>NC_053391.1:492977625-497977625 GCF_905171765.1 Bufo bufo
AACAAATGACCCAGCTGTATGACATTGTAAGTAAGTTGTCCCAGGGGTCTCAAGGAAAACAGCCTGAACCTTTTTTAGGGGCAACTTCAGGTCCCAGCTCAGCCCCATAAAGCAAATAGAGCCCAGGCCAACGCAAGGTTATCAAGGTGGTTGAGAAAGAATCTAAATTGATTTCTAATCATATTTTGCCTTGCAGCGCTCCTGACCCTAAAGTTAGGGCCAGGGAGGAGGTGTCTAATATGTTATCTATTTTGCAGACTAATTTTGTCGATCTATACAATCCTGTGTCTTCTCCAACAAGTGATCCTATCGTATCAGCATCAGGCTGTGAACCGTCTATAAACTGTGATATAGCCCAGCTTTCCCCAAAGGTGGGGGCTATTACTCCTTTTCCCTGCAGCAGGAATGTGAAGGATTCACCAGAGGTCGCGACGCTGCAGAGAGGTGATGCTCTCAGAAAACAGGTAAAAGAACACTCACCCTAACTTCCTATGTGATTTGTTTCAGGTCAAAGGCCGATATTTCGTGGATTCTTATCTTCAAGATGAGCATATCGGGCCGATCAGGGGTTTAATTGATACAGGATCACAGGCAACTATCTTATCACATAGTTATTTCCAACAGGTTCTGGATTTAACAGCAAAGAAACCGAGATTAAAATCGTTCGATGGCTCTCTGATAAGTGTAGGTGGAGACGCTTTGCAGGTAAAAGGTACATCATGGTTGACATTCAAAATTGGCAAGAAGACAATTAGACACCCCACACTGATTGTGGACCTTCCATATGATCTGCTGATCATAGGAATTGACCTTCTGAAAAGGTTGAGTTCCATAATAGACTTCATTAATGAAGCAGTTTGGACTCAGGTAAAGGCACCCATTGCCTATGATTATTCTTGCAATGCACAAACCCAACGTAGTTGTCATGTTATTGAAGATAGGCCTAACTCTGTTGAAGTTCATTTTAGGAACAGTCAAACGCCGGATGGCACGATCCTGAAAAATATAAAGCCCGAGGAAGCTGTCAACGGTTACCATCCAGAAGGACAGAATCAAGAAGATAACCTTGGATGAGGATGTATTGACTATTTCCCTTGAAGGGGGAAGTCACGAAGTAGCGGACCTGGCCAAGTATACTCAATCCATGGTACAGATTGAAAAGGTCAATGACAATTTATTGATTCCCATAAAGGTGAACAATATAGCCCGGGTGAAATATGCCAAGTTGGATCTGAAATCCAAAGCCAGCTACATAAGCCTTGGACTATTAAAACAGGTCGCCGATCCTAAAATGATAAAAAAAATTCCTATCCACAGGAACAATGGGTTCATGATCTGGATGGAGATTCCCAGAGTCATAATGTGGTTGCAAAATGTCTTTTGTCTATCTCCATAGGAAGTAAGACTACAGAACACGTTTTCATCGTGTTGAATGAACCACGGCATCAGATGTATATGGGTAACGACCTTCTGCACCGATTTGCCGTGCAGATAAATCTGGTCAATAATACCCTCTGGTCCAGATTACCAGGAAACCCAAAGGGATTCCAGGATGTGAAGCAAGCCTTGAGATGGGGACAACAGATGCCCTATGCCGTGAGTATCATGGTTGCCGAGGAGGTTAAAATCCCTGAAGGATGTAAACCATTTCTTCTTCCCGTTCAAGTAAAGAAGGGACAAACCCTGAAGAACGCGGATGTTTTGATCTGTTTGTCCAACCGGATGTAGCAACTCGGCCTAAAGGTAAAACCCACTCCTATAATTAACATCCCTCAGAATCCATTGCACATGATGATCCATAACATGGCTCTCCATAGCATATCCCTGCAGAAGAACACAGTAATTGGTCTAGCTATGGATTCAGAATACTATACTTTTGGATTCCAGAATGATGTAATTGGACTTATTCCTGATGAATACCTAACAGAAGAGCAAGTATTGGAAAAATGTTTTTCCTCAACACCTGAGGGGTTATTCAATATCCACTCTGTTTATTCTTTCAGTTCTGAAGAAGGTACATGCCACATCGAAGAGTCGTCATTGGTTTTCAACCAGGAGATCGATGAAAAGGAATACGAGTCATGCCAACAAGGAAAGGATAAGGTAAGCTACACCCAAAATGATTTAACTAGTGAGCTTGAAGAAACTTCCGAGTTAAGTCAACCTAAAATCTTTCCAGAATTTCAGGAACGGGTGGAAGAGCAAATATCTATAGCTGACGCATGCTCCAATGAGTCAGAGCGTCAACAGCTAAAGGAGCGCTTCACAGAATTCCAGGACATGTTCGCCAAGGATTCTTATGATTGTGGGGAAACAGACCTGCATGTCGCAAGAATCCAGACCGATCCTGATGCACCCCCTGTCTTTGTCAAACAATACTGACTTCCGCTAGCGGCTTACGAGTCCCTATCGGAAATCGTCAAAAACCTGGAGAGAAGGGGCATCATCCATCCGATACATAGCTCGTTCAACCATCCTATACTTGGAGTCCTCAAACCCAACGGTCAATTTCGTCTCTGCTCGGCCCTAAGACAATTAAACAAACGTGTTTACATGTCCGGATGGCCCAAAATTTTAACCGCCATTCACTGTGCACAAGGATATTGGACGATTAAAGTGGACGAAAGGGATCAGTACAAACTGGCCTTCACATTTGGAAAGACACAATATGCATGGACCCGACTGACCTTCGGGTACATAAATGCGGGCCATGAATCTGCTGTTTTCATGCATAAGGCAATGCCTGATGCCACTGATCAAGGCATCTTATCCTATGTGAATGACATTATAATTAAAAGCACAACTTTTGAGGAACACATTGTAGAACTGAAGCATGTACTAACCCAACTGAGAAAAGCTGGTGTGAAACTCTCTTTGCAGAAGGCTCAATGGTGTCGTGCCAAGGTAAATTTCTTAGGTCACAAAATCACTGCTGATGGAATCAACCCACAGAAGAAGAAGGTGGATGCAGTGATCAACACCAAGTCACCTACAAATCTCAAGGAGTTGAGATCTTTCTTGGGCATAGAAACATAGAATGTATCAGCAGATAAGAACCATTTGGCCCATCTAGTCTGCCCAATATACTGAATACTATGGATAGCCCCTGGCCCTATCTTATATGAAGGATGGCCTTATGCCTATCAAATGCATGCTTAAACTCCTTCACTGTATTTGCAGCTACCACTTCTGCAGGAAGGCTATTCCATGCATCCACTACTCTCTCAGTAAAGTAATACTTCCTGCCTTTGCCCCTCTAATTTAAAACTATGTCCTCTTCTAGCAGTTTTTCTTCCTTTAAATATTCTCTCCTCTTTTACCTTGTTGATTCCCTTTATGTATTTAAAAGTTTCTATCATATCCCCTCTGTCTCGTCTTTCTTCCAAGCTATACATGTTAAGGTCCTTTAATCTTTCCTGGTAAGTTTTATCCTGCAATCCATGTACCAGTTTAGTAGCTCTTCTCTGAACTCTCTCCAAAGTATCAATATCCTTCTGGAGATATGGTCTCCAGTACTGAGCACAATACTCCAAATGAGGTCTCACTAGTGCTCTGTAGAGCGGCATGAGCACCTCCCTCTTTCTACTGGTAATTCCTCTCCCTATACACCCAAGCATTCTGCTAGCATTTCCTGCTGCTCTATGACATTGTCTGCCTACCTTTAAGTCTTCTGAAATAATGATCCCTAAATCCTTTTCCTCAGATACTGAGGTTAGGACTAGAGATGTCCCGAATAGTTCGCCGGCGAATAGTTCCCGGCGAACATAGCTTGTTCGCGTTCGCCGCGGCGGGTGAACATATGCGATGTTCGGTCCTCCCCCTATTCGTCATCATTGTGTAAACTTTGACCCTGTACCTCACAGTCAGCAGACACATTCCAGCCAATCAGCAGCAGACCCTCCCTCCCAGATCCTCCCACCTTCTGGACAGCATCCATTTTAGATTCATTCGGAAGCTGCATTCTTAGTGAGAGGAGGGACAGTGCTACTGCTGCTGATTTAATAGGGAAAGCGTTAGCTAGGGCAGTGTTCTGTGTTCACAGACTCATCTGCTGTAAGGACAGCGTCCTGACAGCACCCCAAAAAGCCCTTTTTAGGGCTGGTACATCAGTCTGCTGTTTTTTTTTTATATACAGTACAGACCAAAAGTTTGGACACACCTTCTCATTCAAAGAGTTTTCTTTATTTTCATGACTATGAAAATTGTAGATTCACACTGAAGGCATCAAAACTATGAATTAACACATGTGGAATTATATACATAACAAACAAGTGTGAAACAACTGAAAATATGTAATATTCTAGGTTCTTCAAAGTAGCCACCTTTTGCTTTGATTACTGCTTTGCACACTCTTGGCATTCTCTTGATGAGCTTCAAGAGGTAGTCCCCTGAAATGGTTTTCACTTCACAGGTGTGCCCTGTACAGGTTTAATAAGTGGGATTTTTTGCCTTATAAATGGGGTTGGGACCATCAGTTGCGTTGAGGAGAAGACAGGTGGATACACAGCTGATAGTCCTACTGAATAGACTGTTAGAATTTGTATTATGGCAAGAAAAAAGCAGCTAAGTAAAGAAAAACGAGTGGCCATTATTACTTTAAGAAATGAAGGTCAGTCAGTCAGCCGAAAAATTGGGAAAACTTTAAAAGTAAGGGCTATTTGACCATGAAGGAGAGTGATGGGGTGCTGCGCCAGATGACCTGGCCTCCACAGTCACCAGATCTGAACCCAATCGAGATGGTTTGGGGTGAGCTGGACCGCAGAGTGAAGGCAAAAGGGCCAACAAGTGCTAAGCATCTCTGGGAACTCAAGACTGTTGTAAGACCATTTCAGGTGACTACCTCTTGAAGCTCATCAAGAGAATGCCAAGAGTGCGCAAAGCAGTAATCAAAGCAAAAGGTGGCTACTTTGAAGAAACTAGAATATGACATATTTTCAGTTGTTTCACACTTGTTTGTTATGTATATAATTCCACATGTGTTAATTCATAGTTTTGATGCCTTCATAGTCATGAAAATAAAGAAAACTCTTTGAATGAGAAGGTGTGTCCAAACTTTTGGTCTGTACTGTATATATATATATATATATATATATATACACTGCGTGCAGAATTATTAGGCAAATGAGTATTTTGACCACATCATCCTCTTTATGCATGTTGTCTTACTCCAAGCTGTATAGGCTCGAAAGTCTACTACCAAATAAGCATATTAGGTGATGTGCATCTCTGTAATGAGAAGGGGTGTGGTCTAATGACATCAACACCCTATATTAGGTGTGCATAATTATTAGGCAACTTCCTTTCCTTTGGCAAAATGGGTCAAAAGAAGGACTTGACAGGCTCAGAAAAGTCAAAAATAGTGAGATATCTTGCAGAGGGATGCAGCACTCTTAAAATTGCAAAGCTTCTGAAGCGTGATCATCGAACAATCAAGCGTTTCATTCAAAATAGTCAACAGGGTCGCAAGAAGCGTGTGGAAAAACCAAGGCGCAAAATAACTGCCCATGAACTGAGAAAAGTCAAGCGTGCAGCTGCCAAGATGCCACTTGCCACCAGTTTGGCCATATTTCAGAGCTGCAACATCACTGGAGTGCCCAAAAGCACAAGGTGTGCAATACTCAGAGACATGGCCAAGGTAAGAAAGGCTGAAAGACGACCACCACTGAACAAGACACACAAGCTGAAACGTCAAGACTGGGCCAAGAAATATCTCAAGACTGATTTTTCTAAGGTTTTATGGACTGATGAAATGAGAGTGAGTCTTGATGGGCCAGATGGATGGGCCCGTGGCTGGATTGGTAAAGGGCAGAGAGCTCCAGTCCGACTCAGACGCCAGCAAGGTGGAGGTGGAGTACTGGTTTGGGCTGGTATCATCAAAGATGAGCTTGTGGGGCCTTTTCGGGTTGAGGATGGAGTCAAGCTCAACTCCCAGTCCTACTGCCAGTTTCTGGAAGACACCTTCTTCAAGCAGTGGTACAGGAAGAAGTCTGCATCCTTCAAGAAAAACATGATTTTCATGCAGGACAATGCTCCATCACACGCGTCCAAGTACTCCATAGCGTGGCTGGCAAGAAAGGGTATAAAATAAGAAAATCTAATGACATGGCCTCCTTGTTCACCTGATCTGAACCCCATTGAGAACCTGTGGTCCATCATCAAATGTGAGATTTACAAGGAGGGAAAACAGTACACCTCTCTGAACAGTGTCTGGGAGGCTGTGGTTGCTGCTGCACGCAATGTTGATGGTGAACAGATCAAAAAACTGACAGAATCCATGGATGGCAGGCTTTTGAGTGTCCTTGCAAAGAAAGGTGGCTATATTGGTCACTGATTTGTTTTTGTTTTGTTTTTGAATGTCAGAAATGTATATTTGTGAATGTTGAGATGTTATATTGGTTTCACTGGTCAAAATAAATAATTGAAATGGGTATATATTTGTTTTTTGTTAAGTTGCCTAATAATTATGCACAGTAATAGTCACCTGCACACACAGATATCCCCCTAAAATAGCTAAAACTAAAAACAAACTAAAAACTACTTCCAAAAATATTCAGCTTCGATATTAATGAGTTTTTTTGGGTTCATTGAGAACATGGTTGTTGTTCAATAATAAAATTAATCCTCAAAAATACAACTTGCCTAATAATTCTGCACTCCCTGTATACACTCACCTAAATAATTATTAGGAACACCATACTAATACGGTGTTGGACCCCCTTTTGCCTTCAGAACTGCCTTAATTCTACGTGGCATTGATTCAACAAGATGCTGATAGCATTCTTTAGAAATGTTGGCCCATATTGATAGGATAGCATCTTGCAGTTGATGGAGATTTGAGGGATGCACATCCAGGGCACGAAGCTCCCGTTCCACCACATCCCAAAGATGCTCTATTGGGTTGAGATCTGGTGACTGTGGGGGCCATTTTAGTACAGTGAACTCATTGTCATGTTCAAGAAACCAATTTGAAATGATTCGAGCTTTGTGACATGGTGCATTATCCTGCTGGAAGTAGCCATCAGAGGATGGATACATGTTCTCATTCTGTTTACGCCAAATTCGGACTCTACCATTTGAATGTCTCAATAGAAATCGAGACTCATCAGACCAGGCAACATTTTTCCAGTCTTCAACAGTCCAATTTTGGTGAGCTCGTGCAAATTGTAGCCTCTTTTTCCTATTTGTAGTGGAGATGAGTGGTACCCGGTGGGGTCTTCTGCTGTTGTAGCCCATCCGCCTCAAGGTTGTGCGTGTTGTGGCTTCACAAATGCTTTGCTGCATACCTCGGTTGTAACGAGTGGTTATTTCAGTCAACGTTGCTCTTCTATCAGCTTGAATCAGTCGGCCCATTCTCCTCTGACCTCTAGCATCCACAAGGCATTTTTGCCCACAGGACTGCCGCATACTGGATGTTTTTCCCTTTTCACACCATTCTTTGTAAACCCTAGAAATGGTTGTGTGTGAAAATCCCAGTAACTGAGCAGATTGTGAAATACTCAGACCGGCCCGTCTGGCACCAACAACCATGCCACGCTCAAAATTGCTTAAATCACCTTTCTTTCCCATTCTGACATTCAGTTTGGAGTTCAGGAGATTGTCTTGACCAGGACCACACCCCTAAATAAATTGAAGCAACTGCCATGTGATTGGTTGACTAGATAATTGCATTAATGAGAAATAGAACAGGTGTTCCTAATAATTCTTTAGGTGAGTGTATATATATATATATATATATATTGCAGTTGCCTGCCCGTGTGTGAGAGGCTGCAGGCTTACAGACTGTACTGTGTGCACACCATTCATACAGGGTGTCACAGACAGTACCTTGCAGATAAAAAAAGTTATTTTTTTTTTTTTTTAATATAATCACAGTTGCCAGACAGTGAGAGGCTGCAGGCTCACAGACTGTACTGTGTCCACTGGCCAGGCCACCACTCATACCGTTACAGGGTGTCACACTCACAATACCTTGCAGATAAAAAAAAGCCAATTTATTTTTTCTCTGTGATATAATCGCAGTTGCCAGAAAGTGAGAGGCTGCAGGCTCACAGATTGTACTGTGGCCACTGGCCAGGCCACCACTCATACCGTTACAGGGTGTCACACTCACAATACCTTGCAGATAAAAAAAAGCCAATTTATTTTTTCTCTGTGATATAATCGCAGTTGCCAGACAGTGAGAGGCTGCAGGCTCACAGACTGTACTGTGGCCACTGGCCAGGCCACCACTTATACCGTTACAGGGTGTCACACTCACAATACCTTGCAGATAAAAAAAAGCCAATTTATTTTTTCTCTGTGATATAATCGCAGTTGCCAGACAGTGAGAGGCTGCAGGCTCAGAGACTGTACTGTGTCCACTGGCCAGGCCACCACTCATACCGTTACAGGGTGTCACACTCACAATACCTTGCAGATAAAAAAAAGCCAATTTATTTTTTCTTTGTGATATAATCGCAGTTGCCAGACAGTAAGAGGCTGCAGGCTCACAGACTGTTCTGTGGCCACTGGCCAGGCCACCACTTATACCGGTACAGGGTGTCACACTCACAATACCTTGCAGATAAAAAAAGCCAATTTATTTTTTCTCTGTGATATAATTGCAGTTGCCAGACAGTGAGAGGCTGCAGGCTCACAGACTGTACTGTGTCCACTGGCCAGGCCACCACTCATACCGTTACAGGGTGTCACACTCACAATACCTTGCAGATAAAAAAAAGCCAATTAATTTTTTCTCTGTGATATAATCGCAGTTGCCAGACAGTGAGAGGCTGCAGGCTCACAGACTGTACTGTGTCCACTGGCCAGGCCACCACTCATACCGTTACAGGGTGTCACACTCACAATACCTTGCAGATAAAAAAAAGCCAATTTATTTTTTCTCAGTGATATAATCGCAGTTGCCAGACAGAGAGAGGCTGCAGGCTCACAGACTGTTCTGTGGCCACTGGCCAGGCCACCACTCATACCGTTACAGGGTGTCACACTCACAATACCTTGCAGATAAAAAAAAGCCAATTTATTTTTTCTCTGTGATATAATCGCAGTTGCCAGACAGAGAGAGGCTGCAGGCTCACAGACTGTTCTGTGGCCACTGGCCAGGCCACCACTCATACCGTTACAGGGTGTCACACTCACAATACCTTGCAGATTAAAAAAAAACGCCAATTTATTTTTTCTTTGTGATATAATCGCAGTTGCCAGACAGTGAGAGGCTGCAGGCTCACAGACTGTACTGTGTCCACTGGCCAGGCCACCACTCATACCGTTACAGGGTGTCACACCCACAATACCTTGCAGATAAAAAAAAGCCAATTTATTTTTTCTCTGTGATATAATCGCAGTTGCCAGACAGTGAGAGGCTGCAGGCTCACAGACTGTACTGTGTCCACTGGCCAGGCCACCACTCATACCGTTACAGGGTGTCACACTCACAATACCTTGCAGATAAAAAAAAGCCAATTTATTTTTTCTCTGTGATATAATCGCAGTTGCCAGACAGTGAGAGGCTGCAGGCTCACAGACTGTACTGTGGCCACTGGCCAGGCCACCACTCATACCGTTGCAGGGTGTCACACTCACAATACCTTGCAGATAAAAAAAAGCCAATTTATTTTTTCACTGTGATATAATTGCAGTTGCCAGACAGTGAGAGGCTGCAGGCTCACAGACTGTACTGTGGCCACTGGCCAGGCCACCACTCATACCGTTACAGGGTGTCACACTCACAATACCTTGCAGATAAAAAAAAGCCAATATATTTTTTCTCTGTAATAAATATAATCGCAGTTGCAAGCCAGTGTGTGTCAGGCCCACACAGACTGTACTGTGCCCACCATTTATATACGGTGGCACAGTACCTTGCACGCATAGTACCACTTATCTAAAAAAAAAATGACAGGCACAGGCAGGCCACCCCGCAGGGGCCGTCGTGGTGCTGTGATTTCCACTGGCCCTGGAATAATGCCCAGTGTTCAGAGGCCACATACCCTAAACCCGAAAAATTCAGAAAAAATTGTTGACTGGCTTACACAGGACACCCAATATTCAACAGCTTCCTCTAAGAACCTTGACGCACCATCCTCCTCCAGCTCAGCTTCGGTCACCTGCTCTCACGTTACCACTCTCCTGCCCGCCGCCACCACCACCACAGCCACCACAGCCGCTTCACTTGATCCGTCAGAGGAGTTATTTACACATCAGTTGGATGAAATGTGATGCGCAACCATTATTGCCAGAGGATGTAGATAACAGGGATATGTCTCAGTCAGGCAGGATTACACATATGGACGTACAGTGTGATGATGATGATGATGATGTTGTACCCGCTGCTGCTTCCTTTGCTGAGGTGTCAGATACAAGTGAAGTGGTTGATGATGACGATGTGTCCGTGGATGCCACGTGGGTGCCTGCTCGAAGAGAAGAAGGAGAGGGAAAGTTCAGAAGGGGAGACAAGTTGGAAGCAGGGGGAGGTCGTCGCAAGGAGCTAGTGGCACAGTCAGACAGCATGTATCGGCACCCGGGGTCAGCCAGACAGCACGCCAATCAACGCATGCTGTTGCAACCACCAGAATGCCGTCATTGCAAAGCTCAGCAGTGTTGCATTTTTTTTGTGTGTTTGCCTCTGATAACAGCAATGCCATTTGCAACCTGTGCCAAAAGAAACTGAGTCGTGGTCCAACACCCACCTCCGTACAACTGCTTTGCGAAGGCACATGATCTCAAATCACAAACGCCTATGGGATCAACACATGAGTACAAGCAGCACACAAACTCAAAGCCGCCATCCTCCTCCTGGTCCAGCATCTTCAGCCACGTCAACCACTGCTCTCCTCCTTGCTCCCTCTCAACCATCCGCCACTCCGTCTCTCGCCTTGAGCAGTTCCTGCTCATCTTCCCACAGTCAGGTGTCTGTCAAGGACATGTTTGAGCGTAAGAAGCCAATGTCACAAAGTCACCCCCTTGCCCGGCGTCTGACAGCTGGCTTGACGGAACTCTTAGCCCGCCAGCTTTTACCATACCAGCTGGTGGAGTCTGAGGCCTTCAAAAAATTTGTCGCTATTGGGCCACCACAGTGGAAGGTATCCGGACGATTTCTTTTTTCAAAAAAGGCAATCCCAAACCTCTACTCTGAAATTGAAAAGGAAGTCATGGCATCTCTGGCATACAGTGTTGGGGCAAGGGTCCATCTGACCACTGATACCTACACTGCGCATTGGGTCAACCTGCTGACGGCTGACAAGCATGGAATGCGTGGCTCTACAGCGGAGTTGGTGACACCGCCACGACTTGCAGGCAGGCCTACTGCCACCTCCTCTACTCCTCCTACTCCATCCTCTTCGATAACCTCCTCGGCTGAGTCCTCTTCTGCTGCGGCGTCTGGCTGCACATCAACTGAATCCCCCCAGCTCCCCAGGGGCTATTCCACATCCCGGATACGACAGTGTCACGCTGTCTTGGGGTTGACTTGCCTGAAAGCAGAGAGCCACACCGGACCAGCACTCCTGTCCGCCCTGAACGCACAGGTGGATCAGTGGCTGACCCCGCACCAACTGGAGATCGGAAAAGTGGTTTGTGACAATGGAAGCAATTTGTTGGCGGCATTGAATTTGGGCAAGTTGTCACATGTGCCGTGCATGGCACATGTGTTGAATCTCATCGTACAACGCTTTGTGTCTAAGTACCCAGGCTTACAGGACGTCCTCAAGCAGGCCAAGAAGGTGTGTGGCCATTTCAGGCGTTCCTACACGGCCATGGCGCACTTTTCAGATATCCAGCGGCGAAACAACATGCAAGTGAGGCGCTTGATTTGCGACAGCCCGACACGTTGGAATTCAACACTCCTAATGTTCGACCGCCTGCTCCAACAAGAAAAAGCCGTCAACGAGTATTTGTATGACCTGGGTGCTAGTACAGCCTCTGCGGAGCTGGGAATTTTTTTTGCCACGTTACTGGACGCTCATGCGTCCTTTTGAGGAGGTGCCAAACCTAGTCAGTTGCACCATCAGCGACCTCATCCCATTTGTTTTCTTCCTGGAGCGTGCCCTGCGAAGAGTGCTGGATCAGGCTGTAGATGAGCGTGAAGAGGAAGAGTTGTGGTCACCATCACCACCAGAAACAGCCTTGTCATCATTGCTTGCCGGACCTGCGGCAACGCTGGAAGAGGAGTATGAGGAAGAGGAGTCAGAGGAGGAATGTGGCTTTGAGGAGGAGGAAGACCAACCACAGCAGGCATCCCAGGGTGCTCGTTGTTGTCACCTATCTGGGACCCATGGTGTTGTACGTGGCTGGGGGGAACAACAGACCGTCAATGACATCAGTGAGGATGAGGAACGGGAAATGAGTAGCTCGGCATCCAACCTTGTGCAAATGGGGTCTTTCATGCTGTCATGTCTGATGAGGGACCCTCATATAAAAAAGATAAAGGAGAATGACCTGTACTGGGTGGCCACGGTACTAGACCCCCAATATAAACAGAAAGTGGCGGAAATGTTACCAAATTACCGAAAGTCGGAAAGGATGCAGCAGTTCAAAACCAAACTAAAAAATATGCTTTACACAGCTTATAAGGGGGATGTCACAGCACAACGGGAATCTAACAGGGGAAGAGGTGAAAGTAATCCCCCTCCTCCCACGACCACGCCGGCAAGGACAGGACACTTTACAGACGTGTTGTTGATGGAGAACATGCAGAGCTTTTTCAGTCCTACACATCGCCACAGCCCTTTGGGATACAGCCTTAGAGAACGACTCGACCGACAGGTAGCAGACTACCTCGCCTTAACTGCAGATATCGACACTCTGAGGAGCGATGAACCCCTTGACTACTGGGTGTGCAGGCTTGACCTGTGGCCTGAGCTATCCCAGTTTGCGAAAGAACTTCTGGCCTGCCCCGCCTCAAGTGTCCTGTCAGAAAGGACCTTCAGTGCAGCAGGAGGCATTGTCACTGACAAGAGAAGTCGCCTCAGTCAAAAAAGTGTTGATTACCTCACCTTCATTAAGATGAATGAGGCATGGATCCCGAAGGGATTAGGACCTCGAAGAATGGTATCACCCAATGGGTAGTACCCGCAACATAATGAGGTTTAATGTTACAACACGCCCATGATGCCCCGACAGCTGGTCACCGAGGTGAGAAGTTCACGTACTAATTGTTACGGGACTACGCTTATTGGCCACATATGTTGCAAGATGTTCGCACGTATTGTCAAGGATGTCTAATCTGCCCTCAATTCCAGCCACAGACACCCACTCATCAAGCACCGCTTATGAAAAGGGGGATGTCCATGCCATGGTCAGACATCCAAATTGAATTCATCGGACCAGTAACAACCTCATCAAAAGGCAACAGATACATGCTAACCGTGACTTGTTTGTTCACAAAATGGGTGGAATGTTTGCCTTGTAAAACATGCAGTTCAAGCGTATATGCATCTCTTCTCATTAACCACATATTTTCTAGGTTTGGTCTTCCCCAACAAGTCCGATCGTGGAAGTCATTTCACTAGTGAGGTGATGATAAAGATGTGGGAGATACTGGGGGTAAAAAGGAAGCTGCATAAAGCTTATCGTCCAGCCTCTAGTGGTGGAGTGGAACGCTACAACCAATCCATTGTAAACATTCTAAAAAAGTTTGTCAATGAATCCGGTAAGGACTGGGATGTCAAATTGCTTTTGGTTCTTATGGCCATTAGAACCACTCCAAGCGCAGCAACCAAACTTTCTCCCTTCAAAATGATCACAGGCAGGAAGATGGTGTTACCCCAACATTTGCTATACCGGACGACAGACCACAATTTAATAAATGCTACAACATCTCATCAATATGTGGAAAATCTACGCAAGCACCTTCAGCATGCTTTTGCATTCGCCCAGAAGAATATAGAGAAAGCCGCAATAAGTGCTAAGACATACTACGATCTGAAGACTACACAGAAAGAGTATCAAATTTCCGATCAGGTTTATCTCTATAACTTCGCTCGGCATCAAGTGAAGGAGAGAAAGTTCTTCCCTACCTGGAAAGGACCTTATGTCATCACTGACAAGTTGTCATCTGTGGTCTACAAGATAAAAATCCCTAAGGGGGATGAATTAGTAGAGAAATGGGTGCACATTAACCAGTTACGTGTTTTTCATCCTAGCTCACGACTTCGAGAGATAGAAGGAGTTGGATGAAGAAAGGTGGAGAGATTTTATGGTTCCAGCTAAAGACGGAAACCAGGATTGGTATTGTATGAACAAACGTGTACTAACCATCCTCATGTGTGTTTCCTTCGTAACTAAACATCTCTTAACTTACCTCTAAAACTGAGAACTTGCTCTGTTCAAGAAAATAACCTATGCCAATTAAAGATACAGGATAGCATTAACTCTTTTCTTGCAGGATAAAAAGTGAAAGATGTATGTACTCATATGTGTCATACAATTTTATAGGTACAAGATGCCAACTAAGATGATTGCCATCGTTTATGTCATCCTAATATTGAGGAAGGAGTTCCACGCCGAGCCGATTACTGTGCCAGGCCCTTCATCCGGCATCATGCTGCAGGACACACAGGATTCATACTGACGAACAAGATTCTATCCCAAAAGATCTACATCAGCCTGGATCCACGCGTCTTCGTCGAAAGACAATTCAACGTGTCCGAGATCATGTCGCCGGAAATCCAAGCCTGGTACCAGACGCACATCGGATATTCCCAAGAACAGATTACGCAAATCCTAGAGCAAGCGAGAAAGACCTTGACCAGAGAGCAGTTTTCTACAAGCCAAAAACCAAAGCGATTCATTTCTGCAATCGTAGCCGCTATAATCTTTGGCGTAGTGGGCATTGTTATTGCTACAGGTGTGACAGTTGCCAAGTCCATCTCTATCAAGACATTGGAACTCGAAATTGATTCATTGAAAAGGAACCTAATAAACATTCATGTGGAGATGGAGAATCAAAACAAACATTTATCAAACTTATATAGTGTTTTGCAGGATCTATGGGATGGTTGAGTTTGTTGACCAACCAAGTGGTGCGTTGGATAAGATTCTTCGAAAAGACTTTGGCCAAGTTATGTATGTTACAAGCAAGGTTCACGCGCCCAATCCTTAGAGGATTCCATATGAAAAGCCCTTTTGGACATTCCAAATACATTCACACTTTATGGAACATTTTTGAAATGAAGGGGGATTTGTTGTGCATTTTCATAAGTATACAATATTATCTAATGATATTATAGCCAAAATGAATGCTCATCTCATTGCCTTTAACCCCTTAAGGACACAGGGCATACAGGTAATCCCTTGAGCCCTGGTACTTAAGGACACAGGGCGTACATGTACGCCCTGTGTATTTTCAATCACCGCGGCGCGGCGGGTGGTGATCGGAACCCCGTGCCTGCTCAAATCATTGAGCAGGCACTTGGGGCAAATGCGCCGGGGGGTCCGGTGACCCCCTCATGTATGCGATCGCAGAAAACCGCAGGTCAATTCAGACCTGCGGTTTTCTGCGTTTCCGGGTTATTAGGGTCTCTGAAGACCCGATAACCGGGAACAGGATGGTGATGGTGGTGTGATTTCACCCCACCAATCACCATCCAGCGATCCTGAGTGGTGATGGTGACATCACCACTCAGGATCGCTTTCTGATTGGTCTGTGGGCGGTCCGGCGGCAGATTCAAAAGAGGCAGGCGCTCCTCTCTTCCTCCTTTGGTGTTCCGGAGCCGGAGGAGAGAGGAGCTGCCTGCACGTGTGTCCGCCATCGCTGCCAGCACCCCCAGGACCCGATCTCTGCCCCCAGGACCCGATCTGTGCCCCAGCACCCCCCGATCTATGCCCCAGCATCAGGTACATAGGGACAGCATAGGGAAAGTTTGGTTTAGGCAGGGGAAAAAAAGGGAAAGTTAGTTTCTGAACTTTGATTGCATCACCCTAAGTTAGGGTGTCTGGGGTCCACAGCACAGCTGTGTGACCTTAGACACCCCAGGGGTGCTGCCACTTGCCCCCCCACCACCTTTTTTAGGGTACATTTTTTTATTTTTATTTTTTGGTGTACGCTGACTGTGGCCAGCACTTAGTGTCCGGCCACTGTTAGTGCATCGCACACTCCACCGCTGATCAACTTCGGACGGTTGATCAGCGGTTTTGAATTTTTTCCCCCACATTTTTTGCCCTTTTTTTAGTTAGTTTATTATTATTTTTTTCTGTTAGTTTTAGGGTGAGTTCGTGAACACCCATGCCCCCACACACACGCACACCAAATAAAGAGTTACACACACGCACATATACACACAGACACACACTCCCCTATGGCCCGCCGGATGTTCTCGGCCGAGGAGGCATACGCCCAGCTTGCCTCCGACTCAGAGAGTCCCAGTGAGGATGAGGATGATCCCACATTCCTGTTGTCATCCGCGTTCTCCTCATCATCTAGCAATGATGATGAGCCCCCAAGGCGGCGGAGACGCCGCCAGGCGGAGCAAGGGGACCGCCATGTTAGGGACCCTGTGGCCCACACTAGTACGAGCAGCTCTGGGGCTCGTACTGGTTTCCCGGCCCACCAGTTAAATCCACCGGAGCACCCTGCCGGTGAACTAGTCTGGTGTAGCCCAGAGCGATACGAGCCCGTGATTCCTGATTTTGTAGGCCAATCAGGAATCCAGATTTCCACAGTGGGCTACACTGAATATGACTTTTTTTTGTCATTTTTTCAGTGACCCACTGGTAAATCTGATGGTGGAGCAGACGAATCTGTACGCCCAACAGTTCGTCGCTCAACACCCGGGCTCCTTTTTGGCCAGGCCCAGTGGCTGGATGCCGGTCAGTGCAGCCGAAATGAGGACATTTTGGGGCCTCGTGCTGCATATGGGCCTGGTCAAGAAACCTAGTGCCAGGCTGTACTGGAGTGGGGACGTCCTATACCAGGCCCCACTTTACAGTACAGCCATGACACGCTCCCGGTTTGTGGCCATCCGGAAATGTCTGTATTATTCCGATAATGCAGCATGTCCCCCCCGAGGTGATCCTGCCCATGACCATATGTATAAGATACGGACGGTCATCGATCACTTTGGGGCCAAATTCATGGAGGCCTACTGTATGTAGCTGGAAGGGAGGCCGTGGTTGATGAGTCTCTCATTGCGTTCAAGGGGAGACTCATTTTACGCCAGTATGTGCCCTCCAAGCGGGTGAGGTATGGAGTGAAGCTATACAAAATTTGTGAGAGTACCTCAGGGTACACTTACAAATTTTGTGTATACGAGGGGCGAGATTCCCGGATTCAATCCCCAGAATGTCCCCCCACTCTGGGTGTTACCTGGAAACTCGTGTGGGACCTTATGTACCCACTGCTGGATAAGGGTTACCACCTTTACGTGGATAACTTTTATACCAGTATCCCCTTGTTCCAGTCCCTTGCCGCCAGATCCACATCCGCTTGTGGGACCGTGCGGAAAAATGAATGCGGCCTCCCTGCCCACCCCCTCCAGGTACCTATCCCCAGGGGTGAGACCCGTGCCCTTACCACTGGAAACCTGTTGCTGGTCAGGTATAAGGACAAGAGGGATGTCCTTATGCTGTCCACTATTCATGGTAACAGCATAACCCCTGTCCCTATGCGAGGTACGGTCCTCAAGCCCGATTGTATCGTCGACTACAATCGGTATATGGGAGGAGTTGATATCTCGGATCAAGTCCTCAAGCCATATAAAGCCATGCGCAAAACCCGGGCATGGTACAAAAAAGTTGCGGTCTACTTGATACAGGTTGCCATGTACAACTCTTTTGTACTATCCCGAAGCGCTGGCAGCACAGGGATATTCCTCCAGTTCTATGAGGCAGTCCTCAAGGCCCTGATCTTTTTGGAAAGGGAAAGATCAGGCCGGAGTACCTCGGGAACTGTAGGCGCCCGGATCGTCCCTGGCCAACACTTTCCAGGTGTGGTCCCCCATACTGGAAAGAAGGGACGAACCCAAAAAAAGTGCAGAGTGTGTCGCAGGAGGGGTATACGGAAGGACACGACTACTCAGTGCGACACGTGCCCCGATCATCCGGGCCTCTGCATTGACAGTTGCTTCAGGGAGTATCACACTTCCATGGAGTACTAAATTTATATCCCAATTTAGCACTGACATCGGATAAAAAAAACTGGTTCTCAGACTTGAGACACCCAAAAAAACTAAAATAATTTATTAAAAGTAGACATATTAGGTATCACCGCGTCGGTAATAATCTCCTCTATAAAAATACCCCATGACCTAACCCCCCAGATTAACACGGTCCAGAAAAAAAAAAAAAAGGTGCAAAAAAAGTTTTTCTTTTGTCACCTTACATAATAAAAAGTTTAATAGCAAGCGATCAAAATGTCATATAGCCCCCGAAATAGTGCCAATAAAACCGTCGTCTCATCCCGCAAAAAATGAGCCCCCACATAAGATAATCAGATAAAATAAAAAAATTAAAAATGACTCTTAGACTTTAGAGATACAAAAAAAAATTCTTGGTATCAAAAAGAATAATATAGTCTAAAACCTAAATAATTGTAAAAAAGTAGACTTATTAGATATCACCGCGTCCGTAAGAATCTCCTCTATAAAAATACCCCATGACCTAACCCCCCAGATTAACACGATAAAAAAATTTAAAAAAATAGGTGCAAAAAAAAAAAAAAAAGTCATATAGCCCCCAAAATAGTGCCAATAAAACCTTCCGCTCATCCTTCAAAAAATGAGCCCCCACATGAGATAATTGGATAAAATAACCCTTAGACTTTAGAGATACCCCAAAAAAAAAATTGTATCAAAAAAGATAATATAGTAAAAAACCTAAATAATTGTAAAAAAAAAAGTAGACTTATTAGGTATTGCCACGTCCGTAAGAATCTCCTCTATAAAAATATCCCATGACCTAAACCCCCAGATTAACACGGTTAAAAAAAAAGAAAAAAAGATGCCAAAACCGCTATTTTGGGCATTTTTCCATTTCAATCCGTTTTTTCCGGTAACAAAACAAGGGTTAACAACCAAACAAAAGTTAAAATTTATTACACTGATACTGCAGTTTACAGAAACACCACATTTGTGGTCGTAAACTGCTGTATCAGTAAAAGGGAGGCCGCAAAAGGAAAGGACCGACATGGTTTCTGGAAGGCCGGTTTTAATGGCCTTTTTTTATTGACACCATGTCCCTTTTGAAGCCCCCCTGATGCCCCCCTAGAGTAAAAGCTCCCTAAAAAGGACCCCCATCTAAGAAACTACACCCCTCAAGGTATTCAAAACTGATTATACAAACTTTATTAACCCTTTAGGTGTTCCTCAACAGTTAATGGCAAATGGAGATGAAATTTCAGAATTTTAATTTTTGGTAACCTTTCCTCACAAAAATGTAATATAGAGCAACCAAAAATCATATTTACCCTAAAAATAGTCCCCAAAAAAATGCCACCTTATCCCATAGTTTCCAAAATGGGGTCACTTTTAGGGAGTTTCTACTCCAGGGGTCCATCAGAGGGGTTGAAACAGGACACGGTGTAAATAAACCGGTCCATAAAAATCAGCCCTCCAAAAACCAAACGTTGCACCTTTCACTCTACGCCCCGCTGTGTGGCCGTACAGTAGTGTACGACCACATATTGGGTGTTTCTGTAAACGGCAGAGTCAGGGCAATAAAGATACAGTCTTGTTTGGCTGTTAACCCTTGCTTTGTTAGTGGAAAAAATGGGTTAAAATGGAAAATAAGGCAAAAAAATGAAATTTTCAAATTTCATCCCCATTTGCCAATAACTCTTGTGCAACACCTAAAGGGTTAACGACGTATGAAAAATCAGTTTTGAATACCTTGAGGGGTGTAGTTTCTTAGATGGGGTCACTTTTAGGGAGTTTCTACTCCAGGGGTGCATCAGGGGGGTTGAAACAGGACACAGTGTAAATAAACCGGTCCATAAAAATCAGCCCTCCAAAAGCCAAACAGCGCACCTTTCACTCTACGCCCCGCTGTGTGGCCGTACAGTAGTTTACGGCCACATATTGGGTGTTTCTGTAAACGGCAGAGTCAGGGCAATAAAGATACAGTCTTGTTTGGCTGTTAACCCTTTCTTTGTTAGTGGAAAAAATGGGTTAAAATGAAAAATTAGACAAAAAAATTAAATTCTCAAATTTCATCCCCATTTGCCAATAACTCTTGTGCAACACCTAAAGGGTTAACAACGTATGTAAAATCAGTTTTGAATACCTTGAGGGGTGTAGCTTCTTAGATGGGGTAATTTTTGGGTGGTTTCTATTATGTAAGCCTCGCAAAGTGACTTCAGACCTGAACTGGTCCCTAAAAATTTTGTTTTTGTAAATTTCTGAAAAATTTCAAGATTTGCTTCTAAACTTCTAAGCCTTATAACATCCCCAAAAAATAAAATATCATTCCCAAAATAATTCAAACATGCAGTAGACATATGGGGAATGTAAAGTTATCCAAATTTTTGGGGGTATTACTATGTATTACAGAAGTAGAGAAACTGAAACTTTGAAATTTGCAAATTTTTCCAAATTTTTGTTAAATTAGGTATTTTTTGGTGCAAAAAAAATATTTTTTTTGACTTCATTTTACCAGTGTCATGAAGTACAATATGTGACGGAAAAAAAATCTCAGAACGGCCTGGATAAGTCAAAGCGTTTTAAAGTTATCAGCACTTAAATTTACACTGGTCAGATTTGCAAAAAATGGCCTGGTCCTAAGGTGTAATAAGGCTGTGTCCTTAAGGGGTTGAGAGGAAATCAATTTGAACCAAAGTTCTGGCAAGTTCATGGCAAGTTCAGTTTATATAAAAATAATTGTGAACATGAACGGACATTGTATTTAAAAGTTATTGCTAAGGATATGGGTTTATCTATGGGGAGTACACCAGCTTCCTCAGACATGTCTGTCTGAAGGGAACAAGGTTGTTTCATGGATAAGCCATGACGTGTTAAGAATTCATATCCTTGAGGCACACCTGCTGTATGAGGTTCAATTCATATATTCATAATTATATTATATATATTTCTGTATGGTATATTCAGTTTACAACATATTTGAACCAATAATTCATATAATGTGTAATCTATGTGTAACAATGTATCGATTTATATATATGTTATACCATGAATTTATCATTTAGAATGTATTGTAGGAGATACAGAGACACTGAAGTAAGTTCCAGTTAATTGGATTTCTGAGAAGAGTTAAAAGTTATTTCAAAACAATAGTTATTCATGGATGTAGATAAGTAAAATATACAAGTTCCAATGCCGATTATCAAGGCCGTTATATAAAGTTTTTATCAAGTTAACATATATTTCAAAAAGATAGGAGAAGACAGTGACTCCAACAAGTCCAGGATATAGGTAATTAAAAGTGTCAGGAAAATACCTTCCTCAATGATGTATATTAAAAAAGGTTAAGAAGGTCATGTGAACATAATATTAGATATTTAGTTTTAATGTATAAGGTTGTGATGTTCATCTGCAGTACCACAGTGCCGGAGGCAGATGGACATTAGATTATTTTATAATTTGTTTGATAACATTTTAGGAGTTAATATGACATCATTGTATTAATAGCATGCGAATACACCCACCTTACCTGATAGGAAATCCCTAATCTAAAGGGGATGATTCTTAGATAAGGGGGGGGAATAATTACTCTTGTGTGGAGCAGCAAGGATAGATCCATCCATCCATTCATTCAATCAAGACCAAAAGAAAAACTCAAATAGAAAACTTTACCAGAAGAAACTTCTTTTTTTGGATTACAAGGAAAGTTCTTGAGAACTGGTCCCATCTGAACTCTGTCTACCTTTGACCCGGTAACGTATATTGTGCTTACTACTCGTGATATTAGGAAAACAAAAAAGACCAAGGGTGTCCAGATGGAAGATGGAAAACAGTGTCCACCTAATATAGCCACGCAGGACACCCGTAGTTGTAACTCGGTACTAGCTCCCGAGTGAAATAAGCGAAAAGACAAGAAAACGGAGCTCATAGTACCAAAAAGTAAAAATATATTTTATTTAGTTATGACATGATTAAAAGATATACATGTAAAGAAAGAAGTAAATGATATGCCATTAAAAAGTGAATGGGAGCAGAAAAAGAGCGTCACCCTGGGATAGCACACGTATCAATTGTAAAGAATGTATATATTGATCAATGGAATATTTAGTCGTGGCCAAAAGTTTTGAGAATGACACAAATATTAGTTTTCACAAAGTTTGCTGCTAAACTGCTTTTAGATCTTTGTTTCAGTTGTTTCTGTGATGTAGTGAAATATAATTACACGCACTTCATATGTTTCAAAGGCTTTTATCGACAATTACATGACATGTATGCAAGGAGTCAGTACAGGGAGTGCAGAATTATTAGGTAAGTTGTATTTTTGAGGATTCATTTTATTATTGAACAACAACCATGTTCTCAATGAACCCAAAAAACTCATTAATATCAAAGCTGAATATTTTTGGAAGTAGTTTTTAGTTTGTTTTTAGCTTTAGCTATTTTAGGGGGATATCTGTGTGTGCAGGTGACTATTACTGTGCATAATTATTAAGCAACTTAACAAAAAACAAATATATACCCATTTCAATTATTTATTTTTACCAGTGAAACCAATATAACATCTCAACATTCACAAATATACATTTCTGACATTCAAAAACAAAACAAAAACAAATCAGTGACCAATATAGCCACCTTTCTTTGCAAGGACACTCAAAAGCCTGCCATCCATGAATTCTGTCAGTGTTTTGATCTGTTCACCATCAACATTGCGTGCAGCAGCAACCACAGCCTCCCAGACACTGTTCAGAGAGGTGTACTGTTTTCCCTCCTTGTAAATCTCACATTTGATGATGGACCACAGGTTCTCAATGGGGTTCAGATCAGGTGAACAAGGAGGCCATGTCATTAGATTTTCTTCTTTTATACCCTTTCTTGCCAGCCACGCTGTGGAGTACTTGGACGCGTGTGATGGAGCATTGTCCTGCATGAAAATCATGTTTTTCTTGAAGGATGCAGACTTCCTCCTGTACCACTGCTTGAAGAAGGTGTCTTCCAGAAACTGGCAGTAGGACTGGGAGTTGAGCTTGACTCCATCCTCAACCCGAAAAGGCCCCACAAGCTCATCTTTGATGATACCAGCCCAAACCAGTACTCCACCTCCACCTTGCTGGCGTCTGAGTCGGACTGGAGCTCTCTGCCCTTTACCAATCCAGCCACGGGCCCATCCATCTGGCCCATCAAGACTCACTCTCATTTCATCAGTCCATAAAACCTTAGAAAAATCAGTCTTGAGATATTTCTTGGCCCAGTCTTGACGTTTCAGCTTGTGTGTCTTGTTCAGTGGTGGTCGTCTTTCAGCCTTTCTTACCTTGGCCATGTCTCTGAGTATTGCACACCTTGTGCTTTTGGGCACTCCAGTGATGTTGCAGCTCTGAAATATGGCCAAACTGGTGGCAAGTGGCATCTTGGCAGCTGCACGCTTGACTTTTCTCAGTTCATGGGCAGTTATTTTGCGCCTTGGTTTTTCCACACGCTTCTTGCGACCCTGTTGACTATTTTGAATGAAACGCTTGATTGTTCGATGATCACGCTTCAGAAGCTTTGCAATTTTAAGAGTGCTGCATCCCTCTGCAAGATATCTCACTATTTTTGACTTTTCTGAGCCTGTCAAGTCCTTCTTTTGAGCCATTTTGCCAAAGGAAAGGAAGTTGCCTAATAATTATGCACACCTAATATAGGGTGTTGATGTCATTAGACCACACCCCTTCTCATTACAGAGATGCACATCACCTAATATGCTTAATTGGTAGTAGGCTTTCGAGCCTATACAGCTTGGAGTAAGACAACATGCATAAAGAGGATGATGTGGTCAAAATACTCATTTGCCTTATAATTCTGCACGCAGTGTATTTGCAGTGTTGGCCCTACTTTGGCCCTCAGGACCTCTGCAATTCGACTGGGCATGCTCTCAATCAACTTCTGGGCCAATTCCTGACTGATAGCAACCCATTCTTTCATAATCACTTCTTGGAGTTTGTCAGAATTAGTGGGTTTTTGTTTGTCCATCCGCCTCTTGAGGATTGACCACAAGTTCTCAATGGGATTAAAATCTGGGGAGTTTCCAGGCCATGGACCTAAAATGTCAACGTTTTGGTCCCCGAGCCACTTAGTTATAACTTTTGCCTTATGGAACGGTGTTCCATCGTGCTGGAAAATGCATTGTTCTTCACCAAACTGTTGTTGGATTGTTGGAAGAAGTTGCTGTTGGAGGGTGTTTTGGTACCATTCTTTATTCATGGCTGTGTTTTTTGGCAAAATTGTGAGAGAGCCCACTCCCTTGGATGAGAAGCAACCCCACACATGAATGGTCTCAGGATGCTTTACTGTTAGCATGACACAGGACTGATGGTAGCGCTCACCTTTTCTTCTCCGGACAAGCCTTTTTCCAGATGCCCCAAACAATCGGAAAGAGGCTTCATGTCATGGTCTTACCTTCTTGCTGTTCTCCTTCGTTTGACATGTGCTGGCGGCCATCTTGGTTTCTGGGTTTCTTGTAGCCTTCCACCCTGCGGCTCCTCCTTCCCACTGGGAGGAGCTGGATGCCTAGCTCATATATATAGGAGGTCTGTGGCTTCAGTTCCTTGCTTGGTCCTCCTGTGTTCACATGCTTCTAAGACTGCTGCTGCTTCTGGTTCCTGATCCTGGCTTCGTCTGACTACCCTTCTGGTTCCTGATCTCTGGCCTCTCAAAGACTCTGCTTCGGTTTCACCATTCGTTTGGACTTTTGCTTTACAGCTTTATTTTCAATAAAGCCTTCTTATTTTCACTTATCTCTTGTTGTACGTCTGGTTCATGGTTCCGTGACATTAGGACCAAGCCATGAGTTCTGACGGTACAGGGCCATCCTCGCTACCCATGCTGGTTGCCAGACTTGATCAGCAGGATCACCTGTTGGGTCGGTTCGCTATGGCGTTGAAAACCCTGCTTGAACGCACGGCTCATTTCGCTCCCGTTGCCGATGGGTCGGTTGTCGCTCCGGTTGTTGCGCCAGAGTCTACCCCGACACCTGTTGTTGTGCCTGCGGTGTTTCGGGGTATGACCGGTTCTGCCCCTCTTCCACAGCGCTTTGGGGGAGAGCCAACTCAGTGCCGAGGTTTCCTTAACCAGGTGGGCATTTATTTCGAGTTGCTGCCACATGCCTTTCCTACTGAGAGATCAAAGGTGGGCTTCTTGATCTCGCTGCTCTCGGACAAGGCCTTGGCCTGGGCCAGCCCTTTATGGGAGAACAACAATCCGGTGGTTGCCGAGTTTTCCGGTTTTGTTGCTTCTCTTCGGAAGGTATTCGATGTGCCGGCTCGTGCTGCCTCTGCCGCGAAGCTCCTTATGTCCATCAGACAGGGTTCACGATCCGTAGCTGAATACGCCATTGAGTTTCGTACCCTGGCAGCAGAGGTGGGCTGGAATAATGAGGCTCTGGTCGCTGCTTTCTCTCATGGTCTCTCGGATGCCTTGAAGGATGAGGTTGCAGCTAAGGACCTACCAGTGGAGCTCGAGTCTCTTATTTCTTTCCTGATTTTGATTGACACCAGACTCAGGGAGAGACCTTCCTTTAAGGAGAGCCTGCGGAGGTCTTCTAACAGATTGGCGCCTACGTTTGCTGTCCCACCCGTGCCTCCCTCTCCTCCCACGCCTCCTGGGGATGACTTGTCTGGGGGTGAACCCATGCAGCTGGGGTTTGCTCGCCTGTCCGAGGGGGAGAGGGTACTCCGGAGACGCGAGGGTCGATGCATGTACTGTGGTCTCAGTGGGCATTTTCGGTTGGCATGTCCGAACCGTCCGGGAAACGCTCGTACCTGAGATCCTGTCGGGGGCAGATCTTGGGTGGAGTCTCCTCGTTCCCGGTTTCCCGTGTTGACAAACCACTGATCACTGTTGTCCTCTCCTGGGTCGGGGGCTCGGTGACGACCCAGGCGTTGGTGGACTCTGGTGCTGGTGGTTTGTTCATTGATAGTGTGTTCGCTGCCGCCAATTCCATTCCTCTGCAGGCTCGAGGTTCCCCACTGGCTCTTGAGGCGATAGACGGCAGACCCCTTCTGTCGTCACACGTGACTCATGAGACCCTTCCAGTGGGGATAGCCATTGGTGCCGTTCACAGAGAGTCGGTCTGCCTCCAGGTTATTTCGTCTCCACACTACTCGGTGGTCTTGGGGTACCCCTGGCTCCAGAAGCATAATCCGACTTTCGATTGGAGATCGGCCGAGATCCTCTCGTGGTCACCGCAGTGTGGGGCTAGTTGCATCCATGGGTCTGTCAAGTTGCTGTGTACTTCCTTGGACTCTCTGTTGCCTCCTGAATACGAGGAGTACCGGGATGTATTCGATAAGGTGCGCGCGGTTGCCCTACCTCCGCACCGCCCATACGATTGTGCCATAGAGTTACAACCTGGTGCCGTTCCTCCTCGTGGCAAAGTCTATCCACTGTCGGTAGCGGAGAATGAGGCCATGGAGGAGTACGTGAGGGAGGCGCTTTCACGCGGACACATTCGCAAATCCTCGTCCCCGGCAGGGGCTGGATTTTTCTTTGTGAAAAAGAAGGGCGGTGAGTTGAGGCCTTGCATCGATTACAGGGGTCTCAATCGCATCACGATCAAGAACGCTTACCCGATACCCTTGATTTCCGAGCTGTTCGATCGCCTTAAAGGGGCCACGGTCTTTACCAAACTCGACCTGAGGGCGGCATATAACCTGGTAAGGATCAAGGCGGGCGATGAGTGGAAGACCGCGTTTAACACCAGGACCGGTCATTATGAATCCTTGGTTATGCCCTTTGGGTTGTGCAATGCGCCCGCAGTCTTTCAGGAATTCATCAACGATGTTTTCCGTGACCTGTTGCAGCAGTGTGTGGTGGTCTATTTGGATGACATCTTGGTATATTCTGAATCCATGGAGGCCCACATTCTGGATGTCAGACGAGTGTTGCAACGGTTACGAGAGAACAAGCTGCTCGGTAAGCTTGAGAAATGCGAATTTCACCGATCCCAGGTAACCTTCTTAGGTTACATCATTTCCGCTGAGGGGTTCTCCATGGATCCTGAGAAGGTTTCGGCTGTCTTACAGTGGCCCCAGCCCAGTGGTCTTCGTTCCCTGCAGCACTTTTTGGGCTTCGCCAATTATTATCGGAAGTTCATCAGGGACTTTTCCATGCTGGCCAAGCCTCTCACGGATCTGACCAGGAAGGGCAGTAATTCCCAGGTCTGGCCGCTCGAGGCCATCCGAGCTTTTGAGGCCCTAAAGTCCGCTTTTGTGTCGGCTCCGATTCTGTCGCATCCCAACCCTGGGTTGCCCTTTGTCCTCGAGGTGGACGCGTCTGAGACGGGAGTAGGCGCCCTTCTGTCTCAGCGTAGAACACCAGAGGGTCCTCTGCTTCCTTGTGGGTTTTACTCCCGGAAACTGTCTTCCGCGGAGTGCAACTATCAGATTGGTGACAGGGAGTTATTGGCCATCGTGCAGGCCCTTAAAGAATGGAGGCACTTGCTCGAGGGTTCGGTGGTTCCGGTTCTCATCCTGGCGGACCATAAGAATCTGACCTACCTTTCTGAGGCCAAGAGATTGACACCACGTCAGGCCAGATGGGCTCTGTTCTTGTCACGTTTTAATTACGTGGTCTCCTACCTACCCGGTTCCAAGAATATCAGGGCGGATGCCCTATCACGGCAGTACTCCGAGCTGTCCAGGGAGGAGTCGATTCCGACTTCGGTCATACCTCCGAATCAGATCCTGGCCGCCATTCGCACCAGCCTGACCTCTCCCCTGGGTGAGCAGATTTTGGCGGCTCAATCTGGTGCTCCCTCTGGGAGACCCAACGGCAGATGTTTTGTGCCTGAGGAGTTGCGCACTCGGTTGTTGCGAACCTACCATAACTCCAAGACCGCGGGGCATCCTGGAAAGAATCAGCTGTCCTGGGCTGTTTCACGTCTGTTCTGGTGGCCTTCCCTACGTTCCGACATCGCCGCATATGTAGCGGCATGCTCCGTTTGTGCCCAGAGTAAGTCCCCTCGGCACCTTCCGTTGGGCCTTCTGCAACCCATAGCCACCGGGGAGCGCCCATGGTCACACCTGGGGATGGATTTCATTGTGGACCTCCCTGCATCCCGAGGCCATACGGTCATTCTCATGATTGTGGATCGGTTTTCCAAAATGTGCCACTGTGTTCCTCTCAAGAAGTTACCCTCTGCACAAGAGTTGGCCACGATTTTTGCCAGGGAGGTCTTCCGGTTGCACGGTTTGCCCAAGGAGATTGTGTCGGATCGGGGGAGTCAGTTTGTGTCCAGGTTCTGGCGCGCCTTTTGCTCCCAGTTGGGGATTCATCTCTCCTTCTCCTCGGCCTACCACCCTCAGTCCAATGGGGCCGCAGAACGATCCAATCAGGCCTTGGAGCAATTCCTTCGTTGCTATGTCTCCGATCACCAAGACAATTGGGTTGACCTTCTGCCTTGGGCTGAGTTTGCCAGGAACACGGCGGTGAACTCTTCCTCTGGGACGTCTCCCTTCATGGCCAATTATGGGTTCCAACCTGCCGTGTTACCGGAGGTATTCTCTCCCCAGGATATTCCGGCTGTGGAGGATCACCTTTCCGTCCTATGTGCTTCTTGGGTACAGATCCAGAAGTCCCTTGAGGCCTCTGCGCAGCGCCAGAGACTCCAGGCTGATCGCAGACGAGCGCCTGCTCCTTCCTACCAGGTCGGAGACCGTGTATGGTTGTCCACCCGCAACCTCAACCTTCGAGTGCCCACTCCCAAGCTGGCGCCTCGCTTTGTTGGTCCCTTCCGAGTGCTTCGCAGGGTAAACCCGGTAGCCTATGCCCTTGCGCTTCCTCCTGGCATGCGGATCTCTAACGTGTTTCATGTCTCCCTGTTGAAGCCACTGGTGTGTAATCGTTTCACTTCCTCGGTTCCTCGGCCTCGTCCGGTCCAAGTGGGCAATCATGAGGAGTATGAGGTGAGCAATATCCTGGACTCACGCCTGGTCCGCGGTCGGGTGCAGTTTTTGGTCCATTGGCGTGGTTATGGTCCAGAGGAGCGTTCCTGGGTTTCCTCCGCAGATGTCCATGCTCCTGCCTTGCTCCGAGCCTTCCACGCACGCTTCCCTCAGAAACCGTTTTTTGCTCCGCGGAGGAGGGGCCCTTGAGGGGGAGGTACTGTCATGGTCTTACCTTCTTGCTGTTCTCCTTCGTTTGACATGTGCTGGCGGCCATCTTGGTTTCTGGGTTTCTTGTAGCCTTCCACCCTGCGGCTCCTCCTTCCCACTGGGAGGAGCTGGATGCCTAGCTCATATATATAGGAGGTCTGTGGCTTCAGTTCCTTGCTTGGTCCTCCTGTGTTCACATGCTTCTAAGACTGCTGCTGCTTCTGGTTCCTGATCCTGGCTTCGTCTGACTACCCTGCTGGTTCCTGATCCTGGCTTCGTCTGACTACCCTGCTGGTTCCTGATCCTGGCTTCGTCTGACTACCCTTCTGGTTCCTGATCTCTGGCCTCTCAAAGATTCTGCTTCGGTTTCACCATTCGTTTGGACTTTTGCTTTACAGCTTTATTTTCAATAAAGCCTTCTTATTTTCACTTATCTCTTGTTGTACGTCTGGTTCATGGTTCCGTGACACTTCATCGGAGAATATGACTTTGCCCCAGTCCTCAGCAGTACATTCACCATACTTTCTGCAGAAGATCAATCTGCCCCTGATGTTTTTTTTGGAGAGAAGTGGCATCTTTGCTGCCCTTCTTGACACCAGGCCATCTTCCAAAAGTCTTCGCCTCACTGTGCGTGCAGATGCGCTCACACCTGCCTGCTGCCATTCCTGAGCAAGCTCTGCACTGGTGGCACTCCGATCCCACAGCTGAATCCTCTTTAGGAGACGATCCTGGCGCTTGCTGGACTTTCTTGGATGCCCTGAAGCCTTCTTAACAAGAATTGAACCTCTTTCCTTGAAGTTCTTGATGATCCTATAAATTGTTGATTGAGGTGCAATCTTAGTAGCCACAATATCCTTGCCTGTGAAGCCCTTTTTATGCAACGCAATGATGGCTGCACGCGTTTCTTTGCAGGTCACCATGGTTAACAATGGAAGAACAATGATTTCAAGCATCACCCTCCTTTTAACATGTCAAGTCTGCTATTTTAACCCAATCAGCCTGACATAATGATCTCCAGCCTTGTGCTCGTCAACATTCTCACCTGAGTTAACAAGACGATTACTGAAATGATCTCAGCAGGTCCTTTAATGACAGCAATGAAATGAAGTGGAAAGGTTTTTTTTTTATTAAGTTAATTTTCATGGCAAAGAAGGACTATGCAATTCATCTGATCACTCTTCATAACATTCTGGAGTATATGCAAATTGCTATTATAAAAACTTAAGCAGCAACTTTTCCAATTTCCAATATTTATGTAATTCTCAAAACTTTTGGCCACGACTGTACATGGTACAATGACCGACCAATGACCAGAGGAAAGTATGATAAATTTAACACACAGGTGAGTCAGCAGTCAAAAATGAACCCACATGGCAAGAAAGCAGGGTTTGTGTTGCAAGTGCAGCATGAAAAATGGACAACAAACCACAATGAAGGCCAGGTATAAAGTGTAACCTGTATCGAATGCCGTATGGGTAAAAAGAGGACGGGGACTCACCTGAAAAAGACTGTGTGCTATATCACCCAGGATGGCGCTACCCCAATGCGCGTGTCGGCGTACCTTCGTCTGGGGGTCGATATTAATAAGATATTTCTCTCGGTATATACCCAAGAGTCCTCATACTGTGGGAATATATAGTGTTAGGTGCCTCCATAATGCTGATTATTCTCTTAGCAAAGATGCATATTGTTAATGAGAGATCTGACATTATTTGGAAAGTTATTTTTCCATAGTCTGATTGCCGAGTTGAATATTTTATCATATTAATATCATATATTTTTGATTGGTCATAGGAAAACAGAGTCAAGGGATAACAGTTATTTTTCTGTATAATCCGTGTTTTATTGTTATAGCCTGTTTGATAAACAGAAGATCCAAAGTTTCTCTTGGTATATGAGTCTGTTTGTAAGGCCTCATGTACACGACAGTTGTTTTTGCGTCCGCAAATTGTGCGCCCGCAAAAAAAAACGGATGCGGCATCCGTTTTTTTTGGAGGATCCGTTTTCTTCACAGATCCCTTGTAATAAATGCCTATCCTTGTCCGCAAATGTGAAAAAAGTAGGACATGCACTATTTTTTTTTGCTGAAGGGAAACACGGACAACAGACGCGCAACACAAACGGATGAACTATCAGCATTTTTTTTGCTGACCCATTGAAATGAATGGGTCCCCATCCTATCCGCAAAAAAAACGGAACGGAGGCCGAGAAAAAAAACTGTTGTGTGCATGAGGCCTTAAAAGTATGACACTGGTTGTCATAAATCACTAAGTCACACTGTGCTGATGAGATAGGGGTGTGTTAGCACCACCGTGTGGTACATTTTGGGTATTATTTTGTAACTTCATCATTTGTTTTGCAATTGTGTTGATTTTATATTCTTTGTTTTATAATAAACGATTATTTATTTTGCATATACAATTGTCCCTTTGTTTCACTGCTTGCATAAATCAAATTAAGATACTCGATAAAAAGAACTTAGAGGCGTGTTTATGTCCGCCTGAAGGATGATTTTATTTTTTTTGATACATATTTTTTTTTGGTTTGATCCTCTCTTTTATATGAAGATTCTTTTTTATATAGAAGATATATGACAATCTGAGTTGTTAAATATATAAGCTTGACATTATTACCAATCACAGACATTAGCCCTGGGTGTCTGCTGTGTGAAGCAGCAGGCTCCTGGCTGCTTTAGCGCTCGCTCAAACCAAGGGTGGGTGCCATCTTGGGAAAGGGTTAAAGGGGTTGTCCATGATTTTGATATTAATTGCCTGTCCTCAGAAAGGGCCATCGATATTAGATTGGCAGGGGTCCAACATCCTACATCCCCCCGATCAGCTATGGCACCAAAGCAGCACTGCAGTTAACTGCTCCATCCACTACACATAGGATGGAACTCTGTACTTATAGCGCTGGAGCTATAACTAAACAGCTGATCGGAGGTGCAAGGTGTTGGACTCCCTCTGATCTAATAATTATGGCTGCTGCTGAGACAGTTCCTTTAAGCCAGTGCTTCTCAAATAGTGGGGCGCGCCCCCCAGGGGGGGCACGAGGCTCCGTAAAGGGGGGCTCGTTTGACCTCGGCAAACACTGTCATATTGGATGTCCAGATCGGATTATCCGACTCACTTGCAAGCAGCGTCCCACACGGCGTCGGTTGCCTAGCAACTCTACGGCTGGAGAGAGGGAGCAGCGCGGCGCGATCACTGGAGATTGTCCCAGCGCAGCCCCAGTAGCAGCCCGACGCGGAGGACTACGTGACCGCCAACGCACGTGACACATGCAGAGGACCCGTGGAGACATACAGGAATCAATACGCCGGTTCCTAGTGCCACTCACAGAGGAGAAAGAGCAGGACGCCGGCATGTCATCAAGGCAGAGTCGCAAAGATACATCCGCAGCATCACCAGGTGGGAAAACAAGAGCTGAAGCACAGATAGAATATAAAGAGCAGGGGTCAAGGAGAGGAGGTAGGACAAACACAAAATCTGATAATAAAACTGAAAAGGGGAAAAGAAATAGTAACCAGGGGATGGAGGAGGAAAAAGTATACGAACTAGAAGGCAGTACCCTGGATGATGCTCTATCCTGATTTGCCAAACCCGCCCGTGTGACTTTTAGACCCGGAAACCGGTCCTCTGTACAGAAAAACACCTGAAAGAAAGGAGTTGAACACACATAAAAGGGGGGCTCATTTGACCTCGGCAAACACTGTCATATTGGATGTCCAGATCGGATTATCCGACTCACTCGCAAGCGGCGTCCCACACGGCGTCACTTGCCTAGCAACTCTACGGCTGGAGAGAGGGAGCAGCGCGGCGCGATCACTGGAGATTGTCACAGCGCAGCCCCAGTAGCAGCCCGACGCGGAAGACCACGTGACCGCCAACCCACGTGACACATGCAGAGGACCCGTGGAGACATACAGGAATCAATACGCCGGTTCCTAGTGCCACTCACAGAGGAGAAAGAGCAGGACGCCGGCATGTCATCAAGGCAGAGTCGCAAAGATACATCCGCAGCATCACCAGGTGGGAAAACAAGAGCTGAAGCACAGAAAGAATATAAAGAGCAGGGGTCAAGGAGAGGAGGTAGGACAAACACAAAATCTGATAATAAAACTGAAAAGGGGAAAAGAAATAGTAACCAGGGGATGGAGGAGGAAAAAGTATACGAACTAGAAGGCAGTACCCTGGATGATGCTCTATCCTGATTGGCCAAACCCGCCCGTGTGACTTTTAGACCCGGAAATCGGTCCTCTGTACAGAAAAACGCCTGAAAGAAAGGAGTTGAACACACATAAAAGGGGACACCGCCGATTCAGCCAAAAAAGGTCAGTGTTCTGATGAAAAGGCTTTTATTATGCTTTGAAACGCGTCAACGCGACCTGTAGGGGGCATTCATCCATCTATGCCTTATTGCCATTGCTCCACAACTGATGTAAGTGTGGCTCATTTTTATGCTTTTAATCTTTGTATTTTACAAACTTCTTTTTTTATTCTCTTATACGTTAATAAGGATACAGTGTTATGCAGAGGTGTACTTATTACAATTTTATAGACAAATTATACTATTTACAGTGGCGCGGGGGGCGCAAAATGTTTTCTTCTTCCTAGGGGGGGCATGACAGAAAATAATTGAGAAGCACTGCTTTAAGCCAAAGCCAGGAGTGGATGCAAAAAATTGTTGCAAAAAGTCATTCTGTTAAAATATCCCTTTCCATTATTACTTTGAATGAGCAAATCGACTTGAGATGAAAAATCTGAAGTTGATTTGCATAAAACTACTTTTGAATACTGAATAGAGCGAGTACTCTTTACAATATTAGAATGTATTGGCTCCGATAAGCCGAAGGTATTACTTTGCGAAGTCTCGCAAAACTTTGGGTAATAACTTTGTAAATAAATTTCTACTGTAAAAAACCTTGCTACCGAACTCGGGTTCGGTTCCAACTGTTAACTTGAAACCGAACCCAAGTTCGGGGAAAGGGTTTTAACATCTGAGTCAATACATTCTAATACTGTACGGTGCGCTCGCTATGTACAGTATTCAAATGAAGTTTTATGTGAAACGACTTCGGATGTTTCATCCAAAGTCAATTCATTCATCACTAATTATTACCCATTTTTTGTAGCACTAAAATAAGGGTAACAAAAACTGTATATGTGAATCAAGCCTAATGCCGTCTGAGCATGATAGTGCTGCTGCAAGCACTGTAAGTTATTATGGGCATGATGGATTATTAGTAAGTGGGATCTGTCTCATCAAAGATCTCTCATTTCTGCCTCGACTCTTTTATGTAGTGGTGCAGTGTGAGATCCCAGGGGGGCGCCAAACTGCAAGGGAGTGCCCAGCTGTTACATACAATGTCATTCACTCTGTCACATGGCATGCACTGTGTGCATGCTGCTTCGGATTTGCGGTGGTCCTGCCTGCGTCTTTGTGTTGTAGGCCTGGCTGCTATTGCTGCAAGGCCTGAGTCAGCCTGCACAGATCAAAAACAGCCAGGAGCAGGCCCAAAGGCCCTTTGTCTAAGCAAAGAATAGGATAAAGAATAATTACTAGATCGGTGGGGGTCCAACCGCTTGGGATACCCCTTAAATAAATGGACCGGCTGGTCAGGCACGCTCCATTAATATTTATGGGATCTACCAGAAATGCCTGAGTGCTGTACTTGGCTATCTCCAGAACTCACATAGAAATGAATGCAGTGCACATGCCCAACTGAAACTATGCAGTGCACATGCCCAAAAAATTATGTGAAAAAATAGAAATGTAATAGGGGCAATAAATGACAAAAAGAAAGCATTTAAATCGCTAAAACAGGAAAGCAGTAAGGAAACATTGAAAAACTATGTGGAAAACAATAGGATATGTAAAATAAATACAAAAGCAGCCAAGCTAGAGACAGAAAGACTCATTGCCAAAGAGAGTAAAACTATCCATAAAATGTCCTTTAATTATATTTAAAATAATTATATATTATAATGGTAAAAATTTTCAACTGGAAAATGTTGGTCCTTTAAGGATTGATGAGAAATGGTAGAGGGTGATGAGGGTGATGAGGAGAAACCAAATCTATTAAGTATTTTTTCCCCCACTGTATTCACTGAGGAAAACAAAATGTCAGATGAAATGCTGAGTGACAAAGTAAACTCCCCATTAAATGTGGCCTGCCCGACTCAAGAAGAAGTGCGGCAGCATCTTAAAAAGATTAAAATGGACAAATCACTGGGCCCAGATGGCATAACCCCATATTCTAAGAGAATTAAGTAATGTCAAAAAAAGACTCTTATTTCTGATATTTATCGACTATAATGACAAGGAGTGTTCCACAGGATTAGCACCAAATATGGTGTTAATATTCAAAAAGGGGGCAAAAACAGAGCCTGGAAACTATAGGCCAGTAAGTCTAATAGTGATGGATGAACATCGGCTGGGGGCGATTAGCGAATGTGCGTTCACAATTAAATGTTCACGAATTGCGCGTTCACGGCGAGGCCCATTCACTTTAATGGCAGGCGAACCTGAAAAACCTTCAGGTCATATTTGCAGCCAGCAAACACTTACTAGAAGTACACAAATAGACCCACAACATGGACAGTGATATGCAAGAGGGGGATCATTGTCAAAAATTCCCTAAAAAAATATATGAATTTTAATCAGTGGCCATTTTTATGCATCTTAACTCTCAAAAATGTGCCCTGCTGGAGCCTAGAAAATTTTTATTTCCTATCAGTTTGATGTATACAAATGTGCAGCACTCCACATTTTTGTATCCTGCAGAGTCCATTTAAAAAAATGCATACATTAACTTTTTTTTTTTTCTACCATGGAACTGTATGGTGAACGGACGCCACTGTACGGCATCAGTCTGAGGCATCTGTTAATGCATACATTTTTGTTATGCATTAAATGGATGGCAAAAATAGGATGTGAACCCAGCCCTAGTGTCAGAATAGGGCTCATTTTCTACTGGGAAATACAGGGCACAGTATAATACACAAGAATCTATATAATATAAAGATATTAGCCCTACCCACGAATAATAATACAATTAGGTGGTCATTTATTATATAGAAATACATCTATGTTAGGCATATTTCTGACAAAGATTGTGGCGCAAAGGTCCTTAGCACCGCAATCTGCATATTTTTCCCGCTAATGTCAGGTCTAAAAAAGGATGGCGTTGGCAGGGAAAGGGATACAGTTATGGCCATCCAGTTATTGGATACCACCGCCATACATTTACCCGATAACACCTCTGTACAGTGACCGGATAACATTGCCATACAGTGACCGGTTAAAAGGGTATAAGAGGGCATAGTACAAGTAATGACTAGGGGCACTTCACAGTGTGTGGTAAGAGGGCACAATGCAGGGTATAAGGGGGCACATTACAGAATGAGGGGCACAGTACGGGGTGGGGGCACAGTCACATGACCCTGTGACATTAGAAGGTCCTTCTAATGAGAGGCAGAGGAGTAAGACAGCGGTGTGATTATGTGTCTAGAGATAAAAAAAATAATAAACTGTCGGCCAGTACAGGCCCCAAAAATGAGGCAATAGGCATTCACCTGACAGCAAAGAACTTTGGATTCTGTGGCTGGAGGTACATTAGGCGGTCAAAGGATAAATATGTAACTGTCTGTCAGTACAGGCCCCAAAAATTAGGTAATAGGCATTACCTGACATCAAAGAACTTTGGCTGGAGGTGCATTAGGCGGTCACAGGATAAATATGTAACCATAAATTAGCCAATAGGCATTCACCTGACAGCAAAGATGTAACGGTCACGTCCACACACACACAGGGGGAAGGATAGTGACCACTGCGCTCCACCCTCACCCCTGGCCCTGCCTACTTGCCTCACAAGTCCTGATGACAGGGGACAACTGGACGACAGTCCCTTACTTAGGATATGTGCAGGGAAGACAGACAAGACAAAATACAGAACGTGAACGGACCGGGTCAGAACCAAGAGAGCTACGCAGTACAAAGGGTTAAGCAAAGAATGGTCAGGTCAAATACCAGGAGAGTAGAGAAGTACCAGAGGAGTCCGCAAAGCGTAGTCAGGTGGGAGCCGAGGTCACAATACCAGGAGGGATGTGCAGTACAGGAGGAGCAGGCAAAGGATCGTCAGGGAACAGAATCAGGTGAGTATTCAGTAGTCCAACAAATAGCCAGGAACCTAGAATTAACAGGCAACCTGTGGCCAGCAGGCTGCCTGTATTTATAGTGGGGTCTGAGGGTCATGTGACGTGGCCAGCGTCACATGACCGACAGACAGACAAGTCGAGCACCGAGTGATCAGCTCGGCGCTCAAGGCAGACCTAGGAGCAGGGAGCCTCCCAGTTAGCAAAGCCGCCCTGGGAACGAGGCCAAACACAGATCCTCGCTCCCGAAGCTAAGCAGCAGGTCTGCAGCTGATGGGAGACCGAGTGCGCCTTTGGCGCCCCGTGACAGTACCCCCCCTTTTACTAGGGGCCACCGGACCCAAGACTTCAGACGATGGCCTTTCAGGGTGTTCTAAATGAAATTTTAGAACAAGTCTAGGAGCATGAACCTCCCTGGCGGGTACCCAAGATTTCTCTTTGGGTCCATACCCCTTCCAGTGAATCAGGTAATGCAAGGAATTACGCACTCTCCTGACATTCACTATTTTAGACACCACATACTCGACAGCATCACGGGCGGAGGTGAGGCTTTCAATGGTACAACAGGTTCAAAATACTTTTTAAGTAGAGATTTATGAAATACATTATGAATGTGGAACGACTCGGGCAGCTCCAACTTAAACGATACCGGATTAATCACCTCCGAGATCTTATATGGACCAATAAAACGAGGAGCAAATTTTCTAGAAGCTACCTTGAGAGATAGATTCTTGGAGGACAACCATACTTTATCCCCAACCTGAAAGTTCACCCCCTTGGAATGTCTCCTATCGGCCTATCGGAACTTTGAGCCTTTTCTAGGTTCGATTGAACCCGGGCCCAAACTGTGCACAGTTCGGAGGAGAGTTTATCCACTTCAGGGTTAGAGGAGGAGATGGACGACCCAGAATGAAAACGGGGATAAAAACCATGGTTACAAAAGAAAGGGGAGACCCCAGCAGAACAATTGACACAGTTATTCAAAGCAAATTCAGCCAATGGAAGGAATTTGACCCATAAATGCTGGTTATCAGCAACATACAACCTCAAGAATTGCTCCACAGACTGATTATGGCGTTCAGTCTGCCCATTACTCTCAGGATGGTAGGCGGAAGAAAAAGACAATGAAATTATACATCTTTGACAGAAGGCTCTCCAGAATTTGGACACAAACTGCACACCCCTGTCAGAAACAATATTTTCCAGGATGCCATGTAAACTAACAATCTCTCTCACAAAAATAGACGCCAGGGTTTTTGTATTCGGAAGTTTAGACAGGGGAATGAAATGAACCATCTTGCTAAACCTATCGACCACTACCCAAACCACAGTCTTACCCCCCGCCAGCGGTAGGTCAGTTATAAAGTCCATCGAGATATGGGACCAGGGTCTACTGGGAATGGGTAGGGGTCGTAGGTTACCAGCAGGGCGAGTCCTAGGTGTCTTAGACCTGGCACAAACCTCACAGGCTGACACGTAAGACTTGACATCCCTGGTCAGAGTGGGCCACCAATAAGATCTAGAAACCAGATCCTTAGTGCCCTCAAAACCCAGATGTCCACAAAAGGCAGAATCGTGACACTCCCCCAACAGCTGGGGACGAAATTGTACGGGAACAAACAACTTATCTGTTGGGGTGGATGCCGGTGCCAGATGTTGTTCAGCCTTAATGCGAGCCGAGATATCCTGGGTTAGAGCCGCTAAGAAGATGTTTGCTGGTAGGATGGATTCAGGCGGTGCCTCAGTGGGTTGAAAAGCATATAAGCTCAGAGATAATGTGCCTGCCTTCACATTTTTACTTCCCGGCCTGAACGTAATGGAGAAATCAAAACGGGTAAAAAACTGAGCATATCGGGCTTGCCGGGGATTCAACCTCTTAGCAGACTCGAGAAACATTAGGTTTTTATGGTCAGTGACAACAGTTACCCGATGCCTTGCCCTTTCCAAAAAATGCCTCCACTTCTCAAATGCCCATTTAATAGACAGCAGCTCCCTATTCCCTATGCCGTAGTTTCTCTCCATGGGAGAGAATTTCCTGGAGAAGAAGGCACACGGTCTCAGGTTAGTGAGGCTAGCAGGACCTTGTGAAAGGACTGCTCCTGCGCAGTCCTCGGAAGCATCCACCTCCACAATAAAGGGTCTCTCCTGATCAGGCTGGATCAGAATGGGAGCGCTACTAAATGCCTTTTTTAATGTTTCAAATGAAGAAATGGCCTTGGTAGACCAATTCTCCAAATCCGCCCCTTTCTTAGTAAGGTCGGTCAATGGTTTAGCAATTACAGAAAAATTCATGATAAATTTACGATAGTAATTAGCGAAACCCAAAAACCGTTGTAAGGCCTTTAAGGATGAAGGCCTTACCCATTCCTTAATTGCCAAAACCTTACCAGGATCCATCTTAAAGGCGTGAGGAGTCAGAACATGCCCTAGAAACAGTATCTCCTGTACACCAAAGACACATTTCTCTTGCTTAGCGGATAGCTGGTTCTCCCTCAACACCTCTAATACTTGTTTGACATGAGACACATGAGATTCGAAATCAGGAGAGAATATCAAAATGTCGTCAAGATAGACAATAATAAATTTACCTAAGAACTCCCTAAGAATATCGTTCATTATGTTTTGGAACACAGCTGGGGCATTGCTGAGTCCAAAAGGCATCACCTGATATTCAAAGTGTCCTATCGGAGTATTGAACGCTGTCTTTCATTCGTCTCCCTCCTTGATTCGGATTAGATTGTATGCCCCTTTCAGGTCAATCTTGGAAAACCAGGTTGCCCCCAGAACCTGGTTAAATAAATCCAGAATCAATGGGAAAGAGTATCTATTTTGGAGAGTGATTTTATTTAATCTCCGGTAATCAATACAAGGCCTAAAACCACCATCCTTCTTCTTAACAAAGAAAAACCCTGCTCCCATAGAAGAGACTGAAGGTCTAATATGCCCTTTAGCAAGACTCTCCTTAATATAATCTTCCATAGCCCTGCGTTCGGGCTTAGAAAGATTATAAATTCGCCTTTTAGAAAATTTTCCACCCTCTTTTAGCTCTATGGCGCAATCATAAGGTCTATGGGGGGGTAGAACCTCTGGAGTGGGGGATGAGAATACATCAGAATATTCCTTAATAACTGAGGGTAATGTATTAGACCTTACTGAAACCCCAGCCTGGACCACGAATAAGCATGAGTCACACTTAGGTCCCCATTTCACCAACTCTCCTTTGACCAATCTATTGTGGGGTTATGTAAACGGAGCCAAGGCAACCCTAGTACCACCTCAACCGGTAGGTTCTCCAGGACTAAAAGAGAACATCTCTCGGAGTGGCACACACCCACGGTTAGAGAAATTTCAGAGGTACATGACCTCACCGTACCACCAATCAGGGGAGTAGCATCAATAGCCATGACATGGATAGGTGTAGGTAAAGCAAACATTGGAATACCCAATTTACTAGCATATTCAAAGTCAATAAAGCTGGCCGCTGTACCGGAATCAATAAAGGCCTTACCTCTTAACCCCCAGAGAAATTGTTATGGGTACCAAAAGCTTACATTTAGAAACATCAGGGTGTACCTGGTCTTTAGGTTGTCTTGCCTTAGGAGACTTGTCAGAGAGGACCCTCTTAGGACACTTGTTGATCTAATGGCCAGGATCTCCACAGTAGAAGCACTCTCCGCGTCTGCGACGAAGATTACCCCGGGTCATGCGAAACTGCATGGGTTCCTCAGTAGAGACCTCAGTGTTGTCCCTGGAAAAGGCCTCTGGCTGGACCACCATCTGAGAACAGAACTGTTGTTTCTTGTCGTCTCTCTCTAACTCGTCGGTCAAGTCGGAGAACTAGGGTCATCATCTCCTCTAAGGTCTCTGGAATTTGATAACTGACTAATAGATCTTTTAAATTATCAGACAGACCAGACCTAAACTGACTCTTCAGGGCTGGTTCATTCCATCCTGAGGGGACACACCACCGTCTGAATTGGGTGCAATACTCCTCCGCAGGGAGATGGCCCTGAACCAGTGCCCTATGAGGCGTCTCGGCTACCAGGGCCCTGTCTGGTTCGTCATAGAGGGTACCCAGGGCGTGAAAAAAAACCTCCACAGAATTTAGACAACTGGCCCCAGGAGGTAACGAGAATGCCCAATCCTGGGGATCACCCTGTAGTAGAGAAATGATAATACCCACGGGTTGGCTCTCGGGACCGGAGGACACGGGGCGCAGCAAATGGAAGTAGAGTTTGCAACTCTCCTTAAAGGAGAGAAATCTCTTCCGGTCTCCAGAAAAGGGTTCTGGGAGCTTGATCTGGGGCTCAAAATGTGGACTGGAGGGCTGAGGAGTGGAAGAACCTTGCCCTAACTCAAAAGAATGGAGTTTCTCTCCTAGCTCCTGCACCATCTGTGTCAGGTTAGAGACATGGTCAGTCAGGGTCACAAGAGGATTCATGATACAGTGGTTATTGGGCCTGTTAATCTGTAACGGTCACGTCCACACACACACAGGGGGAAGTATAGTGACCACTGCGCTCCACCCTCACCCCTGGCCCTGCCTACTTGCCTCATGAGTCCTGATGACAGGGGACAACTGGACGACAGTCCCTTACTTAGGATATGGGCAGGGAAGACAGACAAGACAAAATACGGAACGTGAACGGACCGGGTCAGAACCAAGAGAGCTACGCAGTACAAAGGGTTAAGCAAAGAATGGTCAGGTCAAATACCAGGAGAGTAGAGAAGTACCAGAGGAGTCCGCAAAGCGTAGTCAGGTGGGAGCCGAGGTCACAATACCAGGAGGGATGCGCAGTACAGGAGGAGCAGGCAAAGGATCGTCAGGGAACAGGATCAGGTGAGTATTGAATAGTCCAACAAATAGCCAGGATCCTAGAATTAACAGGCAACCTGTGGCCAGCAGGCTGCCTGTATTTATAGTGGGGTCTGAGGGTCATGTGACGTGGCCAGCGTCACATGACCAACAGACAGACAAGTCGAGCACCAAGTGATCAGCTCGGCGCTCAAGGCAGACCTAGGAACAGGGAGCCTCCCAGCTAGCAAAGCCGCCCTGGGAACGAGGCCAAACACAGATCCTCGCTCCCGAAGCTAAGCAGCAGGTCTGCGGCTGATGGGAGACCGAGTGCGCCTTTAACGCCCCGTGACAAAAGAACTTTGGATTCTGTGGCTGGAGGTGCATTAGGCAGTCACAGGATAAATATGTAACTGTCGGCCAGTACAGGCCCCAAAAATTAGTCATTCACCTGACATAAAAGGCCTTTTATGCTACTTTAAATACATCAGGCAAGGACCATTCTTTGTTCTGGGTGGTGGCGGATATGTGTCGGCTGGCATGAGGCTGGAAATTTAATTACACGTGGTCATCACAGGTGTTGAATTCCTCCGAGATCCATGCCTCATTAATTTTTAAAAATGTGAGGTAGTCCACACTGTCGTGATCTAGGCGAATGCTCTTATCGGTTATGATCCCCCCTGCTGCGCTGAACGTCCTTTCGGACAGGACACTCAACGAGGTGCAAGCCAAGAGTTCCATGGCAATTTGTGCCAGCTCTGGCCACAGGTCAAGCCTGCACACCCAGTAGTCCAGGGGTTCCTTGCTTCTCAGAGCGTCCACATCGGCTGTTAACCGGATGTAGTCGGACACCTGTCGGTCTAGGCATTCCCTGAGGATGGATCCGGAGGGTGGCTGTCGATGGGTTGGATGCAAGAATGATCTTATATCCGAAGTGCCCAACACATCTTCAAACTTCCCTCTTTTTGCAGGCGCGATAGGATTGGTACCCGCACTTGTTTCGCTGTGGGTGGAAATTCTTCTGCCAGTGCCCACAACAGCAGAATGCAGCATCTCTCGCAGCAAGGCCTGGAAATGCTGCATTCTGACAGCCCTCTGTGATGCTGGTAACATATCCACCATTTTGTGTTTGTACCAGGGGTCTAAGTATGTTGCCACCCAGTACAGGTCCTTGATCTTTATGCTTTTTATACGGGGGTCCCTCTTCAAACACTGGAGCATTAAGGCACTAAATTAGAAGCAGTGGAGCGTCCTGGCTCCTGCTCATCGCCCAGGAGAATGTCATCCTCGGTCTCCTCCCCCCAGCCACGGACAACACCAGGGATCCCCGAAAAGTTTAAAGCCTGTTCTTCTTGCTCCTCCTCCTCCTCCTCCATCCAGCCACCATCCTCCTCCTCCTCCTCTTCAGACTCCTGCTGACTTGTCTCAAATGGAATAGCTTCCCCGGGGAATTCATTCAGCATTGCGACTTCCTCATCTTCCTGCTCCTGCTCCTCGACGGCTTGATCAATGACACGATGCAATGCACGCTCCATAAAGAAGGCGTAAGGTACGATGTCACTGATGGCGCCCTGGCTGTGACTGAACAGTTTGGTGATCTCATCACGCATAAGAAGCCACTGGTCCCCAGAACCTGTCTTGCCTCAGAGTTCGTACAGGTAGTCGTTAACGGCAAGTTTCTGCTGGAGCAGTCTATCAAGCATACACAAGGTGGAGTTCCAGTGCGTCGTGCTGTCACAAATCAGACGTCTGACGGACAGGTGGTGTCGTCACTGAATGTCAGCAAGGCGAGCCATGACCGTGTAAGATCTTCTAAAATGGCCAGAGATTTTCCTTGCCTGCCGCAAGATGTCCTGGACCCCGGGGTATTTGGCAACAAATCGCTGCATGACTAAGTTCAGGACGTGTGCCATGCACAGCACGTTTGTCATTTTGCCCTGTTACAGCGCGCTCAGCAGATTGGCACCATAGTCGCACACCACTTTACCAACTGTCAACTTGCGCAGGGTTAGCCACTGATCGGCTGAAAGCAGAGCTGAAAGCAGTGCAGGAACATCTCACCTGGCACGTCAAAAAGATTCTGGGGAGCTTGGGGGTGCAGCGGAAGAGGCAGTAGCAGTGGAAAAGGAGGAGTCAGCCGAGGAGGAGACGGAGGATGGAGTATGAGGAGGCGAAGAAGAGGCAGGCCAGCATGCAATCCGTGGTGGTAACACCAAATCCACATGGGTGCCACGGGTTACATGCTTGACGGCTGTTAGAAGGTTCACCCAGTGGGTAGTAAAAGTTATGTACCTTCCCTGCCCATGTTTGCTAGACAACGTGTCTATGGTTAGATTTATCTTGGCACCGAAACTGTGTGCCAGAGATATATTAACTTGCCGCTGAACGTGACCATATAGTTCAGGGATGCCCTTCTGGGAGAAATATTTCCTTCCGGGGACCTTCTATTGCGCTGTGCCAATGGCCACAAATTTTCTAAAGACCTCAGAGTCCGCCAATTTATATGGCAGTAGTTGGCGGGCTAGCAGTTCCGACAAGCCAACGGTCAGTCGTTGGGCAAGAGGATTATCATGCGTTATCATTTTTTTACGCTCTAACATTTGGGCCACAGAAGCCTGCCTTGTGCCCGATTAACGCAACGACGGCTCCTTCTGGGCTCGGTGATGGGGGGCCAGGTGCCTTCTTAAGGCGGTCGTCCCTAGGTGAGTGTTGGGCTTACCGCGACTTATGCGTTGACAGCACAGGCTGCAGATGGCAACACTATTGCCAGCAGCTGACACGTTAAAAAAATCCCACACTGCGGAGCCATGTGCCGGCATCCTGGGAGCGCAAGATGTGACCGTGCATGGTGAATGGCTCGCTCCAGATACATTTGCCTCCTGTGCACTGCGAGTTCTGCCTGCTTCTCCTCCTTCTCCTCCCTATCTGCTTCTCCGTCTCTCCCTCTGAACTCCCCTCCTCTTCCTCTCTTGTGGGCACCCACATGACGTCAATCGACACGTCATCATTGTCACCTTCACCACCACTGACATTAGAGATCTCGGAGTAGGCAGCAACAGCGGGGACCACCCTCCTTGGGCTGATCTGGGTACTATTGTGAGATCGCTGGGTGGCAGCCGTTGCTACCTCCTCTTCCTCATCCGATGCCAAGAATGGCTGCGCATCGGTAAGGTCTGGGAATGGATGGGAAAATAATTCCTCTGACTCGAGTGGAGGGGCTATGGTGGTGGTGGTGTCTTTGGGAGTGCACACAGCAGGGAGTGAGGAGGGGGCAGATATAGAAGATGAGGAGGGTGCAGAAGCGGAAGGCTGAGTGAGCACTCAACCAACTCTGGTGCGTCCTTTGACGTAATCGCACGGACCTTCTCCAACTTCCCACTTAAGCTCCGGCCTGGTGCACCTGCCGACCCCTACCACCCCTGTGGGACGGCCTGCCTCTTTTTCTGCCTGTCATTTTCAAAATGACCCTGTGCCTAAGTCCCTAGAGAAGAGCAGTATTTGTGGAAGCAGGTATATCGCAGGCCTCCATCGGTATTTGGTGGAAACAGGTATATCGCACCCCTTAATCAGTATTTTGTGGAAGCAGGTATATAAAACCACTTAATCAGTATTTTGTAGAAGTAGGTATATCACACCCCTCAATCAGTATTTTGTGGAAACAGGTATATACAACCTTTTAATCAATATTTGGGGAAAGCAGGTACAGTAAATCACACCTCTCAATCAGTATTTTGAGGATGCAGGTATATCAAACCCCTCAATCAGTATTTTGTGGAAGCGGATATATGGCAGGCCTCAATCAGTTGTTAGTTGAAGCAGGTATATCACCCTCAAGCAGTAATTTTGTGGATGTAGATATATGGAAAACCTCTATCACTATTTTGTGGAAGCTGATATATGAAAGGCCTCAATCAGTTGTTAGTTGAAGAAGGTATATCACCCTCAAGCAGTAATTTTGTGGACGCAGGTATATGGAAAACCTCTATCACTATTTTGTGGAAGCTAAAATATGGCAGGCCTCAATCAGTTGTTAGTTGAAGCAGGTACTGTATATCAAAACTCGCAATCTGTATTTTGTGGACGCAGGTATATGGAAAACCTTTATCACTGTTTTGTGGAAGCTGATATATGGAAAGCCTCAATCAGTTGTTGAAGCTAGTATATCACCTTCAAGCAGTAATTTTGTGGACGCAGGAATATGGAAAACCTCTATCACTATTTTGTGGAAGCTGATATATGGAAGGCCTCAATCAGTTGTTAGTTGAAGCTGATATATCACCCTCAAGCAGTAATTTTGTGGACGCAGGAATATGGAAAACCTCTATCACTATTTTGTAAAAGCTGATATATGGCAGGCCTCAATCAGTTGTTAGTTGAAGCAGGTATATCAAAACCCGCAATCTGTATTTTGTGGACGCAGATATATGGAAAACCTATATCACTATTTTGTGGAAGCTGATATATGGCAGGCCTTAATCAGTTTTTAGTTAAAGCAGGTATATCAAAACCCGCAGTCTGTATTTTGTGGACGCAGGTATATGGAAAACCTCTGTCACTATTTTGTAGAAGCTGATATATGGAAGGCCTCAATAAGTTGTCAGTTGAAGCAGGTATATCACCCTCAAGCAGTAATTTTTTGGATGCTGGTATATGGAAAACCTCTATCACTATTTTGTGGAAGCTGATAGATCAAAGCACTCAATCAGTATTTTCTGGAAACATACAAATGCACTATAATATACCTTCTATGTTAGAAAGTATATTAAAAGTATATCGCACCCCATTGTGTACCACAACTATCGATAGCACAATGTTACCAGTCCTTAAAAGAACTTTTGTGGCCCTATTAGCTAGCGTTTGGTGTCCTTAAGTTCCTAACAGCCTGTCCCTGCTCCAAAATGCAACCTCTCCCTACACTGGCAAAGCACATAATGTAAAATGGCTGCCAGATTGGGTTCTGTTATAGGATTGGGGGTGTGTCCATGTGTTGAAACGTCTCAATTGGCTGTCCTGTCTGACCTGATGGATGTGTCATGGGTCAAAGTTCGGCGCAATGCAAAAAAATATGGCACGCGCGAACATCGCCATATGTTCACATGTTCAGCGGATCTTGAATGCGCAAATTTTGCAGCGAACCGACCGCCAGGCGAACCGCAAGGCCATCACTATTGATGACGTGTGCCCTGCAGAGAGCATATGTTATTTCGCTCATGTTCAGGGCGGCCAGGATATGAAAATACAATAGACTGAATGTTGAGGCACAACGCTCAATTTAACGGCAACACTCACAAGTCATTTGTTGCCCTAGCCTGTGTATTGGTGTACTGATCAGCTATATGCTGGTTTAACCACCTCCGGACCGCCTAACGCAGGATCGCGTTCCGGAGGTGGCAGCCCTGCGCAGAGTCACGCATATATGCGTCATCTCGCGATGGGCGAGATTTCCTGTGAACGCGCGCACACAGGCGCGCGCGCTCACAGGAACGGAAGGTAAGAGAGTTGATCTCCAGCCTGCCAGCGGCGATCGTTCGCTGGCAGGCTGGAGATGTGTTTTTTTTAACCCCTAACAGGTATATTAGACGCTGTTTTGATAACAGCGTCTAATATACCTGCTACCTGGTCCTCTGGTGGTCCCATTTGTTTGGATCGACCACCAGAGGACACAGGTAGCTCAGTAAAGTCCCACCAAGCACCACTACACTACACTACACCCCCCCCCGTCACTTATTAACCCCTTATTAGCCCCTGATCACCCCTGATCACCCCATATAGACTCCCTGATCACCCCCCTGTCATTGATCACCCCCCTGTCATTGATTACCCCCCTGTAAAGCTCCATTCAGATGTCCGCATGATTTTTACGGATCCACTGATAGATGGATCGGATCCGCAAAACGCATCCGGACGTCTGAATGAAGCCTTACAGGGGCGTGATCAATGACTGTGGTTATCACCCCATATAGACTCCCTGATCACCCCCCCTGTCATTGATTACACCCCTGTCATTGATCAACCCCCTGTAAAGCTCCATTCAGACGTCCGCATGATTTTTACGGATCCACTGATAGATAGATCGGATCCGCAAAACGCATCCGGACGTCTGAATGAAGCCTTACAGGGGCGTGATCAATGACTGTGGTGATCACCCCATATAGACTCCCTGATCACCCCCCTGTAAAGCTCCATTCAGATGTCCGCATGATTTTTACGGATGCACTGATAGATGGATCCAATCCGCAAAACGCATCCGGACGTCTGAATGAAGCCTTACAGGGGCATGATCAATGACTGTGGTGATCACCCCATATAGACTCCCTGATCACCCCCCTGTAAAGCTCCATTCAGATGTCCGCATGATTTTTACGGATGCACTGATAGATGGATCCGATCCGCAAAACGCATCCGGACGTCTGAATGAAGCCTTACAGGGGCATGATCAATGACTGTGGTGATCACCCCATATAGACTCCCTGATCACCCCCCTGTCATTGATCACCCCCCTGTAAAGCTCCATTCAGATGTCCGCATGATTTTTACGGATGCACTGATAGATGGATCCGATCCGCAAAACGCATCCGGACGTCTGAATGAAGCCTTACAGGGGCATGATCAATGACTGTGGTGATCACCCCATATAGACTCCCTGATCACCCCCCTGTCATTGATCACCCCCCTGTAAAGCTCCATTCAGATGTCCGCATGATTTTTACGGATCCACTGATAGATGGATCCGATCCGCAAAACGCATCCGGACGTCTGAATGAAGCCTTACAGGGGCATGATCAATGACTGTGGTGATCACCCCATATAGACTCCCTGATCACCCCCCTGTCATTGATTACCCCCCTGTAAAGCTCCATTCAGATGTCCGCATGATTTTTACGGATGCACTGATAGATGGATCGGATCCGCAAAACGCATCCGGACGTCTGAATGAAGCCTTACAGGGGAGTGATCAATGACTGTGGTGATCACCCCATATAGACTCCCTGATCAACCCCCCTGTCATTGATCAACCCCCCTGTCATTGATCAACCCCCCTGTCATTGATCAACCCCCCTGTCATTGATCAACCCCCTGTCATTGATCACCCCCCTGTCATTGATCACCCCCCTGTCATTGATCACCCCTCTGTAAGGCTCCATTCAGATATTTTTTTGGCCCAAGTTAGCAGAATTTTTTTTTTTTTTCTTACAAAGTCTCATATTCCACTAACTTGTGTCAAAAAATAAAATCTCACATGAACTCACCATACCCCTCACGGAATCCAAATGCGTAAAATTTTTTAGACATTTATATTCCAGACTTCTTCTCACGCTTTAGGGCCCCTAGAATGCCAGGGCAGTATAAATACCCCACATGTGACCCCATTTCGGAAAGAAGACACCCCCAGGTATTCCGTGAGGGGCATATTGAGTCCATGAAAGATTGAAATTTTTGTCCCAAGTTAGCAGAACGGGAGACTTTGTGAGAAAAAAATTAAAAATATCAATTTCCGCTAACTTGTGCCAAAAAAAAAAAATTTCTATGAACTCGCCATGCCCCTCATTGAATACCTTGGGGTGTCTTCTTTCCAAAATGGGGTCACATGTGGGGTATTTATACTGCTCTGGCATTCTAGGGGCCCCAAAGCGTGAGAAGAAGTCTGGTATCCAAATGTCTAAAAATGCCCTCCTAAAAGGAATTTGGGCACCTTTGCGCATCTAGGCTGCAAAAAAGTGTCACACATCTGGTATCGCCGTACTCAGGAGAAGTTGGGGAATGTGTTTTGGGGTGTCATTTTACATATACCCATGCTGGGTGAGAGAAATATCTTGGTCAAATGCCAACTTTGTATAAAAAAATGGGAAAAGTTGTCTTTTGCCAAGATATTTCTCTCACCCAGCATGGGTATATGTAAAATGACACCCCAAAACACATTCCCCAACTTCTCCTGAATACGGCGATACCACATGTGTGACACTTTTTTGCAGCCTAGGTGGGCAAAGGGGCCCATATTCCAAAGAGCACCTTTAGGATTTCACAGGTCATTTACCTACTTACCACACATTAGGGCCCCTGGAAAATGCCAGGGCAGTATAACTACCCCACAAGTGACCCCATTTTGGAAAGAAGACACCCCAAGGTATTCCGTGAGGGGCATGGCGAGTTCCTAGAGTTTTTTATTTTTTGTCACAAGTTAGTGGAAAATGCTTATTTTTATTTTTTATTTTTTTTTTCATACAAAGTCTCATATTCCACTAACTTGTGACAAAAAATAAAAAGTTCCATGAACTCACTATGCCCATCAGCGAATACCTTGGGGTCTCTTCTTTCCAAAATGGGGTCACTTGTGGGGTAGTTATACTGCCCTGGCATTCTAGGGGCCCAAATGTGTGGTAAGGAGTTTGAAATCAAATTCTGTAAAAAATGACCTGTGAAATCCGAAAGGTGCTCTTTTGAATATGGGCCCCTTTGCCCACCTAGGCTGCAAAAAAGTGTCACACATCTGGTATCTCCGTAATCGGGAGAAGTTGGGGAATGTGTTTTGGGGTGTCATTTTACATATACCCATGCTGGGTGAGAGAAATATCTTGGCAAAAGACAAATTTTCCCATTTTTTTATACAAAGTTGGCATTTGACCAAGATATTTATCTCACCCAGCATGGGTATATGTAAAAAGACACCCCAAAACACATTCCTCAACTTCTCCTGAATACAGAGATACCAGATGTGTGACACTTTTTTGCAGCCTAGGTGGGCAAAGGGGCCCACATTCCAAAGAGCACCTTTCGGATTTCACAGGTCATTTACCTACTTACCACACATTTGGGCCCCTAGAATGCCAGGGCAGTATAACTACCCCACAAGTGACCCCATTTTGGAAAGAAGAGACCCCAAGGTATTCGCTGATGGGCATAGTGAGTTCATGGAAGTTTTTATTTTTTGTCACAAGTTTGTGGAATATGAGACTTTGTATGAAAAAAAAAAAAAAAATCATCATTTTCCACTAACTTGTGACAAAAAATAAAAAATTCTAGGAACTCGCCATGCCCCTCACGGAATACCTTGGGGTGTCTTCTTTCCAAAATGGGGTCACTTGTGGGGTAGTTATACTGCCCTGGTATTCTAGGGGCCCAAATGTGTGGTAAGGAGTTTGAAATCAAATTCAGGAAAAAATGAGGAGTGAAATCCGAAAGGTGCACTTTGGAATATGGGCCCCTTTGCCCACCTAGGCTGCAAAAAAGTGTCACACATCTGGTATCCCCGTACTCAGGAGAAGTTGAGGAATGTGTTTTGGGGTGTCTTTTTACATATACCCATGCTGGGTGAGATAAATATCTTGGTCAAATGACAACTTTGTATAAAAAAATGGGAAAAGTTGTCTTTTGCCAAGATATTTCTCTCACCCAGCATGGGTATATATAAAATGACACCCCAAAACACATTCCCCACCTTCTCCTGAGTACGGAGATACCAGATGTGTGACACTTTTTTGCAGCCTAGGTGGGCAAAGGGGCCCATATTCCAAAGAGCACCTTTCGGATTTCACTGGTCATTTTTTACAGAATTTGATTTCAAACTCCTTACCACACATTTGGGCCCCTAGAATGCCAGGGCAGTATAACTACCCCACAAGTGACCCTATTTTGGAAAGAAGAGACCCCAAGGTATTCGCTGATGGGCATAGTGAGTTCATAGAACTTTTTATTTTTTGTCACAAGTTAGTGGAATATGAGACTTTGTAAGAAAAAAAAAAAAAAAAAATCATAATTTTCCGCTAACTTGTGACAAAAAATAAAAAGTTCTATGAACTCACTATGCCCATCAGCGAATACCTTAGGGTGTGTACTTTCAGAAATGGGGTCATTTGTGGGGTGTTTGTACTGTCTGGGCATTGTAGAACCTCAGGAAACATGACAGGTGCTCAGAAAGTCAGAGCTGCTTCAAAAAGCGGAAATTCACATTTTTGTACCATAGTTTGTAAACGCTATAACTTTTACCCAAACCATTTTTTTTTTACCCAAACATTTTTTTTTTATCAAAGACATGTAGAACTATAAATTTAGAGCAAAATTTCTATATGGATGTCGTTTTTTTTGCAAAATTTTACAACTGAAAGTGAAAAATGTCATTTTTTTGCAAAAAAATCGTTAAATTTCGATTAATAACAAAAAAAGTAAAAATGTCAGCAGCAATGAAATACCACCAAATGAAAGCTCTATTAGTGAGAAGAAAAGGAGGTAAAATTCATTTGGGTGGTAAGTTGCATGACCGAGCAATAAACGGTGAAAGTAGTGTAGGTCAGAAGTGTAAAAAGTGGCCTGGTCTTTCAGGGTGTTTAAGCACTGGGGGCTGAAGTGGTTAATTAAATTGATCAAGTTCCCTAAAAATTTAATTTAAACCGTGTGGATATAGAATAAACAGAAACAGATGATTGAGACCTACCTGGCGATCAATTTAACATTAACACTCATAGGTAAGTCTCCTAAAATATTTCATGTTAACACTGCAAGAAGGCGCAAGGGTCCGTCGTTGACGGAAGGTATGTGTCACCGAGGTTCCTGGCCTCGGTAAAGTAAGAGCCGGTATTTTCAGGTGTCAGATGCAGCTAATGCTGATCTGGGACGGCTCTTACTGGGAGTAGTCAAAGTGATGTGTGGATGACTACTCCCCACATTCCAGGCTGGGTCCTGACTAGCCTATAAAAAACCCAGCCAGCAGTGTCAGCTGTGAGTGATTACCTCTATCTGACAGAGGAGCTCTGGCAATCGCTGGTGTGGGAACTGAACCCTGTGCTGGGCTGAAAAGCTAAGACCTGTGTGTTGGGAGAGCAGGCCACCTAAAGCCTGCATTTTGACTGCTGGAGGCAGAACCGCCGACAAGGTGATGTTTTTATGTTATGCACAAACTTTCTACTTGGTGTGCACAAACACCAACCTTGCAAAGCGCAAAGAGTGTTTTTTGTTTGACCTTATGTGTGAATAAACACGGACATTTGAATTACTAACTTGTACTTTGCCTCTGTACTCCACCCGCTTATCCCAACTACCAGAGCGAATCCCCACAACGCTCACAGGTAAATTGTTGCCTGTGTACTGATCACCTATATGTTGGATTAATTACATTTAATGACCCACTCCCCCCAAAAAAATTGGAGCTGTGTGTGTGTGGAGATAATAAATACATTTAGCCCTAATATTTTGTTCTCAATCACTGGTTTATACGTTTTTTCTAGAGGTGGGACGAATCCAATTTTTTCAAATCCGAAAAGGTTCTCGAATATATTCGAATCTCGAATCCTACGAATCCTGTACATAAGAATTGCGTGAACAGTGTAAGAAACAAAGTGATCTGTGGATGATACACTATTATGGGGGATCTGTGGATGACACGGTTATGGGGGATCTGTGGATGACACAGTTATGGGGGATCTGTGGATGGCGCTGTTATGGGAGAGATCTGTGGATGACACTGTTATGGGGAATCTGTGGATGACACTGTTATGGGGAATCTGTGGATGACACTGTTATGGGGGATCTGTGGATGACACTGTTATGGGGGAGATCTGTGGATGGTATTGTTATGGAGGGGATCTGTGGATGGCACTGTTATGGGAGATGGATCTGTGGATGGCGCTGTTATGGAGGGGATCTGTCTTTTTTCAGCAGATACTGTTACACTAAACCACTCTCATTCACAGACCAGCACAGAATGACGTTCTGTTCGTTCTGCTAGGGCACCTCTCTGCCTGCTGCAGCACTGATTGTCTCATACAGGATTTCTGTCAGCCTGGGAATCAATCAGGGCAAGCACCCCCCACTTCCTCTTACAGTCATGTGTGAACCCTTCTTCCTCTCTAGTGCTTTTTTTGCCGCTGACATATGCACTAAAATTGCACTATGCGCTGTTTTAGTGGATTCCTCCGCAATGAATCTGAAGAGATTTGGGCTTGTCTGCTGTCTGAAAAATAGCAAAGTTTGGACCAAACTCAGTTTGGCCAAAACTGGTTCACACATCCTTAATTATTATCAGTAAGATAAGAATTAAACTCTAATGAGTGTTTATAGGGTCAGAGATCAGAGATAAGGAGTCGTCAGCTGAGCTTCCTGATGGAACAGAGTGAAAATTCAGACCCTGCTGCTATAGAAAGACAGTGGTTTAACATTTCTAATAAAGACCAGTTGAAAAAAATATATTTTTAGCCCAAAAAGAGTACAATACAATAATAAAAAAAATGCCCTCAAAGGTGTACATAGCCTTTAACCTTTAGAGAACCCTGAGATTTTCCATTTTTGTTTTTCACTCCCCGCTTACCATAGTCCTTTTTTATTTTTTCATTCACGTAGCCTTATAATGGCTTAATTTTTGTGGGACAAGTTGTACTTTCTAATGGCACCATTTATGGTGGCATATCATGTAGTGGGAAGCGGAAAAAAAATCCAAATGGGGTAGAAATGGGAGAAAGTGCAATTGACAGTTTTTTTTTATTTTTACAGATCAGTACGGTTACAACGATACCACACTTGTATAATTTTTCTTGCATTTTAATACTGAAAAAAAAATTAAAACCTTTGAGAAAAAAAAATAAAAAATTTTATCACCATAATCTGACCCCTATAACTTTTTTGTAATTATGTGTACGGGGCTGTGTGTAGGCTCATTTTTTGTGTGGCGATCTGTACTTTTCAGTGATACCAATACTGAATTATTGGGGAGTTGAAGTACCAAAAAATGTCAAATTGTTTTTTTTTCTGTTACGCCATTTGCCGTATTCCATTAATATTGTTATTTTTGCACGCCCATGATGTTTATTTTTTTATTAGTGAAGTATTTTTATTTTAAGGAAAGGGGGGGTGATTTGAACTTTTATATTTTTTTATTCTTTTTACATTTCAATTATTTTTATTTTTTTTAAGTCACCTTTGGTGACAATAACTGGCAATCATTTGATTGTCCATCGTGTTCATTGATGGCTCTATTGCCATCATTGAACACTTCATTTGCAATATAACAATACAATGCTGCCACCTAGTGGCCGGTATTGGTATATTCCTGAACTAGACTCCAAAGCCTTCTTGAGGCTTTGGGCTAGTTTAGCAATGTAACAGGTTCCCTGATTTCAGTCGGGGAACGCTGTTACCGGAGCAGAAGCGCTTCCGGACTGCTCAGATGCCGTGGTCACATTTGACCACGGCATCTAAAGGGGAAAATGTGTGTGATCAGCCTTATGGCTGATTGGATACATGTGCCGCAGGTCTCTGCTCGTGCAGCGGGCCCCATGTTTAAAGGCCGGACAGTCCTGAAGGGGTTAACTAAGAGAAAATTTACTTTGTGCAAGATGTGCTGAATCTATCACATAGCATGCATCACTATGATAAATCTGGTGCATCTTGTGATTGCCTGGTCTAACTTTATGCTGTCTATTAGACAGGATTAGTATATCTACCCCATCATCTCAATTACAACACTGCACCTGACAAAAAAACATAAATCATGGCTAGTTATAGCAAGACTCTTGTAGATTGCATTTATCTTTCTAACTAGTGATGCGCTAAGTATTGAAAAATTTGGTTTGGCTAATTCGTGGAATTTTACAAAAAAGCTTGGTTTGTGACTAATTACTTTGTCACTAAGTGTATTTCTTTGTAAGTAGTTTGTATAAAGACAGGGAGCTGCAATTGCACCACTCCCCATCATTGTACCACTCAGATGCCACATTCACAGCTGATAGCGGCATCTGACATTGATATTACAGTGTAAATTTTTTTTTAATTAATAAAATCATACTTACCTCAACTGTTTGATAGCGAAGAGCCGGCCACCGCCATCTTGATTGAAGATCTAACGTGAAATCTCGCTCGGCATGGGATTTTGCGGGATCTTCAATCAAGATGGCGGCAGCCGGCTCTTCACGCTCAAACGGATGAGGTAAGTAACTTTTTTTTATTTTTTACTGCCACGAAGCGTAAGGAAATTTGCAGTGAATCAAATTTTCCCCGAAATTCGGATCGTAGTCCACTTTGTGAACTTTGATTTACCTGAACACTATTTTTAATCTGTAGCAGTATATTTTTTATACAATATTGCATATTAAACTTTATAAATACATAATGTGTTGCCTTTGAATGATATAAACAACTAAAGCCAAATTATTATAAATTATACAAATGCATAGGACATGCAAATTAATAAACTAACATGTGAGGAAGAAGTAAAAACAAAAAAAAAAAAATTTAGCATATGTCATAAATTTTGTCTTGGGAGTAACTGCTAATTAAAAAGTTAGAGGTACTAAGTGTTTTTCTTAATGAGTGAACTAATTAATTATACCCTTGGGAGTAATTTTTGAATATAAAAGTGTTGCTTTAAATTCCATAGATAATTTATTGGCCTTTTGGCTAATTAACAGTTTAATTTTTTTATTCCACAAAATAGTAATTTACATTTTCTATTGCTTGCATAACAGTTCACAGAAAAATTCTCTTGAGTGACAAGAGATAGACGTTGATGTTCTGATTTGTATTGTTAATAGCCAAATTCTCTGAAGTCATTATATTTTAATACATTTTCATTAACGGCACTACAAATATTTCTCCCCTAAGTCATGCAAGGAACAAAAAAGATGTTACTAACCCCGATAAATATTATTTATAGTAGTGTGTGATCATTTTTGCTGCTCCATCCCCAAGATTCGAAAAACTTAGAACTTTAAATGATCATGCAGTGACCACTGGATCACTGCGACAAGAATTGTTTCCCAAAAGTTAAATGTTTTGATTTGTTGTCAAAGTTTTTATTTCTTCATGCACTATGTACACCTAATGGTTATGTATAGGCAATAAGGGGATCACACTAGCAGTCTTAGCCTAGTTTCCCGAGTGATGAGCTGGACCCATCCCATGGTTGGAGAGTGTCGCCATCAAAGTTTGAGGCAACACGTTCATGTGTGATCTCCTGAGAAGTAGGTCTGGAAAGAAGCCTGGCACAGGAAATTGTTATTCCTGTGTCTCAAACTCCTGTAGAGATGACTAGAGCAGCAGTGCTCTCTATCGGACGATTTTTTACCTAAAAATATGTACGAGAGGGTGGATTTCCCAAATGTGATGGGCAAGGAGCCCAATACAAGGACTTATGGTCGGGTTTATGTTTGTCACATTTAGGCCCCTTTCACACGAGCGTGATGCATTAGGTCCGGATGCGTTCAGGGTGTGTTCAGTGAAAGTCGCACCATTTTGCAAGCAAGTTCAGTCAGTTTTGTCTGTGATTGTGTTCAGTTATTCCGTTTTTTTTTCCACGCGGGTGCAATGCGTTTTGATGCGTTTTTCACGCACGTGATAAAAAACTGAAGGTTCACAAACAACATCTCTTAGCACCCATACTTGATTCCAGATGCAATGCGTTTTTCACGCAGCCCCATTCACTTCTATGAGGCCAGGGCTGTGTGAAAAACTCTGAATATAGAACAAGCTGCGATTTTTCACGCAACGTAGAAGTGATGCGTGAAAAACAACGCATATGTACATAGACCCATTGAAATTAATGGGTCAGGATTCAGTGCGGGTGCAATACATTCACGTCACGCATTGCACCTGTGCGGAAAACTCACTCATGTGAAAGGGGTCTTAGAGCTATAAGTGGCTACTTAATCCCAAACCATCATCTGTTTTGTTCCTATGACGACCTTCATCAGTGACAGGTTTCTGTAATAGATAACGTACTATGCTAGCTACCCAGAAGAAAAATAGTAAGTAAAAAGACAATGGAATAAATTAAAAATAAAATAAAAAAATAGAGTCAATGATTCATAAAGTGTAGCCCAGGATTGTATTTCAAATGATCTCCTGTATTCCATGGAGCAGTCATAAGAATATCTCTTTAATGAAGCCTAGAGAAACCAGTGATATTCGCCATGAGTAATATCATAATATGTTGATCATTGATCATATAAATTAGTTATATAAATACCTGTGGCTTAGTGGCAGGAGGTTCAGGGAAAACCTGGATATATCAAAAGTAATGTGGCATCTGTGGCTGAAAGTTGCCATAGATCGGCTTAACTGAGAGATTATCCCTAAGGGAAAGAGGGTGTCGATTTAAACCATTGAGGCCATGCAGGATTCAGACAATAAGGTATTGCACATTTATGGCAATTAGATGTTACTTCTTGTGGAAAGGATATGAGATACATTTTGAGATGGACTGGTCATTTAGATCTAAAATCTGCAACTCGCAGTCTGGGAATTGCAGAAAGTGTTAATGAGAACAGAATTGCATGCCTATGGTTATTTGTGAAGATTGAAAGTGTACCTGGAGTGAGACTAGAGAAGATTACTACCATCATTGTAGCTGCCTATACACAGCTGTGGGGAAAATACTATACTGCAATGCACTTTAGAACTGTGCTTATTGCTACTATTGGTACTACTACTACTCCCATCTGCCCCTGCATTGCAACCATCTGGCTAGGGATCACCAATAGGCAGGAGCCCCAAGAAAGTCCAGAGTGTGCCCTGAGGGAACAATGGGTGCACTTACCATTCACTTAACAGCCCCAAGGAACACTGGAGTTAGGACAGCCGCCGTGAACCACTACCACTCCTATCAGTGCCACAACTACCACTTCCCTCCTCCCAGCTCTCTTCCTGTGGGTAGCTGCAATCATAATTATTATAAATACTCTGCAATGTTACACAATCAGGGAATACAAAGTATATACAAAATGTTAGATCTTATGTGGAAACATAATGGGCCTTTATAGTCATGATACTGGAGGCAAACCTGTACTTTAAAGTGACAAAAATGCTTGAAATTTGCAGTCATTTTGTTGTAAAGTGCTCCACGTGACATCACTTCTAGTCTTTATATATGTACTGTATGTACAGATTAAGGTTAGGAGAATGGTATGTTTATACGGTACATGGAGAGAGTGCCTGATATATGTGCTGCAGAGTGAATTTGATACAAGTACCTTTCATCAGCTATGTATAGCTCAGAAGTGCTGACAGCAGAATGCAGGCGAAGGGAGGATAATGGGTAAGGGTGGGTTCACAGTTAATTTACAACTGACCCCTTGGCAAAAGCAACGGCATAATCCCAAGGAATTTATTTATTTACAATTAGTCAATTGACTACTAAACGCCTTTGTTTTGTTTTTGCCTCCTTTGGATTAAAGCTTAACTTTTATTAGTAATTTTTATTAGTAGTTTGTAATATAACATTGTACATAAGACTAGTTTAAAAATATCAGCAGGTGGTGCAGTATAGTTTTATTTTTTATATTTCATCTAGTAGATTTTCACCTCTTATATACAAGACAAAACTGCTCAGATGATGTTATTTTTGAGCTGGAAAGTAAAACATTGTACCAAAGATTCTTAGCTTGGGGTTGCCGAAAAAAGACATTGCACAAAGCTTACAATAGAGCTAAAAATACTGAGAGAAATACTCTTTTACAAAACACATATAAAAATAAAATAAAATAATAATCCGTTGTATTGGTACTTACAATGTACAACATGAAAGAGTCTAGAGAAGCATGCAGTGTCATTGGCATGTCCTGTAGGCAGACAAAGAACTCAAGGAGGTAATTTCAAATAACCCCACTATTACATATAGGAGGGGTAAGAATTTAAAAGAAAAGTTAGTGCATAGTCATTTCCAACAAATAAGGAGCACAGGAACATGGTTATCCACTAAAGGGTCATATCCCTGTGGAGAATGCTCTGTTCCTATTGATGGACAAAAATAAAAAATAAAGTATTCTATAAACTGTAAATCTACCGGAGTGGTGTATATAATCAGATGTGACTGTCCTAAGATATATGTCTGAAAAACTATACAACAATTAAGGAGAATAATCTCCAAACATAAGTAGCATTAATACTGAAGAGAACACAGCAATTTCCAGGCATATAAGACATCACCACTCCGGAAACATTTCAAATCTCAAAATATGGGGAATAATGAAAATCAAAGCTGGCCAGAGACAAGGTGATACTGACCAAAAACTACTGCAAGAAGAAACCAAATGGATATACCGGCTGAAGTCTCTTGCTCCCCTGGGCTTAAATGAAGGATTTACATATTGTAGGGATTTGCTCTGGTAGGCAGGGTAAGCGGTCGCAGTACAGAGGCAAGAACACGGTAGTAAAGCAAAAAGTTCAGTGTTTATTCACACAAAAGGAAAAAAGTAACACAAACACTTTGCAGAGTCCTGGTGTTAATTTACACCGCAGGAATTCCTCGTTTTTATTTCACATAGCAAATGTCCACAGAACTCAAAAAACATGTCACCTGGCAATCCACAGCAGGCTTTAGGGCGCCTGGCTTCCAGCTGGCAGCTCTCATGTGGCTCTCATGTGGCTCCCAGAAACACAGAGCCTTCACAGCTCCACTTTCACTTGGAGGAACATACCATACCACACCCAGCTGAGCTGCTGGCTGGGCTTTTAAACCCCAGCCCAAAACCTGGCCTGGACGTGGGGAACAGCCACCCACCCTGCTCTTTGGCTGCTCCCAATAGGAACCGGCCCGGATTGGCTTTACAGCCACACTAAGTAAAACACAAATGTCACTAAAAAACGAGTACTAGCTGCCGCTGACACACAAAATTTCCGGTTATCTCACCGAGGCCAGGAACCTTGGTGACACGTACCTTCCGTCAATGACGGACCCCTGCGCCTTCCTACAATAAGTATAATTTCTGTAATCTGGCACCACAGAAAAAGAAGTTAATAACTGTGACAATATGTAGTATATATAAAAGTAACAATTAAAGAAAAAAGATCAGAAAAGGAAAAGAGACAGGGACCACCAATAAGAACAAGATATGTATTACCCATTGATCAACCCCTTTTGGAAAATGAAAATAATAAAAATAGCTATATATGATATTTAAAACCCCTTAGTGACCACCCATACGTGTTTTTACTGACGTAAACAAAGGGGGTTTTAGCTAAACGGCTGGCTTTAATCAATCATTACATGTACTTAAAATGGTGTATTAAACTATAACTTGTCCTGCAAAAAATAAGACCTCCTACAAGTAAATTTATGAAAAAACTAAAAAGTTCTAGCTCTTGGAATGCAATTTTTAAAAAATGTGCTTGGTCACTAAGGGGTTAAGAAGAAATATATGGGGGCAATGAGAAATAAGATCTAATAATTAGGGACAATTGATTTCAGTGTAAATAAAACAAAGATGATGAATAATTAAAATATAAAGTAAGAATGAAGCCCCACTATTTGAGTTTTTTTTTATCTTTGTAAACAGTAATAAAATGAAAAGAAATTAAAATAGAAGCAAAAATCAATATATATCCTCCTCTCCCTTCTCTTCTGCCCCCCTTGAAAAAATTATATGTAGCCAAATATAAATAATATAATAATATATAGCATAAATAGATATTATTTATATCTCAAAATAATTGCATATATAAGAACTAAATATGTTGGAAGTAAAGAGTTGGAAATAAAATATAAAGGAGAGATATAATTATAGAGGGGAGAAAACACTGAGGCCTGAGAGACATTGCCAAGAATAGTAAAAGCTGCCAAAGACAAAGTCCGACGCCATGCGCTTTAGGTAGTTCCCAGTAGAGAATTTTATAAGTCAGAACGGATCTAAGAAACATCCACATCATAGGAGCAGGCGGAGAAGTAAGGAGAGGTAGGCAGAACGATTATGTCTGTTTTTTTAGGCTCAGTAAGGGACGCAGTTATTATGAAATAACAGAGTAGAGGACGCTATATAGTGATAGTGCAGGTACAATAGGAATGGTGGGAGCGCGCATCAACCGGTATCTACCTAATGCTGCACATCTATATTCCCCTGTGGAGATATATATAACAGGGGAAAATCTACTAGATGAAATATAAAAGATAAAACTATACTGCGCCACCTGCTTAAATTTTTAAACTAGTCTTATGAACAATATTACATTTTCTTTTAAAAGAAATTACTAATAAAAGTTAAGCATTAATCCAAAGGAGGCAAAAGCAAAACAAAGGCGTTAAGTAGTCAATTGACTAAGTGTAAATAAATAAATAGGGTGGGTTCACATCACGTTTTATACCTCCATTTGACGTATAGGTTACAAAAAAAGGATACAACGCAGTACACCACGTTCTTGTATTCTGCACAGTCCAGTAAAAAAGTATACTTTTTTTAACAATGGAATTGTATTGTGAACAATGCCACTGTATGGCATCAGTCTGAGACATGGGAAAAACATGATGTGAATCCAGCCTAACACTGAAGAGTTGGTCAGGAGTTGAGGTCAGTGTTGAGGCAGCTGGTGGAGGGGTGCTAAAAAGACAGGAGGTGTGGATAGTGTCTGCTAACTGATGTCACATGATATGTGATGCAGATTGGGGGCATTACGAATTATTCAAATGACATATCCTAAGGGGGAAAAAGGAAGTGGTCAAGGTTTAGACACTGTATGTAATACAGGAGAATCCTTAGGGTCCCATGATTAGATGACATTGTGACGCAAAGAAGAGAAATCTGTTTCTAGTTGTGTCGAGAGGCAAACAGCTGCAGAACTTCCAGGCTATGGGCCATGGTACCAGAATACAGGGAAGGCTATGAAATTTTAAATCAAGTTATGTTGGTCAAATACAGTATTGTTTTTATTTCCAGACTCGTTGACCTTTTTTACACAATTGAACAAAGTGGGTGAGATTTCTCTTTCCCCTAACCCTTTTTCTCTCCCTCCCCCCTTTATCTCTTTTAGTTTAGTTATGTTAATGACGTTATTTATATATATTTTTATATTTATATATAAATGTCTGACAGATGTCCAGTACTGTATTTATTGTGCTTACTGTATTTGTTGCATGTATTATTATTTCTTTATTATTTTTCATTTTGCTCTCTCCACTCACTCATATATTATTGATGCTACTATGTACACAGAGAAAATGTCTGTATGTGGGTAAGTAACTTAACTGGCTAAGGGATATAAAACAGAAGGTGGTTATTAATGTTACACACTCAGATTGTGTCACTGTCACTAATGGGGTACAACAGGGGTCAGTATTGGGCCCTATTCTCGTCAAAAAATGTATTAATGATCTTGTAGAAGGCTTGCACAGTAAAATATAAATTTTTGCAATGACATTAAACTGTGTAAAGTAATTAACACAGAAGAGGACAGTACACTGCTACAGATGGATCTGGATAGATTGTAGGCTTGGTCAGAGAAGTGACAAATGAGGTTTCACACTGACAAATGTAACGTTAAGCAAATGGGAAGGAATAATGCAAGTCACCAGTACATACTAAATGGTAAAACACTGGGTAACACTGACATGGAAAAGGACCTAGGAATTTTAGTGAACAGCAAACTAAGGCTACTTTCACACTAGTGTTAATATTTTCCGGTATTGAGATCAATCATATGGTCTCAATACCGAAAAAAAAACACTTCCGTTTTGTCCCCATTCATTTTCAATGGGGACAAAACGTAACTGAACATAATGGAATGCTCCAAAATGCATTCCATTACGTTCTCATACTGGAGAACAAACCGAAGCATTCTGCGGTTTGCTTTCCGTCCTGGGATGCGGAGCAAAACTGATCCGAGATAACCCACAATGCAAGTCAATGGGGACGGATCCGGTTTTCTCTGACACAATCTGACACAATAGAAAACGGATCCGTCCCCATTGAGTTTCAATGGTGTTCATGATGGATCCGTCTTGGGTATGATAAAGATAATACAACCGAATCCATTCATAACGGATGCAGAAGGTTGTATTATCAGTAACTGAAGTGTTTTTGCTGAACCCTGCCGGATCCAGCAATACTGCTAGTGTGAAAGTAGTCTAAGCTGTAGAAACCAGAGTCAGGCAGCTGCTGCCAAGGCCAATAAGATAATGGGTTGTTTTAAAAGAGGCAGAGATGCCCTTGATGAGAACATAGTCCTGCCACTTTCCAAATCACTAGTCAGACTACACATGGAGGAGTATGGTGCACAGTTCTGGGATCCTGTGAACAAGGCAGACATACAGTCAGGTCCATAAATATTGGGACATCGACACAATTGTAAAATTTTTGGCTCTATACACCACCACAATGGATTTGAAATGAAACGAACAAGATGTCTTTAACTGCAGACAGTCAGCTTTAATATGAGGGTATCCAAATTACATCCAAATCAGGTGAACGGTGTAGGAATTACAACAGTTTGCATATGTGCCTCCCACTTGTTAAGGGACCAAAAGTAATGGGACACTTAGCTTCTCAGCTGTTCCATGGCCAGGTGTCTGTTATTCCCTCATTATCCCAATTACAATGAGCAGATAAAAGGTCCAGAGTTCATTTCAAGTGTGCTATTTGCATTTGGAATCTGTTGCTGTCAACTCTCAAGATGAGATCCAAAGAGCTGTCACTATCAGTGAAGCAAGCCATCATTAGGCTGAAAAAACAAAACAAACCCATCAGAGAGATAGCAAAAACATTAGGAGTGGACAAAACAACTGTTTAGAACATTCTTAAAAAGAAGCAACGCACCGGTGAACTCAGCAACACCAAAAGACCCGGAAGACTACGGAAAACAACTGTGGTGGATGACCAAAGAATTCTTTCCCTGGTGAAGAAAACACTCTTCACAACAGTTGGCCAGATCAAGAACACTCTCCAGGAGGTAGGTGTATGTGTGTCAAAGTCAACAATCAAGAGAAGACTTCACCAGAGTGAATACAGAGGGTTCACCACAAGATGTAAACCATTGGTGAGCATCAAAAACAGGAAGGCCAGATTAGAGTTTGCCAAACGACATCTAAAAAAGCCTTCACAGTTCTGGAACAACATCCTATGGACAGATGAGACCAAGATCAACTTGTACCAGAGTGATGGGAAGAGAAGAGTATGGAGAAGGAAAGGAACTGCTCATAATCCTAAGCATACCACCTCATCAGTGAAGCATGGTGGTGGTAGTGTCATGGCGTGGGCATGTATGGCTGCCAATGGAACTGGTTCTCTTGTATTTATTGATGATGTGACTGCTGACAAAAGCAGCAGGATGAATTCTGAAGTGTAAGGGCAATATTATCTGCTCATATTCAGCCAAATGCTTCAGAACTCATTGGACGGCGCTTCACAGTGCAGATGGACAATGACCCAAAGCATACTGCAAAAGCAACCAAAGAGTTTTTTAAGGGAAAGAAGTGGAATGTTATGCAATGGCCAAGTCAATCACCTGACCTGAATCCGATTGAGCATGCATTTCAATTGCTGAAGACAAAACTGAAGGGAAAATGCCCCAAGAACAAGCAGGAACTGAAGACAGTTGCAGTAGAGGCCTGGCAGAGCATCACCAGGGATGAAACCCAGCATCTGGTAATGTCTATGCATTCCAGACTTCAGGCTGTAATTGACTGCAAATGATTTGCAACCAAGTATTAAAAAGGGAAAGTTTGATTTATGATTATTATTCTGTCCCATTACTTTTGGTTCCTTAACAAGTGGGAGGCACATATGCAAACTGTTGTAATTCCTACACCGTTCACCTGATTTGGATGTAAATACTCTCAAATTAAAGCTAACAGTCTGCAGTTAAAGCACATTTTGCTTGTTTCATTTCAAATCCATTGTGGTGATTTATAGAGCCAAATATGTTAGAATTGTGTCGATGTCCCAATATTTATGGACCTGACTGTAGCATAGCTGGAGAGGGTTCAGAGAAGGGCAACTAAAGTAATAACTGGAATGAGTGGACTACAGTACCCTAAAAGAGTATCAAAATTAGAGTTATTCACTTTAGAAAAAAAGACGACTAAGGGGAGCTCTAATAACTATGTATAAATATACAGGGGTCACAGAGATCTCTCCCATCATCTATTTATCCCCAGGACTGTGACTGTGACGAGGGGACATCCTCTGCGTCTGGAGGAAATACGGTTTCTACACAAACATAGAAGAGGATTCTTTTCGGTAAGAGAAGGACTTTTTTTCCCCTAAAGTGAGGAAAATTGGCTTCTATCTCACAGTTTTGTTTTGTTTTTGCCTTCCTCTGGATTAATTGCAGGATAACAGGGTGAACTGGATGGACAGATGTCTTTTTCAGCCTGTATTTACTAATCTGAAATATGCCTAAAGACTTAGACTTTTCCACGCTCATGCCAGGTCTAAAATTGTGGGCGTGGTGTGGGAGGGGAAGGGACGGGCCGGCAGGCACATCTCATTTACCATTTTCTAGGCTTGTTTTAGGCGTAGAAAAAAGTCTAAATGTAAGACAGCTCGGAAGCTGTGGGCCTTTATTAAGACTGACATCTAAAACTTCGGTCTTAATAAATGTGCCCCTATGTTACTATGTTACTAGAGGTTCTCTCCTTTGATTGCTAAACATATGGGCACCAGTTTTATTATCCAATATAGATATTATCCCATTGATTGCTGTGTCATCAGATAAGTGCACAGGAGTGTCTCTCTTTAATAACTACATTTGAGCTGCTTTCCTGGAGCCTGTAACGTTTTGTCTCATTAGGGTGAGTGACATCATGCTGTCACTGCATGACGTTACATAAGCGGACGTGTGTGCTCTACAATTATGTGGACGCCACATTACTTTTGATATATCCAGGCTTTCCCTGAACCTCCTGCCACTAAGCCACAGGTATTTATACAGTATAACCAATTTATATGATAAGATACACATATGATATTACTCATGGCGAATATCTCTGGTTGCTCTAGGCTTCATTAAAGAGATATTCTTATGACTGCTTCATGGAATACATATCATTTGGTATACAATCCTGGGCTACACTTTATGAATCATTGCTCTTTATGTTATATTTTTATTTTTCATTGGTTCTATTGTCTTTTTACCTACAATTTTTCATCTGGGTAACTAGCATAATACGTTATCTATTACAGAAACCTGACGCTGATAAAGGTCATTATAGGAACGAAACGGCTGTTATGGATCTAAATGTGACAAACACAAACCCCATCATAAGTCCTTGTAGTAGGCTCCTTGCCCATCACATTTGGTAAATCCACCCTACATATTTTTAGTTAAAAAAGTGGTCGATAGAGAGCACTGCTGCTCTACTCATCTCTACAGGACTTTGGGACATAGCGGAGTACAGCACTTGGCCATTTTGGAATCTCCGAAAGAGATAAATGGAGCTGCAGTGTTTATGCCCAAACTGCCATTCCATTAGTTTTAGGGGTTCCTAATGGCTATAGGGTCTCTATTCTCGTGACTGATGAGGGTCATAGCGGTAGGACCCCCACCGATCTAATAGTAATCCCCTATCCTGTGGATAGAGGATAAACTGTCGTGACAGGAAAACCTCTTTAAAGAGAATGTGTCGTCAATTTTTTTTTCTGCCAGTTAAATCCAGATAGTGACATATATCCTTTTTTATAATCTGTTTTTATTTTCTGACTGTAGATTATTATTATTTTTTCCTGAACATGTTTATGGGGGCTGCCATCTTGCCCGAGCTGTTTTTAACAGCATTTAGAGGGCATTTAGAGATATTTTAGATAGTCATAGAGACAAATTCAGTGTCGGACAGGGGTACCTAGGGCCCACCAGTAAAATTTATTTTGGGGGCCCACCATATGGATACATTCAAAAATAATAAATAATTTAACAAGCTTTTTATATGAACATAGACTGGTTGAGGTGCTGTACATTGAATATATGTATGTAGTGCAGTAAGTCTACTGTGTTATGTGCCACTTGTGTAGGGGGTGGGAGACTAGGGGCCCACCTTGCTCAAGGGCCCACCGGGGGATTCCCCTGTACCCCTGTGGGCCAGTCCGAGCCTGGAGACAATGGACGAGAGGGAACTTCACTGAATTCTGTGAGAGAGTTCTCTAGCCATGCTCTGTGACCTGTGCAAAGGTCAGAAGGGAGTAGCTAAACCTTTACAATTACCTATTGCAAATGGTGGGTCTGGTGTTATCTATATTTAGAGGTGATAAGTGTCTTTCTAATCTTACCTTTAACGATAAACAGATAAATGAAGTAATGTGATCTGAACAGACCAGGCAGTGGCTCCAATTATTAGGCTTAGTGATGATTGTGAAAACTATAGAATTTTATGGTTTTTGTTTAATATAAATGTTGACATGGAAAATTAAAAATAACATCATCAAAAAGACTTAAAAAATATGTTTAACATGAAATTATGATTTTAAAAATAGGTCATTTTCTGATGACACATTTGCTTTCAATTCTTTTATTCTATCAAATATGTGATGCAGTAACTGGAGCATAGTACAGTATGTATTGTAAGAAGGTACAAGGAATCATCGTGGATGATAGGTACGTGTCACCGTGGTTCCTGGCCTCAGTGGAGTAAGAGCCGGTTTTTATGTGTCAGCCGCAGTTGCTGTTTGACACCTTAATACTTAGTATGATGTATACAGGGCCGTCTTTAATATTGATTGGACCCTGGGCAAGAATTTACGTGGGCCCCCTGGATCCCGCCTTCCCACACCTTAAAAAAAAGCGAAAATCTTATACTCACCTGTTTCCTTTCACTGGCGCTAACTAGCTGCTGGTACGGCGAGGGATGGTGCAACGCAGACGCGCACACCTCACCGCGTCCTGGCACAGGCGGGCGTGATGACATCATCACGCCTGCCTGCGCTGGGATTTCACTACCAAATAGACCTCAGGCCTGTAGCCTATGACAAGTCTTGTCGCCATCTGCAAATTTTAAGGCGCATTGGCGACCATTTTGGTCGCCATCTGGAGCGCTGTATTGCATCAGTGACATGAACACTCTCCACATATAATGTTATATTACATCAGTGACATCACCGCTCTCCACATATAAGTGATATTTTACATCAGTGACATCACCGCTCTCCACATATAGGCGATATATTACATCAGTGACATCACCGCTCTCCACATATATGTGATGAGCGGTGATGTCACTGATGTAATATATTACTTACCGGTATATGTGGACAGCAGTGATGTCACTGATGTAATATATTACTTATGTGTGGAGAGTGGTGATGTCACTGATGTAATATATCACTTATAAGTAATATATTACATCTGTGACATCACCGCTCTCCACATATAAGAGGCATATTACATCAGTGACGTCATCCCTTGACGCTGGGGTGCGCAGCCAGGGCCGGCCTTAGGTGTTCAGGCGCCCTGTGTGAGCTAACCTTGTGGTAGTGTTACCTGCAGTCCTATGTAAAACCACAGATAACACTAGTGCTAAATAATGTAGTAGTGTTACCTGCAGTCCTATGTAAACCCACAGATAACACTAGTGTAGATCATGTGGAAGTGTTACCTTCGTCCTTAGTGTACCTCCCTGTGTCTATCGCACGGACTCCATGCTGGCGCTGCCTCCTCTTCCATCTTCTTCCTCTTCCCCCGCACAGAACGTTCTGAAGCAGCTGCGTCAAGACATAGGAACACTGTGGGCATGGTGATACACACAGGGAGAGACACACACACAGGGACGGGGACACACACACAGGGACGGACACACAAAGGGACAGACACACACACAGGGACGGACACACAAAGGGACAGACACACTCACACACAAAGGGACGGACACACACAAAGGGACAGACACACACAAAGGGACAGACACACACAAAGGGACAGACACACACACACACAAAGGGACGGACACACACAAAGAAACAGACACACACAAAGGGACAGACACACACACACAGGGACGGACACACACACACACACACACACACAAAGGGACAGACACACACACACAGGGACGAACACACACACACAGGGACGGACACACACACACACAAAGGGACAGACACACACACAAAGGGACAGACACACACACACAGGGACGGACACACACACACAGGGACGGACACACACACACACACACAAAGGGACAGACACACACACACAGGGACGGACACACACACTGGCACACTCAACATCAGCAGCAAGTCCAACCCTTAATGGCCCCCAAAATCCCTGGGGGGGGGGGTTGATGTAGTAGCAGGCAGGAAAGCACACACTGTACCCCTGTCCTATATGAGCCCCCCCCCCCCCCCGGCTACCAAATACCTGTAAGTTCTGTTAGTTGCTTGGCTTTGGCTGTGGCTGCGGCTGCTGGCTGGGGCTCGCTCCGCCTCCTCCCTCTCTCTGCCTGTGCGGCAGCTGCATCACGCTCCAGCAGCCACTGGTCTGCTCTGTTAAAGAGACAGGCAGGCCAGGCAGCAGAGCGGAGCGCAGAGCGGCTGCGGGCCCCGCCCCCTCCTCACTCCGGACCGTGACTCCGTGCTGTTACATGGCCTCCGTGCTGTTATATGGCCGGCGGGCGGCGGCGGCAACAAAATATAGGGGGCCCAAGTAAAATCCAAGTAAAATGCTGCTTGGGCCCCCCAGGAGCAACTGGGCCCGGGGCAGCTGCCCCTTTTGCCCTGCGGTAAAGACGGCCCTGGATGTATAGATTTTCCGGGATGTATTTTACTGGGAGTAGATTACTGGGAGTAGTGATTTTTCCTATGTGGACTTTCCATTGTGTGTGAACTAACACCAAGACTGCAAAGTGACGTTTTGTTTTTGCTTTGTGTGGATAAACACGGAAGTTTGATTTAAGAACTGGTAATTTGCCTCTGTACTGTGTCCGCACATCCTGTCTACCAGAGTGAATCCCCACAATTGGTGGAGGATGCGGGCAAAAGCAGTGAGGCTGGCGTGAATGCCAGTATTTTTGGGTTTTGCATTTTTCCAGGCATGGTTGTATGTCGTACATTAAACCAGCTGTATTACAACCAGTGCCCCACGACAAAATGGAGGCTGTTGTAAAGGCCCTCATGGATGCTAATCTGCAGCAGCGAGAGACAAACCTGCATCAATGTGAGGCTAATAAGCAGCATCAGGAGACTATCCAGTTGCTGCTACAACATGTGATGGCTTTGTACACAGCAGGAGCAACCCCGAATGTCCGCGATGCCCGGAAAACAGTTTGCGATTCCAAAGATGATTCCCGCAGACGACATCGAAACCTACCTGGTGATGTACGAGAAAGTGGCCATCAGGGAGAAGCTACCCTGAGACCAGTGGGCTGAGGTCATCACTCCGTTCCTGGCATCCGATTCCCAGTGAGTGTATTTTGACTTGATGACGATCAAGCAGCCAACTACCAAAATGTACAGGGTGAGATTTTGGCAAGACTGGGGGTGATTGTGTTGGTCCGGGCTCAGCGGGTACATCAGTGGGGGTATAAGCCAGCAGAGACTGCGAGACCCCAGTATTATGACTTATTCCACCTCTTGAAAAAGTGGCTACCGCCTGATGTGCTGAGTTCCATGGCTATAATGGATAGACTATTGGCTGATATGTTCTGGAGGGCTCTGCCACCCCCTCTCCAGCATTGGATCGGCCAGGTGTCTTCTGGCAAAGCCCAGGAAATGGTGGACCTGGTGGCGCGCTACGAGGCTACTAAGAATCTTACGGGGGGTTCTTTTAGGAGGGGGGCAGTCAAATCTCAATAAATCTCTATCCCAGACCCAGTGACTTGTACTAACCAAACCCACCCGGGATGTACCCCTTGCAAACCTGGCTCTGATAGTCTGCTGGCGGTGTCAGGAGCCTGGCCATACATGGCTGAATGTCCACATCAGGTGGAACCCATGGATACTAACTATGGCTACTGTCAGTCGTTATATGCCAGGAAGCTGTGTGCAGCAGGTACCCCAGAAACTCTCAACCACTTGTGCCAGGTGGAAGTAGGAGACACTCCAGTGGAGGCTCTGCTGGACTCAGGGAGTCTGGTGTACCTAGTAATGGCTCCCCTGGTACGGTCCACAGAGTATACTGCCCGGAAAGTTGGAGTCATGTGCCTCCATGGAGACTTAAAAGACTATCCCACCACCCTGGTGTCTCTAACCACAGGGGCAGGCAGGTGAACTCACGAAGTGGCAGTTGCCACAAATTTACACTATGAACTTATAATAGGGAGAGACTTCCCGGCACTGTGGCCTGCTACGAGAGTGACTGATACCTATGAGACAGGGGTAACCCCAGCAGAGTGGCCTGGCTCCAGGGGGAGGCCAGAATCGTGGGAACCTGAGGCCGAAGGGCCAGCAGTAGGGTGACCGCCACTTCGGTGGAAGAGGGGGGGACAACCCCACTGAAGGGAATGGTGGGAGATGCTGCCAGGGCCTAAGCTAGCCAACCTTAATGTCTCTGGGGATAATTATGGTACTGCACAACACCGAGACCCAACCCTATCCTGAGCTTGGGTAAATGTATTAATAGTTGATGGTGAACCACAACAACCAGGGGCAGAGTCGGTGTTTCCCTGTTTTGTGGTTCATCAGGATATGTTGTATCGGGTAAACCAACTGCGGGGTGAACATATTGAGCAGTTAGCGGTGCCCCAGGCTTATCGTAAACTGGTGTTAGAGTTAGCCCACAAACATGTTCTCGGGGGGCATCTGCGAATGCAGAAAACACAGGACCGGAAACTACAACGATGTTACTGGCCCAGTGTGTTTAGAGAGGTGGGCAAATTCTGTAAGTCTTGCCCGACCTGCCAGGCAACTAGCCCCCAGCACCTTTTCCGCAGTCCCTTGGTACCTCTCCCGATCATCGAGGTGACGTTTGAGTGAATCGCAATAGACCTCGTAGGCCCAGTACCTAAGTCCACAAGAGGACACCAACACATTCTGGTTGTCCTAGATCACGCCACTCAGTACCCGGAGGCGGTGCCACTGCGACATACATCAGCAAACTGATAGCTAAGAAGTTAATGGAAATGTTCTCCCCAGTGGGGCTACTTAAAGAGGTTCTGACTGACCAGGGGACCCCTTTTATGTTTAAGGTCATGAGGGAGCTCTGTAAGTTGCTGCACATCAAACAGTTCCGGATGTTCGTTTACCATCCGCAAACAGATGGTCTGGTTGAAAGGTTTAGTAAAACATTAAAAACCATGTTAAAAAGGGTGGTGTCTAAAGATGGGAAGGACTGGGACCCTCTTATGCCCTATCTCATGTTCGCTGTGCAAGAGGTGCCCCAGGCCTCTACTGGGTTCTCGCCCTTCGAATTTCTATATGACAGACATCCTCGCGGTATGTTGGATGTAGCCAAAGAGGCATGGGAACAGCAACCCACTCCGCATAGAAGTATTCTTAAGTATGTTACCAAGATGCAACAGCAAATAGAGACCGTTTTGCCTCTTGTCAGGGAGCATATGGAGGCCGCTCAGCAAGCCCAGAGAAGGATCTATAAACGGCAGGCTCGGGTCCGGATCTTTAACCCGGGTGATCGGATTTTGGTTCTGGTGCTGACCGTGGACAGTAATTTTCTGGCCAGGTGGCAGGGGCCCTACGAGGTACTTGAAAAAATTAGAGAGGTAAATTGCAAGGTACACCAGCCAGGGAGTCTACTCATTAATAGGCAAACCTGTACTGAAGACAGCCCGCGGCCAGGTTTTCTAGGGGAAGCGGTTTCAGCCCCTCTGTCTGAAGCAAGGGAAGCGGCTGACACAGTAAGAATTGCTGACAGCCTCTCCTCTAAGCAGGCTCAGGAGGCCAAGGAGTTTATTATTCAGGACAGGGATGTGTTTTCGGATCTCCCTGGACGCACTTCCACAATTCGGCATGACATCGTCACTGAGCTTCAGGCAAAAGTCCGGCTAAAACCATACCGGGTACCCGAGGCTGGGTGACAAGCCATCTCAGAGAAAGTGCAGATGATGCTGAGGCTAGACGTCATTGAGGAGTCTAAAAGTGAGTGGGCTAATCCTATAGTGCTAATAACCAAGCTGGACGGGACACTCCGGTTCTGTAACGATTTTCGTAAACTGAACGACATTTCCAAATTCGATGCATATCCCATGCCCCGGGTGGATGAGCTTATCGAGAGGTTAGGCAAGCGCTGTATTTTTCTGTTTTGGACCTCACCAAAGGGTACTGGCAGGTGCCCTTAACGGAGGCTGCCAAAGAGAAAACTGCCTTGATCACACCTGAAGTGTTGTATCAGTACAAGGTGCTATCCTCTGGTCTGCATGGTGCCCCTGCCACTTTTCAAAGGCTTATTGACATTGTGCTGCGTCCACATAGTCAATATGCTTCAGCTTACCTCGACGATATTTTCATCCACAGTATCGATTGGGAAAGTCTCCTACCCAAAGTGCAGGCTGTAGTGAACTCCCTTCGGAAGGCGGGACTAACCGCTAACCCAACAAAATGTGCGATAGGGTTAGAGGAGACTAAATAACTGGGGTATGTCATTGGGCGCAGAGTGATCAAACCCCAAGTAAACAAAATAGAGGCAATAAGAAATTGACCCCGACCTGTCACCACTAAACAACTAAAGTCATTCCTAGGTATGATAGGCTATTACATTAGATTTTTTCCCCACTTTGCTAATGTTGCAGCGCCATTGACAGGGTTATTGAAGGGACGCAAGTCAGTGATGGTTCACTAGAATGACCGTACGGAAGAGGCTTTCTCAACTTTGAAGTCAGCCCTGTGGGTCCCCAGTTTTAGTGACGCCCAACTTCAAGCGGGAATTCATAGTGCAGAAAGACGCCTCCGAAGTAGGCCTCGGTGCTGTACTCAGGAAGTCAACGGGGAGGAGTATCCCATTGTCTTCCTAAACTGAAAGCTCACCCCAGCCGAGACCAGGTACAGTATAGTGGAGAGAGAGTGCCTGGCTATCAAGTGGGCACTCGAGTCTATCCGCTATTATTTTTTGGAGAGAACATTCCGCCTGGTGACTGACCACTCCCCTCTCAAGTGGATGAGCCAGGCCAAAGAGAGAAATGCCCGAGTCACCAGGTGGTTCCTTTAAGTTCTCTGTAGAACACAGGGCAGGCCAGTTTCAGGGAAATGCGGAGGCCCTGTCCCGAGTATACTGTATGGCATGTGTCCACCCCCTCAGGGTTGAACAAAGGGGGGAGGTATGTAAGAAGGTACAAGGAATCATCGTTGATGATAGGTACGTGTCACTGAGGTTCCTGGCATTGGTGGAGTAAGAGCCGGTTTTTATGTGTCAGCAGCAGTTGTTGTTTGACACCTTAATTCTTAGTGCGGCTGTATAGCTGATCTGGGACAGCTCTTACTGAGAATATTCAAAGCGCTGGGTGGGTGACTAATTCCCATGTTCCAGGCCGGGTTTTGCCAGGCCTAAAATCCAGCCAGCACTGCCAGGTGAGGAGGATTACCTCAGTCTGACGGTGGAGCTCAAGAGGTGTGTGTGCTGGGATCTGAGGCTTGTGCCGTGCTGGAGGGCTAAGACCCTTCTGTAAGGGTAACAGGCCCCCTAAAAACCTGCTATGGACTGCTGGAGGCAGAACTGCCAACAAGGTGATTTTTGCTATGTGGATTTTCCATTGTGTGTGAACTAACACCAAGACTGCAAAGTGACATTTTGTTTTTGCTTAAAGGGTTTCTACCACTTTGTTTTCACATAATTAGCTTTCAGACACTAGCGATCCGCTAGTGTCTGCTCTACCGAACCATCCTAATATAATAGCTTTTGGGGCAGCCGTTTCGCAAAAAAAAGAACTTATATTGATATGCTAATGAGCCTCTAGGTGCTATGGGGGCGTCATTAGCACCTAGAGGCTCGGTCTACCTTCACAAACTGCCGCCGCCCAGCGCGTCCCTCCAGCCCGCCCATCTCCTCCGGAATGCGATCCTCCCTGTGAGCGTATGTATTCGGCGCATGCGCAGTGAATGTCTGACTGCTTCCCTGGACAGACATCTCCACTGCGCCTGCGCCGATGATGTCATAGTGCTCCGAGGAACAGGCGCAGTGGAGATGTCTGTGCAGGGAAGCGGTTAGACATTCACTGCGCATGCGCCGAATACATACGCTCACAGGGAGGATCGCATTCCGGAGGAGATGGGCGGGCTGGAGGGACGCGCTGGGCGGCGGCAGTTTGTGAAGGTAGACCGAGCCTCTAGGTGCTAATGACGCCCCCATAGCACCTAGAGGCTCATTAGCATATCAATATAAGTTCTTTTTTTAGCGAAACGGCTGCCCCAAAAGCTATTATATTAGGATGGTTCGGTAGAGCAGACACTAGCGGATCCCTAGTGTCTGAAAGCTAATTATGTGAAAACAAAGTGGTAGAAACCCTTTAATGTGTGAATAAACACGGAAGTTTGATTTAAGAACTGGTAATTTGCTTCTGTACTACGTCCGCACACCCTGTCTCCCAGAGCGAATCCCCACAGTATAAATATAAAAAAGGAACAATTTACTAATTACAATTAGAGATGAGGGAATTTCTCAAACATTTGTTTCGGCCGGTTTGCCAAATTTTCCGAAAAGATTAAATTAGATCCAAATTTATTCTATGCAAATCGCATTAAAAAAAGCTATTTCCTGGGTGCAAAGAGCCTGTATAGTGGTGTAGAACGCTGTGCCTTGCAGTAACATGCTTAGAGAATCTGCTGTGGTAGTGAAACAATACTGTGAGTCAGTATGACATGCACATGACAGGAGTCGCTCTTAGAATCACTTCACACTTCACTTATTTGGGCAGTTACAGGGTCAAAACTGACCAAATAACTCAAGTGTGAACTCAGCCTTACAGGTCGATGTTAGCGCCAGGTATAAAGAACCGTGCAGAGGCCCAAGATCCTACTGTAGCGTGAAAGAGCACACTCTTTTTACACCAACGTCAGCTGATTCCACATAGATGTCTACAGAAACTGTTTTATTAAATGCTTATACAAGTAGAGCCCCCCTGACAGAGTGGAAAGGGTGTCAGCAGTAAGTTTGTGTTGGTATCACTGATTATTTTGCCCTTCCTCTGATCGGTCAGAACAATAACCCCCAAAAAACGGATCCTGTCTGTTGAGCATCCGCCTTCACTCGGTCAGCATTTGGTCAGTAATCCATCAGTATTGCTAAAGACAAAAAAAACAGGGGTGGATCCAAAACAGATGACACATGAATTAAATATTTGCATGTCTTCTGTGTTTTGTACCCACACCTGCTTTTGGCTACCCAATCATAAGCCAATTCTGATGCAAAATAGAGACCATGTCATACAGGCCTTACAGCTGCTACATAGACAGGATCCGTTGTGCGGCTCATTTTTCCTTCCTTCTGGCAGATCAGAAGAATGGTCAAATAAATGATGATGTCAACCAGACCAAAAAAAGCTAAATAGTGGCCCAGTCATGGATTGGGAGGGTGGGAGAACAGCTTAAGAAGTGGGTGTAAGAAGGAGCACTTGGCATCAGATGTGTGACATCAGTCAAGGTTTGGGTGAGGCAGCATGGATGATCTAATCTTATGCATCAGGCATTGGAGGGTGGAAATCCTGTCTGATCCACACCGGATTCATCTTGACAAAGGTCAGTCTCTCCACATTTTGGTTGGACAGGCGAGTCTTCCTTAGGGTAATTATGGCCCCCGCCGCACTACACACCCGCTCTGATGCCGCACTACAGGCCGGACAGGACAGCTTTTCCAGGGAAAACTCGGCCAAATGCGGCCACAAATCCAGTTTGGCTGTCCAGTAGTCCAGCGGATCTTCAATGTGGGGTGGTAGGGTGCTGTCTAAGTATGCCATACCTGGTGATTCAGGTTCTGCTCCAGGTCTAGCTGCTGCTGGTGGTGATTAGTTTATTCACTAGGCAGGTTAAGAAAGCTGCTGCTGATGGAGTTGCTACCCTTCTACCCTGCCACAGCAGCGATGGCAGTGGAACAAGAGACCAGAGGGCCCCTCCGGTCAGACCTGCAAGAGGATGGACGATGGTGCAGATAGGCAGCAGCCAACTGACTGCATCGGATGTCTCTATAGTAGTTCAGTTTGTCCTCCCTCTCAGTGGTCGTAAAAAAGGACCCTATTTTAGACCGGTAGCGAGGGTCCAACAAGGTGCAGAGCCAGAAGTAATCCCTCTCCCGAATAGTGACAATTCAACTGTCACTACCCAAGCAAGTGAGCATGCAGCGGGCCATTTGCGCAAATGACTCGGAGGGACTCCCTGTTTCTATCTCCACTGCATACTGCCACGGTGTGCCTGGGTCCTCTGCATCATCTTCCTCATCTCCCTCTTGCTCCTCCGGCTGCTCCTGTTCCTCCTCTCCTGTGTAGAAAAACCACCCATTTCGCTACACATTGTTTGTGCTCCAATGTCCTCCTCCTCCTCCAGTTCAGCCTCCACAGAGTTCATGTGGCGGTGAGATGTAGGTGCCACGTCTCAAGTCCCCTGATCAGCCAGATTTACCAGCATCTGTTCCAGGATATGAAGCAGTGGAATGACATTGTTCATCTCATAGTCCTGGCGACTGACAAATAATGTGGCATCCTCAAAGGGCCAGAGAAAAATGAAGGTGTCACGCATAAGCTGCCAATGTGTCACGGTCCCTTCCATGACAGAGGTGAGAAGATTTGAGAGACTGGCAGCACATGAGGGTATCTGACAGTCTCTCTGTTTTCTCCTTGCAGTGTTGTTGTTTGGTAATGACCACACCTCTTGTCAGGTGCCGCTTGTGGTCATTACTGAGGCTCTATTTAGTTCTGACTCACACTGCTAACTATGCGGTTGATATTTCCTGCTAGAGTTGATTGAGCTGGTGTTTTGTTTCTTTGGATCTCCTACTCCTCCATTCTTCTTTAAGCTAAGTGCATTTTGTTTAGCATTTTGTTGTTCGCTTGTGTTTGTTGTTGTCTAGGCCTCAGGGAGACACTGGTTACTTCATCTGGGAAGAAACCAGTAGTCTCAATTTCTGCCACCACTCCTAGGGTTTTCCAGGGTCTCCAGGGCTAAGGTTCCAGTGTAAGAGTATTTCCACCTTCAGGGTCTACTCATATTGGCAGGAGTCAGGGAGAGGTCTAGGGATTCCTAGGAGGTCACCATCCCTCTCCCTTAGCTTTTAGACCTAGACTCCGGTCTATTTCCTTCTGTGTGTTATCTGGTGTTTTCCCCTCCCCATTACCTGTGACACACTGGCTGACATCGAAGTTACACAGGGGAGTACTCCTGTCCGCTTGGATCATCAAGAAATCGTTTATGGCCTTTCTCTGTTTGTATATTTGGTCCAACATATGGAGGGCGGAATTCCAATGGGTGGAAACGTCGCCTATCAGCCTAAAGCTCATCAGTCTAAAGCTCATGGCTCATCCCTCCTTAACGCAGCGCTGACACCATGTTCTTCCCGTTGTCGGTCACTATGGTTCCGATTTTCAGTTGTCGTGGACAAAGCCAGGATTCGATTTCTTGATGAAGGACATGGAGCAGTTCCTCCGCTGTGTTACTCCATTCGCCCAGGCAAATGAGGTGCAGAACAGTGTGACACCGCCGTGACCTGCACATGTGGTATGCTGGAGGAGCACTGTGAATTGTCCCTGCAGTGGAGGCTGAGGACTCGGTGGAGGATGAGGAGCCAGAGGCGGACATTGTCGCAGGACCAATGGCGTGAGAACGTGGAGGCGGAAGCGGCGTCACCTGGCCAAGTTGCTAATGTGGCTGGGCTGGAACCACGTTTACTCAGGGCTGTTATTTTCTCACTTCACCACACAACAGCTAATAAGCCCTTTTTTTTCCCACTAATACACGCCAAAAAAGGCTTTAGAATATATAACTGCACCACTGAATGGCAAATAATACTTTTTTTTTGCCACTAATACACGCCAAAAAGGGCTGTAAATTTTACCACACAATGGGTAATAAGCCCTTTTTTCCCACTTATACACGCCAAAGGCTTTAGAACATATAACTGCGCCGCTGAATGGCCAAAAAAGCTTTAGAACATATAACTGCACCCGCTGAACGGCAAATAATACTTTTTTTTGTCTCTAATTTACACCAAAAAAGGCTTTAGAACATATAACTGCACCGCTGAATAGCAAAAAAAAAAAAAAAAATTTTGCCACTAATACACGTCAAAACGGGCTGTAAATTTCACACTTCACCACACAATGGCTAATAAGCTCTTTTTTCCCACTTATACACGCCAAAAAAAGCTTTGGAACATATAACTGCCCCGCTGAACGGCCAAAAAAGCTTTAGAACAAGAACGGCTTGCTGGAATTACAGAGATATCATCTATTGCAAACTTGAAAACAGCAGTATAATGGCAATTTGGATCCCCAGTCAGTGCAGCAAGGTGTAATAGGATTGTTCCTATTACCCAGGCTGTAAACTCTCCTATTGAACCCTGTTCTGCTTCAATACTGTGAAATAATTCCTCTCTATAATTTCCCTACACTTCTAATGCACTTTCCCGGAACATCTATTCAGCAAAATAAAAAGTTTTCAAGTCTTTCCTAGCACTTTTCCTAGTGCCTGCTGACGTCTCTCCCTGCACTAAGTACACTGGAAAATGGCTGAATCCAAGATGGCTGAGGCTATTTATAGGGCTGTGACATCACAGGGCTGGCTGGCTGCTGCTTGGCTGCATGCATGGAATTGTGGGTGATCCCTCGTTCCCAGAGTTCTTTGCTCCATGTCCTATTGTGCAGCAGCCATGCCATGAAGCGTGAGGAAATTCGGATTCGGTTTGAATCAATTTTTTTCTGAAATTCGGATTGAATTCCACTTCGTCAACTTCGATACGCTCATCTCTAATAACAATATACTAAAAGAGCCAGGAGCTATATGGTTTGTAAAATAGCATGAACTCTCGATATTATGTTATCATGATAAAACTCTTCAGTGATTTATAGTATATAGGATTCTTGACCCTTCGTGTTAACCCCTTCACTCACCATGTATATCAAAGGTGAGCAGTAGAGATGAGCGGTCCCGTGGATGTTCTGGTTTGCCGGCTTCGGCCGAACTTCGGCTCAAAGTTTGGGTTCAGTACCCGAACTCGAACCCGAACCCCATTGAAGTCAATAGGGACCTGAACTTTGGTGCACTAAAATGGCTGTAAAATTTTCATAGCAAGCAAAATGGGGGTAAGAGCAGGACAGTTGCCCTGCAAACAAATATAGATAGGGAAATGACTCAAAATAACATAGAATAGAATAGAATAATAATAATAATCTTGAACTAGGAGGCGGAGGTCAAAGTGGAGTAGCGGTGGACGTGGCGGTGTAGGTGGAAGCGGCAGTGGAGAAGGAGGAGGTAGCCAACACTGTTTTTTTTTTTTGTTTTTTTTAAAGAATTTGGGAAGACCCCAAAACATTGGGAAATAAAAAAGAGAATGCAAAGAGAAAGTGTGCTGGAGTAGAACAATGGCTGGGTGTGGCCGGTATACTTGTCTACTCAGCACAAGGTACGGACAAGTCCTGTGGGATCCATGCCTGGTTCATATTAATGAATGTGAGCTTGTCCACATTGGCTGTGAACAGGCGGCTGCTCTTGTCTGTGATTACCCCCCCTGCCGTGCTAAACACACGTTTGGACAATACATTTGCTGCAGGGCAGGCCAGCAGCTCCAAGGCATAAAGGGCAAGCTCAGGCCATGTGTCCAATTCTGAGACCCAGAAGTTGAATGGGGCAGACCCATCAGTCAGTACTTGTAGGCATGTGCACACGTACTGTTCTTGTAGCGGGGATCCTTGTAGCGGGGATCCAGCAGGGTGGCCACCCAGTAATCAGCACTAGAATGTGGGAAACTCGGCGGTCATTGCGCAGGCACTGCAGCATGTATCAAAGGAGCGTAAAGGACGGTTCTCCTCTTGTCTGACGATGTAAAGGTGCTCCAAACTAGTGTTGCACCCTGTTCACCGGATAAATAGATAAAGAAAAAATGAATGGGCACTCTGATAGATGGAGTCGCACAGAATCGATGTATTCACGTAGAATTGAGATAAAATTCATAAACATTTAATAGTAAAATATATTAAAAACAATGTATCCATGATTACAATATACTGAATAGGAAAGTGATAAAAAATTGGAAGATGCAGTTGATCTTTGATGATAAAAATATCAAATAGACTGTGTAAAGGATCACTGTACTTGGGGGGGGTCATTCTCACAAGAATCATCGTCCACCACAGCTTTCGGGGCCAAACATTGCATTTATTGGGACATTTTTCATACATGGAACAGTGGTGAGGTTCCCACATACATCAAAACAAAACAAATACCTGCACGGCTGGGCTCTCACTACACCTGTTAACGTGACCCTGACTCAGCTACAGAACCCTGTTCACACAAGGAACCCATATGCGGCTTTTTCTCAGCCAGTAGTTCCCCAGCCTCTCCGGCTGTAATCAGTCCCGTACCTGTATGGGGAAGTGTGGCCCAACAGTCCTCCGGACTCCGGCCTTGTGACCCTTGAATCCCGGTGTCACAGCGTTCCCCAAACTTCGGGCTGTCACAATGCCCCGGGGTCTCTTAGCCTGGCGAGCTGAGGCCACGCACAGAGCCTCTGCTCTGGGTCTCTGTATCTCTCCCCAGACTGACCTACTCTGAGGCGCTTTATGCCAGCCTGATTACAGCAGGCCTCACCTGCGATCAGCTAAGGTAGAAAGGAAAACCCGTACTGGAAGGGTGTGGACTGGCAACTCCTTCTACCAAGCCTAGCCACCAGTCCAAGTAAAATCCAGCCCAGAAAATGTATACAAAAATGTCTCAGCAAACTATGCTTTGCTGAGACTACTGCCACTCTCTGGATTTTATCTGTCTCACCCATCTGTGGTACCTGAAGTGGGACAACACATCTTCCAGCACTGTTCACATTACCACATATCCCCCCCCCCCCCTGTTCAAACCCGTGAGGGTGAAAACTTGTACCAACCGGATGCATGTGACAGGGCATCCACATTATCTTGCCATTGACCAACTCAACCTTTCCCCTGGAAGATGTGGTCAGCGTCAGGCTTCCCTTTATTTTGCCAGACCCATGCCATCAGTGCTTGGTTTGTTACCCACACTGACATCTTGCCCAAGAGACATTGTCTACAATGTTTCCGTGTCCATGTGACAGGCAGACCCTCACTTTTATTTTTTTTTATCTTTCTCTCTCTTTGACTTACACCGAGCATGCTTATTACGACTCGCCTCTTTTTGTCTCTTTATTTTAACAGCAGATTGTACATTTCTTTTTCCTTTAATCTTAGAATTTCGATCTTGGCTTCTGGAACTCCCTTCAGAATATATTTTTATGCAAACGACAGACTCTCTGTTTGACTTCGCTGGCTCTTGCAGATGCTTAGACCTTTTCTTCTTGTCTTTGCGAAGCTCCGTCAGCAGAGCTGGCTTGCCCCACTCGCTTCTTTTTCAGCAGTGGTTTTCTCAGATGGTGCCTCAGTTTCAGGGTCTTCTGCCTCTTCACTGGCTCTCCCCACTTGGGCTTTACCCTTGATCTCTGGAACATCCAAGTACTTCTCCCACTTCAAGAACTCGGCCTTAGCTTCCTTGGCCTCTGTCTCTTTGGCGTCCTCCTTGACTTTATTAGCCTTCTCACCATTCAGGGACATGGCATCATATCCTAGCTTTCTTAACTCCTCCTCCCTTTTCGCATCAAGGTTGGAGGCACTGGGAACATCGGGGTCTTCACCAGACTCGTCATCTTCTGGCAATCCCTTTAGAGGTTCACCCAGGATATTGTTCCCCATCAGACCCCTGGCTTTCTGGAAGGCATTGACGGCAGAGGGGACAACCTTCATGCTCAGGCCCTGGCTGCTCACTGTCAGGAGCCTCTTGGCTTCTGTATCCACATCAGCCCCATAAACTGGTTCAGCCAATACCTTTTCCACCTTCTCTGCCTTGGCCAGCACCCCGGCACCACCATCTCCAGACCCACTCTTACCACGCTCTGACTTCTTGGCACCTTCCAGAGGATCTTCCTCTTCTGGTTTCTCATTTTCTTCCACCTGCTGTGCAGGAGCACGCTTGGGTTTCTCCAACTCATAGATGTCATCTTTTAAAACCCATGAGATCTTCCATCTCTGCTTTGAGTTGCTTGTTCAGCCTCTCTAATTCATTTCGCTCCTCAAGCACTTCTTCAAGGGCTCTAGCCAAGGAGAGGGCCTTGGACTCTTTCTCCCGAGCATCAGCCTCTGCTCGGTCACATTCTTTGGCATACCAAGCAGATATGTATTTCTCTTCAGCCAGGAGCTGGCCAAACTTCTGTTCCTTCTTAGTTTTTCGCACTAGCTTGTTGGAAGCGCCCCACTCTTGGGCTGTTCCAGCGACTCTTTACTCTGTTCTGCTGCCGCATCAGACGAAGGAGCACCACCATTCTCCTTTAGACACTTTGTGGGATTTCCACCCAGGGACTCTTCAAGCCCATTGTCGTTGTCTACTACAGACTTTCGTGTCTTTCTGGAGTCTTTCCTCTTCTCAGGGACACCAGGCAGTAGACCCTTCAGTTCACTCATCTTTTCCGGGGTCTCTTCTTTTGACCCTTCTGCAGCCTTCTTCAATGTCTTTATGATGACAACTTCATGGCTGCCCATTTACCCCTGAAGAAGCCAGAATACTGGCGAAACATGTCGGGGGGCAGTTCTAGTTTTTAAATGCTGTGCACCACTCCACTGTTATTAGGCAAATAGTGGTCCGGCTGGATCACTTTGCTAGTTTGTTGTAATAATCAGTTAGACACAGTATTCACTGCTGTGTGTGAAGTCTGTATGCAGTGTTAGTTGCCAAACAATACATTTAGGTCTCTAGTGGGTTGACACACCAAGTCCCCCACCACGCTATATGGTTGTTTGACAACCCTATTTATTTGGCGATAACACCGCAGACGGGGTACGGCAGGATTCTGCCCCTCTAGTCATAAGGGTGAGAGATTGTGCACATCTCTTCGCCCCTTATAACTGACCAACAAATACACCCACCAGTGGAGGGGTGACTGTGTTTTTTATATTTTTGTTCTTGTCTGTGATTAATTAAATAGTGCACTACGCACACATGTAGTGTTAGGTTTTATCATTTATTATAATAAAAGTGAAGTATTAATTTTTACCTGGGTCTCGATAGGTTCTATTGCCTGTTTAGGCATTTGTAAATAAACTTGTTAATTAACCTTACCCAGGTTAGGTCCTGAATATATATATATATATATATATATATATATATATGATGACAACTAGTCCCTTCTCTATCATATCTAGGGACCGTGTTGAGAGAGAGAAATCATCTTCATGATTGCAGCTGTACTGACAAGTCAGGTCATCTACCGCTGCCTGAATATAGGTCTCAGACACTAGGCTGGCGTCTCCCCTTCAACTCTAGTCACGTCAGCTACAACTATCGTCTGGTGTCTACCCGTAACTACATCAATTTGGCAAAACCTCGACATGGCAGCTTCACTCTCTGAGTTGCTATCGGCCACGGCCCATGCGACACTTATATTACTTGTGTCATCATTATCAGTTCTGACCTCTAGGGGCACCGATGCCCTAATCCTCACATTGGACACTTGCCCAGCAACCATAAAACCCTGTGGGTACTGCATATCCACCTCTGGTATGTGTGGTACACCCTCTGGGCTCACAACATTGACCAGTATTTTTGTATCACATATATTTTTACCAGGAGGGGGCACTTCTCTCCTGATCACACCCTGAAAGGGAAAAGGCATGTCATCATCATATACTTCACATGACCTCACATTTTCATTTTTCACTTCAACTACATCACTGTTTTCAATGGTCCTTTCCCTTACACGTTCACCTAAAGGGACAGGTACAAGTCCTGCAGGAGTTTTCGAATTCTCTGCAGAAGTGTCTCCATTACTCCACAACTCCCAGCATAAGGGAAAATTACACCCCAACACTCCCTCATGCATGAGCGTATCTGTAACATCAAGTTCATAGGTCCCTGTTCTCATTGGAGTCTCACGCTCAGTGAAAATCAGCAGATAGTCCTTATCCGCACGACTGTCCAGCATCTTTATTATTTTACCAGTGTCAGGTTTCAATATTGTGCTACTTCTTACCCGGGCTAGCATGGGATCCCGGATCCTTGTCATCCCAAAACTAGCTTTGGTCATGGGCAACTGAGGTAACACAGAAACCTTCTCCTCTGTAGATTTCTGTGAGGGAGCAATCACAACAGGCTTATCCGCCTGTTCAGACACAGTTTTTTTTCTGTGTGACTTATTACCTACCGGCCCAGCAGGTATCAACTGCCGCCGGCTCACTGTCACTGGGTCTGTCACATAGTTAATAACAGTAACAGTCTTACCCTTCGTTGTCACGGGTTCAGCAGTCTCGGGAGACGAGGACATGCCACGGACATCTCTACCGAGATCATCCTCCAAAATCCAGCTTCTGGAGACCTGCCCTTGATTCCTGGTACCATGATCACCTGCAGACTCCTTACTTCAACAGTTGCTACCGGAAACAACTTGGCCTGCAGTTAAGACTCTTCCTGGACGGTCATTCCAGCCGCACCCTTTAGAATCTTGTGCACAGTAGCAGAGAAGATATGTACTAATGAGAACTGCACCGCTCTCCACCTCTTTGTCTTCCTGAAGGTTGCCCTTGGCAACAGCATATCTTTGCTTTTTATCAGGAGCTCCGCTCCACAATTGCCCAAGCAATGTAAAGTCCTTGCCCAGCACAAATTCCACTTCCAGTGTCTCACATTTAAACAGCTCCCATTGCACAGAGCCATACTCTGTCACAAAGGTCAGAGACACGGTGGCATCCGTCTCTGGCCCTCTCTCCAGAAAGTCCAGCACTTCAGGCCTGACCCGAGACACCTGCTGATGGGCATCTAGAGTGACGCCCAGCGGGATTCCCCCAATCACTAGCTCGCAGTCCTTCTCCCACGGATGATACCAAGCCGCAGCTATTTTCACAGGTCAGTTTTTTTTTTTTTTTATATTTGGCCAACTGGCCCTTTAAATCACCACATAGCAAAATAGTAAAAAGAGTCCAGAACAGCACAAGCCACAGCTCCACTGGACGAAAGAGGCTTCCGGCTGTTTAAGCATCACATGGCAACAAAGCTCAGTAGCTCCTGCTCTTTGTCTTGTTGTTGCCCCTAGCAACCGACTGTTGCCCTTCTTCCACGGACAACTTGCCCGCATCCTCCACCATTTGTAAGGGATCGCTGTACTTGGGGGGTCATTCTCACAAGAATCATCGTCCACCGCAGCTTTCGGGGCCAAACATTGCATTTATTGGGACATTTTTCATACACGGAACAGTCCAGTTAATAATCACTGGGTGTGGTGAGGTTCCCACATACATCAAAACAAATATCTGCCCGGCTAGGCTCTCACTACACCTGTTAACGTGGCCCTGACTCAGCTACAGAACCCTGTTCACACAAGGAACCCATATGCGGCTTTTTCTCAGCCCGTAGTTCCCCAGCCTCTCCGGCTGTGATCAGTCCCGTACCTATATGGGGAAGTGTGGCCCAACAGTCCTCCGGACTCCAGCCTTGTGACCCTTGAATCCCGGCATCACAGCGTTCCCCAAACTTCGGGCTGTCACAATGCCCCGGGGTCTCTCAGCCTGGGTCTCTGTATCTCTCCCCAGACTGACCTACTCTGAGGCGCTTTATGCCAGCCTGATTACAGCAGGCCTCACCTGCGATCACCTCAGGTAGAAAGGAAAACCCGTACTGGAAGGGTGTGGACTGGCAACTCCCTCTACCAAGCCTAGCCACCAGTCCAAGTAAAATCCAGCCCAGAAAATATATACAAAAATGTCTCAGCAAACTATGCTTTGCTGAGACTACTGCCAATCTCTGGATTTTATCTGTCTCACCCATCTGAGGTACCTGAAGTGGGACAACACATCTTCCAGCACTGTTCACATTACCACAACTGGTAGTATACTAGCATATCTGAAGGGTGGAAATAGTCCAAATAGTAAGGCGCGTCCCTGCACAATCCGAGGGAGACAGCGATTCAGAGGAACACCAACCAGGTGCGGACCTACCGCTCACCAGACGATACCTGGATCGAGCCCTCTGCAGAGTTATGGAGCCGGTTCACTCCGAACTTACTGCCTTCCGACAGGAGGTGAGACAAATTAGGGAGCAGGTGGAAACCCTGGAAACTCACCAGGCCGCAACCCTGAACCACCAGTCAGCTGTGATGGTCTCCCTCCGTCGCTGCACAGCGCACCTCAATGAGCTACACAATACCCTGGAAGACCAGGAAAACAGAGGGCGATGCAACAACTTACGGTTCAGGGGGATCCCAGAAACCGTCCCGCCAGGAGAGATCACCTCAACTATCCTCACCATCTGTGGCTCACTGTTGGGTCCCGACTTCCCCCAAGAAATCGTCATTGAATGTGCTCACAGGGCGCTACGCCCTAAGCCAAAGCCAACTGAGCCTCCCCGTGACGTAATTTCCAAATTTCTGAACTTTCCAGTTAAAACGGCTATACTGGAAGCAGCGTGCAACCCCTCAGACCTCGCCTATGAGGACTCTAGATTGGAAATCTACCAAGATCTGGCCCCTTCTACTCTCAAAAAGCACAGGGTACTAAAACTACTAACCGACTGGCTTAGATCCAACAAAGTTCTATACCGCTGGACCTACCCATTTGGACTCTCATTCTCATATTCAGGCAAGCGGCTCAGCATCTCGGCCTACACTGACCTTGAGGCTATTTATGAGCATCTGCACATTTCCCCCATGCAGATAGACAATTGGGAACCCTATCGTGATTTAGGATACCTACCAGACCTTCCTAAAGTCGCTCCCTTTGAAATTCAGCGTACTCTGAAGTCGTCGAGGTCCAAGAATAGGAGCCACCAGCTTACTCCCAGGAGCCTCTCCCAAGACCCTTAACTGGACCCTAAATCTGGTCCTTCTTTCACCACTCATAACTTTCTGAGAGTTCCACATTCAGCTACACCCTAGTGCTACTGGATTTGTCATAGTTCTGATAAGTATAGCATTTTGTTTCCCTGACCTACCAATTGCAAAATGCTAGATCCATCCTCGCCTTCCCCCCCTAGCCTTCATCAGGGTGCTACACGGTTACCTACCCGGTCAACTTACCAATTTTTCCCCCGAATGTCTTTGGCATATATTTGTATGCAGGTTTATTTTTGTTCTGTTGTCTTAATATGTTTTTTGTTTGTTTCTTACCTTATCCTCTATTCAAGGTACATGATCTCCCTATTATCACAATGTGAGACATCCACATCCAGGGCCAGTTGGCGGAGCCCTCCACTGTCAGTGAGATCTCCTGGAGGACACATCATCAGCCCCAAGCTACCCTTACTCATACCTCCTGTAATGGCTGACCTCCATATAGCCTCATATAATGTAAAGGGCTTCCACTCTCCTTCAAAACGGAGCCAAATTTTCACTGTCCTGAGGAAAGCCGGGGCCGGAGTTGTGTTCCTCCAGGAGACGCACTTTTGATTCAACCACTACCCAAACTTGCAATTCTCTCATTACTCCCACTGGTATCATTGTGAGGGAAGCACCTCGGCCTCAGGTGGAGTATAGGGTTCCAGAGGAAAATCCCCTTTATATATGTAAATCACACTCAAGACCCCGATGGAAGATTTATCCTAGTTAAAGGTACCATAGGCCCACAAACCTATACCTTCATAAACCTATATGCCCCCAACTCTAACCAATCCCAATGGTTTTCAAATATTCACCCACTCATTGACTCCTTCAAAGAAGGGATAGTGATCGTGGGGGGAGATTTGAACGTCTCCTTGAATCTGCAAGTAGATACATCATCTCATAGATCATCCCAATCCCACAAGTCCCTTAAAGTCATACGTGACAGTTTTTGGAACTTACATTTGATTGACGTGTGGCGGACATGTCATCCCAACACGTTAGATTATACATTTTACTCCCCGGTGCATGGTACCCATCATCGCCTAAACTATCTGTTTATCTCCAAAGAATATCTACACCTTTGTAGAGAGGCCTCAATAGGCTCCATGCATCTCTCTGATCATTCCCCAATTTTCCTTTCAGTGATGGCCCCAAACGGCAACCCCACATGCTTCAACTGGCGACTCCCTATTGGGGCACCAAACCACGCTTGATTCGGTAACCAAGTACATTAAGGAATACTTTTCCCTAAACGAGCACCCTGATCTCTCTGCCAACACCCTGTGGGATGCACACAAACCCTACATTAGAGGCCAATTCATCAACATTGGATCACACCAAAAAAGGTTGAGGGAGAAAGCGATTGACGAGGCCCTTAAGAACATTCAACGACTTGAGTCCTGCCACAAAAAGGACCCTACTGACTCCCATCTACAGGAACTGTCAAATCTTAGAGCAGAACTTAAGGCCCTATTGCTAGCTAAAGCTGCCAAATATTATATGAACTCCCAACACAAATTTTTCGCTCATGGCGATAAGGCAACCAAATTCCTAATGCGTAGGATAAAGGGGAGGAGAACTGCAAACTATGTACATCAGCTGACCTCACCCGAAGGTAAACCAGTTTTCTCTGCCCTCCGGATTGCCGCTCAATTCCAATCCTTTTATGAAAACCTCTACAACCTTCCCCCCTACATAACTCCAGAAACACGTGCTCCCATTATCTCAGCCTTCCTAGACTCCTCCAATATCCCTTCCCTCTCCCCTGCCCAAAAGATAAATTTGGAAGCCCCCTTCACCTTAGTCGAACTCACCAAAGCCTTATTGTCACGGGGTTCCGAAGGTGCACTCGGTCCCCCATTGCCCGCAGAACTGTTGCTTAGCTTTTGGAATGAGGTTCTGTGTTTGACCTCATTCCCAGGGCGGCTTTACTAGCTGGGTGGCTCCCTGCTCCTAGTCTGCCTTGAGCGCCGAGCTGATCACTCGGTGCTCGACTGGTTGGTCTGTCGGTCATGTGACGCTGGCCACGTCACATGACCCTCACTCCCCACTATAAATACAAGCAGCCTGCTGGCTACAGGTTGCCTGTTAATTTCTAGGTTCCTGGCTATTTGTTGGACTACTGAATATTTACCTGATCCTGTTCCCTGACGATCCTCTGCCTGCTCCTCCTGTACTGCGCATACATCCTGGTTTTGTGACCTCGGCTCCCACCTGACTACTCTCTTAGGACTCCTCTTGTACTTCGCTACTCTCCTGGTATTTGACCCCGGCTTCTCCTGACCATTCTTTGCTTAATCCATTGTACTGCGTAGCTCTCTTGGTTCTGACCCGGTCCGTTCATGTTCCGTATTTTGTCTTGTCTGTCTTCCCTGCACATATCCTAAGTTAGGGATTGCCGTCCAGTTGTCCCCTGTCATCAGGACTCGTGAGGAAAGTAGGCAGGGCCAGGGGTGAGGGTGGAGCGCAGTGGTCACTACCCTTCCCCCTGTGTGTGTGTGGACGTGACCGTTACAGATTAACAGGCCCAATAACCACTGTATCATGAATCCTCTTACTACCCTGACTGACCATGTCTCTAACTTGACACAGAGGGTGCAGGAGCTAGGAGAGAAACTCCGTTCTTGTGAGTTAGGGCAAGGTTCTTCCACTCCTCTGTCCTCCAGTCCATATTTTGAACCCCAGATCAAGCTCCCAGAACCCTTTTCTGGAGACCGGAAGAGGTTTCTCTCCTTTAAGGAGAATTGCAAACTCTACTTCCGTTTGCGCCCCGTGTCCTCCGGTCCCGAGAGCCAATGCGTGGGGATTATCATTTCTCTACTACAGGGTGATCCCCAGGACTGGGCATTTTCGTTACCTCCTGGGGCCAGTTGTCTAACTTCTGTGGAGGTTTTTTTTCAGGCCCTGGGTACCCTATATGACGAACCAGACAGGGCCCTGGTAGCCGAGAGAGCTCTTAGGGCACTGGTTCAGGGCCATCTCCCTGCGGAGGAGTATTGCACCCAATTCAGACGGTGGTGTGTCCCCTCAGGATTGAATGAACCAGCCCTGAAGAGTCAGTTTAGGTCTGGTCTATCTGATAATTTAAAAGATCTATTGGTCAATTACCAAATTCCTGAGACCTTAGAGGAGATGATGACCCTAGTTGTCCGACTTGAAAGACGAGTTAGAGAGAGACAACAAGAACGACAGTTCTGTTCTCAGATGGTGGTCCAGCCAGAGGCCTTTTCCAGGGACAACACTGAGGTCTCCACCGAGGAACCCATGCAGGTTGGCATGACCCGGGGTAATCTTCGTCGCAGACGCGGAGAGTGCTTCTACTGTGGAGATCCTGGCCATTGGATCAACAAGTGTCCTAAGAGAGACCTCTCTGACAAGTCTTCTAAGGCAAGACAACCTAAAGACCAGGTACACCCTGATTTTTCTAAAGGTAAGCTTTTGGTACCCATAACAATTTCTCTGGGGGTTAATAGGTGGCCGGGTAAGGCCTTTATTGACTCCGGTTCAGCGGCCAGCTTTATTGACTTTGAGTTTGCTTGTAAATTGGGTATTCCAATGTTTGCTTTACCTACACCTATCCATGTCATGGCTATTGATGCTACTCCCCTGATTGGTGGTACGGTGAGGTCATGTACCTCTGAAATTTCTCTGTCCGTGGGTGTGTGCCACTCTGAGAGATGTTCTCTTCTAGTCCTGGAGAACCTACCGGTTGAGGTGGTACTAGGGTTGCCTTGGCTCCGTTTACATAACCCCACAATTGATTGGTCCAAAGGAGAGTTGGTGAAATGGGGACCTAAGTGTGACTCATGCTTGTCCGTGGTCCAGGCTGGGGTTTCAGTAAGGTCTAATACATTACCCTCTGTTATTAAGAGGTTCTACCCCCCCATAGACCTTATGATTGCGCCATAGAGCTAATTGAGGGTGCCGAATTTCCTAAAGGTCGAATTTATAATCTTTCAGGGCCCGAACGCAAGGCTATGGAAGATTATATTAAGGAGAGCCTTGCTAAAGGGCATATTAGACCTTCAGTCTCTCCTATGGGAGCAGGCTTTTTCTTTGTTAAAAAGAAGGATGGTGGTCTTAAATCACTGTCCACAATAGATACTCTCTCCCATTGATTCCGGATTATTTAACCAGGTTTTGGGGGCAACCTGGTTTTCTAAGATTGACCTGAAAGGGGCATACAATCTAATCCGAATCAAGGAGGGAGATGAATGGAAGACAGCGTTCAATACTCCGATAGGACACTTTGAATATCAGGTGATGCCTTTTGGACTCAGCAATGCCCCAGCTGTGTTCCAAAACGTAATGAACGATATTCTTAGGGAGTTCTTAGGTAAATTTATTATTGTCTATCTTGACGACATTTTGATATTCTCTCCTGATTTCGAATCTCATGTGTCCCATGTCAGACAAGTATTAGAGGTGTTGAGGGAGAACCAGCTATCCGCTAAGCAAGAGAAATGTGTCTTTGGTGTACAGGAGATACTGTTTCTAGGGCATGTTTTGACTCCTCACGCCTTTAAGATGGATCCTGGTAAGGTTTTAGCAATTAAGGAATGGGTAAGGCCTTCATCCTTAAAGGCTTTACAACGGTTTTTGGGTTTCGCTAATTACTACCGTAAATTTATCATGAATTTTTCTGTAATTGCTAAGCCATTGACCGACCTTACTAAGAAAGGGGCGGATTTGGAGAATTGGTCTACCAAGGCCATTTCTTCATTTGAAACATTAAAAAAGGCATTTAGTAGCGCTCCCATTCTGATCCAGCCTGATCAGGAGAGACCCTTTATTGTGGAGGTGGATGCGTCCGAGGACGGCGCAGGGGCAGTCCTTTCACAAGGTCCTGCTAGCCTCACTAACCTGAGACCGTGTGCCTTCTTCTCTAGGAAATTCTCTCCCACGGAGAGAAACTACGACATAGGGAATAGGGAAAAACTTTGAGTTTGCTTGTAAATTGGGTATTCCAATGTTTGCTTTACCTACACCTATCCATGTCATGGCTATTGATGCTACTCCCCTGATTGGTGGTACGGTGAGGTCATGTACCTCTGAAATTTCTCTGTCCGTGGGTGTGTGCCACTCTGAGAGATGTTCTCTTCTAGTCCTGGAGAACCTACCGGTTGAGGTGGTACTAGGGTTGCCTTGGCTCCGTTTACATAACCCCACAATTGATTGGTCCAAAGGAGAGTTGGTGAAATGGGGACCTAAGTGTGACTCATGCTTGTCCGTGGTCCAGGCTGGGGTTTCAGTAAGGTCTAATACATTACCCTCTGTTATTAAGAGGTTCTACCCCCCCATAGACCTTATGATTGCGCCATAGAGCTAATTGAGGGTGCCGAATTTCCTAAAGGTCGAATTTATAATCTTTCAGGGCCCGAACGCAAGGCTATGGAAGATTATATTAAGGAGAGCCTTGCTAAAGGGCATATTAGACCTTCAGTCTCTCCTATGGGAGCAGGCTTTTTCTTTGTTAAAAAGAAGGATGGTGGTCTTAAATCACTGTCCACAATAGATACTCTCTCCCATTGATTCCGGATTATTTAACCAGGTTTTGGGGGCAACCTGGTTTTCTAAGATTGACCTGAAAGGGGCATACAATCTAATCCGAATCAAGGAGGGAGATGAATGGAAGACAGCGTTCAATACTCCGATAGGACACTTTGAATATCAGGTGATGCCTTTTGGACTCAGCAATGCCCCAGCTGTGTTCCAAAACGTAATGAACGATATTCTTAGGGAGTTCTTAGGTAAATTTATTATTGTCTATCTTGACGACATTTTGATATTCTCTCCTGATTTCGAATCTCATGTGTCCCATGTCAGACAAGTATTAGAGGTGTTGAGGGAGAACCAGCTATCCGCTAAGCAAGAGAAATGTGTCTTTGGTGTACAGGAGATACTGTTTCTAGGGCATGTTTTGACTCCTCACGCCTTTAAGATGGATCCTGGTAAGGTTTTAGCAATTAAGGAATGGGTAAGGCCTTCATCCTTAAAGGCTTTACAACGGTTTTTGGGTTTCGCTAATTACTACCGTAAATTTATCATGAATTTTTCTGTAATTGCTAAGCCATTGACCGACCTTACTAAGAAAGGGGCGGATTTGGAGAATTGGTCTACCAAGGCCATTTCTTCATTTGAAACATTAAAAAAGGCATTTAGTAGCGCTCCCATTCTGATCCAGCCTGATCAGGAGAGACCCTTTATTGTGGAGGTGGATGCGTCCGAGGACGGCGCAGGGGCAGTCCTTTCACAAGGTCCTGCTAGCCTCACTAACCTGAGACCGTGTGCCTTCTTCTCTAGGAAATTCTCTCCCACGGAGAGAAACTACGACATAGGGAATAGGGAGCTGTTGGCCATTAAATGGGCATTTGAGGAGTGGAGACATTTTTTGGAGGGGGCAAGGCATCGAGTAACTGTTGTCACTGACCATAAAAACCTAATGTTTCTCGAGTCCGCTAAGAGGTTGAATCCCCGACAAGCCCGATGGGCTCTGTTTTTTACCCGTTTTGATTTCTCCATTACGTTCAGGCCGGGAAGTAAAAATGTGAAGGCAGACGCATTATCTCGGAGCTTCCATGCTTTTCAACCCACTGAGACACCGCCTGAATCCATCCTACCAGCAAACATCTTCTTAGCGGCTCTAACCCAGGATATCTCGGCTCGCATTAAGGCTGAACAACATCTGGCACCGGTATCCACCCCAACAGATAAGTTGTTTGTTCCCGTCCAATTTCGTCTCCAGCTGTTGGGTGAGTGTCACGATTCTGCCTTTTGTGGACATCCGGGTATTGAGGGCACTAAGGATCTGGTTTCTAGATCTTATTGGTGGCCCACTCTGACCAGGGATGTCAAGTCCTACGTGTCAGCCTGTGAGGTTTGTGCCAGGTCTAAGACACCTAGGACTCGCCCTGCTGGTAACCTACGACCCCTACCCATTCCCAGTAGACCCTGGTCCCATATCTCGATGGACTTTATAACTGACCTACCGCTGGCGGAGGGTAAGACTGTGGTTTGGGTAGTGGTCGATAGGTTTAGCAAGATGGTTCATTTCATTCCCCTGTCTAAACTTCCGAATGCTAAAACCCTGGCATCTATTTTTGTGAGAGAGATTGTTCGTTTACATGGCATCCCGGAAAATATTGTTTCGGACAGGGGTGTGCAGTTTGTGTCCAAATTCTGGAGGGCCTTCTGTCAAAGATGTAAAATTTCGTTGTCTTTTTCTTCCGCCTACCATCCTGAGAGTAATGGGCAGACTGAACGCCTTAATCAGTCTGTGGAACAATTCCTGAGGTTGTATGTTGCTGATGACCAGCAATTATGGGTCAAATTCCTTCCGTTGGCTGAATTTGCTCTGAATAACCGTGTCAATTCTTCTGCTGGGGTCTCCCCTTTCTTTTGTAACCATGGTTTTCATCCCCGTTTTCATTCTGGGTCGTCCGTCTCCTCCTCTAACCCTGAAGCTGATAAACTCTCCTCCGAACTGTGCACTGTTTGGGCCCGGGTTCAATCGAACCTAGAAAAGGCTCAAAGTTCTCAAAAACTCAAGGCCGATAGGAGACGTTCAAGGGGGGTGAACTTTCAGGTTCTGGATAAAGTATGGTTGTCCTCCAAGAATCTCTCTCTCAAGGTAGCTTCTAGAAAATTTGCTCCTCGTTTTATTGGTCCATATAAGATCACGGAGGTGATTAACCCGGTATCATTTAGGTTGGAGCTGCCCGAGTCATTCCACATTCATAATGTGTTCCATAAATCTCTACTTAAAAAATATTTTGAACCAGTAGTACCATCGAAAGCCTCGCCTCCGCCGGTTCTTGTTAATGATGCTGTCGAGTATGTGGTGTCTAAAATAGTGGATGTCAGGAAGGTGCGTAATTCCTTGCAGTACCTGATTCACTGGAAGGGGTATGGACCTGAAGAGAGATCTTGGGTACCTGCCAGGGAGGTTCATGCTCCTAGACTTGTTCGTAAATTTCATTTAGAACACCCTGAAAAGCCATCGCCTGAAGTCTTGGGTCCGGTGGCCCCTCGTAAAAGGGGGGGTACTGTCACGGGGTTCCGAAGGTGCACTCGGTCCCCCATTGCCCGCAGAACTGTTGCTTAGCTTTTGGAATGAGGTTCTGTGTTTGACCTCATTCCCAGGGCGGCTTTACTAGCTGGGTGGCTCCCTGCTCCTAGTCTGCCTTGAGCGCCGAGCTGATCACTCGGTGCTCGACTGGTTGGTCTGTCGGTCATGTGACGCTGGCCATGTCACATGACCCTCACTCCCCACTATAAATACAGGCAGCCTGCTGGCTACAGGTTGCCTGTTAATTTCTAGGTTCCTGGCTATTTGTTGGACTACTGAATATTTACCTGATCCTGTTCCCTGACGATCCTCTGCCTGCTCCTCCTGTACTGCGCATACATCCTGGTTTTGTGACCTCGTCTCCCACCTGACTACTCTCTTAGGACTCCTCTTGTACTTCGCTACTCTCCTGGTATTTGACCCCGGCTTCTCCTGACTATTCTTTGCTTAATCCGTTGTACTGCGTAGCTCTCTTGGTTCTGACCCGGTCCGTTCATGTTCCGTATTTTGTCTTGTCTGTCTTCCCTGCACATATCCTAAGTTAGGGATTGCCGTCCAGTTGTCCCCTGTCATCAGGACTCGTGAGGCAAGTAGGCAGGGCCAGGGGTAAGGGTGGAGCGCAGTGGTCACTACCCTTCCCCCTGTGTGTGTGTGGACGTGACCGTTACACTTATGCCAAATGCCACAAGGGAAGAGCCCTGGCCCAGATGGCCTCCCGGTCTCATATTATAAAACTTTCCAAGAACTCCTCCTCCCTTACCTTCTTAAAGTCTGCAACCTTGCTCTCCAAGGAGTCCCACTGTCTAGAGACATGACAGCTGCCCATATCACGCTCATCCCTAAAGAGGGGAAAGATACCAAGCAATGCTCCAATTACAGATCCATATTCCTCCTAAATATAGACCTCAAACTTTTGGCCAAAATGTTGGCTAACAGGCTAGCGAATCTTCTCCCCCATCTTGTCCACAGGGATCAGGTTGGCTTCATCTGCAACAGAGAGGGCAAAGTCAACACATCTAGAGTGATCAATGTACTTTGCCATGCTCATCATATTTCCTCCCCTCTACTTTTTCACGGATGCTGAGAAAGCATTCGATAGAGTTAAGTGGGCTTATCTGAAACAAGTCTTGTTGAGGTTTGGCCTCCCTGATTCCTTTGTGCAAGCCACCTTTGCCATGTATACACAGGTAACAGCCCTGGTTCTGGTCAGTGGGAATCTTTCCTCTCCGTTTGCCATAAGTAATGGAACACGCCAGGGCTGTCCCCTCTCTCCACTCTTATTCATCCTGGAACCACTTTTGTCTACTATAAGGAGGGATCAGAGGATTGAAGGTCTATATTTGGGAGGCAGGGAACAAAAAATTGCAGCCTTTGCGGATGACGTTATGATGATGACCGTGAACCCGACAGTCTCTTTACCCTGCATTCAAGCCCACCTTAACCTCTACAGCATCGTTTCAGACTTTAAGATCAATGCCAGCAAATCTCTAGTCCTGTGCTCGGGAATCCCCCTTTCCACCAAGCAACAATTAATTGAGAACTCACCCTTCAACTGGTCCTCCCCCACCATCACCTACTTAGGAGTTAAAATTAGCCCCAAGATAGCAGATCTCTTCTCACTAAACTACATCCCACTAAGATCCGCAATTTTTGACTCCATAGACAAACTCGCCCAATCCAACCCTAAGCTGTCTTGGTTTGGTCGCAAGAACCTGCTTTCATTCCTAGTCCTCCCCCGCCTTACTTACTTACAGCAAGTTCTCCCGATCCCCATACCCAAACATTATTATGTCTCATTACAAAAAAAGTTCAGGTCCTTTGTTTGGAATAGGAAGAAAGCGAGATTTTCGTTCTCCCTCCTCACAAAGCCACGACAAGCTGGGGGCATAGGCTTATCGAACCCAGAACTACAGTACAGACCAAAAGTTTGGACACACCTTCTCATTCAAAGAGTTTTCTTTATTTTCATGACTATGAAAATTGTATATTCACACTGAAGGCATCAAAACTATGAATTAACACATGTGGAATTATATACATAACAAACAAGTGTGAAACAACTGAAAATATGTCATATTCTAGGTTCTTTAAAGTAGCCACCTTTTGCTTTGATTACTGCTTTGCACACTCTTGGCATTCTCTTGATGAGCTTCAAGAGGTAGTCCCCTGAAATGGTTTTCACTTCACGGGTGTGCCCTGTCAGGTTTAATAAGTGGGATTTCTTGCCTTATAAATGGGGTTGGGACCATCAGTGGCGTTGAGGAGAAGTCAGGTGGATACACAGCTGATAGTCCTACTGAATAGACTGTTAGATTTTGTATTATGGCAAGAAAAAAGCAGCTAAGTAAAGAAAAACGAGTGGCCATCATTACTTTAAGAAATGAAGGTCAGTCAGTCAGCCAAAAAATTGGGAAAACTTTGAAAGTAAGGGCTATTTGACCATGAAGGAGAGTGATGGGGTGCTGCGCCAGATGACCTGGCCTCCACGGTCACTGGACCTGAACCCAATCGAGATGGTTTGGGGTGAGCTGGACCGCAGAGTGAAGGCAAAAGGGCCAACAAGTGCTAAGCATCTCTGGGAACTCCTTCAAGACTGTTGGAAGACCATTTCAGGGACGCTCATCAAGAGAATGCCAAGAGTGTGCAAAGCAGTAATCAAAGCAAAAGGTGGCTACTTTGAAGAACCTAGAATATGACATATTTTCTGTTGTTTCACACTTGTTTGTTATGTATATAATTCCACATGTGTTAATTCATAGTTTTGATGGCTTCATAGTCATGAAAATAAAGAAAACTCTTTGAATGAGAAGGTGTGTCCAAACTTTTGGTCTGTACTGTATATGGCAAGGCTATACTCCTCTCCCGAGCAGTATCCTGGCTATGCCCTTCCCCGCAATGCGCCGCAGTAGATATTGAACTTGGCATACTAGACAGACCCGCCAGGGCACTCTTGCTAGGCCACCAAAACGCCCCACCTGGTCCGCTAACCCACTAACCAATTATCAAAGCCACCTTAAAGGCTTGGAAGTGGCTTTCCACGTCTCATTGTTCCATCCCCTTCCCCTCTCCACTTTTAACGGTAAAGGATATATTAGGCACGGCTCCCCTCACACTGAGAGCGTCAGCTTCACAGGGGCTAAAATCCTCATTAACTCCCTTAATATTGCTGACGAGCCCTCCAGGGGACATGATGGATCTGGAAGCCATGAATACTTTACTCAATCCTCATCCGTGTGATCTCTTCTCAATTTCATACCTTAGGTCCTACATAAGGCAACATGTCCACATGGGCGACCTCCATCGCCCCCCTGGTCTGGCTCGAGTCAATAATATCCCAACCTATACCCCCTAGAAAACTTATTTCACTTTATAGCAGATTACGTCTCCCCCCTATTCTAGCCAAGCCATCGTTCATAAAACAATGGGAGCTAGACTTGGATATCACAATTCCATTTGTCTCCCTTCACAAACTTCTTGTGTCCGAATCCAAGAGAACGGATACAAAATCCTCACCCGATGGTACAATACACCAGACAAGACATGACTTTTCTCAGAGACCGCTTCGGACACATGCTGGAGGTGCCTTCGGGAGAAAGGGACCTTCCTCCACATTTGGTGGTCTTGTCCTCTAATTTCCAAATGGTGGTCCGAGATATTCAGTCTTGCCAACAAGGTTTGCCACACATCCATCCAATCATCCCCACAATTGGCCCTATTGTCTCTCTCCCCTGAAAATGGTCATGCACATGTACCCTACGTCTTTACACAGATGTTGATAGCAGCTCGTCTCTTGCTTCCTAGATTCTGGCTCCAAACCCCAACCCCCTCTATGGAACAATGGCTTCGGAAAATAGACCAACTACATAGATTTGAGGAACTGTCCTCATGGGAATAGATAAATAAATTGGACTGGCACTCTGTATGTGTGGTAATATGGAAAAAAGTCTAAAATGCAATATAAAGTGATCACAATTTAATTCAAAAACTCAAAATGCAATAAAATACACGCAATTGGATAAAATACGTAAAATGACACTAAAAATTAATAGCAGCACTGACATACATTAGTTCATTTGATATTTCATAATATAAAGTTCATTCCATATAAGGAGCCAGAAATAAATAGGGTATTGTCCTTTCTCTCACAAATAGTTGTATGGAGGGTGCAAAAAGCGCTAAGTATTGTAATTGTGCGTCCTATGCACAATTTGGACACAGATGCAATGTCTCTTAAATAACAGTTTACTTCGATCAATGAAGTGCTGTGTGCTCCGAGGTAAGAAATAGTGGGTCTTACCTTAACCCGGCTAATAGTTGAAAGTCAAAGTAACTCACACTTACTTGGCTTCTATAGTGCGTTTGGTCCCGCGTTTGATGAGGATAGACGCCGGAGTGATGCGGTCTATGGCGTACTTCTGACTTGGTTGTCTGTATCGCAGGGTACGCCGCGTCTCACGTGGTCTATGACGTACCTCCGGTCCGAGACTGTAACAAGGTATCGTGAGACCTGGCGTGCTTCTGATCTGTAGTTAGTGACGAAAGACTCGAGAGCTGTGCTCGGCAGATCTTAAATGAAGAAAGTTTTCACTGGAGCGCTCCAGATTTTAAGACAGATTGTTCACAGACTTTTATGTCATCTGTATCATCTGAGAAGGCCTTGGTCACAATGGGAGTATGTCAGCTGGTTACGCCAGACACGTTTCGGGGACCTCTTACCCCTTCCTCAGTGGCAGCTGATCTCCCAAAGTTTAGACTGACTTTATATAGACCACATAGAGAGACCCAAAAAGCGGTTTGGATATCCAATTCCAGTTTTTTGTTCTTTGTTCTATTTTCCATAGATGCTCCTCTGTGCGGTTTTAATGCGTTATTTTATACATTCTTGCATTTTTGTTAGATCAAATATAATATTTGATTAAAACTTGATTAAAACTTGCTGGTGAGGGATAATAAATACTGCTCTTTCTGAGGCTTGCTCTACTAAGTGGCTTCTTATTAAGTGGAGTTAAAAAATAAGGAGTTCTAGAGCTGTGTGTGGTTTTGTGGGAGTGATTGCAGGTGGCTGAGTGTGGATTGCAGCAGAGATCATTGAAAGTTAAGTGTTTGTATTTTTGTACTTGCATTTAAAATCGTTTTTTTTTTTTTTTTTCTCTGCTTAATTAAGGCGAGTGCCTGGGGCAACCAGGTGCTATAAATTGAGCCACTTATACTCTTCAGAGCCTGCTCTTTCTGAGGCTTGCTCTACTAAGTGGCTTCTTATTAAGTGGAGTTAAAAAATAAGGAGTTCTAGAGCTGTGTGTGGTTTTGTGGGAGTGATTGCAGGTGGCTGAGTGTGGATTGCAGCAGAGATCATTGAAAGTTAAGTGTTTGTATTTTTGTACTTGCATTTAAAATCGTTTTTTTTTTTTTTTCTCTGCTTAATTAAGGCGAGTGCCTGGGGCAACCAGGTGCTATAAATTGAGCCACTTATACTCTTCAGAGCCTGCTCTTTCTGAGGCTTGCTCTACTAAGTGGCTTCTTATTAAGTGGAGTTAAAAAATAAGGAGTTCTAGAGCTGTGTGTGGTTTTGTGGGAGTGATTGCAGGTGGCTGAGTGTGGATTGCAGCAGAGATCATTGAAAGTTAAGTGTTTGTATTTTTGTACTTGCATTTAAAATCGTTTTTTTTTTTTTTTTCTCTGCTTAATTAAGGCGAGTGCCTGGGGCAACCAGGTGCTATAAATTGAGCCACTTATACTCTTCAGAGCCTGCTCTTTCTGAGGCTTGCTCTACTAAGTGGCTTCTTATTAAGTGGAGTTAAAAAATAAGGAGTTCTAGAGCTGTGTGTGGTTTTGTGGGAGTGATTGCAGGTGGCTGAGTGTGGATTGCAGCAGAGATCATTGAAAGTTAAGTGTTTGTATTTTTGTACTTGCATTTAAAATCGTTTTTTTTTTTTTTTCTCTGCTTAATTAAGGCGAGTGCCTGGGGCAACCAGGTGCTATAAATTGAGCCACTTATACTCTTCAGAGCCTGCTCTTTCTGAGGCTTGCTCTACTAAGTGGCTTCTTATTAAGTGGAGTTAAAAAATAAGGAGTTCTAGAGCTGTGTGTGGTTTTGTGGGAGTGATTGCAGGTGGCTGAGTGTGGATTGCAGCAGAGATCATTGAAAGTTAAGTGTTTGTATTTTTGTACTTGCATTTAAAATCGTTTTGTTTTTTTTTTTCTCTGCTTAATTAAGGCGAGTGCCTGGGGCAACCAGGTGCTATAAATTGAGCCACTTATACTCTTCAGAGCCTGCTCTTTCTGAGGCTTGCTCTACTAAGTGGCTTCTTATTAAGTGGAGTTAAAAAATAAGGAGTTCTAGAGCTGTGTGTGGTTTTGTGGGAGTGATTGCAGGTGGCTGAGTGTGGATTGCAGCAGAGATCATTGAAAGTTAAGTGTTTGTATTTTTGTACTTGCATTTAAAATCGTTTTTTTTTTTTTTTCTCTGCTTAATTAAGGCGAGTGCCTGGGGCAACCAGGTGCTATAAATTGAGCCACTTATACTCTTCAGAGCCTGCTCTTTCTGAGGCTTGCTCTACTAAGTGGCTTCTTATTAAGTGGAGTTAAAAAATAAGGAGTTCTAGAGCTGTGTGTGGTTTTGTGGGAGTGATTGCAGGTGGCTGAGTGTGGATTGCAGCAGAGATCATTGAAAGTTAAGTGTTTGTATTTTTGTACTTGCATTTAAAATCGTTTTTTTTTTTTTTTTTCTTCTTAATTAAGGCGAGTGCCTGGGGCAACCAGGTGCTATAAATTGAGCCACTTATACTCTTCAGAGCCTGCTCTTTCTGAGGCTTGCTCTACTAAGTGGCTTCTTATTAAGTGGAGTTAAAAAATAAGGAGTTTAAGAAAAGGATTTTGGAAACTAAGGTTGGATATAATTTCCTTGTGTGTTGTTGGCTTAATTTGACGTGGTCCTACAACTACAGCAGACAGGGTCTAAATCTAAATCATTTATACTTTTACTTTTTTACTGTTGTAATCCCCATTTAGTATGTGTTGCACAATTTACAACGCAGTCCAGTGCACATCTTGCATGATGTATGCAGTCCTGGAACAGGAGTTCAAGGGTGTATATCTTTGTTCTAGATGTGAGCAAATTACCCGTTTGGAATCGCAGATCGAGTCTCTAAATGGGCAAGTTGCAACACTGAGAGGCATTGATAATTTGCAAAAGAGTTTGCTTCTCACCGAGCAAGCACTCTTTGGGGTAGATGAGGGGGAGGGTGACAGAGAGGAGGCTGAGGAAAGTGAGGTAGCTAGCTGGGTAAAAGTTAGAAAGCGGGGTAGAGGGAAGAGTGCCAGGGAGGCTAGCCCTGATCTGACACACCCCAACAAGTTTGCACGTTTGGCAGATGAGGGGGATGTCAGTCCGGGGACGGCACTGCTGCAGCCAGACACTTCCTCTGCCAGTCAGGGGAATGTCAGCTCCAGTAAGCAGGGAACCAGGAGAGCAGGGCAGGCCAGACAGGTGCTGGTAGTGGGAGACTCCATTATTAGGGGAACAGATAGGGAAATCTGTCACAAAGACCGTGATCGCCGAACAGTGTGCTGTCTTCCTGGCGCTAGAGTTCGACACATCGCGGATCGGGTTGACAGATTACTGGGAGGGGCTGGAGACGATCCAGCGGTCATGGTCCATATCGGAACCAATGACAAAGTTAGAGGTAGGTGGAGAGTCCTTAAAAATGATTTCAGGGATTTAGGTCAAAAGCTGAGGGCAAGGACCTCAAAGGTAGTATTTTCCGAAATACTGCCTGTACCACGAGCCACACAAGAAAGGCAATGGGAGATTAGGGAGATTAACAAGTGGCTCAAGAACTGGTGTAGGATGGAGGGGTTTGGGTTCCTGGAGAACTGGGCCGATTTTTCTATCGGCAACAGGCTCTATCGTAGGGACGGGCTGCACCTCAATGGGGAAGGGGCAGCTGTGCTGGGGAGAAAGATGGCTAGAAGGTTGGAGGAGTGTTTAAACTAGGGACTGGGGGGGAGGGTAATTACGTTATAGGAGGGGAAGATAGTGCAGATAGAGACCGGGGGCAAGGTAATAAGAATGGGGGAGGAATCGAAGGAGGGACTAGAACAATTCAGAAGGAAAGGTGTAGGGTAAAAAATATACATAAACCTCTCAAATGTATGTATACTAATGCCAGAAGCCTGACGAATAAAACTGGTGAACTGGAATTAGTGATGTGTGAGGAGGACTATGACATAGTGGGAATAACTGAGACATGGCTGGATGATAGCTATGACTGGGCAGTTAATGTACAAGGTTACAGTCTGTTTAGAAAGGATCGTCAAAACCGGAGAGGGGGAGGGGTCTGCCTTTATATAAAGTCCTGTCTAAAGCCCACAGTCCGAGAAGATATAAGTGAGGGACATGAACATGTGGAGTCACTATGGGTAGAGATACATGGAGCTAAAAACAACAATAAATTACTAATAGGAGTTTACTATAAACCACCTAATATACCAGAGTCCACAGAAAATCTACTACTAAACGAGATAGACGAGGCGGCAAATCATAATGAGGTGGTTATTATGGGGGACTTCAACTACCCAGATATAGACTGGGAAACTGAAACTTGTATATCTCATAAGGGAAACAGGTTCGTGGCTATAACCAAAGACAATTACCTCTCCCAACTGGTTCAGGACCCGACTAGAGGGACGGCCATACTGGACTTAGTATTAACCAATAGACCTGACAGAACAACAGACGTGCAGGTCGGGGGACACCTGGGAAATAGTGACCATAAAGTAATAACCTTCCAATTATCATTCAAAAGAGCGTTTCTACAGGGAGGAACAAAAATACCAAACTTCAAAAAAGCTAAATTTAGCCAACTAAGAGAGGCCATAGGCCAAACTAACTGGGACAAAGTCCTCACAAATACAGACACAAAATGGGATATCTTTAAAAACATCCTAAAAACTCATTGTGAGAGGTACATACCGTATGGTAATAAAAGGTTAAGGAACAAAAAGAAACCAATGTGGATAAATAGAACTGTAAAGAAAGCAATAAATGACAAAAAGAAAGCATATAAAACACTAAAACAGGAAGGTTGCACGGAAGCACTGAAAAACTATAAGGAAAAAAATAGAACATGTAAAAAACAAATAAAAGCGGCCAAACTAGAGACCGAGAGATTAATTGCCAAAGAGAGTAAAACTAACCCTAAAATGTTCTTCAATTATATAAATGTTAAAAAGTATAAAGCTGAAGGTGTTGGCCCTTTAAAGAGTAATGAGGGGGGAGTCGCAGAGAGCGACGAGGAGAAAGCAAAGCTGTTAAATATTTTTTTCTCCAATGTATTCACTGAGGAAAATAAATTGTCAGATGACATGCAGAATGCAAAAATAAATTCCCCATTAAAAGTGTCCTGTCTGACCCAGGAAGAAGTACATCAGCGGCTTAAAAAGATTAAAATAGACAAATCGCCAGGACCGGATGGCATACACCCCCGTATCCTAAAGGAATTAAGTAATGTCATAGCCAGACCCTTATTTCTGATATTTGCAGACTCTATACTGACAGGGAATGTCCCACAGGATTGGCGCATGGCAAATGTGGTGCCAATATTCAAAAAGGGGCCAAAAACAGAGCCTGGAAACTATAGGCCGGTAAGTTTAACATCTGTTGTGGGTAAACTGTTTGAAGGTTTTCTGAGAGATGCTATATTAGAGCATCTCAACGGAAATAAGCAAATAACGCCATATCAGCATGGCTTCGTGAGGGATCGGTCATGTCAAACTAATTTAATCAGTTTCTATGAGGAGGTAAGTTCTAGACTTGACAGCGGCGAATCAATGGATGTCGTATATCTGGACTTCTCCAAAGCATTTGACACTGTACCGCATAAAAGGTTAGTATATAAAATGAGAATGCTCGGACTGGGAGAAAACATCTGTATGTGGGTAAGTAACTGGCTCAATGATAGAAAACAGAGGGTGGTTATTAACGGTACACACTCAGATTGGGTCACTGTCACTAGTGGAGTACCTCAGGGGTCAGTATTGGGCCCTATTCTCTTCAATATATTTATTAATGATCTTGTAGAAGGCTTGCATAGTAAAGTATCAATTTTCGCAGATGACACTAAACTGTGTAAAGTAATTTACACTGATGAGGACAGTATACTACTACAGAGGGATCTGGATAGATTGCAGGCTTGGGCAGATAAGTGGCAGATGAGGTTTAACACTGATAAATGTAAGGTTATGCACATGGGAAGGAAAAATGCAAGTCACCCGTACATACTAAATGGTAAAACACTCGGTAACACTGACATGGAAAAGGATCTAGGAATTTTAATAAACAGCAAACTAAGCAGCAAAAACCAGTGTCAGGCAGCTGCTGCCAAGGCCAACAAGATAATGGGTTGCATCAAAAGGGGCATAGATTCCCGTGATATGAACATAGTCCTACCACTTTACAAATCGCTAGTCAGACCACACATGGAGTACTGTGTACAGTTCTGGTCTCCTGTGAACAAGGCAGACATAGCAGAGCTGGAGAGGGTACAGAGGAGGGCAACTAAAGGAATAACTGGAATGGGGCAACTACAGTACCCTGAAAGATTATCAAAATTAGGGTTATTCACTTTAGAAAAAAGACGACTGAGGGGAGATCTAATTAATATGTATAAATATATCAGGGGTCAGTACAGAGATCTATCCCATCAGCTATTTATCCCCAGGACTGTGACTGTGACGAGGGGACATCCTCTGCGTCTGGAGGAAAGAAGGTTTGTACACAAACATAGAAGAGGATTCTTTACGGTAAGAGCAGTGAGACTATGGAACTCTCTGCCTGAGGAGGTGGTCATGGTGAGTACAATAAAGGAATTCAAGAGGGGCCTGGATGTATTTCTAGAGCGTAATAATATTACAGGCTATAGCTACTAGAGAGGGGTCGTTGATCCAGGGAGTTATTCTGATTGCATGATTGGAGTCGGGAAGAAATTTTTTATTTCCCTAAAGTGGAGAAAATTGGCTTCTACCTCACAGGGTTTTTTGCCTTCCTCTGGATCAACTTGCAGGATAACAGGCCGAACTGGATGGACAAATGTCTTTTTCCGGCCTTATGTACTATGTTACTAACTGTTTTTTTTTTTAAATAGCGGCAATAAACAAAAAAGATATATATATGGACAGAGAGAAAATCAAATGAATTTATCAGATGTTGCATTCAATACATAAATAAAAACATTAAATAAATCATGTATATATAAAATAAAATCTATAAAATTTATATATAAAAATATATAAATATAAATAATATAGATAATTAAAACATAATGCTGATACATATTAATCTATGTCTTAGTTGGTTTCAATATTCGGCTATTCTGAAGAGATGATTAAACGGGATACGTGTCCGGCTCGGAGGGAGAGACTCAGTGCTGATAAACAGCCTGACATGAGGCTCTCCGTCAGAGAACGGACACGCAGCCCATATCTATAGGAAGCCGAAAATTTCTAAATCGGCATTCAGACCCATTGGAATTAAACTTCCAAAATCAAATATCAAACGTGATTCAGCCCTAGACATCCTGTCTATATGTTTGCCACCCCGCCAGTGAGTATCAATCTTTTGTAATGCCATAAAGAACATGCCTGTTGGGTCTTTATTATGGACCTCTAAAATGTTTTGATAATGAATGTTTTAAGTATCCATTTTTAATGTTTCGCAAATGTTCGCTTATTCTTGTTTTTAGGCATCGTTTTGTCCTACCAATGTATTGTTTTCCACACGGACATTGGATAAGATAGATTACACTGGAGGAGTTGCAAGTAAGGAAACTTTTTACGGTCATAGAGAAGGCATTTTGAGATGAATTTATATCAGCGGTTTTTCTTGGAAACTTTGTTGTTTTACATCCTTGACATTTTCCGCATCTATAAAATCCTTTGAGACTCATCCAATTCCCAGTTGAAGGGGATTTTTTAGGATTATATTTTATTGAAGGTGCAATTTTTAAACCTAGGTTTTGTGCTCGTGTATATGTGATTTTAGGTTTTAACGGTAAAAGTGAGCCAATTACTTTGTCTTGTGTTAGTAAGTGCCAATATTTGTTAATAATTCGTTCAATTTTCTTATATTGGGTGGAAAAAGGTAGTATAATCCTAAAATCCGTTTTGTTATCAGTATTTATATTCTTTATACAATTATTTGGGTTTTTGGGATCTTTTATAAAAAAGGTTTCTCTCGGTATTTCGTTTACCTTCTGTAATGCTGTTTCTAAGATATATGTAGGATATCTTTTCTCTATGAATTTATCTTTCAATAATTCAGCTTCTTTCTGATATTTCAAGTCTTCGGTACAATTCCTTTTCAAACGACGGAACTGCCCGAAAGGTACATTCATCAGCCAATGGGGCAAATGACAGCTCGAATATAATATGTACCCATTTTTGGCCGTCTTTTTAAGAAAGGTACGACATATATATCTATCTTCGTTTTTAGTTATATTTAAGTCCAGAAATTCAGTTTCTAACTGGTCAATTTTTGCTGTAAAGGTCAGGTTGTAAACATTGTTATTTATTTCATGGGAAACCCGCACACATGTTGCATTCCTTAAAAAATGGCTTCTCTGGTCAAACTATAGATTCCCTAAAAACCCCATCTTGCCTACATATGGCGCAGGACAGATATCTGATAAATAGTAGTCTAGGTTGGTTCTATTATTAAAACACCATACACTGGCCTCTCCTGGTTCATTTTAATGAGTAGAGCAAATGTTTCTCACTCTACCCCTCCACTTGTATGTAACCAGCCAATAAACATATGAGGCTGCACTTCAACTCTTATGTTACTATGTACCTCCTATATATTGCATTTTCTCAATACTGTTACCCCTGGATGTCGTATTTTTTTATTCATTTTGTACCCACTATGTATTCGCCATGTACTCAACATGTACTCACAATGTTCTTTTTAGAATATTTCCTGGGCTTGCGCACCCGTACCTTGGTATTCTGTTACCTTTGTTTCTAATGAAAATAGTAATAAAAATATAATTCAAAAACAAACAAAAAAATGCAAAAAAAATAATACCGGATCAGTTTTTCCGGATGACGCCGGAGAGACGGATCCAGTATTTTAATGCATTTGTCAGACGGATCCGCATCCGGATCCGTCTGACAAATGACATCAGTTCGCGTACGGATTGCCGGAATCCTCTGCCCCAAGTGTGAAACTACCCTAACTATATTAATTTCCCTGTCACGTATGCAGTGCACGTGTATCTCACAGCAAAAAAGGGTATATGTCACCCATCGAACTAACAGATCAATTAACTATTATATTTTTGTGTCAGGGGTACAAAAATGGTGCATTGCACCCACAAAAAATCACTTTAGGTCACCCACCGAATTAACAGCCAGATTAATTATTATATTTCTGTGTCAGGGGTACAAAGATGGTGCATTGCACCCACAAAAAAACGCTATAGGTCACCTACAGAATTAACAGCCAGATTTATTATTATAGTTCTGTATCAAGGGTGCAAAGCTGGTGTATTGCACCCACAAAAAATCATTATCGGTCACCCACAAAACAAATAGCCAGATTCCTAACACACTCCCTCGCTTAAGCTGCCTGCTTCCTGTCCCTGCACTACTCAGAGCTGATGGGCGGTGCTACACATGATCCAGCTTGTATAGAGGCTGGTTCACAAGATGCAGTGGCCAATCACAGCAATGCCATTACTAGGCATAGGCATGGCTGTGATGACTTCTAAGTGCCCACAGCTTAAAAGCTTGTTGATTGGCTGAACTGCAGCCTTACAAAAGATTTATTAAATGCCGAACACTGAACTCAAACTTTTCCGGAAAAGTTCGGGTCCGGGTACCCGAACTTGCAAAGTTCGGTACGGACCCGAACTTTACAATTCGGGTTCGCTCAGCACTGGTGAGCAGGTATTGTATGCAGTAGGCTCAGTAGCTGACACCACTGTATACATAGTGGCTGTTGTATACAGCTGACAGAAATATTGCAATGTATTGTATAAGTGATCAAGCAATCACAGGTTCAAGTCCCCTCTGAGAAGTAAAGAAAAACATAAAAAAGGTTTAAATAATTTTAAAAAGTACAAGACAACCCAAAATATTATAAAATCACCATATTTTTCAAGTAATCATATAAAATAAAAACAGAAAAGAAATACACATACCGTAATTGGCATTGCTGCATCCGTAAATAACAACCGATATCAATACCAGTAATTGAATATGTGTGTCACTGAACAAATCACCAAAATTGATACACACATATAATGTAAGTTCAATCTTTATTGTTTAAAAAGAAAAAATAATAAATACATATTAAATCCAAAATACGTACAGTGGTAGCAGTGCAGGACAGTACTGCGACAAGTATACGTCCCCCATCCCTCCAATAACAATGGCTCCTATAATTCGTTTAGCACAGTCAAGTAGGAGATTATAAGGCACAATCTTAGTACAGATATTGTGTAATAAAACACACATAAAAATATAAATAGCTTAAATATCTCATGTCTTGACCTCATACCACATCATATAGCCATACCCATTTAATACCAATGAATATTAACTAAACACAGAGTCTCCACAAGGCATACTCCAAGTACATACAACCAGCACCATGTTATAACATTATGTGCAAAATCCTAAATGCAAAAATAGCAAATGGAAAATGGTAGGCATGGAAAAAGCAAATACTGACCCGGAGTAAAGGAGGAATGATGGCACCAACCCGACGCACGTATCGCCTCGCTTCTTCAGGGTGTGTGTAAGAAGCGAGGCGATTCGCGCGTCGGGTTGGTGCCATCATTCCTCCTTTACTAGGTCAGTATTTTCTTTTTCCATGCCTACCATTTTCCATTTGCTATTTTTGCATTTAGGATTTTGCACATAATGTTATAACATTGAACTTACATTATAGGCTACTTTCACACTGGCGTTTCTGGGTCCGCTTGTGAGATCCGTTTCAGGGCTCTAACAAGCGGCCCAAAATGGATCAGTTCAGCCCCAATGCATTCTGAATGGATAAGAATCCGCTCAGAATGCATCAGTTTGGCTCCGTTCCGCCTCCATTCCGCTCTGGAGGCGGACACCAAAACGCTGCTTGCAGCGTTTTGATGTCCGCCTGACGATGCGGAGCCAAACGGATCCGTCCTGACTTACAATGTAAGTCAATGGGGACGGATCCGTTTTCACTGACACAATATGGTGCAATTGAAAACGGATCCGTCCCCCAATGACTTTCAATGTAAATAAGGACAGATCCGTTTTGACTTAGACTTTTTTTTTTTAAAGAATAATGCAAACGGATCCGTTCTGAATGGATACAAGCGTTTGCATTATTGGTACGGATCCGTCTGTGCAGATACAAGATGGATCCGCACCGAACGCAGGTGTAAAAGTAGCCATATGTGTGTATCATTTTTGGTGATTTGCATCCGTAATTATCCAAAATAGGACCAGGAACCAGAGGCATGCAAATTTTTATTCCTATTTTAGGAATTGCATTCTATTTATAAATCATGGAAAATCCCTTTAATGTAATACGTTTTAAATTCAGCATTCAAGTGCTGCAAAACAGCATTGCTAGGGTGTGTAATCAAATTTTAATAAACTAGCTGGGAACAGAATACAATTGATTAATAAAGGTATAAAATTGTAACTTACTATCTACAAGTATATTCTATGTAGGAGTTTACACATACACACAAATAACTGGTGATATAGCACAATAAAGTACATCGCAATACATCTCAACCTACAATGAACAAATGTTATAACTTCATGCCTTAAGCTGTAGCACCATGCAGTGGTCAATTCTGAGATATGCACCCTACCTAAATTTATATGCCTGATCTCAAATGATATTGAAACAACGTGGCATGACGTTCGGATGAATCCCAGAAGCTATAAAAAAATATATATATTCTAAGTTAGAGACGTTTTGTAATAAAGCCTAACTACAATTCAGGTACGACTGACAACAAGCCTAATATTTCACCCTTCTCAAGTAATGCTCACCAGGGGGCAGGAAGGAATGTGGAGTTGTTTTGTAGAGGCCTCATACTTGAAATCTATGATAAGGGTCTGTGGGTCTGCCTGTAATAAAAAATAACAGAATATGGACGCCATGGTTCTCTTTTCCTAAAATACTAGTGAGTAATACAGTACTGTTTTGCTCTGTAAGTGAGGCTTCTATGGTACCTGCAACTACGTGCGAAACTGGTTGTATTAAGATATACAGAAAAATATACTGCACTCCAAAAGGTCATTTGGATTATTGGCAAGAGACTCTGTAGAAAAAAAAAAAAAAAATCAAAAAAATACTGAAATATATCAAACTTCTAAATAAAACAAAATAATAAAAATTCTATTGTAAAATTTTAATTACTGCCCTATTTTACACACTTAAAAGGGGCTGTCCTTTCAATGCAAAATTAATATGGAAAAACCTGCCTCCCATTGTGTTTCACATGAGAAACAGCACTGAGACTGCAGGGAATGGCCACACACTGATAAATCCCATTGAATGGGGCTAATCAGCGTGCAGACCCGCAGCAGAAGCCACAACGGAAACTCAAGGCTCAGGCTCAGATGTCTACATATATATATATATTCTACATATACATGAGTGATTTTTTTCTGTGATTTCTATAAGTGTGCCAAAACCTGGTACAGTTTAAAAACACAGAAAAGGTGCAAATCTTTCCATTAGGGCTCATGCACACGACCGTTCAGTTTTTTGCAGTCCGCAAAACACAGAAGCTGCCCGTGTGCCTTCCGCAATATGCGGAACGGAACAGGCGGCCTATTGTAGAAATGCCTATTCTTGCCCGCAAAACGGACAAGAATAGGACATGTTATATTTTTTTTGCGGAGCCACAGAACGGAGCAATGGATGCGGACAGCACACGGAGTGCTGTCCGCATCTTTTGCGGCCCCATTCAAGTAAATGGGTCCACACCTGAGCCGCAAAAACTGCGGCTCGGATGCGGACCAGAACAACGGTCATGTGCATAAGGCCTTATACCTTATATGTGTAGCCTCCATTCTTAATGTTGGCTTGCAATCACAGATGGAAATCACTGACCAAACACTCACCAAATCACTGAAGTGTGAAGTAGCAAGCAATGACAAAGCTTTAGTGTGCTGGTTAGCTAATGTCCTGCTGACCTCACATCCTTTCTCTTGGACTGGAAACGGAGAGTTAAGGATTATGGAAAAGTTTCCATATTGCTTTTGTTTCAGAGACTGATTTGGCCATGGTCACAAAACTGATTGCCAGTAAATATCTGCTGTGTGTCTTAGCTTTAGCCAAAAGGAATATAGGCTATTTTCCTGGGTAACTAGTCTGAGATTGGGAAAGAGTGTGTGTGTAGCCATACTACTGCAGCTCAGATATTGTGCAGGCAGAAGTAGGAATCTTAATACTAATTGTTCAGCATCTTATTCACACTTTGCACTGATCAAAGACATGGTTGAAGAAGGGGATAGAGAAAAACGTAATGGGAACAGTGTTCAGCTGCCACTTTTAAAAAAAACTGTAGAGAACGCATAAAAAAAATATTAAAGAAGTAATGCTCTCCACACTTATTCCTACCACTTCAGTTTTAACACTTGCTGGGTTCCTCACTGGTCTCTACTTTCTGGTCCCTCTTCACATGGAAATGTAGTGCAGCAATAGTCACCCACTAAGCCCAGTGACTGGCTGCAATGGTCATATGTCTGTTTCAAGAGGGATAAAGAAGTAAGGAATGATGGGGGACCTGGGAAGCATTAGGCTGGGTTCACACGGGCGTGACGGATTTGTTCAGGATGCATCCCAGGTGTATTGCGGCATACCCGCGTGAGTAGGTACCCAATTGCAGTCAGTTTTGCCTACGATTGAGTTCCGTTGTTCAGTTTTTATCGCGTGGGTGCAATGCGTGGTACCCAGACCCGAACTTCTTCACTGAAGTTCAGGTTTGGGTTCGGTGTTGTGTAGATGTAATTATTTTCTCTTATAACATGGTTATAAGGGAAAATAATAGCATTCTTTAATACAGAATGCTTAGTAGAAGGTCAATTCAGGGTTAAAAAATAAATAAATAAATAACACCTTCTTCTCTTGATCACGTAGTTGCCGATCTCCTTACTTCTTTAATCATGAGCTGCCGGCTAAAGGACCTGTGGTGACGTCACATCACATGGTCTATCACCGTGGTGTGACGTCACCACAGGTCCTTGAGCCGGCAGCTCATGATTAAAGAAGTAAGGAGATCGGCAACTACGTGATCAAGAGGAGAAGGCGAGTTAATTTTTATTTTTTTTTAACCCTCAATTGCCCTTCTACTAAGCATTCTGTATTAAAGAATGCTATTATTTTCCCTTATAACCATGTTATAAGGAAAAATAATACAGTGAATAGACTGTCATCTTAGCAACCATGCGTGAAAATCGCACCGCATCCGCACTTGCTTGCGGATGCTTGCGATTTTCACTCAGCCCCATTCACTTCTATGGGGCCTGCGTTGCGTGATAAACGCACAATATAGAGCATGCTGCAATTTTCACGCAATGCATAAGTGAGGCGTGAAAATCACCGCTCATGTGCACAGCCCCATAGAAATGAATGGGTCCGGATTCAGTGCGGGTGCAATGAGTTCACCTCACACATTGCACCCAGCGTGGAAATCTCGCCCGTGTGAACTCAGCCTTAGGGGATTGGTGGTGTGTATGACTTATTTTATTACTTTAGATCATTCTGGGCAGTTTTGTGAAATTTAAAGTAGCTGGACAACCTCTTTCAACTTCAATATCACCAAATATTTAAGATACGATTTTATTTAAAGAAGTGGTACAAGTTTAATCCAGTCTGCCAATCATACAAATATAAAAAATAAATAAAAAAAACATTTTTGACATGGTTTTTCACATGTGCATTTTGGTGCATTTGTTGCTGAAAAAATGCCAGCACCAACTTTTAGTTGAAAGCCTGTGAAAGTCATGAAATACAGGATGCAGAAGTGTTTTTTGTTTTTTTTTCTAGTGGTGCTTTTTCAATGTAGTGGAGCATTTGAGTCTAGAAGTCTGCTTTATCATAAATTTTCATCAGTTTTCTGGTGTGAAAAATTCAAAAACTCCATGTTTGTGACTTTTTCAACACCACCTGCACAAAACATTTTGCAAGTGGTGTTTCTCTGCTGCCTTCACCACTTTCCTGAAAAGGGGGCATGGCAAGGGCAGAGAGGGGGGCAGGCCAGGTTTCCGGTGTAGAAGAAGACTGAAATCTATGTTGCAAGGTGCTGGTATAGATTTCATTTTCAGGCATAATTCTCATCATAAATTAGGTGCAGCCTCTGGCAACATTCAGCATCTATGATAAATCAGGACTTGTGAGGTGAGGTACCCATGTGTTTACACAAAGAAAACACTAAAAAGACATAATGAAAACACAAGGGCGGCGTCACACGTAGTTTTTTGTGGTAGTTTTTTATGCAATATTTTGATCAAAAGCCAGAAATGGATCCAGCAGAAATCCATTTATTTCTAATTCCCTTCCAACCTACTTCTAGCTTTGGCTCAAAAAACTGCATCAAAAAGTGCCATGAAGACTTCCACAAAAAAACTGTGTGTGACACCACCCCAAAGGTGGTGTCACACACACTATGTGTCATGGTGTTTTTGTTATGTATTTGTTCGTGCAGCCAGATGTTAAACTAAAATATGTAGTGAAATCTAGAACAAGAGAGAAAGAAATGCACTGCATTTGGTACAATTTTATTGTTTTGGGGTCTGTTTTTTTTTTCTTTTTTCTTCAAAATGCCACAAATTCTAGGTATGGCAGATTTATCTTGCTTTTCCATAGGTTTCTCAACAGGACTTAAAAACATGAAAAACATGATAATTGTTTTTTTTTACAAGCATTTAAAAAATGTGTGTGAAGGAGGCTTATCAGCATGTAGAATGAGCATGTATATAGATGACCTGATGACAATGAAAAAATAGGTTCCTGATCAAATGAAGACTTATCTGATGCCAACTGTCCCAAAAATGAAATAAAAATGAAACCGTTCTCTACATTTTTTCTGCAAAAAGAACGGAACAGAGAAAAGATCTTCAGTTCTGTTACATTGGTCTAGTAACCGCCAGTAGATGGCAGCAAGCACCATACTATGTCACACTGTTCACTAGACTGTAGTTTAGTTATAGTTTCCATTCATTATTCAAGTCCGGAATACAATTCTATTCTTACCTAAATATATTTCTGTCCACTTAACATTTGTTGGTCAAAAAGAGCTGCACAACCAAACAATTTACATTCCTATTAACCTTTTTCAAACATAGATTCCAATATAGTGTATGAGGGGAAGACTATAGATTATTTCAACCTACCCTCTTTTTAAGCAGGGAATGACAAAATACTAGGAAATGGCTATTCATGTAGTTTTCTGATAACTTTTGTATAGTATGGCTTAACACGTTAAATATACAATTGCTGCAAACTTTAAAATTACACTTAAAGGGGTTGTCCGGGTTCAGAGCTGAACCCGGACATACCTCCATTTTCACCCCGAAAGCCCCCCTGACTTGAGCATCGGAGCAGTTCGTGCTCCGATGCCCTCCTTTGCCCTGCACTAAATCACGCAGGGCAAAGGCATTTTTTTGAGATCCGGTGACGTATCGGGGCTCTCCATGGGGCTGCCAGTAAGCCCGGTGACGTCACCAGCACTGATGGGCTGATTTAGCGCTGCCCTAGGCAGTAAAATGGATAGGGCAGCGCTAAAGCCCACCCATCAGAGCCGGTGACGGCACCGAACACACTGCCGGGCGGAAGTTTCCGCCCTGCAGTGTGTTATTGTAAACAAAAGAGCCTGTGCCCTGCGCAAGGGAGCGCATCGGAGCATGAGATGCTCCGATGCTAGCCTCAGGGGGGCTGCCTGGGTGAAAATAAGTGCCCCTATATCTCTTCAGCTCTGAACCCGGACAACCCATTTAAGGGGTTGTCTAGTTTCAAGAGGAAACTGGTCAACTCAGGCAATCAACCTGCAATAAAGAATCTCTGCATTGTTGAGGTATCTGATTAGCTGCAGTTAGTGTTGAGTGAATCAAAGTGAAATGAATTTCAGCAAAAATTCAATTTGCCACGAATCCAAATTTCCTTGCACTTCCTGGTAACTAATTGTTTTTTCCCCTGAAATGGCAGCTTCATGTGTTACAAAGTGCAAGTAAGCAGCCTGTGATATCACATCCCTATAAAAGCCTCATCTGCCTGGTCTCTGCCATTTTACTGTGACATGAGAAAAATGACAGACATGCCAAGCGATAGGGACAGTGGTTAACAAAGCTTTTAATTGTAGAATATTGGATAGGGACAGTGCAGGGACAGTATAGGGAGATCATAGGGAGAGTTTTTACACACTGTAGGGAGAGCATACAGAGACTGCAGGGACAGAACAGGGACAGTGCAGGCTCAGTGTAATCTCCCTATGCATCTTGTTCATTGCTGTGCCATTCATTGTTAAATTGTTCTATTATACATAGACTTACTCTACATCAGACTCATTGTCAACAGGCGGTCTAATATATAGGCACGTTTATCTAGTTAATCTACTGCACCATTTATATTTAATCTGTTCTGTTATACATCGACTTACTATGCATCAGATCACTGTCAAAAGGCGGTGTAATATATAGTTGTATTTACCTAGTTCACCTACAGTGCCTTTAATAATTTATATGTTCATTTATACATAGACATTCTGTGCATCAGACTTATTATCAACAGGCAGTGTAATAAATAGGTGTGTTTTCTAGTTCATCTGCTGAGCCATCCCTACTTAAAGGGGTTATCCAATACTATAAACTGCCCCCCCATGTGCCAGGACCCTCACAGGGAATATACTTACCTGGCGCCCCGCTCCCTGTGCTGCTCCTGGTCCTTGCACCGCCACTGCTGCTTCTCCCCGTGCGCCGTTGAAAACATCCAGTGTCGCGGGAGAAGCCAATGGCAGGTGGGGACGAGCCTCCCTAGCGTTACCCACTATGCTAGGGAGGCTTGTCCCCATCCCCGCCTGCCATTGGCTGCTCCCCCCCCTCACCCTCCGGATATTTTTATCGGCACACGGGGAGAATCAGCAGCAGCGGTCCAAGGACCAGAAGCAGTGCAGGGAGCAGGGAGCCAGGTAAGTATATTCCCTGTGAGGGGCCCGGCATAAGGGGGGACAGTTTATGGTATTGGATAACCCCTTTAATCTGTTACATGATCTGATTCACTTACTGTGCACTATGACCAACAGACAGTTGCCTGGGCCCTCAAAAGGAACGGTCAGTGGCAAAAATGTTGCCGTAGCTCACACAAATAGCAGCAGAAGAAAGGGTGATGGTAGCAACCGTAACAACAGGCCAGAGCTGCCACTGTCATCCTCTGGTTGTACTGGAATGGTTGACTTCAGGTGACAACAGATACACAGCCAGGAATCAGTGGGTTCTACTGACAACACACTCTGACAACACACTTAGTTGGCATGGCCGAGGATCAACCTCTTTGCACTGACCTGTTCTGCAACTGCCTCTTTCTTTTGCTGCTCCTTCTGCTTGGGGTGTAATGCATGCTGACGGCTCTGCTCCGATTTTAAGCGAGGACAAGCTTAGTGACGACAGTCAGAAGATACAGGTCAGCACAAACTTGGAGGAGAAGTCCCTTGTGTCCTCCCTTAGGCATGCAACACCGCGATGATGACAGTTGGGTGGGAGCATGTGTTCTGCAAGCGGTCAGGGATGTGGCTGTGAGACTGGTGAGGGTGACATAAGTGACGTCAAGACAGTAGTGGATGATGATGTAGCCGATCGCATGTGGGAGCCGGGTAAAGAGGGAGCATCATCATCAGCAGGCCCGTGAGACAGCAGCAGGGATTGGCAGCAGGCCCGTGAGACAGCAGCAGGGTGACAGCGTGCCAATAAGCCAGCAGGGTGGAAGCAGTGGTAGATCTGGAGCCAAACATGCCTGGGTAGACCATCTTGCTGGTACTACAGTCCCTCCCTTTCCATTCTGTGGACTATGAAAATTTCATAGAACTGATGGCTTGTGCCCACCAAAGGGGGAGAGTCTAAGCCGTCATTACTTCTCAAAAAAAAAAAAAACTGTACCAGCCCTTCACACATACAATACGCTGAGCAGAAGTCCTGTAGCCAACCTTATCTGGTACAGTTCATGCCAGCCGTGACGTGTGGATCTATAACTATAGTCAAGGACAATATATGCCTTTTACAGCCCACTATGTAAATGTGGTTTCCGGCCCAGGCACACCAGCAAATTGGCAAGGTGATGGCAATGCAGCCTCTGCGTTGTAATTGTGGGATTTCTGCACCAATGTCCCCCTCATAATCCACCGTAGGCACAGTTCAGAGGGGTCCCCCAGCATACCACTTATACAAAGCACTGCGTTGTCACATGGTTTTGCACCTGGTCAGCCTGGGCAAATGGAGTCACACCGAGGAAGAACTGCTCTGCATCATCAACCAAGAATTCGAATGCTGTTGCCAACTGGAGATAGGAACTATGTCACGATAAAGGGAAGAACATTCTGTCTGTGCTGCGTCAGGGAGGGCAGACCCATGCATCCTGCATGGCACACGTCTTCAATCTGGTTGGCACCCGGTTCCTGAAGTCTTCCACCCAACTGTAAGACATCTTGAAAATGTCAAGGAAACTGTGCACGCACTTCAGCCACTGTTACTATGCAAAACACGGCCTCCTTGACCTGCGAAAGCAGAAAGGTGTGCCCCTATATCTCTTCATATGCAATGTTTCCATACCTTGTAACTCCATGCTCCTATTGTTAGACCGACTGTATGAAAAGAGGAAACCAGTGACCGATTTATTGATGATGCAGATGGACAGGACTATTCCCGAGTGTAACTTTGACATTAGACAGTGGCAGCTTGTGTGTGACACATGTTTGCTTAGGCCCTTTCAGGAAGCCACTTTATTTTTCAGTGCCCAAGGATATAGGATGAAAGATGTCATTCAACTCCTTCAAGTACTGAAGCGGATGCTGATAAATAAACTGGCGAGGGGACAGAAGACATAGTGTCTACATGTCAATGCCACCTAAGCTCTGTGGAGACTGAACTGGCACAGGAGGAGGATGAGGAGGAGGACATAAACGCCCAGGAATTCTATAAAGAACTAGGTGGTTTATCTGCCCAAGCGAAAGGAGAGGAGCATGATAAGTTATAGAGCGATGGTGAAAATGACGCAGATGACCCCAACAGACCACGGCAGCATGCAGTGGAGATGGAGGCAGGGAGTCCCTCCGAGTTCCTTGCGCAAATGGCTAGCTGCATGCTGAATTGCTTGCTCAGTGACAGCTGCATTATCACCATTCAGCGGAGGGATGACTACTGGCTTTCCCTGTTAGACCATCGCTACAGGGCCAAAATGGGGGCCTTTTTTACACCTTCTGAGAAGGATGAAAAACTCAACTACTATCGAGACATCCTTTGTAGTCAGTTGGTCGCTGCCTACGCGTGCCATTGCCCATACTCGCAAAGGTATAATTGGGGGGAACCCTCTGAGCTCACGCTCCACTACCTTGACTGCTGGAGGGGGGTTGGAGCAGCAGCAGCTGGCCTATAAAAGCGGTTGCTGTCCACTAATGTCCCCCTGCTGACTGCCGAGGTCCCGGGCTCTGTGTTCGACGGTAAATGCGCTCCAAGGTTTCCTTCCAGCCCTGGGCACAGCATGCTTTCAGCTTGTTTCCTGTAGAACTTCCTTCAGGGCTGGCGCGCGTCACTTCCTGTGATTTATGAGTTTAGCCCATGTGACCATGCAAACTAATCCTAGCCTTCATGCAGCTATATAGGTGGTCCAGCCCCCTTCCCAGGTGCCTGAGCGTCAAGGTCCTTGCATCCTGAAAAGGTTGCTGTTATCTCTACTTGTATTCCTGTTTACCTGACCAATGGTTGTTTCTGGACTCTGCTACCTCTTTGAGTCCTGCCTGCTTGCCTTGACTCTCCTGTTGCTGACCCGGATTGCCTTACCTGTACGTGTGCCACCTGCCCTGACCTATTTCTTGTTTGACTTTGCCCCTTCCTCATTATTCGGTCGTGCACTGTTGCTCATGGTTACAACTCGGCCTGCTGACTACTAGTGTTGATCGAGCACCAAAGTGCTTGGGTGCCCTGGCCAAACACATCGGGATGCTCAGGTGCTCTACTGAGCACCCGAGTATAATGGAAGTCAATGGGAGAACCCGAGCATTAAACCAGGCACCCCCTGCTCTGAAGAGGGGAGGGTGCCTGGTTCATAGCTGCCGCTTTGGTGACTCTAGATAACCAGTGGCCGATCGCACATCCCCGTGACGGTGACAAATCTTTCGGATGTCTGCCCTATCAACTTTCGATGTTATTTTCAGCTCAAACCATGGTGTCCACAGGTAACAGTGAATCAGTGTTCAATTCCTGAGATGGAACCTGAGAAACGGCTACGTCTACCACATCCAAGCAAGGCAGCATGCGCGCAAATTACCTATTAGGCATAATTAGGTGAGGAAAAGAAGAGAAATGGACCTCCCTGCGCTCCCTTAGTTTAGATGTGTAAAAATCAACCCAGATGGGATGATACCGCAGCTAGAATGTCCTGGGAAGGAGCTGTTGTCCTCCTTGAGGTAAGGTAAGAGTAAAGGTCAATGTGTCACCCGTGGGTGATACTGGACATAAGCGCAGGAAATACAATCTAAGCGGCTACTGATGCTGGGTGAGAGGGCTGGATAGACTGGGGACGCGACAAAGAAGGGGGGGGGGACAATATGCAGGCAAAGTATAGCGTCCACTGGTTATCTCAATAGGACGGTGTCAAATGAAACCGCTAAAGTTGAAGGCATATGAATAGTACCAATATGATTCCTACCTGAAAAGAAGTTCGCTCTGATGTGCGTGCTTATTGTGGTTAAGATAGCCTTCTTTCCTATCCTGCTTCTGAGGGATCTTCTTAGTATGCTTCGTTATAAGTGGGCGCGTGCTCTTCGTTCACCTTCTAGCACGAGCGCTGCCCCGGCCAGAAGCAAGCGCGGTGCGAGGTGGCTGGTTACTTCGGTTGTCCTGGAAACCGAATCGGTGACGTCACCTATGGAAATACTGTAGCCTCCGTGGGACAAAAAACCTTCCTACGCGTTTCGGGGCCGTGCGGGCTCCTTCGTCAGGGATAGTTTGTTCTCAGTGTCCATGGAGGTTAAATAGCTGACTCGGTCTCCATGGTAACCATGTCAACAAGCAACCATAAGAGCAGACGTGCAGGTTTCCAAACCTCTATGCATTGTTGATTTTTTAGTGATGCAATTAGGTTCATGGTTCCTTTCTTTCATTAACTGTCCAAAGGACACCATGTGTATGTATATTTTGATAATGATTGATATCTGCCCAATAGATCCGATCGGCCTCATGGGTGTATATTTATTGGAAGGCAAAAAGTTATATTTCCTGGTTTAACCCATTTGGTGCCAGACTGTTATATCTAAAGATCCATTTACTTTCCACTCTAGACATGAGTTTGATGTAATCCCCTCCCCTGCTCTCCTGTTTAACTCTCTCTATGCCCCCAAATTTGGATCCCAGGAACTTCCCTTGATGAAATTCCACATAGTGGCGGGATAGGGGGTGATGATCTACTTTTTTGTGGATATTGTTAATATGCTCCCTGATCCTGGTTTTTAATTCTCTTTTTGTGCGTCCAACATAGATTTTGTAACAGGGGCACTGGATGTAATAAATAACCCCTTTGGTGTTGCAGGAGATATAATCCTTAATGATGAATTTACCTTGTGGGGTATGAAGTTCAAATAGGGGTTTTATTAGGTGTTTCACGGTTTTGCAATTCTTGCACAGTCGGCAAGGGAAAAAGCCTTTTTTGGGACATGATTGGTTCCCCAATGTATGTCTTTTCTCAGATAGAGCTATTAGATTAGCTAGATTGGAGGCTTTCCTAAAAATAAATGTAGGTTTCGATGGAATTTTCTCCCCTATGATTTTGTCGTACTTGAGAATGTCCCAATGTTTATGAATGATTCTTTTAAAGGTTCCCACCCCTGCACTAAATGTGGTGATAATAGGGACCTTTATTTGGTTTACATCCTCACTGGCAAAAGTGTCCTTGTCTGTTATTTTTTCTTTTAGTAGTACTTTCCTGTCCATAACACTGACGGTATTGGTGATTGGGATCAGTGTTTTTGAGTCATACCCTTTTTCCAGGAATTTCTTATTTAGATCTGCCACCTCCTGTTGGTAATCAGTGTCTGTAGTGCAGTTTCTACGGGCCCTGATGTACCGACCGTAGGGGATGTTATTCAACCATGTGGGCAAGTGGCAACTTCCCAAAGGAATAAAGCTATTGGTGTCGGTTGGTTTATGATAAGTTTTGGTGTGTATAGACCTGTCCTCAATAATAATAGTTAAATCCAAGAAGTTAATTTCTTTTTTGTCATGGGAAGGAGTAAAATGCAGATTAAAATCATTTTTATTTAGATTGATTAAAAAATTGTTGAGGGAAGACTCATCCCCCTTCCAGATAAAAATGACATCGTCAATGAACCTTTTCCAGAGGACCAGACCCGCACCGAGCTCCCCCTCGGGGAATATGGTGGGCTCCTCCCATCTACCCATGTAGAGGTTGGCGAAGCTCGGTGCGAATCGGGTCCCCATCGCGGTCCCCCACGTCTAAAGATAAAAATCTGAACCATACTTAAAATAATTATGCTCTAGAATGAACGTTATACAATCACACGTAAAATTCATTTGTTCCTCAGATGTTGTTTGGTCCTTTTTTTAAAAATATTCCACAGCATCACGGCCCTTTTTTTTTATCAATTACTGTATATAGGGCAGTCACGTCCAAAGTGCCCAAAAGGAAGTCCGTCTGCCATTCAATCCCTACTAAAATTTGGAGGATATGTTTCGTATCTTTAAGATACGCCGGTAGTTTTAAAATCTTTTCTTGTAATAAAATGTCCACATACTTGGATAGGTTAGAGGTAAGGCTATCTATCCCTGAAATTATGGGTCTGCCCGGTGGGCTAGTTCTATTCTTGTGAATTTTAGGGAGATAGTAAAAAATTGGTATCTTGGGGCTTTGATTGTTAATGAAGAGGATTTCGTCCTTAGAAAGGGCTCCCATATTCTTACCCTTTTGAATTAATAGGTTCAGTTTACTTTTATATGTTGTTGTGGGGTCGAGACTGAGTTTCTTGTACGTCTTTAGATCAGAAAGCAGTCTCAGGGCCTCCTGATGGTAATCCTTCTGGTCAATTATGACCAATCCTCCCCCTTTATCTGCTGGTCTAATGATGATCTGGTTGTTGGTTTGTAGGGATTTTATAGCTCTAATCTCGCCCTTAGATAAATTATAAGAACTTATTTTCTTATTGGGATTGATCCGAAGTAGGTCCCTAATGACCAACGATTGGAAGGTGATTAGGGAGTCAGAGTATTCAGAGATGGGATTAAATTTCGATATGGGTTTTAAGTTGGTGTGGATGAATTTATTGTCGGTATCTACATCATTATGTGTATCCATCCTTCCAGTCCTTGAGTTTCGTTCTGGTATCTCTAAAGTCTGATTGGGGCGCGTATCTACAACTCCAATGTTTATGCCTCCTCTTATTTTTCTTTTTATTGGTGTTATAGTTGTTGTAGATGCTGCGTTGTTTGAATGAATGGTGGTTAGTTTCTTCATATGTAATTGTTTTACCTTTTTAATAAAAAAATTCTTTAACCACCTTCGGACCGCCGAACACAGCAACGCGTCCTGGAGGTGGTTGATTCATTCCGAGTGGACGCGCCGGCGGGTCCTCTCGCGAGACGCGAAATTTCGGTCACAGCCGGCCCGCGCATGCGCATCGTGGGCCGGCAAAAGTTCGAGGACAATTGCATCAGCAACCTGCCAGCCAATGATCGTCGCTGGCAGCTTGCTGATTTTTAAAAAATCTAATCACAAGCCATATAACAGATCATATTAGTAAATATGATCTGTTATATGGCTTCTCTGCTCCTCTGCTGGTCCTTTTCGTCGGTTGGATCCAGCAGAGGAGCAGACTTCACAGTGAGTAGCACCAACAGTACACCTTAGCCCCAGATCACCCCCCTGCACCCCAATTAACCCTTTGATCACCCCTTTGATCGCCCCTGTCAATCACTAGTGAAAGACAAAAAGTGATCAGTGTAAACTGTCACTTTTTTTTTTCACTAGTATTGGCTGTTAGGTTTTAGGGATAGTTTAGGCCCCTTGGTTAGGTAGTTAGCGTCAGTTAGCGCCCACCCCACCGCACCGCAGTCACTTTTATTCGCTGATTAGCGTATCGCTAATCAGCATTTGTACTTTTATAGTATCTGTAAGTGATCAAAACTGATCACGGTCAGATCTATAATTGTATTAGTGTCACCTTAGCTCGCCCTCCACCCAAAACGCAGTGTTTGCCCGATCAGGTCTGATCGGTCGCCCACACGTGCGTTCACCCACGCCCGCCCCGCCGCAGTGACAAAAAATTATTTTTTTTGATCACTGCACATTCACTTTACACGCACTGCGGCGATAAAAAAATCAGTTTTGATATTTTTTATCAACCGCAGCGGCCTCCGGTACTTCGCTAGCCTCCCCTTTGTAAGGCCTATTGCACACGACCGTATGGCTTTTTCAGTCTTTTGCGATCCGTTTTTCACGGATCCGTTGTTCCGTTTTTTGTTTCCGTTGTGTTTCCGTTTCTGTTCCGTTTTTCCGTTCCGTTTTTCCGTATGGCATATACAGTATACAGTAATTACATAGATAAAATTGGGCTGGGCATAACATTTTCAATAGATGGTTCAGCAAAAAACGGAACGGAAACGGAAGACATACGGATGCATTTCCGTATGTGTTCCGTTTTTTTGCGGACCCATTGACTTGAATGGAGCCACGGACTGTGATTTGCGGGCAATAATAGGACATGTTCTATGTTAAAACGGAACGGAAAAACGGAAATACGGAAACGGAATGCATACGGAGTACATTCCGTTTTTTTTGCGGACCCATTGAAATGAATGGTTCCGTATACGGACCGTATACGGAACGCAAAAAACGGCCAGTAAACGGGAAAAAAAAACGTCAGGTTTGCTTTTTTTCTTGGGTAGTCTCAGGGAATACCCCTAAATTTAGTAGTCCAAAATGTCAAACAGGGGGTATTCTTCTGAAGAGGCCTACAGGATTCTGACCCAGTCGGATGAGGAATGGGAACCCTCATCTGACGAATCTAGCGGGTCAGAATATGAACCTGTGAAAAGCAGTGGCTCTCTGACCCAAAGTTCGGACGAGGAGGTGGAGGTCCCTGATAGAACCAGGCGTACCCGGCCCCGTGTCGCTAGACCACAGGTTACGCAGGATCCGCTTCAAGAGCAGCAGAGTGGGGCTGTCGCTGCCGGATCACGTGGTGAGGCATACACCAGCAGCGCAGCCCTCCCTGGACCTAGTACCAGCACTGCCGTACAACCTGGTGAAGTAGCGAGCACCAGAAGGGCAGTTGAAGCTGGTACGGTGGCACGTGCAGTAGTTACCCCGTCGCAGCCACCGCACAGACAGGCCCGTAGAGCCCCTAGAATCCCTGAGGTGCTGGCAAACCCTGATTGGCAGTCACCAACTTCAGCCGCACCATTAGTTCCCCCTTTCACCGCCCAGTCTGGAGTTCGGGTTGAGATGGCTCAAATCGGTTCGGCCCTGGGATTTTTTGAGCTGTTCTTGACTGCGGAGCTCTTGGACTTAGTCGTGGCAGAGACAAACCGGTATGCCACACAATTTATAACCGCAAACCCGGGAAGCTATTATGCCCAGCCTTTCCGGTGGAAACCAGTCCAAGTTTCCGAACGTAAAATTTTTCTGGGCCTTCTCCTCAACATGGGTCTAACTAAAAAGCATGAATTGCGGTCATATTGGTCCACGAACCCAATTCATCACATGCCCATGTTCTCTGCTGCTATGTCCAGGACACGATTTGAGACCATCCTGCGTTTTCTGCATTTTAGCGACAACACCACCTCCCGTCCCAGAGGCCACCCAGCTTTTGACCGGCTCCACAAAATTCGGCCCCTCATAGACATTTTCAACCAGAAATTTGCAGATTTGTATACCCCTGAGCAAAACATCTGCGTAGACGAGTCCCTAATACATTTTACCGGGCGCCTTGGCTTCAAACAATACATCCCAAGCAAGCGTGCCCGGTATGGGGTCAAATTGTATAAGCTCTGTGAAAGGGCCACAGGCTATACCCACAAATTTAGGATCTATGAGGGAAAAGATCAGACCCTGGAGCCGGTCGGTTGCCCTGACTACCTGGAGAGCAGTGGGAAGACAGTCTGGGACTTGGTGTCACCCTTATTCGGCAAGGGGTACCATCTTTATGTGGACAATTTTTACACAAGTATGGCCCTCTTTAGGCATTTGTTTCTAGAACGGATTTGCGCCTGTGGCACCGCGCGAACTAGTCGCGTGGGCTTCACCCAACGGCTCGTTACCACCCGTCTTGCAAGGAGAAGGAGGGCTGCCTTGTGTAATGAAGAACTGCTCGCGGTGAAATGGAGAGACAAGCGTGACGTTTACATGCTCTCCTCCATTCACGCAGACACGACAATCCAAATTGAAAGGGCAACCCGTGTCATTGAAAAGCCCCTCTCAGTCCACGACTATAATGCGCTCATGGGAGGGGTGGACTTCAATGACCAGATGTTGGCTCCCTATTTAGTTTCCCGCAGAACCAGACGCTGGTATAAGAAGGTGTCTGTATATTTAATTCAATTGGCGCTGTATAATAGTTTTGTTCTCTACAGTAAGGCTGGGAGAACACGATCCTTCCTCAAATTCCAGGAAGAGATCATCGAGAACCTCCTGTATCCAGAAGGTTCCGTGGCCCCATCCACCAGTGTAGTTAGCCGTCTACACGAGCGACATTTCCCCAGTGTCGTTGCTGGTACCTCAACCCAACCGCCACCCCGAAAAAAATGTTGTGTCTGTAGCAGGAGTGGAATAAGGCGTGACACCCGCTATTTCTGTCCTGACTGCCCTGACCACCCTGCCCTATGCTTAGGAGAGTGTTTCCGGAAGTACCACACACAGGTACACCTAGCATAGGGATTGCATCTCACAGGACAGGCACACAGGGCTATTAGGGCCCTTTTACTCACAGCTGCTGCAAACCTCTCCTTTCACCTGGGATAAAGTGCATAACGTACTTCGCCACATCTTTGGGCGATTTGCGCTTTGCACATTGTCCCATGGGGAAGGAGAGGTTTGTTCTATAAAGGTAAAAAAAACGAAACAAAAAAAAAATTACCGGTAAGTAAAAAAGTTAAAAAAGTTAAAAAAAAGTTAATATGTTCTGTTCTGAAGTTAATACATTTATTGCGTTGCGGCCTGGTTTTTTCTTTTTTGTTTTGTTTTTTTTACCTTCCAGGTGGACCAACCGATCGACTAGCTGCAGCACTGATGTGCATTCTGACAGAAGCATTGCGCTGCTGTCAGATTACACGCAAGTCGGTGTATGCGGCGCTGCAAGACGAGATTTCTCCTCTGCAGTAAAAGATACGTTTGCCGAGGCATATGAGCTGAGGAGGTGGCGGTGTTCATATACTTTGGCAAACACTTTGTATATACAGTCAGGTCCATAAATATTGGGACATTGGCACAGTTCTAAGATTTTTGGCTCTATACACCACCACAATAGATTTGAAATGAAACAAACAAGATGTGCTTTAACTACAGACTGTCAGCTTTAATTTGAGGGTATTTACATCCAAATCAGGTGAATGGTGTAGGAATAACAACAGTTTGAATGTGTTCCTCCCACTTCTTTAGGGACCAAAAGTAATGGGACAGAATAATAATTATAAATCAAACTTTCACTTTTTAATACATGGTTGCAAATCCTTTGTAGTCAATTACAGCCTGAAGTCCAGAACGCATAGACATCACCAGACGCTGGGTTTCATCCCTGGTGATGCTCTACCAGGCCTCTACTGCAACTGTCTTCAGTTCCTGCTTGTTCTTGGGGCATTTTCCCTTCAGTTTTGTCTTCAGGAAGTCAAATGCATACTCAATCGGATTCAGGTCAGGTGATTTACTTGGCCATTGCATAACATTCCACTTCTTTCCCTTAAAAATGCTTTGTTTGCTTTTGCAGTATGCAAGGGTCATTGTCCATCTGCACTGTGAAGCGCCGTCCAATGAGTTCTGAAGCATTTGGCTGAATATGAGCAGATAATATTGCCCGAAACACTTCAGAATTCATCCTGCTGCTTTTGTCAGCAGTCACATCATCAATAAATACAAGATAACCAGTTCCATTGGCAGCCATACATGCCCACGCCATGACACTACCACCACCATGCTTCACTGATGAGGTGGTATGCTTAGGATCAAGAGCAGTTCCTTTCCTTCTCCATACTCTTCTCTTCCCATCACTCTGGTACAAGTTGATCTTGGTCTCATCTGTCCATAGGATGTTGTTCCAGAACTGTGAAGGCTTTTTTAGATGTCGTTTGGAAACTCTAATCTGGCCTACCTGTTTTTGAGGCTCACCAATGGCTTACATCTTGTGGTGAACCCTCTGTATTCACTCTGGTGAAGCCTTCTCTTGATTGTTGACTTTGACACACATACACCTACCTCCTGGAGAGTGTTCTTGACCTGGCCAACTGTTTTGAAGGGTGTTTTCTTCACCAGGGAAAGAATTCTTCAGTCATCCATCACAGTTGTTTTCCATGGTCTTCCAGGTCTTTTGGTGTTGCTGAGCTTACCAGTGCGTTTCTTCTTTTTAAGAATGTTCCAAACAGTTGTTTTGGCCACGCCTAATGTTTTGCTATCTCTCTGATGAGTTTGTTTTGTTTTTTCAGCCTAATGATGACTTGCTTCACTGATAGTGACAGCTCTTTGGATCTCATCTTGAGAGTTGACAGCAACAGATTCCAAATGCAAATAGCACACTTGAAAAGAACTCTGGACCTTTTATCTGCTCATTGTAATTGGGAAAAATTAGGGAATAACACACACCTGGCCATGGAACAGCCGAGAAGCCAATTGTCCCATTACTTTTGGTCCCTTAACAAGTGGGAGGCACATATGCAAACTGTTGTAATTCCTACACCGTTCACCTGATTTGGATGTAAATACCCTGAAATTAAAGCTGACAGTCTGCAGTTAAAGCACATCTTGTTTGTTTCATTTCAAATGCATTGTGGTGGTGTATAGAGCCAAAAATGTTAGAATTGTGTCGATGTCCCAATATTTATGGACCTGACTGTATATAAAAAAAAAAATCCCGGCAAGGATTTATTCATCCACATCGATTGATGTGAATGGAGAAATCTGGTTTGCCAGGGCATACGAGCTAAGTGGGTATGGATGTTGGGCGGAGCTCCTATGTCCTGGCAGACGCCTTTCCCCTCCTTTTTCTTTTTTTGGCAGAGATTTTTTCATCCACATTGATCGATGCGAATGAAGAAATCTGTGCCGTTCATTTTTTTCTTTCAGCCCAGAGGCTGAACGGAAAAAAAAAATCTCATTACCCGTATGCTCAATATAAGGAGAATAGCAGAAACTCCTAATGCTGGCCATACATGTAATGATTGCGGAGACCCTCAAATGCCAGGGCAGTACAAACACCCCACAAATGACACCAATTTGGAAAGAAGACACCCCAAGGTATTTGCTGAGGGGCTTATTGAGTCCATGAAAGATTGAAATTTTTGTCCCAAGTTAGCGGAAAGTGAGACTTTGTGAGAAAAAAAAAAAAACAATTTCCGCTAACTTGTGCCCAAAATTTTTTTTTTCTATGAACTCGCCATGCCCCTCATTGAATACCTTGGGGTGTCTTCTTTCCAAAATGGGGTCACTTGTGGGGTATTTATACTGCCCTGGCATTTTAGGGGCCCCAAAGCGTGAGAAGAAGTCTGGTATCCAAATGTCTAAAAATGCCCTCCTAAAAGGAATTTGGGCCCCTTTGCCCACCTAGGCTGCAAAAAAGTGTCACACATGTGGTATCTCCGTATTCAGGAGAAGTTGGGGAATGTGTTTTGGGGTGTCATTTTACATATACCCATGCTGGGTGAGATAAATATCTTGGTCAAATGCCAACTTTGTATAAAAAAAATGAGAAAAGTTGTCTTTTGCCAAGATATTTCTCTCACCCAGCATGGGTATATGTAAAATGACACCCCAAAACACATTCCCCAACTTCTCCTGAATACGGAGATACCACATGTGTGACACTTTTTTGCAGCCTAGGTGGGCAAAGGGGCCCATATTCCAAAGAGCACCTTTCGGATTTCACAGGTCATTTACCTACTTACCACACATTTGGGCCCCTAGAATGCCAGGGCAGTATAACTACCCCACAAGTGACCCCATTTTGGAAAGAAGACACCCCAAGGTATTCCGTGAGGGGCATGGCGAGTTCCTAGAATTTTTTATTTTTTGTCACAAGTTAGTGGAAAATTATGATTTTTTTTTTTTTTCTTACAAAGTCTCATATTCCACTAACTTGTGACAAAAAATAAAAACTTCCATGAACTCACTATGCCCATCAGCGAATAACTTGGGGTGTCTTCTTTCCAAAATGGGGTCACTTGTGGGGTAGTTATACTGCCCTGGCATTCTAGGGGCCCAAATGTGTGGTATGGAGTTTGAAATCAAATTCTGTAAAAAATGACCAGTGAAATCCGAAAGGTGCTCTTTGGAATATGGGCCCCTTTGCCCACCTAGGCTGCAAAAAAGTGTCACACATGTGGTATCTCCGTATTCAGGAGAAGTTGGGGAATGTGTTTTGGGGTGTCATTTTACATATACCCATGCTGGGTGAGAGAAATATCTTGGCAAAAGACAACTTTTCCCATTTTTTTATACAAAGTTGGCATTTGGCCAAGATATTTATCTCACCCAGCATGGGTATATGTAAAATGACACCCCAAAACACATTCCCCAACTTCTCCTGAATACGGAGATACCAGATGTGTGACACTTTTTTGCAGCCTAGGTGGGCAAAGGGGCCCATATTCCAAAGAGCACCTTTCGGATTTCACTGGTCATTTTTGACAGAATTTGATTTCAAACTCCTTACCACACATTTGGGCCCCTAGAATGCCAGGGCAGTATAACTACCCCACAAGTGACCCCATTTTGGAAAGAAGAGACCCCAAGGTATTCGCTGATGGGCATAGTGAGTTCATGGAAGTTTTTATTTTTTGTCACAAGTTTGTGGAATATGAGACTTTGTATGAAAAAAAAAAAAAAAAAAAAAATCATCATTTTCCACTAACTTGTGACAAAAAATAAAAAATTCTAGGAACTCGCCATGCCCCTCACGGAATACCTTGGGGTGTCTTCTTTCCAAAATGGGGTCACTTGTGGGGTAGTTATACTGCCCTGGTATTCTAGGGGCCCAAATGTGTGGTAAGGAGTTTGAAATCAAATTCAGGAAAAAATGAGGAGTGAAATCCGAAAGGTGCTCTTTGGAATATGGGCCCCTTTGCCCACCTAGGCTGCAAAAAAGTGTCACACATCTGGTATCCCCGTACTCAGGAGAAGTTGAGGAATGTGTTTTGGGGTGTCTTTTTACATATACCCATGCTGGGTGAGATAAATATCTTGGTCAAATGACAACTTTGTATAAAAAAATGGGAAAAGTTGTCTTTTGCCAAGATATTTCTCTCACCCAGCATGGGTATATATAAAATGACACCCCAAAACACATTCCCCACCTTCTCCTGAGTACGGAGATACCAGATGTGTGACACTTTTTTGCAGCCTAGGTGGGCAAAGGGGCCCATATTCCAAAGAGCACCTTTCGGATTTCACAGGTCATTTTTTACAGAATTTGATTTCAAACTCCTTACCACACATTTGGGCCCCTAGAATGCCAGGGCAGTATAACTACCCCACAAGTGACCCCATTTTGGAAAGAAGAGACCCCAAGGTATTCGCTGATGGGCATAGTGAGTTCATAGAACTTTTTATTTTTTGTCAAAAGTTAGTGGAATATGAGACTTTGTAAGGAAAAAAAAAAAAAAAAAAAAATCATCATTTTCCGCTAACTTGTGACAAAAAATAAAAAGTTCTATGAACTCACTATGCCCATCAGCGAATACCTTAGGGTGTGTACTTTCAGAAATGGGGTCATTTGTGGGGTGTTTGTACTGTCTGGGCATTGTAGAACCTCAGGAAACATGACAGGTGCTCAGAAAGTCAGAGCTGCTTCAAAAAGCGGAAATTCACATTTTTGTACCATAGTTTGTAAACGCTATAACTTTTACCCAAACCATTTTTTTTTTACCCAAACATTTTTTTTTTATCAAAGACATGTAGAACTATAAATTTAGAGCAAAATTTCTATATGGATGTCGTTTTTTTTGCAAAATTTTACAACTGAAAGTGAAAAATGTCATTTTTTTGCAAAAAAATCGTTAATTTCGATTAATAACAAAAAAAGTTAAAATGTCAGCAGCAATGAAATACCACCAAATGAAAGCTCTATTAGTGAGAAGAAAAGGAGGTAAAATTCATTTGGGTGGTAAGTTGCATGACCGAGCAATAAACGGTGAAAGTAGGGTAGGTCAGAAGTGTAAAAAGTGGCCTGGTCTTTCAGGGTGTTTAAGCCATAGGGGCTGAGGTGGTTAAAGCCAAATTCCGCAGGAATTTTTTCACCCCAATGAATGCATCAAATGTATTAAGTTTAGAAGAGGGGGCAAATTTTAAACTTTTATTAAGGAGGGTAAGTTCTTCATTACTTAAAGTGTGGCTGCTAAGGTTGAATATACCTTCCCCCAGACTTTTTTGTTTTTGTGTGATTTTGGTTAGACCTCGTCCTCTTCTCCTCCTTTTGGTTTTTTTCTTTTTGTTTGATTCCTTGTGCGAAAAAAATCCTTATTGATAGTCTTCTTTATTTTTTTGCTCGTAACAGTGTTCCGTGGTCTATTTTGTTTAGGACTATTTTTGGTGATAGTATTCATAATACTAACTCCTTGAACTACCGTAGCATAACTTGGTTGATTTTTTAGTGTGTTATGTCCATCTGTGTGGGACCCTTGGATGATGTCCCCCATTGGGGGCAATGTATCCTCGATAACCGCAAACTCATCTATTTTCTCTAAGATCGCATATCTATTGGGGGATATGATTGAGCCGTTCTCCTGTTGCTGAGGACGCACAAAAAGAGAATTAAAAACCAGGATCAGGGAGCATATTAACAATATCCACAAAAAAGTAGATCATCACCCCCTATCCCGCCACTATGTGGAATTTCATCAAGGGAAGTTCCTGGGATCCAAATTTGGGGGCATAGAGAGAGTTAAACAGGAGAGCAGGGGAGGGGATTACATCAAACTCATGTCTAGAGTGGAAAGTAAATGGATCTTTAGATATAACAGTCTGGCACCAAATGGGTTAAACCAGGAAATATAACTTTTTGCCTTCCAATAAATATACACCCATGAGGCCGATCGGATCTATTGGGCAGATATCAATCATTATCAAAATATACATACACATGGTGTCCTTTGGACAGTTAATGAAAGAAAGGAACCATGAACCTAATTGCATCACTATAAATCAACACTGCATAGAGGTTTGGAAACCTGCACGTCTGCTCTTATGGTTGCTTGTTGACATGGTTACCATGGAGACCGAGTCAGCTATTTAACCTCCATGGACACTGAGAACAAACTATCCCTGACGAAGGAGCCCGCACGGCCCCGAAACGCGTAGGAAGGTTTTTTGTCCCACGGAGGCTACAGTATTTCCATAGGTGACGTCACCGATTCGGTTTCCAGGACAACCGAAGTAACCAGCCACCTCGCACCGCGCTTGCTTCCGGCCGGGGCAGCGCTCGTGCTAGAAGGTGAACGAAGAGCACGCGCCCACTTATAACGAAGCATACTAAGAAGATCCCGCAGAAGCAGGATAGGAAAGAAGGCTATCTTAACCACAATAAGCACGCACATCAGAGCGAACTTCTTTTCAGGTAGGAATCATATTGGTACTATTCATATGCCTCCAACTTTAGCGGTTTCATTTGACACCGTCCTATTGAGATAACCGGTGGACGCTATACTTTGCCTGCATATTGTCCCCCCCCCCTTCTTTGTCGCGTCCCCAGTCTATCCAGCCCTCTCACCCAGCATCAGTAGCCGCTTAGATTGTATTTCCTGCGCTTATGTCCAGTATCACCCACGGGTGGCACATTGACCTTTACTATAATTAGGTGAGGGCCTGCAGGTGAGCTGACCCTGTAAAAGATTTTAGGTGTGGGCCTATAGGTGAGCTGACCCTGTAAAAGATTTTAGGTGTGGGCCTATAGGTGAGCTGACCCTGTAAAAGATTTTAGGTGTGGGCCTATAGGTGAGCTGACCCTGTAAAAGATTTTAGGTGCAGGCCTGCAGATGAGCTTACCCTGTAAACGATTTTAGGTGCGGGCCTGCTGGTGAGCTGACCCTATAAAAGATTGTAGGTGAGGGCCTGCTGGTGAGCTGACCCTGTAAAAAATTATATGCGAGGGCCTGCTGGTGAACTGACCCTCTAAAAAGGTTGTAGTTTAGGGCCTGCAGGTGAGCTGACCATCTAAAAAATTATATGCGCAGGCCTTCAGGTGAGCTGACACTGTAAAAGAGTGTAGGATTTTAGTTGCGGGCCTGCAGGCGAGCTGAACCTGTAAAATATTTTAGGTGCGGGACTGCTGGTGAGCTGACCCTGTAAAAGATTGTAGGTGAGGGCCTGCTGGTGAGCTGACCCTGTAAAAGATTGTAGGTGAGGGCCTGCTGGTGAGCTGACCCTGTAAAAGATTTTAGGTGTGGGCCTGCTGGTGATCTGACCCTGTAAAAGATTTTAAGTGCAGGCCTGCTGGTGAGCTGACCCTGTAAAAGATTGTAGGTAAGGGCCTGCTGGTGAGCTGATCCTGTAAAAAATTATATACGAGGGCCTGCTGGTGAGCTGACTCTCTAAAAGGTTGTAGGTTAGGGCTTGCAGGTAAGCTGACCCTCTAAAAAATGATATGCAAGGGCCTTCAGGTGAGCTGACCCTGTAAAAGATTATAGGCAGGGGCATAGCTATGGGGGAAGCAGGGGAAGCAGCTGCTTTGGGGCCCTGACCCAGAAGGGGCCCATCCAGGAGGAGGAGGACTAAAAGATTTTGTCAGGGCCCCCTCAACAGTATTACACAATGAAATTGTATACAGTAACAGTATAGACAGTGTAGAAAACAGATGGAACAGCTGCCAGGCCTTGTCTGAGAGAGCGTTCTTTACTAGCCACAGGAATGGGGGGGGGTGAAAGGGAGGGGTTGTGAAAAAATTACTGGGGAAGGGGGGCCCCATTCAAAAATTTGCTGTGGGGCCCAGTCATTTCTAGCTACACTACTGATTGTATGTGAAGGCCTGCTGGTGATCTGACCCTGTAAAACATTGTAGGTGAGGGCCTGCTGGTGAGCTGACCCTGTAAAACATTATATGCAAGGTGGAAGGGGTGCATGGGAATACAGTGTATTTAGTACATTATAAACAACACATTTAAAGTGCCTTTATGTTCATCAGCTTTCCTCTGGTGGAGTCAAGAAGTCATGGTCAATCCAGGCCTTGTTCATTTTTATAAGAGTCAAGCTGTCAGCATTTTTAGTTGACAGGCGGATACGCTTATCTGTTATAATGCCACCAGGAGCACTAAGGCCAGCACCTTCAAGGCGTGGAGCGCCAGTCTGTGCCACATGTCCAGCTTGGACAGCCAGTAGTTGTAAGGCACTGAGGGATCATTGAGGAAGCTGACAAAGTCTGCTATGTACTCCTTCACCATCTTCCAAAACTATTCCCTCCTTGTGACACTAGGCCGCGCATCAGAGTTAGGGTGCTGGCGGGGTGTCATGAAACTGCCCCAGGCTTTGGAGAGTGTTGCCCTGCCTCTGTTGGCACTGCTGTGTGTTCCCCTTGTCTTCCCTCCTCGGTTGGCCAAGGAACTACGGACTCTGCCGCCAGCGTTGTCAGATGGAAATTTTTGGAGAAATATTTCAAGGATCTTCTGGTAATGTTTTTTTTGTCCTCTCCCCCAGAGGAATGAGAGATGAGAAGTTCTCTTTGTAGCAGGGGTAGAGAAGGGGTGAACAACCAATAATCTGTGTTGTCAAAAATGCGTATAACGCGCGGGTCGCGGGAAAGGCAGCCTAACATGAAGTCAGCCTTGTGTGCCAGAGTACCAACAGGCAAGACTTTGCTGTCGTCATCAGGAGACTCACTCTCAATCTCCTCATCTTCTTCCCCCTCTTCTTCCCACCCACTCAAAACAGGTGGAATTAAACTTCGATGGGTACTACCCTCTGTAGTGGAGGCAACGGTCTCCTGCTCCTCCACCGCTTTATCGCCCAATTCGCGCTTAGAAGATGAACTGAGGGTGGTCTGGCTATCACCCTGTGTAATGTCTTCCCCGATTTCCACCTCTTCCACATGCAAAGCGTTGTCCTTAATTGTGAGCAGCGAGCGTTTGAGTAGACATAGAAGTGTGATGGTTACGCTGATAATAGCGTTATCGCTACTCACTATCTGTGTTGATTCCTCAAAGTTTCCTAAAACCTCACAGAGGTCAGACATTCATGCCCACTACTCGCTTGTAATTAGCGGAAGTTGACTGGAAAGGCGACGACCATGTTGCAGCTGCTTTTCCACTACTGCCCTCTGCTGCTCACAAAGCCAACATGTGGAACGTCGAGCGTGTTCTCACGTCGCACAACAGCCGGTGAGCTGGCAATTTCAAGCGCTGCTGCAGTGGTGACAGACTGGCTGAAGCTGTTGAGGACTTGTGGAAATGTGCACACACGCGGCGCACCTTCACCAGTAGCTCAGGCAAATTGGGGTAGGTATTGAGAAACCGCTGAACCACTAAGTTGAACACGTGGGCTAGGCATGGGATGTGTGTGAGCTTGCCGAGCTCCAAAGCCACCACCAAGTTACGACCATTATCAAACACAACCATAGGTATAGTTGTGCACACCTCATCTGAAATAATGCAGATATAAGATACAGTTGTGTTCAAAATGATTCAACCCCCAATGCTGTAAAGGGTTTTAGGGAATTTAGTGTACATTTGTAATTGTGTTCAGAATGAAATCTTACAAGGACTTTTTAAAGAACCAAATGCAACTAAAATGACATCAATTGTTTTTGTAATACAGTATTAAATGTTTTTTTTTGTGATTTCTTCATTGACACAATTATTCAACCCCTTAAAGACTACCACTCTTAAAAACAGAGGTTCATTCAAGTGTTTTCGATCAGGTATTGAAAACACCTGTGGATGTCAAGGAGCAGCAATCAAGCATAATAAGCACCAATTAGGCAGATTTAAAAGGACTGTGATACTCAGCTCCTTCTAGACATTTACTGGTGTGTTTACAAACATGGTGAAGTCAAGAGAATGGTCCAGGAAGACAAGAGAAGAGGTGATTTCTCTTCACAGGAAAGGCAATGGCTATAAGAAGATTGCAAAGATGTTAAAAATACCAAGAGACACCATAGGAAGCATCATTCGCAAATTCAAGGCAAAGGGCACTGTTGAAACGCTACCTGGTCGTGGCAGAAAGAAGATGCTGACTTCGACTGCTGTGCGCTACCTGAAGCGCAAAGTGGAGAAAAGTCCCCGTGTGACTGCTGAGGAACTGAAAAAAGATTTGTCAGATGTGGGTACTGAAGTTTCAGCTCAGACAATAAGGCGCACACTGCGTAATGAAGGCCTCCATGCCAGAACTCCCCTTGCTGTCTCCAAAGAATAAGAAGAGTCGACTGCAGTATGCCAAAAGTCATGTGGAAAAACCACAAAAGTTTTGGGATAGTGTTCTGTGGACTGATGAAACAAAATTAGAACTGTTTGGGCCCATGGATCAACGCTATGTTTGGAGGAGGAAGAACAAGGCCTATGAAGAAAAGAACACCTTGCCTACTGTGAAGCATGGCGGGGGGTCAATCATGCTTTGGGGCTATTTTGCTTCTACAGGTACAGGGAAGCTTCAGCGTGTCCAAGGTACCATGAATTCTCTTCAGTACCAGGAGATATTGGATGAAAATGTGATGCAGTCCGTCACAAACCTGAGGCTTGGGAGACGTTGGACCTTTCAACAGGACAATGATCCCAAGCATACCTCCAAGTCCACTAGAGCATGGTTGCAGATTAAAGGCGGGAACATTTTGAAGTGGCCATCGCAGTCACCAGACTTAAATCCAATTGAGAACCTCTGGTGGGACTTAAGGAAAGCAGTTGCAGCGCGCAAGCCTAAGAATGTGACTGAGCTGGAGGCTTTTGCCCATGAAGAATGGGCGAAGATACCCGTAGATCGCTGCAAGACACTTGTGTCAAGCTATGCTTCACGTTTAAAAGCTGTTAGAACTGGAAAAAGGATGTTGTACTAAGTACTAAGATTGAATGTCACTTGGGGGTTGAATAAAACTGATAATGATGTGAGCACAGAAAAGACATTTGTGGTTATTTCATTATAAATGTTATGTTATATTTGTCTGACTTACAAGTGCCTCTTTGATTTAATTGTAAACTAGATGACTGATTTTGATCATTTCAATGTCAAACTGGCCAAAACACTCAATTTCAGTGGGGGTTGAATAATTTTGAACACAACTGTATATTGATTAATATTTATTTGAATAATTATATGACAATGTGTATAGTCTTAAAAACATTCAGGGGCAAACCAAGGACGGGTATAATATAGATGTCTCAATTATTACCCATATAGTTATGTACCTCTAACTGTACAGAGGGAACAACAACACAGGGGGTACTGGAGGAAACACTCAGAGGCAGGTTTAAAAGAGCCAATTGGTGCTTCAAATAATCCCCGTATAGTTGTAAATCTCTGGGCACCTAGAGATTGTGTTGTTTATATTGTGGGGATGTGCTCGTGGTAGGCTACGGTAGCGGCGGCAGTATTGAGGCAATCACAGACAGTCTTTGTGGTTCACCGTGACTTTATTTACACCAAAGGCATAACAGGCAATGTGCAGACCACACAGGTGCATATCCACATAGTGCATAAAACAAAAGTCCTTCCATAGAAAATAAACAGCAGGTTTGAGTCACCTTGTTTTGGACAGACCACAGCAGTTTCTGCAGGCTTATAGGCTACCTGCCTTTGTCTCCCTCAGGCCAGAGCCACTTCGGCTCGTAGCACCACAGGTCCCAGGACTATCCTTCAATGTGTGCTGCGCCCAGACTCTCCTTCTCCAGCACTGACTCTGTCTGTGGAAATCTCCAGCACAGCAAGACACACCCCACCCCCATCATCAGCAGGCTGGGTTCTTTAAAGGCCCAGCTCCACCAAAAACCTGGGCTGGCCGTGGGGAACAGGCACCCCCCCAGCTCTTTACCTGTTCCCAGTAAAAACCGGCCCGGACACGCTGCGCCAGCAGCATTCGCCGCTGTAACCGCAATGATCCGGTTCTTACTCCACCGAGGCCAGGACCTCTGGTGGCACGTATCGTCCGTCCATTATTATTCCGGGGACTCTCCTACATATCCCCCCCCTTTGTTCACCCCTGAGGGCTTGAACATACTGTTCAAGCCTGAGGGGGTGAACACATGCACAGCAGTGTACCCGGGACAGGGCATCTGCGTTCCCCTGTAAGCGGCCGGCCCTGTGCTCAACAGTGAACTTAAAGTTCTGGAGGGACAAGAACCACCTGGTAACCCGAGCGCTCCCCTCCTTAGCTCGACTCATCCACTGGAGAGGGGAGTGGTCGGTCACCAGACGGAACCTTCTCCCCAGAGGGTAATATCTGAGAGACTCGAGTGCCCACTTGATGGCGAGGCACTCTCTCTCCACAATGCTATACCGGGTTTCTGCTGGGGTAAGCTTGCGGCTTAGAAAAACCATGGGGTGCTCTTCCCCGTTGAGCTCCTGGGAAAGCACAGCCCCTAGTCCTACTCCCGAGGCATCTGTTTGAACTACAAACTCCCGCTTGAAGTCGGGCATCACCAGAACCGGGGACTCACATAGGGCCGACTTCAAACGGGAGAACGCCTCCTCCTCCTGCTCCCCCCAGCGAACCATCACCGACTTTCTACCCTTCAAGAGGCCGGTTAACGGGGCTGCCAAGGTGGCAAAATGGGGAATGAACCTCATGTAGTACCCAATCAGGCCCAGAAATGACCGTACTTGCTTGGACGTATGAGGCCTGGGCCAATTCCGGATTGCTTCAACTTTATTCACTTAGGGCCTAATGACTCCGCGTCCAATCACATACCCCAAATAGCGAGCTTCCTCTAGTCCCACCGAGCATTTTTTTGGGTTGGCAGTCAACCCCGCCTTCCTTAGAGAATCTATCACTGCCTGAAGTTTTGACAAATGACCCTCCCAGTCCGGGCTAAACACGACTATATCATCCAGATACGCGGAGGTATACTGGTGATGGGGCTTGAGGACGACATCCATCAGACGCTGGAACGTAGCCGGAGCGCCATGCAACCCAAAAGGCAGCACCCTATACTGAAAAAGCCCCTCCGGGGTGACAAAGGCCGTCTTCTCCTTTGCCGCCTTCGTCAGAGGTACCTGCCAGTAGCCCTTCGTGAGATCTAGGATCGAAAAATACCGGGCTTTTCCCAGCCGCTCTATCAACTCGTCCACCCGAGGCATGGGATAGGCGTCAAATTTTGATACCTCATTTAATTTCCTAAAATCATTACAGAACCGTAATGAACCATCCGGTTTGGGAATAAGGACAATCGGGCTAGCCCACTCGCTCTTTGACTCTTCTATGACCCCTAGACGTAGCATCGATCTTACCTCCTGCGAAATGGCCTGTCGCCGAGCCTCCGGTACTCGGTATGGTCTTAGGCGGACTTTCACCCGGGGCTCGGTGACAATGTCATGTTCGATCAAGGTGGTACGTCCAGGAAGGTCAGAGAATACGTCCCTATTCCGACTAACGAATTCTCTCACCTCTTGTGCCTGTTTGGTCGACAGTCCGTCCCCTATCGTCACCCCAGCGGCGTTCTCCGGAACACCTGGTGACCCCGGGTCACTCCCTGCCGTCCAGACAGAGGGCAGGCTGTCTCCAAACAAATTCTCTCTGTCTCTCCAAGGTTTTAGTAGATTCACATGATATACCTGTTCGGGCTTCCGCCGCCCTGGCTGGTATATCCTGTAATCAACTGGGCCCACTTTCTCCTTAACTTCATAGGGTCCTTGCCACCGGGCCAGGAATTTACTCTCAACCGTGGGCACGAGTACAAGAACTCGGTCACCCGGGTGAAATGTCCTTACCCGGGCGGATCGGTTATATACCCGACTCTGGGCCAGTTGTGCCGCTTCCATGTGCTCCCGGACGATCGGCAACACGTCCCCTATTCGGTCCTGCATTTTTCCTATGTGTTCTATCACACTTTTATGAGGCGTAGGCTGTTGCTCCCATGCCTCCTTAGCGATGTCCAGTAGTCCACGGGGATGTCGCCCATATAACAACTCAAAGGGCGAGAACCCCGTGGACGCCTGGGGCACTTCCCGTATAGCAAACAAAACATAGGGCAACAGTAAGTCCCAATCTCTCCCGTCCTTATCCACGACTCTTTTTAGCATGGACTTCAGGGTCTTATTAAACCGTTCTACTAACCCATCGGTTTGGGGATGGTAGACGGACGTGTGCAGGTGTTTAATATTTAATAGTTTACACAATTCCTTTGTTATTTTGGACATAAAGGGTGTCCCCTGGTCCGTCAGAATCTCCTTTGGTATCCCCACCCGGGCGAACATACTCATAAGCTCTTTAGCTATTACCTTGGCCGACGTATGGCGCAATGGGACCGCCTCCGGATAGCGAGTGGCATAGTCTAACACTACCAGTATGTGTTGGTGACCTCGGGCTGACTTAATAATGGGGCCTACCAGATCCATGGCGATCCTTTCGAAGGGCACCTCTATAATGGGCATAGGTACCAGTGGACTGCGATACTGAGGGTGGGGGCTAGTCACCTGACACACTGGACAGGACTGACAGAACCTCCGGACTTCCTCATAAATCCCAGGCCAATAGAACCGTTGTAGAATTCGCTCCAGCGTTTTATTAACCCCCAGATGACCACCCAACACATGCGCATGCGCTAAATCCAAGACCATTCGCCGGTAAGGCTGGGGCACCACCAGTTGTTCCACCACCTCCTGCCTCACCTTGTCTACCCTATATAACAGGTCCTGGTTATAGGCCAGGTGAGGAAACACGGTATCGGCGCCGGGACGCTGGGCAACGTCATTAATCACTGACACACCTTCTCTAGCCCGCAATAACGTCGAATCCTGGAGCTGTGCGGTCCCGAAGGTTTCTCGGGGTACCCCCAGATCCAGGATAGACGAACTTTCTACTGTCTCACCCGCCAATACTTCTAGGGGAAGCTGGTCAGGGTTACACTCTACCTCCCCTACGGTAACCCCTACAGCTGGGGCCCCTGCCTCGGGCTCGGGACCCGGACATTTTTCTTCCCCACAGGTAGGCAATCTGTTCCTCCACAAAGTCCAGAACAGGGGAAAGTCCCTTCCCAATATTGCGGCATAAGGGAGCCGTCTCCCCACTCCGACGACATGTGGTACCTCCTTCCCACACACCGCCAGGGTAACCTTAGTGATGGGATACTCCCGGTGATCCCCATGTATACAGACAATGGTAAGGGTTCGCCTATCTGGGAGTTTTTCCGTTACCAGCGATTCATGGACCAGAGTTACCAGGCTCCCAGAGTCCAGCAGGGCCTGCACGGAGTGACCATTGACAACAACATCACACAACGGAGGGGTGTCCGCAGCCAGCAGGGGGTCAGCTATATACACCGGTTGGGCATAAAAAGAGGACCGGCGAGCGAACCCGCAGTCTATGGGTTCGGATGCCCTAGGGCAATTGGCTGCCACATGTCCCCAATCCTGACAATGCCAACATCTGATCCTCGCAGCCTCCCTCCTCCCCAGGGTATTCCTCCCACGGACTGGAGATCCACTCCCCTCCTTATGAGGTGGGATCACTTTTCAGGATCCCGGGTCGGCAACGGGGGCTGACGTGACTTCGGTAGTACCGCTGAGTCCCGCACCAAATCCTGAGTGGCCATATACCTCTCCACCAGGCTAACCAGTTGTTCCAGGTTGCCTGGATCGCCTTGTCCCACCCAGCGCTGTATGGCTCTCGGGAGGGTACGCACGAACCTGTCGACCACGACCCTTTCAACCATCTGAGAAGGGCTCAATATTTCAGGCTGAAGCCATTTTTTTACTAGGTGAAGTAAGTCATAGGCTTGTGACCGGGTGGGTCGGGACTCGGCAAACACCCACTGATACACCCTGTGCGCTCGCACATAGGTGTTTACCCCCAACCTGGCCAACACCTCAGTTTTTAGCCTCTCATAGTCCTTGGCCTCATCGCGGCTGAGGTCAAAATAGGCCTTTTGTGCGTCCCCCACCAGAAAAGGCGCCACCACCTCGGCCCACTGTTCCAATGGCAGCCTCTCTTGCTCCGCGGTTCTTTCGAACACCGTCAGGAACGCCTCTATATCATCTTCCGGACCCATTTTCCTCAGGGCGGATCGGACTTTATCCCTGGCGGTAGACACAGTCGGGCTTGTTGCGGTTGAAACTCCTTGCAGGGATGTTCGCATCGACTCTTGCATAGCTACCAGCTGCTGCATTAGGAGATTGTTTGTTTGCTGCTGTGCACACATAGCCTCCTCGTGTCTTTTTTGCTGTAGCTCATTATTTTCCCTCTGAGCCTGCAATGCCTGTTGCTGCTGTACATTACTCTGAATCAGGTGCTTAATGGCCTCCTCCATCTTATCAGGAACCATAAAACTTGCAGGCCTGATATATGACATGCAGTCCAACACAACTTTTGCCTCAGGCCTGCCTCACTGCAGGAATGCCCGCTCCAAGCCACAAATTGTGGGGATGTGCTCGTGGTAGGCTACGGTAGCGGCGGCAGTATTGAGGCAATCACAGACAGTCTTTGTGGTTCACCGTGACTTTATTTACACCAAAGGCATAACAGGCAATGTGCAGACCACACAGGTGCATATCCACATAGTGCATAAAACAAAAGTCCTTCCATAGAAAATAAACAGCAGGTTTGAGTCACCTTGTTTTGGACAGACCACAGCAGTTTCTGCAGGCTTATAGGCTACCTGCCTTTGTCTCCCTCAGGCCAGAGCCACTTCGGCTCGTAGCACCACAGGTCCCAGGACTATCTTTCAATGTGTGCTGCGCCCAGACTCTCCTTCTCCAGCACTGACTCTGTCTGTGGAAATCTCCAGCACAGCAAGACACACCCCACCCCCATCATCAGCAGGCTGGGTTCTTTAAAGGCCCAGCTCCACCAAAAACCTGGGCTGGCCGTGGGGAACAGGCACCCCCCCAGCTCTTTACCTGTTCCCAGTAAAAACCGGCCCGGACACGCTGCGCCAGCAGCATTCGCCGCTGTAACCGCAATGATCCGGTTCTTACTCCACCGAGGCCAGGACCTCTGGTGGCACGTATCGTCCGTCCATTATTATTCCGGGGACTCTCCTACAATATTCAATTAATATATGGATCATATGGGAATTACAACATACAGGTACAGTCAATACTATTCATCTGCGATAATGCAACCAATTAAAAACTATCTATTAAAAACTGTCCTCAATGGGACCACATAGATTTTTAAATATGAGAGAAAGTGAAAAAAAGTGATCAATTCATATAGTGAATCCAAAAAAAAAAGAAATTCATATCGTGAGTTCACAATTAAAAATATATATACAGTATATGCCGTGAACACACCTTAGCAAGTGAACCGTGAATGCACCTTTAAAAATTAGATGAATAGGGTAAATCCACCTGTAAGAAACATATATATCCACATTCGATTGTGTAGTGTTTCCACTTATATATGGAGAGATCCACCTGTAGAATAAAAGGAGAGGGAGATTCCACCTCTATCTGCTGAGAAGTTTATGTATATGGATCCTTTGTCCCCAGCAGAGTCACATTGATAAAAGTGTATAAAAAAGTAACACTAAAAGGTTAATCCACTAAAAAACATCAGTAGCTATTGCAATAAGTAGCTTCAGACAGTTCCAATCGTGCAACAGAATGTCACCACAGTATCAAAGTAGATGTCTTTATCTGGGATACATCGATAGTGGTTGCGATTTTCAACAGTTCCTGTAATTGCAAGTGATCAAACTGGACAGCAATGTCCGTACTTACAGTTTGATGTTTTCAACCGGAATACAGCCTGGCAGTATTGTAGTGCAGCCAAGGTTAGTCGCTGTGCTACGTATCTGCCGCTGATGGTATTTGTAATCTTGGTATTCAGAGCAGTAAATTTATGTTGTTTGTACCTGTGGCCGCGGCGTCCCACGTGCCTACAGAGCTGACGAACTGACTTCCCGGGGTCTCCTTCTAATCTGGAGTGATTACCGGAGTTGCAGGGTCCTAGTGCTCATAATGTTGGATACTGCTTAGATAGTATAGTTATAGCGCTCTAACAGAAGACTTCAAAAATGATTAATAGCGTCTGGGGGTCCTCACATACGCGTTTCAGAGATCTTTGTCTCCTTCCTCAGTGGCTAGGAGACCCTCAAGTGTAACGGACCTTATATAGTCATTGTTCAATTGATGTTTTCAGTTTGCTGGAAAAACTGACATGGAATCGAGTTCCAGTCAATCTTCATTAGTATTAGTCCGGTGCATTCACTTTGCGTTTTTCATGCATCTTTACCAAACAATATATAGTACTGCAGATGTTATGAAGTGATTATGATTATTTGGAATAGTCACTCAAACGGCATTTTGCAAATACTAGATGGCATTATATATACTGTATAATGATCATAGTATACAAAGGTATTATTGGTAAGGTTGATATATACATTTACAGGGAGTGCAGAATTAATAGGCAAGTTGTATTTTTGAGGATTAATTTTATTATTGAACAACAACCATGTTCTCAATGAACCCAAAAAACTCATTAATATCAAAGCTGAATATTTTTGGAAGTAGTTTTTAGTTTGTTTTTAGTTTTAGCTATTTTAGGGGGATATCTGTGTGTGCAGGTGACTATTACTGTGCATAATTATTAGGCAACTTAACAAAAAACAAATATATACCCATTTCAATTATTTATTTTTACCAGTGAAACCAATATAACATCTCAACATTCACAAATATACATTTCTGACATTCAAAAACAAAACAAAAACAAATCAGTGACCAATATAGCCACCTTTCTTTGCAAGGACACTCAAAAGCCTGCCATCCATGGATTCTGTCAGTGTTTTGATCTGTTCACCATCAACATTGCGTGCAGCAGCAACCACAGCCTCCCAGACACTGTTCAGAGAGGTGTACTGTTTTCCCTCCTTGTAAATCTCACATTTGATGATGGACCACAGGTTCTCAATGGGGTTCAGATCAGGTGAACAAGGAGGCCATGTCATTAGATTTTCTTCTTTTATACCTTTTCTTGCCAGCCACGCTGTGGAGTACTTGGACGCGTGTGATGGAGCATTGTCCTGCATGAAAATCATGTTTTTCTTGAAGGATGCAGACTTTTTCCTGTACCACTGCTTGAAGAAGGTGTCTTCCAGAAACTTGCAGTAGGACTGGGAGTTGAGCTTGACTCCATCCTCAACCGAAAAGGCCCCACAAGCTCATCTTTGATGATACCAGCCCAAACCAGTACTCCACCTCCACCTTGCTGGCGTCTGAGTCGGACTGGAGCTCTCTGCCCTTTACCAATCCAGCCACGGGCCCATCCATGTGGCCCATCAAGACTCACTCTCATTTCATCAGTCCATAAAACCTTAGAAAAATCAGTCTTGAGATATTTCTTGGCCCAGTCTTGACGTTTCAGCTTGTGTGTCTTGTTCAGTGATGGTCGTCTTTCAGCCTTTCTTACCTTGGCCATGTCTCTGAGTATTGCACACCTTGTGCTTTTGGGCACTCCAGTGATGTTGCAGCTCTGAAATATGGCCAAACTGGTGGCAAGTGGCATCTTGGCAGCTGCACGCTTGACTTTTCTCAGTTCATGGGCAGTTATTTTGCGCCTTGGTTTTTCCACACGCTTCTTGCGACCCTGTTGACTATTTTGAATGAAACGCTTGATTGTTCGATGATCACGCTTCAGAAGCTTTGCAATTTTAAGAGTGCTGCATCCCTCTGCAAGATATCTCACTATTTTTGACTTTTCTGAGCCTGTCAAGTCCTTCTTTTGACCCATTTTGCCAAAGGAAAGGAAGTTGCCTAATAATTATGCACACCTAATATAGGGTGTTGATGTCATTAGACCACACCCCTTCTCATTACAGAGATGCACATCACCTAATATGCTTAATTGGTAGTTGGCTTTCGAGCCTATACAGCTTGGAGTAAGACAACATGCATAAAGAGGATGATGTGGTCAAAATACTCATTTGCCTAATAATTCTGCACGCAGTGTATAGTCATACCAGATTAGTTAGTATGCAGTGTAATCTAACCATTGCGTTTTTTATGCGGTTTTAAAAAAAAGTGCAATAGCATCTTTTATAAGTATATATATATATATATATATATATATACCCCAAGATAGTTCTATACATAGGCATATGCATATCTTTCATAGATATTCCCATATGTGGGGAACATATAATGAAAAACCTGCATTTAAAAAAAAAATTTTTTTATAATTATTAAAAGGAGTGTCACCTTGTATTACCTGGATCTATTACGGTATAGAGATTCATGTTTGCATAAGCTCCTGTAGGTTGTTTTGATTTCCAATTTTCTATTGTTTATTTATTTATTATTTTTATTGTTATTATTTTTAAAAAGTTAAATTTTTAAAGATATATCACCTTGTATCACCTGGCTTCTGTTACAGTGTAAAAATACATGTTTACTTGATCGTATTGCGGATTTAGCAGGACTGGTTTGCCGTCCTAATGCTGTATTGCAGGTTTTTCCAAATAGCTTGGCTGCCCTACTGTTAATCGTCATATAGTTCTATTTATCTCTTGTGTATTTTATTATGTTTTTAACATATTAGTGGAATCTCTCTCAAAGGAACGAGGCATAGGTAAATCCCTCATTTAATCCATGTGGGGCTAGGCTACCTAGGCAATATATCCATCGGGTTTCCTCCTGTTGTAGCCTCTTGTCCAGATTGCCCATTCTTGGGCCTAGCTTGAGTTTTTGTATACCCCATTCTTTTAAATTCTGAACATTTCCATTATGTGTATGGTGCATATGTCTTGAGAGGGGTGTATCGCTGATGGTATTTATAGTGCTGAGATGTTTAGAGATGCGCCTTCTAAGTTCTTGTGTGGTTTTACCCACATAGATTTTCGGACAGTCACATTGTATGGCATATACTACTCCCATAGATTTACAATTTATGTACTCCTTAATCTGATATTTTTTATTATCACCTGGATTTAAAAATTCCTTTTTTGGTAGCATTATCCCGCAGAAGCTACAGTCACCACAAGGATACGACCCCACCGTTCAAAGCCAGGTGGGTTTTACTTGTTTTTTACCCTGGGTGAAATGACTGTGGACTAGTTTTTCTTTTATGTTCTGCCCCCTCCTGTATGTAATGGCTGGTCTAGGGGTGATGATCTCTTTCAGTTCATCATCTGAGAGTAGTATATGCCAATGACGTGTCAGGAGCTTACGTATCTTTTCATGTTGCCCATCATAATTACCTATGCAGCGTACTACTTTATCATTTTGTGTTCCAGCTTGTCTACTACCTGCGAGTAAACTCGTTCTGTTACTTTTTTTTGCCCGATTATATGCATAGTGACAGGAATCTATCATATAGGAGCCTACACTCTTCTTCAAAACCTTCAGTTATGGAACAATTCCGTTTGGCCGGAAGGTATTGCCCAATTGGGATTCCTTTTTTAAGGCTGGTTGGATGGTGACTTTGCCAATGTAAGAGGCTGTTTGTAGAGGTAGGCTTCCTATATATAGTAGTTTTGACGCTGCCGTCGTCCTCCAGGGCGATCGTGAGGTCTAGGAAATTAATGGTCCTCTGATCTATTTCAGCGGTAAATTTGAGGCCTAGTAAGTTGTCATTGAGTTCCTTCACAAACTCAAAAAAATGTGTGCTGGTGCTATCCCACAAAATCAAAATGTCGTCTATAAAACGACCCCAATAGAGTATGTGATATGTGAAGTGATGATTTTCTTCTGTGAAGACTATACGTTCCTCCCACCACCCTAAAAACAAATTTGCAAAGCTAGGTGCACAGATCGTCCCCATAGCTGTCCCAGTGATCTGCAAATAAAACTTACTATTAAATGTAAAGTAATTATGTGTCAATAAAAAGTGCAGTAGTGATAAAACAAAATTATTGTGCTCTTGGAATTGTGTGCCTTTCTTGTTTAAATAATATCTGATTGCTTCTAGGCCCAGATCGTGTTTGATGCTGGTGTAGAGGGCCTCTACATCCAGACTTGCTGTGTCCTTAGTGTCTTTAAGATAAGAGGATAGACTGGATACAAATGGGGATATCATCTGGTCCACATAGCTGCTGATCCCCTCACACAAGCTTTGATTGCCTGACACTATCGGCCTCCCTGGTATAGGGTCACGTTTTTTATGTACCTTGGGGATAGCATAGAAAGTAGCTATGGTTGGATGAGGGTTATAGAGAACTTTCAGTTCTTCTTTGGTGATGAGATCTCTCTCTTTCGCTTGATCTAAAATAGCTTTCAGGTCTTGTTTAAATTTCTCTGTGGGATTTTCTCTCAATAAACGATATGTGTTGATATCATCTAGGAGGGTCATCACCATATGTACATAGTACTCTTTGTTAAGGAGTACTATGTTGCCCCCCTTATCAGAGGGTTTAATCTCTAGATTATTATCTTTCATCAGGCTATCCAAGGCTCCTTTCTCTTGTGGAGTTAGATTTGATCCCAAGAGTGTCTTTCTGGTTTTTATTTTTTGAAGATCCTTGGTGACCAGGTCTACAAATGACTCTATTTTCCCATATTTTGTGAATGATGGAGTAAATCTAGATTGTGGAGTTAAAGTACTATGAGGTGCCCTTAGTGGTACTGTTTCTCCTCGATGCTCCCTCTGTAGGTCTTCTAGAATTTGTAGCGCTTGTACTTCTTTGGCACTTTGTTTAGTTGGATCTCTTTCCAAGTTTTTATGTTCTTTGTGTAGGGCCAACTTTCTCGCAAACAAATTGACGTCCTTAACCCAACTGAAGCAATCGAAATAGGGTAATGGTGTAAAGGATAGGCCTTTGCTTAACATAGCCTCGTGTTCTGGTGTTAGTGTCAGGTCGGTAAGATTAATGATTCACATTTCTTTATTAGATGATTCAGCAGCTATGTCCCCTGACGATATCCCCACTTGTCTCTGTCCCTGAGTTGTACTCCAGGCACTAAAAAATGGGGCATAAACGTTTGGGTAGTAGTCCCTGCTTGGGTAGTGGTTCCAACTGGGCCACTCCCTGATAGTTGAGGTAATGATGAGCAAGAAGATGGCTGTACTAAGACTGACTGTCCTCCTCCTCCCCCCATCACTCAACTTGTATTTAATGGCACCGAATTGGGACATTTTGAAGTATCCTGAGGGTTACCTCTATTACTAGCTTGATTGAAATTGGATCTATTATTCCCTCTCCGTTTATATATAGATCTATAGCCTGTTTTATATGTAGAGGTATAACTCTCAGGTTCTGATGCTTCTGACTCTGATACGTCAGTATATTTGCTGCGGTTGTAGTTGCTACGATAATTTGTTTGACTATTTTTAATATAAATTTTCCCTGTTTCAAAGTCCTTTTTGTCCCTATTATAGTTTCGGTGTTTTCTTTCTTTTACTTCGCTTTGCAGGTATTCTATATTTTTCTGGAGTTTTATTTCCAAATTTGTAAATTCGGTTTGAGACTGAAATGTTTGGATATCATTAAATCTCTTTTTCGAGTTGTGTTGCGACTTTGCTCAGTAGCTTTTTTTCGTACTCTAACAGGTATGTCTGCATACGCAGGGAGCTCTCAGTCAGCAACGCTTCCCAACCTTTCAGGAACTCTGGATCGTCCTGATGGGAATTCGGTCTGATATTGATCCTAATACCTCTATACACGATGTTTTGTTGCAGGTAAGTCTCCAGACTAGTTATTTCCCAAATAGATCTTATATATTGCTTATATGTTTTATTTAACTCCTTAAATGCAAAGTTAATGTCTAAAGCATTAACAGGAAGGTTTTGTGTAGAGAACACTCTGCTAGCTTCTGATAGAAAGACTGATGTGGTAGGTTGGTTAGATATAAAACTGGCCATCCTCTCTCTTAGCTGGCCCTCTGGATACTGTCGAGATTCCTATTACTTGGGGGTCGTTTGGTTTGGGGTTTTTCCCCACTTAATTATACTTCCTTTATTTACATTTGACCCCCTAACACGTGTTGGGACCTCAAATTTAAATTATTTACAATTGGTCACTAGGACCATTAGTTGTCCCTGGATTGACACGTGTTATTAAGTATTAAAATTTAACATTTATTGCTTGTCCTTAAAATATCTAGAACTGACAAATTAAAATTATCAGCTGTGCCTGCCTTGTATATATTAATAGTTTGGATAGGTCTGAATATTAGGTGAATCCACTAGAGGGCACTCTTCACTTATAGCTGTCTAGCTCTCTTTACTTTTCACATGGCATCATCTGTGCTCAATTCGGTGCACACTGTTACTTTCACAGCGCGCTGCCAACTGGCAGCAGATGCCCTCGTGGAGTACACTTACTAATATATCTATCAGACCTCCTATCTTGGTGATGCACTTGCTGGCTAAAACACAGTAATATCACTCTCTGCCCCCTGACATGTTTCGCCAAATACTTGGTGTCTTCAGGAGTATGGGCAGTGGAGTGTGTTGGGGGCGGGACCTAGCTTTTAAAACCTCCCTGCATGTGTAACAGTTATACTGACCAATGTGTGTCTCTGTTACTGTTGACCAGACCAATCGGCCAATCCATGTGTGTTTACCAGATGATACTTGGTGAATAGCTCCTCCTACTTAGCTGTTGACCAGTGAGCATTCGGCTGCGCAGTTTTTGTTTGCGCTAACACTTAGTGCCGATCGCTGATGTTGTTAGTCACTGCGCATGTCTAGGCACTTATTCGTTAGTTGTATTTTTAGTCATGTATATGCGCACGCGTCCGCTCATCGTGACGTAAAATTTATGCGACGGTCAGGTACGTCTCATCCGTGCGCATGTCATGTAACTTAGTGTTTTTCTTTTGCCGGTTGTGAGGTGTACTGCGTCTGCTCAGGGCGATAGAGCAGGTAGATCGTGATCTTCTATTGCGCATGCACTAGGAGTTAGTTCCTAGGAGATGTTCTGTGATCTCTGCTGCGCATGTCGGGGCACTTTAAATCGACTCAAAATGCCTGTCAGATCTCACTGTGGATTAATGCAGAAACACCTCCTCATGGTCCAGCTGTCCAGTAATGTACATCCATGCGCTCGCTTGTTGACAATGGGGTGATATTATATTTTTGAAAAGCATATATATTATCTACATATTTTCTCGGCAGTGATGGAACTTACCTCAGTATCTATCTTACTGACACATACCAATTTCCTTATTTAGGTTATGGAATCCGCCACCTTATTTGTTGTCTTGGCTATAATACCGGAGCCATAGTAGATAGTATAATTATTCTTATTATCCCTAGTTCTTCTGTTGCTACTCTTATTGTTCCATATTTAATATGGATACACGCCACCTACTGTTTACCATTAATACATGCTCTCTCATCTATTTATTCTAGGTGCCCTGAAAATGCCCAGACTTCCCTGCATCACCTCAGTGGTCCACCAGGTAAATGTGTATTTATAATTTTCTGCTTATGTGGATGATTTTAATTTTTAGTGTTTTATTATCTATTTTTTCTCACCTTACATCATGAAAAGTGTAATAGCAAGCGATCAAAAAAATCATACACACCGCAAAATAGTGCTAATCAAACAGTCATCTCATCCCTCAAAAATGATACCCTACCTAAGACAATCACCCAAAAAAAAAAAAAAACTATGGCGACACTAAAACATGATTTTTTGTTTTTGTTTAAAAAATTATGTTATTGTGTAAAACTTAAATAAATTTTAAAAAATGTATATATACACTGCTCAAAAAAATAAAGGGAACACTTAAACAACACAATGTAACTCCAAGTCAATCACACTTCTGTGAAATCAAACTGTCCACTTAGGAAGCAACACTGAGTGACAATCAATTTCACATGCTGTTGTGCAAATGGGATAGACAACAGGTGGAAATTATAGGCAATTAGCAAGACACCCCCAATAAAGAGTGGTTCTGCAGGTGGTGACCACAGACCACTTCTCAGTTCCTATGCTTCCTGGCTGATGTTTTGGTCACTTTTGAATGCTGGCGGTGCGTTCACTCTAGTGGTAGCATGAGACGGAGTCTACAACCCACACAAGTGGCTCAGGTAGTGCAGCTTATCCAGGATGGCACATCAATGCGAGCTGTGGCAAGAAAATTTGCTGTGTCTGTCAGCGTAGTGTTCAGAGCATGGAGGCGCTACCAGGAGACAGGCCAGTACATCAGGAGACGTGGAGGAGGCCGTAGGAGGGCAACAACCCAGCAGCAGGACCGCTACCTCCGCCTTTGTGCAAGGAGGAACAGGAGGAGCACTGCCAGAGCCCTGCAAAATGACCTCCAGCAGGCCACAAATGTGCATGTGTCTGCTCAAACGGTCAGAAACAGACTCCATGAGGGTGATATGAGGGCCCGACGTCCACAGGTGGGGGTTGTGCTTACAGCCCAACACCGTGCAGGACGTTTGGCATTTGCCAGAGAACACCAAGATTGGCAAATTCGCCACTGGCGCCCTGTGCTCTTCACAGATGAAAGCAGGTTCACACGGAGCACATGTGACAGAGTCTGGAGACACCGTGAAGAACGTTCTGCTGCCTGCAACATCCTCCAGCATGACCGGTTTGGCATTGGGTCAGTAATGGTGTGGGGTGGCATTTCTTTGGAGGGCCGCACAGCCCTCCATGTGCTCGCCAGAGGTAGCCTGACTGCCATTAGGTACCGAGATGAGATCCTCAGACCCCTTGTGAGACCATATGCTGGTGCGGTTGGCCCTGGGTTCCTCCTAATGCAAGACATTGCTAGACCTCATGTGGCTGGAGTATGTCAGCAGTTCCTGCAAGACGGAGGCATTGATGCTATGGACTGGCCCGCCCGTTCCCCAGACCTGAATCCAATTGAGCACATCTGGGACATCATGTCTCGCTCTATCCACCAATGTCACGTTGCACCACAGACTGTCCAGGAGTTGGCAGATGCTTTAGTCCAGGTCTGGGAGGAGATCCCTCAGAAGACCGTCCGCCACCTCATCAGGAGCATGCACAGGCGTTGTAGGGAGGTCATACAGGCACGTGGAGGCCACACACACACTACTGAGCCTCATTTTGACTTGTTTTAAGGACATTACATCAAAGTTGGATCAGCCTGTAGTGTGTTTTTCCACTTTAATTTTGAGTGTGACTCCAAATCCAGACCTCCATGGGCTGAAAAATTTGATTTCCATTTTTTTATTTTTGTGTGATTTTGTTGTCAGCACATTGAACTATGTAAAGAACAAAGTATTTCAGAAGAATATTTAATTAATTCAGATCTAGGATGTGTTATTTTTGTGTTCCCTTTATTTTTTGGAGAAGTGTATATATATATATATATATATTTGTGGTCAGGGCTAAGGATGGTGGAAGTGGGGAAAGGGGACACCCTTAACCCTGAACCCAGTGGCTGGGGTGTGCCGGGAGCCACGATTGCGGGTACGCCAAGAAAAGGGGCCAAAGACTTCTGAATAGTTAACATAGTTTTATTGAATATATTACAAAGCCAGTGTACGGAAGGCCTGAGAGATTTCTGCCTGGGGATCTGGTATGTAACGGGCGAAACAGGACGAGCGCCAACGCCCCATGCAGCGAATGACATGTGCGGGGACCTGATGCTTAGAAGCTGCCGACGCAGCCCCAATGCGGAAGGAATGACCCGAAATAGTACTGGGGTCGTGACCCAACCCCTGCATCAGGGACCGGACGAGGGACATGAACTTCGATGTGGTGAGTGGCTTACCTACACAAGGCAGAAGAGGGGAGTCTGGTGGAGAGACCGTGAAGCAGGACGATAATTGCCACAGAACCTCGACCGGGCACCAACGGTTACCTGAAGGGAAAAACTTGATCTCGGAGGGGGGACCAAACTGGTTGGTCTTGGAGGACGGGAGATGGAGGACAAAATGGTCTGTGGACCAGACTAGGTGGCGTTTCTGGAGGAAGCTATGACGCCCGGAGCCCGACGTGAATTCACCAGGCCTGAGGAAGCCGTAGAACCCGAGGTAAATAGCCGCCTTCAGAACCGTGCTGAGAGAGGGCCCAAAAGGACTGCCGTCTAAGGCCGAGGATAGGGCTCTGAACAATTCCCCCGACACCGGCTGTCTACGGGTGCGTGGACCCTTCCCCTTCTTCTGCAGACCCCTGAGTATTGCCTTGACGGCTTGTGAAGCGAGGATGGAACCCCCATCTGGCCTGGCGATCAAGCGATAATGCTGGAGCCCTGCTAAGTATAGCTTGATGGTGTTGTGCGACAAGGAGAGGCGGGTGTGGCAAAATGCAATGAACGCCATGACATATGAGGTTTCCTCCAGCTGACCCCTCGGGAATTCTCGAGCAAACTTGCTGAAAGCCGTAAACCCTGCCCGGTAGTTCCTAGCCGTGTTGTGAGAAAGGGAACCCTCGACCAGTCTCTCTGCCTGGATCACCAGAGATGCTAATCCAGGATGAATGAGCTGAGTGGAGGAACCTGAGTGCCGGAATGATCCGCTTCGGGCATTTCCTGAAAGAAAGTGGAAAAACAGAAACGGAAGAGGGCGTCAGCGGCAGTGTTGGAATCCCCTGGAATGTGAGCACCACGGACATGAAAGTTGTGGGTGAGGGATAGCCACACTAATTTCCGCAGCAGGGCCATGACCCGGAGAGATTTGGACCTGCCGGAATTGATGATATCGACCAGGGACTGGTTGTCCGTGACGAACAAAACCGGCAAGTTGGACCAGGAGCTGCCCCAGACCAAGGCGGCCGCCACGATGGGGTATAATTCCAGGAGGGGAGAAGAACTGATGGCAGCTGGGTCTGCTAGAATTTCCGGAGGCCACCTGGCCGCCAGCCAGTGGGACCTGAAGATGGCGGCAAAGCCGATGGAACCGGCTGCGTCCGAGAAAATAATCGGGGAAGCCGAGTCCCAGCGGGGAACGAAGAGGGAAATGCCGTTCCAACCTGCAAGGAAGGTATTCCACATGGCAAGGTCTGAGATGGCGTGGCAGTTCAGGTGGACAACAGAATCCTGGTCAGGAACTGTGGAAAGAAGATGCAACAGGCTGGCCAGAAAAGATCGGCCCTGGGGCATGATCTTCGGGGCATGATTCAGCAGACCCAGTAAGGACTGAAGCTCCGCCTTGGTCAGGGACAGAGCGCTGACCGCCCGGGAGATGGCAAAGCGGATCCGGGTCAACTTTTCAGGGGGCAGACTGGCCTCCATCTTGATGGAATCTAACGTGATGCCCAGAAAGGTTACCCTGGTGGCAGGGCCCTCGGTCTTGGTGGAGGCCACGGGCACCTGGAGGAGGGAAAAAAACTCCAAGAGGGTAGCGGGAATTGAGGGGACCGGATGAGGGTTTTCAATGAGCAAAAAATCGTCCAGGTAATGAATTACCATAGGAAGATCTCCGTGATGCACCAGGATCCAATGGAGAGCCCTGGCAAACTGGTCGAACAGCCAGGGGCTGCTCTTGGACCCAAAGGTTAAGCGGTTGGCAAAATAAAACCTGTCCGACCAATTGATGCCATAGTATCTCCAAAGATTCGGGTGGACCGGGAGAAGCTTGAAGGCATCGGCTATGTCTACCTTGGCAAGCCAAGACCCAACCCCCGACTGGAGAATGAGCTGAATGGCTTCCTCAACTGACGAGTATTGCATAGAATACTCCTCAGAAGGGATAAGAGAATTCAGGCTTGGGGTGGATGACATATGAGGCGCTGACAGATCGTAGATGAGGCGTTTTTTATTCGAAGACTGTTTCACAACCAGCCCAATAGGGTTGATCCGCCAGGACTGAAATGGAATGTGGAGAAAGGGACCAATGATGAACCCTTTTTCAACTTCGGATCGAAGGAGGGCATCCACGGCCTCCGGGTCACCGAATGCCGAGCGCAAATTGGGACCCTCCCATGACCCGTGAGGCAGGGTGATGAGCCCTGTGTGAAAGCCCTCCTTGAACCCGGCCAAGAGGAAGGCCACGAAAAGACGGTCTGGGTGATCCTGCAGCAGAACAGCCAGAAGGTCTATATCAATGTCGGCTAGTCAGGAGCTCTTGGAAGATTTCCTGGAACAAGCCGAACGCGGATGGGCCCGAAAACATGCCGAGCAGATGTGAAGAGCTCGACAGGCGTTAAAGGCACAACCCCCCGCATTGAAGTTGTTGCAGACCTGGCTGCTACCTAAAAAGACGATTGGTCTGCCCAGTTTGTCCAGAGTTGCCGAGGGCTTGGTGGCCCCGGAGGTACTAGGAGCAGCTCCCGGCTGGGAAGGATGAGCCCGATCGGGACACCAGTCAGAGGAATGAAATATGGACTGGCAAGAGGTGCAGGAGGGAGCTCTGAGACCGGCGAAATGACGGCAGAACAGCTCCATGTCGAGATCAGCCCAATTAGTCATGAACTGAAACTGCGACAGGGCTGCTGCCGCCTTAGCGGAAAAGGACCTGTGATAATCGTAGAACGCGGAGCCACCGTACTTGTGGCCCAGGTCCGATACGCGATACAGGTAGGTATCAAGCTCCTCCCTCCTGGACGGATTGGCAGAACAAACAATGTCCCGATACAGGCTAAAGGCCAGGAGAAACTCGGGAATGGACAATTTGCGGTTAAGTCTGGCGTCTTTGGCCTTCAAGACCACCGAAACCTCCCCGCAATTGATGATCCGATTCTCCGAGATGTCCTGGGAGGCGATGAGGATGGAGGCCAAATTCACATCCTTCCCAGCCAGGATGTCCTTCTTAATATGCTCGGGAATGAAGTGAGACGGGGCAATCAGAGGACCAGAAGCTGGCCTACCTGCCACATCTAGAGGTGGGGAGGGTGGGATTGCCGAGGGTCTGGACTCGAGGGCTGCAACCCTGGCCTGAATGTCACATAAAGAACTGGCAAGTCTGTTGATAGAGGACTGAATCTGGGACATGGCTTGCTGGATGGAAGGTGAGCTAGACTGACCCTCCACTGAACTCGGGGCCGTCATCAACAAGCGGTATAATTCCGCCTTACGGGCTGACGCGGGATGACGAATCCCCCTGCGGTTAAGCTCGGTGACTAGCCTAGGCACAGTCCAGCTCCGCAAGGAAGCGCTGACGGAGTGACCCGAAGCCGATGTTCCAGGAAGGGAAATATTGTCTTCCATCTCCGACACGTGCGACATCCTTAACCTGCGGAAAAGGAAAATGAGAGGGAAAACGAAGCTGCGGTCGCGAAGGGACAGCCTAAAACGAAGATGAAAGGTGAGGGAAACGAAACCATTCAAAATATTTACCAGAAGAAGCCCAAGACCAAGGAACCGGAGATCCGAAACCGATAACGAACCGGTAAGCTAAAGAAAAACCCAGACCTTCAGAAGGGAAGAGCAAACGAAAATACGGTCCTCAGAGGAACGAACATGACCTGAACTTACCTTAGAAAGGATTTAAACCTTTGACTGACGTGAGCCAAAAAACGGACCGGAACCTGCGATCTGAAGATAATGTGTATGAGGACCAGGTGACCGACAGCTGGGAAGAAAAACGGAAGGCGATCCCCTAAAGGAAGTGGTGACAGGTAAGACGCTGAAAGGATCAGTCGACCAGGCTGGCCCAGGGAACGAAAGAGCCTGAGACATGACCCAGGGCACGAGGGACATGCCGACTGGAAACAAGAAGCATGGACAACCCACACCCGTGACATGCAGAGCGACCAGATGGCCGAGAAACTGAAAACAGATCTGGGCGAACCAGGAGGAAGGAGGAATCCCAGGTAAACTGGGGCAGAGACCTGGGCGATCCAGGAGAAAGAAGAAACCCCAGGCGAACTAGGGAAGAGACCTGGGCGATCCAGGAGAAAGAAGAAGCCCCAGGCGAACTAGGGAAGAGACCTGGGCGATCCAGGAGAGAAAAACGTGGACCGGGCGAACCGGAGAGAGACGACCCTGGGCGATCCAAGGCTTGAGACAGGATGAACACCGTGTGAGAGAGAGAGCCCGGGCGATCCGGGAAGACCAAGCAACGACAGGGACTGTGGCGAGAATGTTGTGAGCCGGAACACTGAGAGCCGTCGTGTATGGGAATGGACAACCTGAGGTGAGGCCCGTGATATGTGTACTGGTGACTGCGGAGGCTGGCAAACCCAGAGTACTGGCCAAGACTCCGCAGTAGCTGGAGGAAGAACATGCTACAGCTGGGGGACAGGAATGTTGTAAAACATTGGCAGGAACCACACACCCACCCGCAAATCGAGGAACGGAACCTGCGGAATGCAGGAACAGACCAACCCCAACTCGCCGCGGGTAGGCGGGCTGCCCGATGTTGGTTCAAAACCTGGGCGTCCAGAATGTCGCGCCCTGCAGGCACGAGCCGTAGGCAGCCGAATATGCGGCCTCAGGACCACGTATGCCTATTGTCGCGCGCCCCCCCCCGAGACTATGGGAACGCACGACAATATGCCTCAAAAAGACGCATGAGTACCTCCCGGGGTGTCGGGCGTCCCACAGCACGGACGCACGTGCTGCAAAAACGCCTAGGGGAGAGCCATTTCCCGGGGGATCAATGGCCCCCGCCTGTCGGCCGACCCACAGCCCGCAGGAGCGCGTCACAAAAGCGGCCAGGCCCGAACCAAGCCCAGGTGAGACAGAGAAAAATGCAGCAGTGAAGTGGTGAGGACTACATGACTACATGCCCCAGGACAAGGGGAGAAGACGATGAAGTGGACAGGGACCCCGGCCAGGCAGACGAGGGATCCGATACCCTGGAGGCCGCTTCACCCAGGCAGCGTGAGGTGACAGGCAGAACCTGCGCTTAACCTACCGTGATAGCCTTGAGACGCCAGGAGCGGAGGAGAGCCGAACGCTGGAGACGCAGCTGGAGGAAGCTGAGGGGGCGGACCCAGAAGTGAGGACACTGCTGAGGACCGGACTGCACGCTGAGCACGCCGCAGGAACGCCAGGCTGGAGAGGAGGTGCGTGCCGGCCTAAATGCTGCATGCCCCTCCCACAATTACAGGCTGCGCTGCAGCCTTAACCATATATATATAAATGGTATTGATACATCCATAACAACCTTAAAAATATCAAGTGAACACCATAAAAAAATAAAATACAAACGGTGTAAAAAAAGTGTAATAGCAAGCGATCAAAAAGTCATATGCACCTTAAAATATTACCACTCAAGCCGTCATCTTATACCGAAAAAATGAGCCCCTACATAAGACAGTCGCCCAAAAAATAAAAATAAACTATGGCTTTTAGAATATGGAGACACAAAAAAAATCTTTTTTTCAAAAATGCTTTATTATGTAAAACTAAAACAAACCACAACAAAAAAATCATATTTGGTATTGTCGCGTCGTAACAACCTGCTCTATAAAAATACCACATGATCTAACCTGTCAGATAAGCATTGTAAAATGACAAAAAATGAAAACGGTGCCAAAACAGCTATTTTTTGTTACCTTGCCTCACAAAAAGTCTAATATAGAGCAACCAAAAATCATATGTACCCTAAAATAGTATCAACAAAACTGCCACCTTATCCCGTAGTTTCCAACATGGGGTAATTTTTTTGGAGTTTCTACTCTAGGGGTCTTCAAATGTGACATGGCAGCTTAAAATTATCCCAGTGAAATCTGCCTTCCAAAAACCATATGGCGTTCCTTTCCTTCTGCGCAATGCCGTGTGCCCGAACAGCAGTTTACAAACACATATGGGGTGTTTAGCAAACTACAGAATCAGGGCAATAAATATTAAGTTTTGTTTGGCTGTTAACCCTTGCATCGTTAGTGGATAAAAATGGAAAATCTGCCAAAAAAGTGAAATTCTGAAATTTCATCTCCATTTTCCATTAATTCTTGTGGAACACCTAAAGGGTTAACAAAGTTTATAAAATCAGTTTTGAATACCTTGAGGGGTGTAGTTTCTAAAAGGGGGTCATTTTTGGGTGGTTTCTATTATGTATGCCTCACAAAGTGACTTCAGACCTGAACTGGTCCTTAAAGGGGTTCTACCACTTCGTTTTCACCTAATTAGCTTTCAGACACTAGCGATCCGCTAGTGTCTGCTCTCCCAAACCATCCTAATATAACTGTTTATTGTCCTGCCGTTTCGCTAAAAATCGAACTTATATAGATATGCTAATGAGCCTCTAGGTGCTATGGGGGAGTCATTAGCACCTAGAGGCTCAGTCTACCTTCACAAACTGCTGCCGCCCAGCGCGTCCCTCCAGCCCGCCCATCTCCTCCGGAATGCGATCCTCCCCTTGCGCGTCTGTATTCGGCGCATGCGCAGTGAATGTCTGACCGCTTCCCTCCTCAGACATTTCCACTGCGCCTGCGCCGATGACGTCATAGTGCTCCGAGGAACAGGCGCAGTGGAGATGTCTGTGCAGAAAGCGGTCAGACATTCACTGCGCATGCGCCGAATACATACGCGCACGGCGCATGCGCAAAATTCGTCCACTGGCTCACAGGGAAGATCGCATTCGGGAGGAGATGGGCGGGCTGGAGGGACGCGCTGGGCGGCGGCAGTTTGTGAAGATAGACCGAGCCTCTAGGTGCTAATGACGCCCCCATAGCACCTAGAGGCTAACTTTATTCTATGAGTTGCTGTGATTATGGCATACCCCATGTTAGCACTTTTGCTGAATAAAAACATGTTCTAGCAAAAATAATTTTTGTGTCACATTACGAAAACCATATTTTTGATTTTTATTTATTTTTTTATTTTGGAAGGGGGGGGGGTCCTGTAATGGAATTCTTTGGGAGCTGTTTTTGGCACTATTTTGTGGTACTATAATTTATTGCTGTGGGAAACACAGCAATTCCACCATGTTTCTTGGTCTTTTTCACACCACATGCATTTTGGTTTAACTAATGTGTTTTTATTTTTTGTGTCATTGTGAAGTGGCACTGTATATGTCATTTTAACTACACAGTCGAGACACATTATTTTGACCACCAGCCAATATCCACCGTGACCACTGTGTGCAGCATGGACAGCACCTAGAGTGGCTGGGACTCAATAGGTGGCTCAAAAAGGTCCTGGTACTTTGTCACAGGCATCTGGAGCTATACTGACTGCAGTGCATCACACCGCTGCTGGAGGGGGCATAGTGGAGGACCAAAGAGTGATGACAATCGAGGTGGTCTCACTGATGCTTAATTGGGTTCAAGTCTGGGAAATTAGGGGGCCAGGGTAGTACTTGGAAGGCTTGTTTATGTTCTTCCAACCAATGTTGGACATTTCTAGCTGTGTGACATGTCGCATTGTCTTGCCATCCCAGAAAAGACAATCATGGGTGTACATGATCTACAAGGATGAAATCACACCCAAATGGGGTAGAGAGTGCATTCCACATGGATGAGTGGGCCCAGAGAATGCCAGGAAAACATTCCATAATGTTGCCACCACCAGCTTATGTTCTTCCAGCAATGGTTGCAGGGTGTTTGTTCTCTGATGTTTGTCGCCTGGCACACCAATGTCCATCCATTCAATAAAGAAAACAACATGGCTCATTGACTGCAACCCTTCGCCAATCAGTGGAGGACCAATTCCAATACTGCCACAAAAATTGAAGCCTATTTTTCTGATAAAATTTCATTGGCAGAGACGCAGTGAACATCTATCTGCTTCAGAGCCCCATACGCAGTAGTGTTCACTGAACTGTTGTTTTAGACACATGACTGGTGTTCCCCTGGTTCATTTTGGCAGTGAGCTATTCCACTGTAGTGTGTCGGTCCACCTTTGTAGTCTTCGTTCACCTTTCACATTAATGTCAGAGATAACAGCTGGGGGTTGTAAAAGAAGGTAGATGTGTAGAGAACAAGATCCAAGGAAGGCAGCTTACATAGGCTGGAGCACAGACAAGGCAGTTTGCAATGGGTGGATTTTGGACACACAGATCTAAGATCTAGAACGGACAGGGACACAGGCACATAAAAGAAAAAGTCTGAAACAAGGAGCAGGTTCCAAAGTGAATAACAGAAAGATTTTCTCCTTTGCTGGCTCAATTTTTCCATTGCATTATAAACTGCTCGCTTTCAGGGGTTACAGCCACCGCTGCAATTCTGAAGCAGTGGCCATGTTTGGAAAAAGCACTGTCCTCTCTGGTGGCCAGGACTGTGCAAAGCGTGCATAGACACTGCCAGCCACCTTGTATCTGCTCTATAATGCATCTATCAAAGTAGGGCCCAATACACACACAAATAACCACAGGTGCAATCCCAAGATAAAAAACATTGATAAACCAATACTTCCAGAATTCATTAAGAAAATGCATCTTTATTGAACAACATAGTTAAAAAGACATGCACATGGTATCGATATCCAAAACCACATGGAGGTGCAGAACCGTGGTCACATAACAAGTATTGCGGAATATAAAAGATACCGTATTTTTCACTCCATAAAACGCACTCCCCCCCCAAGCCTGAGATGTATGAGCGGGGAGAGAGGAGGGGCTGGAGACCGGAACTTGGGGCGGGGCCCGTTGTAGTCACTGTACTCTTACACCGGGCCCCGCCGCTCACCGCAGTATTTCTAAACATTAATCCTTAACCTGTTAAGTTTAATTAAAGCTGAACTCTTCCCTGTATCAGTACTGTACTTACTAACAAGCTTCCATAGCAGACAGAGCGGACGGCAGCAGTAACGTCACTCACTGACGCTGCGCGCCTGCTCCTCCCACTTTTCAGGCGGAGCATGCGCGCGACATCAGTGAGTGATGTTACTGCTGCCGTCTGCTCTGCCTGCTATGGAAGCTTGTTAGTAAGTACAGTACTGATACAGGGGAGAGCGCAGCTTTTATTTAACTTATTAACAGGTTAAGGATTAATATTTATAAATACTGCGGTGAGTGGCAGGCCGGTGTATTGGGAGACCTGTGGATGACACATATACAGCAGTGTCATCCACAGATCACCCCCCCCCCCATAACAGTGTCATCCACAGATCCCCCACCCCATAACAGTGCCATCCACAGATCCCCCACCCCATAACAGTGCCATCCACAGATCCCCCACCCCATAACAGTGCCATCCACAGATCCCCCACCCCATAGCAGTGCCATCCACAGATGCCCCTCCCCATAGCAGTGCCATCCAGATGCCCCTCCCCATAGCAGTGCCATCCAGATGCCCCTCCCCATAGCAGTGCCATCCAGATGCCCCTCCCCATAGCAGTGCCATCCAGATGCCCCTCCCCATAGCAGTGCCATCCACAGATGCCCCTCCCCATAACAGTGCCATCCAGATGCCCCTCCCCATAGCAGTGCCATCCACAGATGCCCCTCCCCATAACAGTGCCATCCACAGATGCCCCTCCCCATAACAGTGCCATCCACAGATGCCCCTCCCCATAACAGTGCCATCCACAGATGCCCCTCCCCATAACAGTGCCATCCACAGATGCCCCTCCCCATAACAGTGCCATCCACAAATGCCCCTCCCCATAACAGTGCCATCCACAGATCCCGCATAACAGTGCCATCCACAGATCCCCCATAACAGTGCCATCCACAGATCCCCCACATGACAGTGCGTCATCCACAGATACCCCATAATAGTCTCATGCACAGACCACCATTAGTTCAAAACCCACCAAAAGCTCACCTTTTGGTAAAAAAAAAAAAAAAAAAGTATTTCTTATTTTCCTCCTCAAAAACCTAGGTGCGTCTTATAGGCAGGTGTGTCTTATAGGGTCAAAAATATGATAAGTATAAACAGATTAAACCACACTATGGTACATTCACTCTAACCAAGTCTTGCACAATATACAGACCCAGACCTCAGGGGAGGAAGCGAACGCAAAACACGTGTTGTGGTGTCCTGTAGAGGTGCTTTCTTCTAGGTCTGTATATTGTGCAATATGTGGTTACAGTGGATGTACCACAGTGTAGTTTTATCTGTTTATACTTACCTTTTAGTTCGCAACACTTGTTGTGTGACCACGGTTTTGCACCTCCTTGTGGTTTTGGATATCGATACCATGCGCATGTCTTTAACTAGATGTTAAGATGCGTTTTCTTAATGAATTCTGGAAGCAGTGTGACAATTTGATTTATCAGTGTCTGCTCTGAAATGGCAACCGTAACCCCTAGAAATGTGCAATGTATAATGCAATGGAAAAATGAACCAAGCCAGCAAAGAAGGCAATATGTAAAGTCACAATATTTAGGATTACTTACTGGTAATAGTTTTTCCATGAGCCCATGACAGCACTTTTTTTTTTTTTTTTTTAACATAGTATTTCATAGAAATGAAACAAAGCATAGGGTGAGAATAAATCCCGGGTGTTGTCATGGGCTCATAGAAAAACTAGTAGCAGTAAGTAATCCTGAATTTCCCCTACACCCATGACAGCACTCTTGAGAGAAGACTAGAATAGAAACTAGCCTAAGGGGGGAGGGGGGGAATAACGCTTGTAACACTTTCCTCTCTGAGGATAAACGATCATTGGAGTCTAAATCTAGTTTGTAGTGTCGAAAAAAAGTTCATGGAGATTGGCCCTTTCTGCCCATGAAGTAGAAACAGATCTGGTTGAGTGAGCACCAAAACCAAAAAGGTGGAGTTTCCCCCACCGCGAAATAGGCCAAAGGGATAGCCTTTACTATCCATCTGGCTAGGGTTCTAGAAGACACCTCATTACCCTTGTTTTTTCCCCCAAACTGCACAGTCTGGAGGATTTCCTCCACTGACTGGTGATATTCAGATATTGAGACAGGCATATTTTAACATCTAGACAATGGAGCCTCCTTTCCTTCTCATTCTTAGGGAACTGACACAAAGATGGGAGAACAATATCTTGGGACCTATGAAAAAGAGAGACCACTTTGGACAAAAAAAAGATGGGTCTGGTTTAATGAGCACTCTATCCTCCTGGATGTTAGTATAAGGAGGAGAAGAAGAAATCTCACCCACTCTCCTAGCTGAGGTGATGGCCTCCAGAAAGGCAGTTTTAAAGGTCTAATGGGGGAACTGACGACCTGACTACAGGCTTAATTCTGACTGCTTTAAAAAAAAAACTCCTAATCCAAGGATGATTGGCAATGGGGAATTCAAAAAAGGCACTCAGAGCAGACATCTGTACTTTAAGAGTGCTAAGTCTTAGGTTCTTATTAAGACCTTCTTGAAGGAAATCCCAAATCTTAGGCATAGGAGGAGGACTTATAGGATCAACCAGGGCGCTAGTGAACTTTAAGAAAGTCTTGCAGACCCTAAAGGTAAATACTGGAGGTTACTTTCTTCCAACAAGACAAAGGGGTAGAAATAACCTCTTTGGCTAGACCCCTACGCTCTAAGATTTCCCCTTCAAATACCAGGCTGCCAGATGAAGGTGCTTTACTTCCAGATAAAAGACACATGACAGCTGCCCAAACACACCCAGCTCTGCTACATCTATACACATAACAGCTGCCCCAACACTGCTATATCTCTATATGACAGCTGTCCCAGCACACTCAGCTCTGCTATATCTCTATATATGATAGCTGCCCCAGCACACCCAGCTCTGCTACATCTAATACACATGACAGCTGCACCAGCACACTCAGCTCTACTATATCTCTATATATGACAGCTGCCCCTGCACACTCAGCTCTGCTACATCTATACACATGACAGCTGCCCAAACACACCCAGCTCTGCTACATCTATATATCTCTAAGTATTGCTATACAGTAGAGATATAGCAGAGCTGAGTGTACTGGGGCAGCTGTCATATATAGAGATATAGTAGAGATGAGTGTGCTGGTGCAGCTGTCATGTGTATTCGATATAGCAGGGCTGAGTGTGCTGGGACAGCTGTCATATAGAGATATAGCAGTGCTGGGTGTGTTGGGGCAGCTGTCATTTGTATAGATGTAGCAGAGCTGGGTTTGCTGGGGCAGCTGTCATATATAGAGATATAGTAGAGCTGAGTGTGCTGGTGCAGCTGTCATGTGTATTAGATGTAGCAGAGCTGGGTGTGCTGGGGCAGCTATCATATATAGAGATATAGCAGAGCTGAGTGTGCTGGGACAGCTGTCATATAGAGATATAGCAGTGTTGGGCAGCTGTCATGTGTATAGATGTACACTTAGCCAGCTATAACAGTAGAAGTCTCATATTTTTTCAGTCAGTAGCAAGGCTGCTCTTATGGCTGTGTGGGTAAGTGCTTTGCCTCTTATACAGAAGGTCGTGGGTTTGAATCCCAGCAGAAACTTTTCTGAAATACAGGCTAAATTAGAATACACAAGCACTCACTCCATATATGGACATACAGGGTGGGACACAGGAAGAGGCTGCATTGCATCGCTGACATGGAGGTAAGTATAAGTGTTTTTTTTTTTTTTTAATACCCGACTGTTACTGCCATAGGGGAAGCGGGAGGCACTTGATACTGGCACATGGGGGGAGGGGGGTTGGCATAGGGTGGCCACTGGCATCACCCCAGAAAGCCAGACCTCACCGACCACGCCCCCAAATCGATAAACCACGCACACTTCCATGAAGCCACGCCCTCATTCAGTGAAGGGGGGACTGCTCGGGTTAATAAATACTGTGAAAGGGGTACTGCTGAAAGGAGTTAATAACTACTGTGAAGGGCCTTCACAGTAGTTATTCCCCCTTTTCAGCAGTCCCCCAGTCACAGTATTTATTAACCCCTTTCAGTCCCCTCTTCAGTGCAGTTATTTATTCCCCCCTTTGCTCCCACAGTAGTTATAATTAACCCCTTCAGTAGCCAGACTGTCTTTCCCCCCTTTCAACTTGAAGTTTCACAGCAGACTCCCCCCCCCCCCCCCCCCCTTTCAGTTTCCGCAATCCATTTCCATTCCATCCACGGCCTGGCCACAGCAACAGCACAGTCTTCGCCAGTAAGATACTACGACTACCAGCGCAGCTGCGCTCGCATTCGGCTGGCAGTGGCAGCGCTCCTCAGAAGCTGTCTTCCACTTCCCTTCCCGCTGTGCCTGAAGTGACTGGCGCAAATCTGCAGGGCAGCGCTGCGTGTGACGTCAGTACGCGGAGCGCTTTTGACAGTGATCCGGTTAATGTGACATAGACTGTGAGTGATTTAAAGTGCCCCTCACCACGGAGTCGCCAATAACCGCAAAAAAGGAGGACTTCTGGGCGTCCGTCCTGGTCTTGAGCTGGACGAAAGACCAGGAGTCTAAAAACCGGACTGTCCGGCCTAAAACCGGACGTCTGGCAACCCTAGGTTGGCACCTGATACTGGCACATGGGGGGGGGGGGGGAGAGATGACATGGCACTATGATACTGGGACATTGGGGAAGGAGGGGGGAGAGAGGCACTTGATACTTTTGGGGGGGGAGGAGAGAGGCACTGGCACTTTTTTTGGGGGGGAGATGGCATGGCACTATGATACTGGGACATTGGGGGGGAGGCACTTGATACTGGCACTTTTGGGGGGGGGAGGAGAGAGGCACTGGGAGGAGAGAGGCACTGGCACTTTTGGGGGGGGGGAGATGGCATGGCACTATGATACTGGGACATGGGGGGGAGAGAGGCAATTGATACTGGCACTTTTGGGGGGGAGATGGCATGGCACTATGATACTGGGACATGGGGGGGGAGGGGGAGAGAGGCACTGGCACTTTTGGGGGGGAGATGGCATGGCACTATGATACTGGGACATGAGGGGAGAGGCACTTGATACTGGCACTTTTGGGGTGGGGGAGATGGCATGGCACTATGATACTGGGACATATGGGGGGGAGGAGAGAGGCACTTGATACTGGCACATTGGGGGGTAGATGGCACTATGATACTGGGACATGGGGGGAGAGAGGCAATTGATACTGGCACTTTGGGGGGGAGATGGCATGGCACTATGATACTGGGACATGGGGGGGGGAGAGGCACTTGATACTGGCACTTTTGGGGGGGGAGATGGCATGGCACTATGATACTGGGACATGTGGGGGGAGGAGAGAGGCACTTGATACTGGCAATTGATGGGGGGGCATCTATGGGGACACTTACTGGCACATTATTGGGGGGCATTATGGGGGACACTAGGCCGGCAGCCTATCAGAGGCCGGACACTGAGGGCATCATATATGGTGCATTTTATACTGGTACATTATGGGGGGACACTAGCAGGAAGGGGGGAGAGGAGCACTATGGGGGAATTTACTGGGGGCACTATATAGGGGTATTTTATACTGGGACATTATGGGGGCACTATGGGGACATTAGCTCAACTGGGGGCATTACAAGGGGTATTTTTTGCACTGTCACACTAAAAGGAGAATGATTTCTACTGGGGGGGCATTATGGTGGGCTTTATTACTCCCCCATGGTATGACCCCCTAGTAGTAGCACCAGCCTCTCCCTGCTCTGCTATCCCTCTGCCCCTTCTCCAAATCCTTATTATGAAATCTTTCTCATTAGGATAAAACACATCAGCTCCGCCGAGCCCCCAGCCAAAGTGTGGAAGTGGTGTCCGAGATCCCCAAGGGCCAAGCAACTAAGTTTTTATGTGAAATATGTTTGTTATACACATATAGCCTACACTGTGCCCCACAATATACAGTATACCGCTACACTGTGTAGTCTGTTCTATAAGCACCATTGTTTTGTGGTGGCGGACAGAAAATAATCTGGAAGTGCCCCTCTCGAGACCAGGCTCTGACTGCTAGGGGGGGGGGGGGGTCTGCTGAGCTAACGGATGCCCCCTATGGCAGTAGCACCACCATAGCCCCCATATATGGCAAAAAAAAAGGTGGCACCATTTTCTACTTCACTGGGTGACACCAGCCCTAGCAACGCCACTGAGGCTAGCAGAACCGTTCTTAATTCCCTCACATTTTGGGAGTCCTGGCTTTCTGTTGGATTCCACACCCCCTACAGAACCCCCCACTGACAAAATGCCTCCCACCCCGTCAGACTGGCATCCGTGGTGATGGTTACTTGCTCCTGTAGAATCCATGGGAAGCACTGAGTCAGATTTGAAGGCTCTAGCCACCAGGTTAAGGGTGAGAGACAGAGGTGCCTCCAGAGGGGACAATGAGCCCTGCTATTCTTTTAAGATCTGCCACTGATCCGTCCTGGAGCGAAACAGGGACCAACTTACAGCTGGTATTGTGGAGGTCATTCTGCCTAGTACGGCCATCCCTTGCCTGATACTTCGATCTTTTGTGGCTATTAGGACTTGCACGTCTTTCATTAACCAGAATCAGCCCTAGAAAAACACATTCTTGTGAGGGGGTCAAGTTTGATTTCTCCAAGTTTATCTGCCACCCAAGATTTACTAGAAAGTCTACTTCTAGAAGACGAGAGGATAGAAGATCTACAGATTCTGCCACCACCAAAAGATCGTCCAAAGGAATAACTAGAATGTCTTTTTCTCTTATGTGGTCCATTAACTTTGTAAAAAGCCTCGGGGCCTGGCATATTCCAAATGGAAGAGCTCTGTATTGTAAACAATGAACCTGTCCTTCCATAGACGCAGCCACTCTGAGGTATTTTTGAAAGTCGACATGAACTGGAAAGTGATAATCGGCATCCTTTCTGTCTATGGTAGCCATGACACAGTCTTTGAAAAGAGGTTTTATTGCAGACTGTACGGATTCCATTCTGAACTTCTTGTATTTGAGGCACTGATTTAAGTCTCTCAGGTTTATAATCATTCTGAAAGATCCGTCTGGTTTGGGTACGAGTCTGGGACGGGAATTAGAAAAAAATACAGATAAAAGGAGAAAAAAAAAAATCACAGAATTTGGAGCTAGATTTGTCATTTTTAGCCTTTCCTTGTGGGGGAGAGATAATCTCCAGACAAAAACAGTCTTTTATGATACCATTTATCAAGGGGCTTGCCGAGATTTTTTCCCAAGCCAGAGGAAAAATAAATAAAAAAAGAGATAGTCTTTCCCCCACATGACAGTAACCATCATTGCTGACCAGACATGCGGCCTGAAGTGGACTGGGTACTAAAGAGGAACCCCTTACCTCTTCTACCTCGGTTTTCTCTCCATTTATTTTGCTTTTGATCTGTTTTGTTGAAGACTCTCCTGTTTCTGCAAAAAAAATGCTGCCTCCTAGGTGGTTTGGAAACAGGAAGCCCTTTCTTATGTTAGAGGCCTTCTCTAATAGGTCATCCAAAACTGACACAAAAAGGAAGTCTCTCTGGCACGGGATAGAGCAAAGCTTATTTTTTTAACCCGTGTCATCTAGCCGCGGATCTGGCATTTAATCCTAATGCATCTTTAACCACGTCAGCCCCCATAGCTTAAACACCCTTAATGACCAGGCCACTTTTTACACTTCTGCACTACACTACTTTCACCGTTTATTGCTCGGTCATGCAACTTACCACCCAAATGAATTTTACCTCCTTTTCTTCTCACTAATAGAGCTTTCATTTGGTGGTATTTCATTGCTGCTGACATTTTTACTTTTTTTGTTATTAATCGAAATTTAACGATTTTTTTGCAAAAAAATGATATTTTTCACTTTCAGTTGTAAAATTTAGCAAAAAAAAACGACATCCATATATAAATTTTTCTCTAAATTTATTGTTCTACATGTCTTTGATAAAAAAAAAATGGTTTGGGTAAAAAAAAAAAAATGGTTTGGGTAAAAGTTATAGCGTTTACAAACTATGGTACAAAAATGTGAATTTCCGCTTTTTGAAGCAGCTCTGATATTCTGAGCACCTGTCATGTTTCCGGAGGTTCTACAATGGCCAGACAGTACAAACACCCCACAAATGACCCCATTTCGGAAAGTAGACACCCTAAGGTATTCGCTGATGGGCATAGTGAGTTCATAGAACTTTTTTTTTTTGTCACAAGTTAGCGGAAAATGATGATTTTTTATTTTTTTTCCTTACAAAGTCTCATATTCCACTAACTTGTGACAAAAAATAAAAACTTCCATGAACTCACTATGCCCATCACGAAATACCTTGGGGTGTCTTCTTTCCAAAATAGGGTCACTTGTGGGGTAGTTATACTGCCCTGGCATTTTAGGGGCCCAAATGCGTGCGAAGTAGTTTGAAATCAAAATGTGTAAAAAATGTCCGGTGAAATCCGAAAGGTGCTCTTTGGAATGTGGGCCCCTTTGACCACCTAGGCTGCAAAAAAGTGTCACACATGTGGTATCGCCGTACTCAGGAGAAGTTGGGCAATGTGTTTTAGGGTGTCATTTTACATATACCCATGCTGGGTGAGATAAATATCTCGGTCAAATGCCAACTTTGTATAAAAAAAAAAATGGGAAAAGTTGTCTTTTGCCAAGATATTTCTCTCACCCAGCATGGATATATGTAAAAAGACACCCCAAAACACATTGCCCAACTTCTCCTGAGTACGGTGATACCAGATGTGTGACACTTTTTTGCAGCCTAGGTGGGCAAAGGGGCCCACATTCCAAAGAGCACCTTTCGGATTTCACTGGCCATTTTTTACAGATTTTGATTTCAAACCACTTCTCACGCATTCGGGCCCCTAAAATGCCAGGGCAGTAATAACTACCCCACAAGTGACCCCATTTTGGAAAGAAGACACCCCAAGGTATTTGGTGATGGGCATAGTGAGTTCATGGAAGTTTTTATTTTTTGTCACAAGTTAGTGGAATATGAGACTTTGTAATAAAAAAAATAAATAAATAAATAAATCATAATTTTCCGCTAACTTGTGACAAACAAAAAAAAAAAATACTAGGAACTCGCCATGCCCCTCACGGAATACCTTGGGGTGTCTTCTTTCCAAAATGGGGTCACTTGTGGGGTAGTTATACTGCCCTGGCATTCTAGGGGCCCTAATGTGTGGTAAGTAGTTTGAAAATCAAAATGTGTAAAAAATGACCTGTGAAATCCTAAAGGTGCTCTTTGGAATGTGGGCCCCTTTGCCCACCTAGGCTGCAAAAAAGTGTCACACATGTGGTATCGCCGTACTCAGGAGAAGTTGGGCAATGTGTTTTGGGGTGTCTTTTTACATATACTCATGCTGGGTGAGAGAAATATCTCGGCAAACGACAACTTTTCAAATTTTTTATACAAAGTTGGCATTTGACCAAGATATTTATCTCACCCAGCATGGGTATATGTAAAATGACACCCCAAAACACATTGCCCAACTTCTCCTGAGTACGGCGATACCAGATGTGTGACACTTTTTTGCAGCCTAGATGCGCAAAGGGGCCCACATTCCTTTTATGAGGGCATTTTTTGACATTTGGATCCCAGACTTCTTCTCACGCTTTAGGGCCCCTAAAATGTCAGGGCAGTATAAATACCCCACATGTGACCCCATTTTGGAAAGAAGACACCCCAAGGTATTCAATGAGGGGCATGGCGAGTTCATAGAATTATTATTATTTTTTGGCACAAGTAAGCGGAAATTGATTTTTTTAAGTTTTTTCTCACAGTCTCCCTTTCCGCTAACTTGGGACAAAAATTTCAATCTTTCATGGACTCAATATGCCCCTCACGGAATACCTTGGGGTGTCTTCTTTCCGAAATGGGGTCACATGTGGGGTATTTATACTGCCCTGGCATTTTAGGGGCCCTAAAGCGTGAGAAGTCTGGAATATAAATGTCTAAAAAAATTTACGCATTTGGATTCCGTGAGGGGTATGGTGAGTTCATGTGAGATTTTATTTTTTGACACAAGTTAGTGGAATATGAGACTGTAAGAAAAATAAATAAAATTTCCGCTAACTTGGGCCAAAAAAATGTCTGAATGGAGCCTTACAGGGGGGTGATCAATGACAGGGGGGTGATCAGGGAGTCTATATGGGGTGATCACCCCCCTGTCATTGATCACCCCCCTATAAGGCTCTATTCAGATGTCTGTATATGTTTTGCGGATCCGATCCATGTATCCGTGGATCCGTAAAAAACATACGGACGTCTGAATGGAGCCTTACAAGGGGGTGATCAATGACAGGGGGGTGATTAGGGAGTCTATATGGGGTGATCAGGGGTTAATAAGTGACAGGGGGGGTGTAGTGGTGTTTGGTGCTACTTATTACTGAGCTGCCTGTGTCCTCTGGTGGTCGATCCAAACAAAAGGCACTACCAGAGGACCAGGTATATTAGACGCTGTTATCAAAACAGCGTCTAATATACCTGTTAGAGGTTAAAAAAAATCGCATCTCCAGCCTGCCAGCGAACGATCGCCGCTGGCAAGCTGGAGATCCACTCGCTTACCTTCCGATCCTGTGTGCACGCGTTCACAGGAAATCTCGTGTCTCGCGAGATGACGCATATATGCGTGACTGTGCGCAGGGCTGCCGCCTCTGGAACGCGATCCTGCGTTAGGCGGTCCGGAGGCGGTTAAAGCGTCCAAAATAAAGTCAACTGCTTTAAAGATGGTTGGAAATACCACTATGAGCTGGTCTCTGGAGGTTTTACTTTGGATATGGGATTCTAGTTCGTTAAAGAGGACCTTTCACCAGAATAAAAACATCTAAACTAACTATACAGACATGTAGAGCGGCGCCCAGGGATCCTCCTGCACTTATTGTTATACCTGGGCGCCGCTCCGTTCTCCCGGTATAGCCTCCGGTATCTTCATAGTTAGGCTCCACCCAGGGGAACCTAACGGCGTCTCATTCTCCCATGCTGTAGCGCTGGCCAATCGCAGAGCTCAGCTCATAGCCTGAGAGAAAAAAAAGCCTCTCAGGCTATGAGCTGAGCGCTGCGATTGGCCAGCGCTACAGCATAGGAGAAAGAGACGCCGGCAGGTTCCCCTGGGTGGAGCCTAACTATGAAGATTCCGGAGGCTATAACGGGAGAACGGAGCGGCGCCCAGGTACAACAGTAAGTGCAGGGGGATCCCTTGGCGCCACTCTACATGTCTGTACAGTTAGTTTAGATGTTTTATTCTGGTGAAAGGTCCTCTTTAAATCTTTGTCGCACTCTGTATTAGCTGTAAGTGGGGTATCAAGACAATTTCCATGTTAACCTGTGTAGTGTAATTATATATATATATATATATATATAATTTTACACACACACACACACACACACCCCACCACCACCCTATACACAGGGTCCCCAGCCTCCTCCTGAACCACATCCTCAGGGCAGCCCGATTACGATTACCCTCATATGATTCGTCAACAGGCAGACTCTCTTGCCTAGCTGCAGTAGTGAAGACAGAGAGAACTCCACTGAAAGGCTTCTCTGGGGCTGCAAGGAGGAGGAGAAGTAGTAAATGCAAATTCATATATTTACTCAGAGATTTAAACCTCTGTACTATAAAACACACATACACTATTTTCTGCTGGGCAAAATTTTGGGAAGTTGGTTCACTGCAAACTGATTTACTCATCTCTAGTTTAAATCTCTAAGTGATAACATTAAATAGTAGACCAAAATCCATGTTGGTGCATCTGCAGACAATTTTTTTTTTTTATTTACATTTTTTTTTGGGGGGGATGGGAATTACAGTAAAGAGTGTAGAGGTTTAAATATATGAATAGGGATGAGCGAACCCGAACTGTATAGTTCGGGTTCGTACCGAATTTTGGGGTGTCCGTGACACGGACCCGAACATTTTCGTAAAAGTCCGGGTTCGGGTTCGGTGTTCGGCGCTTTTTGAAAGGCTGCAAAGCAGCCAATCAACAAGCGTCATACTACTTGCCCCAAGAGGCCATCACAGCCTTGCCTACTATTGGCATGGCTGTGATTGGCCAGTGCAGCATGTGACCCAGCCTCTATATAAGCTTGGGTCACGTAGCGCTGCACGTCACTCTGCTGATTCAAGCATAGGGAGAGGTTGCTGCTGCGTCGTTAGGGCGAGATTAGGCAGATTAACTCCTCCAAAAGACTTCATTCTGTGATCGATCTCCAGCTGTGGATCATTGAAGTGCTAATATCGACTTGCTCACTTTTTTTAGGCTGCCCAGAGCGTTTTTAGATCACTTTTTTCTGGGGTGATCGGCGGCCATTTTGTGGCTTGTGGTGCGCCAGCACAAGCTACCACCAAGTGCTTTTAACCATCAATAGTGTGGTTATTTTTTGCTATATCCTACATCAGCTGCAGGCTGAGCCTGTGTCACCAAAGTGCATTTAACCATCAACAGTCTGGTTATTTTTTGGCCATATACTACATCAGGTGCAGGCTGAGCCTGTGTCACCCAAGTGCATTTAACCATCAACAGTGTGGTTAATTTTTGGCCATATACTACATCAGGTGCAGGCTGAGCCTGTGTCACCCAAGTGCATTTAACCATCAACAGTGTGGTTAATTTTTGGCCATATACTACATCAGGTGCAGGCTGAGCCTGTGTCACCCAAGTGCATTTAACCATCAACAGTGTGGTTAATTTTTGGCCATATACTACAACAGGTGCAGGCTGAGCCTGTGTCACCCAAGTGCATTTAACCATCAATAGTGTGGTTATTTTTTGGCCATATACTACATCAGGGGCAAGTTGAGCCTGTCACCCAGCGCCTAAAAAATAGACCTGACATTTCTATTCAACCAAATCTGTACTGTTTTAGCTGGTCAAGTTATTTGTAGTGACCGTAAAAGCACAGTTTTTGTTCTGGGGTGAAAAACTATTCCCAATTTTGACATTCTCAAAATAAGTAGTTTATGCTATATGAGGCCTACTTGAAATCTATCCCAAAAAGGATATCTTAGATTCAAGGTGCTGATAGTGTCATTCAGAAAAACTTAACACACACGCTACCGTGCAGATACAAGTCTAATTCTGTGATTAAACGTATAGCTGTCACACAGCGCAAAAAAAAATAGGCCTCACAATTCTATTCAACCAAATCTGTACTGTTTGAGCTGGTCAAATTATTTGTAGTGACCGTAAAAGCACAGTTTTTGTTCTGGGGTGAAAAACTATTCCCAAATTTGACATTCTCAAAATTGTGGTGAACGGGAACAATGAGGAAAACATCTAATAAGGGACGCGTACGCGGACATGGTCGTGGTGGTGTTAGTGGACCCTCTGGTGCTGGGAGAGGACGTGGCCGTTCTGCCACAGCCACACGTCCTAGTGAACCAACTACCTCAGGTCCCAGTAGCCAGCAGAATTTACAGCGATATTTGGTGTGGCCCAATGCCGTTCTAAGGATGGTAAGGCCTGAGCAGGTACAGGCATTAGTCAATTGGGTGGCCGACAGTGGATCCAGCACGTTCACATTATCTCCCACCCAGTCTTCTGCAGAAAGCGCACAGATGGCGCATGAAAACCAAGCCCATCGGTCTGTCACATCACCCCCATGCATATCAGGGAAACTGTCTGAGCCTCAAGTTATGCAGCAGTCTCTTATGCTGTTTGAAGACTCTGCTGCCAGGGTTACCCAAGGGCATCCACCTAGCCCTTCCCCAGGGGTGGAAGAGATAGAATGCACTAACGCACAACCACTTATTTTTCATGATGATGAGGACATGGGAATACCACCTCAGCACGTCTCTGATGATGACGAAACACAGGTGCCAACTGCTGCGTCTTTCTGCAGTGTGCAGACTGAACAGGAGGTCAGGGATCAAGACTGGGTGGAAGACGATGCAGAGGATGATGAGGTCCTAGACCCCACATGGAATGAAGCTTGTGCCACTGACTTTCACAGTTCGGAGGAAGAGGCAGTGGTGAGACCGAGCCAACAGCGTAGCAAAAGAGGGAGTAGTGGGCAAAATCAGAACACCCGCCGCCAAGAGACTCCGCCTGCTACTGACCGCCGCCATCTGGGACCGAGCACCCCAAAGGCAGCTTCAAGGAGTTCCCTGGCATGGCACTTCTTCAAACAATGTGCTGACGACAAGACCCGAGTGGTTTGCACGCTGTGCCATCAGAGCCTGAAGCGAGGCATTAACGTTCTGAACCTTAGCACAACCTGCATGACCAGGCACCTGCATGCAAAGCATGAACTGCAGTGGAGTAAACTGCAGTGGAGTAAACACCTTAAAAACAAGGAAGGCACTCAGGCTCCCCCTGCTACCTCTTCTGCTGCTGCCGCCGCCTCGGCCTCTTCCTCCGCCTCTGGAGGAACGTTGGCACCTGCCGCCCAGCAAACATGTGATGTACCACCAACACCACCACCTGCGTCACCAAGCATCTCAACCATGTCACACGGCAGCGTTCAGCTCTCCATCTCACAAACATTTGAGAGAAAGTGTAAATTCCCACCTAGCCACCCTCGATCCTTGGCCCTGAATGCCAGCATTTCTAAACTACTGGCCTATGAAATGCTGTCATTTAGGCTGGTGGACACACACAGCTTCAAACAGCTCATGTCGCTTGCTGTCCCACAGTATGTTGTTCCCAGCCGGCACTACTTCTCCAAGAGAGCCGTGCCTTCCCTGCACAACCAAGTGTCCGATAAAATCAAGTGTGCACTGCGCAACGCCATCTGTGGCAAGGTCCACCTAACCACAGATACGTGGACCAGTAAGCACGGCCAGGGACGCTATATCTCTAACTGCACACTGGGTAAATGTAGTGGCGGCTGGGCCCCAGGCGGAGAGCTGTTTGGCGCACGTCCTTCCGCCGCCAAGGATCGCAGGGCAACATTCTTTGCCTCCTGTCTCCTCCTCCTCCTACTCAGCTTCCTCCTCCTCTTCTTCCACCTGCTCATCCAGTCAGCCACACACCTTCACCACCAACTTCAGCACAGCCCGGGGTAAACGTCATCAGGCCGTTCTGAAACTCATATGTTTGGGGGACAGGCCCCACACCGCACAGGAGTTGTGGGGGGGTATAGAACAACAGACCGACGAGTGGTTGCTGCCGGTGAGCCTCAAGCCCGGCCTGGTGGTGTGCGATATTGGGCGAAATCTCGTTGCAGCTCTGGGACTAGCCGGTTTGACGCACATCCCTTGCCTGGCGCATGTGCTGAATTTGGTGGTGCAGAAGTTCATTCACAACTACCCCGACATGTCAGAGCTGCTGCATAAAGTGCGGGCCGTCTGTTTGCGCTTCCGGCGTTCGCACCCTGCCTCTGCTCGCCTGTCTGCGCTACAGCGTAACTTCGGTCTTCCCGCTCACCGCCTCATATGCGACGTGCCCACCAGGTGGAACTCCACCTTGCACATGCTGGACAGACTGTGCGAGCAGCAGCAGGCCATAGTGGAGTTTCAGCTGCAGCACGCACGGGTCAGTCGCACTGCGGATCAGACCCACTTCACCACCAATGACTGGGCCTCCATGCGAGACCTGTGTGCCCTGTTGCGCTGTTTCGAGTACTCCACCAACATGGCCAGTGGCGATGACGCTGTTATCAGCGTTACAATACCACTTCTATGTCTCCTTGAGAAAACACTTAGGGCGATGATGGAAGAGGAGGTGGCCCAGGAGGAAGAGGGGTCATTTTTAGCACTTTCAGGCCAGTCTCTTCGAAGTGACTCAGAGGGAGGTTTTTTGCAACACCAGAGGCTAGGTACAAATGTGGCCAGACAGGGCCCACTACTGGAGGACGAGGATGAGGTGGAGGAGGATGAGGATGAAGCATGTTCACAGCGGGGTGGCACCCAAAGCAGCTCGGGCCCATCACTGGTGCGTGGCTGGGGGGGAAACACAGGACGATGACGATACGCCTGCCACAGAGGACAGCTTGTCCTTACCTCTGGGCAGCCTGGCACACATGAGCGACTACATGCTGCAGTGCCTGCGCAACGACAGCAGAGTTGCCCACATTTTAACGTGTGCGGACTACTGGGTTGCCACCCTGCTGGATCCCCGGTACAAAGACAATGTGCCCACCTTACTTCCTACACTGGAGCGTGATAGGAAGATGCGCGAGTACAAGCGCACGCTGGTAGACGCGCTACTGAGAGCATTCCCAAATGTCACAGGGGAACCAGTGGAAGCCCAAGGCGAAGGCAGAGGAGGAGCAAGAGGTCGCCAACGCAGCTGTGTCACGGCCAGCTCCTCTGAGGGCAGGGTTAGCATGGCAGAGATGTGGAAAAGTTTTGTCACCACGCCACAGCTAACTGCACCACCACCTGATACGGAACGTGTTAGCAGGAGGCAACATTTCACTAACATGGTGGAACAGTACCTGTGCACACCCCTCCACGTACTGACTGATGGTTCGGCCCCATTCAACTTCTGGGTCTCCAAATTGTCCACGTGGCCAGAGCTAGCCTTTTATGCCTTGGAGGTGCTGGCCTGCCCGGCGGCCAGCGTTATGTTTAAACGTGTATTCAGCACGGCAGGGGGCGTCATTACAGACAAACGCAGCCGCCTGTCTACAGCCAATGTGGACAAGCTGACGTTCATAAAAATGAACCAGGCATGGATCCCACAGGACCTGTCCATCCCTTGTGCAGATTAGATATTAACTACCTCCCCTTAACAATATATTATTCTACTCCAGGGCACTTCCTCATTCAATACTATTTTTAATTTCATTTTACCATTATATTGCGGGGCAACCCAAAGTTGAATGAACCTCTCCTCTGTCTGGGTGCCGGGGCCTAAATGTGTGACAGTGGCCTGTTCCAGTGGTGGGTGACGTGAAGCCTGATTCTCTGCTATGACATGAAGACTGATTCTGTGCTGACATAAGGCCAGATTCTCTGTTACGGGACCTCTCTCCTCTGTCTGGGTGCCGGGGCCTAAATATGTGACAGTGGCCTGTTCCAGTGGTGGGTGACGTGAAGCCTGATTCTCTGCTATGACATGAAGACAGATTCTGTGCTGACATAAGGCCAGATTCTCTGTTACGGGACCTCTCTCCTCTGCCTGGGCCTAAATATGTGACAGTGGCCTGTTCCATTGGTGGGTGACGTGAAGCCTGATTCTCTGCTATGACATGAAGACTGATTCTGCGCTGACATGAAGCCAGATTCTCTGCTATGGCATGAAGAGACTGATTCTCTGCTGACATGAAGCCAGATTCTTTGCTATGGCATGAAGAGACTGATTCTCTGCTGACGTGAAGCCAGATTCTCTGCTATGGGACCTCTGTCCAATTGATATTGGTTAATTTTTATTTTTATTTTAATTCATTTCCCTATCCACATTTGTTTGCAGGGGATTTACCTACATGTTGCTGCCTTTTGCAGCCCTCTAGCTCTTTCCTGGGCTGTTTTACAGCCTTTTTAGTGCCCAAAAGTTCGGGTCCCCATTGACTTCAATGGGGTTCGGGACGAAGTTCGGGTCGGGTTCGGATCCCGAACATTTCCGGGAAGTTCGGCCGAACTTCTCGAACCCGAACATCCAGGTGTTCGCTCAACTCTATATATGAATCATAACGTGAAATATTAGACCAAAATATGTGTCAGAATTCATGGCCAAATAGATACAGTCCTGATCAAAAGTTTAAGACCACTTGAAAAATGGCCATATTTTACATTGTTAGATCTTAACAAGGTTCCAAGTAGAGCTTCAACCTGCAACAAGAAGAAATGAGATTGAGACAAAACATTTTTTGAGCATTCAATTAATTGAAAATAACGATTAAACTGAAACACTGTTTTTCAGCTGATCCAAATTTTAGGACCACATGCCTTTAAAAGGCCAAATCTGTGCAAAGATGTGGATTCATTGTCATTTTTTGTCAGGTAGTCACACATTGTGATGGCAAAGGCAAAAAAACTCTCCCTTTTTGAACTGCATAAGCAGGGTCTATCACAGCGCACCATCGCTGCTGAGGTGGGACGCAGTAGGACAGTGATTTGGAATTTCTTAAATGATCCTGAGGGTTATGGAACAAAAAAAGTCAAGTGTTTTTTGGTTTCATGAGGGATACCTTGTGGTTTGTCTTTACCCTTATGTGTCGTATGTGTGCTGTGTTAGTTTGTCTAACCCGTTTGTCTTGTTTACATGTCTATGCATAGGTTTTTTGGGGAAATATTCTGTGCCGGGGGTTTCCTAATTTGTGCGGGTATCTTCAATCAGGATGTATAGCCCTAAAATTATTAATTGTGATGTGATTTCCACAGTGTACTTGTACATGTTGTTACATATTAAACCTTAATAAAATGATTGAACAACAAAAAAGTCAAGTGGAAGACCCAAAAAAATTTCATCAGCACTGAGCTGGAGGATCCAGTTGGCTGTCCGTCAAGACACTGGACGATCCTTGGCCCAAATTAAGGCCCTTACTGCAGCCCCATAACCATCAGACGGCATCTGAGACTGAAGGGCTTAAAAAAAATTAAAAAAAAAATAAAAAACACACGTCTTCAAGGACCTAGTCTCCTTGAACGCCACAAAACTGCTAGTTTGGACTTTGCAAGAGAGCACCAAACATGGGACATTCAAAGGTGAAAGTTTTATTCTCTGATGAGATTTTTTTTTTACCTTGATGGTCCTGATGGTTTCCAACATTACTGGCATGACAAGCAGATCCCACCTGAGATGTTTTCTACGCGCCACAGTGGAGGGGGCGCCATAATGGTCTGGGGTGCTTTTTCCTTCAGTGGAACAATGGAGCTTCAGGAAGTGCAGAGGCGTCAAACAGCCGCTGGCTATGTCCAGATGTTGCAGAGAGCATTCCTCATGACTGAGGCCCCTCGTCTGTGTGGTAACGACTGGGTTTTTCAACAGGACAACGCTACCGTACACAATGCCCGCAGGACAAGGGACTTCTTCCAGGAGAATAACATCACTCTTTTGGCTCATCCTGCATGTTCCCCTGATCTAAATCCAATTGAGAACCTTTGGGGATGGATGGCAAGGGAAGTTTACAAAAATGGACAACAGTAGATGGCCTTCGTGCGGCCGTCTTCACCACTTGGAGAAATGTTCCCACTCACCTCATGGAAACGCTTGCATCAAGCATGCCAAAACGAATTTTTGAAGTGATAAACAATAACGACGGAGCTACTCATTACTGAGTTCATGTTTGGGAGTTGGATTTTAGTTTTTGGGGGGGGGTTTAGTTTTTTTTTGGAGGTGTGGTCCTAAACTTATGATCAGCTGAAAAACAGCCTGTTTCAGTTTATTCGTTGTTTTCACTAAATTGAATGCTCAAATAAAATGTTTTGTCTCACTCCCATTTCTTCTTGTTGCATGTTGAAGCTCTACTTGGAACCTTGTTAAGGTTCAGCCATACTAAATATGATTTTTTGCCATTTTTCAAGTGGTCTTAAACTTTTGATCAGGACTGTATAAGGTACACATTTCAGTATTAGTGTAGCTCCTGATGACACACACAGATGGTGCACTACTTTTTTGCGGTGCAGAGGCACGGACAGAAACCCCATGGTAGCACTCAGTGGTGCTTCCGTGCCACACCAGACCTTCCGAATTGCAGACCAATTGAAGTGTTTGCGGGCCACAATACAGGCACGGGCAGGCAACGGCCATGTGCATGAGGCCTAATACGGTCAGCTCACAGGGAGGGGGTGGGGGGGTGTCAGGACCAAATGCCCTGAAGCAAATTTGCCCTCGGGCATATTCTGCCACTGACCCAGTATTCGATCCATATACTGTGTGGGATCAACTGAAAATTCAGTCATCTACTTTGTATGTGACAATATGGTTGTGGTTGTACAACACAGATTTAATGATCATAACCCCTGTGTCTGCAGTATCACCCTCTTTATTAGGCAGGGCATTTGAGTGGGGACTGCAAAGAGGGGAAAATTTAAAAAAATAAAATAAAATAAAATAAAATAAAATAAAATAAAAAGTCGGTTTAGTCAGTACATCCCAGTGCGTAGGTGCACATTGCCATGGCTGGAAGACCAAAAACAAAGAACAAACAATGCAACAGCACTCTGCAAACATATCCCATAGGTCGATTTTAATTAGTGCAAGTATAAAGCTGTACAAAAGGCTTGATGCAGCGCTCACCTGCAGTAATCACTCTGGGAGCACGGAATTACCTGGAACGGGCATGCAAAGCAGCTTGAAAAAACAAAGTGAATCCTGCTTCCCATAAAAGCGATTACCTTTATTTCTTCACACAGTAAAATCCCAAAAAATGTAACGCAAGGTACAAACCTACACGTTTCATATCATGGATGAAAGCCATTTGGTACATAGCTCTACATATAGAAAAGAAACTTCAGGTTACACCACTCTCGTGGCTACATTATCAATAACATTCCCTTTAGAGAAATGATCAGGGCATGACAACTGCTCTGATGATCTGTTTTGATAAGGACACCAATGTGATTAGCATACTACGACGATCATGCAATTATTCTTCATATTTAGTGATAAGAGCAAAGGATAAAGCATATTCTATGGATAGGACACATTTGCTCTTTCCTAAAGATGATCGTGAGAATATTAACAAGAGTAATAACAAATCATTAAGACCAGTTACTTTTACAACAAACTACAGTAAAGAATATACTTGTTTTTTTTGTGCAACAACAACAAGAAAAGAAACACCTATCTGTACTTAGCTATGAGGAGGAATGGAAAGGCATAATAGAGACAGGGATCAGATGTGAAGCCTTTACAACAATAAATAACCCAGAGTTCATTTAGTGACCAGGCAATTTCTAAACCAGTCTGGTAACGCTGCACAGGTAGTTACAAGTGTGAACATAGGAGATGCACTTGCTGCGATTATATGAATGTCACTCAGGTGCTTACCTCTGCAGCTAAGGACGAGTTCACACAGCCCCAGAGAAGTGTGAACATTCACACATCCGTGTGTTTTGCGGATCCACAAAACACGGACACCGGCAATGTGCGTTCCGGAAATGCGGACCCACAAAATGCGGATCGGGGCCGCACGTGTGCGGCCCGATAGAAATTGATGGGTCCGCAATTCCGTTCCGCAAAATGCGGAACGGAATTGCGGATGTGTGAATGGAGCCTAAATGGTAAAAAATACATTAAGCAGATTATATATTGCAATACAAACTTTGCGGTATATCTGAGAACATGCAGTGCTTGTTCATTGCAATATCTGGTATGTACAACAAAGGAAATTAAAAACAAGAATAAGGAAGCATTTATCTAAATGTGTCTGCAGCTAGCGCGCAGTTTGCTACAGTTCACAAGGGAGACACAAACTTTTTTTTAGTGCAAGGTGTAGAAAGGGTTATGACTAGAGGTGGGATGAATCAAATTTTTTTTCAAATCCGAAAAGGTTCTTGAATATATTGAATCTTTCAAATCTTGAATCCTGTACATAAGAATTGTGTGAACGGTGTAAGAAACAAAAACTGATCCAAACACTTATGGGGAGGAAATCTGTGGATGGCACGGTTATGGGGGGGATCTCTGGATGACACATATATAGCATCTTATGCTATATTCCATCCACAGATCCCCCCCATAACAGTGTTCCTGCAGTGTGAATGACCCCCAATACAGGGGCTGGGGGCCGGCGTCTGGATTAGGAATCACAGTGGGGACTGGTGCAGTCCCTGTATTCTATTGCACGGGCCCCGCTCACTGTTGTATAATCTTATCTAACCTGTAGGCATTGTTAAAATATAATAATCATTTGTAATCCAGCTGTATTACTTAGTTGTAAGTTCCATAGCAGAGAGGAGGGAGGAGGCAGGCAGGAGCATTCATAAAGTGGGCGGCGCAGGTGCATGACGTAGTGAGTGACGCGCCGCCTGCCCTGCCTCCTCCGGAACTTTGTTGTAAGTAATACAGCTGGATTACAAATGATTATTATACCTTAATGCCTACAAATTAGATAAGATTATACAACAGTGAGCGGGGCCGATGTATTAGAATACAGGGACTGCACCGGTCCCTGCTGCCATTCCTAATCCAGATGCCGGCCCCCAGCCCCTCCTCCCTTTGTTGATACACCCGCCCACCACGCTGTGCTTCATGGCTGCGGCCGTGTATCATTAGGTAAACTAATCGCAGCATTTTGGGGTCAGCCAAAAAGAGTCGCGGGATTCGAATTTTACTAAATTACGTCGGGATTAGAGTCCACGAATCCAACAAGATTTGTGGATTCGTTGTCCCACCTCTAGTTATGACCCCAATCCGAAGAGGGGATCGCAAGAAAAAGCTGCTCAGCAGAGAAACTTTTTGAATGTTTCAGCTGAGCAGCTGCTTTCCCACTGGGTTTAAATAGAAAATGTGACCTTACGATAAAATCAGTAGTATTGTATGGGGATCCTGTCCATGTTGTATATTTTACCCAGGAGAATTGCTACCATGTCTCGTGATGTTCTGATTTGGAAGGCGTGATATTCAACAACTAAGTCATGAGTAAGGATCTTAAATCCATGATCCGAAATGTATAGACATTTGTACCTTACATTTGTTGGATTTTACTGAATGAAGAAATAAAGGTCATCGCTTTTATGGGAAGCTGTGGCCTTGATCTCCTGTTGTTTATTGGAGGCCATTTGGCACCTGAACACAATGGAATCCAGTACGATTACAATACCACGTATATTTTATTTTTTTTTCTGTTTATTTACATCACCATATTCTGACCCCTATGACTTTTTTTTTGTTATGTCTAAAGAGATACGCGGGAGCTCATTTTTAGCGGGAAGATCTCTAGTTTTTAATGATACCATTTTGAAATGTGTGACTTTTTGATAACATGTATACAATTTTTTGGGTAAGTGAAGCAACGAAAAAAAATATTACAAATGAACCATTTAGATCCCCCCCCCCCGTAATTAGAGACTTACCAGTAATTCTGATTCCTTGAATCCACCATGACGGCCCTGTATATTCCCTCCTTTAAATATATCTTCTCTGAGGTATGAAATGAAATAAAGGTATATATATATATATTTATTTTTTTATTTTTTTGTAGTATGAGCTGAGATGAGCGTGTGACGGAAGAGGTATGCCTACAACATTACCCTGACCCATCTTGCTGAAGTGTGCCCAGATCCAGGTAAGGCCTAAATATGTGGGCCACCCAAGGAGAGGCATATGAGAAAAAGGGACAAGAGGGTCGGGCACGAAACGACCGCCCTCAGACTCCCGGCCGCCGGGTATAAGTAGTGGAGGCAGCCCCTCCCACAACTACAGGCTGTGTACAGCCTTCACTATTTGTGGTATGAGCCGAAAGGAGCGTGTGACGGAAGAGGCATGCCTACAACATTACCCTGACCTATCTGGCTGAAGTGTGCCCGAAGCCAGGTACGAGGTAAGGCCTAATTATGTGGGCAAAAATAACGGTCGCCACTCTGGTAGATGAAAGAGTTTAATTGAGTAAAACATGACTTCTCACAGAGCTAATGAACAAAAGGCTCTAGATATTTCAACCTGTGGGTTAAGAATATACTAGGGTTGTCCCGATACCACTTTTTTAGGACCGAGTACAAGTACCGATACTTTTTTTCAAGTAGTCACCGATACCGAATACCGATACTTTTTTTAAATGTCATGTGACCGTTTTGGGGGATCTGTGGATCTGTGGATGACGCACTGTCATGTGGGGGATCTGTGGATGGCACTGTTATGGGGGACCTGTGGATGGCACTGTTATGGGGGATCTGTGGATGGCACTGTTATGGGGATCTGTGGATGGCACTGTTATGGGGGATCTGTGGATGGCACTGTTATGGGGGATCTGTGGATGGCACTGTTATGGGGGATCTGTGGATGGCACTGTTATGGGGGATCTGTGGATGGCACTGTTATGGGGGATCTGTGGATGGCACTGTTATGGGGGATCTGTGGATGGCACTGTTATGGGGGATCTGTGGATGGCGCTGTTATGGGGATCTGTGGATGGCACTGTTATGGGGGATCTGTGGATGGCACTGTTATGGGGATCTGTGGATGGCACTGTTATGGGGATCTGTGGATGGCACTGTTATGGGGATCTGTGGATGGCACTGTTATGGGGATCTGTGGATGGCACTGTTATGGGGGATCTGTGGATGGCACTGTTATGGGGGATCTGTGGATGGCACTGTTATGGGGGATCTGTGGATGGTGCTGTTATGGGGGATCTGTGGATGGCACTGTTATGGGGATCTGTGGATGGCACTGTTATGGGGGATCTGTGGATGGCACTGTTATGGGGGATCTGTGGATGGCACTGTTATGGGGATCTGTGGATGGTACTGCTATGGGGTGGGATATCTGTGGATGGCATTGTTATGGGGTGGGGGGATCTGAGGATGGCATTGTTATTTGGTGGGGGATCTGTGGATGGAACTGTTATGGGGAGGATCTGTGGATGACACTGCTATATGTCATCCACAGATCCCCCTCATAACAGTGTCCCCCAATACACCGGGCCCCGCCGCTCACCGAAGTATTTATAAACGTGAATCCTTATCCTGTTGTTAAGTTGAACTAACGCTGCCCTCTCCCATGTTCCCCTGTACCCCCCTGTATCCCCACAGCACTTACTTAAGCTTCCATAGCAGGCAGAGCAGACGGCAGCAGTAACGTCACTCACTGACGTCGCGCGCCTGCTCCGCCTGCTTCACTCATAAAGTGGGCGGAGCAGGCGCTCTACGTCAGTGAGTGACGTTACTGCTGCCGTCTGCTCTGCCTGCTATGGAAGCTTAAGTAAGTGCTATGGGGATACAGGGGAACATGGGAGAGGGCAGCGTTAGTTCAACTTAACAACAGGATAAGGAGTACCGCCGAGAAAACTCGGAATCGGTCCCGATACCGATACTAGTATCGGTATCGGGACAACCCTAGAATATACCTCGCGTAACATGATGACCTCCAGCGACCCATCTTACGGATCACATGGGCCGGAACCTGATGCCTTGAAGCCGCTGAAGCAGCTCCTATACGGAAGGAGTGCCCGGAAATTGAGCTAGGATTGTATCCTAACCCTGCCGCTAATATACGAATGTTTGAGATGAATTGGGCAGATGAAAGGGGCTTGCCATCTAAAGGAAGCAACGGGTCGTCTAAGGCAGCTGACTGAGACAAGGCCATTATATGGAATGCGAATAAATGAAAAGGTAAACTTCAAGGACAGCCAAACTAATTTACGTAAAAGGGACATCATTTTATGGTACTTGGCCCTACCTTTAGTGATTACATCCACTAAAACCTGGCTGTCTGTCATGAAAACTACAGATTTATTGGCCCAGAGTGAGCCCCAGGCTTGGGCGGCTGCCACTATTGCGTAAGTTCTAACAATGGGGATGAACTCAGAGAAACGGCGTCGGAGATGAATTCCACCGGCCAACTGCCAACGAACCAGTGAGGATGGAAAGTGGCGGCGAACCCGCGAGAGGCTGCAGCGTCAGAAAAGACTGTGGGTGAAGCAGAATCCGGGGAAAGCACGAACAAAGAGATGCCGTTCCAATTGGTGAGAAACGATTGTCACATCCGTAAATCCGCCACGGCACGATTATCCAGTTGGATGATGGAATCCTGATCCGGAGCTGAAGGGAGGAGACTGAGGAGCCTGGACGTGAATGATCTGCCTTGGGGCATGATCCTGAAGGTGAAGTTTAGGGAACCCAACAGGGACTGGAGCTCCCGTTTGGAGAGGACCCTGGACAAAGCCGCTGAGGAGACTGCGGCCTGAATCTTGGACAGCTTTGCTGCGGGGAGGCTGGCCTTCATACGGACCAAATCAAGGACGATGCCCAAGAAAGTAACCCTGGTGCCCGGCCCCTCAGTCTTCGCTGTTGCTACGGGGACTTCTAACTTGGCGAAAAGTTGTAGCAAAATCCCTAAACCCATAGGTTCACCATGCGGACTTTCGCTGATCAAGAAATCATCAAGGTAATGAATAACCATGTCCAGCCCCCCATGGTGAACCAGAATACAATGTAGGGCGCACGCGAATCGATCAAACAGCCATGGGCTGCTCTTAGACCCGAAAGTAAGCCGGTTGGCGAAATAGTATCTATGCGCCCAATGTAAGCCATAATACTTCCATAACTAGGGTAAAATGGGTAGCAATTTAAATGCATCCGCTGTCAGCTTTAGCTAACCATGCCCCTTTCCCTGCTAGAAAACGAAACACGTCCCACGGCGCGAATTACCGTCTACCAGTCACCAGGGTCAGGAAGGAATCTTTTATTGCAGCAATACAACGCGTTTCGGGGAATCACTCCCCTTCATCAGGTACAAAGGAGCTGCACAAGTGTAACAGCACAAAGCTACACACATTTATACATACAAACATACCGCCTTAAGGAGGTCACAAGGTCAGAAGGGAGGGGTTTTGGATATTGTCTAGATGAACAATGACATATAATGTGCATATTGGCAGGTTCTCATAATAGACCGCCAATGTGCACATTCCAACCACATCTATGCTGTATGAAGCAAAAAAACGCACTAATAACAGTCCATTTAAAAAGATCTCAAATGGCTACGCCTATATAGGGCTGACCTTAAGGTGTATGCAATTAGAAGCACATCACAAAAGGTCCTGGTCATGCAAATTAGTGATATGATCCTATTGAGGGTTCAGGACCTGCATCACATGAGCGGATCCCAGTCACGTGAGGACCGTTACCTAGTTACAGGAATGCTTCAATGATAAGAAGGCCGTCTTCTATAAGGAAGCTGGCTTACATCATTCGGCCCAACGTCATGTGACCCGTATCACATGAGTAGACTCCGGTCATGTGAGGGCCGTTACCTGGTTGCAGGGACGCTTCATTCGGCCCGACATCATGTGACCCGTATCACATTAGTAGAATCCGGTCACGTGAGGACCGTTGCCTGGTTGCAGGGACGCTTCAAAGGTAAGGGGGCCGTCTGCCACAGAGACTAACTTGCGTCTGCCAGCCTGACATCGCGTGATGATAGTAAGATCACGTTAGGGCCGCTACTATGTGACAGAGGACGCTCTCACCTGAATACCGCTGCAATACAGCAGAAATATTTACAAAATACAAGAGCGGTACTCAGGTATATAGTAAAAGAAAAAGAATGTCTTACAAATACAATGATTAGATTCCCACAAGAAAAAGTAAAGAATACATATGTAAAAAAAGTGGCATAATATGACTTTAAAAAGATTGTTTGATAATTATTAAAAATATTTGGATAAATTATATGTATATAAAAAATATATATGTATATAAAAATGACACATGATCTTATATATGAATATGACATGTTATATAAAACAGTTATATAAAAGTGCACTATGTGCACACTTTTAAATAAATTAAATGACATTTGCCACTCATTTAGAATGCTAGATAAAACATTCCTACTGATGGAAAGAATATTAATAAAAATATATATAAGTGAATTGGAGCACTGTGTGATCCAACCACATAATAGATGGCAGTTACTGGTATAGAATCTGGGGGATATAAAGGTGGGCGCATGCGTGCAATAGAGGAGAAAACACACATGCGTCCGCCAACCTGCCCAGAAAGGATGTATAATCAACACCAGAGTCTGCCATATTGGTAATACAGCTTACAATTGGACCTATTGGTTTGTAAAAAGAAGGTACAAGACAACAGGAAGATGTACCTGATGGCCTCATTGATGGACGAGTAACGCATGGCGAATTCTTCGAAAGGAATTAAAGAATTCAAACTAGGAATGGATGACATGTGAGGAGCAGACAAGTCATAAATTAAGTGCTTTTTATTGGAGGACTGCTTGGCTACAAGGCCAAATCAGGTTTAACCTCCAAGTCTCAAAAGGGATCGACTGGAATGGACCCAACAGGAAACCTTTCTGGACTTCCGACTACAACAAATTATCTACTGCGGCCGGGTCCTGAGTAGACGACAGCAAGTTCCTTCCCTCCCAGGAAACTTGAGGGAGGGCAATGTATTCCGTGTAGAAACCCCTCTCGAATCCAGAGAGAAGGAACTGAGCCAGCTGACGATCAGGGTGATCCTGCAACAGAATGGCTAATAGCTCGATATTAATGTCGGCTAGTCATAACGTTTTGTTCTGTCTTTTCGGGCAGCTGGAACGAGGGTGGGCCCTGAAACAAAGGGAGCAGATATGCAAGGCTCTGCAACTGCTAAATCCGCATCCTCCTAAATTTAAATTATTACATATTTGGCTCTGTCCCAGATAAGTGATCGGTCTACCCAGCTTGTCCATTGTGGCCTGATACCGCTGGAGGAACCTGATAGGGAACCCTCCCAACCCAGAGTGGCCAGGTTTGGGCACCAGTCTGCAGTATGCAAGATTGACTGGCACGCTGCGCAAGTAGGAGCTCTTAGACTGGCGAAATGCTGACAGAAGAGTTCCATGTCAAGGTTCGCCCAGTTAGTGATAAAATGGAACTGGGTGAGGGCTGCGGCTGCCTTGGCCAAAAATGACCTATGGTAATCAGAAATTTGTGCCACCGTACTTATATCCCAAATCAGTAATGCGGTATAAATAGGTGTCTAATTCCTCCCGCCTGTGGGGTTGCACTGAGCAAATGGTGTCTCTGTACAGGCTGAACGCCAGCACAAATTCCGGAATTGAAAGCTTCCTATTCAAGCGAGCGTCCTTGGCTCTTAGCACGACTGACCCCTCCCCACAATTGATGATCTTATTTTCCGAAACGTCCTGGGACTCAATGAAGATGGACGCTAAGTTAACATCCTTCCCCACTGAGATATCATTTTTTAAGTTATCCGGGATGAAGTGTGATGGGGCGATTTGGGGACTGGCACAGGCCGTACCTGAAGCCGAATCCTATGAAGTGGAAGGTATAGGCGCCGAGATTCCAACTCCACCATTCTGGATTGGATATCTGCCACTGATCCGGCCAGGCTGCCAATAGTGGACTGCAGCTGAAGCAGGGACAGCTGGATAGACGAGAGAGAGGGTTGCTTGCTTGAACCCCCTGACTCAGTCATCAGGAGACGGTAGAGTTCTGCCTTCCTCGCTGATGCAGGATGATGAATCCCTCTCTTATTGAGCTCCGAGATGAGCTTAGGTATGGTCCAGCTCCTAAGGGACTGGTTACTGACACGTCCTGACACCGAAGACCCGGGCACTGACATGTTATCCTCCATATCTGACGTTTGAGACATCTTCCGCCTGTATGGGAAAACAAGTATGTGAGTGTGTGTATATATATATATACACACACACACACACACACTCACCTAAAGTATAATTAGGAACACCTGTTCTATTTCTCTTTAATGCAATTATCTAGTCAACCAATCACATGGCAGTTGCTTCAATGCATTTAGGGGTGTGGTCCTGGTCAAGACAATCTCCTGAACTCCAAACTGAATGTCAGAATGGGAAAGAAAGGTGATTTAAGCAATTTTGAGCGTGGCATGGTTGTTGGTGCCAGACGGGCCGGTCTGAGTATTTCACAATCTGCTCAGTTACTGGGATTTTCACACACAACCATTTCTAGGGTTCACAAAGAATGGTGTGAAAAGGGAAAAACATCCAGTATGCGGCAGTCCTGTGGGCAAAAATGCCTTGTGGATGCTAGAGGTTAAAGGAGAATAGGCCGACTGATTCAAGCTGATAGAAGAGCAACGTTGACTGAAATAACCACTTCTGCTGGGCTACAACAGCAGAAGACCCCACCGGGTACCACTCATCTCCACTACAAATAGGAAAAAGAGGCTACAATTTGCACGAGCTCACCAAAATTGGACTGTTGAAGACTGGAAAAATGTTGCCTGGTCTGATGAGTCTCGATTTCTGTTGAGACATTCAAATGGTAGAGTCCGAATTTGGCGTAAACAGAATGAGAACATGTATCCATTATCTGATGGCTACTTCTAGCAGGATAATGCACCATGTCACAAAGCTCGAATCATTTCAAATTTGTTTCTTGAACATGACAATGAGTTCACTGTACTAAAATGGCACCCACAGTCACCAGATCTCAACCCAATAGAGCATCTTTGGGATGTGGTGGAACGGGAGCTTCGTGCCCTGGATGTGCATCCCTCAAATCTCCATCAACTGCAAGATGCGATCCTATCAATATGGGCCAACATTTCTAAAGAATTTCGATAGAAATGACCGGACGAGAGCGGTGAGAAACTGGAAAAGCGTGAGATAGAAACAATTCTCAAACCTACCCGAACCAACTGTCAACCCTGACTAATTTCTCTGACGGGACTGGAGACCTGGAAATGAAAACTCGCAATGAATAAGGAAAAACCCCCAAAAAGTGGCACGACCGAATGTCGCAACCTTACCTTGACTTACCTGGAACCTGGCAACGCGGAATGAACAGCAATGGAGAAGTGAAGTGATTCGTAGGAACCTGGACCGGGAATTCCGGTGGGCTTGTGGTCCAGTTGAAAGAAAATAAGCTTGCGTCGACACGAGACCTGGAGAGGAGTGTACACGAAAACCAGAAATGACTGGGAGAAGACAACCGAATAAGCCTGGAATTTGGATGAACCAATAGCCGGCACCGTGTGTCCTGGTTGACCCGGAAGACAAGACAAGATTGAAGACAAGGAAGCGACCTGAGTGATACAGGCAATTATACAAACGATACATGAGCTGAGCGATTCAGGGACCAATGCTGCACTGCATGAAGAATGACCTGAGCGATTCAGACAATTATACATGTGGGATCCATGACCTGAGCTATTCAGGAACCAACGATACACTGCAGGAAAAAAAAGACATGAGCGATTCAGGCAATTGCATATGACCTGAGCGATTCAGAAACCAACGTAACATTGTAAGACAGATAACCTGACCAATTCAGGCAATTATACATGACTGATACATGACTTGAGTGATTCAGGAACCAACATTACATTGCATAAAGGATAATCTGAGCGTTCCAGGCAATAAACATGAATGATATCTGACCTGAGCGATTCAGGAACCAACGTTATATTGCATGAAAGATGACCTGAGCGATTCAGGCAATCGTACGTGACTGATACATGACCTGAGCGTTTCAGGAACAAACGTTACACTGCATGAAGGATAACCTGAGCGATTCAGGCAATTTATACATGAATGATACCAGACCTGAGCGATTCAGGAAGCCACGCCACACTGCTTGAAGAGTGACCTGGGCAATTATACTTGAACGAAATTTGGCCTGAGCGATTCAGGAACCCACATTACACTGCATGAAGGATAACCTAGGTGAATCAGTCAATTCTATATGATACCGGAACTGAGCGATTCAGGAACCAACGTCACCCTGCATGACGATAAACCTGAATGACACGTGACTTGAGAGATTCAGGAACCCACTTACACTGCAGAAGCATAACCTGGACGAACATGACATGGGCAAAGCATGACCTAAGCGATTCGGGTAGCCAAGCATGACCCTGCCGACATGAGGCCTGGGCGATCCAGGTGAAAATGCCTACACCAGGGATACCTGCACTGAAAGGAAGGCAGACATGCGTGACCTGAGTGATTCGGGTAACCGCACATGACACCAAGAAACTTAGCGAAAACATTGAAAGAAAACCTGGAGAGGATAGATGAACGTACAGGAGATGAACGAATCCCGACACGTGGTGAATGAGCACGGCGAGCCCGGAGTGAAGCAGGGCCGGCACTAACTGGAAGACAGCCGAGTACTGTGGAAAATAAGCCCAAACATCTGTGTACTTTGAGGGATAGAAGGAGGAGATCATACAGAGAAAATAAGCAAGACCGGAGAGGACCATAGTACACCACCTTGAAATGTGATTGTCTGCCTGTTACCGGCAGCATCCCACCTACCTCCTTTTTAATCTGCAAACGATTTGGTCATAATTGGTTGAAAAATAATTGCATACATCATGATGGAGATGCCTAAGGGTACTTTCACACTTGCGGCAGGACAGATCCGACAGGCTGTTCACCATGTCCTCCCTACAACGCCTGTGCATGCTCCTGATGAGCTGGCGGACGGTCTCCTGAGGGATCTCCTCCCAGACCTGGACTAAAGCATCTGCCAACTCCTGGACAGTCTGTGGTGCAACGTGACGTTGGTGGATAGAGCGAGACATGATGTCCCAGATGTGCTCAATTGGATTCAGGTCTGGGGAACAGGCGGGCCAGTCCATAGCATCAATGCCTTCGTCTTGCAGGAACTGCTGACACACTTCAGCCACATGAGGTCTAGCATTGTCTTGCATTAGGAGGAACCCAGGGCCAACCGCACCAGCATATGGTCTCATAAGGGGTCTGAGGATCTCATCTTGGTACCTACTGGCAGTCAGGCTACCTCTGGCAAGCACATGGAGGGCTGTGCGGCCCTCCAAAGAAAAGCCACCCCACACCATTACCGACCCAATGCCAAACTGGTCATGCTGGAGGATGTTGCAGGCAGCAGAACGTTCTCCACGGCGTCTCCAGACTCTGTCACATGTGCTCAGTGTGAACCTGCTTTAATCTGTGAAGAGCACAGGGCGCCAGTGGCGTATTTGCCAATCTTGGTGTTCTCTGGCAAATGCCAAACGTCCTGCACGGTGTTGGGCTGTAAGCACAACCCCCACCTGTGGATGTCGGGCCCTCATATCACCCTCATGCAGTCTGTTTCTGACCGTTTGAGCAGACACATGCACATTTGTGGCCTGCTGGAGGTCATTTTGCAGGGCTCTGGCAGTGCTCCTCCTTGCACAAAGGCGGAGGTAGCGGTCCTGCTGCTGGGTTGTTGCCCTTCTCCACGTCTCCTGATGTACTGGCCTGTCTCCTGGTAGCGCCTCCATGCTCTGGACACTACGCTGACAGACACAGCAAACCTTCTTGCCACAGCTCGCATTGATGTGCCATCCTGGATAAGCTGCACTACCTGAGCCACTTGTGTGGGTTGTAGACTCCGTCTCATGCTACCACTAGAGTGAAAGCACCGGCAGCATTCAAAAGTGACCAAAACATCAGCCAGGAAGCATAGGAACTGAGAAGTGGTCTGTGATCACCATCTGCAGAACCACTTCTTTATTGGGGATGTCTTGCTAATTGCCTATAATTTCCACCTGTTATCTATCCCATTTTCATAACAGCATGTGAAATTAATTGTCACTCTGTGTTGCTTCCTAAGTGGACAGTTTGATTTCACAGAAGTGTGATTGACTTGGAGTTATATTGTGTTGTTTAAGTGTTCCCTTTATTTTTTTGAGCAGTGTATTTATATTCACACACATACACAATTTATTTTTAACGAATAAATAGTTTTAGAGAAGGCTCACCTCTTAAACAAAAATGGAATAGGATGCAAACAGTGTATTTTATTTGAACTAAATTGTGTATAATATTACATAAAATCGTTAAACATATACAAACCGGATTCCAAAAAAGTTGGGACACTAAACAAATTGTGAATAAAAACTGAATGCAATGATGTGGAGATGGCAAATGACAATATTTTATTTGTAATAGAACGTAGATGACAGATCAAACGTTTAATCCGAGTAAATGTATCATTTTAAAGGAAAAATACGTTGATTCCAATTTTCACGGTGTCAACAAATCCCCAAAAAGTTGGGACAAGTAGCAATAAGAGGCTGGAAAAAGTAAATTTGAGCATAACGAAGAGCTGGAAGACCAATTAACACTAATTAGGTCAATTGGCAACATGATTTGGTATAAAAAGAGCTTCTCAGAGTGGCAGTGTCTCTCAGAAGCCAAGATGGGTAGAGGATCACCAATTCCCACAATGTTGCGCAGAAAGATAGTGGAGCAATATCAGAAAGGTGTTACCCAGCGAAAAATTGCAAAGACTTTGCATCTATCATCATCAACTGTGCATAACATCATCCGAAGAGAATCTGGAACAATCTCTGTGCGTAAGGGTCAAGGCCGTAAAACCATACTGGATGCCCGTGATCTCCGGGCCCTTAAACGACACTGCACCACAAACAGGAATGCTACTGTAAAGGAAATCACAGAATGGGCTCAGGAATACTTCCAGAAACCATTGTCAGTGAACACAATCCACTGTGCCATCCGCTGTTGCCAGCTGAAACTCTACAGTGCAAAGAAGAAGAAATTTCTAAGCAAGATCCACAAGCTCAGGCGTTTTCACTGGGCCAGGGATCATTTAAAATGGAGTGTGGCAAAATGGAAGACTGTTCTGTGGTCAGACGAGTCACGATTCAAAGTTCTTTTTGGAAATCTGGGACGCCATGTCATCCGGACCAAAGAGGACAAGGACAACCCAAGTTGTTATCAACGCTCAGTTCAGAAGCCTGCATCTCTGATGGTATGGGGTTGCATGAGTGCGTGTGACATGGGCAGCTTGCATGTCTGGAAAGGCACCATCAATGCAGAAAATTATATTCAGGTTCTAGAACAACATATGCTCCCATCCAGACGTCATCTCTTTCAGGGAAGACCCTGCATTTTTCAACAAGATAATGCCAGACCACATTCTGCATCAATCACAACATCATGGCTGCGTAGGAGAAGGATCCGGGTACTGAAATGGCCAGTCTGCAGTCCAGATCTTTCACCTATAGAGAACATTTGGCGCATCATAAAGAGGAAGATGCAACAAAGAAGGCCCAAGACAATTGAACAATTAGAGGCCTGTATTAGACAAGAATGGGAGAGCATTCCTATTTCTAAACTTGAGAAACTGGTCTCCTCGGTCCCCAGACGTCTGTTGAGTGTTGTAAGAAGAAGGGGAGATGCCACACAGTGGTGAAAATGGCCTTGTCCCAACTTTTTGGGGATTTGTTGACACCATGAAATTCTGATTCAACATATTTTTCCCTTAAAATGGTACATTTTCTCAGTTTAAACTTTTGTTCCGTGATTTATGTTCTATTCTGAATAAAATATTAGAAGTTGGCACCTCCACATCATTGCATTCAGTTTTTATTCACGATTTGTATAGTGTCCCAACTTTTTTGGAATCCGGTTTGTATTTAGCATGCTATATAGTACTAATAAAATAATACATATAAAATCAATAAAAATAAGAAAATAAAAGATAGAGGAGTAAGTCCTGGTGAGTTCCTCGATATAATTGTTACTTTCTATAACTCCGTATAGATGTATGATATTATTCATCCAGCTGGTGGCCCAGAAAAAAAAAAAAAAAAAAAAATCGCAGTTGGCGATGCTGGGGTTAAGAAAAAAAAAAAACAACAACTCATGAACAGACTTGAATATAGTCAAGTAGAATCTATTGTTGTATAGTCACTTGTATTTCTTTAGTTGAATAGTTAGTGTATCAGATACCCCTGTACACACATACACTGACTCGGCATTTGAGTTTACTCAGTTTGTTGAATCTTTGCCGGTTATACTGCAACTACCGTGGCGTCCCACGTGTAGTACGATTACTGCAGGCAGTGGTGTGGCATTGAAGAGGTTTCTCTGTAGATTTAGGGATCCTCGGTAATCATGTGAAAGTGCCGTGTTAGTGATTTTCCTTAAGTATTTCCTGCACAGATGTCTTAATCAAGCGGCAGGTCAGGTTTCACCGTGGCTGTCAATTTTTGATTTTTCCTTTAAAAGTATCGATACCAATCCCTTGTATTCAGCTTGAAGCGCTTCAATGTCTCAATCCTATATTTGATTTCATGGGATTATCCTTCACCAGACGCGTTTCGGAGTTAACCAAGACTCCTTCCTCAGTGACTATACAACAATAGATTCTATTTGACTACACGAGTTTTTTTTTCTTCTTAACCCCAGCATCGCCGACTGTGATTTTTTCTGGGCCACCTGCTGGATGAATAATATAATACATCTATACAGAGTTATAGAAAGTAACAATTATATCGAGGAACTCACCAGGACTTACTCCTCTATGATCTTATTTTCTTCTTTTTATTGATTTTATATGTATTTTATTAGTACTATATAGCATGCTAAATATATATGTTTAATAACGATTTTATGTAATATTATACACAATTTAGTTCAAATAAAATACAGTTTGCATAAAAACTCTCCATGTGCAGCTGATTGTAGGTGTGCCCTACCATTTCTTAAATTACAATTTATTTTTAATTACTGGCAAGTCTAATTACGGTTTCCCATTTCATCCACCATTACTGCCACAGTTGAGAACAAACAGATTATACAAAGGGGTGCTACTGTTTGCAAAGCCAAATCAGTTGAAGCAGAGACATTAAGACAGTAATGTTTTATGAATGTATTGATACTAGACCATGTAGCAGCTTGGCATATTTGATCTAAGGATACACCAGCTTTCTCCGCCCATGAAGAGGCCATAGCTCTGGTGGAGTGGGCTTTTACTCTGATAGACCCATTAAGGAATAACAACACAAAATAGTGGATCTAATCCAACTCCCTGTGGAGGCTCTGGAAAGCCTCTTCCCCTTATTACAACCTGCAAACTGAAATCAATAAATTGTCATCTTTCCTAAACGAGATAGTGGCCTTAAAGTACTAAATAGTATTTCTCACATCCAGAAGGTGAAACTGTTCTTCTGTAGGATTTTTTTGGGTTACAACAAAATGGCAAGATAATTTCTTGGTCCCTATGGAAATCTGATACCACCTTAGGGAGAAAACCCAGGACCAATTTTAGAACTATTCTCTCGGGAAAAATGGAAAGAAAGTTCTCAACATGAAAGCGTCTGGATTTCCCCCCAAACGTCTAGCTGATGTTATCGCTATTAGGAAAGCGGTTTTAAAGAAGATGTTTAATGGGAATGTCTGAAATAGTAACATTGAGCACTAAATTTAAATCCCACTGTGGAAGCCTAGGATTCAAGGATGGTCTAAGCATAGATGCTGCTCTTATAAACCTTTTAACCCATCTATGATCAGCAAGACTCATATCATAGAAGGCACTCAAGGCGGAGATCTGGACTTTTAGGCCCCTTTCACATGGGCACAAATTCCATGCAGGAGCAATGCTCCCGGACCCATTCACTTCAATGGGGCTGTTCAGATGAGCGGTAATTTTCACTCATCACTTGTGCGTTGCATGAAAATCGCAGCATGTTCTATATTCTGCGTTTTTCACGCAACGCAGGCCCCATAGAGATGAATCGGTCTGCGTGAAAATCACAAGCATCCGCAACAAAGTGCAGATGCGGTGCGATTTTCACACATGGTTGCTAGGAGATGAGGTTAGTAAATTGATATAAGGGAAAATAATACAGTAAATTTTTAACATAGAGATCTATCTTCATTCAGTAGGACCTGCGGTGAGCGCGATTACGTCAAAGGTCCTTTTGGCAGGTCCTGAAAGAAGAGGATGATGTCAGCTGCGTGAACAACAAGATGCCGTGAGTAAACTTTTTTAACCTTTAAAGCCACATTTTACTAAGCATTCTGTATTAAGAATGCTATTTTCCCTTATAACCATGTTAGGCTACTGTCACACTAGCGTTGTTTGAATCCGGCGTTCAATTACAACGCCGGACTGCCAGCCAGATCCGGAAAAACGTGTGAAAACGGATTACATTTGAATCCTGATTAGGATTTTGATCACCATGAAAAAAAATGCATTGTAAAAAACAGATCCGCCTTTTATGGACTTTAACTTTTTTTTTTCACTTTTTTCGGGTTTAACATGCAAAAGCCGGATCCGGTGTGACGGAACACACGGCGCCGGATCCGGCGATAATGCAAGTCAATTGGAAAAAGGCCAGATCCGGCATTCAGTCAAAGTGTTCCGGATTTTTGGCCGGAGGTAAAAAATACAACATGCTACGGTTTTCTGAAAAGCCTGATCAGTCAAAAAGACTGAACTGAAGACATCCTGAACGGATTGCTCTCCATTCAGAATGCATTAGGATAAAACTGATCAGTTCTTTTCCAGATTTGAGCCCTTAGGACAGAACTCAGCGCCGGAAAAGAAAAACGCTAGTGTGAAAGTAGCCTTATAAAAAGGGAAAATAATAAAATATACAGAACACCGAACCCAAACTTCAGTGAAGAAGTCCGGGTTCAGGTACTAGTCAGTTTTTTTATCAAGCGCGTGCAAAACACATTGCACCCGCGCGATAAAAACTGAAGATCGCAACGCACTCGCAGTCAAAACTGACTGCAATTGCGTACCTACTCGCATGATTTTCCCTGATCGCAGACGCAACACATCCAAGATTATTAATAAATATATTGAAGAGAATAGGGCCCAATACTGACCCCTGAGGTACCCCACTAGTGACAGTGACCAAATCTGAGTGTGTACCGTTAAAGGGTTTCTATCACTTGGTATGACATAATTAGCTCTCAGACACTAGCGATCCGCTAGTGTCTGCTCTGGCCAACCATCCTAATATAACAGCTTTTGGGGCAGCCGTTTTGCTAAAAAAATAACTTTTATAAATATGCTAATGAGCCTCTAGGTGCTATGTGGGCGTCATTAGCACCTAGAGGCTCCGTCTACCTTCATACACTGCCACCGCGTCCCTCCAGCCCGCGATCCTCCGTGTGACGCAACGGACGAATTCTCGCGCATGCGCGGCTGTATTCGGCGCATGCGCAGTGAATGTCTGACCGCTTCCCTGCTCAGACATCTCCACTGCGCCTGCGCCGATGACGTCATAGTGCTCCAATGAACAGGCGCAGTAGAGATGTCTGAGCAGGGAAGCGGTCAGACATTCACTGCGCATGCGCCGAATACAGCCGCGCACGGCGCATGCGCGAGAATTCGTCCGTTGCATCACACGGAGGATCGCATTCAGCAGGAGATGGGCGGGCTGGAGGGACGCGCTGGGCGGTGGCAGTGTATGAAGGTAGACGGAGCCTCTAGGTGCTAATGACGCCCACATAGCACCTAGAGGCTCATTAGCATATTTATAAAAGTTATTTTTTTTAGCAAAACGGCTGCCCCAAAAGCTGTTATATTAGGATGGTTGGCCAGAGCAGACACTAGCGGATCGCTAGTGTCTGAGAGCTAATTATGTCATACCAAGTGATAGAAACCCTTTAATAACCACCCACTGAGCTAGTTACTTACCCACATGCCGACATTCCAAGCATTCTCATTTTATATACTAACCTTTTATGCAGCCGTGTCAAATGCTTTGGAGAAGACCAGATATACGACATCCATTGATTAGTCGCTGTCAAGTCTAGAACTTACCTCCTCATAGAAACAGATTTAATTAGTTTGACATGACCGATGCCTCGTGAAGCCATGCTGATATGGCGTTATTTGCTTATTTTCATTGAGGTACTCCAAGATAGCATCTTTTAGAAAACCTTCAGTTTACCCACGACAGATGTTAAAGGGAACCTGTCACTGGGATTTTGGGTATAGAGCAGAGTTCATGGGTTGCTAGATGGCCTTAGAGTACTTGGTGCGAGAGCTAGGTCTAGTCCTTTCTGAAGGAAGTCTAGAATTTTTTTAAATACATGGGGCGGACATATTTGGAGAATCTTCCCCCAACCAACTACAGTATTTCAGCTATTTACCTGAAAGTAGTAACTTTTCCTACTTGCTTTTAATGTACATATAACTTTGTCCAAGAGACCCTCCTTCCTTAAGACCTCACTCTCAGGATCCAGGCTGATAGCTTGAAAAATTCCAGATTTTGATGAAGTATTGGGCCTTGCGAGAGAATGTCCTTCTGAAAGGGTATTAACCAGAGCCATTTCCTTTATGCCTCATGCACACGACCGTATGCATTTTGCGGTCTGCAAAAAATACGGATTACGTCCGTGATCATTCTGTATTTTGCGGGACGAAACAGCTGGTCCCTAATAGAACAGTACTATCCTTGTCCGTAATGCGGACAATATTAGGACATGTTCTTTTTTTTGCTGAACGGAAATATGGACATAAGGATATGGAACGCACACAGTAACTTCCGTTATTTTTGCGGACCCATTGAAATAAATAGTTCCATATATGGTCCACAAAAAATAAATAAATGGACACGGAAAGAAAATGCATTGGTGTGCATGAGGCCTTAGAATGGAAAACCAGTTGCTCAAGGGCCAGTGAGGGGTTATTAATATCATGATTGTTGGGTCTGTCAGAATTTTCTATAGCACTCGAGGGATTAGAGCAAAAGGAGGAAAGACTTGCTAGATTCCATGTCCATTTTATGGAGAACGCATCTACTGCCCATAGTTTTTCCTCTGGGATCTAAGGAACAGAACCTCAGAATTTCTTTGAAACAAAAAGGTCTATTTGTGGTAGGCCCCACCTGGCGGATATTTTCTGAAAGATTTTTGAATTCAGAGACCACTCTCCTGGGTCTAAGGTTTTCCTGTTCAGAAAGTCCGCCTCTAGATTTTCTGATGCTCTGATAAGAACCGCTGTGATGGATAGAACGTTTTTCTCTGCCCAGCAAAAGATCCTTTCTTCTAGAGTTTTCAAACCTGGGGATCTTGTACTTTTTCCCTTAGAACAGGCATGCTCAACCTGCGGCCCTCCAGCTGTTGCAAAACTACCACCATGCCCTGCTGTCGTCTGTTCAGGCATGGTGGGAGTTGCAATTTTACAACAGCTGGAGGGCCACAGGTTGATCATCCCTGCTTTGTTAAAAAATAAATAAATAAAATCTTCTAAGGCAGGGATGATCCAGCTGTTGTAAAATTGCAACTCCCACCATGCCCTGCTGTCGTCTGTTCAGGCATGGTTGGAGTTGTAGTTTTGCAACAGCTGGAGGGCCACAGGTTGATCATCCCTGCCTTAGAAGATTGTTTTTAATAAGTGTCTCCCAGACCGCTCACAATTCTCTGTAATTTGAGATCTGTCCCTTATTTTTTCCGACCACCTTCCCTGCCAAGTTGAAGCTACTTTTGCTCCCCAACCTACTCCAATTGCGTCTGTTACTATCTGCCTCTCCGGATCTTTCTGCCAGACAACACCTTGAGAGATTTGTCTTTTTCTTCCACCAGTTTAGGTCCAACTTTACTGATTGTGGAATGACTAAAAGTATGACTGCTTTTTGTTCCAACTTCCTAGGATCCAAGTTTGCATAGTTCTGGTGTGGGCCTGACACCAAGCTACTGCGGTTACGCAGGTTATCATAAGACCTGGTGTGCTCATAGGCATTCTGAGAGCACAGACGTAGAGATTGGAACCTTGCTATCTTTTCAAATAGCTTCTATTTTATTTTCTTGCGGGAGAGATGACGTCTAGGACACAATCTAATATTACACCCAGAAACTTCCTGCTGGATAAGGGTATTAAATGAGACTTTTTTAGGCTACTTTCACACCTGCGTTCGGGTGTCCGCTCGTGAGCTCCGTTTGAAGGGGCTCACAAGCGGCCCCGAACGCAACCGTCCAGCCCTAATGCATTCTCAGTGGATCCGCTGAGAATGCATCAGTCTGCCAGCGTTCAGCCTCCGCTCAGCGAGCGGACACCTGAACACCGCTTGCAGCGTTCGGGTGTCCGCCTGGCCATGCAGAGGCAAGCGGATCCGTCCAGACTTACAATGTAAGTCAATGGGGACGGATCCGTTTGAAGATGACACTATATGGCTCAATCTTCAAACGGATCCGCCCCCATTGACTTTCAATGTAAAGTCTGGACGGATCCGTTCAGGCTACTTTCACACTTAGAAATTTTTCTAAGTTATAATGCAGACGGATCCATTCTGAACAGATGCAAACGTCTGCATTATAGGAGCGGATCCGTCTGAGGAAACATCAGACGGACCTGCTCCGAATGCTAGTGTGAAAGTAGCCTTAGGTTTACTAACCAACCGAAGTCTGACAGTTTTCCCAGGAAATACTCTATTTCTAATTTTACCATTTCTTGAGCTTCCTATGAGGTCATCCAAATACGGACCATATTGAAAGTCTTTCCTCCAGGTGCCAAGATTTCTACTACCAGTTTTGTAAAAATTATTGGTGCCGAAGAAATGCCAAATGGAAGGGCAGTGAACTGGAAATGATGCAATATGCCCCTGGGATCTCTTCGTGCAAATCCGTGATATTTGTAGGTTTAGATAGATGGGAAAGTGACAGTAGGTGTCTTCTCTATTAAGGGTACCATGGACCTGAATAATTCAATTTTGAACTTTTTGTACATAAATCGATTTGTTTAAATCCTTTAACCCCTTAAGAACTCAGCCATTTTTTGCAAATCTGACCAGTGTCCCTTTAAGTTGTGATAACTTTAAAACGCTTTGACTTCTCCAGGCCATTCAGAGAGTTTTTTAGTCACATATTGTACTTCATGACACTGCTAAAATAAAGTTGAAAAAAATTCATTTATTTATTTTAAAAAAAAATTACCAAATTCTTTTTTTTAAATTGCAAATTTCCAAGTTTCAATTTCTCTACTTCTATAATACATAGTAATACCTCCAAAAATAATTACTTTACACTCCATGTCTACTTCATGTTCGGATCATTTTGGGAATGACATTTTATTTTTTGGGGATGTTACAAGGCTTAGAAGTTTAGAAGCAAATTTTGAAATTTTTCAGAAATTTTCAAAAACCCAATTTTTAGGGACTAGTTCAGGTCTGAAGTCACTTTGCAAGGATTACATAATAAAAATGACCCCATTCTAGAAACTACACCCCTCAAGGTATTCAAAACTGATTTTACAAACGTAGTTAAACCCTTTAGGTGTTCCACAAGAATTAATGGAAAAGAGATACAATTTAAAAGTCACTTTTTTGGCAGATTTTCCATTTTAATAATTTTTTTCCAGTTACAAAGCAAGGGTTAACAGCCAAACCAAACTCAATATTTATGGCCCTGATTCTGTAGTTTACAGAAACACCCCATATGTGGTCGTAAACTACTGTACAGGCACACAGCAGGGCGCAGAAGGAAAGGAATGCCATACAGTTTTTGGAAGGCAGGTTTTGCTGGACTGGTGTTTTTTTTTACACCATGTCCCATTTGAAACCCCCCTGATGCACCCCTAGAGTAGAAACTCCAAAAAAGTAACCCCATTTTAGAAACTACGGGATAGGGTGGCAGTTTTGTTGGTACTAGTTTAGGGTACATATGATTTTTGGTTGCTCTAGATTACACTTTTTGTGAGGCACGGTAACAAGAAATAGCTGTTTTGGCACAGTTTTTATTTTTGTTATTTACAACATTCATCTGACAGGTTAGATCATGTGATATTTTTATAGACCAGGTTGTGACGGATGCGGCGATACCCAAGATGTATACTTTTTTTTTTATTTATGTAAGTTTTACACAATTTCATTTTTAAAGCAAAAAAAATAAAAAAAAATCATGTTTTAGTGTTTCCATAGTCTGAGAGCCATAATTTTTTCAGTTTTTGGGCGATTACTTTGGGTAGTATGATTTTTGCGGGATGAGATGACGGTTTTATTGGCACTATTTTGGGGTGCAAATGACTTTTTGATCGCTTATTACACTTTTTGTGATGTAAGGTGACAAAAGGTTTATTTAGCACAGTTTTTATTTTTATGCTGTTTATCTGAGGGGTTCGGTCATGTAATATTTTTATAGGGCTGGTTGATACGGATGCGGCGATACCTAATATGTATACTTTTTACCAATTTTTTTAACTTTATTTGGGGAAAATGACATTTTTGTTTATTTTTACTTGAAACTTAATTTTTGGGGAGGAAAACCTTATTTTTTTAAACTTTATTTTTTGTCCCACTTTGGGATTTCAACTTTTGGGGGGGGGGGGGGGGTCTAATCCCTTTTACAATGCATTCCAATACTTCTGTATTGGAATGCATTGGCTGTATGAGTAAGGCCTCATGCAAACGACCGTTATTTTTTTAAGGTCTGCAAAATCGGGGTCCGTGTCCGTTTTTCCTTCCGTGGGTCTTCCTTGATTTTTGGAGGATCCACAGACATGAAGAAAAAGTCGTTTTGGTGTCTGCCTGGCCGCACGGAGCCGTCCTGACTTACAATGCAAGTCAATGGGGACAAATGCGTTTGACGTTGACACAATATGTTGCAATTGCAAACGGATCCGTCCCCCATTGACTTTCAATGTAAAGTCAGGAGTCTTTATTATACCATCGGATCGGAGTTTTCTCCAATCCGATGGTATATTTTAACTTGAAGCGTCCCCATCACCATGGGAACGCCTCTATTGTTAGAATATACCATCGGATTTGAGTTCGATCGTGAAACTCATATCCGCAAGTATATTCTAACAGAGGCGTTCCCATAGTGATGGGGACGCTTCAAGTTAGAATATACTAAGAACTGTGTACATGACTGCCCCCTGCCAGCACCCGATCTCTTACAGGGGGCTGTAATCCACACAATTAACCCCTCAGGTGCCACACCTAAGGGGTTAATTGTGCGTATCATAGCCTCCTGTAAGAGATCAGGTGCTGCCAGGCAGGAGGGGGCACACCCCCTCCCCAGTTTTAAATTCATTGGTGGCCAGTGCGGCCCCCGCTACCTCCCCTGTATTACTGTACATTCATTGGTGGCCAGTGGGCCCCCCCTCCCTCTCCTAATTAAAATCCCCCCCCTTTCCCCCATCATTGGTGGCAGCAGAGAGTTCCGATCGGAGTCCCAGTTTAATCGCTGGGGCTCCGATCGGTAACCATTGCAACCAGGACGCTACTGCAGTCCTGGTTGCCATGGTTACTTAGCAATTTTAGAAGCATTATACTTGCCTTCGCAGTCTGTGACCGGCCGCTCCTCCTACTGGTAAGTGAAAGGTCTGTGCGGCGCATTGCTTATAGCACAGACCTGTCACTTACCAGTAGGAGGAGAGCCCGGCCGGTCACAGACATCGCAGGTAAGTATAATGCTTCTAAAAATTGCTAAGTAACCATGGCAACCAGGACTGCAGTAGCATCCTGGTTGCCATGGTTACCGATCGGAGCCCCAGCGATTAAACTGGGATTCCGATCGGAACTCTCCGCTGCCACCAACCATGGGGGGGGGGATTTTAATTAGGGGGGGCCACACTGGCCACCAATGAATTTAAAACTGGGGCGGGAGGGGGGGGGGTGCCCCTGATCTCTTACAGGGGCTATAATACGCACAATTAACCCCTTAGGTGCGGCACCTGAGGGGTTAATTGTGCGGATCACAGCCCCCTGTAAGAGATCGGGTGCTGCCAGGCAGGAGTCATGTACACAGTTCTTAGTATATTCTAACTTGAGGCGTCCCCATCACTATGGGAACGCCTCTGTTAGAATATACTGTCGGATCTGAAAAAGCTTTTATGCAGACGGATCTGCAATCAGTCTGTGTGAAAGTAGCCTACGGCCACGGATCGCGGACGCCAATCTTGTGTGCATCCGTGTTTTTTCACGGACCCATTGACTTGAATGGGTCCGTGAACCGTTGTCCGTCAATAAAATAGGACAGGTCATATTTTTGACGGACAGGAAACACTGATCACGGCCGCGGATGAACAACGGTGCATTTTCCGAGTTTAACGGACCCATTAAAAAGTCAATGGGTCCGCAGAAAATCACGGAAAACTGAACGGCCACGGATGCACAACGGTCGTGTGCATGAGGCCTAATACTGTGTATTACTCATACAGCTTCTGGCCTGGATGGGGACCCGATGGCACCGCCGCCCGCTGCACCAGGTAAAAGCCGCAAACCGCAGGGGTCACAGGATGCCTGCTGAATGATTTCAGCGGACATCCTGTTGCGATTAACCCCCACCGTGCCGCAATCGCGATTTAAACTTAGGACGTACCGGTACGCCCCAAGTCCTTAAGGGGTTAAATATATAATGGTACAGAAGGATCCGCAATTTTTATTTTTACAAAAAAACAGCCTTGGTGGACGTGACTTAAAGGACCAGCGCCGTACATGTACGGCAGGCTGATTAGGCGGGTGCAGGAGCTGCGCCCGCCCGATCAGCTGCAGGGGTCTAGCAGTCACAGTAAGCTAGACACCTGCAGTATGCCGGCGCATTAACCCTTGATGTGCCGCAGTCAGCGCTGACCACAGCACATGCGATGTGTGGAGAGGGAGAGAGCTTCTATCGGGGACCCCGCACTGTTGTGACAGGCAGCCAAATGCCTTCTTTAGGCATCGTGGCTGCCTCCCATGAGATCAAGCCCCCTGGATCTCACAGGCAAGCAGGCTATAAGTGTATTACAGTTTGTAATACATTTACAGCCAAAAGTTGAAGTCCCACTCTGGACTTAAAAAAAAAAAAAAAAGAGTTATAAAAAAAGTAGACATTAGGCATCGCTGCGTCTGTATCGACCGGCTCTATAAAAATATCACATGACCTAACCCCTCAGGTGAACAGTCAAAAAAATAACTTTACATCACTAAGGGTACTTTCACACTTGCGGCAGAGTGATTCTGCAAGCCGTTCCGTCGCAAGAACTGCTTGCCGAATAAGGCAATCTGCATACAACTGGACAGCATTTGTAGATTGATCCGGATGAGGATCCGTCTCACAAATGCAATTCAAGAACAGACCCGTCTGTCAGTTTGTCATACGGACAAACGGATCAGTTACAAATTTTTTTTCCCACATTTTTACCGATCTGCGCAGACCAAAAGGACGGATCCGGCATTGCGGCATTTTGTATGCCGGATTCGGCACTAAAACATTCCTATGGAAAAAAAATGCCAGAACCGGCATTCAAGCAAGTGTTTTTTTGGGCCGGAGATAAAATTGTAGAATGCTGCGGTATTATCTACATCATGAACAGTCAAAGACTGAACTGAAGACATCCTGAACGGAATGCTCTCCATTAAGAATACATGGGGATAAATGAGTTTCAAATATCCCATTTATCCCTGATACCCCCCTGGCCCTAAGTTTAACTATTACCCTCCCCCCAGTTATCTTTGTTAGATAGATTAAAAGGCATATAACATATACATGTCTACAACATTTATATAGAATCCTATATTACATATACCATGCATGAATATTAATGCTTTGTATTTTGTGACTTAATTTTCAGACCCTAAGTTTGTTAAAGACTACGGTCCTTCCTCGGTTGTTAATGAAATGAACCCCGAGGTTCTATAATTATCAATGATATGTTTATTATAAACCCAACTTTGAATCTCATGATTATTAATAGACTTCGGTCCTGACTGATCTAGGAATAAAGTCTCTCAAGACAAAATATTTTGGTACACAATAACATGCAAATTTGTTTACTGTATTTTGTGCATGATTATGAATAATAAGTACTCAATATTATGTCTATCGTTTTATTTATACATTGGAAAAGAAGTGTATATTGATATAAGTAATTATTATGCCTGATATATGGAAAATTTTTAATAAAAACAAAATGTTACAAGAATACATGGGGATAAAACTGATCAGTTCCTTTCCGGTATTGAGCCCCTAGGACAGAACTCCGTGCCAGAAAAGAAAACCGCTAGTGGGAAAGTACCCTAAAAGTGCAACACCAAGCAATCAAAAAGGCGTATGCCCGCCCCCCCCCCCCCCCCCCCAAGATAGTACTAATTCAACAGTCATCCTGCAAAAATTGAGCCCCCACCCAACAAAAAATAAAAAAATATATAACTGGAGACACTAAACATGAGAATTTTTTTGTTTAAAAAATGCTTTTATTGTGTTAAAATGTAAGGGAAAAAAAAAAAAAAAAAGTAGACATATGGTATCGCTGCATCCCTAACAACCTGCTCTTTAAAATTACCACATGACCTAACCCCTCAGGTGAACACCGTAAAAAAGAAAGAAAACGGTCAAAAAATAAATAAAAAATTGTCACCTTACATCACAAAAATAGCAAGCAATCAAAAAGTCATATGCACCCCAAAATAGTACCAAAAGTCCTCTCATACCGAAAAAATATAAGCCCCTACATTAAAACAGTCACAAAAGAAAAAAATATGGACACAAAAAAACTCTTCAAAATTGCTTTATTATGTAAAACTGAAAAACAAAAAGTTATCATATTTGGTATTGTCGCATCCGTAACAACCTCCTCTATAAAAAATACCACATGATCTAACCTGTCAGATGAACATTGTAAATAAAAAATAACTGCAAAAACTGCTATTTTTTGTTATCTTGTCTCACGAAAAGTGTAATATAGAGCAACCAAAAATCATATGTACCCTAAAATAGTACCAACAAAACTGCCACCTTATCCCGTAGTTTCCAAAATGGGGTCACTTTTCTGGATTTTCTACTCTAGGTGTGTATAAGGGGGTCTTCAAATGGTGACATGGCAACTTATCCCAGTGAAATCTGCGTTCCTTTCCCTCTGCACCCTGCAGTGTGCCCGTACAGCAGTTTACGACCACATATGGGGTGTTTCTGTAAACTACAGAATCAGGGCAATAAATAGAGTTTTGTTTCGCAGTTAACCCTCAACGTGTTAAAGAAAAATACAATAAAATTGAAAATCTGCCCAAAAAAGTGAAATTCTGAAATAGCTCCATTTTCCATTAATTCTTGTGGAACACCTAAAGGGTTAACAAATTTTATAAAATCAGTTCAATACCTTGAGTCAATACCTAAGTCATGTACAAAATGATCCAAACATGAAGTAGACATACGTAAAATGTAAAGTAATAACTATTTTAGGAGGCATCACTATCAGTTTTAAAATCAGAGAAAATCTTAGAATGGCTTGAATAAGTAAAAGCGTTTTAAAGTTATCACCACATAAAATGACATGTCAGATTTGCAAAAAATGGCCTGGGCCTTAACACTTTCACGCCCAGCAGTGTACATGTACAGTGTTTAAAGATAGCGCCCACTTCTACCCGCTGCGGGCGCCACAGCCACGGGTGGCCACCTGCTTCTTTTAGCAGACACCCACGGCTCACATCCGCAATCGGCAGTAATGCTGATCAAAGACATTTAACCCCTCAGATGCCGTGGTCAATCCAGACCACAGCATCTGAGAGAGCTGAAAGTGCTCCGGCTCCCTGTGTGGCGATCGGAGGAGACGGATCGTATATGCAGCAGCCTGTGTCTTTATGAATGACACAAGGCTGCTGCATAGTATTTCCTATGGAGCCCTTGCCTGTAATAGGTTCCATAGGAAAGTGTCTGGTGATAAATTAAATGCAATCTAGAAAGATCCGCTAAAGAACTATACACTGAGATCACAGCCACGGACAAAACCTTTATTATTATTATTTTTTTTTTAAAGAAAAAAAGGAAACTTCCATCTAATAAAGAGAAATAGAAGGAAACAAATACCCGATTGGGGTGACGTTTCAATAATCCCAGATCCAACAGTTAGTTTTTCAGAAGGAAAGGCAACGATACTAACACATGGGACGCCGAACCTGGAAAGATCATTGCGGCTATAAATCACTGGATATATGAGAAGCTGTTCCAGTTAAGACTCTGCAGCGATAATTATCTAAATAAACTTTAAAAGGATATTATACTCTGAACATTTTGCTCCAAATGAAATCAAAAGGGAAATATAGAACGATCAAAGGGATATCATCACTTATTCTGTGCACTGAGACTATGTACAAATAGCATAATCAAAGGACACCTGAAGTATATTTTAACTGTACAAATCACAGTTCACTGATTAATTCTAACTTTTACTTTTGTATTTTTATTCAACACCGCGTTTTTCACAATCACTGGGTTTGAACTGATCTTTTTGGACTATATATATAAATTTTTCCCTTTATATATTTAAAGTTTTATTGTTTATGTATATGAAATAGTGGATTATATACATTAGGATTAATGAAAAACTGGCAATCGCGCCAAACCCTGTCATTTAACCACTCAGATGCCACAATTAGGGCTGCAGTAAACGATTATTTTAGTAAGAGTATTCTATTTTTTTTACGATTAATCGAGTAATCTAAAAAATAAAAAAAATAGAGTTTCCCTTTATAAAAACTCAGACCCCTGCAATCCATCCCCAACACCCTTTGTTCCCCCCATGTGCGATCATCCTCAGTGCATCAGTTTCCTCAGTGCCTTCAGCTGCACTGCCCCAGTGCCATAAGCTCCTCCATTGCCATGTCCCCCACTCCCATCAGATCAGCCCCTCCATGCCATCCATTTCCAGCTGTCCCTTCAGTGCCATGTCCCCAGCACCAGTGAAATAAAATACTTACCTTTCCTATAGGGCAGGGATGGCCAACCTGCGGCTCTCCAGCTGTTGCAAAACTACAACTCCCAGCATGCCCAGACTGCCTTTAGCTTTCAGCCTACAGCAGGGCATGGTGGGAATTGTAGTTTTACAACAGCTGGAGAGCCACAGGTTGGCCATCCCTGCTATAGGGGCTCCGCTCCACAGCTCCTTCCGCACGCTGCACTGGATCCTGACGTCACACAGCATCAGGTCATAGTGCGCGCTTATGTGCACTATGACCTTACGATGTGTCAGGATCCAGCGCAGTGCAGTACAGGCCGGCGGATAACCAAAGCAGTAAGTAATAGGAAGCGCTTCACTCCCGCCCCGTGGTCACATGACACAAACGAATCCTTGATGCAAAAAATCTGTATTGATAATTTTTTTGGGTTGAATTACTCAATTCAAATAGAGTAATCGTTTCAGCCCTAGCCGCAATCAGGGTATCTTTTTAGGTAAGGCAGAGTGATACGGCTCCCTCTGTCTTCCGATCAAAGCCCCCAAAGCTTCCTAGGCCCGTCATGGTAAGCTCCCTGCTAAGCTGTGCATGAAGGACAGCTCAGCAGAGAATGTGTCAAAATCCCATTACCCTAACAGATGTCCATTAGGCCTCATGCACCCCGGCCATTGCCTGTATTGCGGCCCCCAGTCGTGTGCTCACCGCATCACAGATGTGGACCCATTAACTTGAATGGGTCCACAATCCGGAGGTGCGGTGCAGAACGGAGGCACGAAACCCCACGGAAGCACTACGGTATTCTTCCCTGGGGATGCTTTCCAAGCCTCTGCACCGCGGACAGATGGCGGACCCATTCAACTTGAATGGGTCCTATCTTGTGAACTGCAGACCCATTTGAGTCAATAGATTGCAGTCCACAACATGGGCACAGATACACCACAGTCGGGAGTGTAGACTTTGTAATGGATGACCTATCCCCCCCCGCCTTGCAGGGAGTCATACCCCTACTGACAAGACGCTGATGATCTAGCCAGAGGTTGGATTAGTTACAATGTCTGATAATCCCTTGATTATCCCCTGATAATTCTGATAAAGTTCAGAAAGAGCAGATGTTTAAAAGGAAGCCAGTCACCTATTATCCTGCTCTTGCTGCTGCAGCAGGTTGTCACTTCTGGGCTAGGAATTCAGGACTTTTACAGTACTAACATGGTGAACGTTGCAGTACATTCCAGCACTGTGAGGGAGATGGGCCCATTAAGACTCAGGTGCCAACAACCAGGGCTGTGGAGTCTGTGTCCATTTTGGTGGAGTCAGACTATATAAAATGGACCGACTCCAAAAATAAATAAGTTGGTAGTTAGTTTAATGCAGTATGTGCTGAATATATTTTTATAAGAATTTTCAAAAATGATTAAATGCCCTATAGAGATGCTATTCTCTAGCCTTAAAATAATTCGATCAGATTTGAGGTCATCTATGAAGGAGGCAATACTATTTCTCAGAACAAATTCATAGACTCACCCCACAAATGTTATTCAGGAAGTTTTCCCCCCCCCACTTACTGCAGCGTTTTGCATATTTACAATTTATTAAAGTTTTGTGCTCCAAAGTTGTATCCAATAAATATATTTTATGTCCTACCTAAATAGCTTGATAATTGTATCATAAGGGTGATAAAAATCTTAAAGTTTATTGCTTAAACATGCGCCATTTTTGAGGGAGTGGGTGTCAAGGGAAATTGAGGAGTCTGAGTCAGGGCTTTGGCTTACCAACTCCACAGCCCTGCCGACAACCTCCCGATCCTTCCCATGACTAGCAGGTTTCTTTCAAGTTAGGCCAGTCATGGGAAGGATCGACTCCTTTGCAGCGCTGCGCACTATATTCTTGGCCAGAAGTGACAAGTACTGAAAAACACCACACGCGTGTGAATCCCTTATTTTATTCTTTCTACACCACCACACTGAAGTAAAAGTAATCATGTTAGCAACTTTGCTAGTCATTTCTTAAAAGTGACGAGAGCACACAAAAAATGCAAGTCACAATTTTTGCACAAACAAGGCATGTGTCCTGCGATTTTCCATGTTAGTTTTTCTTCTCTGCTTTTCCAAAGTCATAACTTTATTTTTCCTTTTGCAGGACAAACAGTACTGTCTAATGGCACCACTGTTGCATACTACGTATAGGAATCTAGTGAAGTTAGATACACAATTCTGCCAGTTTTATGGGTTTTGTAATCGCGGTGTTCCCTAATCTGTCAAACTGACCCGTTTACCTTAATTTCCCCAGTCAGTACGATCACAGAAATCGTAAATTTGTACATTAATTCATGTTTATTATTAAAAAAATAAAAACTAGGAATAACTTCCCAACACCATATTGTGACCCCAAAAAAAGATTTTTATTTATGCCTATGGAGTTGTGTGAGGGCCCTTAGGGGACTTGAGCTACTTTCACACTAGCGTTTTTGCTGGATCAGAGGTCCTGCAAAAATGCTTCCGTTACTGATAATACGAACGTCTGCATCCGTTATGAACGGATTCGGTTGTATTATCTTTAACATTGCCAAGACAGATCAGTCATGAACTCCAGTGAAAGTCAATGGGGGACTGATCCATTTTCTATTGTGTCAGATGAAAACGGATCTGTCCCCATTGACTTGCATTGTGGGTCATGACTGATATTTTTTTCCGCATCCCAGGATGGAAAGCAATCTGCAGCATCCTGCCGTTTGCTCTCCGGTATGAGAACAAACGCATTCTGGTGCCCTCCGTTCTGTTCAGTTACGTTTTGTCCCCATTGACAATGAATGGGGACAAAAAGGAAGCTTTTTTTCCCCCTGTATTAAGACCCTATGACGGATCTCAGTACCAGAAAATACTAACGCTATTGTGAATGTAGCCTTAGACTTCAATGCATTACCAGTGCAGCCTATGGGATATTTAATGTGTTAAAAAGCAACCACAGGTAGCAATGCAAAGGAACATCACTGACTACAACAGAATAAACAGCTCCTCCAAGCTCAGAACAGGGGAGTCTAGCGCGCCTGGGAAAAAGCAGTTCAGACGCAGTTATCACAGCTGACAACAGATAACACCAGATGCCGGCTGGTTTACAGCTATGCCATGTCAACCGTTCGGCTTTTGAGGGTGCCATTTTTAGACTCCAGCAAAGGCCTGGAGCTAGGGTTGAAACGATTACTGAATTGAATAATTCGACAAAAAAAATAAAAGATTTGATGCAATTTTTGCATCGAGGAATAGTCATGTGACCACAGAGCGGGAATGAGGCGCTTGCTATTACTCACCGCCGGCCCGCGCTGCTCTGCATCCTGACACATTGTCAGATCATATTACGTAAGCGCGCACTATGACCCAACGCTGTGTGACGTCAGGACTCAGAAGATTAGGAGCTGTGGAGCGGCGCCCCTAAAGTAAAGGTAAGTGCTGGGGACATGGCTAGGAGGGGGGGGCTAGGATGGACTGATGAGTTTTTATAAAGAAAAATGTTTTCATTTGTGTTTATGTTAATAGAGTACTCGATTAATCGATAGAATACTCAATTACAAAAATAGTCGATAGCTGCAGCCCTACCTGAAAGAGTTTAACCGAAGAAAATTGCAAAAACTCAAATACACCAATAACCAACCCAAAATAAGAGTAAACTGCTCAACTCAAATATCTGCATATACATGGAGAGAAGTTTAGACAGTGACAAATCTAATCAAATTGTCACATATGCACAAAACGCCATAAGTACTGTGGGTGACCTGAGAGAATGGGGACAAGAGGCAAACATGGGTGATCTAACCACCCTCAAGAAGTATTAGACTTTAAAAAATAAAATTGTTATGAATATGTAAGAAGGAAAAGAAATAAAAAAGCATACAAGTAGCCAGTGCAATAGTCCACAACCCAAGACATCCACCAGACAAGCATTCTGTGATAGCATCATATGGTGTGTATCAAGATATCCAAACACGATGCAGTGGTCAGCCTGGGTGAAGCCACGTTCAGGGTATTAGATGTCAGAAGAGGAGAGGGCCTGAGTGCTGTAACGGCAACGCCTTGTGGGATTACACATTAAGCTACTTTCACACTAGCGTTCAGAGAGGGTCCGTCTGGTGTCTGCACAGACGGATCCGCTCCTATAATGCAGACGTTTGGATCCATTCAGAACGGATCCATCTGGATTATAGTTTAGAAAAAATTCTAAGTGTGAAAGTAGTTCAGACGGATCCGTCCAGACTTTACATTGAAAGTCAATGGGGGGAAGGATCCGTTTGAAAATTGAGCCATATTGTGTCATCTTCAAACAGATCCGTCCCCATTGACTTACATTGTAAGTCTGGACGGATCCGTTTGCCTCCGCACGGCCAGGCGGACACCCGAACGCTGCAAGCAGCGTTCAGGTGTCCGCTTGCTGAGTGGAGCGGAGGCTGAACGCTGCCAGACTGATGCATTCTGAGCGGATGCGTTCGGGGCCGCTTGTGAGCCCCTTCAAACGGAGCTCACAAGCGGAGCCCAGAACGCTAGTGTGAAGGTAGCCTTACATGCACTGCTTGTAGGTGTTTTTGTTTTTTACCCGAGATACATTTTCCCACTGGAACAACTATAGTGTCAAACATTTTGGGGGACTTTATCAGGCCAAGTTGCAATTGGGGACTTTGAGCACTGCACCTTCACCACCACCTACAGACGGAGTGAAAACTTGGTCAGGATTTCAGAGTCGATTGTGTGTGTCATTTAGGAAGTGTCAGCTTCTGAGGCCTCTTTCACACAAGCAATACAGATTGTGTCAGCATCTGTTCAGGAGAAGAAAAAAAATCTGATGGTTCTACATGCAAGTTCAATCAGTTGTCTGCGATCGCACTCTATTTGTGTTTTTCCAACCCAGATTGCATGTGTTTTTCATGCGTGTGGAGAAAAAAAAAAAACTGAATGACAAACATCTCCTAGTATTCATCAGTGAAAAACGTGTTGCAGCTGGATGCCTTGTTTTTCACACAAGCCCCATTCACTTCTGTGGGAACAGGGCTACGTGGAAAAACGCACAACATAGAACATGATGAGATTTGTCCTGAACAGAGGTCAGGATTCAGTCTGTTCACAACATCGCATCAGTGTGGTATACTTGCTCATGTGAAAGAGCCCCAAGTCAATCACCACTATGTCTTACGTGGGGGACAGAGGATTTTTACCGCAGGCCTAGTGACATCACGACTAGTGTCAATGGCTTGGGCGGAGCTAAGCTCCATTCAAGTGAACAGAGCTTAGCCCCGCCCAGTTGATACTAGTCGTGACATCACTGGGCCTGCGGTAAACAGCGAAAGGGCCGCTGCGCTACTGTCAGTGCCGCTGACTTCTCAAACAGCTGATCGGCAGAGGTCCCCGGTGTCTGACCCCCGCCGATCAGGGGGATAGCTCACCAGTTTAAAAAAATAAATAAATGCCGAACCCCTTTAAGATAGATTTAGAATTTGTGACTTTTGAATAAGTTACTCCATTGGAGAAGGGACAATAAAGTGAAGTAGCGTCTCTAAAGAGCATTAGGTTTAAAGATAAGCCAAATTTAATAAACTCCACATGACTTTACATTTGGTGCTTCAACCCAAAATCAGAACTGACAAATATTCTTCCCATGTTTTATATAATACCTACACAATGGTTTTCATTGGCTCGGCTTTGAGTGTGGAAGACGGATCCATGGAACACTAGAGTGTAACGACCCTGAAAGAACAATAACTGACATAATAAATAACCTGGTTAAATACTTGTTGCTAGCGACCCATGCCATAAGGCTACCTGCACACAGTGCGAATTATGAAGGGAGAAACCGCAGCATAGAAAAGCGAATGAGATTTGACAATTCTCATGTACACTGCGCAGAAGTCGACCCGAGGTGTGGATTGTTTTTGCCGAGTTCACCCTTTGCAGGGCCAACCAGCTTGCAGATTTTGGTGTGGAAGCGCACAGAAAGCCGCACCTCTGTGCAGGTAGCCCAACAGGTTATCTACTGCAAAAGTATTCCACCGGTCACAAGACAAATGTAACACGAACAATGGCGCCACCACAAGCATCAAGGAAGACAACTGGGAAAGACTTAGAAAGCTCATTTGACTTGTTTAATGTTAATGCATCAGAACAAGAATATCTGGGTACACATCCACGGGTTTTATTTAAAATGAATAAGCATTGCCAATAAACCTTCTAGAAGAACATGCCACAAAATACAAGATAAATCCCAACTATCCTCACAGGCCGGGACAAGTGCAATACCACATAACTAACAGCATTGCAATCAATCCCAACCTGCACAGAAAGGGGCATAGCTTTCGTCAGTGTCCGGCGGTATGCGGTGACATGATCAGTTTTGCATGGATTTGCACAGCGAGCCTTGAAGCAGCTGGAAGCAAACCTGCAAAACTACTCATGAGACACCCGAGGAAACGGTGGACGCCGCCGAGGCCGGCACGGGTAAGTAGCAGAGATGCAGCCAGTAGTACTTTAAGTGCTCATGATGCAGTAGAACACTACACACTACCTGCACTATAAGCACTTTAGCACTGCTGAAGCCTAAAACACAGCGACCGCCAGCTCGTGGTGAGGGTGATGGCACAAGCCGCTATCAGTTTTGCATAGATTTGCACAACTCATTTCTTCTTGTAGTGCAACTATGCAAAACTTACAGAAGACTGCACGAAACCCCACAGAGCGCTGAATCCGGAGGAGTTCCTTCAATGGAAACCGCTTACCAACAGTATTTCTTATGCCAGAAGGAGCATTTAGGGCAGTAGATGCTAATCTACGTCACTATCTGCACTAGATGCACCTTAGAACAAGAAGTACAACAAGTACCCGACAGGCTCCGGGTGGGTGGGCCTCCGCCAACATAATGCTACAAGTGCCTTCACTGCAGTAGGTTGTCTTAAATAACTACCTGCACTGTAAGCACTTTGGCACTACCATTGACGCTGCTGGCGATGCCAATGCCGCTGCCCTCCAGAGATCTGAAAGATAAAGATGTTTAATTACTGCCATCTGAACGGCATTCAGCTCCAGATTTAATAAAAACCAACTTTTCACACACATTTCAAGAGATGTAATATAAAGAGACCGCCTTCAGCTAATGAAACCTTGGAGATCCTCAGGTGTAATGGGGCCAGGGCATGACAAAGCCTCCAGTAAGCCAGGCTGAGTCACCAGTGTGAGCAATGTGCTACAAGTTACCTATTACTGGTGACTCAGTGTGGAGGAGCCTCCACCTCATGTGACACGGTGGTGAGCTGCTCCTTTGTGGTGAGAGGGGAGGCCCGGCCACCCGTCCTCGCCGTCTACAGCCGCACACAATAGCCGGCAGCAGAGGTGCCACGTGTTGGGCCCTGCAGGCCGGATGGCGGCGGGTCAGGGGGTGTCACTGTCACGGAATGAGGGAGGACAGTGCGGGGAGCTGCGCCTCTGCGGCCCTCATGGAAACAGCACGTGTTGCTGCTGTTGTGCCCGCGGCCGCTAGGGGCGCTGCGCCAGCACAGCCGTGCCCTATGCGTACACCGCCAGAGTACCTCACACGAACCCTGAGAAGCGAGGCAGGCGCAGTAATGCGCCACTGATTTATGCACAATACACACAGCCACTTTCACGGCCGCTCCAATGGCTTCCACTTCCTCCAGCCCCCACCCACTTCACTAGAGTGAGGTGAAGCTGCGGCAGGCATCAAACGCGAGGCCGCGGCATTATCCTGCGCAGCACTAGTGTACATGTAGTGTGTGGCCTCCCCTCCCCCCACACTCCGCTCTCCCGCCTAACATGGCGCCGTAGAGTCCCTCAGCTGTTCCTGCCGCTTTCCCACTTAACAATGAGCGGGCTGCTGCGCGGCCTGGACTCCCCTCACACATGTAAACAAACGCGGCCGAGCCTGCGACACGGAAGGTCACCACCAGCGGGACTCCGGGCACCGCACGTGCGGGAAGTTCCGGGCTCACACAAAGGGCTTTGTCCCTGGGGGGAATGGAGAGGCCGGGGGAGCGGGCACAATGGGGACACGTCCGGAGACAATGGAGGGTGCCCCCAGGCCGCCGGCGGCCTACGCCGCTTTGTTCGGCCATAAACTTTCCCTCCCGAGAGCTCGGCCCGAGCACGCCGTCCGCACACGGCCCCCTCCCTGCTGTGGGCTGCTGCAGCTACTGCACGCGTTTCAAATCTCCCTCATTCTTCCGCACTAGGGGAGAGCCGCGGCTGCCATGCGCTCTGCTAGGATAAACACACCGCACACCAGCCTCCATCTTCACACTCTGCCCGCTAGAAAGACAACAAGCGGCACTGAGCGCACTCACCTCACGAGCCCCCCTCCGGAGGGAGCACGACTCCCCATTATCAATACCATCGCGAAAGTGGCGCGAATGATGTCTGAATCCGACCATGTGGGTGAATGAAGGGCGGCTCCCGCATGAACGTAAATATCTACAAGCCCAGCTCGCTCATTAGCATAAAAAAAATGGACTTCCGACCCGCGGCTCAGCCAATCAGCGCCGACCGCACAGGGGAAGTGCTGCGCCCCTTACTACACACATCTGCGCGCAGTACTACGAGTCCTCCTCACAGGACGACGCAGCAGCAAACACACAACACAACGTGTTCTCCGCCGGCAGGTGCCGCAGCCCGCCCGTGCCTCTGACACGGCACCGGGACAATAGGAAAACATCACGTGTGTGGAGACCGCCGTGATCCATGTAAACACGCTCAACCCGCGGGAAAGCGTGTAGTAAATACGGTCTGGTCACATGGCACCCAGGTGGCGTCACCTCCACATGGCACTAGGCCTATAAGCCGTATATAGAGATATATCTGTAATCACACAATGTGTCAGAAAATACATTCAGGTCTAAATAGAAAGAAGGGAAATCTTTGACTCTTCGCCTGTTCAAGTCGCCCCATGACAGATTATCCATATAGATTGTAAGCTCTTGCGGGCAGGGTCCTCTCCCACTCTGTTAGTTTCTTTTTGTTGTCGTATTTGTATTTTTCTTTATGTATATTGTGGATGTGTAACCCCCTCCTGATGTGCAGCGCCATGGAATTAATTGAAATAAATAATAATAGCGTGACACAATTTCTGAATTAGATTTCTAGTCCGTACAAAGCATATAACGCCTTGTATCACAAGGCCGTGTCACCTCCACACGGCGATCGACCCAGAAAACGCAGTCAATTAGTCCTGTCTGGCCTCATAATTATTAGAATCTATTATTGCGTTGTGATGGCAGCTGTGACTGTGCGGTTGTAACCTGTGAGACTGTGTTACGGTTTTTATGAGGAGAAGACAGTGTATTAGTACAACGTTCAGCTGCTTTGCATGGTAGAGGTTTGTTTGTGTTTTTTTCCGGCGTGTGAACTATTTTTTTGGCTTTTTCTCTCTCTAGCGAAAGAGATGTAAAAACGCCAAGAGCTCCAGCTCTGAAAAGGCAGAAAGACAAAAAAACACCACCTAATGAACAAGAACACCACTGCCAGAAAAGCGCGTGTCCTGCGTTTAGTTTTATCCATAGATGTTCAGCTAACATCTAGAGCTGTTGTTTTTACTACAAAAATGCTGCAAAAAAAAAAGCTACAAAAAATGCGAAGGGCATAAAAACACCACCAAAACTTGGGCGAAAACATCCTAATGCTGTTTTTACGGTTATACGTTTCTTAAGGCTCATGCACAGGACTGTTGGCTGTTTTGTGGTCTGCAAATTGCGGATCCGTAAAACACAGATACCGTCCGTGTGCATTTTGCAGAACGCTCAGACCCTAATACAACGGTCCTATCCTTGTCCGTAATGTAGACAATAATAGGACACGTTCTATTTTTTTGCGGAATTGCCATGCGGATGTATGGACACTGAATGCACGCAGAGTCATTTCTGTTTTATTTGCGGCCCCTTAGAAGTGAATAGTTCTGCATGCGGGCCACAAAAAAAACCGGAACAGACATGGAAAGAAATCATGTTTGTGTGCATGAGTCCTTAATCTTATAACGCTCTCAGATAATGCCTGGATAGCTGTTTTGTTGTCAGTCTCCTGGTTGGGAATTTAAAGATAACCTGTCACCACAAAATGCAATGAAATCTGCAGGCTTTCTGAGTTAGGTTGTATACTGGGGCCGTTTTATCAGTGACTGACAGCTATGTCTGTATACACACTTACACAGGGAATGCTATCAATCAATGATAACACTTTCCCTGTGTACAACTTTCAGTGACTGACAGCTACAGTATCTCACAAAAATGAGTACATCCCTAAGTGAAAATGGCCAAAGTGTCACTATTTTGTGTGGCCACCATTATATTCCAGCACTGCCTTAACTCTCTTGGTGTCACGGTCCCGCCTGAGACAGGGACTAGAAGATCGAAGAGACTGGCTGCACGTGATTGACAGTCTCTTTGGTTTCACCTTTCTGTGTTGTTGCTGGGGATGGCCACATCTCTTGTCTAAGGTGTAGCTTAAGTGGTCATTCCTTCTCCTCTATTTAATCTTGCCTCACCCATCATGCTATATGTTTGATAGCTCCTTGTTTGTGGAAGTCCTGGTGTTGGTTGGAATACTGCCCTGTGGCCCAGTTTCTGAAGGGAGGGGATCATGCTCTGCTTCAGTATGTCACAGTACATGTTGGCATTCATGGTTCCCTCAATGAACTGTAGCTACCCACAGCTGGCAGCACTCATGCAGCCCCAAATCATGACCCTCCCACCACCATGCTTGACTGTAGGCAAGGTACACTTGTCTTTGTACTCCTCACCTGGTTGCCGCCACACAGGCTTGACACCATCTGAACCGAATAAGTTTATCTTGGTCTCATCAGACCATAGGACATGGTTCCAGTAATCCATGTCCTTAGTCTGCTTGTCTTCAGCAAACTGCCGACTTTCTTGTGTAGCATCTTTAGAAGAGGCTTACTTTTGGGACGACAGCCATGCAGGCCAATTTGATGCAGTGTTCGGTGTTTGGTCTGAGCACTGACAGGCTGACCCCCACCCCTTTAACTTCTGCAGCAATGCTGGCAGCACTCATACGTCTATTTTGAAAAGACAACCTCTGAGTATGTGCACTCAACTTCTTTGGTCGACCATGGCGAGGCCTGTTCTGACTGGAACCTGTCTTGTTAAACCGCTGTATGGTCTTGGCCACCGTGCTGCAGCTCAGTTACAGGGTGTAGGAAATCTTATAGCCTAGGCCATCTTTATGTAGAGCAACAATTCCTTTTTTTCAGATCCTCATAGAGTTCCTTGCAATGAGATGCCATTGTAAACTTCCAGTGATTAGTATGAGAGAGTGTGAGAGCAATAACACCAAATTTAACCCACCTGCTCCCCATTCACACCTGAGACCTTTTAACACTAACTAGTCACATGACACGAGGGGGGGGGGGGCTACTTGGGCACAATTTGTCCATCCTCACTTATGGTTGTACTCACTTATGTTGCTAGCGGCTTGGCTGTGTGTTGAGTTATTTTGAGGGCACAACAAATTTACACTGTTATACAAGCTGTACACTGACTACTTTACATTGTATCAAAGTGTCATATCTTTAGTGTTGTCCCATGAAAAGATATAATAAAATATTTACAAAAACGTGAGGGGTGTACTCACTTTTGTGAGATACTGTATCTCTGTATACACAGAGAATGCTATCAATCACTGATAACACCTTCACTGTGTACATCTATCAGTGACTGACAGCTATCTATGCATATACACTTACACAAAGAATGCTATCACTGATAACACCTTCCCCTGTGTACATCTAACAGTGACTGACAGCTATCTATGTATACATACTTACACAGAAAATGCTATCAATCACTGATAACACCTCCCCTGTGTACAGCTATCCGTGGCTCACAGCTTTCTCTGTATACACACTTACACAGGGAATGTTATCAATCACTGATAACACCTTCCCTGTGTACAACTATCAGTGACAGACAGCTATCTTTGTATACACACTTAAGGCTGTATTACACTGGCTGATATTTTGACGTTTGGCATAAATGCTCGTTAGTGATCATTTTGAGCAATTCAGATTTTTTGTTTTACAGGTTCGGCTCTTCCCACAAAAAAAACAAGAACCTGCATAAGATATTCCTCAGGGAAAAAAAAAATATGGCTTTCAGAAAATGTAGACACATAACCATGATTTTGTTTTTCAAAAATGCCTTTATTATGTAAAACTGAAATAAATGTAAAAAAGTACACATATTAGGTTTCACCATGTCCGTAATGACCTGCTCTATAAAAATATCACATGATGTTGTAAAAAATAAAAACTGCCAAAACAGCCATTTTTTGGTCACCTTGTCCCAAAAAAGTGCAATAGTTAACGATCAAAAAATCATATGTACTCAAAAATAGTACCAATACATCTACTGTTCCCGTAAAAAAGAGTCCCTACACATGACGATCGGAAGAAAAAAAAAAATATCTGGCTTTCAGGATATAGAGACACAAAAACACGATTTCTTTTCAAAAATGCTTTCTTATGTAAAACTGAAACAAACAAAATAAAATACACATGTTTGGTATTGTGGCACCCGTAACGACCTGCTCTATAAAAATAACACATAACCTATCCTGTCAGTTGAACCCTGTAAAAATAAAAATTGTGCCAGAACAGCCATTTTTGGTTACCTTGCCTCACAAAAAGCATAAAAATGAGAGATCAAAAATCATATGTACCCTAAAATAGTACCAATAAAAAACTGTCACCTAATCCTGTAGTTCCCAAAATGGGGTTACATTTTGGGAGTTTCTACTCTAGGGGTGCATCAGGGGGTCTTCTAAAGTGACATGATAACCTAAAATTATCCCAGCGACATCTGCTCTCCAAAATCCATATGTTGCTCCTTCCTTTTTATGCACTGCTGTGCACCCATACAGCAGGTTACGACCACATATGTGGTGTTTCAGTAAACTACAGAATCAGGGTAATAAATATATATTTTTTGTTTGACTGTTAACCCTTGCTGTGTTACAGGAAAAATAGATAAAAATGGAAAATCCGCAAAACAAAGGGAAATTTTGAAATTTCACCTACATTTTCCTTTCATTCTTGTGGAACACCTAAAGGGTTAACAAAGTTTGTAAAATCAGTTTTGAACAACTTGAAGGGTGTAGTTTCTAAAATGGGGTCATTTATGGGTGGTTTCTACTAAGTAAGCCCCACAAAGTGACTTCATAACTGAACTAATTCTTAAAAAGTGGGTTTTGAAAATTTTCATAAAAAAATTATTGCTTCTAAAATTCTAAACCTTCTAATGTCCTAAAAAATAAAATGATGCCAACATGAAGTAGTAGTAGTACAGTAACAACTATTTTATGAGGTATCACCTTCTACTTTAAGAGCAGAGAAATTACAATTTAAAAAATTATGATTTTTTTCCAAATTTTCAGTAAATTTGGGATTTTGTTTTATAAATAAAGGTGAAATATATTGACTCAAATTTACTACTGTCATAGAGTACAATGTGTCACTAGAATGGCTTGGATAAGTAAAAGTGTTCCAGAGTTATTAACACATAAAGTGACACATGTCAGATTTGCAAAAAAAATATGCCCTGCGACTCAAGGTGAAAATTGGCTCGGTACTGAGGGGGTTAATGGCCTTTCATATTTCTTGTATTTTGCTTACAAGAGGATGCAAGAGTTATTTCTTGCTGTGATACTTACACCATGAGTTGGCTTGGTAAATAATGCAGTGACAGTTATGTTTATTAGCTTTTTAAGTTTAATCAGATTATTTCCTCTCTTGCTGGTATTAATCCCAATCCCAGCAACCGACAGGATCACATTGCAGTGTATTTGCAGAAATTGTAAAATATATGATTTTTGAGAACTCAACCTAAAAGACTCTAATGTATTCCTCCCTTGTTAAAATACAGATTTATACACTGCTTATTGCAATATGGAAATGTAGATGAGTAAACCTCTGCATTAGCTTTTTTCATTCCAGGTTTTCCTGTCCAGACATACATTTCAGAATACCAACATAGAGAACATCTAACCATGGCATTGTTTTGCCTTAGGGTCCGGCTGGCACCTGACTGCCCTGACGTCCCTAGACGGGTTCCTCACCCGTGCGGCGATCACGTGCCTAAACCCTGGCTTTCCCTAAAATGAGCCCTAGATAGTGAACAGGCCGGTGGGATCGCTAGTCCGCACCACTATCACTAAGAGGGAAACACCAGGGAGAGGACAGACAATACAGACAAACACATACACCCAGGTGGGCGATCACAGCAGACCACAAAGGTCCAACAGGGATCCGGAGGGTAACGCTCTGGACCAACTACCAGAGAACGCAGCAACACAGCTCCAGAAGGTCAGAATAGAAGTCCAGGCAGGAAGCTCTATATCTGGCAACCAGAGAAGTGTGAGAGGGGAATATAAGGAGGTTGGGAGTGCTGGACAAGGAACAGCTGAGGAGAAGGAGCTACGGATCCCTGAGTGAGCCAAAAGGGTTGCAAAGTAAACCCAGAAAGCTACCATAAGGAAACAGCCCTATCTTACATAGAGCGCGCAGCCAACCACTGCGACTTCCTGACCCCGGGTATAAAGGAGTCAGGCGTGGTTCTTGACACCCTCGTGACACAGTGGCCCCGCAAAAAAGATAGAGCATGTCTATCATAGGGTTCGCGGACAATAATTGGCATTTCTATCATACAGCATACAGCCTGTATCTGTGTTTTGCGGATCCGGAATTTGTGGACCAAAAACACATACGGTCATGTGAATGCCTCATTCACATTCCCCTTATGCCTCATTCACACGTTAATATTTTGGTCAGTGATTTCCATCAGTGATTGTGAGCCAAAACCAGGTGTGCCTCTAAAAACAGATCTTCCCCTTATACCTTATGTCTGTGTAGGCCCCACTCCTGGTCTTGCCTCACAATCACTGATAGAAATCACTGACATGTGAATGAGGCTTTACCCTGGACCAGGGACCAGCAACCTTTGGCACTCCAGCTGCTGTGAAACTACACTTTCCAGCATGCAAACATGTTTGGCTGTTCTTTTAACTCCCGTAGAAGTGAATGAAGCATTCTGTGAGTTGTCGTTTTTAAACATCTGGAGTGCCGAAGGTTGCTGATCCCTGCTCTGGAGCAACGCATTATGATTAATAGGTTGATCTCAATGGGTTTATGTTTCGACTGATATAATAAAATACCCTGATACCCAGTGAAAGATGTAGCCATTGTAAACGTATAAATATATTCCTAGGTAACTTCAAATGTATCTGCAAGGGAGAAAATAAATATTCTTCTGTACAAAACACCAATAGTACTCTATAAACAGGGCTTAAAGGGAACCTATCAGATTGAATATGGTGTCTGAGCTGCAGGCCGCATGCTACAGAGCAGGAGAAGCTGAGCAGATTGATACAGTGAGGAACAGAAGTATTTGAACACCCTTTGATTTTGCAAGTTCTCCCACTTAGATATCATGGAGGGGTCTGAAATTTACATTGTAGGTGCATTCCCACTCTGAGAGACAGAATAGAAAAAGAAAAAAAAATCAGGAAATCACATTGTATGATTTTTAAAGAATTAATTTGTCTTGCACTGCTGAACATAAGTATTTGAACACCTGAGAAACAGCAAGAATTCTGGCTCTCAAAGACCTGTTACTGTGCCTTTAAAAAGTCCACCTCTACTCCACTCATTAATCTAACTTAGTAGCACCTGTCTGAGCTCTTTAAAGACACCTGTCCATCCCACAATCAGTTAGACGCCAACAACAACCATGGGCAAGACCAAAGAGCTGTCAAAAGACACCAGAGATTGTGGACCTCTACAAGGCTGGAAAGGGCTACGGGGCAATTGCCAAGCAGCTTGGTGGAAATAGATCAACTGTTGGAGCAATTATTAGAAAATGGAAGAGGCTAAAGACGACTGTCAGTCTCTTTTGGGCTGGGGTTCCATGCAAGATCTCACCTCGTGGGGTATTACTGATGATAAGAAAGGTGAGGAATCAGCCCAGAAGTACAAGGGAGGAGCTGGTCAATGACATGAAGAGAGGTGGGACCACAGTTTCAAAGGTCACTGTTGGTAGAACACAACGCCTTCATGGTTTCAAATCACGCATTGCACGGAAGGTTCCCCTGCTCAAGTCATCACATGTCCTGGCCCGTCTGAAGTTTGCCAATGACCATCTGGATGATCCAGAGGAGGCATGGGAGAAATCAATGTGGTCAGATGAGACCAAAGTAGAACTTTTTGGTCTAAACTTCACTCGTCGTGTTTGGTGGAAAAAGAAGGATGAGTTGCATCCCAAAAACACCATCTCTACTGTGAAGCATGGGGGTGGCAACATCATCCTTTGGGAGTGCTTTTCTGCAAAGGGGACAGGATGACTGCACTGTATTAAGGAGAGGATGAATGGGGCCATTTATTGTGAGATTTTGAGCAACATCCTTCCCTCAGTCAGAGCATTGAAGATGGGTCGTGGCTGGGTCTTCCAACATGACAGCGACCCGAAGCACTCAGCCAGGATAACCAAGGAGTGCCTCTGTAAGAAGTATATTAAGGTTCTGGAGTGGCCTAGCCAGTCTCAAGACCTAAATCCAATACAACATCTTTGGAGGGAGCTGAAACTCTGTGTTGCTCAGCGACAGCCCCGAAACCTGACAGATCTAGAGGAGATCTGTGTGGAGGAGTGGGCCAAAATCCCTGTTGCAGTGTGTGCAAACCTGGTCAAGAACTACATGAAACGTTGGACTTCTGTAATTGCAAACAAAGGCTTCTGTACCAAATATTAAGGCTACTTTCACACTAGCGTTCGGGGTTCCGCTTGTGAGCTCCGTTTGAAGGCTCTCACAAGCGGCCCCGAACGCATCAGGATGGCTCCGCTTGGCCTCCGTTCCGCTCAGCAGGCGGACATCTGAACGCAGCTTGCAGCGTTCGGGTGTCCGCCTGGCCGTGCGGAGCCAAACGGATCCGTCCAGACGTACAATGTAAGTCAATGGGGACTGATCCGTTTGAAGTTGACACAATATGGTGCAATTTCAAACGGATCAGTCCCCCCATTGACTTTCAATGTAAAGTCTGGACTGATCCGTCTGACTACCTTTCACACTTAGAATTTTTTCTGAACTATAATGCAGACGGATCCGTTCTGAACGGATCCCAACGTTTGCATTATAGGAGCGGATCCGTCTGTGCAGACACCAGACGGATCCGCTCTGAACTCAAGTGTGAAAGTAGCCTAACACTGATTTTCTTACTTGTTCAAATACTTATGTTCAGCAGTGCAAGACAAATAAATTCTTTAAAAATCATACAATGTGATTTCCTGATTTTTTTTTATTTATTCTGTCTCTGAGTGGGAATGGACCTACAATGTGAATTTCAGACCCCTCCATGATTTCTAAGTGGGAGAACTTGCAAAACTGTATATAGTTTTGTCGAAAAAGATTCAGTAAAACTTGTAATTTATACATTTATATACCTGGTCATTCTGGGTTCTGAACTCAATGAGAAGGTCTGATCAGAGACTGACAGCTATTTGTGTATATGCAGTCATAGAGGGAAGGCTGTCAATCACTGATAGGACCGCCTTCTTGAGTTCAGAGCCCAGAATGAGCAGGAATGTAAATGTATAAATTATAGGTTATACAGAATCTTTTCCCTGAAAACTATATATCAATCTGCTCAGCTCCTCCTGCTCTATAAGATGTTGCCTGTGCATTATTTCACATTGTCATGGTTATAAGTTCCCTTTAAGTGCTAGTAACCTTTGTAAGAGATGTGGGCAGGAGCCTGGTGCTCTCTGGCTTTTTAGGCGGAGGTGGAAGTCTGCATAAACTATATACGTAACTCAAGAAAATAATATAATAAACCGCGCTGGCTATCCAGTGTAAATCTGCAGGTTGTATACCTAAAACAGGGTGAGTGTACTAGTAACTTGCCTTGCTACCGATGGCTTATGGGGATTCCGTCCGGAGCTTCCTGGTGCTTATCTTCAGAGATAGTAGTGACGGCTGTATCTTCAGGTTTCCTCTTTCAAACGCTCGCGGTCCCGGCCGGTGACTCGTGAGCGTGAGGGAAACCCAGGCTGGTGATCAGGGAGGACGCTGCTTCCGTCCCGCGGGTTCCTTTTTTGATTGTCTATATACATAACTCATTGATCTCACTCACAATTCTTTTAAGGTTAGATTCCCCCACATTTAAGGCTACTTTCACACTCACGTTTGGTGCGGATCCGTCATGGATCTGCACAGACTGATCCGTTCAGATAATACAACCGTCTGCATCCATTCAGAACGGATCAGTTTGTATTATCTTTAACAGCCAAGACGGATCCGTCTTGAACACCATTGAAAGTCAATAGAGGACGGATCCATTTTATATTGTGTCATGGATCCGTTTGGCTCAGTTTCGTCAGACGGACACCAAAACGCTGCAAGCAGTGTTTTGGTATCCACCTCCAAAGCGGAATGGAGACGGAACAGAGGTAAACTGATGCATTCTGAGCGGATCCTTATCCATTCAAAATGCATTAGGGCAAAACTGATCCGTTTTGGATCGCTTGTGAGAGCCCTGAACGGATCTCACAAATGGAAAGCCAAAACGCCAGTGTGAGAGTAGCCTAAGCCACACACCTGGTTTCTGCAGCAAAGCTACTTGTTCCCTTGAAGTGGCTTGATACAGAGCCCCCCACCAAACAGGAGTGGATTGAAAACGTGGATCAGATTTCGAGACCAGAATAGCTGACAGCCTGGATGGATCGTTCTCACGAATGGCTTGAGATAATGTGGAGACCTTGGGTTTCCTTTAAACAATCAGTATCTTCAGACCAACATGTTTCCAAGCTTACATAGCTTCTTCTAACACAAAGGTCCTATATGAGGAGCCTTCTACGCCTTGCCCGGCCCCTGTGCTCTCTTGAATTTTTCTGTCTGGTGTGACACTATGTGCTTCTGAGATGCCCTGTTACCTTCATACTTTGCTATCTTAACACTTTACGTTTTATTTGGATACCCCTGTGGAATATTTATTTGTTTCTGGATGCCCAATTGTGACCTTGTTATTTTATGGGGTCTTTTTTTAAATTGGTAATGATTTATTAAAAAAAAAAAAAAAACATAAATTCTCTTCTACCTATAATGGTCACTTTTTTTTAGATATTAGCACACAGCTGTTTTCTGCCATAAAAAGTGAAAAGACCCTATTAACACAACCTTATAGCCTCCTGCTCACAAATTATCATAAACAGTTTCCAGACAGGGGTCATATATGTTGAACATATCGTACAGAATGGGCTTTACTAAAGTAGTACAAGTATGCATTAACTAAAGTCAACCAGTGAAGGAACCGTGTAATCAGGAAAAGACCTATGGTTAAACATATTTCAAGAAATGTTGTTGGTTTATTTTTAAATTTTCTGTGCCACGATCTTTATAAAAAAATCTGGATATCTTACAGTTTTCACTCTGCACACTGAGTTTCATAATAGGATGACACTGCCCGTTCTGTAGAGATGACTTCTCATCAGTCATCTCATTGTCATAGCAGGCAGGTTTACAATGGAAAGATATCACCTCTAAATATGGATAACACAAGATCCACCATTCACAGTAGGTGATGGTCACAGCTTATCTACTCCCCCTCCTTGCACGATGACCTCTACTCAGGTCACAGAGCATATTTAGAGCACAGGATATTCAAACAGAAAAGGTTAGAAAAGGAGGATGTTTGTCAGTATCTGGTTTTATTTAAAATAGTTGATATTTTCAGTTTTTAGCACCACTACTGACTTTATAAGATATAATCACTGACACATTGTAGTTTTCTTCCTAGCATCTAAAGGCCCCTGTAAATGTTAGTGCCTAATCGGCAGCACCTGCCGAGAACGGCAGGTTCGGCTGACAGTCATAGGGGGAGTTCACATCACCATTTCATTTTCAGTTCTTCTGATCCATCAGCAGAACAAAAACAAAAAACAGGATCCTGTAAAAAAAAAAAAAAAAAACTTGCATCAGTTGGCATCCGTTTGAGCCATTTCCGTCTGAGATCAGTTTTTTTTTCCATACTTTTTTTTTCTGTCTAAAAAAACGGATCTCAGATGGAACTGGCTCAAACGGATGCCAACTGATGCAACAGGATGCAGTTTTTTTCTCTTCTTCTGACAGATCAGAAACTGAAACAGAGATGTGAACTCAGCCTTATGTGTATGGGGAGCTCCCGAATCTCCCCCAACAGGTGATGTCAGGGGAGAGAAGGTTCAGGCAAACTGAATTTTTCTGTACAATCCTTTTCTTCCACAAAATAAGCCACTGCAAGAAGTGTCTGGTAGCCACTGTCTTCCCATCGATAACACAAGCATGGTGAGCCGAGCTGAAGCTATATGTATATGGGGGAGTTGGGAGAGAATATATATACAACTCCAATAGGAAATGTTAATTGATTTGGTTCAGTTTGGTCCAGCAGAAGGGCATTTGGGAGGTGAGCTTTCCATATGCAAACAAGTCGGTTTAAGGTTGCATTGTGAGGGGGTGAATGTCTATGCTAAGCAAAGGGTTTTAATTACCTTAAAAGTGTATATTTACTATTCTTTATAAGGGGTTAATGCTGCCGATCCTGTTCAAAATTACAGTGCAAGAACAGCTTTAATGTCACTGCTTTCTCTTTTCTATCCCACCTATATTTATTCAGATAATATACACATTTACAACACCTGTTTTTATAACGGCATAACTTTAATCAGGAAAAATGACTGCTAAATTGTTACCTTAAAATCATTTTGTTTACAAGTAAATTTGATGATGTCAGATGAATTCAGAAAATTAATCCCGGGAAGTATGTGCACTGTAACTAGTCAGCGGTTTGTGTGATTTCCTTATTGGCATCGCTGCTTATAACCTTTTATACATTCCTGCAATAAATACTATGTTTACCACTTGTTTTTCATCAGCGAATAAATAAGCAAAATTGTGTCTTGCCCTTTTAAGGGAATGTGTCATCAGAAGGTGACCGTTTAAGTTTTTTATGTTGAGTATATTTTTAAAGAATTTTTGGTGATGTTTAATTTTCCATGTTAGTATCTGTATTTAAAAATGAATCCTAAAGTCCTGCGGTTTTTGCAGTGGCTACTAAGCCAAATAATAGGTGCCATTTCTTTATCTGTTCAGATCACTTTTCAGCAGTCATCTCACTATCACAAGCAGGATTAGAATGACAGATATCACCTAGATAGAGCACAGGTTCCACCATTCACAATATGTAAATCTGAGGGGTCAGCTGTAGCGTTTGAAGATTACAAAGGGCTTAATAAAATCTGCAAAAAGGAGCAAAGATACACAACGAACAGCAGGTAGCAAAAGAAAGCAAAAGAAATCCCAAAAAGTTTTTTAAATATATAAATGCAAAAAAATCTAGGTCTGAGCAGGTAGGTCCCCAAAAAAATGGTAAAGGGGGGTAGTCACTGAAGATAAGGAAAAGGCAGAGTTCCTAAATAGATTTTTTAGATCTTTTTATACAAAAGAAGAGAAAGGAGCTGATATCTGTGGCACTGGGACTGTTAGTACATCCAGTGATATACTCAATTGGCTAACTGTAGATATGGTCCAAGAGAAGTTAAATAGGGTAAATGTGAACAAGGCTCCGGGTCCAGTTGGATTACACCCATAAGTGCTTAAAGAGCTCTGTTCAGTCATTGCTGTGCCCCTCTTTATAATTTTTAAAGATTCTCTAGGTACTGGTACAGTGCCAAGTGATTGGCGCAAGGCAAACGTGGTGCTCATATTCAAAAAAGGATTAAGGTCCTCTACAGGTAATTAAAGACCTATAGGCTTCGAAAGTATAGTTTGTAATTGGAGTGAAAACTGGCTGAAGGACCGTGTCCAGAGAGTTGTGGTCAATGATTCCTATTCAGAATGGTCCCAGGTTATAAGTGGTGTACCCCAAGGTTCAGTGCTGGGTCCTCTATTATTTAATTTATTTATTAATTAATGATATGGAGGATGGGATTAATAGCACCGTATCTATTTTTACAGATGACACCAAGCTATGTAGAACTGTACAGTCTATGGAAGATGTCCATAAACTGCATGCTGACTTGAACACAAATGAGGTTTAATGGGGACAAATGTAAAGTTATGCATCTTGGTAGTGATAATCTCGGTGTTTCATATGTCCTAGGTGATGTAGCACTGGGAGAGTCACTTATAGAGAAGGATTTGGGTGTCCTTGTAGATCATAGATTTAATAACAGCATACAATGTCAATCAGCTGCTTCTAAGGCCACCAGGATATTGTCATACATTAAACGAGGCATGGACTCGCGGGGCAGGGATGTGATATTACCACTTTACAAAGCATTGGTGCGGCCTCATCTGGAATATGCAGTTCAGTTTTGGGCACCAGTACAAAGAAAGGACGCACTGCAGCTGGAACAAGTACAGAGGAGAGCAACTAAACTGATAAGGAGAATGGAGGGTCTTAGTTATAAAGAAAGATTAAAATAATTAAATGTATTTAGTCTTGAGAAGAGACGTCTAAAGGGGGACATGAATAACAAATATATAAATATATACACTGCGTGCAGAATTATTAGGCAAATTAGTATTTTGACCACATCATCCTCTTTATGCATGTTGTCTTACTCCAAGCTGTATAGGCTCGAAAGCCTACTACCAATTAAGCATATTAGGTGATGTGCATCTCTGTAATGAGAAGGGGTGTGGTCTAATGACATCAACACCCTATATCAGGTGTGCATAATTATTAGGCAACTTCCTTTCCTTTGGCAAAATGGGTCAAAAGAAGGACTTGACAGGCTCAGAAAAGTAAAAAATAGTGAGATATCTTGCAGAGGGATGCAGCACTCTTAAAATTGCAAAGTTTCTGAAGCGTGATCATCGCACAATCAAGCGTTTCATTCAAAATAGTCAACAGGGTCGCAAGAAGCGTGTGGAAAAACCAAGGCGCAAAATAACTGCCCATGAACTGAGAAAAGTCAAGCGTGCAGCTGCCAAGATGCCACTTGCCACCAGTTTGGCCATATTTCAGAGCTGCAACATCACTGGAGTGCCCAAAAGCGCAAGGTGTGCAATACTCAGAGACATGGCCAAGGTAAGAAAGGCTGAAAGACGACCACCACTGAACAAGACACACAAGCTGAAACGTCAAGACTGGGCCAAGAAATATCTCAAGACTGATTTTTCTAAGGTTTTATGGACTGATGAAATGAGAGTGAGTCTTGATGGGCCAGATGGATGGGCCCGTGGCTGGATTGGTAAAGGGCAGAGAGCTCCAGTCCGACTCAGACGCCAGCAAGGTGGAGGTGGAGTACTGGTTTGGGCTGGTATCATCAAAGATGAGCTTGTGGGGCCTTTTCAGGTTGAGGATGGAGTCAAGCTCAACTCCCAGTCCTACTGCCAGTTTCTGGAAGACACCTTCTTCAAGCAGTGGTACAGGAAGAAGTCTGCATCCTTCAAGAAAAACATGATTTTCATGCAGGACAATGCTCCATCACACGCGTCCAAGTACTCCACAGCGTGGCTGGCAAGAAAGGGTATAAAAGAAGAAAATCTAATGACATGGCCTCCTTGTTCACCTGATCTAAACCCCATTGAGAACCTGTGGTCCATCATCAAATGTGAGATTTACAAGGAGGGAAAACAGTACACCTCTCTGAACAGTGTCTGGGAGGCTGTGGTTGCTGCTGCACGCAATGTTGATGGTGAACAGATCAAAACACTGACAGAATCCATGGATGGCAGGCTTTTGAGTGTCCTTGCAAAGAAAGGTGGCTATATTGATCACTGATTTGTTTTTGTTTTGTTTTTGAATGTCAGAAATGTATATTTGTGAATGTTGAGATGTTATATTGGTTTCACTGGTAAAAATAAATAATTGAAATGGGTATATATTTGTTTTTTGTTAAGTTGCCTAATAATTATGCACAGTAATAGTCACCTGCACACACAGATATCCCCCTAAAATAGCTAAAACTAAAAACAAACTAAAAACTACTTCCAAAAATATTCAGCTTTGATATTAATGAGTTTTTTGGGTTCATTGAGAACATGGTTGTTGTTCAATAATAAAATTAATCCTCAAAAATACAACTTGCCTAATAATTCTGCACTCCCTGTAAATATACAAATATATAAATATATATATATAAATATATTCATATATGTTATATGAATAACAAATATATAAATGGTCCATACAAAAAATAAGGTGAAAAGCTGTTCCATGTAAAATGCTCTCAAAAGACAAGGGGGCACTGCCTCCGATTGGAGAGGAAAACGTTCAGTCTCCGGAAGCATCAAAGCTTCTTTACTGTAAGAACTGTGAAGCTGTGGAATAGACTTCCTCAGGACGTGGTCACAGCAGGAACAGTGGACAGTTTCAAAAAGGGTTTAGACTAATTCTTAAAGTAAAAAACATTAATGCTTATGAAAATGTGTAAAAATCTGAGTCTCGATTCCTTTTGGGATTCGCATCCCCACCTATCCCTTGGATGAACTTGATGGACACGTTTGTCTTTTTTCAACCGTATTAACTATGTAACTATGTAATTGTTAGAGCTTATCTACTCCTTCCTTGTACAATGACCTCTGCACAGGTCACAGAGCATGTCTAGGGAACTCTCCCATAGACGTCACTGAGTCCTGTCCAGTCTATTCTGTCTATGGTCCGTGGTGGCTGCTGTAAAACCGATCTCTAAATGCAGTTAAAGAGAACCTCCCACCACATGTTATACAGCAGGAGCAGCTGAGCAGAATGTTATATAGCTTTTTGGGACAAGAATCAGTAAAACTTGTAAATTTATACATATATACTGTATATATATTTGCATGTTCTGACTGCCCCATGTACAACTCTCAGTACATGGGGAGGTGTTATCAGTGACTGACAGCTATATACACACTTACACAGGGAATGCTATCAATGACCTCCCGTGTGTCCTAAGTTAGAAAACACAAATATATACAGTAAATGTATAAATTATAGGTTTTAATGAATCTTTTCCTACAAAACGATATCTATCTGCTCAGCTTCTCCTGCACTGTAACATGCTGCAGAATGCATTGCATATTGTGGTGACAGACCCCCATGTGAGATTTGAACCATATTTTAGATGGATAGTGTTTGTCATGTATCAGTTAGACTTAACTTAATTTCTCTTCACATTTCTGTAACAGCTCGGTCATATTCTAGATATAACTAAACAACATGACTTTTGATGAGTACAACCCAAAACACACAAAGTGGTTTCCTTGCATGTGTCTTTTGAATTTTAGCTGAATTCTCAATTATCAAGATTCTTTAAGTGGATGCTGGATCCTCTTGCTTTTCTACGTAAACTCATTTATTGTTACATTTTACATTCTCTTCAGCCTGACTTATTTGTACTTGTGTAAGGTATGTATATGTGTGTATAATATATGTATATATACACACACACTCATGTCTTTATCTCAAGTGCCTCCTATTTCAATGTTTAAGATAAGGATAATTTGCAAATGTATGTATTTGAAATTTAGAAAAACTGTGAACAAGGTACATATTTGGTTCCCCTTCATGGACATTTGAAATGTGATGAATTAGATTTTCTAGTTTAGAAATGCTTTGTAGGAAGTACAGTATTTTATTTTCTGTCAAACCAAAAAGAAGTGTTACACTACATCGAGAACTAACCCATACAGTATTTTATCAACTGTCTGTTAATACTGATCCAGGAACCATCCGATGCAAGTGTAAAAGTGGAAACTGAACCAGACTAAAAATTCTTTTTTTCCCCTCAAAGGCATGCAAAGAGAAGCAAAATTAGATTGTGATTTTGTGAAAAAGTTATTGCTCATAGTTTACTATTATAATACACTGTAAATGTATTAAGTAATTGAATCTATGTTGTGTAAGTGATTTATTTCATCACATGTGAAGGCTTATGATGTGTTATGCAATGTTTTGAATTGTATAATCTACATTTATATGGATAAGCAGCAATGCGTGTACTTTGTATTCATAAGAATTGGCGTCTGCACTTCTAGATGTTTAATGTCGATGCAAGCAATGAGCGTATAGAGATTTGTTCAAGACTTCATGTTAAAAACTAAACAGTAGAGCAAAGTTTCAGCATGCAACCGATTCCATTTAATAATCATACATTGATCTCCGTTTATTTCTTTTTGTCATTAAATAATATAATAACATTAATGAAACATTGTTTTAAAATTGTACATTTTTTGTTACATTCATTTTTGACTATAATACTGAAAACTAAAGTACCATTAAAGAGGACCGGTCACCTCTCCTGCCATGTCTGTATTAGTGACTACTTGCCTTCCTCATGTAATAACAATTAAGGAGCATCTATTCTTATAACTCTGATGTGCCATTCCTCTATTATTCCTATGTGAAGTTTATGAATGAGTTGCCAGCCGTCTGCAATATAGTCCAACTCGGTGTCACTGCCGTAGACTGCCATTAGCAGTGTCAGACTCTGCAGGAACATGCCCCAACTGGTGACAACCATCTAGACCTTTCCTGGAGACTGCCGGCAGTTCATTTATAAACTTCTAGTAGGAATAATACACAAAAATAGATGCTCCAGAATTGGTATTACATGGGGAAGGCAAGTAGTTATTAAAACAGACATGTCAGGAGTGGTGAGAAATTCTTTTTAATGAATGACAGTTAAAGTCAGTTATTTTTCTTGCTTCTTCTGTCGCTAGATATCAAACCCACCCCACAGGAACCATTGCAGAGCAGCAGTCTGTATCAGGATTCTGAGACAGTCTTTCTCTGCATAAAGTAAATGTCACCAACATTTTTTTTTCTGCCAGTTAAAACCAGTTAGTGACAAATATCCTTTTTTTTTTTAACCTATTATAATTTTTTTTAACATGATTATGAGTTCAGCCATCTAACCTGAGCTGTTCTTAACAAAACACGGACACGGCAATGTGCGTTCCGCATTTTGCGGACGGCACATCGCCGGCACTAACAGAATATGCCTTTTCTTGTCCGCAATTGCGGACAAGAATAGGACATGTTCTATTTTTTTCGGGAATGGAAATGTGGACCCGGAAGTGCGGGTCCTGTGCGGCCCGATAGAAATGAATGGGTCCGCCATTCCATTCCGCAAAATGCAGAACGAAATTGCGGACGTGTGAATGGGGCCTTAGAGATATTCTTTACTGCAGCCCCGTGGGCTATAGACACATTAGGCAGGGGGGGATCTCATTGACTTCTGAGAAAGAATTCTCTAAGCATGCTCTGTGACCTGTGCAGCGGTCAGGAGGGAGAGGATCAACTTTGACAATCACCTTTTTTGAATGGTGGATTCTGTGTTTTCTATACACAGAGGTGATATCTGTGATTCTACCTGTAAAGGGATCTGTACAGACCAAGAAGTGGAGTTGATTATTAGGCTTTAGTGGCCAGTGTGAAAACTGCAAGATTTTATGGGTTTTCATTTTGATACTGACATGGAAAATTAAAAATAATATCACCAGAAATTGTTAGAAAATATGCTTTGTATAAAAACATGATCTAAATAATAGGTCATTTTCTGATGACACATTTCCTTTTTTAAGTCAGTGGGAATAAATCCCTGTTACTAATTCCTGGCACCAGAACTTCCTGTATGATGTCATTACACGGACTGTCCTCCACAGGCTCTCCATGACAGACACACAAACGTCCATCACAGTTACTGATGATTAGATAGACTCCTGTTAGAAAGATGTAATGAAGATTGTGGCTTAGCCTTCATTGCCCTATACGTTTGCTTATTGAGGGGAATGTTCAGTAAATGGGGAACGCTGAGTAATGTTGAGAAAGATAACCGCGTCGTTTGCACCAATAATCTGTATTTAGTATTGAAGTGTCCTTAGTGAATCTCCAGTGTAAGGCCTCATGCACACGACCGTTGTTCTGGTCCGCATCCAAGCCGCAGTTTTTTGGGCTCGGGTGCGGACCCAATCACTTCAATGGGGCCGCAAAAGATGCGGACAGCACTGCGTGTGCTGTCCGCATCCGTTGCTCCGTTACGTAGCCCCGCAAAAAAAAATATAACACGTCCTATTCTTGACCAATTTGCGGACAAGAATAGGCATTTCTACAATGGGCCGCCTGTTCCGTTCCGCAAATTGCAGAAGGGGCACGGGCGGCTTCCGTGTCTTGCGGATCCGCAATTTGTGGACCGCAAAAAAACGAACGGTCGTGTGCATGAGGACTAAGGCCACAAAGAAAGTTTAGCAAATTGGACAGAAAGAAATGTATAGTGTCTTTTATGTCACTATGAGAGTATATTCACATGGTATTTGCTTAGGAATTAGTAGTTTGAAAGCCATGCATCTGACAGCAGATAAGCCCCAGCTCCGTGTGATTTCCACTAGGAAGCTGCTCCAATAAGGGATATGTTCCGTCTAGATGCAGTTTTGAAATTGACGATTCATATTGAAAATGACATGATTTTGGCATGGAAAAAAGGCTGTGTGAACAGACCCTAATCGAGAGTTCTGTTTTTCCATCACATAAATTCAACTATTGTTTATCCTAGAGCAGTGATGGTGAACCTATGGCACGGGTGCCAGAGGCGGCACTCAGAGCCCTCTCTGTGGGTACCCACACCCTGGAAAACGTCTATGTTGTGCCAATATGCCTTAGACTTCTCCTGTCAGTCATTAGCGCAGGGCGCACCATGAACAGCACAGGCAGCGCACTGAATGTAGGCAGGATATTGTAGATAAATGATAAAGTACATGGAAGATATTCTATTTTGGACTGTAGTATTCAAAGTAAATTGCTGTGTTGGCACTTTGCGATAAATAAGTGGGTTTATGGGCACTCGGTCTGTAAAAGGTTCGCCATCACTGTCCTAGAGAGTCATTGAGCTTTAAATCATGCAAACTCTGTTATTAGAAGTGAAAAGTTTAGCAGAGGCCAGTAGATGTCTTAACTGTAGATCTGGATTCAAAGTCTTGTTTAACACAGATTATGGAATGAGAAATATGTGTATCTGTGTCTGAGGCTTCAATATCATGGAGGAAGTATGGATTAGGGACTTGTTTCTTGCAGTTTGGTGTCTCTGTTTCACAAGGGGACTCCCAGTACTGATTTGGTAAAAGCCAACCATGTGAAAGGGTTCTCTCTTTCGTACAGGGGGCAGCAACCTCTGAGACTACAGCTGCTGTGAAACTACAACTCCCAGCATGTACACTTGCGCAGCTGCTCTTAGAACTCCCATAAATAGAGCATCCTGGGACTTTTGGTTCGCAACAGCTGGAGTGCTGGAGGTTGCTGACCTCTGCAATAGTACATCACACATGAGGAAACCGACATGTGGGGGGGGGGGGGTCACGTGATCTCTACTGAAGATGAAAGAGCATCCATATTTATGTGGAAGACTACTGAAGAAATAAAGGATTACGGAATGTGTGAGTTTAACCCTTTCATACATATGGATGAAACTGTATGTCCAGATTGCAGCTAATTTACCGCAATCGGGCATACAGTTATGCCTGAACCGTTAACCAGGGCTGTGACACTCACAGAGAGCAGAGACATGGGAGAAGCCGGCAAGGGACCAATCAGAGTGGTCCCTTGCTAGCAATTGCTCTGATTAGTTAGTCTGTGTAGTCTGTGTAGACTAACCAGTTAGAGCGTGGTAGTGTGAAATCAGGCTATGGCCCCCTTTGTGCCCCTGATGCTCCCTGTGCCCGAATTATGCCCTTTGTGCAGTCCCTCCTCTGTGCGCTGTTACTGTTTGCGATAGCAGCGACCCAGGAACTGAGTCACTGCCATCAGCAGTGGATGTCAGCTATAACATACAGCTGACACTCTGCTGCAACGGCCAATCCCTGTGTAACGGGGTTCCGAAGGTGCACTCGGTCTCCCATTAGCCGCAGACCTGCTGCTTAGCTTCTGGAGCGAGGTCCTGTGTTTGACCTCGTTCCCAGGGCGGCTTTGCTAGCTGGGAGGCCCCCTGCTCCTAAGTCTGCCTTGAGCGCCGAGCTGATCACTCGGTGCTCGACTGGTTGGTATGCCGGTCATGTGGCGCTGGCCACGTCACATGACCCTCACTCCCCACTATAAATACAGGCAGCCTGCTGGCCACAGGTTGCCTGTTAATTTAGGTTCCACCTGTGACTTTGTCTTTCCTGGCGTACTTACCTCCTGCTGAATTCCTGATGATTCTCTGCCTGCTCCTTGTGTACTTTGCTGCTCTCCTGGTATTCTGACCCCGGCCTCCTTCTACGATCCTCTGCTTACTCCTTTGGTACTTCACGTCTCTCCTGGTATTTATGACCCCGGCTTCTCCTGACAATTCTCTGCTTGCTCTATTTCTACTTTGTAGCTTTCCTGGTATTGACTCGGTCCGTTCATGTTCTGTTGTTTGTCTGTCTGTCATCCCTGCACTTATTCCAAGCTAGGGATTGCCGTCCAGTTGTCCCCTCATATTAGGACTCGCGAGGCAAGTAGGCAGGGCCAGGGGTGAGGGTAGAGCGCAGTGGTCACTTCCCTTCCCCCTGTGTGTTTGTACGCGACCGTTACACCCTGCCATTTAATCCTTTACATGCCACAGTTGAGGTAAGGGGTTAACAGAGGGAGGGAGCTCCCTCTCTCCTCATCCCCATGCTATGGCAGCCATACACCTTACAAAGTAATCGAGGCTTGTCATGCACCTAAGCTTGCCAGGCCCTGTCACAGTGTCAGTGTAAAACTGACAATACAATGGTACCAATAAAAATTACAGCCCTTCCCGCAAAAAACAAGCCCTCACACAGCTACATTGGAGGAAAAATATAAATATTATGGATGTTAGCATAAGGCAATACAAAATATAACTTATTTTTAATAAAGTAATTTTATGCTGCAAAAGTAGTAAAACATGAAAAATCGATATAAATTTGGTAATGCCATAACCGTATCGACCTACAGAAGAAAGGTATATCATATACTGTATACCGCATGAAGAACCCCATAAAAAAATAAAAACATTGACAGAACTGCAATTTTTGCTCACTTCTCCTCTCATATATACCCCAAACAGTAACCAATAAAAACTACAGCCCCTTCTGCAAAAAACAAGCCTAAAATTTTTATGGATTTAAGTATATGGTGATGCAAAATATTATTTATTTTTAATAAAAAAGTGATTTTATGCCGAAAATGTAGTAAAACATAAAAAAAGATATAAATTTGGTATCGCGATAACTGCATCGACCCACAGAACAAAGCTATGATATACATCACATGAGGAACCCCATTAAAAATAAAAAAACACTAACAGAGTTGCAATTTTTGCGAACCTCTCAAAAAATGGCCTATATGTCCCACAAAAAACAAGCCCTCACATAGTTACATTGCTGAAAAAATAAAAATGTCATGGATGTTAATGTATGGGGATGCAAAATATAGTTTATTTTAATAAAATTATTTTATGCTAAAAAATAGTAAAACATTAAAATAATATAAATTTGGTATCACCATAACTATTGTGAGGGGTAGCTTTATTTTAGGGGATCATCCTCACAGATACAGCTTCAGGACACCAGGTTTCAGGTCCAAACAGTGCATTTATTGTGACACACCAGCAAAAACAAAATAATAAACACTCGCCCGTCCAGGTTCTAACTAAACACAATGTTCCTGACTCACCTAAGTCACCGTTCACACCCTGTGATCACATGCGGCTTTTTCAGCCAATGTCCCACAGCCTCCCGGCTGTACAGGGCACAGTACGCCCACTGTCTCCAATCCAGTGTCTCTTGTGGGGGATTGGGGCTCAATAGTCCGCCTGACTATGGCCCTGCGACCCAGTCGGCTAGATGGCCGCTAGCACATCCGCAATACCCAGTCCCCATAGCTCTGTGTGCTTTTATTGTGTAAAAAAAACCGATTTGATACATATGCAAATTAACCTGAGATGAGTCCTGTCCCTGATTCATCTCACGTACAGGACTCATCTCAGGTTAATTTACATATGCATTAAATCAGTTTTTTTACACAATAAAAGCACACAGAGCTATGGGGACTGGGTATTGTGGATGTGCTAGCGGCCATCTAGCAACCCATGTCCTCAGCTCTATACACAAAATCCCGGTGACAGGTTCCCTTTAGCCAGGTCTGCAATTTAGGTGGATTATCAGTGAATAGACTTGGAGATAATTTAGACTCTAATGTAGGTGCTCACCTGCTCACTATTTTAATGCCAGGGTCTAAAATAGCTTTTAATTTCTTATCCTGAAAACGGATTGGAAGATATCTGTGTACAATTTTTTATATACAGGGAGTGCAGAATTATTAGGCAAGTTGTATTTTTGAGGATTAATTTTATTATTGAACAACAACCATGTTCTCAATGAACCCAAAAAACTCATTAATATCAAAGCTGAATATTTTTGGAAGTAGTTTTTAGTTTTAACTATTTTAGGGGGATATCTGTGTGTGCAGGTGACTATTACTGTGCATAATTATTAGGCAACTTAACAAAAAACAAATATATACCCATTTCAATTATTTATTTTTACCAGTGAAACCAATATAACATCTCAACATTCACAAATATACATTTCTGACATTCAAAAACAAAACAAAAACAAATCAGTGACCAATATAGCCACCTTTCTTTGCAAGGACACTCAAAAGCCTGCCATCCATGGATTCTGTCAGTGTTTTGACCTGTTCACCATCAACATTGCGTGCACCAGAAACCACAGCCTCCCAGACACTGTTCAGAGAGGTGTACTGTTTTCCCTCCTTGTAAATCTCACATTTGATGATGGACCACAGGTTCTCAATGGGGTTCAGATCAGGTGAACAAGGAGGCCATGTCATTAGATTTTCTTCTTTTATACCCTTTCTTGCCAGCCACGCTGTGGAGTACTTGGACGCGTGTGATGGAGCATTGTCCTGCATGAAAATCATGTTTTTCTTGAAGGATGCAGACTTCTTCCTGTACCACTGCTTGAAGAAGGTGTCTTCCAGAAACTGGCAGTAGGACTGGGAGTTGAGCTTGACTCCATCCTCAACCCGAAAAGGCCCCACAAGCTCATCTTTGATGATACCAGCCCAAACCAGTACTCCACCTCCACCTTGCTGGCGTCTGAGTCGGACTGGAGCTCTCTGCCCTTTACCAATCCAGCCACGGGCCCATCCATCTGGCCCATCAAGACTCACTCTCATTTCATCAGTCCATAAAACCTTAGAAAAATCAGTCTTGAGATATTTCTTGGCCCAGTCTTGACGTTTCAGCTTGTGTGTCTTGTTCAGTGGTGGTCGTCTTTCAGCCTTTCTTACCTTGGCCATGTCTCTGAGTATTGCACACCTTGTGCTTTTGGGCACTCCAGTGATGTTGCAGCTCTGAAATATGGCCAAACTGGTGGCAAGTGGCATCTTGGCAGCTGCACGCTTGACTTTTCTCAGTTCATGGGCAGTTATTTTGCGCCTTGGTTTTTCCACACGCTTCTTGCTACCCTGTTGACTATTTTGAATGATACGCTCGATTGTTCGATGATCACGCTTCAGAAGCTTTGCAATTTTAAGAGTGCTGCATCCCTCTGCAAGATATCTCACTATTTTTGACTTTTCTGAGCCTGTCAAGTCCTTCTTTTGACCCATTTTGCCAAAGGAAAGGAAGTTGCCTAATAATTATGCACACCTAATATAGGGTGTTGATGTCATTAGACCACACCCCTTCTCATTACAGAGATGCACATCACCTAATATGCTTAATTGGTAGTAGGCTTTCGAGCCTATACAGCTTGGAGTAAGACAACATGCATAAAGAGGATGATGTGGTCAAAATACTCATTTGCCTAATAATTCTGCACGCAGTGTATGTGTGAACTGGGGGCTATGCGTGGTGACCAGCGTCATTTGTTTAGTTTTGCCATTTTTTTCTTCTATTATGTCCCTGGTTTTTCAGTTTTTCTGATTTTTTGGGATGATCTTCCATTGCATGACCAATCAGGTCCTCTCTATCCACATGTTTGATTTTATCCCGTGCTTGTTTGAGGACACATTTAGAATATCCTCTTTTTCTAAATCTAATGTGTAATGTCTCTAGCTCCTTTCCAAAGGTAATGTTTTCGGTGCATATGCGGCGTATCCTAATGCCCTCCCCATACAAAATACTATTTATCACATGCCGGGGGTGGCAAGAGGACACTAACAGCACAGTATTACTACTAATGTCCTTCCTGTAGTTACTGGACACTACTCTGTTACCTTCATTAGACAGCTGAATATCCAGAAATGGAATATCCCGGTTGGTTATATGATGTATAAAATTAAGGTTCATGTCGTTCTTGTTTAAGTATTTAACAAAATGTCCGAATTCTGTGTCGATGGAGTCCCATACCATAAGCAGATTGTCTATAAATCTTCCATACCAAACAATGTTTGGTAGGAATATATTTTTGTCACTCATGAGGTTTAACTCCTCCCAATAGGCCTTATACAGTATATATATATATTTGCAAATGAGGGGAGAATGTCGCACCCATTGATGCCCCCCTCGTTTGCTAATAGAAGGTCCCATTAAAAGAGAAGTAATTATGCAGGAACTCCATTGATTCCTTCAATGCTGGACTATATGTACTATATACTGTAGATCTAAGTGCCTTTTCAAGCATGACAGACCTAAATGATGTGGAATGGAGGGTGTGGGGACTCGCTCTGGTAGACAGGATTAGCGGACGCAGTATAGAGGCAAGAACAAGTTCTTTGGATCAAACAGTTCAGTGTTTTATTCACACTTTAGGTAAGTGAAAAAACAAGCAGTCCTAATCAAACAAAAAGTCACCTTGCGGTGTTGATGGTAATTCACACCATGCGACAATTCTGCCTCAAAGAGTCCTTGCTGATAGCAGCACCAACCTGTTTTCACGCCAAACAGGTAGCAAGCCTTCCTCCAGACACAAGGCTCCCAGATCCCAACACAGAAACCTCGCTTCTGAGCCCAGCTGCCTATTTAAGGACAGCCAGGTGCTGCCAAAACCCGAACCGGCATTTAAAAATTTGGTCCTGTATTTGACCTCACCTGGCTGTAAATAAGACCAGCAGCACATGCTGGGAGGAAAATACCCTTTTTCCCAGACCAAGCCTCTCTCTATGTCACAAGGGATATAAACCCGCCACATCACATTTGGCCCATTTATAGCTCTCCCTACATCCCAATCTATTTACCATATCAAGCACGTGTTTTGTGTCCATGATATAGCTACAGATTTTCTGTACTAGAGGCTGAACAAATGGTCTGCCCAGGCTCCCAATTGCTCTCCCAAGCTCCCTATACCTGCCACTATAGGTTTTAGTGGTGGCGGAAAAACACCTTTGTGAACATTAGGGAGTGAGTGGAAGACTGGGGTGACTGGATACTGAACAAGTAGATAATCTTTAATCTTTTCATTTATGACACCCAAGGAGATCCCTTCATTCAGTAATTTGCCTAACACCTCTCTGAAAGCAGAAGAGGGATCTGTATTCAACCTGTGATATGTGCTGTCATCACTCAATAGGCTTTCATTCAAAGTTTTATATAAATCTGCATTTAAAACCATCACATACCACATCCTCCCTTATCAGCATTTTTTATAATAAGATCTCTATTCTGTGTTAACTCTTTAAGTGCCGCCCTCTCCTTTTTGGTTATATTATCCTTAAAATGAGTTTGTTCTATTTTAGTTAAGTTCTACTAAATCAAGTTCTACTAATTCCTGAAACTTATCGAGAACCAGCACCCTAGAGTTAACAGGATAGAAATCCGGATTCAGTGGCTTAAATTTGTGACATAATTCATCATTAATACCCATTGATTTACATTGCAATGCTTGCAAGGTTAAACTGCCATACTGTTCCTTTAAATTAACCCCTTAAGGACTCGGCCCTATTTCACCTTAAGGACTTGGCCATTTTTTGCAAATCTGACCAGTGTCACTTTAAGTGCTCATAACTTTAAAACGCTTTGACTTACCCAGGCCGTTCTGAGATTGTTTTTTCGTCACATATTGTACTTCATGACACTGCTAAAATTGGGTCAAAAAAGTTAATTTTTTTGCATAAAAGAATACAATTTTTACCGAAGATTTTGAAAAATTAGCAAATTTCAAAGTTTCAGTTTCTCTACCTCTGTAATACATAGTAATACCCCCAAAAATTGTGATGACTTTACATTCCCCATATGTCTACTTCATGTTTGCAGCATTTTGGGAATGATATTTTATTTTTTGGGGATGTTACAAGGCTTAGAAGTTTAGAAGCAAATTTTGAAATTTTCAGAAATCCGCAAAATCCCACTTTTTATGGACCAGTTCAGGTTTGAAGTCATATTGTGAGGCTTAGATAATAGAAACCTCCCAAAAATGACCCCATTCTAGAAACTACACCCCTCAAGGTATTCAAAACTGTTTTTTCAAACTTTATTAACCCTTTAGGTCTTCCACAAGAGTTAATGGCAGATGGAGAAACAATTTTGAAATTTCAATTTTTTGGAAAATTTTCCAATATAATCAATTTTTTCCAGGAGTAAAACAAGGGTTAACTGCCAAACAAAACTCAAAATGGGTTGCCCCGATTCTGTAGTTTGCAGAAACACCCCATATGTGGTCGTAAACTACTGTTTGGCCGAACGGGAGCACATAGAAGAAGGGGAACACCATATGGGTTTTGGAAGGCAGATTTTGCAGGACTGGTTTTGTTTATACCATGTCCCATTTGAAGCCCCCTGTTGCACCCCTAGAATAGAAATTTCAAAAAAGTGACTCCATCTAAGAAAGTACACCCCTCAAGGTATTCAAAACTGGGTTTACAAACTTTGTTAACCCTTTAGGTGTTCCACAAGAGTTGATGGCAGATGGAGAAACAATTTTGAAATTTCTATTTTTTGGAAAATTTTCCAATATAATCAATTTTTTCCAGAAGTAAAACAAGGGTTAACTGCCAAACAAAACTCAAAATGGGTTGCCCCGATTCTGTAGTTTGCAGAAACACCCCATATGTGGTCGTAAACTACTGTTTGGCCGAACGGGAGCACATAGAAGAAGGGGAACACCATATGGGTTTTGGAAGGCAGATTTTGCAGGACTGGTTTTGTTTATACCATGTCCCATTTGAAGCCCCCTGTTGCACCCCTAGAATAGAAATTTCAAAAAAGTGACTCCATCTAAGAAAGTACACCCCTCAAGGTATTCAAAACTGGGTTTACAAACTTTGTTAACCCTTTAGGTGTTCCACAAGAGTTGATGGCAGATGGAGAAACAATTTTGAAATTTCTATTTTTTGGAAGATTTTCCAATATAATCAATTTTTTCCAGGAGTAAAACAAGGGTTAACTGCCAAACAAAACTCAAAATGGGTTGCCCCGATTCTGTAGTTTGCAGAAACACCCCATATGTGGTCGTAAACTACTGTTTGGCCGAACGGGAGCACATAGAAGAAGGGGAACACCATATGGGTTTTGGAAGGCAGATTTTGCAGGACTGGTTTTGTTTATACCATGTCCCATTTGAAGCCCCCTGTTGCACCCCTAGAATAGAAATTTCAAAAAAGTGACTCCATCTAAGAAAGTACACCCCTCAAGGTATTCAAAACTGGGTTTACAAACTTTGTTAACCCTTTAGGTGTTCCACAAGAGTTAATGGCAGATGGAGAAACAATTTTGAAATTTCAATTTTTTGGAAAATTTTCCAATATAATCAATTTTTTCCAGGAGTAAAACAAGGGTTAACTGCCAAACAAAACTCAAAATGGGTTGCCCCAATTCTGTAGTTTGCAGAAACACCCCATATGTGGTCGTAAACTACTATTTGGCTAAACGGCAGGACATAGAAGAAGGGGAACGTCATATGGTTTTTGGAAGGCAGATTTTGCTGGACTGGTTTATTTACACCATGTACCCTTTCAAGCCCCCTGATGCACCCCTAGAGTAGAAACTCCACAAAAGTGACCCCATCTAGGAAACTACGGGATAAGGTGGTTGTTGTTTTGGGACTATTTTAGGGGTAAATATGATTTTTGGTTGCTCTATATTACTCTTTTTTGAGGCAATGTAACAAAAAAAAAAATCTAAAATTGTTTCTACATTCGCTATTTAGTTTTGTGGAACACCTAAAGGGTTAACATAGTTTGTAAAGTAACTTTTGAATACCTTGAGGGGTGTAGTTTCTTAGATGGGGTCACTTTTTTGGAGTTTCTAGTCTAGGCTATATCAGGAGGGGCTTCTAATGGGACATGGTGTCAAAAAAAAAACTGTCCATCAAAATCTGCCTTCTAGAAACCATATGGAGTTCCCTTCGTTCTATGCCCTGCCGTGCGGCTATATAGCCATTTACGACCACATATGGGGTGTTTCTGCAAACTACAGAATCCGGGCCATAAATATTGAGTTTTGTTTGGCGGTTAACCCTTGCTTTATTACCGGCAAAAAGGATTCAAATGGAAATTTTGCCCAAAAATGGTTGTTTTGGCACCGTTTTTATTTTATATTTTTAACACCGTTCATCCGAGGCGTTTGGGCAAAAGCTATTTTTATAGCGACAACTTTTACGCACGCGACGATGCCCAATATGTATGGTTCTCAGACTTTGGAGACACTAAGCAGGCATCCTAAAAACTGCGGCCCTCCAGATGTTGTAAAACTACAATTCCCACCATGCCCTGCTGATGGCTGTAGGTTGTCTGGGCATGCTGGGAGTTATAGTTTTACAACATCTGGAGGGCTGCAGTTTGAGGATGCCTGCACTAAAACTAATATTTTTTTGGGAAAAAAAAAATGTTTCCGTGTCTCCAAAGTCTGAGAGCCATAGTTTTTTATGTTCTCTAGTGGACTGTTGGGGATTATAAAAATTTAGTACTCCATGGAAGTGTGATACTCCCTGAAGCAATCGATAACGCAGAGGCCCGGATGATCGGGGCAAGTGTCGCACTGGTGTGGTGGTGTCCTTCCGTATCCCCCTCCTGCGACACACTCTGCACTTTTTTTGGGTTCGTCCCTTCTTTCCAGTATGGGGGACCACACCTGGAAAGTGTTGGCCAGGGACGATCCGGGCGCCTCCAATTCCCGAGGTACTCCGGCCTGCTCTTTCCCGGTCCGAAAAGATCAGGTCCTTGAGGACTGCCTCATAGAATTGGAGGAATGTCCCTGTGCTGCCAGCGCTTCGGGATAGTACAAAAGAGTTGGCAACCTGCACCAAGTAGACCGCAACTTTTTTGTACCATGCCCGGGTTTTGCGCATGGCGTTATATGGCGTGAGGACTTGATCAGAGAGATCAACTCCTCCCATATACCGATTGTAGTCGACGATACGCCCTGCGTCCTTAAGGGGTTAAGGAGTCGTCGTGAAGTACAATGTGTCACGAGAAAACAATCCCAGAATGGCTTGGATAAGTAAAAAGCGTTCCAAAGTTATTACCACATAAAGTGACACATGTCAGATTTGCAAAAATCGGCCTGGGATTTAAGGTGAAAAGTGGTTTGGTACTGAAAGGGTTAAAGGAGAGACAGAATAAAAAAATAATAATAATCAGGAAATCACATTGTATGATTTTTGAAGAATTTATTTGTTTTGCACTGTTGAACATAAGTATTTGATCACCTGAGAAAATCAGTGTTAATATTTGGTACAGAAGCCTTTGTTTGCAATTACAGAGGTCAAACGTTTCCTGTAGTTCTAGACCAGGTTTGCACACACTGCAACAGGGATTTTGGCCCACTCCTCCACACAGATCTCCTCTAGATCTGTCAGGTTTCGGGGCTGTCGCTGAGCAGCACAGAGTTTCAGCTCCCTCCAAAGATGTTCTATTGGATTTAGGTCTGGAGACTGGCTAGGCCACTCCAGAACCTTGATATGCTTTTTACGGAGCCACTCCTTGGTTATCCTGGCTGTGTGCCTCTGGTCGTTTTCATGTTGGAAGACCCAGCCACTACCCATCTTCAATGCTCTGACTGAGGGAAGAATGTTGTTGCTCAAAATCTCACAATAAATGGCCCCATTCATCCTCTCCTTAATACAGTGCAGTCGTCCTGTCCCCTTTGCAGAAAAGCACTCCCAAAGGATGATGTTACCACCCCCATGCTTCACAGTAGGGATTGTGTTCTTGGGATGCAACTCATCCTTCTTTTTCCTTCAAACACGATGTGTGAAGTTTAGACCAAAAAGTTCTACTTTGGTCTCATCTGACCACATGACTTTCTTCCATGCCTCCTCTGGATCATCCAGATGGTTATTGATAAACTTCAGACATGGCCTAGACATGTGACGACTTGAGCATGGGAACCTTCTATGCAATGCATGATTTGAAACCATGAAGGCGTTTTGTTCTACCAACAGTGACCTTTGAAACTGTGGCTCCAGCTCTCTTCATGTCATTGACCAGGTTCTTCCTTTGTACATCTGGGCTGATTCCTCACCTTTCGTATCATCAATAATACCCCACGAGGTGAGATCTTGCTTGGAACCCCAGTCCGAAGGAGACTGACAGTCATCTTTAGCCTCTTCCATTTTCTAACAATTGCTCCAACAGTTGATCTATTTCCACCAAGCTGCTTGGCAATTGCCCCGTAGCCCTTTCCAGCCTTGTGGAGGTCCACAATTTTGTCTCTGGTGTCTTTTGACAGCTCTTTGGTCTTGCCCATGATAGTAGTTGGTGTCTGACTGACTGTGGGGTGGACAGGTGTCTTCAAAGAGCTCAGACAGGTGCTACTAAGTTAGATTAATTAGTTGAGGTGGACTTTTTAAAGGCACAGTAACAGGTCTTTGAGAGCCAGAATTCTTGCTGTTTCTCAGGTGTTCAAATACTTATGTTCAGCAGTGCAAGACAAATTAATTCTTTAAAAATCATACAATGTGATTTCCTGATTTTTTTATTTTATTCTGTCTCTCAGAGTGGGAATGCACCTACAATGTGCATTTCAGACCCCTCCATGATATCTAAGTGCGAGAAGTTGCAAAATCAAAGGGCGTTCAAATACTTCTGTTCCTCACTGTATATAAGGGATGATGACAATATATACATTGTTAGGGAGATGTTTCATGTTATGATTTTATGACAATATGAAGTTGTATTTATTGTATTTTTGTTGTTTTTTTGTTTTTGTTTGGGGAAGGGGGGTCATACCAATTGTGAAGTGTTATTTAAATGTATATTGAGACTTCCCCCAACCATGGGGAGTGGGCGGATAAGTTTAAATTGAGACTGCTGGCCCAGTCTCAGATAAGCAAGCTCACTGCTGGAAACACACTGCATGTAGAAGCATGATTTTGTGGCCCGAACTCTGTGCCTGTGACAGTACCTCAGGCCTCACAGGTTTATGATAATTTATAATGCTATCTGTCCCTGCCTGAGATCAGCTATATTATTATGTATCAGCTGACAGCATTATGCCAGTACAATTCATGACAGCCGATGTCGGGCAGGGACCCACAGTATTATAAATTATTATAATATCATGAGGTGCTGTCACAGGAGCAGAGTTCAGGCTGGGAAATAAAGCTCACACATACAGCTTGTTTCCAACAGTGAACTTGCTCCTCTGAGACTGGCCTTGGAGTAATCAATTAGGCCTCAGAAGAAGCAAGAGTGAAACGCAAGTTGGGCAGTTGGGTGATTTTATGGCGGTTTTATCTTTGTGGTATATTTGAACTACACTGCTCAAAAAAATAAAGGGAACACTTAAACAACACAATGTAACTCCAAGTCAATCACACTTCTGTGAAATCAAACTGTCCACTTAGGAAGCAACACTGAGTGACAATCAATTTCACATCCTGTTGTGCAAATGGGATAGACAACAGGTGGAAATTATGGGCAATTAGCAAGACACCCCCAATAAAGGAGTGGTTCTGCAGGTGGTGACCACAGACCACTTCTCAGTTCCTATGCTTCCTGGCTGATGTTTTGGTCACTTTTGAATGCTGGCGGTGCTTTCACTCTAGTGGTAGCATAAGACGGAGTCTACAACCCACACAAGTGGCTCAGGTAGTGCAGCTTATCCAGGATGGCACATCAATGCGAGCTGTGGCAAGAAGGTTTGCTGTGTCTGTCAGCGTAGTGTCCAGAAAATGGAGGCGCTACCAGGAGACAGACCAGTACATCAGGAGACGTGGAGGAGGCCGTAGGAGGGCAACAACCCAGCAGCAGGACCGCTACCTCCGCCTTTGTGCAAGGAGGAACAGGAGGAGCACTGCCAGAGCCCTGCAAAAGGACCTCCAGCAGGCCACAAATGTGCATGTGTCTGCTCAAACGGTCAGAAACAGACTCCATGAGGGTGATATGAGGGCCCGACGTCCACAGGTGGGGGTTGTGCTTACAGCCCAACACCGTGCAGGACATTTGGCATTTGCCAGAGAACACCAAGATTGGCAAATTCACAGATGAAAGCAGGTTCACACTGAGCACATGTGACAGATGTGACAGAGTCTGGAGACGCCGTGGAAAACGTTCTGCTGCCTGCAACATCCTCCAGCATGACCGGTTTGGCATTGGGTCAGTAATGGTGGGGGGTGGCATTTCTTTGGAGGGCCGCACAGCCCTCCATGTGCTCGCCAGAGGTAGCCTGACTGCCATTAGGTACCGAGATGAGATCCTCAGACCCCTTGTGAGACCATATGCTGGTGCGGTTGGCCCTGGGTTCCTCCTAATGCAAGACAGAGCTAGACCTCATGTGGCTGGAGTGTGTCAGCAGTTCCTGCAAGATGAAGGCATTGATGCTATGGACTGGCCTACCCGATCCCCAGACCTGAATCCAATTGAGCACATCTGGGACATCATGTCTCGCTCTATCCACCAAAGTCACATTGCACCACAGACTGTCCAGGAGTTGGCAGATGCTTTAGTCCAGGTCTGGGAGGAGATCCCTCAGGAGACCGTCCGCCACCTCATCAGGAGCATGCACAGGCGTTGTAGGGAGGTCATACAGGCACGTGGAGGCCACACACACTACTGAGCCTCATTTTGACTTGTTTTAAGGACATTACATCAAAGTTGGATCAGCCTGTAGTGTGTTTTTCCACTTTAATTTTGAGTGTGACTCCAAATCCAGACCTCCATGGGTTGAAAAATATTTGATTTCCATTTTTTTATTTTTGTGTGATTTTGTTGTCAGCACATTCAACTATGTAAAGAGCAAAGTATTTCAGAAGAATATTTAATTAATTCAGATCTAGGATGTGTTATTTTTGTGTTCCCTTTATTTTTTTGAGCAGTGTACTTTTATCCAATAGAATAAATCTTGCATGAAATACCATTGTCTAGCAGTGCTTCATTATTGAGAGCTTGTTGTCCGGTTACTTCTAAAGGAGTCCAGTAAGAGTAAAGCTCCTACAGAGGCAGGCTAGCCAGTATCCTCTTTCCTCAGGGACCTGCATTCTCAAAATCACTGCAGGGACCCCATAATTAATCATCTTGAGCATTTTGCTGCTGTGTGAGAAGGTAGCATTTCCATGTAGCTGTACGGTGGGACCCCGAAATGAACTTTACTGGTGGACCCCAGGCATTCCAGTCCAACATTGCCCTGCCCCCTATAGTGGGTGTTTCTTTTTCTTTTTTGATGGGGGGGGGAGCTTGTAAAAGTTGTTCATGCGTGGTATAATTGTTTTCGTAAGCAAGTTCTGCTGAGACAACATAGAGCGAGGGACAGCTACTTATTAAACAGGCTTCCTTCCACAGGGCTAAAGACAGAATGGATGGCTTAAAAAGCCAGAAACACCTCTTGAATGTTTTAAATCAGTGCCTTGTATAGTAACATAGTACATAAGGCCGAAAAAAGACATTTGTCCATCCAGTTCGGCCTGTTATTCTGCAAGTTGATCCAGAGGAAGGCAAAAAAAAAACAACCTGTGAGATAGAAGCCAATTTTCCCCACTTTAGGGGAATAAAAAAATCCTTCCCGACTCGAATCAGGCAATCAGAATAACTCCCTGGATCAACGACCCCTCTCTAGTAGCTATAGCCTGTAATATTATTACGCTCCAGAAATACATCCAGGCCCCTCTTGAATTCCTTTATTGCACTCACCATCACCACCTTCTCAGGCAGAGAGTTCCATAGTATCTTTAACATGTAAATGTATCTTTGAGCCTGACGAAGGACCAGACTAGCAGTCGAGTGCTCAAGACTAGTGTTGATCACGAATATTAGAATTTCGAATTTTTATTGCGAATATAGGTACTTCGAAAATTTGCGAATATTTCGAATATAGTTATATATATTCGTAATTTCGAATATTCAAATTTATTTTTTCGATTTTTATTTTTTTATTTTTTCGATTTTTATTTTTTTATTTTTTTATCAGTACACATGATCCCTCACTGCTTCTAGCTTGTGGGCCAATAAGAAGGCTGCAATATACTTGACTTTAGGAGTAGTAGTGTTTGCAAATTTTGCTCTATATTCGTTTTTTTTGAATATTCGCTATATTGCTAAATATTCTTGTTTTAGAATATTACGAATATTCGAAAAAACTAAGTTATAGCAATATAGAGAATATTCGAAAAAAATCGAATATAGAGCAATTTAGCTAATATAGTGCTATAATCTTCTTTGTCTAATAGTTGTAAGTTGAAAAATTCGCAATAAAAAAATTTGAATCCGGAAATTCAAATTCCAAAAATTTGCATATTACACAATCATTACCTTTCCGATTTTTTTTGTAAAAAACAAATCGCGAATTTTCGAATTTGCTAATTTTTTACGAATATTCTACAAAATATTCGCAAAATATCGCGAATTCGAATATGACCCCTGCCGCTCATCACTACTCAAGACTAGCTTACCAATAAAATCACCGATCATTGCATCAAATCATTTGGATTGCCTTCCTTTTACTCGTTTGATGTGACTCTCTGAACCTTGTGGCTGAAGAGGTTATCAGGGGCAGGCACTGACCGAAAGGGATTGGAGACCGTGCCGTTGCCAATACTTACATACAGGGCTGGCCTTAGGTGTTCAGGCGCCCTGTGCGAGCTAACCTTGTGGCGCCCCCCCCCCCCCCCCAAAAAAAAAAAGCAGAGTGCGCATGCGCCAGGAGCCTCGCCGGCGGTTAGGGTAGGGAAAAACTATGGGCCAGTGCACAGGTGCGGTGATCGGATGGATGTTCTCAGCTGGACACCGGCCGATACTGCGCATGCACCGGGAGCCTCACCAGCGGTTAGGGAAGGGAAAAATTACGTACGGGCCAGTGCTTTTTCCCTACCCTAACCGCTGGTGAGGCTTCCAGCGCATGCGCAGTGTCGGCCGGTGTCCAGCTGAGAACATCCATCCGATCACCGCACCTGTGCACTGGCCCATAATTTTTCCCTACCCTAACCGCCGGCGAGGCTCCCAGCGCATGCGCACTCTGCTGTGAAATTTCCCTAACCCGTCGTTGTGCGCAGTGCGCCCCCCCAATATAATAAACATTGGCGCAGTGCGCCCCCCCAATATAATAAACATTGGTGGCGCAGTGCGCCCCCCCCCAACACCCCAGTATGATAAACATTGGTGGCGCAGTGCGCCCCCCCAACACCCCAGTATAATAAACATTGGTGGCGCAGTGCGCCCCCCCCAACACCCCAGTATGATAAACATTGGTGGCGCAGTGCGCCCCCCCAACACCCCAGTATAATAAACATTGGTGGCGCAGTGCGCCCCCCCAACACCCCAGTATAATAAACATTGGTGGCGCAGTGGGCCCCCCAATATAATGAACATTGGTGGCGCAGTGCGCCCCCCAATATAATAAACATTGGCACAGTGCGCCCCCCCAATATAATAAACAGTGGCACAGTGCGCCCCCCCCAATATAATAAACATTGGTGGTGCAGTGCGCCCCCCCAACACCCCAGTATAATAAACATTGGTGGCGCAGTGCGCCCCCCCCTCAATATAATAAACATTGGTGGCGCAGTGGGCAGTGCCAATGAGGGTTAAAAAATAAAAAAATAATTAACTCACCCCCTCCTATTGATCGTCTCCTGTTCTTTCTTCATGACCTGTCAAAGGACCTGTGGTGACATCACTGTGCTCATCACATGATACATCACATGATCCATCACCATGGTAATGGACCATGTGATGAGCTCAGTGACGTCACCACAGGTCCTGAAGAAAGAACAGGAGACCGGCAGCTACGCGATCAACTGGAGGAGGTGAGTTAATTTTTTTTATTATTTTTTAACCCTCATTGGCACTTCCCACTGAGCCACCAATGTTTCTTATACTGGGGTGTTGGGGGGGGGGGGGGGGGGGCGGCGCACTGTGCCACCCTCGTTTCTTATACAAATACAGGAGGCGGGTGCCGGAATCAAATAGCCGGCACCCGACCTTTGTGACAGGGAGCTGCGATCAGCGGCAGTTAACCCCTCAGGTACCGCACCTGAAGGGTTAACTCAACTGCAGCTGATTTCAGCTCCCTGTCACAAAGGTCGGGTGCCGGCTATTTGATTCCGGCACCCGCCTCCTGTATTTGTATTTCAGGTCAGTTATCTTCATTAGTGGCGCAGTGGCCACAGCCCCTCCCCTCCTCCTCCTGTCTCTCTTCTTATTGGCAGCGGCGGGGGCAGCAGGCAGGTCAGACACAGGGGACGGGAGGAGGAATCAGGTCAGACAGGGGAGGGGGAGATGGAGGGGGCGCCCCGAGGGAGAACACAAGTGCAGCCTCGCCTGCCGCATATTACATTGCGAGCTGTCGGCCGCCCAGCGCCCCTGTTGCTATGGCGCCCTGTGCGGCCGCACAGCCCGCACACCCCAAAGGCCGGCCCTGCTTACATATTACATAAGATAATGTAGACTACACCTACAAGGCCAGCCATTTATTTGTTAGGATGCTTCCCGACTCTCTAAGGACAGCAAATGCCAAGGGAGATGAGAATCTGGCAGTTGGATTTCAGCTACCTGAACTTCTTGTACTCAGGCAAATTGGTCTCCTTCTACCCTTTTTCTGTTCTGGATACATGCATGCTCGGCCAAACTGGATAGTAAGGCTTCTTTAGGCCTTATCATAGGCCAATGTTTTTTTGTTTTTTTTTACACAGTGAGGTATGTTAATTCAAGTCCCAGCTTCCAAGAGACCAGTTAAATTAAAGTACACAAGCAAACAGCACTCCAGACTTTATGCAATTAATCAATTTCTTTGTAAATTATCACAATTATTTACTATATCGAGTCACATAACAAGGGTAGCCAATAAGAACACATTGGGCGATGGTCTTAGTTCAGCTTTCTGAGGTTTCAGCTCTGTGGAACCCTTACTGACGGCAATATGCGTGGAGTTTCTTTGCTCCCACCTACCTACCAATCTGCAGGAGCTTACTCCGTTTTACATCTCTGTGGGTGTTATGGATGTCTTTATTATGGTATTTGCTTTGTGTTTGGCAATTGTTTTTCTTTCATTGCAGTTTCTTTGATACCTCATTTATTTGATTGATTTTCTATTTTTGTGTTAGGCTAGTTTCACACTAGTGTTACAGCTCTCCAGCAGGCTCTTCTGGCAGAAAACAGCCTGCTGGAGCCTTCTGAATCCAGCATAGCTGGATGTTACTGCAATGCCTGCCGGCCCCACTTACTATAATGGGATCTGGCGGAGCTCCACCACTACCTGGGAAATATGCCAGGATTCAGCACGCAACATTTTCTGTCTGGCCGGATAGTGGCCAGATATCTGCCAGATCCCATTATATTCTATGCTGGATACACAGAGCTCTGGCAGTGTCACGGCTGTGTCTCGGTTGTTGTAGTTCGCCGTGACACGTCGGCCGTGCATGCAGTCGCCTGGGGCAACGTGTTGTTCTGCATGTCTGTGCACTGCTCCCTTTATCTTTGTTCCTTCCTGGTCTGGTGTGTGTGGGTTTAAGGTGTGGATCTAGGTGTGTTCTGGGTGTGGCCTCATGGCTCTACTTATTCTGGTGCTGTGAGCTAGAGGTCAGTGGTTGGTGATGGAGCTTTGCTCCTGTCTGGATATTCCATCTGTCCAGTGTGAGGGCCACCTAGTTAGACATCAATGTCTCTCCAATGTCTTCATATTGTTGTTATGTCCTCTACCCTTCTTAACATGTCTCTTTGTATGGTGTGGGTTTTGTTGTATGTCTAGTTGTTGTAACATGTCTGGTCTGTTGGTGTTTGTAGTCCAGCATGTTTGCTATAAATTTCCCCTGTCTGTCTATGTCTTCGGGGAGAGGGCTCCTGGGTTCCCCAGAGTGGGAACTACAAGTCAGTGAGCAGCTCTGCCTGGTGCCGTCATGGTTCTCATGGGGGTCCAGGCAGTTTCTAGTGTTTAACCTTGTTGCTGCGGCAGGTAAGTGCTTGTTGTTCCGTTGTGTTGTTGTATCAGTGGGTTCTTACCTGCCAATTCAGTTGCTGTTCACTGTCTTCCCCTATCTTTGCTGCTAGGACTGTGGAGACTCCTGTTCTTCCGTGTTGTGGAGGAACAGGTCGTCACTAGTTCCTGACCTTAATTTCATGGATCATTAGGGAAACTCAGGGTCCGAGGTTCCTGTGTATGAGCCCTCCTACCATCTGGGTCCGCTCATACGGTTAGGAGTCAGGGCTAGGATCAGGGTTGCTATAGGAGGTGTCCTGCTCCTTTATCCCGGTATCCAGGCCTAGTTTTAATTTGCGCTTCCTTACGGTGTTCGGTGTGGAGTCTCCCTTCCACACTGCATCGTGACAGGCAGGCCTGCCAGAACAGCCTGCTAAAGAGCTGTAACGCTAATGTGAAAGAAGCCTTAGGCCTTCCCCTGATATAGGTAGTGGGACTCTTCTTGGCCTTATCATAGGTCAGAGCTTGTTTTTTTGTTTGTTTTTTAACACAGAGTACACTTGTTTTTATTCTGCTGTTGTCTGTGCTTTTGTAATGCAGTCCATTTTTATGTATTTTATTTTCTCAATAAAATTGTCATTTTATGGATATTTTATTCCTTCCCATGTGCAGTCTGATATGCATAGTTTCTGTTTTTTATTAAATTAGTTTATTCCTGAAGTCATTGGTAGCTTTTATAAAGAACATTCAGCATTAGCATACCAATAGGTCCAATATTACAAGCCGCGGGTTGGAAAACTGAATTGGTGCCAGAGACTATATGGGGTTGGAAGGAGACTTATGAATCTTAGGGGGTGTACAGTCAAGGTATTGTTTTATACTGAGGGATAAGCTATTCATTTTCTTTTTCTTTGTGAATAGCAGTAAGTCAAACACTTGTGTATATATAGCATATATATTTTTTTATTATTTTTGACAATGCAAAAGATTAAATTAATATACATTTCATATTTTCACTTACTTTTTTAACCCCTGAAGAAAAGGACAAAAGACAACTCTTAGGCCCCGTGACGTGAACACATTGCACCCGCACTGAATCCAGACCTATTCATTTCAATGGGTCTGACACATGAGCATTGTTTTTCACACATCATTTCTGCTTTGCGTCAATGGGTCTGTGTGAAATATATCCGGATACAATACATTGCATTCAGATTTTTACGGAGGTTACTAGGCAGCAGTGAAGGCAGATCCAAGGGAGTGTTTGGTTTCCTGCGAGGAGCTGGTTTGCAGAGATCCTTCCCTTGCTGTTCCAAGCTTTTCAGGATGACCAGAATTCAAAAAGCAATGCATGTGGACAAACTAATTGTCCTTGTGCATAATACACCAGCTATTAGGGACACACGTAGTGCCATCTATCATGACTGTTATAAGAAAGATGCAGCCTGATGCTTTGGTTAAGCAACAATACTTTCTTATAATAATTATTTATTTCAAAGTAACTTGCGTTGCAGATAGAAAATTTTCCTATGACTAGAATTTCATTGCACATACAGTACAGACCAAAAGTTTGGACACACCTTCTCATTCAAAGAGTTTTCTTTATTTTCATGACTATGAAAATTATAGATTCACACTGAAGGCATCAAAACTATGAATTAAGACATGTGGAATTATATACATAACAAACAAGTGTGAAACAACTGAAAATATGTCATATTCTAGGTTCTTCAAAGTAGCCACCTTTTGCTTTGATTACTGCTTTGCACACACTTGGCATTCTCTTGATGAGCTTCAAGAGGTAGTCCCCTGAAATGGTTTTCACTTCACAGGTGTGCCCTCTCAGGTTTAATAAGTGGGATTTCTTGCCTTATAAATGGGGTTGGGACCATCAGTTGCGTTGAGGAGAAGTCAGGTGGATACACAGCTGATAGTCCTACTGAATAGACTGTTAGAATTTGTATTATGGCAAGAAAAAAGCAGCTAAGTAAAGAAAAACGAGTGGCCATCATTACTTTAAGAAATGAAGGTCAGTCAGTCAGCCGAAAAATTGGGAAAACTTTGAAAGTAAGGGCTATTTGACCATGAAGGAGAGTGATGGGGTGCTGCGCCAGATGACCTGGCCTCCACAGTCACCGGACCTGAACCCAATCGAGATGGTTTGGGGTGAGCTGGACCGCAGAGTGAAGGCAAAAGGGCCAACAAGTGCTAAGCATCTCTGGGAACTCCTTCAAGACTGTTGGAAGACCATTTCAGGGGACTACCCCTTGAAGCTCATCAAGAGAATGCCAAGAGTGTGCAAAGCAGTAATCAACGCAAAAGGTGGCTACTTTGAAGAACCTAGAGAATATGACATATTTTCAGTTGTTTTACACTTGTTTGTTATGTATATAATTCCACATTTGTTAATTCATAGTTTTAATGCCTTCATAGTCATGAAAATAAAGAAAACTCTTTGAATGAGAAGTTGTGTCCAAACTTTTGGTCTGTACTGTATGTTGATGATAGTTTTTATGGTTGTTCAAATGTTTCCTTTGTATTATTTCGGACAGTTGAGGATGTGAAAAAACGTTGGCGCAGTTGCCATGACCAGTTCCGCAAGGAAATTACTCAGCATGGCCGCAGTGGATCTGGCCTCCCAAAAAAAGGCCATATCTATACAAAGACCAGATCATGTTTCTGCGAGATGTCATTGATTTGAGGACGTAAGGTTTTTTTTGTGATTCTTATGCAATTTGTTTAAACATGGGCTTTCCCAAACCATGGCTATCATCTCCTCTGTACCTTGTATACTCAAACAAACATGTTGTAAATATTTATAATTTTTCGCACACTGAATATAGTATTGCTTTAGAGCAGCACAGTGGCAGTGAAGGACTGGGTCAAGTCACACAGGAGCCTGAAGACACAGCTGAAGCCGGGCCATCTGGTGTTGCACAGACCCACATCCCTGGAACACGTGATGTTCTTCCTACACAAAAACTTTCCTCCCGTAAAAAAGGTCATCTTTGGCTCCAATGGTCGAAGTTAATACACGTGTTCTGGAGTACTTGGGCAGGGCTAGGCATGAGGACACATATGATTTTTATGGCTATAGTCTGGATGAACATTTTAGGCGGCTGCCTCTTGATAGATACTTTAGGGCAGCCTGCTTTTAGTATCATTCTTGATGCAGATAAACCTCCCAACGACCCTAGTGAGTTGTTTAAAGCCTTTGACAATTGGTGCCTACATGGCAATATATTAGGAGCTGCCCATCCCCCGCCTTCACAATCTGTCCAGCATCAGATGGAATATCCTGTGCAAGGCAGATTTTTTCCACCTGAGTCGGCACAACTTCCCACATCATATAGGGCTGAAGGTGATAGTGGCCCCCCATCACAATCTTCTAGACCACACGGCCCATCACAACCCCAAATGACCATGGGACATGGCCCTCATCCTGGGCAAACATATGACTGTCCCCACACCCCGCAGGGGCGTTATTTTAATTTGTAAACATGAGTGCCTTTTTGGTTCTTGAATAATTTCTTTTTGTTTTTGGCTAATGTTTCTGGAGCAAACAATTCATACTATATGAGTGTTGGTGCTTTTTCGTTCTGTTTTTCATAATTAAACACTGTGCGATCAACTTATCACTACTTGGACAAAGCAAAAGTGGCTTAGTTTCCAACAGTAACCATTCAGATTCCATTTGGATTTTTGCATAGTTCCCTTTGTAAGAAAAAAGGTAGAATCTTATATGTTAATTTTGGCAAGTAAGACAGTTCTCCTTTGCAATATGTGAAAACTATCTCCACCTGTGTTTTTTGTATTTTTAACATCACATACCCAATGTCAATATGTGTAGGACATAAATACAGGCTGATAGTAAAAAATTATTATGCTTAGGAACACTTAATTTTTATTATTGATATACTACAACTTCAGAAGTGTTATGGAAAGTACTTGTAAAAACATAGATGTAACAATTAAAAAACACAATCAGGGAAAAAATACTACAGGTCCTTCTCAAAAAATTAGCATATTGTGATAAAGTTCATTATTTTCTGTAATGTACTGATAAACATTAGACTTTCATATATTTTAGATTCATTACACACAACTGAAGTAGTTCAAGCCTTTTATTGTTTTAATATTGATGATTTTGGCATACAGCTCATGAAAACCCAAAATTCCTATCTCAAAAAATTTGCATATCATGAAAAGGTTCTCTAAACGAGCTATTAACCTAATCATCTGAATCAACTAATTAACTCTAAACACCTGCAAAAGATTCCTTTAGCTTTTAAAAACTCCCAGCCTGGTTCATTACTCAAAACCGCAATCATGGGTAAGACTGCTGACCTGACTGCTGTCCAGAAGACCATCATTGACACCCTCAAGCAAGACACAGAAAGAAATTTCTGAACGAATAGGCTGTTCCCAGAGTGCTGTATCAAGGCACCTCAGTGGGAAGTCTGTGGGAAGGAAAAAGTGTGGCAGAAAACGCTGCACAACGAGAAGAGGTGACCGGACCCTGAGGAAGATTGTGGAGAAGGACCGATTCCAGACCTTGGGGGACCTGCGGAAGCAGTGGACTGAGTCTGGAGTAGAAACATCCAGAGCCACCGTGTACAGGCGTGTGCAGGAAATGGGCTACAGGTGCCGCATTCCCCAGGTCAAGCCACTTTTGAACCAGAAACAGCGGCAGAAGCGTCTGACCTGGGCTACAGAAAAGCAGCACTCGACTGTTGCTCAGTGGTCCAAAGTACTTTTTTCGGATGAAAGCAAATTTTGCATGTCATTCGGAAATCAAGGTGCCAGAGTCTGGAGGAAGACTGAGGAGAGGGAAATGCCAAAATGCCTGAAGTCCAGTGTCAAGTACCCAAAGTCAGTGATGGTCTGGGGTGCCATGTCAGCTGCTGGTGTTGGTTCACTGTGTTTTATCAAGGGCAGTGTCAATGCAGCTAGCGATCAGGAGATTTTGGAGCACTTCATGCTTCCATCTGCTGAAAAGCTTTATGGAGATGAATATTTCATTTTTCAGCACGACCTGGCACCTGCTCACTGTGCCAAAACCACTGGTAAATGGTTTACTGACCATGGTATTACTGTGCGCAATTGGCCTGCCAACTCTCCTGACCTGAACCCCATAGAGAATCTGTGGGATATTGGGAAGAGAAAGTTGAGAGACGAAAGACCCAACACTCTGGATGAGCTTAAGGCCGCTATCGAAGCATCCTGGGCCTCCATAACACCTCAGCAGTGCCACAGGCTGATTGCCTCCATGCCACGCCGCATTGAAGCAGTCATTTCTGCAAAAGGATTCCCGACCAAGTATTGAGTGCATAACTGAACTTAATTATTTGAAGGTTGACTTTTTTTGTATTAAAAACACTTTTCTTTTATTGGTCGGATGAAATATGCTAATTTTTTTAGATAGGAATTTTGGGTTTTCATGAGCTGTATGCCAAAATCATCAATATTAAAACAAGAAAAGGCTTGAACTACTTCAGTTGTGTGTAATGAATCTAAAATATATGAAAGTCTAATGTTTATCAGTACATTACAGAAAATAATAAACTTTATCCCAATATGCAAATTTTTTGAGAAGGACCTGTAGAGTGAGACATAATTGTATTATTTCTAAAGATTGTATGAATTCTGTAAATAAAAATTGTCAACACACTTGAAAAGGGAGCTTTTACTGGACTAACACAACAGTTATATATGTAACATAAAAAAAATATATATTATCCAATTTCTGAAACAGCCCCCCCATGTGCCAGGCCCCTCACAGGTAATATACTTACCCCTCTCCCAGCGTCACTCCTGGTCCCCGCACCGCCGCTGCTGCTTCTCCCCCTGCGCCGATGAAAACATCCGGTGTCGGGGGGAGCAGCCAATGTCAGGCGGGGACGGGGACGAGCCTCCCTAGCGTAACCCGCGATGTTTCAGAATTTGGATAACCACTTTAATGAGGTATTAATGGATATTTCAAACCCACCTATAAAATTCATGTTTGGGAAGGAAATATCTAAACTCACAACCCACGTCAACGGTCCTCATTGTATTGTGAGTCCCTATCTAAAAAATACAAAAAACTAACTAAAAAATACCATCCAGCAATATGACCAAAAACAAAACATACTGATGTAGCAAGCAAAAAAAATAAAATAATATTACGTTGCTCCACGTGTTGAGTACTGCTGCTGGAATGGGACAGAACCTGTAGACTACCTAAAATAATCAGCAAATAATTCCTGCACCCTCAGGCCAGCTAATCCAGCTCTTCCAAGGTGTGACGAGTCTCCTTGTGCAGGTGCTTGAAATACATCAGCCTCTTCATCAGGAGTGGACTCATAAGTGCGTATGTAGTTATGTAGCACTACACATGCCTTTATTACCCCATTGACATTTTTTGGGGCCAGCTGGATGGGTCCGCAGCCAATCATACTTCTCCTTGTGGTTCCCCTGCAGTGAAGTCCAGATCCATGTACAAGGGGGAAATACCAGTGGACTGCCAGGATAATGCCCTTAGGAGTAGCCCTAAGACAAATCTCTTGATTGACACAGTGGCTGTATACACCCACTGCTGTCACATATATTATATATTCTGTTATGTGTGCCATATAACTTGTGTCCGTATGACATCCCACATGTGATATGTGATGTCAAGTTCATAGTGGGCTAATCAGGCCCTGACACCGATGGCGGAAAATTCCAACACAAGTACTTAAAAGCTATTGCACTAGGTGAGTGAAATTCCATATTTGCATAGGCACTTGACATAGCTGTATGCTGGTGGGAAATATCGCAGGTAGCCTGTGATGGCAGGGTGCATTGGAATATATATATGTATTTTGTAAACAGTACCATTGTTATGCTGCCACCTAGTGGCTTATTGTATTATTAAGATGTGATTGAGATATAGTGAGAACACATTTCTGTGAGATGTTAAATGGCAGTGCCCTGTAGACCTCATGTCAGTAGTAGTCAGGCAGAGATGAAGTATTTTCTGAGGAAGAGGTGCTGCTAGAAACAGATCCAGTCATAATCTCACATTTATTCAGCTATCTGTTAGGATGAGAAATACTAGCCATAAGGGTGTACCAGCTCAGAGCTTAGATAGAGCCTTGGAGCAATTAAACATCGCACTGGAAAGGGACAACCTAGAGCAGTGGTAGCCAACTTGCACTTCCTAGCTACCACATCCTAAAGCAGCTATACAACTGTGGAGAAGCCAGGTTTGGAGAAGAAAAACTAGTCCACTTGCTGCGGTATAAGTCATAATTGTGTGCGTCAGAGATACTAGAAAACTGTGTCTCTGGATTAACCCCTCGTTTACTGCATTGGCCATGTCTGTCTCTCCTGGTTTTGACCCTGCCTGACGATTTCTCTTTGTACCTCCCTGGTCATTCTGGTAGGTCTGCCACTAGTGTGCCTGCAGTAGGTTTCTGCTACCTACTAGTTTGGGGGTTCACTGGCTATGGTCTGGACACTGCCCTTAGTATTTTATTACAAATATCGTAATGGGGTTGAACAGAAAAGTATCAGATTAAGGAATGTGACAGGCCACCCTAAAAATATGTGTTTTTAGGGCACGGCATAGAGCCAGGCACAAAAAGAGCAATGTTGCAATGGTGTTAGAAGGGTTCCCTAACCATGAGCTGATCACAGGATGTCTTGCTGCCGGACCAGTCATCGGCTGTAATGTGAGGGAAGTCAGATATAAGTGTTTATGTTCTCTGCAGCATCACCTCTGGAGAAAGTCATCATACAATTCTCATTCAAATCAGTAGGCTGCGTTATTGTTGTACCAATCATCTTTTTAAGTTTTAGATGGGGGAAAACAGCAAAAAGTGGAAACACAGTTCAACTTCCTTTTATAATTTAATACAAAAAAACATTTTCTCACTCTCAGGCCCCATGCACACGACCGTTCCGTTTTTTGCAGTCCGCGGATCCGCAAAAAACGGAAGCCGCCCGTGTGCCTTCCGCAATTTGCGGAACAGAACGGGCGGCCCATTGTAGACATGCAAAACGGACAAGAATAGGACATGTTATATTTTTTTTGCGGGGCCTGTCCGCATCTTTTGCGGCCCCATTGAAGTGAATGGGTCCGCATCCGAGCCGCAAAAACTGCGGCTCGGATGCGGACCAAAACAATGGTCGTGTGCATGATGCCTCACATGTATAGTGATAGGAACCTAAACCTGTCAATCAAGATGGAGGCAAGATAGAGAAGCAAGGGTGCACAGATTGGCTTGTGCTCTCTTGGTGCACTTATAGTGGTTGTCCAAGATGTTGTTATTGATGTCCTATCCTCAGAATAGGTCATCAATATCTGATTGTAGGGGTTCCAATCCTGGTACACACGTTAATCAGCTGTTTGAAGAGGCCACAGCATTCATTGAGCACTGCGGCCTCTTCCTAGGCCAGTGACATTATGTACATTGGTCACATAGACTAAGCGTAGCTCAGTCTCATTCAAGTGAATGGACCTAAGCTGCAACAGCAAGCACAGCTGCTATACAATGTACGGTGCTGTGTTTGGTAAGTTGTGAGGAGACCTCAGCACTCACCGGAGTGCCATAGCCTCTTTAAACAGCCCGATCGTTGGGGGTCCTGGATGTAAGACCTGCACCGATCAGATACTAATGACCTATCCTGAGGATTGGCTTATCAATATAAGATTGTCTGGCAACCCCTTTAACTGCTCATTTGCATATGTTTTTTTTTTTAGTTAACCTCTTGCCGCTACGCTAACGCCGAAAGGCGTCATTGCGGCGGCTCTCCCAGGCTACACTAACGCCGATTGGCGTCATCTCGCGTGAGCCGAGATTTCCTGTGAACGCGCGCACACAGGTGCGCGCGTTCACAGGATCGGAAGGTAAGCGAGTGGATCTTCAGCCTGTGAGTGAGTGGATCTGACACCCCCCCTGTCACTTATTAACCCCTTATGAACCACTGATCACCCCTGATCACCCCATATAGACTCCCTGATCACTCCCCTGTCATTGATCACCCCCCTGTCATTGATCACCCCCCTGTAAGGCTCCATTCAGACGTCAGTATGATTTTTACGGATCCACTGATACATGGATCGGATCCGCAAAACACATACGGACGTCTGAATGGAGCCTTACAGGGGGGTGATCAATGACGGGGGTGATCACCCCATATAGACTCCCTGATCACCCCCCTGTCATTGATCACCCCCCTGTCATTGATCACCCCCTGTAAGGCTCCATTCAGACGTCCGTATGATTTTTACGGATCCACTGATACATGGATCGGATCCGCAAAACACATACGGACATCTGAAAGGAGCCTTACAGGGGGGTGATCAATGACAGGGGGGTGATCACCCCATATAGACTCCCTGATCACCCCCCTGTCATTGATCACCCCCCTGTCATTGATCACCCCCCTGTAAGGCTCCATTCAAATGTCTGTATGTGTTTTGCGGATCCGATCCATGTATCCGTGGATCCGTAAAAAAGATACGGACGTCTGAATGGAGCCTGACAGGGGGGTGATCAATGACAGGGGGGTGATCAGGGAGTCTATATGGGGTGATCACCCCCCTGTCATTGATCACCCCCCTGTATGGCTCCATTCAGATGTCCGTATGTGTTTTGCGGATCCGATCCATGTATCCGTGGATCCGTAAAAAAGATACGGACGTCTGAATGGAGCCTTACAGGGGGGGTGATCAATGACAGGGGGGTGATCACCCCATATAGACTCCCTGATCACCCCCCTGTCATTGATCACCCCCCTGTCATTGATCACCCCCCTTTTTTGGCCCAAGTTAGCGGAAATTTTTTATTTTATTTTTTTCTTACAAAGTCTCATATTCCACTAACTTGTGTCAAAAAATAAAATCTCACATGAACTCACCATACCCCTCACGGAATCCAAATGCGTAAAAATTTTTAGACATTTATATTCCAGACTTCTTCTCACGCTTTAGGGCCCCTAAAATGCCAGGACAGTATAAATACCCCACATGTGACCCCATTTCGGAAAGTAGACACCCCAAGGTATTCGCTGAGGGGCATATTGAGTCCATGAAAGATTGAAATTTTTGTCCCAAGTTAGGCGGAAAGGGAGACTTTGTGAGAAAAAACTAAAAAAAATCAATTTCCGCTAACTTGTGGCAAAAAAAAAAAAATTCGATGAACTCGCCATGCCCCTCATTGAATACCTTGGGGTGTCTTCTTTCCAAAATGGGGTCACATGTGGGGTATTTATACTGCCCTGGCATTTTAGGGGCCCTAAAGCGTGAGAAGAAGTCTGGGATCCAAATGTCTAAAAATGCCCTCCTAAAAGGAATGTGGGCCCCTTTTTCATCTAGGCTGCAAAAAAGTGTGACACATCTGGTATCGCCGTACTCAGGAGAAGTTGGGGAATGTGTTTTGGGGTGTCATTTTACATATACCCATGCTGGGTGAGAGAAATATCTCGGTCAAATGCCAACTTTGTATAAAAAAAAATGTGAAAAGTTGTCTTTTGCCGAGAAGTGGGGTCACTTGTGGGGTAGTTATACTGCCCTGGCATTTTAGGGGCCCAAATGCGTGCGAAGTAGTTTGAAATCAAAATGTGTAAAAAATGGCCGGTGAAATCACTTGAATGGGTCCGCAAATTCGGAGATGCGGAATGGTACAGAATGGAAGCATGGAAAAGGAACAAAAGTGCTTCCGTGGGGTTTCCTCCCGTACTTCCGTTCCGCAAAAAGATAGAACATGTCCTATCTTTTTGCGGAACAGCCGGATCGCGGACCCATTCAAGTGAATGGATCCGCTATCCGCTGCAGCTGCCCCACGGACTGTGCTCGTGCATTGCGGCCTGCATTTTGCGGGCTGCACCACGACCACGGGGCGCACACGTTCGTGTGCAGGGGGCCTAACAGAGAATTTCCTGGTGATAGATTCCCTTAACTTATAACATGAGATAAACGTGGTTCTAAGGAAATGAGAAGATTATTGTACATTCACAATGACCGTGTGTAATCCTTTTCCGTTTTGAAGTCCGAAAAATAACGGAACCGTGTGTCCGTAATTTGTTTCTGTTGTGTTTCCGCATCCGTTCTGTTCGGTGTGTCTGCATTTGGCAATAGTAATATCTGAATATTTTGCACCAAGTTCATGGTTTCCGTATGTCTTCCGCAATTTGCAGATCCATTGACTTGAATGAGGCTGCAGACCGATCTGTGCGGACAATAGTAGTACAAGCTTCATATTTTTGCAGATGAGAAATGCAGAAACATGGATGCGGACAACATACAGAATGTTGTCCACACGTTTTATTCACCCATAGGAATGAATGGGATGGACGCGGATTGGACACGGATAAAATTATATGGTTGTGTGAATGTACCCTTAAAGAGAGACTGTCACTATGAAAATGCAGTGCAGGCTGCAGGCAGCATGTTATAGGGCAGGAGGAGCTGAGCTCTATAACATGATACCTTCGGCTCACACACCATGTTCAACATGACAGGTTCCCTTTAAGGGATCAATTGCATATTAACCACATCCCATCATAGAACTTATTATTCACACCCTAATTAATTATTCCACTTAGGGCTCTTGCACACGATCATATGTATTTTGCTGTCAGCAAAAAACAGATCCGCAAAAAATACAGATGACATCCGTGTGCATTCCGTATTTTGCAGACTGAAACAGCTGGTCCCTAATAGAACAGTACTATCCTTGTCCGTAGTGCGGACAATAATAGGACATGTTCTATTTTTTTTTTTGCGGAACGAAAATACGGACATACGGAAACGGAATGCACACAGAGTGACTTATGTGTTTTTGCGGACCCATTTAAGTGAATAGTTCCGCACACGGTCTGCAAAAAAACCTGAACGGACACGGAAAGAAAATTTTGTGTGCATGAGCCCTTACTAGTAGGACTTGAATAACAACCTCTCCATTTTTCCTCACTGCAGTAGCCTTGGCCTACGGTAATGGTAACCATGATTAACTCTTTTTATGCTGATTGTGATAGTGGTGATCCCTTTGTCACTAGACCCTGCATTGATGTCACCAGGGCTGACGGTTTTACATGGACAGCCTACAAAGGCCTATCCTATGTTTTATAATGGCAACCCCTTTAGCAAAAACTTTTTAAAGGCAATTTATCACCAATTATATATATATTTTTTTTACCAATTAAAACCAAATATTGAAACATAATCCTTCTATTTAAATCAATTTTAGTTTTCTTCTAGACTTCTCTGGGAGAGTTTTATAGACATGATCTGTGAACTGTGCATGGGTCAATGTGCAGGGAGGGGGAGTAGATAAGCTGTGACTATCGCCTATTGTGAGTGGTGGATCCTATATTATCTATAGAGATGTTATCTGTTACTGCAGTCCTGCCCGTGAGGACAATGAGATAGCTGCTGAAACGTGAGCAGGAATTGGCAGTCTATTAGGCTTACTGGCTAATGGGAAAATTGCAGGGTTTTAAGATTTTTTTATACAGATAGGGAAATGGAAAAATAAAAATCATATTGCCAAAAAATGATTAAAAATATGTTAAATTTTATCATTTACACCATAAGTCGTTTTCTGATGACACAAGTGTTAAAAGATGAATTTCTCAAGGCAAACTCTGTTTCAGTTCCAATCTCTGCTGATTTGAATTTAAATATACATAGATCCATAATTATGTGCTGATTCATTTCATAATTTATATTTATAGGGGTTGGATCTCAGTTTTTCTGTTAAAAAGCCCCAAATCTGATTTCCTTCACACAGCCATAGCATTCAATGCCAAAATTCTGGCTAAGGCCTCTTTCAGACTACCGTATGGCTATTTCAGTGTTTTGCCGTCCGTTTTTCACGGAACCGTTGTTCCGTTTTTTGTTTCCGTTGTGTTTCCGTTTCCGTTCCGTTTTTCCGTTCCATTTTTCCGTATGGCATATACAGTATACAGTAATTACATAGAAAAAATTTGGCTGGGCATAACATTTTCAATAGATGGTTCCGTATGTGTTCTGTTTTTTTGCGGACCCGTTGACTTAAATGGAGCCACGGAATGTGATTTGTGATTTGCGGCTAATAATAATCTTTCAACGGAACAGAAAAACGGAAATACGGAAACGGAATGCATACGGCGTACATTCCGTTTTTTGTGTGGAACCATTCAAATGAATAGTTCTGTATATGGATCGTATACGGAACACAAAAACGGCCCGCAAAACGAAAAAAAAAAAACAGTAGTGTGAAAGAGGCCTAACACTAAGGCCCCTTTCACATGGGCGAGAATTCCGTGCGGGTGCAATACGTGAGGTGAACGCATTGGACCCGCACTGAATCCGGACCCATTCACTTCAATGGGGCTGTGCAGATAAGCGTTGATTTTCCTGCATCACTTGTGCGTTGAGTGAAAATCGCAGCATGTTCTATATTCAGCGTTTTTCACGCAACACAGGCCCCATAGAAATGAATGGGGATGCGTGAAAATCACAAGCATCCGCAAGCAAGTGCGGATGCGGTGCGATTTTCACGCATGGTTGCTAGGAGATGATAGGGATGAGCAACCCCATTAAAGTCAATTTACTGTATTATTTTCCCTTATAACATGGGCATAAGGGAAAACAATAGCATTCTTAATTGAGAATGCTTACTAAAATGTGCATGAGGGGTTAAAAAATAAATAAATAAATAATTCACCTCATCCGCTTGTTCGTGCAGTCTTCTTTCTTCTTCTTTCAGGACCTGCCAAAGGACCTTTGATGACGTAATCGCACTCACCACATAGTGGGCCGGACTGTAGGGATCAGAAACTTTCAGTCGGCATTAGGATCGCATGATTGGATAGTCTGTACAGACTAGCAAAATCACAGTGATCGCCGACCCGGGACCGCCCTCATTGCGTAACAGCCGGGGTCTCAGCGCTGTCATCATATCTACAGACATGTTTAATGCCATCACGTGCATACTTATCATGGAGCGCCAAGTAGCAGTGCTCCATGACGTGTATACATATCAAATAGCACTTAGGGGTTAAGGACTTTTATTTTTCTGGCTGCGAAATATATTAGCGCAACGTGCGCTAAATTGCGTGCAATTGATTGGCTGCTGGTGACAGCGACAATACCTGCGCTACATCTTCTGTATAACATTAGCCGCTGGTGACAGCAGCGACATTAACTATGCTACATCTCCTGTATAACGTTAGCCGCTGGTGACAGCAGCGCCATTACCTGCGCTACATCTCCTGTATAACGTTAGCCGCTGGTGACAGCAGCGACATTACCTGCGCTACATCTCCTGTATAACGTTAGCCGCTGGTGACAGCAGCGACATTACCTGCGCTACATCTCCTGTATAACGTTAGCCGCAGGTGACAGCAGCGACATTACCTGCGCTTCATCTCCTGTATAACGTTAGCCGCAGGTGACAGCAGCGACATTACCTGCGCTACATCTCCTGTATAACGTTAGCCGCTGGTGACAGCAGCGACATTACCTGCGCTACATCTCCTGTATAACGTTAGCCGCTGGTGACAGCAGCGACATTACCTGCGCTACATCTCCTGTATAACATTAGCCGCTGGTGACAACAGCGACATTAGCTGTGCTACATCTCCTGTATAATGTTAGCCGCTGGTGACAGCAGCGACATTACCTCCGCTACATCTCCTGTATAACGTTAGCCGCTGGTGACAGCAGCGACATTACCTGTGCTACATCTCCTGTATAACGTTAGCCGCTGGTGACAGCAGCGACATTACCTGCGCTACATCTCCTGTATAACGTTAGCCGCTGGTGACAACAGCGACATTACCTGCGCTACATCTCCTGTATAATGTTAGCCGCTGGTGACAGCAGCGACATTACCTCCGCTACATCTCCTGTATAACGTTAGCCGCTGGTGACAGCAGCGACATTACCTGTGCTACATCTCCTGTATAATGTTAGCCGCTGGTGACAGCAGCGACATAACCTCCGCTACATCTCCTGTATAACGTTAGCCGCTGGTGACAACAGCGACATTACCTGTGCTACATCTCCTGTATAATGTTAGCCGCTGGTGACAGCAGCGACATTACCTGCGCTACATCTCCTGTATAACGTTAGCCGCTGGTGACAGCAGCGACATAACCTCCGCTACATCTCCTGTATAACGTTAGCCGCTGGTGACAACAGCGACATTACCTGTGCTACATCTCCTGTATAACGTTAGCAGATGGTGACAGCAGCGACATTACCTGCGCTACATCTCCTGTATAACGTTAGCCGCTGGTGACAGCAGCGACATTACCTGCGCTACATCTCCTGTATAACATTAGCCGCTGGTGACAACAGCGACATTACCTGTGCTACATCTCCTGTATAATGTTAGCCGCTGGTGACAGCAGCGACATTACCTCCGCTACATCTCCTGTATAACGTTAGCCGCTGGTGACAGCAGCGACATTACCTGTGCTACATCTCCTGTATAACGTTAGCCGCTGGTGACAGCAGCGACATTACCTGCGCTACATCTCCTGTATAACGTTAGCCGCTGGTGACAACAGCGACATTACCTGCGCTACATCTCCTGTATAATGTTAGCCGCTGGTGACAGCAGCGACATTACCTCCGCTACATCTCCTGTATAACGTTAGCCGCTGGTGACAGCAGCGACATTACCTGTGCTACATCTCCTGTATAATGTTAGCCGCTGGTGACAACAGCGACATTACCTGTGCTACATCTCCTGTATAACGTTAGCCGCTGGTGACAGCAGCGACATAACCTCCGCTACATCTCCTGTATAACGTTAGCCGCTGGTGACAACAGCGACATTACCTGTGCTACATCTCCTGTATAACGTTAGCAGATGGTGACAGCAGCGACATTACCTGCGCTACATCTCCTGTATAACGTTAGCCGCTGGTGACAGCAGCGACATTACCTGCGCTACATCTCCTGTATAACGTTAGCCGCTGGTGACAACAGCGACATTACCTCCGCTACATCTCCTGTATAACGTTAGCCGCTGGTGACAGCAGCGACATTACCTGCGCTACATCTCCTGTATAACGTTAGCCGCTGGTGACAACAGCGACATTACCTGTGCTACATCTCCTGTATAACGTTAGCAGCTGGTGACAGCAGTGACATTACCTGCGCTACATCTCCTGTATAATGTTAGCCGCTGGTGACAGCAGCGACCTTACCTGCGCTACATCTCCTGTATAACGTTAGCCGCAGGTGACAGCAGCGACATTACCTGCGCTACATCTCCTGTATAACGTTAGCCGCTGGTGACAACAGCGACATTACCTGCGCTACATCTCCTGTATAACGTTAGCCGCTGGTGACAACAGCGACATTACCTGTGCTACATCTCCTGTATAACGTTAGCAGCTGGTGACAGCAGTGACATTACCTGCGCTACATCTCCTGTATAATGTTAGCCGCTGGTGACAGCAGCGACCTTACCTGCGCTACATCTCCTGTATAACATTAGCCACTGGTGACAGCAGCGACATTACCTGCGCTACATCTCCTGTATAACGTTAGCCGCTGGTGACAACAGCGACATTACCTGCGCTACATCTCCTGTATAACGTTAGCAGCTGGTGACAGCAGTGACATTACCTGCGCTACATCTTCTGTATAAAATTTGAGCATCATAAATATCTGTGACATACACTTACATAACCTGCGCTACTGTACGTGTGACATACTTGCAAGCACATATACCATTTAATATGCTCAAGGGGAGCAGTAAGGGACGGGGAAGTGGCCGTGCTAATGGTGCGCGCAGTGGCCGTGGCCTTGGACGCAGTGAAACTGTGACTGCTGCCAGAGCACAAGAAATGCACTCAAGTTTTATATGAAATCATGTATGTATTGAAAATGATGTTAACTTGAATATTGGGAGTGATCTATTGTTGGTATCCATTTTCTTGTTTATTTTTATTTTATTTTTAATTGGATCCAAGTTTTTATATTTATATTTGATTAAAATATTTAGTTTTTAATATGGCTCTGAATGTTTAGAGTGCATGTTAACTAACTAATTACAGGTTCAGCATCTAGCTTGGCCTACAAATACTGATGCAAAATACTGACCAAAGTACTGCCATGTCAATATAGCCCAAGGCACCTTACACTATTCCAGATCACATTTTTTTATCTCTTTTTTGAATGTCTGTCCTTTTGTTGCATACACAGCTTGACACCTTTGTTTTACAATGCAGTGATTAGGTTTGGCACAAGGATGCCTCCAGGAGAATCCATGTGCGCTACTACTTTTTCTAAGTTGCATACACTATTGACCCAGAGGGATTCTTGCTTTTTCTTTGTATGTCATTATGCATTTTTAACCATTTATTTATGTATTATTATTTTTTCACATTAGTGTATGAGGGCTTGTTTTCTGTGGGACAAGTTGTACTTTCTTATGGCACCTTTTAACCCCTTAGTGACCACCAATATGCCTTTTTACAGCCGTCTTAGACTGGGCTGCTGCCTTTTCACGTCAGCTCAGATAAAGCGCTGCATGAGTCTCCCATGCAGCAGAGAGCATGGGCTCAGCTTTTACATGAGAGCCACACTCCTGCTCTAATGGCCCCACCGCATGTAAGCGGTGACAAAGGGAGTGAACGCCCTCTGTCTCCCATTAGCACCCTGGAAATGCGATCGTGGAGTGCCAATGTGTGTATAGGCTGGCTGCGACCTGGCAAAGGCCCCAAGCCTGCTCTGAGCGTTCTCCAGCAGGCTGCGCCTCTCTGGTCAACGTCAGTATAGCACTGACATTAAAATGCAATGCCCTCGTGGGCCTGGCCTTCACGCAATGGCGCCAGCCTTTTCATCTGCTCGTAGCACCCGCACCTCGGCACATATCAGCCACCCCAGAACCCCAGAGTGAGAATTCCAGTGCCTCACCAGCTCTACCCACGATGGGGAAGCTAAGGAAGCGTGCAGGTCCTGCCAATCTGACTCCGCCAGCCTCGGGCTTAGCAGCAGACCGGACACCCATGCGCTCCTCGATGCGCTCATCTCCTGCCGTGCACTCTAAGCCCAGGGAAGAGTCCTATGCATCGCCCTCATCTCCACCGCTCTCTGAACACATTATGCGGCACTTGCTGGACTCCCTGAAGACCTCGCTATGAGATGACATGCAAGGTATGATAATAGGGAGACTTGCAAGCTTTGGGTGACCGCACCGCTCATGCTGAGGGCAAGATGGCGGAGTTTGCCACCTCAAATACCTCTCTTATAGACGCACATGAAGCTCTGGAGGAAGAATGTGCGAGACTGGCCACTAAGATCCAAGACATGGAAGGCCGCAATAGACGGAACAATGTCCATCCCCAGGGAGTCCTGGAATCGGTGGCCCCAGAAGCCCTTGAGGGCCTTTTGAAGGAACTTATAAAATCTGCCGTTCCTATGGCGACTGAGCTTGACCTTACTGTGGATCGAATCTATAGAATTCCGAAGCTATCCGGCCTTGACCGGGGTATCCCAAGAGATGTACTGCCCAGAATTCATTTTTATCATATTAAAGATGCCTTTCTCTGCAAACTCAATGAGAATGCCACACCATCGAAATTGTTTACTGGAATTTTGGTCTATCCCGACTTGTCCACAAGCACCTTGGCTAAACGTAAGGAGTTTGCACCTGCTACTAAGATTCTGCGGGAGAACAACGTTCGGTACAGATGGGGGTTCCCAGTGAAACTTTTAATTTACCATAAAGGCGTACTCCACAGGTGCAAATTGCCACAAGCAGCTCAGTCTATGCTGCATTCGTGGGGCTTTATATCTGCCTTACCTCAGTCCCCCGTCGGTACCTCTACCAGACCAGATAAAGTAGCTCCTGAATGGGAAAAGGTCTGAAATGTGTTTGGGACAGTGAGATGCCTCACCAGGTGCCTGAACCCTGTTGGGCAGGTCAGGGCCGGCTCCAGGTTCATGTGGGCCCTTGGGCGATAAATCCCAGTGGGCCCCCATGAGGCATTTTTTTACATTGACATGTCCCCCTGTGGCTCCTACACGGTATAATGACCCCCAGTGGCCCCTATACAGTATAATGACTACTAGTGGCCCTTCACACAGTATAATGAACCCCCAATTCCCCCCCCCCCACTGTATAATGACCACCTGTGGCCCTGCATTCAGAATAATAACCCCCAGTCGCCCCCATTTAGAATAATGACCCCCAGTAGCCCCCACACTGGGGGAATACTGTATGGAGGGGGCTCTGGGGGTATTTATACTGAATGGAGGGTCATTGGTGATCATTACTAAATGGGGGACACTGGGGGTCATTATACTATGTAAAGGGCCCTCACAGTATAATGAACCCACAGTGGCCCTCCATTCAGAATAATGACCCCCAGTCGCCCCCACACTGGGGGTTATACTGTATGGAGGGGGCACGAGGGGTTATTATATTTAATGGGGGATCTGGTGGTCATTATGCTAAATGGAGGGTCAATGGGGATCATTATACTAAATGGGGGGCACTGGGAGTCATTATACTGTGTAAGGGACCCTCACAGTGTGATGAATGACCCCCCAGTGGCCCCCTCACATACCTATCATTGCAGGGGAGCTGGCGGTCCTGTCATTCACTAACCGCAGCTCCCTGCGCTCCTTCTCTCCTCCGGCCCGCTGCAGCAGTGAGCCAGGCCTGGAGGAGAGAAGGAGATGTGCAGTGATGGAGCTAGAACTGACTGGGCCCCACAGCGAAATTTAGTACGCCCCCCTCCCCCCCAATGTGTGTTCACATTACGTTTTTCCTATCGGTTTGATGTATACACATGTGCTGCACTCCACGTTTTTGTATCCTGCAGAGTCAAGTAAAAAATGCATACGTTAACGTATATGTTTTTTTACCATGGAACTGTATGGTGAACGGACGCCACTGTACGGCATCAGTCTGAGGCATCTGTCAATGCATACATTTTCAGTATGCATTAAATGGATGGCAAAAATGTGATGTGAACCCAGCCCTAGTGTCAGAATAAGCCCCAGTACACAGCGAAGCAGCGCGGCGGAGAGGGGAGGCCGCCATGTACTGACAGAGCGCTACCTGGTCCTGGTGGTCAGGGATGAGGACTGTGTTTCCCAAGGATCATTTTCTACTGGGAAATACAGGGCACAGTATAATACACTAGAATCTATATAATATAAAGATATTAGCCCCACCCCCCGAATAATCATACGATTAGGGGGTCATTTATTATATAGAAATACGTCTATATTAGGCGTATTTCTGACACAGATGTGGCGCAAAGGTCCTTAACACCGCAATCTGTATCTTTTCCCGCTCTTGCCAGGTCTAAAAAAAGTGGTGTGGGCAGGGAAAGGATACAGTTATGGCCATCCAGTTATTGGATACCACCGCCATATAGTGATAACACCGCCATATAGTGATAACACCGCCATATAGTGATAACACCGCCATACAAGGATAAAACCACCATACAGTGACCGGATAAAAGGGTATAAGAGGGCACAGTACAGGGAATGACTATGGGCACTGCACAGGGTGTGGTAGGAGGGCACAATGCAGGGTATAAAGGGGCACAGTACGGGGTGGGGGGCACAGTCACATGACCCTGTGATGTTAGAAGGTCCTTATGGTGAATGCGGTTCAGATGCCACCATAATGAGAGGCAGAGGAGTGAGACAGGGGCCCGGGGCCCTGGATGGACAGGAGGGGTGGACACAGCAAGTAGGTGGAAGGGGCTCTGAGAGGGATTCATACAAGTAGTGGCAGGAGGTCTGTGCAGGGCAGCAACAGGAGATAGGAGGGTGGAACAGGAGCCCTGGATACATGAGGGAGGAAAGGAGACGGCAGGGGCTCCATGAGGGTGATATAGGACAGGATATGGGGGGGGGGCAGGTGTCATGGAGGCAATCAGCTTAATAAAACAGTAACACAACTAAATAGAATGAAGCAGCAGTGTCCCCCCCTTTCCTTCTGTCCCACAGACAAGAGACAGTCACAGTGCAGACTCACAGACTGAGTTCACACTTCTCTGCTCCAGCTCCAGCTCCAGCCCTGCGGTCTCTCTCGGTCTCTCTCCTCAGGCAGCACGTGTACACTGTCCTGTGTAGAGGGGGCGTGTCCTGTGTAGAGGGGGCGTGTCCTGAGTCTCTGCAGCTCAGAGGGCCCACCAGAGGGGTACTGCGTATGTGAAATGACAGCAGTGAGAGCTCCCATCTGTATTGATGGAAGTGCTCATAGCAGCTCAGTGGGCCCCCCCAGGAGCATTGGGCCCCGGCACTTGCCCGGGGATGCCGGGTTATGACGCCGGCCCTGGGGCAGGTAACCCCATTGGTTCCAGGACTTCATAGTTGGTCCCACTTCTACCTCCTGGCAACTGATGACGTCTTCTGCAAGTTTATTACAGTTTATTTATTTATTTTTTATATTTTTTTTACACTTTTATATTCACCTTTGTCACTCCCTCTACTGTATGCTGCCTTTGGATAAGTCAGTGCTCCTCCCTGCAATCTGGATAATAGGATCTGTCTTCATAGGACATACCTATTTAGGGGAATGGTATTTTGGACACTCCAGTGTCCTCTCTTCACTCATGTATTATGGGTTTGAAAATCATTTTTCTTAATGTAAAGGAATTGAACTCCCCTTTCAAGAGATCATTGCTCTGGAAGTAGCTCGCATTGTGATGTATTTATGGCACAGGAGACACATCTACTTGAGTCTGACTCCGGCAGATGCTCACATCGCATGTTTCCTCATATGTTCTTTCCCCTTCTATCACGAAGGGGAAAGCGGGAGTAGCTATTGGGGTCAGATCATCTGTGGCTTTCCGGCTGCATGAGTGTATCAGTGATGCGACGGGAAGATATATTATTCTTAAATGCTCTCTAGACAATGTATTGTACACCATTGTGGCCCTGTAGTCTTCCAATTCCAATCAGATCTCTTATCTCCGTAGACTCTTCTTGCCGAAAATAGCTGTAGGGGCGGTAATTATAGGGGGCGACTTCAACATCACAGTCAACTCTGATATTGATTGCTCCAGAGTGGCTAGCTCCCCTAGACCTGACATCCGTCAGCTGCTCGCAGAGACTTGCTTCCAGAATATCTGGAGATATCAACATGCTGGAGAGAGGGATTTTACATTCATGTCCTCAGCACACCTATCTCAATGAACGCCTACATAACTTTTTTGTTTCTAAAGACTTATTGTTCGGAGTGTCTGAGATGGAAATCGGGAGCATTACATGGTCGGATCATGAGCCTATTAGTCTAATGGTCGACACTGGTCTCCCCAGACCTCCTCTTTCTGCGTGGAGGCTCAATCCATTCTTGCTACGTAGTAAGGAGCAGTCGGATATGCTTATACGTGAACTGCAAACCTTTTTAGCTCTTAATGACACCACCGAAGTCTCTATGGCGACTCTATGGTGCTCTCACAAGGCCTATATGAGAGGTCAACTGTTAAAAGAGGCCTCTAGACTTAAAAAAGGGAGAGAACAACAACTGACCCAGATCACAAATAAACTATCAGTTCTAGAACCAGAGCATAAGGCACACCCTACCGCTTCACTGCAACAGCAGACATTGTTGCTTTGCACTTAATTAACGGCCTTATTATTATATAAACATAAATATGCCATGCGTAAAATTAAGAACTAACCACTATCAAATGGGGGACAGGGCCAGTGCCCTTCTAGCTAGATGCCTTAAAGGGAACCTGTCACTGGGATTTTGGGTATAGAGCTGAGGACATGGATTGCCAAATGGCCGCTAGCACATCCGCAATACCCAGTCCCCATAGCTCTGTGTGCTTTTATTGTGTAAAAAAACTGATTTGATACATATGCAAATTAACATAAAAGAGTCATATCTTACTTGTGTGACCAGAGAAGAGTCATATTTTCAAGCTCTGACTCATCTCAGGTTAATTTGCATATGTATAAAATCGGTTTTTATACACAATAAAAGCACACAGAGCTATGGGGACTGGGTATTGCGGATGTGCTAGCGGCCATCTAGCAACCCATGTCCTCAGCTCTATACCCAAAATCCCGGTGACAGGTTCCCTTTAACCATAGATTGGCTGCCACTAAGATTGAATCGCTAACTCTAGCTGATTCATCTACTGTCACTCATCCCCAGCAGATAGCTGATGCCTTTGCGTCCTATTATTCTACCTGTGGCTACCCAACCCACAAATGCCTCCATCGCGGCCTTCCTACAGGATATTTCCTTGCCTTCTCTATCACCTTTGGAGGCGGAGGCCGTTAATAGTCCTATTTCCCCTGAACAAATCCAAAAAGCTATATTGGCAGCTAAACCACATAAGGCCCCTGGCCCTGATGGGTTTATGGCTGATTATTATAAAGCCTTCCACCTAGAACTGCTCCCATATCTGACCCGGTTATTCAACCATTTTATGTGCTCTGGCCCTGCCCCTCCGTAGATGCTGGAAGCCACAGTGGGCACATTGCCAAAGCCTGGAAAACCGGCCAACTCCCCGGCTAACTTCCATCAAATATCATTGCTAAATGTTGATTTGAAACTGTTTGATAAAATACTTGCTACACGTATCAACTGTGTTTTGCCATCATTAGTGGCAACAGACCAGGTGGGCTTTGTCCAGCCACCACCAAGCTGGCTCCCCATAGAAGTGAATGGGAGCATACCGTGCATGCGCGGCCTCCGCTCCCATACATTTATCTGGGGCTGACGGAAATAGCAGAAACAGAGCTCATTTTCGCCGGCCCCATAGAAAATGAATGGAGGGCGGCTGCACATGCGCAGTGCACCCTCCTTCACTTGCGGGGCCCTGTTCTCGATATAGGTGTGGGTCCCAGCGATGGGACCCACACCTATAAGACAATGGGGGCATATCCTAGCGATATGCCCCCATTGTCCATGATGAGACAAACCCTTTAAGTAATCCACTCTCTACTTGTCCTGGATTGCAAGGATAAATGCAGTAAAGATGTTAATCCTACCAAAGATTTTGTACCGCTTTCGGTGAATACCTCTAAAAATACCCAAACACTATATGCAGAAATTACAGACTTCTATGCTACAGTTTGTGTGGGGGGAGAAACATCCTAGAATCAATGCCTCTACCTTATATCCTCCTTTGAGGAAAGGTGGACTGGAGGTCCCAAACCTCTGAGCATTACATTGCTAGCCTAGATCAGGTCAGGGAATGGTGGCTACCTGCTAGCCTGCAAAAATGGGTCCAGATTGAGGAACATTTTGTGAAAAAGAAATCCCTGAAAACATTCCTGGCAGCTCATGTCTTAGGTAATCCGAATACCCCTCCCTTTTTGGACACAATGCATGCCTCCATCTTCGTATGGAAACACCTCTTACAAACTAGCAAATGTCTGGACCTGCAGGGGATAGACCTCTCAATCGCGGCATTGGAATATCTAATACCTAATCTCTCTCTTTCCATTTGGGTAGAAAAGGGTATATCAACCATAGGCCGCTTATATAAACATGAGAGACTCCTTGACTTTGAGTCTATACACTCTATGTTTGACCTCCTTAACAAGGTATTTTTCCAATACCTTCAGATTAAACCTTTAGTCCACCCCCTCTTTTGGGCTCCAGAATCAAAGGTCTTGTAAACTGAACTCACTTTTTGGGGATAGTGTCCGTTCAAACTCTAGCTTATCTATAATCTACTTCTACCGACTGAGACCACGATTAAACCCAAAATCTAGTGCTTTTACCTATATTGTGCAAGCACGACCACCACTGATGGATTGCAGGGTGGTCTGTAACCATGGAAATGAGCAGTGTATAGTGTGATGGAAAAATGAATCCAGCAAAGGAAGCAAAATGGATAATAATAGTACATTATTAAGTGCCTTGTATTAACTTTCTCTACATGATAAATGCCACTTACTAAAATAAGACAACCTCTTTAAGTATAGGAATAGAGGATATCCGTTTTGAATTCAGATGGGTGGTTGCACACATCCTCACTGCCTCTCATAGCCAGAAATAAACTCCCTCATATGCCCAATATTTCTAGCCCAGTTGCTTAACTTTCATATGCAATGTGAAATAACTTACGCACCCTCCTTGCGATCCAGGATAAAAGCCCACAGCCAATGGTTACCATGGTTATCTTGCAAACATGCTACCCCTCTACCGGATGGAATATGGTAACAATTGTAGCTGACTATTTGTGCTGTTGTACTTTACTGGTGAGCGACATGATATAAGATGTTACTTTTGCTTTATTTTTGATCTGCTTGTTTTTGTACTGTCCCTTACTTGTTTGTTCATGTAAATTGCAGGAATTCTCAATAAAAACCGATTGATACTAAAATGCAATGCCCTATAGGGATAGTGCATTGTACAGGGTGGGCCATTTGTATGGATACACCTTAATAAAATGGGAATGGTTGGTGATATTAACTTCCTGTTTGTGGCACATTAGTATATGTGAGGGGGGAAACTTTTCAAGATGGGTGGTGACCATGGCGGCCATTTTGAAGTCGGCCATTTTGAATCCAACTTTTGTTTTTTCAATAGGAAGAGGGTCATGTGATACATCAAACTTATTGGGAATTTCACAAGAAAAACAATGGTGTGCTTGGTTTTAACGTAACTTTATTCTTTCATGAGTTATTTACAAGTTTCTGACCACTTATAAAATGTGTTCAACCCTCTTCTCCCACTCTTCACACACTGATAGCAACACCGCAGGAGAAATGTTAGCACAGGCTTCCAGTATCCGTAGTTTCAGGTGCTGCACATCTCGTATCTTCACAGCATAGACAATTGCCTTCAGATGACCCCAAAGATAAAAGTCTAAGGGGGTCAGATCGGGAGACCTGGTGGGCCATTCAACTGGCCCACGACGACCAATCCACTTTCCAGGAAACTGTTCATCTAGGAATGCTAGGACCTGACACCCATAATGTGGTGGTGCACCATCTTGCTGCAAAAACTCAGGGAACGTGCCAGCTTCAGTGCATAAAGAGGGAAACACATCATCATGTAGCAATTTCGCATATCCAGTGACCCCCTTAGACTTTTATCTTTGGGGTCATCTGAAGGCAATTGTCTATGCTGTGAAGATACAAGATGTGCAGCACCTGAAACTACGGATACTGGAAGCCTGTGCTAGCATTTCTCCTGCGGTGTTGCTATCAGTGTGTGAAGAGTGGGAGAAGAGGGTTGCATTGACAATCCAACACAATGGGCAGCACATTGAACACATTTTATAAGTGGTCAGAAACTTGTAAATAACTCATGAAAAAATAAAGTTACGTTAAAACCAAGCACACCATTGTTTTTCATGTGAAATTCCCAATAAGTTTGATGTATCACATGACCCTCTTCCTATTGAAAAAACAAAAGTTGGATTCAAAATGTCAGACTTCAAAATGGCCGCCATGGTCACCACGCATCTTGAAAAGTTTCCCCCCTCACATATACTAATGTGCCACAAACAGGAAGTTAATATCACCAACCATTCCCATTTTATTAAGGTATATCCATATAAATGGCCCACTCTGTATTTTAGAAGCAATCAAAAGATTGCATGTTATAGTCCCCTTGTTTTAGTCCCCTTTTTTTCATTGAAAATGCGCTTTTCAATGAAAAAATAGCAAAAATAACCCCCCCCCACATGTTTGGTATTATTGTGCCTGTAATGACCCGCACTACACAAATATCATGTAAATTATCCCGTACAGTGAACGCAGTAAAAATTAAAAAAATTGAAAAAATGCCAGAATTGCTAATTTATTCTTAAGTGGCATTTATCATGTGCAGAAAGTTAATCCACTTACTAATGTATTGTGATTATCCATATTGCCTCCTTTGCTGACTTGATTAATTTTCCCACCACATTATACACAGCTCATTTCCATGGTTATGACCACCCTACAATCCAGCAGCAGTGGCCGTGCTTGCACAGTAGGAAAAAGTACCAGCCTATGTGGACTTCCACGGTTCCGGCCATCAGAGAGGCTGAGTCTTTTTCCAATAGTGTGCAAGCACGGCCACTACTGATGAATTGCAGTGTGGTCGTAACCATGAAAACAAGCAGTGTATAATGTGATGAAAAATGAATCCAGCCTTCAAAGGAGGTAATATGGACAATCACAATATATTAGTCAGTGTATTGTAGCAACTTTCTCCACGTGATAAATGCCACTTGCTGAAGTGAGACAATCCATTTAAGCATCTTATGTGCAGACAACTGTTTTGAGGTGATTGCCCCTCATCAGTGCACAGTGGAGAATACTGGCTTAACTAGGTGAGAGGCTTAGGTCAGGATTTGTGGAATACAATATCTCCTTATTCCCCAAGTCCTGTTTTTTACATTTACAAAATATGTTGTATAGCATGTGTAAGAATGTACCTGGAATCATCATGGATGAAAGGTATGTCTCACCGAGGTTTCTGGCCTCTGTGAAGTAAGAGCCGGTATTTTATGTGTCAGCAGCAGCTATTGATAATTGACACCCTGAGATTTAGTATGGCTGTCATAGCTGATCCGGGACGGCTCTTACTGGGAGTAGTCAAAGTGCTGTTTGGGTGACTATTCCTCACATTCCAGGCCCGGTTTTGACAGGCATAAAAAACAGCCAGCACTGCCAGGTGTGGTGGATTTACCTCCCTCTGACAGTGGAGCTCAGGATGTGCTGTGAACTGAGGGCTGTGCTGGGATTTGAGGTTTGAGCCGGGCTGGAGGACTCAGGCCCTCTAAAGGCGAACAGGCCGCCTATGGACTTGATGCTGAACTGCTAACAGGGTGTGAATTAACACCCAGGAGAAAAGGTGACTTTTATTGTTTATGGACTTTCTTTGTGTGTGAACCATCACCAAGCCACCTGCGTTTTGTGATACACCTTATCTGCATTTTGTTATACACCAATGTGTGAATAAACACCGCTGTTAGATTTAAGAACTGTGTACTTTGCCTCTATACTGTATCCGCTAGTCCTAACTACCAGAGCGAATCCCCACACTTGTTAAATGGTGTCATTAACAAATTCAACTTATCCCATTAAAAACCCAGCTGTGGCACAGCTATGTTTCTGTAAAAAACAAACAAAAAAAAAACATATGGTTCTTGGAAGGCTGGGAGGAAGAAGCAAAAGCATCAAAGTTTGCTGCCTCCTGTAGGGTTTATACAGTATATGCATTGATCTGCCCTGTGTTTCCCTACTTTCATGTAACACCCCAGCGGGCCCTTTTGTCTCTCCTACAGCTCAACTAACTTGTTTAAGAGCATATGCTGGCTATTGCTCCCTGTCAAACCCTCCCCAACCTGGGCCCAATTCCTTTAAATTACTAATATGGAAAGTGTTTACAGTACATTTGTGGACATTTGTTACAATTTTAGCCATGGTCTAATTTATAATGATAGTTGCAAAGTGACAACATCCCCATGTTTATCAATGGAATGTAAATTACAGGGGTGCTTGAAAATTTGTGAACCCTTCAGAATTTTCTATATTTTTGAATAAATTTGACCAAAAACTACATCACGTTTTCCCACAAGACCTAAAAGTAGATAACCAAATCAAACAAATGAGTCAAAAATATTAGACCTGGTCATTTAGTTATTGAGAAAAATGATAAAATATAACATATTTATGAGTGGCAAAAGTATGTGAACCTTTGTTTTTAGTATCTAGTTTGACCCCTTTGTGCAGAAATAACTACAACTGCAGTAACTGTTGATTAGTCCTACACATTGACTTAGAGGAATGTTCATCCATACAAAACATCTTCAGCTCTGTTAAGGTTAGGACTTTGGCTTGGTCAATTGAAAACCTTAACTTTATTATTCTTTAGCCATTTTTTGGTAGAACAACTTGTGTACTTTTGATCGTTTCCTTTAGAATTTGCTTGTATAATTCAGAATTCATCGTTCCATTAATTATGGCAAGCCATCCTGGCCCAGATGCCGCAAAACAGGCCCAAAACATGATACTACCACCAATGCAGTGTTTTCCTTTTTCAAAGCATAACACTTCTCATTTAAACCAAAAAAGTTATATTTTGGTTTCATCAGTCCACAAAACATTGTTTCAATAGCCTTCTGGCTTGTCCTGGTGATCTTTAGCAAACTGCAGACATGCAACAATGTTTTTTTATTTGGAGACAAGTGGCTTTCTGTTTGCAATCCTACCATGCACACCATTGTTCGGTGTCCTCCTGATGTGAGAAAGACCTTTAGTTGCTTATAGGTTGGGTTTGTTTGTGACCTTGTGGAGCATTACACACCATGCTTTTGGCATATTTGTTGGTCGCCCTGTCCTGTGGAGGATAATAATGTTCTATAATTTCCCCCATTTGTACACAGTCCATTATGACTATGGATTGTGGAGTCCACATTCTTTAGAGATGGTTTTATAACCTTTTCCAGTCCGATGAGAATCAACCACTCTTCTTCTGAGGCCCTCATAAATCTCCTTTGTTTATGCCAGGATATATTTTCGCAAACAAGTGTTGTGAAGATTAGACTTTGATGGATCACTGTTCTTTAAATAAAACAAGTCGCCCACTCACACCTGATTGTCATCCCATTGATTGAAAACACCTGACTCTAATTTCAACTTCAAATTATCTGCTAATCCTAAGGCCCCTTTCACACGGGCGAGTATTCCGCGCGGATGCGATGCTTGAGTTGAACGCATTGCACCCGCACTGAATACCGACCCATTCATTTCTATGGGGCTGTTCACATGAGCGGTGATTTTCACGCATCACTTATGCGTTGCGTGAAAATCGCAGCATGCTCTATATTCTGCGTTTTTCACGCAACGCAGGCCCCATAGAAGTGAGTGGGGTTGCGTGAAAATCGCAAGCATCCGCAAGCAAGTGCGGATGCGGTGCGATTTTCACGCACAGTTGCTAGGAGACGATCGGGATGGAGACCCGATCATTATTATTTTCCCTTATAACATGGTTATAAGGGAAAATAATAGCATTCTGAATACAGAATGCATAGTAAAATAGCGCTGGAGGGGTTAAATATTTTTTTTTATATTTAACTCACCTTAGTCCACTTGATCACGAAGCCCGGCTTCTCGTCTGTCTCCTTTGTTGAACAGGACCTGTGGTGAGCATTAATTACAGGAACAGGACCTGTGATGACGTCACTCCGGTCATCACATGATCCATCACATGATCTTTTACCATGGTGATAGATCATGTGATGGATCATGTGATGACCGGAGTGACGTCACCACAGGTCCTTTTCCTGTAATTAATGCTCACCACAGGTCCTGTTCAACAAAGGAGACAGATGAGAAGCCGGGCTTTGCGATAAAGTGGACTAAGGTGAGTTAAATAATTATTATAATTTTTTTAACCCCTCCAGCGCTATTTTACTATGCATTCTGTATTCAGAATGCTATTATTTTCCCTTATAACCATGTTATAAGGGAAAATAATACAATCTACAGAACACCGATCCCAAGCCCGAACTTCTGTGAAGAAGTTCGGGTTTGGGTACCAAACATGCGCGATTTTTCTCACGCGAGTGCAAAACGGATTACAATGTTTTGCCCTCGCGCGGAAAAATCGCGGGTGTCCCCGTAACGCACCCGCACATTTTCCCGCAACGCCCGTGTGAACCCTGCCTAAAGGTTCATATACTTTTGCCACTTACAGGCATGCGATTGGATCAGGTTTTCTCATCAATAACCAATTCTAATATTTTTGTCTTGTCTTGTTTAATTTAGTTATCTTTATCTACTTTTCGAGTTTGTGTTAAAATATGATGTCATTTTAAGTCAAATTTATGCAGACATATAGAAAATTCTGAAGGGTTTACAAACTTTCAAGCTGCACTGTACATTACTATTAATGTGTTTCAGATACTGTTGAATAATAGTTATTAATGCCATCTCTATAACAATCAAAGTGTGTTTATTGCCCATAATACCTACTAAAAGTGATTATAAGCCTATTTTTGATTGCTATGGGAAGCAAATTCAATTATAAACCTGCACAATATTCTTACATCTAACTCAGCCGCTGTTCATGTAAAATTTCCAATAAAAACAATGCACTGAAATTGTTACAATAGTCGGTGATCATTTTTATTTTAGTTTTCACAGGGCTCAATAGGAAGAAAAGGTGATAGGGCGAGAGACCAGTTTTGCTAGAAGATGATGCAGCAAGAGGGCAGAAGTAGACGGCTCTTCAGCAACCACTCATATATAGCTGCCTTGCATGGAATTATGAGATTATATTGTGCTTCTTTTTATCTAAAACCAGGCAGTGAAATAACTTCTTTCTCTTCTAATCTGTTCCATATTTTCTGGTTGTACATTTTTTCTACTGTTATTATAAAAATATTAATTTGGCCTGTCATTTAACCTGAGCTTCTGCTCTGCTCTGTTAACAGCAGTTCATAGATAAGCTTTACATCATCCACATTGGCCATATGACTCCTTGAATTTTATGTGATAGTGTTTTGAATATTCTCTGTGACCTGTGTAATGTTGATCACGAATATTCGAATTGCAAATTTTTAGAATTTGCGAATATTTAGAATACAGTGATATATATTCGTAATTTCGAATATTCGAGATTTTTTTTTTAATCAGTACACATGATCCCTCCCTGCTTCTAGCTGGTGGGCCAATGAGAAGGCTGCAATATCTTTGACTTTAGGAGTAGTGTTGATTGCGAATTTCCGTAATGCAAATTTTCGTAATGAGAATTTTCATAATGCAAATTTTCGTAATGAGAATCAATGAGATCGTGAAAACTCAAATCCGATGGTATATTCTAACCCCCAGGCATTCCCATGGTGACGGGGACTCTTGTCGGGGAGGAGTATGACAAAGGGGAACAACTGTACAGACAAAAAAAAAGACGAATATTCTAAAAAACGAATATATTAGTTTTTTAGAATATTCTGAATATTCAAAAACAAGAATATATAGCAATATAGCGAATATAAAAAAACAAAACTAATATAGAGCAATTTAGCTAATATAGTGCTATAATCTTCTTTGTCTAATAGTTGTAATTTTTTTCTCATCTGAAGTTGAGATTGGAAAATATATACAGTGGGGGAAATAATTATTTGACCCCTCACTGATTTTGTAAGTTTGTCCAATGACAAAGAAATGAAAAGTCTCAGAACAGTATCATTTCAATGGTAGGTTTATTGTAACAGTGGCAGATAGCACATCAAAAGGAAAATCGAAAAAATAACTTTAAATAAACGATAGCAACTGATTTGCATTTCATTGAGTGAAATAAGTATTTGAACCCCTACCAACCATTAAGAGTTCTAGCTCCCACAGAGTGGTTAGACACTTCTACTCAATTAGTCACCCTCATTAAGGACACCTGTCTTAACTAGTCACCTGTATAAAAGACACCTGTCCACAGAATCAATCAATCAAGCAGACTTCAAACTCTCCAACATGGGAAAGACCAAAGAGCTGTCCAAGGATGTCAGAGACAAAATTGTAGACCTGCACAAGGCTGGAATGCGCTACAAAACCATTAGCAAGAAGCTGGGAGAGAAGGTGACAACTGTTGGTGCGATTGTTCGAAAATGGAAGGAGCACAAAATGACCATCAATCGACCTCGCTCTGGGGCTCCACGCAAGATCTCACCTCGTGGGGTGTCAATGGTTCTGAGAAAGGTGAAAAAGCATCCTAGAACTACACGGGAGGAGTTAGTTAATGACCTCAAATTAGCAGGGACCACAGTCACCAAGAAAACCATTGGAAACACATTACACCGCAATGGATTAAAATCCTGCAGGGCTCGCAAGGTCCCCCTGCTCAGGAAGGCACATGTGCAGGCCCGTCTGAAGTTTGCCAATGAACACCTGAATGATTCAGAGAGTGACTGGGAGAAGGTGCTGTGGTCTGATGAGACCAAAATAGAGCTCTTTGGCATTAACTCAACTCGCTGTGTTTGGAGGAAGAAAAATGCTGCCTATGACCCCCAAAACACCGTCCCCACCGTCAAGCATGGGGGTGGAAACATTTTGCTTTGGGGGTGTTTTTCTGCTAAGGGCACAGGACAACTTATTCGCATAAACGGGAAAATGGACGGAGCCATGTATCGTGAAATCCTGAGCGACAACCTCCTTCCCTCTGCCAGGAAACTGAAAATGGGTCGTGGATGGGTGTTCCAGCACGACAATGACCCAAAACATACAGCAAAGGCAACAAAGGAGTGGCTCAAGAAGAAGCACATTAAGGTCATGGAGTGGCCTAGTCAGTCTCCGGACCTTAATCCAATCGAAAACCTATGGAGGGAGCTCAAGCTCAGAGTTGCACAGAGACAGCCTCGAAACCTTAGGGATTTAGAGATGATCTGCAAAGAGGAGTGGACCAACATTCCTCCTAAAATGTGCGCAAACTTGGTCATCAATTACAAGAAACGTTTGACCTCTGTGCTTGCAAACAAGGGTTTTTCCACCAAGTATTAAGTCTTTTTTTGTTAGAGGGTTCAAATACTTATTTCACTCAATGAAATGCAAATCAGTTGCTATCTTTTATTTAAAGTTATTTTTTCGATTTTCCTTTTGATGTGCTATCTGCCACTGTTACAATAAACCTACCATTGAAATGATACTGTTCTGAGACTTTTCATTTCTTTGTCATTGGACAAACTTACAAAATCAGTGAGGGGTCAAATAATTATTTCCCCCACTGTATATATATAAAAACATTATAGCACTATATTAGCTAAATTGTTCTACATTAGTTTTTTTTGTTTTTTCGAATATTCGCTATATTGCTATATAGTCTTGTTTTAGAATATTACGAATATATAGCACTACATCGAATAAATTAGTTTTTTAGAATATTCGTCTTTTTTTCCATCTGAAGTCATGTTTCCTCCCTGCTTAAGTAACTTAACAGGGAGGAATCATGACTTCAGATGGAAAAAAAGACGAATATTCTAAAAATCTAATATATTCGATGTAGTGCTATATATTTGTTTTTTGAATATTCGTAATATTCTAAAACAAGAATATATAGCAATATAGCGAATATTCGGAAAAAAAACGAATGTACAACGATTTAGCTAATATAGTGCTATAATGTTTTTTTTTAATAGTTGTCATTTTTTTCCAATCTGAACCTCAGATGACAAGCGTCCCCGTCACCATGGGACCGCCTGGAGGTTAGAATATACCATCGGATCAGAGTTTTCACGATCTCATTGATTCTCATTATGAAAATTCTCATTATGAAAATTCTCATTACGAAAATTCTCATTACGAAAATTCGCAATCAACACTACTCCTCACCAATATTCGAATTCTCGAATATTCGACGAATATTCTAAGAAATATTCGTGAAATATTGCGAATTCGAATATGACCCCTGCCGCTCATTATTAGACCTGAGCAGGGAGATGAAGGAGCGATATGTGTCCATTACTTAATGTCAATGGTTATAAGAAGAAAAACAGCACAATTAGGCCTCATGCACACGACCGTTGTGTGCATCCGCGTCCGTTCCGTCATTTTTCACAGTTTAGTGGAGGTCCCATTCATTTCTATAAAGCGTCCCATTCATTTCGTCTCCGCGTCCGTGATTCCAGTCCGTCAAAAAAATATAACCTGCCCTATTCTTGTCAGTGGAAAACGGGGTCCGTAAAAAAGTCAATGGGTCCGTAAAAAAAAACGGATGCACAACTGGTATGTCATCCGTGTCCGTTTTTTTCTACAAGACCTTGGTGCAATAAAATTACACTTTTCATTAACCTTCCTTTTTTTTCCCCTGTCAGACACAAAAATAAGGAAGACACAAGGAAACACAACTGAAGCAAAATCGAATCGGACACGGACCACTGAAGCCAAATCACTGACAGTGAAAAAACACTGTCGTGTGCATGAGGCCTTAGGGTTCCGTTTTTCCGTGATCCGTGACAGTTTTTTCGTCCGTGGGTTTTCCTTGATTTTTGGAGGATCCACGGACATGAAAAAAAAAGTCGTTTTGGTGTCCGCCTGGCCGTGCGGAGCCAAACGGATCCGTCCTGACTTACAATGCAAGTCAATGGGGACGGATCCGTTTGACGTTGACACAATATGGTGCAATTGCAAACGGATCCATCCCCCATTGACTTTCAATGTAAAGTCAGGAGTTAATATACAATAGGATCAGAGTTTTCTCCAATCCGATGGTATATTTTAACTTGAAGCGTCGCCATCACCATGGGAACGCCTCTATGTTAGAATATACCATCGGATTTAAGTTACATTGTGAAACTCATATCCGACAGTATATTCTAACACAGAGGCGTTCCCATAGTAATGGGGACGCTTCTAGTTAGAATATACTACGAACTGTGTACATGACTGCCCCCTGCACCTGGCAGCACCCGATCTTTTACAGGGGGCTGTGATCAGCACAATTAACCCTTCAGGTGCCGCACCTGAAGGGGTTAATTGTGCGTATCATAGCCCCCTGTAAGAGATCAGGGGCTGCCAGGCAGCAGGGGGCAGACCCCCCTCCCTGCCCAGTTTGAATATCATTGGTGGTCAGTGTGCGCCCCCCTTCCCGGCCCACCCTCCCTCCATTGTAATATCATTGTAATATCATTGGTGGCCAGTGTGCGGCCTCCCCCGGCCCCCCTCCCTCCCTCTATTGTAATATCATTGGTGGCCAGTGTGCAGCCTCCCCCGGCCCCCCCTCCCTCCCTCTATTGTAATATCATTGGTGGCCAGTGTGCGGCCTCCCCCGGCCCTCCCTCCCTCCCTCTATTGTAATATCATTGGTGGCCAGTGTGCGGCCTCCCCTCTCCCCCCCCCCGCCCGATCATTGGTGGCAGCGGAGAGTTCCGATCGGAGTCCCAGTTTAATCGCTGGGGCTCCGATCGGTAACCATGGCAACCAGGATGCTACTGCAGGCCTGGTTGCCATGGTTACTTAGCAATATTACAATATTAGAAGCATCATACTTACCTGCTGCGCTGTCTGTGACCGGCCGGGAACTCCTCCTACTGGTAAGTGACAGGTCTGTGCGGCGCATTGCTTAATGATCTGTCACTTACCAGTAGGAGGAGCTCCCGGCCGGTCACAGACAGCGCAGCAGGTAAGTATGATGCTTCTAATATTGTAATATTGCTAAGTAACCATGGCAACCAGGCCTGCAGTAGCGTCCTGGTTGTCATGGTTACTGATCAGAGCCCCAGCGATTAAACTGGGACTCCTATCTGAACTCTCTCTGTTGCCACCAATGATCGGGGGGGGGGAGGGAGAGGGGAGGCCGCACACTGGCCACCAATGATATTAATACAATAGAGGGGGGGCCCGGGGGGGGCTGCACACTGGCCACCAATGATAATACAATAGAGGGAGGGAGGGGGGGCCAGGGGGGGCGCACACTGGCCACCAATGATATTCAAACTGGGGAGGGAGCGGGGTCTGCCCCCTGCTGCCTGGCAGCCCCTGATCTCTTATAGGGGGCTATGATATGCACAATTAACCCCTCAGGTGCAGCACCTGAGGGGTTAATTGTGCGGATCACAGCCCCCTGTAAGAAATCGGGTGCTGCCAGGCAGCAGGGGGCAGTCATGTACACAGTTCATAGTATATTCTAACTAGAAGCGTCCCCATCACTATGGGAACGCCTCTGTGTTAGAATATACTGTCGGATCTGAGTTTTCACAAAGTGAAAACTCATCTCTGAAAAAGCTTTTATGCAGACGGATCTTTGGATCCGTCTGTATGAAAGTAACCTACGGCCATGGATCACGGACGCGGATGCCAATCTTGTGTGCATCCGTGTTCTTTCACGGACCCATTGACTTGAATGGGTTTGTGAACCGTTGTCCGTCAAAAAAATTCAGTGCATTTTCTGATTTTTCCACGGACCCATTGAAAGTCAATGGGTCCGCGAAAAAAAACTAAAAACGGCGCAACGGCCACGGATGCACACAACGGTCGTGTGCATGAGGCCTTAGTGTAAGACCCTCCAAAATGAATAAAAGCAACATTAAAACATTGCTCACCATAGATGCAGGCATGTCAAGAATCCAGTGGCTGCAGCTGCTGGTCCATCCTGTTGGTCTTCTTGATGAGAGCCCCATGATATGGATAAGGTCTCTTTCACACTACAGTTTATTTTCCGTTTTGCGGGCCATTTTTTGCGTTCCGTATACGGTCTGTATACGGCTTTCCGTATACGGTCTGTATACGGAACCATTCATTTCAATGGGTCCTCAAAAAAACCAGAATGTACTCCGTATGCATTCCGTTTCTGTGTTTCCGTATCTCCGTTCCTTGCAAAGATACAACATGTCCTATATTTGGCCGCAAATCGCGTTCCGTGGCTCCATTAAAGGCCTCTTTCACACTACTGTATGGCTATTTCAGTGTTTTGCGGTCCGTTTTTGACAGATCCGTTGTTCCGTTTTTTTGTTTCCGTTGCGTTTCCGTTTCCATTCCGTTTTTGCATTCCGTTTTTCCGTATGGCATATACAGTATACAGTAATTACATAGAAAAAATTGGGCTGGGCATAACATTTTCAATAGATGGTTCCGCAAAATCGAACGGATACGGAAGACATACGGATGCATTTAGTTTTTTTTGCAGACCCATTGACTTGAATGGAGCAAAGGAACGTGATTTGCGGGCAATAATAGAACATGTTCTATCTTTCAACGGAACAGAAAAATGGAAATACAGAAACTGAATGCATACGGTGTACATTCCGTTTTTTTTGCGGAACCATTTAAATGAATGGTTTCGTATACGGACCGTATACGGAATGCAAAAAACGGCCTGCAAAACGAAAAAAAGAACGGTAGTGTGAAAGAGGCCAAAGTCAAAGGGTCCGCAAAAAAGACGGAATGGATACGGAAATGCATCCGTATGTCTTCCGTATCTGTTCCGTTTTTTGCGGAACCATCTATTGAAAATGTTATGCCCAGCCCAATTTGTTCAATGTAATTACTGTATACTGTATATGCCATACGGAAAAATGGAAACACAACCAAAACAAAAAACGGAACAACGGATCCGTGAAAAACTGAAATAGCCATACGGTAGTGTGAAAGAGGCCTAAAGGGGATGAAATTGATGAAAACATGATTCTAGGGTGCTGCCAGGGAATATTAGTAAGAATATATTAAAAAGAAAGAATACATTTTAGATGTCGGCAACCTATTTCCTCAGGCACATAACCTTTTGTTGTAACAGCCTGGCATAAAAACAAAAAAGAAATGACCAAGTGAATATTCACACAGATGGTCGCTCATTTACATAAAACCAATTACCAAAATTATAGTTTAAGAGATTTGTATGGAATATCTAACAATACAACAAAAGGTACAACTGGCATACAACCATATAGTAAAAGAAAGTCCCAAAGTTATTGATGCGAGCTATGTACAGAAAAATACATGGACAGATTTTATATAAATGTAGAAAAATCCAAGAGAGAAACAAACTAAACAAATATAGACAAGCAGGGTCGAATTGGCAATGTAACCCACCATTAAAATGCCCGGTGGTCTAATTGCTTCACCAAATTTTTTTACCAAAATTTGCTTTGTCACTAATTAATTTGTCATAAAGCGTGTTACATCAGGCCCATCCTAGCCTGCAGTTAAACTTTAGGGAGAATGAATCCCGGTGTACATCATTGTGCAGTGCAGCAACATGCATAGCTAGTCCTTTCTGTTAGCGAAACAGTTACTGTGCGTCTGAATGGCAGGCAGATCACATATATGGAAGCGCACATCATTGTACAGGCTGCCAAGATTCCTAGCTAAATAAAAAATTAAAATATACAGCAGCTTCAGTAAAGCAAAATATAAAATATGTTGCGCCCCCCTGCAAGTGTCCCAATGACTCTTTAGTGGAACACGATAAGTACATGGAGAGAGTGCCAATAAAGTAGTGGAGAAAAAAGTTCTTTTAATCCATGTTGGGGCAGTGCAAACACATGCTTTTTAATGCTTTGTTAGCTGTAGAATGATTGTGCATTACTATTAGGCCTAGTTCACACTTCACTTATTTGGTCAGTTATTCTCATCAGTTATTGTCAACCCAAAGCAAGTAGTGGTCAAAACCACAGAACAGGTGCAGATCTATTCATGATACCTAATCCTAGAGTAGGCTTGGCTCCAGAATTTGCCTGACAATAAGTGATGGAAATAACTGACCAAATAACAGAAGTGTGAAATCAGCCATACAGGTCAATGTTAGCGTCAGGTCTAATTTATTGGCGTTGACTTAACCGTGCAGTGGCTCAAGTTTCAAGTCATGGCCCCATGACAGTGGGGAGGGTGTCAGCAGTAAGGCTGTGTTCATATCACTGTTTATTTTTCCGTTCTTCTGAACCATCAGAACAGCCCAAAAAAAGTATATCCTGTTGTTTGAAACTGTCATTATTAGGTAAGCATTTGATCAGTATTGTTTAGGCAAAAACAGGAGTGGTCCAAAACAGAGATAACATGTGATGGAGATATTTGCATGTCTTCTGTGTTTTTGACCTAGTGCTGCTTTAGTTTGTTGTATCAGGCACCTGGAAATTCTGGTTGATCCAGGCCTGATTCATATTTAAAAAGGTTAGACTCTCAACATTTTAGGCGAGTTCTCTTTGGAGCAACTATGCCACCTGCCGCACTAAACACTCGCTCTGATGCCACACTACTGGCCGGGCAGGAAAGCTTGCCCACGGAAAACTCGGCCAATTGCGGCCGCAATTCAAGTTTGGCTGCACAGTAGTCCAGGGGATCTTGGAGCTGGGGTGACAGGGTGGCCTCAGATTGGCTGGCTGCTGCTGATTGGCTCGCTGCACGGCATTATGGGTCATATCGCAAATTGCGGCCACAATTCGAGTTTGGCTTCCCAGTAGTCCAGGGGATCTTGGATCTGGGGTGACAGGGTGCAGTCCAAGTATGCCACCACCTGCTGGTTCAGTTTCTGCTCCATGTCCTGCTGCTGCTGGGTGGTTTCTTCAGTAAGCAGGTGAAGAAAAGTGCTCATTAGAGACTCAAGACTTAAGTTGCTGCTGATGAAGCTGGTGCTGCCCCTGTCCCTTCACGCCCCTCCAGGAGTCATGGCAGTGGAGTATGATCTCAGAGGGTTCCCCCAGTTAGACTCTTGTGAGGATGGGCGTATGCAGCGACCAACCGACTACAAAGGATGTCTCGATAGTAGTTGAGTTTTCATCCTTCTTAGAATGTCTATAAAAGGCCCCCATTTTCGACCAGTAGTGAGGGTCTAACATTGTGGAGAGCCATAGTCATCCCTCTGCGGAATAGTGATAATGAGTCTGCCACTGCGCAAGCAACTCAACATGCATCTGGCCATTTGCACAAGGGACTCGGAAGGACTTCCTGCCTCCATCTCCACGGCATACTGCCATGGTCTGTCGCGGTCATCAACGTTGTCTTTGTCGTTGCCCACTCGCTCCTCATGCTCCTCCTGCTCCTCTCCTGTCGCTTGGGCAGATAAACCACTTAGTTCTGTATAAAATTCCTGGGTGTTTACAGTCAGGTCCATAAATATTGGGACATTGACACAATTCAAAAATTTTTGGCTCTATACACCACCACAATGGATTTGAAATGAAACGAACAAGATGTGCAGACTGTCAGCTTTAATTTGAGGGTATTTTTTTCAGCCTAATGATGGCTTGCTTCATTGATAGTGACAGCTCTTTGGATCTCATCTTGAGAGTTGACAGCAACAGATTCCAAATACTAATAGCACACTTGAAATGAACTCTGGACCTTTTATCTACTCATTGTAATTGGGATAATGAGGGAATAACACACACCTGGCCATGGAACAGCTGAGAAGCCAATTGTCTAATTACTTTCGGTCCCTTAACAAGTGGGAGGCACATATGCAAACTGTTGTAATTCCTACACCGTTTACCTGATTTGGATGTAAATACCCTCAAATTAAAGCTGACAATCTGCAGTTAAAGCACTTCAACTGCACTTCAATCTGCAGTTAAAGCACTTCAACTAAAGCACTGAAACAAACAATCTTGTTTTATTTCAAATCCATTGTGGTGGTGTATAGAGCCAAAAATGTTAGAATTGTGTCGATGTCCCAATATTTATGGACCTGACTGTATCTCATCCTCCTCTTTCTCCTGTGCCAGTTCAGCCTCCACAGGGCTAAGGTGGTCATGAGATGTAGGCTTCATGTCTTCTGTCTCCCGGCCAGCCAGATTTATCAGCATCTGCTCTAGGACATAAAGGAGTGGAATGACATCATTCATCCCGTAGTCCTGGCGACTGACAAATTTAGTGGCCTCTTCAAAGGACCTGAGCAAATGGCAGGTGTCATGCATGACCTGCCACTGTCTAACATCAAAGTTACACCGCGGAGTAGTCCTGTCCATATGCATCATCAAGAAATTGGTCATGGGTTTCCTCTGCTCATACAGTCGGTCCAATATGTGGAGTGTGGCGTTCCAATGTGTGGAAACATTGCATATGAGGTGATGTAGGTAAACACCATTCACCAGTGGCTGAATTGCAGGCACCAATTCCTTGACATTTTCAAGACGTCTAGCAGTTGGGTGGAAGACTTCAACACATTGAAGACAAGCTCCATGCAGGGCGCATGGGTCAGCCCTCCAGCATAGCCGCGCAGACAGAATGTTTTTCCCGTTATCAGTGAGCATGGTTCCTATCTCCAGTTGGCAAAGAGATAGACAGGATTCGATCTCTTGGTTGATGATGTGGAGCAGTTCCTCCCCGGAGTGACTCAGTTTGCCCAAGCTGACCAGGTGCAGAACTGCGTGACAATGCTGTGCTTTGCATAGGTGGTATGCTCGAGGATCACTCTTTACTGTGCCTACAATGGAGGCTGAGGAGGCAGAAGAGGACATTGGTGTAGAAATTCCATGATTCCAACGCAAAGGCAGCATTGCCATCACCTGGCCAACTTGGTGTGCTTGGGCCAGAACCAAATTTACCCAGTGGGCTAAAAAGGACATATTTTGTCCTTGTCCATTGTTATAGCTCCACACGTCAGCACTGGCATGAACTGTACCAGACACTGACAGGCTCATGGACCAGACCACTTTCAGCTCAACTTAGGTGTGCAGGGCTGGTACAGATTTTTTAAAGAAGAAATTACAGTTTGGGACTCTTCACCTTGGGTGGGCACAAGCCATCAGTTCTCTGAAATGTAACAGAACAGATTAAATATAAATGGCGTAGTAGGTGAACTAGAAAAACGCGCCTATATATTAGACCGCCTGTTGACAATGAGTCTAATGCACAGAAAGTCTATGTATAACAGAACAGGTTAAGTATGAATGGTGCAGCAGTTGATCAAGATGCACAGGGCGATTACACTGAGCTTGCACTGTCCCTGCCATCTCCCTATGCTCTCCCTACAGTGTATAAAAATTCTCTCTACGATCTGTCTACACGGTCCCTGCACTGTCCCTATCCAATATTCTACAAATAAAATCTTTGTTAACCACTGTCCCTAGCGCTTGGCATGTCTGTCCCTATGTTTAGCTCACAGGAAAATTGCAGAAACCCGGCAGGATGAGGCTTTTATAGAGATTTGACATCAAAGAGGATGGCTATCTGCTGATTGGCTGGCCGCATGGCATTATGGGTCATAGCGCAAATCCAGGCTTCTTACTTTTACTTTGTAACACATGTAGCTACAGTTTTAAGAAAAAAAAACTATTTGTTGACATGAAGCGCAATAATTTTTTTTCCTGAAACTCAGATCGAAGTCAATTCGCTCAACACTAGTCCTTGCTCCTGTTACTCCTCTAGCACCTTTGCTTGAGTTGGGCCTTGCAAGGGGAGGGGGGGTTCTGCAGAAAAAGGGTGAAACTTATGCACATAAAAATTCTGCGCACTGCATCACATTCTCCGTTGTTAGCAAGTACGGTTTACATGGCAGCAGTTATGATTTGCCGTGTTTACAGGCATAACTGCTGCCATGTAGACACTGTTGCAGGACTGATGGAGAATTTAACAGGTGATCATTGTTTCTTTTATTTTAAAGGGTTTGGCCCATCTTGCACTTTGGTAACCTATTGCTAGGATATGTCACCAATGTCAGATAGGTTCAGGCCCTAACTCTTGGACCTGCATCTATCTCTGCAACAGGGCACTCAAAGTAAAGGAGGATGCATCGCACAAGCGCTACTACCATTCATTCACTTCTATGGGAGTGCCAAAAATAGCAAAGCGTCAGATCAGCTATTTCTGGAGCTCCCATAGAGGTGAATGAAAAGGTGGCCTCATTTGTCTGATGCCCCCTCTGTTTACTTCTTTGGGAGTTCTGGAAATAGCCAAGTGCCCTTTGAGGCCTAGTTTGGTGATTTTTATTGCACTGGTCTACAAATGTAGAGGCTCTGTGGTGAAGTTAAGAAAAGAAACCCTGAAGAAGTGACCCCTTTTTAGAAACCACACCCATCACAGAATTTACCGAGTGGTGTAGTGAGTATTTTGACCTCACAGGATTTTTGCAAAAATTAATGCACAGCAGATGGTACAAAGTGAAACGTGCAATTTTTCCACAGATATGCTATTTCAGTGTCCAGATTGTTGTGCCCAATTGTCAGGCAGATTCTGATCGGTACAGAAATTCCATAAATGTGAATGTAAGCTGCTGTATGGGCACACGGCCATTTAGCTTTTGGAGTGCAGATTTTGCTGGAATAGTTGTTGGATCCTTCTTCACATTTGCAGAGACCCTGAAGTACCTGTACAGTGGAAACTATATCACTCTAGTTATTTATGAAGGGATGGAGTGAGCATTTTGATCCCACAGGTATTTTGCAGAAATAAATGAGCAGAAGATGAAAATTGCAAGTTTTTAATAGATATGGCATTTCAGTGCCCCATATGCTGTGCTCAGCTTGTGCCACCAGAGATACACCCTTTACATTGTTAGGCAATTTCTACAGGGTACAGAAATTCCATAAATGTGGATGTAAGCTGCTTTTTGGGTATACTGCAGGGTTTAGAAGAGTAAGACCACCTTTCCTCTTTTGCAGCGTGGAACCTCTGGGGTACCACTACAGCTATTTTCTGAAAACCATACTTTTTCCCCCGTCTTGATAGAGCAGTGTGAGGGCTTATTTCTTGTAGGATGAGTTTACATGTCCTAACTACTTGGACGTTTATAGCCTATGGGTGGTCGTAAACTGGTTAAGGGGATAATATATTATTTTAACGTTGTTTTTTGTGTCTAAATCTCAGCTTGCATGTGAATTCCAGGTGCAAGGGTGCGTTTTGATGCATTTTTAACAAATTCCTGTTTGCCACAAAATTATGAAGTGGGCATGGTTGAAGTGGGCCCAGCTCTTGTAATCATTAGGTTGTTTGCTTTCAGGATATATATGTTTTGGGGGTATACTCATTTTTCAAGGAGTGTAATCCCTGTATTCTATAGGTTGTTACTTTCTTTTAAAAGTTACAGCTTAATTAATTACTTCCAGACCGATCCATTTACCCCCTTCCTGACCAGACCCAATTTTGAGAATCTGACATGTGTCACTTTATGTGGTAATAACTTTTGAACTCTTTTACTTATCCAAGCCATTCAGAGATTATTTTCTCGTGACACATTGTACTTTATGTTAATGGTGGTAAATTTGAGTCAATATGTTTTACCTTCATTTATAAAAAAATCCAAAAGTTAATGAAAATTTGAAAAAATTCACTGTTTTCTAAATTTGAATCTTTCTGCTTTTATGCTTTTAAGACAGATATATTCATTAATTAACATTCCCCATATATCTACTTTATGTGGTCATCATTTTGGTAATGTAATTTTTTTTAGGATGTTAGAAGGCATAGAATTTTTGAAACAATTTTTGAAATTCAAAAGAAAATTTCCAAAGTCAACTTTTTTAAGGACCAGTTCAGTTCTGAAGTCACTTTGTGGGGCTTATATAGTGGAAACCCCCCCATAAATGACCCCATTGTAGAAACTACACCCCTCAAGTTACTCAAAAACTGATTTTACAAACTTTGTTAACCCTTTAGGTGTTTCACAAGAATTAAAGGAAAATGGAGATGAAATTTCAAAATTTCACTTTTTTGACAGATGTTCCATTTTAATCCACTTTTTTCTTTAACACATTTAACAGACAAAGAAAACATAATATTAATTACACTGATTCTGCGGTTTACATAAACACCCCCCATGTGGCCGTAAACTGATGTAAGGGCACACGACAGGGCGCAGAAAAATAAGGAGCGCCATATGGTTTTTGGAAGGCAGATTTTGCTGAACTGATTTTTAGATGCCATGTCCCATTTGAAGCCCCCCCTGATGCACCCTTACAGTAGAAACTCCCAAAAAGTGACCCCATTTTGGAAACTAAGGGATAAGGTGACAGTTTTATTGGTACTATTTTGGGGTAAATATGATTTTTAATTGCTCTATATTACATTTTTTGTGAGGCAAGGTAACCAAAAAATGTCTGTTTTGGCACAGTTGTTTTTTTTTACAACATTCATTTGACAGGGTAGATCATGTGCTATTTTTATAGAGCAGGTTGTTACGGACGCAATGATATCAAATATGTCTACTTTCTTTGTTTGTTAATTTCAGTTTTAAATAATAAAGCAGTTTTGAAAAAAAAAAATTGTTTTTGTGTCTCCATTTCTGAACGCCAATATTTCTTTTATTTTTCTGCCGATCGTCTTGTGCAGAGGGTTGTTTTTTGCAGAAAGAGTTGATGTTTTTATTGGTACCATTTTTGGGTACATATGATATTTTGATCATTCATTATTACACTTTATGGGGCAAGGTGACCAACAAATTGGTTGTTTTAGCACAGTTTTTATTTATTTTTACAGCGTTCACCTGAGGGGTTAGGTCATGTGACATGTTTATAGAGCAGATCGTTACGGATATGGAAATATATGGATATGGAAATATCTATACTTTTTCTTATTTATTTAAGTTTTACACTATAATAGCATTTTTTAAACAAAAAAGTCTAAGAGCCTCAGCTTTTTTATTTTTTGATGAATTCTCTTAGTTAGGGTCTGATTTTTTGTGGGATGAGGTGATGGTTTGATTGATATTATTTTGGAGGGTATATGCCTTTTTGATCGCATGGTGTTGCACCTTATGTTATGTTAGCTGACAAAAAAAGGCTTTTTTGGCCCTTTTTTTTTTTTACAGCGTTCACATGTGGGGTTAGGTCATGTGATATTTTAATAGAGGAGGTTGTTACAGATGCGGCAATACCTAATGTGTCTACTTTTTATTTATTTATTTCACTTTAACACAATAATAGCAATTTTGAAGCAAAATAAATAAATCATATTTTAGTATCTCCATTGTCTGAGTCATAGCTTTTTCATTTTTTAACCGATTGTCTTAGATAGGGTCTCATTTTTTGTGGGATAAGGTGATGGTTTTATTGGTACTATTTTGGGGGGCATACGCCTTTTTGATCGCTTGGTGTTGCAATTTTTGTGATCTAAGTGACAAAAAATATTTTCTTTGGGACTGTTTTTTTTTCTTTTTTTTTTTACGTAGTTAACCAGAGGGGATAGGTCATGTGAAGTTTTTATAGAGGTTGTTACGGATGCGGCAATCCCTAATATGTATACTTTTTTTTATTTATTTAACTTTAACACAATAATAACATTTTTGAAACAATAAAAACGATTTTTTAATGTCTCCATGTTCTGAGAGCTATATATTTTTTTTTTTTTGAGCGATTTTCTTCTATAGGGGCTAATTTTTTGCGGGACATACGTCTTTTTGTTCACTTGGTGTTATACTTTTTGTGATGTAAGGTGATAAAAATGGCATTTTTTTTTTTACACAGTTTATTTTAATGGTGTTTATCAGATGGGTGGATCATGTGATATATTTATAGAGCCGGCCTTCACGGATGCGGCAATACCAAATATGTCTATTTTAGTTTATTTTTTCTATTTTTTAACATTTTTTTAATTGCTTAATTGGGGAGTTTTTTTTATATCTGTGAAACCTTTTTTCTTTTTTTATAAAACACTTATTTTTTTTATTTTTTATTTTACACTTTGCGTCCCCCAAAAGGTCATACAAGACTTCTGGGGGACATTTAACTTCACTTTTTTTTTCTTTTCACAATTGATTTCTCCTGACATAGTAGCCCCAGTTACAGGGGAAATACACCCCCCAGAGAGGCTGTACAGCAATATACAATGCTGTACAGCCTCAGTGCCGGGCTGATCGAGGTCTGTGGAACACCCGACAGCTCCTGCACTCTCCCGACTCCGGCGGTCACATGACCACTGATCTGAATAAGCATAGCGCTTCCTGATCTGAATACACAGCTCATTGGGCACTGTGTACACAGCGATCTAGAAGGCAGGGACACCTGCCTTCTCTCTGGGTTGCCCTGCTGTCGTTGACAGTGGGCCCCCCGCTCGGCAGCTGCACGATTAGCGTGCAGCTGCCATCTCTGAATAGAGATAAACGACCGCCCATAGGACGTTTATAGTCAATGGGCGGTCGTGAAGTGGTTAAAACCAGATTTTTGTTCTTTCCAGCTTTGGCGATTTTATGAAGATATCTGCATGTATTTTAGGCACAAGTGGTATGCATGAAATCAGTGAGTGCTAAACTATCATTTTTAGGAAGTGGTATCGTGCATATAATTTTCTGCTTGGGTCACACTTTTACTCACTTATCAAAATTTTATGCATTTTTTTATTAAAATTTATACTTTGATTTAAAATTTCATGAAAATTTCATGAAAGTTTCTGTGTGCATTTACACAATGTGACAGGTATCTACTTTTACAATATATATGGGTATGGGGATTTTGTATGATTTCTTATTTTGTAATGTTTTATTTGTGCGTGTTAAAACTGGCATAACTGTCCTGGTCACCAGAGGTGCAAATTGTTTAAACCCTTCCCAGAGAAAGGGTTAAATACCACTTACCTATATATGCCTATAGTCAACTAAACAGCTACACGAATACAATCAAATATAAATAGTACTCTAGCACCACATGCTGCTAGATAAATAAAACTACATCTAGAATATACTTATAAGCACAAAAGGGGCCATTTATGATTAGATATACGCCACTTTTGGTGTATATCTTTTGCAGATTTGGTCGCAATTGGGGATTTGCAGCTGAATCTGCAACTTCTTCCCTTTTCACACCACATACACCAGTTTTAAAAAAGGGTATGTGTTGTGGGCGGTGAATAGGGTGGGCCAGCAGGCCAGTCTCATTTATCATTTTCTACGCCAGTTTTTGGCGTAGAAAATGATCTTTATTTAATATCTTTTTTATTATTCATTAACAAAATACATCATATAAAATTACACACAAAACAAGATATATTTTCCATCTTATATCTACGAACCACCCCCAACTCATCCTACCCCTGAGAGGGAAAGAGGAAAGAAAAAAAAAAGAAGAAAAAACACCTTCATAAATAAATTTTCCTTTCCTTTTCTTTCCATCCCCTAATTATTATGCATTATTATTCAACCAACGATTCCAAAGTTTGGAGAACAAATCCTTCTTTCCCCTGTTAATATATATTATTCTCTCCATCCTTATAATATTATCCACCGATCTCCTCCACTTTATCACAGAGGGTGGGTCTTTTTTAATCCATCTTTTTAAAATAAGAAGTCTTGCTTGAAACAACAATTTGCTAAGTATCTGTTTATCCATTTTAGAAATCCACAAATGTATCATACCTCCTAATATAAATGCCAATGGATCTCCCTCTATTTGTACTCCAATAATTTTTTTTAATAACACCCACTATCTCAGACCAATATCGGAACAGTTTAGGACATCTCCATACCAGATGGAAAAGGCCTTCTTGTTCCCTACCACATCTAGGACATTCATCTGTGGGTTTTAAACCCATATTTTTAAGTAGTAGAGGAGATCGATATAACCTATGAATAAAGAGGAATTGAGAAACCCCATGTGAGGCCCTAATTGAGACCATAGACCTATTCTTCATCCTCTCACTGTTCATCCGATACCACATTAATATCTTTCTTCCATTTATCTTTAGCCACTATAATGATCTTACTTTGTTTAATTTTTAGCAATAACCTAAATCTTCTTGAATCACATTCTTTTACCTTTCTATTATTAAGGAATTGACTAATATTCTCCATAGGGGCTTTTTTAAAATATCTCTGGGAGTCTATTGGTGATTAATTAATTGCTTCTCTCAATTGCAAATATCTAAAAAATTCTTTATTCGGAATCCCAAATTCTTTTTTAAGTTTTTCAAAATCTTTTAATAAGTCCCCATCAAACAAGTGAGACAACAAACAAATTCCCTTAGTTTCCCAATTTACATGGTGTTTAATTTTCTGCATTTCTCGCCAATTAATATTAATCCATATAGGAGTAAAATCTGTATAGCCTTTAATATTCATGATTTTTTTGGTTTCTCTCCAAACGTGATCCATTAATTTAAAGATATAATTATCACTATTTATACTCCCCAATATTCCCGATTCTAATAACTCCATCATCTTAAATTGATTATCCTTCCAACTCAATTTCTTTAAGTGCCAACTCAAAATAGGCGATATATTATCCCACTCATAAACCCAAATCGTGCAACCAAAAAATATATATACCAATTTGGAAGTACCATTCCCCCCTCTTTAACCGGTAACTGTAGAATCTCTAACCTTATCCTAGTATTCCCCTCCTTCCAAATAAATTCCCTCATGAACCTATTCATGACAGTAAAAACCTTAGTTGAGAACCATACTGGAACACATTGTAATACATAAAGAATCTTAGGAAGAAAAACCATCTTTATCAAATTAATTCGTCCCATCATAGATAATGGTAACCTTTTCCAAATATGATTTTTTTTTTCCAACTTATCTTCAAGAGGGTGCACATTCAACCTAACATATTCCATCAAATTGCAATATTTACTCACAAATACTTAAAGGGAATCTGTCACTAGCATATTAGCAAAAAATTTTTTTTATGAATCCATGTGTGATAAAGTACCTTATATCCATATGTCTTGTTCTTTTTATTCTGTGTCTTGTCATTTCTTCAAAAAAACGCTTCTTATGATATGCAAATGAAGCTGTAAGGAGCCCAGAGGGGCGTTATTCTTTCTCCACGGTGCCCAGGAACGCCCCTCTGAAGTGCCGTGCCCGCCTAAATTTGAAAACTAATAACTCCTCCAAGTTCAGCTAAATCGCCTCCCAGAGGCGAGGCTAAGTGCTCCCCCCCCCCCAGGGCCGCGCTCAGCGGCAAACACCCCCGATCCTCCTCTCGCCTGCAACCGAAATCCCGCGCAGGCGCAGTGCAGGCGATTTCCTGCCCTGCGCTGATAAGACGACTGAGGGCAACAGCTTCAACAGCTTCAACAGCGTCACTGGGCATGCGCCGATCCCAGTGACGTGTTCGCTGTTTCCTCAGCCAGCTAAATCGCAGGCACTGCGCCTGCGCGGTTGCAGGCGAGAGGAGGATCGGGGGTGTTTGCCGCTGAGCGCGGCGCTGGGGGGGGTGGAGCACTTAGCCTCGCCTCTGGAGGCGATTTAGCTGAACTTGGAGGAGTTATTAGTTTTCAAATTTAGGCGGGCACGGCACTTCAGAGGGGCATTCCTGGGCACCGTGGAGAAAGAATAACGCCCCTCTGGGCTCCTTACAGCTTCATTTGCATATCATAAGAAGTGTTTTTTTGAAGAAATGACAAGACTCACAATAAAAATAACAAGACATATGGATATAAGTGATAAAATAAACTCCAGCGAGATTTAATTGGTTGCACAAATGCCTTTTTCAAACTGTGTGAGTACAGAAAATTTTAGAACCTATTGGAGATCTGTATCCTTTTCCATCTCATCCTGGTAGTATGTATTTTCTCATAGTATACCTTTATATAGTCCATGTTATCTTTATAGAATTTATTAAATACAGTATATTCCTATAGAGGTTAGATTTAACATATATAGTTTATTCTTATAGAGTTTTGGATATCATACATGCATAGATCGTCCATTTTCCCTCCCCCATCCCCTCTGTGAACTCTGTATACATCTCTCAGCGTTCCTATCACCCATTTCCTGTGGGTGGAACGCATTTGGAACGCATTTCCTGTATGCGAATCAAACATATCCACGTCACTTCCTGCTTGTGAAACGCGTGGTGGAACGCACCACTTCCGGTTTCGCGATACCGGAAGTGCGATTCGCGCCCATCGGGAGGATATAAGCAGTGCATCAAACACACTATGGGTGCGCTCATACCAACCGCATGCAGTTGCATGCTATACCCTTCTCTCAGCGCAGCATTACCTGGCTCCTTCCTCCATAGCGGCTTGTGGTAAGTGTCAGACCCCTGGTCTCACTCTGCTCATTGAATAGACTGATTATGCTGTTACAACCAGATGCCTTCCTGCACTATTCAGGCTATACCAATCTGATGCTTCCCTGTACTGTCTATTGATCCTCTCTATATACTCATAAAGACTATCTTGATTCCTGCCTGCAAGGAGATAGCCCCTAGACCTGTCCTTTGAACTTTGTCCTTTGAACTTTGCCTATGGATTTCTTTCTATGTACCATTCCTATGAATTCAATTTTTCCATGAATTTATTTTGCTATTGTGGGTTCCTATGCACATCGTGTATGAATTTAACTCCAATGTCTCTATCCCCTATATACCTGTGGACCTCTGTAACAGCTCCTCAATTCTGTCTATATTATATGATCCAAAACAATATATCTGTGGCATATGACATACTGTTTTCCTCAACTATGCTCCTCAAGGTGTTGTTCTTCAGCCCACATCTGGACCTCTTGACAAGATCCCGAGACTTTCTCCCTCCTTTTGATATGTATCATGTGTACACTCATCTATATGCATTAATATATTTATATGTACTACTAGCATCATGTTATTTTTGCCATGTTGTTGTTAATCACTGATTGTAATTATCTAAAATTTTCTGTACTTATACAGTTTGAAAAAGGCATTTGTGCCGAAACGTCACACCAAGTGTTATTTGCCGCAATACAATAAAATACCAACAACAACCAAGCAAATCTCGCTGGAGTTTATTTTATCATTTACACGGGGTGGGAACCCGACTCCATGCTCCATCACCAAGTGTGCCACACTGGTCTACTACCTAACATATGGATATAAGGTACTTTATTACACATGGATTCATAAAATATTTTTTTTGCTAATATGCTAGTGACAGATTCCCTTTAAAACTACTTTCCCTATCCACCACGGGTACCTTAAAACTCCTCTCACATGCCTCATCCCCTAATAACATCAGGTGAGACTTCCCCCAATTTGTTTTAAGTCCCGAATAATATCCAATTTTTTCAATTATATCCATCACTATAACCATCCCCTCATCCGTATTTTCCAAAGACAATAAAATGTTGTCCGCATACAACATTATTTTCTCCCTTACATTACCATATTGAAAACCCTTAATACTTTCATTCTCTCTAATGGTTATCGCTAATGGCTCTATTGCAATTGCGAAGAGCAGCGGCGATAGGGGACATCCATGCCTAGTGTCCCAAAAAAGGGCAAAGGGCAGGGACATCACCCCATTCACAGCCACCCTTGCTCTAGGATGTGAATAAATCAATTTAATCCAACCTATAAAAGACTCCCCAAACCCAAAGCGTTTGAGAACCTCCCACATATACTCCCACTCTATACAATCAAATGCCTTATTTGCATCTAGTGACAATATCCTCTTTTTACTATTTTTGTCTTTATTTCCTTCTATATTCATGAATAATCTTCTATATTAGAATATATCAATCTCCCGGGAATAAACCCTCTTTGATCTTCAATTATCATTGTTTTAATTACTTTTATTAACCTATCTCAAAGAACCCTAGCCTATAACTTAATATCGGTATTCAGAAATGAAATGGGTCTATACGACTCTGGTTTTAACAAATACTTTTTTAATTTTAGGGATCAAAACTATAGTGGCTTCTTCCATTTATTCAGGCAGTTTTTTTTATCTCAATGAGAGTCTCCATTAGTTCCGGAAGAAGACTAGAGCTAAATTCCTTATATACCTCGAATGGTAGCCCATCCCCTCCTGGCGCCTTTTTATCTTTAGTTGAATTCAGGGCTCTCACTAATTCCTCCAACTGTATATTCTCTTCTGACTTATCTGACCTTCAGTAAGCTTCCTAAAGGGAATATTATCCAAATATTGACATAATTCTTCCTTTTCATACTGTACATCATTTTTTATTTATACAATTCTTGATAATATTTATGGAATACACTACTAATCTGTTCTGGAAATTAAACTATTTGTCCACTATTATTCTTTAATGCACCTATCCAATTTTTTTTTTGTTGATTAATAATTATATGTTTGGGTTTTTTCCATAGATAGTTCTTTAACGTTTTCATTTACTTCCCAATTTCTCAAATTTTCCAATGAGGGGTCTTCTGCACAGAGTTTTTGGGCTTCCTTTAATTTTTCTTCTGCACTCTTCTTTTTTCCTTGTTACTTACTTGTTTATACAATATTCCCCTCAGGAATGCCTTTGCTGTGTCCCAGATCAATTGCTTATTAGCAGAATCTCTGTTTATACAGAAAAAAATAAAAAATTACATTTCTCCTTAATGCAGTTCTTATTATTTAACAAATTAAACCAATGGGGATTAAATGTAAAAACCCTTGAGATCTGTTTTTTCATGGACCCAATCTCCATTGCAATTGCGCATTGATCTGACATAACCATAGGAACATATTTTATACTTATTATATTCCTTTCTAGCAATTTCCTGTTACCAAAGATCACATCTATCCTGGACCAAGATTGATGTGTCTTTGAATAGCAGGAAAAGACCTTATCTTCAGGATTATATAATCGCCAAACATCAATCCAACCAAACTCAGCTGTCAACCTGGCGAAATTAGTATTATGATGTAAAACTTTACCCTTAGATAATCTATCTATACTTGGGTCTATCACTGCATTATAATCCCCCGCTGCTATTAATACACACTCTTGTCTTTCAATAATATATTTATGCAACTCATATAGTACGCCAGGTTTATACGGAGGTGGTATATACAGTGGATATGAAAAGTCTACACACCCCTGTAAAAATGTCAGGTTTCTGTGATGTAAAAAAAATGAGACAAAGATAAATCATTTCAGAACTTTTTCCACCTTTAATGTGACCTATAAACTGTACAACTTAATTGAAAAACAAACTGAAATCTTTTAGGTAGAGGGAAGAAAAAATATAAAAATAAAATAATATGGTTGCATAAGTGTGCACACCCTTAAATTAATACTTTGTTGAAGCACCTTTTGATTTTATTTCAGCACTTAGTCTTTTTGGGTATGAGTCTATCAGCATGGCACATTTTGACTTGGCAAGATTTGCCCACTCTTCTTTGCAAAAACACTCCAAATCTGTCAGATTGCGAGGGCATCTCCTGTGCACAGCCCTCTTCAGATCACCCCACAGATTTTCAATCGGATTCAGGTCTGGGCTCTGGCTGGGCCATTCCAAAACTTTAATCTTCTTCTAGTGAAGCCATTCCTTTGTTGATTTGGATGTATGCTTTGGGTCGTTGTCATGCTGAAAGATAAAGTTCCTCTTCATGTTCAGCTTTCTAGCAGAAGCCTGAAGGTTTTGGGCAAATATTGACTGGTATTTGGAACTTTTCATAATTCCCTCTAGCTTAACTAAGGCCCCAGTTCCAGCTGAAGAAAAAACAGCCCCAAAGCATGATGCTGCCACCACCATGCTTCACTGAGGGTATGGTGTTCCTTTGGTGATGTGCAGTGTTTTGGCATTATGGCCAAAAAGTTCAACCTTGGTTTCATCAGACCATAACATCTTTTCCCACATGCTTTTGGGAGACTTCAGATGTGTTTTTGCAAAATGTAGCCTGGCTTGGATGTTTTTCTTCGTAAGAAAAAGCTTTGGTCTTGCCACTCTACCCCATAGCCCAGACGTATGAAGAATAGGGAGATTGTTGTCACATGTACCACACAGCCAGTACTTGCCAGATATTCCTGCAGCTCCTTTAATGTTGCTGTAGGCCTCTTGGTAGCCTCCCAGACCAGTTTTCTTCTCGTCTTTTCATCGATTTTGGAGGGACGTCCAGTTCTTGGTAATGTCACTGTTGTGCCATATTTTCTCCACTGATGATGACTGTCTTCACTGTGTTCCATAGTATATCTAATATATCTGGATTCTGGATATTGTCCTTTCATCTGGATTCTGTCCACTATAATATTTATGGGACATAGCAGGTTTGTGCAGTATATATGAATCTAGCAGGCTTGTGCAATATATATCCAATCATCTGGCAAGTATATATGGAGATTGTGGACTTATCACTTGCACTATTGTCTTCTATGGAGATTGTGGACTTGTAATCAGTTGCACTATTGTCTTTCGTCTGGATCTTATCTAGCGGGTTTGTGCAATATATAGTGGGCTTGTGCAATCATCAGGCAGCATATATATATGGAGATTGCTGTGCTAATATATTATATATTTTATTATCATTGTTTTATTATCATTGTTTTATGTGGATATATTTATGCAGTTTTATTAATTATTACCATTTAGTGAGTGCCCTTCCACATTTCAATTTCATTTTGTTTTTTCTTGGGACGGGCGAGTCCAGTGAAGTGCGCACCCATTTTATTGTGCCCAATTGGTGAGCCACCGAATATACACAATTTTGCCAATAGTATATCTAATGCCTTGGAAATTCATTTGTACCCTTCTCCTGACTGATACCTTATAACAATGAGACCCCTCTGATGCTTTGGAAGCTCTCTGTGGACCATGGCTTTTGCTGTGGGATGCGACTAAGAACATTTCAGGAAAGACCAACTAGAGTAGCTGAACTTTATTTGGGGTTAATCAGAGACACTTTAAATGATGGCAGGTGTATGCTGACTCCTATTTAACATGAGCTACATCCCCAGTTATAAGAGGGTGTGCACAATTATGCAACAATATTATTTTAGTTTTTTTTGTTTTCTTCCCTCCACCTAAACAGTGGCGTGCCCAGGGGGGGTGGGGGCGGTCCGCCCCGGGTGACGGCTCTCACTGGGGTGCCAGCAGGCCCAGAAGCAATGAGCGCTTTCATCTATACAGATGGAAGCGCTCATTGCTGAAGCGCTGACACCCACATACTGCTGCGGGGCAGGAAGCAGAGTGCATAGTTCCCTGCCCCGCCGCCGATCACCGCCATAGGCGCCATGTGCCATCTTTGGGGAACATGAGGGGCGTGCACACAGGAGGACGTGGGGGGGGATATGGTGGGATACTGTGTGGTACAGCAGGGGGCAAATTTATTATGGGAGGGATTACTATGTGGGGGGAAAATTCCTATATGGGCAATGTGGGGGACACTACTGTGTGGGAGGCAGTGTGGGGCACACTACTGTGTGGGGGCAGCTTGGGGGAAACTACTGTGTGGGGGGCAGTGTGGGGAACACTACTGTGTGGGGGCAGTGTGGGTGACACTACTGTGTGGGGGCAGTGTGAGGGACACTACTGCGTGGGGGCAGCGTGGGGGACACTACTGTGTGGGGGACACTACTGTATGGGGGCAGTGTGGGGGACACTACTGTGTGGGGGCAGTGTGGGGGACACTACTGTGTGAGGGTAGCGTGGGGGACACTACTGTGTGTGGGGGCAGCGTGGGGGACACTACTGTGTGGGGGGCAGCGTGGGGGAAATTACTGTGTGGGGGTAGCGTGGGGGACACTACTGTGTGGGGGGCAGCGTGGGGGACACTATTGTGTGGAGGGCAGTGTGGGGGACACTACTGTGTGGTGGAAACTACTGTGTGGGGGGCAGCCTGGGGAACACTACTGTGTTGGGGGCAGTGTGGTGGACACTACTGTGTGGGGGACACTACTGTATGAGGGCAGTGTGGGGGACACTACTGTATGGGGACAGGACATTACTGTATGGGGCAGAGTGGGGGACACTACTGTGTGGGGGGCAGCGTAGGGGACACTACTGTGTGGGGGGCAGTGTGGGGGACACTACTGTGTGGGGGGCAGCGTGGGGGACACTACTGTGTTGGGGGCAGCGTGGGGGACACTACTGTGTGGGGGCAGCTTGGGGGACACTACTGTGTGGGGGGCAGTGTGGGGGACACTACTGTATGGGGGCAGTGTGGGGGACACTACTATATGATGGCAATGTGGGAGACACCACTGTATGGGGGCAGTGTGGGGGACACTACTGTGTGGGGGGCAGTTTGGGGGACACTACTGTGTGGGGGGCAGTTTGGGGGACACTACTGTGTGAGGGACACTACTGTATGAGGGCAGTGTGGGGGACACTACTGCATGGGGGCAGGACATTACTGTATGGGGGCAGAGTGGGGGACACTACTGTGTGGGGGCAGCGTGGGGGACACTACTGTGTTGGGGGCAGCGTGGGGGACGCTACTGTGTGGGGGGCAGCGTGAGGGACACTACTGTGTGGGGGGCAGTGTGGGGGAAACTACTGTGTGGGGGACACTACTGTGTGGGGGGCAGCGTGGGGGACACTGCTGTGTGGGGGGAAGTGTGGTGGACACTGCTGTGTGGGGGACACTACTGTATGAGGGCAGTGTGGGGGACACTACTGTATGGGGGCAGGACATTACTGTATGGGGCAGAGTGGGGGACACTACTGTGTGGGGGGCAGCATGGGGGACACTACTGTGTGAGGGAAGTGTGGGGGACACTACTGTGTGGGGGGGCAGCGTGGGGGACACTACTGTGTTGGGGGCAGCGTGGGGGACACTACTGTGTGGGGGCAGGGTGGGGGACACTACTGTGTGGGGGGCAGTGTGGGGGACACTACTGTATGGGGGCATTGTGGGGGACACTACTGTATGGGGGCACTGTGGGGGACACTACTGTGTGGGGGGCAGTGTGGGTGACAGTTTGGGGGACACTACTGTATAGGGACAGCGTGGGGGACATTACTGTATGGGGGCAGTGTGGGGGACACTACTGTGTGGGGGACACTACTGTGTGGGGGGCAGTGTGGGGGCAGTGTGGGGGAAATTACTGTTTGGGGGGGCAGCATGGGGGCCTTTCTTTTGGGGCGGCACTGTAGGGGCCATTCTATTATTTATGGGGACACTATACAGGGATTATTACCTGGAGCACAATATAGGGTGTTATTATTACTGGGGCTCTCTAGGGTACATTATAACTGCTGTGGACACTATAGGGACATTTGGGGTAATTTATCAAACTGGTGTAAAATAGAACTGGCTTAGTTGCCCATAGAGATTGGTGTCGAACTCTTTAGTTATTGAGAGACCGCATAGAGTCCCCAGTCAAAAGAGAAAGCCTTGAGAATACCCTAGAACAATTTTGTCTAAGTTTGTATCTTATAGAGACAGAGAGGCTGTGTGGAAGAAGGTTAGAGCCTCTGAGAAGTTTCAAATAGATGGGACAAAAATAAGAGTGGCTACTAGTGCACAAAGGAAACAATTCAATGACATAAAAAGGAGACTGAGGCAAGCTGGGGTAAAATATAGCTTGGTCTTTCCAGCCAAACTCCAGGTGGTATACCAGGATAAAACTGTTTATTTCCAGTCTCCCAAAGAAGCAAGTGAATGGGCAGATTTGAAGGGTCTGCGTGAAATGTAGTAATTGTCATTATAGTTTTCCGGAGGGGGTGGGGTTTGTATAGAATGGGGAGCAAACTGTGTGGATTTGGGGGGGGGGGGGTTCCCTGAGAGAGAGGAGAGAGGTTCCTACCTTTTTTTTTAAATCCCTTGAATGATAAGAATCATTTCTGCTAATGTACGCGGGTTAAGAGAAAGGTTGAAAAGGTTTGCTATTTTTGACTGGATGGGGAGGTACCTGCTGGCTATCATCTGCCTTCAGGAAAGTCACCTGGATAAATTGCTAAATTCTTTTGAAAAAAGATGGTTAGGAGCACGATACCACTCAGTATATACATCATATTCAAGGGGGGTTTCTATTTTAGTGCATAACAAAGTTAATTTTTAATTTATTGCAATTAAGGGGGATGGTTGCGGCAGGTATCTCTTCTTACAGTGTAGAGTTAATGATATATTGATGGTAATAGCAAACATATATAGTGGATATAAAAAGTCTACACACCCCGGTTAAAATGTCAGGTTTCTGTGCTGTAAAAAAAATGAGACAAAGATAAATCATTTCAGAACTTTTTCCACCTTTAATGTGACCTATAAACTGTACCACTCAAAACAAACTGAAATCTTTTAGGTGCAGTGGTGTGCCCAGGGTGTTTGGCACCCGGGGCGGGTCATTTCTCTGGCACCCCCCCTCCCAAATACTTGACCACATACCTCTTACATCCAGGGACATCTCCTGTCATGTAGACCTTCTCTTTCCTCTTCTCCTTTGTTAAACCGCCATAATAAATTCTTTCAGCAGCATCTCGTCTCTACAGAGTTTGTAACACAGACACGTTAGATTTCTAAAATTTTCCATCAACCCCACAGTGTCATCCTGCTGCCACTCCCAATACTGTGCCCGTTGTACCCCCCAATGTCCCAGGTACTATACTGCTGAAAAAATAGTGACCCTAATAGACATAATTGGAGTCATTTATCAAACTGGTGTAAAGTAGAACTGGATTTCCAAAAGAGCTGTCAAATATGAAAAGTGGAATCTGATTGGTTGCTATGGGCAACTAAGCCAGTTCTACTTTACACCAGTTTGATAAATTACCCCAAATGTCCCTATAGTGTCCACAGCAGTTATAATGTACCCTAGAGAGCCCCAGTAATAATACCACCCTCTATTGTGCTCCAGGTAATAATCCCTGTATAGTGTCCCCAGAAATAATGGAATGGCCCCTACAGTGCCGCCCCAAAAGAAAGGCACCCATGCTGCCCCCAAACAGTAATTTCCACCACACTGCCCCCACACAGTAATTTCCCCCACACTGCCCCCACACAGTAATTTCCCCCACACTGCCCCCACACAGTAGTTTCTCCCACACTGCCCCCCACACAGTAGTGTCCCCCACACAGTAGTGTCCCCCACACAGTAGTGTCCCCCACACTGCCCCATACAGTAATGTCCCCCACACTGTCCCTATACAGTAGTGTCCCCCACACTGTCACCCACACTGCCCCCCACACAGTAGTGTCCCCCACACAGTAGTGTCCCCCACACTGTCCCCATACAGTAGTGTCCAACACAGTGCCCCCATACAGTAGTGTCCCTCACACTGCCCCCCACACAGTAGTGTCCCCCACGCTGCCCCCAACACAGTAGTGTCCCCCACGCTGCCCCCCACACAGTAGTGTCCCCCACGCTGCCCTCACACAGTAGTGTCCACCATGCTGCCCCCCACACAGTAGTGTCCCCCACTCTGCCCCATACAGTAATGTCCTGCCCCCATACAGTAGTGTCCCCCACACTGCCCTCATACAGTAGTGTCCCCCACACAGTAGTGTCCCCCACAATGCCCCCCACACAGCAGTGTCCCCACGCTGCCCCCCACACAGTAGTGTCCCCCACACTGCCCCCACACAGTAGTGTCCCCCACACTGCCCCCCACACAGTAGTGTCCCCCACCCTTCCCCCCACACAGTAGTTTCCCCCACACTGCCCCCCACACAGTAGTGTCCCCCACGCTGCCCCCCACACAGTAGTGTCCCCCACACTGCCCCCCACACAGTAGTGTCCCCCACGCTGCCCCCACACAGTAGTGTCCCCCACTCTGCCCCCATACAGTAATGTCCTGCCCCCATGCAGTAGTGTCCCCCACACTGCCCTTATACAGTAGTGTCCCCCACACAGTAGTGTCCCCCAAACTGCCCCCCACACAGTAGTGTCCCCCACACAGTAGTGTCCCCCAAACTGCCCCCCACACAGTAGTGTCCCCCACACAGTAGTGTCCCCCACACTGCCCCCATACAGTGGTGTCTCCCAAGGAGGGTGTGCTTTGCAGTATACTAGTGGCTGAAGTGCATGCAAAGTTTTGTGGCCATTTAGGATGTCTTGCAGATGCGTGGAAGACTTCAGGAACCGCTTAACAACCAGATTGAACATGTGTGCCATGCAAGGCGCATGGCTCAGCTTTCCTTGACGCAGCACCGACACAAAGTTCTTCCCGTTGTCAGTCACTATGGTTCTGATTTTCAGTTGTTGAGGAGAAAACCAGGATTCGATTTCTTGACGTGTGTGTGACTCCGTTCGCCCAGGGAAACGAGGTGCAGAGCAGTGTGACACCGCCGTGCCCTGCACATGTGGTATGCTGGAGGGGCACTGTGACTTGTCCCTGCAGTGGAGACTGAGGACATGGTGGAGGATGAGGAGGCAGCGGCGGACATTGTCGCAGGACCAACGGCATGACAACGAGGAGGCAGAAGCAGCATGACCTGGCCAAGTTGCTGGTGTGGCTGTGCATGAACCACATTCACCCAGTGGGCCGTAAAGGACATGTGCTGTCCCTGACCGTAGTTACAGCTCCACACGTTGGCGCTGCCGTGCACTTTGGCAGACACCAACAGGCTCAAGGACTGGCCCACCTCCTGTTCGACACATTTGTGCAGGGCTGGTACTGCCTTTTTCGCAAAGAAATGACTGCTCGGGACTCTCCACCTCGGCTCGGCACAAGCCATCAGTTCTCTGAAAGGTGCAGAGTCCACCACTTGGAAAGGGAGGGACTGCAGCACCAGCAACTTGGACAGGAGCACGTTCAGCTTCTGGGCCGTTGGATGCGTCCGTTGGATGCGTGCACGCATACTGCTGTCTCTTGGCAATCGCTTCAGTGATCGATTGCTGATGGAATGACTGAGGAGTAGGAGCAGGAGCATCTGGACCAGCAGAAGATGGGAATGACAAACAGCCTTGACTGGCTGAAACTGGGTGCTTACCACTGGGTGATGCAGCGGTAGCTGCGGCAGGCTGGACCACCACATCGGAGCCATGGTTCTCCCAGGCCACTGCATGGCAACGCTGCATATGTTGACTCAGGGCCGTAGTGCCAACATTGGCACCCTGGCCACGCTTCACCTTCTGCCCACATATTCTACATGTGGCCACGTTAACCTCCCCTGGCAGCTTAATAAAAAACTGCCACACCGCCGAGTCACCAGTCTGCACTGACTGACTGCTACCACTGCTGCCTCCGTGAACCCCTGCGCCACTACTTCCCGGGCACGTAGGCTGCTGCAAAGCAGGTGGCCTACCCCGGGCACGTTTGGCTCCCAATCTGCAACTGCTGACACCCTGCGGACTCCCAGCCATGCTACCACCTTGCTGGCTCAGCCGCTGCCTCATGGGCAAGCTGCCACCCTCTTCTCCTGATGATGATGAAGCCCCCTTCTGCACCCGGCTCCCAAGTGCGATCGGCTTCATCATCATCGAGTAATGTCTGCTAGTCACTGATGTCCTCCTCAACAGTCTATGGGTCAGGAGCCTGACCACTCACAACACCACCTCCGACGCCACTCTCCTCATCACTACTTGCCCGTCTAGCGGAGGAAGTGCCAGATGTCTCCAAATCTTGACTGGGCACTAACTGCTGACTGTCCTCTAGTTTCTCTTCCTCAGTGAATAGTGGAGCTGAGCCTACAGCATATAGTACTTCTCGCTGTGAGGGAACAGAAAAGGACAGAGGCAGGTTGAGGACAGGTGAGGGCACAGGGCCTGCTCCCAGGCCATGCCAACTAAGAGTTGTGTCTGACAAACCCACCGACTGTTAGCTGGGGGTGTCTGATATCACTTGGGATGACGTGGATGACCAAGTTAACCAATCAAGAGCCGCTGGGTTGCTGGTCAAGACACAACCGCTAGATGACACTGGGAGCTCAGGCCTCTTGCTGCGAATCCTGCTGCCACTCCCCCTTACTCTGCTGCGACCTCTGCTTGCGCCAGAAAAATTTAAGCCTCTGCCATTCCTTTGTGCATGGCCTGGCACTTCTCTGGCTGACATACTTGTAGCTGAACAAATTAACTGTAAACAAGTTAAACGGAAATTAAAACACCACTAATATATTTTTATTTTCATACTGAAATAGGCCACTAAATGCTTTTTACCACAATTAACTGCAGAAGTGAACTGACAATATATTTTTCTTGTTGGACTGGAATACGCCCCTATATGCTTTCACCAGAAATAACTGCAACAGTGCAGTGCGTATATATATATATATTTTTTTACTGAAATACACCACTATACTCTTTCAACATAAATAACTGCAGAAATGAACTGAGAATATATTTTTCTTGTTGGACTAAATTAGGCCACTATACGCTTTGACCAGAAAAACTTAGAGTGAGGTGCGTATATTCTTTTCTTTTTTTAATGAAATATGCCCCTATACACTTTCACCAGAAATAACTGCAACAGTGCAGTGCTTATATATTTATCTTTTTTTTTTACTGAAATACACCACTATAATCTTTCAACAGAAATTACTGCAGTGCAGTGCGTATATATATATATTTTTTTACTGAAATACACCACTATATACGCTTTCAACAGAAATAACTGCAGAAGTGAACTGAGAATATATTTTTCTTGTTGGACTGAATTAGGCCACTATACGCTTTCGCCAGAAAAAAATAAAGAGTGAGATGCGTATATACTTTTCTTGTAGTACTGAAATACGCCCCTATACACTTTTACCAGAAATAACTGCAACAGTGCAGTGCATATATATTTTTCTTTTTTTACTGAAATATGCCCCTATACGCTTTCAACAGAAATAACTGCAACAGTGCAATGCGTATATATTTTAATTTTTTTTACTGTAATACGCCCCTCTACCCTTTCACCAGAAATAACTGCAAGAGTGCAGTGCGTATATATATATTTTTTTACTGTAATACGCTCTCAACAGAAATAACTGCAGAAGTTAATTGAGAATATATATTCTTTTTTGGACTGAAAATGCCTTTGCCCTGAGCGATTTAGCACAGGGCAAAGGAGAGCATCGGAACATGAACAGTCGACACTGTTGACCACTCTCTTCTGTTGCAAACTCTCTCATCTCTTGGCATCACTGACCTGGACCTCTCCTGGATCACATCATACCTCCCAGACCGGGCATTTAGCATCTCCCAGTGGCGTTGCAAGGGTGGTGCGGGCCACACCGGGTGACACCAGTGATGGGGTGACACCAGCTGGGCCGGCATTTACGAATCCCAGGCATAGTCATTTGTATTGCCGTCCTCAGGAGAGGGAGAGATGTGTCTGGGATTCGAACCCACAAACCTTCTGTATCAGAGGCAATGCACTTACCCACACAGCCATAAAAGCTGCATTGCCACTGACTGAAAAAAATATGAGACTTCTACTGTTATAGCTGGCTAAGTGTACCTCTATACACATGACAGCTGCCCCAACACACCCAGCACTGCTATATCTCTATATGACAGCTGTCCCAGCACACTCAGCTCTGCTATATCTCTATATATGATAGCTGCCCTAACACACCCAGCTCTGCTACATCTAATGCACATGACAGCTGCACCAGCACACTCAGCTCTACTATATCTCTATATATGACAGCTGCCCCAGCAAACCCAGCTCTCCTACATCTATACACATGACAGATGCCCAAACACACCCAGCTCTGCTACATCTATACACATGACAGCCGCCCCAGCACACTCAGCTCTGCTATATCTCTATATATCTATCTACTGTATAGCAATACTTAGAGATATATAGATGTAGCAGAGCTGGGTGTGCTGGGGCAGCTGTCATATATAGAGATATAGCAGAGATGAGTGTGCTGGGACAGCTGTCATATAAAGATATAGCAGTGCTGGGTGTGTTGGGGCAGCTGTCATGTGTATAGAGGTACACTTAGCCAGCTATAACAGTAGAAGTCTCATATTTTTTTCAGTCAGTGGCAATGCAGCTTTTATGGCTGTGTGGGTAAGTGCTTTGCCTCTGATACAGAAGGTCGTGGGTTCGAATCCCAGCAGAAACTTTTCTGAAATACAGGCTAAATTAGAATACACAAGCACTGACTCCATATATGGACATACGGGGCGGGACACAGGAAGAGGCTGCATCGTATTGCTGACATGTAAGTGTTTTTTTTTAATACCCGACTGTTTACTGCCATGGGGGGAGCTGGAGGCACTTGATACTGGCACATGGGGGGAGGGGGGTTGGCACCTGATACTGGCACATGGGGGGAGGGGGGTTGGCACCTGATACTGGCACATGGGGGGGAGGGGGGGTTGGCACCTGATACTGGCACATGGGGGGGAGGGGGGTTGGCACCTGATACTGGCACATGGGGGGTTGGAACTATGATACTGGCACATGGGGGGGAAGGAGAGAGGCACCTGATACTGGCACATGGGGGGGAGGGGGTTGGGACCTGATACTGGCACATGGGGGAAGGAGAGAAGCACTTAATACTGGCACATGGGGGGAGGAGAGAGGCACTTGATACTAGCACTTTGGGGGGGGGGGGAGATGGCACTATGATACTGGGACATGTGGGGGGGGAGAGAGACACTTGATACTGGCACTTTTGGGGGGGGGGTGGCACTATGATACTGGGACATGGGGGGGAGAGAGGCATTTGATACTGGCACTTTTTTTTGGGGGGGGGGGGAGATGGCACTATGATACTGGGACATAGGGGGGGGGGAGAGAGTCACTTGATACTGGCACATGGGGGGGTTTGGCACTATGATACTGGCACATGGGGGGTGGGAAGGAGAGAGGCACTATGATACTGGCACATGGGGGGGAAGGAGAGAGGCACCTGATACTGGCACATGGGGGGAAGGAGAGAGGCACTTAATACTGGCACATGGGGGGAGAGAGGCACTTGATACTGGCACTTGGGGGGGGGGAGATGGCACTATGATACTGAGACATAGGGGGGAGGAGAGAGGCACTTGATACTGGCACTTTGGGGGGGGGGGTGGCACTATGATACTGGGACATGTGGGGGGGAGGAGAGAGGCACTTGATATTGGCATTTTTTTGGGGGGGAGATGGCACTATGATACTGGGACATGGGGGGGAAGAGAGAGGCACTTGATACTGGCACATGGGGGGGTTTGGCACTATGATACTGGCACATGGGGGGTGGAAAGGAGAGAGGCACTTGATACTGGCACATTGGGGGGGCATCTATGGGGACACTTACTGGCACATTATTGGGGGGCATTATGGGGGACACTAGGCCGGCAGCCTATCAGAGGCCGGACACTGAGGGCATCTACTGGGGCACTATATATGGGGCATTTTATACTGGTACATTATGGGGGGCACTAGCAGGAAGGGGGGAGAGGAGCACTATGGGGGAATTTACTGGGGGCACTATATAGGGGTATTTTATACTGGGACATTATGGGGGCACTATGGGGACATTAGCTCAACTGGGGGCATTACAAGGGGGTATTTTTTGCACTGTCACATTATAAGGAGAATTATTTCTACTAGGGGGGGAATTATGGTGGGCTTTATTACTCCCCCATGGTATGACCCCCTAGTAGCAGCACCAGCCTCTCCCTGCTCTGCTATCCCTCTGCCCCTTCTCCAAATCCTTATTATGAAATCTTTCTCATTAGGATAAAACACAACAACAGCTCCGCCGAGCCCCCGGCCAAAGTGTTGAAGTGGTGTCCGAGATTCCCAAGGGCCAAGCCAAGTAATTGTAAGTTTTCATGTGAAATATGTTTATGTTATACACATATAACATACACTGGGCCACACAATATACAGTATACCGCTACACTGTGTAGTCTGTTCTATAACCATCATTGTTTTGTGGCGGCGGACAGAAAATAATCTGGAAGTGCCCCTCCCGAAACCAGGCTCTGACTGCTAGGGGGGGTCTGCTGAGCTAACGGATGCCCCCTATGGCAGTAGCACCACCATAGCCCCCATATATGGCAAAAAAATTATTGATTCGGGGGGGAAGGGGGGGGGTGACACCATTTTCTACCGCACCGGTTGACACCAGCCCTAGCAACACCACTGGCGTCTCCCACTCCCGCACCACCTCCTCATCTCATTCCCTCTCTGTTGGTGTCCCGCAAGGCTCTGTCCTAGGACCCCTGCTCTTCTCTATCTACACTTTTGGCCTGGGAGAACTCATAGAGTCCCATGGCTTTCAGTATCACTCCTACGCTGACGACACACAAATATACCTCTCTGGTCCAGACATCACCACCTTACTATCAAGAATCCCACAATGCCTATCTTCTATATCATCCTTCTTCGCCTTTCGCTTTCTAAAACTTAACATGGATAAAACAGAATTCATAATCTTTCCCCCATCTTGCTCAACCCCCCCAACAGACCTATCTATCACGATCAATGGCTGCAACACTCTCCCTGGTCAACCAAGTCCGCTGCCTTGGAGTGACCTTGGATTCTGCCCTCTACTTCAGACCGCACATCCAAGCCCTTTCCACCACCTGCCACCTCCAACTCAAAAACATCTCCCGCATCCGTGCTTTCCTTAACTTGGAATCTGCAAAAATGCTTGTACAGGCCCTCATCATCTCCCGCCTAGACTACTGCAAAACTCTCCTCTCTGGCCTTCCATCTAGCACTCTTGCACCCCTCCAATCTATCCTCAACTCTGCTGCCTGACTAATCCACCTTTTACCCTATTACTCCTCTGCCTCTCCCCTCTGCCAATCCTTTCACTGGCTCCCCATTGCCCAGCGAATTCACTTCAAAGTACTAACAAATACATACAAGGCCGTCCATAACCTGTCCCCTCCCTACTTCTCTGAACTACTTTCCCGATACATCCCCACACGCACTTTCTGATCCTCACAAGACCTCCTTCTCTCCTCTCCTCTTATCGCCTCTTCCCACAATCGACTCCAAGATTTCCCCCGTGCATCCCCCATACTCTGGAACTCGCTACCCCAACATATCAGACTCTCACTTACAGTGGAATCCTTTAAAAGAAACCTGAAAACCCACCTCTTCAGACAAGCCTACAACCAGTGACCCTGCTGCCTCCATACCGCCTTGACCAACTTCACCCGCACCTACTGTGTCCTTCTCCCATACCATGTAGATTGTAAGCCCTCACGGGCAGGGCCCTCTCTCCTTCTGTACCAGTTTGTAACCCGTCTTGTTTATGATTAGTGCAATTGTCTGTATTATGTATGTATACCTCTTCTCATATGTACAGCGCTATGGAATGAAAGGCGCTTTAATAATAAAAAAATAATAATAATAATATTAATGAACTGCTCCAATGCTCAAGTCAAGGGGGCAGCCTGGGTGAAAATGGAGGTATGTCCGGATTCAGCTCTGAACCCGGACAACCCTTTTAATAATGATCGGAGCGGTATAGGTGATGTGTGTGATGTTACCGTTAGCAACTCCGAGAGGGAAGCTACCATGTCAAGGTCTTGCGAAATTGAGGTGGTTACTGGTAGCGACCAGACAAGGGTCGTACCTGACATGACAGGAGTTAAGTGGGGAGACTTCAGCCTAGTGTTTGAGACCCATACCCAGGCCGTGGTAGATGAGCTGACATGTCGGTACAGCTGCAATCAGGAAGTTGATTCCTCCCTCGCTACACGGTCCCTAGATATGATAAAGAAAAGACTAGCAGTCTTCACAGAGTCACCAAAGAAGGCTGCAGAGGGGTCAAGGGAGGAGACCCCGAAAGAAATGAGTGAGCTGAAGGGTCTACGGCCTGATATCCAGGTGAAGAGCAAAGTCTCCAAAGAAATACAGAACACTGCAGTGCCGACCGAGGCAGAGAAGACGGAAGATCTTTCTTCTGAACCCGTTAATGGGGCTGATGTGGATGCAGAGGCCAAGAGACTAATGGAGGTGGTTAGCCAGGACCTGGTCCCGAAAGATGTCCCCACCGCCTGCAAGGCCATCCAAGTAGCCAGCAGCCTGCTGGGAAAGGAATACGAGGAAATGGACGACCAGCATGCGGATCCTGTCTACTACTGTGGGTGGGCTCTCCTGAATTCTTCCTCAAAGGAGAACAGTGTCCTAAGTGAGCCTCTAGAAAAAATGCCAGAAGTTGACTAGTCTGGTGAAGACCCCAGTGTCCCTTGTACCTCCCACCTTGATGAAAAAGAGGAAAAGAACTTAAGAGGGCAAGTATATTAGGCCGGGTCCAAGAAAACCAAGGCTGAAGAAGTTAAGGCCGACGTGTCTGAGGACGTGAAGTCCTCAGGTGCTGCAATGACTGAAGGAGCGTCTACCGAAAAGAAAAAAAACACTAAAGAAGCAGAGGTCTCTGAAACTGCTGCCAAAGTGGGAGAAACCACTGCTGGAAAGAAGGAAGAAGTGAATCGGAGGCACGTAAAAGAAACAAGCGGAGATAATCCTGCTCTGCGGAAGGAGCCCCGAAAGGCAAAGGAGAAAGGGTTGGAACACGACCATGACTGGGAACAGTTCGGTCAAGAGCTGCAGCAGTCCAAGAAAGGACATGAGGAGCATATGCAGAAGCCAGAGAATCTAAAAAGAAAGCCTGCTGGTTGTATACAAACATCTTCTGAGAGAAGTTCCAGAGACCGAATGCCAAATGTGAAGAGGAACAGAAAAAAGAAAAGAGAGAGACCACGGGTGTTAAAGCGCATCATCCTCGCTCATGAAAGAGAGTACCTGCTCACGAGATGGGCAAGAAAATCCCGTAGGTCTTATCGGCTCTGTAATAAACTCATGAGGGTGAAAAACCAAGCGCTGTTGTCCTGGGTCTGGCAGAATAAGGGGAAGACTGTAGGCCAGGTCGATGCCCGCTCACGAGCATCTGGATTTGATGCTAGTGTTTACCCCTACGGGCTTGAACAAAGGGGGGCGGGTATGTAAGGCAGTGACAGGCCTGATAGCTGCTAGGGGAGATTTATGGCAGGAGTTTCCATGTCTTCCCTGTCAGTCATCAGGTCTGAGGGAGCCCAGACTGTCAGTCAGGGGAGAGATTCTTTGTGCAACACAGTCCTGCTGGAGGCTCTGTAAGAGTGCTCTCAGCCGGGCTGGTTGAGGGGCCACGGGGCTAGGTGATAGCCTGAACTTTGGGGGACTCCGCGAGGTCTGGGAAATGATAGTTGCAAGGTCAGAGTCGGCAGGACTGCTAGACCCAATACCCCCAAAGGTACTGGACTGACTTTGTTACAGCCTAGAAGTGAGCTGGACTATTGGCTGAAAAAGCTGCATGTTATTACTGTGTGTGAATGGTGCTTTAAGTGAGGTAGGGATATTTCATGTTTAGTTAGAGCCCAGACGGGCAAGGTGTTACTTTATGTTTTGTTGTCATGAAAACAAACCTCACGTTCGGACCTGCAATCCGACTGTTGTGTAGATAATTGTGAGAATGATCCCCAAAAAAGAGCTAATCCCTCACAGCATTAACCCCTTAACGACCCAGGACAAGAATGCTCGTCCTAAATCGCTGGCACAAATCGCTAAAGGACGAGCGTTCTCGTCCTGCAGTCATTCCTCCCACGGCGTGCGGTCCCGCGATCAGCAGCAGAGATCCGGCGGTTACTGACAGCCGGATCCCTGCTGCATCCACCAGCATCGGTGATAACGCCGATGCCGGTGGATTAACCCCTCATATGCCGCGGCATATGGGAGGTTTGCGCTCCCTCACCTCATACATCGGGTCCCCGCGCTGCTGTGGCGGGGACTCGATGGTTGCCATGGCAGCCCCAAGCCATTCCAAGGCATGGGGCCTGGCATGTACGGAGGCATGTACAGATGTATCGTGCTGCATTGAAACAGGGATCAGACCCTGTAATGTTGAAGTCCCAGAGTGGGACAAATAATAAAGTGAAAAAAAAAAGTTTATAAAATTAAAGTTAAAAAAAATTATAAAAAAATTTATAACGAAAAATGAACGCCGTCAAATTTATAATGTAAAAACGCAGTGGCAATATTGCTGTTTTTCCCATCTCCCTCCCAGAAAGAGTTAATAAAAGTTAATCAGAAAGTTATGTGTACCCCAAAATGGCGCCATTAAAAACTACAACTTGTGCCACAAAAAACAAGCCCTCTTAAAACTATATAGATGGAAAAATAAAAGTTATAGCTCTTGGAATGTGACGATGAAAAAAGGAAGAAAAATGCTTGGTGAGGCCAAAAACAGGCTGGCCACTAAGGGGTTAAGTGGGAGAAATACGCTACATTGGGGGTATTTTTATTAGTATTCTCAAAAATTTTGGGGTAATTTTTCCTATTTTCTGGCTACGTTTTTTCTTCTCTAGTGATGAATATTTGAGAAAGCAACCTCTCATGACTGCTTTCTGAGCGCATCATATCGTCGATCTCGATGTGCTTACTTCTGGGGTATTGTTGAAGGCACAATTCTCAGTTAAGGCGGCATGAAAGAAGGGTAAGTATTCTGCTTTCTTCAAAACAATTATTCAGTCTCCAAGGAGAAGAGTGAGGAGAGGAAGAGAGAGCTTTGATCATTATAGATGTTGGCGCATGGTCGGACCAGGTGATAACACCTATTTCTGCAGATATTATGTTTTGTAGTAACCATTTATCTACCAGTATCATGTCTATACAGTATATGAATACGAGTTATGGGGTGCAGAGAAAAATGATAAAATCTTTTTCTGATGCATGTAATATCCTCTATTGGTCAAATATCTCTTCTTTATCTAATAAATGTCTAAAGGAGAGATCTTTGTCACTTTTGTCAACAGGGTTTCTGTCCGGTGTAGGATCTATGATTTTGTTGAAATCGCCACATAAAACTAATGAACCTTGTTTCAAAGGTGTAAGTGCACTGAAAAAGCGGTGAAAAAATCTTATTTGTGCACGATTAGGAACATATACACTGCTCAAAAAAATAAAGGGAACACTTAAACAACACAATGTAACTCCAAGTCAATCACACTTCTGTGAAATCAAACTGTCCACTTAGGAAGCAACACTGAGTGACAATCAATTTCACATGCTGTTGTGCAAATGGGATAGACAACATGTGGAAATTATAGGCAATTAGCAAGACACCCCCAATAAAGGAGTGGTTCTGCAAGTGGTGACCACAGACCACTTCTCAGTTCCTATGCTTCCTGGCTGATGTTTTGGTCACTTTTGAATGCTGGCGGTGCTTTCACTCTAGTGGTAGCATGAGATGGAGTCTACAACCCACACAAGTGGCTCAGGTAGTGCAGCTTATCCAGGATGGCACATCAATGCGAGCTGTGGCAAGAAGGTTTGCTGTGTCTGTCAGCGTAGTGTCCAGAGCATGGAGGCGCTACCAGGAGACAGGCCAGTACATCAGGAGACGCGGAGGAGGCCGTAGGAGGGCAACAACCCAGCAGCAGGACCGCTACCTCCGCCTTTGTGCAAGGAGGAACAGGAGGAGCACTGCAAGAGCCCTGAAAAATGACCTCCAGCAGGCCACAAATGTGCATGTGTCTGCTCAAACGGTCAGAAACAGACTCCTTGAGGGTGATATGAGGGCCCGACGTCCACAGGTGGGGGTTGTGCTTACAGCCCAACACCGTGCAGGAAGTTTGGAATTTGCCAGAGAACACCAAGATTGGCAAATTCGCCACTGGCGCCCTGTGCTCTTCACAGATGAAAGCAGGTTCACACTGAGCACATGTGACAGACGTGACAGAGTCTTGAGACGCCGTGGAGAAAGTTCTGCTGCCTGCAACATCCTCCAGCATGACCGGTTTGGCATTGGGTCAGTAATGGTGTGGGGTGGCATTTCTTTGGAGGGCCGCACAGCCCTCCATGTGCTCGCCAGAGGTAGCCTGACTGCCATTAGGTACCGAGATGAGATCCTCAGACCCCTTGTGAGATCATATGCTGGTGCGGTTGGCCCTGGGTTCCTCCTAATGCAAGACAATGCTAGACCTCATGTGGCTGGAGTGTGTCAGCAGTTCCTGCAAGACGAAGGCATTGATGCTATCGACTGGCCCACCCGTTCCCCAGACCTGAATCCAATTGAGCACATCTGTTACATCATGTCTCGCTCTATCCACCAACGTCACGTTGCACCACAGACTGTCCAGGAGTTGGCAGATGCTTTAATCCAGGTCTGGGAGGAGATCCCTCAGGAGACCGTCCGCCACCTCATCAGGAGCATACACAGGCGTTGTAGGGAGGTCATACAGGCACGTGGAGGCCACACACACTACTGAGCCTCATTTTGACTTGTTTTAAGGACATTACATCAAAGTTGGATCAGCCTGTAGTGTGTTTTTGCACTTTAATTTTGAGTGTGACTCCAAATCCAGACCATGGGTTGAAAAATTTGATTTCCATTTTTTAATTTTTGTGTGATTTTGTTGTCAGCACATTCAACTATGTAAAGAACAAAGTATTTCAGAAGAATATTTAATTAATTCAGATCTAGGATGTGTTAGTAAGGCTGATTAGTCAGCCTGCATTTGTGGGAGGGGCGGAGGCTCTTCATATACGAGCCACAGCCTCACTGACAGGCGTGGGTTCTCAGGTGCACAGCTGCTGCTGGGTGTCATTAGCAAACTAGCTTCTCTGGTGGTAGGAGTCTTTCTTTGCAGCATGGAGCCAGAATAGAGCTTGTTATTTTTCTCTCTGCTACCGTAGCACGCACGCGCCATACTACGTAAGTAGGTTGGGCCGGGGCCGTCTCTCCTGGCTGGCTGGATCCGACTTTGCTAGCAAACGGGAGGCTTCGCCTCAGAATCTGCTACCTCAGGTTTGCTCGTTGGGGCTAAATACTTCTATTTCTTTTCAACTTTGTTTGTTGGTAATAGGAGTTAGTTCCTATAAATCTTACAAGTTTTACTTCCCTTTGTTCATCTCGTATAAAAAGTTACTTCAGCCGGTTTGCTGTAAAAAAAGAGTTACCCGGGCTGCACGTGACGTCATGTTTGGAGATCGGACGCAGCGTTTATTGTTTAGGCCTCTTGCTGTAGCTGTTCCTTGCCACGTGTCTCCCCCTCCCCCCGCTACCACCATCCTTAGACTTCACGTATTTCACTGCTCCATGTACTTAAAAACCCTGCCGCACTTTTATGCTCTGCTGTTATCCTGAGCGGCATTTACACTTTCGGCTTTTATTTCATGTCTTATGCTGCATCCGTCTTTACTGTCCAGCACTTTCCTACTCTTGGTTTGTATTCACTCAGATTGGTCTCACATTCAAGCTGCGTTCACCTGTTGGCTGTTAGATCTCATTCTGTACCCAGCCGACAGCCGGATCCGTATTACACGCCTGTTATTACATGTTGTGTACTCTGTTTACAGCTGCTACTGTTACTCCATTTTTATTCTCGGGACGCACCACCCTGGTGTTCACACCTTGCTCCACTCACAACCAGAGCTGCGTTCATGCGTCAACTGTTATTCCATGTTTGCTCTGCTCACGGTGAGAGCTGTGTTTGCACGTCCGCTGTGACAACATGCTCATACTAGGCTTGTTTCAGAGCTGCATTCACTTTCACTGTTACATCATGTTTATGCTCCACTCACATTTAGAGCTTCTGTTCTACCAATTTCATTCTCTGCCACACCCAGAGGTGCATTCACACTACGCTGTCAAATCATTTTTTGCACTCCACCCTCGACCAGAGTTGCATTCATCCGTCTATCGATATATCAGGTTTACTCTACTCGTACCCAGAGCTGCGTTCACACGTCCTATGCTACTACAGGTTCTTTCCATGTCTGCTGTCACATCAAGTTAATATTTCGTTCACATCCAAAGCTGCGTCCGCATGTCTGCTTTTACATCTTGTCCTATACTCCATTCCCATACTCAGAGCTGCGCCCATACCATGTTTTTTAGGTACCACTCACATCCAAAGCCCCATTTGTTGTTACATCATGTGTTGTACTCTGCTTCCACTCAAAGCTGCATTCTCCTGTTCATTGCTACATCATGGTTTTGCTCAATCTCACCGGGGCAGTCTGCACCCACCGCTCTGGTACCTTTCTCCCGACAAACATAACTGCGTTGTTTTCAGGCTTACGTTCCTTTCCTCGGTGGTCTGTTACATTCCATAGGCCTACTTTTCTGTTCACCTCAGGGAGAATTTTTTATTTATTTTTTTGGTCTTCTTTAATCCTGGTTCATATTCACTCAGACTGGTCTCCTTTTAAAAAAAAAAAAAAAAAAAAAAAAAAAAAAGAACTTTCTTTCACTACTGCAGTCCGAGTCGTCCGCCGCTTGTACACCGCCTGTACGTGTCTCCAGGACGGGTAAGCTACTTCCCTCAGTCCATCACCTCCACAGGGCTCCTCCGATCAGCGCTCATGTGTTTCCCTGCTTCCGGTCGCGGGGTCGGCTTGCGTTCCAGCGTGGAACGCATGTTGAGAACCACTGCCGGAGTTGTGTGTTTTGGATTACAGGTGGTGTCCTGGTTAGTACTGTGTCATTGCTGCCCAAACTTACCGGTGCTCGCCCCTCCCGGTTCCTCTATGCTTCCTACAGCGGCATTTTGCAGATCAGGTTCACACACACTGACATCGCTCTTGATAGTGGCTTGCAGCTAAACCAGCTCCTCTATTCCTTGTTGTGGTTGCTAGGAGCTGGTCATACAGTGCAGAATCCTTACGTTGGAGCGCATGCTGGGCTGTGTTTTACATGAATACGACTCACCTGGGTTGGAAATACACAGCTTCAGCCTCGACACTATGCACAGTCACTGCACGCTGACCATTTGCACTGCCGTCATCTGTACTGATATGTAGTGGTAGCAGGGCCGTTCTGTATGTGTATGTTCATTTATTCATATGCTATGTTTTTTCCTGTTTCCCACTGCATCACCCAGGCTCGTAACTACCCCTGTCTCCTGGATCGCCCAGGCTCATAACTACCCCTGTCTCCTGGATCGCCCAGGCTCATAACTACCCCTGTCTCCTGGATCGCCCAGGCTCATAACTACCCCTGTCTCCTGGATCGCCCAGGCTCATAACTACCCCTGTCTCCTGGATCGCCCAGGCTCATAACTACCCCTGTCTCCTGGATCGCCCAGGCTCATAACTACCCCTGTCTCCTGGATCGCCCAGGCTCATAACTACCCCTGTCTCCTGGATCGCCCAGGCTCATAACTACCCCTGTCTCCTGGATCGCCCAGGCTCATAACTACCCCTGTCTCCTGGATCGCCCAGGCTCATAACTACCCCTGTCTCCTGGATCGCCCAGGCTCATAACTACCCCTGTCTCCTGGATCGCCCAGGCTCATAACTACCCCTGTCTCCTGGATCGCCCAGGCTCATAACTACCCCTGTCTCCTGGATCGCCCAGGCTCATAACTACCCCTGTCTCCTGGATCGCCCAGGCTCATAACTACCTCTGTCTGCTGGATCGCCCAGGCTGTCATCTCCTCAGTTATTTCTCCTTCTGACTCGACTAGATTTTGTTCTCCTGGGAACGGGTACGTTCGGTTTATTTTTTATGTATCATTACCCCGGGTCCGTCCAGGCCCTGTTCTTCCTTCTCTGCCTGGTACGTTCAGGTCTGGTCTCCCTGCATGTCTACTATTCCGGGTTTTTCCAGGGTCTCCCGCTGTCAGCGGATCCGTCCAGGCTTAGCCTCCTATCCATTACGATACTTCCCCATGATCCTCACAGGCCCACCTACTCTTTCACACTCGTCTCACCCATGCCTGTCCCTTCCTGGTTTACTTTTTCCTGGCACTGCCAGGGCGGTCCTTCACCGGGCTACGTGGTGCGGTATTTCTGAGTTACCCCCTTTTTTTTTTTTTCAGGTGATGCCAGAAGCAGAAAGCAGATCCCGCGGGGTCCCCTTTCCCAGCCTTCAATTCCTGGGTGATGGATTAGAGTCCCTCCTTTCTCACGCCAGGAACCTGGTACAACATTCCCTCTCCTCCAACACGGCCAGGAATTATCAAGCCGGCTATAAAATGTGAAGAATTCTCGGCCCCATGGCTTTGGGGGCCTGATGGCGGCTTCGGCCCCATGGCTTTGGGGGCCCGATTGGCTTTGGGGGCCCGATGACTGTTTTCAGTCCTGCTGGGCTGATTGCCTGGTTGGTTGTCCATCTGTGCATCTGTGCTGATTTGGCCTGTATGTATCACATACATACCTGCTTCCCTAATTTTCTAATAATCCATGATGATCGCTCACTTTATGTTTTGACCGCAAACTGGTCCGGTTCGCCCTACAGCATCATTGTCATGTCTTACGCAGATATTTTGTCTTGGTTTAATTGTTCATGCTTTCGTTCAGGTCCTGCCAGAGGAGGAACAAGTAGGGTAATTCCCTCTAGCATGTCAGTCTCTGATCGTAGTCGATCATATCTTGCAACCAGGTCCCCGCGCAAAGTCTTTGCCTTTTTACCACGACCAGGAATTCATTTTCGCTGGTAGCTTCATTGCAATTGCATTCCCTCACTCATGGGAGGGCATAGACAGAATCTTGTATATTATGGCTTCGTAGCTTCTTACCGCACTAACCTCAGACTCCCTACAACCACGTTGAATCGGGTTTTGGACAAAGTTCAGCATTTCCTCATGGTAGAAGATTCAGATAGTAGGTCGGTCTTCTCGTCTCAAGCGTTAAAACAATTCTCAGGGGCACACACTAGAACAACGCGCGGACCACGGCTCGCAGATAGCTGTTGTCCGGGGAACTATTCAAGGATTATCTTCCTATCTACATAGTTAATTTTGGCCCTCATTCCTGCATAGTCTAGGCAGTTAGGTTTCGGTCCCATGATCTCCTGAGGCTAGGGCATTGCCAGTACTCCGTAGAACCAAAACTTTACAAGGTTCATTTGGTTTTCATGATCCATTTCACAACGTATTCCCGGTCCTCCATTCCGCTTTGGGGCAGTATCCGCAATATTGAGCATCATGTCTCTGGCCTTGTCATCCACAAGATGGGTTGTAGGTCTCCTTCTGGCCTTGCCTCATACACCCCAAATTTTTCGCTCTAGATCCCTGACGCCTTGCAGTTGGCTTGGGGATTAGTTTGCACATGCCATTCGAGTTCCTTTTCTACCCTACTTGGCTTGGTTTTTGCCCACTTATAGGCCTACCCACGATCATGGCTTAGGGCACACAACAAGCCATTTAGTCAGGTTAGCTAGGACATGCCTAGCTGGGTTAGGTTGTTCCCGTTGTTTCTCTCCCCAGGGTTCTTCGGATATCTCTTGGCCGTAGCCATGACCACAAGTTATTTTTGTGTTCCCTTTATTTTTTTGAGCAGTGTATATAGATGCCAGAGTAAAAACACACTTATCCTCATGCACACGACCGTTGTGTGTTTTGCGGTCCGCAAATCGCGGAGCCGCAAAACAAGGATGGCGTCTGTGTGCGTTCGGTACGGACAGCCTTTAATATAATTGCCTATTCTTGTCTGCAAAGCACAAACAAGAATAGGACAGGTTATATTTTTTTTGCGGGGCCACAGAACGGAGCAACGGATGCAGACAGCACATGGAGTGCTGTCCGCATCTTTTGCGGCCCTATTGAAGTGAATGGGTCCGCATCGGAGCCGCCAAAACTGCAGCTCGGATGCGGACCAAAACAACGGCCGTGTGCATGAGTCCTTAGGATGATATCTATAGTGGTGGAGATAAGTTGAAAAGACAGCAATCATTACACCTCCTCTTTTCTGCTCTGGATTTGCCTGAAATACATGTGGGAATCTTTTATTATGTACTCTGAAGTTGTAAATGTGTCCCGTTGACACAGATAATGTTATAGCTTAATTTAAGGGCCTCTTGCCATAAACAAAATCTTTTAACATTTGGGGATGATATTTTCAATGCCATTTTAAATACAAAAGATTCTGCTTATGTCTACCTGCTTCTCTATAGAACCTATAACATTAACCAGGGATGCTGGTTAAGTAATATACATAAGGAAATGTCATTAAGGCTACTTTCACACTTGCGTTAGGTGCCGATCCGTATGGTATCTGCACAGACGGATCCGCACCTATAAATGCAAACGATGGTATCCTTTCAGAACGGATCCGTCTGCATTCTATGTAAAAAAAAAAGTCTAAGTCTAATTGTTAGTCAGACGGATCCGCCCTGACTTTACATTGAAAGTCAATGGGGGGACTGATCAGTTTGCAATTGCACCATATTGTGTCAACGTCAAATGGATCCGTCCCCATTGACTTGCATTGTAAGTCAGGACGGATCCGTTTGGCTCCGCACGGCCAGGCGGACACCAAAACGCTGCAAGCAGCGTTTGGGTGTCCGCCTCCAGAAAAGAATGGAAGCGAAACGGAGGCAAACTGATGCATTCTGAGCGGATCCTTATCCATTCAGAATGCATTGGGGCTAAACTGATCCGTTCGGGGCCGCTTGTGAGAGCCCTCAAACGGATCTCACAAGCGGAACCCCAAACGCAAGTGTGAAAGTAGCCTAAGCTGAAATGATTAAGTACCTGTGTACCACCTTGAGAAAGAAAAATACAAAAACAGTAAAAACAAATAAACGACACAGTCTCTGAACAGAAGTTCCTGTCACTATTGCCATGTGATAGACCATGACTGGAGGCTAAACGTTTCTCAGTATTGAAATAAACACTGAGTAAAAACAGTAAAAAACAAATGATAATTGTAAAGGATGCAAAATGTCCAGCTAAGGCAGCTAATATACGGTAGTTTAAAAATCCTGAGAGCACCAAAGAACTGGATAAAAGTCCTGAGGCCAAACCTGAATATAGGAAATAGGTTTCCATCGAACATTAAGGAGGCACTTAATATCTTCCATATGAAGAGAGAGGAAATATGCAAAGTGTGTATTACTGGTGCATGAGTACCTGAGTATTTTACTTTACAAGAGTTGTGCTCCTTCTTTTTCAGCTTGACTGTAGTCCATTCCTGGGCAAGAGTTGAAGGTCTTTTCTTATCTGGGGACCTGTCTCCCTCTTGTGGTGAAAGCAGGGACCATTTTTCCAATAGTTCTGCAGCTTGCTTAGGAGAGAATAAAACAAAGTTATTACCATTCCTAGTGATTATAAGTTTAACTAGGAATCCCCAACGATGTGGAATGTTTTTTTCCCGAAGAATTGCCGTGTATTTGGTAAATTCCCTTCTCCTTGCCAAGGTCGCAGGTGATAAATCTGCAAATAATAATAAGACCTGTTTGAAGCTCCTTCTTCTGGCTTGCTTCTCTTAAGAGGTTGTTTTTGAAATGGAAGAAATGTAGTCGCTCCAACACATTTCTTGGGGTGCTGGGTGGTAGTGATCTGGTCTGTCTATAATCATATCACGCTCTGGTGTATCTGGAAGGATAGCTGGAAATAAATCTGTTAAGTATTCTTGCAGAGAATCTCTAAATCTGCTAGTTTTAGATTCATGACTGAAACCTCATCCTGGGTGTCATTATAGAAATCAACTAGAGAATTGTGTGCCTCCTCCATCTTTTCCTCAAAATGAGCAGAGCATCACCTATGGCGTTTATATCTGCTCTTATGGTGTCTAAAGCAGATTGTATTTCTAGGTGAATTGAATGCTTTAAGTCCACCATTAGATCTTGCATTGCTGACAGTAATTTTTCCATGATCTAAATACATACTGTTGCTTTTTAGCAAGCTGTTAATCCCCCACTTATTTTACCTTTCTTTTTTGCAGATAAAGCTTTCAACAAGTTCCTCTGAGGCCTGTCTCCTCACGGTGGATGTGAAGGTGGGAGGTGACACTGCAATTTCTTCCTGAGAGCAGGTGCCAGCTTGGATTTCCACAACATTGAAGAATGAGGTAAGTTTTGCTGGTTTACCAGGGGTTTTCTTTGGTTTTGTCAGGCCTGCTGGATCCAGAAGAAGGTACATGTTTTGTTTTTTTACAGGAAACAACAATGACTTCATTTAAAGTGCATTTACTCCTTCAGATATAGTGCGTCATCACAGTTTCAGAGCACAAATTCATATGGATTATCCATAATATTAAAAAAAAAATGCAGCATCTAAATACAGTCTGAGACACTCTAAAAGTACTTATCCATTCAAGCAGCATGTTCCCACACGCAGTCTACGACGCTTTGGGGGTCATGACCCCTTACTTAGGCATGCACTATATTGGTTCTGTAGATTTAAATAGTCAGAGTCACCAATCACAAAAATCCATAATAAAACCAATTACTTTTTACAAATAACCACCAAAAACCTTTTATTTTTATTCCATGCCCTTGGGTAGGATGACACACCGAATCACCTATGATTATTATTGATGAACAATTTTGACATGATAAATATGCAGATGCACCCTATCTCCTCGCATGGATTTTGTTTATTACCTTGGTCATGATGACATCACAGTGACCTCCAACAAGGGGTCTTAAGTGGAGTGATTATGTGATCACAAACGCCTATGTCAAGACTCAGACGTTTGTGACCCCATGATTGTTCCACCTGAGAGCTGCTGCTGAAGGTCACGATGATGTCATCATGACGCTGCCACCTTTGAGGCTGAACAACGGGGACAGGAGCCATAGGCCCCTGTACCGCACCACAAACTGCCGCCTCCACCTGAGGCAAGATTTTGATCTTGCCTCATGGCAGATGTGTCCTTGATATAATATGTCAAACAGCAGTAACAAAAGACAAAGTTACTCAGCACATGGTTGTAAAATGAAGTGAATGCTCAGGTGTGCTTCGCCATGGCTGAAAATATAAAAGTAAAAGCAAACACAATGCAACAGCATTTTGGAAACATAGAATATATGAACTAATGTTATATTCGATTTGTACAATGAACACGAGGTACCTAGCAAATACACTGCTCAAAAAAATAAAGGGAACACTTAAACAACACAATGTAACTCCAAGTCAATCACACTTCTGTGAAATCAAACTGTCCACTTAGGAAGCAACACTGAGTGACAATCAATTTCACATGCTGTTGCGCAAATGGGATAGACAACAGGTGGAAATTATAGGCAATTATCAAGACACCCCCAATAAAGGAGTGGTTCTGCAGGTGGTGACCACAGACCACTTCTCAATTCCTATGCTTCCTGGCTGATGTTTTGGTCACTTTTGAATGCTGGCGGTGCTTTCACTCTAGTGGTAGCATGAGACAGAGTCTACAATCCACACAAGTGGCTCAGGTAGTGCAGCTTATCCAGGATGGCACATCAATGCGAGCTGTGGCAAGAAGGTTTGCTGTGTCTGTCGGCCCAGTGTCCAGAGCATGGAGGCGCTACCAGGAGACAGGCCAGTACATCAGGAGACGTGGAGGAGGCCGTAGGAGGGCAACAACCCAGCAGCAGGACCGCTACCTCTGCCTTTGTGCAAGGAGGAACAGGAGGAGCACTGCCAGAGCCCTGCAAAATGACCTCCAGCAGGCCACAAATGTGCATGTGTCTGCTCAAACGGTCAGAAACAGACTCCATGAGGGTGATATGAGGGCCCGACGTCCACAGGTGGGGGTTGTGCTTACAGCCCAACACTGTGCAGGACGTTTGGCATTTGCCAGAGAAGACCAAGATTGGCAAATTCGCCACTGGCGCCCTGTGCTCTTCACAGATGAAAGCAGGTTCACACTGAGCACATGTGACAGACGTGACAGAGTCTTGAGATGCCGTGGAGAATGTTCTGCTGCCTGAAACATCCTCCAACATGACCGGTTTGGCATTGGGTCAGTAATGGTGTGGGGTGGCATTTCTTTGGAGGGCCGCACAGCCCTCCATCTGCTCGCCAGAGGTAGCCTGATTGCCATTAGGTACCGAGATGAGATCCTCAGACCCCTTGTGAGACCATATGCTGGTGCTGTTGGCCCTGGGTTCCTCCTAATGCAAGACAATGCTAGACCTCATGTGGCTGGAGTGTGTCAGCAGTTCCTGCAAGACGAAGGCATTGATGCTATGGACTGGCCCGCCCGTTCCCCAGACCTGAATCCAATTGAGCACATCTGGGACATCATGTCTCGCTCTATCCACCAACGTCACGTTGCACCACAGACTGTCCAGGAGTTGGAAGATGCTTTAGTCCAGGTCTGGGAGGAGATTCCTCAGGAGACCGTCCGCCACCTCATCAGGAGCATGCACAGGCGTTGTAGGGAGGTCACACAGGCACGTGGAGGCCACACACACTACTGAGCCTCATTTTGACTTGTTTTAAGGACATTACATCAAAGTTGGATCAGCCTGTAGTGTGTTTTTCCACTTTCATTTTGAGTGTGACTCCAAATCCAGACCTCCATGGGTTGAAAAATTTGATTTCCATTTTTTTATTTTTGTGTGATTTTGTTGTCAGCATATTCAACTATATAAAGAACAAAGTATTTCAGAAGAATATTTAATTAATTCAGATCTAGGATGTGTTATTTTTGTGTTCCCTTTATTTTTTTGAGCAGTGTATATTTTAATAAAAATAATTTGTGCCAATCCACCATGATAAGTTCACCTCATGTGGATTGAAACCTACTCTATATGATACGTCTCCTTGTGCCACAGACTTCAAATGAATTCAGGCAAAGTAGGCTCCAGCTATACACTGCGTGCAGAATTATTAGGCAAATGAGTATTTTGACCACATCATCCTCTTTATGCATGTTGTCTTACTCCAAGCTGTATAGGCTCGAAAGCCTACTACCAATTAAGCATATTAGGTGATGTGCATCTCTGTAATGAGAAGGGGTGTGGTCTAATGACATCAACACCCTATATTAGGTGTGCAGAATTATTAGGCAACTTCCTTTCCTTTGGCAAAATGGGTCAAAAGAAGGACTTGACAGGCTCAGAAAAGTCAAAAATAGTGAGATATCTTGCAGAGGGATGCAGCACTCTTAAAATTGCAAAGCTTCTGAAGCGTGATCATCGAACAATCAAGCGTTTCTTTCAAAATAGTCAACAGGGTCGCAAGAAGCGTGTGGAAAAACCAAGGCGCAAAATAACTGCCCATGAACTGAGAAAAGTCAAGCGTGCAGCTGCCAAGATGCCACTTGCCACCAGTTTGGCCATATTTCAGAGCTGCAACATCACTGGAGTGCCCAAAAGCACAAGGTGTGCAATACTCAGAGACATGGCCAAGGTAAGAAAGGCTGAAAGACGACCACCACTGAACAAGACACACAAGCTGAAACGTCAAGACTGGGCCAAGAAATATCTCAAGACTGATTTTTCTAAGGTTTTATGGACTGATGAAATGAGAGTGAGTCTTGATGGGCCAGATGGATGGGCCCGTGGCTGGATTTGTAAAGGGCAGAGAGCTCCAGTCCGACTCAGACGCCAGCAAGGTGGAGGTGGAGTACTGGTTTGGGCTGGTATCATCAAAGATGAGCTTGTGGGGCCTTTTCGGGTTGAGGATGGAGTCAAGCTCAACTCCCAGTCCTACTGCCAGTTTCTGGAAGACACCTTCTTCAAGCAGTGGTACAGGAAGAAGTCTGCATCCTTCAAGAAAAACATGATTTTCATGCAGTACAATGCTCCATCACACGCGTCCAAGTACTCCACAGCGTGGCTGGCAAGAAAGGGTATAAAAGAAGAAAATCTAATGACATGGCCTCCTTGTTCACCTGATCTGAACCCCATTGAGAACCTGTGTTCCATCATCAAATGTGAGATTTACAAGGAGGGAAAACAGTACACCTCTCTGAACAGTGTCTGGGAGGCTGTGGTTGCTGCTGCACACAATGTTGATGGTGAACAGATCAAAACACTGACAGAATCCATGGATGGCAGGCTTTTGAGTGTCCTTGCAAAGAAAGGTGGCTATATTGGTCACTGATTTGTTTTTGTTTTGTTTTTGAATGTCAGAAATGTATATTTGTGAATGTTGAGATGTTATATTGGTTTCACTGGTAAAAATAAATAATTGAAATGGGTATATATTTGTTTTTTGTTAAGTTGCCTAATAATTATGCACAGTAATAGTCACCTGCACACACAGATATCCCCCTAAAATAGCTAAAACTAAAAACAAACTAAAAACTACTTCCAAAAATATTCAGCTTTGATATTAATGAGTTTTTTGGGTTCATTGAGAACATGGTTGTTGTTCAATAATAAAATTAATCCTCAAAAATACAACTTGCCTAATAATTCTGCACTCCCTGTATACTGCACCAATTGTACACAGCCTATGGAAAGGATGGATTTGTTAGTAGTGCACAACCAAAAATGGATGGCAGCCACTGCAAAAACAAAAGACAAAACTAGTCAGCACATCTTGTAAAATGAAGTTAATGTGCAGGTACGCATCACCATGACTGAAAATACAAACATAATGTCAAACGGCTGATCAGTGGAGGTTCCAGGAGTCCTGACTCCCACTGATTTTATATTGATATCCTATCCTGAGACAATGCCATTAATATTTAAAGGTATCAGAGGTCCTAGAAAATGCAGTGTTATCTGCAGGCAGCATGCCATAGAGCAGAAGCAGTGAGCAGACTGATATATAGTTTTGTGGACAAAGATTCAGTATAAGGGTGCATTCACGTCAGCATTTTGTTTTCCATTCTTCTGATCCATCAGAAGAACAGAAATAAAACCAAAAAACAGATCCTTTATTTTGAACATCAGTCGTTCTCACTTAGCATCAGTTTGCACTAAAAAATAACTGATCCCTCTTTTTTTTGAGCATCAGTTATGCCTAGTTTCGTCAGAGATTCATTATTTTAGACAGATCTAAACACATCTAAGATAACGGATCTCTAATAGAAATTATGAAAATGGATGCAAACTGATCATAAAGGATGCTCAACTTAACAGATCCTTATTTTCATTTTTTTTATTCTATTCTTCTGACAGATCAAAAGAACAAAAAACAAAACGGTGATGTGAATGCACCCAAACCTGACCATTCATTAAAATTCCTGTTCATTCCAGGCTTTGAAGTCAATGAGACGGTCTCTGTATGCAAACTCATGCAAGGAAGGCTGTCAGTCACTAATATGACTGCCTCCTTGACTTCAAAGCCCATAAAGAACAGGAATTTAAATGTATGAAATACAAGTTGTGCTGAATCTTGTCCCACATAATTATATATCAGTCTGCTCAGCTCTTCCTGTTGTATAATATATATGTCACCAAACTCTCTGTCCAGTGTGACAGGTTGCCTTTAAAGGGGTTTTACCATCACATACAATGGGGCATATCACTAGGATATCCCCCCATTGTCTGATAGGTGCGGGTCCCACCTTTGGGAGCTGCACCTACAACAAGAATGGAGCAGGGAAATGAATGGAGGGCGTACTGCGCATGCGCAGCCTCCCTCCATTCATTTCAATTGGGCCGCCAAAAATAGCCGAGCACTGCCTCGGCTATTTTCGTCTGCCCCATAGAAATGAATGGACGTGCACGGTGCGCTCACATTCACTTGTATGGGAGCAGCGGGGAGCCTCCAGCCACAGCTCTCCCCGCTCTGTGCTCCTTGTAGGTGCGGGTTCCAGACGTGTGACACGCACATATCAGACAATGGGGGCCTATCCTTGCGACATCCTTTTAGGGGTGTTTCAAGATCTGGTAAAATCTGACCATTTGCATGCGTTGGCAAACAGAGCACGAGAACAGCAGTGGTGGATTGGCAGGGAGATTTGCCAGATGAATACTACATTTATCCCATACACCCACTCCTGCCCCAATTGGGCAATACCAGCAAAATTTCTTCTAAAAATTCAAATTGTATCTAATATATTTTTAGGCAATGAAAGCTTCCTAGCATGAGAACTATGGAATAATATGGGCCATATTAAAAATAAAAAAAGCATTAGATTTAGAATGCAAATCTGTTTTCCCTTTGTCCCGTCAGCAACACAACATATGGGGATTCCCCGCCCTGCAGGTTGGTAGGACAGATGGGACTTTTACTTGACACCTGAACGCAATATATAAGGTGCCCAAAACTCTTCCCCCTGGTGTATTTTAAATCTATATTAGCAGACTGACTAATATAATAGGGAGTGAGCCTTGTGCTGCTGACAAGACTAAGGGAAAAAAATATATATTTTAAATGCAATCCTTGCCTTACTTCACTTAAAGCAGCACAACATATAGGGATATAGCAATTAAAATACATTAAGGAGAGACCTCTTAAAGATATTTAAAAACTGACTGCCAAAGGAAGTCTCTTTTGAAGATATTTACAAAGAATTAGGAGTGGTAAAAAAAAAAACTTACAATTTTGCTCTTCTGAGAATAAAGTATAACGAGACAATGTCAAATGTTATGTTTTTACAGGGGTTAGGTCATGTGATATTTTTATAGAGCAGATCCTTACGGACGTGGCAATACCTAATATGTATACTTTTTTAAATGTATTTTTTACACAATAATATCATTTTTTAAACAAAAAAAATCATGTTTTAGTATCTCCATAGTCTGAGTGCTATAGTTTATTTTATTTTTTTGGGCAATTGTCTTAAGTATGGTATCATTTTTTGTGGGATGAGGCGACGGTTAGATTGGTACTATTTTGGGGGGGCATATGCCTTTTTGATCGCTTGGTGTTGCACTTTTAATGATGTAAGGCACAGTTTTTATTTTATTTTTTTGACATTGTTCACCTGAGAGGTTAGGTCATATGATATTTTTATAGAGCCAGTCGATACGGATGTGGCGATACCTAATATGTCTACTTTTCTTTTTTCCCTATTTATTACCATATTTTTTAACTTTATTTTGGGAAAACAACGCATTTTTTACTTGAAACTTAAGTGACTGCTTGACCCCTACAGCTGATCGGACATGTATGGCGCTGGTCTTTAAGTCACAGCCATCAGGGCCATACATGTACGGCGTGGGTCCTTAAGGGGTTAAACGGGCAACCTGCTTAGCCACAGGTTGCCTGTAAATTGTGTTATTATTGCCTCACTAGTTATTGGATTGGACTGCTGATATCTGGATTTCTGACCCCTGGATTCTGACCATGACTTTAACCTTGCTTGACCCTTTTCTGGATGTGACATGCTATCTTGGTATTGACCCCTGGTTATTCCTGGTTGCCGCCTTCCAGTTCTGATTTGGTACGGACTGCATTGGATCGTGCGTATAGGGACAGTACTTAGGCAAGAGTTCAGGGATCACTGTCCCCTACCGTGACAATAGGGCTATCAACATTCTCAACCCTTGTGTCAATTGAGAGGTATTCATAATCCAGAAAACCCTTTATTTTTTTTAGGAAAATCTGTTATTAGCAGGCCGTCTGGTCTGACTTAAAGGTTTTTCCCCAGACATGAGACCATCTCTGTGATGCCAATAGTAGTATGAACCATAGTTTATCTACATGAGTATGATAACCCACACACTATTGGGTCCAATGAAATTATGGCTATGAAAGATGTAATGCTGTAGTACATTCAGAACCAGAGATAAAATAGTCACCAGACTGATTCTCTATGGCATTGACATCACATCCAACAGCATAAATTTATGCTCCCTATAAAAATAGTCATACATTGGAAGCTTGCCATATCACTCTGAGTGTCCTTGAAATATTTACCGGTTAGCCTATTGTCAGGATTTTAAAGGCCTTGAGAACCTAGAAAAAAAATGTCTGGAGTCTTGTAAGTAAGAAGCTCTGGTTCTGTTGTTAGCAAGCAACAGTATCATGTCCTTTAATATATATAATTACAGTATCTCACAAAAGTGAGTACACCCCTTACATTTTTGCAAATATTTTATTATATCTTTTCAACACTGAAGATATGACACTTTGATGCCATGTAAAGTAGTCAGTGTACAGCTTGTATAACAGTGTAAATTTGGTGTGCCTCAAACTAACTCAACACACAGCCATTAATTTCTTAACCACTGGCAACAAAAGTGAGTACACCCCTAAGCCATTTTCCCTCCATGGTGTCATGTGACTTGTAGTGTTACAAGGTCTCAGGTGTGAATGGGGAGCAGATGTGTTAAATTTGGTGTTATTGCTCTCACACTCTCTCATACTGGTCACTGGAAGGTCAACATGGCACCTAATGGCAAAGAACTCTCTGACAATCTAAATAAAATAATTTTTGCTCTACATAAAGATGGCCTAGGCTATAAGAAGATTGCTAACACCATAAACTGAGCTGCAGCATGGTGGCCAAGACCATACAGCAGTTTAACAAGACAGGTTCCACTCAGAACAGGCCTTGACTTGGTCGACCAAAGAAGTTAAGTGCACGTGCTCAGTGTCATATCCAGAGGTTGTCTTTTTAAAATAGACATGAGTGCTCCCAGCATTGCTACAGTGGTTAAAGGGTGGTGGCTCAGCCTGTCAGTGCTCATACCATACGGTACACACTGTATCAAATTGGTCTGCATGGCTGTCGTCCCAGAAGGAAGCCTCTTCTAAAGATGATGCACAAGAAAGCCCGAAAACTGTTTGCTGAAGACAAGCAGACGAAGGACATGGATTATTGGAACCATGTCCTGTGATCTGATGAGACCAAGATAAACTTATTTGGTTCAGATGGTGTAAAGTAGAGATGAGCGAATTGAATCCCACGAATTCGATCCCAATTTCAGGATAAATTCGATTTGCCTAGAAGCCGAATTTCCTTGTGCTTTAAGTCAGCGAATCGATTTAACCTGAAATAGTATAAAAAAAATAAAAATAATTCAAACTTACCTCCTCCATTTGCTCGCAATGGGTCGCCAGCCTCCATCTTGCTTGGAGATCTCGGCCGAAATCCTCTGCGGCGCAAGATTACATCATCACACCGTCCGGCACAGGATTTTGGCCAAGATCTTCAAGCAAGATGACGCCGGCCGGCACGTCGCGAGCAAATGGAGGCGGTAAGTTTCATTTAATTTTTTTTTATTGTTAATTTTACACTCAGATGCCGCAATCATGTATGAACGCGGCATCTGATGGGTACAATGACGGGGCAGCGCTACTTATAGAAAAATGTGCTGTGTGACTAAGTAATTAGTCACAAAGTTAATTATTTTTGTAAAATTCAGAAAATCGTCCCGAATCGAACTTTCAAGAAATTCGCTCATCTCTAGTGTCAAGTGTGTGTGGCAGCAACCAGGCAAGGAGTACAAAGACAAGTGTGTCTTATGGTGGTAGGAGTATTACAGTTTGGGGCTGCCAGCTGTGGGCAGCTACAGTTCTTTGATGGAACCATGAATACCAGCATGTACTATGACATACTGAAGCAAAGCATGATCCCCTCTCTTCGGAAACTGGGCCGCAGAGCAGTATTCCAACATGATAACGACCCCAACCACAACTCCAAGATGACCACTGCCTTTCTAAAGAAACTGAGGGTAAAGGTGCTGGACTGGCCAAGCATGTCTCCAGACCTAAACCCTATTGAGCATATGTGGGGCATCCTCAAACAGAAGGTGGAGAGCGCAAGGTCTCTATCATCCACCAGCTCCATCATTGAGGAGTGGAAGAGGATTCCAGTGGCAACCTGTGAAACTCTAGTGAACTCCATGCCCAAGCGTGTTAAGGCAGTGCTGGGAAATAATGGTGGCCACACAAAATATTGACACTTTGGGCACAATTTGGTACTCACTTTTGTTGTCAGCGGTTAAGACACTAATGGCTGTGTGTTATTTCACGGGCACATGAAATTTACACTGTTATACAGGCTGCACACTGACTACTTTACATTGTCTCAAATTGTCATATCTTCAGTGCTGTCCCATGAAAAGATATAATAAAATATTTTAAAAAAATGTGAGGGGTGTACTCACTTTTGTCAGATACTGTATATATCTGATGCTCCGAGTGCCTAAGTTCGCTAACTCTTTTGGCAGAAATCATTGCCATCAGGAAGGATACCTTCCAAGAGAGAAGTGAGAGACAGGATTCCTAAAGAGGCTCACACAACCTTCTTATGACCAACCAAAAATCCTAAGAGGTGATAGATTGGACCACTGTGGGCTTGAATTTAGAGAGAGCCTTACAAAATCTCTTCACCAAAGGCAGGGCGGAGCGTCAATCTGGACCTTCAAGGTAGATGGACAAAGACACTTGTCAAACTCTTGTTGTAAAAAACTCCCTGACTGTAATCACAAATGAAGGATTACATGCTATGTGCCTGTGTTTTCACACTTTGTTAGAAAGATTGAATTCCCCTGGAATACAATCTTGTTGGTAGAGGATTCTCTGGAAATAACATAGGGTCTGGGTTAGAGTCTCAGAGACCTTAGGAGATCCGTGACAACCTTTATTTAGTTCAAGCTATGGAGGTTGTGGCATTTCTGTTTGCCCTGAGACACCAGGTCATGCCTGAGGTTGAGTATCCAAACAAACCTTTGTTCAATGACATTAGCTGGGAGAACCAAGAAACCTCATGGGCCAGTAAGAAATTAAGGTGATGAGAGAATCCCGATCCCAAAGGGTTTTGGTATTACTTTTTGAATCATTGCTACTAGCGGAATTCTGTATGCTAGTGGAAAATTTCACTAAATGAACATTGCATCCAGAGCCAATGGAAGGTCTTCATTGTACAGAAAGCAGAAGAATGGAAACTTTGATTGTTGCAAGTCACCACAAGATCCACCACTGGAACTCCCATGTCTTAGTGAACTAAAGGAACACCTCTGAGTTAGAAGATCACTCCTCTTACACTGTTAAGCCTCTGCTTAAACTGTGAGCAAGACCATTGAGTGTACCTGTAAAGACCTTGCCCTTGTTCATCCTGTGGGCTGTTTTCAATTCTCCCTCTGGTCAGTCTCCAAGTCTTTTGACTGGATTGAAATGGCATCAAAGCTGAGAGAGCATCATCTACTTAGAAGGCCCTTGGCTCCCTAGAAGTGGTAACGCTATTCTCTGACTGGGTGATCTCCTGGTCCTCAAACCGGGTTGCCTAAAAGAGCTAAGCTTGTTCTAACTGCATTAAAGAGATTAAGCGTTTGATCAACCTCTTTCTCTGAATAGTTGTTCTATAGTGAGCATAGGGCATTAGTGGAGGGCTTTTAGATCAACAATCCCTGTTAGTAGTGGAATGTACTTGCTTGTTATCCAGCTGCTGTAGTACTCTCAGTTGCTACACTATCCACAATATTGCCCTCCTAGTTAGGAATAAAAATGGAGAAGGAGGCCTCCAACTGGTATGATCATGGCATAAGAAGACCAGCTACTTTCCACTGGTAGCATGGTCCTAGTTATCCTCTGAGAAAATCGTCTCCTGAGGCACTTGTCTCTGAAGGACCTTGTGCAGGACACTGACAGTGTCATATTGAATAAGGCTGATTGGGCAACAGAAGTCTGGTAACTCTTTGTTATGGCAAACTCAGCTCTCCTATCCATTTGTTCCTTTAACTTTGAACCATCCTCTGAAGGCATTATAGACCTCCTGGATAGTTTTATGATAGCCACATCCATTTTGGGAGCAACAGCCATGCTAGCTTCTGTTCCTGCTGGAGAGAGAATATCTTCTTAAACCATTTGTTAAAAACAGGAGCTTTATGAGGTGCTTTATAACCCATTGACAACAGAACTGGGAGGGAGACATCCACTTAAGATCCTCAGTGGTCTCTTGGTGCTTAGACCGGATTGCCTGAACATAGTTAGGTCGTTTCTCAATGCCCATAAACTAGAGAGGTCACTTCCAGGAATGCAGCTGGCTGCAGAAAAACTTCTTACCCTGGAACTTGTGGTTCCTCTATAAAGAATTTTTGGACAATGGATGAAGTCCTTCCCCATAATTACCATATCTCTAGTAGAGGGGAATTAAAGGGGAGAAGTTGAGGAAACGGCCATGGCAATCTGGAGTTAATCTGAGCAATCAGTAAGTGGAATATCGCATGCCCTGGATGCCAGATGATGCCTCTCTAATGGAGTCCAGAGAAGACCTAAGTTAGGTCAACTGTAGCAGATCCTACAAATTGTTTGAGTGTCCATGCTGGATCCAAACCGACACCTTAGCACCCCAAGGCAGCAACACTATCCACTGTGCTGTCCATGTCTACAATTAAGAATATCTGGAAAGAAATAATAAATACATAGTAAACATTCAGGTAGTGAATATAGAGAATATATAAAAAGAAAATACATTTATAGCCAAGAGGTGGCAGCAACACAAAACATTCACTGCCATTCTTATTGGAACCTGTATGGTGATAACAGACACAATAGCTCTTTGCAGATTTCAAAGCAGGAAACTATACATAGCAATGCAAAATCATGCAACCCACAAGAGGCTATAAAATGTGAAAACCTCACCAAACATAAGTGTTTACAAGCTAGCTGCCACAGCAGTGAATGAAACATATTCAATCAGTGTACTGCCAGATACAAGTTGAATGCGATAAAGTCAGTCTGTGTAAGTGAGAGGTTCCGTTCTGACCTCTGCTCCTCTGTCAGGATCATACAGCATTAAACATATATTTAAAATGCTATGTAAGACATAATGCTGTCAGTGTAATATAACAAATTCCAGGACCTTAAGGATTTCACAGAATTATAAATCAGTATAATGCTGTACAATCCTGTCAAAAGAGGCAGAGGTCAGAACGGAACCTCTCACTGACCTAGGCTGCGACTATCACATTCAACTTGCTCGTATGTGTCTGGCCTAACACACCCTCACTGCTATGAGACTGTTTAACCAGAAATAAACACTAAATCTACTTATCATGTATCAGCTTGTGAATCTAGAAACCTGCAAAAGGAGTGCAATAATAGGGTAGATTATAGCAGATAGATAATCCTGAGTTATCCTTGTGATCTTGGAGTCCAGAAAAACAAAAGAAATATGTTAGACAGTCTGCTAGTCCACCTGTCCTACCAGAGGTAGGACAGAAAAGAACACGAGGGGGGTGGAGTTTGGGGCACCTTATACAGTCAGGTCCATAAATATTGGGACATCTACACAATTCTAACATTTTTGGCTCTATACACCACCACAATGGATTTGAAATGAAACAAACAAGATGTGCTTTAACTGCAGACTGTCAGCTTTAATTTGAGGGCTTTTACATCCAAATCAGGTGAACGGTGTAGGAATTACAACAGTTTGATATATGTGCCTCCCACTTATTAAGGGACCAAAAGTAATGGGACAATTGGCTTCTCAGTTGTTCCATGGCCAGGTGTGTGTTATTCCCTCTTTATCCCAATTATAATGTGCAGCTAAAAGGTCCAGAGTTCATTTCAAGTGTGCTATTTGGATTTGGAATCTGTTGCTGTCAACTCTCAAGATGAGATCCAAAGAGCTGTCACTATCAGTGAAGCAAGCCATCATTAGGCTAAAAACAAACAAACAAACCCATCAGAGAGATAGCAAAAACATTAGGCGTGGCCAAAACAACTGTTTGGAACATTCTTAAAAATAAGGAACACACCGGTGAGCTCACCAACACCAAAAGACCCGGAAGACCACGGAAAACAACTGTGGTGGATGACCGAATGATTCTTTCCCTGGTGAAGAAAACACCCTTCACAACAGTTGGCCAGATCAAGAACACTCTCCAGGAGGTAGGTGTATGTGTATCAAAGTCAACAATCAAGAGAAGACTTTACCAGAGTGAATACAGAGGGTTCACCACAAGATGTAAACCATTGGTGAGCCTCAAAAACAGGAAGGCCAGATTAGAGTTTGCCAAACGACATCAAAAAAGCCTTCACAGTTCTGGAACAACATGCTATGGACAGATGAGACCAAGATCAACTTGTATCAGAGTAATGGGAAGACAAGAGTATGGAGAAGGAAAGGAACAGCTCATGATGCTAAGCATACCACCTCATCAGTGAAGCATGGTGGTGGTAGTGTCCATGGTGTGGGCATGTATGGCTGCTGTAAAGGGAGAATATTAATCACCAATATTTATGCAAATATCAATAATTAATATTCATAAATGGGAGGAGCCACCTAGTGATAACTCCGCCCATTTATGCCTTTATATAATAACAATACTTTCGCTATGCTCTACACTGATCGCTATGCTATGACTTGTACGCCGCTCCCACGAAGATGGATCTCCTCCAGTGACGTGTGCTCTTCTCCCTTGCAATCACTTGAGCGATTCTTGTTGGTGCTGTACTTTTCCGTGTCTTCTTCTCTTACCCCAGCGACGGTGACCGTGTAAAGCAAATACAAAAATATTAATTCACAGAACAATTATAGATTCTCTGCAAAAGATTTTGTTTTAATTCTGGTACTCTAAGGGAAGTATCGCTTCTCCTGTACGAATTATCGGGTCCTAGACGCTCAGACACTCCGCTGACCGCGTCTCTCCTGCCCGCTAATTCACAGTACTAGCGACCCTCAACCTTAAGACCAAAAATAAGCGCAAAATCCACGCAGTGGGCCTGGCTCGCCAATGTAAAGGGAGAATATTAATCACCAATATTTATGCAAATATCAATAATTAATATTCATAAATGGGAGGAGCCACCTAGTGATAACTCCGCCCATTTATGCCTTTATATAATAACAATACTTTCGCTATGCTCTACACTGATCGCTATGCTAGCTGCAAGCGCCTTACTATCACTAGACTACGGCGGCGACTACTAAAAACACCATACACTGCATTATGAACAATAAGGAATATTTATTACACAATACAATTATATCAGTCTAGCAATACGTTATATCTATATATATTCATGGATCAATGGATATGAATATATATACATATAGACGTACACACCGCAATACAGAAACAGTACTACAATAAACACAATACAAGCCTAACTACACTACACAATCCCAAATTCCACCCCACATACTATCTATACATTACAATAATACATCATACACACAAATATCAGTAACCCACCCCACCTGACTATTCACTGTCCCTACGGGGTACGACGAGGGTTAATGGTGGCCTCACAGGGGTGTAAACCGACCACAAACACAAAGGGTTAACAATGGGGATAATATCAGAACTGTACAGCAATGCAAGGGTGAATACCCTGCAAGTGTACAGAGGGGGGGGGGGGGGGGGGTGTGTGTGGCAGGGGTTACCACCAGGGGTTAATCAGGGTAGGGAAAAGGTTACACGGTGGAGCAAGGGTTTGGGGGATCAGGGTGTCCAGTAACATGGCAAGGGTAAGGGGTTACAGGACCAGGGGTGATATGTGAGGGGTAGGTAGGGGCTACACAGGTATACTTAGGCCTTATCCAGGTGCTCATCATGAAGCTGCTCTCTCCCCTGCATCTCTGAATCTAGTCTGGTTGCAAGAGACAGCACCTCTGGCCGGTTCGGGGTTTTATAGCCCAAAAGCAACCCCCTCCTCAGGGATGTGACATCATAGTGTCACTGTGACGTATGCCTGCCTACAATCCCCAGAGTCCCCCCCCCCCCCCCCCTAGTCCCAAAGATGCTGGGAGTAGTGGGATGGAGTTTTAGCCATGGGCAGAGGTGTGGAAAAACAGGTTCTCAGATTCTTGATGTCTGGTTAGAAGGTCCCCTCACAAACGGTGCCAAAGCGTCTGATTGCTTTGGGCCTGAACAAAAGGGGACTAGATGCTAATCAGCTGTTATCCTACAGGCTATAACAACTCTGTAGATAACAGTTGGAATTGCATATATGCATATATATATCCACAGATGCTTGGGGGCTCATCTATAAACACATACAAAACCGGGGGTATGAATGGGCAGCAATAAGCCCACATACATACTGTCATGCTGACATAAGTGTATATACATAGACACGTGTGCAAATACATACACACATATCTATATATACACACACCCTCGCATATATCTGGGGCATACAGGGGACATATATAAGAGGGCACATATATTTACTAATATAAGGGGGCACAGCTTCCAGGGACCACATATTTCCCACAGGGGCCACCATGAGCCCCTGGGGATCACCATGGGCAGACGTGCGCAGATGCTGGGCACATCTGCGCACATCACCCCATGATGCGGTGGTTAATGTATGCATATATATACCATACATGCCCGCACGTGTTTGCAGGCATGCATGGATATATATGCATACGTCTCAACCGCTCCTCAACAGCTGCCAATGGAACTGGTTCTCTTGTATTTATTGATGATGTGACTGCTGACAAAAACAGCAGGATGAATTCTGAAGTTTTTCGGGCAATATTATCTGCTCATATTCAGCCAAATGCTTCAGAACTCATTAAACGGCGCTTCACAGTGCAGATGGACAATGACCCAAAGGATAATGCAAAAGAAACCAAAGAGTTTTTTAAGGGAGAGAAGTGGAATGTTATGCAATGGCCAAGTCAATCACCTGACCTGAATCCGATTGAGCATGCATTTCACTTGCTGAAGGGAAAATGCCCCAAGAACAAGCAGGAACTGAAGACAGTTGCAGTAGAGGCCTGGCAGAGCATCACCAGGGATGAAACCCAGCGTGTGGTGATGTCTATGTGTTCCAGACTTCAGGCTGTAATTGACTGCAAAGGATTTGTAACCAAGTATTAAATAGTGAAAGTTTGATTTATGATTATTATTCTGTCCCATTACTTTTGGTCCCGTAACAAGTGGGAGGCACATATGCAAACTGTTGTAATTCCTACACCGTTCACCTGATTTGGATGTAAATACCCTGAAATTAAAGCTGACAGTCTGCAGTTAAAACACATCTTGTCCCTTTCATTTTAAATCCATTGTCGTGATGTATAGAGCCAAAAATGTTAGAATTGTGTCGATGTCCCAATATTTATGGACCTGACTGTACATAGTGAAAAATAGGTGTTTTGGTCCAAGCAGGTACCCGTACCCAGTGTGACATCACACAGAAGATTCCCTTCATTGGATTACCACTGCGGCTTCCCTCGCACGCGAGAGTCACCGGCCGGGACCACGCGCGCTGGGAGTGGAAGCTGAAGACTCACGTACCTCATAGCAAAACAGCGCCATCATTTACAGTTAAGAGGAATATCAGCAAACTACAGAAACAGGCAAGCGATCCATCTCTGTGTTATGAACACTCGTTATTTAGCCTACCACTATTTAGGTTGTCATTACTACAAACGGCACCAAAGTTAGGGGGACTGTATATCATAATAGCCTCACCGCTTTTTACAGCATTCTCAGCACGGGTTGAACTCTTTATTTTTCTCGATTTTAATTTTAATTAAAATTGGAGTTTTTTTGGCAATTAATCCTCCGTCGACCCAGCAGCGACGCACTCCTACGGAGTGTGAATTAGTGCAGCATCACCTCCTCCTCTGCACGGCAGCGCGGGTTCCAGAGCTTATTTGATCTTATATATAGTGTTTAGGTGTCAAAAGATCTATCTTTGCTATCAGCCCACAGGGTAGAGATTTCCCATATGTTGTGCTGTTGTAAAGGACGTAAGGGAATGTTATTAGATGTCTCTATATCAAAATTAATTTTCTTGGTTCTGTCTCTATATTATCACAACTGATCCTTAGCCACTCTGTATACAGCACAAAATGTGACAAAAGAACATGAAACCTGGTCAAAAATTAGTATGTTTAATTTCAAAGGCAATATTATAACTTTATTTTTTTTTACTTTACATGTTCATTTAGTGTCTATGTTGCTATTATTTCTCTGTGGGTATCTTAAAATCCTGTCTCCTGTTTGAACAGGAAGTGGTCTTTTCAGCTGCTACTTTATGCAATACCACAAGTTTCCTTGTTAACATCCTATTTCTTATAGTCGTTACCTTTTTGATCCCAGATGGTTTCATTCCATGACAGATATATGAGTAATATCCCCAACTTAATCAACTGTTTTACCACAGTCTAAAAATCTATGACCTTTAACCCCATCTAAGCACATTCTCTGGAGAAAACCATGATTTTATCCAGCCCTCATTAATTATGAGATAAAGGCATGGCTAATGAGATCTAAAATAATGCCTAGACCCCGACCCCTAGATTTCTGACTGAAAAGTAATCATGAGTTCTTACTCTCCATTTTGAGGAAGGAAATATCTAAGAATGTCGCTTCACTGTTTCAATATATCCTTTAACTAAACTACACCTACTAACTAAACCAACATTCATTTCTGATATGTTTAGTCAATATGCCATAAAAGTCTACAGTGGGGAAAAAAATGACTGAAAATATCCTATTATTTCTTCTCTACAACTCTTATACAGTAGTTGGTAGTTAAACAAGATGCTGGAGACAGAAGAAAGGGAGTATACTGTAACTAGGTAGACTAGACAGGACTTGTTTGGTGTCCTTAATAATAGAGACAAATACTTTATATTGTATCTTCATAAGAGCTATAAACATTATAATAATACAAAACAGTATATATTATAATATAAAAAAACTGTATAATGTTTCAAAATTTGTTTGCAAATTTTAAGCAATTCATTAATGAAAAATTATTGCATGACATTTAAATCAATATAAGGCTTCTTTAACACATGTTTTGTGTGTGGGGAGGGGGAAGCTTGTAAAAAAGCACCATGAAATTTATTTTATTGTTATGCAAGCGGGTGTGCACTGCGCCACTGACTGGCTATACTCTGGAGGGGAGTGACTAAGCAACTACCTAGTCTTCACTAGAGCCTCTGATGGTGAGGATAGACTTGGGCCGTTAGGGTAGTCTCCAGGTGCCACTCCAGAGCAGTCATCGAGTGAGTGGCAGCTGACCAGGGGGTCAGAGATACCGGTGCAAGCACCGAGGGGAAGTATGTGGCCAGGAAGTCTGGTTTCAGGGCAGGCAGAGATCAAGCAAGGTCCGTAAACTAAGTCCGAGGTCAGAGGCAGGTGGCAAACATGCAAAATTCGATCATTTCAAAAGCAGGGTCCAGTACACAGCAAAGCAGAACTTGAAAAACACCTTCACACTTGGAACTAGACAAGCTAGTGACCATGAGTAGCTCAGGCATCTTCCAGTGGTAGGAAGCGCCTTTAAATACTTCCTGCAATCCAGCCATAGGCTGGTGAGACAGTGCTGCCCTACAAGTGGGGAGAGACCTATGCAAGCCCTAACAACAGTACAGGTCTCCAGCAGGAAGTAAACACTGGCATGGAGCACAGATGCAACAGTTAGGCTGCCTGCTGCTCGCGCTTGTCAGCACGGAGCATGGCAGCAGGAGGGAAAGAGGGAGTCCGGTACAGCGGCGGTACAGACCACTGGGCTAACATTTATTTTATACAAGCTTTTTTGGCAGTGTTTTTTTGGTGTTGTGTTTTGTATGTATGTCTAGAGCATGTACCAAAAGCGAGAAAGTAGCAAACAAAAAAATTTAAACTTGATAATGTAGTATGCTGACATCTGAACACAGCATTTATTGAAAAAAAAAAAGTGCCAAAAATTATGATAAATCAGGTGCAGGCCTAGGCACTTTTCTCTGACTCTATACCAACTATTGGTTGGCTTACTTTGAGACAGATTTGTATGGACACACCCCTTTTCACATGAAGCTCCACCCCTTTCTGCTAAGCCCCAAACTTTGGTCAAGTGTGTCAGTGAAAACTATGGAAACCCTAGATAGAGAACTTTTTAGAGAGATTTGTGGTGTAGACACATTAGTAAATCTGGGTGAGTTTTTTTTTTTTTGCCAAGAACATTAGGCAAGACTCCACCCTAAAGGATCATTTTTCATTCCGATTCTAATATCTTGTTCCTTTTCGTAGTTTGATAGATAGAGGCAGGGCCTCCATCATTGCAGCACTGGCGGTACTGCAGTCACGGGTCCGGAACATCTGGGAGCTGAGCCTAGCCACTTCTGGTCTCTGACATACCCTTTGGATAAATATGGGCTAGTGGTGGGGCCATCTAACAGCACATAGACTTTTATTTTTAAAAAAAAGCCTCTGTTGGGATTTGAACTTCAGACCTTCTGTAAGATTTAACACTACATTGTAGATCTGCCATGTTAGACTAGTTTCACATCTGTGGCGTGTATTCTGGCCGCATTCGTGCAAAAAAGCGGAAAATCGCCCATGCCGCATGCCGCTGCACGCTGTGGTGTTTGTCCGGCCGATCAGTCTCTGCCAGATCTCTGTGCCTCACATGTGAAGCTAGCCTTAGAAAGATAGGGGGTCATTTACTAGTCTGAAATATGCCTAGGCGTATTCCAGGTGCCATTGGCATGGGTGGCGAAGGGGATAGGCCGGCAGGCCCATCTCATTTACCATTTTCTACGCCTGTTGTTTTAGGCAAGGAAGCTTTCTTACAATTAGAACTGGCACTGGATGCACTGAAGTTATGGAGAGGCCCGCGCTTCTTCATAACTCCGGCAGATCCACCGTCAGCTTAGGGTTTTATTAAGACCTTCTCTCTGCATCTGCCATGTTCTCTGCACTTTAAATGACAGGGCCTGGCAATGTAAACATGATCATGCCTGGCCCTGACTTTTCCTAAAGTCAATCAAAGTGCAGATGGTCTGTTGCTCCTAGAAGCTCATTTGCATATATTATAGCCTCATTTTTCTCATCAATGCGGGCACATATGAAGATGGTACCAAAACAGATGCCTTCAGCTAACAAGCACATATGCAACAGGTCAGGCAATTTCATAGGTACAAATCTGCTGACAGATGCCCTTTAATAGGAGATACAGTTGTGTTCAAAATTATTCAACCCCCAATGCTGTAAAGGGTTTTAGGGAATTTAGTGTACATTTGTAATTGTGTTCAGAATTAAATCTTACAAGGACTTTTTAAAGAACCAAATGCAACTAAAATGACATCAATTGTTTTTTTAATACAGTATTAAATGTTTTTTTTGTGATTTCTTTATTGACACAATTATTCAACCCCTTAGAGACTACCACTCTTAAGGACAGAGGTTCATTAAAGTGTTTTCGATCAGGTATTGAAAACACCTGTGGATGTCAAGGAGCAGCAATCAAGCATAATAAGCACCAATTAAGCAGATTTAAAAGGACTGTGATACTCAGCTCCTTCTAGACATTTACTGGTGTGTTTACAAACATGGTGAAGTCAAGAGAATGGTCCAGGAAGACAAGAGAAGAAGTGATTTCTCTTCACAGGAAGGGCAATGGCTAGAAGAAGATTGCAAAGATGTTAAACATACCAAGAGACACCATAGGAAGCATCATTCGCAAATTCAAGGCAAAGGGCACTGTTGAAACGCTACCTGGTCGTGGTAGAAAGAAGATGCTGACTTCGACTGCTGTGCCCTACCTGAAGCGCAAAGTGGAGAAAAGTCCCCGTGTGACTGCAGAGGAACTGAAAAAAGATTTGTCATATGTGGGTACTGAAGTTTCAGCTCAGACAATAAGGCGCACACTGCGTAATGAAGGCCTCCATGCCAGAACTCCCAGGCGCACCCCCTTGCTGTCTCCAAAGAATAAGAAGAGTCGACTGCAGTATGCCAAAAGTCATGTGGACAAACCACAAAAGTTTTGGGATAGTGTTCTGTGGACTGATGAAACAAAATTAGACATTTGTGGTTATTTCATTATAAATGTTATGTTATATTTGTCTGACTTACAAGTGCCTCTTTGATTTAATTGTAAACAAGATGACTGAAATGATCGAAATCAGTGTCAAACTGGCCAAAACACTCAATTTCAGTGGGGGAGTTGAACTGTATGTTACACAAATGTTATTATTGTAATGGTTTTTAGTCTGTTATTTTATTTGGTAACATTAACTTTGTAAAATATTTCCCTTTTACAATAAAAGAAAAACTGGAAAATAAAAGTTACTATTTTTCTGCTATAACTTTTAATAAAAAATTTATTTCAGGTATCTTCTGGGAATTGTATCCGTCAGCAGACATACCACTGCTCTATAGAAGTGATCTGATGTATGAAAATGATTTTCTGTATTAACTGCAACTAAATAGTATTAGTGTTTTGTTTGTAGGCTCAGTAATAGTAGTAGCTTTTAGGCATAGAAAATCATATCCATACATCTGAGTACTTTTATAGAGTAGTGGTAATTTTACTGCCTCCTATACTGAAGGATTGGGATTCAGTTCCCAATAGATACTCGTGAAATAATTTCTTTATTAAAACATATGGCAGAAAAAAATTTGGTCTTATTTTCCAGTGGAGCCTTACACATTCAGTAATGAATTATCCTTCAACATTGCAAGAAGGAACTTCTCATAGGTGACAATATTAGGGCTTTACTTGAAGTGCAGCTAGGTAGACCTCCTCTGGACCTGTTTGCGGGTCAAGTTTCAAAATGTATTTATGGGGGTTTATTAATTTATTTAAAATTAATAAAAATGACACATAGAAAAGTGTTGTTGAATTTTGAAGTGGTAAATGTAATTTCAACAAAAAATTGTGTAAATCAATAGTACAGATGAATATAAGAAACTTTGTAATATATCAGAAAAATAGCATTTTCCCTCTGGCAGCATTCTTCCTTCCTTTACTGATAAACTACTATGGGTAGCATGTGTCTCTGTTTCTTTAAATAAGCTCTATTTTGTCTCTTCTCTCTTACTACAGCTCTTTTCTCCTCAGCGTTCTCTGATCTTAAAGGGAACCCGTCACCTCCAACAAACATCCCAAGCCGGCAGCAGTACCTGAGAGTAGCCAGCAGCATGTTTGTAACAATCATTTTCTTCCTGCAGGCAGATAAAGCAAAAGCTGTCAAAACGATCTTTAATCCCCTGCCGGCGCGCTTCTCTAGTCAGGCTTGAAGTCACGGAGGCAGCGGCCTCCTTGCTTCAAGTCACGGTAACCACGCCCCCTTCCCTGCCCCTTCGATGTGACTGACAGCCGGCAGTTCATCAAAGCCAGCCGAAACTGTCGTGAATAAGCGCTGTCAATCACAGAGAAGGGGCAGGGAAGGGGACGTGGTTACTGTGACTTGAAGCAAGGAGGCCGCTGCCTCCGTGACGTCAAGCCTGACTAGAGAAGAGCGCCGTCATGGGATTAAAGATCGTTTTTACAGATTTTGCTTCATCTGCCTGCAGGAAGAAAATGATCGTTACAAACATGCTGCTGGCTACTCTAAGGTACTGCTGCCGGCTTGGGATGCTTGTTGGAGGTGACAGGTTCCCTTTAAGTCTTCTATGGGCAGCATATAATGTAATCCTTCAGTGAGCTGACATGTACCTTGCCTCTCAAGACAGAATTAGCAAAGGATGGTATTTTAGGAGGGTGTGGGGAGAAAGAAGCATGTTTCTTATATTCACCTGTAAAATTGACTTATGCAAAGTTTGTTGAAACTACTGTGACCATTTAAGTATGTTATGTATTTATGTGTATTATATTTTATGTCTACCATTTTATGAATATCTGTGTTTCAGATTTATTGTACCAGTTGGTAGGTCTTTAAATGGGATTTATAGAGGATGTTTTATGAAGAAAACCCATATTCTTTTGCACTATTAGGACATATAGTATTGATGTCATACAGGGGCAGGGTTGGCGTTAGGGGGGCAAACTGCTTCAGATAGCTGAACATCCAGCTTATGAGTCCCTGCTCTGACTCTATACATGGCTGTGTCCATGAACATGAATGGGGTATCCCTAAGCACCTCGTGTATTTAAGTCTAATTTAGCCTTATTTTTTTTAATGTTTTTGTGGGGATTAACACTCACAACCATCTACAGGTGAAACTCAATTTTTTTTAATATTGCAAAAGTTCATTTATTTCAGTAATGCAACTTAAAAGGTGAAACTAATATATGAGATAGACTAATTACATGCAAAGCGAGGTATTTTAAGCCTTTATTTGTTATCATTTGGAGTGCCACAGAGTGGCAAGGTGACATAGCTTGGAGATGGCAGCAGTATGAGGAGACCACAGAGTGGCAAGGTGACATAATGTGGAGATGGCAGCAGCATGAGGAGACCACAGAGCGGCACAATGACAAAGTCTGGAGGTGACGGCAGCATGAGTAGGCCACAGAGTGGCTGAATGACAGAGTCTGGAGTTGACGACAGCAGCATCAGGAGGAGCCACAGATTGGCACAATGACAGAGTCTGGAGGTGGCAGCAGCATGAGGAGACCACAGAGCGGCACAATGACAGAGTCTGGAGGTGTCGACAGCATCAGCAGGCCACAGAATGGCAAGGTGACATACTGTGGAGGTTGGTGGCGATACCAGTACCCGCTGAAGATGGTGGGTGAAAGAAGGAGCACTTGGCATCAGATGTGTAGCATCAGGCGGGTAACAGCATCAGAATAGTAGCTGAGGCAGGTAGCCAGAAGAAATCGTTCTCTTTTGTCAAATTGTTGATGTGGCACCATGGATGATCTAGTCTGATGCATCAGGCATTGGTGTGTGGAAATCCTGGCTGATCCACGCCTGATTCATTTTGATGCAGTGTCCCACTATGTGCTATATGTGGTCACTTTAAACTGTTACTAAATGTCATATCAAATGTATTGTGGTATCATGCTGTAATTCCCTTTAAAAGGCTAGCAGTGTTATTTACCTTTATTTGTCCTTAGGTGGTGCTGGCACCACTTATATATATATAGCTGGGGGGGGGGGGGGGTCAAGTCGGTGTGTGTTGAGGATGAGAATGGAGGGAGGAGAAAGTTAATGGAGGAGGTGGAAATTTGTTTGTCCACCAAAATAATTCACAAAAGATTTTGCCACATGTAACTGCAGTGCTGAAGGCTGCATTAAATATGTTTTTCCACCGAAATAATTCACAAAAGATTTTACTGCATATAACGGAGCACGGAGATGGAAGGGTCTTCGGATTCTCCCCGCACTATACGAACATCTCAGAAATGAACCGCTGCTCCCGACAGCAGCTCCTGGGAAGGTCATAGAGCGTCCCGGTCATCCAGCATCTATTATCTCCACTGAAGGATTATTTTGAAAGTGTGCAGAAGCTACACGGGGCTCCCACGCTGCAGATTTATCATGGAGACATCATGGAGATTTAATCGCATATAACTGAAGCTCTGACTGCTGAATAAATCTTGTTTTTCGACTGAAATACTTCAATAAAGATTTTACCACATATAACTGCCACACTGACTGACTGCTACCGCCGCTACTTCCGTGAATCCCTGCACCACTACTTCCTGGTTAGGTAGGCTGCTGCAAAGCAGGTGGTCTACCCCCGACACGTTTAGCTTCCGACCTCCCACTGCTGCCACCATGCTGACTCCCAGCCATGCTTTTAACACATATAACCGCCGAAGTGAACTGAGAATATATTTTTCTTTTTGTACTGAAAAAGGCCAGTAAACGCTTTCAGCAGAAATAAATGCACCAGTGAAGTGCGTATATATTTTTCTTTCTCTGAACAAATTGAAAAATCCAGCTTCCCATAAAAGGTGAAATTTATTTGCTTAATAAATTCCAGACATTCAATACATGTACAGTCTACGTGTTTCGGACCCTCACATAATGGTCCTTCATCATGACATACCTTTCTGTACTGAAATAGACCACTGAACGCTTTTGCCACAAATAGGGGCACCAGTGAAATGTGTATATATTTTTCTTTTTTTACTGTAATATGCCCCTATACGCTTTCAACAGAAATAACTGCAGAAATGAACTGAGTATATATTTTTCTTCTTAGACCAGAAATAACTGCAGAAAGAGAATATATTCTTTTTTATTAACTGTAATACGCCCCAATACGCTTTCACCAGAAATAACTGCAACAGTACAGTGTGTATGTATTTGTCTTTTTTAACTGAAATACGCCCCTATGCACTTTCAACAGAAATAACTGCAACAGTGCAGTGGTAGATTATAATTGGGGCGTTTGGGTCTGTAGCACCGGGCCTGGTATCGCTGGGGGGCCCAACGCCGACCCAAAGACCCATAAACTACGGCGGGGCAAGGAGCGCATAGTTCCCATTACTGAAGGGACAGTGGGGGGCAAACTAGTGTGGGGGAAAGTAATACTGTGGGTGCAGTGCGGGGGACAAATAATACTGCATAATACTGCACTGTGGGGGCAGTGTGGAGAAATTAATACTGTGGGGGTGGTGTGGAGAAATTAATACTGTGGGGGCAGTGTGGGGGGCAAATTACTTAATGAAAGGCAGTGTGGGGGCAAATTACTATGTGGATGGCAGTGTCGGGGCAAATTACTTAATGGATTGCAGTTTCGGGGCAAATTGCTTAATGGATGGCAGTGCTAGGGAAAATTATCTAATGGGGGGCAGTGTGTGGGGTTATTACTTCATGGGGGCAGTGTGGGGGCAAATTACTTTGTGAGGGAAATTACAACATGGGAGGTAGTGTGGAAGAAATTACTATATGGAGCAGTGTGGGGGAAATTACTAAATGGGAGGCAGTGTGGGGGAAATTACTATATGGGGCAGTGTGGGGGAAATTACTACATGGGGCAGTGTGGGGGAAATTACTACATGGGGCAGTGTGGGGGAAATTACTACATGGGGCAGTGTGGGGGAAATTACTCTATGGGGCAGTGTGGGGGAAATTACTCTATGGGGCAGTGTGGTGGAAATTACTCTATTGGGGCAGTGTGGGGGAAATTACTCTATGGGGCAGTGTGTGGGAAATTACTGTATAAGGCAGTGTGGGGGAAATTACTATCTGGAGCAGTGTGGGGGAAATTACTCTATGTGGGCAGTGTGGGGGAAATTACTAAATGGGAGGCAGTGTGGGGGAAATTACTATATGGGGCAGTGTGGGGGAAATTACTACATGGAGGTAGTGTGGGGGAAATTACTACATGGGGCAGTGTGGGGGAAATTACTCTATGGGGGCAGTGTGGGGGAAATTACTCTATTGGGGCAGTGTGGGGGAAATTACTATATGGGGGCAGTGTGGGGGAAATTACTATCTGGAGCAGTGTGGGGGAAATTACTCTATGGGGGCAGTGTGAGGGAAATTACTATATGGGGGCAGTGTTGAAGAAATTACTGCATGGAGCAATGTGGGGGAAATTACTGTATAGGAGCAGTGTGGGGAAAATTATAGGAGTAGTGTGGGGGAAATTATAGGAGCAATGTGGAGGAAATTACTGCATAGGAGCAGTGTGGGGGAAATTATAGGAGCAATGTGGGGGAAATTACTATATGGGGCAGTATGGGGGAAATTACTCTATGGGGGCAGTGTGGGGTCATTTCTATTAGGGGACATTATTTTTGGGGACACTATACCGGCATTATTACCTGGAGCACAATATAGGGTGTTATTATTAGGGCTCAATGCCGGAAAATAACTGATCAGGTATATCCCTATGCATTCTGAACGGAGAGTAATCTGTTCAGGATGCATTAGGCTACTTTCACACTAGCGTTCGGAGCGGATCCGTCTGATGTTTCATCAGACGGATCCGCTCCGATAATGCAGACGTTCGCATCCGTTCAGAACGGATCCGTCTGCATTAAAACTTAGAAAATTTTCTAAGTATGAAAGTAGCCTGAGCGGATCCGTTCAGACTTTACATTGTAAGTCAATGGGGAACGGATCTGCTTGAAGATTGAGCCATATGGTGTCATCTTCAAGCGGATCCGTCCCCATTGACTTACATTGTAAGTCTGGACGGATCCGCTCGCCTCCGCACGGCCAGGCGGACACCCGAACGCTGCAAGCAGCGTTCAGGTGTCCGCTCACTGAGCGGAGCGGAGGCTGAGCGCTGGCAGGCGGATGCATTCTCAGTGGATCCGCCTCCACTGAGAATGCATTGGGGCAAGACGGATGCGTTCGGGGCCGCTCGTGAGCCCCTTCAAACGGAGCGCACAAGCGGACACCCGAACGCTAGTGTGAAAGTAGCCTAAGGATGTTTTCCGTTCAGTCATTTTGACTGATCAGGCAAAAGAGTATACCGTAGCATGCTACGGTTTTATCTCCGGCGAAAAAAACTGAATGCATTTTTTTCCCTAGGAATGCATTAGTGCCGGATCCGGCATTCAAAATACCGGAATGCCGGATCCGTCCTTCTGTTCTGCACATGCGCAGACTGAAAAAAAGGTGAAAAAAAATGAATGCCGGATCAGTTTTGCCGGATGACACCGGAAAGACGGATCCGGCAATTCAATGCATTTTTTTGACTGATCAGGCATTTTTAAGACTGATCAGGATCCTAATCAGTCTTACTAAGGCTACTTTCACACTTGCGTTTTTCTTTTCCGTCGCTGAGTTCCGTCCTAAGGGCTCAATTCCGGAAGAGAACTGATCCGTTTTATTCCCATGCATTCTGAATGGATAGTACGGCCTTCAGGATGCCTCAGGATTGCTCCGCTTCAGTCTTTTCGACGTTTCCGCCAAAATACAAAACCGTAGCATGCTCAATTTTCATCTCCGGCTCAAAAGCCGTAACGCCGGATCTGTCCTTAATTTCCATTGAATTGTATTAAGGACAAATCCGTCTTAAAATGTTCGGGCGAACGACGCAACGACTGATCCGGATATCCTCTCTGCGCCTGCGCCGGATAGAGGAGGAGCAAGTTTTGCGCCATCCTGTCTGGCTCCTGCTTGCAAGGGAGTCGGGAGCAAGCCATAGAAGAGTCCAATTTTTTTTCTTTTTGATTGACAGAAAAATGACATATAAACAGCTCCTATGTACTTATACATAGGAGCTATAAGTACATAGTAGCTGTCAGTACATAGTGCATGTTAGGAGTAGTAGTCCTGTGTACTGCTACTCCTAGCATCCACTATGTACTTATATTAACTGCAACCCCTATGTACTATAGCATAGGGATTGCAGGTAATATAAGTACATAGTGCATGATAGGAGTAGTAGTCCTGTGTACTGCTACCCCTAGAATCCACTATGTACTTATATTAACTGCAACCCCTAGCATCCACTATGTACTTATATTAACTGCAACCCCTATGTACTATAGCATAGGGATTGCAGGTAATATAAGTACATTGTGCATGTTAGGAGGAGTAGTCCTGTGTACTGCTACCCCTAGCATCCACTATGTACTTATATTAACTGTAACCCCTATGTATTATAGCATAGGGATTGCAGGTAATATAAGTACATAATGCATGTTAGGAGTAGTAGTCTTTCGTTCAACAATATGACCAAAAAATAAAAAATTGCTGCCAGCCAGCCAGCAAGCCAACCAGCAAGCAATCCAGCTAGCCAGCCAGCAAGCCAGCCATCTTTTCATTAAAATTACAATGACAAGTAAGTATTATTTTCGTCGCTCTGTTCTTTTATTTAATAGGCATATCTTTGTCATCCAGTGAGGCCGGGAGCTCTCCTCCTCGATCACGGCACCGCCAGGATGTGGTATGTAAAGTTCCTTAGCATTCCAAACTGTATATTGTGTTATTATTCTAATAATTATTTTGTTTTTTTTTAGTCATCATCTATGGAGGAGAGTTGTCCCGGGCAACCCAGAGGAACAGGGGAGGAGGAAGTTGGGGGTGGAGGAGAAACGGTTGGTTAATATTTTTGTCATACTTTTCAAAGTAAAAAGGCATTGTATTTTACGTATTTATTTTATGTAATTTCTTTTTCCAGCCATCTCGTCCCGTTGCCAGAGAGGTCATCTATCATCTGCCAGATGACATCGTGGAGCACGTGGCGGTCGTGGTTGTGTGAGTATTGTAAAGTTATGGTTTTTATTAAATTCAAATTTAGCAAAGATTAAAGTTGAATTTTTTTCTATATTTCTTTTTCTTTTAGGGTTCCCAATTCTCCACCAGAAGGCATGAGGAGGACGTCGAAGGATTTTTTATCGACAATGACCTCCTCATCCATATGGTGGAGGAGTGTCCACCGTTGTGGGACCACACCGACCGCCGCCACGCAGACCATCAGGGAACACGGCTCCTCTGGCACGACATATGTGCGGCCATTCTGCCCAACTGGGACGACGTGAGCAGTGCCGTAAGTATAAAGTATTTCATTTGTAGATAGCAGACACGTAATATTTTTATTGATCAAAAGTGGTTTACAGTCTATTTTTTTTATCACCGCCACTGATATTTTCCAAAATTTTTTTTTTTATTCTTCTTGTGGCTGTTTAAATTAAATTGTAAACCATCTTTGATTAAACCACAGATTTTTATAAAATACATAATTTTTTTATTTACTACTTTATAAGGAATATGATCATGGTTTGGTGGCGCTCAATCAGGGACCGCTACAAGAAGGCCTTTAATGAGGAACTTCGGCGCCCGAGTGGGTCGGGAGGAACCTCGAGGTGGGAATACTGCTATTCTGCCGCCTTGGGGTTCCTACGAAGAACCCTAGAGCTCTGAAGGTAAGATATATGGTTTATATAGATTATGTGTTCTCAAACTAGGTGTATGGCCCAGGCAGACTGTCATTTGGCACTCTGTCTTGGATATCCACATTGTATTTACTGGAGTACAGATGAGCGATGCGTGCTTCCGATTTTGCATTAGAAGTTGCTTTCACCAAAAAAGGCTATACTGTACATAGACACTTTCTTGAAAACTAATATAATGCATGGGCTCTATCTATGTACAGTATGTTTATGTATTTTTTGGAATGTAACTTCCTATGTAGCTTCTGAAGTCTCTTTGCTCACCCCTATTCCAGAGGTTCTCCCATGAAAAAAAAATTGCTATTTCTTTTTCCTTTGCTTTACAGACCATCAAGCAGCACTCTGGAGCCCGAAGTTCCACAGGAGGCGGTCCCTGAATAGCAAGCCACCGCGGGTCCATCTCGTCCTGCTCCTTGTCAGGAACACCCTGTTTCCCTACCTGTTCCCCTACGTGGGCCTTCTGGCGACGCAACAATGTCCACTATGGCTCCACTTTTTGAGGCCCTCATGCGTCGCCAGAGGTCAGGTAGGAGCCGCCAGGCAGACTACGAAGACCTGACAAGGCTCATGTATGAGTCCTTGGTGGGGATCACAAATAGGGTTGCATCTGTGGAGGATCATTTGCGTCGTCTTTAGGAGGGGGCGGTGATGATGACACAAATGAGTCCGATGCATCACTATATTGTATCGTTGTTACCTGCGCTAGAACGATTATCGCCCGACCAGCAGTATGAGGCCAGAAGACAAATTGACAGCGTCTTGTGGCAACTGCCACACCGCCCCACATCCATTCCCCCACCCCACCCCTATCCCCCATCCTACACCTATCCCCCATCCTACACCTATCCTCCATCCTTCACCTATCCCCCAGCCCACACCTAACGCTCTTTACAGCCTCCACAGGCTCTGTATTCCCACCCTCCCCCCTTGCCATCTCGCTGTCCTCCGGTATCTGTTCCAAATTGAGTGGTTCTTTTTAAAGGAGGTAGTTGTTTAACACCACAGCAGATTTTACAACGAAATATGAATTGGTTTAATGAAAATCCTCCATTTTGCTAGCAAAATTCCAAATGTGCATTCAACCATTCTTCGAGCCCTGGTGAAGCGGTAGTTGAATGTGCGTTTTTTAAATCTAATCCACGGCTTGAATACGGTTTCACAAGATTTCCACACATTTGGAAGGCCTCATCACCAACCAATACACACAAAATGGGTGGGGCATCAGTACCTGGCAGTAGTTGAGGAAGAGGAAAATCAAATTGTCTGTTATATAGACTACGGCCCATATAAGAATTTTTAAACACCATTGAATCGTTGGTGCGTCCATAGGCCCCTACGTCAACGGCAACAAAACGATATTGTGCATCTGCGATGGCCATTAGGATTATCGAAAAATATTTCTTGTAGTTGTAAAACTCTGATCCGGTTCCTTGGGGCTTGATAATCCGAATATGTTTCCCTTCTACCGCACCTATGCAGTTGGGAAACTGACAAACGTCCCAAAAATTTTCAGCTATTTCTGTCCAATGCTGTCTAGTTGGATGTGGAATAAATTCATCATGCAGTTGTTCCCACAAGACACGGCATGTCTCCTTCACAATTATGGAGACAGTTGATATGCCAAGGCGAAATTGAAAATGGAGTGAGCTGAAACTTTCTCCACTTGCCAGAAACCTAAAAAAGAAAAAAAAAGATTTGGGTATTAAAAAGATTTAAAAAAAACATAATATACAAGGTATATCAATCGGACGCAATTGTATGGGACCTTATTTTCATATTTTTGGTAGGTCAAGATTTTTTATGTGGCCAATATAATTTTTTTTTTAAAAAGCAACGATAAAAGTTTGTTCTTCATGGTGACCAATATTGATCACAGTTCATTCTACATCGTTAATGACCATTATATGGATTAAAACTTTAACATACAAGATGTAGAAGTCAAAATAATAATGCTGAGCATCAATTGTGGCCAAAATTATGCACTTTATACAGTGATGCCAGAATAACAGAGCAAATTTGGGTTCAAAAAGATTTATGGTTTTGCACTTTCTAAAATAACATCTTTAAAAAATGTATACAGAAAATAATTTTTACTATATATAATAAGTACGTACTTTACCTTATGGTCAGCAATAGGCGTTCTGCTGGGGAAACACAGCGGCTGAAAGTGGTGTCTTGTCTTTGAATGTGAGGTGACACACGTTGTAACAGATCATCAAAACTTTCTACGGTCATCCGTAAGTAATTAAAGAATTTTTCAGGATAATCCCTCAATTCAGGAAACAGTGTTTAAAAAACTCCCCTTCTTATTCTTGCAGAGGTTATTGGATGCACCCAATAGCGACGCTTACAACGCCGTCTGGCTCGAAGACGTCTTCTCCAGCGTGAAACCAGAAATAGAGCCTGAAATCCAAAACTAATATGGTCCGGCTTCATCTTTGCAATCTGCAGAGGGAACTTCTGAGTGGTAAGTGACCTTCGGTTGTCTTTTAAAGCCACTGTAGTATTTGCTTTACAGATTGCATCTTTTTATCTCAAAAATTTGAATACCGGATCCGTCTTTCCGTTTAAAAACGGAAGAAAATGGAATAGATGGATCTGCTATTACGACGGATCCGGCAGACGGATCCGTCAAAAACTGTCTACGGTATGAAACAGATTGACGGATCCGGCTTTAATTTCCGTCGACGGAACAACGGATCCGTTGCATGAAAAATGTCCGGCAATGTGCATTTTGTCGGATCCGGCAGGCAATTTCCGGCGATGGAACTGCTTGCCAGATCACTCTAACGCAAGTGTGAAAGTAGCCTAATGCCATTAGTTGTCATACTTTTTTGCCGGCTGCAAAAGGACCTTTGATGACGTAATTGCGCTCACCACGCGATGCCAGCTGCGCGATCAATTGGATAAGGTGAGTTAATTATATATTTTTTTAACCCCATAATCCACATTTTTGTAAGCATTCTGTATTAAGAATGCTATTATTTTCCCTTATAACCATGTTATAAGGGAAAATAATATAGTGAATTTACTTTAATAGGGTCCGGGGTTGCTTTCATCCCTATAATATCCTAGCAACCATGCGTGAAAATCTCACCGCATCTGCACTTGCTTGCGAATGCTTGTGATTTTCATGCAGACCCATTCATTTCTATAGAATATAGAACATGCTGCGATTTTCACGCAACGCACAAGTGATGCGTGAAAATCACCTATGTGTTCAGTTACACATTAGACAGATGTAGCAGAGCTGTATAGTAAGTGGTTCATCCTCAGTGCCAGTGGTGGAAGGGGAAGACAGATGTAGCAGAGCTGTATATGAAGCAGTTCAGCCAGAGTGCTAGTGGGGTGGGTAAATACACAGATGTAGCAGAGCTGTATAGGAAGTGGTTTATCCACAGTGCCAGTGGTGGAGGGGAAGACAGATGTAGCAGGGCTGTATATGAAGCAGTTCAGCCAGAGTGCTAGTGGGGTGGGTAAATACACAGATGTAGCAGTGCTGTATCAGAAGCAATTCAACCACAGTGCTGGTAGGGGACTGGGAAGACGGATGCTTTTGGACTAATGTAATTTAGTGTATTATTGTTTTGCTACAAAGATTGTGTTTGTAAAAGATAAGACAGGTTTTGTGTGTAAAACTGTTTTAGAATGCAGGAGTGCCCTGCAGGTGGGAGGGGCCTCACAGACACTGCAGGCTGACAGACTGATGACTCATACTATCCACATGAACTAGCACGCAACGACTGAGTTCTCAGTGTGATTTCATAAAGAGGCGTGGCCGGCCTGCACTCAAACTGCCTAAGCCCGCCCAGCCTTAGAAGCAGGAAACCAGGAAGTGAACAGCAGAGCTGGCTGCAGGTGAGGATGAAATAGCAAGATGGGAAAACCCCTTTAACTATGTATTGCAAATCATTATATAAGTAATCAAGATATTCTATTGCCCTAGGGGAACACAAAAAAGTAAAATGAGTTATAATAAAGTTTAATTTGAAAAAAAAAAATAAAATGCTTCACCCCTCCCCCCCCCCCAAAAAAATGAAAAGTTTCCCTTTTCTCAAATAAACACATTATAATAAAGTTCACAAAATATACATTTTGTACCTGAAAAAATGTAATGATGCAAGTATAACATTGTTTTATTTTTACTGCATGGTAAACCAAAAAAAAAAAGAGAAAATTTATGTTTTTATTGCATCTCCAACCCCCACCAAAATGATAAAAATCCATAAATTATAATCATTTTAGAATGGTACCTATAAAAACTTCAACCCATCCTACACAAAGCAGACCCTTATATGGCTACAGTGATGAAAAATATGGCTCTTGGAATATAGCATGACAAAAATGATGTTTTTCCTGTATAAAACATGTTTTTGTACTTAACGGATTATTCTGGTAATTATAAGTTATCCCCTATCCACTGGATAGAAGATGACTGATAGATTGGTAGGGGCCTGACTACTACATAATTTGCCTAAACAGTTGTCACATGTCTTTCATTTACCCTGCTGCAAGACAGTAGCCAAGAGGTTGGATGAAATAATGGTCCAGCATACACACTGCCACTCCACTCCATTCCACGGTGACTGGAACGGTAGTGTGCATGTTTGACTACTGCTCCATTCAATCCCTCCTGGTTACGATCTTGTAACTGAGAATCAGTGGGGGCCTCAGCCATTGGAAGCCTATCAATCTAGCTGTTATCAAGTGTATAGAGGATAATATGTAATTACCGAAAACCTCAAGACCCCCTCACTTCTCACCACAGCACCCCTGTTCAGGGTCTCCTGCTGTCCTTGGATTCTGTCTGTAAATAGTGAAAACACCAATGCCAGCACATTAACCCTTGCTATGCCACTGTCAGTGCTGACTGCAGCATCTGTGATACTCCAAAAATGGTCGATAGCAGCATGTCCTCCAAAAGTTCTTTATTCACGAAGGGTCCATAAAAATGTACAATAGGTGCAAAAGAAAAATGCAATGTTTCGACTACATGGTAGTCTTTCTCAAGCATATTACAGAGTGAATCCTCATACCTTATACAGTGTATCAAGTACCTCCCCTAGCTTATTAGGCTGATTAATTACACAACATCATAATTAGTTTACAAACATATTTAAAATCCACCAATAAAATAACTTACTTGGTGATTGACGTGTTCAGTGACCAACCATAAGAAGTGCCTATAATCTGATGTCATGGAGGACGGACGGATCATCCACATTGCGCACATGGGTCCAGTGTCTACTCCGCGCAACTGTGCATGCCGGCTCACTTACCCCACCCCTGCTTGCTCATTCATCCAAATCCCTGACGTCTTCGCGTCACATGACACACTCCCGATCACATGACCTCGCACGTCACATCCACCTGACTATACTGCTCACACCCATCTCAGGACACGTCCCCATCTCCATGGGGACAGTACTAGACCTACATTTAGTAAGCGGTCACACTGCGTACTTCAGCACATCTGTCATTATAAGAAATATCATGGTCAAAAACAGGGTGCACTATAATATCTAATATATTTATCACTATATCAGGGGTTATCATATAACTCCAAGGAGTAACATGTAGATGACTCCATCCCTCCAACCTCCACCTGTCATAAAAAAGATTAATTACAGTAGCGAAGCATTTTGTTGAGACTGGGCATTCAGTTAATCAGCTCAGGTCATAGGCTCAGTGGGAACATTAATCTTTAAAAATAAAAAAATAATTAAAAACTGTGCCAAAACAGTCATTTTCTGGGTCTCCTTGCCTCACAAAAAGTGTATTGCTAAGCGATCAAAAAGGCATATGTACCCCAACATGGTACCAATAAAACAATCATCTTTCCCAAAAATGCTTTTATTGTGTAAAACTTAACAAAAATAAAAATAATAGACATTTTAGGCATCGATGCATCCATAACAACCTGCTCTATAAAATATCACCTAATATACCCTGTCAGATAAATGCTGTAAAAACATAAAAACGGTGCCAAAACACACTTTTTTTGTCACCTTACTTGACAAAAAGTGTAATACCAAGTGATCAAAAAGTTGTATGTACTCCAAAATGGTACCAATCAAGCCGTCATCTCATTCAGCAAAAAATGAGACTCTACCTAAGACAATTGCCAGAAAATTTAAAAAATCTGGCTCTCAAAACATGGCAATGCAAAAACAAGATTTTATGCTATTCAAAAGTGCTTTGCCTGTCTAAAACTTAACAAAAATAAAAATGATAGACACATTGGTTATTACCGCATCCGTAACCCCCTCAGGTGAGTGCTGTAAACAACAAAACAAAACAAAAAAAGTTCAACAACAGCCATTTTCTGTCATCTTGCTTCACAAAAAGTGTAATACCAAGTGACCAAAAAGTCATATGTACCCCAAAATTGTACCAACAAAACCGTTATCTCATCGTGCCAAAAATGAGACCCTGCCTAAGGCCTCTTTCACACGACCGTTGTGTGCACCCGTGGCCGTTGTGCCGTTTTCCGTTTTTTTCACGGACCCCATGACTTTCAATGGGTCCGTGGAAAAAAAAATGCACCGTTTTGCAGCCGCATCCGAGATCCGTGTTTCCTGGCCGTGAAAAAAATATGACCTGTCCTATTTTTTTCACGGCCAACGGTTCACGGACCCATTCAAGTCAATGGGTCCGTGAAAGAACACGGATGCACACAAGATTGGCATCCGTGTCCGTGATCCGTGGCCGTAGGTTACTTTTTATACAGACGGATCCGAAGATCCGTCTGCATAAAAGCTTTTTCATAGCTGAGTTTTCACTTCGTGAAAACTCAGAACCGACAGTATATTCTAACACAGAAGCGTTCCCATGGTGATGGGGACGCTTCTAGTTAGAATACACTACAAACTGTGTACAAGACTGCCCCCTGCTGCCTGGCAGCACCCGATCTCTTACAGGGGGCCGTGATCAGCACAATTAACCCCTTCAGGTGCGGCACCTGAATGGGTTAATTGTACTATCATATCCCCCTGTAAGAGATCAAACTGGGGAGGGGGGGGGGGGTCTGCCCCCTGCTGCCTGGCAGCCCTGATCTCTTACAGGGGGATATGATAGTACAATTAACCCCTTCAGGTGCGGCACCTGAGGGGTTAATTGTGCTGATCACGGCCCCCTGTAAGAGATCGGATACTGCTAGGCAGCAGGGGGCAGTCATGTACACAGTTTGTAGTATATTCTAACTAGAAGCGTCCCCATCACCATGGGAACGCCGCTGTGTTAGAATATACTGTCGGAAATGAGGTTTCACGATCTAACTCATATCAGACAGTATATTCTAACATAGAGGCGTTCCCATGGTGATAGGGACGCTTCAAGTTAAAATATACCATCGGATTGGAGAAAACTCTGATCCGATGGTAAAAAAGGGACTCCAGACTTTAAAATTGAAAGTCAATGGGGACAGATCCGTTTGAAATGGCACCATATTGTGTCAACGTCAAACGGATCCGTCCCCATTGACTTGCATTGTAATTCAGGACGGATCCGTTTGGCTCCGCACGGCCAGGCGGACACCAAAACGACTTTTTTTTTCATGTCCGAGGGTCCTCCAAAAATCAAGGAAGACCCACGGACGAAAAAACGGTCACGGATCACGGAAAAACGGGACCCCGTTTTGCGGACCGTGAAAATATACTGTCGTGTGCAATAAGCTTAAGACAGTAACCAGAATAATAAATAAAATATGGCTCTCAGAACATGTCAACACAAAAACAATGCTATTCAAAAATGCTTTCACTGTGTAAAACTTAACAAAAAGAAAAATAGACATATTTGTATTGCCACATCTGTGACAACCTGCTCTAAAAAAAAAATCACGATATACTCTGTCAAGTGAACGCTGTAAAAATAAAATAAAAACTATGCCAGAGCAGTCATTTTTTGTCACCTCCCCATACAAAATGCATAATATCGAGTGATCAAAAAGTCATATATACCCCAATGAAAATATCACCTCATTCCGCAAAAAATCAACCCCCACATTAGGCTACTTTCACACCTGCGTTAGGTGCGGATCCATCTGGTATCTGCACAGACGGATCCGCACCTATAATGCAAACGCTTAGATCCGTTCAGAATGGATCCGTTTGCATTACCATGAACAAAAAAAAAAAAAAAAAAAAAAAAAAAAAAATTTTTTTTTTTAGTTCATGATAATGCAAACGGATCCGTTTTGACTTTGAATTGAAAGTCAATGGGGGACGGATCCGTTTGAAAATTGAGCCATACTGTGTCATCTTCAAACGGATCCGTCCCCATTGACTTACATAGTAAGTCTGGACGGATCCGTTTGCCTCCGCACGGCCAGGCGGACACCCGAACGCTGCAAGCTGCAAGGAGCGGAGGACAAACGGTGCCAAACTGATGCATTCTGAGCGGATCCGCATCCACTCAGAATGCATTAGGGCTGGACGGATCCGTTCGGGGCCGCTTGTGAGAGCCTTCAAACGGAACTCACAAGCGGAGCCCCGAACGCTAGTGTGAAAGTAGCCTAAGACAATCACTCAAAAACTAAAAACCAATAGCACCTGTAAACCAATCCATCACAATCTGCGCAGCAAAAGCCATATGGCGCTCCTTCCGTTTTGAGTCCTACCATCTACCCCCACAGCAGTTTATCACCACATATGGGGAGTTACCGTATTCAGGAGAAAATTGGTAACAGATTATGGGGTGCTTTTTCTCCTGTTACCCCTTGTGAAAATGAAAAATTTGGAGCTAAAGCAACATTTTATTGGAAAAAATTAAACTTTTCATTTTCACAGTCAAGTGTTTCCAAATTCCGTAAAACACTTATGCGGTCAAAGTGCTCAGTACACCCCTTAATATATTATTTGAGGGGTGTAGTTTACAAAATGGTGTCACTTTTTGAGGGTTTCCACTTTAGGGATATGTCAGGGTCTTTTCAAATACAAAATGGTGCCCAAGAACCATTCTAGCAAAATCTGCCTCTAAAAACCATATGGCACTCCTTTCCTTCTGACCACTGCCATGTGGCCCAACAACAGTTTACTACCACATATGGGGTATTTCTGTAAACTTCAACATCAGAGTAATGTACAGGGTGGGCCATTTATATGGATACACCTTAATTAAATGGGAATGGTTGGTGATATTAACTTCCTGTGGCACATTAGTATATGTGAGGGGGGAAACTTTTCAAGATGGGTGGTGACCATGGCGGCCATTTTGAAGTCGACCATTTTGAATCCAACTTTTGTTTTTTCAATAGGAAGAGGGTCATGTGACACATCAAACTTATTGGGAATTTCACAAGAAAAACAATGGTGTGCTTGGTTTTAACGTAACTTTATTCTTTCATTAGTTATTTACAAGTTTCTCTTTGTTTACAGCCATTGACATGTCGCCGACCACTTATAAAATGTGTTCAATGTGCTGCCCATTGTGTTGGATTGTCAATGCAACCCTCTTCTCCCACTCTTCACACACTTATAGCAACACCGCAGGAGAAATGCTAGCACAGGCTTCCAGTATCCGTAGTTTCAGGTGCTGCACATCTCGTATCTTCACAGCATAGACAATTGCCTTCAGATGACCCCAAAGATAAAAGTCTAAGGGGGTCAGATCGGGAGACCTTCGGGGCCATTCAACTTCACCATTCACATAAAAGTTTGCCTCATCACTGAACAAAATCTTCTGCGTAAACTGAGGGTCCTGTTCCAATTTTTGTTTTGCCCATTCTGCAAATTCAGTGCGCCAATCTGGGTCATCCTCGTTGAGATGCTGCAGTAGCTGGAGTTTGTATATCCGCCGAAGGGATGTTCGACTAATGCCACTCTCCGGTGACATGCGGCGAGTGCTACGCTGTGGGCTCTTGCTGAATAAAGCTAGGACATCCACTGATGTTTCTTCATTAGAGACAGATTTAATGCGTCCACATTTTGGCAAATCCAACACTGAACCAGTTTCACGAAACTTAGCAAGCAGTTTGCTAACTGTAGCAGTTTGCTAACTGCTGCAATGACCCGGTTACTGCGTTCACCAGACATCCTCACAATTTCTATCCGCTACTCACGTGTTAACCTCGGCGACATGTCAATGGCGGTAAACAAAGAGAAACTTGTAAATAACTAATGAAAGAATAAAGTTACGTTAAAACCAAGCACACCATTGTTTTTCGTGTGAAATTCCCAATAAGTTTGATGTGTCACATGACCCTCTTCCTATTGAAAAAACAAAAGTTGGATTCAAAATGGCCGCCATGGTCACCACCCATCTTGAAAAGTTTCCCCCCTCACATATACTAATGTGCCACAAACAGGAAGTTAATATCACCAACCATTCCCATTTTATTAAGGTGTATCCATATAAATGGCCCACCCTGTATATTGGTGGACGAACATTGGCCAGGACGATTTGTGAACACGATCGCGCGAACGCAATCAAATGTTCGCGAACCACATTCACTTTAATGGCAGATGAACCTGAAAAACCTTCAGGTCATATTTGCAGCCACCAAATACTTACTAGAAGTGCACAAATCGTCCTACAACATGGACAGTGACATATCAGAGGGGGCTCAATGGCAAAAACATTCCCACAAAAAATATGTATTTTAATCAGGGGCCATTTTTATGCGTCTTAAAGGGAAACTGTCAAAAATGTGCCCTGCTGGAGCCTAGAATTTTTTTATTTTAGACCAGTGGAGTACAGGCCCCAAAAATTATGCATTCACCGTACAGAAAAGATCAAGTGATTATGTGGCTGGAGGTATACTAGACGGTCGATGGATATCAATTTTACTGCAGGCCAGTGGACTACAGGCCCTTAAAATTATTCATTCACCGTGGAGAAAAGATCAAGTGATTATGTGGCTGGAGGTATACTAGACGGTCAATGGATATCAATTTTACTGCAGGCCAGTGGACTACAGGCCCCCAAAATTATTCATTCACCGGAAAGAAAACATCAAGTAATCATGTGGCTGGAGGTATATTAGACGGTCAATGGATATCAATTTTACTGCAGGCCTGTGGACTACAGGCCCCAAAAATTATTCATTCACCATACAAAAAAGAAAAATTTATAATGTGGCTGGAGGTACATTAGGCAGTCACCGTATAACAATTTTACTGTTGGCCAGTACAAATACATGTCAAATACATATGTTTAAAAGAACCAAAAATAGTCAATTGGATTAAAATCATGGCTAACAAAATATCCCCTCTTGAAAAAAAACCAAATGATAATAGTTGAAATTCGATAACACGTGGCCCCAAACAATTGGAATTCATTCGACAGAAAGGGCCTTTTATGCGGGCTGTATTTACATAAGACAGGGACCATTCTTTGTTCTGTGTGGTGGCGGATATGTGTGGGTTGGCATAAGGAAATTCAATTAAACATGGTCGTCACAGGTGTTGAATTCCTCCGAGATCCTCATTAATTTTTAGAAATGTGAGGTAGTCCACACTGTCGTGAGCTAGGCGAGTGCGCTTATCGGTCACGATCCCCCCTGCTGCACTGAACGTCCTTTCGGACAGGACTCTCGACGAGGGGCAAGCCAAAAGTTCCATGGCAAATTGTGCGAGCTCTGGCCACAGGTCAAGCCTGCACACCCAGTAGTCAAGGGGTTCCTCGCTTCTCAGAGCGTCCACATAAGCCGTTAACCCGATGTAGTTGGACACCTGTCGGTCTAGGCATTCCCTGAGGCTGGATCCGGAGGGCGGCTGTGGATGGGTTGGCTGCGAGAATGATCTCAGATCCGAAGTGACCAACACATCTTCAAACCGCCTTCTTCTTGCATTCGCTGTAGGATTGGTACCCACAACTGTTTCTCTGTGGGTGGAAATTCCTCTACCAGAGCCTGCAACATTTGAATGCAGCATCTCTCAAAGCAAGGCCTGGAAATGCTGCATTCTGACAGCCCTCTGTGATGCTGGTAACATATCCGCCATTTTGTGTTTGTATCGGGGGTCAAATTACGTTGCCACCAAGTACTGGTCCTTGCCCTTTAAGCTTTTTACACGGGAGTCCCTCTTCAAAACACTAGAGCATGAAGGCCCCCATTTGCACTAAATTGGAAGCGGTGGAGCGGCCACGCTCCTCCCCCCAGCCACGGACAACACCAGGGATCCCAGAAAAGTTTAAAGGCTGCTTGTGGCGAAACCAACCTCACCACTTGGTGCTGGAGAAGCATGGTTGCCAGCCTCTTGCCCCAGGATTATGGGCCCTCTCATCAGCCCATGCTAAACTTAAACTCCATGGCAATTGAACTGTATTCGTGTAGTCTGAGTGCCATTCACCTAATAATTGAATGCACTCATACCGAAGCTATCTGGGGATATGTTAAATGTCTATGTTTACTGTAATGGTTGTGACATTGTATATTTGAATAGTGATTTCTGTCCTATTGTCCCGTGTGCATTGGCGATTTCCCTTTGTCCTGAGAGATAATTGGATTACTTAACAATTATCTCCAGAACAGAAAACGGTGTATGTAAAACTGTGTATTCTCCTGCCTGTGATAATTACATCAACCCATTGTGTAAGGTAATTGTATCACAGGCAGAGGGGAGGATTTTGTATGGGAGTGTTTTACTGTATTGTACGTGTTTATTAGTTGTCTTACAAAATCTGTGGGTGGTACTAGTGTGTAACAATGTTATATAAGATCAATAAACACACAGCTCTGGCTGACTCTGGAGGGACTACCCTCCTTGGGCTGATCTGGGTACTGTCGTCAGATCGCTGGGTGGCGGCCGTTGCTACCTCCTCTTCCTCATCCGATGCCAAGAATGGCTGCGCATCGGTAAGGTCTGGGAATGGGTGGGAAAATAAATCCTCTGACTTGAGTGGAGGGGCTATGGTGGTGGTGGTGTCTTTGGAGGTGCACACAGCAGAGGGAGGAGGGTGCTAATACAGAGGATGACGATGGTGCAGAAGCAGGAGGCTGAGTGAGCCACTCAACCAACTTTGGTGCGTCCTTTGATGTAATCGCACACACCTTCTCCAACTTCCTACTTAGGCTTAGGCCTAGTGCAGCTGCCCAACCCCTACCACCCCTGCAAAATGGCCTGCCTTATTTGGTGGAAGTCAGTATATCAATCCACTCAGTATAACAGTATTTTGTGGAAACAGGTATATAGAACCCAATAATGAGTATTTGCTGGAAGCCGGTAAAGCAAGCCCCTTGATCGATATTTGGTGGAAGCTGGTGTATCGCAGGCCTCAATCAATATTTGGTGGAAGCCGGTATATCAATACCCTGTATCAGTATTTTGTGGAAACAGGTATATAGAACCCAATAATGAGTATTTGCTGGAAGCCGGCAAATCAAACCCCTTAATTGACATTTGGTGGAAGCTGGTGTATCGCAAGCCTCAATCAATATTTGGTGGAAACCGATGTATCACACCCCACAATCAGTATTTTGTGGAAGCAGGTGTATTGCACCCTTTAATCATTTTTTTTTTTTGGGGGGGGCAACAGGTATATCACACCAATAGCAATTAGTTATTCGAATAGCATTTGTCCATCTATATAGCTGCGGTATCTCAGCAGAACCACACACAACTGCTACACAATACAAATGCACTATAAAATACTATCTATGTTAGAAGGTATATTATAGGTATATCACACCCCTCAATCAGTTTTTTTGGGGGCAACAGGTATATCACACCAGTTGCAATTAGTTATTCCAATAGCATTTGTCCCTTTGTATAGCTGCAGTATCTCAGCAGAACCACACACAACTGCTGCACAATACAGATGCACAATAATATACTTTCAATGTTAGAAAGTACTGTATAATATAAGTATATCACACCTATCGATAGCACATCTATACCTGTCCTTAAAAGGACTTTTGTGGCCCTATTATCTAGCGTTTGGTGTCCCTAACAGTCTGTCCCTGCTCCACACAGCAACCACTCTTTACACTGGAAAAAAAACTGAATGTAAAATGGCTGCAAGATCGGGTTTATTTATAGGGTAGGGGGTGTGTCCATGTGCTAAAATGTCTCCATTTTCTGTCCTGTCCCACCTGATGGATGTTTCATGGGTCACAGTTCTTCACAATACTAAGAATATGGCGCCGGCGGACATCGCCATATGTTCCCCTGTTCGGCGAACCGCGAACGAGCAAAGTTCGCCATGGAACGACCGCTGGGCGATCCGCAAGGCCGTCTCTATTAATGTATATTGAGGTTTATTTTGCTGTTAACACTTGTTATGTTGCAAGAAAACATTTTATTAGCATTAAAAAAAATCGACAATAAAAATGAAATTTCACCTCCATTTTCCTTTAATTCATGTGGAACACCTCAAGGGTTAACAAAGTTTGTAACATCAGTTTTGAATAATTTAAGATTCATTTATGGGTGGTTTCCATTACGTAAGCCCCTCCAAATCACTTTATAACTGAATTGTTGAAAATTTGAAAAATTGCTTCAAAAATTCTAAGCCTTTTAACGTCCTAAAAAAATTAAAAGACATTTAGAAAATGATGCCAACATAAAGTAGACATATAGAAATTGTAAAGTTATTACTATTTTATGAGGTATCGCTATCTGACATAAAAGCAGAAAAAATCATATTTAGAAAATAGTGAACTTTTCCAAAATTTCTCTAAATGTTGGATTTTTAATACATAAATGTAAAACATATTGACTCCGATTTATCACTACCATGAAGTACAATGTGTCATGAGAAAACAATCTCAGAATGGCTTGGATAAGAAAAAACGTTCCAAAGTTATTACCACATAAAATAACATCAGATTTGCAAAAATAGTCCTGGGATTTAAGGTGAAAGGTGGCTTGGTACTGAAGGGACTAAAGGGGTTTTGTCACTTCAGCAAATGACATTTATCATATAGAGAAAATTAATACAAGGCACTTACTAATGTATTGCCATTACCCATATTGCTTTGTTTGCTGGCTTGATCCATTTTTCCATCAAATTATTAGTATTGATCGCGAATATTCTAGATTTATTTTTCATCAGTACCCATGATCCCTAACTGCTTCTTGCTTGTGGGCCAATGAGAAGGCTGCAATATCTTTGACTTTAGAAGTAGTGTTGTTCGCAAATTTTCGTTTTGCAAAATTTTTATTGCAAATTTTCCGATGTCGATTTTCGCAATCAAGAAAATAATGACTGGAGATCACGAATTCTCGAATATATGACGAATATTTGCCCAAATATTCGCGAAATATCGTGAATTCAAATATTGCCCTGCCACTCATCACTGCAAATTATGCACTGCTCGTTTCCATGGTTATTACCACTCTGCAATCCAGCAGTGGTGCTTGCACTCTATAGGAAAATATGTGACATGTCCGGTGAGTATGCTGGCCATTCAAGAACTGGGATGTTTTCAGCTTCCAGGAATTGTGCACAGATTCTTGCAATATGGGGCCATACATTATCATGCTGCAACATGAGGTGATGGTCGTGGATGAATGGGCCTCAGGAGTTCATCACGGTATCTCTATGCATTCAAAATGCCATCAATAAAATGCTCCTGTGTTCGTTGTCCATAACATACGCCTGCCCATACCATAGCCCCACCTCCACCATGGGCCACTCGATCCACAACATTGACATCAGCAAACCGCTCACCCACACGACACCACTCACACTGTCTGCCATCTGCCCTGAACAGTGAAATCCAGGACTCTTCCATGAACAGAACACCTTTCCAACGTGCCAGACACCATCAAATGTGAGCATTTGCCCACTCAAGTCGGTTACGACGACAAACTGCAGTCAGGTCCAGACCCTGATGAGGATGACGAGCATGCAGATGAGCTTCTCCGAGACGGTTTCTGACAGTTTCTGTAGAAATTCTTTGGTTATGCAAACCGATTATTGTTGCTGCAGCGGTTCGGGTGGCTGTTGTCAGACGATCATGGAGGTGAACATGCTGGATGTGGTGTGGTTACACATGGTCTGCGGTTGTGAGGCCGGTTGGATGTACTGCCAAATTCTCTGAAACACCTTTGGAGATGGCTTATGGTAGAGAAATGAACATTCATTGCACGGGCAACAGCTCTGGTCGACATTCCTGCAGCCCGCATGCCAATTGCACTCTCCCTCAAACGTTGCGACATCTGAGGCATTGTGCTGTGTGATCAAACTGCACATTTTAGAGTGGACTTTTCTTGTGGGCAGTGTAAGGCACACCTGTGCAATATTCATGCTGTCTAATCAGCACCTTGATATGCCACACCTGTGAGGTGGGATGGATTATCTCGGCAAAGGAGAAGTGCTCACCAACACAGATTTAGACAGATTTGTGAACAATATTTGAGAGTAATGGGTCTTTTGTGTATGTAGAAAATGTTTCAGATCTTTGAGCTCATGCAAAATACGAGCAAAAACTGAAAGTGTTGCGTTTATATTTTTGTTCAGTGTAGTTTAATATTGACTCCAAGATCCTTGTGTGAATGGTTAGTTCTTATGGATCTACAAAGCTTCGGGAAGGATATTTATCTTATTTTCTTACGTTGTGGAGTAATGGCCCTCCTGCCATGAAGATGTGTAGTATCCCTCCAGCCATGACAAATAAACTGCTTGTCCCATTGCAGAAACTTATCTCCTATCCAAAGAACAGGGGCCCACGTTCCCGCTTTTGAATGAAGCAGTGGACATGCATGCACACTGGTTCTCCATTCAACTGCCAGAGATAGACGAGTGCTTGTACTCTGCTATCGTCAGCAGTCACATAGAGCTGAATGGAGCAGTGGAGAAACATGCGTGTCTACTAATCCGTTCAAACTGTGTGAACACAAGCCCACATTCTCTTTTGTGCATTATTTTGTCTGTTAGTTTCGAGACGACCTGGAAGAGACACAAGACAGATCAGACCAACCCTTTAGGGTGTTGCCACACTTCCTCAGGTGTAGATCATACAGAAACATTATGCAGAAACATTAGGACAGATGCTAGTTCTTTTATTTTTTAATCCATTCATGGGTTTTGCTTCAAAACTGCATAAAAAACCTGAATGAAACCTACACCTCTGACAGTACCCTTAGACCCTGCAAGTTATCTGTAGCAATACTTTCGATTTTATGACTATTGAAAGGGTGCCAATGCCTTCTAAAAGCAGACCTTTGAGACCTGTAGATTAACACTAGAGATGAGCGAATCATTCCGAATTTGAGGATAAATTCTATTCGCCTAGAAACCGAATTTCCTGGTGCTTCGTGTCAGCGAATCGATTTAACCTGAAATAGTCTAAAAAACAAAAAATGTAAAACTCACCGCCTCCTTTTGCTTGTGAGGGGCTGAAAATCCTGTGTGGCGCGAGATTACATCATCACGCCGGCTGGCATGATGACGTCATACGTCACCACGCCAGCGTGATGACTTAATCTCGCGCCGCACAGGATTTTGGCCGAGATCTTCAAGCAATATGGCGGTGGCTGGCCCGTCGCGAGCAAATGGAGGCGGTAAGTTTGATTTTGTAAGTTTAAATTATTGTTAATTTTACACTCACATGCTGCGATCATGTATGAACGCGGCATCTGAGGGGTACAATGACAGGGGCGGCGCTATCGCAGCTCCCTGTCATTGCACCCGCTACTTACAAAATGCGCTTTGTGACAAATCTAATTTTCAATAAATTTGCTCATCTCTAATTAACACCTTAATGCGCTTACCATAAAATCAATGTTCTAACAGTTAAAAGCAATCAAATAGGTAACAAAATTCCATTATCCTGTCCTTGTTTCTGAGTAAAGAAAAATAGAGTTGTTTTTTTTTGTACTTTGTACTTGAAGAGATCTTTGTTCTTGCAACAGCCTTTGTACTTGCAGCAATATTGTTCCATTTTTGTAATGAAAAAGCTAAGGGTTTGCAGTGATTACAAAAATTGTATAAAAACATTCAACAAAAACTAAATATACCCTAAGGTCTCTTTCAAATAACAGCATTTTGTTCAGTACTTCTTACCAGTATATAACAGCAGCACAATGGAGTCTCTTATCCCCTTCTTGACACTTTACAAAGTAGGAGATGAGGTGGAAAGGTGGTCATATTGTAAATGCATGTGGCTCAACCACTATACAGTAGATTTTGCAAGCTGTAAAATGTTAGGCTGTTTCCACAACTCCTAAACTACAATGGAGAGAGACATGCTGCAGGCCCGTATTTAGCTCTTGAGCTACCCTAGGCACTTTTAGTGCTCATGCCCCCTATTGGTGAGTCAGATGAAACTGCTACTCAAACACTTCAGACACGCTGCAAACTGGTATTGACAATTTACTTTGGGAAAAGGCAACTTTTGCAGTGATATGTCTTTCAACTGTGTCTTTAATATCACTGGGTCAACAATTAAATTTTTATAGTAAAATTTCTTTGAAACTGTGCATCCCCAAAAATGCAGTGTGTGCGGTGAACTAGGCATTCAATAACACTTTATTGCAAAACATTTAATTCCTTAGTGACCTGACCAGCCTGTTCTGGGTCTTACTGAACAAGTGTTTTCTTCATTTTTTTCATTGTCAGTAGAGATGAGCGAATTTCTAAAAAATTTGATTTGGCCGGTTCGTCAAATTTTCTGAAAAGATGCGATTAGATCCGAATTTATTATTGGCGAATTGTGTTAAAAACAGCTATTTTCTGGCTGCAGAGAGCCTGTATAGTGGTGTAACACTGTGCCTTGCATTAACACGCATAGGAAGTCTGCTGTGGTAGTGAAACAATACTGTGAGTTCAGTATGACACGCACATGACAGGCGTCGCTCTTAGAATCACTGCACACTTCACTTATTTGGGCAGTTATGGGGCCAAAACTGACTAAATAACTCAAGTATGAAATCAGCCTTACAGGTCAATGTTAGTGCCAGGTATAAAGAACTGTGCAGAGGCCCAAGATCCTACTATAGATTGAAAGAGCACATTCCATTTACACCGTCGTCATCTGATTCCACATAGATATCTACAGAACATGTTCTATTAAACGCTTATACAAGTAGAGCCCCCCGACAGAGTAGAGAGGGTGTCAGCAGTAGGTTTGTGTTGACGTCACTGATTATTTTGCCCATCTTCAGAACAATAACACCAAAAATGGATCCTGTCTGTTGAGCATCCGCCTTTACTCGGTCAGCATTTGGTCAGTAATCCATCAGTATTGCTAAAGCAAAATAAACAAAAAAAAAAAAACAGGAGTAGATCCAAAACAGAGATGACAAGTGAATGGAATATTTACATGTTTTCTGTGTTTTGTACCCACTCCTGCTTTTGGCTACCAAATCGTAAGTCAATTCTGATGGGACCATACAGGCCTTACAACGGCTGCATAGACAGGATCCAAGAAGGGTCAACTAAATGATGATGTCCACAAGGCCAAACAGGGACACTAGTGGGACAGTCACCGAGTGGGGAGGGTGGGAACAGCATGATAAATCCAGAGTGGCCCAATGACATAGTGGTGAGGTGGCAGCAGTATGAAAATACCAAAAAGTGGCCCAGTGACATAGTGGTAAGGTGGCAGAAGCCTGAGGAGACCACAGAGTGGCCCAGAGACAGAGTTGTGAGTTTGCAGCAGCATGAGGATACCACAGAGTGGCAAGTTGACACAGTGTGGATGTGGCAACAGCATGAGGAGACCACAGAGTGGCACAATGACATAGAGTGGAGGTGGCAGCAGCAGCAGCATGAGAAGGCCACAGTGTGGCCCAGAGACAAAGTTGTAGGTTGGCAGCAGCATTAGGAGACCACAGAGTGGCCCAGTGACATAGTGTTGAGGTAGCAGCAGCATGAGGAAACCACAGAGTGGCACAATGATAGAGTGTGGAGGTGGCAGCAGCAGCATGAGGAAGCCACAGAGTGTCACAATGATAGAGTGTGGAGGTGGCAGCAGCAGGCGATCAGAGTGCCATAATAACATAGTGTGGAGGTGACAACAGCAGCATGAGGCGACCTGAGTGGTGAGATGGCAGCAGCATCAGAAGACCACAGAGTGACCCGGTGACAGAGTGGGGAGGTAGGTGGCAATAACAGCTACCTGAAGCTTGCTGTACTAAGTGGGCTGCTGAATAAGTGGAGTTAAAGAACCGGAGTTCTGGTGCTGACTGCTGAGTAGTGATGAGCGGCAGGGGCAATATTCGAATTCGCGATATTTCACAAATATTTGGTAGCATATCCGTCATATATTCACGAATTCGAGATTATTTTCTTGATCGCAAAAAAAAATCAGCTATGTAATATTCGCGTAATGCGTGTGAAATGCGGGCGTGGGTCACTATAGCTACATTTTCCAAGCTGCTAGAAGTTTCCTGAGACTGGAGAAAATAGTTGGCTCGGCAGAACATTACAATAGCTTTATATGCAGATAGAGTGCTCCAATATATTCGCAATTCCGAAATCGACACTAATGATGCAAATATTTTGGCGCAATACGTGCAACTTCACATTTTAACAGGTCTGACTACTTATTAGTGATTGGTGCACTAAGTATTGTTTTGAACTTGTGACATCAGAGCACTATGTATGTATGTATGTATGTAGAATACATACAACCAAAAAAAAAAAACCAATAACCCCACAAAATAGGAGGAAAACACTCATATAAAATATATGTAGGTTTATTAATACATGAGATAATTATACAGTAACATAAGGCACCTGGTCATGGGATGCAGGGACTCCCCGTGTATCGGAGCAACAGTCCCCCACCCTCACATGCGCCGCACTGACAGTCACCTCGACTGTCACCTCCACCTCTACCTGACAGCCCCTCTTGAATTATTTTATTGTACTCACCATCACCACCTCCTCAGGCAGAGAGTTCCATAGTCTCACTGCTCTTACCGCAAAGAATCCTTTTCTATATTTGTGTACAAACCTGCTTGTCTCCAGACGCAGAGGGTGTCCCCTTGTCACAATCCTTGGAATAAATATATGATGGGAGAGATCTCTGTACTGTCCCCTGATATATTTATACATAGTAATTAGATCTCCCCTCAGTTTTCTTTTTTTCTAAAGTGAATAGCCCTAATGTTGATAATCTTTCAAGGTACTGTAGTTGCCCCATTCCAGTTAATACTTTAGTTGCCCTCCTCTGAACCCTCTCCAGCTCTGCTATGTCTGCCTTGTTTAGAGGAGCCCAGAACTGTACACAGTACTCCATGTGTGGTCTGACTAGTCATTTGGAAAGTGGTAGGACTATGTTCTTATCACAAGCATCTATGCCCCTTTTGATGCAACCCATAATCTTATTGGCCTTGGCAGCAGCTGCCTGACACTGGTTTTTACTGCTTAGTTTGCTGTTTATTAAAATTCCTAGATCCTTTTCCACGTCAGTGTTACCCACTGTTTTACCATTTAGTATGTACGGGTGATTTGCATTATTCCTTCCTATGTGCATAACCTTACATTTGTCAGTGTTAAACCTCATCTGCCACTTCTCTGTCCAAACCTCTAATCTATCCAGATCCAACTGTAGCAGTATACAGTCCTCTTCAGTGTCAATTACTTTACACAGTTAAGTGTCATCTGAAAAAATTGATATTTTACTGTGCAAGTCTTCTACAAGATCATTAATAAATATATTGAAGAGAATAGGGCCCAATACTGACCCCTGAGGTACTCCGCTAGTGACAGTGACCCAATATGAGTGTGTACCATTAATAACCACCATTCAGAAATAAATGTCGTTTGAGCAGCTCTCACCTGCCTGGAATTCCAGCTGTACGGCACGGAACCGCTCCCTCACCCGGATTGGGAGCAAATAGAGATAAATGCAAAAAGGGAAGTTGTCCAGCCTGTCTTCGTGGTAATTAGGGATGAGCGAACCCGAACTGTATAGTTCGGGTTCGTACCGAATTTTGGGGTGTCCGTGACACGGACCCGAACATTTTCGTAAAAGTTCGGGTTCGGTGTTCGTCGCTTTCTTGGCGCTTTTTGAAAGGCTGCAAAGCAGCCAATCAACAAGCGTCATACTACTTGCCCCAAGAGGCCATCACAGCCTTGCCTACTATTGGCATGGCTGTGATTGGCCAGTGCAGCATGTGACCCAGCCTCTATATAAGCTTGGGTCACGTAGCGCTGCACGTCACTCTGCTGATTCAAGCATAGGGAGAGGTTGCTGCTGCGACGTTAGGGCGAGATTAGGCAGATTAACTCCTCCAAAAGACTTTATTCTGTGATCGATCTCCAGCTGTGGATCATTGAAGTGCTAATATCGACTTGCTCACTTTTTTGAGGCTGCCCAGAGCGTTTTTAGATCACTTTTTTCTGGGGTGATCGGCGGCCATTTTGTGGCTTGTGGTGCGCCAGCACAAGCTACCACCAAGTGCTTTTAACCATCAATAGTGTGGTTATTTTTTGCTATATCCTACATCAGCTGCAGGCTGAGCCTGTGTCACCGAAGTGCATTTAACCATCAACAGTCTGGTTATTTTTTGACCATATACTACATCAGGTGCAGGCTGAGCCTGTGTCACCCAAGTGCATTTAACCATCAACAGTGTGGTTAATTTTTGGCCATATACTACATCAGGTGCAGGCTGAGCCTGTGTCACCCAAGTGCATTTAACCATCAATAGTGTGGTTATTTTTTGGCCATATACTACATCAGGGGCAAGTTGAGCCTGTCACCCAGCGCCAAAAAAATAGACCTGACATTTCTATTCAACCAAATCTGTACTCTTTTAGCTGGTCAAGTTATTTGTAGTGACCGTAAAAGCACAGTTTTTGTTCTGGGGTGAAAAACTATTCCCAAATTCGGCATTCTCAAAATAAGTAGTTTATGCTATATGAGGCCTACTTGAAATCTATCCCAAAAAGGATATCTTAGATTCAAGGTGCTGATAGTGTCATTCAGAAAAACTTAACACACACGCTACCGTGCAGATACAAGTCTAATTCTGTAATTAAACGTATACCTGTCACACAGCGCAAAAAAAAATAGGCCTCACATTTCTATTGTCACGAGGGTGTCGAGGACCACGCCTGACTCCGTTATACCCGGGGTCAGGAAGTCGCAGCGGTTGGCTGCACGCTCTATTTAAGATAGGGCTGTTTTCCTTATGGTAGCTTTCTGGGTTTGCTTAGCAAACCCTTTTGGCTCACTCAGGGATCCGTAGGTCCTTCTCCTCAGCTGTTCCTTGTCCAGCACTCCCAGACCTCCTTATATTTCTCTCTCACACTTCTCTGGTTGCCAGAGATAGAGCTTCCTGCCTGGACATCTATTCTGACCTTCTGGAGCTGTGTTGCTGCGTTCGCTGGTAGTTGGTCCAGTACGCTACCCTCCAGATCCCTGTTGGACCTTTTTGGTTTATTGTGGTCGCCCACCTGGGTGTATGTGTTTGTATGTTTTGTCTGTCCTCTCCCTGGTGTTTCCCTCTTAGTGATAGTGGTGTGGACTAGCGATCCCACCGGCCTGTTCACTATCCAGGGCTCATATTAGGGAAAGCCAGGGTTTAGGCACGCGATCGCCGCACGGGTGAGGAACCCGTCTAGGGACGTCAGGGCAGTCAGGTGCCAGCCGCAAGGTGAGTTAGGGGTCACCACCTTTCCCTCTCCCTTGGGCAGGGCTTTCCCTGTTTTCCTCCCTGTGCGTGTCGTCGGTCATTACATTATCTCTGGCCCTTATTTTGTGTAGGTAAAAAAATAAAAATAAAAAAAATTTTTTTTTTACCTACTTAGAATCCAGTATGGATCAAATTGCTGCTCTGTCCAAACAATTTCATGGCCTGTCTTTGGAGGTGGTAGGATTGAAGGCGTCGGTCCTCCAGCAACAGCAGCAATTACAACTGACTGCAAGCCCAGCGGTTGCTACTGGTAACCAGGTTGTTGCGGAACCCAAGGTCCCTCTCCCTGACAGATTTTCTGGGGGAAGGGACAAGTTTTTGACATTCCGTGAGGCCTGTAAGTTATATTTTAAACTGCGCCCTTACTCCTCTGGTAATGAAGATCAGCGGGTGGGGGTTGTTATTTCCCTGCTGCAGGGGGATCCGCAGTCCTGGGCGTTCTCTTTACCTACTGATTCCCAGGCTCTTCGGTCAGTGGATGAGTTTTTTGGGGCCTTGGGTCTCATATATGATGACCCTGACCGAGTCGCCCTGGCTGAATCAAGATTACGGAGACTCTTACAAGGAGAGCGGCCGGTAGAGGAGTATTGCTCTGAATTCCGTAGGTGGGCTACGGATACCCAATGGAACGACCCGGCTCTCAGGAGTCAGTTCTGCTCTGGGTTATCCGAAAGGGTTAAGGATGCGCTTGCATTATATGAGACCCCCTTTTCCCTTGATGCGGTTATGTCCCTTTCTATCCGAATAGATAGACGCCTTAGGGTCAGGTTGAAAAAACCGGAGCAATTGGTAACCCCTCCCAAGCAGCAGTTAGTCTGTACGGACTTAGACGAGCCTATGCAGCTAGGAGGAACTACTCGTCAGGTCCGTCCTCCTGAGGCTCGCCGTAGGCGTGGGGTTTGTTTTTTTTGTGGGGAGAGGGGTCATTTCATTAATGTCTGTCCTTCTTTCCTCAGAAACAAAAGACCGTCGGAAAAACTACTAACCCCAGGCTGTGTGGAGGATGTCAGCCGGGGGGTATACGTTTCCTCCATACGTACATCGCAATTTGTGTTGCCAGCGGTTATTATTTTTGGTGATAAGACGGAGACTATTTCTTTCTTTCTAGACAGTGGAGCAGGGGTAAATTTGATAGATGCCCATTTTGCCCGCACTTTGGGTTTGTCTCTCTGTACTTTACAGAGACCCATTCCCATATTCGCTATTGATTCTGCTCCCCTGTCTCAGAGAAACCTCACGCACATGGTTCATAATTTACACCTTCGGGTAGGGGACCACCATAACGAGATGCTTTCAGGTTATGTTCTGGAGGGGCTTCCCACTCCGGTAGTGCTGGGTCTTTCCTGGTTGGTAGCGCACAATCCAGTGGTGGATTGGCAGGCCAGGGAGATATTGGAGTGGAGTGAGCAGTGCAGAGAAAATTGCTTAAATAGCAATTGCTTAGTCGCCTCCATAACTACCCTACCTACATTTATTTCGGACTTTGAGGATGTTTTTTCTGAAAAGGGTTGTCAGAAGTTACCACCTCATCATCCTTATGATTGCCCGGTTAACCTTATTCCCGATTCCCAAAATTACCCAAGACCAGGTTATATAATCTTTCGGGTCCAGAGAGACAAGCCATGAAAGATTATATCTCCGAGAGCTTGGCTAAGGGACACATCAGACCCTCTTCTTCACCCGTGGCTGCAGGGTTTTTCTTCGTTAAAAAGAAAGATGGGGGCCTGCGTCCTTGCTTAGATTTTCGCGAATTAAATCAGATAACCATCCGAGACCCATACCCTCTTCCTCTCATTCCTGACCTGTTTAATCAGATTGCGGGTGCTAGGTGGTTCTCCAAACTTGATCTTAGGGGTGCCTACAATCTGATTCGTATTAAGGAGGGGGATGAGTGGAAGACAGTGTTTAACACCCCTGAGGGGCATTATGAAAATCTAGTTATGCCTTTCGGTCTGACCAATGCTCCTGCCGTCTTTCAACATTTCGTTAATGACATTTTTAGTCATCTAATCGGCAGGTTTGTGGTAATATACCTAGATGATATTTTAATTTATTCGTCCGATCTGAAAACACATGAGGTGCATGTCAGACAAGTTCTGCAGGTCCTACGGACGAATGAATTATATGCTAAAATTGAAAAATGTGTCTTCGCCGTTCAGGAGATACAATTCCTGGGTTATTTTTTATCTGCGTCAGGTTTCCGTATGGATCCTAGGAAGGTCCAGGCAATTTTAGATTGGGATCTTCCTGAGAACCTCAAAGCACTACAACGGTTCTTGGGCTTCGCGAATTTCTATAGGAAATTCATTAAAAATTATTCACTTATTGTAAAACCGCTTACTGACATGACTAGGAAGGGGACTGATTTTTCTAAATGGTCTGACGCCGCTAAAGTTGCTTTTTCCTCTCTAAAAGAGAGGTTTACCTCAGCACCTGTACTGGTCCAACCTGATGTCTCTCAGCCTTTTATTGTTGAAGTCGATGCGTCAGAGGTGGGAGTGGGGGCGGTGCGGTCTCAGGGTCCGTCTCCTGGCAAATGGCGTCCTTGTGCTTTCTTTTCTAAAAAACTATCTGCAGCAGAAAAGAACTACGATATTGGCAATAGGGAACTATTAGCTATTAAACTTGCGTTTGAGGAGTGGCGTCATTTCTTAGAGGGGGCAGTCCACCCCGTCACTGTAATTACGGACCACAAAAATCTTCTGTACCTCGAATCAGCTAAGCGTCTCACCCCTAGACAGGCTAGGTGGTCGCTATTTTTTACCAGGTTTAACTTTGTGATTACCTATCGTCCTGGGGCAAAGAACACCAAGGCTGATGCACTATCTCGTTGTTTCCCTGGAGGGGGTAATGTGAGTGATCCGGTACCCATTCTTCAAAGAGGAGTGGTTGTTTCTGCGGTACACTCTGTTTTGGAGGGGAAGGTGTTAGAGGCCCAGGGGGATGCCCCGGTCTCTTGCCCCTCAGAGAAATTGTTTGTACCGTTGAACTTACGTTTCGAATTATTAAAGGAACATCATAATTCGGCACTTGCTGGGCACCCGGGTAGTAAAGCAACCTTGGAACTATTGTCTCGTCGTTTTTGGTGGCCAAGGTTGCGTCAGGATGTATTGGATTTTGTGTCTTCTTGTTCTACCTGTGCGCGCGCAAAAGTTTCACATACACGTCCTGCAGGGTCTCTATTACCACTCGTCATTCCCAATAGACCGTGGACACATCTGTCAATGGATTTTATCACTGACTTACCTTTGTCTGCGGGTAAAACAGTTATTTTGGTAGTAGTGGACAGGTTTAGCAAAATGGTACACTTCATTGCGTTACCCGCACTACCTAATGCTAAGACTCTTGCTCAGGTATTCGTCAGTGAAATCGTGAAGCTTCACGGGGTCCCCTCCGATGTTGTTTCGGATCGGGGTACCCAGTTTATTTCTAAATTTTGGAAAGCTTTTTGTTCTCGTTTGGGGGTACACTTGTCCTTTTCCTCTGCTTTCCATCCTCAGTCGAATGGACAGACTGAGCGTACCAACCAAAACCTTGAGACATATCTAAGATGTTTTGTGTCTGAAAACCAAGAGTTGTGGTCATCATATTTACCGTTAGCTGAGTTTGCCATAAATAATCGTCGTCAGGAATCCACTGGCAAGTCACTATTTCTTGGTGCATATGGTTTTCATCCCCAATTCTGTACTTTCAAAGAGGGGGGGTCTTCTGGGGTTCCCGAAGAGGAACGGTTTTCGTCATCTCTTTCATCGGTATGGCAGAAGGTGCAAGCTAACTTGAAAAATATGGGAGGTAAATACAAATGCATGGCTGATAAGAGACGGTCGCCAGGTCCGGACCTAGGAGTGAATGACTATGTGTGGTTGTCTACTAGGAATATTAAATTGAAGGTTCCCTCTTGGAAACTGGGTCCTAGGTTTATTGGCCCTTACAAAATTGTAGCCATCATCAACCCCGTGGCTTTTCGCCTGGAGTTACCTCAGACTTTTAAAATTCATAATGTTTTTCATAAGTCGTTACTCAAAAAATATGTTCCACCTCTAGAACCATCACCGCTGCCACCCCCTCCTGTTGTCGTGGATGGTAACCTAGAATTTCAGATATCCAAAATTGTTAATTCTCGTCGGGTCCGCCGCTCTCTTCAATATCTGGTGCATTGGAGAGGTTACGGTCCCGAGGAAAGAATGTGGGTTCCTGCGTCTGAGGTAAACGCCGACAGGTTAGTTCGGGTTTTTCATGCCTCTCATCCTGGGAGACCTGGTCCTGAGTGTCCGGAGGCCCCCCGTAGAGAGGGGGGTACTGTCACGAGGGTGTCGAGGACCACGCCTGACTCCGTTATACCCGGGGTCAGGAAGTCGCAGCGGTTGGCTGCACGCTCTATTTAAGATAGGGCTGTTTTCCTTATGGTAGCTTTCTGGGTTTGCTTAGCAAACCCTTTTGGCTCACTCAGGGATCCGTAGGTCCTTCTCCTCAGCTGTTCCTTGTCCAGCACTCCCAGACCTCCTTATATTTCTCTCTCACACTTCTCTGGTTGCCAGAGATAGAGCTTCCTGCCTGGACATCTATTCTGACCTTCTGGAGCTGTGTTGCTGCGTTCGCTGGTAGTTGGTCCAGTACGCTACCCTCCAGATCCCTGTTGGACCTTTTTGGTTTATTGTGGTCGCCCACCTGGGTGTATGTGTTTGTATGTTTTGTCTGTCCTCTCCCTGGTGTTTCCCTCTTAGTGATAGTGGTGTGGACTAGCGATCCCACCGGCCTGTTCACTATCCAGGGCTCATATTAGGGAAAGCCAGGGTTTAGGCACGCGATCGCCGCACGGGTGAGGAACCCGTCTAGGGACGTCAGGGCAGTCAGGTGCCAGCCGCAAGGTGAGTTAGGGGTCACCACCTTTCCCTCTCCCTTGGGCAGGGCTTTCCCTGTTTTCCTCCCTGTGCGTGTCGTCGGTCATTACATCTATTCAACCAAATCTGTACTGTTTGAGCTGGTCAAGTTATTTTTAGTGACGGTAAAAGCAAAGTTTTTGTTCTGGGGTGAAAAACTATTCCCAAATTTGACATTCTCAAAATAAGTAGTTTATGCTATATGAGGCCTACTTGAAATCTATCCCAAAAAGGATATCTTAGATTCAAGGTGCTGATAGTGTCATTCAGAAAAACTTAACACACACGCTACCGTGCAGATACAAGTCTAATTCTGTGATTAAACGTATACCTGTCACACAGCGCAAAAAAAAATATGCCTCACATTTCTATTCAACCAAATCTGTACTGTTTTAGCTGGTCAAGTTATTTGTAGTGACGGTAAAAGCAAAGTTTTTGTTCTGGGTTAAAAAACTATTCCCAAATTTGACATTCTCAAAATAAGTAGTTTATGCTATATGAGGCCTACTTGAAATCTTTCCCAAAAAGGATATCTTAGATTCAAGGTGCTGATAGTGTCATTCAGAAAAACTTAACACACACGCTACCGTGCAGATACAAGTCTAATTCTGTGATTAAACGTATACCTGTCACACAGCGCAAAAAAAAATAGGCCTCACATTTCTATTCAACCAAATCTGTACTGTTTTAGCTGGTCAAATTATTTGTAGTGACCGTAAAAGCACAGTTTTTGTTCTGGGTTGAAAAACTATTCCCAAATTTGCCATTTTCAAAATTGTGGTGAACGGGAACAATGAGGAAAACATCTAATAAGGGACGTGGACGTGGACATGGTCGAGGTGGTGTTAGTGGACCCTCTGGTGCTGGGAGAGGACGTGGCCGTTCTGCCACAGCCACACGTCCTAGTGAACCAACTACTTCAGGTCCCAGTAGCCAGCAGAATTTACAGCGATATTTGATGGGGCCCAATGCCGTTCTAAGGATGGTAAGGCCTGAGCAGGTACAGGCATTAGTCAATTGGGTGGCCGACAGTGCATCCAGCAGGTTCACATTATCTCCCACCCAGTCTTCTGCAGAAAGCGCACAGATGGCGCATGAAAACCAAGCCCATCAGTCTGTCACATCACCCCCATGCATATCAGGGAAACTGTCTGAGCCTCAAGTTATGCAGCAGTCTCTTATGCTGTTTGAAGACTCTGCTGCCAGGGTTTCCCAAGGGCATCCACCTAGCCCTTCCCCAGGGGTGGAAGAGATAGAATGCATTAACGCACAACCACTTATGTTTCCTGATGATGAGGACATGGGAATACCACCTCAGCACGTCTCTGATGATGACGAAACACAGGTGCCAACTGCTGCGTCTTTCTGCAGTGTGCAGACTGAACAGGAGGTCAGGGATCAAGACTGGGTGGAAGACGATGCAGGGGACGATGAGGTCCTAGACCCCACATGGAATGAAGGTCGTGCCACTAACTTTCACAGTTCGGAGGAAGAGGCAGAAGTGAGACCGAGCCAACAGCGTAGCAAAAGAGGAAGCAGTGGGCAAAATCAGAACACCCGCCGCCAAGAGACTCCGGCTGCTACTGACCGCCGCCATCTGGGACCGAGCACCCCAAAGGCAGCTTCAAGGAGTTCCCTGGCATGGCACTTCTTTAAACAATGTGCTGACGACAAGACCCGAGTGGTTTGCACGCTGTGCCATTAGAGCCTGAAGCGAGGCATTAACGTTCTGAACCTTAGCACAACCTGCATGACCAGGCACCTGCATGCAAAGCATGAACTGCAGTGGAGTAAACACCTTAAAAACAAAGAAGTCACTCAGGCTCCCCCTGCTACCTCTTCTGCTGCTGCCGCCTCGGCCTCTTCTGCTGTTGCCGCCGCCTCGGCCTCTTCCTCCGCCTCTGGAGGAACGTTGGCACCTGCCGCCCAGCAAACATGGGATGTACCACCAACACCACCACCTGCGTCACCAAGCATCTCAACCATGTCACACGGCAGCGTTCAGCTCTCCATCTCACAAACATTTGAGAGAAAGCGTAAATTCCCACCTAGCCACCCTCGATCCCTGGCCCTGAATGCCAGCATTTCTAAACTACTGGCCTATGAAATGCTGTCATTTAGGCTGGTGGATACAGACAGCTTCAAACAGCTCATGTCGCTTGCTGTCCCACAGTATGTTGTTCCCAGCCGCCACTACTTCTCCAAGAGAGCCGTGCCTTCCCTGCACAACCAAGTGTCCGATAAAATCAAGTGTGCACTGCGCAACGCCATCTGTGGCAAGGTCCACCTAACCACAGATACGTGGACCAGAAAGCACGGCCAGGGACGCTATATCTCCCTAACTGCACACTGGGTAAATGTAGTGGCGGCTGGGCCCCAGGCGGAGAGCTGTTTGGCGCACGTCCTTCCGCCGCCAAGGATCGCAGGGCAACATTCTTTGCCTCCTGTCTCCTCCTCCTCCTACTCAGCTTCCTCCTCCTCTTCTTCCACCTGCTCATCCAGTCAGCCACACACCTTCACCACCAACTTCAGCACAGCCCGGGGTAAACGTCAGCAGGCCGTTCTGAAACTCATATGTTTGGGGGACAGGCCCCACACCGCACAGGAGTTGTGGCGGGGTATAGAACAACAGACCGATGAGTGGTTGCTGCCGGTGAGCCTCAAGCCCGGCCTGGTGGTGTGCGATAATGGGGGAAATCTCGTTGCAGCTCTGGGACTAGCCGGTTTGACGCACATCCCTTGCCTGGCGCATGTGCTGAATTTGGTGGTGCAGAAGTTCATTCGCAACTACCCCGACATGTCAGAGCTGCTGCATAAAGTGCGGGCCATCTGTTCGCGCTTCCGGCGTTCACACCCTGCTGCTGCACGCCTGTCTGCGCTACAGCGTAACTTCGGCCTTCCCGCTCACCGCCTCATATGCGATGTGCCCACCAGGTGGAACTCCACCTTGCACATGCTGGACAGACTGTGCGAGCAGCAGCAGGCCATAGTGGAGTTTCAGCTGCTGCACGCACGGGTCAGTCGCACTGCGGAACAGCACCACTTCACCACCAATGACTGGGCCTCCATGCGAGACCTGTGTGCCCTGTTGCGCTGTTTCGAGTACTCCAACAACATGGCCAGTGGCGATGACGCCGTTATCAGCGTTACAATACCACTTCTATGTCTCCTTGAGAAAACACTTAGGGCGATGATGGAAGAGGAGGTGGCCCAGGAGGAAGAGGGGTCATTTTTAGCACTTTCAGGCCAGTCTCTTCGAAGTGACTCAGAGGGAGGTTTTTTGCAACACCAGAGGCCAGGTACAAATGTGGCCAGACAGGGCCCACTACTGGAGGACGAGGAGGACGAGGATGAGGAGGAGGTGGAGGAGGATGAGGATGAAGCATATTCACAGCGGGGTGGCACCCAAAGCAGCTCGGGCCCATCACTGGTGCGTGGCTGGGGGGAAACACAGGACGATGACGATACGCCTCCCACAGAGGACAGCTTGTCCTTACCTCTGGGCAGCCTGGCACACATGAGCGACTACATGCTGCAGTGCCTGCGCAACGACAGCAGAGTTGCCCACATTTTAACGTGTGCGGACTACTGGGTTGCCACCCTGCTGGATCCCCGGTACAAAGACAATGTGCCCACCTTACTTCCTACACTGGAGCGTGATAGGAAGATGCGCAAGTACAAGTGCACGTTGGTAGACGCGCTACTGAGAGCATTCCCAAATGTCACAGGGGAACAAGTGAAAGCCCAAGGCGAAGGCAGAGGAGGAGCAAGAGGTCGCCAACGCAGCTGTGTCACGGGCAGGGTTAGCATGGCAGAGATGTGGAAAAGTTTTGTCACCACGCCACAGCTAACTGCACCACCACCTGATACGGAACGTGTTAGGCAACATTTCACTAACATGGTGGAACAGTACCTGTGCACACCCCTCCACGTACTGACTGATGGTTCGGCCCCATTCAACTTCTGGTTCTCCAAATTGTCCACGTGGCCAGAGCTAGCCTTTTATGCCTTGGAGGTGCTGGCCTGCACGGCGGCCAGCGTTTTGTCTGAACGTGTATTCAGGACGGCAGGGGGCGTCATTACAGACAAACGCAGCCGCCTGTCTACAGCCAATGTGGACAAGCTGACGTTCATAAAAATGAACCAGGCATGGATCCCACAGGACCTGTCCATCCCTTGTGCAGATTAGATATTAACTACCTCCCCTTAACAATATATTATTCTACTCCAGGGCACTTCCTCATTCAATCCTATTTTTATTTTCATTTTACCATTATATTGCGGGGCAACCCAAAGTTGAATGAACCTCTCCTCTGTCTGGGTGCCGGGGCCTAAATGTGTGACAGTGGCCTGTTCCAGTGGTGGGTGACGTGAAGCCTGATTCTCTGCTATGACATGAAGACTGATTCTGTGCTGACATAAGGCGAGATTCTCTGTTATGGGACCTCTCTCCGCTGCCTGGGTGCCTGGGCCTAAATATGTGACAGTGGCCTGTTCCAGTGGTGGGTGACGTGAAGCCTGATTCTCTGCTATGACATGAAGACTGATTCTGCGCTGACATAAGGCCAGATTCTCTGTTACGGGACCTCTCTCCTCTGTCTGGGTGCCGGGGCCTAAATGTGTGACAGTGGCCTGTTCCAGTGGTGGGTGACGTGAAGCCTGATTCTCTGCTATGACATGAAGACTAATTCTGCACTGACATAAGGCCAGATTCTCTGTTACGGGACCTCTCTCCTCTGTCTGGGTGCCGGGGCCTAAATGTGTGACAGTGGCCTGTTCCAGTGGTGGGTGACGTGAAGCCTGATTCTCTGCTATGACATGAAGACTGATTCTGTGCTGACATAAGGCCAGATTCTCTGTTACGGGACCTCTCTCCTCTGCCTGGGTGCCTGGGCCTAAATATGTGACAGTGGCCTGTTCCAGTGGTGGGTGACGTGAAGCCTGATTCTCTGCTATGACATGAAGACTGATTCTGCGCTGACATAAGGCCAGATTCTCTGTTACGGGACCTCTCTCCTCTGTCTGGGTGCCGGGGCCTAAATGTGTGACAGTGGCCTGTTCCAGTGGTGGGTGACGTGAAGCCTGATTCTCTGCTATGACATGAAGACTGATTCTGCCCTGACATAAGGCCAGATTCTCTGTTACGGGACCTCTCTCCTCTGCCTGGGTGCCTGTGCCTAAATATGTGACAGTGGCCTGTTCCAGTGGTGGGTGACGTGAAGCCTGATTCTCTGCTATGACATGAAGACTGATTCTGCGCTGACATAAGGCCAGATTCTCTGTTACGGGACCTCTCTCCTCTGTCTGGGTGTCGGGGCCTAAATGTGTGACAGTGGCTTGTTCCAGTGGTGGGTGACGTGAAGCCTGATTTTCTGCTATGACATGAAGACTGATTCTGCGCTGACATAAGGCCAGATTCTCTGTTACGGGACCTCTCTCCTCTGTCTGGGTGCTGGGGCCTAAATGTGTGACAGTGGCCTGTTCCAGTGGTGGGTGACGTGAAGCCTGATTCTCTGCTATGACATGAAGACTGATTCTGTGCTGACATAAGGCCAGATTCTCTGTTACGGGACCTCTCTCCTCTGCCTGGGTGCCTGGGCCTAAATATGTGACAGTGGCCTGTTCCAGTGGTGGGTGACGTGAAGCCTGATTCTCTGCTATGACATGAAGACTGATTCTGTGCTGACATAAGGCCAGATTCTCTGTTACGGGACCTCTCTCCTCTGTCTGGGTGCCGGAGCCTAAATATGTGACAGTGGCCTGTTCCAGTGGTGGGTGACGTGAAGCCTGATTCTCTGCTATGACATGAAGACTGATTCTGCGCTGACATAAGGCCAGATTCTCTGTTACGGGACCTCTCTCCTCTGTCTGGGTGCCGGGGCCTAAATGTGTGACAGTGGCCTGTTCCAGTGGTGGGTGACGTGAAGCCTGATTCTCTGCTATGACATGAAGACTGATTCTGTGCTGACATGAAGCCAGATTCTCTGCTATGGCATGAAGAGACTGATTCTCTGCTGACATGAAGCCAGATTCTTTGCTATGGCATGAAATACTGATTCTCTGCTGACGTGAAGCCAGATTCTCTGCTATGGGACCTCTGTCCAATTGATATTGGTTAATTTTTATTTTTTTTATTTTAATTTTAATTCATTTCCCTATCCACATTTGTTTGCAGGGGATTTACTTACATGTTGCTGCCTTTTGCAGCCCTCTAGCTCTTTCCTCGGCTGTTTTACAGCCTTTTTAGCTGCCAAAAGTTAGGGTTTTCATTGACTTCAATGGGGTTCGGGACGAAGTTCGGGTCGGGTTCGGATCCCGAACCCGAACATTTCCGGGAAGTTCGGCCGAACTTCTCGAACCCGAACATTCAGGTGTTCGCTCAACTCTAGTGGTAATCCAAAAAGCACTTTATTGAGTATCAAATACTAAAAACATCCAGTTACAAGTTGCATAGGTCTACGCGTTTCGGGCAGAAAACAGTTTAGCCCTAACTCATTCATGAGTAAGGGCTAAACAGTTTTCTGCCCGAAACGCGTAGACCTGTGCAACTTGTAACTTGATGTTTTTAGTATTTATACTCAATAAAGTGCTTTTTGGATTACCACGAAGACAGGCTAGACAACTTCCCCTTTTGCATTAATAACCACCCTATGTTTTATATCACTGAGCCAGTTACTTACCCACATACAGACATTTTCTCCCAGTCGGAGCATTCTCATTTTATATACTAACATTTTATGTGGTACAGTGTCAAATGCTTTGGAGAAGTCCAGATATACGACATCCATTGATTCACCACTGTCAAGGCTAGAACTTACCTCCTCATAGAAACTGATTAAATTAGTTTGACATGACCGATCCCTCATGAAGCCATGCTGATATGATGTTATTTGCTTGTTTTCATTGAGATCCTCCAAGATGTGGGTGTATGCCACCTGGCCCTGGCAATTTGTCTATTTCAATCTTTTTAAGTTGCTGTTGTACTTCTTCCTGGGTCAGACAGGGCACTTTTAATGGGGAATTTACTTTTACATTCTGCATTTCATCTGACAGTTTTTTTTCCTCACTGAATACAGTGGAGAAAAAAATATTTAATAGCTTTGCTTTATCCTCGTCGCTCTCTGCAACTTCCCCATCATTGCTCTGTAGAGGGCCGACACCTTCAGATTTATACTTTTTACCATTTATATAATTGAAGAACATTTTAGGGTTAGTTTTTGCTCTCTTTGGCAATGAATCTCTCGGTCTCTAGTTTGGCGGCTTTTATTTGTATACATATTCTATTTTTTTCCTTATAGTTTTTTAGTGCTTCCTCGCTACGCTCCTGTTTTAGTGATTCAAATGCTTACTTTTTGTCATTTATTGCTTTCTCTACAGTTCTATTTATCCACATTGGTTTCTTCTTGTTCCTTAACCCTTTATTCCTATAAGGTATGTACCTCTCACAATTAGATTTTAGGATGCTTTTAAAAATATCCCATTTTGTGGCAGTATTTTTTATTTTTGAGGACTTTGTCCCAGTTAGTTACATCTATGGCCTCTCTTGGTTGGCAAAATTTCACTTTTTTGAAGTTTGGTATTTTTGTTTTTCCCTATAGAAATGCTCGTTTTAAGGATAATTGGAAGGTTATTGTTTTATGGTCACTATTTCCCAACCTGCACATCTGTTGTTTTGTCAGGTCTATTGGTTAATACTAAGTCCAGTATGGCCGTCCCTCTAGTCGGGTTCTGAACCAGTTGGGAAAGGTAATTGTCTTTTGTTATTGCCAAGAACCTGTTTTCTTTATGAGATGTACAGCTTTCAGTTTCCCAGTCTATATCTGGGTAGTTGAAGTCCCCCATAATAACCACCTCATTATGATTTGCCGCCTCGTCTATCTTGTTTAGTAGTAGATTTTCTGTGGACTCTGGTATATTAGGTGGTTTATAATAAACTCCTATTAGTTAATTTATTATTATTTTTTCCTCCATGTATTTCTACCCACAGTGACTCCACATGTTCATGTCCCTCACTTATATCTTCTCGGACTGTGGGCTTTAGACAGGACCTTACATAAAGGCAAACCCCTCCCCCTCTCCGGTTTTGGCAATCCTTTCTAAGCAGACTGTAACATTGTACATTAACTGCTCAGTCATAGCTATCATCCAGCCATGTCTCAGTTATTGTCACGGGGCGCCAAAGGCGCACTCGGTCTCCCATCAGCCGCAGACCTGCTGCTCAGCTTCGGGAGCGAAGATCTGTGTTTGGCCTCATTCCGAGGGCGGCTTTGCTAGCTGGAAGGCTCCCTGCTCCTAGGTCTGCCTTGAGCGCCGAGCTGATCACTCGGTGCTCGATATGTCTGTCTGTCGGTCATGTGATGCTGGCCACGTCACATGACCCTCACTCCCCACTATAAATACAGGCAGCCTGCTGGCCACAGGTTGCCTGTTAATTTTAGGTATCTGGTGATTGTTTTGATCCTGCATACTTACCTGATCCTGTGTTCCCTGACGATTCTCTGCCTGCTCCTCCTGTACTGTGCATCTCTCCTGGTATCCTGACCCTGGCTTCCACCTGACGATTCTTTGCGGACTCCTGTTGTACTTTGTTTCTCTCCTGGTATTTGACCTCGGCTTTTCCTGACTATTCTCTGCTCATTCCTTAGTACTGCGTAGCTCTCTATGTATTGACCCGGTCCATTCACGTTCCGTTATTTGTCTTGTCTGTCTTCCCAGCACGTATCCTAAGTTAGGGACTGCCGTCTAGTTGTCCCCTGTCATTAGGACTTGCGAGGCAAGTAGGCAGGGCCAGGGGTGAGGGTGGAGCGCAGTGGTCACTATCCTCCCCCCTGTGTGAAGTGTACGTTACCGTCACAGATTAACAGGCTGTAATCTAACCACTGTATCATGAATCCTCTGGTGACCCTGACTGACCATGTCTCTAACCTGACGCAGATGGTGCAGGAGCTAAGTGAGAAACTCTGTTCTTTTGAGCTAGGACAAGGTACTTCCATCCCTCAGGCCTCCAGTCCACATTTAGAGCCCCAGATTAAGCTTCCTGAGCCCTTTTCTGGAGATAGGAAGAAGTTTCTTTCCTTTAAAGAAAATTGTAAACTTTTTTCCATTTGCGCCCCGTATCCTCTGGCCCTGAGAGTCAACGCGTGGGCATTGTCATTTCCCGGTTACAGGGTGATCCCCAGGACTGGGCATTTTCTTCACCTGCTGACGCCAGTTGTTTAACATCAGTGGAGGTTTTTTTTTCAGGCCCTGGGTACCCTGTATGATGAACCAGACAGGACACTGTTAGCCGAGACTGCTCTAAAGGTTCTGGTTCAGGGCGATCTACCTGCGGAGGAGTATTGCACCCAATTCAGAAGGTGGTGTGTTCCCTCAGGATGGAATGAACCAGCACTTAAGAGTCAGTTCAGGTCAGGTCTGTCTGATAACTTAAAGGATCTTCTAGTGACGACAGGAACAACAGTTCTCTTCTCAGATGGTGGTCCAGCCTGAGGTCTATCCCAGAAACAACGCTAAGGTCTCTACCGAAGAACCCATGCAGGTCGGCATCACTCCAGGGAATCTGCGCCGCAGACGTGGAGTGTGTTTTCACTGCTGAGATCCTTACCATTGGATCAACCAGTGTCCTAAGAAGGCCTTCTCCGTTAAGTCTCCCAAGGCAACCGAAAGACCAGGTATACCCTGATATTACGAAATATAAGCTTTTGGTACCTATAACAATATCTCTGGGGGTTAATAAATGGCCGGGTAAGGCCTTTATTGACTCTGGTTCAGCGGCCAGCTTTATTGACTCTGAGTACGCCATTAGACTGGGTATTCCAATTTTTTCTCTTCCTACACCTATCCATGTCATGGCTATTGACGACACTCCCCTGGTAGGTGGTATGGTGAGGTCATGTACCTCAGAGATTTCTTTAACCGTGGGGGTGTGCCACTCTGAGAAATGTTCCCTCTTAGTCCTGGAGAACTTACCAATTACACAACCCCACTATTGATTGGTCCAGGGGGGAGTTGGTGAAATGGGGACCTAAGTGAGACTCGTGCTTGTCTGTGGTACAAGCCGGGGTCTCAGTAGAATCTGATATATTACCTACGGTCATTAGGGAATATTCTGATGTGTTCTCATCACCTACCCCGGAGGTTCTACCACCCCATAGACCTTATGATTGCGCCATAGAGTTAGTAGAAGGTGCCTGGTTTCCTAAGGGGCGTATTTATAATCTCTCTAAGCCCGAATGCAAGGCCATGGAGGATTATATTAAGGAAAGCCTCGGTAAGGGGCACATTAGACCTTCTGTCTCTCCTATGGGAGCGGGGTTTTCTTTGTTAAGAAGAAGGATGGTGGTCTTAGGCCTTGTATCGATTACCGGAAATTGAATAAGATCACTATCCAGAATAGATACTTTCTCCCATTGATTCCGGATTTATTTAACCAGGTTCTGGGGGCAACCTGGTTTTCTAAGATTGACCTGAAAGGGGAATATAATCTAATCCGAATCAAGGAGGGAGACGAATGGAAGACGGCGTTCAATACTCTGGCAGGGCACTTTGAATATCAGGTTATGCCTTTTGGACTCAGCAATGCCACAGCTGTGTTCCAAAACTTTATGAATGATATTCTTAGAGAGTTTTTAGGTAAATTTGTCATTGTCTATCTTGATGACATTTTGATATTTTCTCCTGATTTCAAATCTCATGTGTCTCATGTTAGACAAGTATTAGAGGTGTTGAGGGAGAATCAGTTGTCCGCTAAACAAGAGAAATGTGTCTTTGGTGTACAGGAGATACTGTTTCTAGGGCATGTCCTGACCCCTTACTCCTTCAAGATGGATCCTGGTAAGGTACTAGCTATTAAGGAATGGGTAAGGCCTTCATCCTTAAAGGCCTTACAACGGTTCTTAGGTTTTGCCATTTACTACCGTAAATTTATTAAGAATTTTTCAGTAATTGCTAAACCGTTGACCGACCTTACTAAGAAAGGGGCAGATTTGGAGAACTGGTCTACTGAGGCCATTACTTTGTTTGAAACACTAAAAAAGGCATTCAGTAGAGCTCCCATTCTGATCCAGCCAGATCAGAAGAGACCTTTTATTGTGGAGGTGGATACGTCTGAGGACGGCGCAGGAGCAGTCCTTTCACAAGGTCCTGCTAGTCTAACTAAACTGAGACCGTGTGCATTCTTTTCCAGAAAATTTTCTTCTACCGAGAGAAACTACGACATAGGGAATCGGGAGTTGCTGGCCATTAAATGGGCATTTGAGGAGTGGAGGCATTTTCTGGAGGGGGCAAGGCATTGTGTAACTATTGTCACTGACCATAAGAACCTTATGTTTCTCAAATCTGCTAAGAGGTTGAATCCCCATCAGGCTAGATGGGCACTGTTTTTTACTCGTTTTGAATTCTCCATTACTTTCAGGCCTGGAAGTAAAAACGTGAAGGCTGATGCCTTATCTCGAAGCTTCCATGCTTTTCATCCTATAGAGGCACCGCCTGAATCCATCCTACCAGCAAATATCTTCGTAGCAGCCTTAACCCAAGATATCTCGGTTCTCATTAAGGCTGAACAACATCTGGCACCGGCAACGACCCCAACAGATAAGTTGTTTGTTCCCATACAATTTTGTCTCCAGCTGTTGGGTGAGTGTCATGATTCTGCCTTTTGTGGACATCCTGGTTTTGAGGGCACTAGAGAGCTGGTTTCTAGATCCTATTGGTGGCCCACTCTATTTAGGGATGTCAAGTCCTACGTGTCAGCCTGTGAGGTTTGTGTTAGGTCTAAGACACCTAGGACTCGCCCTGCTGGTAACCTACGACCCCTACCCATTTCCAGTAGACCCTGGTCCCATATCTCGATGGACTTTATTACTGACCTGACCCGGGGGAGGGTAAGACTGTGGTTTGGGTAGTGGTCGATAGGTTTAGCAAGATGGTTCATTTCATTCCTCTGTCTAAACTCCAGAATGCCAAGACCCTGGCGACTATTTTTGTGAAAGAAATTGTACAGTTACATGGTATCCCATAAATATTGTATCTGACAGGGGTGTGCAGTTTGTGTCCAAATTTTGGAGGGTTTTCTGTCAAAGATGTCAGATTTCGTTGTCTTTTTCCTCCGCCTACCACCCTGAGAGTAATGGGCAGACTGAACGCCTTAATCAGTCTGTGGAACAATTCCTGAGGTCGTAAGTAGTGTTGGGCGCGAATATTCGCAATGCGAATATTTCGCGCGAATATCGCATATTCGCGATTTCGCGATTTTTTTGAATATCATGCCATAAATTCGATATTGCGAATATTCGCATTGATTAAATTAGATGATACACAATAAGTTCACGAACTTCAGTTCACTTGTGTTGATAAATGAGTTTGAGTGACTCTGAGTTTCATTCATTTAAGGTGTTGTTTTGCATCAAGGCTCTTTTTCAAAGCCATAGCCAAAATCCTGCCTTTTTTGCGATTTTTCGTAATGCGATTTTTATTAAGCGATGCGATTTCTTTCACACGTGCTATTCTTCCTGCGCATTGATTGACTTGACAATCCCGGCCATGAAAGTTAAAGTGTTTTTGCGATTTTTTTGCCATGCGATTTTTTTCCCGCTTGCGAATTCGTAAACGCTGCGAATTGCGAATATATTCGAAAATTCGCATACACGAATATTCTATGCCTTGCACAGTATAAACTATCTAAATCTCAATTGGACCACAAGCTAGAAGCAGGCTGCTTGTAGCTTGTGGTGGAAATTAAATTGGTAGGGTGAGGTGAGACTTCCAATCATCACTTAATTATAAAGTTTACACTAATTTTAGTTCAGTTTGCGATTTTTTTTCGTAATGCGAATTTATGCGAATATATCATTTCCGTCAAAGTACATAGATCCCGCCCTTCTGTCTTTTTGTCCAATGAAAATGATGTACCTACAGTTGTCATAGGTTAGCAACCTCCCTAGCAACCAATCGGAAAGCTCCCCACCTCTTTACTATATAATATTCTTCCCAGCAGCCATTCTGTGCAGTTTTACTTGGAGTTGGTTGTGTTAGGATCTAAAAACTGTGCTGTGCTGTGTGGTGTGGAATTGTGCTTTTTTAAAAGCAATATATTTCACAATCTAATTATTAATTCTATAGTGTAGGTTGTAGTAGTAGGGAGTGATTAGTGTAGATTGAGGGAGCTTAAGTTTAGTTATATTGTAGGCTTTAGTTTAGTTTAGTTTTAGTGTTTTAGTTAAGTGTGTTAGTGTATTTCCTTAGGTTATAATAGTTTAGTTTGTGTAGTATTTGTTTTGTGTCTGTCAGTGTCCGTGTTTTACGTTAGATAAAAAAAAAAAGAAAAAAAAAGTTTATATAGGGTAGTTTTTCTTAGTCTAGTAGGTTTTGTGTCTGTCTGTGTCAGTGTCCGCGTCTTTTGTTAGTTGAAAAAAAAGAAAAAAAAAGTTTATATAGGGTAGTTGTTAAATAGTTTATTAGCTTTTGTGTCTGTCTGTGTCAGAGCCCGCGTCTTTTCTTAGTTGAAAAAAACAAAAAAAAAAGTTTATATAGGGTAGTTTTTCCTTAGTCTAGTAGGTTTTGTGTCTGTCGGTGTCAGTGTCCACGTCTTTTGTTAGTTGAAAGAAAAAAAAAAAAAAAAGTTTATATAGGGTAATTGTTCAATAGTTTAGTAGCTTTTGTGTCTGTCTGCGTCAGAGTCCGCGTCTTTTTCTTAGTTAAAAAAAAGAAAAAAACTAAAAAAAAAAAGTTTATATAGGGTCGTTTTTCCTTAGTCTAGTAGCTTTTGTGTTTGTCAGTGTCAGTGTCTGTGTCTTTTGTTAGCTAAAAAAAAAAAGTTTATATAGGGTAGTTTTTCCTTAGTCTACTAGGTTCTGTGTCTGTCTGCGTCAGTGTCCTTGTCTTCCTTTAGTTTGAAAAAAAGAAAAAAAAAAAAAAAAGTTTATATAGGGTAGTTGTTGAATAGTTTATTTGCTTTTGTGTCTGTCTGCGTCAGAGTCTGCGTCTTTTCATAGTTGAAAAAAACAAAAAAAAATTATATAGAGGTTAGGATTTATTAATTTATTGATTTAATTTATTGAATTCGTTTTTCATTTTAGCCCCAGATTCCCCATCCCAATAAAGTTTTCCCCAAATCCCACACTTTTTTTTTTGTCTGTGACAGTAAGACCAATCTCTGACCAGTATGACATCACGCGGGCGTTCTGGAAGTCGTGGTAGGGGAGTTGGTTCCAGTGCTGGACCGCTGCCTGCACGGGACCGCTCCTCTACCCACGGAGGTTCAAGTGTGAGGGGCGTCCGACTAATCAGAGAGTTCTTTGGGCGTGGCAGCCGCCCAATTAGTTCTCAGGATGCCCAACAAGTTGTGGCTATGATGGCACAGTCCAGTGCCACAGAGTCCTCCGGCCCAGCCACAACCAGCAGCAGCAGCAGCATCTGCAGGGTTCCGCCTCCTGCAGAATCAACCCCCACCCCCGAAAATTTATCACCTGATCTTTTTGAGGATGTTGATTCTGATATCTTTGGGCAGGCAACTCAGGAGGAACAGGAGGCAGAACTGCAGTTCAGTCCTCCCCATGGTCAGCAACTCTTGGAAGAGATGGAGGGGGAGATGGTGCCAGTGACATCCCTTCCAATAGGTGCAGGTGGTGTCAGCCACATAACCCCTGTACCTAGTCAGACCCAGGCATCAGTGAGGGGACAGCAGAGCCCGGTCAGGGGCTCTATGTCAGCTGCTCCCCTCTGTTCACCAAGGCTTGGCCCTGGGTCTGACACATCGGGGGATGAAGAGGAGGGTGACCAAGAATGGATGCCACCTCCCTTGTCAGGCATCAGCAGCACTGATGAGGAGGAAGGTCGGCACCGGAGGCAAACGGTGCGCCAGGTTACCAGTGAGTCTAGCAGCAGGGGCTCCACTGGTAATGTCAGCAGTAGGAGGCAGCAGCAGCAGCCACCTCCACCTGTGCGCACCGAGCCCGAACAGACGCAAGTGAGCACCAACCCATCTGACCGGCGGTCGGTGCATAAGTCGCCTGTTTGGGCTTACTTCACCCTGGCAGCTGACGATGTTACAGTAGCAATCTGTCAGCTATGCCGTGCCAGGGTGAAGAGAGGGAGGGTGGTGGCTCGGCTGGGTACTACAGCACTGAACCAGCACCTACGGGTCAACCACTGGCGGGAGTGGGAACAGATGAAGGGTGGTAGCAGCAGCGCCACCAGCAGTGTGCAGGGGACAGCAGCTCCTGCCACAGTACAGCAGCCCCCACAACAGATCCCCATAAGTCATTCCCACTCCGCCACTCCCTCTCATAGAGGTACTGGGACCGGCAGCCATACCTCTGCCTCCACTGCACCCTCCTCTATCTCCTCCTCCACTGCCGTCCGGCGCCAGCCATCAGTTGCTGACGCTTTTGAACGCACCGCGCCCTATGCCCCCGGGGACCGACGTGTGCGTTCACTCAATGGGCTCCTGGCAAGGGTTCTTGGCCAACATCTGCTCCCTTACAATCTTGTGGACAGCAATCCGTTCCGGCAGATGTTGGAGCAGGCACAACCCAGATGGCGTGTCCCCAGCCGCCATTACTTTGCCAGGACTGGCGTCCCTGCCCTATACCAGCACCTTGTGGAGAAAGTATGCCTGTCGCTGGATCATGCTGTCAGCGACAGGGTACATCTCACAATGGATGCTTGGACTAGCAGACATGGGCAGGGACGATACTTGAGTTTTACTGCCCATTTGGTGTCCCTCCGAGGCGCCGGGGAGGGATCGGCGGCATCAGAGTTTGTGGTGCCGCCGCGGGGTGTCCAGGGGAGAACTGCTGCTCTCCCACAAGCCACTGTCTCCACTGCTGCTGAGCCCCCCAGTAAGCGTCCCCGTAACTATGCAAGTGTGGGGCACGTCCGTTGCCAGGCCGTGCTCCAGCTTGTGAGCTTGGGAGACAGGAGACACACTGGACCTGAAGTTCTGGCCGCACTTCAGGCTCAGGTCCAGAAGTGGCTGACACCCCGTAGGCTCCAGGCAGGTTTGGTTGTCTGTGACAACGGCAGCAACCTACTCGCCGCCCTTCAGGCTGGCAGTCTGACCCACGTGCCCTGCATGGCACATGTCCTCAACCTAGTGGTACAGAAGTTCCTCCGTACGTACCCAGGTTTGAGTGACATTGTGTTAAGGGTACGTAGGATTGCCAGCCATTTCCGACGCTCCCCAACTGCCACCGCGTCCCTGTCCAGACTTCAGCGGGACAACAGCCTGCCCCCTCACAGGCTGATTGTGGACAGTGTGACGCGGTGGAACTCAACCCTCCACATGCTGGAAAGGTTGTGGGAGCAGAGACGGGCGGTGAGGGAATACCTGCTGGACCTAGGCACTTCAGGGCCATCACACCCACTCCCCTATGTCACTAATGCGGAGTGGGGGCAGATACAGCAGGTCTGTCACGTGTTGGCCCCTTTTGAGCAGGCGACCAAGATGGTCAGCAGGGAGCATGTCGGCCTCAATGACGTGCTCCCATTAGTGTTCCTGCTGGACAGGACACTCGATCGCCTGCTTGAAGCTGGGGAGAGTGCCTTGGTGGAGCAAGATGAGGCTGCCTTGCTCCACCAGGACCAGGCCCAGGACGTTGAGGAGGAGGAGGAGGATGACACAGTGGACGTCCAGGAGTTTGGGCCTGGTCAGGAGGGAGAGCCGGTGATGGGGGCACCGTTAGTCCGGGGGTGGGGCAGCTCCAACCGGGAGCAGCAGCAACAGCAGCAGGAGGACCAAGAGGTCATGGTCCCGGGCAGCCATGACGAGTCACAGCGGGCTGTCCTCTTCCCCATGGCTGCCCACATGCTGCGATGCCTCAGGAGGGACCCCCGGATCAAGAGTATTAAGGGGAGGGATGATTATTGGTTGGCCACCCTTTTAGACCCACGATGCAAGGGGAAACTGGAACAGTTTATACCATCAAGTCGGCGGCAGGCCCGGATGGAACAACTGCGGGCCTGTCTGATCAAGCGTCTGGAGCAGACTACCCCTCGGCCTCCAGCTCCAGTTTCCCCCGCCCATCTCACCCAGCAGGTGGCTGGACCCAGCAGCACCAGCCGAGCAGGTGACCTAATGGGTGAGATGAGGCTGTTCTACCAGTCTGCAAGACCCAGTGCAAGCAGCAGCAGCAGCAACCACCAGCGGCTGGCCCGCATGGTGGCAGACTACATGGGGTCCGTTGGTGCTTCCGACAGCATGAGCACTGACGACCCCATGGAGTACTGGGTTGCCAGACTGGACACCTGCCGTGAGCTCGCTCAGTATGCGCTGGAGTTATTGTCTGTCCCCCCCTCCAGCGTACTGTCTGAGCGGACATTCAGCGCGGCAGGTGGGGTGGTCACAGACAAGAGGACCCGTCTGTCCACTGACTCCGTGGACAGACTGACATTCATCAAAATGAACGAGTCCTGGATCGGCAGTGACTTCCTGGCCCCAGCTGTCGGTTCAGGCCGTTGAAGGGTCCCTTGTCCATCCCTCTCCCTCGCTCTCCCTCCGTAAATCCGTTGTTTTTTAACCTTTTTAACTAATTTATTGTCTTATCTTAATATGAAGTTATTTTTTATCCTATTTATGAATTTCTTTTTATATGTGTTGTATATATTTATGAATTTATTGATGAATTTTTTATTGATTTTAATCTGATTTTTAATATTCTTTATTAAGTTATTTTTTTTAATCAAATCTACTTAATTATGAAAAAATTACTTATTAAATTTAATCTTCTCATATGTATATATGTGTCAATATATTTTGAATTAATTTATTAATTTTGGTGAATCATGTACAGAGTCTGATAAAGAAATTTTATTTAATAATTTATTTTAATAATGTCTCTAAATTTCTTTAATCATGTGTTGTGTAGTGTAAATATATGAATTATAGAAAATAATTATATGAATTTTCCCTTAAACATATCTTTTATGTATATATAGACTTAAATATGGATTATGTTTTAATATATATCAATTTTTTAAATTGAAAAAACTCAATAATCTATTGAACTATAATCAAAAATCTATTCAACTATAATCAATGTAGTAGCCATACAGCGCTCCACACGTTGGCTGCACAGGGCTGCACTCAGTTTCCACATCTGGCACATCCAGTGTGTGTAGCAGAACACAGCGGTAAGGCATCCAGCCTCCCTGTGTGCAGAACCCTTCACGCCAGAGGGCAGTAGTAGTGGCGGGGATTAGCCGCAGCTCTCTCATCCTCCATGTGTCTGTGAGGAGGAAGGGATACCGGCTGTCTCCACACCCATACACGATCATCAGCGCCCACACGCGGTGCTCCATCCTACCGGTGGACCTATCCTTCCTGCACCGGTCTGAACACCGAACTCAGTGAAGATCCAGCTATTCTCAGCAAGGATCTTGACGTGTCCGTAGTGCCTGCTAAGGCTACTTTCACACTAGCGTTCGGAGCGGATCCGTCTGATGTTTCATCAGACGGATCCGCTCCGATAATGCAGACGTTCGCATCCGTTCAGAACGGATGCGTCTGCATTAAAACTTAGAAAATTTTCTAAGTGTGAAAGTTGTCTGAGCGGATCCGTTCAGACTTTACATTGAAAGTCAATGGGGAACGGATCCGCTTGAAGATTGAGCCATATAGTGTCATTTTCAAGCGGATCCGTCCCCATTGACTTACATTGTAAGTGTGGACGGATCCGCTCGCCTCCGCACGGCCAGGCGGACACCCGAACGCTGCAAGCAGCGTTCAGGTGTCCGCTCACTGAGCGGAGCGGAGGCTGAACGCTGGCAGGCGGATGCATTCTCAGTGGATCCGCCTCCACTGAGAATGCATTGGGGCCAGACGGATGCGTTCAGGACCGCTCGTGAGCCCCTTCAAACGGTGCGCACGAGCGGACACCCAAACGCTAGTGTGAAAGTAGTTTTAACCCGTCATGTCTAGTTCACGTCCCTCCCCAGTAGTGTAACAGAAGAGTCAGCCTGTATTCCCCGGCTACAGGGATGGCGCTTTGTGGCTGACTCCAGTGCTCAGCACTGATCATCGATCTCATCTCATCTCATGGTGCTGAATAAGGCCTTAGAGGCGACATATCTCTACAAAGGGTGGAGTATTACTTTTCCCCTTTAAGGCTTTCCCAGAAAGGGTATGGCTATCAAAGTGCTGCAACTTCACTTTCACTAAGCGGGGCCTAGTAAGGATTCTGGTATGAAGGCATTATGTGTCTGGGTCTTGTATTGATTTTTGGATAAACTATACCTAGATAAGGACAGTAGCTGTGCTACAGTTACTTGTGCTTGAAATCAAAATTGACATTAAAATTAACTACAATAAATACATAAATAGGATTGACTACAATGCAGATTACGTGAAGTAGAGACTATAGAATAATGCAGACCTTCACAGGAGTGAAGTGTTATTTATTAAAAAATATATATTGATATATACTATATGTATATTTATATATGTGTGCTGTCACACTACGATATATATATAGAACCTTTCACTTCTGAAAAGTGAATTATGGAAAATTTACATCCTCCGGATAGCAGCATTGCAGATGATTGTGTTAGTGGACTTTATGTAAGAATCTTAACTACTCCTTTTTTTATATTACAACTCAACTAAAATGAAGCACAGCTGCAGTGCATTGGGTATGCGGGTAAAGGTAAGCTTTAAACGATAGTTCTTCTTAAAACCCAGACACATAATGCCTTCATACCAGAATCCTTACTAGGCCCCGCTTAGTGACAGTGAAGTTGCAGCACTTTGCTAGCCATTCTATTTCAGGGAAAGCCTTAAAGGGGAAAAGTAATACTCCACCCTTTGTAGAGATATGTCGCCTCTAAGGCCTTATTCAGCACCATGAGATGAGATCGATGATCAGTGCTGAACACTGGAGTCAGCCACAAAGCGCCATCCCTGTAGCCGGGGAATACAGCTGACTCTCCTGTTACACTAGCGTGGAGGGACGTGAACTAGACATGACGGGTTAGCAAGCACTACGGACACGTCAAGATCCTTGCTGAGAATAGCTGGATCTTCACTGAGTTCGGTGTTCAGACCGGTGCAGGAAGGATAGGTCCACCGGTAGGATGGAGCACCGCGTGTGGGCGCTGATGATCGTGTATGGGTGTGGAGACAGCCGGTATCCCTTCCTCCTCACAGACACATGGAGGATGAGAGAGCTGCGGCTAATCCCCGCCACTACTACTGCCCTCTGGCGTGAAGGGTTCTGCACACAGGGAGGCTGGATGCCTTACCGCTGTGTTCTGCTACACACACTGGATGTGCCAGATGTGGAAACTGAGAGCAGCCCTGTGCAGCCAACGTGTGGAGCAAATGTATTTGTGATGTACATTGTAGACATTGGACAATATAGAATTTAGCGTCATTTTTAACACAATCCTGCTGCACACATGGAACATCCTGATCTACCTGCTCTTTCTATCTATTTATGCTGCTGTCCAGGTCTGGGAGGGGGCCCATTCCTGAGAGGATATTCCTGCTGCACCATTATACCTGCTGCTCTGCCAGTCGACTATACTACACGCTGCTGCTGCTGCTGCTGTCCAGGTCTGGGAGGGGGCCCATTCCTGAGAGGATATTCCTGCTGCACCATTATACCTGCTGCTCTGCCAGTCGACTATACTACACGCTGCTGCTGCTGCTGTCCAGGTCTGGGAGGGGGCCCATTCCTGAGAGGATATTCCTGCTGCACCATTATACCTGCTGCTCTGCCAGTCGACTATACTACACGCTGCTGCTGCTGCTGCTGCTGTCCAGGTCTGGGAGGGGGCCCATTCCTGAGAGGATATTCCTGCTGCACCATTATACCTGCTGCTCTGCCAGTCGACTATACTACACGCTGCTGCTGCTGCTGTCCAGGTCTGGGAGGGGGCCCATTCCTGAGAGGATATTTCTGGTTCGCATAAAACACTCCAACCGTGCTGCTACACGTTGTGTTCAGTTCACTTAGTTCAAGATATATTATTAGTCAAAAGGTTGACCCATAAACTTCTAAATGCTGCAGTAGCTACTAGCGCCTACTGCTGCCTGTCATCCTATGTTGGTCTACAATATATGTTTAGACATTCAGTTAAATGATAAACATCTAGTTGCTGCTGTTGATAGTGTTATTAATAGCTTTTTTCTATAGAATTTTTTTTTTAAATGACTGATAGTATGAAATTAAGAATTCAAGAATCCACAGTTATTCCCATCCCTGCGTACACATTTTTTTACAAATTAAAATAAAATAACAAGTTCACATTTACATGAGCCTATCCGATATACAATTGAGAGCTTCGGTCAAACAGTGTGTATGCCTAAAACTGTTGGCTTACTAGGAATATTGTGTGCCATTGTTATGGCAACTTCAAATTTTTTATAAATTTTGTGATCATTATTTTTATTTTATTTTTTTATGCTGTATTTTCAGAATGATTATGTGGAGACTACCAGCATGTACCATATTTTATCCATATTATTTTCTAAATTAAATTTTTGGAATTTGATTGTTATTTATTATAAACTTTTTATGTGGGCACATGTGCTTAGTTCAAAAGGTATTGTCACGAGTTAAATAAATCTATTAAATAATAAGAAAAGTTATTAAAATATCATGTGGTGTTATGCTTCATTTACAAAATTGTTTTGTTTTATTTAAATATTTTATTATTTTGAAGAAATTGGGTTAATGGGCAATGGATGTGGTTCTCACTATATCATGGTGGGCAACGCACCAGGGCTTCCCTTTTCAAAAGGTCTTGTTCATTGACCATGTTACACGACCGATTGATAAACCTAATAACTTCATTTAATTTTATTTATTTCGTTTTTTTTAAATACGGAATTGGGTACTAGCATGGTGTTGTCTGTCGTCCTGGAAAGGATGCTGGACTTCCGTGTTGACCTCTCTACATGGTTGGGTGTGACTGGCGTTATACTCATCCGTGTGGAAATCCGTATTTGTGAGTAGAGCATTATTGCCACATTTATTAAGCAAAAAATACATGAATATTTTATAGGATAATTCTTGACAAACATTTTTGGATTATGGGCACATGATGTTAATATATATTGTTAAATAATAAATAATAAATCCGAAATACACTATTGTGTTTTTTTGGTAATCCGTGCTGGTTAGTTAATAGCCACTACATTATTTTTGGAATCAAATCAGCTTTTTTTTCAATTATTATTTTTGTTGTTATAAATATTTTTTAAAAATAGGAGAATAATGGACCGATTATAGTCTCCCCAAACACAATTAGTCCACGTACATTTTAATTAATTTTTTTTAAATTATATTATAAAAAACCATCACAAAATATATGATGTGTATATTATTTTGTAGACAAATAAACTGTACACAATGCTTGCGATACTAAATATTGTGTGTTGCATTAAAAAAAATTTTGTCAAAAATCTCAGAATAATATAATTTGTTAATTTACAAGTCTCATTATTATTGAAAGAATGTTATTAGCACTGTCAAACTTACCTTTAAACACTTACCTGATACAAGATAAGAATATGCTGCATTCTGTTTCTGCTATGTTTTGACGAGCTATAAGTAGATCTTGAATCTACTTAGTAATATAATCTTCTACGTGAAAATGCTGCTGTCCTCCAAATCATTTATCTGTGTGGGCCTTACACTAAAACGTTATCTTACAATGCTGCTGTCCTCCACTAGTGTATGTAATCCTTGAGGCCTCACACTACACCGTTATCTTACACTGCTGCTGTCCTCAACTAGTGTATGTAATCCGTGAGGCCTCACACTACACCGTTATCTTACACTGCTGCTGTCCTCAACTAGTGTATGTAATCCTTGAGGCCTCACACTACACCGTTATCTTACACTGCTGCTGTCCTCAACTAGTGTATGTAATCCGTGAGGCCTTACACTAAAACATTATCTTACACTGCTGCTGTCCTCAACTAGTGTATGTAATCCGTGAGGCCTTACACTAAAACATTATCTTACACTGCTGCTGTCCTCCACTAGTGTATGTAATCCGTGAGGCCTTACACTAAAACGTTATCTTACACTGCTGCTGTCATCAACTAGTGTATGTAATCCGTGAGGCCTCACACTACACCGTTATCTTACACTGCTTCTGTCCTCAACTAGTGTATGTAATCCGTGAGGCCTCACACTACACTGTTATCTTACACTGCTGCTGTCCTCCACTAGTGTATGTAATCCGTGAGGCCTCACACTACACCGTTATCTTACACTGCTGCTGTCCTCCACTAGTGTATGTAATCCGTGAGGCCTCACACTACACCGTTATCTTACAATGCTGCTGTCCTCCACTAGTGTATGTAATCCGTGAGGCCTCACACTACACCGTTATCTTACACTGCTGCTGTCCTCCACTAGTGTATGTAATCCGTGAGGCCTCACACTACACCGTTATCTTACACTGCTGCTGTCCTCAACTAGTGTATGTAATCCGTGAGGCCTCACACTACACCGTTATCTTACACTGCTGCTGTCCTCCACTAGTGTATGTAATCCGTGAGGCCTCACACTACACCGTTATCTTACAATGCTGCTGTCCTCCACTAGTGTATGTAATCCGTGAGGCCTCACACTACACCGTTATTTTACACTGCTGCTGTCCTCAACTAGTGTATTTATCTGTGTGGGCCTTACACGACACCGTTATCTTACATTTTGTTTTTTTGGATTAAATTTAGGTAATTTGTATTGCTTTAAGTATACCTAATAAAATTGATTAGCTGCAATATCCTGATTAAGTTATGTGTAGGCATTATACTGCACTGTTAATATATATATGACATTACACTTTCTGACTGGACTCTGCATAATTCACAAACTGGACTAAATCTTGCTTAATTCAAAGTTATATAGTACATACTTTAACAAAAGAACAGAAACTTTGAATTTGGAATCAAAAAAATATTTTAATCAGACTATGCTCTATCTGATTTTTTTTTTGTTTTTTAATTAAAAATATATTTATATAAAACAAAATAACAATCCCCTCCCAGCCCCAACATATAAAATGAATAAAACAAAGAAGCTAACGGTGCTTCTTTAATTGTTCCAATTGGTCCAGGACCTCGCGCAGATCCCGCTGGTTCTGCCTCTCCAGGAGCCGGTGCCTCTTCTCCAATTCTTGCATTTGGAGGCGGAAAGCCTCGCTTTTTTTTTTTTGGTCTTTTATGACCCCTTTTATTTTTTTAATTAGATTATTTATCCCTATGGTGAAAGATAAAAATAGAGATAATCAGTCACAGTTGTAGGCATTGATGGAATTCAGTTTTGTAGTATTGTTAGTGTTAATAGTTAACTGTTTAAATGTATGAAATATGATTTATTCCAAAAGATTATATATATATTTTTTTATTAGGTTATACTTTTATTCGGTTAAATTAGTGATTATGGTTAGTGTGAACAGTGTATTTGTATATATTATATCAATTATTTTTGTAGTATGGCTAGTATTTCCTTTTTTGTTAATTGTAAATATTTTAAGTATACTTTATGTTAAAAAATTAAATAATTTATATTAATTTATTTTGTTTATTAGCGTTTAAATGATTACTAGGGTTAGTGTTAATATAGTCTAGGTATGTAAGATAGCATTTAGTTATATGGTATGGCTAGTGTTTCCATTTTAACTTGTAAATAGATTTTTATATAGTGTTCAATAGAATTATATATTTTGAAGATTTTTGAGACTAGATTAGTGTTAAAATAATTTTATTTAGGCTTATTGTGAATGAAGTCTTTGTACGTATGTTAACATATAGTTTTGTAATATGGCTAGCGTTTCCAGTATTACTTGTAAATAGTTGATAAAACAATAGTTTAAAAATTTATATATTTCATGAATTGTTTAGAGTTTAGTAGAGTTTACCTTATAATTTTTCAGTTTACTGTTAAGTTGTTGTTTGTATATATGTTGCTATTACATTAATATTATTGACTGTTTAGTGTGTGTACCTGGACTCTGGCTACACTTTAATTCCATTTTGTGTGTCCTGACCGCCATCAAGGCTTTTTTTTATTTGTTTAAATGTGTACTGTAATATGTATTGGTTTTCTGTTCCTTTTTCCCTACCCTGTTTTCCTTTGCCATTCATTACCCAGCAGGGTGTTGGCTCAGGGACACAGGGAGACCAGTTAAAACTAGCCGCTCTGTCCCTTATCATTCACCCATCATTCCTTGCTCAAACCCCACCCTTACTTTTTACTTTAAAAATTCTAACCAAGATTACAAAACTACCTTTGATAGTATAATTAAGTAGAATTAGGTTTGTTAGTTATTTTTATAAAGATTTTTGTAGATATTTACCCTCCTGCTGTGGGGTGGTCACAAGCTCCTCCTCCTCCTCTGACTGTGCGGCCACCTCTTGCTCCTCCTCCTCCTCGGTCACCTCGGCCGGAGGTATTGCGGCAGCCGGTGAGGTGTGGGGTTGAGAGGGACCGCCTTCCTCCTCCACCTCCACCTCCACATGTTCGGCGACATCTGGGGGAGCAGTGTCGCTCGTCTCCATCGCGGTGGGGGGGCCTGCCTCCTCTTCCTCCTCCTCAGAGACCTCCACCACGTGGATATCCCGGTGCGCAGGTGTTGAGCGCACTGTTGGAACAGGCTGGCCTGTAATTACACATTGTTAATGATTTAGACAGGAAAATCAACGAATATAACTAAACAATTTAACCATTAATCTGTATCTTATGCGGTTGATTTTTTTTTTTTTTTATTAAAGTCCTTTAATATTAAGTCAAATGTTGATGATTGGAGAGACATCTATGTCTCTTGGGTTAGCCATGTTAACCTTGTTAAAATTATCAGCCTCCCTGGAGTTATGTATTTTTTGACAGGGAATCCCTATGTCGATACCCAGAAGCTTTTTTATTGCAATTAACAGGGAAATTATCTCCTTGGTATGGAAAGGGGGATAGAAAGGTCTATCCTTTGACATATTAACAACTACAAGGACAAAATTCAGGGGCGGACTTGGTCTTCACCAAAATTTAGAACTTTGACAAGAGACAATTAATGGTGGAAACCTGATCAATAAGCATAATAATCAGAGACCATACAATAACATAATTTTATGTGAAATTAGTTACGTTTACTCAAAAAAAAAACAGTACACAAGGAAATATATATATATATATATTTTAAATAATGCCTTTGGTACATCGTTTATTATTAGGGTAGTAGAACGTCTTTTAGCTAGTTTTATAGTAAGGGTAGGGTTTCCAGTATTACTTGTAAATAGTTTCAAAAAATAATACTTAAAATACATTCTATATTTCATCTATAGCTTAGCGTATGGTATAGTTTAATTTATAATTTTTCAGTTTAATGTGAAGTTGTTCTTTGTATATATGTTGCTATTACTTTAATGTTATTTCCTATGTTGATACCAAGATTTTTTTTTTTTTTTGCAATTAAACAGGAATTTCTCTCCTTGGTATGGAAAGGGGGACCACAATAATGCCTTTTGTACATCGCTTATAATTAATTTTAGTGTGAATAACGTCTTTGTATATATGATAGCTGTATTTTGGATTAAACGTAACTTTATGTGATAATAAGACAAGGGTATGAATAATTCTAGACATCACTGTACATTACATTATTTCTCATCCACATTGTGTAATGTTACAGTAAGCATCTTACCGGGGCAGACTCTTTCAGATATTTCTCTGACGAATTCTGGGTCTCGCCTTTTTAGGTCCGACCACCTCTTTACTATTGCACTTTCAGAGTGCTCGCGGGCGAATTTTTCTCTCAGCATTTGTTGTATGCTGCGAACTATTTCTTTTTTTGAGTCATGCCGCCTGGTACGGTCATACCCCTTCTTTACCATTCTCTGCAAGATAAAAGATACAAGCATATAATATACACTCACCTAAAGAATTGTTAGGAACACCTGTTCTATTTCTCATTAATGCAATTATCTAGTCACCAATCACATGGCAGTTGCTTCAATGTATTTAGGGGGGTGGTCCTGGTCAAGACAATCTCCTGAACTCCAAACTGAATGTCAGAATGGGAAAGAAAGGTGATTTAAGCAATTTTGAGCGTGGCATGGTTGTTGGTGCCAGACGGGCCGGTCTGAGTATTTCACAATCTGCTCAGTTACTGGGATTTTCACGCACAACCATTTCTAGGGTTTACAAAGAATGGTGTGAAAAGGGAAAAACATCCAGTATGCGGCCATCCTGTGGGCGAAAATGCCTTGTGGATGCTAGAGGTCAGAGGAGAATGGGCCGACTGATTCAAGCTGATAGAAGAGCAACGTTGTCTGAAATAACCACTCGTTACAGCCGAGGTATGCAGCAAAGCATTTGTGAAGCCACAACACGAACAACCTTGAGGCGGATGGACTACAACAGCAGAAGACCCCACCGGGTACCACTCATCACCACTACTAATAGGAAAAAGAGGCTACAATTTGCATGAGGTCACCAATACTGGACTGTTGAAGACTAGAAAAAATGTTGCCTGATCTGATGATTAGGAGACATTCAAATGGTAGAGTCCGAATTTGGCGTAAACAGAATGAGAACATGTCTCCATCATGCCTTGTTACCACTGTGCAGGCTGGTGGTGGTGTAATGGTGTGAGGGAGGTTTTCTGGGCACACTTTAGGCCCCTTAGTGCCAATTGGGCATCGTTTAAATGCCACGGGCTACCTGAGCATTGTTTATGACCATGTCCATCCCTTCATGACCACCATGTACCCATCCTCTGATGGCTACTTCCAGCAGGATAATGCACCATGTCACAAATCTCTAATCATTTCAAATTGGTTTCTTGAACATGACAATGAGTTCACTGAACTAAAATGGTCCCCAAAGTCACCAGATCTCAACCCAATAGAGTATCTTTGGGATGTGGTGGAACAGGAGCTTCATGCCCAGTATTGGTGCGTTATATAGTGCCTAGAATATAGTACCCGTCTATTAAGTGATGGTACTTTATGGGGTGTACAGCTGGTTCGCCTCCCCGTGGTGCACCCTGGGTAATGCTAAATGAACCAGCAAATACTGGCGATCTGCCGAAAAAGATTTTGACAGACAGACAATATAAACTCGGATCTATAGATTACCCGTTTTTGCGGTTAACCGCCTCCCGACCGGCGGACGCATAATCGCGTCCTGCCGGCGGGAGGTTTTTTCCTCCTGGAAGCGCCGGCGCGTCCTCTCGCTAGAGGCGAGAAGACGCGCCGGGCCGCCTGCGCGGTGCGCAGCTGTAATCGCCGCAGGAGAAATTAATCTGCAGCATGCTAGCAATGATCGGTCGCTGGCAGGCTGCAGATTGTTAAAAAAAACGCATATCAGACGCTGTTCTGTGAGCAGCGTCTGATATGGCTCCTACACCCTCCTCTGGTGGTCCCTTTTGCTTGGGACCACCGGAGGAAAATGAAAGTATCTGCACCAATCACCACACAAGAGCCCCCCCCACCCCCTCTCTCACTGATTAACCCCTGATCACCCATGTCACCCCCCTGATCACCCCGTCACCCCCCCTTGTCACTGATCACCCCCCTTTAGGCTCACTCAGACGAACGTATGTGTTTTGCGGATCTGTGGATATGTGGATCCGCAAAACACGGACACCGGCAATGTGCTTTCCGCATTTTGCGGATCCGCACATTGCCAGAACTATATAGAAAATGCCTTTTCTTGTCCGCAATTGCGGACAAGTATAGGACATGTTCTACATTTTTGCGGATACGGAAATGCGGATCCGCAATTCCGGATCTGAGCAGGACAAAGCCTGTCCCCATGGAATTGAATGTATCCACAATTCCGTTCCGCAAAATTTTGCGGAACATAATTGCGGACGTGTGAATGAGGCCTAAGGGTCCCTTAGCGATCGCAGTTTTACAGCTTTCCCCTCTTTTTTTTTTTTTTTTGCACATTTTTTAGAGATTTTTTCATCCACATTGATCACCACCAAATGAAAGCTGTATTAGTGAGAAGAAAAGGGGGTAAAATTCATTTGGGTGGTAATTTGTATGACGGAGCAATAAACGGTGAAAGTAGCGTAGTGCGGAATTCTAAAAAGTGGTCTGGTCATAAAGGGGGATTAAGCTAGGGGGGCTGAAGTGGTTAAGTGGTATATAGTGTTTCGAACTATATATGTGGTGTTTATTGTGTGGATGGATGTACAGTATGCATGTAATTAATTACTTGTCAGCTTTATATACATAAAATCCAAGCCACAAAAAAAAAAAATCACCAGAAAAATCAAGACATAAAAAAAAAAAAAAATTAGCATAATTTCGCATACGCGCCTATAAAAGGTTTTAATATGCATTCACATTAAGAACAAGACTAAAAGTTGATACTTACAGTTATAAGCAGTTTTTCCTCTCGATCGCTAAATGTGCGGCGCACCATCTTCTTACTGTCTGCAACTCTGCCAGCCAACTGCGCGTCGCGTCGCGTCGCATACAAAGACGTCATGTCCGCCGGTCGCGTTATTCTAATTAATATTGATCGCAATGCGCATGCGCAATATTAGCGATTATTTAATACATGGTAAATAAAGATTGAAAAGCAGATAACATGTAGATGGTATATTTTATTGCACTAGGTAAATATGATGTAATCGATTTTGTACGAATACTGCCTTTGCCTGCCAGTAACAATGATCTTGCGCAATTAAATGATGACGAATACGAATATTCGAATTTGCGAATATATCGCGAATATTTTACGAAATATTCGCGAAATATCGCGAATTCGAATATGGGCATATTCGATCATCACTAGTCGTAAGTTGCTGATGACCAGCAATTATGGGTTAAATACCTTCCGTTGGCTGAATTTGCTTTGAATAACCGTGTTAATTCTTCTGCTTGGGTCTCCCCTTTCTTTTGTAACCATGGTTTTTATCCCCGTTTTCATTCTGGGTCATCTGTCTCCTCCTCTAACCCTGAGGCGGATAGGCTCTCTTCTGAACTGTGCACAGTTTGGGCCCGGGTTCAAATGAACCTAGAAAAGGCTCAAAGTTCTCAAAGACTCAAAGCCAATAGGAAACGTTCAAGGGGCGCAAATTTTCTGGTTGGGGATAAGGTGTGGTTATCCTCCAAGAATCTCTCTCTCAATGTAGATTCAAAAAAATTTGCACCTTGTTTTATTGGACCATATAAGATCATGGAGGTGATTAACCCAGTATCGTTTAAGTTGGAGCTGCCCGAGTCATTCCACATTCATAATGTGTTCCATAAATCTCTACTTAAAAGATATGTTGAACCAGTAGTACCATCAAAAGCCTCGCCTCTGCCGGTTCTTGTTAATGATGTTGTCGAGTATGTGGTGTCTAAAATAGTGGATGTCAGGAAGGTGCGTAATTCCTTGCAGTACCTGATTCACTGGAAGGGGTATGGACCTGAAGAGAGTTCTTGGGTACCTGCCAGGGAGGTTCATGCTCCTAGACTTGTTCGAAAATTTCATTTAGAACACCCTGAAAGGCCAACGCCTGAAGTCTTGGGTCCGGTGGCCCCTCGTAAAAGGGTGGGTACTGTCATGGGGCGCCAAAGGCGCACTCGGTCTTCCATCAGCCGCAGACCTGCTGCTTAGCTTCGGGAGCGAAGATCTGTGTTTGGCCTCGTTCCCAGGGCGGCTTTGCTAGCTGGAAGGCTCCCTGCTCCTAGGTCTGCCTTGAGCGCCAAGCTGATTATTCGGTGCTCGATTTGTCTGTCTGTCGGTCATGTGACGCTGGCCACGTCACATGACCCTCACTCCCCACTATAAATACAGGCAGCCTGCTGGCCACAGGTTGCCTGTTAATTTTAGGGATCTGGTGATTGTTTTGATCCTGCATACTTACCTGATCCTGCGTTCCCTGACGATTCTCTGCCTGCTACTCCTGTACTGTGCATCTCTCCTGGTATCCTGACCCTGGCTTCCACCTGACGATTCTTTGCGGACGCCTGTTGTACTTCGTTTCTCTCCTGGTATTTGACCTTGGCTTTTCCTGACTATTCTCTGCTCATTCCTTAGTACTGCGTAGCTCTCTATGTATTGACCCGGTCCGTTCACGTTCCGTTATTTGTCTTGTCTGTCTTCCCAGCACGTATCCTAAGTTAGGGACTGCCGTCTAGTTGTCCCCTGTCATTAGGACTTGCGAGGCAAGTAGGCAGGGCCAGGGGTGAGGGTGGAGCGCAGTGGTCACTATCCTCCCCCCTGTGTGTAGTGTACGTTACCGTCACAGTTATTCCCATTATGTCATAGTCCCCCTCACACATCACTAATTCCAGTTCCCCAGTTTTATTAGTCAGGCTTCTGGCATTAGTATAGTGTAAGGGGTTACACTCTCAGGTAGGGCGACGATGACAGATTCTCTTGCAGACCACAGGGTTAAAGTCCAAATGTTGCTATATTTATCACACTCCGGCAATACAGGCAATCCCAGTTATAATTCACTGGGGAAGGTGAAGGTCCAGCACCACAAAACATAAACCAAAATAAACACCTGCCCGTCTGGACTCTGGCTAATACAGTGAAATTCCTAACTCACCTATTGAACACCATTCTCACAGAGAATTCGGCTTCTCTAGCCAGCAGGGCAGCCAGCTTCCCTGACTTTCTCCAGGCATTACTCTCCCCAGACTGACAGCCTGGACTGTGCTTTATTTCCCCTTGATGATCCCAGCTGGCTTCAGCTGGGATCCTTCAGGCTAGGGGAAAACCTGTCCCGGAATGGGGTGGACTGGGGAGGTCCCTCTACCAATCCTACCTTCTCCCAGTCCAATAAAATCCAGCCCATAAACTTAACAAAACTGTCTCAGCAACCTACACATTGATGAGACCATTTTAACCTTCTGCATTTTATTTACCTCACCCAGTTGAGGAAGCTGGGTGGGATATACACCCCTTCCAGGACTTTACCATACACTTTTCTGTTCACCTTACCACAATACATACAATTAAGAGGGTTATGTATATTTTTTACCCTACACCTTTCCTTCTGAACTGTTCTAGTCCCTCCTTCCATTCCTCCCCCAGTCCCACTACCTTGCCCCCGGTCTCTGTCTGCACTCATCCTATAACGTAATTAACCTCCCCCCCAGTCCCTAGTTTAAACACTCCTCCAACCTTCTAGCCATCTTTCCACCCAACACAGCTGCCCCTTTCCCATTGAGGTGCAGCCCGTCCCTACGATAGAGCCTATAGCTGACAGAAGTCGGCCCAGTTCTCCAGGAACCCAAACCCCTCCTTCCTACACCAGTTCTTGAGCCACTTGTTAATCTCCCTAATCTCCCGCTGCCTTTCTTGTGTGGCTCGTGATACAGGCAGTATTTCGGAAAACAATACCATTGAGGTCTTTGCCCTAAGCTCTTGACCTAAATCCCTAAAATCATTTTTAAAGACTCTCCATCTTCCGCTAACTTTGTCATTGGTTCTGATATGGACCATGACTGCTGGATCTACTCCAGCCCCTCCCAGTAATCTGTCAACCCGATCCGCGATGTGTCGAACTCTAGTGCCAGGAAGACAACACTCTGTTCGGCAATCACGGTCTTTGTGACAGATTGCCCTTTCTGTACTCCTAATAATAGTGTCTCCAACTATTAGCACCTGTCTGGCCTGTCCTGCTCTCCCGGTCCCCTGCTTACTGGAGATGACATTCCCCTGACTGGCAGAGGAAGCGTCCAGCTGCAGCAGTGCTGACCCTGAACCAACATCCCCCTCATCTGCCAACCGTGCAAACTTGTTGGGGTGTGACAGATCAGGGCTAGCCTCCCTGGCACTCTTCCCTCTACCCAGCTAGCTACCGCACTTTCCTCAGCCTCCTCGCTTTCACCCTCCCTTTCATCTACCCCATAGAGTGCTTGCTCAGTGAGCAGCAAACTCTTTTCCAAATTGTTAACGCCTCTCAGTGTTGAAACTCGCCCGTTTAGATACTCAATTTGCGATTCCAAATGGGTAATTTGCTCACATTTTGAACAATGATATACACCCTCGAACGGCTGTTCTAGGACTGCATACATCAGACAAGATGTGCACTGGACTGCACTGTCAATAATAGAACACATACTAGATGGGATTATGCAATGAAAGCGAAAAATACTATATAATGCAGTAATAAGAAACTGATTTACTGCAGTCCTCCACTGAAGTCCCTGAATCTAAACTCACTTAATCTAAAGTCGCACACTTATGCTAACACACATTTAAATCAAACACGCAACATGCAAACTCGCCTTAAATGCCTGCTTATATAAATGGAGCTCTCAAAACCAGCCTGTTTTGTTTCCTCTGGATTCAAAGAGTTTCCTCTGGATTCAAAGGCACTTGTAAGGCACTTACCTGCTGTGTTCCGTGCACGCGGAGTATTCAATTAAGGTGAGCTGGAAATAATACTACATGGACTGTGTACAGAGGGCTGAATACAAATGCACACCAAACTTTTCAGATTTTTATGTATTAAAAATTTTGAAAAACATGTATTATTTTCTTTCCACTGTACACATACGTGCTACTTTGTGTTGGTCTATCACATAAAATCTTAATAAAATACATTTAAGTTTGTGCGTGTAACATGAAAAAATGTAGGAAAATACAAGGGGTATGAATACTTTTTCAAGGCACTATGGGGGTCATTTACTAATCTGAAATATGCCTAAATTGAGTTAGTTGCTCTGCAATGCGATTTACATGAAATATTAGTCTGTAACCCAGATGACAGTAGGGGGCAGTATTGCTTAAGATTTGTCAAGAGATGGTGCTTTTAAGTATAGCCAGTGTTACATGGTATATTTATATTATGTCTAAAAAATCAAGCATTTATTTTCAAGACCCAAACCTTTATGCAACATAATAAAGGTAACATTAAGGGTGGGTTCACATCTGCGTTCTGGATTCTGTTATGGCTTTCCGTTATAAAATGGTTATAACGGAAAATAACGGAATCAATAAGATGGAAGGACGGATCCGTTATGCTGCCCATAGACTTGAAATATGACGGAATGCAAAACGGAAGCCTTTAGAAGGCATTCCGTTTTGCTTTCCGTCTTAATAGAAGTCTATGGGGAAGCATAACGGATCCATCTGGTACTCTGGTTTCCGTTATGCAGAACGGAGAAAAAAGTCCTGTCGACAGGACTTTGTTTTCCGTATTGCATAACGGGACCCAGACAGATCTGTTATGCTGCCCATAAACTTTTATTAAGACGGATCAAAACGGAATGCCTCTAAAGGCTTTCGTTTTGACTTCCGTCTTATTGATTCCGTTATTTTCTGTTATAACCATGTTATAACGGAAAGCCATAACGGATTCCAGAACACAGATGTGAGCCCACCTTAACAAGAATCTGTGCATTTTCAATAATGTGCAGACAAAAGGAAGTTTGAATAGAGAGAACACTACATCAGCAAGACGACAAATTGCTTTGGCCATTTACTGAACATTCCACTAAAAATTAAGCTCAACAAGGTACCAGTCATCCGGCCTCCACTCATTTCATGTTGCTGAGTTGGAATTGTACAAGCAAAAAATAAAATTAATGATTAGTTTTCCTAAATGTCCATCTGACCAGTGTTAAATTGACAAACTCATCTGTGCTATGTCTGTAATCCATTGTCTGCAGACAGCATACATACCCATTGATTTTAACATATGTTCACATATCAGCATTTTTTTTTACTGAACATGGGTCAGTGAAAAAATCATGGAGACATGCACGACTTTGGTTCGTGATGCGGACCAAACACACCCATTATCGTCTATGGGTCAGTGAAAAAACATGCACTCAACACAGATGGCATCCGTGTTGCATCCCTGTTTCACAGATCGTTGTTAGGAAATGCTCTTGAATTAATTTTCAGCTGAGCAGTGTCCGTAGAAGACCGATGACACACGGACAAAACACGGATTCTTCACAGACACCTTCACTTATGAAACACGGACTAATTTTTTTATGAACGTCAAACACACAGAAATATGAACAAGGCCCAAGTTGAATTTGAGAAGCACATCAAATCCCAAATGCACTGTAAGTACATATAGATAAATATTAGGCAGGAGCTAGTTTTATAGCTTTTAGGGTAGCATGCAGGATTTTCTAACCTCCAAACCAGTGGGCCATACAAACTCTGTGTGCTGCTGTACAGGCTCCATTCATACGTTTGTGTGCATGGGGATTCACTTTGTATAAAATACACGTATACATTATAAAAGTCAATTTTCACATAGCAGTTTTATATAATCACAGACTTAGTATCTGAGGATATTTTTATTATTACAATCTTCATACATATACATACTTCGTGCGGTGCAGTTATATGTTCTAAAGCATTTTTTGGCTTTGTGGTAATGTGGACAGTGCAGGAAGCAGTGTGTATCCCACCCGGATACCTTAGCTGGTAAAATCTGGAAAGCTGCAGTGGTCTCAGCAAAGTATAGTTTGCTGAGACAGTTTTGTGTACATTTTCTTCTGGGCTGGATTTTACTTGGATTGGCAGATAGGTTTGGTAGTGGGATCTGCCAGTCCACACACTTCCGGCACAGGTGTTCCCTTTCACCTGAGGTGATCGCAGGTGAGGCCTGCTCTAATCAAACAGCCATAAAACCAACCCTATGTGTGTTATTCAGGGGGAAGGAAAGGCTGAGGAGGACTGAGTTTGGGGGACCCAGCGACGCCTGCGGAGAGAGGATCGAACAGCCAGAGTCAGGCGGACTTCTGGCCACAATCCCCCCAAAGGTACTGATGTTGTAGTCACAGACTTGAGGCTGCTGGACTGTTTGGGCTGAGAAAACTGCATCTGATCACGTGTGTGAACTGTGTTCTTTAGAGGTGAGTCAGGGAATGAATTATCTATTAGGTAGTGCCTAGACGGGAAGGAGTTATTTTGGTTGCTGTATTGTGCTAAAGTGCTAGAAAATAATGCATCTTTTGGACTTCAATCTGGTTGTCTACGAGAAATCTGTGATTGAGACCCCATGAGAAAGAGAGCAATCTCTTACAGCTTGTAATAATGGGGGGGGGGCTTATTAGCCGTTGTGTGGTGAAGTGAGAAAATTCCAGCCTTTTTTGGCGTGTATTAGTGGCAAAAAAATATATATTATTTGCCGTTCAGCGGTGCAGTTATATGTTCTAAAGCCCTTTTTGACGTGTATTAGTGGAAAAAAAGGGCTGATTAACTGTTGTGCGGTGAAGTGAGAAAATTGCAGACTTTTTTGGGGTGTTTTAATTTCCTATTTATTTATTTGATCTAATAGTATGTCAGACAGAGAAGTGCCAGGCCCTGCACAGGAGAGTGGAAAAGACCTAAATGCTTCTGGCGCAGGCACAAGTCACAGCAGAGTAAGGGGGCCTGGTAGCAGGAGTCGCAGAGAGAGGCCTGAGCTCCCAGTGTCATTTAGCGGTCGTGTCCTGACCAGCAATCCAGCGGTGCTTGAATGGTTGACTCTGTCATCCACTTTGTCCCAAGTGACATCAGACTCCCCCAGCTAAGAGTAGGTGGGTTCGTCAGACACAACCCTTAGTTGGCATGGCTCGGGAGCAGGTCCTGTGCCCTCACCTGTCCTCAACCTACCGCTGTCCTTTTTTTGTTCCCTCAGCCAGACAAGTATTATATGCTGTGGGCTCAGCTCCACTATACAGCGAGGACGAGCTATTAGAGGACAGTCAGCAACTACTGGCCAGCTAAGATGTGGAGGAGACATCTGCCGCTTCCGCCGGTAGGCGGCCAAGTAGTAATGAGGAGAGTGGCGTGGGAGCTGGTGTTGCGAGTGGCCAGGCTCCTGGCTCAGAGACCATTAAGGAGGACATCAGTGATGTGCAGACAGTAGTCGATGATGATGATTATGTAGCAGATCGCAATTGGGAGCCCGGTGAATTAGGGGCTTCATCATCCTCATCGGGAGAAGAGGGTGGCAGCTTGCACATGAGGCAGCGGCGGAGCAAGCGTGGCCAGGAGTCAGCAGGGTGGCAGCAGTGGGAGGTCGGAAGCCAAATGTGCCCGGGGTAGACCACCCGCTTTGCAGTAGCCTACCTTCCTGGAAAGTAGTGGTGCAGGGGTTCACGGAAGCAGCGGCGGTAGCAGTCAGTCAGTGCGGAGTGTTGGGGGTAAAATCACCTACTCAGCAGTGCAGCAGTTTTTTATTAGGCCGCCGGAGGAGGTAAACATGGCAATTTGTAGAATCTGTGGGCAGAAGGTGAAGCGTGGCCAGGGTGCCAATGTTGGTACAACGGCCGTGCCTCAACATATGCAGTGTCACCATAAAGTGGCTTGGGAGAACCGTGGCTCCGATGTGGTGGTCCCGCCTGCCGTAGCAACCGCTGCATCACCCACGCACCTGATTTCAGGCAGCCGTCAGAAAGATTGAGTCCAGACCTTGTATGTAGTTGAACAGCAGCTTTACTTGAATAAACGTTCATCAGAAACAATCTTCAAGCTTTGTCTTGGTCCCAGCAGGCTTTAGCATGAAAAATGGCAAGCAAACTCGACTCTGCTACATGTGTTTCTCTCTGGCTCAGCTATACTGACAGGCTGACTGTATAACTCAGATTCTCCTGTCTGCTTCACCTTCTCTCTGTAGTCTGACTCTTAAATTATGCCAGGGAACTATTCTCCTGGCTTCTGAGGCTCTTAGCTTTGAAATCCATGGCCAGCAGAGCTTAGGGTGCTCTGGCTGGCTTGGACACGTCCAGCAGAGACATGCCCTGCACACCTTCCCCTGACAAGGGGGTAAGCTAGACTAACTTTCACTGGTCCCCACTAGTGATGGACGAACATCTGTTGGGACGGTTCGTGAACGCAATCGAGCGAACACAATCAAATGTTCGCGAACCGCAGGTTTGCGGCGGGTCCCATTCATTTTAATGGCAGGCGAACCTGAAAAACCTTTAGCTCATATTTGCAGCCAAGAAGTAATTACTAGGAGTGCACAAATAGTCCCACAACATGGACAGTGACATACCAGATGTATTATTCGAATTTGCGATCTCCATTCATAATTTTTTTCAATGCAAAATATTGGCAACATAATTTTCGCGCATGCGCAAATGCACCATACAGTACCCAAATACACTATAAAGAAAGTATATTGGTATATAACACCCTGATTCAATCAGTTTTTTTTGGGGGGGCGACTGGTATATCACACCAGTAGAAATGATTTGTTCCAATAACGCTTGTCCCTCTATATGCCTGCAGTATTGCAGCAGAACCGCACACAACTGCTGCACAATACAAATGCACTATAATATACTTTCTAACATAGAAAGTATATTATAACATTGTACAAGGAAGGCAATCCATTAGAATATACATAAAGATAAAACGTAACCTTTAATAATGTTACTATGAGGGTCCATTCACTTGTCATAAGTGATTTGCGGATCCGCAAAACACGGACACCGGCAATGTGCATTCCGAGGACCGCACATCGCCAGCACTATAATAGAAAATGCCTAATCTTGTCTGCAATTGCGGACAAGAATAGGACATGTTCTATTTTTTTGCGGAAACGGAAGCACGGATGTGGAAGTGCGGACAGCACATTCCGGCCCCATTGAAAATTAATGGGTCTGCACCCGTTCCGCAAAATTGCGGAACGGATGTGGACCCATCTTGCGGACGTGTGAATGGAAAAGATATCCCTCAAAATGAAAATAAATTGTTTTATTAAAGTTAAGCAAAAAGCATAGATGTGGTAGGCAATAACAAGTGCTCGGCGGCACCAAATCAGAAACCATATGTCCTACCACAATCCGGGGGGTTCCAGTGCACATCCATGAATCCTGGAGGGAAAGCAAAAAACATCTATCCCTGGGCTAGATGATGATGTGGTATTAAAGGACAGGGTGGGCAAAGAACTGTCCCTGATATTGCCCTACAGGGGGATGCTATTCTGGCCCTGATAGACTAACCACAGACCACCCGCCCTGATAAGAGCGACCCCGTCCGGAACCTTACCCTATATAAAAATGGCCCTAGTAAGTCCCTAGCCCCTAACCCCTGACTTCCAGGTGATTACTATATAGATGTCACGAGGGTGTCGAGGACCACGCCTGACTCCGTTATACCCGGGGTCAGGAAGTCGCAGCGGTTGGCTGCACGCTCTATTTAAGATAGGGCTGTTTTCCTTATGGTAGCTTTCTGGGTTTGCTTAGCAAACCCTTTTGGCTCACTCAGGGATCCGTAGCTCCTTCTCCTCAGCTGTTCCTTGTCCAGCACTCCCAGACCACCTTATATTCCTCTCTCACACTTCTCTGGTTGCCAGAGATAGAGCTTCCTGCCTGGACATCTATTCTGACCTTCTGGAGCTGTGTTCGCTGGTAGTTGGTCCAGAACGCTACCCTCCGGATCCCTGTTGGACCTTTTTGGTTTATTGTGGTCGCCCACCTGGGTGTATGTGTTTGTATGTTTTGTCTGTCCTCTCCCTGGTGTTTCCCTCTTAGTGATAGTGGTGTGGACTAGCGATCCCACCGGCCTGTTCACTATCCAGGGCTCATATTAGGGAAAGCCAGGGTTTAGGCACGTGATCGCCGCACGGGTGAGGAACCCGTCTAGGGACGTCAGGGCAGTCAGGTGCCAGCCGCAAGGTGAGTTAGGGGTCACCACCTTTCCCTCTCCCTTGGGCAGGGCTTTCCCTGTTTTCCTCCCTGTGCGTGACGTCGGTCATTACAATAGATCTATGTGTTTTTGACTCATTATAAGTATATCGCACCCCTCTGTGTATCACACCTATCAAAAGCACACCTATACCAGTCCTTAAGAGGACTTTTGAGGCCCTATTAGCTAGGGTTTGATGTCCCTAACAGCCTGTCCCTGCTCCACACAGCAACCTCTTACTACACTGGAAAAACACTGAATGTAAAATGGCGGCCAGATCAGGTTTATTTATAAGGTAGGGTGTATGTCCATGTGCTGAAACATCTAAAATGGCTGTCCTGTACCACCTAATGGATGTGCCATGGGTCAAAGTTCTTCACAATGTAAAAGAATATGGCGGGCACGAATATCTCCATATGTTCGCACGTTTAGCGAATATCGAACATGCAAAGTTTTCTGCAAAACGACCGCCGGGCGAACCGCAAGGCCATCTCTAGTCCCCATCCTTCCTGCAGGAAGTGGAACTCGCCCACTCCTCCACAGAGGGGTGTTAGAATGGAATGGAAGGTTCCATTCTACCTAACTACAGCTCTACTGTGTTTGGTGCCACCTGCTGGTGATCCAGGTAAATTACATGAACATAACAGTTGCAAACAGATTAGGAATGCACAGTGTGGAGGACTTATACAAAATACACAAGATGGCGCCTTGTTAGCCCATTAGATATAGTAGCAGGGTGCAGAAGTAGTGATGCCACTGTGGGGCGTTACACTTGCGTAGTGACAGCCGAATTGTCACTATTTGGCAGAGGGATGACTTCTGGCTCTCCATCTTGTTGGACCCTCGCTACTGGTCCAAAATGGGGGCCTTTTTTAAACCCGCTGAGAGGGAGGACAAACTAAACTACTATAGATCTATCCTATGTAGTCAGTTGGCCGCTGCCTATCTGCAACATCATCAATCCTCTTGCAGGTCTGACCGGGGGAGGGGGGGGGGTGGCTCTCTGCGCTCACGTTCTTCTGCCATGGATGCTGTGGCAGGGTGGGGGGATAGGGGCAGTTCAAGCTCCATCAGCAGCAACATGAGTCTATACTCGCTGATGAGCAGCTTTCTTCACCCGCCTAGTGAAGAAACTACTCAGCAGCAGCTAGACCCGGAGCAGGGCCTGGACCAGCAGGTGGTGGCATACTTGGACAGCACCCTGCCACCCCACATTGAAGATCTGTTGGGCAGCCAAACTGGATTTGTGGCCGCACCAAGCAGAGTTTGCCCTGGAATTCCCCGGCCATTAGTGTGGCATCAGAGGGGGTGTTTAGTGCGGCGAGGGCCATAGTTACCCCAAGAAGAACTAGCCTGTCCACTCAAAATGTGGAGAGACTGACCTTTGTCAAGATGAATCAGGCGTGAATCAGCCAGGATTTCCACCCACCAATGCCTGAGGCATCAGACTAGATCATCCATGGTGCCACACCAACACTTTGGCAAAAGAGACCGGTTTCTTCTGGCTACCTGCCTCAGCTACTATTATGATGCTGCCACCTGCCTGATGCTACACATCTGATGCCAAGAGCTCCTTCTTTCAACCACCATCTTTAGCTGGTACTGGTATTGCCACATACCTCCCCACTCTGTCACCGGGTCACTCTGTGGCCTCCTGATGCTTCTGCCACCTCCACGCTATGTCACCATGCCACTCTGTGGTCTCCTGATGCTGCTGCTGCCACCTCCACACTGTCATTGTGCCACTCTGTGGCCTCCTGATGCTGCTGATGCCACCTCCACACTGTCATTGTGCCACTCTGTGGCCTCTTCCTGATGCTGCTTCCACCTCACCACTATGTCATAGGGCCAGTCTGTCTCATGCTGTTCCCACCCTCCCCACTTCATGACTAGGCTACTATTTTGCCTTTTGGCCTGGCTGACATAATCATTTATTTGACCCTTCTTCTGATCTGTCAGAAGGAAGTAAAAATGAGACACACACAATGGATCCTGTCTATGTAACAGCTGCAAGGCCTGCATGACATGGTCCCTATTTTACCTCAGAATTGGCTTATGATTTGGTAGCCAAACACAGAAGACATGCAAATATTCCATTCACGTTTCATCTCTGTTTTGGATCCACTCCTGTTTTTTATGGCTTTAGCAATACTGATGGATTACTGACTAAATGCTGACCGAGTGAAGGTGGATGCTCCACAGACAGGATCCGTTTTTTGTGGGTTATTGTTCTAACGGATCAGAGGAAGGGCAAAATAATCAGTGATGTCAACACAAACTTACTGCTGACACCCTCTTTACTCTGTCAGGGGGGCTCTACTTGTATAAGCGTTTAATAGAACAGGTTCTATAGATATCTATGTGGAATCATCTGTGTAAAAGGATTGCGCTTCTTCTTGATGATAACATTGACCTGTAAGGCTGAGTTCACACTTGAGTTATTTGGTCAGTTTTGGCCCTGTAACTGCCCAAATATGTGAAGTGTGCAGTGATTCTAAGAGTCTGTCATCTGCATGTCATACTGACTCACATTATAGTTTCACTACCACAGCAAACTCCCTATGCGTGTTACTGCAAGGCATAGCGTTCTACACCACTATAAAGGCTCTCTGCAGCCAGAAAATAGCAGTTTTTTTAATGTGATTCGCCACAAATAAATTCGGATCGAACCAAATTTCGACAAAAATTCGACAAACCGGCCGAATCGAATTTTTGAGAAATTCGCTTATCTCTAGTGACTGTCACTGTATATCACTACAGAATAAGTTTTAAACAACTGGAAATAATGAGGAGGCCAAAAAGTTTCAGTATGGTGTTACCATAAATCACGGTTTTCAAACAGCTTACAATACACCTATATATTTATTTGAAAAAGACAAAACTTGTTGTAAAACTGCTTTCGGGCAGCTATGTGTGTCCATCCTCTCAATGCTGGATGAACACCATGTACATATATCTTGAAAGATGCATTTTTTTTGTTGGCAGTATACAATAGAGCAGGGGTACTTAACTGGCGGACCGCGGTCCAAATACGGACCGCGGCCGCCAGTTGTCCGGACCCCGACCATCCTTCAGAGCGCTCCTCCTCTCCTGCACACTGTGCCATGCAGGAGGAGGAGCTTACCGGCGCACTTCCTCCTGTCCCAGAGCGCAGTGAGAGACGGCTCCCTCCACATGTAGCGCTCCTCCTCTCCTGCACACTCTGGTACGTGCAGGAGGAGGAGCTTACCGGCGCACTTCTTCCTGCCCCAGGGGCGCAGTGAGAGACGGCTCCCTCCACATGCAGGCACCAGCGCTTTCATCCGGCACCTGCACGTGGAGGGAGCTTTCTCCCTCAGTGCGCTCACAGGTCCCTCCTCCCCTGCAGCAGCGGCAGCACGTAAGGGAGCTTCAAGCTCCAAAGGACACTTACATGCTGCTGGAGAGGGGAGGGACATCACCACTGCCACCAATGAAATAAATGTCACATTAAGGAAGGAAGGGGGGCGTGGAGAGGGCTACAGAGAGGCGGGAACACGTCACTGACTGCAGGAAAGGACTCCAGTCAGTGTCGTGTTCCCATCTCTCCTGGGCCATCTTCTTTGAAATTAAAGGTAACCTGATTAAATAAAGTGATAAAGCCCCATCAAACCATGATAGTTTTGTTCCGCATTCAATTCCCATTATTGGGGCATTTAGATGCGGACCCCTTAGTTTCAATGGAGCGGAAAAAGATGCAGACAGCACACTGTGTGCTGTCTGCATCTCTTGTGGCCCCATTGTAATTAAGGGGTCCACATCCAATCCCCCAATAATGGGAATTGGATGTGGAACAAAACTATCATATGTCTGTTCTGTGGCTTGGGTTGCCACCCGGCCAGTAGTTCACCAGCAAGGCTGGTATTTTAGTTCCCTTGCTGGTGCAAGAATTTTCCTGTAAGGACTGTTAGGGTACTTTCACACTTGCGGCAGGACTGATCCGACAGGCTGTTCACCCTGTCAGATCCGTCCTGCCGCTATTTCGCCGGACTGCCACTCCCCATTGACTATAGCGGGAGTGGAGCTACGGCGCAGCATGGCAGTACACGGCGTGAGGCCGCCAGACGAAAAAGTCAGACATGTAGTACTTTCAGTCTGGCGGCCTCTCACCGTGCTGCACCGTAGCTCTGTTCCCATCCCCATTATAGTCGATGGGCACAGAGCAGCGGCACGGCGAAGTAGTGGCAAGATGGATCTGACAGGGTGAGCAGCCTGTCGGATCCGTCCTGCTGCAAGTGTGAAAGTACCCTTACTAATGAGCGCTTCCATCATGGAACGCCCATTAGTACAGCCTTTACCTCCACCGCTACTTGTGCTAGTAAAAAAATAAATAAAATTACGGTACCTCCACCTCCATTTGCTCACACTGTGGAGAACACTCCCTGCTGACTAGAAGCTCAGGACAGGACCTACAAGACGTCATCACGTTGGAGCACCGGTCCTGAGCTTGCAGTCAGCAGCGAATGTTCACCGCAGTCAGGTGAATGCTATTTCACAAAAAGCAGAGAAGGGGGGCACTAATGGGGGCATTACTCTTACTGGGGGCACTAATGGGGACATTATTCTTACTGGGGGCATTATTCTTACTGGGGCACTAATGTGGCCATTACTAATTCTGGGACTTACCCGGGGCGCTCCACTATAACGTCAGAGCGCCCCACGCGCATGGATCACATGATCACATGGCATCTTTACTGTTGGCGTTCAGCTCGGACCTTCACCTGACTGCAGACCCAGGTATGTGGACCTTTTAATAAAACTAGTTGAGTACCCCTGCAATAGAGCAATGCATTTGAAAAGTCTTCAGATGAGCAAACCTGTTGAGATTCAGGAAATTCTGGAAATTGGTATAGAACACCCTTTAGTCTTCCAGGATGCAGAATTTTTTGTTAAATATGTTATCTCTTTTGGTTCATTTTTTATTAAATTTGACTTTTTCTCTTCCCATTTCCTCCTCCTTAAGCTCTTCAATGCAATGACAGCAATAGTGTATAAATTCTGAGTGACCCTGACATACATAACACTGTCAAACATGCATTACCCATAGTTAACAAACAGCTTGTTTAAAAACACACTATGCCATTGCATATGTTATGCTTTTTATATTCCAAAGCTTCAGAAAATTATGTCTTAATGGTGTCAGAATGCCTGCCCATGCAACAGACAAATATTCTACTTGTCAGAAGAAAGAGTGGCTTGTTTGGATCAAGCCTCCAATAATGATGGGGGCTGAATGCACGCACATGTGTTAATTGTCAAATGGAAAAATAGCTTGTTCTGAACAAGCCTAAAACAATTCTCCCATTTAATTGGGAGAAGCAGGAGTACAGTGTGGATGTGGAAAGGGTAGGGGAATAGTGGCATATGGCTTCAATAGTAGTTACAGCAGTAGAAACATAGCATGGAACAAACAAGGCAGTATATTGGCTGCTTATGAGTAACAGTGGTGAAGTGTTAATAGTTTTGGCAGTAGGGGATTAGCAGTGAGGTGTAGCATTTGTGGCGGTTGCAGCCACATGCTGGCAGACAGCAGTGGGATGTTGGCAACATTGGCACGGTGGCAGCAGCAGCCATAAGAAACATGATGGCAGGCAGACAGCTATAGTGGCAAGATGGGGCACCACCAGCAAGATCAGATCTATTTATTGGCCTCGGCTGGAAGAGTGTGAAAAACATCCTGAATCCAGGCTTTGATGATTTTGACAAATTCCCCCTACGGCACTGAAAACCCTTTCCGAGATTACACTAGAGGCTGGACAAGCGAGTTGTGTTGGTAGATTTGGATTTGTCCTGCTTTGGATAAATGTGAATCGTTTAGATTCATTTAAAAGAGAGAATGTGTTTCATATCACCCTATATTTCTATATATGGTTTCTGCATAGTCTGAATAAAGATGGATGCCAGAAACGTGAGACTATGTAATTCTCTCGTATGTGCCGCTATTGTAAGTAGCAGTACATGCTTGAATGGATTTCAGAACAAATCTGAACCAGGTTTTGTTAATGATTGCGACACACAGAACAGTTACTACAGATGTAGCCGCGCTAGCGCTCATAGTAGAATTGCGTGAGTACAGAGCGATATCGTGTTTCATTAGCAAAGGAATCACGTAAAAAGAGTAGTAAGAAAATTCAGGGTGAAATTTGAGTTTGTGAACAGCAGATGGCGCATGGAACTGCAGTTTCATGCAGTAGTATTTGCACATAATGAAGTAATGACTGGCCCCCTCTGACTTCCCCATCTGAAGCTACTGTACGCCTCATTTAATGTGACAATATACCGCTTCCCACCCAGCATACTCTGCGCTCATGCCAGGTTGACAGAGGGCAAGCGGGAACCATGGTGTTACGGGGGGGCGCTTTGGATGAGAGGAATGAGTGGGCACTGTGGTGTTACCTGGGGGAGGATGAAGAATGATCTGGCACTGTGGCATTACTTGGGGGAGGGGGTGAGAGTAGATGAGCGGGCACATGGAAGAGGAACGAGTGTTGAGCACGCCTAGAGTGGCAGCAGCTATGCAGTTAACCCCTCTTCTCCCGCAGGTTTTTCCCTTTTCAGGCTGGATAAGAAGCAGCGCAGGGACTGCCCGGTGCAGTTCCAGGAGGATCCCTTCAGTAGAAGCGCAGTAAGGAGTTAAAGTAAGAGCAAAAATAGCACATCTTAATCAATATGTATTTCTCAACATGTTATATCAATGAGACCATAAGAGAACCGGAATAGGGAATATTTCCATATACTGTACAATGTATTCAATTCACTTCTGCTATTATATATTTATGTAGCTCTATAGAGACCTCTGATATTATTAATGTGCATTAATCAAAATGTCCTTGATGGATTAAAAAATCTATATAGTAAAAATATAAAAGGTAAAATAAAAAATAAAAATCAAGGATGCCCAGAATCAGTGTCCATTCCTTATTGTGTAGTAGAATATAAGTATGCTTTCGTATTTCAGTTCCTGAATTAGTAATTAGTACAGCCAGATGATACAGTACACATAATTAAATGAATCAATATACATGATCAATACTGTACATATTACATTTTTCTTTCTTTATTCTTTTAAAAATATCAATAGTATTATGAATACTGACTCGGTCCCATTCACAAAACACTGTTCATAATTGTATACAGTAAGCGAGTGTTTGTATTCTTTTCTTTTTCTTTATTAGGATATAGCTAGTGTTGTAAAGAATGACTTGTTCAATCCCATTTACAAAATATTATTCATGATTGTATAGAATAGGCAGTTAATTGTGTTGTCTTTGCTCGGCATCCCACGTGTCTGAGCTGTTAGTTTAATCTGCGGTGCAACGCTGTTGCTTTAGAATGGCACGGATCCTTGTATTGTAAATTTATGGTCATGCGCTTCTATACTGCTTCTGTGCTATTGTCGGGGGTATTACTTGGATTACTGTACTTATACCATATTTATATTACATTGATTTGTATCAGAGGTCTCTATAGAGCTACATAAATATCTAATGGCAGAAGTGAATTGAATACATTGTACAGTATATGGAAATATTCCCTATTCCGGTTCTCTTATGGTCTCATTGATATAACATGTTGAGAAATACATATTGATTAAGATGTGCTATTATTGCTCTCAGTCATTTACATAATTCCACCAGGTATTTCTGGCTGAGCAATATAGGAGAACATGTACCAAATTTGCAATGCTAATATGGTGTTATGAAATTTGCATTAATTTTTATCAGTTAATCTTCTTACTATTTTTATTCACTTATTGTTTACTTGGTCTAATAAATTGCTGATTTTTCATACATTCCATATGTGTGAGTGACTGTTAGTACTCTATATGATAAAGTTAACTGCTTCATAATCATCAGAAGATTAGTATAAGAACACTGTTATGTATGAAGTGGGGGGAGGAAAGGCAAGTCTTCTTACTCCTTGATGTTCTTTCCTCCAGTCTTGGCTTTATTTGGTCCTTTCCTCTTCACGGTCACTTTCTTCTTCCCTCCATTAATTACAGCCTGAAGTTTTCTGTCCTTGACAGTGGCAGCAGACATCATCTTTCACTTCTTCAAGATTTCAGTACTTTATGAGCTTCTACCGAAGGGATCCTCCTGGAACTGCACCGGGAAGTCCCTGCACTGCTTTTGATCCAGCCCGAAAAGTCCTTATCCGGGACAAACTCGTGGGAGACGAGGGGTTAACTGCATAGCGGCTGCCACACTAGGCGCGCTCCACACTCGTTCCTCCGCCACGGTGCGTGCTCATCTCCTCTCAAGGCCTCCCACAGGTAATGCACAGTGCCTGCTCCTTCTTCATCCTTCCCCAGATAACACCACGGTGCCCACTCGTTCCTCCCATCCAAAGACCCCCCCAAGGTAATGCCATGGTGCCCGCTGTCAATCTGGCATGAGAGCAGAGTATGCTGGGTGGCAAGCGGTAGCTGCGGTCGGCAAGCGGCTTATATATTATCACATTAAATGAGGTGTACAGTAGCTTCAGATAAGTAAGTCACAGGTGTGATTTAATACTCATTCATTACTGTACGCACTTTAGGCTAACACTGCCATATACTGGCCTTGTGTATTGCAGTTAGTTTTTGTTTCTTTCCCAGTGAAATAGAAGTCACGATTCGCCTGTAAGGCTATGCGAAAATACTGATCACTAGCGCGGCTACATCTGTACTTTGACAAAAAAAATCACAGAAAAGAACTAAGATAAAAACATCCTGCACAGTATGATATACAAATGTGCGGATGGCCCTGGCCAAAATATTGAAGAAAATCACAGAAATAAGATAATAATGCACTTAGTAAAGTAGATGTAGGCATTATATATGGACAAAGTCCTCACTCTGATATGATAATATCTGAGACACTTAGCCAATATATTTTGATCAAAACACATCTGAGCCCCCCTACCAAGCACCAAGGTGGTCTAAGGTCAGGCGGGTCCTACGCTAAACTTACCTAAGCCATTGGGCTTCTATGTTCAGGAGCGCAGATGCCGCACATATGGTGTGCTGCTCCTAGTCACCTCCATGTGCAACAAGCAACCAATGGGAGGAGGAGCCAGCACACCCATATGTACCACCTAATCAAGGCGCTCTATTGGATAGGAAGGGCAAAAGTGCAGAGGAATGCGCACCTATTTTATCTTGGGAGTAGCATTCCTCTGCACTTTTGCCCTTCCTATCCAAGAGAGCGCCTAAAGTGCATACAGTAATGAATGAGTATTATATGGGTGTGCTTGCTCCTCCTCCCATTGGTTGCTTGATGCACATGGAGGTGACTAGGAGCAGCACACCATATGTGCGGCGTCTGCGCTCCTGAACATAGAAGCCCAATAGCTTAGGTAGGTTTAGCGTAGGACCCGCCTGACCTGAGACTACCTTGGCGCTTGGTAGGGGGGCTCAGATGTGTTTTGATCAAAATATATTGGCTAAGTGTCTCAGATATTATCATATCAGAGTGAGGACTTTGTCCATATATAATGCTTGCATCTACTTTATTAGGTGCATTATTATCTTATTTCTGTGATTTTTTTTTTTTTTACATCTGTACCTTGTTGAGCTTAAAGGGCTTCTGTCATCCCACTAAAGTAATTTTTATTTTTTTCGGTACTTAAATTCCTTATACTGCGATATATCAATATATAATGCTCTTACTGATTTTCATTCTGTAGTTTCTTCAAAAATTTACTTTTATATTATGTAAATTTCCCCTCTACCAGCAAGTAGGGCGGCTACTTGCTGGTAGCAGCCGCATCCTCCTTTCATAATGACGCCCCCTCCTCATGTTGATTGACAGGGCCAGCGAACGCGCTCGTCCTCTGACTGGCCCTGTCTGTGTTCAAAATTTCACGCCTGCGCCGTATCTGTCTTCAGTCGGCGCAGGCACACTGAGAGGAGGACGCTCGCTCGGCCGCTCCATCCTGAATGCGCCTGCGCCGATGATGTCACATCTACACCCGGCGCAGGCGCACTGAGGAAGGAGCGGCCGAGCGAGCATCCTCCTCTCAGTGCGCCTGCACCGACTGAAGACCGGTACGGCGAAGGCGCGAGATTTAAAACGCAGACAGGGCCAGCCAGAGGACGAGCGCGTTCGCTGGCCTTGTCAATCAACATGAGGAGGGGGCGTCATTACGAAAGGAGGATGCGGCTGCTACCAGCAAGTAGCTGCCCTACTTGCTGGTAGAGAGGTAATTTACATATTTTAAAAGTCAGTTTTTTGAAGAAACTACAGAACGAAAATCAGTAAGAGCATTATATATTGATATATCGCAGTATAAGGAATTTAAGTAGCCAAAAAAAAATAATGACTTTAGTGGGGTGACAGAAGCCCTTTAATATAAATGTAAGCTTCCTTATGCATACCAATTACTAGAAACATGTGCTTGCTGTTGATATTGTTAGTGGAGTGTTGCTAATGTGAACTCTATGCTCAGTAAATGGCCAAAGCGATTTATTGTGGTACTGCTGATGTTCTCTCTATTCAGACTTCCCTTTGTCTGCACATTGTTGAAAATAGGAAGAATCTTGTTAATGCTACCTTTATAACATTGCCTTATGGTTTGGGCCTTGAAAATAAATGCTTGATTTTCCAGACATAACAACAATATAAATATACCATGTAAAAGAGATGAGCAAAACTTTTGAGACTCTGTTCAGTTTCAGTTTGCATTTTTTTTTAAAAAGTTTGGTTGGGATCAAAATTGTTTCTACCCAAACAAGAGTAACTCTGGTTACGACTAAGGGTGGTCACCCGAAACGCGTTAACGCTATGTCATGTGGATTGTGGTGATGTCTGTGATTTGATCAACTATTAAAGCAAAGCCGAAAGAGGAACCGCATTTGTCTCCAGGACCGTCTTTTTTATTTACCTGCTAACTCTAAATGACTTGGAAATTGGTATGTAGCATAATCTACTTGTAGTCTCCTAGGATGTTATCTCTTTTGTTAATTTTCATGAATTTTTGCTCCCTCCCCTTCACCATTCCTAAGCTTTTGGATGCAATGACAGCAATAAAAAATCATGTCAGAGTGACATTGACATACATAACTATGGGTATAAACACATGCTATCTTTCTGAAGAAATCTGGTGCATGAAAAAATCGTTCATGGCTAGAAGCTCTAGCATGTGAAATGCTGAATTCCAGCAAGTTGGAACGTCACGGATAAAGCGGTGTAACAGCAGACCATTCTGTCGCTGCAAGTCAAAGAGCCACAATCCTTGCCACATAAGAATGGCATGTAAATTACATGGGATATCCGAGTCCATTGTCTCAAAGGAGTTCAGTTCATCTCAAGATTCTGGAGAGAATTTAGTAAGAGACTAGGGGCCAGATTTATCATTAGCTCAGGTCAGAATAATGGAGTGAAAAAGTCCCCAAAAAAGTCCCAAAGGCTAAAACTGCGCACAAATTTGCGACTTTTTTCTACTCTGCACTATGCTCGCCAGTTTTCTGAAAGTGGGCGTGTTTTCTTATGTAAATGAATCTCTAGACAGATTTACTATTGGGACTATTTAAAAAAGTCGCAATTTCACTCCAGTGAGGACCATGCTTATCTTATGAGACTTTTTAATAGAACATGCGACTTTTTCATAAAAACTTGCGACTTTTTCGTAAAGATGTGCGACTTTTGTAAAGCTGCTTACTGACGGATAAACTGCTACCGTCAAACCACATTTATTACAGTCTTAAAGGGCCGATCATAAATCTGACTTGGCTAAAACTGACTTTAGCCATATGTTAAAGTGGAGTGAGCTGTCAGAGTCATGATAAATCTGGCCCATGGAATCAAACTGTCTTTCTAATCTGCGTTACCTCCTGAGACAAATGGACAAACTGAAAGGGTCAAACAGGTACTGGAACTGTTTTTAAGATACTTTGTTTTTGACTGTCAGAACAAGTGGAATAGGTTTTTGTCCCTAGCGGTGTTTATCAACAATTATGTCAGCTCCTCTAGTGGCATTTCACCTTTTTATTGTAATAATGATTTGAATTCACGTTTTTCATCAGTTTTTGGGTTAATTGTGGTGGATGCTATTGTTAATGATCTGTGCACAGTTGACTCTCGAGAGCCTGGAAAAAGCTCAAAGCGTCCAGTATAAATAAGGGCTCTTTCACACTTGCGTTCTTGTCTTCCGGCATAGAGTTCCGTCGTCGGGGCTCTATGCCGGAAGAATCCTGATCAGGATTATCCTAATGCATTCTGAATGGAGAGAAATCCGTTCAGGATGCATCAGGATGTCTTCAGTTCCGGAACGGATCGTTTTTTGGCCGGAGAAAATACCGCAGCATGCTGCGCTTTTTGCTCCGGCCAAAAATCCGGAACACTTGCCGCAAGGCCGGATCCGGAATTAATGCCCATTGGAAGGCATTGATCCGGATCCGGCCTTAAGCTATACGTCGTTTCGGCGCATTGCCGGAGCCGACATTTAGCTTTTTCTGAATAGCGTCCCGGCAGCCATGGTAGCCAAAGTCCTGGCAGCCATGGTAAAGTGTAGCGGGGAGCGGGGGAGCAGCATACTTACCGTTCGTGCAGCTCCCGGGGCGCTCCAGAGTGACGTCAGGGCGCCCCAAGCGCATGGATCACGTGATCACATGGATCACGTCATCCATGCGCATGGGGCGCTCTGACGTCATTCTGGAGCGCCCCGGGAGCCGCACGGACTGTAAGTATACTGCTCCCCCGCTCCCCGCTCCTACTATGGCAACCAGGACTTTAATAGCGTCCTGGGTACCATAGTAACACTGAAAGCATTTGGAAGACGGTTCCGTCTTCAAATGCTTTCAGTACACTTGCGTTTTTCCGGATCCGGAGTGTAAATCCGGCAAGTCGAGTACACGCCGGATCCGGACAACGCAAGTGTGAAAGAGGCCTAAGCCAATAAAAAGCGTTCTCTGGGTCCTAACTTTGTTTTGAGAGAACCTGTCTGGCTGTCTACAAAAAATCTTAGGGTACCATCTGGTAAACTTGCTCCTAAGTTTATTGGCCCATATAACATCTATAATAAACCTGGTATCTTTCCACCTTCTTTTACCATCCTCATTCAAGGTACATAGGGGGTCATTTATCAATCTGAAATATGCCTAAATTAGGCATATTTCAGGTGCAGATTGTGAAACAACGGTTAGTGGCTTGGGATGTTCATGCTCCTTGTTTATAGAGAAATTTGAATCTCGAATTTCCATCTAAGCATGCTCCTCATGTTGAGGGTCCAGTGGCTCCTCTTAAGGGAGGGGGAAGGGGTAATGTCATAAACTTACCTGTCTGCGCTCCAGTGGTGCGATCCTCAGCTTCGGGGTGGCCACCGAGACCCATCCGCATCATTACTTACAGAACGCAATGCTCTGCTTCTCCCAGCAGCAAGTGTGCACTGGGGGGAATAGGCAGTGGACAGATATACAGCCCATCTGTCCTATTACTTTCTTTGGTCTGGTGACCTGGCTCTCTAATCGGTCAGGTACCAAACAAATCAGCTTCTGTCCGGGAACCTGGCTCTCTATTTAAAACGCCTTGTTGTATGAATACCAGTGATGGTCTTGTTTTGACACTAGCTAGGTTCTTCTATGCTTCTGACCTTGGCTTGTCTTCTGACTACTCTCTAACTCCCATTTGGTACTGTGTAGCCTGTCTGGTTTGGACCCATTTCTCTATGACTTTGGTTTTGTGTTTGTTTGTCTGTTTCTGCACTTATTCAGAGTAGGGTCCTACCTACCTACAGACCTAACACTGCCCTTTCCTATTCTACACAATTATTCTTCTTTCGAAGCTTTCCATTAACTGTCCCTGACACTAGAATAGAAACTTGATTGTGACTGTACACTGTCCCTAAGATTGTTTTCTGCCAGAAACTGATACACCCATCCACCCTCACCAACAGCTAAACACATAATGATATTCTAGTTGTTCTGCTAGGGCACATGCCTGCCTCCTGCCCTTGCCCCTATGATTGGCTTTTCCAAGCTGTCTGTCAGCCTGTGGGCAAAACAGAGCACACCTTTCCCCACCAGTTCCTCTCAGGGTAAAGCGAGCATCTTTCTTCTTCCTCCCTCTTGGTCATCTTGGAAATATTTCTGCAATTTAATTGTGGTAAATTCAGTTGATTGGACATGATTTGGAAAGACACACCGTGTCTTCATAAGATCTCACAGCTGACAATACATATCAGAGCAAAAACTAAGCCATGAGGAGGAAACAACTGCCTGTGAGTATTTTGTGGAGGCGCAAATCTGGAGAACAGTATAAAAACATTTCTGCTGCACTGAAATTTTCCAATAGCACAGTGGCCACCGTAATTCATAAGTGGTAGAAGTTTGGACTAACCAGGAGTCTTTCTAGAGCTGGCAACCCCACCAAACTAAGTAATCAGGGGAGCAGGGCCTTGGTAAGAGAGGTGACCAAGAACCCACTGGTCACTCTGGCTGAGCTTCAAAGATCCTGTGTGCAAATGGGAGAAACTTCTAGAAGGTCAACCATCATTGCAGCACTCCACCAATCTGGGCTTTATGGCAGAATACATAGAAACATAGAATGTGTCGGCAGATAAGAACCATTTGGCCCATCTAGTCTGCCCAATATACTGAGTACTATGGATTGCCCCTGGCCCTATCTTATATGAAGGATGGCCTTATGCCTATCCCATGCATGCTTAAACGCCTTCACTGTATTTGCAGCTACCACTTCTGCAGGAAGGCTATTCCATGCATCCACTACTCTCTCAGTAAAGTAATAGTTCCTGATATTACTTTTAAAACTTTGCCCCTCTAATTTAAAACTATGTCCTCTTGTAGCAGTTTTTCTTCTTTTAAATATTCTCTCCTCTTTTACCTTGTTGAGTCCCTTTATGTATTTAAAAGTTTCTATCATATCCCCTCTGTCTCGTCTTTCTTCCAAGCTATGCATGTTAAGGTCCTTTAATCTTTCCTGGTAAGTTTTTATCCTGCAATCCATGTACCAGTTTAGTAGCTCTTCTCTGAACTCTCTCCAAAGTATCAATATCCTTCTGGAGATATGGTCTCCAGTACTGCGCACAATACTCCAAATGAGGTCTCACTAGTGCTCTGTAGAGAGGCATAAGCACCTCCCTCTTTCTACTAGTAATGCCTCTCCCTATACACCCAAGCATTCTGCTAGCATTTCCTGCTGCTCTATGACATTGTCTGCCTACCTTTAAGTCTTCTGAAATAATGACCCCTAAATCCCTTTCCTCAGATACTGAGTTTAGGACTGTATCACTGATTTTATATTCTGCTCTTGGGTTTTTACGCCCCAGGTGCATTATTTTGCACTTATCCACATTAAATTTTAGTTGCCAGATTTTTGACCATTCCTCTAGTTTTCCTAAATCCTTTTCCATTTGGTGTATCCCTCCAGGAACATCAACCCTGTTACAAATCTTTGTGTCATCAGCAAAAAGACACACCTTACCATCGAGGCCTTCTGCAATTTCGCTGATAAAGATATTAAACAATATGGGTCCCAGAACAGATCCCTGAGGTACCCCACTGGTAACAAGACCTTGGTCTGAATATACTCCATTGACTACAACCCTCTGTTGCCTGTCCCTCAGCCACTGCCTAATCCATTGAACAATATGGGAGTCCAAGCCCAAAGACTGCAATTTATTGATAAGCCTTCTGTGTGGGACAGTATCGAAAGCCTTACTGAAGTCTAGATAAGTCTACTGCACCTCCGCCATCTATTGTTTTGGTCACCCAATCAAAAAAATCTATAAGATTAGTTTGACATGATCTCCCTGAAGTAAACCCATGCTGTTTTTCATCTTTCAATCCATGGGATTTTAGATGTTCCACAATCCTCTCCTTAAGTATGGTTTCCATTAATTTCCCCACTATTGATGTCAGGCCTACTGGCCTATAGTTGCCCGATTCCTCCCTACTACCTTTCTTGTGAATGGGCACAACATTTGCTAATTTCCAATCTTCTGGGACGACTCCTGTTGTCAGTGATTGGTTAAATAAATCTGTTAATGGTTTTGCTAGTTCAGCGCTGAGCTCTTTTAATAGCTTTGGGTGTATCCCATTAGGCCCCTGTGACTTATTTGTATTGATTTTAGACAGCTGACTTAGAACCTCTTCCTCTGTAAAGACACATGCATAAAAAGCTTCATTAGTCTTCTTTCCTTTTCCTTCATTTTCCTTCGTAAAGACTGAACAGAAGTATTCATTGAGGCAGTCAGCTAGTTCTTTATCTTCTTCCATATACCTTCCTTCTTTTGTTTTTAATTTTGCAATTCCTTGTTTTAGTTTCCTTTTTTCATTTATGTATCTGAAGAATGCATTATCGCCTTTTTTCCCTGACTGAGCTAATTTCTCTTCTGCCTGTGCTTTAGAAGCTCTTATAACTTGTTTGGCCTCTCTCTGCCTAATCTTGTAAATTAGCCTGTCATCCTCGTTTTTTTTTTTTTATAATTCCTAAATGCTATCTTTTTGTTTTTAATGATTTTGGCCACTTCTGCTGAGTACCACAGTGGTCTTTTCCTTTTTTTGCTTTTACTGACAAGCCTAATGCAATTTTCTGTTGCCTTCAATAGTGCCTCTTTTAAGTAGTCCCATTTCTCCTGGACTCCAATGAAACTGTTCCAATCTGATAGGGACTCGTATACCACTTAACACGACCAAGATGAAGGTTTGATCAAACCGATGCTATTATAGTGGGCTAAACCCTTCAATCCAATGACTATTCACAATAATGGGTAGCTTTATTAATACTTAACGTTTAATAATATCAAAAGTTAAAATAATAGGCCCTTGGTATATAGATAAAAAAATCTGAACTGAGTGCAATTAGGATACTGCGTACAACTCTCCGCTGGCTAATGCCAATCCAGAGAGAGGGATGTGGACCAAAAAATGAGGAAGGGATAGATATAATGATAGGTTGAGAAGAAAGGATGCGTAGTAAGAGGGACACACTGCTGGGTCACAAGCCCTAGAGGTCCCTTATCCTGACTCCTCAACACACTAGATAATCTATCACTAGCCCTAGATGGCCCTACCTAAACATGGACTGCCCAGCTTTGTCCGAGAGATAGAGTGTGGTCCCTGTAACTAAGGGAAAGCAATCTAGATCAGAAAAAGGAGGGCAGTATGGACTGACAAACAAAATATGAGACAACCTATAGTCAACACAATAGTTATTTAATATAGGTCTGATGCTCAGGGATCGATAATAGGTCCCAAATAGATGAGAAAAATGCCCCGACGCGTTTCCTTGAAGGTTAGCAAATCTTCAGGGGACTACAACCTTTAAATGTATCGGTCACTAAATTGGCTGAATTATAGATGTCACAAATTCAGTCCAATGTATCAAGTTCTGCAGAAGGTAGCTCTCAGGTATCAAGAAAGTAGCCACACTGATAGTATACAGAAATCTTGTCTCTTTACCAGAAAAGGCTCAAGAAACCCCCTGCGTCCACCTATTTCAGGGTCACAGGCTCAAAAGAACATTCAAGTAAAAGGGTCTCGAGTCACTCTGGTTCAAATGACTAAAACTAGCCAGTGACCGCCTGTTCCAGGGTCACTAGTTTAATTCATCAATCATAAAGAATATATAAGGTGACTACCTGTTCAAAAGTCACTTATAAAATACAGTGTATCAAATAAACCACCAGTAAGGCTAAAGTCCAGATGTAAGACAATATATATAGCCTGGTTTACACTCAAAAGATGCTGAAAAAAGCTGGCTCTCAAGTGTTGAATCGGCTTTACTGGTGTATTGTCACCCACCAGAATGTATTCAAAAGCCGTTCAACACAGTGTGCCAAAAAAGCGCTGTGTATCGATGATATTTAAACACACGGTCAGCAGAGTACTTATCTGTACAGTCATGATACTCCGACTGTTCACAGAGGGATGCGGGTGTCACTCCTTGGCATTCCGCGTATGGCAGCTGATGTAAGTAATTGTCTTACATCTGGACTTTAGCCTTACTGGTGGTTTATTTGATACACTGTATTTTATAAGTGACTTTTGAACAGGTAGTCACCTTATATATTCTTTATGATTGATGAATTAAACTAGTGACCCTGGAACAGGCGGTCACTGGCTAGTTTTAGTCATTTGAACCAGAGTGACTCGAGACCCTTTTACTTGAATGTTCTTTTGAGCCTGTGACCCTGAAATAGGTGGACGCAGGGGGTTTCTTGAGCCTTTTCTGGTAAAGAGACAAGATTTCTGTATACTATCAGTGTGGCTACTTTCTTGATACCTGAGAGCTACCTTCTGCAGAACTTGATACATTGGACTGAATTTGTGACATCTATAATTCAGCCAATTTAGTGACCGATACATTTAAAGGTTGTAGTCCCCTGAAGATTTGCTAACCTTCAAGGAAACGCGTCGGGGCATTTTTCTCATCTATTTGGGACCTATTATCGATCCCTGAGCATCAGACCTATATTAAATAACTATTGTGTTGACTATAGGTTGTCTCATATTTTGTTTGTCAGTCCATACTGCCCTCCTTTTTCTGATCTAGATTGCTTTCCCTTAGTTACAGGGACCACACTCTATCTCTCGGACAAAGCTGGGCAGTCCATGTTTAGGTAGGGCCATCTAGGGCTAGTGATAGATTATCTAGTGTGTTGAGGAGTCAGGATAAGGGACCTCTAGGGCTTGTGACCCAGCAGTGTGTCCCTCTTACTACGCATCCTTTCTTCTCAACCTATCATTATATCTATCCCTTCCTCATTTTTTGGTCCACATCCCTCTCTCTGGATTGGCATTAGCCAGCGGAGAGTTGTACGCAGTATCCTAATTGCACTCAGTTCAGATTTTTTAATCTATATACCAAGGGCCTATTATTTTAACTTTTGATATTATTAAACGTTAAGGACTCGTATACCACTAATCTAATTTCAGAAAAGTCAGTTTTTCTAAAATCTAAAACTTTTGTTTTTGTGTGGTGTGACTCAGTCACTGTACTTATAGTAAACCACACTGACTGGTGATCACTAGATCCCAAGCTTTCCCTTACAGTAATATCATATACCAAATTCCCATTTGTGAATACTAAATCTAAAATGGACTCCTTCCGGGTTGGCTCCTCAACTACTTGCTGTAGAGATAATCCCAGTAGGGAATTTAGAATATCTGTACTCCTGGCAGAACTAGCTATTTTGGTTTTCCAGTTTACATCAGGAAGATTGCAGTCGCCCCTAATGATAACTTCCCCCTTCAATGTCATTTTAGCTATTTCCTCAACTAGTAGATCATCTAATTCTTTGACTTGGCTAGGTGGTCCATATATCACACCTACACGAGTTACCTTATGATTATCAAGCTGCAAGGTAACCCAAACTGACTCTAAATTGTTCTTGCTAACTTGTATCAAATTAGATTTTATGCTGTCTTTCACATACAGGGCCACCCCTCCCCCTTCTTGCCTTCTCTGTCTTTCCTGTATAGAGAGAACCCTGGTATTGATATATCCCAGTCATTACTCCCCTTGAACCACGTCTCCTTGATACTCAATATTATCACATTCTCTCGCTTTCCTCATCACCAACTCTTTTTGAGAGTAATTCAGGAACCTGCAAATAATGTCCCTAGGTGGGTCAGTTGGTTTTGGCTTTGGTCTTAAAGCCCGGTGAGCTCTTTCAAGTATTATTGGGTCCTCGTGTTCTTCTCCTAACAAAGAGGAGCATATTTCTTGCACGGCTTTGGAAACTGCTTCATTAGCAACTGACTCAGGGACACCTCTGAATCGTATGTTATTGCGGCGTCCTTTGTTCTCTTGGTCCTCTATATGGTCGTAGAGGTAGTTGATATGTTGCTGGTATGTGTAGAGTGCTTCTGAATTTGTTTTTGTATAGCTCACTAGTACCGATTGGGTAGCTTCCAAATTCTCAACTCTATGGCCCACTTGTTGCATTTATTTTTTGAGGTCAGCAAGTTCTTCTAGTATAGGATTGACAGCTTTGAGAGCTTGTGAAATAAAGGATCTAGAAATGGGAAGTTCAGATGATGTTTCCATTGTGTCTTCAGGATCACTCTCATTATCTGCTTGAGAATGGGGCGATTTTGAAGCAGCTGATTTGGTGTTAGATGCGTTCATATTGGATTTTTTCATCATATATTTGTCAAGACCAGATTGATGCGTAAATGAAAATTGGCGTTTTTTAGGTGGATCTAGTCTCGAACCAGGATATTTTCCGATCTTCACCATAAGAATATATTTAAATGGCCTACGCAGGTAGATTCTTCTCACATAACTTTAGTGAAGGTGCTATGCATATTACAGCATTATTTCAGCATCATAGAGATCTCTATTACAGAGAGTGGTACGCTATAATGTATTGAAAGTTCATCAAGCAGATGATTGTCGCCACCTTCTGGATAGTTTGAATGATTTTTATCACAGGAGCTCTGATTACACTCAATAGGGATCTGTCTTGTTTGTATAGGCAGATAAGCAGCAAATGTCGTTCTACCAAGTTTAGAGTCACTGCTAATTATTTCCCCCTATATTACTGTCTGTGGGGAGTATTATCAGTACAGTGTTGATATCTTTTGCGCTGGTGCTTCTTCAATTACATTAAGACCGGCCCCAGGTATAGCTGTGTGTTCCCCGGATCGCTGGATCTAATCTCCCTGCCTGACAGCTCTAATAACAGTGATGCGCAGGAGTACTCACATTAAACATCGAGTGTCCGGCTTGAGGTTTTCTGTACTCTCCGGTGGTTTGAGTGAGCTCAGCTGGTCTTCCGATCCCAGAGGTCAGGTCGGCACTTCTCGATTCTGTGTGCGATATTTTTTTTTTTTTTTCTTGTGCTGCGGTGGCTTCTTCTTATCTGCGGCGGGGCTTCAGCGGTGATGTTGAAGTCTCGGCGGCACCACGAAAATGGCGCTCTGTCTGTGATGTATTAGCGCTGTCCCCACTGCGATCCGGACCTCTTTAAGCTTTAGCCGGGTGCCGTCTTGCTTGAATCGGTACCTGAGCTCCGCTTCGGACTCCGCTCTTTGTTGCGCTGCGGTGGCTCTTTATTCAAGCGGCGGGACTTCAGTGGTGCTGATGGTCCGGTCCGTTCCTTAGCAGTCCTCAGTCGGCTGTTGAGCGGCTGGATCAATGTTGTACCGGGTCACGCTGCAGACTTAGGCTGTCCCAGGTCGCTTAGCGGCTCAGATTATATTATAATAAGGGTCCTCACATAGTACAGGACTGCAGTAGTTGACTGCCTATGTTTTGAGCGGTGGTGGTGTGGGGGAACACCAGTGAGCGGCCTGATGGTTGTGGCTGTAGGCCAAAATATAGTCCAGCGCCTCAGGCTGTGCTGTAGGCCGCACTTTCCAACCACCCGAAAATACAATAAAGTCTATATCTCTGGGTTTCGGACGGTGTCCTGGATCTAAATCTGTGGGTTTTAGAATGATAAGTCCAGATTTTGCAAAGTTATATTGATTTTCAATCCGGTTGTGTGCAGAGCTCCACCACACTGCTTCCACTCAGCTCCGCCCCCCTAGTGTAGGTTATATCCTGATATAGTGTAGCTGAACATATTAGAGCACTCTAACTGCATATAAAGCCATTTTTAATGTTCTGCCATGCCAACCATTTTCTCCAGTCTCGGGAAACTTCTAGCAGCTTGGAAAATATAGCAAAAGTGACCCATGCCTGTATTTCACGTGCATTACGCGCATATTACATTGCAGATTTTTCACAATCAAGAAAATATCGAATTAGCAAATATATGATGAATATTCGCCCAAATATTCGTGAAATATCGGAAATTCGAATATAGCTTCTGCCGCTCATCACTATTCAAGAGGGGCCTGGATGTATTTCTTGAGTGTGATAATATTACAGGTTATAGCTACTAGAGATGGGTCATTGATCCAGGGAGTTATTCTGATTGCCTGATTGGAGTTGGGAAGGAATTTTTTTCCCCTTAAGTGGGGAAAATTGGTTTCTACCTCAGTTTTTTTTTTTTTTGCCTTCCTCTGGATCAACTTGCAGGATGACAGGCCGAACTGGATGGACAAATGTCTTTTTTTCGGCCTTATATACTATGTTACTATGTTACTCTATGGAGGATAAATCTTACTGGTCAGTTGTTTCCAGGCCCACATTTTAAATATTAGCCATACATTTTCTGAGTGCTAGTCCTCCTGTTGAATATAACTTGTCAATATACTGTATAATCTTTGCAGTTTAGAAACAATGGTCTTTCTATTATGGTACTTAATTCCTTTAGAATATGGTGGTGTTTGCCATCTGGTCTAAGTGATTTGCTAGTTTTAATCACTTTAAGGTTACACTGCACTTTTCCTGGTTTAGGCAGATGACAGTTTACTTTGGAGAAAATAATGTTTAACATATTTGCTTTTTCCTCATCAGTAGATTTGTGCACTAAATTCTTAATGGACCAACATTTTCAGCTTGGCCTTTGAACTTTTGATATAATTGAAGAAAAGTTTAGATTTTGTTTTACTTTTTTGGTAATGAATTTCTTTGTCTCCCACTTTTCTGCCTGTATATGTTTTCCACATATTTTTTTTTTTTTCCATTTACAAGCTTTTAGTGCTTCTTTATTGCCTTCCTGTTCCAGTAGTTTAAATGATTTCTTTTTATTTATTGCCACTTAACATTTTTATTAATCCATTTTGTTTTTCTCCTGCTTCTAAACCCTTTATTACCAGAAGGTATGTACCTCTCAAAATGAAAATGAACCTATTTATGATCTGTGCTTTCATTTTTGAGGTCTTTGCGTAAAAAAAACTGGCTTACATAAATTGTACCAGATTTATTAACCTGTTGTAGACATTTTCTACCCCTTTTGCATTTTGTTCAACATTGTGTCATAGTTTATCAACAAGGGTTGTGGCTTCACAGGAAAATGATGCAATTATAGAGAATATTTATTGATGTTCATGGCAAAACAACATGTTTCAGTCAGATAGTGACCTTTTTCAATCACTAACAGAGAAGAGAAGGAGAAACAAGGAATTGGCATTTAGGAATAGTGAATTCTAACCAGTGTATTAGCTTCACAGGAAAAAAGGGTGTGGGTAGATGTGACGCTGTGCACCAAAAATGCGCCAACATTTGGGGACATATTTTTGAAGAAAACTAAGATGGTGTAATTTAATAAATAGTGCAAATTTACACTACACATAACAGTAAACAGTCTATAGGTGAGATTTACCAGTCAGCATAAGCCACTGTGTTAAATCTGACAGTTTAAGACTGTCTGTCTACTTTTAGACAGTATTAGTCAATGTGGCCTACTTAAGTTAATTAGGTTGTGGCCATTTCTAAGCTGGTAAAATTTTTGCTGTCCTCAGCTTCTGTGTTTTTTCAGTTCCTCAACACTATATCAGATTGAAAGACTTGTGCAAACATTATATTATGTTCACTATTTTCTATGTGTCCCCAGCCTGCACATTTGTTATTCTGTCATGTCCATTGGTCATTATTAGAGATGAGCTAATCGAAGTTTGAACCAAAGTCGAATTTCCTCATGCTTCGTAGTAGCAAATAAATATTTTTCCTAAAATGGCTGCTGCACATGTTAGAACATGGAGCTAAGAACTCTGGGAATGAGGGAACACCCACAATAACATGCAAGCAGACAATCAACAACCGGCCCCTGTGATGTCACAGCCTTATAAATGGCCTCAGCCATCTTGGTTGCTGCCATTTTCCAGTGTACTTAGTGCAGGGAGAGATGTGACAGGCGTTGGGGACAGAGTTAGGAAAGACTTTATTCTGAAAAAAAACTGTCACTGGACGCCGAGGCGCTTGCTCTCCTCAGCTCCGTCGGCGTCCATTTGCTGTGCAGGAGAGTGTCACGCCCATGTGCATGGTCGTGAATCTTTGGGAGCCGCATGCAGTTGCCCGCGGTCTGGGTGTTTTGTCAACCGCAGCTGGGGGCTGTTAGTAGTTTGCCTCTAGTGCGGTTGCCGCGGACAACAGGTGTTTGTTGGCAGTGTAGCAGCATGAGCTGGTTGCTAGGCGCCTCACTGTTGATGCGTGCGGTTGCCTCTGGCTATGTGTGTGTGTATGTGTGCACTTTCCCGTTTTTTTGTGCACGAGGTTCTGTATGTGTGCATTGTGACACTTTTCGTCACTTGCGGTTGTCCGTGGCAGCGTGTGGTGTTGTGTACATGTGGTGGCAGTGTCTCAGCCTTCTGGCTGTTTCCCAGGACATGGTTGCCATGCATGTCGTTGCCGGTGGTAACAGCTGCAGTTTGATAGGTATTTGTACACTTCCCCTTTAAGTGTCTTTCTTCCCTTGCCTGGTGTAGGAAGGGTTAACTTCCTTCTTAGTGTGTGAACACTGGGTGTGTCTGTGTGTGGGTGTGGCTACTTGGGCTATTTAGCTTCCGCTGGATGCCTGTATCTGAGGGGTACATCAGCCATGGTTAGCTGGAGTCCTCCTCCTGGTTATATACCATCTGCCAGTGAGGGCCACTCTTGTGGTCATAAGTTATGTTAGACATTATTGTCCTTGTATTGTTATGTCTAGTGGTGTCTTTATCTTTATTGCAGCTTATGGTCCTGGGTTCCTGTGTGATGTGTGGTGTGGGCTGTGTCCGTTTGTGTTCTTGTGGACAGCAGCTCTCGTGCATGGGTTCCAGGCTGTGTGTCTGTGGCAGGTACGTGTAATACTAGTTTACTTACCTGCCATTGCCATATGCTGTATATGTCCCTCTTTCCTTGCAGCCTGGCCACTGAGACTCCTGTTCATCCGTGATGTGGAGGAACAAGTCGTCTTACTCTGCTCCTAGTCCAGGGCCACCCTGAGGGCTAGTAGGGATCTTAGGTTCCTGAGTATGAGCCCTCCTACTATCAGGGTCGGCTCATACGGCTAGGAGACAGGGTCAGAATTAGGGATGTAATAGGAGGTGACCTGCTCCCTGATTCCTGTCCTGGCCTAGCAGCTATCTTTCATATTGACATCCCACGGATTAGAGTTACCCCCACTCGGATCCGTGACAGAGAGAGGACGCGCACAGCGTCACTCGTCTCCTAGGTAACAGGGGTCGGGACAGACCGGCCGCGCACGTCTCCTCCGCGCGGTTGGAGGTCGGAACACTGAGCTGGACACTCGGTGCTCAGCTGTTCTCCCTGGTGTGGGTCATGTGGCGCTGGCCACGTCACATGACCTCAGCCTGCCAGTATTTAACAGGCAACCTGCTGGCCACAGGTTGCCTGTTAATTAGGTATCTGGCGTTTGTTTGGTTTCCTGCATACTTACCTGATCCTGTGTTCCGTGACGATTCTCTGCCTGCTCCTCCTGTACTGCGCATCTCTCCTGGTATTCTGACCCCGGCTTCCACCTGACTATTCTCTGCTTATTCCTTGGTACTGCGTAGCTCTCTAGGTATTGACCCGGTCCGTTCACATTCCGTTATTTGTCTTGTCTGTCTTCCCAGCACATATCCTAAGTTAAGGACTGCCGTCCAGTTGTCCCCTGTCGTCAGGACTTGCGAGGCAAGTAGGCAGGGGTGAGGGTGGAGCGCAGTGGTCACTATCCTCACCCCTGTGTGTAGTGTACGTGACTGTCACAAAAACGATTTAGAAGTTCAATGAAATATTAGGTAAAGTATATGGAGGCATTATCCACACTAGGCAGAGATCAGGGTCCAATAGGTAAGTGTACAGCCTGGGTAATAGGAGTGATTACTATTACACTTTGCTGCACTCATTTGGGGATCCAAATTGCTGTTAAACTACTGCTTTTAGGTTGTTTGCACTATATGGTAGCTTAGTAATTCCAGCAAACCTTGCTTGTTATTGGGGTGAAAGTGCTGTGTGATACATCCAGTTTTGGGGTGTATTAATAGGAAACAATAAGTACATCTTATTAGCCTATCTGCTGTGAACCGACATTGTTATACAGCCATTGTTGGGGTGTATTAATAGGAAAAATAAGTACGTGCTATTAGCCGTTCTGCGTGAATTATACATTGTCATGCAGCCATTTTTTGGGGTGTATTAATAGGAAAAACAAGTACTGTACGTCTTATTAGCCGTTCTGCGGTGAACTGACATTGTCATACAGCCATTTTTGGTGTGTATTAATAGGAAAAATAAGTACGTCTTATTAGCTGTTCTGCAGTGAATTATACATTGTCATACAGTCATTTTCTAGGTTTATTAATAGGAAAAATAAGTATGTGTTATTAGCTGTTCTGCAGTAAACATGCATTGCTATATAGTAATTTTTGAAGTGTATTAATAGGAAAAATAAGTACGTCTTATTTGCCGTTATGCTTTGAACCAACATTTTCATACAGCCATTTTTGGTGTGTATTAATAGGAAAAATAAGTATGTCTTATTACCTGTTCTGCGGTGAACAGACATAGTTATACAGCCATTTTTGGGGTGTATTAATAGGAAAAATAAGTACGTGTTATTAGCCGTTCTGAGGTGAACGGACATTGTTATACAGCCATTTTTGTGGTGTATTATTGGAAAAATAAGTACGTCTTATTACCCGTTCTGTGGTGAACTTTTATTGTTATACAGCCATTGTTGAGGTGCATTAATAGTAAAAATAAGTACATCTTATTAGCTGTTCTGCAGTGAACTGACATTGTCATATAGCCATTTTTGGGGTGTATTAATTTACTTTTAACTTAATTTATTTCTTTTATTTTACATTATGTCAGACAGACAAGTGACAGGCCCTTCAAAGGCAATAGGAAGTGGCCAAGATGTTTCTGGCCCAGGCACAAGTGGCAGCAGAATAAGGGGGGGTGGGACTGGCAGCAGGAGTCGCAGCGAGCGGCCCGAACTCCCAGTGTCATCTAGCGATCGTGTCTTGACCAGCAACCCAGCGGTGCTTGAATGGTTGACTCGGTCTTCTACTTCGTTGCAAGCGACATCAAACACCCCCAACCAAAAGTCGGTGGGTTCCTCTGACACAACGCTTAGTTGGCATGGCCAGGGAGCAGGCCCTGCGCTCTCACCTGTACTCAACCTGCCTCTGTCATTTTCTGTTCCCTCAGCACGATAAGTATTATGTGACGTAGGCTCAGCTCCACTTTTCAGTGAGGACGAGCTACTAGAGAACAGTCAGCAGCTACTGCCCAGCCAAGATCTGGAGGAGACATTCGACACATTTGCCGCTTTCTCCGGTAGGTGGACAAGCAGTGATGATCAGAGTCGCATGGGAGCTGGTGTTGCAAGCAGTCAGGCTCCTGACCCTGAGACCGTTCAGGGAGAAGTACAGACAGTAGTGAAAGATGATGTAGCCTATCGCACTTGGGAGCTGGGTAAAGAAGGGGGTGGCACCTTGTGCAAGAGGCAGCGGCTGAGCCAGCAAGGTGGTAACATGGCCGTGAGTCACAGGATGGCAGCAGTGGGAGGTTGGGAGCCAAATGAGCCCGGGGTAGACCGACCACTTCACAGGAGCCTACCTGCCTAGAAAGCAGCAGTGTAGGGGTTAACGGAGGCAGAGGTGGCAGGCAGTCAGCACAGAGTGTTGGGGGGGAAATGCTATACTCGGCATTCTGGCAGTTTTTCGTCAAGCCGCCGGAGGAGGTAAACATGTCCATTTTCTGAATCTGTGGGCAGAAGGTAAAGTGTGGGCCAGGGTGCCAATGTTGGCACCTCGGCCCTGTATAAACACATGCAGTGTCACCATAAAGTGGCATGGAAGAACCGTGGCTCAGATTTATTGTTCCAGCATGCCGCATCACCCGGTGGCCTGCACCCCTTTTCCTACAGTCAAGGCTCCACCCCCTCAGCCGAAGGGACCTGTCTGTCCTTCATCTACTGGTCCTGATGCTCCTGATCTTCGTCCTCCTACTCCTCGTCCATCATTTCATCAGCAATCAATCACCAAAGTGATTACCAAGAGACAACAGTACGCGCGCACTCATCTAACGGTGCAGAATCTGAACGTGCTCCTGACCAAGTTGCTGTTGCTGCAGTCCCTCCCTTTTCAAGTGGTGGACTCTGCACCTTTTTAGAAAACTGATGGCTTGTGCCGAGCCGAGGTGGAGAGTCCCAAGCCGTCATTTCTTTGACAAAAAGGCAGTACCAGCCCTGCACACAAATTTAGAACAGCAAGTGGGCCAGTCCTTGAGCCTGTCGGTGTCTGCTAAAGTGCACAGTTGAGCCAACGCATAGAGCTATAACTACAGTGAAGGATAATGTATGTCCTTTACGGCCCACTGGGTAAATATGACGCTTCTGCCGCCTCCACGTTCTCACACTGATAGTCCTGCGACAATGTCCATCTCTGCCTTCTCATCCTCCACTGTGTCCTCAGCCTCCACTGCAGGGACAATTCACAGTGCTCCTCCAGCATACCACACGTGCAGGGAACGGCGGTGTCATGCTGTTCTGCACCTAGATTGCCTGGGCAAACGGAGTCACACAGAGGAGGAACTGCTCCGTGTCTTTCATCAAGAAATAGAATCCTGGCTTTCTCGCCAAGTTAAAAGTGGAACCATGGTCACCGACAACAGAAAGAACATGGTATCCGTGTTGCGTCAAGGATGTCTGAGCCATGCAACATGCAGGGTGCACGTGTTCAATCTGACTGTGAAGAGGTTCTTAAAGTTTTCCACCCATCTGCAAGATATCCTGAAAATGTTCAGGAAACTGTGCATGCACTTCAGCCAACCTTACACTGCAAAGCACACCCTCCTCGAGCTGCAAAGGCAGAATGGCGTTCCCCAACATTGGCTGAAATGCAACATTTCCACCCGTTGAAACTCCACTAGTGTTGATCGAGCACCATAGTGCTTGGGTGCTCCGGGGCTCAAGCCAAACACATCGGGATGCATGAGAGCTCTACCGAGCACCCGAGTATAATGGAAGTCAATGAGAGAACCCGAGCATTAAACCAGGCACCCTCTGCTCTGAAGAGGGGAGGGTGTCTGGCTTATAAGAAATGGTCAGAAATTGATGGAAACACCACCAAAATGGTTCGGGAACAGCATTGGGAGGATGTCTGGATGCATCTTGGACTCCCAGGTCGCTGCTGGGAACGATGTTGTCTCAGTAGTATGCCACTTTTACAGACTGACAATAACACGCACAAAACCAAATATAAAATCGATTTTAGAGGAAACATTGTTAGGAAACATTCTTTTCTGTATATTTACTTGTATATAAAGTGCAATTGCTGCCAAAAATTACAAGGAAGATGCACTCCAATACAACCTGTATATCACATAAAGGAGGGCCTCATTCACAGTGTGGTACAATTGTTCCAAAAATTGCTGCCAAAAATTACAAGGAACCGGCACTACAATACAACCTTTGTTACACATAAAGGAGGGCATCATACACAGCCATGAAAAATTATGATTGATGGCCTGCTGGTGACCCTCAAAAACATTTGGAGCAAGGGCCTGCTGATCTGACCATCTAAAACATTATGGGCGAGGGCCACTGATTTGTTTTTGTTTTGTTTTTGAATGTCAGAAATGTATATTTGTGAATGTTGAGATGTTATATTGGTTTCACTGGTAAAAATAAATAATTGAAATGGGTATATATTTGTTTTTTGTTAAGTTGCCTAATAATTATGCACAGTAATAGTCACCTGCACACACAGATATCCCCCTAAAATAGCTAAAACTAAAAACAAACTAAAAACTACTTCCAAAAATATTTAGCTTTGATATTAATGAGTTTTTTGGGTTCATTGAGAACATGGTTGTTGTTCAATAATAAAATTAATCCTCAAAAATACAACTTGCCTAATAATTCTGCACTCCCTGTACTACTTGGCCCAAGAGGCCATCACAGCCATGCCTACTATTGGCATGGCTGTGATTGGCCAGTGCACCATGTGACCCAGCCTCTATTTAAGCTGGACTCACGTAGCGCCGCACGTCACTCTGCTATGATCAGTATAGGGAGAGGTTGCAGCTGCGACGTTAGGGCGAGATTAGGCAGTGATTAACTCCTCCAAAAGACTTCATTCTGTGATCGATCTGCAGCTGTGGATCATTGAAGTGCTATTATTGACTTGCTCACTTTTTTGAGGCTGCCCAGAGCGTTTTTAGATCACTTTTTTTCTGGGGTGATCGGTGGCCATTTTGCGACTTGTGGTGCGCCAGCACGAGCTATCACCAAGTGTATTTAACCATCGATAGTGTGGTTATTTTGTGCTATATCCTACATCAGCTGCAGGCTGAGCCTGTGTCACCGAAGTGCATTTAACCATCAACAGTCTGGTTATTTTTTGGCCATATACTACATCAGCTGCAGGCTGAGCCTGTGTCACCGAAGTGCATTTAACCATCAACAGTGTGGTTATTTTTTGGCCATATATTACATCAGGGGCAAGTTGAGCCTGTCACCCAGCGCCTAAAAAATAGACCTGGCATTTCTATTCAACCAAATCTGCACAGTTTTAGCTGGTCAAGTTATTTGCAGTGACCGTAAAGGCAGACTTTTTGTTCTGGGTTGAAAAAGCATTCCCAAATTTGCCATTCTGAAAATAACTAGTTTGTGGTATTTGAGGCCTACTTGAAATCTATCCCAAAAAGAAAATCTTACATTGAAGGTATTGATAGTGTCATTCAGAAAAACCTAAGACACACGCTAGCGTGCTGATAGAAGTGTCATTCTGTGATTAAACCTATAACTGTCACACAGCGCAAAAAAAAACAGGTCTCACATCTCTATTCAACCAAATCTGCACAGTTTTAGCTGGTCAAGTTATTTCTAGTGACCGTAAAAGCAGACTTTTTGTTCTGGGTTGAAAAGGCATTCCCAAATTTGCCATTCTCAAAATTGTGGTGAACGGGAACAATGAGGAAAACATCTAATAAGGGGCACGGACGCGGACGTGGACATGGTCGTGGTGGTGTTAGTGGACCCTCTGGTGCTGGGAGAGGACGTGGCCGTTCTGCCACAGCCACACGTCCTAGTGAACCAACTACCTCAGGTCCCAGTAGCCAGCAGAATTTACAGCGATATTTGGTGGGGCCCAATGCCGTTCTAAGGATGGTAAGGTACAGGCATTAGTCAATTGGGTGGCCGACAGTGGATCCAGCACGTTCACATTATCTCCCACCCAGACTTCTGCAGAAAGCGCACAGATGGCGCATGAAAACCAAGCCCATCGGTCTGTCACATCACCCCCATGCATATCAGGGAAACTGTCTGAGCCTCAAGTTATGCAGCAGTCTCTTATGCTGTTTGAAGACTCTGCTGCCAGGGTTTCCCAAGGGCATCCACCTAGCCCTTCCCCAGGGGTGGAAGAGATAGAATGCACTAACGCACAACCACTTATTTTTCCTGATGATGAGGACATGGGAATACCACCTCAGCACGTCTCTGATGATGACGAAACACAGGTGCCAACTGCTGCGTCTTTCTGCAGTGTGCAGACTGAACAGGAGGTCAGGGATCAAGACTGGGTGGAAGACGATGCAGGGGACGATGAGGTCCTAGACCCCACATGGAATGAAGGTCGTGCCACTGACTTTCACAGTTCGGAGGAATAGGCAGTGGTGAGACCGAGCCAACAGCGTAGCAAAAGAGGGAGCAGTGGGCAAAATCAGAACACCCGCCGCCAAGAGACTCCGCCTGCTACTGACCGCCGCCATCTGGGACCGAGCACCCCAAAGACAGCTTCAAGGAGTTCCCTGGCATGGCACTTCTTCAAACAATGTGCTGACGACAAGACCCGAGTGGTTTGCACGCTGTGCCATCAGAGCCTGAAGCGAGGCATTAACGTTCTGAACCTTAGCACAACCTGCATGACCAGGCACCTGCATGCAAAGCATGAACTGCAGTGGAGTAAACACCTTAAAAACAAGGAAGTCACTCAGGCTCCCCCTGCTACCTCTTCTGCTGCCGCCTCGGCCTCTTCTGCTGCTGCTGCCGCCGCCTCGGCCTCTTCCTCCGCCTCTGGAGGAACGTTGGCACCTGCCGCCCAGCAAACATGGGATGTACCACCAACACCACCACCTGCGTCACCAAGCATCTCAACCATGTCACACGGCAGCGTTCAGCTCTCCATCTCACAAACATTTGAGAGAAAGCGTAAATTCTCACCTAGCCACCCTCGATCCCTGGCCCTGAATGCCAGCATTTCTAAACTACTGGCCTATGAAATGCTGTCATTTAGGCTGGTGGACACACACAGCTTCAAACAGCTCATGTCACTTGCTGTCCCACAGTATGTTGTTCCCAGCCGCCACTACTTCTCCAAGAGAGCCGTGCCTTCCCTGCACAAACAAGTGTCCGATAAAATCAAGTGTGCACTGCGCAACGCCATCTGTGGCAAGGTCCACCTAACCACAGATACGTGGACCAGTAAGCACGGCCAGGGACGCTATATCTCCCTAACTGCACACTGGGTAAATGTAGTGGCGGCTGGGCCCCAGGCGGAGAGCTATTTGGCGCACGTCCTTCCGCCGCCAAGGATCGCAGGGCAACATTCTTTGCCTCCTGTCTCCTCCTCCTCCTACTCAGCTTCCTCCTCCTCTTATTCCACCTGCTCATCCAGTCAGCCACACACCTTCACCACCAACTTCAGCACAGCACGGGGTAAATGTCAGCAGGCCATTCTGAAACTCATATGTTTGGGGGACAGGCCCCACACCGCACAGGAGTTGTGGCGGGGTATAGAACAACAGACCGACGAGTGGTTGCTGCTGGTGAGCCTCAAGCCCGGCCTGGTAGTGTGCGATAATGGGCGAAATCTCGTTGCAGCTCTGGGACTAGCCGGTTTGACGCACATCCCTTGCCTGGCGCATGTGCTGAATTTGGTGGTGCAGAAGTTCATTCGCTGCATAAAGTGCGGGCCGTCTGTTCGCGCTTCCGGCGTTCACACCCTGCCGCTGCTCGCCTGTCTGCGCTACAGCGTAACTTCGGCCTTCCCGCTCACCGCCTCATATGCGACGTGCCCACCAGGTGGAACTCCACCTTGCATATGCTGGACAGACTGTGCGAGCAGCAGCAGGCCATAGTGGAGTTTCAGCTGCAGCACGCACGGGTCAGTCGCACTGCAGATCAGACCCACTTCACCACCAATGACTGGGCCTCCATGCGAGACCTGTGTGCCCTGTTGCGCTGTTTCGAGTACTCCACCAACATGGCCAGTGGCGATGACGCCGTTATCAGCGTTACAATACCACTTCTATGTCTCCTTGAGAAAACACTTAGGGCGATGATGGAAGAGGAGGTGGCCCAGGAGGAAGAGGAGGAAGAGGGGTCATTTTTAGCACTTTCAGGCCAGTCTCTTCGAAGTGACTCAGAGGGAGGTTTTTTGCAACACCAGAGGCCAGGTACAAATGTGGCCAGACAGGGCCCACTACTGGAGGACGAGGAGGACGAGGATGAGGAGGAGGTGGAGGAGGATGAGGATGAAGCATGTTCACAGCGGGGTGGCACCCAAAGCAGCTGGGCCCATCACTGGTGCGTGGCTGGGGGGAAACACAGGACGATGACGATACGCTTCCCACAGAGGACAGCTTGTCCTTACCTCTGGGCAGCCTGGCACACACGAGCGACTACATGCTGCAGTGCCTGAGCAACGACAGCAGAGTTGCCCACATTTTAACGTGTGCGGACTACTGGGTTGCCACCCTGCTGGATCCCCGGTACAAAGACAATGTGCCCACCTTACTTCCTACACTGGAGCGTGATAGGAAGATGCGCGAGTACAAGCGCACGTTGGTAGACGCGCTACTGAGAGCATTCCCAAATGTCACAGGGGAACCAGTGGAAGCCCAAGGAGAAGGCAGAGGAGGAGCAAGAGGTCGCCAATGCAGCTGTGTCACGCCCAGCTCCTCTAAGGGCAGGGTTAGCATGGCAGAGATGTGGAAAAGTTTTGTCAACACGCTACAGCTAAGTGCACCACCACCTGATATGGAACGTGTTAGCAGGAGGCAACATTTCACTAACATGGTGGAACAGTACCTGTGCACACCCCTCCACGTACTGACTGATGGTTCGGCCCCATTCAACTTCTGGGTCTCCAAATTGTCCACGTGGCCAGAGCTAGCCATTTATGCCTTGGAGGTGCTGGCCTGCCCGGCGGCCAGCGTTTTGTCTGAACGTGTATTCAGCACGGCAGGGGGCGTCATTATAGACAAACGCAGCCGCCTGTCTACAGCCAATGTGGACAAGCTGACGTTCATAAAAATGAACCAGGCATGGATCCCACAGGACCTGTCCATCCCTTGTGCAGATTAGATATTAACTACCTCCCCTTAACAATATATTATTCTACTCCAGGGCACTTCCTCATTCAATACTATTTTTAATTTCATTTTACCATTATATTGCGGGGCAACCCAAAGTTGAATGAACCTCTCCTCTGTCTGGGTGCCGGGGCCTAAGTGTGTGACAGTGGCCTGTTCCAGTGGTGGGTGACGTGAAGACTGATTCTCTGCTATGACATGAAGACAGATTCTGCGCTGACATAAGGCCAGATTCTCTGTTACAGGACCTCTCTCCTCTGTCTGGGTGCCGGGGCCTAAATGTGTGACAGTGGCCTATTCCAGTGGTGGGTGGCGTGAAGCCTGATTCTCTGCTATGACATGAATACAGATTCTGCGCTGACATAAGGCCAGATTCTCTGTTACGGGACCTCTCTCCTCTGTCTGGGTGCCGGGGCCTAAATGTGTGACAGTGGCCTGTTCCAGTGGTGGGTGACGTGATGCCTGATTCTCTGCTATGACATGAAGACAGATTCTGTGCTGACATAAGGCCAGATTCTCGGTTACGGGACCTCTCTCCTCTGTCTGGGTGCCGGGGCCTAAATGTGTGACAGTGGCCTATTCCAGTGGTGGGTGGCGTGAAGCCTGATTCTCTGCTATGACATGAATACAGATTCTGCGCTGACATAAGGCCAGATTCTCTGTTACGGGACCTCTCTCCTCTGTCTGGGTGCCGGGGCCTAAATGTGTGACAGTGGCCTGTTCCAGTGGTGGGTGACGTGATGCCTGATTCTCTGCTATGACATGAAGACAGATTCTGTGCTGACATAAGGCCAGATTCTCGGTTACGGGACCTCTCTCCTCTGTCTGGGTGCCGGGGCCTAAATGTGTGACAGTGGCCTATTCCATTGGTGGGTGGCGTGAAGCCTGATTCTCTGCTATGACATGAAGACTGATTCTGCGCTGACATGAAGCCAGATTCTTTGCTATGGCATGAAGAGACTGATTCTCTGCTGATGTGAAGCCAGATTCTCTGCTATGGGACCTCTGTCCAATTGATATTGGGTCATTTTTATTTTTTTAATTTTTATTTTAATTCATTTCCCTATCCAAATTTGTTTGCAGGGGATTTACCTACATGTCGCTGCCTTTTGCAGCCCTCTAGCTCTTTCCTGGGCTGTTTTACAGCCTTTTTAGTGCCCAAAAGTTCGGGTCCCCATTGACTTCAATGGGGTTCGGGTTCGGGACGAAGTTCGGTTCGGTTCGGGTTCGGATCCCGAACCCGAACATTTCCGTGAAGTTCGGCCGAACTTCTCGAACCCGAACATCCAGGTGTTCGCTCAACTCTAACAATCACCCAAAAACTCAAAAAACAATGACTCTCAGACTATGGAGACACTAAAACATGATTTTTTTTTGTTTCAAAAATAATATAATTGTGTAAAACTTAAAAAAATAAAAGAAAGTATACATATTAGGTATCGCCACGTCCGTAATGACCGGCTCTATAAAATGTCATATTCCATAACCCCTCAGGTGAACAATGTCAAAAATATAATACAAATAAAATGAAATAAAAACTATGCTAAAAAAACATTAGTTTTGTCACCTTACGCGATTAAAAAGGCATATGCCCCCCACAATGGTGCCAATCTAACATCACCACATCCTGCAAAAAATTATACCCTACATAAGACAATCATCAAAAAAAAAAACTATGGCTCTCAGACTATGGAGACACTAAAACATGATTTTTTTTGTTTCAAAAATTATATTATTGTGTAAAACCTAAATAAATAAAAAAAAGATATACATATTAAGTATTGATGCGTCCGTAAGAACCTGATCTATAAAAATACCACATGATTTAACCTTTCAGATGAACGTTGTAAATAATAAAAAATTAAAACGGTTCCAAAACAGCAATTCTTTGGCAAATTTTCAATTTTTATCCATTTTTTCCCATAACAAAGCAAGGGTTAACAGCCAAACAAAACTCAATATTTATTGCCCTGATTCTGTAGTTTACAGAAATGCCCCATATGTGGTCGTAAACTGCTGTATAGCCACACGGCAGGGCGCAGAAGGAGAGGAACGCCATATGGTTTTTGGAAGGCAGTTTTTGATGGACTGGTTTTTTGACACCATGTCCCTTTTGAAGACCCCCTGATGCAACTTTTTTGGAGTTTCTACTCTAGGGGTGCATCAGGGGGCTTCAAATGGGACATGGTGTCTAAAAATCAATCCAGCAAAATATGCCTTCCAAAAACCAAATGGCGTTCCTTTTAGTGTGGTAGGGCCATAATTACCACAAGGAGAACTCTCTTTTCCACCTACAATGTGGAGAAACTGACCTTTGTGAAGATGAATCGGGCATGGATCAGCCAGGATTTCCACACACCAGTGCCTTATGCATAAGATTAGATCATCCATGGTGCCACACCCAAACTTTGTCAAAACAGAACTGTTTATTCTGGCTACCCGCTTCAGCTACTATTCTGATGCTGCCACACGCCTGATTCCACAAACCTGCTGCCAGGTGCTTCTACTGCCACCCACCATGTTCAGCTGGTACTGGTATTACCCCCCACCTCCCCACTCTGTCACTGGGCCATATTGTGGTCTCTTCATGCTGCTGCCAACTCAACACTCTGTGATCTCCTCATGCTGCTGCCACTTTACACTCTGTCACTTGGCCGCTCTGTGGTCTCTTTGTTTGCCTGGGCGAATGGAGTCACACTGCTGCCACCTCAACACTTAATGGTCTCCTCATGCTGCTGCTACCTCACCATTCTGTGGTCTCCTCATGCTGCTGCCAACTAAACACTCTGTCACTGGGCAACTCTGTGGTCTCTGTTCCCACCCTCCCCACACCATGAAGGGACCACTATTTTGCTTTTTTGGCCCGGTTGACATCACCATTTATTCGACCCTCCTTCTGATCTGTCATAAGGAAGGAAAAATGAGACACACAACAGATCCTGTTTATGTAGCATCTGTAAGACCTGTATGACATGGTCCCTATTTTGTATCCGAATTGGCTTATGATTTGGTAGCCAAAAGCAGGAGTGGGTACAAAACACAGAAGACATGGAAATACTCCATTAACGTGTCATCTTTGTTTTAGATCCACTCCTGTGTTTTTTTAGTTTTTTTGTTGTTTTTTTTTGGGGGGGGGGCTTAGCAATACTGATGGATTACTGACCAAATGCTGACCGAGTGAAGGTAGATGCTCAACAGAGAGGATCCATTTTTTGGGAGTTATTGTTCTGACTGATCAGAGGAAGTGCAAAATAATCATTGACGTCAACACAAACTTACTGCTGACACCCTCTCCACTCTGTCAGGGAGGCTCTACTTGTAATAGAACAGGTTCTGTAGAAATCTGTGTGGAATCAGCTGACATCAGTTTAAAAGGAGTGCACTCTTTCACACTATAGTAGGGCCTCTGCACGGTTCTTTATACCTGGCGCTAACATTGACCTGTAAGGCTGAGTTCACACTTGAGTTATTTGGTCAGTTTTGGCCCCATAACTGCCCAAACAAGTTAAGTGTGAAGTGAGTCTAAGAGCGATACCTGTCATCTGTGTCATACTGACTCACAGTATTGTTTCACTACCGCATCAGACTCCCTATGCTTGTTTCTGCAAGGCACAGTGTTCTACACCACTATACAGGCTCTCTGAAGCCAAGAAGTAGCTGTTTTAACGCGATTCGTCATAAATAAATTCTGATCTAATCTTTTTGGAAAATTGACCGAATCGAAATTCGCTCATCTCAGAACAGACCCCCAATTTTTTAAAAGTCCACAAATCAGACCTCAGATCAGTCCTACATATCTATCAGTCTCCTAATCAGACCTCAAGTCAGACCTCCATGTGAATGACCTCCAATCAGACCTCCATAAGTCCCCCAATCAAACCTTAAATCAGACCTCCATGTGAATGATCCCCATGCTCAGATCAAATAAAAAAAAAAAATCAACTTACCTCTCATGCTGTGGATGTTGTTGCTGCTCCTGTCATCCAGTGCTCTTCTTCCTCCCACACGCTGTGCTGTGACCCGACACGCACAGCGTGAGGTCAAAGAGTACAGAGTCCTGGAAGCACTGCAATCACCACTTCCCGGTTCTCTTGTACTAATGAGCACTTCCAAAATGGAAGCGCTCATTAGCATTTGCTCTATAAGACGCACTGACAATTTCTCCCCACTTTGAGGAGAGAAAAGTGAGTCTTACAGGGTGAAAAATATGGTAAATTACATGTTTAGGCTTAATCAGTTAGAAACAAGGTAAAAGTTGAAGCTCAGTGTTTGCCGTAATTAGTTCCTGAGTACATAAAATGATATTTAGGCTTTACTTAAAAAAGAACAAGATTTTCACTGCAGTATGAAAATGACTTATAGAAAAAAACAACAACATGTTTTTTGCACAAAAGAGCATCTAGAATTTGTGGTGTGTAAAATAGCATTCATGCAGAATAAATTCCAGGAATTGGAAATTATAGTTGCAGATCCATTTAACTGAAGCAATATCATTTCATATTTCTAATTTCTGTTTCAACACATAAAGAACACACTGAATGCGGTTTTATTTCTGTTTGGTATTTTTCTTTTAAATTGAAATGCTTATGCTTTTATAATAAATTTATTTTATTATCATTTGGTTTGTAGTCTGTGTAGCTTCTTAAATTTTGCATTGATGTTTTATGGAAACCTGGCAGCAAAGATAATGGTTTTAAATAATTTTTGTACCACTATAAATGATAGAAACTATGCTAGTTACTGTGTTTTGGGTTTGAAAGACAAAGGCCCATGAAATATAGGTCTTTATTCAGAAAAATATATAATTTTATATTATCCCATTAAAATATATGTAGAACATTCATTGAAAAAAGGAAATAATTGTAGGCAGTTAATCTAAAACATTATGTACAAAATATTGAGTTGCTCCCTTATTTTCTTTATAAAAGTTACTACTCATATGCAAAGAAGACTGATTCTTCTCTTTTGGTTCAAGGTGAGTCAGCTGTTGGTGCCATGTTCTTGTAGGTGAACAGCTCCTTTAGTTAAAAAATTGGTTCAGAGGTGCTTGAGGAGGACATACAGGGCCGAACTGGGATTACAAAGCATAAAAATAGTGATCCGCAATGTATATTTCAGCAAATTTAGCTTTACATGCCCCTATCTAAATCATCAATACAAGAAAGATAATAAAAATGGAACACAAAAATGCCTAATGGTCAGAGACATACGTTTAAAGGAGTTCTGCACTTTGTTTTAACTGATGATCTATCCTCTGGATAGATCATCAGCTTCTGATCGGCGGGGGTCCGACACCCGGGACCCCTGCCGATCAGCTGTTTGAGAAGGCAGCGGCGCTCCAGTAGCGATGCGGCCTTTTCACCGTTTACCACCGGCCCACTGATGTCACGACTAGTATCAACTAGCGTTGGCGCGGCTAAGCTCCATTCAAGTGAACACAGTTTAGCCCCGCCCACGCTAGTTAATACTAGTCGTGACGTCAGTGGGCCGGCGGTAAACAGTGAGAAGGCCGCGGCGCTGCTGGAGCGCCGCTGCCTTCTCAAACAGTTGATCGGCGGGGGTCCCAGGCGTCGGACCCCTGCCAATCAGAAGCTGATTATCTATCCAGAGGATAGATCATCAGTTAAAACAAAGTGCAGAGCCCCTTTAACCTCCCTTAAAACAACACATACCATGATAAAGGTCAAAATACCTCCACATTAGCAACCAATACCAATGTGCAGCACAAAATATCTCCTCACCAGCACCACAGTGTGGCACAATATACCTCCCCAACAATACCAAATAAGTACTATAGTGCATCCTATACCACTATGCAGCACAACATCATTATTCATTGACCACTACTCCCCCACTGGCAGCAGTCTTGTCCCCTGACCATTGTCCTCTGATAACACTCTGATCAGGGCTCTAACCTTAGACTGCACTGATTATCGGTGCATATTTTGTGCTCTCTTAGGAAGTTAAGGACCTGTGATGATGATTAGTGCAATTCCTTTCTAAAATATCAGACGATCCACTGACAGACCAGCCAATTGGGAATCTGGCCAGTAGTGCAGATTATCAGTCCGGGCCTAAGGACAAACATAATAAATCTCTCCCCTCATAGTCCTTAGGGCTCACGCACGCGAGTGTACTGGCTCAGTGCCCGTATTGCAGAACATAAACGGCGCCATGCCTGTGGCAAACTCGGCCAGTTGTGATTACACTTCAAGTTTGGATCATGAGTGACAGGGTGCAGTCCAAGTGTGCCACCACGTGCTGGTTAAGGTTCTGCTGGATGTCCTTCTGCTGCTGTTGGGTGGTTTCTTCATAAGGCAGCTGAAAAAAAACTGCTCATCAGAGACTTAAGATGCTGCTTATGGAGCTGGTGTTGCTGTAGCCCCCCTTTCCCCCTTCTAGTCATGGCAGTGGAGCATGAATACAGAGGGTTTCAATGGTTAGAACTTTGCGAGCACTCTGCCAAATAGTGAGAGGCCCAAGAACTGGCCTCCCTTCTGCTCAATGTACGTGTGCTGGGCTGGTACAAGCCATCGGTTCTCTGAAATGTGAAAAGTCAACTACATGGAAAGGGAGGCACTGTACTGCCAGCATTTTGGCCAGGTGCATGTTCAACTTCTGCGTTGTTGGATGAGTGCATACTGCTGTATTTTTGCAATGGCCTCTGTGATCGATTGCTGTCGAAACAAATGGAGGAGCATCAGGAGCAATAGACGACATTGAGGTCGATGGGAAGGAATGACAGCTTCCTTCTTCTGACGTTGACGAGCCCTAACTGCTTGAGAGGGGGTGTGGGCTGGCAATTTATGGTGACGCTCCATGTGTTGACACAGGGCTGACATGCCAACATTAGCAGCCTGGCCATGCCTTATCTTCTGTCCACAATCCTACATACTACCAGACTAACGTCCCCCAGTGACTTGGTGGAAAAATTCACACATTGCCGAGTATGACATTTTCCTTCCACCACTGTTTGATGCCTGCCTAGCGCTGCTTTTATAAAGCCGTGCACTGCTAGTGTGTTCCTCACTGGTAGTCTCCAGAGTATCAGACAGTGTATCCCTTCTGCGTTTGGCTCCAGATCTCCCACTGCTTCCATCCTGCTGTCTCATGGGCACACTGCCACTCTACTGTCTCAAGGACACACTAGCCACCCTGCTGTCTCACGGGCACGCTGCCAACCTCACCCCTGATGGTGATGATGCCCCCTCTTTGATTCCCTCATGAGATCGACTACATCATCATTTACAAATGTTTCCTAAACTTTGGACTGAATTCTACTTCGAATGCTTCACTTCACTCAACACTAGCCAACTATGAAGAAAGAGGTCTTACCAGTAAACTCACTACTGTAGAATGATTGTTGTAAGAAAACAACACCCAGAGGAGCAAAGCATCCAGTTATTGTGATGTGATGAAGTATCGCAGGTGACCACGATTTGATTAAAAGGCACAACCAATTCATTTTATTGTGGATGGTAAGTCTAGGTAAAGTCCAACTAGATATTTAAGAAAATTTAGACTAGCACATCCAAAGTCACAGATTCACATCCATAAGACCTCGTTCACACGAACGATACGAATTGTATCAGGATCTGTCCAAGAAAATAAATTATGGTTTTGCACGTAAATTCAGTCAGTCTTGTCTGCAATTGTGTTCAGTGTTTCAGTTTTTTCTGTGCAGGTGCAATAAGTTTTTAATGTGTTTTTCACACGTGGAAAAAAAACCCGGAAGAATTGCAAACTACATCTCCTAGCAAGCATCACTGAAAAACATATTGCATCTAGATTCAATCCGTTTTTCACGCAAGCCCCATGCTGCAATTTTTCCTGAACAGAAATGATGAGTGAAAAATGAATGGGTCAGGATTCATTTTGGATGCTATGCGTTTGCATCACGCATTGCACCCGGACGGAAAATCTCGCTTGTGTGAAAGGGGAACTAGGGATTAGAAATTATTCTGGAATACAGTGCTACTATACCTACTATGCATGACAAATGTAAGCTCTTTGCGCACATTTTTGATCAAATGTGTGTTGGGCCCATCTGCTAACATCAAGGTGGCTTTTGAATAAAAAATTCAAATCGTCCCCTTTGTCCTGGGGGCTCAGGACATCATGCCATTAACTGTCCCAATGAGTTTCAAATGTGTATAGCCTGCACTAGTGCTAAGGCAGATAGCAATTTTGAACTTTCTAAACTTCCAGATTCAGTTATGCAGGCCATCGCATCTGTAACCCAAAATAAAAACAAAATGTATTTATCATCTTCTCATTTCGTAATTCTGATACATTTCATAGTTGGGAGTCATAAACTGCAATGCTCTGCCGTCTTAGATTATGGGGCAGGGGGAAATTTCATGGACTCACAATTTGCGCTTGATAATAACATTGTGCATAGAACAAAATCCATGCCAATTCATATGGAAACTGTTGATGGATCACCTTTATCATCTGGACCTGTAACTCACGAGACAATTGTACTTGGAATCTGTATTGAACCTGATCATCATGAAACTATTACTTTTCATCTGATTTATTTTCCCACGTTTACGGGAAACTGGGAATTAAGGACTGATACATTTCCTTCTGAATACTGCAAGGACAATTGTAATATAAGTTTATCCATCCAAAAAGAAGTAAAAGTTTTCAAAATTTTGAATACCTGGTTATGTCATTCAGCCTCTGTAATGCCCCTGCAACCTTTCAATATTTTGTTAATGATGTGTTTAGAGAATTCTTAGACCAATTTGTTCTTGTGTACCTAGATGACCTGTAGGGTTGAGCGAACCCGAACTGTAAAGGATTTTTAGGATTTTTGGGACCCGAACCCGAACATTTCAGTAAAAGTTTGGGTTCGGTGTTCGGCGATTTCTTAGCGCTTTTTGAAAGGCTGCAGAGCAGCCAATCAACAAGCGTTTAACTGTCTGACCTTAGAAGCCATCACAGCCATGCCTACTAATGGCATGGCTGTGATTGGCCAGTGCAGCATGTGACCCAGCCTCTATATAAGCTGGAGTCACGTAGCGCTGCACATCACTCTGCTGTGCTTAGTGTAGGGAGAGGATGATGCTGCTGCTGTGAGGGAGAGAATAGGACAAAATCTGTTATCAGAACTCTAATTGAACTCAGCGATCTACATAGATATAGTTGTGTGGGTGCAGTGCACAACCTTTTTACCCTGCCCTGAGCCCAGTGCCAGAGAAAAATTACTTTTATCCGTCTGTTAGGTGGGCGGCGGCGGCCAGTTTATGCAAGCTCAGTGCACCAGCACTGCATCTGTGCTTTTGTGACATTCAAATCCAAGCTTGAAATAGGGCAATAATAATCTGGCTTTGAAAAAACACCAATTTTTGGCAATATCCAACATCTGGTGCCTTTGCAGGATTAGTCAGTGTGCAATTTAAGCTAGAAATACAGCTATAATTTTCTGGGTTTTTAAAAACACCCTTTTTGGGCAAAATACACAATTTTACAGCACCTTTTTTGGGCAAAAAACTATAAATTCTGGCCAAGTCTGGATCTGTACATGTGAGATGCATGCTCAACCTGCTGCCCTCCAGCTGTTGCTAAACTACAAATCCCAGCATGCCTGAACAGCCTACAGCTATCCTCCTACAACAGGGCATTGTGGGAGTTGTAGTTTTACAACAGCTGGAGGGCTGCAGGTTGAGCATGCCTGCTTTAGATACTGTGGTTATATTCTTCTATTAAAAAAACACCCTTTTTGGGCAAAATACACAATTTTACAGCCCTTGCTGCATCAGCACATGTGAAATTTAAGGGTTATATACTGCTGTCATATTCTGTTATTAAACAAACACCCATTTTGGGCAAAAAACTTTAATTGCGGCCTAGTCTACATCTGTATGTGTGAGATACACCCTTTACATACTGTGGTTCTATTTAGTTATTTGAAAAACAACTATTTAGGGCAAAAAAATTAAATTGCGGCCTAGTCTGGATCTGTACGTGTGAGATACACACTTTAGATACTGTGGTTATATTCTTCTATTAATAAAATACCCTTTTTGGGCAAAATACACAATTTTACAGCCCTTGCTGCATCAGCATGTGTGAAATTCAAATGTTATATACTGCTGTCATATTCTGTTATTAAACAAACACCTATTTTGGGCAAATAAATTTAATTGTGGCCTAGTCTGCATCTGTACGTGTGAGATACACCCTTTACATACTGTGGTTCTATTTAGTTAATAATTAAACATCCATTTATGGCAAGATCCTAAATTTGAGAAATATGAGGAGAGCGTCAAATAAGAGACGTGGCCCAGGTCGTGGTGCTGCTGGTGGAGCTCCTGTTGCAGGGAGAGGACGTGGTTGATCTGTGCCAGCTACACGCACAAGTGAAACCCCTTCCTCAGGTGCGCGTAGGCGACAGAACCTGCAGCGGTATTTGGTCGGGCCTTATGAGGCTCTACGAATGGTGAGGCCAGAACAAGTACAGGCGATAGTAGATTGGGTTGCTGACAGTGCCTCCAGTTCCTTCACATTGTCTCCCACCCAGTCTCCTGATGAAAGATCAGGGATGGCACCTGCAGCCGATGTCCATCAGTCTTTCACCTCACCCCCTTGCAAATCAGCCAAGCAGTCTGAGCCCCAAGTCATGCAGCAGTCACTTCTGCTTTTTGATGACTCTGTTAGCAGGGTTTCCCAGGGCCATCCACCTAGCCCTTCCCCACAAGTGGAAGAGATTGAGTGCACCGATGCCCAACCACTTATCTTTCAAGATGATTACATGGGAGGACCATCGCAGCACGTCTAGGATGATGACGAAACACAGGTGCCAACTGCTGGGGCTTTTGAAAGTGTGCAGACTGACAAGTAGGGCAGGGGTGAAGACTGGGTGGAAGATGTGGAGGACTATGAGGTCCTCGACCCCACATGGAATCAAGGTCATGCGAGTGACCTGTGTAGTTCGGAGGAAGAGGCGGTTGTCGCACAGAGCCACCAGCATAGCAGAAGATGGAGCAGGGTGCAAAAATGGAGCGGCCGTCCCCTAGACAGTATGCCTGCTACTGCCCACCGCAGAAAGGGACCGAGCATACTAAAGCCAGTTCCAAGGAGTTCCCTGGCGTGGCAGTTCTTCAGACAATGTGCTGACGACAAGACACAAGTGGTTTGCACGCTGTGCAATCAGAGCCTGAAGCGAGGCATAAACGTTCTCAACCTGAGCACAACCTGCATGACCAGGCATTTAAGTGCAAAGCATGAGCTGCAGTGGAGTAGACACCTCAAAAACCAAGAAAGGTCTCTGGCTCCTCCTGCTTCCTCTTCTGCTGCAGTCTCGGCCTCTTCATCCACCTCTGGAGTAACAGGGCCACCTGACACCCTGCAAATAGAGGATCTGCCAGCAACACCACCACCTGGGTTACCAAGCATCTCCACAATGTCCCACGGAAGCGTTCAGCTCTCCATCTCCCAAACACTGGAGCGGAACAGGAAGTACCCCCCTAACCACCCGCGATCCCTGGTCTTGAATGCCAGCATTTCAAAATTACTGGCCTTTGAAATGCTGTCATTCCGTCTGGTGGAGACGGAGACTTTTAAAGGCCTTATGGCGCTGGCTGTCGCACAGTACGTCGTGCCCAGCCGCCACTACTTTTCCAGGTGAGCCATCCCTTCCCTGCACAACCAAGTGGGGGACAAAATCAGGTGTGCACTGTGCAACGCCATCTGTGGCAAGGTGCACCTCACTACAGATACGTGGACCAGTAAGCACAGTCATGAACATTATATCTCCATAACAGCACACTGGGTAAATGCAGTGGCGGCTGGGCCTGAGACGGATAGCAGTTTGGCACATGTCCTTCCACCACTGAGGATTGCAGGGCACTTCAGTTTGCCTCTTGTTGCTTCCTCCTCCTACTCCGCCTTATCATCCTCTAACGGCTCCCCCAGCGTAACACCTTCACCACCAACTTCAGCACAGCCAGGGGTAAACGACAGCAGTCAGTTTTACAACTTCTGTTTGGGGGACAAACCCCACACTGCACAGGAGCTGTGGACGGGCCTTGAACAACAGACCGATGAGTGGTTGGTGCCAGTGAGCCTCAAGCCCGGCCTGGTAGTGTGCGATAATGGGTGAAATCTCGTAGCAGCTCTGGGACTAGCCGGTTTGACGTACATCCCTTGCCTGGCGCATGTGCTGAATTTGGTGGTGAAGAGATTCCTTAAAAATTACCCCGATATGTCAGAGCTGCTGCATAAAGTGCGGGCCGTCTGTGCGTGCTTTCAGCGTTCTCACCCTGCTGCTACTCGCCTGTCAGCACTGCAGCGTAACTTCAGCCTTCCGGCTCACCGGCTCATATGCAACGTGCCCACAAGGTGGAACTCCACCTTGCACATGCTGGCCAGACTGTGCGAGCAGCCGCAGGCGATAGTGTAGTCTCAGCTGCAGCACGCACGGGTGAGTCGCTCGGCGGAACAGCACCATTTCACCACCAATGACTGGGCCTCCATACGATACCTGTGTTCCTTGTTTCGCTGTTTCAAGTACTCCACCAACATGGCCAGTGCCTAAAACGCCGTTCTAAGCATTACTATCCCACTTCTATGCCTCTTTGAAAAAATGCTGCTAGCTATGATGGAAGAGTATGTGGCACAGGAGGAGGAGGAGGAGGAAGAAGGATTATTTCGTAGGGTTTCCGGCCAGTCATTCACAAGTGGCTCCGAGGGTGGGTTCCTGCACCCACAAACGCCAGGTACACAATTGTCCAGCCAGGGCACAGTTCTGGAGGATGACGAGGTGGAGGATGAGGAGGAAGAGATGGAGGAGGAGGAACCTTGTTCACAGTAGGGTGGCATCCAGATCAGCTCATGGCCATCACTGGTGCGTGACTGGGGGGAAGCAGAGGACACAGACGATACACCTCCCACAGAGGACAGCTTTTCGTTGCCTCTGGGCAGCCTGGCACACATGAGCGATTACATGCTGCAGTGTCTCCGCAATGACCGCCGAGTTGCCCACATTCTAACTTGTGCTGATTACTTGGTGGCCACTCTGCTGGATCCCCGTTACAAGGACAACGTACCGTCCTTAATTCCGTCACTGGAGCGTGCGCGAGTACAAGCGCACGCTGGTAGACGCGCTGCTGGTGGCATTCCCACCTGACAGCGGGGGCACAGTGGAAGCACAAGACGAAGGCAGAGGAGGAGGAAGAGGTCCTTAACGCAGCTGGGGCACCGCCGGCACCTCAGAAGGCAGGGTTAGCATGGCCCAAATGTGAAAAAGCTTTGTCAGCACGCCACAACAACCAGCACCACCAGCTGATATGGAACGTCTTATCAGGAGGCAGCATTTCAGCAACATGGTGAAGCAGTATGTGTGCACACGCCTACACGTACTGAATGATGGGTTTGCCCCCTTCAACTTCTGGGTCTCCAAATTGGGCACATGGCCTGAGCTTGCCCTTTACCCCTTGGAGGTGCTGGCCCTTCAGCCAATTTATTATCTGAACGCGTGTTTAGCACAGCAAGGGGCGTTATCACAGCCAATGTGGACAAGGTCACGTTCATTAAAATGAACCAGGCATGGATCCCACAGGACTTGTCCGTACCTTGTGCAGAATAGACATGTATACCGGCCTTAACCAGCCATTGTTATACTACAGCGCAATTGCTCATTCTTGTATTTTGGATATTTCACACTCTTTTGGAGTGTACCCTAATAAAAAATAATAATAAAAACCAGTCACTACCTTGTCTGTTACATTTTCGTGTAAGATTCACCAATTTTTGGGTGTGATATACCACTGCTATACCTAGTAGATAGATAAAAAAAAAATCACTAATTTGTCTGTTGCATTTTCGGGTGAAATTCATCAATTTTTGGGTGTGATGTACCACTGCTATACCTAGTAGACAGATTTTAAAAAATCACTAGTTTGTCTGTTACATCTTCGGGTGAAATTCACCAATATTTGGGTGTGATGTATCACTGCTATACCTATTAGACAGGAAAAATAAAATCACTTTTTTGTCTGTTACATTTCCAGGTGAAATTCACCAATTTGTGGGTGTAATATACCCCTCCTCTACCAAGTAGACAGGTTAATAAATTTCACAAATTTTTCTGTTACGTTCTTGGGTTGACATTTTACAATTTTGGACGTGAATAAACCCCTGGTCTGCATAGGTGACAGGGACCGAAATTTTTTAAAATAATCTGTTCCATTGGTGGGTGACATTAACCCATTTCTGGCGATGAAAAACCCCTACTCTACATAGTTGACAGGGACTTACATTTCTAAAATTCGTCTTTAATTGGCCCTTTCATTCGATCCTTCTTCTTTAATAATTTGTCCCACATTTGCACTTCTATAATTTTTTCCACATTTCCACTTCCAATTATATCATATTTGTCCCACATAGAAGACTTATCAATAAACTGAAGTCATTGAGCATGGACTCCCATATTGTTGAGTGGATTAGGCAGTGGCTGAGTGACAGACAACAGAGGGTTGTAGTCAATGGAGAACATTCAAAACAAGGTAATGTTACCAGTGGGGTTCCACAGGGATCTGTACTGGGACCGATTTTGTTTAATATCTTCATAAGTGATATTGCAAAAGGCCTCGCTGGTAAGGTTTGTCTTTTTGCTGATGACACAAAGATATGTAACAGGGTTGATGTTCCTGGAGGGAAACGCCAAATGGAAAAGGATTTAGGAAAACTAGAAGAATGGTCAGAACTCTGGAAACTGAAATTTAATGTGGATAAGTGCAAGATAATGCACCTGGGGCGTAAAAACCCAAGGGCAGAATATAGAATATTTGACACAGTCCTGACCTCAGTATCTGAGGAAAGGGATTTAGGAGTAATTATTTCAGAAGACTTAAAGGTGGGAAGACAATGTAATAGAGCAGCACGAAATGCCAGCAGAATGCTTGGATGTATAGGGAGAGGTATAAGCAGTAGAAAGAGTGAAGTGCTTATGCCGCTGTACAGAACACTGGTGAGACCTCACTTGGAGTATTGTGCGCAGTACTGGAGGCCATATCTCCAGAAGGATATAGATACTCTAGAGAGAGTTCAGAGAAGAGCTACTAAACTAGTACATGGATTGCAGGATAAAACTTACCAGGAAAGGTTAAAGGACCTTAATATGTATAGCTTGGAAGAAAGAAGAGACAGAGGGGATATGATAGAAACTTTTAAATACATAAAGGGAATCAACTCGGTAAAGGAAGAGAGCATATTTAAAAGAAGAAAAACTACCACAAGAGGACACAGTTTTAAATTAGAGGGGCAAAGGTTTAAAAGTAATATAAGGAAGTATTACTTTACTGAGAGAGTAGTGGATGCATGGAATAGCCTTCCTGCAGAAGTGGTAGCTGCAAATACAGTGAAGGGGTTTAAGCATGCATGAGATAGGCATAAGGCCATCCTTCATATAAGATAGGGCCGGGGGCTATCCATAGTATTCAGTATATTGGGCAGACTAGATGGGCCAAATGGTTCTTATCTGCCGACACATTCTATGTTTCTATGTTTCAATATTTAATTTGAAACAATTAACCTCCCTTGGATGTGGTCTCTCTTTCTCACGCTCCCTCTCTGGCGTGAAACCCTGATTCGCCGATAACCATGATCAACATGGTAGGCTCAGAAAAGAACATCGAAAGTTGATAGAGAAGATATCCAAATAGATCGTGGACGTCACAAGGAGGTGCGATCAGGCAGAAGTTATCTAGAGTCAACAAAGAGTCCTGGCTAATGTTTCCAAATCCAAAATACCCCAGTGACATTCCCTATAATTTTTTATTAATCATTCCAAAAACAGGGCATCTTAAGAGTCCTGTATTGTCATTTATCGTCACTACCTACCCGAGTCGGGAGTGGGTAATTGCTGCGCGCCCACTCCTTTCCTTCAATTCTTCCGTTTTAATAGCTTCTCCCACATTTCCGCTCGATCACAATAAAATTTTATCCATTGATCTCCCTTGGATGTGGTCTCTCTTTCTCACGCTCCCTCTCTGTCTGGAACCCTGATTCGCCGCTAACCCCAATCAACATGGTAGGCACAGAAAAGAACATCGAAAGTTGATAGAGAAGATATCCAATTGGATCGTGAACATCACGGGGACATGTGACATGGTGGGGCAGTATTTTTGCACACGCCTACACGAACTGACTGATGGGTCTGCCCCCTTCAACTTTTGGGTCTCTAAATTGGGCACATGGCCTGAGCTTGCCATTTACGCCTTGGAGGTGCTGGCATGCCCTGCAGCCAGTGTATTGTCTGAATTTGTGTTTAGCACGACTGGAGGGGGTTATCACAGGTTATATTTCCCAATGTTTTGGGGTGTACCCTAATTTAAAAAAAATAATAATATTTAAAACCAAAAAGCAGTGTAGGCTACCTCCTCCTCCTCCACCGCCGCCGCTTCCACGTACACTGCCACATCCTCCTAGATCAAGATTATTATTTTTTATTTTTACGTATTTTATGTTTTTTAAAGTCATTTCCCTATCCACATTGTTTGCAGAGCACTTGCCATGCTCTTCACCACATTTTGCTGGCATTTGCAGCCCTCTAGCCCTTTCCATGACATTTTTACAGCCATTTTAATGCTCAAAAGTTCAGGTCCCCATTGACTTCAATGGGGTTGGGGTTGGGGTTCGGGGTGAAGTTCTGGTCAAGTTCGGGTCCCGAACTCGATCTGTTTTGTGAAGTTCGGCCGAACCCGTCGAACCCAAAACATCCAGGTTTCCGCTCAACTCTAGTTCTAAAGCATTTTTTGGCTTGCATTAGTGGGGAAAAAAGGGCTTTTTTGCCGTTGTGTGATAAAGTGCAAAAATTACTGCCCTTTTTGTCATGTATTACTGGCAAAAGTAAAATATATATTTCTGCTCAGCTGTGCAGTTATCTGTTCTAAAGCCCTTTTTTCTGTGTATTAGTGGAAAAAGAAAAATATATTTGCCGCTCAGCGGTGCAGTTATCTGTTTTCAACCCTTTTTTTTGCGTGTATTAGTGGAAAAAGGAAAAATATCTTTGCCGCTCAGGGGTGCAGTTATTTGTTTTAAAGCCCTTTTTTGAGTGTATTAGTGGAAAAAGGAAAAATATATTTGCTGCTCAGCGGTGCAGTGATATATTGTAAAGCACAGTTTGCCGTGTATTAGTGGCAAAATAAAAATATATTCGCCGTCCAGCGTTGCATTTATCTGTTGAAAAGCATTTTGTGTAGTGTAAAAATAGAAAAAAAATAGGGCCTAATTGCCGTTTAGCGGTGCAGTGATATATTCTAAACCCCAGTTTGCTGTGTCTTCGTGGCAAAATAAAAAATATTTGATCTAACTTTTGGTAAAGAAGTTCCAGGCACTGCAAACGGGAGTGGCAGAGGCCTAAATGTTTCTGTCGCAAGCAGAGGTCACAGCAGAGTAAATGGGCCATGGCAGAAGGGGTCACTTCAAGAGGCTGGAGCTCCCAGCATCAGCTAGTGGTCGGGTCGTTTCAAGCAACCCAGTGGTTCTTGAATGGTTGACTCGATCTTCGACTTCATCGCAAGTGACATCAGACACCCCCAGCCAAGAGTCGGTAGGTTCATCAAACACAACTCATAGTCGGCATGTCTGGGAGCAGGCCCTGTGCCCTCACCTGTCCTCAACCTGCCTCTGTCCTTTTCTGTTCCCTCACCGCGAGAAGTATTATATGCTGTAGGCTCAGATCCACTTTTCAGCTACTGCCCAGCCAAGAAGTGGAGGAGACGCTTCCTCTGCTAGACGGGCAAGTAGTGATGGGGAGAGTGGCGTGGGAGGCTAGTGTTGACAGCGGTTAGAGATGGTTGAGGAGGACATCAGTGACATGGAGACAGTTCGCCGAAGTTGAACGTGCTCCTGGCCAAGTTGCTGGTGCTGATGGCTTGTGCCAAGCCGAGGTGGAGAGTCCCAAGCCCTCATTTCTTTGCCAAAAAGGTAGTACCAGCCCTGCACAAATATGTAGAACAGAAGGTGGGCCAGTCATTGAGCCTGTCTGTGTCTGCCAAAGTGCACGGCAGCGCCAACGCGTGGAGCTGTAACTATGGTCAGGGATAGTACATGTCCTTTACGGCCCACTGGGTGAATGTGGTTCCTGCACAGCCACACCAGCAACTTGGCCAGGTGACGCCGCTTCCGCCTCCACGTTGCCATGCCGTTGGTCCAGCGACAATGCTCGCCTCCGGCTCCTTATCCTCCACCGTGTCCTCAGCCTCCACTGTAGGGACAATTCACAGTGCCCCTCCAGAATACCACATGTGCAGGACATGGCGGTGTCATGCTGTTCTGCACCAAGTTTGCCTGGGCGAATGGAGTCACACAGGGGAGGAACTGCTCCATCTCCTTCAGCAAGAAATCAAATCCTGGCTTTCTCCGTGACAACTCAAAATCGGAACTATAAGAAGAACATTATGTCGGCGCTGCGTCAAGGAGGGCTGAGCCTTGCGCCCTGCATGGCACACGTGTTCAATCTGGTTGTCAAGCGGTTCCTGAAGTCTTCTACCCATCTGCAAGACATCCTAAAAATGGGCAGGAAACTTTGCATGCACTTAAGCCACTCGTACACCGCAAAGCACACCCTCCTTGAGCTGCAGCGGCAGAACGGAATCCCGCAACATAGGCTGATATGCAACATTTCCACCCATTGGAATTCCACCCTTCATATGTTGGGCCGACTGTACGAACAGAGAAAGGCCATCAACGATTTCCTGATGATCCAAGCGGACAGGAGTAATCCCCTGTGTAACTTCGATGTCAGCCAGTGGCAACTCATTCGTGACACCTGCAATTTGGTCAGGCCCTTTGAGAATGCCACATCCTTTAAGAATGCCACATTATTTGTCAGTCGCCAGGACTGCAGGATGAACAACGTAATTCCACTGCTTCATGTCCTGGAACAGATGCTGGTAAATCTGGCTGGTCAGGGGACTGGAGACGTGGTGCCTAGATCTCACGGCCACATGAGCCCTGTGGGGGCTGAACTGGAGGAGGAGGACATTTGAGCACAAACAATGTGTAGAGAAATGGGTGCTTTTTCTATTCAGGTTACAAGAGAGGAGGATCAGGAGCAGCCAGAGGAGCAGTGGAGATGGAGGCAGGGAGTCTCTTTGAGTCCCTTGCGCATATGGTCCGCTGCATGCTCACTTACTTGGGTAGGGAAAGCCGAATTATCACCATTCTTCTGGCTCTCCACCTTGTTGGACCCTTGCAGCGTACTCAAGTTAGGTTTAGAAATGTTCCTGGGTGTTGTAGTGCAATAGACACTAACCTGAGACGGCTGACTCTCTGCAAGGGCAGGTGATGATGAGAAATGTTCGTGACGCCAGTGCCAATTAAACGGTGGCACGCCGTTTGCTGATAGCAGGAATAACTGAGGAACCACGTGATGTTAAAACAGAATTCAAACTTTAGTAGTCATCATTTAGGGACATTGACGGAAGCGCAGTTCCTTTGAAGACAGTTGATTTTCAATACAGTTGATGCAGGCAATATATATATACAGGGAGTGCAGAATTATTAGGCAAGTTGTATTTTTGAGGATTAATTTTATTATTGAACAACAACCATGTTCTCAATGAACCCAAAAAACTCATTAATATCAAAGCTGAATATTTTTGGAAGTAGTTTTTAGTTTGTTTTTAGTTTTAGCTATTTTAGGGGGATATCTGTGTGTGCAGGTGACTATTACTGTGCATAATTATTAGGCAACTTAACAAAAAACAAATATATACCCATTTCAATTATTTATTTTTACCAGTGAAACCAATATAACATCTCAACATTCACAAATATACATTTCTGACATTCAAAAACAAAACAAAAACAAATCAGTGACCAATATAGCCACCTTTCTTTGCAAGGACACTCAAAAGCCTGCCATCCATGGATTCTGTCAGTGTTTTGATCTGTTCACCATCAACATTGCGTGCAGCAGCAACCACAGCCTCCCAGACACTGTTCAGAGAGGTGTACTGTTTTCCCTCCTTGTAAATCTCACATTTGATGATGGACCACAGGTTCTCAATGGGGTTCAGATCAGGTGAACAAGGAGGCCATGTCATTAGATTTTCTTCTTTTATACCCTTTCTTGCCAGCCACGCTGTGGAGTACTTGGACGCGTGTGATGGAGCATTGTCCTGCATGAAAATCATGTTTTTCTTGAAGGATGCAGACTTCTTCCTGTACCACTGCTTGAAGAAGGTGTCTTCCAGAAACTGGCAGTAGGACTGGGAGTTGAGCTTGACTCCATCCTCAACCCGAAAAGGCCCCACAAGCTCATCTTTGATGATACCAGCCCAAATCAGTACTCCACCTCCACCTTGCTGGCGTCTGAGTCGGACTGGAGCTCTCTGCCCTTTACCAATCCAGCGACGGGCCCATCCATCTGGCCCATCAAGACTCACTCTCATTTCATCAGTCCATAAAACCTTAGAAAAATCAGTCTTGAGATATTTCTTGGCCCAGTCTTGACGTTTCAGCTTGTGTGTCTTGTTCAGTGGTGGTCGTCTTTCAGCCTTTCTTACCTTGGCCATGTCTCTGAGTATTGCACACCTTGTGCTTTTGGGCACTCCAGTGATGTTGCAGCTCTGAAATATGGCCAAACTGGTGGCAAGTGGCATCTTGGCAGCTGCACGCTTGACTTTTCTCAGTTCATGGGCAGTTATTTTGCGCCTTGGTTTTTCCACACGCTTCTTGCGACCCTGTTGACTATTTTGAATGAAACGCTTGATTGTTCGATGATCACGCTTCAGAAGCTTTGCAATTTTAAGAGTGCTGCATCCCTCTGCAAGATATCTCACTATTTTTGACTTTTCTGAGCCTGTCAAGTCCTTCTTTTGACCCATTTTGCCAAAGGAAAGGAAGTTGCCTAATAATTATGCACACCTAATATAGGGTGTTGATGTCATTAGACCACACCCCTTCTCATTACAGAGATGCACATCACCTAATATGCTTAATTGGTAGTAGGCTTTCGAGCCTATACAGCTTGGAGTAAGACAACATGCATAAAGAGGATGATGTGGTCAAAATACTCATTTGCCTAATAATTCTGCACGCAGTGTATATAGCAAGGTGACTTTAGAGTGTTAAACACAGGACTTGCAGTACAGGCAGCTTGCACTCTATTCCTGACTGATCCCGGAACATAGAAACTCTTCTCCAAGGTCCAATGCCCTAGCTCTGGCGTATATCCTTGGTTTTATCTCTATCAAGTACCTCCTCTGTTGTCTTGAGTACCTCTTGCTTTTCCTGACTTGCCTCTGTCTCTCTCTCAGTTTCCTCAGGCTCTAGAAACTTCAGAACTCCCTTCCTGGCTAGGCCCTAGCCTATTTATACTGAACTGGGGGGCTCCCTCTGCTGGCTGGAATAAAGATTGCCTGCACCAGGCCTAACTGGCTTAAAGGGAAACACACATTACATTCTAGCAGTGTCGGGTAACCTACCCGTATGCTGCACACCCCCAGACTTTAACGTGAGTAAGGCCTCGTACTCACACACCTTCCTGAACCGGCATAACATAGTACATAATTTAAGCATTACATTATAAATATAATAGATAATTGTTTCACACAGAAAAACATAACATTAATAACTTCATAAACAAATGACGTAAGGAAAAGGGGCGTCTTCTTGCTTCTTAGGCACGGCCGCTGACCTGGCACAGCGGACTTAGGGTGAACCAGGTTAGTCCATGACAATGAATAAGTCCATAATAGAACAGCAAAATAGATAAAACAGTATAAAAGTTCTTGGAGGCTCAAAGAACAAACATGAGTCCGTACCCAGGTTACTTTCCTATTAAATCACAGAGGCTCTCGTGCGGTGGAGTCTATCTCTGGGCACATTTCCTTTTAAAAGAGCAAAAATCTCAGAGGCTCAGGTTCTTTTGAGTCTGTCTCCGGGCACGGTTCCTTAGTATCAAGTTGCACAATAAAATTGTAGAATATAAAAGAAGTGCTGTAATACCCCTGATCAACCTGAAAAGGGGGTTAAGGGTAAAAGGTGCAACTCAGGAACAGGCACAACTTGGCGTGGGATAGCAAAAGCAGGCAGGAGGTCCTGGAAACAAACGTAGTTTTGTTGACTTTATTACTTCAGTGGTCAACACCTACCACTGAGCCGTGGATAAACTGGCAGCAGCAACAAACGACCAGGAAACATAGGACTCCTGTCCTGGAAGGGTTAATAACATCATTCTTTGGTGAAATAAATCAAAGGCCTAGCAGGCTGATTCACAGGGGTATGTCATCATTACCCGGCTCTGCTGGCAAATACGGCCTGTAGTAGTCCTCTACAGGAGGATGGGCCCACATAACGGTGTTAGGGGGCAGCTGCAAGGTAAAGGGGCCCCTAATAGGTATTGGCCCCATGGGCCTAGGGGTAAACCCTTGGGTGGACCGTACTGGTCCCGGCATGATAATTGTGGGATGTAAGACAGTTGGTACCGCCGCCGCAAGCGGTCCGGTGGGCTCGATGCAGCAACTCACAGGAATAACGGGTCTTCCTTGGGGCCTTGACGGAGCAACATTAGCAGACGGTGGTTTACGGGTGGTGACAGGCACCCTTACCTCGTCCTTCTTTGGCGGCGTCTGGATCCTGGCGGTCGCGATCTTGCGCAGCTCCCGCAACTTCTCCTCCAGCCGGACAATCTGTTCACCGATGCTCCCCGTGTCAGAGTCGCTGTCATCTGCTGGCGCCGCCGGCGCAGGTACAGTCAACGGCGGCGCGGACTCGGCCTCTGCAGGTTCTGGTGATGCATCGGGTCTCCGACCCCTCCGGATGTTCTCAAAGGTATTGCGAAGTCCTTTTAAGTTTTCCATATCCTGCATGGTCTTCTCCCGACGAGGCAGCTCGGGGGAAGGATAGGGGCTCACCCATTTTTCCAACACGGTTGGCTGCCAGAAGACGTTAGGCCCAATGAAGGAGCTCCGCTCCTGGAAGGCGTGATGGGCCGGCTCTGGAGAGCGTTCAGGTTCCCGCTCGCAGCCAGAGTAGTCTTCTTCTTCTGCCTCCCAGTCCTCAGGTTCTCGCTTGGGACAGGTCACAGCAGTCGCATAAGGGCCTCTCAGGCTCTCGGCAGGGGTAAACTCCACTTCCTCTCCCTCGCGGAGGCTGTGCTGATAGGAAGGGAGGTAGTCTCTCTTGACAGATCTTCTGTTAACATATAGATCTCTGCCAGTCAGGTAATCTTGTATGAACCCGTAGCCACTGGTTTTGTCAAAGGACACCACCAACCCCTTTCTCCTTTCCAGGCGGTGTTGGTGTGTCGTTCATGGATAGTCTTGGTCAATTCCTCATAATAGATTTTAGTCTTTGTATTCCGCTTTATAGCGGCCTCCCGGATCTCTGCCATTAGTGAAGACCACTTGAAAGAGGGCTGAAAGAAGTCTCTCCAGGAGCCATAGCAGGGCTCCGGTTCTTTCTCCCGTGGCGGGCAGGCGGGTCTCTCCGGTCCCGGAGAGTAGGCCGGTGGAGCCTCCTCTGGCTCTACACCAAGATCATTCATTTTTGGGATCTCAGGCGCGGACGTTGCAGCAAAGCTCTGTTCACTCTCCAACATGCTCGATCCTTCTCTGGAGAGCGATAGGGTCGCGTCAATTAGATCAGCCAGCTCCTCCCATTGCACTGGGAGGCCGCCCCCCAGGTATTCCAGTATATGGAAGGCGGAGTCCATGCTAGCCGACGTGCAAATGTCCAGATGAGCAGTGGCGCCTGACCTTGAACTCCTTCCCGCTATTTCCTCAGAAAGGCGCCAATTTTTCCCGCTTTTTCGGGATGAAGATGACGCAGCAGCTATTTCAGTAGCCTCAGCGGCCATCTTTGGGTATAAACGCTGCCTATTCACTGACAGCAAGCAGGATGATGAAAAGTCCATAAAACCACACTCCAATGTGGCGATTTTCTTCCTCTTGATAGCGCAACACTGCACAGCGCTTTTTGGAGGTTTTTGGTACACTTTGGGTAGGATTTTCAGTCCACAAAGTCCACTTTAATAAAACAGGCAATTTGTCACTTTGGTCACAGGGCAACTGTATAAGGCACAAAGTTCACGCTTCTTGCACTAGAAAGCATGCGTATCCTGTTCGTGACGCCAAAAGAGAGGTGCAGCGTACTCAAGTTATGTTTAGAAATGTTCCTGGGTGTTGTAGTGCAGTAGACACTAACCTGAGACGGCTGACTCTCTGCAAGGGCAGGTAATGATGAGAAATGTTCGTGACGCCAGTGCCAATTAAACGGTGGCACGCCGTTTGCTGATAGCAGGAATAACTGAGGAACCACGTGATGTTAAAACAGAATTCAAACTTTAGTAGTCATCATTTAGGGACATTGACGGAAGCGCAGTTCCTTTGAAGACAGTTGATTTTCAATACAGTTGATGCAGGCAATATATATATACAGGGAGTGCAGAATTATTAGGCAAGTTGTATTTTTGAGGATTAATTTTATTATTGAACAACAACCATGTTCTCAATGAACCCAAAAAACTCATTAATCTTTAATTTTTAATTTTTAATTTATATTTAATTTTTATATGTAATTTTTACATGTAATTTTTACTGTATTTATTTCTATTCACAATTTTATCTATTTTTATTTTTATTTGATTGCATTCATAATGTGAGCAGTTATTTTTAAATCTATGTTTCCATGGTGTAACATTGCAAAACGTATGCAGTAATGTACTGGAGTATACTGACCATTTATGTACGACAGGATAAAGGTTGAGATTGTGGGACCGGACCAGTTTGAAATCCGACCCATATTTTCCATCAAACCTTTCCATGTTAAAATCCAATCATTTTAGCATGTGTCATATCTTAAATGTTATATCTTAAATGTTATTTCATTTCATTTTAACATGTAATTTACACATGTACAAATATAATGTATTAAGTAAGACACACACTGTGATACGTTTGTAGTCAAACAATTGATTATACCATTAAAGGTGATGTCTGCGGCTGTGTAGTTCAGCCCGGTCCGCAATCCAACCCATGTTTTATGATGAACCCAATTAGGGTATATAAAACAACAACTTGTGTCTGTATCTAGCATTATACAACTATCTACTGAGGAAGGAACTTGTTTCCGAAACGCGTCTAGTGTGTATTGAGACCAGGCTACCGGTGCGGTTTTTCTAAAAAACGCAAGAGGACTTTTCTTCAAACATATACCGCTGCAAAGATTTGTTCATTAAGAATCTACTAAGTGGACTGAAACTGTGTTGTTACATCTGACACTGCCACAAGCACAAGGTAAATCCTGCTGTGTTCACTCTCCCTGGCCTGACAAGTTCAGGCAATCACCGTCTCGGCTCAGCTATACCATCTTCCGTCTGGCCGGACGGTGCAGGCGCCTACGTCACAAACCAGCGATCGACTCCTTGGCTGGACACGTGGGACGCTGAGCGAGCGGGTCTGAAGGTTTGCTCCGCCAGGAACAAGTAAGTGGAGCCCCACAGATTGGAGCAAGTGTGGTTACTATCGGTCAGACGACATTTAAACACAGAGTCCCCCTTGTGGGAAATTACAACAAGGACAATCTTGAACTTTTGGTTCTAACCAGTTGGCAAACTGGTATTTATAATCATGGACATTTGAGCGGTTCATTAGAATAACCCTTGTAGCCTAAATTCAGTCATTAGGTCTCATTCCTAGGAATACTCCGGTTATATAGGTTTGTGCGAGAGCTCCGCACTTTTATACCTATTTACACATTCTGTTATGTTTGTATGCTGATACTGACACTAAGTTAGTTTGTATTTATTTAGTGTAACAATAAATTTCATGCAAAAATACTGTGAGCCAGCCTATATTATTATTTATTGATTTATTCCTTTTTTCAGCTGGTAACTGAAAGGCTGAGCTCCAGTAGTTTGCTGGTGGAGCCTTTTCTAATTATCTGATACTTGATGATGAGAAATGTTCGTGACGCCAGTGCCAATTAAACGGTGGCACGCCGTTTGCTGATAGCAGGAATAACTGAGGAACCACGTGATGTTAAAACAGAATTCAAACTTTAGTAGTCATCATTTAGGGACATTGACGGAAGCGCAGTTCCTTTGAAGACAGTTGATTTTCAATACAGTTGATGCAGGCAATATATATATATATAGCAAGGTGACTTTAGAGTGTTAAACACAGGACTTGCAGTACAGGCAGCTTGCACTCTATTCCTGACTGATCCCGGAACATAGAAACTCTTCTCCAAGGTCCAATGCCCTAGCTCTGGCGTATATCCTTGGTTTTATCTCTATCAAGTACCTCCTCTGTTGTCTTGAGTACCTCTTGCTTTTCCTGACTTGCCTCTGTCTCTCTCTCAGTTTCCTCAGGCTCTAGAAACTTCAGAACTCCCTTCCTGGCTAGGCCCTAGCCTATTTATACTGAACTGGGGGGCTCCCTCTGCTGGCTGGAATAAAGATTGCCTGCACCAGGCCTAACTGGCTTAAAGGGAAACACACATTACATTCTAGCAGTGTCGGGTAACCTACCCGTATGCTGCACCCTCACTACCGGTAAAAAATGGGGGCCTTTTTCACACCCACTGAGAGAGAGGACAAACTGAACTACTATAGAGACATCCTATGTAGTCAGTTTGCTGCTGCCTATCTGCGCCATCGTCCATCCTCTCGCAGGTCTGACCGGGGGGGGCCCCTCTGCGCTCACATTCCACTGCCATGGCTGCTGGGGAGGGGTGGGGTGGCAGGAGCAGTACCAGCATCATAAGCAGTAGCCTTAGTTTAGAGTCGTTGATGAGCAGCTTTCTTCATCCGCATAGTGAAGAAACTACTCACCAGCAGCTAGACATAGAGCAGAACCTGAACCAGCATACTTAGAATGCACCCTAATTGAAGATCTGCTGGATTTCTGGGCAGCCAAACTGGATTTGTGTCGGCAACTGGCCGAGTTTGCCCTGGAAAAGCTGTCCTACCCGACCAGTAGTGTGGCATCAGAGCGGGTGTTTAGTGCTGCGCGGGCCATAGTTACCCCAAGGAGAACTCGCCTGTCCACCCAAAATGTGGAGAGACTGACCTTTGTCAAGATGAATCAGGCGTGGATCAGCCAGGATTTCCAACCACCAATTCCTGAAGCATCAGACTAGATCATCCATGGTGCCACACCAACACTTTGATAAAAGAGAAAGGTTTCTTATGACTACCTGCCTCAGCTACTTTTCTGATGCTGCCACACGCTTGATGCAACACATCTGATGCTATGTGCTTCTTTTTTTCCCCTACCATCTTTAGCGGGTACTGGTATTGCCACCCACCTCCACACTATGTCACCTTGCCACTCTATGGTCTCCTGATGCTGCTCCTACCTCCACTCTATGTCACCTTGCCACTCTGTGGCCTCCCGATGCTGCCGCTACCTCCACACTCTGTCATTGTGTCACTCTGTGGCCTCCTGATGCTGCCGCCAGCTCCAGACTGTTATTGGGCCACTCTGTGGTCTCCTCATGCTGCTTCCATCTCACCACTATGTCATTGGGCCACTCTGTGGCTCTGTGGACTTCTATTGCTGTTCCAGTCCTCCCCACTTCATGACTGGGTCACTATTTAGCCTTTTTGGCTTGGCTGACATCATTATTTATTTGACCCGTCTTCTGATCTGTCAAAAGGAAGGTCTAAAGAGACGCACAATGGATCCTCTCTGTGTAGCAGCTGTAAGGTCTGTATGGCCCCATCAGAATTGGCTTAGGATTTGGTAGCCAAAAGCACTAGTGGGTACAAAACACAGAAGACTTGCAAATATTCTGTTCAAGTGTCATCTCTGTTTTGGATAAATTCCCATTTTTTGTCATTAGCAATACTGATAGATTACTGACGTCAACACAAACTTACTGATGACACCCTCCCCATTCTGTCAAGGGGCTCTACTTGTATAAGCTTTTAATAGAACATGTTCTGTAGACATCTATGTGGAATCAGCTGGCAACAGTGTAAAAGGAATGCTCTTCTTCTTGGCCCTAACATCGTCCTTTAAGGCTGAGTTCATACTTGAGTTATTTGGTCAATTTTGGCCTCGTGACTGCCCTAATAAATGACGTGTGCAGTGATTCTCAGAGCGACGCCTGTCATCTGCATGTCATACTGACTCACAGTATTATTTCACTACCAAAACAGACTCCCTATGCGTGTTATTGGAAGGCACAGTGTTCTACACCACTATAAAGGGTCTCTGCAGCGATGAAATAGACATTTTTTTTAACGTAATTCCCCAAAAATTTGGCGAACTGGCAAATCGAATTTCTTACAAATTCACTAATCTCTAAAACTTCTTTAAGTTTAAGTCTCTCACATAGCCTGCTGGACAAAGTGCCAAACCATGGAGTCCATGCATTTAGAGCTATAGACAAAGTTTACTCATGTACAGCAGGTAATGCTTTTTTCCTTGTTTTTTCAAGGTTAAGTTTTCCTTTACCAAGACAAAATCGTTATTTGCACATTCATAACAGAATATATAACATGGCTTTTATTCTACTTTATTCATCATAGACAAGGGATAATTCTATTAGCGTTTAGCCATAAAAATTTAGGTCAAGATTTTACTGAATTGTAATACCTGAGAGTAGGTAGATTGTATGTAAACTTTCTGTTGGCATGTCTGTGAAGAGCATTTTATGAAATGTATATTGATGTCAAAACCTGACAACTATACATTATTCAGTGGTACTACACAGGGGCTACATGGATATCTTGGGGCCCCAAAGCAAAAGTCAGAATTGGGCCCTTCCAATAAAATGTTATTACAATTATTGTAACTAACCTAATAAGAACGTTATGCAACAAAATTGTTTTTATTATCCAATTTATGGGGGGGATGTTGTGTCTTTGGGGGGAGGATGCTGTGTCCATGGGGGTGATACTATATCTATGGGGGGATGGTGTGTCTATTGGGGTGCTGTGTGGCTTGTGCTAATAGTCAGTTGTTACTACTAGAGCAAGCCACCAAGCCACACAGTAACGCCCCCATTGTTTTATATTGCATCAGGAGGAGGGCTATCACAGGAAACCCAAGGGTGGGATTTAAGTCTAATTTGGCTGTCGATGCTGGTTAAGCATTAGGACTGTTTCACATCTGCATTAAGCATATCCGGCAGGCTGTTCCATCCGGACACGTCACTGCCGTGCACTGCTGGAATGCCATCCGGCCCCATTCACTATAATGGGGACTGGTGGAGATCCAGGAGCGGCCAGACAAATACCGTTGCACAGAGTGGTTTTCTTTGCCGTTCCCCATTATAGTGACAGATCCAACAAGCTTTTCCCGGCAAGAATAGCCTGCCAAATCTGCTTAAATGCAGAAGTGAAACAGGTTTTATTGCAGAATGTATTCAGGTGAGAAAAGGGGCGGCGCTATTCAGCATGGCTGGGTGGTGCTACACAAGCACTGCTTATTCCTGTAGTGCTCCCTATTTAAAGTGTAACTGCCATTTCACTACCATAAATGAAATTCCTAACATATGTGATGCTGAATGGAAGATATTCATGAAGCTTTATTTTTCAGTTAATTGTACTGATGTCTGTATTCAGCCCTTAGCAACCCTATTTCTCTTTGCCTCTCTTTCAGCATCTTCCTAAGATGGACTCTGTTGCACTTCCTGTGGTGATCTTTGCCATATCCTTGAGGCCATCCTGTACTTCCCTCACTTCCCATAAGCCCTTGCTCTCCTCACATGAACTAGCAGACAAGCAAGACCAATCAGATTGCAGATAACATCTCCCACTACCCCCAGAACAGTGTGTATCCTCACATACAGCTAACCAGAGACAAACAAGACTAAACAGCATGCAGATATCTTCCCCCACTTCCCCAGAGCAGTGTGTATCCTCTCACATACAGCTAACCAGAGACAGATAAGACAAATTAGAATTCTGATACCCTCCCCCACTACCCCAGAGCAGTGTGTATGCTCTCACATACAGCTAACCAGAGATAGGCAAGACCAATCAGAATGCAGATAACCTCCCCCTGTTATGGGGATATACTTACCTCTCTCTCGCTCGGCTTGCCTCCAGTCTTCCTGCTTGCTTCTGGTCTGCCCCTTAGCTGCTAGTTTTGCGCTGTTTGCTGGCTCATGTGCACAACATGAAGCCATGCTGTTGCCCACAATGGGCAAGGCCGGTGGTGAACTGCGCACGCGCTGGATCTCGGCCGGTACTTGGGATGATGAAACGGCCTTACAGGGCAGGACCAACCAGAGGCTAGAGACGGGTAATATGAAAAAAGGCAGAGCAGCCTGGGCACCTACAACAAGAACCCCGCCCCTGGGCACTTGCAAGCCCTCATTTGCATATAGATAAAACTGCATTTTTTTAGCTGGTGAAAGTCAGAAGAATACAACAAATTTACCATTGTAATATTGTGTAGTTGTGCTAGAGCGCCATGTAAGCAGTTTATATTGTTAAATTTTGGTGATAGACTCCCTTTAAGGACCAATAATATTTCCCCCCCTTTGTGTTCTAGCAGTCATAACTTTTTATTTATTTTTTCTTAATGTTTTTTTAACAACTCTGCAGCTTGTTCACTCATTCTCCTGCAGACTGAAGGGGAGGGTGCCTTATCTGCTCATATCTCTGGTTTGGTACAAGCTAAAGATATGGGCTTTGAATTGTTTGAAAGCTGACATTACATTTCTAGCTTTCAGGGAAGATATCACTGATAGAAATTGGGATGCAGTGAATTCTGATACTGTATGAAAGCCCGGAATATCAGTTTTCAAACAAGACCAGTTTCATGTTTCTAGCTGCTACAACTCAGGAGAAATCAACATCTAAGCAGCCCTCGCCCCTCCACTTTTTCACTCAGAGCTGTGCTCCTCCTCCCACCTCTCCTGTCTTATGTACAGGTCCTTCTAAAAAAATTAGCATATTGTGATAAAGTTCATTATTTTCTGTAATGTACTGATAAACATTAGACTTTCATATATTTTAGATTCATTACACACAACTGAAGTAGTTCAAGTAGTTTTCTTGTTTTAATATTGATGATTTTGGCATACAGCTCATGAAAACCCAAAATTCCTATCTCAAAATATTAGCATATCATGAAAAGGTTCTCTAAACGAGCTATTAACCTAATCATCTGAATCAACTAATTAACTCTAAACACCTGCAAAAGATTCCTGAGGCTTTTAAAAACTCCCAGCCTGGTTCATTACTCAAAACCACAATCATGGGTAAGACTGCCGACCTGACTGCTGTCCAGAAGGCCATCATTGACACCCTCAAGCAAGAGGGTAAGACACAGAAAGAAATTTCTGAACGAATAGGCTGTTCCCAGAGTGCTGTATCAAGGCACCTCAGTGGGAAGTCTGTGGGAAGGAAAAAGTGTGGCAGAAAACGCTGCACAACGAGAAGAGGTGACCGGACCCTGAGGAAGATTGTGGAGGAGGACCGATTCCAGACCTTGGGGGACCTGCGGAAGCAGTGGACTGAGTCTGGAGTAGAAACATCCAGAGCCACCGTGTACAGGCGTGTGCAGGAAATGGGCTACAGGTGCCGCATTCCCCAGGTCAAGCCACTTTTGAACCAGAAACAGCGGCAGAAGCGCCTGACCTGGGCTACAGAGAAGCTTTTTTCGGATGAAAGCAAATTTTGCATTTCATTCGGAAATCAAGGTGCCAGAGTCTGGAGGAAGACTGTGGAGAGGGAAATGCCAAAATGCCTGAAGTCCAGTGTCAAGTACCCACAGTCAGTGATGGTCTGGGGTGCCATGTCAGCTGCTGGTGTTGGTCCACTGTGTTTTATCAAGGGCAGGGTCAATGCAGCTAGCTATCAGGAGATTTTGGAGCACTTCATGCTTCCATCTGCTGAAAAGCTTTATGGAGATGAAGATTTCATTTTTCAGCATGACCTGGCACCTGCTCACAGTGCCAAAACCACTGGTAAATGGTTTACTGACCATGGTATTACTGTGCTCAATTGGCCTGCCAACTCTACTGACCTGAACCCCATAGAGAATTTGTGTGATATTGGTAAGAGAAAGTTGAGAGACGCAAGACCCAACACTCTGGATGAGCTTAAGGCCGCTATCAAAGCATCCTGGGCCTCCATAACACCTCAGCAGTGCCACAGGCTGATTGCCTCCATGCCACGCCTCATTGAAGCAGTCATTTCTGCAAAAGGATTCCCGACCAAGTATTGAGTGCATAACTGAACTTAATTATTTGAAGGTTGACTTTTTTTGTATTAAAAACACTTTTCTTTTATTGGTCGGATGAAATATGCTAATTTTTTGAGATAGGAATTTTGGGTTTTCATGAGCTGTATGCCAAAATCATTAATATTAAAACAAGAAAAGGCTTGAACTACTTCAGTTGTGTGTAATGAATGTAAAATATATGAAAGTCTAATGTTTATCAGTACATTACAGAAAATAATATGCTAATTTTTTGAGAAGGACCTGTATATAACAAAGTGGAGATAGCTGCACATGACAACTCTGTGAATACATTTGTTGGATTTATTATCAGGTTAAATGGAAAATGATTCAATTTTAAAATACAAATGCACATATACTGTATGGTGTACTATACCATTACAGTATAAAAAATGAAACAGCAGTTACACTTTAAGAAGAGGTTCTTTCGAAGCTGCAATGTGTATTATAGAGTACAGTGAAACTACTGCTGCAAAATATTATAATACACACATCAGATGCTTCTTAAACAGGTTGAAAGTGTTCTGTATCAATGATGTACAGGACTCTTGCCCTTAATATTTTATAAGATGTTCTGCAGCAGCTGAGATACCATCTACTATTATCTATCTCCCTGCCTTCTAATTTTGGGAAAATTGGATTTCATAACTAGAGTGTAACGGTCACGAACACACGCACACAATGACAGAGGGGAGGGAGTGACCACTGCGCTCCACCCTCGTCCCTGACCCTGCCTACTTGCCTCGCAAGTCCTGATGACAAGGGACAACTGGACAGCAGTCCCTAACTGGGTGTAAGTGCAGGGAGGACAAACAGACAACAAACAGAACAAATACAGACCGAGTCAAAACCAGGAAGGCAGCGCAGTACAAAGGAACAAGCAGAGAATGGTCAGGAGAAAGCTGAGGTCGTTTACCAGGAGCAGCTAGAAGTACCAAAGGAGTAACCAGGGATCGTCTGGAGCAGGCCGGGATCAGGCACCAGGAAGGCAGTACAGCACAGCAGGAACAGACAGGGAGACGTCGGATAAACAGGAGGTAAATACACCAGGAATCCAAGGAGACACAGGTGGAACCTGAATAACAGGCAATCTGTGGCCAGCAGATTTCCTGTTTAAATAGGGAGCCAGAGGGGTCATGTGACGTGGCCAGCGTCACATGACTCCACACAGACTATACAGCCGAGTGATCAGCTCGGCGCTCAGCCCTAAAACCATTTGCATGAATGCACATAGACGCGCGGGGGGCACGCATAGTATTATCAGGAGTGCGGGTGACGCTGGATGCGCTGATGATGCACGCGCTCGATCTGGACGTGCCCACCTCCTAGACCGCGCCGTGACATAGAGTCAGACTGTGGGTTCTTGTACCAGCCAGAAAAAAGTGATTCTGAACTCCCACATCTTCTATATCCATTGTAAAAATTGTTTCTATCGGCTCACATAGAACGCATATTATCAATACAGCCTTTCACAGATTATTTGATTTTGATTAGATTGGCTCCAGTCAGCAACAAATAGGGGGCTCATTATTTTGTCAGTGTCAGGCCACCAAATGATCTTCTAGTACTTTAGTAGACCAGTCCACCCTACAGTGACATACACTTATTGACAAAAAAATATCACATCCAGATAAAGATGTTGAATTGCTGCAAAACTTGTTATGCAATGATGTCTCAGGCAGATATGTAAATGTTTATAGGTGGGGTCTGATTACACATCGGGTCTTGCTACAAGAGGGTGTAAAAGTGCTTTCCCTACTGCCCTATAAAAAAAAGCCAGGCAAAAAGCTCTGAGTCTACTCTACTTTTGGGTAATGTACATTTTGGTGAGAAATTGATGACTGCCAGACATGTCTTTAACCACCTCAGCCACCATAGCTTAAACACCCTTAAAGACCAGGCCACTTTTTACACTTCTGACCTACCCTACTTTCACCGTTTATTGCTCGGTCATGCAACTTACCACCCAAATGAATTTTACCTCCTTTTCTTCTCACTAATAGAGCTTTCATTTGGTGGTATTTCATTGCTGCTGACATTTTTACTTTTTTTGTTATTAATCTAAATTTACGATTTTTTTGCAAAAAAATGTCATTTTTCACTTTCAGTTGTAAAATTTTGCAAAAAAAACGACATCCATATATAAATTTTGCTCTAAATTTATTGCTCTACATGTCTTTGATAAAAAAAAAATGTTTGGGTAAAAAAAAAATGGTTTGGGTAAAAGTTATAGCGTTTACAAACTATGGTACAAAAATGTGAATTTCCGCTTTTTGAAGCAGCTCTGACTTTCTGAGCACCTGTCATGATTCCTGAGGTTCTACAATGCCCAGACAGTACAAACACCCCACAAATTACCCCATTTCGGAAAGTAGACACTCTAAGGTATTCGCTGATGGGCATAGTGAGTTCATAGAACTTTTTATTTTTTGTCACAAGTTAGCGGAAAATGATGATTTTTTTTTTTTCTTACAAAGTCTCATATTCCACTAACTTGTGACAAAAAATAAAAAGTTCTATGAACTCACTATGCCCATCAGCAAATACCTTTGGGTGTCTTCTTTCCAAAATGGGGTCACTTGTGGGGTAGTTATACTGCCCTGGCATTCTAGGGGCCCAAATGTGTGGTAAGGAGTTTGAAATCAAATTCTGTAAAAAATGGCCGGTGAAATCCGAAAGGTGCTCTTTGGAATGTGGGCCCCTTTGCCCACCTAGGCTGTAAAAAAATGTCACACATGTTGTATCTCCGTACTCAGGAGAAGTTGGGGAATGTGTTTTGGGGTGTCATTTTACATATACCCATGCTGGGTGAGATAAATATCTTGGTCAAATGCCAACTTTGTATAAAAAAATGAGAAAAGTTGTCTTTTGCCAAGATATTTCTCTCACCCAGCATGGGTATATGTAAAATGACACCCCAAAACACATTCCCCAACTTCTCCTAAATACGGAGATACCACATGTGTGACACTTTATTGCAGCCTAGGTGGGCAAAGGGGCCCACATTCCAAAGAGCACCTTTCGGATTTCACCGGCCATTTTTTACAGAATTTGATTTCAAACTCCTTACCACACATTTGGGCCCCTAGAATGCCAGGGCAGTATAACTACCCCACAAGTGACCCCATTTTGGAAAGAAGACACCCCAAGGTATTCGCTGATGGGCATAGTGAGTTCATGGAAGTTTTTATTTTTTGTCACAAGTTAGTGGAATATGAGACTTTGTAAGAAAAAAAAAAATCATATTTTTCCACTAACTTGTGACAAAAAATAAAAAATTCTAGGAACTCGCCATGCCCCTCACGGAATACCTTTGGGTGTCTTATTTCCAAAATGGGGTCACTTGTGGGGTAGTTATACTGCCCTGGCATTCTAGGGGCCCAAATGTGTGGTAAGGAGTTTGAAATCAAATTCTGTAAAAAATGGCCGGTGAAATCCGAAAGGTGCTCTTTGGAATGTGGGCCCCTTTGCCCACCTAGGCTGCAAAAAAGTGTCACACATGTGGTATCTCCGTATTCAGGAGAAGTTGGGGAATGTGTTTTGGGGTGTCATTTTACATATACCCATGCTGGGTGAGAGAAATATCTTGGCAAATGACAACTTTTCCCATTTTTTTATACAAAGTTGGCATTTGACCAAGATATTTCTCTCACCCAGCATGGGTATATGTAAAATGACACCCCAAAACACATTCCTCAACTTCTCCTGAGTACGGCGATACCACATGTGCGACACTTTTTTGCAGCCTAGATGCGCAAAGGTGCCCAAATTCCTTTTAGGAGGGCATTTTTAGACATTTGGATACCAGACTTCTTCTCACGCTTTGGGGCCCCTAAAATGCCAGGGCAGTATAAATACCCCACATGTGACCCCATTTTGGAAAAAAGACACCCCAAGGTATTCAATGAGGGGCATGGCGAGTTCATCGAAAAAAAAATATTTTGGCACAAGTTAGCGGAAATTGATTTTTTTGATTTTTTTCTCACAAAGTCTCCCTTTCCGCTAACTTGGGACAACAATTTAAATCTTTCATGGAATGAATATGCCCCTCAGCGAATACCTTGGGGTGTCTTCTTTCCAAAATGGTGTTATTTGTGGGGTGTTTGTACTGCCCTGGCATTTGAGGGTCTCCGCAATCATTACATGTATGCCCAGCATTAGGAGTTTCTGCTATTCTCCTTATATTGAGCATACGGGTAATGAGATTTTTTTTTTCCGTTCAGCCTCTGGGCTGAAAGAAAAAAATGAACGGCACAGATTTCTTCATTCGCATCGATCAATGTGGATGAAAAAATCTCTGCCAAAAAAAGAAAAAGGAGGGGAAAGGCATCTGCCAGGACATAGGAGCTCCGCCCAACATCCATACCCACTTAGCTCGTATGCCCTGGCAAACCAGATTTCTCCATTCACATCAATCGATGTGGATGAATAAATCCTTGCCGGGATTTCTGTCTTCCCACTGCTCCCCAGGTAGTCAGGGCAACCGACCGGCTCCAGGGTCTGATCTTTTCCCTCATAGATCCGAAATTTGTGGGTATAGCCTGTGGCCCTTTCACAGAGCTTATACAATTTGACCCCATACCGGGCACGCTTGCTTGGGATGTATTGTTTGAAGCCAAGGCGCCCGGTAAAATGTATTAGGGACTCGTCTACGCAGATGTTTTGCTCGGGGGTATACAAATCTGCAAATATGAGGGGCCGAATTTTGTGGAGCCGGTCAAAAGCTGGGTGGCCTCTGGGACGGGAGGTGGTGTTGTCGCTAAAATGCAGGAAACGGAGGATGGCCTCAAATCGTGCCCTGGACATAGCAGCAGAGAACATGGGCATGTGATGAATCGGGTTCGTGGACCAATATGACCGCAATTCATGCTTTTTAGTTAGACCCATGTTGAGGAGAAGGCCCAGAAAAATTTTAATTTTGGAAACTTGGACTGGTTTCCACCGGAAAGGCTGGGCATAATAGCTTCCCGGGTTGGCGGATATAAATTGTGTGGCATACCGGTTTGTCTCTGCCACGACTAAGTCCAAGAGCTCCACAGTCAAGAACAGCTCAAAAAATCCCAGGGCCGAACCTATATGAGCCGTCTCAACCCGAACTCCAGACTGGGCGGTGAAAGGGGGAACTAATGGTGCGGCTGAAGTTGGTGACTGCCAATCAGGGTTTGCCAGCACCTCAGGGATTCTAGGGGCTCTACGGGCCTGTCTGTGCGGTGGCTGCGACGGGGTAACTACTGCACGTGCCACCGTACCAGCTTCAACTGCCCTTCTGGTGCTCGCCACTTCACCAGGTTGTACAGCAGTGCTGGTACTAGGTCCAGGGAGGGCTGCGCTGCTGGTGTATGCCTCACCACGTGATCCGACAGTGCCAGCCCCACTCTGCTGCTCTTGAAGTGGATCCTGCGCAACCTGTGGTCTAGCGACACGGGGCCGGGTACGCCTGGTTCTATCAGGGACCTCCACCTCCTCGTCCGAACTTTGGGTCAGAGAGCCACTGCTTTCTACAGGTTCATATTCTGACCCGCTAGATTCGTCAGATGAGGGTTCCCATTCCTCATCCGACTGGGTCAGAATCCTGTAGGCCTCGTCAGAAGAATACCCCCTGTTTGACATTTTGGACTACTAAATTTAGGGGTATTCCCTAAGACTACCCAAGAAAAAAAGCAAGCCTGTCTTACAAAGGAGAGGCTAGTGAAGTACCGGAGGCCGCTGCGGTTGATAAAAAATATCAAAACAGATTTTTTTATCGCCGCAGAGCGTGTAAAGTGAATGTGCAGTGATCAAAAAAAATATATTTTTTGTCACTGCGGTGGGGCGGGCGTGGGTGAACGCACGTGTGGGGACCGATCAGGCCTGATCAGGCAAACACTGCGTTTTGGGTGGAGGGCGAACTAAAGTGACACTAATACTATTATAGATGTGACCGTGATCAGTTTTGATCACTTACAGATACTATAAAAGTACAAATGCTGATTAGCGATACGCTAATCAGCGAATCAGTGACTGCAGTGCGGTGGGCTGGGCGCTAACCGATCGCTAACTACCTAACCAAGGGGCCTAAACTATCCTAAAACCTAACAGCCAATACTAGTGAAAAAAAAAAGTGACAGTTTACACTGATCACTTTTTGTCTTTCACTAAGTGATTGACAGGGGCGATCAAAGGGGTGATCAAAGGGTTAATTGGGGTGCAGGGGGTAATCTGGGGCTAAAGTGTGGTGTTGGTGCTACTCACTGTGAAGTCTGCTCCTCTGCTGGATCCAACCGACGAAAAGGACCAGCAGAGGAGCAGACAAGCCATATAACAGATCATATTTACTAATATGATCTGTTATATGGCTTGTGATTCGTTTTTTTGAAAATCGCCAGCCTGCCAGCCAATGATTGTTGCTGGCAGGCTGGTGACGAAATTGTTCTTTAACTTTTGCCGGCCCGCGATGCGCATGCGCGGGCCGGCTTTGAGCGAAATCTCGCGTCTCGCGAGATGACGCGTATATGCGTGACTCTGCGCAGCGCTGCCGCCTCCGGAACGCGATCCTGCGTTAGGCGGTCCGGTTAAGACACAATCAAAGACATTTTGCCTGGTTGACAAACTTTGAGAGGGGGCGCATAATTGAAATGTGAGAAGCAGGATGATCATTTCGACAAACAGCCCACCATCTAGTCCATTGTGACCTGTTTGAAGGTGTTGCGAGCAGTGGTTAAGTGAAGTGTATATAAAGTACTACCTACATTTTCTCATCATTTATGATTCTATATCTGTGGAGTTTACAGGCCATTTCTTAGTCATCTGTTGCTGTTCTGTCTTGATACATGTTCACACAGTGTGCAGTCTGACATTCTGCATAAACCATTCCTGTCTTCCAAATAAGAGGACTGTTCTGATAATATACAATTGATTGATTGGTAAAACAGGATTGTTTGGTAAAGCTACAAGAATACAAATAACATATCTAAGTATCAAGCATAGCATAGCATGTACTATAACATTACATTAACACTGAAACATATGGTAAAATGGCTGCCTGAACATAAGATTGCATGGCTAGCTAATAGTAATATCAATATCCCTGAAACAAAGGTAGATCTCTCACCAGATATGTTTTTACAAGAATAGTGGAGTTTGAGAAGGAGACATGCATAGGACAGCTCTGCTGATGTGTCCTGGAGACTGGAGACTTCTCTTTCCCAGGATGCTTTGCACTCCCATAATGCAGTGCACCACACACAATACAGTAGTATTGTAACAGGGAAAACAAAGTGTAATACAACTTAACATCTCTAGATGGTGCAATAACAACACTAAACACTTCGGAAATACCAAGACTAAGGCAGACGTGATCTGTAATGATTCTCTTATCCTGCTGGGCAGAACAGTTGATGAGGAAAAAGAGGTTGACTTTTTCCTGTCCAGTTCTTTTGATTCTCAACTGAAATTGGGAAGACTTTCAGCTAACCTGAACATTATGTTTCAAATACTGTCCATCATATACTACAGAAAGATATAATTTAAAGCAAACTTTCCATTTGGAAACTTGTAACTTACGTTTCTGAACAGATTTCTGCAATGTAATATAATACGATGAATACAAAATCTGAATCCCTGATAATTTGAGGCCACTTTACAGGAACAGGCACATTTTATCATACTAGTTTCTTTATTGTGGTATCACATTTTCAATATATTCTCTCTCAAGATGATAATGCAATTTCTTTCTCTGCTAAAAATTGCCATGACTTAAACAGTGACCATATTTCCATCACAATGGAAAGTTCTGGTACACAGCATCACACACATCTGGATTTTACGCAGGCAATGGTCACCTTATTTTGAACACTGAGATTTTGATATAGTGTTATTGATTAATTCCGATCATTATGCTACAGTATTAGTTGTAAACCCATATCTATCTTCTTTGTTTAAAACCCATATTCACACCTTCTGTTAGACCATGTTTTTTTTTTTCATTTAACATTTTGGAGATTTTTATATAATCAGAAGAAAGATAGTGCCTTGGTTTACAATTGCAAGCATGGTGGTAGAGTCTGTAAGCCAAACTTCTCACTCAAACCAACCAAAACTGACTTAGACTCCACAGCTCTGGTTGCAAGGAAAAAAATAAGGGACCCCTTTTGAACTGATTACTAATATATGTGGTTTGATTGTTATCTAAATCACAATTATAGATATACACAATTAGAGTTGAGCGGACACCTGGCTGTTCGGCAGGTTTGGCCGAACTTAAAAAAAAAAGTTCGGGTTCGGGACCCGAACTTGACCCCGAACCCGAACCCCATTGAAGTCAATGGGGACCCAAACTTTTGGGCACTAAAATGGCTCTAAAATAGTCCTGGAAAAAGCTAGAGGGCTGCAAAAGGCATCAAAATGTGCTTAAGACCATGGCAACTGTTCTGCAAACAAATGTGGATAGGGAAATTACTTAAAATAATATAAAATACAGAAAAATTTAAAATAACAATCTGGATCTAGGAGTAGGAGGTTGAGGAGGCGGTGGATGTGGCGGTGTAGGTTGACGTGGTGGTGTAGGTGGAAGCGGCAGTGAAGGAGGAATAGGTAACCAACACTGATTTGTGTTATTTTTTTATTTTTATTGGGGTATCCCCCAAAATATTGGGACATATAACAAAATAAAACAAAGAATAAGTGCACTTGAGTACAAGAATGGATGGTTGAGGCTGGTATAAATGTCTATTCTGTACAAGGTACGGACAAGTCCTGTGGGATCCATGCCTGGTTCATTTTAATAAACGTAAGCTTGTCGACATTGGCTGTGGCCTTTGCTAATGCTCCCTGCCGTGCTAAACACACGTTCACACTATACACTGGCTGCAGGGCAGGCCAGCACCTCCAAGGCTGACAAAGCTTTTCCACATTTGGGCCATGCTAACCCTGCCTTCTCAGGTGCTGGCGGTGCCCCAGCTGCGTTGGCGACCTCTTCCTCCTCCTCTGCCTTTGCCTTGTGCTTCCACTGTGCCCCCGCTGTCAGGTGGGAATGCTATCATCAGCGTGCGCTTGTAGTCGCGCATCTTCCGATGTTTTCACTAAATTTAGTTCCCTGTCAGAAATGCAGAGCAGGGGTTCATTAACGGCAAAAGAGGGTTCATGTCACCCAGCAATACAACAGAGGATTTTGAGAGATTTAGGCCCCTGTCACCCAGGCACAGCAGGGGTTCATTCACGGCAAAAGGGGGTACATGTCACCCAGCAATACAACAGAGGATTTTGAGAGATTTTGGCCCCTGTCAGCAATGCAGAGCAGGGGTTCATTCACGGCAAAAGGGGGTACATGTCACCCAGCAATAGAACAGAGGATTTTGAGAGATTTAGGCCCCTGTCAGCAATGCAGAGCAGGGGTTCATTCACGGCAAAAGGGGTTACATGTCACCCAGCAATAGAACAGAGGATTTTGAGAGATTTAGGCCCCTGTCACCCAGGCACAGCATGGGTTCATTCACGGCAAAAGCGGGTTCATGTCACCCAGCAATACAACAGAGGATTTTGAGAGATTTAGGCCCCTGTCACCCAGGCACAGCAGGGTTTCATTTATGGTGAAAGGGGGTTAATGTCACCCACCAATACAACAGAGGATTTTTAGAGATTTAGGCCCCTGTCACCCTGGCACAGCAGGGGTTCATTCACGGCAAAAGGGGATTCATATCACCCAGCAATACAACAGAGGATTTTAAGAGATTTAGGCCCCTGTCACCCAGGCACAGCAGGGGTTTGTATACGCCAAAAATGGTAAAATGTCACCCGACAATTGAAAATAAGAATTTTTTCAATTTAGGGCACTAAAATTGACACTTTTTTGAATTAAAATGACTCTAAAATAGTCCTTGAAAAGGCTAGAGGGATGTAAAAGGCAGTAAAATGTGCTTAAAGGGCTAAACTAATATTGATATTTTTTTTTGTGTACTTATAATCTCTATCCTGCGATATTGCTATACCTTATGTTATTAATAATTTTTGTTCAGTAGATTTAGCAAAAAACGTACTTTTATGATATGCTAATTACCTTTCTACCAGCAAGTAGGGCGTCTACTTGCTGGTAGCAGCCGCAGAAAACCGCCCCCTCCTTCTGTTAATTGACAGGGCCAGCCGGGATCTCCTCCTCCGGCCAGCCCTGTCAGCATTTCAAAAATCGCGCGCCTGTGTTGATTCGGCGCAGGCGCTCTGAGATAAGGAGGCTCGCCTCCTCAGCACTCCCTCAGTGCGCCTGCGCCGATGACATCTTCTCTTTCGGTGACGTCATTGGCGCAGGCGCACTGAGGGAGTGCTGAGGAGGCGAGCCTCCTTATCTCAGAGCGCCTGCGCCGAATCAACACAGGCGCGCCATTTTTGAAATGCTGACAGGGCTGGCCGGAGGAGGAGATCCCGGCTGGCACTGTCAATCAACAGAAGGAGGGGGCGGTTTTCTGCGACATAAGGTATAGCAATATCGCATGATAGGGATTATAAGTACACAAAAAATAAAAAAACAGTTTAGTGGGGTGACAGAAGCCCTTTAAGAGCATGGCAAATGCTCTGCAAACAAATGTGGATAGGGAAATAACTTAAAATGAAATAAAATAACAAAAAATTACAAATTATTAACCTGTAACTCAGAGAAGGAGGTGGATATGGAGTCGGAGGTTGAGTAGGCGGTTAATGTGGTATTGTAGGTGGAGGCAGCAATGGAGGAGGAACAGGTAGCCAACAATGTTTTTTTAAACTTTTTATTGGGTAGGTAGCCCCCAAAATATTGGGACAAATAAAAAATAAATAAAACAAAGAATCATTGCACTTGACTTGAGTACAAGAATGTATGTTTGATGGCGGTATAAATGTCTATTCTGCACAAGGTACAGACAAGTCTTGTGGGATCCAAGCTTGGTACATTTAAATGAACGTGAGCTTGTCCACGTTGGCTGTGGACAGGCGGCTGCGTCTGTCTGTAATGATGCCTCCTGCCGTGCTAAATACAAGTTCAGAGAGTACACTGGCTGCAGGGAAGGCCAGCACCTCCAAGGCATACAGGGCAAGCTCTGGCCATGTGGACAATTTGGAGACCCAGAAGTTGAATGGGGCAGAACCATCAGTCAGTACGTGTAGTCGTGTGCACAGGTACTGTTCCACCATGTTGTTCAAATGCTGCCTCCTGCTAACACGCTACATATCAGCAGTTGGGGTCGGTTGTTCCGGCGAGGTGACAAAGCTTTTCCACATGTCGGCCATGCTAACCCTGCCTTCTGAGGTGCTGGCACTTTGTAACGGGGATCCAGCAGAGTGGCCACCCAGTAGTCAGCACACTTTAAAATGTGGGCAACTTTGCAGTCGTTGCGCAGGCACTGCAGCATGTAGTCGCTCATGTGTGCCAGGCTGCCCAGAGGTAAGGACAAGCTGTCCTCTGTGGGAGGAGTATCGTCTGCGTCCTCCGTATCCCCCCAGCCACGCACCAGTGATGGGCCCGAGCTGCGTTGGGTGCCACCCGCTGTGAACATGCTTCATCCCCATCCTCCTCCTCCTCCAGTAGTGGGCCCTGGCTGGCCAAATTTGTACCTGGCTTCTGCTGTTGAAAAAATCCTCTTTCTGAGCCACTTCTAAAAGACTGGCCTGAAAGTGTTAGAGATGAACCCTCTTCCTCCTCCTCGTCCTGGGCCACATCCTCTTCCATCATCGCCCTAAGCGTTTTCTCACGGAGACATAGAAGTGGTATTGTAACGCTCATAACGGTGTCATCGCCACTGGCCATGTTGGTGGAGTACTCGAAACAGGGCACACAGGTCTCGCATGGAAGCCCAGTCATTGGTGGTTAAGTGGTGCTGTTCTGCAGTGCGATTCACCCGTGCGTGCTGCAGCTGAAACTCCACTATGGCCTGCTGCTGCTCGCACAGTCTCTTCAGCAGGTACAAGGTGGAGTTCCACCTAGTGGGCACGTCACATATGAGGCGGTGGGGGCGTGAAGGCCGAAGTTACGCTGCAGTGCTGATAGGCGAGCAGCAGCAGGGTGAGAATGCCGAAAGCGCGCACAGACGGCCCTCACTTTATGCAGCAGCTCAGACATGTCGGGGTAGTTGTGAATGAATTTCTGCACCACCAAATTCAGCACATGCGCCAGGCAAGAGATGTGCGTCAAACCGGCTAGTCCCAGAGCTGCAACGAGATTTTGCCCATTATCGCACACCACCAGGCCGGGCTTGAGGCCCACTGGCAGCAACAACTCGTTGGTCTGTTGTTCTATACCCCGCCACAACTCCTGCGCAGTGTGGGGCCTATCCCCCAAACACATCAGTTATAGAACGGCCTGCTGACGTTTACCCCTGGCAGTGCTGAAGTTGGTTGTGAAGGTCTGTCGCTGACTGGATGACGAGGTGGAAGAAGAGGAGGAGGAAGCCGAGTAGGAAGAGGAGGCAACAGGAGGCAAAGAATGATGCCCTGCGATCCTTGGCGGCGGAAGGACGTGCACCAAACAGCTCTCCGCCTGGGGCCCAGCCGCCACTACATTTACCCAGTATGCAGTTAGAGAGATATAGCGTCCCTGGCCGTGTTTACTGGTCCACGTATCTGTGGTTAGGTGGACCTTGCCACAGATGGCGTTGCGCTGTGCACACTTGATTTTATCCGATACTTGGTTGTGCAGGGAGGGCACGGCTCTCCTGGAGAAGTAGTGGCGGCTGGGAACGACGTACTGTGGGACAGCAAGCGACATGAGCTGTTTTAAGCTGTCTGTCTCCACCAGCCTGAATGACAGCATTTCAAAGGCCAGCAGTTTAGAAATGCTGGCATTCAGGGCCAGGGATCGAGGGTGGCTAGGTGTGAATTTACGCTTTCTCCCAAAGGTTAGTGAGATGTAGAGCTGAACGCTTCCTTGTGACATGGTGTAGATGCTTTGTGACGGAGGTGGTGTTGTTGGTGGCACATCCTCTGTTTGCTGGGCGGCAGGTGCCAATGTTCCTCCAGAGGTGGAGGAAGAGGCCGAGGCCGCAGCAGAAGAGGGAGCAGGAGGGGCCTGAGCCCTTTCTTGGTTTTGAAGGTGCTTACTCCACTGCAGCCCGTGTCTCGCATGTAGATGCCTGGTCATGCAGGTTGTGCTAAGGTTCAGAACGTTAATGCCTCGCTTCAGGCTCTGATGGCACAGCGTGCAAACCACTCGGGTCTTGTCATCAGCACATTGTGTGAAGAAGTGCCATGCCAGGGAACTCCTTGAAGCTGCCTTTGGTGTGCTCGGGTTCTGGTGACGGTGGCCAGTAGCATGCAAACTGTTTTGGTGAGGGATGCTCTGCTTTTGCACCCTGATCCCACTTTTGCTACGCTGTTGGCTCGGTCTCACCACTGCCTCTTCCTCCGAACTCTGAAAGTCAGTGGCACGACCTTCATTCCATGTGGGGTGTAGGACCTCATCGTCCCCTGCATCGTCTTCCCCCCAGTCTTCCTCCCTGACCTCCTTTTCGATCTGCCACACTGCAGAAAGATGCAGCAGTTGGCACCTGTGTTTCATCATCATCAGAGACGTGCTGATGTGGTATTCCCATGTCCTCATCAGGAAACATAAGTGGTTGTGCGTCAGTGCATTCTATGTCTTCCACCCCTGGGGAAGGGCTAGCTGGATGCCCTTGGGCAACCCTGCCAGCAGAGTCTTCAAACAGCATAAGAGACTGCTGAATGACTTGAGGCTCAGACAGGTTCCCCGATATGCACGGGGGTGATGTGACAGACTGATGGGCATGGGTTTCAGGCGCCACCTGTGCGCTTTCTGCAGAAGACTGGGTGGGAGATAATGTGAATGTGCTGGATCCATAGTAGGCCACCCAATTGACTAGCGCCTGTACTTGCTCAGGCCTTACCATCCTTAGAACGGCATTAGGCCCGACCAAATATTGCTGTAGATTCTGGCAGCTACTGGGACCTGAGGTAGTAGGTTCAGTAGGATGTGTAGCTGTGGCAGAACGGCCACGTCCTCTCCCTTCACCAGAGGCTCCACCAACGCCACCACCACGACCATGACCGCGTCCCTTATTAGATGTTTGCCTCACAGTTAGCGTTTACAAAGCAAAGTAAAAAGTGGTTAAGTCTGTTAAAAATAATTATCCGCCAATAAAAACCCTGATGTAGGGTATTGCACTAAAAAAAAATTTTTTAAACTCTATATGACAGCGGTATTTGTGGCCTAAATGTGACACTCACTTATGCATCTGTAATCCCAGATGTGCAATATATTAGAGGCTTTTTTCACCCCACTAACCAAAAAGGCGTATTTCTGGCCAAAATGTGACAATCACTTATGCACGTGTAATCAGAGATGTGCAGTGTATCAGAGGTTTTTTTTCACCCCAGTATGACAAAGCAGGATTTCTGGCCTTAATTAGAGATGTCCCGAACTATTTGCCGGCGAATAGTTCCCGCCGAACATCGCTTGTTCGCTTTCGCCGCGGTGGGCAAACATATGCGATGTTCGGTCCACCTCCTATTCGTCATCATTGTGTAAACTTTGACCCTGTACCTCACAGTCAGCAGACACATTACAGCCAATCAGCATCATACCCTCCCTCCCAGACCCTCCCACCTCCTGGACAGCATCCATTTTAGATTCATTCGGAAGCTGCAGTGTCACAAATTTGACTAAGTTGTAATCGCAATGCGATTAATACAGGTTATATTAATCGCATTGCGAATTCAAGTTAGAGCTGGGTTCCTAATGGTTGTTGTATTGCTCGAATATAACGAAGATTGAGAATATAGTGCTATATTCGTTATATTCGTCAATTCTAGCAATATAACCATTAGGAACTCAGATCTAAGTTGTAATCGCAATGTGATTTAATACAGGTTATATTAATCGCATTGCGAATTCAACTTAGAGCTGGGTTCCTAATGGTTGTTGTATTGCTAGAATATAATGAAGATTGAGAATATAGTGCTATATTCGCTATATTTGTCAATTCTAGCAATACAACCATTAGGAACTCAGATCTAAGTTGTAATCGCAATGCGATTAATACAGGTTATATTAATCGCATTGCGAATTCAACTTAGAGTTGGGTTCCTAATGACCCTGTACCTCACAGTCAGCAGACACATTCAAGCCAATCAGCAGCGTACCCTCCCTCCCAGACCCTCCCACCTCCTGGACAGCATCCATTTTAGATTCATTCGGAAGCTGCATGTCACCGCCAGCTCTCTGAGAAGCTCTGGCAGACGTTCTTCTGTACCTCTTGCATGATGTTCTTTGTTTTGGTTTCACTTTGTCATCTCTTTTCCTTCTCCCAGCTGTCACCTATTTACACTGATTGCCTCCCTTTATATTCCCTCCCATACTGCCTCACTTTGCGGTTTATACTACTTCCTGTATTGTTCACTGCTAGAGGCTGCAACTGCTGGTTCCTCAGATAAGTATTTTTCCTTTATTTGTGTTTCCGTTCTGGCTTGATTCTAGGTGACCCTGACTCCCTCCGTATTAAGTGCAGGGAGCCGGTGGTCGTGTCCCCTCACTATTATAGGGTTTTCAGGTGTCACACAGTCTAGGTACGAGAGCATGCAATCCTCTATCATAAAGATCTTTGCATGGGCATAGCAGTCAGGGAGAGCTCTAGGGGTTTTATAGGGCTCACTCATATGTTCCTTAGTTTGGGATCAAGTCAGTCGGATGTTTATTTATAACTTCCAGTTTTCTGCAACACCATCCGTGACACTGCATTCTTAGTGAGAGGAGGGACAGTGTAACTGCTGCTGATTTAATAGGGAAATCGATAGCTAGGCTAGTGTATTCAGTGTCCACTACAGTCCTGAAAGACTCATCTGATCTCTGCTGTAAGGACAGCACCCCAAAAAGCCCTTTTTAGGGCTAGAACTTGAGTCTGTTTTTTTTTTCTTCTGTGTAATCTAATTGCAGTTGCCTGCCTGCCTGCCTGCCAGCGTGTGTGTCAGGCTCACAGCGTATACTGTGCCCACTTGCCCAGTGCCACCACTCATATCTGGTGTCACAGTAGCTTGCTTTTAAAAAAAAGAAAACTTTTTTGACTAATATAATAGCAGTCAGTTGCCGGCACGCGCGTTTGTTTCATGCCCTGCAAGTGCACAGTGTCACCAGCGCAACTCATATCTGGTGTCACATTCGATTCCATTTAAAGAAAAACAACAATTTTAACTGAATAAATATCAGTCAGTTGCACACACGTGTTTGTGTGTTTAGCCTCTTCAGGACACATGACGTACCGGTCCATGGTGCTGAACAGATCTGTGCTAAAGGCATAGATCTGTTCAGACAAAGTGTAAGTAAAATACAGTATAAAACACTATATAGTGTACTGTACTGTATTATACAGACATCAGACCCACTGGATCTTCAAGAGCCAAGTGGGTCTGGGTAAAAAAAAAAGTGAAAAAAAGTAAAAAAAAAGTAAAAATCAAAAAACACATTTATCACTGATTAAAAATGAAAAAAATAAAATTCCCTACACATCTTTGGTATTGCCACGTCCCTAACGACCTGATCTCTAAAACGATCATGTTACTTTACCCGAACGGTGAACGCCATAAAAATAAAAAATAAAAAACTATGATGAAATTGAAATTTTGCCCACCTTATTTCCCAAAAAAGGTAATAAAAGTGATGAAAAAAGTTGCATGTATGCCAAAATTGTAACAATCAAACCATCATCTCATCCCGCAAAAATCATACCCTACCCGAGATAATCGCCAAAAAACTGAAAAAACTATGGCTCTTAGACTATGGAAACACTAAATCATGATTTTTTTTGTTTCAAAAATGAAATCATTGTGTAAAACTTACATAAATAAAAAAAAAGTATACATATTAGGTATCGTCACGTCCATATCGACCGGCTCTATAAAAATATCACATGACCTAACCCCTCAGATGACCACCGTAAAAAAAAAAAAAGGTGTAAAAAAAGCCATTTTTTGTCATCTTACGTCACAAAAAGTGTAATAGCAAGCGATCAAGTCATATGCACCCTAAAATAGTGCCAATCAAACCGTCATTTCATCCCGCAAAAAATGAGACCCTACTTAAGATAATCGCCCAAAAACTGAAAAAACTATGGCTCTTAGACTATGGAGACACTAAAACTTTTTTTTGTTTTAAAAATGAAATCATTGTGTAAAACTTACATAAATAAAAAAAATTGTATACATATTAGGTATCGCCGCATCCGTGACAACCTGCTCTATAAAATTACCACATGATCTAACCTGTCAGATGAATGTTGTATATAACAAAAAAAAACGGTGCCAAAAAAGCTATTTCTTGTTACCTTACCGCACAAAAAGTGTATTATAGAGTAACCAAAAATCATATGTACCCTAAACTAGTACCAACAAAACTGCCACCATATCACGTAGTTTCTAAAATGGGGTAACTTTTTTGGAGTTTCTTCTCTAGGGGTGCATCAAGGGGGCTTCGAATGGGACATGGTGTCAAAAAAACTAGTCCAGCAAAATCTGCCTTCCAAAAACCGTATGGCATTCCTATCCTTCTGCGCCCTGCCGTGTGCCCGTACAGCAGTTTACGACCACATATACGGTGTTTCTGTAAACTACAGAATCAGGGACATAAATAATGAGTTTTGTTTGGTTGTTAACCCTTGCTTTGTAACTGGAAAAAAAATATTAAAATGGAAAATCTGCCAAAAAAGTGAAATTTTGAAATTGTATCTCTATTTTCCATTAAATCTTGTGCAACACCTAAAGGGTTAACAAAGTTTGTAAAATCAGTTTTGAATACCTTGAGGGGTGTAGTTTCTTAGATGGGGTCACTTTTATGGAGTTTCTACTCTAGGGGTGCATCAGGGGGGCTTCAAATGGGACATGGTGTCAAAAAAAACAGTCCAGCAAAACCTGCCTTCCAAAACCCAAACGGCGCACCTTTCACTCTACGCCCCGCTGTGTGGCCGTACAGTAGTTTACGGCCACATATGGGGTGTTTCTGTAAACGGCAGAGTCAGGGCAATAAAGATACAGTCTTGTTTGGCTGTTAACCCTTGCTTTGTTAGTGGAAAAAATGGGTTAAAATGGAAAATTAGGCAAAAAAATGAAATTCTCAAATTTCATCCCCATTTGCCAATAACTCTTGTGCAACACCTAAAGGGTTAACGAAGTTTGTAAAATCAGTTTTGAATACCTTGAGGGGTGTAGTTTATAGAATGGGGTAATTTTTGGGTGGTTTCTATTATGTAAGCCTCGCAAAGTGACTTCAGAGCTGTAGTGGTCTCTAAAAATTGGGTTTTGATAAATTTCTGAAAAATTTCAAGATTTGCTTCTAAACTTCTAAGCCTTGTAACATCCCCAAAAAATAAAATATCATTCCGAAAATAATTCAAACATGAAGTAGACATATGGGAATGTAAAGTCATCACAATTTTTGGGGGTATTACTATGTATTACAGAAGTAGAGAAACTGAAACTTTTAAATTTGCTAATTTTTCAATTTTTTTGGTAAATTAGGTATTTTTTATGCAAAAAAAAAATATTTTTTTTACTTCATTTTACCAGTGTCATGAAGTACAATATATGACGAAAAAACAATCTCAGAATGGCCTGGATAAGTCAAATCGTTTTAAAGTTATCACCACTTAAATTGACATTTGTCAGATTTGCAAAAAATGGCCTGGTCCTTAAGGCCTGGTCCTTAAGGTGAAATAAGGCTGTGTCCTTAAGGGGTTAAGGCCCAGCTGCAAGCGCATAGTGTCACTTCAGCGCAACTCATATCTGGTGTCACATTCGATTCCATTTAAAGAAAAACAACAATTTTGACTGTAAATAAATAGCAGTCAGTTGCACACACGTGTTTGTGTGTTTAAGGCCCAGCTGCAAGTGCATAGTGTCACCAGCGCAACTCATATCTGGTGTCACAGTAGCTTGCACGCATAGTACAACTTAACGAATCTAAAAAAAATGACAGGCAGAGGCAGGCCACCCCGCAGGGGCCATCGTGGTCGTGGTGCTGTGATTCCCTTTGGCCCTAGAATAATGCCCAGTGTTCAGAGGCCACGTACACTGAACTCAAAAAATTCTGAGGACATAGTTGACTGGCTAACACAGGACACCCAATCTTCTACAGCTTCCGCTCTGAACCTTGATGCACCATCCTCCTCCAGCTCAGCTTCGGGCACCTCTCAAGTTACCACTCGCCCACCTGCCGTCGCCACCAACACTAGCACCACAGCCGCTTCACTTGATCTGTCAGAGGAGTTATTTACTCTTCAGTTGGAAGAAATGAGTGATGCGCAACCATTATTGCCAGAGGATGTAGATAACAGGGATATGTCTCAGTCAGGCAGCATTACACACATGGACGTACGGTGTGATGATGATGATGATGTTGTACCCGTTGCTGCTTCCTTTGCTGATTTGTCAGATACAAGTGAAGCGGTTGATGATGACGATGTTTCCGTGGATGTCACGTGGGTGAACGCTCGAAGAGAAGATGAACAGGTGGAAAGTTCTGATGGGGGGATAGAGAGGAGGAGGAGACGAGTTGGAAGCAGGGGAAGGTCGTCGCAAGGAGCTAGTGGCACAGTCAGACAGCATGCATCGGCACCCGGGGTCAGCCAGACAGCACGCCAATCAACGCATGCTGTTGCCACCACCAGAATGCCGTGATTGTAGAGCTCAGCAGTGTGGCATTTTTTTTTGTGTGTCTGCCTCTGACAACAGCGATGCCATTTGCAACCTGTGCCAAAAGAAACTGAGTCGTGGGAAGTCCAACACCCACCTAGGTACAACTGCTTTGCGAAGGCACATGATCGCACATCACAAACGTCTATGGGATCAACACATGAGTACAAGCAGCACACAAACTCAAAGCCGCCATCCTCCTCCTGGTCCAGCAGCTTCAGCCACGTCAACCACTGCTGTCCTCCTTGCCCCCTCTCAACCATCCACCACTCCATCTCTCGCCTTGAGCAGTTCCTGCTCATCTGCCCACAGTCAGGTGTCTGTCAAGGACATGTTTGAGCGTAAGCAGCCAATGTCACAAAGTCACCCCCTTGCCCGGCGTCTGACAGCTGGTTTGTCTGAACTCTTAGCCCGCCAGCTTTTACCATACAAGCTGGTGGAGTCTGAGGCGTTAAAAAATGTTTGTAGCTATTGGGACCCCGCAGTGGAAGGTACCTGGCCAAAATTTCTTTGCACAAAAGGCAATCCCCAACCTGTACTCGATTGTGCAAAAGGAAGTAATGGCATGTCTCACACACAGTGTTGGGGAAAGGGTCCATCTGACCACTGATACCTGGTCTGCAAAGCACGGTCACTGCAGGTATATCACCTATACTGCGCATTGGGTAAACCTGCTGATGGCTGCCAAGCATGGAATGCGTGGCTCTGCAGAGGAGTTGGTGACACCACCTCGACTTGCAGGCAGGCCTGCTGCCACCTCCTCTACTCCTCCTACTCCATCCTCTTCCATAACCTCCTCGGCTGAGTCCTCTTCTGCTGCTGCGTCTTGCTCCACATCAATGGCACCCCCCCAGATCCCCAGGGGCTATTCCACATCCCGGATACGACAGTGTCACGCCGTCTTGGGGTTGACTTGCCTGAAAGCAGAGAGTCACACCGGACCAGCACTCCTGACCACCCTGAACGCACAGGTGGATCAGTGGCTGACTCCACACCAACTGGAGATCGGCAAAGTGGTGTGTGACAACGGAAGCAATTTGTTGGCGGCATTGAATTTGGGCAAGTTGACACATGTGCCGTGCATGGCACATGTGTGTAATCTGATCGTACAACGCTTTGTGCATAAGTACCCAGGCTTACAGGACATCCTCAAGCAGGCCAGGAAGGTGTGTGGCCATTTCAGGCGTTCCTACACGCCATGGCACACTTTTCAGATATCCAGCGGCGAAACAACATGCCAGTGAGGCGCTTGATTTGCGACAGCCCGACACGTTGGAATTCAACACACTTTTTTTGCCACGTTACTGGACGCTCATGCGCAATGCCTGTAGGCTCATGTGTCCTTTTGAGGAGGTGACAAACCTAGTCAGTCGCACCGAAGGCACCATCAGCGACATCATACCATTTGTTTTCTTCCTGGAGCATGCCCTGCGAAGAGTGCTGGATCAGGCCGTAGATGAGCGTGAAGAGGAAGAGTTGTGGTCACCATCACCACCAGAAACAGCCTTATCAGCATCGCTTGCTGGACCTGTGGCAACGCTGGAAGAGGATTGTGAGGAAGAGGAGTCAGAGGAGGAATGTGGCTTTGAGGAGGAGGAGGAAGACCAACCACAACAGGCATCCCAGGGTGCTTGTTGTCACCTATCTGGTACCCGTGGTATTGTACGTGGCTGGGGGGAAGAACATACCTTCAGTGAGATCACTGAGGACGAGGAACGGGACATGAGTAGCTCGGCATCCAACCTTGTGCAAATGGGGTCTTTCATGCTGTCGTGCCTGTTGAGGGACCCTCGTATAAAAAGGCTGAAGGAGAACGACCTGTACTGGGTGGCCACGCTACTAGACCCCTAGTATAAGCAGAAAGTGCCTGAAATTTTACCGAATTACCGCAAGTCGGAAAGGATGCAGCAGATCCAAAATAAATTAAAAAGTATGCTTTACACAGCGTATAAGGGTGATGTCACAGCACAACGGGAATCTGACAGGGGAAGAGGTGAAAGTAATCCTCCTACCACGCCGGTAAGGACAGGACGCTTTACAGACGTGATGTTGATGGAGGACATGCAGAGCTTTTTAAGTACTACGCATCGCCACAGCCCTTCGGGGTCCACCCTCAGAGAACGACTCGAACGACAGGTAGCAGACTACCTCGCCTTAACTGCAGATATCGACACTCTGAGCAGCGATGAACCCCTTGACTACTGGGTGTGCAGGCTTGACCTGTGGCCTGAGCTATCCCAATTTGCGATAGAACTTCTGGCCTGCCCCGCTTCAAGTGTCCTGTCAGAAAGGACCTTCAGTGCAGCAGAAGGTATTGTCACTGAGAAGAGAAGTCACTTAGGTCAAAAAAGTCTAGATTACCTCACCTTTATTAAGATGAATGAGGGATGGATCCCGAAGGGACTGACAGTGGGCGATACATTCGACTAAAAAAGGCCTGATGAGATGAGCTGCCTTGGGCTAAAAATGGTCCACACGCTGCTGTATTTTATCTCTGAATGCCGGATGACTTGCGTGACTTATCCGCCACCAACTAGGGTTCAAGCCGCAATGTTTTAGGGCACTTTCTGCCTGGGAAACATCAATTTTTCTGGCTGCTGCTACAGCAGCAGCTGCAACAATACCTAATTTTTCAGGCATGTGTACATGCCTAATTTTTCGGGCCTCTGGTGCTGCACTGTGGCTTCAAAAACCAAAAAAAAAAAGGCACATACATGTGTCAATTCCCCTTCGTGATCGTTACCTTGTTGTGGTGAAGGGGCTTGTGTATCACAATGAAGCGATCACCTCTATGAGTGTGTTGGCAATGGCAATGTTGGCACACCCCAGATAATAAGGTCGTTGCTTCATTGTGAACAGACCAAAAGCGATCGGCTGGATAATTTTGCATAGAAAAAACATTAATTTTCTTTGTGATCATCTAAGGTGATCATTAAAGCCTACTAGGCCAACAATGGGCCCACACTGCAGAATCATTGTTTTCTGGGTCACTTAACTGTCACTGAACTACCTCAGCACGACCATAGGCTTTGAAAAAACCCCATCGCCTGCAATCTCCCAAACGTGCGCACGAGCACAGTCATCACTACACCAAGATTTACGCATAGAGGTATAAAATTTATGTCATGTGTGTGTCAACTATTAACAACTCTTTGCGGTTGTCTAAAATCTATTCTATACACGTCCCCTGATAGGGCACGTAACAGGGATTAAACTGATAGGAATAGTACTACTTAACATACCGCTCCTATCTGGTGGCACAGTAGATTGCACGCGCAGTGCCCCAAATTGGACGTAGGAGGACCGACCAAGCATCTTTTTCCATCTCCCGGTTCCTAAAATCGATTCCATATACACGTCCCCTGATAGGGGACGTAACGGGGATTAAACTGATAAGAATAGTACTACTTAACACACCTTATAATAATGCAGAGAGAGGCAACGCAGAGAGAGGAGTCTGAAGAAGAGGAGTCAGAGGAGGAAGGTGGCTTTGAGGAGGTGGAAGACCAACCACAGCAGGTGTCCCAGGGGGCGTGTTGTCCCCTTTTGGGGACCCTTGGTGTTGTATGTGGCTGGGTGGAGGAAGAAACCTTCAATGACATCAGTGAGGACAAGGAACGGGACATGGCTAGCTTGGTATCCAACCTTGTTCAAATGGGGAGTTTGCGGTTGTGCAAATGGACTGTTTGCGGTTGTTTGCGGTGCGTTAAACGGGGAGTTTGGTCTGTCACTGTGAAGCGGGCGTAACCCTTACACTACCTGATCGATACAACATCATACCTGATGTTTTAAAGCACGTTATTCCAAACAATTTAGGAATGTTAGGTGATTTATGCCCTTTATGAATTAAAACCAGACTCTGCGTCAACTACGTAATTTTCCATGGGAGTTTTGCCATGGCTCCCCCTCCGGCATGCCACAGTCCAGGTGTTAGTCCCCTTGAAACAACTTTTCCATCACTATTGTTGCCAGAAAGAGTCCCTGTGGGTTTTAAAATTCGCCTGCCTATTGAAGTCTATGGCGGTTCGCCTGTTCGCGAACATTTGCGAAAATTCGCGTTCGCTGTTCGCGTTACGGAAAATTTTATGTTCGTGACATATCTAGCTTTAATGTGACAATCACTTATGCACGTGTAATCACAGATGTGCAGTATATCAGAGGGTTTTTTCACCCCAGTAAGAAAAAAGCTGTATTTCTGGCCTTAATGTGACAATCACTTATGCACGTGTAATCACAGATGTGCAGTATATCAGAGGGTTTTTTCACCCCAGTAAGAAAAAAGCTGTATTTCTGGCCTTAATGTGACAATCACTTATGCATGTGTAATCACAGATGTGCAGTATATCAGAGGGTTTTTTCACCCCAGTAAGAAAAAAAGCTTTATTTCTGGCCTTAATGTGACAATCACTTATGCACGTGTAATCAGAGATGTGCAGTATATCAGAGGGTTTTTTCACCCCAGTAAGAAAAAAGCTGTATTTCTGTCCTAAATGTGACAGTGACTTATGCACGTGTAATCACAGATGTGCAGTATAGTAGAGGCTTTTTTCACCCTAACAAAAAAGCTGTATTTCTGCCCTAAATGTGACAGTGACTTATGCACGTGTAATCACAGATGTGCAGTATATTAGAGGCTTTTTTCACCCCAGTAACCAAAAAGCTGTATTTCTGCCCTAAATGTGACAGTCACTTATGCACGTGTAATCACAGATGAGCAGTATATTACAGGCTTTTTTCACCCCAGTAATCAAAAAGCTGTATTTCTGTCCTAAATGTGACAGTGACTTATGCACGTGTAATCACAGATGTGCAGTATATTAGAGGCTTTTTTCACCCTAACCAAAAAGCTGTATTTCTGTCCTAAATGTGACAGTCACTTATGCTTGTCTAATCCCAGATGTGCAGTATATTAGAGGGTTGTTTCACCCAAGTATGCCAAAGCTGTATTTCTGGACTTGCAGATAGCCTATGCTGGTGCACTATCGTTGCATAAAATGGCTGCCGATCAGGTATTGATATTGATGAAATGAAATGAAGAAAAAAAAGTTCATTTTCAGCAGTAGTTGGCTCAGGGCAGGCTTAAAAAAATTGTGCACTGCACCCACAAAACACTTTTTCTGTAGATCGCTGAGTACATAAACCAGTTCTTGATAAGATCGCTCCCTGATCTCTCCCTCACAGCAGCTGCAGCCTCTCCCTACACTAATCCGAGCAGAGTGACGGGCGGCGCTAAGTGACTCCAGCTTAAATAGAGGCTGGGTCACATGCTGCAGTTGGCCAATCACAGCCATGCCAATAGTAGTATGACGCTTGTTGATTGGCTGCTTTGCAGCCTTTCAAAAAGCGCCATAAAAATCGCCGAACACGAACCTGAAACCAAACTTTTACGTAAATGTTCCGGTTCAGGTCCGGGTGCCGAAAAACCTAAAGTTCGGGTTCGCTCAACTCTATACACAATCTAAGTAAACTAACACACAAACTGTAGATGTTGCTGTACCATACTTGTCTTTTATTGAACACATTGAGTAGGCATCCTTAGTGCAGGAAGAAAAAGTAAGCAACCGATTATTTAATAATGTGTAGATTCCCCACACCAACAATAAACATTCTTAAGTTGGAACTTTAGACCATTCCTGTCATGGCAGTGGGTTTGAAACCACTATGTCAACCAACTGAATTGATTGTGAACTACCCCTAAGGATGTTATCCTAGCAGTCCTCTGGTTTACACTCATTAACCCCTGTACAGAGATCTGGACTTTGCTACAAAGGAACTACAAGGCTGTTATCTCCTAAAGTAGTCTTTGTATGTTTGGCAGCTGACCTAGGGGGGGTCAAGAGACACTGATTCAGAGCATCAAGGGATTAGTCAAAACTGTCACTGCCTCACAAATGGTATATCCTACAGATACATCACACAATCCAGCAAATACAAAAAGTCATTATTTTAAAATACAACATAGTTAAAATGAAAGTGAAGTAGACACACCTTAAAAGGCATTCACAAAAATATTTGGGGTTAAAAAATACATATGGTAAAGTGCAAGTGCTAAACAGAATGTCAGAAATAGAACAATAATTCCACCATTGTACAATCCTAAAAAAAGTGGACAAAAAAAACATGTGTAAATACTGACCACAATGGTATTTACACATTTTTCACCTCTTCTGGTTTCCTTAAGGATTGCTTTTTTAATTGCCATTTTTGTAGATAATATAACGTGGTTGGCACTTTTTGTATATTGGCTAAGATTATTCTTTAGGTTTATTGCCTTTATTTAATGGGCAAAATAACTGTGGAAACCACACTTTCAATCTCACCTTAATTTAAAACACCTATTGCCAGTTATCTCTTTAAAGAGTCATCTGCCACCAGTCCTGACATATCTGTTTTAATTTTTCGCATGAAATGAAAATGCTGAAGCATTTGTTCTTATAACTTTATTCCTTTATTATTAGAATTTTATGAATACATGTATGTACAACTGGCTGTTACCAGTTAGAGGCATGCTCAGACTGGCCACCCAGGGAGGCGGGGGATTCCTTGGTGGGTCCCCAGTCTCCTGTACCCGAGATAAGATGGAGGAGTAATTATTTCTCCTTTCTCAGGAGAAAAAATTATTGTAACCACTAGGTGGCAGTATCGCACAGTGATGCAGCCTCCTACTGGTGGACATTGTACAGGAGGCCCCGCAGTATCTTCTAGACTTCTGGGGCTGCTGGCTGTGAAGGAGGAGAGAAGGTGTCTGCCTCCTCCTGCCCTCCCTGCTGTCAGGAAACTGTGGCTGCTGGAGAGAAGGACTCCTCTGCAGTGCTGGGCTAATTTCTCAGGTGCATGACAGTAGTGAGCATGTAGGAGAATGTAAGGGGAAAATAGGGTATTTTTTTTATAGCAGACATAGATCTATGAATGTGTGCTGCTCTCTGCAGAGTTCAGAGTGGAATTGGGGGTACTCTGCCCTAGGCTCCCCCCAATGCCTCTGCTTTAGGTGCACCCCCATAAGTGCCCAAGCTCCAGATGCCCCCCCAATGCCCCACTCTAAATGCACCCCTAATATTGAATCTTCTCCAGTTGCACCTCTAATACCCCTGCAGCTGCTCCAGGATCCCCACTATTATCCTGCCTCAGGTGACCCTAATGCCTCTGCTTTAGGTGGGTGCACCCCCATAAGTGCCCCAGCTCCAGATGCTCCCACTCTAAATGCACCACATACCAGTTACCCCTGCTCCAGGATCCCCACTATTACCCTGCCTCAGCTGATCCTAATGTCTCTGCTTCAGTTATGACCCTTCGTTTGTGCCCTTTGCTCACGTTGCTCCTCTAGAACCTTTGCTTGGGCTTTGTTAAAGGTTGTGACCTGCAAAGGGGGTTGGACTTATGCCCGAAAAATTCTGCACAGTGCGTCATATTCTCCAGTATTGACACGTATGGTTTACATGGCGGCAGTGATGATATTCTGTATTTACAGGTATCTCTGCTGCCATGTAAAGAGATACTGGTGGTGGAGTGGTTTAAGAGGTTGAAGTGGAGTGGCGGTAAGCAGTGGAGTGGTTGAAGAGGATTTAAAGGGGTTGTGTAGGTTTTCAAGTTATCCTCTCCACACCATAGGGCATAACTATATGACTAGTGGGGTCCGATTCTGAAACCCCCACTGATCTCAGGAACCCCCTTTTTATGGTGTGACAGGCTACACATACGCCCTGCTGCTCCATTCATTCTCTTTGGACCACTGGAATTAGCCAGCGCTGTACTCCGCCATCTCCGGTGACCCCATAGAGAATGGATGGAGAGGCAGAGCATATGCTCGACCTGCCACTCAGTCAAGAAGGGGGATCAGTGGGGGCTCCAGCATTCAGACCCCCATGGATCACTTAGTTATCCCCAATCCTGTGGATAGAGGATAACTAGAAAAGTCGACACAGGCCCTTTAACAGGTAAGCATTTCTATTTTAGTTTGACCCATATTTTGGGCCAGATCTTAAATATTATTATTTTTTTTTTACACCCAAAGAAAACCTTTAAGGATAGGGAATGTGAAAAGGTGAAACAGCTATGACACGACAGGTGATAAGTGTCTGATTGGTGGGTGTCTGACTGCTGGGACCCCCATGATCACATGGTCTTAAAGGGGTTGTCTCACTTCAGATTTATCATGCAGAGAAAGTTAATACAAGCCCCTTACTAATATATTGTTATTATCCATATTGCTTCCTTTGCTGGCTGGATTCATTTTTCCATCACATTATACACTGCTCATTTCCATGGTTACGACCACCCTGCAATCCATCAGTGGTGGTCGTGCTTGCACACTATAGGATAAAGCACTAGCCTATGTGTGCTCCCATGGTCCCGGCCACTAGAGAAGCTGACTCTTTTGCCTATAGTGTGCAAGCATGACCACCACTGCTGGATTGCAGGGTGGTCTGTAACCATGGAAACGAGCAGTGTATAATGTGATGGAAAAATTAATCCAGCCAGCAAAGGAAGCAATAGGGATAATAACAATACATTAGTAAGTTGCTCATATTTACCTTTTCTACATGATAAATGCCACTTACTGAAGTGAGACAACCCCGTTAAGACCCTTATGTACATAGATTGGTGGTAATGTAATTGAATGACTCACGACCCCTTTTTTCATGATCAGTGGGTGGGCTTACACACCATAGGGAAAGGCTGGAAGTGTGCAGCACCTTTACCTATAGTGTGCAAACACGGCCACCACTGCTGGATTGCAAAGTAGCCAAAACCATGGATACGAGCAGTGTATAATGTGATGGAAAAGAGTCAATATAGAGAATCACAGTACATTAGTAAGTGCATTGTATTAACTTTCTCTACATAATAAATGCCATTTGTTGAAGTGAGGCAGCCCCTTTAAGTGTGCTACACTTAAAAAGGTTAGGCAAAAAATGTGTGCATTGCGTGTTTCCTATGTGTGATAGGAACTGCATGTGTCTTGTTTCTGATTGACTTAAGAGCAGGATATCCATATATGTGTAAGGCTACTTTCACACTTGTGGTAGCAGGGTCCGGCAGGCTATTCCAGTCGGGGAATAGCCTGCCAGATCCGTGCTTACGCTAGCCCACTGTGCCGCCAGAGGTCCTCTCTGGCCCCATTCACTTTAATGGGGGCGGGCCAGAGGTCCGGCTGCAGCACGGCAAACATGGAGAGAGGTGGCCAGACAAAAACTACAGCAGACTTCCGGCGGCACGGTGGGCTAGCGTTAGCACGGATGCAGCAGGGTGTTCCTCCGCCGAAAGATCCTGCCGAACTCTGCTACTGCAAGTGTGAAAGTAGCCTAAATTCTGCCATATGTATGTTTGTGAATTTTGCTGTGAGTGCTACCATCATACTTCATCTTTAATATTTCTGTTATCACTGTAAGGGCTCATGAACACGATTGTTGGATGTTTTGCAGTCCGCAAATTGCGGATCTGCAAAACATGGATACTGGGTGTGTGCATTCCACATTATGTGGAACAGAACAGCTGGCCTCTAATAGAACAGTCCTATTCTTGTCCTATTATTGTCGGCATTACAGACATGTTCTATAATATTGCGTAATGGCCATGCGGATTTACAGACATGGAATGCACATGGAGTCATTTCCGTTTTTTGGGGTCCCATTGAAGTGAATCGTTTCACATACACACAAAAAAAAAAAATGGTACGGACACGGAAAAAAAATGTGTTTGTTTGCAGGAGCCCTAAGGTGGGCCCCCAGAATCAGTTACACTGGTGGGCCCTAGGTACCCCAGTCCGACACTGGTTAGAGGTATGCCTCTGCACAGCCTGACACTACCTAATGCAGTGGCAGATAGTTCAGGGACACATCTCCAACTACTAACACTCAGTTGTACATTTATTCCTAAGCTTCTAGCTGGGATAATTGAGGATTGGCACAACAAAAAGATGTTCCAAAATGAATATTGCATGGGGAATGCAACTAAAATAGACATGTCAGCAGAGGTCACAGGTTCTCGCTAAACTGTAGATGTTTACACAGTGTATTCAATAGATATATAAACAGTACAACTGTTTGTGTGTTATTATTTCGATTGCTTGTCTATAATAGTGACTTAGTCTACTTTCACACTTGCGTTGTTTTTTTCTGGTATTGTGAAAACGGCAGAGATTCTCAACACAGGAAAAAAAAAAGTTTCCGTTTAGTCCTCATGCATTCTTAATGGAAAGAGATCCATTCAAGATGCATCAGGATGTCTAATGTTACATCAGCATTCTGTATGTAAAACCGCTGCAAGCTGCGGTTCTGTGACTGGTCATAAAAAAAAGGAAAAAAAGGGATCTGGCACTGAAACCTCATCCTAATGGAATTGATGCATCCTGATGTGCAAAATCAAACACTACGCAGCTTGCTGCAGCTTTCATTGAGCAGACTCCTGCCACCAGCATATCTGAAAGGGAGGACCCTCTCTGACCCCACCTCCTGTCGCCACAAGTAGCAGAAGCTGCAGCAGCCAGTTCAGTCTCCGCCATATGATGGAGCAGTTTTTTATGAGCCACGGCAGGCTGACACAAATCGGCAAGCGGAGACCTCTCGACTGAAAGCACAACAGCACCCTGCCCTGTCTCCTGCACATACCCGTTGCCTGACCCCATGGATTTCTGGGCAGGCAGACTAGAACACTGTCCAAATTGGCACAATATACTCTCTGTCTTCTTTCTTTCCCAGCCTCAAGTGTCATCTCGGAGAGGGTTTTCAGCACTGCAGGAGTCGTGGTGACACCCATATGGACCAAGTTGTCTTCCACCAGTGTCCAAAACATCACTTTTGCCAAAATGAACCAGGCATGGATTCAGGGGGATTTTCACACTCCAATGCAGAAGTTGCTGCCTTAACTTGCCACTGTTGCTTGCCTTCCTGCTTAGTATCATGTTGCCAGGATATCATGTTCTGTATGGTGGTAATACCCTACACAGCCGCCACTACTACTACCACTACTGCTATTACTACTACTACCACTACTGCTATTACTACTACTACCACTACTCCTATTACTACTACTACCACTACTGCTATTACTACTGTTAAAGCAGCCCTAAATTAGGGCATTTTAGATACACTCTGGTGTTACAGATCAATGTACCCCCCCCCCCAGGGGTTAATATCCACGCGTGGCTGAGAGACTGAACACTGACACAGAAGTTGGTCAAAGCAATCTCTAACTTTATTTGAATCAGGTAAGCTGTATTATACATCTTCAGAAGAGGGCAGTCCTCACTGAGGCTTAAACATTGTTTCATTGGTCAAAAAGGAAGAAGAGATAAGAGAGAGGAGATAATACACCTGCATCTGCGCAGTGAATACCACTTTGGAATGTGAACTAATGTAAACATCTCGTTACCATCGCCATTTTGTAATGGAAGACAATCTAACAATAATACTGCATACGTCATATGTGACACTTCAAAGAGGTGCTTCTCTATAGGCAGTGAATAATATATATCATCAAGCCATATGATTGGCTTACGCATCTCCACCACACTCTATGGGACACCTGTATAAAGATGAGAAATCAGACACTTCTTACAGCACAGCACTTTGCCCCCCTTCCTCTCCTCTCCAGCCTTGAAACAAAGAGAGGGGTGGGGGGGGGGGAGGCACTTGAAGAAGAAAAAGTTTAACTCATTACAGTCCTAGATATACAAAATATAGAATAAAATTCACACATCTTTAACACTACTACTACTACTACCCATAGACAGGTGATCCACTGCCTTCTACATTCCACGCTATGCTACTTCTGCTGCCCTTACCATTACGAGCAAATGACTCTAATACTTTACCTTTTCCACATCCACAGTGTACTGCTGCTGCTTCCAATTTTTCTAGGCTCATTCCGAACCAGCCTCTTTTTCTTCTGACAAGTAGTTGTGCGTGTTGAATGGGTAGGCATTCTGACCCCGTCAAGCCATCATTTTTGGATGTTTGGCCCCTCAACAATCTCCTGCCTTTTTTTTTATCCCATAACACAATGTGTGTTTCAACACCATCTGCCCCCGATAAGGGACAATTTTTGAAAGCTTTGGAATATGAAAAAGCATGTTTGGCTGCAGTGTCTTTTTAAACACACTGTTCGGTAACACCATCAGAAAAACATGCATTTACCTATAGCTATGTATGTCAGTGTCACTCTGACATGATTTACTATTACTGTCATTACGTTCAAGAGCTTAGGGAGAGGGGAGGGTGGGAAAGAAAAAGCTAAAATTCATAAAATATTTCTGAAAAGAGAGTTCTTAGAGGATCGATTAGAGTCCGAACCAACCTTTTAGAAAATTTGGCAAATTAGAACCGAACCGTCTCAAAAGGTTCACTCATCTCTATTTCCTTTGTCTCTTGTGTTCAGATCTGATCCTTCTTGTGATTAACAAGTGATAAAGGGATTTAATATGAATGGACCTAACTACCAGCAAGTCACCGTGTTTTTCACTGACCAGATTTTGTTTCTATGATCATATCACAGTACATCATGTAGCTGCCTGGGCTGCAAATGTTAACTGTTTGGATAAAGATCTAATCTATGCTAATAGATTCATTAAACGTATTCATAATTTTCAGGGCACACACTCTATAATAAATAAGGACTGTGGTATAGCTTTACATGTGGCCCACACAAAGTTTATCTGGTAAATGCATTATCACTACCTCTGTGGTAGAGCATTTATATTCTACCTGCTTCAGGGTGACTTTGAATCATACAGTATTTGGATAACAGTAATCAGTTATCAAATATACTAAACTGATTAGAAATTAAGTTCTATCTTAATCTCAAATATTACTATGCATGAATCAATTAGCATATTTAGAAGTCTAATTGAAATAGATTTAAATCACACTTTAACAACTTCATCCCATAATGGGAAGTTCAATTAATATAAGGTAAAAAATGTAAATTAAGCCAGCAAAGGATTTGAAAGCTTTAGCTGCAATAAATGACTGAGTTTAATATCTACTTGTCTGCACATCAAAGAACAACTCCTACTTTGGTAGCTTTTTAAAGGGAATCTGTTAGCAAGATCAACCCCATCAAACCAGACATAATGCCTGCTAGGGCTGGCCCACGTGATTATAACCATTCTTCCTCATTCCATTGTGACATTTATGAGAAATCACTGATTTAAACTATATTCAAAAGAAAACAAATTACTGCCAACAACGTGCTAAGATATTAACAAAAAAGATTTATTCAATACAGGTTAAAAAATATTTGGGCACAAGGTCTCATATAATGTTTATAAAGATCAGGCTTGTAGGGAATTATGAGGGAGAGAGCTTTGAAACCATATACACTCACCTAAAGAATTATTAGGAACACCTGTTCTATTTCTCATTAATGCAATTATCTAGTCAACCAATCACATGGCAGTTGCTTCAATGCATTTAGGGGTGTGGTCCTGATCAAGACAATCTCCTGAACTCCAAACTGAATGTCAGAATGGGAAAGAAAGGTGATTTAAGCAATTTTGAGCGTGGCATGGTTGTTGGTGCCAGACGGGCCGTTCTGAATATTTCACAATCTATTCAGTTACTGGGATTTTCACGCACAACCATTTCTAGCGTTTACAAAGAATGGTGTGAAAAGGGAAAAACATCCAGTATGCGGCAGTCCTGTGGGCGAAAATGCCTTGTGGATGCTAGAGGTCAGAGGAGAATGGGCCGACTGATTCAGCAACGTTGACTGAAATAAACACTCGTTACAACCGAGGTATGCAGCAAAGCATTTGTGAAGCCACAACACGCACAACCTTGAGGTGGATGGGCTACAACAGCAGAAGACCCCACCGGGTACCACTCATCTCCACTACAAATAGGAAAAAGAGGCTACAATTTGCACGAGCTCACCAATATTGGACTGTTGAAGACTGGAAAAATGTTGCCTGGTCTGATGAGTCTCGATTTCTGTTGAGACATTCAAATGGTAGAGTCCGAATTTGGCGTAAACAGAATGAGAACATGTATCCATCCTCTGATGGCTACTTCCAGCAGGATAATGCACCATGTCACAAAGCTCGAATCATTTCAAATTGGTTTCTTGAACATGACAATGAGTTCACTGTACTAAAATGGCCCCCACAGTCACCAGATCTTAACCCGATAGAGCATCATTGGGATGTGGTGGAATGGAAGCATCGTGCCCTGGATGTGCATCCCTCAAATCTCCATCAACTGCAAGATGCTATCCTATCAATATGGGCCAACATTTCTAAAGAATGCTATCAGCACCTTGTTGAATCAATGCCACGTAGAATTAAGGCAGTTCTGAAGGCAAAAGGGGGTCCAACACCGTATTAGTATGGTGTTCCTAATAATTCTTTAGGTGAGTGTATATTAGGTACTTAAACCACCACTATTTGATCTGATTGTGTTAGTTAGTGATAGGGTGTACAGCCTAATGTAGAATAGTTGGTATACATCAACTGTTACATTGTTATCCATTACCAGATAATATAACCAAAAGCATCTGCTATGCTTGCCCTACCTTAACGTGTTTGCAAACTGCGGTGCCCATTTTTTTCAATCAGGAATTAGAGCAGGAGCTGAACATTACAAAGCTAGTGGCTGCAATAGGTGCTGACCATCTCTGATGGAGGAGGAGGAGGATTAGATGATGCGGTCAGCTCACAGGCTTGCTGGTGCAGTCAGCCATTAAAGCTTATGGTGCTGTGCTGCCTGCTGCTGCCCCGATGAAAACATAGGGGGCTGCTCAGCCCCACTGGACTGAGCTAACAGGGCACTGAGAGTGCACTGTACCCACTCTGTACACCTTAGCTCCTCCACTTTGTTTTCCCACAGGATAGGTGATAAGTATCTGATCATTAGGAGATAAGATTTCCATAGATCATGAGAATAGGAGTCCCTGACTTAATGGAGTGACGGTTACAAATGCGCACTGCCACTCTACTTGTTTCTAATGGACTGCTGGAGATATCGTAGCACTGCATTTGGCTTTTTTTGTAGTCCCATAAAACTATAAGGAGTGGCAGTATCCATACATGACTGTCAGTCAATTAATTTGGACTCACTGATCCCCATTCTTGTGATAAGTCTGTCCTAAGAGTTGGATCTCAACCAATCAGATATTGCCTGATCATGTAGCAGTCACCTCTGCTTTATAGGGACAGTGATCGCTGGTCCCCATAGAGAACCATTGTTTCTGGAAAGCACCTTGATTATACAAGCTGATCTGCTGCACAGAAATTATGATTTTTGGTTTCAGCTAAAAGACATGATTACCCAATAAACAAGAACCTTTATTGATGTTGATTTTGATCTTACACTATACATTAAATTTAATTCAAGCATGATTGCAAAAACTGCACTCTTTTCATGATTATTTAACTAGGATCAATTACACACATAGCTTTTCTTTACTTTTTTTGTTCCTGGAATTTTCATTGCCATTTATCACTATTAGTGTTGAACGAATTGAATCCAAATAAACTGACTTTGATCCAAATTTCAGGAAAAATTAGATTTGCAGCAAAGCCGAATTTCCTTGCGATTTGTGGTAATATACTCACCTCGTCCATTTGCGCGCGGCCATCTTGATTGCAGTCACAAATCGATTTTTTTTTGTGAAATTTGGCAAAGTAGCCGAATCAAATTTTTCTTACCTTGGCTCTTATCTAATCACTATCATGCAAGTTGTCCTCTGGACATTCCTTGTCATTAACAAGGCTCCAACAAAATCCCATATGTTAACACGCCCTAATCATGTGATGCAGAATAATTCTTTAGACACAAGTTCATTGCCTTTCATATCCACTACTACATCCCAGGCAAGCTTGGACTGTCTTGGTTAGAAATTCGTAATCACTTGTCTGATACATGATTCAAATAATGACAAAGAATGTCCAGAAGACAATTGTATTTTGTTACTGGAGTTTTTGTCTTTTTGTGGATTTTTTGCCTTTCTGGCTTCTTCTCAAAAACGCAACATGCTGGAAGTCTTGGTGTTATTTAGGCATCTTGACACCACCTTCTCTATAGGAAAAACACTTTGAAGAAAACTCTACTGGTCATCCAGACTGTTTAAAAAAAAAGGCACAAAAAACATGGCAAAACCTACCAGTGCCAAAAAACCTGCAAGGTTTGAGAAATTGCTAACACCCACCACGCCCCAACGCAAGCTCATCTCTCTACTGTACCTAGCCCTGAATACTCCTCAGTCTAGAGCAACCCCACATTATATAAGGACATGGGCAACAGAACGGAACACAACGTTCACTGATATACTACGCATCCACTCCCACTCACATGGGTTTTCCAGATGTGTGAAAGTTCAGGAACACTCATAAGGTTCTCACACATTGGTACCGCACACCAAAGAGCTTATTCCTTAGTGGCCTGAGTGACAATGATAAATGTTGGAGGTGCAAAGAAAGTAGTGGGACTCTGCTGCACATATTTTGGGCCTGCCCCAGAATACGACCATATTGGGACCAAGTCTCAAGGGCCATCGACTTAACTCTGGGCACTAAGATATCACTATCAACGGAGCTGGTGCTTCTATGGCTACCTACAAAGGCCCTATCACCCTCGAGAGGTAATCTTGCAAGGCACCTTATACAAGCAGCTCGTCTGCTCATCCCTCAAAGATGGCTTAGCACAGAACCTCCAACATTCTCTCATTGGGTATCCAAGGTAGACTGCCTACTCAGGCTAGAAGAACTAGCTAGTTGGGACAATAGGACTCATGAAAAACACAGGATACTATGGAACCCCTGGCTGACTTAAAGGGCAATCACTCGAGGTCAACACTCCCCAGGCTTAGCCACATAGACTCCTGATGTACTAGCTCTTCCACACTCGACTGGGTGTCAGAAAAGCAACACAATAGGAGTAACAGAACTAGGCCCACTTAGGCACTAGTCAGGCACCTTAGAATGTCTCATCGACCACACTGCCCAGTTGAAAGGGCAATTCCCCCCCCCCCCCGCCGGTTACCGTTCATACATAAATTGTGTTATTTCATCTCCTGCAACTAGTCAAGCGTACTGCAGGACCTCTTTATAGTTCACAAGTTTTCTACATGCAATAATTGATTGCACATCATGATATTATGTGAGAAGGCAAACTGTGCACTATATACTAAGTTATATGCTATGTTCAGTTTTCCCAACAGCGGAATTAGTGGTACCATAGGGTCGATGTATGCAAGTTTACAGGATCCCCCGCCCTTAATCGTCTCACTAATAGATCTGGCTTTATACACAAAGTTTGTGCATATATCAATGTCAATGTCTTCATGTATGGAGAAACGTATTATAATTACATACAATGACAATGAATGACTTATACCCTCTTTACACATGATGTTACTAACAGTGCAGTTGACTTGACTTAGAATTTGTGTACAGGCCTATCGCCTCTCTGAATACATTCTGTACAATGACTGTTGTTTGTACTATTGCATAATATACTGTCTTGGCAAGCACTGTACTCACCTATGTATACAACATGTATGCTCATGTGATGTATGTTATTATACCCGTTATGCAATTACGGTAAGGAGTTGGATCCTTTACCTTGATATTGCTCAATAAAAAGAAAATTAAAAATAAAAATTAAAAAAAACCTGCAAGCGGTTTTTAACCCCTTAGGAACGCATGACATACCGGTACAGCATGTTTCCCGAGTCCTTAAGGACCCATGACGTACTGGTACGTCATGGCTTTAAAATGCGATTGCGGGGCCGCGGGGGTTAATCGGAACAGGATGCCGGCTGAAATTATTCAGCCGGCATCCTGTCACAACGCCAGGGGGGGTCATGTTACCCCCTGTATCGGCGATCGCAGAAAACCGCAGGTCAATTCAGACCTGCGGTTTGCTGCGTTTCCAGTCCATTCAGGTCTCCGGTGACCCGATGAACCGGAAAAAGACTGCGATCGGTGGCGTGATTACACACCACCAATCGCAGTACGAAGATTTGGAGAGGCGGTGCTGGCTGTGGTGCTGAATGCCGCTGTCCAGGGTGCTGATTGGTGCATGGGAGAGAGGCGCGAGATTCAAACTTCCTGCGCTCCTCTCTCCGCTCCTCTTCCTGTTCTGCACCAGCACCTTGCAGCACCGTCCTCACCACGCTCCTGAGATCCCCCAATCGGCACCCATCACCCTCCTGCACCCATCACCCTCCAGGTAGGTTAGGGTCAGTGAGGGAGAGGCACCGTTAGGCAGGGATAGAACAGAAAAGTTAGTTAGGAAAAAAATAAAAATAAATACTTTATCTAAACTTATTGTTTTTTTGCTTTTGAGACCCTAGACCCCCCTGCCACTTGTCCCCCCCATACTGGAAAGAAGGGACGAACCCAAAAAAGATCCAGAGTGTGTCACAAGAGGGGGATACGGAAGGACACCACTACTCAATGTGACACTTGCCCCGATCATCCGGGCCTCTGCGTTATCGATTGCTTCAGGGAGTATCACACTTCCATGGAGTACTACATTTTTATAATCCCCAACAGTCCCCTAGAGAACATAAAAAAATATGGCTCTCAGACTTTGGAGACACAGAAACAATTTATTTTTTTTCTAAAAATATTAGTTTTAGTGGAGGCATCCTCAATCTGCGGCCCTCCAGATGTTGTAAAACTATAACTCCCAGCATGCCCAGACAACCTACAGCCATCAGCAGGGCATGGTGGGAATTGTAGTTTTACAACATCTGGAGGGCCGCAGTTTGAGGATGCCTGCTTAGTGTCTCCAAAGTCTGAGATCCATACATATTGGGCATCGCCTCATCCGTAAAAATCTTCTCTATAAAAATAACATTTAACCCAACACCCCGGATGAACAGCGTTAAAAAACAAAAACAAAACGTGTAATAAAAAGCTATTTTTTGTCACCTAACATCACAAAAAGTGTAATAGCGAGCGATCAAAATGTCATATGTGCCAATAAAACCTCCATCTCATCCCGCAAAAAATGAGCCCCTACATTAGATAGTCGCCCAACTAAAAAAATAAAACTGTACCTCCCAGTCTATGGAGATACTAAAATATTTTTTTTTGGTTCCTAAAATGATAATATAGTGTAAAATCTAAATAAATTTTAAAATGTAGACATATTGGGTATCGCCGCGTCCGTAAGAATCTGCCCTATAAAAATAACATTTGACCAAACCCCTCGGATGAACATTGTTTAAAATATAAAATATAAACGGTGCCAAAACACCCATTTTTTGGCAAAATTTCCATTTGAATCCTTTTTTTCCAGTAATAAAGCAAGGGTTAATTGCCAAACAAAACTAAATATTTATTGCCCTGATTCTGTAGTTTGCAGTAACACCCCATATGTGGTCGTAAATGTTTATATAGCCACACAGCAGGGCATAGAACGAAGGGAACGCCATATGGTTTTTGGGAGGCAGATTTTGATGGACTGTTTTTTTTTACACCATGTCCCATTAGAAGCTCCCCCTGATGTAGCCTAGACTAGAAACTCCCAAAAAAGTGATCACATCTAAGAAACTACACCCCTCAAGGTATTCAAAAGTTACTTTACAAACTTTGTTAACCCTTTAGGTGTTCCACAAAACTAAATAGCGAATGTAGAAACAATTTTAGAATTTGAATTTTTTGTTACCTTGCCTCAAAAAAGTGTAATATAGAGCAACCAAAAATCATATTTACCACTAAAATAGTCCCAAAACAACAACCACCTTATCCCGTAGTTTCCTAGATGGGGTCACTTTTATGGAGTTTCTACTCTAGGGGTGCATCAGGGGGCTTGAAAGGGTACATGGTGTAAATAAACCAGTCCAGCAAAATCTGCCTTCCAAAAACCATATGGCGTTCCTCTTCTTCTATGTCCTGCCGTTTAGCCAAATAGTAGTTTACGACCACATATGGGCTGTTTCTGCAAACTACAGAATCAGGGCAACCCATATTGAGTTTTGTTTGGCTGTTAAACCATTTTTTCCAGTAATAAAGTAAGGGTTAAAATGGAATATTTTCCAAAAAATAGAAATTCCAATTTTTTTTCTCCATCTGCCATTAACTCTTGTGGAACACCTAAAGGGTTAACAAAGTTTGTAAACCCAGTTTTGTATACCTTGAGGGGTGTACTTTCTTAGATGGAGTCACTTTTTTGGAATTTCTATTCTAGGGGTGCAAGGGGGGGCTTGAAATGGGACATGGTATAAACAAAACCAGTCCTGCAAAATCTGCCTTCCAAAACCCATATGGCGTTCCCCTCTTTCTATGTCCTCCCGTTTGGCCAAACAGTACTTTAGGACCACATATGGGGTGTTTTTGCAAACTAAAGAATCAGGGCAACCCATATTGAGTTTTGTTTGGCAGTTAACCCTTACTTTATTACTGGAAAAAATGGGTTAAAATGGAAAATTTTCCAAAAAATAGAAATTCCAAAATTGTTTCTCCATCTGCCATTAACTCTTGTGGAACACCTAATGGGTTAACAAAGTTTTTAAACCCAGTTTTGAATACCTTGAGGGGTGTACTTTCTTAGATGGAGTCACTTTTTTGGAATTTCTATTCTAGGGGTGCAAGGGGGGGCTTGAAATGGGACATGGTATAAACAAAACCAGTCCTGCAAAATCTGCCTTCCAAAACCCATATGGCGTTTTCCTCTTTCTATGTCCTCCCCTTTGGCCAAACAGTAGTTTAGGACCACATATGGGGTGTTTTTGCAAACTACAGAATCAGGGCAACCCATATTGAGTTTTGTTTGGCAGTTAACCCTTACTTTATTACTGGAAAAATGGGTTAAAATGGAAAATTTTCCAAAGAATTGAAATTCCAAAATTGTTTCTCCATCTGCCATTAACTCTTGTGGAACACCTAATGGGTTAACAAAGTTTTTAAACCCAGTTTTGAATACCTTGAGGGGTGTACTTTCTTAGATGGAGTCACTTTTTTGGAATTTCTATTCTAGGGGTGCAAGGGGGGGCTTGAAATGGGACATGGTATAAACAAAACCAGTCCTGCAAAATCTGCCTTCCAAAACCCATATGGCGTTCCCCTCTTTCTATGTCCTCCCGTTTGGCCAAACAGTAGTTTAGGACCACATATGGGGTGTTTTTGCAAACTGAAGAATCAGGGCAACCCATATTGAGTTTTGTTTGGCAGTTAACCCTTACTTTATTACTGGAAAAAATGGGTTAAAATGGAAAATTTTCCAAAAAATAGAAATTCCAAAATTGTTTCTCCATCTGCCATTAACTCTTGTGGAACACCTAATGGGTTAACAAAGTTTTTAAACCCAGTTTTGAATACCTTGAGGGGTGTACTTTCTTAGATGGAGTCACTTTTTTGGAATTTCTATTCTAGGGGTGCAAGGGGGGGCTTGAAATGGGACATGGTATAAACAAAACCAGTCCTGCAAAATCTGCCTTCCAAAACCCATATGGCGTTCCCCTCTTTCTATGTCCTCCCGTTTGGCCAAACAGTAGTTTAGGACCACATATGGGGTGTTTTTGCAAACTACAGAATCAGGGCAACCCATATTGAGTTTTTCAAATATATAGTGTATAGTGGGCACTCAATATCTGGTATTACATATCAGGTACATTGTAATTGCAGGTATAATACATTTATTATTCAATTCAATCAATAAAAACTATAGACAATGCAATATAGGATATAATAGATTATATAGAACAATCAGATAGTATATTCGATCACACTATATTCATTCACACTGTGGTCAATCTGTGAATTCCTAAAAATTAATAGATAGAGGATAATACATGCAGTTCTCAATTTGATAAAGGAGTTAATTATTATTGGATTAAAATATTGTAAAATTATTCCATAAAATTTCCTAGGGATTTCATATTATTTCCAATTGTGCGCTTGATAAGGTGCATTTAATGATGTCCTATTATTGCACTTCAATGGAAGAAATTATATTTCAAAGTCTCGATTATATTGCACACTGTTAGGTATTGTGCTCCAGAGTCTCGATTATATGGTACACTGTTGGGTATTGGTGCTTATTAGATGTTAGTGTATCCAATTTAATGATACTCACTGCTTGTTGTCCAGTTTTCTATATCTGACTGTGGCGGCGTCCCACCATAAGTCAGTGCACTCACCCCTCTTCTTTTGCTCAATGGCGTGTGTCCGCCTGCAGTGTACCTCCGATACGCCGCTGCAGTAATCGGAGACCTCCTTCCAGTTTTCAGTTCGGCGTCCCACGTGTTCTCAGCGTCCCACGTGATCGAGACGTCAGAGGGACCCACGTGATCTGAAGTTTGTTTGATTGGCTTAGTCAAAGTTCCGTGTGTGTATCGGGGGCGGTACCAACCTCCGTGTATACGATTTTTCACAGAATTCTTCGTTACTTTTCCGTAACAATCAGCTGATGGTTTCAATACAGTCGGACGTCTTCTTACTATAAGGATCTCATCCACTCCCGCTATACGCGTTTCGAGGTTACGAACCTCTTCCTCAGTAGCTGGTTTTGAGATCCTCCATTTCTCCCTTATATACCCTTATGGGTTGCGCCCTTTGGCTTAATTAGAGTTCTTTACAAAATCTGGTTCGGATCCTTATTTTCGATCCTTCATTTGTTCGTAGACTATGGAATAAAAATCTTCCTCCAACCTTATATATTCTATCTAAAAAATTTGTAATCCTCATTATTACTTATATAAAAATGCATTATTCAATCATAACATATTCACACATACGATTAAAACTTTCGTTCGATTAATAGATTTTCGCATCATTATAAAAATCGTACGATTATAAAGTCTCTTTTTTCTTTCTATAATTAATTTGTTTGGCACTGTCTCCTATATGAGATCCATTTTATATTGATAAAATATAATTAAAATTTATTATAAAATCATAACTTATCTAAAATTCTCCTGAGATGTTGGTATATATATATATATATATATAATGCTTGTATATTTATTCTACAATTATTCTCTGTTGTATCAGATTCAAGGTTATAATTCTTAATTCAGATTCTCATAGTGTATAGAGGTGGGGGCCCTTCGCCGAGGGGAGATAGTACAGCCAGACGCCGATGTCCCATCAGCAAGGGGCACCCACCTCATTAACTTGCAGCAAGGCACACCCACCTCAACAACTCACAGGAAGCCAAATATCTCGAAGTCTGCATTGAGACCTTTGGGTAATAAGGTGTTAAAATCATATATACGTCTTGCTTCCTGCTATGACATGTTGGAGATATGATCATCTCCCCTCCAGTGTATATCCACTTTTTCAAATATAATCGAGACTTTGAAATATAATTTCTTCTATTGAAGTGCAATAATAGGACATCATTAAATGCACCTTATCAAGCGCACAATTGGAAATATTATGAAATCCCTAGGAAATTTTATGGAATAATTTTACAATATTTTAATCCAATAATAATTAACTCCTTTATCAAATTGAGAACTGCATGTATTATCCTCTATCTATTAATTTTTAAGAATCCACAGATTGACTACAGTGTGAATGAATATAGTGTGATCGAATATACTATCTGATTGTTCTATATAATCTATTATATCCTATATTGCATTGTCTATAGTTTTTATTGATTGAATTGAATAATAAATGTATTGTACCTGCAATTACAGTGTACCTGATATGTAATACCAGATATTGAGTGCCCACTATACACTATATATTTGCAATTCTCTGATTGTGGTTAGGGTAAATCACACATTAGTGAGAGCACCTGTCCTTGGTGACAAGAAGGGTGAGCCACTATCTATACACCCATATTGAGTTTTGTTTGGCAGTTAACCCTTACTTTATTACTGGAAAAATGGGTTAAAATGGCAAATTTTCCAAAAAATAGAAATTTCTAAATTGTTTCTCCATCTGCCATTAACTCTTGTGGAACACCTAAAGGGTTAACAAAGTTTGTAAACCCAGTTTTGAATACCTTGAGGGGTGTACTTTCTTAGATGGAGTCACTTTCTTGAAATTTCTATTCTAGGGGTGCAACAGGGGGCTTCAAATGGGACATGGTATAAACAAAACCAGTCCTGCAAAATCTGCCTTGCAAAAACCATATGGCGTTCCCCTCCTTCTATGTCCTCCCGTTTGGCCAAACAGTAGTTTATGACCACATATGGGGTGTTTCTGCAAACTACAGAATCAGGGCAACCCATATTGAGTTTTGTTTGGCAGTTAACCCTTGTTTTTTTCCTGGAAAAAATGGGTTAAAATTGAAAATTTTCCCAAAAATCTAAATTCTTAAATTTTATGTCCATTTGCCATAGGGACCCTTAGAATATTGTACGTTTATTAACAATCCCCATACCCTTAGGGACATTGATCTCATATATCTTGAAACCTATCATGTTTATCAGAAAGAAAACCTCGGCTTAACTTAGCTTTTAGCATTCTTCTGTGTGAATGGCAACACATTTTTTAAATATGGTCCATGAGATAAGTTAAAATACTGTCATCAAAATTGATGTGAACTGTCATGTTCAAACGGGGTCATACAAACCCTTAGAACATCTCTCAGAAACAATACATCTCTCGCAAACACCAAGGCAAAAAACATATAACAAGGCAAGGACCAATACAAATTCTTTAATAACAGATACCGGCAAGACAGGAAGCTGGACCAGCAGGTAAGGGTAAAGTGGCAGATAATACCACTTGGCCACTTACCTGCAGAGACTGATGATGCTCACACAGGACATAACAGGAACCAGAAAACAAGACATGTCTGGACAGAAGTGGACAAGGTGACCTTGATGTTTCATTAGGTGACCACATAGACAGGGCAGATGGCAAAACCTCATGTCAGGTGCATAGATCCTGCACCCAGCAAAGATGGAGACAGACTGCACCCCCAAACCCACAGCTCACAGGATAATATAGAGCAGGATAACAAGGTTATCTGACACCTAGCAGAGACACCCAGACCAGACCATTAACCCCACAAGAACCAGACAAACGGAGTGGAGCAAGCACATACAAGGAGAACAATACACACACAGGCTGCTGTAACTACCTGTCGCCTATGGCAACCAACCTACATGGCATCCACCGTAGCCAGTACGCCAGAGCAACCAATGTGAGCAAACACAGCAACCCGTGTCACAGTGAACCATATTGTGACACTACCCATGGCAACCAGCCTACACAATTGAGAAAATAAAAAATAGAGGGTTATATTGAAAAATTCTGGGAAACTGGTTCCCAAAAAAGGTGGATAGAATATAGGCGCCAGAGAGGAGATGGAAAAGGATGATAAAAGTATTATTGTGCAGATATTTTGCTGGTGATATTTTCTATGGAAAAGCTATCCATGCAATACAAAAGAGCAGGGGTAGGCAACCTTCGGAACTCCAGATGTTGTGAAACTACAACTCCCAGCATCCATACTTGCTCTTCTCAGAACTCTCACAGAAATGAATGAAGCATGCTGGGAATTGTAGTTTCACAACAGCTGTGGTGCCAAAGGTTGCTGATCCCTGCAAAAGAAAATAGGTTGAAAGTACCTATAGGGAGGCCTCCAGTAGGAACTTCCCTAAAATGTTTTCGTATTAAGCACCAATACTCTATATGCTGAAAATATATTTGGGAAATGTGACTCCAAAGTTATGAAAATAGTATCCTTTGAGGTATATAAAATAGTTAACCCCAATAAGTGCTGGGAAGTTTATAAATTATTATATTCAATCTTATATACTGCACAGCACTTAGGGGTCACCTATTTGCTATACCTCAAAGGATACAGCTTTCATAAATTTGGGTTCACTTTTCCCAAATATATTTTCACCATATTGAGTATTGGCGCTTAATCCAAAAAAATTTGGGGGAAGTTCCTACTGGAAGTCCCCCTCCCTATAGGTACTTTAAAACTACTCTCTAACCAACCTACACGGCATCCACCGTAGCCAGTATGCCAGAGCAACCAATGTGAGCAAGCAAGGCAACCCGTGTCACAGTGAACCACAAGGTGACATGAACGATGCAAGTTGGGCCGAGCCAATGGTTTTCCAAAATGTCCTTTTCAACTGGATGCCAAACGTATTATACAACCCTCCAAAGTCTACTTGTAAAGCTATATGCTTACCAATTTGTATCAGTTTTCTGGCAAAAATTAGTACCTGTACATATGTGACATGCAGCCCTTCCCATTGAAAATATCGAGTTGGTTCCAAGACAGTGGCTTTCAAAAAATCTGCCATGCTGGACAGTGCCACTCACAGATTTGCCTCCTTCCCTATAGCAACATGCCATACACAGGATGGCAGTCCTAACCACTGGTTTCCATTTATTCAGCTGTCTCCATACTTTTGGACTGCCATGTACTTCACCTCACTGAAGTGTAGTTTTAAACTGCAGTATAAAATCTTAGCAAATCTCCCCAAGGGAAGTTTCTGCAATGAAAATTCAATTTTGCTCATTCAAATGGGGCTGTTTGAGCAGCAGGTGCATGATTTTTTTGCAAACCTCATTGAAATGAATAAGGAGAGTTTCAAACATTTCTGCAAAAACTCTGCAGCATGAGAACATAGCATCCAGTAATTTAACCCTTACTAGTTTTTTGCAGATGCCACTGTTTATGGTACTTGTTTAATAAGCCATATCTATTTATCAGGTTTAGGATATATTAGCCCTAGCTATAAAATATCATAATTTTGAACGTCAAAATGTTGTTATTTAGTAACTTAATCATTAGCTCAAGAGCTGTAACATGCTTACATTTCTATTAGTAGACGCACTAGAAAGTATTTAAAATGCCGACCAAGTTGCCACAGGGAATACATTCACAATCTGATTTAAACCCTTTTCATTCCAGTATTCAAATAAACAAAATTGAATTGGTAATTAGATATTTGTTTGATTATTTTTGTCAATCAATGTTGTTCCTCTGAAGTCCAGAGAAGCAGCGCTTTTTTCTTGAATTGTCTCAATATTAGAACATAAACTTCTAACCATTTCATGCATTTCTAGGCCAATCCCTAGTGCAGTGCATCAATTATAATGTTGTTTTTGTCAGATTGGAAACTGCAGCAGTACAATACTTTTATAATATCCAGAGAGGTTTAGAATGTCTATATTTCAATTACAAACACAAATTGAAAGATAAATATAATAGCCATAATAAAACTGCAATGAATATGTTTTATTATATAGGTTACTCTGTTTTTATAGTTTCATGGCAATGCTGGTAATTGCAATTGCTTTTAGAATATTGTACATAAAATGTTATTTATTTTACCACATTATATCCTCTAAATTGCTTAAACTTTATTGAAAGTAAAAAAAAAAAAAAATATTAAGATTTTGACCTTTTGAGGTTGTAGTTTCTCAATATGTTATAGACAGATCTACTACAAAACAGACAGAGCAGTATGGGAAGAGTTTATCAAGTCCTTCACTCCAGAGTTCTGGCTTTAAAAAGTCACAACATAGGGCTTTATGACTTTTTAGGCTAATTTGCACAAAAAGTTTGCAACATTTAGCATTTTTACACTACACATTTATAAAAATGGACCGTCCAGTTGATTTAATCCATGTTTATCAACTTGCTGGTTTGTGTGCAGATGCACACAGTAGGGTATTTGTTTGGCGCACAAAAGACGACCTCAGTCAGCGGACTTTTGATGAAATAGCTGTTATTATTGAACAATAAAAACAGCTATTTCCTCAAAAGTCCGCTGACTGAGGTCGTCTTTTGTGCGCCAAACAAATACCCTACTGTGTGCATCCGCACACAAACCAGCAACTTCTTCCTTCACAGTCCCTAGGAGTCCTTGGCAACTCCACCCTAAGGGACCGAACGGGTATTGGCAGCACCGACCATCCAAAACCCCCCCCTTTTTTCTCCACGTGTACCTGCCTTCACGGACGTTGTGCTCCAACCCGCACAACACCAAAAGGTGAGCACACTTCAACCACTTCGTCAAACCACATAACTGCTACCCACCACCCTATGAGCGCCTCTCCCTTCTCCTTTTTCTCCTTGATGTTTGTCAACTGTGACTTTTCAAACAGTTCCAAAAACTTATGCAATCTTACTCCAATAAAATAATGGCATGAAATTGGAGTAATGTCTCAAGACAGAAGTGACAGACTTAGGCCAGATGCATGAGTTCAATGCGAGAAACAAGCTGCGTGTGTAAGTGTGATTTCCCATTCTGACCCCTGCTCTTATGACTAGCATGGCACTATAATGATTTATAATGCTATGTGTCTCTGCAAGACACTTTCAAAAGATAAGGCATTACCAATTAAAAGGGATCACTGCCAGGGGGAAAAAATCAAGAGGTGAAACTGTTGTACACTGGTTGCACACAAGCTCACTGGGGCTAGGTGAATGAGTTCCTCATCCTAATTTGCGATCACTGCCTCTGTTAATGAGAGTATAAATGCCGAGAGGAATAATGGCTGCTCAGGCTAAGGGACTATATAACACTGATGAAAGGTTTGCAGATGTCTGCAAATGATTACCCTACCCCAGATGCCACTCACGCAGTAGCCTCCATGATCGGGACTCAAAAAAGCCCAGTAAAACAAAGGACAGCCACGTCTATGAGAAACTGATCTAGACAGCTGTGAACCTCATATAGGGGTAATAAAACTCCCTGTTAGAGAAGCCTGTGTCTGTAGCTTGATACTAGCTAAATGGCCTATGCTACTATAGATACCAAACATTCTAGCGGGATGCCCCTAAGACTTATTCAAACCAATGCTCCCTTTCTATATGCACACTCAACGCGTTTCTAATTGTTGCCAATCTCATCAGAAGCTAATGCGGAGCTAAGGTTCAGTGGTATGTTAGCTCTGACCCCGCCACACTGTTCATGGTAGAGCCTACTGGCGCTGGTGTGTCCCTGCAAGACTTGTATGTACTGTCAGGACAAGGGAGACTGTCGCCACAGCGGCCTATTTTTAACCACTTGCATTGCACTGTAGCTCTTCTATTGTCCAAATGTACCTTTATGTCCTGATCTCTCTTCTTTTGGCCCAGAAAAACAGGTTTTTATAAATATTCAAATTAAGATAAAATAGCTCAAGGGGCTGTACTTATTGTCAAAGGAGCCCAGCCATGCCCATTAGAAGGGAATCCAGTTCCTCTTCTCCTCTTCTTCACTCCACCTTTCTATCCATGCCTCGTGAAGGCAACCTTCTTTATGTCTGCACAAGTGCTGACTGTGCTTTTCTTTGGTCAGCAGCTTTGTCCGCTGAACTGTATATGCACTTCAGTGGATAAATCCACTGGCCACAAAAGGCAACACAGATTAACTAAAAAAATTCCTTTCATGCTAAATCTACCCCCTGAAACTTTATCCAATTGTATTCTTTCATATGTACTGTATATTGTGGGGGTAACACAGTGGCTATCACTGTGTAGTAGTAAAGTAGTTAGCACTATTGCCTTGCAGCACTGGGAGCTTGGATTTGTATCTGACCAAAAACAACATCTGCATGGAGTTTATATGTTCTCCCCTTGTGAGTGGGGGTTTGCTCTGGGTACCTTCAAACCCCAAAGGCCTATTGATGAGATTATAAGTAGTGTTGATCGAGCATTAAAGTGCTTGTGTGCTCTGGTGCTCAAGTAGAACATTTCCCGATGCACAAGTGCTCTACACAACACCCGAGCACAATGGAAGTCAATGGGAGAACCCGAGCATTAAACCAGGCACCACCTGCTCTGAAGAGGGGAGGGTGTCGGGATTCTAGTTGGGCTTAGGAGTCCCTGCTCTGACTCTATATATAGATATGTCCATATATGGAGTCAGTGCTTGGGGACACCCAGTGTATTGAAATCTAATTTAGCCTCTATTTCTAAAAGGTTTGTGGTGGGATTCTAACTCACAACCTTCCACATTACAGCCAAGAATCTTGTCCACTACACTATAGAGCTGCATGGCCAGCAAAAAAATAAATAAAAAAAGTGTATATATATATATATATATATATATATATATATATATATATATATATATACACACTAACCTAAAGAATTATTAGGAACACCTGTTCTATTTCTCATTAATGCAATTATCTAGTCAACCAATCACATGGCAGTTGCTTCAATGCATTTAGGGGTGTGCTCCTGGTCAAGACAATCTCCTGAACTCCAAACTGAATGTCAGAATGGGAAAGAAAGGTGATTTAAGCAATTTTGAGCGTGGCATGGTTGTTGGTGCCAGACGGGCCGATCTGAGTATTTCACAATCTGCTCAGTTACTGGGATTTTCACGCACAACCATTTCTAGGGTTTACAAAGAATGGTGTGAAAAGGGAAAAACATCCAGTATGTGGCAGTCCTGTGGGCAAAAATGCCTTGTGGATGCTAGAGGTCAGAGGAGAATGGGCCGACTGATTCAAGCTGATAGAAGAGCAACGTTGACTGAAATAACCACTCGTTACAAACGAGGTATGCAGCAAAGCATTTGTGAAGCCACAACACGCACAACCTTCAGGCGGGTGGGCTACAACAGCAGAAGACCCCACCAGGTACCACTCATCTCCACTACAAATAGGAAAAAGAGGCTACAATTTGCACGAGCTCACCAAAATTGGACTGTTGAAGACTGGAAAAATGTTGCCTGGTCTGATGAGTCTCCATTTCTGTTGAGACATTCAAATGGTAGAGTCCGAATTTGGCGTAAACAGAATGAGAACATGTGTCCATCCTTCCATGTCGCAAAGCTCGAATCATTTCAAATTGGTTTCTTGAACATGACAATGAGTTCACTGTACTAAAATGGCCCCCACAGTCACCAGATCTCAACCCAATAGAGCATCTTTGGGATGTGGTGGAACGGGAGCTTCGTGCCCTGGATGTGCATCCCTCAAATCTCCATCAACTGCAAGATGCTATCCTATCAATATGGGCCAACATTTCTAAATAATGCTATCAGCACCTTGTTATATCAATGCCATGTAGAATTAAGGCAGTTCTGAAGGCAAAAGGGGGTCCAACACCGTATTAGTATGGTGTTCCTAATAATTCTTTAGGTGAGTGTATGTGTATATATATATATATATATATATATATATATATACAGTTGCAAGAAAAAGTATGTGAACCATTTGGAATTATATGGATTTCTGCACAAATTGGTCATAAAATGTGATCTGATCTTCATCTAAGTCACAACAATAGACAATCACAGTCTGCTTAAACTAATAACACACAAAGAATTAAATGTTACTATGTTTTTATTGAACACACCATGTAAACATTCACAGTGCAGGTGGAAAAAGTATGTGAACCCTTGGATTCAATAATTGGTTGAACCTCCTTTGGCAGCAATAACTTCAACCAAACATTTCCTGTAGTTGCAGATCAGACGTGCACAACGGTCAGGAGTAATTCTTGACCATTCCTCTTTACAGAACTGTTTCAGTTCAGCAATATTCTTGGGATGACTGGTGTGAATCGCTTTCTTGAGGTCATGCCACAGCATCTCAATCGGGTTGAGGTCAGGACTCTGACTGGGCCACTCCAGAAGGCATATTTTCTTCTGTTTAAGCCATTCTGTTGTTGATTTACTTCTATGCTTTAGGTCGTTGTCCTGTTGCAACACCCAGCTTCTGTTGAGCTTCAGCTGGTGGACAGATGGTCTTAAGTTCTCCTGCAAAATGTCTTGATAAACTTGGGAATTCATTTTTCCTTCGATGATAGCAATCCGTCCAGGCCCTGATGCAGCAAAGCAGCCCCAATCCATGATGCCCCCACCACCATACTTCACAGTTGAGATGAGGTTTTGATGTTGGTGTGCTGTGCCTCTTTTTCTCCACACATAGTGTTGTGTGTTTCTTCCAAACAACTCAACTTTGGTTTCATCTGTGCACAGACATTTTGCCAGTACTGCTGTGGAACATCCAGGTGCTCTTGTGCAAACTGTAAACGTGCAGCAATGTTTTTTTTGAACAGCAGTGGCTTCCTCTGTGGTATCCTCCCATTAAATCCATTCTTGTTTAGTGTTTTACGTATCGTAGATTGGCTAACAGGGATGTTAGCATATGCCAGAGCCTTTTGTAAGTCTTTAGCTGACACTCTAGGATTCTTCTTCACCTCATTGAGCAGTCTGCGCTGTGCTCTTGCAGTCATCTTTACAGGATGGCCACTCCTAGGGAGAGTAGCAGCAGTGCTGAACTTTCTCCATTTTTATAGACAATTTGTCTTACCGTGGACTGATGAACAGCAAGGGTTTTGGAGATACTTTCATAACCCTTTCCAGCATCATTCAGGCAATGCTTCTTGTGAAAAGCAAACCCAGAACTGGTGTGTGTTTTTTATAGGGCAGGGCAGCTGTAACAAACACCTCCAATCTCATCTTATTGATTAGACTCCAGTTGGCTGACACCTCACTCCAATTAGCTCTTGGAGATGTCATTAGTCTAGGGGTTCACATACTTTTTCCACCTGCACTGTGAATGTTTACATGGTGTGTTCAATAAAAACATGGTAACATTTAATTCTTTGTGTGTTATTAGTTTAAGCAGACTGTGATTGTCTATTGTTGTGACTTAGATGAAGATCAGATCACATTTTATGACCAATTTGTGCAGAAATCCATATCATTCCAAAGGGTTCACATACTTTTTCTTGCAACTGTATATATGAGACTTCTGCTGTATAGGAATACTTACTTCTGGTAAGTATTTATTCTATTTATTTTTTTAGCTGGCCATGCAGATCTATAGTGTAGTGGTTAAAATTCTTGGCTATAGGTTGTGAGTTTGAATCCCGTCAGAAACTTTTCAGAAATAGAGGCTAAATTTAATTTAAACATATATATAAGTTTTTAGCCTCTATTTCTGAAATGCTTCTGGCAGGATTTAAACTCGCAACCTTCTACATTACAGCCAAGAATCTTAACCACTACACTATAAAGCTGCATGACCAGTTGCTTAAAAAAAAATAAGAAGAGACTTCTGCTGTATAGGAATATAGGAATACTTACTACTAGTAAGTATTTCTATACAGCAGAAGTCTCATTTTTTTTTTTCAAGTATCAAGTATCTGGCCATGCAGCTCTATAGTGTAGTGATTAACATTCTTGGCTGTAATGGAGAAGGTTGTGAGTATGAATCCTGCCAGAAACTTTTCAGAAATATAGGCTAAATTAGTTTCAAATACACTGACTCGAACAGTGATATTCGGCCGAACACCTCGATGTGCCAAGCATTGCGATGCTCGAGCCGAACTAGTGTTCGGCCGAGCATGCTCGATTAACACTAATTACAAGGCTATTAAAGCTCTGTGAGATATGTTGGTGCTATGTAAGAGATGTACAAATACAAAAGGTACATAATAAAGCTGTATGTAACTGACGATAACATTATGGTATCTTGAGGACATTAAACTCATAGAATTGGCCTGGGCAGTGACTTTTTTTATTATTGTGGTTACAAATGTAATAAACTTGATAATGGATGGCAGTGACCAAAGCTTAGCATTTGTGAAGTTTAGGCCTGGTCTGTGTGACATTAAAAGTTGGAAAATAGATGGCTCCTCATCCATCATTTATCAACTTACTGTCCATTTACAAACACTTCATTTACCTAATAAACTGGTGGGCAGTTTTGGAAACCTGGATGGAGGACTTAGAGTATGGCCGCAAAATGCACCTGTGCCATGGTTGGGATAAAGCTGCTTTGTGGCCAACTACAAAGTGGCCATACCAGCCACAATGGGGGTCATATAAACTAATTAGAATCAAATTGTTTCAATATAGTACAAACACCTGTATACATATATATGCAGTGGCCAGGTACGGGTGGATAATATTCTGTATTTTCAGCATGCGCAGGGTACTATCCCAGGGCCCTTCCAAGGTGTTATAACGCACGTCCCAGGTTAGGGATGCCAGAGTGGGGTAATGGCCTATGTCTCTGTAGTGTTGTGGTAGTTGTGTCACTCACGGTGTCTCCTACCGGACTCCTGGGTCACTTGTAATAAATTTGCGTGTAGTGACAGTAGGAGTAATAGAGGAACTTTGCAGAATAAATTATGTCCAGACCTTAAGATGAAGTTCAAACGTTGTTTTACTTGGAATAACTTGCATCCAAACCTTATACAGCTTTGGTCTCTTAGTCCCAGCAGGTTTTGGCAATGATTGGCAGGAATGAGTACTTCTGCTTTAAATGTGAAGCTTGCAGGATAAATGTCTGCTTCATAGCTCTGTAACTGTGGCAGGATTAGCTTCTGCACTTATCTGTAACTTGTGCTGTGTTGGGACAAACTAGCTGAGGAGGAATAGGCTTCTCCTAGGATTCTGGACTTATCTCACAGATGGATTCACAGGGGATGCTTTCTTCATGGAACTCTGGAGTTGGTCTGCAGTTTCTGCTTCTTCATCCAGCAGAGCTGAAGGGGCTCAGACTGGGTATATGGCCACGTCTCACCCGAGACTATGTCCTTGCTGTCTTCCCTAAGAAGGGGTTCTCCTGAACACTATCACACAGCCTTCCCCTAGCAGGGGCTGGCTGGCACTCATAGTAACATAGTACATAAGGCCGAAAAAAGACATTTGTCCATCCAGTTCGGCCTGTTACCCTGCAAGTTGATCCAGAGGAAGGCAAAAAAAAACTGTGAGGTAGAAGCCAATTTTCCCCACTTAAGGGGGAAAAAATTCCTTCCCGACTCCAATCAGGCAATCAGAATAACTCCCTGGATCAACGACCTCTCTCTAGTAACTATAACCTGTAATATTATTACACTCCAGAAATACATCCAGGCCCCTCTTGAATTATTTTATTGTACTCACCATCACCGTCTCCTCAGGCAGAGAGTTCCATAGTCTCACTGCTCTTACCGTAATTAATCCTTTTCCCCCAGATGCAGAGGGTGTCCCCTCGTCACAGTCACAGTCCTGGGGATAAATAGATGATGGGAGAGATCTCTGTACTGTCCCCTGATATACACTGCTCAAAAAAATAAAGGGAACACAAAAATAACACATCCTAGATCTGAATTAATTAAATATTCTTCTGAAATACTTTGTTCTTTACATAGTTGAATGTGCTGACAACAAAATCACACAAAAAATAAAAAATGGAAATCAAATTTTTCAACCCATGGAGGTCTGGATTTGGAGTCACACTCAAAATTAAAGTGGAAAAACACACTACAGGCTGATCTAACTTTGATGTAATGTCCTTTTAAAACAAGTCAAAATTAGGCTCAGTGGTGTGTGTGGCCTCCACGTGCCTGTATGACCTCCCTACAACGCCTGTGCATGCTCCTGATGAGGTGGCGGACGGTTTCCTGAGGGATCTCCTCCCAGACCTGGACTAAAGCATCTTCCAACTCCTGGACAGTCTGTGGTGCAACGTGACGTTGGTGGATAGAGTGAGACATGATGTCCCAGATGTGCTCAATTGGATTCAGGTCTGGGGAACGGGCGGGCCAGTCCATAGCATCAATGCCTTCGTCTTGCAGGAACTGCTGACACACTCCAGCCACATGAGGTCTAGCATTGTCTTGCATTAGGAGGAACCCAGGGCCAACCGCACCAGCATATGGTCTCACAAGGGGTCTGAGGATCTCATCTCGGTACCTAATGACAGTCAGGCTACCTCTGGCGAGCACATGGATGGCTGTGCGGCCCTCCAAAGAAATGCCACCCCACATCATTACTGACCCAATGCCAAACCGGTCATGCTGGAGGATGTTGCAGGCAGCAGAACGTTCTCCACGGCGTCTCCAGACTCTGTCACGTCTGTCACATGTGCTCAGTGTGAACCTGCTTTCATCTGTGAAGAGCACAGGGCGCCAGTGGCGAATTTGCCAATCTTGGTGTTCTCTGGCAAATGCCAAACGTCCTGCACGGTGTTGGGCTGTAAGCACAAACCTCACCTTTGGACGTCGGGCCCTCATATCACCCTCATGGAGTCTGTTTCTGACCGTTTGAGCAGACACATGCACATTTGTGGCCTGCTGGAGGTCATTTTGCAGGGCTCTGGCAGTGCTCCTCCTGTTCCTCCTTGCACAAAGGCGGAGGTAGCGGTCCTGCTGCTGGGTTGTTGCCCTCCTACGGCCTCCTCCATGTCTCCTGATGTACTGGCCTGTCTCATGGTAGCGCCTCCATGCTCTGGACACTACTCTGACAGACACAGCAAACCTTCTTGCCACAGCTAGCATTGATGTGCCATCCTGGATAAGCTGCACTACCTGAGCCACTTGTGTGGGTTGTAGACTCCGTCTCATGCTACCACTAGAGTGAAAGCACCGCCAGCATTCAAAAGTGACCAAAACATCAGCCAGGAAGCATAGGAACTGAGAATTGGTCTGTGGTCACCACCAGCAGAACCACTCCTTTATTGGGGGTGTCTTGCTAATTGCCTATAATTTCCACCTGTTGTCTATCCCATTTGCACAACAGCATGTGAAATTGATTGTCACTCAGTGTTGCTTCCTAAGTGGACAGTTTGATTTCACAGAAGTGTGATTGTCTTGGAGTTACATTGTGTTGTTTAAGTGATCCCTTTATTTTTTTGAGCAGTGTATTTATACATAGTAATTACGGTAGATCTCCCCTCAGTCGTCTTTTTTCTAAAGTGAATAACCCTAATGTTGATAATCTTTCAGGGTATTGTAGTTGCCACATTCCAGTTATTACTTTAATTGCCCTCCTCTGAACCCTCTCTGGCTCTGCTATGTCTCACTTAAACTTCCTTCTCCACCCATACTGCAGGATGTGGGTCCAGCCCACCTCTCCACAGAGGGGGAGCTAAGCTGGAATAAAACATTCCAGCTCAGATACACCAAACACTAACCTGCCCCTGCCAATGAGTTTCTGCCACCTGCTGGTAAACCAGGATAATTACATGAACAATTGCATTTAACATGGCTTTATATGCATATTTGTGGAGGAAATAATATAAATTACATCAGATGACATTATAAGAGGCGCTTAGAAGATAGTAGCAGGGTAGAGGAGTGTAGAAACACAACTCTGGGGTGCTACATATTCTCTTCAGGACGGGCCATCAATGTCTATTTGACAGTGATCCAACAACCTGCACCCTTCCAATCAGCTGTTTCACAGTAGTTTTGGCACCAAACGCTGGTGCTGGAACTACACAGCGCTACAACAACCAGCTCCATCCATAGACCTGTGTTTGTATTTTTGTCACTGACTTCTTGCTCCAAAGCTGCTGCATAACAGATAATTGGCAGAGGTGCAGGGTGTCGGACTCCCACAGATCAGATAGTCATGACCTAGCCTGAGCATAGGCTATCACTAGTAAAAATCTGGACAAGCCCTTTAAACTATTGCAGAGCAGGGCAGTACCGTTAATACTGCTGTCAGGAACCAAGCATAAAAAGATGCAAAAGGGGTCTCACTCACACCTGTCAGGCTGCCACCACCTGCTATTGTCATCTGCTGAAATGCCACAATGGGGCCCATATAATTTACCTTTGGAGAAAGAGACAGGTTTCATTACATTCAGAGCCTGTTCTTTTCTCCCAAAAAAATATACAGGCCCCAAATGAATAAAGAGTCTGTCTTCTCTTCTCAGCAATTTGACATTTCATGTGAAATGGAGGTGGCGACTCCTGACTGGTGAGATGTGGCAGTAGGAGGTAGAGGATAAATAGGAGGTTCCTGACATGGGATCGCCCCTATCAGGATGGCCATTCCATTTTATAGGGAGGGCCAACTATCAGTAGGGGCAGTGATAAATAATTTTTTGCTCTCAGACTAGGGTTCTCACCAGGGGAGGGCTGGCAGTCAAGTGGCCCATTTTTAGTCCCGCCCATTATTTAAAGCCCCTCCTACATATAATAGGCCACTCCCAACACACACTGTACAGCTGACATTCTATTGTTGAGGCCTGTCTACACATCATACAGAGAGGGGAGGGTCTGTCCTGGCTGCACTGCCTGCTTATATAACAAGCTACAGCCAGGAAGCTACTCCGCTCCCCTCCCTCCCCTGATCCTGCTCAAGGCTTGTGGTTCCCCCCCACCATCTGCCACCTGCCCGTGGCCTGCTGCCCCCTTTCGTCGTCCTCACCCAGCTCTGAATCCTCCTTTTGCAAATGGCAGGAGGAGGAGCCAGAGCATCTCCTCTCCTACATAGCACCACATACCTCTTACATCCAGTGATGTCACCTTTGATGTAGACGTTCTCTTTCCTCATCTTCTCCATTCAGACCAGACCGCCATGATGATTTTTCTGCCATCTCCCGTCTCTGCAGAGATTGAGAAACAGACATTAGTTTCCTGCCACCCCCAATACTATACTGCAGAAACAGTCCCCCTGGAAATACTACTACCACACAGATAGTGCCCCCAATACTGTACCCGCTATGCCCCCAATACTATACTGCAGAAACAGTACCCCTGGGAATACTACTACCACACAGATAGTGCCCCCTTAACCCCTTAAGGACACAGCCTTATTTCACCTTAGGACCAGGCCATTTTTTGCAAATCTGACCAGTGTCACTTTAAGTGCTGATAACTTTAAAACGCTTTGACTTACCCAGGCCGTTCTGAGATTGTTTTTTCGTCACATATTGTACTTCATGACACTGGTAAAATTGGGTCAAAAAAGTTAATTTTTTTGCATAAAAAAAACCTAATTTACCAAAAAATTTTAAAAATTTGCACATTTCAAAGTTTCAGTTTCTCTACTTCTGTAAAACATAGTAATACCCCCAAAAATTGTGATGACTTTACATTCCCCATATGTTTACATTTTGGGAATTATATTTTATTTTTTGGGGATGTTACAAGGCTTAGAAGTTTAGAAGCAAATCTTGAAATTTTTCAGAAATTTACAAAAAAAATTATTTTAGGGACCACTACAGGTTTGAAGTCACTTTGCAAGGCTTACATAATAGAAACCACCCAAAAATGACTCCATTCTATAAACTACACCCCTCAAGGTATTCAAAACTGATTTTACAAACTTCGTTAACCCTTTAGGTGTTGCACAAGAGTTATTGGCAAATGGGGATGAAATTTGAGAATTTCATTTTTTTGCCTAATTTTCCATTTTAACCCATTTTTTCCACTAACAAAGCAAGTGTTAACAGCCAAACAAGACTGTATCTTTATTACCCTGACTCTGCCGTTTACAGAAACACCCCATATGTGGCCGTAAACTACTGTACGGCCACACAGCGGGGCATAGAGTGAAAGGTGCGCCGTTTGGTTTTTGGAAGGCAGATTTTGCTGGACTGTTTTTTTTGACACCATGTCCCATTTGAAGCCCCCCTGATTCACCCCTAGAGTAGAAACTCCATAAAAGTGACCCACCTAAGAAACTACACCCCTCAAGGTATTCAAAACTGATTTTAAAAACTTTGTTAACCCTTTAGATGTTGCAAAAGAGTTATTGGCAAATGGAGATGAAATTTGAGAATTTAAATTTTTAGGCAAATTTTACATTTTAATCCATTTTTTCCAGTAACAATTTAAGGGTTAACAGCCAAACAAAATGCTAACTTTATTTCCCCGATTCTCTAGTTTGCAGAAACACCCCATATGTGGCCGTAAACTACTGTACGGGCACACAGTAGGGCGTAGAGGGAAAGGTGCGCCGTATGGTTTTGGAAGGCAGATTTTGCTGGACTGTTTTTTTTTGACACCATGTCCCATTTGAAGCCCCCCTGATGCACCCCTAGAGTAGAAACTCCATAAAAGTGACCCCATCTAAGAAACTAAACCCCTCAAGGTATTCAAAACTGATTTTACAAACTTTGTTAACCCTTTAGGTGTTCCACAAGATTTAATGAAAAATAGAGATACAATTTCAAAATTTTACTTTTTTGGCAGATTTTCCATTTTAATATTTTTTTTCCAGTTACAAAGCAAGGGTTAACAGCCAAACAAAACTCAATATTTATGGCTCTGATTCTGTAGTTTACCGAAACACCCCATATGTGGTCGTAAACCGCTGTACGGGCACACACCAGGGTGCAGAAGGAAAGGAATGCCATACGGTTTTGGAAGGCAGATTTTGCTGGACCGTTTTTGTCCCATTTGAAGCCCCCCTGATGCACCCCTAGAGTAGAAACTCCAAAAAATTTACCCCGTTTTAGAAACTACGGGATAGGGTGGCAGTATTGTTGGTACTAGTTTAGGGTACATATGATTTTTGGTTGCTCTATATTACACGTTTTGGCACCGTTTTTATTTTTTGTTATTTTTAACATTCATCTGACAGGTTAGATCATGTAATATTTTTATAGAGCAGGTTGTCACGGACGCGGCAATACCTAATATGTATACAATTTTTTTTATTTATGTAAGTTTTACACAACGATTTCATTTTTGAAACAAAAAAATCAAGTTTTAGTGTCTCCACATTCTGAGAGCCATAATTTTTGGGTCGATTATCTTGGGTAGGGTATGATTTTTGCGGGATGAGGTGACGGTTTTATTGGCACTATTTTGGGGTGCGTATGACTTTTTGATCGCTTTTATTACCTTTTTTGGGAAGTAAGATGGGCAAAATTTCAATTTCATCATAGTTTTTTATTTTTTATTTTTATGGCGTTCACCGTTTGAGTAAAGTAACATGACCGTTTTATAGATCAGGTCGTTACGGACGCGGTGATATATAACATGTGTAGGGAATTTATTTTTATTTTTTTTAATCAGTGATAAATGTGTTTTTTGATTTTTACATTTTGCTCACTTTTTTTTGACCCAGACCTACTTGGTTCTTGAAGATCCAGTGGGTCTGATGTCTGTATAATACAGTACAGTACACTATATAGTGTACTGTACTGTATTTTACTTACACTTTGTCTGAACAGATCTATGCCTTTAGCGTCCTGTTGCCATGGGAACCTTCCCCGTCTGCCACAACTTCTCAGACGGGGAAGGGTAAGGACGGGGCTGTCTGGGGGCTGTCTGGGGGCTCTCTACCTCTCCATCGGGGGGCTGCAAAGGCACAGCAGCCCCCCGATGGGAGAGGGAGGGAGCCCCCTCTTACTGTTAACTTTTTCCATTCCGCGGTCCGTACGGACCGCGTTATGGAAAGGGTTAAACGGCTGACATCGCATCACAGATGTCAGCCGTTTATACCAGGGTGTCACCAATGTGCTGACACCCTGGTATACCCACTTGCCACCAACGATTATTCAAAGGGAGGCGGGCGGGGGATCGCGATCCCGCCTGCCGCACCGCCCGCCTCCCACACCGCCCGCACCGCCCTCAACCCTCCCCCTGCACCTCCCACCCAGATAAAATCACTTAGGGGTGCAGGGGGGGGGATAAATTTATATTTTAGGAATACTAAAGTTTCTGATCCCCGCGGTCCGATCAGAAACTGCAGAAAGCGCAGCAAACCGCAGGTCTGAATTGACCTGCGGTTTGCTGCGATCGCCGACAAGGGGGGGTCACGGGACCCCCCCCCCCCGCGCATTTGCCCCAGGTGCCTGCTCAATGATTTGAGCTGGCACCGGGTTGCGATCACAGCCAGCGGCACGGCAGTGATCGAAAATACACAGGGCGTACATGTACACCCTGTGTCCTTAAGTACCAGGGCACAAGGGCGTACCTGTACGCCCTATGTCCTTAAGGGGTTAGACAATTATTGGCACACAGTGCTCTAAAAAATAACTGCGCCCAGACACTAATAGTATAAAGATAATGTCCCCCAAAAATAATTGTGCTAAGCTGATACTATGCCAGGGTGCCCCCAAAGTAACAGTGCTCCCCAAAATCCCACCAATAGAAATAATTCTCTGCCAGAGCACACTTAGTAGTAATAATGCCCTTATAGTGCCCTAGTAATCATGTTCCTCATAGCCCCCCAGTAGTAGTAAAGCTCCCCATAATACCCCTAGTAGTACTAATTTCCCTATAATATGACAAATGCCTCTTAGTGCCCCCAGCAGATGCCACTATAGTGCTCCTGTCCCCCACAATGTGCCAGTAAAAAAATGCCCCTTCTTAGTGCCACCATATGCCCCAATAGTCCTCCACTCCCCCATAGTGCCCCCAAATAATGCCCCATAGTGCCGCTCTCCCCTATAGTGCCTCCCATAATGTGCCAGTAAAAAATGCCCCCTTAGTGCCACCAAATGCCATAGTGCCCCCCATAATGTTCCAATACAAAAGGCCCCTTTAGAGCCCCCACTTCCCCATAGTGCCCCCAAATAATGCCCCTATAGTAACACCAGATGCCCCATAGTGCTGCTCTCCCCTATAGTGCCCCCCAGAATGTGCCAATAATTAAAAAAAGCCCCTTTAGAGGCCCCAGATACCCCCATAGTGCTCCTCTCCCCCATGGTGCCCCCCCATAATGTGCCAGTAAGAAATGCCCCCATAGTGCCAGCTCCTCCAATAGTGCCAGCTCCCCTCATAGTGCCAGCCCTCCCCATAGTGCCAGCTCCCCCCCATAGTGTCAGCCCCCCCATAGTGCCAGCTCCCCCCATAGTGCCAACTCCCCCATAGTGCCAGCCCCCCCATAGTGCCAGCTCCCCCCATAGTGCCAACTCCCCGCATAGTGACAGATCCCCCATAGTGCCAGCCCCCCATAGTGCCAGCCCCCCCATAGTGCCAGCCCCCCATAGTGCTAGCTCCCCCATAGTGCGAGCTCCCCCATAAAGTGCCAGCTCCCCCTATAGTGCAAGCCCCCCCATAGTGCCAGCTCCTCCCCCCCATAGTGCCAGCCCCCTCAATAGTGCCAGCTCCCCCCCATAGTGCCAACTCCCCCCATAGTGCCAGCTCCCCCATAGTGCCAGCCCCCCATAGTGCCAGCCCCCCCATAGTGCTAGCTCCCCCATAGTGCCAGCCCCCCCTAATAGTGCCAGCTCCCCCTATAGTGCAAGCCCCCCCATAGTGCCAGCTCCTCCCCCCCATAGTGCCAGCTCCCCCATAGTGCCAGCCCCCTTATAGTGCCATCCCCCCCATAGTGTCAGCCCCCTATAGTGCCAGCTCCCCCTATAGTGCAAGCCCCCCCATAGTGCCCCCCATAGTGCTAGCTCCCCCTTAGTGCCACCCCACCCTATAGTGCCAGCTCCCCCATACTGCTAGCCCCCCTATAGTGCCAGCTCCCCTATAGTGCCAGCCCCCCATAGTGCCAGCCCCCATATAGTGCCAGCTCCTCCTATAGTGCAAGCCCCCCATAGTGCTAGCTCCCCCATAGTGCTAGCTCCCCCATAGTGCCAGCCCCCCTATAGTGCCAGCCCACCTATAGTGCCAGCTCCCCCATAGTGCCAGCTCCCCCATAGTGCCAGCCCCCCTATAGTGCCAGCTCCCCCTATAGTTCCCCCCATAGTGCCAGCCCCCCATAGTGTCAGCCCCCTATAGTGCAAGCCCCCCCCCCATAGTGCCCCCATAGTGATATCTCCCCCTTAGTGCCAACCCCCCCTATAGTGCCAGCTCCCCCATAGTGCTAGCCCCCCTATAGTGCCAGATCCCCCATAGTGCCAGCCCCCCCATAGTGCCAGCCCCCCATAGAGTGCCAGCTCCCCCTATAGTGCAAGCCCCCATAGTGCTAGCTCCCCCATAGTGCTAGCTCCCTATAGTGCCAGCCCCCCTATAGTGCCAGCTCCCCCATAGTGCCAGCTCCCCCATAGTGCCAGCCCCCCTATAGTGCCAGCTCCCCCTATAGTTCCCCCCAATATTGCCAGATCCCCCCCATAGTGCCAGATCACCCCCATAGTGCCAGCTCCCCCCATAGTGCCAGCCCCCCCTATAGTGCAAGCCCCCCCTATAGTGCCAGATCCCCCCCCCATAGTGCCAGATCCCCCCTCATAGTGCCAGCCCCCCGCAAAGAAGAAAAAAAACACTAATACTTACCTCCATCAGCAGCGATGCAAGCCTCTTCCGGCCTGTGTCCCTGCTGTGTGCTGCCCGGCTCAGGCGTCGCGATGATAATGACGTCATCGCGCTGCCTGAGCCGGCCTCTGATAGGCTGCAGGCATTAGTGCATTCGGCCTATCAGAAGAACAGGGGAGGGACACGCCTCTCCCTCCCCTGCCCCACAGCACACAGCACGGCCGCAATTACATCCAGGGCCGCGCCGCCTGTGGTGATCGGCGGTGCGGCCCTGAAGAATAAAAAATAAAAATAATTTCGATGTTCTTTTATGCGCCTACCATGGTGATCACGGGTGGCGGGGAATCAGGGTTCCAGGCCAGAGAGGGAGCGTGAGAAAGAGAGACCACATCCAAGGGAGGATTCATTTTATCAAATTTCAAATTAGAGTTGAAATATGGGAGAAATTAATAAAGCGTAAAAGTGTGACAACTTTTCAAAGTTTAAGCATTGAATGAAAGGATGTAGTGCGCATTAATTACTGAATAATTTATTACATTTTATTCCCTGTCACCTATGCATAGCAGGTGTTTATTCACGTCTAAAATTGTATAATGTCAACCCAAGAATGTAACAGAAAAATTATTGAAATTTATTAAGCTGTCAACTAGGTAGAGGAGGGGTATATTACACCCAAAAATTTGTGAATTTCACCAGAATATATAACTGACAATTTTTTTTTTGTTTAACCTGTCTACTAGGTATAGCAGTGGTACTATACACCCAAAAATTTGTTTATTTAGCCAGAAAATGTAACTGACAATTTTTTTAACCGTTCCACTAGGTATAGCAGTGGTATTATACACACCAAAATTGGTGAATTTCACCCTAAAATGTAAATGACAATTTTTTTATTTTTTTTTAACGGGCCTACTAGGTATAGCAGTGGTACTATACACCCAAAAATTTGTTAATTTCACCAGAAAAAGTAAATGACAATATATATATATATATTTTTACCGGTCTACTAGGTATAGCAGTGGTACTATACACCCAAAAATTGGAGAATATCACCCGAAAATGGAAATGACAATTATTTTATTTTTTTAACGGGCCTACTAGGTATAGCAGTGGTACTATACACCCAAAAATTTGTTAATTTCACCCAAAAAAGTAAATGACAATTTTTTTTTTGTTTATTTAACCTAATTACTAGGTATAGCAGTGGTACTATACACCCAAAAATTTGTTAATTTTACCATAAAATGTAAATGACAAAGTAGTAAAATGATATAAAATAAAACAAGTACAAAAAAAAAATGGATTTATGAGGTGGAGTTCCATATAGAGTAGGAGTTTCAGGAGGCAGTGGATGTAGCTGTGTAGGTGGAAGCGGCGGTGGAGGAGGACGAGATAGTCAACACAGGTTTTTGGTTTTAATTTAATTTTGTAAAATTAAGGTACACTCCAAAAGAGTGTGAAATATCCAAAATACAAACATGAGCAATTACGCTGCAGTATAACAATGGCTGCTTAGTGCCGGTATACATGTCTATTCTGCACAAGGTACGGACAAGTCCTGAGGGATCCATGCCTGGTTCATTTTAATGAACGTGAGCTTGTCCACATTGGCTGTGGACAGGCGGCTGCTCTTGTCTGTGATGACGCCCCCTGCCGTGCTAAACACACGTTCAGATAATACACTGGCTGCAGGGCAGGCCAGCACCTCCAAGGTGTAAAGGACAAGCTCAGGCCATGTGCCCAATTTGGATACCCAGAAGTTGAAGGGGGCAGACCCGTCATTCAGTAAGTGTAGGCGTGTGCACACATACTGCTCCACCATGTTGCTGAAATGCTGCCTCCTGCTAAGACGTTCCATATCAGCTGGTGGTGCTGGTTGTTGTGGCGTGCTGACAAAGCTTTTCCACATTTCGGCCATGCTAACCTTCTGAGGTGCTGGCGGTGCCCCAACTGCGTTGGCAACCTTTTTCTCGTCCTCTGCCTTCGCCTTGTGCTTCCACTATGCCCCCGCTGTCATGTGGGAATGCCACCAGCAGCGCGTCTACCAGCGTGCGCTTGTACTCGCGCATCTTACGACACGATCCAGTGATGGAATTAAGGAAGGTACATTGTTCTTGTAATGGGGTTCCAGCAGCGTGGCCACCCAGTAGTCAGCACAAGTTATAATGTGGGCAACTCGGCGGTCGTTGCGGAGACACTGCAGCATGTAATCGCTCATGTGTGCCAGGCTCCACAGAGGCAACGAAAAGCTGTCCTCTGTGGGAGGTGTATCGTCTGTGACCTCTGTATCCCCCTATCCACGCACCAGTGATGGCCATGAGCTGGTCTGGGTGCCACCCTCCTGTGAACATGGTTCCTCCTCCTCCTCAATCTCCTCCTCCTCATCCTCCACCTCGTCATCCTCCAGAACTGTGCCCTGGCTGGACAATTGTGTATCTTGGGTTTCTGGGTGCAGGAACCCACCCTCGTAGCCACTTGGGAATGACTGGCCGGAAACCCTACGAAATGATCCCTCTTCCTCCTCCTGTGCCACATCCTCTTTCATCATCGCCAGGAGCGTTTTTTCAAGAAGGCATAGAAGTGGGATAGTAACGCTGAGAACGGCGTTATCGGCACTGGCCATGTTGGTGGAGTACTCGAAACAGCGCAACAAGGAACACAGGTCTCGCATGAAGGCCCAGTCATTGGTGGTGAAGTGGTGCTGTTCCGCCGAGCGATTAACCCGTGCGTGCTGCAGCTGAAACTCCATTATCGCCTGCTGCTGCTCGCACAGTCTGGCCAGCATGTGCAAGGTGGAGTTCCACCTTGTGGGCACGTCGCTTATGAGGCGGTGAGCGGGAAGGCCGAAGTTACGCTCCAGCGCTGACAGGCGAACAGCAGCAGGGTGAGAACGCCGAAAGCGCGCACAGACGGACCGCACTTTATGCAGCAGCTCTGACATATCGGGGTAATTTTTCAGGAATCTCTGCACCACCAAATTCAGCACATGCGCCAGGCAAGGGATGCGCGTCAAACCGGCTAGTCCAAGAGCTGCTACGAGATTTCGCCCATTATCGCACACCACCAGGACGGGCTTGAGGCTGACTGGCACAAACCACTCATCGGTCTGTTGTTCAAGGCCCATCCACAGCTCCTGCGCGGTGTGGGGTTTGTCCCCCAAACAGGTAAGTTTTAAAACTGCCTGCTGTCGTTTACTCCTGGCTGTGCTGAAGTTGGTGGTGAAGGTGTTACGCTGACCGGATAAGGAGCTGGTAGAGGATGAGGAAGCAAAGTAGGAGGAGGAAGCAACAGGAGGCAAACTGAAGCGCCCTGCAATCCTCGGTGGTGGAAGGACATGCGCCAAACTGCTATCCGCCTCAGGCCCAGCCGCCACTGCATTTACCCAGTGTGCTGTTATGGAGATATAACGGCCCTGACCGTGCTTACTGGTCCACGTATCTGTAGTCAGGTGCTCCTTGCCACAGATGGCGTTGTGTAGTGCACACCTGATTTTGTCCCCTACTTGGTTGTACAGGGAAGGGATGGCTCGCCCTGAAAAGTAGTGGCGGCTGGGCACGACGTACTGTGGGACAGACACCGCAATAAGGCCTTTAAAACTATCCGTCTTCACCAGACGGAATGACAGCATTTCAAAGGCCAGTAATTTAGAAATGCTGGCATTCAGGGCTAGGGATCACGGGTGGGTAGGGGGGTACTTCCTCTTCCTCTCCAGCGTTTGGGATACAGAGAGCTGAATGCTTCCGTGGCACATTGTGGAGATGCTTGGTGACCCAGGTGTTGGTGTTTCTGGCAGATCCTCTGTTTGCGGGGTGCCAGGTGGCACTGTCGCTTCAAAGGTGGATGAAGAGGCTGAGACTGCAGCAGAAGAGGAAGCAGGAGGAGCCAGAGACCTTTCTTGTTTTTTGAGGTGTCTACTCCACTGCAGGTTATGCTTTGCACTTAAATGCCTGGTCATGCAGGTTGTGCTCAGGTTGAGAACGTTTATGCCTCGCTTCAGGCTCTGATTGCACATTGTCTGAAGAAATGCCACGCCAGGAAACTCCTTGGAGATGGCTTTGGTGTGCTCGGTCCCTTGCTGCGGTGGGCAGTAGGAGGCGTACTGTCTATAGGACGGCCGCTCCGCTTTTGCACCCTGCTCCCTCTTCTGCTGTGCTGGTGGCTCTGTGCGACCACCGCCTCTTCCTCCGAACTACATAGGTCACTCGCATGACCTTGATTCTATGTGGGTTCGAGGACCTCATCGTCCTTCACATCATCTTCCCCCCAATCTTCACCCCTGACTTCCTTGTCGGTCTGCACACTTTCGAAAGCCCCAGCAGTTGGCACCTGTTTTTCATCATCATCCCAGACATGCTGCGATGGTCCTCCCATGTACTCATCTTGAAAGATAAGTGCTTGGGCATCAGTGACAATGTGAAGGAACTGGATCCACTGTCAGAAACCCAATCTACTATCGCCTGTACTTGTTCAGGCCTCACCATTCGTAGATCACAGAAGCATTAGGCCCGACCAAATACCGCTGCAGGTTTTGTCGCCTACTCGCACCTGAGGAAGCGGTTTCACTTGTGCTTGTAGCTGGCACAGATCGACCACATCCTCTCCCTGCAACAGAAGCTTCACCAGCAGCACCACGACCTGGGCCACATCCCTTATTTGACGCTCTCCTCATATTTTTTTGAATTTAGGATCTTCCCCTAAATGGGTGTTTAATTAATAGTAGAATAGAACGACAGTATGTAAAGGGTGTATCTCACATGGCCTTAACCAGTATAGGCCTGAAGTAAATATTTCTTTGCACAAAATGGCTGTATTTCAAATGGCTGTATTTCAAATCCCTGAATCAAACCCCTGTATGTAGAGGTAGTATCTCACAGGGCCTGAACCAATGTAGGCCTGAAGTAAATATATCTTTGCACAAAATTGCTGTATTTTAAATGACTGTATTTCAAATGCCTGATTCAAACCCCTGTATGTAGAGGGGGTATCTCACACGGTCTGAACCAGTGTAGGCCTGAAGTAAATATTTATTTGCACAAAATGGATGTATTTCAAATGGCTGTATTTCAAATGGCTGATTCAACCCCTGTATGTAGAGGGGGTATCTCACAGGGTCTGAACCAGTGTAGGCCTGAAGTAAATATTTCTTTGCACAAAATGGCTGTATTTCAAATCCCTGAATAAAACACCTGTATGTAGAGGCGGTATCTCACACGGCCTGAACCAGTATAGGCCTGAAGTAAATATTTCTTTGAACAAAATGGCGTTTTTTCAAATGGCTGTATTTCAAATCCCTGAATCAAACCCCTGTATGTAGAGGTAGTATCTCACAGGGCCTGAACCAATGTAGGCCTGAAGTAAATATATCTTTGCACAAAATTGCTGTATTTTAAATTACTGTATTTCAAATGCCTGATTCAAACCCCTGTATGTAGAGGGCGTATCTCACACGGTCTGAACCAGTGTAGGCCTGAAGTAAATATTTATTTGCACAAAATGGATGTATTTAAAATCCCTGAATAAAACACCTGTATGTAGAGGCGGTATCTCACAGGGCCTGAACCAGTGTAGGCCTGAAGTAAATATTTCTTTGCACAAAATGGCTGTATTTCAAATGGCTGTATTTCAAATCCCTGAATCAAACTCCTGTATGTAGAGGGTGTATCTCACAGGGCCTGAACCAGTGTCGGCCTGAATTCAATATTGGTGCACCAAATGGCGGTATTTAAAATCTCTGAATGTAACCCAAATGTATTAAGGGTGTATCTCACAATGACCTCTGCATCAAATGCTGCCAACTAAATCTTTTGTGCCCAAACGCGTGTTTTTTTAACAACTGAATTTGACAGCAGTATATAAGCGTGAAATTTCACACGTGCTGATGCTGCAAGGCCTGAAGATAGTGTTTTTTGTCAAAAAAATGTGTTTTTAAAACCCCAGAAAATGATGGGTGTATTTCTAGCTTAAATTGCACACTGACTAATACAGATGTTGTAGATTGCCAAAAAAGTCTTTTTTTGGTGACAGAATATGAAAGCTGTATATATTAAACTTGAATTTAACACTTGCAGATCTGAAAAATACTGTTTTTTGAAGAAAAAAAAAGGTCTGTTTTTCAAACCACAGAAAATGATGGCTGTATTTCTAGCTTAAATTGCACACTGACTAATACAGATGTTGTAGATTGCCAAAAAAGTCATTTTTTTGGTAACAGAATATGAAAGCTGTATATACTAAACTTGAATTTAACACTTGCAGATTTGGAAAATACAGTTTTTTGAAAAAAAATAGTGTGTTTTTAAAACCCCAGAAAATGATGGGTGTATTTATACCTTAAATTGCACACTGACTAACCCAGATGTTGTAGTTTGCAAAAAGAAAATGGTGATTTGCAATGTTCCAAAAGCTCAGATGCAGTGCTGGTGCACTGAGCTTGCATAAAATGTCCGCTGCCGCCGCCACCCACCAAACTAACAGAATTATAAAAGTTTTTATTTTTTTTGGTCAATGGCCTCAGGGCAGGTTAAAACGATTGTGTCCTGCACCCACACAACTATTTCTAGGTAGATCGCTGAGTTAGATTCTCTCCTATTCTCTCCCTGAAATCACAAGTCCAGCAGCATCCTCTCCCTACACTTGTAACAGCAGAGTGACGTGCAGCGCTACCTGACTCAAGCTTATATAGAGCCTGGCTCACATGCTGCTCTGGCCAATCACAGCCATGCCATTAGTAGGCATGGCTGTGATGGCTTCTAAGGTCAGACAGTTAACCGCTTGTTGATTGGCTGCTGTGCAGCCTTTCAAAAAGCGCCAAGAAAGCGCCGAACACCGAACCCGAACTTTTACGGAAATTTCCGGGTTCGGGTCTGGGGTCCAAAAATCCTAAAGTTCGGTACGAACCCGAACTTTACAGTTCGGGTTCGCTCAACCCTACTGGTGAAGGTACTCTGTGACTTTTTTGATTTAGTGACACCAGTGGTACACACAAGATTTCTGATGACCCCATAAATCAGACCTGTAACTATATAGCTGTTTAGTAGTGTCATACAGTAATTATACATTTTAGTTAATTAACAAAGAGACATATAAGATTAACAGCAGAAAAAGACCACATGGTCAAACTAGTCTGTCCTTATAACTTATCCTATGATAGATATGTGTTTATCCCAGACATGTTTAAATTCACTTACTGTAGATTTCCCTACCACATCTGATGGTAGTTTGTTTCAAGTCTGAACTACTCTTATGGTGTAAAAATATTTCCTGACATTGGTTCTGATCTCCCCCCGACAACAAATTTGTAATTATGCCCCCTTCATTTAGTTATGCATTGAGAGTGTAGCAAAGAATTTCATGTCTCATCAAAAAGTATTGACTATGTGGTGATCAATAAAGCACAACAGCTTAGCAAGAATTGATAATCTGTGAAATCATTTTTCCATTGAATTTAGATGCAGTTCAAACATATAGAATTTGCTTTGATCATGAAGCATCAAACTTCTTGCAGACCATTTTTATACAGCTTTAAATTTAATAGTACCTAGCTTTCTAATATCTAATAATAGTCTAATATTTTTGACTGATTTGCTTATATTTATCTATTTTAGTACTTGTGTGAAAATCAGATTTTTAGTTTTAGGTCAAATTTAGGCAGAAATTTTGAAAATTCTGAAACATTAACAAACTTTCAAGCTCTACTGTAGGTGGCTCTGTAGGGGATATGGGAAGGATAGGGAATAGGGATTAGCGAATCTATTCATACAAATGAATTAGTTCATCTGAATGAATTTACACTTTTTGCTGAGTGTCCCCACAGCTCATGATGCTCCCTCTGTTGGCAGATTAAGAAGGCCGCACATCTTGCACGTCCTTGTTAATCTTGTGCACATACTAATATTGTGAGTACTGGCACATATGCTATTATATACAAACAATCGTGTCAATGTATTTGCATATGCTGCTAAAGTAATTTTAACAATGCATTCACAATCATTTGCACATGTGCCGATACTCATAGTAACAGTACATGAGCAAGATTATCATGGCCGTGTGAGATGTGCCGACACATTAGTTTTATCTGTAGAGGGCCGCTCCCTCGCAGACTTAAAATTTGTTCAGATGGACAAATTGTTCCCCTACTGGGGAACAGAAAGTGTCAGAGAATGGAGGAAGGCCAGGGGGATATATCACCTGGCAAAGATTCTGTGTAGAAGCATGGGCTCTGTGAGGGTGTCAGGGGGAAACATAAAAAAAAAAAAAAAAACATTGCACTGAATCAGGCACTCACCAAGCTGCTTCTAGCTCCTCCCACTGCCACAGCACACCTGAATGATGGTCCCAAATATTAGCCAAGGAAGTCAGTACCACTGATGAAAGTACCAATCAACATATACCAGTGGGTCATACATAATATTAATATGACAGGCTAGAAAGAAAATTTTACTGTCACCTATCTAAGCGTACCAAACACTAAACTGCCCATCATAGTGCTGCTTATCCTGTAAAAAACCAAGCAACCTAGTAGGAACTTCTCCCTATGAATCTTATTACTATTGTTCATTATATTTAGAGTACAATTGTCACGGATGCGGTGTGTGTGGGATACTCCACAACAAGCACAGGAGGAAAAGGGATAAGAACTAGGCCTTGAAACTAGGTTAAAGGAGAAGGTCACCTCCTAGAATAATCATAATCCAAGTCCTGACTAACTATCAGTATGAACTGACCTCGATGGTAGGTTCATACACAGCAACCTAGAGCCCTAACACATCCTGTAGGGCCCTGGTATAGTGACAGGGCTTGAGACAACCTATTCCTCCACCAGAAGGATGAACAGGAGTCTCCCTGAGGCCTAGATACAAAAGACAGGGAAATACAACAAACAAAATACGAATAGGAAAGACAAAACTTAACTTCACGTGGAGAAAAGGCAGCGCCAGGAGCTCATCCGAGATCCAACAACCAGCTAGCCCAGAGTCCAGAAACTGAAGCTATAAACCGCACCCCCAAAAGGGGCAAGCAGTAATAAATAGGGGAAGTTAAATTACCAAACCATCAACACCTGCCAGAGGTGTGGTCATTATCAAAACAACACAGACACAAATTATCCACAGGGAAGCATTCACATTAACCCACGTGTTGACAGTTTCTCTCATCTCCTGGCACCAGTCACGGAAGTGTCCGTGACAGTACCCCCCCTTCTATGGGTGACCTCTGGGCACCCAGGGCCGACCTTATCTGGGTGAGACTTGTGAAGGGCTTTCACCAAGTGACTGGCATTCACGTCGGATGCCGGTACCCACATCCTCTCTTCTGGTCCATTACCCTTCCAGTGGACAAGATATTGAAGAGATCCACAAAGAACTCGAGAGTCGATTAACTTGGCGATCTGAAATTCCAAACTACCATCCACCATGACAGGAGTGGGTGGCAAGGAAGATGGCTTTAAAGGTTCAACATATCTCTTCAACAAAGATTTGTGAAACACATTATGAAATATCAGGGCCTGAAGAAGTTCAAGACTAGAGTTGAGCGAACCCGAACTTTAGGTTTTTTCGGCACCCGGACCCGAACTTGAACATTTACGTAAAAGTTCTGGTTCGGCGATTTTTATGGCGCTTTTTTAAAGGCTGCAAAGCAGCCAATCAACAAGCGTCATGCTACTTGCCCCAACAGGCCATCACAGCCATGCCTACTATTGGCATGGCTGTGATTGGCCAACTGCAGCATGTGACCCAGCCACTATTTAAGCTGGAGTCACGTAGTGCCGCCCGTCACTCTGCTCGGAATAGTATAGGAATAGGCTGCAGCTGCTGTGAGGGAGAGATCAGGGAGGAATCTTATGAAGAACTGCTTCTTTACTCAGCGATCTACAGCAAATGTGTTTTGTGGGTGCAGTGCACAATTGTTTTAAGCCTGCCCTGAGCCAACTACTACTGAAAACGAACATTTTTTCCTTCAGTTAGTCAATACATAATCGGCAGCCATTTTATGCAACGATAGTGCACCAGCACAGGATATCTGCATGTCTTCAAGTCCAGAAATACTGCTTTGAGACACTGGGGTTTAAAAAACCCTCTGTTTCATATAGTGCACATCTAGGATTATCGCTGCATAAGTGACTGTTCAATTTAGGCCAGAAATACGGCTTTCTCATACTGGGGCATACTGGGGTGAAAAAAAAACATCTGTTTCATACAGGGAGTGCAGAATTATTAGGCAAGTTGTATTTTTGAGGATTAATTTTATTATTGAACAACAACCATGTTCTCAATGAACCTAAAAAACTCATTAATATCAAAGCTGAATATTTTTGGAAGTAGTTTTTAGTTTGTTTTTAGTTTTAGCTATTTTAGGGGGATATCTGTGTGTGCAGGTGACTATTACTGTGCATAATTATTAGGCAACTTAATAAAAAACAAATATATACCCATTTCAATTATTTATTTTTACCAGTGAAACCAATATAACATCTCAACATTCACAAATATACATTTCTGACATTCAAAAACAAAACAAAAACAAATCAGTGACCAATATAGCCACCTTTCTTTGCAAGGACACTCAAAAGCCTGCCATCCATGGATTCTGTCAGTGTTTTGATCTGTTCACCATCAACATTGCGTGCAGCAGCAACCACAGCCTCCCAGACACTGTTCAGAGAGGTGTACTGTTTTCCCTCCTTGTAAATCTCACATTTGATGATGGACCACAGGTTCTCAATGGGGTTCAGATCAGGTGAACAAGGAGGCCATGTCATTAGATTTTCTTCTTTTATACCCTTTCTTGCCAGCCACGCTGTGGAGTACTTGGACGCGTGTGATGGAGCATTGTCCTGCATGAAAATCATGTTTTTCTTGAAGGATGCAGACTTCTTCCTGTACCACTGCTTGAAGAAGGTGTCTTCCAGAAACTGGCAGTAGGACTGGGAGTTGAGCTTGACTCCATCCTCAACCCGAAAAGGCCCCACAAGCTCATCTTTGATGATACCAGCCCAAACCAGTACTCCACCTCCACCTTGCTGGCGTCTGAGTCGGACTGGAGCTCTCTGCCCTTTACCAATCCAGCCACGGGCCCATCCATCTGGCCCATCAAGACTCACTCTCATTTCATCAGTCCATAAAACCTTAGAAAAATCAGTCTTGAGATATTTCTTGGCCCAGTCTTGACGTTTCAGCTTGTGTGTCTTGTTCAGTGGTGGTCGTCTTTCAGCCTTTCTTACCTTGGCCATGTCTCTGAGTATTGCACACCTTGTGCTTTTGGGCACTCCAGTGATGTTGCAGCTCTGAAATATGGCCAAACTGGTGGCAAGTGGCATCTTGGCAGCTGCACGCTTGACTTTTCTCAGTTCATGGGCAGTTATTTTGCGCCTTGGTTTTTCCACACGCTTCTTGCAACCCTGTTGACTATTTTGAATGAAACGCTTGATTGTTCGATGATCACGCTTCAGAAGCTTTGCAATTTTAAGAGTGCTGCATCCCTCTGCAAGATATCTCACAATTTTTGACTTTTCTGAGCCTGTCAAGTCCTTCTTTTGACCCATTTTGCCAAAGGAAAGGAAGTTGCCTAATAATTATGCACACCTAATATAGGGTGTTGATGTCCTTAGACCACACCCCTTCTCATTACAGAGATGCACATCACCTAATATGCTTAATTGGTAGTAGGCTTTCGAGCCTATACAGCTTGGAGTAAGACAACATGCATAAAGAGGATGATGTGGTCAAAATACTCATTTGCCTAATAATTCTGCACGCAGTGTATAGTGCACATCTAGGATTATCGCTGCATAAGGGACTGTTCATTTTAGGCCAGAAATATGGCTTTCTCATACTGGGGCATACTGGGTTAAAAAAAATAACTTCTGTTTCATATAGTGCACATCTAGGATTATAGGTGCATAAGTGAGTGTCACATTTCGGCCAGAAATACGGCTTTCTCATAGTGAGGCATATACTGGGGTGAAAAAAAACTATCTGTTTCATATAGTGCACATCTAGGATTATAGGTGCATAAGGGACTGTTCATTTTAGGCCAGAAATATGGCTTTCGCATACCAGGGTGGAAAAAACACTGTGTTTTATATACTGCACATCTGTGATTATAGGTGCATAAGTAAGTGTTACATTTAGGCCAGAAATACGGCTTTCTCATACTGGGGCATACTGGGGTGAAAAAAAAACATCATTTTCATATAGTGCACATCTAGGATTATAGGTGCATAAGAGACTGTTCATTTTAGGCCAGAAATACGGCTTTCGCATACCGGGGTGGAAAAAACCCTCTGTTTCATATAGTGCACATCTAGGATTATCGCTGCATAAGTGACTGTTCAATTTAGGCCAGAAATACGGCTTTCTCATACTGGGGCATACTGGGGTGAAAAAATCCCATCCTTTTCATATAGTGCACATCTAGGATTATAGGTGCATAAGAGACTGTTCATTTTAGGCCAGAAATACGGCTTTCGCATACCGGGGTGGAAAAAACACTGTGTTTTATATACTGCACATCTGTGATTATAGGTGCATAAGTTACTGTGAAATTTAGGCCACAAATACGGCTTTTGCTTACTGGGGTTAAAAAAAAAACTCTGATATACTGCACATCTGTGATTATAGGTGCATAAGTGAGTGTTACATTTAGGCCAGAAAAACGGCTTTGGCATACTGGGGCATACTGGGTGAAAAAAAACCATCTGTTTTATATAGTGCACATCTAGGATTATAGGTGTATAAGTGAGTGTCACATTTAGGCCAGAAATACGGCTTTGGCATACTGGGGCAAACTGGGTCAAAAAAACCATCTGTTTTATATAGTGCACATCTAGGATTATAGGTGTATAAGTGAGTGTCACATTTAGGCCAGAAATACGGCTTTGGCATACTGGGGCATACTGGGTGAAAAAAAACAACTGTTTCATATAGTGCACATCTAGGATTATAGGTGCATAAGGGACTGTTCATTTTAGGCCAGAAATACGGCTTTCGCATACCGGGGTGAAAAAAACACTGTGTTTTATATACTGCACATCTGTGATTATAGGTGCATAAGTGAGTGTCACATTTAGGCCAGAAATACGGCTTTGGCATACTGGGTGAAAAAAAAAAAACTCGGTTTCATATAGTGCACATCTAGGATTATAGGTGCATAAGGGACTGTTCATTTTATGCCAGAAATACGGCTTTCTCATAGTGGCGCATACTGGGGTGAAAAAAACCATCTGTTTCATATTGTGCACATCTAGGATTATAGGTGGATAAGTGAGTGTCTCATTTAGGCCAGAAATACGGCTTTGGCATACTGGGTGAAAAAAAAAACCTCTGTTTCATATAGTGCACATCTAGGATTATAGGTGCGTGTATAAGGGACTGTTCATTTTAGGCCAGAAATACGGCTTTCGCATACCGGGGTGGAAAAAACACTGTGTTTTATATACTGCACATCTATTATTATAGGTGCATAAGTTACTGTGAAATTTAGGCCACAAATACGGCTTTTGCTTACTAGGGTTAAAAAACCCCTCTGATATACTGCACATCTGGGATTAGAGGTACATAAGTTACTGTGAAATTTAGGCCACAAATACGGCTTTTGCTTACTGGGGTTAAAAAAAAAACCTCTGATATACTGCACATCTGGGATTAGAGGTGCATAAGTTACTGTGAAATTTAGGACACAAATACCGCTGTCATATAGAGTTTAAAAAAAAAAATTTGTGCAATACCCTACATCAGGGTTTTTATTGGCGGATAATTATTTTTAACAGACTCAACCACTTTTTACTTTGCTTGGTGAACGCTAACTATGAGGCAAACATCTAATAAGGGACGCGGTCATGGTCGTGGTGTTGGTGGAGCCTCTGGTGCAGGGAGAGGACGTGGCCGTTCTGCCACAGCTACACGTCCTACTGAACCTACTACCTAAGGTCCCAGTAGCCGCCAGAATCTACAGCGATATTTAATCAGGCCTAATGCTGTTCTAAGGATGGTAAGGCACAAGTACAGGCGCTAGTCGATTGGGTGGCCGACAGTGGATCCAGCAGGTTCACATTATCTCCCACCCAGTCTTCTGCAGAAAGCGCACAGGTGGCGCCTGAAACCCATGCCCATTAGGCTGTCTTATCACCCCTGTGCATATCGGGGAACCTGTCTGAGCCTCAAGTCATGCAGCAGTCTCTTATGCTGTTTGAAGACTCTGCTGGCAGGGTTTCCCAAGGGAATCCACCTAGCCCTTCCCCAGGGGTGGAAGTGCAGCCAGCCAGTCGCAGGGGGAACACGTGAGGTTCACAGTGGACCGATGAGGGGTCAAATGGTATAACACACACAGTTCATCAGTTTACTCATGGTTAGCAGATAGCCTCCCTGGGCTGGCAGCACAGTGTTGAGGTGGACAGCACGAAATCCTCCGGGGCACGCTCTGAAGTAGGAAGCATCAGCCTAGATGGTGGTTAAGTTGCCCTTGATGTTAGGGGTGCTTAGGGTGCTTGTTGCGGCTGAGTCCCTTGATGGTTTTTGTTGTGACGCCAGTACCGTTAATGGTGGTACAACCATAGGTAGTAATAATGAGGTAGATGCAACTCACAACTTTTACTTTGGATGTCTCTTGGTTGCAGCAGTACAATTATGCAGTCTTTAGATGATATAGAGGTAATTCTGCAAATCCACTGTTTTAGGCTTGTCAGGTTTTGTGGTTTTGGAGCAGAGGGTTAGGTGTACCTGGTTCCTTTAGATGCTTTGGATCCTATTCCTTGTCTTTCCCTACAAGCTGAATATTTGTAGACAGGAAAACTCAACTGTCTCTTAGAAGGTTGGTGTGGCTGCCTGAAGCTATAAAACCTCCACCATGCAAAGGTGTCTGTGGCCCTCAATAATGGCTCTTATCACCGATGAATTCCTAGTGTAACGGACCGTTTCAGCAGACAAGGGGTTAAAATCCGTTTAGGCGATAAGCCCCTTTCTGAGAGACAGGCACAGCTACTGCAGGATACACCAAACTCCCGAACTGGATACAAAATAGCACTCCAAACTGGAACCTCACGAATAGCTGCTAGCAGACGAACAGGAATCAGCTTACACTCCTGGCAATCAGCCTCTAACAGCATACAGCGGATCCCCCCAATAACGAGACAAGGCTCCGTGTTGAGGGTCAAGCAGTGGTCTGACTGTACTTCACGTACAGCCTCTTTTATTCATAAACCACAAACATAGTACTGCCCACAGGGGTTTGAAATACAACCAATCAGTAATTTACAACACATACAATGTAACTACAGCAACCAATCGTTCACACCCCCAGAGGACCAGAATGAAGACTGTGACATAGGACAGATACAAAATATCCCCACAATGCATCATGGTCTCCTCCTCTCTGTCCCGGAGACAACCTGAGGAGCAATCCAATTATCTCTGAGGACAAAGGGAGATCGCCAATACACATGTGAGGACAACAGAACAGACATCACCATTTAAACACACAATGGGACAATGGCACAATAGAAACACACCCAGCATTTTTTTCCCAAGCTGACAAGTTACACTTATTATAAATTGTTACAACTTTGTGAGTTTACATTGGCCATACATATAACTTACATCAATTTAAACAGTATAACTTGGGGACAAACCTATCCAAAATTCACTTGAATAGGTTCCGGGGTTTAAAAGTTAGTATATGGCCCATAATCCAGGGGCAAGAGGCCAGCAGCCAGTCCTCTCCAAAACCCAGTGGCGAGGTTGGTTTCACCACACCTAGTAATGCTTGTTTCTTTTCCAGGGAGGCAAACTCTTCTCCTACTGGTCAGGGATGCAAGTCTATAGTCCAGCTACAGAAGGAAAACGCTTTTCTGCGCCTAACATCTGAGTAAACACCTCCTAGCAAAGTTGGCTCCACTCACTAATCTGTGTTGCGAAGTCTTCACTCTATATTTCCTCCCACTAACTTGATCTGACTACCTCAGATCTGCTCACTTCTGAACTACATCCTGGTTTCAACTCCTCTCATCTCTACCACTCATCTCTGGTCTCAACTCATCTCCCTCCACTCCTCAACTGACTAACTAGACCTGACCTGAGTATATATAGGACCTGAACTTTATCCCCATCTAGTGGTGGGATGTATAAATTACACCTAATATGCCTGTTAACAGGGATTTTACAGATACACAAAGGCAAAGTTATACATGACAACCTAGTACTCTTAATAATATAAAAAAAAGTGCTTTTAAGCAGTGCCCACACACACGTTGTGGGACGCTGCAGAAGACATAGAATGCACTGACGCACAACCACTTATGTTTCCTGATGAGGACATGGGAATACCACCTCAGCACGTCTCTGATGATGACGAAACACAGGTGCCAACTGCTGCGTCTTTCTGCAATGTGCAGACCGAAAAGGAGGTCAGGGTGGAAGACTGGGTGGAAGACGATGCAGGGGACGATGAGGTCCTAGACCCCACATGGAATGAAGGTCGTGCCACTGACTTTCAGAGTTCGGAGGAAGAGGCAGTGGTGAGACCGAGCCAACAGCGTAGCAAAAGAGGGAGCAGGGGGCAAAAGCAGAGCAGCCATCGCCAAAACAGTTCGCCTGCTACTAGCCACTACCACCAGGGACTGAGAACACAAAAGGCAGCTTCAAGGAGTTCCCTGGCATGGCAATTCTTCACACAATGTGCTGACGACAAGACCCGAGTGGTTTGCATGCTGTGCCATCAGAGCCTGAAGCGAGGCATTAACGTTCTGAAACTTAGCACAACCTGCATGACCAGGCATCTACATGCGAGACACGGGCTACAGTGGAGTAAGCACCTTCAAAACAAAGAAAGGGCTCAGGCCCCTCCTGCTCCCTCTTCTTCTGCTGCCTCGGCCTCTTCCTCCGCCTCTGGAGGAACGTTGGCACCTGCTGCCCAGCAAACAGAGGATGTGCCACCAACACCACCACCTCCATCACCAAGCATCTCCACCATGTCACACGGAAGCGTTCAGCTCTCCATCTCACAAACCTTGGAGAGAAAGCATAAATTCCCAGCTAGCCACCCTCGATCCCTGGCCCTGAATGCCAGCATTTCTAAACTACTGGCCTTTGAAATGCTGTCATTCAGGCTGGTGGAGACGGACAGCTTCAAACAGCTCATGTTGCTTGCTGTCCCACAGTACGTCATTCCCAGCCGCCACTACTTCTCCAGGAGAGCCGTGCCCTCCCTGCACAACCAAGTATCGGAAAAAATCAAGTGTGCACTGCGCAACGCCATCTGTGGCAAGGTCCGCCTAACCACAGATACGTGGACAAGTAAGCACGGCCAGGGACGCAATATCTCCCTAACTGCACACTGGTTAAATGTAGTGGCGGCTGTACCCTAGGCGGAGAGCTGTTTGGCGCACGTCCTTCCGCCACCAAGGATCGCAGGGCATCAGTTTTTGTCTTCTGTTGCCTCCTCTTCCTACTCGGCTTCCTCCTCCTCTTCTACCACCTCCTCATCCGGTCAGCGACAGACCTTCACCACCAACTTCAGCACAGCCAGGGGTAAACATCAGCAGGCCGTTCAGAAACTGATGTGTTTGGGGGACAGGCCCCACACCGCGCAGGAGTTGTGGCGGGGTATAGAACAACAGACCGACGAGTGGTTGCTGCCAGTGAGCCTCAAGCCTGGCCTGGTAGTGTGCGATAATGGGCGAAATCTCGTTGCAGCTCTGGGACTAGCCGGTTTGATGCACATCCCTTGTCTGGCGCATGTGCTGAATTTGGTGGTGCAGAAATTCATTCACAACTACCCCGACATGTCAGAGCTGTTGCATAAAGTGCGTTCTCATCCTGCCGCCGCTCGGCTGTCTTCTCTACAGTGTAACTTCGGCCTTCCGGCTCACCACCTCATTTGCGACGTGCCCACCAGGTGGAACTCCACCTTGCACATGCTGGAGAGACTGTGCGAGCAGCAGCAGGCCATAGTAGAGTTTCAGCTGCAGCATGCACGGGTGAGTCGCACTGCGGAACAGCACCACTACACCACCAATGACTGGGCCTCCATGCGAGACCTGTGTGCCCTGTTGCGCTGTTTCGAGTACTCCACCAACATGGCCAGTGGCGATGACGCCGTTATCTGCGTTATAATACCACTTCTATGTCTCCTTGAGAAAACACTTAGGGTGATGATGAAAGAGGATGTGGCCCAGTACGAGGAGGAGGAGGAGGAGGAGGAGGAGGAAGAGGGGTCATTTCTAACACTTTCAGTCCAGTCTTTTAGAAGTGGCTCAGAGGGAGTTTTTTTGCAACAGCAGAGGCCAGGTAGAAATTTGGCCAGCCAGGGCCCTCTACTGGAGGAGGAGGAGTATGAGGATGAAGAATGTTCACAGCGGGGTGGCACCCAACGAAGCTTGGGCCCATCACTGGTGCGTGGCCTGGGGGGATACGTAGGACGCAGATGATACACCTGCCACAGAGGACAGCTTGTCCTTACCTCTGGGCAGCCTGGCACACATGAGCGACTACATGCTGCAGTGCCTGTGCAACAACAGCAGAGTTGCCCACATTTTAATGTGTGCTGACTACTGGGTGGCCACCCTGCTGGATCCCGGTTACAAAGACAATGTGACATCCTTAATTCCCTCCACTGGAGCGTGATCGGAAGATGCGCGACTACAGGTGCACGCTGGTAGACGCGCTCCTGAGAGCATTCCCGACTGACGCCGGGGGACAAGTGGAAGCACAAGGCGAAGGCAGGGGTGGAGGAAGAGGTCGCCAAAGCAGCTGTGTCAGCGCCAGCACCTCAAAAGGCAGGGTTAGCATGTCTGACATGTGGAAAAGCTTTGTCACCTCGCCGCAACAACCGGCCCCAACTGCTGATATGGAGTGTGTTAGCAGGAGGCAGCATTTGAACAACATGGTGGAACAGTACCTGTGCACACGCCTACACGTACTGACTGATGGTTCTGCCCCATTCAACTTCTGGGTCTCCAAATTGTCCACATGGCCAGAGCTTGCCCTGTATGTCTTGGAGGTGCTGGCCTGCCCTGCAGCCAGTGTGCTCTCTGAACGTGTATTTAGCATGGCAGGAGGCGTCATTACAGACAGACGCAGCCACCTGTCCACAGCCGCGTGACAAACTCACATTTATTAAAATGATCCAGGCCTGGATCCCACAAGACTTGTCTGTACCTTGTGCAGCATAGACAGTTCTAACAGCCTCAACCATCCATCCTTGTACTCAAGTACACTTATTCCTTTTTTTTTTTTTATATGTCCCAATATTTTGGCGGATACCCCTATGTAAAAATGCAAAATAACACACATCTGTGTTGGCTACCTATTCCTCCTTCACCGCCGCTTCCACCTAGACCACCACGTGAGCCTACACCGCCACATCCACCCATTCACCATCCACCCATGTACACAAGCAAACACATCTAAAACCTAGACCTGCCCCCGACATGTTTCGCCAGAAATCTGGCTTCCTCAGGGGTAACGGGCAGACTTGGAGCCAAACGCCACTAATGAGGTTTAAAACACCTCACAAACAAAATTGACAGACATCTAAATCAATCAGAGCGCAATGCTTCTATGAGGAAGGTGTGAACTTATAAGACTCATACTCATTAGAGTCAATAGGATGTCCAGCTCACATAAACCTTGTTCATCCATGATCCTATCATAGGGCAGATGGGAGATAGTTAAATGACATCCTGCGCGTGAGCCAGCTGTGCGCAGACTTAGAGATACAGTGAAGGAGGATAAAATCTCCCACTGAGTCTGCGCACAGACTTAGTTATGAAAACTGAGTCAAGATCTCTAGTGCGCATTTCCTGCGCAGCCCATCGATGCGCAGGGACTCTGAATGAGAAGACATTAATCTGCTGCGCACAAGGTAGGTGTGCACAGACCTAGAAGAAAAGAAGAGAAAGCCAGCAACTTACATTGTAGCACACATGTTCTGCACGGCTACTTGATGCTCGTGTACTCACTCATAAGGAAACAATTGACTAGAAATTCCACCGTGAGAACTAAATATTATACATATGGTGTTGCACTTAATTTTATAATAAATCAATATATTACTGTCCCATGGAACATGTGACTAATGAGAAAGAGGAGGAACCCATTTGTGTTGTATATAAGTACCTGTTTTTAGTGCACTATGTATTGTCTTGATGAAGGGCTTAATACTATAGCCCGAAACGCGTTACAATTACTTTGTGTCTCTCCATGTGATATATGTTGGATCTTAAATCTTAAATTTTGAAAGCCGAATAAAGAACAAATTATTTTATACGTCAGAAGCTGGAATCGACCCTTTGTTTTTGGATATATCAAGCGTGGCTGGGTTCAAGCCACATTTTCCGTGCTTCACAAGGGTGATAGAGGTGAGAGCTGCAACTTTCCTTTTCTCTATAACATAATATAACCATGATAATTGTGTAATAAGTAGTGATGAGCGGCAGGGGTCATATTCGAATTCGTGATATTTCGCGAATATTTTGTAGAATATTCATCGAAAATTTGCAAATTCGAAAATTCGCGATTTTTTTTTTTACTCAAAAAATTGGAAAGGTAATCATTGTGTAATATGCGAATTTTCGGAATTCGAATTTTCGGATTCGAATTTTTTATTGCAAATTTTTCAACTTACAACTATTAGACAAAGAAGATTATATCACTATATTAGCTAAATTGCTCTATTCGATTTTTTTAGAATATTCTCTATCTTGCTATAACTTTGTTTTTTCGAATATTCGTAATATTCTAAAACAAGAATATATAGCAATATAGCGAATATAAAAAAAACGAATATAGAGCAAAATTCGCAAACACTACTACTCCTAAAGTCAAGTATATTTCAGCCTTCTTATTGGCCCACAAGCTAGAAGCAGTGAGGGATCATGTGTACTGATAAAAAAAAAATAATAATCGAAAAAAAAAAAAAAAAAAGAAAAAATTGGAATATTCGAAATTTCGAATATATAACTATATTCAAAATTTTCGCGAATTTTCTAAGTACCTATATTCGCGATAAAAAATTCGAAATTCGAATATTCGTGATCAACACTAGTAATAAGCTTAATGTGAAGAACGTATATTTCAGAAAAAGTGAATATACAGATTTAGGTAATTGTGGAAATGTAAATTAAAAATAAGTGACAATGAAGTGACCTAGCCCAAAATGCACAGATGGTAAATAGGGTTGAACGAATCCGAACTGTAAACTTCGGGTTCATACCGAACTTTAGGATTTTTGGACCCCGGACCCAAACTTTTCAGTAAAAGTTTGGGCTCGAGTTCGGCGTTCGGCGAGTTAATGGCGCTTTTTGAAAGGCTGCAGAGCAGCCAATCAACAAGCGTTTAACTCATGTGCACTTAGAAGCCATCACAGCCATGCCTACTAATGGCATGGCTGTGATTGGCCAGTGTAGCATGTGACCCAGGCTCTATATAAGCTGGAGTCACGTAGCGCTGCACGTCACTCTGCTGTGCTTAGTGTAGGGAGAGGACGCTGCTGGTGATTTCAGGGAGAGAATAGGAGAGACTCTGCTCAAAATCTGAATCTAACTGAGCGATCTACATGCATTGTGTTTTGTGGGTGCAGGGCACAATTTTTTTATCCTACCCTGAGCCCAGTGACCGAAAAAAAATAACTTTAATAAGTCAGTTTGGTGGGCGGCGGCGGCCATTTTATGCAAGCTCAGTGCACCAGCACTGCATCTGAGCTTTTGGGACATTGAAAATCCCAATTTTTCAGGCAATATACAACATCTGGATTAGTCTGTGTGCAATTTAAGCTAGAAAGACAGCCATCATTTTCTGGGGTTTTAAAAACACACTATTTTTTTCTCCAAAAAACAGTATTTTCCTGATCTGCAAGTGTTAAATTCAAATTTAATATATACAGCTTTCATATTCTGTTACCAAAAAAACACTTTTTTGGCAATATACAACATCTGTATTAGCCAGTGTGCAATTTAAGCTAGAAATACACCCATCATTTTCTGGGGTTTCAAAAACACACTTTTTTTTGCCAAAAAACACTATTTTCCTGATCTGCAAGTATTAAATTCAAGTTTAATATATACAGCTTTCATATTCTGTTATCAAAAAAACACTTTTTTGGCAATATACAACATCTGGATTAGTCAGTATGCAATTTAAGCTAGAAGTAAAGCCATCATTTTCTGGGGTTTTAAAAACACACTTTTTTGCCAAAAAACACTATTTTCAGGATTTGCAGCATCAGCACGTGTGAAATTACAGGCTTATATACTGCTGTCAAATTCAGCTGTTAAACAAACACCCGTTTGGGCAAAAAAGTTTATTTGGCAGCCTTTGCTGCATATGTCATTGTGAGATACACCCTTAATACATTTGGGTTAGATTCAGAGATTTGAAATACCGCCATTTGGTGCACCAATATTTAATTCAGGCCTACCGTGGTTCAGGTCGTGTGAGATACACCCTTTACATACAGGGGTTGGATTCAGGCATTTGAAATACAGCCATTTTGGGCAAAGAAATCTTTAATTGAGGCCTACAGTGGGTCAGGCCATGTGAGATACACCCTTTACATACAGGGGTTTGATTCAGGCATTTGAAATACAGCCATTTTGGGCAAAGAAATCTTTAATTGAGGCCTACAGTGGTTCAGGCCGTGTGAGATACACCCTTTACATACAGGGGTTTGATTCAGGAATTTGAAATACAGCCATTTTGGGCAAATAAATCTTTAATTGAGGCCTACAGTGGTTCAGGCCATGAGAGATACACCCTTTACACATAGGGGTTTGATTTAGGCATTTGAAATACAGCTTTTTTGGGCAAAGAAATCTTTAATCCAGGCCTACAGTGGTTCAGGTCGTGTTAGATACACCCTTTACATACAGGGGTTTGATTCCGACATTTGAAATACTGCCATTTTGAGCAAAGAAATCTTCAATTGAGGCCTACAGTGGGTCAGGCCGTGTGAGATACATCCTTTACATACAGGGGATTGATTCAGGAATTATGAAATACAGCTATTTTGGGCAAAGAAAATTAAAATTGAGGCTCACAGTGGTTCAGGCTGTGTGAGATACACCCTTTACATACAGGGGTTAGATTCAGGCATTTGAAATACTGCAATTTTGGGCAAAGAAATCTTTAATTAAGGCCTACAGTGGATCAGGCCGTGTGAGATACACCCTTTCCATACAGGGATTGGATTCAGGCATTTGAAATACAGCCATTTTGGGCAAAAAAATCTTTAATTGAGGCCTACAGTGGGTCAGGCCGTGTGAGATACACCATTTACATACAGGGGTTTGATTCAGGCATTTGAAATACAGCCATTTTGGGCAAAGAAATCTATAATCGAGGCCTACAGTGGTTCAGGCCGTGTGAGATACACCCTTTACATACAGGGGTTTGATTCAGGCATTTGAAATACAGACATTTTAGGCAAAGAAATCTTTAATTGAGGCCTACAGTGGTTCAGGCCGTGTGAGATACACCCTTTACAGACAGGAGTTTGATTCAGGCATTTGAAATACAGACATTTTAGGCAAATAAATCTTTAATTGAGGCCTACAGTGGGTCAGGCCGTGTGAGATACACCCTTTGCGTACAGGGGTTTGATTCAGGCATTTGAAATACCGCCATTTTAGGCAAATAAATCTTTAATTGAAGCCTACAGTGGGTCAGGCCGTGTGAGATACACCCTTTACATACAGGGGTTTGATTCAGGTATTTGAAATACAGCCATTTTGGGCAAAGAAATCTTTAATTGAGGATTATTCTGGTTCAGGCCGTGTGAGATACAACCTTTACATACTGTCATTCTATTTTACTATTAATTAAATACCCATTTAATGCAAGATCCTAAATTCGACAAATGTGAGGAGAACGTCAAATAAGGGACGTGGCCCACCTCGTGGTATTGCTGGGGGAGCTCCTGTTGCAGGGAAAGGACGTGGTCGATCTGTGCCAGCTACACGCACAAGTGAAACCCGTTCCTCAGGTGCGAGTAGGCGACAGAACCTGCAGTGGTATTTTGTCGGGCCTAATGCGGCTCTACCAATGGTGAGGCCTGAATAAGTACAGGCGATAGTAGATTGGGTTGCTGACAGTGGATCCAGTTCCTTCACATTGTCTCCCACCCAGTCTCCTGCTGTGAGACCTCAGTTGGCACCTGCAGCCAATGTCCATCAGTCTTTCACCTCACCCCCTTGCAAATCAGCAGTCTGAGCCCCAAGTCATGCAGCAGTCTCTTCTGCTTTTTGATGACTCTGTTAGCAGGGTTTCCCAGGGCAAGCACAACCTGCATGACCAGGCATTTAAGTGCAAAGCACAAGCTGCAGTGGAGTAGACACCTCAAAAACCAAGAAAGGTCTCTGGCTCCTCCTGCTTCTTTTTCTGCTGCAGTCGCGGCCTCTTCATCCACCTCTGGAGTGACAGTGCCACCTGCCACCCTGCAAACAGAGGATCTGCTAGCAACACCAACACCTGTGTCACCAAGCATCTCCACAATGTCCCACGGAAGCGTTCAGCTCTCCATCTCCCAAACGCTGGAGAGGAAGAGAAAGTATCCCCCTACCCACCCGCGATCCCTAGCCCTAAATGCCAGCATTTCTAAATTACTGGCCTTTGAAATGCTGTCATTCCATCTGGTGGAGACAGATAGTTTTAAAGGCCTTATGGCAGTTGCTGTCCCACAGTATGTCGTGCCCAGCCACCACTACTTTTCCAGGCGAGCCATCCCTTCCCTGCACAACCAAGTGGGGGTCAAAATCAGGTGTGCACTGCGCAACTTCATCTGTGGCAAGGTGCACCTGACTACGGATACGTGGACCAGTAAGCACGGTCAGGGCCGTTATATCTCCATAACAGCACACTGGGTAAATGCAGTGGCGGCTGGGCCTGAGGCGGATAGCAGTTTGGCGCATGTCCTTCCACCACCGAGGATTGCAGGGCGCTTCAGTTTGCCTCCTGTTGCTTCCTCCTCCTACTCTGCTTCATCATTCTCTACCAGCTCCTCATCCGGTCAGCCTAACAGCTTCACCACCAACTTCAGCACAGCCAGGGGTAAACGACAGCAGGCAGTTTTAAAACTTATCTGTTTGGGGGACAAACCCCACACCACGCAGGAGCTGTGGACTGGCCTTGAACAACAGACCAATGATTAGTTTGCGCCAGTCAGCCTCAAGCCCGGCCTGGTGGTGTGCGATAATGGGCGAAATCTCGTAGCAGCTCTGGGACTAGCCGGTTTGACGCACATCCCTTGCCTGGCGTATGTGCTGAATTTGGCGGTGCAGAGATTCCATAAAAATTACCCCGATATGTCAGAGCTGCTGCATAAAGTGCAGGCCATCTGTGCACGCTTTCAGCGTTCTCACCCTGCTCGCCTGTCAGCACTGCAGCGTAACTTCGGCCTTCCCGCTCACCGCCTCATATGCGACGTGCCCACAAGGTGGAATTCCACCTTGCACATGCTGGCCAGACTGTGTGAGCAGCAGCAGGCGATAGTGGAGTTTCAGCTTCAGCACGCACAGGTGAGTTGCTCGGTGGAACAGCACCACTTCACCACCAATGACTGGGCCTCCATGCGAGACCTGTGTTCCTTGTTGCGCTGTTTCGAGTACTCCACCAACATGGCCAGTGCCCATAATGCCGTTCTCAGCCTTACTATCGCACTTCTATGCTTCCTTGAAAAAATGCTCCTGGCGATGATGGAAGAGGATGTGGCACAGGATGAGGAGGAGGAGGAAGAGGGATCATTTAGTAGGGTTTCCGGCCAGTTATTCCCAAGTGGCTCCAAGGGTGGATTCCTGCACCCACAAACCCAAGGTACACAATTGTCCAGCAAGAGCACAGTTCTGGAGGATGATAAGTTGGAGGATGAGGAGGAGGAGATGGAGGAGGAGGAGGAAACATGTTCACAGCAGGGTGGCTCCCAGACCAGCTCATGGCCATTACTGGTGCTTGGATGGGGGGATACAGAGGACACAGACGATACACCTCCCACCGAGGACAGCTTTTTGTTGCCTCTGGGCAGCCTGGCACACATGAGCGATTACATGCTGCAGTGTCTCCGCAATGACCGCCGAGTTGCTTACATTCTAACTTGTGCTGATTACTGGGTGGCCACGCTGCTGCATGCCCGTTACAAGGACAACGTACCGTCCTTAATTCCGTCACTGGAGCGTAAGATTCGCGAGTACAAGCGCACGCTGGTAGACACGCTGCTGGTGGCATTCCCACCTGACAGCAGGGGGACAGTGGAAGCACAAGGCGAAGGCAGAGGATGAGGAAGAGGTCGCCAACGCAGCTGGGGCACCGCCAGCACCTCAGAAGGCAGGGTTAGCATTGCCAAAATGTGGAAATGCTTTGTCAGCACGCCACAACAACCAGCACCACCAGCTGATATGGAACGTCTTAGCAGGAGGCAGCATTTCAGCAACATGGTGGAACAGTATGTGTGCACATGCCTACACTTACTGAATGACGGGTTTGCCCCCTTCAATTTCTGGGTCTCCAAATTGGGCATATGGCCTGAGCTTGCCCTTTACGCCTTGGAGGTGCTGGCCTGCCCTGCAGCCAGTGTATTATCTGAACGTGTGTTTAGCACGGCAGGAGGCGTCATCACAGACAAGCGCAGACGCCAGTCCACAGCCAATGCGGACAAGCTCACGTTCATTAAAATGAACCAGGCATGGATCCCTCAGGACTTGTCCGTACCTTGTGCTGAATAGACATGTATACCGGCACTAACCAGCCATTGTTATACTGCAGCGCAATTGCTCATTCTTGTATTTTGGAAATTTCACACTCTTTTAGAGTGCACCCTAATAAAAAATAAATAAAAATTAAACCAAAAACCTGTGTTGGCTACCTCGTCCTCCTCCACCGCCGCTTCCACCTACACCGCTACATCCACCGCCTCCTCAAACTCCTACTCCATATGGAACTCCACCTCATAAATCAAAATTTTTTATTTATTTGTACGTATTTTATTTTATATCATTTCACTACTTTGTCATTTATTTTTAGGGTGAAATTCAGCAATTTTTGGGTGTATAGTATCACTGCTATACCTAGTAGGCCGGTAAAAAAAAAAAAAAATCATTTACATTTTAGGGGGAAATTAACCAATTTTTGGGTTTATAGTACCACTGCTATACCTAGTAGGCCGGTAAAAAAATTAAATAAATTGTCATTTTCATTTTCGGATGAAATTCACCAATTTTTGGGTGTATAGTACCACTGCTATACCTAGTAGACAGGTTAAACAATAAATATAAATTGTCAGTTAAATTTTCGTTTGAAATTCAACAATTTTTGGGTGTGAAGTACCACTGCTATACCTAGTAGACCGTTAAAAAAATTAAAATGGCAGTTACATTTTCTGGTGAAATTCAGCAATTTTTTGGTGTGATGTACCACTGATATACCTATTAGACCGGTAAAAAAAAAAAAAAACATTTGAAGTTGTCAAATTCACCAATTTATGGGTGTAATATACCCCTCCTCTACCTAGTTGACAGATTAATAAATTTCAATAATTTTTATTTTACATTTTCGGGTGACAATAAACAATTGTTTTCTGTCATAGACCCCTGCTCGACAGGTTAATAAATTTCTGCAATTTTTTTGTTACGTTCTTGGGCTGACATTATACAATTTTAGACGTGAATAAACCCCTGCTCTGCATAGGTGACAGGGAATAAAATTTCTGAAATACTTCTTTAATTGATGCGCGCCACCTCCTTTGACTCAATGCTTAAGCTTAAACAAGTTGTACCACATTTGCACTTCAATAATTTGTCCCACATTTCCGCTATCCTCTTTTGGCCAACATTTGCGCCTCAATAGCTTTTCCCTATTTTATGTTATTTTAAGTCATTTCCCTATCCACATTTGTTTGCAGAGCACTTGCCATGCTCTTAACCACATTTTGACGACATTTGCATCCCTCTAGCCCTTTCCCATGACATTTTTACAGCCATTTTAGTGCTCAAAAGTTCAGGTCCCCATTGACTTCAATGGGGTTCGGGTTCGGGGGCAAGTTCGGGTCCCGAACTCAAACATTTTTCCGAAGTTCGGCCGAACCCGTCTAACTCGAACATCCAGGTATCCGCTCAACTCTATTTACAATATATTTCTGTAATGACGTGGCCACCAGAGTCCACTGCAATCTTCAGGTCCAGGAAAGTCAACGTGCGTTCATGAATTTCAGATGTAAACTTTATACCTATACTGTTTGTTTTAGTGCATGAACGAATTTGTGAAATAATTCAGTGGTGCCGCCCCAGAGGATAAGTACATCATCGATGTACCTACTCCAGAATAAAATGTGATTGGTGAATGACTGATGACCTTCTGTGAAAATGATAGTGTTTTCCCACCACCCTAAAAACTAATTAGCATAATTTGGTGCACATTTACTACTCATAGCGGTGCCAATTAACTGTAAATAAAAGTGCCCTTAATTTTTTTTTAAAACTATCAGCATCAGAAAAACACAAAAATACAACTATTTTCTTTTTGATGGACACTTTTATTTACATTTAATAGGTACGAAGTTTACATCTGAAATTCATGAACACACATTGACTTTCCTGGACATGAAGATTGCAGTGTATTCTGGTGGCCACATCCTTACATAAATATATCGTAAACCCACTGCCGCTAACAATTTGTTACACTGGCAGAGTCATCGTCCGCAATAATTGAAAAACGGTATATCCACTGGCCAGCAGGCGGCGCAGGCGCGTGACGTAGTGAGTGACATGACACTGCTGCCGCCCGGCCTCCTGCCTGCTATGGGAGTTTAGTAAGTGCTGCATGCTGGATATCAGAGGTTTTAATACTTTAACATTGCCTACACGTTAGATATGATTTCTACAGTGAGCGGGGCCCGGTGTAATAGAATACAGTGACTGCACCGTGCCTTGTTGCCATTACAGCACCAGATGCCGGACCCCAGCCCCTCCTTCCCACTGATACACCGCTGACCGCGCTGTGCAGCATAGCGGCGGCGGTGTATCAGTGCAAATGGCAGCATTCACTCCATAAGACGCACTGCCATTTCCCCCCAAAAAATGCATCTTATAGGGCGAAAAATATGGTATTTTTCTTTTTTTACTGAAATACAAAATAACACATATAACCGCCACATTGATTGACTGCTACGGCTGCTACTTCTGTGAACCCCTGCACCATTACTTCCCGGGCAGATAGGCTGCTGCAAAGCAGGTGCTCTACCCTGGGCACGCTTGGCTTCCGACCTCCCACTGCTGCCACCCTGCTAAATCCCAGCCATGCTTTCAGCACATATAACCATTTTTCTGTTTGTACTGAACTAGGCCACTAAACGCTTTCAACACATCTAACCACTGCCAACGTGAACTGAGAATGCATTTTTCTGTTTGTACTGAAATAGACCACTAAACGCTTTCAACACATCTAACCGCCGCTGCCATGAACTGAGAATGTATTTTTCTTTTTTTACTATAATACACCCCTATATGCTTTCACTAGAAATAATTGCAACAGTGCTGTGCGTATATATTTATATTTTTTTAATGAAATACGCCGATATATACGCTTTCAACAGAAATAACTGCAGAAGTGACCTAAGAATATATATTTCTTGCTGGAATGAAATAGGCCACTATACGCTTTAACCAGAAAGCAATTAGATAGTGCAGTGCGTATATATTTTCTTATTTTACTGAAATACGCCCGTATACGCTTTCACTAGGAATAACTGCAACAGTGCAGTGCGTATATATTTGTCTTTTTTTACTGAAACACGCTGCTATACGCTTTAAACAGAAATAACTGCAACAGTGCAGTGCGTATATATTTTTTGTTGTTGTACTGTAATACACCCCTATACGCTTTCAACATAAATAACTGCAGAAGTAACGTAAGAATATATATTTCTTGTTGGAGTGAAATAGGCCACTATACGCTTTAACCAGAACACAATTAAATAGTGCAGTGTGCATATATTTCTTATTTTACTGAAATATGCCGCTATACACTTTAACCATAAAATAACTGCAACAGTGGAGCGCGTATATATTTTTCTTATTTTACTGAAATACACCCTATTTGCTTTCACCAGAAATAACTGCAACAGTACAGTGCATATATGTTTTTCTTTTTTTAATGAAATACGCCACTGTAGGCTTTCACCAGAAATAACTGCAAAAGTTGACCTAAGAATATATATTTCTTGTTGGAATGAAATAAGCCACTATACGCTTTAACCAGAACACAATTAAATAGTGCAGTGCGCATATATTTGTCTTATTTGACTGAAATACGCCCCTATACCCTTTCACCAGAAATAACTGCAACAGTGCAGTGTGTATATATTTTCCTTATTTTTACTGAAATAAGCCCCTATACACTTACACCAGAAATAACAGCGCAGTGGGTATATATTTATATTTATTTACAAAAACATGCATCTATACGCTTTAAACATAAATAACTGCAACAGTGTAGAGCATATATATTTTTCTTTTTTTATTGTAATATGCCCCTATACTCTTTTAACAGCTTCCCGACGGCCTAACGCAGGGATGCGTCCTGGCGGCGGTCGATTCATTCCTCCTAGATGCATATATGCGTCATCTCGCGAGACGCGAGATTTTCTGTGAACGCGCGCACACAGGCGCTCGCGTTCAGGTAAGCGAGTGGATCTACAGCCTGCCAGCGGCGATCGTTCGATGGCAGGCTGTAGATGCGATTTTTTTTAACCCCTAACAGGTATATTACATGCTGTTTTGAAAACAGCGTCTAATATACCTGCTACCTGGTCCTCTGGTGGTCCCTTTTGCTTGGATCGACCACCAGAGGACACAGGCAGCTCTGTAATAAGTAGCACCAAGCACCACACTACACTACACCCCCCGTCACTTATTAACCTCTTATTAACCCCTGATCACCCCATATAGACTCCCTGATCATCCCCCTGTCATTGATCACCCCCCTGTAAGGCTCCATTCAGACATCAGTATGTTTTTTACGGATCCACGGATCCATGGATCGGATCCGCAAAACACATATGGACGTCTGAATGGAGCCTTACAGGGGGGTGATCACCCCATATAGACTCCCTGATCACCCCCCTGTCATTGATCACCCCCCTGTAAGGCTCCATTTAGACGTCCGTATGTGTTTTACGGATCCATGGATCGGATCCGCAAAATATATACGGACGTCTGAATGGAGCCTTACAGGGGGGTGATCAATGACGGGGGGGTGATCACCCCATATAGACTCCCTGATCACCCCCCTGTCATTGATCACCCCCCTGTAAGGCTCCATTCAGACATTTTTTGGGCACAAGTTAGCGGAAATTGATTTTTATTTTTATTTTATTTATTTAGTTTTTTCTTACAAAGTCTCATATTCCACTAACTTGTGACAAAAAATAAAATCTCACATGAACTCACCATACCCCTCACGGAATCCAAATGCGTAAATTTTTTTAGACATTTCTATTCCAGACTTGTTCTCACGCTTTAGGGCCCCTAAAATGCCAGGGCAGTATAAATACCCCACATGTGACCCCATTTCGGAAAGAAGACGCACCAAGGTATTCTCTGAGGGGCATATTGAGTCCATGAAAGATTGAAATTTTTGTCCCAAGTTAGCGGAAAGGGAGTCTTTGTGAGAAAAAAATAAATAAATCAATTTCCGCTAACTTGTGCCAAAAATTTTTTTTCTATGAACTCGCCATGCCACTCATTGAATACCTTGGGGTGTCTTCTTTCCAAAATGGGGTCACATGTGGGGTATTTATACTGCCCTGGCATTTTAGGGGCCCTAAAGCGTGAGAACAAGTCTGGAATCCAAATGTCTAAAAATACCCTCCTAAAAGGAATTTGGGCCACTTTGCGCATATAGGCTGCAAAAAAGTGTCACACATGTGGTATCGCCGTACTCAGGAGAAGTTGGGCAATGTGTTTTGGGGTGTCATTTTACATATACCCATGCTGGGTGAAATAAATATCTTGGTCAAATGCCAACTTTGTATAAAAAAAATGGGAAAAGTTGTCTTTTGCCGAGATATTTCTCTCACCCAGCATGAGTATATGTAAAAAGACACCCCAAAACACATTGCCCTACTTCTTCTGAGTATGGCGATACCAGATGTGTGACACTTTTTTTCAGCCTAGATGGGCAAATGGGCCCACATTCCAAAGAGCACCTTTCGGATTTCACAGGGCATTTTTTAGACATTTTGATTTCAAACTACTTCTCACACATTAGGGCCCCTAAAATGCAAGGGCAGTATAAATACCCCACAAGTGACCCCATTTTGGAAAGACGACACCCCAAGGTATTCCGTGAGAGGCATGGCGAGTTCCTAGAATTTTTTATTTTTTGTCACAAGTTAGTGGAAAATGATGATTTTTTTTTTTTTCTTACAAAGTCTCATATTCCACTAACTTGTGACAAAAAAATTAAAACTTCCATGAACTCACTATGCCCATCACGAAATACCTGGGGGTGTCTTCTTTCTAAAATGGGGTCACTTGTGGGATAGTTATACTGCCCTGGCATTTTAGGGGCCCTAATATGTGGGAAGTAGTTTGAAATCAAAATGTGTAAAAAATGCCCTGTGAAATCCTAAAGGTGCTCTTTGGAATGTGGGCCCCTTTGCCCACCTAGGCTGCAAAAAAGTGTCACACGTGGTATCGCCGTACTCAGGAGAAGTTGGGCAATGTGTTTTGGGGTGTCATTTTACATATACCCATGCTGGGTGAGATAAATATCTCGGCAAAAGACAACTTTTCCCATTTTTTTATACAAAGTTGGCATTTGACCGAGATATTTATCTCACCCAGCATGGGTATATGTAAAATGACACCCAAAAACACATTGCCCAACTTCTCCTGAGTACGGCGATACCACATGTGTGACACTTTTTTGCAGCCTAGGTGAGCAAAGGGGCCCACATTCCAAAGAGCACCTTTAGGATTTCACAGGGCATTTTTTACACATTTTGATTTCAAACTACTTCCCACACATTAGGGCCCCTAAAATGCCAGGGCAGTATAACTACCCCACAAGTGACCCCATTTTGGAAAGAAGACACCCCCAGGTATTTCGTGATGGGCATAGTGAGTTCATGGAAGTTTTATTTTTTGTCACAAGTTAGTGGAATATGAGACTTTGTAAGGAAAAAAATAAATAAATAAAAAAAATCATCATTTTCCGCTAACTTGCGACAAAAAAATAAAAAGTTCTATGAACTCACTATGCCCATCAGCAAATACCTTAGGGTGTCTACTTTCCGAAATGGGGTTATTTGTGGGGTTTTTCTACTGTCTGGGCATTGTAGAACCTCAGGAAACATGAAAGGTGCTCAGAAAGTCAGAGCTGCTTCAAAAAGCGGAAATTCACATTTTTGTACCATAGTTTGTAAACGCTATAACTTTTACCCAAACCATTTTTTTTTACCCAAACATTTTTTTTTTATCAAAGACATGTAGAACAATAAATTTAGAGAAAAATTTATATATAGATGTCGTTTTTTAAAAAAAAAATTACAACTGAAAGTGAAAAATGTCATTTTTTTGCAAAAATTTCGTTAAATTTCGATTAATAACAAAAAAAGTAAAAATATCAGCAGCAATGAAATACCACCAAATGAAAGCTCTATTAGTGAGAAGAAAAGGAGGTAAAATTCATTTGGGTGGTAAGTTGCATGACCGAGCAATAAACGGTGAAAGTAGTGTAGTGCAGAATTGTAAAAAGTGGTCTGGTTATTAAGGGTGTTTAAGCTTAGGGGAGCTGAGGTGGTTAAACGGCTTCTGTCACCCCACTAAACTCTTTTTTTTTTTTGTGTACTTATTATCCCTATCCTGCCATATTGTCATACATTATGTTTTTAATAATTTTCGTTCAGTAGATTTAGCAAAAAACGTACTTTTATGATATGCTAATTACCTTTCTACCAGCAAGTAGGGCGTCTACTTGCTGGTAGCAGCCGCAGAAAACCGCCCTCCTTCTGTTGATTGACAGGGCCAGCCGTGATCTCCTCCTCCGGCCAGCCCTGTCAGCATTTCAAAAATCGCGCGCCTGTGTTAATTCGGCGCAGGCGCTCTGAGATAAGGAGGCTCGCCTCCTCAGTACTCCCTCAGTGCGCCTGTGCCGATGACGTCTTCTCTTTCGGTGACGTCATCGGCGCAGGCGCACTGAGGGAGTTTTATTATTATTTTTTATTTTTACGTATTTTGTTATTTCAAGTCATTTCCCTATCCACCTTTGTTTGCAGAGCACTTGCTATGCTCTTAACCACATTTTGCTGGCATTTGCAGCCCTCTAGCCCTTTCCATGAAATTTTTACAGCCATTTTAGTGCTCAAAAGTTCGGGTCCCCATTGACTTCAATAGGATTCGGGGTCAAGTTCGGGTCCTGAACTCGAACTTTTTTGTGAAGTTCGGCCGAACATTTTGAACCCGAACATCTAGGTGTCCGCTCAACTCTAGAACAGACATCTCAACCTATTGCTACTGTACATGGTTCAGGTTTTTAAGTTTTGGCCCATCTCTTACATTGGTGCCACATATCACTAAAATGAAGTCCGCAAAGAGGAGAGCAGACCACGAATGCTATTTTCGGAAGTCGCTTAGATATGAATGGGAAGGATACTGTGCAAGCGCCGCCACAGTTCCATTCACTTCTATGGGGCTGACGAAAATAGCCGGTGCTCGACTATTTTAGTCAGTCCCATAGAAATGAATTTAGGGTGGCCATGCATGGGCGGTCCACTCTGCTTCTCTTTGGGGGCTCGATTTTAGAGATAGGTGCAGGTCCATTAGGATATGCCCCAAATTTATGAGATGACACATGTCCCTTTAAGCACAGATACTACGACTCCAGCAACACTGCTAGATGACAATGTTTTCAAGTGCTGGGAAACATTGCTATTATGTTACAGTTTAATGAACTGATTGTCGTGCACTTGAAAATATTGCCATCTACCTTTTTGCTGGAGTGGTAGTGTCTGTGCTTAAAGGGGTTGTGTCAGCTCATAAATTTAGGCAGTGGCCGGGTTTGTGGTGGCCCCAACGCTAAGCTAGGTCCGCCAGACACAGTTGAGTTTTTCTGCTCTCCGGGAGTGATCGTAAGGAGTGGTGCACCCCAATGGGTAATAAGCCCAGAGTGTCAGGATCTGCAGTAAACCAGTGTGCTTTACTGAAGGAATTCAAGTGCAAAACAATACAGGCAAGGCATTGGGCCGACTTCTCCAGTCTCCTCCCTCCTCCCTGGTTTAGGATGTGGGTCCTATCTATGGGTGACACTTGGAGAAGAGAAGGGATCAGGTTGCAAAGTAGTTGTAACGTGCCCAGGGGGATGGATAGAATAAACCTGATGGATCTATAGTCAATATGCTCTACTAGCGCAGTGCATATGGACACAGCTCCCTACAGCGGCATTGGGTAAGTCTCTCCATATTTACATAATTAGCAGGATTGCCTATAGATCCATCAGGTTTATTCTATCCATCCCCCTGGGCACGTTACAACTACTTTGCAACCTGATCCCTTCTGTTCTCCAAGTGTCACCCATAGATAGGACCCACATCCTAAACCACCTTTAGATCATGGTCAACAACATCTATTGCTTCTCCTTAACATAGAGGTTTCCATATATACTGCTCTAACTGGCGATGATGATTTAAGTATAATGCTATTTTTCTTTCCTATGCCCTTCTTTAATTTCTCCCTTTTATCTTTGTTTCTTGCATGTTATGCTAAGCTTTTGCTTAATACCAATACTGTATGGCAATGAATACGTATATACGATGTTAATAGCGTATGAGCATGAGCAATTGTCTTAAGAATACCATGTGTAAATATGTAACCAGATGTTGGTATATATGTCCACAAAATTGTAATTGCCACTTTTCTATTGATATTGTCACAGTTTGATAAAGGCCATCTAGGCCGAAACGTCACTTTGAAGCCGCACGTCAAAATAAACAGAATACCATTTGACTCACAAAACAACTGGAGTTTTTCTATTTTATTAGAGAACACACAGATAGATACATACAGTCAGTCTGTCGTCTGAGAGTCACATGACAGATGGGGTGGTGCCGTGGTGGGGGCGGCGTTCGGACCCAGCGTACTAGTGCAGGGCGGGCGCAGGCTGGGAGTGTGGCAGCCGCAGAGACGAGTTGACGACTTGATGTCACGGTCGTCAACACGTAAAGCTGCGCTGCTGAATGCCTGCCCGACCACGCAAACGGACTTTGCAAATTGCTGCCGCCTGCCAGTGAGTGCCTTGCCTTCATGTTCTGAGTTCTCTCTGCTCCTGTTATTGCTAAAAAGTTTTAAAAAAAGTATGTACCCCTATACCCCCACTACCTAGTACCTCGCCTCATGGCCTGCCCTCCCTCCTGCTTGGTTTGCGCCCAGCCCCTCCTCAACCTGTCCCTGATGATACGGTTACCCCTATAACTTAGGGTATAATTAGTACATTATACAGGGGTAATATAACTAAGGACCCCTGTATAATGTCCCCTGATAGCCCTTATTTATAATATTACCCATAATGTCCCCTGATACCCCTCAGTTATATAACTGAGGGTAATCAGGGTACATTATACAGGGGGTAATATAACCAAGTGGTATCAGGGTACATTATACAGGGGGTAATATAACTTATATTACCACCGTATAATGCCTGATAGGCCTCCTGAGTTATATTACCCTTGTATAATTATGTACCTGGATACCCCTTAGTTATATGATCTCGGCGGGGTCATATAACTAAGGGGTATCAGGGTACATTATTATACAGGGGTAATATAACTCAGGAGGCCTATCGGGCATTATACGGTGGAATATATAGCTTACATTACCCCTGTATAATGTCCCATGATAGCCCTCCTCAGTTATTTTACCCTTGTATAATTATGTACCCGGATACCCCTTAGTTATATGATCTCGGCGGGGTCATATAACTAAGGGGTATCAGGGTACATTATTATACAGGGGTAATATAACTCAGGAGGTCTATCAGGCATTATACGGTGTTAATAAAGCTTACATTACCCCTGTATTATGTCCCATGATAGCCCTCCTCAGTTATATTACCCTTGTATAATGTACCCTGATACCCCTCAGTTATATTACCCCTGTGTAATGTACCCTGATATCCCTTAGTTATATAATATAACTAAGGGGTATCAGGGTGCATTATACAGGGGTAACATAACTAAGGAGTTCTATCCTATCAGGGACGTAATACAGGGGTAATGTAAACTATATTACCCCTTTATAATGTCTGTCTACTTACAACCAAAGTACCCTGATACCCCTTAATTATATTACTCCGGCGCCAGGGGCGTAGCTGCAGGGGAAGCGGCTGCTTTAGTATTTTTGAGTAGTATGATTAGCTGGTGAAAATTATTAGTGCCCCCCCATTTTTGACTGTGTATCTTCTGTGCCCCCCATATATATTGATCCTAGAGTCGCCACTGGCACCGACTATTTACATCAGCCCCATAGAAGTGAATAGAACAGTGGCCATGCTTGCACAGTGCTCTTCCCATTCAATTCTATGGGACTTCCGAAAATAGCATGCACGGTACACTCTCCTTCTCTTTGCAGACTCCGTTTTAGAGATAGGTGTGCGGGTCCCACCTCTGAGATCCACACCTATCAGACATTAGGGACATATCCTAGTGATATGTCATCAATTTATAAGATGTGTCAAACCCTTTAACAGCCTGGAACATGTATACTAGCAATAGGTTGAGATGTCTGTTCTTAAATGTATTAATGTCTATCTATTCACCATTATCTTTGGTCGTGACTCGTGATACATATTAACTTGCCTTCTAAACATTGCAAGAATTGCAATGTTATTTTTTTCTGAGCTGCAGTAGTTTATGTTGGAAGCATGCAAATCACCCAATTAATTTGTAATCTAAGCACTCAATCCAACTTCTTTCAAGGAAAAATATAATACATATTTGACATAAACACATGGTTTTCTGCAAGTAATTATACTGAATCAGTATCACCATGGGAAATCAATTGTGAAAAAGATGCAGGTTATTAATACTGAAATGAGAATCCAGACTTGTTCTAAAACCTTGGCCCTTGTGATGCAGAGTCAGTAGTTCTCAATCCAATCTAAACTAAAGATCATTGTAATGTTATTCTATTACTTACAAATTAATTGCATTTCATATACAATAGTCTCATGTATATGATTCCCGGCGGTAAAAAAGAAGATACTTGTGGAAAACCTAGGAATATTTCAGAAAGACATGCAAGGAGGCTTTATTAAACCCCGTACTCCAGAATGCCAATTTAAGTTTTGTTACCTTTTGGGCTTATTTTTGCAAACCTTTTGCATTTTCAAACTGCTCACTCCAGTAAAAGTTGGCAAGTGGGTGTAGTGTGTTAATTTGTTTCACTCCAAAAAGGGCACAATCTCACTCAAGTATGAGGATAGGCTAAAAACATGTGTAAACAAAATGTTAACATTTAAAAATGCACCAAATTTAACAAATATGCTGTTTGATGAATTTGGTGCAAATTATTCTAAAACCAATTTAAGATTTAATTTAAAAAATTGCCCTCGTGATAAATTACTGCCATTATTAAAACAAGTTCTTACTGTATATTTGATGCAAACATGCAGTATATACTTTTTTCTTTGTATGTGTTTTGCATGCAGTATATTGTTTTATATCCAGTTATTGCTGCATTGATTACATTTACCATATTAGAGACAGTTAACCCCTTCTCAACATCTGCCATTTTACACAGCAGATACCCAGGACTTATGTCTGTGATTGGCAATAACGCCACTCACAGACATTGAACCCATCAAATTCTGTGATCAATTGTGACCAATGCATCTGAAAGGTTTTTACCCAGGAGTGCAGTGCTCCTGGGGTCCAAACCGATTCTCTGTGCTGAGATCAGGAATGCTTTTTGTTCATTGTGGTAGTCTGGGTATCTGAAGAATCCAAGGCTACCACAGCAATAGTCCTATGGGACTCCATAGGAACGTATTGAATGTTCCACAGGCTGCAATGATAATTCATTGCAGTCTATCGGACTAGTGAACTAATGATCACATGTTCAAATCTCCAGAGAGGACTTAATATAAGTGTATAAAAGAAAAGAAAAAAGATTAAAATATAAAAATTCAAATCACCCCCTTTCCAAACAAAAAAAAAAAACGATTATTTGAACTGCCGCATCCCAAAATGCCCATACTATTAAAATATAAATAAATATAAATGTATTTATCTCAAATGGTGAACTCCATAGCAGAAAAAAAATAAAACTTATCTGATGGATGATTTGGCTTTTTTTTTTAATTTTATATATTTTTTGCATCACTTTAACTAAAAAAAGTTTAATAAAAAGTGATGAAAAAGGCAAACCCACTCCAAAATGGTATCACTGAAAAGTACAGATCAGCCCACAAAATATGAGCTATCACCCACCTTTATATATGTAAATATAAAAAAGTTATGAGGGCCATAATATGGCAATGAAAAGAAATAAAAATCTTACATTTTAAAACACAAGAAAAACTATATAAACATGGTATCACTGTAATCGCACTGACCCAGAGAATGAAGGTAACAATCAGCTTTACTACATAGGAAATGCTGTGAAAAATGAACATAAAACTTGGAATTTTTTCCAGCTTCTCACAACCTATGCAATATAATATGGTTTTATTAAAAAGTACAACTTGGCTCGAAAATAAACAAAGCCCTCAAACGGCTATGCGAATGAAAAAAAAAAAAAAAAGTTATGGCTCAGGGAGTGAAAACTGAAAATGCAAAAACGGTACATTGCCATATCAAGAAAGGGGTTAAATGACTAACATCTATACATATCAATTTAAATGAGCTTTCCCATGACAAGTGATGACTTATCACCATGATTTTTGCTGACCCCATTAGCAAACCTCATGCATATCACCAACAAGCTTAGTTTCCTCAGGAGTACAGAACAGGAGAGATTTTTAATGCTTAAAGGGGTTATCCCATGACTAAAGTAAATAATGAAAATAAGACATTGTGGCGAAACCAACCTCGCCACGGTGTTTTGGAGAGGCCTGTTTATCCGCCTCTTGCCTCAGGATTATGGCCCATACTAACTTTTAAACCCCTGAACCTATTCAAGTGAATTTTGGATAGGTTTGTCCCCAGGTTATACTGTTTAAATTGATGTAAGTTGTATGTATGGCCAATGTAAACTCACAAAGTTGTAACAATTTATAAGTGTAACTTGTCAGCTTGGGAGGAAATGCTGGGTGTGTTTCTATTGTGCCATCGTCCCATTGTGTGTTTAAAGGGTGATGTCTGTCCTATTGTCTGCACATGTGTATTGGGGACTTCTCTTTGTCTTGATAGATAATTGGATTGCTCCTCAGGTTGTCTCCGGGACAGAGAGGAGGGAACCATGATGCATTGTGGGGATATGTTGTATCTGTCCTATGTCACAGTCTTCATTCTGGTCCTCTGGGGGCGTGAACGATTGGTTGCTGTAGTTACATTGTATGTGTTGTAAATTACTGATTAGTTGTATTTCAAACCCCTGTGGGCAGTACTATGTTTGTGGTTTATGAATAAAAGAGGCTGTACTTGAAGTACAGTCAGACCACTGCTTGACCCTCAACACAGAGCCTTGTCTCGTTATTGGGGGGATCCGCTGTATGCTGTTACAGACTGATTGCCAGGAGTGTAAGCTGATTCCTGTTCGTCTGCTAGCAGCTATTCGTGAGGTTCCAGTTTGGAGTGCTATTTTGTATCCAGTTCGGGAGTTTGGTGTTCTGCAGTAGCTGGGCCTGTCTCTCAGAAAGGGGCCTATCGCCTAAACGGATTTTAACCCCTTGTCTGCGGAAACGGTCCGTTACATTGGTGGCAGCAGTGGGATACGATGAGGGTGTCATGGATGACCAAGATGCAGTCCGCAAAGGCATCTGGTACCAGGTACTGGGTATTGTGGAGTATATGCAGGACGAGAGACTCCCCACGGAAGACCAGCGGTTGCAGAAGCGAGTAGCCCTGCGGATGCCCTTCCTGGGAGAGCAGCCCCGGGAGGAATGGGTAAAGGAATTGGAACTCCTAGCATGGCGGGAGCTGTGGCTGGAAGATGCCTACCAGGCGCTCTGGTGGTATGGGGCACAGTACCTACCCAGGACAGCTGAGCATGACAAGCCGGAGGGAGAGGAGTTTGATGGTCCTGGCTTGTTATGGGAGACTTTTTCAGAGCTGGAGTTTGGGAGCCCTACACAAGCCCGGTTCCATGATCTCTTGGAATGGAGGGAGAGCAGGTATGACTGGGACGACACTCATGAGATTGAGCAGGACCTGGTCCACCTGGTGACCCGGGAGATGGAGCTGGAACAGGGCTACCAGCAGCTGTTCCACGCCAGTGAGAAGTGTCAGCAGGACAGTAAGGTGACAAACCCAGTCTCCATTCCCCAGCGGCAGAGTGTCCAGCAGGGAATAGAGAGCCCAGTCTCCTTTCCCCAGCAGCAGGACACTGTATTGGGAGCGGAGACGGTCGGTCACCCTCCTAAGCGGCTGGAAGTATGTATGGGAGAGGAGCTCGTTACCCCCTCTCCCCAGCGGCAGCTTAACGCACTAGGGGGAGACAGTAACCCCCACAACAGTGCAGATGGGACCGTGGTCTCTGCACCTACGGCACAGGGGGTAGAGACAGTCGGTCTCACCCTCCAACAGCCAGACTCTAAGCCAGGGAGCAACACAGAGACAGGGAGTACCAGCTTCCAGCATAACCTTGGTGGACTCACTGGACAGAGACAGGCTACCAAATGCAACAGGTCCAGTATTGGGTTGTGGGTGGGCTGCCAGACTAACTCAGGTACCGACCGGCGTGAGGTCAGGTATCTGGTTAGTCTTCCCTGGGGGGGAGATGTGTGGCGAAACCAACCTCGCCACTGGGTTTTGGAGAGGCCTGTTTATCCGCCTCTTGCCTCAGGATTATGGCCCATACTAACTTTTAAACCCCTGAACCTATTCAAGTGAATTTTGGATAGGTTTGTCCCCAAGTTATACTGTTTAAATTGATGTAAGTTATATGTATGGCCAATGTAAACTCACAAAGTTGTAACAATTTATAATAAGTGTAACTTGTCAGCTTGGGAGGAGAATGCTGGGTGTGTTTCTATTGTGCCATTGTCCCATTGTGTGTTTAAATGGTGATGTCTGTCCTGTTGTTCTCACATGTGTATTGGTGATTTCTCTTTGTCTTGAGAGATAATTGGATTACGCCTCGGGTGTCTCCAGGGCAGAGAGGAGGAGACCATGATGCATTGTGGGGATATGTTGTATCTGTCCTATGTCACAGTCTTCATTCTGGTCCTCTGGGGGCGTGAAAGATTGGTTGCTGTAGTTACATTGTATGTGTTGTAAATTACTGATTGGTTGTATTTCAAACCCCTGTGGGCGGACCTGTATTTGCAACAACTGTAATAAAAACCAGGCTGGGTGTGCCAGCACCTCAGACCACTGCTTGACCCTCAACACGGAGCCTTGTCTCGTTATTGGGGGGATTCGCTGTATGCTGTTAGTAGACCGAGTGTAAGCTGATCCCTGTTCATCTGCTAGCAGCTATTCGTGAGGTTCCAGTTTGGAGTGCTATTTTGTATCCAGTTCGGGAGTTTGGTGTCCTACAGTAGCTGTGCCTGTCTCTCAGAAAGGGGCTTATCGCCTAAATGGATTTTAACCCCTTGTCTGCGGAAACGGTCCGTTACAGACATGATATAGCAAATGACAATCAATACCTTTAGAACAAAGCTAGAACCAGCCCTGTACCTAACATGGATCCAGAGATCTCCTCATTCATTGCTCTGCTAGATTTATACCTAACTGACAGCTCAATGGGAGTGTCTTTTCTGCTTCACCTTAGGGGGCGTGTGCATGCTCTTCCAATCACCACTCAGAAGGCAGTTGAAGGATGAAACTGAGGGTGTGCGGCCATATAAGTGAGCAGGTAAAAAAAATAAGAAAAAAACAAACAGCAGGTGGCGCTATACAGATTCAGATCTAGGTGCTGGTTTGAAAACTGTACAATATTTTTTAGTGGGACAACCCCTTAGTCGTCATCAATATGCCTTTTTAGGCTACTTTCACACTAGCGTTTGGTGCGTATCCGCCTTGTATCTGCATAGACGGATCCGCACCAATAATGCAAACGCTTGAATCCGTTAATAACGGATCCGTTTGCGTTATTCATTAAAAAAAACGTCCAAGTCAAAACGGATCCGTCTTGACTTACATTGAAAGTCAATGGGGGATGGATCCGTTTTCAATTGCACCATATTATGTCAGTGAAAAATAGATCCATCCCCATTGACTTACATTGTAAGTCAGGATGGATCCGTTTGGCTCCGCATTGTCAGACGGTCACCAAAACGCTGCAAGCTGCGTTTTAGTGACCGTCAAAAAAACACAACGGAGACCAAAACGCAGCCAAATTGATGCATTCTGAACAGATCCTTATCCATTCAGAATGCATTGGGGCTGAACTGATCCGTTTTGGGCCGCTTGTGAGAGCCTTGAAACGGATCTCACAAGCGGACCCAGAAACACCAGTGTGAAAGTAGCCTTACAGCGGTCTCTAAGAGGCCTTAGGCTGGGCCGCTGCATTTTTTTTATAGTTTTCCGTGCAGTGGAGAGCAGGGGCTTGGCTCTCACTGCCCCATGTTTAACCCATAGAGAGAGCTCCCTCTTCCTCCGATCTGCACCCCACGAATAAGATTGTGGGATGCAAGGCTGAGGCTTAATGTGTCCTAGCAGGTCGCACCTCTGTAGCAAAGTCTGCTGGTAGATGTCAGTATTGCACTGGCAGTAAAATTCATTGCATTACATGAACAGTGCAAAGTACAGTATTTAAGAAGTCCCTTGTGGGACTATTAATTGGTTTAATTTTTCTTTAAAGTTTTAAGTAAATGGTAAATATTCCAAGTAAAAAAATAACTTTTTCCATTGAAAAAACACTTTTCAATGAAATTGCTAAAATAAAATCCCCTCCACATATTTGGTATTACCACATCCCTAACGACTCATATTACACAATTTATCCTGTACTGTGAATGCCATAAAAAGGCCAGAATTGCTGCTTTTTGCTTAGTATTCACCGCCAAAAAATAGAATGAAAAAAATAATAATCCTGCAAAAAATCAAGCTTTCACACAGCTCCGTAGAAAGAATAAAAAAATTATGGGTCGATACAAAAAAATCTTTTCTTAAATTATTCAAATTGCAGATCTGCAAAACGCGTAAACCGGCAGCATGCATTTTGTGGAATGGAATGTCCTGCCCGCTATAGAACAGTCCTATCCTTGTCTGTAAAATGGACAAGAAAAGAACATGTTCTATTTTTTGGGCGAGACCGCGGAACGGACATAATGATGTGGACAGCACACAGGTGTCCTGTTCGCATCTTTTGAGGCCACACAAAATAATGCGAATCAGATGCGGACCAAAGATACTTTTGTGTGCGTGAGCCTTAACAGTAACTGTTAGGGAAAATATTTCATCTTATATTTATGTACTGGTGCAAATAAAAAAAAAATGCTTTTAGGTAAAGCAAAAAATTGTCTGATAAATGTATTTGGAATCTGATAAAAACAATAAAATGTGACAAACAAATAACTGTACATAAAATTAGTCAGGTACCGGGCTCCAACTCCAACCACCAGTAAAATAAGGTTTGTCCAAAGCGATATCGTTTAAAGGGAATTTTGGAACATTTCAACCCAATTGGGGATCCTCAAAGGAATATATCTCTCAATAAAAGTACAAGTATATCAAAGGTCCACCAGTAAATCAAATCTGGGCTCCAACAGAGCGATTATATTTTCTAGCATTTTAGCTAAATGAATAAAAATTTAATTATGACACTTTCTCTTCCTCTGACAAATGCTCTCATCCTAAACACATAATTACTCTGGCTCTTCATAAAGCTTACTAAAGACTGGAGATTGACATGACAATTTTAGTAAAAGGTCTGCTGGTGAAAAACACGACCAATTTCTTAAGGCCTCTTTCACACGAGCATGGCGGATTGGTTCCAGATGCGTTCAGGGAGCGCTCAGTGAAACTCGCACCATTTTGCAAGCAAAATCAGTCAGTTTTGTCTGCGATTGCGTTAAGCTGTTCAGTTTTTTACGCGCGGGTGCAATGCCTTTTGATGCATTTTTCATGCGCGTGATAAAAAAACGGAAGGTTTACAAACAACATCTCTTAGCAACCATCAGTGAAAAACGCATTGCATCCGCACTTGCTTGCGGATGCCATGCGTTTTTTACTGAAGTCACATTCACTTCTATGGGGCCAGGGCTGCGTGAAAAAAACGCTGAATATAGAACATGCTGCGTTTGTCACGGAACGCAGGACTGATGTATACAGACCCATTGAAATGAATGGGTCAGGATTCAGTACGGGGGCTATGCGTTCACGTCACGCATTGCACCCGTGCGGAAAACTCGTGTGAAAGGGGCCTAAGAGGTGCAGGCCTCTTAATAAATCTGTTGCATCTTTGAGGTCTGTGCACCAAAAAATGAAGCCTATGGCCTAGTGAATGCCTGAGCAAAAAAAAAATCTCCTTCACATATTTGGTATTGTCGCATCCTTAATGATCCACACTACGCAAATATGTAGTTCATCCCATAGTGTGAAAACCGTAAAAAAAATAAAATAAAATAATGCCAGAATTTGTATTTGATCAACTGTTTTAGTGTAGGTCAGTCACTGGAAGTCAGACCTGGAAAAACACAGCTCTGTCCAGTGTATAGTTGATGCTACTGATTGCTGCAGTGGTGCCTCCATTGAAGTCAATGGGAACAGTGCTGCAGCAACCAGCTCTGTCCACTACACAATGGATGTAGCGTGTATTTCCAGCGCCGAAACTACACTACAGCTGATCTGTGTTGATTTGTCTTCTTCCCATACATTATTAACTAAATCTATCCTAGGCAAATTGTAAATTACTCAATAGCTCTGGAGAGAAATGCATAATTACATAGTATATAAGGCCAAAAGACATTTGTCCATCCAGTTCGGCCTGTTCTGCAAGTTGATCCAGAGGAAGGCAAAAAAAAAAACTGTGAGGTAGAAGCCAATTTTCCTCACTTAACCACCTCCGGACCGCCTAACGCAGGATCGCGTTCCGGAGGTGGCAGCGCTGCGCACAGTCACGCATATACGCGTCATCTCGCGAGACGCGAGATTTCCTGTGAACGCGCGCACACAGGCGCGCGCGCTCACAGGAACGGAAGGTAAGAGAGTTGATCTCCAGCCTGCCAGCGGCGATCGTTCGCTGGCAGGCTGGAGATGTGTTTTTTTTAACCCCTAACAGGTATATTAGACGCTGTTTTGATAACAGCGTCTAATATACCTGCTACCTGGTCCTCTGGTGGTCCCCTTTGTTTGGATCGACCACCAGAGGACACAGGTAGCTCAGTAAAGTAGCACCAAGCACCACTACACTACACTACACCCCCCCGTCACTTATTAACCCCTTATTAGCCCCTGATCACCCCTAATCACCCCTGATCACCCCATATAGACTCCCTGATCACCCCCCTGTCATTGATTACCCCCCTGTCATTGATCAACCCCCTGTAAAGCTCCATTCAGACGTCCGCATGATTTTTACGGATCCACTGATAGATGGATCGGATCCGCAAAACGCATCCGGACGTCTGAATGAAGCCTTACAGGGGCGTGATCAATGACTGTGGTGATCACCCCATATAGACTCCCTGATCACCCCCCTGTCATTGATCACCCCCCTGTCATTGATCACCCCCCTGTAAAGCTCCATTCAGATGTCCGCATGATTTTTACGGATGCACTGATAGATGGATCGGATCCGCAAAACGCATCCGGACGTCTGAATGAAGCCTTACAGGGGCATGATCAATGACTGTGGTGATCACCCCATATAGACTCCCTGATCACCCCCCTGTAAAGCTCCATTCAGATGTCCGCATGATTTTTACGGATGCACTGATACATGGATCGGATCCGCAAAACGCATCCGGTCGTCTGAATGAAGCCTTACAGGGGCATGATCAATGACTGTGGTGATCACCCCCCTGTCATTGATTACCCCCCTGTAAAGCTCCATTCAGATGTCCGCATGATTTTTACGGATGCACTGATAGATGGATCCGATCCGCAAAACGCATCCGGACGTCTGAATGAAGCCTTACAGGGGCATGATCAATGACTGTGGTGATCACCCCATATAGACTCCCTGATCACCCCCCTGTCATTGATCACCCCCCTGTCATTGATTACCCCCCTGTAAAGCTCCATTCAGATGTCCGCATGATTTTTACGGATGCACTGATAGATGGATCGGATCCGCAAAACGCATCCGGACGTCTGAATGAAGCCTTACAGGGGCATGATCAATGACTGTGGTGATCACCCCATATAGACTCCCTGATCACCCCCCTGTCATTGATCACCCCCCTGTCATTGATCACCCCCCTGTAAAGCTCCATTCAGATGTCCGCATGATTTTTACGGATGCACTGATAGATGGATCGGATCCGCAAAACGCATCCGGACGTCTGAATGAAGCCTTACACGGGCGTGATCAATGACTGTGGTTATCACCCCATATAGACTCCCTGATCACCCCCCCTATCATTGATCACCCCCCTGTCATTGATCACCCCCCTGTCATTGATCACCCCCCTGTCATTGATCACCCCTCTGTAAGGCTCCATTCAGATATTTTTTTGGCCCAAGTTAGCGGAATTTTTTTTTTTTTTTCTTACAAAGTCTCATATTCCACTAACTTGTGTCAAAAAATAAAATCTCACATGAACTCACCATACCCCTCACGGAATCCAAATGCGTAAAATTTTTTAGACATTTATATTCCAGACTTCTTCTCACGCTTTAGGGCCCCTAGAATGCCAGGGCAGTATAAATACCCCACATGTGACCCCATTTCGGAAAGAAGACACCCCCAGGTATTCCGTGAGGGGCATATTGAGTCCATGAAAGATTGAAATTTTTGTCCCAAGTTAGCGGAACGGGAGACTTTGTGAGAAAAAAATTAAAAATATCAATTTCCGCTAACTTGTGCCAAAAAAAAAAAAATTTCTATGAACTCGCCATGCCCCTCATTGAATACCTTGGGGTGTCTTCTTTCCAAAATGGGGTCACATGTGGGGTATTTATACTGCCCTGGCATTCTAGGGGCCCCAAAGCGTGAGAAGAAGTCTGGTATCCAAATGTCTAAAAATGCCCTCCTAAAAGGAATTTGGGCACCTTTGCGCATCTAGGCTGCAAAAAAGTGTCACACATCTGGTATCGCCGTACTCAGGAGAAGTTGGGGAATGTGTTTTGGGGTGTCATTTTACATATACCCATGCTGGGTGAGAGAAATATCTTGGTCAAATGCCAACTTTGTATAAAAAAATGGGAAAAGTTGTCTTTTGCCAAGATATTTCTCTCACCCAGCATGGGTATATGTAAAATGACACCCCAAAACACATTCCCCAACTTCTCCTGAATACGGCGATACCACATGTGTGACACTTTTTTGCAGCCTAGGTGGGCAAAGGGGCCCATATTCCAAAGAGCACCTTTAGGATTTCACAGGTCATTTACCTACTTACCACACATTAGGGCCCCTGGAAAATGCCAGAGCAGTATAACTACCCCACAAGTGACCCCATTTTGGAAAGAAGACACCCCAAGGTATTCCGTGAGGGGCATGGCGAGTTCCTAGAATTTTTTATTTTTTGTCACAAGTTAGTGGAAAATGCTTTTTTTTTTTTTTTTTTTTTTTCATACAAAGTCTCATATTCCACTAACTTGTGACAAAAAATAAAAACTTCCATGAACTCACTTTGCCCATCAGCGAATACCTTGGGGTCTCTTCTTTCCAAAATGGGGTCACTTGTGGGGTAGTTATACTGCCCTGGCATTCTAGGGGCCCAAATGTGTGGTAAGGAGTTTGAAATCAAATTCTGTAAAAAATGACCTGTGAAATCCGAAAGGTGCTCTTTTGAATATGGGCCCCTTTGCCCACCTCGGCTGCAAAAAAGTGTCACACATCTGGTATCTCCGTAATCGGGAGAAGTTGGGGAATGTGTTTTGGGGTGTCATTTTACATATACCCATGCTGGGTGAGAGAAATATCTTGGCAAAAGACAACTTTTCCCATTTTTTTATACAAAGTTGGCATTTGACCAAGATATTTATCTCACCCAGCATGGGTATATGCAAAAAGACACCCCAAAACACATTCCTCAACTTCTCCTGAATACAGAGATACCAGATGTGTGACACTTTTTTGCAGCCTAGGTGGGCAAAGGGGCCCACATTCCAAAGAGCACCTTTCGGATTTCACAGGTCATTTACCTACTTACCACACATTTGGGCCCCTAGAATGCCAGGGCAGTATAACTACCCCACAAGTGACCCCATTTTGGAAAGAAGAGACCCCAAGGTATTCGCTGATGGGCATAGTGAGTTCATGGAAGTTTTTATTTTTTGTCACAAGTTTGTGGAATATGAGACTTTGTATGAAAAAAAAAAAAAAAAAAAAAAATCATCATTTTCCACTAACTTGTGACAAAAAATAAAAAATTCTAGGAACTCGCCATGCCCCTCACGGAATACCTTGGGGTGTCTTCTTTCCAAAATGGGGTCACTTGTGGGGTAGTTATACTGCCCTGGTATTCTAGGGGCCCAAATGTGTGGTAAGGAGTTTGAAATCAAATTCAGGAAAAAATGAGGAGTGAAATCCGAAAGGTGCTCTTTGGAATATGGGCCCCTTTGCCCACCTAGGCTGCAAAAAAGTGTCACACATCTGGTATCCCCGTACTCAGGAGAAGGTGGGGAATGTGTTTTGGGGTGTCTTTTTACATATACCCATGCTGGGTGAGATAAATATCTTGGTCAAATGACAACTTTGTATAAAAAAATGGGAAAAGTTGTCTTTTGCCAAGATATTTCTCTCACCCAGCATGGGTATATATAAAATGACACCCCAAAACACATTCCCCACCTTCTCCTGAGTACGGAGATACCAGATGTGTGACACTTTTTTGCAGCCTAGGTGGGCAAAGGGGCCCATATTCCAAAGAGCACCTTTCGGATTTCACAGGTCATTTTTTACAGAATTTGATTTCAAACTCCTTACCACACATTTGGGCCCCTAGAATGCCAGGGCAGTATAACTACCCCACAAGTGACCCCATTTTGGAAAGAAGAGACCCCAAGGTATTCGCTGATGGGCATAGTGAGTTCATAGAACTTTTTATTTTTTGTCACAAGTTAGTGGAATATGAGACTTTGTAAGGAAAAAAAAAAAAAAAAAAAAAATCATCATTTTCCGCTAACTTGTGACAAAAAATAAAAAGTTCTATGAACTCACTATGCCCATCAGCGAATACCTTAGGGTGTGTACTTTCAGAAATGGGGTCATTTGTGGGGTGTTTGTACTGTCTGGGCATTGTAGAACCTCAGGAAACATGACAGGTGCTCAGAAAGTCAGAGCTGCTTCAAAAAGCGGAAATTCACATTTTTGTACCATAGTTTGTAAACGCTATAACTTTTACCCAAACCATTTTTTTTTTACCCAAACATTTTTTTTTTATCAAAGACATGTAGAACTATAAATTTAGAGCAAAATTTCTATATGGATGTCGTTTTTTTTGCAAAATTTTACAACTGAAAGTGAAAAATGTCATTTTTTTGCAAAAAAATCGTTAAATTTCGATTAATAACAAAAAAAGTAAAAATGTCAGCAGCAATGAAATACCACCAAATGAAAGCTCTATTAGTGAGAAGAAAAGGAGGTAAAATTCATTTGGGTGGTAAGTTGCATGACCGAGCAATAAACGGTGAAAGTAGGGTAGGTCAGAAGTGTAAAAAGTGGCCTGGTCTTTCAGGGTGTTTAAGCACTGGGGGCTGAGGTGGTTAAGGGGGAAAAAATTCCTTCCCGACTCCAATCAGGCAATCAGAATATCTCCCTGGATCAACAAACCCTCTCTAGTAGACATAGCCTGTAATATTATTACACTCCAGAAATACATCCAGGCCCCTCTTGAATTCCATTATTGTACTCACCATCACCACCTCCTCAGGCAGAGAGTTCCATAGTCTCACTGCTCTTACCGTAAAGAATCCTTTTCTATGTTTGTGTACAAACCTTCTTTCCTCCAGACGCAGAGGATGTCCCCTCGTCACAGTCACAGTCCTGAGGATAAATAGATGATGGGAGAGATCTCTGTACTGCCCCCTGATATATTTATACATATTAATTAGATCTTCCCTAAGTCGTCTTTTTCCTAAAGTGAATAACCCAAATGTTGATAATCTTTCAGGGTACTGTAGTTGCCCCATTCCAGTTATTACTTTAGTTGCCCTCCTCTGGACCCTCTCCAGCTCTACTATGTCTGCCTTTTTCACAGGAGCCCAGAACTGTACACAGTACTCCATGTGTGGTCTGACTAATGATTTGTAAAGTGGTAGAACTATGTTCTCATCACGGGCATCTATGCCCCTTTTGATGCACCCCATTATCTTATTGGCCTTGGCAGCAGCTGCCTGACACTGTTTTTTGCAGCTTAGTTTGCTGTTTATTAAAATTCCTAGGTCCTTTTCCATGTCAGTGTTACCGAGTCTTTTACCATTTAGTATGTACAGGTGACTTGCATTTTTCCTTCCCATGTGCATAACTTTACATTTGTCAGTGTTAAACCTCGTCTGCCACTTATCTGCCCAAGCCTCCAATCTATCCAGATCCCACTGTAGCAGTATACTGTCCTCTTCAGTGTTAATTACTTTACACAGTTTAGTGTCATCTGCAAATATTGATATTTTACTGTGCAAGCCTTCTACAAGATCATTAATAAATATATTGAAGAGAATAGGGCCCAATACTGGCCCCTGAGGTACTCCGCTAGTGACAGTGACCCAATCTGAGTGTGTACCATTAATAACCACCCTCTGTTTTCTATTATTGAGCCAGTTAGGCCTCTTTCACACGGGCGTTGCGGGAAAAGGTGCGGGTGCGTTGCGGGAACATGCACGATTTTTCCGCACATTGTAATGCGTTTTGCACTCGCGTGAGAAAAATCGCGCATGTTTGGTACCCAAACCCGAACTTCTTCACAGAAGTTCGGGCTTGGGATCGGTGTTCTGTAGATTGTATTATTTTCCCTTATAACATGGATATAAGGGAAAATAATAGCATTCTGAATACAGAATGCATAATAAAATAGGGCTGGAGGGGTTAAAAAAATAAATAACATATTTAACTCACCTTAATCCACTTGCTAGCGCAGCCCGTCATCTCTTCTGTCTTATTTTTTGTTGTGTGCAGGTAAAGGACCTGTGGTGACGTCACTCCGGTCATCACATGGTCCATCACATGATCCATCACCATGGTAAAAAAGATCATGTGACGGGCCATGTGATGACCGGAGTGACATCACCACAGGTCCTTTTCCTGCACACAGCAAAAAAGAAGACAGAAGAGAAGCCGGGCTGCGCGAGCAAGTGGATTAAGGTGAGTTTAATTTAAATTTTGATTTTTTAACCCCTCCAGCCCTATTTTACTATGCATTCTGTATTCAGAATGCTATTATTTTCCCTTATAACCATGTTATAAGGGAAAATAATAATGATCGGGTCCCCATCCCAATCGTCTCCTAGCAACCGTGCGTGAAAATCGCACCGCATCCGCACTTGCTTTCGGATGCTTGCGATTTTCACGCAACCCCATTCATTTCTATGGGGCCTGCGTTACGTGAAAAACGCACAAAGAGGAGCATGCTGCGATTTTCACGCAACGCACAAGTGATGCGTGAAAATCACCGCTCGTGTGCAGAGCCCCATAGAAATAATTGGGTCAGGATTCAGTGCGGGTGCAATGCGTTCAACCCACATACAGACGTTTTCTCCCAGTCCAAGCCTTCTCATTTTATATACTAACCTTACAGTATCAAATGCTTTGGAGAAGTCCAGATATACGACATCCATTGATTCACCACTGTCAAGTCTAGAACTTACCTCCTCATAGAAATTGATTAAATTAGTTTCACATGACCGATCCCTCATTAAGCCATGCTGATATAATGTTGTTTACTTGTATTCATTGAGGTACTCCAAGATAGCATCTCTTAGGGTACTTTCACACTAGCGTTTTTCTTTTCCGGCATAGAGTTCCGTCACAGGGGCTCTATACCGGAAAAGAACTGACCAGTTTTATCCCCATGCATTCTGAATGGAGAGTAATCCGTTCAGGATGCATCAGGATGTCTTCAGTTCAGTCGTTTTGACTGATCAGGCAAAAGAGAAAACCGTAGCATGCTACGGTTTTACCTCCGGCGAAAAAACTGAAGACTTGCCTGAATGCCGGATCCGGCATTTTTTCCCATAGGAATGTATTAGTGCCGGATCCGGCATTCAGAATACCGGAATGCCGGATCCGTCCTTCCGGTCTGCGCATGCGCAGACTGAAAAAAAGGTTAAAAAAAAAATGCCGGATCCGTTTTGCCGGATGACACCGGAAAGACGGATCCGGCATTTCAATGCATTTTTTCGACTGATCAGGCATTTTTAAGACTGATAAGGATCCTGATCAGTCTTACTAATGCCATCAGTTGGCATACGTTTTGCCTGATCCGGCAGGCAGTCCCGGCGACGGAACTGCTTGCCAGATCTCTCTGCCGCAAGGGTGAAAGTACCCTTAGAAAACCTTCAAACAGTTTACCCACAACAGATGTAAAACTTTCCGGCCTATAATTTCTGGGGTCTGTTTTTGGACCTTTTTTTAATATTGGCACCACATTTGCTGTGCACCATAAGTCTGTAAATATCAGAAATAAGGGTCTGGCTATGACATTACTTAATTCTCTTAGGATACATTGATGTATTATGTATAAGGATGTATTAGGATGTATTACATTGTATTGTACAGTGACAATAAAGGCATCTTATCTTATCTTATCTTATGGGGTTGTATGCTATCTGGTCCTGGCGATTTGTCTATTTTAATCTTTTTAAGTCGCTGTTGTACTTCCTGGGTAGGACAGGGCACTTTTAATGGGGAATTTACTTCTATATTCTGCATTTCATCTAACAGTTTATTTTTCTCAGTGAATACAGTGGAGAAAAAAAATAATTAATAGCTTTGCTTTCTCTTCGTCGCTCTCTGCAACTTTCCCACCATTGCTCTGTAGAGGGCCAACACCTTCAGATTTATACTTTTTACCATTTATATAATTGAAGAACATTTTAGGGTTAGTTTTGCTCTCTTTGGCAATTAATCTCTTGTTCTCTAGTTTGGCTGCTTTTATTTGTTTTTTTACATATTTATTTTTTTTCCTTATAGTTTTTCAGTGCTTCCTCGCCACCCTTCTGTTTTAGTGATTTTAAATGCTTTATTTTTGTCATTTATTGCTTTCTTTACAGTTCTATTTATCCACATTGGTTTCTTCTTGTTCCTTAACCCTTTATTACTATAAGGTCTGTACCTCTCACAATTAGATTTTAGGATGCTTTTAAAAATATCAAATTTTGTGGCGGTATCTTTATTTTTGAGGACTTTGTCCCAGATAGTTACGCCTATGGCCTCTCTTGGCTAAATTTTGCTTTTTTGACGTTTGGTATTTTTGTTCCTCCCTGTAGAAACGCTTGTTTGAAGGATAATTGGAAGGTTATTACTTTATGGTCACAATTTCCCAGGTATCCCCCAACCTGCACATCTGTTGTTCTGTCAGGTCTATTGGTTAATACTAAGTCCAGTATTGCCGTCCCTCTAGTTGGGTTCTGAAACAGTTGGGAAAGGTAATTGTCTTTGGTTATTGCCAAGAACCTGTTTCCTTTATGAGATGAGATGTACAGCTTTCAGTTTCCCAGTTGAAGTCCCCCATAATAACCACCTCATTATGATTTGCTGCCTCGTCTATCTCGTTTAGTAGTAGATTTTCTGTGGACTCTGGTATATTAGGTGGTTTATAATAAACTCCAATTAGTAATTTATTATTATTTTTGCCTCCATGTATCTATACCCACAGTGACTCCACATGTTCATGTCCCTCACTTATATCTTCTCAGACTGTGGGCTTTAGACAGGACCTTACATAAAGGCAGACCGCTTCCCCTCTCCGGTTTTGGCAATCCTTTCTAAACAGACTCTAACCTTGTACATTAACTGCCCAGTCAGAGCTATCATCCAGCCATGTCTCAGTTATTTCCACTATGTCATAGTCCTCCTCACACATCACTAATTCCAGTTCCCCAATTTTATTAATCAGGCTTCTGGCATTAGTATACATACAATTAAGAGGTTTATGTATATTTGGTACCCTACACCTTTCCTTCTGAACTGTTCTAGTCCCTCCTTCCATTCCTTCCCCAGTCCCACTACCTTGCCCCCGGTCTCTATCTGCACTATCTTCCCATCCTATAACGTAATTATCCTCCTCCCAGTCCCTAGTTTAAACACTCCTCCAACCTTCTAGCCATCTTCTCCCCCAACACAGCTGCCCCTTCCCCATTGAGGTGCAGCCCATCCCTATGATAGAGCCTGTAGCCGATATAGAAGTCGGCCCAGTTCTCCAGGAACCCAAACCTCTCCTTCCTACACTAGTTCTTGAGCCATTTGTTAACATCCCTAATCTCCTGCTGCCTTTCTTTTTTTATTTTTTTATATTTTAATATTTTATTGAGCGAATCAATACAGTACAATAATAGGACAGTGGAGGAATGACAAATCTCCACTATTCCTACATAGGTCATAAACATAAACATATTACAGGTCTGACAAGCACTTAACATATATTGTGGTGCAATCACTGAGACAAGCCAACTCTAGAAAGACAATTGGAGAAGATGGTTAGAAATCTTCACAAATGATATCATAGTACCGCTGTATATTTCATCCGAAACGGGCCAGAGTGGATATGATATTACATTCTGTTGTATATGTAAAAGAGGAGGTGGTATTAGGTACTGAGAAAGAAGTCAATTGAATTGACCACGCCTACTTGGGGATAGTGGGATTCATTTAACAACTTGTCAGTTTGTCTGGTAATTTCTAAAGGAGATCCATTGGTTCCAGATTTTTAAAAACTTATTATGGGATCTCAATTCCCATGAGGACAGCTCTTCCAGACGGTATACCTGGTCAATTTTCGGGAACCATTGTTCCATGGAAGGAACATCCGAGGATAGCCATGATAATGGGATCAATAATTTGGCAGCGTTCACTAGATGTTTTAACAGTGCTAGATTAGGAGGAGGAAGGTCACGAGGGAAAAGGTTCAGGAGACCAACTTCTGGTGTTGGGTTGATACTAGATCCACATATCTTATTACATATTTGAAAGATATTCTCCCACCATTGCTGTAAAATCGGGCACGACCACCATATGTGGAAATAAGTACCCCTCTGCTTTGAGCATCTCCAGCATATGTCGGATGCCGAGGCTGAATACAAACAAGTCTTATCAGGTGTTTTATACCACCGTGAGATAATTTTATAGTTATTCTCCTGAATCTTCACACATCTCGAAGCCTTATGTGAAGAGTTAAAAATTTTTAGAGTATCCTCCGGTGAGAGACATTTATCTAGGTCTTTTTCCCATAATCTAATGAAAGCTGGCGTTAAAGCGATAGGAGGAGTCCTCAGCCTGTTATACCTCTGTGATAACAATTTATGTGGGGTAGAACTTTGAGAAATAATAAACTCAAGCCAAGTTATGGGGCGTAATAGTGTGTGCAGTGGGGCGTTTTGATACATGTATGCCCTTAAAAAGTGAAGCCCATTGAAGCTGGATTGAGGAACTTTCAATAGATCACACATTTCATTAACAGAGATTAGCTGACCATTGTTATAAAGATCTACCAAACTTGTCTTAGAATGGCTTATTTCGCTAGAAACGCTGCTTTTTAGGGCCTAAGGTGCTAATTGGAATATGTAAAAAGAAATATAGGAAATAGCTCACCCACTCGCATCCACTACGAGGTGCTCTAGTCTAAATGTGAAACACCCTTCACGGCAAAAATAGTAAAATAGTAGAAGACTGGCACTCTCAACACAGGGGTCATTAGGTTGCAAATCACAAAATTTAATGTAGGTACATAAAAGGTTAAAATTAATATTGATAAAATGCGTAATTACATACACTGTTGATAAATAAACACAGTCTGGTGTCAATGGTAACAAATAAATCAAGGTGATAAATTTTATCAATGTTGCAAATCCTTGAGAAGTTAGCAATAAAGGGATAAAACTTCTTTTTTGTTCCTAATGGAGAAAGATCCAATATTGAGATACTTCAGTTATGTTGAACTTTAGGTATAATGTTCCTTTTCAAGCAGGCTGTATATTTTAACAGCTCAGAGTATATCTGATAACGCCCACTCTATTAGTATGCTTCAGTAATAATCAGTCCCTCCGGTATTTCAAGACATATATATTATCAGCCCGCTATACGGGTATGTCTCTATATCAGTCCGGCACTCCGGGACGGTGTACAGATGACAACCCACTATGTGGGCTTACCTTCTCCTTTGTGTCGGACAATCCTCCAAGTGATCTAAGCGCTGCTGAGAGCCGGCGTCCCGGCTGTTCCTTGGTCAGCGTTCCACGTGGAGTCGGAGACAAGATCGTCACTCCGGAAGTGACGTAGCGGCCAATTGTATAGGGCACAAGCTTCGTTTTCGTCCGATCAGGGATACAGTGCACTGTTGTCCCGCAAAATATAAGGAAAATCTTCTTATAGCTGGGTCATATATAGATCTTTGTCCAGATCCCTAGAAACCAAACGCGTTTCGAGGACACCTCTCCTCTTCCTCAGTGGTAATGACCCTACTCCATATTGGATTGATTTTTATACTCCTGGTTGGAAATTCCAAAAGTCAGAAATGGAATATTTTTCAACAGCATTTTTTCTCTTTTTAGATGCATTGGATATCATTTTTTCTTTTTTCATGTATATCCTACACATTTTTTCTCATCTACTATTTCATAAATCGCATTATTTTTCAATTTTTCTACTTGCGTTTTTATTGCGTTTTAGGTGCGTTTTTGTTTGGCACATGCGTTTTTTTGACAAAAGCTGCAGATCTTCTCAGGATACAAAAATCCTTCAAGGATTTTGTTGCAACAACTCTACTTAAACTTTTATAGTGATTTTTATCAGCCAATTTTTTAAAAATCATATTTCAATTATATCTCATTAATTCATTTGCCATCTTTCCTCATATACTGTGTACCAATCAGCATCATAAATACATATAAAAAATTATAAAACTTTTATTATTAAAAATGATAAAAATGTGAGCTGCATTATTATAATTCCCATCCAAACAACATCCTATTCGGATTGTTCAAAGTACAATGGATATTTATCAAAATATTCATCCAATGTCAACAAGATATAGAGAGTGAGTCGATTTTGTATTTTAAAGATATGGCAGAAGTTCTTTTGGGATTATAGATCATTTTCCGGATATACAATATTAGGCAGGGAAAAGGGTACACATGTCTGTCTCCGAGAGAGAGCCGCAGCACTGATAAACAGTCAAGCATGCGATTCCCTAACAGAGAGAAACATATGTCCCATAATATTAAAGAAAGCCAAAAATCTCCAAATCTGCATTTAATCCTCTAGGTATAAGACTTCCAAAATCATAAATTCGTTTCGATTCTGCCCTTGACATTTTTTCAATGTGGTTGCCACCCCTCCAGTCATGATCTATCTGCTCCAGTGCTAGGAAGGAAAGGCCTCCGCCATCTTTATTGTGGATTTCTTTAAAATGCCTTGATAGAGCATTATTTTCACAGCCTTTGGCTATATTGTTTAAATGTTCAGACATGCGAACCTTTAACTGTCGTTTAGTCCTCCCAACATATTGTTTATTGCATGGGCACTGGATCAGATAGACCACGCTGGAGGAGTTGCATGTCAAAAAGCCTTTAATATCCATCGAGAATGCATTCTGAGTTGAGGAGATTTTTTCTGTTTTTTTGGGAAATCTAGTTTTTTTGCATCCTATACAGGACCCGCATCTAAAGAAGCCATCTGGTTTTAGCCAGTTTTGGTTTATTTTCTTCTGCTTTCTTTTAACAGTCGGCGCTATCTGAATACCTAAATTGGGCGCTTTAGTATAGGTTATGAGGGGATTTACTGGGAGTAATGGACCAATAATTTTGTCATGGAGGAAATGATGCCAGTGACGTTTTATGATTCCCGTTATCTGTTTGGAGCAAGCGTTATACGGCAGGATCATCCTAAATTCTGAATTTTGGTTTGATTTCTGTATTTTATTTTCATCAAAGAAAGTGGCTCTCTCCAACTTTCTCACTTTGTCTAGTGCCTCATCTAATAATTTATCTGGATAGAGCTTTTCTTTAAACTGTATATTCATTATGGAGGCTTCTCTTTCAAATTGAGTTTCTTCTGTACAGTTTCTTCTAATACGTCGAAACTGTCCAAAAGGAATATTCATAAGCCAGGTTGGCAAATGACAACTTGAAAAAAGGATGAACCCATTTTTTGCTGTCGGTTTGTGATGAGTATTACAAATATATTTGTTTTCTTTTCTCATGATCTGAATATCCAAAAAATCAGTTTTTTCTGTGTCCGGTCCAACCGTAAAACACAGATTATATTTGTTGACATTCAGGTCTTCCAAAAATTTGGATAAGCTAATCTCATCTTTGCGCCAAATAAAAATAATATCATCTATATAACGCCGCCATAGGACCAGGTCCCCCCCCAGTCTAGAACCAATGGTCTCCTGTTCCCACTGGGCCAGGAACAAATTGGCATAACTGGGGGCGAACCTGGTTCCCATGGCGGTGCCCCTCAGCTGTAAATAAAAATCTTCCTCAAACATGAAATAATTGTGGCGTAAAATATGGTCAACTCCCTCCACAATGAAGTCTATCTGTTCTGTTTTGAGGGTATTATCCCCCTTTAATTGCTTCTTAAGAGCCTCCACTCCCTGCTCATGATCTATCACCGTATATAGTGATTGGACGTCCAATGTATTTATGATCCATTCTGGTTGGACGTCCAAACCTTCTAATTCTTTTATTATTTGTGTGGTGTCTCTAATATGAGACATAGATTTTTTAACAAAGGGCTGAAGTAAAGTGTCCAAATACTGCGACAGATTGGATGTCAGGGAACCTATTCCTGATATAATAGGGCGACCGGGGGGATTGGTCAAGTCCTTATGTACTTTTGGTAAACAGTAAAATATTGGCAATCTCCCCGGTGTGCCCATGATAAATCTGTGTTCATGTTCTTGGAGGATCCCCTGCTGTAATCCTCTGTCGCAGTATTCTAGTAAGGAGGCTCTGAATATTGTCAGAGGATCTGCTTTAATCAATCTATATGTGGATTGATCCGTAAGTTGTCTCATACATTCATTATGGTATTGTTCTTGTCCCCAGATAACTATAGCGCCGCCCTTATCAGCCGGTCGGATAATTATATTATGTTCTTTCTGGAGTTCCTGTAAGGCTTTAAACTCTCCTCTAGTTAGATTATTACTATTATAATTTCTTTCTTTCATCCGTTCTAGATCTGTTTCCACATTTTTTTGAAAAGCCATCATTTCAGGACTTATTTCGGCTCTGGGAAATTTTTTTGATTTACACTTTAGTTGAGTATGTGTAAATGGGTCACTTCGTTCATTGTTAATAGTTACCGGATTTTTTAAAAAATATTTTTTTAAACATAATTTTCTAATAAATTTTTGAATACCTATATAGGTATTAAATTTATTCAATTTAGTGGTAGGGGCAAATTTCAAACCTTTGTTTAATAACGTGATCTGTTGTGAACTAAGATTAATAGTGCTAAGATTAATTATATTATTTGAATCCATATTTAATAGTGTCTTCTGTGCTCGAATTTTCTTTTTTCCTCTTCGTGTCTTTGTGGTTTTGGAGGATACTGTTTGTGATGTTGTTGTTGATTGTCTTGTGTGTAATTTTTCTGTGTATTGTGCTCGTGTTTTCGTAGATGAGCTTTCGCATAAGTGGGTTTCCTTTGTTCTTGTGGTGAAATTCTGTGTCGCAAATTGTAAGGGGGTCTGTGAGGGGTTTGTGTCATTATGTTTTGTTCCGGTGAGCGTGACCCTCTCCGCCGAATTCTCGGTGGATGATGGGGGGGAGTTTGATCTAAAAAAGAATGATGTGTCAGGGTTTCATATCGATTTTGAGTTGGTATATTATATATCTCGCGTTCAGGGGTTTCTTCCCGTGCATAATCATGTGCATCCCCTATTGGGTCTATCCTATTTGTCCGATTTTCATTGCTGTAAGGCTTGGATATATTTTTATGTTTTTTGGGCTTCTTCAATATAATCTCCTGTTCCATTTTATCAAGACTCTTACAGAGTCTCTCCTGCCACATATTATATATCTCATTTTTTGGTAGTTTATCTAATATAATTTTTAATTCAGAGATTTTCTGAGACAAGTTAGCCAAAATCTCAGATCTCCTTTTTATAATTAATTCTACAAGCTCCCGTGATTGTTTCATAAGGAGCCCTTGCCATTCTTTGTCGAACTCTTCCCCCGCTACGTCACTTCCGGAGTGACGATCTTGTCTCCGACTCCACGTGGAACGCTGACCAAGGAACAGCCGGGACGCCGGCTCTCAGCAGCGCTTAGATCACTTGGAGGATTGTCCGACACAAAGGAGAAGGTAAGCCCACATAGTGGGTTGTCATCTGTACACCGTCCCGGAGTGCCGGACTGATATAGAGACATACCCGTATAGCGGGCTGATAATATATATGTCTTGAAATACCGGAGGGACTGATTATTACTGAAGCATACTAATAGAGTGGGCGTTATCAGATATACTCTGAGCTGTTAAAATATACAGCCTGCTTGAAAAGGAACATTATACCTAAAGTTCAACATAACTGAAGTATCTCAATATTGGATCTTTCTCCATTAGGAACAAAAAAGAAGTTTTATCCCTTTATTGCTAACTTCTCAAGGATTTGCAACATTGATAAAATTTATCACCTTGATTTATTTGTTACCATTGACACCAGACTGTGTTTATTTATCAACAGTGTATGTAATTACGCATTTTATCAATATTAATTTTAACCTTTTATGTACCTACATTAAATTTTGTGATTTGCAACCTAATGACCCCTGTGTTGAGAGTGCCAGTCTTCTACTATTTTGCTAATTGGAATATGTCTTCTAAGAATAGGAGATGGGAGTGGGGAGTTAAGGGATGAATTTTGCAAAGCGTTCCATGCATGAATGGTAGCTTTCATAACTGGGGTGATATTTGGATGGAGAGGCAATGGGGACATGCATCCTAATAAAGCCACTCTGAAAGTTAGTCCCAGTAGGGATTCTTCCATCGGTACCCAAGATTTCTGTTTGGGGGCAGATAACCAATCCACTACCCTGGTGAGTAAAACCGGTTTACCATATATTTCGGGGTCCGGTAAAGCTATACCCCCTCTCTCCCTCGGGTAAGACAGAGATTTATAGGACATTCTTGCCTTTTTCTTATTCCAAATGAAAGAACGGAATATGGACCTAAGTTTAGAGTAATACGCGGAGGGAACAGGAATTGGCAAGGTCTGTTGGAGATAAGTAAGTTTTGGAATAATGAGAGAGAGCAGGATATTTTTCCTCCCAAACCATGAGAGCATAGGGACATCCAGGGAAGATAATTCCTCAGCCAATTTATTCTGAAGAGGAATGTAGTTCAAGTTAAAGAGTTGGCTTCGATCTGTGCTCATTTTCACACCTAGATAGGTTAGAAAGGGGGAAGACCAATTAAAAGGTGAACACGATTCTAGTTGATTCCTCAAGGACTTTTTAAGGCCAGTGGAAATTATTAGTGATTTGTTGTGATTCACCTTGAAATTGGAAAGTAATCCATACATTTCCAGATGGCCATAGATCTTAGGAAGAGCTGTTTCAGGGTTGCTCACCATTAAAAGCAGGTCATCTGCGAAGGCGGCAATTTTGTGCTGTTGATCACCCAAAGTTATTCCCTGGATGTCCCCATCCATTCGGATGGTCTGAAGAAGAGGTTCCAGGGGAAGGACGAAAAGAAGGGGGGATAAGGGGCAACCTTGTCGGGTTCCATTACATATCTTAAAGGGGTCAGACAGGGTATCATTTACCCTGATTGAAGCTGAGGCATGGAAATACATAGCTTCTATTGCTTGTATAAAGGGAGAAGGAAAGTTGCGAGAACGCAACGCTGAGTACATAAAGGTCCAGTTAACTCTATCGAATGCCTTCTCAGCATCTGTGCTGAGAAGGAATAAGGGGAGGCCTTTTCTTATGACGTAATGAATGATATTAAGTATGCGGGCCGTGTTATCCTTCCCCTCTCTTTGTTTAACAAAACCCACTTGATCTCTATGGATTAGTGAGGGGAGGAGCTTCGCCAATCTGTTTGCAAGCATTTTGGCTAAGAGTTTTAGGTCTATATTAAGAAGGGAAATGGGTCTGTAGCTGGGACAAAGAGAGTGATCTTTACCTTCCTTGGGGATTAATGTAATGTGGGCTCTGGTCATATCAATAGATAGTGGTACCCCTTGCATGGTATTATTGTAAACTGGGAGAAGGTGAGGGATCAGTACTTCTTGAAAAGACGCATAATAGGGTATAGGGAGCCCGTCAGGGCCTGGGCATTTTCCCCTGGGGGAATTCTTAATGGCATCAAGAAGTTCTCCAGAGGAGAAGGGAGAAGATAATTGGTTTTTATCCTAGTCCGAGAGTGAGGGGAGGCCCAGCTTGTCTAAATACAATTTAGAAGATGGTATAGGTACTTTGTTACCCGAGAGAGATTGTGGTGAGTTGAGATTATAGAGGGAATTATAGTAGTCTCTAAATAGGGATGCTATTCTACTTGATTTGAAGGTTAGTTCGCCCTCTGGGGTTTTCAGTTTATGGACATAGTTATTAAGCTTCCGGCGTTTGAGCCTAGACATCATATAGCGGGATGCTTTATTTCCATGCGCAAATATTTTGTATTGGGAATGTAGGAATAGCTTGACAGATGTTACATTCATGAGGTTTTTAAGGGAGGCTCTACATGAGGACAGTTCCTTTAGATGTGATTCTAACAGGGATCTTTTATGAGCACTTTCCAGAACATTAATTTTTTCGTGAAGAGCATCTATCTGTTTTTGCCTCTCTTTTTTAATGTGAGCACCGAGGGAGATACAATGGCCCCTTATAAACGGTTTATGGGCGTCCCAAACTGTTTTGGGTGTGACTTCTGGGGTGCAATTTGTAGTAAAGTATTCTTCTAAAAGGCGTTTCAACTTAGATTTAACATCTGACGAGCCAATAAGCAGTTCATTAAATCGCCAGTGGCTAGTGGGTTTATGGTTAAGAGGGGATTTCATATGTAAATAAATGGGGGCATGATCAGATAGGATTATGGATCCTATTTCAGCCCTGGAACACAACTGGAGGTGTTCTTTTGAGACAAATAAATAGTCCAAGCGTTGATATGACCTGTGCAGTGATGAATAAAAGGTATAATCCCTAGAATCTGGATACATGGTACGCCAGACGTCAATCAAATGAGCTTTAGCCAATGTTTGCAACAGGGAGCGAATGCCCTTTTGGGATTGAGCAGATTTATGGGAAGAGGAATCGATGAGGGGGTTCAAGACGAGATTTGGATCTCCTCCCAACACTGTAACGCCCTCTCTAAAAGATTCCAGTTTTTGCAAAACTGAATTTAGCCAGGGAATCTGGCGACTGTTTGGGGAGTATATGTGTCACGGTCATGGTCGTGACTCTGGACCCGCATGTGGTTGCCTGCGGTTTGGTAGTTGTCAACTACATGGTGAGGGCTACTTGCTGTTGCCTCACGTGTGGTTGCCGCTGGCAACAAGATTGTGTTTGGCGGTATAGCATCCTGAGCGGTTGCTAGGTAGCTTGCTGCCAAGTGCATGCGGTTGCTCCTGGTTTGCTTTGTATGGTGTGCACTGTTACACCTTCCATCACTTGTGGTTGCCCGTGGCAACGTGTAGTATTGTGTGCGTGTGTGGCAGTGTCTCGGCCTGCTGGCTGATTCCCAGGACATGATTGCCACGCATGCCGTTGCCGGCGGTAACTGGTCCGGTGTGATATTTATGTGTGCACTTTCCCACTTTGTGTATGAGGTTTAGTTATGTATGCACTTTCCCTTTAAGTGGTTTCACTTCCCTCCTTGGTGTTGGAAGGGTTAATTCCCTTTCCACTGTGTGTCTGTGTGGGTGTGGCTACTTGGGCCTATATAGCCTCTGCTGAGAGCAGTAGTCAGAGGGGTACTTCAGCCATGGTCTGCTGGAGTCATCCTCCTACATAATGCCATCTGTCAGTGTGGGCCACCCTTCTGGTCATAAATTATGTTACATGGTGTTATGAAGGTGTGTGTGTGGTTTCCTTGTTATTGCAGCTTATGGTCCTGTGTTCCTGTGTGATGTCTGGTGTGTGCTGTGTTCGTTTGTGTTCTGAACAGCAGCACTTGCACATGGGTTCCAGGCTTTGTTGTCTGTGGCAGGTGAGTGTTGTGTTTGTTGCATTTACCTGCCATTGCCATAAGTTGTTTTTGTTCCCCTTGTTGCTTGGCCACTTTAGACTCCTGTTTCTCCGCGTCCAGGAGGAACGGGCTGTCTACCCAGCTCCTAGTTCAGGGATCGGCGGAGGGTCAGTAGGGATCCGAGGTTCCTGAGCATGAGCCCTCCTACCTTCAAGGGCGGCTCATGTAGCTAGGAGTGACCTGCTCCCTATTTCTGTCGTTCTGGCCGAGCAGCCACTAACATCTTCATACATCGCACGGCTGAGGGTTTTTCCCATCCTCAGCCGTGACAATATGTTCACAAAGGTATATAGATGTTGACCCATTTTACCTTTAATCATTATAAAACGACCCTCTGGGTCACAGAGTTGGTCATCCAAAATAAAGGGAACTTTGCTCTGAAAGCCAATACTCACTCCTTTAGAGTTTGATGAAGGGTATCCACAATGATACCATGTAGGGTAAAATGAAAAGGACAGGTTAGGAAAGTGGTGGGTCTTAAAATGTGTTTCCTGCAGGAAAACTATATTCGCTTTATCTTTCCTCAATATCCCAAAAATCTGGCTCCGTTTAGACGGTGAGTTGCAGCCCTTAACGTTATAAGAAGCAATTTTGATAGCCATTATGGGGATGAAGAGGAGAGGTAAATTGCTGAATTATGTCAGTACGAAAGCTTGTTACAACCGTGACCTGTGCAGGGTACTTTACGTTTAGAATGTGTGATAGACGTGAAGGTCGTGATCTTGGGGAAGAAATGACCCGTCTAGGATGGATACACCGCTTATCTCTGAGAGACCTATAGAAAAAACAGTAAAACAAATACAAAATGAATAAAAGAATAACGTGGTCTAACACAACATAGAAGTCCTGAGGGACTTGGAGAGAGGGGGGAAATGGCATTAGCCAAATATTGGACCCGGCGTTCTGATGTGAGAATTATAGAAGCCGTAAGGCTGAAGCTATAACTTATTGGTGATGGATGGAAATGGGCGCAGTGAATCCAAAACTCCCTTGAAAATATGTCTAGTCTGAGAATATAGGGAGAAAGAAAGAGGGAACTGATATATAAGTGAGGAGGGTTCAGGAGGTGGTGGGGAGGGAAAGGGGTATAGGAAGAAGGATAGGCATTTGAATTCTGGGAGACAAAAATAAAGCAAAGAGTATTTTCAAAGAAAGAGGTATCTTAAGGTCAATTAGGTAAATAGACAGAACTAGTATGAACTAGAATCTAGATAAGAACCTTGAAGGGATATACATTTCAGGTAGTATATAATTAAGCCAGGGGCCGCTGAATACATAAAATAGCCCGAAGGCGCTGAGAACATAATATGACAATATAATATGACAATACACATTGGGCCAGATCACTTGGAGAGGAATACTGAAGCAATGTGTCGCCGGGACTATTGATAGGGAATGCTGAGTACACTATTTGATTAGATGACTCTGAAAACACTATAAGTCGATATATTACCGGATATAGTATAAGTCAGAATTACATGGGATACAACCTAAGGCACAAAACGTTGTCAGGTATATCGCCCAGTGGTGAACAGTGAATGCTGAATATAGAAGATAGCCTGATGGCTCTCAAAACATCACAAGGCAATACACTACTGGACACACTGAGGAACTAAGTATATCTTAAGGCACATAATTGTCGGGTATGTTGTTCTGTGGAGGTTAGGGAATGCTGAGTACATAATATAGCCCGGAGGCGCTGATAGCATACTATGGCAATATGATGCTGGACCCACATTGCGACAAAACCAAAGAGGATATATATTGAGGCAATGTGCAGCCGGGCATATGGACAGGGAATGCTGAATACATAGTATATTTGGACATCTCCAGGAACATTATAGAGCGATATATTACCGGTTACATTTAAGACCGGATAACAGGGAATATATCATAAGGTGCAGTATCGCAGGGTATACCTCCCAGCGGTGGACAGGGAATATTAAATACATTAGATGACCGGACGGCTCTAGGAACATCACACATTAATACACTACCTAAAACATTTAGGGACAGAATAATCCTAAAGTATATAATCTCCGGGGATAATGCACTGTAGAAATCAGGGGGTGTTATATACCTAAGAAAGGCTTATAACTCTGAGACATAATATGGCAAAAGAGTGTTAAATACGCCCTGATCTGATATATCAGAAAATAGGCATTAAAGCAATGTGCCGCTGAGTACATTCCTTAATAATAGCCATGGTATAGTGGGTACAACACAATATAAGGGAAAGAAGGGGAAAAATCGGGATGTGTGACTAAAGAAGAATATAAAGAAAGGAAGGAAAAAGGATCGCAGGTATTAAGCGAATATATTGCTGCATTTGTGGGAGGGGAGGCTGATTACAAGTCTAATTACACGCACCTGTGGGCCCAGGCTGGCTGATTACTAGGCTAATTACACGCACCTGTGGGCCCAGGCTGGCTGATTACTAGGCTATTTATAGGCACCTGTGGGCCCAGGCTGACGATGATTCAGCTGATTTCACCCACCCACCCACACCTTCTTACAGTCACTTCACATTAGGGTGGCCCCCTTTAGGCTGCCCTATCACGGCAGTAATGGCATAACTCCACTGCTTGTTGTAGATAGGGGTTAGATAGGTTAGGTTCACCTTTCTGATAGCCTATCCGACCACAAACAAGGAAGGTTGAGAGCCTTATACTCATCATATGGAACACATGTCGATAATATATATCACTTCATTGCTTCAGAAGATGTCAGTAGCTATGCGTCTTGGGGTAAGAGGCTGGGTTTTCTTCTTCTCCTTCTGTCTTTGGGCCTTGGGGGTACTTCTTGTTTCAAAAGGCTCGATCCTGGGAAGCTCCGGCAATGATAAGTCCTGGACTATGTCCCAGTTCTCAATCTCCATGGGAGGTATGTCTAACAGATCAAAAGTTGGGCCCAAGTCCAGGTGAGATTTAATAGTAACCCTCGTGCCTTGGTAGGAAAAGGACAATCCAAATGGGAACTGCCATCTGTACAGGATTTTATGACCTCTGAGCCAATCCGTGAGAGGTTTGAGGAATCTTCTTTTTTGAAGTGTCATTGGGGCCAGATCCTGATAGACACTGATTGTCTCCCCATTGTACTTCGCTCCTCCTGGCTGACGTACCTTGATAATTACTGCTTCCTTGTCTTGGAAGTGGAGGAAACAGCAGATGACATCTCTGGGGGGCTCATTACCCTTCGGTTTCGGACGTAAAGCCCGGTGAGCTCTCTCAATGATTATAGATGCAGAGCGTTCTGGTCCCAATAAACCCTCACAGGGCATTAAATGCAGCATTGAGATGTGATTGACATTTCTGCAGGCTGGTGACTGCGGCCGCCTGAAAATCTAGGATCGCGGCTAGGTTGTTTTCCAGGGCCTCCACTCTGCCGCCGACATGTCTGATGTCTTGTCTAAGAGAAGAAAGCTCACTTACTAGCGGTTCCATCGCTTTTTGCAATGCAGAGTCCTGGAGATCGGGAGGTGTTTGCGGTGTCTGTGATCCTCCGTGTCGCTGCCGTCAGCTTGAAGATCATGATCACTCTCCTCTGCTTCCTTCCATGCCTCCGGCGCCATCTTTGCCTCCCGCGCTGCACATATTGCAGCGGCTTTTTTAATAAACTTGTCCATGTCTCCACAGCTTGTTGAGTGTTTTTGGAAGAGGGACAAATCCCCTGCTTTCTGCTGGACAATTTTGAACATTGTTTAAGCCAGATAGCTAACGTTAGCTGAGATAAAACCGGGTCTGAGCAGCAGAGCTCAAGCACACACGTCCATACCGGTCAGGCGCTGGCTCCGCCCCCCTTCTGCTGCCTTTCTTGTGTGGCTCGTGGTAAAGGCAGTATTTCAGAAAATACTACCTTTGTGATCCTTGCCCTAAGCTTTTGACCTAAATCCCTAAAATCATTTTTAAAGACTCTCCATCTGTCAACCCGATCCATGATGTGTCGAACTCTAGCGCCAGGAAGACAACACACTGTTCGGCGATCACTGTCTTTGCGACAGATTGCCCTGTCTGTACCCCTAATGATAGTCTCCCACTACCAGCACCTGTCTGCCCTGCCTTGCTCTCCTGGTCCCCCGTCCGACGTCACCATTTAAATCAGGATCGGGTCTCTTAAAACCGCCCTCAGCTCACAGGCTCTCCATCGGCACCTCTAAGTCCGTCCCCATCGACCAGGGGCAGTAGGCAGCAAACAACACACAGCAGGCCCGGGCAGACTCATGGACAAAAACCGCAAGCCACAGTCAATGCCGGGTGGCTGCAAACCTTTCACCGCAGGGAGTCCAGGACCTCCGACACTCCAAGGTCCACCTTCATCAGCTGGCAACAAGCGTCGGGCCGCAGACAGTAGGCCGTAGACTCGCCGGGCACACCTCCAGACGATAGGGCCAGAGCGCGTTTAGAGCCGGGACGCCGGAGCAGGAGCAGGGGTGAGCCGCAGAACGGGCCGCAAGGGTAGGGGCGGGGATTACGGCACGTCTACGCCATCACGTCATGCCGTACGTGCGCCTTCTCTAACTTCCCACTTAGGCTTCAGCCTGATGCACCTGCCCAACCCTTACCATCCCTGCGGAACGGGATGCCTCTTCCTCTGACAGTCATTTTCTAAACAACCCTCTGGCTAAGTCCATAAAGAAGAGCAGTATTTGTGGAAGAAGGTATATTGCATCCCTCAATCAGTAGTTGGTGGAAAAAGGTATATCGTAATAGCACCCCTCAATCAGTATTCTGTTGAAGAAGGTATATGGCACCCCTCAATTAGTATTTGGCAGAAACAGGTATATAGCACCCCTCAACCAGTATTTTGTGGAAGCAGGTGTATTGCAGCCCTCAATCAGTATTTGGTTCAAGAAGGTACATAGCACCCCTCAATTAGTATTTTGTGGAATAAGGTACACATGTACCATGGTTAGCACTCCCGCTGTTCACTCAAATCTCTTAACTCATTTCATTATCTTGAGTCAAAAGCCATTGAAAAGCAATTGAAGGTGTTTGCTTAGATTAGATAACCAAACTCAGGAATCTCAGAAAAAAGGAGTGCTAAACATGTGACATCTGTATATAGCACTCCTCAATCAGTATTTGGCAGAAACAGGTATATAGCACCCCTCAATCTGTATTTTGTGGAAGCAGGTGTATCGCAGCCCTTAATCAGTATTTGGTTCAAGAAGGTACATAGCAATAGCACCCCTCAATCAGTATTTTGTGGAAGGTATATAGCACCCCTCAATCAGTATTTGGCAGAAACAGGTATATGGCACCCCTCAATCAATATTTTGTGGAAGCAGATGAATCGCAGCCGTCAATCAGTATTTGGAGGAAGCAGGTATATAGCACCCCTCAATCAGTATTTGGTGGAAACAGGTATATGGCACCCCTCCCCTTAATCAGTATTTTGTGGAAGCAGGTGTATCACAGCCCTCAATCAGTATTTGGTGGTAGAAGGTATATAGCAATAGCACACTTAAATCAGTATTTTGTGGAAGAAGGTAGATACCGCCCCTTAATCAGTATTTTGCAGAAACAGGTATATAGCACCCCTCGATCAATATTTGACGGAAACAGGTATATGGCACCCCTCCCCTTAATCAGTATTTTGTGGAAGCAGGTGTATCACAGCCCTCAATCAGTATTTGGTTGTAGAAAGTATATAGCAATAGCACACTTAAATCAGTATTTTGTGGAAGAAGGTAGATACCGCCCCTTAATCAGTATTTGGCAGAAACAGGTATATAGCACCCCTCGATCAGTATTTGGCGGAATCAGGTTTATGGCACCCCTCAATCAGTATTTGGTGGAAGATGGTATATAGCAGTAGCACCCCTCAATCAGTATTTTGTGGAAACAGGTATGTAGCACCCCTCAATCAGTATTTGGCAGAAACAGATATATGGCACCCCTCAATCAGTATTTGGTGGAAGAAGGTATTTAGCAATAGCACCCCTCAACCAGTATTTTGTGAAAGAAGGTATATGGAATCCTTCAATAAGTATTTGGCAGAATCAGGTATATAGCATCCCCCAATCAGTATTTGGCGGATACAGGTATATAGCACCCCTCAATCAGGATTTTGTCGAAGCAGGTATATCACAGCCCTCATGCAGTTTTTTGGTGGTCATCAGGTATATCACACCCTTTGCAATTAGTTACTCCAATAGCATTCGTCTCTCTGCAGTATTGCAGCAGAACCGCACACAATTGCTACACAATACAAATAAACTATAATATAATTTCTATGTTTTAAAGTATATTATAAGTATATCACACCCCTCTATATCACACCTATCAATAGCACACCTATTTCCAGTCCTTAAAAGGACTTTTGTGGCCTGATTAGCTAGCGTTTGTTGTCCCTAACTGTCCCTGCTCCAAAATGCAACCTCTCCCTACACTTGCAAAACACAAAATGTAAAATGGCTGCCAGATCGGGTTCTGTTATAGGGTTGGGGGTGTGTCCATGTGCTGAAACGTCTCAATTGGCTGTCCTGTCTCACCTAAAGGATGTGTCATGGGTCAAAGTTCGGCGTTATGCAAAAAAATATGGTGCGTGCGAATATCGCCATATGTTCGCATGTTTGGCGAATCGCAAACTAGCAAAGTTCACCGCGAAATGACCGCCGGGGTAACCGCAAGGCCATCTCTTCTCCTGACCTTCACACCATAGATTCTCTATGGGGTGTTGTCAGGAGAAAGATGAGTGACTAGGTGCAACAAAGCAGATGAGCTAAAGGTCACTGTCAAAGCAACCTGGACTTCCATAACACCTCAGCAGTGCCACAGGCTGATTGCCTCCTTGCCATGCAACATTGATGCAGTATTTCATGCAAAAGGAGCCTCAACCATGTATTGAGTGCATATACTATACTATACATACTTTTCAGTAGGCCAACATTTTTGTATTCAAATTTATATTTTTTTTATTGGTCTTGCATAATATTTTAATTTTCTGAGATACTAACTTTTGGGTTTTCATTAGCTATACAGGTGAAACTCCAAAAATTTGAATATCGTGCAAAAGTCCATTTATTTTAGTATTGCAAATTAAAAGGAATTGCAGTAATGCAGCTTAAAATTCTAATTTTGTGAAAAGGTTCAATATTCTATGCTTAAAGTGTCACACTCTAGTCAGCTAATTAACCCATACCCCCTGAGCAAAGGGTACCTCAAAATTGAGACTTTGGCATTTCATAAGCTGTAAGCCATAATCATCCAAATTATAACAAATAAAGGCTTGAAATATCTTGCTTTGCATGTAATGAGTCTATCTGATATGTTAGTTTCACCTTTTAAGTTGCATTACTGAAATAAATGAACTTTGCACGATATTCAAATTTTTTGAGTATCACCTGTAAGTAGTGATGAGCGAATGAATTTCAGGATAAATTTTATTAGCTGCAAAGCCAAATTTCCTCGTGCTTCACATTAGCGAATTGATTTGACCTGAAATATTGTAAAAAATAAAAAATAAATATTTACCTGATTCATTTGCTTGTGACGGGCCAGCCGCCTCCATCTTGCTTTAAGTATTTAGTAGAAATTCCGTGTGCCGTGATGTATGGCGTCATTGCGCCGTGTGAGATTTTGCGCCAGACCTTCAAGCAAGATGGCGGCAGCCGGCCTGTCGTGAGCAATTGGATCAGGTATTGTTTTATTTTAAAAAAAAATTATTTTACACTCCTATTAATATCAGATGCCACAATCATGTATGATCGCCGCTCCCTTTCATTGCACCCACTTTTTACAAAGAAATGCACTTTGTGACTAAGGAAATTTCTTGAAAAATCCAAATCGAATCATCAACATTAAAAGAAATAAAAGCTTGAAATATAGTAATGAATCTGTAGAATATAGGAGTAATGTGTATATGTACAGTACAGACCAAAAGTTTGGACACACCTTCTCATTCAAAGAGTTTTCTTTATTTTCATGACTATTAAAATTGTAGATTCACACTGAAGGCATCAAAACTATGAATTAACACATGTGGAATTATATACATAACAAACAATTGTGAAACAACTGAAAATATGTCATATTCTAGGTTCTTCAAAGTAGCCACTGTAACGGACCGTTTCAGCAGACAAGGGGTTAAAATCCGTTCAGGCGATAAGCCCCTTTCTGAGAGACAGGCACAGCTACTGCAGGACACCAACCTCCCGAACTGGATACAAAGTAGCACTCCAAACTGGAACCTCACGAATAGCTGCTAGCAGACGAACAGGAAAAGCATACAATCCTGGCAATCAGTCTTCTAACAGCATACAGTGAATCCCCCCAATAACGAGACAAGGCTCCGTGTTGAGGGTCAAACAGTGGTCTGACTGTACTTCACGTACAGCCTCTTTTATTCTTAAACCACAAACATAGTACTGCCCACAGGGGTTTGAAATACAACCAATCAGTAATTTACAACACATACAATGTAAGTACAGCCCATCTGGTGTACACGCCCCTAGGGGACCAGAATGAAGACTGTGACATAAGACAGATAAACAGCACTTAGGACACACAGACACAACACATCCCCACAATGCATCATGGTTTCCTCCTCTCTGCCCTCGAGACACCCGAGGCATAATCCAATTATCTCTCAAGACAAAGAGAAGTCACCAATACACATGTGCAGACAATAGAACAGACATCACCATTTAAACACACAATGGGACAATGGCACAATAGAAACACACATTTTCCTCCCAAGCTGACAAGTTACACTTATTATAAATTGTTACAACTTTGTGAGTTTACATTGGCCATACATATAACTTACATTAATTTAAACAGTATAACTTGGGGACAAACCTATCCAAAATTCACTTGAATCGGTTCAGGGGTTTAAAAGTTAGTATATGGCCCATAATCCTGGGGCAAGAGGCCAGCAGCCAGTCCTCTCCAAAACCCAGTGGCGAGGTCGGTTTCGCCACAGCCACCTTTTGCATTGAATACTGCTTTGCACACTCTTGGCATTCTCTTGATGAGCTTCAAGAGGTAGTCCCCTGAAATGGTTTTCACTTCACAGGTGTGCCCTGTCAGGTTTAATAAGTGGGATTTCTTGCCTTATAAATGGGGTTGGGACCATCAGTTGCATTGAGGAGAAGTCAGGTGGATACACAGCTGATAGTCCTACTGAATAGACTGTTAGAATTTGTATTATGGCAAGACAAAAGCAGCTAAGTAAAGAAAAACGAGTGGCCATCATTACTTTAAGAAATGAAGGTCAGTCAGTCAGCCGAAAAATTGGGAAAACTTTGAAAGTAAGGGCTATTTGACCATGAAGGAGAGAATGCCAAGAGTGTGCAAAGCAGTAATCAAAGCAAAAGGTGGCTACTTTGAAGAACCTAGAATATGACATATTTTCAGTTGTTTCACACTTGTTTGTTATGTATATAATTCTACATGTGTTAATTCATAGTTTTGATGCCTTCATAGTCATGAAAATAAAGAAAACTCTTTGAATGAGAAGGTGTGTCCAAACTTTTGGTCTGTACTGTATATATACTGTATTTTCCAGCATAAAAGACAACTTTTCAACACATGAAAATCTTCTCAAAAGTCAGGGGTCGTCTTATACGCCGGGTGTCGTCTTATAAGCCAGTACATGGTGTGCGGAAACTTACTTCCGAGCCGGACTGGAGAAGATGTCCTTCTCCAGCTTCAGGGACAGGCGCCCTCTAGCTGACCCACCGTGCGCTGCATCCTAGTCAGCCGCTCCTAAAGCAGCCCCCTCTCCCTGCTCTCAGTGGTTTTGTCATGTCGGCAGTATCACATTGCGTACTACCGCTCAGATCGTCTTGGAGACAGGGAGGGCTGGGCAGGCAGGGAGAGCTGACCCACCAAATCAAAGCAGGCTTTGTATGCAGTATACACAGAAAATACCGGTACATCGCTTGCCGTGATTGGCTGGTTGTTGTATACTGGGTTGGATTGGCGATTCTGAGGGAAGGCAGGGGGAAGCAGGAGCATCATTTTTATTTGGTGTGCGTTGGAAGAGGGGTAGTCTTATATGGCGAGTATAGCCCAAACCCTATATTTTAACTGGAAAAGTTGGGGTCATCTTATACGCCAGAAAATACGGTGTGTATATATATATATATAATATATATATATATATATACTTTAGCAAAATGAGAATACAGCACACTATAAAAAGTGGGTGCAGGTCAGTCCAGTGTGGACCAGCACCTGGGTCCAATATAATAGAGAGTAAAGAAGGCCAGCAGCACTCCAAAAGTATCAAAAAAGCGTGTGGTTTATTCTCCCAGAGTCAGCAGCGACGTTTCAACAGCTTGTGGCTGTCTTTTTCAAGCCCAGTGCACATGTGTTACAAACATACATTATAAAAATACATCAATCAAACATAAATTGACATCAATTATTACATATAACAATCAAAATTCATAGATATAATAATCCATGTGGGTAAACAAACTCATATGTGATACCGCAGCAAAATTGTCAAGTACAGTACATATAAATGATATATTATTAATTACATAGCGTTTCAAACATGTGAAAAGTACTGTAACCAATGCTAATGAGTACAGGTGTATCCCCTAATTTTCGTGGAATTAAAACTCACGGTCAGGTGGGAAACTGTATGGAGACGGCATCACGATCACCGCGGCGTTCCCATTCAGTGACTACGCATGCGCGAGAGGATCAAATATCGCGATTCCTCAAGCGTCTGGAGACTGACTAATAGCCACATCAAAGATGGCCGAAACAACCTAACAGTTAGTATGCGCATGTCCAGGCTGAGATAAGGGCCTCCCATCAGTCATCACATGATCGCTGTCATGTGACTGGATGACATCAAATACAAAAAATAGGTTTTTATACTGATAGTAAATTTAGGAGAATATTATGTTAATATAGGGGTCTAGATCGCTGCAATCCTGGGATACCCAGAGTGTACAAATGTGGGCTCCCTGGATTCAGCGTCTTATCAACCCAATATGCTGGCCAAAGAGGAACAACCTGGCATGCACATAAAGTGGAGGGTAGGTGTCTTGCGACAGTGATGAGCCACGTTAGCGGCCCCATCAGTGTCAATTTAGGAGGATAGTGACGTCGCCAGGGGGCTCCGCGCGAACCACTAATTGTCCCCCACAAGAACACCTCATTCTCCCACCCGTGCACTACGTGTCCATGCCAGAGCTACATATAGCAATAATAATGATGATAACCAAAGCTCATTAGGGCAGAAAATAAATGGCCCAATGAATTCTGGCATTGTCATCTTGGAATATGCCAGTGCCATCCATTGATGGAATAACCTGGTGGGTTTTTTTTTCTCTTTCATTTTTATTTTTATTTTGACCAGACGGATAGGAGTGGTTTGAAGAAATAACAATAATATATATTCCTTTTATTTGCATAAACAGTGATACGGAGTGGCAATAGATCGCCTTTCTCATCTTTGATTGGGAATTGATGTAGTGGTTGGTGGATGAGGGAGCAGAGGAGGGGTGGTGTTTTTGATGTCCCTCTCCTCTGTTCCGCATGGGGACGCACGTTCTGGTAAACCTGGGATGGGTGGACCAGTGTAGAGCATCTGCGACCCTGCACTATTCCCTAATAAACCCTGAGCGGTATCGGGGGTGTAGTGGCTAGGGACTGGGACAATGACTTGCCCCTGATCCCTTATTACGATGGGGCTTATATGAGCCTACGTTGACGCATGGTGCATGCCACGTTATAGACATCCTCTGGTTCCGTAGCTATAACTCCTTTACTATATGTGATATCTGTTGCCATTGTCACCTGACGACAACAACAACACCGTAACCTGGTCTGCTGGTCATGCGCTGTCTCTACTTACCACACGGACTGACATTTTCAATGTGGGAAGACAAAGTTTACTATGTTCACTAGCTTGACAAAGGCTCCATTGAGAGAGCTGAAATGCTGCATTGCTGTTGGGTGTAATAAAATCCACCTTTTTCACTGGAAGACCGGAGTGCTTCCTTCATTTTGCTGATATATACTGTACATATCTTAAAACATAGGAAAATAGGGAAATAAAGCAGGCACCTAGTAATAGTAATATGCAGCAGATCCTTTGAAATTTGATTTCTGTTAAAGAATGCACAACACTGTGATTAGTACCATAAACGATTATGCTCCTTAGTAACTGGTTTATACAAGTTAAACCAGTGTATACATTACCCTTCATATTTTAGTCTAAAGCTTTTAGTACTATGATATTTTTCACATGTTTATATATTGTTTTTTTTTTTTCTTTCTTTTTATTGTTTGAGATTATTGTGCACATACAATTTCTATCTGGGACTTAAGCTGTAGTGTCAGTAACACACGCCAGATGGCAGTCATAGAACATTCATATTACAGTTTAACATCACAGTTGTTCACAAATGTATGTAGCAGCTTACATTATTATTACAAGAACAATTCATATAATGGACATTTTACCATGTAATCCAAAAGAATACTATAACAAAATGGTGTTATTTGCTATGCCTGTTACTTTGTAGATAGCATGCAAACCAAAACATCAAAGCAACACTTAAATCTGAAATCTACAGCTCTAAAAATGTTGTTCTTTTATGTTCACATCACATGAAAAACAATCCTCTTTTTAATACTTCCTTTCAAACCATGATTCACGAAGAACTGTCTGAAAATAATAAGACCTCAAGGTTTTGCCCATTGTTTTGTTAGCATATTAACTCCAGGATATATAGTAATATCATTATCTAGCGAAGTTCGATATAAAAATTATACACTTTTCTCCTTCATAAACCAAATAATCTGAATTCTAAATATGTGTTGTATAATGATAAATATAAATATATAAATGAATAACACTTATTAAATTATGATAATAATAGTAATAATTTATTGCATTGCCTAAAGCTTATTTACCTTTCATTATAAGAATCAGTCACTAAATCCATTGCAATTTATTTCTGTTTCCTCCTCAGAATTCCCCATATTACCTTTCTATTGTTTCTTTGGTAGCATGTAATAGATGGTCTGCCATGCTGAGAATGGGTTATCTGTTTGGGTCTGAACAAGTGAAAAATCATTTACCCCTACACTAATAAATCATCTAGATCTCAAGTTTTTGAGTTGTCTTATTTTGCAAGCTTTTAGGAATTCTATTAATGTGTTTCTTAGGGCCCATTTACATAGGTCAATGCACAGGGCAATGATGGGGAATGAACTGTTCTTTCTCAATCACTGCCCACTCAAGTGGGCTCTTTATGGGGATGGATGATCATTACTATGAATGTCCAACCCCATTCAGATTTGTTGTTTGTCAGCAGCAGATACCAGTTTATACATGACAAAGTGCTGCCAACAAATTATGCTTTTATGTGCTGCATAAATGATTGGGTTACCCAACAAACAACTGTTCTGATCATTTGTCAGGTGAATAGTAGTACATTTACATAGTCCAGTTATCGGGAATGAACATTTGTAAGAATATTCCTCAGCCTATGTAATAGTCTTTAGCTATATTTGTTTCTAGAAAGCAATGACTATCAATGGTTGCCAGTACAGCTTCTAACATGGTTGCTATCTAACTTTTTCAAATTTCTAAATGTAAAAACTATGTTGGTATTCATTGTTTTGCCTTTCCCTTCCTATTCATATCTCTGCATGTGTAGATACATTTGCCAAGATTTTAAGACAGCTGGGTAGCCGTCTTTATTGAAGTGGCTAGATTAGTTCACCCAGCCACAAAAAATGAATATCGCATTAAAATAACTAAATTCACATAAAGGTAGCGCACTGCTCCTGCCAGCCAGCCTGCTCATGTGTAGTGCTTGTGATACCATAGACCCAATTTTTTCAGAGAGTGTACTACATTGGCTAATATTTAAACTTTTAATGGCAGAAAGACTCTCTGCAATGTAATTGTAAATTATTGTACATACTTTGACTTCTGCATTAATATTTCATAACAAACAGTCCAAATACAGGGGAAATCAATCTAAAGAAATCAACTAAAACTACCTCCTGGGTTAAAGTACCAAGAGACAACCTCTGGAGAGAGAGGGAAAAGATAATTGGGGTAATTTATTAACCTTTTTACACCACTTTTTGGAGTATTTATTTTGTAGATTTTTTCACAAAGGTGTTTTGCGGAAAAATCTGCAAAGTGGGTTTTGTAAAGTGGCTCAGGAGGGGGGAAGAGGGCAGGCCAGCAGGCCTGTCTCATTCATTGTTTTACATGCCAGTTTTTGGATTAAAGAGTGTCCTACGGCTTGCGCTAGAAAGCGCCAAAGTTCTGTAGAAGCCGCACCTCAACATAACTTTGGTGCATCCACCGACAGCGCAGAGGGATTAAGACCAGCATCTAAATCACCAGTATTAATTAATGTTCCCCAATATGTATAAAGTTATAAATCTTATCCAAACTCTACATGAATTAAAAATAAAGCAGTCCTTTTCGGCATTGATGCTGAGAAAGCCTTAGATATAGTTTCCTGGTCCTATATTGCAGTTTTACTGAGATTCAAATTCCCATAACAATATGTAGAAACCATTCTAACAATGCACACCCTCCCTTCTGCAAGAATAGCAGTAAATGTTTTATTTTTTTCCAAAATGTTTCTGATCACCAACAGAGCACAACTGTCATGGGGCGCCGGCGTTGCGCTCACTCCCTGCAGCGCCGACGGCGCCCCGCCTCTGTGCAGGTGACAGTGGGCGTGGCGTACTCGGCCGCACACATCTCCTCAGCGCGGCCGGCGTCCTCGGTTCTCCCAGCTACCAGATTAAGACTGAGCACCGAGCTGGACACATCACATGACCCCTGCTAGTCAGTATTTAAACAGGCAGCCTGCTGGCCACAGGTTGCCTGTTATTTAGGTTCCACCTGTGATTTTGTCTGACCTGGCGTACTTACCTACTGCTGACTTCCTGACAATCCTCTGCCTGCTCTTTGTGTACTTTTGCTGATTTCCTGGTATTTATGACCCCGGCTTCTCCTGACTATTCTCTGCTTGCTCCATTTGTACTTTTAACCTGTCTACTAGGTATAGCAGTGCTACATCACACCCAAAAATTGGTGCATTTCACCATAAAATGTAACAGACACATTTTTTTATTGTTTAACCGGTCTACTAGGTATAGCAGTGGTACTTCACACCCAAAAATTTTAGAATTTCAAGTGAAAATGTAACTGACAAATTTATGTTTTTTGTTAACTGGCCTACTAGGTATAGCAGTGGTACTATACACCCAAAAATTGGTTAATTTCACCAGAAAATGTAAATGACAATAATTTTTTTTAACGGCCTACTAGGTATAGCACCTAAATATTGGTGAATTTCACCAGAAAATGTTAATGACAATTTTTATTTTATGTTTTGTAACCGACCTACTAGGTATAGCAGTGGTACTCAACACCCAAAAATTGGTTAATTTCACCTGAAAATGTTAATGACAATTTTATTTAATTTTTTAACCGTCCTACTAGTTATAGCACTGGTACTATACACCAAAAAATTGGTTAATTTCACCAGAAAACGTTAATGACAATTTATTTTTATTTTTTACCGGCCTACTAGGTATAGCAGTGGTACTATACACCCAAAAATTGGTTAATTTCACCAGAAAATGTTAATGACAATTTTTTTTTTTAACCGGCCTACTAGATATAGCAGTGGTACTATACATCCAAAAATTGGTGAATTTCACCGGAAAATGTAAATGACAAAGTAGTGAAATTATATAAAATAAAACATGTATAATATATTTATTAATGATCTTGTAGAAGGCTTGCATAGTAAAATATCAATTTTTGCAGATCACACTAAACTGTGTAAAGTAATTAACACTGAAGAGGACAGTATACTACTACAGAGGGATCTGGATAGATTGGAGGCTTGGGCAGATAAGTGGCAGATGAGGTTTAACACTGACAAATGTAAGGTTATGCACATGGGAAGAAATAATGCAAGTCACCCATACATACTAAATGGTAAAACACTCTGTAACACTGACATGGAAAAGAATCTAGGAATTTTAATAAACAGCAAACTAAGCTGCAAAAAACAGTGTCAGGCAGCTGCTGCCAAGGCCAATAAGATAATGGGTTGCATCAAAAGGGGCATAGATGCCCGTGATGAGAACATAGTCCTACCACTTTACAAATCATTAGTCAGACCACACATGGCGTACTGTGTACAGTTCTGGGCTCCAGTGAACAAGGCAGACATAGCAGAGCTGGAGAGGGTCCAGAGGAGGGCAACTAAAGTAATAACTGGAATGGGGCAACTACAGTACCCTGAAAGATTATCAAAATTAGGGTTATTCACGTTAGAAAAAAGACGACTGAGGGGAGATCTAATTACTATGTATAAATATATCAGGGGTCAGTACAGAGATCTATCCCATCATCTATTTATCCCCAGGACTGTGACGAGGGGACACCCTCTGCGTTTGGAGGAAAGAAGGTTTGTACACAAACATAGAAAAGGATTCTTTACGGTAAGAGCAGTGAGACTATGGAACTCTCTGCCTGAGGAGGTGGTGATGGTGAGTACAATAAAGGAATTCAAGAAGGTGGCGGGATGTGTTTCTACAGCGTAATAATATTACAGGCTATAGCTACTAGAGAGGGGTCGTTGATCCAGGGAGTTATTCTGATTGCCTGATTGGAGTCGGGAAGGAATTTTTTATTCCCCTAAAGTGAGGAAAATTGGCTTTTACCTCACAGTTTTTTTTTGCCTTCCTCTGGATCAACTTGCAGGATAACAGGCTGAACTGGATGGACAAATGTCTTTTTTCGGCCTTGCGTACTATGTTACTATGTATGTTACGTACAAAAAAATAAAAATAATTGATTTATGAGGTGGAGTTCCATATGGAGTAGGAGTTTGAGGAGGCGGTGGACATAGCGGAGTAGGTGGAAGCGGCGGTAGAGGAGGACGACATAGCCAACACAGGTTTTTGGTTTTAATTAAATTTTTTAAAATTAAGGTACACTCCAAAAGGGTGTGAAATATCCAAAATACAAACATGAGCAATTGCACTGCAGTATAAGGCCCCTTTCACACGGCGAGTATTCAGCACGGGTGCAATGCGTGAGTTGAACGCATTGCACCCGCACTGAATCCTGACCCATTCATTTCTATGGGGCTGTGCACATGAGCTGTGATTTTCACGCATCACTTGTGCGTTGCGTGAAAATCGCAGCAAGCTCTATATTCTGCGTTTTTCACGCAACGCAAGCCCCATAGAAGTGAATGGGGCCGCGTGAAAATCGCAAGCATTCGCAAGCAAGTGCGGATATGGTGCGATTTTCACGCATGGTTGCTAGGTGACGATCGGGCTGGGGACCTGATCTGTATTATTTTCCCTTATAACATGGTTATAAGGGAAAATAATAGCATTCGAAATACAGAATGCAAAGTAAAATAGTGATGGAGGGGTTAAAAATAAAAATAAATTAACTCACCGAGTCCACTTGATCGCGTAGTTGCGGATCTCTGTCTTCTTCTTTAATGTTGAGCTGCCGGCTAAGGACCTGTGGTGATGTCACATCACATGATCCAATCACATGGTCCCTCACCATGGTGATGAACCATGTGATTGGACCATGTGATGAGCACAGTGACGTCATCAAAGGTCTTATTTGTGTGCACAGCAAAGAAGAAGACAGAAGAGATGTCGGCTGCGCGATAAAGTGGATTAAGGCGAGTTAAATATTATTATTTTTTTTTTAACCCCTCCAGCCCTAATTTACTAAGCATTCTGTATTAGGAATGCTATTATTTTCCCTTATAACCATGTTATAATGGAAAATAATACAATCTACAGAACACCTAACCCTAACCCGAAATTCTGTGAAGAAGTTCGGGTTTGGGTACCAAACATGCCGATTTTTCTCACGCGCGTGCAAAACGCATTACAATGTTTTGCACTCGCGCGGATAAATCGTGCATTTTCCCGCAACGCATCCGCATCTTATCTGGGCAAAAAACATGACGCCCGTGGGAAAGAGGCCTAACAATGGCTGGTTAGTGCCGGTATACATGTCTATTCTGGACAAGGTACGGACAAGTCCTGAGGGATCCATGCCTGGTTCATTTTAATGAACGTGAGCTTGTCCTCAATGGCTGTGGACAGGCGGCTGCGCTTGTCTGTGATGACGCCCTCTACCGTGCTAAACACACGTTCAGACAATACACTGGCTGCAGGGCAGGCCAGCACCTCCAAGGCGTAAAGGGCAAACTCAGGCCATGTGCCCAATTTGGAGAGCCAGAAGTTGAAGGGGGCAGACCCGTCATTCAGTACGTGTAGGCGTGTGCACACATACTGCTCCACCATGTTGGTGAAATGCTGCCTCCTGTTAAGACGTTCCATATCAGCTGGTGGTGCTGGTTGTTGTGGCGTGCTCACAAAGCTTTTCCACATTTCGGCCATGCTAACCCTGCCTTCTGAGGTGCTGGCAGTGCCCCTGCTGCGTTGGCGACCTCTTCCTCGTCCTCTGCCTTCGACTTGTGCTTCCACTGTGCCCCCGCTGTCAGGTGGGAATGCCACCAGCAGCGCGTCTACCAGCGTGCGCTTGTACTTGCGCATCTTACAATCACGCTCCAGTGACGGAATTAAGGACGGTAAGTTGTCCTTGTAGCGGGGATCCAGCAGCGTGGCCACCCAGTAATCAGCACAAGTTAGAATGTGGGCAACTCGGCGGTCATTGCGGAGACACTGCAGCATGTAATCGCTCATGTGTGCCAGGCTGCTCAGAGGCAACGAAAAGCTGTCCTCTACGGGAGGTGTATCGTCTGTGTCCTCTGTATCCCCCCATTAACGCACCAGTGATGGCCATGAGCTGGTCTGGGTGCCAGCCTGCTGTGAACATGGTTTCTCCTCCTCCATCTCCTCCTCTTCATCCTCCACCTCCTCATCCTTCAGAACTGTGCCCTGGCTGGACAATTGTGTACCTTGGGTTTGTAGGTGCAGGAACCCACCCTCGGAGCAACTTAGGAATGACTGGTCGGAAACCCTACGAAATGATCCCTCTTCCTCCTCCTGTGCCACATCCTCTTCCATCATCGCCAGGAGCGTTTTTTCAAGGAGGCATAGAAGTGGGATAGTAACACTGAAAAACTGCGTTATCGGCACTGGCTATGTTGGTGGAGTACTTGAAACAGCGCAACAAGGAACACAGGTCTTGCATGGAGGCCCAGTCATTGGTGGTGAAGTGGTGCTGTTCTGCCGAGCGACTCACCCGTGCGTGCTGCAGCTGAAACTCCACTATCGCCTGCTGCTCGCACAGTCTGGCCAGCATGTGCAAGGTGGAATTTCACCTTGTGGGCACGTCGCATATGAGGTGGTGAGCGGGAAGGCCGAAGTTATGCTGCAGCGCTGACAGCCGAGCAGCAGCAGGGTGAGAACGTCGATAGCGCACACAGACGGCCCGCACTTTATGCAGCAGCTTTGACTTATCAGGGTAATTTTTAAGGAATCTCTGCACCACCTAATTCAGCACATGCGCCAGGCAAGGGATGTGCGTCACACCGGCTAGTCCCAGAGCTGCTACGAGATTTTGCCCATTATCGCACACCACCAGGCCAGGCTTCAGGCTGACTGGCACAAACCACTCATCGGTCTGTTGTTCAAGACCCGTCCACAGCTCCTGCGCGGTGTGGGGTTTGTCCCCCAAACAGATACGTTTTAAAACTCCCTGTCTGTGCTGAAGTTGGTGGTGAAGGTGTTACGTTGACTGGATGAGGAGCTGGTAGAGGATGAGGAAGCAGAGTAGGAGGAGGAAGCAACAGGAGGCAAACTGAAGCGCCCTGCAATCCTCGGTGGTGGAAGGACATGCGCCAAACTGCTATCCGCCTCAGGCCCAGCCGCTACTGCATTTACCCAGTGTGCTGTTATGGAGATATAATGGCCCTGACCGTGCTTACTGGCCTTTAAAACTATCCGTCTCCACCAGACGGAATGACAGCATTTCAAAGGCCAGTAATTTACAAATGCTGGCATTCAGGGCTAGGGATCGCGGGTGGGTAGGGGGGTACTTCCTCTTCTTCTCCAGCGTTTGGGAGATGGAGAGCTGAACGCTTCCGTGGGACATTGTGGAGATGCTTGGTGACCCAGGTGTTGGTGTTGCTGGCAGATCCTCTGTTTGCGGGGTGGCAAGTGGCACTGTCACTCTAGAGGTGGATGAAGAGGCCGCGACTGCAGCAGAAGAGGAAGCAGGAGGAGCCAGAGACCTTTCTTGGTTTTTGAGGTGTCTACTCCACTGCAGCTCGTGCTTTGCACTTAAATGCCTGTTCATGCAGGTTGTGCTCAGGTTGAGAACGTTTATGCCTCGCTTCAGACTCTGAGGGACAGGCAACAGAGGGTTGTAGTCAATGGAGTATATTCAGACCAAGGTCTTGTTACCAGTGGGGTACCTCAGGGATCTGTTCTGGGACCCATATTGTTTAATATCTTTATCAGCGAAATTGCAGAAGGCCTCGATGGTAAGGTGTGTCTTTTTGCTGATGACACAAAGATTTGTAACAGGGTTGATGTTCCTGGAGGGATACACCAAATGGAAAAGGACTTAGGAAAACTAGAGGAATGGTCAAAAATATGGCAACTAAAATTTAATGTTGATAAGTGCAAGATAATGCACCTGGGACGTATAAACCCAAGAGCAGAATATAAAATCAGTGATACAGTCCTAACCTCAGTATCTGAGGAAAGGGATTTAGGGGTCATTATTTCAGAAGACTTAAAGGTAGGCAGACAATGTCATAGAGCAGCAGGAAATGCTAGCAGAATGCTTGGGTGTATAGGGAGAGGAATTACCAGTAGAAAGAGGGAGGTGCTCATGCCGCTCTACAGAGCACTAGTGAGACCTCATTTGGAGTATTGTGCTCAGTACTGGAGACCATATCTCCAGAAGGATATTGATACTTTGGAGAGAGTTCAGAGAAGAGCTACTAAACTGGTACATGGATTGCAGGATAAAACTTACCAGGAAAGATTAAAGGACCTTAACATGTATAGCTTGGAAGAAAGACGAGACAGAGGGGATATGATAGAAACTTTTAAATACATAAAGGGAATCAACAAGGTAAAAGAGGAGAGAATATTTAAAAGAAGAAAAACTGCTACAAGAGGACATAGTTTTAAATTAGAGGGGCAAAGGTTTAAAAGTAATATCAGGAAGTATTACTTTACTGAGAGAGTAGTGGATGCATGGAATAGCCTTCCTGCAGAGGTGGTAGCTGCAAATACAGTGGAGGAGTTTAAGCATGCATGGGATAGGCATAAGGCCATCCTTCATATAAGATAGGGCCAGGGGCTATCGATAGTATTTAGTATATTGGGCAGACTGGATGGGCCAAATGGTTCTTATCTGCCGACACATTCTATGTTTCTATGTTTCTATGATTGCACAGCGTGCAAACCACTCGTGTCTTGTCGTCAGCACATTGTCTGAAGAACTGCCACGCCAGAGAACTCCTTGGAGCTGGGTTTGGTGTGCTTGGTCCCTTGCTGCGGTGGGCAGTAGGAGGCGTACTATCTAGAGGATGGCCGCTCCGCTTTTGCACACTGCTCCCTCTTCTGCTGTGCTGGTGGCTCTGTGCGACCACCGCCTCTTCCTCCGAACTACATAGGTCACTCGCATGACCTTGATTCCAGGTGGGGTCGAGGACCTCATCGTCCTCCACATCATCTTCCACCCAGTCTTCACCCCTGCCTTTCTTGTTGGGCTGCACACATTCGAAAGCCCCAGCAGTTGGCACTTGTGTTTCGTCATCATCCAAGACCTGCTGCGATGGTCCTCCCATGTACTCATGTTGAAAGATAAGTGGTTGGGCATCGGTGCACTCAATCTCTTCCACTTCTGGGGCAGGGCTAGGTGGATGGCCCTGGGAAACCCTGCTAACACAGTCATCAAAAAGCAGAAGAGACTGCTGCATGATTTGGGGCTCAGACTGCTTGGCTGATTTGCAAGGGGGTGAGGTGAAAGACTGATGGACATCGGCTGCAGGTGCCAACTGTGGTCTTTCAGCAGGAGACTGGGTGGGAGACAATGTGAAGGAACTGGATCCACTGTCAGCAACCCAATCTACTATCGCCTGTACTTGTTCAGGCCTCACCATTCGTAGAGCAGCATTAGGCCCTACCAAATACCGCCGCAGGTTTTGTCGCCTACTCGCACCTGAGGAAGAGGTTTCACTTGTGCTTGTAGCTGGCACAATTCGACCACATCCTCTCCCTGCAACAAGAGCTCCACCAGCAGCACCATGACCTGGGCCACGTCCCTTATTTGACACTCTCCTCATATTTTTCGAATCTAGGATCTTGCCCTAAATGAGTGTTTAATTAATAGTAGAATAGAACTACAGTATGTAAAGTAGCTACTTCTCAGCCTTGGTTCCGGTTCTGTGTCCGTGCTCCTCGGTGGTGTATGGTGAGGTGAGCTCCAACTTGATGTTTTCACGTACAGTATGTAAAGGGTGTATATCACACAGCCTGAACCAGACTAGGCCTCAATGAATGTATTTCAAATGCCTGAGTCAAACCCCTGTATGTAAAGGGTGTATCTTACATGGCCTGAACCAGTGTAGGCCTGAATTCAATATTGGTGCACCAAATGGCGGTATTTCAAATGCCTGAATCAAACCCCTGTATGTAGAGGGTGTATCTCACACGGTCTTTTGTAATTCCTACACCATTCACCTGATTTGAATGTAAATACCTTCAAATTAAAGCTGACAGTCTGCAGTTAAAGCTCATCTTGTTTGTTTAATTTCAAATCCATTGTGGTGGTGTATAGAGCCAAAAATGTCAGAATTGTGTCGATGTCCCAATACTTATGGACCTGACTGTATTTGCACAAAATAGATGTATTTCAAATGGCTGTATTTCAAATGCCTGAATTAAACCCCTGTATGTAGAGGGAGTATCTCACACGGTCTGAACCAGTGTAGGCCTGAATGAAATATTTTTTTGCCCAAAATGGCTGTATTTCAAATTGCTGTATTTCAAATGCCTGAATCAAACCCCTGTATGTAGAGGGAGTATCTCACAGAGCATAAACCAGTGTAGGCCTAAATTAAATATTTCTTTGCCCCAAATGGATGTATTTCAAATGCCTGAATCAAACCCCTGTATGTAGAGGGCGTATCTCACAGAGCATGAACCAGTGTAGGGCTAAATTAGATATTTATTTGCACAAAATGGATGTATTTCAAATGGCTGTATTTCAAATGCCTGAATCAAACCCCTGTATGTAGAGGGGGTATCTCACAGGGCATGAACCAGTGTAGGCCTAAATTAAATATTTATTTTGCCCAAAATGGATGTATTTCGAATGGCTATATTTCAAATGCCTGAATCAAACCCCTGTATGTAGAGGGGGTATCTCACAGGGCACAAACCAGTGTACGCCTAAATTAAATATTTCTTGCACAAAATGAATGTATTTGAAATGCCTGAATCAAACCCCTGTATGTAGAGGGCGTATCTCACAGAGCATGAACCAGTGTACGCCTAAATTAAATATTTCTTGCACAAAATGGATGTATTTGAAATGGCTGTATTTCAAATGCCTGAATCAAACTCCTGTATGTAGAGTGAGTATTTCTCAGGGCATGAACCAGTGTAGGCCTGAATTCAATATTTCTTTTCCCAACAAGGCTGTTATTCAAATGGCTGTATTTCAAATGCCTGAATCAAACCCCTGTATGTAGAGGGAGTATCTCACACAGTCTGAACCAGTGTAGGCCTGGATTCAATATTGGTGCACCAAATGGCGGTATTTAAAATCTCTGAATGTAACCCAAATGCATTAATGTATTAATGTATCTCACAATGACATCTGCATCAAAGGCTGCCAACTAAACTTTTTGTGCCCAAACGAGTGTTTGTTTAACAAATTAATTTGACAGCAGTATATAAGCCTGTAATTTCACACGTGCTGATGCTGCAAGGCCTGAAAATAGTGTCAAAAAAGTGTGTTTTTCAAACCCCAGAAAATGATGGGTGTATTTCTAGCTTAAATTGCACACTGACAAAATGTGGAACACACAAGGCCAGTGGACCTCAAAAACGGCAACAGCTATGTCTATGTGCCTTGTATCTTTCCTTCCCATGTGCATAACCTTACATTTATCACTGTTAAACCTCATTGGCCAGTCTGTTTTTTAACAAAAACGCTGCAGGGACTAACGTTAGAAACATACTGTTAGGAAGTGCTGACATTAGCGCGTCAGCTACATAACAGTATTTCTGGTTGTAGAAACCCATACATGACACAGTTTAGTATTGTCAGCAAAAATTTATATTTGACTGTGCAACCCATCAACAAGATCATTAATAAATATTTTGAAGAGAATACCAACCCCTATGATACCCTACTGGTGATGGTGACCCAATCAGAGTATGTACCGTTAATAATCATCCTCTGTTTTCTATCACTGAGAGAGTTACTAACCTACATACACATTTCCCCCCACCCTGTCCAAGCATTCTCATTTTATGTACCAACATTTTATGTGGCACAGTATCAAATACTTTGGAGAAGTCAAGAGATAGAGATGGCCTTGCGGTTCGCCCGGCGGTCGTTTAGCGGCTAAATTTTCTCGTTCGCGATTCACCGAACATGCGAACATATGGTGATATTCGCACGCGCCTTTTTTTTTGCATAACGCCAAACTTTGACCCATGACACATCCATCAGGTGGGACAGGACATCCAATTGAGATGTTTCAGCACATAGACACACCCCCAACCCTATAAATAAACCCGATCTGGCCGCCATTTTACATATGTTTTTTTGCCAGTGTAGGGAGAGGTTGCTGTGTGGAGCAGGGAAAGACTGTTAGGGACACCAAACACTAGCTAATAGGGCCACAAAAGTCCTTTTAAGGACTGGTATAGGTGTGCTATCGATGGGTGTGACATACTGAGGTGTGTGATATACTTATACTTATAATATACTTTCTAACATAGAAAGTATATTATAGTGCATTTGTATTGTGCAGCAGTGTGATATACTTGTTACCCCCAAAAAAACTTATTAAGGGGTGCAATATACCTGCTTCCACAAAATACTGATTGAAGGGAGTGATAAACCGGCTTCCGCAAAACATTGATTGAGGGGTGTGATACATCAGCTTCCACCAAATATTGATTGAGGCCTGCGATAGACCAGCTTCAACCAAATAATGATTAAGGGGTTTGATATACTGGCTTCCAGCAAATACTCATTAAGGGGTTCTATATACCTGTATCCATAAAATACTGATAGAGGGGATTGATATACCGGCTTCCACCAGATATTGATTGAGGCCTGAGATACCCTGGCTTCCACCAAATATTAAATGAGGCCTGCAATATACCTGCTTCCACAAATACTGCTCTTCTATAGGGACTTTGTCACAGGGTCATTATGAAAAAAACAGGCAGAGGAAGAGGCAGGGCATTCCGCAGGGGTGGTAGGGGTCAGACAGGTGCACCAGGCCAAAGCTTAAGTGGGAAGTTGAAGGTGCGTGCTATTACGTCAAAGAATGCACCAGACTTGGTTGTGTTGCTCACCCAGCCTTCCGCTTCTGCACCAACCTCCTCACTCTCTGCTATGTGCACCCCCAAAGACACCACCACTAGAGATGGCCTTTTGCTTTGCCCTGCGGTCATTTTGCGGCAAACTTTCTTGTTCGTGGTTCGCCAAACAGGAGAACATATGGCGATATCCGCCTGCGCCATATTCTTTTGCATTGTGCCAAACTTTGACCCATGACACATCCATCAGGTGGGGCAGGACAGCCAATTGAAAAATTTCAGCAGATGGACACACCACCTACCCTATAAATAAACCAGATCTGGACGCCATTTTACATTCAGTCTTTTGCCAGTATAGGGAGAGGTTGCTGTGTGGCGCAGGGACAGACTGTTAGGGACACAAATCGCTAGCTAATAGGGCAACAAAAGTCCTATCGATAGGTGTGACATACTGAGGGTTGTAATATAATTATAATATACTTTCTAACATAGATAATATAGTGCATTTGTATTGTGCAGCAGTAGTGTGCGGTTCTGCTGCGATACCACAGCTGTACAGAGGGACAAACACTATTGGAACAACTAATTGCAACAGGTGTGATTATACCAGTTTCCCCCCAAAAAAACTGATTGAGGCAGTGGTGTGATATACCTATAATATAATTTCTATATAGTGTATATGCAGCATTTGTGTGCCGTTCTGCTAAAATACCGCAGCTATACAGAGGGACAAATGCTATTGGAAAAACTAATTGCAAGTGGTGTGATATACCATTTGCCCCTCTAAAAAACTGATTGAGGCAGGGGTGTGATATAGCCATAATATATTTTATATATAGTGCATATGCAGCATTTGTGTGCGGTTCTGCTGAGATACCGCAGCTATACAGAGGGACAAACTCTATTGGAACAACTAGTTGCAACTGGTGTGATATACCAGTTGGCCCCCCAAAAAACTGATTGAGGCAGGGGTGTGATATACCTATAATATAATTTATATATAGTGCATCTGTATTGTGCATAATTTGTTTGCGGTACTGCTAAGATATCGCAGCTATACAGAGGGACAAACTCTATTGGAGCAACTAATTGCAACTGGTGTGATATACCAGTTGCCCCCCCAAAAAATTGATTGAGGCAGGGGTGTGATATACCTATAATATACTTTCTATATAGTGCGTGTGCAGCATTTGTGTGCGGTTCTGCTGAGATACAGCAGCTATACAGAGGGACAAACGCTACTGGAACAACTCATTTCAACTGGTGTGTTATACCAGTTGCCCCCCAAAAAAACTGATTGAGGCAGGGGTGTGATATACCTATAATATAATTTCTATATAGTGCATTTGTATTGTGCAGCATTTGTGTGCTGTGCGATATACCTATAATATTTGTGGCCGGGGCTACACCTGAACCGGAAACCTAACTAGTAGTTAGCTAAACAGTTTGATTTGTGCCGTAACCACAACGTCGCAGGGATGACTGAAGGAGGCCATCCCCTGGTGTGACAATAAAATGGAGGGTGGGAAGGGTGGGTGTGCTGAACAGACGTAGGATGTAGGGGAGGGGGAAATGACCCTAAATAGCTGGGCAGAGCCCCTCCCACAAATACAGGCCAATAAATCGACCTTATAACTTGTGGTCGGGGCTACACCTGAACCGGAAACCTAACTAGTAGTTAGCTAAACGGTTTGATTTGTGCTGTAACCGCAACGTCGTAGGGATGACTGAAGGAGGCCAAAAAGAGACCATATGTAATCAGAAAACTTTATTTACAATTCGCACTTACAGTACCAGGTTCTGAAAGGCGAGAGACATCTCAACGTTCGGGTGAGGTATGTATCTGGAATAACAAGAGGAGTGCCACCGCCCTAATTTCCTGATGACGTGAGCAGAAACTCGGTTCTTGGATGCTGCGGAAGCGGCGCCAATCTGAAAGGAGTGTCCAGAGACAGATGCCGGGTCTAAACCTAGGTTGGCCACTAGGGAACGAATATGAGAAACAAACTGGGTGGTTGTGAGATGCGCTGCATTGAATGGCAACAGTGGCCTCCTACTCCATCCTCTGTCTCATCCTCGGCTGACTCCTCCTTTTCCACTGCTACTGCTTCTTCCGCTGCACCCCTCAAGCACCCCAGAACCTATTTGACGTGCCAGGTGAGCCGTTTCCATGCTGTGCTGCGGCTGTTGTGCCTGGAAGCCATGAGCCACATCGGTCCTGCACTGCTTTCATCTCTGCGGTTACATGCTGATCAGTGGCTAACCCTGCTCAATTTGACAGTTGGTAAAGTGGTGTGCGACAATAGTGCCAATCTGCTGAGCACGCTGAAACAGGGCAAAATGATACTCTTGCCTTGCTTGGCACACGTCCTGAACTTTTTTGTGCAGAGATTTGTTGCCAAATACCTTGGGTCCAGGACGTATTGCGGCAGACCAAAATCTTTGGCCAGTAACTCAGTAAAAAAAAAGTCTAAGTCTAAGTGTAATTCAAACGGATTAGTCCTGACTTACATTGAAAGTTAATGGGGGACGGATCCGTTTACAATTGCACCATATTGTGTCAATGTAAACGGATCCGTCCCCATTGACTTACATTGTAAGTCAGGACGGATCCGTTTGGCTCCACATCGCCAGGCGGACACCAAAACACTGCAAGCAGCGTTTTGGTGTCCGCCTCCAGAGGGAATGGAGGCAGAACAGAGCCAAACTGATGCATTCTGAACAGATCCTTATCCATTCAGAATGCATTGGAGCTAAACTGATCCGTTTGGGGCCGCTTGTGAGAGCCTTGAAACGGGTCTCACAGGCGGACCCAGAAACGACAGTGTGAAAGTAGCCAAAACAAAAAAACAATGTGGATAAAAAGAAATGTAAATGAGGCAATAACTGACAAAAATAAAGCCTTTAAATTACTAGAACAGGACTGTAGTGAGGAAGCGCTAAAAACTACACAGAGAAAAATAGAATATGTAAAAGACAGCTAAAGGGAGCCAAGCTTGAGACAGAGAGGCTTATTGCCAAAGAGTGTAAGACTAAGCCTTCTTTCACACGGGCATCCCGGATTTGCTCCGGATGCGTCGCGTGTGCATTGTGGAAAAAAACGCACGAGTAGGCACACAATTGCAGTCAGTTTTGACTGCGATTGCGTTCCGATGTTCAGTTTTTATCGCACGGGTGCAATGCGTTTTGCACGCCGTGATAAAAAACTGACTCTGGTACCCAGACCCGAACCCGGACTTCTTCACTGAAGTTCGGGTTTGGTTTAGGTGTTCTGTATATTTTATTATTTTCCCTTATGACTTGGTTATAAAGGAAAATAATAGCATTCTTAATACAGAATTCCTACTAAAATGTTGCTTGAGGGGTTAAAAATAAATAAATAATTAACTCACCTCATCCTGTTGTTCACGCAGCCGGCATCATCTTCTTTCTTCTTCTTTCAGGACCTGTTAAAGGACCTTTGATGAAAGAAGAATAAAGAAGATAATGTCGGCTGCGCGAACAACAGGATGAGGTAAGTAATTATTATTAATTTTTTTTAACCCCTCAAGCCACATTTTAGTAAGCATTCTTTATTAAGAATGCTATTATTTTCCCTTATAACCATGTTATAAGGGAAAATAATACAGTAAATTGACTTTTATCAATATATTAAGATTATCTCTTAGCAACCATGTGTGAAAATCGCACCGCAACCGCACTTGGTGGCGGATGCTTGCGATTTTCACGCATTCCTATTCATTTCTATGGGGCCTGCGTGGCATGAAAAACGCAGAATATAGAACATGCTGCGATTCTCACCTAACGCATAAGTGATGTGTGAAAATCACCGCTCATCTGAACAGCCCTATTGAAGTGAATGGGTCTGGATTCACTGCGGTTGCAATGAGTTCACCTCACGCATTGCACCCGCACTGAATTCTTGCCCGTGTGAAAGGAGCCTTACTCTAAAATGTTCTTCAATAACGTAAATGGTAAAAAATAATTTAAGTGTAACTAATGTATAGGGACAGTGATACTGACCATTTTTGTAATATACATTAATTACTGAACTCATACATTTCGATTACAAAAAATAGTCCTGAAGTGGCCCATTTTGAGCCTTAGCAACACTCCTCTGTCTTCTGTTTACATAACACAGTCAGTGTTAGCAAGTCTCCACCGTTATGTAAACAGAAGACAGAGGAGCGTTGCTAAGGCTCAAAATAGGCCATTTTGGGGCAATTTTTTTATAGCTATGTATGAGTTCAGTGATTAAACTATATTACAAAAATGGTCAGCATCACTGCCCCTATACAGTCGTGGCCAAAAGTTTTGAGAATTACATAAATATTGGAAATTAGAAAAGTTGCTGCTTAAATTTTTATAATAGCAATGTGCATATACTCCAGAATGTTATGAAGAGTGATCAGATGAATTGCATAGTCCTTCTTTGCCATGAAAATTAACTTAATCCACTGCATTTCATTGCTGTCTTTAAAGGACCTGCTGAGATCATTTCCGTAATCGTCTTGTTAACTCAGGTGAGAATGTTGACGAGCACAAGGCTGGAGATCATTATGTCAGGCTGATTGGGTTAAAATGGCAGACTTGACATGTTAAAAGGAGGGTGATGCTTGAAATCATTGTTCTTCCATTGTTAACCATGGTGACCTGCAAAGAAACGCGTGCAGCCATCATTGCGTTGCATAAAAATGGCTTCACAGGCAAGGATATTGTGGCTACTAAGATTGCACCTCAAACAACAATTTATAGGATCATCAAGAACTTCAAGGAAAGAGGTTCAATTCTTGTTAAGAAGGCTTCAGGGCGTCCAAGAAAGTCCAGCAAGCGCCAGGATGGTCTTCTAAAGAGTATTCAGCTGCGGGATCGGAGTGCCACCAGTGCAGAGCTTGCTCAGGAATGGCAGCAGGCAGGTGTGAGCGCATGTGCACGCACAGTGAGGCGAAGACTTTTGGAAGATGGCCTGGTGTCAAGAAGGGCAGCAAAGAAGCCACTTCTCTCCAAAAAAAACATCAGGGACAGATTGATCTTCTGCAGAAAGTTTGGTGAATGGACTGCTGAGGACTAGGGCAAAGTCATATTCTCCGATGAAGCCTCTTTCCGATTGTTTGGGGCATCTGGAAAAGGCTTGTCCAGAGAAGAAAAGGTGAGCGCTACCATCAGTCCTGTGTCATGCCAACAGTAAAGCATCCTGAGACCATTCATGTGTGGGGTTGCTTCTCATCCAAGGGAGTGGGCTCACTCACAATTTTGCCCAAAAACACAACCATGAATAAAGAATGGTACCAAACACCCTCCAACAGCAACTTCTTCCAACAATCCAACAACAGTTTGGTGAAGAACAATGCATTTTCCAGCACGATGGAGCACCGTGCCATAAGGCAAAAGTGATAACTAAGTGGCTCGGGGACCAAAATGTTGACATTTTGGGTCCATGGCCTGGAAACTCCCCAGATCTTAATCCCATTGAGAACTTGTGGTCAATCCTCAAGAAGCGGGTGGACAAACAAAAACCCACTAATTCTGACAAACTCCAAGAAGTGATTATGAAAGAATGGGTTGCTATCAGTCAGGAATTGGCCCAGAAGTTGATTGAGAGCATGCCCAGTCGAATTGCAGAGGTCCTGAAAAAGAAGGGCCAACACTGCAAATACTGACTCTTTGCATAAATGTCATGTAATTGTCGATAAAAGCCTTTGAAACGTATGAAGTGCGTGTAATTATATTTCACTACATCACAGAAACAACTGAAACAAAGATCTAAAAGCAGTTTAGCAGCAAACTTTGTGAAAACTAATATTTGTGTCATTCTCAAAACTTTTGGCCACGACTGTACATTACACAAATAAAAATTAAAAATGGCAGTTGCACTTTAAACCTAAAAATGTTGGTCCTTTAACCACCTCAGCTCCCCTAGCTTAAACTACCTTAATGACCAGCCCACTTTTTACAATTCTGCACTACACTATTTTCAAGGTTTAGTGCTCGGTCATACAACTTACCACCCAAATGAATTTTACCTCCTTTTCTTCTCACTAATAGAGCTTTCATTTGGTGGTATTTCATTGCTGCTGACATTTTTACTTTTTTTGTTATTAATCGAAATATACTGAAATTTTTGCAAAAAAATTACATTTTTCACTTTCAGTTGTAAAATTTTTCAAATAAAACTACATTTCTATATAAATTTTTCTCTAAATTCATTGTTCTACATGTCTTTGATAAAAAAAATGCAATAAGTGTATATTTATTGGTTTGCGCAAAAGTTATAGCGTTTACAAACTATGGTACAAAAATGTGAATTTCCGCATTTTGAAACAGCTCTGACTTTCTGAGCACCTGTCATGTTTCCTGAGGTTCTACAATGCCCAGACAGTAAAAACACCCCACAAATGAACCCATTTCGGAAAGTAGACACCCTAAGGTATTCCCTGATGGGCATAGTGAGTTCATAGAAGTTTTTAATTTTTGTCACAAGTTAGCGGAAAATGATGATTTATTTTTTATTTTATTTTTTTCTTACAAAGTCTCATATTCCACTAACTTGTGACAAAAAATAAAAACTTCCATGAACTCACTATGCCCATCACGAAATACCTTGGGGTGTCTTCTTTCCAAAATGGGGTCACTTGTGGGGTGTTTATACTGCCCTGGAATTTTAGGGGCCCTAAAGCGTGAGAAGTAATTTGGAATCCAAATGCGTAAAAAATACGCTATGAAATCCTAAAGGTGCTCTTTAGAATTTGGGCCCCTTTGCGCACCTAGGCTGCAAAAAAGTGTCACACATGTGGTATTGCCGTACTCAGGAGAAGTATGGCAATATGTTTTGGGGTGTATTTTTACATATACCCATGCTGGGTTAGAGAAATATCTCTCTAAAAGTCAACTTTTCCCATTTTTTTTATACAAAGTTGTCATTTTAGAGAGATATTTCTCTCACCCAGCATGGTTATATGTAAAAAGACACCCCAAAACACATTGCCTAACTTCTCCTGAGTACGGTGATACCACATGTGTGACACTTTTTTGCAGCCTAGGTGCGCAAAGGGGCCCAAATTCTAAAGAGTACCTTTAGGATTTCACTGGGCATTTTTTACGCATTTGGATTCCAAATTACTTCTCACGCTTTAGGGCCCCTAAAATACCAGGACAGTATAAATACCCCACAAGTGACCCCATTTTGGAAAGAAAACACCCCAAGGTATTCCATGAGCGGCATGGCGAGTTCCTAGAATTTTTTTTTTTTTTTGGCACAAGTTATCGGCAAATGATTTATTTTTATTAATTTTTTTCTTACAAAGTCTCATATTCCACTAACTTTAGACAAAAAAATCTAATTTTACATGAACTCACCATACCCCTCACGGAATACCTTGGGGTGTCTTCTTTCCAAAATGGGGTCACTTGTGGGGTATTTATACTGCCCTGGCATTTTAGGGGCCCTAAAGCGTGAGAAGAAGTCTGGAATCCAAATGTGGAAAAAAATGCCCTGTGAAATCGTAAAGATACTCTTTGGAATTTGGGCCCCTTTGCACACCTAGGCTGCAAAAAAGTGTCACACATGTGGTATCTCCGTACTCAGGAGAAGTAGGGCAATGTGTTTTGGGGTGTATTTTTACATATACCCATACTGTGTGAGATAAATATCTCTGTAAAAGGCAACTTTTCCCATTTTTTTATACAAAGTTGTCATTTTACAGAGATATTTCTCTCACCCAGCATGGGTATATGTAAAAAGACATCCCAAAACACATTGCCCTACTTCTCCTGAGTACGGCGATACCACATGTGTGACACTTTTTTGCAGCCTAGGTGCGCAAAGGGGCCCAAATTCCAATGAGAATCTTTTAGGAGGGAATTTGGATTCCAGACTTCTTCTCCCGCTTTAGGGCCCCTCAAATGCCAGCACAGTATAAATACCCCACATGTGACCCCATTTTCGATTGAAGACACCCCAACGTATTCCGTCAGGGGCATGGCGAGTTCATAGAAGTTTTTTATTTTTGGCACAATTTTTATTATTATTTTTTTCTCACAAAGTCTCCCTTTCTGCTAACTTGTGACAAAAAGTTCAATCTTTCATGGACTCAATATGCCCCTCAGCGAATACCTTGGGGTGTCTACTTTCCAAAATGGGGTCATTTGTGGGGTGTGTTTACTGTTCTGGCATTTTGGGCGGGGCTAAATTGTGAGCAACCCTGTAAAGCCTAAAGGTACTCATTGGACTTTCGGCCCCTTTGCGCACCTAGGCTGCAAAAAAGTGTCACACATGTGGTATCGCCGTACTCAGGAGAATCTTTACAATTTCACAGGGCATTTTTTACGCATTTGGATTCCAAACTTCTTCTCACGCTTTAGGGCCCCTAAAATACCAGGGCAGTATAAATACCTCACAAGTGACCCCATTTTGGAAATAAGACACCCCAAGGTATTCCGTGAGGGACAAGGCGAGTTCCTAGAATATTTTTTTTTGGCACAAGTTAGCAAAAATGATTTATTTTATTTTTTGACATTTTTTTTTCTCTTACAAAGTCTCATATTCCACTAACTTGTGACAAAAAATAACATTTTACATGAACTCGCCATGCCCCTTACGGAATACCTTGGGGTGTCTTCTTTCCAAAATGGGGTCACAAGTGGGGTATTTATACTGCCCTGGCATTTTAGGGGCCCTAAAGCGTGAGAAGAAGTCTGGAATATAAATCTTTAAAAAATTTTACGCATTTGGATTCCGTGAGGGGTATGGTGAGTTCATGTGAGATTTTATTTTTTGTCACAAGTTAGTGGAATATGAGACTTTTGTAAGAAAAAAAAAAAGAAAAAACGATTTCCGCTAACTTGTGGCAAAAAAAACCCAATCTTCTATGAACTCGCCATGCCCCTCAAAAGTGATCTTTATAGCGCCGCAGCGATTTTACGGTGTTTTTGCAGTGATCAGAAAAAATAATAATTCTGTCACTGCGGTGGGGCGGACTGAACGCAAGTGTGCGTACAAGATCAGGCCTGATTGGGCGAACACTGTGATTTTTGTAGAGCCTATAGAACATGTCCTATTCTTGTCCGCAATTGCGGACAAGAAAAGGCATTTTCTATATAGTTCTGGCAATGTGCTGATCCGCAAAATGCGGAAAGCACATTGCCGGTGTCCGCGTTTTGCGGATCCGCGACGTCCGTGTTTTGCGGATCCGTGGATCCGCAGATCCGCAAAACACATACGGGCGTTTGAATGGAGCATTACAGGGGGGTGATATATGACAGGGGGGTGATCAGGGAGTTTATATGGGGTGATCAACCCCCTGTAAGGCTCCATTCAGACGTCCGTATGTGTTTTGCGGATCCGTGGATCCGCAGATCCATAAAACACATACGGACGTCTGAATGGAGCCTTACAGGGGGGTGATCAATGACAGGGGGGTGATCAGGGAGTTTATATGGGGTGATCACCCCCCTGTCATTGATCACCCCCCTGTAAGGCTCCATTCAGACATCCGAATGTGTTTTGCGGATTCGTGGATCCGTGGATCCGCGGATCCGCAAAACACATACGGACATCTGAATGGAGCCTTACAGGGGGGTGATCAATGACAGGTGGGTGATCAGGGAGTCTATATGGGGCTATCACCCCCCTGTAAGGCTCCATTCAGACGTCTGTATGTGTTTTGCGGATCCGCAGATCCGTGGATCCGCAAAACACGTACGGACGTCTGAATGGAGCCTTACAGGGGGGGTGATCAATGACAGGGGGGTGATCAGGGAGTCTATATTGGGTGATCACCCCCCTGTCATTGATCACCCTCCTGTAAGGCTCCATTCAGATGTCCGTATGTGTTTTGCGGATCCGCGGATCCGATCCGTGGATCCACGGATCCGCAAAACACATACGGACGTCTGAATGGAGCCTTACAGGGGGGTGATCAATGACAGGGGGGTGATCAGGGAGTCTAATATGGGGTGATCAGGGGTTAATAAGGGGTTAATAAGTGACAGGGGGGGGGTGTAGTGTAGTGTGGTGTTTGATGCTACTTTACAGAGCTGCCTGTGTCCTCTGGTGGTCGATCCAAGCAAAAGGGACCACCAGAGGACCAGGTAGCAGGTATATTAGACGCTGTTAACAAAACAGCGTCTAATATACCTTTCAGGGGTTAAAAAAATCGCATCTACAGCCTGCTAGCGAATGATCGCCGCTGGCAGGCTGTAGATCAGCTCGTTTACCTGCAGTTCCTGTGAACGCGCGCTCCTGTGTGCGCGCGTTCACAGGAAATCTCGCGTCTCGCGAGATGACGCGCCGGCGCGTCTAAGAGGAATGAATCGACCGCCTCCGGAACGCAATCCTGCGTTAGGCGGTCTGGGGGCGGTTAAGGAGTGATGAGGGAGGAGTTGTGGAGAGTGATGAGGAAAAAGTGAATTCATTAAATATGTTTTTCTCCACTGTATTCACTGTGAAAAGATAATTGTCAGAATACCAAAATAAACTCCCCATTAAATGTGGCCTATCTGACCCAGGAAGAAGTACTGTGAAGTCTTAAAAAAATTTAAATAGACAAATCACTGGATCCAGATGGCATACACCCCTGTATATGTAGTAATGTAATAGACAGACCCTTATTTCTGATGTTTAAGATAATTTTTCACAAGATTGGCGCTTAGCAAATGTGGTGTTAATATTAAAAAATGGGTCAAAAACAGAACCTGGAAACTATAGGCTTGCAAGCCTAACATCTGCTGTCGGTAAACTGTATAGAGGTTTTTTAAGAGATGTTATTCTGGAGTATTTCAATGAATATAAACCTATAACACCATTTCAGCATGGGTTTTTGATGGAACTAATCTAATCAGTTTCTATAAAGAGTTAAGTTCTAGACTGGACCTGGGTGACTCAATAGATGTCAAATCTCTTAATAGTGATGGATGAACATTGACCGGGACGATTTGCGAACGCGACTGCGCGAACGCATTCAAATGTTCGCAAACCACGCGTTCGGTACACAAATAGTCCCACAACATGGACAGTGATATACCAGAGGGGGGTGATTACCCCATAATGACAGGGGGGTGATCACCCCATATAGACTCCCTGATCATTGGCAAAAATTCCCACAAAAAATATGTAGTTTAATCAGGGGCCATTTGTATGCATCTTAAAGGGAAACTCTCAAAAATGTGCCCTGCTGGAGCCTAGAAAATTTTTAGTGTAGGCCAGTGGAGTAAAGGCCCCCAATATTAGGCATTCACCTGAAAGAAAAGAACAAGTGATTGTGGCTGGAGGTATATTAGACGGTCAGTTGATAACAATTTTACTGTAGGCCAGTGGAGTAACGGCCCCAAATATTAGGCATTCACCTGACAGAAAAGAAAAAGTGATTATGTGGCTGAAGGTACATTAGACAGTCAGTGGATAACAATTTTACAGTAGGCCAGTACAGGCCCCAAAAATTAGGCATTCACCTAACAAACAATAACTAGTGATTATGCGTCTGGAGGTACATTAGGTGGTCAATGGATAAAAATATTACTGTAGGCCACTGGAGTAGAGGCCCCAAAAATTAGGCATTTGCCTGACAGAAAAGGCCTTTTATGCGACTGTATATACATAAGACAAGAACAATTCTTTGTTCTGGGTGGTGGCAGATATGTGTGGGCGGGAATTAGGAAATTCAATTACATGTTGTTGTCACAGGTGTTGAATTCCGCCGAGATCCATGCCTCATTCATTTTTATAAATGTGAGGTAGTCAACACTGTCGTGAGCTAGGTGAGTGCTCTTATCGGTCACAATCCCCCCTGCTGCGCTTAATGTCCTTTCGGACAGGACACTCGACGAGGGGCAAGCCAAGAGTTCCATGGCAAATTGTGCCAGCTCTGGCCACAGGTAAAGCCTGCACACCCAGTAGTCCAGCGGTTCTTTGCTTCTCAGAGCGTCCACAACGGCCGTCAACCCGATGTAGTAGGACAGCTGTCGGTCTAGGCGTTCCCTAGACCGACAGCTGGATCCGGAGGGCAGCTGTCAATGGGTTGGCAGCAAGAATGATCTCCTATCCGAAGTGACCAACACATCTTCAAACCGCCCTCTTTTTGCAGGTGCGGTAGGATTGGTACCCGCAACGGTTTCTCTGTGGGTGGTAATTCCTCTGCCAGCTCCCGCAACAGCAGAATGCAGCATCTCTCACAGCAAGGCTTGTAAATGCTGAATTATGCCAGCCCTCTGTGATGCTGATAACATGTCCGCCATTTTGTGTTTGTACCGGAGGTCTATGTACGTTGCCACATAGTAATGGTCCTTGACCTTTATGCTTTTTATACGGGGGTCCCTCTTCAAACACTGGAGCATTAAGGCCCCTATTTGCACTAAATTGGAAGCGGTGGAGCACCCTGGCTCCTGCTCATTGCCCAGGAGAATGTTGTCCTCAGCCTCCTCCCCCCAGCCACAGACAACACCAGGGATCCCTGAAAAATTTAAAGCCTGCTTTTCTTGCTCCTCCTCCTCCTCCTCCCCCCAGCCACCATCCTCCTCTGACTCCTCTTCAGACTCCTGCTGACTTGTTTCAGTTGGAGTAGCCCCTAATGGGAATTCATTCAGCAGTGCGACTTCCTTATCTTCCAGCTCCTGCTCCTCGACGGCTTGATCAATGACACGACGCAATGCACGCTCCAGAAAGAAGGCGTAAGGTACGATGTCACTGATGTTGCCCTGGCTGCGACTGACCAGTTCGGTGATCTCATAAAATGGCCGCAGAAGTCTGCATGCGACGCGCATGAGCAGCCACTGTCGCGGTGAAAAAAAAAACAAGATCCCCAGAACCTGTCCTGCTGCAGAATTCATACAGGTAGTCGTTAACAGCACATTGCTGCTGAAGCAGACTATCAAGCATATACAAGGTGGAGTTCCAGCGCGTCGGGCTGTCACAAATCAGACGTCTGATGGGCAGGTGGTGTCGCCGCTGAACGTCAGCAAGGCAAGCCATGACCGTGTAAGATCTTCTAAAATGGCCAGCAATATTACAAGAGAACGTGAACTGTACAGCAGTACTTTGTAATAACGGGTGTCAGCAGCTGATGAAGCGATTCAAACTTCCAATATCAATAATCCCAGTAAATCCACGGCACTTCCTTTAGTAAAACGTGTAGTTTTATTCACCAATAGCAAAGTTTCGGTTCACACACTGGAACCTTTCGCAAGCAGTGATACGCCAGAGATTAAAATGGCCAGAGGTTTTCCTGGCCTGCCGCAAGATATCCTGGACCGCGGGGTATTTGGCAATGAATCGCCGCACGACTAAGTTCAGAACATGTCCCATGCACGGCATGTGTGTCATTTAACCCTGTTTCAACACGCTCAGCAGATTGGCACCGTTGTCACGCAACACTTTATCAACTGTCAAATTGAGCGTGGTTAGCCACTGATCGGCCTGTGACCACAAAGCTGAAAGCAGTGCAGGACAGGTGTGGCTCTTGGCTTCCAGGCACAACAGCCGCAGCACAGCATGGAAACGGCTCACCTGGCACGTTGAATAGGTTGTGGGGAGCTTTAGGGGTGCAGTGGAAGAGGAGGAGTCAGCTGAGGAGGAGACGGAGGATGGAGTAGGAAGAGGAGAAGAAGAGGCAGGCCTGCATGCAATCCGTGGCGGTAACACCAAATCCACACGGGTGCCACGGGTTACATGCTTGACATCCATCAGAAGGTTCACCCAGTGGGCAGTAAAAGTTATGTACCTTCCCTGCCAGTGTTTGCTAGACCACGTGTCTGTGGTCAGATGTACGGATGGAGTAGAGTTAACACTCCTGTTTTCTGAGATTTCTGAGTTGTGTTATCTAATCCAAGCAAACATCTTCAATTGCTTTTTAATGGCTTTAGTCTCACGATAACGCGACGAGTTAATAAATTTGAGCTAAGAGCTGGAGTGCTAAGTCTGCTACATCTGTATCTTGGCACCAACACTGTGTTCCAGAGATATATTCACTTGCCGCTGAACGTGGCCATATAGCTCTGGGAGAAATATTTGATTCTGGGGACTTTCCATTGCGATGTGCCAATGGCCACAAATTTTCTAAAGGCCTCCGAGTCCACCAGTTTATATGGCAGTAGTTGGCGGGCTAGCAGTTCTGACAAGCCAGCGGTCGGCCGTTAGGCAAGAGGGCTATCCGACGTCATCAACTTTTTACGCTCAAACCTTTGGGCCACGGAAGCTTGCCTTCTGCCAGATAAACGCGACGATGGCACGGTGTAAGGTAGAGTGAAAGACAAATGGGAGGAGAGAGGAGGAGGAGAAGAAGAGGAGGCAGTACGTGGAGCGCCGGGAGTGTGGCTTTGTGGGTTCTGATGGCATTTCTCCCATTGGGCTCGGTGATCGGAGGCCAGGTGCCTTCTTAAGGCGGTCATCCCTAGGTAAGTGTAGGGCTAACCGCGACGTATGCATTGACAGCACAGGCTGCAGATGGCAACATTATTGTCAGCAGCTGACACGTTAAAAAAGTTCACACTGCGGAGCCATGTGCCGGAGTCCTGGGAGCGCAATATGTGACCATTCATGGTAGATGGCTCTCTCCAAAAATATTAGCAGTCTGCTTTTTGCCTCCTGTGCACTGAGAGTTCTTCCTGCTTCTCCTCTTTCTCCTCGTTATCTGCTGCTCCGTCTCTCCCTCTGAACTCCCCTCCTCTTACTCTCTTGTGACGTCCATTGACACATCATCATCGTCACCTTCACCACCACTGAAAATTAGAGATCTCGGAGTAGGCAGCAACAGCGGTGACCACCCTCCCTGGGCATATCTGGGTACTGTCGTCAGAACGCTGCGTGGTGGCCATTGCTACCTCCTCTTCCTCATCCGATGCCAAGAATGGCTGTGCATTGGTAAGGTCTGAGAATGGATGGGAAAATAATTCCTCTGACTCGAGTGGAGGGGCTATGGTTGTGGTGGTGGTGTGTTTGGGGTGCACACAGCTGAGAGTGAGGAGGGTACAGAAGCTGAGTGAGCCACTCAACTAACTCTGGTGCATCCTTTGATGTAATCGCACGCACCTTCTCCAAACTCCCACTTAGGCTCTGGCCTGGTGCACCTGCCCGACCCCTACCACCCTTGCAGAATGGCCTGCCTCTTCCTCTGCCTGTCATTTTCAAAATTACCCTGTGCCAAAGTCCCTAGAGAACAGCAGTATTTGTGGAAGCAGGTATATTGCAGGCCTCAATCTGCATTTGGTGGAAGCTGGTGTATCAATCCCCTTAATCATTATTTTGTGGAAGCAGGTGTATTGCAGACCTCATTTAATATTTGGTTGAAGCAGGTATATCAATCCCCTTAATCAGTATTTTGTGGAAACAGGTGTATCGCAGACCTCAATCAATATTTGGTGGAAGCATGTATTTTGCACCCATCAATCTGTATTTTGTGGAAGCAGGTATATCAAACCCCTTAATCAGTTTTTGCAGAAGCAGTTATATCGCACCTCTCAATCAGTATTTTGTAGAAGCAGCTGTATCGCAGGCCTCAATCAGTATTTGGTGGAAGCAGGTATATCAAACCCCTTAATCAATATTTTGTGGAAGCAGGTGTATTGCAGGACTCAATAAATATTTGGTGGAAGCAGGTATATCGCACCACTCAATCAGAAATTTTGTGGAAGCAGGTATATAGAACCACTTAATCAATATTTGGTGGAAACAGGTGTATTGCAACCCTCAAACAGTATTTTGTGGAAGCAGGTGTATCGCAGGCCTCAATCAATATTTGATGAAAGCAAGTATGTAGAACTCCTTAATCAATATTTGGTGGAAGCAGGTATATCGCATCCATCAATCAATATTTTGTGGAAGCAGGTATATAGAACCCCTTAATAATTATTTGGTGGAAGCAGGTATATCGACCCCTCAATCTGTATTTTGTGAAAGCAGATATATCCAACCACTTAATCAGTATTTTGCGGAAGCAGATGTATCGTAGGCCTCAATCAGTATTTTGTGGAAGCAGTTGTATTGCAGGCCTCAATCAATATTTGGTGGAAGCAGCTATATCGCACCCCTCAATCAGTATTTCATGGAAGCAGGTAAATAGAACCCCTTAATCAATATTTGTGGTCGGGGCACTGACGGGAGAACGTAACTCCTACCTGTTGATGTATAACTAAAGCGGTTAAATTTGTGCCGAAACCGCGCCATTGTAGGGATGCCTGAAGGAGGGCATCCCCTTGGTGTGAGAAACTGAGGGTGGGAGTGCTGAAACAATGTTCGTTGAGGGAGGGGAAATTCTGCCATGATATAGGCAGCGGTGCCCCTCCCAGAAATACAGGCCAATGAATCGGCCTTAAAACTTGTGGTCGGGGCACTGACGGGAGAACGTAACTCCTACCTGTTGATGTATAACTAAGCGGTTAGATTTGTGCTGAAACCGCGCCGTTGTAGCTATGCCTGAAGGAGGCCAAAAATAAACAACAAATTTCTTTCAAGATAACTTTATAACTTCTAATTACAACACCAAACTTTGAAAAGCATGAGACATTTCGTAATTCAGGTGAGGTATATATCCGTTAAAACAAGAGGAACGCCAGCGACCTAGTCTCTTGATGATATGTGCTGGTACTTGATTTTTGGACGTGGCGGATGCCACCCCTATGCGAAAAGAATGCCCGGATACTAAGGAAGGGTCTACTCCAAGGTTAGCCAACAATACACGAATGTGGGTTATGAATTTGGGGTAGTTGAGGTGAGTATCGTTGAATGGTAGCAATGGGCTATCAGGCAGTTTGTCATTTAGCACGGTCAATAGCTGTTGGAGAACACGAACGGGGGCACCAACGATGTGTGGTAGGAAAATATAATACCTGAGTCGGGGGGCCTACCTGAGACGTCTTAGTGGTAATTAGCGAGAGTATGAAGCCGTCTCTGGTAGCGTTGAGCTGTATGACGGTGACAAACCTATCACTGTTAGGAGGGGAAGTGAACTCTCCCGGTCTCAAGAAACCGTAAAAGGCCAAGTACATGGCTGCTTTCACTACTAAACTTTGCTGGGCACCGAAAGGTTCTCTGTCCATCATGTCAGACAGATTACGGAAAACCTAGCCAGTAATGGGTTGCCGGCAAGTGCGTCTCTCATTGTTACATTTGTTCAGACCCTTTAGAGTGGCTTTGATGGCATGGATAGAAAACAAGGAACCCTCCTCTGGGTGACTCATAGCTCTGAAATGCTGAACTCCCGCGAGGTAGGATTTGACCGTGGAGTGTGATAGTTTCAAATCGGTATGACAGTAACCAATGATTGCTAGAATGTACTCAACAAACTCAGTGTTGCCTTGAGGAAATTTGTCCTGGAATTTGCGAAAAAAGCTCCCCAACCTGTCTGATAGGCCCTAGCAGTATTAGGCGAGAGGCATTTGGCTAATAACGAACGAGCAGTGGCCAGATGAGTGTCTAGATTAGGGTCAGAGAGGCATACGGAGGGACTGTGGCACCGATAACTTTTGCTTCTGAACAAACCTGCGAGAAAAGGGAAAAGTTAAATCGAGATAAGGCATCGGCAGCTGTATTGTTAGTCCCGGGAATGTGCGAACATATGTAGCGGAATTGGTGTTGTAGGGAAAGAAGAACCAGACGTCTTACAAATGACATAACGTGAGGGGATTTGGATGACCCGCTATTCAGAATGTCAATGATTGCGGCATTATCTAAAACAAATGATACTGTTTGGCCAGGCCATTCTTGACCCCAAATGTGGGCAGCTGCTACTATGGGGTAAAGTTAAAATTTTGCCGAAGTCTGAAAGAAACCCGGGATTGAGCTGACTTCACTTGGCCACTTGTCCACCAGCCAGTGGGAGACATTTGGGTTACGGTCAGCGGATTGTAAATTTTTGCATTCGTGTGTAGATTCTGGTAGGGCAACCATCCCGGTGTGGAAACCGAACGTGAGACCTGTGGCTAGGAATTCCACAAAACCTGGGTCATGATGGTAGCGCAAGAACCGTTGCAAGCAACCTACGTTAATGACACACATGTAACCTTTATCCGATTTTAATGAACAGACTGACTTAGGATGGGCTCTGAAGCAGTTAGAACAAATATGCAGCAAACGACAGTGACTATAGTTACAGGATGAGTAATTTAAATTGTTGCATATCTGCGACCTACCGAGAAGTTTGATGGGTCTACCTAACTAAGGCTGCTTTCACACTTGCAGCAGTGTTATCCGGCGGGAAGTTCCGTCATCGGAACTGGCCACCGGATCCGCCAATCTGCCTCTGACTGAAAGCATTTGTGAGATGGATCTGGATGCGGATCCGTCTCACAAATACATTGCAAGGACGGATCCGTCTCTCCGCTTGTCATGCGGACAGACGGATCCATCTTGTATCTTTCTTCACATTTTTACCGGTCTGCGCATGTGCAGGCCGGAAGGACGGATCCGGCATTCCGGTATTTTGAATGCTGGATCTGGCACTAATACATTCCTATGGGAAAAAATGCCGGATCCGGCATTCAAGCATGTCTTCAGTTTTTTTCGCGGGAGATAAAACCGTAGCATGCTACGGTTTTATCTTTTGCCTGATCAGTCAAAACGACTGATGCAAACTGAACGGATTACTCTCCATTCAGAATGTATGGGGATATGCCTGATCAGTTCTTTTCCGGTATAGAGCCCCTGTGACGGAACTCTATGCCGGAAAAGAAAAACGCTAGTGTGAAAGTACCCTTATCTACAATACCAGAGGATTTCTGCGGTTCAGAGGGCCCAGCAACCAGAACTGTGGTACTGAACTCAGCACCGGGATCGCCCTTATGACACCATACTGTGGAATGATAAATGGATTGGCACAGGGAGCATGATGGGGCCCTCAGGCCGGCGAAATGCCCGCAAAATATCTCGGTGTCAATGTTGGCCCAGTGCGTAATGAACTGGAACTGACTGAGAGCAGCTGCTGCCTTAGCTGAGAACGAACAGTGGTAGTCATAGAAGGAACTACCATCGTACTTGTGTCCCAGTTCAGTTACTCTGAACAAATACAGATCTAGTTCTTCCCTCCGGTCAGGACGCACTGACCAGATCACGTCTCAGTACAAACTAAAGGCAATAACAAATTCTGGTATGGTGAGTTTGCGATTCAGCCTGTGGTCCCGGCCTCTTAGGACCACCGACACATCACCACAAGCAATGACCTTACTACTATCTGAAAGATCCCGGGTAACGATAAGTAAGAATGCAAGGTTAACATCCCTACCTTCCAGGATGTCTTTCTTTATATTGGCAGGAATGAAGTGAGCCGGGGTGATATTGGGCACGGCTACTGTCGCACCTGGGCCCCCCGCTGCAGATGTGGAAGGGATGGCTACATCGGTAGTAAGCGGAGTGTGAGCGGTACCGCGGGACTCAACAGCTTCCAGTCTGGTTTGGATATCCAAGACTGACAAAGTCAGGTTGTTCAGCATGACATGAATTTGTGCGAGGGAAGTCTGTACTGTGGTCATGGAGACCTTTTCCTGACGTTGAGGGCATGAGTTAGCGATGAGCAGATGATATAATTTGGCTTTTCTGGCAGTAGCGGGAAACGAGATACCCCTTTTTGATAGTTCCGACATTAACTTGGGGATGGTCCAGCTGCGCAGAGATGGAATACTGCCCCCTTCTGACATCCTGGCGGCGTTCTCGTCGACCGAAGCCTTCACTATTAGGGATGAGCAAACCCGAACTGTACAGTTCGGGTTCGTACCGAATTTTGAGGTGTCCGTGACACGGACCCGAACATTTTTGTAAAAGTTCGGGTTCGGTGTTCGGCGCTTTCTTGGCGTTTTTTGAAAGGCTGCAAAGCAGCCAATCAACAAGCATCATACTACTTGCCCCAAGAGGCCATGACAGCCATGCCTACTATTGGCATGGCTGTGATTGGCCAGTGCAGAATGTGACCCAGCCTCTATATAAGCTTGGGTCACGTAGAGCTGCACGTCACTCTGCTGATACAAGTGTAGGGAGAGGTTGCATCTGCGACGTTAGGGCGAGATTAGGCAGTGATTAACTCCTCCAAAAGACTTCATTCAGTGATCGATCTACAGCTGTGGATCATTGAACTGCTGCTATTCAATTGCTCACTGTTTTCAGGCTGCCCAGAGCGTTTTTCAGTCACTATTTTCTGGGGTGATCGGCGACCATTTTGTGGCTTGTGGTGCGCCAGCACAAGCTGCCACCAAGTACATTTAACCATCAATAGTGTGGTTATTTTTTGCTATATCCTACATCAGGGTCAAGCTGTCATCAAGTGCATTTAACCATCAATAGTGTGGTTATTTTTTGGCCATATACTACATCAGGGGCAAGTTGAGCCTGTCACCCAAGTGCATTTAACCATCAATAATGTGGTTATTTTTTGGCTATATCCTACATCAGGGTCAAGCTGTCATCAAGTGCATTTAACCATCAATAGTGTGGTTATTTTTTGGCCATATACTACATCAGGGGCAAGTTGAGCCTGTCACCCAGCGCCTAAAAAATAGGCCTCACATTTATATTCATCCAAATCTGTCATTACTGCTTTAGCTGGTCAAGTTATTTAGTGTCCGTCAAAGCCCAGTTTTTGTTCTGGGTTGAAATACAATTCCCAATTTTGCAATTCTCTAAATTAGTGGTTTCTGCTGTATCAGGCCTACTTTAAATCTATCCCTAAAATGGTATATTAGATTCAAGGTGCTGATAGGGTAATTCTCAAGAACTTCAAACACACGCTACAGTGCAGATCCAAGTCTAATTCTGTGATTAAACGTATACCTGTCACCCAGCGCCTAAAAAATAGGCCTTACATTTATATTCATCCAAATCTGTCATTACTGCTTTAGCTGGTCAAGTTATTTAGTGTCCGTCAAAGCACAGTTTTTGTTCTGGGTTGAAATACAATCCCAATTTTGCAATTCTCTAAATTAGTGGTTTCTGCTGTATCAGGCCTACTTTAAATCTATCCCTAAAAGGGTATATTAGATTCAAGGTGCTGATAGGGTAATTCTCAAAAACTTCACACACACGCTACTGTGCAGATTCAAGTCTAATTCTGTCCGTAAACGTATACCTGTCACCCAGCGCCTAAATAATAGGCCTCAAATTTATATTCAGCTAAATCTGTCATTACTGGTGTGCCTGTATTAGTGTAATACGGTACCTAAATAGATAGCCAGATAGTGTTAGGTGTCTGTAAAAAAAGGCCTGAATTTGAATTCAATACATTGGCCCGAATAATATTTTTCTTATTGTGGTGAACGGTAACAATGAGGAAAACATCTAGTAAGGGACGCGGACGCGGACATGGTCGTGGTGGTGTTAGTGGACCCTCTGGTGCTGGGAGAGGATGTGGCCGTTCTGCCACAGCCACACGTCCTAGTGTACCAACTACCTCAGGTCCCAGTAGCCGCCAGAATTTACAGCCATATTTGGTGGGGCCCAATGCCGTTCTAAGGATGGTAAGGCCTGAGCAGGTACAGGCATTAGTCAATTGGGTGGCCGACCATCCAGCACGTTCACATTATCTCCCACCCAGTCTTCTGAAGAAAGCGCACAGATGGCGCATTAAAACCAAGCCCATCAGTCTGTCACATCCCCCCCATGCATATCAGGGAAACTGTCTGAGCCTCAAGTTATGCAGCAGTCTCTTATGCTGTTTGAAGACTCTGCTGCCAGGGTTTCCCAAGGGCATTCACCTAGCCCTTCCCCAGCGGTGGAAGACATAGAATGCACTAACGCACAACCACTTATGTTTCCTGATGATGAGGACATGGGAATACCACCTCAGCACGTCTCTGATGATGACGAAACACAGGTGCCAACTGCTGCGTCTTTCTGCAGTGTGCAAACTGAACAGGAGGTCAGGGATCAAGACTGGGTGGAAGACGATTCAGGGGACGATGAGGTCCTAGACCCCAAATGGAATGAAGGTCGTGCCACTGACTTTCACAGTTCGGAGTAAGAGGCAGTGGTGAGACCGAGCCAACAGCGTAGCAAAAGACAAAGAGGGAGCAGTGGGCAAAAGCAGAACACCCGCCGCCAAGAGACTCCGCCTGCTACTGACCGCCGCCATCTGGGACCGAGCACCCCAAAGGCAGCTTCAAGGAGTTGACCAAAAACCAAACAAGTGGAATAGTATATCAAAAAATATCATTTATTATAAAATATAAGAAGTATGGAGAACAACAGGATGGTATACATGACACGGAGAAGCACAGGGCCGGTAACACCAAACAACACCACCAATAGGGCTGTGCAGTGTAGAGCACAGATAGGTATGACCAAAAAATCAAAGCATAAGGCTCAAGGGTAACCAAGATAATATGGCATATAAAGGTCGCCCCAAATGGGGTATTGTACACAAGGTACCTCAGACCAAATCTGGTAACCAAGAGCCGTAGCTTGCATGCACAGAATAACATAGGCACCACTGCAGGCCAATGATAATAATACAATTGATAAGAATCACTGGCTGGAATCAAACTGTTGACATACGCCTAAATACAGAGGACCCACTATGGATACATACGAGGGTGCCCAATGCATAGTGTGGAGCAGTGCTATTAGCAGGACGTACCTGAAGACATGGTGGTGGAATGGATGCAACCAACTGGACGACATGGTCAACATAGGAGACGAGACTCGTCAAGATCTTCTAGCAACACACTTATATGGCCTTGAGTGCATTTACTTGGTGGTGCATTATGTTGGGCACCGACATTGTATATGTTGTAGATCTCTCTGGTATATTCCGGTCAGGGCGACTCCTAGTTAGGATATATTATAGTCTCTGGAGACCCTCTAGATGTTTGATGGATCCTGTGCCATACGGTTGGGGTTGCTTTGCCAGTATTCCCTTGGGTGGTGTAGTGAGTGCCTCGGTCGACCCCGCATACGGCCTTTGCCGTCGGTGGTGCCGCCCTTGTCACTCCCACCCCATATTCATGCTACTACTCACACTGTCACTTTTTGCTGCTATCCGTTTTGGTGGTTGGGGGGTGCCTCGGTCGACCCCGCCTGCGGCCCTTGCCGCCAGCGGGGTCGCCCCGGTCACCCCCTCTTCTCCAGAACTTTGGGAATTATCATGCTGTCTACGTGGGGTTGCGGGTTGGGGGTGCCTTCGGTGACCCCGCGGGCTGCCTTTAGCTGCCCGCGGTGCCACCTGATGTCGCCCCTACCCCCACCCTTGCCATGGAAGTTGATTATCTATTACCCCTTAGGGTCTTCACCATGTGGCTTTTTCACATATCACTATCTTCTCACTCTCATGAATTGTCGTTTTATTTTATCTTTTATGCTTATATGATTTTAAGTGTCCTTCCATTCTGTATACATGAATCTGTTCTGGAATTTGAGAGATTGCATTATTATGTATATCTTAGATTAAGACGGAGAGTGTCTCTAATTATGGGCCATATTTTATCACTGATCATTACGAGCATTCTTGATTGTATGCCTTTTTGGATTATGGATTTTAACGACTATACGCATATTATTGATGGCACTTTATCACATATATGATGATATTTTTAATAACTCTTATTTTCACTAGGTAATTAGATCATTTGTATGATCTACATAATAGTACTGCGGTTCCATTTATCATGGACCCCCAGTACATCACCTGTTTTTTATTATTTATTATTATATTTTTTCGATGTGTCACTGTGTGGGCAGGTCATGGTGTTATGCTGTAGAAGGCTACACCCATAGATCATGCCCTCAGTCTAATTATTTACTTTTCACACATTTATATTTTTGCTTGACTTTCACTGGCGGATCTTTCTTTGTTGGTATGATATGGCCTGTGGCATGTGGGGCCCAGTATGGATACAGCGAGTGTGCGTTCTGTGGCATCATTACAGTACCTGTGTGACCAGGTCCATCCTCAGGTTCCCTTCTGGAGCCGTGAGTTGCGGGTCACCTGCGTTCCACGGGGTCGCGGGGTGCGCATGCGCTGTGCGACGCCATCTCAATGCGCTCCGTGACATCTGCAAGCGTGGTGCATGCGCGGTGCGCGGATGTGGACGCGCTGAGAGATGGCGCCGCATACCATGGGGTTTCCCGCGCCCGATCGTGTGGTCCGCAGATGTGCCGCATCCAGGTAATTCTCTTCCATTGTCCCACCCCCACTATACACTATATATACCCTGCTCACTTATTACATAGTACCTCCTGACGAAGCCTTAGAGGTGAAACGCGCGTCGAGGTCTCGCGCTCAGGGCCTGACATCCATTCCACCACCATGTCTTCAGGTACGTCCTGCTAATAGCACTGCTCCACACTATGCATTGGGCACCCTCGTATGTATCCATAGTGGGTCCTCTGTATTTAGGCGTATGTCAACAGTTTGATTCCAGCCAGTGATTCTTATCAATTGTATTATTATCATTGGCCGGCAGTGGTGCCTATGTTATTCTGTGCATGCAAGCTACGGCTCTTGGTTACCAGATTTGGTCTGAGGTACCTTGTGTACAATACCCCATTTGGGGCGACCTTTATATGCCATATTATCTTGGTTACCCTTGAGCCTTATGCTTTGATTTTTTGGTCATACCTATCTGTGCTCTACACTGCACAGCCCTATTGGTGGTGTTAACATAGAAACATAGAATGTGTCGGCAGATAAGAACCATTTGGCCCATCTAGTCTGCCCAATATACTGAATACCATGGAATAGCCCCCCCGGCCCTTATCTTATATGAAGGATGGCCTTATTGCTATCCCATGCATGCTTAACCCCTTCACTGTATTTGCAGCTACCACTTCTGCAGGAAGGCTATTCCATGCATCCACTACTCTCTCAGTAAAGTAATACTTCCTTGTATTACTTTTAAACCTTTGCCCCTCTAATTTAAAACTGTGTCCTCTTGTGGTAGTTTTTCATCTTTTAAATATGCTCTCCTCCTTTACCGAGTTGATTCCCTTTATGTATTTAAAAGTTTCTATCATATCCCCTCTGTCTCTTCTTTCTTCCAAGCTATACATATTAAGGTCCTTTAACCTTTCTGGTAAGTTTTATCTGCAATCCAGTAATAGTTTAGTAGCTCTTCTCTGAACTCTCTCTAGAGAATCTATATCCTTCTGGAGATATGGCCTCCAGTACTGCGCACAATACTCCAAGTGAGGTCTCACCAGTGTTCTGTACAGCGGCATAAGCACTTCACTCTTTCTACTGCTTATACCTCTCCCTATACATCCAAGCATTCTGCTGGCATTTCGTGCTGCTCTATTACATTGTCTTCCCACCTTTAAGTCTTCTGAAATAATTACTCCTAAATCCCTTTCCTCAGATACTGAGGTCAGGACTGTGTGAAATATTCTATATTCTGCCCTTGGGTTTTTACGCCCCAGGTGCATTATCTTGCACTTATCCACATTAAATTTCAGTTTCCAGAGTTCTGACCATTCTTCTAGTTTTCCTAAATCCTTTTCCATTTGGCGTTTCCCTCCAGGAACATCAACCCTGTTACATATCTTTGTGTCATCAGCAAAAAGACAAACCTTACCATCGAGGCCTTTTGCAATATCACTTATGAAGATATTAAACAAAATCGGTCCCAGTTACAGATCCCTTGTGGAACCCCAACTGGTAACATGACCTTGTTTTGAATGTTCTCCATTGACTACAACCCTCTGTTGTCTGTTCACTCAGCCACTGCCTAATTCATTCAACAATATGGGAGTCCATGCTCAATGACATGCAGTTTATTGAAAGTCTTCTATGTGGGACAGTGTCAAAAGCCTTACTAAAATCTAGATAGCAATGTCTACTGCACCTCCACCGTCTATTATTTTATTCACCCAGTCAAAAAAATCTATAAGAGTTGTTTGACATGATCTCCCTCAAGTAAACCCAAGTTGTTTTTCATCTTGCAATCCATGGGATTTTAGATGTTCCACAATCCTATCCTTTAATAGGGTTTCCATTAATTTGCCTACTATTGATGTCAGACTCACTGGTCTATAGTTGCTCGATTCCTCCCTACTACCTTTCTTGTGAATGGGCACGACATTTGCCAATTTCCAATCTTCCGGGACGACTCCTGTTACTAATGATTGGTTAAGTAAATCTGTTAGCGGTTTTGCCAGCTCACCACTAAGCTCTTTTAATAATTTTGGGTGTATCTCATCAGGCCCCTGTGACTTATTTGTCTTCACCTTAGACAGCAAACTAGAACATCTTCCTCTGTAAAGATACATGCATCAAACGATTTATTAGTCATCCTTTCTAGTGGAGGTCCTTCTCCTTTTTCTTTTGTGTTGTTTGGTGTTACCGGCCCTGTGCTTCTCCGTGTCATGTATACCATCCTGTTGTTCTCCATACTTCTTATATTTTATAATAAATGATATTTTTTGATATACTATTCCACTTGTTTGGTTTTTGGTCTACTCTTGATGTGGTACAAGTGGTAATTTTAGCTGTCTAAATTGACAGAGCTGCCTTTTTGTAGGTTAATAGCTTCAAGGAGTTCCCTGGCATGGCACTTCTTCAAACAATGTGCTGACGACAAGACCAGAGTGGTTTGCACGCTGTGCCATCAGAGCCTGAAGCGAGGCATTAACGTTCTGAACCTTAGCACAACCTGCATGACCAGGCACCTGCATGCAAAGCATGAACTGCAGTGCAGTAAACACCTTAAAAACAAGGAAGTCACTCAGGCTCCCCCTGCTACCTCTTCTGCTGCTGCCGCCTCGGCCTCTTCTGCTGTTGCCGCCGCCTCGGCCTCTTCCTCCGCCTCTGGAGGAAAGTTGGCACCTGCCGCCCAGCAAACATGGGATGTACCACCAACACCACCACCTGCGTCACCAAGCATCTCAACCATGTCACGCGGCAGCGTTCAGCTCTCCATCTCAGAAACATTTGAGAGAAAGCGTAAATTCCCACTAGCCACCCTCGATCCCTGGCCCTGAATGCAAGCATTTCTAAACTACTGGCCTATGAAATGCTGTCATTTAGGCTGGTGGACACAGACAGCTTCAAACAGCTCATGTCGCTTGCTGTCCCACAGTATGTTGTTCCCAGCCGGCACTACTTCTCCAAGAGAGCCGTGCCTTCCCTGCACAACCATGTATCCGATAAAATCAAGTGTGCACTGCGCAACGCCATCTGTGGCAAGGTCCACCTAACCACAGATACGTGGACCAGTAAGCACGGCCAGGGACGCTATATCTCCCTAACTGCACACTGGGTAAATGTAGTGGCGGCTGGGCCCCAGGCGGAGAGCTGTTTGGCGCACGTCCTTCCGCCGCCAAGGATCGCAGGGCAACATTCTTTGCCTCCTGTCTCCTCCTCCTCCTACTCAGCTTCCTCCTCCTCTTCTTCCACCTGCTCATCCAGTCAGCCACACACCTTCACCACCAACTTCAGCACAGCCCGGGGTAAACGTCAGCAGGCCGTTCTGAAACTCATATGTTTAAAGGACAGGCCCCACAACGCACAGGAGTTGTGGCGGGGTATAGAAAAACAGACCGACGAGTGGTTGCTGCCGGTGAGCCTCAAGCCCGGCCTGGTGGTGTGCGATAATGGGCGAAATCTCGTTGCAGCTCTGGGACTAGCCGGTTTGACGCACATCCCTTGCCTGGCGCATGTGCTGAATTTGGTGGTGCAGAAGTTCATTCACAACTACCCCGACATGTCAGAGCTGCTGCATAAAGTGCGGGCCGTCTGTTCGCGCTTCCGGCGTTCACATCCTGCCGCTGCTCGACTGTCTGTGCTACAGCGTAACTTCGGCCTTCCCGCTCACCGCCTCATATGCGACGTGCCCACCAGGTGGAACTCCACCTTGCCACATGCTGGGACAGACTGTGCGAGCAGCAGCAGGCCATAGTGGAGTTTCAGCTGCAGCACGAACAGGTCAATCGCACTACGGAACAGCACCACTTCACCACCAATGACTGGGCCTCCATGCGAGACCTGTGTGCCCTGTTGCGCTGTTTCGAGTACTCCACCAACATGGCCAGTGGCGATGACGCTGTTATCAGCGTTACAATACCACGTCTATGTCTCCTTGAGAAAACACTTAGGGCGATGAGGGAAGAGGAGGTGGCCCAGGAGGAGGAGGAGGAGGAAGAGGGGTCATTTTTAGCACTTACAGGCCAGTCTCTTCAAAGTGACTCAGAGGGAGGTTTTTTGCAACAGCAGAGGCCAGGTACAAATGTGGCCAGACAGGGCCCACTACTGGAGGACGAGGATGAGGAGGAGGTGGAGGAGGATGAGGATGAAGCATGTTCACAGCGCGGTGGCACCCAACTCAGCTCGGGCCCATCACTGGTGCATGGCTGGGGGAAAACGCAGGACGATGACGATACGCCTCCCATAGAGGACAGCTTGTCCTTACCTCTGGGCAGCCTGGCACACATGAGCGACTACATGCTGCAGTGCCTGCGCAACGATAGCAGAGTTGCCCACATTTTAACGTGTGCGGACTACTGGGTTGCCACCCTGCTGGATCCCCGGAACAAGTGGAAGCCCAAGGCGAAGGCAGAGGAGGAGCAAGAGGTCGCCAACGCAGCTGTGTCACGGCCAGCTCCGCTAAGGGCAGGGTTAGCATGGCAGAGATGTGGAAAAGTTTTGTCACCACGCCACAGCTAACTGCACCACCACCTGATAAGGAACGTGTTAGCAAGAGGCAACATTTCACTAACATGGTGGAACAGTACGTGTGCACACCCCTCCACGTACTGACTGATGGTTCGGCCCCATTCAACTTCTGGGTTTCCAAATTGTCCATGTGGCCAGATTCTCTGCTATGGGACCTCTCTCCTCTGCCTGGGTTCCTGGGCCTAAATATCTGACAATGGACTGTTCCAGTGGTGGGTGACGTGAAGCCTGATTCTCTGCTATGGGACCTCTCTCCTCTGCCTGGGTGCCTGGGCCTAAATATCATCTGACAATGGACTGTTCCAGTGGTGGGTGACGTGAAGCATGATTCTCTGCTATGACATGAAGACTGATTCTCTGCTGACATGAAGCCAGATTCTCTGCTATGGGACCTCTCTACTCTGTCTGGGTGCCAGGGCCTAAAAATATCTGACAGTGGCCTGTTCCAGTGGTGGGTGACATGAAGCCTGATTCTCTGCTATGACATGAAGACTGATTCTCTGCTATGTCGCTGACATGAAACCTGAATCTCTGTTATGGGACCTCTTTCCTCTATCTGGGTGCCGGGGCCTAAATTATATGACAATGGACTGTTCCAATGTTGGGTGACGTGAATTATGATTCTCTGCTATGACATGTAGACTGATTCTCTGCTGACATGAAGCCAGATTCTCTGCTAAGGGACCTCTCTCCTCTGCCTGGGTGCCTGGGCCTAAATATCTGACAATGGACTGTTCCAGTGGTGGGTGACGTTAAGCCTGATTCTCTGCTATGACATGAAGACTGATTCTCTGCTGACATGAAGCCAGATTCTCTGCTATGGGACCTCTCTGCTCTGTCTGGGTGCCGGGGCCTAAATATATGACAATGGACTGTTCCAGTGGTGGGTGACGTGAAGCATGATTCTCTGCTATGACATGAAGACTGATTCTCTGCTGACATGAAGCCTGAATCTCTGTTATGGGACCTCTCTACTCTGTCTGGGTGCCGGGGCCTAAAAATATCTGACAGTGGCCTGTTCCAGTGGTGGGTGACATGAAGCCTGATTCTCTGCTATGACATGAAGACTGATTCTCTGCTATGTCGCTGACATGAAGCCTGAATCTCTGTTATGGGACCTCTTTCCTCTGTCTGGGTGCCGGGGCCTAAATTATATGACAATGGACTGTTCCAATGTTGGGTGACGTGAATTATGATTCTCTGCTATGACAGGAAGACTGATTCTCTGCTGACATGAAGCCAGATTCTCTGCTAAGGGACCTCTCTCCTCTGCCTGGGTGCCTGGGCCTAAATATCTGACAATGGACTGTTCCAGTGGTGGGTGATGTGAAGCCTGATTCTCTGCTATGACATGAAGCCTGATTCTCTGCTATGACATGAAAACTGATTCTCTGCTGACATGAAGCCAGATTCTATGTTATGGGACCTCTCTCCTCTGCCTGGGTGCCGGGGCCTAAATATCTGACAATGGACTGTTCCAGTTTTGGGTGATGTGAAGCCTGATTCTCTGCTATGACATGAAGACTGATTCTCTGCTGACATGAAGCCTGATTCTCTGCTATGGGACCTCTCTCCAATTGATATTGGTTAATTTTTATTTATTTTATTTTTATTTTAATTCATTTCCATATCCACATTTGTTTGCAGGGTATTTAACTACATTTTGCTGCCTTTTGCAGCCCTCTAGCCCTTTCCTGGGCTGTTTTACAGCCTTTTTAGTGCTGAAAAGTTCGGGTCCCCATTGACTTCAATGGGGTTCGGGACGAAGTTCGGGTCGGGTTCGGATCCCGAACCCGAACATTTCCAGGAAGTTCGGCCGAACTTCTCGAACCCGAACATCCAGGTGTTCGCTCAACTCTATACCTAATCCCTAAAAAAACTGAATAGAATGAATCCAAATTATCCAAAAACTCGTTTGAGGACCATATCTTTATATTTGGTGGACGTGTTGCTATTTGGTTACCTTCTTGGGAGAAGTGTGGTCTGCTGTCAACCAGATATGTAAAATAAACTTGGCTACTATTTCTTCATTTTCTGATGACTCTACCTGTTAAAACCCTGAAACTACTCAGGCCCCTTCTATCAGCAGCTAGAATTATCTTATAACATAACTGGAAGATTGTTTCCTTCCCTACTGTTTCAAAATGGATAGCAAAAGTAGACCATATATATCACTTAGAGAAGCTGGATCACTGGGAATCTAGGAAGAAATGAAAATTTTAGAGCATCTGGCTCCCTTGGACAAATTCTAGGAAACTGCCACAATAAAACTAAATCACCTTATAGACAATAGGAAACTTCTATGATTTATATATTAATATGTTACCAAATATCAAGGTAAACAGGGAGAGCACTCACCCCACTACCCCTTAACAGTTCTCCCTCCTTACCGCTCTTTTACCATATCCTCACACATACACACATAGCTTTCATGAATCCAGGAATTGATAAATAAAACAAGATATCTTGGACATACACTTTGATTCCCTTGAAAGTTTCCTGAAGTTTTCGGTTGTTGACTCAGTAATGTTTAACATTTATTATTGATTTTTCTCTAGATTATTCCTCAGATACTAATGAGCAGAGATACGTATGCACTTTGGATGCAATACTCATTGCTGTAATGCATGAAAGATTGTACTGTACATTGCATTTGGTATTCAGAAATTTCTGTAAAAAGATTGAAAAAGAAAATACGGTAACTAAAGTAGTTTTAAACAGCTGTCACATTAGCACAGCACTAGGACTTTAGTACATTGTTATTTTAATATAAGCACTTCTAGGATAGTGTTCACATTCTGACACTAAAATTGGTTTGATTCATGCCAGAATCAGTCATCACTGGAAAGAACTTTACTTTTTAAATTATGCCCTGCTTTTGGCCAACATCACATTTACAGTACAATGCTTTCCTGTTAAGCTCTTTTCCTTTCGAGGATAGGGGTAAAAAGAACCTTATCAAATCTAATGCAATACATCCTTATTGACCTTCCTCACTCATTTTTCCATTTCCTCCTTCGATATACATAGGAATACCAAGACTTAACCGTAGCCCAGATTTATTCATAAAGTACTATTGTAACTCAAATGTGTAGGCAACAATTGAATGTCAGACTGGAGAGGTTAGTATGAGGCCATCCATATATCCGATGTCTTAGAATGGATATGATCCTCTGAACCATGGGGCGTGGCCTGCACACTGATGGCACTGGCCGCATAACTTGCTAGCTCCGCACAGACATCCAAAAGTGTCTCACATAGGTTATCCAAGTGAAACTTTAGAGACCCCTGAGTGACCAGAAGTTTCTCCTGAGATGTGTAAGCTTAGGAAAAGGCAAGCACCGAAGAATCTCACAGAGTTCTTGGTCAGACCAGCGACTGCCAGTTTGGGTTACTTCGGTCCACCGCCCTCGGTTCATTCGGCTGCAGTCTCCCCTGCTTTATTGCCGGAGACTTTCCTGTGGATCCTTTACCATCGGAGTCAACCTCCCTGCCGCTAACAGATGGCGCCATGCGCTCCATGTTGGAATCGCTACGCTCCTCCCTCAAGGATGACATCATGGGTCTCCTGAAAGAATTTAGGCACCAACTCCAGAGTCTGAGCGAACGCACCTCGCATGTGGAAGGGAAGATGGCGGAGTTCGTCACATACCACAACTAGAGTTGAGCGGACACCTGGATGTTTGGGTTCGACAGGTTCGGCCGAACTTCACAAAAAAGTTTGCGTTCAGGACCCGAACTTGACCCTGAACCCGGACCTCATTGAAGTCAATGGGGACCTGAACTTTTGAGCACTAAAATGGCTCTAAAAAAGTTATGGAAAGGGCTAGAGGGCTGCAATGGCAGCTAAATGTGGTTAAGAGCATGGCAAGTGCTCTGCAAACAAATGTGGATAGGGAAATGACATCAAATAACATAAAATACGTAAAAAAAATAATAATAATCTTGATATAGGAGGACGAGGTCCATATGGAGTAGGATGTTGAGGAGGCGGTGGATTTGGCGGTGTAGGTGGAAGTGGCGGTGGAGGAGGTAGCCAACACTGTTTTTTTATTTTGTTTTTTATTTTATTTTATAATTTATTTTTTATTTTTTGGTTAAAATTTGGGTAGACCCCAAAACATTGGGAAATATAAAAAAATAAAACAAAGAGAAAGTGCGCTGGAGTACCACAATGGCTTGCTGAGGCTGGTATAAATGTCTATTCTGCGCAAGGTACGAACAAGTCCCGTGGGATCCATGCCTGGTTCATTTTAATAAACGTGAGCTTGTCCACACTGGCTGTGGACAGGCGGCTGCACTTCTCTTTGATAACCCCCGCCTGCCGTGCTAAACAAACGTTCAGACAATACACTGGCTTAAGTGCAGGCCAGCACCTTCGAGGCGTAAAGGGTAAGTTCAGGCCATATGCCCAATTTGGAGACCCAGAAGTTGAAGGACGTAGACCCATCAGTCAATACGTGTAGGTGTGTGCACACATACTGCTCCACCATGTCGCACGTCCCCGTGATATCCACGATCCAATTGAATAACTTCCCTCCCTCTTTTGCTGTGCTGGTGCCTCTGTGCGACCATCGCCTCTTCCTCCAAACTGCACACGTCACTCGCATGACCTTGATTCCATGTGGGGTCTAGTACCTCATCATCCTCCACATTATCTTCCACCCAATCTTTACCCCAGCCCTCCTTGTCGGTTTGCAGACTGCGGTGGTCTTCCCATGTCCTCATCCTGAAACATAAGTGGTTGGCCATCAGTGCACTCAATATCTTCCACTTCTGGGGCAGGGCTATGTGAATAGCCCATGGAAACCCTGCCAGCAGAGTCATCAAAAAGCATAAGAGACTGCTGCATTACTTGGGGGCTCAGAATGCTTGCCTGATTTGCAAGGGGTAAGTTGAAAGACAGATGGCCATGGGCTGTAGGTGCTAACTCTGATCTTTCAGCAGGGGACTGGGTGGGAGACAATGTGAAGGAACTGGAGGCACTGTCAGCCACCCAATCTACTATTGCTGTAATGGGGCGCCGAAGGCGCACTCGGTCTCCCATCAGCCACAGACCTGCTGCTTAGCTTCGGGAGCGAGGATCTGTGTTTGGCCTCATTCCCAGGGCAGCTTTGCAAGCTGGGAGGCTCCCTGCTCCTAGGTCTGCCTTGAGCGCCGAACTGATCACTCGTGGCTCGACTTGATTGTCTGGTCGGTAATGTGACGGCTGCCACGTCACATGACCCTCACTTCCCACTATAAATACGGGCGGCCTGCTGGCTACAGGTTGCCTGTGATTTTCATCCTATGGGCTGTGTACTTTATTGTTATTTAGCTACCTCTGGAATTGAACCTCGATCTGCCTCTTGACACCTCTTCTGCCTGCTCCCTGTACCTTGACGCTACCTCTCGGATTTTGACCTCGGCTTGTTTACGGATTTGTCTTTGCCTTTTCCCTTGTTCTGACGTGACCTCCTGGACTGACCTCGGCTAGTTTACCCGCCTCGCCTTCCGTTTTTGTTCTACCTCTTGTCCGCTTATTGTTACTTCTCAGTGGCTGTCCTCTTCCCTGCTATCTCTTTCTATCTGCTTGCACTTAGTAGGTTAGGGACTGTCGCCTCTATTGAGCTCTATCACCTAGGGCGGGTGGTGAAAGTAGGTAGGGACAGGGGACTGGGGGGCAGCTCAGGGGTGCACCTCCACTCTATCTTGATTCCTGTGACTCTACCCGTGACAGAATCACAGGCCCAAATTCAGCATGGACCCTATACAGAGCCTCACCGAACATGTGCAGGGTCTTGCTCAAATAGTACAGGAACTTGGGGAGAGACTACAAGTTCAGGAGACCGTCCGAACTCCCCACCGTTCAGGTGGAACCTCACATTAAATTGCCTGATCAGTTTTCGGATGACCTCTGAAGTTTTTTAGCTTTCAAGGAAAGCTGTAAACTTTATTTTCGACTACGGCCCCACTCCTCCGGCCCTGACCCACAGAGGGTTGGTATTATCATTTACAGGAATGGGCCTTTTCTTTACCACCAGATTCCCCTTGTCTTAGCTCTGTGGACCTCTTTTTCCAGGAGTTAGGGGTTCTTTATGATAAACCTGACCGAGCCTCTGTGGCAGAATCCAATCCTAAGGCCCTCACTCAGGGAAATCGTCCCGTGGAGGATTATTGTACGCAGTTTCGCAAGTGGTGCGTTCCTTCGGGCTTGAACGAACCAGTGCTCAAATGTCAATTTAGGGCAGGCTTGACTGAAAAGTTAAAGGATATGTTGGTTTGTTATCCCTGTCCTGACTCTTTAGAGGAGACCATAACGCTAGCCATCAGACTACATTGACAGATCAGAGAGAGACAGCGGGAGCATTTGTTTTCTCCTCATACCCTTCTTCAACCTGAGACTCCCCCCCCTTGAACCCAGGATGGAAGCCCACCCGGACGAGCCCATGCAACTCGGGAGGACGCGAAGAGAACTACGTCGTCGTCGCGGCTCTTGTTTTTATTGTGGGGATCCCGAACACTGGATCCGTCAGTGTCCTAAAGCTCCGCCTTCTGGAAAATCATCCCTAGTCTGAGGGATTCTAGGACTAGGTACTCCCGGAGGTGGTATGATGTATCTATTGCTGCTGGGTTACTTTTGCCAGTTGGGGTCCTTAAAGGGGTCTGGAAATGCCGTTGTGGATTCAGGGTACAGCCTTTAGGTTTATTGATTGCATATTTGTTGTAACATATGGGATTTCCTATAATAGATTTTTCCACCCGATCCTAGGTTCTCTGCCATCGAGTCTACCCCCTGCCTAGGGGGCACTGTAAAACTCTGTACTCCGGAGGTTTACCCTATCTGCAGAGAGAGCGGCCACTCTGAGAATGTTCCTACTTTGTTTTAGAGAATCTTCAGTTCAGGTAAGTCCTTGTAAGCCCTGGCTTCAGCAACACAATCCGGTCATTAACTGGAGTTCGGGCGAGTTAGAGAGATGGGGGCCTAACTGTAATTCTTGCTTAACCGTAGTTCAAGCTGGGGTCTCATCAGATATTCCTCATTTTATTGCTGATTATTCAGATGTTTTTTCCACCACTGAGACAGATACTCTCCCTCCCCATAGGTCTTATGACTGTGTTATTGACTAGATACCTGAGTCCAAATTTCCTAAAGGGCGGATTTATAATCTGTCCGGTCCTGAGCGCAAGTCCATGAAATACAAATACTACATCAAGGAGAGTCTCAAGAAGGGACATATTAGGCCTTCCACCTTCCCTGGGAGCAGGATTCTTTTTCGTTAAAAAGAAAGACGGTGGTCTCAGGCCCTGCATTGACTACAAAAATTTGAATAAAATTACGATTAGGAATCAGTATTCCATCCCGTTGATTTCTGATTTGTTTAACCAGATTTTGGGTGCTTTTTGGTTTTCTAAATTTGATTTGAGAGGAGCGTGTAACCTAGTTCATATTACGGAGGGAGATGAGTGGAAAACTGCTTTTAATACTCCAGAGGGACACTTTAAGTATCTGGTTATGCCATTCGGTCTTTGCAATGCCCCAGCTGTGTTTCAGAATTTCATGAATGATATTTTTAGAGAACTTATTGGCAAAGTTATGATTGTTTATCTCGATGATATTCTTGTCTTTTCACCTGACTGGGATTCTCATGTGTCTCACATCAGACTGGTTCTTAAAATCCTCAGGGAGAACCATTTGTCTGTTAAATTAGAGAAATGTGTATTTGGAGTTCAAGAGATCCCCTATCTTGGCTATATTCTTACTCCTGATTCATTTAAAATGCATCCCAGTAAGGTTCAGGCTATCCAAGACTGGGTAAGACCATCCTCCTTAAAGGCAATCCAACGTTTTTTAGGATTCGCCAATTTTTACAGTAAATTCATAAAGAATTTTTCTGTTATTGCCAAACCCCTCACGGATCTAACTAAAAAAGGTTCGGATCTGGTTAACTGGTCGTTGGAGGCCTGTCGAGTCTTTGATACCCTAAAAAATTGTTTCCAAATGGCTCCAGTTTTGGTTCAGCCCGATACCGAGGAACCTTTTGTGGTGGAGGTTGATGCCTCAGAGGATGGTGTGGGGGCCGTCCTTTCACAGGGGTCCTCTAACCTCACTAATTTAAGGCCATGCGCCTTCTTCTCTCGCAAGTTCTCTCCTTCGGAGAGAAATTACGATATTGGAAACTGCGAGTTACTGGCAATTAAATGGGCATTTGAGGAGTGGAGGCATTTTTTAGAAGGGGCTAGACACTGTATTACTGTTCTCACTGATCATAAGAACTTAGTGTTTATTGAGGCGGCCAAACTCCTTAATCCTAGACAAGCCAGATGAGCCCTGTTTTTTACTCATTTAAACTTTCCTGTTACTTTCAGACCAGGAAGTAAAAATGTTAAGGCAGATGCCTTGTCCCGGAGTTTTAATGCCATCCAACCTCCTGATACCTCCTGATACCCCGCCCGTCGCCAAGTTGCGCTCTGTCACCTAGGGCGGGTGGTGCAAGTAGGCAGGGACAGGGGACCGGGTGGCAGCTCAGGGGGTGCACCTCCGCTCTATCTTGATTCCCGTGACTCTACCAGTGACAATTGCCTTGTTCTGGCCTCACCATTCGTGCTGTCCTAAATGCAGTGTAGGGCACAAATGTACTTTCTAGCGCAAAAGATATGCATTTGTCACCCAACAATGTAACAGAGGAATTAGTGAAATGTATTTCCCTGTCCACTAGGTAGAGCAGTGGTTTATCTCAGCTAGGGTTGAGCGAACACGAACTGCAAAGTACGAACTTTAGGATTTTTTTACCCTGGACCAGAACTCAAACTTTTCAGTAAAAGTTTGGGTTCGGGTTACGGTGTTTGGCGAGTTAATGCCACTTTTTGAAAGGCTGCAGAGCAGCCAATCAACAAGCGTTTAACTTGTGTGCCCTTAGAAGCCATCACAGCCATGCCTACTAATGGCATGGCTGTGATTGGCCAGTGCAGCATGTGACCCAGCCTCTATATAATCTGGAGTCACGTAGCTCTGCACGTCACTCTGCTCTTATTAGTGTAGGGATAGGATGCTGCTGCTGTGAGGGAGAGAATAGGAAATAATATTTCTTTTATCAAAAGTGCTTGTTAACTCAGCGATCTACAGCGATTTTGTTTGGTGGGTGCAGTTTTTTTACCCTGCCCTGAGCCCAGTGACACAGAAATAGAACTTTTATCCGTCTGTTAGGTGGGCGTTGGCGGCCATTTTATGCAAGTTCAGTGCACCAGCACAGCATATGTGCATTTATGACAGTCAAGTACAAGCTTGAAATACTGCAATTATATTCTGGGTTAAAAAAAAAAAAAAAACACCCATTTCCCTAACTCCTCCACACCGGCACTGGTAGGAGTTTGATCCCACCTCTCAAGGACAGGAAACAACAGCGGAAGCTCCAAATAAAAAGACACCTCCTCCAACCTGCTTCAGTTGTTGTTTCCTGTCACTCTGGACGCGTGGAAGCTCCGGCCAGTACGCCGGCCCCTTGGAATTGTGCTCAGCCTTGGACTTTCCTCTTTACCTTTGGTATTAGAGAGGGCTGAGTAGGGGACAGAGGCTTTGGGTAGAGCGGGGATCCCCTTCTCTGTCTCTTGGAGTAAGTTCCGCTGAGGGCATCCCTGGTCGATACATACCTTGGTAAGTGGAGGGGATCGACGCTTTTGGCGTCTGGCAGGTGGGAATCCTCTGTGGGCAGGAGGATTCTTGAGAGCCGCAGCCTGCGCTTCCCAGCCATCACAGCATACTTCTGGTAGGGGGTGTGGCCAAAGTGATGACGTCAGAAGCCCTCACCCGGTGGGGGGCGTGTCTTGGGGCAGCATGCTCTCAGCGTGGGGGAGGAACCATGGAAGTGGATTTCAAAGTGCGGCTCCCAGAGGGGGAGATGGTTCTTGTTCCTTAAACTGCCAGGATGTCCGAGAATGATCCCTCTAACAAGTCTGCAGATCCCTGCAAGGCCCTCAACCTGGTAAGTGACCTCCTCCGATTGCTGTGGGGTTTGATTGTTCCTGTCCCTTGTACTTTAGGTTCAGGGGGGATCCCTTCCCAGACTCCAAAACTAATATAGTCTGTATACCGTCTAGGTTAAAGAGGCTGGTTCAAAACACACGGGTGGTGAATCCACTAAGAAGTGTGCTTTATGCAAAAAGAGTCTATCGTGGTAGCGGAGGAATCCCCGTTCCTTTATGGAGAACCATAGGACCCTAATCAGGGACGAAGTAAATTCCACGCATGACTCCGTCCTATCAACGCATGACTCCGTCCTCTCCCCATCCTTCTACCTCAAAGTCTGTGGATTTGTCCCCTGACGTGTTTGATCTGAATGAGGGCAAACTTTTTTCAGACGTCTCTGAATCTTTGGAGGAAGGTTCAGGTCGTCCGTTCTGTTCTCCTGAAGACACAGACATTTTGTTAAAAACCATCCTTGGAACTGTGGAATTAGAAGATGTCAAGGAGCCCTTATCGATTCCAGATCAAATGTTTCAGGGGTTGGGAAAGAAAGAGACACGTTTTTTCCCGTCCATGAGAGTATAGAAAAGTATCATTTTCTAAGGAAATGGAAAGATCCAGAGAAAAGGCCAGTGATTTCTAGAGCTTTCAAACGCAAATACCCCTTTGCTGAAGCCGACACTGAAACTTGGGACAATACGCCCAAGGTTGATGCCCCAATAGCAAAAATTACAAAATAAGATATGGGGCTGTTAAAAGACCCCATGGATAAAAAATGTGAGGGTCTCTTATAAAAGTCCTGGGAGTCAGGCGCATCTATGTTCAGACCAGCGATAGCAGCAACATGTACCGCCAGATCCCTTTCTGTTTGGATATATCAGATGGAGAACCACTTGGCGGCCGGAAAATCCAGAGAAGAAATTCTCTCGTCCATCCCAGTCCTAAAAACAGGCCTCTAACTTTTTACAGATACTTCCGCAGACTTAGTTAGACTTGCAGCCAGGTCTACTGCCCTATCAGTTGCCTCTCGTAGAGGAGTTTGGTTGCGTTCTTGGTCTGGGAACGCGGGCTCAAAGAGCCTCTTATGTTCCATTCCCTGCGAGGGGATAGACTCTTTGGGTCCGCATTGGATGACATCTTAGCAAATGCCTCAGATAAAAAGAAGGGTTTTCCATCTGAACCTCGGTTTTTTCATCAAAGAAGGAATTTTAGTTCAAAAACCAAGTTCAAACAGACAAATCAGCATAAAAAAGAGTCCCTGGGGAACTGGCAGTCCTCCAGAAGCATGGTAGGGGGTTCTTGTTTAACCCCGACTCTTCCTCTAAAAAAATCACAAATGACGCCTGAGGTCCGGTAGGGGGAAGGCTTTCAAAGTTCAACCTAGCCTGGGAAAAAATAGGTGCTTCCCCCTGGGTCCTAAAACAGATAAAGTTAGGACACAAAATATAATTTTCCTCCTTTCCCCTGTCAAGATTTCTCGCAAACCAAATTTATTCAGATGTAAAGAAACAGGACGCTCTGGAATCGGAGGTCTCGGACCTTTTAAAAAAACAAGTTGTCATTCAGGTTCCAAAGAGGTCAGGGGGTTTACTCTCCCTTATTTCTAATAAAAAAACAAGTGGAAAATTCAGAACCATTTTCAACCTAAAAGACCTAAATTATCTAGTGATTTACAAAAGATTCAAGATTGAGTCCATAAAATCAACAATAAATCTCCTGTGTCAGGATTATTACATGGCTACAATCGATCTGGCCGATGCCTATTACCATATTCCCATCCACGTCAACAGTCAAAAGTTCCTCAGGTTTGAGGTTTATATGAGAGGGAACCTATATCACTTCCAATATCAGGCCCTCCCCTTTGACCTTTCGAGCGCTCCTCGTCTTTTTACAAAGATCATGGCCGACGTGATAGGATTCCTCCATCTGAAAGGTATCATTATTGTCCCTTATCTAGACGACCTGTTAATTGCTGCAGATTCCTATTCCCGGCTTGTGGATCACCTAGAAGAAGTGAAACAGACTCTGTCATCTCTAGGCTGGTTCATAAATCTGGAAAAATCAAGCTTGTTTCCATGCCAACAAAAGGTTTTTCTAGGAGTCCTTCTAGACACTCATCGTCTAACATGCTTTTTGCCACAGGAAAAGGTGCTCAACCTGATATCCCGAGTAAAAACCTTTTGTGCAAACAGGAGAGCACCAATAAGGGACACCATGAGTCTACTAGGTCTCCTGACATCAACCTTACCCTCGGTAAACTGGGCCCAGGTGCATAAACAGATCCTACAGACCTTTCTCCTGTCAAACTGGGACAGGAAGCAGACTGTCACGAGGGTGTCGAGGACCACGCCTGACTCCGTTATACCCGGGGTCAGGAAGTCGCAGCGGTTGGCTGCACGCTCTATTTAAGATAGGGCTGTTTTCCTTACTTATGGTAGCTTTCTGGGTTTGCTTAGCAAACGCTTTTGGCTCACTCAGGGATCCGTAGCTCCTTCTCCTCAGCTGTTCCTTGTCCAGCACTCCCAGACCTCCTTATATTTCTCTCTCACACTTCTCTGGTTGCCAGAGATAGAGCTTCCTGCCTGGACATCTATTCTGACCTTCTGGAGCTGTGTTGCTGCGTTCGCTGGTAGTTGGTCCAGTACGCTACCCTCCAGATCCCTGTTGGACCTTTTTGGTTTATTGTGGTCGCCCACCTGGGTGTATGTGTTTGTATGTTTTGTCTGTCCTCTCCCTGGTGTTTCCCTCTTAGTGATAGTGGTGTGGACTAGCGATCCCACCGGCCTGTTCACTATCCAGGGCTCATATTAGGGAAAGCCAGGGTTTAGGCACGTGATCGCCGCACGGGTGAGGAACCCGTCTAGGGACGTCAGGGCAGTCAGGTGCCAGCCGCAAGGTGAGTTAGGGGTCACCACCTTTCCCTCTCCCTTGGGCAGGGCTTTCCCTGTTTTCCTCCCTGTGCGTGACGTCGGTCATTACATTATCTCTGGCCATTATTTTGTGTAGGTAAAAAAAAAAAAAAAAAAAAAAAAAATTTTTACCTACTTAGAATCCAGTATGGATCAAATTGCTGCTCTGTCCAAACAATTTCATGGCCTGTCTTTGGAGGTGGTAGGATTGAAGGCGTCGGTCCTCCAGCAACAGCAGGCAATTACAACTGACTGCAAGCCCAGCGGTTGCTACTGGTAACCAGGTTGTTGCGGAGCCCAAGGTCCCTCTCCCTGACAGATTTTCTGGGGGAAGGGACAAGTTTTTGACATTCCGTGAGGCCTGTAAGTTATATTTTAAACTGCGCCCTTACTCCTCTGGTAATGAAGATCAGCGGGTGGGGGTTTGTTATTTCCCTGCTGCAGGGGGATCCGCAGTCCTGGGCGTTCTCTTTACCTACTGATTCCCAGCTCTTCGGTCAGTGGATGAGTTTTTCGGGGCCTTGGGTCTCATATATGATGACCCTGACCGAGTCGCCCTGGCTGAATCAAGATTACGGAGACTCTTACAAGGAGAGCGGCCGGGTAGAGGAGTATTGCTCTGAATTCCGTAGGTGGGCTACGGATACCCAATGGAACGACCCGGCTCTCAGGAGTCAGTTTCTGCTCTGGGTTATCCGAAAGGGTTAAGGATGCGCTTGCATTATATGAGACCCCCTTTTCCCTTGATGCGGTTATGTCCCTTTCTATCCGAATAGATAGACACTTAGGGTCAGGTTGAAAAAAACCGGAGCAATTGGGTAACCCCTCCCAAGCAGCAGTTAGTCTGTACGGACTTAGACGAGCCTATGCAGCTAGGAGGAACTACTCGTCAGGTCCGTCCTCCTGAGGCTCGCCGTAGGCGTGGGGTTTGTTTTTTTTTGTGGGGAGAGGGGTCATTTCATTAATGTCTGTCCTTCTTTCCTCAGAAACAAAAGACCGTCGGAAAAACTACTAACCCCAGGCTGTGTGGAGGATGTCATACGTACATCGCAATTTGTGTTGCCAGCGGTTATTATTTTTGGTGATAAGACGGAGACTATTTCTTTCTTTCTAGACAGTGGAGCAGGGGTAAATTTGATAGATGCCCATTTTGCCCGCACTTTGGGTTTGTCTCTCTGTACTTTACAGAGACCCATTCCCATATTCGCTATTGACTCTGCTCCCCTGTCTCAGAGAAACCTCACCCACATTGTTCATAATTTACACCTTCGGGTAGGGGACCACCATAACGAGATGCTTTCAGGTTATGTTCTGGAGGGGCTTCCCACTCCGGTAGTGCTGGGTCTTCCCTGGTTGGTAGCGCACAATCAGTGGTGGATTGGCAGGCCAGGGAGATATTGGAGTGGAAGTGAGCAGTGCAGAGAAAATTGCTTAAATAGCAATTGCTTAGTCGCCTCCATAACTACCCTACCTACATTTATTTCGGACTTTGAGGATGTTTTTTCTGAAAAGGGTTGTCAGAAGTTACCACCTCATCGTCCTTATGATTGCCCGGTTAACCTTATTCCCGGCGCAAAATTACCCAAGACCAGGTTATATAATCTTTCGGGTCCAGAGAGACAAGCCATGAAAGATCATATCTCTGAGAGCTTGGCTAAGGGACACATCAGACCCTCTTCTTCACCCGTGGCTGCAGGGTTTTTCTTCGTTAAAAAGAAAGATGGGGGCCTGCGTCCTTGCTTAGATTTTTGCGAATTAAATTCAGATAACCATCCGAGACCCATACCCTCTTCCTCTCATTCCTGACCTGTTTAATCAGATTGCGGGTGCTAGGTGGTTCTCCAAACTTGATCTTAGGGGTGCCTACAATCTGATTCGTATTAAGGAGGGGGATGAGTGGAAGACAGCGTTTAACACCCCTGAGGGGCATTATGAAAATCTAGTTATGCCTTTCGGTCTGACCAATGCTCCTGCCGTCTTTCAACATTTCGTTAATGACATTTTTAGTCATCTAATCGGCAGGTTTGTGGTAATATACCTAGATGATATTTTAATTTATTCGTCTGATCTGAAAACACATGAGGTGCATGTCAGACAAGTACTGCAGGTCCTACGGACGAATGAATTATATGCTAAAATTGAAAAATGTGTCTTCGCCGTTCAGGAGATACAATTCCTGGGTTATTTTTTATCTGCGTCAGGTTTCCGTATGGATCCTAGGAAGGTCCAGGCAATTTTAGATTGGGATCTTCCTGAGAACCTCAAAGCACTACAACGGTTCTTGGGCTTCGCGAATTTCTATAGGAAATTCATTAAAAATTATTCACTTATTGTAAAACCGCTTACTGACATGACTAGGAAGGGGACTGATTTTTCTAAATGGTCTGACGCCGCTAAAGTTGCTTTTTCCTCTCTAAAAGAGAGGTTTACCTCAGCACCTGTACTGGTCCAACCTGATGTCTCTCAGCCTTTTATTGTTGAAGTCGATGCGTCAGAGGTGGAAGTGGGGGCGGTGCTGTCTCAGGGTCCGTCTCCTGGCAAATGGCATCCTTGTGCTTTCTTTTCTAAAAAAACTATCTGCAGCAGAAAAGAACTACGATATTGGCAATAGGGAACTATTAGCTATTAAACTTGCGTTTGAGGAGTGGCGTCATTTCTTAGAGGGGGCAGTCCACCCCGTCACTGTGATTACGGACCACAAAAATCTTCTGTACCTCGAATCAGCTAAGCGTCTCACCCCTAGACAGGCTAGGTGGTCGCTATTTTTTACCAGGTTTAACTTTGTGATTACCTATCGTCCTGGGGCAAAGAACACCAAGGCTGATGCACTATCTCGTTGTTTCCCTGGAGGGGGTATTGTGAGTGATCCGGTACCCATTCTTCAAAGAGGAGTGGTTGTTTCTGCGGTACACTCTGTTTTGGAGGGGAAGGTGTTAGAGGCCCAGGGGGACGCCCCGGTCTCTTGCCCCTCAGAGAAATTGTTTGTACCGTTGAACTTACGTTTCGAATTATTAAAGGAACATCATAATTCGGCACTTGCTGGGCACCCGGGTAGTAAAGCAACCTTGGAACTATTGTCTCATCGTTTTTGGTGGCCAAGGTTGCGTCAGGATGTATTGGATTTTGTGTCTTCTTGTTCTACCTGTGCGCGCGCAAAAGTTTCACATACACGTCCTGCAGGGTCTCTATTACCACTCGTCATTCCCAATAGACCGTGGACACATCTGTCATGGATTTTATCACTGACTTACCTTTGTCTGCGGGTAAAACAGTTATTTTGGTAGTAGTGGACAGGTTTAGCAAAATGGTACACTTCATTGCGTTACCCGCACTACCTAATGCTAAGACTCTTGCTCAGGTATTCGTCAGTGAAATCGTGAAGCTTCACGGGGTCCCCTCCGATATTGTTTCGGATCGGGGTACCCAGTTTATTTCTAAATTTTGGAAAGCTTTTTGTTCCCGTTTGGGGGTACACTTGTCCTTTTCCTCTGCTTTCCATCCTCAGTCGAATGGACAGACTGAGCGTACCAACCAAAACCTTGAGACATATCTAAGATCTTTTGTGTCTGAAAACCAAGAGTTGTGGTCATCATATTTACCGTTAGCTGAGTTTGCCATAAATAATCGTCGTCAGGAATCCACTGGCAAGTCACCATTTCTTGGTGCATATGGTTTTCATCCCCAATTCTGTACTTTCAAAGAGGGGGGGTCTTCTGGGTTCCCGAAGAGGAACGGTTTTCGTCATCTCTTTCATCGGTATGGCAGAAGGTGCAAGCTAACTTGAAAAATATGGGAGGTAAATACAAATGCATGGCTGATAAGAGACGGTCGCCAGGTCCGGACCTAGGAGGTGAATGACTATGTGTGGTTGTCTACTAGGAATATTAAATTGAAGGTTCCCTCTTAGAAACTGGGTCCTAGGTTTATTGGCCCTTACAAAATTGTAGCCATCATCAACCCCGTGGCTTTTCGCCTGGAGTTACCTCAGACTTTTAAAATCATAATGTTTTTCATAAGTCGTTACTCAAAAAATATGTTCCACCTCTAGAACCATCACCGCTGCCACCCCCTCCTGTTGTCGTGGATGGTAACCTAGAATTTCAGATATCCAAAATTGTTAATTCTCGTCGGGTCCGCCGCTCTCTTCAATATCTGGTGCATTGGAGAGGTTACGGTCCCGAGGAAAGAATGTGGGTTCCTGCGTCTGAGGTAAACGCCGACAGGTTAGTTCGGGTTTTTCATGTCTCTCATCCTGAGAGACCTGGTCCTGAGTGTCCGGAGGCCCCTCGTAGAGAGGGGGGGTACTGTCACGAGGGTGTCGAGGACCACGCCTGACTCCGTTATACCCGGGGTCAGGAAGTCGCAGCGGTTGGCTGCACGCTCTATTTAAGATAGGGCTGTTTTCCTTATGGTAGCTTTCTGGGTTTGCTTAGCAAACGCTTTTGGCTCACTCAGGGATCCGTAGCTCCTTCTCCTCAGCTGTTCCTTGTCCAGCACTCCCAGACCTCCTTATATTTCTCTCTCACACTTCTCTGGTTGCCAGAGATAGAGCTTCCTGCCTGGACATCTATTCTGACCTTCTGGAGCTGTGTTGCTGCGTTCGCTGGTAGTTGGTCCAGTACGCTACCCTCCAGATCCCTGTTGGACCTTTTTGGTTTATTGTGGTCGCCCACCTGGGTGTATGTGTTTGTATGTTTTGTCTGTCCTCTCCCTGGTGTTTCCCTCTTAGTGATAGTGGTGTGGACTAGCGATCCCACCGGCCTGTTCACTATCCAGGGCTCATATTAGGGAAAGCCAGGGTTTAGGCACGTGATCGCCGCACGGGTGAGGAACCCGTCTAGGGACGTCAGGGCAGTCAGGTGCCAGCCGCAAGGTGAGTTAGGGGTCACCACCTTTCCCTCTCCCTTGGGCAGGGCTTTCCCTGTTTTCCTCCCTGTGCGTGACGTCGGTCATTACACAGACCTCCTTAGGGAAGAAAAAAAAGATTCCATCTTATGTGAAGAAATCTCTGTGCTGATGGATGGTAGTAAAACATTTAAAAACATGAGTTCAGTGGCGACCGAGAGATCTAATTACGATTACCACAGACGCCAGCAGCAAGGGTTGGGGAGCCCATATTCAACAACAGATGGAACAGGGAACCTGGAGCCAACAGATGTCATTAGCATCATCAAATCTGAGGGAATTGGCGGCGGTATTTCATGCGTCTTAAAATGAAAATTGACCATCCAGAACCACCATGTCAAAATATTATCCGACAATGCAACGACGGTGGCCAAACCACCAAGGAGGTACAAGAAGTAAGCCCTTAGCCACCATTGCGGAAAAAATATTTATATGGGGAGAGGACAACCTAAATTCCATTTCAGCAGTCCATCTGAAAGGAGAGAAAAATGTCCTGGCAAATTTTCTCAGCCGGCATCCCCTTAGAGAGGGAGAATAGTCATTAAACCAAGGGATTTTCTGTCAGATCACAAAAAAAATTCTTCCAGTAATAGAGCTATTCGCATCGAGCGAAAAACAGGAAGACTCAGAGGTTATTTTCATCTGCCCCAAAGAAAAGAAAGATCAGGTGGATGCCCTATCTCTAACTTGGCCCAAGAGTCTCCTCTATGCCTTTCCACCATTTTCAATAAAAGCAAGAACTCTGATGAAAATACAAGAAGAAGAAGCAGAAGTGATAATGATTACATCTTATTGGCCGAAAAGGGCTTGGTTCCCCTTGCTTCAGAACCTTGTGACGGAGAAGCCTTGGTTCCTACCCCAGATTCCAGACCTTCTGCTTCAGGGTCCTGCCCTTTATCCCAATGTGCAGCAGCTTCACCTGACAGCTTGGAAACTTAACGCATCCTGCTAAGAAAGAAAGGGTTCTCGGAAGCAGTCATTTCCACCTTGTTACACAGCCGAAAATAAATCACTTCCAAAATTTATTTAAGAACACGGAATACCTTCTTGCAATTTGCGGAAGACCGCTGGAATCCCCAGGGAGACCTGGACATAGGCCTAATCCTAGATTTCTTACAAGCAGGATTTGACAAAGGACTCAGGACCAACACTTTAAAAGTATCTGCCCTAAGTGCTTTCTTTGATTGCAAGTTAGCCGAAATCCCTATTATTGGCAGATTCATAAAGGGTACCAGCAGGCTTCGTCCGTCCTTTTTTGTTAAGGTTCCCCCCTGGGATCTCAGCCTAGTGCTCTCGGTCCTCATGTCTCCTCCCTTTGAGCCACTTTCTGAAATTTCCCTGAAACTGTTGATGCTTAAAACCACCTTTTTGATAGCCATTACCTCAGCCAGGAGGGTGGGGGAAATTCAGGCCCTTTCTTGCAAGCAACCTTATATCTCTATTCTAGATAATAGTCTGATTTTAAAACTCACCCCAGCCTTCCTCCTAAAGTCTTCTCAAAATTTCACTGCCAGCAGGAGATGGTTTTGCCATCCTTTTGCGCTTTTACTTCATGTGAGCAAGAAAGGCAGTTTCATCACCTGGTCGTCAGACGCACCCTATTAGAATACCTTAAAGTCACAGAATCCTTCAAAAAGTCAGACCATCTCCTTCTCCAGTTTCAGGGAAAGAACAAGGGGTTTGGGGCCTCTAAGGCCTCTATTGCCAGGTGGATCAAGTTAACCATCATTCTGTGCTACAAAGAAAGGAAGCTCTCTCCCCCGTTAACCTTAAAGGACCACTCCACAAGAGCTATGTTTGCCTCCTGGGCCGAGAGAGGATCAGCCTCTGTGGACCAAATTTGTAGGGCCGCCACTTGGTCTAACCCCATGACCTTTTACAAACATTACAAATTGGACATTCTGGCCAACCAGGACCTGGCATTTGGGTGTAAAGTCCTTTTGGCTGTGGTCCTCCCTCAAGAAAATCTCTACTCTTAGAATCTCCTACCAGTGCCGGTGTGGAGGTGTTAGGGAAAGATGACAATTACTCTTACCAGTTATTTGATTTCCCCTAGCCTCCACAACGGCACTGGGGGTTTTCCCTCCCAAAAAATAAAAAATAAAATATACCCCTAATAGTTGATTTCGGATCATATGTGTTATATACACTCACCTAAAGAATTATTAGGAACACCTGTTCTATTTCTCATTAATGCAATTATCTAGTCAACCAATCACATGGCAGTTGCTTCAATGCATTTAGGGGTATGGTCCTGGTCAAGACAATCTCCTGAACTCCAAACTGAATGTCAGAATGGGAAAGAAAGGTGATTTTAGCAATTTTGAGCGTGGCATGGTTGTTGGTGCCAGATGGGCCGGTCTGAGTATTTCACAATCTGCTCAGCTACTGGGATTTTCACGCACAACCATTTCTAGGGTTTACAAAGAATGGTGTGAAAAGGGAAAAACATCCAGTATGCGGCAGTCCTGTGGGCAAAAATGCCTTGTGGATGCTAGAGGTCAGAGGAGAATATGCAGACTGATTTAAACTGATAGAAGAGCAATGTTGACTGAAATAACCACTCGTTACAACCGAGGTATGCAGCAAAGCATTTGTGAAGCCACAACACGCACAACCATAAAGCGGATGGGCTACAACAGCAGAAGACCCCACCGGGTACCACTCATCTCCACTACAAATAAGAAAAAGAGGCTACAATTTGCAGGAGCTCACCAAAATTGGACTGTTGAAGATTGGAAAAATGTTGCCTGGTCTGATGAGTCTCGATTTCTGCTGAGACATTCAAATGGTAGAGTCCGAATTTGGCGTAAACAGAATGAGAACATGTATCCATCCTATGATGGCTACTTCCAGCAGGATAATGCAACATGTCACAAAGCTTGAATCATTTCAAATTGGTTTCTTGAACATGACAATGAGTTCACTGTACTAAAATGGCCCCCATAGTCACCAGATCTCAACCCAATAGAGCATCTTTGGGATGTGGTGGAACGGGAGCTTCGTGCCCTGGATGTGCATCCCTCAAATCTCCATCAACTGCAAGATGCTATCCTATCAATATTGGCCAACATTTCTAAAGAATGCTATTAGCACCTTGTTGAATCAATGCCATGTAGAATTAAGGCAGTTCTGAAGGCAAAAGGGGGTCCAACTTTTTATTTGGGGCTTCCGCTGTTGTTTCCTGTCCTTGAGAGGTGGGATCAAGCTCCTACCAGTGCCGTTGTGGAGGATATGGGAAATCGAATTGCCGGTAAGAGTAATTGTCATCTTTTTATCAAGACTCTACAGCTGGTTCCTTTGCTGCATTTGTCACAGTGAAATACAAGCTTGAAATACTGCAATAATATTCTGGGTTTAAAAAAACACCCATTTTTGGCAATACCCTACATCTGGTGCCTTTGCTGCATTTGTCACAGTGAAATACATGCTTGAAATATTGCAATAATATTCTGGGTTTAAAAAAACACCTATTCTTTGCAATACCCTACATTTGGTGCCTTTGCTGCATTTGTCACAGTGAAATACAAGCCTGAAATACTGCAATTATATTCTGGGTTTAAAAAAAACACCCATGTTTTACAATAACCTACATCTGGGGCCTTTGCTGCATTTGTCACTGCGAAATACAAGCGTTAGATAGTGCTGTTATATTCTGGTATTTTAAAAAAACACCCATTTTGGGCAAGATAATATATTTGCGGCCTTTATTGCATTTGTGTCACAGTGAAATACAAGCTTGAAATACTGAAATTATATTCTGGGTTTAAAAAAACACCCATTATTTGAAATACCCTACATCTGAGGCCTTTGCTGCATTTGTCACAGCGAAATACAAGCTTGAAATACTGAAATTATATTCTGATTTTAAAAAAGCACCCATTTTTTGCAATACTCTACATCTGGTGCCTTTGCTGCATTTGTCACAGTGAAATACAAGCGTTAGATAGTGCTGTCATATTCTGGTATTAAAAAAAACACCCATTTTGGGCAAGATAATACTGTACATTTGTGGCATTTGCTGCATTTTTGACAGTCCAATACAAGCTGGCACTCACTGAGTTAGATGAAAAAGCTTCTGTTTTATTGTCACATGGAAGACAACAAATGACACATTTCGACTCTACAAATCGAGTCTTTGTCAAATTTGTAGAGTCAAAACGCGTCAATTGTTGTCATCCATGTGGCAATAAAACAGAAGCTTTTTCATCTACGTAACTCAGTGAGAGCCGGTATTTTTCTTTGTGATTGTGGGACGCTGACCCTGGACACGTGCACCGCGTATGAATAAGAAAGGAGGGCTGGCTGCTTCAATTTGTAGTCCAATACAAGCGTGATATACCGCTGTTATATTCTGTTATTCTTAAAACACCCATTTTGGGCAATATAATACTAATAATTGTGGCCTTTGTTGCATTTGTGACAGTGAAATACAAGCTTGAAATACTGCAATTATATTCTGGGTTTTAAAAAAATACAAATTTTTTGCAATACCCTACATCTGCGGCCTTTGCTGCATTTCTGACATTCCAATACAAGCATGATATACCGCTGTTATATTCTGGTATTAAAAAAAATACATTTTGGGCAAGATAATGCATTTGTGGCCTTTGTTGTATTTGTGACAGTCAAATACAAAGTTTAAATACTGCAGTTATATTCTTGGCTTAAAAAAACACCAATTTTTGCAAGATTCTACATCTGGGGCCTTTGCTCCATTTGTCACAGTCCAATACAAGCGATATATACTGCTGTTATATTCTGGTATTAAAAAAACACCTATTTCGGGCAAGATAATACATTTGCAGCCTTTGCTGCATTTCTGACAGTCCAATACAAGTGTTAGATACTGCTGTTACATTGTTGGTTGACAAATTAAAAAATTTGGGGACCCTGAAGTAATTGTATAAAATTCGCCTGTCACACTCTTGTGTGACCTCAAGAAATTTTACCTCTTTATGACACCGGCAATGCCTTACTCTCAGTGACTATTGTTGACTATTGGCGGTTAGATTGTCGCCTGACAAAAACCATCTGTTACTTTGATGGGTGAACGCAAAGAATGAAGAGAGATTCAAATAAGGGACGTGGCCCCGGTTGTGGTGCTGCTGGTGGAGCTCCTGTTGCAGGGAGAGGACGTGGTCGATCTGTGCCAGCTACACGCACAAGTGAAACACCTTCCTCAGGTGCGAGTAGACGACAGAACCTTCAGCGTTATTTGATAGGGCCGAAAGCGGCTCTACGAATAGTGAGGCCAGAACAAGTACAGGCGATAGTAGATTTGGTGGCTGACAGTGCCTCCAGTTCCTTAACATTGTCTCCCACCCAGTCTCCTGCTGAAAGATCAGAGTTGCAGCCCATGTCCATAAATCTTTCACCTCACCCCCTTGCAAATCAGCCAAGCAGTCTGAGCCCCAAGTCATGGAGCAGTCTCTTCTGCTTTTTGATGACTCTGCTAGCAGGGTTTCCCAGGGACATCCACATAGCCCTGCCCCAGAAGTTAAAGAGATTGAGTGCACAGATGCCCAACCACTTATGTTTCAGGATAAGTACATGGAAGGACCATCGCAGCACATCTCGGATGATGACGAAACACAGGTGCCAACTGCTGTGGCTTTCTGCAGTGTGCAGACGAACAAGGAGGGCAGGGGTGAAGACTGGGTAGAAGATGATGTGGAGGACGATGAGGTCCTCGACCCCACATAGAATCAAGGTTATGCAAATGACCTGTGTAGTTCGTAAGAGGCGGTGGTCGCAGAGCCACCAGCACAGTAGAAGAGGGAGGAGGGTGCAAAAGCGGAGCGGCCGTCCCCTAGACAGTACGCCTGATACTTCCAACCACAACAAGGTACCGAGCACACCAAAGCAAGCTCCAAGGAGTTTCCTGGCATGGCAGTTCTTCAGACAATGTGCTGACGACAAGACATGAGATGTTTGCACACTGTGCAATCAGAGCCTGAAGCGAGGCATAAACGTTCTCAAACTTAGCACAACCTGCATGACCAGGCATCTAAGTGCAAAGCATGAGCTGCAGTTGAGTAGACACCTCAAAAACAAAGAAAGGTCTCTGGCTCCTCCTGCTTCCTTTTCTGCTGCAGTCTCGGCCTCTTCATCCACCTCTGGAGTGACAGTGGCACCTGCCACCCCGCAAACAGAAGATCTGCCAGCAACGCCACCACCTGTGTCACCAAGCATCACCACAATGTCCCATGGAAGCGTTCAGCTCTCTATCTCCCAAACACTGGAGCGAAAGAGGAAGTACCCCCTACCCACCTGCAATTCCTGGCCCTGAATGCCAGCATTTCAAAATGACTGGCCTTAAAAATGCTGTCATTCTGTCTGGTGGAGACGGAGAGTTTTAAAAGCCTTATGGCGGTGGCTGTCCCACAGTACGTTGTGCCCAGCTGCCACTACTTTTCCAGGCGAGCCATCCCTTCCCTGCACAACCAAGTTGGGGACAAAATCAGGTGTGCACTGTGCAACGCCATCTGTGGCAAGGTCCACCGAACTACGGATACGTGGACCAGGGACATTAGATCTTCATAACAGCACACTGGGTAAATGCAGTGGCAGCTGGGCCTGAGGCGGATAGCAGTTTGGCGCATGTCCTTCCACCACCGAGGATTGCAGGGCGCTTCAGCTTGCCTCCTGTTGCTTCCTCCTCCTGCTCCGCTTCCTCATCCTCTACCGCCTCCTCATCCGGTCAGCGTAACACCCTCACCACCAACTTCAGCACAGCCAGGAGTAAACGACAGCAGGCAGTTTTAAAACGTATCTGTTTGGGGAACAAACCCCACACCGTGCAGGAGCTGTGGATGGGCCTGGAACAACAGACCAATGAGTGGTTGGTGCCAGTGAGCCTCAAGCCCGGCCTGGTGGTGTGCGATAATGGGCGACATCTCGTAGAAGCTCTGGGACTAGCCGATTTGACACACATTCCTTGCCTGGCGCATGTGCTGAATTTGGTGGTGCAGAGATTCCTTAAAAATCACCCCGATATGTCAGAGCTGCTGCAGAAAGTGCGGGCCATCTGTGCGCACTTTTGGCATTCTCACCCTGCTGCTGCTCACCTGTCAGCGCTGCAGTGTAACTTCGGCCTTCCAGCTCACCGCCTTTTCGTTGCCTCTGGGCAGCCTGGCACACATGAGCAATTACATGCTGCAGTGTCTTCGCAACGACCGCCAAGTTACCCACATTCTAATTTGTGCTGATTACTGGGTGGCCACGCTGCTGGATCCCTGTTACAAGAACAATGTACCGTCCTTAATTCCATTACCGGAGCGTGATCGTAAGATGCGTGATTACAAGCGCACGCTGGTAGAAGCGCTGCTGGTGGCATTCCCACCTGACAGCGGGGGCACATTGGAAGCACAAGGCGAAGGCAGAGGAGGCGGAAGAGGTCGCCAACGCAGCTGGGGCACCGCCAACACCTCAGAAGGCAGGGTTAGCATGGCTGATATGTGGAAATGCTTTGTCAGCACGCCAGAACAACCAGCACCACCAGCTGATATGGAACGTCTTAGCAGGAGGCAGCATTTCAGCAACATGGTGGAGCAGTATGTGTGCACACGCCTACACGTACTGACTGATTTGTCTGCCCCCTTCAACTTCTGGGTCTCCAAATTGGGCACATGGCCTGAGCTTGCCCTTTACGCCTTGGAGGTGCTGGCCTGCCCTGCAGCCAGTGTATTGTCTGAATGTGTGTTTAGCACGGCAGGAGGCGTCATCACAGACAAGCACAACCGTCTGTCCATAGCCAATGTGGACAAGCTCATGTTCATTAAAATGAACCAGGCATGGATCCCTCAGGACTTGTGTGTACCTTGTGCAGAATAGACATGTATACCGGCCTTACCCATTCATTGTTATACTACAGCGCAATTGCTCATTGTTGTATTTTTGATATTTCTCACTCTTTTGGGGTGTACCCTAATTTAAACAAAAACTAATAATAATAATAAAAATAAAAAATAAAATAAAACCACTACCTCGTCCTCCACTGCCGCTTCCATCTACACCGCCTCCTCAACCTCCTACTTCATATGGACCTCCACCTCATAGATCAAGATTTTTAATTTATCTGATACATTGTTGGGTTACATATCCCAAATTTTCGGGATTTATATGCCCCTTCTCTACCTACTTAACAGGTTAATAAATTTAACCAATTTGTCTGTTACATTGTAGAGTGAAATTCACCAATTGTTGGCTGTGATATACCCCTGCTCTACCTAGTGGACAGGTTAATAAGTTTCACTAATGTGTCTTTTACATTGTCGGGTGACATTCACCAATTTTTGGCTATGATACACCCCTGCTCTACCTATTGGACAAGGAAATACATTTCACAAAAACACCTGCTCTGCATAGATGAAAGGGACTTAAATTTCTAAAATTTGTCTTTAGGAAATATAAGGTACAATTCCTGTTCAGATATTTAACCCTCTAGCGCTGCAAAATCCCGGACACAAGTGAGCAGAAAGTCCACACAATGAAATAGAAGAAAATGGATTGCGCTGCAGGAGAGTATGCTAAAATGGTTAAAGTCCAAAAGTTACTTATATTTTCTTTCTTATGTAAATCTTCAGTCAAATGGATTCATCCATATACATCAAACACAACTGTGGTGTGGAAATCTGAAATAAAATAGAGACCGCACAATGGTGTAGTAACTTCTAAAAAGGAGTGTCACCTGATCACAGGTTGTACTCACAAGACTCAGATGATAATAAGCGTAAAAGACCGTCTCAGCACTGTCATCCACCCAGGAGCTGCACACCTTAGATGTCGTTCACCAGACCAGACGGACGAACAGGATCTTTAGCCGCTTGTACGAAATCTTGCACAAGCACAAGCTGGATCTCAAAATGAATACCACTTTGGCAAGATGTCACGAAACTTTACACTCTTCAAGGTCTCGGAGGAAAGATATCAACCAATGGTGAAGTACATACCACAGTGTTAGATAAAAAGGATTTATTATACTCACAAAGAACACAAGTTTTGGAGCAAATTTAAAACAAGTACAAAGTGCCCGACCCGGGTTTCGCCATGATGCTTCGTCTGGGGCGTGTGTTCCTAAGTGCATGCAGCTGAATATAAAGGATCCAGGGAACCTCCCCTGTTGGGCGTCATGAGACTTTTTCAAACCTTTTATGTTTCCAACCCGTCTGTGTGCGGGGGAGGACAGTATACATGTGTGTGTATATATATATATATTTTAGAAGAAACTTTTTTATCTGAAAAAGTCTCATGACGCCCAACAGGGGAGGTTCCCTGGATCCTTTATATTCAGCTGCATGCACTTAGGAACACACGCCCCAGACAAAGCATCATGGCGAAACCTGGCTCGGGCACTTTGTACTTGTTTTAAATTTGCTCCAAAACTTGCGTTCTTTGTGAGTATAATAAATCCTTTTTATCTAACACTGTGGTATGTACTTCACCATTGGTTGATATCTTTCCTCCGAGACCTTGAAGAGTGTAAAGTTTGGTGACATCTTGCCAAAGTGGTATTCATTTTGAGATCCAGCTTGTGCTTGTGCAAGATTTCGAACAAGCGGCTAAAGATCCTGTTCGTCCGTCTGGTCTAGTGAACGACATCTAAGGTGTGCAGCTCCTGGGTGGATGACAGTGCTGAGACGGTCTTTTACGCTTATTATCATCTGAGTCTTGTGAGTACAACCTGTGATCAGGTGACACTCCTTTTTAGAAGTTACTACACCATTGTGCGGTCTCTATTTTATTTCAGATTTCCACACCACAGTTGTGTTTGATGTATATGGATGAATCCATTTGACCGAAGATTTACATAAGAAAGAAAATATAAGTAACTTTTGGACTTTAACCATTTTAGCATACTCTCCTGCAGCGCAATCCATTTTCTTCTAAAATTTGTCTTTAAATGGCCCTTTCATTCGATCCTTCCGCTTTAATAGCTTGTCCCACATTTTAGCTCGATCACATTGCAGCCATTGACCTCCCTTGGATGTGGTATCCCTTTCTCACGCTCCCTCTCCGGCATGGAACCCTGATTCGCCGCTAACCGTGATGAACATGGTAGGCGCAGAAAATAACATCGAAAGTTGATAGAGCAGATATCTAATTGGATTGTGGACATCACGGGGACGTGCGACATGGTGGAGCAGTATGTGTAAACACGCCTACACATACTGACTGACAGGTCTGCCCCTTTAACTTCTGGGTCTCCAAATTGGGCACATGGCCTGAGCTTGCCCTTTATGCCTTGGAGATGCTGGCCTGCCCTGCAGCCAGTGTATTATCTGAACGTGTGTTTAGCATGGCTGAAGGGGGTTATCACAGGTTATATTTCCCAATGTTTCCTCAACCTCCTACTCCATATGGACCTCGTCCTCCTAGATCAAGATTATTATTATTTTTTTTTAATGTATTTTATGTTAAGTCATTTCCTTATCCACATTTGTTTGCAGAACACTTGCCATGCTCTTACCCACATTTGCAGCCCTCTAGCCCTTTCCATGACTTTTTTAGAGCCATTTTAGTGCTCCAGTGTTCTAGTCCCCATTGACTTCAATGGGGTTTGCGGTCAAGTTCGGGTCCCGAACTCTAACTTTTTTGTGAAGTTCGGCCGAACCCGAACATCCAGGTGTCCGCTCAACTCTACCCGCAATCTGTATTTTGTGGACGCAGGTATATGGGAAACCTCTATCACTATTTTGTGGAAGCTGATAGATCGCAGCCTTTACTCAGAATTTTCTGGAAACATACAAATGCACTATAATATACTTTCTATGTTAGAAAGTATATTATAAGTATATCACACCCCTATGTGTATCACACCTATCGACAGAACAACGTTGCAGTCCTTAAAAGGACTTTTGTGGCCCTATTAGCTAGCGTTTGGTGTCCCTAAGTTCCTAACAGCCTGTCCCTGCTCCAAAATGCAATCTCTCCCTAAACTGGCAAAACACATAATGTAAAGTGGCTGCCAGCTCGGGTTCTGTTATTGAGTTGGGGGGGGTGTCCATGTGTTGAATTGGCTGTCCTGTCACACCTGATGGATGCGTCATGGGTCAAATTTCGGCACAATGCAAAAGAATATGGCGCGTGCGGACATCGCCATATGTTTGCTTGTTTGGCAGATCGCGAACGCGCAAAGTTCAACGCGAACCGACAGCCGGGCGTACTGCAAGGCCATCACTAGCTACAACCTTCGCTTCGAATTAAAGGGACAACCTTCACGTCAGAACGGTATTATACAGACTTCCCTAAGCCGTAAACCCCCTAAAAGGTATGGTAATACACCACACGTGCAGCATAACAACAACACACCGGGTAAGATTGGCGCTAACCAGGCCGCCATTGACTTCGCTAAGTTCTTTGCTAAACTGGAACTGGTTACCAAATAAGTTTACCGATCGTCCCGAGAACTACAGGGCATGGCAAGCCTTCTTCCAAAATGCCATAAGAGACTTAGATCTTTCCTGTAGTGAGGAGTTAGGTCTCTTGGTAAAGTGGCTTGGAAGCGAGTCTGCTGAACACGCCAAAAGAATCAGAGACATTAACATAAACTATCTGGGCAAAGGCCTAAAGATGTTGTGGGAAAGACTTTGAGTGTTATGGGTCAATATAAGCTATAGAAAATGCTTTATATAGAGCTATAGAGAAATTATAATTTTCCCAGAATAGTGGGTAGGGGTTACCAGAAGCTCAGAGAACTCAGTGACTTGTTGATAGAGGTACAGGTTGCTCAGGCAGAAGGAGGTCTGCTGGGGCTAGCATTCCTGAACACTGCTAGAGGTGTCAATCTGATTGTCTAAAAACTCCCTTATAATCTACAAGAGAAGTGAATCACGCATGGTTCCCATTATAAACAGTTTTATAATGTACCATTTCCCCCCTTCGGGGTGTTTGTAGACTTTGTTACTCAACAGTCAAGGATCAGAAACAATCCCAGTTTTGACTTTACATTGTCATGTTCCACTACCCCTGGTGTTAAACCTCATAAAACACCAGTGGCAGTCCACAAAACTAATGTTGCCTCCACAGGTTCTCCTTATAAGCAGTTTAAGTCTTCTCAAAAAGAGAACATACCCAAAGCTCTTACCAAACAATGCCCCCTGCACAAGAAACTACATTCTCTGCTAAAATGCAGAGCCTTCAGGGAAAGGTCTTTAGATGACCGAAAATAATTCCTCAAAGAAAACATCTGCTTAAGGTGCTGCGCTACAACATTGCACTTCGCCAGGAACTGTAAGGTCAGGAAACTACTGTGACATGGCTGGAATAGGGAAGGACGTCCATTCTCAAGTGTGGTGGCGAATATACTGTTGACTGAGGTCAGCTAGTGTGCTCCTCCTAGACAGACGTCTCCTATGAAGACCCATCCTAGGTCAAGTCTCTGGGCGTATGGAACGTTTTGGGGATCATTAATCTGTCCTCTAGCCTTGTGAACTCATAGTAGGTCTCTTCCAAGGAGTAAGAATATTGGGGCTTCTGGGTCCAGTCCCGGTATCAGATGAGCTATATGCTTCAGGTGGGGATGGTATGCCGCTACCTCTGGTGTAGGTATCTCAGACCGGTTGTCAGGAATGTGATTGCACTTCAGTATGGTTGGGAGGGACAAGCATGTCTGACCATCCATGGACTCTACCTTGTACCCAGTTGCCTTCCTCCCCACCATCTCAAAGGTACCAGCACATTTCCTTAAGGAGTAGGCAGAACTGGGCCCTACAATGTTAAAGGTGTTGAAGAAGGTGGATTTAGCTAAAGACCTGTTGCTTTGATCATCTAAGATTGCATATACCTTGATCGCCTTATCTTGGTGGCCGACCGGATAAACTCTGACAAGGCAGATTTTTTAGTAGGACTTCTCTCATGTGAGTCCTTTACAGATCTCTGTACAGTGAGAAGTGACTACTGCGGTGTGTATGTCAGTGTCTAACTGCTTTCTGCCATGCGACTCTGCCTGGGGTGATACCTGAGAGGGTGGCCCAGGGTGTAAAGCAGTGTTGGGTTTTGTGCTACTGCATCTAGACATTTAATCCACCTCATTCTTCTCACATGGGCGGGGTCTGGGAAAGGATAATAAGGATAGCAAGGAAAATCCTGGATTCTATCTTCTTGCAAGTGGGGAATACGAGACTCACACATGAAAGTTTGACCACATTTTTGGTGGAAGTCTCAGCCATCATGAATGTAAGACCGTTGACTACCCTTTCCAGTAACCCTGAAGATTTGACTATCCTTACTCCTGCCATGTTACTCACATAGAAGACCAGCACCCCGAATGCTCCTCTTGGAGAATTTAATTTAAGACCTCTATAGCCAACAATGGAGGCAGGTGCAAAGTCTTTCTAATGTCTTCTGGGACAGGTAGAGGAAGCAGTATATCTACACCTTACAATCAAGAAGGAAGTGGCAAACTAACAAGCCGAACATCAGACCTGGGGATGTTGTGCTCGTGAAAGACAGCCAGTCACACCAGAATGAGTGGCCACTGGGCCTCATTACCAACACATTCCCAAGCAAGGATGGGACCGTACGCAAGGCTGAGGTCAAGATTTGGAAGTTTGGCGAGAGAAAGTAATGAAGCTTGTTTTATTGTTTTCAACTGAGGGACCTAGTGGTGGCGTCTGTTGATGCCATACGGGGAGTGTTCTGCCTAGCAGGGTTAGGGAGAATCAATACAGATCACGTCTGCCAGAGTTTTGTATTTCTCTAGTGATTAATGTGGTTATAGCACCATCTAGCAGTGTTAAATTGTATTACACTTCTTTTTTTCTGTTACAAAGACTACTGCATTGTGGGTAGTGCAATGCATTGTGTGTTATTGCAAGGCATCCTGGGAAAGAGAAGTCTCCAGTCTCTAGTCACCAGGGCACATCAGCAGAGCTGTCCTTCTGCATATCTCCTTCTTAAACTCCACCATCCTTGTAAAATCATATTTTGTGAGAGATCTATTTTTGTTTCAGGAACATTATGTTATGCAGAGCTGTTAAGTCAGTTGTAATTGTTATTCAGGGAGTTATAACTGTTTCATGTTAGACATGTAATCCTATGTTAGGCAGCCATGTTACCATGTGTTTTCACTGATGACTGTTATAGTACATGCAATTCTATGCTTTATACTTATACATGTTATTTGTATTCTTGTAGTTTTACCAATAAATCAAATACTCCTGTTTTTGCCAATAAACAAGTTACACTATAAAAAACAGTCCTCTTATTTGAAAACACAGGAATGGTTTATGCTGAATGTCAGACTGCACACTGTGTGAATGTGTATAAAGACAGAACATAGATAGATAGATAGATAGATAGACACCATGTTGTTTCATTACTTTGAATGCATTCTAGAATCTGGGCTGACTAAATTCTTAACAGATCTCAGCTTTCTCTGGCAAAACCATAGAGATTTAATGACGGGGCAGTGTGCATGCTTTAGCACCAATCCAATAATTTGGAACACTTAGGACCCCCATTCTTGTTGGGGGTCCCAGAAGTCAGACCCCACAGCTCAGATACTTATCATCCTTTTCTATGGAGAAGGGGCAAGTTTATATCTTGGGACCACACTTTTAAAACCTGTTACCACGAAATGCAATGCATTCTGAAGCCAGCATGTTATAGAGCAGGAGAAACTGAGCAGATTGATATATAGGAGGAAAGATAAATTAAAATTTGCATTTTATACATTTAAATCTCTGCTTTTCCTGAACTTAAGTCTGCCCTGTGTATAGCTATCAGTGATTTTGTAGTGAGAGGTTCTCTTTAAGCTCAATAATATACTGTCCTAGTAGTATTCAGTAAGTAAGTGGCAAGGAGCAAATGTTTTCATTTAACAATAGGTCTAAGCAGGGAAATTGAAACTCTATGTCGGAAAAAATGAACTCTGACCTCTATAAAGATATATTAAGAATTTACTAGGCACAGACTGTTGTCCCTAAAAATGACAATGTTAAAAGGTTAGTGTTTATTTAAAAATGTCCAGGTTTGCAGTAAATATAATGAAGAAAACTGAAAGGGAATCTGCCGCCTTAAAAATACAATACAATCTGCAGGCAGCATATTATAACACGAGGAGCTGAGCATATTAATGCATAGTGTGAAGTGAGCGGCCCTTCTCAATAATTAATAGCTCTAGATGCTATACAGAAATAGCAGTCATCGGTAGAACAAACCACATGACTACTTAGCCCAGCATGAACGAAGGTTTAAAAGGGGTTGTCTAAGTTATTTTTATTGATGACCTATACTCAGAATAGGACATCAATATCATGTTGACCGGGGTCCTACTCCTGGCATGCCCACCAATCAGCTGGTTGAAGAGAAGGTCACTATACTATAATCATTATACTATCCAGAGTATAATCCCTAGCTCTTGTAGGAGCTGTTCCTGTTCCTGCATCCCTCTCTGAAGGAAGAGAGGTGCACCCACTGGAACCTGGAAGCCTTGTCGTAGGTCCAGCATGGGTATAAGATGGCGAGATTCCAACCAAGCTGCGGCAGTTCGTGGGTTCGGCAGTGCTTATGGTGTCAAGTGGAGTGCTTAGAGTCCTCAGGAAGCACTAGAAGCATCCATCAATGGAGGTACCCAGTCGGGGTGCTAGGAGATCTGTTACAGTGGTGGCAGCAGTGGGATGGCATCCTAGTGCGAGGAGAAGCAGCTCGGAGACACCGTTTGTGGATTTATAATTAGGGCAACGCTAGTACTCGTACAGCGCCCCTGGCGACAGCAGCATGGAATCGGCTAGTTCTTGGACAGCATTCCATGAGGAAGAGGAGGATCACCCTGATTACAGGGGTGCAGTCCGGAAAGGCGTATGGCAGGAGGCCCTGGAGGACGTGCATCGGTGGCGGGGCGAGAGTCTCCCTAGTGAGGAGCAGCCTTGTTGTAGGTCCAGGGTGGGTAGAAGACGGCGATAGCCCAACCAAGCAGCGGCGATTCTTGGAGTGCATGGAGTCCTCGGGAAGCACTAGCAGCATCCATCAACGGAGGTACCCAGTCGAGGTTCTAGGAGATCCGTTACAAAGCCGTCCCATTTATTTCAATGGGACCAGTCATTTCTATTCAAGTGTATAGCAACGTGCCGTCCCATAGAAGTGAAAGGGATGGTTTAGGTGTAACTTCATCTGCTCTCTGATGCTGCTGTGATGGCTAGCAGGTAAACAATAAAGAGAAGGCTGTGTTGGACCCCCACCGATCAGGTACTGATGACATATCCTATGGATATATAATCAATAAAGATATCTTGAAAAAACCCTTTTAAACCAATAAATGAGATTTTTTTTCCCATAAAAGCTGTATATCAATCTGCTTAGCTTCTTCTGCTCTGTAGCATGCTGCTTGGAAATTGGACTGTATTTTCATGGTCTTAGGTTCCCTTTAAAGCTTCAACTTTAGTAGTTAGCCTGTGTGCTCGGTGTACTCTGAAAATAACTAGTTATATAAGAACAAGTTATGTCAGAACAATTGTGTGATATGTACCTTTTAGGTGGAATTTTTCTTTAAAATTATTAACCAAAACAGTAAAAATGGGCCTTAAATTATTTGTAGAAATGAATAATATTTGATCCTGAATATTTGAGCTTTTACTAGCTAAAAATACAGATGATAAGAGATAAGAAAAACGATTGTCAAGTAATTTTTGAAGAGTAACAAGAGAATAATCAGTGATCATTTCTAAGTGTCACAGTGTGGAATGTGATGTATTTGGAATCTAAGTGATAAGAAATTATGCAATTACAGTACATCTTGTCTAAGAAAAAAAGCCTATTCTATTGAGGATGGAAAATGTTGGCCTTCTCAATATATATGTTTTAGTTTAGTTTTCTGGAGTTTTATTATGCTTTACAAAGTAGCATTTTGCATTTCTTTGGGACTCCACACATTTTGACTGGTATTTTATTACCATTAAAAAAAGCTAAAATAACCACAAGTATTTTTTGGTTATCTGTGTTTTGTTTTGTTTTTTGCAAATTTGGTTTGCTATGAGCATTTTCTTCGTGGTGTTTTTTACCTATAGAGAGGGTGATGTCAAAAACTTCTGAAAAAATGTCAAGAGCTACAGCATGCCGTTTTGCCAAGAGGCCAGAAAGACAAAAAATTCCACCTAATTAACAAAAATGTCAGTAGCAAAAAAAAAGAAAAATGCTTGTTACTCTTGCTTTTCACACTTTTTTATACACCTTCAACCAGCATCTGGAGTTAGCATTTTTACCACAAAAAATGCTGTAAAAAGTGCTGGTGCAAAAAAATTGCAAGGGTGTAGACACTAGACACAGACAGCCATATCTGTTACCAGATGGTTTGAGGGAAGCAAAGAACGGTATCAAGGGTTGCATGTGGCCCCACGGCTGAAGGTTGTGCACGTCTACTCTAAAAGTTGATCAGAAGACTACATAAGCAACAAAGGCAAGTGTGAAAAAATCTATAAAAGGACTGCAGTTATCATCAATTATGTATACTGGTCCTATCCAGCAAATTACATTACAGTATGTACTACATTATATCATACCCATGTTAAGAATAGTGATGAGCGGCAGGGGCTATATTCGAATTTGTAATATTTCATGAATATTTGGGCAGATCTGCATGTATGCATGGACAGCAGAACCTATCACACTACCTAACACACTGCACTGCAACAGCTACACTATATTAGGCAGTGGCGCACCTACCATATAGGCAGACCACTCAGCTGCTATGGGGACCATGAGGAAGAGGGGCCCGCAGTGGAGGAGAGGAGCCGCCCCCTAATTGCTCCTGTCTATCTTTCTAAAGCTAAAGGACCTTTTTGAGGTATCCTTTGCTTAGGGGGTATGGATTAATTAGCTGACTAGGGTGTGACACTTTGAGCCTAGAATATTGAACCTTTTCACAAAACTCAAATTTTAAGCTGCATTAATGCAATTCATTTTAATTTGCATTACTGAAATAAATTGACTTTTGCATGATATTCAAATTTTTCGAGTTTCACCTGTGTATGTGTATGTATGTGTGTGTGTGTGTATATATATATATATATATATATATATATATATATATACATACCACATATATTAAACAGAATTATAGATGCAATATGTACAGATATAGAGTATTCCGGATCTTGGGGGGACCTGCGGAAGCAGTGGACTGAGTCTGGAGTAGAAACATCCAGAGCCACCGTGTACAGGAAATGGGCTACAGGTGCCGCATTCCCCAGGTCAAGCCACTTTTGAACCAGAAACAGCGGCAGAAGCGCCTGACCTGGGCTACAGAGAAGCAGAACTGGACTGTTGCTCAGTGGTCCAAAGTACTTTTTTCGGATGAAAGCAAATTTTGCATGTCATTTGGAAATCAAGGTGCCAGAGTCTGGAGGAAGACTGGGGAGAGGGAAATGCCAAAATGCCTGAAGTCCAGTGTCAAGTACCCACAGTCAGTGATGGTCTGGGGTGCCATGTCAGCTGCTGGTGTTGGTCCACTGTGTTTTATCAAGGGCAGGGTCAATGCAGCTAGCTATCAGGAGATTTTGGAGCACTTCATGCTTCCATCTGCTGAAAAGCTTTATGGAGATGAAGATTTCATTTTTCAGCATGACCTGGCACCTGCTCACAGTGCCAAAACCACTGGTAAATGGTTTACTGACCATGGCATTACTGTGCTCAATTGGCCTGCCAACTCTCCTGACCTGAACCCCATAGAGAATCTGTGGGATATTGGGAAGAGAAAGTTGAGAGACGCAAGACCCAACACTCTGGATGAGCTTAAGGCCGCTATCGAAGCATCCTGGGCCTCCATAACACCTCAGCAGTGCCACAGGCTGATTGCCTCCATGCCACGCCGCATTGAAGCAGTCATTTCTGCAAAAGGATTCCCGACCAAGTATTGAGTGCATAACTGAACTTAATTATTTGAAGATTGACTTTTTTTGTATTAAAAACACTTTTCTTTTATTGGTCGGATGAAATATGCAAATTTGTTGAGATAGGAATTTTGGGCTTTCATGAGCTGTATGCCAAAATCATCAATATTAAAACAAGAAAAGGCTTGAACTACTTCAGTTGTGTGTAATGAATCTAAAATATATGAAAGTCTAATGTTTATCAGTACATTACAGAAAATAATGACCTTTATCACAATATGCAATTTTTTTAAAAAGAACCTGTACACACTGCATCTATTATACCTCTTTCGTGTGCCAGGGCTGTTTTGTAATCCCAATCTGGCCATGATGGCATAAATTATAAAACGCAGCAGCAAGCATAGTTTATGGAACAAAGAGAGAGGCCTGGAATGGGTAGTGGGAGGGGCTAAAAAAGGGGAATGGGGGCCCAATTTAGATTCTTGCCATGGGGCCCAGTGATTTCTATGTACGCCCCTGATATTAGGATATAACCTACAATGACTCCCACTAACTATCTGTATTATATATATACACTGCTCAAAAAAATAAAGGGAACACTTAAACAACACAATGTAACTCCAAGTCAATCACACTTCTGTGAAATCAAACTGTCCACTTAGGAAGCAACACTGAGTGACAATCAATTTCACATGCTGTTGTGCAAATGGGATAGACAACAGGTGGAAATTATAGGCAATTAGCAAGACACCCCCAATAAAGGAGTGGTTCTGCATGTGGTGAACACAGACCACTTCTCAGTTTCTATGCTTCCTGGCTGATGTTTTGGTCACTTTTGAATGCTGGCGGTGCTTTCACTCTAGTGGTAGCATGAGACGGAGTCTACAACCCACACAAGTGGCTCAGGTAGTGCAGCTTATCCAGGATGGCACATCAATGCGAGCTGTGGCAAGAAGGTTTGCTGTGTCTGTCAGCGTAGTGTCCAGAGCATGGAGGCGCTACCAGGAGACAGGCCAGTACATCAGGAGACGTGGAGGAGGCCGTAGGAGGGCAAAAACCCAGCAGCAGGACCGCTTCCTCCGCCTTTGTGCAAGGAGGAACAGGAGGAGCACTGCCAGAGCCCTGCAAAATGACCTCCAGCAGGCCACAAACGTGCATGTGTCTGCTCAAATGGTCAGAAACAGACTCCATGAGGGTGATATGAGGGCCCGACATCCACAGGTGGGGCTTGTGCTTACAGCCCAACACCGTGCGGGACATTTGGCATTTGCCAGAGAACACCAAGATTGGCAAATTCGCCACTGGCGCCCTGTGCTCTTCATAGATGAAAGCAGGTTCACACGGAGCACATGTGACAGAAGTGACAGAGTCTTGAGACGCCGTGGAGAACGTTCTGCTGCCTGCAACATCCTCCAGCATGACCGGTTTGGCATTGGGTCAGTAATGGTGTGGGGTGGCATTTCTTTGGAGGGCCGCACAGCCCTCCATGTGCTCGCCAGAGGTAGCCTGACTGCCATTAGGTACCGAGATGAGATCCTCAGACCCCTTGTGAGACCATATGCTGGTGTGGTTGGCCTTGGGTTCCTCCTAATGCAAGACAATGCTAGACCTCATGTGGCTGGAGTGTGTCAGCAGTTCCTGCAAGACGAAGGCATTGATGCTATGGACTGGCCCGCCCTTTCCCCACACCTGAATCCAATTGAGCACATCTGGGACATCATGTCTCGCTCTATCCACCAATGTCACGTTGCACCACAGACTGTCCAGGAGTTGGCAGATGCTTTAGTCCAGGTCTGGGAGGAGATCCCTCAGGAGACCGTCCGCCACCTCATCAGGAGCATGCACAGGCATTGTAGGGAGGTCATACAGGCACAGGGAGGCCACACACACTACTGAGCCTCATTTTGACTTGTTTTAAGGACATTACATCAAAGTTGGATCAGCCTGTAGTGTGTTTTTCCATTTTAATTTTGAGTGTGACTACAAATCCAGACCTCCATGGGTTGAGAAATTTGATTTCCATTTTTAAATTTTTGTGTGATTTTGTTGTCAGCACATTCAACTTTGTAAAGAACAAAGTATTTCAGAAGAATATTTAATTAACTCAGATCTAGGATGTGTTATTTTTGTGTTCCCTTTATTTTTTTGGGCAGTGTGTATATATATATATATATATACACAAACCGGATTCCAAAAAAGTTGGGACACTATACAAATCGTGAATAAAAACTGAATGCAATGATGTGGAGGTGCCAACTTCTAATATTTTATTCAGAATAGAACATAAATCACGGAACAAAAGTTTAAACTGAGAAAATGTACCATTTTAAGGGAAAAATATGTTGAATCAGAATTTTATGGTGTCAACAAATCCCAAAAAAGTTGGGACAAGGCCATTTTCACCACTGTGTGGCATCTCCCCTTCTTCTTACAACACTCAACAGACGTCTGGGGACCGAGGAGACCAGTTTCTCAAGTTTAGAAATAGGAATGCTCTCCCATTCTTGTCTAATACAGGCCTCTAACTGTTCAATCGTCTTGGGCCTTCTTTGTTGCACCTTCCTCTTTATGATGCTCCAAATGTTCTCTATAGATGAAAGATCTGGACTGCAGACTGGTCATTTCAGTACCCGGATCCTTCTTCTACGCAGCCATGATGTTGTGATTGATGCAGAATGTGGTCTGGCATTATCTTGTTGAAAAATGCAGGGTCTTCCCTGAAAGAGATGACGTCTGGATGGGAGCATATGTTGTTCTAGAACCTGAATATATTTTTCTGAAATGATGGTGCCTTTCCAGACATGCAAGCTGCCCATGCCACACGCACTCATGCAACCCCATACCATCAGAGATGCAGGCTTCTGAACTGAGCGTTGATAACAACTTGGGTTGTCCTTGTCCTCTTTGGTCCGGATGACATGGCGTCCCAGATTTCCAAAAAGAACTTTGAATCGTGACTCGTCTGACCACAGAACAGTCTTCCATTTTGCCACACTCCATTTTAAATGATCCCTGGCCCAGTGAAAACGCCTGAGCTTGTGGATCTTGCTTAGAAATGGCCTATTCTTTGCACTGTAGAGTTTCAGCTGGCAACGGCGGATGGCACGGTGGATTGGGTTCACTGACAATGGTTTCTGGAAGTATTCCTGAGCCCATTCTGTGATTTCCTTTACAGTAGCATTCCTGTTTGTGGTGCAGTGTCATTTAAGGGCCCAGAGATCACGGGCATCCAGTATGGTTTTACGGCCTTGACCCTTACGCACAGAGATTGTTCCAGATTCTCTGAATCTTCGGATGATGTTATGCACAGTTGATGATGATAGATGCAAAGTCTTTGCAATTTTTCGCTGGGTAACACCTTTCTGATATTGCTCCACTATCTTTATGCGCAACATTGTGGGAATTGGTGATCCTCTACCCATCTTGGCTTCTGAGAGACACTGCCACTCTGAGAAGCTCTTTTTATACCCAATCATGTTGCCAATTGACCTAATTAGTGTTAATTGGTCTTCCAGCTCTTCGTTATGCTCAAATTTACTTTTTCCAGCCTCTTATTGCTACTTGTCCCAACTTTTTTGGGATTTGTTGACACCGTGAAAATTGGAATCAACGTATTTTTCCTTTAAAATGATACATTTACTCGGATTAAACGTTTGATCTGTCATCCACGTTCTATTACAAATAAAATATTGACATTTGCCATCTCCACATCATTGCATTCAGTTTTTATTCACAATTTGTTTAGTGTCCCAACTTTTTTGGAATCCGGTTTGTACATACACTATCTAACTATCTATCTAATATAGTGTGGAAAACACAGAGCACAGCAATGACATTATCTCTCTCAGAACTCCATAAAACTACAAAAAATGGCGGCTGGGGAGTTTCTTATATATAAAGGGGTAGGCAATTTTCCTATTGGTTGCTAGGGATGTTGCTAAGCTTAGACAAAGACATTGCTGACTTCTTATTGACCCACAAGCAAGAAGGGAGGTTATTGATGAAAAAAAAAAATCTAGAATATTCAAAATTACGAATATATATCACTATATTCTGAATATTTGCGAATTCTTGTAGTGCCGATATTCGCGATTTAATATTCGCGATTTGAATATTCGCGGCCAACACTTAAAAATCATTTGTATTTTCATTTTACTAAATGTGTTTAGATGAAAAGATGACATGTTTAGACCTAACCATATGACATTAGTCATCTATTATTCTACCATACTGGGAGAGCCAACCCATGAGCCATTATAAGTCTAGTCCTCACCATATAATGAATCGGTAAGGATGGTGTAAACTATATTGTCTATGTGTCTTTATTCATAAATAGAGTTGAGCGAACTTTAGTGTTTTCGGCACCAGGACCCGAACCCGAACATTTACGTAAAAGTTCGGGTTCGGTGTTCGGCGATTTTTATGGCACTTTTTGAAAGGCTGCAAAGCAGCCAATCAACAAGCGTCATACTACAATTGGCATGGCTGTGATTGGCCAACTGCAGCATGTGACCCAGCCTCTATTTAAGCTGGAGTCACGTAGCGCCGCCCGTCACTCTGCTCGGATTAGTGTAGGGAGAGGCTACAGCTGCTGTGAGGGAGAGATCAGGGAGAAATCTGATCAAGAACTGGTTTATGTACTCAGCGATCTACAGAAAAAGTTTTTTGTGGGTGCAGTGCACAATTTTTTTAAGCCTGCCCTGAGCCAACTACTGCTTGAAACAAACTTTTTTTTCTTCAGTTAGTCAATAACAATACATGATCGGCAGCCATTTTATGCAACGATAGTGCACCAGCATAGGCTATCTGCAAGTCCAGAAATACAGCTTTGGCATACTGGGGTGAAAAAAGCCTCTGATATACTGCACATCTGGAATTAGACAAGCATAAGTGACTGTCACATTTAGGACAGAAATACAGCTTTTTGGTTAGGGTGAAAAAACCCTCTAATATACTGCACATCTGTGATTACACGTGCATAAGTCACTGTCACATTTAGGGCATAAATACAGCTTTTTGGTTACTGGGGTGAAAAAAGCCTCTTATATACTGCACATCTGTGATTACACGTGCATAAGTCACTGTCACATTTAGGCCATAAATACGGATTTGGCATACTGGGGTGAAAAAAGCCTCTAATATACTGCACATCTGTGATTACACATGCATAAGTCACTGTCACATTTAGGACAGAAATACAGCTTTTTGGTTACTGGGGTGAAAAAACCCTCTAATATACTGCACATCTGTGATTACACGTGCATAAGTCACTGTCACATTTAGGACAGAAATACAGCTTTTTGGTTACTGGGGTGAAAAAAAACTCTAATATACTGCACATCTGTGATTACACGTGCATAAGTCACTGTCACATTTAGGGCATAAATACAGCTTTTTGGTTACTGGGGTGAAAAAAGCCTCTTATATACTGCACATCTGTGATTACATAAGTCACTGTCACATTTAGGCCATAAATACGGATTTGGCATACTGGGGTGAAAAAAGCCTCTAATATACTGCACATCTGTGATTACACATGCATAAGTCACTGTCACATTTAGGACAGAAATACAGCTTTTTGGTTACTGGGGTGAAAAAAGCCTCTTATATACTGCACATCTGTGATTACATGTGCATAAGTCACTGTCACATTTAGGCCATAAATACGGATTTGGCATACTGGGGTGAAAAAAGCCTCTAATATACTGCACATCTGTGATTACACAAGCATAAGTCACTGTCACATTTAGGACAGAAATACAGCTTTTTGGTTACTGGGGTGAAAAAACCCTCTAATATACTGCACATCTGTGATTACACATGCATAAGTCACTGTTACATTTTGGACAGAAATACAGCTTTTTGATAAGGGTGAAAAAACCCTCTAATATACTGCACATCTGTGATTACACATGCATAAGTCACTGTCACATTTAGGACAGAAATACAGCTTTTTGGTTACTGGGGTGAAAAAAACCTCTAATATACTGCACATCTGTGATTACACGTGCATAAGTCACTGTCACATTTAGGGTATAAATACAGCTTTTTGGTTACTGGGGGGAAAAAAGCCTCTTATATACTGCACATCTGAGATTACACGTGCATAAGTCACTGTCACATTTAGGCCATAAATACGGATTTGGCATACTGGGGTGAAAAAAGCCTCTAATATACTGCACATCTGTGATTACACATGCATAAGTCACTGTCACATTTAGGACAGAAATACAGCTTTTTGGTTACTGGGGTGAAAAAACCCTCTAATATACAGCACATCTGTGATTACACGTGCATAAGTCACTGTTACATTTTGGACAGAAATACAGCTTTTTGATGAGGGTGAAAAAACCCTCTAATATACTGCACATCTGTGATTACACGTGCATAAGTCACTGTCACATTTAGGACAGAAATACAGCTTTTTGGTTACTGGGGTGAAAAAAACCTCTAATATACTGCACATCTGTGATTACATGTGCATAAGTCACTGTCACATTTAGGGCATAAATACAGCTTTTTGGTTACTGGGGTGAAAAAAGCCTCTTATATACTGCACATCTGTGATTACACGTGCATAAGTCACTGTCACATTTAGGCCATAAATACGGATTTGGCATACTGGGGTGAAAAAAGCCTCTAATATACTGCACATCTGTGATTACACGTGCATAAGTCACTGTCACATTTAGGACAGAAATACAGCTTTTTGGTTACTGGGGTGAAAAAACCCTCTAATATACTGCACATCTGTGATTACACGTGCATAAGTCACTGTTACATTTTGGAGAGAAATACAGCTTTTTGGTTAGGGTGAAAAAACCCTCTAATATACTGCACATCTGTGATTACACGTGCATAAGTCACTGTCACATTTAGGCCATAAATACGGCTTTGGCATACTGGGGTGAAAAAAGCCTCTAATATACTGCACATCTGGGATTACACATGCAAAAGTCACTGTCACATTTAGGAAAGAAATACAGCTTTTTGGTTACTGGGGTGAAAAAACCCTCTAATATACTGCACATCTGTGATTACACGTGCATAAGTCACTGTCACATTTAGGACAGAAATACAGCTTTTTGGTTATTGGGGTGAAAAAAGCCTCTAATATACTGCACATCTTTGATTACACGTGCATAAGTCACTGTCACATTTAGGAAAGAAATACAGCTTTTGTTTAGGGTGAAAATACCCTCTAATATACTGCACATCTGTGATTACACGTTCATAAGTCACTGTCACATTTAGGACAGAAATACAGCTGTAATGACCGGCGTCACGCACAGGGAGGATAAAAGGGAAAGCCCTGCCCAAGGGAGAGGGAAAGGTGGTGACCCCTAACTCACCTTGCGGCTGGCACCTGACTGCCCTGACGTCCCTAGACGGGTTCCTCACCGGTGCGGCGATCACGTGCCTAAACCCTGGCTTTCCCTAAAAATGAGCCCTAGATAGTGAACGGGCCTGTGGGATCGCTAGTCCGCACCACTATCACTAAGAGGGAAACACCAGGGAGAGGACAGACAAAACAGACAAACACATACACCCAGGTGGGCGATAACAATAGACCACAAAGGTCCAACAGGGATCCGGAGGGTAGCGTTCTGGACCAACTACCAGAGAACGCAGCAACACAGCTCCAGAAGGTCAGAATAGATGTCCAGGCAGGAAGTTCTATCTCTGGCAACCAGAGAAGTGTGAGAGAGGAATATAAGGAGGTTTGGGAGTGTTGGGCAAGGAACAGCTGAGGAGAAGGAGCTACGGATCCCTGAGTGAGCCAAAGGGGTTTGCAAAGCAAACCCAGAAATCTACCATAAGGAAAACAGCCCTATCTTAAATAGAGCGTGCAGCCAACCGCTGCGACTTCCTGACCCCGGGTATAACGGAGTCAGGCGTGGTTCTCGATACCCTCGTGACAGTACCCCCCTCTCTACGAGGGGCCTCCGGACACTCAGGACCAGGTCTCTCAGGATGAGAGGCATGAAAAACCTGAACTAGCCTGTCGGCGTTTACCTCAGACGCAGGAACCCACATTCTTTCCTCAGGACCGTAACCTCTCCAATGCACCAGATATTGAAGAGAGCGGCGGACCCGACGAGAATTAACAATTTTGGATATCTGAAATTCTAGATTACCATCCACGACAACAGGAGGGGGTGGCAGCGGTGACTGTTCTAGAGGTGGAACATATTTTTTGAGTAACGACTTATGAAAAACATTATGAATTTTAAAAGTCTGAGGTAACTCCAGGCGAAAAGCCACGGGGTTGATGATGGCTACAATTTTGTAAGGGCCAATAAAGCTAGGACCCAGTTTCCAAGAGGGAACCTTCAATTTAATATTCCTAGTAGACAACCACACATAGTCATTCACTCCTAGGTCCGGACCTGGCGACCGTCTCTTATCAGCCATGCATTTGTATTTACCTCCCATATTTTTCAAGTTAGCTTGCACCTTCTGCCATACCGATGAAAGAGATGACGAAAACTGTTCCTCCTCGGGAACCCCAGAAGACCCCCCCTTCTTGAAAGTACAGAATTGGGGATGAAAACCATATGCACCAAGAAATGGTGACTTGCCAGTGGATTCCTGACGACGATTATTTATGGCAAACTCAGCTAACGGTAAATATGATGTCCACAACTCTTGGTTTTCAGACACAAAACATCTTAGATATGTCTCAAGGTTTTGGTTGGTATGCTCAGTCTGTCCATTCGACTGAGTATGGAAAGCTGAGGAAAAGGACAAGTGTACCCCCAAACGGGAACAAAAATCTTTCCAAAATTTAGAAATAAACTGGGTACCCCGATCCGAAACAACATCGGAGGGGACCCCGTGAAGCTTCACGATTTCACTGACGAATACCTGAGCAAGAGTCTTAGCATTAGGTAGTGCGGGTAACGCAATGAAGTGTACCATTTTGCTAAACCTGTCCACTACTACCAAAATAACTGTTTTACCCGCAGACAAAGGTAAGTCAGTGATAAAATCCATTGACAGATGTGTTCACGGTCTATTGGGAATGAGGAGTGGTAATAGAGACCCTGCAGGACGTGTATGTGAAACTTTTGCGCGCGCACAGGTAGAACAAGAAGACACAAAATCCAATACATCCTGACACAACCTTGGCCACCAAAAACGACGAGACAATAGCTCCAAGGTTGCTTTACTACCCGGGTGCCCAGCAAGTGCCAAACTATGATGTTCCTTTAATAATTCGAAACGTAGGTTCAACGGTACAAACAATTTCTCTGAGGGGCAAGAGACCGGGGCGTCCCCCTGGGCCTCTAACACCTTCCCCTCCAAAACAGAGTGTACCGCAGAAACAACCACTCCTCTTTGAAGAATGGGCACCGGATCACTCACATTACCCCCTCCAGGGAAACAACGAGATAGTGCATCAGCCTTGGTGTTCTTTTCCCCAGGACGATAGGTAATCACGAAGTTAAACCTGGTGAAAAATAGCGACCACCTAGCCTGTCTAGGGGTGAGACGCTTAGCTGATTCGAGGTACAGAAGATTTTTGTGGTCCGTAATCACAGTGACGGGGTGGACTGCCCCCTCTAAGAAGTGACGCCACTCCTCAAACGCAAGTTTAATAGCTAATAGTTCCCTATTGCCAATATCGTAGTTCTTTTCTGCTGCAGATAGTTTTTTAGAAAAGAAAGCACAAGGACGCCATTTGCCAGGAGACGGACCCTGAGACAGCACCGCCCCCACTCCCACCTCTGAAGCATCGACTTCAACAATAAAAGGCTGAGAGACATCAGGTTGGACTAGTACAGGTGCTGAGGTAAACCTCTCTTTTAGAGAGGAAAAAGCAACTTTAGCGGCGTCAGACCATTTAGAAAAATCAGTCCCCTTCCTAGTCATGTCAGTAAGCAGTTTTACAATAAGTGAATAATTTTTTATGAATTTCCTATAGAAATTCGCGAAGCCCAAGAACCGTTGTAGTGCTTTGAGGTTCTCAGTAGGATCCCAATCTAAAATTGCCTGGACCTTCCTAGGATCCATACGGAAACCTGAAGCAGATAAAAAATAACCTAGGAATTGTATCTCCTGAACGGCGAAGACACATTTTTCAATTTTACTTGTCTGACATGCACCTCATGTGTTTTCAGATCAGACGAATAAATTAAAATATCATCTAGGTATATTACCACAAACCTGCCGATTAGATGGCTAAAAATGTCATTAACGAAATGTTGAAAGACGGCAGGAGCATTGGTCAGACCGAAAGGCATAACTAGATTTTCATAATGCCCCTCAGGGGTGTTAAATGCTGTCTTCCACTCATCCCCCTCCTTAATACGAATCAGATTGTAGGCCCCCCTAAGATCAAGTTTGGAGAACCACCTAGCACCCGCAATCTGGTTAAATAGGTCAGGAATGAGAGGAAGAGGGTATGGGTCTCGGATGGTTATCCGATTTAATTCGCGAAAATCTAGGCAAGGACGCAGGCCCCCATCTTTCTTTTTAACGAAGAAAAACCCTGCAGCCACGGGTGAAAAGAGGGTCTGATGTGTCCCTTAGCCAAGCTCTCGGAGATATAATCTTTCATGGCTTGTCTCTCTGGACCCGAAAGATTATATAACCTGGTCTTGGGTAATTTTGCGCCGGGAATAAGGTTAACCGGGCAATCATAAGGACGATGAGGTGGCAACTTCTGACAACCTTTTCAGAAAAAACATCCTCAAAATCCGAAATAAATGTAGGTAGGGTAGTTATGGAGGCGACTAAGCAATTGCTATTTAAGCAATTTTCTCTGCACTGCTCACTCCACTCAAATATCTCCCTGGCCTGCCAATCCACTACTGGATTGTGCGCTACCAACCAGGGAAGACCCAGCACTACCGGAGTGGGAAGCCCCTCCAGAACATAACCTGAAAGCATCTCGTTATGGTGGTCCCCTACCCAAAGGTGTAAATTATGAACAATGTGGGTGAGGTTTCTCTGAGACAGGGGAGCAGAATCAATAGCGAATATGGGAATGGGTCTCTGTAACGTACAGAGAGACAAACCCATAGTGCGGGCAAAATGGGCATCTATCAAATTTACCCCTGCTCCACTGTCTAGAAAGAAAGAAATAGTCTCCGTCTTATCACCAAAAATAATAACCGCTGGCAACACAAATTGCGATGTACGTATGGAGGAAACGTATACCCCCCGGCTGACATCCTCCACACAGCCTGGGGTTAGTAGTTTTTCCGACGGTCTTTTGTTTCTGAGGAAAGAAGGACAGACATTAATGAAATGACCCCTCTCCCCACAAAAAAAACAAACCCCACGCCTACGGTGATCCTCAGGAGGACGGACCTGACGAGTAGCTCCTCCTAGCTGCATAGGCTCGTCTTAGTCCGTACAGACTAACTGCTGCTTGGGAGGGGTTACCAATTGCTCCGGTTTTTTCAACCTGTCCCTAAGGCGTCTCTCTATACGGATAGAAAGGGCTATAACCACATCAAGGGAAAAGGGGGTCTCATATAATGCAAGCGCATCCTTAACCCTTTCGGATAACCCAGAGCAAAACTGACTCCTGAGAGCCGGGTCGTTCCATTGGGTATCCGTAGCCCACCTACAGAATTCAGAGCAATACTCCTCTACCGGCCTCTCTCCTTGTAAGAGTCTCCGTAATCTTGATTCAGCCAGTGTGACTCAGTCAGGGTCGTCATATATGAGACCCAAAGCCCCGAAAAACTCATCCACTGACCGGAGAGCCTGGGAATCAGTAGGTAAAGAGAACGCCCAGGACTGCGGGTCCCCCTGCAGCAGGGAAATAACAACCCCCACCCACTGATCTTCATTACCAGAGGAGTAAGGGCGCAGTTTAAAATATAACTTACAGGCCTCACGGAATGTCAAAAACTTGTCCCTTCCCCCAGAAAATCTGTCAGGGAGAGGGACCTTGGGTTCCGCAACAACCTGGTTACCAGTAGCAACCGCTGGGCTTGCGGTCAGTTGTAATCGCTGCTGTTGCTGGTGGACCGACGCCTTCAATCCTGCCACCTCAAAAGACAGGCCATTAAATTGTTTGGACAGAGCAGCAATTTGATCTATACTGGATTCTAAGTAGGTAAAAAAAAATATATATATATATTTTTTTACCTACACAAAATAAGGGCCAGAGATAATGTAATGACCGACGTCATGCACAGGGAGGATAAAAGGGAAAGCCCTGCCCAAGGGAGAGGAAAGGTGGTGACCCCTAACTCACCTTGCGGCTGGCACCTGACTGCCCTGACGTCCCTAGACGGGTTCCTCACCCGTGCGGCGATCACGTGCCTAAACCCTGGCTTTCCCTAAAAATGAGCCCTAGATAGTGAACGGGCCGGTGGGATCGCTAGTCCGCATCACTATCACTAAGAGGGAAACACCAGGGAGAGGACAGACAAAACAGATAAACACATACACCCAGGTGGGCGATAACAATAGACCACAAAGGTCCAACAGGGATCCGGAGGGTAGAGTTCTGGACCAACTACCAGAGAATGCAGCAACACAGCTCCAGAAGGTCAGAATAGATGTCCAGGCAGGAAGTTCTATCTCTGGCAACCAGAGAAGTGTGAGAGAGGAATATAAGGAGGTTTGGGAGTGTTGGACAAGGAACAGCTGAGGAGAAGAAGCTACGGATCCTTGAGTGAGCCAAAAGGGTTTGCAAAGCAAACCCAGAAATCTACCATAAGGAAAACAGCCCTATCTTAAATAGAGCGTGCAGCCAACCGCTGCGACTTCCTGACCCCGGGTATAACGGAGTCAGGCGTGGTTCTCGATACCCTCGTGACAACAGCTTTTTGGTTACTGGGGTTAAAAAACCCTCTAATATACTGCACATCTGTGATTACACGTGCATAAGTCACTGTTACATTTAGGACAGAAATACCGCTTTTTGGTTAGGGTGAAAAAACCCTCTAATATACTGCACATCTGTGATTAAAGGTGCATAAGTCACTGTCACATTTAGGCCATAAATACGGCTTTTTGGTTACTGGAGTGAAAAAATCCTCTAATATACTGCACATCTGTGATTACACGTGCATAAGTCACTGTCACACTTCGGACAGAAATACAGCTTTTTGGTTACTGGGGTGAAAAAACCCTCTAATATACTGCACATCTGGGATAAGATGTGCATAAGTGAGTGTCACATTTAGGCCACAAATACCGCTGTCATATAGAGTTAAAAAAATAATAATCAGGGTTTATATTGGCGGTTAATTATTTTTAACATACTTAAACACTTTTTACTTTGCTTTGTGAACGCTAACTATGAGGCAAACATCTAATAAGGGACGCGGTCATGGTGGTGGTGGTGTTGGTGGAGCCTCTGGTGCAGGGAGAGGACGTGGCCATTCTGCCACAGCTACACGTCCTACGGAACTTACTACCTCAGGTCCCAGTAGCCGCCAGAATCTACAGCGATATTTGGTCGGGCCTAATGCCGTTCTAAGGATGGTAAGGCCTGAGCAAGTACAGGCGCTAGTCAATTAGGTGGCCGACAGTGGATCCAGTACGTTCACATGATCTCCCACGCATTCTTCCTTAGAAGGCGCACAGGTGGCGCCTAAAACCTATGCCCATCAGTCTGTCACATCACCCCCGTGCATATCGGGGAACCTGTCTGAGCCTCAAATCATGCAGCAGTCTCTTATGCTGTTTGAAGACTCTGCTGGCAGGGTTTCCCAAAGGCATCCACCTAGCCCTTCCCCAGGGATGGAAGACATAGAATGCACTGACGCGCAACCACTTATGTTTCCTGATGAGGACATGGGAATATCACCTCAGCACGTCTCTGATGATGACGAAACATAGGTGCCAACTGCTGCGTCTTTCTGCAGTGTGCAGACTGAACAGGAGGTCAGGGAGGAAGACTGGGTGGAAGACGATGCAGGGGATGATGAGGTCCTACACCCCACATGGAATGAAGGTCGTGCCACTGACTTTCACAGTTCGGAGGAAGAGGCAGTGGTGAGACCGAGCCAACAGCGTAGCAAAAGCGGGAGCAGGGTGCAAAAGCAGAGCAGCCGCCGCCAAAACAGTTTGCCTGCTACTGGCCACCGTCAACAGGGACCGAGCACACCAAAGGCAGCTTCGAGGATTCGCCCATGTGATACAGGTCCTTTACTCCTAACAGCACTATATTATAGTCCGCTCACGTGACACAGAATCTCCACCCCTCACCAGGATTCGCCCATGTGATACAGGTCCTTTACTCCTAACAGCACTATATTATAGTCCGCTCACGTGACACAGAATCTCCACCCCTCACTAGGATTCGCCCATGTGATACAGGTCCTTTACTCCTAACAGCACTATATTATAGTCCGCTCACGTGACACAGAATCTCCACCCCTCACCAGGATTCGCCCATGTGATACAGGTCCTGTACTCCTAATAGGACTATATCACAGTCCTGTGCGCCCAGAAACCTTTGCGATGTGTCTTGTGATGTGCTTCTAATTACACACCTCATAGGGTCGGCCCCCATATGGGCGTATTGTTTTGAGATTCATTATAAAACTGACTGTTGTCATTACGATTTTTCTATTCTGTACAATATAAATATGTTTAGAATGTGCACATCGGCGGTCTATTATGAGAACCTGCTGATGTGCACATTTTATATGCCATTGTTCATTTAAACAACACCCAAAACTCCTCCCTTTTGACCTTGTGACCCCTTTAAGGCGGTATGTTTGTAAGTATAAATATGTGTAGCTATGTGCTGTTACCCTTGTGCAGCTTTTTTTGTACCTGATGAAGGGGAGTGATTCCCCGAAACGCGTTGTATCGCTGCAATAAAAGATTCCTTCTTGATCCTGGTGACTGGCTGACGGTAATTCGCGCCGTGGGACGTGGTTTGTTCTTTTGCATCAAGGAGTTCCCTGGCATGGCACTTCTTCACACAATGTGCTGACGACAAGACGCGAGTGGTTTGCACGCTGTGCCATCAGAGCCTGAAGCGAGGCATTAACGTTCTGAACCTTAGCACAACCTGCATGACCAGGCATCTACATGCGAGACACGGGCTGCAGTGGAGTAAGCACCTTCAAAACCAAGAAAGGGCTCAGGCCCCTCCTGCTCCCTCTTCTGCTGCTGACTTGGCCTCTTCCTCCGCCTCTGGAGGAACGTTGGCACCTGCCGCCCAGCAAACAGATGATGTGCCACTAACAACACCACCTCCGTCACCAAGCATCTCCACCATGTCACCTAGCCACCCTCGATCCCTTGCCCTGAATGCCAGCATTTCTAAACTGCTGGCCTGTGAAATGCTGTCATTCAGGCTGGTGGAGACGGACAGCTTCAAACAGCTCATATCGCTTGCTGTCCCACAGTACGTCGTTCCCAGCCGCCACTACTTCTCCAGGAGAGCCGTGCCCTCCCTGCACAACCAAGTATCGGATAAAATCAAGTGTGCACTGCGCAACGCCATCTGTGGCAAGGTCCACCTAACCACAGATACGTGGACCAGTAAGCACGGCCAGGGACGCTATATCTCCCTAACTGCACACTGGGTAAATGTAGTGGCGGCTGGGCCCCAGGCGGAGAGCTGTTTGAAACATAGAAACATAGAATATGTCGGCAGATAAGAACCATTTGGCCCATCTAGTCCGCCCAATATATCTGAATCCTATGAATAGTCCCTGGCCCTATCTTATATGAAGGATAGCCTTATGCCTATCCCATGCATGCTTAAACCCCTTCACTGTATTTGCAGCTACCACTTCTGCAGGAAGGCTATTCCATGCATCCACTACTCTCTCAGTAAAGTAATACTTCCTTATATTACTTTTAAACCTTTGCCCCTCTAATTTAAAACTGTGTCCTCTTCTGGTAGTTTTTCTTCTTTTAAATATGCTCTCCTCCTTTACCGAGTTGATTCCCTTTATGTATTTAAAAGTTTCTATCATATCCCCTCTGTCTCTTCTTTCTTCCAAGCTATACATATTAAGGTCCTTTAACCTTTCCTGGTAAGTTTTATCCTGCAATCCATGTACTAGTTTAGTAGCTCTTCTCTGAACTCTCTCTAGAGTATCTATATCCTTCTGGAGATATGGCCTCCAGTACTGCGCACAATACTCCAAGTGAGGTCTCACCAGTGTTCTGTACAGCGGCATAAGCACTTCACTCTTTCTACTGCTTATACCTCTCCCTATACATCCGTTTGGCGAACGTCCTTCCGCCGCCAAGGATCGCAGGGCATCATTCTTTGCCTCCTGTTGCCTCCTCTTCCTACTCGGCTTCCTCCTCCTCTTCTACCACCTCCTCATCCGGTCAGCAACAGACCTTCACCACCAACTTCAGCACAGCCAGGGGTAAATGTCAGCAGGCCATTCTGAAACTGATGAGTTTGGGGGACAGGCCCCACACCGCACAGGAGTTGTGGCGGGGTATAGATGAGTGGTTGCTGCCAGTGAGCCTCAAGCCCGGCCTGGTGGTGTGCGATAATGGGCGAAATCTCGTTGCAGCTCTGGGACTAGCCGGTTTGACGCACATCCCTTGCCTGGCGCATGTGCTGAATTTGGTGGGGCAGAAATTCATTCACAACTACCCCGACATGTCAGAGCTGCTGAGTAAAGTGCGGGCCGTCTGTGCGCGCTTCCGGCATCTGCTCTACAGCGTAACTTCAGCCTTCCCGCTCACCGCCTCATATGCGATGTGCCCATCAGGTGGAACTCCACCTTGCACATGCTGGAGAGACTGTGCAAGCAGCAGCAGGCCATAGTGGAGTTTCAGCTGCAGCACGCATGGGTGAGTCGCACTGTGGAACAGCACCACTTTACCACCAATGACTGGGCCTCCATGCGAGACCTGTGTGCCCTGTTGCACTGTTTTGAGTACTCCACCAACATGGCCAGTGGCAATGACGCCGTTATCAGCGTTACAATACCACTTCTATGTCTCCTTGAGAAAACACTTAGGGCGATGATGGAAGAGGATGTGGCCCAGGACGAGGAGGAGGAAGAGGGGTCATCTCTAACACTTTCAGGCCAGTCTTTTAGAAGTGGCTCAGAAAGAGGATTTTTGCAACAGCAGAGGCCAGGTACAAATTTGGCCAGCCAGGGCCCACTACTGGAGGACGAGGAGGATGAGGAGTAGGAGGAGGATGGGGGTGAAGCATGTTCACAGCGGGGTGGCATCCAACGCAGCTCGGGCCCATCACTGGTGCGTGGCTGGGGAGATACGGAGGATGCAGACGATACGCCTCCCACAGAGGACAGCTTGTCCTTACCTTTGGGCAGCCTGGCACACATGAGCGACTAAATGCTGCAGTGCCTGCCCAACGACAGCAGAGTTGCCCACATTTTAACATGTGCTGACTACTGGGTGGCCATTCTGCTGGATCCCCGTTACAAAGACAATGTGCCGTCCTTAATTCCCTCACTGGAGCGTGATCGGAAGATGCGCGACTACAGGCGCACGCTGGTAGACGCGCTTCTGAGAGCATTCCCAACTGATGCCGGGGGACAAGTGGAAGCACAGGGCGAAGGCAGGGGAGGAGGAAGAGGTCGCCAACGCAGCTGTGTCAGCGCCAGCACCTCAGAAGGCAGGGTTAGCATGGCCGACATGTGGAAAAGCTTTGTCACCTCGCTGCAACAACCGGCCCCAACTGCTGATATGGAGCGTGTTAGCAGGAGGCAGCATTTGAACAACATGGTGGAACAGTACCTGTGCACACGCGTACACGTACTGACTGATGGTTCTGCCCCATTCAACTTCTGGGTCTCCAAATTGTCCACATGGCCAGAGCTTGCCCTGTATGCCTTGGAGGTGCTGCTGGCCTGCCTTGCAGCCAGTGTACTCTCTGAACGTGTATTTTGCATGGCAGGAGGCGTCAATACAGACAGACGCAGCCGCCTGTCCACAGCCAACGTGGACAAGCTCACGTTCATTAAAATAAACCAGGCTTGGATCCCTCAGGACTTGTCTGTACCTTGTGCAGAATAGACAGTTCTAACAGCCTCAACCATTTATCCTTGTACTCAAGTGCACTTATTCCCTTTTTTTTTTTTTATATGTCCCAATATTAATTGGGGGATACCCCTATGTAAAAATTCTAAATAACACACATCTGTGTTGGCTACCTATTCCTCCTTTGCCGTCGCTTCCACCTAGACCGCCACGTGAGCCTACACGGCCACATCCACCCATTCACCGCCTCCTCAACCTCTTCCTCCTACATCATTCCTAATTATTTTTTTTAAGGTCTTTTATGATTTTTTTTATTCATTTCCCTATCCACATTTGTTTGCAGAGCACTTGGCATGCTCTTGATCACATTTTGCTGCCTTTTGCAGCCCTCTAGCTCTTTCCATGACATTTTTACAGCTATTTTAAGTTCGGCCGAACTTTTTTTTATTTAGTTATAATAGAATAGAATAGAATTATAATAGAATAGAATTATTTAGTTATAATAGAATTAAAAAAAAACAACAGACCTATCTATCATGATCAATGGCTGCACACTCTCCCCAGTCAACAAAGCCCACTGCCTTGGAGTGACCTTGGAAAATGCTTGTACATGCCCTCATTATCTCCCGCCTAGACTACTGCACCATTCTCCTCTGTGGCCTTCCATCTAGCACTCTCGCACCCCTCTAATCTATCCTCAACTCTGCTGCCCGACTAATCCACCTCTCACCCTATTACTCCTCTGCCTCTCCCCTCTGCCAATCCCTTCACTGGCTCCCCATTGCCCAACGAATTCACTTCAAAGTACTAATAAATACATACAAGGCCGTCCATAACCTGTCCCCTCCCTACATCTCTGAGCTACTTTCCTGATACACCCCCACACGCACTCTCCAATCCTCACAAGACCTCCTTCTCTCCTCTCCTCTTATTGTCTCTTCCCACAATCGCCTCCAGGATTTCTCCCGTGCATCCCCCATACTCTGGAACTCGCTACCCCAACATATCAGACTCTCACCTACATTGGAATCCTTCAAAAGAAACCTGAAAACCGACCTTTTTAGACAAGCCTACAACCCGTGACCCTGCTGCCTCTATACCGCCATGACCAACTTAACCCGCACCTACTGTGTCCTTCTCCCATATCATGTAGATTGTAAGCATTCATGGGCAGGGCCCTCTCTCCTTCTGTACCAGTCTGTAACTCGCCTTGTTCCTGCTTAGTGCACTTGTCTGTATTATGTATGTGCACCGCTTATCATATGTACAGCGCTATGGAATGAATGGCGCTTTAATAATAAATAATAATAATAAATTAGGCAAGTCAAAAAAACACCTGAATTTTAGTTTATTTTCACATTTGAAAATGACTATAAATTTTACATAAATATACAATAAGCTGCCATTCACAACAGGACAATTCCAAGAGGTATCAGCCTGGCGGCTTCCCTGCAGCAAAGATCAGATCCCTGTATAGGGGTTAAAGGGTGTAAACCAGGATAATGCCCTTAGGTCTAGCCTAAAGTTAAGCCGGTTGGTTGGTCCAGTTGTTCCACAATAAACTACCCGTGAGAGTATATAGTTCAGAGCTGCAGTTATTTTCCTTCTTGTTGTTGCAATTTTAATGTTGAGGAGTATAAGTTTATGCCGTACTGTGAATCTGATCATCTGCATATCTTAGCGACACCTGCTACTTCCTCAATTTGCATAAACCTTACCCTTTGTCCTTCTTGGTGCTGCCATTTAAATGCAACAAAATACAAGCAGATGTGACACGTTTTTCAAACGAGCATCATGTATAGATGTATATAAACACACACACTGCCCTTTTGGCCTCATGGACACGACCATATCCATTTTGCAGTCTGAAAATCATGAATCCGCAAAACACAGATCCCTGCCATTTTATTTAGTTTTTCCCTCCTGTAGAAATATCCTGTGCTTGTCTGCAAAATGAACAAGAATAGGACATGTTTTTTGTGGAACCATGGAATGGACATACAGAGGCAGACAGCGCACGGTGTGCTGTCCACATGTTTGGGGCCCCATTAAACAAATGCAGACCAAAGATAAAGTTGTGTGCATAAGGCATTATTTAGTGCTCAAGCCACTAAATGTGCATGCAAGCATTTCTAAGGCCTCTTTCACATGAGCGTGACGGATTGGTTCCGGATGTGTTCAGTGTGCGTTCAGGTAAACTCGCACCATTTTGCAAGCAAGTTCAGTCAGTTTTGTCTGCGATTGCGTTCAGTTGTTCAGTTTTTTACGCATGGGTGCAATACGCTTTGATGCGTTTTTCACGCGCGTAATAAAAAAACTGAAGGCTTACAAACAACATCTCTTAGCAACCTTCAGTGAAAAACGCACTGCATCCGCACTTGCTTCCGGATGCAATGTGCTTTTCCCTGAAGCCTCATTCACTTCTATGGGGCAAGGGCTGCGTGAAAAACGTAGAATATAGAACATGCTGCGTTTTTCATGCAGCGCAGAACTGATGCGTGAAAAAAACACAGACCTATTGAAATAAGTGGGTCAGGATTCAGTGCGGATGCTATACGTTCACATCACGGATTGCACCCACGTGGAAAACTCGCTTGTGTGGAAGGAGCCTAATACGGCCAGCAAAATGCAAACGCACATGGCCTGTATCCAGTGGCATACCAGTAGTTTTGTACAGATGTGTGCGTGCCCCCTCACAGTAGTTATGCCCACATTGTGCCCTCTCTGTGCCCCTTTCACAGTTGTAATGCCCTCTTTGTGCCGCTTCACAGTAATAATCCCCATTGTGCCCCCTTCACAGTAATAATCCCAATTGTGCCCCCTTCATAGTAATAATCCCTATTTTCCCCCTTTATAGTAATAATGACCACTGTGACCCCTTAATAGTAATAATGCCCATTGTGCCCCCTTCGCGGTAATAATTCCCATTGTGCACCTTAATAGTAGTAATGCTCACTGTGCTAGTAATGCCCTCAGTGCCCCCTTCATAGTAGAAATCCCCATTGTGCCCCCTTAAAAGCAAAAATGCCAACTATGCCTACTTCACAGTAATAATGCCCTCTGTGCCCCTTTCTTTGTAGTAATGACCTCTGGCTCTGTGCCCTCTCCATAGTAGAAATGGCCATTGTGCCCCCTTTAGATTAGTAATGCCCTCTGTGCCCCCCATAGTAATGCGATTATAATATAGTATTCTAATCGCAAATTTTTATCCCAAATATCAGCACTTCGAGAATTTGTGAAGATGTAGAATATAGTGCTATATATTCGTTATCACTAATATTCTAGATAGTTTTTTTCATCAGTAACCGCCATTCTTGCTTGTGGGCCAATGGGAAGGCTGCAATATATTTGTCAGAGCTTAGCAACATCCCTAGCAACCAATAGGAAAGTTGCCTACCCCTTACTATATAAGAAACTGCCCAGCAGCCATTTTCTACATTTTTTTTTGCAGTTCTGAGAGAGAGATAGCAGTGTCATTGCTGCGCTCTGTGCTTTCATCTGGATCCTATTCCTTATCCAATTACATTAGATAGTTAGTTAGCTCATATATATAATACAGATAGTTAGTGGGAGATAGTCAGTGTAGGTTAGATAGTGATATAGTGTAGCTGATTCCAGTGCAGGGTGTTAGGTAGTGTGATAGGAATTACTGTTTCTCTGCTGTTTATACATATATGCTACAGACATAGTGCTGTAATGTCACAACAATACTTAGTGCACCAATCAGTAATATGTAGTCAGACCTGCTAAAATGTGAAGTTGCATGTATTGTGCAAAAAATATGCGCATTATTAGTGCCGATTTGTGCACTTGCGAAATTAATGATGAGATTATGAATTTTAGAATTCATGAATTTATTGCGAATATTATGTGAAAAATTATCAAAATATCACGAAAACCAATATTGCCTATTCCACTCATCACTAGTAATAAAGTCCTCTGTGCCCCCTTCATAGTAATAAAGCCCTCTGTGACTCCTCCATAGTAATAAAGCCCTCTGTGCCCCCTCCATAGTACAAACCGGATTCCCAAAAAGTTGGGACACTATACAAATCGTGAATAAAAACTGAATGCAATGATGCGGAGGTGCCAACTTCTAATATTTTATTCAGAATAGAACATAAATCACGGAACAAAAGTTTAAACTGAGAAAATGCACCATTTTAAGGGAAAAATATGTTGAATCAGAATTTCATGGTGTCAACAAATCCCCAAAAAGTTGGGACAAGGCCATTTTCACCACTGTGTGGCATCTCCCCTTCTTCTTACAACACTCAACAGACGTCTGGGGACCGAGGAGACCAGTTTCTCAAGTTTAGAAATAGGAATGCTCTCCCATTCTTGTCTAATACAGGCCTCTAACTGTTCAATCGTCTTGGGCCTTCTTTGTTGCACCTTCCTCTTTATGATGCTCCAAATGTTCTCTATAGGTGAAAGATCTGGACTGCAGACTGGTCATTTCAGTACCCGGATCCTTCTCCTACGCAGCCATGATGTTGTGATTGATGCAGAATGTGGTCTGGCATTATCTTGTTGAAAAATGCAGGGTCTTCCCTGAAAGAGATGACGTCTGGATGGGAGCATATGTTGTTCTAGAACCTGAATATATTTTTCTGCATTGATGGTGCCTTTCCAGACATGCAAGCTGCCCATGCCACATGCACTCATGCAACCCCATACCATCAGAGATGCAGGCTTCTGAACTGAGCGTTGATAACAACTTGGGTTGTCCTTGTCCTCTTTGGTCCGGATGACATGGCGTCCCAGATTTCCAAAAAGAACTTCAAATCGTGACTCGTCTGACCACAGAACAGTCTTCCATTTTGCCACACTCCATTTTAAATGATCCCTGGCCCAGTGAAAACGCCTGAGCTTGTGGATCTTGCTTAGAAATGGCTTCTTCTTTGCACTGTAGAGTTTCAGCTGGCAACGGCGGATGGCACGGTGGATTGTGTTCACTGACAATGGTTTCTGGTAGTATTCCTGAGCCCATTCTGTGATTTCCTTTACAGTAGCATTCCTGTTTGTGGTGCAGTGTCGTTTAAGGGCCCGGAGATCACGGGCATCCAGTATGGTTTTACGGCCTTGACCCTTACGCACAGAGATTGTTCCAGATTCTCTGAATCTTCGGATGATGTTATGCACAGTTGATGATGATAGATGCAAAGTCTTTGCAATTTTTCGCTGGGTAACACCTTTCTGATATTGCTCCACTATCTTTCTGCGCAACATTGTGGGAATTGGTGATCCTCTACCCATCTTGGCTTCTGAGAGACACTGCCACTCTGAGAAGCTCTTTATATACCCAATCATGTTGCCAATTGACCTAATTAGTGTTAATTGGTCTTCCAGCTCTTCGTTATGCTCAAATTTACTTTTTCCAGCCTCTTATTGCTACTTGTCCCAACTTTTTGGGGATTTGTTGACACCGTGAAAATTGGAATCAATGTATTTTTCCTTTAAAATGATACATTTACTCGGATTAAACGTTTGATCTGTCATCTACGTTCTATTACAAATAAAATATTGACATTTGCCATCTCCACATCATTGCATTCAGTTTTTATTCACAATTTGTATAGTGTCCCAACTTTTTTGGAATCCGGTTTGTAATAAAACCCTCTGTGCCCCATCTGTATTAAAAAAATAAATAAAAAAATCGATTGCTCTGAAGCACTGTGTGGGGGCGGAGCTTATGCTGATTTCTGGGCTGCAGGCTCCGCCCACACAAGCAGGCAGCGCGATCTGTGCCTGCAGGCTGAATGGTGGAGCAGGGAGAAGTCTTCCTGCTTCACCATTCTGTGTGCCGCCAGCCTGAAGGAGGGGAGTAGCGCGGGTGCTTCTGGCATCCCCCTGAAAGCCGGCAGCCAGGGCGGACTGCCCCCCACTCTTCCCCCTTAGTACGCCACTGCCTGTATCTGTGTTTTGTGTCCGCAATTTGCGGTTCGCAAAACCAGATACGGTCATGTGAATGAGCCTAAGTGTGTTCCTGCCTGGCTTGGCGTTACTGCTAATTGCTGGGCTACACCTGAACTTGCTATTTGTTTACATGACAAGTACATGTGCAGCCCAGCAATTGGTGGTAATCTGCATGCCGCAGGCCGCACTGTCTAGACAAGGACAGGTACAGCCCAACAGTTATTGGTAATTCACACAATGTACAATGGAGCTCTTATTATCATCCCTGTAAACCACTACTTTCACATAGCCTTATCTCTGGGTGGGCTGCCACATAGGTCAGAGGTCAGGGGTGCCTTTTTTTGAAGTTCTAGTGTTTCAAGTATCTATATATTATCGATCTGTCTATCTATCTATCTAATGTCTATCTATCTATCTATCTATCTATCTATCTATCTATCTATCTATCTATCTATCTATCTATCTATCTATTCATTTAGCTTATCTATAACTGTTAATGCACAGTATATTGAATGATAATAGTCTGACTCCCAGTTCTAAATGTAAGTTGAAGAAAGAGGATAGAAGATGTGATGTGACTTTGGTAAATGCAGAGCGTTCCGATGCTGTTTTATGTATGACACTTCAAAGCATGTTCAAGCATTCTATGTTAATATTACCAATGAAAGTAAAAGAAAAAAAAAATCATCTCATAGCCATTCATTATGAATAAATAACCCAGGGGATCTTCTGGTAGGACGGATTAACTGTTTCTATACTTACCCAACAAAGAAACCACCCTGAAGTAAAGAGCAATATGTGTCTTGATTTATCCTGGATCAATGATAAATAACATATTATTTGATGGTGTGGTCACCGACTAACCAGTAGAATTCAAACATTTTAATTTAAATGATGTCTGAGCCTTCTCATAAGAAAGGCATTGCCATGCATTATGCATTCCCGTAGGTGGTTTATTAATACCGAAAGCTAAACTCCTGTTATTAAAATTTATATGAGTTATTATGGCATGATATATGATTCTTACATTTATATGCAGTAAATGTATTTCACAGTGATTTGTAGAGGACAAATGACTGGTATATGGGCTCCACCAAGCCGCTCTCAAAGTCTATTTTTCTCTCCCACCCCCTTATCATTCCCTATGCCACTGTTAATTGGATAGACGTATAGCATTGGCCAAGGGCATTGTCTTTCTTTACAATTGTTGCTGCTTAAAATCAAGGCTACACAATGCGATCTGTATGCATCCTGCATTCACCTTGCTTCGGATTCTGCCAGAACATTTTATCTGAAAATTTCACTGAACAGAATGGAACAGTTCCCAAGCACAGGGAGAGAATATACTATGTGTAAAGCGTGTAGCAATGATGAGGGCCAGCACTAATGTCAAGGACCAAATCTAGAGAGGATTTTGTAGCTGCAATAAATCACTTAATCTGACCACTATGTTGTGGTTATTTTCATTTTCCTATTCCTTTTAAGTGGTTTACCTAGTTCCGAATGCATTTAATGTATTTTAAACTTTAACCTACAGAGCGATTTGCTTCCAGCTCACACAAGCACCCTGTCTCCCTGCGATTAAACAGACCAAGAACATGAACAACAGAAAAAATCCTCACTGCCATAAGCATTGGCTATGGAATTGCTCTGCAGCAATTAAATGCCGTATCTGTCAGTCAGCAAAGACATTATCTTTCCATATTTGTTTTATTGCGGTTCTCAATGGAATTTATTTTTGGAGGAAACAGATTACATTTTCTTATATTGCCCGCACATAATCCCACCTGAGGCTTACCATATAGTCTCATCAACAGTTTGCTGTGGATTCGGAAAACGCCGGAAAATAGCAAAAAATAAAATAAAAAAATGACTTGAATAAGCTTTGTTATGGAAATGAGTCCTCATTTGGAACCAGATCATTTTTTCTTCGAATAATATATTGTTTTCTAAGCTCAGTGCAGCATCATCTGATGGGAATATTAATTTGATTTTGTCGGCGAATCTCTATTGTATTGTGAATAGTGGAAGCACAGAAAATAATAATGCGTACATGTAAAGCCAATGGAACTTGCTCATATAGCAGATAAGTATGTAATAAATCTACAGAGGAATGTTTAGTATTTTTTTGATAAATAATTGAAAATATGATGACATTGCCAAGCTTACAAATGCACCTTACTTCTCAAGAAGCAAAATTAAAGTCCGCATCTCGGGCCATTGGAACGGAGGGATTGTCAAGACATATCACAATGCCGGAGTGCTATCTTAATATGCTCTGACATTATTACAGCCAGGAAAAAAAGATATTTACATTTATTGGAAAATGTGAATTTAGTCTTGTAGATATGAGTAAATAATACGTTCAGTTGTAAAGCACGGAGCACGAGAATCGTTCATAGGCCCATGAAATATCCTAATAATTCTTCTTGTACAGATTAAATTGCTTTAATCAGATAGAGCACCGAATCTTGTTGCTTGATTTGTAGTATAAGTAAAGGTGACCTTGATATAGAGGCCTTCAGCTCCCCGATCTGATATGGCTTTGAGGATTTAATTAAAATGCCCATAGACGTTGTGATTATTCCAGTCTTTCTGGTACCTTTCAGGAAGAAATGGCATATCACAGTTACTTTTAAAGAGCAGTTCAACTTTACATTCAGTTCAGTTTACTGTATTCATTGATCAAAGCATTTTAGCGAGTTATGCACATTTTTCCACTAACTGCTTTTTATTAAATTTACATTTTGTGATATATTAAGAGCACAACGTCCTCTAGTGACTTTCCATTTGGTGTAAATTACTTGGACATACCGATTTTTCTTATGTGTCTTTCTCACTTAAAAATGCTCCCGTGTCTAGACATGACTGTTATATACCAGTTATTGAGTGTCAGGACATCTATCTAATGTGTCCATTGCCAGTAACCCAGTCTGCGTGGACTTGTACATGGGTGGTGGAGTGATTCCTGCTATTTGTACACTAGAGGGGGTTCCTTCTCAACCCATCATCGCATTTCCATGCTGCTTCTTCTCTGGCATGTAGATAGGGTGAACTCCAGATATTTCTACTTCATAAAGCCACTTGCGGACCAGAAAAAAAACAAAAAAAAAACGTATCATTATTCTGATCTGAAACACAGACAAGTTTTAAAATGGACCGCACATGGATGACGTTTGCGTGCTAGTCATTTTCAAATGAATGGGTCTGCGGGAAAAGAGAGAAAGATAAAACAAGCGGAGATTTTCTCTGCACAGACCGATGATTCAAACTCCCATTGGAATGTACCCATGTAATTGAATGGGTCCGTGTTCAGTCCAGCTGCTGCGCGTTCTAAACTTGCACAGCACCAAAATGGGAAAATTGCTCATGTAAGAAAGCCCTAAAAAGTATGTCGCTGAAACATCTAGAGTCTAGACAAAAGAAAGTTTTCCAAAAATATTTTTTTTGCCTGAGCTAACAGGGTATATGATTTTATGATACCCAATCATGAAACAACCCCTTTAATTAGCTGTGTGCATGCGGCAATGATTTTGTTCTTAAATAGGATAAGTGATTTAAAATGGGCAATAAAAAAATATGATGTTCCAATGAATTGGTGATTTCACCTAAAAAAATATTATGACAAAATTTTTATTAGAAGGGTTGTAGTTTTTCTGCATAATTGTTCAAAAAAGTCGAGTCGCATCTTTTTTGCTTGTGACATAATTCTAGATACAATTACATTTTTGTCTTTGTCATTTTTAACATTATGTGATTTCTTTACTTGAGAAATAATAATAAAGAAAACTGTAAAAGAGTTATACCATACAGTATACACAATAAATTGCCAATTTGCCAAATGATTTTTATGTTGAATTTTACATGGGAACTAGAGTATTATGTTGGTCACCAGATAATGTCCTAGCAGTCATCATTTTTTCAAGAGCTGGTAAAGCAAAACACTGTGGAATACATAACTGATATCCTGTCATGTAAGTGATGGAAGCTCTTTAACGGCGAATAGTACTGGAACTACCACAACAAATCACCATTCCCTACAAAAAACATATCATGGGAAGGAACAGGTTACATGTTAAGGGCCTGTTTATATCAGGTTTGACTATACTTTTCTAACAGCCATTTGATTCATTACTTTTATTTTTAAGTGGATCTGTGTTGTACAGTGAATTCTGGGATACGGAAATAAATAGTCTCACACACCAGGGCTAAGTGAGTAATGATAAGCAAATTTTACAGACTAAGGCCTCATGCACACCACTGTTGTGTGTTTTGCAGTCCGCAAATTGCGGATCCGCAAAACATGGATGGCATCCGTGTGCGTTCAGCAATTTGTGGAACGGCGCGGACAGCCATTAATATAAATGCCAATTCTTGTCCGAAAAACGGACAAGAATAAGAGAAGGTTATATTTTTTTGGCGGACCACGGAACGAAGCAATGGATGCGGAAAGCACACGGAGTGCTGTCCGCATATTTTGCGACCCCATTGAAGTGAATAGGTCTGCATCCAAGCCACAAATATTGCAGCTTGGATGCCGACCAAAACAACGGTCGTGTGCATGAGGCCTAAGGCCTCTTGCACACGACCGTATGGCTTTTTCTGTGTTTTGCGGTCTGTTTTAAACTGATTTGTTTTTTGTTTCAGTAGTGTTTCCATTTCTGTTATGCTTCCGTTCCGTTTTGCCATTCCGTTTTTCCATTTGGTTTCCGTTTTTTGCAGGGTCGCAAACGGAAATGGAAGCATGGCATATACAGTATACAGTAATTACATAGAAAAATTGGACTGGGTATAACATTTTCAATAGATGGTTCCGCAAATACGGAACGGATACGGAAGACATACGGATGCATTCCTTATCTGTTTCGTTTTTTTTTACAGCCCCATTGACTTGAATAGAGCCACGGAATGTGATTTGTGGGCAATAATAGGACATGTTTTATCTTTAAACGGAAAAATGCAAATACGGAGTATATTCCGTTTTTTTTTGCGAACCCATTGAAATGAATGGTTCCGTATACGGAACGCAAAAAACGGAACGCAAACGACATTGTGTGAATGCCTTTATTAGGCCTCTTGCACACAAAAGTTGTACAGTAGCTAAAAAAACAGCAGGTGGATGAGGTAGCAGCAAGCATACGAAGTTCCTGATCATTACCTTATATCCATGTAAAATGGCTTTCACATTCTGTCAGGATTTGCTTTTTTAACAGAACAAACTAACAGAAATTGTAAAATGTTTTGGTCTTCTTGGACAACATGATCTCGGACTGATCTATTATATATTTTTTCCTTTTGTACAATGCAAATCTTTAGCATCATAATACAATATAGACCTCCTATTGCATCCAGGTGTTTGATGTTTGTTTTTTATGATCAAAAATTATGTTTCAATATCTGTTTGTTTGATTTCTGATTTGTTTCAAAACTTTGTTTATAATATGCGCTCTTTACCACAGTAAAGTGTATGGGCTTCACTGAGGCCTTCTTCTCTAGTAATGCAAGACTTGCTTAGTCTTGTGCCTCTGACGTTAGAGTATGGTTCTGCGCATACATTACTGTTTCAAAATCCGAAGCCAAACTTGGGTTTTTGCCTCATTAATGAAGCCAAGTTAAGCCGAGGGGTTAATGTGTAATATTAAAAATACTCACCTACTCATTCATTTGATTGCAAAGAGCCCGCTGCAGCCATCTTGCTTGAAGATCCAGCGCTAAATTTTGTGTGGTGCATTATGACGTCATCACCCTGGAGGGCATGGTGACATCATATGTCACCACGCACAAGATTTCGGAGCAGGATCTTCAATCAAGCTGGCCGCGGAGGACTCTTCGCACGCAAGTAGGTGAGGCTTTACCGCCATTTTAGGGAAAATTGATTCGTTCCCACGAAGCATGAGAAAATTCAGCTTCACGACAAATTGAATTTTCCCTGAAATTCAGATTGTGAACTTCATGAACTTCGATTCACTCAACACTAGTAATAATAGTAGAAATCAATAATGTAGCATAATTTCTCATTTTAACTTGAGGCCATAGCGTATGCAGGAGTGGAAGTGAAAGATTTAGTAAGCCTCAGGAATATGCAGCAACTGCTGTCTGTGACCATCTTGGGGAGGTTGGAAACCACCGGGGCTTATAACCAACAGTGAAATTACCGACTCAGAACTGAAAAAAAAAACAACAAGGCAAGTGCTTAAAGGGAATGTGTCATCAGAAAATAACCTATTGTTTATATAATTTTAAACTACAGGGAGTGCAGAATTATTAGGCAAGTTGTATTTTTGAGGATTAATTTTATTATTGAACAACAACCATGTTCTCAATGAACCCAAAAAACTCATTAATATCAAAGCTGAATATTTTTGGAAGTAGTTTTTAGTTTGTTTTTAGTTTTAGCTATTTTAGGGGGATATCTGTGTGTGCAGGTGACTATTACTGTGCATAATTATCAGGCAACTTAACAAAAAACAAATATATACCCATTTCAATTATTTATTTTTACCAGTGAAACCAATATAACATCTCAACATTCACAAATATACATTTCTGACATTCAAAAACAAATCAGTGACCAATATAGCCACCTTTCTTTGCAAGGACACTCAAAAGCCTGCCATCCATGGATTCTGTCAGTGTTTTGATCTGTTCACCATCAACATTGCGTGCCGCAGCAACCACAGCCTCCCAGACACTGTTCAGAGAGGTGTACTGTTTTCCCTCCTTGTAAATCTCACATTTGATGATGGACCACAGGTTCTCAATGGGGTTCAGATCAGGTGAACAAGGAGGCCATGTCATTAGATTTTCTTCTTTTATACCCTTTCTTGCCAGCCACGCTGTGGAGTACTTGGACGCGTGTGATGGAGCATTGTCCTGCATGAAAATCATGTTTTTCTTGAAGGATGCAGACTTCTTCCTGTACCACTGCTTGAAGAAGGTGTCTTCCAGAAACTGGCAGTAGGACTGGGAGTTGAGCTTGACTCCATCCTCAACCCGAAAAGGCCCCACAAGCTCATCTTTGATGATACCAGCCCAAACCAGTACTCCACCTCCACCTTGCTGGCGTCTGAGTCGGACTGGAGCTCTCTGCCCTTTACCAATCCAGCCACGGGCCCATCAAGACTCACTCTCATTTCATCAGTCCATAAAACCTTAGAAAAATCAGTCTTGAGATATTTCTTGGCCCAGTCTTGACGTTTCAGCTTGTGTGTCTTGTTCAGTGGTGGTCGTCTTTCAGCCTTTCTTACCTTGGCCATGTCTCTGAGTATTGCACACCTTGTGCTTTTGGGCACTCCAGTGATGTTGCAGCTCTGAAATATGGCCAAACTGGTGGCAAGTGGCATCTTGGCAGCTGCACGCTTGACTTTTCTCAGTTCATGGGCAGTTATTTTGCGCCTTGGTTTTTCCACACGCTTCTTGCGACCCTGTTGACTATTTTAAATGAAACGCTTGATTATTCGATGATCACGCTTCAGAAGCTTTGCAATTTTAAGAGTGCTGCATCCCTCTGCAAGATATCTCACTATTTTTGACTTTTCTGAGCCTGTCAAGTCCTTCTTTTGACCCATTTTGCCAAAGGAAAGGAAGTTGCCTAATAATTATGCACACCTAATATAGGGTGTTGATGTCATTAGACCAGACCCCTTCTCATTACAGAGATGCACATCACCTAATATGCTTAATTGGTAGTAGGCTTTCGAGCCTATACAGCTTGGAGTAAGACAACATGCATAAAGAGGATGATGTGGTCAAAATACTCATTTGCCTAATAATTCTGCACGCAGTGTAGTTAACCAGTAACATATAAGTTGGGGGAAAAAGGTGCAAACACAGAGTATACAACTCTTTTTTTATCCTGCAATAAAGTATAGATTAATGTATATATATTTTTTTTTTTACAATGGAACCCTATGGTGACAGATGCCACTGTTTGACATCTGCCTCTGAGGCATCCCTTTAATGTATATGTCGTGTGCATGTTAAACGTAGAGCAAAAATGTGATCTGAACACAGCCTTAGGCCTCATGCACACGACCGTTGTTTGCTTCCGCGTCCGTTCAGCCGATTTTAGCGTTTCAGGTGTGGACCCATTCATTTCTATGGAGCCGTTGAAAATGCGGATAGTGCATCGTTTGCCATCCGCGTCCGTGATCCGTGGTTCCAGTCCGTCCAAAAAAATATAACCTGTCCTATTATTTCCGCAGAAAACGGTTCGCGGACCCATTCAAGTCAATGGGACCGCTAAAAAACGTGGAAGTACATCCGATTGTCATCCACGTCCGTTTTATTTCAATCATTTGCCATGGCAAAACTGTCTGCCAGAACTTGTGCCAATAAAATGAAAAAAATATATATATATAATATACAGGAAGTTGAAGGTCACAGGTTATGCTAATTGCTAGGCACCTGTGGTGAAAATCAATAGTGTGGTGTGGCAGTGACTGGCTCGGTAGTATATTTGTTTCCCATTAAAATGCCCTGCTGGAATGTCGAAAAATTGATTACTTTGGTGCCGGAGAGGCCCGAACTATGGGACACCCGGTCCAATCTTTATCAGGACCGAGTTCGGAAGGAGTCGGCTTGGGAGCAAGTGGCCCGTAACATGAGGAGGGCCGAATGGTCCCAAGCAGATGGCCGAGGCCGTGCAGATTTAGGTAAGTGCCAGCAATGTTGTTGTACTGTCTTTGCCCTGTCTGTCCCTAAATGATGTAGCTATAAATTCCATGTGGTCAGAATACTGTATATTTTGTGGACCAGCTTCATTTTGCATAAACCTGTATATGGTTTTTGGGAAAGTCGTGCACTAAATACCATATCCCTTTTTTGAAACATTAAATGTCTGACCCTCCCTTTGCTCCATCAAACAGTATTCATGTCTAAAACCTGTATGTGCACTTTTTATTTTTCGTGACACACGTGTCCCTTTTGAAATTGAGCATCCTATAGTTGTCACCATGTCATATTATAAAGACTTTTAGTCCTAATGGCTTGCACGACTAATCTCCTCCTTCCTGAACTTATTGTACATTAGTATCCCCACACCTGCAGTACTGTACCATGTGCTGTATAATCCGGCCAATTCATACATGTATCACACTTGTCAACTTGATTTAGCTTTTAGGTTTCCATTTACTATTTGTACTGATATCATTTTTTGTTTGGTGCTGAAATTTATTAACAGTAATTTGGTATATTTCATTTCTTTACTGTCAAACAGACTAAAACAAGGTGGAACAGCTGCCGGGACCAATTCCGCCGGGATCTGACGAGTAAAGGCCGGAGTGGCGAAGGCAGCTCAAAAAAGAGGCCATATATTTATACTGCCCAATTGCAGTTTTTACGTCCGGTCATGGATTTGAGGCCGTAAGTATTTTTGTTGTGTGAAAAACCTTATTTTCTGGTTATTATTAGTTCCTAATTGTGGATTTCCCAATAGTGGTAAAGAATGTAAGGGCTTGTGTGGCGTTGTACAATTGTTGTCCTACCCTTTGTGTCGGTGACCAAAATCATTTTTGGGGGGTAGTAACACCGGCCACCACCGATGATGAGCTGTATGATGAGACTACACGTGCAGAGCACACATGCCACCTCCTGTATCTTTTGTTTTCCTGTGTGGCACTATTTTCTAGAACAAGTCACATAGATGTCAGCAATCAGAGCAGGAATTGAGAAGGGAGATGGCCCATTCGCAATGAACGCATTGTCTCCTCATACAGTTGATCGTCATGGTGGGCGTCTGTTCTTCCCCTGCCAATATGATCTTGTGTACTTATCCTGTGGATAGGTCCAAAATATGAAAATGTAGGAAAAAGGCTGTTGCCTTTTTGAAGCCCTAAATAGCGTATCCATTTGGGTATGTTTAGTTATGTTCATAATTTGTGCATCGTACACGCTAATTTTATTATGGTGGTTTTAGGATTTGGTACCTGTTCTGTACTATAATTGTCATTTACATATGTTTAAAATGCTGGCTTATAAACCTCAACATGGAGTCTTCAAAGTTCAACTCATATAAAACAACACATACTCAATCCGCTTATAATAGAGTATAATGATGCTCCAACAGTGTCCGTACAGCAGAATATTAACTACTACTACCACCATGGCCTTGTGATGCGTGGTCCATGTTGTTTTTTTAGGAAATTATGTTTTTTTTGGGTTGACAGTACATATGGATGGTAGGATGGTCAAAGCAGGCCAGATGCAGAAGAGACGGACAGAATATCAGCACTGCTTTTGGTCCTTGAATGTGTATACCTCATTTTGTGCTGGACTGATCCAAACGCCATTCAATTTTTTACAAATAGTTTCACATTTGGCATTGTGAGCTAATTCCCAATACAAATGCTCATTATTTTATTTAAGAATTTGTAAAATCAAATTGAAGGTCATAATCCAGAATTATGTTAAAATCTGTGCTGTGTGCATGCTCAACGTATATGTAGTTCACACACAGTTGCTTTTATTTTGCAAACATTAACTACTTTTGAAATGTAGTAGGCAAATGATGTAATATATGTTTTGATGTCATTTTTCTATACAGTACTGTGGACAGTCTGGATGACCCGGAGGATTCAGAGACAGGACAAAGTGATACTCCGGCAGTGTTTTCGCTGGCAATTAATCCTGCCCCAATGCCCGCTGAGGAGCCGGACCAGCCATCACAGGCCGAGCCCACCCGATCTCCGCCGAGCCCATCACGATTACTGCTGCCGCTTCCCAGGCGTCGCCGCAATGTCCCTCACTCTTCCTCTGGGCAACTGACTCGGGAGATTATTGATGCCCAAGTCATAGAATTCCTTGCCCAGAGGAGGAGTGATGGCATTGAGGAGTTAATCCTGAGGGGCCTGGCTCCATTAATGAAACAAGTGCCCATTGACAGGCATCAAGAATGTGTGGCTTCAATGGCCCTCGTTCTAAAAATGTATGCCTCCCCTTACCAGGGAGACATACACTCTAAAATCAATGATCTCCGTAAGGAAATTTAGAATTTTCCCACACAACAGCATGGACCCAGCTACCAACAGCCTCCACACCCACCCCAAGGGCCATCTTCCCCCCCCCCACAACCAACGTACCCACGCTCACAAGACCCTACAGCACCTAAGTACCCACACACTTTTGCAAGTGGGTCCACTGATCCTGCCAATGTACGGCAACAAGCATCCTTTGGTCATGGCTCCTTTACCCAAGACCTTTTTGATATATAATGAAAGATGATCAGAAATGTTATATGTTGTTTTACGCTCTTGTTTGGCTATCATTTCTTTCATTACATGTTTATTATTGAAAATTTGGATTGCAAAATTTAAAATGGCTTGTGTTATTTGTTTATTTACACCAAACATTTACAGTTCTTCAACACATTTTTGAGGCACATAATCTGTATTTTGGTAATGTGAACATGAGGTATTAGAAGATTTTTTGGACCATTACGCTAAATACTAACAATGTTAATGTTGATAACATTTTGTCGAAAAACATCTTTAGTATTGATATTTACTTTTAACTATGTGATGGCCAAAAAACCTCAGCCCGCAAGCCCACGTCAAGGGTCCTCAATCTCTTGCGAGTCCCTACACTCAACTACTACAATAAATTTAGATAATATATCTGCAAAATAATAAACAACTAACGAGCCTAGAAGAAGATTTCAAAATCTGCCACGAATAGCGTCCCTCTGCCATGGCAAGGACCCCTCTGGGCTGTAAAAGTAGTCTGCATAGAGTTCCCGAACTACAATGCCTGCAGTCCCAGGTCGTCTATGCAGGGTCCTTTCCTAACCCAAACCTGATGATGTAGGAAAATCTTCCATGTCAACAGAAGAGGAAGCCTCGTGAATCCTGGTGAAGTTGTGTAGAACAACACAAGCTTGAATCACCAGGGTAGCATTCTCCGGATCCATCTGTATGGATGACAAAAACACCCTCCACTTGCTAGAGAGTATTCCAAAAGCGCCATCAACATAACGACGGGCACGAGTCAACCGGTAGTTGAAAATACGCCTTCTGACATCCAAGCCACGCTTTGGGAAGGGCCGCATAACATGGGGAGTCAATGCAAACCCTTCATCCGCCACAATGACAAATGGAGCCGGCGGACAAGCAGATCCGGGCAGTCTTCTAGACTCGGGGTGGGCAAGCTGGTTGGCACGAAGATGCTCACCCATTCTAGAAGCACTAAATATGCGTGCATCTGCTGTGCTTCCATAGGCCCCAAAATCAACCATTATAAACCGATAGTTACTGTCAGCAACAGCCATAAGCACTACCGAAAATATTGTTTATAATTGAAGAATCGGGACCCAGAGTGAGAAGGCTTCTTCACACGGATGTGCTTGCCATCCATCGCCCCAATGCAGTTGGGAAACTGCGCCGAACGATTGAATCCCTCTGCGATCCAAACCCAATCGTCCGTCTTGGGCTGTGGCATCACCGTCTCTCGGAGTTGATGCCAGATGACATGGCAAGTGTGACGCACAATCCGAGAAATTGTTGAGGTTCCCAAAAGAAACTCAAAATGCAGGGATGCAAAAGAGTTCCCAGTTGCAAGGAATCTGTAGGGGAAAAAAAACAATATCAGTAAGCTGAAACTAAAAGGGAACATCCCATACATGATTCGCCTACAATGTTGCATACGAAACATGTCTTTAAACAATCTATGTCCATTCACGTATTTATATAAATATAACACGCAAATATGTCTCTACTAAACAAAATGTAGCAGCAATTGTGGTGTGGGCAGTACTCCCACAACTAAGTTCCAACAACTGTGTTTACGCCATTTCCATGCAGAAGGTATAGGCGACTTTCAGGATGATGTGAACACTCTGCATGATGATGACGTTAGATGACAACAAATTTGAAACCTGATTAATATAAACTACTGCCTTGAATCTTGCCATGTTATGTGTCACAAATTTAAGCTAAAACAAATAGCTTACAGTTATCACAAAACTTAAAGAAAAAAGAAAGGTTACTTCAGCACATGTGTTACACCAGCCATTTCCAGAAACATGTTCCTGCTGCAAGCAGTGCACATCACTGTTTAAACTATAAGTAAGATATTGCTTACCTCAACGTGACAATGAGCCTTTCCTCCGGAGAAATGTTGCGCCTCATATTGGTGTCCATGAAGGTAAGGACAGTACGTAGAGATGACAGCAACCAATCAAATGTAGACACTGACATCCGACAGAAGGAAAAAAACTTCTCTGGATGCTGCCGAAGATCTTGGTAGAGGGTATGAAAGTGTCCTTTCCGGTAGCGCTGGGAAACAATTGGATGGACCCAAAAACGCCGCCTTCTAGTCGGTTCCTCGTCCAACAAAACCGATCGCTGTCCCCATCGCCGAGAAACAAGCCAATACAATACGACCTCTTCCTCTGAGTCATCCACCATGGTCAAACAGCAAAGACAAGCAACTAAACAAACCTCTGTACCCTGTAAAGACTACAGAAAATGGCCACCAAACCAAACTCAGGTGACCAGCATATATACCAGTATCCTGGGTGGAGATATTAAAATTACACTTTTTTCCCCCTTCCTTTGTTTCTGACGGTCCGCAAAAAAACCGGAAGACATACAGAAACACAACGGAACCAAAAACGGAAATGGATCACAGAACAACGGAACCCCATTTTGCGGAACGGAACACAACAACGGTCGTGTGCATGAGGCTTTAAACAGATTTTTTAATACATTTTGGTAATATTATTTTTTAATTTCCGTCACAATATCTATTAAAAACATGAAATTCTGCATTTTTCACACTGGCAACTAAGCTTAATAATAGGTGTCACTTCTTGGTCTGTACTGATCACTTTACTGCAGTTATCTGCTTTTCATTACAGTGACAGATACATTGCATTACAATTAGATATTGCCTATATATATATGCAGTACGCAGGCCTGCAGTGTATAGCGATGTGAGGTCACGGTTGCGAGGGTTGCTATGGGTTACTCACAGTTTGTAGGATGACCCTGGGCAGCGTACAGCAGTGATGGAGAGGCTGGCACAGAAGTCCTCTGGGGCACTCTCTGTATATAGGGACCAGGCCTGATGGTGGATGAGGTGCCCTGGGTGTTGCAGATGATTAATGTGCCTAGGGCAAGGTCCCTTTAAGGTTCGTGACGCCAGTGCCTGTAACGGTGGCACACCGATTTGTGGTTGTAGTAAATGCGGTAGACGATGGTATGGTGAACCAAACTTTGCTTTACTGAGAAACAGTTCAACTTTGTACAATTCAGTTTCAGTTCCACATTGCAGCAGTAACGATTAGCAGGCTTTTTTACAAATGGCAGATAATGTTCTTTGCAAGATACTCAGAGGATACAATCGACACTCCCATATTTTTTAGATATTCTGGCTGGCTATATTCCAAGGCCCGTATTCCCTAATGCTGGCTTTTATCCTTGGTAGCAATCTTCCTCAGGTATTTATCACTTGCTTTAGATTAATGGTCCTTCTGCCCTTCAGCTTACTTGTTTTAGCTGAAGACGATGGCTCTGCTCTGCTCTGGCTAAGGAACTTGGTTTCTCCCAGGAGACAAACTCTTCTCTTGGGGTGAATCTTCTGAGCTTACAGAGGCTCAGGAACTTCAGGCAGGCTAGACTGCACTACCAGCCACCTGGAATGCACTAACTCTCCGCTGTCTGGGCCTACCCATATATACTCAGGGCTCTCTAGCTCCCTCTAATGTCTAGGAGGCTGAACTACACCCTAACAGGTCTGACACCCAGATAACACAGGGAAATGAACATAAAACATCACATTAATACAATAGACATATTAACCCTTGTGTAGTGCCCATCTTTACCTAGTGGGACACTACATATAGATAACATAGAATATACCATTCACAATAGGTGATTGTCAAAGCTTATCTTCTCCCGCTGCACAGGTCACAGAGCATACCTACAAAATTATCAGTAGAATTTCATAAAGCCCCTTAACTCAATGGTGTCTATAGCTCATGGTGGCTACTGTAAAGCATATCTCTAAATGTTGTTAAAAGCAGTCCAGCCAAGATGGCAGTATAGCAGGCGCAGCACTTTGAAGTGCCTTTTGCGCTGTGGCATTAGAAGAATTTGGATATCTCTGAGTTTTTAGTCTAACCAGAATGTCTATTACTCTGTAATTCCTCTAGCGCCGTTCTATGGAAGCAGTAGGTTTAAAGAGCACACCAAATGCTTGAAATAACTTCTTTATAAACTTCAACTTTTCTTCATATATAACACTGACACCTCCGCAGCAGATAGTCTATATACAAAACACGTGTTGAATAAAGTATCATAAAATGGTGGTATGCATAAGATGGTGGTTCAACTGTTCAATCTTGTCATTCAACATAAAATGGTGGATATATTTCTATCTTCAGTATCTGTACTCTCACTTTAAGTTATTTAAGCACTTTATGATCTCTCTGAGAGGTATATCTGAGGTTAACCAATAGCTCACTTGCTCTACTTGGTTTGCAGTTTGCTCTAAACAATTGCTTATGATCAGGTATGAGCAGTTCACATTTGCATGCAATTTGGATTGTATGATTGCATGGACCAGTAGTTCGTTTGTATGGTATTTGTAGTTTGCAATTGGTGGAACTGTAAGTAAACACACATGTAACTGGTTTAGTATACAGTTCTAATCACTATATTAACAGTAGGAACATTATATAACATAGCTCTTAGTTGAGTGAATGACTGTTCAGCTTCTATCTTTGGTAAATAATGATTTCTTGCTAGGGAAATTTCCCACACAGGCTGTGTGTGAGGCTGGCTGTGATTAATCAGAACTCCAGGGCTGTCTGAGGCTGGCTAGGATTGATCAAGACTACTGACTAGCAACAACAGTTTCCCTCATGCTTTCTGTTGTTTCTGCAGTGTAATTCAGTTTATCTTACATTAAATAATGAATCTTAAAGGCATATTCTCTTTTCTGCTTCTGTGAACACAATGTATATAACAGTTCTATGACATCCAAACATGAAGTCACTGTAAATAACTCTGCCCTTGTCTTTAACACACAAACATAGGAACTGTATTAAGGTTATTGGCAGGTCTAGCTGTATAACACACAAGCTATATTAGCATAAATAGAATAAAAAAAATCTGCAATCAGAAAATAAAATCAGATTACAGAAAAATAATGTGCCGCTATCTTGTTTAACTTGCTGAAAACAAATTTTGGTGACACATTCCCTTAAATATAGCTAATCAGAGCCAGAGATGGAGTCCAGGTTGGAGAGTGGAAAAATAGTGTTGGAAGTTTTATTTCCAGACTTCACAGACCTGATGTCAGGAATTCCTTCAGGCAAACTAGGAAGTCTTACAATGCTTACTAATCAATACCTAGCTGCAGAACCTGTCACTGTGACAGATAACCAATCCAATCAGGTATATGACTGTGTCCATTCCAAGAGGTAGGCGGAGGATTTTAGACTGTTTCCTCAGCGTCTTGCCTGTGATTTTTACAATGTTTTACAGGGTCAGCTCACCAGCAGGCCTCGCATATAATTGTTTAGAGGGTCAGCTCACCTGCAGGCACTTGCATATGTTTTACAGGGTCAGCGGACACGCAGGCCTTCACCTACAATGTTTTACAGGGTCAGCTCACAAGTAGGCGTTCACCTACAATCTTTTACAGGGTCAGCTCACCAGCAGGCACTCGCATATAATGTTTTACAGGGTCACACTCACCAGCAGGCCTTCACCAAAAATTTTTTACAGGGTCAGCTCACCTGAAGGCCCTCACATATGATTTTTTAGAGGGTCAGCTCAACAGCAGGCCTTCACCTACAATCTTTTACAGGGTGAGCTCACCTGAAGGCCCTCACACATAATTTTTTAAGGGTCAGATCACCAGCAGGCCCTCACCTACAATCTTTTACAGGGTCAGCTCACTAGCAGGCCCTCGCATATAATGTTTTACAGTGTCAGCTCACCAGCAGGCCTTCACCTACAATCTTTTACAGGGTCAGGTCACCTGAAGGCCCTCACATATAATTTTTTAGAGGGTCAGCTCACCAACAGGCCCGCACCTAAAATCTTTTACAGGGTCACACTCACCTGCAGGCCCGCAACTAAAATCTTTTACAGGGTCAGTGTCAAGGGGTAGCGTCACGGGTATAAAGATAGTGCGGAGGTGCACCCCCTGAGCTGTCACCCGGTCCCCTGTCCCTACCTACTTGCACCACCCACCCTAGATGACGGGGCGCAACTGGGTGACAGTCCCTGACCTGAGTAAGTGCAAGCAGAGAGATAGAGACAGCAGGAAAGCGGATAGTTAATGAGAGGTAGCACTCGAGCGGACAGAGAGGTGGAACAAGCAATGTACCACCAAAAACGGAAGGGCGAGGCAGGTCAAATAGCCAGGGTCAGTCCAGGAGGTCACGTCAGTACGAGGGAAGATGCAAAGACAAAATCCAAAAGCAAGCCGAGGTCAAAATCCGAGAGGTAGCATCAAGGTTTTGGGAGCAGGCAGAAGAGGTGTCAGGAAGCAGATCAAGGGTCAAATCCAAAGGTAAGCTAAATAACAATAATAATACACAGCCTAAGGGACCAAAATCACAGGCAACCTGTAGCCAGCAGGTTGCCTGTATTTATAGTGGGGAGTGAGGGTCATGTGACGAGGCCAGCGTCACATGACCGACAGACAGGCAAGTCGAGCACCGAGTGATCAGCTCGGCGCTCAAGGCAAACCTAGGAGCAGGGAGCCTCCCAGCTAGCAAAGCCACCCTGGGAACGAGGCCGAACACAGATCCTCTCTCCCGAAGCTAAGCAGCAGGTCTGCGGCTGATGGGAGACCGAGTGCGCCTTCAGCGCCCCGTTACAGTACCCCCCTTTTACGAGGGGCCACCGGACCCAAGCCCTTGGGTACAAATCTTCCAGGATGCTCATCATGAAACTTCTTGATGAGTCTCGGGGCGTGGATCTCAGTAGCTGGGACTCAAGACCTCTCCTCGGGTCCATAACATCAATAATTCTAGAGATGATGAATTCCTCCTGACCTTCAACCTCCACAGGTGGAGGAGGTTTTTTTAACCAGAACCACTGGTGACACATATCTCTTAAGCAACGACTTATGAAACACATCATGTATACAAATGGAGTCGGGTAGCTTAAGTCTAAAGGACACTGGGTTAACAACCTCAATAATAATGTATGGTCCAAAGAAACGCGGAGAGAATTTCCTAGAACACTGTTTCAAAGCAAGATTCTTAGTCGACAACCACACCTTATCGCCGAGTACAAAATTTACCCCTTGGAACGTCTCTTATTGGCATGTTTACACTGGGTTTCCTGGGCCTTTTCCAGGTTGAACCTGTGCCGAGACTGTACAAAGTCTAGGGGTAAAAGAATCTGCCTGTGGGTTAAGTGAGGATACAGAGGGACTAGAACAAAAGCGAGGATGCAAACCACTGTTACAAAAAAAAAGGAGACACCCCCGTGGAAAAATTAACTCGATTGTTAATAGCAAACTCTGCCAACGGGAGGTATATCACTCATAAAAGTTGATTATGTGATACATAGCTCCTTAGAAAAAGCTCCACTGCCTCATTTAACCGTTCCGTCTGCCCATTGGTCTGTGGATGGAAAGCAGACGAAAAGGATAAAGAGATGTCGTATCTTCGACAAAAAGCCCTCCAGAAACAAACTGAACGCCTCTATCAGAGACGATATTCTCTAGCCAAAACATAAGACCGTACATCCTTATACAAAGTGGGCCACCATAAAGACCTCAGCAGCAATTCCTTAGTGGCAGCAATACCTGGATGACCAGAGAGCACGGAGTCATGACATTCACCCAATAATTGAAAACGAAAGCACTCAGAAACAAATAACTTATCTGCCGGTGTTTGTGGAGGAGCAGGTTGCTGAGCCCGTTGAATCTTAGAGGAAAGATCAGCAGAAACTGCTGCCACAAAGATGCTTGCCGGCAAGATGTGTTCCGGGGGGGTGTCAGGAGGTTGGACGGCATAAAAACTCCGGGACAAGGCATCTGCCTTAATATTTTTACTTCCTGGTCTGAAAGTAACAGAAAAATTAAAACGAGTAAAAAACAGGATTAAGGCGTTTGGCCGCCTCAAGAAACACTAAGTTCTTATGATCGGTCAGGACAGTAATATGGCGTTTAGCCCCTTCTAAAAAATGCCTCCATTTCTCAAATGCCCATTTTATGGCCAGTAATTCGCGGTTTCCAATATTGTAATTTCTCTCCAAAGGAGAGAACTTTCTAAAGAAGAAGGCGCATGGCCCTATATTAGTGAGGTTAGAAGACCCCTGAGAAAGGATGGCCCCCACACCATCCTCTGAGGCATCAACCTCCACCACAAAAGGTTCCTCGGTATCGGGCTGAACCAAGACTGGAGCCATCTGAAAACTATTTTTAAGGGTATTAAAAGCCCGACAGGCCTCCAACGACCAGTTAACCAGATCAGAACCTTTTTTAGTTAAGTCAGTAAGGGACTTGGCAATAATAGAAAAATTCTTTATAAATTTACGGTAAAAATTGGCGAATCCTAAAAAGCGTTGGAGTGCCTTTAAGGAGGATGGTCTTACCCAGTCTTGGATAGCCTGAACCTTACTGGGATCCATTTTAAATGAATGAGGAGTAAGAATATAGCCGAGATAAGGAATCTCTTGAACTCCAAACACACATTTTTCTAATTTAACGGACAGATGATTCTCCCTGAGGATTTTAAGAACCAATCTGATGTGAGACACATGAGAATCCCAGTCAGGTGAAAAGACAAGAATATCATCGAGATAAACAATCATGACTTTGCCGATGAGTTCTCTAAAAATGTAATTCATGAAATTCTGAAACACAGCTGGGGCATTGCAAAGACCGAATGGCATAACAAGATACTCAAAGTGTCCCTCTGGAGTATTAAAAGCAGTTTTCCACTCATCTCCCTCCTTAATACGAACTAGGTTATACACTCCTCTCAAATCAAATTTAGAAAACCACAAAGCACCCAAAATCTGGTTAAACCAATCAGAAATCAACGGGATGGAATACTGATTCCTAATAGTGATTTTATTCAAATTTCTATATTCAATGCAGGGCCTGAGACCACCATCCTTCTTTTTAATGAAAAAGAATCCCGCTCCCAGGAGAGAGGTGGAGGGCCTAATATGTCCCTTCTTGAGACTCTCCTGGATATAGTCTTTCATGGCCTTGCGCTCAGGACCGAAAAGATTATAAATCCGTCCTTTAGGAAATTTGGACTCGGGTACCAAGTCGATAACACAGTCATAAGACCTATGGGGAGGGAGAGTATCTGTCTCAGTGGCGGAAAAAACATCTGAATAATCAGAAATAAAATGAGGAATAATATCTGATGAAACCCCAGCTTGAACTACGGTTAAGCAAGAACTACAGTTAGGCCCCCATCTCTCTAACTCGCCCGAAATCCAGTTGATGACCGGATTGTGTTGCTGAAGCCAGGGCATACCAAGAACTAGCTGAATAGGGAGATTCTCTAAAACAAAGAAAGAGCATTTCTCTAAGTGGCAGACCCCCACAGACAGGGTGACAGAATCACAGGCCTTAATTTAGCATGGACCCTCTACAGAGCCTCACCGAACAAGTGCAGGGTCTTGCTCAAATAGTACAGGAACTTGGGGAGAGACTACAGATTCAGGAGACCGTCCGAACTCCCCCCATTCTTGTTCCCACCACCGTTTAGGTGGAACCACACATTAAATTACCCGATCGGTTTTCGGGTGACCGCAGAAGTTTTTTAGCTTTCAAGGAAAGCTGTAAACTTTATTTTCGACTACGTCCTCACACCTCTGGTCCTGATCCATAGAGGGTTGGTATTATCATCTCCCTACTTCAAGGGGACCCCCAGGAATGGGCCTTTTCTTTGCCACCGGATTCCCCTTGTCTTAATTCTGTGGACCTCTTTTTCCAGGGTTTGGGGTTCTTTATGATGAACCAGACCGAGCCTCTGTGGCAGAATCCAATCTTAAGGCCCTCACTCAGGGGAATCGTCCCGTGGAGGATTATTGTATGCAGTTCCACAAGTGGTACGTTCCCTCGGGTTGGAACGAACCAGCGCTCAAATGTCAATTCAGGGCAGGCTTGACTGAGAAGTTAAAATACATGTTGGTTTGTTATCCTAGTCCTGACTCTTTAGAGGAGACCATGACGCTAGCCATCAGACTAGATAGACGGATCAGAGAGAGACAGCGAGAGCATTTGTTTTCTCCTCATACCCTTTTTCAACCTGAGGTTTCCCCCATTGAACCCAAGATGGAGGCCCACTCGGACGAGCCCATGCAACTCGGGATGACGCAAAGAGAGCTACGCCGTCGTCGGGGCTCTTGTTTTTATTGTGGGGATCCCGACCGCTTGATCTGTCAGTGTCCTAAAGCTCCGCCTTCTGGAAAGTCATCCAAGTCTAAAGGATCCAGGGACAAGGTACTCCCGGAGGTGGTAAGAAGTAAATTATTGTTGCCGGTTTCTATTGCCTTTGGAGTCTAAAAGGGGTCAGGAAATGCCTTTTGTGGATTCATGGTCAGCTTTTAGTTTTATTGATTACAAATTTGTTGAATAAATGGGAATTCCTATACTAGAATTTTCCACCCCGATCCAGGTTGTCGCCATCGATTCTTCCCCCCCAGCTAGGGGGCACGGTAAAACTCCGTACTCCGGAGGTTACCCTGTCTGTGGGGGTCTGCCACTCAGAGAAATGCTCTTTCTTTGTTTTAGAGAATCTTCCTGTTCAGGTAGTCCTTGGTATGCCCTGGCTTCGCAACACAATCCGGTCATTAACTGGAGTTCGAGCGAGTTAGAGAGATGGGGGCCTAACTGTAGTTCTTGCTTAACCGTAGTTCAAGCTGATATTATTCCTCATTTTATTTCTGATTATTCATATGTTTTTTCCACCACTGAGACAGATACTCTCCCTCCCCATAGGTCTTATGACAGTGTTATCGACTTGGTACCCGAGTCCAAATTTCCTAAAGGACGGATTTATAATCTTTCCGATCCTGAGCGCAGGGCCATGAAAGACTATATCCAGGAGAGTCTCAAGAAGGGACATATTAGGCCCTCCACCTCTCCCCTGGGAGCAGGATTCTTTTTTGTTAAAGGGAGTCTGTCACCTACAGTACAGACCAAAAGTTTGGACACACCTTCTCATTCAAAGAGTTTTCTTTATTTTCATGACTATGAAGGCATCAAAACTATGAATTAACACATGTGGAATTATATACATAACAAACAAGTGTGAAACAACTGAAAATATGTCATATTCTAGGTTCTTAAAAGTAGCCACCTTTTGCTTTGATTACTGCTTTGCACACTCTTGGCATTCTCTTGATGAGCTTCAAGAGGTAGTCCCCTGAAATGGTCTTCCAACAGTCTTGAAGGAGTTCCCAGAGATGCTTAGCACTTGTTGGCCCTTTTGCCTTCACTGTGTGGTCCAGCTCACCCCAAACCATCTCGATTGGGTTCAGGTCCAGTGACTGTGGAGGCCAGGTCATCTGGCGCAGCACCCCATCACTCTCCTTCATGGTCAAATAGCCCTTACTTTCAAAGTTTTCCCAATTTTTCGGCTGACTGACTGACCTTCATTTCTTAAAGTAAGGATGGCCACTCGTTTTTCTTTACTTAGCTGCTTTTTTCTTGCCATAATTCAAATTCTAACAGTCTATTCAGTAGGACTATCAGCTGTGTATCCACCTGACTTCTCCTCAACGCAACTGATGGTCCCAACCCCATTTATTTGGCAAGAAATCCCACTTATTAAACCTGACAGGGCACACCTGTGAAGTGAAAACCATTTCAGGGGACTACCTCTTGAAGCTCATCAAGAGAATGCCAAGAGTGTGCAAAGCAGTAATCAAAGCAAAAGGTGGCTACTTTGAAGAACCTAGAATATGACATATTTTCAGTTGTTTCACACTTGTTTGTTATGTATATAATTCCACATGTGTTAATTCATAGTTTTGATGCCTTCAGTATGAATCTACAATTTTCATAGTCATGAAAATAAAGAAAACTCTTTGAATGAGAAGGTGTGTCCAAACTTTTGGTCTATACTGTACATAACATGTTTTAAACTGATAATATAGCTCTGTGGGAGGCAGATCCATAACACTGATGGTACCCATGTTTAGTTTTTCAGAGCCTCCAAAGTACCTAAAATGAAGTTTTAAAAATATGCTAATTACCTATCGCAAGTGCCCAGGGGCAGAGAGTGTGCTCCCCGCCTTACTTGCTCCTGACTCCTCCCCTCTGTATCGTCCGGCCAGCCCTGTATCCTTGCAGCGTCATTCTCATCTTCATAATCTAGTGCCTGTTCACCGCCCGGTCCGGGCATGCGCAGTACATTGCCCACTGTGGGCAGAGGCATACTGATATGCCGTGCGAATGCGCCAGTTACGTACTCTGGCGGTAAAGCGCACAGGCTCTGGATTATGAATGGAGACAAAAATGACCCAGCAAGGATACAGGGCTGGCCGGACGATACAGAGGGGAGGAGTCAGGAGCAAGTAAGGCAGGGAGCACTGGGCACTTGCAGCACACTCTCCGCCACTGGGCACTTGCGATAGGTAATTTGCATATTTTTAAAACTTCATTTTAGGTACTTTGGAGGCTCTGAAAAACTAGACATGGGTACCATCAGTGTTATGGATCTGCCTCCCACAGAGCTAAATCATCAGTTTAAAACATGTTATGTAGGTGACAGACTCCCTTTAAAAAGAAGGACGGTGGTCTCAGGCCCTGCATTGAATATAGAAATTTGAATAAAATCACTATTAGGAATCAGTATTTCATCCTGTTGATTCCTGATTTGTTTAACCAGATTTTGGGTGCTTCATGTTTTTTTTTAAATTTGATTTGAGAGGAGCATGTAACCTAGTTCGTATTAAGGAGGGAGATAAGTGGAAAATTGCTTTTAATACTCCAGAGGGACACTTTGAGTATCTTGTTATGCCATTCGGTCTTTGCAATGCCCCAGCTGTGTTTCAGAATTTCATGAATGACATTTTTAGAGAACTCATCGGCAAAGTTATGATTGTTTATCTCAATGATATTCTTGTCTTTTCATCTGACTGGGATTCTCGTGTGTCTCACATCAGATTGGTTCTTAAAATCCTCAGGGAGAATCATCTGTCCGTAAGGCCTCATGCACACGACCGTTGTGTGCATCCGTGGCCGTTGTGCCGTTTTCCGTTTTTTTTTTGCGGACCTATTGACTTTCAATGGGTCCGTGAAAAAATAGGAAAATGCACCGTTTTGCAGCCGAGACCGTGATCCGTGTATCCTGTCCGTCAAAAAAATATGAACTGTCCTATTTTTTTTGACGGACAACGGTTCACGGACCTATTCAAGTCAATGGGTCCGTGAAAGAACACGGATGCACACAAGATTGGCATCTGTGTCCGTGATCCGTGGCCGTAGGTTACTTTCATACAGACGGATCAGAAGATCCGTCTGCATAAAAGCTTTTTCAGAGCTGAGTTTTCACTTTGTGAAAACTCAGATCCGACAGTATATTCTAACACAGAGGCGTTCCCATGGTGATGGGTATGCTTCAGGTTAGAATATACTAAAAGAACTGTGTACATGACTGCCCCCTGCTGCCTGGCAGGTGCTGCCAGGCAGCAGGGGGCAGCCCCCCCCTGTAGTTAACACATTGGTGGCCAGTGCGGCCGGCCCCCCCCCCCCTCCCTCCCCTGTAGTTAACTCGTTGGTGGCCAGTGGGCCCCTCTCCCTCCCCTGTAGTTAACTCTTTGTTGTCCAGTGCGACCGCCCCCCCTCCCTCCCCTGTAGTTAACTCGTTGGTGGCCAGTGGGCCCTCTCCCCTCCCTCCCCCTCCTAATTAAAATCTCCCCCCCTATCATTGGTGGCAGCGGAGAGTACCGATCGGAGTCCCAGTTTAATCGCTGGGGCTCCGATCGGTAACCATGGCAACCAGGATGCTACTGCAGTCCCGGTTGCCATGGTTACTTAGCAATTTGTAGAAGCATTATACTTACCTGCGAGCTGCGATGTCTGTGTCCGGCCGGGAGCTCCTCCTACTGGTAAGTGACAGGTCATTAAGCAATGCGCCGCACAGACCTGTCACTTACCAGTTGGAGGAGCTCCCGGCCGGACACAGACATCGCAGCTCGCAGGTAAGTATAATGTTTCTACAAATTGCTAAGTAACCATGGCAACCGGGACTGCAGTAGCGCCCTGGTTGCCATGGTTACCGATCGGAGCCCCAGCGATTAAACTGGGACTCCGATCGGTACTCTCTGCTGCCACCAATGATAGGGGGGAGATTTTAATTAGGAGGGGGAGGGAGGGGGGAGGGCCCACTGGCCACCAACGAGTTAACTACAGGGGAGGGAGGGGGGGGCCGGCCACACTGGACAGCAAAGAGTTAACTACAGGGGAGGGAGGGGGGGCCAGCCGCACTGGACAACAAAGAGTTAACTACAGGGGAGGGAGGGGGGCCGGCCGCACTGGACAACAAAGAGTTAACTACAGGGGAGGGAGGGGGGCCCACTGGCCACAAATGAGTTAACTACAGGGGAGGGAGGGGGGCCGGCCGCACTGGCCACCAATGAGTTAAAAACAGAGGGGGGGGGGTCTGCCCCCTGCTGCCTGGCAGCACCTGCCAGGCAGCAGGGGGCAGTCATGTACACAGTTCTTTTAGTATTTTCTAACCTGAAGCGTCCCCATCACCATGGGAACGCCTCTGTGTTAGAATATACTGTCGGATTTGAGTTTCACGATCTAACTCATATCCGACAGTATATTCTAACATAGAGGCGTTCCCATGGTGATGGGGACGCTTCAAGTTAAAATATACCATCGGATTGGAGAAAACTCCGATCCTATGGTATATTAACTCCTGACTTTACATTGAAAGTCAATGGGGGACGGATCCGTTTGAAATTGCACCATATTGTGTCAACGTCAAACGGATCCGTCCCCATTGACTTGCATTGTAATTCAGGACGGATCCGTTTGGCTCCGCACGGCCAGGCGGACACCAAAACGACTTTTTTTTCATGTCCGTAGATCCTCCAAAAATCAAGGAAGACCCACGGACAAAAAAACGGTCACGAATCACGGAAAGTTGGAACCCGTTTTTGCGGACCGCAAAAAAATACGGTCGTGTGCATGAGGCCTCAAATTAGAAAAATGTGTGTTTGGAGTTCAAGATATTCCTTATCTCGGCTATATTCTTACTCCTCATTCATTTAAAATGGATCCCAGTAAGGTTCAGGCTATCCAAGACTGGGTAAGACCATCCTCCTTAAAGGCACTCCAACGCTTTTTAGGATTCGCCAATTTTTACTGTAAATTCATAAAGAATTTTTATGTTATTGCCAAGCCCCTAACTGACTTAACTAAAAAAGGTTCTGATCTGGTTAACTGGTCGTTGGAGGCCTGTCGGGCCTTTGATACCCTTAAAAATAGTTTTCAGATGGCTCCAGTCTTGGTTCAGCCCGATACCGAGGAACCTTTTGTGGTGGAGGTTGATGCCTCAGAGGATGGTGTGGGGGCCATCCTTTCTCAGGGGTCTTCTAACCTCACTAATTTAAGGCCATGCGCCTTCGTCTCTCGTAAGTTCTCTCCTTCGGAGAGAAATTACGATATTGGAAACCGCAAATTACTGGCCATAAAATGGGCATTTGAGGAATGGAGGCATTTTTTAGAAGGGGCTAGACACCGTATTACTCTCCTCACCGATCATAAGAACTTAGTGTTTCTTGAGGCGGACAAACGCCTTAATCATAGACAGGCCAGATGGGCCCTGTTTTTTACTCGTTTTAATATTTCTGTTACTTTCAGACCAGGAAGTAAAAATATTAAGGCAGATGCCTTGTCCCAGAGTTTTAATGCCATCCAATCTCCTGACACCCCCCCGGAACTCATCTTGCCGGCAAGCATCTTTGTGGCAGCAGTTTCTGTGGATCTTTCCTCTGAGATTCAACGGGCTCAGCAACTTGCTCCTCCACAAACACCGGCAGATAAGTTATTTGTTCCTGATTCGTTTTCAATTACTGGGTGAATGTCATGACTCCGTGCTCTCTGGTCATCCAGGTATTGCTGCCACTAAGGAATTTCTGCTGAGGTCTTTCTGGTGGCCCACTTTGTCTAAGGATGTACGGTCTTATGTTTTGGCCTGCGATGTTTGTGCCTGGTCTAAGACCCCGAGAACACTTCCCGCTGATGAACTACAACCATTACCCATTCCCTGCAAGCCATGGTCTCACATTTCCATGGATTTTATTTCTGATCTGCCCCCTTCTGAGGGTAAATCAGTGGTGTGGGTAGTAGTTGACCGTTTTAGCAAGATGGTTGACTTTGTTCCTTTAAGTAAGCTCCCTGATGCAAACCCAGTGTAAACATGCCAATAAGAGATGTTCCAAGGGGGTAAATTTTGTACTCGGCGATAAGGTGAGGTTGTCGACTAAGAATCTTGCTTTGAAACAGTGTTCTAGGAAATTCTCTCCGCGTTTCATTGGACCATACAATATTATTGAGGTTGTTAACCCAGTGTCCTTTAGACTTAATCTACCCGACTCCTTTCGTACACATGATGTGTTTCATAAGTCGTTGCTTAAGAGATATGTGTCACCAGTGGTTCGGGTTAAAATACCTCCTCCACCTGTGGAGGTTGAAGGTCAGGAGGGGTTCATCATCTCTAGAATTATTGATGTTAGAAAGGTTAGGAACTCCTTTCAATACCTGGTCCACTGGAAGGGCTATGGACCAGAGGAGAGGTCTTGGGTCCCAGCTACCTAGATCCACGCCCCGAGGCTCATCAAGAAGTTTCATGATGAGCATCCTGGGAAATTTGTACCCGAGGGCTTGGGTCCGGTGGCCCCTCGTAAAAGGGGGGTACTGTACGGGGCGCCGAAGGCGCACTCTGTCTCCCATCAGCCACAGACCTGCTGCTTAGCTTTGGGAGCGAGGATCTGTGTTTAGCCTCGTTCCCAGGGCGGCTTTTGCTAGCTGGGAGGCTCCCTGCTCCTAGGTCTGCCTTGAGCGCCGAGCTGATCACTCACTCGGTGCTCGACTTGTCTGTCTGTCGTTCATGTGACGCTGGTCACGTCACATGACCCTCACTCCCCATTATAAATATAGGCAACCTGCTGGCTACAGGTTGCCTGTGATTTTGGTCCCTTAGGCTGTGTATTATTATTGTTATTTAGCTTACCTTTGGATTTGACCCTTGATCTGCTTCCTGACACCTCTTCTGCCTGCTCCCTGAACCTTAACGCTACCTCTCAGATTTTGACCTCGGCTTCCTTTTGGATTTTGTCTTTGCCTCTTCCCTTGTACTGACGTGATCTCCTGGATTTTGACCTCGGCCCACTCTCGGATCTGTCTCTGTCTCCTCCTTCGTACTGATGTGACCTCCTGGACTGACCCCGGCTAGTTGACCCGCCTCGCCCTTCCGTTTTTGGTTGTACCTTGCTTGTTCCACCTCTCTGTCCGCTCGAGTGCTACCTCTCATTGACTCTCCGCTTCTCTGCTGTCTCTATCTCTTTGCTTGCACTTACTCAGGTCAGGCCCTGTCGCCCAGTTGCGCCGCGTCACCTAGGGCGGGTGGTGCAAGTAGGCAGGGGAAGGGGACTGGGTGGCAGCTCAGGGGGTGCACCTCCGCTCTATCTTTATACCCGTGATGCTACCCAGTGACACAGGCCTTTACCTACAATCTTTTACAGGGTCAGCTCACTAGCAGGCCCTTGCATATAATGTTTTACAGGGTCAGCTCACCAGCAGGCCTTCACCTACAATCTTTTACAGGGTCAGGTCATCTGAATGCACTCGCATATAATGTTTTACAGGGTCAGCTCACCAGCAGGCCTTCACTTACAATCTTTTACAGGGTCAGGTCATCTGAAGGCCCTCGCATATAATGTTTTAGAGGGTCAGCTCACCAACAGGCCCGCACCTAAAATCTTTTACAGGGTCACACTCACCTGCAGGCCCGCACCTAAAATCTTTTACAGGGTCATCTTACTAGCAGGCCCTCGCATATAATTTTTTAGAAGGTCAGCCCCCAAGCAGGCCTTCACCTACAATCTTTTACAGGGTCAGCTCACCTGAAGGCCCTCGCATATCATTTTTTCAGGGTCAGCTCACCAGCAGGCCCTCACCTACAACTTTTTTACAGGGTCAGCTCACCAGCAGGCCCTCACATATAATTTTTACAGAGTCAGCTTACCAGGAGGCCCTCGCATATAATTTTTTACAGGGTCAGCTCACCTGCAGGTCCTCACCAAATTATACCTAATAGGTAATTTGGCCGCATGCTCCCTTGCTTGGATGTGGTAGCCATAGCAGTTTCTCAGGCTCCCTCTCCGGAATCAAACCATGATTCCCCATTTCCCATGGTCACCATGGTTTGCGCTGAAAATAACATTGAAAGTTGATAGGGCAGACATCCAAATGGATTGTCACCATCACGGGGACGTGCGATCTGCCCCAGTTTATCTAGAGTCTCCAAAGCGGCAGCAGGCCCTCGCCCATAATGTTTCAGATGGTCAGATCAGCAGGCCCTTGCTCCAAATGTTTTTGAGGGTCACCAGGAGGCCATCAATCATAATTTTTCAAGGCTGTGTATGATGCCCTCCTTTGTGTAACAAAGGGTGTATTGGAGTGCCGGTTCATTGTAATTTTTGGCAGCCCTTTCACTTAGTACATAGGCTTTATGAGTGTAGGAATCCCACTACCTAAACAATTGTACCAAAATGTGAATGAGGCCCTCCTTTATGTGATATACAGGTTGTATCGGAGTGCCTCTTCCTTGTAATTTTTGGCAGCACTTGCACTTTATATACAAGTAAATATACAGGAAAGAATGTTTCTTAATTTTTCCTCTAAAATCGATTTTATCTTCGGTTTTGTGCGTATTATTGTCAGTCTGTAAAAGTGGCGTACTAATCGGACAACATAGTTCCCAGCAGAGACCTGGGAGTCCAAGATGCATCCAGACATCCTCCCCGTGCTGTTCGCGAACCATTTTGGTGGTGTTTCCATCAATTCCTGACCTTTTCCTATGAACTAGACACCCTCCCCTCTTCAGAGCAGTCTGTCTGATGCAAGAGAGGCGGCTGCCACAGTAAAAATTCTGGCAGCCTCTCCACTAAACAGACTCAGTAGGCCAGGGAGTTCGTTAGTCGGAAAATGGATGTATTCTCGGACCTCCCTGGACGCACTTCCATAATCCAGCATAACATCCGATTAAAACCATACCGGGTACCCGAGGCTCGGCGACAAGCCATATCAGAGGAGGTGCAGCTAATGTTGCAGCTAGACGTCATTGAGGAGTCAAAAAGTGAGTGGTCTAGTCCTATAGTATTGATACCCAAGCCATACAGGACGTTGCGGTTTTGTAATGACTTTCGAAAACTTAACGAGGTTTCCAAATTCGATGCATATCTCATGCCCCGGGTGGATGAGCTCATCGAGAGGTTAGGACAAGCCCGGTATTTTTCTCTTTTGGACCTCAGGAAAGGGTACTGACAGATGCCCTTAACGGAGGCTGCCAAAGAGAAAACTGCCTTCATCACGCCTGAGGGGCTGTATCAATATAAGGTCTTACCCTTTGGTCTGCATGGCGCCCCCGGCACTTTTCAGTGACTAATAGACATTGTGCTTCGTCCACATAATCGGTACACTTTGGCATACCTAGATGATATTGTCATCCACTGTACCGACTGGGAAAGTCACCTACCCAAAATGCAGGCTGTAGTGGACTCCCTTTGGAAAGCAGGCCTAACCGCTAACCCCAAAAAATATGCCATAGGGTTAGAAGAGACTAAGTACATGGTGTATGTCATTGGGCGCGGAGATTCTCATCAAACCCCAAGTAAACAAAATAGAGGCGATACAGAATTGTCCCAGACTTATCACCACTAAGCAAATAAAGTCATTCCTGAGAATAGTGGGCTATTACATTAGGTTTGTTTCCCACTTTGCTACTCTAGCCGCGTCCTTGACAGGGCTTTTAAAGGGACGAAAATCAGTGATGGTTCACTTGGATGATCGGGCGGTAGAGGCTTTTGCCGCTTTGAAGTCGGCACTGTGTGGGTCACCGGTTTTGGTGACGCCCGACTTCAAGAAGGAGTTCGTGGCACAAACAGATGCCTCCGAAGTTGTCTTCCTAAGCCGCAAGCTCACCCCAGCCGAAACCAGGAACAGTATAGTGGATAGAGAGTGCCTGGCTATCAAGTGGGCACTCGAGTCTCTCCGCCACGATTTGTTGGGGAGAAAGTTCCGCCTGGTTACCGACTACTCCCCTTTCAAGTGGATGAGCCATGCATAAGACAGGAAAGCCCGGGTCACCAGATGGTTTTTGTCTCTGCAGAACTTTAAGTTCTCTGTAGAACACAGAGTAGGCCGGCCGGTTGCAGGGAAATGCGGATGCCCTTTCCCGGATGCATTGTCTGGCGTGTGTCCACCCCTTCTGGGTTGAACAAAGGGGGGGGGGTATGTGACACATAGAGATGTCCCTAACAATTCGCCGGCGAACAGTTCCCGGCGAACATCGCTTGTTCGCGTTCGCCGCGGTGGACGAAGATATGCGATGTTCGGTCCGCCCCCTATACGTCATCATTGAGCAAACTTTGCAGACACATTCCAGCAGACACATTCCAGCCAATTAGCAAACCCTCCCTCCCAGACCCTCCCACCTCCTATCAAAAAGCAAGGACAGCATCCATCTTAGATTTATTTTGAAGCTGCAGTGTTAGTGAGAGCAGGGAGAGTGCAGCTGCTGCTGATTCAATAGGGAAATCGTTAGCTAGGCCAGTGTTCTGTGTCCACTCCAGTCCTCAAAGACTCATCTGATCTGCTGCAAGGACAGCGTCCTGACAGCACCCCAAAAAGCCCTTTTTAGGGCTAGTACATTAGTCTGTTGTTTTTTTTCTTTCTCTGTAATATAATTGCAGTTGCCTGCCAGTGTGTGTCAGGCCCACAGAGTGTACTGTGCCCACTGCCAGTGCCCACCACTCATATCTGGTGGCACAGTAGCTTGCATTTAAAACAGTAAAAAAAAAAATCTCTGTAATATAATTGCAGTTGCCTGCCAGTGTGTGTCAGGCCCACAGAGTGTACTGTGCCCACTACCAGTGCCCACCACTCATATCTGGTGGCACAGTAGCTTGCAGTTAAAACAGTAAAACAATTTTTTTTCTGTAATATAATTGCAGTTGCCTGCCAATGTGTGTCAGGCCCACATAGTGTACTGTGCCCACTGCCAGCGCCCACCACTCATATCTGGTGGCACAGTAGCTTGCATTTAAAACAGTTTAAAAAATTATCTGTAATATAATTGCAGTTGCCTGCCAGTGTGTGTCAGGCCCACAGAGTGTACTGTGCCCACTGCCAGTGCCCACCATTCATATCTGGTGGCACAATAGCTTGCATTTAAAACAGTAAAAAAAAAAATCTCTGTAATATAATTGCAGTTGCCTGCCAGTGTGTGTCAGGCCCACAGAGTGTACTGTGCCCACTACCAGTGCCCACCACTCATATCTGGTGGCACAGTAGCTTGCAGTTAAATCAGTAAAACAATTTTTTTTCTGTAATATAATTGCAGTTGCCTGCCAATGTGTGTCAGGCCCACATAGTGTACTGTGCCCACTGCCAGCGCCCACCACTCATATCTGGTGGCACAGTAGCTTGCATTTAAAACAGTTAAAAAAATTATCTGTAATATAATTGCAGTTGCCTGCCAGTGTGTGTCAGGCCCACAGAGTGTACTGTGCCCACTGCCAGTGCCCACCATTCATATCTGGTGGCACAGTAGCTTGCATTTAAAACAGTAAAAAAAAAAATCTCTGTAATATAATTGCAGTTACCTGCCAGTGTGTGTCAGGCCCACAGAGTGCACTGTGCCCACTGCCAGTGCCCACCACTCATATCTGGTGGCACAGTAGCTTGCATTTAAAACAGTAAAAAAAAAAATCTCTGTAATATAATTGCAGTTGCCTGCCAGTGTGTGTCAGGCCCACAGAGTGTACTGTGCCCACTGCCAGTGCCCACCACTCATATCTGGTGGCACAGTAGCTTGCAGTTAAAACACAAAAAAAAAAAAAATTCTGTAATATAATAGCAGTTGCCTGCCAATGTGTGTCAGGCCCACAGAGTGTACTGTGCCCACTGCCAGTGCCCACCACTCATATCTGGTGGCACAGTAGCTTGCATTTAAAACAATTTTTAAAAAATTATCTGTAATATAATTGCAGTTGCCTGCCAGTGTGTGTCAGGCCCACAGAGTGTACTGTGCCCACTGCCAGTGCCCACCATTCATATCTGGTGGCACAGTAGCTTGCATTTAAAACAGTAAAAAAAAAATCTCTGTAATATAATTGCAGTTACCTGCCAGTGTGTGTCAGGCCCACAGAGTGCACTGTGCCCACTGACAGTGCCCACCACTCATATCTGGTGGCACAGTAGCTTGCATTTAAAACAGTAAAAAAAAAAAATCTCTGTAATATAATTGCAGTTGCCTGCCCGTGTGTGTCAGGCCCACAGAGTGTACTGTGCCCACTGCCAGTGCCCACCACTCATATCTGGTGGCACAGTAGCTTGCATTTAAAACAGTAAAACATTTTTTTCTCTGTAATATAATTGCAGTTGCCTGCCAGTGTGTGTCAGGCCCACAGAGTGTACTGTGCCCACTGCCAGTGCCCACCACTCATATCTGGTGGCACAGTAGCTTGCATTTAAACAGTAAAACAATTTTTTCTCTGTAATATAATTGCAGTTGCCTGCCAGTGTGTGTCAGGCCCACAGAGTGTACTGTGCCCACTGCCAGTGCCCACCACTCATATCTGGTGGCACAGTAGCTTGCATTTAAAACAGTAAAACAATTTTTTCACTGTAATATAATTGCAGTTGCCTGCCAGTGTGTGTCAGGCCCACAGAGTGTACTGTGCCCACTGCCAGTGCCCACCACTCATATCTGGTGGCACAGTAGCTTGCAGTTAAAACACACAAAAAAAAAAATTCTGTAATATAATAGCAGTTGCCTGCCAATGTGTGTCAGGCCCACAGAGTGTACTGTGCCCACTGCCAGTGCCCACCACTCATATCTGGTGGCACAGTAGCTTGCATTTAAAACAATTTTTAAAAAATTATCTGTAATATAATTGCAGTTGCCTGCCAGTGTGTGTCAGGCCCACAGAGTGTACTGTGCCCACTGCCAGTGCCCACCATTCATATCTGGTGGCACAGTAGCTTGCATTTAAAACAGTAAAAAAAAAATCTCTGTAATATAATTGCAGTTACCTGCCAGTGTGTGTCAGGCCCACAGAGTGCACTGTGCCCACTGCCAGTGCCCACCACTCATATCTGGTGGCACAGTAGCTTGCATTTAAAACAGTAAAAAAAAAAATCTCTGTAATATAATTGCAGTTGCCTGCCAGTGTGTGTCAGGCCCACAGAGTGTACTGTGCCCACTGCCAGTGCCCACCACTCATATCTGGTGGCACAGTAGCTTGCATTTAAAACAGTAAAACATTTTTTTCTCTGTAATATAATTGCAGTTGCCTGCCAGTGTGTGTCAGGCCCACAGAGTGTACTGTGCCCACTGCCAGTGCCCACCACTCATATCTGGTGGCACAGTAGCTTGCATTTAAACAGTAAAACAATTTTTTCTCTGTAATATAATTGCAGTTGCCTGCCAGTGTGTGTCAGGCCCACAGAGTGTACTGTGCCCACTGCCAGTGCCCACCACTCATATCTGGTGGCACAGTAGCTTGCATTTAAAACAGTTAAAAAAATTATCTGTAATATAATTGCAGTTGCCTGCCAGTGTGTGTCAGGCCCACAGAGTGTACTGTGCCCACTGCCAGTGCCCACCATTCATATCTGGTGGCACAGTAGCTTGCATTTAAAACAGTAAAAAAAAAAATCTCTGTAATATAATTGCAGTTACCTGCCAGTGTGTGTCAGGCCCACCGAGTGTACTGTGCCCACTGCCAGTGCCCACCACTCATATCTGGTGGCACAGTAGCTTGCATTTAAAACAGTAAAAAAAAAAATCTCTGTAATATAATTGCAGTTGCCTGCCAGTGTGTGTCAGGCCCACAGAGTGTACTGTGCCCACTGCCAGTGCCCACCACTCATATCTGGTGGCACAGTAGCTTGCAGATAAAACAGTAAAACAATTTCTTCTCTGTAATATAATTGTAGTTGCCTGCCAGTGTGTGTCAGGCCCACAGAGTGCACTGTGCCCACTGCCAGTGCCCACCACTCATATCTGGTGGCACAGTAGCTTGCATTTAAAACAGTAAAAAAAAAAATCACTGTAATATAATTGCAGTTGCCTGCCAGTGTGTGTCAGGCCCACAGAGTGTACTGTGCCCACTGCCAGTGCCCACCACTCATATCTGGTGGCACAGTAGCTTGCAGTTAAAACAGTAAAACAATTTCTTCTCTGTAATATAATTGTAGTTGCCTGCCAGTGTGTGTCAGGCCCACAGAGTGTACTGTGCCCACTGCCAGTGCCCACCACTCATATCTGGTGGCACAGTAGCTTGCATTTAAAACAGTAAAACAATTTTTTTTCTGTAATATAATTACAGTTGCCTGCCAGTGTTTGTCAGGCCCACAGAGTGTACTGTGCCCACTGCCAGCGCCCACCACTCATATCTGGTGGCACAGTAGCTTGCATTTAAAACAGGAAAAAAATAATTCTCTGTAATATAATTGCAGTTGCCTGCCAGTGTGTGTCAGGCCCACAGAGTGTACTCTGCCCACTGCCCACCACTCATATCGGGTGGCACAGTACTTTGCAAGCATAGTACCACTAATCAAAAAAAAAATGGCAGGCAGAGGCAGGCCACCCCGTAGGGGCCGTCGTGGTCATGGTGCTGTGATTTCCTTTGGCCCTAGAATAATGCCCAGTGTTCAGAGGCCACGTACCCTGAACTCAAAAAGTTCTGAGTACATAATTGACTGGCTAACACAGGACACCCAATCTTCTACAGCTTCCGCTCGGAACCTTGACGCACCATCCTCCTCCAGCTCAGCTTCGGGCACCTCTAAAATTACCACTCGCTCGCCTGCCGCCAACACCAACACTAGCACCACAGCCGCTTCACTTGATCTGTCAGAGGAGTTATTTACACATCAGTTGGAAGAAATGAGTGATGCACAACCATTATTGCCAGAGGATGTAGATAACAGGGATATGTCTCAGTCAGGCAGCATTACACACATGGACGTACGGTGTGATGATGATGAAGTTGTTCCCGCTGCTGCTTCCTTTGCTGAGTTGTCAGATACAAGTGAAGCGGTTGATGATGACGATGTGTCCGTGGATGTCACGTGGGTGCCCGCTCGAAGAGAAGAAGAACAGGGGGAAAGTTCAGATGGGGAGACAGAGAGGAGGAGGAGACGAATTGGAAGCAGGGGGAGGTCGTCGCAAGGAGCTAGTGGCACAGTCAGACAGCATGTATCGGCACCCGGGGTCAGCCAGACAGCACGCCAAACAACACATGCTGTTGCCACCACCAGAATGCCATCATTGCAAAGCTCAGCAGTGTGGCATTTTTTTTGCGTGTCTGCCTCTAATAACAGCGATGCCATTTGCAACCTGTGCCAAAAGAAACTGAGTCGTAGGAAGTCCAACATCCACCTAGGTACAACTGCTTTGCGAAGGCACATGATCTCACATCACAAACGCCTATGGGATCAACACATGATGAGTACAAGCAGCACACAAACTCAAAGCCACCATCCTCCTCCTGGTCCAGGATCTTCAGCCATGTCAACCACTGCTGTCCTCCTAGCCCCCTCTCAACCACCCGCCACTCCGCCTTTCACCTTCAGCAGTTCCTGCTCATCTGCCCACAGTCAGGTGTCTGTCAAGGAAATGTTTGAGCGTAAGAAGCCAATGTCACAGAGCCACCCCCTTGCCTGGCGTCTGACAGCTGGCTTGTCGGAACTCTTAGCCCGCAAGCTTTTACCAGACAAGCTGGTGGAGTCTGAGGCCTTCAAAAAATGTGTAGCTATTGGGACACCGCAGTGGAAGGTACCCGGCCAAATTTTTTTTTCACAAAGGGCAGTCCCCAACCTGTACTCTATTGTGGAAAAGGAAGTCATGGCATGTCTGGCACACAGTGTTGGGGCAAGGGTCCATCTGACCACTGATACCTGGTCTGCAAAGCATGGTCAGGGCAGGTATATCACGTACACTGTGCATTGGGTAAACCTGCTGACGGCTGCCAAGCATGGAATGCGTGGCTCTGTAGAGGAGTTGGTGACACCGCCACGACTTGAAGGCAGGCCTGCTGCCACCTCCTCTACTCCTCCTACTCCATCCTCTTCGCTAACCTCCTCGTCTGAGTCCTCTTCTGCTGCTGCGTCTTGCTCCACATGAACTGCACCCCCCCCCAGCTCCCCAGGGGCTATTCCACATCCCGGATACGACAGTGTCACGCTGTCTTGGGGTTGACTTGCCTGAAAGCAGAGAGTCAAACCGGACCAGCACTCCTGTCCACCCTAAACGCACAGGTGGATCAGTGGCTGACCCCGCACCAACTGGAGATCGGCAAAGTGGTGTGTGACAACGGAAGCATTTTGTTGGCGGCATTGAATTTGGGCAAGTTGACACATGTGCAGTGCATGGCACATGTGTTGAATCTGATTGTACAACACTTTGTGCATAAGTACCCAGGCTTACAGGACATCCTCAAGCAGGCCAGGAAGGTGTGTGGCCATTTCAGGCGTTCCTACACGGCCATGGCACACTTTTCAGATATTCAGCGGCGAAACAACATGCCAGTGAGGCGATCGATTTGCGACAGCCCGACACGTTGGAATTCAACACTCCTAATGTTCGACCACCGGCTCCAACAAGAAAAAGCCGTCAACGAGTATTTGTATGACCGGGGTGCTAGGATAGCCTCTGCGGAGCTGGGTATTTTTTTGCCACGTTACTGGACGCTCATGCTCAATGCCTGTAGGCTCATGCGTCCTTTTGAGGAGGTGACAAACCTAGTCAGTCGAACCGAAGGCACCATCAGCGACATCATCCCATTTGTTTTCTTCCTGGAGCGTGCCCTGCGAAGAGTGTTGGATCAGGCCATAGATGAGCGTGAAGATGAAGAGTTGTGGTCACCATCACCACCAGAAACAGCCTTATCAGCATCGCTTGCTGGACCTGCGGCAACACTGGAAGAGGAGTCTGAGGAAGAGGAGTTAGAGGAGGAATGTGGCTTTGAGGAGGAGGAAGACCACAGCAGGCATCCCAGGGTGCTCGTTGTCACCTATCTGGTACCCTTGGTGTTGTACGTTGCTGGGGGGAAGAACAGACCTTCAATGAGATCAGTGAGGACGAGGAACGGGACACGAGTAGCTCGGCATCCAACCTTGTGCAAATGGGGTCTTTCATGCTGTCATGCCTGTTAAGGGACCCTCGTATAAAAAAGACTGAAGGAGAACGACCTGTACTGGGTGGCCACGCTACTAGACCACCGGTATAAGCAGAAAGTGGCTGAAATGTTACAGAATTCCCGGAAGTCGGAAAGGATGCAGCAGTTCCAAAACAAGTTAAAAAGTATGCTTTACACAGCGTACAAGGGTGATGTCACAGCACAATGGGAATCTAACAGGGGAAGAGGTGAAATTAATCCTCCTCCTACCACGACCACGCCGGCAAGGACAGGACGCTTTACAGACTTGTTGTTGATGGAGGACATGCAGAGCTTTTTAAGTCCTATGCATCGCCACAGCCCTTCGGGGTCCACCCTCAGAGAAAAACTTGACCGTCAGGTAGCAGTCTACCTCGCCTTATCTGCAGGAGCGATGAACCCCTTGACTACTGGGTGTGCAGGCTTGACCTGTGGCCTGAGCTATCCCAATTTGCGATAGAACTTCTGGCTTGCCCCGCTTCAAGTGTCCTGTCAGAAAGGACCTTCAGCGCAGCAGGAGGTATTGTCACTGAGAAGAGAAGTCGCCTAGGTCAAAAAAGTCTAGATTACCTCACCTTTATTAAGATGAATGAGGCATGGATCCCGAAGGGACTGACAGTGGTGGATGCATTTGACTAAAAAAGGCCTGATGAGATGCCTTGGGCTAATGGCTTCTGTATTTAATCTCTGCATGCCGGATGACTTGCGTGACTTTTCCGCCACCAACTAGGGTTCAAGCCGCAATGTTTTAGTGCACTTTCTGCCTGGAAAACATCAATTTTTCTGGCCGCTGCTACAGCAGCGGCTGCAACAATACCTTATTTTTCTGGCTTCTGGTGCTGCACTGTGGCTGCAAAAACAAAACAAAAAAAAAGGAACATACATGTGTCAATTCCCCTTCGTGATCGTTACCTTGGTGTGGTGAAGGGGCTTGCGTATCAAAATGAAGGGATCACCTCTATGAGTGTGTTGGCAATAGCAATGTTGGCACACCCCAGATGATAAGGTCGTTGCTTCATTGTGAACAGACCAAAAGCGATCGGCTGGATAATTTTGCATAGAAAAAACATTAATTTTCTTTGTGATCATCTAAGGTGATCATTAAAGCCTACTAGGCCAACAATGGGCCCACACTGCAGAATCATTGTTTTCTGGGTCACCTAACTGTCACTGAACTACCTCAGCACGACCATAGGCTTTGAAAAACCGCCATCGCCTGCAATCTCCCAAACGTGCGCACGATCACAGTCATCACTACATTAAGATTGACGCATAGAGGAATAAAATTTATGTCATTAGTGTGTCAACTTTTGACAACTCTTTGCGGTTGTCTAAACTCTATTCGATACATGTCCCCTGATAGGGAACGTAACAGGGATTAAACTGATAAGAATAGTACTACTTAACACACCACTCATATAGGGTGGCACAGTACATTGCACGGTGCACGAGCAGTGCCCCAAATTGGAAGTAAGAGGACCAACCAAGCATCTTTTTCCATATCCCGGTTCCTAAAATCTATTCCATACACCGGCCCCTGATAGGGGACGTAACAGGGATTAAAATGATAGGAATAGTACTACTTAACATACCACTCATATAGGGTGGCACAGTACATTGCACGGCGCACGCGCAGTGCCCCAAATTGGAAGTAAGAGGACCAACCAAGCATCTTTTTCCATCTCCCGGTTCCTAAAATCTATTCCATACACCGGCCCCTGATAGGGAACGTAACAGGGATTAAACTAATAGGAATAGTACTACTTAACATACCACTCATATAGGGTAGCACAGTACATTGCACGGCGCACGCGCAGTGCCCCAAATTGGAAGTAAGAGGACCGACCAATCATCTTTTTCCATCTCCCGGTTCCTAAAATCTATTCCATACACCGGCCCCTGATAGGGGACAAAACTGAGATTAAACTGGTAAGAACCGATTTTTAAAATACCTCTGCGGAGCTGGGTATTTTTTGGGCGCGTTACTGAACGCTCATGCACAATGGCTGTAGGCACATGTGTCCTTTTGCGGAGGTGACAATACTGGTCAGTCAAACCCAAGGCAACATCATCGACCTCATCCCATATGCGTTTTTTCTGGAGCGTGCCCTGCGAAGAGTGCTGGATCAGGCCGTAGATGAGCATGAAGAGGAAGAGTTGTGGTCACCATCACCACCAGAAGCAGCCTTGTCGTCGTCGATTGCTTGACTTGCGGCAACGCAGAGAGAGGAGTCTGAAAAAGAGGAGTCAGAGGAGGGAGGTGGCTTTGAGGAGGTGGAAGACCAACCACAGCAGGCGTCCCAGGGGGCTTGTTGTCACCTTTCGGGGACCCTTGGTGTTGTACGTGGCTGGGTGGAGGAAGAGACCCTCAATGACGTCAGTGAGGACAAGGAACGGGACATGGCTAGCTTGTGCAAATGGACTGTTTGCGGTTGTTTGCGGTGCGTTAAACGGGGAGTTTGGTCTGTCAGAGTTTGGTCTGTCACTGTGAAGCGGGCGTAACCCTTATACTACTATATCATACCTGATCGTATACACACACTGGATGTTTTAAAGCACGTTATTCCAAACAATTTAGGAATGTTAGGTGATTTATGCCCTTTATGGATTAAAACCCGACTCTGCATCAACTACGTAATTTTCCATGGGAGTTTTGCCATGGATCCCCCTCCGGCATGCCACAGTCCAGGTGTTAGTCCCCTTGAAACAACTTTTCCATCACTATTGTGGCCAGAAAGAATCCCTGTGGGTTTTAAAATTCGCCTGCCTATTGAAGTCTATGGCGGTTCGCCCGGTTCGCCCATTCGCAAACATTTGCGGAAATTCGCGTTTGCCGTTCGCGAACGGAAAATTTTATGTTTGCTACATTTCTAGTGACACAGTGAGGGGTTGTGTCTGGCAAGGCAGGTATTTTCCTCCCAGCATGTGCAGCTGGGCTGGTTTCCAGCCAGGTGAGGTCAAATACCGGACCGACGTTTAAGTGCCGTTTCGGGTTTTGGCAGCACCTGGCTGTCCATAAATAGGCAGCTGGGCTCAGCAGAGATGTCTCCGTTTTTGGGATCTGAGGCTTTGTGCCGTGCTGGAGGGCTAAGAGCTGCACGCTAAAGCCTGCTGTGGACTACTGGAGGCAGAACTGCCAGCAAGGTGACTTGTGTTATCTGAACTTTCCATTGTGTGTGAATTAACACCAAGACTGTAAAGTTACGTGCTGTTTTGTGCAATTGCCTCAAGTGTGAATAAACATTGATGGTTTGAGTTAAAAACTTTTATTTTGCTTCTGTACTGCGCTGACTTACCCTATCTACCAGAGCGAAACCCCACAGTGTTATTGTCTACAGGTGCCTTTATCCTCGGTTCTACTTAAAAAGGAACATTCCAGATAGTAAGTGCATTTTTCTATAAACAAGAACTTGAAATGTAAAGAGGTTGTTCAGTGGGATACATATTATGGGCAGGATGGTATAAAAAATAAACATGACTCACTCTCAGAAAATGACAAGAGATGCCTCCGTAGCCATTCACTGGCTAAGATGAGTGATAATTTTTATTCCCAATGGCTGGCTTTTTCTGTGTGGGGAGACAGGACCAGGAAGCAAAGACCAGTAAATACAGTACCTGGTTATCATCGGTATGGTATTTGCGGGGGATTAGTAAGATGAGTAATGCTTCATTTATTTTTGTAGTCCATTGTGCTCCTTTTCTAAAAAGTTTTACCACATTGGATAACCCACTTAATTATGTAGGAAATTTGAGGTTTTGTTAAAGGAATGTATATTATATAAGTGGCTATAACAATTATATTAGTATGATTTGCCTTCAATTTAATAAGTCTATTTTTGCCTTTAAGATTTCATACTATTTTTTCCAGATGGTTAATAGGTGAAGTTTTTCTTGAGTCTCCTGTTTACAGTTATTTGACTTCAACATTGTTGTTTGATAATGTTGGTTCTCAAGCAGGTAGAAAATATCCCCAGGCTTAGAATTAAATGTAAACTTTTCAAAAGAAACTGGATTGAATCAACATATCAGAAGCAACTCCAGATGGTTTTAGTAATGCAATAAATATGAAATTGTTTCATGAGTTGTGTGATTTTTCCTGAATTCTAATATGTTTGGTTGTTTTCTCTACAGCCAACTCTATGTCCAGAAACCATATGTGTCACGGGGTGCCGACGGCAGGTTCCCCCCACTCGGTTCTTGGCTGGATTCAGGAGAATGAGTCATGTGACGCTGGCCACGTCACATGACTTCTCTTCTCCACTATTCAACAGGCAGCCTGCTGGCTACAGGTTGCCTGTGAATTCAGTCTCTTTCTGAACTTGTTCTGTGTGACATGCAGCTAGATTCCCGGCTCCGTTCCCGACTTCGTCCCCGGTTGCTCTCTGCATTTATTGGCTTCTCCTGGTTTGACCTTTGGCATGGACTTGACTTCTCTTTGATTATCCTTTTGTACTTTAGCGACATCCTGGTTCTGACTCGGCTTGCTGACATATCTGTTGTTTGTCTTGTATGTCCCTCCGCACTTACCCAGGCTAGGGAACGTCGTCCAGTTGTACCTTGTTGCCTAGGACGAGTGATGCAAGTAGGCAGGGACAGGGGTGTGCGTGGAGCCAGTGGTCACTACCCTCTACCCCTCTTTGTGACAGATTCACAGGCCCATACTACCACTATGGATCCGCTACAACACCTGAAGGATCATGTCCAAAACTTGGCCCAGATAGTTCAGGAATTAGGGGAAAGGTTACAAGTCCAAGAAGCGGGCTGTAACCTCACGGTTCCCCCCCCCCCCATCCATCATGCAGACGGAACCTTTTGTTAAACTTCCCGAGCGGTTTTCAGGAGACCGCAAGAGCTTCCAGACCTTAAAAGAAAGCTGCAAATTATATTTCAGGCTACGACCTCTTTCTTCTGGCCTAGGGCCACAGCGAGTGGGAATTATAATTTCTCTGTTACAAAGTGACCCCCAAGAGTGGGCATTTTCATTACCCCCCGACTCGTTGTGTCTTGGGTCAGTTGATGCTTTCTTTCAGGCCCTAGGTGCTCTGTATGATGAACCAGACAGAGCCTCTGTAGCAGAGACGCAGTTAAAGGCTTTGGTACAGGGCGACCGACCAGTAGAGGAGTACTGTACTCAATTTAGGAAAAGGTGTGTTCCCTCCAACTGGAATGAACCTGCCCTCAAGTGTCAGTTCAGGTCAGGCTTGTCCGATAGACTTAAAGATATGCATTTTGGTTACCCCCTTCCCGAGACTTTAGAGCAGACCATGACACTTGCTGTAAGATTAGACAGACGCATTAGGGAGAGACAGCAGGAGGTTTTGCTTTCTTCCCAGGTGACGTCTAAATCTAAGGTCAGTCTCGTGGGTATCCAATCTGAACCTAGTGCCGAAGAACCCATGCAGATTGGTATGACCAGAAGGGAACAACGACACCATCAGGGGACATGTTTCTATTGTGGCGGTTCTGACCATTGGATTCGACAATGACCTAAGAAGCCTCCTTCCAGTAAATCACTCAAACCTGGGACATCTAATGACAAAGTACTCCCGGATATTGTTAAAGGTAAATTCTTGATGCCTCAGGTAAAGCTTTTATTAATTCTGGATCAGCTGCTAGCTTTATTGATCTCAAAGTTGCCCGCCAGGTGGGAATTCCTATCCTGACCCTTCCTGAGACTGTATACATTGTTGCTATTGATTCTACCCCATTTTTAGGAGGTACCGTGAGGTTTTCTACTCCCGAGATTACGCTAACGGTGTGGGTGGGGGGTGGGGGGGGTCTGTCATACTGAAAGTTGTGCCCTATTAATTTTGGAGAATTTACCTGTTTTACCTGTTGATGTGATGCTAGGTATGCCATGGCTCCAATTACACAACCCTGTGATTGATTGGACCAGAGGTGGACTAGTCAAATGGGGCCCTAAATGTGATTCATGTTTGTCTATTGTCCATGCGGGAGTCTCAACAGAATCCAAAATATTACCTCCATTCATAGAGGGTTATGTGGATGTATTCTCCTCATCTGACCCCGAGGGGTTGCCACCCCATAGACCTTATGACTGCACTATTGAATTGGTGGAAGGTGCCAGGTTTCCCAAGGGGCGTATATATAATCTATCTGGTCCAGAACGTGATTCCATGAGAAAATATGTCAAGGAAAGTTTGCTTAAAGGACATATTAGGTCTTTTTTATCAAGAAAAAGGACGGAGGGCTTAGGCCTTGTATTGACTATCGGGAATTGAACAAAATTTCTGTTAAAAATCAATACGCTCTTCCTTTGATTCCCGATCTGTTCAATCAAGTTCTAGGGGCTTAATGGTTCTCCAAACTTGACCTGAGGGGAGTTCGTATTAAAGAAGGGGACGAATGGAAAACTGCTTTTAATACTCTGGAGGGGCATTTCGAATACCTGGTCATGCCTTTTGGGCTTAGTAATGCTCCTGCAGTTTTTCAAAATTTCATGAACGACACGATTTGGGAATCTCATGTTGTGCATACCAGACAAGTTCTGGAGATTCTCAGAAAAAATCAACTGTCTGTTAAATTGGAAAAATGTGTCTTTGTGGTTCAGGAAATCTTGTATCTGGGTTATGTTCTCACTCCTCACGCTTTTAAAATGGACCCTGGTAAGGTACATGCCATTTTAGATTGGGTAAGACCCTCATCCCTGAAAGCCTTACAACGCCTGATGCGCATGCGTACTTCGCTCAACGAAGCCACTGCCAGGAGTCTGCGGCGCATCAGGCTGAGCCTAGTGCGCAGGCGCCAGATCTAGCAGAGGGACGGGAGGATTGCGGAGGCAGGGCTGAGGTGAGGAAGGCGGCGCTGGGCACCAGACGGCGAGGGGTGCGGGCGGGCACCCTGGGTTAACGTAAAACCCCATTGGGCACCTTAGGTAGGTGAGTGACAGCTTATAAAAAACAGTTTTTTGGGCTAATAGAGCCACAAGCAGGTTTAATAAGGGCAGTTTAGGATTCATGTTATTAGTACGGACCTGGCCATATGTTTAGCTTATAGGGCTCAAATCTCATGACAGAATTCCTTTAACAGGCAGCCTGCTGGCCACAGGTTGCCTGTGAATTCAGTCTCTTCCTGAACTTGTTCTGTTTGACATGCAGCTAGATTCCCGGCTCCGTTGCCGACTTCGTCCCCGGTTGCTCCCTGCATTTATTGGCTTCTCCTGGTTTGATCTTTGGCTTGGACTTGACTTCTCTTTGATTATCCTTTTGTACTTTAGCAACATCCTGGTTCTGACTCGGCTTGCTGACATATCTGTTGTTTGTCTTGTACGTCCCTCCGCACTTACCCAGGCTAAATAAAGTCATCCAGTTGTACCTCGTTGCCTAGGACGAGTGGTGCAAGTAGGCAGGGACAGGGGTGTGGGTGGAGCCAGTGGTCACTACCCTCTACCCCTCTTTGTGACAATATGGCACAGCTCATTAAAGTTTCAGTCTGGTCAAATCTTGACCAGACTCTGCAAGTATTGTTGTGATGTTGCTATGATCCTGTAGTTTCTGTACACCATGGTCAATGGGGAATACAATGTGAGGAATAGTTTTCCATAGTTGTTTAAATTGATGGTAGGCTGGGATTACACTACGACTTTGGTGTTGCGTGACCAAGCTTTACTGTGTAGAACTGCTTGTATCACATGAAGTGAATGGGGTTGAATTCCTACCCAAATCTTGCCTTAACTGTGCTTTATAGTTGCAAAAAAATCCAATATTGCAGCAACTTGAGGGTCACAAAGCAAGCCCATTTACAACAATGTTTGTTCATGTGATGCTTGCTCTGGCCAAAGCCATGCTGTAGCCCCAGCCTTACTTTCTGGAATCAATTAGAGAATTAGATCAGATAATTGTATAACTGTGTATTCTCTAACATGATATCATTAATGGAGTAGTTTCTATCATGAACAGCAGAGAACCATTATTTCCTTTGTATGACTGCAAAAGAACTTGAAGAACTGTTATAATGACAGGCCTTAAAAAATAATGACATCAGTATTGCACATTAACTGAGTTGCACTAATTGATACAATTAAACCCTCTAAATACATAGCCCTGCAAATTGCCAGTCAAGGTAATAAATAGAAAGCACCTATTTGGCCTATAGAATCAAAGGATTTATCACATGAACACAGCCAGTCAGCAGCTCTGGATAAGATAATGTGATGGTGCCCCCATGACCACGTCTAATTTTGCAAATCTGATGTATTCACTTTATGTGGTAATAACTTTGGAACGCTTTTACTTATCCAAGTCATTCAGAGATTGTTTTTTCGTGACACATTGTACTTCATGGTAGTCATAAATTTGAGTCAATATATTTCCCCTTTATTTATGAAAAAATCCCAAATTTACCAAACATTTAGAAAAATTTGCAATTTTCAAAATTTCGATTTCTGTGCTTTTAAAACAGAAAGTGATATGTCATAAAATATTTATTACTTAACATTCCCCATATGTCTACTTTATGTTGGCATCATTTTGTAAATGTCATTACATTTTTTTGGGATGTTAGAAGGCTTAGAATTTTAGAGGCAATTCTTAAAACTTTTTACGAAAATTTCCAAAACCCACTTTTTAAGGACCAGTTCAGGTCTGAAGTCACTTTGTGGGGCTTACATTGTGGAAACCCCCATAAATGAATACACCCCTCAAAACTGCTTTTACAAACTTTTTTTTAACCCTTTAGGTGTTAAAAGGTGCCAGTTTTATACTATTTTGGGGTACATATGATTTTTAATTGCTCTATATTAGTTTTTTTGTGAGGCAAGGTAACCAAAAAATGGCCGTTTTGGCACAGTTTTTATTTTTGTTTTTTTTACAACAATTATCTGACAAGGTAGATCATGTGCTATTTTTATAGAGCAGGTTGTTACGGACGCAATGATATCAAATATGCCTACTTTCTTTGTTTACATAATAAAGCATTTTTGAAAAGAAAATAAAAATTTGTGTCTCATTTTCTGAATGCCTTTTTTAAAAATATTTTTCTGACGATCGTCTTGTGCAGGGACTTTTTATTTGCAGGAAAAGTTGACGTTTTTATTAGTACAATTTTTTGGTACATATGATTTTTTGATCATTCATTATTACGCTTTATGAGGCAAGATGACCATAAAATTGGTTGTTTTGGAACAGTTTTTATTTATTTATTTTTACAGCGTTCACCTGACATTTTTATAGAGCAGATCATTACGGATGTGGCGATACCTAATATGTATACTTTTTCTTATTTATTTAAGGTTTTACACAATAATAGCATTTTTGAAACCCCAAAAATTATGTTTTAGTGTCTCCATAGTCTGAGAACCATAGTTTTTATATTTTTTGACCGATTGTCTTAGATAGGGTATCATTTCTTGCGGTATGAGGTGACGTTTTGATTCATACTATTTTGGGGGCATACAAATTTTTGATTGCTTGGTGTTGCACTTTTTGTGAAAATTGCTTTTTTTGGCACAGTTTTTTTTACGGTGTTCAGCTGAGGGGTTAGGTCATGTGATATTCTTATAGAGTTGTTATGGACGCAGTGATACCTAATATGTATACGTTTTTAAATTTATTTAACTTTAACACAATAATAGCATATTATATTTGAAACAAAAAAATTATGTTTTAGTGTCTCCATGTTCTAAGAGCTATAGTTTTTTCAATTTTCTTACGTAGGGGCTCATTTATTGCGGGATGAGGTGACGGTTTTCTTGGTACCATTTTGTGGGACATACGCCTTTTTGATGGCTTGGTGTTGCACTTTTTCTGATGTAAGGTGACAAAAATTGCTTTTTTGTCACTGTTTTTATTTTTTATTTTTTATGGTGTTTATCGGAAGGAGTGGATCATGTAATATTATTAAAAAACCAAGCGTTATGGACGCGGTGATACCCAATATGTGTAGTTTCTTTATTTTTTTTCAGTTTTTTATCTCTTATAAATTAGCTGATATAGGAAAAGGCAATTAAATTAATTTTTAATTTACATTTTTATTTTTTTTATTTTCACACTTTTTTATATCAAGTCCCTCTTGGACCTTGAAGATCCAGTGGGGCTGATGGCTGTACTATACTTTGCAATGCTCTTGCATTGCAAAGTATAGTACTATCAGGTTTCCTGATAGATGGCAACACGAGACGCCTTTACAAAGCAACCGGTTGCCATGGCAACCATTGGGCCGCAGCGCAGCAGCCCGATGGTTGAGAGAGGGAGCCCCCTCCTTCTATTAACTCCATTGATTCCGCTGCCGTGGCATCTAAGGAGTTATAGCAGAGTGTCAGCATAGAGCTGACACTCTCTGTTGATGGCTGCGGCTTTCCTAAAACCACCGCCATCACATTTAGCAAAACCACAACAGGGGTAGAGGGAAAGGGGGGGCAAGGGGCTCAGATGGCGGCAATGTTGTTAATGCCAGGGGCTGGCACGTGCAGAGCACGGCCGGCAAAGTTAAAAGCAGCTGCTGGCGCTGGCGCTGATCGGGCAGAGGGCACGGAAGGGGCTGGCAGGACACATTACAGGGGACAGATGAGGGGCACATATTAGGGCAAAGATCAGCTAATGCCTGATTTCAGGATCTGATCTGCAGAGTGCAGATCAGAGCCTGAAACCGGCATTTTTACACTGCTGCGCTCCAATTGGTTAGTCTGCATAGACTAACCAATCGGAGCGATCGTCGACAAGGGACCACTCTGATCGGTCCCTTGCTGGCATTACTGGACTCTGCACTGTCCTTGACATCGGCAATGCAGGGGCAGAAGCTTTAATCCAAGCGCTTTGCAATTAGCACGTATATAGCCGTATGGCAGTCGGGAAGGGGTTAATATAGATCATGTGATGGACCATGTGTTACCACAAAATCCTGGTCAGCATTTTGCAACACTGTTTAGTGGATGCAATTAAACTTACAGGAATAACTCTATTTGGGTATCTCTCTCTTAGCGCTATTCACAAATGTAGAAAGTAAAGTCTGCCATAATCCTGGAATAAAATCCATATCATTATTATACATCCACGTAAAACAGAAACAGATCCTTAAAATCAAGTAATCCACATGATGCTTGCAGGTTTCAAACATATTTGTTCTTCCCACTTTCTGGCTACTTGTTACCAATGTGTAGGTAAGATGATTATATGGCACTTACTAATATAGCCTTTGTTGAAGTTCTGTGCCATTTTCTATATTTTCATAAGGTATGCCCCTTGCTTGTCAAGTATTTTGTTCTGTCTGCACAGAGGTTTTGACCATAAAATGGCTACTGATGGAGGGTCATGTGACCAGAAAAATCACCCCTGTGGGATGTCTCTGCATAATATACCTGCACTTAACTCCCAGCAGTGCCAGTACAGATGGCAGTGGCAGTGTAAAGTCACGCCCATAAATATTGGGACATCGACACAATTGTAACATTTTTGGCTCTATACACCACCACAATGGATTTGAAATGAAATGAACAAGATGTGCTTTAACTGCAGACTGTCAGCTTTAATTTGAGGGTATTTACATCCAAATCAGGTGAACGGTGTAGGAATTACAACAGTTTGCATATGTGCCTCCCACTTGTTAAGGGACTAAAAGTAATGGGACAATTGGCTTCTCAGCTGTTCCATGGCCAGGTTCCAATTAGCAGATAAAAGGTCCAGAATTAATTTCAAGTGTGCTATTTGCATTTGGAATCTGTTACTGTCAACTTTCAAGATGAGATCCAAAGAGCTGTCACTATAAGTGAAGCAAGCCATCATTAGGCTGAAAAAACAAAACAAACCCATCAGAGAGATAGCAAAAACATTAGGCGTGGCCAAAACAACTGCTTGGAACATTTTTAAAAAGAAGGAACACACCGTCTAGCTCAGCAACACCAAAAGACCCGGAAGACCACTGAAAACAACTGTGGTGGATGACCGAAGAATTCTTTCCCTGGTGAAGAAAACACTCTTCGCAACAGTTGGCCAGATCAAGAACACTGTCCAGGAAGTAGGTGTATGTGTGTCAAAGTCAACAATCAAGGGAATACTTCACCAGAGCAAATACAGAGGGTTCACCACAAGATGTAAACAATTGGTGAGCCTCAAAAACAGGAAGGCCAGATTAGAGTTTGCCAAACAACATCTAAAAAAGCCTTCACATTTCTGGAACAACATTCTATGGACAGATAAGACCAAGATCAACTTGTACCAGAGTGATGGGAAGAGAAGAATATGGAGAAGGAAAGGAACTGCTCATGATCCTAAGCATACCACCTCATCAGTGAAGCATGGTGGTGGTAGTGTCATGGTGTGGGCATGTATGGCTGCCAATGGAACTGGTTCTCTTGTATTTATTGATGATGTGACTGCTGACAAAAGCAGCAGGATGAATTCTGAAGTGTTTCGGGCAATATTATCTGCTCATATTCAGCCAAATGCGTCAGAACTCATTGGACGGCGCTTCACAGTGCAGATGGACAATGACCCAAAGCATACTGCAAAAGCGACCAAAGAGTTTTTTAAGGGAAAGTGGAATGTTATGCAATGGCCAAGTCAATCACCTGACCTGAATCTGATCATTTCACTTGCTGAAGACAAAACTGAAGGCAAAATGCAACAAAAACAAGCAGGAACTGAAGACAGTTGCAGTAGAGGCCTGGCAGAGCATCTCCAGGGATGAAACCTAGTGTCTGGTGATGTCTATGCGTTCCAGATATCTGTCACCACCAGCTCTCTGAGAAGGTCTCTTGCATGATGTTCTTTGTTTTGGTTTCACTTTGTCTTCTCCTTTCCTTCTCCCAGCTGTCACCTATTCACACTAATTGCCTCCCTTTATATTCCCTCCCATACTGCCTCACTTTGCGGTTTATATTACTTCCTTTATTAAAGTGATCACTGCTGGAGACTTCTGTTACTGCTTGTTCAGATAAGTCCTTTCTTGTATTGTGTTTACTTGATGGCTTGATTCTAGGTGACCCTGACTCCCTCCGTATTAAGTGCAGTGGTCGTGTCCCCTCAGGGTTTTCAGGTGTCACACAGTCTAGGTACGAGGGCATGCAATCGTCTACCTCTGAGACCTTTGTATGAGCTTAGCAGTCAGGGTGAGCTCTTAGGATTTTCCAGGGGTCACCTTTATGCTCCTTAGTTTGGGATCAAGCCAGTCGGATGTTTATCCATAACTTCCAGCTATCTGCAATATCATCCGTGACAATATCAGGCTGTAATTGACTGCAAAGGATTTGCAGCCAAGTATTAAAAAGTGAAAGTTTGATTTATGATTATTATTCCTTCCCATTACTTTTGGTCCCTTAACAAGTGGGAGGCACATATGCAAACTGTTGTAATTCCTACACCGTTCACCTGATTTGGATGTAAATAGCCTCAAATTAAAGCTAACAGTCTGCAGTTAAAGTACATCTTGTTAGTTTCATTTCAAATACATTGTGGTGGTGTATAGAGCCAAAAAATTTAGAATTGTGTCGATGTCCCAATATTTATGGACCTGACTGTATTTCAATGGAGGAGACATCAAATGGAGGGGATGCACAGCAAAGACAGGATTGAACAACTCACCAGAATGACTTCATACTTAAACCTGACCATCATTGGGTTCCAAACAGAACCTGGAATCGTCACTAAAGTTTATAAAGTTCCAGTCCATAGCAGTCCAGGTTTTTCGTTCATGACACCACTGCAAACAAAAAGAACAGTGGGTAGCTGTCAATGGCATGACATGTAATGAGAATTGTGACAGCAAATCTGCTGAGTGCCTGGAAATGGTTCAGGCAGAGACGATGGTGCAAAATGAAGTTGCCACATTTCTATGGATAGTGAAACTAGCCTATGCTTTTTGGCAGATTAGGCAATCCTCTCTATTGGAAGCATGTCTGGGTTGTCCAGATACTGTTGGATGTGTGTCCATGCTCTAATACCTCCTAACAGCTAGGTAAGAACCTGATAGGCAATTCTTCGAAATCACCACCCTGTTTCTCTCAATGATATTCCCCCTCTCAAAGTCTGTCAACTGGGAAAAATGTCTTCGAGTGTGCTGTAGAGTCATGACTAGCTGCCAACGGTCTCTTACCAAGAGGTACACGTCCCAAAAATAGCCTCTGAGAGCCTTATTTAGGTCACAGTTTTATGCCAAGACTCAGTGCCTAATCAGACCACACCTATAATCATTTACACATCTGCTTGAGACATAACTGCATGCTGAGTTTTGCAGCATTATTATTTTTTGTCAATGAGTGTGTGTATATTAGAGATAAGTAAATCAATTCTACCTATTTGGAATTTGTCTCAAATTTCTTAGTTACATAAAAGACATAAGTCCATCAAGTTCAACCAAGGGATAGGATGGGATGCAAATTTTAGAGAACGGAGTGAGACTCACATTTCCACATTAGTGTCATTTACTTTAAGAATTTTTTCTAGCCCCTTTTTAAAACTGTCCATTGTTCCTGCTGTGACCATGCCCTGAGGTAGACTATTCCACAGATTCAAAGTTCTTATAGTGAAGAGGCCTTGACGCTTCTGGAGACTGAACTTTTTCTTCTCCAGCAGTGTCCCCTTGTCTTTTGAGGGGATTTTATATGGAACAGCGTTTCAGCATATTTTTTGTATGGCCCATTTATATATTTGTATAGGTTAATCATGCCGTCTCTTCTCAAGACTAAATAAATGTAGTTCTTTTAATTTCATTTCATTTTTGTAATCTAAATTAATACTTTTAATCTTGTGATTTGTTCCCAGGCGAATTGGGGAAAAGAGAGGGCTAATACTCCACTGGAAAAAAACACATGCAAGTCAGTTCTCCTTCCATAAGGATAAGAAAACTGAAGGACAGCTCGGAAGCTGTCTTACATTTAGAACTGGCACTGGATGCGCTGAAGTTATGGAGAGGCCTGCACCTCTTCATAACTTCAGCAGAACCACCGCCAGCATTGGTCCTTTATTAAGACCGGCGTCTAAAGCACCGGTCTTAATAAATGTGCTCCAAAGTCCATGAGACAACAAAACAATCAACACATTTCTTTAGCGGAACAGAAATTCTTAAAGAGTCTTTGTAAATATACAAACTAATGCAGTTTGTAGCTCACCCAGTAGCTGTGCAGTTTTCTGGCAATAGTTTTCCAGTTAGAGAGGCCCGCAGTCTCAAAACTCCAGCTTTCCAGCAGCTCATACATCACCCACAATGCTAGCTGGCCTCCTTTTAATTACCCAGGAGCCCCATCTGGACTCCACATCAAAACAAGGTGAAATCCTGGAGAGAGTAAAACTGGATCTGTGCCAAATTACTCCCATCATATCCATACTCCAGCACCATGATGGGATGATTATACTACTGCCGAACTTCGACAAGAAATTTGATTTGTTACAAATTAATTAGTCACAAATCACTATTAATCAGGTATATCCAGGCCTCTCAGTGTGAAGGCTTAGAAGTTAACCCTTGGCGACTAGGCATTTAAAAATGGCACCCACTGGTATGTGTAGCAGACGCCATGGCGTCAGAACAGACGCCTGGCACTAATGTCCATGACTGGCAGTCACATACTTTTAACCCTTCAGATGCATGGTTGATTTGGTGGAGCGATTTGTGTGGTTCATTGCAATAACGATGAGACTCCTCCGTGCTAAGTAGTTATTTGACTTCAGGTGGTCAAATAACCAGCAACTGCCCCTGTTTGGACATGATCCTATATGATAGCTACTTTTCAAGAAGTCCATGTCCAGCATATTTGAAGGACAAGTGGCGTTCAACAATAACGGGTCTGTGATGCCTTTAGATGTCTGGGGCTGCACGTTCGCTACACTGAATGGATCGCTGTATGTCTACCCTTCACGACAGGTGTGGGTGACCCACTCAAAGCCATTCATCATGGGGATCGGGGATTTCAATAGTGATGATAAATTTGCTTCCACTGCACACTTGCACAGGGCAAAATATTTAACTGTATCATTAAAATAATGGATTAACTCTGAATGTCAGTGCAGTAGAATGTAATGCACATGGCGATATACAGTATTACACCTGCAGCCGTAGTAATTAAAGAGTAACTGAACTTTTAATAAAATTTTTGTTAAAAATGTCCTAATACCATAATAACACTTTTTTTTATATACTTTATTAAGGCTTTTTGTATTTTTAATAGACTTTACCCACCCTAAAGCACACATTTCACTGTGCACTTAAAATTGACTTTTCTGTACACTGCTGACTTCTAAGCGGAGTATGGACTGTGAACTCCATTAATGGGACTGCAGCGCAGGAAGTACAGGCAGGAGCGCACATTGCTGCTCTTGCCCGTGGCCCCCGGAAGATTTACTAAATGCTGGGTATCCTGTAACCATGTGCTATGCCAGGATTAGCTGAGCGGAGCGGGCTCCTGCCTGTGCCTGCTTCGCTGAGCTAAAAGCTGACATGCAGGACTCTTTAGCTTAGTGAAGCAGGCACAGACAGGAACCCACCGATTTCTGGCTGTGTGTATCTATTGTAACCTGAGATGATGTTGAAGATTAGTCAACCATTATACTACAGCTGGATTGTTGGCTAAAACACAACTTCTGGATGACAGTGGCAGCTCTGGCCTGTTGCTGAGGCTGCTGACACCATCAACCCTTCTGCTGCTACTTGTGCCAGCTACAGCAACATTTTTTCCATTGCCTGTCCCTTTGGAGGGCCCAGGCAAATTTCTGTTGGCTATAGTGTACAGTAACTGTATCAGTAATATAACAAATTAACTACAAATGTGTCAGCAGTTCAACACGATGCAGCAATATATTAGACCACCCTTTAATATTGAGGCACAGTAATTCTATATATAAACTAAAAGATTCAAGGGGATTGTGTCAGCAGTTGAGCAAGATGAGCGCTGGAATATATTAGACCACCCTTTAATACTGTGGCATAGTAATTCTATAGACAAAATAAGAGATTAACTGCAAATGTACCATTGGCTAAAAAAAAAGATAAGATGGCAATACAGTATATTACACCACACTTCAATACTGAGGCACAGTAATTCTATGTATAAATTAAAAGATTAAAGGGGTATTCCCATCTTAGACAATGGGGGCATATTGCTAGGATATGCCCCCATTGTCTGATAGGTGCGGGTCCCACCGCTGGGACCCGCACCTATATCGAGAATAGAACGGGGATCGCTGTGGCTGGAGGACCCCAGTTTTCCCGGGTTCTGTTCACCACCAAGCGCTAATCCCTACCTCTTCCATAGAAGTGAATGGGAGCGTGCCATGCATGCGCGGCCCATGCTCACATTCATTTCTATGGGGCAGACGGTAATAGCCGAGCCAGCGCTCGTCTATTTTCGGCGGCCCCATAGAAATAAATGGAGGGCAGCTGCACATGTGCAGTGCGCTCTCCTTCACTTTCGGGGCTCGGTTCTCGATATAGGTGCGGGTCCCAGCGGTGGGACCTGCACCTATAAGACAATGGGGGCATATCCTAGTGATATGCCCCCATTGTCTGAGATGAGAAAACCCCTTTAACTGGGATTGTGGCAGCAGGTGAACAAGATGCACACGGCAATTACACTCAACCTGCACTGTCCCTGCATTCTTCCTATGCTCTGCCTATGCTCCCCCTACAGTGTCGAAAAACTCTCCCTACACTGTCCCTGCACTCTCCGTATATATTATTCTACAATTAAAATCTTTCTGCAACACTGTCCCTAGCACATCTCTACCTATGCACAGATCACATTGAAATGGCAGACACCGCACGGGATGAGCCTTTTTTAGGTCAGCAACATCACTGGGGATGATTATCTGCAGATTGGCTAACTGTAACATGTGCAGCAGCCATTTTAGAAAAAATATTGTTACCACAAAACAGGAAATTCGGATTCTCGGCACATTGAATTTTTCCTAAACTTCAGATTGAATTCCACTTTGAATGTGTCACTTCACTCAACACTACTAATATCTATGCCAGTCCCTGGCTGGAGTAGATTTCAGTGTTTTTTTATGCCAGAAAACTGACATTGAAGATGATAAATGTGGTAGGGCCAATGGCCCCACCCCATTTACAGGAAAGCAATGAAGATTAGTGATGAGCGGCAGGGTCTATATTCGAATTGGTGATATTTCACTAATATTTTGTAGAATATTTGTCATATATTCACAAATTTCGAGAATTCAAGATTATTTTATTGAATGCGATAAATAGGCAATGTAAAAATTGCGTAATGCAAATTCGTAACGCGAAATACAGGCATGGGTCACTTTGGCTATTTTTCAAACTATTACTATTACACAACCAATTGTAGTCGGTCAGACTATAGTAAGATAATGGGCTAAACCCTTTAATCAATAATAGACTTCACAATAAATGGGTAGCTTATTAGGTTTAAAACATAACATTTATTAATGTATGTAGATAAAATAATGGGCCCTACTATACTAAACAATTCTTAATAGTTTACCACTAGTTACACTAATCTCCTATAAAAAATGGGCGGAGATGGGAAGGGACCATGTATAGGGATAGCAACAATGTAAGGAAACAGGGTGAAGGGTAGCCAGGTACCAAGGCAGAAAGACACAGCGCTGGGTCCAAACCCTAGATAGCCCTGTCCTTCTATATCCTCCCTCCTATCTACATAAATATCCCTATTGTCACCCTCCCTAATTGTGGACTGCCCAGCTTTGCCCGATAGCCAGAATATGGTCCTATAGATGTTATCCCTAACAAGAAAGGCAAGGGAAGGAAAAGCTGGCAAAAAATGGATGTGATGAAACAAGATCAGGTATGTTCACAGCTGAGATGAGTCACTTATAGTGCCTGAACAAGTTCATACACACAAGGATGTGTATAATCAGATGATCAAAATGTCCCAAGAATGTACATATTCAAGTGGTCATGGAGACCCGACGCGTTTCCTCAGTGATACCTGATTCGTCAGGGGACAAAGTTATATCCAAATAACCCCTAAACTGGGGTCACTTATCCAGCAAAATAGAGGGGTCACAGCGAGCACATTAATATATCATGCCTAATAAGCTAATACAGTCCCTCCTGTGATGGACAGCTGTACAGCAGGTAAAATGCATAGGTAGATAATTATGTGGCCTCCAACCAGCCAAGCGTTATGGTGATAAAGGCCGAATTGCCCTCTATTTCACATGGCCTGTGGTAGTTCCTGGTATTTAGTCTCTGTTCATATAGAGAAAAAGATATAGTGTATTCAGTATTCGATATACACTAATGTCCAGGTGTGAGTGCCAAAACCTGGAAAGTCAACCAGGAATAACCAGAGGTCACCAGTCTTAACTGTACAAGGTTATACTTGTCAGTAAAACTTCAATCCAAGCTTAGTAAACCAATGATAGTCAATTCATAAATGCATCACATTAGTTAGGAGTATCTATTTGGTATACCTCCCAACCAATTATAAATACATCACGTCAGTTGATAGTATCTATTTAATATACAATGTAACCGATCTCCCACTAGTAATATCACTAGCGGACGTTTAGCGATCAGTGCAATGTTGCTTATCAAATGCTGTAACAATCTGATATAAAAGCATATAGGCATAAACGGCTTATCTGTCCAGTTGTTGATGATAATCCCTATACATGGTCCCTTCCCATCTCCGCCCATTTTCTATTTTTCAAACTAGTATAAGTTTCCTGAGACTGGTGAAAATGGTTGGCACGGCAGAACATTATAATAGCTTTATATGCAGATAGAGGTAAGTGCTCCAATATATTCGCGATTGCGCTAATTGGCAGTGATTAGAATATTTTATCGCACTATGCGCAACTTCAAATTTTAGCAGGTCTGACTACAGATTACTGATGGGTGCATTAAGTATGGTTGTGAACTTGACATTGCTTCCTTCTCATTGGTCCACAAGCAAGAAGCAGAGAGGAATCATGTGTTCAGATGGAAAAAAATTCAGACTATTCGATATAACGAATATACTGCATAGTACTATATTCTAAATATTCACAAATTCTCGAAGAGGCGATATTTGCGATAAAAATTTGGTATTCAAATATTCGTGCTCATCACTAATGAAGATAGTGGGGATACACCATTTGCGCAAAATTTTTTGCATAAATTGCAGACACAGAACTTGCAACTTTTTTCACACCAAGAAAACTACCAAACCATTATAATAGATCTGCTCCTGAGTGTCTCAAGAGAAAGTTGTCCTTGTTAGCTGAATGGCATTTGTCAGGACCTCAGGGGTGCTGTTTCTCATTAAGGAGACCACCTAGTATACATGACTAGTAATGTAGTCGAGCCAATGATGCAAATTAGCATGTCTTACTTTTATTGGCATCTAATACGCTTAGTATTCTTCTCTTTTTGTCAGAATATCTAAATTTAATATATTTCCCAGAAACCTAAATGTATGCAAATTAGCTTTCCTTTATGAAAAAATACAGATTTAAAAGTTTGAGGCTACAACCAGGGGAAATCCTATTATAAAAAAGAACAGATAGAACAGTTTGAGGATCCCACCAAGGGAAAATCTTATTATAAAAAAGCAGTGATTGAACAGTAGTGTCGGGTGCGAATATTCGAATCGCGAATATTAATCGCGAATATCGGCACTTTGAGAATTTGCGAATATTTGGAATATAGTGATATAATTTTGAATATTCTAGATTTTTTGTCATCAGTAACCTCCCTTCTTGCTTGTGGGCCAATAATAAGGCTGCAATGTCTTTGAGCTTACCAACATCCCTAGTAACCAATAGGAAAGTTGCCTACCCCTTACTATATAAGAACCTCCCGAGCAGCCATTTTCTACAGTTTTTTAAAGTTCCGAGAGAGACAGCAGTGCCATTGCTGTGCTCTGTGCTTTCTACACTACATTAGATAGATAGTTAGATAGCTTATACATATAATACAGATAGTTAGTAGGTAGAGTTGAGCGAACACCTGGATGTTCGGGTTCGAGAAGTTCGGCCGAACCTCCCGGAAATGTTCGGGTTCGGGATCCGAACCCGACCCGAACTTCGTCCCGAACCCCATTGAAGTCAATGGGGACCAAAACTTTTGGGCACTAAAAAGGCTGTAAAACAGCCCAGGAAAGAGCTAGAGGGCTGCAAAAGGCAGCAACATGTAGGCAAATCCCCTGCAAACAAATGTGGATAGGGAAATGAATTAAAATTAAAATTAAAAAAAATAAAATTAACCAATATCAATTGGACAGAGGTCCCATAGCAGAGAATCTGGCTTCACATCAGCAGAGAATCAGTCTCTTCATGCCATAGCAAAGAATCTGGCTTCATGTCAGCAGAGAATCAGTCTCTTCATGCCATAGCAGAGAATCTGGCTTCATGTCAGCACAGAATCAGTCTTCATGTCATAGCAGAGAATCAGGCTTCACGTCACCCACCACTGGAACAGGCCACTGTCACATATTTAGGCCCAGGCACCCAGACAGAGGAGAGAGGTCCCGTAACAAAGAATCTGGCCTTATGTCAGCACAGAATCAGTCTTCATGTCATAGCAGAGAATCAGGCTTCACGTCACCCACCACTGGAACAGGCCACTGTCACACATTTAGGCCCCGGCACCCAGACAGAGGAGAGAGGTCCCGTAACAGAGAATCTGGCCTTATGTCAGCGCAGAATCAGTCTTCATGTCATACCAGAGAATCAGGCTTCACGTCACCCACCACTGGAACAGGCCACTGTCACACATTTAGGCCCCGGCACCCAGACAGAGGAGAGAGGTCCCGTAACAGAGAATCTGGCCTTATGTCAGCGCAGAATCAGTCTTCATGTCATAGCAGAGAATCAGGCTTCACGTCACCCACCACTGGAACAGGCCACTGTCACACATTTAGGCCCAGGCACCCAGGCAGAGGAGAGAGGTCCCGTAACAGAGAATCTGGCCTTATGTCAGTGCAGAATCAGTCTTCATGTCATAGCAGAAAATCAGGCTTCACGTCACCCACCACTGGAAGAGGCCACTGTCACACATTTAGGCCCCGGCACCCAGACAGAGGAGAGAGGTCCCGTAACAGAGAATCTGGCCTTATGTCAGCGCAGAATCAGTCTTCATGTCATAGCAGAGAATCAGGCTTCACGTCACCCACCACTGGAACAGGCCACTGTCACACATTTAGGCCTCGGCACCCAGACAGAGGAGAGAGGTCCCGTAACAGAGAATCTGGCCTTATGTCAGCACAGAATCAGTCTTCATGTCATAGCAGAGAATCAGGCTTCACGTCACCCACCACTGGAACAGGCCACTGTCACATATTTAGGCCCAGGCACCCAGGCAGAGGAGAGAGGTCCCGTAACAGAGAATCTGGCCTTATGTCAGCGCAGAATCAGTCTTCATATCATAGCAGAGAATCAGGCTTCACGTCACCCACCACTGGAACAGGCCACTGTCACACATTTAGGCCCCGGCACCCAGACAGAGGAGAGGTTCATTCAACTTTGGGTTGCCCCGCAATATAATGGTAAAATGAAAATAAAAATAGGATTGAATGAGGAAGTGCCCTGGAGTAGAATAATATATTGTTAAGGGGAGGTAGTTAATATCTAATCTGCACAAGGGATGGACAGGTCCTGTGGGATCCATGCCTGGTTCATTTTTATGAACGTCAGCTTGTCCACATTGGCTGTAGACAGGCGGCTGCGTTTGTCTGTAATGACGCCCCCTGCCGTGCTGAATACACGTTCAGACAAAACGCTGGCCGCCGGGCAGGCCAGCACCTCCAAGGCATAAAAGGCTAGCTCTGGCCACGTGGACAATTTGGAGACCCAGAAGTTGAATGGGGCCGAACCATCAGTCAGTACGTGGAGGGGTGTGCACAGGTACTGTTCCACCATGTTAGTGAAATGTTGCCTCCTGCTAACACGTTCCGTATCAGGTGGTGGTGCAGTTAGCTGTGGTGTGTTGACAAAACTTTTCCACATCTCTGCCATGCTGACCCTGCCCTCAGAGGAGCTGGCCGTGACACAGCTGCGTTGGCGACCTCTTGCTCCTCCTCTGCCTTCGCCTTGGGCTTCCACTGGTTCCCCTGTGACATTTGGGAATGCTCTCAGTAGCGCGTCTACCAACGTGCGCTTGTACTCGCGCATCTTCCTATCACGCTCCAGTGTAGGAAGTAAGGTGGGCACATTGTCTTTGTACCGGGGATCCAGCAGGGTGGCAACCCAGTAGTCCGCACACGTTAAAATGTGGGCAACTCTGCTGTCGTTGCGCAGGCACTGTAGCATGTAGTCGCTCATGTGTGCCAGGCTGCCCTGAGGTAAGGACAAGCTGTCCTCTGTGGGAGGCGTATCGTCATCGTCCTGTGTTTCCCCCCAGCCACGCACCAGTGATGGGCCCGAGCTGCTTTGGGTGCCACCCCGCTGTGAACATGCTTCATCCTCATCCTCCTCCACCTCCTCCTCATCCTCATCCTCGTCCTCCTCGTCCTCCAGTAGTGGGCCCTGTCTGGCCACATTTGTACCTGGCCTCTGGTGTTGCAAAAAACCTCCCTCTGAGTCACTTCGAAGAGACTGGCCTGAAAGTGCTAAAAATGACCCCTCTTCCTCCTCTTCCTCCTGGGCCACCTCCTCTTCCATCATCGCCCTAAGTGTTTTCTCAAGGAGACATAGAAGTGGTATTGTAACGCTGATAACGGCGTCATCGCCACTGGCCATGTTGGTGGAGTACTCGAAACAGCGCAACAGGTCACACAGGTCTCGCATGGAGGCCCAGTCATTGGTGGTGAAGTGGTGCTGTTCCGCAGTGCGACTGACCCGTGCGTGCAGCAGCTGAAACTCCACTATGGCCTGCTGCTGCTCGCACAGTCTGTCCAGCATGTGCAAGGTGGAGTTCCACCTGGTGGGCACATCGCATATGAGGCGGTGAGCGGGAAGGCCGAAGTTACGCTGTAGCGCAGACAGGCGTGCAGCAGCAGGGTGTGAACGCCGGAAGCGCGAACAGACGGCCCGCACTTTATGCAGCAGCTCTGACATGTCGGGGTAGTTGCGAATGAACTTCTGCACCACCAAATTCAGCACATGCACCAGGCAAGGGATGTGCGTCAAACCGGCTAGTCCCAGAGCTGCAACGAGATTTCGCCCATTATCGCACACCACCAGGCCGGGCTTGATGCTCACCGGCAGCAACCACTCGTCGGTCTGTTGTTCTATACCCCGCCACAACTCCTGTGCGGTGTGGGGCCTGTCCCCCAAACATATGAGTTTCAGAATGGCCTGCTGACGTTTAACCCGTGCTGTGCTGAAGTTGGTGGTGAAGGTGTGTGGCTGACTGGATGAGCAGGTGGAAGAAGAGGAGGGGGAAGGTGAGTAGGAGGAGGAGGAGACAGGAGGCAAAGAATGTTGCCCTGCGATCCTTGGCGGCGGAAGGACGTGCGCCAAACAGCTCTCCGCCTGGGGCCCAGCCGCCACTACATTTACCCAGTGTGCAGTTAGGGAGATATAGCGTCCCTTGCCGTGCTTACTGGTCCACGTATCTGTGGTTAGGTGGACCTTGCCACAGATGGCGTTGCGCAGTGCACACTTGATTTTATCGGACACTTGGTTGTGCAGGGAAGGCACGGCTCTCTTGGAGAAGTAGTGGCGGCTGGGAACAACATACTGTGGGACAGCAAGCGACATGACCTGTTTGAAGCTGTCTGTGTCCACCAGCCTAAATGACAGCATTTCATAGGCCAGTAGTTTAGAAATGCTGGCATTCAGGGCCAGGGATCGAGGGTGACTAGGTGGGAATTTACGCTTTCTCTCAAATGTTTGTGAGATGGAGAGCTGAACGCTGCCGTGTGACATGGTTGAGATGCTTGGTGACGCAGGTGGTGGTGTTGGTGGTACATCCCATGTTTGCTGGGCGGCAGGTGCCAACATTCCTCCAGAGGCGGAGGAAGAGGCCGAGGCGGCGGCAGCAGCAGAAGAGGCCGAGGCGGCAGCAGCAGAAGAGGTAGCAGGGGGAGCCTGAGTGACTTCTTTGTTTTTAAGGTGTTTACTCCACTGCAGTTCATGCTTTGCATGCAGGTGCCTGGTCATGCAGGTTGTGCTAAGGTTCAGAACATTAATGCCTCGCTTCAGGCTCTGATGGCACAGCGTGCAAACCACTCGGGTCTTGTCGTCAGCACATTGTTTAATGAAGTGCCATGCCAGGGAACTCCTTGAAGCTGCCTTTGGGGTGCTCGGTCCCAGATGGCGGCGGTCAGTAGCAGGCGGCGTCTCTTGGCGGCGGGTGTTCTGATTTTGCCCACTGCTCCCTCTTTTGCTACGCTGTTGGCTCGGTCTCACCACTGCCTCTTCCTCCGAACTGTGAAAGTCAGTGGCATGACCTTCATTCCATGTGGGGTCTAGGACCTCATCGTCCCCTGCATCGTCTTCCACCCAGTCTTGATTCCTGACCTTCTGTTCAGTCTGCACAGTGCAGAAAGACGCAGCAGTTGGCACCTGTGTTTCGTCATCCTCAGAGACGTGCTGAGGTGGTATTCCCATGTCCTCATCATCAAGAAACATAAGTGGTTGTGCGTTAGTGCATTCTATCTCTTCCACCCCTGGGGAAGGGCTAGGTGGATGCCCTTGGGAAACCCTGGCAGCAGAGTCTTCAAACAGCATAAGAGACTGCTGCATAACTTGAGGCTCAGACAGTTTCCCTGATATGCATGGGGGTGATGTGACAGACTGATGGGCTTGGTTTTCATGCGCCATCTGTGCGCTTTTTGCAGAAGACTGGGTGGGAGATAATGTGAACGTGCTGGATGCACTGTCGGCCACCCAATTGACTAATGCCTGTACCTGCTCAGGCCTTACCATCCTTATAACGGCATTGGGTCCCACCAAATATTGCTGTAAATTCTGCTGGCTACTGGGACCTGAGGTAGTTGGTTCACTAGGACGTGTGGCTGTGGCAGAACGGCCACGTCCTCTCCCAGCACCAGAGGGTCCACTAACACCACCACGACTATGTCCACGTCCGCGTCCCTTATTAGATGTTTTCCTCATTGTTCCCGTTCACCACAATTTTGAAAATGGCAAATTTGGGAATAGTTTTTCAACCCAGAACAAAAACGGTGCTTTTACGGTCACTACAAATAATTTGACCAGCTCAAACAGTACAGATTTGGTTGAATAGAAATGTGAGGCCTATTTTTTTTTTGCGCTGTGTGACAGGTATACGTTTAATCACAGAATTAGACTTGTATCTGCACGGTAGCGTGTGTGTTAAGTTTTTCTGAATGACACTATCAGCACCTTGAATCTAAGATATCCTTATTGGGATAGATTTCAAGTAGGCCTCATATAGCATAAACTACTTATTTTGAGAATGTCAAATTTGGGAATAGTTTTTCACCCCAGAACAAAAACTGTGCTTTTACGGTCACTACAAATAACTTGACCAGCTCAAACAGTACAGACTTGGTTGAATAGAAATGTCAGGTCTATTTTTTAGGCGCTGGGTGACGGGCTAAACTTGCCCCTGATGTAGTATTTGGCCAAAAAATAACCACACTATTGATGGTTATATGCACTTGGGTGACACAGGCTCAGCCTGCACCTGATGTAGTATATGGCCAAAAATTAACCACACTGTTGATGGTTAAATGCACTTGGGTGACACAGGCTCAGCCTGCACCTGATGTAGTATATGGCCAAAAATTAACCATACTGTTGATGGTTAAATGCACTTGGGTGACACAGGCTCAGCCTGCACCTGATGTAGTATATGGCCAAAAAATAACCACACTGTTGATGGTTAAATGCACTTGGGTGACACAGGCTCAGCCTGCACCTGATGTAGTATATGGCCAAAAAATAACCAGACTGTTGATGGTTAAATGCACTTCGGTGACACAGGCTCAGCCTGCAGCTGATGTAGGATATAGCAAAAAATAACCACACTTTTGATGGTTAAAAGCACTTGGTGGTAGCTTGTGCTGGCGCACCACAAGCCACAAAATGGCCGCCGATCACCCCAGAAAAAAGTGATCTAAAAACGCTCTGGGCAGCCTAAAAAAAGTGAGCAAGTCGATATTAGCACTTCAATGATCCACAGCCGGAGATCGATCACAGAATGAAGTCTTTTGGAGGAGTTAATCTGCCTAATCTCGCCCTAACGTCGCAGCAGCAACCTCTCCCTATGCTTGAATCAGCAGATTGACGTGCAGCGCTACGTGACCCAAGCTTATATAGAGGCTGGGTCACATGCTGCACTGGCCAATCACAGCCATGCCAATAGTAGGCAAGGCTGTGATGGCCTCTTGGGGCAAGTAGTATGACGCTTGTTGATTGGCTGCTTTGCAGCCTTTCAAAAAGCGCCAAGAAAGCGCCGAACACCGAACCCGAACCCGAACCCAGACTTTTACGAAAATGTTCGGGTTCGGGTCCGTGTCACGGACACCCCAAAATATACAGTTCGGGTTCGCTCATCCCTATTAGTAGGAGATAGTCAGTGTAAGTTATATCCTGATATAGTGTAGCTGTTGCAGTGCAGTGTGTTAGGTAGTGTGATAGGTCCTGCTGTGTCCATACATACATGCTTCAGACATAGTGCTGTGATGTCACAACAATACATAGTTCACCAATTAGTAATATGTAGTAAGACCTGCTAAAATGTGAAGTTTCATGTACTGTATTGTGCCAAAATATTCGCATTCGAGAATATATTTGGGCACTCTAACTGCATATAAAGCCATTTTTAATGTTCTGCCGTGCCAACCATTTTCTCCAATCTCAGGAAACTTCTAGCCGCTTGGAAAATGTAGCAAAAGTGACCCACGTCTGTATTTTGCGCGGATTACGCGAATATTACATTGACGATTTTTCACAATCAAGAAAATAATCTTGAATTTGTGAATTTGCAAATATATATAATGAATATTCGCCCAAATATTCGTGAAATATCGCAAATTCGAATATTACCACTGTCGCTCATCACTATTGAACAGTTCAAGGCTACCATCAGTGGAAAATCTGAGGCCTCATGCACACGACCGTTTTTTTTTTTGCGGGCCGTAGAAACGGGGTCCGTAGGTCCGTGATCCGTGTCCGTTTTTTCTTCCATGGGTCTTCCTTGATTTTTGGAGGATCCACGGACATGAAAGAAAAAGTCGTTTTAGTGTCCGCCTGGCCGTGCGGAGCCAAACGGATCCATCCTGATTTACAATGCAAGTCAATGGGGACGGATCCGTTTGACGTTGACACAATATGGTGCAATTGCAAACGGATCCGTCACCCATTGACTTTCAATGTAAAGTCAGGAGTCCCTATTATACCATCGGATCAGAGTTTTCTCCAATCCGATGGTATATTTTAACTTGAAGTGTCCCCATCACCATGGGAACACCTCTATGTTCGAATATACCATCGGATTTGAGTTAGATCATGAAAACTCATATCAGACAGTATATTCTAACACAGAGGTGTTCCCATAGTGATGGGGACGCTTCAAGTTGGAATATACTACGAACTGTGTACATGACTGCCCGCACCTGAGGGGTTAATTGTGCGTATCATAGCCCCCTGTAAGAGATCAGGTGCTGCCAAGCAGGAGGGGGCACACCCTCCTCCCTCCCCAGTTTTAAATTCATTGGTGGCCAGTCCGGCCCCCCTCCCTCCCCTGTATTACTGTACATTCATTGGTGGCCAGTGGGCCCCCCCATCCCTCCCCTGTATTACTGTACATTCATTGGTGGCCAGTGAGCCCCCCTCCCTCCCCTGTATTACTGTACATTCATTGGTGGCCAGTGCGGCCCCCCCTCCCTCCCCTGTATTACTATACATTCATTGGTGGCCAGTGGGCACCACTCCCTCCCCTCCTAATTAAAATCCCCCCCATCATTGGTGGCAGCGGAGAGTTCCGATCGGAGTCCCAGTTTAATCGCTGGGACTCCGATCGGTAACCATGGCGCTGCTCCTACTGGTAAGTGAAAGGTCTGTGCGTCACATTGCTTATAGCACAGACCTGTCACTTACTAGAAGGAGGAACGCCCGGCCGGTCACAGACATCGCAGGTAAGTATAATGCTTCTAAAAATTGCTAAGTAACCATGGCAACCAGGACTGCAGTAGCATCCTGGTTGCCATGGTTACCGATCGGAGTCCCAGCGATTAAACTGGGACTCCGATCGGAACTCTCCGCTGCCATTAATGATCTGGGCGGGGATTTTAATTAGGAGAAGGAGGGAGGGGGGCCCGCACTGGCCACCAATGAATGTACAGTAATACAGGGAAGGGAGGGGGGGCCTACTGGCCACCAATGAATGTACAGTAATACAGGGGAGGGAGGGGGGCCCACTGGCCACCAATGAATGTACAGTAATACAGGGGAGGGAGGGGGGCCGCACTGGCCACCGATGAATGTAATACAGGGGAGGGAGGGGGGCACACTGGCCACTAATTAATTTAAAACTGGGGAGAGGGGGGGTGCCCCCTCCTGCCTCGCAGCACCTGATCTCTTACAGGGGCTATGATCCGCACAATTAACCCCTCAGGTGCGGATCACAGCCCCCTGTAAGAGATCGGGTGCTGCCAGGCAGCAGGGGGCAGTCATATACACAGTTCTTAGTATATTCTAACTTGAAGCGTCCCCATCAATATGGGAACACCTCTGTGTTAGAATATACTGTCGGATCTGAGTTTTCACGAAGTGAAAACTCAGCTCTGAAAAAGCTTTTATGCAGACGGATCTGCGATCCGTCTGTCTGAAAGTAGCCTACAGCCACGGATCACGGATGCCAATCTTGTGTGCATCCGTGTTTTTTCACGGACCCATTGACTTGAATGGGTCCGTGAACCGTTGTCGGTCAAGAAAATAGGACAGGTCATATTTTTTTGACGGACAGGAGACACGGATCACGGCCGCGGATGAACAACGGTGTATTTTCCGAGTTTTCAACTGACTCATTGAAAGTCAATGGGTCCGCAGAAAATCACGGAAAACGGAACAACGGCCACGGATGCACACGACGGTCGTGTGCATGAGGCCTGAAAAAGCACTTAATCAGCAGGGCCAATTAGAGTTGGGTTACCAGGGAGAGTTTGAATCTCTTTCCTAAGTTATATACTCTGGCACCTGTATACAGTGGTGTGCCTTGGGTCTTTGGCACCCGGGGGGGTCCTTTCTCTGGCACCCCCCCTAATACTTGTACCCCCTCACAGTAGTATTGCCCTCATTGTGCCCTCTCGCAGTAGTTATGCCCACATTGTGCCCCATCACAGTAGTTATGCCCTCTCTGTGCCCCTTTCACAGTTGTAAGACCCTCTTTGTGCCCCCTTCACAGTAATAATCCCCATTGTGCCCCCTTCATAGTAATAATGCCCACTGTGCCCCTTTTATAGTAATAATGCCCACTGTGCCCCCTTCGTAGTAATAATTAGAGATGAGCAAATTTCTTAAAAATTCGATTCTGCTGATTCGGCGAATTTAAAAAAAAAATTGCTTCGTGACAAATCACTTTGTCATGAAGCGCATTTTTTGGCCGTCGTGATGATGTAATCTTACGTCGCACGGGATTTCGGATGAGATCTTCAAGCACGATGGAGGCTGGCGTCCCTTTGCGTGCAAATGTTGGCGGTAAGTTTGAATTTCAGGATTAATTGATTCGCTGACACGAAGCACGAGGAAATTCGGCTTCTAGGCAAATAGAATAATTTCTGAAATTCAAATCAAATTTCACTTTGTGGGATTCAATTCACTCATCTCTAGTAATAATGCCCATTGTGCCCCCTACACAGTAATAATGCTCATTGTGCCCCCTTAATAGTAGTAATGCCCACTGTGCTAGTAATGCACTCTGTGCCCCCTCCATAGTAGAAATCCCCACTGTGCCCCGTTCACAGTAATAATGCCCTTCATAGTAGTAATGCCCTCTCACTCTGTGCCCCCTGCATAGTAGAAATGCTCATTGTGCCCCCTTCACATTAGTAATTTCTTCTCTGCCCCTCCATAGCATTAATGCTCTCGTAACCCCTCTGTATAAAAAAAAAATACAAAAAAAAAACACAGCAACTAATCACCTTGTCCCGTTCCTAAAGTTCACATACCTCTCTTTCTTGCAGGCACAGATCGCTCTGCAGCAATATGTGGGCGGAGATTATGCAGATTTCTGGGCTGCAGGCTCCGCCCACACATTCTGGCAGCGCAATCTGTGTCTGCAGGCTGAATGGTGGAGCGGGATGAGGTCTTATTGCTTCATCATTCTGTGTGCCGCCAGCCTGAAGGAGGGGAGGAGCGGGGGGAGCTAAGCAGTGAGTGACAGGACCCAGCTCCCTGCTCTCCAGCAATGAGCGCTTCCATTTGTATAGATAGAAGCGCTCATTGCTTCTGGCACCCCCCTGAGAGTCAGCACCCGAGGTGGACCCCCCCCACCGTGGACTGCCTGTATAATAATGTTAAAGAGAGTCTGTCACATCATTTTTGCCAATCTAACTAACAGTATTAATGGGGTGAAGATTGCAAACACATTCCAATCATACCTGTGTGTACTTTGTGTCTGTATTCCATGTCTGTTATTCTGTATTCCATGTCCCAGAAAAGCATTTTTATTCTGCTGAAAAATGGCTCCCAAGTGCCCAGCTGGGCGGGCTTTACTGTTCAAGTGCCCAAAGCAAACAAGACTGAAGAGGGCTAAATCTGTTGTTTGACACAGTAGTTCCACACTCTCTGTGTAACACACTGCAATAAAGTGGGGGGGAAAAACACACAAAATGTTATTTTATTTTTTTAAATAAACACTCTCTGTCTCTAACTGTTTTATTATTCAAATAAATCCCACAGGGGCTGTTCAAAGTGGTCCATCGAATCTGTTGTAGTCCAATTAATAATTGTATACTCCTCCGTTCACTGCGCATGTTCGTATTGCAGCAGTGCATGGAAGTCTTCTATGGCGGTCCAAGTTTTCACTCGCCCAGCGCTTACGTTAAGAAACAAAGGGGGTTTGTGGGAGAGGCAGAGGGGAGGTCTTGGTGAACGAGATAGGTGTGAGGTGACTCGTGACTTCATGAGGTACCTGGTTTCAAATTTTCCTTTCTTTTTTTTACATGAATGCAATACTTTTAATAGACAAAGACAGTTTAGAAATGATTGGAGGACTCACAGTAAGAATATTGAATTATATATGCCAATACTGACGAGAAGTTCCCTTTAAGGTTAAAGGATGATCTATGACCAACTCATCAGACACTGAAACCCAAGTCAAAGTAATCGGTTACTTCCTATGCATTTTCCCAAGGACATTGTGTAACTTCTTATTTAAAATGACAGTAATAATAATATTAATATTAATAATAGTAAGGAGGCAACAGCACTCAGGTACCGTGGTAAGGATAAAAAGAAAGCATTTGCCAAATTTCTCTTTAAATAAATATTAAAGAAAATCTAATAATGAACTAAAACATGAAAGCCCAAGCCCTTTAATACTGTATTTGCCTCCCTAGCAATTTAGATATTAGTCTCTTTCGGCATTTAAATATTTTATTCAGCTCTTTAAAATGACTAACATCACAGACTTTATATTCATTAATCCCCCCAAAATGTTAGTTTAATAATATCACTTATACCCTTTAGTAATCTGGTTCTGTTCTAAATTTATTCTGCAATAAATGCATAATATGATTCTAAGTACCCTATTGCCCATTTTCTATTTCACCTGGGAAATTTTTAACATGTGTAAATGTATTAGAAGCAATATGGAGATCTGAGTCAAGTTTTACCTATTATTAGAATTGATCTAAATACAACTTCCATAATAAATGAAGGAACTCTCCAATAAATATAGGCAACAAATATAAACTCATATAAACTATCTATTCACAAACTACAGTATAAAGCTAAACCACCACGGCAGCTTTTAGACATGGTAGGCATTTGAATATCTTGTACCATCAGAATGCAAAATATAACATAGCAAAGTAATGCAGTATAGTGCAATCACAATAAAAATAAAATTCAGCTCATAGTACGTTTAGATTTATTATATGTGCTCATTCATCGCATACTCATTAGAATTATTACCCCAGTGCATTTTCTTTTCTCTCCATATTAGTAATATTCATTACCTTCATAATGCTTCCTTTTTGATTGAATTCTGCTACTATTTTACTTTGATTGTAATGGTGAATGGAACCTTGTGCACTGTTAATAAAAATTATATTTCGTTATGTTTTAAAACTAATAAAAAATAAATTGACAAAAAAAATTAAATACAGCTCATAGGAATATGTTTAGGCTGTATGAATGCATTCTAAGGCCCATATATCTATTGCCACTGTATTCTCAGTGATATTGTTTTGGGCAGTTATGGTTAGAGTGAGTTCACACTTCAGTTATTTGGTCAGTCATTTCCATCAGTTAGGCCTCATGCACACGACCGTTGTGTGCATTCGTGGCCGTTGTGCCGTTTTCAGTTTTTTTTCGCGGACCCATTGACTTTCAATGGTTCCGTGGAAAAATCGGAAAATGCACCGTTTTCCAGCCGCATCCGTGATCCGTGTTTCCTGTCCGTCAAAAAAATATGACCTGTCCTATTTTTTTGACGGACAACGGTTCACGGACCCATTCAAGTCAATGGGTCCGTGAAAAAACACGGATGCACACAAGATTGGCATCTGCGTCCGTGGTCCGTGGCCGTAGGCTACTTTCACACAGACGGATCTGCAGATCCGTCTGCATAAAAGCTTTTTCAGAGCTGAGTCTTCACTTCATGAAAACTCAGATCCGACAGTATATTCTGACACAGAGGCGTTCCCATAGTGATGGGGACGCTTCTAGTTAGAATATACTTTGAACTGTGTACATGACTGCCCCCTGCTGCCTGGCAGCACCCGATCTCTTACAGGGGGCTGTGATCCGCACAATTAACCCCTCAGGTGATGCACCTGAGGGGTTAACTGTGCGTATCATAGCCCCCTGTAAGAGATCATGTGCTGCCAGGCAGGAGGGGGCACACCCCCTCCCTCCCCAGTTTTAAATTCATTGGTGGCCAGTGGGCCCCCCTCCCTCCCTTGTATTTAACACATTGGTGGCCAGTGCGGCCGCCCCCCCCTCCCCCCTGTATTTAACTCATTGGTGGCCAGTGCGGCCGGCCCCCCCTCCCTCCCCTGTAGTTAACACATTGGTGGCCAGTGCGGCCGGCCCCCCCTCCCTCCCCTGTAGTTAACACATTGGTGGCCAGGCAGCAGGGGGCAGTCATGTACACAGTTCTTTTAGTGTATTCTAACCTGAAGCGTCCCCATCACCATGGGAACGCCTCTGTGTTAGAATATACTGTCGGATCTGAGTTTCACGATCTAACTCAAATCCGATGGTATATTCGAACATAGAGGCGTTCCCATGGTGATGAGGACACTTCAAGTTAAAATATACCATCGGATTGGAGAAAACTCTGATCCGATAGTATAAAAGGGACTCCTGACTTTACATTGAAAGTCAATGGGGGACGGATCCGTTTGCAATTGAACCATATTGTGTCAACGTCAAACGGATCAGTCCCCATTGACTTGCATTGTAATTCAGGACGGATCCGTTTGGCTATGCACGGCCAGGCGGACACCAAAACGACTTTTTTTTCATGTCCGTGGATCCTCCAAAGACCCACGGATGAAAAAACGGTCACGGATCATGGACCTACGGACCCCGTTTTTGCGGACCTTAAAAAAAAACTGTCGTGTGCATGAGGCCTTATTGTGAGTCAAAACTAGATGTGGGTCAAAAACACAGAACAGGTGCAAATCTGCAAATTACATCTTATCTCTGATTAGGCTTCACTACTGGTTTTGGCTCACAATAACTGATGGAAATAACTGACCAAATATCTGAAGTGTGAACTCAGCCTTACTGAGCCAAGTATGCTATAAGATTACAATTTTATTAGGTCACCCAAAGTCCCAGCTGGAACAATCTATTTACCTAATTGATGGATTGTCTCTGTTTGGGGGGAATGATGCACTTTAATGTAGGACATTTGGGGAATTTTATTACAGTTTTCTGGTGTAAACTAAAGTCACAGATTTTGGTGCAGATGGCATTTTGCTAAAAATGTGCATTTTTTTTGCTTATCTTTTTTTGCGTTTTGCTTATCTCTTTTGAAAAAGTGCCCATGTGCAGGTAAAAATATTTGCACCAGAAACTGCTCATAACTGGTAAACATTTGCTTTTCTGGCAAATAGACTGCCAGAAGAGGCAGCAACATAATAAAAAGGCCTGTGCTTATTAATACATTTGGCACATCTCACACTGGTGCCTTTTTAACCCCTTAGTGACCAGCCAAACACCTTTTTACGGCGTCACTAAGGGGCCTTAGGTTGGGCCGCCGTTTTTTTTACGTCCCCAGTGCAGCAGATAGCGGGGGCCCAGCTCTCACATGAGAACCGTGGCCCTGCTCTAACAGCCTGGACCAGCAGGGGTGCCGATCCTGGCTGTTTAGCACTTTACATGCCGCGGGCAATGGTGCCTGCTGCATGTAAAGTGCTGACAGAGGGATCTGACTCTGTCTCCCATCGGCACCCCGCAAATACGATTCTGGGGTGCTGATGTGTGTGAAGGCTGGCTGGGGTCTTGTGTAGGCCCCAGACCAGCCTTGAGTGATTTCCAGCAGGCTGAAAATCTCTGGGTTCCGCTTCTGACCTGGAAGGGTGGCATGTGGCAGTGTCTGACAAAAAGCAATTACAGAAACAAGCCACCAATGTAGTGTAATAGGTAGGGACACTATAAAGAGAGTATAGGAAGAGAATAGGAAGGTTTTAGGGATATTTAATCAGGGAAAGCATTTAGGGATTGAGGGGCTGTCACCCAGTTGTGCGCTGTTACCTACTTCAGTATTCCAAACCCCCTAAACAATTTTCCCTTTATAAGAACAGCTTAAAAAACCCTCAGTTCATAGGCTGTATTGCCAGCAGCACCCCAATAGCATTCTGCTGTAAAAAGAAAAATTCTTCTAAAAACCATTTCAGTGCATTATACCCATGTTATTAAACATGTTTCATATCACTGTAAGATAACAGGTATTTACAGCAAAAGCAATACTACAATAATGTTATTTTTATAACTGGCGAGTTATTCAACAGGTTGCATATTGCTGCAAGATAACAGGTAGTTACAGCAAAAGCAATATCGCAAAAATGCCATTTTTATAAGGCCTCTTTCACACGGACGTTTTTTTTTCCCGTTTACTGGCCGTTTTTTGCGGTCCGTATACGGTCCGTATACGGAACCATTGATTTCAATGGGTCCGCAAAAAAAACGGAATGTGTTCCGTATGCATTCCGTTTCCGTTTTTCCGTTTTTCCGTTCCGTTTTAACATAGAACATGTCCTATATTTGGCCGCAAATCACGTTCCGTGGCTCCATTAAAGTCTATGGGTCCGCAAAAAAACGGAATGCATACGGAAGTGCATCCGTATGTCTTCCGTATCCGTTCCGTTTTTTGCGGATCCATCTATTGAAAATGTTATGCCCAGCCCAATTTTTGCTATGAAATTACTGTATACTGTATTTGCCATACGGAAAAACGGAACGGAAAAACGGAACGGAAACGGAAACACAACGGAAACAAAAAACGGAACAACGGATCCGTTTAAAACGGACCGCAAAACACTGAAAAAGCCATACGGTCCTGTGCAATAGGCCTAACTGTGATATGTTATTAAATGTATTGCATACTTATGCAAGATAACAGGTAGTTATAGCAAACACAACACTGCAATAACATTTTTATACCTGTGATATTGAATGCATAGTTTAAATATATTTTACTGCATTATTATTTTATAGTATAGTAATATTTTACTTACATTGCATTTTTATAGCTGTTTTAATGAATACAATACTGCATCAGAGTGGGTAGTTAAAATACATTTTACAACAAAATACATTGTTATACCTATAACATTGAATGCATAGTTCCAAGACATTTACTGTACCACAAATATTGCATTGTTATCTTTATTTTAGTCTACACATTACTATATCAGACTGTGTTCACAGACATTTTACCACTGAGCGTTAGGGATTCACACTAGCTGTGTTCACACTAGCGTTAGGGATTCCGTTATTGCTTTCCATTATAACATGGTTATAACGGAAAATAATGGAATACCCAGACAGAATGCAAAATGGAAGCCTTTAAAAGGCATTCCGTTTGCTTTCCGTCCTAATAGAAGTCTATGGGAAAGCATAACGGATCCATCTGTCGACAGGACTTTGTTTTCCTTCTTGCATAACAGCACCCAGAAGGATCCGTTTTTATTCCCATGAACTTCCATTAGGACAGAAAGCAAATGAAATGCCTTTTAAAGTCTTCCGTTTTGCATTCCGTCATAATACAAGTCTATAGGCAGAAGAACGGATCCGTCCTTCCGTCTTATGGATTCCGTTATCTTCCATTATAACCATGTTATAACGGAAATCCATAACGGAATCCCTAACGCTAGTGTGAACCGACCATAAATGTGTCAGTGTGTCAAAGTTAATTGTCAATACCAGTGTGCAGTGTACAGGGAGTGCAGAATTATTAGGCAAATGAGTATTTTGACCACATCATCCTCTTTATGCATGTTGTCTTACTCCAAGCTGTATAGGCTCGAAAGCCTACTACCAATTAAGCATATTAGGTGATGTGCATCTCTGTAATGAGAAGGGGTGTGGTCTAATGACATCAACACCCTATATTAGGTGTGCATAATTATTAGGCAACTTCCTTTCCTTTGGCAAAATGGGTCAAAAGAAGGACTTGACAGGCTCAGAAAAGTCAAAAATAGTGAGATATCTTGCAGAGGGATGCAGCACTCTTAAAATTGCAAAGCTTCTGAAGCGTGATCATCGAACAATCAAGTGTTTCATTCAAAATAGTCAACAGGGTCGCAAGAAGCGTGTGGAAAAACCAAGGCGCAAAATAACTGCCCATGAACTGAGAAAAGTCAAGCGTGCAGCTGCCAAGATGCCACTTGCTACCAGTTTGGCCATATTTCAGAGCTGCAACATCACTGGAGTGCCCAAAAGCACAAGGTGTGCAATACTCAGAGACATGGCCAAGGTAAGAAAGGCTGAAAGACGACCACCACTGAACAAGACACACAAGCTGAAACGTCAAGACTGGGCCAAGAAATATCTTGAGACTGATTTTTCTAAGGTTTTATGGACTGATGAAATGAGAGTGAGTCTTGATGGGCCAGATGGACGGGCCCGTGGCTGGATTGGTAAAGGGCAGAGAGCTCCAGTCCGACTCAGACGCCAGCAAGGTGGAGGTGGAGTACTGGTTTGGGCTGGTATCATCAAAGATGAGCTTGTGGGGCCTTTTCGGGTTGAGGATGGAGTCAAGCTCAACTCCCAGTCCTACTGCCAGTTTCTGGAAGACACCTTCTTCAAGCAGTGGTACAGGAAGAAGTCTGCATCCTTCAAGAAAAACATGATTTTCATGCAGGACAATGCTCCATCACATGCGTCCAAGTACTCCACAGCGTGGCTGGCAAGAAAGGGTATAAAAGAAGAAAATCTAATGACATGGCCTCCTTGTTCACCTGATCTGAACCCCATTGAGAACCTGTGGTCCATCATCAAATGTGAGATTTACAAGGAGGGAAAACAGTACACCTCTCTGAACAGTGTCTGGGAGGCTGTGGTTGCTGCTGCACGCAATGTTGATGGTGAACAGATCAAAACACTGACAGAATCCATGGATGGCAGGCTTTTGAGTGTCCTTGCAAAGAAAGGTGGCTATATTGGTCACTGATTTGTTTTTGTTTTGTTTTTGAATGTCAGAAATGTATATTTGTGAATGTTGAAATGTTATATTGGTTTCACTGGTAAAAATAAATAATTGAAATGGGTATATATTTGTTTTTTGTTAAGTTGCCTAATAATTATGCACAGTAATAGTCACCTGCACACACAGATATCCCCCTAAAATAGCTAAAACTAAAAACAAACTAAAAACTACTTCCAAAAATATTCAGCTTTGATATTAATGAGTTTTTTGGGTTCATTGAGAACATGGTTGTTGTTCAATAATAAAATGAATCCTCAAAAATACAACTTGCCTAATAATTCTGCACTCCCTGTATATCGAACGGATTGTCTGTAAATTAGAGAAAGAACACAATTTAATTTTAGTACCGTTTAATTATCTGTGTGTAGCAAACCTGTGACTTTTCGTTTATAGACCTCATAATAAAATGCCTGGAAAAAAGGAGAAAACAAAAGACCCAGGCCCCGTTATTCAAGAGGACAAAGAGCATGAGATTGTGGACTGGCTCCTCTCAGTCACAGCAGGATGATGTGGATGTCGTTTCTGAGTCACAGCATTCCTCCGGCTCCTTCTTCTTGCAACCCCCAATAAGCCTTTTAACCCCTTATGGACTTAGGACGTACCGGTACGCCATGTTTGCCGAATCCTTAAGGTACGTCCTAAGTTTAAAAGTACATTGCGGCGCGGCGGGGGTTAATAGGAACAGGATGCCCACTGAAATCATTCATTGGGCATCCTGTCACATCGCCGGGGGGGTCATGTGACCCCCCCCGTATCGGCAATCCCCGCAAACCGCAGGTCAATTCAGACCTGCGGTTTGCAGCTTTTACCTGCGGTTGCGGCAGCGGTGGGCGGTGCCATCGGGTCCCCATGCGGCTGTAGGGGGGACCCGATGGCATGGATGGCAGCGCGATGTCTAAGGAAGGCATCGCGCTGCCTTCCGGTGACGAGCCTGTGAGATCCAGCCCCCTGGATCTCACAGGCCGGAAGCTGTATGAGTAATACACACAGTATTACTCATACAGCCAATGCATTCCAATACAGAAGAATTGGAATGCATTGTAAAGGATTAGACCCCCAAAAGTTCAAGTCCCAAAGTGGGACAAAAAATAAAGTGAAATAATTTTTTTTTAAAATTATGTTTTCCCCCCAAAAAATTAAAGTTTTAAGTAAAAATAAACAAAAACGGCATTTTCCCAAAATAAAGTAAATTTTTTTTTGTAAAAAATAGGGGGGAAAAAAAGTATACATATTAAGTATCGCCGCGTCCGTATCGAATGGCTCTATAAACATATTACATGACCTAACCCCTCAGATGAACACCGTATAAAATAAAAACTGTGCTAAATAAACCATTTTTTTGTCACCTTACATCACAAAAAGTACAACAGCAAGCGATCAAAAAGGCGTTTGCCCACCAAAATAGTACCAATCTAACCGACACCTCATCCCGCAAAAAATTAGCCACTACCTGAAACAATCGCCCAAAAAAAAAAAAAACTATGGCTCAGAATATGGAGACACTAAAACATAATTCTTTTTGTTTTAAAAAAGCTGTTATTGTGTAAAACTTACATTAAAAAAAAGTATACATATTTGGTATTGCCGCGTTCGTATCAACCGGCTCTATAAAAATATCACATGACCTAACCCCTCAGATGAACACTGTAAAAAATAAAAACTGTGCTAAATAAACCATTCTTTGTCACCTTACATCACAAAAAGTGTAATAGCAAGCGATCAAAAAGTCATATGCACCCCAAAATAGTGCCAATCAAACCATCATCTCATTCCGCAAAAAATGAGACCCTACCTAAGATAATCACCCAAAAACTGAAAAAACTATGGCTCACAGAATATGGAGACACTAAAACATGATTTTTTTTTGGTTCAAAAATGATATTATTGTGTAAAACTTACAAAAGTATACATATTAGGTATCAAATTAGATGAATGGGTGGTTGGCTCTCACCTAGTGGCTATGCCGGGTGCTACTAACTCACATTTGGGTGCCCAACCCCAAGATAAAATAATGTAATAATTAAAAAAGAGGAGTGAGCACTCCCAACACTTGGACCATAAGAATATAGGGAATATATTTATTATTGGTGCAATAGGACCTTATATGTCCAATAAACAATTTGCATACAGTCACACATAATTCATAAATTACACAATAAAAAGATTAACCTCTTAAGGACATAGGGCGTACAGGTACGCCCTTGTGCCCTGGTACTTAAGGACACAGGGCGTACATGTACGCCCTGTGTATTTTCGATCACTGCCGTGCGGCTGGCAGTGATCGGAACCCGGTGCCTGCTCAAATCATTGAGCAGGCACCTAGGCTAAATGCGCGGGGGGGTCCCGTGACCCCCCCATGTCGGCGATCGCGGCAAACCGCAGGTCAATTCAGACCTGCGGTTTGCTGCGATTTCTGAAGTTTCTGGTCCCCGCAGTCCCTGACCGCAGGGATCAGAAACTTTATATGCCAAAAAAAAAGTTTTATTTACCCCCCCCTGCACCCCCGAATGATTTTTATGGTGGCGGGAGGTGCAGGGGGAGGGTTGCGGGCGGTGTGGGCGGTGCGGGAGGCGGGCGGTGCGGCAGGCGGGATCGCGATCCCCCGCCCGCCTCCCCTTGTATAATCGTTGGTGTCTAGTGGGGATACCAGGGTGCCAGCACATTGCTGGCACCCTGGTATAAACGGCTGACATCTGCGATGCGATGTCAGCCGTTTAACCCTTTCCATACAGCGGTCCGTACGGACCGCTGTATGGAAAAGGTTAACAGCGCAGGGAGCTCCCTCCCTCTCCCATCGGGGGGCTGCTGTGCCTTTGCAGCCCCCCGATGGGGAGGGAGAGAGCCCCCAGAGAGCCCCCCGAGAGATCCCCTCCTTACCCTTCCCCGTCTGCGAAGTTCTGAGCAGTACTGAGCAGACGGGGAAGGTTCCCATGGCAACAGGACGCCTCTCAGGCGTCCTGCTGTCCATGGTGCTGAACAGATCTGTGCTGAAAGCATAGATCTGTTCAGTGTAAGTAAAATACAGTACAGAACAATATATATTGTACTGTACTGTATTATTCAGACATCAGACCCACTGGATCTTCAAGAACCAAGTGGGTCTGGGTCAAAAAAAAGTGAATAAAAGTGAAAAAAAAGTAAAAATCAAAAAACACATTTATCACTGATAAAAAATGAAAAAAATAAAATTCCCTACACATGTTTGGTATCGCCGCGTCCGTAACGACCTGATCTATAAAACGGTCATGTTACTTTACCCGAACGGTGAACACCATAAAAATAAAAAATAAAAAACTATGATGAAATTGAAATTTTGCCCACCTTACTTCCCAAAAAAGGTAATAAAAGTGATCAAAAAAGTCGCATGTACGCCAAAATTGTAACAATCAAACCGTCATCTCATCCCGCAAAAATCATACCCTACCCAAGATAATCGCCCAAAAACTGAAAAAACTATGGCTCTTAGACTATGGAAACACTAAAACATGATTTTTTTTGTTTCAAAAATGAAATCATTGTGTAAAACTTACATAAATAAAAAAAAAGTATACATATTTGGTATCGCCGCGTCCGTATCGCCCGGCTCTATAAAAATATCACATGATCTAACCCCTCAGATGACCACCGTAAAAAAATAAAAATAAAAACGGTGTAAAAAAAGCCATTTTTTGTCATCTTACGTCACAAAAAGTGTAATAGCAAGCAATCAAAAAGTCATATGCACCCCAAAATAGATGCCAATCAAACCGTCATCTCATCCCGCAAAAAATGAGACCCTACTTAAGATAATCGCCCAAAAACTGAAAAAACTATGGCTCTTAGACTATGGAGACACTAAAACATTTTTTTGGTTTTAAAAATGAAATCATTGTGTAAAACTTACATAAATAAAAAAAATTGTATACATATTAGGTATCTCCGCGTCCGTGACAACCTGCTCTATAAAATTACCACATGATCTAACCTGTCAGATGAATGTTGTAAATAACAAAAAAAAAACGGTGCCAAAAAAGCTATTTCTTGTTACCTTGCCGCACAAAAAGTGTAATATAGAGCAACCAAAAATCATATGTACCCTAAACTAGTACCAACAAAACTGCCACCCTATCCCGTAGTTTCTAAAATGGGGTCACTTTTTTGGAGTTTCTACTCTAGGGGTGCATCAGGGGGGCTTCAAATGGGACATGGTGTCAAAAAAACCAGTCCAGCAAAATATGCCTTCCAAAAACCATATGGTGTTCCTTTCCTTCTGCGCCCTGCCATGTGCCCGTACAGCTGTTTACGACCACATATGGGGTGTTTCTGTAAACTACAGAATTAGGGCCATAAATAATGAGTTTTGTTTGGCTGTTAACCCTTGCTTTGTAACTGGAAAAAAAATATTAAAATGGAAAATCTGCCAAAAAAGTGAAATTTTGAAATTGTATCTCTATTTTCCATTAAATCTTGTGCAACACCTAAAGGGTTAACAAAGTTTGTAAAATCAGTTTTGAATACCTTGAGGGGTGTAGTTTCTTAGATGGGGTCACTTTTATGGAGTTTATAATCTAGGGGTGCATCAGGGGGGCTTCAAATGGGACATGGTGCCAAAAAAACAGTCCAGCAAAATCAGCCCTCCAAAAACCAAACGGCGCACCTTTCACTCTACGCCCCGCTGTGTGCCCGTACAGTAGTTTACGGCCACATATGGGGTGTTTCTGTAAACAGCAGAGTCAGGGCAATAAAGATACAGTCTTGTTTGGCTGTTAACCCTTGCTCTGTTAGTGGAAAAAATGGGTTAAAATGGAAAATTAGGCAAAAAAATGAAATTCTCAAATTTCATCGCCATTTGCCAATAACTCTTGTGCAACACCTAAAGGGTTAACGACGTATGTAAAATCAGTTTTGAATACCTTGAGGGGTGTAGTTTCTTAGATGGGGTCACTTTTAGGGAGTTTCTCCTCTAGGGGTGCATCAGGGGGCTTCAAATGGGACATGGTGTAAATAAACCAGTCCATAAAAATCAGCCTTCCAAAAACCAAACGGCGCACCTTTCACTCTACGCCTCGCTGTGTGGCCGTACAGTAGTTTACGGCCACATATTGGGTGTTTCTGTAAATGGCAGAGTCAGGGCAATAAAGATACAGTCTTGTTTGGCTGTTAACCCTTGGTTTGTTAGTGGAAAAAATGGGTTAAAATGAAAAATTTGACAAAAAAATGAAATTCTCAAATTTCCTCCCTATTTGCCAATAACTCTTGTGCAACACCTAAAGGGTTAACAACGTATGCAAAATCAGTTTTGAATACCTTGAGGGGTGTAGTTTCTTAGATGGGGTCATTTTTGGGTGGTTTCTATAATGTAAGCCTCGCAAAGTGACTTGAGACCTGAACTGGTCCCTAGAAATTGAGTTTTTGTAAATTTCGGAAAAATTTCAAGATTTGCTTCTAAACTTCTAAGCCTTATAACATCCCCAAAAAATAAAATATCATTCCCAAAACAATTCAAACATGAAGTAGACATATGGGGAATGTAAAGTCATCACAATTTTTGGGGGTATTACTATGTATTACAGAAGTAGAGAAACTGAAACTTTGAAATTTGCTAATTTTTTTCAAATTTTTGTTAAATTAGGTATTTTTTGGTGCAAAAAAAATTTTTTTTTTTACTCCATTTTACCAGTGTCATGAAGTACAATATGTGACGAAAAAACAATCTCAGAACGGCCTGGATAAGTCAAACCGTTTTAAAGTTATCAGCACTTAAAGGGACTCTGGTCAGATTTTCAAAAAATGGCCTGGTCCTAAGGTGTAAAAAGGCTGTGTCCTTAAGGGGTTAAAAATACAATTGGTACCAATAACTAAAAGTATCGGGGTATATTAGGTATCGCCGCGTCTGTATCGACTGGCTCTATAAAAATATAACATGACTTAACCCCTCAGATGAACACCGTAAAAAATTTTAAATAAAAACTTGCTAAATAAACTATTTTTGGTCACCTTACATCACAAAAAGTATAATAGCAAGCGATTAAAAAGTCACACGCGCCCCACAATAGTGCCAATAAAACCGTCATCTCATCCTGCAAAAATTATACCCTACCCAAGGTAATCGCTCAAAAACTGTAAAAATTATGGCTCTCAGACCATGGTAACACTAAAACATGATTTTTTTTTGCTTAAAAAAATAAATCATTGTGTAAAACTTACATAAATAAAAAAAAAGTATACATATTAGGTATCGCCGCATCCGTGACAACCTGGTCTATAAAAATATCACATGATCTAAACTGTCAGATGAATGTTGTAAATAACAAAAAATAAAAACGGTGCCAAAACAGCTATTTCTTGTTATCTTGCCTCACAAAAGTGTAATATAGAGCAAACAAAAATCATATGTACCCTAAACTAGTACCAACAATACTGCCACCCTATCCCGTAGTTTCTAAAATTCTGAAATTTCATCTCCATTTGCCAATAACTCTTGTGGAACACCTAAAGGGTTAACAACGTTTGTAAAATCTGTTTTGAATACCTTGAGGGGTGTAGTTTCTTAGATGGGGTCACTTTTATGGAGTTTCTACTCTAGGGTTGCATCAAGGGGGCTTCAAATGAGACATGGTGTCAAAAAAACAGTCCAGCAAAATCTGCCTTTCAAAAACCGTATAGGATTCCTTTCCTTCTGCGCCCTGCCGTGTGCCCGTACAGTAGTTTACGACCACATATGGGGTGTTTCTGTAAACTAAAGAATCAGGGCCATAAATATTGAGTTTGGTTTGGCTGTTAACCCTTGCTTTGTTACTGGGAAAAATGGATTAAAATTAAAAATTTGCCAAAAATTTTAAATTCTGAAATTTTATCTCCATTTGCCAATAACTCTTGTGGAACACCTAAAGAGTTAATGACGTTTGTAAAATAAGTTTTGAATACCTTGAGGGGTGTAGTTTCTTAGATGGGGTCACTTTTATGGATTTTCTACTCTAGAGTTGCATCAGGGGGGCTTCAAATGTGACATGGTGTAAAAAAAACAGTCCAGCAAAATCTGCCTTGTGCCCGTACAGTAGTTTACGACCACATATGGGGTGTTTCTGTAAACTACAGAATCAGGGCCATAAATATTGAGTTTGGTTTGGCTGTTAACCCTTGCTTTGTAACTGGAAAAAAAATTATTAAAATGGAAAATCTGCCAAAAAAGTTAAATTTTGAAATTGTATCTCTATTTTCCATAAATTCTTGTGGAATACCTAAAGGGTTAACGACATTTGTAAAAATCAGTTTTGAATACCTTGAGGGGTGTAGTTTCTTAGATGGGGTCATTTTTGGGTGGTTTCTATTATGTAAGCCTCGCAAAGCGACTTCAGACCTGAACTGGTCCTTAAAAATTGGGTTTTTGAAACTTCTAAGCCTTGTAACATCCTCAAAAAATAAAATATCATTCCCAAAATGATCCAAACATGAACTAGACATATGGGGAATGTAAAGTAATAACTATTTTTGGAGGTATTACTATGTATTATAGAAGCAGAGAAATTGAAACTTTTAAATTTGCAATTTTTTAAAAATTTTTGGTAAATTTAGTATTTTTTTATAAATAAAAATGAATTTTTTTTACTTCATTTTACCAGTGTCATGAAGTACAATATGTGACGAAAAAACAATCTCAGAATGGCCTGGATAAGTCAAAGCGTTTTAAAGTTATCACCACTTAAAGTGACACTGGTCAGATTTGCAAAAAATGGCCAAGTCCGTAAGTTGAAATAGGGCCAAGTCCTTAAGGGGTTAATTGCATTATCTCTGGCAAACAGGCAAACAAAAAGCCCATTGTCTATGGAACATATTGACGATAGCCTACCTGTTGATGACTTGTGTGACAACAGTTCGGACTGTTTGGACTGCCCTGAGGAGAAGATTCAGGTGAAGGACCCCATGCATAATTGTGTTCATAGTGGTTGTGATAGTAGAAAAGTGGTACGGAGGATGAGAATTCTGTTGATGATTGTGTGTTGGTCTGGATCTGGGAGCTGAATCAGGTGTTAAGGCTGAGATAACATCTGAGTAGGAGGGAGGTGGCAGCGGCAGAAGTAAAGAACTGCCAGGGCCAGATCTGCTTTGGGTAATATTGATAGCGATGAGCGGCAAGAGCAGTATTGGAATTCACAATATTTTGCAAATATTTGGTAGAATATTCATCATATATTCACGAATTCGAGATTATTTTCTTGATCGCGAGAAATCGGCAATGTAATATTCACGTAATGCGTGTGAAATACAGCCGTGGGTCACTATAGCTACATTTTTCAAGCTGCTACAAGATTCCGGAGACTGGAGAAAATGGTTGGAATGGCAGAACATTACAATAGCTTTATATGCAGATAGAGTGCTCCAATATATTTGCGATTGCGAATTTGGCACTAATGATGAGAATATTTTGGCGCAATATGTGCAACTTCACATTTTAACAGGTCTGACTACTTATTACTGATTGGTGCACTAAGTATTTTTGCGAACTTGTGACTTCACAGCACTATGTATGTACAGTATGTATGTAGCAATCATACATACATACACACATACATACAGCTCTATGTATGTAGCATGTATGTATGGACAGCAGAACCTATCAGCTACACTATATCACTATCTAACCTACAATGACTATCTCCCACTAACTATCTGTAATATATATATATATATATATATATATATATATATATTACAGATAGTTAGTGGGAGATAGTCATTGTAGGTTAGATAGTGATATAGTGTACATATATATATATATATATATATACACACTCACCTAAAGAATTATTAGGAACACCTGTTCTATTTCTCATTAATGCAATTATCTAGTCAACCAATCACATGGCAGTTGCTTCAATGCATTTAGGGGTGTGGTCCTGGTCAAGACAATCTTCTGAACTCCAAACTGAATGTCAGAATGGGAAAGAAAGGTGATTTAAGCAATTTTGAGCGTGGCATGGTTGTTGGTGCCAGACGGGCCGGTCTGAGTATTTCACAATCTGCTCAGTTACTGGGATTTTCACGCACAACCATTTCTAGGGTTTACGAAGAATGGTGTGAAAAGGGAAAAACATCCAGTATGTGGCAGTCCTGTGGGCAAAAATGCCTTGTGGATGCTGGAGGTCAGAGGAGAATGGGCCGACTGATTCAAGCTGATAGAAGAGCAACGTTGACTAAAATAACCACTCGTTACAACCGAGGTATGCAGGAAAGCATTTGTGAAGCCACAACACGCACAACCTTGAGGCGGATGGGCTACAACAGCAGAAGACCCCACCGGATACCACTCATCTCCACTACAAATAGGAAAAAGAGGCTACAATTTGCACAAGCTCACCAAAATTGGACTGTTGAAGACTGGAAAAATGTTGCCTGGTCTGATGAGTCTCGATTTCTGTTGAGACATTCAAATGGTAGAGTCCAAATTTGGCGTAAACAGAATGAGAACATGTATCCATCCTCTGATGGCTACTTCCAGCAAGATAATGCACCATGTCACAAAGCTCGAATCATTTCAAATTGGTTTCTTGAACAGGACAATGAGTTCACTGTACTAAAATGGCCCCCACAGTCACCAGATCTCAACCCAATAGAGCATCTTTGGGATGTGGTGGAACGGGAGCTTCGTGCCCTGGATGTGCATCCCTCAAATCTCCATCAACTGCAAGATGCTATCCTATCAATATGGGCCAACATTTCTAAAGAATGCTATCAGCACCTTGTTGAATCAATGCCATTTAGAATTAAGGCAGTTCTGAATGCAAAAGGGGGTCCAACACCGTATTAGTATGGTGTTCCTAATAATTCTTTAGGTGAGTGTATATATATATATACATACTAACTAACTAAATAACTGTCTAATGTAATGACACAGGAAAGCAGAGAGCACAGCAATAATACTGCTCTCTCTCTCAGATCTGTAAAATACTGCATACAAGGGCTGCTGGGGAGATTCTTATATAGTAAGGAGTATGCAACTTTCCTATTGGTTGCTAGGGATGTTGCTAAGCTCAGACAAAGACATTGCAGCCTTCTCATTGGCCCACAAGCAAGAAGGGAGGTTACTGATGAAAAAAAATATCTAGAATATTCGAAATTATGAATATATATCACCATATTCTAAATATTCACGAATTCTCGAAGTGCCGATATTCGCTATTAATATTCGCTATTCGCTATTCGAATATTAGCTCCCAACACCAGCCGCTGATACTGAAACATATGAAGCTGCATCACTTGATCCAGTGGGAAAACTGAGGTGGCTACTAGCGCAAGAAGATTATCCTCTTTCCCCTGGTCTCCTTTGCGGCAGCCAGGCCACATTCACGGGCAATAAAGAGTCTCTGTCATCATAATTATCACCTACTGTTTCTCCCATTCAGAATATTCCTCCTCCTGCTACTACTATTACTGGGCTCTGTCGTCAGCCATCAATAACCGAATCTGTGGCCAGGAAACACAGGAAAGAAACTCTACATGGCCAGCAATCTGATGGGATGCAAGCTGGCCAAATTGCTGGTGGTGCAGTTGCTGGCTTACCATTTAGTAGAGTCTGCTGACTTTAGGGAGCTGATGGCGGCATTCTAGAAGGCATTATTTCTACCAAAAAGCCATCCCTGCCATTTTTCTAGGAAACTAGAGGGTGCAATATGCAAATTTTCTGGGCAAATGGAGCAACCTGGTTTGAGTAGAATGAATTTGGGTCCGAACTGAACTTTTTGAAAAAATTGGCTAAACTGAAAGAAATGGAATCACGAAAGGTGATTCTCAAATGCTTCAAAATTTATGAAGATATTGATGTACAGGTTATTGTGAGATCTGTCTTACTAACTCAAGTCTTTCAGTAATCACGTATAGACAGATGCAACCCTCTTATCACTTAATTTCCATATTTCTGTAATTTCTGTTGGATAATATGGCATTTATTTAGAGAAAAGGTTGAGAAACAGCATTAAAGAGGATGTGTTGCCAAAATCACATATTGTCTACATTTAAAAATCCTGCAGTTTTCACATTACCATTAAGACCAATAATAAGCATCATTTCTTTGTCTGTAGAGATCAGTTTTCAGCAGTCATCTAATTACCATCAAAGGCAGAATTACAATGACAGATATCGCCTCTATGTAGGTATCACTCACAATAGGTGATGTCATAGCTTATCTACTCCCAGTCATGGGATTTAGCCTGTTCCCTCGAGTTCTCCAGATCTGATTGTAAAATTAGTGATGGCCTTACGGTTTGCCCGGTGGTCGGTTCGCGGTGAACCATATTCTTTTGCATTGCGCCAAACTTTGACCCATGACACATCCATCAGGTGGGACAGGACAGCCAATTGAGACGTTTCAGCACATGGACACACCCCCAATCCTATAACAGAATCCAATCTGGCAGCCATTTTACATTATGTGTTTTGCCAGTGTAGGGAGAGGTTGCATTTTGGAGCAGGGACAGGCTGTTAGGAACTTAGGGACACCAAACATTAGCTAATAGGGCCACAAAAGACCTGATTGAGGCCTGCCATATATCAGCTTCCACAAAATAGTGATAGAGGTTTTCCATATATCTGCCTCCACAAAATTACTTATTGAAGGGTGATATACATGCTTCAACTAACAACTGATTGAGGCCTGCCATATATCAGCTTCCACAAAATAGTGATAGAGGTTTTCCATATACCTGCGTCCACAAAATTACTGCTTAAGGGTGATATACTATCTTCAACTAACAACTGATTGAGGCCTTCCATATATCAGCTTCCACAAAATAGTGATAGAGGTTTTCCATATACCTGAGTCCACAAAATTACTGCTTGAGGGTAATATACTAGCTTCAACTAACAACTGATCGAAGCCTGCCATATATCAGCTTCCAAAAATTTGTGATAAAGGTTTTCCATACACCTGCGTCCACAAAATAAAGATTGCGGGTTTTGATATACCTGCTTCAACTAACTGATTGAGGCCATATATCAGCTCCCAGAAAAAAGTGATAGAGGTTTTCCATATACCTGCCTCCACAAAATTACTGCTTGAGGGTGATATATATCAGCTTCAACTAACAACTGATTGAGGACTTCCATATATCAGCTTCCACAAAATAGTGCCAAATATCCCGGGGTCCAGGACGTCTTGCGGCAGGCCAGGAAAATCTCTGGTCATTTTAGAAGATCTTACACGGCCATGGCTCGCCTTGCTGACATTCAGAGGCGACACCACCTGCCCGTCAGACGTCTGATTTGTGACTGCCTGAAGTTATTTTTCTTTTCACTGCACCAGTGGCCACTCATGCGCGACGTATGCAGACTTCTGCGTTCATTTGATAAGATCACCAAACTGGTCAGTCGCAGCCAGGGCTCGATCAGTGACATCGTACCTTAAGCCTTCTTTCTGGAGCGTGCATTGCATCATGTCATTGATCAAGCCATCAAGGAGCAGGAGCTGGAAGATGAGGAAGTCGCAATGCTGAATGAATTCCCAGGGGGGATACTCCATATGAGACAAGTCAGCAGGAGTCTGAAGAGGAGTCAGAGGAGCATGGTGGATGGAGGAAGGAGGAGGCGCAAGAAGAGCAGGCTTTAAACTTTTCGGGGATTCCTGGTGCTGTCCGTGGCTGGGGGGAGGAGACAGAGGACGACATTCTCCTGGGCGATGAGCAGGAGTCAGGACACTCCACCGCTTCCAATTTAGTGCAAATGAAGGCCTTTATGCTCCAGTGTTTGAAGAGGGATGCCCGTATTAAAAGCCTAAAGGTCAATGACCAGTACTGTTTGGCAACGTACTTAGACCCCCAGTACAAACACAAAATGGTGGACATGTTACTAGCATCACATAGGGCTGTCAAAATGCAGCATTTTTTAGGACTTGCTGCGAGAGACGCTTCATTCTGCTGTTGCGAACACTGGCAGACGAATTTCCACCAACAGCAAAACGGTGCGGATACCAATCCTACCGCATCTGCAAAAAGAGGGCTGTTTGAAGATGTGTTGGTTACTACAGATATGAGATCATTTTTGCAGTAAACCCCTTGATAGCCGCCTTCCAGATCAAACCTCAGGGAACGCCTAGACCAAGAGCTCTCCGATTACGGGTTAATGGCCGATGTGGACGGTTTGAGAAGCAAGGAACCCCTTGACTACTGGGTGTGCAAGCTTGACCTGTGGCCAGAGCTGGCACAATTTGCCATGGAACTCTTGGCTTGCCCCTCGTCGAATGTCCTGTCCGAAAGGACTTTCAGCGCAGCAGGAGGGATTGTGACCGATAAGAGCACTCGCCTAGCTCAAGACAGTATGGACTACCTCACATTTTTAAAAATGGGGCATGGAGGACGGAGGAATTCAACACCTGTGATGACAATTTATAATTGTATTTCCTCATGCTAGCCCACACATATCCGCCACCACCAAGAACAAAGAATGGTCCTCACTAGGGATGAGCGAACCCGAACTGTATAGTTCGGGTTCGTACCGAATTTTGGGGTGTCCGTGACACGGACCCGAACCGAACATTTTCGTAAAAGTCCGTGTTCGGGTTCGGTGTTCGGCGCTTTCTTGGCGCTTTTTGAAAGGCTGCAAAGCAGCCAATCAACAAGCGTCATACTACTTGCCCCAAGAGGCCATCACAGCCTTGCCTACTATTGGCATGGCTGTGATTGGCCAGTGCAGCATGTGATCCAGCCTCTATATAAGCTTGGGTCACATAGCACTGCACGTCACTCTGCTGATTCAAGCATAGGGAGAGGTTGCTGCTCGGACGTTAGGGCGAGATTAGGCAGATTAACTCCTCCAAAAGACTTCATTCTGTGATCGATCTTCAGCTGTGGATCATTAAAGTGCTAATATTGACTTGCTCACTTTTTTGAGGCTGCCCAGAGCGTTTTTAGATCACTTTTTTTCTGGGGTGATCGGTGGCCATTTTGTGATTTGTGGTGCGCCAGCACAAGCTATCATCAAGTGTATTTAACCATCAATAGTGTGGTTATTTTGTGCTATATCCTACATCAGCTGCAGGCTGAGCCTGTGTCACCGAAGTGCATTTAACCATCAACAGTCTGGTTATTTTTTGGCCATATACTACATCAGCTGCAGGCTGAGCCTGTGTCACCGAAGTGCATTTAACCATCAACAGTCTGATTATTTTTTGGCCATATACTACATCTGGTGCAGGCTGAGCCTGTGTCACCCAAGTGCATTTAACCATCAACAGTGTGGTTATTTTTTGGCCATATACTACATCAGGGGCAAGTTGAGCCTGTCACCCAGCGCCTAAAAAATAGACCTGACATTTCTATTCAACCAAATCTGTACTGTTTTAGCTGGTCAAGTTATTTGTAGTGACCGTAAAAGCACACTTTTTGTTCTGGGTTTAAAAACTATTCCCAAATTTGCCATTCTCAAAATAACTAGTTTCTGCTATATGAGGCCTACTTGAAATCTATCCCAAAAAGGATATCTTACATTGAAGGTGCTGATAGTGTCATTCAGAAAAACCTAAGACACACGCTAGCGTGCAGATAGAAGTCTGATTCTGTGATTAAACCTATACCTGTCACACAGCGCAAAAAAAAACAGGCCTCACATCTCTATTCAACCAAATCTGTACTGTTTTAGCTGGTCAAGTTATTTGTAGTGACCGTAAAAGCACACTTTTTTTTCTGGGTTGAAAAACTATTCCCAAATTTGCCATTCTCAAAATAACTAGTTTGTGGTATTTGAGGCCTACTTGAAATCTATCCCAAAAAGGATATCTTACATTGAAGGTACTGATAGCGTCATTCAGAAAAACCTAAGACACACGCTAGCGTGCAGATAGAAGTCTGATTCTGTAATTAAACCTATACCTGTCACACAGCGCAAAAAAAAACAGGCCTCACATCTCTATTCAACCAAATCTGTACTGTTTTAGCTGGTCAAGTTATTTGTAGTGACCGTAAAAGCACTTTTTATTTTCTGGATTGAAAAACTATTCCCAAATTTGCCATGTTCAAAATAACTAGTTTCTGGTATTTGAGGCCTACTTGAAATCTATCCCAAAAAGGATATCTTACATTGAAGGTACTGATAGTGTCATTCAGAAAAACCTAAGACACACGCTAGCGTGCAGATAGAAGTCTGATTCTGTGATTAAACCTATACCTGTCACACAGCGCAAAAAAAAAACAGGCCTCACATCTCTATTCAACCAAATCTGTACTGTTTTAGCTGGTCAAGTTATTTGTAGTGACCGTAAAAGCACTTTTTATTTTCTGGATTGAAAAACTATTCCCAAATTTGCCATTCTCAAAATAACTAGTTTCTGGTATTTGAGGCCTACTTGAAATCTATCCCAAAAAGGATATCTTACATTGAAGGTACTGATAGTGTCATTCAGAAAAACCTAAGACACACGCTAGCGTGCAGATAGAAGTCTGATTCTGTGATTAAACCTATACCTGTCACACAGCGCAAAAAAAAACAGGCCTCACATCTCTATTCAACCAAATCTGTACTGTTTTAGCTGGTCAAGTTATTTGTAGTGACCATAAAAGCACACTTTTTGTTCTGGGTTGAAAAACTATTCCCAAATTTGCCATTCTCAAAATTGTGGTGAACAGGAACAATGAGGAAAACATCTAATAAGGGACGCGGACGTGGACATGGTCGTGGTGGTGTTAGTGGACCCTCTGGTGCTGGGAGAGGACGTGGCCGTTCTGCCACAGCCACACGTCCTAGTGTACCAACTACCTCAGGTCCCACTAGCCGCCAGAATTTACAGGGATATTTGGTGGGGCCCAATGCCGTTCTAAGGATGGTAAGGCCTGAGCAGGTACAGGCATTAGTCAATTGGGTGGCCACCCAGTCTTCTGCAGAAAGCGCACAGATGGCGCATGAAAACCAAGCCCATCAGTCTGTCACATCACCCCCATGCATATCAGGGAAACTGTCTGAGCCTCAAGTTATGCAGCAGTCTCTTATGCTGTTTGAAGACTCTGCTGCCAGGGTTTCCCAAGGGCATCCACCTAGCCCTTCACCAGGGGTGGAAGAGATAGAATGCACTAACGCTTAACCACTTATGTTTCCTGATGATGAGGACATGGGAATACCACATCAGCACGTCTCTGATGATGACGAAACAGAGGTGCCAACTGCTGCGTCTTTCTGCAGTGTGCAGACTGAACAGGAGGTCAGGGGTCAAGACTGGGTGGAAGACGATGCAGGGGACGATGAGGTCCTAGACCCCACATGGAATGAAGGTCGTGCCACTGACTTTCAGAGTTCGGAGGAATAGGCAGTGGTGAGACCGAGCCAACAGCGTAGCAAAAGAGGGAGCAGTGGGCAAAATCAGAACACCCGCCGCCAAGAGACTCCGCCTGCTACTGACCGCCGCCATCTGGGACCGAGCACCCCAAAGGCAGCTTCAAGGAGTTCCCTGGCATGGCACTTCTTCAAACAATGTGCTGACGACAAGACCCGAGTGGTTTGCACGCTGTGCCATCAGAGCCTGAAGCGAGGCATTAACGTTCTGAACCTTAGCACAACCTGCATGACCAGGCACCTGCATGCAAAGCATGAACTGCAGTGGAGTAAACACCTTAAAAACAAGGAAGTCACTCAGGCTCCCCCTGCTGCCTCTTCTGCTGCTGCTGCCTCGGCCTCTTCTGCTGCTGCCGCCGCCTCGGCCTCTTCTGCTGCTGCTGCCGCCGCCTCGGCCTCTACCTCTGCCTCTGGAGGAACGTTGGCACCTGCCGCCCAGCAAACATGGGATGTACCACCAACACCACCACCTGCGTCACCAAGCATCTCAACCATGTCACACGGCAGCGTTCAGCTCTCCATCTCACAAACATTTGAGAGAAAGCGTAAATTCCCACCTAGCCACCCTCGATTCCTGGCACTGAATGCCAGCATTTCTAAACTACTGGCCTATGAAATGCTGTCATTTAGGCTGGTGGACACACACAGCTTCAAACAGCTCATGTCACTTGCTGTCCCACAGTATGTTGTTCCCAGCCGCCACTACTTCTCCAAGAGAGCCGTGCCTTCCCTGCACAAACAAGTATCCGATAAAATCAAGTGTGCACTGCGCAACGCCATCTGTGGCAAGGTCCACCTAACCACAGATACGTGGACCAGTAAGCACGGCCAGGGACGCTATATCTCCCTAACTGCACACTGGGTAAATGTAGTGGCGGCTGGGCCCCAGGCGGAGAGCTGTTTGGCGCACGTCCTTCCGCCGCCAAGGATCGCAGGGCAACATTCTTTGCCTCCTGTCTCCTCCTCCTCCTACTCAGCTTCCTCCTCCTCTTCTTCCACCTGCTCATCCAGTCAGCCACACACCTTCACCACCAACTTCAGCACAGCGCGGGTTAAACGTCAGCAGGCCATTCTGAAACTCATATGTTTGGGGGACAGGCCCCACACCGCACAGGAGTTGTGGCGGGGTATAGAACAACAGACCGACGAGTGGTTGCTGCCGGTGAGCCTCAAGCCCGGCCTGGTGGTGTGCGATAATGGGCGAAATCTCGTTGCAGCTCTGGGACTAGCCGGTTTGACGCACATCCCTTGCCTGGCGCATGTGCTGAATTTGGTGGTGCAGAAGTTCATTCGCAACTACCCCGACATGTCAGAGCTGCTGCATAAAGTGCGGGCCGTCTATTCGCGCTTCCGGCGTTCACACCCTGCCGCTGCTCGCCTGTCTGCGCTACAGCGTCACTTCGGCCTTCCCGCTCACCGCCTCATATGCGACGTGCCCACCAGGTGGAACTCCACCTTGCATATGCTGGACAGACTGTGCGAGCAGCAGCAGGCCATAGTGGAGTTTCAGCTGCAGCACGCACGGGTCAGTCGCACTGTGGATCAGACACACTTCACCACCAATGACTGGGCCTCCATGCGAGACCTGTGTGCCCTGTTGCGCTGTTTCGAGTACTCCACCAACATGGCCAGTGGCGATGACGCCGTTATCAGCGTTACAATACCACTTCTATGTCTCCTTGAGAAAACACTTAGGGCGATGATGGAAGAGGAGGTGGCCCAGGAGGAAGAGGAGGAAGAGGGGTCATTTTTAGCACTTTCAGGCCAGTCTCTTCGTAGTGACTCAGAGGGAGGTTTTTTGCAACACCAGAGGCCAGGTACAAATGTGGCCAGACAGGGCCCACTACTGGAGGACGAGGAGGACGAGGATGAGGAGGAGGTGGAGGAGGATGAGGATGAAGCATGTTCACAGCGGGGTGGCACCCAAAGCAGCTCGGGCCCATCACTGGTGCGTGGCTGGGGGGAAACACAGGACGATGACGATACGCCTCCCACAGAGGACAGGTTGTCCTTACCTCTGGGCAGCCTGGCACACATGAGCGACTACATGCTGCAGTGCCTGCGCAACGACAGCAGAGTTGCCCACATTTTAACGTGTGTGGACTACTGGGTTGCCACCCTGCTGGATCCCCGGTACAAAGACAATGTGCCCACCTTACTTCCTACACTGGAGCGTGATAGGAAGATGCGCGAGTACAAGTGCACGTTGGTAGACGCGCTACTGAGAGCATTCCCAAATGTCACAGGGGAACCAGTGGAAGCCCAAGGCGAAGGCAGAGGAGGAGCAAGAGGTCGCCAACGCAGCTGTGTCACGGCCAGCTCCTCTGAGGGCAGGGTTAGCATGGCAGAGATGTGGAAAAGTTTTGTTCACTAGTTACAATTACAGCTGGATTGGACTACCGTATTATCGGCTGAATCCCGATCTGGAGCTCCGCGGCGGCAGCAGCGAGAAATGAGCGCATCCGCTGTGGAAGTGCTTATCTCCCTACATTCATCTGTATCGCCGACCTCAGGATGATGCAGGAGGGCAAGGGAGATTGCCCTTCCTTGTGTAACAGCGGCTGCAGTCCTGAGCTCTGTCGGTGTACATGCTGTGGTGCTGAGGATTCCGCTCCACTGGTTCCAATCAGCTCTGGCCACAGCATGCTTGCTGCTGGTTTCTTGTTACACTGCCCTAGGGGCGGCACGCATCATCCCTGGGCTGCATGGGTTGGGTCATCTGACCTTTCTGACCAACCCAGGCTCTCCTGCAGGTACTAAAGTGGCTCAGCCTCCCTACAGATGCCTCAGTGTCAAGGTCCTTGTGTTTGCTAAGCTCCTGATTTTCACGTGTGCTCCTGACTCATACCTTGCTCCTGGATCTTGCTACTCATCTGATCCCTGCCTGCTTGCATTGACTCTCCTGTTGCCGATCTGGATTGCCTGACCCGTTCCTGTGCCGCCTGCCCTGACATTTTGCCTGTCTGACTACGCCTCTGCCTCATCCTTCGGTCCTGCACTGTTGCTCCTGGTAATGACCCCGCCTGCCTGACTACGCTTGTACTACTGGTACCTACTCAGGTATCTCCTGCTCCTGGTCCACCTGGACCAGCTGCCTCATGTGACTACCCTCCTCAAGAGGTAGTGACCTGGTGTTCTCCTCAGGAAAGTCTATCCCCACCATCAGGGCTAATGTGAAGAATCGAGGGGTACACTTAGACAACGCCCTTAGAGGAGGTGGGACACGTGTCACAGTGCGTTCATACCCGCTGGTTTGTGACACCCTTTTCCTCTGAAATTTATACTGGCACATCATGAGGGACACTATGGGGGCATTTAACCACCTCTGACCCCATAGCTTAAACACCCTGAAAGACCAGGCCACTTTTTACACTTCTGACCTACACTACTTTCACCGTTTATTGCTCGGTCATGCAACTTACCACCCAAATGAATTTTACCTCCTTTTCTTCTCACTAATAGAGCTTTCATTTGGTGGTATTTCATTGCTGCTGACATTTTTACTTTTTTTGTTATTAATCGAAATTTAACAATTTTTTTGCAAAAAAATGACATTTTTCACTTTCAGTTGTAAAATTTTGCAAAAAAAAACGACATCCATATATAAATTTTGCTCTAAATTTATTGTTCTACATGTCTTTGATAAAAAAAAATGTTTGGGTAAAAAAAAATGGTTTGGGTAAAAGTTATAGCGTTTACAAACTATGGTACAAAAATGTGAATTTCCGCTTTTTGAAGCAGCTCTGACTTTCTGAGCACCTGTCATGTTTCCTGAGGTTCTACAATGGCCAGACAGTACAAACACCCCACAAATGACCCCATTTCGGAAAGTAGACACCCTAAGGTATTCGCTGATGGGCATAGTGAGTTCATATGTGGGCCCCTTTGCCCACCTAGGCTGCAAAAAAAGTGTCACACATGTGGTATCTCCGTATTCAGGAGAAGTTGGGGAATGTGTTTTGGGGTGTCATTTTACATATACCCATGCTGGGTGAGAGAAATATCTTGGCAAAAGACAACTTTGTATAAAAAAATGGGAAAAGTTGTCTTTTGCCAAGATATTTCTCTCACCCAGCATGGGTATATGTAAAATGACACCCCAAAACACATTCCCCAACTTCTCCTAAATACGGAGATACCAGATGTGTGACACTTTTTTGCAGCCTAGGTGGGCAAAGGGGCCCATATTCCAAAGAGCACCTTTCGGATTTCACAGGTCATTTTTTACAGAATTTGATTTCAAACTACTTACCACACATTTGGGCCCCTAGAATGCCAGGGCAGTATAACTACCCCACAAGTGACCCCATTTTGGAAAGAAGACACCCCAAGGTATTCGCTGATGGGCATAGTGAGTTCATGGAAGTTTTTATTTTTTTTTCACAAGTTAGTGGAATATGAGACTTTGTAAAAAAAAAAAATTAAAAAAATAAATCATCATTTTCCACTAACTTGTGACAAAAAATAAAAAATTCTAGGAACTCGCCATGCCCCTCACGGAATACCTTGGGGTGTCTTCTTTCCAAAATGGGGTCACTTGTGGGGTAGTTATACTGCCCTGGAATTCTAGGGGCCCAAATGTGTGGTAAGGAGTTTGAAATCAAATTCTGTAAAAAATGGCCGGTGAAATCCGAAAGGTGCTCTTTGGAATGTGGGCCCCTTTGCCCACCTAGGCTGCAAAAAAGTGTCACACATCTGGTATCTCCGTATTCAGGAGAAGTTGGGGAATGTGTTTTGGGGTGTCATTTTACATATACCCATGCTGGGTGAGAGAAATATCTTGGTCAAATGCCAACTTTGTATAAAAAAATGGGAAAAGTTGTCTTTTGCCAAGATATTTCTCTCACCCAGCATGGGTATATGTAAAATGACACCCCAAAACACATTCCCCAACTTCTCCTGAGTACGGAGATACCACATGTGTGACACTTTTTTGCAGCCTAGGTGGGCAAAGGGGCCCATATTCCAAAGAGCACCTTTCGGATTTCACCGGTCATTTTTTACACATTTTGATTTCAAACTTCTTACCACACATTTGGGCCCCTAGAATGCCAGGGCAGTATAACTACCCCACAAGTGACCCCATTTTGGAAAGAAGACACCCCAAGGTATTTCGTGATGGGCATAGTGAGTTCATGGAAGTTTTTATTTTTTGTCACAAGTTATTGGAATATGAGACTTTGTAAGAAAAAAAAACATCATTTTCCGCTAACTTGTGACAAAAAATATAAAATTCTAGGAACTCGCCATGCCCCTCACGGAATACCTTGGGGTGTCTTCTTTCCAAAATGGGGTCACTTGTGGGGTAGTTATACTGCCCTGGCATTTTCCAGGGGCCCTAATGTGTGGTAAGTAGGTAAATGACCTGTGAAATCCTAAAGGTGCTCTTTGGAATGTGGGCCCCTTTGCCCACCTAGGCTGCAAAAAAGTGTCACACATGTGGTATCGCCGTATTCAGGAGAAGTTGGGCAATGTGTTTTGGGGTGTCTTTTTACATATACTCATGCTGGGTGAGAGAAATATCTTGGCAAAAGACAACTTTTCCAATTTTTTTATACAAAGTTGGCATTTGACCAAGATATTTATCTCACCCAGCATGGGTATATGTAAAATGACACCCCAAAACACATTGCCCAACTTCTCCTGAGTACGGCGATACCAGATGTGTGACACTTTTTTGCAGCCTAGATGCGCAAAGGGGCCCACATTCCTTTTATGTGGGAATTTTTAGACATTTGGATCCCAGACTTCTTCTTACGCTTTAGGGCCCCTAGAATGCCAGGGCAGTATAAATACCCCACATGTGACCCCATTTTGGAAAGAAGACACCCCAAGGTATTCAATGAGGGGCATGGCAAGTTAGCAGAAATTGATATATATATTTTTTTCTCACAGTCTCCCTTTCCGCTAACTTGGGACAAAAATTTCAATCTTTCATGGACTCAATATGCCCCTCACGGAATACCTTGGGGTGTCTTCTTTCTGAAATGGGGTCACATGTGGGGTATTTATACTGCCCTGGCATTCTAGGGGCCCTAAAGCGTGAGAAGAAGTCTGGAATATAAATGTCTAAACAATTTTACGCATTTGGATTCCGTGAGGGGTATGGTGAGTTCATGTGAGATTTTATTTTTTGACACAAGTTAGTGGAATATGAGACTCTGTAAGAAAAAAAAAAAAAAATTTCCGCTAACTTGGGCCCAAAAAATGTCTGAATGGAGCCTTACAGGGGGGTGATCAATGACAGGGGCGTGATCAATGACAGGGGGGTGATCAATGACAGGGGGGTGATCAGAGAGTCTATATGGGGTGATCACCCCCCTGTCATTGATCACCCCCCTATAAGGCTCCATTCAGACGTCCGTATGCGTTTTGCGGATCCGATCCATCTATCAGTGGATCCGTAAAAATCATGCGGACGTCTAAATGGAGCTTTACAGGGGGGTGATCAATGACAGGGGGGTAATCAATGACAGGTGGGTGATCAGGGAGTCTATATGGGGTGATCACCACAGTCATTGATCACGCCCCTGTAAGGCTCTATTCAGACGTCCGTATGCGTTTTGCGGATCCGATCCATCTATCAGTGGATCCGTAAAAATCATGCGGACGTCTGAATGGAGCTTTACAGGGGGGTAATCAATGACAGGGGGGTAATCAATGACAGGGGGGTGATCAGGGAGTCTATATGGGGTGATCAGGGGCTAATAAGGGGTTAATAAGTGACAGGGGGGGTGTAGTGTAGTGTGGTGCTTGGTGCTACATATTGCTGAGCTATCTGTGTCCTCTGGTGGTCGATCCAAACAAAAGGGACCACCAGAGGACCAGGTAGCAGGTATATTAGTTGCTGTTATCAAAACAGCGTCTAATATACCTGTTAGGGGTTAAAAAAATCACATCTCCAGCCTGCCAGCGAACGATTGCCGCTGGCAGGCTGGAGATCCACTCTCTTACCTTCCGATCCTGTGAACGCGCGCGCCTGTGTGCGCGCGTTCACAGGAAATCTCGTGTCTCGCGAGAGGACGCGCCGGCGCGTCCAGGCGGAATCAATCAACCACCTCCAGGACGCGTCGCTGCGTACGGCGGTCCGGAGGTGGTTAATGAGGCATTTATACTGGCACATCATGGAGGACAATAAGGGGGCATTTGCTGGAGCATTTATACTAGCACATCATGGGGCATCTACTGGGGAAGAAATTTTTAACTACTGCACACTATTATGGGGCATTTTCGTACTGGCGCATATTATAAGGCACATACTTTATACTAGTGCTCAATTTAAGTGGCCAGTTTGCTCCCAGTAGTAATAGTTCTCTGCCAGAGTGCACTTAGTAGTAATAGTGCCCCTACAGTGTCCCAACAATAATGTCCCTACTGTGCCTCAGAAGTAATAATGCTCCCATAGTGCCCCTAATAGTAATCATGTTCCCCATAGTCCCCAAGCAGAAATTGGGGGGCATAATGTTTACACTATTAGTGTCAGAGACACTATTTGCTGAGCGCAGTTATTTTGGAGCAGTGTGTGCCAATAATTATTGAAGGGCACTATCTGTGTGGTACCAGTATTATCAGGGGGTTTATATGTTTCTGCAGTATACTATTGGAGACCACAGCAGGCACATTACTGAAGGTGGCAGGATGAGTTGTTCTGAAGGTAGGAGGATGAGAGAAAAGTAGCAACCTAAGATGCCTTTTTGTCAAACTGCAGATACAAGATGGGTCAATAAAATCATCATGGTGGTCTGGTCTAAAAGGAGAAGATAAGGAAAGAGAACATTTACATCAGAGGAGAAGTCACTGGATGTAAGAGGTATGTGGCACTGTATTTTGAACAACACTGACTATAATGTGTATGCAAATAGGTCTTTAGTTCGTAGGTACAAATGTGTATAAAATGTATATGGTGTAGGTAAATCTACTATAAGTTTAGCCTATGTGTACTCTATATACTGTATGGTGTATCATCTATGGGTGTATATTGTATATGTGATTATGTGAGTGCAGTGTCTATATAGTCTGTTTAGATATTCTTACCTCCCACCCATCCCAGATCTGGCAAAATTACGGTGTTGGGGGCACAATGGAGACTAGGCAGGGTCGGGACATGTACAGATAGACATTAGGTGGAGTTAGAGGTGTGGGTCAGCGCTTTAAAAAACTTGCTCATAGTTTAGCTCCTTAGGCTTTTAAAAAGTTGGGTGGTATGTGTGTGTAGTGTATATATGGTGTATTTATGTTTGTGTACCATGTATATGATATATTTATGTGTATGTGTGTTGCATATACAGTCAGGTCCATAAATATTGGGACATCAACACAATTCTAAAATTTTTGGCTCTATAAACCACCACAATGGATTTGAAATGAAACGAACAAGATGTGCTTTAACTGCAGACTGTCACCTTTAATTTGAGAGTATTTACAACCAAATCAGGTGAACGGTGTAGGAGTTACAACAGTTTGCATATGTGCCTCCCACTTGTTAAGGGACCAAAAGTAATGGGACAATTGGCTTCTCAGCTGTTCCATGGCCAGGTGTTATTCCCTCATTATCCCAATTACAATGAGCAGATAAAAGGTCCAAAGTTCATTTCAAGTGTGCTATTTGCATTTGGAATCTGTTGCTGTCAACTCTCAAGATGAGATTTAAAGAGCTGTCACTATAGGTGAAGCATACCATCATTAGGCTGAAAACAAAAATAAATAAAACATCAGAGAGATAGCAAAAATATTAGGCATGGCCAAAACAACTGTTTGGAACATTCCAAAAAAGAAGGAACGCATCGGTGAGCTCAGCAACACCAAAAGACCCGGAAGATCACGGAAAACAACTGTGGTGGATGACCGAATAATCCTTTCCCTGGTGAAGGAAACACCCTTCACAACAGTTGGCCAGATCAAGAACACTCTCCAGGAGGTAGGGGTATGTGTGTCAAAGTCAACAATCAAGAGAAGACTTCACCAGAGTGAATACAGAGGGTTCACCACAAGATGTAAACCATTGGTGAGCCTCAAAAACAGGAAGGCCAGATTAGAGTTTGCCAAACGACATCTAAAAAAGCCTTCACAGTTCTGGAACAACATCCTATGGACAGATGAGACCAAGATCAACTTGTACCAGAGTGATGGGAAGAGAGGAGTATGGAGAAGGAAAGGAACTGCTCATGATCCTAAGCATACCACCTCATCAGTAAAGCATAGTGGTGGTAGTGTCATGGCGTGGGCATGTATGGCTGCCAATGGAACTGGTTCTCTTGTATTTATTGATGATGTGACTGCTGACAAAAGCAGCAGGATGACTTCTGAAGTGTTTTGGACAATATTATCTGCTCATATTTAGCCAAATGTTTCAGAACTCATTGGACGGCACTTCACAGTGTAGATGGGCAATCACCCAAAGCATACTGCAAAAGCAACCAAAGAGTATTTTAAGGGAAAGAAGTGGAATGTTATGCAATGGCCAAGTCAATCACCTGACCTGACCAGAATCAGATTGAGCATGCATTTCACTTGCTAAAGACAAAACTGAAGGGAAAATGCCCCAAGAACAAGCAGGAACTGAAGACAGTTGCAGTAGAGGCCTGGCAGATCATCACCAGGGATGAAACCCAGCGTCTGGTGATGTCTATGCGTTCCAGACTTCAGGCTGTAATTGACTGCAAAGGATTTGCAACCAAGTATTAAAAAGTGAAAGTTTGATTTATGATTATTATGTCCCATTACTTTTGGTCCCTTAAAAAGTCGGAGGCACATATGCAAACTGTTGTAATTCCTACACCGTTCACCTGATTTGGGTGTAAATACCCTCAAATTAAAGCTGACAGTCTGCAGTTAAAGCGCATCTTGTTCATTTCATTTCAAATCCATTGTGGTGGTGTACAGAGCCAAAAATGTTAGAATTGTGTCGATGTCCCAATATTTATGGACCTGACTGTATATGGTGTATGTATATGTAAACATGTGTCATGATGTCCACCGTTGAGTAGGGAACATGCTGTTAAAAATTTGAATCCCACCCCTGTCTACTCCCTCCCTCTGCAATGACCTCTATGCAGATGGCAAAGAATTCCTAGAAAACTCTCCCATGGAAGTCAATGAAGCCCCTTCAGTTTGTTGTGTCATTTGCCCATGGTGTTTGCTGTTAAACATATCTTCAAATGCTGCTAACAACAGCTCCGGCAAGTTGGCCGCCCCATAATCATGTTCAAGAAATAGATTTAAAAAATCTACAATCTAAAGATAAAAACTATTGTTGAGCAAAACACGCTTTGGATCATAGATAGGGTTGAGCAAACCCGAACTGTAAAGTTCAGGTTCGTACCGAACTTTAGGATTTATGGAACCCAAACCTGAACATTTCAGAAAAAGTGGCCTTTTTGAAAGGCTGCAGATCAGCCAAACAAGCGTTTAACTGTGTGCCCTTAGAAGCCATCACAGGCATGTCTACTAATGGCATGGCTGTGATTGGCCAGTGCAGCATGTGACTCAGTCTCTATATAAGCTGGAGTCACGTAGCGCTGCACGTCACTCTGCTGTTACTAATGTAGGGAGAGGATGCTGCTGCTGTGAGGGAGAGAATAGGGAAAAAACTGCAATTGATCTTAGCGATCTACATAGATTTAGTTGTGTGGGTGCAGTGCACAATCTTTTTACCCTGCCCTGAGCCAAGTGACAGAGAAAAATAACTTTTATCCGTCTGTTAGATAGGTGGGCGGCGGCGACCATTTTATGCAATCTCAGTGCACCAGCACTGCATATGTGCTTTTGTGACATTGAAATCCAAGCTTGAAATACTGCAATAATAATCTTTTTTTTTTTTGGGCACAATACATAATTTTACAGCACTTGCTGCAGAACTGAACGTGTGAAATTCAAGCGTTATATACTGCTGTCATATTCTGTTAGCAAAAAAAACACCCATTTTGGGCAAAGTACTTGATATTGAAGCCTTTGCTTCATCTGTTATTGTTAAAACAAGTTTGAAATACTTTAATAACTTTCTGGGTTTTAAAAAACACCCATTTTTGGCAATACCCTCCATCTGAGGCCTCTGCCACATTAGTCAGTGTGCAATTTAAGCTAGAAATTCAGCTATAATTTTCTGGGTTTTAAAAAACACCCTTTTTTGCACAAAGAATTTTACAGGCCTTACTGCATCTGTGCGTGTGAAATTCAAGTGTTATATACTGCTGTCATATTCTGTTATTTAAAAAACACCAATTTTGAGCAAAATACTTAATATTGCAGCCTTTGCTGCATCTGTGATTGTTAAAAACAAGCTTGAAATACTTCAATAATTTTCTGGCTTTGAAAAAACAAAAAATGTTTGCAATACCGTACATCTGGGGCCTCTGCCGCATTAGTCAGTGTGCAATTTAAGCTAGAAATACAGCTACACTAATTTTCTATGTTTTAAAAAACACCCTTTTTGTGCAAAATACACAATTTTACAGCCCATGCTGCATCTCTGTGTGTGTGAAATTTGAGCGTTATATTCTGTTGTCATTTTCTGTTTTAAAAAAAAAACACCCATTTTGGGCAAATTACTTAATATTGCAGCCTTTGCTGCATCTGTGATTGTTAAAAACAAGCTTCAAAAACTTCAATAATTTTTGGCCTTTGAAAAAACACAAATTTCTGGTAAGACCCTCCATCTGGGGCCTCTGCCGCATTAGTCAGTGTGCAATTTAAGCTAGCAATGCAGCTATAATTTTCTAGGTTTTAAACACCCATTTAGGACAAAATACTTAATTTTCGGCTTTGTAAGCATCTGTACATGTGAGATACACCCTTTAGATACTGTTGTTCTATTCTGCTATTAAAAAAAAAAAAGCATTTAGGGCAAAAATCTTAATTTTGCAGACTTTGCAAATATGTCATTGTGAGATACACCCTTTAGATACTGTTGTTCTATTCTGGTATTAAATAAACATCCATTTTGGGGATTTTTTTTTATTTATGGCCTTGTCTGCATCTGTACATGTGAGATACACACTTTAGATACTGCTGTGCTATTCTGGTATTAAAAAAACACCAATTTAGGGCAAAAATCTTAATTTTGCAGCCTTTGCTGCATATGTCATTGTGAGATACACCCTTTAGATACTGTTTTATTCTGCAATTAATAAAACACCCCTTTTGGGCAAAAATATTAAATTGCGGCCTAGTCTACATCTGTACGTGTGAGATACACTATTTAGATACTGTGGTTCTATTCTGCTATAAAAAAAAACACCCATTTAGGGCAAGATCCTAAATTTGAGAAATATGAGGAGAGCGTCAAATAAGGGACGTGGCCCCGGTCGTGGTGCTGCTGGTGGAGCTCCAGTTACAGGGAGAGGACGTGGTCGATCTGTGCCAGCTACACGCACAAGTGAAACACCTTCCTCAGGTGCGAGTAGGCGACAGAACCTGCAGCGGTATCTAGTCAGGCCTAATGCGGCTCTACGAATGGTGAGGCCAGAACAAGTACAGGCGATAGTAGATTGGGTTGCTGACAGTGCCTACAGTTCCTTCACATTGCCTCCCACCTAGTCTCCTGCGGAAAGATCAGAGTTGGCACCTGCAGCCCATGTCCATCAGTCTTTCACCTCACCCCCTTGCAAATCAGCCAAGCAGTCTGAGCCCCAAGTCATCCAGCAGTCTCTTCTGTTTTTTGATGACTCTGTCAGCAGGGTTTCCCAGGGCCATCCACCTAGCGCTGCCCCAGAAGTGGAAGAGATTGAGTGCACCGATGCCCAACCACTTATGTTTCAAGATAAGTACATGGGAGGACCATCGTAGCGCGTCTCGGATGATGACGAAACACAGGTGCCAACTGCTGGGGCTTTCAAAAGTGTGCAGACTGACAAGGAGGGCAGGGATGAAGACTGGGTGGAAGATGATGTGGAGGACGATGAGGTCCTCGACCCCACATGGAATCAAGGTCATGCGAGTGACCTGTGTAGATCGGAGGAAGAGGCGGTTGTCGCACAGAGCCACCAGCACAGCAGAAGAGGGTGCAGGGTGCAAAAGCGGAGCGGCCGTCCCCTAGACAGTACGCCTGCTACTGCCCACCACACCAAGGGACCGAGCACACCAAAGCCAGCTCCAAAGAGTTCCCTGGCGTGGCAGTTCTTCAGACAATGTGCTGACGACAAGACACGAGTGGTTTGCACGCTGTGCAATCAGAGCATGAAGCGAGGCATAAACGTTCTCAACCTGAGCACAACCTGCATGACCAGGCATCTAAGTGCAAAGCACGAGCTGCAGTGGAGTAGACACCTCAAAAACCAAGAAAGGTCGCTGGCTCCTCCTGCTTCCTCTTCTGCTGCAGTCTCGGCCTCTTCATCCAGCTTTGGAGTGACAGTGCCACCTGCCACTTCGCAAACAGAGGATCTGCCAGCAACACCAACATCTGGGTTACCAAGCATCTCCACAATGTCCCATGGAAGCGTTCAGCTCTCCATCTCCCAAACACTGGAGCGGAAGAGGAAGTACCCCCCTACCCACCTGCGATCCCTGGCCCTGAATGCTAGCATTTCAAAACTACTGGCCTTTGAAATGCTGTCATTCCATTTGGTGGAGACGGAGAGTTTTAAAAGCCTTATGGCAGTGGCTGTCCCACAGTACGTCATGCCCAGCCGCCACTACATTTCCAGGTGTGCCATCCCTTTCCTGCACAACCAAGTGGGGGACAAAATCAGGTGTGCACTGCGCAACGCCATCTGTGGCAAGGTGCACCTCACTACAGATACGTGGACCATTAAGCACGGTCAGGGACGTTATATCTTCATAACAGCACACTGGGTAAATGCAGTGGCGGCTGGGCCTGAGGCGGATAGCAGTTTGCCGCATGTCCTTCCACCACCGAGGATTGCAGGGAGCTTCAGTTTGCCTCCTGTTGCTTCCTCCTCCTACCCCGCTTCCTTATCCTCTACCGGCTCCTCATCCAGTCAGCGTAACACCTTCAACACCAACTTCAGCACAGCCAGGGGTAAACGACAGCAGGCAGTTTTAAAACTTATCTGTTTGGGGGACAAACCCCACACCGCGCAGGAGCTGTGGACGGGCATGGAGCAACAAACCGATGAGTCGTTGGTGCCAGTGAGCCTCAAGCCCAGCCTGGTGGTGTGCGATAATGGGTAAAATCTCGTAGCAGCTCTGGGACTAGCCGGTTTGACGCACATCCATTGCCTGGTGCATTTGGTGGTGCAGTGATTCCTTAAAAATTACACTGATATGTCAGAGCTGCTGCATAAAGTGTGCGCCGTCTGTGCACACTTACGGCGTTCTGACGCTGCTGCTGCTCGCCTGTCATCGGTGCAGCGTAACTTCGGCATTCCCGCTCACCGCCTTATATGCAATGTGCCGACAAGGTGGAACTCCCCCTTGCACATTCTGGCCAGACTGTGTGAGCAGCAGCAGGCAATAGTGGAGTTTCAGCTGCAGCACGCACGAATGAGTCGCTCTGTGGAACAGCACCACTTCACCACCAATGACTGGGCCCCGATGCAAGACCTGTGTTCCTTATTGCTCTGTTTCGAGTACTCCACCAACATGTCCAGTGCGGATAACGCCGTTCTCAGCGTTACTATCCCACTTCTATGCCTCCTTGAAAAAATGCTGCTGGCTGATGAAAGAGGATGTGGCACAGGAGGAGGAGGAAGAGGTATCATTTCATAGGGATTCCGGCCAGTCATTCACAAGTGGCTCCGAGGGTGGGTTCCTGCACCCACAAACACCAGATACACAATTGTCCAGGCAGGGCACCGTTCTGGAGGATGACGAGGTGGAGGATGAGGAGGAGGAGATGGAGGAGGAGGAACCATGTTCACAGCAGGGTGGCACCCAGGCCAGCTCATGGCCATCACTGGTGCATGGCTGGGGGGATACAGAGGACACAGACGATACACCTCCCACAGAGGACAGATTTTCGTTGTCTCTGGGCAGCCTGGCACACATGAGTGATTACATGCTGCAGTGTCTCCACAGCGACTGCCGAGTTGCCCACATTCTAACTTGTGCTGATTACTGTGTGGCCACGCTGCTGGATCCCCATTACAAGGACAACGCACTATCCTTAATTCCTTTACTGAAGTGTGATCATTAGATGCGCGAGTACAAGCACACGCTGGTAGACGCGCTGCTGGTGGCATTCCCATCTGACAGCGGAGGCAAAGTGGAAGCACGAGGCGAAGAGAGAGGTGGAGGAAGAGGTCACCAACGCAGCTGGGGCACCGCCAGCACCTCAGAAGGCAGGTTTAGCATGGCCGAAATGTGGAAAAGCTTTGTCAGCACGCCAGAACAACCAGTACCACCAGCTGATAGGGAACGTCTTAGCAGGAGGCAGCATTTCAGCAACACGGTGGAGCAGTATGTGTGCACACGCCTACACGTACTGAATGATGGGTCTGCCCCTTCACCTTCTGGGTCTCCAAATTGGGCACATGGCCTGAGCTTGCCCTTTACACCTTGGAGGTGCTGGCCTGCCCTGCAGCCAGTGTATTGTCTGAACGTGTGTTTAGCACGACTGGAGGGGGTTATCACAGGGTTATATTTCCCAATGTTTTGGGGTGTACCCTAATTTTAAAAAATTAATTTAAAACCACAAGACTGTGTAGGCTACCTCCTCCTCCACCGCCGCGTCCACCTACACTGCACATCCACCGCCTCCTCAACCTCCTACTCCATATGGACCTCGTCCTCCTAGATAAAGATTATTATTTTTTATTTTTATGTATTTTATGTTATTTAACCACCTCAGCCCCCAGTGCTTAAACACCCTGAAAGACCAGGCCACTTTTTACACTTCTGACCTACACTACTTTCACCATTTATTGCTCGGTCATGCAACTTACCACCCAAATGAATTTTACCTCCTTTTCTTCTCACTAATAGAGCTTTCATTTTGTGGTATTTCTTTGCTGCTGCCATTTTTACTTTTTTTGTTATTAATCGAAATTTAACGATTTTTTTGCAAAAAAATGACATTTTTCACTTTCAGTTGTCAAATTTTGCAAAAAAAACTACATCCATATATAAATTTTGCTCTAAATTTATTGTTCTACATGTCTTTGATAAAAAAAAAATGTTTGGGTAAAAAAAAAATGGTTTGGGTAAAAGTTATAGCGTTTACAAACTATGGTACAAAAATGTGAATTTCCGCTTTTTGAAGCAGCTCTGACTTTCTGAGCACCTGTCATGTTTCCTGAGGTTCTACAATGCCCAGACAGTACAAACACCCCACAAATGACCCCATTTCGGAAAGTACACACCCTAAGGTATTCACTGATGGGCATAGTGAGTTCATAGAACTTTTTATTTTTTGTCACAAGTTAGCGGAAAATGATGATTTTTTATTTATTTTTTTTTCTTACAAAGTCTCATATTCCACTAACTTGTGACAAAAAATAAAAAGTTCTATGAACTCACTATGCCCATCAGCGAATACCTTGGGGTCTCTTCTTTCCAAAATGGGGTCACTTGTGCGGTAGTTATACTGCCCTGGCATTCTAGGGGCCCAAATGTGTGGTAAGGAGTTTGAAATCAAATTCTGTAAAAAATGACCTGTGAAATCCGAAAGGTGCTCTTTGGAATATGGGCCCCTTTGCCCACCTAGGCTGCAAAAAAGTGTCACACATCTGGTATCTCCGTACTCAGGAGAAGGTGGGGAATGTGTTTTGTGGTGTCATTTTACATATAATCATGCTGGGTGAGAGAAATATCTTGGCAAAAGACAACTTTTCCCATTTTTTTATACAAAGTTGGCATTTGACCAAGATATTTATCTCACCCAGCATGGGTATATGTAAAAAGACACCCCAAAACACATTCCCCAACTTCTCCTGAGTACGGAGATACCAGATGTGTGACACTTTTTTGCAGCCTAGGTGGGCAAAGGGGCCCATATTCCAAAGAGCACCTTTCGGATTTCACAGGTCATTTTTTACAGAATTTGATTTCAAACTCCTTACCACACATTTGGGCCCCTAGAATGCCAGGGCAGTATAACTACCCCACAAGTGACCCCATTTTGGAAAGAAGACACCCCAAGGTATTCCGTGAGGGGCATGGCGAGTTCCTAGAATTTTTTATTTTTTGTCACAAGTTAGTGGAAAATGATGATTTTTTTTTTTTCCATACAAAGTCTCATATTCCACTAACTTGTGACAAAAAATAAAAACTTCCATGAACTCACTATGCCCATCAGCGAATACCTTGGGGTCTCTTCTTTCCAAAATGGGGTCACTTGTGGGGTAGTTATACTGCCCTGGCATTCTAGGGGCCCAAATGTGTGGTAAGGAGTTTGAAATCAAATTCTGTAAAAAATGACCTGTGAAATCCGAAAGGTGCTCTTTGGAATGTGGGCCCCTTTGCCCACCTAGGCTGCAAAAAAGTGTCACACATCTGGTATCTCCGTACTCAGGAGAAGGTGGGGAATGTGTTTTGTGGTGTCATTTTACATATACCCATGCTGGGTGAGAGAAATATCTTGGCAAAAGACAACTTTTCCCATTTTTTTTATACAAAGTTGGCATTTTTACAAAGATATTTATCTCACCCAGCATGGGTATATGTAAAAAGACACCCCAAAACACATTCCTCAACTTCTCCTGAGTACGGAGATACCAGATGTGTGACACTTTTTTGCAGCCTAGGTGGGCAAAGGGGCCCAAATTCCTTTTAGGAGGGCATTTTTAGACATTTGGATACCAGACTTCTTCTCACGCTTTGGGGCCCCTAAAATGCCAGGGCAGTATAAATACCCCACATGTGACCCCATTTTGGAAAGAAGACACCCCAAGGTATTCAATGAGGGGCATGGCGAGTTCATTGAAAAAAAAAAATTTTGGCACAAGTTAGCGGAAATTGATTTTTTTGATTTTGTTCTCACAAAGTCTCCCTTTCCGCTAACTTGGGACAAAAATTTCAATCTTTCATGGACTCAATATGCCCCTCAGCGAATACCTTGGGGTGTCTTCTTTCCAAAATGGTGTTATTTGTGGGGTGTTTGTACTGCCCTGGCATTTGAGGGTCTCCGCAATCATTACATGTATGCCCAGCATTAGGAGTTTCTGCTATTCTCCTTATATTGAGCATACGGGTAATGAGATTTTTTTTTTTCGTTCAGCCTCTGGGCTGAAAGAAAAAAATGAACGGCACAGATTTCTTCATTCGCATCGATCAATGTGGATGAAAAAATCTCTGCCAAAAAAAGAAAAAGGAGGGGAAAGGCGTCTGCCAGGACATAGGAGCTCCGCCCAACATCCATACCCACTTCAGCTCGTATGCCCTGGCAAACCAGATTTCTCCATTCACATCAATCGATGTGGATGAATAAATCATTGCCGAGATTTTTTTTTTTATATATACAAAGTGTTTGCCAAAGTATATGAACACCGCCACCTCCTCAGCTCATATGCCTCGGCAAACGTATCTTTTACTGCAGAGGAGAAATCTCGTCTTGCAGCGCCGCATACACCGACTTGCGTGTAATCTGACAGCAGCGCAATGCTTCTGTCCGAATGCACATCAGTGCTGCAGCTAGTCGATTGGTTGGTCCACCTGAAAGGTAAAAAAAAAAAAAAAAAAAAAGAAAAAACCAGGCCGCAAAGCAATAACTTTATTAACTGTTGAACAGAACATAGAAACTTTTTTTAAACTTTTTTAACTGAACGTTTAACTTTTTTACTTACTGGTATTTTTTTTTTGTTTAGTTTTTTTTACCTTTATAGAACAAACCTCTCCTTCCCCATGGGACAATGTGCAAAGCGCAAATCGCCCAAAGATGTGGCGAAGTACGTTATGCACTTTATCCCAGGTGAAAGGAGAGGTTTGCAGCAGCTGTGAGTGAATGGGCCCTAATAGCCCTGTGTGCCTGTCCTGGTGAGATGTGATCCCTATGCTAGGTGTACCTGTGTGTGGTACTTCCGGAAACACTCTCCATAGCATAGGGCAGGGTGGTCAGCACAGTCAGGACAGAAATAGCGGGTGTCACGCCTTATTCCACTCCTGCTACAGACACAACATCTTTTTCGGGGTGACGGTTGGGTTGAGGTACCAGGAACGACACTGGGGAAATGTCGCTCGTGTAGACGGCTAACTACACTGGTGGATGGGGCCACGGAACCTCCTGGGTAAAGGAGGTTCTCGATGATCTCTTCCTGGAATTTGAGGAAGGATCCTGTTCTCCCAGCCTTACTGTAGAGAACAAAACTATTGTACAGCGCCAATTGAATCAAATATACAGACACCTTCTTATACCAGCGTCTGGTTCTGCGGGAAACTAAATACGGAGACAACATCTGGTCATTGAAGTCCACCCCTCCCATGAGCGCATTATAGTCGTGGACACAGAGGGGCTTTTCAATAACACGGGTTGCTCGCTCAATTTGGATTGTCGTGTCTGCGTGAATGGAGGAGAGCATGTAAATGTCACGCTTGTCTCTCCATTTCACCGCAAGCAGTTCTTCGTTACACAAGGCAGCCCTCTGCCCCCTTGCAAGACGGGTGGTTACAAGCCGTTGGGGGAAGCCCACGCGACTAGTTCGCGCGGTGCCACAGGCGCAAATCCGTTCTAGAAACAAATGCCTAAAGAGGGCCACACTTGTGTAGAAATTGTCCACATAAAGATGGTACCCCTTGCCGAATAAGGGTGACACCAAGTCCCAGACTGTCTTCCCACTGCTCCCCAGGTAGTCAGGGCAACCGACCGGCTCCAGGGTCTGATCTTTTCCCTCATAGATCCGAAATTTGTGGGTATAGCCTGTGGCCCTTTCACAGAGCTTATACAATTTGACCCCATACCGGGCACGCTTGCTTGGGATGTATTGTTTGAAGCCAAGGCGCCCGGTAAAATGTATTAGGGACTCATCTACGCAGATGTTTTGCTCGGGGGTATACAAATCTGCAAATTTCAGGTTGAAATGGTCTATGAGGGGCCGAATTTTGTGGAGCAGGTCAAAAGCAGGGTGGCCTCTGGGACGGGAGGTGGTGTTGTCGCTAAAATGCAGAAAACGGAGGATGGTCTCAAATCGTGTCCTGGACATAGCAGCAGAGAACATGGGCATGTGATGAATTGGGTGCGTTTGACCAATTCATGCTTTTTGGTCAGGCCCATGTTGAGGAGAAGGCCCAAAAAAAATTTAAGTTCGGAAACTTGGACTGGTTTCCACCAGAAAGGCTGGGCATAATAGCTTCCCGGGTTTGCGATTATAAATTGTGTGGCATACTGGTTGGTCTCTGCCACGACTAAGTCCAAGAGCTCCGCAGTCAAGAACAGCTCAAAAAATCCCAGGGCCGAACCGATTTTAGCCGTCTCAACCCGAACTCCAGACTGGGCGGTGAAAAGGGGAACTACTGGTGCGGCTGAAGTTGGTGACTGCCAATCAGGATTTGCCAGCACCTCAGGGACTCTAGGGGGTCTACGGGCCTGTCTGTGCGGTGGCTGCGACGGGGTAACTATTGCACGTGCCACTGTACCAGCTTCAACTGCCCTTCTGGTGCTCGCTACTTCACCAGGTTGTACGGCAGTGCTGGTACTAGGTCCAGGAAGGGCTGCGCTGCTGGTGTATGCCTCACCACGTGATCCGGCAGCGACAGCCCCACTCTGCTGCTCTTGAAGCGGATCCTGCGTAACCTGTGGTCTAGCTACATGGGGCCGGGTACGCCTGGTGCTGCCAGGGACCTCCACCTCCTCGTCCGAACTTTGGGTCAGAGAGCCACTGCTTTCCACAGGTTCATATTCTGACCCGCTAGATTCGTCAGATGAGGGTTCCCACTCCTCATCCGACTGGGTCAGAATCCTGTAGGCCTCTTCAGAAGAATACCCCCTGTTTGACATTTTGGACTACTAAATTTAGGGGTATTCCCTGAGACTACCCAAGAAAAAAAGCAAACCTGTCTTACAAAGGGGAGGCTAGCAAAGTACCGGAGGCTGCTGCGGTTGATAAAAAATATCAAAACAGATTTTTTTATCGCCGCAGTGCGTGTAAAATGAATGTGCAGTGATCAAAAAATATATTTTTTTTGTCACTGCGGTGGGGCGGGCGTGGGTGAACGCACGTGTGGGCGACTGATCAGGCCTGATCGGGCAAACACTGCGTTTTGGGTGGAGGGCGAGCTAAGGTGACACTAATACTATTATAGATCTGACCGTGATCAGTTTTGATCACTTACAGATACTATAAAAGTACAAATGCTGATTAGCGATACGCTAAACAGCGAATAAAAGTGACTGCGGTGCGGTGGGGTGGGCGCTAACTGACGCTAACTACCTAACCAAGGGGCCTAAACTATCCCTAAAACCTAACAGCCAATACCAGTGAAAAAAAAAAAGTGACAGTTTACACTGATCACTTTTTTTCCTTTCACTAGTGATTGACAGGGGCGATCAAAGGGGTGATCAAAGGGTTAATTGGGGTGCAGGGGGGTGATCTGGGGCTAAGGTGTAGTGTTTGGTGTACTCACAGTTCAGTCTGCTCCTGTGCTGGATCCAACCGACGAAAAGGACCAGCACAGGAGCAGACAAGCCATATAACAGATCATATTTACTAATATGATCTGTTATATGACTTTGGATTGGATTTTTTGAAAATCGCCAGCCTGCCAGCCAATGATCGTTGCTGGCAGGCTGGTGACGAAATACTTCTTTTAATTTTGCCGGCCCGCGATGCGCATGCGCGGGCCGGCTTTGAGCGAAATCTCGCGTCTCGCGAGATGACGCGTATATGCGTGACTCTGCGCAGCGCTGCCACCTCCGGAACGCAATCCTGCGTTAGGCGGTCCGGAGGTGGTTAAAGTCATTTCCCTATCCACATTTGTTTGCAGAGCACTTGCCACGCTCTTAACCACATTTTGCTGGCATTTGCAGCCCTCTAGCCCTTTTTATGACATTTTTGCAGCCATTTTAGTGCTCAAAAGTTCGGGTCCCCATTGACTTCCATGGGGTTCGGTTTCGGGGTCAAGTTCGGGTGCCGAACTCAAACTTTTTTGTGAAGTTTGGTCGAACCTATCGAACCCGAACATCCAGGTGTCTGCTCAACTCTACTCAACACTAATAAAAACATTAGAAAAAAATATTTTAACTTGTTTCAAAAACATAGGTGACACATAAAACATAAATTTAGGGCATGTTTACAAAAATTTTTTTTTCCCATTACTACCACGGCACTTGCAATTATGTTTATTCATTAAGTATTTATCAAAATAAAATTTGAATGAAGTACTGACATTTTAACAGTATTTTTATACTTCACACTATTTTAATATAATCCTTTTTTGTTATGAAACAAACTGACATACTATATGAAAATTCATTTAATTATATTTTGTCTTATAACCTATAGATGTACAACTCTTTACACTGCTGTCGTTAAAAATGCATTAGCGCACTTAATTACCTTAAATCGAGTTATTTTATCTCAATATTTCCATTAGAATTTTATCTTTGATCTTCACTTCACTCACTTCATTTATTGCGACATAACCAAAATGTATCTAAATTGCTTTCATCTCACATGTATTTGTGGCCATTAGATGAAAATGCAAAATTATATATTATACTTCTATTTTTGCATGTATTCTTTCCCTACAATGAGGTACTACATTTGAAAATCAGATACTGCTTCCATTCGAAGAACATTACAGGAAATATCTGTAGACTCTATATATACCTTTCAAACCTGTGCCATGTGAGCCAGCATTTCTGCATAGGGCCATCTACGGTTGAAAAGTTGAAATGTAATTTAGAAGGGCTGCTTTTCAGTTTTTGTCTGATGTTAAATTGCTGGTATTACTGTACTCCATGATATATGACAGCTTAGTCTGCTGAGAATGTTGTAATTCATTTCTACTCTACCATATTGCTTTTTGACAATGTCTGAACTCTTTCTCCTATTGACCTTCTGTTATCACTGACAATTCTTCTGCTTTTTTATCTAATGTGCTTGGCTGATTCTTGTTAGAATTCTATAAAATGTCTCCATGTATGTGTGTATTCCCATCAATCCTTACACTAACAATCTACTTTGCCTTCCACGGTTACATACGTTAGAGACATGGTCATGGGTCTACAAATAATCAGCAAATATGTTATTTGGGTATGTGGGGTGAAATAGAAATAAACATAGGTCAAACATATAAATATGTGAAAAGATTAGAAAGCCCACATAGCACCTGATTGTAAGCAAACTCATTGCATCTCCAGAAGTCAGCAATGTTAATCCTGACAAACATTTTGCTCATTCTGTAAAGGACCGCATTTGTTTATTACAATTCATAGACTGTTGGAAAAGGTATCTTAGTGAATGTTTTGTTCTATAAAGAGCTTAAGATATAAATGAAAGCGGAGGCTTTGATCACACAGTCAAGGTAAAATAAGCTTGCTTAAGATGTATAAATAATTCAGGGTATTCTGCCGTTCACACTTAATTGACATTTTTTTTACTGTACATTCTATATATCATTTTTATGTTGCAGTTTAAGCATTTGGTTTAGAAATAAAGGGGTCATTTATTATACTGAAATGAGCCTAAATTAGGTGTATTTATGGTGCTATCTGCGACTTTGCCAAGTTCATGGCAGTTCTAAAATAGTGGGATTGGCATGGGAGGGGAAGGGGATGGGCTGGCAGGACCATCTCATTCATCATTTTCTATGCCTGTTTTATGCTTACAAATGGTTTAAATGTAAGACAGCTCGGAAGCTGTCTTATATTTACAACTGGCGCTGGATTCACCAAAGTTATGGAGAGACCTGCACCTCTTCATAACTTTGGCAGAACCATCTCCAGCTATGGGCCTTTATTAAGACTGGTGTCTAAAATGCCAGTCTTAATAAATGGTGGGCTCAGCGTGCATGTTGGTACTTGCATCCCTGGATCCGATGAAAGCTGTAATGGCACCGGACGGGGTTAAAAGCAGAGTGTGCTTGGCGTGCATGCTGACCTGCATTCCCTGGACTTTGTGTGGCTGTCATGGCCCATGAACAGGTAGGAACTAGTGTTAGGGACCACTCATTAGAGGCGACTTTGACGTGGTGAGTGGCTTATTACGCTTTGGCCAAAATGTACACCAATGCCTCATCCAGCATGGAGGAATGCTGGATGTAGAGTGCTATCACATTTGTATTTTCCGTTTGTATATGTATTTCGCCATAGTGATGTGCACCTACATACAGGTTGTGCTGACCTAATCCCCCACATTTTTTCTTTGTAGTATATATTGGAGGCGTGGCGATCTCCTTGGAGTCATGCACACCTGACCAGTCAATTTGTCCTGGAGGCTGGTTTTAAAGTCAGTATAAAACTGAGTCTGCTTATATAGAACCTACCAGTAGCCATTTGGCTCCAGGAGAAGTATATGGTGGGCTCAGCGTGCATGTTGGTACTTGCATCCCTGGATCCGATGAAAGCTGTAATGGCACCGGACGGGGTTAAAAGCAGAGTGTGCTTGGCGTGTATGCTGACCTGCATTCCCTGGACTTTGTGTGGCTGTCATGGCCCATGAACAGGTAGGAACTAGTGTTAGGGACCACTCATTAGAGGCGACCTTGACGTGGTTAGTGGCTTATTACGCTTTGGCCAAAATGTACACCAATGCCTCATCCAGCATGGAGGAATGCTGGATGTAGAGTGCTATCACATTTGTATTTTCCGTTTGTATATGTACTTCGCCATAGTGATGTGCACCTACATACAGATTGTGCTGACCCAATCCCCCACATTTTTTCTTTGCAGTCTTAATAAATGTTCCCCAAAATGTGCACAAAATAGTAAAACTAAAAATGCGTGTAACAAATATATTTAAAAATTCAGTTCCTGAGTTTCTTAGTGCTATATTCAAAATATGTTCTGTTCAGAGCTGTAATATGGCATCTATGATTTGTATGTTTGTAAATGCCAAATTACATGTCTTTGTCATTTCTGATTTAATGGAGAGGCAAGAATATGGAAAAAATTATCATAGCCTTTACATCACTTGAATGGCATAACTTTACAAATAATAATTCACTCCATTATGTGCTGATTTGCTGCTTTTGACACCTTTCACCACTTTTCAAAATTTTAGAGACAAGTGGGTAAGTCTGTAAAGAATAAATCAAGGCAACTGGACTTACTGTAGATTTCTTGAAAACGTTTCACTCGTTCTTTCAACGAGCTTTCTCCATTCTGAGTGACTTTACAAGAATTCTCTGGGAATAAATATGTAACTGAATCAACATCTGGTAATTATACCCAGCATGGGGTCAAAGGTGTTGATTCCATTATCCTAATTGGAGTCAGTAGGTGATAATGACCTCCCAGAAAAAGGTATCAAGACAGCATTGTATGTGGCAGACAATAGATGTCTAACTCCCCCTCCTTCTCTATTCAAGCTTGGCTTCTCCATTTTTACGTAGATGGCCTCCTTTACACCTCGTTTGTACCAATCGGCCTCCTTATCCAAAACACATACTTGACTGTCTTCAAAGGTGTGACCTGTTTATTTTAGATGTAAGTACACGGCTGAATCTTGACCAGAGCTTTTGGCTCTTCTATGCTGAGCCATACGCTGATGTAGTTGTTGTTTTGTTTCGCCGATATACAGTTCTGAGCATTCCTCATTACACTGGACTGCGTACACAATGTTGTCCATCTTGTGTTGGACAACACAATGCTGTCTTGACACCTTTTTCTGGGAGGTCATTATCACCTACTGACTCCAATTAGGATAATGGAATCAACACCTTTGACCCCATGCTGGGTATAATGACCTCTGACCCCTTGCTGGGTATAATTACCAGATGTTGATTCAGTTACATATTTATTCCCAGAGAATTCTTGTACAGTCACTCAGAATTAAGAAAGCTCGTTGGAAGAACGAATTAAATGTTTTCAAGAAATCTACAGTAAGTCCAGTTGCCTTGATTTATTCTTTACAGATATACCATGACCTGGATAAATGAGAATCTTCACAGACAAAAGTGGGTAAGGATTACCTGGTGGATCTTTCCCTTTTTTGCCTCAGAAATAGCTATAGTAAATAAAAAAAATTGGGGAAAAGACAGAGACAAAAAGGTGTCAAATTTATTAAGTGCCATGGATTTTACTACAACAGACTTTGATTAGTTTATAAAATATGGCAACATGTACTGAATTGAAAGAATGTTACTTCACAAAAGACCTTCTCATAGCAAATTGTATGCCTAAAACAAACCTGTAGGGCACTCCCCAAAATTCATTTGAGGCCAGTTGGCACAAAGAGAGATATCATATAAAGTAGGTTCCCATCCAAAAAAGATCACCTTGCAGTGTTTGATGGGCACAAATGATTTTGGATCAAAATACATTTGCTATGTGCTTCATATTGATTTTATATAGTGACTAGAGTTAAGCAGACACCTGGATGTTCGGGTTCAACGGGTTCGGCCGAACTTCACAAAAAAGATCGAGTTCGGGACCCGAACTTGACCCCGAAACCCATTGAAGTCAATGGGGACCCGAACTTTTGAGCACTAAAATGGCTGTAAAAATGTCATGGAAAGGGCTAGAGGGCTGAAAATGCCAGCAAAATGTGGTTAAGAGCATGGCAAGTGCTCTGCAAACAAATGTGAATAGAAAAATGACTTTAAATAACATAAAATACGTAAAAATAAAAAACAATAATCTTGATCTAGGAGGACGAGGTCCATATGGAGTAGGAGGATGAGGAGGAAGTGGTGGTGTAGGTGGAAGCGGTGGTGGAGGAGGAGGAGGTAGCCTACACTGCTTTTTGGTTTTAATTTTTTAAATTTTTTTTTATTAGGGTACACAAAAAAATATTGGGAAATATAACCTGTGATAACCCCCTCCAGTCGTGCTAAACACACGTTCAAACAATACACTGGCTGCAGGGCAGGCCAGCACCTCCAAAGCATAAAGGGCAAGCTCTGGCCATGTGCCCAATTTTGAGACCCAGAAGTTGCAGGGGGCAGAACCATCAGTCAGTTCGTGTAGGCGTGTGCAAACATACTGCCCCACCATGTCGCAGGTCCCCGTGATGTTCACGATTCAATTAGATATCTGCTCTATCGACTTTCGATGTTCTTTTCTGCGCCTACCATGTTGATCACGGTTAGCGGCGAATCAGGGTTCCACCCCGGAGAGTGAGTGTGAGAAAGAGAGACCACATGCAAGGGAGATCAATGGATGAAATTTAATTGTGATCGAGCGGAAATGTGGGAGAAGCTGCTAAAACTGAAGAATTGAAGGAAAGGAGGGGGCGCGCGGTAATTACCCACTCCCGACTCGGGGAGGTAGTGACGATAAATAACAATACAGGACTCTTAAGATGCCCTGTTATTTTAATAATTAATAAAAAATTACAGGGAATGTCACTGCTGTATTTTGGATTAGAAAATTTTAGACAGGAGAGGCCTTGCCGCCGCTTTGTCGACTCTAAATAACTTCTGCCTGATCACACGTCACTGTGACGTCCACCATCCATTTGGATATCAACTTCTCTATCAACTTTCAATGTTCTTTTCTGAGCCTACCATGTTGATCACGGTTATCGGCGAATCAGGGTTCCACGCCGGAGAAGGAGCGTGAGAAAGGGATAGCACATCCAAGGGAGATCAATGAATGAAATTTAATTGTGATCGAGTGGAAATATGGGAAAAGTTATTAAAGCAGAAGGATCGAATGAAAGGGCCAATTAAAGACGAATTTTAGAAATTTAAGTCCCTGTCACCTATGAAGAGTAGGGGTGTTTCATCACCAGAAATGTATTAATGTCACCCACCAATGGAACAGATTATTTTTAAAAATTTTGGTCCCTGTCACCTATGCAGAGCAGGGGTTTATTTACGTCAAAAATTGTAAAATGTCAACCCAAGAATATAACAGAAAAATTAGTGAAATTTATTAACCTGTCTACTAAGTAGAGCAGGGAATAAAAAACAGCCCTTGCCTATGTACCAATGAAACCGCTGCCTGATGCTGCTTTTTGTACTCATAGACGTCTCGCGAGTTGGGATCCTAATAGTTCACTATGGCTCCCTCTTGACATTGGATCATTTTTATGTTATACTATGATTATATTTTCATATATATATATATATTTAAATTATGTTGCCTAATGCTGCAACTCCTTGCAGGATTCTTGTGCATATGGGTTGATGTATCGCCATATGTACACTCTGGGATAAAGGGTTATATTGGGCCCACAGTGTGACATGTTTATTACAGTGATCTATGAATCATTGTTATAGAGTCCATCTGCAATATACATGTTTTAGGCATATGGTTTTTTATGTGTCCTAATTATTATCACTCACAATTCATATATGATTACATACATTCTTCATCATCACTCTTCACACTCTTTTACACATGGGAGTTTTCCACTCACAACATATAGTCTTTAGTGACACACATATTGGCTGTATTTTTCTTGCTGCAGCATACCATCTACACACTATCATTCACATCATTGCTATCATCTTATACATGTATATTTTTTCTTACACAACCCCCTCTTCCCCACTCACATGATACCACGTCTCACATTTTAAACCATCTTTTCATTCTTTTTATCATCTTCATGGTGCCTTCTCACTAAGACACCATTTGTATACTGTAATTGTAGGATCATGTTATTACCTTTTTTATCCTTTTTTCACAATCATGTTTTTGGTGACATGTGATATACTATATTGATGTACAGTCGTGGCCAAAAGTTTTGAGAATTACATAAATATTGGAAATTGGAAAAGTTGCTGCTTAAGTTTTTATAATAGCAATTTGCATATACTCCAGAATGTTATGAAGAGTGATCAGATAAATTGCATAGTCCTTCTTTGCCATGAAAATTAACTTAATCCCAAAAAAAAACTTTCCACTGAATTTCATTGCTGTCATTAAAGGACCTGCTGAGATCATTTCAGTAATCATCTTGTTAACTCAGGTGAGAATGTTGACGAGCACAAGGCTGGAGATCATTATGTCAGGCTGATTGGGTTAAAATGGCAGACTTGACATGTTAAAAGGAGGGTGATGCTTGAAATCATTGTTCTTCCATTGTTAACCATGGTGACCTGCAAAGAAACGCGTGCAGCCATCATTGCGTTGCAAAAAAATGGCTTCACAGGCAAGGATATTGTGGCTACTAAGATTGCACCTCAATCAACAATTTATAGGATCATCAAGAACTTCAAGGAAAGAGGTTCTTTTCTTGTTAAGAAGGCTTCAGGGCGTCCAAGAAAGTCCAGCAAGCGCCAGGATCGTCTCCTAAAGAGGATTCAGCTGTGGGATCGGAGTGCCACCAGTGCAGAGCTTGCTCAGGAATGGCAGCAGGCAGATGTGAGCGCATCTGCACACACAGTGAGGCGAAGACTTTTGGAAGATGGCCTGGTGTCAAGAAGGGCAGCAAAGAAGCCACTTCTCTCAAAAAAAACATCAAGGACAGATTGATCTTCTGCAGAAAGTATGGTGAATGGACTGCTGAGGACTGGGGCAAAGTCATATTCTCCGATGAAGCCTGTTTCCGATTGTTTGGGGCATCTGGAAAAAGACTTGTCCAGAGAAGAAAAGGTGAGCGCTACCATCAGTCCTGTGTCATACCAACAGTAAAGCATCCTGAGACCATTCATGTGTGGGGTTGCTTTTCATCCAAGGGAGTGGGCTCACTCACAATTTTGCCCAAAAACACAGCCATGAATAAAGAATGGTACCAAAACACCCTCCAACAGCAACTTCTTCCAACAATCCAACAACAGTTTGGTGAAGAACAATGCATTTTCCAGCACGATGGAGCACCGTGCCATAAGGCAAAAGTGATAACTAAGTGGCTCGGGGACCAAAACGTTGACATTTTGGGTCCATGGCCTGGAAACTCCCCAGATCTTAATCCCATTGAGAACTTGTGGTCAATCCTCAAGAGGCGGGTGGACAAACAAAAACCCACTTATTCTTACAAACTCCAAGGAGTGTTTATGAAAGAATGGGTTGCTATTAGAGTTGAGCGAACACCTGGATGTTCGGGTTCGAGAAGTTCGGCCGAACTTCCCGGAAATGTTCGGGTTCGGGATCCGAACCCGAACCGAACTTCGTTCCGAACCCGAACCCCATTGAAGTCAATGGGGACCCGAACTTTTGGGCACTAAAAAGGCTGTAAAACAGCCCAGGAAAGAGCTAGAGGGCTGCAAAAGGCAGCAACATGTAGGTAAATCCCCTGCAAACAAATGTGGATAGGGAAATGAATTTAAAAAAAAAAAAAAAAAAAAAAATGACCCAATATCAATTGGACAGAGGTCCCATAGCAGAGAATCTGGCTTCACGTCAGCAGAGAATCATTCTCTTCATGCCATAGCAAAGAATCTGGCTTCATGTCAGCACAGAATCAGTCTCTTCATGCCATAGCAGAGAATCTGGCTTCATGTCAGCACAGAATCAGTCTCTTCATGCCATAGCAGAGAATCAGGCTTCACGTCACCCACCACTGGAACAGGCCACTGTCACACATTTAGGCCCAGGCACCCAGGCAGAGGAGAGAGGTCCCGTAACAGAGAATCTGGCCTTATGTCAGCGCAGAATCAGTCTTCATGTCATAGCAGAGAATCAGGCTTCACGTCACCCACCACTGGAACAGGCCACTGTCACACATTTAGGCCCAGGCAGAGGAGAGAGGTCCCGTAACAGAGAATCTGGCCTTATGTCAGCACAGAATCTGTCTTCATGTCATAGCAGAGAATCAGGCATCACGTCACCCACCACTGGAACAGGCCACTGTCACACATTTAGGCCCAGGCACCCAGGCAGAGGAGAGAGGTCCTGTAACAGAGAATCTGGCCTTATGTCAGCACAGAATCTGTCTTCATGTCATAGCAGAGAATCAGGCATCACGTCACCCACCACTGGAACAGGCCACTGTCACACATTTAGGCCCAGGCACCCAGGCAGAGGAGAGAGGTCCTGTAACAGAGAATCTGGCCTTATGTCAGCGCAGAATCAGTCTTCATGTTATAGCAGAGAATCAGGCTTCACGTCACCCACCACTGGAACAGGCCACTGTCACACATTTAGGCCCAGGCAGAGGTGAGAGGTCCCGTAACAGAGAATCTGGCCTTATGTCAGCACAGAATCTGTCTTCATGTCATAGCAGAGAATCAGGCATCACGTCACCCACCACTGGAACAGGCCACTGTCACACATTTAGGCCCCGGCACCCAGACAGAGGAGAGAGGTCCCGTAACACAGAATCTGGCCTTATGTCAGCACAGAATCTGTCTTCATGTCATAGCAGAGAATCAGGCATCACGTCACCCACCACTGGAACAGGCCACTGTCACACATTTAGGCCCCGGCACCCAGACAGAGGAGAGAGGTCCTGTAACAGAGAATCTGGCCTTATGTCAACACAGAATCTGTCTTCATGTCATAGCAGAGAATCAGGCATCACATCACCCACCACTGGAACAGGCCACTGTCACACATTTAGGCCCAGGCACCCAGGCAGAGGAGAGAGGTCCCGTAACAGAGAATCTGGCCTTATGTCAGCGCAGAATCAGTCTTCATGTCATAGCAGAGAATCAGGCTTCACATCACCCACCACTGGAACAGGCCACTGTTACACATTTAGGCCCAGGCACCCAGGCAGAGGAGAGAGGTCCCGTAACAGAGAATCTGGCCTTATGTCAGCACAGAATCTGTCTTTATGTCATAGCAGAGAATCAGGCATCACGTCACCCACCACTGGAACAGGCCATTGTCACATATTTAGGCCCAGGCACCAAGTCAGTGGTGTAGTACAGTCCATATGAACCACATGAAGTTTCACCAAATATCCAGTCTGCAGGTTTGCAATAGGGTCATACCAATATACAGGAGCTGCAGCAATGATCACTTTTTAAATATAGTTCCATATATTCATAAGCTGTTAGCAGAGAGTCAGGACATGCTAAATAAACCTCTTCAAATGTGCTATTAGATAACTGAGGAAAGTTTTAACAGACAGAGTCTTTACAGTGGACTCTTCCAGAAAGCCCCCTGTGTATTCTGCTACTTGGTTTGGTCTCCTCAGTGCAGACATTTACTGTGAAGGAGGTAGGATCTCTGTCTAAGTTCTCTAAAGCTAAAGTTCATTTATCTATTGTAAAAAGTTATAATATATACCCATAATAGTTCTGTAGAATGTAAAGAGGTGACTGTATGTTTTTTAGCAGCCTTTAAACCCTGCAGCACATGCTAGGCTGAGTAGATGATGTACAGTTAGAGAGCCATGTGTTCTTCCTAAAATGGCTGCAAGACATGCTGTATTCCAAGTCACCCTGCTGCAATATCTTTGTAAATGATTTTCTCTTGTTCATTTTTCTGTATGCTTTGTTATATCCTGTAACATGTATGTGGGAATGTAATATAATGACTGCCTGTTATGATATAGGTGGGCTGGTGACCTGGCTGTATACCACATAGTGGCAGTGTTTCCCTGTTGTATTACAGGCTCCAGCCAAGTGCACTCCACCTCAATAAAGCTTTAAACCACAGAAGACCTGAGTGTCGTCCCTTAGAGTCCACTTAGAGTTTATGCCTGGAGGAGCTGGTGACCGAGTGAGTGTGAAAGCTGGAGGTGTCGCAGATGGTGCAAGGAAAAGAGGGTTACATTTGGTGCCGTGACTCGGATGTGATCATTCTGCTCAAAGTGACCAGTGAAGATACCTAAAGTCACCAGTGTGCGAGTTCTGAGGTGATTGTACCATGGCGGAGCTGCTAGGCGGCAGATTGACCTTATTAGCGGTTTATATCCTCTCAGGAATAGAAGATGAGTGGACGAGCCAGAGCCCGCGGAAGAGCACGTGCCAGGGGGCAGCCCAGCCAAGGACAGCCTGGACAGGAGCAAGAGGCTCAAGAACCTAGACGCATTGAAAGACCCCAGCAGCCATCAGCCGAGCCTTTGCTTGTGGGAAGAGGGCGCCAGAGAGGCCCGCCAGTAGTGGAGAGACCTCCGACTGATGTTCTGCAGCTTTCATCTGGATTTCAGGACATATTCCTCGGAGAACGGGGTGGCCGCAGGCGTGACTTCCATGACCTTGGAGTGAACACCCGGCAGACCATTGAATAGAAATGTGAGACCTGTTTTTTTTTTGCACTGTGTGACAGGTTAAGGTTTAATCACAGAATCAGACTTCTATCTGCACGGTAGCGTGTGTCTTAGGTTTTTCTGAATGACACTATCAGTACCTTCAATGTAAGATATCCTTTTTGGGATAGATTTCAAGTAGGCCTCCAATACCAGAAACTAGTTATTTTGAGAATGGCAAATTTGGGAATAGTTTTTCAACCCAGAAAAAAAAGTGTGTTTTTACGGTCACTACAAATAACTTGACCAGCTAAAACAGTACAGATTTGCTTGAATAGAAATGTGAGACCTGTTTTTTTTTGCACTGTGTGACAGGTTAAGGTTTAATCTCAGAATCAGACTTCTATCTGCACGGTAGCGTGTGTCTTAGGTTTTTCTGAATGACACTATCAGTACCTTCAATGTAAGATATCCTTTTTGGGATAGATTTCAAGTAGGCCTCCAATACCAGAAACTAGTTATTTTGAGAATGGCAAATTTGGGAATAGTTTTTCAACCCAGAAAAAAAAGTGTGCTTTTACGGTCACTACAAATAACTTGACCAGCTAAAACAGTACAGATTTGCTTGAATAGAAATGTAAGACCTGTTTTTTTTTGCACTGTGTGACAGGTTAAGGTTTAATCTCAGAATCAGACTTCTATCTGCACGGTAGCGTGTGTCTTAGGTTTTTCTGAATGACACTATCAGTACCTTCAATGTAAGATATCCTTTTTGGGATAGATTTCAAGTAGGCCTCCAATACCAGAAACTAGTTATTTTGCGAATGGCAAATTTGGGAATAGTTTTTCAACCCAGAAAAAAAAGTGTGCTTTTACGGTCACTACAAATAACTTGACCAGCTAAAACAGTAAAGATTTGCTTGAATAGAAATGTGAGACCTGTTTTTTTTTGCACTGTGTGACAGGTTAAGGTTTAATCTCAGAATCAGACTTCTATCTGCACGGTAGCGCGTGTCTTAGGTTTTTCTGAATGACACTATCAGTACCTTCAATGTAAGATATCCTTTTTGGGATAGATTTCAAGTAGGCCTCCAATACCAGAAACTAGTTATTTTGCGAATGGCAAATTTGGGAATAGTTTTTCAACCCAGAAAAAAAAGTGTGCTTTTACGGTCGCTACAAATAACTTGACCAGCTAAAACAGTACAGATTTGCTTGAATAGAAATGTGAGACCTGGTTTTTTTTTGCACTGTGTGACAGGTTAAGGTTTAATCTCAGAATAAGACTTCTATCTGCACGGTAGCGTGTGTCTTAGGTTTTTCTGAATGACACTATCAGTACCTTCAATGTAAGATATCCTTTTTGGGATAGATTTCAAGTAGGCCTCCAATACCAGAAACTAGTTATTTTGAGAATGGAAAATTTGGGAATAGTTTTTCAACCCAGAAAAAAAAGTGTGCTTTTACGGTCACTACAAATAACTTGACCAGCTAAAACAGTACAGATTTGCTTGAATAGAAATGTGAGACCTGTTTTTTTTTGCACTGTGTGACAGGTTAAGGTTTAATCTCAGAATCAGACTTCTATCTGCACGGTAGCGTGTGTCTTAGGTTTTTCTGAATGACACTATCAGTACCTTCAATGTAAGATATCCTTTTTGGGATAGATTTCAAGTAGGCCTCCAATACCAGAAACTAGTTATTTTGAGAATGGCAAATTTGGGAATAGTTTTTCAACCCAGAAAAAAAAGTGTGCTTTTACGGTCACTACAAATAACTTGACCAGCTAAAACAGTACAGATTTGCTTGAATAGAAATGTGAGACCTGTTTTTTTTTTGCACTGTGTGACAGGTTAAGGTTTAATCTCAGAATCAGACTTCTATCTGCACGGTAGCGTGTGTCTTAGGCTTTTCTGAATGACACTATCAGTACCTTCAATGTAAGACATCCTTTTTGCAATAGATTTCAAGTAGGCCTCCAATACTAGAAACTAGTTATTTTTCGAATGGCAAATTTGGGAATAGTTTTTCAACCCAGAAAAAAAAGTGTGCTTTTACGGTCACTACAAATAACTTGACCAGCTAAAACAGTACAGATTTGGTTGAATAGAAATGTCAGGTCTATATTTTAGGCGCTGGGTGACAGGCTCAACTTGCTTCTGATGTAGTATATGGCCAAAAAATAACCACACTGTTGATGGTTAAATGCACTTGGGTGACACAGGCTCAGCCTGCACCAGATGTAGTATATGGCCAAAAAATAATCAGACTGTTGATGGTTAAATGCACTTCGGTGACACAGGCTCAGCCTGCAGCTGATGTAGTATATGGCCAAAAAATAACCAGACTGTTGATGGTTAAATGCACTTGGGTGACACAGGCTCAGCCTGCACCAGATGTAGTATATGGCCAAAAAATAATCAGACTGTTGATGGTTAAATGCACTTCGGTGACACAGGCTCAGCCTGCAGCTGATGTAGTATATGGCCAAAAAATAACCAGTCTGTTGATGGTTAAATGCACTTCAGTGACACAGGCTCAGCCTGCAGCTGATGTAGGATATAGCACAAAATAACCACACTATTGATGGTTAAATACACTTGGTGATAGCTTGTGCTGGCGCACCACAAGTCACAAAATGGCCGCCGATCACCCCAGAAAAAAAGTGATCTAAAAACGCTCTGGGCAGCCTCAAAAAAGTGAGCAAGTCAATACTAGCACTTCAATGATCCACAGCTGCAGATCGATCACAGAATGAAGTCTTTTGGAGGAGTTAATCACTGCCTAATCTCGCCCTAACGTCGCAGCTGCAACCTCTCCCTATGCTTGAATCAGCAGAGTGACGTGCAGCGCAACGTGACCCAAGCTTATATAGAGGCTGGGTCACATGCTGCACTGGCCAATCACAGCCATGCCAATAGTAGGCAAGGCTGTGATGGCCTCTTGGGGCAAGTAGTATGACGCTTGTTGATTGGCTGCTTTGCAGCCTTTCAAAAAGCGCCAAGAAAGCGCCGAACACCGAACCTGAACACGAACTTTTACTAGGGTTCGCTCATCCCTAGTTGCTATCAGTCAGGAATTGGCCCAGAAGTTGATTGAGAGCATGCCCAGTCGAATTGCAGAGGTCCTGAAAAAGAAGGGCCAACACTGCAAATACTGACTCTTTGCATAAATGTCATGTAATTGTCGATAAAAGCCTTTGAAACGTATGAAGTGCGTGTAATTATATTTCACTACATCACAGAAACAACTGAAACAAAGATCTAAAAGCAGTTTAGCAGCAAACTTTTGGCCACGACTGTACAATTGTTACCATCATGTTAAAAATCATTCCCCTTTTCCCTCTGTGTCCTTGCAATCATGTTACTATATTATCATACGCAACCGCTGGTCGGCATATATATAATTAATTACGAGGTTCTGTGAAGATTTGTCCTATGAGATTGCTTTTTTAATGTATGCCTTGACACTTAATTATTTATTCATTTATTGATACGCCTTCTCTCAGTGTCATGAAATACGTCACCACTATGTATATAATATGAATATGGGAGATATTGTTACAAATATTTGGGTATTTCATGACACTGGTGTACCCCTCACATATTATAATGATACATACAGCAGCGCCGGCAGTGCCATTTTATTATGATGCTTTTCCGTGTACTTCATGCTCATACTATCATACATGCATTATGTCCAATTCTACCAGCTGACATGGTGCGCGCAGTGCTGCGGGGCCACTCCCTGTGTCCTGTCCCTGGGCGTCTCTATGCCGACTCGGCACGTCATGTGACTCCGTCATGTGGTCTGCCGCGTCATGGCTTGATGCCCATGGGCGGGATCACGGAGCCCGGGCTGCCACGCACTGTGCGCCAAGGTATGCTCAGCTGGATGGAATTAAACATGCGGAAAAGATTGGCTAATGGGCTGATAAATAGCTAGTCCCACAGTGATGGCGTTACCCCCTGATGAAGGTACGCCGAAATACGCGTCGGGGTAACGCCATCCCAGACATCCAGGTCGCATTCATTTTGGTGAGTCCCCTTTTGCTCTTACCATCTATTCTTTGGTCTGGCCCCCTGTTACATAGATAGGATATAGGTCCAGTTAGGTCACACCATCGCCTGGTGCACGGGCTGTATGTGTGTGTGGATTATCCTCTGGTTACCACCTATATCATCTGAATAGCTTAGCCATACAGTATACTTTGGACTCATATGTAACTTTATTAATGTTTAATTTAATTGTGACTTTCTATGTCGACACTGTAGAGCTGGGATGGCGTATGTGCTCCCTACTTTCCTTGTTTTTATGGCATTTTATGATTCACTGATTGAGTATTAAATAAAGCTTAATATTTTTTCACCATTGGACGTCTAAGAGCTTTCAGTTTTTTTGTTTTTTCTAGGTAGAGCAGGGGTATATCACAGCCAAAATTGGTTAATTTCACCCGAAAATGTAACAGACAAATTAGTGATTTTTTTTAACCTGTCTACTAGGTGTAGCAGTGGTATATCACACCCAAAAATTGGTGAATTTCACCCGAAAATGCAACAGACAAATTGGTGATTTTTTTTTACCTGTCTAATAGGTATAGCAGTGGTATATCACACAAAAGTTTGTGAGTTTCACCCAAAAATGTAACAGACCAATTAGTGAAATGACATAAAATAAAATACAAAAAAAAAAAAACTTGATTTATCAGGTGGAGGTATATATGGAGTAGGATTTTGAGGAGGCCGTGGACGTAGCGGTGTAGGTGGAAGTGGCGGTGGAGGAGGACGAGGTAGCCAACACTGTTTTTTTGTTTTAATTTTTTTTATAATTTTTTTTTATTAGGGTACACCACAAAAGAGTGGGAAATATAAAAAATACAACAATGACCAATTGCGCTGTAGTATAACAATGGCTGGGTAAGGCCGGTATGCATGTATATTCTGCACAAGGTATGGACAAGTCCTGTGGGATCCATGCCTGGTTCATTTTAATGAACGTGAGCTTGTCCACATTGGCTGTGGACAGGCGGCTGCGCTTGTCTGTGATAACGCCCCCTGCCATGCTAAACACACATTCAGATAATACACTGGTTGCAGGGCAGGCCAGCACCTCCAAGGCGTAAAGGGCAAGCTCAGGCCATGTGCCCAATTTGGAGACCTGTAATTTAGTACGTGTAGGCATGTGCACACATACTGCTCCACCATGTTGGTGAAATGCTGCCTCCTGCTAAGACATTTCATATCAGCTGGTGGTGCTGATTGTTGTGCCATGATGACAAAGCTTTTCCACATTTCGGCCACGCTAACCATGCCTTCTGAGGTGATGGCAGTGCCCCAGCTGCATTGGCGACCTCTTCCTCCTCCTCTGCCTTCGCCTTGTGCTTCCACTGTGCCCCCGCTTTCAGGTGGGAATGCCACAAGCAGCGCGTCTACCAGCGTGCACTTGTACTCGCGCATCTTACGATCACGCTTCAGTGAGGGAATTAAGGACGGTACGTTGTCCTTGTAATGGGGATCCAGCAGCGTGGCCACCCAGTAATCAGCACAAGTTAGAATGTGGGCAATTCGGCGGTCATTGCGGAGACACTGCAGCATGTAATCGCTCATGTGTGCCAGGCTGCCTAGAGGCAATGAAAATCTGTCCTCTGTGGGAGGTGTATCGTCTGTGTCCTCTGTATCCTCTGTATCCCCCCAGCCACGCACCAGTGATGGCCATGAGCGGGTCTGGGTGCCACCCTGCTGCGAACAAGGTTCCTCCTCCTCCATCTCCTCCTCCTCATCCTCCACCTAGTCATCCTCCAGAACTGTGCCCTCGCTGGACAATTGTGTACCTGGCGTTTGTGGGTGCAGGAACCCACCCTCGGAGCCACTTGTGAATGACTGGCCTGAAACCCTACGAAATGATCCCTTTTCCTCCTTCTACTCCTGTGCCACATCCTCTTCCATCTTCGCCAGCAGCGTTTTTTTAAGGAGGCATAGAAGTGGGATAGTAACGCTGAGAACGGCGGTATCGGCACTGGCCATGTTGGTGGAGTACTCGAAAAAGCGCAACAAGGAACACAGGTCTCGCATGGAGGCCCGGTGAGCGGGAATGCCGAAGTTACACTGCAGTGCTGACAGGCGAGCAGCAGCAGGGTGAGAACACCGAAAGCATACACAGACGGCCCGCACTTTATGCAGCAGCTCTGACATATCAGGGTAATTTTTGAGGAATCTCTGCACCACCAAATTCAGCACATGCGCCAGGCAAGGGATGTGCGTCAAACCGGCTAGTCCCAGAGCTGCTACAAGATTTTGCCCATTATCGCACACCACAAGGCTGGGCTTGAGGCTCACTGGCACCAACCACTAATCGTTCTGTTGTTCAAGGCCCGTCCGCAGCTCCTGCGCGGTGTGGGTTTTGTCCCCCAAACAGATACGTTTTAAAACTGCCTGCTGTCATTTACCCCTGGCTGTGCTGAAGTTGGTGGTGAAGGTGTTACACTGACCAGATGAGGAGTCGGTAGAGGATAAGGAAGCAGAGTAGCAGGAGGAAGCAACAGGAGGCAAACTGAAGCGCCCTGCAATCCTTGGTGGTGGAAGGACATGTGGCAAACTGCTATCCGCCTCAGGCCCAGCCGCAACTGCATTTACCCATTGTGCTGTTATAAAGATACAGTATAACGTCCCTGACCTTGCTTTCTGGTCCACGTATCCGTAGTTAGGTGGACCTTGCCAAAAATGGCATTGCGCAGTGCACACCTGATTTTGTCCCCCACTTGGTTGTGCAAGGAAGGGTTGGCACGCCTGGAAAAGTAGTGGCGGGTGGGCATGACATACTGTGGGACAGCCAAAGCCATAAGGCTTTTAAAACTCTCCGTCTCCACCAGACGAAATTACAGCAATTCAAAGGCCAGTAATTTAGAAATGCTGGCATTCAGGGCCAGGGATCGCGGGTGGGTAGGGGGGAACTACCTCTTCTGCTCCAGTGTTTGGGAGATGGAGAGCTGAACGCTTCCGTGGGACATTGTGGAGATGCTTGGTGACCCAGATGGTGGTGTTGATAGCAGATCCTCTTTTTGTGGAGTGGCTGGTGGCACTGTCACTCCAGAGGTGGATGAAGAGGCCGAGACTGCAGCAGAAGAGGAAGCAGGAGGAGCCAGCAACCTTTCTTGGTTTTTGAAGTGTCTACTCCACTGCAGCTCGTGCTTTGCACTTAGATGCCTGGTCATGCAGGTTGTGCTCAGGTTGAGAACATTTATGCCTTGCTTCAGGCTCTGATTGCACAGCGTGCAAACCACTCGTGTCTTGTTGTCAGTGCATCAGCACATTGTCTGAAGAACTGCCACGCCAGGGAACTCCTTGGAGCTTGCTTTGGTGTGCTCGGTCCCTTGGTGCGGTGGGCAGTAGCAAGCGTACTGTCTAGGGGACGGCCGCTCCGGTTTTGCACCTTGCTCCCTCTTCTGCTGTGCTGGTGGCTCTGCATGACCTTGATTCCATGTGGGGTTGAGTACCTCATCATCCTCCACGTCATCTTCCACCCAGTCTTCATCCCTGCCCTCCTTGTCAGTCTGCACACTTTTGTAAAGCCCCAGCAGTTGGCACCTGTGTTTCGTCATCATCCGAGACATGCTGCGATGGTCCTCCCATGTACTCATCTTGAAACATAAGTGGTTGGGCATCGGTGCACTCAATCTCTTCCTCTTCTGGGGCAGGGCTACGTGGATGGCGCTGGGAAACCGTGGTAACAGAGTCATCAAAAAGCAGAAGAGACTGCTGCATGACTTGGGGCTCAGACTGCTTGGCTGATTTGCAAGGGGGTGAGGTGAAAGACTGATGGACATGGGCTGCAGGTGCCAACTCTGATCTTTCAGCAGGAGACTGGGTGGGAGACAATGTGAAGGAACTGGAGGCACTGTCAGCAACCCAATCTACTATCGCCTATACTTGTTCTGGCCTCACCATTGGTAGAGCCGCATTAGGCCCGACTAAATACCGCTGCAGGTTCTGTCGCCTACTCGCACTTGATGAAGGTGTTTTACTTGTGCGTGTAGCTGGTACAGATCGACCACGTTCTCACCCTGCAACAGGAGCTCCACCAGCAGCACTACGACCAGGGCCACGTCCCTTATTTGACGCTCTCCTCATATTTCTCAAATTTAGGATCTTGCCCTAAATGGGTGTTTTTTTAATAGCAGAATAGAACCACAGTATCAAAATGGTGTATCTTACACGTACAGATGTAGACTTGGCCGCAATTTAAGATTTTTGCCCAAAATGGGTGTTTTTTTAATAGCAGAATAGAACCACAGTATCTAAAGGGTGTATCTCACACGTACAGATGCAGACTAGGCCGCAATTAATTTTTTTTGCCCAAAATGGGTGTTTTTCAAATAGCAGAATAGAACCACAGTATCTAAAGGGTGTATCTCACAATGACATATGCAGCAAAGGCTGCAATATTAAGTATTTTGCCCAAAATGGGTTTGTTTTATATACAGAATATGACAGCTGTTTATAATGCTTGAATTTCACACTTGCAGATGCAGCAAGGGTTGTAAAATTGTGTATTTTGTTAAAAAAGGGTGTTTTTAAAAGCCCTGAAAATTATAGCTGTATTTCTAGCTTAAATTGCACACTGACTAATGCGGCAGAGGCCCAAGATGAAGGTTATTGCCAAAAATGGGTGTTTTTTTCAAAGCCAGAAAATTATTGAAGTATTTCAAGCTTGTTTTTAACAATAACAGATGCAGCAAGGTCTGCAATATTAAGTATTTTGCCCAAATTTTTTTTTTTTTTACTAACAGAATATGACAGCTGTATATAACGTACTAAAAAGGAAAGTTCAGCAGCTCTCACCTGCCCCTCCTTCACCTGTGAGCACGGAAAACCCGTGTCAGGCCCGGGTAACACAAATGCAAATAGGTTCAAGGAATCCAGCTCCACTTCGACAAAGGAATCTCGATTTTGCTTGCGGTAAAATCACATCCAATTGTAGTTACAAAAAGTCTTGTCTACGCGTTTCGGGCTACCAGAGACAATTCCAGCCCTTACTCATGACACAGTAAGACATTAAAAGTGGCACTATGTATAAGAGAGACTGCACTTGTCTTCACTAATTGTGATCACATGACTGCAAATACCCTCAAAAGAGTGCCACGCCCTTGAACAACTCTTCTCATGAGAAAAAGAAAAAAAAAAAAAAAAACATGCAATACACAATAAAAGAACCTATGCAAAAATACATAAGATATATACTGGCTGAGGAGATAATGGGATATAATAAAATGAAAGAAAAGATTATTTTCATAAATCTGGTAGCTCCGGGGACTCTGAAGGTGTGGATTATTAATGCAAAATTAAATCTAGACGTTTGTTCAGTCCATCTGGTTGGCGCGTATTTAATGCAAAAATCCAGAAGGACTCTCTATTTAGTGATTTTCTTCTGTGGTCTCCTCCTCTTTTGGGCAATAAAACCCTTTCTATGCCCTGTACCACCATATCCGATGTGTCCCCACCATGGCAAACAGCAAAGTGCAGACTAGCTGCAGATATATTGCGGTTGCCATGGTGGGGCACATCAGAAATGTGTTTGCGTATTCTGGCTTTAATGGCATTAATGGTACACCCCACATATTGCAGCTTACATTTTTTGCATGTAATTAAATAAACTGCATGAGTTGTGTTACAATTGAGGTACGATTTAATTTGAAATACCCTGCCATTTGATGCTGAAACAAAAGTCTTGGAGATCGACATATGGGTGCAACAGATGCATCTGTGATGTCCGCACCTGTAGCTTCCTTTAGTCGTAAGCCAGACAGGCTGCGATTTTTTCTTTTCCTGGTATAGACTAGGGCTGACATAGTTTGCGATGGTGGGCGCTCTTCTAGCTGCACATTTGAGCCCATCTGCAACTATGTCAGTCCATTCCTTGTCATATGCCAAAACAGGAAAATGTTTTTTTATGATGTAACATATTTGTTTAAACTCTGTACTATATTGTGTAACAAACAGATTGTTGTTTCTGTTACTATTACTTTTACAGTTTTTATTATAATTTTTATTTTTGTTTGTAACTGTACTGCGGGGTTCATCCCCCTTCAACATATTTTCCTGTCTTGAATAAACCAGGGACCCTCTTTCAATGTTTGACACCTGCCGTATTGCATCCTCAAGCTTCCAGATTTATGAAAATAATCTTTTCTTTCATTTTATTATATCCCATTATCTCCTCAGCCAGTATATATCTCATATTTTTTTGCATAGGTTCTTTTATTGTGTATTGCATGTTTTTTTTTTTTTTCGTTTTTTTTTTCTCATGAGAAGAGTTGTTCAAAGGCGTGGCACTCTTTTGAGGGTATTTGCAGTCATGTGATCACAATTAGTGAAGACAGGTGCAGTCTCTCTTATACATAGTGCCACTTTTAATGTCTTACTGTGTCATAAGTAAGGGCTGGAATTGTCTCTGGTAGCCCGAAACGCATACACAAGACTTTTTGTAACTACAATTGGATGTGATTTTACCGCAAGCAAAATAAAGATTCCTTTATCGAAGTGGAGCTGGATTCCTTGAACCTTTTTGCATTTGTGTTACCCGGGCCTGACATGGGTTTTCTGTGCTCACAGATGAAGGAGGGGCAGGTGAGAGCTGCTGAACTTTCCTTTTTACTACTTTGAATAAGTCAGGATTGCGAGCACTCCCCGCCTCAGCTATTTAAGCGGTTGTTCACAAGGGTGCGTTATGGCACATGCTTCGCTACATCCTCTGGAGGACGATGAGGACAGATTACAGCGAATGAACGCCATTTATGATACACCCGACAAATTCATCCAGGAGAACTTACAATTAACTGTGTCAATGTCTTCACTTGAAAAACTTATGTCTAGAGAGCTCCGTACATGGTGGGATCTTACCTCACTGAAAAAGTACACAGATAAAAGGAGGGCTTAGACTAAGAAAAAAACCAACTACCGTATATTCGGATACCTTTTTAATGGAGTGGGAAGCTATTCTATCCGAGTGTTCTCTGAAACTAATGGACTTAATCATATGTAATGAAAGTCAAGAATTGGTGGAATTCAGGGATAATATAAAAAAAAACACAAGAAAGTTTATATGTGCATATAAATAATCCCGAATTCACCAAACTGGATAACAAATTGAAGGAAGATCTACAAAAGATGAAAGATGATCTCATAAAATTCAAACAAATGAAATACAACCGCGATCTGCTTGACTATGAGTCCAATCAAGTGTATACATGGACAGACTCTAAACAGAATACATCTCGTTCCATTCTGAAAAAGCTGCGCAACAAAAAGAAAAGAAAAAATCTCCAGAGGGTCTCATTTAGCTCAACGGATTTGGACTCCATTGATTCTGAACAGGATCTTGCCTCTTCGCTCACGCATACCTCACATGTCCAAGAGACTGGTTCACATAAAGTGGTTTCAAAAAACAGAGGGCGGGTCGGAAACATCGAAAACCGCTGGTATCCCGTGAGATACAAAAAGGACAGGATGAACTCCAAGTGATCAACTTGTCCGCCTCCATATTATCAGCAGATGACATCAGTGTACTTAAAAGAGGGCTAACTTTTTCTCCCACCTGTCAATTTGATTTATATAAGACGCTCCTGGATGTCAATAGACTGGCCCGCGCCCTCACTCTCCGACGACATTTTCAGGTGGGTGGAGATGATGTTTGTGTTGCGGAGATTGGGGACGCGGATCACTCTGTGACATCCACGAGTGAGTTGTCTGTCTATGATAATATAAGTTCCCACAATACAGGGAACATGAGTTTCCATGAAATGATGCATGCATGTGAACAACAAGAATCGAATACAGTCCTGGGCAATCTGGAATTGAATAATAGGTCACTGTAGTTCCACACCAAAAATCGGGATTTTTATCCTATTCAATCCAGATCCCAGCACTGGACCGATACCAAGAATTGGTGGAGCGAGATTTGGTCTTATTGCATGATCTAATTAACTTGAACACTTCTGGTACTAATAATGTAACTAAAAATGAAATGAAGGCTTTACAAGATATGAAATCGAGGGAGGATATTGTGATAAAACAATCCGATAAAGGGGGTAGGGTTGTCGTATTAGATAGCTGTCTATGAAGGACCCAAATTGAATCTATGCTAAGTGACATCACAGTGTATGTTACCCTTAGCGACAACCCCCTCCCCTCCTTTCAGAGGGAATTGAAAGAAATTCTGGATTTGGGAGTTAAATCAGGGTTTCTGACTAATAGGGAATCTGAATACATATATATTACATCTCCCGTTATTCCGGTATTTCATGCACTCCCTAAGACACATAAAAAAAAATAATCCACCTCCCCTTAGGCCTATTGTAGTAGGCATTGGATCATTCTCTGAAAGAATCTCCCAGTGGGTTGATTCTATACTCCAACCGCTTATACCACTTATACCCGGTTTTCTTAAAGACACAGCGTCCGTTTTACAAATAGTTGAGAATATTGAATGGTCCTCAAATTACATATGGATTACAGTGGACGTTGTGTCTTTATACACCAATATTCCGCATGAACTGGCCATACAATCTCTAGCCTGGTTCTTAAAGACCTATGGGAATATTACTGCAGGCATGCAGGAATATGTGCTTTTGGTGGTGGACTTCCTCCTCAGGCGCAACTTTTTTATGTTCAACAAGTTTTATCTTCAGATATCGGGGGTGTCGATGGGGGCCAAGTTCTCTCCCTCCATAGCCAATATTTTTATGGCATGGTGGGAGAGGAGCTTTCTCCTCATCGACACCCACCCTTTCTGGCATTACATCAGGTGGTATGGCCATTACATTGATGACCTCATCCTGGTCTGGACGGGTGATGTGGCGGCCATTCCAGCCTTTTGTGGTTATATTAACTCCTGTGTGGACACTATTTCCTTTAGTGTCCAGCATGACATACGGGAGGTTTCATTTTTGGATTTGCGCCTGAGGGGGGATCCCTCCACCAATCAAGTTTCCACATGTACTTATAGAAAGCCCCTGGCAGGGAACACTACTTTACATGCTACATCTTGTCACCCCAAACATGTCATAGCAAATATACCAAGGGGTGAGATAATACGTGCAAGAAGAAACTGCACAGATGAAAAAAACTTCATGACTGAGGCTGAAAATATCGCCCACAGATTATATAAAAGAGCTTATGCACAAAACAGGTTGAGGATGCAATACGGCAGGTGATTGACATTGAAAGAGGGTCCCTGGTTTATCCAAGACAGGAAAATATGTTGAAGGGGGATGAACCCCGCAGTACAGTTACAAACAAAAATAAAAATTATAATAAAAACTGTAAAAGTAATAGTAACAGAAACAACAATCTGTTTGTTACACAATATAGTACAGAGTTTAAACAAATATGTTACATCATAAAAAAAACATTTTCCTGTTTTGGCATGTGACATAGTTGCAGATGGTCTGAAATGTGCAGCTAGAAGAGCGCCCACCATCGCAAACTATGTCAGCCCTAGTCTATACAAGGAAAAGAAAAAATCGCAGCCTGTCTAGCGTACGACTAAAGGAAGCTACAGGTGCGGACATCACAGATGCATCTGTTGCACCCATATGTCGATCTCCAAGACTTTTGTTTCAGCATCAAATGGCAGGGTATTTCAAATGAAATCATACCTCAATTGTAACACAACTCATGCAGTTTATTTAATTACATGCAAAAAATGTAAGCTGCAATATGTGGGGTGTACCATTAATGCCATTAAAGCCAGAATACGCAAACACATTTCCGATGTGCCCCACATGCCCATATCTGCAGCTAGTCTGCACTTTGCTGTTTGCCATGGTGGGGACACATCAGATATGGTGGTAGAGGGCATAGAAAGGGTTTTATTGCCCAAAAAAGGAGGAGACCACAGAAGAAAATTACTAAATAGAGAGTCCTTCTGGATTTTTGCATTAAATACGCGCCAACCAGATGGTCTGAACAAATGTCTAGATTTAATTTTGCAACAATAATCCACACCTTCAGAGTCCCCGCAGCTTCCAGATTTATTAAAATAATCTTTTCTATCATTTTATTATATCCTATTATCTCCTCAGCCAGTATATATCTCATGTAATTTTGCATAGGTTCTTTTATTGTGTATTGCATGTTTTTTTTTCCGTTTTTTCCTTTTTCTCAATAGAAGAGTTGTTCAAAGGCGTGGCACTCTTTTGAGGGTATTTGCAGTCATGTGATCACAATTAGTGAAGACAGGTGCAGTCTCTCTTATAAATAGTGCCTCTTTTAATGTCTTACTATGTCATGAGTAAGGGCTGGAATTGTCTCTGGCAGCCCGAAACGCGTAGACAAGACTTTTTGTAACTAAAATTGGATGTGATTTTACCGCAAGCAAAATAAAGATTCCTTTATCGAAGTGGAGCTGGATTCCTTGAACCTTTTTGCAGCTGTATATAACGCTTGAATTTCACACGTGCAGATGCAGCAAGGGCTGTAAAATTGTGTATTTTGCCCAAAAAGGGTGTTTTTAAAAACCCTGAAAATTATAGCTGTATTTCTAGCTTAAATTGCACACTGACTAATGCGGCAGAACCCCAAGATGAAGGTTATTGCCAAAAATTGGTGTTTTTTAGAAGCCAGAAAATTATTGAAGTATGTCAAACTTGTCTTTAACAATCACAGATGCAGCAAAGGCTGCAATATTAAGTATTTTGCCCAAAATGGGTATTTTTTATATAGAGAATATGATAGCTGTATATAACGCTTGAATTTCACAAGTGCAGATGCAGCAAGGGTTGTAAAATTGTGTATTTTGCCCAAAAAGGGTGTTTTTAAAAGCCCTGAAAATTATAGCTGTATTTCTAGCTTAAATTGCACACTGACTAATGCAGCACAGGCCCAAGATGAAGGTTATTGCCAAAAATGGGTGTTTTTTCAAAGCCAGAAAATTATTGAAGTATTTCAAGCTTGTTTTTAACAATAACAGATGCAGCAAGGTCTGCAATATAAAGTATTTTGCCCAGAAAGGGTGTTTTTAAAAACCCTGAAAATTATAGCTGTATTTCTAGCTTAAATTGCAAGCCGACTAATGCTGCAAAGGCACCAGATGTAGGATATTGCTAAAAAAGGGTGTTTTTTTTATTTTAAAACTAGATTATTATTGCAGTATTTCAAGCTTGGATTTGAATGTCACAAAAGCACATATGCAGTGCCGGTGCACTGAGCTTGCATAAAATGACCGCCGCCGCCCACCTAACCTAACTAACAGACGGATAAAAGTTTTTTTTCTCTGTCACTGGGCTCAGGGCAGGGTAAAAAGATTGTGCACTGCACCCACACAACTAAATCTATGTAGATGGCTGAGTTCAATTGGAGTTCTGATTTAAAATTCTGTCCTATTCTCTCCCTCATAGCAGCAGCATCCTCTCCCTACACTAAGCACAGCAGAGTGACGTGTAGCGCTACGTGACTCCAGTTTTTTTAGAGGCTGGGTCACATGCTGCACTGGCCAATCACATCCATGGCTTCTAAGGTCACACAGTTAAACGCTTGTTGATTGGCTGCTCTGCAGCCTTTCAAAAAGCGCTAAGAAATCGCCAAACACCAAACCCGAACTTTTACAGAAATGTTCGGGTTCGGAGTCCATAAATCCTAAAGTTTGGTACGGACCCGAACTTTACGGTTCTCCCAACCCTAATAGTGACTATAGCGTTAGCGTATATACTCTATGCTTGCAGAGCATTGTTGCATTGAGTTTATGTGTACTTTTTTATTTTTAGCCATGGCGATGCACACCTGCATTCATTTCATTTTACAACATGCACTGACTTTGTCTTTTGTTTTTGCCGTATGCAGCTGGATGGAGGTATCGCTATCTCCTTTTTGGGTTGTGCACTCCTAGCAAAACCATCTTTCTCACAGACTTACTATAATTTACCCAGCTTCATGTTCAACTTAGCTGGGCAGCGCAGGACAACACTGTCCAAGTCGGAACTTGGGCAAACGTTGGTCAGTTGGGTTGCTGAAGATAATGCTTCCAGTCGGTTAAGCACCACCCTCTCTTCCACCAAGTTCAGTCTCTGTAGCCAAGAGTCTGGTCAACCAAATCCTCTCAATTATCATCCTTCCTTCCACCATGGAGAGGCTTGCCAAACTAGTGATCCCACACTCGGATATTCCAAGGAGCTCTTTCCAGCGCCACTATTACATTTGGCCCTCGCACCCAGCACGCATGAAGAGAGACCTGAGAAATTGTGCCCTGATTCCCAACCTCTTCAGCCTTCACAGTCTCAAGAAGATGATGGTGGTGAATGGCAATCATTCGTTCACAAGGTGGATGATGATGAGACACAGTTACCAATCACTGAGGATGTGGTTAGGTCAAGTCAGGAGGATGAGCAGAGTGAGGAAGTGGAAGAGGAGGTGGTTGATAATGAGGTCACTGACCCAACATGGAAAGGTTAACAGCCGAGCGAGGACAGCAGTACAGAGGGGGAGGGATCCGCAGCACCACAACAGGCTGGAAGAGGCAGTGTGGTTGTAAAAGGGAGAAGTCGGCCCACACCAATCAGGCCGGCAACCGTTACACCGAGCACCCCTATGCGTAAATCTACCTTGCCAAAGGGTTTCCGCAGGTGTTCCGCAGTATGGCACTTTTTTGAGAAAGGTGCAGACGACAAAAGAGTGGTAGTTTGCAACCTGTGCCATACCAAAATGTGCCGGGGCATAAACACTAGCAACCGCACCACCACCAGCATGTTTCGCCACATGGCATCCAAGCACCCTAATAAGTTGGCCGAACGCCTGGGTCCACAATCTGGGTCTGCGGGTCACACTACTGCCTCCTCTTACCCTGTGTTATGCACTGCTGGCCAATCCCCTGTTAAAGGTGCAGGCCCGGATGCCACTCGCATTGCACCTGGACCTTCGCATGAACCATTAGCAACAACATCCACTTCCCTGTCCAAGGGCAGCGTCCAAATGTTCATAACACAGTCATTTGAACGCAAGCGCAAATACTCACCCACCCACCCACAGGCCATAGCACTAAATGCTCAACTTTTAAAATTGCTGGCCCTTTAAATGTTGCCATTTAGGCTTGTGGACACTGAGGCCTTCCGCAGCCTTATGTCGGCGGCCGTCCCTTGGTACGCAGTCCCCAGCCGCCACTATTTTTCACGGTGTGATCGTCTTACACCAGCATGTGTCCCAGAACATCACCCATGCCCTGACCAATGCAGTTACTGGGTAGGTCCACTTAACCATGGACACATGGACAAGTGCTGGTGGCCAGGGATGCTACATTTCCCTGACGGAACACTGGGTGAATGTTGTGGAGGCCGGGAGTGAGTCATACACTGGGATGGCACAGCTGCTACCCACACCCAGGATTGCAGGCCCTACGTCCATCAGGATCTCCGCCAGCAGCTATGTTACTGGCTCAAACCTCCACTTCTCCTCCTCCGCCGCCTCCTCCTCCATTTCCACCTCCAGCAGCAGTCAGCCCTCAGTCGCTAGCTGGAAGCAGTGTAGCACTGCTGTGGGTAAGCGTCAACAGGCCGTGCTGAAGTTGATCTGTTTAGGGGACAAACAGCATACCGCTGCAGAGCTGTGGCAGGGTATAAGGGATCAGACTGAGCTGTGGCTCTCGCCACTCAACCTACAACTAGGTATGGTTGTGTCTGATAATTGCCTTTACTTGGTTGCGGCTTTGGAGCTCGGCAACCTGACACACATCCCATGCCTAGCCCACGTCTTAAATTTAGTGGTTTAGCGCTAGTGAAGGCGCGCCGCGTGTGTGCCCATTTCCGCAAGTAGTCCACTGCTTCAGCCGGTCTGTCAATACTGCAGCAGTGCTTGCGGCTTCCAGTTTACCGACTGTTGTGTGACGTGAGCATGCGCTGGAACTCTACTGTCCACATGTTGGCCAGGCTTTGTGAGCAGCAGAGGGTAGTTGTGGAATACCAGCTGCAACATGGTCATCGCCTTTCGAGTCAACTGCCACTATTCACAAGCGAGGAGTGGGAATTGATGTCAGACCTCTGTGAGGTTTTAAAAAACTGACGATTCTACACAGAAGGTTAGTGGAGATAACACTATTATCAGCGTAACCATCCCACTGCTGTGTCTACTCAAATGATCGCTGCTCACAATTAAGGACGACGCACTAAATGTGGCAGACGAGGAAATGGGGGAGGACCTTACACAGGGTGATAGCCAGCCCACCCTCAGTTTGTCTTCTCAGCGCAAATTGGACCATGAAGAGGAGGATGAGCTGGAGACAGTTGCCTCTGCTACATAGGGTAGTACCCATTGAACTTTAATTCCATCTGTTCAGCGTGGATGGGCAGAAGAGGAGATGGAGAGTCATCCTGATGTCGACATCGACATCTTGCCTGTTGGTACACTTGCACACATGGCTGACTTCATGTTAGGCTGCCTTTCCAGCAACCCTCACGTTAAACGCAATTTAGATAACACGGATTACTGGGTGTTCACCCTTCTCGACCTCCAATACAAAGAGAACTTCTCATCTCTCATTCCTGTGGTGGAGAGGAGTAGTAAAATGGAACAATACCAAAAGGTACTTGTTGAGAGATTGCTCCAAAATTTTCCACCATGTCGCACGTTCCAATAATGTCCACAATCCAATTGGATATCTGCTCTATCAACTTTCGATGTTCTTTTCTGCGCCTACCATGTTGATCACCGCTAGCAGCGAATCAGGGATCCACGCCAGAGAGGGAGCGTGAGAAAGGGATACCACATCCAAGGGAGGTCAATGTATGAAATTAAATGTGATCAAGAGGAAATGTGGGACAAATTATTGAAGCCGAAGCTTCCAAGTAAAGGAGGGGGCACGCGGCAATTACCCACTCCCGTCTCGGGGAGGTAGTGACGATAAATAACAATATAGGACTCTTAAGATGCCCTGGTATTGGAATGATTACTAAAAAATTATAGGGAAGATCACTGGGGTATTTTGGATTTGGAAACGTTAGACAGGAGAGGCCCTGCTGCCGCTTTGTTGACTCTAGATAACTTCTGCCTGATCGCACGTCCCCGTAATGTCCACAATCTCTTTCTCTCTTTCTCTTTCAACTTTCGATGTTCTTTTCTGCGCCTACCATGTTGATCATGGCTAACGGTGAATCAGGGTTCCGCACCAGAGAGGGAGCGTGAGAAAGACATACCACATCCAAGGGAGGTCAATGGCTCCAAAGTGAACGAGCGGAGATGTGGGACAAGTTGTTTAAAGTTGAAGCAGCGAATTCAAGGAGGGGGAGCGCGTCAATTAAAGACGGATTTTTGAAATTTAATTCCCTGTCACCTATGCAGAGCAGGGGTTTTTCATAGACAAAAATGGGTTAATGTTACCCACCAATGAAACAGACAATTTTTAAAAATTTCAGTCCCTGTCAACTATGCAGAGCAGGGGTTTATTCACGGCAAAACTGGGTTCATGTCACCCACCAATTGAACCGACGATTTTACAAATATTAGGTCCCTTTTACTTATGCAGAGCAGGGGTTTGTATACGGCAAAATTGGTAAAATGTAAACTGACAATGTAACTGACGATTTTTTGAAATTTATGTCCCTGTCACCTATGCAGAGCAGGGGTTTATTCACGGCAAAAATGGTAAAATGTCACCCAAGAATGTAACAGATGAATTTGTGAAATGTATTTCCTTGTCCACTAGGTAAAGCAGGGGTATATCACAGCTAAAAATTGGTGAATGTCACCCGACAATGTAACAGACCAACTTGTGAAATTTATTAACCTGCCCACTAGGTAGAGCAGGGGTATATCACAGCCCAAAATTGGTGAATGTCACCCAACTATGTAACAGAAAAATTTGTGAACTGTATTAACCTTTCCACTAGGTAGAGTAGGGGTATATCACAGCGAGAAAACGGTGAATGCCATCCAACAATTTAACAGAAAAATTAGTGAAATTTATTAACCTGTCCACTAGGTAGAGCAGAGGTATATCACAGACAAAATTTGGTGAGTATCACCCAACAATGTAACAGAAAAAATTGTGAAATTTATTAACCTGTCCACAAGGTAAAGCAGGGGTATATCACAGCCAAAAATTGGTGATTGTCACCCAACTATGAAACAGAAAAATGTGTGAAATTTATTAACCAGTCTACTAGGTAGAGCAGGGGTATATCATAGCCAAAAATTGGTGAATTTCACCCAACAATGTAAGAGACAAATTAATTATATTTATTAACCTGTCCACTAGGTAGAGCAGGGGTATATCAAAGCCAAAAATTTGGGATATGTAACCCAACAATGTATCAGAAAAATTAGTGAAATGTCTTAAAATAAAGTATGTAAAAATTAACAAAAAATGTATGAGGTGGAGGTCCATATGGAGAAGGAGGTTGAGGAGACGGTGGACATAGCGGTGTTGGTGGAAGTGGCGGTGGAGGAGGACGAGGTAGCCAACACTGGTTTTTGGTTTATTTTTTTATTTTTTTTTAATTAGGGTACATCCCAAAAGAGAGGGAAATATCAAAAATACAACAATTAACAATTGCGCTGTAGTATAAAAATGGCTGGGTAAGGCTGGTATATATGTCTATTCTGCGCAAGTTAAGGACAAGTCCTGTGGGATCCATGCCTGGTTCATTATAATGAACTTGAGCTTGTCCACATTGGCTGTGGACAGGCGGCTGCGCTTGTCTGTGATTACGCCCCCTGCCATGCTAAACACACGTTCAGACAATACACTGGCTGCAGTGCAGGCCAGCACCTCCAAGGCGTAAAGGGCAAGCTCAGGCCATGTGCCCAATTTGGTGACTTAGAAGTTGAAGGGTGCAGACCCATCATTCAGTACGTGTAGGCGTGTGCACACATATTGCTCCACCATGTTGGTGAAATGCTGCCTCCTGCTAAGATGTTCCATATCAGCTGGTAATGCTGGTTGTTGTGGCGTGCTGACAAAGCTTTTCCACATTTCAGCCATGCTAACCCTGCCTTCTGAGGTGCTGGTGGTGCCCCAGCTGCGTTGGCAACCTCTTCCTCCACCTCTGCCTTCGCCTTGTGCTTCCACTGTACCCCCGCTGTCAGGTGGGAATGCCACAAGCAGCGCGTCTACCAGCATGCGCTTGTACTAGCGCATCTTACGATCACGCTCCAGTGACGGAATTAAGAACGGTACATTGTCCTTGTAACGGGGATCCAGCAGCGTGGCCACCCAGTAATCAGAACAAGTTAGAATGTGGGCAACTCGGCGGTCGTTGCAGAGATACTGCAGCATGTAATCCCTCATGTGTGCAAGGCGGCCCAGAGGCAACGAAAAGCTGTTTTCTGTGGGAGGTGTATCGTCTGTGTCCTCTGTATGCACCAATGATGGCCATGAGCTGGTTTGGGTGCCACCTTGCTGTGAACACGGCTCCTTCTCCTCCTCCATCTCCTCCTCCTCATCCTCCACCTCCTCATTCTCCAGAACTGTGCCCTGGCTGGACAATTTTGTACCTGGCATTTCTGGGTGCAACAACCCACCCTCGGAGCCACTTGTGAATGACTGGTCTTAAACCCTATGAAATGATCCCTCTTCCTCCTCCTCCTCCTCCTGTGCCACATCCATTTCCATCATCGCCAGAAGCATTTTTTCAAGGAGGCATAGAAGTGGGATAGTAACACTGAGAACGGCGTCATCGGCACTGGCCATGTTGCTGGAGTACTCAAAACAGCGCAACAAGGCACACAGGTCTCGCATGGAGGCCCAGTCATTGGTGTTGAAGTGGTGATATTCCGCAAAGCCACTCACCCGTGCGTTCTGCAGCTGAAACTCCACTATCGCCTGCTGCTGCTCGCACAGTCTGGCCAGCATGTGCAAGGTGGAGTTCCACCTTGTGGGCACGTCGCATATGAGGCGGTGAGCGGGAAGGCCGAAGTTACGCTGCTGCGCTGACAGGCGAGCAGCAGCAGGATAAGAATGCCGAAAGCGTGCACAGACGGTCCGCACTTTATGCAGCAGCTCTGAAACACCAACGACTCATCGGTCTGTTGTTCAAGGCCCGTCCACAGCTCCTGCGTGGTGTGGGGTTTGTCCCCCAAACAGATACGTTTTAAAACTGCCTGCTGTCGTTTACTACTGGCTGTGCTGAAGTTTGTGGTGAAGGTGTTACGCTGACCTGATGAGGAGCCGGTAATCCTCGGTGGTGCATCTGCCCCCAGTGCCTCTCATCTACCCCCAGTGCCTCTTATCAGCCCCCAGTGCCTCTATTCAGACCACAGCAGCCCCTCCATCAGCCCCCAGTGCCTGTGTTCATCCCCCAGTGCCTCTCATCTGCCCCAGTGCCTCTCATGAGCCCCCAGTGCCTCTCATCAGCCCCCAGTGCCTCTCATCTGCCCCAAGTGCCTCTCATCTGCCCCCAGTGCCTCTCATCAGCCCCCAGCAGCCTCTCATCTGCCCCCAGTGCCTCTCATCAGCCCCCAGTACCTTTCATCTGCCCCCAATGCCTCTCATCAGCCCCAGCAGCCTCTACATCAGCCCCCAGTGCCTGTCATCAGCCCCAGTCCCTCTCATCTGCCCCAGTGCCTCTTATCAGCCCCCAGTGCCTCTCATCCACCCCAGTGCCTCTAACCAGCCCCCAGTGCCTCTCATCAGCCCCCAGTGCCTCTCATCTGCCCCCAGCAGCCTCTCCATCTGCCCCCAGTGCCTCTCATCTGCCCCCAGTGCCTCTCATCAGCCCCCTGTGCCTCTCATCAGCCCCAAACAACTTCTCCATCACCCATAGTGCCCCCACCAGCCCCCAGTGTCCATCAGCCTAAATATAAAAAAACAAACAAAAAAAAACAATTTTTCTGTTCCTCGAGTGGACGCTGCGCTCCTCTGCTCTTCTCTCCTCCAAAGCGATCTGCCTCTTCTGTCATCTGTTCAAGGCTGCGCACAGCGTGACATTACAGAGCGCCTTACCCCTGTGCATAGCCCTGCACAGACAGGCGAGGACCAGGAAGCGGTGAGTACAAAGTCTTTTACGGCTTCCTGGTCCTCGGACCGGTGCTCAGACTCAGACAGTGGGCAGCGGCCATTTTTACAGTGCTTTTGGGTGGCCTGGGGGGCAATTACCTCCCTGCCGCCGTCCCAGCCCGCCCCTGTACAGGAGAGGCCCTGCTGCCGCTTTGTTGACTCTAGATAACTTCTACCTGATTGCACGTCTCCGTGACTTCCACAATCCATTCTGATATCTTCCATATCATCTTTCGATGTTCTTTTATGCGCCTAACATGGTGACCACCGGGAATCATTGTTCGATTTTGGAGAGAGGGAGCCTGATAAAAGGCTACGGCCACTACTTCAAAGCAAGGCATCATATTCGAGGGCCTGCAGTTGAGCTGACCCTCTAAAACATTACAGGGGGTGCCTGCTGGTGAGCTGACGCACTAAAAAATTATATGCGAGTGACTGCTGCTGATCTGACCCTCTAAAACATTAGGGGTGAGGGCCTGCTGCTGAGCTGACCTTCTAAAATATTAGGCGGGAGGGCCTGCTGGTGAGCTGACACTCTAAAACATTATATGCGAGTGCCTGCTGGTGAGTAGTGATGAGCGGCAGGGGTCATATTCAAATTCGCAATTTTTTTTTTTTACTCAAAAAATCGGAAAGGTAATGATTGTGTAATATGGGAATTTTCGGAATTCGAATTTTCGGATTCAAATTTTTTATTGCAAATTTTTCAACTTACAACTATTAGACAAAGAAGATTATATCACTATATTAGCTAAATTGCTCTATTCGATTTTTTCCGAATATTCTCTATATTGCTATAACTTAGCAATATAGCGAATATTAAAAAAAACGAATATAGAGCAAAATTCGCAAACACTACTACTCCTAAAGTCAAGTATATTGCAGCCTTCTTATTGGCCCACAAGCTAGAAGCAGCGAGGTTTATGTGTACTGATAAAAAAAATTTAAAAAAAATTTAAAAAAAAATCAAAAAATTGGAATATTCGAAATTTCGAATATATATAACTATATTCGAAATTTTCGCGAATTTTCGAAGTACCTATATTCGCGATAAAAATTTGAAATTCGAATATTCGTGATCAACACTACTGGTGAGCTGATGCTCTAAAACATTATATGTGAGGGCCTGCTGCTGAGCTGACTCTCTAAAACATTATATGCGAGTTCCTGCTGGTGAGTTGACGCTCTAAAACATTATATGCAAGTTCCTGCTGGTGAGCTGATGCTCTAAAACATTATATGCGAGTGTCTTCTGGTGAGCTGACCTTCTAAAACATTAGGGGTGAGGGCCTGCTGCTGAGCTGACCTTCTAAAATATTAGGCGGGAGGGCCTGCTGGTGAGCTGACACTCTAAAACATTATATGCGAGTGCCTGCTGCTGAGCTGATGCTCTAAAACATTATATGTGAGGGCCTGCTGGTGAGTTGACCCTCTAAAACATTATATGCAAGTTCCTGCTGGTGAGTTGACGCTCTAAAACATTATATGCGAGTGCATGCTGTTCAGCTGACCCTGTAAAAATAATTGAGTTAAGGGCCTGCAGTTGAGCTGACCCTATTAAAAAAAATAGACTGGAGGGAATATATACAATCTGGATGAGGAGGAGGAGAAAACAAGATTCAACCATATGCTCTTTTTCTGTGGTTGAAAAGGTGCTTGGGAATACACTACAGTAGATTGAGTACATTATAAATGATAGATTTTAATTGCCTTTAGGTTCATCATCAGCTCAGCTCTCCTCTGATGGAGTTGAGAAGTCAGGGGCAAGTCAGGCCTTGTTCATTTTTATCTGAGTCAACCTGTCAGCATTCCCAGTGGACAAACGGATACGCTTATCTGTTATAATGCTACCAGCAGCAGTAAATACACGCTCAGACAAAACGCTGGCGGCAGTGCAGGCCAGCACCTCCAAGGCGTAGAGTGCCAGTTCGTACCACGTGTCAAGTTTGGACACCCATTAGTTGTAAGGCACTGAGGCATCAATTAGGACGCTGAAACGATCTGCTATGTATTCCATCACCATCTTCCAAAACTTTTCCCTCCTTGTACCACTAGGCCGCCCTTCAGGGTGAGGTTGATGGTGGGGTGTCATGGAAGTGTCCCATGCCTTGGAGAGTGTTGCCCTGCCTTTGTTGGAACTGCTGTGTGTTCCCCTTGTCTTCCTTCCTCGGTTGCCTACGAAAGTATGGACAGCGTTGTCAGGTTATCTAGAGTCACCAATGCGGCAGCAGGCCCTCGCCCCTAAGGTTTTAGATGATCAGATCAGCAGACCCTTGCTCCAAATGTTTTTGAGGGTCACCAGCAGGCCATCAATCATAATTTTTCAAGGGTGTGTATGATGCCCTCCTTTATGTGTAATAAAGGGTGTTTTGGAGTGCCAGTTCCTTGTAATTTTTGGCAGCCCTTTCACTTAGTGCATAGACTTTATGAGTGTAGGAGTCCCACTACCTGAACAATTGTACCACAATGTGAATGAGGCCCTCCTTTATTTGATATACAGGCTGTTTCGGAGTGCCTCTTGCTTGTAATTTTTTGCAGCACTTGCACTTTATATACAATTGAATATACAGGAAAGAATGTTTCCTAACAATTTTTCCTGTAAAAATGATTTTTTGGGGAGTTTTGTGCGTATTTTTGTCAGTCTGTAAAAGTGGCGTACAACTCGGACAACATGGTTCCCAGCAGAGACCTGGGAGTCCAAGATGCATCCAGACATCGTCCCCATGGTGTTCCCGATCAGTTTCGGTAGTGTTTGTCACTTTCTGACCTTTTCCAATGGACCACGCACCCTCCCCTCTTCAGAGCAGGGGGTGCCTGGTTGCTTCCCATTGACTTCCATTATACTCGGGTGCTCGGCCGAGCACACAAATATAGCAATGTGTTTGGGCCAAACACCCGAATACTTTGGTGCTCGATCACTACTAATGATTGAGTTACATCACTCAAATTGAAATATAATAATAGAAGTGTGCTAATAAAGAAAATCACATATGTAATTAAACATCACGTGGCATATATTCAAATATCTCCATCCCTTCTTTCCCTGTTTTGTCTTCCTTTTTATGTTCTTGAATTGGGTGTCTTCTATGAATCCTTCCTCCTGCTCTACAGCTACTATTTACACTAGGGTTTCAACCTCCCCCCTCTTCTGGTAAACTGCAGGCTGGCAAGGCGCATGTATCTCGATGAACATGGGCCTTGATCATGTTTACATGAAACACTTTGTGTTTTTTGTGGACATGATAAATGGTGATGATATAATCCACATTGTTGAGGCACTGATGAGTGGGATGCAGGCCTTCTCATGCCACCTGAAGTTTGTTTCGGGGCATAGGGACTGTTAGGAAAATTTACTCTCTTGCCTAACGGTGTGTCCCTGACACATGATTTCAGTGGCCAGCTTGAATTAAGTCTATACCGGTACCGGGAGAATGAATAAGATAACACTGAAGACGTGTGTAGATCTAACCCATTCTGGTTTATTCACAGCTGGCAAACAGTTTTAATAGAGGGGGTTGAGCTTCCTTGACATCCAATCATATGTTAGCATTAGTATTTGACCTATAATATGGTCACACATGAGCTCTGCATTAACATAATAGATGACTCCTAGAAACAGCATTTGACCAATCAGGTATATACACATAAGCTAGCAGACACTTGAGCCAGATGACCTTATATGGCTTGAACTGTTCATACTTTCAAACTAAGGCATGTATGGATTTCTTGAAACAGCCCAGGATGTGTCACACACATTCCTTAAGGGGGAAGGGAGGTTTTGTAGTGCACTAACCAAATGTAATACACATGGCTGAATAAGAATAAATGGAGTCACATATATCCCATCAAATCCCCTCTTAGAACCTTATATATATATATATATATATATATATATATACTATATGGTTCTTTCTCTGCTCTTCCTTTGTTTGCTTGTAAGCCTTTAGGTGTTCCATATACCCTTCAGGAGTATAATCCTGAGGCTTTGTTGAGGTTGTGTTTACCTCTTCTACCTCTACCGGAGTATAGAGGAATGTCGAGTGTACCCCTCTTTCGGCCACCTTTTGACATATGACAAGAAGGGAGGGCACACACTGCAGACAACAGCAGAGACCCACTATTGCAGCGACCACAGCAAATGCCACTCCTAAAACATACCTTATTTGACCAAAGTCAGGTATTCAGCCAAAAAGCCAGTCCCACCAACCTTGGTCAACATCTTGTTTTATATGTTTTCTCATCTCCTCTAATTGGCCTATTTTATCTTTTATTCCACGGGAGTGATCTGATAGATTGAAACAACACATCCCTGTGAACGCTGAGCATCCTACACCATGTTGGAACAATAAATAGTCAATAGTTGCCCTATTCTGCAAGATGGCCTTTTCATACGATTGTATATCCAGCAGCATATCTTGCAGAACTGCACTAGTGACATTTATCTGTTTTACCATAAAACAGGCAAGTTTTGATATTGTCCTGTGGTTATATATGGCCAACCCTGGTACTCCTATCAAAGATACCCCTAAACTCATATATTCTGATCTAGAGAGGAGATTCACATTATAATCACAATTTTCTGGTAACTGTAGGGAAGTGTCTCTCGTGTGTCGTGTCTGCATTGCTGGGAATAGTGGTATCATTGTTAATGTCAACCTGGCTATTGTACAGGGTCCCTCTGTAAAATTGGCCGGTATGTATGTGTAACTAGTATTCCCACAGGCCAATACCCATCCTGTTGGTAGAGGTACATGTTTGTCTAGGGATGGTACTGTTTTTGTAATATTACATTGCATATTCTTTCCTGATATTATCTTTTTACAACTACCTAAATCTCTATCACAAATATTTGGTTTAGTCTTGTTCTGCATTTTTGCTTGTATGCAGGGAGGCAATAGTGTCTCATCACAGGTGAAGTTATAACATATTTCTGCTGCTGTGACAAGACCTGTAATTACTTCTATCATATTACTCTGCAGAGTCTCATATGTAGGACAGTCATAACAAGCATGATAAGGATTTACATATCCATATTTAACATTATGATCCTCCATATCTGCGTCATTCCATTGGGAACGTAGTAGCTCCGTCCATACATCTACTGGGGTGGGGACCGCTACCAGACATGTCTCCAAAATGTTAGATGCGGATAAAGTGGTTTGGAGACAAAAGTCAGTTAAGTTCAGAGTTTTGGCCAGGTACAGCCATAAGTTCTCCTTTGTCTTGCATAGACTGTCTTCCCCTCTGCATTCTGTTTTCAAGTATATCTGTCTGTTCCACAGCCATGGGACAGTAAGTAGGAGACACAAAATTACAATTATTAAGGCACTACATCTCAGCCATCTCGAGGAATTTCCAGACTGCGTCATCTCGTTGGGGGTCAAGGCTGTCTGCCTCCGTTAGTACCCCTTCTGTATCTTCTTCAAGGTCAAGGCTGTCTGCCTCCGTTAGTACCTCTGGGCCTCGTTGGAGGTCAGGGCTGTCTGCCCCCGTTAGTAGCTCTCTTTTCTTCAACAACTTAATCCTTGTGGCGTGGATCCACGTGAGCGATTGTTCAGTGAGGACTGCTGTTCTGGTGATCACGACTACCTCGGTGGGTTGTCCGTAGGTGAAACTTCCTAGTTCCTTTCCCTTCTTTAAGATCTTGATCATCACCTGGTCGCCTATCCGGAATGGACGGGTTGATTCCTGTTAAAGAGAAGGAGACTTACAAGCCACTTTTTCTTCAGTTTTACTGAGGACTTTGATCAGATTAGTACTTCTCTCTGATCAGGTCCAAGTCCCCTTCCTGCACCACCAGGGGGCGTCTTGCCCATGGTGTGGGGAAAGGCCTAACCATGAGTATCTCAATGCTGTTTATGTCCTACTCTGTGGAAATGTGCTATTAAGATGGAAGCACTGTGTTGGGGAATACACAACCTCCCCTCTTCGCAGACTAATCCTATCTCAGGATTTTTCTGCAATACTGTATAGCACCAGTCTTGCTGTTCCTGTTCAGTGGCATACCACTGAAGATCAGTAAGCATTTGCAACATCTCAGGGGTTGGAGGTGCCAAACATGGCATCTCCCAATGGTTATACAAACCTGTGAGGTTGCATTTGGCCACTCATTTCGCCATCTTAACTGCCAGCGCATTGCCCTGTGAGACATGATCCTTACCATCTGCTGCCGTAAATCCTCTCCTCTGCCAGATCATACCATGGTCCCACACTACCCCATGTGTGTACCTACTCTCAGCATAAATGGTGACAGGTCTATCAGCATGTAGAATACATGTCCTAGTGAGTGCAATGAGCTCAGCTGCCTGCTGTGTTGAGTGCGGATGTCCTTGAGTAGGCCTACAACATCATGAGTGGTGTGCAAAATGGTGTAATGTCACATTGTGAAAGAATTTATCAATTCTACCATCATAGCACAGGCTGCAAGAGAACACAGACATGCCGGCATCCCTTGAACAGGGGTGGGAATTACCTTTGAGAAAAACACACAAGGACGCAACTTGCCTCCGTTTTCTTGTGTCAGTACACCCGCCATGGTTTTACAATTTTGGCGTGCAAACATGTGGAAGGGCATATTATAGTCAGGGAGGCCCAGCCCTGGGCTCGACATGAGTAAACATTTCAAATAATCAAATGCATTGTACATTTCAGAAAACCATTTAATCAAATCTGGATTTCCATCCAGAGTGGCTTGCCTCAAAACATTGTCAATAGTGGGAGCAATCAGGAATCCATTGTCTACCGTTTATCATACCAAGGAAAGATAACATTTCCTTCTTGGTGTGCGGGGCGACCAAACCCGCAATAGACTGGACTCTTTCTGCGCTGATTCTCCGTTCACCTTTTGTGAGGACAAAGCCCAAGTATTCAACCTGCATTTTACACCATAGCATTTTCTTAAGTGTCACTTTGTGACCACATCCTAACAACCATTATAACAGTGATATACCATCCTGAATGCTGGCCTCCGCTGACATGCTACACAGTAATAAATCATCGACATATTGCAGCAGCACAGAACCTTGGGGGGATGCACCATGGCTCTAACATTGCTTGGAGGACTATGCTGTACACTACAGGTGAATCAGCATATCCCTGGGGCATTTCTGCACCAGGTCAGTTGGCGTCTGTCAAAGGAAAAAGCAAAAAGTAGTCTGGTTATCTTATCAACTGGGATAGAAAAGAATGCATTTTTCAGATCTGTCACACTGAACCAAACAGCGTCTGCTGGAATGGCAGATAATGATTAAGTGACATCAGGTACAACAGGGGCTATAGGCACAATGATATTGTTGATGGCCCTTAAATCCTGTACAAAGCGGGTAGCACCATCTGCCTTTGTCACTGGATTCACGGGCGTGCTGTAGGGTGAAATCACCTCTTCCAGGATTCCCTTTTGTAGGAATTCCTTTATCATTGGCCTAAGTCCATCAAATTTCTCTTTTTACAGCAGGTATTGTTTCTGGAACACTGAGATGACACCTGGTTTCACAGTAGCTTTGTAATGTGTGCAATCTATGAATCCTGTGTCAAAATCATTTGAGGACCATAATGCAGGGTTAATGTTATTAAGTTCTGGGTGGTTCTGTATGTTTGCAAGAATCAGTGGCACTGGTGTAGAGACTGGAATGAGATCTGAGTGTATTCTAATGCCCTGAGTCTTTGCTGATACCTGCAAGTCAAGCTTAATGAACAAATCTCTCCCTAATAGGCTGACTGGGCAATCTAGTATAATGCTGAAGACATGACATGATGTATTCCCTGTCCATGGTTTCTACTGGTAAGGAATCTGTTCTGTATGTCCTTGTCAGTACCCCATTTATTCCCATAGAGGGCTCACATTTCCTTCCTCTCATTCTGAGTCACCTAAGTCCACCCCTTTTAGTGGACGCTTTGGTCTGTCCTCTGTTCTGCCATTAGTATCTTAGCTGTCCATACGAGCAGAGCTCTGATGTTAAGCACAACACTGAACATGTAACATGTAACTGCAAACATTGAAACAAATAGATCTGACAATACAGACATGAACACACAAAGGGCCCATAAAAACTTTTCATTGAAATAAAAATGTACAGCTTGATCAATGCTGTTGGTACCAATAAAAAACCAAAAAACTTCCAAGAAAATAAAATAAAATTCTTAATGCCCATATTATATGAAAACAAATACCATACTCCATACGCATTCATATACATTTTCATGTACTCATCTTCACAAACCAGCTCATAACCACGCCCTTACACATAAAATATGAATTGCACACACAGCTCTGCTACGTACATACAACTCAGAGCCACACCCATTCACATTCCACTGAATCATTTGTCTTTCATCCTAATCACACAATCTCTTTGTTACATTCCAAAATTTGCAGCACAGACAAACACAGCTTTCCGGGAAGCAGATATTCATACCACACCCAGAATTGCTGATGGTCTGTCACTGTAAAACAATATACATGTTAATCATACAGTCATTTTGTTAAAATTAACAAATCATCTTATATGCCATGTAGTTTTTTTGGTTTAGTGTTATACACATCGCCCCTTATTCTATATAACTACGCCTTCTACTTCCTCTTGTCTTGCGTTTCTTATTTCAGGAGTGTTCAAACAGGGGAAGTAAAGCAATACATCAAGACGTTCAGCTGTACCACATGTTCCTCAAACTTTTAATCATATCTGAATAAGGACTTAGAATGGGTGCAACCTTAGATTGATAGGAGTGGACACTTCCAATTAGCATCATCACTGCAGGCACATTTTAAACCATTGGAACATACAATTGGGAAAGATCTAATCCAATACTGGAGCCCTGTCTGGAAGATCTTATAGATAACACAGGTTAGCATCTTCACATTCTGCCAATGCATTTACCAATTAGCAGCCCCCCTCCCCCCTCAACCCCCATATGAAATTCCTCAGCAGAGGAGGGGGGTGAGATGGGAGGGAGTTCTCTCTGAAAACACATCTCAGACAGAACAGGAAGAAGTTTTTTTTTTTTTTTTGTGGAACTACAAGTGACATTTTGGAGTTTACAGCAGATGTGGTGGGGGGGGGATGCCTCATGGCAACTTCTTTGTTCTCTATATAGGATTCAAAATCCTCCATCTTGAAATAAGAAATGCTGCTCATTTCATTTCTCTAACTTCAATTATCAATACACTTATGCATTAACTATCCATCTTTTAGTGCTGTAATCTCTAATTTTAGGACTATAAATCGTCACTATTTAAACACACACAGATCATTAGGGCAACAAAACTTAACCAGTTCATTTCTGAACGTTTAACACAAGCCCTTTCTAATTGCAAACACTGAAACACTTTTTCCCTTGCCATGAATTAACTTCCTGACTCTGCAGTGTCTTGTCACTCACTATAGCCCCCCTTCACAATCACGGGAGTTCTGATGTAACCAGTCTGTAAGCTTCTAACAGATTTTTACAGATTTTCATCCCTGTTGCCAGCCGGGCATAACATTCTGTTTCACATTTTAACTGTCAATTCTCACATCTTTCCCAATTGTCTATCCATGTGTTAATTTGTGGGACTAGACAGTGCAACAAAGTTTACATGTTGGCAGTAAAAGAAACAGAATGATTTCAAAGCGGGATGCGACCGTAAACTTACCACCCGGCCAACATCTCACTCAGACAGATAATCTTAATACTTCTAAAATACTTATACTATATATACATAAGAGTTAATTCAAGCTTGTATCCTTCTGTTCCCGGAACAGATATCCTTATATAGTGCACTATCTAACGATACGGACCCAAATGAGCCTCTTACAATCAACATTTTTTACCTAACAATATGGACTCAATGATATGAGCCGCTTAAAATCAACATTTGCGTGTCCCAGACATCGCATCACTGAAATCATAAATAGATGGTTCGACTTACTTGAATGGGATTTTGGTCATTGCTCCAGGTCCAAGAGGACAAAAATTGATGTCCTTCACTGTAGGCCTGAAGAGGACCCTCCCAATCCCGGAAACCGAGCCCCCAGAACTGTTAGGAAAATTTACTCTCTTGCCTAACGGTGTGTCCCTGACACATGATTTCAGTGGCCAGCTTGAATTAAGTCTATACCGGTACCGGGAGAATGAATAAGATAACACTGAAGACGTGTGTAGATCTAACCCATTCTGGTTTATTCACAGCTGGCAAACAGTTTTAATAGAGGGGGTTGAGCTTCCTTGACATCCAATCATATGTTAGCATTAGTATTTGACCTATAATATGGTCACACATGAGCTCTGCATTAACATAATAGATGACTCCTAGAAACAGCATTTGACCAATCAGGTATATACACATAAGCTAGCAGACACTTGAGCCAGATGACCTTATATAGCTTGGACTGTTCATACTTTCAAACTAAGGCATGTATGGATTTCTTGAAACAGCCCAGGATGTGTCACACACATTCCGTAAGGGGGAAGGGAGGTTTTGTAGTGCACTAACCAAATGTAATACACATGGCTGAATAAGAATAAATGGAGTCACATATATCCCATCAGGGACCAGTACCCACACCTTTTAACCAACTTTGTGAACACTCTCCCTGGAATTTCAGTCATACCGTCTCTTCAGACTAGTTGCACCTGGAACAGTCAGTGGGTGTCAGGGTTGGCTGGTAAGACTCCATCCTGTCTGATCTCCTGTGTGAACTGGAGGTGGTCAGCTGCTGCTGTTAACCCCCCTTCTTCTGTAGGGAGCACAGCAGGGGTTCCAGCGCTCAAAGGCTCTGAGTGGTGGGAACTCTGACTGCGCGTCACTGCAGCAGGTAGAGAGAATGATTCCCACCTTTGTTCTGGTGGACAGGTGTGTGTGTGTAAAAGATTTAGTGCCTGTACATTCTGTCCTATCCTCATCAGACATTTCTAGAACATCACGTGCAGAATCACATAACTAAGTAAAGAATTAGTACATGACTCTACCCCATCACTGGATACTGAATTATTACCTAACTCTACCACATCACTGAGTACAGCATGATTACCATCTGGAGTATTGTAATATTCAGACTTATCACATACTACCAGGGGTGATTTACGAGGAGTTACAGACATGCAAGGATCCTCCACAACATTAGAAGGTACATATCGGCAGAGTAAGAGACCTAGATCAGTGCCTAATAATACATTGTTTGGAATCTTATCAGTCACTTCCACCTCCATCACTCCACTCCCTGCTCCCCAGTCAAAATATAGCAGGTCCTTGCCAAAGAAAAAATGAAGAAAAAAAAAAAAAGTGAGGAGAAAGGGGACAAAAGGTTTGCATGTACTGTATGTATGTCTGTCTGGATAACCAATTGTAAGCACTGAGAACCTTTCTGTAGATTGAGATATTCGTCTACAAAATAACCCAGCCCTTAAAGAGGACCTTTCACCTGTATAAACTATATGAACTGAGTATGCTGCCATATAGAGCGGCGCCCGGGGATCTCACTGCACTTACTATTATCCCCGGGCGCCGCTCCGTTCTCCCGTTATAGGCTCCGGTACCTTTGCTTCTTAAGTTATAGTAGGCGGGTCTTCCCTTGTCCTGTGGGCGTCTCCTTCTCCTAGGCTGCAGCTCTGGCCAATCGCAGCGCACAGCTCACAGCCTGGGAGAAAAAAACCTCCCAGGCTGTGAGCTGTGCGCTGCGATTGGCCAGCGCTGCAGCCTAGGCGAAGGAGACGCCCACAGGACAAGGGAAGACACCGCCTACTATAACTTAAGAAGCAAAGGTACCGGAGCCTATAACGGGAGAACGGAGCGGCGCCCGGGGATAATAGTAAGTGCAGTGAGATCCCCGGGCGCCGCTCTACATGTCAGCATACTCAGTTACCATAGTTTATACAGGTGAAAGGTCCTCTTTAAGTGTGAGTAATAATTTATTACTCCAAACACTTAGGGGTACATTTATTGAGATCAGTGTTTTAGATGCCAGTCTTAATAAAGCCCAAAATTAAAAGTTATGAAGAGGCTCAGACCTCTCCATAAGTTCAGTACATCCAACGGCAGTTCTAAAACAGGAAAAAAAAAGAGACAATGCAGCAGCACCCTGCAAATCAGATAAAGTACAACAATACCATAGTCACAAAAATAATGATTACAAAAATTATGGTGCTAATGCTACACTTATTTATAAAGTGAGATGCTTGGCCAATGCATTTTGTACAAAACCATCTGAGCCCATCTGCCGAACGTCAAGGCGATCTCTGTTAGACGGGTCCTAACACTAAATACTACCTGTTATGCCCATATGTTAGGGAGAGTTATAGTAAAATCCTCATTGTGAAAAAAATCGATTTACAAGTGCAGGGAAACATTACATGGGGATCCAGATAGTCTCATAATACCTCTTTGTCATTCCAGCAATTAGTTATTGGGGTGCAAGTGCTATGTTAAAAAGCCTTTAGTGGCTTTTATCTGTGGAAAAAGATAAATATATACGCAGGTCACTTTTGTTGTTAACTGCGCTGATATCATTTAGTGGCCTATTTTAATACAATACAAGAAATATATACGCAGGTCACTTTTGTTGTTATTTACGCTAAAATCATTTGCAGTCATTTCTGGTGAAAGAGCATAGGGGCTTATTTCATAAAAAAATTAAAATACATGTGCACTGCTGGTTAAAGCAAATAGTGGCCTATTTCAGTCCAAGAAGAAATATATATTTTCAGTTCACTTTTGTAGTTTTTTCTGTTGAAGCCGTATAGGGACGTATTTCAGTAAACAAAGAAAAATATATTCTCAGTTCACTTCTGCAGTTATTTCTATTGAAAGCGTATAGGGACAGATTTCAGTACTACAAGAAAAATACAGTATATACGCATTGCACTGTTGAAGTTATTTCTGTATAAAGCGTAAAGGGGCGTATTTCAGTCCAAGATGAAATATATATTTTCAGTTCACTTTTGCAGTTATTTCTGTTGAAACCGTATAGGGACATATTTCAGTAAACAAAGAAAAATATATACCCACTGCACTGTTGTAGTTATTTCTGTTGAAAGCGTGTAAGGGCGTATTTCAGTAAAAAAAAGAGAAATATATACCCACTGCACTGTTGCAGTTATTTCTGTTGAAAGCGCACAGTGGCCTATTTTAGTCTAACCAGAAAAAATATATTTTCAGGTAACTTCTGCAGTTATTTCTGTTGAAAGCATATAGGGACGTATTTCAGTAAACAAAGAAAAATATATACGCACTGCACTGTTGCAGTTATTTCTGTTGAAAGCGTATAGTGGCCTATTTCAGTCCAACAAGAAAAATAAATTTTCAGTTCACTTCTGCAGTTATTTCTGTTGAAAGCGTATAGTGGCCTATTTCATTCCAACAAGAAATATATGTTCTAAGGTCACTTATGCAGTTATTTCTGGTGAAAGCATATAGGGGCGTATTTCAGTACTACAAGAAAAATATATTCTCAGTTCACTATTTTAGTTATATTTGGTAAAGCCTTTACTGGCGTATTGCAGTATAAAAAGAAATATACATTTGTTATTCGCTGCTGCACTTATATCTTGAAAAAACTTTATTCACGTATAGCAGTAGAAAAAGAAATATACATTCACCATTTGCTGGTGCACTTATATGTAGAAAAACATTTATTGACGTATATCAGTAGAAAAATAAATATACATTCGCCATTCACTGCTGCACTTATATGTAGAAAAACCTTTGACGTATATCAGTACAAAAAGAAAAATACATTTGCCATTCGCTGGTGCACTTATATGTAGAAAAACCTTTATTGACGTATATCAGTAGAAAAATAAATATACATTTGCCATTCGCTGCTGCACTTATATCTTGAAAAAACTTTATTCACGTATAGCAGTAGAAAAAGAAATACAGTTGCAAGAAAAAGTAAATTAGACTAATAGGGTGGCTCACCCCCTATGACTCTGGATAGGTGCTAAAACCCAGGAATTGAATCACCCTGTTCAAAAAATAGATAAATTCAATAACAATGGTGGACTAGCACTCAAAACATCATGAAGCTAACAATGTGGATAAGCTATCAATATTTAATGCTGCAACATTGGGGATATACTGATGCTTTGAAAGACTCCATTAAGCATGGCCATGCGATTGAAAAACTCTATGAATGAGTCAAGCGATTTATGAAACGATCTCTCAGCTATACTCGAATATTGAGTGAGAAGAAATTCGGATCTCATCACAGGTCATTGACCTGCTCCAAGTTTGTGCACACTGAATGCACACCAGCCAGCGTGAAGACCGCATGTTAGGTGGGTTGAGTGCTCAGTGAGTAAGATTTTATTACCTGCACGTTGACACTTTATGGCGGCTATGAATCCTTCCAGCCTACGGTTCTGAGATAATTCGAACAAAAATCGCAACGCTAGATCATAGCTTGCGTGAGCCGATACATATAGGCCATTATCGAATCAGCTGCTATATATAGGTTGTCACGAAATTAGTGGAATCATCAGATGCACAAATAAGGACAATACTTCGATCTCCTTGCTTCCGAAACCTCAATGCGATTATTCCTACGATTTTTCAACGATTATTTTTAGTACGATTTTATTGTTATTGTGCCATATTAATCGCGATTTTTGGTATTGCATTGTATTTTATTGTGTGTATCATTTTTATCCATTGTTGCAGCATTACATATTGATGGCTTATCCACATTGTTAGCTCCATGATGTTTTGAGTGCTAGCCCACCATTGTTATTGCAATAAAAAGTATGTGAACCCTTTGGAATGATATGGATTTCTGCACAAATTGGTCATAAAATGTGATCTGATCTTCATCTAAGTCACAACAATAGACAATCACAGTCTGCTTAAACTAATAACACAAAGAATTTAATGTTACCATGTTTTTATTGAACACACCATGTAAACATTCACAGTGCAGGTGGAAAAATTATGTGAACCCTTGGATTTAATAACTGGTTGAACCTCCTTTGGCAGCAATAACTTCAACCAAACATTTCCTGTAGTTGCAGATCAGACGTGCACAACGGTCAGGAGTAATTCTTGACCATTCCTCTTTACAGAACGGTTTCAGTTCAGCAATATTCTTGGGATGTCTGGTGTGAATCGCTTTTTTGAGGTCATGCCACAGCATCTCAATCAGGTTGAGGTCAGGACTCTGACTGGGCCACACCAGAAGGCGTATTTTCTTCTGTTTAAGCCATTCTGTTGCTGATTTACTTCTATGCTTTTGGTCGTTGTCCTGTTGCAACACCCATCTCCTGTTGAGCTTCAGCTGGTGGACAGATGGCCTTAAGTTCTCCTGCAAAATGTCTTGATAAACTTGGGAATTCATTTTTCCTTCGATGATTGCAATCCGTCCAGGCCCTGACGCAGCAAAGCAGCCCCAAACCATGATGCCCCCACCACCATACTTCACAGTTGGGATGAGGTTTTGATGTTGGTGTGCTGTGCCTCTTTTTCTCCACACATAGTGTTGTGTGTTTCTTCCAAACAACTCAACTTTGGTTTCATCTGTCCACAGAATATTTTGCCAGTACTGCTATGGAACATCCAGCTGATCTGTGCAAACTGTAAACGTGCAGCAATGTTTTTTTTGGACAGCAGTGGCTTCCTCTTTGGTATCCTCCCATTAAAATCCATTCTTGTTTAGTGTTTTACGTATCGTAGATTCGCTAACAGGGATGTTAGCATATGCCAGAGACTTTTATAAGTCTTTAGCTGACACTCTAGGATTCTTCTTCACCTCATTGAGCAGTCTGCGCTGTGCTCTTGCAGTCATCTTTACAGGACGGCCACTCCTAGGGAGAGTAGCAGCAGTGCTGAACTTTCTCCATTTATAGACAATTTGTCTTACCGTGGACTGATGAACAGAAAGGCTTTTGGAGATACTTTTATAACTCTTTCAAGTTTTATGCAATTCATCAATTCTTAATCGTAGGTTTTCTGAGAGCTCTTTTGTGCGAGGCATCATTCACATCAGGCAATGCTTCGTGTGAAAAGCAAACCCAGAACTGGTGTGTGTTTTTTATAGTGCAGGGCAGCTGTAACCAACACCTCCAATCTCATCTCATTGATTGGACTCCAGTTGGCTGACACCTCACTCCAATTAGCTCTTGGAGATGTCATTAGTCTAGGGGTTCACAGCAGGAATGTTTACATGGTGTGTTCAATAAAAACATGGTAACATTTAATTCTTTGTCTGTTATTAGTTTAGGCAGACTGTGATTGTCTATTGTTGTGACTTAGATGAAGATCAGATCACATTTTATAAATGATTTGTGCAGAAATACATATCATTCCAAAGGGTTCACAAACTTTTTCTTGCAACTGTGTACATTCACCATTCGCTGCTGCACTATATCTTGAAAAACATTTATTGACATATATCAGTAGAAAAAAATACATACCGTATTTTTCGCCCCATAAGACGCACTCCCCCCCCCCCCCAAAAGTGGGGAAAAATTCCCCTGCGTCGTATGGGGCGAATGCTGCCATTTTATATCGCAGTCTGCGATGCTGCAGCATCGCAGACTGCGATGTATCAGCTGGAGGGGGAGGGAGGAGGGGGCCGATGCGGCGGGGCCGGTGCGGTCACTGTACTCCGGCCCCGCCGCTCACTCACTGCTTTATTGCCTAAACCTTTTATAATAATAACTTTAATTGAAGTTCCGATCCCCAGCCCCATCTGTACTACTTACTTAATGTCCTGTAGCAGGCAGAGCAGGGCGGGCGGCCGGCCGCAACTCACTGACGTCACGTGCCTGCACCGCCGACTTCATTCATAAAGTAGGCGGCGCAGTCACGTGACGTCATTGAGTTACGGCCGGTCGCCCGCCCTGCTCTGCCTGCTACAGGACATTTAGTAAGTAGTACAGATGGGGCTGGGGATCGGAACTTCAATTAAAGTTATTATTATAAAAGGTTTAGGCAATAAAGCAGTGAGTGAGCGGCGGGGCCAGAGTACAGGGACCGCACCGGCCCCGCTGCATTTGCATGACACCTGGCCCTCTTCCCCCCTCCCAGAGGTTTAGCTCCGGTATATTAGGGCATTTGTGGATGCCACTATTATGGGGTGGGGGATATGTGGATGGCACTGTTATGAGGTGGGGGATCTGTGGGTGATATATATAGCAGTGCCATCCACAGATCCACCCCCCATAACAGTGCCACCCACAGATCCCCCTCCATAACAGTGCCATCCACAGATCACCCCCCTATAACAGTGCCATCCACAGATCATCCTCCCATAACAGTGCCACCCACAGATCCCTCATAACAGTGCCATCCACAGATCCCCCCATAACAGTGCCACCCACAGATCCCCCCCATAACAGTGCCATACACAGATCCCCCATAATAGTGTCATGCACAGACCACCATTAGTTCAAAACCCACCAAAAGCACACCTTTTGGTTAACAATATATTTTTTATTATTTTCCTCCTCAAAAACCTAGGTGCGTCTTATGGGCGAAAAATACGGTATATTCAGCGTTCACTGTTGCAGTTATGTGAGGTAAAGCCTTTAGTGGTGTATTTCTGTACAAAAATCAAGAAATATTTAGGGTTCAGCGCCGCAGTTATATGTGGGAAAGTCCTCTTTGCAGTATGGACTGAATTACGTTGTGTTGAAATTTTGTATTTACGTTTCACACACTGTGCACTTACGTGATGACGTCCATAAGAGCGGCTCATCAATACAGGTGAATACACTGTGCACTAATTCTGCACAAAAATGCGAAATAATTCACACCAGCCTGCATCTATCTACGGTATTGCTTACTGGACACTACGGGAACTTTTCTGCAGCACAAAAACCGCACGAGGTCTGCATCTCACTCTTCCAGCACGGACCTACTTCAGAAAAAATCTTGTATTCTTCGTTAAGCGCTGCACTGATATGCGCTAAAATCTCTTTTGAAATATTTGGGTGGAAAGAAATCTTTTATTCGGCGTTAAGCACTGCACTTATATGCGGTAAAATCTTTTGTGAATTATTTTGGTGGAAATAAAAATTTACACCTCCTCCATTGACTTCCTCATCTCTTCATTAACATTGGACACACTAACTTTACACCCCCCAGCTATATATCTAAGTGGTTCCTGCACCACCTAGGAGCAAATGAAGGTAAATTATACTGCCAGCCTGTTAAAGGGAACTACAGCATGATACCATAATACATTTGATATGAGATTTAGCAAGAGTTTAAAGTGCCCACATATAGCACATAATGGGACACTGCATCAAGATGAATCAGGCATGGATCAGCCAGGATTTCCACACACCAATGCCTGATGCATCAGACTAGATAATCCATGGTGCCACACCAACATTTTGACAAATCAGACCGTTTTCTTCTGGCTACCTGCCTCAGCTACTATTCTGAGGCTGTTACCCGCCTGATGCCAAACATCTGATGCCAAGTGCTCCCTCTTTTACCCACCATCTTTGTGCCACCCACCTCCACACTATGTCACCTTGCCACTCTGTGGCCTACTGATGCTGTCATCTCCACACTATGTAACCTGGCCACTCGCTGACCTCCACATACTGCTGCCAACTACTGTATATACTCTGTGATTGTGCCACTCGGTGGCCTCCTCATACTGCTGCCACCTCCACACTGTCATTGTGCCACTCCGTGGCCTCCTGATGCTGCCGCCACCTCCAGACTTTGTCATTGGGCCACTGTGTGGTCTCCTCATGCTCCTTCCACCTCACCACTCTGTCATAGGGACACTCTGTGGACTTCTCATGCTGTTCACACTCTCCCTACTTCATGACTGGGCCATTATTTTGTCTTTTGGCCTGGCTGACATCATCATTTATTTGACCCTTCTTGTGATCTGTCAGAAAGAAGGAAAAAACAACAGATCTTGTCTGTGTATCAGCTGTAAGGCCTGTATGGTCCCATCAGAATTGGCTTATGATTTGGTAGACAAAAGCAGGAGTGGGTACAAAACACAGAAGACATGCAAATATTCCATTCAAGTGTCATCTCTGTTTTAGATCCACTCCTGTTTTTATTTGCATTAGCAATACTGAGCAAATGCTGACTGAGTGAAGGCTTATGCTCCAAAGACAGGGTCCGTTTTTGTGGGTTATTTGACAGATTAAAGGAAGGGTAAATTAATCAGTGACGTCAACACAAACCTACTGCTGACACCCTCTCCACTCTGTCGGGGGGCTCTACTTGTATAAGCGTTTAATAGAACACATTCTGTAGACATCTATGTGGAATCAGCTGACGAGGGTGTAAAAGGAGTTCCCTTCTTCTTGACACTAACATCGACCTGTAAGTTCATACTTGAGTTATTTGGTCAGTTTTGGCCCAGTGACTGCCCAAAGAAGTGAAGTGTGCAGTGATTCTAAGAGCGACGCCTGTCATCTGCATGTCATACTGACTCACAGTATTGTTTCACCACCACAGCAGATTCTCTAAGCGTGTTACTGCAAGGCACAGTGCTCCACACCAATATAAAGGCTCTCTATAGCCCAGAAATAGCTGTTTTTTAGTACAATTCGCCGTGAATATATTCAGATTGAAGCAAATTTTTTCGGATTGAATCAGCCGAATTGAATTTTTTTTTAATTTGCTCATCTCTATTGGTAACGATAAAAACCGAAGTTGTTACGTAATGTGACCCCAGTTGCCTAGGGTAGCAGAAAATTCAGCCAGTTCATCAAGCTACTTGATCTCCAAAGAAATGACAGTTTGCTACAATGCACACAGGTGTTAAAAAGGATCTGCAGGCACCCTAGGCAGTAGCCCCTTGCCTCTGATGCAAAAAAGAGGCCAGTGAATATGCTGATGTGTTTTTTTTTTTTTATAGGTTTTTACCATATCTGCTGCACACCAGTTCTGCCTCAATCTTTCTATTCTATCTTCTCTTGCAGGCCTCCTACCAACTTTGTATTACCTCCATCCAATCCGTTATAATGTCCTGCACACATGCATACCAAACATGAAAAGTGTAATGGCAATCTTGACAGATTTTTTTAATTGCTCCCTGTTACCGAGCTGTGATCAATTCAACTTTTTTTTTTGTATCAACAATTTTTATTGTTTTTTTAAATAATAATAAAAAGCTTACAATGGCAGTAAAATAGTACGGGTATAAAAGGTACAAAATGAAAGAATATGGTATTAAATCATACCAGTACAGCATTTGATCAATTCAACTTTGATACAGTAGAAGCAGATAAATGGCCTGATTTCTCATTAGAAAGCATGCTGCAGATTAGGCCACATATTTCTCTGTATATTGGATCGTAGGGGTTTTATGTATGACCTTGGCTGGAGAGGATGCTGGCCTTTTCATGACCCCTCTAATGACTCTGAAGGGTTTGTACGGGATCCTAATGCTATCTCTAGGTTTTATGATAGGGCTCTCTGGTCTGGTGAAGTGGTTCCATTTTACTGATTTTATTACTACAATCTCCTGGCCTGGCTTTAGGAAGGGGACTTGGATGATGTTATAACCCACTACAAGAATGTCAAGGGAGGGCTGACTACTCCAGCAATCATTTTGATATCTATATCACCACACTAAAGTATAAAGTTAATGTTTTGTTTTTTCTTTTATAAGAGTATTTTCACTTCAGAGCTTCTAGTAACTGCAATTAGCATTTACTTTGTGAATAATTGTAGCATTTGAAGAACCATTTCTTCCAAACAGATGGTAATGCTGGGCTACTTTACCAGAGGCTCAGGCCCCACGTTTCCAACTCAGTGCCCAAAGCTATTTTTGTGAATAATTTTTTAATTGGTTTAAAGAAAATTATTTGATATGCTTAAACCGTTGTTGATTTCAACTCCAGTCCAGCTGTATTAAAAAGGAATGCTTTACAAAGACCACAAGCAGAGCTACTGGCCTAAGCTGACCTTGCACATGACAAATAAACTAAAATAAATCCAAGTTTTGTAATAGTTACAGTTAAACTAAGATTTTTAAGCATTACCAAATCTACCTGCCATAAATACACCTGGTAAGGCAAACATAAACTTTAATCTAGGAAATGCCATCCTCACTCACACATTTCTTATAATATGTGTGGTGGTAATGTGTATGGTATAACCGGGGAGGGTGTGTATATCCCTCCCAGATACCTCAGCAGTCCAGAAATGGTGTTGTTCAGCAAACATAGTTGCTGGAGTTGTTTGGTTAAAGTTATTAGGACTGAGAGGTAGGTTTTGCAGTGGAACCTTTCAGTCCACACACCCTTGCACTGCATTCCCTTTAACCTGAGGTGATTGCAGGTGAGGCAGTCGGTGATAATCAATGAGGGATAAAACAACCCTCTGTGTATGAGTCTGAGAGAGGAATTGAATAAGGAAACCTGCAGAGGCTCTGTGTGGTCCCAGAGGGCTGTAGGGGCTACAAGGCTGAGGAAGCCTGAGTTTTGGGGGGGACCAGCAGTGCCTGAGGAAAGAGGTGTTGCACGGTCTGAGTCTGGAGGACTCTTGGACCATATCCCCCTAAGGCAGGGATGGGTAAAATGCGGCTCTCCAGCTGTTGGAAAACTACAACTCCCAGTATGCCCAGTCTGCCTACAGCTATCAGCCTACAGCAGGGCATGATGGGATTTGTAGTTTTACAACAGCTGGAGAGCCACAGTTTGCCCATCACTGCCCTAAGGTATTGGTGTGGTCACAGCCAGGAGGCTGCTGGACCGTAAGGCTGAGTAAAGACAGATCTCACCCCATGTGTGATCTGCTTCTTAGAGGTGAGTTAGAAAGATCTATGTATTGGGAAGAGCCCAGACAGGCAGGTGTTTGTTTTGTATTGGTGTTTTGTGGTGCTGGAACCTCATATCACCCAGTAACATTAAGATTCATAGACAATGTATTTATTGTTTGATCGGGCACAGAGCCTCTGTTCAGGGAGTTTGTGGAGTATCTCAATACAGGGAAGAAAAAGAAGATGAGGTTCATTCATAATTTTGGGGGCTCTAAATTAGAATTTATACATGTATTGGTATCGGTAAAATATAGTGAATTGGTCACCGAGGGCTAAAGCCAAGGGTGACAAATTGACTTCTACATTTATCCAGTTACCACCCGGAAAGTGTGAAGAGAGCAGTCCCATATGGACAGTTCATCAGATTAAGAAGGATTACCAGGATGGAGGAGAGTTTCAGGAAACTGTAATGACCGGCGTCACGCAAAAGGAGTGAAATGGGAAGGCCCTATCCAAGGGAGAGGGAAAGATGGTGACCCCTAACTCACCTTGCGGCTGGCACCTGACTGCCCTGACGTCCCTAGACGGGTTCCTCACCCGTACGCCGATCACGTGCCTAAACCCTGGCTTTCCCTAAGATGAGCCCTATGTAGTGAACGGGGCGGTGGGATCACTAGTCCGCACAACTGACACTAAGAGGAAAACACCAAGGAGAGGACAGACAATACAGACAAACATATAATCCCAGGTGGGCGACAACAGCAGACCACAAAGGCCCAACAGGGATCCGGAGGGTAACGTTCTGGAACAATAACCAGGGAACACAGCTACACAGCTCCAGTCGGTCAGTATAGAAGTCCAGGCAGGAAGCTCTATATCTGGCAACCAGAGAAGTGAGAGATGGGAATATAAGGAGGTTGGGATTGCTGGACAAGAAACAGCTGAGGAGGAAAAGCTACGGATCCCTGAGTGAGCCAAAAAGGATTGCAAGGCAAAACCCAGAAAGCTACCATTAATAAACAGCACTGTCTTTAGACATAGAGCGCGCAGCCACCCGCTGCGACTTCCTGACCCCGGGTATAACGGAGTCAGACGTGGCTCTTGACACCCTCGTGACAGTACCCCCCTCTCTACGAGGGGCCTCCGGACACTCAGGACTAGGTCTCTCAGGATGAGAGGCATGAAAAGCCCAAACTAACCTGTTGGCGTTTACCTCAGACGCTGGAACCCACATTCTTTCCTCGGGACCGTAACCCCTCCAATGCACCAGATATTGAAGAGTGCGGCGGACCCGACGAGAATCAACAATTTAGGATATTTGAAACTCTAGATTACCATCCACAACAACAGGAGGAAGTGGCAGCGGTGACAGTTCTAGAGGTGGAACATACTTCTTGAGTAACGACTTATGGAAGACGTTATGGATTTTAAAAGTCTGAGGTAGCTCCAGGCGAAAAGCCACGGGGTTAATGATGGCTACTATTTTGTAAGGGCCAATGAACCTAGGACCCAGTTTCCAAGAGGGAACCTTTAATTTAATATTCCTAGTAGACAACCACACTCCTAGGTCCGGACCTGGCGACCATCTCTTATCAGCCATGCATTTATATTTACCTCCCATATTTTTCAAATTGGCTTGCACTTTCTGCCATACAGAAGAAAGAGATGACAAACACCGTTCCTCTTCGGGAACCCCAGAAGACCCCCCTCTTTGAAAGTACAGAATTGGGGATGAAAACCATATGCACCAAGAAATGGTGACTTGCCAGTAGATTCCTGACGGCGATTATTTATGGCAAACTCGGCTAATGGTAAATATGATGACCACACCTCTTGGTTTTCAGACCCAAAACATCTTAGATATGTCTCAAGGTTTTGGTTGGTACGCTCACTCAATCTGTCCATTCGACTGAGGATGGAAAGCTGAGGAAAAGGACAAGTGTACCCCCAAACGGGAACAAAAAGCTTTCCAAAATTTAGAAATAAACTGGGTTCCCCGATCCGAAACAACATCGGAAGGGATCCCGTGAAGCTTCGCGATTTCACTAATAAATACCTGAGCAAGAGTCTTAGCATTAGGTAGTGCGGGTAACGCAATGAAGTGTACCATTTTGCTAAACCTGTCCACTACTACCAAGATAACTGTTTTACCCGCAGACAAAGGTAAGTCAGTGATAAAATCCATTGACAGATGTATCCATGGCCTATTGGGAATGACAAGTGGCAATAAAGACCCTGCAGGACGTGTATGAGAGACTTTCGCGCGCGCACAAGTAGAACAGGAAGACACAAAATCCATTACATCCTGACGCAACCTTGGCCACCAAAAACGACGAGACAATAGCTCCAAGGTTGCTTTACTACCCGGGTGCCCAGCAAGTGCCGAATTATGATGCTCCTTTAATAATTTGAGACGCAGGTTTAACGGTACAAACAATTTCTCTGAGGGGCAAGAGACCGGGGCGTCCCCCTGGGCCTCTAACACCTTCCCCTCCAGAACAGAGTGTACCGCAGAGACAACCACTCCTCTTTGTAGAATGGGTACCGGATCACTCACATTACCCCCTCCAGGGAAACAACGAGATAGTGCATCTGCCTTGGTATTTTTTGCCCCAGGACGATAGGTAATAACAAAGTTAAACCTGGTAAAAAATAGCGACCACCTAGCTTGTCTAGGGGTGAGACGCTTAGCTGATCACGTTATGATCTCCCAAAGAGGCGGTAACTGGAAGAAACTACTTGCTCAACGAGAGACACGCTGGATATATACTTTGAAAACTATGGCCCCACTAGGGTTAAATGATTATAATAGTTATGCTCCATTCTTATAGATCTCTGCCAATATTGCTTTGAAGGACCAGGATCATTTGGAACCACCAGGTAGGAAGGGTTTCTTTTTAGTGTTTGTGCATAAAATATATGTTTTTTAACAGTTTTCCCTGCTGTATCCCCTTCCCCTTTCTTTTTAGCTACATGGTGGTTTGAACATATAGAATGATTTATGTGCCATATTTTTTCTCTCCTTTCCTCTAGTTTACTCTGATTGGTGTAGTGATATCAGCCTTAGGCCTAGTTCACACGAACGTATGGCTTTTATCGTTTTTTGCGGTCCGTTTTTCACGGATCCGTTGTTCCGTTTTTGAGTTCCGTTGTGTCTCCGTTTCCTTTCCGTTTTTCCGTTCCGTTTTTCCGTATGTCATGTACAGTATACAGTAATTACATAGAAAAAATTGGGCTGGCCATAACATTTTCAATAGATGGTTCAGAAAAAACGGAACGGAAACGGAAGACATACGGATGCATTTCCGTATGTGTTCAGTTTTTTTTGCGGACCCATTGACTTGAATGGAGCCACGACCCGTGATTTACGGCCAAATATAGGACAAGCTCTATCTTTCAACGAAACGGAAATACGGAAACGGAATGCATACGGAACACATTCCGTTTTTTTAGCGGAACCATTGAAATGAATGGTTCCGTATACGGAACACAAAAAAACGGCCCGTATACCCGCAAAAAAAACGTTCGTGTGAACTAGGCCTTACTGTATGTTTTATGGAGCTGACGGGATGATAAGACCGGATGAATTAGCATCATGTGCATACACACTACTTGAAAGTTAGCTGGGTTGTGATGGGCATCCCGTGATGCTTGTTGTGTCTTTAAGTGGATGATACAATCGGATGAACTATCCTGTTCCCTGTGTCGTTGACATTAGGGACAACAACAGTCTGTCTATTGGGGCATGTACTCTCGGGTATTATTATGTATGATAGTATAATAATCTAATCATGCAATTGAGAAATGTGAACTCTGATATAATCATGTTATGCACTTTTGATCACTGAGCACTTTGTTCACGCCTCTTTACACTGGGTTCCCTTTTACTTTCTCTTCTTCACTGTCTGTAAGCACTTGCACTTTGAATAATGATGATACCAGAGTATATTAATTAAATAAATATATATTTTCTTGTGTTATTTTAATATAACATAATAATTTATGATAGTAGGGATTAAGTAAGATAGATGAAGTAATCAAATTATCATTGGGACTGGTTGTATTATGTATTAACTTTATTTGTAGACACACATTATTCTTTATACCTATATGGTATATAGATTGATACACTTCACGTTTGTGGATGATTTTGTCTACATTCTTTAGGTGTAATTAAGAGCGTTAACATCTAATGAAAGCGCACTATAAAACACTTTATATTGTTCTGTGGTTATTTTATTTCATTATTTTTTTATTTTTTTATCTGTTATGTTATTGATTCACTTTGCACTGTGCCAACTATGAAACCAGTTTTTTTTTTACACATATATACACTCACCTAAAGAATTATTAGGAACACCATACTAATACGGTGTTGGACCCCCTTTTGCCTTCAGAACTGCCTTAATTCTACGTGGCATTGATTCAACAAGGTGCGGATAGCATTCTTTAGAAATGTTGGCCCATATTAATAGGATAGCATCTTGCAGTTGATGGAGATTTGAGGGATGCACATCCAGGGCACGAAGCTCCCGTTCCACCACATCCCAAAGATGATCTATTGGGTTGAGATCTGGTGACTGTGGGGGCCATTTTAGTACAGTGAACTCATTGTCATGTTCAAGAAACCAATTTGAAATGATTCGAGCTTTGTGACATGGTGCATTATCCTGCTGGAAGTAGCCATCAGAGGATGGATACATGTTCTCATTCTGTTTACACCAAATTCGGACTCTGCCATTTGAATGTCTCAACAGAAATCGAGACTCATCAGAACAGGCAACCTTTTTCCAGTCTTCAACAGTCCAATTTTGGTGACCTCGTGCAAATTGTAGCCTCTTTTTCCTATTTGTAGTGGAGATGAGTGGTACCCGGTGGGGTCTTCTGCTGTTGTAGCCCATCCACCTCAAGGTTGTGTGTGTTGTGGCTTCACAAATGCTTTGCTGCATACCTCGGTTGTAACTAGTGGTTATTTCAGTCACGCGTCGCGTGACTCAGAGTCACTGGGGGCGGGTCGCAGGCTGCGTGACACACCCGGGTCGCGGGCTGTGGGACGAACCCGGTGTGTACCAGGGATGTGCGATGGGATCCCGGACGCTTCCGGAAGTGAAAAAGGATGATTGCTAATAATGAACAGCTGTTTTCCTGGTAACCCTAGGCGCACTCATTGGCTGACGGTAAATTAGAGGGGTATATAGGAGGGAATGTGTGGCTAGTGTAGCATTCCCCAAGAGGAAGCGATAAGCGAAACGATCATCGGGCGGCCGCTCCAGACTAAGTCAGTAGTATGTGTATAATCATGTGATTGTTTTTTGAAAACAGCTCTTTAATTTAGGTGCACATAAGAATATCACCGCCCTTCACTTTTTTAGTGCTGTGCGGTGGACCATAATTGGAGCCCTATACCTTAAATGCTGCTATTTATTTATATACTAGTCCTTTGTGGTCTGGAGCCTACTTTTTTTAAATTGTCTGACACACTTCAGTGTTCCCATAATTGCTGCTTTATGTATTTTAGTGAATATAATGAATGTGGTGTATATGTTTTCTAATAAAGTATTTAATGATAATATTCACTTGCGTGGTAGCTTTCTTAGCGTTATAGGTGTTGTAAAGATTAAAGGACCTTAACATGTATAGCTTGGAAGAAAGACGAGACAGAGGGGATATGATAGAAACTTTAAAATACATAAAGGGAATCAACAAGGTAAAAGAGGAGAGAATATTTAAAAGAAGAAAAACTGCTACAAGAGGACATAGTTTTAAATTAGAGGGGCAAAGGTTTAAAAGTAATATCAGGAAGTATTACTTTACTGAGAGAGTAGTGGATGCATGGAATAGCCTTCCTGCAGAAGTGGTAGCTGCAAATACAGTGAAGGAGTTTAAGCATGCATGGGATAGGCATAAGGCCATCCTTCATATAAGATAGGGCCAGGGGCTATCCATAGTATTCAGATATATTGGGCAGACTACATGGGCCAAATGGTTCTTATCTGCCGACACATTCTATGTTTCTATGTTTCTATCTGATTAGTTCTAAGGGGGCTGCCCGACTAAGGGCCTCTAGTGGCCAGTCACACAAACTGCATGTTATATCACTCATACCTTATTCAATGTTGTCACAGATGTATTCAATTGGAGTATCATATGTCTCATCTTGGGGGCCCCAGACGGTGACCCCCTCACAAAGGAAAGAATGTTTCCTAACAATTTTTCCTCTAAAATCAATTTTATCTTCGGTTTTGTGCGTATTATTGTCAGTCTGTAAAAGTGCCGTACCACTCGGACAACATCGTTCCCAGCAGCGACCTGGGAGTCCAAGATGCATTCAGACATCCTCCCCATGCTGTTCCCGAACCATTTCAGTGGTGTTTCCACCTATTTCTGACCTTTTCATGTGAACCAGACACCCTCCCCTCTTCAGAACAGGGGGTGCCTGGTTTAATGCTCCGGTTCTCCCATTGACTTCCATTGTGCTCGGGTGCTCGGTAGAGCACCCGAGCATCCCAAGGTGTTCTACTCGAGCACCCAGGCACCTGAGCATTTAGGTGCTCGACCAACACTAGTTGCAAATAATACCTAGCACGTGGAGCATACAATTTATAGTAGCTGGATGTTCAGACATTTAAAGGGCTATAAAAATAGCTCAGCAAAAAATGTATGGGAACTTACATAGAAAAACATCCCAACTCGTGTTTCAGTACACCTTTCTCTGGTGCGCTGGGGTATGCCGTTCTCCTGATGTAAACTTTGATTATGGGTAAGGATGCAGATGGCGCTTGTCCTCATTTAATGTCATTGTAGTGTACCGTATTTTTCGCCCCATAAGACACACTTTTTCTCCCCTCAAAATGGGGGGAAAATGCCCCTGCGTCTTACGGGGCGAATGCTTGCAGTTTTACATTGCAAGCTGCGATGTACGAGCGAGCGGGGACTCGGGGAGGGACTGGGAGGAGGAGCTGGGGGCCGGCAATAGCGGCGGTGCAGTCAGTGTACTATAGCCCCGCCGCTCCGGTATACTAATATAAGATGTCTTATTCAATTAATAGTTATTAAACATGCTCCCTCACTCCTAATAGTACCTTACATCCTAACAGCTTCAGTAGAATGCAGGCAGGCAGGCCGGGTGGGCGGCAGCGTAACTCCCTGATGTCGCGTGCCTGCGCCGCCTACTTTATGAATGAAGCAGGCGGCGCAGGCAAGTGACGTCAGTGAGTGACTGACGCGCCGGCCGTCCGGCCTGCCTGCATTGTACAGAAGCTGTTACGATGTAAGGTACTATTAGGAGTGAGGGGGCATGTTTAATAACTATTAATTGAATAAGACATCTTATATTAGTATACTGGAGCGGCGGGGGGGGGGTATCTGTGGATGATATTTTTATGGGGGACATCTGTGGATGGCACAGTTATGGGCTGGGGGGGTCTGTGGATGGCACTGTTATGGGCTGGGGGGGTCTGTGGATGGCACTGTTATGGGGTTGGGTGTCTCTGGATGGCACATATATAACAGTGCCATCCACAGATCCCCCCTGTAACAGTGCCAGCCACAGATCCCCCTGTAACAGTGCAAGCCACAGATCCCCCCATAACAGTGTCCGTCACAGATCGCCCCTCATAACAGTGTCTGTCATCCACAGATCCCCCCATAACAGTGTCCGTCATCCACAGATCCCCCCCATAACAGTGTCCGTTATCCACAGATCCCCCCCATAACAGTGTCCGTCATCCACAGATCCCCCCCATAACGGTGTCCGTCATCCACAGATCCCCCCATAACAGTGTCCGTCATCCACAGATCCCCCCATAACAGTGTCCGTCATCCACAGATCCCCTCATAACAGTGTCCGTCATCCACAGATCCCCCCATAACAGTGTCCGTCATCCACAGATCCCCCCATAACAGTGTCCGTCATCCACAGATCCCCAGTAATAGTGCCATCCACAGACCACCATTAGTTCCAAAGCCACCAAACACACAGCACACCTTTTGGTTAAAAAATTTTTTTTTCTTATTTTCCTCCCCAAAAACCTAGGTGCGTCTTATGGGCCAGTGCGTCTTATAGGGCAAAAAATACGGTACATATTTTTATGTACACTAATGTGGGTAAACTGTCGTTATCCATTATTATACCCTTGCAATTACCAGTAACTGGCATGTTGTAGGGACGTTCAGCCATTTTGTGTCATATTTTGGCTTAGATGTTTTTCTATGTAAGTCCCATACATTTTTTACTCAGCTATTTTTTTATAGCTCTTTGATTGTCTGAACATCCAGCTACTATAAATTTTGTGCTCCATGTGCTAGGTGTTGTTTGTTACCAGCCCTCAGGAAAACCACATGTTTTTTTGTTGTAGCGATTCATCTTTTTTTAAAGTCTTTATGGTTGTATCTCAATAAAAAGTGTATTTTAGTTGCGCTTTGGTACTCTATATTTTTTTTATAGTTTTTTTCTGTTATACATGAGTCCGTTTTTTACTGGGTTAGTACTATGGTACTATAATTCTGCAACAATTTTCTAAATTATGCTTTAAGTTGTGGATGAATTTTTGGGAAGTTCGTAATGAACCTGGTTAGCTACGGACTGATTCGCTCATCTGTAGTTCAGGTTTATCGGGCTTCACTCTAATATATCCATTACTACATTTATTTATACAATATAGTCATTTGCATAGATGAAGATGCATTTCTATGTATTATATATTGTGATTGCCATCTGCTTTGTACAGTATATGCATTTACGATGGGTTGCTGTTTAAATCTGCTTAAGACTACTAGAACTTCACAATGCTACATTTTAGAAAACAGTTTAGTATACAAAAGCGGCAAGCTACTATAAAACTTGGAATACTGTGGCTTACAATACTTCAAGCACCAGGTAGCTAACATGCAGGGAGACGATCAATACATCGTCCGATAGTGATCAAGCTGTTTTTTTATTGATGACGTACATTTAGAAACAAATTAAACAGAATTCACTTCGCAGTTTAGAATTGTTCTTCAAAATATGAGAAAGTAAACCAAGGCCTGGCTTAACCTCACTGTGATAATTCTGCCATGGCAATTGGGGCTGTATGGCCCCAAAGAAAACCATATCAATATTCTAGAAATATTTATGTAAAATAAATAGAAGTTATTTTCACATTTGTCCCTTTCTTCGTGTTGCTTCAGCACTACCTATTGATTTTGCATTTCCTTTGGAGTGGATTTTTCATTCAAGCTATTAATAGAGATGAGTGAATAGTTTTGTTCAGAATCATAATATGTACAGATTGAGTTGTTTTGTTTTATATGAAAGCACTAAAGATAAATTAGAGTGCTTTCCCCTCTGGCACCAAAGCAGTAAAATATCAAATAAAAATAACCCAAAGCTGTTACTCAAGACATATTACCAAGGCACATTTCATTTAAACAATATTTTTTATATGGAGACAAAGAAAACTAAAGCTTAAAACCAGGATTGTCTCCGCTGTCCAGAAAGTGTATCATTTAAGACTCTTTTTTCTTTTACATTTAGTATTTACAGTCAGGTCCATAAATATTGTGACATCTACACAATTCTAATTTGTTTTGGCTCTATACAACAGCACAGTGGATTTGAAATGAAACAAACAAGATGTGCTTTAACTGCAGACTGTCAGCTTTAATTTGAGGGTATTAACATCCAAATCAGGTGAATGGTGTAGGAATTACAACAGTTTGCATATGTGCCTCCCACTTGTTGAGGGACCAAAAGTAATGGGACAATTGGCTTCTCAGCTGTTCCATGGCCAGGTGTGTGTTATTCCCTCATTATCCCAATTACAATGAGCAGATAAAAGGTCCAGAGTTTATTTCAAGTGTGATATTTGAAATCTGTTGCTTTCAACTCTGAACATGAGATCCAAAGAGCTGTCACTATCAGTGAAGCAAGCTATCATTAGGCTGAAAAAATTAAATAAACCCATCAGAGAGATAGCAAAAACATCAGGCGTGGCCAAAACAACTGTTTAGAACATTCTTAAAATGAAGTAATGCACCAGTGAGCTCAGCAACACCAAAAGACCCGGAAGACCACGGAAAACAACTGTGGTGGATGACCGAAGAATTCTTTTCCTGGTGAAGAAAACACCCTTCACAACAGTTGGCCAGATCAAGAACACTCTCCAGGGGGGGGGCGGAGCCAGCGCCGGTCAGAGATGGCCGCTTGATTCTGAGCTCCGTGACTTACTCCGTCCTCAGCACTAGCTATCTGCAGCTACATACCCCAAAATGGTCAAAATCGGGAACCCCAAAGCAGGAGAACACCCGAGCACCAAAAAAAATTAACATTGCAGGAGGAGAAATGGACAAGTTCATTTAAAAAGTGGCCTCCTCGATCGCAGCCCGTGAATCCAAGATGGCGCCGGCTCAGCCACACAAAGCCGGCACACAAGACAGATCGGAGGATGAAAGTGACACCAAAGAGCCGCAAGGTAGGGGGGCCTTACCGATCACCAGAAACTATCTGAAGCATACTTTATGCAAAGCCCTGAAGCCCCTATTAAGTGAAATCGCCGCCTTGCACCAGGACATGAGGCAGGTGGGTGATCGAGTTGAATCGCTTGAAAACCATCAGGCCCAGATCCTAGATCACCAGAGGGCTACCACAAGCTCACTTCAAAAGTGCAGCACCTACCTCAACGAGCTACATAATGCTCTTGAAGATCAAGAGAACAGGGGACGCTGGAACAACCTGCGCCTTAGAGGGATCCCGGAATCCATACTACCTGGTGATATCCCGGCGGCAGTCATCTCCCTGTGTTCCTCACTGCTTGGTCCAGAGTTTGCCCTTGAGATTATAATCGAAAAAGCTCATAGAGCACTACGACCGAAGCCTAAACCAGATGATCCTCCTAGGGATGTAATATGTAAGTTCCTCAACTTTCAAGTTAAATCGGCAGTGCTAGAAATGCTAGGAACCGGTCAGACATCCTATTTGAAGGCGCTCCAGTGTTTATCTATCAAGATCTAGCCCCCTCTACCCTGAGAAAGCGCAAAACCCTCAAACCACTGACAGAGTGGTTGCGGGCTAACAGAATCCAGTATAAATGGAACTTTCCTTTTGGCCTCTCTTTTTCCCAGGGAGGACGTCGCTTCAACATTACTGCACATTCCGATCTGGAGGCCATTTATGATCATCTACAAATTCCCCCCCTACAGATCAATAACTGGGACTTGTTTCAGGACCTTTCGATCCTGCCAGAGGTTCCAACGGTTGCTCCCTTTGCTTTACAACATACACCTAAAGCACACAAAGTGGGGAAGAGGAGCCGACAATTAACACCAAAGAGACTCTCTCAAGACCAATAGCCGCAAGACGGCCGTCACGTTTATTTTTCATCGATGCAAAATCCTCATGGACTTCCTTAACACAAGACCGTCAGTCGGCGAAACCTGTAGAAAAGAATCTTTTTCTTACCTCCAGTCTTCAGCTGCGTAATACTGCCTAAGGTTTTCACTTTGGATGTCTCGTAATGTAGGATGTCTGTCATTTGCTGTGTGTTCCTTACCTCCCTTTTTCCTATCCAACAAATCCTTTTTAATGACCTTTAGGTCATCATTTTCCTCAGCCCCCTCCTGTTTTTCCCTACCATCTCTTCTCTACCTTTAGCCCTGCTTTTTCCTCCTTACCCTTCTCTTTTCAACATGGGTTTCTCCAAAACCCCCTCTGTCCTCTACTATAGATGGTTACCCATTTTATTTTTCATCTTTCCACTGGGATGTTACTTAATGTGCTGAACAGCTGCTCACTGGTCCAATGACCAATTTCCCCCTCATGCTTAATATTTGTGTGTAATTTCACACAAGATGTTATTTTTTGATTATGTTTTATGTTCTCACCGTTTTCCTTTTCCCTATGTTTAGTTTCAGGTACTCGATACAGTTACATTTGTTCCCTGGGATGGGACAACCGGACCCTTGGACCTCATCTCCTCCTCCAGACCGGGCAGACGCAACTCAACCTGCAAGTGTTCTCCCCTGGGGGACCACCACACTACCCTCCTTTCCGCACATTCTAACCCTTGACCATGGCTGATATACAGATAGCATCCTATAATGTAAAGGGTTTTAACTCACCTTCCAAAAGGAGATAAAATGTTCACTATTCTACGTAAGGCGGGTTCTGATGTGGTGCTCCTCCAGGAGACACATTTTAAGTTTAACCATTACCCCAACCTGGAATTCTCTCATTACCCCTTTTGGTTCCACTGTGGGGGTGACTCTGCCACGTCCGGAGGAGTAAGTATAGGGTTTAAGAGGAAGGTTCCATTCAAATATATTAATCATATACAGGACCCAGAAGGGAGATTTCTCTTGGTCAAAGGTCATATAGGGCCCCAAATATATACTTTTATAAATCTCTATGCTCCCAATACTAAACAAGCCCAATGGCTCTCAGATAGTCGCCTCCTTCAAGGAAGGCATAGTTATTATGGGAGGAGACCTTAACATCGCTATTAACCCCCAAATTGATTCTTCCTCACATAAGTCGACCCACTCAATGCGTTCCCTGAAGTTCATTAAAGACATCTTCTGGGACCTCCATACCTCCTGTATGGCGTACATTATACCCTGATACACCAGATTATACTTTTTACTCACATGTCCATAATACTTATCATCGCATTGATTACAGCTCTGTCCGGAAGCTAAAATAGGTTCCATCCACATTTCGGACCACGCCCCAGCATAAAGCTACATGTTTTTATTGGCGTCTAAATGAATCCATCCATCATAAAAAAAAAGTAGCTTTATTACTAGATAAATATTTTGTTTTGAATGCCCACCCATCGCTCTCATCCCAGATTCTTTGGGATGCGCACAAACCCTTTAGGGGTGAATTCATCAGTATCGGCTCTCAGTATCGGCATTGGTATTCTCCTCTCCAAGATAAAAAAGTTGGAAATAATTCACAAACGCTCCTTAACCGAACCCCAACTCCAAGAACTCTCCAAAGCTAGAGCTGAACTAAAAGCACTTCTGCAAACTAAATCAGCCAAATACTATCTCAATTCACAATACAAATATTTTGCACATGGGGATAAAGCTACCAAATTCCTGATGAATAGAATTAAAACCAGAAGAGCGGACAATTACATTCACCAATTATCCTCTCCCAATGGTACCCCTATTTTTGCTGCTTCTAAAATTGCTAAGCAATTCAGGGACTTTTATGATTCGCTATATAATCTCCCTTCCCCTCCCTCCACCGTTTCCCATTCCTCGCTTGTTTCTATGTTCCTAGAATCAACAACTCGCCCAACACTATCCGAAGCCCAAAAACAATTGCTAGAGGCTCCATTCACAATGGACAAGCTTTCCATAGCTTTATCCCAGATGCCCCTGGGGAAAAGCCCTGGACCTGACGGCCTTCCAGCCTCTTATTACAAAACATTCAGAAAGCAACTATTACCCCATCTTCTTAATGTCTGAAACCAATCCCTCCAAGGTAGTCCTCTCTCTAGTGACATGACGATTGCTCATATATAGAGTTGAGCGAACACCTGGATGTTCGGGTTCGAGAAGTTCGGCCGCACTTCATGGAAATGTTCAGGTTCGGGATCCGAACCCGACCCGAACTTCGTCCCGAACCCGAACCCCATTGAAGTCAATGGGGACCCGAACTTTCCGGCACTAAAAAGGCTGTAAAACAGCCTAGGAAAGGGCTAGAGTGCTGCAAAAGGCAGCAAAATGTAGTTAAATCCCCTGCAAACAAATGTGGATAGGGAAATGAATAAAAATAAAAATAAAATAAATAAAAATTAACCAATATCAATTGGAGAGAGGTCCCATAGCAGAGAATCAGGCTTCATGTCATAGCAGAGAATCATGCTCATGTCACCCACCACTGGAACAGGCCATTGTCAGATATGTTTAGGCCCCGGCACTCAGACAGAGGATAGAGGTCCCATAGCAGAGAATCAGGCTTCATGTCATAGCAGAGAATCAGGCTTCATGTCATAGCAGAGAATCAGGCTTCATGTCATAGCAGAGAATCAGGCTTCATGTCATAGCAGAGAATCAGGCTTCATGTCATAGCAGAGAATCAGGCTTCATGTCACCCACCACTGGAACAGGCCATTGTCAGATATTTTTAGGCCCCGGCACCCAGACAGAGGAGAGAGGTCCCATAGCAGAGAATCAGGCTTTATGTCATAGCAGAGAATCAGGCTTCATGTCATAGCAGAGAATCATGCTTCATGTCACCCACCACTGGAACAGGCCATTGTCAGATATTTTTAGGCCCCGGCACCCAGACAGAGGAGAGAGGTCCCATAGCAGAGATTCAGGCTTCATGTCATAGCAGAGAATCATGCTTCATGTCACCCAACACTGGAACAGGCCACTGTCAGATATTTTTAGGCCCCGGCACCCAGACAGAGGAGAGGTTCATTCAACTTTGGGTTGCCCCGCAATATAATGGTAAAATGAAAATAAAAAAAGGATTGAATGAGGAAGTGCCCTGGAGTACAATAATATACAGTCATGTGAAAAAATTAGGACACCCTTTGAAAGCATGTGGTTTTTTGTAACATTTTTAATAAATGGTTATTTCATCTCCGTTTCAACAATACAGAGAGATTAAAGTAATCCAACTAAACAAAGAAAACTGAAGAAAAGTCTTTTCAAGATCTTCTGTAAATGTCATTCTACAAAAATGCCTATTCTAACTGAGGAAAAAGATAGGACACCCTCACATGTATTCCCTCTTAAATTGGCTCAGATCTCACACAGGTATATCACACCAGGTGCACATAATTAGTAGATCGTTACTCTGCATGTTGAATGAGGCTTGCCCTATTTAAACCTCAGACATTTAGTTTGGTGTGCTCCTGACTGTTGAAGTGAGAGTGAGCACCATGGTGAGAGCAAAAGAGCTGTCAGAGGACTTCAGAAAAAAGATTGTAGCAGCCTATGAGTCTGGGAAGGGATTTAAAAAGATCTCAAAAGATTTTGAAATCAGCCATTCCACTGTCCGGAAGATAGTCTACAAGTGGAGGGCTTTCAAAACAACTGCCAACATGCCCAGGACTGGTCGCCCCAGCAAGTTCACCCCAAGAGCAGACCGCAAGATGCTAAAAGAGGTATCCAAAAACCCTAAAGTGTCATCTCGAGAACTACAGCAGGCTCTGGCTACTGTTGATGTAGAAGTACATGCCTCTACAATCAGAAAGAGACTGTACAAGTTTAACTTGCATGGGAGGTGTGCAAGGAGGAAACCTTTGCTTTCCAAGAGAAACATCGAGGCCAGACTGACATTTGCCAGCGATAAAGTTGACAAAGACCAGGACTTCTGGAATAATGTTCTTTGGACAGATGAGTCCAAAATTGAATTATTTGGACACAACAGCAGAGGACATGTTTGGCGTAAACCAAACACAGCATTCCAAGAAAAGAACCTCATACCAACTGTGAAGCATGGAGGTGGAAGTGTCATGGTTTGGGGCTGCTTTGCTGCAGCAGGACCTGGTCAGCTCACCATCATAGAATCCACGATGAATTCTACTGTGTATCAGAAGGTGCTTGAAGAACATGTGAGACCATCAGTTAGAAAATTAAAGCTGAAGCGGAACTGGACCATGCAACATGACAATGACCCAAAACATACTAGTAAATCAACCAAAGATTGGCTGAAAAAGAAGAAATGGAGAGTCCTGGAATGGCCAAGTCAAAGTCCAGATTTGAATCCCATTGAGATGCTGTGGGGTGACTTGAAAAGGGCTGTACGTGCAAGAAACCCCTCAAACATCTCACAGCTGAAAAAGTTCTGCATTGAGGAGTGGGGTAAAATTTCCTCAGACCGATGTCGAAGACTGGTAGATGGCTACAAGAACCGTCTCACTGCAGTTATTTCAGCCAAAGGAGGTAACACTCGCTATTAGGGGCAAGGGTGTCCTATCTTTTTCCTCAGTTAGAATAGGCATTTTTGTAGAATGACATTTACAGAAGATCTTGAAAAGACTTTTCTTCAGTTTTCTTTGTTTAGTCGGATTACTTTAATCTCTCTGTATTGTTGAAACGGAGATGAAATAACCATTTATTAAAAATGTTACAAAAAACCACATGCTTTCAAAGGGTGTCCTAATTTTTTCACAAGACTGTATGGTTAAGGGGAGGTAGTTATAAATGTCTAATCTGCACAAGGGATGGACAGGTCCTGTGGGATCCATGCTTGGTTCATTTTTATGAACGTCAGCTTGTCCACATTGGCTGTAGACAGGCGGCTGCGTTTGTCTGTAATGACGCCCCCTGCCGTGCTGAATACACGTTCAGACAAAACGCTGGCCGCCGGGCAGGCCAGCACCACCAAGGCATAAAAGGCTAGCTCTGGCCACGTGGACAATTTGGAGACCCAGAAGTTGAATGGGGCCGAAACCATCAGTCAGTACGTGGAGGGGTGTGCACACGTACTGTTCCACCATGTTAGTGAAATGTTGCCTCCTGCTAACACGTTCCGTATCAGGTGGTGGTGCAGTTAGCTGTGGCGTGTTGACAAAACTTTTCCACATCTCTGCCATGCTAACCCTGCCCTCAGAGGAGCTGGCAGGGTTAGCGACCTCTTGCTCCTCCTCTGCCTTCGCCTTGGGCTTCCACTTGTTCCCCTGTGACATTTGGGAATGCTCTCAGTAGCGCGTCTACCAACGTGCGCTTGTACTCGCGCATCTTCCTATCACGCTCCAGTGTAGGAAGTAAGGTGGGCACATTGTCTTTGTACCGGGGATACAGCAGGGTGGCAACCCAGTAGTCTGCACACGTTAAAATGTGGGCAACTCTGCTGTCGTTGCGCAGGCACTGCAGCATGTAGTCGCTCATGTGTGCCAGGCTGCCCAGAGGTAAGGACAAGCTGTCCTCTGTGTGAGGCGTATCGTCATCGTCCTGCGTTTCCCCCCAGCCACGCACCAGTGATGGGCCCGAGCTGCGTTGGGTGCCACCCCGCTGTGAACATGCTTCATCCTCATCCTCCTCCACCTCCTCCTCATCCTCGTCCTCCTCGTCCTCCAGTAGTGGGCCCTGTCTGGCCACATTTGCACCTGGCCTCTGCTGTTGCAAAAAACCTCCCTCTGAGTCACTTCGAAGAGACTGGCCTGAAAGTGCTAAAAATGACCCCTCTTCCTCCTCCTCCTCCTCCTCCTCCTGGGCCACCTCCTCTTCTATCATCGCCCTAAGTGTTTTCTCAAGGAGACATAGAAGTGGTATTGTAACGCTGATAATGGCGTCATCGCCACTGGCCATGTTGGTGGAGTACTCGAAACAGCGCAACAGGGCACACAGGTCTCGCATGGAGGCCCAGTCATTGGTGGTGAAGTGGTGCTGTTCCGCAGTGCGACTGACCCGTGCGTGCTGCAGCTGAAACTCCACTATGGCCTGCTGCTGCTCGCACAGTCTGTCCAGCATGTGCAAGGTGGAGTTCCACCAGGTGGGCAGGTCGCATATGAGACGGTGAGCGGGAAGACCGAAGTTACGCTGTAGCGCAGACAGGCGAGCAGCGGCAGGATGTGAACGCCGGAAGCGCGCACAGACGGCCCGCACTTTATGCAGCAGCTCTGACATGTCGGCGTAGTTGTGAATGAACTTCTGCACCACCAAATTCAGCAAATGCGCCAGACAAGGGATGTGCGTCAAACCGGCTAGTCCCAGAGCTGCAACGAGATTTCGCCCATTATCGCACACCACCAGGCCAGGCTTGAGGCTCACTGGCAGCAACCACTCGTCGTTCTGTTGTTCTATACCCCACCACAACTCCTGTGCGGTGTGGGGCCTGTCCCCCAAACATATGAGTTTTAGAATGGCCTGCTGACGTTTACCCCGGGCAGTGCTGAAGTTGGTGGTGAAGGTGTGTGGCTGACTGGATGAGCAGGTGGACGAAGAGGAGGAGGAAGCCGAGTAGGAGGAGGAGGCAACAGGAGGCAAAGAATGTTGCCCTGCGATCCTTGGCGGCGGAAGCACTTGCGCCAAACAGCTCTTCGCCTGGGGCCCAGCCGCCACTACATTTACCCAGTGTGCAGTTAGGGAGATATAGCGTCCCTGGCCGTGCTTACTGGTCCACGTATCCGTGGTTAGGTGGACCTTGCCACAGATGGCGTTGCGCAGTGCACACTTGATTTTATCGGATACTTGGTTGTGCAGGGAAGGAACGGCTCTCTTGGAGAATTAGTGGCGGCTGGGAACAACATACTGTGGGACAGCAAGTGACATGAGCTGTTTGAAGCTGTCTGTGTCCACCAGCCTGAATGACAGCATTTCATAGGCCAGTAGTTTAGAAATGCTGGCATTCAGGGCCAGGGATCGAGGGTGGCTAGGTGGGAATTTACGCTTTCTCTCAAATGTTTGTGAGATGGAGAGCTGAACGCTGCTGTGTGACATGGTTGAGATGCTTGGTGACGGAGGTGGTGGTGGTGTTGGTGGTACATCCTCTGTTTGCTGGGCGGCAGGTGCCAACGTTCCTCCAGAGGCGGAGGAAGAGGCCGAGGCGGCAGCAGCAGAAGAGGTAGCAGGGGGAGCCTGAGTGAGTTCCTTGTTTTTAAGGTGTTTACTCCACTGCAGTTCATGCTTTGCATGCAGGTGCCTGGTCATGCAGGTTGTGCTAAGGTTCAGAACGTTAATGCCTCGCTTCAGGCTCTGATGGCACAGCGTGCAAACCACTCGGGTCTTGTCGTCAGCACATTGTTTGAAGTAGTGCCATGCCAGGGAACTCCTTGAAGCTGCCTTTGGGGTGCTCGGTCCCAGATGGCGGCGGTCAGTAGCAGGCGGAGTCTCTTGGCGGCGGGTGTTCTGCTTTTGCCCACTGCTCCCTCTTTTGCTACGCTGTTGGCTCGGTCTCACCACTGCCTCTTCCTCCGAACTGTGAAAGTCAGTGGCACGAACTTCATTCCATGTGGGGTCTAGGACCTCATCGTCCCCTGCATCGTCTTCATCCCTGACCTCCTGTTCAGTCTGCACACTTCAGAAAGACGCAGCAGCTGGCACCTGTGTTTCGTCATCATCAGAGACGTGCTGAGGTGGTATTCCCATGTCCTCATCATCAAGAAACATAAGTGGTTGTTCGTCAGTGCATTCTATGTCTTCCACCGCTGGGGAAGGGCTAGGTGGATGCCCTTGGGAAACCCTGCCAGCAGAGTCTTCAAACAGCATAAGAGACTGCTGCATAACTTGAGGCTCAGATAGTTTCCCTGATATGCATGGGGGTGATGTGACAGAGTGATGGGCTTGGTTTTCAGGCGCCATCTGTGCGCTTTCTGCAGAAGACTGGGTGGGAGATAATGTGAACGTGATGGATCCACTGTCGGCCACCCAATTGACTAATGCCTGTACCTGCTCAGGCCTTACCATCCTTAGAACGGCATTGGGCCCCACCAAATATCGCTGTGAATTCTGGTGGCTACTGGGACCTGAGGTAGTTGGTTCACTAGGACGTGTGGCTGTGGCAGAACGGCCACGTCCTCTCCCAGCACCAGAGGGTCCACTAACACCACCACAACCATGTCCGCGTCCGCGTCCCTTACTAGATGTTTTCCTCATTGTTACCGTTCACCACAATAAGAAAAAAATTATTTGGCCCAATGTATTGAATTCAAATTCAGGCCTTTTTTTACAGGCACCTAACACTATCTGGCTATCTATTTAGGTACCGTATTACACTAATACAGGCACAGCAGTAACGACAGATTTAGCTGAATATAAATTGTAGGCCTAGTATTTAGGCGCTGGGTGACAGGTATACGTTTACGGACAGAATTAAACTTGGAAATGCACGGTAGCGTGTGTGTGAAGTAATTGAGAATGACCCTATCCGCACCTTCAATCTAATATACCCTTTTATGGATAGATTTAAAGTAGGCCTGATACAGCAGAAACCACTGATTTAGGGAATTGCTAAGTTGGGAATTGTATTCAACCCAGAACAAAAACTGTGCTTTGGCGGACACTAAATAAATTGACCAGCCTCAGCAATAAACATAGATTTAGCTGAATATACATTTTAGGCCTATTATTTAGCCGCTGGGTGACAGGTATACGATTACGGACAGAATTATTTAAACTTGGAAATGCACAATAGAGTGTGAAGTTATTGAGGATGACACTATCCGCACCTTCAATCTAATATACCCTTTTATGGATCAATTTAAACTTGGCCTGATAGTAATTCCCTAAATTTGTGATTTCTGCTCTAAGTTGGGAATTGTATTTCAACCCAGAACAAAAACTGTGCTTTGGCAGACACTAAATAGATTGACCAGCCACAGCAGTATCCACAGATTTAGCTAAATATAAATTTGAGGCCTATTATTTAGGCGCTGGGTGACAGGTATACGTTTACGGACAGAATTAGACTTGGAAATGCACGGTAGCGTGTGTGTGAAGTTATTGAGAATGACCCTATCTGCAGCTTCAATCTAATATACCCTTTTATGGATAGATTTAAAGTAGGCCTGATACAGCAGAAACCACTGATTTAGGGAATTGCTAAGTTGGGAATTGTATTCAACCCAGAACAAAAACTGTGCTTTGGCGGACACTAAATAAATTGACCAGCCTCAGCAATAAACATAGATTTAGCTGAATATACATTTTAGGCCTATTATTTAGCCGCTGGGTGACAGGTATACGATTACGGACAGAATTATTTAAACTTGGAAATGCACAATAGAGTGTGAAGTTATTGAGGATGACACTATCCGCACCTTCAATCTAATATACCCTTTTATGGATCAATTTAAACTTGGCCTGATAGTAATTCCCTAAATTTGTGATTTCTGCTCTAAGTTGGGAATTGTATTTCAACCCAGAACAAAAACTGTGCTTTGGCAGACACTAAATAGATTGACCAGCCACAGCAGTATCCACAGATTTAGCTAAATATAAATTTGAGGCCTATTATTTAGGCGCTGGGTGACAGGTATACGTTTACGGACAGAATTAGACTTGGAAATGCACGGTAGCGTGTGTGTGAAGTTATTGAGAATGACCCTATCTGCAGCTTCAATCTAATATACCCTTTTATGGATAGATTTAAAGTAGGCCTGATACAGCAGAAACCACTGATTTAGGGAATTGATAAGTTGGGAATTGTATTCAACCCAGAACAAAAACTGTGCTTCGGCAGACAGCAGACAGTATTACAATTGGCTAGCCACAGCTGAAACACCAGATTTAGGGTACTGCTATTTTGGCCAATTGTATTTTACCCCTCAATAAAATAGCAAGCACAGCCAAGCCCCTGATGTAGGATATAGCAAAAAAATAACCACACTATTGATGGTTAAATGGACTTGGTGGCAGCTTGTGCTGGCGCACCACAAGACACAAAATGGCCGCCGATCAGCCAAGAAAAAAGTGACATAAAAACGCTCTGGGCAGCCTAAAAACAGTGAGCAATTAAATAGCAGCAGTTCAATGATCCACAGCTGTAGATCGATCATTGAATTAAGTGTTTTTGCTGAGTAAATCCCTGCCTAATCTCTCCCTAACAGAAGCAGCTGCAACCTCTCTCCCTATTCTGATCATAGCAGAGTGACGTGCGGCGCTACGTGACTCCAGCTTTAATAGAGGCTGGGTCACATGCTGCACTTGCCAATCACAGCCATGCCAATAGTAGGCATGGCTGTGATGGCCTCTTGGGGCAAGTAGTATGACGCTTGTTGATTGGCTGCTTTACAGCCTTTCAAAAAGCTCCAAGAAAGCGCCGAACACCGAACCCGAACCCGGTATTTTACGAAAATGTCACGGACACCCCAAAATTCGGTACGAACCCGAACTATACAGTTCGGGTTCGCTCATCCCTACTCATATAGCTTTGATACCCAAAGAGGGAAAGGACCCCAAATTGTGCTCAAACTACAGGCCCATCTCGCTACTAAACATTGACCTCAAACTTTTTGCTAAATTACTTGCCAACCGTTTAGCAAATCGCCTTCCTCTCTTGGTACATATGGACCAGGTGGGTTTTGTTCATAATAGAGAGGGTAGAGACAACACGACTAGAGTCATTAATGTGCTTTGTCATGCTAGACATACCTCTTCCCCACTAGTACTCCTCAGTACTGACGCTGAGAAAGCGTTCAACCGCATTAACTGGAACTATTTAAAACACGTACTAGAGGGCTTTGGCCTACCTGGTCCATATGGTAAAGCTGTTTTTGCTATGTATAATCATGCTACAGCTCGCGTCATGGTGATTGGGGACCTATCCTCTCCCTTCCAAATTCACAATGGAACCCGTCAGGGATGCCCCTTGTCATCCCTCATTTTCATCCTAGCAGGAACCCCTCCTGGCCACGCTTCGGGCAGATACTGACATCAGAGGCCTGAATTTAGTTGTCATGATCATAAAATAGCGGCATTTGCTGACGATGTTATAATAATGACAACTAACCCCAAAATTTCTCTCCCTAAGATACAGGAACACCTAAACCATTATAGTACACTCTCCAATTTTAAGATCAATGAGAGTAAATCCCTCATAATTAGCACTGGCATATCCCCCCGAACTTTCTCTAATGGAAAATTCCCCATTTAACTGGTCTTCCCCGACTATTACATATTTAGGAGTCAAAATTAGTCCCAATATTACAGACCTTTTCTCACTTAACTATATCCCCCTAAAAGCTTCAATATTCAAAACAATAGATGAAATCACCAATTCTGCCCCGACCCTCTCCTGGTTCGGTAGAAAAAACCTCCTTACTTCTCTTATCATACCCCGCCTCACGTACCTGCAACAAGTCCTTCCAATTCCCATAATTAAGTCCTACTATACCTCTCTTAAACAGAGATTTAGGGCCTTCATATGGAATGGGAGGAAAGCTAGACTTTCCTACTCTCTCCTATCTCGATCCCGCCTATCAGGTGGTATTGGGCTCCCAGATCCGGAACTCTATGGGAAAGCCATATTCCTGTCCAGAATTGTAGATTGGCTTAGAAACACGAGAAACAAATCCTGGGTCGCGATGGAACAAAGCATCATAAGGATGCCTACCCGCGCTCTTTGTCTGGGACACGCTCTCCGCCTCAAACCAATTTATCTGCATATCCAATTATAAAAGCTACTCTGGAGGTTTGGAAATGGTTTAGTTCCTCCCATTGCTCAGTGCCTTTTCCCTCTCCCCTAATCATAGTCAGTGACATTTTGGGCTCATCCTCCATTGGTCCACGCGACTCCTCCTCCAAAACAGTTAGATCCTCTTCCCTTCCAATTTCCCATCTTCTAGAATCTCAAGGTTCCCTAGCTTCCATAGATAGCCTCAGAACTTTGCTTAACCCTCAACCCTGTGACTTCACCCTCTTATCACTTATCAAAACCTTTGTTTCTAGAAACAACATAAGGGGAGAGCTCCTACGTCCCCTTACATGGTATGAAGCTTTAATAGTGGACCCTAACCCCCCTAAAAAACGTATTTCACAGATTTATAATAAACTACGTTCTCCTCCCCTAACCGTTAAGCCTGCGTTCATCCGCACTTGGGAAAAAGACACTGGGATAGATCTGCCCCTCTCAATTTTGCCCACATTATTTGAAATACCACATAAATCATTGCGATGTGTACGCATCTAGGAAAATGGTTACAAAATACTAACACAGTGGTACATTATCCCAGTTAGATCCTCACACTTTTCCGGATCCTCCTCGGACAGATGCTGGAGATGCTTAAAGGAGAAAGGTACCTTTCTCCATATCTGGTGGCAATGCCCTACTATTAGTAAATGGTGGTCGGATATCATACAGATCAGTAACCAAATTTTTTCTACATCTGTCAAGATATCCCCCTATGGAGCCCTTCTTTCATACTTCGAAAAGGGTATAACCCCCCTCCCCCCTTTCTCTTCAAACAACTACTGATCGCGGCTCGCCTTTTGATACCTATGTATTGGTTACAGACCTCTCTTCCCTCGGTGGAGCAGTGGAAGCTCAAGGTCAACGCTTTGAGGAACTTGCCTCTTGGGAGTCTCATACTCATCCGGCTTTTATTAAGCGTTGGGCCCTATAGACAAAATACAGGTTTCTCAGAACCCAGTAAACCTTAGTCGCAACCCACTAGCATTCTATAGCTCTACCTTCGGTGTTCCACTGCTAAACAGAGAGAAGCCCTCTTATAGCCACCATTTAACTTTGATGAAAGACGGGAAGGTGACCTTAATCGCCTTTTAACATTTCATACGCTTCTATATGGGATAGAAAGGTACTGCTCAAGGAGCACTTGACTGTTTTTCTCTTCTCCCCTCTTTCTCCTGCCAACCTAGGAAAAGTGATGTCTAATAATATTATGCTTGTCTCCTCTCGGATCTTAAATTTACAAAAGTATGCTTGTCCAATAACTACTTCTTGAAACCAGCTGTTATTCATTACCATCCTTTATACAAATTGATGTCTCTATTTGACTTTGTATCTGGCACCGTGTTACACCATTGTTGGTGTCTTTTTACTATGTCTTTTTCTGATAATGAAAATAAAATATAAAAAAAATATATATAAAAAATAAAAATAAAAAAATTCCATAAAAAGTTTTAATTTGCCCAAAAAAAGAAAAAAAAGAACACTCTCCAGGAGGTAGGTGTATGTGTGTCAAAGTCAACAATCAAGAGAAGACTTCACCAGAGTGAATACAGAGGGTTCACCACAAGATGTAAACCATTGGTGAGCCTCAAAAACAGGAAGGCCAGATTAGTTTGCCAAACGACATCTAAAAAAGCCTTCACAATTATGGAACAACATCCTATGGACAGATGAGACCAAGATCAACTTGGTCTCATCACTAAAGTGATGGGAGTATGGAAAAGGAAAGGAACTGCTCATGATTAGAGTTCAGCGGACACCTGGATGTTCGGGATCGACGAGTTCAGCCAAACTTGAAAAAACAAAATCGGGTTCGGGACCCGAAATTGACCCTGAACCCGAACCCCATTGAAGTCAATGGGGACCCAAACTTTTGGGCACTAAAATGGCTCTAAAATAGTCCTGGAAAGGGCTAGAGGGCTGCAAAAGGCATAAAAATGTGCTTAAGAGCATGACAACTGTTCTGCAAACAAATGTGGATAGGGAAATGACTTAAAATAACATAAAATACTGAAAAATTTAAAAAAACAATCAGGATCTAGGAGTAGGAGGTTGAGGAGGCGCGGGATGGGTGGATGTGGCGGTGTAGGTTGACGTGGCGGTGTAGGTGGAAGCGGCGGTGAAGGAGGAATAGGTAGCCAACACTGATTTGTGTTATTTTTTATTTTTAAATTGGGGTATCCCCCAAAATATTGGGACATATAACAAAATAAAATTAAGAATAAGTGCACTTGAGTACAAGAATGGATGGTTGAGGCTGGTATAAATGTCTATTCTGCACAAGGTACGGACAAGTACTGTGGGATCCATGCCTGGTTCATTTTAATAAACTTAAGCTTGTCCACATTGGCTGCGGCCTGTGATAATGCTCTCTGCCGTGCTAAACAAACAGCGGTTGTAGACAAAAAGGAAAGAGAAGGCGCTCATAGGGTGAATATGTAAAGGATTATTTCCCCTTTCAGACGGGAGGTAATATGCTCACCTGTTAGAGTTGCACCAATTGGGTGCAACTACAATGAGAGCTGAGTAATCTTGAGGGTTGGTTGGTGCCGCCGACTTTGTCCAAACACCCTTCGGTCGGTGCCGAACCGCCGAATGGGTGAGTATAGGAACTGTGGGTTTGGTGGACCAAGAAAGTCCAAGAAAAACGGACAGAGTAACAGGCGCAAATCCACAACCAATGGTAAATAACAAATTGGTTTATTCAGGAAAACGCGTTTCGGGGTGCATGACCCCTTTATCAAGTCTACAGAAAGAAATGTATCGATCACATACATGAACTTCGGTGAAAATAAATAAGTGTGGATAATAAACCGTAGCGAGAGTGAATATACATATACATGTATAAAAGAGTAGATGCATTCGAATAATGAATAAAAATGGAATAGAAGATATTAAAAATATAAATATATACATATATCCTGGGAACACTTACTGATAAAAAATATACATATATATATATATATATATATATAGAAAATGGTGAGAGATAAAATAATATGATAATAATATAATAATAAAAGTACAGTGGTCTCAAGGGGATTCATTGGAGGCATCTTGGACGTTGGCATTGGAATATGCGCCTATCACTTGCTGTCTACTGAGAACGTTATGTTTTGATGTAAAGACTTTGTGGCCATAGTGGCATAATTTAGGCCGTGTGTAAGGTGCATTTTAGTCCTTGGGGAGGCGCAGGTGGAATATGGGAGGGAGGGAAACACTTGGTAAAATATAAGGTATAAAAATTGGGATAGAGTGTGGCTGAGGATATAAATGTATTTGTCTATATGTATGTATGGAAATAGCAAAAGGTAATGGGGAGGTGTGATGAGTGAAATAGATAAAGTTTGGGTGAATAAGTAATACCTGGGTCCCAAGTGGTGGGGGATAGGGTAGAATGTGTGTCCAGGATGAGTGAGATAAGTTAGCTTGTTGAAGAAAAGGTGCTGGCTTGCATGGAGGTAACTGACCTGGTGGATCACAGTGGAGCCGTTCGTGTCCCAGCACGTGGGGTGTCCGGAGCGATAGATTCACAAAAAAGGCGCGCACTGTCAGTGTTTTTGAAGGGGCCGGCGTTGGATCGCTGGACACGTGGGGTGGGCGGGGCTGTGGTGGTGATGCTGGTCGGAGGGCGGAAGGAGGGCGGGGTTGGCGAGAGGTGCTGGAAGTGCTGGAGGTGGGCGGGTGCAGTATTGGTGATGCTGGCCAGAGGGCGGGTGGAGGCGGGGCAAGGTGCTACTGGAGTTGGAGTGCTCATCGCATGGAGTGGGCGGAGCTGTGAAAGTGATGCAGGCTGGAGGGCGGGCGGGGAGCAGGAACGGCGAGAGGCACTGGCGGTGGGCAGGTTCTTAGTTAGTGACGCTAGCTGCGGGGGCGGGGCGAAGTGCTGCCGTTATCTCGGCTATGATGGTGCGTCGTGGGGAGAGTGAAGGGGGGAGGAGTGAAAATGTGTGACGGGAGGGACCGCTGGGGGATGATTGTATGCTGTGAATTATGCTTGTTTTACTTGCGAGAGGTGCTGGAAGTGGGCGGGTGCGGTATTGGTGACGCTGGCCAGAGGGCGGGTGGAGGCGGGGCATGGTGCTAAACAAACGTTCACACTATACACTGGCTGCAGGGCAGGTCAGCACCTCCAAGGCTGACAAAGCTTTTCCACATTTTGGCTAAGCTAACTCTGCCTTCTCAGGTGCTGGTGGTGCCCCAGCTACATTGGCGACCTCTTCCTCCTCCTCTGCCTTCGCCTTGTGCTTCCAGTGTGCCCCCGCTGTCAGGTGAAAATGTCATCAGCAGCGTGCGCTTGTAGTCGCGCATCTTCCGATCAGTAACTCACTAAATTTTGTTCCCTGTCAGCAATGCAGAGCAGGGGTTCATTCAAGGTAAAAGGGGGTTCATGTCACCCAGCAATAGAACAGAGGATTTTGAGAGATTTAGGCCCATGTCACCCATGCACAGCAGGGGTTCATTCACGGCAAAAGTGGGTTCATGTCACCCAGCAATAGAACAGAGGATTTTGAGAGATTTAGGCCCCTGTCACCCTGGCACAGCAGGGGTTCATTCACGGCAAAAGTGGGTTCATGTCACCCAGCAATAGAACAGAGGATTTTGAGAGAACGAGGCCCCTGTCACCAATGCACAGCAGGGGTTCATTTACGGCAAAAGGGGGTTAATGTCACCCAGCAATAGAACAGATGATTTTGAGAGATTTAGGCCTCTGTCACCCTGGAACAGCAGGGGTTCATTCACGGCAAAAGTGGGTTCATGTCACCCAGCAATAGAACAGAGGATTTTGAGAGAACGAGGTCCCTGTCACCCAGGCACAGCAGGGGTTCATTCACGGCAAAAGGGGGTTTATGTCACCCAGCAATAGAACAGAGGATTTTGAGAGATTTAGGCCCCTGTCACCCAGGCACAACAGGGGTTCATTAACGGCAAAAAGGGGTTCATGTCACCCAGCAATAGAACAGAGGATTTTGAGAGAACGAGGCCCATGTCACCCAGGCACAGAAGGGGTTCATTCACGGCAAAAGTGGGTTCATGTCACCCAGCAATAGAACAGAGGATTTTGAGAGATTTAGGCCCCTGTCATCCAGGCCCAGCAGGGGTTCATTCACGGCAAAAGGGGGTTCTTGTCACTCAGCAATAGAACAGAGGATTTTGAGAGATTTAGGCCCCTGTCACCCATGCACAGCAGGGGTTCATTTACGGCAAAAGGGGGTTCATGTCACCCAGCAATAGAACAGAGGATTTTGAGAGATTTAGGCCCCTGTCACCCAGGCACAGCAGGGGTTCATTCACGGCAAAAGGGGGGTTCATGTCACCCAGCAATAGAATAGAGGATTTTGAGAGAACGAGGCCCATGTCACCCAGGCACAGAAGGGATTCATTCACGGCAAAAGTGGGTTCATGTCACCCAGCAATAAAACAGAGGATTTTGAGAGATTTAGGCCCCTGTCACCCAGGCACAGCAGGGGTTCATTCACGGCAAAAGGGAGTTCTTGTCACCCAGCAATAGAACTGAGGATTTTGAGAGATTTAGGCCCCTGTAACCCAGGCACAGCAGGGGTTTGTATACGCCAAAAATGGTAAACTGTCACCCGACAATTGAAAATAAGAATTTTTTCAATTTAGCCACAAAAATTGGCACTTTTTTGCATTAAAATGGCTCTAAAATAGTCCTTGAAAAGACTAGAGGGATGTAAAAGGCAGTAAAATGTGTTTAAGAGCATTGCAACTGCTCTGCAAACAAATGTGGATAGTGAAATAACTTAAAATAAAATAACTAAAAATTACAAATTATTAACCTGCAACTCAGAGAAGGAGGTGGATATGGAGTCGGAGGTTGAGGAGGCGGTGAATGTGGTGTTGTAGGTGGAGGCAGCAATGGAGGAGGAGGAATAGCCAACAATGTTTTTTTTTTTTTTTTTCTTTGGGTAGGTAGCCCCCAAAATATTGGGACAAATAAAAAAAAAGAAAACAAAGAATCATTGCACTTGACTTGAGTACAAAAATGTATGTTTGATGGTGGTATAAATGTCTATTTTGCACAAGGTACAGACAAGTATTGTGGGATCCAAGCCTGGTTCATTTTAATGAACGTGAGCTTGTCCACGTTGGCTGTGGACAGGCGGCTGCGCTTGTCTGTGATGACGCCCCCTGCCGTGCTAAACACACTTTCAGATAATACACTGGCTGCAGGGCAGGTCAGCACCTCCAAGGCGTAAAGGGTAAGCTCAGTCCATGTGCCCAATTTGGAGACCCAGAAGTTGAATGGGGAAGACCCGTCATTCAGTACGTGTAGGTGTGTGCACACATACTGCTCCACCATGTTGGTGAAATGCTGCCTCCTGCTAAGACGTTCCATATCAGCTGGTGGTGCTGGTTGTTGTGGCGTGCTGACAAAGCTTTTCCACATTTCAGCCATGCTAACCCTGCCTACTGAGGTGCTGGCATTGCCCCAGCTGCGTTGGCAACCTCTTCCTCATCCTCTGCCTTCACCTTGTGCTTCCACTATGCCCCCGCTGTCAGGTGTGAATGCCACCAGCAGCGCGTCTACCAGCGTGCACTTGTACTCGCGCATCTTACGATCACGCTCCAGTGAGGGAATTAAGGACGGTACGTTGTCCTTGTAATGGGGATACAGCAGCGTGGCCACCCAGTCATCAGCACAAGTTAGAATGTGGGCAACTCGGTGGTGTTTGCGGAGACACTGCAGCATGTAATCGCTCATGTGTGCCAGGCTGCCCAGAGGCAACGAAAAGCTGTCCTCTGTGGGAGGTGCATCATCTGTGTCCTCTGTATCCCCCCATCCACGCACCAGTGATGGCCATGAGCTGGTCTAGGTGCCACCCTGCTGTAAACATGGTTCCTCATCCTCCACCTCCTCATCCTCCACCTCGTCATCCACCAGAACTGTGCCCTGGCTGGACAATTGTGTACCTTGTGTTTGTGGGTGCAGAAACCCATCCTCGGAGCCACTTGGGAATGACTGGCTGGAAACCCTACGAAATGATCCCTCTTCATCCTCCTCCTCCACCACATCCTCTTCCATCATCGCCATGAGTGTTTTTTCAAGGAGGCATAGAAGTGGGATAGTAACGCTGAGAACGACATTATCGGCACTGGCCATGTTGGTGGAGTACTCAAAACAGCGCAACAAGGAACACAGGTCTCGCATGGAGGCCCAGTCATTGGTGGTGAAGTGGTGCTGTTCCGCCCAGCGACTCACCCGTGCGTGCTGCAGCTGAAACTCCACTATCGCCTGCTGCTGCTCGCACAGTCTGGTCAGCATGTGCAAGGTGGATTTCCACCTTGTGGGCACGTCGCATATGAGGCGGTGAGCGGGAAGGCCGAAGTTACGCTGCAGCACTGACAGGCGAGCAGCAGCAGGGTGAGAACGCCGAAAGCGCGCACAGACAGCCCGCACTTTATGCAGCAGCTCTGACATGTCGGGGGAATTTTTAAGGATTCTCTGCACCACCAAATTCAGCACATGCGCCAGGCAAGGGATGTGCGTCAAACCGGCTAGTCCCAGAGCTGCTACGAGATTTCGCCCATTAACGCACACCACCAGGCCGGGCTTGAGGCTGACTGGCACAAACCACTCATCGGTCTGTTGTTCAAGGCCCGTCCACAGCTCCTGTGCGGTGTGGGGTTTGTCCCCCAAACAGATAAGTTTTAAAACTGCCTGCTGTCGTTTACCCGTGGCTGTGCTCAAGTTGGTGGTGATGGTGAAGGTGTTACGCTGACCGGATGAGGAGCTGGTAGAGGATGATAAAGCAGATTAGGAGGAGGAGGAAGCAACAGGAGGCAAACTGAAGCGCCCTGCAATCCTCGGTGGTGGAAGTACATGTGCCAAACTGCTATCCGCCTCCGGCCCAGCCGCCACTGCATTTACCCAGTGTGCTGTTATGGAGTATAATGGCCCTGACCGTGCTTACTGGTCCACGTATCCGTAGTCAGGTGCACCTTGCCACAGATGGCGTTGCGCAGTGCACACCTGATTTTGTCCCCTACTTGGTTGTGAAGGGAAGGGATGGCTCGCCTTGAAAAGTAGTGGCGGCTGGGCATGAAATAATGTGGGACAGCCACAGCCATATGGCCTTTAAAACTATCCGTCTCCACCAGACGGAATGACAGCATTTCAAAGGCAAGTAATTTAGAAATGTTGGCATTCAGGGCTAGGGATCGCGAGTGGGTAGGGGGGTACTTCCTCTCCAGTGTTTTGGATGTGACAAGCTGAACGCTTCCGTGGGACATTGTGGAGATGCTTGGTGACCCAGGTGTTGGTGTTGCTGGCAGATCCTCTGTTTGCGGGTTGCCAGGTGGCACTGTCACTCCAGAGGTGGATGTGTAACATCCCAGAGTTATGTTACTAAACTCTTTTTCCCCGCTACTATTTGTTGGTAACATGTGCCTTGTCATCTAATGTGACTATTTAATATTTCTCACAAATGTGCATTTTCAAAGCCTGTTACATGTATTTGCTGTAATTTTCATGTACACCAGCAGGTGGCAGCAATGTGTTAGCAGGGCCTTAGTTCAGTTTAGCATATCTAGACTGGAATAGTACATTCCAGTTTAGCTCCCCCCTCTTTGAGCAGAGTGGGCTGGCCCATGTCCTGCCTCATGGGGAGTAAAGGAAGTTAGAGTTACAGTGCCAGCCACCCCGGCAAGGGGAAGGCTGTGCTGGTAGGAGCTCCCAGTTCTAGGGATCCCAACCCAGGATCAATTCTCGGCTGAGACCAAAGAACTTCATGCCCAGGCTGAGCCTTCAGCCTCAGCTGGTTGACAAGCAAGCAGCCACCCCCAGATCTCCAGGAAGAGCCATTCCCTGTGAGCATAACTGTGAGTACCATCCAGAGACCAGGAGAAGCCAAATTCCTCCTCAGCTAGTCAGTCCCATACACCGCAGAAGATAGACAGAGCAGAAGATATAGATTCCTGCCATATTCTCCAGGCACATGAAAGGAGCAGAAGAGATATTGATCCTTGCCATACATTGCCAATACCTGCTGGGACCCAAGACTATTGCTGTAACTCATATGGATTAATGCTGCCTCCAGTAAAGACAAGTTGAATTATATTACAAGTCTGGATCTCATTCGTTGCTACCAAAACCCTTAATTACTCCTACTAGCAACATGCTCATTTATTGCAAGTGAGCCAGGATCCAGGAGTCCAACCGTACCAAGGTAAGAGACACCGTTGACACTATACCTACTATGACACAGAGACATTATACCACTCTGGCATTCCTCACCTGGTACGTGAGTTGCAACACCTTAAAGGGCCCTGAGACTGTACCCTGCACACGCTGCAATTGGCATCACGAACAAAAAACATAGACTATTATACCCATATCCGGACCCACTGCATATTTTGGCGTCCGCCTAACCGTACCACGGTTAGGACGCTCATTGCATAAGTGGCGTCACGAACAGGATCGAGCTGTGTGCCAACAGGATCGAGCTGTATGCCAACAATATCCAATTGCGTGCCAACAGAACTGGATCCAATTGCGTGCTTAACCCGATCGAATTGCATATTTTACAGTACTGCAAGATCTACAGATTGTGCAAAAAACCCTGAAAATGGACTTTATTACTTTCATTGAGGGACCAGAAAACGCTGCATTGTGTGCGTCAGCACTGCAAGGGTTAATCAGCCATTTTTCCCTCATGGTGCAGTGTCTCCATGGCTTTCAAGAGTGCGAAAATGATGACTACGCCCCTCTAGAAGCGGGAACTCTCAAGCCTGCCCACCAAGAACTTTGCAATGCAAGCCAAGGGAATGCAGACTCCTCCCTCTGGGCTCCACCCTCACTTCCTGCATTTCCTGCACTGATTGTGACAGAGGAGCCAAGGAAGATGGCACAGCCCCCAAAGCCAAAGTGGGACCAGATGGCGATACCAGAAGAACCAGTGTATGAGGCTCACCCACCAGAAATCCGGGTCTCCCAGCTTGTGAAGAGAGCTGGCCCCAGTGCTTTTGGAGTGTCACCGGAGGCTGTGAGTTCCTTAACTGGTGGCGAGATGGCTGCCGCTGCTCAAACAAAGATGGCCGCCGTTCCTGAATCCGCTCCCGGGGATGAAGACGTCCTAGCTCCAGTCCGGACCCCGGAGGCTGTGGATCCCTCCGCGATGGCTGAACGCACAGACAAGACGTCCCCCAAGATGGCCTCCAGCATCAAGCCTGCTCCTGCGGATACCACCGCCAGCCAAGCTGCCCAGTCCCCGAACATGCCTGCATAGACGATGGCATCTACAGCTTCGGAGACAGCCGCGATGACGTCACCTACCACAGAGGTCCCCGCGCACCACCAAGAGGCATCGGAACCGGCCACCCGGCCGCGACATCAAGTAGGAGCAGACGCGCTCCCTGAGGCCCAGGCCCGGTCCGAAGCTGCCCCTGCACTGCTCCCTGTGGGTCTCGATACCCCTGATAGGCCCAAGCCTGCTCCGCCATGCACACATACTGGTGTGAAGGAGGCGGTCGGAACTTCCACTCCGCCGCCCAGAGCTAATACCGGACAGAATGGGATGTTTAAACCCAGAGGTCCCCATAGTGAGCCCTGAAATCCCTGCGGCTCCAGCTCTACAGGTGGGGCAAATAAATAACTCTGTCCTGACTTTCAATCCCAGAGTGCAACCCTACGTACTGCTCTGGAAGCTGCCACAGGCACCCTCAGTTCTCTACCAGAGCCCCTTCAGCCAGAGGTATTGTCTACCTCTGCACCGGCTAGAGATCCCGGCTTGCAGCATGTCACAGCTGCATTCACCAGGCTTACTGCTCGGCCAATTCCAAAAGACACCACAAGAGGGCAGTGGTGCACCACTACAGCTGCTGAGAGCACCCAGGTTAAGAAAGAACTTCTGCGTCCTCAAATATGGGATCCAGGAGGAAGATTTCCAGACTTTCCTGTGAGGAAGAAACTACCTCACTGTGGAAATCACCCACTAACTTGTTTGGATTACAATTAACTTTTATTGTTTCCGTGGATTACAAGTGACTTATGGACGTTTTGTTCCTGTCCACAGTCAAGCACTACAACAAAAAGGACTCAAGTTATTTTTGAGCCTGTCCTTAATAAAATTGCACTATCTTTTTAAAAATGTTTACCGCAACATAAAAGCTTGCACCCAAAGAAAAGACTCAAACGATACCTGAGCTCTTTGTGATTTCAATTGCTATATTATTGCACTAATTTTTCCAGTTTACCTGTTATGCAATGTTTAAGATAACATGCCCATTGTGTGTATTCTCTCCTAGGTGCCACAATGTGATATTTCTGCACTATTTGTGATGATTGCACTTAACATTGCACTTAACAAAAAATGTAGCAACTTATCCTTGCATGCCTTAATTTGACAGCTCTAATTCTCTCCTTCCTTTATACGGACTGCCTTTATGTGGATGCTTAAAACTAATGGCCTACACACGGTGATATATACCCATAGGTACCCAGGGTAGGACCAAGTGGTAAATCCTCGCAGGTCCAGTAACTACATGGGTAACCCTGCTGCTTCGGGAATCATTAGAAGTCATAGACCGCTCCTTCCCACTTGTTTCCTGTTCAGGATTGCTCCCATCCTGAGGTGTTTTATTTCCAGGAGATCCATGGGATTGTAATACCCTCCTCCTGTGACATTGCCAGAAGAGCATGGAGACGATAAATACCTCCCCTTCTGAGCCTTTGCCTAAGGTATGGTACTTCAAGCCTTAGAGCCATAATTTAGCTACCCCTTAGTCACCATAGTGATCGTGCTATAAGCCAAATTTTTCAGACTTTGGTGCAGGGAAGGGAATACAGGATAAAGCCACCCTTTCATTTGCGGGCATTCCATTACACAATGGTGGGATTACGGAGTAAAGACACCCCCATGCTTTCTTTGGTGTTTAAAGGATCCTGAATACTACAAAGTCAGTCAGTAATGTTTGCTTAGTGCAGTATTTGGTTCACTGGTTATACCAAGAGAAGGAAACTGTGTGTTGGACACCTTACTCTAGCGGGCAGGAACCTGGGGATAGCCGTTTCATGTTTGTCTATGTATGTCAGTATATGTAATTCATGCAGCACTTTGTAGTTTATTTGGGTACCCCAGAGCTGGTTCCTCTCCCTTCTAAGCATAAGCCGAGGGCGGCTTAACTCAAAGTAAAGGGGAATGTAACATCCCAGAGTTATGTTACTAAACTCTTTTTCCCCGCTACTATTTGTTGGTAACATGTGCCTTGTCATCTAATGTGACTTTATTTAATATTTCTCACAAATGTGCATTTTCTAAGCCTGTTACATGTATTTTCTGTAATTTTCATGTTCACCAGCACCAGTTTAGTTTAGCATATCTAGACTGGAATAGTACATTGCAGTTTAGTTCCCCCCTCTTTGAGCAGAGTGGGCTGGCCCATTTCCTGCCTCATGGGGAGGAAAGGAAGTTAGAGTTAGTGTGCCAGCCACCCCGGCTAGGGGAAGGCTGTGCTGGTAGGAGCTCCCAGTTCTAGGGATCCCAACCCAGGATCGAGTCTCGGCTGAGACCAAAGATCTTCATGCCCAGTCTGAGCCTTCAGCCTCAGCTGGTTGACAAGCAAGCAGCCACCCCCAGATCTCCAGGAAGAGCCATTGCATGTGAGCATAACTGTGAGTACCATCCAGAGACCAGGAGAAGCCAAATTCCTTCTCAGCTAGTCAGTCCCATACACAGCAGAAGATAGACAGAGCAGAAGATATAGATTCCTGCCATATTCTCCAGGCACATGATAGGAGCAGAAGAGATATTGATCCCTGCCTACATTGCCAATACCTGCTGGGACCCAAGACTATTACCGTAACTCATATGGATTAATGCTACCTCCAGTAAAGACAAGTTGAATTATATTACAAGTCTGGATCTCATTCATTGCTACCAAAACCCTTAATTACTCCTACTAGCAACTCATTTATTGCAAGTGAGCCAGGATCCAGGAGTCCAACCGTACAAAGGTAGGAGACACCGTTGACATGATACCTACTACGACACAGAGACATTATACCACTCTGGCATTTCTCACCTGGTACGTGAGTTGCAACACCTTAAAGGGCCCTGAGACTGTACCCTGCACACGCTGCAATTGGCATCACGAACAAAAAACATAGATTATTATACCCATATCCGGACCCACTACATATTTTGGCATCCGCCTAACCGTACCACGGTCCTGCTCATTGCAGATGAAGAGGCTGTGACTGCAGCAGAAGAGGAAGCAGGAGGAGCCAGAGACCTTTCTTGGTTTTTGAGGTGTCTACTCCACTGCAGCTCGTGCTTTGCACTTAAATGCCTGGTCATGCAGGTTGTGCTCAGGTTGAGAATGTTTATGCCTCGCTTCAGGCTCTGATTGCACAGCGTGCAAAACACTCGTGTCTTGTCGTCAGCACATTGTCTGAAGAACTGCCACGCCAGGGAACTCCTTGGAGCTGGCTTTGGTGTGCTCGGTCCCTTGCTGCAGTGGGCAGTAGGAGGCGTACTGTCTAGAGGACGGCCGCTCCGCTTTTGCACCCTGCTCCCTCTTCTGCTGTGCTGGTGGCTCTGTGCGACCACCGCCTTTTCTTCCGAACTACATAGGTCCCTCGCATGACCTTGATTCCATGTGGGGTCGAGGACCTCATTGTCCTCCACATCATCTTTCACCCAGTCTTCACCCCTTGCTTCCTTGTCGGTCTGCACACTTTCGAAAGCCCCAGCAGTTGGCACCTGTGTTTCGTCGACATCCGAGACGTGCTGCGATGGTCCTCCCATGTACTCATCTTGAAAAATAAGTGGTTGGGCATCGGTGCACTCAATCTCTTCCACTTCTGGGGCAGGGCTAGGTGGATGGCCCTGAGAAACCCTGCTAACAGAGTCATCAAAAAGCAGAAGAGACTGCTGCATGACTTGGGGCTCAGACTGCTTGGCTGATTTGCAAGGGGGTGAGGTGAAAGACTGATGGACATCGGCTGCAGGTGCCAACTGTGGTCTTTCAGCAGGAGACTGGGTGGGAGACAATGTGAAGGAACTGGATCCACTGTCATCAACCCAATCTACTATCGCCTGTACTTGTTCAGGCCTCACCATTCGTAGAGCAGCATTAGGCCTGACCAAATCTACCGCTGCAGATTTTGTCGCCTACTCGCACCTGAGGAAGGGGTTTCATTTCTGCATGTAGCTGGCACAGATCGACCACGTCCTCTCCCTGCAACAGGAGCTCCACCACAGTGGCGGATTACAATAGGGACGTTCGGGTCGGCAGCCCCGGGCCCAGCATCGCTGGGGGGCCCACCACCGACCCGAACGCCCACATACTGCCGGCCGTGCCAACAGCGAGGAGGCTCCTTGGCTGGTGCAGTATATTACACAGAGTGACGACTGACAGAGAGAGGAACCCAACCCCCGGCCCCGCCCCCAACAGCAGGCTCCAGCACAGACATTGCCCAGAGCCTGACTCCTCCCACACATGTGACTGATCACATGATCATGACATCACGGAAGGTCCTTTAGCCTGCTAGCTGCTGCTTGTGCAGAGCTGTCATCCGGCTGTTTCTGGCTGTGTGTCAGGTAGGAGGCTGAATACAGAGAGGCTGGTGAATTTCAATATCAATAGGAGTTTCAATAGGAGAGCAATTGTTTCAGCAGTAAAGAAAGACTTTGCATACAAAGACAGTTATGTGCGTGGTTTAGGACACATGAGGGGACATTAATAAAGTAATGCTGTGACACATAGGGCCATGAGAGGGGCCAGCAAAATATGCTATATGTGTGTCATTCACACATATAGCATATTATGCAGGCCCCCTCATGGCCCTATGTGTCATAGCACACATCCCCTATAACAGTGCATCAGCCATAGGTCCCCCATAACAGTGCCATTCACAGATCCCCTCCATAACAGTGCCATCCATAGATCCCCTCCATAACAGTGCCATCCACAGATCCCCTCCATAACAGTGTCATCCACAGATCCCCTCCATAACAGTGCCATCCACAGATCCCCTCCATAACAGTGCCATCCACAGATCCCCTCCATAACAGTGCCATCCATAGATCCCCTCTATAACAGTGCCATCCACAGATCCCCTCCATAACAGTGTCATCCATAGATCCCCTCCATAACAGTGTCATCCACAGATCCCCTCCATAACAGTGTCATCCACAGATCCCCCATAACAGCGCCATCCACAGATCCCCCATAACACTGCAAATAGACCTCTACCACAATTCCCTTAAAATATCGCATCACATATCGTTATCGCATCCTGTTTGGGAAAAGCTGGTCTACTGTGATAATATAAACAATGGGGGTTCTACAAAAGAGTTATTGTGGGGCAAAATTAATATTCGTGTTTACACACGTGTTTTAAAATGAATGCTTTCGCCTTTTATAAACAAGTAAATAAGGACACAATGCTGTGGGGCTGGTATTCAACTTTTTCCAGGGCTGGTTTTTATCCCCATTCCGGCCCTGCGCATAGCTCCCTGTCCCGTCGCCTATCACCGCCATAGGCTTCAGGCCTAGTAGTGAAATCCCGGCGCAGGCGTGCGTGATGACGTCATCACGCGCGTGCGTGATGACGTCATCACTCGCCTGTGCCGGGACACAGCACATTGACGTGTGCCTGCCTCATCCCGCCTTCGTCTGCGATCAAGTGCCTGGCCCTGGACGGTAAGTATTTAGCTTTTAATTTTTTTTTCCAATTTTAATTTTTTTATTTTATGTGCCTACTTTGGGGGACATGTGGGGGACGAGACACAGAGGAGGACATATTAGGGAAGGGACCTCGAGTACATGGGAGGGGGAATGTGGGGCTGTGTGGGGTTAAATTTTTATGGGAGGGACTACTATGTGGGGGCAAATTATTATGGGAGCCGGACTACTATGTGGGGGCAAATTACTATATGGGGCAGTGTGGGGGAAAATTACTATGTGGGGGCAGTGTGGGGGCAAATTATTATGGGAGGGACTTCTATGTGGGGGCAAATTACTATATGGAGGCAGTGTGGGGTAATTACTATGTGGGGGCAGTGTGAGGGCAAATTACTATGTGGGGGGAAATTACTATATGGGGCAGTGTGGGGCAAATTATTATGGGAGGGACTACTATGTGGGGGCAAATTACTATATGGGGCTGTGTGGGGCCAAATTATTATGGGAGGGACTACTATGTGGGGAAACTATTGTGTGGGGACAGTGTGGGGGAAATTGCTATGTGGGGGGCAGTGTGGGGTAATTTCTATGTGGGGGCAGTGTTGGGAAATTGCTGTGTGGGGACAAATTACTATGTGGGGGCAGTGTGGGGTAATTGCTATGTGGGGGCAGTGTGGGGTAATTTCTATGTGGGGGCAGTGTAGTGGAAATTACTATGTGGTGGCAAATTACTATGTAGGGGCAAATTACTACGTGGGGGCAGTGTGGGGGGAAACTATTGTGTGGGGTAATTACTATGTGGGGGCAGTGTGGGGCAAATTACTATATGGGGCTGTGTGGGGCCAAATTATTATGGGAGGGACTACTATGTGGGGAAACTATTGTGTGGGGACAGTGTGGGGGAAATTGCTATGTGGGGGGCAGTGTGGGGTAATTTCTATGTGGGGGCAGTGTGGGGAAATTGCTATGTGGGGACAAATTACTATGTGGGGGCAGTGTGGGGTAATTGCTATGTGGGGGCAGTGTGGGGTCATTTTTATGTGTGGGCAGTGTAGTGGAAATTACTATGTGGGGGGAAATTACTATGTAGGGGCAAATTACTATGTGGGGGCAGTGTGGGGGGAAACTATTGTGTGGGGGTAATTTCTATGTGGGGGCAGTGTGGTGGAAATTACTATGTGGGGGCAGTGTGGGTGCAAATTACTATGTGGGGGCAAATTACTATGTGGGGGAAATTACTATGTAGGGGCAGTGTGGGGCAAATTACTGTGTGGGGGCAAAGTACTATATGGGGGCAGTTTGGGGGAAATTACTGTGTGGGGGCAGTGTGGTGGAAATTACTATATGGGGATGTTGCTATTGGGGAGGCACTGTAGGGGCAATTGTATTATTTTTGGGGACACTATACAGGGATTATTGCCTGGAGCAATATAGAGGGTGTGGTATTATTACTGGGGCACTCTAGGGGACATTATAGCTGCTGTGGACACTATAGGGACATTTGGGGTAATTTATCAAACTGGTGTAAAGCAGAACTGGCTTAGTTGCCCGTAGCAACCAATCAGATTCCACCTTTCATATTTGACAGCTCTTTTGGAAATCCAGTTCTACTTTACACCAGTTTGATAAATGACTCCAATTATGTCTACTGGGGTCACTATTTTTTCAGCAGTATAGTACCTTGGACATTGGGGGGCACAACGGGCACAGTATTGGGAGTGGCAGCAGGATGACACTGTGGGGACACCAGGATGAGGAGGAATTGAGAAATCTAACGTGTCTGTGTTACAAACTGTAGAGACGAGATGCGGCTGAAAGAATTTGCCATGGTGGTCTGGGTCAAATGGAGGTGAAGAGGAAAGAGAAGGTCTACATGACAGGAGATGTCCCTGGATGTAAGAGGTATGTGGTGCTGTATTCTCCTCCATGTCTTTTTTATTATAATTATATGTATTTTAAATTTGGCGACCAAATTTTTCAGTTTAGGACCCAATTTGGGGTATTTTTTTTTTGTCTGAAGATGTCATATGGCCTAAGAAGAGACTGTGGCGCCCATGAAGCACCGCAGCCTCTTCATACAAAAAAAAAACGAAACTAAAATGGGGGGGGGGGGGCCCAAGTTGGTTAGACAGCTCCGGGCCTATCATGCACTTAATCTGCCCCTGCTCCACCAGCAGCACCACGACCTGGGCCCTGTCCCTTATTTGACACTCTTCTCATATTTTTTAAATTTAGGATCTTGCTCTAAATGGGTGTTTAATTAATAGTAGAATAGAACTACAGTATGTAAAGGGTGTATCTCACACCCATATGTAGAGGTAGTATCTCAGAGGGCCAGAACCTCTGTAGGCCTGCAGTAAATATAACTTTGCACAAAATTGCTGTATTTCAAATGGCTGAATCAAACCCCTGTATGTATAGGGGGTATCTCACACGCCCTGAATCGGTGTAGGCCTGCAGTAAATATATCTTTGCCCAAAATTGCTGTATTTCAAATGGCTGTATTTCAAATGGCTAAATCAAACCCCTGTATGTATAAGGGGGATCACACACGCCCTGAATCAGTGTAGGCCTGAAGTAAATATATCTTTGCACAAAAGGCTGTATTTCAAATGCCTAATTCAAACCCCTGTATGTATAGGGGGAGGGGGGGGGGGGGTCACACACACCCTGATACAGTGTAGGCCTGAAGTAAAGATTTCTTTGCACAAAATGGCTGTATTTCAAATGGCTGAATCAAACCCATGTATGTATAGGGGGGATCTCACACGCCCTGAATCAGTGTAGGCCTGAAGTAAATATATCTTTGCACAAAAAGGCGGTATTTCAATTGCCTAATTCAAACCCCTGTATGTATAGGGGGGATCACACACGCCCTGAATCAGTGTAGGCCTAAAGTAAAGATTTCTTTGCACAAAATGGCTGTATTTCAAATGGCTGAATCAAACCCCTGTATCTATAGGGGGGATCACACACGCCCTGAATCAGTGTAGGCCTGAAGTAAAGATTTCTTTGCACAAAAAGGCTGTATTTCAAATGGCTGTATTTCAAATGCCTAATTCAAACCCCTGTATGTAGAGGTGGTATCTTACAGGGCCTGAACCTCTGTAGGCCTGAATTCAATATTGGTGCACCAAATGGCGGTATTTAAAATCTCTGAATGTAACCCAAATGTATTAAGGGTGTATCTCACCTTTTTCTTTTCAGGGCGGCCATTGAGCTGGAGCGAAAATGGGCAAGTTTATGAAACCCGGGAAAGTCGTCCTTTTTCTGGCAGGGCGCTACGCTGGCCGCAAAGCTGTCATTGTAAAGAACATCGATGATGGCACCTCAGACCATCAGTACAGTCACGCCCTGGTTGCTGGTATCGACCGCTATCCCCGCAAGGTGACTGCCACCATGGGCAAGAAGAGAATTGCCAAGCGGTCCAAGATCAAGTCTTTTGTGAAGGTGTACAACTACAACCACCTCATGCCAACCAGATACTCCGTCGATATCCCTCTTGACAAGACTGTGGTGAACAAGGATGTTTTCAGGGACCCAGCTTTAAAGCGTAAAGCCAGGAGGGAAGCCAAAGTAAAATTTGAGGAGAGGTACAGGACAGGCAAAAACAAGTGGTTCTTCCAGCCGCTGCGTTTCTAAATCACTGTTCGTTTGGTCCAACATTAAAGTTTATGAAAAACCAAAAAAAAAAGGGTGTATCTCACAAGGACATCTGCATCAAAGGCTGCCAACTAAATTTTTTGTGTCCAAACGATTTGACAGCAGTATATAAGCCTGTAATTTCACACGTGCTGATGCTGCAAGGCCTGAAAATAGTGTTTTTTGTCAAAAAAGTGTGTTTTTCAAACCCCAGAAAATGATGGGTGTATTTTTAGCTTAAATTGGACATTGACTAATACAGATGTTGTAGATTGCCCAAAAAGTCTTTTTTTTGCTAACAGAATATGAATGCTGTATATATTAAACTTGAATTTAACACTTGCAGATCTGGAAAATACCGTTTTTGGAAAAAGAAAAATGTGTTTTTTCAACCCCAGAAAATGATGGGTGTATTTCTACCTTAAATTGCACACTGTCTAATCCAGATGTTGTAGTTTGCCCCCAAAAAATTGTGATTTGCAATGTCCCAAAAGCTCAGATGCAGTGCTGGTGCACTGAGCATGCATAAAATTGCCGCCTCCACCCACCTAACTAACAGAATTATAAAAGTTATTTTTTTTTTGGTCAATGGCCTCAGGGCAGGGTAAAACGATTGTGCCCTGCACCCACACAACTATTTCTCTGTAGATCGCTGAGTTAGATTCTCTCCTATTCTCTCCCTGAAATCACAAGTCCAGCAGCATCCTCTCCCTACACTTGTAACAGCAGAGTGACGTGCAGCGCTACGTGACTCAAGCTTATATAGAGCCTGGGTCACATGCTGCTCTGGCCCATCACAGCCATGCCATTAGTAGGCATGGCTGTGATGGCCTCTAGGGACAAGTAGTATGACACTTGTTGATCGGCTGCTGTGCAGCCTTTCAAAAAGCGCCAAGAAAGTGCTGAACACCGAACCCAAACTTTTACGGAAATGTTCGGGTTCGGGTCCGGGGTCCAAAAATCCTAAAGTTCGCTCAACCCTACTCATGATCCTAAGCATACCACCTCATCAGTAAAGCATGGTAGTGGTAGTGTCATGGCGTGGGCATGTATGGCTGCCAATGGAACTGGTTCTCTTGTATTTATTTATGATGTGACTGCTGACAAAAGCAGCAGGATAAATTCTGAAGTGTTTCGGGCAATATTGCACTTCACAGTGCAGATGGACAATGACCCAAAGCATACTGCAAAAGCAACCAAAGAGTTTTTTAAGGGAAAGAAGTGGAATGTTATGCCATGGCCAAGTCAATCACCTGCCTGAATCCGATTGAGCATGCATTTCACTTGCTGAAGACAAAACTGAAGGGAAAATGCCCCAAGAACAAGCAGGAACTGAAGACAGTTGCAGTAGAGGCCTGGCAGAGCATCACAAGGGATGAAACCCAGCGTCTGGTGATGTCTATGTGTTCCAGACTTCAGGCTGTAATTGACTGCAAAGGATTTGCAACCAAGTATTAAAAAGTGAAAGTTTGATTTATGATTATTATTCTGTCCCATTACTTTTGGTCCCTTAACAAGTGGGAGGCACATATGCAAACTGTTGTAATTCCTACACCGTTCACCTGATTTAGATGGAAATACCCTCAATTTAAAACTGTCAGTCTGCAGTTAAAGCACATCTTGTTCATTTCATTTCAAATCCATTGTGGTGGTGTATAGAGCCAAAAATGTTAGAATTGTGTTGATGTCCCAATATTTATAGACCTGACTGTATAAGCAAATGCCTTGTTACTATGCAAGGTTAATGTAAAATTTGAACATTTCTACTATAAATTATTTTTTTACTTTGTGTTGAATGCAAATATTCTTAGGGCTGTTTCACACGAGCGAGTCCATTGCGGGAATCACGCTTCGTGTGTTAGTGTGATCCTCTGCTCTGGACTTGCAGGAGCGCACGGTATTATCATGATTTATAATGCTATGTGTCTCTGCATGGCCTTTTTTCCACAGAATCAGTGACATTAAGCTGTCAGTATGATTCTGTAGAAATAAGGTCAAGCAGAGGCACATAGCATTATAAATCATGATAATACCGTGCGCTCCTGCAAGTCCAGAGCGGAGGATTACACTCACACACTGAGCGTGATTCCTGCAATGGACTCGTTCGTGTGAAACAGCCCTTAATATTACCAAATATTAAAGGTCATCTGTCAGCAGATTTGTACCTATCAAACTGGTTGACCTGCTACATGTGTGTTTGGTAGTGCTGAGCGATCATGCTTGGCCGAACTGCTGACCGCACGTTTTGCGGCTGCTATGCAGCCAATTAACGTGTAGGTAAGTACTGACCTCACTGTAATGCCAGTAGCCATGTTGGCTACTGGCATTACAGTGATTGGCTGGCCGGAACATGCCATTGGGTGCTATATAGCACCCGATGACGCATGTTCGGCTCATTTGTAGTCAGGAAGAGCTGCGCTTAGGAAGGGACAGATAGTGTAAAGAGTGTGATGGCAATCTATTTAGTTGAAAAACTTTTCAAAGACCCAAAAGTCTGTTTAAGGACAATTGTGTGTGGTGGCTGTCTGGCAGCAATATAATATAGTCATCATTTTTTTCCCCCATCATTTTCAATACTCTTTCTATAGAGGGTGTCTGCAGTGACTTGTGACATCTGTCCAATACCTTCTGTGTGTCAGGGACAGAGATAGGTAAGATATAAGTTAAAACTAGTATATTTTTTCCTTCATTTTCAATACATTTTTTAAAGAGGGTGTCTGCAGTGACTTGTGACATCTGTCCAATACCTTCTGTGTGTCAGGGCCAGAGATAGGAAAAAAATAAGTGAAATCTATTTTACTTTTTCCATAGTTTTCCATACTTTTTCCATATACTGTGCTTGCTGTGAACTGTGACATCTGTGCCACATCTTGTGTGTCAAGAGTGCATATAACATTTAATATGAAGAAGGCGAGCAGTAAAGTATGGGGAAGTAGCCGTGATGCTGCTGGTTTACGCAGAGGCCGTGGCCCTTGGCCCAGTGAAACTGTACCTGCTGCCAGAGCACAAGAAAAACAATCATCTATGATACGTAGCTTCATGTCCCAGTTTGCAGGGCATCGCAGGACAAAACTCTTGAAGTCAGGCCAGTGCGACCAAGTGGTCGGGTGGATTGCAGCAGATAATGCTTCCAGTCGGTAAAGCACCACCCTGTCTTCCACCAAGTCCAGTCTCAGTAGCCAAGAGTCTGGTAAACAGAATCCTCTCCCTGATCCTCCTTCCTTCCACCATGGAGAGTCTGGCCAAACAAGTGATCCCACACTCAGAAATTCCGAGGAGCTCTTTTCATCACCATTATTTTGATTTGGCCCACTTGCCAAGCACACTTGAAGAGGGACATGAGATCTTGTGCCCTGATTCCCAACTTCTTCAGCATTCACAGTCACTAGAACATGACTGTGGGGAACGGCAATTAGTGTTTAATGAGGTGGTCGATGATGAGACACAGTTGCCAATGAGTCAACCGCAATTACTGTCTCAAGAGGTTGATGAAGAGGATGAGACACAGTTGTCAATCACTGAGGTTTTGGTTAGGTCAACAAATCAAGAGGATGATCAGAGTGAGGAAGTGGAAGAGGAGGTGGTGGATGATGAGGTCACTGACCCAACCTGGTAAAGTGGAAAGCCGAGCGAGGACAGCAGTACAGAGGGGGAAGGATCTGCAGCACCGCAACAGGCTGGAAGAGGCAGTGGGGTGGCAAAAGGGAGAAGGCAGGCCACACCAAACAGGCCTGCAACTGTTCCACAGAGCACCCCCTTGAGTAAATCTCCCTTGCCAAGGGGGAGGTGTTCCACAGTATGACACTTTTTTGAGGAAAGTGCAGAAGACAAAAGAATAGAGGTTTGCAACCTGTGCCACACCAAAATGACCTGGGGCGTGAACACTAGCAACCTCACCACCACCAGCATGATCCGCCACATGGCAGCCAAGCACCGTAATAAGTTGGACGAATATATCAAGGGGAGAAAAACAGAACTGGATCGCACATCCACAATGCTATGCTTTGATCTAATTAAACCTGCTTCTCAGCGCCATATTAAAGTGTACATCCCCCCATACTACGGTACATGCTGTACAAGAGGCATTAGTGTACGTTATATTAGTAATTTGTACTTGTAATTAAATATAGTGGTAATTGACCTGTAGCTCCTGATAGCAATGGACATGTTGTGTTAGACATGTGCGTGGTACAGCCCCCCATACTACATGCTGTACAAGAGGCATTAGTGTACGTTTTGATCAAAAGGCATAAGCCCACTCACAACGCCAAGGTCTCCTCTTTGAGTGGGACCTACTCTGACAAAAAGGCGCAGCACAATGCGGTGACAAAGCGGCACTGCCCTAGTAGGCGGCAGGACCCAGGAGTCAAACAGCAACCCTGCAGTCTGACAATGCCACCCATGGCACTGGGCCCCACCAACCCACCAGCACGGCGCCACAAAAACAAAGGCCACCACGCAGTACTGCACCATATGAACAGTTGTCTAACACAACATGTCTATTGCTATCAGGAGCTACAGGTCAATTACCACTATATTTAATTACCAATACTAATTACCAATATAACGTACACTAATGCCTCTTGTACAGCATGTACCGTAGTATGGGGGGATGTACACTTAATATGGCGCTGAGAAGTGAGTTTATTAGATCAAAGCATACGTAGCATTGTGGATGTGCGATCCAGTTCTGTTTTTCTCCCTTTGATATATGCAATTAGAATTTTTCTTCTTTATTACTGGTACCAGCACTCCTCCCATTCGGCACAGGTGGTTTTAATTTTGCAGAAGTCTGCATATAAGTGGTAATTGACCTGTATCTCCTGATAGCAATAGACATGTTGTGTTAGACAACTGTTCACATAGTGCAGTACTGCGTGGTGGCCTTTGTTTTTGTGGCGCTGTGCTGGTGTAGCACTGCAGTGGGGAAGAGTCAACAGGTCGTGCTGAAGCTGATATACTTAGGGGACAAACAGCACACCGCCGCAGAGCTGTTGCAGGGGATAAGAGACTAAGACTGAGCTGTGGCTCTCGCCACTCAACCTACAACCAGGCATGGTTGTGTCTGATAATGGCCGTAACTTGTGGCGGCTTAGGAGCTCGGCAAGCTCACACACATACCATGCCTTGCCCATGTCTTAAACAACCATGTCTTAAACTGGTTCAGCGTTTTCTCAAAACCTACCACATTTGCCTGAGCTACTGGTGAAGGTGCGCCACGTGTGTGCACATTTCTGCAAGTCATCGACAGCTTCAGCTGTTCTGTCAATGCTGCAGCAGTGCTTGAAATTGCCAGCTCACCGGCGCTAGAACTCCACGTTCCACATGTTGGCCAGGCTTTGTGAGCAGCAGAGGGCTGTAGTGGAATACCAGCTGCAACATGGTCATCGCCTTTCCAGTCAGCTTCCGCTAATCAGAAGCAAGGAGTTGGCATGGATGTCTGACCTCTGTAACGTTTTAAGAAACTTTGAGGAATCAACAAAGATGATGAGCGGCGATAATGCTATTATCAGCGTAACCATCCCACTTCTGTGTCTACTCAAACGTTCGCTGCTCACAATTAAGGACGAAGCTTTGCATGTGGAAGAGGTGGAAATGGGGGAAGAAGACATTACACAGGGTGATAGCCAGACCACCCTCCGTTCGTCTTCTCAGCACGAATTGGATAATGAAGAGGAGGAGGAGGAGGAGCAGGAGACAGTTGCCTCCGCTACAGAGGGTAGTACTCATGGAAGTTTAATTCCATCTGTTCAGCGTGGGTGGGCATACGAGGAGGAAGAGGATGAGGAGATTGAGAGTTATCTTCCTGATGATGACAGCGAAGTCTTGCCTGTTGATACTCTGGCACACATGGCTGACTTCATGTTAGGCTGCCTTTCCCTCGACCCGCGCTTTATACACATTTTTGACAACACGGATTACTGGGTGTTCACCGATCTCGACCCCCGCTACAAAGAGAACTTCTCATCTCTCATTCCTCAGGTGGAGAGGACGAGCAAAACGGTGCAATACCAGAAGGTCCTTGTTGAAAAATTTCCATCTGACAACGCTTGTACTTCTTAGTTTAACCGAGGAGGGGAGACAAGGGGAACACACAGCAGTTCCAACAGAGGCAGGGCAAAACTCTATAAGGCCTGGGACAGTTTCATGACACCCCGCCAGCACCCTCACCCTGATGCACGGCCTAGTGTCACAAGGAGTGAAAAGTTTTGGAAGATGGTGAAGGTGTACATGGCAGACCGGGTCGACGTCCTCAGTGATCCCTCAGTGCCTTACAACTACTGGGTGTCCAAGCTGCACACGTGGCACGAACTGGCGCTCTACGCCTTGGAGGTGCTGGCCTACCCTGCCGCCAGCGTTTTGTATGAGCGGGTATTTAGTGCTGCTGGTGGCATTATAACAGATAAGCGTATCCGCCTGTCAACTGAAAATGCTGACAGGTGTTCTCTTATAAAAATGAACAAGGCCTGGATTGCCCAAGACTTCTTGACTCCACAAGGGGAAAGCGGATGAACAAATGCACTTTAAATTTGTTGTTTCATTTAATCAATATTGACCTAGAGATTGGACCCTTTTAAAATGTAGCTTTTATTGGTTCAATTAAAAAGCAAAATATATGACCCTATGATAACTGGGTGACCGAAAAAATATATATCAGGACAGGATATCGCCCAGCTACCACCGTGAATTGGTGAAAATAATAAATAAGGACACTTATGACATTAATGAGAGGTATGGCAGTTACCAAATACGGCAGGTGGCAGTCCGGACATCACTGGGGTATATCACTAGTGACATCCCTCTTCACCAATAAGAGAGTCTATGTGAGTTATCCAGCCCCAAGTATGGCCTGACTCACGGTATCATCCAGGACATAGTATATATTTTTTATCTATTTATCCTGCTTTGATCTATGATGTTATCTACAACAATTATCCTCCTCTAACCAACCCCCTGATGAACCGTGGTGGGGAAACGCGTCAGGGTTAAAATTGACATCAGTATATATGTGAAATTCCCAATGTACAGGGTTGTACAGGGCCAGACAGGGTTGGTACGGGGACAGGGCGATCCCACCATCAGGGATAATCTCTGGGCAAAGGGTTAACCTAGGGCGGGTACAGGGAGAGAATCATCCCCAGCACCAATCACAAGTGCCCTAACCTTTCCCCAAATCCCACACCTCTCATTAATGTCATAAGTGCCCTTGGAATTTGCACTATTTACATCTTATTTATTATTTTCACCAATTTACGGTGGTAGCTGGGCGATATCCTGTCCTGATATATATTTTTTCGGTCACCCAGTTATCATAGGGTGATATATTTTGCTTTTTAATTGAACCAATAAAAGCTACATTTTAAAAGGGTCCAATCTCTAGGTTAATATTCACTTTCACGGACACTTATACTATTGCTATATATTAAATTTTTCTCCGAGATTTAATTTACTCAATACACTGAATTCCCATGCACCCTTTCCACCACAAAAAGGGTATATGGTTAAATCTTCCTTTTCTCATACTCCTCCTCCTCTTCCATCATATCAACATGCTTATTCGTCGCATATAATGCCTTTGCATATAATTTTTTACAGGGTCAGCTCACCTGCAGGCCCTGGCATATAATGTTTTACAGAGTCAGTTCACCTGCAGGCCCTCGCATATAATGTTTTACAGGGTCAACTCACCTGCAGGCCCTCGCATATAATATTTTACAGGGTTAGCTCACCTGTAGGCTCGCACATATAATGTTTTACATGGTCAGCTAAACTGTAGGCCCTGGCATATAATGTTTTACAGGGTCAGCTCACCTGCAGGCCCTCACATATAATGGTTTACAGGGTCAGCTCACCTGTAGGCCCTCGCATATAATTTTTTACAGGGTCAGCTCAGCTGCAGGCCCTCGCATATAATGTTTTACAGGGTCAACTAACCTGCAGGCCCTCACATATAATGTTTTACAGGGTCAGCTCACCTGCAGGCCCTTGCATATAATTTTTTACAGGGTCAGCTCACCTGCAGGCACTCACCTACAATCTTTTACAGGGTCATTTCACCTTCTGATGACGACAGCAAAGTCTTGCATGTTGGTATTCTGGCACACATGGCTGACTTCATGTTAGTCTGCCTTTCCCATGACCCGCGCGTTATACGCATTTTAGACAACACGGATTACTGGTTGTTCACCCTTCTCGACCCCCGCTACAAAGAGAACTTCTCATATCTCATTCCTCTGGTGGAGAGGACAAGCAAAACGGTACTATACCAGAAGGTCCTTGTTGAAAAATTGCTCCAAAGTTGATAGGGAAGACATCAAAATGGATTGTCGCTGTCACGGGGACGTGCAATCGCCTAGAAGTTATCTAGAGTCAACAAAGCGGCAGCAGGTCCTCACCTACAAGTCCAGTCTCAGTAGCCAAGAGTCTGGTCAACACAATCCTCACCATGATGGCACACTGGGTGAACGTTGTGAAGGCCGGGAGCAAGTTGGCTGCTGGCACCAGACATGCCCTCCAATAGATCCTCGTTAGCAGACAGTGTACTCATTCTAATAACAGGGCCTCTAAAGAGTGCTGTATTGTTATCGTCACTACCTCCCCGAGTAGGGAGTGGGTAATTGCCATGCGCCTGCTGCCTTCCTTGGATGCTTGTGCTTTAATAACTTGTCCCACACTCTCTGGGTGGTTCACAATTAGGAAAAAAAGCGGCAAGGCAACAACAGCCAATCAGATTTCAGACATTGACCTCCCTTGGATGTGGTAGCCCTTTCCCAGGCTCCCTCTCCCACATCGAACCCTGATTCCCCGTTACCCGTGATCACCATGGTAGGCGCAGAAAAGAACATCAAAAGTTGATAGGGCAGACATCCAACTGGATCGTCGCTATCACGGGTACGTGCAATCACCCAGAGGTTATCTAGAGTTACCAATGCGGCAGCAGGCCCTAGCCCTTAATGTTATAGATGGTCAGATCAGCAGGCCCTTGCTCCAAATGTTTTTGAGGGTCACCAGCAGGCCATCAATCATAATTTTTCAAGGGTGTGTATGATGCCCTCCTTTATGTGTAACAAAGGGTGTTTTGGAGTGCCAGTTCCTTGTAATTTTTGGCAGCCCTTTCACTTAGTGCATAGGCTTTATGAGTGTAGGAGTCCAACTACCTGAACTATTGTACCACAATGTGAATGAGGCCCTCCATTATGTGATATACATGTTGTATCGGAGTGCCTCTTCTTTGTAATTTTTGGCAGCACTTGCACTTTATATACAAGTAAATATACAGGAAAGAATGTTTCTTAACAATTTTTCCTCTAAAATTTTGTGCGTATTATTGTCAGTCTGTAAAAGTGGCGTACTACTCGGACAACATGGTTTACAGCAGCAACCTGGCAGTCCAAGATGCATCGAGACATCTTCCCCATGATGTTCCCGAACCATTTCGGTGGTGTTTCCATCAATTTCTGACCTTTTCCTATGAACCAGGCACCCTCCCCTTTTCAGAGCAGGGGGTGCCTGGTTTACTGCTCGGGTTCTCTCATTTACTTCCATTATACTCGGATGCTCGGTAGAGCACCCAAGCATCCCGATGTGTTCGGCCAGAGCACCCGAGCACTAAGGTTTTAATATATGCAAATGAGCCTGTAGGAGCAACAAGGGCATTGCTGTTACTCCTAGAGGCTCTTCTTTCTCTGCTACTGCCGCACCCTCTGCACTTTGATTGACAGGGTCAGGTGTGATGACGTTTACACTGCCTAAAGACAAAGCTCCCATTGCTCCTGGGAAACTCAATTGCATATATTAAAAAATTCAGTTTTTAAAGTCATGCCGGCACATATGAACAGGGGATCCACACAAATGCCTTCAGCTGCCAAGTGCACATGTAACATCTCAGCCAGTTTCATAGATACAAATCTTAATATGACCTTTGAGGCTTACATTAGACAACTCATAAATCAAAACTATACAAAATAAAAATAAAACATCCATGTTAATAGACTTTTACTGGATGGTTGCTACTGTGTGACAGGTGGGTACTTATCTATCAAGATGAGTCTACATATATGCAGGAGATTTTCTTCCACAGAATTGTTAGTAGTAGCTAGGGATGAGCAAACTTTATATTTAGAACTTCATGTTCGGGTTGGGGTATATGCTGAATTGCGTTATGGATTCCGTTACCAAGGACCATAACGTAATTCCATGACGGAATGCATAATGGAATGCCTTAAGAGGCATTTTTTTTATTCATTCCATCATAACAGAAGTCTATGTCCGGCATAACGGGTCTGTCCGGTTTTTGTTATGCTGGAGTCAACCTAAAAGATTTAAAGCTTGTAGCACAAATTGTGAATTCATAGTTGGCCAATTCATATGATTTCTGCCAGATATTTCTGCATAGGGTAAAATGTGTGGAAAATCCCTAGCAAAAACTGTATGTAATTGAAACAGATTCATTGTGGATTTTCTGCAGCAAAATACGTAACGTTTGTATGTACCCTAAGAATTTTAATTAACTTAAAAATGCTGCTAAAAAGTTATTTGGATTTCCTTATATTTGTACAAGTTCAAGAAAAACACAATGCTTCAGCTGTATTGGTTTGAAACAGCAGGTGCTGTAGGAAGGCGCAGGGGTCCGTCGTTGACGGAAGGTATGTGTGACCGAGGTCCCTGGCCTCAGCGAAGTGAGAGCAGGCGTTTTCTGGTATCTGCAGCAGCTAATGCTGTTTGACACTTTGCTATTTTTGTATGGCTGTACAGCTGATTTGGGACGGCTCTTACTGGGAGTAGTCAAAGTGATGGGTGGGTGACTACCCTGCTGCCCTGTCCCAGGTACACTGTCCGGCAAGGGTTCACCCCCTCAGGGTTGAACAAAGGGGGAGGTATGTAGGAAGGTGCAAGCGTCCGTCGTTGATGGAAGGTATGTGTCACCGAGTTTCCTGGCCTCAGCAAAGTAAGAGCCGGTATTTTAAGTTGTCAGAAGCAGCTAATGATGATTGACACTTTGCTATTTTAGTATGGCTGCAGAGCTGATCCAGGACGGCTCTTACTGGGAGTAGTCAAAGCGATGGGTGGGTGACTACTCTTCACATTCCAGGCCGGGTCTTGACTGGCCTAAAAAAAAAAAACAGCAAGCAGTGTCACCTGTGAGTGATAACCTCTCTCTTACAGAGGAGCTCTGGCAATCTCTGGTGTGGTAACTGAGCCCTGTGCTGGGCTGAAAAGCTGAGACCTTTGTGTTGGGAGAGCAGGCCACCTAAAGCCTGCATTTTGACTGCTGGAGGCAGAACCGCTGACAAGGTGACATTCTTTTGTTATGCACAAACTTTCTACTTGGTGTGAACAAACACCAATCTTGCAAAGAGTGTTTTTGTTTGACCTTATGTGTGAATAAACACGAACTTGTTCTTTGCCTCTGTACTGCACCCATTTATCCCAGCTACCAGAGTGAATCCCCACAGTGCCTAGATTCCCAACCCATGTAAATAGCCCTAAGGGTGACAATATTGTTATCTGCAATAATAGACTATGGTAAACTGCCCAGTTATTTACTTTATATAAAGGTAGAATATTTCTTTATTAACAATTTCATAGCCCTGTTAGTTATTCAATTTACAATCTTCTACAGTGGCAAATACCATTCATTAGATTCGATTCATAGATTGTTAAATTGCCTTTCAGTATGCAGCATTGTTGTAAGTATAATTCTCCTTACCATTTCCTTAATCTCTGTAAACTTGGCCTGAACATGAATGGAGAGCATTAAATATAAAATTTAGATTACAGCAGGTAATTTGCAGATGTTCTTCCCAGGGTGACAGCACATATGGTATACCATGAGAAAGCCATAGCATTTCAGTGTAGCCCAGTGGACTAGAAAATCAAATAATCCATCCCAAGACCACAGCATAGAAAATTGGATTACTGGGATTTTTCTGTATATAGATGTAGTGACTATAATATTGCACATTCAACATATGAAAGAAGTTTTTTTTTTCTCTTCTTTTTAAACCTGCTTAAATCTGTTTATCAGACAGTGCTTGAAGGAGCAATCAATCAGACTTGACATGTTTCTAAATTTAAAAACAATAATTTAAAAACAAGAGTGTAAAGTCTGGATGCATCAATAATAAAAAGAAACATAAAGAAAAATAAATGGATCAAGTTGACAATTTTTCTAGATCCTTTAATGGTTGTTCTTAAACTTTTTGAAAACATTTAGTAATACAGTCATATGCTAGTTAAAAGAGCTACATAGGGGGTTATTTACTATCAGAAATATAGTTCTGGTGCACATTGTAGTTGTGGTGTGGGCAGAGAGGGGCCGGGCCAGCAGGCCTGTCTCATTCATCATTTTGTACATCTGTTTTAGGTGTAGAACATGTTCTAAATGCAAGACAGCTAGGAAGCTGGCTTACATTTACACCACCGGTGGAAACAATGAAGTTATGTAGGGTTATATAAAACACCAGTCTTAATAAATGACCCCCATAGTCTGTTAATTTAGGCTTACCTATATCTAGTCTATCAACATAGAATAATGGGGCAGATTTACTAATTCAGTAGATGGTATAAATTTAAACCCTTTTACGGGGGCTGAATGAGCAGGCAATTATCAGAAATGGACTGGCTGTTCCCAATTATTGCCCAAATGTTAGTCGGGTTAAGAGCTACATTTATTGGTATCAAACAAAAAATAATAATACTCACCTTATCAAAAAAGTCATTGTTTCCGTGAAGAAGAGCATGTTGTTTATTCCAGGGAAAATGTATTTGCTACCACGAGGCATGAGGAAATTCGGGTTCACTGCAAATCAAATTTTCCCTGAACTTCGGATCGAAATCCACTTTGTGGACTTTAATTCTCTCAACACTGCACCCAACACCTTGTACAGTAGCAGCTACAGTAGGTCAGGATGGCCTTGATGGCAGGCAATTTGTCAAAATTATCATAGGGCATAAGTCTTCTGCAGTCTTTAAAATGGTAATCTAGTTTTAAGATTTGGGTTAGGATTATGGTTAGGGATGCATGATACAAGGAAATAATATTATAGACTGCATCTTATACAATCTGAGCTGATGCAGATTTTGCATGTTCCTTTGTATGCTGTAATTGGTGCCAGAAAAACATGACACCAACATTTATGTATGACTTGGATTACAGCCTACATATAAGGCTACATGCACACGACCGTTTGTGTTTTGCGTCCGCAAATTGCGGATCTGCAAAAAAAGGATGACGTTCCGTATGGCATCCGTTTTTTCCTCGGATCCATTGTAATAATGCCTATCTTTGTCCGCAAACTAGAAAAAAATAGGACATGCAGGGCAACGGAACGGACATACTGATGCGGTCTGCGTTTTTTGAGGACTCATTGAAATTAATGGGTCTGCATCCTATCCGCAAAATAAACAGAACGGACGCGGAAACAAACAACGGTCATGTGCATGTAGCCTAAGGCTGTAATCTAAATCACATTATTGAAAACAAACTTCTTGGTGGCTGTTCAGTTTCATAACTTGCCATAAACTCAAAGTTTTACTTTTTGGCTAAACGTGTCAACAGATAGGTGTCACTTCTAATTTCAAATCCTTGTAAAATTTTTGTTTACAGGTATGTCTAAGTATATCTACAGTACAGAATATCTATATTGATGAGACCTATGATCCTGAAGAAAATACAAACAATTATTATGACAATTATACAGTATATTTCATATACGAAGTTTAGAACGTCTTTTCTCATGTTATTCCTTGACCAGTGTACCTTAAGCTAAGCCTCTGTTCACATTTGCAAAGACTCCATTTATAATAGAAGTCATTCCATTGTACAATGATTCCTAATGGCATCTGATGGAGCTTATTGACTTGCAATGATTTCTGATTTCTGTTGTTTCTGTTGAGTGTAACAATAGTGCGGCATGCTGCTCTATTCTTGACATCAAAAGTGATGACATTACCACATAGCACTACTCTAAAGATCCGAGACTCCAAACTCTGAATATAGATTTGTGGATGCCTAACTCTGAATATAGATTTGTGGAGCCTAAAACTAGCACAACTTTATTTGCACACAAAAAAAAATTATAAATAAGCCACACAATAAAATCTATAATTTTCCAAGCACAAAAAGATGAGAAAAAACTAAGAATAAACACTATTGCCCTGAAAAGTCATATATGAGATACAGAGGTGTCCTAGGACTGTATTAAACCCCTTTCAAGCTCTTTAATGCCAAAACCGCACTAGTGATGTCAGAGACATATATGGCTAGCCGAGTGAATAGAGTCTAAGCAAATCAAGTTCATTTAGGATTTCCCAAACAATTGTCTTCCAAATGAAGCTGATATTTTTGAGATTCGATTTGGGTGAAATGCTCAAAATGGTGTTTGCCATTTTGCATATCACAGTACATACTCAGTGGTATGAAATTGCAGCACTCAGAATGTTCATATGCAATTAGGATAATTTATTGCTAAACCAAACAAGGTAAGTTCATGATCCATTTACAGAATAAGACAACAGATAATCAAAAAAACACTCCTTATATCAACACTCGACCGGACATTTCGGTCCTTGCGGACCTTCCTTAGCGGTCTGTTGATCTATAATAGAGCAACATAGGATAAACAATTATGTCATGGAGTAACAGGATGAAGATGCTTCAGAGGAAAAGATATTAGCACAAATACAGGATGTCAGGAAAATCAAATCAAAACATGGGTATGATTTCAAAGATAGGTGATAAAGGGTTAAGGAGGAATAGAAAATAATGTTAAAGAAGTTGTATCTAAAGGTAATGATCGGATCATAGAATAGTGGGACTATTGGGACTATTGGAACTAGTGAAACACCAGTGGTGTTTCTGGTGGATACTCAGACACTGTGTTTCAAAAGAGCAGAACTTCAGTGGTGTTTCTGGTGGATACTCAGACACTGTGTTTCAAAAGAGGTAAGGAATTTGTTTGACAGGGTATCACTATTGTCTGATTGCAAATGAGCATAGGCGAGTAAGGTCTTAATTTGCTGTTGGGGGAGAAGCCTTTGTGGGAGTGTGTGTATATATAGCAACATAGTATTAGCTTGCTAATTATAGCTTGCTGCTTTTCCAAGGCTGCTATTCCAAGTGCTGATTTATAAGTGCATTGGAGATACTCAGGAGGTAATCTGGAGGTGGATACAATCTAAAAAAGTAAGATTTGTTTGTTTAAAATCTTTCCCCTCTTTACAATGGCAGACCTGGTTCTGTGCAGGAATTGTTGTGCTTTTATTTCAGGTTCCACTCTTCAGAGGTTTGGATACTGTCTGATCTGTAGACAGCTCTCCATAATGCAGCAGGAAATCACCTTTTTGAAATATGAGATTTGTAAATTAACCGTTAAACAAACTCAGGCTGAGTACATTGCAATGCCACTGCCACAGAGGCCCCCTAGAAATGGAAGATGGATTACTCTAGGTTCTGGTAGACTGAGAGTTGTGGATAGAAGACAAGTCCCACAGTCTGTGGCTCTCCATAATTCATTTGCAGCACTTTCAGAGTGCAAGAGCAACATGGAGGATGGCTCAAGCACAGTGGGGGAGAAACAATCATCTCCCATGCCTAAAGTATGCAAGACTGCAGCCAAAGACAAAAAGGAGAAGGTGAGGATTGATAGTAAGCAGCTGTTGGTGGGCAATTCCATCATAAGAAGTGTGAAGTTTGAGGAGAATGGTGTTGTGAGATGTCTCCCTGGTGCTATCGCTAGCAGGGATAGACGACGGATCCTTAATATTGTTAGGCAAGCAAAGCAGGAAAGGGAGGTGGATGTTATTGTCCATCTTGGGACAAACAATCTGGCTTGCAATGAGGTTTCAAAGGTGAAAGAAGCTTTTCACACACTTGGAAAGGATATACGGGAGGTTGCATCAACTGTTTCATTCTCTGAAGTTTTGCCTGTGCATAACCTTCAGCATGATAGGAAGATGCGCATTAAGGAATTCAATGTATGGCTTGGTGAATGGTGTCGGAACCAAGGGTTTGGCTTTGTGTCTCATGTTAGCTCTTGTTGGAATGGGAAAGAACTGTACAAGAAATATGGTTTACATCTTTCTCTCAAGGAAACGAATGTCCTCGGTGAACAGTTCCAAGTATTTGCTAAGGAGCATTTAAACTAGGAAAGGGGGGCAAAAGAGTGATAATCCAGCAGTCCAACTGCCCCCTGGAACAATGCCAGAAGATGCCAGTAGCACAAAGGTTAAGAAATGACAAGCTCAGATTCTTGTCTACAAATGCTCGCAGTTTAGGGAATAAGATCAATAAACTTGAGGCTATAATGGCATCTGAGAATATAGATGTAGTGGCTGTTACTGAGACGTGGTTCAATGGGAGTAATGACTGGGATATAACAATACCAGGTTTCTCTCTATACAGGAAAGACAGAGAAGGCAAGAAGGGGGTAGGGGTGGCCCTGTATGTGAAAGATAGCATAAAATAATACAAGTTAGCGAGAACAATTTAGAGTCAGTTTGGGTTACCTTGCAGCTTGATAATCATAAGGTAACTCATGTAGGTGTGATATATAGACCACCTAGCCAAGTCGAAGAATTAGATGATCTACTATTTGAGGAAATAGCTAAAATGACCTCGAAGGGGGAAGTTATCATTATGGGAGACTTCAATCTTCCTGATGTAAACTGGAAAACCAAAATAGCTAGTTCTGCCAGGAGTACAGATATTCTAAATTCCCTACTGGGATTATCTCTACAGCAAGTAGTTGAGGGTGCTGCCAGGCAGCAGGGGGCCGTTATGTCCACAGTTCTCAGTATATTCTAACTTGAAGCGTCCCCATCACTATGGGAACGCCTCTGTGTTAGAATATACTGTCGGATCTGAGTTTTCACGATCTAACTCAAATCCGATGGTATATTCTAACATAGAGGCGTTCCCATGGTGATGGGGACGCTTCAAGTTAAAATATACCATCGGATTGGAGAAAACTCCGATCCGATGGAGTGTGTGCTGATTGGTTTGTGCGCCGCGCATGCGCACTTCACTAATCGGCACACACGCACGGACAACAGCCCTGAGCACGTACACAGGGCTTTTATTAGTATAGATTATTAAAGGTTACGTTTTAGAATAGTGGTCTTCCTGTGAGCCCTGGTTACATATAAAGTTACATTTATTAGAGCAAATGACATGCATTGTGTAGTCACATTATACAGATATTGTTATTTAGGTAATTCAAAGGTTAGAATAACAAACTCGGGAACACCAGGGTATAGAGTGTAAAATACTACTTAAAGTGTCTATAAGTTTTACATAAGGACCAGATATGGAGAAAAGTGTTTCTGGTTTTAAGTTCCCAATGGGAGAGTTCCTCCAAGCGATAAAATTAATCAACCTTGTTAATCCATTGATCGATAGGAGGTGTTTCTGGTGAGCACCAGAATGTAGGGATAATGAGTCGGGCTGCTGAGATCAGGAAGGAGAAGAGAGTCTTTTTATGGGTATCTAACCCATGGATGCCAAAAGATAAGAGAGCAATTTCAGGAGAGCAAGGGAAATTGTTTCTACAGATATTATTGCTTAGACTGAAAATTGTTTTCCACCAAGAGAGTGTCGAAGGGCATTCCCACCATATATGGAAGTACGAGCCTCTACTCTTTTCACATCTCCAACATTGATCTGAAACATTAGGATAATATAGGGAAATCTTGTCCGGAGTTTTGTACCATCTAGATAATACTTTATACCCATTTTCTTGTACTCGGACACAGCGTCAAAGTTTATGTGGGATGTTAAAGAGTTTGGTAATCTCTGTTTGTGAAAATTGTCTTCCCAGGTCTCTCTCCCATAAGCCTATTACAGCAGGTTTGACATCCATAGGGGAGAGGATGAGTTTTTTTGTACAAAGTGGATATCAGTTTAGAAGGATATTTGGCGGTGGTCAGCAGATTCTCAAACCACTCTGGAGGTTTCTGTGTGTTTAGATACTTTGTCTGAAGGCAATTTCTTTTTTAAGGAAATTGAAAAATAGAGTGTGTGAAGTAGTAATATCAAGACTCTCTAGGTCCTGAGAGAACACAACCATCTTTGTCGAGTAGATCTATTATTAGCTTGGAAGATGATCTTATCAAGAGGGCAGGAATCCCTCAGTTCCCTTGGGGCTAGTGACATTATATCTCCGACCTGAAGTAGAGGTAAGGGTAGAGTCAGGGCACGATGACTGGGGAAGAACCATTCCCACACCTTTATAGTGGTTCGTATTTTGGGATTCGGGATAGAAGAGATGGTGGGAAATGGCCTGTCCGCCAGCAAAAGGGTCCTGAGATTGGAGGGGAAAAATACATTTTCCAGTGATAGCCAATGTTTGTGATGTGAGGGTCTGAGCCAATAAATTACTATACTTAAATGTATAGCTTTCATGTATAGTTCAGGGTCAGGAAGATCTATTCCGCCGAGGTGTCTAGGTTTCGTTAAGGTTGAAAAGGATATTCTAGGCTTCTTACCCTGCCAGATAAACTGACGAATGTGGGAGTTCAAGGACCTAAAAAAAGACCTTGGAATAGCAATTGTGAGAACCTGCAGGAGGTAAGTGAGTCTAGGAACCACCAAGGACATCACAATTTCTTTTCTACCGAACCAGGAAAGGTAAGGGTCGTCAAGTGTTCAGCTGAGCAACAATGGCTGCCAAGAGGGGAGTATAGTTGAGGTGGAATAAGTCTGGGAGATGGGAGGTTAGTTTAATGTCCAAATAAGTTAGATGCCGGGAAGACCAGTTGAATGGTGAATTTAGTTGGAGAGCCGAAGTTAGGGTAGGGGAGAGGCCTATATGTAGGATTTGGGACTTTTAGGGGTTTATTTTAAAATTAGAGAAATGGTCAAATCTTTTTAAAAGGGAAATTATTAAGGGCATAGACCTAATGGGGGTGGTTGTGAGAATTAAGAGGTCATCAGCGAAAGCAGCTAATTTGAATTCTTGTGGACCTATCTTTAGTCCAGTAATGCCCTCCTCCTGTCTCGAGGCTTGTAGTAGGGTTTCCATTACTAAAACAAATATGAGGGGAGAAAGGGGACATCCCTGACTCGTTCCATTCTTGATTGAAAAACGGGCAGGGACAAGGTTATTAACTAAGACAGAAGCAAAGGATTTTGCATACATCGCAAACACAGCATTAATGTAGGGAGTGGGAGGTGGAATTTGTGCAGGGTATGTTTAATATAGGACCAGTCTATTCGATCAAATGCTTTTTCGGCATCAGTGCCGAGTAGCACCAAAGGTAATTTCTTATGTGAGGCGTAGAAGAGGGCATCAAGGACCTTAGTGGTGTTGTCTTTTCCTTCACGACCTTTTACAAATCCCACCTGATCAGGATGGATCAGGTTAGGAAGGAAGGGTTGTAGTCTAGTGGCCAACATTTTTGCAAGGATTTTTGTTTAGTAAGGATATAGAGCGGTAGCTTGCACAAGAGGTAGGGTCTTTGCCTTCTTTGGGAATTATTGTGATTAGTGCATTAGTCATATTAACTGATAAAGGTTGGTTATGAAGAGCGAGATTACAAATGGGAAGTAAGTGAGGGAGTAGGGAGTCTTGAAAGGAGGTATAATAAACAGCTGGGAAGCCGTCTGGACCAGGGCATTTGTCTTTTGGGGTGGTCTTAAGGGCTGTAGTAAGTTCAGCAAGTGAAAATAGATTTGCTAAGGCGTCTCGTTGGTTGGGGAATAGTATTGGGAGTTTTAATGTATCTAAGAAAGCGCTGACAGATGAATCTCTATTTAAAGTGTTTTGATCTCCACTAGGGTGTGGTAGGTTATATAAAGCTCCATAAAAAAAAGTCTGAACTGTTCGACGATAGCCGCTGAAGAATAAAGTTGCAGCCACTGGGGAGATTTAATAGAGGGTACATGTCTTGCTAGTTTTCTACGCTTGATGCGTTGCATCATGAATTTTGAGGCCTTGTTGCCACGAGCAAAAAACTTGTGTTGGGAGGATAAGTAGTATTTAGCTATTTTTGTGTTTAGAAGGTTCTTGAGCTCCGTCCTAAGAGCGGTAAGGTCTGACAAGTGATGGACAGCAAGGGATCTTTTATGAAATGATTCTAAAACATGAATCTGATCTAGAAGTGAAGAGAGATGCTTGTCTGCTTGTTTCTTTAAGAAGGAACATTTGCTAATAAAAGTGACCCCTCATAAATACTTTGTGGGCATCCCATAGAATTTGGGGGTATATGTCAGGGTTGTTATTAATAGAAAAGTATTCATCTAAAAGAGATTTGAAATATTTTTTATGGTCATCGTTGCTCAGCACTGACTCATTCTTCAGTCTCCAGATAGGAGTCCTACCTGATTCAGATGACGGACGTAAAGTACAGAAGACAGGGGAGTGATCCGAGATGGTGATATTACCAATCTTCGAGTCCGCAAAAAGGGGTATTTGGTCCTTAGGAACAAAAATGTAGTCAATCCTGCTGTAGGAATGTCCTGGAGTAGAATAAAAGGAATAATCAATGCAGGTCGGGTTAAAACACCTCCATATATCTATGAGTCCCAAATCATATAATCTGGAGTTCAGTTTTTTTCTGAGTTCTGGCAGAGAAGGAAGATCTCTTGGAGGATGTGTCAATGAGGGATTGTACAGCCACATTGAAGTCACCCGCCAAGAGAAGAGTTCCCTCCTGCATGTTCTCCACCTAGGTCAAAACAGACAGTAGCCATGTGATCTGGTCAGAATTAGGAGAATAAATGTTGACAAAGGTATACATCTTATGGCCAATAAGGCCTTTTAGAATAATATATCTGCCATTGGGATCTTGCGTGTGCGCAGAGTATGTAAAGGGAACATCTTTTCTGAATCCTATACTTACTCCCCTAGAGGCTGCACCATCTGCCCCACAATGGTACCAATTCGGAAATTTAGAAAAGGAAAGGTCTGGATAATTACCATGTTTATAATGGGTTTCCTGGAGGAATATAACAGAACATTTTTGGGATCTTTTAGATGGGGATCTGAGTCCCTTTACATTGAAAGACACTAATTTGAGGTCAGTCATGACTAGGAGAATGGAGTTTCTTGGCAGCCTCTAGGAAAGTAAATACCCTTTCTGCAATTGACCTATAGTTGTAGAAGTAGTACCCAAGTGTTCTACATATAAAAAATATATAAGAAATAACCAAAACAGTAAACAAAACCATAAAATAGAGGTAATGTAGCAAATAGCAGCATTATCAACATTGTGAAGCTTGAGTGCTTCTTCAGAGAGAGGGGAAGAGGGGAAATGGGGTTAACCCAAATTAGAGATCTTGCTGTTTTGGGGACTAAGTAAGATGGGAGACATGGACTTCAGAAGAGAGGGTGGGGGGAGGGGGGGGGGAGGAGAAAGTAGGATGAAAGCATATAATAAGAAAGATGATGAGAGGATGATAAGGATGAATGTAGAGACATTAGCATTGCATGTATAATCCTAACAATACTAGTGAGAGAGGATTAATAGGTATATCCGGATATCCTCCTGGGAGTCAGGTTGCCGCTGCAGTGTTTCATACGTTGTCGCTTAGGTGTTGATGATTTCTCCCAGGGGGTCATCTTCGAGAGATCTGGTAGTGAGCTGATTTCGGACACCGCATCCCAATTTGCAATGTCCAATGGAGAAATGTTTATAGTAGAGAATGCTTCTTGTAAATCCATGTATGTGACAATCTTGATCTGTCTTCCTGAATACTTGAAGGTCAGGCCAAAGGGAAAGGTCCATCTATAAGGGATATGCTTGCTGTGGAGATGGTCGGTAAGAGGTTTTAGGATTTTCCTCTTTCTTAGGGTAACAGGAGAAAGGTCTTTGTATATTGCAATTGATGATTCGCCGAAAGAGATGTTATTTGAGGATCTGGCAGCAGTGAGGATTTTTTCCTTATCTATGTAGTTCAGAAATTGGCAGATAATGTCTCTGGGTGGTTCAGAGTCTTTTGGCTTCTGTCTAAGGCCTCTTTCACACTTGCGTTGTCCGGATGCGTTGTGCACTCCATTTGCCGGAGGTGCCCGCCGGATCCGTAACAACGCAAGTGAACTGAAAGCATTTGAAGACGGATCCGTCTTCAAAATGCGTTCAGTGTTACTATGGCACCCAGGACGCTATTAAAGTCCTGGCTGCCATAGTAGTAGTGGGGAGCGGGGGAGCAGTATACTTACCGTCCGTGCGGCTCCCAGGGCGCTCCAGAATGATGTCAGAGCACCCCATGCGCATGGATGACGTGATCCATGCGATCACGTCATCCATGCGCGTGGGGCGCCCTGACGTCACTCTGAAGCGCCCCGGGAGCCGCACGGACGGTATGTATACTGCTCCCCCGCTCCCCACTACACTTTACCATGGCAAACAGGACTTTAGCGTCCTGGAAGCCATGGTAACCATTCAGAAAAAGCTAAACGTCGGATCCGGTAATGCGCCGAAACGACGTTTAGCTTAAGGCCGGATCCGGATTAATGCCTTTCAATGGGCATTAATTCCGGATCCGGCCTTGCGGCAAGTGTTCAGGATTTTTGGCCGGAGCAAAAAGCGCAGCATGCTGTGGTATTTTCTCCGGCCAAAAAACGTTCTGTTCCGGAACTGAAGGCATCCTGATGCATCCTGAACGGATTTCTCTCCATTCAGAATGCATGGGGATAATCCTGATCAGGATTCTTCCGGCATAGAGCCCCGACGACGGAACTCTATGCCGGAACAGAACAACGCAAGTGTGAAAGAGCCCTAAGAGCTCTATGAGCCCTTTCTATAATCATAAGAAGAGTCGCCATTTCCCAAGAGGGTCTCAGCAATTTGTTTAAAGGTGGACATGAGTTCTTCATTAGTTACTGTTTCAGGTATGCCTCTGAACCGGAGGTTGTTCCTTCGGCCTCGGTTTTCTTGATCCTCCATAGCTGCATGTAAGAAATTTATATGCTGTGGCAGGAGGAGAGGGATTGAGAGACAGCAGAGCTGTGTTCCAGGGCGGCCTGCTGGATGGTTTCCAGGGACTCGACCCTGTGGCCTATATGCTAAATCTCATGGGTTAGTACCGAGATCTCTTGTTTGAGAGGGGTCAGAGCTTCTGCTAGGGCTTGTTTTATGAAATGCCTGGACACAGGTAAGGTGCGGGGGCATACAGACTCACCCCCGTCGCTGTCTCCCTCAGACAGGTCTCCTTCAGTTTCTGCTTGAGTGCGCTCGTCTGCCGGCTCCATCTTGGTTTCTTTAGCTGCAGGCGTTACAGCCTGTTTCTTTAGGAATTTCGCCATGCCGGCTCCCGGATTAGATCCCTTTCAGGATTACAGCAGGGTCTGTAGGCTTTTTTCCTCCGATCTTCACCATTATGAAGTCTGTCAGCTAACGTGAGCGGGTCCCGTAGCTAGATGATAAGCGGAGCTCAGCAAAGCATGTCTTCACAGCTCAGACGTTGGCTCCGCCCCGACTATAGCCATTTTTATATAGGGTAAGGTTCCGGATGGAGTCGCTCTTATTAGGGCGGGTGGTCTGTGGTTAGGCTATCAGGGCCAGAATAGCACCCCCCTGTAGGGCAATATCAGGGACAGTTCTTTTCCCACCCTGTCCTTCAATACCATATCATCATCTAGCCCAGGAATAGATGTTTTTTGCTTTCCCTTTGGGATTCATGGATATGCACTGGAAGGCCCCGGATTGTGGTAGGACATATGGTTTCTGATTTGGTGCCGCCGAGCACCTGATTTAGTGCCGCCGAGCACTTGTTATTGCCTACCACATCTATGCTTTTTGCTTAACTTTAATAATTGAATATATTTTCTGTTTGAGGGATATCTTTTCCATTCACATGTCCGCAAAATGGGTCCGCATCCGTTCCGCAATTTTGAGGAACGGGTGCAGCCCCATTCATTTATTTTCAATGGGGCTGGAATGTGCTGTCCGCAACCGCATTTGCAGATTCGCACTTCCGCATCCGTGCTTCCGTTTCCACAAAAAATTGCAGATAAGATTAGGCATTTTGTATTATAGTGCCGGTGATGTGCGGTCCGCAAATTGCCGAATGCACATTGCCGTTGTCCGTGTTTTGCGGATCCGCAAAACATTTACCGACATGTGAATGGACCCTCATAGTAACATTATTAAAGGTTACGTTTTATCTTTTTGTATATTCTAATGGATTGCCTTCCGTGTACAATGTTATAATATACTTTCTATGTTAGAAAGTATATTATAGTGCATTTGTATTGTGCGGCAGATGTGTGCGGTTCTGCTGCGATACTGCAGGTATATAGAGGGACAAGCGTTATTGGAACAAATAATTTCTACTGGTGTGATATACCAGTCGCCCCCCCAAAAAACTGATTGAAGCGGGGTGTTATATACCAATATACTTTCTTTATAGTGCATTTGGGTACTGTATAGTGCATTTGCAAATTATATTGCCGATATTTCGCATTAAAAAATATAATGAATGGAGATCGCAAATTCGAGTAATACATCTGGTATGTCACTGTCCATGTTGTGGGACTATTTGTGCACTTCTAGTAATAATTTCTTGGCTGAAAATATAAGCTGAAGGTTTTTCAGGTTCGCCTGCCATTAAAACGAATGGGACCCGCCGCGAATTTGCGGTTCGCAAACATTTGATCGCATTTGCGCTATCGGGTTCGCGAACCGCCCCGGCAGATGTTCGTCCATCACTAGTCAGCTACATAACGTTATTTCTCATGACAGAAACCCTTTAAAGGTAAGAAACTTTAATTATTAGGTTAACATGTATATAGTGGTCAACTATTGCCCCATGTGGCCCCTTTATGTAGTTCTCATACAAAGGGGCATTTTCAGGAGATTGCAGGCACAACAGCAATAATTTGCATATTGTGCCACATACCTAACCAGCCAAACCCCATAGCAGCATTAGCCCCTGTTTGGCTATATTATATAGCAGCTACTAGTTTTCAGGGCTCCTGTCCCTTAGGGCTCATGCACACGAACATGTACCGCCCATGCTGTCCTATGACGTGCATTGGAAACTGCAGATTGCGGTCTCCAATTCACATGCACCATCTGTGTGGCCAGCACTGATGTATGCAGACCCATTCAACTTCGATCTATCGATCTTCAATCCATCCACACCGCAAAAAAATAAAATAAAGCATGTTCGCGGAGGCACGGACCAAAATGCCTTTCTCTCCTTGCCTCCACACTGTATATTCCGGATTGAGGACCGATTCAATTGAATGGGTCTGCATCCAAGAAATGGTGCACACACGGCCGGTGGCCCATATATTGCGGATCCGTTGTTTACGGGCTGCAATAGATGCATGGCTGACACCCAGTTGTGTGCATGAGGCTTTTAGGTAATAATTCTGTGGCCATTTTTGATCCATCCACCATGTTCAGCCCATCTGGTATTAACATTAGTACATGTTAATAGCGAAATACCATCCGGTTTATAGTATATATAGAAATATGGAAATCATACTTTTTTTTTCAATGGGATTCATATCTACAATGTTAAAAAAATATATATTTCTGTTCTTTCTGTAGATTTCCATTTGACAGGACAGAACCATTTACAATTTTAATATGTACATTTTCATATTTATTCTCAGTCCATTTTTGGAAGTTCTTCATTATTTGTATTGTTTTCAGAGCATATAGTACGGGGACCATTTTTGTTTCATATTTTTGTTTTTTCCTCTCAATGTTCCAATAGTAGAGTTGAGCGGACACCTGGATGTTCGGGTTCGACGGGTTCGGCCGAACTTCACAAAAAAGTTTGAGTTCGGGACCCGAACTTGACCCCGCACCCGAACCCCATTGAAGTCAATGGGGACCCGAACTTGACCCCGCACCCGAACCCCATTGAAGTCAATGGGGACCCGAACTTTTGAGCACAAAAATGGCTGTTAAAAAGTCATGGAAAGGGCTAGAGGGCTGCAAATGGCATCAAAATGTGGTTAAGAGTATGGCAAGTGCTCTGGAAACAAATGTGGATAGGGAAATGACTTTAAATAACAAAAAATACGTAAAAAAAAAATTTATAATCTTGATCTAGGAGGACGAGGTCCATATGGAGTAGGAGGTTGAGGAGGCGGTGGATGTGGCGGTGTAGGTAGAAGCGCCAGTGGAGAAGGAGGAGGTAGCCTACACTGCTTTTTGGTTTTAAATTTATTTAAATTTTTTTAAATTAGGGTATACCCCAAAACATTGGGAAATATAACCTGTGATAACCCCCTGCAGTTGTGCTAAACACACTGTAATGGTCACGTACACACACACACAGGGGGGAGGATAGTGACCACTGCGCTCCACCCTCACCCCTGGCCCTGCCTATTTGTCTCATGAGTCCTGATGACAGGGGACAACTGGACGGCAGTGCTACTGAATGCCTTTTTTTATTTTTCAAATGAAGAAATGGCCTCAGTAGACCAAGTCTCCAAATCCGCCCCTTTCTTAGTAAGGTCGGTCAACGGTTTAGAAATTACAGAAAAATTCATAATAAATTTACGATAGTAATTGGCACAGTTCTGGATGATGACGAGGTGGAGGATGAGGAGATGGAGGAGGAGGAACCATGTTCACAGCAGGGTGGCACCCAGACCAACTCATGGCCATCACTGGTGCGTGGATAGGGGGATACAGAGGACACAGACGATACACCTCCCACAGAGGACAGCTTTTCGTTGCCTCTGGGCAGCCTGGCACACATGAGCGATTACATGCTGCAGTGTCTCCGCAACGGCCACCGAGTTACCCACATTCTAACTTGTACTGATTACTAGGTGGCCACGCTGCTGGATCCCCGTCAATGTACCGTCCGAAATTCCCTCACTGGAGCGTGATCGTAAGATGCGCGAGTACAAGTGCAAGCTGGTAGATGCGCTGCTGGTGGTATTTCCACCTAACAACGGGGGCACAGTGGAAGCACAAGGCAAAGGCAGAGGACGAGAAAGAGGTCGCCAACACAGCTGGGGCACCGCCAGCACCTCAGAAGGCAGGGTTAGCATGGCCGAAATGTGGAAAAGCTTTGTCAGCACGCCACAACAACCAGCACCACCAACTTATATGGAACGTCTTAGCAGGAGGCAGCAATTCACCAACATAGTGGAGCAGTATGTGTGCACACGCCTACACATACTGAATGACAGGTCTGCCCCCTTCAACTTCTGGGTCTCCAAAATGGGCACATGGCCTGAGCTTGCCCTTTACGCCTTGGAGGTGCTGGTCTGCCCTGCAGCCAGTGTATTATCTGAACGTGCGTTTAGCACGGCAGGGGGAGTCATCACAGACAAGCGCAGCCACCTGTCCACAGCCATTGTGGACAAGCTCACGTTCATTAAAATGAACCAGGCATGGATCCCTCAGGACTTGTTTGTACCTTTTACCAGAATAGACATGTATAACGGCACTAACCAGCCATTGTTATACTGCAGCGCAATTGCTCATGTTTGTATTTTGGATATTTCACACTCTTTTGGAGTGTACCTTAATTTAAAAAAATGTAATTAAAACCAAAAACCTGTGTTGGCTATCTCGTCCTAGTCCACCGCCGCTTCCACCTACTCCGCTACGTCTACCGCCTCCTCAAACTCCTACTCCATATGGAACTCCACCTCATAAATCAAATTTTTTTTTTTTTGTACGTGTTTTATTTTAAATCATTTCACTACTTTATCATTTACATTTTCGGGTGAAATTCACAAATTTTTGGGTGTATAGTTTCACTGCTTTACCTAGTAGGCTGGTTAAAAAAATAAAATAAAATTGTCATTAACATTTTCGGCTGAAATTCACCGATTTTGGGGTGTATAGTACCACTGCTATACCTAGTGTATAGTACCACTGCTATACCCCTCATTGAATACCTTGGGGTGTCCTCTTTCCAAAATGGGGTCACATGTGGGGTATTTATACTGCCCTGGCATTTTAGGGGCCCTAAAGCGTGATAAGAAGTCTGGGATACAAATGTCTAAAAATGCCCTCCTAAAAGGAATTTGGGCCCCTTTGCGCATCTAGGCTGCAAAAAAGTGTCACACATGTGGTATCGCCGTACTCAGGAGAAGTTGGGCAATGTGTTTTGGGGTGTCATTTTACATATACCCATGCTGGGTGAGATAAATATCTCGGTCAAATGCCAACTTTGTATAAAAAAAATGGGAAAAGTTGTCTTTAGAGAGATATTTCTCTCACCCAGCATTGGTATATGTAAAAAGACACCCCAAAACACATTGCCCATCTTCTCCTGAGTACGGCGATACCACATGTGTGACACTTTTTTGCAGCCTAGGTGGGCAAAGGGGCCCACATTCCAAAGAGCACCTTTAGGATTTCACAGGGCATTTTTTACACAATTTGATTTCAAACTACTTCTCACGCATTAGGTCCCCTAAAATGCCAGTGCAGTATAAATACCCCACAAGTGACCCCATTTTGAAAGAAGACACCTCAAGGTATTCCGCACGTACAAATAAAAATAAATTTACTTGATTTATGAGGTGGAGGTCCATATGGAGTAGGAGTTTGAGGAGGCGGTGGACGTAGCGGTGTAGGTGGAAGCGGCGGTGGAGGAGGACAAGGTAGCCAACACTGGTTTTTGGTTTAAATTTTTAATATTTTTTTTTATTAGGGTACACTCCAAAAGAGTGTGAAATATCCAAATTACAACAATGAGCAATTGCGCTGTAGTATAACAATGGCTGGTTGAGGCCTGTATACATGTCTATTCTGCACAAGGCACGGACAAGTCCTGTGGGATCCTTGCCTGGTTCATTTTAATGAACGTGAGCTTATCAACATTGGCTGTGGACAGGCGGCTGCGCTTGTCTGTGATAACGCCCCCTGCCGTGCTAAACACACGTTCAGACAATACACTGGCTGCAGGGAAGGCCAGCACCTCCAAGGCGTAAAAGGCAAGCTCAGGCCATGTGCCCAATTTGGAGACCCAGAAGTTGAAGGGGCCAGACCTATCATTCAGTACGTGTAGGCGTGTGCACACATACTGCTCCACCATGTTGCTGAAATGCTGCCTCCTGCTAAGATGTTCCATATCAGCTGGTGGTGCTGGTTGTTGTGGCGTGCTAACAAATCTTTTCCACATTTCGGCCATGCTAACCCTGCCTTCTGAGGTGCTGGTGGTGCCCCAGCTGCGTTGGTGATCTCTTCCTACTCCTCTGCCTTTTCCTTGTGCTTCCACTGTGCCCCCGCTGTCAGGTGGGAATGCCACCACAAGCGTGTCTACCAGCGTGCCCTTGTACTCGCGAATCTTGCGATCACGCTCTAGTGACGGAATTAAGGACGGTACGTTGTCCTTGTAATGGGGAACAGAAGCGTGGCCACCCAGTAATCAACACAAGTTAGAATGTGGGCAACTTGGTGGTCGTTGCAGAGACACTGCAGCATGTAATTGCTCATGTGTGCCAGGCTGCCCAGAGGCAACAAAAAGATGTCCTTTGTGGGAGGTGTATCGTCTGTGTCCTCTGTATCCCCCCAGCCACGCACCAGTGATGGCCATGAGCTGGTTTGGGTGCCACCCTGCTGTGAACACGGTTCCTTCTCCTCCATCTCCTCCTCCTCCTCATCATCCTCCAGAACTGTGCTTTGGCTGGACAATTGTGTACCTGGCGTTTGTGGGTGCAGGAACCCACCCTTGGAGCCACTTGTGAATGACTGGCCAGAAACCCTATGAAATGATCCCTCTTCCTCCTCCTCTTGTGCCACATCCTCTTCCATCATCGCCAGCAGCGTTTATTCAAGGAGGCATAGAAGCGGGATAGTAACGCTGAGTACAGTGTTATCGGCACTGGCCATGTTGGTGGACTACTCGAAACAGCGCAACAAGGAACACAGGTCTTGCATGGAGACCCAGTCATTGGTGATGAAGTGGTGCTGTTCCACAGAGCGACTCTCCCGTGCATGCTGCAGCTGAAACTCCACTATTGCCTGCTGCTGCTCGCACAGTCTGGCCAGCATGTGCAAGGTGGAGTTCTACCTTGTGAGCAAGTCGCATATGAGGCAGTGACCGGGAAGGCCGAAGTTACGCTGCAACGCTGACAGGCGAGCAGCAGCAGGGTGAGTATGCCAAAAGCGCACACAGACGGCCCGCACTTTATGCAGCAGCTCTGAAATATCGGGGTAATTTTTAAGGAATCTCTGCACCACCAAATTCAGCGCATGCACCAGGAAAGGGATGTGCGTCAAACTGGCTAGTCCCAGAGCTGCTACGAGATTTTGCTTATTATCGCACACCACTAGGCCGGGCTTGAGGCTCACTGGCACCAACCACTCATCGGTCTGTTGTTCCATGCCCATCCACAGCTTCTTTATCCCCCAAACAGGTAAGTTTTAAAACTGCCTGCTGTCGTTTACCCCTGCCTGTGCTGAAGTTGGTGGTGAAGGAGTTACGCTGACCGGGTGAGGAGGCAGTAGAGGATGAGGAAGCGGAGTTGGAGGAGGAAGCAACAGGAGGCAAACTGAAGCGCCCTGCAATCCTCAGTGGTGGAAGGACATGCGCCAAACTGCTATCCACCTCAGGCCCAGCCGCCACTGCATTTACCAAGTGTGCTGTTATGGAGATATAACGTCCCTGACCGTGCTTACTGGTCCACGTATCCGTAGTTAGGTGGACCTTGCCACAGATGGCGGTGCGCAGTGCACACCTAATTTTATCCCCCACTTGGTTGTGCAGGGAAGGGATGGCACGCCTGGAAAAGTAGTGGCGGCTTGGCACGACGTACAGTGGGACAGCGACCGCCATAAGGCTTTTAAAACTCTCCGTCTCCACCAGACGGAATGACAGCATTTTAAAGGACAGTAATTTAGAAATGCTGGCATTCAGGGACAGGGATCGCGGGTGGGTAGGGGGGTACTTCCCTTCCTCTCCAGTGTTTGGGAGATGGAGATCTAAACGCTTTCGTGGGACATTGTGGAGATGCTTTGTGACCCAGGTGGTGGTGTTGCTGGCAGATCCTCTGTTTGTGGGGTGGCAGGTGGCACTGTCACTCCAGAGGTGGATGAAGAGGCCGCGACTGCAGCAGAAGAGGAAGCAGGAGGAGCCAGAGTTTTTGAGGTGTCTATTCCACTGCAGCTCGTGCTTTGCACTTAAATGCCTGGTCATGCAGGTTGTGTTCAGGTGGAGAACGTTTATGCCTGGCTTTAGGCTCTGATTGCACAGCGTGCAAACCCCTCATGTCTTGTGTTCGGCACATTGTCTGAAGAACTGCCACGCCAGGGAACTCCTTGGAGCTGGCTTTGGTGTGCTCGGTCCCTTGCTGCGGTGGGCAGTATGAGGCGTACTGTCTAGGGGACAGCCGCTCTGCTTTTGCGCCCTTCTCCCTCTTCTGCTGTGCTGGTGGCTCTGTGTGACCACCGCCTCTTCCTCCAAACTACACAGGTCACTCGCATGACCTTGATTCCATGTGGGGTCAAGGACCTCATCATCCTCCACATCATTTTCCACCTAGTCTTCACCCCTGCCCTCTTTGTCCGTCTGCACACTTTTGAAAGCCACAGCAGTTGGCACCTGTGTTTCGTCATCATCCGAGACGTGCTGCGGTGGTCCTCCCATGTACTCATCTTGAAACATAAGTGGTTGGGCATAGGTGCACTCAATCTCTTCCACTTCTGGGGCAGGGCTAGGTGGATGTGCAATGAGCAGGACACTGGGTCAGTGGACATGCTATGCAGTGGGTCAGTATATATGTATATAAGTTTGTGACGCCAGTTGCAGCTTGCGCAGGTACTGTAGCAGGGCCCTTTAAGATGTCATGAGCTCACGTACTAGGTAAGGAATGCCAGAGGGGGATAATGTCTCTGTATAGCAGATTTGGTAGTGTCAACGGTGTCTCCTACCTTGGTACGGCTGGACTCCTGTATCCTGGCTCACATGCAACAATATGCTGTTAATAGGAGTAACTGAGGAATGATGGAATTCCACACAGATAATAGGGTCCAACTTGTCTTTACTTGGTGTTATAATATGCAGCTTTTGATCATACAAATTACAGCAATAGAAAAATGGATAGGAGAAGGGCACTCGCTATATGGGAATATATGGAATTTATTACACGGATGTCTACTTAAATACAGGAATGTCACACAATAATACAGTTAAAATATCAAAAATAAAATCACATAAAATAAGATAAAATGTTAAGATAGGCAACCATATATCCACTCTGATATATAGCCCGTATGTTAACACTTGTGGATGCCCTTGCTAGATTGCACAGGCCTGTTATGTCGAAAAAAGCTCCAAGTTGTAGATAGATCGACGATAAACAGGATAATTGTAATATAGGTGAGGTTCAATGCACAATATCACTGGTATGGAGCTAGTAAATCTACATTTGTTACAATGTCTCTCCTATTTTGCAGAGCCTGTTGATAGTTCATAAATCCACATTTATTGCAGTGTCCCAAACACTCCGGGTATGAGGGCAAACAACGCGGCTGGTAGGTAGCAGGGTATGTCTAATTAGGAGCAAATAGACTATCCTGCACTGCACAGTGTTACTTGTACTTATGTGTACGTTACCGCTTCTGAAATCTCTGACTTTCTCCTATGTCAGCCGACACAGCCTTGTGATGTTGCTGTTAGCTATCGCGGCGTCCCGCGAAATGTCTGAGTCAAACGTAGCGTCCCACGTGACTCTGCAGCTACTTCCTGGAAGCCGTCCTCAGTCTCCTGGGTCCTACTTTCCCTCCGTCTCTGCTCTCATTTAGTTACAGAGATGCAGGTGTCTTTAGGATTGTAGTATCGGCATTCCATACAAGCGTTAATATTTCCTTAATGAAAGTCCAGAACGGCAGCAAACGCGTTTCAAGGTCTACATCCCTTCATCAGCTAGCCACTGATGAAGGGGTGTAGACCCTGAAACGCGTTTGGTGCTGATGGGGGGAGTCCTAACTGACATGACCATCTGGATGAGGACAACCAATGGCAACCTGGAACAAAAGGTTAAAACACACAACATGCCAAACAGGTACTCACCCATCAGGTAATCAGTCCATAGAGTGGCTCCCAAACAATGTCACTTGTTGTATTTTCTTCATGATGGGGACACCTTACAGGTAGGTGTCCAGCTCCTCATCACTGCTCGAGCTGCTGAAATTCATGAGAGGATGTTCTAGCCTCTGCTGGTAGCTCAGGGTAGTGTTAGTGGTGGTGCGCCACCGCCCTCTACCGGTGACAGTAGGAATAGGCTGTACCGCCAGCCTGGAGAACGTGGCAGTAGCTTGCCGCAGACCGGAATCCATAGCCGGTGCGTGAAGGGGCAGAATCTCTGGCTGCAAAGGCTCAGGGAGGCCTGGAGCAGTTTGTGATGACTGCTTCCAGGGAAGCGCATAGGGAGGCATAAAGCACGGCTGCACCTTGGGGTTGAACGTAAGCACGCTATTATTTATTTGTCCTACCCTCAGGGTTGGTGGCGGTGACAAGTCTGGTATTAAAGGTGCAGGGGCTGGTTGAGCCTTTTCTTTGAAGAGCAGGCGGCCACCCGGGGTTTCTTGCAAACATCTGGTCCTGGCCGCAGAGCATGGATCCTCCTGCCAGGTCTCTGGGGTGACGGCCGGGGAGAGTGGTTTCTGCAGCAGGGTGACTCCAGCTGCAAACAGTCCTTGCATAGACCGCATGGGGGTAAATTCTACTTGATCCCCCACATACAGATTGTGCCTCTCCTGGGGTAGATAGTGTCGCTTTACGGAACGACGGCCGACAAACACCTCAGTGCCGGAATGATTATCCTGCAGGAACCCCACTCCTCTCTCTACGAGAACCATAGGACGGTTCCGGTCCTTCTGGCTAACTTGGGGTGACCTGGTTGAGGGTCGTCGATCACCTGCTTTGCCCATTCCTCAACCGCCGACTTGTACTTCCACGCGGTCTGGTCGAAAGCGGAGCTTGGCGTAGCTGGGCGGTGGAGTGGAATCTCCAGCCGCCTCCACCGCACCAGAAGGTGGCTGTGGCTTTGTGGGCCTAAGACTGATGGCGGGTGCTGGAGTTTCTGGACGTGGCGGCGGGACGGATACTGACCGGGCCTGGATCTCAGGGAGCGGGGTTGCTCCTACCTGATGACGCGGCCGGGCGGCCGATTCTGGTGTCTCCTGGTCCCGATCCGAAGGTGCCATCTTCATCTGGGCCGCCGCCTTGATGCTGTCTGAGGTAGCGACATGCTCCGCGGGTGGTGACTCGACATCAACCTCCATTCTCAGTATCGCGTCGCATTCCGCGGGTGCATCTGGTGAGGTGGAGGGATCCGCAGCCTCCGGTATCTCCATCAGGTCAGGAACTTTAGATGCAGGCTCCAGGACTTCATCAGCCGCCTTCTCTGGAAGGTCCGATATACTGGCCAGGGTAGGTGCTGCTGTGTCTTTGGACACAGAGGATTCCACTGCCTCCGGTCTGGCACCAAAAGTTGATGGGCCGCGACTCTGCATCAGCTGAGATACTTGGATCTCCAGCGGCTGCTCTGGGTAGACGTCTTCTCCACCAATGGACATTGCATTCCACTTGGGACGCGGGTTACTCCATCTTTGCTGTCCTTCTGACGACACTGATCGCTAGTACTAATGGAGGGGCGCAGAGGGTGGAGCTTTTATCACCTTGGGCCAGGTCAGTGACAAGTTCATGGAGAGCGTTCTCTATTTTTCCCGCTCCTGAAGGGGTGTATTCGACATCTTCGCGCCTTTCTTGAGGGGGTGTTACAAGATTTTCCCGCTTCTGGGGGGCGTAAACAGCATTTTCACGCTCCTTGGAGGGCGTTTCTTTGTTTCTTTGTTCTTTGGCATGAAGATGAAGCGCCATCTTAAACGAATATGGGAATTCCACAATATCGAATTAACACCTTGAATACTGTAGCGCACGTCTAGCGCTTGCTTGGAACAGCAATACAAGTAAGAAAGTCACTTTTTAGCGATCTTTGTACAATCTTCAGCCTTGCTAATACTGTGAAACATGCGGTTTTAAGTCCGTTTTTAGTGCACAATTGAATGCAGTTCTGTTGTTAGGAATGGACAAACAATTCAATCCGATCCTGTTCGTGACGCCACTTGATGCAATGAGCAGGACACTGGGTCAGTGGGCATGCTATGCAGTGGGTCAGTATATATGTATATAAGTTTGTGACGCCAGTTGCAGCTTGCGCAGGTACTGTAGCAGGGCCCTTTAAGATGTCATGAGCTCACGTACTAGGTAAGGAATGCCAGAGGGGGATAATGTCTCTGTATAGCAGATTTGGTAGTGTCAACGGTGTCTCCTACCTTGGTACGGCTGGACTCCTGTATCCTGGCTCACATGCAACAAATTGAGTGCTGTTAATAGGAGTAACTGAGGAATGATGGAATTCCACACAGATAATAGGGTCCAACTTGTCTTTACTTGGTGTTATAATATGCAGATTTTGATCCATACAAATTACAGCAATAGTCTAGGGTCCCAGCAGGTATTGGCAATATGTGGCAGGAATTTACATATATTCTGCATCTGATCATACGCCTATAGAATCTGGCAGGTATCTATATTCTGCTCTGTCTGTGGTCTGTTTGGTTTGGGTCTGACTATCTGTGGAGGTACTTATCTTCTCCTTGTCTTGGAATCTTTACTTACAGGACTGCTCGCAGGGTATGATGGTTTCGTTCTGGAGATCTAATAGTTCTGTAGATGGCTGCTTTGCTTCCTTGGTCTACCAGCTGAGGTAAGGGACTCAGGCTGGGAAGGTTGATCTTGGGCCTCAGCAGAGGCTTGGATCCTTGGTTGGGGTCCCTGTTTCTGGGAGCTCCTATCAACACAGCCTACCCCAACAGGGGGTGGCTGGTACACTGCCTAGAACTTTCTTTCCTCCTCCTGAAGTAGGATGAGGGAACATTCCACTCCTCCTCAGATAGGGGAGAGCCAGCCTGGAATGGTCTGTTCCAGGCTAGAAGCTAACTCTAACCTGTTACATACTGCTGCCACCTGCTGGTGTACATTGAGAATTACAGCAAATATATAAAATACAGGCATAGAAATACATACATTGGGAATGCACGGTTATATTACATCAGATGGAAATACACATGTACACCTAACATCATGAAGCAGGGTGAAAGAGTTTTAGTGACATACTCTGGGATGTTACAGATGGCCCTGGGAAACCCTGCTAACAGAGTCATCAAAAAGCAGAAGAGACTGCTGCATGACTTGGGGCTCAGACTGCTTGGCTGATTTGCAAGGGGGTGAGGTGAAAGACTGATGAACATCGGCTGCAGGTGCCAACTCTTATCTTTCAGCAGGAGACTGGGTGGGAGACAATGTAAAGGAACTGGGGGCACTGTCAGCAACCCAATCTACTATTGCCTGTACTTGTTCTGGCCTCACCATTCGTAGAGCCACAGTAGGCCCGACCAAATACCGCTGAAGGTTCTGTTGCCTACTCACACCTGAGGAAGGGGTTTCACTTGTGCGTGTAGCTGGCACAGATCGACCACGTCCTCTCCCTGCAACAGGAGCTCCACCAGCAGCACCACAACCGGGGCCATGTCCTCATATTTCTAAAATTTATGATCTTGCCTAAAATGGGTGTTTTTTTTAATAACAGAATAGAACAACAGTATCTAACGAGTGTATCTCACAATGACAGATGCAGCAAAGGCTGCAAAATATTATTTTTTGCACTAGATGGGTGTTTTTTTAATAGCAGAATAGAACAACAGTATCTAAAGGGTGTATCTCACACGTACAGATGTAGACATGGCCGCAAATTATGATGTTTGCCCAAAATGGGTATTTTTGGAATAACAGAATGACAGCAGTATATAACGCTTGAATTTCACACGTACAGATGCAGCAAGTGCTGTAAAATTGAGTATTTTGCCCAAAAATTGTGTTTTTAAAAACCTAGAAAATTATAGCTGTATTTCTAGCTTAAATTGCACACTGACTAATGTGGCAGAGTCCCAAGATGGAGGGTATTGCCAAAAATTTGTGTTTTTTAACCCCTTAAGGACCCAGGACGTACCGGTACGCCCTATTTCCTGAGTCCTTAAGGACCCAAGACGTACCGGTACGTCCTGACTTAAAATCTGTATTCCGGCGCCCCAGGGGTTAATCGGAACGGGATTTCGGCTGAAATCATTCAGCCGGCATCCCGTAACAATGCAGGGGGGGGTCATTTGACCCCCCCGTATCGGCGATCGCAGCAAACCGCAGGTCAATTCAGACCTGCGGTTTGCTGCGCTTTTTGCAGTTTCTGATCCCCGCGGGCCCTGACCGCGGGGATCAGAAACTTTTGAGTGCCTAAAATCATTATTTTTCACCCCCCCTGCACCCCTGCACGATTTTATGCCGGTGGGTGTCGCATGCGGTGGGGGCGTTGCGGGAGGCGGGCGGTGCGGCAGGCGGGATCGCGATCCCCCGCCCGCCCCCCCATGAATGATCGTTGGCTTCTAGTGGTTATACCAGGGTGCCAGCACATTGCTGGCACCCTGGTATAAACGGCTGACATCTGTGTAGATGTCAGCCGTTTAACCCTTTCCATACCGCGGTCCGTACGGACCGCTGTATGGAAAAAGTTAACTGTCATCGGTCAGGGAGCTCCCTCCCTATCCATCGGGGGGCTGCTGTGCCTTTGCAGCCCCCCGATGGAGAGGGAGAGAGCCCCCCGACAGCCCCCAGAGAGCCCCCCTCAGCCCTGTGCTTACCCTTCCCCGTCTGCGAAGTTCTGAGCAGACGGGGAAGGTTCCCATGGCAACAGGACGCCTGCTCAGGCGTCCTGCTGTCCATGGTGCTGAACAGATCTGTGCTAAAAGCATAGATCTGTTCAGTGTAAGTAAAATACAGTACAGAACAATATATATTGTACTGTACTGTAATATACAGACATCAGACCCACTGGATCTTCAAGAACCAAGTGGGTCTGGGTCACAAAAATGTAAAAAAAAGTGAAAAAAGTTAAGATAAAAAAATAAAACATTTATCACTGAATAAAAATTAAAAAAATAAAATACACTACACATATTAGGTATCGCCGCGTCCATAACGACCTGATCTATAAAATGGTCATGTTACTTTCCCCGCACGGTGAACGCCATAAAAATAAAAAAATAAAAACTATGAGAAAATTGAAATTTTGCCCACCTTACTTCCCAAAAAAGGTAATAAAAGTGATCAAAAAAGTTGCATGTACGCCAAAATAGTACCAATCAAACCTTCATCTCATCCCGCAAAAAATGAGACCCTACTCAAGATAATCGCCCAAAAACTGAAAAAACTATGGCTCTTAGACTATGGAAACACTAAAACATGATTTATTTTTTTTCAAAAATGAAATCATTGTGTAAAACTTACATAAATAAAAAAAAGTATACATATTAGGTATCGCCGCGTCCGTATCGACCGGCTCTATAAAAATATCACATGACCTAACCCCTCAGGTGACCACCGTAAAAAAATAAAAACAAAAACGGTGTAAAAAAAGCCATTTTTTTGCCATCTTATGTCACAAAAAGTGTAATAGCGAGCGATCAAAAAGTCATATGCACCCCAAAATAGTGCCAATCAAACCGTCATCTCATCCCGCAAAAAATGAGACCCTACTCAAGATAATCGCCCAAAAACTGAAAAAACTATGGCTCTTAGACTATGGAGACACTAAAACATTTTTTGGGTTTTAAAAATGAAGTTATTGTATAAAACTTACATAAATAAAAAAAATTGTATACATATTAGCTATCGCCGCGTCCGTGACAACCTGCTCTATAAAATTACCACATGATAAAACCTGTCAGATGAATGTTGTAAATAACAAAAAAAAAAAGTGCCAAAAAAGCTATTTCTTGTTACCTTGCTGCACAAAAAGTGTAATATAGAGCAACCAAAAATCATATGTACCCTAAACTAGTACCAGCAAAACTGCCACCCTATCCCGTAGTTTCTAAAATGGAGTCACTTTTTTGGAGTTTCTACTCTAGGGGTGCATCAGGGGGCTTCAAATGGGACATGGTGTCAAAAAACCAGTCCAGCAAAATCTGCTTTCCAAAAACCGTATGGCATTCCTTTCCTTCTGCGCCCTGCCGTGTGCCCGTACAGCGGTTTACGACCACATATGGGGTGTTTCTGTAAACTACAGAATAAGGGCCATAAATAATGAGTTTTGTTTGGCTGTTAACCCTTGCTTTGTAACTGGAAAAAAAATATTAAAATGGAAAATCTGCCAAAAATGTGAAATTGTGTCTCTATTTTCCATTAAATCTTGTGCAATACCTAAAGGGTTAACAACGTTTGTAAAATCAGTTTTGAATAGCTTGAGGGGTGTAGTTTCTTAGATGGGGTCACTTTTATGGAATTTCTACTCTAGGGGTGCATCAGGGGGCTTCAAATGGGACATGGTGTCAAAAAACCAGTCCAGCAAAACCTGCCTTCCAAAAACCAAACTGCGCACCTTTCACTCTACGCCCTACTGTGTGGCCGTACAGTAGTTTACGGCCACATATGGGGTGTTTCTGTAAACAGCAGAGTCAGGGCAATAAAGATACAGTCTTGTTTGGCTGTTAACCCTTGCTTTGTTAGTGGAAAAAATGGGTTAAAATTGAAAATTAGGCAAAAAAATGAAATTCTCAAATTTCATCCCCATTTGCCAATAACTCTTGTGCAACACCTAAAGGGTTAACGACGTATGTAAAATCAGTTGAATACCTTGAGGGGTGTAGTTTCTTAGATGGGGTCACTTTTAGGGAGTTTCTCCTCTAGGGGTGCATCAGGGGGCTTCAAATGGAACATGGTGTCAAAAAAACAGTCCATAAAAATCAGCCTTCCAAAAACCATACGGCGCACCTTTCACTCTACGCCCCGCTGTGTGGCCATACAGTAGTTTACGGCCACATACCTCTTGTGCAACACCTAAAGGGTTAAAAATGTATGCAAAATCAGTTTTGAATACCTTGAGGGGTGTAGTTTCTTAGATGGGGTCATTTTTGGGTGGTTTCTATTATGTAAGCCTCGCAAAGTGACTTCAGAGCTGTAGTGGTCCCTAAAAATTGAGTTTTTGTAAATTTCTGAAAAATTTCAAGATTTGCTTCTAAACTTCTAAGCCTTGTAACATCCCCAAAAAATAAAATATCATTCCCAAAACAATTCAAACATGAAGTAGACATATGGGGAATGTAAAGTCATTACAATTTTTTGGGGTATTACTATGTATTACAGAAGTAGAGAAACTGAAACTTTGAAATTTGCAATTTTTTCCAAATTTTTGGTAAATTAGGTATTTTTTTTTGTGCAAAAAAAATAATTTTTTTGACTTCATTTTACCAGTGTCATGAAGTACAATATGTGACGAAAAAACAATCTCAGAACGGCCTGGATAAGTCAAAGCGTTTTAAAGTTATGAGCACTTAAAGTGACACTGGTCAGATTTGCAGAAAATGGCCTGGTCCTTAAGGTGAAAATGAGCCCGGTCCTTAAGGGGTTAAAAACCCAGAGAATTATAGAAGTATTTCAAGCTTGTTTTTAACAATCACAGATGCAGCAAAGGCTGCAATCTTAAGTACTTTTCCCAAAATGGGTGTTTTTTTTTACTAACAGAATATGACAGCAGTACCTTAAGCGTATATCTCACACTGACAGATGCAACAAGGGCTGTAAAATTGAGTATTTTGCCCAAAAAGGGTGTTTTTAAAAACTCAGAAAATTATTGCTGTATTTCTAGCTTAAATTGCACACTGACTAATGCTGCAAAGGCACCAAATGATATTGCCAAAAATGTGTGTTTTTTTTAAACCCAGATTATTATTGCAGTATTTCTTGGATTTGAATGTCACAAAAGCACATATGCTGCGCTGGTGCACTGAGCTTGCATAAAATGGCTCCGCCGCCCACCTAACTAACAGAAGGATAAAAGTTCTTTTTCTGTGTCACTGGGCTCAGGGCAGGGTAAAAAGATTGTGCACTGCACCCACACAACTAAATCTATGTAGATCGCTGAGTTAACAAGCACTTCAGATTAAAGATTCTTTCCTATTCTCTCCCTGACAGCAGCAGCATCCTCTCCCTACACTAAGCACAGCAGAGTGACGTGCAGCACTACGTGACTCCAGCTTATATAGAGGCTGGGTCACATGCTGCACTGGCCAATCACAGCCATGCCATTAGTAAGCATGGCTGTGATGGCTTCTAAGGGCACAGAGTTAAATGCTTGTTGATTGGCTGCATTGCAGCCTTTCACAAAGCGCCAATAAATCGCCAAACACCGAACCCGAACCCAAACTTTTACTGAAATGTTCGGGTTCGGGTCTGGGGTCCATAAATCCTAAAGTTCGGTACGAACCTGAACTTTACAGTTCGGGTTCGCTCAACTCTATCCAATAGTCATAATTTTTTTAATTTCCCATTCATACCTGTACAGCCATATGAGGGCTTGTTTTTTGGGGGATAAGTTGTAAGAGCACCATTCGATTTACCATGTCTGTCATTGGAAAATGGGAAAAAAATTATTTGTGGAATTAAACAGAAAAAAAAAAATACAATTCTGTTAAGGTTTTGACATCACAGTGCTCACTGTGCGCTGAAAATGTAATAACGTCCTTATTCAACTGCTCAATAAGAATACAGCGATACCATACTTGAATATATATTTTTTTATCTACTACTTTGAAAAAAATCTAAATTTTCTTTCCATCACCATTTCCTGAAAGCCATAACTTTTTTTTATATTTTGGTGTACGGAGGTGTATGAAGGCTTGCTTTTTGCCTGATAAAATTTAGATTTCATTGGTACCATTTTTGTGGTACATATGACTGTTTGATCAATTTTATTCAGCATTTTTTTTTTTTTTTTTTTTTTGGGGGGGGGGATTGGATTGACAAAGAAACAGAAAATCATGTTTTTATATTTTCTTCAATTAAGGCAATCAGAACACATGAAATAATTAAGTGTTCTTGCATAGCAAGACCACTTAATGTTATCTCACATATACAGTGGGATGTGAAAGTTTGGGCAACCTTGTTAATCGTCATGATTTTCCTGTATAAATCGTTGGTTGTTACGATAAAAAATGTCAGTTAAATATATCATATAGGAGACACACACAGTGATATTTGAGAAGTGAAATGAAGTTTATTGGATTTACAGAAAGTGTGCTATAATTGTTTAAACTAAATTAGGCAGGTGCATAAATTTGGGCACTGTTGTCATTTTATTGATTCCAAAACCTTTAGAACTAATTATTGGAACTCAAATTGGCTTGGTAAGCTCAGTGACCCCTGACCTACATACACAGGTGAATCCAATTATGAGAAAGAGTATTTAAGGGGGTCAATTGTAAGTTTCCCTCCTCTTTTAATTTTCTCTGAAGAGTAGCAACATGGGGGTCTCAAAACAACTCTCAAATGACCTGAAGACAAAGATTGTTCACCATCATGGTTTAGGGGAAGAATACAGAAAGCTGTCTCAGAGATTTCAGCTGTCTGTTTCCACAGTTAGGGACATATTGAGGAAATGGAAGACCACAGGCTCAGTTCAAGTTAAAGGGCTTCTGTCACCCCACTAAAGTGATTTTTTTTTTTTTGGGGGCTAGTTAAATTAGTTATATAGCGATATATGAAAATATAATTGTGTTCCTTACTTTGATCCAGCAGTTTATTCAAAAAACGAAGTTTTATCATATGCAAATTCGGTCTCTACCAGCAAGTAGGGCGTCTACTTGCTGGTAGCTGCTGCAGAAATCCGCCCCCTCCTCTTGTTGATTGACAGGGCCAGCCGTGATCTCCTCCTCCGGCCAGCCCTGTCGGCGTTTCAAAAATCGCGCGCCTGTGTTGAATCTGCGCAGGCGCACTGAGGGAGTTCTGAGGAGACGAGCCTCCTCATCTCAGAGCGCCTGCGCCGATTCAACACAGGCGCGCGATTTTTGAAACGCCGACAGGGCTGGCCGGAGGAGGAGATCCCGGCTGGCCCTGTCAATCAACAAGAGGAGGGGGCGGATTTCTGCAGCAGCTACCAGCAAGTAGACGCCCTACTTGCTGGTAGAGACCGAATTTGCATATGATAAAACTTCGTTTTTTGAATAAACTGCTGGATCAAAGTAAGGAACACAATTATATTTTCATATATCGCTATATAACTAATTTAACTAGCCCCAAAAAAAAAAATCACTTTAGTGGGGTGACAGAAGCCCTTTAAGGCTCGAAGTGGCAGACCAAGAAAAATCTCGGATAGACAGAAGCCACGAATGGTGAGAACAGTCAGAGTCAACCCACAGACCAGCACCAAAGACCTACAATATCATCTTGCTGCAGATGGAGTCACTGTGCATCGTTCAACCATTCGGCGCACTTTACACAAGGAGATGCTGTATGCGAGAGTGATGCAGAGGAAGCCTTTTCTCCGCCCACAGCACAAAAAGTGCCGCTTGAGGTGGGCTAAAGCACATTTGGACAAGCCAGCTTCATTTTGGAATAAGGTGCTGTGGACTGATTAAACTAAAACTGAGTCATTTGGCCATAACAGGGGGCGTTATGCATGGAGGAAAAAGAACACAGCATTCCAAGAAAAACACCTGCTACCTACAGTAAAATATGGTGGTGGTTCCATCATGCTGTGGGGCTGTGTGTCCAGTGCAGGGACTGGGAATCTTGTCAAAGTTGAGGGACGCATGGATTCCACTTAGTATCAGCAGATTCTGGAGACCAATGTCCAGGAATCAGTGACAAAGCTGAAGCTGCGCCGGGGCTGGATCTTTTAACAAGACAACGACCCTAAACACTGCTCAAAATCCACTAAGGCATTTATGCAGAGGAACAAGTACAACGTTCTGGAATGGCCATCTCAGTCCCCAGACCTGAATATCATTGAAAATCTGTGGTGTGACTTAAAGAGAGCTGTCCATGCTCGGAAGCCATCAAACCTGAATGAACTAAAGATGTTTTGTAAAGAGTAATGGTCCAAAATACCTTCAACCAGAATCCAGACTCTCATTGGAACCTACAGGAAGCGTTTAGAGGCTGTAATTTCTGCAAAAGGAGGATCTACTAAATATTGATTTCATTTCTTTTTTGTGGTGCCCAAATTTATGCACCTGCCTAATTTTGTTTAAACAATTATAGCACACTTCCTGTAAATCCAATAAACTTCATTTCACTTCTCAAATATCACTGTGTGTGTCTCCTATATGATATATTTAACTGACATTTTCTATCGTAACAACCAACGATTTATACAGGAAAATCATGACGATTAACAAGGTTGCCCAAACTTTCACATCCCACTGTATGTTCTTATTCTTATTATAGCCAAATTTGCCACCCTAACTCCTCCCACAGTTTTTACACTACATAGACAAAAATTTACCAAAACGTGCAGATTGTTCCCGATCGGATTGCTATTACTATGTGGAGCGATCCCACCCCCGGGGCCCCCGTGGCGGGCCCCGGAAGCCCCCTTTTTTCCCATAGACTTTGACAGGGTACATTTTCAAATCGCTCCCACTCGCCAGGCTTTGACGCTAAAGTCACCAAACTTGGGTCACTTAGTCATGGGGTCAACCCGAAAATTTTTGGCACATTTCGGGTACCCCAAAAAGTGGTCGGGGCCACACAGAACCAATCAAAATCTCCCCATTGACTGTAATGAGACGTTCAAATTGCTACTCCTCCCACATTTTTAGGAGTACAAATTCCAAACTTTGCAGTCTTGGTCGGCACCCACCCGAGTACCTTGCGTGTGCTTTGTTAACCAATCCCACCCTCCGGGCCCCTGGGACGGGCCCCCAAAATCCACGTTTTTCCCATTGACTTTGACAGGGAAAATTTTCAAATCGCTCCCAGTCGCACAGATTTGAAACTAAAGTCACCAAACTTGGGTCACATAGTCATGGGGTCAACGTGCAATTTGTTAGAACATTTCGGAGACCCTAAAATGTGGGCGGGGCCACACAGAACCAATCAAATTCTCCCCATTGACTATAATGAGATGTTCAAATTGCTACTCCTCCCACAGATTTAGGAGTATAAATACCGAACTTTGCACTCTTGGTCGGCACATACCCGAGTATCTTGCTTGTGCTTTGTTAACCGATCCCACCCCCCGGGCTCCTGGGGCGGGCGCCCGAAAACCTCTTTTTTGCTCCCATAGAGTTTTATTGGAAAAATGCAAACGTTTGTCACTCATACAGCTTCGGAGTTAAACTGACCAAACTTGGGTCACTTAGTCATGGGGTCAACCTCAAAATTTCTGTCACACTTTGGGGACATTAAAAAGTGGGCGGAGCTACAAACAACCAATCAGATTTTCCCTATTGACTTCAATGAGAAAATTTTTAATTGCTGCCATTTCAACAATGTTAATGGCAGAGTTGCCATTTAACTTAGACCACCAGGTGACCCCCCCCCACCGGACTACCAGGTGACCCCCCTCCCGAACCACCAGGTGACCACCCCTGGACCACCAGGTGACCCCCCCTGAACCACCAGGTCACCCCCCCTGGACCACCAGGTCACCCCCCCCTGGACCACCAGATGACCACCCCCGGACCACTAGGTGACCCCCCCCGGACCACCAGGTGACCCTACCCAGACCCTTTGGTGACCCCACCCGGACTATTTGGTGCCCCCACGTGGACCCATGGGTGCCCCTGCCCTAGCCCTTAGGTGCACCCGCCCGAGCCCTTAGGTGCACCCAATGTAGCCCTTTGGTGCACACGCCGCGACCCTTAAGTGCACTCACCCTAGTCATTAGGTGCCCCCACCCCAACTATTAGGTGCACCCACCCCACCTCTTAGGTGCACCCACCCGGACCCTTATGTCCACCCACTCCGACCTTTAGGTGCACCCACTCCGACCCTTAGGTGCACCCACTCCGACCCTTAGGTGCACTCACCCTAGTCATTAGGTGCACCCACCCCAACGATTAGGTACACCCAACCGACTCTTAGGTGCACCCACCCCGACCCTTAGGTGCACCCACTCAGACCCTTAGGTGCACCCACTCAGACCCTTAGGTGCATTCAACCTAGTCATTAGGTGCACCCACCCCAACGATTATGTGCACCCACCCCAACCCTTAGGTGCACCCACTCCGACCCTTAGGTTTAACCACCCCAACGATTAGGTGCCCCCCCCCCCTGACTTTTAGGTAAAACCACCCCGACCCTTAGGTGCACCCACTCCGACCCTTAGGTTCAACCACCCCAACGATTAGGTGCACCCACCCCGACCCTTAGGTGCAACCACCCCGACTTTTAGGTGCAACCACCCCGACCCTTAGGTGCACCCACTCCGACCCTTAGGTGCAACCACCCCAACGATTAGGTGCACCCACCCCGACTTTTAGGTGAAAACACCCCGACCCTTAGATGCACCCACTCCGACCCTTAGGTGCAACCACCCCAACGATTAGGTGCACCCACCCCGACCCTTAGGTGCAACCACCCAGACTTTTAGGTGCAACCACCCCGACCCTTAGGTGCACCCACTCCGACCCTTAGGTGCAACCACCCCAACGATTAGGTGCACCCACCCCGACTTTTAGGTGCAACCACCCCGACCCTTGGGTGCACCCACTCCGACCCTTAGGTGCAACCACCCCAACGATTAGGTGCAACCACCCCGACCCTTAGGTGCACCCACTCCGACCCTTAGGTGCACCCACCCCAACGATTAGGTGCACCCACCCCGACTTTTAGGTGCACCCACCCCGACCCTTAGGTGCACCCACCCCGACCCCTAGGTGCACCCACCCCGACCCTTAGGTGCAACCACCCTAACGATTAGGTGCACCCACCCCGACTTTTAGGTGCAACCACCCCGACTTTTAGGTGCACCCACTCCGACCCTTAGGTGCAACCACCCCAACGATTAGGTGCACCCACCCCGACTTTTAGGTGCAACCACCCCGACCCTTAGGTGCACCCACTCCGTCCCTTAGGTGCAACCACCCCAACGATTAGGTGCACCCACCCTGACCCTTAGGTGCACCCACCCCGACTTTTAGGTGCAACCACCCCGACCCTTAGGTGCACCCACTCCGACCCTTAGGTGCAACCACCCCAACGATTAGGTGCACCCACCCCGACCCTTAGGTGCAACCACCCCGACTTTTAGGTGCACCCACTCCGACCCTTAGGTGCAACCACCCCAACGATTAGGTGCACCCACCCCGACTTTTAGGTGCAACCACCCCGACCCTTAGGTGCACCCACTCCGACCCTTAGGTGCAACCACCCCAACGATTAGGTGCACCCACCCCGACTTTTAGGTGCAACCACCCCGACCCTTAGGTGCACCCACTCCGACCCTTAGGTGCAACCACCCCAACGATTAGGTGCACCCACACCGACCCTTAGGTGCAACCACCCCGACTTTTAGGTGCACCCACTCCGACCCTTAGGTGCAACCACCCCAACGATTAGGTGCACCCACCCCGACTTTTAGGTGCAACCACCCCGACCCTTAGGTGCACCCACTCCGACCCTTAGGTGCAACCACCCCAACGATTAGGTGCACCCACCCCGACCCTTAGGTGCAACCACCCCGACTTTTAGGTGCAACCACCCCGACCCTTAGGTGCACCCACTCCGACCCTTAGGTGCAACCACCCCGACTTTTAGGTGCAACCATCCCGACCCTTAGGTGCACCCACTCCGACCCTTAGGTGCGCCCACCCCAACAATTAGGTGCACCCACCCCAACCCTTGGGTGCAACCACCCCGACTTTTAGGTGCAACCACCCCAACCCTTAGGTGCACCCACTCCGACCCTTAGGTGCAACCACCCCAACGATTAGGTGTACCCACCCCGACTTTTAGGTGCAACCACCCCGACCCTTAGGTGCACCCACTCCGACCCTTAGGTGCAACCACCCTAACGATTTGGTGCACCCACCCCGACCCTTAGGTGCAACCACCCCGACTTTTAGGTGCACCCACTCCGACCCTTAGGTGCAACCACCCCAACGATTAGGTGCACCCACCCCGACTTTTAGGTGCAACCACCCCGACCCTTAGGTGCACCCACTCCGACCCTTAGGTGCAACCACCCCAACGATTAGGTGCACCCACCCCGACCCTTAGGTGCAACCACCCCGACTTTTAGGTGCAACCACCCCGACCCTTAGGTGCACCCACTCCGACCCTTAGGTGCAACCACCCCGACTTTTAGGTGCAACCATCCCGACCCTTAGGTGCACCCACTCCGACCCTTAGGTGCAACCACCCCAACGATTAGGTGCACCCACCCCGACTTTTAGGTGCAATCACCCCGACTTTTAGGTGCAACCACCCCGACCCTTAGGTGCACCCACTCCGACCCTTAGGTGTAACCACCCCAACGATTAGGTGCAACCACCCCGACCCTTAGGTGCAACCACCCCGACCCTTAGGTGCACCCACTCCGACCCTTAGGTGCAACCACCCCAACGATTAGGTGCACCCACCCCGACCCTTAGGTGCAACTACCCCGACTTTTCGGTGCACCCACCCCGACCCTTAGGTGCACCCACTCCGACCCTTAGGTGCAACCACCCCAACGATTAGGTGCACCCACCGCGACCCTTAGGTACAACCACCCCGACTTTTAGGTGCAACCACCCCAACCCTTAGGTGCACCCACTCCGACCCTTAGGTGCAACCACCCCAACGATTAGGTGCACCCACCCTGACTTTTAGGTGCAACCACCCCGACCCTTGGGTGCACCCACTCCGACCCTTAGGTGCAACCACCCCAACGATTAGGTGCACCCACCGCGACCCTTAGGTGCAACTACCCCGACTTTTAGGTGCAACCACCCCGACCCTTAGGTGCACCCACTCCGACCCTTAGGTGCAACCACCCCAACGATTAGGTGCACTCACTGCGACCCTTAGGTGCAACCACCCCGACTTTTAGGTGCAAACACCCCAACCCTTAGGTGCAACCACCCCGACTTTTAGGTGCAATCACCCCGACCCTTAGGTGCACCCACTCCGACCCTTAGGTGCAACCACCCCAACGATTAGGTGCACTCACTGCGACCCTTAGGTGCAACCACCCCGACTTTTAGGTGCAAACACCCCAACCCTTAGGTGCAACCACCCCGACTTTTAGGTGCAATCACCCCGACCCTTAGGTGCACCCACCCCGACCCTTAGGTGCAAGTCCAAACACTCCACACAGTTACTCTGCCCACTTCATAAAGTTACTCTGCCCAGTCCAACCTTTCCACAGTTACTCCAGCCAATCCAACCACACAACAGTTACTCAAGCCACTCCACCCAGTTACTCCGCCCACTCCAGTTGCAAGCTACTGGTTGAGGCAAGAACACTTCACACAATTTCCCCAGAAATTGTAGCTTTTCTAGTTATTAATATTTTAATAGTTCAGACATTTTTGATACTTAACATTCTTTTTTGTTATATATATATTTTTTTGTAAAATTAGGAAAGGGGGGTGATTTTTTTACAGTTACAACTTTTAACCCCCTTTGGGGGCTAGCACCTGGCTTCAATATCATAGCTGTGACAAACATAAAGTTACGAGTCATAACATATTACAAACTTTGCAGTGAAAGGGTTAAACAAGGTATAAGGTGACATATCTAGTCTGAACAAGAGAACGGTACATTACAAAGAACTATGGATTTCAGTGCTCATTTATTTGAATGCTATTTATGTAGCATGTTGAATCCTTTAAAGGGGTTCTCTGGAAATAATAGATCTTGGCAAATGCACATAGCCTGCCTCTCCAAACAGAGTATTCATATTTACCTGCTCCCCACTGCTCTGATCCTCTGCGCTGCCTCCGCTGTGTCCATGTTCTGATCCCCACAGTGTTGACATCTGGTGCATGGGCATGGTCACATGCTCTGCTGTAGTCAGTGGCTGGCTTCAGCGGTGATGTGCTACTTGTGGCCACATACCCACTGAAGCTAGTCATTGGCTGCAGCGGATCATGTGACCATGTTCGTGCTGCACCTGATGTCAAAACACAGCAGAGGCAGTGTAGATGTCCTGACAGGTGGGGAGCAGGTAAGTATCAATCTCCTGTTTAGAGAGGCAGGCTGCAGGCACTTGCTAAAAACTGGTTATTCCCAGAGAACACCTTTAAAGAATGCTATAACATATAAAATCAGGATGTACAAAATGCCCCATACCTAAATATTCTGTGGATATCACATACAACATTAAAGTACTTCCTTTTATGATTTGGTTGGTTCACACATTTGTTTCAGACTTTTGGTGTGGATTTTTCACTAAGTGAAGCCCTACAAAAACAAATTCTTAGGTGAAAATATCCGTGCAGAGGTAAGGACATACATCCCTTTTATGTTATTTCTTCCTGGCCTTTGCAGCAGATTATAAAGAGTAAAATATATGGCACAAATCACAGAGTTTTATAGATGGATTAGTTGGCTGCAGGTAGCCGCCATATGGGATTAACTAAGCAAATGTCATGTTATCAGGGCTTTTCTACCTGTAACTTCTGTGTGGCCTACACAACTGAATAGCATATTCTATATAGATCACATTATTATGAAAAGACAAAAAGGAGTAGTCTTTATGAACCCGAGACAGCAGTATGTCTAAAATAAGCCACGTGAACATAAATCAAAATGTGTGCAATAATTAAAAAAAATCACATTAAGAATGCATGTATAACTATATACACAGTGTGCCTAATACATTCCTGAAAATAATGTAAAGGTATTAGCTTGGTTATGATTTCCCCTCAATGCTTTGCAATAAAACAGTTCTTTCTTATCTGAAGACAGCGTTGATCACCAATGATAATCATTTATTAAAATGTAAAAATATGAGTTTTATTTTATTAAAATGTTCCTTCTTGTTCATGTATTCACTCCTGTTCTGAGAACATCTATGCTCATAGCTATATATGTCTGGGCTGGCTTGCATTAGTAATTCAGTTCCTGAGACCTTAATATGTGTAGATTTAAGATTAGATTGAAAAGAAAAATGTGACAGACACTTTTCAAATTGAACTATGTACAGGAGAAAATATTTAAAATAAATAGAAATACTGGGATCAGATGTGATGCTCTAATACTGAAAGATGGCAGGAGTGTGAAACACTGAACGTGCCCAAGCATATCTTTACTGAAAAGTTGCTGCATACATAACCACAATAGGTAGAAATAGTAATGCTATAAAAGTCAGTGCTAATATATATATATATATAAAACCAAACAACGGAACAGCACCTCCTGAGACAAATCGCAGGTGCAAGCTACCCGGCAATAATACAGCAAACAAATAAAGTAGCAGCACACTACTAAATGCACTAAGACTGAGTGAACAGGTGAATGTGTGAACAGGGTCAAATACATGACGCCAATACTTACTGATAAGCAGTGAAGAAGCTCTTAGCGCATATTATTGATCAAAAATATGTCAGGCCCACCTACCAGACGACAAGGTAGCTTCTTATCAGGTGGGACCTACTCTAACACGGAGGGTCCAGCTCCATTGTTACTCTGATTAAAAACATCAAGGGGTGGGGGATGGGCGGGGAGTGCCAAGTTCCAAAGAGGATGCCTAGTCCTCTATAATATACATATAACCAAAAAACGGAACAGCACCGCCAGAGACAAATCGCAGGTGCAAGCTACCCGGCAATAATACAGCAAACAAATAAAGTAGCAGCACACCACTAAATGCACTAAGACTGAGTGAACAGGTGAATGTGTGAACAGGGTCAAATACATGACGCCAATACTTACTGATAAGCAGTGAAGAATCTCTTAGCGCATATTATTGATCAAAAATATGTCGGGCCCACCTACCATATGACAAGGTAGCTTGCACCTGCGATTTGTCTCTGGAGGTGCTGTTCCGTTTTTTGGCTATATGTATATTATAGAGGACTAGGCATCCTCTTTGGAACTTAGCACTCCCCGCCCATCCCCCACCCCTTGGTGTAATATGCGCTAAGAGCTTCTTCACCGCTTATTAGCAAGTATTGGCATCATGTATTTGACCCTGTTCACACATTCACCTGTTCACTCAGTCTTAGTGCATTTAGTTGTGTGCTGCTACTTTATTTGTTTGCTATATATATATATATATATATATATATATATATATATATATATATAGCAATATACAATGTTGTGAATTGCTGGTGCTCCTTTACAGGACAATGATCTCATAGTGTGTATGGGCCTGATTTATTGAGGAAATAATTGGCAAGCCATGCTAATAACTTTTGCTGTAGAAAAATAACTTCAAAATCCTTCTGCAGTAGCATGTAAGATATCATAAAAGAAACTGGCCTAAAGCAAGTGTGTTACTTGATTATCCTACATGGAGTGTGTTGGAGTGTATGCTGGCAGAAAATGACTACAATGAAAACGTCAGGTAGAATCCTCAAGATACTTTCTGATAGTTGGAAACTTATTTGTTATGGCAAAAAACATTACTTAGATAGCACATCTTGTTTGATTCAGTCTTGGTACATTTGGGAACATGCCCTGTCAGCCAGTCAATAGGATTTACAATAAAGTCTTATAATGCTCATCTTTGAGACAAGCTATGTCTAAGACATTTATGGCCTTAAGTCTTTTAGTCTGACATCATTCAGAGGTTAGATATCTAACAGATTTGTATCCTGGCTAAATTACAGCCTGAGATGCTATACAAGTATAACCAGGTATGATTCTTTATTCAATGATATGGCAGCCAGCTTTCTAAAAGTAAACTAATCTCTATTAAATTATATGCAATATCATAAAAATTACATTCATAAATTACCAGAGTTCATTCAGGTATTTTAAGGCTGGGTTCACACTTGAGCGTTTTACAGCGCGTTCAAACGCGCTGTAAAACGCTCAACACATGAAAACCAATGCTTCCCTATGGCCCTGGTTCTCACTTGAGCGTTTTACAGCGCTGAAAAACGCGCTGTAAAACGCCCTACACTCAAACAAGTACTTGAGCTTCTTTGGGGCGTTTTGACGCGCGTTTGTGGCCATAGGACATTGCAGTCAATCACACAAACGCGCGTCAAACGCGCGTTTACTATTGCAAAAAACGCTCGTCAAAAACGCGCGTCAAAAAACGCGCGTTAAACGCGCATATCAAAGACGCTCAGGTCTGAACCCAGCCTAAAGGTTTTCTAAAATCAAAAGCCTCCATAGCTAAAGTATTGTGATAACCTGCCTATTTTGGGTCTTTTACCTTCCCGATGCTGCTTTCTGTAAATTTGCCCGTTATCTGGACATACTATACTTCAGTAGGTTTATCCTGCTTTAAAAAAAAAATACCTGTGTCGTGCTCTCAGGACCTCATTCTGCTCTCATTTTGTTTCCCACTTTGTGCTGTTTTATTGCTTCACCAAGCAAGAAGCACCATTCCTGTGCTCTCACTCTTCTCTGTCTTCTAATTACTGAATTGCATTAGAAAGATTTTTTGGCATCTGAGGAGGTTTTAAAAGATATAAACCTATAGACAAGGAAAGGGGATCTACAAAATAGTGGTATGTTCTATTAATCAACTACAAAAACTAGAAGGTAATAAGGTATGCGTCCTAATGCACCAGTAAGCAAATATAAGTGAGAACAGGACGCTAAAACAAAATAATAAATATTTTATTGATATATGTTATTTAAATATTAATACAGGGGTATATACTAAACTACTGCAAAGCAGCATGTGTACAACTACAATTGTGGGTCCATGCCTAAACCAATAAGCGGGCAAGGTAAGCCAGCATATGGCAGGGAATGGATCCAACAAATAAACCCACCAACATTAGAGGGCTAGATGGACAACGGTGCCCAAATGGACACTGGGTCCAAGTACTAACAAGGTAGATACCTAGTAGTTAGACAAGCGTATCTAACCTAACAGTGAATGACAGCGCGCATGCATTCACTGCACTAAATAGCACGGGTGCAGGATGTGGACAGGGCAAGATCAATATGGCTCCACAGGTGGAACTGGGGCTATTGTCGCCCTCCCCTATCCTCGATGTAATGTGCTCTACGCGTTTCCATGCACCAAATAGTGCATTTCATCAGGAGCAAACATGCACCAGAGATGGTCGAGGCCCCCACCTCGCGTTGTGTATTTAACCGAGGTGGTGAGCATGAACCAGCAATGATATAGCCCAGGACCTCTGACCTGAGTGTAAAGCAGAGGTTGTGAACATAGACACCATAGCCAGTGCAGCCCTAATGTCTATCGGCTGTATATTCAACCGAGACTGAGGGCATCGACTGCAATGATGTGTGCACAGCCGCTGACAGATGTATTGCCAGAGGCTATGAAAACGGCAGCAGCAGAGTGATTACATTAATATCAACTTCCTTGTATATGAAGTGTGTAGTAATCGCTGGTGATACACTGTCCTGCCTAAGCTGCAGCCTCTAGGTTGAGGTACAGCGTGCTGGTGAGCAAGGTAACCGGCGTTGTAATGGCCGCATAGCGGCCCGTGGAACGCCGAGATTTACACAGTAAACCCCGCCCTGCTAAACACACCCCCCGCATGTCAGCCAATCCGGCCAGGAGGCTCGGTACAGGACACGCCACTGGCATAATATCGGGAGGAGCTGGTTTGGTCTCAGGGGAGGCGCAAAGCGCCGCATAGTACTTAGGGAAGTTTATAGCGATTTATGAATATATTGTCACTGCAGCACCAAACCTATAGGTAAGTAAACAATGGGGAATATCCAGGCAAGGCTTCTCAAAAACGAAAGCTGACAAAAGACTCCATATGTGTACCGGAGCTCATATGTATCAGTGTATTATCCCTTATCAATGGCAGATATATAATCCATTTAGATAAAGGGGGCATATGAGATGGCATCATTGAGGCCGGCTGGTTTTATGGTCTTCAATGAAAAAATCCATCTTGCCTCTTTCTGTAACAACATCCGGTCATAGTTACCACCTCTGATTGACATCCTGACCGAGTCAATAACTTGGAATTTGACTGATGATGTATTGCCATTGTGAAATTCTGATACATGGCGTGCAATCGGGGTATCTTTTACATTAGCAATGTCCAAGATATGCTCCCCAATGCGACGCCTGAGCTCTGACGGTTTTCCCAACATATTTCACCCCGCAGACACATGTCATGAGATAAATCACCCCAACTGATTTACAGTTGTAAAATGACCTGATGAAAAAGGTTCTCTCTGAAGTGCTGCTGGCAAAACTTTTGGTTTTATCAATGAATCCGCAGAATTTACATGAACCACAGGGAAAAGTCCCTGTGAGCGAATTCCGTAACCAAGACTGCGATTTGGGACTCACATATAGACTATGTGTCAACATGTCTCTCAAGTTGTTGCTGCGTCGGTAAGTGACTGCAGGTCTGGATGGAATAATACCCCCAATATCGGGGTCAGATTTAAGTATGTCCCAATGTTCATCAAGTACTTGACGTACAGACTCATGGGCTCTGTCAAACGTGCCAATGATTCTCACAGTACTCTCACTTGTGACTCTCTTTTTGGGAGATAACAAAAGATCCCTATTGGTACTCAACGAGTGTTGGTATGCCTGTTTGAGACACCGTTGAGGGTATCCACGGTTTTGAAACCTGTACTGCAGATCTCTCGCAGCCACCTTGAAATCTCCTAAATCTGAACAATTCCTCCTCACCCTCAGGTATTGGCCTTTGGGGATCCCTCTTTTGAGGGCCAGAGGATGACCACTCTCCCATTTCAAAAGATTATTAGTAGCCGTAGGCTTCCTGAACACATTAGTACTAATGCGCCCATCTGTACTCATTGAAATGGTGAGGTCTAGAAAGGAGATAACGGAAGAATCAATCTCCGACGTATGTTCTATTAACCCAAAAAGATATTTTGCCAATCATATTTTATTAATTTATTTAAAAAATAACCTAAAAAGTAAAGTCATCCCTACATTTTGATGTATTATTATTAGTGTTTGATCGAGCAACATAGTGCTTGGGTGCTCGAGTAGAACACCTCGGGATGCTTGGGTGCTCTACCGAGCACCGAGCACAATAGAATTCAATGGGAGAACCCAAGCATTAAACCAGGCACCCCCTGCTCTGAAGAGGGGAGGGTGTCTGGTTCATAGGAAAATGTCAGGAATTGATGGAAACACCACTAATATGGTTCAGGAACAGCATGAGGAGGATGTCCGGATACATCTTGGATTCCCACGTCGCTGCTGGGAACGATGTTGTCCGAGTAGTACGCCACTTTTACAGACTGACAATAATACGCACCAAACCGAAGATAAAATCTATTTTAGAGGAAAAATTGTTAGGAAACATTCTTTCCTGTATATTCACTTGTAGTGATGGACGAACATCGGCCGGGACGATTCGCGAACGCGATCAAATGTTCAAGAACCGCAAGTTTGCAGCGGGCCTCATTCACTTTAATGGCAGGCGAACCTGAAAAACCTTCAGGTCATATTTGCAGCCACCAAATACTTATTAGAAGTGCACAAATCATCCCACAACATGGACAGTGACATACCAGAGGGGGAATCAATGGCAAAAATTCCCCCCAAAAATATGTATTTTAATCAGGGGCCATTTTTTTGCGTCTTAAAGGGAAATTCTCAGAAATGTGCCTTGCTGGAGCCTAGAAATTTTTATTTTAGGCCACAGGAGTACAGGCCCCAAAAATGAGGCATTCACCTGACAGAAAACATCAAGTGATGTGGCTGGAGGTACAGTACAGACGAAAAGTTTGGACACACCTTCTCATTCAAAGAGTTTTCTTTATTTTCATGACTATGAAGGCATCAAAACTATGAATTAACACATGTGGAATTATATACATAACAAACAAGTGTGAAGCAACTGAAAATATGTCATATTCTAGGTTCTTCAAAGTAGCCACCTTTTGCTTTGATTACTGCTTTGCAAATCTTTGCATTCTCTTGATGAGCTTCAAGAGGTAGTCCCCTGAAATGGTCTTCCAACAGTCTTGAAGGAGTTCCCAGAGATGCTTAGCACTTGTTGGCCCTTTTGCCTTCACTCTGCGGTCCAGCTCACCCCAAACCATCTCGATTGGGTTCAGGTCCGGTGACTGTGGAGGCCAGGTCATCTCGCGCAGCACCCCATCACTCTCCTTCATGGTCAAATAGCCCTTACTTTCAAAGTTTTCCCAATTTTTCGGCTGACTGACTGACCTTCATTTCTTAACCACCTCAGCCCCCAGTGCTTAAACACCCTGAAAGACCAGGCCACATTTTACACTTCTGACCTACACTACTTTCACCGTTTATTGCTCGGTCATGCAACTTACCACCCAAATAAATTTTACCTCCTTTTCTGCTCACTAATAGAGCTTTCATTTGGTGGTATTTCATTGCTGCTGACATTTTTACTTTTTTTTGTTATTAATCGAAATTTAACGATTTTTTAGCAAAAAAATGACATTTTTCACTTTCAGTTGTAAAATTTTGAAAAAAAACGACATCCATATATAAATTTTGCTCTAAATTTATTGTTCTACATGTCTTTGATAAAAAAAAATGTTTGGGTAAAAAAAAAAATGGTTTGGGTAAAAGTTATAGCGTTTACAAACTATGGTACAAAAATGTGAATTTCCGCTTTTTGAAGCAGCTCTGACTTTCTGAGCACCTGTCATGTTTCCTGAGGTTCTACAATGGCCAGACAGTACAAACACCCCACAAATGACCCCATTTCGTAAAGTAGACACCCTAAGGTATTCGCTGATGGGCATAGTGAGTTCATAGAACTTTTTATTTTTTGTCACAAGTTAGTGGAAAATGATGATTTTTTTTTTTTCTTACAAAGTCTCATATTCCACTAACTTGTGACAAAAAATAAAAACTTCCATGAACTCACTATGCCCATCAGCGAATACCTTGGGGTGTCTTCTTTCCAAAATGGGGTCACTTGTGGGGTAGTTATACTGCCCTGGCATTCTAGGGGCCCAAATGTGTGGTAAGGAGTTTGAAATCAAATTCTGTAAAAAATGACTGGTGAAATCCGAAAGGTGCTCTTTGGAATGTGGGCCCCTTTGCCCACCTAGGCTGCAAAAAAGTGTCACACATGTGGTATCTCCGTATTCAGGAGAAGTTGGGAAATGTGTTTTGGGGTGTCATTTTACATATACCCATGCTGGGTGAGAGAAATATCTTGGTCAAATGCCAACTTTGTATAAACAAATGGGAAAAGTTGTCTTTTGCCAAGATATATCTCTCACCCAGCATCTTGGCAAAAGTTGTCTTTTGCCAAGATATTTATCTAGGTGGGCAAAGGGGCCCAAATTCCTTTTAGGAGGGCATTTTTAGACATTTGGATACCAGACTTTTTCTCACGCTTTGGGGCCCCTAAAATGCCAGGGCAGTATAAATACCCCACATGTGACCCCATTTTGGAAAGAAGACACACCAAGGTATTCAATGAGGGGCATGGCGAGTTCAAAGAAAAAAAAAAAAATTGGCACAAGTTAGCGGAAATTGATTTTTTTGATTTTTTTCTCACAAAGTCTCCCTTTCCGCTAACTTGGGACAAAAATTTCAATCTTTCATGGACTCAATATGCCCCTCAGCGAATACCTTGGGGTGTCTTCTTTCCAAAATGGTGTAATTTGTGGGGTGTTTGTACTGCCCTGGCATTTGAGGGTCTCCGCAATCATTACATGTATGCCCAGCATTAGGAGTTTCTGCTATTCTCCTTATATTGAGCATACGGGTAATGAGATTTTTTTTTTCCGTTCAGCCTCTGGGCTGAAAGAAAAAAATGAACGGCACAGATTTCTTCATTCGCATCGATCAATGTGGATGAAAAAATCTCTGCCAAAAAAAGAAAAAGGAGGGGAAAGGCGTCTGCCAGAACATAGGAGCTCCGCCCAACATCCATACCCACTTAGCTCGTATGCCCTGGCAAACCAGATTTCTCCATTCACATCAATCGATGTGGATGAATAAATCCTTGCCGGGATTTTTTTTTTTTTATATATACATTTGCCAAAGTATATGAACACCGCCACCTCCTCAGCTCATATGCCTCGGCAAACGTATCTTTTACTGCAGAGGAGAAATCTCGTCTTGCAGCGCCGCATACACCGACTTGCGTGTAATCTGACAGCAGCGCAATGCTTCTGTCAGAATGCACATCAGTGCTGCAGCTAGTCGATCGGTTGGTCCACCTGGAAGGTAAAAAAAAAAAAAAAAAAAAGAAAAAACCAGGCCGCAACGCAATAAATTTATTAACTTTGGAAGAGAACATCTAAACTTTAACTTTTTGAACTGAACATTAACCTTTTTGCTTACTGGTGTTTTTTTTTAATTTTTTTTTTTTACCTTTATAGAACAAACCTCTCCTTCCCCATGGGACAATGTGCAAAGCGCAAATCGCCCGAAGATGTGGCGAAGTACGTTATGCACTTTATCCCAGGTGAAAGGAGAGGTTTGCAGCAGCTGTGAGAGAAAGGGCCCTAATAGCCCTGTTTGCCTGTCCTGGTGAGATGTGATCCCTATGCTAGGTGTACCTGTGTGTGGTACTTCCGGAAACACTCTCCTAAGCATAGGGCAGGGTGGTCAGGACAGTCAGGACAGAAATAGCGGGTGTCACGCCTTATTCAACTCCTGCTACAGACACAACATTTTTTTCGGGGTGGCGGTTGGGTTGAGGTACCAGCAACGACACTGGGGAAATGTCGCTCGTGTAGACGGCTAACTACACTGGTGGATGGGGCCACGGAACCTCCTGGATAAAGGAGGTTCTCGATGATCTCTTCCTGGAATTTGAGGAAGGATCGTGTTCTCCCAGCCTTACTGTAGAGAACAAAACTATTATACAGCGCCAATTGAATTAAATATACAGACACCTTCTTATACCAGCGTCTGGTTCTGCGGGAAACTAAATAGGGAGCCAACATCTGGTCATTGAAGTCCACCCCTCCCATGAGCGCATTATAGTCGTGGACTGAGAGGGGCTTTTCAATGACACGGGTTGCCCTTTCAATTTGGATTGTCGTGTCTGCGTGAATGGAGGAGAGCATGTATTCACGCTTGTCTCTCCATTTCACCGCGAGCAGTTCTTCGTTACACAAGGCAGCCCTCTCCCCCCTTGCAAGACGGGTGGTTACAAGCCGTTGGGGGAAGCCCACGCGACTAGTTCGCGCGGTGCCACAGGCGCAAATCCGTTCTATAAACAAATGCCTAAAGAGGGCCACTCTTGTGTAAAAATTGTCCACATAAAGATGGTACCCCTTGCCGAATAAGGGTGACACCAAGTCCCAGACTGTCTTCCCACTGCTCCCCAGGTAGTCAGGGCAACCGACCGGCTCCAGGGTCTGATCTTTTCCCTCATAGATCCGAAATTTGTGGGTATAGCCTGTGGCCCTTTCACAGAGCTTATACAATTTGACCCCATACCGGGCACGCTTGCTTGGGATGTATTGTTTGAAGCCAAGGTGCCCGGTAAAATGTATTAGGGACTCGTCTACGCAGATGTTTTGCTCAGGGGTATACAAATCTGCAAATTTCTGGTTGAAATGGTCTATGAGGGGCCGAATTTTGTGGAGCCGGTCAAAAGTTGGGTGGCCTCTGGGACGGGAGGTGGTGTTGTCGCTAAAGTGCAGGAAACGCAGGATGGTCTCAAAACGTGCCCTGGACATAGCAGCAGAGAACATGGGCATGTGATGAATTGGGTTCGTGGACCAATATGACCGCAATTCATGCTTTTTGGTTAGACCCATGTTGAGGAGAAGGCCCAGAAAAATTTTAAGTTCGGAAACTTGGACTGGTTTCCACCGGAAAGGCTGGGCATAATAGCTTCCCGGGTTTGCGGTTATAAATTGTGTGGCATACCGGTTTGTCTCTGCCACGACTAAGTCCAAGAGCTCCGCAGTCAAGAACAGCTCAAAAAATCCCAGGGCCGTACTGATCTGAGCCGTCTCAACCCGAACTCCAGACTGGGCGGTGAAAGGGGGAACTACAGGTGCGGCTGAAGTTGGTGACTGCCAATCAGGGTTTGCCAGCACCTCAGGGATTCTAGGGGCTCTACGGGCCTGTCTGTGCGGTGGCTGCGACGGGGTAACTACTGCACGTGCCACCGTACCAGCTTCAACTGCCCTTCTGGTGCTCGCTACTTCACCATGTTGTACGGCAGTGCTGGTACTAGGTCCAGGGAGGGCTGCGCTGCTGGTGTATGCCTCACCACGTGATCCGGCAGCGACAGCCCCACTCTGCTGCTCTTGAAGCGGATCCTGCGTAACCTGTGGTCTAGCGACACGGGGCCGGGTACGCCTGGTGCTGCCAGGGACCTCAACCTCCTCGTCCGAACTTTGGGTCAGAGAGCCACTGCTTTCTACAGGTTCATATTCTGACCCGCTAGATTCGTCAGATGAGGGTTCCCATTCCTCATCCGACTGGGTCAGAATCCTGTAGGCCTCTTCAGAAGAATACCCCCTGTTTGACATTTTGGACTACTAAATTTAGGGGTATTCCCTGAGACTACCCAAGAAAAAAAGCAAGCCTGTCTTACAAAGGGGAGGCTAGCGAAGTACCGGAGGCCGCTGCGGTTGATAAAAAATATCGAAACTGATTTTTTTATCGCCGCAGAGCGTGTAAAGTGATTGTGCAGTGATCAAAAAAAATTAATTTTTTGTCACTGCGGTGGGGCGGGCGTGGGTGAACGCACGTGTGGGCGACCGATCAGGCCTGATCGGGCAAACACTGCGTTTTGGGTGGAGGGCGAGCTAAGGTGACACTAATACTATTATAGATCTGACCGTGATCAGTTTTGATCACTTACAGATACTATAAAAGTACAAATGCTGATTAGCGATACGCTAAACAGCGAATAAGTGACTGCGGTGCGGTGGGCTGGGCGCTAACTGATCCCTAAACTACCTAACCAAGGGGCCTAAACTAATCCTAAAACCTAACAGCCAATACTAGTGAAAAAAAAAAGTGTCAGTTTACACTGATCACTTTTTGTCTTTCACTAAGTGATTGACAGGGGGCGATCAAGGGGTTAATTTGGATGATGGGCGTGATGGAAGGTGATCAGGGGCTAAGGGTAGTGTTTGGTGTGTACTCACAGTGATGTCTGCTCCTCTGCTGGATCCAACCGACGAAAAGGACCAGCAGAGGAGCAGAGAAGCCATATAACAGATCATATTTACTAATATGATCTGTTATCTGGCTTGTGATTCGATTTTTTAAAAATCAGCAACCTGCCAGCGACGATCATTGGCTGGCAGGTTGCTGATGCAATAGTCCTTTAACTTTTGCCGGCCCGCGATGCGCATGCGCGGGCCGGCTGTGACCGAAATCTCGCGTCTCGCAAGAGGAAGCGCCGGCGCGTCCAGGTGGAATGAAACAACCACCTCCAGGACGCGTCCGGAGGTGGTTAAAGTAATGATGGCCACTCGTTTTTCTTTACTTGGCTGCTTTTTTCTTGCTATAATACAAATTCTAACAGTCTATTCAGTAGGACTATCAGCTGTGTATCCACCTAACTTCTCCTCAGCGCCACTGATGGTCCCAACCCCATTTATAAGGCAAGAAATCCCACTTATTAAACCTGACAGGGCACACCTGTGAAGTGAAAACCATTTCAGGGGACTACTTCTTGAAGCTCATCAAGAGAATGCCAAGAGTGTGCAAAGCAGTAATCAAAGCAAAAGGTGGCTACTTTGAAGAACCTAGAATATGACATATTTTCAGTTGTTTCACACTTGTTTGTTATGTATATAATTCCACATGTGGTAATTCATAGTTTTGATGCCTTCAGTGTGAATCTACAATTTTCATAGTCATGAAAATAAAGAAAACTCTTTGAATGAGGTGTGTCCAAACTTTTGGTCTGTACTGTATATATATATATATATATATATATATATATACATACAGTGCTGCCCATAATTATTCATACCCCTGGCAAACTTTTGGTCTGTACTGTGTGTGTATATATATATATATATACACACACACATAAAGTGCTGCCCATAATTATTCATACCCCTGGCAAATCTTGAACACCCCCTCGACCAAGGAACTAAAACGCAAGTATGAGAATATTTCTAAACGCATATTGTCTCTTCGCCTTCATATGACGACACTTGGCGAGTATCACAGAACAGAGAAGATCCCTGGAGGGATGCGATCCAACATCCGACCTAACCTTTTTTTTGGCAACCCCACGTTTTGCAAAAAGTTTGAAGTTTTATCTAACCGATATTCCTTGGACTTTATTTTGCTCAACATTGAGTATTTGCAATATGAACTGTCTATCCTGCATTGTGAATTAGGTGATATCGAAGCCAGTTTGCAGTCTCTTTTATCCCCTGAAGATCTCACTAAATATATGGAGGACTTCTCCTCTCAAATGAAGCATTTCCAACTGGACTCAGAGGAGAACAAAAGGGTCAAATGGTGGTGGGATACGGACGATTAAAAAAAGGGCAACATTTACAATTGGCAGACCGACAGACAATACAACACGCAACAAAGAGATAACAGAAGACGGAGGAAGACTGTCCAGGCATCTCCTAATGTTGAGCAGTCTTTTTTAGACCAGGGTCCACAAATGCCGGAGAGACGCGGCGACGCATCAGGAGAGGTGGCCGCGGACACAGAAGGTCAAGGCAGAGTACGCAGCAACAAAACCCGATCAATGGCAACCAAGATGGCCACAGGGAGGAGGAAGTGACTGTTGTCAATTTATCCTCCAAGGAACTGACTCCAGCTCAAGTAAGTGTCCTGTCGAAGGGATTTTCATTTTGTCCCAGTGCACCAGTGAACTGGTTTGAATTAGAATCTAGTTTATTTTCTTTCGCCGTATCAAGCTGAAAATATGGTTTCATAAAAAGAACACAATTGTGAGATCTCAGATGAGTGATTTCACTCTGGGATCCCTCAATTTACTTCAAAAGAGCAACTTCGTACCCATGGTTAATGAACCCTCAGTGGATGCTTACATCAGTGCTGTCAGACAGGGTATTTCTGAGCTCCGGCTCTCCTCCCAGGGAGACCGTGACTTCAGACGCCCCAATCTGACCACCACTGAGATTGAAGCTTTGGAGTCTCTTAGATCCGACCCCACCCTCACTTTGAAACCAGCTGATAAGGGGGGTGCGGTCGTAGTAATGGATACTTCCAAATATGTGCAGGAAATTATGCGACAACTGGGTGACCCACAGGTATACAGGATTTTGGATTCTGACCCCAAATTTATGATAGCGGACATCATCCGCAGATGCCTCAGGGAAGCTATGGCCGCTGGGGTTATCAATGGGGGTCTTTGTGAGTTTCTTGAGGTAGCACATCCGGTCACTCCGGTGATTTATGTGCTGCCCAAGATTCAGAAGACCCTCATCGATCCCCCGGGACGACCCATTGTCTCGGGCTCTGATTCTATCTTCAGCGGCATAGCCATCTTTTTAGATAAAGTCCTGCGAGATTTTTCTATAGGGGGTTCTTCCTATATACGAGACACATCTGACTTTTTGGTCAAACTACAAGATGGTGATTTGACACAGGTGTCTCCAGTTGTATTTGCATCATTTGATGTGACTTCATTATACACATCAATTGTGCATGAAAGGAATATAAAAGCCGTTGAATGAATGTTGATGACATCAACCTATACTCCTCAAGCCTCTGAATTTATAATTGACTTGCTCAGAATTGTGTTACATTATAACTATTTTATTTTCAGAGATGTATTTTATTTGCAAGAACGTGGTGTGGCCATGGGGTCTCACATGGCCCCAACGTACGCAAATATTTTTATGCGGTGCTATGAGGAGGAAGTTGTCTATTTGTCCCACCACTTCAGCCATGTGCTGAGGTGGTGGAGATACATCGACGACATCTTCCTCATATGGACAGGTTCAGAGACTGACTTGATGAATTTTCAGGGCTTTCTGAACAGCCATGATCCGGATTTACAATTTAACCTCGTTTATTCTAGAACTGAGATCCAGTTTCTGGATACCCGAGTGGTGTTTAATGAGGGCACGTTGTATACTGAACTATACACAAAACCTACTGATACCAACACTTTTCTGTGCTACAACAGCTCTCACCCTAGGAGAATGATCCAATCGTTGCCTTTCTCCCAATTTCTCCGGGTTAAACGTGTTGTATCAGATGAGGCCAAGTTGGATGCGACCCTTGATTCCATGGCCAATAGGTTTCAAGCAAGGGGTTACCCCAAACGACTATTGAGGGAACACATGGACAGGGTTCGCACTTTAGACAGGACTGAGCTGTTGACTTAGCGGAGAACTGTCCGTAACAGGGACAGGATTCCGTTCGTCTCCGTATACACTGAACTCAGCCCCTCTATAAATAGGATCCTCAATAAACATTGAGGTCTGCTTGGTACATGTTTTAAAGATATCCCTGAGTTTTCATGTCCACCCTTATCATCTTACCGTCGATCCAGAAACTTGCGGGATCAATTGGTCAAAGCCGATATTGGCCCCAAGGGATCCCTGAGACAAACCAAGTTGACGCAGTCCGGCCAGGGCTGTTTTCCTTGTCTGAACTGCGTCAACTGCAAGTACATTCGCAAAGGGAGGAATTTTGTATATCCCACCACTGGCGCAACCTACAGCATTTTATTCCATCTAACTTGTGATTCAAACCATGTCGTCTATGTATTATCCTGCCCATGTAATTTGCTTTATGTGGGTGAGACGACAACTGAATTAAAGACTCGCCTCAATAGTCACCGCCTCAGTATCCGTAAAAAACTGTTGGATTTGCCGGTATCCAAGCACTTTACTGAGGCCAAACATAGAGAAGGTGATTTGAGGTGCTGCATCCTTGACCACATACCCCAGCCCAGACGGGGTGGTGACAGGTCCAGAATACTCAAGCGTAGAGAGCTCAGCTGGATCCACAAGTTGGACAGCTTGAAACCCAAGGGTTTGAATGTAGAGTATAATTTTGGGGATGTCTTATGAGGGTTGGTTTTCCCCTGATGTCTAGCGGGATGTTGTTCCGCTACTTGTGTACATACTTGGAGAGTTATACAGCTCAATTTATTCTAGCTCTAACATTTTTTTTCTTCTTTTTTTAGATCACCTACACTCAGCACCGTGGGGGATGGAACATACGGATGGTGTGCATGCAGTATACCTCAGGAGAGGGCCACTCGACTGTATTTTGTATTTTGTTTTTTTATGATGGCATCTTTCACTTATGTTTTTGCCAGGTATGGCAGGCACCGCGGGATTGGTCCTTGTGGTACAATAGCCCCTGTTGGTGTAATGTGTTCATGATATTCATTTCATTTTATTACCCTGTGGCATCTAAGCACCTAGATGAGGAGATCCCTCTTGGGCTGTAAGGTGGCTCGACCCTGCAGGTACTGAGGATCTCGCAGTTGCGGTGGATCTTTACCTGGGTTGGGCATGCAGGCACCCGATTCTATGGGAGCTTTGTGCCCTTTTCAGGCCCCTGATGCCCGACTTTGCTCTAGGTTTGATGCGGTACACAGAGGTATGATCCATGGGCTAGTTTCCAATACCCAAGATGGCGCTTTCTAGCTAGGCCCTTCACTGGGCATGCGCATCATCGCGGCTAACTGGAGTGACGTCTGTATGACGTACGGTCGCCGGCCTGCTGTGATGATGCGTCGCTCTTCCTGTATGTCCAATACCCGTGATTGGTGCCTGGCCACGCCTGCGCAATGGGATGTCCACAACGCCGACATGGCGATAATGAATGAGCCTCCCTGCTGGTTCGGTATGTCTGCGGCACCACCGCCTCACTCCTCCCCTTGCATTATTTATATTTATGTATAAACAGTGTGGACGCATTGTCTGATCATATTTATTGTATTTGATTCACACATGTTGCATCACGTTTTTGATGTATATAGCATGCATGGTCATGCTTCTTAACTGATGATTTATTTTATGCACTATGAGACACTGTATTTATTCAATATATTGTTGTTATGACTTGTAACACACCCACCGGGTGATATGTGATCACATGATTTGTATGTTGATTGATTCCCCTATATAATTGTCACCATTTGAGTTGTATTTTTGCTTGAAGAAGGCTCATGCTTGGAGCCGAAATGTTGCACCACCTGGGTGAATAAAGGGTTCACTTGCTTTTACCTACCAGAGTGCCGCTCTTTTTTCTGGATCCATTTATTGGGGCTACAAGTCTATTCCCCTTGGGACGTGCACCCGTACTTTCTTCTTTGTGCCAGTGCCGCCATTTTTCTTTTTATATATATATATATATATATATATATATATACATATACACACACACATATATACACACATACAGTGCTGCCCATAATTATTCATACCCCAGGCAAATTTTGACTTAAAGTTACTTTTATTCAACCAGCAAGTAATTTTTTGACGGGAAATGACATAGGTGTCTCCCAAAAGATAATAAGACGATGTACCAGAGGCATTATTGTGGAAAAATACATTTCTCAGCTTTTATTTACTATTTATTATTTGAGCAAAAAGTGTCCAGTCCAAAATGATTCATACCCTTCTCAATAATCAATAGAAAAGCCTTTATTGGCTATTACAGCAATCAAAAGCTTCCTATAATTGCAGACCAGCAGTTTGCATGTCTCCACAGGTATTTTTGCCCATTCATTTTAGCAATGAGCTCCAAATCTTTCAGGTTGGAGGGTCTTCTTGCCTTCACCCTGATCTTTAGCTCCCTCCACAGATTCTCAATTGGATTCAAGTCTGGACTCTGGCTGAGCCACTCCAAAACGTTATTGTTGTTGTCTGCTAACCATTTCTTCACCACTTTTGCTGTGTGTTTTGGGTCATTGTCATGCTGAAATATCCACTGGTGCCCAAGGCCAAGTTTCTCTGCAGACTACCTGATGTTGTCGTTGAGAATCCTCATGTATTGCTCTTTTTTCATGGTGCCGTTTACTGTGATTATGTTCCCGGGTCCATTGGCTGAAAAACACCACCAAAGCATTAGGTTCCCACCACCATGTTTGACAGTGGGGATGGTGTTCTTTGGGTTGAAGGCTTCACCTTTTTTACGCCAAATGGAGAAAACATCATTGTGACCAAACAATTACATTTTTGTTTCATCTGACCATAACACAGAAGACCAGAAGTAGTCTTCTTTGTCCAGATGAGCTTTTGCAAAGGTCAAGCGAGCTTTTGTGTGCCTGGTCTGCATCCATGGAACCCAGCAGTATAATAGCAATTTGCATATACTCCAGAATGTTATGAAGAGTGATCAGATGAATTGCATAGCCCTTCTTTGCCATGAAAATTAACTTAATCCCAAAAAAAACTTTCCACTGCATTTCATTGCTGTCATTAAAGGACCTGCTGAGATCATTTCAGTAATCGTGTTGTTAACTTAGGTGAGAATGTTGACGAGCACAAGGCTGGAGATCATTATGTCAGGCTGATTGGGTTAAAATTGCAGACTTGACATGTTAAAAGGATATTGTGGCTACTAAGATTGCACCTCAATCAACAATTTATAGGATCATCAAGAACTTCAAAGAAAGAGGTTCAATTCTTGTTAAGAAGGCTTCAGGGCGTCCAAGAAAGTCCAGCAAGCGCCAGGATCGTCTCCTAAAGAGGATTCAGCTGCGGGATCGGAGTGCCACCAGTGCAGAGCTTGCTCAGGAATGGCAGCAGGCAGGTGTGAGCGCATCTGAACGCACAGTGAGGCGAAGACTTTTGGAAGATGGCCTGGTGTCAAGAATGCCAGTAAAGAAGCCACTTCTCTCCAAAAAAAACATCAGGGACAGATTGATCTTCTGCAGAAAGTATGGTGAATGGACTGCTGAGGACTGGAGCAAAATAATATTCTCCGATGAAGCCTCTTTCCGATTGTTTGGGGCATCTGGAAAAAGGCTTGTCCGGAGAAGAAAAGGTGAGCGCTACCATCAGTCCTATGTCATGCCAACAGTAAAGCATCCTGAGACCATTCATGTGTGGAGTTGCTTCTCATCCAAGGGAGTGGGCTCACTCACAATTTTGCCCAAAAACACAGCCATGAATAAAGAATGGTACCAAAACACCCTCCAACAGCAACTTCTTCCAACAATCCAACAACAGTTTGGTGAAGAACAATCCATTTTCCAGCACGATGGAGCACCGTGCCATAAGGCAAAAGTGATAACTAAGTGGCTCGGGGACCAAAACGTTGATATTTTGGGTCCATGGCCTGGAAACTCCCCAGATCTTAATCCCATTGAGAACTTGTGGTCAATCCTCAAGAGGCGGGTGGACAAACAAAAACCCACTAATTATGACAAACTCCAAGAAGTGATTATGAAAGAATGGTTTGCTATCAGTCAGGAATTGGCCCAGAAGTTGATTGAGAGCATGCCCAGTCGAATTGCAGAGGTCCTGAAAAAGAAGGGCCAACACTCCAAATACTGACTCTTTGCATAAATGTCATGTAATTGTCGATAAAAGCCTTTGAAACGTATGAAGTGTGTGTAATTATATTTCACTACATCACAGAAACAACTGAAACAAAGATCTAAAAGCAGTTTAGCAAAGAACTGTGAAAACTAATATTTGTGTCATTCTAAAAACTTTTGGCCACGACTGTATATTTAAATTAAGTTTAGCCTCTATTTCTGAAAAAGTTTAATACAGGATTTGAACTCACAGCTTCTGCATCACAGCCCAGAACTTTAACCACTAAACTATATTGCTGCATAGCCAGACACTAAAAATAAAATATAATATGAGACTTATACTGTATAGGTTTCAGTAGAAGTACAGTACAGTAGAAGTCTCATATATATAATTTTTATAAGTAACTGGCTATGCAGCTATTATAGCTGAGTGGTTAAGTGCCTTGCCTTTAATATAGAAGGTTGTAAGTATGAATCCTGGCAGAAACTATTCTGAAATACAGGCTAAATTAGATTTAAATACACTGGGGTGTCCCCAAGCACTGACTCCGTATATGGACATAGCTATATATGGAGTCAGAGCAGGGATTTCTAACCCAAGCTAGAGTCCAGACACCCTCCCCTCTTCAGAGCAGGGGGTGCCTGGGGTTCTCCCATTGACTTCCATTGTGCTCAGGTGCTTGGTAGAACACCCATCGCGAAGTGTTCTACACGAGCACTTTGGTGCTCGCTCAACACTACTCATTACATGCAAAGCGGGATATTTCAAGCCTTTATTTGTTATAATTTGGATGATTATGGCTTACAGCTTATGAAAACCCCAAATTCACAATCTCAGGGGGTATGGATTAATTAGCTAACTAGAGTGTGACACTTCGAGCCTAGAATATTGAACCTTTTCACAAAATTCTAATTTTAAGTTACATTATTGCAACTCCTTTTAAGTTGCATTACTGAAATAAATTAACTTTTGCACAATATTCTAATTTTTGGAGTTTTACCTGTATATGTGATGAAAGCGTTCAGTGTCCTTTTTCATTACCAAAAGGTAAAAAATATGCGCACTTCACTAGAGTTGAGCGAACACCTGGATGTTCGGGTTCGAGAAGTTCGGCCGAACTTCCCGTAAATGTTCGGGTTCGGGATCCGAACCCGAACCGAACTTCGTCCCGAACCCGAACCCCATTGAAGTCAATGGGGACCCGAACTTTTGGGCACTAAAAAGGCTGTAAAACAGCCCAGGAAAGAGCTAGAGGGCTGCAAAAGGCAGCAACATGTAGGTAAATCCCCTGCAAACAAATGTGGATAGGGAAATGAATTAAAATTAAAATAAAAAAAATAAAAATGAACCAATATCAATTGGACAGAGGTCCCATAGCAGAGAATCTGGCTTCACGTCAGCAGAGAATCAGTCTCTTCATGCCATAGCAAAGAATCTGGCTTCATGTCAGCAGAGAATCAGTCTCTTCATGCCATAGCAGAGAATCTGGCTTCATGTCAGCGCAGAATCAGTCTTCATGTCATAGCAGAGAATCAGGCTTCACGTCACCCACCACTGGAACAGGCCACTGTCACACATTTAGGCCCCGGCACCCAGGCAGAGGAGAGAGGTCCAGTAACAGAGAATCTGGCCTTATGTCAGCGCAGAATCTGTCTTCATGTCATAGCAGAGAATCAGGCTTCACGTCACCCACCACTGGAACAGGCCACTGTCACACATTTAGGCCCCGGCACCCAGGCAGAGGAGAGAGGTCCCGTAACAGAGAATCTGGCCTTATGTCAGCGCAAAATCTGTCTTCATGTCATAGCAGAGAATCAGGCTTCACGTCACCCACCACTGGAACAGGCCACTGTCACACATTTAGGCCCAGGCACCCAGGCAGAGGAGAGAGGTCCCGTAACAGAGAATCTGGCCTTATGTCAGCGCAGAATCTGTATTCATGTCATAGCAGAGAATCAGGCTTCACGTCACCCACCACAGGAACAGGCCACTGTCACACATTTAGGCCCAGGCACCCAGGCAGAGGAGAGAGGTCCCGTAACAGAGAATCTGGCCTTATGTCAGCACAGAATCTGTCTTCGTGTCATAGCAGAGAATCAGGCTTCACGTCACCCACCACTAGAACAGGCCACTGTCACACATTTAGGCCCAGGCACCCAGGCAGAGGAGAGAGGTCCCGTAACAGAGAATCTGGCCTTATGTCAGCGCAGAATCTGTCTTCATGTCATAGCAGAGAATCAGGCTTCACGTCACCCACCACTGGAACAGGCCACTGTCACACATTTAGGCCCCGGCACCCAGACAGAGGAGAGCGGTCCCGTAACAGAGAATCTGGCAGAATCTGTATTCATGTCATAGCAGAGAATCAGGCTTCACGTCACCCACCACTGGAACAGGCCACTGTCACACATTTAGGCCCAGGCACCCAGGCAGAGGAGAGAGGTCCCGTAACAGAGAATCTGGCCTTATATCAGCGCAGAATCTGTATTCATGTCATAGCAGAGAATCAGGCTTCACGTCACCCACCACTGGAACAGGCCACTGTCACACATTTAGGCCCAGGCACCCAGGCAGAGGAGAGAGGTCCCGTAACAGAGAATCTGGCCTTATGTCAGCGCAGAATCTGTATTCATGTCATAGCAGAGAATCAGGCTTCACGTCACCCCGCATTATAATGGTAAAATGAAATTAAAAATAGTATTGAATGAGGAAGTGCCCTGGAGTAGAATAATATATTGTTAAGGGGAGGTAGTTAATATCTAATCTGCACAAGGGATGGACAGGTCCTGTGGGATCCATGCCTGGTTCATTTTTATGAACGTCAGCTTGTCCACATTGGCTGTAGACAGGCGGCTGCGTTTGTCTGTAATGACGCCCCCTGCCGTGCTGAATACACGTTCAGACAAAACGCTGGCCGCCGGGCAGGCCAGCACCTGCAAGGCATAAAAGGCTAGCTCTGGCCACGTGGACAATTTGGAGACCCAGAAGTTGAATGGGGCCGAACCATCAGTCAGTACGTGGAGGGGTGTGCACAGGTACTGTTCCACCATGTTAGTGAAATGTTGCCTCCTGCTAACACAGGTGGTGGTGCACTTAGCTGTGGCGTGTTGACAAAACTTTTCCACATCTCTGCCATGCTAACCCTGCCCTCAGAGGAGCTAGGCGTGACACAGCTGCGTTGGCGACCTCTTGCTCCTCCTCTGCCTTCGCCTTGGGCTTCCAATGGTTCCCCTGTGACATTTGGGAATGCTCTCAGTAGCGCGTCTACCAATGTGCGCTTGTACTCGCGCATCTTCCTATCACGCTCCAGTGTAGGAAGTAAGGTGGGCACATTGTCGTTTACCGGGGATCCAGCAGGGTGGCAACCCAGTAGTCCGCACACGTTAAAATGTGGGCAACTCTGCTGTCGTTGCGCAGGCACTGCAGCATGTAGTCGCTCATGTGTGCCAGGCTGCCCAGAGGACAAGCTGTCCTCTGTGGGAGGCGTATCGTCATCGTCCTGTGTTTCCCCCCAGCCACGCACCAGTGATGGGCCCGAGCTGCTTTGGGTGCCACCCCGCTGTGAACATGCTTCATCCTCATCCTCCTCCACCTCCTCCTCATCCTCGTCCTCCAGTAGTGGGCCCTGTCTGGCCACATTTGTACCTGGCCTCTGGTGTTGCAAAAAACCTCCCTCTGAGTCACTTCGAAGAGACTGGCCTGAAAGTGCTAAAAATGACCCCTCTTCCTCCTCTTCCTCCTGGGCCACCTCCTCTTCCATCATCGCCCTAAGTGTTTTCTCAAGGAGACATAGAAGTGGTATTGTAACGCTGATAACGGCGTCATCGCCACTGGCCATGTTGGTGGAGTACTCGAAACAGCGCAACAGGGCACACAGGTCTCGCATGGAGGCCCAGTCATTGGTGGTGAAGTGGGTCTGATCCGCAGTGCGACTGACCCGTGATTGCTGCAGCTGAAACTCCACTATGGCCTGCTGCTACTCGCACAGTCTGTCCAGCATATGCAAGGTGGAGTTCCACCTGGTGGGCACGTCGCATATGAGGCGGTGAGCGGGAAGGCCGAAGTTACGCTGTAGCGCAGACAGGCGAGCAGCGGCAGAGTGTGAACGCCGGAAGCGCGAACAGACGGCCCGCACTTTATGCAGCAGCTCTGACATGTCGGGGTAGTTGCGAATGAACTTCTGCACCACCAAATTCAGCACATGCGCCAGGCAAGGGATGTGCGTCAAACCGGCTAGTCCCAGAGCTGCAACGAGATTTGGCCCATTATCGCACACCACCAGGCCGGGCTTGAGGCTCACCGGCAGCAACCACTCGTCGGTCTGTTGTTCTATACCCTGCCACAACTCCTGTGCGGTGTGGGGCCTGTCCCCCAAACATATGAGTTTCAGAATGGCCTGCTGACGTTTACCCCGTGCTGTGCTGAAGTTGGTGGTGAAGGTGTGTGGCTGACTGGATGAGCAGGTGGAAGAAGAGGAGGAGGAAGCTGAGTAGGAGGAGACAGGAGGCAAAGAATGTTGCCCTGCGATCCTTGGCGGCGGAAGGACGTGCGCCAAACAGCTCTCCACCTGGGGCCCAGCCGCCACTACATTTACCCAGTGTGCAGTTAAGGAGATATAGCGTCCCTGGCCGTGCTTACTGGTCCACGTATCTGTGGTTAGGTGGACCTTGCCACAGATGGCGTTGCGCAGTGCACACTTGATTTTATCGGACACTTGTTTGTGCAGGGAAGGCACGGCTCTCTTGGAGAAGTAGTGGCGGCTGGGAACAACATACTGTGGGACAGCAAGTGACATGAGCTGTTTGAAGCTGTGTGTGTCCACCAGCCTAAATGACAGCATTTCATAGGCCAGTAGTTTAGAAATGCTGGCATTCAGGGCCAGGGATCGAGGGTGGCTAGGTGAGAATTTACGCTTTCTCTCAAATGTTTGTGAGATGGAGAGCTGAACGCTGCCGTGTGACATGGTTGAGATGCTTGGTGACGCAGGTGGTGGTGTTGGTGGTACATCCCATGTTTGCTGGGCGGCAGGTGCCAACGTTCCTCCAGAGGCGGAGGAAGAGGCCGAGGCGGCGGCAGCAGCAGCAGAAGAGGCCGAGACGGCAGCAGAAGAGGTAGCAGGGGGAGCCTGAGTGACTTCCTTGTTTTTAAGGTGTTTACTCCACTGCAGTTCATGCTTTGCATGCAGGTGCCTGGTCATGCAGGTTGTGCTAAGGTTCAGAACGTTAATGCCTCGCTTCAGGCTCTGATGGCACAGCGTGCAAACCACTCGGGTCTTGTCGTCAGCACATTGTTTGAAGAAGTGCCATGCCAGGGAACTCCTTGAAGCTGTCTTTGGGGTGCTCGGTCCCAGATGGCGGCGGTCAGTAGCAGGCGGAGTCTCTTGGCGGCGGGTGTTCTGATTTTGCCCACTGCTCCCTCTTTTGCTACGCTGTTGGCTCGGTCTCACCACTGCCTCTTCCTCCGAACTGTGAAAGTCAGTGGCACGACCTTCATTCCATGTGGGGTCGAGGACCTCATCGTCCCCTGCATCGTCTTCCACCCAGTCTTGATCCCTGACCTCCTGTTCAGTCTGCACACTGCAGAAAGACGCAGCAGTTGGCACCTGTGTTTTGTCATCATCAGAGATGTGCTGAGGTAGTATTCCCATGTCCTCATCATCAGGAAAAATAAGTCGTTGTGCGTTAGTGCATTCTCTCTCTTCCACCCCTGGGGAAGGGCTAGGTGGATGCCCTTGGGAAACCCTGGCAGCAGAGTCTTCAAACAGCATAAGAGACTGCTGCATAACTTGAGGCTCAGACAGTTTCCCTGATATGCATGGGGGTGATGTGACAGACCGATGGGCTTGGTTTTCATGCGCCATCTGTGCGCTTTCTGCAGAAGACTGGGTGGGAGATAATGTGAACGTGCTGGATCCACTGTCGGCCACCCAATTGACTAATGCCTGTACCTGCTCAGGCCTTACCATCCTTAGAACGGCATTGGGCCCCACCAAATATCGCTGTAAATTCTGCTGGCTACTGGGACCTGAGGTAGTTGGTTCAGTAGGACGTGTGGCTGTGGCAGAACGGCCACGTCCTCTCCCAGCACCAGAGGGTCCACTAACACCACCACGACCATGTCCACGTCCGCGTCCCTTATTAGATGTTTTCCTCATTGTTCCCGTTCACCACAATTTTGAGAATGGCAAATTTGGGAATGCTTTTTCAACCCAGAACAAAAAGTCTGCTTTTACGGTCACTACAAATAACTTGACCAGCTAAAACTGTGCAGATTTGGTTGAATAGAGATGTGAGACCTGGTTTTTTTTTGCGCTGTGTGACAGTTATAGGTTTAATCACAGAATGACACTTCTATCAGCACGCTAGCGTGTGTCTTAGGTTTTTCTGAATGACACTATCAATACCTTCAATGTAAGATTTTCTTTTTGGGATAGATTTCAAGTAGGCCTGAAATACCACAAACTAGTTATTTTCAGAATGGCAAATTTGGGAATGCTTTTTCAACCCAGAACAAAAAGTCTGCTTTTACGGTCACTACAAATAACTTGACCAGCTAAAACTGTGCATATTTGGTTGAATAGAGATGTGAGACCTGTTTTTTTTTGCGCTGTGTGACAGTTATAGGTTTAATCACAGAATGACACTTCTATCAGCACGCTAGCGTGTGTCTTAGTTTTTTCTGAATGACACTATCAATACCTTCAATGTAAGATTTTCTTTTTGGGATAGATTTCAAGTAGGCCTCAAATACCACAAACTAGTTATTTTCAGAATGGCAAATTTGGGAATGCTTTTTCAACCCAGAACAAAAAGTCTGCTTTTACGGTCACTACAAATAACTTGACCAGCTAAAACTGTGCAGATTTGGTTGAATAGAGATGTGAGACCTGGTTTTTTTTTGCGCTGTGTAACAGTTATAGGTTTAATCACAGAATGACATTTCTATCAGCACGCTAGCGTGTGTCTTAGGTTTTTCTGAATGACACTATCAATACCTTCAATGTAAGATTTTCTTTTTGGGATAGATTTCAAGTAGGCCTCAAATACCACAAACTAGTTATTTTCAGAATGGCAAATTTGGGAATGCTTTTTCAACCCAGAACAAAAAGTCTGCTTTTACGGTCATTACAAATAACTTGACCAGCTAAAACTGTGCAGATTTGGTTGAATAGAGATGTGAGACCTGTTTTTTTTTGCGCTGTGTGACAGTTATAGGTTTAATCACAGAATGACACTTATATCAGCACGCTAGCGTGTGTCTTAGGTTTTTCGGAATGACACTATCAATACCTTCAATGTAAGATTTTCTTTTTGGGATAGATTTCAAGTAGGCCTCAAATACCACAAACTAGTTATTTTCAGAATGGCAAATTTGGGAATGCTTTTTCAACCCAGAACAAAAAGTCTGCTCTTACGGTCACTGCAAATAACTTGACCAGCTAAAACTGTGCAGATTTGGTTGAATAGAGATGTGAGACCTGTTTTTTTTTGCGCTGTGTGACAGTTATAGGTTTAATCACAGAATGACACTTCTATAAGCACGCTAGCGTGTGTCTTAGGTTTTTCTGAATGACACTATCAATACCTTCAATGTAAGATTTTCTTTTTGGGATAGATTTCAAGTAGGCCTCAAATACTACAAACTAGTTATTTTCAGAATGGCAAATTTGGGAATGCTTTTTCAACCCAGAACAAAAAGTCTGCTTTTACGGTCACTACAAATAACTTGACCAGCTAAAACTGTGCAGATTTGGTTGAATAGAAATGTCAGGTCTATTTTTTAGGCGCTGGGTGACAGGCTCAACTTGCCCCTGATGTAATATATGGTCAAAAAATAACCACACTGTTGATGGTTAAATGCACTTGGGTGACACAGGCTCAGCCTGCAGCTGATGTAGTATATGGCCAAAAAATAATCAGACTGTTGATGGTTAAATGCACTTGGGTGACACAGGCTCAGCCTGCAGCTGATGTAGTATATGGCCAAAAAATAACCAGACTGTTGATGGTTAAATGCACTTCGGTGACACAGGCTCAGCCTGCAGCTGATGTAGGATATAGCACAAAATAACCACACTATCGATGGTTAAATACACTTGGTGATGGCTCGTGCTGGCGCACCACAAGTCACAAAATGGCTGCCGATCACCCCAGAAAAAAAGTGATCTAAAAACGCTCTGGGCAGCCTCAAAAAAGTGAGCAAGTCAATAATAGCACTTCAATGATCCACAGCTGCAGATCGATCACAGAATGAAGTCTTTTGGAGGAGTTAATCTGCCTAATCTCGCCCTAACGTCGCAGCTGCATCCTCTCCCTATACTGATCATAGCAGAGTGACGTGCGGCGCTACGTGACTCCAGCTTAAATAGAGGCTGGGTCACATGGTGCACTGGCCAATCACAGCCATGCCAATAGTAGGCATGGCTGTGATGGCCTCTTGGGCCAAGTAGTATGACACTTGTTGATTGGCTGTTTTGCAGCCTTTCAAAAAGCGCCAAGAAAGCGCCGAACACCGAACCCGAACCCGGACTTTTACGAAAATGTTCGGGTTCGGGTCCGTGTCATGGACACCCCAAAATTCGGTACGAACCCGAACTATACAGTTCGGGTTCGCTCATCCCTACACTTCACTGTTGCATTTATTTGTGGTGAAAGACTTTAGTGGTTAATTTCAGTACAGAAAGAAAAAAAATATACGCACTTCACTGCTGCAGTTATTTGTGGCAAAAGCGTTCAGTGAATATCACAAATTCAGAAGATCTCAGAGGGGGGTATATATCTATGTCACTAAAATAGTAAATTTCCCCTTAAAACATAACATTTAATAATATTCATTAAAAACCCACAAAAAAAACAAAACAAAAATAAACTAGAATATCCTAGTTTATTTTAGTTTTTTGTGGGTTTTTAACAAATATTATAAAATGTTATGTTTTAAGGGGAAAGCGTTTAGTGTTTTATTTCAGTACAAAAAGAAAAATATATTTTCAGTTCACGTCGGCGGTTTGTATGTGTTGAAAGTAAAGCATGGCTGGGAGTCAGCAGGTGGCAGCAGTGGGAGGTCGGGAGCCAAACGTGCCCGGGTTAGACCACCTGCTTCGCAGCAGCCTACCTGCCCGGGAAGTAGTGGTGCAGGGGTTCACGGAAGCAGCGGCGGTAGCAGTCAGTCAGTGCAGACTGTTGTGGGGAAAATCACCTACTCGGCTGTGTGGCAGCTTTTTGTTAAGCCGCCGGAGGAGGTTAACATGGCCATATGTAGAATATGTGGGCAGAAGGTGAAGCGTGGCCAGGGTGGCAATGTTGGCACCACAGCCTTGCGTCAACATATGCAGCGTCATCATATGTGGTACTCTGTGGTATCCTCCTGATGCTGCTGCCGCTAGTGCCATCTCCACAGTCACCTTGCCATTCTGTGGTATCCTCCTGATGCTGCCGCTGCTACTGCCATCTCCACACTATATCACCTTTCCACTCTGTGGTGTCCTGATGCTGCTGCTGCTACTGCCATCTCCACACTATGTCACCTTGCCACTCTGTGGTATCTTGATGCTGCTGCTGCCATCTCCACACTATGTCACCTTGCCACTCTGTGGTATCCTGATGCTGCTGCTGCCACTACTGCTATCTCCACACTGTCACCTTGCCACTCTGTGTTATCCTAATGCTGCTGCTGCTACTGCCATTTCCACATTATGTCACCTTGCCACTCTTTGGTATCCTGATGCTGCTGCTACTGCCATCTCCACACTTGGTCACTTTGCCACTCTGTGGCATCCTCCTGATGCTGCTGCTGCTACTACCATCTCCACACTATGTCACCTTGCCAATCTGTGGTATTCTGATGCTGCTGCTGCTACTGCCATCTCCACATTATGTCACCTCGCCACTCTGTGGTATTCTCCTGATGCTGCTGCTACTACTGCCATCTCCACACTATGTCACCTTGCCACTCTGTGGTATCCTGATGCTGCTGCTGCTACTGCCATCTCCACACTATGTCACCTTGCCACTCTGTGGTATCCTGATGCTGCTACTGCCATCTACACACTATGTCACCTTGACACTCTGTGGCCTCCTCCTGATACTGCTGCTGCCGCCACCTCCACACTCTGTCATTGTGCCACTCGGTAACCTCCTCATGCTGCTGCCATCTCCAGACTTTGTCAGTGTACCACTCGGTGGCCTCCTCATACTGCTGCCAACTCCACAATCTCTCGTCGTTGTGCTACTCTGGCCTCCTCATGCTGCTGACATCTCCACAATATCTCTCGTCGTTGTGCTACTCTGTGGACTCCTGATGCTGCCGCCACCTCCATACTAGGTCATTGTGCTACTAGTTGGCCTCCTCTTGATGCTGCTGCTGCCACCTCCACACTCTTTCATTGTGCCACTCTGTGGTCGCCTCATGCTGATGCCAACTACAGACTCTGTCATTGTGCCACTCTGTGACATCCTCATGCTGCTGCCACCTCCATAATCTCTTGTTGTCATGCTACTCTGGCCTCCTCATGCTGCTGCCACCTCCACAATCTTTCGTTGCCATGCCACTCTGTGGCCTCCTCATGCTGCCACCACATCCAGACTCTGTCATTAGGCCACTCTATGGTCTCCTCATGCTGCTTCCACCTTACCACTTCATGACTGGGCCACTATTTTGCCTTTCGGCTTGGCTGACATCATGATTTATTTGACCTTTCTTCTTATCTGTCAAAAGGAAAGAAAAATTAGATGCACAACGGATCCTGTCTGGGTAGCAGCTGTAAGGCCTGTATGGTCCCATCAGAATTGGCTTATGATTTGGTAGCTAAAAGCAGGAGTGGGTACAAAACACATAAGTCATGCAAATATTCCATTCATGTGTCATCTCTGTTTTAGATCCACTCCTGTTGTTTTTTTTTTGCCATTAGTAATACTGATGGATTATTGAGCAAATGCTGAAGGTGTATGCTCCACAGACAGTATCCGTTTTTTGTGGGTTATTGTTCTGATGGATCAGAAGAAGGGCAAAATAATCAGTGACGTCAACACAAACTTACTGCTGACACCCTCTCCACTCTGTCCGGGGGGCTTTACTTGTATACGATGTAGGAAGTCATTTATGGAAGGTATGTGTCACTGAGATTCCTGGCCTCAGTGAGGTAAGAGCCAGTAGTTTTAAGTGTCAGCGGCAGCTAGTGCTGGTTGACACTGTTGTTAGTGTGGCTGTAAAGCCGATCTGGGCCGGCTCTTACTCGGACTAGCCAAAGTGCTGGGTGGGTGGCTGCTCCCCACGCTCCAGGCTGGGTCTTTATTGGCCTATATAAAACCCAGCCAGCAGTCTCAGCTGGGTGTGGATTATCCTCCATCTGACAGTAAAGCGCTTTCAGTCTTTGCGTGTTTTGGAACTGAGAACTTGTGCCGTGCTAAAGGGCTGAGAGACGCCTGCTGGGAAACAGGCCCCAAAGCCTGCTGTGGACTGCGGGTGGAAAAACTGCTTACCAGGTGAAGGCTTTTGTTCTGTGGACTTTCTATGGTGTGAACAAACACCAAGACTGCAAACCGTTACTGTTTTTCCCTATGTGTGAATAAAACACTGAACTGTCTTTGTGGTTGCCTCTGTACTGCGTCCGCTAGCCTGTCTACCAGAACAAATCCCTACAATGTGTTTAATAGAACAGGTTCTGTAGACATCTATGTGGAATCAGCTGGAGACGGTGTAAAAGTAGTGTGCTTCTTCTTGGCGCTAACACCAACCTGTTAGGCTGAGTTTTTACTTTAGTTTAGTCAGTTTTGGCCCCGTGACTGCCCAAATAAGTGAAGTGTGCAGTGATTCTAAGAGTGACGCCTGTCATCTGCATGTCATACAGACTCACAGTATTATTTCACTACCAAAGCAGACTCCCTATGCATGTTACTGCAAGGCACAGTGTTCTATACCACTAAAAAGACTCTCAGCAGCCAGGAAATAGCCATTCTTTAACATAATTTGCCACAAATATATCCGGATCAAATCAAAAAAATTTCCCTAAAAATTTGTCGAACCGGCAAATCGATTTTTGTTCTTTTATTCGCTCATATCTAGTTTTCACGGATCATTGTTAGGAGATTCTCTGGAAAGCAATTTTCAGCCTAATAATGTTCATGGAATACAGATGACACAGAGAATAAATAATGGACAGGTTGGCCAAACACAGATTCTTCACGGTTACAAACTTTGACAAGAAATTTGATTTGTTATGAATCAATTTGACACAAATCAAGATAAATCTGGTATACCCATGCCTCTCTGCCTAATCATATTCATCCCATTTGGTGGCCCAATCTCGGTGTAGGGTAAAAATTAAACTGCAGGGAGGGTATCACAGTGTGCATTATGCTCTAGTGCACCCACATTTATGCCTAATGTGTTCTGTTGGTATTGTGCCGTCAGTATTACAGGCAGTTGTAATTTATCACCGTCTACATCACTGTGCAGGGCAACCAGATTCACAGCTAATCCCTTCTGTTAAGCAAAAAGAAAAGCATACAACACCTTTCAGTAAAGCAAAAAGCAAAAAAAAAAAAAAAAAACACACACCCCTGCAAGAGCTGCGTCCAAATGGCTCCTAGGACTATTTTCACTCTAGCGTTAATATTTTCCGGTATTGAGATCCGTCATAGCGTTTTAATACCGGAAAAAAAAACACTTCTGTTTTGTCCTCATTCATTGTCAATGGGGACAAAATGAAACTGAACAGAACGGAATGCTCCATAATGCATTCCGTTCCATTCTCATACCGGATGCTGTGGATCCCTCATGACCCACAATGCAAGTCAACGGGGACGGATCCGTTTTCTCTGACACAATCTGACACAATAGAAAACGGATCCGTCCCCCATTGACTTTCAGTGGAGTTCATGACGGATCTGTCTTGGCTATGTTCAATACAACCGGATCCGTTCATGACGGATGCAGATGGTTGTATTATCAGTAACGGAAGCATTTTTGCTGGACCCTGCCAGATCCAGCAAAAATGCTAGTGTGAAAGTAGCCTTATTGGAGAAAAAAAAAATAAAGTTCTTTCAATGTATGTTGTGGCAGTCCAAACACATGCTTTTTAATTCCTTCTATTAGCTGTCGAATCACTGTGTGGCAGTATTACAGGTCACTGTTAGCGTCAGGACTAATTTTTTGCCATGACCGTAACTGTGCAGTGCCCCAAGATTCAAGTAGTGGCCCCATGACAGAGTGGGAGGGTGCCAGCAGCAGTGGCAGTAACCATGACAAAAGTAGCCCCATGACACAGTGGGGATGGCGGCAGCAGCAGAAGTGGCAGTAACTGTGACAATAGTGGCCCCATAGCAGAGTGGGGAGGGGGCAACAGCGGTGGCATACAGCACAAGATGTTGACAGATCAAAGTAGTAGCAGAACCTGACAACATCAGTGTGATAGCAAGGCCCAGTGGCATGCATATCCTTTTAAAAAATTTTTTACATGTATATGTCAGTAAGCAAAAAGGCCCTGTTTTTATCTTTGTTTTTTCTCTGTGATTTTTGTTTAGTTAGTAGTATACACTTGAGGGAGTGGCACGTTCAAGTGTGAATGTGCTTCTGTTTTATCCTGGGAGTAGCATGCTTGTGCACTTTTGCGCCTCCTATCAGACCGCCTTAATTAGTTGGCATATATAGCTATGCATGCTCTCATCGGTTGCTGGATGCACATAGACGTAACTAGGACCAGGACTTCCACAAACAAGGAGCTATCAACCGCATAGCATGATGGGTGAGGCAAGATTAAATAGAGGAGAAGGAATGACCACTTAAGCTACACCTGAGACAAGAGATGTGGCCATCCCCAGCAACAACACAGAAAGGTTAAACCAAAGAGACTGTCAATCAAGTACAGCCAGTCTCCTCGATCTTCTAGTCCCTGTCATAGGCGGTACTGTGACAGTACCCGCCCTTCTACGGGTGGCCTCCGGACACCCAGGACCATCTTTATCCGGATGAACACTGTAAAAGAGATTAGCATTAACATCGGCTGCTGGAACCCACATTCTCTCCTCTGGTCCGTAACCCTTCCAGTGGATGAGATACTGGAGGGATCTACGGAGAATTCGGGAGTCCACTATCCTGTCTATTTGAAATTCTAGATTACCGTCCACATGACAAGCGCGGGAGGTAAGGAGGACGGTTCAACAGGTTCTACATATCTTTTCAGCAACAACTTATGAAACACATTATGAATTTTCAAAGCCTGAGGGAGTTCAAAACAAAATGCAACCAGGTTAAAAATGGCAATGATTTTGTATGGACCAATAAACCTTGGACCCAACTTCCAAGTGGATGCTCTCAACCAGTGGCGTAACTACCGGGGAAGCAGGGGAAGCGGCTGCTTCGGGGCCCGGGCTGCCAAGGGGCCCAGCGCCCGGCAGCGTGTGTGAAAGTTTATTTTCAAGTTAGTTAAACCTGATACTGGCACATGGGGGGGAGGGGTTGGCACCTGATACTGGCACATGGGGGGGGGAGAGAGGCACTTGATACTGGCACTTTTTTTTGATACTGGCACATGGGGGGGAGAGAGGCACTTGATACTGGCACTTTTTTTTGGGGGGGGAGATGGCACTATGATACTGGGACATGGGGGGGAAGAGAGAGGCACTTGATACTGGCACGTGGGGGGGGGGTTTGGCACTTGATACTGGCACATGGGGGGGAGGAGAGAGGCACTTGATACTGGCACATGGGGGGGAGGAGAGAGGCACTTGATACTGGCACGTGGGGGGGGGGTTGGCACTTGATACTGGCACATGGGTGGGTTTGGCACTATGATACTGGCACATGGGGGGAGGCACTTGATACTGCCACTTTCCTGGGGGGGGGAGATGGCACTATGATACTGGAACATGGGGGGAAGAGAGAGGAACTTGATACTGGCACATGGGGGGGGGGGGTTTGGCACTATGATACTGGCACATTGGGGGGGAGATGGCACTATGATACTGGGACATGTGGGGGGGAGGAGAGAGGCACTTGATACTGGCACATGATGGGGGGGCATCTATGAGGACACTTACTGGCACATTATTGGGGGGCATTATGGGGGCACTAGGCCGGCAGCCTATCAGAGGCCGGACACTGAGGGGCATCTACTGGGGCACTATATATGGGGCATTTTATACTGGTACATTATGGGGGGCACTAGCAGGAAGGGGGGAGAGGAGCACTATGGGGGAATTTACTGGAGGCACTATATAGGGGTATTTTATACTGGGACATTATGGGGGCACTATGGGGACATTAGCTCAACTGGGGGCATTACAAGGGGGTATTTTTTTCACTGTCACATTATAAGGAGGATTATTACTACTGGGGGGGCATTATGGTGGGCTTTATTACTCCCCCATGGTATGACCCCCTAGTAGCAGCACCAGCCTCTCCCTTCTCTGCTATCCCTCTGTCCCTTCTCCAAATCCTTATTATGAAATCTTTCTCATTAGGATAAAGCACAACATCAGCTCCACCGAGCCCCCGGCCAAAGTGTGGAAGTGGCGTCCGAGATCCCAAGGGCCAAGCCAAGTAACTGTAAGTTTTCATATGAAATATGTTTGTTATACACATATAGCATACACTGTGCCCCACAATATACAGTATACTGCTACATTGTGCCCCACAATATACAGTATACCGCTACACTGTGCCAAAGGAGTAGGGTTTACACAGGAGGAGGGAGGTGCGAAGCGTGCTGGAGGGGCCCTTACAAATATTTGCTGTGGGGCCCAGTCACTTCTAGTTACGCCCCTGCTCTCAACTTAATGTTTCTTGTGGATAGCCACACAGAATCACCCACTCTCAGGTCCGGACCATTTATACGTCTCTTTTCAGCCATATGTTTATACTTATTGCCCATTTTTTTAAATTATTTTAAATCTTCCGCCAAAGAGAAGGACAATTGTACCCCCAGACGAGTACAGAACGCCTTCCAGAATTTGGAAACAAACTGAATCCCCCTATCAGACACCACATCAGAAGGAATACCATGTAATTTCACGATGTTATCAACAAACACTTGACCTGGTAATGCTATAAAGTGCGCCATCTTACTAAAGCGATCAACAACCACTAAAATCAGTTTTTCATGAAGAATTAGGCAAATCTGTGATAAAATCCATGGACAAATGAGTCCAAGGTCTGGACGGGATGGGTAATGGAAGTAAAGTTCCGGAAGGCCAAGTATGTGTCACCTTAGCATGTCCACAATTACTACAAGAAGACACATAGTCCTCAACACTCTTAAGCAACCCGGGCCACCTGCATCTACGAGAGATGAGATCGACAGTGGATCTGCTCCCTGGGTGTCCTGTGAGAACCATACCATGATGTTCCTCGAACACCTTGTGACGTAACTCAGAAGGAACAAACAACTTCCCCAGAGGACAAGAATCCGGTGCATTTCCGTGGGCCTCCAACACCTGTGCCTCAAGGTTGGGATATAGGGTGGCTATGACTACCCCTTCAGACAATATCGAACCAGGATCTTCCGAATACCCCCCCCCCCAGGAAAGCTTTGCAACAAAGTATCAGCCTTGACGTTCTTCACTTCAGGGCGATAGGTGACGACCATCTGGCCTGCCTAGGGTTCAGTTGTTTAGCCGACTCCAGATAAGCCAGATTTTTGTGACAGTAAGCACAGTAATAGGATGCATAGTTCCTTCCAACCAATGACACCATTCCTCAAAAGCCAACTTAATGGCCAGCAACTATTACCCACGTCATAATTCCTTTCTGCGGCGGAGAGTTTCTTAGAGAAGAAAGCATATGGGTGCCATTTACTAGGTGAAGGACCCTGCAACAAAACTGCTTCTACCCCCACCTCAGATGCGTCAACTTCCTCAATGAATGGTTGTGACACATTAGGTTGCACCAGTATAGGAGCACAAGAAAAACCCTCCTTCACCACAGAAAAGGCTTGTAATGCCGCATCAGACAAGACTGAGACATTTGAACCTTTCTTAGTCATGTCCGTCAAAAGTTTGACCACAGTCAATAGTTCAAAATAAATTTACAGTGGTAGTTGGTGAATCCCAAAAACCACATAAGCGCTTTCAGATTTTTGGGTAGATCCCATTCTAACACAGAATGGACCTTCTCCGGATCCATACAAAAACCTGAAGATCAGGTAACCCAGGAATTGCAATTCCTGAACTCCAAATACACACTTATTCATCTTAGTATACAATTTATTCTCTCTTAGGATCTTTAACACCTGTCTCACGAGATCCTGATGAGTCTCCATATCTGGAGAATAAATTATGTCATCCAGATACACAACATTAAACCTCCCCACCAGATGATGAAGAAAGATATCATTAACAAAATGCTTAAAAACCGCAGGAGCATTAGTTAATTCAAACGGCATGACCAGACTCTCAAAATGACCCTCTGGGGTATTAAACGCCATCTTCCATTCATCCCCTTCTTTGATCCGGAATCAAAAGGAAGGGGGTACGGATCACGGACCATAATAAGATTGAGCTCACGGAAGTCCAGGCATGGCCAAAGGGTTCTGTCTTTCTTCTTTACAAAGAAAAACCCCGCCTCCACTGGGGACTTGGAAGGTCTAATATGTCCCTTAGCCAAACTCTCTGCAATATACTCTTGCATGTCCGTTCTTTCGGGTTCAGAGAGGTTATATAACCTAGATTTGGGCAACCTCGCTCCGGGAATAAGATTGATAGGACAATCATATTCCCGACGTGGGGGTAACCCTGGCAACCACTCTCAGAAAATACACCAGAAAAATCAGAAAGAAAAGAGGGAACAGCGTTAGTGGTCAAGACAGAAAGAGATGTATTGAGACAGTTATCCATGCAATAATCACTCCAATCGAGACTCTGTCTCGATTGCCAGTCAACGGTAGGATTATGTTTGCTCAACCATTGTAAACCCAGAAGCAATGGAGCAGGCAGACCCTCCAGCATAAAGCACAAAATGGATTCCTGATGAAAATTACCCACTCTTAAACGGATGTCCTGCACCATCTGTCACAAACATTTCTGAGTAAGTGGTGCGGAGTCTATAGCGAATAGCAAAATATTTTTCTCTAATGCACTTGTTATCAACCCATGAATACAGACGAACTGATCATCAACTAGGTTAACCCTTGCCCCACTGTCAATAAACACCTCAATTCTCACTATTTTGGACTCTAGCGCCACCCCAGCAGACAGGGGAAATCAGGTACTACCAGTAAATGGCAAAAATAAGTTCTCTGACTCCCCACCCACACCACCAAGAGTAAGATAGGAAAACATTTTCTTCTTGTTTTCACCTTGACGCAGAACGTAAGGACAAACATGAACAAAATGTCCCCTTTTTCCACAGAAAAAATATACTCCCTTCTTATGACTAGAACTCTTGCAAGCAGGCCCAGGGGTAGCTCCTCTTAGCTGCATGGGTTTGTCACCAGGCATAAACTTAGGAGTCTCTCCTCCGAAGGTGTCAGAGTAAGCCGCCACTTTATATGATAGTTCGTCCTGAGAGTGAGGGACGTTTGATCTCTCTCTCAGGCGTCTATCCATACATATGGCAAGGGACATGGCCGCTTCCAGTGACTCAGGATTTTCGTGAAAGGCCAAGGCGTCCTTTAGCCTCTCAGACAATCTCTGACATAAATGACTACGGAGATCTGGATCATTTCACTCAGTATCCATAGTCCATCTCCTAAATTCAGAGCAATAGATCTCAGCAGAACGCTCTCCCTGTCGTAAACCACGTAACTTGGTTTCAGCCAGGGAGATCTGATCCGGGTCATCGTAGATAAGACCTAGAGCTATGAAAAATTAATCTACGGACAGGAGGGACTGTGATCCAGTCGGCAGAGAAAATACCAAAGACTAAGTGTCCCCTTTAAGCAACAAAATAATAATACCAACTCTTTGACTCTCATTCCCAGATGAGAGCGGGCGTAACTTAAAGTACAACTTACACGACTCTCTCAACCAAATTAAGTGGATGAAGGAATGAAGGAATTGGAGACCCCCTCAGGCCTAATATCAGGAGGTAGGGGAAAACAACAAACAACAAAGAAGATACACTTAACTTCCAGAAGTATGCGGACAAGCAGGAACTCAGAGAACCAACACCAGGACTTTTACAAACAAGGAGCTATCAACCGCATAGCATGATGGGTGAGGCAAGATTAAATAGAGGAGAAGGAATGACCACTTAAGCTACACCTTAGACAAGAGGTGTGGCCATCCCCAGCAACAACAAAGAAAGGTGAAACCAAAGAGACTGTCAATCAAGTGCAGCCAGTCTCCTCGATCTTCTAGTCCCTGTTACAGACGGGACAGTGACAGTCTGCTTTCCTGATGCACAAAGGCATAGGTAGGTTTAGAGTAGGACCTGCCTGACTGACTGGCACGGGTAGGCGGGCACAGATGTGTTTTGATAAAAATATATTGGCTGAGAGTCTCTGATTTTATCATATCAGAGTGAGGGCTTAGTCCATATATAATGCTTACATCTATTGTGTGCTGAACACTACAATTTTGAATGCAAGAAACAATTGTCAGATACGAACACATAAAAAAATGAAAGGTGATCCCACAAAAGAATATAACGCACAACTTGTAGAATTATGTAACAAGAGCAGGGAATTAAACATTCTGTCAGAACAAGAATACAATTATATAGTAAACACACAATGTAGAATCCTGGTATTTTACCGTTTACCGAAATTACATAAAGATCCAGTGAATCCACCAGAACGTCCTATAATTTCAGGTATTGATTCCCTTACAGCAAATCTATCTGAATATATAGATGAATTACTTCAACCCACGGTTAAAAGGACACTATCATATATTAAAGACACCATTCAAATTATTGAAAATTAAATTTTTGACCCAAAATGGATTATTGGAACGCTTGACGTCCAATCTCTATACACAATAATTGACCATCAACATTCCCAAGAAGAACAGACACATTCAAATTCACGTGCAATAACCATGTACATATGATATTAAAAGATTTTTTTAACCTGTAACACTAGTAGTGTTATAGATATTATCCAATGCCCATGCAACAAACAATATGTGGGAAGAACTAAGAGACCACTGAAAAAACGTATTGCAGAACGCCTTTCTAACTTCAAAAAGGGCAATGAAAATCACTTATTATCCAAACATCTCAAGATTACACACAATCAAAATCCCACTGGTTTGAAATATGCAGCATTAGAAAAAGTCCCAATATGTTGGAGAGGTGGAATGTCCAGACTCGAATCAAGGAGAATTTTTAAATTTGAAACCCTCCAACCATTGGGACTTAATGCTGAAATAGAAATTTTTGGACTCCTGTAGATATGGGCGGTGCCCGTTGCTGATGAGGAATCGGCGTCTGGCTGTCTATCAGCACTCCGATCCCTACTTATTGATGAGCTCTCCCCAATTTCACACTACTATCAAAAGATCTCATGTCCATTATTAAGTAATTTATTATCAAGTAATATATTATCAAGTAATTTTTATCTAAAAATTTTTATCTCAAATTTTTAGCTTAAAAATGTTCACCTTCGAGGTGCATCATTTGAAAGCCATTGCTTTTTCATAATCATACAGTATTTTCATATATACTGCCTTTCTATTTTCATATATATTGTTTTGCATATATATTGTCTTTTTATATACAAATATATAGTTTTTTATTATACTGAAAACCCACAAAGAGACCATGTATTAGCCTCCAAATGCATAGAAATCGTGAAATAACAGTAAAATACCATAGATCAATATGGTTCACAGTTTAGAGTGCAAATTCTAACTAAACAGAGAAAAAAAAGAAAAGAAAAAAACACATAAAAAACGCTCAGAAACTGCACTGCAATAACATACTAGTAGGTTAAGGCTGACATGTCAGCCTGCATTTGTGGGAGGGGCGTAGGCGCCCTTAAAAGGAGGCATGCCCTCTCCCCATTTGCGTGCGTTTCTGGTGCCTTTTCCCGCCTGACGTCACGCCCCGTCCTGCTGCTCTGCTGAGTAGGTAAGTTTTTGCTGAGGGTTCCCCTCCATCGCTTCCCGGGCGGCTGTTGGGGTAAGTTTCAGGCTCCACCGCACCCCCCTCCGGCGTGTCCATCTTTCCCCCCCCTCCCCCCGGTCCGGTCCGCTCCGCTCCGCTCCGCTCCACTCACCACTCACCCAGCATCCCGGTTCGCACGCCAGGCCCGGCCTCGCTCAGGCGCCGCCTGGAAACCAGATCTCGCGGGACGCCGGCAGCACTTCCGTTGCCATGGCTACGGATCTGGCGTCCCAGCCGGTCTCTGCTGTCGGGTTCCCGTCCTGGCTCCGGCCGCCACAGCAGCTCAAACCCCCTCGTCTGGCTGGTCCTGGCGCTCTCCCCACGGGCAGGTCCGTCGAGACCCAGGGGCACCGCGTCTTTCACACGCAGCCACCGGCCGGCGCCGGCTGCTGTTCGCCAAGCAATAAAGTTAAAAAAAAAAAAAAAAAAAAAAAAAAAAAGAAGGTTGTTATACACACTGGTTCGACTCCATAAACCCCATCATAGGCCCTCGCCGGCTCACACACAGCACAGCTGCTTGCCAGGGGCTGGCCCTCCGCTGGCTCCCACGGGCCCCCCCTCTGTCTGGCCAAAACTACAGGCCAGTCAACCCTCCACACCCCACGGCAGCGGTCCCGCTACCTTGCACCTCAGCTCCCACAAACAGTCTCATCAGTCGCAGGGTCACGCTTTTCCCTGGTCCAGGGTCGTACCATGGCATCAGGGGCCACCCCCCCCCCCCCCCCCCCCCCCCCGCCCCCCTTACGCTACTGATTATTGTTGCAGACTCTGGTTACTCTGCCGTGCTTGTCATCCATCGTCTGCCAAAAAGTTCTCTACGAATTCCACCCGCTGCGAACACCGCCTTTCCGCTCTGCCGCATCTACGAACATTGCTCGGTAATTACTTCTTGATTCCATGGCACAACATGCTCCGCCATGTTTGGGACCTATTTTATGTAAAGGTTACGTATTTCTTGTCATCTCATTGCCTTGGCGCTACGGGCTTACGTTTTTCTCTCACACCATACTGTTTCCCGGTCGCGGTTCAGGCTGACGTTCAGTTCGTCAGAGCCGGGGTCAGGAAAAAAAAAAAAAGGGGCTTATTCTCATGTTTGCTGTCTGTTTTCCGTTTGCAGGCTCACTTGTTGGGTTCTTTCTGTCGCCAGTTACGTTTCTGGCTCACGTTTCTGTCATAACATGTCTGCTGCCTGTTACGTTCCAGGCTTACGTTTTTCTCTGTCTAGCGTCAGTCACTTTCCTGGCTCACATTTCCCGTTATTTCATGTCTGTTGCCCGCCACGTCGGCGGGCTTACGTTTTTCCTTCTTTCTCTTGCCGGTTCCTCTCCGGTTCACGTTTCTTTACATGTCCTGCTGCCTGTCACGATTCAGGCTTACGTTTTTCCAATTGTTGCCTGTTACGCTTCAGGCTTACGTATCTACTGTACCCCGTCTGTTGCCTATCACGTCGTCAGGCGTACGTTTCCCCCATGTTTTTATTCCCCGTCACGCTGACGGTTTTACGTTGTCCATTACCGGTTACAGGTCAGGTTCATGCGGTTAATCACTATTTTTTGTCGCTATCATTGTTTTTCAGGTTCGATCGATATTATTTTCTACGGTACGACCCCAGGTTTGGTGTTTTTCCATGTGTTTACTCCTCTGTCAATGGCTACGTCCTCGTAGCGCTTACGTCTTGTTTTCACTTTCAGGTTGGTAAGGTCTTCCACAGTAGTCCCCCCCTTCATAGCTCTAGGCACTCGCTCGCCCCAAGTTCGCTCTTCATCACCATTCACGGCTCGGGTGTCGTCGTTCTGTCACTTGGGGTCTCCAGCTCAGATGTTAATTTTTGTTTATCACCTCACAGCCACGAAATGTCGCAGATTTCCAATTTCGAGGAAGCTCTGTCCGTCCCGGAGACACCCGCATCCGAACGGCCCTGCTCCTCATCCCTGAGGAGTTGGACGATCGCCAAGTTAATTGCGGAGCTTAATAGAAGAGGGATCCAACACCCCGCTTCCGCCCGGAAAGCCGAACTTTTCAGGCTACTCACAGCGGAGCCAGCAGCCCAGGACTTGGAGCAAGTCTCCATGTCCACTATGCAAGTGTCTCTGACACAACTGCACGCTATGATGAACACTATCGCCTCCTCAGTCTCGGACGTGCAGTCCAGACTCCAGGCAGTGGAGTCTCACCAGGGACTGTCATCCAAGCGGGTCGCCTCTCCACTGCCGGTGGCCCCCGTGGCAGGGTTGGTTCCCCCAGGTAGAGTTCTTTGCGCACCCGAGGTAGCTCTGGCCCATTTCATCCCCAGCAACATCAAGAAGGACATTTTAGAGGGCAAGGACGTCAACCTGGCGTCTATTTTGATAGCAACCCATGACACAGTGGAGAGCAAGACCATTGCTTGCGGCGATATGTCCATCGTCCTCAAAGCGAGGGACCCCCGCCTCAACAGGAAGCTAACCCCCATGGAGTTTGTCCTGGCGTTTAGCTTATACAGAGATGTCATCTGCTCCGTCCACCCTGAGAGGCGGGAAGAGTTGGACACTTACTTATACAGGGTCACGGAGTTGGGCCACAAGTACGGTGGGCAGGCTTTTTACGATTACCATCGTTCGTTCTCAGCTAAAGCCGCCGCCTCGCTGGTCCAATTCCAGCACCTTACGAACTGGGCGGTAATGGACATGGAACTCTTTTGCCGACATTTCGCGTGCCTCAGGGCACCGGCATGTACGTCATGCCAGTCCATTACTCACTCGTCGGACTGGTGCCCCAACTCAGGTCCCTCCACATCCCAGGGCAGATCCCTCCGTAGTAGCTCCGGGCCCCTCCCACGTCCTGGCGCCACCACGGATAAATTAGGTCGGCCAATAGTTTTTCTGGGCAACAGCCAGGTTTGTAATAATTTTAATCAGGAGGCTTGTTATTACAACAAGTGCAGGGCTCTCCACGTCTGCACAGGCTGTTTCAGGGCTCACCCGCAGACGGCGTGTCCTCAAAGAACAAGGCCATCCTGACTAAGCGGGGTCAACGTGGTCTTGTTAGAGTCCCTTTTGCGCGAGCACCATAGGCCGCATTGGGTGCAGTTCCTGGTCTCCGGGTTCACCACAGGGTTCCACACGGGGCTAGTAGCTCTCCCACAAACTTCCTGGGAAGGGCCCAATCTACTGTCAGCGAGCAGGGACCCTGAGCCGGTGGGGACTCTGATCAATTCAGAGTTGGAGAAGGGGTTTCTCATCGGCCCCTTCCCCTTCATTCCATTCGACCTCTGGAGGATCAACCCTATCGGTATTGTGACCAAGCAGTTCACAAATAAAGCACGGTTAATCTATGACTTGTCGGCGCCTCATGGCTCCAGTGTACCCAGTCTCAACTCCTTAGTGCCTTCTGAGGAGTTCTCCATGAGCTACGCCACCATAGACGAAGCCATACAGCTGATCCTCCAGGTAGGTCGGGGGGCGTGGTTGGCAAAGGCAGATATCGCCGACGCCTTCAAGCTGCTGCCCATTCATCCACGGCTCTGGGGGTTCTACGGTATCAAGTGGCAAGATCAGTACTTCTTTGCCAATCGCCTGACGTTCGGGTCCAAGAGCAGTCCCTGGCTGTTCGACCAGTTCGCGCAGGCATTGCATTGGATCCTGGTCAACCACTGTGGTTGCCCTATGACCATCCACTACTTGGATGATTTTCTCATCATTGAGAGCCCAGACCGCCAGCCTTGCAAACTCCAGGCTCTGCTGCACATGTTCGGCCGACTTAATGTTCCGGTGGCAGCTGCAAAAACCGAAGGACCCGCCACGGTAATCACCTTCCTAGGTATAACGCTAGATACAGGGAAGATGGAGGCCAGGCTTCCAGCCGAGAAATTGGCAAAGATCAAGACAGCCATTTCAACCGCGGCGGGCTGCAGGACCTGCACCAAGGTCGAGTTGCAGTCCCTTTTAGGCATGCTCAACTTTGCCACCAAAGTCATGCCCCAGGGCAGGGCCTTCATGTCCAGGCTTCTCCAATTGCTCCCCTCAGCCCCAGAGCAGGACAGTCTCGTCACCTTAGACGCACAAGCCATGGCCGACTTGTCCATGTGGGAGAACTTCCTGGCCTCTTGGAACGGTGTCTCGTTGTTCGTTCCTCGGCTAGGGCCAGAGTCCACCTTGATTTTCTCAGACGCCGCCGCCTCCGGGGGGTTCGCGGCGATCTGTGGGAACCAATGGTTCGCGGGCCCTTGGCCACCCGAGGTATCAACAGCCAGAGACGCCTTGCAGTCATCCCCTTTGCTGGAGTTCTATCCAGTGGTGGCGGCTGCCCAGGTCTGGGGCGGCCAGTGGGCCAACTCTTCGGTGGCGTTCATCACTGATAACCAAACAGTGGTGGACATCATCACCAGGGGCAGGTCTCAGTCGCCCCAGATCATGTCATTTGTCCGCAGGCTGGTCTGGCTCTCGCTGGTGCACAATTTCCACGTAACATGCAAGCACATCCAGGGGGTTCACAATGTGGCCGCAGATGCCCTATCTCGTTTTAATTATGAAACTTTCTTCCAGGTCATGCCAGCGGCAGACCGTGTGGGGCTTCCTCCTCCGATGTACCAATTGCTAGTGTTGGATTAAACCTTTTTATTAATGCAGCAAAAACATTGATGCAGAAGTCTTTGTCTCACAACACCGCCAGGAATTACAGGACCGCCTGGAACACCTTCAACAAGTTCAGGGGCCTACACCCAAGTCGAGACACCAACAAAACCACGTACATCACAGCTTTCATAGCCTTCTGTCATTTCGATCTCAAGCTGTCCTTCAGCACCATCAAAGTGTATTTGGCCGGAGTCCAACATTTTTTCATGTTGGAAGACCCCGAAAGCAGGTCGGTCTTTCTATCCCAAGCAGTCAGGGCAACCCTTAGGGGGGTTCAGAAAAATAATATCACAGCCACCCCAAGCAGGCAGCCCGTATCGGGGGAACTATTTAGGAAACTTTCAACCTCCCTAGATAGTCTTCCTTTTGGGCTCCTTCCCAGCATAGTCATCAAGGCCGCCATGTACCTTAGTTTCTACGGGTTCTTAAGACCCGGCGAAGTCACCCGCACTTCAGCTAGGTCCAAGGGTCTCACCAGGGGTCAACTAGTCTGGCACCACGACCATTTCTCCCTGCACCTCCTTACTTCCAAAACCTCGCAGGTAGGTCCACCAGTGGAGGTGGATTTCTTCGCTTCCGCCAACACATGGTGCCCGGTCCAGGTACTCAAGAGTCTGCTGTCGGCTCTGGGGGACTCCGCCCCTGACCACCCATTGCTCCTGTTTCAGGCCACAGCCCTCACCGCTTCGCAATTCATTTCACACGTCCGCACTCTGGCCATGGGTTGGGGTCTCGACCCCAAGACCATTTCAGGGCACTCATTCCGCATTGGTGCCGCATCCGCAGCATCAAAACACAACGTCCCCAGCCACATCATCCGGAAAATGGGTCGCTGGCGCTCCTCTTGCTTCACACGATACATACCTAACCCGCAGGTCGAGATATCCCAGGCTTTCCACAAGTTGGTTTTGTAAATCGGTTCACTGCCCAATAAAGGTTTTTCCTCCCTACCTGTTTGTCTTTTTGCCCCCTTTTAGGCTTACCCCCGGCATGGCTAAGGGCACATCACCAGCCATATCAGGTAGGCATGGTGGTTTTCCTCTGTCAGGTTCGGCACGTTCAGGCACGAGCTCGGCCGTAGCCTTGACCACAAGTAGGTTAAGGCTGACATGTCAGCCTGCATTTGTGGGAGGGGCGTAGGCGCCCTTAAAAGGAGGCATGCCCTCTCCCCATTTGCGTGCGTTTCTGGTGCCCCACCCACCCTCCCCTTTTCTATTCATACTCATCAGGGTATGCCCCCTTTTAGGCTTACCCGCGGCATGGCTAAGGGCACATCTCCAGCCATATCAGGTAGGCATGGTGGTTTTCCTCTGTCAGGTTCGGCACGTTCAGGCACGAGCTCGGCCGTAGCCTTGACCACAAATGGGGAGGATTATAATCTTATACAGTGTATTTGTTACTATATATCATTCATTTGCAGTCATGTTTGGGATCCCCCACTTGTACTATGCCACTGGGAGACCACCTATAGACTGAGATATATGTACAATAAAAAGCACTATGTAAAATAAGGAATCCATTCCAGATCTTGGGGAAGATCCTAATTAAGACATTTAAAAAGGGTATATAAACCCATAGTCATTAGGGGTCTTGCTACCACTGAAGAAGGATGAATTGTGATAACTCCGAAACACGTCTGGTATTTACGGCCCCTCTATCAAAGAAACATCAGACACAGATAAAAACAAAGATAAGGAGCGCTCCCGAAAAAAAAACAGAGAAGTTTGCAAAGTTACCTAAGGACTGAGTCCGAACACAGACCAGCCTAAACAATATATAAGCTGAAGGATACACTTTGCCATCTAGTGGTGAGTAGTGATCATTACAACAAGGCTCACTGAAACAGGAAGTGGCAGGTAAGATCGCATTTGGAGCGCAAACACACGTGTGACGCCACGGCAGCTGCGAGACCCCGCTTCGGATCTACAAACAGTGAGTAAACCACATGCAGACTGCGCCACTGTTAAAATTTGGAACCGCATTTGCCATACCGTATGTGGAAAAGTCTGTTCTCTTAAAAACCTGGAAATCCAGAACTGTGTTTTAAAGCAAGTTTTAGCGCAATTGTTGTGACAACTGACAACTTTGCCGTTAGCATATGGAACTTCATAGTCATTAACCACAAGGGTTCAACTGTGTATCTGTGTTTGACATTAGCTGTGGACAAGTATTTGTTCCAGGTGCTATTATTGACTGGATACAACAAGCTATCCATTTAAATCTCTATTACAGTATTTTAGGAATATATCGGAACGTCATATATTGGACAGTCACCATATTGATTGGTTTTACAAGAAGATTTACTTCATCCTATTCCAAATATCCTATGATACATTGTCAGAGTTATTTATTTATTTATATACATTGTGGAGTATATTTTATACTGTATACATATTTTATCAATTAACATTTTTATTTTTATTTTCATCTTTTTAATTATCAATAAATTTATTGTATGTACTATTATAGCGTATCCATAATTGGGTCCAGGTATTAGGTGTGCCCGACCAAATATTATACCCACTATGCATTATTATATGTTTTCTGTGATTTTTTTTTCCATAAATGTAGCCATGGACATCTGCATATTTACTTATCATATCATGCAGGTTGTTTTTATCTTAGTTTTTTCTCTGTGATTTTTACAGGGCCGTTGTGCCAACATTAGCATCTTGGCCACACCTCACATTCTGCCCACATATCTTGCATACCGCCATGCTAACATCCCCAGCGACTTGCTGAAAAATTCCCACACTGGCGAGTTTAGCATTTTTTCTCCACTACTGCATTATGCCTGCCTGCTGCTGCTTTTGTGAGCCCGTGCACTGCTAGTGGGTATCTCATAGGTAGTCTCCTGAGTAGCAGATGGTGTACCCCTCCCGTGTTTTACTGCAGATCTCCCATTGCTTCCACTCTGCTGTCTCACAGGCATACTTCTACCCTGCTGTTTAATGGGCACATTTCCACCCACTCATCCTCTTCACCCAGCTCCGATGTTCAATTGACAAGATCATCATCTAAATCAGTTTGTTCCTCTACTCCAAGCCTGTTACTGCTAACTGTCCTCAAAAGGCTCAACCTCACTGGAAAGCAGAGCAGAACTGGCAGTGTACCTTACTTGGCTAGAAGAATGAGCAGCAAAAGCAAGATGCAGGTTCAAGACAGGTCAGGGAACAGAGGCAGTTCCTGGACTATGCCAACTAAGCGTAGTGTCAGAGGAACCTACCGATTCTTGGCTGTGTGTATCTGTTGTCACCTGAGATGATGAAGAGCGAGTCAACCATTCCAGTACAGCTGGATTGTTGGTCAAAACAAGACCTCTGGATGACAGTGGCAGCTCTGGGCTTTTACTGCGGCTGCTGTTACCACCACTCCTTCCTCTGCTCCTACATGTGCTGGCTGCAGCTACATTTTTGCCACTTCCAATTCCTTTGGAGGTCCCAGGCAACTGTCTATTGGCCATAGTATACAATAACTGAATCAGTAATATAGCAGAGAAAGTATAAACGGCTTAGCCGTTGAACAAGATAAATGTGGCAATATATTAGACCGCCTGTTAAGATGGAGAGTCTGATACACAGTAAAGATAGATAAATGACTGAGATCACAGGGGATTGGCTAGATGTGCAACACACCTCACCACCAGGACCGATCGTGTCCCTAGTTTTTAGAATGCAGAGTGGTGTGGTGCGGCCTTAATAGTTTGTGTGTGTCAAGTGCTTCTACCTGGATACATCTCTCTCCAGGATTAGGCTTTAAAGCAATAGAGGGGAGAGTTGTAGTAGGTGGAGAATAAGTTGAGTTCAGACTTGGTAAAAGTTCAACAGCTTTACTTGAATAAAGTTGCATCCAGACAATATTTAGTCTTTCTCTTGGTTCCAGCAGGTTTTGGGGCAAACTGGCAGGCAAACTTGAATATTCTGCTTTAGATATCTGCTGTGCTAAACTCGGCTTCTGTCTGATTACTGGACTTGTTAATGGTTCTGGTTCCATTGGAGCGGGGTGCCTTTGGCTGTTGAACCCCACTCAATACTCTGTCTCTTAATCTGTAAGGAGTCATGGTGCTCTATGAGCTGCTTCCCTGGAGAGACTCCTGCTGCAGGAGGGGGCCCCTACCCTCAATGCTCCATCTTTTATGTCTTGTCAGCTCCACTATCAAATCTAAAACTGACTATAGCTTCCTGTAACCCCTCTCTTGGTAAAAAGGACTAGCCCACTTCTGCTCAAAAGGGGGAGAATGAAATGATAAGTTACATAGTTACATAGTTGATACAGTTGAAAAAATACATAAGTCCATCGAGTTCAACCAAGGGATAGGTGGGGACGCAAATCCCAGAAGGAAGAAAAGTTCCATTCTATCTAAAGATACGCTTTCTGCCAGATACACTGCCACCTGCTGGTGAACCAGGCACAGAACATTTACATAACAGTTTCATAGCAATACTTTTAATGCACAATGTAAGAGGACCTAAAATAAATTTAGGCGCAATGGCATTTAAAAAGAAAACTGGCACGGGGGGAATGATAAATTCCTCCCAATGCTTTCTTGTTGGACTGCTGATAATCACACTGTATCCGAATAATGCATTTTACAACCCTTGTAATTATTTCACTGTCAGATCAAAAATCTCTTTGAAATAGCACAAAGACGTTTAAGCTTTATTTTATGCTGCACACAAATTGCTTCACTACCATTACTTTCATTTTCCTTTACAATTCTTTGCAAAACCAACTTCTAATGGCAACATAAAACAAGGGAGAATGTCAGTTATGAGATTGGTTGTCTATTAAAATAGATAAAACATATGGTAAATACCTATACCTTTATGATCCGTCTGGATTGCACCACTTGGGAAGGTAGAACAAGGTACAGTACATATGATGTAGCTATTGCTTAAAAATAGTTTTTGCTAAATTGAACTGTTTCTGAATATACCATTCAGTCATGTACGCCACAATTAAGTTAAAAAGCATAGATTGCATCATTGCCCTTCTATGCTGATAACAGCAAGAATTTTAATGGCATGCTGTACACTGGAGTGCATCCTCAGGCTAAAACTAGTGTGATTATGCAAATTACTTATACTGTAGTGACACTGGTTTGTCAAATGTGATTCTCATTATCATGCCATATTAAAATGACTACCACACATTGTCAGTACAAATTGTACATATATTGTAAAAAAGTTTAAATTAATATTAATTAACCTCTTCACGACCGCCAGTCGCGTCTTTAAACATGTCACCTGCTTGCACATGCAGCGGGCACCATAACGCCTGGGTTTCTGCTGTTTTAAACAGTAGAGACCAGCGACAGATGTATGTGATCAGCCATAAGTCAAATATGACCACGGCATCTGAATGGTTTGGAGGCGGGAACCATGCGCTCACATAACAGCTCTCCCTGGCTGAGATGAGGTAAAATATATCAATAGAGGTTACCAGGTGGCAGCACTGTAGTGTTATATTTAAAATGAGTTGTTCTATATAGCCATCTATACTACATTGCCATCACAGAACACAGTGGGAAATCTAATGATTGGCAGTTATAGTAACCAAGGATGAATAAAAAAAAAAAAGTAAAACTTTTTTTGTAAATATAAAAAATATTGAAGTTCAAATCACCCCCTTTCCCCATAATCCAAACAAAAATACTTAATCAATAAAAAATACACATCATGACTATCGCTGCGTGTATTAAAATATGACAAAATTAATCCCCATTCGGTGAACGGAAAAATAAAAAAACATCCAGTTCAACATTGTTTTTGTCAGTTCAGCTCCCCCAAATAGTTTTTATATAAAGTGATCAAAAAGTCAAACACACTTCAAAATGGTATCACTAAAAAGTACAGATCGCCCCACAAAAAATGAGCCGTCACAGGAGAATGAAGTTATCAGGTCCATTTTACTGGATAGTGAATGTCCTAAACAACAAACAAAAAAAACATAAAACATAAAACTGTGGCATAATTGCATTTTATTCCACACCATTTGGAATTTTTTTTCCTGCTACCTACAACATTGTATGCAACCGTAAATGGCGCCATCAGAAAGTACAACTTGTCCCTCATAAGGCAATGTGATTGGAAAAATCAAAAAGATGACTGTTGGAAGGCGGGGAGTGAAAAACGAAAACGAGAAAACAGAAAATTACCCATTCCTCTAAGAGTTAAGAGATTACATTGGAATTTATATCTGAAATGTACCTTTTATTATTACACATAAAACCAGCATTTCTACAGTAATTCTTCAATTAATTAAAGGAAATATACGTTCACTATAACTTTCTTTCTATAAGAGACGATTGTGTCCCCTTTTTTTCAGCGTCTTTAACACGTGGGCAAAGGGCAAAGTGTTAGAGTAAGGGTTCATGCCCATGAGCTCTGTGCCCTAGCTGTTGACCGCAAATTGCGGTCCCTAGTGCACAGGCATTGGCCATGTGCATTCTGCTTGTGGATGTGGACCCATTGACCTGAATTGGTCCGGGATCCACAACATACGGCCATATGGCCATAGAACATGTTCCATCTTTTTTGCGCTTTTTTGTAGGGCTTCCTTGGGCTTTAGATCTATGCCTCCACACCACAAAAAATTTGATGACGCCCTATGTTCTGTCACATCTGGCAGATGCAGATCTATTCAAGTGAATGGGTCCACATCCGTGATACGGAGGGCATATGGACCTTTACATTCTACATCACTGGCACTGAACAAGTACACTCATGGGCATGAGCCCTAAAAGACAAATCAAGACCATCTGACTTCAAGCTATTAAGTAGAGGTGACTACTCAAATAGATCAGTACATAAGTGTCGTGTCATAAATGCAACATTGAGAAATAAGCTACTCTTTCTAAGAAAGCTAGCTGATTGCACATACATATGCCGCCTCATGGAACTTAAACAACCCCCCAAAAAATTTCAACCATGCTAACCCCCTCCCCCGCGCAAAAAAAAAAAAAAAAACTTGGAAAGTGAGTACATGGAAATTGACCTTCAGGCATTAGAGGCATGATGCAGGTCCCATCATTGCCTTGACTGTGATAAAATATTGCTACTGAGGCATTACTTATTCGGTGTCTTACAGAAATCTAACCCCCCCCCAAACAAAAAAAATATATACACTCACCTAAAGAATTATTAGGAACACCATACTAATACGGTGTTGGACCCCCTTTTGCCTTCAGAACTGCCTTAATTCTACGTGGCATTAATTCAACAAGGTGCTGATAGCATTCTTTAGAAATGTTGGCTCATATTGATAGGATAGCATCTTGCAGTTGATGGAGATTTGAGGGATGCACATCCAGGGCACGAAGCTCCTGTTCCACCACATCCCAAAGATGCTCTATTGGGTTGAGATCTGGTGAAAGTGGGGGCCATTTAACTCATTGTCATGTTCAAGAAACCAAATTGAAATGATTCAAGCTTTGTGACATGGTGCATTATCCTGCTGGAAGTAGCCATCAGAGGATGGATACATGTTCTCATTCTGTTTACGCAAAATTCGGACTCTACCATTTGAATGTCTCAACAGAAATCGAGACTCATCAGACCAGGCAACATTTTTCCAGTCTTCAACAGTCCAATTTTGGTGAGCTTGTGCAAATTGTAGCCTCTTTTTCCTATTTGTAGTGGAGATGAGTGGTACCCGGTGGGGTCTTCTGCTGTTGTAGCCCATCCGCCTCCAGGTTGTGCGTGTTGTGGCTTCACAAATGCTTTGCTGCATACCTCGGTTGTAACGAGTGGTTATTTCAGTCAACGTTGCTCTTCTATCAGCTTGAATCAGCCGGCCCATTCTCCTCTGACCTCTAGCATCCACAAGGCATTTTTGCCCACAGGACTGCCGCATACTGGATGTTGTTCCCTTTTCACACCATTCTTTGTAAACCCTAGAAATGGTTGTGCGTGAAAATCCCAGTAACTGAGCAGATTGTGAAATACTCAGACCGGCCCGTCTGGCACCAACAACCATGCCACGCTCAAAATTGCTTAAATCACCTTTCTTTCCCATTCTGACATTCAGTTTGGAGTTCAGGAGATTCTCTTGACCAGGACCACACCCCTAAATGCATTGAAGCAACTGCCATGTGATTGGTTGACTAGATAATTGCATTAATGAGAAATAGAACAGGTGTTCCTAATAATTCTTTAGGTGAGTGTATATATTAATTTCAACTGTTGCCTGGACTGTGAGAAAATGGCTGTATTGATGCAGTAATCAATATGCCGCGCCTTAGAGAATTTTAACCTCCCCCAAAACATTTTTAAATTTCAACCATGTGGAAAGTGAGTACACGGAAACTGAGAGTCAGGCATTAATGGCATGATGCAGGCCACAGCATTGCCGGGACTATTACGAAATGGCGGTATTGCTACAGTAATAATATACATTTAAGCTGCACCTTAAAAACATATAACCAACCTCCACCCCTAAAATATGTTTATTTAAAAAAAATTATGATCTGTAACAATGACATACAGAATTTTAAAATGTCAACCATGTGGAAACTGACGATTATGATTAGTTGACTAGATAATTGCATTAATGAGAAATAGAACAGGTGTTCCTAATAATTCTTTAGGTGAGTATATATATATATATATATATATATATATATATATATATACATTTATATACACGCACAAACATACACTGCTCAAAAAAATAAAGGGAACACAAAAATAACACATCCTAGATCTGAATTAATTTAATATTCTTCTGAAATACTTTGTTCTATACATAGTTGAATGAGCTGACAACAAAATCACACAAAAATGTAAAAATGTAAATTAAATTTTTTAACCCTTGGAGGTCTGGATTTGGAGTCACACTCAAAATGAAAGTGGAAAAACACACTACAGGCTGATCCAACTTTGATGTAATGTCCTTAAAACAAGTCAAAATGAGGCTCAGTAGTGTGTGTGGCCTCCACGTGCCTGTATGACCTTCCTACAATGCCTGTGCATGCTCCTGATGAGGTGGCGGACGGTCTCCTGAGGGATCTCATCCCAGACCTCGACTAAAGCATCTGCCAACTCCTGGACAGTCTGTGGTACAACGTGACGTTGGTGGATAGAGCGAGACATGATGTCCCAGATGTGCTCAATTGGATTCAGGTCTGGGGAATGGGCGGGCCAGTCCATAGCATCAATGCCTTCGTCTTGCAGGAACTGCTGACACACTCCAGCCACATGAGGTCAAGCATTGTCTTGCATTAGGAGGAACCCAGGGCCAACCGCACCAGCATATGGTCTCACAAGGGGTCTGAGGATCTCATCTTGGTACCTAATGGCAGTCAGGCTACCTCTGGCGAGCACATGGAGGGCTGTGCGGCCCTCCAAAGAAATGCCACCCCACACCATTACTGACCCAATGCCAAACCGGTCATGCTGGCGGATGTTGCAGGCAGCAGAACGTTCTCCACGGCGTCTCAAGACGCTGTCACGTCTGTCACATGTGCTCAGTGTGAATCTGCTTTCATCTGTGAAGAGCACAGGGCGCAGTGGCGAATTTGCCAATCTTGGTGTTCTCTGGCAAATGCCAAACGTCCTGCACGGTGTTGGGCTTTAAGCACAACCCCCACCTGTGGACGTCGGGCCCTCATATCACCCTCATGGAGTCTGTTTCTGACCGTTTGAGCAGACACATGCACATTTGTGGCCTGCTGGAGGTCATTTTGCAGGGCTCTGGCAGTGCTCCTCCTGTTCCTCCTTGCACAAAGGCGGAGGTAGCGGTCCTGCTGCTGGGTTGTTGCCCTCCTATGGCCTCCTCCACGTCTCCTGATTTACTGGCCTGTCTCCTGGTAGTGCCTCCATGCTCTGGACACTACGCTGACAGACATAGCAAACCTTCTTGCCAGAGCTCGCATTGATGTGCCATCCTGGATAAGCTGCACTACCTGAGCCACTTGTGTGGGTTGTAGACTCCGTCTCATGCTACCACTAGAGTGAAAGCACCGCCAGCATTCAAAAGTGACCAAAACATCAGCCAGGAAGCATAGGAACTGAGAAGTGGTCTGTGCTCACCACCTGCAGAACCACTCCTTTATTGGGGGTGTCTTGCTAATTGCCTATAATTTCCACCTGTTGTCTATTCCATTTGCACAACAGCATGTGAAATTGATTGTCACTCAGAGTTGCTTCCTAAGTGGACAGTTTGATTTCACAGAAGTGTGATTGACTTGGAGTTACATTGTGTTGTTTAAGTGTTCCCTTTATTTTTTTGAGCAGTGTATATATACATACATGCATGGTATACACAGACACACACACATATATACACATACAGTCGTGGCCAAAAGTTTTGAGAATTACATAAATATTGGAAATTGGAAAAGTTGCTGCTTAAGTTTTTATAATAGCAATTTGCATATACTCCAGAATGTTATGAAGAGTGATCAGATGAATTACATAATCCTTCTTTGCCATGAAAATGAACTTAATCCCAAAAAAACCTTTCCACTGCATTTCATTGCTGTCATTAAAGGACCTGCTGAGATCATTTCAGTAATCGTCTTGTTAACTCAGGTGAGTATGTTGACGAGCACAAGGCTGGAGATCATTATGTCAGGCTGATTGGGTTAAAATGGCAGGCTTGACATGTTAAAAGGAGGGTGATGCTTGAAATAATTGTTCTTCCATTGTTAACCATGGTGACCTGCAAAGAAACGCGTGAAACCATCATTGCGTTGCATAAAAATGGCTTCACAGGCAAGGATATTGTGGCTACTAAGATTGCACTTCAATCAACAATTTATAGGATCATCAAGAACTTCAAGGAAAGAGGTTCAATTCTTGTTAAGAAGGCTTCAGGGCGTCCAAAAAAGTCCAGCAAGCGCCAGGATCGTCTCCTAAAGAGGATTCAGCTGCGGGATCGGAGTGCCACCAGTGCAGAGCTTGCTCAGGAATGACAGCAGGCAGGTGTGAGCGCATCTGCACGCACAGTGAGGCAAAGACTTTTGGAAGATGGCGTGGTGTCAAGAAGGCCAGCAAAGAAGCCACTTCTCTCCCAAAAAAACATCAGGGACAGATTGATCTTCTGCAGAAAGTATGCTGAACGGACTGCTGAAGACTGGGGCAAAGTCATAATCTCCGATGAAGCCTCTTTCCGATTGTTTGGGGCATCTGGAAAAAGGCTTGTCGGGAGAAGAAAAGGTGAGCGCTACCATCAGTCCTGTGTCATGCCAACACTAAAGCATCCTGAGACCATTCATGTGTGGGGTTGCTTCTCATCCAAGGGAGTGGGCTCACTCACAATTTTGCCCCAAAACACAGCCATGAATAAAGAATGGCACCAAAACACCCTCCAACAGCAACTTCTTCCAACAATCCAACAACAGTTTGGTGAAGAACAATGCATTTTCCAGCACGATGGAGCACCGTGCCATAAGGCAAAAGTGATAACTAAGTGGCTCGGGGACCAAAACGTTGACATTTTGGGTCCATGGCCTGGAAACTCCCCAGATCTTAATCCCATTGAGAACTTGTGGTCAATCCTCAAGAGGTGGATGGACAAACAAAAACCCACTAATTATGACAAACTCCAAGAATTGATTATGGGTTGCTATCAGTCAGGAATTGGCCCAGAAGTTGATTGAGAGCATGCCCAGTCGAATTGCAGAGGTCCTGAAAAAGAAGGGCCAACACTGCAAATACTGACTCTTTGCATAAATGTCATGTAATTGTCGATAAAAGCCTTTGAAACGTATGAAGTGCGTGTAATTATATTTCACTACATCACAGAAACAACTGAAACAAAGATCTAAAAGCAGTTTAGCAGAAAACTTTGTGAAAACTAATATTTGTGTCATTCTCAAAACTTTTGGCCACGACTGTATATGCACACATGCATATACACATATATATATTAAATTTTACTACTGAAAAATGCTAGTAGAAAGGGGATTAAAAGGTTAATCGACAGGAGGCCAGTGAGGCGCTGCTCAACACCTAATGTCATTGTATTTAATTAATATAAAAAAAAATGGTAGCATCTCTGTATCCTAATAACAGTAATCTGCCATTTTCTTAACTGCCAGGTCTTTTTATAGCACGGTCATGGGAACCAATCACAGGCCGGTTCTCACGGAAATTAAGGTTAAATACCTTGTTAACCAATATGACATAATTGTTTTGACAAGCTGTCATCACCAATTAAGCTGGATTGCCAGAGAACCGGCCTGTGATTGGTTCCCATAAAAATACGAGGATTGTGTTTGCAGTGATCTACCAGCGCTGCATCGACTTTCCCCGTGAGTAGTGTGTGTCTGCCAGCCTTAGGATGTGCTGTCATTAGTCCTCCTTATGATGTGCAGTGTGTGAGGCTGGTGGCCACAGGTCATGGCTCTGCCAGTTGTCCAGGGCACAGGATTCCTGCTGGAGACCCTTTCACTGCTGGTGCCCTGGAGCACACGGCATCAGTGTGTACAGAGACACTGTATAGCGCACGGGAACTAACTAACTAACTGACTGTAGTTCCATGCGCCATCTGGTGTTCACAAACCAACATTGCACCCTGAATTTTCTCAATGGCTATTTACGCGATTTGGGTTTGCTAATTGAATTGGAAATCGCTTTGCGCTGCTGCGATTCTGAAGGGAGCGCTAGGGATGGTATATCTGTATAATAAACATCTGTAGTAGCTGGAATTTGGGGTCTCTGGGATGAAATGGAAATCTTCATGGACATCTATCTGTAGTAGTCCCCATGAAGGCGTAGTTTGGTCCACCTTCTTGATTCTTTTAGTATCCTGTGCTTGAAGAGTCCTCTGCCAGCGTGGGGGCTAGATAAAGGAATATAGAGGTACTTAATCATCTGTAAGTGTCAGACGCTTGGACGAGGAGGCTTGGCGGTTTCTTCTGGATCTTTGAGACTTTCAAGTGCGGGGTGTCTCCCAGGGCTCATCTGTGGGCAGGTTTGGTAAAGCGGAGATGTCTTGGACTGTTTCCCAATTTTCAATAGGAAGTGATGGGATCTGTAGAAGATCATATGCTTTATCAAGGTCTCCGTGTGATTGGATGGAAATCCTGCGCCCGTTGTGGAAAAATGAAAGTCCAAATGGGAATAGCCACCTGTAAATGACTTTTCTGTTCTGCAGCAAATCAGTGAGCGGTTTTAGTGCTTTGCGCTTCTTAAGTGTGGATTGGGCTAGATCTTGGTAGATAGATATTGGGTTATCGTCCCATGACAGCTGTAGAGTATTTCTTGCACTGTTGAGTATTGCCTCTTTGGCTGGGAAGTGTAGAAATTTGCAGATTATATCTCTTGGCGGTTCTGCAGGCTGAGGCTTGGGGCGAAGTGCCCTGTGGGCACGTTCAATAATGACTTCATGTGAGGAGTCAGGGCCCAAAAGTTTCAGGCATATCTGCATCACAGTCTCGGGTATCTCTTCAGGGCCCACCGATTCAGGGACACCTCTAAAGCGTAGATTGTTATGTCTGCCCCTGTTTTCTTGGTCCTCTTGGTCCCTTTCAGCTGCGTGAAAAGGGAGTTCAGGTGCTTTTGGTATATGGTCATATTGGAGGAGATTGCGTTTTGGTGCGATGTGAGAGCAGTGTGCGCTTACTCCAGCACCTCTACCCTATGTGGCGCATATCCTCCTTGATGGAGGTAAGATCTGTCATGAGAGGCCCCAGGGCTTCCGATAAAGCTTCCCTCAAAAAGGATCTTGATAGCGGTAGTGTGTCGGCCCTTGGGGAATCCTCTCTCACCTTTTCAACGGTAGTTCTTGCTTGTTGTTTGTTCCTCGGCGTGCGAGGTGCTTCAGGCGCCATCTTGGGATCTTTTGCCACATATGTCTGTGCGGCTTTCTTTATAAATTTCTCCATGTCGCCAGCTTGTGACAGTGTTCTGGCTGACTCCTGGGTGTCAGCAGGTCTTGAGCCCCCGATCTTGACCATGTCAGGCTTGTTGTGCTAAAGATACAGGCTTTTGAGGGATTCGTTCACAGCAGAGCCTCACTTCACACAGCCATTCAGCTCCGATGCAGGCTCCGCCCCTCCCAGGAAGTGTGCAGCTTTCTGAAGAGTTGTAGTGAGAGAGAGAGAGAGAGAGAGAGAGAGAGAGATATGCTTGGTATGGAATGTATTTAGATAGACATGAATGGAGGAATGAAATTAAGGATGGGAAGGGTTTAGCTTCAGGACACATAGAAAAGATTAAGTCTCTGCTACCTATTTCGCCCCCTCCATTGAACAGGGAGGGGACCGGAATACTAGAATTGCGAATCGAGGAGGGGAGACTCTGTCTCAGTTCCACCGAGGCAAGGTCCATTAGGTCCCTTACTTGAATAAGGGGGGAGGGTAGTGGAATACCCCAGGCCGAGTTTTGGAATTTCTTCCAGGCTTCAAGGGTAGCTTTTATATTTGGGCTAATATTTTGAATATTAATGTGATTGTTCTGGGAGTTGACCAGAAGTACGGATGTAGTAGAGTTAGCACTCCTGCTTTCTGAGATTTCTGAGTTGTGTTATCTAATCTAAGCAAACACCTTCAATTGCTTTTCAATGGCTTTTGTCTCAAGATAACGCGATGAGTTAAGAAATTTGAGTTAAGAGCTGGAGTGCTAACCTTGCTACATCTGTACTCTAAAGGATAATTGGGATAGAGATGTCTCCATTCCTATCCATGACTTATGTGGCGTCTCTCTAAACCAATCTATGACCCTAGTTAGTAGAGTATCTTTATTATAAAGTGATGGGTTTGGGAGGTTTATACCTCCAAAAGACTTTGGTCTTTGAAGTACGGAAAGGGCTATGCTGGCTTTTTTCCTGTTCCATATGAAGGCTCTGATTTGCTTAGTGAGGTTTTGGAAATATGAGTTGGGGATGGGGAGGGGTAATACTTGTTGTAAATAATTTAATCTGGGAAGAACTAAAGAGGTAAACAGGTTTTTACGGCCAAACGAAGAGTGTGTTGGGAGTTGTAGGTTAGTCAGTTGGTTTTGCATGGACTGTAAAAATGGGGTGTAATTGAGGTGGAATAATTTTTGGAGATCGGTACCAATTTTGATTCCCAGGTAGGTTATGTATGGTGTATCCCAATTAAAGGGGGAGTGCGCTGCTAGATCAACTCTAATTGATGCCCTTAACCCCATGCTCAAGATACATGATTTTCTCAAAAATAATTTTAAAATTAGATAGTGGACTAACTCTTTCTAACTGGTCAAATGTGAGGTAAGGAGATTATCGGGTTAGTGGTTAGTATTAGGAGGTCGTCGGCAAATGCAGCGACCTTGTGCTCGTGGTTTCCTAGTTTAACACCTTCAATTTTGTTGACGGATGGATTGGAGAAGTGGTTCCATAATCATCACAAAGACCAGAGGGGAGAGTGGGCAACCATGGCAAGTTCCGTTCCTGATAGACTCGTTCACAAGCACGTAAGAAGTCCCAGCTAATCCTACCAAAGGCTTTTTTGGCATCGGTGCTGAGAAGGACCAAGGGATGTGAATACTTTTTAGCGTGGTATATGGCATTGAGAATCCTTGCCGAGTTATCTTTACTTTTTCTGCCCACAATGAATCCCATCTGGTTTCTATGAATCAATGAAGGTAAGAGTGGGGAGAGACGGTTGGCCAGCATTTTAGCCAGGAGCTTCAAGTCCAAATTCAATAAGGAAATAGGGCAGTAGTTTGCACAGTGGGCCGGATCCTTTCCCTCTTTAGGGATGATGCATATATGTGCTTTCGTCATGTCGAGGGTTAGGGGACAACCTTGGAGAGATTGGTTAAAAACAGCTAATAGATGGGGGAGAAGGGATTTACTGAATGCATGGTACTATTGGGCTGGAAGGCCTTCGGGGCCCGGCGCCTTACCATTAGGAAGTTGTTTAATAGCTTTATTTAATTCATCAGGTGTAAAAGGGGCTCCTAGTATGTCATTCTGGGACTGATCTAGTTTTGGGAGTGTTACTGATTGAAGAAATACGTTTATGGCTTCTATATTAGAAGGGGCACCTTCTTTTGGTGTTGTCTAGGGAATGTTATATAGCGATTGGTAGAAGTCCTGAAACTGGATTTCTATGTCTTTGGTTGTTATAGCTATGTCTCCTCCATTGTTATAGATTTTGCAGATATGGTTTTGTGCCTTCCTTTTTCTAATCCTTTTCATCACAAATTTTGGTTTTGTCCCCATGGGCAAAATATTTATATTGTGAATTGAGGAAATATTTGGCCGAGGCTGTGTTTAAGTGATTTTTCAGTTCAGCACGTAGTGTGTTGAACTTGGAAAGGTGCTGCTCCGAGAGGGATTTTTTATGTAAGGCTTCTAGTTTCTGTATTTCTGACAGGAGAGCATAAATCCGGGCCGATTTCTGTTTTTTAAGGTGAGACCGGAAGCTAATAAACTGGCCGCGCATGTACGCCTTGTGGGCATTCTATAGGATGTAAGGGGAGGTGTCTGGGAGAGAGTTTAGAGAAAATAAATCATCAAGGGTTTTTTGAACTTTAGCCCTGCTTTCAGTTGAGATTAGTTGCTCATTGAGTCTCCATATGAAGACTTTTGGGGATACTAGATGTGTGGCGATAGATACAAATATTAGGGAGTGATCTGATAGGTGAATAGAATCTATACGTGGTCTAGAGCATAACTGGAGATGCTCTCTAGATATTAGCAAATAATCTAGTCTCTGCTATGAACCGTGGACATTTGAGAAATAGGTATAGTCCCTTTTGGAGGGGTTTAGGATTCTCCAGATATCAACCAAGTGTAGACTACATATCTTTTTACGAAGGGAGCTAAGGGCTCTCCGTGAAAGAACAGACTTTTGGGATGAGGAGTCCAAAAGCGGGTCCAGTGTAACATTAAAGACACCACCCATGATCGGAAAAAGGTTGTAAAACCACGTGACTTGGTTGACATTGGGAGCATATATGTTGATAAATGTATACATATGGTTGACTATAGAGCCTTTTAACATTATATATCTTCCTTCAGCATCTTGAATATGAGAGCAATATTGAAATGAAGTATTTCTGCTAAATCCTATACTAACCCCTCTACAAGCACAGGAATTTGATCCACAGTGGAACCACATAGGGAAACTGGAGCGAGAGAGGTCCGGATAGCGGTTAAACTTGAAGTGCATTTCCTGTAGGAAGAGAAAATAAAAGTTTTTCTTTTTTAAGAAGGAAAAAGTTTGGCACCTTTTGGAGGGGCCTTGAAGCCCTTGACATTAAAAGAGGCTACAACCAGATCTGTCATCTAAGCTTCAGTTTGAACAGTGGGCCAGCCATGGTTAGTGTCAAAATGTTTGAGTTATGCATCTGAGGAGGTATACCATTATGTGCACAAGACATTTCCCAAAAGGTGAGCATTAGATCCTCTAACAAAAGGGGTATGTATGAGCATCTAGGAGGACATCCACATAAGTGTTTTGCAATACAAACAAAAAATAAACATAAACAACAGGTTGACATAGGTATAATTATCACAGTTAAGACAATGTCCCTTCAGAGGGAGGTTAATTACGGATGGTATGTATAAATTGTATAGTCACAGGGTACCACCTGCCTTAAAACGTAGCCTTTATTATATAATGCATATAAAATAACAAACTCCCATTAGAACAAACACAAGCTCCCCGCACCACGGTCCTGCCTCCATTCAGGAGGCACATTTGCCGACAGATCTATGGATGATGAATGCATATCCCCATAGCCGCCTAGTCATAACCTGGTTACGGAGATGTCTGTCGGCCCGTGTGAATCCAGTCATTTAGATTACTGTGGGTTCACCAAATGTAGGTAATCAGTGAGGCTGTACACCTCAGCCTGGAAAATAGCACAGGTCCAAAGATGGATCCCTGCTATACATATACAGTATATTAATTGTGGACAGCCCATATATATTCATGGTGGATAACCCGATGGTATAATAAATGATAACCCTGACCATTTAGATATGGTGTCCATCTGGGTGAGGATATCTATAGTGGATCGGGGCATTATGGACCCCATGTTTGCGTCTGACCGTGCAGTTATACTTTTATATATTAATAGCGTCCTACACATTTCAATCAATTCCATGTGTATATTTCTTTTTGATTTTTGTGCTATATTAAATTTTATTCTTCTCATTTTATTTTATTTTATTTTATTTTAACATTCGCCTTATTCACTATAAGAGAAAGTGGAATAGCGGGGTGTAGGAGATGGCTACATGCCCTCCCCATTACAAACAATCCTTTGCTACAATATACCCAGAAAAAATGTGGGGGGTTGAGTCAGCACAACCCGTATGTAGGTGCATATCACTATGGCGAAATACATATACAATCGGAAAATGCAAATGTGATCGCACACTACATCCAGCACTCTGCCCTGCCTCCATGCTGGATGAGACATTGGTGTACATTTTGGCCAAAGCGTAATAAGCCACTCACCGCGTCAAGGTCGTCTCATTTGAGTGGTCCCTAACACTAGTTCCTACCTGTTTATGGGCCATGACAGCCACACAAAGTCCAGGGAATGCAGGTCAGCATGCAAGCCAAGCACACTCTGCTTTTAACCCCGTCCGGTGCCACACTCTTATATCGATAGTTCATGACAGGCTATAAAAAGCAGGAGAAATCAATATTCTCATTAAGTCCCAGTGGTGACATAGTGCTCAACCTATGGATCCATCTGGACTCCTTTTGTTTCAAAATGGTGTCTATGTTGCCTCCTCTGATAGAGTGTTTGATAGTCTCTATCATAGAAAAACGTAGTGTATTTGGATCTGCTCCATGCTGGAGTACAACATGTCTGGACAATGGTTTGTCATGTTTTTGGCGGATGTCTCCGACATGTTCCAATATTCTCTTTTTGAATGCCCTACAAGTTTTACCAATGTAGCTCTGTCCGCAACCACATTGTGCCTTATACACCAGGCCGACAGTATTGCAGTTCGCAAAAGAGCGAGCTGTGTACGTATGGTCCTGGTTGCTGTTGCATAAATGTATTGCCTAACTCAATAAAGGAGCAAGCCTTACACCGCCCACACTTGAGGGTCCCAACCCTTCTATCCATTAACCATGTGTTATGCGTTGGAGGTGCTTCAAAGTGGCTATGTACCAACTGATCCCCAATACTGCGACCCCCGTCTGAACGTAATTGACGGGCGTTCAGGGAGGAGATCGGTGAGGTCCGGATCTGACTTTAATAGTGACCAATAGCGTCCTATTATTCCCGAACCAGTTGGGCCTCGGTGTCATATGTTCCTATGATCCTAATGACCTCTTTCGAGCTTCCCTGTTTTCCATCAGAGTGAATGAGTGTGGATCTATCAACGGATTCTGCGTGGTTCCACGCGTCATTCAAGCAAGCATCTGAATAACCCCTCTGTTTAAAACGATGGAATAATGTAGGGTGCCATTTGTATTTTTATTGATCTGTACATCCAAGAAGGTTATACTGTGATGCTGTAACTGATATGTAAAAAACAGGCCAATATGATTTTTATTTAAATCCTGCATGAAGTCTTTAACCACTTAAGGACCACAGGTTTATACCCCCCTAGTGACCAGGCCCTTTTTTACAAATCGGCACTCCACAACTTTAGCGGTTTATTGCTCGGTCATGCAACTTACCACCCAAATGAATTTTACCTCCTTTTCTTCTCACTAATAGAGCTTTCCTTTGGTGGTATTTTATTGCTGCTGACATTTTTACTTTTTTTGTTATTAATCGAAATTTTGCAAAAAAAACGACATCCATATATACATTTTTCTCAAAATTTATTGTTCTACATGTCTTTGATAAAAAAAAAAATGTTTGGGTTAAAAAAAAATGGTTTGGGTAAAAGCTATAGCGTTTACAAACTAAACAAAAATGATGAATTTCCGCTTTTTGAAGCAGCTCTGACTATCTGAGCACCTGTCATGTTTCCTGAGGTTCTACAATGCCCAGACAGTAGAAAACCCCCACAAATGACCCCATTTCGGAAAGTAGACACCCTAAGGTATTCGCTGATGGGCATAGTGAGTACATAGAACTTTTTATTTTTTGTCACAAGTTAGCGGAAAATGATGATTTTTTCTTTTTTTTTCTTACAAAGTCTCATATTCCACTAACTTGTGACAAAAAATAAAAACTTCCATGAACTCACTATGCCATCACAAAATACCTTGGGGTGTCTTCTTTCCAAAATGGGGTCACTTGTGGGGTATTTATACTGCCCTGGCATTCTAGGGGCCCGAATGCGTGACAAGTAGTTTGAAATCAAAATCTGTAAAAAATAGCCGGTGAAATCCTAAAGGTGCTCTTTGGAATGTGGGCCCCTTTGCCCACCTAGGCTGCAAAAAAGTGTCACACATCTGGTATCGCCGTACTCAGAAGAAGTTGGGCAATGTGTTTTGGGGTGTCTTTTTACATATACCCATGCTGGGTGAGAGAAATATCTCGGTAAAGGCAACTTTTCCCATTTTTTTATACAAAGTTGGCATTTGACCGAGATATTTCTCTCACCCAGCATGGGTATATGTAAAATGACACCCCAAAACACATTGCCCAAATTCTCCTGAGTACGGCGATACCAGATGTGTGACACTTTTTTGCAGCCTAGATGCGCAAAGGGGCCCACATTCCTTTTAGGAGGCCATTTTTAGACATTTGGATCCCATTCTTCTCACGCTTTAGGGCCCCTAAAATGCCAGGGCAGTATAAATACCCCACATGTGACCCCATTTTGGAAAGAAGACACCCCAAGGTATTCAATGAGGGGCATGGCGAGTTCATAGAATTTTTATTTTTTTGCGACAAGTTAGCGGAAATTGTTTTTTTTTTTTTTTTTCTCACAAAGTCTCCCTTTCCGCTAACTTGGGACAAAAATTTCAATCTTTCATGGACTCAATATGCCCCTCAGCGAATACCTTGGGGTGTCTACTTTCCGAAATGGGGTCACATGTGGGGTTTTTATACTGCCCTGACATTTTAGGGTCCCTAAAGCGTGAGAAGAAGTCTGGAATATAAATGTCAAAAAAATTTTACGCATTTGGATTCCGTGAGGGGTATGGTGAGTTCATGTGAGATTTTATTTTTTGACGCAAGTTAGTGGAATATGACACTTTGTAAGAAAAAAATAAATAAAAAATTTCCGCTAACTTGGGCCAAAAAAATGTCTGAATGGAGCCTTACAGGGGGCTGATCAATGACAGGGGGGTGATCAGGGAGTCTATATGGGTTGATCACCCCCCTGTCATTGATCACCCCCCTGTAAGGCTCCATTCAGACGTCCGTATGTTTTTTACTGATCCACGGATATATGGATCGGATCCGCAAAACACATATGGACATCTGAATGGAGCCTTACAGGGGGGTGATCAATGACAGGGGGGTGATCAATGACAGGGGGGGTGATCAGGGAGTCTATATGGGGTGATCACCCCCCTGTCATTGATCACCCCCCTTTAAGGCTCCATTCAGATGTCCGTATGTGTTTTGCGGATCCGATCCATGTATCAGTGAATCCGTAAAAATCATACGGACGTCTGAATGGAGCCTTACAGGGGGGTGATCAATGACAGGGAGGGGATCAATGACAGGGGGGTGATCAGGGAGTCTATATGGAGTGATCACCCCTGTCATTGATCACCCCCCTGTAAGGCTCCATACAGACGTCCGTATGTGTTTTGCGGATTCGATCCATGTATCAGTGGATCCGTAAAAATCATACGGAAGTCTGAATGGAGCTTTACAGGGGGGTGATCAATGACAGGGGGCTGATCAGGGAGTCTATATGGGGTGATCACCCCCATCATTGATCACCCCCCTGTAAGGCTCCATTCAGAAGTCCGTATGTGTTTTGCGGATCCGATCCATGTATCAGTGGATCCGTAAAAATCATACGGACGTCTGAATGGAGCCTTACAAAGGGGTGATCAATGACAGGGGGGTGATCAATGACAGGGGGGTGATCAGGGAGTCTATATGTGGTGATCAGGGGTTAATAAGGGGTTAATAAGTGACAGGGGGGGGGTGTAGTGTGGTGCTTGGTGCTACATATTACTGAGCAACCTGTGTCCTCTGGTGGTCAATCCAAACAAAAGGGACCACCAGAGGACCAGGTAGCAGGTATATTAGACGCTGTTATCAAAACAGCGTCTAATATACCTGTTAGGGGTTAAAAAAATCGCATCTCCAACCTGCCAGCGAACGATCGCCGCTGGCAGGTTGAAGATCCGCTCGCTTACCTTCCGATCCTGTGAACGCGCGCGCCTGTGTGCGCGCGTTCACAGGAAATCTCGGCTCACGCGCGATGACGCCAATCGGCGTTAGTGTAGCCTGGGAGCTCCGCAGCAATGACGCCTTTCGGCGTTACGTGTGCGGCAAGAGGTTAAAATCATCTGACAAGCCTGACCACAATAACAGAATGTCGTCGATGAATCTCGACCAAAATATTATATGCCTTGTCCACTTCTGCATGTCCTCTGTGAAAACAACCGTATCCTCCCACCAGCCCAGGAGCAAGTTAGCGCAAGTTGGGTCGCAGGGTCTCCCCATCGCTGTGCCCCTGAGCTGGTGGTAGAAGCGGTTATTGAACTCAAAATAATTGTGATTAAGTGCAAAATCTAGTAGCCGGATCACCAGTTGGTTGGGCTGCGACATCACCACATGGGCGCACCTTACCAACCCCATATAGTCATTTCTGGGCACGCAAGTACCATTAACATTATAACCATCACCCATGCTTTGGTCCACATGGAAGTATTAATGTGACCATTACTGTGTACCATAAGCAGACACACTACTAGCGGATATATGGACACGGTGAAGTGTTTGGATACCTGAATTTATGGGGGGAATAAATCTATCCCCTAAGTGGATATAGGGCTGTGCCCCTGTTTGTGGCTCTGACTGTATCGTCCAAGAGTGTGGACTGGTGGTGTAGGGCTGTTAATATTGAAAGCCCAACACTGGTGACAATCCTATTGTACTGTCACCCATGATGAGGAATATTGTGTCCTGTTCATGTCAATATTGATGCCTACTATATATCCCCTGATGAGCCCAGGTGATTGGTATGGGCGAAACGCGTAGGGTTATATACATATATACCAACGATACGTTTGGCATCGTAATGAACGGCTGCTTTACAATAATGCACTACTGTTAGTGTCAAGCAGCCGTCTAGAATGTGTATCATAGAATACCTCTCTTTTTCACTCTAAACGACATTTTGGATCCAGCATGTATATTTATGATACAATAACCGACGGATTTATCTTTATTATTTTCTGTATTTAGCCTAGGTCACTCTTTAGGACCCTAAAACTAGACCTAGTCCTATCACCACTGATAGGGGTAAACCAGGAATATACAGGAGGTTTCTGAACACGGGGGCAGCCATTCCGTTTTTTAGGCAGGAATAAATATCTTAGGGCCACATATAGGGACAGGCCTGCTTTAGAGATCAGTATCCTGCTTGGAATCACAACTCCCTGCAGGGATCCCACCAAGATACAGATATAACCTAGTTCAAAGCACTGACCGCTGGTCCAACTGTAGAGTGTCGATTTTGTTTTTTCTTTCCTTTTTGTTTTTTGTGTGTTTGTTCTAATGGGAGTTTGTTATTTTATATGAATTATATAATAAAGGCTATGTTTTAAGGCAGGTGGTACCCAATGACATAGGTATAAGAAATATCAATTGTGCAAGTGCGTGATACTTTGAGGATGTGAGTGACAGGGGAATGTTAGTGATAGGTAGATATCACCCTATGGCAGGACAGTGATCCAGGTAAAGCAATAGGAGGATTAATAAATGTTGGATATATATCAATATAAGGCACTAGGAAATTATGTCAGAAGTATAGAATAGATCGAATAAGGAGTTAGGAGACATAGGTAGATCTAAGCTGGCTCTGAGAGTGTCGTATATAGAGGAACATACACTATCCCATGGGTAATCTTCTGGGGGTAGAGTTCAAGACATCTCTCTTGTTCTTGTTGGATATTGGAGTACGTTGTTTTTCCCATTGGACGGGTGCTGGTAAGTCTGGGAGAGATGTTAATTCCTGGATGGGATCCCAGTTCTGTATATCCAACAGACCAATGTTTAGGTGCTCGTAGACTTGATCCAAGTCCGCGAATGTTGATACAATCATTCTGCGACCTTCATAGAAGAATGAGAGACCGAAAGGAAAGGCCCATCTATGCGGTGTTATGTGATCTGAGCCAGTCGGTCAAGGGCTTTAGGGCTCTCTTCTTTTTCAAGGTTGTTTGAGCCAGATCCTGGAATATAGAAATGTCATGGCCTTTCCATATCACTTCTCTGGCCATACGTGCATTCGACAGAATGGCCTCTTTCACCGGGAAGCTCAAAAATTTGCATATTATATCTCTTGGTGGTGCAGAGGTTGCCGGTTTGGGTCGCAGAGCCCTGTGTGCCCTTTCCAGGATTACTTTGTGGGCTGAGTCGGGTCCCAGAAGGGACAAGCAAATCTGGATTATGGTGTGCGGGATATCAATTGATTCTGGTACTCCGCGGAAGCGGAAGTTGTTGCGCCGCCGCAATTTTCTTGGTCTTCTATAGCACAGTAGAGAGAGTTCAGATTGCTCTGGTAGAGCTTATATGTTGAGAGACCGTCAATTGATGTCTCACTATGGCCGCTTGGGAGTCTTCAAGGGATTCTACCCTCTTCCCGATTTGCCAGACATCTTGCTTGATCGCTACTCAGTGCTTAGGGGTTCAAGCGCTGAGGCTAGAGAGGAGGCTAGAGTTTCTTTTAGGTAGGATCGGGAGATAGGGAGACTATCTATCTATTTCGTCCTCACCTCCTTGTGCTGCATCCAACAGTTCTCTTTGCGAGCAGCCTGCTGCGTGTGGCGAGACCAGTGCCATCTTGTTGTCTCGGGCATAAGCGGAGGCTGCTTTTTTTTTAAAAAGAATTTATCCATGTCTCCTTTGCTTATCGCCATCCTCTGTTGTTCTGAGGTGTCTACGGATTTGGATCCTCCAATTTTCACCATAGCTGGATCTCCAGGCAGTATGTACAGGTCTGTTAGGGTGATTTTGTACATGGAGCAGCAATCTCAGGCAGCCATCCACTGCAGGCGCTAGCTCCGCCCCAATGGCATTTTTGAGGTCAGCAAAACATGGATACCACCCATGTGCATTCTGCATATTGAGGAATGGAATATCCTGCCTAATTGTACATGCTCTTTTTTTGCCGCTGCTGCAGAACAGACATTTGCATACGGACAGCACATGTTGTGCTGTCCACATCTTTTGTGGCCCCATTGAAGTGAATTGGTCCGCATCCTACTCGCAAAAAATGCGGATCTGATGCGTACAAAAACCATGATGTACATGAGGCCTTAGGAGTAGCCCCAAGTCAAATATATTCTTGAAACAAAGCAGATCCCCATCTACTTCTGTAACAGACATGTTATTACTGTATAATCCATTACACCAATCTCTGACTTAGCAACATAATGGACTCCTTTTGAGCTAAATGTAATGTTCTATGTGTTTTAGGAGAATTTATGTATTTTCATAAATTGTGGCATGGGACTTAGCCAATTGTGGGATCTCACAATTGGCTGGCTTGTGAGCCCCCAGTAGGAATAGATTGAGAAACTCCAGTTTCACCGATTAGGTTATGGCCATGCATTCAGTTTTCTTGAAGCAGTATTGGAAGGCAAAATAAAAGGATAGATAGAGCCTCCTATTTTTGGAAATCACTTCTGGTTTTTGCTTTCTATTAGCGTATTGCAGATCTTTTTGTCAATTTACTGTACTGCACAGTGGCATGTTATGATAAAGTATGTACCTGAAATGGGGCATATTAACACTCGATCATCTTTCTTTCCCTTTTGCCCTTTTGCTTCATCCTTTTCTGCCTGTAACTGAAGATGTTGCATTTTTATATTTTTCCACTTCCTGAAAAATTAATTTATGGAATTTGACATATAATACGAAAGTATAAATTGCTGACATGAGCAGATTACTGATACTATATGCTAGCAGTCACAGATAGGGCTTGTTGAAATTTCTCTTGTGCGCTCCATTCAAGGTAATTCTTCCTTTCTTTCATGTGTTGCTAAGATACAGAGCATCTGATACTAACATCGTTAGACTTCTTTTGCTAGGGCTGTTTTGAACAAGGAATACATCTGTAAGCAGTGCACCTTACATATCACCAATAATGGGGAGATGAAGAGCATATGGATATTTCATTTATTGTATGAGTCTTAGTTTTCTGCAATATATTTTGAAGTACATTGAAATTAAAGCAGTTAGGTATTATCTTGGAAAAATACATTATTTTATGAAGAACTTTTAATAATTATGTTCATTTTCAAATGTCAGCAAGTCTTTTGCACAAAATCTCAATGGAGCATGCTACACCTGATTAGATGCCCTTATTTCTGAAAGGGCCATTATTCTTTGGAAGATTATTTTAATGCACTTAAATGAGCTGAAGTTCATGCACCCATAACCTAATTACTCCATCTAACATGTATTATGCACTCTAGATAAACTCTGACTTTTTTATTGCTGAGGTGCTTTATTAAGTGAACTGTATTGTTAAGGTGCAGTATTGAAAGTTCTCTGTCAGAGCTTCTTATAACTGCCATCAATTGCTTTAGGGATGAGATAGGATATTAATATTTCAATAGATTTTTCAATGCTCACTTCAACAGCTGTTGTAGTCTCAGCCATTTTGAACTACCCTCTGCAAACTAGTACATTAATTCTTAAACTGATACATAAATAGTGTTTCATCTATATTTTATGGCATGCAATATATGCATGGGTAGTATAGTTTAAATCAGATGGAATTATAGAAAACACACACGTGATGGATAATTACGTTGAAGCAATTATACGCATAGGAAGATTCATCTATTCATAATACATCACAAAATGAAAGTGATCACTATTGATAAATTGAGCATACAGTAATATAGCTTACTGTATAGCATAGTTCACATATTGTGGCTGTCATTTGAGATTGAGAGAGAGAGAGAGAGAGATGCTTAAAAAGGAGAGAGGGGAAGGGAGAGAGAAGTGGAGAAAAGAAGAGAGGGGAAGAGAGGTGGAGAGAATGAGAGAGGAGAGAGAAGAAGAGAGGAGGAGAAACTCTGATTATATAGAATCAGAATATTAAGGATTAAATGAGGGAGAGTGAGAGGGGGGAAGGGGTGTTTGTGTGTGTGTGTGTGTGTGTGTGTGTGTGTGTGTGTGTGTGAGAGAGAGAGAGATAGAGAGAGAGGGGGTATAGAAGGAGAGAGAGAGATACTCGGATTCTATAGAATCAGAATCTTAGGTTATTTGATGAGAGAGAGAGAGAGAAGGAGATAGAAGAGAGAGAGATTGAATCTTAGGTGATTTCATGAGAGGGTAAGAAAAAGGGGATGAGGGAGGAAGAGAGAAAGAGAGACTGAAATAGGGGTAGAGAGAACATTTCTTTAGAACGAAAATTTTAGGTCATTCATCGAGAGAGATGGGGATTAAGGGGAGGAGGAGAGACAAAGGGAGAGAGCGACGGAGGGAGAGAGATGAGAGACTCTACTTTTGAGTATCTCCTTCTATTCTTACTGCAAAGAAGTTTAAGGCTACATTCCCACGAACGTTGTGTTTTGCGGCCGTGGATACCGGCCCTTGTGGGTTCCGCAATGTGCAAACTGCACATGCAGCGGATATCATAGAAAATGCCTATTCTTGTCCACAAAAGTCAGTGTTCCTGAAAATAATTCTGCATAAACTTTACTACAAATCAGAATGGTTCTAATAATGATTGTTGTTGTGAAGTTTTGCAGGTAAATAGCAGTTTTCCACTATGCAGCCAGTAACAATCAATTTTAAAACCACTTTATTTTGCTATGTGACGGCTCACCTTAATTTTTGCCTAGTGCCATAATCTGTCCCATATTTATTACTCTACAAACTTTCTTGGTTCAGGATAAAAATGTCCACCTTACTGAAAAGAAACAAGGTCTTCCTGCTGCTATTTCCGTGGGAACCCCTGACATTTCAAAGAACCCCAGGGTTCTACAGAAAGACTTTTTCAAAAGAAACAAATGCAAGGATGCCAAGAGCAATACAAAGAACTTTAAAAAATTGTCTATTATTGTCTACTATTATTCTAAATCATGTCTAATCTTCTAGTACTTCCGCTGCTCTATGCTTACAAACATCACTGGTGATATGCTGGCATGTGACCACTGTAGCTAAACACTCTCTTCGGCAGTCTACAGCTGAGGACAATGATTGACTGCAGTGGTAAGGTGCTATGTTCCTGCACATCACTGTGCACTTCACAGTGTTGGTGACATGTACAGTGACATGCTTGGATTCGGCAACTTACTGCTGCAGTCAATCAGTAGTCTAAGCAGTAGAGTGCTGAGGACAGTGATTGGCTACAGCAGTTATGTGTCATATTGTCACGAACCAGCGGGTGTGAACCCACTGTGCCATGTGTCCTACCTCCTCTAAGGGCATTGTCTAAGTAAACCTCTTGATCTTCACAGTACCCCTGATGGTGGGGATAGACTTTCCCAAGGGGAACACCAGGTCGCTACCTCTTGATGAGGATAGGCACATGAGGCAGCTGGTCCAGAAGGTACCTTAAAAAGGTACCAGAGGTACAGGCGTTGTCAGCAGGCTGAGTCGTTACCAGGAGCAACAGTGCAGGACTGAAGGATAAGGCAGAGGCAATGTCAGACAGGCAATGGGTCAGGGCAGGCAGCACAGGTACAGGTCAGGCAATCCGGATTGGCAACAGGAGAGTCAAGGCAAGCAGGCAGGGATCAAACAGGTAGCAGAGTCCAAGTACGCAAGTACGAGTCAGAACACAGGAACACAAGCGGATATCAGGAACCTTGCAGGACACAAAGACATTGACACTGAGGCATCTGGGAAGGGGGCTGAGCCACTTATATATTGCAGGAGGGCTAGGATTGGTTGGCGAGGTCACATGATCCAACCCATAAAACACAGGAAGTGATGCGCACCAGCCCTTAAGGAAATGCTGTAGAAAACAAGCAGCAAGCATGCTGTGGCCAGGGCTGAAAGGAAACACTGGCAGCAGATCACCGCTGAACACGGCGCCCGTGATCGCTGAGGTAAGCAGGGGAACAGCGGTGCACAGCAGCCACTGTTACACATATCCTGGCATGTTACTGCTGCTGGTTGTAAGCAGGAGTGTAGCAGAAAACGTTGCTAGAGTTAAGGGTGAGTATATGCAGGGCCGCTGATAGAAATCATGGGGCCCCGTACAGCATACATGACGGGGCCCCCCCTTCAGCTCCACCCCCTAGCTCCCTCCTTCAGCCACACCCCTGCCCCGCCCTTGGCCCCTCCCCAGACGCCGCCTTGAAACAACAGCAGATTTGTCTCAAGTGATATTTATGGCGCTGGGGGGTCGTCTGTGAATGGCGCTGTTATGGAGGGGATCTGTGAATGGCACTGTTATGGAGGGGATCTGTGAATGGCACTTTATGGAGGGGGATCTGTGGATGGCACTGTTATGGAGGGGATCTGTGGATGGCACTGTTATGGAGGGGATCTGTGGATGGCACTGTTATGGAGGGATCTGTGGATGGCACTGTTATGGAGAGGATCTGTGGATGGCACTGTTATGGAGGGGATCTGTGGATGGCACTGTTATGGGGGGATCTGTGGACTGGCACTGTTATAGAGGGGGATCTGTGGATGACACATACCGCCCACGTCCCTATTATAGTCAATGGGGACGGAGCGGCGGTCAGGCGAAATAGCCGCAGGACGGATCCGACATGGTGAACAGCCTGTCTGATCCGTCCTGCCGCAAGTGTGAAAGTAGCCTAAATGACTTTTTCTAAGATTTTTTATTTTTTTTGTATGAGAAACAGGCACCTGAAATTCAAGTGCCTATAGTGCTTAATAATCCATACTTTCGTACACCGCTGATATGACAGTGGTGTACAGAAGTACAGATTTCACTAGGGCTGCAGCGAGCGATGTACAGCACACATCACTCTCCCTGCCTGTCTGCTAAAGCCTGGCACAGTGGGCACAGGCAGGAAGAGCGATTTATATGCCAGTAGAGCTGAAGGAGGGCAAGGCAGGAGCTTGCATAGCATCGTTCCTCCTGCTTGTGCCCACTCTGCACAACACCCCCCCTCCATGAACTCTTCTTAATGCTAATGTGACAGAGTTCACTGTAATGGGGGGGGGGGGGGGAGCTGCTAGGGCATCGTTGTCTATATAAGCATCAACAGCAAGCAGTGTTAATGGGGGGGGGGGGGGCTGCTTGAGGCACATTGTTCTGTATATGATAAGATTATGTAGAGGGCAGTGTGCCCCCCCCTCCCCTCGAACTCTGCTTGCTGCTGCCCCCTCACACTAACCATTCGCCCCTCCCCCACACTTCCCCATTAACTTTTTTTTAACTGTTGACGGTGCACAGATGCAGTGCACACTACTTACATTGTCCGTAGCTGTGCAGCCTGCAGGGCACGCTCTCTGGAGACATTACTAGTCTCTGGGGATTGGAGGTTAACTGAGCCGGGGCAGGCAGCGCAGTGGAAGACAAGTCTAGCTCCCTGCCCGGCTCAGTCCTGTCTCTGTCTACTGAGCTAGGCTAGCCAATCAGCAGCAGGCTATTAACGCTGCTAAATGCTGATTGGCCAGTTCAACACCCAGCAGACAGACAGAGGAAAGCGCACTGGCATAGGCTGGCTGGGCACTGTCTGTCACTGCAGGAGCCGGCAGGAAGATTGATAAAATATGTAAGGGGAGGGGGGCCCTGAGCACAGGGGAAGCAGGGCCCGTCTGAGCCCCAGATAGGGAGAAGTGATAGTGGAGCCACAGCAGCTATGTCAGTGTAATTAGGGGCGGGGCCTTCCATCCACTCCAGGCCCCCCCCCCTTCACGGGCCCCATAGCAGCCGCGTGGTCTGCCTCTATTGTAGGTACGCCACACAACAACACTCCAGCAGGAGGATCTCCCCGGCCTCCAGCGCACCAGCCGAACAGCGCCGCCCAGAGAGGCTTCCCCCGTGACGTCACTGACTCAGTCCCCGCCCCTTTAACCTTTAGAGTCGGCAGCCCGGGCCCCCCTGCCAGCCGGGCCCGGTACAACTGGGCCAGCTGTACTGGCCTATCAGCGGCCCTGAGTATATGATCAGTTTTGTAAGCAAAATCCAAGTATGTGTCCTGCACAGAATGTAGTTGCCATTTACAGTTTTTCTCTGTTAAAGAAGTTTCAGTATAGGTCATCAGTAAGTGACCAGTGGGGCTACCAACACCACTACCAATCAACTGTTTGAAGAGGCTGCAGTGCTGCAGCCTACTCACAGCTTACTAAGCAAAGTGCCATCCATAGGATAGAAACTGTGCTTGGTTTTGCAGCTCAGCCCTATTCACTTGAATGGGACTGAGCTGCACCTATGCTTTGTGACTGATGAATGTTATGTCACGGGTCAGTGATCAGCAGGGGTGTCAGTATTCGGGAGTAGGACCCCAACCAATCAGATATTGATGACCTATAGAATGGCCTTGCGGTTCTCCGGCGGTTGTTTCGTTTTCGCACTCACCATAATTTTTAGCATAGCGCTGAACTTTGACACATGACACATCCATCAGGTGGGAAAGGAAAGCCAATTGAGACGTTTCAGCACATGGACACACCCCCTACCCTATAAATAAACCCGATTTGGCCGCCATTTTACATTCAGTCTTTTGCCAGTGTAGGGAGAGGTTGCTGTGTGGAGCAGGGACAGACTGTTAGGGACACTAAACGCTAGCTAATAGGGCCACAAAAGTCCTTTTAAGGACTGGTATAGGTGTGCTATCAATAGGTGTGACATACTGAGGGGTGTGATATACTTATAATATACTTTCTAACATAGAAAGTATATTAAAGTGCATTTGTATTGTGCAGCAGTTGTGTGCGGTTCTGCTAAGATACCGTAGCTATACAGAGGGACAAACCCTGTTGGATCAGCTAATTGCAACTGGTGTGATATACCTGTTGCCCCCCAAAAAAACTGATAAAGTGGTTTGATATACCTGCTTCCAGCAAATAATCTTTAGGGGGTTCTATATGCCTGCTTCCACAAATATTACTCTTCACTAGGGACTTTGGCACAGGGTAATTTAGAAAATGACAGGCAGAGGAAGAGGCAGGCCATTCCGCAGGGGTGGTAGGGGTCGGGCAGGTGCACCACAAGTGGGAAGTTGGAGAAGGTGCATGCGATTACGTCAAAGGACGCGCCAGAGTTGGTTAAGTGGCTCACTCAGTCTCCCACATCTGCACCCTCCTCATCCTCTGTATCAGCACCCTCCTGCTGTGTGCACCCCCAAAGACACCACCACCATAGCCCCTCCACTTGAGTCAGAGGAATTATTTTTCCATCCATTCCCAGACCTTACCGATGCACAGCCATTCTTGGGATCGGATCAGGAAGAGGAGGTAGCAACGGCCGCCACCCAGCAGTCTGGCGACAGTTCTCAGCCCGAGGAGGGTGGTCCCCGTTGTTGCTGCCTGCTCCGAGATCTCTAATGTCAGTGGTGGTGAAGGTGATGATGATGACGTGTCGATCGACGTCACATGGGTGACCACAAGAGAGAAAGATGAGGGGAGTTTCAAGAGAGAAACGGAGCAGTAGATAGTGAGGAGAAGGAGGAGAAGCAGGCAGAACTCACAGTGCACAGGAGTAGGGATGAGCGAACCCGAACTGTAACATTTTCGTAAAAGTCTGGGTTCGGTGTTCGGCGCTTTCTTGGCGCTTTTTGAAAGGCTGCAAAGCAGCCAATCAACAAGAATCATGCTACTTGCCCCAAGAGGACATCATAGCCATGCCTACTATTGGCATGGCTGTGATTGGGCAGTGCAGCATGTGACCCAGCCTCTATTTAAGCTGGAGTCACGTAGCGCCGCACGTCACTCTGCTCTGATCAGTGTAGGGATAGGATGCAGCTGCTGCTGTTAGGGCCAGATTAGGCAGGGATTTACTTACTGAAGTGATCGATGTACAGCTGTGTATCATTCAACCTCTGCTATTCAATTGCTCACAGTTTTAAGGCTGCCCAGAGCGTTTTTCAGTCACTTTTTTCTGGGGTCATCGGCGGCCATTTTGTGTCTTGTGGTGCGCCAGCACAAGCTGCCGCCAAGTACATTTAACCATCAATAGTGTGTTGTTGTTTTTTGCTATATCCTACATCAGGGGCTTGACTGTGCTTGCTATTTTATTGAGGGGTGAAATACAATTGCCAAAATAGCAGTACCCTAAATCTGGTGTTTCAGCTGTGGCTAGCCAATTGCAATACTGTCTGCTGTCTGGCAAAGGATATTTTTTTTTCTGGGTTGAAATACAATTCCCAACTTAGCAATTCCCTAACTCAGTGGTTTCTGCTGTATCAGGCCAAGTTTAAATCTATCCATAAAAGGGTATATTAGTTTGAAGGTGCGGATAGGGTCATTATCAATAACTTCAAACGCTACCGTGCATCTCCAATTCTAATTCTGTCCGTAAACGTATACCTGTCATCCACCGCCTAAATACTAGGCCTACAATTTATATTCAGCTAAATCTGTGGTTACTGCTGTGCCTGTATTAGTGTAATACGGTACCTAAGTAGATAGCCAGATAGTGTTAGGTGCCTGTAAAAAAAAGGCCTGAATTTGAATTCAATACATTGGGCCAAATAATTTTTTTCTTATTGTGGTGAACGGTAACAATGAGGAAAATATCTAGTAAGGGACGCGGACGCTGACATGGTCGTGGTGGTGTTAGTGGACCCTCTGGTGCTGGGAGAGGACGTGGCCGTTCTGCCACAGCCACACGTCCTAGTGTACCAACTACCTCAGGTCCCAGTAGACGCCAGAATTTACAGCGATATTTGATGGGGCCCAATGCCGTTCTAAGGTTGGTAAGGCCTGAGCAGGTACAGGCATTAGTCAATTGGGTGGCCGACAGTGGATCCAGCACGTTCACATTATCTCCCACCCAGTCTTCTGCAGAAAGCACACAGATGGCGCCTGAAAACCAAGCCCTTCAGTCTGTCACATTACCCCCATGCATATCAGGGAAACTGTCTGAGCCTCAAGTTATGCAGCAGTCTCTTATGCTGTTTGAAGACTCTGCTGGCAGGGTTTCCCAAGGGCATCCACCTAGCCCTTCCCCAGCGGTGGAAGATATAGAATGCACTGGTGCACAACCACTTATGTCTCCTGATGATGAGGACATGGGAATACCACCTCAGCACGTCTCTGATGATGAAACACAGATGCCAACTGCTGCGTCTTTCTGCAGTGTGCAGACTGAACAGGAGGTCAGGGAGGAAGACTGGGTGGAAGACGATGCAGAGGACGATGAGGTCCTAGACCCCACATGGAATGAAGGTCGTGCCACTTACTTTCAGAGTTTGGAGGAAGAGGCAGTGGTGAGACCGAGCCAACAGCGTAGCAAAAGAGGGAGCAGTAGGCAAAAGCAGAACACCCACCGCCGAGAGAGTCCGCCTGCTACTGGCCACCGCCATCTGGGACTGAGCACCCCAAAGGCAGCTTCAAGGAATTCCCTGGCGTGGCAGTTCTTCAAACAATGTGCTGACGACAAGACCCGAGTGGTTTGCACGCTGTGCCATCAGAGCCTGAAGCGAGGCATTAACGTTCTGAACCTTAGCACAACCTGCATGACCAGGCACCTGCATGCAAAGCATGAACTGCAGTGGAGTAAACACCTTAAAAACAAGGAACTCACTCAGGCTCCCCCTGCTACCTCTACTTCTGCTGCCTCGGCCTCTTCCTCCACCTCTGGAGGAACGTTGGCACCTGCCACCCAGCAAACAGAGGATGTACCACCAACACCACCACCTCCGTCACCAAGCATCTCAACCATGTCGCACGGCAGCGTTCAGCTCTCCATCTCACAAACATTTGAGAGAAAGCGTAAATTCCCACCTAGCCACCCTCGATCCCTGGCCCTGAAAGCCAGCATTTCTAAACTACTGGCCTATGAAATGCTGTCATTCAGGCTGGTGGACACAGACACCTTCAAACAGACCATGTCACTTGCTGTCCCACAGTATGTTGTTCCCAGCCGCCACTACTTCTCCAAGAGAGCCGTGCCTTCCCTGCACAACCAAGTATCCGATAAAATCAAGTGTGCACTGCGGAACGCCATCTGTGGCAAGGTCCACCTAACCACAGATACGTGGACCAGTAAGCACGGCCAGGGATGCTATATCTCCCTAACTGCACACTGGGTAAATGTAGTGGCGGCTGGGCCCCAGGCGGAGAGCAGTTTGGCGCACGTCCTTCCGCCGCCAAGGATCGCAGGGCAACATTCTTTGCCTCCTGTAGCCTCCTCCTCCTACTTGGCTTCCTCCTCCTCTTCTTCCACCTGCTCATCCAGTCAGCCACACACCTTCACCACTAACTTCAGCACAGCCCGGGGTAAACGTCAGCAGGCCATTCTGAAACTCATATGTTTGGGGAACAGGCCCCACACCGCGCAGGAGTTGTGGCGGGGTATTGAACAACAGACCGACGAGTGGTTGCTGCCGTTGAGCCTCAAGCCCGGCCTGGTGATGTGCGACAATGGGCGAAATCTCGTCGCAGCTCTGGGACTAGCCGGTTTGATGCACATCCCTTGCCTGGCGCATGTGCTGAATTTGGTGGTGCAGAAGTTCATTCACAACTACCCCGACATGTCAGAGCTGCTGCATAAAGTGCGGTCCGTCTGTGCGCGCTTCCGGCATTCACATCCTGCCGCTGCTCGCCTGTCTGCGCTACAGCGTAACTTCGGCCTTCCTGCTCGCCGCCTCATATGCGACGTGCCCACCAGGTGGAACTTTACCTTGCACATGCTGGACAGACTCTGCGAGCAGCAGCAGGCCATAGTGGAGTTTCAGCTGCAGCACGCACGGGTCGGTCGCACTGCGGAACAGCACCACCAATGACTGGGCCTCCATGCGAGACCTGTGTGCCCTGTTGCGCTGTTTCGAGTACTCCACCAACATGGCCAGTGGCGATGACCACTTCTATGTCTCCTTGAGAAAACACTTAGGGCAATGATGGAAGAGGAGGTGGCCCAGGAAGAGGAGGAGGAAGAGGGGTCATTTTTAGCACTTTCAGGCCAGTCTCTTCGAAGTGACTCAGAAGGAGGTTTTTTGCAACAGCAGAGGCCAGGTACAAATGTGGTCAGACAGGGCCCACTACTGGAGGACGAGGAGGACGAGGATGAGGAGGAGGTGGAGGAGGATGAGGATGAAGCATGTTCACAGTGGGGTGGCACCCAACGCAGCTTGGGCCCATCACTGGTACGTGGCTGGGGGGAAACGCAGGACTATGACGATACGCCTCCCACAGAGGACAGCTTGTCCTTACCTCTGGGCAGCCTTGCACACATGAGCGACTACATGCTGCAGTGGCTGCGCAACGACAGCAGAGTTGCCCACATTTTAACGTGTGCAGACTACTGGGTTGCCACCCTGCTGGATCCCCAGTACAAAGACAATGTGCCCACCTTACTTCCTGCACTGGATCGTGATAGGAAGATGCGCGAGTACAAGCGCACGTTGGTAGACGCGCTACTGAGAGCATTCCCAAATGTCACAGGGGAACAAGTAGAAGCCCAAGGCGAAGGCAGAGGAGGAGCAAGAGGTTGTCAACGCAGCTGTGTCACGTCCAGCTCCTCTGAGGGCAGGGTTAGCATGGCAGAGATGTGGAAAAGTTTTGTCAACACGCCACAGCTAACTGCACCACCACCTGATACGGAACGTGTTAGCAGGAGGCAACATTTCACTAACATGGTGGAACAGTACGTGTGCACACCCCTCCACGTACTGACTGATGGTTCGGCCCCATTCAACTTCTGGGTCTCCAAATTGTCCACGTGGCCAGAGCTAGCCTTTTATGCCTTGGAGGTGCTGGCCTGCCCGGCGGCTAGCGTTTTGTCTGAACGTGTATTCAGCACGGCAGGGGGCGTCATTACAGACAAACGCAGCCGCCTGTCTACAGCCAATGTGGAGAAGCTGACGTTCATAAAAATGAACCAGGCATGGATCCCACAGGACCTGTCCATCCCTTGTGCAGATTAGACATTTATAACTACCTCCCCTTAACCATATATCATTGTACTCCAGGGCACTTCCTCATTCAATCCTCTTTTTTATTTTCATTTTACCATTATATTGCGGGGCAACCCAAAGTTGAATGAACCTCTCCTCTGTCTGGGTGCCGGGGCCTAAAAATATCTGACAATGGCCTGTTCCAGTGGTGGGTGACATGAAGCATGATTCTCTGCTATGACATGAAGCCTGAATCTCTGCTATGAGACTTCTCTCCTCTGTCTGGGTGCCGGGGCCTAAAAATATCTGACAGTGGCCTGTTCCAGTGGTGGGTGACATGAAGCATGATTCTCTGCTATGACATGAAGCCTGATTCTCTGCTATGGGACCTCTCTTCTCTGTCTGGGTGCCGGGGCCTAAAAATATCTGACAATGGCCTGTTCTAGTGGTGGGTGACATGAAGCATGATTCTCTGCTATGACATGAAGCCTGACTCTCTGCTATGGGACCTCTCTCCTCTGTCTGGGTGCCGGGGCCTAAAAATATCTGACAATGGCCTGTTCCAGTGGTGGGTGACATGAAGCCTGATTCTCTGCTATGACATGAAGCCTGATTCTCTGCTATGGGACCTCTCTCAAATTGATATTGGTTAATTTTTATTTATTTAATTTTTATTTTTATTCATTTCCCTGTCCACATTTGTCTGCAGGGGATTTACCTACATTTTGCTGCCTTTTGCAGCCCTCTAGCCCTTTCCTGGGCTGTTTTACAGCCTTTTTAGTGCTGAAAAGTTCGGGTCCCCATTGACTTCAATGGGGTTCGGGTTCGGGACGAAGTTCGGGTCGAGTTCGGATCCCGAACCCGAACATTTCCGGGAAGTTCAGCCGAACTTCTCGAACCCGAACATCCAGGTATTCGCTCAACTCTAAGCAAGACCTGACGTAGGTGGTCCCTATGGGTTTTGAAATCAGGAGAAAAAAATCAAAATGTCATCTAGATACACTAGTTCAAATTTCCCTATTAAATGATAAAAAATGCTGTTCACAAAATGTTGGAAGACGGCTGGAGCATTCATCAAACCAAAAGGCATAACCAAATTCTCAAAATGGCCCTCAGGGGTATTGAAAGCCGTCTTCCATTCGTCCCCTTCCTTGACTCTGACCAGGTTGTATGCCCCTCTTAAATCCAACTTAAAAAAAACTTTAGCCCCAACAATCTGGTTAAACAGGTCCGGGATCAGAGGAAGCGGATAAGGGTCACAAATTGTGACACTGTTCAGCTCCCTGAAATCCAGACATGGTCTTAAAGAACCATCTTTTTTCTTAACAAAAAAAAAACTGCGGCAACAGGTGACTTCGAGGGTCAGATGTGTCCCTTTCTCAGGCTCTCAGAGATATAAGTACGCATAGCGACCCTTTCAGATTGGGAGAGATTGTATAAACGAGATTTAGGCAGCTTGGCGCCTGGGATGAGATTATTAGGGCAATCGTACTCCCGGTGAGGGGGCAGCTCCTGGACACCACTCTCTGAAAACACATCCAAAAATTCAGAGAGAAAAGATGGTACAGTCTTAGTAGAAACCTCTGAAAGAGACGCCGAGAGGCAATTCTCTCTGCAAAAGTCACTCCAACCATTTATTTGCCTCGCTTGCCAATCAATGGTGGGGTTATGTTTAGTGAGCCAGGGTAGCCCCAACACTTGAGGAGTAGGTAATCCGCCTAGGACGAAACATGACACATCCTCAACATGAGCATCACCCACAGTCAAACGGATATTGTGAACTATGCCCTTTAACGATTTTTGAGAAAGTGGAGCGGAATCGATAGCAAAAACAGGTATATTCTCTCCCAAAGTGCATACCTGGAAACCATGTGTTATAGCAAATTGATTATCAATGAGTTTGACAGCTGCTCCACTATCTACAAAAATCTCACAAACAATGTTCTTTCTCTCTAGCGCCACCCTGGCAGGTAGGCCAAAGTGGGAACTACAAGCAAACGGAAAACCTTTAATTTCCGCATCAACCTTACCAATAATAACGGATGGAACGTTTTTAGAGGACCTTTTTCTTTTTGTTTCTTTATTACTCTCAAAAAACTCCCTGAATCTCCTAGAGGGGCAAACATTTGCCAAAGGATTTATACCTCCACAACAGAAACAAACCCTCCTCTGAGAGCTGAATTCTTTATTATTAGAGGCAAGCAAACCCAGCTGCATGGGCTCCGGCTCAGAGGGGATTGAGAGAGACTGAGGCCCCTGCGCACTGAATGAGACCGCCCCACTGTCCTTGGACTGAGTATGACAGGAAGGAGTGATCTCTCCTCTCTCTGTAAGACGCCTGTCAATACGAACAGCCCGAGACATGGCAGACTCCAAGGAGGCAGGTATCTCATGAAAGGCAAATGCATCTTTCAATCCCTCCGAAAGACCATGGCAAAATTGACTTCGGAGTGCAGCATCATTTCAACCAGAATGAGCTGCCCATCTCCGAAATTCTGAACAGTATATCTCTGCGGACTGTTTACCCTGGCATAAAAGACGCAGTTTAGATTCAGCCAGAGCAAAACAATCCGGATCATCATATATCTGACCCAGGGCTACAAAAAATTCATCCACCGATCGGAGGGGCTGTGCCCCCACCGGTAGCGAAAAAGCCCAAGACTGAGCGTTATCCCTGAGCAGCGAGATGATGATCCCCACCCTCTGCTCCTCATCACCAGACGAATGAGGAAGTAGGCGAAAATGGAGTTTGCAGGCCTCTCTAAAACAAACAAAATTCTCACTACCCCCGGAGAACGTATCCGGTTGCGAAATCTTAGGCTCAGAACAAACTCCATAAACGCAAGCAGAACCGGTCACCTGAAACTGAGAGACAGTTTTACGGAGATCTGCTACCTCCAGTAAAAGACCCTGTACGCGGTCAATCAAGGCTTAAACCGGATCCATGCTTTAAGACGGTTATGGCGGTTTATAATGTCATGGATGGTGTTGCAGAAAACTAGAAGTCACAAATAAAGATATAACTGACTTGATCCCAAACTAAGGAACATATGGATGAGCCCTATAAAAGCACTAGAGTTCTCCCTGACTGCTCACCCCATGCAAAGATCTTTATGATAGAAAATTGCATGCCCCCGTACCTAGACTGAGTGACACCTGTAAACCCTATAATAGTGAGGGGACACGACCACCGGCTCCCTGCACTAAATACGGAGGGAGTCACGGTCACCTAGAATCAAGCCAACAGGAAAACACAAATAAAGGAATAGACTTATCTGAACAACCAGCATCTAGCAGAGAGCACAATCCAGGAATTTGTATAAACCGCAAAGTGAAGCAGTATGGGAGGGGATATAAAAAGGGAGGCGATCACTGCTAATAGATGACTGCTGGGAGAGGGAGAAGAGATGACAAAACGAAACCAAAACAAAAGAACATCATGCAAGAGGTACTGAAGAACGTCTGTCAGAACTTCTCAGAGATCTGGTGGTGACAGTCAGGGGTAAAAAGTACAATGTTGCATTGCAACCACAAAATAAATTGCTGTAGGTCACCCACAGAATAAACAGCCAGATTTATGATTAGCTTTCTGTGTCAGGGGTGCAAAGATGGTGTATTGCACCCACAAAAAAATCTCACTAACACTGTCCCTCACTTCAGCTGCCTGCTTTCTGTCCCTTCACTACTGAGAGCTGATGGGCCGTGCTATACGTGATCCAGCATATATAGAGGCTGGGTCACATGATGCACCAGCCAATCACAGCCATGCCATTAGTAGGCATGGCTGTGATGGCTTCTAAGGGCACACAGCTTAAAAGCTTGTTGATTGGCTGCCACAGAGCCTTTCGACAAGCTTTATTAACCACCTCAGCTCCCCTAGCTTAAACACCCTTAATGACCAGGCCACTTTTTACACTTCTGCACTACACTACTTTCACCGTTTATTGCTCGGTCATGCAACTTACCACCCAAATGAATTTTACCTCCTTTTCTTATCACTAATAGAGCTTTCATTTGGTGGTATTTCATTGCTGCTGACTTTTTTTGTTATTAATCAAAATTGACCAATTTTTTTGCAAAAAAATGACATTTTTCACTTTCAGTTGTAAAATTTTTCAAAGAAAACGACATCCATATATACATTTTTCTCTAAATTTATTGTGCTACATGTCTTTAATAAAAAAAAAATGTTTGGGTAAAAAAAAATGGTTTGGGTAAAAGCTATAGCGTTTACAAACTATGGTACAAAAATGTGAATTTCCGCTTTTTGAAGCAGCTCTGACTTTCTGAGCACCTGTCATGTTTCCTGAGGTTCTACAATGCCCAGACAGTAGAAACACCTGACAAATGACCCCATTTCGTAAAGTAGACACCCTAAGGTATTCGCTGATGGACATAGTGAGTTCATAGAACTTTTTATTTTTTGTCACAAGTTAGCGGAAAATGATGATTTTTCTTTTTTTCTTTTTTTTCTTACAAAGTCTCATATTCCACTAACTTGTGACAAAAAATAAAAACTTCCATGACCTCACTATGCCCATCACGAAATACCTTGGGGTGTCTTCTTTCCAAAATGGGGTCATTTGTGGGGTAGTTATACTGCCCTGGCATTTTAGGGGCCCTAATGTGTGAAAAGTAGTTTGAAATCAAAATGTGTAAAAAATGACCTGCGAAATCCTAAAGGTGCTCTTTGGAATGTGGGCCCCTTTGCCCACCTAGGCTGCAAAAAAATGTCACACATTTGGTATCTCCATACTCAGGAAAAGTTGGGCAATGTGTTTTGGGGTGTCATTTTACATATACCCATGCTGGGTGAGATAAATATCTCGGCAAAAGACAACTTTTCCAATTTTTTTATACAAAGTTGGCATTTGACCGAGATATTTCTCTCACCCAGCATGGGTATATGTAAAATGACACCCCAAAACACATTGCCAAACTTCTCCTGAGTACGGCGATACCAGATGTGTGACACTTTTTTGCAGCCTAGGTGGGCAAAGGGGCCCACATTCCAAAGAGCACCTTTAGGATTTCACAGGTCATTTTTTAAACATTTTGATTTCAAACTACTTCCCACACATTAGGGCCCCTAAATTTCCAGGGCAGTATAACTACCCCACAAGTGACCCCATTTTGGAAAGAAGACACCCAAGGTATTTTGTGATGGGCATAGTGAGTTCATGGAAGTTTTATTTGTTGTCACAAGTTAGTGGAATATGAGACTTTGTAAGCATGGGTATATGTAAAATGACACCCCAAAACACATTGCCCAACTTCTCCTGAGTACGGTGATACCAGATGTGTGACACTTTTTTGCAGCCTAGGTGGGCAAAGGGGCCCACATTCCTTTTAGGAGGGCATTTTTAGACATTTGGATCCCAGACTTCTTCTCACGCTTCAGGGCCCCTAAAATGCCAGGGCAGTATAAATACCCCACATGTGACCCCATTTTGGAAAGAAGACACCTAAAGGTATTCAATGAGGGGCATGGTGAGTTCATAGAAATATTTTTTTTTGCCACAAGTTAGCGGAAATTGATTTTTTATTTTTTTTTCACACAAAGTCCCCCTTTCCGCTAACTTGGGACAAAAATTTCAATCTTTCATGGACTCAATATGCCTCTCAGCGAATACCTTGGGGTGTTGTCTTTCCAAAATGGGGTCATTTGTGGGGTGTTTGTACTGCCCTGGCATTTGAGGGTCTCCGCAATCATTACATGTATGGCCAGCATTAGGAGTTTCTGCTATTCTCCTTATATTGAGCATACGGGTAATGAGATTTTTTTTTTCCGTTCAGCCTCTGGAATGAAAGAAAAAATGAACGGCACAGATTTCTTCATTCGCATCGATCAATGTGGATGAAAAAATCTCTGCCAAAAAAAAAAAGGAGGGGAAAGGCGTCTGCCAGGACATAGGAGCTCCGCCCAACATCCATACCCACTTAGCCCATATGCCCTGGCAAACCCGATTTCTCCATTCACATTAATCGATGTGGATGAATAAATCATTGCCGGTATTTTTTATTTATTTTTTATATACAAAGTATTTGCCAAAGTATATGAACACCGCCGCCTCCTCAGCTCATATGCCTCGGCAAACGTATCTTTTACTGCAGAGGAGAAATCTCGTCTTGCAGCGCCGCATACACCGACTTTTGTGTAATCTGACAGCAGCGTAATGCTTCTGTCAGAATGCACATCAGTGCTGCAGCTAGTCGATCGGTTGGTCCACCTGGAAGGTAAAAAAAACTAAACAAAAAAGAAAAAACCAGGCCGCAACGCAATAAATTTATTAACTTTATAATAACATTTGAACGGAACATATAAACTTTATTTAACTTTTTGAACAGAACGTTAACTTTTTTGCTTACCGGTGTTTTTTGTTTTTGTTTTTTGTTTTTTACCTTTATAGGACAAACCTCTCCTTCCCCATGGGACAATATGCAAAGCGCAAATCGCCCAAAGATGTGGCGAAGTACATTATACACTTTATCCCAGGTGAAAGGAGAGGTTTGCAGCAGCTGTGAGTGAAAGGGCCCTAATAGCCCTGTGTGCCTGTCCTATGAGATGCAATCCCTATGCTAAGTGTACCTGTGTGTGGTACTTCTGGAAACACTCCCCTAAGCATAGGGCAGGGTGGTCAGGGCAGTCAGGACAGAAATAGCGGGTGTCACGCCTTATTCCACTCCTGCTGCAGACACAACATCTTTTTCGGGGTGACGCTTGTGTTGAGGTACCAGCAACGACATTGGGGAAATGTCGCTCGTGTAGACGGCTCACTACATTGGTGGTTGGGGCCACGGAACCTCCTGGATACAGGAGGTTCGCGATGATCTCTTCCTGAAATTTGAGGAAGGATTCTGTTCTCCCAGCCTTACTGTAGAGAACAAAACTATTGTACATCGCTAATTGAATCAAATATACAGACACCTTCTTATACCAGCATCTGGTGCGTCGGGAAACTAAATAGGGAGCCAACATCTGGTCATTGAAGTCCACCCCTCCCATGAGCGCATTATAGTCGTGGACTGTGAGGGGCTTTTCAATGACACTGGTTGCCCGCTCAATTTGTATTGTCGTGTCTGCGTGAATGGAGGAGAGCATGTAAACGTCACGCTTGTCTCTCCATTTCACCGCGAGCAGTTCTTCGTTACACAAGGCAGCCCTCTCCCCCCTTGCAAGACGGGTGGTAATGAGCCGTTGGGGGAAGCCCCGGCGACTAGGTCGCACGGTGCCACAGCAGCCAATCTGTTCTAGGAACAAATGCCTGAAGAGGGGCACACTTGTGTAAAAATTGTCCACATAAAGATGGTACCCCTTGCCAAATAAGGGTGACACCAAGTCCCAGACTGTCTTCCCACTGCTCCCCAGGTAGTCAGGGCAGCCGACCGGCTCCAGGGTCTGATCTTTACCCTCATAGATCCAAAATTTGTGGCCTGTGGCCCTTTCACAGAGCTTATACAATTTGACCCCATACCAGGCGTGCTTGCTTGGGATGTATTGTTTGAAGCCAATGCCCCCGGTAAAATGTATAAGGGACTCGTCTACGCAGATGTTTTGCTCAGGGGTATACAAATCTGCAAATTTGTTGTTGAAGTGGTCTATGAGGGGCCGAATTTTGTGGAGCCGGTCAAAAGCTGGGTGGCCTCTGGGACGGGAGGTGGTGTTGTCGCTAAGGTGCAGGAAAACGCAGGATGGCCTCAAATCGTGCCCTGGACATAGCAGCAGAGAACAAGGGCATGTGATGAATTGGGTTTGTGGACCAATATGACCGCAATTCATGCTTTTTGGTTAGACCCATGTTGAGGAGAAGGCCCAGAAATTTTTTTAATTCGGAAACTTGGACTGGTTTCCACCGGAAAGGCTGGGCATAATAGCTTCCCGGGTTGGCGGCTATAAATTGAGTGGCATACAGATTTGTTTCTGCCACGACTAAGTCCAAGAGCTCCGCAGTCAAGAACAGCTCAAAAAATCCCAGTGCCGAACCGATCTGAGCTGTCTCAACCCGAACTCCAGACTGGGCGGTGAAAGGGGGAACTAATGGTGCGGCTGAAGTTGGGGACTGCCAATCAGGGTTTGCCAGCACCTCATGGACTCTAGGGGCTCTACGGGCCTGTCTGTGGGGTAACTATTGCACGTGCCACCGTACCAGCTTCAACTGCCCTTCTGGTGCTCGCCACTTCACCATGTTGTACGGCAGTGCTGGTACTAGGTCCAGGGAGGGCTGCGCTGCTGGTGTATGCCTCACCACGTAATCCGACAGCGCCAGCCCCACTCTGCTGCTCTTGAAGCGGATCCTGCGCAACCTGTAGTCTAGCAACAAGGGGCCGGGTACGCCTGGTGCTATCAGGGACCTCAACCTCCTCGTCTGAACTTTGGGTCAGACTGCCACTGCTTTCTACAGGTTCATATTCTGACCCGCTAGATTCGTCAGATGAGGGTTCCCATTCCTTATCCGACTGGGTCAGAAGCCTGTAGGCCTCTTCAGAAGAATACCCCCTGTTTGACATTTGGACTACAAAATTAAGGGGTATTCCCTGAGACTACCCAAGAAAAAAAGCAAGCCTGTCTTACAAATGGGAGGCTAGCGAAGTACCGGAGGCCGCTGCGATTGCTAAAAAAATATCAAAACTGATTTTTTTATCGCCGCAGCGCTTGTAAAGTGATTGTGCAGTGATAAAAAAAAAATAATAATTTTGTCACTGCGGCGGGGCGGGCGTGGGTGAACGCACGTGTGGGCGACCGATCAGGCCTGATCGGGCAAACACTGCGTTTTGGGTGGAGGGCGAACTAAGGTGACACTAATACAATTATAGATCTGACTGTGATCAGTTTTGATCACTTACAGATACTATAAAAGTACAAATGCTGATTAGCGATACGCTAATCAGCAAATAAGTGACTGCGGTGCGGTGGGCTGGGCGCTAAACGATCGCTAACTACCTAATTAAGGGGCCTAAACTATCCTAAACCTAACAGTCAATACTAGTGGGAAAAAAAATTGACAGTTTACACTGATCACTTTTTTCCCTTTCACTAGTGATTGACACGGGTTATCAAGGGGTGATCAAGGGGTTAATTGGGGTGATGGGGGGTGATCTGGGGCTAAGTGAAGTGTTTGGTGGCTACTCACTGTGATGTCTGCTCCTCTGCTGGAACCAACCGACCAAAAGGACCAGCAGAGGAGCAGAGAAGCCATTTAACACCTTATATTTATAAATATAAGGTGTTAGATGGCTTGTGATTCGATTTTTCAAAAATCAACCTGCCAGCGACGATCATTGGCTGGCAGGTTGATGACGAAATACTCCTCTAACTTTTGCCGGCCCGCGATGCGCATGCGCGGGCCGGCTTTGAGCGAAATCTCGCGTCTCGCGAGATAACACGTATATGTGTGACTCTGCTTGCAGCTGCCGCCTCCGGAACGCGATCCTGCGTTAAGCGGTCCGGATGCAGTTAAATGCCCGAACACGGAACTCGAACTTTTCCGGCAAAGTTCGGGTTCGGGTCTGGTTACCAAAAATCGTAAACTTTGGTACAGTTCGGGTTCGCTCAACAGCTTCCTTTTAAAAATGCTCGTAGTGAAAGAGTGGCACTAAACAGTAACGATTTAATTTGTTATTACATTAAAATAGGGATTGTAATTTGTGTTATTGCATTGTAAAGATAAAAAAATATATGCATTTCATGTCTCCAAACTGTTGGAAACATAATTAGTCGCTCAACTTAACATTATCTGCAAATAATTAACATTCAAATCTTTGAGCTATGATAATCCTTCTAGTAAAAGTTTGTTTTCAATTAAAATAAAATCACTGACCAAAGAAGCATTAATTTATACAGATCATGAGCAAATCCAACAACAAAATAATCATACCATTTTATTTAAGCAGCATGAGTAACCGTTGGTATGCATGCAAAATGGAACTGCTGTACTGGGCAAAAGAATATTAAAATGATAGTAAATAGATTGACTAGTTCATAATAAATGAAGAAGGCCCCACAATGTAATACTTCAATATTAGGCACAAATAGGCAATTGCTGGCAGATAACTCGAAATTGGTAATGTGTATGTACAGAAAGTTGTTTCAGTTTTGGAGCTTTCAGGTTCAAATGATAATCAACTTATATTTTCATCAATCATTCTAAGAGCTATAACTTTTTTGTCAACAAAGCTATTTGAGAGCTTGTTTCTATGGAACAAATGACAATATAATTTTTAATGGCACTAATTAGGGGTATAAATAAAATATTGGTTACCTTTAGCATTTTTGGGAGAGTGTAAAAAAATAATTCTGCCACTGCTTCTTACATTTACGCCATGAACTGTGCAGTACAAATAAATATGGTAACTATAGAGGTCAGTATGATTGCAGCCATACAGAAATTAGGCTGCTGAAATCAAAACAGCATAACTGTTCCAAAATCTGCTGTGTGAACACATATCATTTTTTTATGTTGTTACTTTTGCTGAATAAATGCATGATTTATGGTAAAATAAAAAAATCACTTTTTTAAGACCCTAATTTATATTTTTTCCCCTTGGCATAACTGTATAAGGCTTGTTCTTTTTTTTTTTTTTTTTTACTTTTTTATAAAATGACTTGTTTTTTTGGGCACTATTTTGGGACACATATAATTTATTGCAATAAAGAGAACTAAGGGCTCATGCCTATGAAAGTATTTTTGGTCTGCATTCGTTCTGTATTTTTAGTGAGTTGGATGCGTACCCTTGTGACCCTTACTCATGACCATAAGTCATGAGTAGAGATGAGCGAATTTATAAAAAATTCAATTCGGCCGGTTCGCTGAATTTTCTGAAAAATATTGGTTCGATCCAAATTTATTTCTGGCGAATCACATTAAAAACGGCTATTTCCTGGCTGCAGAGAACTTTTATAGTTGTGTAGAACACTGTTCCTTGCAGTAACACGCATAGGGAGTCTGCTATAGTAGTGAAACAATACTGTGAGTCAGTATGACATGTAGATGACAGGCGTCACTCTTAGAATCACTGCACACTCCCTTATTTGGGCAGTTACGAGGCCAAAACTGACCAAATAACTCAAGTGTGAACTCAGCCTTACAGGTCAATGATAGGTATAAAGAACCGTGCAGAGGGCCAAGATCCTACTGTAGCGTGAAAGAGCGCACTCCTTTTACACCAATTCACTGATTCTTTTATAGATTTCTACAGAACCTGTTCTATTAAACGCTTGTAGAAAAAGATAGAGGGCCTCACCAGTCATACCTGCGAGCGGATGGACGATGGCGCAGATAGGCAGCGGCCAACTGACTACATACGATGTCTCTGTAGTAGTTCAGTTTATCCTCCCTCTCAGAGGGTGTAAAAAAGGCCCCCCATTTAGTACCAGTAGTGAGGATCCAACAAGGTGGAGAGCCAAAAGTCATCCCTCTGCCGAATGCTGACAATTCAGCTGTCACTATGCAAGCAAGTGATCCTGCATCAGGCCATTTGTGCAGGTGACTCGGAGGGACTCCCTCCCTTCATCTCCACTGCATACTGCCATGGTGTGTCTAGGTCCTCTGCCTCATCTTCCTTATCGCCCTGTAGCTCCTCTGGCTGCTCCTGCTCCTCCTCTTCTGTCACCTGTGTATAAAAACCACCCATTTATCTGCACATTGCTTGTGCTCCAATGTCTACCTCCTCCTCCAGTTTAGTCCCCAAAGGCCTCATGTGGCCATAAGATCTATGTGCCACATCTCCAGTACCCTGACCAGCTAGATTTACCAGCATCTCATCCAGGACATGAAGCAGTGGAATGTGGTTCATCCTGTAGTCCTGGCGACTGACAAATAATGTGACCTCCTCAAAGGGCCTGAGCAAACTGCAGGTGTCACATATGAGCTGCCACTTGCTGACATCGAAGTTACACAGAGGAGTACTCCTGTCTTCTTGGATCATCAAGAAATCGTTTATGGCCTTTCTCTGTTCGTATAGTCGGTCCAACATATAGAGGGTGGAAACGTTGCATAGCACCCTATGTTGGGGAATGCTGTTCTGCCGCTGCATCTCTAGGAGACTGCGCTTTGGGGTGTAAGAGTAGCTGAAGTGCATGCAAAGTTTCCTGGCCATTTTTTGGATGTCTTTCAGATGGGTGGAAGACTTCAGGAACCGCTTGACAACCAGATTGAACATGTGTGCCATGCAGGGTGCATGGCTCAGCCCTTCTTGACGCAGCGCTCACACCATGTTCTTCCCATTGTCGGTCACCATGGTTCCGATTTTGAGTTGTCACTGAGAAAACCAGGATTAAATTTTTTGATGAAGGACACAGAGCAGTTCCTCGTCTGTGTGACACCGTTTTCCCAGGCAAACGAGGTGCAGAACAGCGTGACACTGCCGTGCACTGCACATGTGGTATGCTGGAAGGGCACTGTGAATAGTCCCTGCAGTGGAGGCTGAGGACACGGTGGAGGATGAGGAGGCAGAGGTGGATATTGTCGCAGGACCAAAGGCGTGATAACGTGGAGGCGGAAGCAGCGTCACCTGGCCAAGTTGCAGGTGTAACTGTGCAGGAACCACATTCACCCAGTGGTCCGTAAAAGGACAAGTATTGACTCTGACCGTAATTACACGTAGGCGCAGCTGTGCACTTTGGCTGACACTGAAAGGCTCAAAGACTGGCCCACCTTCTGTTCTACATAAATGTTCAGGGCTGGTACTGCCTTTTTGGCAAAGATATGATCGCTTGGGACTCTTCACCTAGGCTCAGCACAAGCCTTCAGTTCTCTGAAAGGTGCAGAGTCCACCACTTGGAAAGGGAGGGACTGCAGTACCAGCAACTTGGCCAGGAGCACATTCAGCTTCTGCGCCGTTGGATGAGTGGACACATACTGTTGTCTCTTGGCAATCGCTTCAGTGATCAATTGCTGACGGAATGACTGACAAAGAATAGGAGGAGGAGCAGGAGCATCAAAACCAGCAGATGATGGGAAGGACAGACAGCTCCCTTCGGCTGCAGTGGTGGAGCCTTGCCTGCCTGAAATCGGGAGTGTGCCAATAGGGTGATGCAGCTGTTGCTGCAGCAGGCTGGACCACCACATCGGACTGGAGCCACTATTATTCCAGGCCACTTTTTTGCCACTAATACATGCCAAAAAGGGCTTTAGAACATGTAACTGCACCGCTGAATGGCAAATAAATATATTTTTTGCCACTAATACACGGCAAAAAGGGCTTTAGAACATATAACTGTACCGCTGAACTGCAAACATATATTTTTTTACCAATATTACATGCCAAAAAGGGCTTTAGAACATATAACTGCACTGCTGAATGGCAAATAAAATATATATTTTTTTCCACTAATACACGCTAAAAAGGGCTTTAGAAGATATAACTGCACCACTGAAAAGGCAAATATTTATTTGTTTGCCACTAATACACACCAAAAAAGTGCTGTAATTTTTTACTTATCCCCACAACGGCTAATAAGCCCTTTTTTCCCACTAATACAAGCCAAAAAATGCTTTAGAACATATAACTGCACCACACAAGGGCTAATGAGTAGAGTTAAGATTACATCTGGATGTTCGGGTTCAACGGGTTCGGCCGAACTTCACAAAAAAGTTCGAGTTCGGTACCCGAACTTGAACCCGAACCCCATGGAAGTCAATGGGGACCCGAACTTTTGAGCACTAAAATGGCTCTAAAAATGTCATGAAAAGGGCTAGAGGGCTGCAAATGCCAGCAAAATGTGGTTAAGAGCATGGCAAGTGCTCTGCAAACAAATGTGGATAGGGAAATGACTTTAAATAACATAAAATACGTAAAAAATTTAAATTATAATCTTGATCTAGGAGGACGAGGTCCATATGGAGTAGGAGGTTAAGGAGGCAGAGGATGTGGCGGTGTAGGTGGAATAAGGAGTGGAGGAGGACGAGGTAGCCTACATTGCTTTTTGGTTTTAAATTTATTTATATTGTTTTTAATTAGGGTACACCCCATAACATTGAGAAATATAACCTGTAATAACTCCCTCCAGTCGTGCTAAACACACGTTCAGACAATACACTGGCTGCAGGGCAGGCCAGCACCTCCAAGGTGTAAAGGGCAAGCTTAGGCCATGTGCCCAATTTGGAGACCTAGAGGTTAAAGGGGGCAGACCCGTCATTCAGTACGTGTAGGCGTGTGCACACATACTGCTCCACCATGTTGCTGAAATGCTGCCTCAGTGGTTGTTGTGGTGTGCTGACAAAGCTTTTCCACATTTCGGCCATGCTAACCCTGCCTTCTGAGGTGCTGGTGGTGACTAGTGATGAGCGGCAGGTGCCATATTCGATTTAGACAAAATTTGCGAATATTCGATAGAATATTCGTTTCATATTCGTCGAAATTGAATATTCGTCATTATTCTAGTTTTCGGGATTATTATGCGATTTAAATAATCGCGTATTGCGATTTTAACTTAAGGCTACTTTCCTATTGGTTTAATATCTAGAATTAGCGAATATGACGAATGTATTCGTCATATTCCTCAAAACGAAGATAACGAAGTATTCAACATTTTTGTTTTAGCTACCTATTCGTCAACTTCGCTAATTCTAGCAATCAAATAGGAAAGTTGACTATAGAGACAGCTAAGTTTAATTCGCTATGCGATTATATTACTTTGCTTTTTTTTAAAAAAATTGAATAGTTAAATACTTGATTATTATAATGATTCTATAAATAAAAAATAAAAAGTAATATAATCGCATAGCGAATTAAACACAGCTGTCTCTATAGTCAACCTTCCTATTTGATTGCTAGAATTAGCGAAGTTGACGAATAGGTAGCTAAAACGAAGATGTAGAATACTTCATTATCTTCGTTTTGAGGAATATGACGAATACATTCGTCATATTCGCTAATTCTACCAAGCCAACCATAGTAAACCAGGTCCAAGTTGAAATAGCAATTCGATTAATTCAAGTTATAATAATCGAATTGCGATTTCAAGTTAGCACTGCTATATTCCATATTAGGCTAGAATTAACAAATATGGAATATAGCAGTGCTAAGTTGAAATCGAAATTCGATTATTTTAACTTGAATTAATCGAATTGAGATTTCAACGTAATTCTCAAATCAGACAGTACATTCTAGTATATAGACATTCCCATGGTGATGGGGATGCTCCATGAGCACGGAAGTCGTCAGAAGCGGCAATGGGCACTGACTGGAGCAGCCAGGAAGCCAGGAATCCTAAGGACAGGTAAGAACTACTTTTGGGAAGTGGGAAAGAAAAAAATATAATAAAAATAATAATAATAATAATAATATTCGAAAGATCTAATTTATAGCACTATATTCAAAATATTCTCAAATTATCGAAGTGCCGATATTCGCTAAAAAAATTAGATATTCAAATATTCGCGCTCAACACTAGTGGTGACCCTTCTGCCTTCGCCTTGTGCTTCCACTGTGCCACCGCTGTCAGGTGGGAATGCCACTAGCAGCGCATCTACCAGCGTGCGCTTGTACTCGCACATCCTACGATCATGCTCTAGTGACGAAATTAAGGACAATACGTTGTCCTTGTAACAGGGATCCAGCAGCGTGGCCATCCAGTAATCAGCACAAGTTAGAATGTGGGCAACTCGGCGGTCGTTGCGGAGACACTGCAGCATGTAATCGCTCATGTGTGCCAGGCTGCCCAGAGGCAACGAAAAGCTGTCCTCTGTGGGAGGTGTATCGTCTGTGTCCTCTGTATCCCCCCATCCACGCACCAGTGATGGCCATGAGCTGGTCTGGGTGCCACCCTGCTGTGAACATGGTTCCTCCTCTTTCATCTCCTCCTCCTCATCCTCTTCCACCTCATCATCCTGCAGAACTGTGCCCTGTCTGGACAATTGTGTACCTGGCGTTTGTGGGTGCAGGAACCCTCCCTCGGAGCCACTTGTAAATGACTGGCCTGAAACCCTATGAAATAGTCCCTCCTCCTCCTCCTGTGCCACATCCTCTTCCATTATCGCCCGAAGCGTTTTTTCAAGGAGGCATAGAAGTGAGATAGTAACGCTGAGAACGGCGTCATCGGCACTGGCCATGTTGGTGAAGTACTCGAAACAGCGCAACAAGGAACACAGCTCTCGCATGGAGGCCCAGTCATTGGTGGTGAAGTGGTGCTGTTCCACAGAGTGACTCATCCGTGCGTGCTGCAGCTGAAACTCCACTATCGCCTGCTGCTGCTCGCACAGTCTGGCCAGCATGTGCAAGGTGGAGTTCCACCTTGTGGGCACATCACATATGAGGCGGTGAGTGGGAAGGCCGAAGTTACGCTGCAGCGCTGACAAGCGAGCAGCAGCAGGGTGTGAACGCTGAAAGCTCGCACAGACGGCCCACACTTTATGCAGCAGCTCTGACATATCGGGGTAATTTTTAAGGAACCTCTGCACCACCAAATTCAGCACATGCGCCAGGCAAGGGATGTGCATGAAACCGGCTAGTCCCAGAGCTGCTACAAGATTTTGCCCATTATCGCACACCACCAGGCCGGGCTTGAGGCTCACTGGCACCAACCATTTATCGGTCTGTTGTTCAAGGCTCGTCCACAGCTCCTGTGCGGTGTGGGGTTTGTCCCCCAAACAGATAAGTTTTAAAACTGCCTACTGTAGTTTACCCCTGGCTGTGCTGAAGTTGGTGGTGAAGGTGTTACAATTACCGGATGAGATGCCGGTAGAGGATGAGGAAGCAGAGTAGGAGGAGGAAGCAACAGGAGGCAAACTGAAGCGACCTGCAATTCTCGGTGGTGGAAGGACATGCGCCAAACTGCTATCTTCCTCAGGCCCAGCCGCTACTGCATTTACCCAGTGTGCTGTTAGGGAGATATAACGTCCCTGACCGTGCTTACTGGTCCACGTATCCGTAGTTAGGTGGACCTTGCCACAGATGGCGTTGCGCAGTGCACACCTGATTTAGTCTCCCACTTGGTTGTGCACGGAAGGGATGGCACCTCTGGAAAAGTTGTGGCGGCTGGGCACGATGTACTGTGGGACAGCCACCGCCATAAGGCCTTTAAAAATATCTGTCTCCACCAGACGGAATGACAGCATTTCAAAGGACAGTAATTTTGAAATGCTTGCATTCAGGGCCAGGGATCTTGGGTGGGTAGGGGGGTACTTCCTCTTCCGCTCCAGTATTTGGGAGATGGAGAGCTGAATGCTTCTTTGGGACATTGTGGAAATGCTTGGTGACCCAGGTGGTGGTGTTGCTGGCAGATCCACTGTTTGCGGGATGGCAAGTGGCACTGTCACTCCAGAGGTGGATAAAGAGGCTGAGACTGCAGAAGAAGAGGAAACAGGAGGAGCCAGAGACCTTTCTTGGTTTTTGAGGTGTCTACTCCACTGCAGCTCATGCTTTGCACTTAGATGCCTGGTCATGCAGGTTGTGCTCAGGTTGAGAACGTTTATGCCTTGCTTCAGGCTCTGATTGCACAGCATGCAAACCACTCGTGTCTTGTCATCAGCACATTGTCAAAAGAACTGCCACGCCAGGGAACTTCTTGGAGCTGGCTTTGGTGTCGGTCCCTTGCTGCTGTGGGAAGTAGCAGGCTTACTGTCTAGGGGACGGCCGCTCAGCTTTTGCACCCTGCTCCCTCTTCTGCTGTGTTGGTGGCTCTGTGTGACCACCGCCTCTTCCTCAGAACAACACAGGACACTCGCATGACCTTGATTCCATGTGGGGTCGAGGACCTCATCGTCCTCCACATCATCTTCCACTCAGTCTTCACCCCTGCCCTCCTTGTCGGTCTGCACACTTTCGAAAGGCACAGCAGTTGGCACCTGTGTTTTGTCATCATCCGAGATGTGCTGCGGTAGTCCTCCCATGTACTCATCTTGAAAGATAAGTGGTTGGGCATCGGTGCACTCAATCTCTTCCACTTCTGGGGCAGAAGAGACTGCTGCATGACTTGGGGCTCAGACTGCTTGGCTGATTTGCAAGGGGGTGAGGTGAAAGACTGATGGACATCGGCTGCAGGTGCCAACTCTGATCTTTCAGCAGGAGACTGGGTGGGAGACAATGTAAAGGAACTGGAGGCACGGTCAGCAACCCAATCTACTATCACCTGTACTTGTTCTGGCCTCACCATTCGTAGAGCCGCATTAGGCCTGACCAAATACCGCTGAAGGTTCTGTCGGCTACTCGTACCTGAGAAAGGTGTTTCACTTTTGCGTGTAGCTGGCACAGATCGACTAAGTCTTCTCCATGCAACAGGAGCTCCCCCAGCATCACCACGACCGGGACCACGTTCCGTATTTGACGCTTACCTCATATTTCTCAAATTAGAATTTTGCCCAAAATGGGTGTTTTTTTAATTGCAAAATAGAACAGCAGTATCTAACGTGTGTATCTCACACTGACAGATGCAGACAAGGCCGCAAATTTAGTATTTGGCCCAAAATGGTTGTTTTTTTAAACCCAGAATATTATTGCTGTATTTCAAGCTTGTTTGTCACACTGACAGATGCAGCAAAGGCTGCAAATTAAGTTTTTTGCCCAAAATTGGTGTTTTTTTAAAGCAGAATAGAACAGCAGTATCTAACGCATGTATCTCACAATAACAGATGCAGCAAGTGCTGTAAAATTTATTATTTTGCCCCAAAAGGGTGTTTTTTAAAACCCAGAAAATTATTGCTGTACTTCTAGCTTAAATTGCACACTGACTAATGTGGCATAGGCCCCAGATGGAGGGTATTGCCAAAAATTGGTGTTTTTTTAAAACCCAGAAAATTGTTAAAGTATTTCAAGCATGTTTTTAACAATGACAGATGCAGCAAACGCCCTAAATGAGTGTTTTTTAATAACAGAACATGACAGCAGTATATAACGCTTGAATTTCACACTTACAGATTCAGCAAGGGCTGTAAAATGTTGTATTTTGCCCAACAAGGGTGTTTTATAAAACCCAGAAAATTATTGCAGTATTTCAAGCTTAAATTGCATACAGACAAATGCTGCAAAGGTGTCATGATAGTTAGGTAAGCAGGGAAATAACTAAACACAGGAAAACAAAAAGAACAAACGACTAGGCCCAAAAACTAGGGAGAAAAGGGTCACCTCCTAGTAATCCCTAAAAGCTTTCCCTTAACTGCTGTGTTCATTTGCATACCCTTAGGGTTGATATGCACATGCCCTCGTGCCTAAATCTAAACACTCTGGGCAAAGCCTAAGCAGCAGGGGAAGGGAAGAGGCAACCTGCTTCTTCAAACCATGATGAAGCAAGCGTCTCCCTAGAGGCCTAGATAAAACACACAAAGGGAAATAAAGGAGAGGACTTATCTTGAGCAGACCTGGAGCAGATGATCCACCACAAATCAAGAGCTCCCAGGAAAAAAACTATAATCCGCCCAGGCCATTGGGTGAATGAGGAATAAATAGCCACTCACTAACAATGAAATCCAGTACACCTGAGGGAAGGTTGATCCAGCTCAAACCCAAATCAAAACAAACAGAGAAGTCAAGCATCTGACAGACCTCCGCACATTCACAGGGCAAGGCGTGACAGTAACCCCCCTTCTACGGGTGACCTCCGGATACCCCAGACCAACTTTATCGCGGTGTGCCCTGTGAAAGTCCCTCACCAGGGGCTAGCACTGACATCAGCAGCGGGAACCCACATTTTTTCCTCAGGACCGTATCCCTTCCAGTGCACCAGGTACTAGAGGGAACCCCGAAGAACACGTGAGTCGAGAATCTTAGAGATTTCAAACTCCAAATTGCCATCCACCAGGACAGGGGGAGGTGGCAATGGAGATGGTTCCACAGGTTCCACATATTTCTTTAATAAAGACCTGTGAAACACATTATGGATCTTCCAGGTCTGCGGAAGATCCAGACGAAACGCCACCAGGTTGACAATCGTAGAGATTTTGTAAGGGCCAATAAATCTTGGACCCAATTTCCAAGATGGTACCTTCAGCTTAATGTTTCTAGTGGACAACCACACCGAAATCACCCACACACAGGTCCGGACCAGTCATATGTCTCCTGTAATTCATCCGTTTATATCTTTCACCTCCGTTTATATCTTTCACCCATCTTTTCCAAATGAACTTGGATCTTCCGCCAGATATATGAAAAGGCGGAAGAGAATCTCTTCTGGCATCCCAGAAGATCCAGTCCCAGAAAAAGTACCAAACTGTGGGTGAAAACCATATGCGCCAAAAAATGGCGACTTACCAGTGGACTCCTATATACGGTTATTCAAGGCAAATTCAGCTTGAGACAAGAACGAGGACCAGTCATCCTGGTTCTCGGCAACAAAACACCTCAAATAGGTTTCCAGGTTTTGGTTAGTGTGCTCTGTCTGACCATTCGACTGGGGGTGAAAAGCCGAAGAAAATGACAGTTGTATTCCCAGACATGAGCAGAAAGCCCTCCAAAACGTGGAAACAAATTGTTTCCCCCTATCAGACACCACATCAGAGGGAATGCCATGTAGATTCACAATGTTATCAATAAAAACCTGAGCGAGAGTTTTGACATTGGGCAAGCTAGGCAACGGTACAAAGTGGGCCATCTTACTGAAGTGGTCCACTACTACCAAAATCACAGTTTTTCCAGAGGAACTCGGTAAATCGGTAATAAAGTCCATGGACAAATGCGTCCAAGGACAAGACGGGATGGATAAAGGATGAAGGGATCCTGAAGGCCGAGTGTGAGCCACCTTTGCGCGTGCACAGCTCTCACAAGCTGTCACATAACCCTCCACACCCTTGCCTAACCCTGGCCACCAGAATCTCCGGGAAATAAGATCTATTGTGGATTTTCTTCCAGGATTTCTCACAAGGACCGTATCATGATGTTCCTTAAACACCTTGTATCGCAGTTCAGCAGGAACAAACAACTTGTCTGGAGGACAAGAATCAGGAGCCTCCTCCTGGGCCCCCAACACCTCCATCTCCAACTCGGGGTATAGAGTGGAAACCACCACCCCATCAGCCAAAATCGGAGTGGGATCCTCCGAATCACTCCCCCCAGGAAAACTATGTGACAACGCATTTGCCTTGATGTTTTTAACCCCAGGACGAAAGGTGACCACAAAATTGAACCTAGTAAGAAAAACTGTGACCATCTAGCCTGTTTTGGATTCAGGCACTTATCAGACTACAGGTAAGCCAAATTCTTGTGGTCAGTATATACCGTAATAGGATGAGTAGCCCACTCCAACCAATGACGCCATTCCTCAAAGGCCAATTTAATGGCCAGCAACTCTCTATCTCATACATCATAATTTCTTTCAGCGGCCGAGAGTTTCTTGGAGAAAAAAGCACATGGATGCCATTTGCTAGGGGATGGACCCTGCAACAGAACTGCTCCGACCCCCACTTCTGATGCATCAAACTCCATGATGAATGGTTGAGACACATCAGGTTTCAACAGAATTGGAGCAGACGCAAAACATTTCTTAATACCAGAAAAGGCTTGTAATGCCTCATCCGACCAGACAGAAAAGTTGGCTCATTTTTTTTGTCATATCTGTCAAAGGTTTTACAATGGTGGAATAATTCAAGATTTATTTTCTGTAGTAATTGGTAAAACCCCAAAACCGCATCAGAGCTTTCTGATGCTAAGGCCGGTCCCATTCCAGTACCGTTCTGACCTTTTTGGGGTCCATACGAAAACCAGAGTCAGAAAGAAGGTATCCTAAAAACGGTAGCTCCTGGACAGCAAATACACATTTTTCCAATTTTGCATACAATTTATTCTCACGAAGGATCGACAACACCTGTCTCACGTGATCCTGATGGGTCTCCAAATCGGTTGATTAAATTAGTATATCATCAAGGTAAATAACAATGAACCTTCCCACTAAATGATGGAAAATATCATTCACAAATCACTGAAAGACCGCTGGCGCATTAGTTAAACCAAAGGGCATAACAAGATTCTCGAAATGACCTTCGGGTGAATTAAAGGCAGTTTTCCACTCATCTCCTTCCTTCATTCTGATCAGATTATAAGCTCCTCTTAAATCCAACTTGGAGAACACCTTGGCTCCGACAATTTGATCAAATAGATCAGAAATCAAAGGAAGGGGATACGGATCACGGACCATAATGAGATTCAATTCCCGGAAATCTAAACACGGTCTAAGTGATCCAACTTTCTTTTTTACTAAAAAGAAGCCGGCGGCCACAGGGGACTTGACCAGCCAGATGTGGGTCAAAAGGATACAGTTTTGTACTCCATCTGACTAATGAAACCCTGTGGATACATTTACGTGTACGTATGGAGGTTCCCTGACGTACACACTAAACGTAGATGAAAAACGTGATGTGAACCCACCCTTATATTACCAAAAATAGACAAAGAAAAATTTCTACCTTCATTGTGTCCTATTTACTAGTGTTGAGCACGAATATTTGAAAAGCAAATTTTTATCGTGAATATCGGCACTTCGAGAATTTGCGAATATTTAGACTATAGTGCTATATATTCGTAATGACGAATATTCATTTGTTCTTTTTCTTTTTTTAAAACAGTACACATCAGGTGATCATCCCTCCCTTCTAGCTTGTGGGCCAATGAGAAGGGCACAGCTTAGCAACATCCCTAGCAACCAATAGAAAAGTTGCCTCCCCTTTACTATACAAGTCGCACGTATTGCGAAAAAATATGTGCATCATTAAAAATTACAGGCGCAAATATATTGTAGCACTCTATCTACATATAAAGCTATTATAATGTTCTGCCGTGTCAACCATTTTCTCCAGTCTCAGGAAACTTAGACCAGCTTGAAAAATGCAGCATAAGTGACCCACGCCGATATTTCGCGCACATTACATAGAATGTGTCGGCAGATAAGAACCATTTGGCCCATCTAGTCTGCCCAATATATCTGAATACTATGGATAGCCCCTGGCCCTATCTTATATGAAGGATAGCCATATGCCTATCCCATGCACGCTTAAACCCCTTCACTGTATTTGCAGCTACCACTTCTGCAGGAAGGCTATTCCATGCATCCACTACTCTCTCAGTAAAGTGATACTTCCTTATATTACTTTTAAACCTTTGCCCCTCTAATTTAAAACTGTGTCCTCTTGTGGTAGTTTTTCTTCTTTTAAATATGCTCTCCTCCTTTACCGAGTTGATTCCCTTTATGTATTTAAAAGTTTCTATCATATCCCCTCTGTCTCTTCTTTCTTCCAAGCTATACATGTTAAGGTCCTTTAACCTTTCCTGGTAAGTTTTATCCTGCAATCCATGTACTAGTTTAGTAGCTCTTCTCTGAACTCTCTCTAGAGTATCTATATCCTTCTAGAGATATGGCCTCCAGTACTGCGCACAATACTCCAAGTGAGGTCTCACCAGTGTTCTGTACAGCGGCATAAGCACTTCACTCTTTCTACTGCTTATACCTCTCCCTATACATCCAAGCATTCTGCTGGCATTTCGTGCTGCCCTATTACATTGTCTTCCCACCTTTAAGTCTTCTGAAATAATTACTCCTAAATCCCTTTCCTCAGATACTGAGGTCAGGACTGTGTCAAATATTCTATATTCTGCCCTTGGGTTTTTACGCCCTAGGTGCATTATCTTGCACTTATCCACATTAAATTTCAGTTGCCAGAGTTCTGACCATTCTTCTAGTTTTCCTAAATCCTTTTCCATTTGGCGTTTCCCTCCAGGAACATCAACCCTGTTACATATCTTTGTGTCATCAGCAAAAAGACACACCTTCCCATCGACGCCTTTTGCAATATCACTTATGAAGATATTAAACAAAATTGGTCCCAGTACAGATCCCTGTGGAACCCCACTAGTAACATGACCTTGTTTTGAATGTTCTCCATTGACTACAACCCTCTGTTGTCTGTCACTCAGCCACTGCCTAATCCACTCAACAATATGGGAGTCCATGCTCAATGACTGCAGTTTATTGATAAGTCTTCTATGTGGGACACTGTCAAAAGCCTTACTAAAATCTAGATATGCGATGTCTACTGCACCTCCACCGTCTATTATTTTAGTCACCCAGTCAAAAAAATCTATAAGATTTGTTTGACATGATCTCCCTGAAGTAAACCCATGTTGTTTTTCATCTTACAATCCATGGGATTTTAGATGTTCCACAATCCTATCCTTTAATAGGGTTTCCATTAATTTGCCTACTATTGATGTCAGACTCACTGGTCTACAGTTGCTCGATTCCTCCCTACTACCTTTCTTGTGAATGGGCACGACATTTGCCAATTTCCAATCTTCCGGGACGACTCCTGTTACTAATGATTGGTTAAATTTTTGAAAAGTCTGTTTTTCTAAAATCTAAAACTTTTGTTTTTGTGTGGTGGGACTCTTTCACAGTTCTTATATTAAACCACACTGACTGGTGATCACTAGATCCCAAGGTTTCGCCTACAATGACATCATATACCGAATCCCCATTTGTGAATACCAAATCCATAATGGCCTCCCTCCGGGTTGGCTCCTCAACCACTTGTTGTAGAGATAACCCCAGTAGGGAATTTAGAATATCTGTACTCCACATTATGCAAATAATACATTGCCGATTTTCACAATCAAGAATATAATCTCGAATTCTTGAATTTGCAAATATATGACGAATATTCTACAAAATATTCGTGAAATATTGCAAATTCGAATATTGCCCCTGCCGCTCATCACTACTACTTACAGGCATTCTGTCTTCCAACAAAGGGGTCAGTGTCTGGATAGATGATACGTTGTAGCCTTTAGTTCAAAAAACTTCCAGGCTACTTAAGGGACAATAAGGAAATATTGAGAATGCTAAATAATTTTGAGTGGTGTGATCATTAAAAATAAACAAAGTTCTTAAAAATTAGATTTGGCTTTGTCACGAAGTGCATTTCTTCGAGAATAACACGCACAATGATGGGAAACAGCGATTGCGCCATTGAACCCCTCAAAAGCCACGGTTATTGCTGATCACAGCATCTGAGAGTAATATTAAGGCCTTTTAGGGGTTGATCAGTAAAAAAAAAAATGTCATCATATAAATCATATTTGCCTCATCCATTCGAGTGTAAAGAGCCATCTTGCTCTAAAATCCAGCGTGAAATCTTGCGTGGTGCGTGATGGACAGCGTGGTGATTTCATATTTCATTGTGAACAAGATTTTGTGGGGGATTTTCAATCAAGATGGCCACAGCGGCCTCTTCACGTTCAAATGGATAAGGTGAGTATGATTTTTTTATTTTTACCCCATTTCAGGGAAAATTGATTTGTTACTACGAAATTCAGCTTCACGCTAAATCGAATTTTCCCTGAAACTCTTATCGAAGTCTACATCAGATACTTTGATTCGCTCAACAATAGTGTTAATACCATGTTGGTCTCTTGTGACATAGCTGGAAAAGTATTTTTTCATACCTCATAAAATGGGATACTGTAGTAGTTATTCTGAAACAAGAATGAATTGATCTTGCTGTACATATACAACACTCAAACACTTAAACCAAATTTCTTAACTCATCGTAATATCCTGTTACAAAAGCTATTGAAAAACAATTAAATGTGTCTGCTTAACACAACTACAGTAGTTTAGTTAAAACATCTAGTTAAGCATATATGTTACCTCTACTACATCTGTATTACCACTTTAAGAAGGTACAAGGAATCATCGTGGTTGATAGGTACGTGTCACCGAGGTTTCTGGCCTTGGTGGAGTAAGAGTCGTTTTTTATGTGTCAGCAGCAGTTGCTGTTTGACACCTTGATACTTAGTATGGCTGTAATAGCTGATCTGGGACGGCTCTTACTGGGAGTAGTCAAAGTGCTGGGTGGGTGACTACTCCCCATGTTCCAGGCCGGGTTTTGCCAGGCATAAAAACCAGCCAGCACTGCCAGGTTGAGGAGATTACCTATGTGGAGCTCAGGAGGTCTCTGTGTTTGGATCTGAGGTTTCGTGCCGGACTGGAGGGATGAGACCCATGTGCAGGGTAAAGCCTGCTGTGGATTACTGGAGGCAGAACTGCCAACAAAATGACTTGTGCAATATGAACTTTCCATTGTGTGTGAATTAACACCAAAGACTGCAAAGTGACGTATTGTTTTATGCAACTGCCGCAAGTCTGAATAAATCCTGAAGTTTGAGTTAAGAACTTGTATTTTGCCTCTGTCCTGCATCCGCTTACCCTATCTACCAGAGCGAAACCCCACACTACTTAAAATAGAATTCCTTCAGTTTCAATGGCAAATATGACTTATAAACTGAAGGCATCTCTACGGGGCCAAAACTCCACCCTTCTCTCACCAATTTATATAGAAAGCATAGTGGGAGGAGAGATTCATGTTTTCAATGTCTATTGACTTCGGAGAGCACATGTGCATTACATTGATGACCTCTTACTAGACTTTACATTACATGATTTACATATCACCGCTTACATTTAAAATTGATTGGCACTACATGTAGTAGAAAAAAGTTGTTGTTTTTTTTTTACATTTTTTTATGAGACATGGACAAAGGGAGAATTATCACATCTTTCTATAGAAAACAACAAGCTGGCAACACAATCCTGAAATGTCATCAGTTGCCATGTAATACACCCTGTCAAAGCTGAATGAATATGTTATGGCCAGGATGATGCCATGTGCAGAGGAAATTGGCATAGGTTATTAATAACATTAATAACTGTTGGATAGAGAAAATGCACAAAAATCACCTGCTGGTGCAGTTTTTCTTTGACAGCCTAGAGCAGAAACATTGAAGAGAAGGAAATCACTTATAAATACCTTTGTACCATAATTTTTGGATCCATTATAGATGAGGGGGGTTAATTGTGCTGCAAAATTCTGTATACCTCCCCCTTCCCCCCAAAATATTTTATTGCCTGTTCCATATATATTGCCTGTTCACTCACACCCCCCGCCCCGGCTGCAAACAGGGTGGAGAAGTTGGTCTTATCCTATCAGACACCTGCTCCTACAGCCCAACTCCACTGCCACCTTCCATTACGCTCACCTCATTTGAAGTACACTCTGTTCGCATCTACTCTCCCTCCAACCTTCAAGTAGCCATCATTTACCGCCCCCCAGGCCCAGACACCATCTTTCTTGACCACTTTAACACTTTATTTCTGCCGACATCCCCACTATTATCATGGGTGACTTCAACATCCCTATTGACACCTGCCACTCGGCCGCCTCTAAACTCCTATCGCTCTCTTCCTCCTTCGGCCTATCACAGTGGTCTTCAGATCCCACCCACAGAGATGATCACACTTTGGATCTTATCTTTACCCGCCTCTGCTCCCCATCTAACCTTTCTAATTCGCCTCTCCCCCTATCCGACCACAACCTACTCACCTTCTCTTCATTGGTCTCTTCTGCTGCTCCCCCGGTCCACACACTAGCACGCCCCCGCAGGAACCTTAAACATCTTGACTTTCGCTTGCTTTCTGACTCTCTTCTCCCACTCTCTACCATCTGTTCTCTCCAAGAGCCAGATGCTGCTACCACCCTATATAACACCACAATAAGTACAGCTCTGGACACTGTTGCCCCTCTCACACACATCAAAACCCGAAAAATTAACAGACAACCCTGGCACACCAACCTGACCAAAAAACTCAGACAAGCTTCCAGGGCTGCTGAGCGGCGATGGAAGAAATCCCATTCTAAAGATCATTTCACCACATACAAGCAATCCCTCCTCATATTCAAATCCTCACTCGCTGATGCAAAACAGGCCTACTTCTCATCTCTCATATCTTTCCTGTCCCACAGCCCTAAACAACTTTTCAGCACTTTTTTTTTGTAAATTCTTTATTTTTTTTTTTTTTTGTATAGTCATGTAACAAAGAAGCATTAGGATGTTACATAAATGTAAAAGAAACATAATAATGCTAGCATCCAAAGTCAAATAATATTAGACATTGTAAGATAATCATGTACATACATAGGTATATAACGGTTGTCTTTATCAGTGTAGCTTCTTTTTTGCAGTTAGGGAGATGTAAAAGAGCATAGGAGATTCTTTCCCTAAGACCGCTTACAACGCTCTCTAGACTGATCTCGTATATGTCACAATATTATGAGTAAATATAATAAAGGGAGGAAGAAAGAAGTAAACAAAAATTAGAAATATAAGTAGAAAAAGAAGAATAAGTAGAGGGAGAGAGAGGGTGGGGTGGGGGGGAAGTGTGCGTACATATATCTAAGTCTCAAGTTTAGGTATTATTGCTAATATTTAGCTAGAATCCATCTACGCCAGAGATCTCCAGGGGCTCCATATCTTGATGAATTTATCATGAGTTCTATCAATCCAGCTAGTCATTTATTCAAACCTGCAAATTTGTGTCGTCTTAGCTTTCATTTCTTGTACAGTAGGGGGGTTAACATCTAGCCAATGTAAAGGGATTAATGCTTTAGCTGAAGCTATGATATGTGAAATCAAATTCTTTTTTGAAGGGGAGTATTGAGGGGTTGGAAGCGCAAGTAACATTATCTCTAGTGTTAATTTAAAGTCAGGGATTGTTAGTTTTTGAATCAACTCTTCAATTTCCTTCCAATAGGGCTTAATGCAGAGAGCAATGCCACCAGATATGTGATAAGGAACCCACGCCAATTCCACATCTCCAGCGTTCCCTCGTAGATGCTAGACCCCTCTTGTAGAGAAAGTCTGGAGTTTTATACCACCTTGTCAGCAGTTTGTAATGATTCTCCTGTAGACTAATGCAGCGGGAGAAGCCATGTGAACTTCTCAGTATTTGCTTCACTTCAGTATCAGTTATAGTCCTATCCAACTCTTTTTCCCACTCCCTGATGTACATAGGCTTCAGAGATTCACCCTCGCCTCCCACCACTGGGTAGAGCTTCAACACTTTTTTAGCAGCGATGAGTGGTGATAGGATTAATTTCTCGAAATCAGTCAAGGGCCTCTGGAGAGGATACTTCACTTTCAACTCCCCACACACAGCTCTAATATGAGGTTTTGCAAGGAAAAACCCTGGAGATTTTGTGATTGAGCTTGGGAGTGCCTCTATAATGGAGGACTCCATATTAGGGGTGATTTCACCAAGTTTTACAGATGTTAAGGAGTTCCACAAATGTGGTTTGACAAAAGTATCATGGTTTAGGAGGTCTGGTAGTAGGCTCACTGGCAGCAGAGGGGATGGTTCAGGTGCTAACGTTTTCCGCATTTCCCTCCATACCTCCCCTAAGCCACGCAACAATGGATCTATAACTATGTCCCTATGTATGTACCTGTCAGGGAGCCTTAAGAGTTTCTGGAAGTGTTTTCCTATACTGTGACGGCAGATGGCCTGGACATCTGGGCGTCTTTTTGGATCTACCATTTCAAGCCACCTATTAAGCTGTATTGCTCTGTAATATCTAGATACGTCTGGCAGGCCTAGTCCTCCCTTCTCTTTACCTCTAATTAAGGTTTCATGAGATATCCTGGGTTTCTTGCTATTCCACAAGTATCTAGAGAACATACTCTTGACACTCTTGAAAAAAGGTTTGGGGAGCCATATCGGGACTAACTGCATAACATAGAGAACTTTTGGCATTACATAGGCCTTCAAAATATTTTTACGTCCCATCCAAGACAGATAGGGGAGATTATATGTTTGAAATATGCGTTGTAAATCTCCTAAAAGGGGGATGCAATTGTGCTGGTATAAGTCATTAGTATTACTAGAAATTGAGTTTCCTAGGTATTTAATAGGCTCTTTAGCCCAATGAAATGGGAACCTTGGGTTCCGGTAGGGAAATATTCAATATCTCCGATTTGGTGTGGTTGACTTTGAAGTCTGATAAAGAACTATATTCGCCTATGCATTTTACTAGAAGGTCTAGTCCCTTCTCCGGGTCCACCACCAAGAACAATAAGTCATCTGCAAACGCAGTACATTTTAGTTCTTTTCCGTCATACTGAACCCCTGGTATATCTGGGGATTGCCTAATTAGTTGTAATAGCGTCTCTATTACTAAAATAAAGAGTGAGGGGGACAGGGGGCATCCCTGCCTGGTTCCGTTTGTTATATTGAAAGATGGTGATAGCGTACCATTAACTTTTAGTCAATGGTTTTGGTAAAGAGTAAATATCGCCCTCGTGAAATTGTCTGGAAAGGCGAAGCGTTGCAGAGTCAACTTCATGAATAGCCAGTTGACTCTGTCAAACGCCTTTTCGGCATCTATACTTAGTAGAGCTAGAGGTATCTTTTTCCTATGTGCTATGTATATAGCATGAAATATCCTGTGGTAATTGTCTTTTCCCTCTCGGCCCTGGACAAATCCCGATTGTTCATGGCCTATCAGGTCTGGTAGGAACTTGCCTAGTCTACAGACCAAAATCTTAGCCCACCATTTTAAGTCCAGGTTCAAGAGGGAAATCGGGCGGTAACTGCCGCAAATACGGGGGTCTTTCCCTTCTTTAGGGATCAGGGTGACGTGAGATTTGAGCGTCTGTTTAGGTAGGGAGTCCCCTTGCATGAGTGCATTACAGACTTCTGTAAACCTAGGAATGAAAATATCTTGGAGTTTTTTATAATATAGTAAGGGTAAACAGTCAGGTCCCGGACTTTTTCCAGGTGGGAAGGTTTTGAGAGTAACGATTACTTCATCGGGTGATACTGGTTTAATGAGGTATTTTGAGTCTTCTGGTGTTACATTTGGGAGATGTAGGGAATCTAAAAAGTCTCTGATGTGGCTCTCTCTTCAGAGTTCTTCATCAGGTGTTTCTGTTTGATGTAAATTGTATAGTTTCGAGTAGAACTCTTTAAAAGCTCTAGCTATTTCCGGGGTGTCATTAGTCACGTTACCATTTAGCTGTTTTATAGAGGAGATATGGGTGACATTCTTAGCTTTCTTAAGCAAGGATGACATCAACTTTCCTCCTTTGTCTCCATGAGCGTATACCTTATGTTGAAAATTCATCATTTGCTTCGCTACCCTATGGCTAAGAAGGCCTCTGAGTTTAAGTCTGAGTTCTATCAGCGCTTTTTGGTGCTCATTGCGCAGTGAAGCCTTATGTTTTCTCTCAATTGTCGCTATGTCTGCTAAGAGCGTATCAATTGCCTTCTGCTGTTCCTCTTTAACCTTGGAGCCTAGGGAGATGAAGCAACCTCTAATAAATGCTTTGTGAGCCTCCCAGACAATAGGTTGTGAGCTGTGTGTGGAGAAGTTAAGTACAAAGTACTCTGTCAGCTGAGTCCTGACCTGATCCACATGTAATTGGTTGTTCAGCAGGGATTCGTTTAACTTCCAACTCCAGTTCCTTTGCGGTAGAGAGGCCAGGGAGAAGGTCGCCAAGCATGATCAGATAAGGTGATATTTCCTATTTCCGCTGTTCTGAAGGAGGGAAGAAGTGATGCAGAGGTCAAAATGTGATCTAGCCTTGGTACGTTCCATGTGGAACAGAGTAGAAAGAGAAGTCCTTAACTGTGGGATGAAGGCTACGCCATACATCTATCAAACGCAATTCGTGAAGTTTCTTATGTAGTTTGCTGAGAAGTTTTTGTGTTACTCGGGATTTAGCTGAAGATGAGTCAATGGCGGGGTCCAATACTAAGTTTAAATCAGCACATAGAATTATCTGTCCTTCGGCAAAAATTTTAAGAGTGTCTAGAGCTTGTAAAAGCCAATGCACAGGGGACTTATTCGGGACATATAGGTTTGCAAAAGTGAATTTTGCGAGTTGCTATTAAGCCCTTGACTAGAAGCAGGCGGCCATCTGCATCTGTGTGTTGCTGTAATACAGTGAATGGAATGGATTGGTGGACTGCTATAGCTACTCCTTTGGAGGCAGAAGTTGGTTGTACACTATGAAACCAGTGGTCAAATGGACGTTTTGGTAGCCTTGGCATTCTCTTCTGGCGTAGAGGGTTTCCTGAAGAAACATTATCTGAGAGCCCATTTTCTTAAGAGCCAGCATAACTTGACCTCGTTTCTGTGGTGAGTTTAAACCTTTTACATTGAATGTCGATACCTTTATATCAGTCATCCTAGCAGATAAGTTATTTCTTTCTAATGTAGAATTAGAACCTGCGTTATCCTCTTATGAGACTTTTTGTGAATCTAAAAGGGATATCAATTGGTAGGGATAAGGGGGAGAGGATGGGAGAGAAAAGCTAAAGAGAAAAGAAATAAAGAAAAGTAAAAGAGAGGGGTAAAAAACAAATAAAGAGAGCAACAATCAGTAAACCAAACTGTTACTGGATTAAATCCAGTGAGTGAACTATCACAACAGGAGTGAACAGTTGTGTGTAGATAGCAGGGGGGGTAGAACACAAATATATTTCTAGCCTGGACGTGTTACCTAGACATCACAGCTAAAGAATATAATACTGTATTTGGTGATCTATATCCTATACTTGACTTCTAGACCTTATGGGCGGAGGCAGTGAAGTGGGGGTGAAGGGGGGGGGGGGGTTCTATGCAAATACATATTAAATCCTCTTTTTCTGAGCATATCTGTTAAGCGGGAAGCCTGAGAGCAGTTGAATATATTGGGCTTGTTATATATATCATGAGTGCTAAACGTTTGGCATTAGACATAACCTACTGTTCATTGAACCCACCCATCAAGATCTTCCAGAGAGTACTGAGTGCAATTATCCAAGACGTGTCCTTATTGCACTTACATTTGCATGTATAGGCAAGTAAATGGAATTAGAGGCTAGAGGCCAGTAGGCAAGACGGAGGGGAGGGAAGGGGAGGGGTACTTCTTCCCATTAAGAGTAAGTGTGTTGAGCGCATTAAATAGGGAAATATCAAGGTCGGATATGACCGATTGCCCAGTAAATACTTTATATGCAAATCCTCAGCGATTATTCTCTGGAAGAGACATTAAGCGCGATTTAAGAAGGTTCCTCGTCAGCCTATTGTTTTTGGATGACGGCACTTAAAGGACCTTAAATAAGGGCTTGTCTCTGACAATTTTCTAGTTTAGTTTCTCAGGTAGGGTAAAGACAATAGCATTAATATCCAGCACTTACATATCCTACTAACTGCTTTTGCGGGCTATACCTGTTATATAGAACACAACAGGTATATTGAATGCGGTAAGGCTTCTAGAAATATTAAATGAGTCAGAGACATGGAGCTCAGAGACAATGCAAGGCTTAGCTAGCTCCTTGTTCGCAATCTTTCAGAGGTTACCAGCCGAAATACATTCTCCCAAACTCCATGTGTGCGACTATCCATATCAACAAGCAGTACAAGGTAGTGCAAACATTCGCCAAGAAACTTTAACTTAGTGTTATAATAAAAAAGGCTACAAAGTGTACCGGAACATTTATATGAAGTAGTGGTTATCATGGGCCTCATGATGTATACCACGATTTAATCGCATAGTCTACTTCTTAAGGGGTAGAACATTCCACTGTATAATATGCGCGCTAGAGTGTGCGACACATATATATATATCAGGGTGTACATATTATCAACATGATAGGGCTACTTCAAGAGCCCTCCCATGACCCATTAATACTGGACCCGAACTCGGTGTGGAAGTCCTCAGGGTGGGAGATCTGCAGGTCCCGTCAGGTGTTTGGATGTTTTCCCGGGCTTGAGGCGATGAACTCTTTTCCAAGGCTCCAGGTGCTGCAGGTTCGGAAACGTCGTCGGGTAGTTCACCGGTAACCAGGTAGGTATGTCGATGGGCTGTATATCTATGTGCTCCCATGCTTTATCCAAATCCTCCGGCGTATGAATGACGATGCGTTTCCCATTTTTATTAATGGAAAGTCCGAACGGATACATCCAGGTATATGGGAACTTTTTCTTTCGCAGCGAATCCAGCAAGGGCTTCAGTATGCGCCTTTTCGCCAGTGTCGATGGAGCAATGTCCTGATATAGGGCAATTTCTGCGTCGCCATATGTAATCCGACCCTTAGCACGAGCCGCTTCCATGACCCGCGCCGTGTCCACGAAGGACAGCAGGCCGCAGACCACATCTCTTGGCCTCTCATTCGGTTTCGGCTGGGGTCTTAGTGCTCTGTGAATACGTTCGATGACGATTGATGTAGCAGAGCCGGACTCCAATATGTCTCCAAATATCTCTATGGCTACTTTACGTAGAGATTCAGTCGCCCAAGATTCAGGGAGACCTTTTATGCGAATGTTGCGCCGTCTGCTACGGTTTTCTTGGTCCTCTAATAACAAGAAGGCTCTATTAAGCTCTTTGGTGTGGCCGTTGGGGCAATCGGCCACTCCGTTTGCATGCGATCTTAGATCTTGTGTTGCTTGCTCCAGAGCCTCTACTCTGTGTCCCACTTGAGATATCTCTGTTTTAATGACCGCCAATTCAGTTAGGAACGGTCTTAGCGCTTTGTCTAGTGCTTGGCTAAGGACTTTAGCGAGGAAAGATTTAGTCACTGGTGTCGGATCCTGTTCTTCAGCTGTGCCGCAGCGTTCGCTGTCTTCCCCTGAGTCCTCAGCTTCCGTCTCCTTCATGCGCACCGACGCCATTTTGGCGCCAGGTCCCAGTGAGTGAGAACTTCTCTTTTTCAAGAATTTTTGCATGTCTTGCTGGCCTTTATGGGACCGAGGGGTATCTGGGGGGTCTAGTCCCCTATCTCTGCCATATTTGACCATTTCTGGTCCGGTCACCGCTGTTTATAGAGCTGTAGATGTTAGGACGTGGAGGAGCAGTTCTCTCACACAGCCATCCACGCCAGCAGCCAGGCTCCGCCCCCTTTTCAGCACTTTTAACTCCCTTCTCCGTCCCCCAGCGCCCCCCAACCTCTCCTCTCTTCTCAACTCAGGACTTTGCCAAATATTTCAAAACAAAAGATAGTCAACATCAGAGAAAGCTTCACTACACAGTCCCCACAGACACTCTACACAACTGCTCGGTCCTCTTCTCCCAAAACCCGCTTCTCCACCATTACAGAAGAAAAACTCTCCACTCTACTCTCCAGATTACATCTCACCACCTGTGCACTTGACCCAATCCTATCCTATCTGGCTTACGACCCCACCACTCGACTGAGACTGCCCTCACCAAAGTCACCAATGACCTACTGACAGCCAAAACCAAGAAACAATACTCTGTCCTCCTTCTCCTTGACCTGTCCTCTGCCTTCGACACTGTTGACCACTCCCTTCTGTTGCAAACTCTCTCATCTCTTGGCATCACTTACCTGACCACTATTGATGCCAGGCTTACTAGTCTATAGTTGCCCGATTCCTCCCTATTACCTTTCTTGTGAATGGGCAAATTTGCTAATTTTCAATCTTCTGGGACGACTCTTGTTACCAGTTATTGGTTAAATAAATTTGTCAATGGTTTTGCTTGTACACCGCTAAGCTCTTTTAATTGCTTTGGGTGTATCCCATCAGGCCCCTGTGACTTATTTGTATTAATTTTAGACAGCTAACTTAGAACCTCTTCCTCTGTAAAGACACATGCATCAAAAGATTCATTCATCTTCCTCCCTAACTGAGGTCCTTTTCGTTCATTTTCCTTTGTAAAAACTGAACAGAAGTATTCATTGAGGCAGTCAGCTAGTTCTTTATCTTCTTCCATATACCTTCCTTCTTTTGTTTTTAATTTGGTAATCGGAACCCGGTGCCTGCTCAAATCATTGATTTGTCCTGTGACCCCCACATGTTGGCGATCGCAGCAAACCACAGGTCAATTCAGACCTGCGGTTTGCTGCGTTTCCGGGTTATTCGGGTCTCTGAGGACCCGATAACCCGCAACAGGATGATGATCGGTGGTGTAATTTTATCACAACATCAATCGCCATCCTGCGATCCTGAGAGGGGATGTGACATCACCTCTCAGGATCACCTCTGATTTGTAGGTAGGCGGGTAGGAGATTCAAACGTTGCCAGCGCTCCTCTCCTCCTCCTTTTGTGTCCCGGAGCGGAGGAGAGAGGAGCGCTGCAGTGCACGTCGTCGGATCTGAGCCAGCATCAGCCCATCTGTGCCCCAGCACCCATCCTTGCCCCCAGGATCCGATCTGTGCCCGAGCACCCCCCATCTGATCAGCAGGTAATTAGGGAAAGTCTAGGGAAAGGTTGGGCTAGGCAGGGATAATAAAGGGAAAGTTAGTGTGAAAAAATGTTTTATTACATCACCCTAAGTAGGGTGTCTGGGGTCCACAGCACAGCTGTGTGACCCTAGACCCCCCAGGGGTGCTGCCGCTTGCCCCCCTGCTTCCCCCCCCCAACTTTTTCGGGGCGCAGGCATTTTTTTTTTTTGTGCGTACGCTGACTGTGGCCGGCACTCTTAGCATCCGGCCACTGTTAGCGCATCGCACACCACCCACTGCTGATCAACTTCGGACGTTTTTTTTTGCCCTTTTTTTAGTTAGTCTTTTTTTTTATTGTTAGTTTTAGGGATAAGTCTGCGAACACCCGTGCCCCCACACACACGCACACCAAATAAAGATTTACCCGCATGCACATACACACGCAGACACACACTCCCCTATGGCCCGCCGGATGTTCTCGGCCGAGGAGGCATACGGCCAGCTTGCCTCCGAGTCCGAGAGTCCCAGTGAGGACGAGGATGACCCCACTTTCCTGTTGTCATCCGCGTCCTCCTCATCATCTAGCGATGATGATGAGCCCCCAAGGCAGCGGAGACGCCGCCAGGCGGAGCAAGGGGACAGCCATGTTAGGGACCCTGTGGCTCACCCTAGTACGAGCAGCTTTGGGGCTCGTACTAGTTTTCTGGCCCACCAGTTAAATCCACCGGAGCCCCCTGCCGGTGAACTTGTCTGGTATACCCCAAAACGATTTGAGCCCGTGATTCCTGATTTTGTAGGCCAACCAGGAATCCAGATTTCCACAGTGGGCTTCACTTAATATGACTTTTTTAGTCATTTTTTCAATGACCAACTGGTAAATTTAATGGTGGAGCAGACGAACATGTACAGTTCGTTGCTCAACACCCAAGCTCCTTTTTGGCTAGGCCCGGTGGCTGGACGCCGGTCAGTGCAGCCGAGATGAAGGACATTTTGGGGCCTCGTGCTGCATATGGGCCTAGTCAAGAAACCTAGTGTCAGGCATTACTGGAGTGGGGACGTCCTCTACCAGACCCCACTTTACAGTACGGCCATGACACGCTCCCGGTTTGAGGCTATCCGGAAATGCCTGCATTATTCAGATAATGCAGCATGTCCCCCCCGAGGTGATCCTGACTATGACTTCCTGTACAAAATCATTCCGGTCATCGTTCACTTTGGGGCCAAATTTGTACAGGCCTATGTACCTGGAAGGGAGGTCGCGGTTGATGAGTCTCTCATTGTGTTCAAGGGGAGACTCATTTCCGCTAGAGTTGAGCGAACACCTGGATGTTCGGGTTCGAGAAGTTCGGCCGAACTTCCCGGAAATGTTCGGGTTCGGGATCCGTACCCGACCCGAACCCGAACCCCATTGAAGTCAATGGGGACTCGAACTTTTGGGCACTAAAAAGGCTGTAAAACAGCCCAGGAAAGAGCTAGAGGGCTGCAAAAGGCAGCAACATGTAGGTAAATCCCCTGCAAACATATGTGGATAGGGAAATGAATTAAAATAAAAAATAAAAAAATTAACCAATATCAATTGGACAGAGGTCCCATAGCAGAGAATCTGGCTTCACGTCAGCAGAGAATCAGTCTCTTCATGCCATAGCAAAGAATCTGGCTTCATGTCAGCACAGAATCAGTCTTCATGTCATAGCAGAGAATCAGGCTTTACGTCACCCACCACTGGAACAGGCCACTGTCACATATTTAGGCCCCGGCACCCAGACAGAGGAGAGAGGTCCCGTAACAGAGAATCTGGCCTTATGTCAGCGCAGAATCAGTCTTCATGTCATAGCAGAGAATCAGGCTTCACGTCACCCACCACTGGAACAGGCCACTGTCACATATTTAGGCCCAGGCACCCAGGCAGAGGAGAGAGGTCCCGTAACAGAGAATCTGGCCTTATGTCAGCACAGAATCAGTCTTTATGTCATAGCAGATAATCAGGCTTCACGTCACCCACCACTGGAACAGGCCACTGTCACATATTTAGGCCCAGGCACCCAGGCAGAGGAGAGAGGTCCCGTAACAGAGAATCTGGCCTTATGTCAGCGCAGAATCAGTCTTCATGTCATAGCAGAGAATCAGGCTTAACGTCACCCACCACTGGAACAGGCCACTGTCACATATTTAGGCCCAGGCACCCAGGCAGAGGAGAGAGGTCCCGTAACAGAGAATCTGGCCTTATGTCAGCACAGAATCAGTCTTCATGTCATAGCAGAGAATCAGGCTTCACGTCACCCACCACTGGAACAGGCCACTGTCACATATTTAGGCCCAGGCACCCAGGCAGAGGAGAGAGGTCCCGTAACAGAGAATCTGGCCTTATGTCAGCGCAGAATCAGTCTTCATGTCATAGCAGAGAATCAGGCTTCACGTTACCCACCACTGGAACAGGCCACTGTCACATATTTAGGCCCCGGCACCCAGACAGAGGAGAGGTACATTCAACTTTGGGTTGCCCCGCAATATAATGGTAAAATGAAAATAAAAATAGTATTGAATGAGGAAGTGCCCTGGAGTAGAATAATATATTGTTAAGGGGAGGTAGTTAATATCTAATCTGCACAAGGGATGGACAGGTCCTGTGGGATCCATGCCTGGTTCATTTTTATGAACGTCAGCTTGTCCACATTGGCTGTAGACAGGCGGCTGCGTTTGTCTGTAATGACGCCCCCTGCCATGCTGAATACACGTTCAGACAAAACGCTGGCCGCCGGGCAGGCCAGCACCTCCAAGGCATAAAAGGCTAGCTCTGGCCACGTGGACAATTTGGAGACCCAGAAGTTGAATGGGGCCGAACCATCAGTCAGTATGTGGAGGGATGTGCACAGGTACTGTTACACCATGTTAGTGAAATATTGCCTCCTGCTAACACGTTCCGTATCAGGTGGTGGTGCAGTTAGCTGTGGCGTGGTGACAAAACTTTTCCACATCTCTGCCATGCTAACCCTGCCCTCAGAGGAGCTGGCTGTGACACAGCTGCGTTGGCGACCTCTTGCTCCTCCTCTGCCTTCGCCTTGGGCTTCCACTGGTTCCCCTGTGACATTTGGGAATGCTCTCAGTAGCGCGTCTACCAACGTGCGCTTGTACTCGCGCATCTTCCTATCACGCTCCAGTGTAGGAAGTAAGGTGGGCACATTGTCTTTGTACCGGGGATCCAGCAGGGTGGCAACCCAGTAGTCCGCACACGTTAAAATGTGGGCAACTCTGCTGTCGTTGCGCAGGCACTGCAGCATGTAGTCGCTCATGTGTGCCAGGCTGCCCAGAGGTAAGGAGAAGCTGTCCTCTGTGGGAGGCGTATCGTCATCGTCCTGTGTTTCCCCCCAGCCAAGCTTAGTGATGGGCCCGAGCTGCTTTGGGTGCCACCCCGCTGTGAACATGTTTTATCCTCATCCTCCTCCACCTCCTCCTCATCCTCGTCCTTTAGTAGTGGGCCCTGTCTGGCCACATTTGTACCTGGCCTCTGGTGTTGCAAAAAACCTCCCTCTGAGTCACTTCGAAGAGACTGGCCTGAAAGTGCTAAAAATGACCCCTCTTCCTCCTCTTCCTCCTGGGCCACCTCCTCTTCCATCATCGCCCTAAGTGTTTTCTCAAGGAGACATAGAAGTGGTATTGTAACGCTGATAACGGCGTCATCGCCACTGGCCATGTTGGTGGAGTACTCGAAACAGCGCAACAGGGCACACAGATCTCGCATAAAGGCCCAGTCATTGGTGGTGAAGTGGTGCTGTTCTGCAGTGCGACTGACCCGTGCGTGCAGCAGATGAAACTCCACTATGGCCTGCTGCTGCTCGCACAGTCTGTCCAGCATGTACAAGGTGGAGTTCCACCTGGTGGGCACATGGCATATGAGGCGGTGAGCAGGAAGGCCGAAGTTACGCTGTAGCGCAGACAGGCGCGCAGCAGCAGGGTGTGAACGCCGGAAGCGCGAACAGACGGCCCGCACTTTATGCAGCAGCTCTGACATGTCGGGGTAGTTGCGAATGAACTTCTGCACCACCAAATTCAGCACATGCGCCAGGCAAGGGATGTGCGTCAAACCGGCTAGTCCCAGAGCTGCAACGAGATTTCGCCCATTATCGCACACCACCAGGCCGGGCTTGAGGCTCACCGGCAGCAACCACTCGTCGGTCTGTTGTTCTATACCCCGCCACAACTCCTGTGCGGTGTGGGGCCTGTCCCCCAAACATATGAGTTTCAGAACGGCCTGCTGACGTTTACCCCGGGCTGTGCTGAAGTTGGTGGTGAAGGTGTGTGGCTGACTGGATGAGCAGGTGGAAGAAGAGGAGGAGGAAGCTGAGTAGGAGGAGGAGGAGACAGGAGGCAAAGAATGTTGCCCTGCGATCCTTGGCGGCGGAAGGACGTGCGCCAAACAGCTCTCCGCCTGGGGCCCAGCCGCCACTACATTTACCCAGTGTGCAGTTAGGGAGATATAGCGTCCCTGGCCGTGCTTACTGGTCCACGTATCTGTGATTAGGTGGACCTTGCCACAGATGGCGTTGCGCAGTGCACACTTGATTTTATCGGACACTTGGTTGTGCAGGGAAGGCACGACTCTCTTGGAGAAGTAGTGGCGGCTGGGAACAACATACTGTGGGACAGCAAGCGACATGAGCTGTTTGAAGCTGTCTGTGTCCACCATCCTAAATGACAGCATTTCATAGGCCAGTAGTTTAGAAATGCTGGCATTCAGGGCCAGGGATCGAGGGTGGCTAGGTGGGAATTTACGCTTTCTTTCAAATGTTTGTGAGATGGAGAGCTGAACGCTGCCGTGTGACATGGTTGAGATGCTTGGTGACGCAGGTGGTGGTGTTGGTGGTACATCCCATGTTTGCTGGGCGGCAGGTACCAACGTTCCTCCAGAGGCGGAGGAAGAGGCCGAGGCGGCGGCAGCAGCAGAAGAGGCCGAGGCGGCAGCAGCAGAAGAGGTAGCAGGGGGAGCCTGAGTGACTTCCTTGTTTTTAAGGTGTTTACTCCACTGCAGTTCATGCTTTGCATGCAGGTGCCTGGTCATGCAGGTTGTGCTAAGGTTCAGAACGTTAATGCCTCGCTTCAGGCTCTGATGGCACAGCGTGCAAACCACTCGGGTCTTGTCGTCAGCACATTGTTTGAAGAAGTGCCATGCCAGGGAACTCCTTGAAGCTGCCTTTGGGGTGCTCGGTCCCAGATGGCGGCGGTCAGTAGCAGGCGGAGTCTCTTGGCAGCGGGTGTTCTGATTTTGCCCACTGCTCCCTCTTTTGCTACGCTGTTGGCTCGGTCTCACCACTGCCTCTTCCTCCGAACTGTGAAAGTCAGTGGCACGACCTTCATTCCATGTGGGGTCTAGGACCTCATCGTCCCCTGCATCGTCTTCCACCCAGTCTTGATCCCTGACCTCCTGTTCAGTCTGCACACTGCAGAAAGACAGCAGTTGGCACCTGTGTTTCGTCATCATCAGAGACGTGCTGAGGTGGTATTCCCATGTCCTCATCATCATGAAAAATAAGTGGTTGTGCGTTAGTGCATTCTATCTCTTCCACCCCTGGGGAAGGGCTAGGTGGATTCCCTTGGGAAACCCTGGCAGCAGAGTCTTCAAACAGCTTAAGAGACTGCTGCATAACTTGAGGCTCAGACAGTTTCCCTGATATGCATGGGGGTGATGTGACAGACCGATGGGCTTGGTTTTCATGCGCCATCTGTGCGCTTTCTGCAGAAGACTGGGTGGGAGATAATGTGAACGTGCTGGATCCACTGTCGGCCACCCAATTGACTAATGCCTGTACCTGCTCAGGCCTTACCATCCTTAGAACGGCATTGGGCCCCACCAAATATCGCTGTAAATTCTGCTGGCTACTGGGACCTGAGGTAGTTGGTTCACTAGGACGTGTGGCTGTGGCAGATTGGCCACGTCCTCTCCCAGCACCAGAGGGTCCACTAACACCACCACGACCATGTCCACGTCCGCGTCCGCGTCCCTTATTAGATGTTTTCCTCATTGTTCCCGTTCACCACAATTTTGAGAATGGCAAATTTGGGAATAGTTTTTCAACCCAGAACAAAAACTGTGCTTTTACGGTCACTACAAATAACTTGACCAGCTCAAACAGTACAGATTTGGTTGAATAGAAATGTGGGGCCTATTTTTTTTTGCGCTGTGTGACAGGTATACGTTTAATCACAGAATTAGACTTGTATCTGCACGGTAGCGTGTGTGTTAAGTTTTTCTGAATGACACTATCAGCACCTTGAATCTAAGATATCCTTTTTGGGATAGATTTCAAGTAGGCCTCATATAGCATAAACTACTTATTTTGAGAATGTCAAATTTGGAATAGTTTTTCACCCCAGAACAAAAACTGTGCTTTTACGGTCACTACAAATAACTTGACCAGCTAAAACAGTACAGATTTGGTTAAATAGAAATGTCAGGTCTATTTTTTAGGCGCTGGGTGACAGGCTCAACTTGCCCCTGATGTAGTATATGGCCAAAAATAACCACACTATTGATGGTTAAATGCACTTGGGTGACACAGGCTCAGCCTGCACCTGATGTAGTATATGGCTAAAAATTAACCACACTGTTGATGGTTAAATGCACTTGGGTGACACAGGCTCAGCCTGCACCTCATGTAGTATATGGCCAAAAATTAACCACACTGTTGATGGTTAAATGCACTTGGGTGACACAGGCTCAGCCTGCACCTGATGTAGTATATAGCAAAAAATAACCACACTATTGATGGTTAAAAGCACTTGGTGGTAGTTTGTGCTGGCGCACCACAAGCCACAAAATGGCCGCCGATCACCCCAGAAAAAAGTGATCTAAAAACACTCTGGGCAGCCTAAAAAAAGTGAGCAAGTCGATATTAGCACTTCAATGATCCACAGCTGGAGATCGATCACAGAATGAAGTCTTTTGGAGGAGTTAATCTGCCTAATCTCGCCCTAACGTCGCAGCAGCAACCTCTCCCTATGCTTGAATCAGCAGAGTGACGTGCAGCGCTACGTGACCCAAGCTTATATAGAGGCTGGGTCACTGGCCAATCACAGCCATGCCAATAGTAGGCAAGGCTGTGATGGCCTCTTGGGGCATGTAGTATGAAGCTTGTTGATTGGCTGCTTTGCAGCCTTTCAAAAAGCGCCAAGAAAGCGTCGAACACCGAACCCGAACTTTTACAAAAATGTTCGGGTTCGGGTCCGTGTCACGGACACCCCAAAACTATACAGTTCGGGTTCGCTCATCCCTAATTTCCGCCAGTATGTTCCCTCAAAGCGGGCGAGGCATGGCATGAAGCTGCACAAACTTTGTGAGAGTACCTCAGGGTACACTTACAAGTTTTGTGTGTACGAGGGTCAAAATTCCCGTATTCAACCCCCAGAATGTCCCCCCACTCTGGGTGTTAGCGGGAAACTTGTGTGGGACCTTATGCACCCACTGCTAGATAAGGGTTACCACCTTTACGTGGATAACTTTTATACTAGTATCCCCTTGTTCCAGTCCCTCGCCGCCAGATCCACGTCCGCTTGTGGGACCGTGCGGAAAAATCAACGCGGCCTCCCTGCCCACCCCCTCCAGGTACCTATCCCCAGGGGTGAGAACCGTGCCCTTACCACTGGAAACCTGTTGCTGGTCAGATATAAGGACAAGAAGGATGTCCTTGTACTGTCCACAATTCATGGTAACGGCATCACCCCTGTCCCTGTGCGAGGTACCGCGGCAACGGTCCTCAAGCCGGATTGTATCGCCGACTACAATCGGTATATGGGAGGAGTTGATCTCTCTGATCAAGTCCTCAAGCCATATAATGCCATGCGCAAAACCCGGGCATGGTACAAAAAAGTTGCGGTCTACTTGGTGCAGGTTGCCATGTACAACTCTTTTGTGCTGTCCCGGGGCGCTGGCAACACAGGGACATTCCTTCAGTTCTATGAGGCAGTCCTCAAGGCCCTGATCTTTTCGGACCGGGAAAAAGCAGGCCGAAGTACCTCGGGAACTGGAGGCGCCCAGATCGTCCCTGGCCAACACTTTCCAGGTGTGGTCCCCAATACTGGAAAGAAGGGACGGACCCAAAAAAGGTGCAGAGTGTGTCACAGGAGGGGGATACGGAAGGACACCACTACTCAATGTGACACGTGCCCCGATCATCCTGTTGCTTCAGGGAGTACCACACTTCCATGAAGTACTAAATTTATATCCCAATGTAGCCACTGACAATCGGATAAAAAAAACTATGGTTCTCAAACTTGAGACACCAAAAAAAATTGTAAAAACTAAAATAATTAAAAATAAAGTATACAAAATTAGGTATCTCCGCGTCGGTAATAATCTCCTCTATAAAAATACCCCATGACCTAACCCCCCAGATTAACACAGTCCCAAAAAAAATGCCACCTTACATAACAAAAAGTTTAATAGCAAGCGATCAAAAAGTCATATAGCCCCCAAAATAGAGCCAATAAAACCGTCCCCTCATCCCGCAAAAAATGAGCCCCTACCTAATACAATCGGCAAAAATAAAATAAAAAATCTGACTTTAGAGATACCAAAAAAAAAATTTGTATCAAAAAGGATAATATAGTCTAAAACCTAAATAATTGTAAAAATAGACTTATTAGGTATAGGCACGTCCATAAGAATCTCCTCTATAAAAATACCCCATGACCTAACCCCCCAGATTAACACTGTCCAAAAAAATTTTTTAACTGTGCCAAAACAGCTATTTTTGGCACTTTTCCATTTCAATCGTTTTTTTCCGGTAACAAAGCAAGGGATAACAACCGACATGGTTTCTGGAAGGCCGATTTTGATGGCCTTTTTATTCACACCATGTCGCTTTTGAAGCCCCCCTAATGCACCCCTAGAGTAGAAACTGTGACCCCATCTAAGAAACTACACCCCTCAAGGTATTCAAAACTGATTTTACAAACTTTATTAACCCTTTAGGTGTTCCTCAACAGTTAATGGCAATTGGAGATGAAATTTCAGAATTAAAATTTTTTGTAACCTTACCTCACAAAAATGTAATATAGAGCAACCAAAAATCATATGTACCCTAAAAATAGTCCCAACAAAGCCGCCACTTTTAGGAAGTTTCTACTCCAGGGGTGCATCAGGGGGGGTTGAAAAAGGACACAGTGTAAATAAACCGGTCCATAAAAATCCGCCCTCCAAAAACCGCACGACGCTCCTTTCCCTCTACGACCCGCCGCGTGGCCGTACAGTAGTGTACGACCACATATGGGGTGTTTCTGTAAACAACAGAGTCAGGGCAATAAAGATACAGTCTTGTTTGGCTGTTAACCCTTGCTTTGTTAGTGGAAAAAATGGGTTAAAATTGAAAATTTGGCCAAAAATTTTAATTCTCAAATTTCATCCCCATTTGCCAATAACTCTTGCGCAACACCTAAAGGGTTAACAATGTTTGTAAAATTAGTTTTGAATACCTTGAGGGGTGTAGTTTCTTAGATACGGTTACTTTTATGGAGTTTCTACTCTAGGGGTGCATCAGGGGGAATTCAAATGGGACATGGTGTCAAAAAAACAGTCCAGCAAAATCTGCCTTCCAAAAACCATATGGCGCACCTTTCCCTCTACGCACTACTGTGTGCCCGTACAGTAGTTTACGGCCACATATGGGGTGTTTCTGCAAACTACAGAATTGGGGCAATAAATATTGAGTTTTGTTTGGCTGTTAACCCTTGCTTTGTTACTAGAAAAAATTTATTAAAATGGAAAATTTGCCAAAAAATCTAAATTCTGAAATTTTATCTCCATTTGCCATTAACTCTTGTGGAACACCTAAAGGGTTAAAGGGAACCTGTCACCGGGATTTGGGGTATAGAGCTGAGCACATGGGTTGCTAGATAACCAATAGCACATTCGCAATACCCAGTCCCCATAGCTCTCTGTGCTTTTATTGTGTAAAAAAACTGATTTGATACATATGCAAATTAACATTAAAGAGTCATATCTTACTTGTGTGACCAGAGAAGAGTCATATTTTCAAGCTCTGACTCATCTCTGGTTAATTTGCATATTTATCAAATCGTTTTGTTGACACAATAAAAGCACACAGAGCTATGGGGACAGGGTATTGCGGATGTGCTAGTGGCCATCTATAAACCTATGTCCTCAGCTCTATACACAAAATCCAGATGACAGGTTCCCTTTAACGATGTTTGTAAAATCAGTTTTGAATAGCTTGAGGGGTGTAGTTTCTAGAATGGGGTCATTTTTGGATGGTTTTTATTTTGTAAGCCTCACAAAGTTACTTCAGACCTGAACTGGTCCCTAAAAATAGTTTTTTTTTAAATTTCTGAAAAGTTTCAAGATTTGCTTCTAAACTTCTAAGCCTTGTAACATCTCCAAAAAATATCATTCACAAAATGATCCAAACATGAAGTAGACATATGGGGAATGTAAAGTAATAACTATTTTTAGAGGTATTACTATGTATTATAGAAGTAGAGAAATTGAAACTTGGAAATTTGCAATGTTTTTCACATTTTTGCTAAATTTGGTATGTTTTTATAAATAAAAAAGAATACTTTTTACTTCATTTTACCAGTGTCATGAAGTACAATATGTGACGAAAAAAACAATCTCAGAATGGCCTGGATAAGTCAAAGCGTTTTAAAGTTATCACCACTTAATTGACACTGGTCAGATTTGCAAAAAATGGCCTGGTCCTTAAAGGGCTTCTGTCACCCCACTAAAGTGATTTTTTTTTTTGGGGCTAGTTAAATTAGTTATATAGCGATATATGAAAATATAATTGTGTTCCTTACTTTGATCCAGCAGTTTATTCAAAAAACGAAGTTTTATCATATGCAAATTCGGTCTCTACCAGCAAGTAGGGCGTCTACTTGCTGGTAGCTGCTGCAGAAATCCGCCCCCTCCTCTTGTTGATTGACAGGGCCAGCCGGGATCTCCTCCTCCGGCCAGCCCTGTCGGCGTTTCAAAAATCGCGCGCCTGTGTTGAATCGGCGCAGGCGCTCTGAGATGAGGAGGCTCGTCTCCTCAGAACTCCCTCAGTGCGCCTGCGCCGATGACATCACCGAAATAGAAGACGCCCCCTCCTCTTGTTGGCAATATCTAAAAAACTGGTGAAAAGTTCATTTGGACGAGAATCTAGTTAAAAAGTCAATTCTCAAGAGCTAAATTCGATTTGGTCATGTATACCGACCATCTGGACCCATTATGTAGAAAACATTTCCTAAAATCTCTTGAGAACATCGTCATATATCAGCTCACAATCCATATTTTGCAACCTTCTTCATTGTGTTCCAAATTGGGTGAAATGCTCCCTTTTTCTTACAAGGATTCATGTTGCAGTACAAGTTGGAAATACATGATAAGTTAAATAAGGATATACATATTATCAGAATACAAAAAATATTGGGACATTGACACAATTCTAACTTTTTTGGCTCTATACACCACCACAATGGATTTTAAATGAAACGAGCAAGATGTGCTTTAACTGCAGACTGTCAGCTTTAATTTGAGGGTTTTTACATCCAAATCAGGTGAATGGTGTAGTAATTACAACAGTTTGCATATGTGCCTCCCACTTGTTAAGGGACCAAAAGTAATGGTACAATTGGCTTCTCAGCTGTTCCATATCCAGGTGTGTGTTATTCCCTCATTATCCCAATTACAATGAGCAGATAAAAGGTCCAGAGTTCATTTCAAGTGTGCTATTTGCATTTGGAATATGTTGCTGTCAACTCTCAAGATGAGATCCAAAGAGCTGTCACTATCAGTGAAGCATGCCATCATTAGGCTGAAAAAAAACAAAACAAACCCATCAGAGAGATAGCAAAAACATTAGGCGTGGCCAAAACAACTGTTTGGAACATTCTTAAAAAGAAGGAATGCATCGGTAAGCTCAGCAACATCAAAAGACCCGGAAGACCACGGAAAACGACTGTGGTAGATGACCGAAGAATTCTTTCCCTGGTGAAGAAAACACCCTTCACAACAGTTGGCCAGATCAAGAACACTCTCCAGGATGTAGGTGTATGTGTGTCAAAGTCAACAATCAAGAGAAGACTTCACCAGAGTGAATACAGAGGGTTCACCACAAGATGTAAACCATTGGTGAGCCTGAAAAACAGGAAGGCCAGAATTAGAGTTTGCCAAACGACATCTAAAAAAGCCTTCACAGTTCTGGAACAACATCCTATGGACAGATGAGACCAAGATCAACTTGTACCAGAGTGATGTGAAGAGAAGAGTATGGAGAAGGAAAGGAACTGCTCATGATCCTAAGCATACCACCTCATCAGTGAAGCATGGTGGTTGTAGTATCATGGCGTAGGCATGTATGGGTGCCAATGGAACTGGTTCTCTTGTATTTATTGATAATGTGAATGCTGACAAAAGCAGCAGGATGAATTCTAAATTGTTTTGGGCAATATTATCTTCTCATATTCAGCCAAATGCTTCAGAACTCATTGGACGGCGCTTCACAGTGCAGATGGACAATGACCCAAAGCAACCAAATAGTTCTTTAAGGGAAAGAAGTGGAATGTTATGCCATGGCCAAGTCAATCACCTGACCTGAATCCGATTGAGCATGCATTTCACTTGCTGAAGGCAAAACTGAAGGGAAAATGCCCCAAGAACATGCAGGAACTGAAGACAGTTGCAGTAGAGGCCTGGCAGAGCATCACCAGGGATGAAACCCAGCGCCTGGTAATGTCTATGCGTTCCAGACTTCAGGCTGTCATTGACTGCAAAGGATTTGCAACCAAGTATTAAAAAGTGAAAGTTAGATTTTTGATTATTATTCTGTCCCATTACTTTTGGTTCCTTAACAAGTGGGAGGCACATATGCAAACTGTTGTAATTCCTACACCGTTCACCTGATTTGGATGTAAATACCCTCAAATTAAAGCTGACAGTCTGCAGTTAAAGCACATCTTGTTCGTTTGATTTCAAATCCATTGTGGTGGTGTATAGAGCCAAAAATTTTAGAATTGTGTCGATGTCCCAATATTTATGGACCTGACTGTGTATATATATATATATATATATATATGATATAATCATTCATGTGATATGAATTATATGAGTAAAATACAGTCCTGATCAAAAGTTTAAGACTACTTGAAAAATGGCAAAAAATCTTATTTTACATTAACAAGGTTCCAAGTAGAGCTTCAACATGCAACAAGAAGAAATGAGAGTGAGACAAAACATTTTTTGAGCATTTAATTAATTGAAAATAACGATTAAACTGAAATAGGCTGTTATTCAGCTGATTCAAATTTTAGGACCACATGCCTTTTTAAGGTCAAATCTGTGCAAAGATGTGGATTCATTGTCATTTTCTGTCAGGTAGTCACACATTGTGATGGCAAAGGCCAAAAAACTCTCCCTTTTTGAACGTGGTCGGGTTGTTGAACTGCATAAGCAGGGTCTCTCACAGCGCGCCATTGCTGCTGAGGTGGGACGCAGTAAGACAGTCATTTGGAATTTCTTAAATGATCCTGAGGGTTATGGAACAAAAAAGTCAAGTGGAAGACCCAAAAAAATTTCATCAGCACTGAGCCGGAGGATCCAATTGGCTGTCCATCAAGACACTGGACGATCCTCGACCCAAATTAAGGCCCTTACTGGTGCTGACTGCAGCCCCATAACCATCAGACGGCATCTGAGACTGAAGGGCTTCAAAAACAAAAAACTTCTTCAAAGACCTCGTCTCCTTGAACGCCACAGAACTGCTCGTTTGGACTTTGCAAGAGAGCACCAAACATGGGACATTCAAAGGTGGAAGAAAGTTTTATTCTCTAATGAGAAAAAAAATTTAACCTTGATGGTCCTGATGGTTTCCAACGTTACTGGCATGACAAGCAGATCCCACCTGAGATGTTTTCTACGCGCCACAGTGGAAGGGGCGCCATAATGGTCTGGGCGTGCTTTTTCCTTCAGTGGAACAATGGAGCTTCAGGAAGTGCAGGGGCGTCAAACGGCCGCTGGCTATTTCCAGATGTTGCAGAGAGCATGCCTCATGACTGAGAGCCCTCGTCTGTGTGGTAACGACTGGGTTTTTCAACAGGACAATGCTACAGTACACAATGCCCGCTGGACAATGGACTTCTTCCAGGAGTATAACATCACTCTTTTGGCACATCCTGCGTCTTCCCTTAAACTAAATCCAATTGAAAACCTTTGAGGATGGATTGCAAGGGAAGTTTACAAAAATGGACAACAGTTCCAGACAGTAGATGGCCTTTGTGCGGCCATCTTCACCACTTGGAGAAATATTCCCACTCACCTCATGGAAACGCTTGCATCAAGCATGCCGAAACTAATTTTCGAAGTGATAAACAATAGCGGCGGAGCTACTCATTACTCAGTTCATGTTTGGAAGTTGGATTTCTGTTTTGGGGGGGGGGGTTAGTTTTTTTTTTGGAGGTGTGGTCCTAAACTTTTGATCAGCTGAAAAACAGCCTGTTTCAGTTTATTCGTTGTTTTCATTAAATTGAATGCTCAAACAATGTTTTGTCTCACTCCCATTTCTTCTTGTTGCATGTTGAAGCTCTACTTGGAACCTTGTTAAGATCCAGCCATGCTAAATATGATTTTTTGCCATTTTGCAAGTGGTCTTAAACTTTTCATCAGGACTGTATTAGCGAAGACCTCATTACTCTCACAGTGGTGAGTATTAGTTGTAATTTACATTTGATGATAATAAAACATGTTATGTACTATAAATAGAGATGAGCAAAGTTTTGAAAAATTTGATATGGCAGCTTCGCCGAAGTTCACCAAGAAATTTGATTTGTCACAAATTAATTTGCCATGAAATCGCTATAAATCAGGGATACCCAGACTACTCTGCCCTAGGGTACGGTCACATGGAGTGGCCATGCTGTGGGCAGGTTGCAGCCATACTATGGTGAACAAACTCGTGGCCAATTAGCCCGCAGCTACCTTTCTATTAATAATGAAGACCGCACTATATAGTCGGTCTTCATTGTTAATGGCTGTGAGGCACCTTTAATGCACCTTTAATCACGGGCTGTACCCACTTCTCCCAACCCCAGCCATCTCCTGCCCTACAGGTGGGAGCCCTTCTTCTGCCATCTGCTTTTCCTCCTTTTCCACATCATCCAATATCAATGAGAATGCAGTATGTCATCAGTAACATCCAGCTCCTCCTCTCTCTGCATCTTGCTAACTTTTCTAGGACTTGGAGACTGTGAAGGATGATTTGGAAGAAATGAAGCCAGCAAAATATATTATATCACCCAAATGATGCGCAGCTACAGTGTTCCTGCCATTGTCGATCACATTGCCCTGTTGTAATTTGCGAGGAGGCATCCAGTGGGAGATTTGACAACAGCTACACTGTACTGCTTGTGGATATGGCTCGACTGATAGAATGATGATGGGAGGGAGAACAGTATTATTCCGACTGCTGGACAGTTTGCTTTTTCCACTGTGATGCAGCCTCTTGTACTGCGGTAGAGCAGTGGTCCCTGCCTTTGTGCTTGAACACCCACAACCTTTTTTTGTTATCCTCCAAAGCTTGCGCCCTATTGTGGTTTTGTCTGCTAGCACTATGGAGAAAAATTTCCACATGAGAGATAACTACACAGAACCATCATAAGCCGAGCTTGGCCTAGATCTGACACATTTTGATCCTGCACGAGCATCATCACCTGTTCCTGAGGTGACCACAATTGAAACAAATATACTGTAGCTCTGGCGTTTGTTTTATCCACTACAGGACCGCCGTACGCAGGATTGGGTCTTTGCGGCGGCCCTGTTATTCCGAGTGGATGCGCCGGCGCGTCATCTCGCGAGACGCGAGATTTCCTGTGAACACGCGCACACAGGCACGCGCGTTCACAGGAACTGCAGGTAATCGAGTGGATCTGCAGCCTGCCAGCGGCGATCATTTGCTGGCAGGCTGTAGAGCCGATTTTTTTAACCCCTTAAAGGTATATTAGACGCTGTTTTGATAACAGCGTCTAATATACCTGCTACCTGGTCCTCTGGTGGTCCCTTTTGCTTGGATCGACCACCAGAGGACACAGGCAGCTCTGTAAAGTAGCACCAAACACCACTACACTACACCTCCCTACCCTTTCACTTATTAACCCCTTATTAACCCCTGATCACCCCATATAGACTCCCTGATCACCCCCCTGTCACTGATCACCCCCCTGTAAGGCTCCATTCAGACGTCCGTATGTGTTTTGCGGATCCACGGATCCGCAAAACACATACGGACGTCTGAATGGAGCCTTACAGGGGGGTGATCACCCCATATAGACTCCCTGATCACCCCCCTGTCATTGATCACCCCACTGTAAGGCTCCATTCAGAAGTCCATATGTGTTTTGCGGATCCACGGATCTGAGGATCCACGGATCCGCAAAACACGGACACCGGCAATGTGCTTTCCGCATTTTGCGGATCCGCACATTGCCAGAACTATATAGAAAATGCCTATATAGTTTTCTTTTTTCTTTTTTCTGATCACTGCAAAAACACTGTAAAATCGCTGCGGCGCTATAAAAAGATCACTTTTGAGGGGCATGGTGAGTTCATAGAAGATTTTTTTTTTTTTGTCGCAAGTTAGCGGAAATTGATTTTTTTTGTTTTTGTTTTATTGTTTTTTCTTACAAAGTCTCATATTCCACTAACTTGTGACAAAAAAGAAAATCTCACATGAACTCACCATACCCCTCACGGAATCCAAATGCGTAAAAATTTTATGATATTTATATTCCAGACTTCGTCTCACGCTTTAGGGCCCCTAAAATGCCAAGGCAGTATAAATTCCCCAAAATTGACCCCATTTCGGAAAGAAGATACCCCAAGGTATTCGCTGAGGGGCATATTGAGTCCATGAAAGATTGAACTTTTTGTCACACGTTAGCGGAAAGGGAGACTTTGTGAGAAAAAAATAAAAATAAAAAATTTCCGCTAACTTGTGGCAAAAAAAAAAAACTTCTATGAACTCGCCATGCCCCTCACGGAATACCTTGGGGTGTCTTCTTTCCAAAATGGAGTCACATGTGGGGTATTTATACTGCCCTGGCAATTTAGGGGCCCTAAAGCGTGAGAAGAAGTCTGGAATCCAAATGTCTAAAAATGCCCTCCTAAAAGGAATTTGGGCCCCTTTGCACACCTAGGCTACAAAAGTGTCACACATGTGGTATCGCCGTACTCAGGAGAAGTTGGGCAATGTGTTTTGGGGTGTCATTTTACATATACCCATGCTGGTATATGTAGAGAAATATCTCTCTAAAAGACAACTTTTCCCATTTTTTTATACAAAGTTGTCATTTGACAAAGGTATTTATCTCACCCATCATGGGCATGTGTAAAAAGACACCCCAAAACACATTGCCCGACTTCTCCTGAGTACGGCGATACCACATGTGTGACACTTTTTTGCAGCCTAGGTGAGCAAAGGGGCCCACATTCTAAAGAGCACCTTTAGGATTTCACAGGGCATTTTTTACACATTTTGATTTTAAACTACTTCTCACGCATTAGGGCCCCTAAAATGCCAGGGCAGTATAACTACCCCACAAGTGACCCCATTTTGGAAAGAAGACACCCCAAGGTATTTCGTGATGGGCATAGTGAGTTAATGGAAGTTTTTATTTTTTGTCACAAGTTAGTGGAATATGAGACTTTGTAAGAAAAAAAAAAGAAAAAAAAAACAACATCATTTTCCGCTAACTTGTGACAAAAAATTAAATATTCTATGAACTCACTATGCCCATCAGCGAATACCTTAGGGTGTCTACTTTCCGAAATGGGGTCATTTGTCGGGTTTTTCTACTGTCTGGGCATTGTAGAACCTCAGGAAACATGACAGGTGCTCAGAAAGTCAGAGCTGCTCCGAAAAGCGGAAATTCACATTTTTGTACCATAGTTTGTAAACGCTATAACTTTTACCCAAACCATTTTTTTTTTTTATCCAAACATTTTTTTTTTATCAAAGACATGTAGAACAATACATTTAGAGAAAAATTTATATATAGATGTCGTTTAAAAAAAAAAATTACAACTGAAAGTGAAAAATGTCATTTTTTTGCAAAAAGTTCGGTAAATTTAGATTAATAACAAAAAAAGTAAAAATGTCAGCAGCAATGAAATAGAGCTTTTATTTGGTGGTATTAGTGAGAAGAAAAGGAGGTAAAATTCATTTGGGTGGTAAGTTGCATGACCGAGCAATAAACCGTAGATGTAGTGTAATGCAGAATTGTAAAAAGTGGTCTGGTCATTAAGGGTGTTTAAGCTAGGGGAGCTGAGGCGGTTATTTTTTGTTGCTGTTGTTTTGGAAAGTACAATGTCTCTTCTCTTTACTGCCAGCACCACCCTACTCCTATGAAGTCACCACCTCATCACCCTGATCCAGTTCCCAGGTCCTGTCCAATACATAATCATATCATAATCATTATCCTCCCCTCCACTTTTCTCAGACTATGATATTTCATAGTCCCCTTGCCCCGCTCACAATTCCCTCTGTATTTGCCCTGAGTGCCACTGCCACCAAGGCTAACAGAGCCCCAGCTGCCACCACCCTGGCTACAAGTGCCAATACTCTAACTATCACCAACACATTTATGCATTTCAGTCATCAGTTCCTATACCTCTACCTGAACATTTGCCGTATGGAAGTCCAAACACTGACTTTTCTCACACAACTCATCAACTGAAAGTTTATCTAAGCATCTTCCATAGTGCCTGGAGTGTTTTCTCTTCTTCAAAAAATGAAGTTACTCCACTAGGAGAGGCAGTGAAGACAAAGATAATGTTAATGAAAGACTTCTGCTCTTAAACATGCCTCAAAGGCATTGTGTCAGACTCAGAGCTAACATCAACATTATCCTGCTGTGGCCAAGATGATGACTGAACCATCCAGTCTACAATGTCATCCTTTAATAACCTGTTACCTATCAAATGTTAGGGGGAACTGTGGCCTGCTTCTCCTAGTGGAGTGTTTTCCTTTACTGCACCCACTGACACTGTCACCAGTTTACCAGACATGCTATCTAGGAGCCTATTTAAACTATGAGGTCACAGGTTTAGCACACTTATTAGTAAATATAGTTGCAACAGGCTTATAGGCAACAGGCGTTATAACATGGTTAGAACGGAAAATAACTGAATCCATAAGACGGAAGGACGGATCCGTTCTTCTGCCCATAGACTTGTATTATGACGGAATGCAAAAAGGAAGCCTTTAAAAGGCATTCCGTTTTCTTTCCGTCCTAATAGAAGTCTATGGGAATCAAAACAGATCCGTCTGGGTCCGGTTATGCAAGATGGAAAACAAAGTCCTGTCGACAGGACTTTGTTTTCCGTCTTGCATAACGGGACCCAGGCGGATCAGTTATGCTTTCCCATAGACTTCTATTAGGACGGAAAGCAAACGGAATTCCTTTTTAAGGCTTCCGTTTTGCATTCTGTCTGTGCATTCCGTTATTTTCCGTTATAACGGAAAGCCATAACGGAATCCCTAACGCTAGTGTGAACCCATCCATATACATGTATTTAATATTCATTGAAGAAACTGTGCAACAGGATTTTTTTGAAAAAAAAAAAAAGTGCTATTAGATACAATCTGCAGCAGAAATATTCACTGGCAGTGACGATAAATATGCCTATTGCATACTTATTAATATTGATTGAAGCGTCTTTGAAAAAGGTTTTTGAACTAAAATGCATAATCTAGGTTGCTTAAAACATCATTAGCCCATACATTTTTAGAAAATTCAAAACTAATTTAATTCTTTTTGACTCTCTACTGCTCGGTTCTGGCTTGCTGAGTCCACTGCTGTTTTCACTGTGCTTTGGTCCATGCATGTAAACTTCCAGCATGGATGGCATCACTTGCCTCATTGCAATCAATGCCTGGCCATGTGCCACCTGGCGGTATTGTCACCACTGCATTCAGTCATTGGCTACAGCTTCATCATGCCAAAAGTTTGCATATTGGTGGACCCAGGGAGACAGAATCGAGCAGTGCACGGCAGGAATTTTAAATAAGGAAATCCTGGACAACTTCTTTTAATCTAATTAATGAAACTTGAATTAAAGGAAATGTGTCATCAAAAATGTTATATTTTATCTCCTGAACATTATTATGGGCGCTGCCATCTTGGCTGAGCTGTTTGAAAAGCATTTGCACAGCATTAAAAGAAAACTGCTTTATGGCAGCCCCATGGTCCATAGACACAATGGACTGGAGGGGGCCTCATTGACTTCTATGGGAGAGTTTTCTAGGCAGCTCTGTGACCTGTGCAGATGTCATTATACAAGGGAAGAATAGATGATAAATAAGATTTGACAATCACCTATTGTGAACTACCAGCAGGATTAGAATGAGTTAACTGCAGTAAAGTAAACTGTACAAACCAAGAAGTGGCGCCAATTATTAGACATAGTGGCCAGGATTTTCTGTTTTAGTTTAAATATAAAAAGTGACATAGAAAATGTAAAATAACATAATCAATTTTTTTTTAAAATATGTTAAATATAAAAAAGTGATTTAAAACAGCAGGTTATTTTCTGATGACACATTCCCTTTAAGCACATGACGCATTCTCTTTAACATGAAGACAACCCCTTCGCCAATAACAATTTCCAGAGATTACAGCTACTTATCTGGTACGTTATGCCAAGTCATACATACATATTTATGCATGTATGATTTCTTAGTGGCTCTGTATTCCGGCTCATACATGTGGTACTGCTTGGGGCTTATTCCTGTGCCTAATTGAAGATAATTTCCACTGATTTGTTTTCTACCTATTCCTTATAAGACTGTTAAACAAAACAAGCAATGCAACAGCTCACTGCAAACCAAATAAAGTACAAAATTGCATCATAATTGCAAATGCTGAACTAATAAGTTAGAGATACTTGGCAAATCGTTTTGTACAAAATTATTTGAGCCCGTCTGCCGAACGTCAAGGCAATCTCTAGTTAGACGGGTTCCTAACACTAAATATACCTGTTATGTGCCATAGCGGCTATCATATAATTCAGAAAGTGCAGGTTCCACTTACATGCTGGATCCGCCTGAATTTCTGTTATTTTCGGTGCCAAAATGGCCTCCATTATATCCAGGGAAAGCAGTTACCAGCATGCATGCCGGGCCCACTCCACGCCACCCCTGGCGCCACATGGTCACTAAGGACTGCAATGAGAGTCCACACACTATCTCTGTCCTGGTGCCAGATGGCTTCAGTGAGTGAGGGGGAGCGGGCCAAGCTATATACTAACACTATTTAAAATCAACCTGTGGGACAAACGAGCTGGTCAGGAGAGCACGACTGAGGAGGCAGCCACACCTCCAGCACAAACTGTAGAGAAAAAAGGGGGTCAGTCAGCACATCCCAAAGTGCACGGGCACGTTGCTATGGCTGAGAACAAGACTGTTAAACAAAACAAGCAATGCAACAGCTCACTGCATATAAGAGGTTTTAGTGTCACGTACATGTTTCAAGTTATTTTACATGCTAAAGGTCCATTCACACATCCGTAGTTCTGGGTCCGCATCCATTCCCCAATTTTCAGGAACAAGTGTGGACCCATTAATTTCAATGGAACCACAATTGATGCGGTCAGCACAACGTTTGCTGTCCTCATCCGTAGTTCCGTTCCGCAGCCCCGCAAAAAAGATAGAGCATGTCCTATTCTTGCCCGCAATTGCGAACAAGAATAGGCATTTTTTTCATAGGGCCGGCCATGTGCTGTCTGCAAAATGCATAATGCACACGGCTGGTATCTGTGTTTTGCGGATCCGCAATTTGCGGACCACAAAACACTTACGGACATGTAAATGGACCCTTAGTGGCCAAAATATACACATTTTACCCAATTATGACAAGTTATATTATGACAAATATCAGATTAAGGCCTCTTGCACACGACCGTATGGCTTTTTCAGTATTTTGCGGTCTGTAAAAAATAGGGATGACGTCCGTGTGCATTCCATTTTTTGCGGAACGGAACAGCTGGCCTCTGATAGAACAGTACTATACTTGTCCTTTATGAGGACAATAATAGGACATATTCTATCTTTGAACATAACGGAAATACGGAAACGAAAGGCATACAGAGTACCTTTTTTTTTTTTTGCGGATCTATTGAAATAAATGGTTCCGTATACGCAAACAACGGAACGTAAACGGGAAAAAAGTTTGTGTGCAAGAGACCTAAAGGTTGCATGTCTTATAATATAGCAAGTCAAGGACAATGTGAAGTTTAATTACAACTTTCACCTTTTCAAAAGTAATTTTTAAGATAAGATAAGTCATTGAAAATGAATTGTGTTTTTAGTATGACCAGCGAAGCCTGTCAAATTGCTCTGGTTTCATATTTAACTTAATTTGTCTCTGTTATCAAGACAAGTTAGTAATTATAAACTGTGATTGTCATGCATTAAATTCATCCATGTTTTTCCAAGGTTTATAATTTCATGACAAATATTCATTATACTTACAAGAAGCATTAGGTTTCTATTTGATCTGGCAAAGCCACATCATTTAATATACTAATCCAGTCATTTTAATGATGTATTATTTGTGCCTTATTTATGTATTTTTGTATATTAAGTAAGGCAATTTGACATAGTCATAAGCTTTTTTCTTTGACAGGGTAAATATCACCTCTGCTGATTTAGTCAAAAAGTTTAGTGCCATAAAATCTGCATGAACCCACTGTACATTATAACACAGTCTGTCTTTCTCTACCATATATTGTATGGGCTATGAAGAAAGATAATTACCAGCTGACAGCTAAGGCACTTGCCTATTGCAAGTTCCTAAGGGTATGTTTTCATGATGTTTTTGATTATTTGTCTCCTGTGCTTTTTTTGGGGTAGCATTTCTGAAAAAAATATTTTTTCTATTATTTCTGCAAAAAATGCTTAAAAAGGCAAAACAATGGTCTGTAAAAATGCATTGATAACAAAATGTTCGTTTTTCTCTCTGGATAACTTTTTACAATGATATAATAATGTATTTGTATTCTGTAAGGGCTGTATTGGTCGTACTTTATATTGTGATACTCCAGAATCCTAATCAAGAATATCAAAATGTCTGCGTATGGAGCCATTCATAGAGCTCTCACTATGGGTATGGCCACACAGCACAGTCATATCATGCATGCAACATTGCCATCTTGCAGCCTAGTATCGCACAGCTGTGCAAGCCATGGTTGGCTCAAACTAACTAATTAGGACCACATTGTCAATTTGGTCTTCATTGTTAATAGCCAGGTGGTACTGCAACCTAATTCAAGATCAGTCTCTTCTTCTTTTTTAACCCGTTCACTACCAGAGCATAGTGTAAACATGGCGTGCAGCGGGCATCATGGCCTGCAGGTCTCCACTGTTTCAAACAGAAGAGACCTGTGGCTAATGACCGCGACTGGCAATAATGCCAATCACGGTCATTAAAGCCTTTAGATCAAGTGAGATCACGGTATCTAAAAACCTAGAAGCTTGCGATTCCAGGCTTCTTACCGGCATCCACTGCGGCCAATGAAGATGCCAGTAATTGAAGTCAATATGCTGGGTCTCTCTAAAGAGACCCAGGGTATTAAAGCTGCAGGTGGCAGACCAACATAAGAAATGAGCAATTGTGTACAAATCATTGGTCCCATGAGGGTTTAGAATTAAAAAAAAATATATATATATATATATATACAGTACAGACCAAAAGTTTGGACACACCTTCTCATTCAAAGAGTTTTCTTTATTTTCATGACTATGAAAATTGTAGATTCACACTGAAGGCATCAAAACTATGAATTAACACATGTAGAATTATATACATAAACAAGTGTGAAACAACTGAAAATATGTCATATTCTAGGTTCTTCAAAGTAGCCACCTTTTGCTTTGATTACTGCTTTGCACACTCTTCGCATTCTCTTGATGAGCTTCAAGAGGTAGTCCCCTGAAATAGTTTTCACTTCACAGGTGTGCCCTGTCAGGTTTAATAAGTGGGATTTCTTGCCTTATAAATGGGGTCAGTCAGCCGAAAAATTGGGAAAACTTTGAAAGTAAGGGTTATTTGACCATGAAGGAGAGTGATGGGGTGCTGCGCCAGATGACCTGGCCTCCACAGTCACCAGACCTGAACCCAATCGAGATGGTTTGGGGTGAGCTGGACCGCAGAGTGAAGGCAAAAGGGCCAACAAGTGCTAAGCATCTCTGGGAACTCCTTCAAGACTGTTGGAAGACCATTTCAGGGGACTACCTCTTGAAGCTCATCAAGAGAATGCCAAGAGTGTGCAAAGCAGTAATCAAAGCAAAAGGTGGCTACTTTGAAGAACCTAGAATATGACATATTTTCAGTTGTTTCACACTTGTTTGTTATGTATATAATTCCACATGTGTTAATTCATAGTTTTGATGCCTTCATAGTCATGAAAATAAAGAAAACTCTTTGAATGAGAAGGTGTGTCCAAACTTTTGGTCTGTACTGTATCAATTTTGTAGGCTGAAATATCAACTTCAAAATCATAAAAAAGTTAATTTATATAAAAAAAATAAGTTTAAATCGCTCCCCCTTTCCATAGAATAAAAAAAAATAAAAAAAATAAACATCATGGGTATCACTGCATCTGAAAACGCCTGTACTATTAAAATATATTTTTTTTTAAAAATTCCAATATGGCGACTGTAGTGATGGAAAAATGGGTTAAAATGGCCAATTTGCTAATTTTAATCGCTTCTTATGTAATACAATGTGATCAAAAAGTCACACACACTCCAAAAATATTTTTTTTTATACTATTTAGACATAAAAAAATATACATATGTTGTATCGTTATAATTGTACTGACCCAGAGAATTAATGAATGTATAGGTCAGTTTTGCAGCAAAGGGAACGCCGTGGGAACAAAACCCATAAAACGGTGGAGGAATTTCCTTTTTCCCCCAATTCCACCCTATTTGGATTTTATTCCCACTTCCCACTACATTGTATTATATGGTGGCATTAGAAAGTACCACTTGTCCCACAAAAATAAGCCCTCATACAGCTATGTGAATTTTTTTTTTTTTTAAGTTATGGCTCAAGGAAAATAGGGAAGAAAAATTAAAACGCAAAAACAAAAAAAAATAACTGGTATCCTATGTGTTTTCTTAAAAGCAGGTCGAATTTGATACAAATTTTACAATAAATTTGATTCGTCACAAAGCTGAATTTTCTCTTGCCTCGTGTAATCAAATCGATTTAACCTGAAATAGGGTAAAAAAAAAAATATAAAACTTTTTTCACCATTTGCATGCAACTGGCAGGCCGCCGCCATAATGATTGAAGATCTTGGCTGAAATCCCATGTGTGGCATGTATGATGTCACCACGCAAGCATCACTGGCTGCGCGAGATTTCTCGTCAGATCTTCAAGCAAGAAGTTTGTGGTCGGCCCGTTGTGAACAAATCGAGGCAGGAAGTATGAGTTAATTTTTTTTTTCTGTTAATTTTACACATTTTTACTCTTAGATGCTGTGATTATTTTTGAACGCGGCATCTGAGGAGAAGAACAATGGGGGACTGTGCTATTGCAGTTCCCTGTTATTGCAACAACTACTTACAAAAACAGTAATTAGGGTCCATTCACACGTCCGTTTTTTCTTTCCTGATCTGTTCCGTTTTATGCGGAACAGATTTGGACCAGTTCTGTACCCATTCATTTTCAATGGGTCCTGGAAAAAATCGGACAGCACAATGTGTGCTGTCCGTTTCCGTTGTTCCGTTCCGCATGTCCGAAAAAATATAAAACTTGTCCTATTCTTTTCCGCAAAAATCGGATCCCGGACCAATACAAAGTCAATGGATCCGCAAAAAATGGAAGACATTCGTATGTCATTACGTATGTCATCCGTTTTATGCGGATTCCGTTCCTGGAAATTAAATGGCACCTGAGGTAACACATAACTAGACTTTTATTCACTTTTTTTTTTTTTTTAATTTTCAAAGAAATCCAAACAACTTTATTTGCTTATGGAAATTTATACATGTTTCCGTTTTTTGCGGATGACATACGGAAACATTTTCAGGAACAACGGATCCGCAAAAAACGGACCAAAAATCGGGATATAGAAAAATACTGACGTGTGAATGTAGCCTTAGTCACAGAGAATTTTTTTTTTGTAAAATTTGGCAAAGCAGCCGAATCTAATTTTCCAAAACATTACTCATCTCTAATTACTTATATAAGTCATGTTTTGTTTTTTATTTATTATATATTTGTGTATCTTAACAGTTTGTCCTTCATTGGTGTGATAACCAAGCTATTTTTCTCTCTTCTAATACAGTTGCAAGAAAAAGTATGTGAACCCTTTGGAATGATATAGATTTCTGCACAAATTGGTCATAAAATGTGATCTGATCTTCATTTAAGTCATGCTGACTCCTATTTAACATGATTTTAAATGTGATTGCTTAATTCTGAACACAGCTACATCCCCAGTTATAAGAGGGTGTGCACACTTATGCATCCACATTATTTTAGTTTTTTTTTTCTTCCCTCCACCTAAAAGATTTCAGTTTGTTTTTTAATTGAGTGGTACAGTTAATAGGTCACATTAAAGGTGGCAAAAGTTCTGAAATGATTTTTCTTTGTCTCATTTTTTATATCACAGAAACCTGACAATTTAACAGGGGTGTGTAGAATTTTTATATCCACTGTATACTAGCAGAAGGACCCGGCTTTGTAATTCCAAGTGGTCATAGCAATCAACGGTAACCTGGCTTATATAAGGGTGCACGTCAGGGTTGTGTTCCTTGCTCCACCTCAGGAACCACACTTGTAGTATTTATACCAATAGACAGCACTCCAATTGGTTGATGTGATCATTTAATTAGTGATTTTTTTTCAGCCAGACATAATGATGCACAATGTAAAATTATGGCAACGTTTCGGGCAAAATGGTAGCCGTTCATTAGGCTGGTGTACAAAAAGAAAAGCAAATAAATATATGATTGGAGAATTTTTTACAATATCGATGTCACATGATATATAAAAATAATTTATAACACTGGCAATGTCATATAAAGGCAGCTACTGACTAAGATGGTATAAAAAAATAATAGATGCCATGATCAAATAATACCAGAACTTGATAATACGGTTGGTGATATAAGGTAAACCAGTGTACATAAGTGTAAACACAAGAGAGCTGAATACATGAATATGCAAACACATTAAAGCTAAGTACATAGATATGTGGCCAATAGTGAGAGGTGAGGATACAAAGTTGTATCCACAAGGGAGAAGGAAATAAATACAGGGATCGGAGAGCGTGGAGGAAGGGTAGAGGGTTTAGGGATGCAGGGAAGTCAAAAGCATAAGTAGAATGAGCATAAGTAATCACAAGTTGAATGAGCATACATAATCTCAAGCATAAGTTGAAATCTTACCCAGGATCTGACCACACACAAGGGAAGCCGGCGCTGGAGTGAAGGATGGCCGGCGCCATCTTAAATTGTTTAGGAGGGAGCTGGTTGGTTCATGTTACCAGTGCGGGAGGCGCAGGCACACTAGGAAAACCAGCCAGGTACACGATACCATCTAAGTGGCTACATCGCTCCAGCATGTCCGACCCAAAGGTACAGGGGTCGGACACCTGATGTACCTGTGTGCCAATTTTCGTGATTGTAAATGCGACGGTGCGTATTAATTTTGTGAACATAAACACATACACTCAGCTTTATAAACAGTTGCAAGAAAAAGTATGTGAACCCTTTGGAATTATATGGATCTATGCACAAATTGGTCATAAAATGTGATCTGATCTTCATCTAAGTCACAACAATAGACAATCACAGTCTGCTTAAACTAATAACACACAAATAATTAAAGGTTACCATGTTTTTATTGAACACACCATGTAAACATTCACAGTGCAGGTGGAAAAAGTATGTGAACCCCTAGACTAATGACAACTCCAAGAGCTAATTGGAGTGAGGTGTCAGCCAACTGGAGTCAAATCAATGAGATGAGATTGGAGGTGTTGGTTACAGCTGCCCTGCCCTATAAAAAAAAAACACACACCAGTTCTGGGTTTGCTTTTCACAAGAAGCATTGCCTGATGTGAATGATGCCTCACATAAAAGAGCTCTCAGAAGACCTACGATTAAGAATAGTTGACTTGCATAAAGCTGGAAAGGGTTATAAAAGTATCTCCAAAAGCCTTGGTGTTCATCAGTCCACGGTAAAACAAATTGTCTATAAATGGAGAAAGTTCAGCACTGCTGCTACTCTCCCTAGGAGTGGCCGTCCTGTAAAGATGACTGCAAGAGCACAGCGCAGACTGCTCAATGAGGTAAAGAAGAATCCTAGAGTGTCAGCAAAAGACTTACAAAAGTCTCTGGCATATGCTAACATCCCTGTTAGCGAATCTACGATATGTAAAACACTAAACAAGAATGGATTTCATGGGAGGATACCACAGAGGAAGCCACTACTGTCCAAAAAAAACATTGCTGCACATTTACAGTTTACACAAGAGCACCTGGATGTTCCACAGCAGTACTGGCAAAATATTCTGTGGACAGATGAAACCAAAGTTGAGTTGTTTGGAAGAAACACACAACACTATGTGTGGAGAAAAAGAGGCACAGCGCACCAACATAAAAACGTCATTCCAACTGTGAAGTATGGTGGTGGGGGCATCATGGTTTGGGGCTGCTTTGCTTCTTCAGGGCCTGGACGGATTGCTATCATCGAAGAAAAAATGAATTCCCAAGTTTATCAAGACATTTTGCAGGAGAACTTAAGGCTATCCACCACCTGAAGCTCAACAGAAGATGGGTGTTGCAACAGGACAACGACCCAAAGCATAGAAGTAAATCAACAACAGAATGGCTTAAACAGAAGAAAATATGCCTTCTGGAGTGGCCCAGTCAGAGTCCTGACCTCAACCCGATTGAGATGCTGTGGCATGACCTCAAGAAAGTGATTCACACCAGACATACCAAGAATATTGCTGAACTGAAACAGTTCTGTTAAGAGGAATGGTCAAGAATTACTCCTGACCATTGTGCACGTCTGATCTGCCACTACAGAAAACGTTTGGTTGAAGTTATTGCTGCTAAAGGAGGTTCAACCAGTTAATAAATCCAAGGGTTCACATACTTTTTCCACCTGCACTGTGAATGTTTACATGGTGTGTTCAATAAAAACATGGTAACATTTAATTATGTGTGTGTTATTAGTTTAAGCAGACTGTGATTGTCTATTGTTGTGACTTAGATGAAGATCAGATCACATTTTATGACCAATTTGTGCATAAATCCATATAATTCCAAAGGGTTCACATACTTTTTCTTGCAACTGTTTATAAAGCTGAGTGTATGTGTTTATGTTCGCAAAATTAATATGCACCGTCGCATTTACAATCACGAAATTTGGCACACAGGTACATCAGGTGTCCGACCCCTGTACCTTCGGGTCGGACACGCTGGAGCGATGTAGCCACTTAGATGGTATCATGTACCTGGCTGGTTTTCCTACTGTGCCTGCGCCTCCCGCACTGGTAACATGAACCAACCAGATCCCTCCTCCACAATTTAAGATGGCGCCTGCCATCCTTCACTCCAGCGCCGGCTTCCCTTTTGTGTGGTCAGATCCTGGGTAAGATTTCAACTTATGCTTGAGATTATGTATGCTCATTCAACTTGTGATTACTTATGCTCATTCTGCTTATGCTTATGACTTCCCTGCATCGCTAAACCCTCTACCCTTCCTCCACGCTCTCCGATCCCTGTATTTATTTCCTTCTCTCTTGTGGATACAACTTTGTATCCTCACCTCTCACTATTGGCCACATATCTATGTACTTAGCTTTAATGTGTTTGCATTTTCATGTATTCAGCTCTCTTGTGTTTACACTTATGTACACTGGTTTACCTTATATCACCAACCGTATTATCAAGTTCTATTATTATTCGATCATGGCATCTATTATTTTTTTATATCAGCTTAGTCAGTAGCTGCCTTTATATGACATTGCCAGTGTTATAAATTATTTTTATATATCATGTGACATCGCTATTGTAAAAAATTCTCCAATCATATATTTATTTGCTTTTCTTTTCTTTTTGTACACCAGCCTAATGAACGGCTACCATTTTGCCCGAAACGTTGCCATAATTTTACATTGTGCATCATTATGTCTGGCTGAAAAAAAATCACTAATTAAATGATCACATCAACCAATTGGAGTGCTGTCTATTGGTATAAATACTACAAGTGTGGTTCCTGAGGTGGAGCAAGGAACACAACCCTGACGTGCACCCTTAAATAAGCCAGGTTACCGTTGATTGCTGTGACCACTTGGAATTACAAAGCCGGGTCCTTCTGCTAGTATACAGTGGATATAAAATGTCTACACACCCCTGTTAAATTGTCAGGTTTCTGTGATGTAAAAAAAATGAGACAAAGATAAATCATTTCAGAACTTTTGCCACCTTTAATGTGACCTATTATCTGTACCACTCAATTGAAAAACAAACTGAAATCTTTTAGGTGGAGGGAAGAAAACAAAAAAAAACTAAAATAATGTGGATGCATAAGTGTGCACACCCTCTTATAACTGGGGATGTAGCTGTGTTCAGAATTAAGCAATCACATTCAAAATGTTAAATGGGAGTCAGCATACACCTGCCATCATTTAAAGTGCCTCTGATTAACTCCAAATAAAGTTCAGCTGCTCTAGTTGGTCTTTCCTGAAATTTTCTTAGTCGCATCCCAAAAAGCCATGGTCCACAGAGAGCTTCCAAAGCATCAGAGGGATCTCATTGTTAAAAGGTATCAGTCAGAAGAAGGGTACAAAAGAATTTCCAAGTCATTAGATATACCATGAAACACATCTTCAAGTGTGACACATCTTCATCTTCAAGTGGAGAAAATATGTCACAACAGTGACATTACCAAGAACTGGACGTCCCTCCAAAATTGATGAAAAGACGAGAAGAAAACTGGTCTGGGAGGCTACCAAGAGGCCTACAGCAACATTAAAAGAGCTGCAGGAATATCTGGCAAGTACTGGCTGTGTGGTACATGTGACAACAATCTCCCATATTCTTCATATGTCTGGGCTATGGGGTAGAGTGGCAAGACAAAAGCCTTTTCTTATGAAGAAAAACATCCAAGCCAGGCTACATTTTGCAAAAACACATCTGAAGTCTCCCAAAAGCATGTAGGAAAAGGTGTTATGTTCTGATGAAACCAAGGTTCAACTTTTTGTCCATAATTCCAAAAGATATGTTTGGCGCAAAAAAATACTGCACATCACCAAAAGAACACCATACCCACAGTGAAGCATGGTGGTGGCAGCATCATGCTTTGGGGCTGTTGTTCTTCAGCTGGAACTGGGGCCTTAGTTAAGCTAGAGGGAATTATGAACAGTTCCAAATTCCAGTCAATATTGGCACAAAACCTTCAGGCTTCTAATTTTTTTACATCACAGAAACCTGACATTTTAACAGGGGTGTGTAGACTTTTTATATCCACTGTACATATAAAAATGAATTTGTCTGTCTGTCTATTGCCTGGTCTTTATGCACGGCCAAATGACTGGACCCATCCGCACCAAATTTGGCACATAGGTACATCAGGTGTCTGGGAAGGTTTTCAACAGGGTCTCAGCTCTCTAGGACGTACTATTCCTGAGATATTCCCCAAAAATGTATTAGCCAACAGGAGCTCACAGCTTTACTCTCATTCTTACTGCCATTCACATGACCATTAATATCCAATACAAACATACAGTTTCTTCAGTCTTGGCATACATACTTACACCAGGTTTCCATAACAACTCAGCCATTTTTCTTCACTGTTAGAAGTCACTGTTGGAGAGGAGGGGGGGTTGCTGTGAAGGTCACTGTTAAGGGAAAATAGGCTATGGATGACACATTTTAAGGGGTCAGGGTGCTGTGAAAGTCTTATATTAATGGGGCATTGTGCAGGGGGGTTTCACTATAAAATGGGAGGGGCCCTGTGCAGGTCAATGTTAAAGGGGAGTGCTACTGTGCAGGGCACTGTGTGTGGGGTAGGTCACTTTTAAGTGGATGGGCAGCTGTGGAGGTCAATGTTCAGGGGGTGGGGTTCATCTTTTAGGGGAGAGTCAAGAGCTCCCCATACACATTAGGTTGTCAGTCAAACCTACTGTTCTAACATGTATAGGGCCTAAAAAGTGTTACAGTACTAATACAATCTCTAAAATGCAGATATATTTCAGGCATGTAAACCAGGCTGGAAAAGGTAACCTGTTTCTGAGTACTCTTGTCCGCCAAAGTGGGATAGGCCATCTTAAGGCACAATTTTTTACACTCAAAGTCATTAGGGGGAAAGGATAGATGTAAATAGTAAAGCCAGATATGTAGGTTTTCCAAAATAAAGAAACAAGAATAACATTTGTGTACATATCCATATGGAATTAAGAGAGAAGGAAAGAAAGCAAGAATTGACATAAAAATCAATGCATGGTTGGTTAGTCACTGACCTGAGAAGAAGTGGCTTGTCAGTACTCAAGTCATGCCTGTCCCAGTTTCAGATGGTCACATTAATTAGGCTTCTAGGAAAAATAAATTGAGATAATCCTTTAGGGATCGTAGACTTCCCCTTTCCCTAGAGTAAGTTAACAAAATTGAAAGTAAAATGCAGTCTAGAAATCAATGAATTTGTGTTTAAATCTAATGAGGGTTTTAATATAAAATATGCTGTAAATCTCTAAGGACAACTGCTTTGCAAAAGTAGTTCTTCACAAAAAAGATAGCTAGATATAGAAATACATTTACTATAAAATAGCTTATTTGCATGTAAGACTGACACATTGACTGTTGGTTTTCATAAAAGGATTAATGGTCCTGTCTAATGATATTTTTCTTCACATTGAGACTGAATCCTTATCGCATTGTCTGCAAGTAGAAATCACAATGAACCCAGCTATATCTGTATATTCTTTGATTACTATCTTTTGGAAATTTTCTTACGCTAGTTGTCTTATACCAATCTCTCTGTCCTTTGTTAGCACAAGAGTTTAATAACATTTTAAATAACATTTCTGATACAATCAAGCAGAACAGAAAGGTATCTCTTCTTATCATAATCTTCATAATCTTGGATTTTCTGTAACCTTATATTTCTCTTTTATTAGGTAACTGATATTTTATATTGTCCTATAAAATCTTTTCAATTCTAAATTGGAGTTGATTCAGGAGGTGGGTAATCTAAAATTTAACATTTATTGATAATGCAGATAAAATAATTCCAAAATAAAGAGTGCAATAACAGACCTTGGGATAGAACAGATGAATATACACTGGCGGACAGCCAATTGAAAAATACATGTAAACACTAAAAATAGTGCACGGCGGCACCAGAAACCAGTTGTCCTACCGGTACCGTGAGACAGGAAACGGGACGTTCACCCTTGACAATGCTCCATAGCAGCTTCTCCATAGAAGTTGAAAAAAATGAAAAAGACGATGTCAGGCAGTGATACACAAGAGTGTAGGGTCCCTGTATACGCCCTATGGCTGACTAGCGAACATGACCCTAATTCTAAGATATGGGTAGCAGCCTCACCACAGGGCACTCGTCCTTACAAGGACGACCCCGTCCGGAACCTGTCCCTGAAGATAAGACTAGAAGTCCCTAAAAGGATCTAGAAAAAAAGCTCCCTACACGCATGTTTCACTGCCTGCAAACAGATGTGTATATACCGCAGGTAGTTCATCAGGGGAGATAAAGAAAAGAACACCAGGGATAAGTATAAGGTAAACACTAAATCCCTAGAGACCAGCCTGAAAAAATTCGTCAGCCAGTGATGGAGGTTTGCCCAGATGGTGGACAAATCCTGGGGCGGTCTCTATAGATGGAGAGACTGTGGATATGCAGCTAAATGATGTGTAGTAAGCTACAACTGGGACGCCAACTATACTGGCGTGCCAGACACTTTTAAATAGTTTACCTACTTGCCGCCTTCGCCGCCCACACTATGGTCAGGCCAATGGGCGCATCCGTGCGTTTGCACGTCATCGCCGCGCATGCGCCCATCGCGGAGACGGAAGCGAGGCTTGAGGCGCACGGAAGTGCTATGGATGCCAGCTACTTCCTGCGCATGCGCGGCATCGCCAAATATCGCGATGCCGCGGCTGCCAGCTGAGTTAGCCGCAGCAATACAGATAGGTAAGAATAATGGTCCTACCTGTAATCACTATTGGGTAACAGGGCGATCAGAACTCACCCCGCTCCCAAAGTGCAACGGTCCCCAATCGGACCATCAGAAAATACACAGTATTTGGGCAACCGGTCATATAAACCAGAATAAGACATCTAGACAATGACAGGCACCGACATATCGATGTGGTGGCCAGTAAATCGGACAAATTATAAAGCATTGTATTCAATACATAGGAGGAATAATCAAATGTGTTAGGAACACCTAAGACGTAGTATATACACACATGCAACCTCCATGCCAAATCAGTATATAGACATAAATTGGCTAAGTGGGCCTGAATGAACGCCGAAACCGTCTGTATAGAGCTAGACCCAGCTAGTCCCATCATAGGAAGCAGCTGAAATTCAACTGTTCATTCAGGCCCATCGGTACTACTGTGCGCAAGAGGAAAATCCAGCGGGCTTCTCGCTGTAATATGATTTTATCCCAGTCTCCTCCACGTTTTGGGGGGGAGACTGCCTCAATACCACAAACTTTGATAACCCGCGGATCGCCTTGGTGGAAATCACACACATGACGGGCCACAGCCGTGTCCCGTCCTTTTTCTATATCAAGGAGATGTTCTCCGATTCGCCTTCGCAGCTCGCGCTTGGTCTTGCCAATGTATTCTTTGTTACAAATACACGTGATCTTATATATCACGCCTGCGGTTCTGCAAGAGATAAAATCTCTGATATCAAAGGTCCGTTTGAGATTGTTACTAAAGAAGGTCTTGCCTGTGGCAATCCTGTCACAGGCTACACAGCCGCTGCACCTGAAACTGCCAACCGGCCGCCGGCTAAGCCAGGTCTCAGGGGCAGCGGGTGGCGAGAGATGGCTATGCACAAGCAAGTCCTTGAGGCTCTTACCTCGTCTGTAGGTCACTTGTGGGTAGTCATGAAAAACATCACTGATGTCAGGGTCCATCATAAGAATGGACCAGTGACGATTAAGTATCTCCCTTGATTTGTTGGCTAAGCCATCAAAGGTGGTTATAAACCGTACCTTCTTCTCTGTCTCTTGTTTTTGCTTAGGGACTAGAAGTGTGTCTCTATGGATGTGGGCAGCTCTCTGAAATGCTTTTTTCAAAATGCAGTCGGGATAGCCTCTGGCCAAAAACCTTAGTCGGAGGTCTGCCGCCTGGACTTTGAATTCGTGCTCCCCTGAGCAGTTCCTACGTAGGCGCAGATACTGCCCATAGGGGATACCTCGCTTCAGGGGCAACGGATGGCTACTCTGCCAATGGAGGACTGAGTTGGTTGCTGTGGTCTTTCGATAAATGCTAGTTGAGAGTTCCCCCCCAGGGTTTTTGAATATACAGACATCCAGAAAGGAAGTTTTTCTTTGTTAATCTCAAACGTGAAACGGAGACCAATAGAGTTTATGTTAAGCGAATCCACGAATAATTTAAAGGCTGCATGGCTGGAATTCCAAATGATCAGGATATCGTCGATGTACCGGGCCCATAGGGAAACGGGCCCGGTCATCGACTCCCCTTCTCCAAAGACGGTTACGGCCTCCCACCAGCCCAGGAGCAGATTTGCGTAGGACGGCGCACAGGAACAACCCATCGCCGTGCCCCTGAGCTGGTGGTAGAGACGACCGTCAAACATGAAGAAGTTGTGTGTAAGTAAGAATTTGAGCAGCTGTAAAACAAGCTCATTATGAGCCGCAAACTGTTGGCCTCGCATGCTCAAATAATATTCAACTGCTCTCAAGCCCGCTTCGTGGGGTATCGAGGAATAGAGGGCCTCAACATCGACACTGGCCAGGTATGAGTGGTCGTCGATGCATACTCCATCTACCCGCTTCAATAGATCCATAGTGTCGCGGGTAAAGGATGGGAGGGCCGTGACGAAGGGCATTAGAATTTTATCAATATATACCCCTATATTTTGTCCTATACTACCAATACCGGCCACGATCGGTCTCCCCTTTAGTGGTTTTAGCCCTTTGTGGACCTTAGGGAGGCTATAGAACGTGGCCGCTACTGGATGTCGAGGGTACATAAAATCTAATTCCTCCTGGGATATAAGATTGTTACTTTTTCCCATAGACAAAATATCCCTCAATTCCACCAAATACGGAGCAGTAGGATTAAGAGTAAGTATCTGATAGCTGGTCTTATCCTTCAGGATCTGTTCACACATAGATTTATAGCTCTGTCTATTCATGATAACCGTATTACCACCTTTGTCAGATGGTTTTATAACTATGGTGGTATCTTCTCTCAAGGATTTGATAGCATCGAGTTCCTCTACAGAGCAGTTATTATATCTATGGTTTTTCTGACGTTCCATAAGATCTGCGGTAGCTAATTGTAAGAAGACATCTAAGCATGATACATCTCCTATCGTGGCATTTTGTTGCTCTTGTTACGTAAGGGTGTGAATGGGCCCTGTCCTTTAAAAGTATGTACATCAGAAGACAGACTCTGCAGTAGTTCCACATCATGGAGTAAGTCTGTAGGTATTCCTAAATACTGACTCTTCTTCCTATCAATTACTTTGAATTGCTTATGCCAGCGAAGCTTGCGTATAAATAAGTGTAGGTCTTTTACCCATGTGAATGTATCATGTTGGCGAGTTGGAACAAATGAAAGTCCTTTTGATAATACAGCCATTTCAATTTTCGAGAGGGTGCGACTTGATAAATTAATTATCTCTGGGCTGACTGATCCCGGTTGTTTGGACGGTTTCTCAGGTGATAGTTGACCCCCTGATCTAAAAAACCGCCGCGATTAGCACCACCGGTTCCCCTGCCCCTGCCTTTCCCCTTCTTGTTAGACTTCTGCTTGCTTCTGTTAGGGTTGCCACTTATTTTCCTATCACTATCAGATAGATCTGTTTCCGTAGTAGAAATTTCGGAAATGACCTCTTTAGTAGGTGGCACCTCTCTCAGAACCAAGTAGGCTTTGTTTTCTTTGAATTCAGCTAGATCTTTATTAAATTGCCTATGCTTGCGTTCGCGCAAGTAATACTGGAATTTCTCAACAGTAGTTTGAAGTAATTTTTCTTTGTTGAGAAATTCCGGATCACCTGAAAAAGTCTTGGTAATTTCAACCTGACTTTTTAGTTTTTCAGTAAGGGTGGTGAGGTTTATTCGCTCTTCTTCCAATAGCAATGTCATTAATTGGAGTGAGCCTTTTGTAGCAAGTTGCTCCCAACGTGTATTGAACCCAGGGCTTCTTTGTCTGTAAACAGGAGTGACTGATATGCGAAGTCCCCGCGGCACAATACCGTGTTTGATATAGTTATCAAGGCTCTGTACCTCCCACCAACTTGATAGATGTTCTTTGTACAAACGATTAAGCTCCTTAAAGGCAACCTTAAAAGAGGGTATACACTTCTTCTGGAGATAGGATTTGTCCGAAAAAACTTCCTTGGCCTCCTCCAACCACGTGTCAGTGTTGATGCCACTGTCCAAAAATCCTGCCATACCGCTTATTTGAGAATAGAGCTACAAACACTGATTAGGGAGGTCAAACCGTGGTAAAGGTCTGCGCTCCAGATTACCAGAGGTAAGGCATGATTCAGGAGGTGGGTAATCTAAAATTTAACATTTATTGATAATGCAGATAAAATAATTCCAAAATAAAGAGTGCAATAACAGACCTTGGGATAGAACAGATGAATATACACTGGCGGACAGCCTAAGTGTCCATCCCAATTGAAAAATACACGTAACAAGAGCAACAAAATGCCACCGATAGGAGATGTATCATGCTTAGATGTCTTCTTACAATTAGCTACCGCAGATCTTATGGAACTTCAGAAAAACCATAGATATAATAACTGCTCTGTAGAGGAACTCGATGCTATCAAATCCTTGAGAGAAGATACCACCATAGTTATAAAACCATCTGACAAAGGTGGTAATACGGTTATCATGAATAGACAGAGCTATAAATCTATGTGTGAACAGATCCTGAAGGATAAGACCAGCTATCAGATACTTACTCTTAATCCTACTGCTCCGTATTTGGTGGAATTGAGGGATATTTTGTCTATGGGAAAAAGTAACAATCTTATATCCCAGGAGTAATTTGATTTCATGTACCCTCGACATCCAGTAGCGGCCACGTTCTATAGCCTCCCTAAGGTCCACAAAGGGCTAAAACCACTAAAGGGGAGACCGATCGTGGCCGGTATTGGTAGTATAGGACAAAATATAGGGGTATATATTGATAAAATTCTAATGCCCTTCGTCACGGCCCTCCCATCCTTTACCCGCGACACTATGGATCTATTGAAGCGGGTAGATGGAGTATGCATCGACGACCACTCATACCTGGCCAGTGTCGATGTTGAGGCCCTCTATTCCTCGATACCCCACGAAGCGGGCTTGAGAGCAGTTGAATATTATTTGAGCATGCGAGGCCAACAGTTTGCGGCTCATAATGAGCTTGTTTTACAGCTGCTCAAATTCTTACTTACACACAACTTCTTCATGTTTGACGGTCGTCTCTACCACCAGCTCAGGGGCACGGCGATGGGTTGTTCCTGTGCGCCGTCCTACGCAAATCTGCTCCTGGGCTGGTGGGAGGCCGTAACCGTCTTTGGAGAAGGGGAGTCGATGACCGGGCCCGTTTCCCTATGGGCCCGGTACATCGACGATATCCTGATCATTTGGAATTCCAGCCATGCAGCCTTTAAATTATTCGTGGATTCGCTTAACATAAACTCTATTGGTCTTCGTTTCACGTTTGAGATTATCAAAGAAAAACTTCCTTTCTGGATGTCTGTATATTCAAAAACCCTGGGGGGGAACTCTCAACTAGCATTTATCGAAAGACCACAGCAACCAACTCAGTCCTCCATTGGCAGAGTAGCCATCCGTTGCCCCTGAAGCGAGGTATCCCCTATGGGCAGTATCTGCGCCTACGTAGGAACTGCTCAGGGGAGCACGAATTCAAAGTCCAGGCGGCAGACCTCCGACTAAGGTTTTTGGCCAGAGGCTATCCCGACTGCATTTTGAAAAAAGCATTTCAGAGAGCTGCCCACATCCATAGAGACACACTTCTAGTCCCTAAGCAAAAACAAGAGACAGAGAAGAAGGTACGGTTTATAACCACCTTTGATGGCTTAGCCAACAAATCAAGGGAGATACTTAATCGTCACTGGTCCATTCTTATGATGGACCCTGACATCAGTGATGTTTTACATGACTACCCACAAGTGACCTACAGATGAGGTAAGAGCCTCAAGGACTTGCTTGTGCATAGCCATCTCTCGCCACCCGCTGCCCCTGAGACCTGGCTGAGCCGGCGGCCGGTTGGCAGTTTCAGGTACAGCGGCTGTGTAGCCTGTGACAGGATTGCCACAGGCAAGACCTTCTTTAGTAACAATCTCAAACGGACCTTTGATATCAGAGATTTTATCTCTTGCAGAACCGCAGGCGTGATATATAAGATCACGTGTATTTGTAACAAAGAATACATTGGCAAGACCAAGCGCGAGCTGCGAAGGCGAATCGGAGAACATCTCCTTGATATAGAAAAAGGACGGGACACGGCTGTGGCCCGTCATGTGTGTGATTTCCACCAAGGCGATCCGCGGGTTATCAAAGTTTGTGGTATTGAGGCAGTCTCCCCCCCAAAACGTGGAGGAGACTGGGATAAAATCATATTACAGCGAGAAGCCCGCTGGATTTTCCTCTTGCGCACAGTAGTACCGATGGGCCTGAATGAACAGTTGAATTTCAGCTGCTTCCTATGATGGGACTAGCTGGGTCTAGCTCTATACAGACGGTTTCGGGGTTCATTCAGGCCCACTTAGCCAATTTATGTCTATATACTGATTTGGCATGGAGGTTGCATGTGTGTATATACTACGTCTTAGGTGTTCCTAACACATTTGATTATTCCTCCTATGTATTGAATACAATGCTTTATAATTTGTCCGATTTACTGGCCACCACATCGATATGTCGGTGCCTGTCATTGTCCAGATGTCTTATTCTGGTTTATATGACCGGTTGCCCAAATACTGTGTATTTTCTGATGGTCCGATTGGGGACCATTGCACTTTGGGAGCGGGGTGAGTTCTGATCGCCCTGTTACCCAATAGTGATTACAGGTAGGACCATTATTCTTACCTATCTGTATTGCTGCGGCTAACTCAGCTGGCAGCCGCGGCATCGCGATATTTGGCGATGCCGCGCATGCGCAGGAAGTAGCTGGCATCCATAGCACTTCCGTGCGCCTCAAGCCTCGCTTCCGTCTCCGCGATGGGCGCATGCGCGGCGATGACGTGCAAACGCACGGATGCGCCCATTGGCCTGACCATAGTGTGGGCGGCGAAGGCGGCAAGTAGGTAAACTATTTAAAAGTGTCTGGCACGCCAGTATAGTTGGCGTCCCAGTTGTAGCTTACTACACATCATTTAGCTGCATATCCACAGTCTCTCCATCTATAGAGACCGCCCCAGGATTTGTCCACCATCTGGGCAAACCTCCATCACTGGCTGACGAATTTGTTCAGGCTGGTCTCTAGGGATTTAGTGTTTACCTTATACTTATCCCTGGTGTTCTTTTCTTTATCTCCCCTGATGAACTACCTGCGGTATATACACATCTGTTTGCAGGCAGTGAAACATGCGTGTAGGGAGCTTTTTTTCTAGATCCTTTTAGGGACTTCTAGTCTTATCTTCAGGGACAGGTTCCGGACGGGGTCATCCTTGTAAGGACGAGTGCCCTGTGGTGAGGCTGCTACCCATATCTTAGAATTAGGGTCATGTTCGCTAGTCAGCCATAGGGCGTATGCAGGGACCCTACACTCTTGTGTATCACTGCCTGACATCGTCTTTTTCATTTTTTTCAACTTCTATGGAGAAGCTGCTATGGAGCATTGTCAAGGGTGAACGTCCCGTTTCCTGTCTCACGGTACCGGTAGGACAACTGGTTTCTGGTGCCGCCGTGCACTATTTTTAGTGTTTACATGTATTTTTTAATTGGGAAGGACACTTAGGCTGTCCGCCAGTGTATATTCATCTGTTCTATCCCAAGGTCTGTTATTGCACTCTTTATTTTGGAATTATTTTATCTGCATTATCAATAAATGTTAAATTTTAGATTACCCACCTCCTGAATCATGCCTTACCTCTGGTAATCTGGAGCGCAGACCTTTACCACGGTTTGACCTCCCTAATCAGTGTTTGTAGCTCTATTCTAAATTGGAGTTCTCATATTTTTAAAATAAACTTTAAAATCATCTGATTTATTATATTTAAACATATTACAATCTAATCATCCTATGTGACTGAAGCTTTCTGATAGCTGAGTTAATGTTTTATTTTTTTTTCAGGGTTGGACTGGCCCTCTAGATCAGTGTTTCTTAACTCCAGTCCTCACGAGCATGTCATGTTTTCAGGATTTCCTCAGTATTGAGCAGGTAGAATCGTTATTGTCAATGTATCAGAATTTACCACAGGTTTCTATTCTGTGGGATATTCCCAGTTCTTGGCAGATGGGCCCTGAGGATAGGAGTTGAAAAACACTGTACTAAAGTAGTAAAGGATTCATTGATGGACTTAGCCTCTGACACAATAGCAGGCAGCTAAGTCCAGAAGTAGAGAACTCCCCTGTCTGTTGCTACATTACCTCCACTTCTTTCCATTTAATTTGTAACTCCAGATGAAGAGTCCAATGTATTTGCTCAAGTGCTCACTGCTCTCTGTAGTAAGCATTCTACAAAGCCCTCTCCTCTGATTTTCAGTGATGGCTGTATTGTCCATTCAGGAGCTCTGTAGAGAAACCACTAGAGAACAGATGGGGCAGGGCTTAGGTGAGCTTACTGCAGAGAATTAAGGAAAGCTTATGGTGGCTGCTAAAAATCTGCGTCAAAACCACTCAAAGTTTTTCATATGGATTTCATGAGGATTTTCCAGACATCTCACCCGTCAATAGAAAAAAGGAGAAATCCGCTCAAGAAAAAAACAACAATAATTGATACGTTGAGAATTTCAAAATCCACACATCAGATCAATTTCCATACCTAAGGGAAAAAAACTAAGTGTACATGAGATTTGCCCAATCTCATACACTTTGCTGGTAGTTTATTATACTGTTTTGTTCTGCATAAAATCCTTGCAGAAAAACAATGCATAATCTGCAACATGTGAGGGCACCTGTGGAAGTGACCCTTGCCAGATTTCAACCCTTAATAAATAGGCTTGAGAAGGCCTTAATGACCACCAAAATGTTTCTGTTTTTTCCTCTACGCATTTCAGCAGCCATAACTTTTCATTTCTCCATTGATGTGGCTGTCTGAGGACTTGCTTTATGTAAATGAAATGCTATTATTTTTGTGCACTTTGGGAGGGCATATACAGTTGCAAGAAAAAGTATGTGAACCCTTTGGAATTATATGGATTTATGCACAAATTGGTCATAAAATGTGATCTGATCTTCATCTAAGTCACAACAATAGAAAATCACAGTCTGCTTAAACTAATAACACACAAAGAATTAAATGTTACCATGTTTTTATTGAACACACCATGTAAACATTCACAGTGCAACTGGAAAAAGTATGTGAACCCCTAGACTAACGACATCTCCAAGAGCTAATTGGAGTGAGGTATCAGCCAACTGGAGTCTAATCAATGAGATGAGATTGGAGGTGTTGGTTAAAGCTGCCCTGCCCTATAAAAAACACACACCAGTTGTGGGTTTGCTTTTCACAAGAAGCATTGCCTGATGTGAATGATGCCTCGCACAAAAGAGCTCTCAGAAGACCTACGATTAAGAATTGCTGACTTGGATAAAGCTGGAAAGTGTTATAAAAGTATCTCCAAAAGCCTTGCTGTTCATCAGTCCACAGTAAGACAAATTGCCTATAAATGGAGAAAGTTCAGCACTGCTGCTACTCTCCCTAGGAGTGGCAGTCCTGTAAAGATGCATGCAAGAGCACAGCACAGACTGCTCAATGAGGTGAAGAAGAATCCTAGAGTGTCAGCAAAAGACTTACAAAAGTCTCTGGCATATGCTAACATCCCTGTTAGCGAATCTACGATACGTGAAACACTAAACAAGAATGGATTTCATGGGAGGATACCACAGAGGAAGCCACTGCTGTCCAAAAAAAACATTGCTGCAGGTTTACAGTTTGCACAAGAGCACCTGGATGTCCCACAGCAGTACTGGCAAAATATTCTGTGGACAGATGAAACCAAAGTTGAGTTGTTTGGAAGGAACGCACAACCTTATGTGTGGAGAAAAAGAGGCACAGCACACCAACATCAAAACCTCATCCCAACTGTGAAGTATGGTGGTGGGGGCATCATGGTTTGGGACTGCTTTGCTGCATCAGGGCCTGGACGGATTGCTATCATCGAAGGAAAAATTAATTACCAAATTTATCAATATATATTTATCAGGAGAACTTAAGGCCATCTATCCACCAGCTAAAGCTCAACAGAAGATGGGTGTTGCAACAGGACAACGACCCGGAGCATAGAAGTAAATCAACAACAGAATGGCTTAAACAGAAGAAAATACGCCTTTTTGAGTGGCCCAGTCAGAGTCCTGACCTCAACCTGATTGAGATGCTGTGGCATGACCTCAAGAAAGTGATTTACACCAGACATCCCAAGAATATTGCTGAACTGAAACAGTTCTGTAAAGAGAAATGGTCAAGAATTACTCCTGACCGTTGTGCACGTCTGATCTGCAACTACAGGAAACGTTTGGTTGAAGTTATTGCTGCCAAAGGAGGATCAACCAGTTATTAAATCCAAGGGTTCACATACTTTTTCCACCTGCACTGTGAATGTTTACATGGTGTGTTCAATAAAAACATGGTAACATTTAATTCTTTGTGTTATTAGTTTAAGCAGACTGTGATTGTCAATTGTTGTGACTTAGATGAAGATCAGATCACATTTTATGACCAATTTGTACAGAAATCCATATCATTCCAAAGGGTTCACATACTTTTTCTTGCAACTGTAAATTAAAGTGTAATTTATATATATTTTTCTGCTGAGGAAGTATATAAAAATTGCAATTTGACGTGTCTTTATTTTTTTATTTTTTACGCTGTTCATGTTTCACACGAAATAGCATGATAAAGAAATTCTTCATGTTATGTGCATACCTAATGTTTTTTTTTTTATGTTTGCACAGCAAAATTTATTTTACAGTAAATAATTGTGTGTTGTTTTTTTTTGGATGGGGGGCAACATTTTTTTTTTACTTTATTTATTTTATAACTTTATTTCACACTTTTAATGCATTATCATGTTCCTGTATACTAATACATTATACGCTGTGTCACTAAGGCAGAAGCTGCTATTAGGACATTAGTATTTTGCCCTAACAGCAGACTTTCTGCACAGACAGCCCTGGGGCCCTTACAGCTCTGTGAGTTGCTCCCCAGTCTCTGATTTGGTCATTCTGTGGTACGGACTGCAGCATGATCAACTGGTTAACAGTCTGGGTCGGAACTACCTCTGAGCCTAGCTGTGAAGCACATGATGTGCTAGTAACAGCTAGTTCTTAGTGCTGGATAGTGATGAGCGGCAGTGGGTCATATTCGAATTCGTGATATTTTGCAAATATTTTATTGAATATTTGTCATATATTCGCAAATTCGTATATTCGTTATATTCTACTTCCTTTTTTTTACGCGAAAAACGGCAAGGTAATGATCGCGTAATATGTGAATATTACGCAATCAATGCAGGCGTGGGTCAAAAACAAACATGAAGCACTATAGAATATAGTGCTATATATTCATTTTTAGAATATTCATCATTTTTTCGATCTAAACACATGATTCCTGCCTGCTTCCTGCTTGTGGGCCAATGAGTCATTGGCCCACAAGCAACTTAAGCAGGGAGGAATCATGACTTCAGATAGAAAAAATTTATGAATATTCTAAAAAACTAATAGATAGCACTATATTTAATATTAGGGCTGTCGAATATAATCGATGCATCGATGCATCGCGATTCGACCCCCGGCGATTCTGCATCGATGCGGTTGCTTTAAATAATCGATGCATGTTGACAGGGCCGCTGATAGGTACAGCTGGCCCAGTTGTACCGGGCCCGGCCCGGCCCCCCCCCCCCGCTTTCTACGTTTTTTTTTTTTTTTAAATCGCCGCTCAGTACTACCTGCCTGCTTGCTGTGCCTGTAGGGACTATTTCCTCTGTTTCGGGCGCGGAAGAGTATCTCTTCTCTCTCCCGCGCCCGCTCCTCTGCTCTGCTCAGTCCCGGAATCAAGTCCCGGCCAGCTTGTCGGCTGTTTTTTTTACCGCCGCTTCCGGGTAGGTCTTCTGCGGGACTGGGCGTTCCTATTTGATTGACAGGCTTCCGACCGTCGCATACTGTGCGTCACGAGTTGCCAAAAGAAGCCGAAGACCGTGCAACATCGACTGTGTCAGGTGGGGGTCAGCGTCTGTGTCAGGTGAGGTGGCCAGGTGGGGTCAGCGTCTGTGTCAGGTGGGGGTCAGCGTCTGTGTCAGGTGAGGTGGCCAGGTGGGGTCAGCGTCTGTGTCAGGTGGGGGTCAGCATCTGTGTCAGGTGGGGGTCAGCGTCTGTGTCAGGTGGGGGTCAGCGTCTGTGTCAGGTGGGGGTCAGCGTCTGTGTCAGGTGGGGCCCCCTGATCACCCCCCTGTCATTGATTACCCCCCTGTCATTGATCAACCCCCTGTAAAGCTCCATTCAGACGTCCGCATGATTTTTACGGATCCACTGATAGATGGATCGGATCCGCAAAACGCATCCGGACGTCTGAATGAAGCCTTACAGGGGCGTGATCAATGACTGTGGTGATCACCCCATATAGACTCCCTGATCACCCCCCTGTCATTGATTACCCCCCTGTCATTGATCAACCCCCTGTAAAGCTCCATTCAGACGTCCGCATGATTTTTACGGATCCACTGATAGATGGATCGGATCCGCAAAACGCATCCGGACGTCTGAATGAAGCCTTACAGGGGCGTGATCAATGACTGTGGTGATCAAAGCTGCATTGACGGATCCGTTCTTCCGATCTGCGCAGACCTTTAAATCTGTGAAAAAAATAAACACCGGATCCGTTTTTCCAGATGACACCGGAGAGACAGATCCGGTATTTCAATGCATTTGTCAGACGGATCCGCCTGACAAATGCATCCGTTTGCGTCCAGATTGCCGGAATCCTCTGAAAAACAAGGGGACTTGGGTAATAATCTTGATGCATCGTGATGCATCGCCGAATCGAATCGAATCGAATCGTGGACTTGATAATCGTAATCGCATCGAATCGTGAGACGAGTGAAGATGCGCAGCCCTATTTAATATAGTGCTATATATTAGTTTCTTAGAGTATTCATCATTTTTTTCCATCTGAAGTGAACAGTGTAACACATAGGATAATGACAATACAAATGAATTTGACATTACCTAATCATCGTCATTTTGGGCAAACCAACCTTGGTCACTTGATATGTTATATTCTGTCAAATCAGTGTTTCACTAACATATCAATCATTATGGTCCCATTTGGCGATTCCCACTTGAAATCATATGCATATAAACAAAAAACGCATCTAATCCAAGAAAAACGCACATGCATTTTAATGCAATTTTTCTGTATGAAATGCATTGTTCCACTCTATTCTCTTTTAGAAGGACATAAACATTATTATTCCACAAATATCTGATACTCTTATCAAGTATTATGCATGTACTGAAATTTTTTGTCATTTTTCAATCTTATATTTCTTCCTTATGAATACTGAATATACTTCTATATAAATAAATAGACTTCAAAAAAGGTGAAGGACGGGGGCCTCCCATGGAGGCGGAATCGGGAAGCTGAAGCGTTCACTTAAGATGAAAAAAAATGACGAATATTCTAAAAAACAAATATATAGCACTATATTGAATATAGTGCTATATATTAGTTTTTTTGAATATTCGTCATTTTTTTCCATCTGAAGTCCTGATTCCTCCCTGCTTAAGTTGCTTGTGGGCCAATGACTCACAAATCATGTGTTCAGATGGAATAAAATGACGAATATTCGATATAACGAATATATAGCACTATATTCTAAATATTCGCGAATTCTCAAAGTAGCGATATTCGCAAGAAAAATTAGCTTTTCTAATATTCGTGCTCAACACTAAGGCTAGTACAACACTAGTACTCTGACTGCTTTTAAAATCTCCTCAAAAGACATCACTACCAATTGTGGACTTGCACTACCTGCCATGAAAAGACAAAGGGTTAAACTAAACTTCACTTTCTCAATCATGCTACTATAAACACCACACTGATATGTTTAAAGGGGTTATCTGGAAATGATTTTAAATGGCCACCAGCAACCTGTCCTAGAATTTGAGCAAAACTGGTTGTCTCCCATTGAAGAGCTGTTTAGGGGATGTGGGGTCTCACTAGAAACTGGTGAGTTTTCCTCTCAGACTGCTCAGTCATGAAGGCAGGATCGCATAATTAAAATCTATTGTAGAGCAGTGTAGTCTGTGTTGAGCCCTACCCCCAAGGCAACTCTGCAAGGAGTCATATAACTAGTCCTTCTCACTTACTACAACAGGTTGATGGTGGCCATTTCAACTTTTAGAGGACCCTGGCGATATTCTGTTTTTGCATTTAAATTTTTTCTTCCTGCCTTTCCAGAGCCATAACTTTTTCATATTTTTCTGTTCACATATCGATATGAGGTATTGTTTTTTGTGGGGCAAGTTGTACTTGCTAATGACTAGAGTTGAGCGAACACCTGGATGTTCGGGTTCGAGAAGTTCGGCCGAACTTCCCGGAAATGTTCGGGTTCGGGATCCGAACCCGAACCCCATTGAAGTCAATGGGGACCCGAACTTTTGGGCACTAAAAAGGCTGTAAAACAGCCCAGGAAAGAGCTAGAGGGCTGCAAAAGGCAGCAACATGTAGGTAAATCCCCTGCAAACAAATGTGGATAGGGAAATGAATAAAAAAAAAAAAAAAAAAAATGAACCAATATCAATTGGACAGAGGTCCCATAGCAGAGAATCTGGCTTCACGTCAGCAGAGAATCAGTCTCTTCATGCCATAGCAAAGAATCTGGCTTCATGTCAGCAGAGAATCAGTCTCTTCATGCCATAGCAGAGAATCTGGCTTCATGTCAGCGCAGAATCAGTCTTCATGTCATAGCAGAGAATCAGGCTTCACGTCGCCCACCACTGGAACAGGCCACTGTCACATATTTAGGCCCCGGCACCCAGACAGAGGAGAGAGGTCCCGTAACAGAGAATCTGGCCTTATGTCAGCGCAGAATCAGTCTTCATGTCATAGCAGAGAATCAGGCTTCACGTCACCCACCCACTGAAACAGGCCACTGTCACATATTTAGGCCCAGGCACCCAGACAGAGGAGAGAGGTCCCGTAACAGAGAATCTGGCCTTATGTCAGCACAGAATCTGTCTTCATGTCATAGCAGAGAATCAGGCTTCACGTCACCCACCACTGGAACAGGCCACTGTCACATATTTAGGCCCCGGCACCCAGACAGAGGAGAGAGGTCCCGTAACAGAGAATCTGGCCTTATGTCAGCGCAGAATCAGTTTTCATGTCATAGCAGAGAATCAGGCTTCACGTCACCCACCCACTGGAACAGGCCACTGTCACACATTTAGGCCCCGGCACCCAGACAGAGGAGAGAGGTCCCGTAATAGAGAATCTGGCCTTATGTCAGCACAGAATCTGTCTTCATGTCATAGCAGAGAATCAGGCTTCACGTCACCCACCACTAGAACAGGCCACTGTCACATATTTAGGCCCCGGCACCCAGACAGAGGAGAGAGGTCCCGTAACAGAGAATCTGGCCTTATGTCAGCGCAGAATCTGTCTTCATGTCATAGCAGAGAATCAGGCTTCACGTCACCCACCACTGGAACAGGCCACTGTCACACATTTAGGCCCCGGCACCCAGACAGAGGAGAGAGGTCCCGTAACAGAGAATCTGGCCTTATGTCAGCACAGAATCTGTCTTCATGTCATAACAGAGAATCAGGCTTCACGTCACCCACCACTGGAACAGGCCACTGTCACATATTTAGGCCCCGGCACCCAGACAGAGGAGAGAGGTCCCGTAACAGAGAATCTGGCCTTATGTCAGCGCAGAATCTGTCTTCATGTCATAGCAGAGAATCAGGCTTCACGTCACCCACCACTGGAACAGGCCACTGTCACACATTTAGGCCCCGGCACCCAGACAGAGGAGAGGATCATTCAACTTTTGGTTTCCACGCAATATAATGGTAAAATAAAAATAAAAATAGTATTGAATGAGGAAGTGCCCTGGAGTAGAATAATATATTGTTAAGGGGAGGTAGTTAATATCTAATCTGCACAAGGGATGGACAGGTCCTGTGGGATCCATGCCTGGTTCATTTTTATGAACGTCAGCTTGTCCACATTGGTTGTAGACAGGCGGCTGCGTTTGTCTGTAATGACGCCCCCTGCCGTGCTGAATACACGTTCAGACAAAACGCTGGCCGCCGGGCAGGCCAGCACCTCCAAGGCATAAAAGGCTAGCTCTGGTCACGTGGACAATTTGGAGACCCAGAAGTTGAATGGGGCCGAACCATCAGTCAGTACGTGGAGAGGTGTGCACAGGTACTGTTCCACCATGTAAGTGAAATGTTGCCTCCTGCTAACACATTCCGTATCAGGTGGTGGTGCAGTTAGCTGTGGCGTGTTGACAAAACTTTTCCACATCTCTGCCATGCTAACCCTGCACTCAGAGGAGCTGGCCGTGACACAGCTGCGTTGGCGACCTCTTGCTCCTCCTCTGCCTTCGCCTTGGGCTTCCACTGGTTCCCCTGTGACATTTGGGAATGCTCTCAGTAGCACGTCTACCAACGTGCGCTTGTACTCGCGCATCTTCCTATCACGCTCCAGTGTAGGAAGTAAGGTGGGCACATTGTCTTTGTACCGGGGATCCAGCAGGGTAGCAACCCAGTAGTCCGCACACGTTAAAATGTGGGCAACTCTGCTGTCGTTGCGCAGGCACTGCAGCATGTAGTCGCTCATGTGTGCCAGGCTGCCCAGAGGTAAGGACAAGCTGTCCTCTGTGGGAGGCGTATCGTCATTGTCCTGTGTTTCCACCCAGCCACGCACCAGTGATGGGCCCGAGCTGCTTTGGGTGCCACCCCGCTGTGAACATGCTTCATCCTCATCCTCCTCCACCTCCTCCTCATCCTCGTCCTCCAGTAGTGGGCCCTGTCTGGCCACATTTGTACCTGGCCTCTGGTGTTGCAAAAAACCTCCCTCTGAGTCCCTGGGCCACCTCATCTTTCATTATCGCCCTAAGTGTTTTCTCAAGGAGACATAGAAGTGGTATTGTAACGCTGATAACGGCGTCATCGCCACTGGCCATGTTGGTGGAGTACTCGAAACAGCGCAACAGGGCACACAGGTCTCGCATGGAGGCCCAGTCATTGGTGGTGAAGTGGGGCTGATCCGCAGTGCGACTGACCCGTGCGTGCTGCAGCTGAAACTCCACTATGGCCTGCTGCTGCTCGCACAGTCTGTCCAGCATATGCAAAGTGGAGTTCCACCTGGTGGGTACGTCGCAAATGAGGCGGTGAGCTGGAAGGCCGAAGTTACAGGCAGGGGGGTGAACGCCGGAAGCGCGAACAGACGGCCCGCACTTTATGCAGCAGCTCTGACATGTCGGGGTAGTTGCGAATGAACTTCTGCACCACCAAATTCAGCACATGCGCCAGGCAATGGATGTACGTCAAACCGGCTAGTCCCAGAGCTGCAACGAGATTTCGCCCATTATCGCACACCACCAGGCCGGGCTTGAGGCTCACCGGCAGCAACCACTCGTCGGTCTGTTGTTCTATACCCCCACAAGTCCTGCGCGGTGTGGGGCCTGTCCCCCAAACATATGAGTTTCAGAACAGCCTGCTGACGTTTACCCCGGGCTGTGCTGAAGTTGGTGGTGAAGGTGTGTGGCTGACTGGATGAGCAGGTGGAAGAAGAGGAGGAGGAAGCTGAATAGGAGGAGGAGGAGACAGGAGGCAAAGAATGTTGCCCTGCGATCCTTGGCGGCGGAAGGACGTGCGCCAAACAGCTCTCCGCCTGGGGCCCAGCCGCCACTACATTTACCCAGTGTGCAGTTAGGGAGATATAGCGTCCCTGGCCGTGCTTACTGGTCCACGTATCTGTGGTTAGGTGGACCTTGCCACAGATGGCGTTGCGCAGTGCACACTTGATTTTATCCGACACTTGGTTGTGCAGGGAAGGCACGGCTCTCTTGGAGAAGTAGTGCCGGCTGGGAACAACATACTGTGGGACAGCAAGTGACATGAGCTGTTTGAAGCTGTGTGTGTCCACCAGCCTAAATGACAGCATTTCATAGGCCAGTAGTTTAGAAATGCTGGCATTCAGGGCCAGGGATCGAGGGTGGCTAGGTGGGAATTTACGCTTTCTCTCAAATGTTTGTGAAATGGAGAGCTGAACGCTGCCGTGTGACATAGTTGAGATGCTTGGTGACGCAGGTGGTGGTGTTGGTGGTACATCCCATGTTTGCTGGGCGGCAGGTGCCAACGTTCCTCCAGAGGCGGAGGAAGAGGCCGAGGCGGCGGCAGCAGCAGCAGAAGAGGCCGAGGCGGCGGCAGCAGCAGAAGAGGCCGAGGCGGCAGCAGCAGAAGAGGTAGCAGGGGGAGCCTGAGTGACTTCCTTGTTTTTAAGGTGTTTACTCCACTGCAGTTCATGCTTTGCATGCAGGTCCCTGGTCATGCAGGTTGTGCTAAGGTTCAGAATGTTAATGCCTCGCTTCAGGCTCTGATGGCACAGCGTGCAAACCACTCGGGTCTTGTCGTCAGCACATTATTTGAAGAAGTGCCATGCCAGGGAACTCCTTGAAGCTGCCTTTGGGGTGCTCGGTCCCAGATGGCGGCGGTCAGTAGCAGGCGGAGTCTCTTGGCGGCGGGTGTTCTGATTTTGCCCACTGCTCCCTCTTTTGCTACGCTGTTGGCTCGGTCTCACCACTGCCTCTTCCTCCGAACTGTGAAAGTCAATGGCACGACCTTCATTCCATGTGGGGTCTAGGACCTCATCGTCCCCTGCATCTTCTTCCACCCAGTCTTGATCCCTGACTTCCTGTTCAGTCTGCACACTGCAGAAAGACACAGCAGTTGGCACCTGTGTTTCGTCATCATCAGAGACGTGCTGAGGTGGTATTCCCATGTCCTCATCATCAGGAAAAATAAGTGGTTGTGCGTTAGTGCATTCTATCTCTTCCACCCCTGGGGAAGGGCTAGGTGGATGCCCTTGGGAAACCCTGGCAGCAGCGTCTTCAAACAGCATAAGAGACTGCTGCATAACTTGAGGCTCAGACAGTTTCCCTGATATGCATGGGGGTGATGTGACAGACCGATGGGCTTGGTTTTCAGGCGCCATCTGTGCGCTTTCTGCAGAAGACTGGATGGGAGATAATGTGAACGTGCTGGATCCACTGTCGGCCACCCAATTGACTAATGCCTGTACCTGCTCAGGCCTTACCATCCTCAGAACGGCATTGGGCCCCATCAAATATCGCTGTAAATTCTGCTGGCTACTGGGACCTGAGGTAGTTGGTTCACTAGGACGTGTGGCTGTGGCAGAACGGCCACGTCCTCTCCCAGCACCAGAGGGTCCACTAACACCACCACGATCATGTCCACGTCCGCGTCCGCGTCCCTTATTAGATGTTTTCCTCATTGTTCCCGTTCACCACAATTTTGAGAATGGCAAATTTGGGAATAGTTTTTCAACCCAGAACAAAAAATGTGCTTTTACGGTCACTACAAATAACTTGACCAGCTAAAACAGGAATGTGAGGCCTGTTTTTTTTTGCGCTGTGTGACAGGTATAGGTTTAATCACAGAATTAGACTTCTATCTGCACGGTAGCAAGTGTGTCTTAGGTTTTTCTGAATGACACTATCAGCACCTAATATGTAAGATATCCTTTTTGGGATAGATTTCAAGTAGGCCTCATATAGCAGAAACTAGTTATTTTGAGAATGGCAAATTTGGGAATAGTTTTTCAACCCAGAACAAAAAATGTGCTTTTACGGTCAATACAAATAACTTGACCAGCTAAAACAGTACAGATTTGGTTGAATAGAAATGTGAGGCCTGTTTTTTTTTGCGCTGTGTGACAGGTATAGGTTTAATCACAGAATTAGACTTCTATCTGCACGGTAGCAAGTGTGTCTTAGGTTTTTCTGAATGACACTATCAGCACCTAATATGTAAGATATCCTTTTTGTGATAGATTTCAAGTAGGCCTCATATAGCAGAAACTAGTTATTCTTAGAATGGCAAATTTGGGAATAGTTTTTCAACCCAGAACAAAAAATGTGCTTTTACAGTCACTACAAATAACTTGACCAGCTAAAACAGTACAGATTTGGTTGAATAGAAATGTGAGGCCTGTTTTTTTTTGCGCTGTGTGACAGGTATAGGTTTAATCACAGAATTAGACTTCTATCTGCACGGTAGCAAGTGTGTCTTAGGTTTTTCTGAATGACACTATCAGCACCTAATATGTAAGATATCCTTTTTGGGATAGATTTCAAGTAGGCCTCATATAGCAGAAACTAGTTATTTTGAGAATGGCAAATTTGGGAATAGTTTTTCAACCCAGAACAAAAAATGTGCTTTTACGGTCACTACAAATAACTTGACCAGCTAAAACAGTACAAATTTGGTTCAATAGAAATGTCAGGTCTATTTTTTAGGCGCTGGGTGACACAGGCTCAACTTGCCCCTGTTGTAGTATATGGCCAAAAAATAACCACACTATTGATGGTTAAATGCACTTGGGTGACACAGGCTCAGCCTGCACCAGATTTAGTATATGGCCAAAAAATAACCAGACTGTTGATGGTTAAATGCACTTCGGTGACACAAGCTCAGCCTGCAGCTGATGTAGTATATGGCCAAAAAATAACCAGACTGTTGATGGTTAAATGCACTTCGGTGACACAGGCTCAGCCTGCAGCTGATGTAGGATATAGCACAAAATAACCACACTATTGATGGTTAAATACACTTGGTGATAGCTTGTGCTGGCGCACCACAAGCCACAAAATGGCCGCCGATCACGCCAGAAAAAAGTGATCTAAAAACGCTCTGGGCAGCCTCAAAAAAGTGAGCAAGTCGATATTAGCACTTCAATGATCCACAGCTGCAGATCGATCACAGAATGAAGTCTTTTGGAGGAGTTAATCTGCCTAATCTCGCCCTAACGTCGCAGCAGCAACCTCTCCCTATGCTTCAATCAGCAGAGTGACGTGCAGCGCTACGTGACCCAAGCTTATATAGAGGCTGGGTCACATGCTGCACTGGCCAATCACAGCCATGCCAATAGTAGGCAAGGCTGTGATGGCCTCTTGGGGCAAGTAGTATAACGCTTGTTGATTGGCTGCTTTGCAGCCTTTCAAAAAGCGCCAAGAAAGCGCCGAACACCGAACCCAAACCCGGACTTTTTACGAAAATGTTCGGGTTCGGGTCCGTGTCACGGACACCCCAAAATTCGGTACGAACCCGAACTATACAGTACTATACTATACAGTACGAACTATACTACTAATGACACCATTTTATATTGCATACAATGGAGCGGGAAACTGGAATAAAATTTCATATTGTGTGAAATTTTAAAAAAATAATTTTGCCACAGTTTTATAAGTTTTGTTTTTACAAAGTTCCTTACAGTAACATACAGTAGTTCATAAGGCTGAAAAAGGCATTTGCCCATCTAGTCCAGCCTGTTATCCTGCAAGTTGATCAAAGGAAGGCAAAAAACCCTGAAATTGAAGCCAATTTTCCTCATTTTAGGGGAAAAAAGTTCCCTTCCCGACTCCAATCAGAAATCACAGAAAAAGAAGATGATAAAAAAAACATCCTGCACTATGTAAAAAAATTAATATGTGGATGTGCATGGCTACATTTATAAAAGAATAATCAATGAAAATATTGCAAACATTATATACGATTTAGCCCTCACTCTGATATAATAAAATCTGAGACCCTCATCCAATATATTTTGGTCAAAAGACATCTGTGCCCGCCAACCAAGGCCAAGGTGGTCTCAGTCAGACAGGACCTACTATAAACCTACAGTGCCTTGCAAAATTTTTCACCACCCTTGACTTTTTTCATATTTTGTTACATTACAGCCTTAAGTTCATTGTTTTGTTAATCTGAATTTTATGTGATGGATCAGAACACAATTGTTCAAGTTGGTGAAGTGAAATGAGAAAAAATATATAAATAAAACTATTGTTTAGAAATAGAAAACAGAAAAATGTGCGTATGTATTCACCCCCTTTGTTAGGAAGCTCATAAAAAGTTCTGGTGCAACCAATTACCTTCAGAAGTCACATAATTAGTGAAATTATGTCCACCTGTGTGCAATCTAAGTGTTACATGATCTGTCATTAAATATAAACACCTTTTTTTAAAGACCCCAGAGGCTGCAACACCTAAGCAAGAGGCATCACTAATTAAACACTGCCATGAAGACCAAAAAACTCTCCAAACAAGTAAGGGACAATGTTGTTGAGAAGTATAAGTGAGGGTTAGGTTATAAAAAAATATCCAAATCTTTGATGATCTTCAGGAGCACCATCAAATATATCCTAACCAAATGGAAAGAACATGGCACAGCAGTAAACCTGCCAAGAGATGGCCGCCCACCAAACTCACAGACCGGGCAAGGAGGGCATTAATCAGAGAGGCAGCACAAAGAGCTAAGGTAACCCTGGAGGAGCTGCAGAGTTCCACAGTAGAGACTGGAGTATCTGTACATAGGATGATAATGAGCCGTACGCTCCATAGAGTTGGGCTTTATGGCAGAGTGGCCAGAAGAAAGCCATTACTTTCAGCTAAAAACCAAAAGGCACGTTGTGAGGCATGTGGGAGAGTCCCATAATGTATGGAGGAAGGTGCTCTGGTCTGATGAGACTAAAATTGAACTTTTCGGTCATCAAAGAAAACGCCATGTCTGGAGCAAACACAACACATCACATCACCCAAAGAACACCATCTCCACAGTGAAACATGGTGGTGGCAGCAGCATGCTGTGGGGATGTTTTTTTAGCAGCCGGGACTGGGAAAGTGGTCAGAGTTGAGCGAAAGATTGATGGTGGCTAAATACAGGGATATTCTTGAGCAAAACCTGTACCGCTCTCTGCGTGATTTGAGGCTAGGACAGAGGTTCACCTTCCAGCAGGACAATCTTCAAAGTTGTGGGCATGTTCTGTAAATTACATGATGCAAATCCTGAAACAATCCATGTTAATTCCGGGGGGGGGGGGTGAATGCTTTTGTAAGGCACTGTATGTTAACAAAATGTCCCCCTTTTCCACAGAAAAAGCAGAGTCTCTTAAGTCTAAAGTTCTTATCACCAGATCCAGGGGTTGCTCCCCCCAGCTGCATTAGCTCATCACCAGACATGTGCTCAAGTGTCTCTCTACCCAAAATGTCGGAGGAGGCCGCTACCCCATATGATAGTACGACCTGAGTGCGAGGAACCTTAGATCTCTCCCTCAGTCGTCTATCAATACGTACAGCAAGAGACATGGCTGCTTACAATGACTCAGGATATTCATGAAACGCCAACACATCCTTCAGGCTCTCGGATTACCATTGACAGAATCTACTATGGAGAGCTAGGTCATTCCACTCTGTATCCGTAGCCCATCTCCTAAATTCAGAGCAATAGGTCTCCGAAGAACGCTCTCCCTGCCGTAAGCCACACAACTTTCTCGGCCAGGGAGATCAGATCTGGGTCATCGTAGATAAGTCTTAGAGCTCTGAAAAATTAATCTACCGACTGTAGGGACTGTGATCCGGTTGGCTACGAAAAAGCCCAAGACTGAGCATCACCTTTAAGTAACAAAATGATTATACCCACTCTTTGACTCTCGTCCCCAGAAGAGTTAGGACGTAGTTTAAAATATAACTTGCACGACTCCCTGAAACGTATACAGTTGTCACTTCCCCTGGAAAATCTATCCGGGAAAGCGACCTTAGGTTCAGGACAGGCCTGGTTCTCGCTGCTGGAACCCGCCGCCTGTGGTCCTTGGATCTGTGAGACGGTCGTGCGGAGATCAGCTACCTCCAAAGATAGTCACTGCAGTTGTCCGTCCAGTGTAGCAAATAGCATCCTTCGCTGCACTCACACAAACAAAATGACGGTTTTTCGGCGGTTGATAATGTCACAATGTAGATGAGGGGAGGAACACAAGAATGGCAACAAAAGGAAAATGACCAGGAACTAGGCCTAAAGGCTAGGTAAAGGGAAATGGTGACCACCTATGAAAACCCTAAACCTAGACCTGATTCCTGTCAGTATGAATAGACCAAGAAGGTGGGCATATTCATACACCGTAAAACTAGGCCCTAGAAACCCCGAAAAGCCCTAGGATTAGTGAAAGGGTCTGAGACTACTGGTTCCTTCCCAGATGAACAAACCAGCGTCTCCTTGAGGCCTAGTAAACAACAAGCAAATGGGAACAACAAAATACCAAGAGAAGTACACTGATCTTCAATAGAAAATGCCAGTCTCTCAGATCTTCTAACCTCTGTCATGGGAGGGGCCGTGATAGACGGCTGGCACTGACTGGTGACTGAGACTGCTGGGACTGTGACTGGTTGCACTAACTGATGGCTGAGATGGCTGGTACTGACTGGTGGCTAAGACTGCTGGTACTGTGACTGGTGGATGCTGGCACTGACTGATGGCTGAGACGGCTGGCACTGTGACTGGTGGCACTGACTGATGGCTGAGATGGCTTCCACTGACTGCTGGCACTGACTGGTGGTGCTGAGACCACAGGCAGCAACTGGTGGCTAATACTGCTGGCAGCAGCTGCTGTGTGTGTCTGACAGTACTAGGACTGTGCAGCTCTGTGATGCACATAATGGTGGCGCTCCGACGTGGATAGCACACCATAGGAGGCGATGATTGGCCGGCTCGCAGGTGTGGGCGGTACAGTCGGCATGTGGGGCAGCTGTGATAGGACAGTGCGCTGGTGTGGGCGGTTAGGCCGGCATGTGGTGCGCCGTGTGTTGATTGGCCCAGCGTGCCGCGCATGCGCACCTCAATAATCGGCACACACGCACGGACACCAGCCCTGAGCACGCACACAGGGCTTTTATTAGTATAGATGTTACTATGTAACAGTGGCAGAGCCTGTGGGTCAATGGTAAGGTCGTCGGGGACAGTCCTCCTTCAAGGTCAAATTTGCCCACATGAAGAAAAAATATATGGTATGGTCTAATATACATGTTGGAACCATACGTATTTTCTGGAGTAGTTTAGTAAGTTTATCAATGTACTTTTATTTCCCAGGTCAAATAGACATTTAAAGGGGCTGACCCATCTGGGACATTGATAGCATATCGCTAGGATATGCCAACAATGTCAGGTAGGTGAGGATTCTACAGATGGGCACAAGCGATATGCTAGCAATGTCCCAAATGATCCAAACCCCTTTTAAGCGCAAGGCAACGCTTGACTTGACACATGTGATAGGAAGGAGGGGGAGTGGGAGCAAGGCCGGCTCCAGGTTCATGTGGGCCCTTGGGTGATAAAGACTCAGTGGGCCCCCTTGTGGCATTTTGCACAACATGCGGCAATGAAGCTGCATGTATTTAGATGTTGCTAAATACAATAGACAGAACACGCTACAGAGCGGATATATGTGAATCAATCCTTATGACCCTACTTTTTTTTTATCCACCCAGTGTTTTTTTCCCTCAGGTCTACTCAGTATTCCGTTTTTACTGTACAAAAGAAACAGACGTTTAATATGAAAATAAATTTCAATATGAATGCTGATAGCACTATGCTGCTGCCGGCACCCATGTCCCCAATGCCCAATAAAAATCAATATGATGATATTTTAATTTGGGGCACAGCAGGGCAGGCAGCAGACTACTATCAGCAGTCCAGCAGCCTCATACTCATTGCACAGGCAGTGTGCAGTAGTGTTGAGCGCGAATATTCGAATATCATTTTTTTTTAGCGAATATCGGCACTTCGCTAATTTGCGAATATTTCGAATATAGTGCTTTCAATTCGTTATTTCGAATATTAGTTTTTTTGTTTTTTTGAATTGTTATATTCTTTTCTTTCCCACTTCCCAAAAGTAGTTCTTACCTGTCCTTAGGATTCCTGGCTTCCTGGCTGCTCCAGTCAGTGCCCGTTGCCGCTTCTGCCGACCTCCGTGCTCATGGAGCGTCCCCATCACCATGGGAACGTCTCCATACTAGAATGTACTGTCGGATTTGAGAATTACGTTGAAATCGCAATGCGATTAATATAAATTGAATTAATCGCATTTCGATTTCAACTTGGACCTGGTTTACTATGGTTGGCTTTGTAGAATTAGCGAATATGACGAATGTATTCGTCATATTCCTCAAAACGAAGATAACAAAGTATTCTGCATCTACGTTTTAGCTACCTATTCGTCAACTTCGCTAATTTTAGCAATCAAATAGGAAAGTTGACTAGAGACAGCTGTGTTTAATTCGCTATGCGATTATATTACTTTGCTTTTTTTTTATAAATAGAATAGAGCAAAGAATGGTAGGGCACACCAATATTCGGTACCACACGGACGGTTATTATACCAATATTTTATTTGTTTGTGATATACACTGTTAGATAAACATATATAAAATGTAACAATCTTAAAATTTATAAAATACTAAAAATAGAAAAACTATTGAATACAATAAAACCAATATAATAATAATAATATAATAATGTAATATTGTGTTTTTATATAGTTTCAATAGTTCAACTGGATATATACCAAGATGATAAATAATGTCCTTCCAGATGGGTGCTTTCACCCAATCGATACCCCAAGAATTGGGGACTACACCTGCTTACTTGGATAAAGTCTTTTTGAATGAGGGCTTTTTGAATAGTCACTGCGGCTGTTACGGTTCAATAGTCGCTATGTATATTATATCGATACACTCTTGCTGCTTGATAGTACAAAAGAGCTGAAGCACTTATACTCACAGTTTGTAGTGCAGTATTGTCGGCTTTAGTGAATCACAGGTGGCGTCCCACGTGTGGTAAACAGTACTTGCACAAGGTGTAGCAAATGAGAGTGATGCGGCTTTGGGATCCTCGGTGTTTTTTAATATAGCCGTACTGTGTTTGGGGATCAGTCGGTGGTATATTCCTTCTGTATTTAGATAGATTCTTTACAGGAGTGGACTCTGCCACGAGGCCGACTCTCCAAACAAACAGGTATCCGGCTGATCTTGAATTGTTCAAGCTGTCGCCTCTCTTCCCTGCAAATCGGTTTGCTAATAATATAATTCGCTATGCGATTATATTACTTTGCTTTTTTTTTATAAATAGAATAATTATAATACTTGATAATTATTATAATTATTCTATTTATTAAAAAAAAATATATATATATATAAATCACATAGCGAATTAAACACAGCTGTCTCTATAGTCAACTTTCCTATTTGATTGCTAGAATTAGCGAAGTTGACGAATAGGTAGCTAAAACGAAGATGGAAAATACTTCGTTATCTTCGTTTTGAGGAATATGACGAATACATTCGTCATATTCGTCATCTTCGCTAATTCTAGATATCAAACCAATAGGAAAGTAGCCTTAAGTTACAATCGCAATACGCGATTATTTAAATCGCATATTAATCGCGATAACTAGAATAATGACGAATATTCGATTTCGACGAATATGAAACGAATATTCTATCGAATATTCACGAATTTCGTCGAAATCGAATATGGCACCTGCCGCTCATCACTAGTGTGCAGCAGAATCTGATTACTTTAGTACCTGCACTTGGATGTCTGCACACACAGCTCCTGCCTATCATTATTGATTACCACAGAACTGTACTGATAGAGAGTATGGCAGAGAACTAAAAAGCTCAGCATGTCCAGCCTGTCATTATTAGTTACCAGAGGACAGTACTGGTAGATAGTATAGCAGAGAACTACAAGGCTCAGCATGTCCTTGTCCATTATGTTACTATTGGTTACCAGAGGACAGTACTGGTGGATAGTATAGCAGAGAACTTCTCTGCTATACTATCCACCAGTACTGTCCTCTGGTAATCAATAGTGACAGGCTGGACATGCTGAGCCTTGTAGTTCTCTGAGAGAACTACAAGGCTCAACATGTCCAGCCAGCGTGTCATTATTGATTACCAGAGGACAGTACTGGGAAAGAGTATAAGGGCAGAGAAGTATAAGGCTCAGCAAGAAGAAAACTACAAGACTCTGAAACCAGTTACTCACCACTTCCTTTCCTCACAGCCAAGCCCCGCACCCTAATGTGACTGGTCACCTGATCATAATACAACTCCTGGCTTCTTCGGCTGCTTTGCTGTCTTCAGCTCGCCTCCACCCCTGCTATGATCCGTCCTCCGTATGTAATCTGTGCCTTGTAAATTACTGGTGATCCCACCCCATCAGTACAGTACAGGCTGTACTCACGCACGGACGCTCCACCCCCCTGGACATCCTATGCAGTGACATCATGCGCAGGCAGCGGCAGTATGTCAAGGCAGGGTGATGTTTAAAGGGACCGCAACTGCCGCAATTTTGAAGTGAGGAAACGAGTGGGCCCCCCGGGTATGCCGTGTGCTGATGCCGGCGCTGACTGGGAGCAATGATTTCCCCTTTGGGTGCCACTATTACCACCACCAAAACAGCTGGGAAGAGGAGCTTGTCCAAGGAGGAGGAGGTGGAGGAGGGTAATAAGCGCCTGTTGTGGAATCCAAGCTGACACAATCAGGAGGGGAGGGCGGTGTCAAAAGGACGTGGCCTTGTTGCTGGGGTGCTGCCTCACCGCTGCCACAAAAAATATTGACCCAGTGGGCTATGAAAGACATACTCTCCCTGCCCATAACAGCTGCTCTATGTGTCTACAATCGCACCTTGCCACACAGTGAGAATCGCAAGTAGCGGCCCTCATTCTACACCACATGAAAGTACAAAACAGGGATGGCTTGTTGTGAGAAATAATGCCGGCTTGAAATGTTCCAGCAAGGCTGAACGTACCTTATCAGCTCCCTAAAGGCAGCAGGCTTTACTAAATGTTACGGCAGCGACTCCACCGCCAGCAACTTGGCAGATTGCTGGGCATGTAAAGTTGTTTCCCGACCACACATTTTGTTATCGATGACTGACGCTGGAGCAGAAGAGGAGTTTGAGCAGGAGAAGCAGAAAGTGAGGATGATGATGATGAAAGCAGCCTGGATGCCTCAAAGGAAACCAGGAGAATGAGGAAACTCTTTTTGCAGTAGCTGGCTGCCACCTCGGTTTGACCATGGGATGGGGTGATGCTGCTTCATGTGGTTCAATGGAGCTGCGGTGCTTATGTTGTATTTTAGTCCTGCTGAGCTTACACAGGACAATGCTTCTGTCTTCTGGTGAGGCGGAAAAAACTGCCAGACAGAAGATACTCATCCAGAGCTACAGGCAGCCGAACTTGGCTTAGCCTAGCATGTTTTGGGCCTAATGCACCCACACTGTCAGCAGCATCACCAGTTCCCAAAGCAGATATGACCCTGGCAGCTCTTTTGGAGGTATATTGCCTCTGTTCTTTTTTAGGGTATGGTCGTGATCAGGTCAGGTTGCGGCTAAAAACGTGACCAATTAGCCCACAGTAGCTTTTCATTTAACTAATGAAGACCACACTGTTTAGTTGGTCTTCATTGTTAATGGCCACATTAATGGCCGCATGGTCATTAACAATGAAAAACGACTATATAGGACTAATTGGCCACTTGGTTCTTGACCGCTGCACAGCCGCAGCCCGACTGGTTCACGACCATGTCGTGTGGGTTTGCCCTTACTGCTGCTTCCATCACTCTCCTCCTCTGATGTTACCTGATGTTACCTCCTCCTCAGCACTCCAATCCAGCTCCCAGGTCCTGTTCAATACAGAATCAACATCTGGAGTCCTCACCCTCCCTGCTACTTTTATCAGACTGTGATATACCATGGTGGGCTTCTTGGCCCCTGCTGATGCCACTGTTGCTGCCAGCACTGCCAATACCATGGCTACGAGTGCCACTATTACCACCACCAACACAGCAATATACTGGGTCCCCTGCCTCCTCCTGAACCTCCTCCTTAGGGCAGTTCAAATGCTGTCTGGTGTCACACAAGTCATCAACACGGAGACTCTCTTAACTATCTGTGGTGGGGCATGGTGGGGTTTTATTGCCTCTAATTAGGAAAAAAGAAGGAGCCCCACTAGGGGACAGTAAAGACAGAGTGAAAGGCACTGAAAAACGTGGGGCTGCAAGGAGGAGGAGCAGGATAAATGCTATGAACCTTGGCTCCAAGACATGGTGTCATACTTAGAAGTCACATTAAGGGTCAATTCACACGTCCGTTTTTTCTTTCCTGATCTGTTACGTTTTTTGCGGAACAGATCAGGACCATATCTGGACCCATTCATTTTCAATGGGTCCTGGAAAAAATCGGACAACACAATGTGCGCTGTCCGTTTCCGTTGTTCCGTTCCGCATGTCCGATTAAATATAAAACTTGTCCTATTCTTTTCCGCAAAAATCAGATCCTGGTACAATACAAAGTCAATGGATCCGCAAAAAACGGAAGACATTCGGATGTCATTACGTATGTCATCCGTTTTTTGCGGATTCTGTTCCTGGAAATTACATTTAAAATATATATTTTTTTTTTAAAGAAATCCAAACAACTTTATTTGCTTAACCACCTCCGGACCGCTGTACGCACAGACGCGTCCTGGAGGTGGTTGATTCATTCCGAGTGGACGCGCCGGCGCGTCCTCTCGCGATGGCCGAGATTTCCTGTGAACGCGCGCACACAGGCGCGCGCGCTCACAGGAACGGAAGGTAAGAGCGTTGATCTCCAGCCTGCCAGCGGCGATCGTTCGCTGGCAGGCTGGAGATGTGTTTTTTTTAACCCCTAACAATGTGTGCTGTCCGTTTCCGTTGTTCCGTTCCGCATGTCCGATTAAATATAAAACTTGTCCTATTCTTTTCCGCAAAAATCGGATCCTGGTACAATACAAAGTCAATGGATCCGCAAAAAACGGAAGACATTCGGATGTCATTACGTATGTCATCCGTTTTTTGCGGATTCCGTTCCTGGAAATTACATTTAAAATATTTTTTTTTTTTTAAAGAAATCCAAACAACTTTATTTGCTTATTGAAATTTATACATGTTTCCGTTTTTTGCGGATCCGCAAAAAACGGATGACATACGGATGACATACGGAAACATTTTCAGGAACAACAGATCCGCAAAAGACGGACCGAAATTCGGAATATAGAAAAATACTGACGTGTGAATGCAGAAGGCTGCATTCACACGTCAGTATTTTTCTATATTCCGAATTTCGGTCTGTTTTTTGCGGATCCGTTGTTCCTGAAAATGTTTCCGTATGTCATCCGTTTTTTGCGGATCCGCAAAAAACAGAAACATGTATACGGAACAACGGAAACATGTAACGGAACAACGGAAACGGACAGCACACATTGTGTTGTCCGATTTTATCCAGGACCCATTGAAAATTAATGGGTCCAGATCTGGTCCTGATCTGTTCCGCAAAAAACGGAACAGATCAGGAAAGAAAAAACGGACGTGTGAATGGACCCTTACTGTGACTGACAGGCAGAAAGAGCCTTCTAGTCCACAATCTCATCCTCTTTCTACTCAATGAATTTTCAGTGTCAGAGAGAACTGCAGATTGCTACTGTTGCTACTATTACAACTACTACTTGGATGGTTAGTGCAGCTACTCCCCACATTTTGCTCTGTGAAGAAAAGGCTTGGCCTTGGGTCTTTTCTTTGGAATCCTTCCGTATTCCAAACATTTGGCCTAATGTACACACAGTCACACAAAGTATGGAACGGTTTGCAAGTCTGTTTTCTTTATCTTAAAGACAGAGAGACACAATGAAATGTCCTTCCCTTTATACAAACACACTAAAAACATTGCTACTGACAACTTACTTTGAAAATAATCAGCAGTATCAGCACCACTAACATATGGGCCTAATGTCTTACTGTATGTGCATTCAAATATGCAGATTCAGAAAAAATATTTCTTTAGTGTCAATTGTTAAACTACTATAAGATTAACCTCCCCCCCACCCCCAATCACACCAGCACTTGAGCTGTCTGGTAATGCTCTTTGTCACAGATTTTGGACTACTATTTCAGATGTTTTCACTCAGAGATTTTAAACAGTACCTTCTGGATTGTAAAACACATATTGTACATTTGTGTTGTGGTTAATAACCCCTCTATCCCTTTCTCCCTCTCTCACTCTTCCCCCAGTGTCCAAAATATCACTTATTTCAAAATGAACCAAGCCTGGATTTTCACACTTCTCCGGCTGAGGTCACTGAACAGATCTAGCCTTGCTGATGGTGCCACTGTTGCAATCTGCCTGTCTGCCATTCTATCATGTTACTTATGGCTGCTGCTGCTCCTCGCAGCTAATGTTCTTTTATATTAGTGTTAATAAATCTACCCCAGTGTATCTGAAACTCATCCTGACTTTGACACGAGGAAAGTCAGATATCAAAGTCACACATCATTTGAATTTGACTTCTAGCTAGAGTATTTAGAAAAGTTTGCTTCTTTTATCTGCTACTATTGGGTCTTGAACCCTAAACCTTTTGGCTATGAAACAGAGGCCTTCCTTACCTGAGCCACAAGCTAAGCTATTAGGATGAGATTTTCTATGGCTATATCATCTACATAGAAAATACACAGTATTCTGACTTTAATCCTGACATCAAGCCAAACATCATTGGATTTTGAGGATCTAGCTAGTATATTTCAAAAATCTACCCAGCTTTGTTTTCAAATTATCTGGCAGTCTTTGAACCCAAAACGTATTACATATGAAACTGATGCCTTACCATTAACCCACAGGCCTATTTGCTTAGATATCCAGGCAGTTATATATAATAGAAGAAAATCACAGAAATAAGATAATAATGCACTTAGTAAAGTAGATGCAAGCATTATATATGGACAAAGTCCTCACTCTGATATGATAATATCTGAGACACTTAGCCAATATATTTTGATCAAAACACATCTGAGCCCGCCTACCAAGTGCCAAGGTGGTCTCAGGTCAGGCGGGTCCTACGCTAAGCCAAACTAAGCCATTGGGCTTCTATGTTCAGGAGCGCAGACCCTGCAGATATGGAGTGCTGCTCCTAGTCACCTCCATGTGCATCAAGCAACCAATGGGAGGAGGAGCAAGCACACCTATATGTACCACCTAATCAAGGCGCTCTATTGGATAGGAAGGGCAAAAGTGCAGAGGAATGCTACTCCCAAGATAAAATAGGTGCGATTTCACACTTGAAAGTGCCACTCCCTCAAGCAAATACAACATAGACAAAAAAAATCACAGAAAAAGCTAAGACAAAAACATCCTGCACGGTATGATATACAAATGTGCGGATGTCCCTGGCCATATTATTGAAGAAAATCACAGAAATAAGATAATAATGCACTTAGTAAAGTAGATGCAGGCATTATATATGGACAAAGTCCTCACTCTGATATGATAATATCTGAGACACTTAGCCAATATATTTTGTTAGTTGGTACATATGGGTGTGCTTGCTCCTCCTCCCATTGGTTGCTTGATGCACATGGAGGTGACTAGGAGCAGCACACCATATGTGCGGCGTCTGCGCTCCTGAACATAGAAGCCCAATGGCTTAGGTAGGTTTAGCGTAGGACCCGCCTGACCTGAGACCACCTTGGCACTGGATAGGAGGGCTCAGATGTGTTTTGATCTAAATATATTGGCTAAGTGTCTCAGATATTATCATATCAGAGTGAGGACTTTGTCCATATATAATGCCTACATCTACTTTACTAAGTGCATTATTATCTTATTTCTGTGATTTTCTTCAATAATATGGCCAGGGACATCTGCACATTTGTATATCATACTGTGCAGGATGTTTTTATCTTAGTTTTTTCTGTGATTTTTTTGTCTATGTAGTATTTGCTTGAGGGAGTGGCACCTTCAAGTGTGAATGCGCACCTATTTTATCCTGGGAGTAGCATTCCTTTGCACTTTTGCCCTTCCTATCTAATAGACCGCCTTGATTAGGTGGTACATATAGGTGTGCTTGCTCCTCCTCCCATTGGTTGCTTGATGCACATGGAGGTGACTAGGAGCAGCACTCCATATCTGCAGGGTCTGCGCTCCTGAACATAGAAGCCCAATGGCTTAGTTTGGCTTAGCGTAGGACCCGCCTGACCTGAGACCACCTTGGCGCTTGGTAGGGGGGCTCAGATGTGTTTTGATCAAAATATATTGGCTAAGTGTCTCAGATATTATCATATCAGAGTGAGGACTTTGTCCATATATAATGCTTGCATCTACTTTACTAAGTGCATTATTATCTTATTTCTGTGATTTTCTTCAATAATATGGCCAGGGACATCCGCACATTTGAATATCATACCGTGCAGGATGTTTTTATCTTAGTTTTTTCTGTGATTTTGTTTGCCCAGTTATATATACTGTAATAGGCAAACAGTAAACATACTCATGTTGAGGTATTGAGTAGTCACATATTGGAATCAGATGTCAAAAGTTTTCAATTCAGGTTTCAGGTATCAAAACCAGCTATCAGGTATCACAACCAGCTGTCACAGTCAGGTTTCAGAGACGGTTGTCACAGATATCAGAGTCATATGTCGATGTCAGATGTAAGAGTCAGGTGTCACAGTCAGGTGTCAATGTCAGATGTCAAAGTCAAATGTCAGAGTCAGATAGAGTCAGAGATCAAAGTCAGAGTCCGTTATCAGGGAAAGTAATTTGCTTTAAACTGACATTATTCTGATATTTGACTATGATAATTTATCCTGTTCTAAACTGAACACTTTACTGGAACAAAAAATCCTAATTTCTGGGCAGAAAATCATCCAAACAGGAGTATGCTGCCCTGAAACAATGATTTTCTATGGGCAGAAGCATTCACTGTATAGATTGTTTGTCTCCATACAGTGGAGACGATTGCTGCATGTAAATACAGCTTTTATCTCCACTGATGATCAGGAAATTATTGGGAACATTTGGTGTGTTCCTTATAATTTTTCAAAATGTCAGTCCATGTAAAAGAACCATGAGAGTGCAGTTTATTTTGAATACTTATTTCTTTGTTGGGCTACCATTTGCCTATACATTGTAGTGTCCACAAAGGGTATTAATAGGAGAGGGCTAATGGGGCATGTGCCTCAGATGCTGAGTATCAGGAGACTTGCCAGCGTTTTTACATTGAGGGTTAGGGTAGTAAACTGTATATCCGCCCTGGTTGAAGAAAAGCCTAGCTAACTCACTGAAAACTTTATTCTACATTATAATTTGTTTGTGAATGACCTTGTAGAGAGCTTGCAGAATCAAATTTCAATATTTGCAGAAAATGCTAAGCTCTATAAAGTAATCAATACAGGAGGATAATATAACATTAGAGAGACTTGGAGAAGCTAGAAGTTTGAGCGGATAAATGGCATCTTGCTTTTACATACATGACAATGTGGTGGTTAATTCATTGAAAACTTTCAAGATAGAATGGGTTTCTTTCTTGAAAGCAAAAATAGCACTTTTGGGTACTATATTTCTGGAAATTGGACTCTGATTCAGGCATTTAGTCTGATTGCCATATCCGGAGTCATGGGAGAAAGTTTCTCCCTTAATATAGGCCAATTTGTATCTGCCATCTTCTGGATCAACTACCTAGGATTATGGGTTAGATTTAATAGGCCTGTTTCTGTAAATTTTTATTTTGAAAAGACATTAACTTTTTTATAATCTAATATATAAAGCTGAGTGTATATGTGTGTGTGTATGTCCGCTAAAGGAATCTGCACCGTCGCATTTAAAATCACGAAATTTGGCACACAGGTACATCAGGTGTCCGGGAAGGTTTTAGAGCAGGTCTCAGCTCTCTAGGACGTACCGTTCTTGAGATATTCCCAAAAAATGCATTAGCCAATAGAAGCTTGGTCACATGACCCTTATGAGCCAATAGAAGCTCGCAGGTCCTCCAGCCTCCATATACACAGTTTTACTCCAGGTATCCATAACAACCCAGCCATTTATCTCCACTGCTGTAGGAGAGCTTTAAAGGAAATATGTCACAAGGATAATTGCTATAGAAGTAAAGCCATGGCCTAATAACACTTAGTACCTTATTTCCCGATGAGCCTTTGTTCCATCAATAGATGTTTTTATCCTCTGAAAATCCAGTTTATTTAGTATGCAAATGAGCCAGTAAGGTGCCCAGAGGGGCGTCACTCTTGCAGGAAGGAGCCCAGACACGCCCCCTGCCACAATGTGTCCACCCTCAAAAGACTTAAAACCCCACCCCCAGGTCCCGCTAAGCAACACCCCTTATCTGGTTAGGCCACACCCCCTCCCACTCCTGAGCCGACGAGGATTAAAAAAATGAAGCTAAAAATCTACTTCTGTCAGCTGCAGGGGTGGGAAGGAGGGTGACTTTCTCCCTGCAACTTAAACTCAGACAGCACAGTGCTGCTGTCTTAGGCCTCATGCACACGACCGTTGTGTGCACCCGTGGCCGTTGTTCCGTTTTCCATGATTTTCTGCGGACCCATTGACTTTCAATGGGTCCGTTGAAAACTCAAAAAATGCACCGTTTGTCATCCGCGGCCGTGATCCGTGTATCCTGTCCGTCAAAAAAATAGGACCTGTCCTATTTTTTTGACGGACACCGGTTCACGGACCCATTCAAGTCAATGGGTCCGTGAAAAAAACACGGATGCACACAAGATTGGCATCCGTGTCCGTGATCCGTGTCCGTAGGCTACTTTCATACAGACGGATCCGAAGATCCGTCTGCATAAAAGCTTTTTCAGAGCTGAGTTTTCACTTCGTGAAAACTCAAATCTGACAGTATATTCTAACACAGAGGCGTTCCCATAGTGATGGGGACGCTTCTAGTTAGAATATACTACGAACTGTGTACATGACTGCCCCCTGCTGCCTGGCAGCACCCGATTTTTTACAGGGGGCTGTGATCCGCACAATTAACCCCTCAGGTGCTGCACCTGAAGGGGTTAATTGTGCGTATCATAGCCCCCTGTAAGAGATCAGGGGCTGCCAGGCAGCAGGGGGCAGACCCCCCTCCCTCCCCAGTTTTAATTTCATTGGTGGCCAGCGTGGCCCTCCCTCTATTGTATTTATATCATTGGTGGCCAGTGCGGCCCCCCTGGCCCCCTTCCCTCCCTTTATTGCATTATCATTGGTAGCCAGTGTGCGGCCCCCCCGGCCCCCCTTCCCTCCCTTTATTGTATTATCATTGGTAGCCAGTGTGTGGCCCCCCCGGCCCCCCCTTCCTCTATTGTATTAATATCATTGGTGGCCAGTGCGGCCCCCCCGGCCCCCCCTCTATTGTTTTAGTATCATTGGTGGCCAGTGTGCGGCCTCCCCTCTCCCCCCCTTACTTAGCAATATTAGAAGCATCATACTTACCTGCTGCGCTGTCTGTGACCGGCCGGGAGCTCCTCCTACTGGTAAGTGACAGGTCTGTGCGGCGCATTGCTTAATGATCTGTCACTTACCAGTAGGAGGAGCTCCCGGCCGGTCACAGACAGCGCAGCAGGTAAGTATGATGCTTCTAATATTGCTAAGTAACCATGGCAACCAGGACTGCAGTAGCATCCTGGTTGCCATGGTTACCGATCGGAGCGCCAGCAATTAAACTGGGACCCCGATCGGAACTCTCCGCTGCCACCAATGATCGGGGGGGTCAAGGGCAGGCCGCACACTGGCCACCAATGATATTAATACAATAGAGGGGGGGGCGCACACTGGCCACCAATGATAATACAATAGAGGGAGGGGGGCCGGGGGGGCCGCACACTGGCCACCAATGATAATACAATAGAGGGAGGGAGGGGGGCCGGGGGGGCGCACATTGGCCACCAATGATAATACAATAGAGGGAGGGGGGGCCGCACACTGGCCACCAATGATATTAAAACTGGGGAGTGAGGGGGGTCTGCTGCCTGGCAGCCCCTGATCTCTTACAGGGGGCTATGATACGCACAATTAACCCCTTCAGGTGCAGCACCTGAGGGGTTAATTGTGGTGATCACAGCCCCCTGTAAGAGATCGGGTGCTGCCAAAAGCAGGGGGCAGTCATGTACACAGTTCGTAGTATATTCTAACTTAAAGCGTCCCCATCACTATGGGAACGCCTCTGTGTTAGAATATACCGTCGGATATGAGTTTCACGATCTAACTCAAATCCGATGGTATATTCTAACATAGAGGCGTTCCCATGGTGATGGGGACGCTTCAAGTTAAAATATACCATCGGATTGGAGAAAACTCTGATCCTATGGTATATTAACTCCTGACTTTACATTGAAAGTCAATGGGGGACGGATCTGTTTGCAATTGCACCATATTGTGTCAACGTCAAACGGATCCGTCCCCATTGACTTGCATTGTAAGTCAGGACGGATCCGTTTGGCTCCGCACAGCCAGGCGGACACCAAAACGTCTTTTTTTTCATGTCCGTGGATCCTCCAAAAATCAAGGAAGACCCACGGACGAAAAAACGGTCACGGGTCACGGACCAACGGAACCCCGTTTTGCGGACCGTGAAAAAATACTGTCGTGTGCATGAGGCCTTAGAGTGAGCTGTTCAAAAGGACATGCCCCTGATCCAGTTAGGCCATGCCCCCTCCCACTCCTCAGCCGAATGAGATTGAAAAAATGAAGTTAAAATCAACTTCTAGGTCCAGATAAGCCACTCCTAGATCTGGTTAGGCCACGCCCCCTCCCACTTCTGAGCTGACAGAAATTGAAAGAATTAAGGTAAAAATCAACTTCTGTCAGCTGCAGGGGTGGGAGGGAGGGTGACTTTCTCCCTGCAGCTTACACTCAGACAGCACAGTGCTGCTGTCTTAGAGTGAGCTGTTCAAAAGGACTTGCCCCCAATCCAGTAAAGGCCACTGTTAAGGGGCGGGCCCCTGTGGAAGTCGCTGTCAAGGGAGTGGTATGGTTTGAAAGTCACTGTTAAGGGGGTGGGTTGCTGTGGAGATCCAATTTTAAGGGATGGGACACTGTGGGGGGGTCAGTGTTAAGGGGTGGGGGGCTGTGGAGGTCACTGTTTTGGGGGAGGGGTGCTGTAGATGTCACTGTTATAGTGGATAGTGTTGATATCTTTTAACGACACACACAAACATTAAATGAAATAGATTAAATATACCCGAGCGAAGCCGGGTCCTTCAGCTAGTTGATAAAATAAATGTCATTAAATAAACAAATGAAATTTCTGTCATTGATATCATATGTTACAGCATACGAGATCAACGTCGTATAGTTTCTTATAAATATTTTCATAACATATAAAACAAAGCTTCAAATAGAAAAGTGTTTTTCTGTACAATTTTCTGTTTCCTGATGCAATTGCATTATCTTGAGCCCCACTAAAACTAAGACCTTTAATAAAAACTGGGTCAGGTAGGGCACAGTTCTAATGCTTTTACACCTGTTTCTTTTTAAGCCTTACCAAGTATATAACTACCGTATGCATTTATTGACAAAAAAAAGAAAGAATGGGAAAGGGGCAGTGAAAAATGTTTTACACTGTTGTTTATTAGATGATACCTGATCAGTCTCAGGGAAATGTTTTATGAGGCCAGCAGTCTAGAGACAGCAGGCCATACTTCTGTGATGGAGCAAGGGCGGCACAGATGGAACTCTGCAGTCCATTATAAGATGATGTAGAGATAGAATTGTGGGCCATCTATGAAGTTTATTATCTATGGGCAGTATGTTAATGCTACAAAATATTGTTAGAAAACCACTTCAAATACATTGCTCAATATCAGTCTCAGTACAGATTTTATATTAATATGGGTTGTTCCCATTTTAAAGATTTTTTTTTCATCGATGTGGATTGTTTCAGATAAATCTACATAGGGAAGAAGAGCAAAGCATATTCTATAACATACAACAACATACATGTATACAAATTCTGCACCAGAAATATTCATATATCCAAATATTCAGATTGGACACAAAAGCATTTAGTGAGAAATAAAAGAAAAATGGCTGAGTTGGAATAAAGGTATTTACATTCATGACAAAGATAATTTAGACATGTTTATTAAATTACTGTGAAGCCTATGGAAATGTATGTATATAATTCATCACTATATAGATGTATTTGCTGTCATGGCAAGATCCTAGAAAATGACATAAACAGAGGGATAATTGCAATACTCTATATGTGAAGAACTTATGATTTGCTATTACGCTGTACACCCCCAATTGCAATAGAGGTAACTTGTCAGTTGGACACATTGTATCTTCATTAATGTAAAGTGCTAATTTTAATTCTAAAGGAAGTAAAAGTGAAACAATTGCAATAATTTGACAAATGCCACTGAGAAACTGCATGTCAGGAGTAATTGTGATAACGCATTGAAAAAAAAAATCTTTGAAAAAGAAATGGAGATCCAGGACTTGAATCCTGTGCTTTTACCCAGAGAGTAGTTTCTTTTCCATGGGGAAAAAATGCCAGCTAAAAAATGCTAGCAAGCAAGCCTTGGCTTGCACATGAAATATCTGTTTTTAGACTAATGATACAGGAATCTTCCTTATTGATTGGAAAACATATCCACTGAAAGTTTCCTAAGAATGAAAACAATTATCTGAGGATATAGAGAGCTCAGTTGTGACCCACAATATATCCGTTTTGATCCACAGCAATAATATAAAGCATTAGCCACAATATCTGCTTGCATTTACTGAGAATCTTGCAACTTTTATTTAATAAGAAGAGTGTTTAACAGATTCAATCTTCCTGTCCCTGCGCCTTCCTTTCCTTCTCTTACTCTATATACCATATAATCATTTAGGTTTATATAGGGTTGCATGGTCACGGTTAGTGATAAGCAAATTTTTAAAAAATTCGATTTGGCCGGTTAGCCGAATTTTTTGAAAAAATGTGGTTCATTCCAAATTTATTTGCGGGAATTGCGCAAAAGAATTGCTATTTCCTGGCTGCAAAGAGCCTTTATAGTGGTGTAGAACACTGTGCCTTGCAATAATACGCATAGGGAGTCTGCTCTGGTAATGAAGTAATACTGTGAGTCAGTATGACATGCCGATGACAGGCGTCACTCTTAGAATCACTGCACACGGCCAAAACTGACCAAATAACTCAAGTATAAACTCAGCCGTAGGCCTCATGCACACGACCTTTCCGTTTTTTTTCGCAGACCCATTGACTTTCAATGGGTCCGTGGAAAAATCGGAAAATGCACAGTTTTGCAGCCGCATCCGTGATCCGTGTTTCCTGTCCGTCAAAAAAATATGACCTGTCCTATTTTTTTGACGGACAACGGTTCACGGACCCATTCAAGTCAATGGGTCCGTGAAAAAAACACGGATGCACACAAGATTGCCATCCGCGTCCATCATCCTTGTCCGTAGGCTACTTTCACACAGACGGATCCGCTGATCCGTCTGCATAAAAGCATTTTAGATCTGATTTTTCATTTTGTGAAAACTCAGATCCGACAGTATATTCTAACACAGAGGCATTCCCTTGGTGATGGGGATGCTTCAGGTTAGAATATACCTAAAGAACTGTGTACATGACTGCCCCCTGCTGCCTGGCAGGTGCTGCCAGGCAGCAGGGGGCAGACCCCCCTCCCTCCCCCCCTGTATTTAACTCATTGGTGGCCAGTGCGGCCCCCCTCCCTCCCCTGTATTTAACTCATTGGTGGCCAGTGCGGCCGGCCCCCTCTCCCTCCCTCCCTTGTATTTAACACATTGGTGGCCAGTGCGGCCGGCCCCCCTCCCTCCCTTGTATTTAACACATTGGTGGCCAGTGCGGCCGCCCCCCCCCTAATTAAAATGACCGACCCCCCATCATTGGTGGCAGCGGAGAGTTCCGATCGGAGTCCCAGTTTAATCGCTGGGGCTCCGATCGGTTACCATGGCAGCCAAGACGCTACTGCAGTCCTGGCTGTCATGGTTACCTGGTGTCACTACCAGAGCTTTGAGACGTTCTCACAGCTCTGTTTCTCCACCCCTGTGATGATGTCACTACCAGAGCTTGGAGGAGTTCTCACTGCTCTGTTTCTCCGCCCCTGGGATGAGGTCATTACTTTCTGTTTCCTTCCTTCCAGCTGTTCCTCCTATGTTTGATTTCTCTACCTTTAAATCACCCCTCCTCCTTTTGTAGAGTGTGGATTATATTTCTCATTTGAGTTGTAGCTCTTGCTTGAGTATCTTCACTTGTATGCTATCTTTTCACTGGACCTTTGTTCTGCTGCAGCAAGTACTCCGGATATTGCCACCTGTCTTTGGATCCGTCTTCTCTGCTGCCGCAGCACCTTCAGCTAAGTGTGCAGACATTGTAGTATATCTGTTTGTTTTCTGACCGGATTCGAGGCGACCACGGTTCCCTCCATATACTGAGCAGGGCACCGGTGGCCGTGCCCCTTCCACTATTGTAGGGGTTACAGTGGTCATCAGTCTTAGGTACGCGGGCATGCCTCGTTCCACCATTGGGATCCGGGTATGTGCTTAGCAGCATAGGGAAAGCTTTGAGGGTCTGACAGGGGTCACCCTTTATCCTCCCTAGTTTGGGTCCGGTCAGTGGCTCTATTTTCTGTGTATGCTCTAGTTGCTCACTTACAGCCGTGACACCTGGCAATTTTAGAAGCATTATACTTACCTGCGATGTCTGTGACCGGCCGGGTGCTCCTCCTACTGGTAAGTGAAAGGTCTGTGCGGCGCATTGCTTATAGCACAGACCTTTCACTTACCAGTAGGAGGAGCGCCCGGCCGGTCACAGACATCGCAAGTAAGTATAATGCTTCTAAAATTGCTAAGTAACCATGACAGCCAGGACTGCAGTAGCGTCTTGGCTGCCATGGTAACCGATCGGAGCTCCAGCGATTAAACTGGGACTCCGATCGGAACTCTCCGCTGCCCCCAATGATGGGGGGTCAGTCATTTTAATTAGGGGGGGAGGGAGGGGAGGCCGGCCACACAGGCCACCAATGTGTTAAATACAAGGGAGGGAGGGAGGGGGGGCCGGCCGCACTGGCCACCAATGTGTTAAATACAAGGGAGGGAGGGGGGGCCGGCCGCACTGGCCACCAATGTGTTAAATACAAGGGAGGGAGGGGTTGCCGGCCGCACTGGCCAGGCAGCAGGGGGCAGTCATGTACACAGAACTTTTAGTATATTCTAACCTGAAGCGTCCCCATCACCATGGGAATGCCTCTGTGTTAGAATATACTGTCGGATCTGAGTTTCACGATCTAACTCAAATCCGATGGTATATTCTAACATAGAGGCGTTCCCATGGTGATGGGGACGCTTCAAGTTAAAATATACCATCGGATTGGAGAAAACTCTGATCCGATGGTATAAAAGGGACTCCTGACTTTACATTGAAAGTCAATGGGGGACGGATCCGTTTGCAATTGCACCATATTGTGTCAACGTCAAACGGATCCGTCCCCATTGACTTGCCTTGTAAGTCAGGACGGATCCGTTTGGCTCCGCACGGCCAGGCGGACACCAAAACGACTTTTTTTTCATGTCCGTGGATCCTCCAAAAATCAAGGAAGACCCACAGAAAAAAATAAAACGGTCATGGATCACGGAACAACGGAAATCCGTTTTGCGGACCGCAAAAAAAAAACGGTCGTGTGCATGAGGCCGTAAAGGACGATGTTAGGGCCAAGAAGAAGAACACTCCTTTTACACTGTCGTCAGCTGATTCCACATAGATGTCTACGGAACCTATTCTATTAAGCGCCTATATAAGTAGAGCCCTCCGGACAGAGTGGAGAAGGTGTCAGCAGTAAGTTTGTGTTGACATCACTGATAATTTTGCCCTTCCTATGATACGTCAGAACAATAACCCCCAAAAAACTAATCCTGTCTGTGGAGCATCCGCCTTCACTCGCTCAGCATTTGGTCAGTAATGCATCAGTATTTCTAATGCCCAAAAAAAACAGGAGTGAATCCAAAACAGACATGACTGAGTCAACCATTCAAGAACCGCTGGGTTGCTGGTCAAGACACAACCGCTAGCTGACACTGGAAGCTCAGGCCTCTCATTGCGACTCCTGCTGCCATGGCCCGTTACACTGATGCGACCTGTGCCTGCACCAGAAACATTTAGGCCTCTGCCACTCCACTGTGCAGGGCCTGGCACTTCTCTCTCTCTGACATACTGTTAGATAAAATAAATAAATAAAAAGGTAAATAAAACACCTCAAAAAAGTCTGTAATTTTTTCACTTCACCACACAATAGCTAATAAGCCCTTTTTCTTTTTCTCCACTAATACACACAAAAAAGGGCTTTAGAACATATAACTGCACTGCTGAATGACAAATACAGGTGAAATACTGTGCAAAGTGATTTATTTCAGTAATGCAACTTAAAAGGTGAAACAAATATATGAGAGAGACTCATTACATGCAAAGCGAGATATTTCAAGCGTTTATTTGTTATAATTTGGAAGATTATGGTTTACAGCTTATGAAAAACCCCAAAGTCACAATTTCAGGTACCGTTTGCTCAGGGGGTATGGATTAATTAGCTGACTAGAGTGTGACACTTTAAGCCTAGAATATTGAACCTTTTCACAATATTCAAATTTTAAATTGCATTAATGCAACTCCTTTTAAGTTGCATTACTGAAATAAATGAACTTTTGCACGATATTAAAATTTTTCTAGTTTTACCTGTATATTTTACTTTTGCCACTAATACACAACAAAAAGGGCTTTTGAATATATAACTGCACCGCTGAACGGCAAATATATTTTACTTTTGCCACTAATACAAGCCACAAAAGGCTTTAAAACATATAACTGCACCGCTGAATGGCAAATATATTTTTCTTTTGCCACTAATACACAACAAAAAGTTCTGTCATTTAAGCACATCACCACACAACAGCTAATAAGCCCTTTTTTCCCACTAATGCACACAAAAAAGGGCTTTAGAAGATATAACTGCACTGCTAAACTGCAAATATATTTTTCTTTTGCCACTAATACATGCCACAAAAGGCATTAGAGCATATAACTAAACCGCTGAACTGCAAATATATTTTTCTTTTTTCCACTAATACACTAAAAAAAGGGCTTTAGAACATATAACTGAACCGCTGAACGGCTTATATATTTTACTTTTGCCACTAATACACGCCACAAAAGGCTTTAGAACATATAACTTTACAGCTGAAAGGCAAATATATTTTTCTTTTTTCCACTATTTCTTGACAAAAAGGGCTTTAGAACATATAACTGCACCTCTGAACGGCAAATATATTTTTCTTTTTTTCACCAATACAGAACAAAAAGGGGCTTTACAACATATAACTGCACTGCTGAACGGCAAATATATTTTTCTTTTTTTCCACTAATACTCAACAAATAGGGCTTTAGAACATATAACTGCACAGCTGAACGGCAAATATATATTTATTTTTTCCACTAATGCTTGACAAAAAGGGCTTTAGAACATATAACTGCACCGCTGAACGGCAAATATATTTTACTTTTGCCACTAATACAAGCCACAAAAGGCTTTAGAACATATAACTGCACCGCTGAATGGCAAATATATTTTTCTTTTGCCACTAATACACGACACTCGGCACCCCTTCTGATCAGCTGTATGAGGAGATTGCTCACACAGTGAGCACGTGCTGTCTCCCTTCTCTTTGCCATAGACAGCAGCACACTGTGCGCTGTCTCCTCATACAGCTGATAGTCAGGTGTCAGACCCCTGCCGATCTGATATTGATGACCTATCCTCAGTAAAATCCAGGTTAACCCCTTCAAGCCTGATGTTTAATCCAAAAGTCTTAATTGGAAGTGTTCCGGTCTCTTTTTTGGCACATCTTCTGACACTGTGTGCATCAAAATGCAAACCGATCATAGATTTTTTATACCAGTTTTGCCCCTCCCCTAGCACTAAGCTCCACCCACAAGAGCAAGACAAGCAGAAAATTTTGTGGCGTGTGCGAAATCTTGCAAATTTTGCATGTAGAACACTAGAATAAGTAGGTCAGTAAATTCCCCACTTAGAGTTTGGATAAATAGGTAGTATAAATCAGCGGTATATCATTAGAGGGTAACTTATCAGGGATATAACGGTCAAGTGTGGGGCTCAAGGTGCCATATGTCTTTTCCTCTCTTCTTTGGTCTTCTTGCCATTGCCTACGTTTTGATAGTTATACTATGTATCTAGTCACAAGGATGCTTCTTAATGAGGTTTTAATGAAATGTAAACAAGTAATATTAATTTATTGGAATTTAAGGACTTCCAATAGAAGAAGAGTAAATTTCATATTTTAATTTGATTATTCCCTTAGCTCTCGATTAATCACAAGTATTTAGAATTTTTTGTTAGGGTGAATTATGCAGATAAAAACAAGAGACATTGAAATATCAATCAATCCATTGCATATTTTAATGAAGTGCTAAAACCATCCATTTCACAGGGAATAATGGGATGCACACCTTTTCCATTTAATCTAAATTATAATGGAAGATACAGTGAAGTGTAGGAGGAGAGTGATCTCTATACTGCAGTAAACTCTATATTGTTATTTATTACAATAACATGCCATAGAAGCATATGTGAATAATAATTGCCTCGAAGTGGATATCAGCATCGTCCCAGCAGGTTTCCAGCCAAACAAACATTATCTGGGCTCTCGTGGCAGCTGCACTAGATCCCATGGTAGGTTTAATTTGCTGTTAGCTTCCGCATAGTGTTTTTTCCTCTGGAACCTGTTCATCAGGTTACGCTGACTACTTTGAGACAGAATGGTTACTATTTTTATACTCACTGTAAGAAGTCCTATAAAAATGCTCTTTGGTTCAATTTGTAGGAAGTAGGAATAGAAATAATATATATGTACATAAATACAAACCATGGTTCAAACATTGTATAATAGATGTAGGGTTATTTTCTCACTCACATTTGAGAGATTGGAGATACTGCTGAAGTACTTTATTTTGATTACTGCCATTACCTTCATGGCTTGTGGTCTGGGTAATATAAAGCTGCTGTGTGTATCAATGCACTGATTGTGTCTTACAGTGCTAGCACAAAAAATTTATAGACTCTGTGTTAAAGTTGATTTGTTCTACACTGTGTGCAGGCATCAAAATAAATCATATATATGGTATTTTTACATGCCAAACATTCTTTCATTACATCTTTTTTTATTTCTCACGATATATAATAATGACATAGTATAGACCATATAAATATGCATCTTTTTAAATGAATATAGGCTGAGTAGTGCTGAAGTTTTTTTTTTTTTGCCGATTACTATGGTAATATTAATGAGTTGGATTATATTATACCTGAATTAGGTATAAAGGGTTGTCAATTCTTTTTTCTTAGCACAGTTTCCTGGCCATAAGCTGGGATGCCACCAATCACCTATAGTCTGTTGTGGAAAACTAATAGTTCAGTTCCCCACAGCGCCAACACTAAGGAAATTAAGTATTACTGCATTCCAATTGAAAAAAAAGAGGGAGAGAGACCATTGTAGCTTTTCTCCACCCTGTCTAGTTTATGGGGGTCCTGAATGAGGATTTCCCCTTTGTTAACTCGGTATGCAAGATAATTTAAATGGGATTTCAACACCAAACAAATCCTATAACTGGACGAAAAGCTCTCAGGAATCCCTTTGCACATGTTACTGTTTAGCTTTGTATATTTAACTAATATATGTAATAAAATAAAGTTTAGTTTGCGTCAAATGAAACAAATGAAACAAAAACCTGCTGCAGTCACCTTCTTGATCCTGTGCTGTTCAAATAGTCTTGTTCTTTATTGCTTAAAAAATGACATATTGAAATACCATCACGTTAAATAACCACAGTGAATTCTGAAAGCTGTATACTGTGAAGTCAATATGGGATAGACCTCTGTGATGTGGAGGTCAGGTCGTTTCACACACTTTGTAAACTAGAGAGTTTTTTTTCTTAGATTTTTGGCATTACAAATTCAGTGCAAATTCTCTGGTTACTGACTGGTAAAAACAACGGACCAGATTTATCATGACTCTGACAGCTCACTCCACTTTCACATATGGCTAAAGTCAGTTTTAGCCAAGTCAGATGTATGATCGGCCCTTTAAGACTGTAATAAATGTGGTTTGACGGTAGCAGTTTATCCGTCAGTAAGCAGCTTTACAAAAGTCGCACATCTTTAAGAAAAAGTCGCACGTTTTTATAAAAAAGTCGCAGGTTCTATTAAAAAGTCTCATAAGATAAGCATGGTCCTCACTGGAGTGAAATTGCGACTTTTTTGCGACTTTTTAAATAGTCCCAATAGTAAATCTGTCTAGAGATTAATTTACATAAGAAAACACGCCCACTTTCAGAAAACTGGCGAGCATAGTGCAGAGCAGAAAAAAGTCGCAAATTTGTGCGCAGTTTTAGCGTTTGGGACTTTTTTTGGGACTTTTTCACTCCATTATTCTGACCTGAGCTAATGATAAATCTGGCCCATAACCTATAGATCTAGCCAGTGGAGAAAATGTGGACCTTTTTATCACTTATGTGTTGAAAATATTGGGCTTATCCTTAGAGAAATATTGACCTTACCCTTTAGGTAACACACAGAAAATGGTATACATAAATTAACTAGTACTTTTCTAAATGTGTATATGACATCTATATAGCAATACACAAACACAGAAATATAGTGGCAATTCTGGGGGTGCTGCTCAATCCCTAACACTGTAGCGTGTTTTTCATTGGGGGAGCAGCCCCACCGCAGGTGGACCGCAGCAAACGACCATCCCCAGCAAAAAAAAATGCATACAATGGAGGATGTCGGCGCGGTCCACATGCACCACAAAGGCATCCTACACAAAACGGAGCATTGTGAGGATGAAAATATAATCATATAAATCACAGAAAAAATGCACCAAACGGATATGCCACTGACTATACTGGGAAGTCATAAATGCAGATATTAAAAGCTGAGACTTTTGCCAATATATTCCTGTCAGGAAAATATCGGAGCCCATCATGCACCACGTCACGGTCACTCAGCATGGCAAAGGGTCCTACCACTACGCTAACTATGGTGTGAACAAGGTCTGAAGGTGATGAAATCCAGCTCACAGCCAAGCTTCCACACAACCGCCTAGCAGGACAACTAGTGCAATGTGAACAAAGCCAGACTGTAAGCCACACCCATATCAGACCATGTGATGGAGGTTGCCTATATAGCAATGACATTAAATGCATATATAGATTTTCTCAAATATTTATTTAACATATGAAAAGCACAACTAACATCTGAAAGATACAGTGCTTAGGATGAACACAAAACCTATCTTATAATGTAAATCATAAGTGGAAAGATTAGATGGTTTTATTATTACTTTTTGTTGTTGTTGCTAATACTTTATGGGGTAGATATACTAATCCTGTCAAATAATTAGATGTACTAAACAACTAAACAGCCTGAAACCATGCTTAAACGGACACTAAAGCCTGAAAAAAAGCATAACCTGCTCAGGCAAGTTTTTCCTTAGTTCTTTCTGCCTGGACAGCTACAAACTGCTACAAAAAGCAGGTTTAGGAGATTTCCTGCAGTTAGACAAGTACCTTATTGCTTCCTGCCTTTCTAGCTGCGGCTGGGAACATGCTGTTATCAGTTTATGTGCACTAACGTCAAGCTTGGACTGTCCCACAGGGGAACAGGTGAATCCCCCAGTGGGCCCTGAACCAAGGTGGGCCCCTAGTCCCCCACTCCCTGCACAACTGACACATGTTTCAACTAGCCCATGTCCATATGTAAAACAGTTTTTTTAGTTTATTTTTATAGATACATCAGGTGGCTGAGATGACTTCAAGTAGTTCAAGACAGAAGCCAATCAGTAGGAAGCTGACTGGCTTTCCAGGAAATGAACAGTCTGAGGCACCAGCAGGCTACTATACTGAAAATATGTTGATACAGTTTATGAGGGGAAGGGGGTCAGGTAATACTTGTATGTAGTTGTACAGTCGGCCCTCAGAATGAATTTTACTGGTAGGCCCTAGGCACCCCAGTCCGACACTGACTAACGTGACCTTACAGTCACAGAGGAAGTGCAGGGAAGGGACAGGGCTTAATTCCAGTCCAATTCAAAAAACAGAGCACTGTGAAAGCAATGGAAACTTAGCAGCTACTTACAAAGCGTTCTCCTGTGTGTTTGCAGGGATACTACACAGTACCAGTGCACTGATACTACAGAAAATGCTACATAGCTTTCCCATATGCCTAAATGTTGTTTCCCTATATATGCAGGAAGGATATTCTCACTGTCTGTCTAGTCAAATGTGACATCCATTAGTGTGGGAAAGTTGGATTACAAGTCTTGTGGATCTGTATACACTATTGACATAATGTACATGCAAATAATCCAGCTTTTCCGGGACCCTGAAAGGCAAATCTACCTAGCAATGGCACTGTTTAGGAGTGAGGACGGTGGTTTGTCTTGGCAGATTTAATATTCTGCAGTCTATTATAGTTCCACATCGGGGTAACCCAGCTTGGTAATGTAGTATTTAGCAGTCCCTATTACAGCTCCACATAATGTATCTGTTTAGTTATGCTACAGTATACAGGATTTGTCACTTACTAAGCTTTCTAGGCCCCTGGCTAGCAAATCCTGCTAGGTATTCTATAATACTGGGGATTTATCAATTCACATCTAAGCTGATCTGGGATTCTGCAGTCTTGGAAATTTGGCTAACAATGTATATGAGGAGAAAGAAGGGGACAACTTGGTTTTATAAAATACATACAATGCTGCCCTGATACATTACATGAATCTGTCATATAGTACCAAGAAAGCATAACCTGTTGTCACCAATGCCGCTTTACAGTAATGTTACCCATTTCTTCCAGAGCCTGAACTGCAAATTTGTCTTGCTATACTGTATGAATAAATGTATCACTATTTAAGTAGGTAAATTTGGAAATCAGCAATCTCATAAAGCTGGGTATCAACCCCTGCAGATATGTAATGAAGGCTAGGCTGGCTTGGTACATACATTCCGTATACACTGACTATATCCATAAATATATCAGAACAACTGTGAGTATATGTTATATATGTAGTTTGGTCTCCACATACCTCCACATAGTACCCATCTTTTCAAAACTCCTGAAATGCAAATCTGATCAATTATGCAGTGAAGTGTAGAAATATCATGTGTACTGGGCAGATTAGGTATTTAACTGTCTGAATTATGGGTGGTACTATGTATTATACAGTTGGTACTATGGCTGATTCTGTTGCTAAATCTATTTTGTACTATTAGTAACTAGGAAATTCCTTCCAACAAAATGGCTATGCTCACTGTGTAGACAAAAATCATCTAAACTAAACCTAGTCCCTTTCTTCTAAACTTTCTGGCTCATATGCATTAGCATCAGAGGGGGAAGTAAGAGGGACAGAAGAAGTGGCTTCAGCCTGAGAAAAATGCATTGCTTTTTTACAAACCGGATTCCAAAAAAGTTGGGACACTAAACAAATTGTGAATAAAAACTGAATGCAATGATGTGGAGATGGCAAATGTCAATATTTTATTTGTAATAGAACGTAGATGACAGATCAAACGTTTAATCCGAGTAAATGTATCATTTTAAAGGAAAAATATGTTGATTCCAATTTTCACGGTGTCAGCAAATCCCCAAAAAGTTGGGACAAGTAGCAATAAGAGGCTGGAAAAAGTAAATTTGAGCATAACGAAGAGCTGGAAGACCAATTAACACTAATTAGGTCAATTGGCAACATGATTGGGTATAAAAAGAGCTTCTCAGAGTGGCAGTGTCTCTCAGAAGCCAAGATGGGTAGAGGATCACCAATTCCCACAATGTTGCACAGAAAGATAGTGGAGCAATATCAGAAAGGTGTTACCCAGCGAAAAATTGCAAAGACTTTGCATCTATCATCATCAACTGTGCATAACATCATCCGAAGATTCAGAGAATCTGGAACAATCTCTGTGCGTAAGGGTCAAGGCCGTAAAACTATACTGGATGCCCGTGATCTCCGGGCCCTTAAACGACACTGCACCACAAACAGGAATGCTACTGTAAAGGAAATCACAGAATGGGCTCAGGAATACTTCCAGAAACCATTGTCAGTGAACACAATCCACCGTGCCATCCGCCGTTGACAGCTGAAACTCTACAGTGCAAAGAAGAAGCCATTTCTAAGCAAGATCCACAAGCTCAGGCGTTTTCACTGGGCCAGGGATCATTTAAAATGGAGTGTGGCAAAATGGAAGACTGTTCTGTGGTCAGACGAGTCACGATTCGAAGTTCTTTTTGGAAATCTGGGACGCCATGTCATCCGGACCAAAGAGGACAAGGACAACCCAAGTTGTTATCAACACTCAGTTCAGAAGCCTGCATCTCTGATGGTATGGGGTTGCATGAGTGCGTGTGGCATGGGCAGCTTGCATGTCTGGAAAGGCACCATCAATGCAGAAAAATATATTCAGGTTCTAGAACAACATATGCTCCCATCCAGACGTCATCTCTTTCAGGGAAGACCCTGCATTTTTCAACAAGATAATGCCAGACCACATTCTGCATCAATCACAACATCATGGCTGCGTAGGAGAAGGATCCAGGTACTGAAATGGCCAGTCTGCAGTCCAGAACTTTCACCTATAGAGAACATTTGGCGCATCATAAAGAGGAAGGTGCAACAAAGAAGGCCTAAGACGATTGAACAGTTAGAGGCCTGTATTAGACAAGAATGGGAGAGCATTCCTATTTCTAAACTTGAGAAACTGGTCTCCTCGGTCCCCAGACGTCTGTTGAGTGTTGTAAGAAGAAGGGGAGATGTCACACAGTGGTGAAAATGGCCTTGTCCCAACTTTTTGGGGATTTGTTGACACCATGAAATTCTGATTCAACATATTTTTCCCTTAAAATGGTACATTTTCTCAGTTTAAACTTTTGTTCCGTGATTTATGTTCTATTCTGAATAAAATATTAGAAGTTGGCACCTCCACATCATTGCATTCAGTTTTTATTCACGATTTGTATAGTGTCCCAACTTTTTTGGAATCCGGTTTGTAGTTTATTTTTTATTGTCTCCAATGATATCTGATAAAAGAAGGGCAAATAGACACAAAATAAAATTTTGCTACTTTTAATGGTTGTTTTTTTTTCTTTTATAGAATCTGGCATAAGTAATTTTATACTGTACCTCCTATTGGCCTAAATGTTGGCGACATTTTGGTCATATTGTCACATTTAAAAGTACCCTCCTTTTACTGCTAAACCATGACATGTTGGACAAAAAGTGTCTAAAACACATAATAAATGTGGCACACAGCATGTACTCATACTGCCCCTGTGTTTCTAAATTCAGATAAATGCTAATATATTTTGTGATCCCTTACTTGCACAGTAACTCTAAATATGGTCTCTGCATATACCGTATTTTTCGCTTTATAAGACGCACCTGATGATAAGACGCACCTAGATTTTTGAGGAGGAAAATAAGAAAAAATAAATTTGAACGAAAAGGTGTGCTTTTGGTGGGTTTTGAACTAATGGTGGTCTGTGGATGACGCACTGTTATGGGGGGACCTGTGGATGACGCACTATTATGGGGGGACCTGTGGATGATGCACTGTTATGGGGGACCTGTGGATGACGCACTGTTTTGGGGGGACCTGGGGATGATACTGTTATGGGGGGACCTGTGGATGACACACTGTTATGGGGGATCTGTGGATGACGCACTGTTATGGGGGATCTGTGGATGACGCACTGTTGTGAGGGGGATCTGTGGATGATACACTACTATGGGGGATGTAGCATCAAATATAGCATCTTATGTAATGGGGGTCACTATTCACCTAGGGACAATATACTGTGACACATATGATACTGTGACCAGCATAAGATGATCTTATGCTGGTCACAGTATCATATGTGTCACAGTATATTGTCCCTGTGCGAATAGTGACCCCCATTACACCACAGGGCACACAGTAGACTTTATATGTAAAATCTTTTAATGGCTCTGCTTTCTTCTATACCAGTACTCACTATAAAAGCAGCAGTCTGGCCAGCACGTGACGTCACTCACTCAGTCAGTCACGCTCCTGCCAGCTTCATTAATGAAGTGGGAGGAGCATGACCGAGTGAGTGACGTCACGCGCCGGCTGGACCGCTGCTTTCATAGTGAGTACTGTCATAGAAGAAAGCAGATTGTAATGAAACAGTTTTCATATGTAAAGTCTATCTCTTCAAGCAGTATCTCTGATTTAAACTAGGGCAATTCTCTGTAGTAGTACAACTCACTATGAAAGCGGCAGGCAGGGCGGCAGCGTAACCTCGCGATGCTCACTCATTCACGCTCCTGCTCCTCCTTCATGAATAAAGTTGGAGGAGCGTGAATGAGTGAGAATCGCGAGGTTACGCTGCCGCCCTGCCTGCCGCTTTCATAGTGAGTTGTACTACTACAGAGAATTTCCCTAGTTTAAAGCAGAGACACTGCTTGAAGATTATAGACTGTACTTGTGAAAATTGCCGTGAGAGGGGCCCGATGTATTACAGTACAGTGACTGCATCGGGCCCCGCCGCGAGTGTTTCCAGCCTCCATCCCCTCCTCCCACCCCTTTGATACATTGCGGCTTGCGATGTATCAGCGTCACCAAAGTAAACATGGCAGTGTTCGCTTTATAAGGCTACTTTCACACTAGCGTTCGGGTGTCCGCTCGTGCGCACCGTTTGAAGGGGCTCACGAGCGGCCCCGAACGCATCCGTCTGGCCCCAATGCATTCTCAGTGGAGGCGGATCCACTGAGAATGCATCCGCCTGCCAGCGTTCAGCCTCCGCTCCGCTCAGTGAGCGGACACCTGAACGCTGCTTGCAGCGTTCGGGTGTCCGCCTGGCCGTGCGGAGGCGAGCGGATCCGTCCAGACTTACAATGTAAGTCAATGGGGACGGATCCGCTTGAAGATGACACAATATGGCTCAGACAACTTTCACACTTAGAAAATTTTCTAAGTTTTAATGCAGACGCATCCGTTCTGAACGGATGCGAACGTCTGCATTATCGGAGTGGATCCGTCTGATGAAACATCAGACGGATCCGCTCCGAACGCTAGTGTGAAAGTAGCCTTAGACGCACTGCCATTTTCCCCCCACTTTTGGGGGGGGGGGAGTGCGTTGTATAAAGTGAAAAATACGGTACTTTTGTTTTTTACAAAGCAATTCAAAGAATTCTATAGTTAAAAAAATGAACCAAAATGTATTATTGCCCAGTTTTATAAAAAGCTGAAAATGTTTTGATACAAAATTGAGGCAGTTTTAAAAGATAATATAGAAAAACAGGTCGACTGATGATAGGGCTTTGCAAAGAAAATGTCTCTTTTTTAGTAAACTAGAAGATGGACAATGGACAAAAAACTCAACAGGAATTACAGTTGCAAGAAAAAGTATGTAAACCCTTTGGAATGATATGGAATTCTGCATAAATTGGCCATAAAATGTGATCTGATCTTCATCTAAGTCACAACAATAGACAATCACAGTCTGCTTAAACTAATAACACACAAATAATTAAATGTCACCATGTTTTTATTGAACACACCATATAAACATTCACAGTGCAGCTGGAAAAAGTATGTGAACCCCTAGACTAATGACATCTCCAAGAGCTAATTGGAGTGAGGTGTTAGCCAACTGGAGTCCAATCAATGAGATGAGATTGGAGGTGTTGGTTACAGCTGCCCTGCCCTATAAAAAAAAACACACACCAGTTCTGGGTTTGCTTTTCACAAGAAGCATTGCCTGGTGTGACTATCATTCCAAAGGGTTCACATACTTTTTCTTGCAACTGTAATTCCTGTTGAGATTTTGAATATGCAGTACGCCAGTCCTGCAGGGTGAGCGAACGTGAGGTCACGGGGGTCAGTTAGCAGACCGAGGGTTACTCTTGGTACTCTCAATTTGTAGAAGATCCTGGGCAGGCGTACAGCAGTGATGGAGAGGCTGGCACATGGATCCTCTGGGGCACTCTCTGTATATAGGGACCAGGCCGGGTGATAGGTGAGGTGCCCTGGGTGTTGGAAGTTTAGTGTGCCGTGGCAAGATCCCTTATAGTTCGTGACGCCAGTGCCAATAACGGTGGCACACCGATTTGTTGTAGGAATTATTGAGGTACACACAGTTGTAGTGAACCAGAACTCCTTTTTACTGAACAGTTCAACTATTTACAAGCTTCAGATAAAGTTCCATATGCAGGATAATGGTATCAGGCAGGCTTGACATAAATGGCAGGTAAAATCCTAGCAAGATAACTCAGAGGGAATAGACTCACAGATCAGGCTGTACTTTCTGCAGAATCCTGTCTGACTTTCTCCAAGGCCCGGATGCCTAATAGCTGGCTTTATCCTTGGGAGGGAACCTTCCTCTGGTGTGAATCCACTTGCGGCAAATAACCTTCTGCCTTTCAGCTTTCTACTTTGCTGGTTAAAATTAGCACTGCTCTGTACTTTGTAAGATGCAGGATAACTTCAGGAGGGAACCTCTTCTCCTGGGGGCAAGCTAGGAGCCTGGGCTATCTAGCTGCATGTTAGAAGCTAAAGTCAATCCTGGCTTCTGACCACACTCCTCTCTTCTCCTAAACTTGACCTGACTATATATACTAGGGGGTTCCCTAGCTCCCTCTACAGCTTAGGAGGAGAAACTACACCTCTAGCAGGCCTGGTACACAGGAAATAACATGAAATTATACATTACAATGCAATATAAAATACCATAACCATATTCCACAGGAGGTGGAGAACAACGTGACCCAATTGACCCTTGAGTAGTGCACACCCTTACGTAGTGAGACACTACATACCCCGCTACTTTAGGCTTTATGCGACGGACCCGACTCCTGGTATAACAAAGTTTCTCGGGCACAGTGATGGTGGTCGCCGAGCTGGTGGTGACGGGGTCTTTCACTGCAGGCCCCGGGACATCAGAGTTCTTGGACGAATCGCTATTGTCCGGTGGTATTGGTGCCACTCTGGATGCAGCAATTTGACGCAGGCCATTAAGATGGATTTCTAGCCTGGCGATCTGGTCCTCCAGATTCTCATGTGATGCTCTGCTGCAGGGATTCGGTACTGTCGCAGCAGGTTCAGGTGCTGAGTCACAACTCTTCCCTCGTTGCAGGACATCAAGGGTCTCATGGAATTTCTGCATGTTTTCTATCTCCACTTGTGTCTTCTCCCTGCGGGGCAATTCAGGTGAGGGATAAGGACTCACCCGTTTCTCTAGCACTGTAGGTTGCCAGAAGATGTTGGGGCCGGTGAAGGAACCCCTCTCCTGGTAAGTATTGCGAGCAGGTTCCGCCGGACTCTCTGGCTCGCATTCTGGACTGGTGGGCTCCTCAGGCTCTTACAAATGACCCGGTTCCAGCTTGGGACGGGTCACTGCCGTCACATAAGGACCCCTCAGGCCCTCAGCGGGGGTAAATTCGACTTCTTCTTCTCAGAGGTTATGCAGGTATTCTGGCAAGTAGCTGCGCTTCACGGACCTCCGATTTACATAAAGGTCTCGGCCGGTAGAGAAGTTCTTTATAAACCCGAAACCTCTGCCTTTATCAAAAGTCACAACCACTCCTATCCTTCTCTCCAGACAGGGCTGGGTATTTGCACGGTGCTCGAATACAGTCTTTGCGAGCTCCTCAAAGTATATCTTTTTGGCAGTAGTCTTGCGTATCGCGGCGGCGCGTATCTCGGCCATCAGCAGGGGCCATTGCGCCGAAGGCTTAAAAAATCCTCCGCACGAGCCAGGGTACGGCTCGGGCTGTGACCGCGGTGGGGAGCAAGGTGGCCTCGCCGGTCCCGGAGTATAGGCGGGTGGTGCTTCTCCCTCTCCAATCATTTCAGGCTCTGGGGTCTTGTTCGCAGGTGAGGCCATTCCGGCAGGAGGCTCTCCTCTCTGCGACATGCCCGATCCTTCTATTGCACACAGCAGGGCAGCACGCAGGACTTCGCACATGACCTCCCACTGCTTCGGGAGGCCGCCCCCTAGATACTCCAACATGGGGGGAGGCGGAGTCCATATTGGTATATATGCAGATCAAATTCAGAGGCGGTGGCGTGAAGATACAGTCCTTCCCGCTCTCAGTAGAAGGCGCCAAATTCTTCCCGCCAACAAAACACAATGATGGCGCATCAATAATTCAGTCAGCTTAGGCGGCCATCTTGCAGCATAAGGCTGTCAATTCACTGACAGCAAGCGGTGACTCAAAAAGCAGCAAACAGTCCACAATATACAGTTTTTCACACCGCGATTGTCCACAGTTCTTTGGCCCAACAATTTTCAAATAAACAGATAGGGCATATATCACTTAATAGGCGATTATGGCACACAGTTCAGATTCCACTATGGCGTAGGAATATTCGTATCCTGTTCGTGATGCCAAAATATGCAGTACGCCAGTCCTGCAGGGTGAGCGAACGTGAGGTCACGGGGGTCAGTTAGCAGACCGAGGGTTACTCTTGGTACTCTCAATTTGTAGAACATCCTGAGCAGGCGTACAGCAGTGATGGAGAGGCTGGCACATGGATCCTCTGGGGCACTCTCTGTATATAGGGACCAGGCCGGGTGGTAGGTGAGGTGCCCTGGGTGTTGGAAGTTTAGTGTGCCGGTGGCAAGATCCCTTATAGTTCGTGATGCCAGTGCCGATAACAGTGGCACAGCGATTTGTTGTAGGAATAATTGAGGTACACACAGTTGTAGTGAACCAGAACTTCTTTTTTATTGAACAGTTCAACTATTTACAAGCTTCAGATAAAGTTCCATATGCAGGATAATGGTATCAGGCAGGCTTGACATAAATGGCAGGTAAAATCCTAGCAAGATAACTCAGAGGGAATAAACTCAGAGATCAGGCTGTACTTTCTGCAGAATCCTGTATGACTTTCTCCAAGGCCCGGATGCCTAATAGCTGGCTTTATCCTTGGGAGGCAACCTTCCTCTGGTGTGAATCCACTTGCTGCAATTAACCTTCTGCCTTTCAGCTTTCTACTTTGCTGGTTAAAATTAGCACTGCTCTGTACTTTGCAAGATGCAGGATAACTTCAGGAGGGAACCTCTTCTCCTGGGGGCAAGCTAGGAGCCTGGGCTATCTAGCTGCATGTTAGAAGCTGCACTTCAGCTAACATTTGGCTAAAGTCAATCCTGGCTTCTGACCACACTCCTCTCTTCTCCTGAACTGGACCTGACTATATATACTAGGGGCTGACTATATATACTAGGGGTTCCCTAGCTCCCTCTACAGCTTAGGAGGAGAAACTGCACCCCTAGCAGGCCTGGTACACAGGAAATAACATGAAATTATACATTACAATGCAATATAAAATACCATAACCATATTCCACAGGAGGTGGAGAACAACGTGACCCAATTGACCCTTGAGTAGTGCCCACCCTTACGTAGTGGGACACTACATATGTATGAATAATGCTATGATATTATGAAGACACATCTATTATGGTTTTGTTCTGAGACAGACAAACTTCAAATGAAAGACATTTCTGAAATCTGTCACAAAGAATGTGATCGCCGTACAGTGTGCTGTCTTCCTGGCGCTAGAGTTCGACACATCGTGAATCGGGTTGACAGATTACTGGGAGTCATTGGAGAAGATACAGCGGTCATGGTCCATATCAGAACCAATGACAAAGTTAGAGGTAGGTGGAGAGTCCTTTAAAATGATTTCAGGGATTTAGGTCAAAAGCTTAGGGCAAGGACCTCAAAGGTAGTATTTTCCGAAATACTGAATGTACCATGGGCCACACAAGAAAGGCAGCGGGAGATTAGGGAGATTAACAAGTGGCTCACGAACTGGTGTAGGAAGGAGGGGTTTGGGTTCCTGGAGAACTGGGACGACTTTTCTATCGGCTACAGGCTCTATCGTAGGGACGGGCTGCACCTCAATGGGGAAGGGGCAGATGTGCTGGGAAGAAAGATGGCTAGAAGGTTGGAGGAGTGTTTAAACCAGGGACTGGGGGAAGGTAAATTACATTATAGGAGGGGATGATAGGGCAGATAGAGACCGGGGGCAAGGTAGTGGGACTGGGGGAGTAATGGAAGGAGGGATTAGAACAGTTCAGAAGGAAAGGTGTAGGGTAAAAAATATACATAAACCTCTCAAATGTATGTATACTAATGCCAGAAGCCTGACTAATAAAACTGGGGAGCTGGAATTAGTGATGTGTGAGGAGAACTATGACATAGTGGGAATAACTGAGACATGGCTGAATGATAGCTATGACTGGGCAGTTAATGAAGATATAAGGGAGGGACATGAACATGTGGAGTCACTGTGGGTAGAGATACATGGAGCTAAAAACAACAATAAATTACTAATAGGAGTTTACTATAAACCACCTAATATACCAGAGTCCACAGAAAATCTATTACTAAACGAGATAGACGAGGCGGCAAATCATAATGAGGTGGTTATTATGGGGGACTTCAACTACCCAGATATAGACTGGGAAACTAAAACTTGTATATCTCATAAAGGAAACAGGTTCTTGGCAATAACCAAAGACAATTACCTCTCCCAACTGGTTCAGGACCCGACTAGAGAGACGGCCATACTGGACTTAGTATTAACCAATAGGCCTGACAGAACAACAGAGGTGCAGGTTGGGGACACCTGGGAAATAGTGACGATAAAGTAATAACCTTCCAATTATCATTCAAAAGAGCGTTCCTACATGGAGGAACAAAAATACCAAACTTCAAAAAAGCTAAATTTAGCCAACTAAGAGAGGCCTAACTAACTGGGACAAAGTCCTTAAAAATAAAAATACAGACACAAAATGGGATATCTTTAAAAGCATCCTAAAATCTCATTGTGAGAGGTACATACCATATGGGAATAAAAGGTTAAGGAACAAAAAGAAACCAATGTGGATAAATAGAACTGTAAAGAAAGCAATAAATGACAAAAAGAAAGCATACAAATCACTAAAACAGGAGGGTAGCATGGAAGCACTGAAAAACTACAAGGAAAAAAATAGAACATGTAAAAAACAAATAAAAGCAGAGAGATTAATTGCCAAAGAGAGTAAAACAAACCCTAAAATGTTCTTCAATTATATAATGTTAAAAAGTATAAATCTGAAGGTGTCGGTCCTTTAAAGAGTAATGAGGGGGGAGTCACAGAGAGCGACGATGAGAAAGCAAAGCTGTTAAATATTTTTTTTCTCCAATGTATTCACTGAGGAAAATAAACTGTCAGATGAAATGCTGAATGTAAAAATAAATTACCCATTAAAAGTGTCCTGTCTGACCCAGGAAGAAGTACATCAGCGACTTAAAAAGATTAAAATAGACAAATCGCCAGGACCGGATGGCATACACCCCCGTATCCTAAGGGAATTAAGTAATGTCATAGCCAGACCCGTATTTCTGATATTTGTGGACTCTATACTGACAGGAAATGTCCCACAGGATTGGCGCATGGCAAATGTGGTGCCAATATTTAAAAAGGGTCCAAAAACAGAGCCTGGAAACTATAGGCCGGTAAGTTTAACATCTGTTGTGGGTAAATTGTTGTCACGGCCTATGGTCGTGACTCTTTGTGTCACATGCAGTTGTCAGCGGTCTGCTTGTTGTCTACCGCAGGTTAGGACAGTTTGTATGTTTGTCTCACGTGTGGTTGCCGCCGGCAACATAATTATATTTGGCAGTGTAGCAGCCTGAGTTGGTTGCTAGGCGGATCGCTGTCAAGGCATGCAGATGCTTCTAGCAACATTTGTATGTATGTGTTCACTGTCTATGTTTGGTGAGCACGGGATTCATTTATGTGTACATTTCCCCTTTAAGTGACACTTACCTTGTCTGGTGTTGGAAGGGTTAACTCCTTTCTTAGTTTGTGTGTGTGGGTGTGGCTACTTGGGCTATTTAGCCTCTGCTGGATCCCTGTAGCTGAGGGGTACTCCAGCCATGCCTTATGCTGGAGTCATCCTCCTGGTCTTATACCATCTGTCCAGTGAGGGTCACCCTTGTGGTCATAAAACATGTACTGTTGTTAAGCTTATGTTTGTGTGGTGTTTTTCCTTATTGAAGCTATGGATATGGTTCCTGTGTGTTTAATGTTTGTGTGCTGTCTCCCTTTGTGTTTGGTGTGGAATTCAGCATTTGAGCACGGGTTCCAGTCTGTGTGTCTGTGGCAGGTAGGTGGGGAAGTGGTTTCACTCACCTGCCATATCCATATGTTGTATATGTTTCCCTTTCCTTGCAGCTTGCCAGTTTAGACTCCTGTTCGTCCGAGTCTAGGAGGAACAGGTCGTCTTACCCTGCTCCTAGTCCAGGGATTTCCTGAGGGCTAGTAGGGACCCGAGGTTCCTGAGTATGAGCCCTCCTACCATCTGGGTTGGCTCATACGGTTAGGAGTCAGGGTCAGAGTTAGGGATGCTTTAGGAGGTGACCTGCTCCCTGATTCTGTTGTCCTGGCTTAGCAGCTTCCTTATTCATATAACATCGCACAGTTGAGGGTTTCCCCCACTCCTCAGCCGTGACAATTGTTTGAAGGTTTTCTGAGAGATGCTATCTTAGAGCATCTCAACGGAAATAAGCAAATAATGCCATATCAGCATGGCTTCATGAGGGATCGGTCATGCCAAACTAATTTAATCAGTTTCTATGAGGAGGTAAATTCTAGACTTGACAGCGGCGAATCAATAGATGTTGTATATCTGGACTTCTCCAAAGCATTTGACACTGTACCACATAGTTAGTTAGTATATAAAATGAGAATGCTCGGACTGGGAGAAAACGTCTGTATGTGGGTAAGTAACTGGCTCAATGATAGAAAACAGAGGGTGGTTATTAACGGTGCACACTCAGATTGGGTCACTGTCACTAGTGGGGTACATCAGGGGTCAGTATTGGGCCCTATTCTCTTCAATATATTTATTAATGATCTTGTAGAAGGCTTGCATAGTAAAGTATCAATTTTTGCAGATGACACTAAACTGTGTAAAGTAATTAACACGGAAGAGGACAGTATACTACTACAGAGGGATCTGAATAGATTGGAGGCTTGGGCAGATAAGTGGCAGATGAGGTTTAACACTGACAAATGTAAAGTTATGCACATGGGAAGGAATAATGCAAGTCACCCGTACATACTAAATGGTAAAACACTCGGTAACACTGACATGGAAAAGGATCTAGGAATTTTAATAAACAGCTAACTAAGCTGCAAAAACCAGTGTCATGCAGCTGCTGCGAAGGCCAATAAGATAATGGGTTGCATCAAAAGGGGCATAGATGCCCGTGATAAGAACATAGTCCTACAACTTTACAAATCGCTAGTCAGGCCACACATGGAGTACTGTGTACAGTTCTGGGCTCCTGTAAACAAGGCAGACATAGCAGAGTTGGAGAGGGTCCAGAGGAGGGCAAATAAAGTACCCTGAAAAAAGACGACTGAGGGGAGATCTAATTAATATGTATAAATATATCAGGGGTCAGTACAGAGATCTATCCCATCATCTATTTATCCTCAGGACTGTGACTGTGACGAGGGGACATCCTCTGCGTCTGGAGGAAAGAAAGTTTGTACACAAACATAGAAAAGGATTCTTTACGGTAAGAGCAGTGAGACTATGGAACTCTCTGCCTGAGGAGGTGGTGATGGTGAGTACAATAAAGGAATTCAAGAGGGGCCTGGATGTACAGGGAGTGCAGAATTATTAGGCAAGTTGTATTTTTGAGGATTAATTTTATTATTGAACAACAACCATGTTCTTAATGAACCCAAAAAACTCATTAATATCAAAGCTGAATATTTTTAGAAGTAGTTTTTAGTTTGTTTTTAGTTTTAGCTATTTTAGGGGGATATCTGTGTGTGCAGGTGACTATTACTGTGCATAATTATTAGGCAACTTAACAAAAAACAAATATATACCCATTTCAATTATTTATTTTTACCAGTGAAACCAATATAACATCTCAACATTCACAAATATACATTTCTGACATTCAAAAACAAAACAAAAGCAAATCAGTGACCAATATAGCCACCTTTCTTTGCAAGGACACTCGAAAGCCTGCCATCCATGGATTCTGTCAGTGTTTTGATCTGTTCACCATCAACATTGCGTGCAGCAGCAACCACAGCCTCCCAGACACTGTTCAGAGAGGTGTACTGTTTTCCCTCCTTGTAAATCTCACATTTGATGATGGACCACAGGTTCTCAATGGGGTTCAGATCAGGTGAACAAGGAGGCGATGTCATTAGATTTTCTTCTTTTATACCCTTTCTTGCCAGCCACGCTGTGGAGTACTTGGACGCGTGTGATGGAGCATTGTCCTGCATGAAAATCATGTTTTTCTTGAAGGATGCAGACTTCTTCCTGTACCACTGCTTGAAGAAGGTGTCTTCCAGAAACTGGCAGTAGGACTGGGAGTTGAGCTTGACTCCATCCTCAACCCGAAAAGGCCCCACAAGCTCATCTTTGATGATACCAGCCCAAACCAGTACTCCACCTCCACCTTGCTGGCGTCTGAGTCGGACTGGAGCTCTCTGCCCTTTACCAATCCAGCCACGGGCCCATCCATCTGGCCCATCAAGACTCACTCTCATTTCATCAGTCCATAAAACCTTAGAAAAATCAGTCTTGAGATATTTCTTGGCCCAGTCTTGACGTTTCAGCTTGTGTGTCTTGTTCAGTGGTGGTCGTCTTTCAGCCTTTCTTACCTTGGCCATGTCTCTGAGTATTGCACACCTTGTGCTTTTGGGCACTCCAGTGATGTTGCAGCTCTGAAATATGGCCAAACTGGTGGCAAGTGGCATCTTGGCAGCTGCACGCTTGACTTTTCTCAGTTCATGGGCAGTTATTTTGCGCCTTGGTTTTTCTACACGCTTCTTGCGACCCTGTTGACTATTTTGAATGAAACGCTTGATTGTTCGATGATCACGCTTCAGAAGCTTTGCAATTTTAAGAGTGCTGCATCCCTCTGCAAGATATCTCACTATTTTTGACTTTTCTGAGCCTGTCAAGTCCTTCTTTTGACCCATTTTGCCAAAGGAAAGGAAGTTGCCTAATAATTATGCACACCTAATATAGGGTGTTGATGTCATTAGACCACACCCCTTCTCATTACAGAGATGCACATCACCTAATATGCTTAATTGGTAGTAGGCTTTCGAGCCTATACAGCTTGGAGTAAGACAACATGCATAAAGAGGATGATGTGGTCAAAATACTCATTTGCCTAATAATTCTGCACGCAGTGTATTTCTAGAATGTAATATTATTACAGGCTGTAGCTACTAGAGAGGGGTCGTTGATCCAGAGGGTTATTCTGATTGGAGTCGGGAAGGAATTTTTTATTCCCCTAAAGTGGGGAAAATTGGCTTCTACCTCACAGTTTTTTTTGCCTTCCTCTGGATCAACTTGCAGGATAACAGGCCGAACTGGATGGACAAATGTCTTTTTTTTGGCCTTATGTACTATGTTACTAAGATGTAAATAAATTCCATCTTGGAACACCATGTTAATTTGAAGTCTATAAACAAAGCTTCATCCATATATCTGTACAATGGTTCATACCCTGTTTATCTGTTGCAGAGATCCAAATGTAACTATTAATCAACTAATAGAGGGATCTTACAACTAATTGCATGCTGTTACTGAAAGCCACATGCATTAGATTTCTAAGACTAATTAAACATCTGTGTTCCCAATTCTGGTACTCTGTTCTGGCATATGAACAGAATGCAGTCATGGTTGTATCTGGCGAATGACGAATAGCACTGGTGACAGAGAGATCCCATTCACCATAATAAAGCATATAGTGGCAATTTGTCAGGCATAATTCCAACATATATTTCAGAAAACCTGTAGACCGGGTTATAGTGAATGGGGTCTGTCTGGCGCCGGTGGTTTTGTTTAATCTGCTGGAACAGAAAACCTGAATTAGGAATGCTGAAATTGATCTAGCCTAAGATATACCTAAAGCAGACTGTCAGTTGGTCAAGCTACAGTTTTTGTGAAGAAAGGTAGGGGATTTTGAATCCTAAAACAAGAGTACTAAAATATATGAAATTAACTTAACAGGATAGAATTTTGACAATATAAAAATATATAAAGTATAGACTTTTTAAATGGTGACATTCACTTTGAATTGACATTCACATATAGAACTTTGCTGAGCTTTTAAAAAGCTTTTAAAATCACATAACATAAAAAGAAAAGCATACACATTAACAAGCTGTTGTATCCTTAGTCAGTGTAAATCTTTGGGTATTTGGCATATCTGAATAGAATCTGTTGTCAGATTTGTGACTATTAAGCAAAACATCCTTATTATTTCCCTTTAATTTCAAATGAATTATAGTTTCAAGATATCACAAAATATTGTACATGGACTTTTGATGTTTTAACAATGTTCTTTTTGAAGGTAGTTACTCACATGAGGTATAGCATCGTCAGCAGATAATTTTCTTGACTTATAGGTATAACGTAAGGCTATCCTAGTAACCAATATGCTCAACTAAGTCAAACAAGCCTGTTAATTCAGTGTTGTGAGAACCAAACAACAGATATACACCAATTGTCGTTGCTTTTCTCTGGCATGACCCGTAAAAAAAAAAAAAAAGAAAGAAAGATATCATTGGAGACAATAAAAAATAAACTACAAACCGGATTCCAAAAAAGTTGGGACACTAAACAAATTGTGAATAAAAACTGAATGCAATGATGTGGAGATGGCAAATGTCAATATTTTATTTGTAATAGAACGTAGATGACAGATCAAACGTTTAATCCGAGTAAATGTATCATTTTAAAGGAAAAATACGTTGATTCAAAATTTCACGGTGTCAACAAATCCCCAAAAAGTTGGGACAAGTAGCAATAAGAGGTGGGAAAAAGTAAATTTGAGCATAACGAAGAGCTGGAAGACCAATTAACACTAATTAGGTCAATTGGCAACATGATTGGGTATAAAAAGAGCTTCTCAGAGTGGCAGTGTCTCTCAGAAGCCAAGATGGGTAGAGGATCACCAATTCCCACAATGTTGCGCAGAAAGATAGTGGAGCAATATCAGAAAGGTGTTACCCAGCGAAAAATTGCAAAGACTTTGCATCTATCATCATCAACTGTGCATAACATCATCCGAAGATTCAGAGAATCTGGAACAATCTCTGTGTGTAAGGGTCAAGGCCGTAAAACCATACTGGATGCCCGTGATCTCCGGGCCCTTAAACGACACTGCACCACAAACAGGAATGCTACTGTAAAGGAAATCACAGAATGGGCTCAGGAATACTTCCAGAAACCATTGTCAGTGAACACAATCCACCGTGCCATCCGCCGTTGCCAGCTGAAACTCTACAGTGCAAAGAAGAAGCCATTTCTAAGCAAGATCCACAAGCTCAGGCATTTTCACTGGGCCAGGGATCATTTAAAATGGAGTGTGGCAAAATGGAAGACTGTTCTGTGGTCAGACGAGTCCCGATTCAAAGTTCTTTTTGGAAATCTGGGACGCCATGTCATCCGGACCAAAGAGGACAAGGACAACCCAAGTTGTTATCAACACTCAGTTCAGAAGCCTGCATCTCTGATGGTATGGGGTTGCATGAGTGCGTGTGGCATGGGCAGCTTGCATGTCTGGAAAGGCACCATCAATGCAGAAAAATATATTCAGGTTCTAGAACAACATATGCTCCCATCCAGACGTCATCTCTTTCAGGGAAGACCCTGCATTTTTCAACAAGATAATGCCAGACCACATTCTGCATCAATCACAACATCATGGCTGCGTAGGAGAAGGATCCGGGTACTGAAATGGCCAGTCTGCAGTCCAGATCTTTCACCTATAGAGAACATTTGGTGCATCATAAAGAGGAAGGTGCAACAAAGAAGGCCCAAGACGATTGAACAGTTAGAGGCCTGTATTAGACAAGAATGGGAGAGCATTCCTATTTCTAAACTTGAGAAACTGGTCTCCTCGGTCCCCAGACGTCTGTTGAGTGTTGTAAGAAGAAGGGGAGATGCCACACAGTGGTGAAAATGGCCTTGTCCCAACTTTTTGGGGATTTGTTGACACCATGAAATTCTGATTCAACATATTTTTCCCTTAAAATGGTACATTTTCTCAGTTTAAACTTTTGTTCCGTGATTTATGTTCTATTCTGAATAAAATATTAGAAGTTGGCACCTCCACATCATTGCATTCAGTTTTTATTCACGATTTGTATAGTGTCGCAACTTTTTTGGAATCCGGTTTGTAGAATAAAAATACTAAATGTCTGATCATAGTTCCTCCTAACTGCAGACATTGTAGGAAATTGTAGACACCCCTCATAGACGTTACATTGTCTAAGACACAATGACATTGAAACAATCACAGTATTACAGAATGAAATTGCATGGAATGCAATTTTCAGGAAACCTACCTTTCAGTACTTCAAAGGGGTTGTGCGGGATCCTAAAAATGTAATTTAATTGTGTAAACCTCATCTAGTCTCTAGTCTCCTGCAGAACATAATAGCATACATATCAACTTTTCCTGAGTCTCTACTTCAATCTCCATGCTCACGCTGCACTCCATTGTTTACAACCCGAACTTTCAGGTTATGGGCGTAAATGAGCGACGACCATAACACTTTCCCATAGTGCTGTGTGCTGTAAAATTAGGCAAAAATGTAAACACCTACTACACCTTTCCCTGAGCTGAAAACGAAACCCACTACACCCTACATCATCCACTTGCCATAGCTCTCTGTGTCCTCTCACATAGTTTTGATATGACAAGCAGTGGACCCTGTCTACTCTGCTTGTGGATCAAGATCACATGGATCTGACATCACAGCCATTCGGCTTCTAATTCTGACAGAGGGCATCACGGGTGGCTTGATCATGACATCAGAGAAAATCCAGTCTCCCAGGAGGGCACAGTCATGTGACCACTCTCCCTATCTCTGGAGCAAGACGGAAAAAGTAACACGAGTACAGTCGTGGCCAAAAGTTTTGAGAATTACATAAATATTGGAAATTGGAAAAGTTGCTGCTTAAGTTTTTATAATAGCAATTTGCATATACTCCAGAATGTTATGAAGAGTGATCAGATGAATTGCATAGTCCTTCTTTGCCATAAAAATTTACTTAATCCCAAAAAAACCTTTCCACTGCATTTCATTGCTGTCATTAAAGGACCTGCTGAGATCATTTCAGTAATCCTCTTGTTAACTCAGGTGAGAATGTTGACGAGCACAAGACTGGAGATCATTATGTCAGGCTGATTGTGTTAAAATGGCAGACTTGACATCTTAAAAGGATGGTGATGCTTGAAATCATTGTTCCTCCATTGTTAACCATGCTGATCTGCAAAGAAACGCGTGCAGCCATCATTGCGTTGCATAAAAATGGCTTCACAGGCAAGGATATTGTGGCTACTAAGATTGCACCTCAATCAACAATTTATAGGATCATCAAGAACTTCAAGGAAAGAGGTTCAATTTTTGTTAAGAAGGCTTCAGGGCGTCCAAGAAAGTCCAGGATCATCTCCTAAAGAGGATTCAGCTGCGGGATCGGAGTGCCACCAGTGCAGAGCTTGCTCAGGAATGGCAGCAGGCAGGTGTGAGCGCATCTGCACACACAGTGAGGCGAAGACTTTTGGAAGATGGCCTGGTGTCAAGAAGGGCAGCAAAGAAGCCACTTCTCTCGAAAACAAACATCAGGGACAGATTGATCTTCTGCAGAAAGTATGGTGAATGGACTGCTGAGGACTGGGGCAAAGTCATATTCTCAGATGAAGCCTCTTTCCGATTGTTTGGGGCATCTGGAAAAAGGCTTGTCCGGAGAAGAAAAGGTGAGCGCTACCATCAATCCTGTGTCATGCCAACAGTAAAGCATCCTGAGACCATTCATGTGTGGGGTTGCTTCTCATCCAAGGGAGTGGGCTCACTCACAATTTTGCCCAAAAACACAGCCATGAATAAAGAATGGTACCAAAACACCCACCAACAGCAACTTCTTCCAACAATCCAACAACAGTTTGGTGAAGAACAATGCATTTTCCAGCACGATGGAGCACCGTGCCATAAGGCAAAAGTGATAACTAAGTGGCTCGGGGACCAAAACGTTGACATTTTGGGTCCATGGCCTGGAAACTCCCCAGATCTTAATCCCATTGAGAACTTGTGGTCAATCCTCAAGAGGCGGGTGGACAAACAAAAACCCACTAATTCTGACAAACTCCAAGAAGTGATAATGAAAGAATGGGTTGCTATCAGTCAGGAATTGGCCCAGAAGTTGATTGAGAGCATGCCCAGTCGAATTGCAGAGGTCCTGAAAAAGAAGGGCCAACACTGCAAATACTGACTCTTTGCATAAATGTCATGTAATTGTCGATAAAAGCTTTTGAAACGTATGAAGTGCGTGTAATTATATTTCACTACATCACAGAAACAACTGAAACAAAGATCTAAAAGCAGTTTAGCAGCAAACTTTGTGAAAACTAATATTTGTGTCATTTTCAAAACTTTTGGCCACGACTGTACATTAGTAAGTTGCAAGGCCTGGCATGTGAAGAACAGGGAAAGGGAAAATATATACCCAGATATCCCCTTTAACTCTTCAATATCTTGAAGAAAACCAACTGCATGTATGCTGCAAATCAGTTCACGTTATTAACGTAACACATGTATCCAGGTTAAATCTAAGTCAGTAGGAATAAGAATAATTTTTTTGGAGCCACCAATAATGAAACCAGATGTTTCAATCCAATTTCAATGGTTAATCTATAATATAGAGTATATATATTGATATCAGACAATATAACATAGGCACATGAAAAATACTCTAGAGTCTAGACAATATTCATTCAGAAAAAAATAGGCTTTAAACACTAGAGAAAAGAGTAAGCAAAGTTTCCTACAGTTGCTGATAATTAGAATTCCGTCTACATATTGATGTGGCTGAATATTTTATATATGTAGTGTGTAGCAAAAATTGCATAGTACCATGTTAGCCAGAAAAAAAAAAAAAAAAACTATCTGATGTTGAATATTTAGTGTTAATGAATACAAAAGTATTATGAGAGTGTAATAAACTTACCTGTCCGAATCCAGTGGCACGATCTTCAGCCTTGGCACGGCCATGCTGGGAGAGATGTGCTGCTAAGCCATGCCCCCTGGTGACACAACTGCATTCTTAATACAGGATGCAATGCTCTGCTCTGCTCTTCCTGGATGTGTGCTGGGGGAGATTAACAGTGGGCTAATTAGCTCAGCTGCTCTATTACTGTGTACTAGTGATTCTGAATAATGAAGCACCGAGTCAATGAACCTATCATGTTCTGATCCAGGGACTCGATTTAAATCCCTTTCTGGCTATACACCATTGCCAGTGATAGTCTTGTTTGGCTCACTAGCTAGGTTCCTAGTTCCCTGTTCCTGCATTTGCGTACTGATTCCCCTGTGCTTCTGACCTCGGCTTGTCTACTGACCACACTCTGTCACCAATGATGTACTGCAAAGCCCATATTGTTCTGACCCATTTTCATAAAACGCTGCTTTGGTATTTGTTTGTCTGTTGGTGTTTGTCCATACGTGCGCTTATTTAGAGTAGGACTGTTGTCCAGTTGTGGATCTGCCAAGTAGGGCTTATACTGCAAGTAGGTAGGGAAAGGGGTTATGGGTTATGGGTTATGGGTCCTTCTTTGTCCAGACTTACAGGCATTACAAAGAGTGATAACTTTATCTGCTAACTAGGAAAAATTATACAGCCAATATTTCAGAACACAGAGGAACCTTCTTCAGGCAGTTTGGGTCCAAGTCCCTAATATGCATACTCATGGTCTCCAATGACCTTGTCTACTTACAGTATAACAAAACCACTGTTAATTGTTCTGTCTTAATTATGCATCTCCCCATATATGTCTTGCAACTTCCTCTTAATGTTGTGCCTGTTTCTCAGACTTCCATTTGCAATTTTGCCTTGCAATATGATTTTTGCTGCTTATCTAATAAAGGTATCACTCCTATAATACTTCCGTATTTATTAACACAAAAGTATTCAAAATAGCATAGTCATGAAATGATTGGACCTAAGTGTTTAGGCAAGATCTAAGTAAAAGTTATATAATAACATTTTGATATAATATACATTTTGATATGGAAAATATCATATACTTTAGGAGTCAAAAGAGGACATAGATCTGTGCAGCGAGAAATAAGCATAGGCAATAATTTTGGTAATTATATAATGGGGAATGACTATATCAGGGAACATAGAAAATCATATACCATTCTGTATGATAACACAATACATAGGGAACCAAAGTACCATGGATAAAAATGAAAAAATGAATAATACATGGTAATGGTAAATGAAAATAGGAGTACAAAGATTAATGATAAGAAAGAGCCTGGAACAAAAAATAAAAATATAGGAATAAAGGGATATTAAATTGAACCACAATATGGGATAGTAACATAGTAACATAGTACATAAGGCCGAAAAAAGACATTTGTCCATCCAGTTCGGCCTGTCATCCTACAAGTTGGGATAGGGATATTATATATTATAACTAGAATATTATACCAAGATAAAATGATCAGTATGTACTGTAAATGAAGGAAGGAATTGTGACCCAACAATATGGGGTGTAATGTGGCCCTGCCATTTGCAAATGTGGTTATTATTGCTTTCGAAGAGGATTTAGTGTATTCCCATCATCTTTTTAACAATATTTGGTGCTAGAGCCCTGCTTCATTGACAACAATTAGGCTCTAAACCCACAGTTATGTAAATTTACGCATTCCTTAATAACATCTACCTAGAGGTAAAGTTAGCATATACAGTATGTCAACGGACACCAAATACTTTTTTTGGATACCAGAATCAAAATAGATGACATTGGAAATCTCTCATATACTTGTATGTTTACAGTAAACGAACAGATAGGAACAATTCAATACATCACAACAGCTGACATTGCAGCTCTATAAAAAATTCCCTTCCTCGATCCCAATTCACAAGGGTGAAGAGGATTATATCAGACCCGGTTATACTTAATGAAAGATTGTTCAATAAATTTGAACATTGTGAATATCCAGAGTCCCACTGAATACAGATTTGTCCAGGAAAGCCCTAAGGGATTAGAAACTCAGCAGAAAAGCATGTGTGACCACTTACCCCCTAAGATCCACCAAGTCTAGAGAAAACATTGGCCCCTACCTAGTTTAGCAGGCTTATCCAACCATTGAGGAGCTTAAATCTCAATATTTAACTGTGACAAGAACCCCTTCCCCCCATATTTCTGACAAATTAGAACCAGCAGAGCAGATACTAGTAGTGTGATATTAGTTCTTACAAAGTCAGAGACAGGGCACATTTCCCTATTTGGGGTGTACTCATGACTTCAGTGTAATAAAGGGTAAGTACATAACTTTAGTTAGAGGTAGTGTACCCAACATATACAGCAGAGATGAGCAAATTTCTCAAAAATTTGATCCGGCCAGTTCGCCAAATTTTCCAAAATAATTTGATTTGATCCAGCACATCCCAATGCGTAGGTCCACGTTGCTATGGCTGAAAACACAACATACAACAAGTGATAAATGAACTGGGCACTCTCAGGATACAGGGATCACACAGATATTTATTAATATATAAGGCAAAAAACGACAATAAAAGAGAGAATATGGCCCTCCTGTAGGAAAGCTATGTATAAAACAACACTTGCTCACTATAACCGGCACTCTGACTCTAGATGGATATTATAAACTACACATGGCATATTCTAACATTAAAACGACAATAAAAAGGTACATCATAGATTATTCACACAATAAAAGAATCGCACAATTAAAACGCATATATATCGCAAATGCTGAATTTTTACTGGGAAAACTACAATTGCGAGTTGTTCCCCAACTCACTGGCGAAGGCACATGGCACATTGCGAGTTGTTCCCCAACTCACTGGCAAAGGCACATCGATGATGTATTTTTTATATGGAAGTCTGGAAGGGAGAAGTTGGACATTTTTTTAGCAGCAATTAATTTTAATGAATATAATCTTAAATTTTCTGGAACCATTAGTACTGAAAAAGTGGAATTTTTAGATCTAAGCATTTATGTGGAAGAAAGTAGGGTGAAATGTTGTACCTATACGAAACCTTCCTCCAGGAACAGCTATATTTTATATAGCAGTTGCCACCTCCCGAGTTGGCTAACAAATATACCTCAGGGCCAATTCCGGAGGTTAAAGCGCAACTGCACTGTAAAGGAGCGTTTCGAAACCGAAGCAAAAGAAATGAAGGATGCATTCCTGGAGAAAAATTACCCTGTGGGTCTCGTGGAAGGAGCCCTTAACAAGGTTAGGGATATGGAGAGGGAAGATTTTTTTAAGGAAAGAGAAGATAGAGAAAAAGATAAAAAACGGAAGGAAGGAGAAATACGGATGGTTTTACCTTTTAGTAGTGATTATAAAAGGGTACAAAAAATAATACGGAGACACTGGCACCTAATACAAAAGGATAAAACCGTAGGCCCTGCCATTCCTGTGAATCCCTTAATTACATTTACGAAAGCCCCCAGCTTAAGTAATAAAGTAGCCCCAACGATTAAATGGCAAAGCAAGCAGGGGTGCTCAGTCCAAGGGTGGGCAAACATTAATGGTTTTTTTAAATGTGGGCAGTGCAGTAACTGCAAAAATACAGATTTTCCACGGAAAACCAGTGAAATTATCTCCACTACCAACAAGTATAAACACCCAATTAAAGAATTTCTATCATGTAATTCCACTGATGTAATTTACATCATAGAATGTCCTTGTAGAAAACAATATGTGGGGAGGACGAAAAGGACATTGAAAAAACGAATTTCTGAACATATGGCCAACATCAGAAAAGGATTGGAGACACATTCCTTATCCAATCATTTTAAAATAGTACATAATAAAAATCCAAAGGGTCTGAAATTTGCGGCCATAGATAAGGTGAATAGAGATTGGAGGGGGGGTAACCATATCAACAAAATGTCAAGGTTGGAGACACAGCGTATTTTCGAACTCAACACTCTACTCCCAGGAGGGCTAAATGCAGAATTTGAGTTGTTTGGTTTTCTCTAAAGTAGGGGTGGGTGCCCCCTGCTGAAGGCCAACCCAACCTTCTTTGTCTATTAGGTGGGATGGTCCTTGGCAGTGGGCTCCCACTCCCTTCCTCACATATCCCCCCACTCCTACAACTTTACGGAATATTGAAAATATTGGAAGTATCGAATGGCAAGACCCAAATAGTTATATTGAAACGTCTTATTAGGGGTATTGATTGATGAATTTTTGTATTTTTTAGAAGTATGTTCTTAAGCGACTGTTTTTTATCACTTTGAAGTTATAGACTTAATTGTTATGTATTGTCCACTACCCAACAGACAGTAGGGAGCATGAACAGATGTTTTGTTATATTTTATTTTATAAAAGGGAAAAAAAAAAAAAAAAAAAACGCATGAAAAACGCACCAGAACCGCATGGGTGTAGATGCGTTTTTTGGTGCAATACAACCAGCAGAGAGAGATAAGTTACTGGTATGAATATTTTTTAAAACTGATATTGCTTTGATGTGTTTTTAATAGTTTTTGTATAAATATGATGTAGGTTATTGAACACTATTATTTATAAACTCAATATGCTGGAAGCATAAAAGAAACAAAGCTCCATGTGTTCTAGGAGCAAACATCAGCTCCAGTAAACTGTGGGTCCAGATTCCGGTCAGGATCCATGCCGGGTTTTGAAGAAGTAGTCTAGGACTATAAAAGGAAGCATTTTCAGGGGGACTGGTAGCTACTGAGGAAGGGGCAATCTTAAGCCCCGAAACGCGTCTAGCTCTAACAGGACCCCGAATTTTTAAGGAGTGAGGACCAATAGATAGTGCCGGAACCTCGCACCATACTGCTAAACACCACGATAAGGTTCAAGTATAAAGAATCCGTGACAGCCTACAGCAGAGACCGGGCTGCACATGCCAAACTTTTACCTACGTGGGATTTTAACAACCTGACCGCTCAAAAAAGCCTGGAGGTAATTAAAAACACGACCCAGCAGAGCGACGGTGTGCAGCGAAGTGGTGAGGAGAACCTTTCCGGTAAGACTATCTTTTTCATCAAATATTTGCTGACAAGAGATCTAACAAGACTCAAATGCTATTAGCCCAGTGGGACGCTACTGGTTGAATATAGAGCGGGACGCCGCTATACCTGTTTTGTTGTGGGACTATCACGTCACGGTGCCTCTAACTGTTACCTTGGAGCTTCAGAACTTCGCCAGTGAGTTGGGGAACAACTCGCAATTGTAGTTTTCCCAGTAAAAATTCAGCATTTGCGATATATATGCGTTTTAATTGTGCGATTCTTTTATTGTGTGAATAATCTATGATGTACCTTTTTATTGTCGTTTTAATGTTAGAATATGCCATGTGTAGTTTATAATATCCATCTAGAGTCAGAGTGCCGGTTATAGTGAGCAAGTGTTGTTTTATACATAGCTTTCCTACAGGAGGGCCATATTCTCTCTTTTATTGTCGTTTTTTGCCTTATATATTAATAAATATCTGTGTGATCCCTGTATCCTGAGAGTGCCCAGTTCATTTATCACAAGTTGCACGTTATTTTTAGTGGACTGGGTGAGTCCACTTTACTGAGTGCACCTCTGCTTGGTCTTTGTGTGTTCCTGTGCGCCTCATTTACTACTTTTTTTACAACATACAACAAAACATACAATGCAACAGCACTCTGCAAAACAAATAAAGTAAAAAAATAAATTATATTGCTTATGGTATGCTTATAAATTAGAGATGATTGGCAAATAATTTTGTACAAAGCATTTGATCAGTAATCCATCAGTATTGCTAAAGCCAAAAAAAAAAAAAAAAGAAGAAGAAAACAACAGGAGTGGCTCTAAAACAGAGATGACAAGTGAATGGAATCATTGCATGTCTTCTGTGTTTTGTACCCACTCCAGTTTTTGGCTACCAAATCATAAGCCAATTCTGATGAAAAATAGGGACCATGTCATACAGGCCTTACAGCTGCTACATAAACAGGATCTGTTGTGTGTCTCATTTTTACTTCTTTCTGACAGATTAGAAGAAGGGTCAAAAAAATGATGATGTCAACCAGGCCAAAAAGGCAAAATAGTGGCCCAGTCATGGAGTAGGGAGGGTGGAAACAGCATGAGAAATCCACAGAGTGGCCCAGTGGCATAGTGGTGATGTGGCAGCAGCATGAGGAGACAACAGAGTGGCAAGGTGACATAGTGTGGAGGTAGCAGCAGCATGAGGAGACCACAGAGTGGTGATGTGGCAACAGAATAAGGAGACCACAGAGTGGCAAATTGGCAGCAGCATGAGGAGACCGCAGAGTGGCACAGTGACAGTGGTGAGGTGGCAGCAACATGAGGAGACCCCCGAGTGGTGATGTGGCAGCAGCATGAGGAGATAAGAGTGGCAAGGTGACATAGTGTTGAGGTAGCAGCATGAGGAGACTACAGAGTGGGTATTTGGCAGCAGCATGAGGAGACCACAGAGTGGCACAATGACAGAGTGTGGAGGTGACATCAGCAGCATGAGGAGGCTGCAGACAGGCAAGGTGACATGGTGTGCAGGTGGCAGCAGCATGAGGAGGCCTCAGACTGGCAAGGTGACATGGTGTGCAGGTGGCAGCAGCATGAGGAGGCCACAGAATGGCACAATGACAGAGTGTGGATGTGGCAACAGCAGCATGAGGAGACCTGAGTGGTGACGTGGCAGCAGCATCAGGATACCACAGAGTGACCCGGTGACAGAGTGGGGAGGTGGGTGTCAATAACACTACCCGCTGATGATGGTGGGTGTAAGAAGAAGCACTTGGAATCAGATGTGTGGCATCAGGTGGGTGGCAGCATCAGAATAGTAGCTGAGGCAGGTAGCCAGAAGAAACCAATCTCTTTTGTCAAGGTTTGGGTGAGGCAGCATGGATGATCGAATCTGATGAATCAGGCATTGGTGGATGGAAATCTTGGCTGATCCACGCCTGATTCATCTTGGATGGACAGGCGAGTTCCTCTTGGGGTAACTATGGCCCCTGCTGCACTAAACACCCACTCTGATACCACACTACTGGCCGGGCAGGACAGCTTTTCCAGGGCAAACTCAGCCAGTTGTGGCCACAAATCCAGGTTGGCTGCCCAGTAGTCCAGCGGATCCTCAATGTGGAGTGGCAGGGTGCTCTCCAAGTATGCCACCACCTGCTGGTTCAGGTTCTGCTCCAGATCTAGCTGCTGCTGCTGGTGAGTAGTTTCTTCACTAGGTGGGTAAGGAAAGCTGCTCATAATCCACTCTAGTCTCAAGCTGCTGCTGATGGAGCTTGTACTGCTTCTACCCCCCACCCGGCCACAACAGCCATGGCAGTGGAACAAGGGCGCAGAGGGCCCCCCGGTCAGACTTGCGAGAGGATGGACGATGGCGAAAATAGGCAGCGGCCAACTGACTACATAGGATGTCTATTTAGTAGTTCAGTTTGTCCTCCCTCTCAGCGGGTGTAAAAAAGGCCCCCATTTTGGACCAGTAATGAAGGTCCAACAAGGTGGAGAGCCAGAAGTCATCCGTCTGCCGAATGGAGACAATTCAGCTGTCACTACTCAAGCAAGTGAGCATGCATCGGGCCATTTGCACAAGTGACTCGGAGGGACTTCCTGCCTCCATCTCTACTGTATACCGTCACGGAGTGCCTGGGTCATCTGCCTCATCTTCTTCATCTCCCTCTTGCTACTCCGGCTGCTCCTGCTCCTCATCTTCACTACACATTGCTTGTGCTCCAATGTCCTCCTCTTCCATCAGCTTAGCCCCCACAGGGCTCATGTGGCTGTGAGATGTAGGTGCCACGTCTTCAGTCACCAGACAAGCCAGATTTACCACGCGTGTTCAGGCGTGAACCAGCATACTACTCCCTTTGGACAAGAAAGAGGCCTCTACACGAATATCTGCAGAAATCTGAAAAAAAACATTTTGGTCAATTTCCGAAAGATTGGAGCGCTCCGAATTTCATAACAGTTTCCTTCATCCGAAATCTCGGCACCAACTCTCGCGATACTTCCTGCTGTGAATCATACGCTACAGCCTTGGAAGAGACCACGTGACATACTGGCGTCTGTACGAACAAGTTGGAGTCAGCTAATACAATAGCGCTTATTCAACAGAGCATTTTCTTCAATATCCAGGTCTGGAAGGCCGCAACTCCGGACATATTGCCTCGACCAAGGAGAAGGTAAGACCCTATACAGGGTTCAACACAGTGCAAACTAGCATTTTATATCGCTTTAAAAACTGAGTCTGGACATTGATAAATCATTTAAAATCAAATAGGACTCTTGTTTCCCACAGAGGATTTTGTGTTTGGAAATAGACAATACATGATTTGACTTATAAACATTTGTCCACTCACAATCAGCAGATTTCATACTTTCCAAGTGATACAGTAATATTTGTCTGCGTTGACCCATACCACAGACCCCCAGCCACTTTGCTATCACCTTTGTATAATTTTCAGGCACATATTGTAATTTTTATTGGGATTTTACTCTGTCTTTTATTTTATTGTTTTTTCATATTAAATGTATGTGATCACTTTATATTGTATTAAGTTGATTTTATCCACACATACAGAGTGCCAGTCCATAATTTTCTTTCTATTTCCAATATTCTTATCTGTACGGGTGATACAGTTTTATTGGACTAGAGCACCTGGTCCCTATCACACAGGAGTGAGCTATTCCTAGTATTTAAAGCTCACAACTGGGACTAATAGTTTGCATATTCTAGTGTTTCATTTAGTCCAAAGGGGGATAAAGTATTGAGTCGATATATCCAGTACATCTCTTTTTCTGGAAAGTTGTTGGTAGGAATGTGGAACCCATTTTAGGGGAGTTACTGTGCGGAGAGAGGGGTTGCTTTCATGATATTCTAGAAAATGTCTATGTATTAATGTTTTGTGGTTGATATTTGAACAATGTTTATTCATCCTCTCTCAGAGGGTTTGGGTGTTCCTACCTACATACTGTAACTTACATGGGCACGGTAGAAAATAGATTACATTTCTGGTTCCATAGTTCATGGTGTGCTTGAGGACAAATTTTTCGTCAGATGCAGGGATGTTTATGTCTTTTGTGTTATGGGTAATCATATCGCAGCATTTGCACCTTTTTATTCTGCATCTAAAAGCCCCTTTTTTGTCTTGGTTGTCGGCTTTTATGCAGGAGAGTTTGTTGTCTGTTTGGACATAATGGCAAGAGGGTGCGATAATGTTTTTCAGGGTTTGTGCCCTTCTAAAGGTTATGGATCGGGGAAAGGGGTAGTATATTTTTCAGGATCGGATCTTTCAAAAGTATCCCTCAGTGTTTTGTTAGTATCTGCCTGATCATTGCATGTTTAACATTATATTTGGTAATGAGGTTAAACTGAGGGTCTTTTTGGTTGTCAATTTCAGCTGATTTTAGTTTCAGTGCCTCTTTTTGTTCTAATTTTATGGTTATTTTTATGGACTCACTGACAAGTGTTTTGGGGTAGCCTTTTTCCCTAAAGAGGTCTCGAAGAGTGTGAAGTTGTTGCTTTATAATATAATTGTTGGAGCAATTTCTTCTTATTTTTTTCATTTGGCTGAACGGAATGTTTTTCTTCCACTTTGAATGAAGGCAGCTGTTGTAATCCAAATAACTGTTTGCGTCCGCTTTTTTTAAAATGTCTTTCCTCTATGTGAGATTGGTTATTAGATGGCTCCACCGGGTACCACAGTGGTTTGAGGTGCAACTTCTGTGACTCACCCAGTCAATAATAAAAATAGTACTATTTTGTACACTATTTCTTCTGCAGATCATTGGACACCTGGAGCTAATATTTCTTCCTTTTCTTTCCTCTATGTCTTCCCTTTTCTCCCCACATAGGCAAAGCAGGTCGCCTCCCACTTTACAATATTATTTATATTATCTTTATTTGTTGAAACATTTATTGAAATACATTAAAGAACAAGTGCATTCTTCGGTGGAACGCATTACTTCCTGTACGACCGGAACCGGAAATGACACCATCTGTCACCCTTTAGGCATTATTTGTCTACCTCTATATATACACCATGTGTTGGTCGTCATGTATATATTATTGCTGTATGACTGCTCCTGATGAAGGGGGACCAATAAGACCCCGAAACGCGTTGAGCCAGACCTGTTTTTACCATTAAAGGAATTAACAAGAAGCACCTATTGTGGAACTGCCGTTTCTTCCTAAGATTCTACTAGCGATTCAGGCGAGGGAGGTCAGTTTTGTGCTTGTCTTGAGCTTTATCCCACAAAACACCTCCATGGTGAAGTGAGTCTTTTTTGGGTCTTTTTTTTTCCATTATTGCTTTCAATACTCCTCTTTATGGATGCTGAGATGATTTTATGATATATTGCTCTATACTATTAAAAACATACCATTTACAGATTATATAGGTTGGTTAAAAATAAGTAGCTGGTGTCCATCAGCTAGGCATCACATTATTTCCATCACTACCCCTAACTGCTAAAAATTACTGCTAGGGGATTGGCGCCACCTCTGTGGTTATACACCCTTTTTTATTCTCCTCCTACACGCGCAAGCTGCCACCCTCTTCTCCCAATGATGATGAAGCCTCTTCGTCACCCGGCTCCCAATTGCAATCAGCTACATCATCATCAAGTACTGTCTGCACGTCACTGATGTCCTTGTCAACGGTCTCTGAGCCAGGAGCCTGACCTTTTTCAACATCAGCTCCCACGCCACTCTCCTCATCACAACTTGCCATGCCAACTAACGGTTGTGTCTGACGAACCCACCGACTCTTGGCTGGGGGGTGTCTGATGTCGCTGGGTTGCTGATCAAGACACGACCGCTAGATGTGACCCCTGCTGCCACGCCCCCTTACTCTGCTGTGACCTGCGCCAGAAACATTTAGAATTCTGCCCCTCCCCTGTGCAGGGCCTGTTACTTCTCTGTCGGGCATACTGTTAGATCAAATAAATAAAACATGTATACCCCCAAAAAAGGCTGTAATTTTGTCACTTCACCGCACAACGGCTAGCAAGCCTTTTTTCCACTAATACACCACAAAAAAGGTTTCAGAACATATAACTGCACCGCTGAACGGCTAATAACACTTTTTTTCTACTTATACACCACAAAAAAGGCTTTAAAACATAACTACACCGCTAAACGGCTAATACTTTTTTTTGCACTAATACACCCCAAAAAAGGCTGTAATTTTGTCACTTCACCACATAATGCATAACAAGCTTTTTTTTTTCACTAATACATCCCAAAAAAGGCTTTAGAACATATAACTGTACCGCTGAACGGCTAATAAGACGTACAAATATTTCCTAGTAATACACCCTGTTAATGGCTGTATCACACAGCACCCCAATAACAAGTAAGGTTTGCTGGAATTACAGAGGTATCATCTATTGCAAACCTGAATGCAGCAGTATAATGGCAATTTGGATCCCCAGTCAGTGCAGCAAGGTGTAATAGGATTGTTCCTATTACCCAGGCTGTACACTTTACTATTGGACCGTGTTCTTATTTTATAGTGTGGAATAATTCCTCCCTGTCCTTTTCCTACATTTCCAATGATCTTTCCCTGAACTTCTATTCAGCAAAAAAAAAAAAAAAGTTTTACCACTTTCCCTAGCACCTGCTAGCATCTCTCCCTGTACTAAGTACACTGGAAAATGGCTGAAAATCCAAAATGGCTGAGAATATTTATAGGGCTGTGACATCACAGGGCTGGCTGGCTGCTGATTGGCTGCATGCATGGCATTGTGGGTGATCCAGAGTTCTTTGCGCCATGTCCTAACATGTGCAGCAGCCATTTTAGGAAGACATTTGATTTGTTACAACAAAGTGTGAGGAAATTCGGATTCGGTGCAAACTTCGATTCGCTCATCTCTACTATACAGGACTTCATCTCAAAACATAAATCTACACTGTGACCTTGTCATAACTTATTCCAGCCCATTTTATCAAAAGCAAATATATATCTCAGTTAAGCCTCGTTCACACGTCAGTGTTTTGGTCAGTGATTTTCAGCCAAAACCAGGTGCAGCTCTAAAACACAGAACAGGTGCAGACACCTTATGCCTGTGGAATCTCCAATCCTGGTTTTGGCTCACAATCGCTGATGGAAATCACTGATCAAAACACTAACATGTGAATGAGGCTTTATAGATATCTCAGTACAGTCATGTTGTGGTGGAAATAGAATGTTACTAAATTACTGAGGTTGTATGAGACTTTTTGGATCCATAGACTCAATATCATGACTCCCAAATAGATTTTTTTTAATTAACCAGGAACAAGGCCTCAGATGCTTTAATGCCTATCTCAAGATTTCACCCTTTGGTATGGAAAATATTTTAGTTTTATACCATACTTTAGCTTACTTTTTTTCTGTATTTGCAGCACACATGCGGTTTTAATATGGTACCAAAACAAACTAGTATGTTTTATTTTTTCTAATTTTTATCTAGGAAAAAATGACCAAATATACAAAGGAATGCAAAATCTGTTTTTCCATTAAAAATTCTATATAATGTCTACCTTTTCTATACACACTATTATGTGTATTAGTAATAACATATGTGTACTTTGATCAACATACACAATTGCTAAACCACCTGAGATCAAGGGAAGCTTTCTGCATTCAAGTCCCAGTAGTATTTCCACACTTACCTTGAACCCTGCATTTAGCACTTTTTATGACATGGAGCAGGTCATTTCAGCTTGCTGTCATCTCAGGAGAGCTAGGATGACATTGTGTGTAAGCCTGACCTCTTTAATAGCAGAGCACTGTTTATTACAATTTGCCATTACAGTTAAGACTTAGATATACACTCTGGCTGCACAGAGCATAGTCAATTAGGACATAAATTAATGGATTGGATGTGGGAAGGGGTTAAACATTAGATTCTTATTTATGTTATTTGTTCTCTTTTTATTTTATTTTTTCATCTCTGAATACTTTCACATCTAACAAGAGAAGGTTCACATCATGCGTATCCCCATACCTTGATGGCTATAATAAATTCCGACTGACCTGGATTTAACCTGGATACATGTGTTACAATAATGAAATTGTGAACCTTTCCAGCACAAACAGGAGATACAGCCTATGCAATAAAGTATTTTCCATAATATTTTGTCAGAAACATTTCCTTTGGCATATTGTTTTGTTCTTTAGAACAAAATTATTACTATGTTAAAGAGAATGTGTCACCAATTTTTTTTTCCGCCAGTTAAAGGGGTTGTCCGGGTTCAGAGCTGAACCCAAACATACCCATATTTTCACCCAGGCAGCCCCCCTGTTAGCATCGGAGCATCTCAGGCTCTGATGCGCTCCCTTGCCCTGCGCTAGATCGCACAGGGCACGGGCTCTTTTGTTTACAATAACACACTGCCGAGCGGAGGCTTCCGTGTTCGGTGACATCACTGGCTCTGATGGGTGTGCTTTAGTGCATTTTACTGGCTAGGGCAGCACTAAAGCCTGCCCATCAGTGCCGGTGACGTCACCGGGCTTCCTGGCAGCCTCACGGAGAGCCCGGCTCATCACCGGAACGCCTGAAAATGCCTTTGCCCTGCACGACTTAGTGCAGGGCAAAGGAGAGCATCGGAGCATAAAGTGCTCCGATGCTCAAGTCAGGGGGGCTGCCGGGGTGGAAATGGAGGCAAGTCTGGATTCAGCTCTGAACCCGGACAACCCCTTTAAAACCAGATGACCCATATCCTTTTTTTCCTAATTTGTTTTTATTTTCTGATTGTAGATTTTTATATTCTATTTCTTCAACATGTTTATGGGACAGCCATCTTGTCTGATCTGTTCTTAAGAGAAGAGCATTGCTAGGGTCTCAAAAGATCCGGGACCCAAGCCCCAATACATATGTGCCATATTCTCAAAGTATCCACCCTGCCTTCCCCCACCCCACACAGCACTAAACATATATTTTACTTGCTGCATAGACACTATAAAACATACAGGAGAATACAGCACCACATACCCATTACATCCAGTGCCTCACAGGCGACGTCTCCTCTGATGCAGCATTTTTCTTTCCTCATCTTCTCCCTTTGATAACTTCTTTCAGCAGCATCTTGTCTCTCCAAAGTTTACTAAACCGACATCTTAGGTCCTCACTTTTTTATTATTATCATAATCCTCCTACCCCAACAATATTATCCTGCCGATGCCCCCAATACTGTACCTGCTTTGCTCCCCAAATACTATACCACAGAAGTTATATTGCCATACAGAATAGTGCCCCCATAGTCCAAGAGTGCCCTTATTAATAATTGTGCCCCCTAAGATGCCCCCAATAATAATACTGCTCTCCAAGGGATGCCTCTGTTATTGATAGTGCCCTCCATATTGTTCCCAATAATAATGGCCACCACAGTGCACCAAGGAGTAATAAGGCTTTCTATAGTATTAAGAAGGACTGCTGTAGTACCTCTATATTCCCCATTAATAATAATGCCCATATAGTGTCCCCAGTAATATTAATGACCTCATAGTACACAGTATTAAAAAATGCACCCTTAGTGACCCTGATAATAAAAATAACCTCTGTGGTGCACTAGTAATAATAATGCTCCCACAGTGCCCTGAATAATCATATCTCTTATTGTGCCCCAGTAATATTGAAGGGGTTGTCAAAGTTATTTTAATTGATTATCTACTGTATTTTCAATAGAAGGCATGTGCCATGCAAACACAAATTTTCCCTTCATTGTTTACCTGCTCGCCATCGCAACAGCAGCAATGAGTTGTTAATTACTGTACACCTAAGCCGTCCCATTCACGTCTATGGGACAGCTTGTTCCTATTCAAGTGTATAATAATGAGCCATCCTATAGAAGTTAATGGGACTGCTTAGGTGCAATTACACCTGTTCACATCTGCGATGTTGACGGTGAGCAGGTAAACAATAAAGGGAAGGCAGGGCTGGCATAGCGCACGTCTTCGCTTCAGCCAGCTAATCAGCAGGGGTGCCAGGTGTTGGACCCCTGTCAATCTGATATTGATGACCTATCCTGAGGATAGGTCATCAATAAAAATAACTTGGACAACCCCTTTAATGCCCTCTATTGTGCATCTGATAGTAATAATGTCCCCACAGTGCTCCCCAGTAATATCCCTCCACTGACCTCAGTTATCTCCCTATAGTCCCCACAGTAATATCCACCATATCTCCAGCAATTTCTCCCACTGCCCACAGTAATGTCCCTTGCACTCACTGGCAACAGGGTCCGTCACTGTCACTGAACTTCATGCAAGGCCCCTGTCAGAGCGCTCATCACAGCAGTATCACATCCGGTCTGGCATCCATTAGGCCCAAGTGCTGCTCTACTAGTAGTATTCACTAATGATGTAGATGGGCGCATCCTGACCGATGTTCATCAGGGTCTGTCCACTGGCATCAATAGTGAATACTACTAGTAGGGCAGTGCTGGAGCCCAATAGATGAGGGACCGACAGGACGTGATGTTGCTGTGATCAGCGCTCTGATGGGGGCCCAGTATGAAGTACAGTGACAGTGCCGTGCCCTGAGTGCAGACATAGCCCCCAGCCTAGCCAGTCACCCCCTGATGGCAGTATCATCAATACTGCCCTGATTGCAGCCCTGGCCAGCAGCCATAACATTCAGGGCTCAAGCCCCGAATATTTTGACCTGGCAACACCCCCGATTTAGATATATGCTTGACAGCAGCCACTATGGGCCATAGACAGAAGCTGACTCATTATCTTCCATGGCAGAGTGTTCTAGACATGCTCTGTGACCTGTGCAGAGGTTAAGAGGGAGTAATTTGACAATCACCTATTGTGAATGCTATCTATCTAGAGGTTTTACCTGTCATTCTATTCCTCCCTGTACTGATAAGTAGATAACTGCAGTAAAGGAGATATACAGAGAATGAAGTGGTGCCTATTATTAGGCTTAAAGGCCAATGCAAAATCTTCAGGATTTTATTCAAATATAGATATTGACATGGACATTTAAAATTACATCACCAAAAATTCCTTATAAATATGTTATATGTTTAACATAAAGACATGATTTAAACAATTGAAAAATTTCTGATGACATCTTCTCTTTAAACAACAAGTACACTGTATAGTAAAAAAGAAAACATATTGGTGGTAGTGGGGATAGTTTTGGGGGACAGATCACATCAATAAATAGGATACAAAACAAAAGAGTAAATTGAGAAGCAGACAATGTGGAAAATTGGAATATTGGCATGTTTAAGAGGAAGATATTTGTATAGTAAAATAAAAAAATAATTTAAAGTATGAAGAGAAAAAAATCATTTACATATAATGAGATATTCAAAGATCATGGATAGGTTTAATTAAATCAAAAATTATTTATGTCCACAAAAATATGACCCTTAAAACTATAATATTTAATATAACTATCTTAAAACCTAATTCCCAAACTATGATTGGATTAGGATACCAATCTCACAAATACCACACTTGCTAACACAAATATCATAGGATATATATATTTGGTGAGGGACGGGTGGGGGTCTCAGGGGAGGGGGATAAAGTTATCCTAATTATCACCCTGTAGTACCCCTCAGCCCAGAGAAGAATCCTAATGGTGGAGACTCTGTCCACGTTCCTCAACTATAATTCCCTAATTAACCCTAAAGGTGTTCAGGGGGAATGATCCCCCCGGAGACCCCGATGCGTTTCCCCCACAAAAATTGGTTCATCAGGGGGTAGGGTATAATTATAACTTCATGCCAATAAGGCTGAAAATAAATAAATACAAAAAAACAATATGATAAGTGGGTGGCAAAAAAAAGACAGATAAAAGATGTCAATATAAATGTCTCACAGTTTGGAAGTTCACCGAAAGGATATTGGCTGCCTGATACTTTGACTTCCAAACTCATGAGGTCCGCCACCCCTTAATGATGTCTGATGCTGTGGGCATTTAGGGTTAATTAGGGAATTATAGTTGAGGAATGAGGACAGAGTCTCCACCATTAGGATTCTTCTCTGGGCTGAGGGGTACTACAGGGTGATAATTAAGGTACAGTAACTGTATCCCCCTCCCCTGAGACCCCCACCAAATATATATATTCTATGATATTTGTATTAGGCCTCATGCACACGACGTATGGCTTTTTCAATGTTTTGCAGTCTGTTTTTCACGGATCTGTTGTTCAGTTTTTTGTTTCCGTTGTGTTTCCGTTTCTGTTCCATTTTTCCGTTCCGTTTTTCCGTATGGCATATACAGTATACAGTAATTACATAGATAAAATTGGGCTGGGCATAACATTTTCAATAGATGGTTCCGCAAAAAACGGAACGGAAACGGAAGACATACGGATGCATTTCCGTATGTGTTCCGTTTATTTTGCGGACCCATTGACTTGAATGGAGCCAAGCACCGCGATTTGCGGACAAGAATAGGACATATTCTATCTTTTCACGGTACGGAAATACGGAAATACTGAAACGGAATGCACACGGAGACACTTCAGTATTTTTTGCTGAACCATTGAAATGAATGGTTCAGTATATGTTCCGCATACTGTGAGAGATGGATTTATTATTCTATGCATATATAATGCGAACATTCTGTATTACACATTTCTGTCCACTAGATGGCTGCAAACCATATGTATGAGAAGGTCAATAAGGGAGGGGGAAGAGGGGATTACATTACAGTTTTCAAATCTATCTAAACCACTCCTATCAGGTTAAGGAGCGAATAGTCTCTTCTTAAGTCTTATGTCTGCTATTTAAGTCAATGTACTGTGAATAAAGGGGCTCTTCTACCATGGCTCAGGGAAGATGAGAAGATGCTTTCATGAAACCACCTAGTGTGTCTGGTCTCATTATAAAGCTGTATGGCATGCACATACTTATACTTCTAATTGATTTGGCACCACACAAAGAAGAAGGAGAAGCGCATGAATTGCGCTAACAAATGGCGCCCATGAGTGGGGCAGACAGCTTGCGTAACTTCTGATTCAAACGCCACGAGAGCGACTTAAACGGAACCATCAGACGAGATCACATGCCGGCAAGGTAAGAAAGCTTTATTTCTTACGAATCTCCTCTGAAACTTCCGCTTTTGTGGGTTCTCAAGAGTTGAATTGGTGTTATCGCGATAAAAGGGTTCAAATTATAGCTGATCTGTCCGTTAGAAAGAACCTGTTGAAATATTCCTTCTTTGTGTGGTAGAACATGCTGGAACTAAACGGAAGTTGTTAGACAGCTGAGTCGGATATCCTGTGACATAGAATTGGATCCCAGCCAAGTTTCTGATGAGAATCTTGAGGAAAGGGTTAACACCAATTGTCATAGGCAATTGGAAGTTATTAAGATTTTGTATCCCGGTGAATTGACTAGGGGTCTTCACCAAGAGAGATTGTGGGCTCAATACTATTATATCGTTTGATCTTTGTGCAACTGCGCTTAAGTTTGTGGGTTCGATAGCGATTACTTATAGTAATCGGATACAGTTTGATCTTTGTGCAACTACGCTTAAGTTAGCGGGCTCGATAATAATTAGAGATTGTTTGATCTTTGTGTAACTACAATAACGGGAAATTCTAATGTTGCAGGACAGAGTGAAGAGATGTTAACAGCAGCTCAGTTGATGAGAGAAAGAGAAGGAAAAGTTTCAGTTAGGAATAAAAGTTGAAAGCATTCTGTCATACTAAGTAGCAGCGATTTCCGGTATTATCCGGAAATATGCAGTTTTGTGTAAAAGTTCCCCCTAGAGGTTTCAAATGTAGTAGGAGATAGATTAAATTAAAGTTTGTGGAAAAGTGTATATGGAAAGTTGAAAGAAATTGAGAAGAATGGACAATATTGGTATAGTAAAATGGAGGATTTGGGTGTGGTAGGGAACAAAGAACAGGAGAGTTTGCCATGTGGCATCCCTTCCCCCACCACATCTTCCCCCAAAGTTTCTGGTAGATAATTTCAGGTTCTTGGAAGATGGATCATTTCGAACAGGATATGCTGTTCCTACTTAATCTGATGTTGTCAAGAAAGAACCACTCCGTCCAGCAATGTTAGTGCAGGAGACAGAGCTGAAGACACTCGCTGAGGTTGGTAAGATAGCTGAGGGTAAGACTACTAACATCCAGGTATGCCTTCGGTATCACTCATTATTATGGTCTAATCTAGTGAAGCAGAGATTTTGTTTGATCCATGGGTAAGCCCATCAATAATAAATGCTGAATGTATGAAAGATGTTTGATGCCCTGATGCTGCCTGAGAAGGTAGAGGCTACATTATTACCTGAAGTCTACGCTAAGTGGAAGTCTGTGTGATACAGGATGGCTTAGGGCCAGTGGACTTCCAAAAAGTTTGCCTTTTTCAGATACAGGCTACAGAGGCTGAAAGGAAACATCAAAGGATAAAGGTAGAAGTGATAATAGGACTCTGGAGAGTTGTTAAGAAACTCTTCCTTCAGAGGGCACTCTACCTAAAGAGGATGGATTTAGAACATGGGCAAATCGAGAGAGAGAAGGTGTGATTGGGTTCTGTGGTGGATGGCTCCTGGGTTCAACAATGCTGCCACGTGGTTAGTTGAAGGTGAATGCTGTAATAATGATGGGAGAACTATGGGAGTTCCAGGAAGGCATATGCCAAGGTCATCTTACCCATTTCAGAGACTGCGGATTGACTACATTCAGAACAAAGGTGGAACAGTGTGAATATGTCTGTGTCTATATTGATCTCTTTCCAGGATATTCGGAGATTTGGCCTGTAGCAAAGGCTACAGCTAAAAGATACTGACTGAGGTGAGAGTACCTATCCCTGGGGCTTTTCTCCATCCGGTACACATCTAACCGAAAGATAGGCCTAAGTCCTTATGAAGTACGCTTTGGGAATGCTCCTGGATTAGGTGTCTATTTCCCCAATAGTTCCAGATGCAGCATAGTAGTTTTCCAAATTATGTTGTCTGTTGCACAAGTTATTGTCTAATGTGTATTTCCAAGTTTTAGTTGTTTCCTAGAATCCAGACTGTATAGAAGCGATTCATTCTTTACAATCAGGAGATTGGATAGTGGTGAAACGAGAGACGTGCGGAAAGTCCTAGAGCTACGGTTTGAAGATCTACATCAAGTCCTGATAACCGCCGCCACTGCTGTTGAATTGCAAGGAAAAACTGATCGTATTGCAATCAAGTGCCCGGACTATGAGAGCCATAATGTTGTTTCATGCCTTATTGTTTGTTCCATATTGTACAAAGGGAAATCACAGTCAAATCAAATTCCAACGGTGTTATATTATCAAGATGAGTCAGGAACAACTAAGTTGACTTTTGCAGTATAGTGGACTGTAAGACAGATGACAGATAGGACACTTGGTTTTGGACTGATAAGTACATCTGTGTGACTGGAACTGACCCAGTCTATGGTAATTGTGTTTAAATATGACCATACCAACTGTGGATATTGGAAATTAACAGAATGGAGTACTAGTCTGAAGTGTTGGGAATATAAACCAGTGGAAACTACCTCTAGAGTCAGTAAAGCTGAAGGTTTGTCGCAAAGGATGACTATACTGAAGGGAACACCACCAAACAGTTGTAAACATAATGAGTGTACTCCTCTGTTCCTGTCCATTAGAAATCCTATCCAACAGGATTCGGGGATATATGTGTTAGGAGCATGTGTAAGTGACAAAGATCCCCTAGGCAAATTTAGAATGTTGGTAAGAGAGAAACCTCAAAGTTCAGTAGCATCTGTGGCTCCTACATCCTTACCTATAATTGACATTACATATTTGGCCAAATGTAAAATATAATGACAAACTGACCTTAGAGACAGGATTTAGACAGGAAAGCCCTTTGGTGTTTTCCCTCCAGGATATTGTTCTTACATAATTCAGCTGAAGAAGACAAGTAGTGACTCTAACGTTTACTCTGACAGTTGGTTTATCAACCAAAATGATCAAAACACAGATATCTGGTGATTGTGTGGAGATTTGAAACTCCGCCCCGGGATGCAGGTGGAATGAAGTGGTCAATGTGCCCTGATTAAGTCCTGATCGGGTACTGATGCCATTTGTTCTATTCTTACCTCCTGAGTGAGATCATATCAGAAAACATTGTCCGGTCACGACTAAGGAGGTCACTCCCTACATCCTTTGACTCACATGTATACATTGATGCCAGAGGAGTCTGTAGAAGAGTTTCTGATTAATTTAAAGCTAAAAGTCAGATAGTTGCAGGATTCGAGTCATTAATTCCCATGATTAGTAGTATAAAAAAATAAAATAAAAAATATATAATTTTGATTGGATTAACATCTCTATTGTCATCAACAGAGATTTGTGAATTATATCTGTGATGCTATGCAGGGAATGGTGGAACAACTGAGCTCTTTTCCTGTGATGACTCTACAGAACCGACTGGTCCTTGACAGCAGAAAAAGGAGGGGTCTACAGGAACTGCTGCATCTACATTCCGGACAACACTGCCCCTGATGGAAGGATCACCAAGGATCTGAAGAAACTGATGGACTTTTATCAAATGAACTGATGGGAAAAATTCTGAAATTAATATCATGGCCAGAATAATGTTTTGGGAACTGGTTCAGCGACTACAATGTTATTAGAATTTGGTTTTAACAGGCTGTCATATAGTTCTACATTTTAGGAAAATTGTTTTGGAAAATGTATAATACATCCATGCCAACATTATGTATATGTGCTGTGCCCCTGTCAAAGACAAAGATTATTGCATCCTTAAGTAAATAAAACCTTGTTGATGGTTGCGGGGTAAATAGGACAAGGTGAAGGCAAACCCGAAAGGGAGTTGAGGGGACCTGGTGAAGCAATAAGGAAAGTCCAGCTCTTCGCTGTTTAGGGTGTTGGGAGAGTACCTCACTTTGCCTGTTCACCTCTGGTCTATTTCCCGCAAAAGGAGGGATTTGTGAGAGATGGATTGATTATTCTATGCATATATAATGCGAACATTCTGTAGTACACATTTCTGTCCACTAGATGGCTGCAAACCATATGTATGAGAAGGTCAATAAGGGAGGGGGAAGAGGGGATTACATTAGAGTTTTCAAATCTACCTAAACCACTCCTATCAGGTTAATGAGCGAATAGTCTCTTCTTAAGAAACACCCCTTTTGTGATGTCATGTCTGCTATTTAAGTCAATGTACTGTGAATAAAGGGGCTCTTCTACCATGGCTCAGGGAAGATGAGAAGATGCTTTCATGAAACCACCTAGTGTGTCTGGTCTCATTATAAAGCTGTATGGCATGCACATACTTATACTTCTAATTGATTTGGCACCACACAAAGAAGAAGGAGAAGCGCATGAATTGCGCTAACATACTGAACTCAAAAAACGGCCAGTATACTGAACGCAAAATACTGTCGTGTGCATGAGCCCTTATCAAGTGTGGTATTTGTGAGATTGGTATCATAGTCCAATCATAGTTTGGGCATTAGGTTTTAAAATAGTCATATTAAACATTATAGTTTTAAGGGTTGTATTTTTGTGGACATAAATAATTTATGAAGAGAAAAGGTTGGGAATCTGACAAGGTAACCCTATTGTAGCTGGCTGAGTGATGATTTGCTATAGCCAAGGCCATAATGAATATATCAAATATTATGTTTTTGTGGTAATATATAGAGTTGAGCGAACACCTGGATGTTCGGGTTCGAGAAGTTCGGCCGAACTTCACGGAAATGTTCGGGTTCGGGATCCGAACCCGACCCGAACTTCGTCCCGAACCCGAACCCCATTGAAGTCAATAGGGACCCGAACTTTTGGGCACTAAAAAGGCTGTAAAACAGCCCAGGAAAGAGCTAGAGGGCTGCAAAAGGCAGCAACATGTAGGTAAATCCCCTGCAAACAAATGTGGATAGGGAAATGAATTAAAATAAAAATAAAAAAAATAAAAATGACCCAATATCAATTGGACAGAGGTCCCATAGCAGAGAATCTGGCTTCACGTCAGCAGAGAATCAGTCTCTTCATGCCATAGCAAAGAATCTGGCCTTATGTCAGCACAGAATCAGTCTCTTCATGCCATAGCAGAGAATCTGGCTTCATGTCAGCACAGAATCAGTCTTCATGTCATAGCAGAGAATCAGGCTTCACGTCACCCACCACTGGAACAGGCCACTGTCACACATTTAGGCCCCGGCACCCAGAAAAGAGGAGAGCGGTCCCGTAACAGAGAATCTGGCCTTATGTCAGCGCAGAATCTGTCTTCATGTCATAGCAGAGAATCAGGCTTCACGTCACCCACCACTGAAACAGGCCACTGTCACACATTTAGGCCCCGGCACCCAGACAGAGGAGAGAGGTCCTGTAACAGAGAATCTGGCCTTATGTCAGCACAGAATCAGTCTTCATGTCATAGCAGAGAATCAGGCTTCACATCACCCACCACTGGAACAGGCCACTGTCACACATTTAGGCCCAGGCACCCAGGCAGAGGAGAGAGGTCCCGTAACAGAGAATCTGGCTTCATGTCAGCACAGAATAAGTCTTTATGTCATAGCAGAGAATCAGGCATCACGTCACCCACCACTGGAACAGACAGAGGAGAGGTTCATTCAACTTTGGGTTGCCCCGCAATATAATGGTAAAAGGAAATTAAAAATAGTATTGAATGAGGAAGTGCCCTGGAGTAGAATAATATATTGTTAAGGGGAGGTAGTTAATATCTAATCTGCACAAGGGATGGACAGGTCCTGTGGGATCCATGCCTGGTTCATTTTTATGAACGTCAGCTTGTCCACATTGGCTGTAGACAGGCGGCTGCGTTTGTCTGTAATGACGCCCCCTGCCGTGCTGAAAACACGTTCAGACAAAACTCTGGCCGCCGGGCAGGCCAGCACCTCCAAGGCATAAAAGGCTAGCTCTGGCCACGTGGACAATTTGGAGACCCAGAAGTTGAATGGGGCCGAACCATCAGTCAGTACGTGGAGGGGTGTGCACAGGTACTGTTCCACCATGTTAGTGAAATGTTGCCTCCTGCTAACACGTTCCGTATCAGGTGGTGGTGCACTTAGCTGTAGCGTGTTGACAAAACTTTTCCACATCTCTGCCATGCTAACCCTGCCCTCAGAGGAGCTGGCCGTGACACAGCTGCGTTGGCGACCTCTTGCTCCTCCTCTGCCTTCGCCTTGGGCTTCCACTAGTTCCTCTGTGACATTTGGGAATGCTCTCAGTAGCGCGTCTACCAACGTGCGCTTGTACTCGCGCATCTTCCTATCACGCTCCAGTGTAGGAAGTAAGGTGGGCACATTGTCTTTGTACCGGGGATCCAGCAGGGTGGCAACCCAGTAGTCCGCACACGTTAAAATGTGGGCAACTCTGCTGTCGTTGCGCAGGCACTGCAGCATGTAGTCGCTCATGTGTGCCAGGCTGCCCAGAGTTAAGGACAAGCTGTCCTCTGTGGGAGGCGTATTGTCATCGTCCTGTGTTTCCCCCCAGCCACGCACCAGTGATGGGCCCGAGCTGCTTTGGGTGCCACCCCGCTGTGAACATGCTTCATCCTCATCCTCCTCCACCTCCTCCTCATCCTCGTCCTCCTCGTCCTCCAGTAGTGGGCCCTGTCTGGCCACATTTGTACCTGGCCTCTGGTGTTGCAAAAAACCGACCTCTGAGTCACTTCGAAGAGACTGGCCTGAAAGTGCTAAAAATTACCCCTCTTCCTCCTCTTCCTCCTGGGCCACCTCCTCTTCCATCATCGCCCTAAGTGTTTTCTCAAGGAGACATAGAAGTGGTATTGTAACGCTGATAACGGCGTCATCGCCACTGGCCATGTTGGTGGAGTACTCGAAACAGCGCAACAGGGCACACAGGTCTCGCATGGAGGCCCAGTCATTGGTGGTGAAGTGTGTCTGATCCACAGTGCGACTGACCCGTGCGTGCTGCAGCTGAAACTCCACTATGGCCTGCTGCTGCTCGCACAGTCTGTCCAGCATATGCAAGGTGGAGTTCCACCTGGTGGGTACGTCGCATATGAGGCGGTGAGCGGGAAGGCCGAAGTTATGCTGTAGCACAGACAGGCGAGCAGCGGCAGGGTGTGAACGCCGGAAGCGCGAAAAGACGGCCCGCACTTTATGCAGCAGCTCTGACATGTCGGGGTAGTTGCGAATGAACTTCTGCACCACCAAATTCAGCACATGCGTCAGGCAAGGGATGTGCGTCAAACCGGCTAGTCCCAGAGCTGCAACGAGATTTCGCCCATTATCGCACACCACCAGGCCGGGCTTGAGGCTCACCGGCAGCAACCACTCGTCGGTCTGTTGTTCTATACCCCGACACAACTCCTGTGCGGTGTGGGGCCTGTCCCCCAAACATATGAGTTTCAGAATGGCCTGCTGACGTTTACCCCGTGCTGTGCTGAAGTTGGTGGTGAAGGTGTGTGGCTGACTGGATGAGCAGGTGGAAGAAGAGGAGGAGGAAGCTGAGTAGGAGGAGGAGGAGACAGGAGGCAAAGAATGTTGCCCTGCGATCCTTGGCGGCGGAAGGACGTGCGCCAAACAGCTCTCCGCCTGGGGCCCAGCCGCCACTACATTTACCCAGTGTGCAGTTAGGGAGATATAGCGTCCCTGGCCGTGCTTACTAGTCCACGTATCTGTGGTTAGGTGGACCTTGCCACAGATGGCGTTGCGCAGTGCACACTTGATTTTATCGGACACTTGTTTGTGCAGGGAAGGCACGGCTCTCTTGGAGAAGTAGTGGCGGCTGGGAACAACATACTGTGCGACAGCAAGTGACATGAGCTGTTTGAAGCTGTGTGTGTCCACCAGCCTAAATGACAGCATTTCATAGGCCAGTAGTTTAGAAATGCTGGCATTGAGGGCCAGGGATCGAGGGTGGCTAGGTGGGAATTTACGCTTTCTCTCAAATGTTTGTGAGATGGAGAGCTGAACGCTGCCGTGTGACATGGTTGAGATGCTTGGTGACGCAGGTGGTGGTGTTGGTGGTACATCCCATGTTTGCTGGGCGGCAGGTGCCAACGTTCCTCCAGAGGCAGAGGAAGAGGCCGAGGCGGCGGCAGCAGCAGAAGAGGCCGAGGCGGCAGCAGCAGAAGAGGCAGCAGGGGGAGCCTGAGTGACTTCCTTGTTTTTAAGGTGTTTACTCCACTGCAGTTCATGCTTTGCATGCAGGTGCCTGGTCATGCAGGTTGTGCTAAGGTTCAGAACGTTAATGCCTCGCTTCAGGCTCTGATGGCACAGGTGCAAACCACTCGGGTCTTGTCGTCAGCACATTGTTTGAAGAAGTGCCATGCCAGGGAACTCCTTGAAGCTGCCTTTGAGGTGCTCGGTCCCAGATGGCGGCGGTCAGTAGCAGGCGGAGTCTCTTGGCGGCGGGTGTTCTGATTTTGCCCACTGCTCCCTCTTTTGCTACGCTGTTGGCTCGGTCTCACCACTGCCTCTTCCTCCGAACTCTGAAAGTCAGTGGCACGACCTTCATTCCATGTGGGGTCTAGGACCTCATCGTCCCCTGCATCGTCTTCCACCCAGTCTTGATCCCTGACCTCCTGTTCAGTCTGCACACTGCAGAAAGACGCAGCAGTTGGCACCTGTGTTTCACTCATCATCAGAGACGTGCTGAGGTGGTATTCCCATGTCCTCATTATCAGGAAACATAAGTGGTTGTGCGTTAGTGCATTCTATCTCTTCCACCCCTGGTGAAGAGCTAGGTGGATGCCCTTGGGAAACCCTGGCAGCAGAGTCTTCAAACAGCATAAGAGACTGCTGCATAACTTGAGGCTCAGACAATTTCCCTGATATGCATGGGGGTGATGTGACAGACTGATGGGCTTGGTTTTCATGCGCCATCTGTGCGCTTTCTGCAGAAGACTGAGTGGGAGATAATGTGAACGTGCTGGATGCACTGTCGGCCACCCAATTGACTAATGCCTGTACCTGCTCAGGCCTTACCATCCTTAGAACGGCATTGGGCCCCACCAAATATCCCTGTAAATTCTGGCGGCTACTGGGACCTGAGGTAGTTGGTACACTAGGACGTGTGGCTGTGGCAGAAAGGCCACGTCCTCTCCCAGCACCAGAGGGTCCACTAAAACCACCACGACCATGTCCACGTCCGCGTCCCTTATTAGATGTTTTCCTCATTGTTCCCGTTCACCACAATTTTGAGAATGGCAAATTTGGGAATAGTTTTTCAACACAGAAAAAAAAGTGTGCTTTTACGGTCGCTACAAATAACTTGACCAGCTAAAACAGTACAGATTTGCTTGAATAGAAATGTGAGACCTGTTTTTTTTTGCACTGTGTGACAGGTTAAGGTTTAATCTCAGAATCAGACTTCTATCTGCACGGTAGCGTGTGTCTTAGGTTTTTCTGAATGACACTATCAGTACCTTCAATGTAAGATATCCTTTTTGGGATAGATTTCAAGTAGGCCTCAAATACCAGAAACTAGTTATTTTGAGAATGGCAAATTTGGGAATAGTCTTTCAACGCAGAAAAAAAAGGGCTTTTACGGTCGCTACAAATAACTTGACCAACTAAAACAGTACAGATTTGCTTAAATAGAAATGTGAGACCTGTTTTTTTTTGCACTGTGTGACAGGTTAAGGTTTAATCTCAGAATCAGACTTCTATCTGCACGGTAGCGTGTGTCTTAGGTTTTTCTGAATGACACTATCAGTACCTTCAATGTAAGATATCCTTTTTGGGATAGATTTCAAGTAGGCCTCAAATACCAGAAACTAGTTATTTTGAGAATGGCAAATTTGGGAATAGCTTTTCAACCCAGAAAAAAAAGTGTGCTTTTACGGTCACTACAAATAACTTGACCAGCTAAAACAGTACAGATTTGCTTGAATAGAAATGTGAGACCTGTTTTTTTTTGCACTGTGTGACAGGTTAAGGTTTAATCACAGAATCAGACTTCTATCTGCACGGTAGCGTGTGTCTTAGGTTTTTCTGAATGACACTATTAGTACCTTCAATGTAAGATATCCTTTTTGGGATAGATTTCAAGTAGGCCTCAAATACCAGAAACTAGTTATTTTGAGAATGGCAAATTTGGGAATAGTTTTTCAACCCAGAAAAAAAAGTGTGCTTTTACGGTCACTACAAATAACTTGACCAGCTAAAACAGTACAGATTTGCTTTAATAGAAATGTGAGACCTGTTTTTTTTTTGCACTGTGTGACAGGTTAAGGTTTAATCACAGAATCAGACTTCTATCTGCACGGTAGCGTGTGTCTTAGGTTTTTCTGAATGACACTATTAGTACCTTCAATGTAAGATATCCTTTTTGGGATAGATTTCAAGTAGGCCTCAAATACCAGAAACTAGTTATTTTGAGAATGGCAAATTTAGGAATAGTTTTTCAACCCAGAAAAGAAAGTGTGCTTTTACGGTCACTGCAAATAACTTGACCAGCTAAAACAGTACAGATTTGCTTGAATAGAAATGTGAGACCTGTTTTTTTTTGCACTGTGTGACAGGTTAAGGTTTAATCTCAGAATCAGACTTCTATCTGCACGGTAGCGTGTGTCTTAGGTTTTTCTGAATGACACTATCAGTACCTTCAATGTAAGATATCCTTTTTGGGATAGATTTCAAGTAGGCCTCAAATACCAGAAACTAGTTATTTTGAGAATGGCAAATTTGGGAATAGTTTTTCAAACCAGAAAAAAAAATTTGCTTTTACGGTCACTACAAATAACTTGACCAGCTAAAACAGTACAGATTTGCTTGAATAGAAATGTGAGACCTGTTTTTTTTTGCACTGTGTGACAGGTTAAGGTTTAATCTTAGAATCAGACTTCTATCTGCACGGTAGCGTGTGTCTTATGTTTTTCTGAATGACACTATCAGTACCTTCAATGTAAGGTATCCTTTTTGGGATAGATTTCAAGTAGGCCTCATATACCAGAAACTAGTTATTTTGAGAATGGCAAATTTGGGAATAGTTTTTCAACCCAGAACAAAAATTGTGCTTTTACGGTCACTACAAATAACTTGACGAGCTAAAACAGTACAGATTTGGTTGAATAGAAATGTCAGGTCTATTTTTTAGGCGCTGGGTGACAGGCTCAACTTGCTCAACAGGCTCAACTTGCCCCTGTCACACATTTAGGCCCAGGCACCCAGGCAGAGGAGAGAGGTCCCGTAACAGAGAATCTGGCGTTATGTCAGCACAGAATAAGTCTTCATGTCATAGCAGAGAATCAGGCTTCACGTCACCCACCACTGGAACAGGCCACTGTCACACATTTAGGCCCCGGCACCCAGACAGAGGAGAGGTTCATTCAACTTTGGGTTGCCCCGCAATATAATGGTAAAAGGAAATTAAAAATAGTATTGAATGAGGAAGTGCCCTGGAGTAGAATAATATATTGTTAAGGGGAGGTAGTTAATATCTAATCTGCACAAGGGATGGACAGGTCCTGTGGGATCCATGCCTGGTTCATTTTTATGAACGTCAGCTTGTCCACATTGGCTGTAGACAGGCGGCTGCGTTTGTCTGTAATGACGCCCCCTGCCGTGCTGAAAACACGTTCAGACAAAACGCTGGCCGCCGGGCAGGCCAGCACCTCCAAGGCATAAAAGGCTAGCTCTGGCCACGTGGACAATTTGGAGACCCAGAAGTTGAATGGGGCCGAACCATCAGTCAGTACGTGGAGGGGTGTGCACAGGTACTGTTCCACCATGTTAGTGAAATGTTGCCTCCTGCTAACACGTTCCGTATCAGGTGGTGGTGCACTTAGCTGTAGCGTGTTGACAAAACTTTTCCACATCTCTGCCATGCTAACCCTGCCCTCAGAGGAGCTGGCCGTGACACAGCTGCGTTGGCGACCTCTTGCTCCTCCTCTGCCTTCGCCTTGGGCTTCCACTGGTTCCTCTGTGACATTTGGGAATGCTCTCAGTAGCGCGTCTACCAACGTGCGCTTGTACTCGCGCATCTTCCTATCACGCTCCAGTGTAGGAAGTAAGGTGGGCACATTGTCTTTGTACCGGGGATCCAGCAGGGTGGCAACCCAGTAGTCCGCACACGTTAAAATGTGGGCAACTCTGCTGTCGTTGCGCAGGCACTGCAGCATGTAGTCGCTCATGTGTGCCAGGCTGCCCAGAGTTAAGGACAAGCTGTCCTCTGTGGGAGGCGTATCGTCATCGTCCTGTGTTTCCCCCCAGCCACGCACCAGTGATGGGCCCGAGCTGCTTTGGGTGCCACCCCGCTGTGAACATGCTTCATCCTCATCCTCCTCCACCTCCTCCTCATCCTCGTCCTCCTCGTCCTCCAGTAGTGGGCCCTGTCTGGCCACATTTGTACCTGGCCTCTGGTGTTGCAAAAAACCGACCTCTGAGTCACTTCGAAGAGACTGGCCTGAAAGTGCTAAAAATGACCCCTCTTCCTCCTCTTCCTCCTGGGCCACCTCCTCTTCCATCATCGCCCTAAGTGTTTTCTCAAGGAGACATAGAAGTGGTATTGTAACGCTGATAACGGCGTCATCGCCACTGGCCATGTTGGTGGAGTACTCGAAACAGCGCAACAGGGCACACAGGTCTCGCATGGAGGCCCAGTCATTGGTGGTGAAGTGTGTCTGATCCACAGTGCGACTGACCCGTGCGTGCTGCAGCTGAAACTCCACTATGGCCTGCTGCTGCTCGCACAGTCTGTCCAGCATATGCAAGGTGGAGTTCCACCTGGTGGGTACGTCGCATATGAGGCGGTGAGCGGGAAGGCGGAAGTTATGCTGTAGCACAGACAGGCGAGCAGCGGCAGGGTGTGAACGCCGGAAGCGCGAAAAGACGGCCCGCACTTTATGCAGCAGCTCTGACATGTCGGGGTAGTTGCGAATGAACTTCTGCACCACCAAATTCAGCACATGCGTCAGGCAAGGGATGTGCGTCAAACCGGCTAGTCCCAGAGCTGCAACGAGATTTCGCCCATTATCGCACACCACCAGGCCGGGCTTGAGGCTCACCGGCAGCAACCACTCGTCGGTCTGTTGTTCTATACCCCGACACAACTCCTGTGCGGTGTGGGGCCTGTCCCCCAAACATATGAGTTTCAGAATGGCCTGCTGACGTTTACCCCGTGCTGTGCTGAAGTTGGTGGTGAAGGTGTGTGGCTGACTGGATGAGCAGGTGGAAGAAGAGGAGGAGGAAGCTGAGTAGGAGGAGGAGGAGACAGGAGGCAAAGAATGTTGCCCTGCGATCCTTGGCGGCGGAAGGACGTGCGCCAAACAGCTCTCCGCCTGGGGCCCAGCCGCCACTACATTTACCCAGTGTGCAGTTAGGGAGATATAGCGTCCCTGGCCGTGCTTACTAGTCCACGTATCTGTGGTTAGGTGGACCTTGCCACAGATGGCGTTGCGCAGTGCACACTTGATTTTATCGGACACTTGTTTGTGCAGGGAAGGCACGGCTCTCTTGGAGAAGTAGTGGCGGCTGGGAACAACATACTGTGGGACAGCAAGTGACATGAGCTGTTTGAAGCTGTGTGTGTCCACCAGCCTAAATGACAGCATTTCATAGGCCAGTAGTTTAGAAATGCTGGCATTGAGGGCCAGGGATCGAGGGTGGCTAGGTGGGAATTTACGCTTTCTCTCAAATGTTTGTGAGATGGAGAGCTGAACGCTGCCGTGTGACATGGTTGAGATGCTTGGTGACGCAGGTGGTGGTGTTGGTGGTACATCCCATGTTTGCTGGGCGGCAGGTGCCAACGTTCTTCCAGAGGCAGAGGAAGAGGCCGAGGCGGCGGCAGCAGCAGAAGAGGCCGAGGCGGCAGCAGCAGAAGAGGCAGCAGGGGGAGCCTGAGTGACTTCCTTGTTTTTAAGGTGTTTACTCCACTGCAGTTCATGCTTTGCATGCAGGTGCCTAGTCATGCAGGTTGTGCTAAGGTTCAGAACGTTAATGCCTCGCTTCAGGCTCTGATGGCACAGGTGCAAACCACTCGGGTCTTGTCGTCAGCACATTGTTTGAAGAAGTGCCATGCCAGGGAACTCCTTGAAGCTGCCTTTGGGGTGCTCGGTCCCAGATGGCGGCGGTCAGTAGCAGGCGGAATCTCTTGGCGGCGGGTGTTCTGATTTTGCCCACTGCTCCCTCTTTTGCTACGCTGTTGGCTCGGTCTCACCACTGCCTCTTCCTCCGAACTCTGAAAGTCAGTGGCACGACCTTCATTCCATGTGGGGTCTAGGACCTCATCGTCCCCTGCATCGTCTTCCACCCAGTCTTGATCCCTGACCTCCTGTTCAGTCTGCACACTGCAGAAAGACGCAGCAGTTGGCACCTGTGTTTCGCTCATCATCAGAGACGTGCTGAGGTGGTATTCCCATGTCCTCATCATCAGGAAACATAAGTGGTTGTGCGTTAGTGCATTCTATCTCTTCCACCCCTGGTGAAGAGCTAGGTGGATGCCCTTGGGAAACCCTGGCAGCAGAGTCTTCAAACAGCATAAGAGACTGCTGCATAACTTGAGGCTCAGACAATTTCCCTGATATGCATGGGGGTGATGTGACAGACTGATGGGCTTGGTTTTCATGCGCCATCTGTGCGCTTTCTGCAGAAGACTGGGTGGGAGATAATGTGAACGTGCTGGATGCACTGTCGGCCACCCAATTGACTAATGCCTGTACCTGCTCAGGCCTTACCATCCTTAGAACGGCATTGGGCCCCACCAAATATCCCTGTAAATTCTGGCGGCTACTGGGACCTGAGGTAGTTGGTACACTAGGACGTGTGGCTGTGGCAGAACGGCCACGTCCTCTCCCAGCACCAGAGGGTCCACTAACACCACCACGACCATGTCCACGTCCGCGTCCCTTATTAGATGTTTTCCTCATTGTTCCCGTTCACCACAATTTTGAGAATGGCAAATTTGGGAATAGTTTTTCAACACAGAAAACAGAAAAAAAAGTGTGCTTTTACGGTCGCTACAAATAACTTGACCAGCTAAAACAGTACAGATTTGCTTGAATAGAAATGTGAGACCTGTTTTTTTTTGCACTGTGTGACAGGTTAAGGTTTAATCTCAGAATCAGACTTCTATCTGCACGGTAGCGTGTGTCTTAGGTTTTTCTGAATGACACTATCAGTACCTTCAATGTAAGATATCATTTTAGGGATAGATTTCAAGTAGGCCTCAAATACCAGAAACTAGTTATTTTGAGAATGGCAAATTTGGGAATAGTTTTTCAACCCAGAAAAAAAAAAGGGCTTTTACTGTCGCTACAAATAACTTGACCAGCTAAAACAGTACAGATTTGCTTGAATAGAAATGTGAGACCTGTTTTTTTTTGCACTGTGTGACAGGTTAAGGTTTAATCTCAGAATCAGACTTCTATCTGCACGGTAGCGTGTGTCTTAGGTTTTTCTGAATGACACTATCAGTACCTTCAATGTAAGATATCCTTTTTGGGATAGATTTCAAGTAGGCCTCAAATACCAGAAACTAGTTATTTTGAGAATGGCAAATTTCGGAATAGTTTTTCAACCTAGAAAAAAAAAAGTGCTTTTACGGTCGCTACAAATAACTTGACCAACTAAAACAGTACAGATTTGCTTGAATAGAAATGTGAGACCTGTTTTTTTTTTGCACTGTGTGACAGGTTAAGGTTTAATCTCAGAATCAGACTTCTATCCGCACGGTAGCGTGTGTCTTAGGTTTTTCTGAATGACACTATCAGTACCTTCAACGTAAGATATCCTTTTTGGGATAGATTTCAAGTAGGCCTCAAATACCAGAAACTAGTTATTTTGAGAATGGCAAATTTGGGAATAGTCTTTCAACCCAGAAAAAAAAGGGCTTTTACGTTCGCTACAAATAACTTGACCAACTAAAACAGTACAGATTTGCTTGAATAGAAATGTGAGACCTGTTTTTTTTTTGCACTGTGTGACAGGTTAAGGTTTAATCACAGAATCAGACTTCTATCTGCACGGTAGCGTGTGTCTTAGGTTTTTCTGAATGACACTATCAGTACCTTCAATGTAAGATATCCTTTTTGGGATAGATTTCAAGTAGGCCTCAAATACCAGAAACTAGTTATTTTGAGAATGGCAAATTTGGGAATAGTTTTTCAACCCAGAAAAAAAAAAGGGCTTTTACGGTCGCTACAAATAACTTGACCAACTAAAACAGTACAGATTTGCTTGAATAGAAATGTGAGACCTGTTTTTTTTTTGCACTGTGTGACAGGTTAAGGTTTAATCACAGAATCAGACTTCTATCTGCACGGTAGCGTGTGTCTTAGGTTTTTCTGAATGACACTATTAGTACCTTCAATGTAAGATATCCTTTTTGGGATAGATTTCAAGTAGGCCTCAAATACCAGAAACTAGTTATTTTGAGAATGGCAAATTTGGGAATAGTTTTTCAACCCAGAAAAAAAAGTGTGCTTTTACGGTCACTACAAATAACTTGACCAGCTAAAACAGTACAGATTTGCTTGAATAGAAATGTGAGACCTGTTTTTTTTTGCACTGTGTGACAGGTTAAGGTTTAATCTCAGAATCAGACTTCTATCTGCATGGTAGCGTGTGTCTTAGGTTTTTCTGAATGACACTATCAGTACCTTCAATGTAAGATATCCTTTTTGGGATATATTTCAAGTAGGCCTCAAATACCAGAAACTAGTTATTTTGAGAATGGCAAATTTGGGAATAGTTTTTCAAACCATAAAAAAAAATTTGCTTTTACGGTCACTACAAATAACTTGACCAGCTAAAACAGTACAGATTTTCTTGAATAGAAATGTGAGACCTATTTTTTTTGCACTGTGTGACAGGTTAAGGTTTAATCTCAGAATCAGACTTCTATCTGCACGGTAGCGTGTGTCTTAGGTTTTTCTGAATGACACTATCAGTACCTTCAATGTAAGATATTCTTTTTGGGATAGATTTCAGGTAGGCCTCAAATACCAGAAACTAGTTATTTTGAGAATGGCAAATTTGGGAATAGTTTTTCAACCCAGAAAAAAAAAGGGCTTTTACGGTCGCTACAAATAACTAGACCAACTAAAACAGTACAGATTTGCTTGAATAGAAATGTGAGACCTGTTTTTTTTTTGCACTGTGTGACAGGTTAAGGTTTAATCACAGAATCAGACTTCTATCTGCACGGTAGCGTGTGTCTTAGGTTTTTCTGAATGACACTATTAGTACCTTCAATGTAAGATATCCTTTTTGGGATAGATTTCAAGTAGGCCTCAAATACCAGAAACTAGTTATTTTGAGAATGGCAAATTTGGGAATAGTTTTTCAACCCAGAAAAAAAAGTGTGCTTTTACGGTCACTACAAATAACTTGACCAGCTAAAACAGTACAGATTTGCTTGAATAGAAATGTGAGACCTGTTTTTTTTTGCACTGTGTGACAGGTTAAGGTTTAATCTCAGAATCAGACTTCTATCTGCACGGTAGCGTGTGTCTTAGGTTTTTCTGAATGACACTATCAGTACCTTCAATGTAAGATATCCTTTTTGGGATAGATTTCAAGTAGGCCTCAAATACCAGAAACTAGTTATTTTGAGAATGGCAAATTTGGGAATAGTTTTTCAAACCAGAAAAAAAAATTTGTTTTTACGGTCACTACAAATAACTTGACCAGCTAAAACAGTACAGATTTGCTTGAATAGAAATGTGAGACCTGTTTTTTTTTTGCACTGTGTGACAGGTTAAGGTTTAATCTCAGAATCAGACTTCTATCTGCACGGTAGCGTGTGTCTTAGGTTTTTCTGAATGACACTATCAGTACCTTCAATGTAAGATATCCTTTTTGGGATAGATTTCAAGTAGGCCTCATATACCAGAAACTAGTTATTTTGAGAATGGCAAATTTGGGAATAGTTTTTCAACCCAGAACAAAAAGTGTGCTTTTACGGTCACTACAAATAACTTGATAGCTAAAACAGTACAGATTTGGTTGAATAGAAATGTCAGGTCTATTTTTTAGGCGCTGGGTGACAGGCTCAACTTGCTCAACAGGCTCAACTTGCCCCTGTCACACATTTAGGCCCAGGCACCCAGGCAGAGGAGAGAGGTCCCGTAACAGAGAATCTGGCGTTATGTCAGCACAGAATAAGTCTTCATGTCATAGCAGAGAATCAGGCTTCACGTCACCCACCACTGGAACAGGCCACTGTCACACATTTAGGCCCCGGCACCCAGACAGAGGAGAGGTTCATTCAACTTTGGGTTGCCCCGCAATATAATGGTAAAAGGAAATTAAAAATAGTATTGAATGAGGAAGTGCCCTGGAGTACAATAATATATGGTTAAGGGGAGGTAGTTAATGTCTAATCTGCACAAGGGATGGACAGGTCCTGTGGGATCCATGCCTGGTTCATTTTTATGAACGTCAGCTTGTCCACATTGGCTGTAGACAGGCGGCTGCGTTTGTCTGTAATGACGCCCCCTGCTGTGCTGAAAACACGTTCAGACAAAACGCTGGCCGCCGGGCAGGCCAGCACCTCCAAGGCATAAAAGGCTAGCTCTGGCCACGTGGACAATTTGGAGACCCAGAAGTTGAATGGGGCCGAACCATCAGTCAGTACGTGGAGGGGTGTGCACAGGTACTGTTCCACCATGTTAGTGAAATGTTGCCTCCTGCTAACACGTTCCGTATCAGGTGGTGGTGCACTTAGCTGTAGCGTGTTGACAAAACTTTTCCACATCTCTGCCATGCTAACCCTGCCCTCAGAGGAGCTGGCCGTAACACAGCTGCGTTGGCGACCTCTTGATCCTCCTCTGCCTTCGCCTTGGGCTTCCACTGGTTCCTCTGTGACATTTGGGAATGCTCTCAGTAGCGCGTCTACCAACGTGCGCTTGTACTCGCGCATCTTCCTATCACGCTCCAGTGTAGGAAGTAAGGTGGGCACATTGTCTTTGTACCGGGGATCCAGCAGGGTGGCAACCCAGTAGTCCGCACACGTTAAAATGTGGGCAACTCTGCTGTCGTTGCGCAGGCACTGCAGCATGTAGTCGCTCATGTGTGCCAGGCTGCCCAGAGTTAAGGACAAGCTGTCCTCTGTTGGAGGCGTATCGTCATCGTCCTGTGTTTCCCCCCAGCCACGCACCAGTGATGGGCCCGAGCTGCTTTGGGTGCCACCCCGCTGTGAACATGCTTCATCCTCATCCTCCTCCACCTCCTCCTCATCCTCGTCCTCCTCGTCCTCCAGTAGTGGGCCCTGTCTGGCCACATTTGTACCTGGCCTCTGGTGTTGCAAAAAACCGACCTCTGAGTCACTTCGAAGAGACTGGCCTGAAAGTGCTAAAAATTACCCCTCTTCCTCCTCTTCCTCCTGGGCCACCTCCTCTTCCATCATCGCCCTAAGTGTTTTCTCAAGGAGACATAGAAGTGGTATTGTAACGCTGATAACGGCGTCATCGCCACTGGCCATGTTGGTGGAGTACTCGAAACAGCGCAACAGGGCACACAGGTCTTGCATGGAGGCCCAGTCATTGGTGGTGAAGTGTGTCTGATCCACAGTGCGACTGACCCGTGCGTGCTGCAGCTGAAATTCCACTATGGCCAGCTGCTGCTCGCACAGTCTGTCCAGCATATGCAAGGTGGAGTTCCACCTGGTGGGTACGTCGCATATGAGGCGGTGAGCGGGAAGGCGGAAGTTATGCTGTAGCACAGACAGGCGAGCAGCGGCAGGGTGTGAACGCCGGAAGCGCGAAAAGACGGCCCGCACTTTATGCAGCAGCTCTGACATGTCGGGGTAGTTGCGAATGAACTTCTGCACCACCAAATTCAGCACATGCGTCAGGCAAGGGATGTGCGTCAAACCGGCTAGTCCCAGAGCTGCAACGAGATTTCGCCCATTATCGCACACCACCAGGCCGGGCTTGAGGCTCACCGGCAGCAACCACTCGTCGGTCTGTTGTTCTATACCCCGCCACAACTCCTGTGCGGTGTGGGGCCTGTCCCCCAAACATATGAGTTTCAGAATGGCCTGCTGACGTTTACCCCGTGCTGTGCTGAAGTTGGTGGTGAAGGTGTGTGGCTGACTGGATGAGCAGGTGGAAGAAGAGGAGGAGGAAGCTGAGTAGGAGGAGGAGGAGACAGGAGGCAAAGAATGTTGCCCTGCGATCCTTGGCGGCGGAAGGACGTGCGCCAAACAGCTCTCCGCCTGGGGCCCAGCCGCCACTACATTTACCCAGTGTGCAGTTAGGGAGATATAGCGTCCCTGGCCGTGCTTACTAGTCCACGTATCTGTGGTTAGGTGGACCTTGCCACAGATGGCGTTGCGCAGTGCACACTTGATTTTATCGGACACTTGTTTGTGCAGGGAAGGCACGGCTCTCTTGGAGAAGTAGTAGCGGCTGGGAACAACATACTGTGGGACAGCAAGTGACATGAGCTGTTTGAAGCTGTGTGTGTCCACCAGCCTAAATGACAGCATTTCATAGGCCAGTAGTTTAAAAAATGCTGGCATTGAGGGCCAGGGATCGAGGGTGGCTAGGTGTGAATTTACGCTTTCTCTCAAATGTTTGTGAGATGGAGAGCTGAACGCTGCCGTGTGACATGGTTGAGATGCTTGGTGACGCAGGTGGTGGTGTTGGTGGTACATCCCATGTTTGCTGGGCGGCAGTGCCAACGTTCCTCCAGAGGCAGAGGAAGAGGCCGAGGCGGCGGCAGCAGCAGAAGAGGCCGAGGCGGCAGCAGCAGAAGAGGCAGCAGGGGGAGCCTGAGTGACTTCCTTGTTTTTAAGGTGTTTACTCCACTGCAGTTCATGCTTTGCATGCAGGTGCCTGGTCATGCAGGTTGTGCTAAGGTTCAGAACGTTAATGCCTCGCTTCAGGCTCTGATGGCACAGGTGCAAACCACTCGGGTCTTGTCGTCAGCACATTGTTTGAAGAAGTGCCATGCCAGGGAACTCCTTGAAGCTGCCTTTGGGGTGCTCGGTCCCAGATGGCGGCGGTCAGTAGCAGGCGGAGTCTCTTGGTGGCGGGTGTTCTGATTTTGCCCACTGCTCCCTCTTTTGCTACGCTGTTGGCTCGGTCTCACCACTGCCTCTTCCTCCGAACTCTGAAAGTCAGTGGCACGACCTTCATTCCATGTGGGGTCTAGGACCTCATCGTCCCCTGCATCGTCTTCCACCCAGTCTTGATCCCTGACCTCCTGTTCAGTCTGCACACTGCAGAAAGACGCAGCAGTTGGCACCTGTGTTTCGCTCATCATCAGAGACGTGCTGAGGTGGTATTCCCTTGTCCTCATCATCAGGAAACATAAGTGGTTGTGCGTTAGTGCATTCTATCTCTTCCACCCCTGGTGAAGAGCTAGGTGGATGCCCTTGGGAAACCCTGGCAGCAGAGTCTTCAAACAGCATAAGAGACTGCTGCATAACTTGAGGCTCAGACAATTTCCCTGATATGCATGGGGGTGATGTGACAGACTGATGGGCTTGGTTTTCATGCGCCATCTGTGCGCTTTCTGCAGAAGACTGGGTGGGAGATAATGTGAACGTGCTGGATGCACTGTCGGCCACCCAATTGACTAATGCCTGTACCTGCTCAGGCCTTACCATGCTTAGAACGGCATTGGGCCCCACCAAATATCCCTGTAAATTCTGGCGGCTTCTGGGACCTGAGGTAGTTGGTACACTAGGACGTGTGGCTGTGGCAGAACGGCCACGTCCTCTCCCAGCACCAGAGGGTCCACTAACACCACCACGACCATGTCCACGTCCGCGTCCCTTATTAGATGTTTTCCTCTTTGTTCCCGTTCACCACAATTTTGAGAATGGCAAATTTGGGAATAGTTTTTCAACACAGAAAAAAAAGTGTGCTTTTACGGTCGCTACAAATAACTTGACCAGCTAAAACAGTACAGATTTGCTTGAATAGAAATGTGAGACCTGTTTTTTTTTGCACTGTGTGACAGGTTAAGGTTTAATCTCAGAATCAGACTTCTATCTGCACGGTAGCGTGTGTCTTAGGTTTTTCTGAATGACACTATCAGTACCTTCAATGTAAGATATCCTTTTAGGGATAGATTTCAAGTAGGCCTCAAATACCAGAAACTAGTTATTTTGAGAATGGCAAATTTGGGAATAGTTTTTCAACCCAGAAAAAAAAAAAGGGCTTTTACGGTCGCTACAAATAACTTGACCAGCTAAAACAGTACAGATTTGCTTGAATAGAAATGTGAGACCTGTTTTTTTTGCACTGTGTGACAGGTTAAGGTTTAATCTCAGAATCAGACTTCTATCTGCACGGTAGCGTGTGTCTTAGGTTTTTCTGAATGACACTATCAGTACCTTCAATGTAAGATATCCTTTTTGGGATAGATTTCAAGTAGGCCTCAAATACCAGAAACTAGTTATTTTGAGAATGGCAAATTTGGGAATAGTTTTTCAACCCAGAAAAAAAAAAGTGCTTTTACGGTCGCTACAAATAACTTGACCAACTAAAACAGTACAGATTTGCTTGAATAGAAATGTGAGACCTGTTTTTTTTTTGCACTGTGTGACAGGTTAAGGTTTAATCACAGAATCAGACTTCTATCTGCACGGTAGCGTGTGTCTTAGGTTTTTCTGAATGACACTATCAGTACCTTCAATGTAAGATATCCTTTTTGGGATAGATTTCAAGTAGGCCTCAAATACCAGAAACTAGTTATTTTGAGAATGGCAAATTTGGGAATAGTTTTTCAACCCAGAAAAAAAAGTGTGCTTTTACGGTCACTACAAATAACTTGACCAGCTAAAACAGTACAGATTTGCTTGAATAGAAATGTGAGACCTGTTTTTTTTTGCACTGTGTGACAGGTTAAGGTTTAATCTCAGAATCAGACTTCTATCTGCACGGTGCGTGTGTCTTAGGTTTTTCTGAATGACACTATCAGTAACTTCAATGTAAGATATCCTTTTTGGGATAGATTTCAAGTAGGCCTCAAATACCAGAAACTAGTTATTTTGAGAATGGCAAATTTGGGAATAGTCTTTCAACCCAGAAAAAAAAGGGCTTTTACGGTCGCTACAAATAACTTGACCAACTAAAACAGTACAGATTTGCTTGAATAGAAATGTGAGACCTGTTTTTTTTTTGCACTGTGTGACAGGTTAAGGTTTAATCACAGAATTAGACTTTTATCTGCACGGTAGCGTGTGTCTTAGGTTTTTCTGAATGACACTATCAGTACCTTCAATGTAAGATATCCTTTTTGGGATAGATTTCAAGTAGGCCTCAAATACCAGAAACTAGTTATTTTGAGAATGTCAAATTTGGGAATAGTTTTTCAACCCAGAAAAAAAAAAGGGCTTTTACGGTCACTACAAATAACTTGACCAACTAAAACAGTACAGATTTGCTTGAATAGAAATGTGAGACCTGTTTTTTTTTTTGCACTGTGTGACAGGTTAAGGTTTAATCACAGAATCAGACTTCTATCTGCACGGTAGCGTGTGTCTTAGGTTTTTCTGAATGACACTATCAGTACCTTCAATGTAAGATATCCTTTTTGGGATAGATTTCAAGTAGGCCTCAAATACCAGAAACTAGTTATTTTGAGAATGGCAAATTTGGGAATAGTTTTTCAACCCAGAAAAAAAAGTGTGCTTTTACGGTCACTACAAATAACTTGACCAGCTAAAACAGTACAGATTTTCTTGAATAGAAATGTGAGACCTATTTTTTTGCACTGTGTGACAGGTTAAGGTTTAATCTCAGAATCAGACTTCTATCTGCACGGTAGCGTGTGTCTTAGGTTTTTCTGAATGACACTATCAGTACCTTCAATGTAAGATATCCTTTTTGGGATAGATTTCAGGTAGGCCTCAAATACCAGAAACTAGTTATTTTGAGAATGGCAAATTTGGGAATAGTTTTTCAACCCAGAAAAAAAAATGGGCTTTTACGGTCGCTACAAATAACTTGACCAGCTAAAACAGTACAGATTTGCTTGAATAGAAATGTGAGACCTGTTTTTTTTTGCACTGTGTGACAGGTTAAGGTTTAATCTCAGAATCAGACTTCTATCTGTACGGTAGCGTGTGTCTTAGGTTTTTCTGAATGACACTATCAGTACCTTCAATGTAAGATATCCTTTTTGGGATAGATTTCAAGTAGGCCTCAAATACCAGAAACTAGTTATTTTGAGAATGGCAAATTTGGGAATAGTTTTTCAACCCAGAAAAAAAAAAGGGCTTTTACGGTCGCTACAAATAACTAGACCAACTAAAACAGTACAGATTTGCTTGAATAGAAATGTGAGACCTGTTTTTTTTTTGCACTGTGTGACAGGTTAAGGTTTAATCACAGAATCAGACTTCTATCTGCACGGTAGCGTGTGTCTTAGGTTTTTCTGAATGACACTATTAGTACCTTCGATGTAAGATATCCTTTTTGGGATAGATTTCAAGTAGGCCTCAAATACCAGAAACTAGTTATTTTGAGAATGGCAAATTTGGGAATAGTTTTTCAACCCAGAAAAAAAAGTGTGCTTTTACGGTCACTACAAATAACTTGACCAGCTAAAACAGTACAGATTTGCTTGAATAGAAATGTGAGACCTGTTTTTTTTTGCACTGTGTGACAGGTTAAGGTTTAATCTCAGAATCAGACTTCTATCTGCACGGTAGCGTGTGTCTTAGGTTTTTCTGAATGACACTATCAGTACCTTCAATGTAATATATCCTTTTTGGGATAGATTTCAAGTAGGCCTCATATACCAGAAACTAGTTATTTTGAGAATGGCAAATTTGGGAATAGTTTTTCAACCCAGAACAAAAAGTGTGCTTTTACGGTCACTACAAATAACTTGACCAGCTAAAACAGTACAGATTTGGTTGAATAGAAATGTCAGGTCTATTTTTTAGGCGCTGGGTGACAGGCTCAACTTGCCCCTGATGTAGTATATGGCCAAAAAATAACCACACTGTTGATGGTTAAATGCACTTGGGTGACACAGGCTCAGCCTGCACCAGATGTAGTATATGGCCAAAAAATAATCAGACTGTTGATGGTTAAATGCACTTCGGTGACACAGGCTCAGCCTGCAGCTGATGTAGTATATGGCCAAAAAATAACCAGACTGTTGATGGTTAAATGCACTTCGGTGACACAGGCTCAGCCTTCAGCTTATGTAGGATATAGCACAAAATAACCACACTATTGATGGTTAAATACACTTGGTGATAGCTTGTGCTGGCGCACCACAAGTCACAAAATGGCCGCCGATCACCCCAGAAGAAAAGTGATCTAAAAACGCTCTGGGCAGCCTCAAAAAAGTGAGCAAGTCAATACTAGCACTTCAATGATCCACAGCTGCAGATCGATCACAGAATGAAGTCTTTTGGAGGAGTTAATCACTGCCTAATCTCGCCCTAACGTCGCAGCTGCAACCTCTCCCTATGCTTCAATCAGCAGAGTGACGTGCAGCGCAACGTGACCAAAGCTTATATAGAGGCTGGGTCACATGCTGCACTGGCCAATCACAGCCATGCCAATAGTAGGCAAGGCTGTGATGGCCTCTTGGGGCAAGTAGTATGACGCTTGTTGATTGGCTGCTTTGCAGCCTTTCAAAAAGCACCAAGAAAGCGCGGAACACCGAACCCGAACACGGACTTTTACGAAAATGTTCAGGTTCGGGTCCGTGTCATGGACACCCCAAAATTCGGTACGAACCCGAACTATACAGTTCGGGTTCGCTCATCCCTAGTAATATACCCTTTTTCAGACAATTGCCTTTATGGAATGGCCGGTAGGTAGACTAGGCCTCTGAGGACCATCCACAGGTTTGTCCATAGGTTGCTAATCATTCTGTCAGCAAATGTGGAATCAATAGTGGAAATTATACATCCTCACTTCCAAAGTCAAAGTCTATACATTTGGATCTCCTTTCAGTGAGATGCTGTTTATTCAGATTCTAATTTATAAGAAGTACTGTAGTAGTACACATAAGTAATAGTAATTATACTACTCAGGAGGGTCTTTTTACGTTGTAGATCCCATCTAATTATTTGGAATGCATTATGAAGGTATCAAACTCTTCCTGAAGGCTTCAGTATAAAGGTATTCACTTTTAACATCACTGTACCTACAATTTTTATGTACAGAAAAAAATAGCAAAATAACACTAACACAAAATAAATCAAAATTTATTGGATTTAAAGGACATCTGTTTTGGTCCCATGATCATATGTGCCCACATTGCCCTCTTCATTTTGATTGCTAGAGCCAGACAGTTAAACAACATCACAGCTGGCCCTGTCAAAGTGCAGTGGACGTAGCAATTGCAGAGACAGCAGAGCCTCTAGGTGTAAGGCTACTTTCACACTAGCGTTTCTATTTTCCGGTATTGAGATCTGTCATCAAAACACTTCCGTTTTGTCCCCATTCATTGTGTGACTCAGTGAGAGGTTTTGTCTGAGAAAACAGGTATTTTCCTCCCAGCATGTGCTGCTGGGCTGATTTACAGCCAGGTGAGGTCAAATAACGGACTTTAAGTGCCGGTCCGGGTTTTGACAGCACCTGGCTGTCCTTAAACAGGCAGCTGGGCTCAGAAGCGAGGTCTCTGTGTTGGGATCTGGGAGCCTTGTGTCTGGGTGAAGGGTTGCTACCCGTTTGGCGTGAAAAGAGGTTGGTGCTGCTATGGTCAAGGACTCTTTGAGGCAGAATTGCTGCATGGTGTGAATTAACACCAACACCGCAAGGTGACTTTTTGTTTGACTAGGACTGCTTGTTTTGTCACTTGCCTAAAGTGTGAATAAAACACTGAATGGTTTGATCCAGAGAACTTGTTGTTGCCTCTATACTGCGTCCGCTAATCCTGTCTCCCAGAGTGAAACCCCACAATTGTCAAAATGCTCCAAAATATATTCAGTTCTGTTGCATTCTCATACTGGAGAGCAAACCGCAGCAAGCTGTGGTTTTATTTCCGTCACGGGATGCAGAGCAAGATGGGTCCGTCATGACCCACAATGCAAGTCAATGGGGATGGATCCATTTAACTCTGACACAATAGAAAACAGATCCATCCCCCATTGACTTTCAATGGAGTTCATGATGGATCCGTCTCTGGTATGTTAAAGATAATACAACCGGATCATCTGTTCATAACCCTGCCGGATCCAGCAAAAACGCTAGTGTGAAAGTAGTCTAACAACAATGCCCATGTTGCTCCTAGAGGCTCATTTGCATATATTAAAACATCATGTTTCTTAGCAATGCAGCACATATGAACATGGCACCAGCACAGATGTCTTCAGCTGCTAAGCACACATGCAACAGGTCAGCAGTTTACATAGATACAAGTCTGCTGACAGATGCCTTTAAGGCTATAGATTCCTTGAAGGTTTCAGAAAAAGCAACATGGCATCACAAGTATATTTGACTTACATTATAGGCCTCATGCACACTACCGTTGTTTTATTCCGTGTCCGTTGCGCCGTTTTTCGTGATTTTCTGCGGACCCATTGATTTTCAACTCGGCTAATGCACTGTTTGCCATCCGCGTCCGTGATCCGTGGTTCCAGTCCGTCAAAAAAATATAACCTGTCCTATTATTTTCGCGGAAAATGGTTCACGGACCCATTCAAGTCAATGGGACCGCTAAAAAATGCAGAGGCACACAAGATTGTCATCCGCGTCCGTTTTTTTCCTATCATTTGCATGGCAAACCTGTCTTAGACTTTTTTTTACATTCCTTCATGTCTGGTGATCCTCCAAAAATAAAGGAAGACACATGGAAACAAAAACGGAAACGGATCACGGAACAACGGAACCCCATTTTGCGGACCGATAAAAACATCTGTCGTGTGCATGAGGCCTTAGACAGACCAATACAATTGGATATACCATACATCAATAACATGCAATAAAATTATGCCTAGGAGACAAACTGTCCTGGAGGGAGTGTTGTTTCAGACCTCTTTAAGTGTCTGCCAGTTACAAAAAGGCTGAGTTTGGTGAAACATGAAAAAAACAACAACAAAAAAAACATGAAAAACAATCATAGATCCAATGAAAACTCTACATTGGCTTTGCAATATTTTACATGATATAACAGCACATCTCAGAACAGACCCCATCTTTAAATAGAACCAACACCAGGCCCTCATTTAAAAACACCAGACGCTTCTCTATTTACAGTAAATCTCTGACTAAACCCTGTATTTATACATGTCCCAGATTACCCGATCAGAGCCCAACTTATACAGATCCCAGGTAAAACACTTCATTTATACAGACCCCACACCATATCACCTATTTATAGAGAGCCCAGACCATACTCCAATTTATTCTGACCTCACACCATGTCTTCTTTTATACAGATCACTGACCGCAATCCCATTTATAAGAACCCCAGACCATAAGCCCATTCATACACACTCCCGATCATTCCCCTCTTTTATGTGGACCCCACACCAAGCTAGGAGTTGGAGGAGGATGAGGACTGGAGACACTGAAGACATTTGTGGGCTCTTCCTGAATCATAACCCTTTCATTAGTGTAACAATACAGGAGGATGTAACAAATGGCAGTCTGGAACCTCCAGGCTGATAAAAGACACTCAGTGTCTCTAAAGCCTGTATTGAGCCAGCGATTCCCGGCAATCACTTGATATCTAGCAGAGGAGACCGCTGCTATTACATGCAGAGATTTCCTCTGGAGCATGGGGAGGGGTGATAGCTATGCCATCACTCTCATCCCCATGCTGTCTAGATCACCATTCGACAGCATGATCTGCCATCCGCAGATTTTTAAATTCACTCGGCCGCTTCATCCTCAATGCGCCTGCGCCGATGACGTCACATCTACACCCGGCGCAGGCGCATTGAGGAGCGAGCGGCCGCCTCTCAGTGCGCCTGCGCAGATTGAAGATAGGTACGGCCGCGGCGCAAGCGCCAGATATTGAATGAAAACAGGCAGGGCCAGCAGAGAACGATTCCGTTCCCTGGCCCTGTCAATCAACAAGCGGAGGGGGCGTCATTACGGTCGGAGGATGCGGCTGCTACCAGCAAGTAGCCGCCCTACTTGCTGGTAGCAAGGTAATTTACATATTATAAAAATCTATTTTTAGCAAATTCTAGGGAACGAAAATCATTAATTAGCTTATGTATGCTGAGATCGCAGTGTAGGGATTATTAGTAAAGAAAAAAAAAACGGTTTAATGGGGTGACAGAAGCCTTTTAACACATCAAGGGTTAACAGCGGAACAAAACTCAATATTTATTACCCCGATTCAGCGGTTTACAGAAACACCCCACATGTGGTCATAAACTGATGTAAGGGCACAGTACGGTGCAGAAGGAAAGGAACGCCATATGGTTTTTGGAAGGAAAATTTTTCTGGACAGTTTTTAGACACCATGTACCATTTGAAGCCCCCTGATGCACCCCTACAATAGAAACTCCCAATAGTGACTCCATTTTGGAAACTATGGGATAAGGTGACAGTTTTATGGGTACTAGGTAAGGTAACCAAAAAAATGTCTGTTCTAGCACTGTTTCTATTTTCTACAACATTCATCTGATAGGGTAGATCAAGTGCCATTTTTATAGAGCAGGTTGTTACGGACACCTTATTTTTTTAATTTTATCTTGTGCATGGACTTGTTTTTTGAAGGAAGAGTTGATGTTTTTATTGGTACCATTTTTGGGTGCATATGATTTTTTGATCATTCATTATAACACTTTATGGGACAAGGTGACCAAAAAAAAAAAAAAAAGGTAATTTTGGCAGTTTATTAAATTTTACAGCATTCACCTGAGGGGTTAGGTCATGTGATATTTTTATAGAGCAGATTGTTATGGACACAGCGATACTTAATATGTATACTTTTTTATTTATTTCACTTTAACACAATAATAGCATATTTGATGTTTTAGTGTCTCCATGTTCTGAGAGCTATATATTTTTTATTTTTTTTGCGATTTTCTTATGTAGGGCTCATTTTTTATGGGATGAAGTGACAGTTTTATTGGTATCATTTTGTGGGACATATGCCTTTTTGATCGCTTGGTGTTGCACTTCTTGTGATGTAAGGTGACAAAAATGGCTTTTTTGACACCGTTTTTATTTTATTTGTATTATAGTGTTTATCGGACGATGTGGATCATGTGATATATTTATAGAGACGGTCTTTATGGACACGGCAATACCTAATGTGTGTTTTTTCTTTTTTTTATTCTAAAATCAGGGCAAAGGGTCATTTTTTTATTTTTTACTTTCAACTATTTTTTTTTATTGACTTTAACTTTTGGGGGTCTGATCCCCTCTGCAATGCATTACAATACATCTGTATTGTAATGCATTGCCTCTTAGTGTATTACTCTGTGTAATACACTAACAGGTTGCCTAGGAGATCCAGCCTCGAGGCTGGATCTCCTGGGCAGCCGTAGAAGGCGGGTTAGGTGCCGTGCAAAGCATTGGGTAGCCTCTGCATGGCATTGGGCTGCCTTCTCACCCATTGGGTCCCCACCATAGCAGCGCGGGGACCCGATGGGCTCCCTCACCTGCAGCAAACCCCTTCTATGTCATGGTCAGCACAGACCGTGGCATAGGAGGGGTAATACGCCGGCATCGGTGAAAACACTGATGCTGGCGCATACAGCAGGGGTCTAGCTAACGGGAACAGCCGCTCCCCTGCAGCTGATTGGGTGGGCGCAGATCCTGCACCCGCCCGATCAGCGCTCCGTATAAGTACTGCGCTGGGCGGCAAGTCACGTCCTACTGCGCCGTATTACAGCGCTGGTTGGAAAGGGGTTGAAATTAATAAATGTTCCAAATATCGTTCCTTAATGAGACAGATGGTGTTTAACCTCTTCAGAGCCAAGCCATTTTCAAATTGGACATTTGTCATTTTAACTTTTAATTGGAGTGCTTTTACTTATCCAAGCCATTCTGAGATTGTTTTCTCATGACACTTGATCTTCACTCTTCATTTTAGTGGTAAATGTTTTACCTTTATTAATAAAAAAAAAATCCCAAATTTATGATACTTTCACATTAGCGGCAGGGGAGTCCGGTAGGTGCACAGCCTGTCGGATTGGTCCTGCCGCTAGTTTTTTGTAAATTTCATTTGATCTTTTAGGAAATTAGAAGGCTTAGAAGTTGAAAAGCAATTTTTAATATTTTCAAGTAAATGTATGACTTTTTAAGGACCAGGTTAGTGCTGAATTCACTTACATACTAGAAATCACTATAGAATGAATTGAAGTATCCGAAGTGTACTTTGATCCAAATTTCAGGGAAAATTTGATTAATCAGCGAAGCCGTAACAAATCAATTTTCCCTGAAATGGCTATAAAAAAAAAATAAAAAAATACACTCACCACATCCCGCCCAAAATCTTGTGCACGGTGACGTATGATGTCAGCATGCCGGCCAGCATGATGTCATCACTAGAGAAGAGCATATTATTGGAAAATTGAATTCGGATGCTTAGCTGAAGTTTACTAAAAAAAATTGCTTCGTATGTAGTGGGTGCAATGACAGTGTGAGCACCCAACAGCCATTTCATAGAATTTAGAACCACTTGCTATTAAAAATTTAAAATTACATTTTTTTTAAATTAAAATGTCACTTTTGACCCAATTTTTTCATTTTCACAATGTGTAACAGGAGAAATGCCGCCCCTTAATTATGCATTTTCCCCTTAATACTGCAACACCTCATATATGGTTGTAAACTGTTGTATGCTCAGAAGGCAAGAAGCACCATTTAGCTTTTGGAGGGCAGATTTTGCTGAAATGGTATTTGGTGCACCATATGTCCCATTTGAAGAGACAGTGGAAACCCATATTGGAAACTACACCCTCAAGAAATTTTTCAAGGAGTGTAGTGAGCACTTACACCCAACAGGCATTTCATAGAATTTAAAAACTATTGGCTGTGAAATAAAATTAAAAAAAATACAATAAAATGCTGCTTTAGTCACCACATTATTTTTTTTCACAAGGGGTTTTTGGAGGTTAGCTTTTGTTGGACTGGTTTTTGGTTCCAAGTCACCTTTGAAGAAAGTGACCCTGAAGTACCCCTACAGTGGAAACCCCCAAAAAAGGACCTAATTTTGGAAACACTCTGCAAGGAATTTTTCAAGGTATGTAGGGAACATTTTGACCACAGAGATGTTTTGCAAAACAGATAGAGCAAAGTGAAAATTGCCACAGACATGCCATTTCAGTGCCCAATATCTAATGCCTATAATGTGCTCATGTGATGAAAAGTCAGCCCTTTAATTATTATGCTGTTTTAGAAACACCCAAAATGTGGCACTATTCTTTTGCCCGAACATATGAGAGAGCGCAGGAGTAAAAGAGCATTATGTGCACTTTGAGGCCCAATGTAGTGATTTACACTGCTTCTGCTGACAATTAAAGAGTCTCTGAGGTGAAATAATAAATGGAACACATGAGAAGTGACCCAATTTTGGAAATCTCTCAAGTTGTTCAGTAAGGGTGAGTGAGCATTTTGATGCCACAAGTATTTTGCAGAAATGAATTTGCAGCGGACAATGCAAAGTGAGAATTGCAAGTTTTTCACAGATATGGCATTTCAGTGCCCAATATGTTCTTCCCAGCTGCTGTTATCTGAGACATCGTCAATGTTAGGTAGGTTCTACGTGGAGAGGAAATGCTATAAATGTGGACATAAACTGCTGTTTAGGTATGCTGAAGGTTTCAGAAGGGAAAGGCCACCTTTTGGCTTTTTTTTAGTCCAGAAGGACTGATTTACAGGGGTCATGTTGCTTTTGAACACCCTCTGTGGTACCAGTACAGCCATTTTCCAACAATAAGCTTTTTTATTAATTGTTCTCTTAATGGATCTGTGAGGGCTTATTATTCCAAGCATAAGCTGCCATCATCATTGGTGCTATTTTGCAGTACATACGACTTTTTGATGACTTGATATTATGATTTTTTTGGAGGCGACATGACGAAACATGGCTTTTCTGGCATACGGTAGTTTTTTAATTTTATACATCATTCACCTAACTGGATAGGTCATGTCATATTTTAATAGAACAGGTTATTATGGATGTAGAGATACCAAATATACTTATTTGTTTTTAATTTTCAGTTTTACACAATAAAAGCATTTTTGAAGAAAAACTTGTTTTTGTGTTACCATTTTCTGAAAGTCATTTTTTTTTTTTTGGGTTCATAGTACATTTTGATCACTCAATACTATGATTTTTTTTAAGGTGAAGTAACCAAAAATGGCTGTTCTGGCACAGTTGGTAATTATATATTTTTACAGAATTCACCCGACAGGGTTTATCAAGTGAGATGTTTTTAGAGGAGATCATTCCTCAGACACGGCGATACCTAATATGTCTATTTAATTTAAAAAATTGAAATGAAATTCAGTTTTACACAATAAAAGCATTTTTGAAAAAAAAAAATGGTGTCACCATTTTAAGCTATTGTTGCCATTTTATAGCCATATTTATTAGATTTTTCTGGTGATGGCATTTTGTGGAGAGCTCATTCTTTGCAGGATGAGTTGAAATTTTTATTTGTACCATTTTGGGTAATATAGTAATTTTTTAATCCCTTGATATTATGCTTTTTGGGAGTCTTTATCTGAGGCGGTAGATTAAGCTATATTTTAATAAAGCCGGTTGTTACGGACGTGGCAGTATCTAACATATCTATTTTTTATTTATTTAATTGTAAATAGGTTGATTAGGGGAAATGACACTTTTTTACTTGAAATTTTTATAAAACATTTTTTTTTTAGCTATTTATTTTTGTCCCACTATGACTCTTCAACTGTTGAGGGTCTGATACTGCAATTTGCATATGACAGTTTGTCTATGAAACCTAACATGGAGGCTGGACCTCATAGGCTTCTGTAGCTGCCAGGTCCCAAGGCTTGTGTAAAACATCGGAAAGCCTTAGCAGCCATTAACCCCCTGCGATCTCAGTGTGGGGAGCCGATGGGGTTTGTAAACTACTTATATGCAGCAGTCAGCATTGATCACAGCATATAAGGGGTTAATCTCGGCATCTCCCAGCAATTCAGGAAAATAGAGAAGGGGCCTGGCTGTCAGTAACAGCTGGGCCTCTACCACTGATTGAGCGATTGCAGCTCCTGCGTCCGCCCAGTCAGCACAATGCACATGAACAGCTCTGGTCCAGCACTCCTTGCTGGTTGCGCCGTACACGTATGCCACATGCTATGGAGGGTTTAAATACACACTGGGAGGAAACGTCCAAAAATAATGTCTTAATGAAGGCTGATGCCTGCCCATATTTGAACACAAATAAGTGTGAATTGTGAGAAGAAACAGTGGCTTCATATGAACAAGGCTTGACAAATTTTCCCTTATTGTTTGGATTAGTAGCAGTACAGTGAGGATGCAAGGTCTAAGGTGTGTAGGGGCAAGAGTGGCATGTGGCAGCAATAGCAGCACAGCATGGGACAGACAAGGCAGTAGATTTGTGTGTAGCTGAGTAGGAGTAATAATATTAATGGCAGATAAGTAGATCTAATGGTAATGGCTGTAGAGGGCGTAGCAGCTGTGTGGTAGATGGTAGCAGCAGCAGCAGCAGTCATACAGTATAGAACATGATGGAAGGCAGGCAGACAGCGGCAGTGGCATGTTGGGCCAAGGATAAATAGACATCATCTGCAATGGCAGATCTATATATTGGTCTCAGCTGAAAGGGTGTGAAAATCCTCACAGATCCATGTCTTGTTAATTTTTTAAAAAGTGATGCGTTTTACACTTGAGAAGGACATTTATGTCCGTTTGGGTGTGATGACTAGAGATGAGAAAATTTCAAAAAAAATTGATTCAGCCAGTTCGTCAAATTTTTCCCATAAATATAGCTCGAATTTGTGGCAAAATGCATTAAAAAGCCTTTATAGTGGTGTAGAATACTGTACTTTGCAGTAACACACATAGGGAGTCTGCTGTGGTAGTGAAATAATACTGTGAATCAGTATGACATGTAGACGACAGGAGTCGCTCTTAGAATCACTGCATACTTCACTTATTTGGGCAGTCATGGGGCCAATACTGACCAAATAACTCAAGTGTGAACTCAGCCTTACAGGTCAATGTTAGCGCCAGGTATTAAGAACCATGCAGAGGCGGGGGCAGAGCTAGCGCCGGAGCTAAATGGCAGCGTCTTGCTGAGCTCCGTACACTGACCTGCTGTGATAGCAGCCTACGCAAGCACAGAGACCCTAAACATAGTCAAAATCGGAGGACAGAGACCCTCTGATCTGGGTGCTGTCTCCAAAATGACTAATCCCAACTCGGGGATGGCTAAATTCCTCAAGAAAGCAGCAGGGCCAGGCGCTAAAGAATCCAAAATGTCGCCGCCGAATGACCGCGCTCCTGATGTCGGAGATGAAGGTCAGTCTGATGGGGAAAGTGAAGCAGGTGACATAGAATCCCCCCGGGCCTTACCGGTGTCCAGACGTTTCATCAAATAAGCTCTAGCTGAAACTTTACTCCCGCTGAAACAAGAAATAACAGTCCTGACTCAGGAAATCCAACATGTGGGTCACAGGGTAGAAACTCTGGAGACTACGCAAGCAGCTGCACTTGAACACAGCTCTGCGGTGGCTCAATCCCTCTCCATCTGTCAGATGCATATTAATACACTATATGTGAATATGGAGGATCAAGAGAACCACAGCCGAAGAAATAATCTTCGATTCAGAGGTATACCTGAAGCGGTGACAAACAATGAAATCATGCCCGCTATCAAACAAATTGCAACATCTCTCCTTGGGAGCGAAGATACCTCAGACCTCATAATTGAAAGAGCCCACAGAGCTCTTAGACAAAAACCTAAAAGCACTGAGCCGCCCAGAGACATTATTTGTCGCTTTTTAAATTTTGTGGATAAAGAGAAAATCCTCATTGCTGCGAGGTCCGCAAACAACATTTCTTTTAAGGATAACCCTGTATCGATATACCAGGACTTATCCCCGATCACTCTCCAAAAGAGGAAAATGCTCAAACCCCTCACGGATCACTTACTCAACATGCAAATTCCATACAGATGGACTTTTCCCTTTGGCCTTTCCTTCAACTACGCTGGGAAATTAGTCAGAATCTCCACATACGAAGACCTCCAAGAAGTCCTATCCTCAACGGACATTCCTCCTCTGGATATCGCTAGCTGGGACGCTGTCTTGGACATCACATCTCTGCCAGATTTACCAAGGATGACTCCGTGGGAGAGAGCCAACACTTGGTTGTTATAAATAATATCTGCCGCTGACCAAATATACTCCTCTTTTCCCCCCTCCCCTAAACCATGCCTCTCTTTCCTTCCACCTACCTCCACTCCATCCCTCCTAAACCCCCCCTCCCTTCCCCCTTTCCTTTTTCCCCCCCTAATACCTTTCTGGTCTTGCTTTTACACTGTCTCTCAAACCACAGCAGGTCTTTCTAATTGGGTTGATACCCCTCTTTCCCCCCTCCTAATAGAGGCCTATGAGCTTCTTACTAATGTCCTCATTGTTGGTTGCCTCAACGCATCCCTGGTTTTGTTATTGATTTATTTTCTGTTATATTTTTTCTTTGTTAATTCATACTCAGAGAGTATTATGGTACTATGACTATATGATTGTGACATACAGGGATCTGATTCTCCTCAGGGCCGCCTATCATTCCTACATTCCCTTCCTTAACTGGGACACGCAAAACATCGCTCGAACTCCCCCTCACTTCCCATATAATCCCTCATGACAGATTTCAAACTTACACCCTTCAATGTGAAGGGACTTAGATCTCCCTCTAAAAGATCTCAAATCCTCTCTCTTCTATGGAAAGAGAGCTGCTCAGTAATTTTTCTTCAGGAAACCCACTATAAACAGGGTAAGTTCCCAGACCTCTCCCACTCTAGATTTCCGGAGTGGTTTCATTGCGGTTCAGATGGTGCGGCCTCGAGGCGAGTCAGTATTGGCTTTCGAAAAAATTTCCCTTTCCAATATTCCAGCCACATTTCAGACCCAGAGGGAAGATATATCATCCTGAAGGGTCTTATTGGCCATAGGATGTTTACCCTTGTGAATGTTTACTCTCCTAACTCTGACCAGGGCCTGTGGCTTCTTGCTGTCTTATCTTTGGTGGAATCCGTCAGGGAAGGTACATTAATCTTAGCAGACGACCTTAATATTGCTCTACACCCTCTAGTAGATACGTCCTCCAAAAAATCCCCGGTATCATTTAAACTTATGAAAAAACTCAAATCTAAATTACATGTAATGGGTCTGATTGATATATGGAGATGTATGAACCCTTCTGCTATTGACTATACTTTTTATTCAGCTCCAGGTCACTCATATAGTAGAATTGACTATATTTTCGTACCCAAAGACTTCCTGCATCAAAGCTCAGACCCTAAGATTGGAAACATTACCATCTCGGACCACTCTCCGATTTTCTGCACCTTCTGATCCCTACCTGTGACTGGTAAGTCCCCCACTTGGAGACTTAATGAGTCCATATTGATCGACGATGGCCATATAAACCATTTCTCCTCCCTCCTAGAACAGTATTTTAAAACTAACGACACCCTTGACATTTCCTCACAAGTGCTATGGGATGCCCATAAAGCATTTATTTGAGGTCATTTCATCAGTAAATGCTCCAATTAAAAAAAACAAGCAGACAAACAACTTTCGTCCTTACTAGACCGTTTACATGCCTTAGAAGTGTTACATAAACAATCTCTTGATCCTCAACACCTATCTGACTTCTCAACTCTTAGATCCGAGCTCAAAAACCTACTGAATAAAAAAAAACTGCCAAATACTTCCTTTCCTCCCAACATAAATTCTACGCCCATAGTAATAAGGCCTCAAAATTTATGATGAATCATATTAAACATTAAAAAAAAACGCCAGATATGTAACCTCACTAAAATCCCCCCAAGGTAATTAACTTTTTTCACCTGAGGCCATTGCTGAACAATTTCGCCTCTTCTACAAAGACCTTTATAACTTACCTCCCCCCGCTGCCACCCAACCCAACATGGATGAAAACCCACTCACCAAATTGTTTTTAGATACCCTAAATCTGCCATCCTTAACCCCTTCCCAATGCAAGGACCTGTCAAAACATCTCACCATTGCTGAACTCACTTTAGCTCTCAAAAACTCTCCAAAAGGTAAATGCCCCGGGGCTGACAGGCTCTCAACTATCTATTACTCCACCTTCCAGGCCACATTACTTCCCTACCTGCTACGCGTATGTAACTTAGCCCTACAAAACTGCCCCCTTTCTATAGACATGGCAAACGCAATGATTACCATCATACCCAAAGAGGGTAAAGATCCCACCCTATGTGCTAACTACCGCCCCATATCCCTCTTAAATATTGACCTAAAACTCCTAGCAAAGATGCTTGCAACAAGAATCCAATCCCTCCTACCGAACCTGATTCACCCTGATCAGGTGGGCTTTGTTAAAGGACGGGAAGGCAAAGACAATACAACCAAAATTCTAGATGCTCTTTACTACACCTCACATAAAAAGCTACCACTGGTTCTCCTGGGCACCGACGCGGAAAAAGCTTTTTACCACATCGATTGATCTTACATTAAACTCACTCAAATTCAACTTCCCTGCCCCATATATACACGCTATTTTCGCAATGTATAATAATGCTCGGTCCTAGTGAACAACCTTACTTCTTCCAATTTTTTGATTAAGAATGGAACACGTCAAGGTTGCCCCCTCTCCCCTCTCATCTTTGTCCTAGTCATGGAAACCCTCATGCAGGCCCCAAAACAGGAGAACATCATTCAAGGTTTAAAAATTGGGTCCCAAGAATTTAAACTAGCTGCCTTTGCCCTAACAGCCATGCCCAAGATACTCTCATTACTTAACAAATTTAGCTCCCTATCCAACTTCAAAATTAACCCACAAAAATCACAAATCCTGCATACTGGCCTATCCCAGTCTTGCATCAAAGCACTTCAATCAAACTCTCCATTCAATTGGACTGATCAACACCTAACATATTTGGGTATTAAAACTAACTTTCACCTTCCTGACTTATTCCATCTGAATTACACTCCCCTTCTAAAATCCATCGCCAGTCAATTGGACTCATTGGAGGGACACCATCTTTCTTGGTTTGGCAGAAAAAATATGGTAATGTCTTTAGTCATCCCTAGGCTTATTTATCTCCTCCAAGTGTTTCCTATCTTGATTCCCCGCTCATTTTTCAAAAAACGAAATAGTCTTATATGCCAATTCCTGTGGCAAGGGGAAAAGTCCAGAATCTCCTTTTCCACCCTTACCAAACCTAAACACTTGGGAGGTATAGGTCTACCTGACCCAGAGATGTATATGAAATCCATCCACCTTTGTAAAGCAATTGATTGGATCCTCATTCCTACCCACAAACTGTGGCTCTCAATTGAGAACGCTAAATATAGAATATAGGTTGGTTGTGCACACCTCATACGGAATATGTATATGTATACACAGAGGCTTCCTTATATACGTATTAAATATTTATTATACATATAAAACAAGGTGTTAAAATATTATATGAAATCACTGATGTTCAAGATAATCGTCAAGAAAAAAGGTCTTAATATATACTGACCCTAATGGGATAAAACTTTAATATGATTCGATCCTTGGGATGATTGTCTCTTAATAGAACCTAATATTTTGCCAGTGAACTAATAGTAAAAAAATTAATTATATAAATTCATCTATTGAGAACGCTAACTCAATTGAGAACGCTAACTTTAACTTCCCCCTCAGGTCTCTCTTATTGAAGAATAAACCCCTAGCGGCCCTACCCCCAGTGACTAACCCCCTGATACGCTCTACCATTAAGGCATGGAATTGGTTTTCCTCTAACCACAGTGTTCTACTGCCTCTCTCCCCCCCTCCTACAAATCAATGATCTATACTCCCTACCCCCTGTGGAGATTAGGTCTTCAGCCCCTCCAAAGCTTAAGACATCCTCCACACTTATAACTGACCTCTTTGACAAAGAGCTGAGTAAATCCTGCGAGCTAGGTCTATATCCAACACGAACTCCCCTAATTGGCTTGAGAACCTATTAACCAATGCCTGCTACCCCCCCAAACTGATCTCCCTTCTCAATAAAAAATGAAATCTCCCCCCACAAAAGGTTAAACCTGCCTTTGTTGGCCTAAGGAAGAAAGACCTAGACAGACAATTCTCTGACAAAGAAATTAATACACTTCTTAACATTCCACACAAACTCTCAAGGTGTGTCCGGGTGCAGGAGAACAGGTATAAAATATTGTCTAGGTGGTACAAAACTCCTGATAAAATAGCTCTCCTGTACCCCGACGTTCCCGATACGTGCTGGAGATGTGGCTCAGAAAAAGGCACTTTTTTACACATCTGGTGGAATTCCATTTGATGGAAACAAATTTTCCAAATAAGCAATAACATTTGCAAATCAAATTCCCCTTGCACCCCTGAAATTGTCCTCTTGTCCTTTGGCATAACAAACACTGGCAATAAAAAAAACTCTGCTATCCTACCTGCTATCTGCAGCCCGCCTCTTGATCCCCACTAAGTGGCGATCTGCTGAAACCCCCTCCATTGAACAATGTAGAAACAGAGTAGACCAAATCTACTGCCTTGAGGAGCTCTCTAACTGGGAACTAGGGACTAGAAAGAAATTTCTCTCTACTTGGTTCGCGTGGAAAAATTACAAAAATTTTTCTTAGCTAACGGGTCTCCCATGTCTTCCCCCTCATCTTACTTCCTTAACCATAGGAGAACTTGTCCCCCCCCTTTGATCTTTGACCTCTTTAATATTTGATCTCTGCATAATCAATTGCATAATGTACTCTCTTCTTACCCTCTGTATATGCATATGTTGACACCTGTTTGAGGTTCACTTTTATCCTGCTGTGTCAGGAGATATTGGATGCTCAATCTACTGTAACCTCATCCTTTAGAAAATGCTTTATTGTTTAAAATTAATAAAATTGTTTAAAAAAAAACATGCAGAGGCCAAAGATCCTACTGTAGCGTGAAAGAGTGCACTCCTTTTACACAGTCGTCAGCTGATTCCACATAGATGTCTACAGAACCTGTTCTATTAAACGATTATACAAGTAGAGCCCCCCAACACAGTGGAGTGGGTGTCAGCAGTAAGTTTGTGTTGACGTCACTGATTATTTTGCCCTTCCACTGATCCAGAACAATAACCCCAAAAAACGGATCCTGTCTGTTGAGCATCCGTCCTCACTCGGTCAGCATTTGGTCAGTAATCCATCAGTATTTCTAATGGCCAAAAAAAAGGAGTGGATGCAAAACAAAGATGACACGTGAATGGAATATTTGCATGTCTTCTGTGTTTTGTACCCACTCCTGCTTTTGGCTACCAAATCATAAGCCAATTCTTACGCAAAATAGGAACCATGTCATGCAGACCTAACAGCTGCTACATAGACAGGATCCATTGTCTGTCTAATTTTTTCTTCCTTCTGACAGATCAGAAGAAGGGTCAAATAAATGATGATGTCAGCCAGGACAAAAGGCAAAATAGTTGCCCAGTCAAGAAGTGGAGAGGATTGGAACAGCATGAGAAGTCCACAGAGTAGCCCTATGAAATATTGGTGAGGTGGAAGCAGCATGAGGAGACCACAGAGGGGCCCAATGACAATGTGGAGGTGGCAACAGGAGAAGGCCACAGGGTGGCACAATGACAGTGTGCAGGTGGCAGTAGCAGCAGCATCAGGAAGAGGCCACAGGGTGGCATAATGACAGTGTGGAGGTGGCAGTAGCAGCATCAGGAGGCCACAGAGTGGAACAATGACAGTGTGGAGGTGGCGGCAGCAGCAGCATTAGCAGGAGACCACAGGGTGGCTCAATGACAGTGTGGAGGTGGCAGAAGCAGCATCAAGAGACCTGAGTGATGAGATGGAAGCATAATCAGGAGACCATAGAGTGACCCGTTGACAGTGGGGAGGTGGGTGGCAATACCAGTACCAGCTGAAGTTGGTGGGTGAAAGAAGGAGCACTTGTCAGATGTGTGGCATCAGGCGGGTGGCAGCATCAGAATAGTAGCTGAGGCAGGTAGCCAGAAGAAACCCGTCTCTTTTGTCAAAGTGTTGGTATGGCACCATGGATGATCTAGTCTGATGCATCAGGCATTGGTGGGTGGAAATCCTGGATGATCCATGCCTGATTCATCTTGACAAAGGTCAGTCTATCCACATTTTGGGTGGACAGGCAAGTTCTTCTTGGGATAACTATGACCTCTGCCACACTAAACACCCGCTCTGATGCCACACTACTGGCCAGGCAGGACAGCTTTTCCTGGGCAAACTTGGCCAGTTGCGGCTACAAATCTAGTTTGGCTGCCCATTAGTTCAGCGGATCTTCAATGTGGGGTGGCAGGGTGCTGTCAAGGATGCCACAACCTGCTGGTTCAGGTCCTGCTCCAGGACCAGCTGCTGCTGGTGAGTAGTTTCTTCACTAGGCGGGTTAAAAAAGCTGCTTATCAGCGACTCTGGACTTAAGTTGCTGCTGATGGAGCTGTAACTGCTCCTACTCCCCCACCCTGTCACAGCAGCCATGGCAGAAGAACGTGAGCGCAGAGGGCCTCTTTGGTCAGACCTGCGAGAGGATGGACAATGGCGCAGATAGGCAGCGGCCAACTAACTACATAGGATGTCTCTATAGTAGTTCAGTTAGTTCTCCCTCTCAGCGGGTGTAAACAAGGCCACCATTTTGGACCGGTAGCGAGGATCCAACAAAGTGGAGAGCCAAAAAGAGCTTTAAAACATAACTGCACCACTTAAAGGCAAATATATATTTTTTTGCCACTAATACATGGCAAAAAGGGTTGGAAAATTTCTCACTTCACCACACAACGGCAATTTTTTTTTTTTTGTGCCACTAATACACGCAAAAAAGGGTTTTAGAACATATAACTGCAACGCTGAACAGTAAATACAGGTGAAACTAAAAAAAATTGAATATCGTGCAAAGTTCATTTATTTCAGTAATGCAACTTAAAAGGTGAAACTAATATGAGATAGACTTATTACATGCAAAGCGAGATATTTTAAGCCTTTATTTGTTATAATTTAGATGGATTATGGCTTACAGTTTATGAAACCCCAAAGTTACAATTTTGAGGTCCCCTTTGCTCAGGGGGTATGGATTAATTAGCTGACTAGAGTGTGACACTTTGAGCCTAGAATATTGAACCTTTTCACAAAATTCGAATTCTAAGCAGCATTAATGCAATTCCTTTTAATTCGCATTACTGAAATAAATGGACTTTTGCACGATATTCAATTTTTTTGAGTATTACCTATATATATATTTTTGGCCTCTAATACAGTTCAAAAAGGGCTGTAATTTCTCACTTCACCACACAACAGCAAATACTTTTTTTGTGCCTCTGGTACACGCTAAAAATTGCTTTAGAACATATAACTGCGCTGCTGATTGGCAAATAATATATTTTGTTTTCCACTAATGCACGCAAAAAAAAGCTTTACAGCATAAAACCACACCGCTGAACAGCAAATATATATTTTTTTACCACTAATGCACGCCAAAAAGGGCTGTAATTTTCTCACTTCACCACACAATGGCAAATACTTTTTTTGTGAAACTAATACACGCAAAAAAGGGCTTTAGAACATAACTGCGCTGCTGATCGGCAAAAATATATATATTTTTTGCCACTTGTGACAGTCCGTCTTTAGAGATGTCCCGAACTATTCGCCGGCGAATAGTTCCCGGCGAACATAGCTTGTTCGCTTCGCCGCGGCGGGCGAACATATGCGATGTTCGGTCCGCCCCCTATTCGTCATCATTGTGTAAACTTTGACCCTGTACCTCACAGTCAGCAGACACATTCCAGCAAAAAAAGAGGGTTAGTCAGCACCTCCCAGTGCGCAGGTGCACGCCGCCATGGCAAAGACCCTATAGGAAAAAAGGAGACAATGCGGCAGCACTCTGCAAATCAGACAAAGTACAACAATGCTTACAAAAATTATGATGCTAATACTACGCTTAAAAAGCGAGATGCTTGGTCAATGCATTTTGTACAAAACCATCTAAGCCCGTATGCCAAACGTCAAGGCGATCTCTGTTACACGGGTCCTAACACTAAATACTACCTGTTATGCGCCATAATGACCGCCATAAAATTCAGGGAGTGTTGGACCCACATGCATGTTGGATCCACTCTGCCTTTTTCCGTTTTTTGTGCCAAAATGGCCTCCATTACAAGGGATGCAGGTACCAACATGCATGCTGAGCCCACTCTATACCCTTCCTGGTGCTAAACAGCTTCCAATGAATGTAGTGAGAGCAGGCCACAGCTTTATACTGAAAATAATTAAAATCAGCCTATGGGGCAGACAGGCTAATCAGGAGTGCACGACTCGCTGGAGTGCCACATCTCCAGCAATGTAAATCTGCAAAAAAAGAGGGTTAGTCAGCACCTCCCAGTGCGCAGGTGCACGCCGCCATGGCAAAGACCTAGAGGAAAAAAGGAGACAATGCGGCAACACTCTGCAAATCAGACAAAGTACAACAATGCTTACAAAAATTATGGTGCTAATACTATGCTTAAAAAGCGAGATGCTTGGTCAATGCATTTTGTACAAAACCATCTAAGCCCGTATGCCAAACGTCAAGGCGATCTCTGTTACACGGGTCCTAACACTAAATACTACCTGTTATGCGCCATAATGACCGCCATAAAATTCAGGGAGTGTTGGACCCACATGCATGTTGGATCCACTCTGCCTTTTTCCGTTTTTTGTGCCAAAATGGCCTCCATTACAAGGGATGCAGGTACCAACATGCATGCTGAGCCCACTCTATACCCTTCCTGGTGCTAAACAGCTTCCAATGAATGTAGTGAGAGCAGGCCACAGCTTTATACTGAAAATAATTAAAATCAGCCTATGGGGCAGACAGGCTAATCAGGAGTGCACGACTCGCTGGAGTGCCACATCTCCAGCAATGTAAATCTGCAAAAAAAGAGGGTTAGTCAGCACCTCCCAGTGCGCAGGTGCACGCCGCCATGGCAAAGACCTAGAGGAAAAAAGGAGACAATGCGGCAGCACTCTGCAAATCAGACAAAGTACAACAATGCTTACAAAAATTATGGTGCTAATACTATGCTTAAAAAGCGAGATGCTTGGTCAATGCATTTTGTACAAAACCATCTAAGCCCGTATGCCAAACGTCAAGGCGATCTCTGTTACACGGGTCCTAACACTAAATACTACCTGTTATGCGCCATAATGACCGCCATAAAATTCAGGGAGTGTTGGACCCACATGCATGTTGGATCCACTCTGCCTTTTTCCGTTTTTTGTGCCAAAATGGCCTCCATTACAAGGGATGCAGGTACCAACATGCATGCTGAGCCCACTCTATACCCTTCCTGGTGCTAGACAGCTTCCAATGAATGTAGTGAGAGCAGGCCACAGCTTTATACTGAAAATAATTAAAATCAGCCTATGGGGCAGACAGGCTAATCAGGAGTGCACGACTCGCTGGAGTGCCACATCTCCAGCAATGTAAATCTGCAAAAAAAGACACATTCCAGCCAATCAGCAGCAGACCCTCCCTCCCAGACCCTCCCACCTCCTGGACAGCATCCAATTTAGATTCATTCGGAAGCTGCATTCTTAGTGAGAGGAGGGACAGTGTAGCTGCTGCTGATTTAATAGGGAAATCGATAGCTAGGCTAGTGTATTCAGTGTCCACTACAGTCCTGAAAGACTCATCTGATCTCTGCTGTAAGGACAGCACCCCAAAAAGCCCTTTTTAGGGCTAGAACATCAGTCTGCTTTTTCTTTTTTCCTGTGTAATCTAATTGCAGTTGCCTGCCTCCCAGCGTGTGTGTCAGGCTCACAGCGTATACTGTGCCCACTTGCCCAGTGTCACCACTCATATCTGGTGTCACAGTAGCTTGCATTTAAAAAAATAAATAATTTTTGGACTGTAATATAATAGCAGTCAGTTGCCGGCTGCAAGTGCATAGTGTCACCAGCGCAACTCATATCTGGTGTCACATTCGATTACATTTAAAGAAAAACAACAATTTTGACTGTGAATAAATAGCAGTCAGTTGCACACACGTGTTTGTGTGTTTAAGGCCCAGCTGCCAGTGCATAGTGTCACTTCAGCGCCATTCATTTCTGGTGTCACAGTAGCTTGCACGCATAGTACAACTTGACTAATCTAAAAAAAATGATAGGCAGAGGAAGGCCACCCTGCAGGGGCCGTCGTGGTCGTGGTGCTGTGATTCCCTTTGGCCCTAGAATAATGCCCAGTGTTCAGAGGCCACGTACCCTGAACTCGAAAAGTTCTGAGGACATAGTTGACTGGCTAACACAGGACACCCAATCTTCTACAGCTTCCGCTCGGAACCTTGACGCACCATCCTCCTCCAGCTCAGCTTCGGGCACCTCTCAAGTTACCACTCGCTCGCCTGCCGCCACCACCAACACTAGCACCACAGCCGCTTCACTTGATCTGTCAGAGGAGTTATTTACTCTTCAGTTGGAAGAAATAAGTGATGCGCAACCATTATTGCCAGAGGATGTAGATAACAGGGATATGTCTCAGTCAGGCAGCATTACACACATGGATGTACGGTGTGATGATGATGATGATGTTGTACCCGCTGCTGCTTCCTTTGCCGAGTTGTCAGATACAAGTGAAGCGGTTGATGATGACGATGTGTCCGTGGATGTCACGTGGGTGCCGCGCTCGAAGAGAAGAACAGGTGGAAAGTTCTGATGGGGAGACAGAGAGGAGGAGGAGACAAGTTAGAAGCAGGGGGAGGTCATCGCAAGGAGCTAGTGGCACAGTCAGACAGCATGCATCGGCACCCGGGGTCAGCCAGACAGCACGCCAATCAACGCATGCTGTTGCCACCACCAGAATGCCGTCATTGCAGAGCTCAGCAGTGTGGCATTTTTTTGTGTGTCTGCCTCTGACAACAGCGATGCCATTTGCAACCTGTAACAAACTTTGATGTGGAGATGGAGGTATGCGATGGAGCACCATCCTGCTGCAGAATTTGGCCTTTTTTATGGTTGGGAATATAAGAGGTAGCTAAGATTTCTTGGTATTTTAGACTATTGATGTTGCCTTCCACCCTGCAGATCCCTCGCACACCCCCATACTGGATGTAACCCCAGACCATGATTTTTCCTCCACCAAACTTCACTGTTTTCTGGGTAAATCTCGGCTCCATGCGGGTTCCAGTAGGTCTCCTGCAATATTTGCGGTGACTGTGGTGTAATTCAACAGAAGGTTCATCAGAAAAATCCAACTTCTGCCACTTTTCCAGCGTCCATCCTTTTAGCAGGCTGTGGCCCTTGGCAAATGCCACACGTTTTTTCAATTGTCTTTTGTTTAGTGCTGGCTTATGGGCACTGATTCGACCATGGAGGCCATTTCGAGACAGAATCCGACAAACTGTTCTGGTTGACACAGGGACTTCAGGTGACCAGGTCTCGTAGAGCTCTGCTGCAGTGGAAAATGGGCTGGCCTTGGATTTTCGAGCCAACAAACGGTCCTCTCGAGCAGTTGTCTTGCGGGGTCGGCCTGACCTGGCCTTGTCCAAAACGTCTCCAGTCATTTCAAATCTTTTTCTTATCCTCTGAACTTGACGCTGAGACACATTGAAGGTGTCTGCCACATCAGCAGTGGATCTGGTCTTCAGCCTCTTGATAATCAACACTTTAGTCTCCGGGTGAATCTTAGGTATGTTTGCAGAGGTCTAGTTGCAGTTGATGTGAAGGTCTAGTGTACTGGGGTTCTTTTTATACACACCTGAGACCTAATTGATCCATTATTAGTCACAGGTGAAGCTCATATGACAAGGCGACAACACTTATGTCTTGGCAAAAATTGACTCAATGGGCTTTACCAAGCTGTGAATATTAGAATACTTTGTGTCAGTTTCGTTTTGCACTGAAACATTATTACAAAAGCTGTTGGGATTAAATTGACCCATTTCTTGTAACAAAATCTTGATTAGAAATATATTTTAGCGGCACTTCAGGTCAATTTGTACACAAGCGACAAGACTTTTGTCAGGGACTGTATTGTCTATAGTGTGCATTTAATACACATTCGGGACATATACAGTACTCCATCCGAAAACTGTTTCTTTAGCGTAAATTTAAATAATCAAGGGCCAGCCCTCATCTACTGTCTCTGTATTGTGTGCGTGTAATTCACATCCGTGACATATACAGTACTCCATCCGAAAAGTATTTCTTTATCGTAAATTTAAATAATCTAATGTCTATAATGTGTTGTTTTCTGTGACATATACAGTATGCCTTCCGAAAACTTTCTTTAGGGCAAATTTAACTAATCTGAGCCTAATATAGTGTCCATAGTGTGTTGCTTTCTGTGATATATACAGTACGCCACCTGAAAACTGTTTCTTTACGGAAAATGTGACTAATCTGTGGGTTTCTGTGACATATACTGTCCTGCATCCGAAAACTGTGTCTGTATTGCAAATTCCAATAATCTGGGCCTAATATAGTGTCCATAATCTGTGGTGTTCTGTAACCAATACTGTACTACATCAGAAAACAGTGTCTGTATTGCAGATTCCAATAATCTGGGCCTAATATAGTGTCCATAATCTGTGGTGTTCTGTTAACAATACTGCACTACATCAGAAAACAGTGTCTGTATTGCAGATTCCAATAATCTGGGCCTAATATAGTGTCCATATTCTGTGGGGTTCTGTAACCAATACTGTACTACATCAGAAAACAGTGTCTGTATTGCAGATTCCAATAATCTGGGCCTACTATAGTGTCCATAATCTGTGGTGTTCTGTAACCAATATTGTACTACATCAGAAAACAGTGTCTGTTTTGCAGACTCCAAGAATCTGGGCCTAATATAGTGTCCATAATCTGTGAGTTTCTTTGACATATACTGTCCTGCATCCGAAAACTCTCTTTAGTGGACTGTAAAATCAATATGCGCCACATTTAGTGACAAAACCATTAATATGAAGAAGACGAGCACTAAGGGACGGGAAAGTGGGCATGATGCTGATGGTGCACGCAGAGGCCGTGGCCCTGGGCACAATGAAACTGTGCCTGCTGCCAGTGCACCAGAAAAAAAAAAAAAAACATCCACCGTACCCAGTTTCATGTCCAAATTAGCTGGGCGGCGCAGGACAACACTGTCCAAGTCGGACCAGTGAGAACAGTTGGTTGGTTGGATTGCTGAAGATAATGCTTCCAGTCGGTTAAGCACCAACCTCTCTTCCACCAAGTTCAGTCTCTGTAGCCAAGAGTCTGGTCAACCGAATCCTCACTCTGATCATCCTTCCTCCCACCATGGAGAGGCTTGCCAAACGAGTGATCCCACACTTGGATATTCCGAGGAGCTCTTACCAGCGCCACTATTACATTTGGCCCTCGTGCCCAGCACGCTTGAAGAGGGACCTGAGATATTGTGCCCTGATTCCCAACCTCTTGAGCCTTCACAGTCTCAAGAAGAAGACGGTGGTGAACGGCAATCATTCGTTCACAAGGTGGATAATGATGAGACACAGTTGTCAATCACTGAGGTTGTTGTTAGTTCAAGTCAGGAGGATGAGCAGAGTGAGGAAGTGGAAGAGGATGTGATAGACGATGAGGTCACTGACCCAACATGGGAAGGTGAAAAGCCGAGCGAGGACAGCAGTACAGATGGGGAGGGATCCGCAGCACCGCAACAGGCTGGAAGAGGCAGTGGGGTTGCAAAAGGGAGAAGTCGGCCCACACCAAACAGGCCCGCAGCCGTTACACCGAGCACCCCCATGCGTAAATCTACCTTGCCAAAGGGTGTTCCGCAGTATGGCGCTTTTTTGAGGAAAGTGCAGACGACAAAAGAGTGGTAGTTTGCAACCTGTGCCGTACCAAAATGAGCCGGGCGTGAACACTAGCAACCTCACCACCCCCAGCATGATCCGCCACATGGCATCCAAGCACCCTAATAAGTGGGCCAAATGCCTAGGTCCACAATCTGGGTCTGCGGGGCACACCACTGCCTCCTATTCCCCTTTGTTACGCACTGCTGGCCAATCCCCGGTCGAAGGTGCAGGCTCAGATGCCCCTCGCCCTGCACCTGGATTTTCGCATGAACCATCAGCAACAACATCCACTTCCCTGTCCCAGCGCAGCTTCCAAATGTCCATAACACAGTCATTTGAATGCAAGCACAAATACCCACCCACGGGCCATAGCGCTAAATGCACACCTTTCAAAATTACTGGCCCTTGAAATGTTGCCATTTAGGCATGTGGACACCGAGGCCTTCCACAGCCTGATGTCGGCGGCCATCCCTCTGTACGCAGTCCCCAGCCGCCACTATTTCACAGTGTGCCGTGCCCGCCTTAGACCAGCATGTGTCCCAGAACATCACCTGTGCCCTGACCAACGAAGTTATTGGGAAGGTCCACTTAACCACAGACACATGGACAAGTGCTGGTGGCCAGTGACGCTACATTTCCCTGACCGCACACTGGGTGAATGTTGTGGAGGACGGGAGTGAGTCGTAACCTGAGATGGCACAGGTGCTACCCACGCCCAGGATTGTGGGCCCTACGTCCATCAGGGTCTCCTCCAGCAGCTCCAACCCCCACTTCTCCTCCTCCGCTGCCTCCTCCTCCACTTCTACCTCCAGCAGCAGTTAGCCATCAGTCGCTAGTCGTGTAGCATTGTTGTGGGTAAGCGTCAACAGGCCGTGCTGAAGCTGATCTGCTTAGGGGACAAGCAGCACACCACCACAGATCTGTGGCAGGGTATAAGGGACCAGACCGAGCTGTGGCTCTTGCCACCTAACCTACAACCAAGCATGGTTGTGTCTGACAATGGCCGTAACTTGGTGGCGGCTTTGGAGCTCGGTAATCTGACACACATCCCATGCCTAGCCCACGTCTTAAAGTTAGTGGTTCATCAAAACCTACCCCAATTTTCCAGAGCTACTAGTGAAGGCGCACTACGTGTGTGCCCATTTACGCAAGTCGTCCACAGCTTCAGCCGGTCTGTCAATGATGGAGCAGCTCTTGCGGCTTCCAGCTCACCGACTGTTGTGCGACGTGAGCATGCACTGGAACTCTACGTTCTACATGTTGGCCAGGCTTTGTGAGCAGCAGAGGGCAGTTGTGGAATACCAGCTGCAACATGGCCATCACCTTTTGAGTCAACTGCCACTATTCACAAGCGAGGAGTGGCTTGCATATAATGTGTTAGAGCGTCAGCTGAACAGCATGCACTCGCATATAATGTTTTAGAACGTCAGCTAATCAACATACACTTGAAAATAATGTTTTAGAGAGTCAGCTGTACACCATGCACTTTCATACAATGTTTTAGAGCATCATTTGAATAGCATGCACTAGCATATAATGTTTTAGAGCGTCAGCTCACTAGCAGGCCCTCGCCCCTAATGTTTTACAGGGTCAGCTCAGCAGCAGGCCCTCGCCCCTCATGTTTTGTATGGTCAGATCAGCAAGAACTTGCTTCAAATGTTTTTGAGGGTCACTAGGAGGCCACCAATCATAATTTTTCAATGGTGTGTATGATGCCCTCCTTTATGTGTAACAAAGGGTGTTTGGAGTGCCGGTTCCTTGAAATTTTTGGCAGCCCTTTCACTTAGTGCATAGGCTTTATGAGTGTAGGAGTCCCACTACCTGAACTATTGTACCACAATCTGAATGAGGCCCTCCTTTATGTGTATATGGTTGAATCTTCCTTTTCTCATCCTCCTCCTCCTCTTCCATCATATCAACATGCTTATTCCTCGCATGTATGCCCTTGCATATAATGTTTTACAGGGTAAGCTCAACTGTAGGCCCTCGCATATAATGTTTTACAGGGTCAGCTCACTTTCTGATGACGACAGTGAAGTCTTGCCTGTTGGTACTCTTGCACACATGGCTGACTTCTTGTTAGGCTGACTTTCCCATGACTCGCGCATTATACGCATTTTAGACAACACTGATTACTGGGTGCTCGCCCTTCTCGACCCCCGCTATAACAAAAACCTCTAATCTCTCATTCTTCTGGTGGAGAGGACAAGCAAAACGGTGCTATACCAGAAGGTCCTTGTTGAAAAATCGCTCCAAAGTTGATAGGGCAGACATCCAAATGGATCATCGCTGTTACGGGGACGTGCGATTGCCTAGAAGTTATCTAGAGTTGGCAAAGCGGCAGCAGGCCCTCATCAAGTACAGTCTCAGTAGCCAAGAGTCTGGTCAACACAATCCTCACCATGATGGCACACTGGGTGAACATTGTGGAGGCTGAGAGCAAGTTGGCTGCTGGCACCAGACTTACCCTCCAATAGATCCTCGTTAACGGAAAGTGTACTCATTCCAATAACAGGGCCACTTAGGAGTGCTGTATTGTTATTTATTGTCACTACCTCTCCGAGTTGGGAGTGGGTAATTGCCGCGCGCCTGCTGCCTTCCTTGGATGCTTGTGCTTTAATAACTTGACCCACCCTCTCTGGGTGGTTCACAATTAGGAAAAAAAAGGGGCAAGGCAACAACAGCCAATCATATTTCAGCCATTGACCTCTCTTGGATGTGGTATCCCTTTCCCGATCCATTTCGGTGGTGTTTCTGTCACTTTCTGACCTTTTCCAATGGACCAGGCACCCTGCCCTCTTCAGAGTAGGGGATGCCTGGTTGTCTCCCATTGATTTCCATTATACTCGGGTGCTCGGTTGAGCACGCAAATATAGCAATCTGTTCGGGCTGAACACCCGAATATTTTGGTGCTAGATCGTCACTAATGAAGTACTTACTAGTATTCACTTTATAAGACACACTGTATTTTATGAAGTGAAAAATACAGTAATTGACGATGCAATAAACGACAAAAAGAAAGCATTTGAATAACTGAAAAAGAAAGGTAGCAAAGAAGCACAAAAAAACTAAGGAAGAATAGAACATACCCTAATAATGTGTGCCAGTACCAAATATTCCCCCATATTATGTGTGCCAGTACAAAAATGTCCACTTACAATGTGTGTCAGTACAAAAATATCCCCTTACAATGTGTGCCAGTACAAAAAAAGTCCCTTATAATGTGTTCCAGTACAAAAATACCCCCTTATAATGTGTTACAGTACAAACAATATCACCTTACAATGTGTGCCAGTACAAACAATGCCCCCTCTACAAAAAATACCGCTTAATATTGTGTGTCAGTATAAAAATCTCCACTACAGTGTTTGTCAGTACTAGAGATGAGCGAATTGAAGCTGACAAAGTGGAAGTCGATCCGAATTTCGGGAAAAATTTGATTCATGCCAAATCTGAATTTCCTCACGCTTCGTGGCAATGAATCACATTTTTCCTAAAATGGCTGCTGCACGTGTTAGGACATGGAGCCAATCAGCAGCCATCCAGCTCTGTGATGATGTAACAACCCAAAGTGGTGTTACCACTTCTGCACTTTGCTACTGTCTTTATTGGTCTAACAAAATGTCATCTTATGTATTTATTTCCAGGTCCTCCACACTGTGCATTCCTAATCTGTTTGCAACTGTTATGCTCATGTAAAGTGCCTAAGTTATACAGCCAGTGCATAAGTTATACAGCCAGACTGTCAGTACAGCAGAGTCAGAGAGAAACATATATAGCAAAGTGAAGTTTGCCTGTCAGTTTCATGCTAAAGCCTCCTGGAACCAAGACAAAGCCTGTAAACCGTTTTGGAGAACGTTTATGCAAAGTAAAACTGCCATTGAACTTCATCTCAAGGTCTGGACTAAAGTTATTCTTTTATCCCTCAATTATTCCCCCTATTTTTTGCTTTGGAGCCAAAGCCTGGGGTCCAGCTGTATCCAGGTAAGAGCACCGTACCACTCAGAATTTCCTACACCTGGGATGTGTTACTAAGAGGGCCCTGGGGGGAGCACCTGTTGCAATGTCGCAGCCCTATAAATAGCCTTAGCCAACTTGAATTCAGCCATTTTCCAGAGTACTTAGTGCAGGGAGAAAGACATCAGCAGGGACAGTGGTAGAAAAGATTTCAAAACTTTTATTTTGCTGTATGGAAGTTCAGGGAGAGGATAGGGAGGAATCATTCCACAGTATTAAAGCAGAAAAGGGTTCAGTAGGGAAGTTTACAGCCTCGGTAATAGGAACAATCCTATTACACCTTGCTGCACTGACTGCGGATCCAAATTGCCATTATACAGCTCTGTAATTCCAGCAAACCGTTCTTGTTATTGTGGTGCAAGTGTTGTTTGATACAGCCATTAACAGGGCTTATAACATGAAAATATTTCTACTTCATATTTGCCCTAGTGCAGTGCAGTTATATATTCGAAAGCATTTTTTTTGCTTGTATTAGTGGGAAAAAAGGGCTTATTAGCCGTTGTGTGGTGAAGTGAGAAAATGACAGCCCTTTTTGGCATTTATTAGTGGGGAAAAAAAATATATTATTTGCCATTCAGCGGTGAAGTTGTTCTAAAGCCCTTTTTGGCATGTATTAGTGCACAAAAATATATATTATTTGCAGTCCATTTCCTTTTTATTTATTTATTTGATCTAACAGTATGTCAGACAGAGAAGTGCTAGGCCCTGCACAGGGGAGTAGTAGAGGTCTAAATGTTTCTGGCACAGGCACAGGTCGCAGCAGAGTAAGGAAGTGGCAGCAGGAGTCAAAGAGAGAGGCTTGAGCTTCCGGTGTCATCTAGCGGTTGTGTCTTGACCAGCAACCCAGCAGTTCTTGAATTGTTGACTCGGTCATCTTCTTCATCCCAAGTGAGATCAGACACCACCAGCCAAGAGTCAGTGGGTTCATCAGACACAACCTTTAGTTGGCATAGCTCGGGAGCAGGCCCTGTGCCCTCACCTGTCCTCAACCTGCCTTTGTCCTTTTTTTGTTCCCTCAGCCTGACAAGTATTATATGCTGTGGGATCAGCTCCAGTATACAGCTAGGACGAGTTACTAGAGGACAGTCAGCAGCTACTGGCCAGCCAAGATGTAGAGGAGACATTCACCGCTTCCTCCGGTAGGCAGGCAAGTAGTGATGAGGAGAGTATCATGGGAGCTGGTGTTGAGAGCCGTCAGACTCCTGACCCAGAGACCATTGAGGAGGACATAACTGTTTAGCAGACAGTACTCGATGATGATTATGTAGCTGATCGAACTTGGGAGCTAAATGAATTAGGGGCTTCATCATCGGGAGAAAAGGGTGTCAGCTTGACCGTGATGCAGCGGCGGAGTCAGCAAGTCGCTAGCATGGCAGGGAGTCAGCAGAGTAGCAGCAGTGGGAGGTCGGGAGCCAAACGTGCCGGGGGTATACCACACGCTTCGCAGGAGCCTACCTGCCCTGAAAATAGTGGTTCAGGGGTTCACAGAAGCAGAGGCGGTAGCAGTCAGTCAGTGCGGAGTGATGGGGTAAGATCATCTACTCGGCGGTATGGCAGTTTTTTGTTAAGCCACCGGAGTAGGTGAACATGGCCATTTGTAGAATCTGTGGGCAGAAGGTGAAGCGTAGCCAGGCTGCCAATGTTGCAACCACGGCCCTGCGTCAACATATGCAGTGTCACCATAAAGTGACCTGGGAGAACTGTGGCTCCGATGTGGTGGTCCACCCTGCCGCAACAACCGTTGCATTACCCAGTGGCACGCATCCGATTTCAGGCATTCAAGGCTCCACCACCTCAGACGAAGGGAGCTGTATGTCCTTCCCATTATCTGCTGGTCCTGATGCTTCTGCTTCTCGTCCAACTCTTTGTCAGTCATTCCGTCAACAATCGATCACCAAAGCGATTGCCAAGAGACAACAGTATTCATGCACTCATCCAACAGCGCAGAAGCTGAATATGCTCCTGTCCAAGTTGCTAGTGCTGCAGTCCATCCCTTTCCAAGTGGTGGACTCTGCATCTTTCAGAGAACTGAAGGTTTGTGCCGAGCCGAGGTGGAGAGTCCTAAGCCTTCATTTCTTTATCAAAAAGGCAGTACCAGCCGTGCACACTTATGTAGAACAGAAAGTGGGCCAGTCCTTGAGCCTGTCGGTGTTTGCCAAAGTGCACGGCAGCGCCAACGTGTGGAGCTGTAACTATGGTCAGGGACAATACATGTCCTTTATGGCCCACTGGGTGAATGTGGTTCCTGCACAGCCACACCAGCAACTTGGCCAGAGGACGCTGCTTCTACCTCCACGTTATCATGCTGTTGCTCCTGCGACAATGTCCGCCTCTGCCTTCATATCCTCCACCATGTCCTCAGCCTCCACTGCAGGGACAATTCACAGTGCCCCTCCAGCATATCACATGTGCAGGGCACGGCAGTGTCACGCTGTTCTGCACCTTGTTTGCCTGGGCAAACTGAGTCACACAGGGGAGTAACTGCTCTGTGTCCTTCATTAAGAAATCGAATCGTGGCGTTCTCCGCAACAACTCAAAATCGGAACCATGGTGACCGACAATGGGAAGAACATGGTGTTGGCGCTGCATCAAGGAGGGCTGAGCCATGCGCCCTGCATGGCACACATGTTAAATCTGGTTGTCAAGCGGTTCCTGAAGTCTTCCATCCATCTGCAAGACATCCGAAAAATGGCCAGCTTACTTTGCATGCACTTCAGCCACTCATACACCTCAAAGCACAACCTCCTTGACCTGCAGCAGCAGAACAGCATCCCCCAACATAGGCTGACGTTTCCACCCGTTGGAATTCCACCCTCCATATGTTGGACCAACTATACGAACAGAGAAAGGCCATAAACGATTTCGCCCTGGCTGACATCATCATTTATTTGCCCCTTTTTCTGATCTGTCAGAAGGAAGGAAAAATGATACACACAACGGATCCTGTCTATGTAACAGCTGTAAGGCCTGCATGACATGGTCACTATTTTGCATCGGAATTGGCTTATGAATTGGTAGCCAAAATCAGGAATGGGTACAAAACACTGACAAATATTCCATTCACGTGTCATCTCTGTTTTGGATCCACTCCTTTTTTTGGGGGCGCTTTAGCGATACTGATGGATTACTGACCAAATGCTGACCTAGTGAAGGCGGATGTTCCACAGACAGTATACGTGTGACAGTATACGTGTTTTGGGGGCTATTGTTCTGACGGATCAGAGGAAGGGCAAAAATTCTGTGACGTCAACACAAACTTACTGCTGTTAACTGTCCCAAGTAAAATGTCCTCAAAAGACAAGGGGCACTGCCTCTGACTGGAGAAGAAAAAGTTTGGTCTCCAGAAGCGACTCTTTACTGTAAGTAGTGGCGTCGCTAGGGGGGGGGCGAGGGGGGGCAATCGCCCCCCCTATGTTGTCCTTTGCCCCCCCGGTTGCCCCCCCGCTGATTCCCCCAGGTGAATACTAATGAGCGCTTCCATTATGGAAGCGCTCATTAGAACCGAGAGACCAGGAAGTGGTGAACGCTCTGTACTCACCACTTCCTGGTCCTCGGCTGTCGGCTGTGCAGGGCTGCGCACAGCGTGAGGGCGCTCTGTGACGTCACGCTGTGCGCGCCAGTTCAGAGCACAGTCGACTGAGGAGAGGCAGGCGGCGTCCAGGAGCAGGAGGGGTAAGTGATTTTTTATTTTATAAAATATGTGGCTGCTGGGGGCATAGGGGGGCTAATGATGAGAGGTATATGGGGAGCCGGGGCTAATGATGAGAGGTATATGGGGGGCCAGGGCTAATGATGAGAGGCATTTGGGGGGCTAATGATGAGAGGCATTTGGGGGGCTAATGATGAGAGGCATTTGGGGGGCTAATGATGAGAGGCATTTGGGGGGCTAATGATGAGAGGCATTTGGGGGGCTAATGATGAGAGGCATTTGGGGCTAATGATGAGAGGCATATGGGGCTAATGATGAGAGGCATATGGGGGCTAATGATGAGAGGCATATGGGGGCTAATGATGAGAGGCATATGGGGGCTAATGATGAGAGGCAGCATATGGGGGCTAATGAGGCATAAGGGCTGATATGGGGGCTAATGAGAGGCATGGGGGCTGATATGGGAGTGATGAGAGGCATAATGGGGGCTAATAAGAGGCATAATAACAGTGTCATCCACAGATGCCCCCATAACAGTGTGTCTTTCACAGATCCACCATAACAGTAAGCCTGCGCACTGACGAGAGACAGAAAGAAGGGGAAAGAATCCGCGGAAGCAAGCAGAGGACGGCACAGCAGACGACTGAATAGCTTCTTTTGTAAGTAAATTTTTTATTATAAATGTATCCCTGCAGACCGCAATTCTCCGTATTTTGTAATCTTATTTATATATACTTAATTTGTTTTTGCCCCCCCATTTTTGACTGTGGTATCTTTGTGCCCCCCCTATATATTGTTCCTAGAGTCGCCACTGACTGTAAGAACTGTGAAGCTGTGGAATAGACTTTCTCAGGACATGGTCACAGCATGGACAGTGGGCAGTTTTAAAAAGGTATGCAATAGAAGTGTATAATGAAAACCGGCACTCTACATCTGGCGGTAACGCTTAAAGAGCAATGTAGACAGATAGGATGGTAAAAATATGCATTTATTGGTTATCTATATCAATAGTATAGGGGAGGGTTAGGTATTGGAAATAATAGGAGAGGGAATATTAAAAGGGTAATAATAATAATAAAAGTAGAAATAAAAATTGCAAAATGGAGCAATGCGGTGGTCGTATGGTGGTGGTTACCACCTTCAATAGTTCATTGGCACTCTGGTGGGTAAATGTCCCTTGTGTACAATTCGCAGTAGAAAATGTTTATAAAATATATAAAATATTGCTGAGGCAAAAATAAATGCAGTGTTTCCCTGTTTAGGGATTGCTGGCCAGACACTGTTAGTGGTCGCAATAAAAAAGGATGAAAAAGAAAAAAGAAAAAAGATGGGGGAAATATACCAGTCGGGTGCTGCGCCTGGTGTGGCGTCCCACACACTGAGAAGGGCTGCACCCTGACTGTGGTTTACCTTCTTTGTAAGGTACGAGTGTCCCGGCTGCTGGAGCGTCCTTACTGCGCTCTATGTTCTGTGATGGCTGTTCCGGTTCTTCGGCGTCCCACGTGGATGTGACGTCACTTGTATGGCGTCTCACGTGTTTTCACTGCATTCAGTTTGTGAATGTTTGTAGAACGGTCTTTTCAATTCAAATAGTCGGGTAGAGTCGATTATATGGAAGCGCTTCCAGGGTAATATATTTAGCGGGTTTGTGGGGGAATCTTCAAACGCGTTTCGAAGGTCTGAGCTGCCTTCTTCATCAGTGGTAGCCCGCTGACTGCCATTATGTTGCCTTTTATACCCAGTTTTTGGATCTATCGAAGACCTGTACTGGATCCGATTTCTGTAATCCGATCTTTTGGATGCGATGGATTTGTTGAAGATCTGGATTGGGTCTGATTTTTTGGATCCGATTTTTTGCAACCGATTTTAAAAAAATCAGGTAAGGTCCGATTTTTGTGATTGTCTCTTATACTGCTAGCCTACTATATTCATTAGATGTGTTTCATGAGTTGGATTTCACTGTTTTGATATTGGAGATCTCATGGTGTTAGTTATTATCTATCTTCATTTATTCTTTTTCCTTCTTATTTGGAGGATTTTTGTCAGTTGATGTATTACTGTATCAGTCTTTAGTTGGAGATTTTATTGTTTTTGGTGAGAATTGTGCGGTTCTTATCATCGCTGCGGTACCGCTGTGTTTTTTCTGCCATTGGTGCGTTTTTTGTGGTTGATTTGCGTGTTGTGTTTTTGGACATATTCCATGTCTTGGGAATGTTGTGTAAGGTGGGTTTCACTATTTTAGTATAGTGAAGCTCTCGGTGTTATTTCTGTGATTATTTTTTCTCTTCTACTTTCTTCTTTGGGGTGAGATTGATGTGGTGTGGTTTGGGTAGTAATTATGTGCTTTAATTTGTGTGTTGGCGGGGGGTGAGGTCATGGGGCACATTGTGATGGTACTTGTTGGACTTACAAATGGTACTAGTTCATTAGTGGTGTACATTGTAGGGTAGTGTCTATTATGAGCATTTTTTGTGTCTTCAATAGTTTATGGAGGGCTCATAAACTTTTTAGGTGGTCCGTTGTCTTTATATCTTGTAGTTAGGGTTAAGATACAAGATATAAAGACAAAGGACCACCTAAAAAGTTCATGAGCCCTCCATAAACTATTGAAGACACGAAACATGCTCACAATAGACATTACCCTACAATGTACACCACTAATGAAATAGTACCAATTGTAAGTCCAACAAGTACCATCACAATGTCCCCCACGACCTCACCCCCCGCCAACACACAAATTAAAGCACATAATCACTACCCAAACCACACCACATCAATCTCACCCCAAAGAAGAAAGTAGAAGAGAAAAAAGAATCACAGAAATGACACCGAGAACTTCACTACACTAAAATAGTGAAATCCACCTTACACAACATTCCCAAGACATGGAATATGTCCAAAAACACAACACGCAAATCAACCACAAAAAACGCACCAATGGCAGAAAAACGCAGCAATGATAAGAACCGCACAATTCTCATCAAAAACAATAAAATCTCCAACTAAAGACTGATACAGTAATACATCAACTGACAAAAATCCTCCAAATAAGAAGGAAAAAGAATAAATGAAGATAGACAATAACTGACACCATGAGATCTCCAATATCAAAACCGTGAAATCCAACTCATGAAACACATCTAATGACATAGTAGGCTAGCAGTATAAGAGACAATCCAAAAAATCGGACCTTACACGATTTTTAAAAAAAAGGTTCCAAAAAATCGGATCCAAAAAATCGGACCCAATCCAGATCTTCAACAAATCCATTGCATCCACAAACAGGGTATTAAAGGCAACATAATGGCAGTCAGCAGGCTACCACTGATGGAGAAGGCAGCTCAGACCTTCGAAGCGCGTTTGGTGATTCCCCCACAAACCCTGGAAGCGCTTCCATATAATCTACTCTACCCGACTATTTGGATCGAAAAGACCGTTCTACAAACATTCACGAACTGAACGCAGTGAAGACACGTGAGACACCATACAAGTGACGTCACATCCACGTGGGACGCCGATGAACTGGAACAGCCATCACAGAACATAGAGCGCAGTAAGGACGCTCAAGCAGCCGGGACACTCGTACCTTACAAAGAAGGTAAACCACAGTCAGGGTGCAGCCCTTCTCAGTGTGTGGGACGCCACACCAGGCGCAGCACCCGACTGGTATATTACCCCCATCTTTTTTCTTTTTCATCCTTTTTTAATGCGACCACTAACAGTATCTGGCCAGCAATCCCTAATCAGGGAAACACTGCATTTATTTTTGCCTCAGCAATATTTTATATATTTTATAAACATTTTCTACTGCGAATTGTTCACAAGGGACATTTACCCACCAGAGTGCCAATGAACTATTGAAGGTGGTAACCACCACCATACGACCACCGCATTGCTCCATTTTGCACTCCCACCTCTGCATTTTGCAATTTTTATTTCTACTTTTATTATTATTATTACCCTTTTAATATTCCCTCTCCTATCATTTCCCATACCTAGCCCTCCCCTATACTATTGATATAGATAACCAATAAATGCATATTTTTACCATCCTATCTGTCTACATTGCTCTTTAAGCGTTACCGCCAGATGTAGAGTGACGGTTTTCATTATACACTTCTATTGCATACCTTCCTTCTCTGATTGGGTGAATCAGTCTAAACCTAGAGCACCTAGACATTGTATTGGTCAGGTGAGCCACCAGCAACCCACTTTTTTCTGTAGTTTTAAAAAGGGTTTAGATGAATTCTTAAAAGTAAACAAAATGAATGCTGATAAAAACGTGTAGAAATCTGAGTCTCGCTTCCTTCTGGGATTCACGTCCCCACCTATCCCTCGGTTGAACTTGATGGACTTAAGTCTTTTTTTAACCGTATCAACTATGTAACTATGTAACCCACTCCACTCTGTTGGGGGGGCTCTACTTGTATAAGCGTTTAATAAAACAGGTTCTGTAGAAATCTATGTGGAATCAGTGAATTGTTGTAAAAGGAGTGAGCTCTTTCACGCTATAGTAGGATCCTGGGCCTCTGCAAGGTTCTTTATAACTGGCGCTAACATTGACTTGTAAGGCTGAATGATCTGAGGCTTCATAGATGGAGAGCCTGTCTATGAACATAGTGAAATTCTCAATGATTACAAAGCCAATGCAATCTGCAATCTGATGATTGCTTGTTCAAGTTCCCTAGGGGAATTATTAAAAAGTGTAATAAAAAGAAAAACTAAATAAAATAAAAATGCATAAACAATTAAACAAAACAAACATTGTGGGCATCACCGTATACAAAAATGCTCGTGCTTTTAAAAAATAAATATTTATTGAATACAGAAAACTGCGAAACAAAGTAAAAATAACAGATTCCAAAATTTTATAAAAAGTGATCAAAAAGTCAAACACACTCCAAAGTGGTATCAGTAAAAAGTACAGATCTACAGCTGTATTTATGCAGTTATTGCAGTGCAAATAATTCACTAAAGCTGCATAGTATACTGACACAATACAATGCGTAGAATGAAACTGCTATATTAATGCAGTTACAGTATTGCAGTACAACACATTTACTAAAACTGCAAGGTATCTACATTAATGCAATGAGTTGAATGAAACTACTATATTAATGCAGTTATGCAGTACAACACATTCACTAAAACTGAACGGTATGGACCAAATATAATGTGAATGATATGTTCATGCACTCACATGCCCTGAAATGCCCAAATATGAACAGTAGCTAAATTGAAACGTATTTTTCCTAAATAACAGAGGTGCAATTATACATGCTCTGCTACGAACACACTAGTAACATGTGATGAGCTGCTTAATTATACACAGTAGAACATTTTAGTTGTTTTAGGTTTAAAAAAAAGACTGGCTGGCTGTTCATTTACAAAAAAAATGAGGTTTTTGTAGGATTCTTTTAAAGCAGAATTTGAAGTGCAACATGACCTTATAATTGCCAGCAGCTGTATGAAGATGGTATAACAAGACAGAACTCAGGAATAGTCGTTTGTCCTTCCCTATGCTTTCACTGATAAAATCCAGACTTTTCTACCTATTGATTAAATCTACCTAATAAATAAGTCCCTAATACTGTTTCTATACTTTCCCTAGTAAACCTAGATTACTAGTGTGTTTCTGTTATAGTTATTTTTTTTGCAGAAACAGTCAAGACAAATGCTCTCATTGCAAGATGTGCTCAGAATGACATCTCTTCAACCTGGAGGCTGAAGGACCTGGCAAATTCTGACCCTAATTGGCTCACAGGCTTTCAGCCTCTCTCTGAGGGTCATGTGATACTTCATCTTTATTCTCCCCGTCATTTTCTGTACCAATTTTCATGCATTCTGCATGTTTTGTTCAAAGTGAATTGCCAAAAGTTTGAATTCTATGACCCTTTGCAAAAAATTAAATAAAAATCTTAATGCTCTCCATAGACAAATGTTTCACTTTTCCCTGTCACTTGGTTCGAAGAATCTCCTCTATTGGGAACTAGAGGTGTTCATGGGCAGTGGAAAAGGCTATACATTAATATGTTACTGATACTACTATGTTTGATTATTTTGCAATTAAGATGGGAGGGTGTTCTGTACATATCATTAGCATTGTTGCCTTGCAGTGCATGGGCATGGGTTCAAATCTGAGAAAGGGTGAATTTTTTTTGTAATTTGTATGTTCTCCAAATATTTTTGTGGGTCTCCTCCTCACTATGACACTTAAAAAAAAGTGAGTTATGGCAATTTCCGGACAGTGCTGAGAAATATTTTGGCATAATAAAACTAATAAAATAATAACTGTAATTTTAATCTTCTCAGACATACAGTGTATTTTATGCATCTACTTTATCCTCTATGAAGGTGGGTGTTGTGTGGCACAAAGCTACCACCATTGTAAAACATTGAACAAAGCAGTAGATTGTTCATTACCCCCGTGAAAGAAATTTAGTGCTTAATGAGCAGGAATTGTGCTAATTGTAACTTGATTATTAAGTATTCTCCATGTTTAAGCCTTTAAGCTTAAATATCTGTTTGTCTGCCAACATGTCATTATGAGTCACGAAAAGCATGATTTTTATGGACTGCAAGGAAAGAGGAACCAAGGAAGTCAGCAATATTTTAGTATATGTGTGTCACGGCTGAGGACGGGGGAAATCCTCAGCCGTGTGCAGCCAGGTGATGGTATGGCTGCTTGACCCCGAAGACAGGATTAGGGAGCAGGTCACCTCCTAAACGCATCCCTAACCTGACCCTGGCTCCTAGCTACATGAGCCAACCTTGATGGTAGGAGGGCTCATGCTCTGGAACCTAGAAGTCCCTGCTAGCCCTCAAGATGGCCCTAAGCTAGGAGCTGAGTAAGACAACCCACTCCTCCTAGACACGGAGGAGCAGGAGTCTCAACGGCCAAGCTGTTGGGAAAAAGGGGAAACATAAACAGACTAATGGAAATGGTAGGTGAACTCAGTAGCTCAACCAACCTGCCACAGCCTTGCTGACTGGATCCCTGACACAGAGAATCCAGAACCATTAGCTGCACAAACCAACATAGGAAAATCCCAACAGACCATCACCCAGACATGACACATACAGGTAAGCATAAACTTAATAAGACATAAAACCTGAACTTAAACCTATGACCACAGTGGTGGCTCTCACAGAGGAATGGAAAGCACAGGAGGCTGCCTCAGCTAGCAAGACTGAAGCAACCTACTGAGCCCTGCTAGAGAGAGGGTATATATAGGCCAAAGTGGCCACACCCAAAGGTTGGACACACCCAGTGACATCACACACACACTGGGAAGGAAGTTAACCCTTCCAATGCCACAGAATGGAAACACACATACATAAAGGGAAAGTGCACACAATAACATACAACACAGTGCACACAACAAACACACCTAACAGAAAGGTTGCTAGGTGTGACCGCATGCCAGGGCAGCAAGCTGCCTAGCAACGCTCAGGCTGCTCTGCTGCTAAACCTCAACACTGGTTGCCCGCGGCAACCACAAGTGAGGCCACAGACAAGCGGCCCTCACCCGTGGTTGAAGACCCATGCAAAACCGCCGGCAACTGCATGCGGTAAGAAGTCACGGTCATGGGCCTGACCGTGACAATGTGTTAAGCAGTATCCAGTTTGTCTACTCCACATGTTTAATCATAAGTACAGTATATAGCCATGATATAGCCTCTGTTTTCCAACTATCATTTATAAGGAACTTTGATTCTGCTGTATTTGCAAGTAGAGGAACTGCTCAGATAATAAGATATTATTATATTTAGAAATGGGGCTTTTTGCAATACCTCAGATCATGTACTTGCAGAGCATGTAATGTCTACATGTATTTTTTATATTATATCGCTCTACTTCTGATTGGTTACTTTAATAAAGGCTTCTAATTTGTTTACTGAAATAGTGTAAGGGAGAGTAAACCCACAGGCTATGGAATCCTTTACACAGAAAGTTGTCTGTATCTTTGATTCTTAGGCCCTTTCACACGGGCGAGTTTTCCGCGCCGGTGCAATGCGTGAGGTGAACGCATTGCACCCGCACTGAATCCGGGCCCATTCATTTCTAAGGGGCTGTGCACATGAGCAGTGATTTTCATAGTGATGGATCATGTGATGGACCATGTGATGAGCGTAGTGACGTCATCAAAGATCCTTTTCCTCACAGATGAAGACAGAAGAGATGCCGGCTGCGCAAACAAGTGGATTAAGGTGAGTTAATTAAAAAATAAAAAATGTATAACCCCTCCAGCCCTATTGTACTATGCATTCTGTATTCAGAATGCTATTATTTTCCCTTATAACCATGTTATAAGGGAAAATAATACAATCTACACTACAACTAACCCAAACCTGAACTTCTGTGAAGAAGTTCGGGTCTGGGTACCGGATTGCACCCGCACGATAAAAACTGAACAACGGAACGCAATCGCAGTCAAAACTGACTGCAATTGGGTACCTACTCGCGCGGGTTTGCCGCAACGCATCCGGACCTTATCCGGACATGCTCGTGTGAAAGAGGCCTTAGGCTGGGCGATCTCCTTTGGCACAGGGGAAGACTATTAACAAATTTGAATCCCACAAACAAGCGAGGTGTAGTCCCGTAGTTTGAGACTTGTCCTAAATTGCAGCGACACCCCTACCCCCCAGATGCATATTTTTTATATGATATGTTATTCTTGCCAATTCCATTAAATTATGAAAACTGTTTTTTTTTTGTACTTTTAAGAGACATATTTTGGCTCTATAAAGTATTAGGTTGTATTGGGTCATAATACTGTAATTATATAAGCCTGTTTATCCATACAGTGATGAAAAAATAATTGTGGAGAATACCCCCATAATAATACTAATAATAATACTAATACTAATACTACTACTACTACTAATAATAATAATAATAATAATAATAATAATAATAATACTTCTGTGGTTACTTGCATGGTAAAGGAGTTGCCCAGCCCTTTTTCTAAAAGTTTAGAATGATGTAAAACAAAACAAAAATTTTTAATATTCACCTTAAATTTTAGCGTGAGCATGCGACCACTGCAGCCAATTATTAGGTCTTCACTAGAGTCCAGGATACAGAGACTGCCAGGGGAACCAAAAAGCAGTGGTATTGGAGTGGCAGTGGATTGGTAAAGTGAGTATTACTCAGTTTGTTATTTTACTCCACTCTAAGTACACTAAGTAGTATAATTGATACTAGCATGAAAGCACAAACAAATGTACAAAGATTACCGTATCTGTATAAAGAAACACGTGCTCTAGAGAAAAAGTCTTGTTGACCAGGCACCTGGCAGCAAGAAAATGAAGTACTGCAATGCTTACATCAATAGAAACTTTATATAATAATCTAGCAACATGAAGGTATATCTACAGGGTGGGCCATTTATATGGATACACCTTAATAAAATGGGAATGGTTGGTGATATTAACTTCCTGTTTGTGGCATATTAGTATATGTGAGGGGGGAAACCTTTCAAGATGGGTGGTGACCATAGTGGCCATTTTGAAGTCAGCCATTTTGAATCCAACTTTTGTTTTTTCAAAAGGAAGTGGGTCATGTGACACATCAAACTTATTGGGAATTTCACAAGAAAAACAATGGTGTGCTTGGTTTTAACGTAACTTTATTCTTTCATGAGTTATTTACAAGTTTCTGACCACTTATAAAATGTGTTCAATGTGCTGCCCATTGTGTTGGATTGTCAATGCAACCCTCTTCTCCCACTCTTCACACACTGATAGCAACACCGCAGGAGAAATGCTAGCACAGGCTTCCAGTATCCGTAGTTTCAGGTGCTGCACATCTCGTATCTTTACAGCATAGACAATTGCCTTCAGATGACCCCAAAGATAAAAGTCTAAGGGGGTCAGATCGGGAGACCTTGGGGGCCATTCAACTGGCCCACGACGACCAATCTACTTTCCAGGAAACTGTTCATATGTTCATCTAGGAATGCTCGGACCTGACACCCATAATGTGGTGGTGCACCATCTTGCTGGAAAAACTCAGGGAACGTGCCAGCTTCAGTGCATAAAAAGGGAAACACATCATCATGTAGCAATTTCGCATATCCAGTGGCCTTGAGGTTTCCATTGATGAAGAATGGCCTGTCTTGTACGGATCTATCCAATGTGGGTTAGTGTCAGACCAATAGCGGTGGTTTTGTTTGTTAACTTCACCATTCACATAAAAGTTTGCCTCATCACTGAACAAAATCTTCTGCGTAAACTGAGGGTCCTGTTCCAATTTTTGTTTTGCCCATTCTGCAAATTCAGTGCGCCGATCTGGGTCATCCTCGTTGAGATGCTGCAGTAGCTGGAGTTTGTAAGGGTGCCATTTGTGAGTAGCTAATATCCGCCGAAGAATTGTTTGACTAATGGCACTCTCCAGTGACATGCGGCAAGTGCTACACTGTGTGCTCTTGCTGAATGAAGCTAGGACAGCCACTGATGTTTCTTCATTAGAGACAGATTTCATGCGTCCACATTTTGGCAAATCCAACACTGAACCAGTTTCACGAAACTTAGCAAGCAGTTTGATAACTGTAGCATGGGAGATGGGTGGTCTCGTAGGGTGTCTTGCATTTAAATCTTCTGCAATGACCCGGTTACTGCGTTCACCAGACATCAACACAATTTCTATCCGCTCCTCACGTGTTAACCTCGGCGACATGTCAATGGCTGTAAACAAAGAGAAACTTGTAAATAACTCATGAAAGAATAAAGTTACGTTAAAACCATGCACACCATTGTTTTTCCTGTGAAATTCCCAATAAGTTTGATGTGTCACATGACCCTCTTCCTATTGAAAAAACAAAAGTTGGATTCAAAATGGCCAACTTCAAAATGGCCGCCATGGTCACCACCCATCTTGAAAAGTTTCCCCCCTCACATATACTAATGTGCCACAAACAGGAAGTTAATATCACCAACGATTCACATTTTATTAAGGTGTATCCATATAAATGGCCCACCCTGTATATTGAAGGAACATGTAGAAGAGAAAATACTACTTAAGGTACCTTATAAAATAAATGTGGAGACTTTTGTATAAAGTCACAGATCAGTTGAGCTGTAAAATGTCGCCCAGAGATAAAGGGAAAAAGTAGTTCAAATGACTCTGCCAAAGTCATCTCCACAAAAGAGAGTAATAAATGAGATTCTAAATACTATGTCATGTAATCTATTATATACCATATTTAAAAATATTCATATAAATCTCAGATTAGGTTGACAGGTTTACCTAGTGAGCCCTTTGAAAGGTGACTATTAAGAAGAACTGATTATAATCACTCCATAGTCATAGTATATTTTTTATGTCTAGTCTATAACAAGTGATATAGGCTTGTTTTCCAGCATCGTGTCCCTGAACACTTAATCAGTCCTTCTATCCCAAAGCACCTGTATAGCTAAGATTATATTTAGTTGCAAGGAAAAAATCAATCATTTTAAATCTGACACAGTTTGATGTTCATTTCAGAATGTATCCATCATTTTTTTTTCTTCAGAATATATCTCTACACTGCCAATGAAGCCAGAATATAGTTCATACTGTACATTCTTTGAAAAATAGCTTTGTATTTTTATATAATATATACCGGTGTGTATATATATATATATATATATATATATATAAAACGTAGATTCATTATAGCGATCTATTTCAAGTGTTTATTTCTTCTAATGTTGATGATTATGGCTTATATAAGTCAGTATCTCAGAAAATTAGATTATTATATGAGACCAGGTAAAAATGATTTTTAACACATGGCCTTCTGAAAAGTATGTGCAGTGTATGCACTCAATACTTGGTCGGGGTTCCTCTTGCATGGATTACTGCATTGATGCAGCATGGCATGGAGGTGATCAGTCTGTGGCACTGCCTAGGTGCTATGGAAGCCCATGTTATCTGGATTGTTGGGTCTGGTGTCTCTCATTTTCCTTTTTATAATACCCCATAGATTCTCTATGGGGTTTTAGTCAGGTAAGTTTGCTGGCCAGTCAGGCACAGTGATGACATGGTTATTAAACAAAGTATTGGTACTTTTGGCAGTGTAAGCAGGTGCCAAGTCCAGGAAAAGGAAATCAGCATCTCCATACACCTTGTCAGCAGAGTGAGGCATAGATTGTTCTAAAATTTCCTGGTAGATAACTGTGCTGACTTTGGACTTGATATAACAGTGGGACAACACCAGCATATGACATGGCTCCCCAAACCATCATTGATAGTGGAAAATTCACAATGGACCTCAAGCAATTTGAATTGTTTGCTTCTCCACTCTTCCTCCAAACTCTGAACCTTGACTTCCAAATTAAATGTAAAACATACTTTCATCCGAAAACGTGACTTTGGACCACTGAGCAACAGCCCAGTCCTTTTTCTTTTTAGCCCAGGTAAGACACTTCTGATGTTTTCTCAAGGTCATGAGTGGCTTGACACAAGGAATGCAACGATTGGATTCCATGTCCTGGATAAATCTGTGTGTGGTGGCACATGAAGATCTGACTCCAGCCGCAGTCCACTCATTGTGAATCTCCTCCAAATTCTTGAACAACCTTTTCTTGACAATCCTTTCAAGGCTGAGGTTATCCCTGTTGCTTGTGCACCTTTTTCTACCACACTTTTTCCTTCCACTAAACGTTTCATTAATACTGTATGCTTAGATTTCCATAATTGTTTAGCCTACTTAACCAGACTGAGGGACTCTTTAAAGGCTTAGAAAACCTAAGAGTGTGACACCATGAATCTACAATATTGAACTTTTTATCTAAATAAAAAATTTCTGATATATTAACTTTTGGGTCTTAATTAGCTATAAGCCATAATCATCAACAGAAAAAAAAAAAAGATATATACAGTACAGACCAAAAGTTTGGACACACCTTCTCATTCAAAGAGTTTTCTTTATTTTCATGACTATGAAGGCATCAAAACTATGAATTAACACATGTGGAATTATATACATAACAAACAAGTGTGAAACAACTGAAAATATGTCATATTCTAGGTTCTTCAAAGTAGCCACCTTTTGCTTTGATTACTGCTTTGCACACTCTTGGCATTCTCTTGATGAGCTTCAAGAGGTAGTCCCCTGAAATGGTCTTCCAACAGTCTTGAAGGAGTTCCCAGAGATGCTTAGCACTTGTTGGCCCTTTTGCCTTCACTCTGCGGTCCAGCTCACCCCAAACCATCTCGATTGGGTTCAGGTCCGGTGACTGTGGAGGCCAGGTCATCTGGCGCAGCACCCCATCACTCTCCTTCATGGTCAAATAGCCCTTACTTTCAAAGTTTTCCCAATTTTTCGGCTCACTGATTGACCTTCATTTCTTAAAGTAATAATGGCCACTCGTTTTTCTTTACTTAGCTGCTTTTTTCTTGCCATAATACAAATTCTAACAGTCTATTCAGTAGGACTATCAGCTGTGTATCCACCTGACTTCTCCTCAACTCAACTGATGGTCCCAAACCCATTTATAAGGCAAGAAATCCCACTTATTAAACCTGACAGGGCACACCTGTGAAGTGAAAACCATTTCAGGGGACTACCTCTTGAAGCTCATCAAGAGAATGCCAAGAGTGTGCAAAGCAGTAATCAAAGTAAAAGGTGGCTACTTTGAAGAACCTAGAATATGACATATTTTCAGTTGTTTCACACTTGTTTGTTATGTATATAATTCCACATGTGTTAATTCATAGTTTTGATGCCTTCAGTGTGAATCTACAATTTTCATAGTCATGAAAATAAAGAAAACTCTTTGAAAGAGAAGGTGTGTCCAAACTTTTGGTCTGTACTGTATATCTTGAAATAGCAGAATTTGAGCAAACAGCTATAATGTGAAAATAATGTTTATTTTTTTTATTTTTGAGTATATGTATTTTTAGTATAACTATAGTGGAGAGTGAAATCAACTGAAATATTGGAGTTTTATATTTCTGTACTTCTCTCCTTACAGCAAAATATAAAAGATAAATAAATGAATAGATTTTTTTTTGCATTATTTTGTGTATTTTACAAACCTTGCAGATGAATGCTTTCTGCATTTTCCAAGCAAAGTGATTTAAACGATTTTAAATAGATGATTGTCTTTAATGAATTGTTATATGAACATTCATGTTTGCAGAAATTCTAAGCTGTTGCAAAAAATCAAAGGGCAAATAATCTAAAAAAGGGATTTAACCCCTTAGTGCTATATGATGTGTATACTCGTCATGGAGCACTGCTACTTAGTTCTCCATGACAAGTATGCACGTAACGGCATTAAACTGTCACTATGTCTGCAGACATGGTGACAGTGCTGAAACCCCGGCTGTTACACAGAGCTATGGATCTCAGCTTACCGGCCCAGGACCAATGAGGGTGGTCCCGGGCCAGTGATCGATCTGATTGGCTAGTCTGTCAGACTAGCCAATCAGATCGATCCTAATGCCAGATGAAAGGTTCTGATCCCCACAGTCCGAGACTATGGGGATCAGTACCTTCTAAAAATGTTATGATGAATAAATAATGCTTTCATTGAGTAAAGCCAAAAAAATAAAAAATAGACATTAGGTATTGCTTCATCCATAATGATCTCCTCTACAAAAAATATCACATGAACTACCCCCTAAGGTGAATGCTATATAAAAAAAAAAAAAATGTGCAAAAACAAATTTTTTGGCCTACTTGTCCCATAAAGTGTAATATTGAATGATCAAAAAAAATGATGTATCCAAAATTGGTACCAAAGAAAATGTCAACCCTTCCCACAAAAAAAAGCTCCTACACAAGACAATCAGCAGAAAAATATAAAAAATGCTTTATTATGTAAAAGTGAAACAAACAAAAAAGTAGACATGTTTGATATTTCACTTCCGTAGCAACCTGCTCTATAAAAATATCACATAATCTAACCTGTTAGATGAACATTGTAAAAAATAAATAAATTTAAACTGTGCCAGAACAGCCAATTTTGATAACCTTGCCTAACAAAAAGCGTAATATAAAGCAATAAAAAGTCCTATGTACCCCAAAATAGTATCAATAAAACTGTCACCTTACCCCATAGTATCCAAAATGGGGTCACTTTTTGGTTGTTGATACTGTAGGGGTTCATCAGGGAGGCTTCAAATGGGACATGGTGTCTAAAAACCAGCCCAGCAAAATCTGCCATCCAAAAACCATATGGCGTTCCTTTCCTTCTGCATCCTGCTCTGTGCCCTTACAGTAGTTTACCACCACATGTAGGGTGTTTCTGTAAATCGCAGAATCAGGGTAATAGATTTTGAGTTTTGTTTGGCTGTAAACCTTTGATGTGCTATAGGAAAAAAGGGATTAAAATGTAAAATCTCCCAAAAAAGTAAAATTTTAAAATGTCATCTCCATTGTCCTTTAATTCTTGTGTAATACATAAAGCTTTAACAAAGTTTGTAAAATCAGTTTTGAATAACTTGAGGAGGGTAGTTTCAAAATTGGGGTCATTTATGGGTGATTTCCCCAAAAAGTGACTTCAGAACTGAACTGGTCCTTGAAAAAACGGTTTTGTAAATTTTCTTAAAAATTTTAAGAATTGCTTCTAAAATTTTAAGCCTTCTAACATCCAAAAAAATTATAATTATATCTACAATATAATGTAAACATAAAGGGCCAGATTTATCATTACTCTGACAGCTCACTCCACTTTCACATATGGTTAAAGTCAGTTTTAGCCAAGTCAGATTTATGATCGGCCCTTTAAGACTGTAATAAATGTGGTTTCACGGTAGTAGTTTATCCGTCAGTAAGCAGCTTTACAAAAGTCGCACATCTTTACGAAAAACTCGCACGTCTTTACCATAAAATAAGCATGGTCCTCACTGGAGTGAAATTGCACATTTTTTGCGACTTTTTTGCGACTTTTTAAATAGTCACAATAGTAAATCTGTCTAGAGATTTATTTACATTAAAAAACACGCCCACTTTCTGAAAACTGGCGAGCATAGTGCAGAGCAGTAAAAAGTCGCAAATTTATGCGCAGTTTAAGCGATTGTGCAAAAATTTGCGACTTTTTCACTCCATTATTCTGACTTGAGCTAATGATAAATCTGGCCCAAAGTAGATATATGGGGAATGTTAAGTAATAACTATTTTGTGAGGTATCACTATCTGCCTTAAAAGCAGAGAAATTCAAATTTAGAAAATTGCTAATTTTTTAAAATTTTCGGTGAATTTAGGATCTTTTTTATAAATAAAAATCATTTATATTGACTCACATTTGCCACTATAATGAAGTACAATGTGTTACGAGAAAACTGTTTAAGGATGGTCTGGATAAGTAAAAGTGTTCCAAAGTTATTACCACATAAAGTGACACATGTCAGATTTAAAAAATTTGGCCTGGTCCTTAAGGTGAAAAATGGCAATGTACTTAAAGGGAACCTGTCATCAACTCTATTATGCCCATACTAACGGCAGCATAAAGTAGAGACAGGTGAATGGATTTCAGCAGTCTGTCATTTAAAAGTTGAAAGTAGAGTGGTTGCTGAAAACCAACATCACAATCCTTGCAGACTGGGCCTGGAAAAGAGTCATGGCCACCTAAGAAGAGTCATCAATTCCTGCTCTACCTGCCCACCTGCTGATGATTGTCAATCTTCTACAAGTTTTCTCCCTTTCTCTCTAGGTGAGAGGCAGGAGACTATGAATAACCATTACTCTTCTCAAGTAGATTTGACTCTTTACAAGTGAGGTCAGCATAAAGTTAATGGAAGGTTCCCTTTAACCTGTTCCGGACATAGGGCGTACAGGTACGCCCTGATGTCCTGGTACTTAAGGACACATGACGTACCTGTACGTCCTGAGTGGTTCCGATCACCACCGCGTGGCAGGCGGTGATAGGACCTATGTGCCTGCTCAAATCATTGAGCAGGCACCCTGGGACAATGCGCCAGGGGGTCCTGTGACCCCCCCGTGTCGGCGATCGCAGCAAACCACAGGTAATTCGGGTCTCTGGGGACCCCGATAACCCAGAACAGGATGGTGATCAGTGGTGTGATAATACACCACCAATCACCATCCTGCGATCCTGAGAGGTGATGGTGACATCACCTCTCAGGATTGCCTCTCATTGGCCGGCTGGGCGGGCGGGCATTTCAAATTACAGCAAGTGCACATCGGATCCTTCAGAGATCATCATTCAGCACCCCCAACTGTGCCCCAGCATCCCCATCTGTGCATCATACCTGCAAGGTATTTAGGGAAAGGTTAGGGACAGGTTAGGTTAGGCAGGGATATTCAGGGAAAGTTAGTGGAAGTTTTTGATTGCATCACCCTAAATCGGGTGTCTGGGGTCCACAGCACAGCTGTGTGACCCTAGACCCCCCCCCTCTCCCCCCCCCCCCCCCCCCTCCCCGGGTGCTGCAGCTTGCTTTTTTTTTTTTTTCTGCGTACGCTGACTGTGGCCAGCAGTCTTAGCGTCCGGCCACTGTTAGCGCATCGCACACCCCACCACTCTTCTAAGTTCTAATTTTCAAATTTTTTGCACTATTTTTAGTTTTTAGTTTTTTTTTGTCGGTTAGGTTTAGGGTAAGTTTGTGAACACTTGTGCCCCCACACACACGCACACCAGATAAAGTTTAACACGCATGCACACACACACACTCCCCTATGGACCGCCGGATGTTCTCGGCCGAGGAGGCATACTCCCAGCTTGCCTCCGAGTCCGAGAGCCCCAGTGAGGACGAGGATGACCCAACTTTCCTTTTGTCATCCACGTCCTCCTCATCATCTAGCGATGATGATGAGCCTCGAAGGCGGAAGAGACGCCGCCAGGCGGAGCAAGGGGACCGCCATGCTAGGGACCCTGTGGCCCACACTTGTACAAGTAGCTCTGGGGCTCGTACTAGTTTTCCGGCCCACCAGCTAAGTGCACCGGAGCCCCCTGCCGGTGAACTTGTCTGGTGTACCCCAGAGCATTTTGAGCCAGCGATTCCTGATTTTGTAGGCCAACCAGGAATCCAGATTTCCACAGTGGGCTTCACTGAATACAACAATTTTTGTATTTTTTTCAGTGACCACTTTGTAAACCTGATGGTGGAGCAGACGAACCTGTACGCCACACAGTTCGTTGCTCAACACCCGGGCTCCTTTTTGGCTAGGGCCGGTGGCTGGACTCCGGTCAAAGCAGCTAGTCAAAAAACCTAGTGTCAGGCATTACTGGAGTAGGGACATCCTCTACCAGACCCGACTTTACAGTACGGCCATGACACATACCCTGTTTGAAGCCATCCTGAAATGCCTGCATTATGCAGATAATGCAGCATGTTCCCCCCAAATTTGTACAGGCGTATGTACCTGGAAGGAAGGTCGCGGTTGATGAGTCTCTCATTGCTTTCAAGGGAAGACTCATTTTACGCCAGTATGTTCCCTCAAAGCGGGCGAGGTATGGCGTGAAGCTGTACAAACTTTGTGAGAGTACCTTAGGGTACACTTACAAGTTTTGTGTGTACGAAGGGCGGGATTCCCATATTCAACCCCCAGAATGTCCCCCCACTCTGGGTGTTAGCGGGAAACTTGTGTGGGACCTTATGCACCCACTGCTAGATAAGGGTTACCACCTGTACGTGGATAACTTTTATACTAGTATCCCCTTGTTCCAGTCCCTCGCCGCCAGATCCATGTCCGCTTGTGGGACCATGCGGAAAAATCAACGCAGCCTCCCTACCCACCCCCTCCAGGTACCTATCCCCAGGGGTGCGACCCATGCCCTTACCAGTGGAAACCATTTGCTGGTCAGATATAAGGACAAGAGGGATGTCCTTGTACTGTCCACAATTCACTGTAACGGCATCACCCCTGTCCCTGTGCGAGGTACCGCGGCAAAGGTCCTTAAGCCCGATTGTATCGTCGACTACAATCATTATGTGGGAGGAGTTGATCTCTCTGATCAAGTCATCAAGCCATATAATTCCATGAGCAAAACCCGGGCATGGTACAAAAAAGTTGCGATCTACTTTGTACAGGTTGCCTTGTACAACTCTTTTTTGTGCTGTCCCAGAGCACTGGCAACACAGGGACATTCCTTCAGTTCTATGAGGCAGTCCTCAAGGCCCTGATCTTTTCTGACCGGGAAAGAGCAGGCCGGAGTACCTCGGGAACTGGAGGCACTCGGATCATCCCTGGCCAACACTTTCCAGGTGTGGTCTCCCATACTGGAAAGAAGTGAGTGTGTCACAGGAGGGGGATACGGAAGGACACCACTACTCAGTGTGACACGTGCCCCGATCATCCAGGCCTCTGTATCGACGGTTGCTTCAGGGAGTACCACACTTCCATGGAGTACTAAATTTATATCCCAATTTAGCCACTGACAATCAGATAAAAAAACTATGGTTCTCAGACTTGAGACACCAAAACAATTTTTTTTTTTCTAAAATATTCTTTTGTAAAACATAATATAGTGTAAAACATAATTAAATTAAAAAAGTAGACATATTAGGTATCGCTGCATCCTTAAGAATCTACTCTCTGAAAATACCCCATGACCTAACCCCTCAGATGAACACGGAAAAAAAAAAATGGTGCAAAAAAAGGTATTGCGACCCCATCTAAGAAACTACACCCCTCAAGGTATCCAAAACTGATTTTAAAAACTTTATTAACCCTTTAGGCTGGTTTCACACGGGCGTTGCGGGAAAAATGTGCGGGAGTGTTGAGGGAACATGCACGATTTTTTTGTGCGAGTGCAAAACATTGTAATGCATTTTGCACGCGCGTAAGAAAAATCTGCATGTTTGGTACCCAAACCCGAACTTCTTCACAGAAGTTCGGGTTTGGGATCGGGGTTGTGTAGATTGTATTATTTTCCCATATATAAGGGAAAATAATAGCATTCTGAAGTACAATAGTTAAAAAAATTATTATAATAATTTAACTCACCTTAATCCACGGCTTCTCTTCTGTCTTCTTCTTTGCTGTGTACAGGAAAAGGGCCTGTGGTGACGTCACTCCGGTCATCACATGGTCCATCACATGATCGTTTACCATGGTGATGGATCATGTGATGGACCATGTGATGACCGGAGTGACATCACCACAGGTCCTTTTCCTGTACACAGCAAAGAAGAAGACAGAAGAGAAGCCGGCTGCGTGAGCAAGTAGATTAAGGGGAGTTAAATTTATTTTTATTTTTTTAACCCCTCCAGCGCTATTGTACTATGCATTCTGTATTCAGAATGCTATTATTTTCCCTTATAACCATGTTATAAGGGAAAATAATAATGATCGGGTCTCCATCCTGATCGTCTCTTAGCAGCCGTGCGTGAATATCGCACTGCATCCGCACTTGCTTGCGGATCATTGCGATTTTCACGCAGCCCCATTTACTTCTATGGGGCCTGCGTTGCGTGATAAGCGCACAATATAGAGCATGCTGCGATTTTCACGCAACGCATAAGTGATGAGTGAAAATCACCGCTCATGTGCACAGCCCCATTGAAATGAATGGGTCCGGATTCAGTGCGGGTGCAATGCGTTCACCTCACGCATTGCACCCGCGCGGAAAACTTGCTCGTGTGAAAGGGGCCTTAGGTGTTCCTCAACAGTTTATGGCAAATGGAGATGAAATTTCAGAATTTCTATTTTTGGTAACCTTGCCTCACAAAAATGTATAGATAAACCAAAAATCATATGTACCCTAAAAATAGTCCCAATAAAACTGCCACCTTATCCCGTAGTTTCCAAAATGGGGTCACTTTTATGGAGTTTCTACTCTAGGTGTGCATCAGGGGGGCTTCAAATGGGACATGGTGTAAAAAAACCAGTCCAGCAAAATCTGCCTTACAAAAACCACACAGCGCACCTTTCCCTCTACGCCCTACCATGTGCCCGTACAGTAGTTTACGGCCACATATGGGGTGTTTCTGCAAACTACAGAATCAGGACAATAAATATAGCATTTTGTTTGGCTGTTAACCCTTTATTTGTTACTGGAAAATATGGATTAAAATGGAAAATTTGCAAAAAATTGAAATTCTCAAATTTCATCTCCATAACTCTTTTACTTTATTGTGTTTCCTTGCTGGCTTGATTCTAGGTGACCCTGACTCCGTCCGTATTAAGTGCAGGGAGCCAGTGGTCGTGTCCCCTCACTATTAAAGTGTTTTCAGGTGTCACACAGTATTAGCTACACGGGCATGCAATCGTCTACCATACAGACCATTGCATGTCCATAGCAGTCAGGGAGAGCTCTTAGGGTTTTATAGGGCTCACCTATAACCTCCTTAGTTTGGGATCAAGCCAGTCGCTCGTTTATTTATATGTTCCAGCTATCTGCTAACTTCATCCGTGACACTATAAACCGCCATAACCGTCTTAAGCATGGATCCGGTTTCAGCCTTGATTGACCGCATGCAAGGTCTTTCGCTGGAGGTAGCAGATCTCCGTAAAACTGTGTCTCAGTTTCAGGTGACCAGTTTTGCTGGCGTTCATGGAGTTTGCTCCGAGTCTAAGATCTTGCTCCCGGATACGTTCTCCGTGGGTAGTGGGAATTTTGTTCGCTTTAGAGAGGCTTGCAAACTCCATTTTCACCTACTTCCCCATTCCTCTGGTGATGAGGAGCAGAGGGTGGGGATAATCATCTCGCTGCTCAGGGATAACGCTCAGTCTTGGGCCTTTTCGCTGCCGGTGGGGGCACGGCCCCTCCGATCTGTTGATTAATTTTTTGTAGCCCTGGGGCAGATATATGATGACCCGAATCGTATTGCTCTGACTGAATCTAAACTGCGTCTTTTATGCCAGGGTAAACAGTCCGCAGAGGTATATTGTTCAGAATTTCGGAGATGGGCAGCTGATACTGGTTGGAATGATTTTTCCATGGTCTTTCGGAAAGATTGAAAGATGCATTCGCTTTTCATGATAGACCAACGTCGTTAGAGTCAGTCATGTCTCTAGCTGTTCGTATTGACAGGCGTCTTAGAGAGAGAGAGGAGACTACTATTTCCTGTCATATTCAGCCCAAGGACAGTGGGGCTGTCTCATTCAGTGCGCAGGGGTCTCAGTCTGTCTCAATCCCCTATGAGGAGGAGGCCATGCAGCTGGGTTTGCTTGCCTCTGATAGTAGAGGATTCAGCTCTCAGAGGAGGGTTTGTTTCTGTTGTCGGGGTATAAATCATTTTGCTAATGTTTGCCCCTCTAGGAGATTCATGGCGTTTTCTGAGGGTAATAAAAACAAAACAAAAAAACCCTCTAAAAACTTTCCATTTGCTACTATTGGCAAGGTTGATGCGGAAACTGAAGGTTTGCCGTTTGCTTGTAGTTCACGTTTTTTCTTACCTGCCAGGGTGGCGCTAGACAACAAGAACATTGTTTGGGAGACTTTTGTAGATAGTGGAGCAGCTGTCAATCTTATTGATAATCAATTTGCAACAACGCATGGTTTCCAGGTATGCACTTTGGAAAAGGATATACCTGTTTTTGCTATCGATTCCGCTCCACTTTCTCAAAGATCGTTAAAGGGCATAGTTCACAATATCCATTTGACTGTGGGTGACGCTCATGTTGAGGATATGTCATGTTTCGTCTTAAGCGGATTACCTACTCCTCTAGTCTTGGGGCTACCCTGGCTCACTAAACATAACCCCACCATTGATTGGCAAGCAAGGAAAATAAATGGTTGGAGTGAGTTTTGCAGAGAGAATTGCCTCACAGCGTCTCTTTCAGAGGTTTCTACCAAGACTGGGCCATCTTTTCTCTCTGAATTTTCGGATGTGTTTTCCGAGAGTGGTGTCCAGGAGTTGCCCCCTCACTGGGAGTACGACTGCCCTATTAATCTCATCCCAGGCGCCAAGCTGCCAAATTCACAACTATACAATCTCTCCCAACCTGAAAGAGTCGCTATGCGAACTTATATCTCTGAGAGCCTGAGAAAGGGACACATCCGACCCTCGAAGTCACCTGTTGCCGCTGTTTTTTTTTTTTTATAAGAAAAAAGATGGTTCTTTAAGACCTTGTCTGGATTTCAGGGAGCTGAACCGTATCCCGGACCTGTTTAACCAGATTGCTGGGGCTAAAGTTTTTTCTAAGTTGGATTTAAGAGGCGCATACAACCTAGTCAGGGTCAGGGAAGGGGACGAATGGAAGACGGCCTTCAATACCCCTGAGGGTCATTTCGAGAATTTGGTTATGCCCTTTCGTTTGATGAATGCTCCAGCTGTCTTCCAACATTATGTGAACAGCATTTTTTATCATTTAATGGGGAAATTTGTACTGGTGTATCTAGATGACATGTTGATTTTTTTTCCTGATTTCAAGACTCATCGGGACCACCTATGTCAGGTCTTGCTGATTCTGCGGGAGAATAAATTATACGCTAAACTGAAAAAATGTGTGTTTGCGGTTCCGGAGATTCAATTTCTTGGTTTTCTTCTCTCCGCTTCTGGTTTTCGTATGGACCCTGAGAAGGTCCGCGCTGTGCTTGATTGGGAGCTTCCTGAGAATCAGAAGGCGCTGATGCGGTTTTTGGGTTTTGCCAATTATTACAGAAAGTTAATTTTGAATTATTCCTCTGTTGTTAGGCCACTCACTGATATGACTAAAAAGAGTGTGGATTTTTCCTAGTGGTCGGTAGATGCGCTTAAAGCTTTTTCTAGTATTAAAGAGAGTTTTGCTTCCGCTCCCATTTTGGTACAACCTGATGTCTCTCTACCTTTTATTGTTGAGGTGGATGCTCTTCTGAGGTGGGTGTGGATGCGGTCTTATCTCAGGGTCCCTCTCCTGCCAAATGGCGACCGTGTGCCTTTTTCTCAAGGAAACTATCCTCTGCAGAGAGAAATTACGATGTGGGAGATAGGGAGTTGTTGGCCATCAAATTAGCTTTTGAGGAATGGCGCCATTGGTTAGACCTTAGCCAGGCACCCTATTACCGTGTTTACCGACCATAAGAATCTGGCCTACTTGGAACCGGCCAAGCTTCTGAACCCGAGACAGGCCAGATGGTCTTTGTTCTTTTCTAGGTTTAATTTTGTTGTTACGTTCCGCCCTGGGGTTAAAAATGTGAAGGCGGATGCCCTGTCACGTTGTTTTCCGGGAGGGGGGAACTTTGAAGACCCGGGTCCCATTTTGGCTGAAGGGGTGGTGGTCTCTGCTCTTTATCCTGATTTGGAGGCAGAGGATCAGGCAGCCCAGGCAGAGGCTCCTGATCTTTGTCCTCCTGGGAGGTTGTTTGTGCTTCTCGCTTTACGACACAAGGTTTTTAAGGAGCACCACGATACTGTCCTTGCTGGGCACCCGGGGAGTAGAGCCACAGTGGATCTCATTGCTCGGAGATTCTGGTGGCCGGCTCTTCGTAAAACGGTTGAGGGTTTTGTGGCAGCCTGCGAGACCTGCGCTCGTGCCAAGGTCCCTCATTTACGGCCATCGGGTTCTCTCCTCCCGCTACCCATTCCTTGCCGTCCTTGGATGCATCTGTCCATGGACTTCATTACGGACCTGCCTCGTTCCTCGTGAAAGACTTTGATTCTGGTGGTAGTGGACCGTTTTAGCAAAATGGCACATTTCATTCCCTTTCCTGGGTTACCCAATGCTAAGACGCTGGCGCAAGCGTTTGTTGATCATATTGTTAAATTGCATGGCATTCCTTCAGACATCGTTTCTGATAGGGGCACACAATTTGTTTCCAGATTCTGGAAGGCCTTCTGTTCTCGCTTGGGGGTTCGGTTGTCATTCTCTTGTGCTTTTCACCCGCAGTCGCATGGTCAGACCGAATGCGTCAATCAGAATCTGGAGACATATCTGTGCTATTTTGTGGTGGAGAATCAGGAGGATTGGTATTCTTTTTTGTCCCTTGCTGAGTTTGCTTTAAATAACCGTCACCAGGAGTCCTCTGATAAGTCACCATTTTTTGGTGCATATGGGTTTCATCCGCAGTTTGGGACATTTTCTGGAGAGGGGTCTTCTGGTTTACCTGATGAGGAGAGATTTTCCTTGTCTTTGTCATTTATTAGGCAAAAGATTCAGGGTAATCTGAAGAGGATGAGTGAGAGATATAAGCGTGTGGCGGATAAGAGACGTGTGCCTGGTCCGGACCTGAATGTTGGTGATCTGGTGTGGTTGTCTACAAAGAATATCAAACTGAAGGTTCCCTCCTGGAAGTTGGGTCCTAAGTTTATTGGCCTTACAAGATTTTGTCCGTCAACAATCCCGTTGCCTTCCGTCTTGATCTTCCTCAGACTTGGAAGATCCATAATGTTTTTCACAAGTCCCTATTAAAACCTTATGTCCAACCCACTGTACCCTCCTCTTTGCCTCCTCCTCCGATTATTGTTGATGGTAATCTTGAATTTCAGGCCTATAGGATTGTGGATTCTCGCATTATCCGTCGTTCTCTTCAGTACCTCGTTCATTGGGAGGGTTATGGTCCTGAGGAGAGGATGTGGGTCCCAGTGGTGGACATTAAGGCCACTCATCTCATCAGGGCTTTCCATAGGTCTCATCCTGAGAAGGTGGGCTCTGAGTGTCCGGAGTCCACCCGTAGAGGGAGGGGTACTGTCACCGCCAGTTCTGTGAGAATGTCTGACAGACGTTCTTCTCTACCTCTTGTATGATGTTCTTTGTTTTGGTTTCACTTTCTCATCTCCTTTCCTTCTGCCAGGTGTCACTTATTTCGACTAATCGTCTTTCTTTATAATCCCTCACATATTGCCTCACTTTGCAGTTTATACTACTTCCTGGATGAAGTGTTCACTGTTGAAGGCTGCTTCTGCTGTTTGTTCAGATAAGTTATTTACTTTATTGTGTTTTCTTGCTGGCTTGATTCTAGGTGACCCTGACTCCGTCCGTAGTATTAATATAAGGAAAATAGAAAAATCCCTCGGCGCAAAAATCCATCAAACAGGTGCCAGGATCAGAGGTAAAATCTTTTATTGTAGCGATACAACGCGTTTCGGGGAATCACTCCCCTTCATCAGGTACAAAAGAAGCTGCACAAGTTTTAGTAACAAAAAGACACACATATTTATACCTGCAAGCACCACCTACAAGGGGGGGTCACAGGTCAAAGGAGGTGTTCCCTACATGGATTCGTAACAAGTATATTATGTATTTTAACACAATCCTCATAGACAACTGATGGTGTCTATAAACTTGTTTTACTCTCACCGTAGTGAATCAAATTTGACAATGCTCACTATTTGTTTGAAGCAAATTTCGTAATCATTGGTGGATAAAGAAATCATTATTGGTGGATAAAGAAAATATGCACAAAAATAAATACACTATACCTACTCACAATCGTTTTGAAGCACTTGAGGATAGACAGTTTTTTTTAGACAGGACCCCACCCCACCACAGGACACGGACCAAACGGTTAACATCACAGGAGGAATTGCAAACACACAATACCAATCACCAGGGAGATCACCAGTACAACCTGAGGAACAGGCCTCAGGCACCTTACACCCCACGTCACCAACATACAGAAAATTCACAGCAATATCAAATTCCTTACCGAGAGCACCACACTTCACAACAGAATTATCACATTCACAAACAACCATATTACCCAAAAAGGATAAGGTCATACGAGGGAGACAGATCAAAACAAGAAGAGGATGTAGGAAGAAAAAGGGGGTATCACAGATAAATTTAGACCCAATAATAAACGATTGTATTATAAATTTGAGCTCAACGGCGTTGACCGAGGCCCAAAAACAATTATTAAACAAAGGTCTTAAATTTGCCCCCACAATTACCCTTAATAAGTTTGACACATTTATAGGGGTAGAAAAATTCATCAGGCGCTTATGCCTAAAAAAGTACTTCCTTAAAAACCCTATAACTAGAGATATGGACAATGAAGATCAATATGTACATACGACTTGTAAAAATAGATCAAAAAAATACCCAAGAAATGAGATAAGTCATGAAATGGCTAGTTTTAAAAAGTGCGTTGAAAGTGATATACGGAAAGTAAAAAAACAGCACTAAATATAAAAGGAATAATCTATCCAATGATGAAATAAAAGCTCTGAAAATATTACAAAAAGAAAATAACATAGTAATACGTCCAGCAGACAAGGGAGGATCCATTGTTATTCAAGATTTACCCAAATACAATACGGAATGCCTGAGACAGTTACTGGACATTAATACTTACCAAAAATTACCTAATGACCCTACTAGCCAGTATTATGCAGAACTTTTAGAATTTTGTAGAAAGGGTCATGAGAAAGGTATTTTAACTAGTGAGGAACATAAATTTTTAATAAATAAAATAAATCCCAGAATACACAAAGACCAACAAAACCCACCAGGTCAACCTATAGTGTCAGGGATTGGATCCCTCACGTCCAATTTGTCCCAATATATAGATCAAATGCTACAGCCAAGGGTCCAAAAAACGGAGTCATATACTAAGGATACAACGCAAATCATCCAAATAGTAGAACAATTGAAATTTCAGGACTCGTGGATAATGGGATCATTGGACATCCAATCCCCATATACGATAATAGAACATGAAAAGGGGAAAGCAGCTGTAAGGTCCCAATTGACACTAGAAGGTCGACTGAATGTGGAACAGATAGAGTTCATAGTAGAAGGGATAGATTTTATTTTAAGTCACAATTATTTTAATTTTGAGGGAGATTTTTACTTACAGATACAGGGGACTGCCATGGGCACCAGTTTCGCCCCCAGCTATGCTAATTTATTCATGGCGGAGTGGGAACGATTGGCCATTCAGCCAAGGATGGGGACGGACCTGGTGCTCTGGCAATGTTACATTGATGACATTCTCTTCGTCTGGCAAAGTGGGAAAGAAAAGTTACAGGCATTTTTGAGAGATATTAATTCCAATGATAGAAACCTAAAATTTACAGGTACGACAAGTCAGGTAAATATTGAATACCTGGACTTAAATATCAGCATTCAGAATCAAGATATGATTTGCAGTACTTTTATTAAACCCACTGCCAGAAATAGTTATATTTTATTTGATAGTTGTCACCTCCCGAGTTGGTTAACTAACATTCCACAGGGACAATTCCGGAGGATAAAAAGGAATTGCACATTAGAAAATCAATTTGAATTAGAAGTAGATAAAATGAGAAACAACTTTTTGGAGAAAAAATACCATACCGAGATTTTAGACAAAGCATTACAAGAGGTGAAAAATATGGATAGGAAGTCTTTCTTTGAAGATAGAACAATACAACAATCCGACAAATCACAGGATATTGTGCAGATGATCTTGTCCTTCAGTGACGACTACAAGAAAATACGCCAAATAATGATGAGACATTGGCATTTGTTACAGAAGGACAAGATTATAGGCACATTAATACCACAGAATCCAAAAATAACGTTTACAAAGGCCCCAAATCTAGGCCTAAAGGTGGCTCCCACAGTTAAAAAACAACAACAAAATAGGGATTCAACCATTTCAAAATGGATAGGTCTACAAGGGTTTTTTAGGTGTGGTACTTGTGGCAATTGTAGGGTAACATCTTTCCCTAAAAGAACTAATGAAATAATATCCATCAACAACAATCATCGTCATCTAATTAGAGACTGTCTGACATGCAATTCCGAAAACGTAATTTACGCTATTGAATGTCCATGTAAACGACTATATATTGGTAGGACTAAGAGAACATTAAAAAAGCGAATTTCGGAACACATGAATAATATACGGAAAGGAGTAGAAAACCACTCATTATCTTATCACTTCAAAATTAGCCATAACCAGGACCCCTCAGGTATGAAGTTTTTTGCCATAGACAAAGTAGTAAAAGAATGGAGAGGAGGCAACCACATAGAGAAAATGTCCAGACTCGAAACAAAGAGAATATTTGAATTTGATTCCCTGATACCCAAGGGGCTTAACGCAGAATTTGAACTCTTTGGATTTTTATGAGTGAGATGGGGATCCATGTGTCGACGACAAACCGCATGTCTGGTATATTGCATGCGGTTTTTCCTCTACACAGGGGTCTCCATCCACATACTTCATTTCCCACAACAAGTTTTATGTGTATAACATTTTTTATATATATAGTGTTTTAAATATATATATTTATTTATATTTTATGTAATGTTCCTCACTGATTATCGTTTATGGCCCATTATTATGATGTATGGCTTGTGGGGTAAAGAAGAGAAGAAAGAAGGAAGAAGAAAGAAGAAAGGGAGAAAAAGAAAAAGAAAAAAGAAAGGAAAAAAAAATAAAAAATAAGGAAGTAAAAGAGGAAAAAAAAAAAAAAAAAAAGAGCGCATGGAAACCGCATCAAAAACGCATGGGGTGACAGTGCGTTTTTTTTTTTTTTCTTTAGGAAGTATATAAGTCCAAGTTATACTAGTGGGTGAAATTATATAACTATATTTCATTGCTAAGAGTTATTAATAGCCGGTGGTCGTGTCCCCTCACTATTATAGGGTTTTCAGGTGTCACACAGTATTAGGTACACGGGCATGCAATCGTCTACCATACAGACCCTTGCATGTGCATAGCAGTCAGGGAGAGCTCTTAGGGTTTTATAGGGCTCACCTATAACCTCCTTAGTTTGGGATCAAGACAGTCGCTCGTTTATTTATATGTTCCAGCTATCTGCTAACTTCATCCGTGACAAAACCACACGGCGCACCTTTCCCTCTACGCCCTACTGTGTGCCCGTACAGTAGTTTACGGCCACATATGGGGTGTTTCTGCAAACTACAGAATCAGGGCAATAAATATAGGGTGGTTTCTATTATGTAAGCCTCACAAAGTGACTTCAGACCTGAACTGGTCCCTAGAAATTGGGTTTTTGAAAATCTCTGAAAAATTTCAAGATTTGCTTCTAAACTTCTAAGCCTTGTAATGTCCCCAAAAACTAAAATGTCATTCCCAAAATGATCCAAACATAAAGTAGACATATGGGAATGTAAAGTAATAACCATTTTTGGAGGTATTACTATGAATTATAGAAGTAGAGAAATTGATACTTGGAAATTTGGTATTTTTTCCAAAATTTGGGTAAATTTTGTATTTTTTTTATAAATAAAAATGATATTTTTTTACTTCATTTTACCAGTGTCATGAAGTACAATATGTGACGAAAAAAACAATCTCAGAATGGCCTTATCACCACATAAAGTGACACTGGTCAGATTTGAAAAAAAATGGCCTGGTCCTTAAGGTGAAAATGAGCCCGGTCCCTAAGGGATTAAGGGGTTAAAGGCTATGTACACCATTGGAGCCATTCTGTACCAAAGTGTTTATTTTTTTGTAACTGTGAATAGTTTCACTTTTATTTTGTGCTATCATCTAATAACTCTCTTCTCTAAACAACTAAGCGACACTGTTCCCCTTTAGTGTTGAGTGCGAATATTCGAATTGCGAATTTGAATCGTGAATATCGCCACTTTGAGAATTTGCAAATATTTAGAATATAGTGCTATATATTAGTATTCGCGAATAGTGTTGAATATTCTATTCGCAAATTTATGGCAAATATATTACATTGCCGATTTTCTCAATCAAGTAAACAGTGACTGGAGATCACAAATTCTTGAATTTGCTAATTTATGGTGAATATTCGGCCAAAAATTCGCAAAATATTGCAAATTCAAATATTGCTTATGCCGCTCATCACTATTCCCCTGCTTACCGCCGCGGTCCCGGGCGCCGTGCTCTTCGGTGATCGGTGGCCAGTGCTTCCCAGTTACCGCTGTAGTCCAGGACACTCTGTGTGAGTGATGTTGCTTCTGAGGATTCCGCTCCACAGATTTCATTCAGCCCTGGACACAGCATGAGTTCGGCTGGTTTCATGTGTCAATGCTCTAAGGCCGGTACACATCACTCCCAGGGCTGTGCTGGGTTGGGTCAGGTGACCTTGTTGACCAACCCTGGCTCTCCTACACATACTTAAGGGGCTCAGCCCTTTTCCCAGATGCCTGAGTGTCAAGGTCCTAGTCTGTTGCTAAAGAGCTTGATAACCACTTGTGTTCTTGACCTATATTTTGTCCCTGGACTCCGCTTATCATCTGATCCCTGCCTTCTTGCTTTGTCTCTCCCGTTGCCGACCCGGAATGCCTGACCTGTACCTGTGCCGCCTGCCCTGACCTTCTGCTTGTCTGATTACGCCTCTGCCTCATCCTTCGGTTCCTGCTTTGTTGCTCCTGGTAGCGACCCTGCCTATCTACCATGCCTGTACTGCTGGTACCTATGTCAGGTATCTTCTGGTCTGCCAGCTGCTACTGACTCTGGGACTGGTATGATGTGGCACCTGTCAACTACCCTAATGGCCCGAGTATATCCTTACCATCAGAGGCTCTAGCAAAGACCAGGTAGTTGCTTAGCCACGCCCATCCAGGGTACAGCCAGTCAGTAGCACAGTGGGTTCACATCCACTGATCTGTGACATTCATAAACACTTATTTAAGCCAAATTCTTATCAATAAGATAAGGATTGAGCTTTGAGGAGTGTTTATAATGTAAGAGAGCAGAGATAAGAAGTCCCTGCTCCCCAGATGACTGAAAAGACAAAAAAATCCACTGGCTGCTACTAGAGCAAGTCAGATCTGTACGCAAAAAAATGTATTCCATTGTCACCAAGGGTCACATAGCATTTAACTTTGAAATTAGGCACTAATAGGATGCACACCTATAAAAAAAAAATTCAGTACCTTAAAAATATCTCAGGGACAACCACCAACAAATAATTAATATGGGGAGAATATATGAAATCCTGCACCCCAGAATTCTGACTTTAAAAAGTTATAAATAGGGGCTTTTTGATTATATTTTTATTGTGATCTTTATTGTGACCACTGAGCCCAGTTGTGAAAATTGCGTGGGAAAGCGGACATGGTTAGGTTTGTTAATTCGTTTCACTCCAGATTTATCACTGTGACTTTTTAAAAAGCCCCCAAAAAAGCCCCAAACTCAATCCATTAGGAGACAGATTAAAGACTCAAGCAAAAACTGCTAAGATATTACCACATGATAAATACTCCCCTGTGTGTTTACTGTCCTGAACTCATCCAGATACTGTAGCCATAAACATAAGCTGCATATATCAATCTGTGTTTATCCTTAGTATACATCATGCACTACCTGTGATGCGCTAAGAAGCTACATTACTACTGCACTGACAAAAAAATATATATATACACAGTTTGTGTAAAACTGAATTTGAACAAGACACGCTTCTATTTTAGTTTACTATATCGAAGGCAGGTATTCTCACTTTTTTTAATTAAATAAGGTAAAAAAGGGAATTCTAAAATCCATCCCCATAGAAGGGAGAAAGTGAGTTCCTTGAATGTGAGCCCTTTGAGAAACATGCTCGTCTTCTTCTCCCTGTTGCGATGCTATTAATTAGTATACAGGGGGGGCAAAAGAGAACGGGGGGCACAGTGGGGGAACAGAGTAGTGTATCTGAAAACAAATGAGTGCACTGACATCTACTGATCATGCCATACACTGCCAGGTACTAATAATGTAATGTCAGAACCAGTGAAAGGTCTTATTTAATAATTGAAGTCAGAGTTTCATTCAGTCTCATTATCACAGATGTACAATATCAAGCAGTTAGCTATGCAGTCTGCCTTTACAAACATTTGTGAGTTAAAAGGTCATTTAAAAGAGCTCACTGAATATGAGTGCAAAAAGGATGACCTCTCTTATAACAACGGGGCAATTGCCCACACCCGAGCTGCTCAGAAGTGGGAGGCGGCGGCCGCAGGGCACAGGGAGATGAGCGCTTCCATTGTGGAAGAGCTCATCTCCATAGTCATCTGTATCGCCGTCCTCTGGACAGCGATACAGATGCCTGTGCTGCGGCAGGGGAGGGAGAGGCCTGTCCCTTCCCCTTCCTCTGATAGGCTGCGGCCTAGTGCCTGCAGCCTATCAGAGGCCGGCGCAGGCGGGGCAATGACGTCATTGCGCTGCCTGAGCCTTACAGCGCGGGACACAGGCCGGAAGAGGCCTGCATCGCATCGCTGACATGGAGGTAAGTATAAGTGTTTTTTTTTTTATATATATATACAGTCAGGTCCATAAATATTGGGATATCGACACAATTCTAACATTTTTGGCTCTATACACCACCACAATGGATTTGAAATGAAACTAAAAAGATGTGCTTTAACTGCAGACTGTCAGCTTTAATTTGAGGGTTTTTACATCCAAATCAGGTGAACGGTGTAGGAATTACAACAGTTTGCATATGTGCCTCCCACTTGTTAAGGGACCAAAAGTAATGGGACAATTGGCTTCTCAGCTGTTCCATGGCCAGGTATGTGTTCTTCCCTCATTATCCCAATTACAATGAGCAGATAATAGATCCAGAGTTCATTTCAAGTGTGCTATTTACATTTGGAATCTGTTGCTGTCAACTCTCAAGATGAGATCCAAAGAGCTGTCCCTATCAGTGAAGCAAGCCATCATTAGGCTGAAAAAACACAACAAACCCATCAGAGAGATAGCAAAAACATTAGGTGTGACCAAAACAACTGTTTGGAACATTCTTAAAAAGAAGGAAGGCATCGGTGAGCTCAGTAACACCAAAAGACCCGGAAGACCACGGAAAACAACTGTGGTGGATGACCGATGAATTCTTTCCCTGGTGAAGAAAACACCCTTCACAACAGTTGGCCAGATCAAGAACACTCTCCAGGAGGTAGGTGTATGTGTGTCAAAGTCAACAATCAAGAGAAGACTTCACCAGAGTGAATACAGAGGGTTCACCACAAGATGTAAACCATTGGTGAGCCTCAAAAACAGGAAGACCAGATTAGAGTTTGCCAAACGACATCTAAAAAAGCCTTCACCGTTCTGGAACAACATCATATGGACAGAGGAGACCAATATCAACTTGTACCAGAGTGATGGGAAGAGAAGAGTATGGAGAAGGAAGGAAAGGAACTGCTCATGATCCTAAGCATACCACCTCATCAGTGAAGCATGGTGGTGGTAGTGTCATGGCGTGGGCATGTATGGCTGCCAATGGAACTGGTTCTCTTGTATTTATTGATGATGTGACTGCTGACAAAAGCAGCAGGATGAATTCTGAAGTGTTTCGGGCAATATTATCTGCTCCTATTCAGCCAAATGCTTCAGAACTCATTGGACGGCGCTTCATAGTGCAGGTGGACAATGACCCAAAGCATACTGCAAAAGCAACCAAAGAGTTTTTTAAGAGAAAGAAGTGTAATGTTCTGCAATGGCCAAGTCAATCACCTGACCTGAATCCGATTGAGCACGCATTTCACTTGCTGAAGACAAAACTGAAGGGAAAATGCCCCAAGAACAAGCAGTGAAAGTTTGAGTTATGATTATTATTAGGTCCCATTACTTTTGGCCCCTTAACAAGTGGGAGGCACATATGCAAACTGTTGAAATTCCTGCACCGTTCACCTTATTTGGATGTAAATACCCTCAAATTAAAGCTGACAGTCTGCAGTTTAAGCATCTTGTTTGTTTTATTCCAAATCCATTGTGGTGGTGCATAAAGACAAAAATGTTAGAATTGTGTCGATGTCCCAATATTTATGGACCTGACTGTATGTACAATAGTTTACTGGCACATTAGGGGGGGGGGGCTCTTGTTACTGGCACATTGGGGGAGGCTCTTGTTACTGGCACATTGGGCGGCCTCTTGTTACTGGCACATGGGCGGGCTCTTGTCAGTGGCACATTGGGGGGCTCTTGTTACTGGCACATTTGGGGGTGCTCTTGTTACTGGCACATTGAGGGGGTGCTCTTGGTACTGGCACATTGAGGGGGTGCTCTTGGTAATGGCACATTGAGGGGGTGCTCTTGTTACTGGCACATTGAGGGGGTGCTCTTGTTACTGGCACATTGGGGGGTGCTTATTACTGGCACATGATTGGGGGCACATTTTATTGGCACATTATTGGGGGCACTTATTACTGGCACATTATTGGTGGGTACTATAGGAGCATCTACTGAGGCCACAAAGAAGGGGTATTTTATATGGGGGCTCTGTACAGTATCATTTTTTACTGGGACACATTATGGTTGGTACTATGTGGAAGGGGAGAGGAGTACTATGGGGTCATCTACGGGGGGCACTAGGAAGGGGTATTTTATGCTTGCAAATTATGGGGGACACTGAGGGCATCTACTGGGGCACTATATTTGGGGCATTTTATACTGGTACATTAAGGGGGGCGCTAGGAGGAAGGGGGGAAAGGAGCACTATGGGGCATTTACTGGGGGGCACTATATAGGGGTATTTTATACTGGCACATTATGGGGGCACTATGGGAACAATAGCTCAGCTGGGGGCATTACAAGGGGTATTTTTTGCACTGTCACATTATAAGGAAAATTATTTCTACTGGGGGGGCATTATGGTGGGCTTTATTACTCCCCCATGGTATGAGCCCCCTAGTAGAAGCACCAGCCTCTCCCTGCTCTGCTATCCCTCTGACCCTTCTCCAAATCCCTATTATGAAATCTTTCTCATTAGGATAAAACACAACATCAGCTCCACCAAGCCCCCCAGCCAAAGTGTTGAAGTGGTGTCCGAGATCCCCAAGGGCCAAGCCAAGTAATTGTAAGTTTTCATGTGAAATATGTTTATGTAATATACATATAGCATACACTGTGCTACACAATATACAGTATACCTCTACACTGTGTAGTCTGTTCTATAAGCACCACATTGTTTTGTGGTGGCGGACAGAAAATAATCTAGAAGTGCCTCTCCCGAGACCAGGCTCCGGGTCCGCCACTGGCAGGGATAATGTTACAGGGCAGTTTATCAGCAATTGAACTAGACCCATTAATTTCCATGAAGGGAAATCTTTATGCATCAGCATACCAAGAAATTTCTGACAATTCCATGCCTCCAACTTTGTGGGAGAGTTTGGGGAAGGTCCTTTTCTGTTCTAGCATGACTGTGCCCTAGTACACAAAGCACGCTCTATAAAGGCATGGTTGGGTGAGTTTGGTGTAGAAGAACTTGACTGGCATGCACAGAAGCCTTACCTCAACACTACCAAACACCTTTAAAATTAATTAGTAAGGAGATTATGAGCCGAACCACCTCATCCAACAACAATGTCCCATAGACAAACTCTAAAATCTTGTTGAAACCCTTCCCTGAAGACTGGAAACTGTTTAAGTTGCAAACAGGTAGGGATCCAATTCCATGTTAATACATATGGAATGGGATACCAAAAAGGTTCACGGAGGTGTAATGTGCAGGTGCCCCAATACTATTGCTTATATAGAGGAAGAAGCGATGTCTGCTTAACCGTGCATTCTAGTATATGGGAATAAATAGGCATAAACCATGGCTAAGTGAATAAATAATTTACTGAATGATAACAGTGATAAAATACAGATATAGCAGCAGTCTATTTCATGCACTTATATATTCTGCTGCACTTTACAGACATTAGCATCAAGCTGTCCGCAATGTGTCTCACAATCTAAGTTCCCTGTCAGTATGTCTTTGGAGTGTGGGAGGAAACTCATGCAAACATGGGGAGAACATATAAACTCCATGCGGATGTTGTCCTTGGTCAGATTTGAACCTAGGACCCTAGCACCTCAAGGCACCAGTGCTAGCCACTGAGCCACCGTGCAGCAGTTAGATCATTAAAAAATAACTAAACATAGAAAGAAAAGAAGTAATAACCAACATCGCAATCATTGCAGACTAGGCCTGGGAAAGAGTCACGGCCACCTGAGAAGACTCATGGTTATTCATGAATTCCCACCTGCTCATGATTGATAGTCTTATATCTAGTTTTCTTTCTTTCTATCTAGGAGAGAACGGTCAATCATCAGCAGATGGGTGAGAGTGCAGGAGATTATGAATAACCAGGACTCTTCTCAGGTAGATTTGACTCTTTTCAAGGCCTGGGCTGCATATAATGTTGGTTCTCAGCAACCACTTACTTTTAGCTCATGTGTGACACACCGATGAAATCAGCATTTCTGTCACTATTTTATGATGCCATAAGTGAGGTCAGCATAAAGTTGATGACAGGTTCCCTTTGAGATACAACACAAGAATTGTTGTATGAAGGGGGAGGCCACAGCTTTATTAATTGTCTAAATATCTCTTACAAATAAAACATTGTTCAAGGGTTCATCTCACATGCCTGTTCACTGTAGCCGTGTCGTGGTATGTCTATGTTGATAATTCAGATGACCTCTTCTTTATCAGGGTTCCTCCATGACAAGGTCCTCACACCGCCAGCTGTGACATCTATAAAAACATAACCAAAGAAATAAATACAAAAGAGAACAGTCAATGGAATAAGGCACAGAGAAGACCTAAAAACAGGGCCAAGGGGATGGGTTCCACTTCTGGCTGAGCGCGAGGCAAGAGGAAGTGTGAGGGAAGATAACCCTTTATATACATAATTGGCTATGTGTTTAGCCTGAGAGCCCATCTTTTCACACAGACTTAACTCCTGCTGCACCTGCACAGCAGGCAAATCTTCTAAGTTTAAACAGCCTGATTTACCACCAATCCCTGAACTAAATTAACCCACCCAAATTAAGACACAACACAGGAATTGTGGTATAAAGGGGGATGGCACAGCAATATAAACTGGTGGAGGACTTTGTCTAAACAGCTCCTATAACTAAAACATAATCCAAAAGGTCATCTTGCATTCCTGATCACCTTGGCCGAGGTGAAAATGTTTGCGTTGATCATTCAGGTGACTTCTTCCTCATCAGGGTTTCTACATGACAAGGTCCTCACACCGCATCCAGAGCAGTGTGTAAACCTACACTGAGCTCCAGGCACCCCCCCCCCCCAAACAGAATGAACAAGGACCTATCGATCACTTCTTGTAGCCCTGATAGGAAAATACTGTATATCTAAACCTATGTCATTAAGACGAACCCCATTTTGTAACATTAAATTCCGATTGGACCCTTTAAGTTGCCTGTGACTCACAACCACGCAGCCTATTTTATATTGTCATTGTGGCATTCAATGCTCCACAAAACCCTGGAAACCGCTTCAGACCAAACTACTACCAGGTTCAAAAAGAAAGCTGCACAAAAGTCATACAACCAAAATAAGTTGTACAACACAAACAGAACACAGGTCATTGCCATCAGCATGCAGCGTGTATGAGCAACACTGCTAACCCACGGGATACTCTACTAATTGTGACCACTTCCAGCAGAATTTTGTAGCTACTACAAACCTCAGACACTCCTGCAAGAGACGTTCACTTCAGTAAAGCCCAGATTTAAACCACATGGGTGGTAGGAAACCTGTTGTGCTGCCAAATAGATGTAAGAGTGGCCAATCAGCCACACTGCTAGTCTCCTAAAACCTGTAAAAGAAACAGCCATCAACACGTTACCAAATCAGGACAGTTGTAAGAATGAAAGCACTCAGACTCCCAACACCCGGGCAAATGTCTATACCATATAATGTATGTCTGACTTTGAATGCCATATACAAACTTTAATCAAGTCTCCAAGTAAACACACATCGTCCACCATGAGGGGTGCAAGTGCAGAGAGAGAGGAGGGCACTACCAATTTCCCCACCCTTAGTGTGCAGAAAAAAACGCAAAACAAATGCTCAAGCAAAAAGACGGTACTCAAATTCAAACATAGACAGAACGTCGCAAAGCTCCAACATCAACCAGAAGGAGATCGGGCTCTGCCTATACACTGCTTGGACCTCTTTTTTCGAACCTTTCACAGGGATCTCAAGGAGATATATATGTTAAAGGCATCCCTTCTTCTGTCTCATTCAGTAGCTATATAACTATTGAGAGAGATGTACTTTTTTTAAATACATTTACACATTTAACCCTCCATTTTAATTATATTATTTACCCCGGTGTTAAATTCACACCCCCTGAATGCTTGTTTTTTTTCCTACAGTGGGGTAGATAATTACACACAGGGTTTTAAAGAATAAACTTCCTGACTCAGACCAAGAGCCGACTCAGCAAGTGAATGGAAGCATCCGCGCATGCGCATTGCACAACCTAAGCTTCTTTTCAGCTCAGCGAATGAACCGATTCATGAGAAAGATCCGAACTTCCCATCTCTAGTTTACTCGCAGTAAACCTTTCCGGCAACCAGTAGCAGTGTCCCCTTCTTGGCACGTGCGCACAGTGCAAGAAGAAGCCGATGCCAGCAGTCCGCAACGGCGCATCAGGCTGAGCCTGTGCGCACGCTCGGGATCTCAAAGTGGGAGGAGGGGGAGGGAGGGAGAGGGAGAGGCGGCACTGAGGAGTAGAAGGCGGCGCTGGGCACGAATGGCAATGCGTGCGGCCGGGCACCTTGCATCCACAGACCTCCCCTGCTTGGGCACCTTAATTCAATGATTGACAGGTTAGTAAAACCTGTTTTTCCGCAGAATAAAGCCACAAATTGCTTTTATAAGGCCATCTTAGAAATCAGAATGCTACCCCGGACATGATCATATGTTTAGCTCACAGGGCTTATAGGTGGTGACAGAATCCCTTTATTCATATACATAAATATGATAATTTGGGGCAGGGTAATGAGCCCAGTCCTCCACACCATAGAGCAAAGTGTGCAGATACTGCATATGTTTGGAAAATGTAATAAAAAGTTTGTGAAAGAAAAAAAAAGAAAACCTCCCTGAAATGAGTTTTTGCAGGTTGGGATGTCTGCTTTCAATATAAAAGTAACATTGAGATCCTTCTTAACATCATGTAGACCCAAAACATATTCAAGTTAAGAATATTGATCACCCAATGTCCTATTATTCCACCTTGGTAAGATATATTTAGATGGGGCAATTATAAGGGTGGATATAGAGATCCTGAAATAGGCTGTTTTGCCAATAAGAGTAGCGAAGGGAATAGGATTAGTAACCATAGAAACGGATGCCTATTTATTCATGAGCAGGAGGGACCAAAGCTATCCCTGAGGAAGGAACTCGGTAGTTCCGAAACAGGTCAGTGTTTTAGTCCAAGCAGGCATCCGTATCCAGTGGGACATCACACAGAAGACTTTTTTCTATCGGATTACTATAGCGGCTTACCTCGCGCGCGAATGTCACCTGCCGGGACCACGTGCGCTGGTAGTGGAAGCTGAAGACTCACAAACTCCTAAGCCAAACAGCGCCACCATCCTTACCCAGGATGAATACCTACCGCAACAGAGACAGGCAAGTAGTATACCTCCGTGGTACGAGCGCTCCAAACCTGTTTGGCTACTGCATTAAGTTAATAATAATAATAACTATAACAGAATCTTAAATAGGGAATTATATATACAGTACAGACCAAAAGTTTGGACACACCTTCTCATTCAAAGAATTTTCTTTATTTTCATGACTATGATGCCATCAAAACTATGATTTAACACATGTGGAATAATATACATAACAAACAAGTGTGAAACAACTGAAAATATGTCATATTCTAGGTTCTTCAAAGTAGCCACCTTTTGCTTTGATTACTGCTTTGCACACTCTTGGCATTCTCTTGATGAGCTTCAAGAGGTAGTCCCCTGAAATGGTCTTCCAACAGTCTTGAAGGAGTTCCCAGAGATGCTTAGCACTTAGCACTTGCTTCCGAGACCATTCCTTTCTAAAGTTACTTGCAGTCTGCAGCGGGGACACACCCCTAAGGTCTGTGGAGTCGGGACTATCTTATGACCAGGAAGGTGAGCTGGATAAAGTTTTTCTTGCATTCTACCAAGTGGTGTTTCCGTGCGGTACCCCTGGTTCCCGATGAGATAATATTACCTCTGGCTCTTCAACTGAATATTTATTTTGCGGACTGCCACTGAGTGGTACACGGACACACCTGTCCAATTATGGCCTTTCTTACCTTGCCGGATCGTCAGTCAAAAGCAGACTCAGTTTTCTCAGCTGAGGATTTGGCTGGTTCCAGTGATCTGGATTTAAAAAGCAAAATGAACTATCTGGAACGGCTTTTGAGCCAGGAAACTCGCGTCTGGTGGGATTTCACCACACTTACTAAATACATGGAAAAAAGTATGATTCCACGTGGATTGCGGATCAAGAAGATTTCTACTACAGTCTTTTCGCAGGACTTTGTATGTAAATGGAACAGTATCCTGTCGGACTGTTCACTAAAATTAATGAAACTCATCATTGATTCTGAGAATGACAAATTGATTGGTCTACAGCGGGACATTCAACTTTGCAAAGAATCGCTGGTAAAGTTCAGCACTAATACAGACTACATATCTATGGAGGAAGAAATGAAGGAGTCCATCAATAAGTTAGAGGACACTATCATGGAGTATAAGCATGTAAAATACCAGCGTGACCTACATGATTATACAAGTAATCAGGTCTATGAATGGGGCAGACGGGATAACATTTATTCCACGCCGAAGTCAATCCTTAAAAGCCGAAAGAAAGTGAAATTGCACAAAAGAGTATCCAGAGTTAGTTTTTCCTCAGATACAGAGGTGTCAGATTATTCTCATACAACCGAGATGTTGGAGCCGGGGTCTGGTGCTTCCGCTCTGCCTTTCTCACCTGAAGAGGGGGGAAGTAAAGCCTCCTATTATAAAAAATCCAAATCAGATAAGGACAGGAGAGATGCGGATAACATTTCAAAAAACGCAGAGCCAGGGCCGGACGGAGGCACCAGACAGCAGCATCCAAGATCGACCCGGCTTCAGACAAAACAGAAGTAAGTAGTGATCAGTTAAATGTTGTGAATTTATCTAGCATTATGTTGAGTAAAGACCAAGAATATGTACTGTCCCTTGGCCTAAATTTTGCGCCATCTGCACATTTTGATATGTTTTTCACCCTGCTGGACATTAACAAATTTGTGCGCAATATCACGGTATCTCGGCATTTCCATGATATCCCGGCTCCCTCTGCCCCCCCGCCGAATCAGCCACAGACCTATAATGAGAATGCTTATAAAGATTTACTGTTCAAAGAACAAGTGTCTTTTTGCTGTTTGCCTGGGCTTCAGGAGGAGCAGGGAATCGTGGAGGTAGCCCAATCCAGGACAAAATTTCATACTCGGAATGCCAGATTTTATCCTGTGATGTCGCATGGATGTATTCCAGGAGGTGCTGGAGAAGGAGCTGGGCAGAATTCAAAAAGATAGCAAGGACGCCAGAAGTCCTGAAAATCTTACCCACTCTCAAGTTCAGACCCTCCAGGAGTTACATCTGTGCGACAATATCATCATCAAAATGGCGGACAAGGGGGGGCGGTGGTCATCATGGATAAGGAGGTATATGGCAACCAGATGCGGGATATGTTGGCCGACGCATCCACGTACAGGAGATTAGAGAGAGACCCATTGAGGGAATATAAAGATGGCTATATGTCACTAATACAGAAAGGCATAGATATGGGCATATTCAATGAAACAGAATATAGATACCTGTGCGTGGATGCGCCTGTCACCCCTATCATGCATGCTTTGCCCAAAATCCATAAGGGTGTCCACCCCCCCCTTCTCCGCCCTATAGTGACTGGTTTGGGGTCCCTTACTGAGCGCCTGGGTAGTTGGCTGGACAATATTCTCCAGCCACTAGTCAGGCGCACACCGGGGTTCCTAAAGGATACGGCGGACGTCTTGCGAGCCATGTTTAGTTTCAAATGGGAAGTTAATTTCAAATGGATTGCGGCAGATGTTATTGCACTGTATCCCTCCATTCCCCACGGGGTCGCCCTGCTGGCTATGGAGTATCATCTCCATAGGCACACGGGATTTAGCTCCAACTATATAGATTATGTTTGTGAGGTCACTGCTTATCTATTGACCCACAACTATTTCATGTTCGACGGTGTGCATTACTTGCAGACCCGTAGAGTGTCAATGGGGGCTAAATTCTCGCCTATTGGCGAATTTGACTATGGCCTACTGGGAAGAGAAATTTATTTACAGTCTGGATAATCCCTTTGGGCCTGGATTGGTCTGGTACGGCAGATACATCGATGACCTGCTCATGGGTTGGGCGGGCGATGTCTCTGCCGTCCCGGACCTCCAGGTGTATCTTAATGGTAATGATTACAACCTGCGCTTCACGTGTACGGTGGAGGAATCCCATATCAATTTTCTTGACTTGACACTCCACGGCAGTCCAGGGGAGCTGATGCACACCAGAACTTACAGAAAAGATATAGCTGGGAATTCGATCTTGAATGCTAGGAGTCACCACCCTTTACATACCATCAGGGCAATACCCGTGGGAGAATATATATGGACTGCAAGAAATTGCAGTTCACCAGAGTTATTAGAAGAGGAATTCAGCAGGGTGGACAAAAGGCTGAAGGCCAGAAACTATCCTGACTGGATGATACTAAGAGGCAGAGGTATTGCACTACGCAAAGATAGACGGGAAATGCTTTTTGGAAAAGCGAAGGACGGCAATATATCCAACACTTCTGCGGGGAGTGGGAGGGTACATGGAGACAGGGACCAGGACAACACCCCTACTTTATCTCTAACATATAGTAGGGAATTCAATAAAATCAGCTCCACAATTAAGCGATGCCTCCCCATCTTATATGACGATGAGATTTTATATAATGCTTTAAAAACAGGCTGTAGAATAGTTCCTAGGAGGGCTACTACGTTGTCCTGCTCACTGTCTCCATCCCTCTTCACCTCCAACAGAACGGGAGCCAACATTAAATCTAGCTGGCTCAAGTACAAGGGTTTCTCCAGATGTGGGGGCAACCCATGTAAAAGCTGTAACTATGTGACCCCCTCGCAGTCTTTTGACAAGTCCGACCATTCCTTCAGTTTTCCCATCCAAAGTTACATTAATTGTAACACTGAAGGGGTGGTCTATATCATACGGTGCACTGACTGTGACCTGATGTATGTCGGGAGTACGATTCGCAAATTTAAGAACCGACTCCTGGAGCATCTGAATTACATCCACAACCCAAATGCCCTGAATATCTCTAATGCAGCGAGACATTTTATACAAATGCATGCTCGCCAGGTTAAAACATTCAAAGCCTTTGCAATAGAGAGGGTCTTTGCACCCAGGAGGGGGGGGGGGGTGATCATTGCAAAAAACTTCGCCTACGAGAAGCTTACTGGATTTTCAGACTCAATACCAGAGTTCCAAATGGCTTGAATCTGAAAAAAGAACTAATGTACGTATATCAGTAATAAAAGAAATATCAAAATCAGAACAACCATTGTTATCATTGCAGTAATAATCTGCTACTTAATATATGTAATTCCTCCAATATGCAACTCATTGGAGAGTTATGTGGTCATACTGGTTTTGTTATTGTTATTTTTATGTTTTATATTCATTCTTACATTCATATTTATATTTATGTTTCCACTGTCTATATGGAGTGTGTGACTCACACCGTGCGGTTTCTTCCCTTTTCTTATATTAGCCTGGGAGGCCGGGAATATGGTTCCTAGGGTCGAAATTTAGGTGGAGTTCCCGCACGCTGTGTCACACACCATGCATGCAATCAACCGATGTCCATTCTACAATAATGTGAATCAAATCACTAAGAATAATTGCTTTCATTTCATTTCATTTTCTTGCTCATGTATAAGTACAAAAATTAAAATTTGAATAAATATGTAATCTTCTGGATCTCCAATCCACGGCTGTGTATTGGGCCATATTGGTTTTTGTAATTTATGTTTTTACAAGTTGTTATATGGAGTATGCTGTTCACACTGTGCGGTTTCTGTCCTTCCCCTGTATGTGGAACATGGGATCTGGTTCCCTAAGGGTTAATTTGGAGTGAACGCTCCCGCACAGTGTGTTACTCATTTAATATGTGATTAGCAGGTTGTAAGAAGGGTGTGACACATAGTGGGACAACCAATGGAGTTGGTGCCCTGTCTCTCAGAATTTTGGAGGGTTGGACACTATACTCCTTTAAATTGTGGGGTCACACTATGAAGCACCGTTACGACTAAGGGTCCAGTAGTAGTACCCGAAACGCGTCAACGTTTGCATTCCGTGTACCAAGTGGCTGTTTCTGCTGTCTGTATGATTAATAAAGAAGAAGCTTTTAAGAGGACCTCCATTGCTTCCGAGACCATTCCTTTCTAAAGATGCTTAGCACTTGTTGGCCCTTTTGCCTTCACTCTGCGGTCCAGCTCACCCCAAACCATCTCGATTGGGTTCAGGTCCGGTGACTGTGGAGGCCAGGTCATCTGGCGCAGCACCCCATCACTCTCCTTCATGGTCAAATAGACCTTACTTTCAAAGTTTTCCCAATTTTTCGGCTGACTGACTGACCTTCATTTCTTAAAGTAATGATGGCCACTCGTTTTTCTTTACTTAGCTGCTTTTTTCTTGCCATAATACAAATTCTAACAGTTTATTCAGTAGGACTATCAGCTGTGTATCCACCTGACTTCTCCTCAACGCCACTGATGGTTCCAACCCCATTTATAAGGCAAGAAATCCCACTTATTAGACCTGACAGGGCACACCTGTGAAGTGAAAACCATTTCAGGGGACTACCTCTTGAAGCTCATCAAGAGAATGCCAAGAGTGTGCAAAGCAGTAATCAAAGCAAAAGGTGGCTACTTTGAAGAACCTAGAATATGACATATTTTCAGTTGTTTCACACTTGTTTGTTATGTATATAATTCCACATGTGTTAATTCATAGTTTTGATGCCTTCAGTGTGAATCTACAATTTTCATAGTCATGAAAATAAAGAAAACTCTTTGAATGAGAAGGTGTATCCAAACTTTTGGTCTGTACTGTATATATATATATAGGCTTCATTACTTAATACTGCACCATCAGTGCGGGTCTAATCACTTACCTTTTCCTGACCTGAAGTATTATTGAGGGGTTTGGCTATTAACCCTCTGTAGATCAAGCAGCGACACACTCTTACTGTGAATCAGTGCAGTGTTGTCTCCTTCCTTTCATGGCAGCCCGGGTTCCAGAGCTCATTTAATATTAAATAATAATGGCTTAGACATGCTGGGAGTTATATTCCTCTCCTTTTATATATCCTGCTGTAATGTGTTCTGAATTAGGGTCAGGATGATGGATGGGGGAGGGTAGTCATCCGCCTAGGGCGCCACCTCACTACCACTACCACTCATTGCATCCAACTTCACAAGCCTCAGGCCGCTCAGGCCGCTAGGCCTCAAGCCTGTGAGGCATTAGAACAGCGCAAAAAAGCCTTAATGACATCACTGCAACCTCCTGCGATGGGTCTCGCATGATGACATGATCACATGAGACCCAGAGCAAAAGTGGTGATGTCATTGGGACCACATACATCAGGACGCAGCAACACAAACTACAGATAAAACTGTGGTCTGCATCGCAGACAGCGGCGGGGAAAACGGAAGTGAGGCAGTTTTTTTTAATATGCTAAACGTCCACACTGATGGTGGCACCAGGGAAGGAGGAAGGAGATCATTATATATACTTGGTGAAAGGATTTGGACCTTTCTGGACCTCTACGACCACCTTGGTTTGATGTCACTGACGTCAGGAGAGATGTTTCTCAGTTGGCAATAACAGACACGCACACAGGCAATCACTGAGAAACACTCAGATTTTTTTATGCTATTGCTTGGCCTCATATAGGCAGCAGAAAAGTTTGCAACAACAGCGTTAAACCAATCATAAAATGATAAACATTGACGCCCATACAGATACTACTGGAACATCCCTTTTATGGGTATGTAATACGTCACATATAAGAACGTATGTTGTTGTGCCGAATGACCCTGAGTGAATTAGAACATTTGTTCTAATTCTGGGAGATTCCCAGAATCTGTCCTGAGACAGATAAGTGAACCTAACTCACAGCGAGGGGGGGGGGGGGGGATGTGAAGTGCGTAGGTGAGATATTATAGCAATTCTGTACATCATAGAGAAGACAACATGGAGTCACATTTGCCTTCAATCCCCTCTTAGAACCAAATTTCTTAGATAATATGGTTCTTACCCTTGCCCTTTTCCGCCAGATATTTTCTATATCCTTCATGTGAGTTGTCTTCAGGATTAGGCAGCAGAGTCTCATAAAATGACATATTTGATACTCTTTTCATTATCAGTTTCCGTACACATGGTATGATACATGTTGCAACTATTGCTATTACTATAATAATTATCAGGATAATGATTCCCAACTGTACAAGTGCCTGTTTCCAGGTAGTGAACCAGCTAAAATACTGATCCCAAGGGTTATCGATACCTGAGTTTCTTTTGAGCTCGATTGATAAATCCTCGAGTTTCTTTATTGCCAGTGTGACCTTACCATTAGGGCGGGTGTTGTTGGGTATGAACGTGCAGCAGGATGAGGGGTCTGTCAATACCTTACAGACACCAGCTCTTTCTGCAAGTATCATATAGAGTGCCATGCAGTTTTGAAATGTCATAATGGAATCTGCTTGTAACTGTTCTGCTACACCCTGTAACGCATCCCTGGTTTCGTTTACAAACCTTTGTTGATTATAGTAAATATAGTTCATCCAGTCTGTATTTTTGTTGATTGTTATGTGGGGAATTATGGATTGAAATCCTGCTGCCACCTGACCTCTGGCCTTGAATTCATCAGGGACCCCTCTTGGGACCCCGATTGCACCAATATATACGTGTGGGTCGAAGCTACCTTTTGGGAGGGCACAACGGTTGCGTATATGTGTGTTGGTGTCTTTTTCATTTTCAGTGAAGATGTGTATGTTCATGATGGCTTTAGCAAGGGCACATTCACCTTTCCAGGAACCCTCTAGTCTAGATCTTATCTTTCCATCCCCACAGATCCAATATACATCTCCAATCGAGTATACTTGATTCTGTGTGAGGGAGGTATCTGTTTCACTGTAAGTTGCACAGTATCCTTCAGTGAAATTACCCAGGGTTCTTCCTTGATCTCCCCCTCTGTGGCAGGTATAGTTACCAGGATAGATATGTATACCTGCACCAGGACGGGGAGTTTTTATGAGGAGTCAGTATTTTTGCTTCCATTCTTCACATGCAGACTGGTTACTAGATTAATTTGAGAATAATTGCAAAAAACATTCCTCAACACTAGAGGGCAATATTAAGGGCACAGTACCTAGGGGAGGCTTAGCTGTCCCACATATATAACAATTACTTTTATTTACTGAAGCAGCACTGTACTTCATCCATTCTAACCATAGGTTGGCATCAGAGAACCCAGTTTCTTCTGCAAGAGCCTCCTCATATGTTGGGTCAGATATTGCTCTCATATTGTTAAAAGTTAAGATACGGGGTTTGAGGGGGTTTGTTTGTTTCTGAGGGTATGTCCATTCTTATAGTGGTTGCCGCATCTCGTGGAAGGACTGCACTTCATTATGCTGCATAAACAGAAGGAGTAAGTTGCAACGTGAGTACTGGAGGAATTGTACCAGAAGGTAGTGATTCCACCTTTCTGAGTTATAGCAACTTCAGCTTTGTTATCCTCCGGCAGAGTCATTAGGATCGTCAGTAATCCCACAGTCCAAGTGGACCGTCTGTGCTATCTTCCAGAATTGAGGGAGTGCATCCTGGTGGAGGTCAGAGCTGTCTGCTCCCGTTAGTACCTTACTTTGTCCTTTTTCGAGGTCAGGACTGTCTGTCCCCGTTATTACCTCCTTTGTCCTTTTTCGAGGTCAGGACTGTCTGTCCCCGTTATTACCTCCTTTTGGGGTGCCTCCTTTAGCAGTTTCACTCTGGTGGCGTGGATCCAAGTAGGTGCTTCTTCCGTAAGTACTGCTGTGTGGGTAGCGGCTACCACTGTAGTCGGTGGTCCGTAGGTGAAGTCTCCGGCGAATTTTCCTTTCTTTAATTTCTTTATCAGCATGAGATCTCCCACTTGGAATGGGTGAGTTGGTTCCTCTGGAAGACAAGGAGACTTACAAGCAACATTTTCCCTTAATTTCACTTAGGACTTTAATCAATCTGGTTACATTGGTGTTTGGGTTGTTCCTCAAACATGTGATACACCTTCCTACATAATCTGACACTTACTGTTTAATGCCTGTAATATAGAAGTTCTGTGCTAGCAGCATGTGTGTTGTTTGAATGCTGTTGTGTCCTACTCCATGAAAATGTGCAATGAACAGAGGGGAGCTGTGCTGTCGTATGCATGTTTCCCCCTCTTTGCAGACTAATCCTGTCCTAGGATTCTTCTGCAAGATTGGATAACACCAATCGGCCATTTCATCGTCAGTAGCTGAGGACTGGAGATCCACAAGCATCTGAGTTAACTCAAGTGAAGGAGGTACTAATTTCACCATTTGCAATGTGGCCGGGGCCATCAGTGCAGCCTTCTTGGCTTCCGCGTCTGCCAGGGCATCGCTTTGGGACACATGATCTTTACCACCAGTATGCGCCCTGCAGTGGACAATTGCAATCTGTCAGGGAAATCTTATGGCTTCTAAAAGTTGTATAACAAGTTGTGAATGTGAGATGTGCTTACCATCAGCTGCAATGAATCCTCTCCTTTGCCAAATGACCCCGTGGTCCCAGACCACTTCATGTGCATACCTGCTGTCAGTGTAAATGGTGACTGGCTTGCCTTCATGTAGTATGCATGCTCTCGTGAGTGTAATTAATTCTGCTGCTTGTGCAGATTGGTATGTGATGGGTCTGGCTTCCAGGACAATATGTGTAGCATAACAATAGCATATCCTGCATGATAAGTGTTGTCATTTGGTCTGCTGCAGGATCCATCAACAAAAACATCAGGATCCCCTTCTACTGGTACAGATTGTAAATCAGAGCGGGGTGATGTCTCATGTTGTATGGCGTGTATACAATCATGTACCTCTGTCAAGTGATCCTCAGGTCCTTTAAGTCCTAATAGGGCATTCAAGATAGGTGCTGGACCTGAGGTGTGTGTTGCGTATTTGATTTGGAGGGAGGGATTGCTGAGGAGTAGAATCTCATATCCAGATAGTCTTTGTGCGGACATGTGCTGTGTGTGTATGCCTTTGAGAAGGCCTACTACATCATGTGTGGTGTACAGGATAGTCTCATGTCCCATTGTGAGTGGCGTTGCAAGCTCAGCAATCATAGCACAGGCTGCAAGAGATCTCAGACAGGCCGGCATTCCTTGGACGGATGCCAGAACCACCTTTGAGAAAAAAGCACAAGGATGTAACTTGCCTCCGTGATACTATGCCAGCACACCCGCCATGGTTTTACAATTTTGTCGAGCATATACGTGGAATGTGAGTTTGTAGTCAGGGAGGCCTAAACCTGGACTTGTCATTAAAAAAACATTTCAAATAATCAAATACATTAAACAATTCCTCAGACCACCTGATGAGATCTGGCATGTCTGCCAGAGTGGCTTGTCTCATTACATTGTCATAGTAGGAGCAATCAGGAATCCATTGTCTGCAGTAGTTTATCACACCAAGGAAAGATAACATTTCTTTCTTGGTGTGCGGGGTGACCAGGCCCACTACCAGACTGGAATCTTTCTGTGCTGATTCTCCTTTCTCCCTTTGTGAGAACAAAGCCCAAGTATTCAACTTGCTTTTTACACCATTGCATTTTCTTGCATGACACCTTGTGTCCACATTCAGACAACCATTTCAACAAAGATAAACCATCTGTTATATTGGCCTCCTCTGACATACTGCACAATAACAAATAATCCACGTATTGCAAGAGCACAGAACCCTGGGGGGCGTGCCAGTGTTTTAAACTGGCTTGGAGGACAATGCTGTACACTACAGGTGAATCAGCATATCCCTGGTGCATCCTGCACCAGGTGAGTTTACGTCCCTCAAAGGAAAAAGCAAAACGAGAGTCTGGTCCACTTATCAACCGGAATAGAGAAGAAAGCATTTTTCAAGTCTATCACGCTGAAACAGACAGCTTCTGCAGTAGATGGCTGAGTGCAACTGAGAAATGTCTCGGCTGTCTACTCACGGTTTTCCTAAACGTTTGCAACTATGTGTGGGGGTCTGTATCTTCCTGATCTCAAAGCATCCCGCTGCCTCCTTCTCATATAAATGTTTCTCAAAGTCTTGTATTTTGTCTGAGGTCCATGAGAAAATGCGCTGCTTTACAATCAACATGAGATTAGGAAGGAGAATTTGGCTGTCAGTTTTCTTGCAGCCTTCAGTCTCTGGTTGGGAGGGGGAAACTCACACTAAGATTTTCCTTCACCCACAGTAAGAAAAATGCATCAAATGACAGAGTGATAATATTACAGTGAGATATGTTCTTACACTTAACACCAGAACAATAGCTCTCACACAAACAGATTAATCTGAAGACTCTATGTATCTTATACTCTAAATATAGGTATGCGTCAAACCAAGGTAGGTCAGTCTCCCGGAGACTGTTCTCTTACATGTACTTCTGGTACAAAAAAAAATCTCTGTCGACAGTTAGATAAAGTAAATAGATTCTCCCAGAGAATCTATGGTGTGTCCCTGACACACAACAACTTACGGAATGGATCCTAAGATCCTATGATGTGTACCTGACACAAAACAAATCTCCCAGAGATATTTTTCCGTGCGTGGCACTCCAAGTGCTGGCCTTATTCATGAAAGTACTCCAAGTACTCATTATAAACTCCCGGAGTTTATTTTTAAGGCTTAACAATGTATCTCGGATACATAATAAAACTCACGGGTAGAGATGTGGCCAGTGCCCTCGTACCCGGCAGTGGACAAAAGGGATGTCTCTCTTACCGGACACGAGGATGGCCTTCTCTATCCCGGAACGGAGCCCCCAACTGAAAGGATTTAGACCTTTGTGGACCTCTACGACCTCCTTGGTTTGATGTCACTGACGTCAGGAGAGATGTTTCTCAGTTGGCAATAACAGACACGCACACAAGCAATCACTGAGAAACACTGATTTTATTATGCTATTGCTTGGCCTCATATAGGCAGCAGAAAAGTTTGCACAACAACAGCGTTAAACCAATCATAAAATGATAAACATTGACGCCCATACAGATACAATTGGGACATCCCTTTTATGGGTATGTAATACGTCACATATAAGAACGTATGTTGTTGTGCCGAATGACCCTGAGTGAATTAGAACATTTGTTCTAATTCTGGGAGATTCCCAGAATCTGTCCTGAGACAGATAAGTGAACCTAACTCACAGGGGGGGAGGATGTGAAGTGCGTAGGTGAGATATTATAACAATTCTGTACATCATAGAGAAGACAACATGGAGTCACATTTGCCTTCACTTGGCACTACTGGGGAAGAATGCAGGAGCATTATGTACTGGCACTATGGGGTACATTATATAAATATACTGGCACTATGGGGGGAGCATTATATATTGAAACTAGTGGGGGGGTGGCACTACAGGGGGACATTAGAGCCACTGGGAGCATTATGGTTATATTATTACTAGAGTACTGTAGGGGCATTATTATATGATGCAATATGGAGGGCATTGCTACTAATGGGGGCTATCTTGGGGAGTATTGCCACTATTAGGGGCACTGTTACTAATGAGGGTTGTCTGGGTGAATAGTATAGTATAGTGTTTGTGGACATGGGGGGAGGAGCACAGCAGGCATAGTATTAGGAGTAGCTTCAAGAGGTTCTCCGGGTCACCAAACCTGCAAAGGGAAGCACCTACGTGCTAGCTGCTACATTGTTCCAGCTCCTTTGGTTCCCCACTGCTGCGCTCTGGTCCCGTTTACACTGTTCATACGATTTTGTGACTTCTCTACATCCTCACTGGAACATTTCTGTTCTATACTTTGTCCTTGCGTCACAGTTGATATTTTTGTTGAATTCAATAAAAAAGAGAATTGAAAAGAAAAGCTGGACTAAAAAGTGTTCTGCTTCTTCAACAAATACTATTGTAGCCAGCACTGCACCATGGATGGAGGCTTGGTCTATTCAATTTCACATGTGGAAAATGTTATTCCCTACTCTTTTAAAACTCCTAAAACCATATTAAATCATTGCCTCAGTGCTCACCATGATTTGCACTAATATTCTCTTATTATTATTATTATTAGGGAACACCTTCCCAAAACCAATCCTGTCCAACACAGGACATCATACTTTTTGTCCCTTCTCCCCGAATTTAAACTTGATTGTGGTGCTCCTGGATAATACGTTGTGCACTGGAGTGCGGGTCACAAACTTGAATTAACTGTGTTATATAATTCCATTCACTTGCAAAAGCGAAACTGGAATGGAATTATAACTTAGTTAATTCACCTACATACGGTAGTAACTTTATAATTTATTGGTCACAATATTTTACTATCTCTTGATACTGTACATTTAGAACTTCTAATTTTTGTCTCTGTGTTGTTTTGCATGACTACCCACATTCACGTTGTGCAGATAGATTATAATTTTCTGCTCATTGCACCTTTCATATTTCCCAGTTGTTCTTTAGGGAATTGATGGAACCTTTATTATATTTCTCAATTATAGTATGAGAAATATTTGGATTGTAACTAGAGATTAGCAAATTTCCCCAAAAAAAAATTCCACCGGTTCGCTGAATTTTCCAAAAAATTCAATTAGATCTGAATAAATTTGTGGCAAATTACTTAAAAAAACCTGCTATTTCTTGGCTGCATAGAGCCTGTATAGTTGTGTAGAACACTGTCCTTGCAGTTGCTACACAGACAGGATACGTTGTGCGTCTCATTTTTCCGTCCTTCTGACAGATCAGAAGAAGGGTCAAATAAATGGTTATGTCAACCAGGCCAAAAAGGCAAAATAGTGACCACATACATTGTAATCACGGTTGAGGTCTCTTGGCTCCATCGTTTGCAACCGGTGGATCCAATAAGCCTCCCTTTTCAATAACATTTTATTTCTGTCACCTCCCCGGAGAGGTCGTGAGACACCTTCAATAATCTGGAAACATAATTGTGATATAGCGTGTTTCTGCTGGTGAAAAATGATATGGTATGGGGAGTAGTAAATTGCTCTTTCTTATAGTAGACTTGTGTTTGCTGAGCCTATCTTTCATTCTCATCGAGGTCTCCCCTACGTACAATAAGCTGCAGGGACATTTCAATATACCGTATAAACCACAAATCGACTATGAATGGGTAAAATGTGTGCCTTTTATCACACTCGAGCAGTTTATACAATTCAAACATGGAAAGGTTTCCTGTCTAGGAGAAGATAACACACTCTGCCTCAATTCTGTCTTGTTGCTACCAATGTCAAAACCAACTATTCTGTCTTTAATATTGTCAGCTCCCTTTTAGCACATCATAGGTGGTTGTTTGAACTCCATTATCTGTGGATATGATCGGGAGATCGCATGCCAGTGTTTATTAACAACTCCTCTTATTTTCTGAGTCCAGGGATGATATTTCACAACCAATGGGATGCGTGGCCCTTTTTTAGGTTTATCTTCCTGTGCAGTCTCAACCCTATTCTTCTGTTCCTGCAATAGATGTATGGGATAACCTCTATCCTTGAATTTTATAGTCATTTTGTCAATTCTCATCGCACAAGTCTCTGTGTCACTCACAATGCGCTTAACCCTTTGATATTGCGAGTAGGAGAAAGACTTCTTAGTGGACGCTGGATGGTTACTAGTAAAAGTGAGTAAGCTATTACGATCAGTGCTCTTTCTAAATAGATCAGTGTGTACTCTACTCTCCTCCCCTTTTATAACCCAAGTGCCCAAAAAGGAGATTCTGTGATTGTCATGTTGCAGGGTAAACTGTAACTCTGTCAAAACAGAGTTGGAAAATCTACGAATTGCCTGAGGGATCGAATGTCGCCTCGCCATACACAAAAAACATCATCGATAAAATGACACCAAAAAATGCAATGCTGTAAATATAAATATTGGAATAAAAAAAAATCACTTTCTAAATATGCTATGTAGCAATTTGCATATGGCGGTGCAACATTTGTTCCCATCGCGGTCCCACGGCGCTGTTGATTAAAAGGAATCCTGGAAAAGAAATGGACGTATACAAACTGAATACATCAAAAGTGACCAGTGTGTAGTCTTCATCCAAGTCAAGAAACTTGATTTCAGATAAAAAATGCCCAGTGTCACGAAAGTTAGAAGATTAAATTTTTGTCAATGGTGTGAAAACTTTCTCGAGAAAAAATGCTGGCGGGGAGAGAATGGAGTCGGTTGATGCCACAATTGGGCGGCCAGGTGGTTGAGTAATCACTTTGTGCACCTTAGGTAACGTATACAATATGGGGTGATGGGATGATGATTAATCAAAAGTTTGCTCAACCTGCCATCAATGACTCCACTCTCTCTAGCCGTGTTCACAATGGTCTGAAGCATTTCTTTAAGGTGATAGACAGGTAGAATTGAGCGAACCTGAACTGTAAAGTTCGGGTTCGTACCGAACTTTAGGGTTTTCGGCACCTGGACCCAAACCCGAACATTTACGTAAAAGTTTGGGTTCGGGTTTGGTTTCGGTGTTAGGCGATTTTTATGGCGCTTTTTGAAATGCTGCAAAGCAGCCAATCAACTAGCGTCATACTACTTGCCCCAAAAGGCCATCACAGCCATGCCTACTATTGGCATGGCTGTGATTGGCCAACTGCAGCATGTGACCCAGCCTCTATTTAAGCTGGAGTCACGTAGCGCCGCCCGTCACTCTGCTCGGATTAGTGTAGGGAGAGGCTGCAGCTGCTGTGAGGGAGATATCAGAGAGAAATCTTATCAAGAACTGTTTTTTGTACTCAGAGATCTACAGAGAATGTGTTTTGTGGGTGCAGTGCACAATTTTTTTTTAGCCTGCCCTGAGCCAAAAACTACTAAAAACAAACTTTTTTTTCTTCGGTTAGTCAATATCAATACATAATCGGCAGCCATTTTATGCAACGATAGTGCACCAGCACAGGCTTTCTGCATGTCTGCAAGTCCAGAAATACAGCTTGTTGCTTACTGGGGTTAAAAAAAATTACATCTGTTAAATATAGTGCACATCTGGGATTACACGTGCATAAGTGATTGTCACATTTAGGCCAGAAATACGGCTTTGGCATACTAGGGTGAAAAAAGCATCTGATATACTGCACATCTAGAATTACACGTGCATAAGTGATTGTCACATTTAGGCCAGAAATATGGATTTGGCATACTGTGGTTAATAAAAGGCCTCTAATATACTGCACATCTGGGATAAGACATACATAAGTGACTGTTACATTTAGGCCAAAAATACATCTTTTTGCTTACTGGGGTGAAAAAAAATGTCTAATATACTGCATATCTGGGATAAGACAAGCATAAGTGAGTGTCACATTTAGGCCAGAAATACGGCTTTTTGGTTACTGGGGTGAAAAAACCCTCTAAGAATACTGCACATCTAGGATTAGACAAGCATAAGTGACTGTCACATTTAGTCCAGAAATACGGCTTTTTGGTTACTGGGGTGAAAAAACCCTCTAATATACTGCACATCTGGTATAAGACGTATATAAGTGAGTGTCACATTTAGGCCAGAAATATGGCTTTTTGGTTACTGGGGTGAAAAAACCCTCTAATATACTGCACATCTGGGATAAGTCGTGCATAAGCGATTGTCACATTTAGGCCAGAAATACATATTTTTGCTTACTGGGGTGAAAAAACCCTCTAATATACTGCACATCTGGTATAAGACGTATATAAGTGAGTGTCACATTTAGGCCAGAAATATGGCTTTTTGGTTACTGGGGTGAAAAAACCCTCTAATATACTGCACATCTGGGATTAGTCAAGCAAAAGTGTCTGTCACATTTTGGCCAGAAATACATCTTTTTGCTTACTGGGGTAAAAAAAACCTCTGATATGCTGCACATCTAGGATAAGACGTGCATAAGTGAGTGTCACATTTAGGCGACAAATACCGCTGTCATATAGAGTTTAAATTTTTTTTTGAGTGCAATACCCTACATCAGGGTTTTTATTGGCGGTTAATTATTTTTAACAGACTTAACCGCTTTTTACTTTGCTTTGTAAACACTATGAGGCAAACATCTAATAAGGGACGCGGTCATGGTCGTGGTGGTGGTAGTGGTGGAGCCTCTGGTGCAGGGAGAGGACGTTGCTGTTCTGCCACAGCTACACGTCCTACTGAACCTACTACCTCGGGTCCCAGTATCCGCCAGAATCTACAGCGATATTTGGTCGGGCCTAATGCCGTTCTAAGGATGGTTAGGCCTGAGCAAGTACAGGTGCTAGTCAATTGGGTGGCCGACAGTGGATCCAGCACGTTCACATTATCTCCCACCCAGTCTTCTGCAGAAAGTGCACAGGTGGCGCCTGAAACCCATGCCCATCAGTTTGTCACATCACCCCCGTGCATATCGGGGTACCTGTCTGAGCCTCAAGTCATGCAGCAGTCTCTTATTCTGTTTGAAGACTCTGCTGGCAGCGTTTCCCAAGGGCATCCACCTAGCCCTTCCCCAAGGGTGGACAACCACTTATGTTTCCTGATATGGACATGGGAATACCACCTCAGCACGTCTCTGATGATGACGAAACACAGGTGCCAACTGCTGCGTCTTTCTGCAGTCTGCAGACCGAAAAGGAGGTCAGGGAGGAAGACTGGGTGGAAGACGATGCAGGGGACGATGAGGTCCTAGACCCCACATGGAATGAAGGTCGTGCCACTGACTTTCAGAGTTCAGAGAAAGAGGCAGTGGTGAGACCGAGCCAACAGCGTAGCAAAAGCGGGAGCAGGGTGCAAAAGCAGCCGTCGCCTAAACAGTTCGCCTGCTACTGGCCACCGTCACCAGGGACAGAGCACGCCAAAGGCAGCTTCAAGGAGTTCCCCGGCATGGCACTTCTTCACACAATGTGCTGATGACAAGACCCGAGTGGTTTGCACGCTGTGCCATCAGAGCCTGAGGCGAGGCATTAACGTTCTGAACCTTAGCACAACCTGCATGACCAGGCATCTACATGCGAGACACGGGCTGCAGTGGAGTAAGCACCTTCAAAACCAAGAAAGAGCTCAGGCCCCTCCTGCTCCCTCTTCTGCTGCTGCCTCGGCCTCTTCCTCCGCCTCTGGAGGAACGTTGGCACCTGCCGCCCAGCAAACAGAGGATGTGCCACCAACAACACCACCTCCGTCACCAAGCATCTCCACCATGTCACACGGAAGCGTTCAGCTCTCCATCTCACAAACCTTTGAGAGAAAGCGTAAATTTCCTCCTAGCCACCCTCGATCCCTGGCCCTGAATGTCAGCATTTCTAAACTGCTGGCCTTTGAAATGCTGTCATTCAGGCTGGTGGAGACGGACAGCTTCAAACAGCTCATGTCGCTTGCTGTCCCACAGTACGTCGTTCCCAGCCGCCACTACTTCTCCAGGAGAGCCGTGCCCTCCCTGCACAACCAAGTATCGGATAAAATCAAGTGTGCACTGCGCAACGCCATCTGTGGCAAGGTCCACCTAACCACAGATACGTGGACCAGTAAGCACGGCCAGGGACGCTATATCTCTCTAACTGCACACTGGGTAAATGTAGTGGCGACTGGGCCCCAGGCGGAGAGCTGTTTGGCGCACGTCCTTTCGCTGCCAAGGATCGCAGGGCATCATTCTTTGCCTCCTGTTGCCTCCTCCTCCTACTCTGCTTCCTCCTCCTCTTCTACCACCTGATCCTTTCAGTGACAGACCTTCACCACCAACTTCAGCACAGCTAAGGGTAAACATCAGCAGGCCGTTCTGAAACTCATGTGTTTGGGGGTCAGGCCCCACACCATGCAGGAGTTGTGGCGGGGTATAGAACAACAGACTGACGAGTGGTTGCTGCCAGTGAGCCTCAAGCCCGGCCTGGTGGTGTGTGATAATGGGCGAAATCTCGTTGCAGCTCTGGGACTAGCCGGTTTGACGCACATCCCTTGCCTGGCACATGTGCTGAATTTGGTGGTGCAGAAATTCATTCACAACTACCCCGACATGTCTGAGCTGCTCTGTAAAGTGCGGGCCATCTGTGCGCGCTTCCGGCATTCTCATCCTGCCGCCGCTCAGCTGTCTGCTCTACAGCGTAACTTCGGCCTTCCCGCTCACCGCCTCATATGCAACGTGCCCACCAGGTGGAACTCCACCTTGCACATGCTGGAGAGACTGTGCGAGCAGCAGCAGGCCATAGTGGAGTTTCAGCTGCAGCATTCACGGGTGAGTCGCACTGCGGAACAGCACCACTTCACCACCAATGACTGGGCCTCCATGCGAGACCTGTGTGCCCTGTTGCGCTGTTTCGAGAACTCCACCAACATGGCCTGTGGCGATGACGCCGTTATCAGCGTTACAATACCACTTCTATGACTCCTTGAGAAAACACTTAGGGCGATGATGGAAGAGGATGTGGCCCAGGACGAGGAGGAGGAAGAGGGGTCATATTTAGCAATTTCAGGCCAGTCTTTTATAAGTGGATCAGAAAGAGGATTTTTGCAACAGCAGAGGCCAGTTACAACAGCTTGTCCTTACCTATGGGCAGCCTGGCACACATGAGCGACTACATGCTGCAGTGCCTGCGCAATGACTGCAGAGTTGCCCACATTTTAACGTGTGCTGACTACTGGGTGGCCACCCTGCTGGATCCCCGTTACAAAGACAATGTACCGTCCTTAATTCCCTCACTGGAGTGTGATGCGCGACTACAGGTGCACGCTGGTAGACGCGCTCCTGAGAGCATTCCCGACTGACGCCGGGGGACAAGTGGAAGCACAAGGCAAAGGCAGGGGAGGAGGAAGAGGTCGCCAACGCAGCTGTGTCAGCGCCAGCACCTCAGAAGGCAGGGTTAGAATGGCCGACTTGTGGAAAAGCTTTGTCACCTTGCCGTAACAACCGGTCCCAACTGCTGATATGGAGCGTGTTAGCAGGAGGCAGCATTTGAACAACATGGTGGAACAGTACCTGTGCACATGACTACACGTACTGACTGATGGTTCTGCCCCATTCAACTTCTGGGTCTCCAAATTGTCCACATGGCCAGAGCTTGCCCTGTATGCCTTGGAGGTGCTGGCCTGCCCTGTAGCCAGTGTACTCTCTGAACGTGTATATAGCACGGCAGGAGGCCAATGTGGACAATCTCACATTCATTAAAATGAACCAGGCTTGGATCCCTCAGGACTTGTCTGTACCTTGTGCAGAATAGACAGCCTCAACCATTCATCCTTGTACTCAAGTGCACTTATTCCTTTTTTTTTTTTTTTATATGTCCCAATATTTTGGGGGATACTCTTATGTAAAAATGCAAAATAACACACATCTGTGTTGGCTACCTATTCCTCCTTCGCCGCAGCTTCCACCTAGACCGCCACGTGAGCCTACACGGCCACATCCACCCATTCACCGCCTCCTCAACCTCTTCCTCCTACATCATTCCTAATTTTTATTTTTTTAAGGTCTTTTATGTTTTTTTTTATTCATTTCCCTATCCACATTTGTTTGCAGAGCATTTGCCATGCTCTTAAGCACATGTTGCTTCCTTTTGCAGCCCTCTAGCTCTTTCCATTACATGTTTACAACCATTTTAGTGCTCAAAAGTTCGGGTCCCTATTGACTTCAATGGGGTTCGGGTTCAGGGTCAAGTTCGGGTCCCGAACTAGAATTTTTTTTCAAGTTTGGCAGAACTTGCCGAACCCGAACATTCAGGTGTCCGCTCAAATCTATATACAGGGTCAATTTGTAATATCTGATATGTGTCGATATCTCTCAATTGTCCCAAAATTTCAGATATATAATATTCCCTGTCTAGAACAACTATGGCTTCCCTCTTAGCTGGCTTAAATATAAGGGATTTGTTTTTCTTCTACCGTTAAGTTGTGATTTAAACAAAACTCTCCCTGTTTACATTGATGAAACAATGTATCAACATCTCATTGAACCAGACTAATAAAGGTTTCGACTGGGTGATATAATTTTGGCGGTGTAAAGGTGCTTTTGGTTTTCAGATTAAACTGTTTAGCAGTTAATCTATCAATGGTAGGAAAATCACCCAGTTGAGAAACCTCCTGTACATTAGAGAAATGTGATTTCAAACATATATTACAATAAAAGTGCTGTAAGTCCATGCCCAGAGTGAAGGTGTCAAGGCCTCCAGTGGTGCTAAAGGATAAATCATTTTTTAACAAGGTCATCTGTGCTGGACTCACTGCACACCGGTCACTTTTGATATATGCAGTTTGTATCAATTTGATACAGAATGGTATCAATGTGGTCTGAAATCTCTTAGCATCTAGTACTTATGGGAAGACAGAAAAATAATTTTTTCTTTCACTCTTGAAAGTGGTATTAGAGAAGAATTCATTTCTTTTCCAGGATTCCTCTTAACAGCACCGCGGGACCGCGATGGGATCGAACATCGCACCACCATATGCAAATTGCTACATGGCATATTTTGAAAGTGAATTTATTTATTCCAATCATTTATATTTACAGCATTGCATTTTTTGGCATAGTTTTATCGACTATGTTTTTTGTGTATGGCGAGGCAATGTTCGATCCCTCAGGCAATTCAAAACTCTACTTGGAGAGAGTTACAGTTTACCCTGCACCATGACAATCACAGAATCTCCTTTTTGGACACTTGGGTTATAAACGGGGAGGACGGTAGAGTACACACTGATCTATTTACAAAGGGCACTGATCGTAATAGCTTACTAGTAATGAGCGGCAGGGGCAATATTCGAATTTGTGATATTTTGCAAATATTTGGGTGAATATTCGCGAATTTGCGAATTTATTATCTCCAGTCATTATGTTCTTGATTGCGGAAATCGGCAATTTAAAAATTCGCAATAAAAATTTGTATCACGAAAATTCACAATCAACACTACTACTAAAGTCAAAGATATTGCAGCCTTCTCATTGGCCCACAAGCTAGAAGCAGGGAGGGATCATGTGTACTGATTAAAAAAAAATCTCGAATATTCGAAATTACGAATATATATCACTATATTCTAAATATTTCCAAAATCTCGAAGTGCCGCTATTAGTGATAAAAATTAGCAATTTGAATATTCGTGATCAACACTATAGCTTACTCACTTTTACTAGTAACCATCCAGCGTCCACTAAGAAGTCTCTCCCCTACTCCTAATATCAAAGGGTTAAGCGCATTGTGAATGAGATAGACTCGTGCGATGAGAATTGATAAAATGACTATAAAATTCAAGGATAGAGGTTATTCCATACATCTATTTAGTGATGAGCGGCAGGGGTCATATTTGAATTTGCGATATTTCCCAAATATTTTGTAGAATATTTGGCGAATATTTGCAAATTTGAATATTTGTTATATTCTACGATTTTTTTTTGCTCGAAAAATCAACAAGGTAATGATCGCGTAATATGCAAAAAATTTTAATGCAAATTTTCGTAATGCGAATTTTTATCGCAAATTTTTAATTTGACAAGCAAAAACATGATTCCGCCCTGCTTCTTGCTTGTGGGCCAATAAGTCATAGCACTATATTGATTATATTAATTTTTTCGAATATTCGTAATATTCTAAAACAAGAATATATAGCAATACAGCGAATATTCGAAAAAAAACGAATGTAGAGCAATTTAGCTAATATAGTGCTATAATCTTTTTTTCAATCGTTGAAATTTTTTTTCAATCTGAACTTCAGATCAGAAAAAAATTACAACTATTAGACAAAGAAGATTATAGCACTATATTAGCTAAATTGCTCTACATTCTTTTTTTTTGAATATTCGCTATATTGCTATATAATCTTGTTTTAGAATATTATGAATATTCGAAAAAAATTTATATATTCGATATAGTGCTATATATTCGTTTTTTAGAATATTCATAATCTTTCCCATTTAAAGTCATGATTCCTCCCTGCTTCTTGCTTGTGGATCAATGAGTCATTGGCCCACAAGCAAGAAGCAGGCAGGAATCATGTTTTTACTCGGCAATTGAAAAATTTGCGATAAAAATTTGCATTATGAAAATTTGCTATTAAAATCTTGAATATTCAAAATTACGAATATATATCACTATATTCTAAATATTCACGAATTTTCAAATTACCTATATTCGCGATAACAATTTGAAATTCGAATATTCGTGATCAACACTACATCTATTGCAGGAACAGAAGAATAGGGTTGAGACTGCACAGGAAGATAAACCTAAAAAAGAGCCACGCATCCCATTGGTTGTGAAATATCTTCGCTGGACTCAGAAAATAAGAGGAGTTGTTAATAAACACTGGCATGTCATCTCCCAATCATATCGACAGATAATAGAGTTCAAACAACCACCTATGATGTGCTACAAGAGAGCTGACAATATTAAAGACAGAATAGTCGGTTCTGACATTGGTAGCAACAAGACAGAATTGAGTCAGAGTGTGTTATCTTCTCCTAGACAGGAAACCTTTCTGTGTTTGAATTGTGTAAACTGCTCGAGGCATGCATTTTACCCATCCATACTCAGGCGAACGAATCCTGGTACGAGGCATGTTCACATGAGATAGTCGATTTGTGGTTTATATATTGAAATGTCCCTGCAGCTTATTGTACGTAAGGGAGACCTCAATGAGAATGAAAGATAGGCTTAGTAAACACAAGTTTACTACAAGAAAGGGCAATTTACTACTCACCATACCATATAATTTTCACCAGCAGAAACATGCTATAGCACAATTATGTTTCCAGATTATTGAAGGTGTCTCACTACCTCTCCGGGGAGGTGACAAATAAAATGTTATTGAAAAGGGAGGCTTATTGGATCCACCGGTTGAAAATGATGGAACCAAGAGACCTCAACCGTGATTACGATGTGGTTTTCTATGAATCAAGTCCCTAACATTGCTCTATATGCTTCTCTTTTAGCGAAGTTTAAACACAATATTACTATGAATACATGGACTTTATCCAGCCGATTTATATTGTCTACCTATTAGTTCTGCGTGCATCTCTTTATGTATGTATCCGTGCAATTGTTTTCTATTGTTTCACTTGGGGAGTGGGGTTTCTTCAATGACGTCATTTCTTTAGTATTTTGGCGGTCTATTTAAAGGAATGTTTGGTTAATATGTAAGTACAGTCTGATGAAGGCATGTTCAGTGCAGAAACAAGTCACTTCTGATATGTGACCAATAAATTCAGCATTCAAAATGCTACTACGGGGGAGTTCCGGTCCTTTCTACATTACTCATCTATGTATAGTGTGTTCTGAGGGGTTAAATGTCCGTGATCGGCATTACTGCCGATTGCAAACGTTAGCTGCGGGTGTCTGCTATAAGAAACAGCAGGTCACCCGCGGCTATGGCACCTGCTCCGCTCAGGAGCAGGCGCCATCTTTAAAGACAACTATGTACTATTATGGCTCTGGTCGGGGAAGGGTTAAAGCATATTAGAATTTTGCAGAACTTTTCTTTATATAACATAAGACATAATGTAATGATATAAACAGAAAAAAGCTGAAAACTGTCTATAAATATCAAAACTCCAGAATAAACAGGTATATTAATTTCAGAATGCCTTTTGATTCCTCTGTGAAGGCTAATTAGCCACTATTTACCATCAGACAATTTAATTAGTTATGTATGTACAAAACAGTAGTGAAAATGTGAAATTATTAGATGGTGTGAATCAATAACTCATCTGGAGATATAACACAAAATCAATGTCTGTTTTAAAATAGAGTAATAAAGAAAAATTGTAAGGAGTATGATATTATGATTCAGCAGATAAGAATTCATGAGAGAGTATATAATGGAGAAATAAATAGTGCTTCAAGTACTCTACTGAATACAACAAATTACTGGAAAAGAATTCAGAGGTCTCTGAAAACCTACTAAATAGCGATGATTGTATTTCTTGCAGTTCATTTTTGGTAGGATTCAACTGAATCAGCTGTTAGATTAAATTTCCTCCAAATAAATTTGGTCTTAATAAAATATGCCCCACTTGTGCAAAAGGCCCCAGAAGGGAGTAATGTAGACGATGCGAATGGTGGTAGCAATGATGAAGGCAGTAGTAGTTACTTACAGTACAGTGGTGACTGTCATTCTGGTGATCCCTGGGGTTGTGTAGTGATGGGAAGGGCACATCTTTTCTTCTCTTCTGGGTACTCTCTGGCTTTGGGGATCCTGCCTGGTGTTAGGTGGGGTGCCCTTGCTATAGGTATTAGAGATGAGCAAATTTTTCCAATAATTCAATTCGGCTGGTTTGGCAAATGTAAAAAAAAAAATTGGTTCGATCTGAATTTATTTGCGGCAAATTGCATTAAAAAACGTCTATTTCCTGGCTGCAGAGAGACTTTATAGTGGTTTAGAACACTGTGCCTTGCAGTAACATACATAGGGAGTCTGCTGTGGTAGTGAAATAATACTGTGTCAGTATGACATGCAGATGACAGGCATCGCTCTTAGAATCACTGCACACGTCACTTATTTGGGCAGTCACGAGGCTAAAACTGAACAATAACTCAAGTATAAACTCAGCCTTACAGGTTGATGTTAGTGCGAAGAAGAAGCACACTCCGTTTAGACCATCACCTGATTCCACATAGATGTCTACAGAACCTGTTTTATTAAATGCTTATACAAGTAGAGCCCCCCAACAGAGTAAAGAGGGTGTTAGCAGTAAGTTTGTGTTGATGTCACTGATTAATTTGCCCCTCCTCTGATCCGTCAGAACAATAATCACAAAAAAACGGATCCTGTCTGTTGAGCATCCTCCTTCACTCGGTCAGCATTTGGTCAGTAATCCGTCAGTATTCAATTGTCCCTGCAGTGGCGGCTGAAGACACGGTGGAGGATGGGGAGGTAGAGGTGGACATTGTTGCAGGACCAACGGCGTGAGAACGTGGAGGCGTAAGCGGCGTCACCTGGCCAAGTTGCTGTTGTCGCTGGGCAGGAACTACATTTACCCAGTGGGCCGTAAAGGACATATATTGTCCTTGACTGTAGTTATAGCTACTGACCAATTTTCCCCAAAAAGTCTGTTTCACAAAAAAATTTCACAACTGAATGCCTAATCAACGTAATTTTGTCCATATAGAAGAAAGTCTCCAATCACCCATAAATTTTCCCCAAAAAAGGCTGTTTTACAAAAAAATTCCCCAATGAATGGCTAATCAACGTGAATCGCTCCGTACAGCAAAAAGAGCTCTACAATCACCATCAATTTTCCCAAAAACATCTGTTTCACAAAAATAATTCCCCAACAAATGGTTAATCAATGTAATTCAGTCCGTACAGCAAAACAAAGTCTGCAATCATCCATCAATTTTCCCAAAAAAGCTGTTTCACAAAAAAAATTCCCCAACGATGGGCTAATCAACCTAATTTGGTCCATACAGCAAAAAGAGGTCTACAATCACCCATCAATTTCCCCAACACAGGGCTTATCGATGTAATTCGGTCCGTATAGCAAAAAGAGGTCTGCAATCACCCATCAATTTCCCCCAAAAAGTCTGTTTCACCCCAAAAAATCCCCAACAAATGGATAATCGACATAATTCAGTCCGTACAGCAAAAAGAGTTCTACAATCACCCATCAATTTCCCCAAAAAAGGCTATTTCACAAAAAAATTCCCCAATAAAGGGCTAATCAACGTAATTTTGTCCGTACAGCAAAAGGAAGTCTACAATCACCCATCAATTTTCCCAAAAAAGGCTGTTTAACAAAATAAATTCCCCAAAGAATGGCTAATCAACGTAATTCAGTCCGTACAGCAAAAAGAGCTCTACAATCACCCATTAATTTTCCCCAAAAAAGCTGTTTCACAAAAAAATATTCCCAATGAATGGCTTATCGACGTAATTCGGTCCGTACAGCAAAAAGAAATCTACAATCACCCATCAATTTTCCCCAAAAAAGCAGTTTCACAAAAAAATTCCCCAATGAAGGGCTATTCAACGTAATTCGGTCCGTACAGCAAAATGAAGTCTACAATCACGCATGTAAATTCACCGCAGGACGGCTAATAACACATACTTATTTTTGCTAATAATACAGCGCAACAATGTCTGTATGACAATGTAAATTCACCGCCAAACAGGTAATAACACGTACTTACAGTCAGGGCCATATATATTGGGACATCGACACAATTCTAACTTTTTTGGCTCTATACAAGTGGTAGGCACATATGCAAACTGTTGTAATTCTTACACCGTTCACCTGATTTAGATGTAAATACCCTCAAATTAAACCTAACAGTCTGCAGTTAAAGCACTTCTTGTTTGTTTCATTTCAAATCTATTGTGGTGGTGTATAGAGCCAAAAATGTTAGAATTGTGTCAGTGTCCCAATATTTATGGACCTGACTGTATTTTTCTCATTAGTACACCACAACAATGGCAGTATAACAATGTCAGTTCACTGCAGACCGACTAATAAGACGTATTCTTTTTCCTATTAATACACCCCCAAAAAATAAATATAACAATCACAATTCACTGCAGAACTGCTAATAGGACATACATATCTATCCTATTAATACACCCTGTAAATGGTTGTAGACCAGGGTGGGCCATTTATATAGATACACCTTAATAAAATGGGAATAGTTGGTGATATTAACTTCCTGTTTGTGGCACATTAGTATATGTGAGGGGGGAAACTTTTCAAGATGGGTGGTGACCATGGCGGCCATTTTGAAGTCAGCCATTTTGAATCCAACTTTTGTTTTTTCAATAAGAAGAGGGTCACGTGACACATCAAACGTATTGGGAATTTCACAAGAAAAACAATGGTGTGCTTGGTTTTAACATAACTTTATTCTTTCATGAGTTATTTACAAGTTTCTGACCACTTATAAAATGTGTTCAATGTGCTCCCCATTGTGTTGGATTGTCAATGCAACCCTCTTCTCCCACTCTTCACACACTGATAGCAACACCGCAGGAGAAATGCTAGCACAGGCTTCCAGTTTCAGGTGCTGCACATCTCGTATCTTCACAGCATAGACGATTGCCTTCAGATGATATGAGATGTGCAGCACCTGAAACTACAGATACTGGAAGCCTGTGCTAGCATTTCTTCCGTTGATGCAAGCGTTTCCATGAGGTGAGTGGGAACATTTCTCCAAGTGGTGAAGACGGCCGCACGAAGGCCATCTACTGTCTGGAACTGTTGTCCATTTTTGTAAACTTCCCTTGCCATCCATCCCCAAAGGTTCTCAATTGGATTTAGATCAGGGGAACACGCAGGATGGGCCAAAAGAGTGATGTTATTCTCCTGAAAGAAGTCCCTTGTCCTGTGGGCATTGTGTACTGTAGCGTTGTCCTGTTGAAAAACCCAGTCGTTACCACACAGACGAGGGCCCTCAGTCATGAGGAATGCTCTCTGCAACATCTGGACATAGCCAGCGGCCGTTTGACTCCCCTGCACTACCTGAAGCTCCATTGTTCCACTGAAGGAAAAAGCACCCCAGACTATTATGGTGCCCCCTCCACTGTGGTGTGTAGAAAACATCTCAGGTGGGATCTGCTTGTCATGCCAGTAACGTTAGAAACCATCAGGACCATCAAGGTAAAAAAAATTCTCATCAGAGAATAAAACTTTCTTCCACCTTTGAATGTCCCATGTTTGGTGCTCTCTTGCAAAGTCCAAACGAGCAGTTCTGTGGCGTTCAAGGAGAAGAGGTCTTTGAAGACGTTTTTTGTTTTTGAAGCCCTTCAGACTGAGATGCCGTCTGATGGTTATGGGGCTGCAGTCAGCACCAGTAAGGGCCTTAATTTGGCTCGAGGATCGTCCAGTGTCTTGACGGACTGCCACTTGACTTTTTTGTTCCATAACCCTCAGGATCATTTAAGAAATTCCAAATGACTGTCTTACTGCATCCCACCTCAGCAGCAATGGCGCTCTGTGAGAGACCCTGCTTATGCAGTTCAACAACCCGACCACGTTCAAAAAGGGAGAGTTTTTTTGCCTTTGCCATCACAACGTGTGACTACCTAACAGAAAATGACAATGAATCAACATCTTTGCACAGATTTGGCCTTTTAAAGGCATGTGGTCCTAAAATTTTGATCAGCTAAAAAACAGCCTATTTCAGTTTAATCATTATGTTTTGTCTCACTCTCATTTCTTCTTGTTGCATGTTGAAGCTCTACTTGGAACCTTGTTAAGATTCAACAATGTAAAATATGATTTTTTACCATTTTTCAAGTGGTCTTAAACTTTTGATCAGAACTGTATATATATATATATATATACATACAGTTGCAAGAAAAAGTATGTGAACCCTTTGGAATGATATGAATTTCTGCACACATTGGTCATAAAATGTGATCTGATCTTCATCTAAGTCACAACAATAGACAATCACAGTCTGCTTAAACTAATAGCACACAAAGAATTAAATGTTACCATGTTTTTATTGAACACACCATGTAAACATTCACAGTGCAGGTGGAAAAAGTATGTGAACCCTTGGATTTAATAACTGGTTGAACCTCCTTTGGCAGCAATAACTTCAACCAAACGTTTCCTGTAGTACGGACCGCTGTATGGAAAAAGTTAACAGTAAGAGGGAGCTCCCTCCCTCTCCGATCGGGGGGCTGCTGTGCCTTTGCAGCCCCCCGATCGAGAGGGAGAGAGCTCCCAGACAGCCCCCCGCCAGCCCCGTCCTCACCCTTCCCCGTCTGCGAAGTTGTGGCAGACGGGGAAGGTTCCCATGGCAACAGGACGCCGTCTCAGGTATTCTGCTGTCCATGGTGCTGAACAGATCTGTGCTGAAAGCATAGATCTGTTCAGTGTAAGTAAAATACAGTGCAGTACCCTATATAGAGTACAGTACTGTATTATACAGACATCAGACCCACTGGATCTTCAAGAACCAAGTGGGTCTGGGTAAAAAAAAAAAAAGTAAAAAAAAGTGAAAAAAAAGTAAAAATCAAAAAACACATTTATCACTGATTAAAAAAAAAAAAAAAAAATTCCCTACACATGTTTGGTATCGCCGCGTCCGTCACGACCTGATCTATAAAACGGTCATGTTACTTTACCCGAACGGTGAACGCCATAAAAATAAAAAATAAAAAACTATGATGAAATTGAAATTTTGCCCACCTTACTTCCCAAAAAAAGGTAATAAAAGTGATCAAAAAAGTTGCATGTACGCCAAAATTGTAACAATCAAACCATCATCTCATCCCGCAAAAAATGAGACCCTACTTAAGATAATCGCCCAAAAACTGAAAAAACTATGGCTCTTAGACTATGGAAACACTAAAACATAATTTTTTTTGTTTCAAAAATGAAATCATTGTGTAAACCTTACATAAATAAAAAAAAAAGTATACATATTAGGTATCGCCGCGTCCATATCGACCGGCTCTATAAAAATATCACATGACCTAACCCCTCAGGTGACCTCCGTAAAAAAATAAAAACGGTGTAAAAAAAGCCATTTTTTGTCATCTTACGTCACAAAAAGTGTAATAGCAAGCGATCAAAAAGTCATATGCACCCCAAAATAGTGCTAATCAAACCGTCATCTCATCCCGCAAAAAATGAGACCCTACTTAAGATAATCGCCCAAAAACTGAAAAAACTATGGCTCTTAGACTATGGAGACACTAAAACTTTTTTTTGTTTAAAAATTAAAACATTGGGTAAAACTTACATAAATTAAAAAAAATTGAATACATATTAGATATCGCCGCGTCCGTGACAACCTGCTCTATGAAATTACCACATGATCTAACCTGTCAGATGAATGTTGTAAATAACAAAAAAAAAATTGGTGCCAAAAAAGCTATTTCTTGTTACCTTGCCGCACAAAAAGTGTAATATAGAGCAACCAAAAATCATATGTACCCTAAACTAGTACCAACAAAACTGCCACCCTATCCCGTAGTTTCTAAAATGGGGTCACTTTTCTGGAGTTTCTACTCTAGGGGTGCATCAGGGGGGCTTCAAATGGGACATGGTGTCAAAAAACCAGTCCAGCAAAATCTGCCTTCCAAAAACCGTATGGCATTCCTTTCCTTCTGCGCCCTCCCGTGTGCCCGTACAGCAGTTTACAACCACATATGGGGTGTTTCTGTAAACTAAAGAATCAGGGCCATAAATAAGGAGTTTTGTTTGGCTGTTAACCCTTGCTTTGTAACTGGAAAAAAAATAATAAAATGGAAAATCTGCCAAAAAAGTGAAATTTTGAAATTGTATCTCTATTTTCCATTAAATCTTGTGCAACACCTAAAGGGTTAACAACGTTTGTAAAATCAGTTTTGAATACCTTGAGGAGTGTAGTTTCTTAAATGGGGTCACTTTTATGGAGTTTCTACTCTAGGGGTGCATCAGGGGGCTTCAAATGGGACATGGTGTCAAAAAACCAGTCCAGCAAAATCTGCCTTCCAAAAACCGTATGGCATTCCTTTCCTTCTGCACCCTGCCGTGTGCCCGTACAGCAGTTTACAACCACATATGGGGTGTTTCTGTAAACTACAGAATCAGGGCCATAAATAATGAGTTTTGTTTGGCTGTTAACCCTTGCTTTGTAACTGAAAAAAAAATATTAAAATGGAAAATCTGCCAAAAAAGTGAAATTTTGAAATTGTATCTCTATTTTCCATTAAATCTTGTGCAACACCTAAAGGGTTAACAACGTTTGTAAAATCAGTTTTGAATACCTTGAAGGGTGTAGTTTCTTAGATGGGGTCACTTTTATGGAGTTTCTACTCTAGGGGTGCATCAGGGGGCTTCAAATGGGACATGGTGTCAAAAAACCAGTCCAGCAAAATCTGCCTTCGAAAAAAAACGTATGGCATTCCTTTCCTTCTGCACCCTGCCGTGTGCCCGTACAGCAGTTTACAACCACATATGGGGTGTTTCTGTAAACTACAGAATCAGGGCCATAAATAATGAGTTTTGTTTGGCTGTTAACCCTTGCTTTGTAACTGAAAAAAAAATATTAAAATGGAAAATCTGCCAAAAAAGTGAAATTTTGAAATTGTATCTCTATTTTCCATTAAATCTTGTGCAACACCTAAAGGGTTAACAACGTTTGTAAAATCAGTTTTGAATACCTTGAAGGGTGTAGTTTCTTAGATGGGGTCACTTTTATGGAGTTTCTACTCTAGGGGTGCATCAGGGGGCTTCAAATGGGACATGGTGTCAAAAAAACAGTCCAGCAAAATCTGCCTTCCAAAAACCAAACGGCGCACCTTTCACTCTGCGCCCCGCTGTGTGGCCGTACAGTAGTTTACGGCTACATATTGGGTGTTTCTGTAAACGGCAGAGTCAGGGCAATAAAGATACAGTCTTGTTTGGCTGTTAACCCTTGCTTTGTTAGTGGAAAAAATGGGTTAAAATGGAAAATTAGGCAAAAAAATTAAGTTCTCAAATTTTATCCCCATTTGCCAATAACTCTTGTGCAACACCTAAAGGGTTAACAAAGTTTGTCAAATCAGTTTTGAATACCTTGAGGGGTGTAGTTTATAGAATGGGGTCATTTCTGGGTGGTTTCTATTATGTAAGCCTCGCAAAGTGACTTCAGAGCTGTAGTGGTCCCTAAAAATTGGGTTTTTGTAAATTTCTGAAAAATTTCAAGATTTGCTTCTAAACTTCTAAGCCTTGTAACATCCCCAAAAAATAAAATATCATTCCCAAAATAATTCAAACATGAAGTAGACATATGGGGAATGGTAAGTCATTACAATTTTTGGGGGTATTACAGGAGCAGAGAAACTGAAACTTAGATATTTGCTAATTTTTCCAAATTTTTGGTAAATTAGGTATTTTTTTATGCAAAAAAAATAATAATTTTGTACTTCATTTTACCAGTGTCATGAAGTACAATATGTGACGAAAAAACAATCTCAGAATGGCCTTGATAAGTCAAAGCGTTTTAAAGTTATCACCACTTAAAGTGACACTGGTCAGATTTGCAAAAAATGGCCTGGTCCTTAAGGTAAAATAAGGCTGTGTCCTTAAGGGGTTAACATAGCGGGGGGAGAGAGTTTGTAACTAGGGATGAGCAAACCCGAACTGTATAGTTCGGGTTCGTACCGAATTTTGGGGTGTCCGTGACACGGACCCGAACCCGAACATTTTCGTAAAAGTCTGTGTTCGGGTTCGGTGTTCGGCGCTTTCTTGGCGCTTTTTGAAAGGCTGCAAAGCAGCCAATCAACAAGCGTCATACTACTTGCCCCAAGAGGCCATCACAGCCTTGCCTACTATTGGCATGGCTGTGATTGGCCAGTGCAGCATGTGACCCAGCCTCTATATAAGCTTGGGTCATGTAGCGCTGCACGTCACTCTGCTGATTCAAGCATAGGGAGAGGTTGCAGCTGCGACGTTAGGGCGAGATTAGGCAGATTAACTCCTCCAAAAGACTTCATTCTGTGGTCGATCTGCAGCTGTGGATCATTGAAGTGCTAATATTGACTTGCTCACTTTTTTGAGGCTGCCCAGAGCGTTTTTAGATCACTTTTTTTCTGGGGTGATCGGCGGCCATTTTGTGACTTGTGGTGCGCCAGCACAAGCTATCATCAAGTGTATTTAACCATCAATAGTGTGGTTATTTTGTGCTATATCCTACATCAGCTGCAGGCTGAGCCTGTGTCACCGAAGTGCATTTAACCATCAACAGTCTGGTTATTTTTTGGCCATATACTACATCAGCTGCAGGCTGAGCCTGTGTCACCGAAGTGCATTTAACCATCAACAGTCTGATTATTTTTTGGCCATATACTACATCTGGTGCAGGCTGAGCCTGTGTCACCCAAGTGCATTTAACCATCAACAGTGTGGTTATTTTTTGGCCATATACTACATCAGGGGCAAGTTGAGCCTGTCACCCAGCGCCTAAAAAATAGACCTGACATTTCTATTCAACCAAATCTGTACTGTTTTAGCTGGTCAAGTTATTTGTAGTGACCGTGAAAGCACACTTTGTTCTGGGTTGAAAAACTATTCCCAAATTTGCCATTCTCAAAATAACTAGTTTCTGGTATATGAGGCCTACTTGAAATCTATACCAAAAAGGATATCTTACATTGAAGGTGCTGATAGTGTCATTCAGAAAAACCTAAGACACAAGCTAGCGTGCAGATAGAAGTCTGATTCTGTGATTAAACCTATACCTGTCACACAGCGCAAAAAAAAACAGGCCTCACATCTCTATTCAACCAAATCTGTACTGTTTTAGCTGGTCAAGTTATTTGTAGTGACAGTAAAAGCACACTTTTTTTTCTGGGTTGAAAAACTATTCCCAAATTTGCCATTCTCAAAATAACTAGTTTCTGGTATTTGAGGCCTACTTGAAATCTATCCTAAAAAGGATAATCTTAAATTAAAGGTTGTAACAGTCCTACAGGCTCACCTGAGTCAGAGGACCGCTGGCTGGAGGTAGGAGTGGAGCCCAGTGGCAAGGACCACAGGCAGGTAGTAGGTGCAGGAAGTCTGGCAGAGGCGTAGTCGGTAGGCAGGCGGTGGGTCAGGGCAGGCGGCAGTAAGCGTAGTCAGACAATCCGGATGGCAACGGTGGTAGCAGTTCAGTAAGTAGGGACAAGCAGAAGAGTAGTCGGTAGGCAGGCGGTGGGTCAGGGCAGGCGGCAGTAAGCGTAGTCAGACAATCCGGATGGCAACGGTGGTAGCAGTTCAGTAGGTAGGGACAAGCAGAAGAGTAGTCGGTAGGCAATTCCTGGTCAGCAGTGGACTTCCAGTTGTAGCAAGAGCAGCAGATGAGGAGAAGCTTGATCAAGGTTCAGGAGCTCAATAATCAGCAAGCTAGAGTGCAAGGGGCTGGACTTATATAGGGAAGTACCAGGTGTGGGGAATCAAGGGTGATGAGCAAGGCTTGGCAAGACTGAGGTTACATAATAGGTTTCAGGGAGTAATGTCCAGAGAGGACGGTAGCCTAGTAAGCAGGGCTACCGCCTGGGATGTGGCTGGTCACGGGTTCGAATCCCGACAATACTCCCCCCCTTCCAAGGTGACCTCCGGGCACCGCAGGGGCAGGCTTACTGGGGTGCCGTTGGAGGAACTCTTTTACCAGATTAGGTATTGTAGTCTTCCCCGGTGGATCCTGGAGTCGAGGATCTTTGCGACAACGTATTCTTCTTCACCCTGTACCCTCACAGGTGGTGGAGGGGGCGAGTGGCGGCCTGTGAAGGTATTCTCCACGTATGGCTTGAGGAGTGAGCAATGGAAGACAGGGTGCACCCTAATGGAGTCCGGAAGGTCGAGCCGGAACGTGACCTCGTTGATTTGTTCGGTGACCCGAAACGGACCCATGTATCTTTGGGCCAACTTTTTGGAGGGGACCTTCAATCTGAGGTTCCTGGTGGACAGCCACACCTTGTCTCCCACATGGAAGCCCGGGGTGGGTTTGCGACGTCTGTCTGCTCCCTGTTTAAAACACCTCTGGGCGAGCTGGAGGTTGTCTATAATGTTCTTTTGTGCCTCCTGTAGGGTTGTTAGGCGTTCGGCCACTGCTGGGAGGGTGGAGGCGACGGGCAGGTGGGGAATGAACACCGGGTGCGAGCATGTCTTAGCAAAGAAAGGGCTGTGCTTGGTTGAGCTATGCTCAGCATTGTCGTAGGCGAACTCGGCCGTGGGGAGATGGTCAAGCCAGTCATCCTGCAGGTGGGAGCTGAAACAGCGTTGGTACTGCTCTAGGGTCTGATTAGTTCTCTCAGTCTGCCCGTTTGACTGAGGGTGGAAAGCGGAGGATAGGTTCACTTCAACCCCGAGCGCCAGGCAGAAGTTCTTCCAGAACTTTGAGGCAAATTGTACGCCTCGGTCGGAGACCACGTCGTCCGGGATCCCATGCAGCCTGAAGACCTCTCTGAGAATTAGATCGGCCGTCTGTTTGGCAGTGGGTATGCCTTTGTAGGGGATGAAATGGGCCATCTTGGTGAGACGGTCGACCACGACCAGGATAGTGTTCATCCCTTTTGAAGGAGGAAGGTCTACCACAAAGTCCATGGAGATCGAGCCCCAGGGGCGGGAGGGAATAGGGAGGGGTTGTAACAGACCCACGGGGGAGGAACGAAGAGTCTTATTGCGGGCACAGACCGCGCACGAGGAGATGTACCTCTTGATGTCCTCCTTGTATGTTGGCCACCAGAAGGAGCGGGAGAGAAGCTCCTGGGTCTTTCTTATGCCAAAATGGCCGGCCAGCTTGGAGTCATGGTTGAATTTGAGCACTTCGAGCCGTGCGATTTCTGGTACATATAGTTGTAGGTCCTGATGAAACCAATGACCGTTCTTAAACGTAAGGCTGATATTCCTTGTGGGGTGGGCGAGGAAGGGGTCATTTTCGTATCCTTCTTTGATTGTGCCCAGGAGTTCTTTAGAGTAGGTGGCCCCTACGACCCTTCTCTCGGGTAAGATGTTATTTTGGCCCTTGTTACTCTGTGAGGGCTCGGAAAACATTCTGGAGAGGGCGTCAGCCTTGCCGTTTTTTGATCCAGGGCGATAGGTGATGAGATAGTTGAAACGGGAAAAGAATAGGCTCCATCTGGCCTGTCTGGCTGAGAGTCTCTTAGCGCTGCGGATGAACTCGAGGTTCTTGTGGTCAGTTAGTACGATTATGGGGTTGGTGGCTCCCTCCAGCAGGTGTCTCCACTCGGAGAAGGCATCCTTGATCGCCAGTAGTTCTTTGTTCCCGATGTCATAGTTCTTCTCGGAGGGGGACATCTGGCGGGAGAAATATGCGCACGGGTGTAATAGCATCCTCTCCCCTGTCCGTTGTGACAAAACTGCCCCCACCGCAGAGTCTGATGCATCCACTTCGACTGTAAATGGGAGCTCGGGGTTCGGGTGGATTAGGATTGGGGCAGAAGTGAAGAGGAGTTTCAACTTGGTGAAGGCCTCCTGGGCCTCGGGTGTCCAGGAGAAGGGGACTGCCTTCTTGGTGAGTTGGGTGATTGGTGATATGACCTTGGAGAAGTTCCGGATAAACTTCCGATAGAAGTTGGCGAAGCCAATAAATCTTTGTATCTCCTTCTCGTTTTTCGGAATGGGCCAGTTCATCACAGCTTGGACCTTCCCCAGGTCCATACTTAGGCCCTCTGGGGAGATGATGTATCCGAGGAACTGAGTGGTGGTTCGCTCAAACTCGCATTTCTCTAGCTTGATATAGAGAGAGTTCTGTCTGAGTCTCTGCAGTACCCTGCGGACGTGTTCGCGGTGCTGCTCGAGGTCTTCAGAGAAGATCAAGATGTCGTCCAGGTAAACGACTACAAACAGATCCAGCATGTCCCTGAGGACGTCGTTAATGAAGTGCTGGATGGTGGCGGGAGCATTGCAGAGTCCGAAAGGCATGACCAGGTACTCGAAATGACCATAACGTGTCCGGAAGGCGGTCTTCCATTCGTCCCCAGGGCGGATTCGGACGAGGTTGTAGGCCCCTCGAAGGTCGAGTTTGGTGAAGATCTTCGCTTCCCGGAGTCTCTCAAGGAGTTCGGAAATCAGTGGGAGCGGGTACCAGTTTTTTACGGTTATGTCATTAAGCTTTCTGTAGTCTATGCAGGGACGCAGGGAGGAGTCTTTTTTCTCTACGAAGAAAAAGGGGGCTCCCGCGGGGGAGGTGGAGGGCCGGATGAACCCCTTCCTCAGGTCCTCGTCCAGGTACTCTTTCAGAGCCTTGAGTTCAGGCTCTGAGAGGGAGTAGATACTGCCAAAGGGTATTTCGGCCCCGGGCAACAGTTCTATAGGGCAGTCATAGGGTCGGTGTGGTGGCAGCTTGTCTGCGTTTTTCTTGTCGCAGACATCCTGGAACTCGCGGTATTGAGGGGGTAGCAGATCCTTGACGGATAGTTTTGAGATGGTGGTGTCTTCGGGTGGAAGGACGGGTTTGTGGGAGCAATTTAGCGTGCAGAACTCGGATGGGAATCGTATGCAGCGGGTTTCCCAGTCCACCGAGGGGTTGTGGGTGTCCAACCATGGGATGCCCAAGATCACTGGGAACTTCGGGGAGGCGATCAGAGAGAAGTGGATCTTTTCACGGTGATCAGGTTCTATGAGGAATTGTAGTTCGGTGGTCTCGTGAGTGGCCGGCCCCGAGGAGAGTGGGGATCCGTCGACGGTTTCCAGGTCAACGGGAGCTGCCTTGATTGTCAGTGGAATGTTCTTTTCGCGAGCGAAGGTTAGGTCCATGAAGTTGCCTCCCGTCCCGGAGTCTAACATCACTGAACAGGGGAGTTGTCGCCCCTCAATGTCGATGAGGATGGGGACGATGAAGTGGGATCCATGAGCCGCCGTGTTGTTATTTTCAGGGGCTGCTGGCGGGGTTGGAGTCTGTGGTTGCTCCTTTAGCTCCGTGACGGCAATAGTCTTTCGGATCTTATGAGGACATTTGATGGCAAAATGACCCGGCTCCCCACAGTAGAGGCAGAGGTTTTCGGCCAGCCTTCTCTCCTTCTCAGCTGTGGATAGAGACCTACGTAGAGCGTCGACCTGCATAGGTTCAGTTACTGACTGGGGGTCACGCTGGGCGGTGGAAGAGAAGGAGTAAGTGGGTCTGTGGTCCGAGGACCAGAGTCTTTCTTTCTTCCTCTCGGAGAGTCTTTGATCTATCCGGATGCATAACTGAATGAAGTCATCCAGATTGTCCGGGGCCTCAACTCTGGCAAGTTCGTCCTTTATTAATTCTGACAGGCCTCGCCGGAATTGGCTTCTCTGTGCCGCTGGGTTCCAGGTGGTGTCCGTGACCCAACGGCGAAACTCGGCGGTGTATTCGGCGACGGAGCGTCTCCCTTGCCGCAGACCATGTAGTCGCGCCTCGGCTGTCGCACAGCGGTTGGGGTCATCGAAGACTTGGCTCATGGCGGTGATAAAGTTGTTTAGGTTGTCCAGGAGCTGACTGTTAGTCTCCATGTATGGTGATGCCCATGCTAATGCTTCATCCGTTGACCACGAATAGCACCTTCTTTTTCTCGGTGGTGAAGGGGGCCGGGTACATCTGAAAATAGATGCGGCATTGGTTTAGAAACCCCCGATACTGGCGTCTGTCGCCACTGAATCTTGATGGGAGTGGCATGCGGGTGTCTGCGGGCGCGCCGCGGACGTCCAGGAGTTGCCTCTGTAGTTCAATAATCTCCCTCTGTTGGCTTTGGACTACGCCTTGGAGCTGGGCAAATTTCTCCTGATATGTAGTACCAAATTCTTGAAGTTCGGAGACCTGTTTACGCAGAGTGGCCATTGCGGACTCCATAGTGCGGCTGATTATTCTGTAACAGTCCTACAGGCTCACCTGAGTCAGAGGACCGCTGGCTGGAGGTAGGAGTGGAGCCCAGTGGCAAGGACCGCAGGCAGGTAGTAGGTGCAGGAAGTCTGGCAGAGGCGTAGTCGGTAGGCAGGCGATGGGTCAGGGCAGGCGGCAGTAAGCGTAGTCAGACAATCCGGATGGCAACGGTGGTAGCAGTTCAGTAGGTAGGGACAAGCAGAAGAGTAGTCGGTAGGCAGGCGGTGGGTCAGGGCAGGCGGCAGTAAGCGTAGTCAGACAATCCGGATGGCAACGGTGGTAGCAGTTCAGTAGGTAGGGACAAGCAGAAGAGTAGTCGGTAGGCAATTCCTGGTCAGCAGTGGACTTCCAGTTGTAGCAAGAGCAGCAGATGAGGAGAAGCTTGATCAAGGCTCAGGAGCTCAATAATCAGCAAGCTAGAGTGCAAGGGGCTGGACTTATATAGGGAAGTACAAGGTGTGGGGAATCAAGGGTGATGAGCAAGGCTTGGCAAGACTGAGGTTACATAATAGGTTTCAGGGAGTAATGTCCAGAGAGGACGGTAGCCTAGTAAGCAGGGCTACCGCCTGGGATGTGGCTGGTCACGGGTTCGAATCCCGACAAAGGTACTGATAGTATCATTCAGAAAGTGACCGTAAAAGCACTTTTTATTTTCTGGATTGAAAAACTATTCCCAAATTTGCCATTCTCAAAATAACTAGTTTCTGGTATTTGAGGCCTACTTGAAATCTATCCCAAAAAGGATATCTTACATTGAAGGTACTGATAGTGTCATTCAGAAAAACCTAAGACACACGCTAGCGTGCAGATAGAAGTCTGATTCTGTGATTAAACCTATACCTGTCACACAGCGCAAAAAAAAACAGGCCTCACATCTCTATTCAACCAAATCTGTACTGTTTTAGCTGGTCAAGTTATTTGTAGTGACCGTAAAAGCACACTTTTTGTTCTGGGTTGAAAAACTATTCCCAAATTTGCCATTCTGAAAATTGTGGTGAACGGGAACAATGAGTAAAACATCTAATAAGGGACGCGGACGCGGACGTGGACATGGTTGTGGTGGTGTTAGTGGACCCTCTGGTGCTGGGAGAGGACGTGGCCGTTCTGCCACAGCCACACGTCCTAGTGTACCAACTACCTCAGGTCCCAGTAGCCGCCAGAATTTACAGGGATATTTGGTGGGGCCCAATGCCATTCTAAGGATGGTAAGGCTTGAGCAGGTACAGGCATTAGTCAATTGGGTGTCCGACAGTGCATCCAGCACGTTCTCATTATCTCCCACCCAGTCTTCTGCAGAAAGCGCACAGATGGCGCATGAAAACCAAGCCCATCAGTCTGTCACATCACCCCCATGCATATCAGGGAAACTGTCTGAGCCTCAAGTTATGCAGCAGTCTCTTATGCTGTTTGAAGGCTCTGTTGCCAGGGTTTCCCAAGGGCATCCACCTAGAACTTCACCAGGGGTGGAAGAGATAGAATGCACTAACGCACCACCACTTATGTTTCCTGATGATGAGGACATGGGAATACCACCTCAGCACGTCTCTGATGATGACGAAACACAGGTGCCAACTGCAGCGTCTTTCTGCAGTGTGCAGACTGAACAGGAGGTCAGGGGTCAAGACTGGGTGGAAGACGATGCAGGGGACGATGAGGTCCTAGACCCCACATGGAATGAAGGTCGTGCCACTGACTTTCAAAGTTCGGAGGAAGAGGCAGTGGTGAGACCGAGCCAACAGCGTAGCAAAAGAGGGAGCAGTGGGCAAAATCAGAACACCCGCCGCAAGAGACTCCGCCTGCTACTGACCGCCGCCATCTGGGACCAAGCACCCCAAAGGCAGCTTCAAGGAGTTCCCTGGCATGGCACTTCTTCAAACAATGTGCTGACGACAAGACCCGAGTGGTTTGCACGCTGTGCCATCAGAGCCTGAAGCGAGGCATTAACGTTCTGAACCTTAGCACAACCTGCATGACCAGGCACCTGCATGCAAAGCATGAACTGCAGTGGAGTAAACACCTTAAAAACAAGGAAGTCACTCAGGCTCCCCCTGCTGCCTCTTCTGCTGCTGCCGCCTCGGCCTCTTCTGCTGCTGCCGCCGCCTCGGCCTCTTCTGCTGCTACCGCCTCGGCCTCTTCCTCTGCCTCTGGAGGAACGTTGGCACCTGCCGCCCAGCAAACATGGGATGTACCACCAACACCACCACCTGCGTCACCAAGCATCTCAACCATGTCACACGGCAGCGTTCAGCTCTCCATCTCACAAACATTTGAGAGAAAGCGTAAATTCCCACCTAGCCACCCTCGATCCCTGGCCCTGAATGCCAGCATTTCTAAACTACTGGCCTATGAAATGCTGTCATTTAGGCTGGTGGACACACACAGCTTCAAACAGCTCATGTCACTTGCTGTCCCACAGTATGTTGTTCCCAGCTGCCACTACTTCTCCAAGAGAGCCGTGCCTTCCCTGCACAAACAAGTGTCCGATAAAATCAAGTGTGCACTTCGCAACGCCATCTGTGGCAAGATCCACCTAACCACAGATACGTGGACCAGTAAGCACGGCCAGGGACGCTATATCTCCCTAACTGCACACTGGGTAAATGTAGTGGCGGCTGGGCCCCAGGCGGAGAGCTGTTTGGCGCACGTCCTTCGCCGCCAAGAATCGCAGGGCAACATTCTTTGTCTCCTGTCTCATCCTCCTCCTACTCAGCTTCCTCCTCCTCTTCTTCCACCTGCTCATCCAGTCAGCCACACACCTTCACCACCAACTTCAGCACAGCACGGGGTAAACGTCAGCAGGCCATTCTGAAACTCATATATTTGGGGGACAGGCCCCACACCGCACAGGAGTTGTGGCGGGGTATAGAACAACAGACCGATGAGTGGTTGCTGCCGGTGAGCCTCAAGCCCGGCCTGGTGGTGTGCGATAATGGGCGAAATCTCGTTGCAGCTCTGGGACTAGCCGGTTTGACACACATCCCTTGCCTGGCGCATGTGCTGAATTTGGTGGTGCAGAAGTTTATTCGCAACTACCCCGACATGTCAGAGCTGCTGCATAAAGTGCGGGCCGTCTGTTCGCGCTTCCGGCGTTCACACCCTGCCGCTGCTCGCCTGTCTGCGCTACAGCGTAACTTCGGCCTTCCCGCTCACCGCCTCATATGCGACGTACCCACCAGGTGGAACTCCACCTTGCATATGCTGGACAGACTGTGCGAGCAGCAGCAGGCCATAGTGGAGTTTCAGCTGCAGCACGCATGGGTCAGTCGCACTGTGGATCAGACACACTTCACCACCAATGACTGGGCCTCCATGCGAGACCTGTGTGCCCTGTTGCGCTGTTTCGAGTACTCCACCAACATGGCCAGTGGCGATGACGCCGTTATCAGTGTTACAATACCACTTCTATGTCTCCTTGAGAAAACACTTAGGGCGATGATGGAAGAGGAGGTGGCTCAGGAGGAAGAGGAGGAAGAGGGGTCATTTTTAGCACTTTCAGGCCAGTCTCTTCGAAGTGACTCAGAGGGAGGTTTTTTGCAACACCAGAGGCCAGGTACAAATGTGGCCAGACAGGGCCCACTACTGGAGGACGAGGAGGACGAGGATGAGGAGGAGGTGGAGGAGGATGAGGATGAAGCATGTTCACAGCGGGGTGGCACCCAAAGCAGCTCGGGCCCATCACTGGTGCGTGGCTGGGGGGAAACACAGGACGATGATGATATGCCTCCCACAGAGGACAGCTTGTCCTTACCTCTGGGCAGCCTGGCACACATGAGCGACTACATGCTGCAGTGCCTGCGCAACGACAACAGAGTTGCCCACATTTTAAAGTGTGCGGACTACTGGGTTGCCACCCTGCTGGATCCCTGGTACAAAGACAATGTGCCCACCTTACTTCCTACACTGGAGCGTGATAGGAAGATGCGCGAGTACAAGCGCACGTTGGTAGACGCGCTACTGAGAGCATTCCCAAATGTCACAGGGGAACCAGTGGAAGCCCAAGGCGAAGGCAGAGGAGGAGCAAGAGGTCGCCAACGCAGCTGTGTCACGCCCAGCTCCTCTGAGGGCAGGGTTAGCATGGCAGAGATGTGGAAAAGTTTTGTCAACACGCCACAGCTAAGTGCACCACCACCTGATACGGAACGTGTTAGCAGGAGGCAACATTTCACTAACATGGTGGAACAGTACCTGTGCACACCCCTCCACGTACTGACTGATGGTTCGGCCCCATTCAACTTCTGGGTCTCCAAATTGTCCACGTGGCCAGAGCTAGCCTTTTATGCCTTGGAGGTGCTGGCCTGCCTGGCGGCCAGCGTTTTGTCTGAACGTGTATATAGCACGGCAGGGGGCGTCATTACAGACAAACGCAGCCGCCTGTCTACAGCCAATGTGGACAAGCTGACGTTCATAAAAATGAACCAGGCATGGATCCCACAGGACCTGTCCATCCCTTGTGCAGATTAGATATTAACTACCTCCCCTTAACAAAATATTATTCTACTCCAGGGCACTTCCTCATTCAATACTATTTTTAATTTCATTTTACCATTATATTGCGGGGCAACCCAAAGTTGAATGAACCTCTCCTCTGTCTGGGTGCCGGGGCCTAAATGTGTGACAGTGGCCTGTTCCAGTGGTGGGTGACGTGAAGCCTGATTCTCTGCTATGACATGAAGACTGATTCTGCGCTGACATAAGGCCAGATTCTCTGTTACAGGACCTCTCTCCTCTGTCTGGGTGCCGGGGCCTAAATGTGTGACAGTGGCCTGTTCCAGTGGTGGGTGACGTGAAGCCTGATTCTCTGCTATGACATGAAGACAGATTCTGCGCTGACATAAGGCCAGATTCTCTGTTACGGGACCGCTCTCCTCTGCCTGGGTGCCGGGGCCTAAATGTGTGACAGTGGCCTGGTCCAGTGGTGGGTGACGTGATGCCTGATTCTCTGCTATGACATGAAGACTGATTCTGCGCTGACATAAGGCCAGATTCTCTGTTACGGGACCTCTCTCCTCTGCCTGGGTGCCTGGGCCTAAATGTGTGACAGTGGCCTGTTCCAGTGGTGGGTGACGTGAAGCCTGATTCTCTGCTATGACATGAAGACTGATTCTGCGCTGACATCAGGCCAGATTCTCTGTTACGGGACCTCTCTCCTCTGCCTGGGTGCCTGGGCCTAAATGTGTGACAGTGGCCTGTTCCAGTGGTGGGTGACGTGAAGCCTGATTCTCTGCTATGGCATGAAGAGACTGATTCTGTGCTGACATGAAGCCAGATTCTTTGCTATGGCATGAAGCGACTGATTCTCTGCTGACGTGAAACCAGATTCTCTGCTATGGGACCTCTGTCCAATTGATATTGGGTCATTTTTATTTTTTTAATTTTTATTTTAATTCATTTCCCTATCCACATTTGTTTGCAGGGGATTTACCTACATGTTGCTGCCTTTTGCAGCCCTCTAGCTCTTTCCTGGGCTGTTTTACAGCCTTTTTAGTGCCCAAAAGTTCGGGTCCCCATTGACTTCAATGGGGTTCGGGACGAATTTCGGTTCGGGTTCGGATCCCGAACCCGAACATTTCCGTGAAGTTCGGCCGAACTTCTCGAACCCGAATATCCAGGTGTTCGCTCAACTCTATTTGTAACCTAAGTATAGGCATTACCTTCTCTGACATTTTCTCTTGTCATGCATTGTAAAGGGGATCAGACCCCCAAAAGTTGAAGTCCCAGAGTGGGACAAAAAATAAAGTGAAAAAAAAGGCTAAAAAAATTAAGTTTTCTAAAAAAGAAATTGAAAGTTTCAAGTAAACAAAAAAAAAAAATATATATATATATCCTCTTGCCAAAATAAAGGGAATTTTTTTTTTTAAATAGGGAAAAAAATATTAGGTATCGCCGCATCCGTATCGACTGTCTCTATAAAACTAAAGCATTACACCTCAGGTGAACACCATCAAAACATTAAATAAAAACTGTGCTAAATAAAACATTTTTTGGTCACCTTACACCACTAAAAGTGCAACACCAAGTGATCAAAAAGGTGTATACTCCCCAAAATAGTACAGTCACCTCATCCCGCAAAAAATTGTGCCCCTACCTAAGACAATCGCCCAAAAAATGTAAAAAACTATGGCTCAGAATATGGAGACACTAAAACATATTTTTTTTTGGTTTAAAAAATGCTGTTATTGTGTAAATAAGAAAAAGTATACGTATTTGGTACATCCACGTCCTTAAAAACCTTCTCTCAGGTGAACACCGTAAAAAATAAAAACGGTATCAAAAAAGCCATTGTTTTGTTACTTTACATCACAAAAAGTGTAATAGCAAGTGATCAAAAAGTCATATGCACCCCAAAATAGTGCCAATCAAACCGTCATCTCATCCCGCAAAAATGATACCCTACCTAAGACAAACGCCCAAAAACTGAAAAAAACTATGGCTCTCAGAATATAGAGACACTAAAATACGATCTTTTTTTTGTTTTAAAAATGATATTATTGTGTAAAACTTATATAATTAAAAAAAGTTCACATATTAGGTATCGCCACGTCTGTAATAACCTGCTCTATAAAAATATCACATAACCTAGCCCCTCAGGTGAACACTGTAAAAAAATTAAAAATTAAAAACTGTGTCAAAAAAGCCAATCTGAGGGGTGTAGTTTCTAAAATGGGGTAATTTTTGCGTTGCTTCTATTATGTAAGCCTCACAAAGTGACTTCTGACCTGAACTGGTCCTTAAAAAGTGGGGTTTGCTTCTAAACTTCTAAGACTTCTAATGTCCCCCCCCCCCCCCCCCCAAAAAAAAATGGCATTCACAAAATTATCTAAACATGTAGTAGACATATGGGAAATGTAAAGTAATAACTATTTTTGGAGGTATTACTATCTATTGTCAACTTGCAGGATAACAGGCGGAACTGGATGGACAAATGTCTTTTTTCGGCGTTATATAGTATGTTACTATGTAACTATAATAAAAATCGAGATATTGAAATTTGCTAATTTTTCCAAATTTTTGGGAATATTTGACATATTTTTATAAATAAAAAATAATAATTTTGACTCAATTTTACCACTGTCATGAATTACAATATATGACAAGAAAACAGACTCAGAATGGCCTGGGTAAGTAAAAGAATTTTAACCCCCCTAAGGACTCAGCCCTATTTCACCTTAAGGACTTGGCCATTTTTTACAAATCTGACCAGTGTCACTTTAAGTGCTGATAACTTTAAAACGCTTTGACTTATGCAGGCCATTCTGAGATTCTTTTTCCGTCATATTGTACTTCATAAAAATAGGGTTAAGTGGTCACTTGGACCTTAGCGTGTCTCTGCAACCTCTCTGACAAGTATTACTAAAACTAAATCTTTATTATAAATATATTAAAACACATATAGGCGTCTTGGGACCAATTTGTTAAAACTCTCAGGAATGGGTTAGGTATGGGGTATGGTATCTTGTACTTGTATGTAATTCACATGTCAGTCCATGTCAACCCTAAAGGGTTAACTGCTCTCTAAGATTCTCGAGCTTCTTGGAATAGAGTTCCCTATCAACCCTTCCTGACCTAAAATTTGAAGAGCCTGTATCCCTACATGTTTCGCCGAGCGTTTCGGCGTCTTCAGGGGATACTACACAGGTTCCTTCATGACACTGGTAAAATGAAGTAAAAAAAATACATTTTTATTTATAAAAAAATACCAAATTTACCCAAAATTTGTAACAAATTGCAAATTTCCAAGTTTCAATTTCTCTACTTCTATGATACATAGTAATAGCTTCAAAAAAAGTTATTAATTTACATTCCCCATATGTCTACTTCATGTTTGGATCATTTTGGGAATGATATTTTATTTTTTGGGGATGTTACAAGGCTTAGAAGTTTAGAAGCAAATCTTGAAATTCTTCAGAAATTTTCAAAAACGCAATTTTTAGGGACCAGTTCAGGTCTGAAGTCACTTTGCAAGGCTTACATAATAGAAACCACCCAAAAATGACCCCATTCTATATACTACACCCCTCAAGGTATTCAAAAATGATTTTACAAACTTTGTTAACCCTTTAGGTGTTCCACAAGAATTAATGGAAAATAGAGATACAATTTCAAAATTTTCTAGTTACAAAGCAAGGGTTAACAGCAAAACCAAACTCAATATTTATAGCCCTGATTCTGTACTTTACAGAAACACCCCATATGTGGTCATAAACCGCTGTATGGGCACACGGCAGGGCGCAGAAGGAAAGGAATGCCATACGGTTTCTGGTAGGCAGATTTTGCTGGACTGGTTTTTTGACACCATGTCCCATTTGAAGCCCCCCGGATGCACCCCTAGAGTAGAAACTCTAGAAATTGACCCCATCTAAGAAACTACACCCCTCAAGGTATTCAAAACTGATGTTACAAACAACGTTAACCCTTTAGGTGTTCCAAAAGAATTAATGGAAAATAGAGATACAATTTCAAATTTTCACTTTTTTGGCAGATTTTCCATTTTAATACTTTTTTTCCAGTTACAAAGCAAGGGTTAACAGCCAAACCAAACTCAATATTTATAGCCCTGATTCTGTAGTTTACAGAAACACCCCATATGTGGTCGTAAACCACTGTACGGGCACACGGCAGGGCGCAGAAGGAAAGGAATGCCATACGGTTTTTGGAAGGCAGATTTTGCTGGACTGGTTTTTTGACACCATGTCCCATTTGAAGCCCCCCTGATGCACCCCTAGAGTAGAAACTCTCTAAAAGTGACCCCATCTAAGAAACTACACCCCTCAAGGTATTCAAAACTGATGTTACAAACGTCGTTAACCCTTTAGGTGTTCCAAAAGAATTAATGGAAAATAGAGATACAATTTCAAAATTTCACTTTTTTGGCAGATTTTCCATTTTAATACATTTTTTCCAGTTACAAAGCAAGGGTTAACAGCCAAACCAAACTCAATATTTATAGCCCTGATTCTGTAGTTTACAGAAACACCCCATATGTGGTCGTAAACTGCTGTACGGGCACATGGCAGGGAGCAGAAGGAAAGGAATGCCATACGGTTTTTGGAAGGCAGATTTTGCTGGACTGTTTTTTTTTACACCATGTCCCATTTGAAGCCCCCCTGATGCACCCCTAGAGTAGAAACTGCAAAAAAGTAACCCCATTTTAGAAACTACTGGATAGGGTGGCAGTATTGTTGGTACTATTTTAGGGTACATATGATTTTTGGTTGCTCTATATTACACTTTTTTGTGAGTCAAGGTAACAAGAAATAGCTGTTTTGGCACCGTTTTTATTTTTTGTTATTTACAACATTCATCTGACAGGTTAGATCATGTGATATTTTTATAGACCAGGTTTTCACGGATGCGGAGATACCTAATATGTATACTTTTTTTTTATTTATGTAAGTTTTACACAATGATTTCTTGTTTTAGTGTTTCCATAGTCTGAGAGACATAATTTTTTCAGTTTTTGGGCGATTACCTTGGGTAGGGTATGATTTTTGCGGGATGAGATGATGGTTTTATTGGCACTATTTTGGGGTGCGTGTGACTTTTTGATCGCTTGCTATTACACTTTTTGTGATGTAAGGTCACAAAAAATTGTTTATTTAGGACAGTTTTTTTTTTTTTTTTTACGGTGTTCACCTGACGGGTTAGTTCATGTGATATTTTTATGGAGCCGGTTGATACGGATGCGGCGATACCTAATATGTATACTTTTTTTTTTATTTATGTAAGTTTTACACATTGATTTCATTTTTGAAGCAAAAAAAATCATGTTTTAGTGTTTCCATAGTCTGAGAGCCATAATTTTTTCCGTTTTTGGGAGATTACCTTGGGTAGGGTATGAATTTTGCGGGATGAGATGACGGTTTTATTGGCACTATTTTAGGGTGCGTGTGACTTTTTGATCGCTTGGCTATTACACTTTTTGTGATATAAGGTGACAAAAATGGTTTATTTAGCACAGTTTTTATTAAAAAAAAATTACGGTGTTCATCTGAGGGGTTAGGTCATGTGATATTTTATAGAGCCGGTCGATACGGACGCGGCGATACCTAATAGGTATACTTTTTTTATTTATGTAAGTTTTACACAATAATATTATTTTTGAACCAAAAAAATAATCATATTTTAGTGTCTCCATATTCTGAAAGCCATAGTTTTTTCAGTTTTTGGGGAATTAACTTAGGTAGGGTCTCATTTTTTGCACTATTTTGGGGTGCATATGACTTTTTGATGGCTTGCTATTACACATTTTGTGATGTAAGGTGACAAAAAATGGTTTATTTAGCACAGTTTTTAGTTTTATTTTTTTACGGTGTTCATCTGAGGGCTTAGGTCATGTGATATTTTTATAGAGCCGGTCGATACGAATGCGGGGATACCAAATATGTATACTTTTTTTTATTTATGTAAGTTTTACACAATAACAGCTTTTTTAAAACAAAAAAAATGATGTTTTAGTGTCTCCATATTCTGAGCCATAGTTTTTTTTTGGCTCATTTTTTGCGGGATGAGGTGACGGTTATATTGGTACTATTTTGGTTGCCAAACGCCTTTTTGATCGCTTGCTGTTGTACTTTTTGTGTAAAGTGACAATTTATTTTTTATTTAGCACAGTTTTTATTTTTTACGGTGTTCATCTGAGGGGTTAGGTCATGTGATATGTTTATAGAGCCGGTCGATACGGACGCGTCAATGTATACTTTTTTTTCACCCTATTTTTTACCCATTTTTTTTTTACTTTATTTGGGGAAAATGACATTTTTGTGAGATCCAGTGGGCTGGATCTCACAGGCTCTCCACCGGAAGGCAGCGCAGGTGCTTCAGGAAGGCATCGCGCTGCCTTCCATGCCATCGGGTCCCCCCCACAGCCGCATGGGGACCCGATGGCACCACCGACCACCGCCGCCGCACCAGGTAAAGCCGCAAACCGCAGGTCTGAATTGACCTGCGGTTTGCGGCGATGGCCGACACGGGGGGGTCACGGGACCCCCCACGCATTTAGCCGAGGTGCCTGCTCAATGATTTGAGCAGGCACCTTGTTCCGATCACCGCCCGCCGGGCGTGGTTATCGGAACAACACATGACATACCGGTACGTCATGGGTACTTAAGGACTCGGGAACCATGCCGTGCCGAGACATTATGCGTCCCTAAGGGGTTAAAGTTATCACCACATAAAGTGACTCATGTCAAATTTGCAAAAAAATGGCCTGGTCCTTAAAGGGGTTTAACCATCTCACAGATTCATCCTCTCCTGCAGCCTGATTGCTGTTCACTTCCTGGGTTCTTGCATAGTATGAGTCATCAGCCTGCAATGTGATGTTGCCCAACCAATCAGAGATCACCTTTTATCTCCCTCTCTGAACGTCTTCTCGCTGCAGGTTAGTCTCCGATGTCCGAGCTGCAAACAGAGCATGCGCGGCTCTATTTTAGACGCGGCCATCGGAATAAACCTTTGCACATGCGTGGCCTCACAGCGGCGTGCACATTCATGTAATCAATGAGCAGCCGACCAGGGGAAAGAAGTGCTTCTTCTGTGCAAGCGTGGCCCATGGAATCACCCGAGAAGCGGTGGCCGTAACTAGGGTGAACCAAAGTGTAAAACTGGGTAGGATGGAAGTAATTTTATCAAGAAGGGTGGGAATTTGCTAATAGATCATATTTGCAAAAATGATCACGGGCACATTAGTAACAAATTAAACTATGATGATTGTGATGGGAATACCCCTTTAACCACTTAAGGACCACAGGTTTATACCCTCCTAAAGACCAGGCCCTTTTTTACAAATCGGCACTCCACAACTTTAGCGGTTTATTGCTCGGTCATGCAACTTACCACCCAAATGAATTTTACCTCCTTTTCTTCTCACTAATAGAGCTTTCATTTGGTGGTATTTCATTGCTGCTGACATTTTTACTTTTTTTGTTATTAATCGAAATTTAACGATTTTTTTGCAAAAAAATGACATTTTTCACTTTCAGTTGCAAAATTTTGCAAAAAAAAACGACATCCATATATAAATTTTTCTCAAAATTTATTGTTCTACATGTCTTTGATAAAAAAAAAATGTTTGGGTAAAAAAAAAATGGTTTGGGTAAAAGTTATAGCGTTTACAAACTATGGTACAAAAATGTGAATTTCCGCTTTTTGAAGCAGCTCTGACTTTCTGAGCACCTGTCATGTTTCCTGAGGTTCTACAATGGCCAGACAGTACAAACACCCCACAAATGACCCCATTTCGGAAAGTAGACACCCTAAGGTATTCGCTGATGGGCATAGTGAGTTCATAGAACTTTTTTTTTTTGTCACAAGTTAGCGGAAAATGATGATTTTTTTTTTTTTCTTACAAAGTCTCATATTTCACTAACTTGTGACAAAAAATAAAAACTTCCATGAACTCACTATGCCCATCAGCGAATACCTTGGGGTGTCTTCTTTCCAAAATGGGGTCACTTGTGGGGTAGTTATACTGCCCTGGCATTCTAGGGGCCCAAATGTGTGGTAAGGAGTTTGAAATCAAATTCTGTAAAAAATGACCAGTGAAATCCGAAAGGTGCTCTTTGGAATATGGGCCCCTTTGCCCACCTAGGCTGCAAAAAAGTGCCACACATGTGGTATTGCCGTACTCAGGAGAAGTTGGGGAATGTGTTTTGGGGTGTCATTTTACATATACCCATGCTGGGTGAGATAAATATCTTGGTCAAATGCCAACTTTGTATAAAAAAATGGGAAAAGTTGTCTTTTGACAAGATATTTCTCTCACCCAGCATGGGTATATGTAAAATGACACCCCAAAACACATTCCCCAACTTCTCCTGAATACGGAGATACCAGATGTGTGACACTTTTTTGCAGCCTAGGTGGGCAAAGGGGCCCATATTCCAAAGAGCACCTTTCGGATTTCACTGGTCATTTTTTACACATTTTGATTTCAAACTTCTTACCACACATTTGGGCCCCTGAAATGCCAGGGCAGTATAACTACCCCACAAGTGACCCCATTTTGGAAAGAAGACACCCCCAGGTATTTCGTGATGGGCATAGTGAGTTCATGGAAGTTTTTATTTTTTGTCACAAGTTAGTGGAATATGAGACTTTGTAAGAAAAAAAAAATCATCATTTTCCGCTAACTTGTGATAAAAAATATAAAATTCTAGGAACTCGCCATGCCCCTCACGGAATACCTTGGGGTGTCTTCTTTACAAAATGGGGTCACTTGTGGGGTAGTTATACTGCCCTGGCATTTTCCAGGGGCCCTAATGTGTGGTAAGTAGGTAAATGACCTGTGAAATCCTAAAGGTGCTCTTTGGAATATGGGCCCCTTTGCCCACCTAGGCTGCAAAAAAGTGTCACACATGTGGTATCGCCGTATTCAGGAGAAGTTGGGGAATGTGTTTTGGGGTGTCATTTTACATATACCCATGCTGGGTGAGAGAAATATCTTGGCAAAAGACAACTTTTCCCATTTTTTTATACAAAGTTGGCATTTGACCAAGATATTTCTCTCACCCAGCATGGGTATATGTAAAATGACACCCCAAAACACATTGCCCAACTTCTCCTGAGTACAGCGATACCAGATGTGTGACACTTTTTTGCAGCCTAGATGCGCAAAGGGGCCCACATTCCTTTTATGAGGGCATTTTTAGACATTTGGATCCCAGACTTCTTCTCACGCTTTAGGGCCCCTAGAATGCCAGGGCAGTATAAATACCCCACATGTGACCCCATTTTGGAAAGAAGACACCCCAAGGTATTTAATGAGGGGCATGGCGAGTTCATCAAATTTTTTATTTTTTTTGGCACAAGTTAGCGGAAATTGATTTTATTTATTTTTTTCTCACAAAGTCTCCCTTTCCGCTAACTTGGGACAAAAATTTCAATCGTTCATGGACTCAATATGCCCCTCACGGAATACCTTGGGGTGTCTTCTTTGCTAAATGGGGTCACATGTGGGGTATTTATACTGCCCTGGCATTCTAGGGGCCCTAAAGCGTGAGAAGAAGTCTGGAATATAAATGTCTAAAAAATTTTACGCATTTGGATTCCGTGAGGGGTATGGTGAGTTCATGTGAGATTTTATTTTTTGACACAAGTTAGTGGAATATGAGACTTTGTAAGAAAAAAAAAATAATTTCCGCTAACTTGGGCCAAAAAAATGTCTGAATGGAGCCTTACAGGGGGGTGATCAATGACAGGGGGGTGATCAATGACAGGGGGGTGATCAGGGAGTCTATATGGGGTGATCACCCCCCTGTCATTGATCACCCCCCTATAAGGCTCCATTCAGATGTCCGTATGTGTTTTGCGGATCCGATCCATGTATCCGTGGATCCGTAAAAATCATACGGACATCTGAATGCAGCCTGACAGGGGGGGTGATCAATGACAGGGGGGGTGATCAATGACAGGGGGGGTGATCAATGACAGGGGGGTGATCAATGACAGGGGGGGTGATCAATGACAGGGGGGGTGATCAATGACAGGGGGGGTGATCAATGACAGGGGGGTGATCAGGGAGTCTATATGGGGTGATCACCCCCCCCTGGAAGGCTCCAGGGAGACGCCTGTATGTGTTTTGCGGATCCGATCCATCTATCAGTGGATCCGTAAAAATCATGCGGACATCTGAATGGAGCTTTACAGGGGGGTAATCAATGACAGGGGGGTGATCAGGGAGTCTATATGTGGTGATCACCACAGTCATTGATCACGCCCCTGTAAGGCTCCATTCAGACGTCCATATGCGTTTTGCGGATCCAATCCATCTATCAGTGGATCCGTAAAAATCATGCAGACGTCTGAATGGAGCTTTACAGGGGGGTGATCAATGACAGGGGGATAATCAATGACAGGGGGGTGATCAGGGAGTCTATATGGGGTGATCACCACAGTCATTGATCACGCCCCTGTAAGGCTCCATTCAGACGTCCATATGCGTTTTGCGGATCCGATCCATCTATCAGTGGATCCGTAAAAATCATGCCGACGTCTGAATGGAGCTTTACAGGGGGGTGATCAATGACAGGGGGGTAATCAATGACAGGGGGGTGATCAGGGAGTCTATATGGGGTGATCACCACAGTCATTGATCACGCCCCTGTAAGGCTTCATTCAGACGTCCGTATGCGTTTTGCGGATCCGATCCATCTATCAGTGGATCCGTAAAAATCATGCGGACGTCTGAATGGAGCTTTACAGGGGGGTAATCAATGACAGGGGGGTGATCAGGGAGTCTATATGGGGTGATCACCACAGTCATTGATCACGCCCCTGTAAGGCTCCATTCAGACGTCCGTATGCGTTTTGCGGATCCGATCCATCTATCAGTGGATCCGTAAAAATCATGCGGACATCTGAATGGAGCTTTACAGGGGGGTAATCAATGACAGGGGGGTGATCAGAGAGTCTATATGGGGTGATCACCACAGTCATTGATCACGCCCCTGTAAGGCTCCATTCAGACGTCCTTATGCGTTTTGCGGATCCGATCCATCTATCAGTGGATCCGTAAAAATCATGCGGACGTCTGAATAGAGCTTTACAGGGGGGTAATCAATGACAGGGGAGTAATCAATGACAGGGGGGTGATCAGGGAGTCTATATGGGGTGATCAGGGGTGATCAAGGGTGAATAAGGGGTTAATAAGTGACAGGGGGGGTGTAGTGTAGTGGTGCTTGGTGCAACATATTACTGAGCTACCTGTGTCCTCTGGTGGTCGATCCAAACAAAGGGGACCACCAGAGGACCAGGTAGCAGGTATATTAGACGCTGTTATCAAAACAGCGTCTGATATACCTTTCAGGGGTTAAAAAAATCACATCTCCAGCCTGCCAGCGAACGATCGCCGCTGGCAGGCTGGAGATCCACTCTCTTACCTTCCGTTCCTGTGAGCGCGCGCGCCTGTGTGCGCGCGTTCACAGGAAATCTCGGCTCACGCGAGATGACGCCAATCGGCGTTAGCGTAGCCTGGGGGAGCCGCCGAGATGACGCCTTTCGGCGTTACAGTTGCGGCAAGTGGTTAAGGTGAAAAATGGCAGAGTCCTGAAGAGGTTAATGCCTAGACGGTGTTAGTAAACACATTGTGAGGCCACATATTGTATATGGACATGGCGTTTCCGATTTAGGTTGAAGATGCTGAAATTGTTACTTGGACACAGCCTAAAGTATAAGAGCACTGTATAAATGCTTGACACAGAAAAATAAACCAATTTTTGTTGCCACTATTAAATAGTATGCAAAACAATGATTGATGTCACATCTTGATATCTTTTTCAGAATGCAGTGACAGACTGTCAGCACTGGGGTTTGAATTTAAATTCAAAAAGATTTGAAATAAAAATTGAGACTTAGACACAGATTGACACATAATGGTGTTGCTTTTTAGTGGCACTATTAGATATATGCAATGAGTGACGTCAAATGCTCATCTTCAGTTTTAGAAGGCATTGGCATGCTGTCACTACCAGTATTTATATTATTGAATAAGATGAATTAATGATCAGATAAAGATTGGTGATTTACAAATTATGCCTGCCTAACTACACACTGACACTAACTTGTCTACTATCTCTCTCTAAAATCTCTCTATTAATTTATTGTAAATCTGATCTCTTCTCCTCACTATGAAACACAATCATTGACAATAAAGGCCCCTTTTGTCTGAACATTGGGTCAATCATCTCTAACGAGCATTCATAGGAATGCTCATTAGCGAAAATCAGCCGGTGTAAAAGTTTCATTGATTATCCGATGAACGAGCGCTTGTTTTTTGCAGAACAAACTGTTTAGTTTTTAATAGTACCATTTATGTCGAATGTACAACTTTTTGATCACTGTTATTCAGGTTTTTCTGGGGGGGTAAGGTGACAAAGAAATAGTGAGTTGCACGTTTTTTTTTTTTCTTATTTTCTTTATTACAGCGTTCACTGCACAGGAATTTTTTCTATATTTTGATAGTTCAGATATTTTTGGACACTGCAATACCTAATAGGTTTATTTTTTATTGTTTATATATTTTTATATGTAAAATTGGGAAAGGGGGTGATTTAAACTTTAAATATTTTGGTGTTTTTGATTTTTTTAAACTTCATATCTATGTTAAAATTGCACTTTTCACTTTGCTGTATCTGATGTATATTAATGTGTGCAAAACACCCATGGGGTCAAAATGCTCACACATTTGTGGTGCTTTTTCTTCTGATACCACTTGTGAAAATTAAGTATTTGAGATTAAAACTACATATAATAGAACTACAATGTAATTTTTAATTCCATGCCCCAATCTTAAAAATTTATGAGAAGCACCTGTGAGGTCAAGCTAATCACTATACCTCTAAGTAAATTACTTGAAGGGTTTAGTTTCCAAAATTGGGTAACTTCAGGTTTTACACTGTACTGGTACCTCAGGGTCTTAGCAAATGTGACATGGCACTCAAGAACCATTATAGCGAAATCTGCTCTCCAAAAGCTAAACGTCCCTCCTTCCCTTCTGAGCTTTGTTGTGTATCCATACAGCATTTTATGACTTCATACTGGGTGTTTACATATTCAGGAAAATATGGGTAACCAGTTGTGGAATGCTTTTTTCCCTGTTACCATTTGAAACGCCTATGAAATGCCATTTGGGTCACAACACTCCCAAATTTCTTGAGTAGTTTCCAAAATGAGGTAACTTTTTGGGGGATTCCACTGTAAGGGTACCTCAGGGTCTCTCCAAATGCGACATGGAGCCCATAAGCCATTTCAGCTAAATCTGCCCTTCAAAAGACAAATGGAGCACCATTCCTTCTGACTGCTGTGGTGTGCCCATGCAACAGTTTACAACAACATATGGGGTATTGCTGTAATCAGGAAAAAAAATTCTATTTTCACAACTGTCTCTAAATAATGGTAGGTTGTGGTGGCTCACTAGCAGGTAGTTAAGGTATGGTGCTACAAGCTCATATAGAGGGAATCACCCCACCCTCTCTTAAAAGGCAAATGTAGTAATAGGAAAATGAGCGAGCACTCATACACTTGGCAACCAGATTGACATGTGCAGAAAATATTTATTAAATCCCCATAAAATACAAGCAATAAAATTTATAAGAACAATGTAGCAATAATATACAACATTACAGTCACATATATTGTGGTAGATATGCTCGATACTATATTCAATAAAAATATATTCGATAGAAATATTCGATAAATTGAATGGTAGAAAATTCAATGTTGAAATATTTGATAGAATATTCGATACCACTCAATAGTGGCGATAAATTTAATAATATATATCACACCAAAAAACTTCAAGTATATGCTGTTATTTGGGAAAGAGGGGGTATTATCTTCTAGCACTCTATCCCAATTTGAGAAACTGAATGTCACTGAAAATGTTGTAGGTGTATTCACTGGGAGCGCAATATGTTCATAAAGTGTCCACAGGAATCCTGATAATGTGAAAAGTCTCTTATAGCATATCCTTTTAAGGTCGATATGAGCTTTGAATTGAAGAAAACTTTAAATCGATATTTGGCTTACCGTCTAGCGTCTGCTGTCTCCCTATTGCTTCAATGGAGCTTAAATATTTGCCGGCTTATTCAGTCGCTCCATACAGCAAGCTGTTTTAAATTTCGCGGGAGTTCCAAAGATCGCGGGAGTTGCCACTCTGTTCCGCAATTTCCTTTGGTGCAGCTTTCGATGATAAGAATAGTTAATCCTTTACTGTAGAAATTTACTTCTGTATGGCCATACAGTATTATCGGAGCCTTTTCAATGCAGGTACATCACTTGTTTCATCATACGCATTACGGGTAGATTCACTCTTCCTTCCTCAGTGGTCAAGTGTCTGCCTGCTCTGCCTCCATTTTTATCCATTCCTTTAATTGCTTCCCAAATCTCGGACACCTGTTGTTCATGCTACTCCCAGTTGGCCAGGGAATCCTCCCACATAATCAGGGGATAATTCTATACAGCCTTGATTTCCATGCGTTTTTTATGCGTTTTTTTGGGGACGCATGCGTTTTTTGGCCCAGATGTCCCAATTGGTGTGATATATCATTGTGTGAAATATAGACTTGATATCTGATTGCTAACACTTCTAAAATGACTTTTTATAATAAAATATTGTTAAACAAATTTTCAAGATTAAAATATCAATATAAGAATGTAAAACAATAAATAATAAATGTGAGGAATCTTGAAAGTTTCATAGGAATCCTAGAGTTTGATACAATTATTCGGATTTGATAGAGAAAGAAGGGTGGGTATCTCGGAGCCAAGGACACGTCGCAGCGACGTGGAAAACTTAGATGTCCAGTCTGGATGGATTATGGGTACACTTGATGTTCAGTCACTTTATACTGTGATTGAACATCAGCAAGGAATTGATGCTGTAAAAATGCAATTAATAAGAGATGGCTCGTATGGAGCAATAAAAAAAGAATTTATAACAAAAGGAATAGAGTATATCCTGAGCCACAACTACTTCTTTTTTGAGGGGGAATTCTTCCTGCAGAAGCGGGGTACCGCCATGGGGACCAGATTCGCCCCCAGCTATGCTAATTTGTTCTTGGCTGAGTGGGAGTACAACCTCATCAAGCCAAGGCTGGGGACGGATCTGGCCCTGTGGCGCCGTTATATAGATGATGTGATCTTCATCTGGAAAAAGAGTAAAGAAGAATTGGAAAAATTCCTAGAAACAATTAATATTAATAATTTAAATCTGGTCTTTACCTAAAACATACAGAAGAGCACCGAATTCTTGGATTTATTAATCACACAATCTGGTAATAAATATATATGTGAGACATTTTGTAAATCCACAGCTAGAAATAGTTATATTGATTTTTCTAGCTGTCACCTGCCGAAATGGCTGACAAATGTTCCCTCTGGTCAGTTCCGTAGGATTAAGCGGAACTGCACAGAGGGACATACTTTTGAGATGGAAGCCATTGAGATGAAAAGACAATTTATTGAGAAGGAATATCCTGAAAACTTAGTGGAGGAGTCACTCAACCAAATTAGGAAATTAGATAGAAGAGAGTTCTTTAATAAATTTTAATAAGATAAAAATGAGATGGATAATGAGAAAGATAAAACACAAAATAAAGAAGAAGCCATGAGAGTTGTTCTTCCATTTAATGAGAATTATAGGAAGATTCAGAAAATTATTAAAACCCATTGGCACCATGTGTTGAATGACAAAATTGTGGGACACTTACTCCCAACTGTTCCGATGATTACCTTCACTAGGGCACCCAATCTAGGTATCAAGGTGGCCCCTACCGTAAAACCGTGGAAACAGAATAAGTTGAGTTTTTCAGGAACTTGGCTGAGTTTGAAGGGTTTTTATAAATGTGGAAGGTGTATGGGGTGTAGAATGAATAAAAAACCCCGCTTGACGACTAATGTTGCCTCGACTCAGAACAATTTTAATTGGGAGATAGAAGATTGTCTTACATGTGACTCCAGTGGAGTTATCTACCTTCTCCAGTGCCCCTGTAACAGACAATATATAGGATGTACCAAGAGGCCATTCAAAAAAATAGTGGCCGAACATATTGCCAACATCAGGAAGGGTTATGATAAACATTCCCTATCTAAACATTATAAAGAGATGCATAATCAGGATCCATCAAGTCTGGTGTTTACGGCACTGGAGAAGGTGGAGAAACACTGGAGCGGCGGTGATTTTATCAGACAAATGTCTAGGATAGAATCCAGACGCATTTATGAATTTGGATCTCTACAACCGAAAGGCCTTAATTCGGAGTTGGAAATTTTTGGATTTATGTAGGTCTCGTGGCCGACGGCACGTCGCATGCTAGGCCGTTTATCGGCGCTGCGACGTGTCCTTGGCTCCGAGATACCCACCCTTCTTTCTCTATCAAATCCGAATAATTGTATCAAACTCTAGGATTCCTATGAAACTTTCAAGATTCCTCACATTTATTATTTATTGTTTTACATTCTTATATTGATATTTTAATCTTGAAAATTTGTTTAACAATATTTTATTATAAAAAGTCATTTTATAAGTGTTAGCAATCAGATATCAAGTTTATATTTCGCACAATGATATATCACACCAATTGGGACATCTGGGCCAAAAAACGCATGTGTCCCCAAAAAAACGCATAAAAAACGCATGGAAACTGCAAGAAGAAAAAAAATAAAAAAATAAATAAAAAAAATAAAGGCTGTATAGAATTATCCCCTGATTATGTGGGAGGATTCCCTGGCCAACTGGGAGTAGCATGAACAACAGGTGTCCGTGATTTGGGAAGCAATTAAAGGAATGGATAAAAATGGAGGCAGAGCAGGCAGACACTTGACCACTGAGGAAGGGAGAGTGAATATACCCGTAACGCGTATGGTGAAACAAGTGATGTACCTGCATTGAAAAGCCTCCGATAATACTGTATGGCCATACAGAAGAAAATTTCTACAGTAAAGGATTAACTATTCTTATCGTCGAAAGCTGCACCAAAGGAAATTGCGGAACAGAGTGGCAACTCCCGCGATCTTTGGAACACCCGCAAAATTTAATCCAGCTTGCTGTATGGACCGACTGAATAAGCCGGCAAATATTTAAAGCTCCATTGAAGCAATAGGGAGACAGCAGACGCTAGACGGTAAGCCAAATATCGATTTAAAGTTTTCTTCAATTCAAAGCTCATATCGACCTTAAAAGGATATGCTATAAGAGACTTTTCACATTATCAGGATTCCTGTGGACACTTTATGAACATATTGCGCTCCCAGTGAATACACCTACAACATTTTCAGTGACATTCAGTTTCCCAAATTGGGATAGAGTGCTAGAAGATAATACCTCCTCTTTCCCAAATAACAGCATATACTTGAAGTTTTTTGGTGTGATATATATTATTTAATTTATCGCCACTATTGAGTGGTATCGAATATTCTATTGAATATTTCAACATTGAATTTTCTACCATTCAATTTATCGAATATTTCTATTGAATATATTTTTATTGAATATAGTATCGAGCATACAGTGGGGGAAATAATTATTTGACCCCTCGCTGATTTTGTAAGTTTGTCCAATGACAAAGAAATGAAAAGTCTCAGAACAGTATCATTTCAATGGTAGGTTTATTGTAACAGTGGCAGATAGCACATCAAAAGGAAAATCGAAAAAATAACTTTAAATAAAAGATAGCAACTGATTTGCATTTCATTGAGTGAAATAAGTATTTGAACCCCTACCAACCATTAAGAGTTCTGGCTCCCACAGAGTGGTTAGACACTTCTACTCAATTAGTCACCCTCATTAAGGACACCTGTCTTAACTAGTCACCTGTATAAAAGACACCTGTCCACAGAATCAATCAATCAAGCAGACTCCAAACTCTCCAACATGGGAAAGACCAAAGAGCTGTCCAAGGATGTCAGAGACAAAATTGTAGACCCGCACAAGGCTGGAATGGGCTACAAAACCATTAGCAAGAAGCTGGGAGAGAAGGTGACAACTGTTGGTGCGATTGTTCGAAAATGGAAGGAGCACAAAATGACCATCAATCGACCTCGCTCTGGGGCTCCACGCAAGATCTCACCTCGTGGGGTGTCAATGGTTCTGAGAAAGGTGAAAAAGCATCCTAGAACTACACGGGAGGAGTTAGTTAATGACCTCAAATTAGCAGGGACCACAGTCACCAAGAAAACCATTGGAAACACATTACACCGCAATGGATTAAAATCCTGCAGGGCTCGCAGGCACATGTGCAGGCCCGTCTGAAGTTTGCCAATGAACACCTGAATGATTCAGAGAGTGACTGGGAGAAGGTGCTGTGGTCTGATGAGACCAAAATAGAGCTCTTTGGCATTAACTCAACTCGCTGTGTTTGGAGGAAGAAAAATGCTGCCTATGACCCCCAAAACACCATCCCCACCGTCAAGCATGGGGGTGGAAACATTTTGCTTTGGGGGTGTTTTTCTGCTAAGGGCACAGGTCAACTTATTCGCATAAACGGGAAAATGGACGGAGCCATGTATCGTGAAATCCTGAGCGACAACCTCCTTCCCTCTGCCAGGAAACTGAAAATGGGTCGTGGATGGGTGTTCCAGCACGACAATGACCCAAAACATACAGCAAAGGCAACAAAGGAGTGGCTCAAGAAGAAGCACATTAAGGTCATGGAGTGGCCTAGTCAGTCTCCGGACCTTAATCCAATCGAAAACCTATGGAGGGAGCTCAAGCTCAGAGTTGCACAGAGACAGCCTCGAAACCTTAGGGATTTAGAGATGATCTGCAAAGAGGAGTGGACCAACATTCCTCCTAAAATGTGCGCAAACTTGGTCATCAATTACAAGAAACGTTTGACCTCTGTGCTTGCAAACAAGGGTTTTTCCACCAAGTATTAAGTCTTTTTTTGTTAGAGGGTTCAAATACTTATTTCACTCAATGAAATGCAAATCAGTTGCTATCTTTTATTTAAAGTTATTTTTTCGATTTTCCTTTTGATGTGCTATCTGCCACTGTTACAATAAACCTACCATTGAAATGATACTGTTCTGAGACTTTTCATTTCTTTGTCATTGGACAAACTTACAAAATCAGTGAGGGATCAAATAATTATTTCCCCCACTGTATCTACCACAATATATGTGACTGTAATGTTGTATATTATTGCTACATTGTTCTTATAAATTTTATTGCTTGTATTTTATGGGGATTTAATAAATATTTTCTGCACATGTCAATCTGGTTGCCAAGTGTATGAGTGCTCGCTCATTTTCCTATTACTACATTTGTCTCTAAATAATATCTATTGGTTTAGAGTGGTTTACTTTCAAAAATGGGATCACTTTGGGGGTCTCAGGATCTCTTCAAATGTGACATGACACCCAAACACCATTCCAACAAAATCTGACTCCAAGAACTATGTAACAGATACCGCTGTGTGGCGCCATTCCCCCACTCGTCACCAAGGTCCCGGGCGCCGTGCTCATCTGTGATCACTACTTCCAGCCTCTGTTGCAGCTCTGGACTCTCCCTGTGCGGTTGGTATTACCTATGTGGATTCCGCTCCACAACTTCCATTTACCCTGGACACTGCTTGTACTCGGCTACTGATAAGGCAGTACGCATCACTCCCTGGGCGGGGCTGAGTCATGTCATGTGATCTCGTTAACCTACCCTGGCTCTCCTGCAGGTATTTAAGTGTCTCAGCCCTTTACCCAGACGCCTTAGAGTCAAGATCATAATCTTGCGCTAAAGAGCTTGCTTACCACTCGTGTTCCTGACTTCATACTTCGCTCATGGACTGTGTTTATCATCTGATCCCTGCCTGCTTGTATCGCCTCTCCCATTGCTGACCCAGATTTTCTGACCTTGTTCCTGTACCACCTGCCCTGACCCATTGCTTGTTCTGACTATGTCTCTGCCTCTTCCTCTGGTTCCTGTCTAGTTGCTCCTGGTAATGACCCTGCCTGTCTGACCACATCTGTACTGTTGGTACCTTCTCAGGTACCTCCCGGTCTGCCTGGACCATCTGCCACTGACTGGTTTACGCTCTGGAATAGCCCCTGGAAATTACTGATAGTCAAGCCTATCCTCACCATCTGAGGCTCTAGTGAAATCTGGGTAGTTGCTTAGTTACTCCCCTCCAGAGTATTGCTAGTCAGTGGCACAGGGGGTTAACATTCGCTGATCCGTGACAAACCATATGGTGCTCCTTCCCTTCTAAACCCTGCTGTGTGTGCATATAGCAGTTTACAACCACATGTGCTGTGTTTCTGTAAACTGCAGAATCTGTTTTCTTTGGTGTCAAGCCTTGCTGTGTTACAGGAAAAATGGAACATCTGTACAAAACATTTTTTAAATTTCACCTCCATTTTGCATTTGAAAAATTCTCAGCCTTGAAACATCCTACAATAAAATTTTATTTAATTTAAGAAATGATGCTAATATAAAGAAGTCATATGGTGAATCTTAATCATTATTTTATGAGGTATCACTCTCTGTTTTAAATTTAGTAATATTAGAGATATTCAAATTTAGAATTTTGTTTCCAAATTTTCTATAAATTTGTCAAATAAAATTAAAACATAATGACTCAAATTCAACATTACCATAAAGTACAATTAGTTACAAGAAAACATTTTCAGAATTGCTTGTAAAATACCCCAGAGTCAAAGCATTACTATTTTATGCACCAGGTTATTTTATTCCATGTGCCTTTCATGCAAAGCAAATGACAATATGAATATATGACATGTATTACACCTGGTTCACCAGTGGATAGAGTGTGCCTGGCCATGTTTTGCATAGGAATGGAACTTACAATTCCATTCATCCCCTATTTGGTAGAAGTGGGCTAAGCCAACTTCCTGCCAAGTGTGGGGGTTGAGCTAGTCCAGTCAGCTGAGAGGAGAGTGAGGCAGAGATGGGATTTACTGTAGCCTCTCTCTAGCCAGAAGGAGTGTGGAAGCAGCTCATAGAGCACCAACTCCCTGCTTCTACAGAGAGGGAAAACGGGCCAAGGATACCCTCATCATCATTAGTGTTGGGCACAAATATTTGAATCGTGAATATCAGCACTTCGAGAATTTGCAAATATTTAGAATATAGTGATATATAGTCGTAATTTAGAATATTCTAGATTTTTTTTCATCAGTAACCTCTCTTCTTGCTTGTGCGCCAATGACAATGCTGCAATGTCTTTGTCTGAGCTTAGCAACATCCATAGCAACCAGTAGAAAAGTTGCCTATCCCTTACTATATAAAAACCTCCCCAGCAGCCTATTTCTATAGGTTTTTTTTTTTTAAGTTCTGAGAGAGACAGCAGTGTCATTGCTGTGCTCTGTACTTTCCACACTACATTAGTTAGATAGTTAGATAGCTTATATATATAATACAGACAGTTAGTGGGAGATAGTCAGCGTAGATTATATCCTGATATAGTGTAGCTATTGCAGTGCAGTGTGTTAGGTAGTGTGATGTTTGTCCATACATACATGTAGACTTGCTAAAATGTGAAGGTTTATCTATTGTGCCAAAATATGTGCATCATTAGTGCCGATTAGCGCAATCACAAATATATTGGAGCACTCTAACTGCATATAAAGCCATTTTTATTGTTCTGCCGTGCCAACCATTTTCTCCAGTCTCAGGAAACTTCTAGCAGCTTGGAACATATAGCAAAAGTGACCCACGCCTGTATTTTGTGCGCATTACGCGAATATTACATTGCCGATTTTTCGCAATCAAGAAAATAATCTCAATTTCGCGAATATATGATTAATATTCACCCAAATATGTGAAATATTGTGAATTTGAATATAGCCCCTGCCGCTCATCATTAATCATCATCAAGCCACTATTAGTTTGATGATGATGCTAAGTTTAAAGTCGTCGCTAAGTCAGCCTTCCACCATACCTTCTCTCTGGTGACAAAAGGAATTTGCACTAAAGCCTGCTGAAACCATTTGTATTCTCAATTTTAAATTGCACTAGTAAAAGACTATGCTAGGTTTCAAGTCTGGCCTCATTCATCTTTTTACTGCATCAAACCTCAGGGAGCGATTGTCCGAGGTAGGACACTGTGACACAACTACAACACTACATCAGGGCCACTACCACTTCCATCCTCTACACCGGCTCCTATAAGGGCTTGCTGCACTTGAATAAGTAAAAGCATTCTTTAAGGGTTTTTGTCACCAGACTTAACCCTATTAAACTAGCTGACATTAGATATGTGTTAATGTCAGCTGAACCTAACTAGTCTATTCCTACTTTTATCTATCCCCTATTACTTCAGAAATATAACTTTTATAATATGCGAATTAGCCTCTAGGTACAGGAGGGGCATTGCCCCTGCTCCTAGAGGCTCCGTTCTCCCACCTGTAGCCACGCCCTGCTACACTAGATTGACAGGGCCAGGCAGCGTTGGTCTCCTACTGCTCTTCTGCCTGCGCCTGCTCCTCCTTCTCCTCCTTTCCTGTCACCTATGTAGAAAAACCATCCATTTCTCTACGCATTGCTTGTGCCCGAATGTCCTCCTCCTCCTCTTGTTCAGCCCCCACAGGGCTCATGTGGCCGTTAGATGTAGTTGCCACGTCTCCTATCCCCTGGCCATCCAGATTTAGCAGCATCTATTCCAGGACATAATGCAGTAGAATGACGTTGTTCATCCCGTAGTCCTGACGACTGACAAATAACGTGGCCTCCTAAAAGGGCCCGAGCAAACGGCAGATGTCACACATGAGCTGCCACTGACTAACATCGAAGTTACACAGGGGAGTACCTCTGTCTGCCTGTATCATCAAGAAATCGTTTATGACCTTTCTCTGTTTATATAGTCGGTCCAACATATGAAGAGTAGAGTTCCAATGGCTGGAAGCGTTGCATTTCAGCCTATGTTGGTGAATGCTATTCTGCCCTTGCAGCTCAAGGAGGGTGTGCTTTGCAGTGTAACAGTGGCTAAAGTGCATACACAGTTTCCTGGTCTTTTTCAGGATGTGTTGCAGATGGGTAGAAGACTTCAGGAACCTCTTTACAATCAGATTGAACAAATGCGCCATGCAAGGTGCATGGCTCAGACCTCCTTGACGCAGCGCCAACACCATGATCTCCCTGATGTCGGTGTCCATGGTTCCGAATTTGAGTTGTCAAGGAGAAGGACTCTGTTCACCCAGGCAATCTTGGTGCAGAACAGTGTGGCACCGCCATGCCCTGCACATGTATGCTAAAGGAGTACTGTGAATTGTCCCTGCAGTGGAGGCTGAGGACACGGTGGGGGATGAGGTGGCAGAGGCGGACATTGACGCAAGACCAACAGCTTGAGAATGTGGAGGCGGAAGCAGCATTATCTGACCAATTTGCTGGTGTGGCTGGGCAGGAACCACATTTACCCACACTGCCGCAGCCACCACGACTGGAACCCGTGCAAAAGTACAGGTGCCAACACACCATATAGGACACCGTACAAACAACATCACACACAGATATCCAGCACTCCAGATTCTGCCTGGGCCCGAAAAGCAAGGTGCACTGCAGCCCCAGGAAGCACTGCATACAGACTTATGGTTCACCCCTCCGGGAAACCAACCCCCTTCCGGAGGAACAACACACACAGGGAAACGTCTTGCACACATGCAGGGGCAAACACCAACAACATCCCAGACATGTAACAACAAACAAGATGTACAACAAACCCTGAACATAAACCCACACCAAACATACAACAAGTGAGGTTGGGTACATAGAGGATACAAGGGAGACATCACAGATGACATTGATGTCCTACAAGGTGGCCCTCAAGGACTGGGCAGATAGAACACCCTGGACTGGAGCAGAGCTCCAGCACCAACAACAGCAGAAAGTACAACTGACTCCAGCCAAGAAGCCACAGGAGATAAAAGCCAAGTGACCATACCCAGTCAGGAAGTTTACTCTTACAGCACCAGACAGAGGGAGGCTGCAACTTAAAGGGGAAGTGCACACACAAGCATAAAAAACAACCCGTTGCCGAAGGCAACAGCATGCGTGGCAACCATGTCACGACGCACACAACAAAGGCCGTGACACTGCCCCTGCATGCTATAACCACAACATGTTGCCTAGGACAACTGCAAGCATGGCAAAAGTGTCACGGCGCACATAGCAAAGGCCGTGACACAGAGTCATCAAAAGGCTGAAGAGACTGCTCCATGACTTGGGGCTCAGACTCCTTGGCTGATTTTTAAGGGGGTGTGGTGAAAGACTGATGGCCATGGGCTGCCGGTGCCAACTCTGATCTTTCAGCAGTAGACTGGGTGGGAGACAATGTGAAGGAACTGGAGGCACTGTCAGCCACCCAATCTCCTATCGCCTGTACTTTTTCTGGCCTCACCATTCGTAGAGCCGCATTCAGCCCTACCAAATAACGCTGAAGGTTCTGTCGCCTACTCTCACCTGAGGAAGGTGTTTCACTTGTGTGTGTAGCTGGCAAAGATCGACCATGTCCTCTCCCTGCAACAGGAGCAGGGCCGGGCCGACACAGAGGCTGGGGAGGCTCCAGCCTCAGGGCGCAGCCTGGGGTGGGCGGAAAAACAAACCTCTTTTTTTTTTTTATCACTTACTTGCTGCCGGGCGCCCTCCCCTCCCCTCCCCTGCCCAGCCAGTGTTCACTCTAAGCTGCGCTTGTAGATAGGAGCAGGAGGCTGCTGATTGGCCAGTATCAGCTAGCTGCCCTGCCATTGGTCCATCCTTTCACACCCCCTTCTCCCTGGAGCTGAACACAGCAGGAGGCAGGCGTTCTCACAGTGGATCATGTGACCATGAAGGAGCATGTGACCAGTGACGTCACAGACCTCCTTCTAACAAATCCATTCTAGCATCTACCCAGCGTGTATGGCAGGACTCTGCTGAGCAAAGACCATGTGCCCAGGTGAGGTGACCACAGAAGTGCCCTGGCATCTGTCTGCTGCTGGAAGCTCAATGTGGAGCTTTATGAATGTAAAAACTAATACCCAAGAGGCTAAACAAAACCCTGCTTGTCTGCTTCTGACCCTAATTTTAACACATAACGTTCATTTGATTTCAATTTACTCTAACACCTAAAGGTATTTTTTTTAAAGCCTGCTGTTTCTCTAGAAGATGACCTTATGTTGATAGTAGTGTTAATAGAGTCTCAAAGGTCTGTAAAAATAGGGTAACTGCTTTTATAGACCCTTGAGACTATTAACACTATTATAAATATAACGTCACCTAGAGAAAGAGCAAGTTTTTAAAATTCTTTTTTCCCTTTAGGTGTTAAAACATAACTTATTTGATTGCTTGAACACCTAAAGGAAAACAAATTAAAAACCTGCTGTGTCTCTAGATGACCTTATGTCGATAGCAGTGGTAATAGAGTCTGAAAGGTCTATAGAAGCAGTTACCCTATTTTTACAGACCTTTGAGGCTCTAATAACACTACTGTCAACATAAGGTCATCTAGAGACACAGCAGATTTTTAAAAAGATTTTTCCTTTAGGTGTTACAGCAATCAAATGAAAGTTATGTTTTAACACCTAAAAAAAAACATAATTAAAAAAAGATGCTGTTTCTCTAAATGACCTGATGTTGATAGTAGTGTTAATAGAGTCTCAAAGGTTTGTAAAAATAGTGTACCTGCTTCTATAGACCTTTGAGACTCTATTACCACGACTTTTAGCATAAGATCGTCTGGAGAAACAGTTTTTTTTTTAAAAATAATAAAAAATTCTTTAGGTGTCAGAGCAATCAAATGGAGGGGGAGAAATGTGACATGGGTGAGGATGGGGTTACATGATGGGCCGGAGACAATGTCTGTAGTCTGTCTGTGCCATGGACGGGGAGAAATATGACATGGAGGGCTGATGGCTGACATGGGGGTCTGATCTGAGGCATTGGGGCTGTGCCTGTGAGCTGGGGTCTGATGGCTGGTCTGACCTAAGGTGGAATGAAAAATATTGTTTCCTATTATCCTCCTCTAAAACCTAGGTGCGTCTTATGGGACGAACATACATTTTGGCGCACCCCCCGTTCCCCCAGGTGAGCTGAGGGGGAGGGTGGGAGGGGGCGCCAAAATGTAGGTTCGCTTGTGTTGGTAAAAAAAACTTGCAGCGGCCCTGGGCGCAGGCAAGGGGGGGGGGGGGGGCGCACTTGGGCAGCTCAGCCTCTGTTGGTGGTGGACCTTGTCCCAGCCCTGAACAGGAGCTCCACCAGCAGCACCACGACCGGGCCACGTCCCTTATTTGACGCTCTCCTCATTATTTGCGTTCACCTACCAAACTAACAGATGGTTTATGTCAGGCGACAATGTAACCACCAATAGTCAACAATTAAGTTCACTGAGAGTAAACCAGTGCCGGTGTCATAAAGAGGAAAAATTTCTTGAGGTCACACAACAGTGTGACAGGTGAATTTTATACAATTACTTCACGGTCACAAAAAGTGTTAATTTGTCAACCAACAATGTAACTGCAGTATTGACTGGTTGTATTTGACTATGACAAATGCAGCAAAGGCCCCAGATGTAGGGTCTTGCAAAAAAATGGGTGTTTTTTAAACCCAGAATATAACTGCAGTATTTAAAGTTTGAATTTGACTGTCACAAATTCAGCAAAAGACCCAAAATGTATTATCTTGCAAAAAAATTGTGTTTTTTTTAAACCCAGACTATAATTGCAATATTTAAACCATGTATTTCACTGTGACAAATGCAACAAAGGCCCCAGATGTAGGGTCTTGCAAAAAATGGGTGTTTTTTTAAACCCTGAATATAACTGCAGTATTTAAACCATGTATTTGATTGTCACAAATGCACATATGAACACTGAACTTGCACAAAATGGCCGCCAACGCCAACCTAACTAACAGACGGATAAAAGTTATTTTTCTGTGTCACTGGGCTCAGGGCAGTGAAAAAAATGGTGCACTGCACCCACAAAACAATATCGCTGTAGAGCGCAGAGTTAACAAGCACTTCTGATAACAGATTATTTTCTATTCTCCCCCTCACAGCAGCACCATCCTATCCCTACACTAGTAAGAGCAGAGTGACGTGCAGCGCTACGTGACTCCAGCTTATATAGAGGCTGGGTCACATGCTGCACTGGCCAACCACAGCCATGCCATTAGTAGGCATGGCTGTGATGGCTTTTAAGGGCACACCAGTTAAACACTTGTTGATTGGCTGCTCTGCAGCCATTCAAAAAGCGCCATTAACTCGCTGAACACCGAACTCGAACCCAAACTTTTACTGAAAAGTTCGGGTTCGGGTCCGGGGTCCAAAAATCCTAAAGTTCTGTACGAACCCGAACTTTACAGTTTGGGTTTGCTCAACCATAATTGCTTGTTATTATGTTTTTTCGGTGGCAACTAAGAATAAATTAGCCATTCTGTATTATTATTATTATTTTTTTACAGCGTTCACCATAGGGGATAATTTACGTGATCTTTATGTAGTCTGGGTCGTTACAGACGCAGCAATACCAAACATATAGGGGAGATTTTTTTTTTTGCAATTCTTTTTTATTTTTTTTAATTTTTTTTACCACTTAAAGAGGACCTTTCACCAATTCTTACCCTATGAACTAACTATACAGATATGTCGAGCGGCGCCCGGGGATCTCACTGCACTTACTATTATCCCCGGGCGCCGCTCCGTTCTCCCGTTCTGCCCTCCGGTATCTCCACTCACTAAGTTATAGTAGGCGGAGATACCAGTCCCTAAGTTATGGTAGGCGGAGTCTGACCTAGCGCTGGCCAATCGCAGCGCAGAGCTCACAGCCTGGGAGGTTATTTTCTCCCAGGCTGTGAGCTCTGCAATGCGATTGGCCAGCGCTAGGGCAGACTCCGCCTACCATAACTTAGGGAACGGAGATACCGGAGGGCATAGCAGGAGAACGGAGCGGCGCCCAGGGATAATAGTAAGTGCAGTGAGATCCCCGGGCGCCGCTCCACATGTCTGTATACTTAGTTCATAGGGTAAGAATCGGTGAAAGGTCCTCTTTAATAGTCCCACAAGGGGATTATAACATACAACATTCTGATTGATTTTAAAATGCAATGCATTATCCCTATAGTGCATTGCATTTTAATATCAGTGCTATTCTTACATTGACCAGCAGGCTGCACCAGAGAGGTGCAGCGCGCTGGAAATGACTAAAGGCTGGTCTGGGGCCTACACAAGACCCCTGCCAGCCTTCACACACATTGGCATGATCACATTTGCGGAGTGCCGATGGGAGACAGAGGGAGTCCGCACCCTCTGTCAGCACATACATGCGGCGGACTCCATTGCCCACGGCATGTAAAGTGTTAAACAGCCCGTATCTGCACTCCTGCCGGTCCGGGCTGTTAGAGCAGGGTCGGGCTCTCATGTTAAAGCTGGGGACCCGTGCAGCGCTTAGACTGGGCTGCCGTAAAAAAAGCGGCAGCCCAGCCTAAGGCCCCTTAGTGACCACTATAAGGCCTCCTGCACACGACCGTATGGCTTTTTCAGTGTTTTGCGGTCCGTTTTGTTTCCGTTGTGTTTCCGTTTCTGTTCCGTTTTTCCGTTCCGTTTTTCCGTATGGCATATACAGTATACAGTAATTACATAGATAAAATTGGGCTGGGCATAACATTTTCAATAGATGGTTCCGCAAAAAACGGAACGGAAACGGAAGACATACGGATGCATTTCCATATGTGTTCCGTTTTTTTGCGGACCCATTGACTTGAATGGAGCCACAGAACGTGATTTACGGGCAATAATAGGACACGTTCTATCTTTAAACGGAACGGAAAAAAGGAAATACGGAAACGAAATGCATACGGAGTACATTCCGTTTTTTTTGCGGAACCATTGAAATGAATGGTTCCGTATATGGACCGTATACGGAACGCAAAAATGGCCAGAAAACGGGGAAAAAAACGGTCGTGTGCAGGAGGCCTAAAAAGGAGTATGGGTGCTCGCTAAGGGGTTGGAAATTAGAGTTATTTGCTTTAGAAAAAAGACAACTAAGGTGAGATCTAATAGCTATGTATAAATATATCAGGGATCAGTACAGAGATCTCTCCCGTCATCAATTTACCCCCAGGACTGTGACAGTGACGGGGGGACACCCTCTGCGTCTGGAGGAAAGAAGGTTTGTGCACAAACATAGAAGAGGATTCTTTACGGTAAGAGCAGTGAGACTATGGAACTCTCTGCCTGAGGAGGCGGTGATGGTGAATTCACTAAAAGAGTTCAAGAGGGGCCTGGATGTATTTCTTGAGTATAATAATATTACCCGTTAGGATATCAGAGGTTTTTTCGTTTTTGCGTTTTTGTTTATCTTCCCTATTTTACTTGAGCCATAACTTTTTTATATTTCTGGTCACATAGCTGTATGATGGCTTATTTTTTGCGGGACAAGTTGTACTTTCTAATGCCATAATGAATTATGGTATAAATGTAGTGGTAAGCGGTAAAAAATTACAAATGAGGTGGAATTGTAAAGGTTCTTTATGTTTAAATAGTGAAAAAATAATTGTAAACTTTGATAAAAAAAAATTTTACATTACATATTCTGACCCCAATAACTTTTTTATACTTATGTCTACTGAGCTGTTTAAGGGCTATTTTTTTGCGGAACAATCTGTAGTTTTTATTGATACTATTTTGGAGTGTGCGTGACTTTTTGATCACATTTTTCATTTTTTGGGGTAAAAAAAGCAATGAAAAAATGACAAATATGCAATTTTTACCAGTTTTTTCAGTTACACCATTCACCGTATTGGAATTTCTTTTTCTTTTTTAATAGTTTGGGGGTTTTTGGTCGCGGCAATACCCATGATGTTTATATTTATTGTTATTTTTTTTTTTATTATACGGAAAGGGGGGTGATTTAAACTTTAATATTTTTTATTTTTTATATATTTTTTTACTTTTTTATTTTTTGTGATGATTTTGTGCCTCATATACGAGCCTATAAATTATGTTTTTCAATTTTTAATTTTGTTCTATCAGTGATTTTTAAAATGCCATTTAAACTCAATTTTGCTCATTTCTTATCCTGGCCTGCCATCTGATGGCTAAAATAAGAATTGTAGCATGAACACTTTTAGCCTCATCAGCGAGGCTGAAAGTGTTCAGCTCAAATACCGATGCTCGAATTGGCCACACAGGTCATCGGTAGGAATTCACTTCCGGGTTTTTGCTCATTTAGATGCCGTGACTTCCACTTGATCACGGCATCTAAAGCATTTAATTACCACGATCGGCATTATTGCCGGTCACGGTAATTAGCCGCATGTCGCTGCTGTTTGAAGCAGCAGAGATCTGCCGGCCATGTTTACACATCGCTCCAACGTCATGCATGTACGTCGCTGGTAGCGAAGGGGTTGAAGGTTATAGTTACTAGAGAGGGGTTGTTGATCCAGGGAGTTATTCTGATTGCCTGATTGGAGTCGGGAAGGACTTTTTTCCCCTAAAATGAGGATGCGTTTCTCTAGAACAACTTGCAGGTAATCGGCTGAACTGGATGGACAGATGTCTTTTTTTAGCCTTACAAACTATGTTACTATGTTAGATTTAGCCATAATATTTTGTTCTCAATAACTGATGCATATTGTTTTTCAAACTAAAACACACAAAAAAAAAATATGTGAGATGTACTGACAGAGTTCTCACTAGTATACTCTATGCTATGTTAGATTGATGATAGAACACTTGTTTGTACTGTTTTTGTTTATTACAACCACTCCCCTCCATACACACAGCCCCCGCCCCTGCCCCCCCAGCAAAAAAAATAAGAAAATAAAAGATTATTTATGTAAAAATGGGATAAAAAAATGAATGCATTTCCTTGCAGGTAGCTGCTTTTGAGGGTTGCTGTAGTTCTGCTAGGAGGCACAGTGGTAACAGCCTCCCTGACTGACAGCTTCCCTGCCTGTCTCTATTTTACACACACAATTTTTATTCTTCTTTGTAATCCTAGCCTTTCTCTTCACTCTCCCTGGCAATAGAATACAAGCTTGTTTGATTTCTGACTGTCCCTGATTGATTTTTCACTCTCTTTCTTAACCATTCTTTGGAAGAATGATTTGTGCGGTTAGGGTTGTTGTCTTGAGATTCAGCTCATAGACAGATGTCTTGACATTTTTCTTTAAAATGTGCTGGTGTAATAAAGAATTCATTGTTTCGTCAATAATAACAAGCTGTCGGCCCAGATCATGATACAAACCCACACTGTTAAACAAATGGGAAGAGCTTTTTATGCTGAAATGCAGTGTTTTCCTTTCTCCGAATATAGCTCTTTTTATTTAAAGGGAACCTATCACCATGAAAATGCAACTTAATCTGCAGGCAGCATGTTATAGAGCAGTATAAGCTGAGCAGACTGGTATATAGTCTTGTGGTAAAAGCTTCAGTATAACCTGTATTTTATTCATTTAAATTCCTGCTCCTTCTGGGCTTTGGAGTCAAGGAGGAGGTCCTATGAGTGATTGTCAGTTATCTGTGTATGCACAGTCATAGAGGAAAGACTGTCAACAAATGATAGGACCGCTTCCTTGACGTCAAATACCAGAATGAACAGGAATTTGAATGACTTAAATACAGGTTATGCTAAAGCTTTTGCCACAAATCTATAGGTTATTCTACTCAACTTCCCCTGCTTTATAACATACGGCCTTCAGTTCCAACACCATGTTCAATGTGACAGGCTCCCTTTAGATAAAAAATTCTAATTTTAGTCTCATCTATCCACAAAGCATTAGTCTTCTGGCTTGTCCAGGTGATCTTTAGCTAACTACAGAGGAGTAGCAATTTTCTTTTTGCAGAGCAACGGCTTTCAGCTGCAATCCTGCCATGCACAGTATTGTTGTCCAATGTCCTCCTGATGGTGGAGCCATGAACATTACCATTAGCTTATGAGAGAAATGCCATTAGTTGCTTTGCTTGGAGCACTGTTCCTTAATTCCAGTTCTCAGGGCCCACCTGCAGGTCATGTTTTCAGGATTTCCTTGGTATTGAGCAGATTATATAATTATTGCCAATGCATCCGGACTTACCACAGTTATTCATTCTTCTTATATTCTCAAATCATGACGAGCTGGTGGGTGCTGAGGACTGGATTTGAGGAACACTGGCTTAGAGGTTTCCTTGAGTTCTTTTGTGACTTAATAGACTATTACACGCTGTGACCTTGGCGCGATCTTTGTTGGTCGACTACATCTGGTGAGAGTAATATGGTCTTTAATAAGAAAACCGGCACTCGAGTTTTTTAGTAGAGAATAACTTGCTTTATTCAAGCATATGGGAGTAAAGCACAGAAGCGACACGTGTTTCGGCTCGAATGCGAGCCTTTGTCAAGCATAGTGAGTCATTACAGCAAACATATTTAAATAGTGCGCCACCCTTAGCGTGAAGGCGTGTTGACGTCACATCACCATGACAACAGAAATACACAAAACTTAAATAGCTACAATCCTAGACATTGTTACTCTATGGATCGATCGCAGCAATTACATACATTGTTGCAACATAGTTGCCACACAATGTTTCACAACTTAGATTTCAAATCATTGAGCAAGTGTTGCCACCACGTAGAGGTGGTAACAGGTTGCTTATGCTTAAAAAACAGGAAAGTTTCTGGATACATACCTTGCAAACTCTTGAGCCTAGAGGTCTTAATCGAGAGTACGAATAAAATGCATTTTTGTGAGATTTATTTTTTTCAAACAGTAATAAAAATAAATATTTTTACATATTTTTTTTCTCTCTTTAGTCACAGAAAAAATAACAAAGAAAGGATGTCGCTAAAATAGTTCTAACATGTATGTGTTACATGATGTATAATATTATATAAAAATATATATTTTTTGAGATATTCATGCAGGTTACCTGGTTGTGTTTCATGCTACTAGCTAATTCTCTTTTTATTTTTCCATAGATTGTTGTTTCTAAAGTTACAAGAATTAATTAATTTTCATTGAAATTATGTGGCAACTATGTAGCCACAATGTATGTAATTGCTGCGATCGATCCATAGAGTAACAATGTCTAGGATTGTAGCTATTTAAGTTTTGTGTATTTCTGTTGTCATGGTGATGTGACGTCAACACGCCTTCACGCTAAGGGTGGCGCACTATTTAAATATGTTTGCTGTAATGACTCACTATGCTTGACAAAGGCTCGCATTCGAGCCGAAACACGTGTCGCTTCTGTGCTTTACACCCATATGCTTGAATAAAGCAAGTTATTCTCTACAAAAAAACTCGAGTGCCGGTTTTCTTATTGAAGTTCCAAGTGGATTTTCCTACCCTGACTTGTGCACCGGGATACCTGGAAAGAGGAGTGCCGTCTGTTTCTTTTTCATAGTAATATGGTCTTGAATTTCCTCCATTTGTACACAATCTGTATAACTGTGGATTGTTGAGTCTAAACTCTTTATAGATGTTTTTGTAACTTTTGTCCAGCCTGATTAGCATCTTCAGAAATCTTTCTTCATGTCAAGATACACTTCCACAAACATGTGTTGTAAAGATCAGTCTTTGATAGATCCCTGTTCTTTAAATAAAACAGGTCATCCCCTCACACCTGATTGTCATCCCATTGATTGAAAACACCTGATTCTAATTTCATCTTGAAACTATCTGCCAATTCTAAATTTTCACATATTTTTGCCACTCACAGACATGTGATATTGGATCATTTTCTTCATTAAATAAATAACCTGGTCTAATATTTTTGACTAATTTGTTTAATTTGGTTATCTTTAACTACTTTAAATAATAAAGATGTGTGAAACTGTAATCTAGTTTTAGGTCAAAATTATGCAGAAATATGGAGAATTCTGACGGGTTCACAAACTTTCAAGCACCATTGTACTTGTTATTGCCAGATTTACATATTTTTGCCTTAAGATACTCGTTGACTTTCAGAAAAACAGCTTTCACATTTTTTTTCTTTCCTTTTCATCTTCTATTACTGCTACTTTTGGTGTCTGCTTGGTCATCTGTGCATTTAGTTCTAACAATATGTAAAAATGAATCATCTTATACAATCTTATTATATCAATGTTTTTGTGCCTTTATGAGTTTTTGTAAAAAAAAATGTAATCATATGAAATCATGGAGAATTTAGAGCTAAAATGTAAAATTTATTTGTTTCATGAAACCGTGGAATATCCTCTAAACAATGTATTTTTTCAGTTCTGTATAGAAAAGAACACTGCAGGGGATGGAGATTCATTTTGGCTTTTCATACTGTGCTACATTATTGAGCAATTTATTGCAAATCTTACTAAATAACTATTTCTTCACATTCTACTACACTACAGGGAAGACCTCATTTCTCCAGTATTGCTGCTTGTAATACTTTTTCTTGTTCTCATGTTTCATTCTACTTACTTTTATTCTATGTTTGGAATAACATATCAGAAAAAGAAACAAAGTATTAAAGATTTGTTTTACATGAGGAATTTTTATTATTTTGAACACTTAGATAAGAATATTAATACAATGCCAGTTTATTAAAGTAGTAGGAATAAGCCATATGTTTTAGAGAACAATAAAATGAGAGCTGTTAAGTTAAAACAGACTTGCTGGTCTTGGACAGCGGTAAAAAAAAAAAAATTATAATAATAATAATTTTCCCATCACTTTTAATGTGTTTTTCTATGCTTTTTTGAAGCAATACTTCGTTTTTTTACATTATACTGATAATGAACAGTACCCACCAAGAGATAACCCCAGTTATGACCACTTGTACAAAGGTAGGCCCCTATTAGACCATTTCAGTGCCCAGTTTTCAAAAGTATACACCCCGGAGAAGTTCATTTCCAGAGATGAGCCCCTATTACATTTCAAAGAGAGGGTTCATTTCCACCAGTGCCTGCCAAGTAAAAGGGCAAGGTATGACATGAAAATGTACAAAATATGTGAGAGTACATCAGAGTACACATGCACATTTAGGATATATGAAGGGAAGAACATCAGAATTGTTCCCCCAGAATCAGTGGCGTGCCTAGGGTGTTTGGCACCCAGCGCAGGTCCTTTCTATGGCACTCCCCCAATACTTGACCACATACCTCCTACATCCAGGGACATATCCTGTCATGTAGACCTTCTCTTTCCTCTTCACCTCCATTTGACCCAGACCGCCAGGACAAATTCTTTCAGCCGCATCTCGTCTCTATAGAGTTTGTAACACAGACACGTTAGATTTAAAAAAAAAATTATCCAGACCCCCATCCTGGTATCCCCACAGTGTCATCCTGCTGCAACTCCCAATAATGTGCCTGTTGTGCACCCCAATGCCCCAGGTACTATACTGCTGAAAAAATAGTGACCCCAGTAGACATAATTGGGGTCATTTATCAAACTAGTGTAAAGTAGAACTGGATTTCCAAAAGAGTTGTCAAAAATGAAAGGTGGAATCTGATTGGCTCCTATGGGCAACTAAGCCAGTTCGACTTTACACTAGTTTGATAAATTTCCCCAAATGTCCCTATAGTGTCCACAGCAGTTATAACGTCCTCTACTGTGCCCCCAGTAATAACATCCTATATTGTGGTCCAGGCAATAATCACTGTATAGTGTTCCCAGAAATAATAGAATTGACCCTAAAGTGCTTCCAAAATAGCAAACGCCCCCCATGTTACCCCCATGCAGTAATTTCCCCCACATTGCCCCCACACAGTGATTTCCCCCACACTGCCCCATACAGTAATTTCCCCCACACTGCAACATATAGTAATTTCACCCACACTGCCCCCATATAGTAATTTCACCCACACTGCCCCATATAGTAATTTCCCCCACACTGTCCCATACAGCAATTTCCCCCACACTGCCCCATATTGTAATTTCCCCCACACTGCCCCATATAGTAGTTTCCCTCACACTGCCCCTCCATAGTAATTTCCCCCACACTGCCCCATATAGTAATTTTTTTCCCCACACTGCCCCATATAGTAATTTCCCCCACACTGCCCCCATACAGTAATTTCCCCCACACTGCCCCCACACAGTAGTGTCCCCCACACTGCCGCCACACAGAAGTGTCCACCACACAGTAATTTTCCCCACACTGCCCTCATATAGTAGTGTCCCCCACACAGTAGTTTCCCCCACACTGCTCCCACACAGTAGTTTCCCTCACACTGCCTCCACACAGTAATTTCCCCCACACTGCCCCCATATAGTAATTTGCCCCACACAGTAGTTTCCCCCAAATTGCCCCATATAGTAATTTCCCCCCCACATAGTAATCCCTCCCATAATTATTGCCCCACATAGTAATCCCTCCCATAATAATTTGCCTCCACACAGTATCCCACATAATATTTTTTCCCCACATGTCCTCCCTCCTGTGTCCCCCAAAGTTGGCACATAAAATAAAGAGGCTTGCTCGCACTTCACTGTGCTGCTGCGTCCTGGCACAGGCACAGGTGATGACTTCATCGTGCAGGCCTGGGCCAGGATTTCACTATCGCATAGGCTTCAGGCCTACTAGGCCTGAAGCCTATGGCGGTGATCGGCGGCGGGGCAGGCAGGGAACTATGCGCTCCCATGCCCCACCGCAGTATGTGGGCGCCAGCACTCCAGCAATGAGGGCTTCCATCTGTATTGATGGAAGCGCTCATTGCTTCTAGGCCTGGCACCCACGTGAGAGCCAGCACCCGGGGCTGACCGTACCCCCCGCCTGTCCCTGGGCATGCCACTGCCCAGAATGCTTCTCCATCTGTGGATTCAATTACAAAATTGTCTGTGACTTGAGACAACCACTGCAGGAGCAGGCTTACCACTAATGTTGAGCGAAGTTTACTAAAATTCGATTAGGCTTTTTTGCCGACTTTCACAAAGAAATTCACTTTGTGACAAATCATTTTGTCACAAAGTGCATTTCTTTGTAAGATTGTGCATCCCCATAATTGAAATCCATCGGATGACACGTTCATTGGTGATCACGGCATCTTAGATTAAAAATGAGGGCTTTCAGGGGTTAATCAGTAAAAAAAAAAAAATTCTCACCTTATCCATTTGAGCGTGAAGAGGCCGCCGCAGCCACCTTGATTGAAAATCCCACACAAAATCTTGCACAGTGCATGATGACTTCATCACGCTGGCTAGCATGGTAACGTCATAAGTGACTGTGCACAGGATGTTCAAGATGGCCACGGTGGCCTATTTGCACTCAAATTGATTAGGTGAGTACGTTTTGTTTTTGTTTTTTAAACGCAATTTCAGGGAAATGTAATTTGTTACCATGAAGCATGAGGAAATTTGGCTTCGCGACAAATCGAATTTCCCTGAAATTCGGATTTAAGTTCACTTCGGATACTTCAATTTGCTAAACCCTTGTTACCACCTTATCCTGGTTAATGTTTATGTCAGTGTACCATTATTTAAGTCCCTTGCTTTCAGATATACAGTGGCATGTGGCACAGTAAAAGAAATAAAAAAAAAAATCAAAGAAGACTCACTAGGTTGCAGTTTGAGGAGCTTGTAGTGAGAGCAGGGCACAATGCAGTGAAAACCTATTGTGTATCAAGTATAAGGACAAGAGATATTTTTTTTTATTGACAGCAAAACACAACATTAGCAGCAGCCCCATTTCAGTAGGAGGTAGGAATACAGAAACCCCCAAATCCAATAGCATTTTTGTATTGCACCATTTTGATCATCCTCTCCACCACAGGAATGAGAGATGAGAAGTTCTCTTTGTAGCGGGGGTCAAGAAGGGTGAACAACCAGTAATCGGTGTTGGCCAAAATGCGTACGATGCAACGATCACAGGAAAGGCAGCCTAACTTAAAGTCAGCCATGTGTGCCAGAGTCCCAACAGACAAGACTTTGCTGTCCTTATCAGAAGGATGACTTTCAATCTCCTCATCTTCTTCTACCCATCTACGCTGAACAGATGTAATAAAACTTCCATGGGTATTACCCTCTGTAGCGGAGGCAACCATCTCCTGCTCCTCCTCCTAATTATCCAATTCACGCTGAGAAGACGAGTGGAGGGTGGTCTCACGTCGCACAACAGTCGGTGAGCTGGCAATTGCAAGCGCTGCTGCAGCGTTGCCAGACCTGGTGAAGCTGTAGACGACTTTCGGAAATGGGCACACACGCGGCGCACCTTCACCAGTTGTTCAGGCGTTCAGGCAAATTGGGGTAGGTTTTGAGAAACCGCTGAACCACTAGGTTGAATACGTGGGAGTCAGGGAGAGCTGTGCAGAAGAAGGGACAAATAGCGTAGGGAGTGAAATAGTAATATTTTAGTGAAATAATTTGTTAGAGACCCAAAAGTCCTTTTAAGGTTTATAGTATCTGGCCGCAATATATATTATTAGCACAACCTGCGCTAAATTGTGTGCAATTGTTAGTGCAGATTCTGATAGTGACACAACCTCTGCTACATCTACATTTGCGCAGCCTAAATATCTGTGACATTCAGCGCAATAGTTTGGCCGCTGGCGACAGCGATATTACCAGCGCTACATCTCCTGTATAACATTTGCGCATCCTAAATATCAGTGTAATTTTTTATTAGCCGCTGGTGACAGTGAAATTACTTGCGCTATACCTCCTGTATAACATTTGCACATCCTAAAATTATCTGTCACATTCAGTGTACTTTTTTCATAGACGCTGCAGAAAGCGTCATTATCTGTGCTACATCTCCTGTTTAACGTGTGCACATCCTAAAAATATCTGTGACATTCTGAGGACTTTATTTGCACATACACTTACAAGACCTGCACTACTGTACATGTGACATACTTGCAAGCATATATACTATTTAATATGCGCAGGGCGAGCAGTAAGGGATGGGGAAGTGGCCATGCTGCTGATGGTGCACACAGGGGCCTGGACCTTTTCAAGCACATCCACTTCTGTGTCCCAGCGCAGCGTACAGATGTCTATACCCCAGTCCTTTGAACGAAAGCACAAATACCCAGCCTCCCACCCATAGGCCATAGCACTAAATGCACACCTTTCCATATTGCTGGCCCTGGAAATGTTGCCATTCAGGCTTGTGGACACTGAGGCTTTCCGCAGCCTGATGGTGGCGGTCGTCCCGCGTTACTCTGTCCCCAGCCGCCAATATTTTTCACGGTGTGCAGTCCCTGCCTTACACCAGCATGCGTCCCGTAACATCACCTGTGCCCTGACCAACACAGTTATTGGGAAGTTCCACTTAACGGCTGACACATGGACAAATGCTTTTGGCCAGGGACGCTACATTTCCCTGACGGCACACTTTGTGAATGTTGTGGAGGCCGAGAGCGAGTCATACCCTAGGATAGCACAGGTGCTACAAACGCCAAGGATTGCGGGACCTACTTCCATCAGGGTTTCCGCCACCACCTACTTTATTGGCTGCAACCCCCCTTTCTCCTCCTCCACCTCCTGCTCCACTTCCACCTCTGAATTATCATCTTGCAGCACAAGTCAGTAGTTGGAAGCAGTGTAGCACTGCAGTGGGGAAGCGGCACCAGGCTGTGCTTAAACTGATCTGCTTAGGCGACAAACAGCACACCGCCGCAAAGCTGTGGCAAGGGATAAGGGACCAGACTGAGCTGTGGCTCTCGCCACTCAACCTAAAACCAAGAATGGTTGTGACTGATAATGACTGTAAATTGGTGTCGGCTTTGGAGCTCGGAAAGCTCACATACCATGCCTATTGATTGGCTGGCATGTACACGTCATCGGGTACTTTATATAGCACCCAATGACGCGTTCCGGCCAGCCAATCACTTTAATGCCAGTAGGCAACATTGCTATGGAATTACAGTGAGTGTCAGTACCTCCGCACATGTTTATTGGCTGAGTAGCAGCCAACAAACGTGCGGGGAGGAGACTAAAGCATCACGCTTGAGCACACTCGGTGTTCGGCCGAACACCGCGATGTGCTGAACATCTCGAAGCTCGAGTAAAATTTGTGTTCGGCAGAGCATGCTAGCCCAACATTAGTGGCTACATGTTTTGCATCTTTTTAGGAGATTCATTAAACTTGGTGGTTGTTTGAAGGAGAGGTGAGGTTGATGTTGAAAAACATATTTCAATCTTATCTTTGTGGAATATTGGTTGGAGACTGGCAGCAATGCTCGTTTATTCTGGGGTAGTAGGTAACCACAAAGAGCACCCTACTGTTGTCCTTTTTTTTGTTTGTAATTCAAAAGGCTGCTTCTTGGAATACTTGTGGCTCTGTGGATCTATTTGTCTATCATGAGGTGATGGTATCTTTGTAAAAATATATTCCTCAGTGTCAGCAGATGTTTTCTGTCTTCCTTGTCTGAGCAGATCCAGAAATATTGCAGAGCTTGGCTGTAAATAATGGATTTATTTTTGTGCTCTGGATGGAAGCTGTCCCATCTTTAGTATGCTGGAAGGCCTGGGCAAACCCGAACTGTAAAGTTCGGATTCGTACTGAACTTCAGGATTTTTGGACCCCGGACCCGAACATTTCTGTAAAAGTTTGGGTTCGGGTTCGGTGTTCGGTGCTTTCTTGGCGCTTTTTGAAAGGCTGCAGAGCAACCAATCAACAAGCGTTTAACTGTGTGACCTTAGAAGCCATCACAGCCATACCTAATAATGGCATGGCTGTGATTGGCCAGTGCAGCATGTGACCCAGCCTCTATATAAGCTGGAGTCAAGTAGCACTGCACGTCACTGCACGCTTAGTGTAGGTAGAGGATGCTGCTATGAGGGAGAGAATAGGTCAGAATCTGTGATCAGAACTCCAATTAAACTCAGCGATCTACATAGATTTTGTTGTGTGGGTGCAGTGCACAATCTTTTTACCCTGCCCTGAGCATAGTGACAGAGAAAAAAAACTTTTATCCACCTGTTAGTTAGGTGGGCAGCGGTGGCCATTTTATGCAAGCTCAGTGCACCAGCACAGCATATGTGCTTTTGTGACAGTCAAATCACAAATTGAATTAATGCAAATAATCTGGCTTTGAAAAAACACCTATTTTGGGCAATATCCAACATCTGGTGCCTTTGCAGGTTTAGTCAGTGTGCAATTTAAGCTAGAAATACAGCTATAATTTTCTGGGTTTTTAAAAACACCTTTTTTGGGCAAAATACACTATTTTACAGCCCTTGCTGCATCTGCACATGTGAAATTCAAGCGTTATATACTGCTGTCATATTCTGTTATTTAACAAACACTTATTTTGGGTATAACACTTAATTTTGCCGCCTTTGCTGCATATGTCATTGTGAGATACACACTTTAGATATTGTGGTTCTATTCATTTATTTGAAAAACAACCATTTTGGGCAAAAAACTTTAATTGCGGCCTAGTCTGGATCTGTACGCGTGAGATACACACTTTAGATACTGTGGTTATATTCTTCTATTAATAAAACACCCTTTTTGGGCAAAATACACAATTTTACAACCCTTGCTGCATCAGCACGTGTGAAATTCAGGGGTTATATACTGCTGTCATATTCTGTTATTAAACAAACACCCATTTTGGGCAAAAAACTTTAATTGCGGCCTAGTCTACATCTGTACGTGTGAGATACACCCTTTACATACTGTGGTTCTATTCTGTTATTTGAAAAACAGCCATTTTGGGCAAAAAAACTTAAATTGCTGCCTAGTCTGGATCTGTACGTGTGAGATACACACTTTAGATACTGTGGTTATATTCTTCTATTAATAAAACATCCTTTTTGGGCAAAAGGGATTAATTGCCTAAACCCCAAATAAATATATAAATAAAACAAGGAATAAGTAGACCTTTCTGACTGGACAGTGTCTAGTATTGAGTCCCGTAGCTAATGCTGCATCAAATGAAATGATACCCCCCACTATATGCACACCACTATTCGCCGAATCCACGTGCTCTCCTAATCCAAAATAATTAACCTGGTAGACAATCAGTTTGCAGGTAGATACTACAAGAGGTAGTAACTTGCCTGTAATGGACCGGTGTACGGGATCCTCGCTGTGGTTCAAGGCAGGTTTCCTCTACAAGCGCGCCTGGTCCCGGCCGGTGACTCCTGCACTGAGGGAAACCCTAGCTGGTAATCCTTGAGAGCGATATTTCCGTGCGACGTCACACTAAGGATGGATGCCTTCTCGAACCAAAAAAACGCCAACGCGTTTCGAAATTAACAAATTTCTTCCTCAGGGATGATTATTTTATTTTATGTCATTTCACTACTTTGTCTGTTACATTTTCGGGTGAAATTCACCAATGTTTTGGTGTGATATACCACTGCTATACCTAGTAGACAGGTAAAAAAAAAACATTAATTTGTCTGTTACATTTTCAATTTGTTTCTGTCATAGACCTCTGCTCTACCAAGTAGACAGGTTAATAAATTTTAAGTTACATTCTTTGGTTGATATTTAACAATTTTGGACGTGAATAAACCCCTGCTCTGCATAGATGACAGGGAATAAAATTTCAGAAATTCTTCTTTAATTGATGCACGCCACCTCCTTTCATTCAACGCTTTAACAAGTTGTCCAACATTTGCGCTTCGATAATTTGTCCGACATTTGCGCTTTAATAATTTGTCCCACATTTGCGCTTCAATAATTTGTCCCACATTTGCGCTTCAATAATTTGTCCCACATTTGCGCTTCAATAACTTTTCCCATATTTCCGCTCATTAAAAATTTAATTTCATCCATTTATCTCCCTTGGATGTGGTCTCTCTTTCTCACGCTCCCTCTCCGGCGTGGAACCCTGATTCGCCGATAACTGTGATCAACATGGTAGGCTCAGAATGTTGATAGAGTTGATAGAGAAGATATCTAAATGGATGGTGGACGTCACAAGGACGTGCGATCAGACAGAAGCTATCTAGAGTCAACAAAGCGGCAGCAGGGCCTCTCCTGGCTAACGTTTCCAAATCCAAAATACCACAGTGACATCCCCTATAATGTTTTATTAATCATTCCAATAACAGGGCATCTTAAGAGTACTGTATTGTTATTTATCGTCACTACCTTCCCGAGCTGCGCGCCCCCGCCTTCCCTTCAATTCTTCCGTTTTAATAGCTTCTCCCACATTTCCGCTCAATCACAATTAAATTTCATGCATTGATCTCCCTTGGATGTAGTCTCTCTTTCTCACGCTCCCTCTCCGGGGTGGAACCCTGATTCACCAATAACCGTGATCAACATGGTAGGCGCAGAAAAGAACATCGAAAGTTGATAGAGCAGATATCCAATTGGATCGTGAACATCACAGGGACGTGCGACATGGTGGGGCAGTATGTTTGCACATGCCTACACGAACTGACTGATGGTTCTGCCCCCTTCAACTTCTGGGTCTCCAAATTTGGCACATGGCCTGAGCTTGCCCTTTACGCCTTGGAAGTGCTGGCCTGCCCTGCAGCCAGTGTATTGTCTGAATGTGTGTTTAGCACGACTGTAGGGGGTTATCACAGGTTATATTTCCCAATGTTTTGGGGTGTACCTTAATTAAAAAAAAAAAAATTTAAAACAAAAAAGCAGTGTAGGCTACCTTCTCCACCACCGCTTCCACCTACACCTCCACATCCACCACCTCCTCAACCTCCTACTCCTTATGGACCTTGTCCTCCTAGATCAAGATTATTATTTTTAATTTTTATGTATTTTATGTTATTTGAAGTCATTTCCCTATCCACATTTGTTTGCAGAGCACTTGCCATGCTCTTAAACACATTTTGCTGGCATTTGCAGCCCTCTAGCCCTTTCCGTGACATTTTTAGAGCCATTTTAGTGCTCAAAAGTTCAGATCCCCATTGACTTCAATGGGGTTCGGGGTCAAGTTCGGGTCCCGAACTAGAACTTTTTTGTGAAGTTCGGGTGAACCTCCAGGTGTCCGCTCAACTCTACCTGGAGGTGTATGCTAGACTGATGTCTGTATGGTTTAGTTCTTGTGAGATATATATAAAAGGAAACTGTATGGCAGCACCAATTCACAAAGATAATAGCGGGTGCTATGTCCAAGGGTGTCACTACTTACCCAGAAAATGTAGGAGGAAACGGACAGCACTTACAATAGAACAAATTGTGATTTATTCAGCCACAGTGGCACAGTGCTCAAACACAGAGCCTTTCTCAAGCATCAAATATAAGTGTAACACAAGCTATAAATAAGCAAACATGATTAGGGGGTGGAGCAATCAATGAACATGATCATTACAGATTTTTGTTTTATAAAAAGTGAATATAAAGTGATGTGACACAATACAATATATAACAGTAATAGTACAGAACATGCTTGTATACTGTCAATCGTGTCAATCGTGCATTCAGGTGCCGCCCCATACACGCCTCCTGCCACAGCCAAAGACAGGGTTCTCCTGACAACTATGGGATATGTTCTACAACTTAAAATATATCTATCAAGGCTCAACCTGGGCCATAGCACAAACAAAGGGAAATAGCCATAACATAATAATACTAGACAGGCATGGGATAATGATGTTTATCCATATAGTATGCTATTATCTTCTCCATATTGCTCCCCTTCTTGTATCAAGAATTCTATAAAAGAAAGAGAATAGGATCATGAGTAAGATCTTATATGAACACTTATGTATAACATCCATCACCACTATAGGACTAAGACAGAACAGAAAATACAAAAGGACATTATGGTGCAAACCAACTCCTTACGAATAGGGATGAGCGAACCCGAACTGTATAGTTCATGTTCGTACCGAATTGTGGGGTGTCCGTGACACGGACCCGAACCCGAACATTTTCGTAAAAGTCTGGGTTCGGGTTCGGTGTTCGGCGCTTTCTTGGCGCTTTTTGAAAGGCTGCAAAGCAGCCAATCAACAAGCGTCATACTACTTGCCCCAAGAGGCCATCACAGCCTTGCCTACTATTGGCATGGCTGTGATTGGCCAGTGCAGCATGTGACCCAGCCTCTATATAAGCTTGGGTCACGTTGCGCTGCACGTCACTCTGCTGATTCAAGCATAGGGAGAGGTTGCAGCTGCGACGTTAGGGCGAGATTCGGCAGTGATTAACTCCTCCAAAAGACTTCATTCTGTGATCGATCTGCAGCTGTGGATCATTGAAGTGCTAGTATTGACTTGCTCACTTTTTTGAGGCTGCCCAGAGCGTTTTTAGATCACTTTTTTTCTGGGGTGATCGGCGGCCATTTTGTGACTTGTGGTGCGCCAGCACAAGCTATCACCAAGTGTATTTAACCATCAATAGTGTGGTTATTTTGTGCTATATCCTACATCAGCTGCAGGCTGAGCCTGTGTCACCGAAGTGCATTTAACCATCAACAGTCTGGTTATTTTTTGGCCATATACTACATCAGCTGCAGGCTGAGCCTGTGTCACCGAAGTGCATTTAACCATCAACAGTCTGATTATTTTTTGGCCATATACTACATCTGGTGCAGGCTGAGCCTGTGTCACCCAAGTGCATTTAACCATCAACAGTGTGGTTATTTTTTGGCCATATACTACATCAGGGGCAAGTTGAGCCTGTCACCCAGCGCCTAAAAAATAGACCTGACATTTCTATTCAACCAAATCTGTACTGTTTTAGCTGGTCAAGTTATTTGTAGTGACCGTAAAAGCACACTTTTTTTTCTGGGTTGAAAAACTATTCCCAAATTTGCCATTCTCAAAATAACTAGTTTCTGGTATATGAGGCCTACTTGAAATCTATCCCAAAAAGGATATCTTACATTGAAGGTACTGATAGTGTCATTTAGAAAAACCTAAGACACACGCTACCGTGCAGATAGAAGTCTGATTCTGAGATTAAACCTTAACCTGTCACACAGTGCAAAAAAAAACAGGTCTCACATTTCTATTCAAGCAAATCTGTACTGTTTTAGCTGGTCAAGTTATTTGTAGCGACCGTAAAAGCCCTTTTTTTTTCTGGGTTGAAAAACTATTCCCAAATTTGCCATTCTCCAAATAACTAGTTTCTGGTATTTGAGGCCTACTTGAAATCTATCCCAAAAAGGATATCTTACATTGAAGGTACTGATAGTGTCATTCAGAAAAACCTAAGACACACGCTACCGTGCAGATAGAAGTCTGATTCTGAGATTAAACCTTAACCTGTCACACAGTGCAAAAAAAAAACAGGTCTCACATTTCTATTCAAGCAAATCTGTACTGTTTTAGCTGGTCAAGTTATTTGTAGCGACCGTAAAAGCCCTTTTTTTTTCTGGGATGAAAAACTATTCCCAAATTTGCCATTCTCCAAATAACTAGTTTCTGGTATTTGAGGCCTACTTGAAATCTATCCCAAAAAGGATATCTTACATTGAAGGTACTGATAGTGTCATTCAGAAAAACCTAAGACACACGCTACCGTGCAGATAGAAGTCTGATTCTGAGATTAAACCTTAACCTGTCACACAGTGCAAAAAAAAACAGGTCTCACATTTCTATTCAAGCAAATCTGTACTGTTTTAGCTGGTCAAGTTATTTGTAGCGACCGTAAAAGCCCTTTTTTTTTCTGGGTTGAAAAACTATTCCCAAATTTGCCATTCTCAAAATAACTAGTTTCTGGTATTTGAGGCCAACTTGAAATCTATCCCAAAAAGGATATCTTACATTGAAGGTACTGATAGTGTCATTCAGAAAAACCTAAGACACACGCTAGCGTGCAGATAGAAGTCTGATTCTGAGATTAAACCTTAACCTGTCACACAGTGCAAAAAAAAACAGGTCTCACATTTCTATTCAAGCAAATCTGTACTGTTTTAGCTGGTCAAGTTATTTGTAGTGACCGTAAAAGCACACTTTTTTTTCTGGGTTGAAAAACGATTCCCAAATTTGCCATTCTCAAAATAACTAGTTTCTGGTATTTGAGGCCTACTTGAAATCTATCCCAAAAAGGATATCTTACATTGAAGGTACTGATAGTGTCATTCAGAAAAACCTAAGACACACGCTACCGTGCAGATAGAAGTCTGATTCTGAGATTAAACCTTAACCTGTCACACAGTGCAAAAAAAAACAGGTCTCACATTTCTATTCAAGCAAATCTGTACTGTTTTAGCTGGTCAAGTTATTTGTAGCGACCGTAAAAGCCCTTTTTTTTTTTCTGGGTTGAAAAACTATTCCCAAATTTGCCATTCTCAAAATAACTAGTTTCTGGTATTTGAGGCCTACTTGAAATCTATCCCAAAAAGGATATCTTACATTGAAGGTACTGATAGTGTCATTCAGAAAAACCTAAGACACACGCTACCGTGCAGATAGAAGTCTGATTCTGAGATTAAACCTTATCCTGTCACACAGTGCAAAAAAAAACAGGTCTCACATTTCTATTTAAGCAAATCTGTACTGTTTTAGCTGGTCAAGTTATTTGTAGCGACCGTAAAAGCCCTTTTTTTTTCTGGGTTGAAAAACTATTCCCAAATTTGCCATTCTCAAAATAACTAGTTTCTGGTATTTGAGGCCTACTTGAAATCTATCCCAAAAAGGATATCTTACATTGAAGGTACTGATAGTGTCATTTAGAAAAACCTAAGACACACGCTACCGTGCAGATAGAAGTCTGATTCTGAGATTAAACCTTAACCTGTCACACAGTGCAAAAAAAAACAGGTCTCACATTTCTATTCAAGCAAATCTGTACTGTTTTAGCTGGTCAAGTTATTTGTAGCGACCGTAAAAGCCCTTTTTTTTTCTGGGTTGAAAAACTATTCCCAAATTTGCCATTCTCCAAATAACTAGTTTCTGGTATTTGAGGCCTACTTGAAATCTATCCCAAAAAGGATATCTTACATTGAAGGTACTGATAGTGTCATTCAGAAAAACCTAAGACACACGCTACCGTGCAGATAGAAGTCTGATTCTGAGATTAAACCTTAACCTGTCACACAGTGCAAAAAAAAACAGGTCTCACATTTCTATTCAAGCAAATCTGTACTGTTTTAGCTGGTCAAGTTATTTGTAGCGACCGTAAAAGCCCTTTTTTTTTCTGGGATGAAAAACTATTCCCAAATTTGCCATTCTCCAAATAACTAGTTTCTGGTATTTGAGTCCTACTTGAAATCTATCCCAAAAAGGATATCTTACATTGAAGGTACTGATAGTGTCATTCAGAAAAACCTAAGACACACGCTACCGTGCAGATAGAAGTCTGATTCTGAGATTAAACCTTAACCTGTCACACAGTGCAAAAAAAAACAGGTCTCACATTTCTATTCAAGCAAATCTGTACTGTTTTAGCTGGTCAAGTTATTTGTAGCGACCGTAAAAGCCCTTTTTTTTTCTGGGTTGAAAAACTATTCCCAAATTTGCCATTCTCAAAATAACTAGTTTCTGGTATTTGAGGCCAACTTGAAATCTATCCCAAAAAGGATATCTTACATTGAAGGTACTGATAGTGTCATTCAGAAAAACCTAAGACACACGCTAGCGTGCAGATAGAAGTCTGATTCTGAGATTAAACCTTAACCTGTCACACAGTGCAAAAAAAAACAGGTCTCACATTTCTATTCAAGCAAATCTGTACTGTTTTAGCTGGTCAAGTTATTTGTAGTGACCGTAAAAGCACACTTTTTTTTCTGGGTTGAAAAACTATTCCCAAATTTGCCATTCTCAAAATAACTAGTTTCTGGTATTTGAGGCCTACTTGAAATCTATCCCAAAAAGGATATCTTACATTGAAGGTACTGATAGTGTCATTCAGAAAAACCTAAGACACACGCTACCGTGCAGATAGAAGTCTGATTCAGAGATTAAACCTTAACCTGTCACACAGTGCAAAAAAAAAACAGGTCTCACATTTCTATTCAAGCAAATCTGTACTGTTTTAGCTGGTCAAGTTATTTGTAGCGACCGTAAAAGCCCTTTTTTTTTTCTGGGTTGAAAAACTATTCCCAAATTTGCCATTCTCAAAATAACTAGTTTCTGGTATTTGAGGCCTACTTGAAATCTATCCCATAATGGATATCTTACATTGAAGGTACTGATAGTGTCATTCAGAAAAACCTAAGACACACGCTAGCGTGCAGATAGAAGTCTGATTCTGAGATTAAACCTTAACCTGTCACACAGTGCAAAAAAAAACAGGTCTCACATTTCTATTCAAGCAAATCTGTACTGTTTTAGCTGGTCAAGTTATTTGTAGTGACCGTAAAAGCGCACATTTTTTTCTGGGTTGAAAAACTATTCCCAAATTTGCCATTCTCAAAATTGTGGTGAACGGGAACAATGAGGAAAACATCTAATAAGGGACGCGGACGCGGACGTGGACATGGTCGTGGTGGTGTTAGTGGACCCTCTGGTGCTGGGAGAGGACGTGGCCGTTCTGCCACAGACACACGTCCTAGTGTACCAACTACCTCAGGTCCCAGTAGCCGCCAGTATTTACAGGGATATTTGGTGGGGCCCAATGCCGTTCTAAGGATGGTAAGGCCTGAGCAGGTACAGGCATTAGTCAATTGGGTGGCCGACAGTGCATCCAGCACGTTCACATTATCTCCCACCCAGTCTTCTGCAGAAAGCGCACAGATGGCGCATGAAAACCAAGCACATCAGTCTGTCACATCACCCCCATGCATATCAGGGAAACTGTCTGAGTCTCAAGTTATGCAGCAGTCTCTTATGCTGTTTGAAGACTCTGCTGCCAGGGTTTCCCAAGGGCATCCACCTAGCTCTTCACCAGGGGTGGAAGAGATAGAATGCACTAACGCACAACCACTTATGTTTCCTGATGATGAGGACATGGGAATACCACCTCAGCACGTCTCTGATGATAACGAAACACAGGTGCCAACTGCTGCGTCTTTCTGCAGTGTGCAGACTGAACAGGAGGTCAGGGGTCAAGACTGGGTGGAAGACGATGCAGGGGACGATGAGGTCCTAGACCCCACATGGAATGAAGGTTGTGTAACTGACTTTTACAGTTCGGAGGAAGAGGCAGTGGTGAGACCGAGCCAACAGCGTAGCAAAAGAGGGAGCAGTGGGCAACATCAGAACACCCGCCGCCAAGAGACTCCGCCTGCTACTGACCGCCGCCATCTGAGACCGAGCACCCCAAAGGCAGCTTCAAGGAATTCCCTGGCATGGCACTTCTTCAAACAATGTGCTGACGACAAGACCCGAGTGGTTTGCATGCTGTGCCATCAGAGCCTGAAGCGAGGCATTAACGTTCTGAACCTTAGCACAACCTGCATGACCAGGCACCTGCATGCAAAGCATGAACTGCAGTGGAGTAAACACCTTAAAAACAAGGAAGTCACTCAGGCTCCCCCTGCTACCTCTTCTGCTGCTGCTGCCGCCTCAGCCTCTTCTGCTGCTGCCGCCGCCTCGGCCTCTTCTGCTGCTGCTGCCACCGCCTCGGCCTCTTCCTCTGCCTCTGGAGAAACGTTGGCATCTGACGCCCAGCAAACATGGGATGTACCACCAACACCACCACCTGCGTCACCAAGCATCTCAACCATGTCACACGGCAGTGTTCAGCTCTCCATCTCTCAAACATTTGAGAGAAAGCGTAAATTCCCACCTAGCCACCCTCGATCCCTGGCCCTGAATGCCAGCATTTCTAAACTACTGGCCTATGAAATGCTGTCATTTAGGCTGGTGGACACACACAGCTTCAAACAGCTCATGTCACTTGCTGTCCCACAGTATGTTGTTCCCAGCCGCCACTACTTCTCCAAGAGAGCCGTGCCTTCCCTGCACAAACAAGTGTCCGATAAAATCAAGTGTGCACTGCGCAACGCCATCTGTGGCAAGGTCCACCTAACCACAGATACGTGGACCAGTAAGCATGGCCAGGGACGCTATATCTCCCTAACTGCACACTGGGTAAATGTAGTGGCGGCTGGGCCCCAGGCGGAGAGCTGTTTGGCGCACGTCCTTCCGCCGCCAAGGATCGCAGGGCAACATTCTTTGCCTCCTGTCTCCTCCTCCTCCTACTCAGCTTCCTCCTCCTCTTCTTCCACCTGCTCATCCAGTCAGCCACACACCTTCACCACCAACTTCAGCACAGCACGGGGTAAACGTCAGCAGGCCATTCTGAAACTCATATAATTGGGGGACAGGCCCCACACCGCACAGGAGTTGTGGCGGTGTATAGAACAACAGACCGACGAGTGGTTGCTGCCGGTGAGCCTCAAGCCCGGCCTGGTGGTGTGCGATAATGGGCGAAATCTCGTTGCAGCTCTGGGACTAGCCGGTTTGACGCACATCCCTTGCCTGGCGCATGTGCTGAATTTGGTGGTGCAGAAGTTCATTCGCAACTACCCCGACATGTCAGAGCTGCTGCATAAAGTGTGGGACGTCTGTTCGCACTTCCGGCCTTCCCGCTCACCGCCTCATATGCGACGTACCCACCAGGTGGAACTCCACCTTGCATATGCTGGACAGACTGTGCGAGCAGCCGCAGGCCATAGCGAAGTTTCAGCTGCAGCACGCACGGGTCAGTCGCACTGTGGATCAGACACACTTCACCACCAATGACTGGGCCTCCATGCGAGACCTGTGTGCCCTGTTGCGCTGTTTCGAGTACTCCACCAAAATGGCCAGTGGCGATGACGCCGTTATCAGCGTTACAATACCAATTCTATGTCTCCTTGAGAAAACACTTAGGGCGATGATGGAAGAGGAGGTGGCCCAGGAGGAAGAGGAGGAAGAGGGGTCATTTTTAGCACTTTCAGGCCAGTCTCTTCGAAGTGACTCAGAGGGAGGTTTTTTGCAACACCAGAGGCCAGGTACAAATGTGGCCAGACAGGGCCCACTACTGGAGGACGAGGAGGACGAGGATGAGGAGGAGGTGGAGGAGGATGAGGATGAAGCATGTTCACAGCGGGGTGGCACCCAAAGCAGCTCGGGCCCATCACTGGTGCGTGGCTGGGGGGAAACACAGGACGATGACGATACGCCTCCCACAGAGGACAGCTTGCCCTTACCTCTGGGCAGTCTGGCACACATGAGCGACTACATGCTGCAGTGCCTGCGCAACGACAGCAGAGTTGCCCACATTTTAACGTGTGCGGACTACTGGGTTGCCACCCTGCTGGATCCCCAGTACAAAGACAATGTGCATACCTTACTTCCTACACTGGAGCGTGATAGGAAGATGCGCGAGTACAAGCGCACGTTGGTAGACGCGCTACTGAGAGCATTCCCAAATTTCACAGGGGAACCAGTGGAAGCCCAAGGCGAAGGCAGAGGAGGAGCAAGAGGTCGCCAACGCAGCTGTGTCACGCCCAGCTCCTCTGAGGGCAGGGTTAGCATGGCAGAGATGTGGAAAAGTTTTGTCAACACGCCACAGCTAAGTGCACCACCACCTGATACGGAACGTGTTAGCAGGAGGCAACATTTCACTAACATGGTGGAACAGTACCTGTGCACACCCCTCCACGTACTGACTGATGGTTCGGCCCCATTCAACTTCTGGGTCTCCAAATTGTCCACGTGGCCAGAGCTAGCCTTTTATGCCTTGGAGGTGCTGGCCTGCCCGGCGGCCAGCGTTTTGTCTGAACGTGTATTCAGCACGGCAGGGGGCGTCATTACAGACAAACGCAGCCGCCTGTCTACAGCCAATGTGGACAAGCTGACGTTCATAAAAATGAACCAGGCATGGATCCCAGAGAACCTGTCCATCCCTTGTGCAGATTAGATATTAACTACCTCCCCTTAACAATATATTATTCTACTCCAGGGCACTTCCTCATTCAATACTATTTTTAATTTCATTTTACCATTATATTGCGGGGCAACCCAAAGTTGAATGAACCTCTCCTCTGTCTGGGTGCCGGGGCCTAAATGTGTGACAGTGGCCTGTTCCAGTGGTGGGTGACGTAAAGCCTGATTCTCTGCTATGACATGAAGACTTATTCTGTGCTGACATAAGGCCAGATTCTCTGTTACGGGACCTCTCTCCTCTGCCTGGGTGCCTGGGCCTAAATGTGTGACAGTGGCCTGTTCCAGTGGTGGGTGACGTGAAGCCTGATTCTCTGCTATGACATGAAGACTGATTCTGCGCTGACATAAGGCCAGATTCTCTGTTACGGGACCGCTCTCCTCTGTCTGGGTGCCGGGGCCTAAATGTGTGACAGTGGCCTGTTCCAGTGGTGGGTGACGTGATGCCTGATTCTCTGCTATGACATGAAGACAGATTCTGTGCTGACATAAGGCCAGATTCTCTGTTACGGGACCTCTCTCCTCTGCCTGGGTGCCTGGGCCTAAATGTGTGACAGTGGCCTGTTCCAGTGGTGGGTGACGTGATGCCTGATTCTCTGCTATGACATGAAGACTTATTCTGTGCTGACATGAAGCCAGATTCTCTGTTACGCGACCTCTCTCCTCTGCCTGGGTGCCTGGGCCTAAATATGTGACAGTGGCCTGTTCCAGTGGTGGGTGACGTGAAGCCTGATTCTCTGCTATGACATAAAGACTAATTCTGCGCTGACATAAGGCCAGATTCTCTGTTACGGGACCTCTCTCCTCTGCCTGGGTGCCTGGGCCTAAATGTGTGACAGTGGCCTGTTCCAGTGGTGGGTGACGTGATGCCTGATTCTCTGCTATGACATGAAGACAGATTCTGTGCTGACATAAGGCCAGATTCTTTGTTACAGGACCTCTCTCCTCTGTCTGGGTGCCGGGGCCTAAATGTGTGACAGTGGCCTGTTCCAGTGGTGGGTGACGTGATGCCTGATTCTCTGCTATGACATGAAGACAGATTCTGTGCTGACATAAGGCCAGATTCTCTGTTACAGGACCTCTCTCCTCTGTCTGGGTGCCGGGGCCTAAATGTGTCACAGTGGCCTGTTCCAGTGGTGGGTGACGTAAAGCCTGATTCTCTGCTATGACATGAAGACTGATTCCGCGCTGACATAAGGCCAGATTCTCTGTTACGGGACCGCTCTCCTCTTTCTGGGTGCCGGGGCCTAAATGTGTGACAGTGGCCTGTTCCAGTGGTGGGTGACGTGAAGCCTGATTCTCTGCTATGACATGAAGACAGATTCTGTGCTGACATAAGGCCAGATTCTCTGTTACGGGACCTCTCTCCTCTGCCTGGGTGCCTGGGCCTAAATGTGTGACAGTGGCCTGTTCCAGTGGTGGGTGACGTGAAGCCTGATTCTCTGCTATGACATGAAGACTGATTCTGCGCTGACATAAGGCCAGATTCTCTGTTACGGGACCTCTCTCCTCTGCCTAAGTGCCTGGGCCTAAATGTGTGACAGTGGCCTGTTCCAGTAGTGGGTGACGTGATGCCTGATTCTCTGCTATGACATGAAAACAGATTCTGTGCTGACATAAGGCCAGATTCTCTGTTACAGGACCTCTCTCCTCTGTCTGGGTGCCGGGGCCTAAATGTGTGACAGTGGCCTGTTCCAGTGGTGGGTGACGTGATGCCTGATTCTCTGCTATGACATGAAGACAGATTCTGTGCTGACATAAGGCCAGATTCTCTGTTACATGACCTCTCTCCTCTGTCTGGGGCCGGGGCCTAAATGTGTGACAGTGGCCTGTTCCAGTGGTGGGTGACGTGAAGCCTGATTCTTTGCTATGACATGAAGACTGATTCTGCGCTGACATAAGTCCAGATTCTCTGTTACGGGACCGCTCTCCTCTGTCTGGGTGCCGGGGCCTAAATGTGTGACAGTGGCCTGTTCCAGTGGTGGGTGACGTGAAGCCTGATTCTCTGCTATGACATGAAGACTGATTCTGTGCTGACATAAGGCCAGATTCTCTGTTACGGGACCTCTCTCCTCTGCCTGGGTGCCTGGGCCTAAATGTGTGACAGTGGCCTGTTCCAGTGATGGGTGACGTGAAGCCTGATTCTCTGCTATGACATGAAGACTGATTCTGCGCTGACATAAGGCCAGATTCTCTGTTACGGGACCTCTCTCATCTGCCTGGGTGCCTGGACCTAAATGTGTGACAGTGGCCTGTTCCAGTGGTGGGTGACGTGATGCCTGATTCTCTGCTATGACATGAAGACTTATTCTGTGCTGACATGTAGCCAGATTCTCTGTTACGCGACCTCTCTCCTCTGCCTGGGTGCCTGGGCCTAAATATGTGACAGTAGCCTGTTTCAGTGGTGGGTGACGTGAAGCCTGATTCTCTGCTATGACATGAAGACAGATTCTGTGCTGACATAAGGCCAGATTCTCTGTTACAGGACCTCTCTCCTCTGTCTGGGTGCCGGGGCCTAAATGTGTGACAGTGGCCTGTTCCAGTGGTGGGTGATGTGAAGCCTGATTCTCTGCTATGACATGAAGACAGATTCTGCGCTGACATAAGGCCAGATTCTCTGTTACGGGACCGCTCTCCTCTGTCTGGGTGCCGGGGCCTAAATGTGTGACAGTGGCCTGTTCCAGTGGTGGGTGACGTGAAGCCTGATTCTCCGCTATGACATGAAGACTGATTCTGCGCTGACATAAGGCCAGATTCTCTGTTACGGGACCTCTCTCCTCTGACTGGGTGCCGGGGCCTAAATGTGTGACAGTGGCCTGTTCCAGTGGTGGGTGACGTGAAGCCTGATTCTCTGCTATGACATGAATACTGATTCTGCGCTGACATAAGGCCAGATTCTCTGTTACGGGACCGCTCTCCTCTGTCTGGGTGCCGGGGCCTAAATGTGTGACAGTGGCCTGTTCCAGTGGTGGGTTACGTGAAGCCTGATTCTCTGCTATGACATGAAGACTGATTCTGCGCTGACATAAGGCCAGATTCTCTGTTACGCGACCTCTCTCCTCTGCCTGGGTGCCTGGGCCTAAATATGTGACAGTGGCCTGTTCCAGTGGTGGGTGACGTGAAGCCTGATTCTCTGCTATGACATGAAGACAGATTCTGTGCTGACATAAGGCCATATTCTCTGTTACGGGACCTCTCTCCTCTGCTTGGGTGCCTGGGCCTAAATGTGTGACAGTGGCCTGTTCCAGTGGTGGGTTACGTGAAGCCTGATTCTCTGCTATGACATGAAGACTGATTCTGCGCTGACATAAGGCCAGATTCTCTGTTACGCGACCTCTCTCCTCTGCCTGGGTGCCTGGGCCTAAATATGTGACAGTGGCCTGTTCCAGTGGTGGGTGACGTGAAGCCTGATTCTCTGCTATGACATGAAGACAGATTCTGTGCTGACATAAGGCCAGATTCTCTGTTACAGGACCTCTCTCCTCTGTCTGGGTGCCGGGGCCTAAATGTGTGACAGTGGCCTGTTCCAGTGGTGGGTGATGTGAAGCCTGATTCTCTGCTATGACATGAAGACAGATTCTGCGCTGACATAAGGCCAGATTCTCTGTTACGGGACCGCTCTCCTCTGTCTGGGTGCCGGGGCCTAAATGTGTGACAGTGGCCTGTTCCAGTGGTGGGTGACGTGAAGCCTGATTCTCTGCTATGACATGAAGACTGATTCTGCGCTGACATAAGGCCAGATTCTCTGTTACGGGACCTTTCTCCTCTGACTGGGTGCCGGGGCCTAAATGTGTGACAGTGGCCTGTTCCAGTGGTGGGTGACGTGAAGCCTGATTCTCTGCTATGACATGAAGACTGATTCTGCGCTGACATAAGGCCAGATTCTCTGTTACGGGACCTCTCTCCTCTGCCTGGGTGCCTGGGCCTAAATGTGTGACAGTGGCCTGTTCCAGTGGTGGGTGACGTGATGCCTGATTCTCTGCTATGACATGAAGACAGATTCTGTGCTGACATAAGGCCAGATTCTCTGTTACGGGACCTCTCTCCTCTGCCTGGGTGCCTGGGCCTAAATGTGTGACAGTGTCCTGTTCCAGTGGTGGGTGACGTGAAGCCTGATTCTCTGCTATGACATGAAGACTGATTCTGCGCTGACATAAGGCCAGATTCTCTGTTACGGGACCTCTCTCCTCTGCCTGGGTGCCTGGGCCTAAATGTGTGACAGTGGCCTGTTCCAGTGGTGGGTGACGTGATGCCTGATTCTCTGCTATGACATGAAGACTTATTCTGTGCTGACATGAAGCCAGATTCTCTGTTACGCGACCTCTCTCCTCTGCCTGGGTGCCTGGGCCAAAATATGTGACAGTGGCCTGTTCCAGTGGTGGGTGACGTGAAGCCTGATTCTCTGCTATGACATGAAGACTGATTCTGCGCTGACATAAGGCCAGATTCTCTGTTACGGGACCTCTCTCCTCTGCCTGGGTGCCTGGGCCTAAATGTGTGACAGTGGCCTGTTTCAGTGTTTGGTGACGTGATGCCTGATTCTCTGCTATGACATGAAGACAGATTCTGTGCTGACATAAGGCCAGATTCTCTGTTACAGGACCTCTCTCCTCTGTCTGGGTGCCGGGGCCTAAATGTGTGACAGTGGCCTGTTCCAGTGGTGGGTGACGTGATGCCTGATTCTCTGCTATGACATGAAGACAGATTCTGTGCTGACATAAGGCCAGATTCTCTTTTACAGGACCTTTCTCCTCTGTCTGGGTGCCGGGGCCTAAATGTGTGACAGTGGCCTGTTCCAGTGGTGGGTGACGTGAAGCCTGATTCTTTGCTATGACATGAAGACAGATTCTGCGCTGACATAAGGCCAGATTCTCTGTTACGGGACCGCTCTCCTCTGTCTGGGTGCCGGGGCCTAAATGTGTGACAGTGGCCTGTTCCAGTGGTGGGTGACGTGAAGCCTGATTCTCTGCTATGACATGAAGACTGATTCTGTGCTGACATGAAGCCAGATTCTCTGCTATGGCATGAAGAGACTGATTCTGTGCTGACATGAAGCCAGATTCTTTGCTATGGCATGAAGAGACTGATTCTCTGCTGACGTGAAGCCAGATTCTCTGCTATGGGACCTCTGTCCTATTGATATTATGTCATTTTTATTTTTTTAATTTTAATTTTAATTCATTCCCCTATCCACATTTGTTTGCAGGGGATTTACCTACATGTTGCTGCCTTTTGCAGCCCTCTAGCTCTTTCCTGGGCTGTTTTACAGCCTTTTTAGTGCCCAAAAGTTCGGGTCCCCATTGACTTCAATGGGGTTCGGGTTCGGGACGAAGTTTCGGTTCGGGTTCGGATCCCGAACCCGAACATTTCCTTGAAGTTCGGCCGAATTTCTCGAACCTGAACATCCAGGTGTTCGCTCAACTCTACTTACGAATAAACCCCTAAGTTATAATCTATATTCAGACCATTGGGTCTCAAGGAATTTAATGTGTGTATCCAAAATAATTCCTTCTTTTTTAATAGCAAGATTCTATTGCCTCCACGTCTGGGTAGGGGAATATGGTCAATAATCCAACATTTTAATTGTTTCTCAGAATGATTCTTCTCTACAAAATGTTTGGGAATGGGTAAATCCTGGCGTTTCTTCCTGATAGTGGATTGGTGGTTGTTTAAACGGGTTTTGAGTAGATGTCTCACCTACATCTAACAATTTGCAGGGGCAACTTAAGACATAAATCACAAAGTTGGAATTGCATGTAAGGTAAAAAGAAATAGGGTACCTCACATCCGTGTTCGGATGTATAAAAGTCTTGCCTTACAAATATGTTTACAGGTGACACAGCTGAGACATGGGAAACATCCCATGCTCCGCTGCGTCAATGTGCCCTGCACTAATTCAGGGCCAGGACCAATTTCAGCTCTCACTAACTGGTCACGTAAATTCCTGGATCTCCGATAAGAGAATAAAGGGGAGATCTAAATTCAGGAATTTGATTCAGACAGCCTCCCAAAATGCCCCAATGTTTCCTAATAACACGATTGATCTCACTACTGTGCTCAGTGTATCGTGTAATAAAAGGAATCCTGTTATGGGGACCCTTAGTCTCCTTTCTCTTCAATGTATTCCGTCTGTCGATATCTTGGACCTTATCAATTTGGGACTGCAATAGCTTAGGAGGATAACCCCTATGTTTGAACTTGTCAACCATGACCTCAAGTGTATCATCAAGAACATCGGGGTTAGAGACAATCCTTTTGGCCCTCAAGAATTGAGAGAAAGGAAGATGCTTCACCATGTTGCGTGGATAGCCAGTGGTGTCTAAGAATTGGATCTCAGTGTCTGAATGTACAAGGGTGAATTGTAACTCCTTGTTAACACTATTAAGATAACACTGGAAATCCAACAATTCGGAGCAGTCACCAGTCCAAATGAGGAAGATGATTTTTTCTGCTATTTTTAGCGGTGACATTTTTTTTTGGACTATGGATATTGAATTTCCACGTGGCTCCACCTACTCGCAGGAGGAAGCAGAACATATTATGCAGGGCATTGGGGGAGATGCAACCTTTTTAAACACCCCATCTGTGAAGGAATTAAAGAAAAAACTTTTTTTTCCAAAAATATGGCTTCTTTGGGCCTACATATGACCACTTTGGGTGAATATTATAAGGCCCAAAGGATACCTCGAGGCATGAGATCACATCTCCGACCTAACTTGTTTTTTAACAATTCTGTTTATTGCAAGAAACTTGAAGTTCTTTCCAACAGATATTCTCTGGATTTTATTCTTTTGATCATACAATACATACAAGAAGAATTATCCTCTACAGCTGTTGAGATGTGTGAAATCGAACGGGCATTACAGACCTCCTTGTCCCTTGAGGAATTTACTCTTTTTTCTGAGAACGTATCACTTTATGTGTCCAAACTAAAGGTTGAGCTTGAAGAAGGTAAACGCTCAAAATGGACTCGGGATTTGGATGACTATAAAAGGGGCTCTATCTATTCATGGCAGTTTGAAAATGGCACCTCTAACCAGAAGGATAGAAAGAGAAAAAAGAATGCACAGACATCAGGAATGGAACAGTCTTCTTTTTTAGGGAGCAGAATCAACAACCAGCACAAAAAAGAGGTCGCACCAGACGGGGTGGCCGTAGACATCGACGAACCTCCAAAATTGCGCAACAACAAAATCCGTGCTCAGGCCAGCAAATCGCAGATGCCAAAGAGGAAATAACTGTTATTAATTTGTCATCTAAGATTCTTACTCCGTTACAAGTAAGTGTCTTGAATAAGGGATTGACATTCTGTCCATCCACTCCGCTTAATTGGTTTGATTTAGATATTGATCTGTCAGCCTTTTTTCGCAGGATTAAACTCAAAGCCTGGTTCCATAATAAGACTCGGTCTGATACAGGCCAATTGAGCGAGTTCACATTGGGCAGTCTCAGTCTGTCTCTTAAGAGTAATTTTTCTCCTGTGATCAACGAGTCAGCCATTGATGCCTATATGACTGCGGTCAGGTCTGACCTATCACATTATAAAACATTATGTGATAGAAGTGTATTCAAGAGCCCTAATCTCACACGTTTGGAGATTAAGGCCATTGAACAACTGAGAAATGATCCCCTCCTTACTGTGAAACCGCCAGATAAGGGGGGTGCGGATACCTCCAAGTACATTGCGGAGATCAGACGACAACTTGATGACACTGAGGTTTATCTAGCACTCCAGACCGATCCTAAATTTGACATTGCTAGATTAATTAACAAATGTTTAACCAATGCAGTTCTGGCCGGCATCAACGACAATGATCTCGTTGCATTTTGTACTGTTAGTCATCCGGTTACACCGGTATTATATGTGCTTCCAAAAGTACATAAATCTTTGATCGACCCTCCAGGTCGTCCCATTGTATCGGGCTCTGAGTCTATATTTAGTAACATCTCAATTTTTTGGGATAAAACCTTACGGAATTATGCATGTGGGGCAGAATCATATATTCAGGATACCACAGATTTTTTTTAATGTAAATTGGAGAATGTTGACCTTGCTGACACATTCTATAATTCTAGCATCTTTTGATGTGACATCATTATATACCTCGATCGACCATGACCTTGGTGTCAGGGCGGTTAGACGTATGTTGGATTTGTCATCCCTGACTGCACAAACATGTGATTTTATTGTTGATCTCCTTAATATCATTCTGAGGCAGAATTATTTTCTTTTTCAGGATGTATTTTACAAACAAATAAGGGGCGTGGCTATGGGGTACAATGTGGCCCCCACTTATGCCAACATATTCATGAGATGTTTTGAGGAGGATGTCGTCCATGTGTCCCACCACCGCAGTAAGATACTGAGGTGGTGGAGATACATCGACGACATCTTCCTCATTTGGACTGGTGACTGCTCCGAATTGTTGGATTTCCAGTGTTATCTTAATAGTGTTAACAAGGAGTTACAATTCACCCTTGTACATTCAGACACTGAGATCCAATTCTTGGACACCACTGTCAGATTCAATGAGGGACAACTACATACATATTTATTCACTAAACCGACTGATAAGAATACCCTCCTGCATTTTGAGAGTAGCCATCCACGCAACATGGTGAAGCATCTTCCTTTCTCTCAATTCTTGAGGGCCAAAAGGATTGTCTCTAACCCCGATGTTCTTGATGATACACTTGAGGTCATGGTTGACAAGCTCCTAAGCTATTGCAGTCCCAAATTGATAAGGTCCAAGATATCGACAGACGGAATACATTGAAGAGAAAGGAGACTAAGGGTCCCCATAACAGGATTCCTTTTATTACACGATACACTGAGCACAGTAGTGAGATCAATCGTGTTATTAGGAAACATTGGGGCATTTTGGGAGGCTGTCTGAATCAAATTCCTGAAGTTAGATCTCCCCCTTTATTCTCTTATCGGAGATCCAGGAATTTGCGTGACCAGTTAGTGAGAGCTGAAATTGGTCCTGGCCCTGGATTAGTGCAGGACACATTGACGCAGCGGAGCATGGGATGTTTCCCATGTCTCAGCTGCGTCAACTGTAAACATATTTGCAAAGGCAAGACTTTTATACATCCGACCACGGATGTGAGGTACCCTATTTCTTTTTACCTCACATGCAATTCCAACTTTGTGATTTATGTCTTAAGTTGCCCCTGCAAATTGTTAGATGTAGGTGAGACATCTACTCAAAACCCGTTTAAACAACCACCAATCCACTATCAGGAAGAAACGTCAGGATTTACCCATTCCCAAACATTTTGTAGAGAAGAATCATTCTGAGAAACAATTAAAATGTTGGATTATTGACCATATTCCCCTACCCAGACGTGGAGGCAATAGAATCTTGCTATTAAAAAAGAAGGAATTGTTTTGGATACACACATTAAATTCCTTGAGACCCAAAGGTCTGAATATAGATTATACCTTAGGGGTTTATTCGTAAGGAGTTGGTTTGCCCCATAATGTCCTTTTGTATTTTCTGTTCTGTCTTAGTCCTGTAGTGGTGATGGATGTTATACATAAGTGTTCATATAAGATCTTACTCATGATCCTATTCTCTTTCTTTTATAGAATTCTTGATACAAGAAGGGGAGCAATATGGAGAAGATAATAGCATACTATATGGATAAACATCGTTATCCCATGCCTGTCTAGTATTATTATGTTATGGCTATTTCCCTTTGTTTGATCTATGGCCCAGGTTGAGCCTTGATAGATAATTTTTAAGTTGTAGAACATATCCCATAGTTGTCAGGAGAACCCTGTCTTTGGCTGTGGCAGGAGGCGTGTATGGGGCGGCACCTGAATGCACGATTGACACGGCAGTGCCGATCGGGCTTATACTGCCTGCCCATTATTAGGATGTTGTACCCCCTTGAACAGGAGTGTCCACGTCCTTCTTTGCTTCCTGCGAGCCGTTATTATAAGAATTGTACAACTTTGGGTTACTTTGCCAGTATCCAACATGGCGCTTCCGGACATGGTCTCATGTGGGCATGCGCGTTGGACCACTGGCAGTTACTTCCGGTCTCGCTGCGTCCGAATGGGTAGGTGATGTGCGGGACGTCTACCTCGGGCACGGCGTGACATCATACTGTTGATACGCAACCTGGCGCCTGCGCATTGGTAGGTGATAGACGCCAAGTTTGGCCATTGACTGCATGTGGATGCACGATGGTTCTATGTGGTATGTTACTGGTCTTATCCTTTGCTCCTCCTGTTTTTATTCTAATGTAATTATGTTGATACACAGCAGCTGATTTATATTGGTGCCACTTATTGGGTTTATTAATTGTTTGCACTGTATCATTATCATTTTTTTGTAATTTACATACAATCATGTGCTGTACTATTACTGTTATATATTGTATCGTGTCACATCACTTTATATTCACTTGTTATACATTTTTTACTGTAATGATCATGTTCATTGATTGCTCCACCACCTAATCATGTTTGCTTATTTATACCTTGTGTTACACTTATGTTTGATGCTTGAGATACGCTCTGTGCTGGAGCCGAAACGTTGCCTCACTGTGCCACTGTGACTGAATAAATCACGATTTTTTCTATTGGAAGTGCTGTCCGTTTCTTCATATATATATATATATATATATATATATATATATATATATATATATATATACATACACAGTACAGACCAAAAGTTTGAACACACCTTCTCATTCAAAGAGTTTTCTTTATTTTCATGACTATGAAGGCATCAAAACTATGAATTAACACATGTGGAATTATATACATAACAAACAAGTGTGAAACAACTGAAAATATGTCATATTCTAGGTTCTTCAAAGTAGCCACCTTTTGCTTTGATTACTGCTTTGCACACTCTTGGCATTCTCTTGATGAGCTTCAAGAGGTAGTCCCCTGAAATGGTCTTCCAACAGTCTTGAAGGAGTTCCCAGAGATGCTTAGCACTTGTTGCCCCTTTTGCCTTCACTCTGCGGTCCAGCTCACCCCAAACCCTCTCGATTGGGTTCAGGTCCGGTGACTGTGGAGGCCAGGTCATCTGGCACAGCACCCCATCACTCTCCTTTATGGTCAAATAACCCTTACTTTCAAAGTTTTCCCAATTTTTTGGCTGACTGACTGACCTTCATTTCTTAAAGTAATGATGGCCACTCGTTTTTCTTTACTTAGCTGCTTTTTTCTTGCCATAATACAAATTCTAACAGTCTATTCAGTAGGACTATCAGCTGTGTATCCACCTGACTTCTCCTCAACGCAACTGATGGTCCCAACCCCATTTATTAGGCAAGAAATCCCACTTATTAAACCTGACAGGGCACACCTGTGAAGTGAAAACCATTTCAGAGGACTACCTCTTGAAGCTCATCAAGAGAATGCCAAGAGTGTGCAAAGCAGTAAAAGGTGGCTACTTTGAAGAACCTAGAATATGACATATTTTCAGTTGTTTCACACTTGTTTGTTATGTAAATAATTCCACGTGTTAATTCATAGTTTTGATGCCTTCAGTGTGAATCTACAATTTTCATAGTCATAAAAATAAAGAAAACTCTTTGAATAAGAAGGTGTGTCCAAACTTGGTCTGTACTGTATATATATATATATATATATATATATATATATATATATATATATATTTGTATCCAGGAAGTGTAACTGGGATTTTGAGTAGCTGAGAGTGAGTTTGATGGTTGGATGTAAATTGCTGGAGTTTTTGTAGAGGGTCAGCAGCTCATTTTCAGAGCTTTTCTAGACTAGTTGCAGGTCAGGCCATCATTGTACCAGAAGTATGATAGAGGTTTAGTCCTGCATGTTGATAAAATTGCTTCCTCAAGTTTACCATGACCATATTGGCATATGGTGACATTTTACTGCCATGGCAATTCCTATACATTTAAAGTATATGTTGCTTCCAAATGAAAAGTAAATATGGTGGAGCACATATCTGATTAGTTGTAAGGTTAGTTCTGTGAATATGTTGTTGTTTTGAAGATATGCTGGCATGTGGATATGCTATCCTCATGAGGGATGTTGGAGTATATTGTCTCTACATTCATGGATACCAATATTGCACCCTTTGGTAATGGACCTAGGGCTGAGAGTTTGTAGAGTATGTTGGTAGTGTCCTGGATATAACTGTGTATTTGTTTAACCAATGGTTTTAGAAAGACTTCTACACAGCCAAAAATATTCTCAGTTACTCTTCCAATACCAGAAATAACTGGTCTTCCTGTGTTACCTTCTTTGCGTATTTTAGGTAACATGTAAAAGGTACCCAATGAGATTGTCTGGTATCAGGTCCTGTAGAGTGGATGATGCGGGGTTAAACCCATTTATGATATGTATTTGTCCCTCTATATATTGTTTGGGTGAGTCTTTTTTGAGCAGAGTGTAGTATCTTGTGTCAGAGAGTTGTTGATATGCCCCCTTGATTTAGTTGAATGTATTCATAATTGCTATAGCTTCTACTTTATATGCTGGTCTGATGATGATATCTCTGTTTAGCCTTAAAAAGAACCTGTCACCTGGAAAACACATATTAAACCAACTACAGTACCTTAAAATATCCCCCAGTGTGTTGCTAATCATGATTTTCTTTCCTCATTCTGTCTCCTCATATTTGTTAAAATCTCAGTTTTAATTTCTGTTGGTGCCTTCTCCAAGTCAGGCTTGAAGTCAAGGGGGCAGCGGCCTCCTTGCTTCAAGGCACAATAACCCCGCCCCTTACCCCTCCTCTCTACAGTGTGATGGACATCTTGCCGTGATGCTGGGACCGCGCTCTTCTCACGCATGTGCCGTACGCTGACTGTTGCTGCGCGTTCCCGGCTCCAGCTTTCTCACTCACCGCCTTCATTTTGCAGACTGTGCATGCGCCGTTCAGTTCCATCACGCTCGCGCCCGGCCATCGCTTCTCGTCTTTAGCGTGAGCGTGATTACTGGCTTGCGTTCTCCAGCGCCTGAAGCCAGTGATCACGCTCACGCTAAAGACGAGAAGCGACGTCCGGGCGCGAGCGCGATGGAACTGAACAGCGCATGCACAGTCTGCAAAATGAAGGAGGTGAGTGAGCCGGAGTCACATTGTTCTGCATCTGGCCATCCTGGGCGAATGGAGGCACACCGGGGAGGAGCTGTTCCGTGTTATCAACCAGGAAATCGACTCCTGGCCATCTCCTTGCCAACTAAAGATCGGAAGCATGATCACCGATAATGGGAAAAACATTGTGTCGGCGCTGCATCAAAGAGGGCTGAACCATGCTCCCTTCATTAATCTTTTTAATCTGATTATAAAGCGGTTCCTGAAGTCTTACACCCAACTGCAAGACGTTATGAAAATGGCCAGAAAACTATGCATGCACTTTAGTCACTACTACCCTGCAAAACAAGCCCTCCTTGAGCTGTAAAGGCAGAATTGTGTTCCTCAACATCGCCTCATATTCAACATTTCCACATGTTGGAACTCCACATGTTGGACCGACTATATGGGCAGAGGAAGGCTGAGAACGATTTTATGATGATGCAGGCAGACATTGGTACTCCCCTGTGTAACTTCGATGTTAGCCACAAGCTCATGCATGACACCAGCTGTTTGCTCAGACCCCTTGAGAGGGCCACTTTTTTGTCATTCACAAGGATTATGGAATTAATTATATCATTCCACTCCTTCACGTCCTGGAGCAGATGCTGGTAATTCTGGCTGGCCAGAGGACAGGAGATGTGGCGCCTACATTTCAAGGCCACCTGAGCCCTGTGGGGGCTGAACTGGCCAAGGAGGAGGATGAGGACATTAAAACCCAGGAATAGTATACCGAGATAGGTTGCTTATTTGCTAAAGCAACAGGAAAGGAACATAAGGAGCAGTAGGAGTTGGAGGGTGATGAGGAAAACCAGTCAGATGACCGAGACAGACTGTGGTAGAATGCAGTGGAGATGAAGACAGGGAGTCCATCTGATTCCCTTGTGCAAATGGCGAGATGCATGCTAAGTTACTTGTGTATTGACAGCTGCATTATAACCATTCGGCAGAGGGAGGACTACTGGTTCTCCACTATGTTAGACCTTCAGTACTGGGCCAAAATGGGGGTCTATACTGCTGAAAGGGATGATAAATACAACTACTATCAAGACATCCCATATAGTCTGTTGATCTGTTTTTCCCCTTCCCCACTCTGACTGGGTCACCATTTTGACTCCTCATGCTGTTACCACCTTCCCCACTCTGTGACTGGGCCACTATGTTGACTCCACAAGCTGTTGCCACCCTCAACACTCTCTGACTGGGCCACTATGTTGACTCCTCATGCTGTTGCCACCTTCACCACTCTGTTCTGGGCCTACTAGTGTCCCTTGTTGACATCACCAGCTTTTTACTCTTCTTCAGAATTACCGAAAAATGGAAAAACACTACGGATCCTGTCTTTTAATCATCCATAAAGCCTCGCTCACTTGGTCAGTATTTTGCACCAGAATGTCCTCATGATTTGGAAGCCAAAAGCAGGAATGGGTCCAAAACACAGAAGATATGCAAATATTTCCATTGTCTCATGGATCAAAACATCTGTTTTGGACCCACTCCTGTTTTTGCCTTACAAATACTGATTAATTACTGACCTCTACAGCTAACAGAAGTGATTCAAAAGCATGTGTTTGTACTGCCACAACATGGATTAAGGCCTCCCACACACAAATGTGTGCTCCTCCTGGCCGTGGGGCAGCCACAGCGGATCGCGGACCCATTCACTTGAATGGGTTCGCGTCTGCCCGTTCCGCAAAAAGATTGAACATGTTCTATCTTTTTGCGCAACGGAAGTACGGGACGAAACCCCACGGAAGCACTCCATAGTGATTCAGTAGGGTTCCGTTCCGTGCTTCCTTTCCGCATCTCCTGATTTGAGGACCCATTGAAGTGAATGGGTCCGCATCCGTGATGCACACAAAACGGTGCCCATGTATTGCGGATCCGCAAACGCGGTCCGCAATATGGCAACGGGACACCTACGGTCATGTGCAGAAGGCCTACAAGAGCCTTTTTTTTTCTCCACTACTTTATTGGCACTTTCTACATGTCCTTCTTTTGTTCCACTAAAGAGTTATTGGGACACAGCTCCTGCAGGAGCGTAAATTGTTTTTTTTCCATAACTAAAGGCAGCTGTATGTTTTGTTTTGTTTTTTTGCTAGGGATTAACTAGGACTGTTGGTGGCCTAAACGAAGATGTGCACATCTATATAATGTATGGAACCTCCCTGTAATACTGATGCACAGTAACTGTTTCACTACCAGAAAGGACTAGTTATGCATGTTGCTGCAATACACAGTGATGTACACAGAGATTACATAGTTACATAGTTAATACGGTTAAAAAAAGACATGTCCATCAAGTTCAACCAAGCCTATTCCTGCAGGCCTGGATATCACTGATTTAATGCGCTTCATGCCAAATTAATTCAGAACAAAGCAAATTTCTTGGAGAAATTCGAGGAGATGTCTGAATCCAATTTTTGAAAAATTTGCTCATCTCTACTGAGAAGCAGTACATCAAAGCATAGCTTGTGGATGTGTAATCCATGTCTTTTCTTCTTTTTGGAATTATACATAAAATAACACAAACGAGAAGAAATTATTATACTATTATGCTGGTGGTGCTGAATAATGTTATTTTTTATTTTTATTTTTTTATAGTACATTTGAAATGCATATTCAAGAACAGAAGCAAGAAGCTAGTAAGAGGCCAACTGAAAAAAATAAATAAATAAATACTCACAGAATACGGTTTGAACCAAAGGTAAATTTGGACTAGAGAAGAACAAACCTGTTGAGATTGAGCTTGGTTTCGATTCGCCAATTTTTTAACAAAGTTCGGTTCAGAACCAAATCAATTTGGACTGAAGAAAAATTGGTTCCAATTGCCCTGTAAATTGGTATAAAACACCCTCTAGTCTTCTGGGACTCAAAATTATCTCTTTTCATTCAATTTTTATATATTTTTGCTTTTCCTTCCTCCCTCCCTAAGTTCTTGAACACTATGACAACAATAGTAAATCATGTCTGAGGGACACTAACATAAATAGCTATGGGTAAACGCTTGTGTGACGGCTTAAAACGGGTGACGTATCAAACACACTGCAACCGCCACTCGTGTTATGCTTTTTCATATTTCAAAGCTTCCAAAAAATGACCCTTGTTTAACACCTTAAGGACCTTACCATTTTTCACCATAGGCCTCTTTCACACTGGCGTCGCATGTGAGTGCCAGATGGTAGGCGGGTGCGTTCCGGGAAAATGCACGATTTTTCTGCGCAAGTGCAAAGCGTTTTAATGTGTTTTGCACGTGCGTGAGAAAAATCGGCATGTTTGGTACCCAGACCCAAACCAGGACTTCTTCACAGAAGTTCGGGTTTGGGATCGGTGTTGTGTAAATTAATAAGGGAAAATAATATCATTCTTAATACAGAATGATAAGTAAATTAGGGATGAAGGGGTTAAAAAAATAAATAAAATTAAACTCACCTTATCCATTTGTTCGCGCTGCCCAGCTTCTCTTCTTTCTTCTTCTTTGATGACCTGGGAGAAAAGGACCTTTGATGACGTCACTGCGCACATCACATGGTCCATCACATGATCCATCACCAGATCTGTATTGTACTGTATTGACTATCAGTATATTACACAGGGTAATACACTGATAGTTTGCCTATGAGATCCAGCCTGTGGAATGTGCCTGATAGGCCTCTGTAGCTCTCAGGCCCCAAGGCCTTTGAAAGGCTTGGGGCTGCCATGGCAACCAGCGCAGCTCGGGGACTCGATGGCTCAGGAGAGGGAGCACAAACTTCCCATATGACACGGTCAGCGCTGACTGTGGCATTTGAGGGGTTTATCCACTGGCATCAATGTTATCACTGATGCTGGTGGATTCAGCAGTGACCCTGCCGCTGATCGCAGCACCGCACATGGTGAGGAGAAAGGACTGCAGGACGAGAATGCTCATCCTGGGGCACAAAGTACCTACTATTTAGGACGAGCATTCTTGTCCTGGGTCCTTAAGCGGTTAAACAAAGATGGTAATAAGGGATAAAAAAGTAGCCTGTTGAGGGACCAAGTAGCCAAAAATTATGCCTTAGCAGGGTCAGAATGCAAGTGTTAATTTGTCAAAATAAAAAGTGGATAGTTCTGAACAAATCTAGATCATTTCTCCCTTTTAATTGAAAGCAGCAGTACAGTGTGAATGTGGAAAGGGTAGGGTGTTAGAGGGACATAGCCACAATAGTAGAGGAAGCAGAAGCATAACACGGAACATACAAATCATTAGATTAGGCTGTCTATGGGTAGTAGTAGTGGTAGTAGTAGTAGTAGTGGCAGTAGGATATTAGCAGCGAGTAACAGCTCCAGTGGTTGTGGCTGTAGCAGAGAGATGGCCTTGCGGTTCACCCGGCGGTCGTTTAGCGGTGAACTTTGCGCGTTCATAATTCGCCGAACATGCAGACATATGGCGATGTCTGCTGGCGCCATATTCTTTTGCATTGCGCCAAACTTTGACCCATGACACATCCATCAGTGTGGACAGGACATACAAACCCCCAACCCCAGGTGATATACCTGTTGCCCCCCAAAAAACTGATTGAGGGGTGTGATATACCTATAATATACTTTCTAACATAGAAAGTTTATAGTGCATTTGCATTGTGCAGCAGTTGTGTGCGGTTCTGCTGCAATACCTCAGGTATATAGAGGGACAAGTGCTATTGGAACAATTATTTGCAATGGGTGTGAAACACCTGTTGCCCCAAAACAAAACTGATTGAGGGATGCAATATACCTGCTTCCACAAAATACTGATTAAGGGATTTGATATACCTGCTTCCACAAAATATTGATTGAGGCCTGCGATACACCTGCTTCCACAAAATACTGATTATGGGGTTTGATATACCAGCTTCTGCCAAATACTGAATGAGGCTTGCGATACACCTGCTTTCAAAAAATACTGATTGAGGGATGCGATATACCTGCTTCCACCAAATATTAATTGAGGCCTACGATACACCTGCTTCCACAAAATACTGATTAAGGGGTATGATATACCTGCTTCCACCAAATGCTGATTGAGGCCTGCGAGTTACCTGCTTCCACAAAATACTGATTAAGGGGATTGACATACCTGCTTCCACCAAATATTTATTGAGGCCTGTGATACACCTGCTTCCAAAAAATACTGATTAAGGGGTTTGATATACCAGCTTTTACCAAATACTGATTGAGGCCTGCGATATACCTGCTTCCACAAATACTGCTCTTCTCTAGGGAGTTTGGCACAGGGTTATTTTGAAAATGACAGGCAGAGGAAGAAGCAGGCCGTTCAGCAGGGGTGGTAGGGCTCGGGCAGGTCCACCAGGCCGGAGCCTAAGTGGAAAGTTGCAGAAGGTGCGTGCGATTATTGTACGTCAAAGGACGCACCAGAGTTGGTTGAGTGGTTCACTCAGCCTTCCGGTTCTGCACCCTCCTCATCCTTTGTATCTGCACCCTCCTCACTCTCTGCTGTGTGCACCCCCAAAGACACCACCACCACCATTGCCCCTCCACTCAATGCACAGGCATTCTTGGCATCGGATGAGGAAGAGGAGGTAGCAATGGCCGCCACCCAACGGTCTGACAACAGTTCTCAGATCAGCCCAAGGAGGGTGGTCCCCGCTGTTGCTGCCTACTCCGAGATCTCTAATGTCAGTGGTGGTGAAGGTGACGATGATGACGTGTTGATGGACGTCACATGGGTGCCCACAAAATAGGAAGAGGAGGGGAGTTCAGAGGGAGCAGAATATAGGGAGGAGAAGAAGGAGAAGCAGGCAGAACTCGCAGTGCACAGGAGGCAAAAAGCAGACTGCAAATGTATCTGGCGCAAGCCATCCACCATGCATGGTTACACCTGGCACTCCCGAAACGCCAGCACATGGCTCCGCACTGTGGGCTTTTTTTAACGTGTCAGCTGCTGACGATAGTGTTGCCATCTGCAGCTTGTGCTGTCAACGCATAAGTTGCGGTGGGCCCATCACTCACTTAGGGATGACCGCCTTAAGAAGGCAACTGGCCTCCCTTCACCGAGCCCAGTGGGAGAAACGCTGTCAGAATACACAAAGCCACACTCCCGGCGCTCCATGTCCTGCCTCTTCTCATTCTCCTTCTCCTCTTTCCTCCCATTTGTCCTCCACTCTACCTTCCAATGTGCCGTCATAGCATTCATCTGGCAGAAGGCAGGATTCCGTGGCCCAAATGTTCGAGCGTAAAAAGTTGATGATGCCGGATAACCCTCTTGCCCAACTGCTGACCGCTGGCTTGTTGTAACTGCTAGCCCGCCAAGTACTGCCATATAAAATAGTGGACTCGGAGGCCTTTAGAAAATGTGTGGCCATTGACACACCGCAATGGAAAGTCCCCAGAAGGAAATATTTCTCCCAGAAGGGCATCCCAGAGCTATTTGGCCACATTCAGCAGAAAGTGAATATATCTCTGGCACACAGTGTCGATGTGGTCTAGCAAACATGGGCAGGGAAGGTACATAACTTGCAATGACTACTGGGTGAACCTTCTGACGGCCGTCATGCATGTAACCCTTGGCACCTGTGTGGATTTGGTGTTACTGCCACGGATTGCATGCAGGCCTGACTCTTCTTCTCCTCCTCCTACTCCATTCTCCGTCTCCTCCTCGCCTGACTCCTCCTTTTCCACTGCTACTGCCTCTTCCGCTGCACCCCCCAAGCTCCCCAGAACCTATTTGACGTGCCAGGTGAGACGTTGCCATGCTGTGCTGCGGCTATTGTGCCTGGAAGCCAAGAGCCACACCGGTCCTGAACTGCTTTCATCTCTGCGGTCACAGGCCGATCAGTGGCTTAACCCGCTCAACTTGACAGTTAGTAAAGTGGTGTGCAAAAACGTTGCCAACCTGCTGAGCGCGTCTTGAGGCAGTCCAGGAAAATATCTGGCCATTTTAGAAGATCTTTACTCAGCCATGTCTCGCCTTGCTGACATTCATCGGCGACACCACCTGCCCGTCAGACATCTGATTTGTGACAGCCCAACGCGCTGGAACTCCACCTTGTATATGCTTGATAGACTGCTCCAGCAGCAACGCGCCGTTAACGACTACCTGTATGAACTCTGCAGCAGGACAGGTTCTGGAGAGCTTGGTTTCTTTTCACCGTGCCAGTGGCTACTCATGTGAGAACTCTTGGCTTGCCCCTCGTCGAGTGTCCTGTCCGAAAGGACGTTCAGCGAAGCAGGGGGGATCGTGACTAGTGTCGGGCGTGAATATTTGAAAAGCGAATATCGGCACTTCGATAATTTGCGAATATTTAGAATATAGTGCTATATATTCGTAATGACGAATATTCATTTAGTTTTTTTTAACACAGTACACATCAGATGATCATCCCTCCCTTATTCTAGCTTGTGAGCCAATGAGAAGGCTTTGTCACAGCTTAGCAACATCCCTAGCAACCAATAGAAAAGTTGCCTACCCCTTACTATATAAGAACCTCCCCAGCAGCTATTTTCTAAAGTTTATTGCAGTTATGAAAGAGACAGCATTGCTGTGCTCTGTGCTTTGTTGTATTACATTAGACAGTTTATATATATATATATTTATATATATATATAATTCAGATAGTTAGGAGGAGATAGTCAATGTAGGTTAGATTAATCTATAGTGTAGCTGATAGTTTCCAGTGCAGGGTGTTAGGCAGCGTAATAGGTTCTGCTTTCCATACATATATGCTACAGACATAGTGCTGTGATGTCACAAGTTGCATATATTGAGAAAAAATATGTGCATCATTAATTGTCGTAAATTCGCAAGCGCAAATATATTTGAGCACTCTATCTGCATATAAAGCTATTCTAATTTTCTGCCATGTCTCATGAAAATTTTACCAGCTTGAAAAATGTAGCATAAGTGACCCACGCCGGTATTTCGCTGGAATTACGCGAATAATACATTGCCGATTTTCGCAATCAAGAATATCAATCAAGAATATAATCAAGAATATAATCTCAAATTCTAGAATTCGCAAATATATGACGAATCTTCTACAAAATATTTGCGAAATATTTCAAATTCGAATATTGCCCCTGGTGCTCATCACTAATCGTGACCGATAAGCGCACTCGCCTAGCTCATGACAGTGTGGACTAGATCACATTTCTGAAAATGAATGAAGCATGGATCTCGAAGGAATTAAGCAAATGTGACCACCATGTGTAATTGCATTTCCTCATGCCAACCCACACATATCCGCCACAACCCAGAACAAAGAATGGTCCTTGTCTCATGTATATACAGCGGCATAAAATGGCCTTTTCTGTCAGGTGAATGCCTAATTTTTGGGGCCTGTACTGGCCTAAAGTAAAATTGTTATCCAGTGACCATCTAATATACCTCCAGCCACATAATCACTTGTTCTTTTCTGTCAGGTGAATGCCTAATTTTTGGGGCCTGCACTCTATTGGCCTACAGTAAATTTGTTATCCAGTGACCGCCTAATGTACCTCCAGCCACATAATCACTTGTTTTTTCTGTCAGGTGAATGCCAAATTTTCTCGGCATTGGTGCTCAAGAAGGCTAAAGGAAGGGAAAGTTTTTTAGCATTAAATAGTATATTTAATATTCTTGCTGTGTTGTCTCGACCTTCTCTCCCCTTTATAAACCCCGTATGGTCCCTATGTATCAGAGAGGGCAAATAGGCAGATAGGCGAACTGCTAGCATCTTTGGCAATAATTTTAAATCTAGGTTTAATAGCGATATGGGGCGATAATTTGCGCAGTGGTCTGGGTCCTTTCCTTCTTTAGGTATTATTGTTATGTGTGCTCTAGTCATATCTGGCGTGAGAGGGGATCCCTGTAGTGAATGATTACATAAAGCCAATAGGTGAGGGAGTATAGATTTGCTGAAGGAATGATAATAAAGGGCAGGAAGGCCATCAGGTCCTGGGGCCTTACCATTGGGAAGGCTTTTTATGGCAGCTAGAAGTTCCTCTTGAGTGAAAGAAGATTGCAGGGCTTCTCTTTGGGTATGATTTAATTTAGGGATTGTTAGGGAGTTAAGAAAAGAGTCAATGGGACATTGAGAAGAGTTTGGATCTTTCTCTGAGTCTTGGGAGGGAATATTATATAGCTCTTGATAGAAATTTGGGAATTGGTGGGCTATTTCTTTTGTTGTTACCGCTATATCGTCATCTGGTTTATGGATTTTACAAATGTAGTTATGGACTTTCCTCTGTTTAATTCAGCTCATCATGAATTTGGATGCTTTATCTCCATGGGCGAAGTATTTATATTGGGAATGTAAAAAATATTAGGCAGAAGCAGTGTTTAGAAGGTTCTTAAGTTCTGATCTAAGATTTGTCAATTTGGGTAAGTGGGAGGTAATTAAGGATTGTTTGTGGAGAAGTTCCAATTTATGTATCTCAGCTAATAGAGCATCTATCTGTGCTGTCCTTTCTTTCTTCAGTCTAGCTCCCATGCTAATGAATTGGCCTCTTATGTAGGCTTTGTGGGCACCCCACAGCACGTGGGGGGAAGTTCCTGGGAGGGAATTCAATAGGAAATATTCATCTAGCAACTTTTGCACCTGCTCCTTTTGGGTATCAATTGCTCATTAAGATGCCATTTGAAGGCTCTAGGAGATCATTCTGGTATAGAGATCTTCAGGAACACAGGTGAGTGGTCTGATAAATGAATAGATCCTATTTGTGTATCCTGGCAGAGTTCTAAATGTTCTTTTCAGATGAACATATAGTCTAGCCTTTGGTAGGATCTATGTACATTGGAGAAGAAGTGGTAGTCGCGGCCGGAGGGATTTAGCATTCTCCAGGTATCAACCAGATGAATGTTATGTAGGTTTTTGCATATAATTTTAAGGGCTTTCTGAGACAGAGAAGATCTTTGGGAGTCTAATTGGGGATCTAGAGTACTATTAAAATCTCCTCCTAGGATGATCACACCTTCACTAAAGGATTGTATAATTGGGAAAAGAGACTTGAACCAGGATAATTGGTTTTCATTAGGGGCATAGATATTGATGAACGGATATGTCTGGTTAGCTTATTTGCCTTTAACTAAAATATATATACCTTTGGGGTCTTGGATATGGTTACAATATTGGAAAGGTGTATCTTTGCTGAAGCCCACACTTACACCCCTGAAGGCTGATGAGTATGATCCGCAATGGAACAAAATAGGGCACCTTGAATAGGAAATATTCGGATAGTGGTTGAGTCTGAAATGGGTTTCCTGTAATAGGGGGGCTGAGCAGTGCATTTCCTTTAAATGTAAAAAGATTTGGCACCTCTTGGAAGGGGAATTAAATCCCCTCACATTATCAGGGGATATTTTGAGATTAGCCATGATAGACTGGTTGTACTTGTGAATGGAGCTCTTTTCCTATTTGACATGTCTTATGATATAGGTCATGAAATTGTATATTCAGCCTCCAAAGGTGAAGCGAAGAGGTTCCACAAGACTTCCACTGCAACATTTCTGGAGAGTCATATGTTAAATAGTATTCACTGCAACAAAAAATAATATTAAAACAAGGTAACCAAAAACAAAGTGTAAACCATAAGGCTACATTTAACATGAATAGGGAGAGAGAGGGGGAAGTGTAGACAGTAGTGAGTCAAAAGCTCAGGTAAGCTAGACAGGTGAAGTAGGAAAGGGAAGGAAAAGGTATAAACGGTGGGGCCGGAAAAAGAAAAAAGAGGGACCAGAGCCTACTAAGGGTGCGATATCTGAGAGAGCATTGAGATTAAGATAATCACATCCAGTGAATAAAGCTTAGATAGGTCAGTATTCTATTGGAAGTCTTCTGGGATTAGCATTCCTTTTATCTCTTGCGGATTTGGGAGTGCGTTGCCTTTCCCATGGATCTTGTCTTGGCAGTTCAGGAAGGTCCACCAGTTCCTGGACGGGATCCCAGTTACAAATAGCCAGTGGTTCAATCTGTAACAGGTCGTAAGTGGCGTTTAATTCACAGAAAGAGGATATCTGGATTCTGCGTCCCTCATGTGCAAAGGATATGCCGAAAGGGAAGGACCATCTATAGATGATTTTCTCTGACCGTAACCAATCAATCAGTCAGAGGCTTGAGTGCTCTTCTTTTTTTAAGCATTGATTGAGCAAGGTCTTGAAAGACATAGATTTCATGGCCATCCCACACAATATTCTTAGCATTTCGTGCAGTAGATAAAATGTCCTCTTTCACTGGAAAACTCAGGAACTTACAAATTACATCCCTTGGCAGTTCATGTGAAGGCGGTTTCGGGCAAAGGGCTCTGTGTGCTCTTTTAAGTATGATTTTGTGGGCAGAATCTGGACCCAGAAGTTGCAGACATATTTGAGCAATCGTGTTAGGGATGTCGTCTGTACCTACTATTTCTGGGATTCTGCAGAATCGCAGATTATTGCGTTTCCCCCGATTTTCTTGATCTTCAATTGTGTTATACATAATGCATTTAGGTTGGTTTGAACCACTTGCAGGCGTTGTGTTACTGCTGCTTGGTGTTGGAGGATTAGGGTTTGAGAGTTTTCTAGAGATTCGACTCTTGTTCCTATCTGGCGAACATCCTGCTTTATGGTTGTCAGGTCTGCGCTCAGCGGTTCCAGAGCGGAGGTAAGAGAAGATGCCAGTATATCTTTTAAGTATGAGCGGGATATAGGGAGGTTGTCTGGTTCAGTCTCACCTCCGCAAGCTGCTCCTGCATCTTCTTGCTGTCTTTGGCTAGCTGCTCGTGGAGCTGCCGGCGCCATCTTGGAATCTCTGGAGATGTAAGTAGCTTGACCATCATCGATCGTTAATGCAGTATTACCAGGCTAGAAGGGCGCTCTAGTACACAGGGATGAAGTTTCAGACGGCCATCTCCGTCCGGCGCTAGCTCCGCCCCCGACGTGGCGATATTTAATATGTTTATTTATTTATTTATTTATTTATTGTTTATATATTTTATATGTAAAATTAGGAAAGGGGCTGATTTATACTTAATATTTTGGTGTTCTTATTTAACTTTTTTTTTTTTACTTTTTTTTTATAACTATTTCCCCCCTAAGGGGCTAAAACCTGGGATCTGTTCATCCCTTTTCCTATTCACCCTGATAGAGCTCTATTAGGGAGAATATGACTTTAAACTGTCCCTGCTGCCCTGTGCATAGTACATACAGCAGCAGGGAGATTACCATGGCAGCCAGGGCTTCAGTAGCGCCCTGGCTGCAATGGTAACCGATCGGAGCCCCAGGATTACACTACTGAATGATTTTAATAGTGGTGGGGGGTGCACTGCGCCACCATTGTGTTTAATCCTGGGGCGGTCCACTGCGCCACCAATTATAATTAACCTTTAATATAGATACAGGAGGCGGGTGCGGCAGAATCACATAACCGGCACCTGACTTCTGACAGGGAGCTGCGATCAGTGGCAGTTAACCCCTCAGGTGTCGGACCCACCTCCTGTATCTGTAAGAGGACCTTTCATGGGTCCATACTTTATTAACTAAGTAGCAGGACATCTAGAGCGGCACCCAGGGATCTCCCTGCACTTACTATTATATCTTGGCGCCACTCCGTTCGCCCGCTGTGGCTCCCATTACCGCCTCCTACGCTGTATGGTAATTACTACTATCGGAACACTAGGGAGAAGACATCAGCTTCTCTCCCTGGGCGTTCCTTCTCCCTGGCTGTAGCACTGTCCAATCGCAGTGCAGAGCGTCACAGCCAGGGAGAAGGTGAGTTTTTTTTTCTCCCTATAAATGCATTATATAGAAAGTATAATATTGGTATATCACACCCCTGCTTCAATCAGTTTTTTTGGGGGGGCAACTAGTATATCACACCAGTAGAAATGATTTGTTCCATCGGGCGCTTGTCACTCTGTGAGCTATGGTAACGCAGCAAAACCGCAAACAAATGCAGCATTACCCAAATGCACTATATAGAAAATATATACTTGGTATATAACACCCCTGCTTCAATCACTTTTTTGGGGGGGCAACTAGTAAATCACACCAGTAGAATTTATTAGTCCCAATGGCGTTTGTCACTCTGTAGCTGAGGTAACGTAGCTAAACTGCAAATAAATGCTGCACTATCCAAATGCACGATATAGAAAATATATAATTGGTATATAACACCCCTGCTTCAATCACTTTTTGGGGGGGGGCAACTGGTATATCACACCAGTAGAAATTATTTGCTCCAACAGCGTTTGTCACTCTGTGTAGCTGCGGTAACACAGTAAAACAACAAACAAATGCTGCACTACCTAAATGCACTATATAGAAAGTATATTATTGGTATATCACACCCCTGCATCAATCAGATTTTTGAGGGGCAACTGGTATATCACACCAGTAAAAATTATTTTGTCACCATCTGTAGCTGCGGTAACGCAGCAAAACTGCAAACAAATGCTGCAGTAGCCAAATGCACTATATAGAAAGTATAAAATTGGTATATAACACCCCTGCTTCAATCAGTTTTTTTTGGGGGGGGGGGGAGCTGGTACAGTATATCACACCAGTGGAAAATATTTGTTCCAATAGCGTTTGTCACTATGTGAGCTGAGGTAACACAGCAAAACCGCTAACAAAAGCTGCACTACCCATATGCACTATATAGAAAGTATATAATTGGTATATAACACACCTGCTTCAATCAGTTTTTTTTGGGGGGCAACTGGTATATCACACCAGTAGAAATTATTTGTTCCAATAGCGTTTGTCACTCTGTGAGCTAAGGTAACGCAGAAAAATTGCTAACAAATGCTGCACTACCAATATGCACTATATAGAAAGTATATAACTGGTATATAACACACCTGCTTCAATCAGATTTTTTTGGGGGTAGCTGGTACAGTATATCACACCAGTAGAAATTATTTGTTCCAATAGCGTTTGTCACTCTGTGTAGCTGAGGTAACGCAACAAAACCAAAAATAAATCCTAAACTACCCAAATGCACTATATAGAAAGTATATAATTAGTATATAACACACCTGGTTTAATCTTTTTTTTGGGGGAGGGCAGCTGGTATATCACACCAGTAGAAATTATTTGTTTCAAAAGTGTTTGTCACTATCTGTAGCAGATGTAACACAGCAAAACCGCAAACAAATGCTGCACTACCAAAATGCACTATATAGAAAGTATCTAATTAGTATATAACACCCCTGCTTCAATCAGTTTTTTGGCTGTGGACAGGCAGCTGCGCTTGTCTGTGATATCGCCCCCTGCCGTGCTAAACACACGTTCAGATAATACACTGGGCTATTTTGCCCAAAATGTGTATTTTTTTTAAAACCCAGAAAATTATTGCAGTATTTCAAGATTAAATTTTGCACTGACAAATGCTGCATAGGCCCCAGATGTAGGGTATTGCCAAAAATGGGTGCTTGTTTAAACCCAGAAAATGATTGCTGTATTTCAAGCTCGTATTTAAGGCTTCTTTCACACCTGCGTTCAGGTGTCCGCTCGTGAGCTCCGTTTGAAGGGGCTCACGAGTGGTCCTGAACGCAGCCGTCCGGCCCCAATGCATTCTCAGTGGAGGCGGATCCACTGAGAACGCATCCGCCTGCCAGCGCTCAGCCTCCGCTCCGCTCAGTGAGCGGACACCTGAACGCTGCTTGCAGCGTTCGGGTGTCCGCCTGGCCGTGCGGAGGCGAGCGGATCCGTCCAGACTTATAATGGAAGTCGCTTGAAGATGACACCATATGGCTTAATCTTCAAGCGGATCCGTTCCCCATTGACTTTCAATGTAAAGTCTGAACGGATCCGCTCAGGCTACTTTCAGACTTAGAAAATTTTCTAAATAATAATGCAGACGGATCCGTTCTGAACGGATGCAAACGTCTGCATTATCGGAGCGGATCCGTCTGATGAAACATCAGACGGATCCGCTCCGAACGCTAGTGTGAAAGTAGCCTAACAATGACAGATGCAGCAAACGCTGAAAATTTGGATTTTGCCCAAAATGGGTGTTTTTTAATAACAGAATATGACAGCAGTATCTAACGCTTGTATCTCACACTGACAGATGCAGCAAGGGCTGTAAAATTTAGTATTTTGCCCAAAAGGGTGTTTTTTAAAACCCAGAAAATTATTGCAGTATTTCAAGCTTAAATTTCACACTGACAAATGCTGCATAGGCCCCAGATGGAGGGTATTGCCAAAAATGGGTGCTTTTTTTAAACCCAGAACATTATTGCTGTATTTTAAGCTTGTATTTAACAATGACAGATGCAGCAAACACCGCAAAATTAGTATTTGGCCCTAAATGGGTGTTTTTAAAAAAGAAGAAAATAATTGCTGTATTTCAAGCTTAAATTTCACACTGACAAATGCTGCATAGAAACCAGATGTAGGGTATTGCCAAAAATGGGTGCTTTTTTAAACACAGAAAATTATTGCTGTATTTCAAGCTTGTATTTAACAATGACAGATGCAGAAAACACCGCAAAATTAGTATTTTGCCCTAAATGGGTGTTTTTTAAAACCCAGAAAATTATTGCAGTATTTCAAGCTTAAATTTCACACTGACAAATGCTGCATAGGCCCCAGATTTAGGGTATTGACAAAAATGGGTGCTTGTTTAAACCCAGAAAATTATAGCTGTATTTCAAACTTGTATTTAACAATGACAGATGCAGCAAACACCGCAAAATTAGGATTTTGCCCAAAATGGGTGTTTTTTTAATAACAGAATATGACAGCAGTATCTGACGCTTGTATCTCACACTGACAGATGCAACAAGGGCTTTAAAATTTAGTATTTTGCCGAAAGGGTGTTTTTTAAAACCCAGAAAATTATTGCAGTATTTCAAGCTTAAATTTCACACTGAAAAATGCTGCATAGGCCCCAGATGGAGGGTATTGACAAAAATGGGTGCTTTTTTAAACCCAGAACATTATTGCTGTATTTCAAGCTTGTATTTAACAATGACAGATGCAGCAAACGCCGCAATATTTTGATTTTGCCCAAAATGGGTGTTTTTTAATAACATAATATGACAGCAGTATCTAACGCTTGTATCTCACACTGACAGATACAGCAAGGGCTGTAAAAATTTAGTATTTTGCCCAAAAGGGTGTTTTTTAAAACCCAGAAAAATATTGCAGTATTTCAAGCTTAAATTTCACACTGACAAATGCTGCATAGGCCCCAGATGTAGGGTATTGCCAAAAATGGGTGCTTTTTTAAACACAGAAAATTATTGCTGTATTTCAAGCTTGTATATTACAATGGCAGATGCAGCAAACACCACAAAATTAGTATTTTGCCCTAAATGGGTGTTTTTTAAAACCCAGAAAATAATTGCTGTATTTCAAGCTTAAATTTCACACTGACAAATGCTGCATAGGCCCCAGATGTAGGGTATTGCCAAAAATGGGTGCTTTTTTAAACCCAGAAAATGATTGCTGTATTTCAAGCTGGTATTTACAATGACAGATGCAGCAAACACCGCAAAATTAGTATTTTGCCATAAGTGGGTGTTTTTTAAATAACAGAATATGACAGCAGTGTTTGTCACTCTGTGAGCTGAGGTAACGCAGCAAAACAACAAACAAATGCTGCATTACCCAAATGCACTATATAGAAAGTATATAATTGGTATATAACACCCCTGCTTCAATCAGTTTTATTAGATGGCAACTGATATATCACACCAGTAGAAATTATTTGTTCCAAAAGTGTTTGTTACTCTGTGAGCTTAGGTAACGCAGCAAAACTACAAACAAATGCAGCACTACCTAAATGCACTATATAGAATGTATATTATTGGAACATATATAACACCCCTGCTTCAATCATATTTTTGGGGGGCAACTGGTATATAACACCAGTAGAAATTATTTGTTCCAATAGCGTTTGGCACTCTGTATAGCTGAGGTAACGCAGCAAAACCGCAAACAAATGCTGCACTACCCAAATGCACTATATAGAAAGTATGTAATTGGTATATAACACCCCTGCTTCAATCAGTTTTTTGGGGGGGCAACTGGTATATCACTAGTGATGTCCCGAACTATTCGCCGGCGAACATAGCTTGTTCGCGTTCGCCGCGGTGGGCGAACATATGCAATGTTCGGTCCGCCCCCTCTACATCATCATTGAGCAAACTTTGACCCTGTACCTCACAGTCAGCAGACACATTCCAGCCAATCAGCATACCCTCCCTCCCAGACCCTCCCACCTCCTATCAAAAAGCAAGGACAGCATCCATCTTAGATTAAATCTGAAGCTGCAGTGTCACAAATTTGACTAAGTTGTAATCGCAATGTGATTAATACAGGTTATATTAATCGCATTGCGAATTCAACTTAAAGCTGGGTTTCTAATGGTTGTATTGCTAGAATATAACGAAGATTGAGAATATAGTGCTATATCCGGTATATTCGTCAATTCTAGCAATACAACAATTAGGAACTCAGATCTAAGTTGTAATCGCAATGTGATTAATACAGGTTTTATTAATCGCATTGCGAATTCAACTTACCACACTCTGCGTCAACTACGTAATTTTCCATGGGAGTTTTACCATGAATCCTCCTCCGGCATGCCACAGTCCAGGTGTTAGTCCCCTTGAAACATCACTATTGTGGCCAGAAAGAGTCCCTGTGGGTTTTAAAATTTGCCTGTCTATTGAAGTCTATGGCGGTTCGCCCGTTCGCGAACATTCGCGGAAGTTTGCGTTTGCCGTTCGTGAGCGGAAAATTTTATGTTCGCGACATCTCTATATATCACACCAGTAGAAATTATTTGTTCCAATGGCGTTTGTCACTCTGTGTAGCTGCGGTAACGCAGCAAAACCACAAACAAATGCTGCACTACCTAAATGCACTATATAAAAAGGATATAATTGGTATATTACTCCCCTGTTTCAATCAGTTTTTTGTGAGGGCAACTGGTATATTACACCAGTAGAAATTATTTGTTCCAATAGCGTTTGTCTCTCTGTATTGCTGCAGTATCGCAGCAGAACCGCACACTACTGCTGCACATCACAAATGCACTATATTATCTATGTTAGAAAGTATATTATAAGTATATTACACCCCTCAGTATGTCACACCTATCGATAGCACACCTATACCAGTCCTTAAAAGGACTTTTGTGGCCCTATTAGCTAGCGTTTGGTGTCCCTAACAGTCTGTCCCTGCTCCACACAGCAACCTCTCCCTACACTTGCAAAAGACTGAATGTAAAATGACGGCAAGATCAGGTTTATTTATAAGGTAGGAGGTATGTCCATGTGCTGAAACGTCTCAATTGGCTGTCCTGTACCACCTGATGGATGCGTCATGGGTGAAAGTTCTTCAAAATGTAAAAGAATATGGCGCCTGCAGACATCGCCATATGTTCGCCTGTTCGGCAAACCACGAACGAGCAAAGTTTGCCGCAAAACGAACGCCGGGCGAACCGCAAGGCCATCTCTACCCAACACTATTAATGTGTATTATGTACAGAATTGTCTAAGTATAATAAGCTCAAAAGCACCTTGGTTCTGCAAATGTTGCTATTTTTTCCTGTCTGGGCAGGAAAAACGTACCCTACAGCTTTCTATTTCTCACTCTTAATCTCTTTTATTAACCTTAAAAATATTTGATACTTAATAAACTCTATAGACGTTGCTAGGTTATTCCTTGCCCCCTCGCGTGCCCCCTCGCTGATTCCCCTTTAAAATGCTGGCCGCCGTGATCTTTCCAGGGCCATCTTTAACGCGGAGCAAAAGGGGCAGCTGCCTCTTGAGCCCCGCTGGCCACTGGTAATGTGGGGGGCGGTGACAGGGCACAGGGAGATGAGCGTTTCCATTGTGGAAGCGCTCATCTCCATAGTCATCTGTATCGCCAGCCTCAGGACAGCGATACAGATGGAAGTGCTGTGGCGGGGCAGTGGGGGGAGAGGCGTCTCCCTTCCCTGTTCCTCTGATTCCTGCTGCCTATTAGAGGCTGGTGCAGGCGGCGCGATGTTGTCATCGCACCGCCTGAGCTGTACAGCGCAGGACACAGGGTGGCATCGCATCGCTGGCAGCCTGATGGAGGTCAGTATAAGTGATTACTTTTATTATATAGTACTACTACTGGCACATTATTGGGGGGCATCTATGGGGGCACTTGTTACTGGCACATGATTGGGGGCATCTATGGGGGCTCTTGTTACTGGCACATGATTGGGGGCATCTATGGGGGCACATCTTACTGGCACATTATTGGAGGGCACTGTGGGGGCATCTATGAGAGCACTTCTTACTGGCACATTATTGGTGGCACTTTTTACTGGCACATTATTGGGTGGCACTATGGGGGGATCTACTAAGGACATAAAAAAGGTGTATTTTATATGGGGGAAGGGGGAGAGGAACAATGGGGGCTTCTACTGAGGCCACAAAGAAGGGGAAATTTATATGAAGGGCTCTGTATTGGGGCATTTTATACTGGGGCACATTATGGTGGGTACTATGGGAGCAATATATGTTTGTAGCGCAACCTGCACCAAATTGGGAGAGTCTTAGGCAGAGCTGTGCATAGGAAGGGACAGACAGTGTTGGGTGTGTTATTGGAAGATTTTTATTAGAAAAACATTTCAGAGACCCAAAAGTCCTTTTAACCCCTTAACCCCTTAAGGATTTTTTGCAAATCTGACCAGTGTCACTTTAAGTGGTGATAACTTTAAAACGCTTTGACTTATCCAGGCCATTCTGAAATTGTTTTTTCGTCACATATTGTACTTCATGACACTGGTAAAATGAAGTAAAAAATAATATTTTTTATTTATAAAATAATACCAAATTTACCAAGCATTTTTTTAAAAATTGCAAATTTCCAAGTTTCAATTTCTCTACTTCTATAATACATAGTAATACCTCCAAAAATAGTTATTACTTTACATTCCCCATATGTCTACTTCATGTTTGGATCATTTTGGGAATGATATTTTATTTTTTGGGGATGTTACAAGGCTTAGAAGTTTAGAAACAAATCTTGAAATTTTTCAGAAATTTTCAAAAACCCAATTTTTAGGGACCAGTTCAGGGACGAGGCTTACATAATAGAAACCACCCAAAAATGACCCCATTCTATAAACTACACCCTCAAGGTATTCAAAACAGATTTTACAAACTTTGTTAACCCTTTAGGTGTTCCACAAGAATTAATGGAAAATAGAGATTTCAAAATTTCACTTTTTTGGCAGATTTTCCATTTTAATAATTATTTTTTTCCAGTTACAAAGCAAGGGTTAACAGCCAAACCAAACTCAATATTTATGGCCCTGATTCTGTAGTTTACAGAAACACTCCATATATGGTCGTAAACCGCTGTACGGGCACACGGCAGGGCGCAGAAGGAAAGGAATGCCATATGGTTTTTGGAAGGCAGATTTTGCTGGACTGGTTTTTTTGACACCATGTCCCATTTGAAGCCCCCCTGATGCACCCCTAGAGTAGAAACTCCATAAAAGTGACCCCATCTAAGAAACTGCACCCCTCAAGGTATCCATAACTGATTTTACAAACTTTTTTAACCCTTTAGGTGGTGCACAAGAGTTATTGGCAAATGGAGATGAAATTTGAGAATTTCAATGTTTTGGCAAATTTTCCATTTTAATCCATTTTTTCCAGTAACAAAGGAAGGGTTAACAGCCAAACAAAATGCTATATTTATTGCCCCGATTCTGTAGTTTGCAGAAACGCTGCATATGTGGCTGTAAACTACTGTACGGACACACGGTAGGGCGTAGAGGGAAAGGTGCACCGTGTGGTTTTTGGAAGGCAGATTTTTCTGGACTGATTTATTTACACCATGTCCCATTTGAAGCCCCCCTGATTTTTGAAACTACAGGATAAGGTGGCAGTTTTTGGGGACTATTTTTAGGGTACATATGATTTTTGCCTTATCTATATTATATTTTTGTGAGGCAAGGTTACCAAAAATAGAAATTCTGAAATTTCATCTCCATTTGCCATAAACTGTTGAGGAACACCTAAAGGGTTAATAAAGTTTGTAAAATCAGTTTTGAATACCTTGAGAGGTGTAGTTTCATAGATGGGGTCACTTTTATGGAGTTTCTACTCTAGGGGTGGACTTCAAATGGGACACGGTGTCTCAAAAAAAAGGCCATCAAAATCTGCCTTCCAGTAACCATATGGCGTTCCTTTCCTTCTGCGCCCTGCCGTTTGGTCATACAGCAGTTTACGACCACATTTGTGGTGTTTCTGTAAACTGCAGAATCAGGGTAATAAATATTATGTTTTGTTTGGCTGTTAACCTTTGCTTTGTTACTGGAAAAAAACGGATTAAAATGGAAAATTTGCCAAACAATTGCTGTTTTGGCACCGTTTTTATTATTTTTTTTTGACCGTGTTCATCTGAGGTGTTAGGTCATGGGGTATTTTTATAGAGAGGATTCCTAATACCTAACTCCTAATAATGTGATACCTAATATGTCTACTTTTTTTAAATTTAAATATGTTTTACACTATATTATCCTTTTATAAACAAAAAAAAAAACACATTTTAGTATCTCCATAGTCTAAGAGTCAGTTATTTTTTAGTTTTTAGCCGATTATCTTAGGTAGGGGCTAATTTTTGCGGGATGAGAGGACGGTTTTATTGGCACTAATTTGGTTGGCATATGACTTTTTGATCGCTTGCTATTACAATTTTTGTGATGTAAGGTGACAAAAAAATACATTTTTTGCACCGTTTTATTTTTTTTTATAGTGTTCATCTGAGGAGTTAGGTCATGGGGTATTTTTATAGAGCAGACTCTTATGGACGCGGCAATACTTAATATGTCTACTTTTTTAATTTATTAATGTTTTACACTATATTATCTTTTTATAAACAAAAAAAACATTTTTAAATCTCCATAATCTAAGAGTATTTTGTTTTTTGTTTTTAGCAGATTATTTTAGGTAGGGGATAATTTTTTGCGGGATGAGAAGACGGTTTTATTGGCACTTTTTTGGGGGGCATATGACTTTTTGATTGCTTGATATTACAATTTTTGTGATGTAAGGTGACAAAAAAAATTAAAAAATTTACACCGTTTTTATTTTATTTTTTTGACCGTGTTCATCTGAGGGGTTTGATCATGGGGTATTTTTATAGAGCAGATTCTTACGGACTTGGTGATACCTATATGTCTACTTTTTTTATTTATTTTAGTTTTACTAAATAATATTTTTGAAAAAAATATTTTTTAGTTTTAGTGTCTCAAGTCTAAGAACCATAGTTTTTTTATCCGATTGTCAGTGGCTTAATTAAGATATAAATTTAGTACTCCATGGAAGTGTGGTACTCCCTGAAGCAACTGTCAATGCAGAGGCCCGGATGATCGGGGCATGTGTCACACTGAGTAGTGGTGCCCTTCCGTATATCCCCCTCCTGTGTGGACTTTTTTTGGGTCCGTCCCTTCTTTCCAGTATGGGGGACCACACCTGGAAAGTGTTGGCCAGGGACGATCCGGGCGCTTCCAGTTCTCGAGGTACTCTGGCATGCTCTTTCCTGGTCAGAAAATATTCAGGGCCTTGAGGACTGCCTCATAGAACTGAAGGAATGTCCCTGTGCTGCCAGTGCTCCGGGACAGCACAAAAGAGTTGTACAAGGCAACCTGTACCAAGTAGACCACAACTTTTTTGTACCATGCCCGGGTTTTGCTCATGGCATTATATGGCTTGAGGACTTGATCAGAGAGATCAACTCCTCCCATACACCGATTGTAGTCGACGATACAATCGGGCTTGAGGACCGTTGCCGCGGTACCTCGCACAGGGACAGGGGTGATGTCGTTACCGTGAATTGTGGACAGTACAAGGACATCCCTCTTGTCCTTATATCTGACCAGCAAAAGGTTTCCACTGGTAAGGGCATGGGTCGCACCCCTGGGGATAGGTACCTGAAAGGGGTGGGTACGGAGGCCGCGTTGATTTTTCCGCACGGTCCCACACGCGGATGTGGATCTGGCGGCGAGGGTCTGGAACAAGGGGATACTAGTATAAAAGTTATCCACGTACAGGTGGTAACCGCCCATCGTGTGGTGGTGATCGGAAATACATAGGACGTACAGGTACGCCATGCGTTCTTAAGTACCGGGACATCAGGGCGTACCAATATATATTTTTAGCGCATTTGCGCTAAATACCATCTAATTGGCTGCTGCAGACAGTTAAATTATCCACGCCACATCTCCTGTGTAAAGTGTGTGCATAAACAAATCACGTAAAAAAATAAAATAAAACATCCTGCATGATATGATAATGAATGTTGCGGATGTACATGGCTACATTTATACAGTCACAGAAAATAATGCACTATAATAATAGATGCAAGCAGAAAATACTGTATGGACTAAGCCCTCACTCTATTGATAAAATCTGAGAGACTTGGTCAATACATTTTGATCAAAACACATCTAAGCCCAGGGCTTAAATGTGGTTTGATCTAAATGTATTGACCAAGTCTCTCAGATTTTATCAATAGAGTGAGGGCTTAGTCCATACAGTATTTTCTGCTTGCATCTATTATTATAGTCCATTATTTTCTATGACTGTATAAATGTAGCCATGTACATCAGCAACATTCATTATCATACAGTGTAGGATGTTTTATATATTTTTTTCCGGGATTTGTTTAACTTGTCTTGAAGGAGTGGCACCTTAATTTGTGAATACGCTCCTATTTTGGGAGTAGTATTCATATGCACTTTTGCCCCACTTATCTAATAGGCGACCTTGATTAAGGTGGTACATATAGGTGTGTGTGCTCCTCCCACAAGTTGCTTCTGCACATGGAGGTAACTAGGAGCAACACAATATATGTGCGGGGTCTGCGCTCCTGAACATAGATGCATAACGGCATAGGCAGGTTTAGCATAGGACCAACCTGAACTGAGACCACCTTGTAGCTTGGTAGGTGGGCTTAGATGTGCTTTGATCAAAATGTATTGGTAAAGTGTGCGCATCCCTAAAATATCAGTGACATCCAGTGTACTTTTTCCGTAGATGGTGTCTGCTGCGGACAGTGACATTGCTGCGCCACATCTCCAGTGTAAAGTGTGCGCATCCCAAAAATATCTGACATCCAGTGTACTTTTTTCTATAGACAGTGTCCGCTGCGGACAGTCACATAACCAGTGCCACATCTGCAGTGTAAAGTGTGCGCTTCAAAAATGTATCTGTGACATACAGTGTACTTTGTCAATAGACCGTGTCTGCTTCTGACAGTGACATTACCAGGGCCACATCTGCAGTGTAACGTGTGCGCTTCAAAAATGTATCTGTGACATACAGTGTACTTTGTCAATATACCGTGTCTGCTTCTGACTAGAGAAGTCGAGAACATAAAATTTGCCGTTGGCGAACGCGAATTTCCGCAAATGTTCGCGAATGGGCGAACCGCCTTAGACTTCAATAGGCAGGCGAATTTTAAAACCCGCAGGGACTCTTTCTGGCACAATAGTGATGGAAAAGTTTTTTCAAGGGGACTAACACCTGGACTGTGGCATGCCGGAGGGGGATCCATGGCAAAACTCCCATGGAAAATTACGTAGTTGACGCAGAGTCGGGTTTTAATCCATAAATTGTTTGGAATAACATGCTTTAAAACATCCAGTGTGTGTATACGATCAGGTATGATGTTGTATCGATCAGGTAGTGTAAGGGTTACGCCCGCTTCACAGTGACAGACCAAACTATGACAGACCAAACTCCCCGTTTAATGCACCGCAAACAACCGCAAACAGTCCATTTGCACAACCGCAAACTCCTTGTCCTCACTGACGTCATTGAAGGTCTCTTCCTCCACCCAGCCACGTATAACACCAAGGGTCCCCGAAAGGTGACAACAAGCCCCCTGGGACGCCTGCTGTGGTTGGTCTTCCACCTCCTCAAAGCCACCTTCCTCCTCTGACTCCTCTTCTTCAGACTCCTCTCTCTGCGTTGCCGCAGGTCCAGCAATCAATGACGACAAGGCTGCTTCTGGTGGTGATGGTGACCACAACTCTTCCTCTTAATGCTCATCTACGGCCTGATCCAGCACTCTTCGCAGGGCATGCTCCAGAAAAAACGCATATGGGATGAGGTCGATGATGTTGCCTTGTGTTTGACTGACCAGGTTTGTCACCTCCGCAAAAGGACACATGAGCCTACAGCCATTGTGCATGAGCGTTCAGTAACGCGGCCAAAAAATACCCAGCTCCGCAGAGGCTGTCCTCTTTTTTTTTTTAAATTAAAAAATATGCTCTTACCAGTTTAATCTCTGTTTTGTCCCCTATCAGGGGCCGGTGTATGGAATAGATTTTAGGAACCGGGAGATGGAAAAACATAGTTGGTCGGTCCTCTTACTTCCAATTTGGGGCACTGTGCGTGTGCGCCGTGCAATGTACTGTGCCACCCTATATGAGTGGTGTGTTAAGTAGTACTATTCCTATCAGTTTAATCCCTGTTACGTCCCCTATCAGTGGACGTGTATGGAATAGATTTTAGGAACCGGGAGATGGAAAAAGATGATTGGTTGGTCCTCTTACTTCCAATTTGGAGCACTGCGCGTGCACCCTGCAATATACTGTGCCACCGTATATGAGTGGTGGGCAGTGGGCACAGTACAGTCTGCCGGCCTGACACTCACTGGCAGGCAACTGCAATTATATTACAGAGGAAAACTTAAATGAATTTTTTATCTGCAAGGTGGTGTGCCACCCTATATGAGTGGTGGGCAGTGGGCACAGTACAGTCTGTAGGCCTGACACATACTGGCAGGCAACTGCAATTATATTACAGAGAAAAAATTTTATGACTTTTTTATCTGCAAGGTGCTGTGCCACGCTATATGAGTGGTGGGCAGTGGGTAAAGTACAGTCTGTGGGCCTGACACTCACTGGCAGGCAACTGCAATTATATTTCAGAGGAAAAATTTAATTATTTTTTTATCTGCAAGGTGCTGTGTCACCCTATATGAGTGGTGGGCAGTGGGCACAGTACAGTCTGTGGGCCTCACACTCACTGGCAGGCAACTGCAATTATATTAAAGGGTAAAAATGTAATGACTTTTTTATCTGCAAGGTACTGTGCCACCCGATATGAGTGGTGTGCACACAGTACAGTCTGTGGGCCTGTGGCCTCTCACTCACGGGCAGGCAACTGCAATATATATATATATATATATATATATATATAAATATATAAAAGCAGACTGATGTACCAGCCCTAAAAAGGGCTTTTTTGGGGTGCTGTCAGGACGCTGTCCTTACAGCAGATGAGTCTTTGAGGACTGGAGTGGACACAGAACACTGGCCTAGCTTACGATTTCCCTATTAAATCAGCAGCAGCTTCACTCTCCCTGCTCTAACTAACACTGCAGCTTCAGAATGAATCTAAGATGGATGCTGTTCTTGCTTTTTGATAGGAGGTGGGAAAGTCTGGGAGGGAGGGTGTGCTGATTGGCTGGAATGTGTCTGCTGACTGTGAGGTACAGGGTCAAAGTTTGTTTAATGATGATGTATAGGGGACGGATCGAACATTGCATATGTTCGCCCACCGCGGCGAACACGAACAAGCGATGTTCGCCGGCGAATAGTTTGGGACATCTCTACTTCTGACAGTGACATTACCAGGGCCACATCTGCAGTGTAACGTGTGCACTTCAAAAATGTATCTGTGACATACGGTGTACTATGTCAATAGACGGTGTCCGCTTCTGACAGTGACATTACCAAGGCCACATATGCAGTGTAACGTATGCACTTCAAAAATTTATCTGCGACATACATTGTACTTTTTTGCGTAGACGCTGTGCACAGTGACATTACGGTGATACCTCTCCTGTATAATGCTTCCTAATCGCAAACACCTGTGACATTCCCTGTAATTTTTAATTATCTGCTGGTGACAGCATTGACATTATCTGCGGGATATCTCCTGTGTGACATTTACACATCCAAAATACTGTACCTTTTTAAATTTGTTTGCACCTACACTTCCAAATCCTACGCTACTGTACGTGTGACAGACTTTCAATCATATATAACATTTAATATGAAGATGGCGAGCAGTAAGGGACGGGGCAGTGGCCATGATGCTGATGGTGCATGCAGAGGCCATGGCCCTGGGCACGGTGAAACTGTGCCTGCTGCAAAAGCACAAGAAAAACAATCATCCACGATACCTAGCATCATTTCCCAGTTTGCAGGGCGGCGCAAGACACCACTCTTGAAGTCAGACCAGTGCGACTAGGTGGTCGGTTGGATTGTAGCAGATAATGCTTCCAGTCGCTTAAGCACCACCCTGTCTTCCACCAAGTCTAGTCTCAGTAGCCAAGAGTCTGCTCAACCCAATCCTCACCCTGATCCTCCTTCCTCCCACCATGGAGAGTCTGGGCAAACAAGTGATCCCACACTCGGATATTCTGAGGAGCTCTTCTCAGCGCCATTCCGTGATTTGGCCCTCTCGCCAAGCACGCTTGAAGAGGGAATGATCTTGTGCCCTGATTCCCAAACTCTTGAGCATCCACAATCACAAGAAGATGACGGTGGGGAATGGCAATTACTGTTTAATGAGGTGGATGATGATGAGACACAGTTGCCAATAACTCAACGGCAATTATTGTCTCAAGAGGTTGATGAAGAGGATGAGACACAGTTGTCAATCACTGAGGTAGTGGTTAGGTCAACAAGTCAGGAGGATTAGCAGAGTGAGGAAGTGGAAGAGTAGGTAATGGACAATGAAATTACTGACCCAACCTAGGAAGGTGGCAAGCCGAGCGAGGACAGCAGTACAGAGGGGGAGGGATCTGCTGCACCGCAACAGGCTGGAAGAGGCAGTGGGGTGCCAAAAGGGAGAAGGCAGCCACATCAAACAGGCCCGCAACTGTTCCCCGGAGCACACTCTTTCATAAATCTCCCTTGCCAAGGGGTAGGTGTTCCACAGTCTGACGCTTTTTTGAGGAAAGTGCGGACGACAAAAGAATTGTAATTTGCAACCTGTGCCATACAAAAATGAGCAGGGGCGTGAACACTAGCAATCTCACCATCACCAGCATGATCCACCACATGGCATCAAAGCACCGTAATAGGTGTGCCGAATGGCTGGGTCTACAATCTGTGTCTGCGGGTCACACCACCTCCTCTTCCATGGTGTTACGTGCTGGCTAACCCCCTGTCTAAGAAGGTCTCTTCCTCCACCCAGCCACGTACAACACCAAGGATCCCTGAAAGGTGACAACAAGCCCCCTGGAACGCCTGCTGTAGTTGGTCTTCCACCTCCTCAAAGCCACCTTCCTCCTCTGACTCCTCTTCTTCAGACTCCTCTCTCTGCGTTGTCGCTAGAGATGTCCCGAACTATTCGCCGGCGAATAGTTCCCGGCGAATATAGCTTGTTTGCATTCGCCACGGCGGGCGAACATATGCGATGTTCGGTTCGCCCCATATTCGTCATCATTGTGTAAACTTTGACCCTGTACCTCACAGTCAGCAGACACATTCCAGCCAATCAGCATCATACCCTCCCTCCCAGACCCTCCCACCTCCTGGATAGCATCAATTTTAGATTCATTCTGAAGCTGCATTCTTAGTGAGAGGAGGGACAGTGTAGCTGCTGCTGATTTAATAGGGAAATCGATAACTAGGCTAGTGTATTCAGTGTCCACTACAGTCCTGAAAGACTCATCTGATCTCTGCTGTAAGGACAGCACCCCAAAAAGCCCTTTTTAGGTCTAGAACATCATTCTGTTGTTTTTTTTTCCTGTGTAATCTAATTGCAGTTGCCTGCCTGCCAGCGTGTGTGTCAGGCTCACAGCGTATACTGTGCCCACTTGCCCAGTGCCACCACTCATATCTGGTGTCACAGTAGCTTGCATTTAAAAAAGAATAAAAACTTTTTTGACTGTAATATAATAGCAGTCAGTTGACGGCACGCGCGTGTGTTTCATGCCCTGCAAGTGCATAGTGTCACCAGCGCAACTCATATCTGGTGTCACATTTGATTACATTTAAAGAAAAACAACAATTTTGACTGTGAATAAATAGCAGTCAGTTGCACACACGTGTTTGTGTGTTTAAGGCCCAGCTGCCAGTGCATAGTGTCACTTCAGCGCCATTCATATCTGATGTCACATTCGATTCCATTTAAAGAAAAACAACAATTTTGACTGTGAATAAATAGCAGTCAGTTGCCTGCACGTTTTTGTGTGTTTAAAGAGGACCTTTCACCGATTATTACACTATGAACTAACTATACAGACATGTGGAGCGGCGCCCGGGGATTTCACTGCACTTAATATTATCCCCGGGCGCCGCTCCGTTCTCCTGCTATGCCCTCCGGTATCTCCGTTCACTAAGTTATGGTAGGCGGAGACTGCCCTAGTGCTGGCCAATCGCATTGCAGAGATGACAGCCTGGGAGAAAATAACCTCCCAGGCTCTGAGCTCTGCGATGCGATTGGCCAGAGCTAGAGCAGAACAAGGGCAGACTCCGCCTACCATAACTTAGGGACTGAAATCTCCGCCTACTATAACTTAGTGAGCGGAGATACCGGAGGGCATAACGGGAGAACGGAGCCGCGCCCAGGGATAATAGTAAGTGCAGTGAGATCCCCGGGCGCCGCTCTCCATGTATGTATACTTAGTTCATAGTGTAATAATCGGTGAAAGGTCCTCTTTAAGGCCCAGCTGAAAGTCCATAGTGTCACTTCAGCGCCATTCATTTCTGGTGTCACATTCGATTACATTTAAAGAAAAACAACAATTTTGACTGTGAATAAATAGCAGTCAGTTGCACACACGTGTTTGTGTGTTTAAGGCCCAGCTGCAAGTCCATAGTGTCACTTCAGCGCATCTTATTTCTGGTGTCACAGTAGCTTGCACGCATAGGACAACTTGACTAATCTAAAAAAAATGACAGGCAGAGGCAGGCCACCCCACAGGGGCCGTCGTGGTCGTAGTGCTGTGATTCCCTTTGGCCCTAGAATAATGCCCAGTGTTCAGAGGCCACGTACCCTGAACTCGAAAAGTTCTGAGGACATAGTTGACTGGATAACACAGGACACCCAATCTTCTACAGCTTCTGCTCGGAACCTTGACACACTATCCTCCTCCAGCTCAGCTTCGGGCACCTTTCAAGTTACCACTCGCCCGCCTGCCGCCACCACCAACACTAGCACCACAGCCACTTCACTTGATCTGTCAGAGGAGTTATTTACACATCAGTTGGAAGAAATGAGTGATGGCAACCATTATTACCAGAGGATGTAGATAACAGGGATATGTCTCAGTCAGGCAGCATTACACACATGGACGTACGGTGTGATGATGATGATGATGTTGTACCCGCTGCTGCATCCTTTGCTGATTTGTCAGATACAAGTGAAGCAGTTGATGATGACGATGTGTCCGTGGATGTCACGTGGGTGCCCGCTCGAAGAGAAGAAGAACAGGGGGAAAGTTCAGATGGGGAGACAGAGAGGAGGAGGAGACAAGTTGGAAGCAGGGGGAGGTCGTCGCAAGGAGCTAGTGGCACAGTCAGACAGCATGCATTGGCACCCGGGGTCAGCCAGACAGCACGCAAATCAACGCATGCTGTTGCCACCACCAGAATGCCATTATTGCAGGGCTCAGCAGTGTGGCATGTTTTTTGTGTGTTTGCCATTTGCAACCTGTGCCAAAAGAAACGGAGTCGTGGGAAGTCCAACACCCACCTACAGTACAGACCAAAAGTTTGGACACACCTTTTCATTCAAAGAGTTTTCTTTATTTTCATGAATATGATGCATCAAAACTATGAATTAACACATGTGGAATTATATACATAACAAACAAGTGTGAAACAACTGAAAATATGTCATATTCTAGGTTCTTCAAAGTAGCCACCTTTTGCTTTGATTACTGCTTTGCATACTCTTGGCATTCTCTTGATGAGCTTCAAGAGGTAGTCCCCTGAAATGGTCTTCCAACAGTCTTGAAGGAGTTCCCACAGATGCTTAGCACTTGTTGGCCCTTTTGCCTTCACTCTGTGGTCCAGCTCACCCCAAACCATCTCGATTGGGTTCAGGTCCGGTGACTGTGGAGGCCAGGTCATCTGGCGCAGCACCCCATCACTCTCCTTCATGGTCAAATAGCCCTTACTTTCAAAGTTTTCCCAATTTTTCGGCTGACTGACTGACCTTCATTTCTTAAAGTAATGATGGCCACTAGTTTTTCTTTACTTAGCTGCTTTTTTCTTGCCATAATACAAATTCTAACAGTCTATTCAGTAGGACTATCAGCTGTGTATCCACCTGACTTCTCCTCAACGCAACTGATGGTCCCAACCCCATTTATAAGGCAAGAAATCCCACTTATTAAACCTGACAGGGCACACCTGTGAAGTGAAAACCATTTCAGGGGACTACCTCTTGAAGCTCATCAAGAGAATGCCAAGAGTGTGCAAAGCAGTAATCAAAACAAAAGGTGGCTACTTTCAGTGGCGTAGGGATCGCCATAGCAACCATAGCAGTGGCTATGGGGCCCTACGCCACTGGGGGCCTGTCCGGACCACATTCAGTTTTTTTTTTTTATTAACACACACAGACACTACACACAGGCAGCGGCGTAACAACCGGGGAAGCAGCTGCTTTGGGGCCCGACAGTTTATTTTCAAGTTAGTTAAATATCGATTCTTGTCTTAATGTTCAGGGCCCCTTCACAGCAGCAGTCTTAATGTTCAGGCCCCCTCGCTTACTGTATTCTAAATCTCCTGATGTGTCTGGGATTTGAACCCACAACCTCCAATGTATCAGTGGCAAAGCATTTACCCTCACAGCCATAAAAGAGGCATTGCAACTGATTGAAAAAATATGAGACTTCTACTGTTATAGCTGGCTAAGTGTACATCTATACACATGACAGCTGCCCCAACACACCCAGCACTGCTATATCTCTATATGACAGCTGTCCCAGCACACTCAGCTCTGCTATATCTCTATATATGAGCAGCTGTCATGTGTATAGATGTACACTTAGCCAGCATCGCTGACATGGAGGTAAGTAGAAGTGTTTATTTTTTTTTTTTTTAATACCCGACTGTTACTGCCATGGGGGGAGGGGGGCACTTGATACTGGCACATGGGGGGAGGGGGGTTGACACCTGATACTGGCACCTGGGGGGGGGTTGGCACCTGATACTGGCACATGGGGGGGGGAGAGAGGCACCTGATACTGTGGATGGCACTGTTTAGGGGAGGGGGATCTGTGGATGGCACTGTTTAGGGGAGGGGGATCTGTGGATGGCACTGTTTAGGGGAGGGGGGATCTGTTGATGGCACTGATTAGGGGAGGGGGATCTGTGGATGGCACTGTTTAGGGGAGAGGGATCTGTGGATGGCACTATTTAGAGGAGGGGGATCTGTGGATGGCACTATTTAGGGGAGGGGGATCTGTGGATGGCACTGTTTAGGGGAGAGGGATCTGTGTATGGCACTATTTAGGGGAGGGGATCTGTTAATGGCACTGTTTAAGGGAGGGGGATCTGTGGATGGCACTATTTAGGGGAGGGGGATCTGTGGATTGCACTATTTAGGGGAGGGGGATCTGTGGATGGCACTATTTAGGGGAAGGGGATCTGTTGATGGCACTATTTAGGGGAGGAGGATCTGTGGATTGCACTATTTAGGGGAGGGGGATCTGTTGATGGCACTATTTAGGGGAGGGGGATCTGTGGATTGCACAGGGGGGGGGCATAATTCTTTTTTGCTATGGGGCCCATGCATTTATAGCTACGCCCCTGTGTACAGCCTCAGTGCAGGGCTGATCGAGGTCTCTGGAGACCTGACAGCTCCTGCACTCCCCCGGCTCAGACAGTCAAATGTCCTGTAGATCATTCTGATTGGTCTCCAGTGAAAACAGCTGCTGGGGGAGTGTAAATGTTCCGATCTCCCTCTCCTGCCAGCACTAATGAGAGGGAGACAGTACAAGCCTTTCTGAGCGCTGTAACTGCAAATTACAGCGCTCACAACACATGCTCTGGAGACAATGCTGCTGATTTGTCTCCAATGTAAACAGCTGCTGGGGGATCGCTGGTGGGGTGTGAATGTACCAATCTCCCTCTCCTGCCAGCGCTACAGAGAGGGAGACGGTACAAGCATTTCAGAGCGCTGTAACTGGAAATTACAGCGCTCACATGCCCCGGAGACCATGCTGATCAGTCTCCAGGGCTTATAGTTTAACATTACAATCGCGATGCCTAGTTTAAATACCGATCTCCCTCTCTGACTGGCAGTAATAAGAGGGAGATGGTAGATGCATTTGTGATCGCTCTGACTGCTTGCCAGAGCTATCAAAAGCCCGGAGACTAGCAAAAAAGGTCTCAGGGTAAAGCTCCATGTTCTTGGCTGTCAGGAGGGAGCTTAGTCACAGAGTTTCTATGTAAAGGGGCAGAGCACAGGGGGGAAAGCTGCAGGACATTTTAAAACATGCTTTCAGAAATAGAGATCCACCTCCCAGACGTTTATAGTCAATGGGCAGACGGGAGGTGGTTAACATCTTTGCAATCTTCTTATAGCCATTGCCCTTCCTGTGAAGAGAAATCACTTCTTCTCTTGTCTTCCTGGACCATTCTCTTGACTTCACCATGTTTGTAAACACACCAGTAAATGTCTAGAAGGAGCTGAGTCTCACAGTCCTTTTAAATCTGCCTAATTGGTGCTTATTATGCTTGATTGCTGCTCCTTGACATCCACAGGTGTTTTCAATACCTGATCGAAAACACTTGAATGAACCTCTGTTCTTAAGAGTGGTAGTCTTTAAGGGGTTGAATAATTGTGTCAATGAAGAAATCACAAAAAAAAACAACACATTTAATACTGTATTACAAAAACAATTGATGTCATTTTAGTTTCATTTGGTTCTTTAAAAAGTCCTTGTAAGATTTCATTCTGAACACAATTACAAATGTACACTAAATTCCCTAAAACCCTTTACAGCATTGGGGGTTGAATAATTTGGAACACAACTGTAGCTGCCTTCGCGGATGACATTATGCTCATAACCTTCAACCCAGAAGGTTCGCTTTCAGCGATCCAAAATTATTTAGATATCTATAGCTCCCTTTCTAACTTCAAAATTAATATGAAAAAATCACTAGTGATCTGCATCGGGATCCCCCTATCTACACAGCAACGCTTGAGGAACAAATCCCCATTTGATTGGTCATCTCCCTTTCTAACCTATCTAGGGATTAAGATAAGCCCCAACATATCTGAACTCTTTTCACTTAACTATTCCCCTTTATTACAATCTATTACATCTAGCATAGATAAACTAAACTTCCCTACTCTTTCATAGTGTTGATCACGAATATTCGAATTGCGAATTTTAATTGCGAATATCGGCACTTCGAGAATTAGAATATAGCAAAATATATTCGGAATCGCGAATATTAGATTTTTTTTTTAAATACCAGTTCATGCAAATTTCTTATGCAAATTTTCGCAATCAAGAAAATAATGCCTGGAGATCATGAATTCTCGAATTCTCGAATATATGTCGAATGTTCGCGAAATATTGCGAATTCTAATATTGCCCCTGCCGCTCATCACTACTCTTTCATGGTTCGGATGCAAAAACCTCCTTATGTCATTGATATTACCCCATCTCACATACCTCCAACAGGTTCTACCAATCCATGTACGTAAATCTTACTATAACTCCCTCGGGAAAATATTCTGCTCGTTTATCTGGAACAGGAGGAAACCAAGACTCTCATTCTCCCTGCTATCATGTCCCAAACAAACAGGAGGGATCGCTCTACCAGATCCCGAATTATATGGTAGGGCAGTGCTCTTGTCCAGAGTTGTTGAATGGCTTAGGATTTCCAACCCTAAACCATGGGTGGCGATGGAACAAGAACTCTTGGACAAACCGATATGCTCGCTCCTTCTAGGAAACGCTATCTTAACCAACATCCCTTCCTCACCTTACCCGATCATTCAAGCCACCCTCAATGCTTGGAAATTGCTTCAATCCACCCTCTGCTCAATACCCTTTCCATCCCCTCTTCTTTCATTGAAGGAACAGCTCTTCCTGCCGGGAACAGCTCTTCCTGCTGTGACCAATTGTACCCCACTTGAATTGAGGGAATCGACCACCCCTATTTCCTCATTCCTTGGACCCACAGGTTCTCTACTCCCCATCAAAGAAATCCAAAAGAAACTTACCCCACATCATCAATGCCTATCTCCCATTTCCTATCTTCGCTCATTCATCTCCCACCATATATCTAGTGGCGAGTCTGGCGACCTCCTTCATCCACTAGTATGGCTTGAATCACTTATTGTTAACCCTAATCCTCCAAAAAAGCTTATCTCACAAATTATATAACAGATTAAATACACCTTCCATACTTGTTAAACCCGCCTTCATTCGGCAATGGGAACAAGACTTGGGTCAGGATGGAATTTTCTTTCTCAATACTGCCAGACATACTCTTATCTCCCCATAAATTGTCTTGGTGTGTCCGCATACAGGAAAATGGATACAAACTCTTGACTAGATGGTATAAAACGCCAGAAATAACATGCATCTTCTCTACCACAGCCTCAGACAGATGCTGGAGATGCCTCAGCAATAGAGGAACCTTCCTCCATATTTGGTGGGACTGTCCTCTCATCAATAATTGGTGGAAAGAAATCTTTCACATTAGTAACGAGATCTGCTACACAAAAGTGCAGATGTCCCCTGGTAAGGCTCTACTCAATTTATACGATACAGCTGAGTCACATTCCCCTCCTTTCCTCTTTAGACAACTGCTTACAGCTGCTCACCTACTAGTGCCAAAATATTGGCTATCCACAACCCTCCCCCTCTTAGAACAATGGAAGCAGAAAATTGATCAACTATATTGCTTTGAAGAAATTTCCTCCTGGGGAGCTCGCAACCACCAAAAGTTCCTAAAACAATGGCAACTATGGCAGGAATTTAGATACTCTAACTAACCTCACACGTTGTTATTTACGTATCTATAATAACACATATGGTTTAATACGCATATTTTATTTTTTTGCTCAATAAAACCGTTGTAGTATCCGGTCCTGTGTCTTCTGCAGACCCCTGAGAACATGTTAGTGGACTAACTCTAACACGATAAAGAGAGATATAAATGAACCCGCGCTGACTTTGTTTCCGTTTAGAACAACGGAGTGTATCAGAAAAAAAGGGGGGGGGACCTTTTATAGAGTAGGAGTGTATAAGCTGGGCTATTTCACATACACTGTAACAGTATCCGTGTTTCAAGTCCGTTCGAAAAACTATAAATCATTGGACTTAAACAAAAAAACAGGATAAATATAAAAAGAAGTCAGTAATTACTTACTGATTTGCAGGCTTGAAGTTGAATGTCTTTACTGCTGCTTTGTTAATTCCCCGTTTTTGCCCGATGAAGTTCTTGCGGCTGATTTCCTTTCAGTGTCAGCGTCTCTCCTGGTCCTGTCTTCAGCTTTCCTCGTGGTACGCGCGTAACCCCGGCCGGTAGTTCGCGCGTACACTTGGAAGCAGTGCTTGGTTGTTGTCCTGGAAACCTAACGTGTGACGTCACACATGAAGCTACGGAGGCTTCACTGGTCCACAATCTAACACGAGTTTGCGATAAGCCTGGGGCACCACCAACTGTTCAATGTATTCATCTCGCAGCTGGTTTACACGGTACAACATCTCCTGATGAACCACAAAACGGGGGAACACCACTCTGCGCCTGGTTGTTGTGGTTCACCATCTATTATTAATACATTTTCCCTAGCGCGGGATAGGGTTGGTTCCCGATGTTGGGCGGTACCAAAATTATCCCCAGAGACATTGAGGTCTGCCAATTCCGGACCCGGCGGCAAGTCCTCACATCTCCCACCATCACACTTAGTGGGCTTGTCTCCCCCTCTTCCACCGAAGAGGCGGTCATTCCGACTGCTGGCCCTTCGTACTCAGGTTCTGGTCTCCCCCCTGAGCCGGGCCACATCTGTCTCCCGGGTATCGGTATCTTTCGTATCTGGCCATAGTGCTGGGAAACCGGGGAAGTCTCTCCCAATTATTAGTTCATAGTGCAACTTTGTGGCGACGGCCACCTCATGAGTCCACGTGTTGGTTTACCGTGGATAGTGACACCAAGGTGGTGGGATAGTCCTTTAAGTCTCCATGGATGCACACTACTCCTACTTTTCGGCCAGTATACTTAGCGGGCCACACCAGGGCTGCTCTTACCAGGGACACCAGGCTCCCTGAGTCCAGCAGTGCCACTGCCAGGGTACCTACCACTTGTACCTGGCCCAGGTGACTATTGTCTATTGTCTCAGGGTTACCGGATGCACACAGCCTCCTGGTAAACATTGAGGGACAGTATCCAAAGTTAGTGTCCATGGGTTCACCCCGATGGGGACAGTTGGCCCTTTTCTGTCCAGGCTCGTGACATCGCCAGCAGACCACCGGGGCTGGGTCTGCAGAGGGTACGTCCCAGGCGGGGTTGGCTGGCACCCGCCACCAAGCTTGGGGTGGAGATTTCTGGGGTTTGACTGGCCCCCTCCCAAAAGAACCCCCCTGCAGATTTCTGGTGGCCTCGTAGTGCTCCACCAGGTCAACCATCTCTAGGGCATTTCCAGGAGACACCTGGCCTATCCAGTGCAGGAGAGGGTATGGCAAAGCCCTCCAGAACACATCCACCAACAGGCGGTCCAGCATAACAGTGGGACTCAGTACGTCAGGCTGCAGCCATTTTTGCAGCCTGTGTAGCAGATCATAATACTGTGGTCTGGCGGGTTCAGCCGGGTTAAATTCCCACTTATGCACTCGTTGGGCCCGGACCAATACATTCACCCCCAATCTTGCCAGAATCTCACCTTTTTGGTCAGCTGGTAGGTCGAAAAACACCTGCTGGGGTCCAGACACCAGGAACGGAGCGATGACCTCAGCCCATTGGTGTCGGGGTAACTTCTCCTGCATGGCCGCCTTTTCGAACACCGCCATATACGTCTCGACGTCGTCCGATTGGGTCATTTTAGGGATCGCCACACGAACAGCTTTCCGGGCATCGTGGACATTCTGGGACGCTTCTGCCGCTTGTAATGCCATCACATGCTGTAATAGCAGCTGGTTGGTTTCCTGCTGCTGCTTGTTTGCCTCCCGCTGCTGCAAGTTAGCCTCCACAAGGGCTTTCACGACCGCCTCTATTTTGTCAAGGGATATGGGTCGCAACCTTGCCGGCTTGATAAAAGACATACACCCGTGCCCGGGGGTAAAAAAACTTTTTGGCCTTCAGGCCAACCTTACTGCATTTGCCCGCTCCAAGCCACTAATTGTGGGGATTCGCTCTGGTAGACAGGTTAGCGGACGCAGTATAGAGGCAAGGAACTAGGTTGTAAATCAAACTTGTTTTATTCACACTCAGCAAATCATAACAGTTTTGGTGCTTGTTCATACACAGCAAAAATTAAACAGCGTTCACCTGGAATCCTAGGTGTCAGTTCACACCGGGCTGATGCTCAGCCACCGAAAAGTTCACTGGCCTCTTCCAGGCGGCCTGCATGCCTGTTTGCAGTCTTCAGGCTTCAGCACAAAGGCTCCACAGCTTCACTGTCAGATGGAGGTAAAATCCACACAGCTGAGACTGCTGGCTGGGTTTTTATATCCCAGCCAAAATCCGGCCTGCAGCGTGGGGAGCGTGGGGAGAAGCCACCCACCCTGCACTTTGGCTGCACCCAATAAGAGCTGGCCCGGATCGGCTCTACAGCCATACTAACTAACAAATAGTGTCAGTCAGCACTAGCTGCCGCTGTCACTTAAAATTACCAGCTCCAACCTCACCGAGGCCAGGGAAGCCGGTGACACATACTTTCCGGACCCTTGTGCTTTCCTACAATATATGCGGTCCGCAATACGGCAACGTTCATGTGCAGGAGGCCTAAATGTGTGAGAAAAAAATGATGTGTCCCTTTAATTAAATAAAATTCCAAAAGATGCAATTTTATTTAGTAATTTGTCCTTTCTGACATTAAGAATAGTGATGAGCGGCAGGGACAATATTCGAATTTGCGATATTTCGCAAATATTTGGTAGAATATTCGTAATATATTCGAGAATTCGCAAATTCGAGATAATTTTCTTGATCGCAAAAAAATCGGCAATGTAATATTCGTGTAATGCGCTTGAAATACAGGCGTCGGTCACTATAGTTTCCTGAAACTGGAGAAAATGGTTGGCATGGCAGAACATTACAATAGCTTTATATGCATATAGAGTGCTCCAATATATTCGCAATTGCGAAATCAGCACCAATGATGCAAATATTTTGGCGCAATACGTGCAACTTCACATTTTAACAGGTCTGACTACTTATTAGTCATTGGTGTATTGTTGTGAACTTGTGACATCACAGCACTATGTATGTAGCATGTATGTATAGACAGCTACACTATATTACTATCTACCCTACACTGACTATATCCCACTAACTATTTATATTATATATATACTAACTAACTAACTATCTAATTTAATGACACAGGAAAGCAGAGAGCACAGCAATAACACTGCTGTCTCTCTCAGATCTGTAAAATACTGCATACAAGGGCTGCTGGAGAGGTTCTTATATAGTAAGTCGCAGGCAACTTTCCGATTGGTTGCTGGGGATGTTGCCAAGCTCAGACAAAGACATTGCAGCCTTCTCATTGGCCAACAAGCAAGAAGGGAGGTTACTGATGAAAAAAAAATCTAGAATATTCAAAATTGCGAATATATACCACTATATTCTAAATATTCGCGAATTCTCGAAGTGCGGATATTCGTGATTAATATTCGCTATTCGAATATTCGAGCCCAACACTAATTAGGAATGAATCTGATATAGTAGCCTGAGAACCTTGTTTAGTAAACTATGCTCATCTTATTCATTAGACACACTAACAAGTGACAGATTTCACCTTTTTTGCTTGTAATGCGGCACCACATTTGCAGTCAGGCTGCTTTATTCAGCAAGGCTTAACCTGTGTATAAAAATTCTGTTAATGTACATGAAACAAAACTCTGTTTTATTATTTTATTTTCTCCAGGGATTACTGTATGAAAATCAGCATTTCAGGGCTAAAGATTAATTTAAATCATTCATGAACTTGCTGATGAATATTGGGTTTTTAAAGAGAACCACTGCGGATCTTAAATACAATTCTTTAATTGTGGTTACTAATTTCTGGCTAGGAGCTTATCTGTTTTTGAGATTACCTTAGGCAAATTGCAGTAATTGCTTTGAAATAATTTATCTTAAAGATTCTAAAAGTCACTTGAAGGTTAAACAAAAATGGTAATAGAGTGTTTCTTGTCTACCAACCACTAACATTATTATCACTCTGCAAAAAGTTTAAAAAAAAGGTGTCTAGAGATTCTTCTAAAACTGAAATCCTCTGCATCTCATGGGAACAGTTCTCTGGGAATGGAGCAGCGCTATAAAATCTACACAACACTATGAGGTCTCAATATATATTCATAATATGTGAGGTTTTTATGAAAATGATTGCATCACATAACCCTTGATTTGTATGAATATCTAAATTAGATTGCAAAGAGCAGTGATTCCTAACCTTATTACCACTGGAGAGTCCTCGTTTTTAACTCTTGCAGGACCCCTACTCATATTTTGTGCGGAATTATTCAGGAATCCCTAGAGTCAGTCTTCTTTCACATGCATGTATGGGGGCATGTATAAAACCCCATAGCTCTCATACCGTTTTTTGTTTTTTTTATAAGTACTTCAATGGTGGAATTTTTATAAGCCTTTTTTTCCTGCAGAGAAAAGCGGGGGAGATTTATTATAGCTCAGCGGCATACTTCAGGCTATGATAAAGAGGCATGCTGCTGGATGCTAGGCACGACATCCAGAAGTCCGTGCACTTGAACTGAAATCTTCGCCAGCCATGTGTTACCTGTGGTTTTTGGTGCAGATTTGATGTGGTCTTGCTATAGATCTCACCCTTAGGGCTTGTTCACACTACCGTGTGAAGCCCGTTCTGTGGACCGAAAATTGCGGTCTGCTATGCACGGGCACCTGCCGTGTGGCAGCCGCATAGGAGTCGCGGCCCCATTCACTTGAATGGGTCCGCGATCCCTCCGTTCCGCAAAAAGATAGAGCAAGCTCTATCTTTTTGCGGTGTGGAAGCACGGAATGGAACCTCAGAAAGCACTCCGTAGTGCTTCCGTAGTGTTCCGTTCCGTGGTTCCATTCCGCATCTCCGGATTTGCAGACCCATTGAAATGAATGGGTCCTAATCCGAGATGCAGAATGGCCACGCAACGGGAACCGTGTATTGCGGATCAGCAAATGCGCCCGCAATACGGGCACGGGCTTCACACGGTCATGTGAACAAGCCCTTAGGGCTCATGCACATGAACGTATATTCTTTCTTTGTCTGTTCTATTTTATTTGCAGACCGTATATGGAACCATTCTTTTCAATGGGTTCTCAAAAAAAATGGAAGTTACTCCGTGTGCATTCTGTTTCCGTATTTCCGTTCAGCCAAAAAATAGGACATGTCCTATTATTGTCCGCATTACGGACAAGGATAGTACTGTTCTATCAGGGGCCAGATGCTCCGTTCCGCAAAATACTGAATGCACACAGACGTCATCCGTTTTTTGTGGACCGCAAAATACATACGGTCCTGTGCGTGAGGCCTTACATTGAAAAGGGTGAAATCCTCACTAGAGAACTGCTTCAAATCCGCACAACAAGTCATTTCCATACGGAACAAAAAAGTAAAGTGCACAGGAGATTTGGCTAATCTCATATACCGTATTTTCCGGCGCATAAGACAACTGGGCGTATCAGACGACCCCCAACTTTTCCAGCTAAAATATAGGGTTTGGGCTATACTCGCCGTATAAGACTACCCCTTCAACGCTATTTACTTTGGCATCAAGATCTGTAGGCAATTGTTGTGCAATTTTCGTCTTTTGCCTCAGTACCATATTATGCCTTTCCTGTACTTTATGAATCGGTACAGATACTGGTGCTGTACTGTATGTACAGATACTGGTGCTGTACTGTATTCACCACCACATGTATCTGCTCCCCAGATAGACTCTGTTTTTTCACCCCAGATAAGATACACACCAAACTTCATTAGAGATCTGCCGTTCCAACATTAGAATTGGCTGAAGTGCAGATGCTCCTGCTTCCCCCTGCCTTCCCTCAGAATCACCAATCCAACCCAGTATACAACAACCAGCCAATCACAGCAAGCGATGTACCGGTATTTTCTGTGCACACTGCATACAAAGCCTGCTTGGATTGGGAGGGTCAGCTCTCCCTGCCTGCCCAGCCCTCCCTGTCTTCAGGACGAGCTGAGCGGTAGTACGCAATGTGATACTGCCGGCATGAGAAAACCACTGAGAGCAGGGAGAGGGGCTGCTTCAGGAGCGGCTGGCCGGGATGCAGTGCACGGTGGTTCAGCTAGAGGGCGTCTGTCCCTCAAGCTGGAGAAGGACAGCTACTCCAGTCCGGCTAGGAAGTAAGTTTCAGCACGCCCTATACCGGGATATAAGACGACACCCGGCGTATAAGACGACCCCCAACTTTTGAGAAGATTTTTATGTGTTAAAAAGTAGTCTAAGGCCTCATGCACACGGCCGTGCCGTTTTTTGCGGTCCGTAAACCGTGGATCCACAAAAAACAGAAGCCACCCGTGTTGCCTTCCGCAATTTGCGGAACGGGCGCTGGCAACATAAATGCCTATTCTTGCCCGCAAAGCGCGGACAAGAATAGGACATGTTATATTTTTTTAACAGGGCCGCGGAACGAAGCCACGGATGCGGACAGCACACGGAGTGCTGTCCGCATCTTTTGTGGCCCCATTGAAGTGAATGGCGGCTCCAAACAAAGGCCGTGTACATGAGGCCTTATACATAGGAAAATACAGTACTTTGTTGGTACTGTATAAAGCTGTGGTTTTTAGCATGAGAATGTGCACCAAAAACACGTATAATCTGCAATGTGTGCAGGCAGACTAAGACTACCTGCACGGGTGCTGGTAAATGCACATAAAAATCGCACAAATTTTATTGTGGATTTATATGTGTGTCTGCACCAAAATCCGCAATGTCTAACAGTGGTTTTTGGTACAGATTTAATGCAGTTTTGCCAAAGATCTCATCTTCCATTGAAAAGGGTGAAATCAGCAGCTAAAACTACAAACATAATTGACATCAGTTCAATTTCTGGATGGAAAAAATCCACAAACTGTAAGTAAAATCATTGTAAACTCATACACTTTGTATGTATTTTGTTTCCATGTCCGTTCCGTTTTTTTGTGGATTGGATGAGGACCCATTAATTTCAATGGATCTGCAAAAAATGCGGAAAGCACACCGTGTGCTTTCGCATCCGTATGTCCGTTCCATAGCCCCGCAAAAAAAATAGAACATGTCCTATTCTTGTCCATTTTGCGGACAAGAATAGGCATTGTTACAATGGATCTGTGGGAAAAAAAATTAATGCCATATGGATGTCATCCTTTTTTTTGCGGATACCCAATTTACAGACCACAAAACACATACGGTTGTGTGAATGTAGCCATACGCAACATGTTCAGATGTCCTAAGGGTGCCTACACATAGTGCAGATTTAGGCTACATTCAGACAACCACAAATTGTGGATCCGCAATAAAAACGGATGATGTCCGTATGGCATTAGTTTTTTTTTTGCGGATCTATTTTTAATAGTGCTTATCCTTGTCCATAAAATGGACAAGAATAGGACGTGTTCTATTTTTTTTGCGGGGCTACTAAAACGGACATACGGATGCAGATAGCACACATTTTTTGCTGACACATTGAAATGAATGATGGGTCTACATCCTATTCACAAAAAAATTGAACTGACACAGAAACAAAATACGTTTGTGTGAATTTAGCCTTATGCGCAGAAAGTCTGCATGAAATCTGCTCTAAAACCACACAAAAAAGCCACATAAATATGCACTATCACTGCTTTGATGCATTTTTGTGTTTTTTATGTGTTTTTTTGTTGCAATTTTTCACATGGATTTTCTGTTTTTCTAAGGCTCCATTCACACGTCCGCAAATGGGTCCGCATTTGTTCCGCAATTTTGCGGAACGGGTGCGGACCCATTCATTTTCTACGGGGACGGAATGGATGCGGACAGCACACAGTGTGCTGTCAGCATCCGCATTTGCGAAGCGCGGCCCCGATCTTCAGGTCCGCAGCTCCGCAAAAGATAGAACATGTCCTATTCTTGTCCGCAGCTTGCGGACAAGAATAGGCATTTCTATAGGGGTGCCCGGCGGGTGTGTTGCGGATATGGAATTTGCGGGTCCGCAACACACCACGGACGTGTGAATGGAGCCTAAACAACTCCATTAACCTCCTCAGGACCGCCGTACGCAGGATTGCGTCTTTGCGGCGGCCCTGCTCTTCTGGGTGGACGCGCCGGCGCGTCCTCTCGCGAGACGCGAGATTTCCTGTGAACGCGCGCACACAGGCGCGCGCGTTCACAGGAACGGAAGGTAAGAGAGTGGATCTCCAGCCTGCCAGCGGCGATCGTTCGCTGGCAGGCTGGAGATGTGTTTTTTTTAACCCCTAACAGGTATATTAGACGCTGTTTTGATAACAGCGTCTAATATACCTGCTACCTGGTCCTCTGGTGGTCCCCTTTGTTTGGATCGACCACCAGAGGACACAGGTAGATCAGTAAATATGTTGCACCAAGCACCACTACACTACACTACACCCCCCCCTGTCACTTATTAACCCCTTATTCACCCTTGATCACCCCTCATCACCCCATATAGACTCCCTGATCACCCCCCTGTCATTGATTACCCCCCTGTCATTGATCAACCCCCTGTAAAGCTCCATTCAGATGTCCGCATGATTTTTACGGATCCACTGATAGATGGATCGGATCCGCAAAACGCATACGGACGTCTGAATGAAGCCTTACAGGGGCGTGATCAATGACTGTGGTGATCACCCCATATAGACTCCCTGATCACCCCCCTGTCATTGATTACACCCCTATCATTGATCAACCCCCTGTAAAGCTCCATTCAGATGTCCGCATGATTTTTACGGATCCACTGATAGATGGATCGGATCCGCAAAACGCATACGGACGTCTGAATGAAGCCTTACAGGGGCGTGATCAATGACTGTGGTTATCACCCCATATAGACTCCCTGATCACCCCCCTGTCATTGATTACCCCCCTGTCATTGATCAACCCCCTGTAAAGCTCCATTCAGATGTCCGCATGATTTTTACGGATCCACTGATAGATGGATCGGATCCGCAAAATGCATACGGACGTCTGAATGAAGCCTTACAGGGGCGTGATCAATGACTGTGGTGATCACCCCATATAGACTCCCTGATCACCACCCTGTCATTGATTACACCCCTGTCATTGATCAACCCCCTGTAAAGCTCCATTCAGATGTCCGCATGATTTTTACGGATCCACTGATAGATGGATCGGATCCGCAAAACGCATACGGGCGTCTGAATGAAGCCTTACAGGGGCGTGATCAATGACTGTGGTTATCACCCCATATAGACTCCCTGATCACCCCCCTGTCATTGATTACACCCCTGTCATTGATCAACCCCCTGTAAAGCTCCATTCAGACGTCCGCATGATTTTTACGGATCCACTGATAGATGGATCGGATCCGCAAAACACATACATGCGTCTCCCTGGAGCCTTCCAGGGGGAATGATCACCCCATATAGACTCCCTGATCACCCCCCTGTCATTGATCACCCCCCCCTGTCATGCTGCATTCAGATGTCCGTATGATTTTTACGGATCCACGGATACATGGATCGGATTCGCAAAACACATACGGACATCTGAATGGAGCCTTACAGGGGGGTGATCAATGACAGGGGGGTGATCACCCCATATAGACTCCCTGATCACCCCCCTGTCATTGATCACCCCCCTGTAAGGCTCCATTCAGACATTTTTTTGGCCCAAGTTAGCGGAAATTTTTTTTTTTTTTCTTACAAAGTCTCATATTCCACTAACTTGTGTCAAAAAATAAAATCTCACATGAACTCCCTATACCCCTCACGGAATCCAAATGCGTAAAATTTTTTAGACATTTATATTCCAGACTTCTTCTCACGCTTTAGGGCCCCTAGAATGCCAGGGCAGTATAAATACCCCACATGTGACCCCATTTCGGAAAGAAGACACCCCAAGGTATTCCGTGAGGGGCATATTGAGTCCATGAAAGATTGAAATTTTTGTCCCAAGTTAGCGGAAAGGGAGACTTTGTGAGAAAAAAAATAAATATCAATTTCTGCTAACTTGTGCCAAAAACAAAAAAATTCTATGAACTCGCCATGCCCCTCATTGAATACCTTGGGGTGTCTTCTTTCCAAAATGGGGTCACATGTGGGGTATTTATACTGCCCTGGCATTCTAGGGGTCCTAAAGCGTGAGAAGAAGTCTGGGATCCAAATGTCTAAAAATGCTCTCATAAAATGAATGTGGGCCCCTTTGCGCATCTAGGCTGCAAAAAAGTGTCACACATGTGGTATCGCCGTACTCAGGAGAAGTTGGGGAATGTGTTTTAGGGTGTCATTTTACATATACCCATGCTGGGTGAGAGAAATATCTTAGTCAAATGCCAACTTTGTATAAAAAAATGGGAAAAGTTGTCTTTTGCCGAGATATTTCTCTCACCCAGCATGGGTATATGTAAAAAGACACCCCAAAACACATTCCCCAACGTCTCCTGAATATGGAGATACCAGATGTGTGACACTTTTTTGCAGCCTAGGTGGGCAAAGGGGCCCACATTCCAAAGAGCACCTTTAGGATTTCACAGGTCATTTACCTACTTACCACACATTAGGGCCCCTGGAAAATGCCAGGGCAGTATAACTACCCCACAAGTGACCCTATTTTGGAAAGAAGACACCCCAAGGTATTCCGTGAGGGGCATGGCGAGTTCCTAGAATTATTTTTTTTTTGTCACAAGTTAGTGGAAAATGATGATTTTTTTTTTTTTTTTTTTCATACAAAGTCTCATATTCCACTAACTTTTGACAAAAAATAAAAACTTCCATGAACTCACTATGCCCATCAGCGAATACCTTGGGGTCTCTTCTTTCCAAAATGGGGTCACTTGTGGGGTAGTTATACTGCCCTGGCATTCTAGGGGCCCAAATGTGTGGTAAGGAGTTTGAAATCAAATTCTGTAAAAAATGACCAGTGAAATCCGAAAGGTGCTCTTTGGAATATGGGCCCCTTTGCCCACCTAGGCTGCAAAAAAGTGTCACACATCTGGTATCTCCGTACTCAGGAGAAGTTGGGCAATGTGTTTTGGGGTGTCTTTTTACATATACCCATGCTGGGTGAGAGAAATATCTTGGCAAAAGACAACTTTTCCCATTTTTTTATACAAAGTTGGCATTTGACCAAGATATTTATCTCACCCAGCATGGGTATATGTAAAAAGACACCCCAAAACACATTCCTCAACTTCTCCTGAATACAGAGATACCAGATGTGTGACACTTTTTTGCAGCCTAGGTGGGCAAAGGGGCCCACATTCCAAAGAGCACCTTTCGGATTTCACTGGTCATTTTTTACAGAATTTGATTTCAAACTCCTTACCACACATTTGGGCCCCTAGAATGCCAGGGCAGTATAACTACCCCACAAGTGACCCCATTTTGGAAAGAAGACACCCCAAGGTATTCCGTGAGGGGCATGGCGAGTTCCTAGAATTTTTTATTTTTTGTCACAAGTTAGTGGAATATGAGACTTTGTAAGAAAAAAAAAAAAAAATCATCATTTTCCGCTAACTTGTGACAAAAAATAAAAAGTTCTATGAACTCACTATGCCCATCAGCGAATACCTTAGGGTGTGTACTTTCCGAAATGGGGTCATTTGTGGGGTGTTTGTACTGTCTGGGCATTGTAGAACCTCAGGAAACATGACAGGTGCTCAGAAAGTCAGAGCTGCTTCAAAAAGCGGAAATTCACATTTTTGTACCATAGTTTGTAAACGCTATAACTTTTACCCAAACCATTTTTTTTTACCCAAACATTTTTTTTTTTATCAAAGACATGTAGAACAATAAATTTAGAGCAAAATTTATATATGGATCTCGTTTTTTTTGCAAAATTTTACAACTGAAAGTGAAAAATGTCATTTTTTTGTAAAAAAATCTGTAAATTTCGATTAATAACAAAAAAAGTAAAAATGTCAGCAGCAATGAAATACCACCAAATGAAAGCTCTATTAGTGAGAAGAAAAGGAGGTAAAATTCATTTGGGTGGTAAGTTGCATGACCGAGCAATAAACGGTGAAAGTAGTGTAGGTCAGAAGTGTAAAAAGTGGCCTGGTCTTTCAGGGTGTTTAAGCACTGGGGGCTGAGGTGGTTAAAGAGGTTGGCCACCATACGCATAAAAAAAAAAAAAAAACAAGAGGTATTAGTAGTGTTGATCGAGCATGCTTGGCCGAACACCAGTTCTGCTCGAGCATTGAGATGATCGCGTGCACTCGAGCGCGATGCTCGAGTCAGTGTATTTAAATCTAGTAGTAAGTATTCCTATACAGCAGAAGTTTCATATTTTATTTTTATTTATGTAGTTCTATAGTGTAATGGATAAGATTCTTGGCTGTAATGTAGAAGGTTGTAAGTTTGAATCCCACCAGAAACTTTTCAGAAATCGAGGCTAAATTAGATTTAAATACACTGGCTGTCCCCAAGCACTGACTCAATATATGGACATAGTTATATATGTAGTCAGAGCAGGGACTCCTAAGCCGAACTAGAGTCCCGACACCCTCCATTTTTCAGAGCAAGGGGTGCCTGGTTTAATGCTCGGGTTCTCCCATTGACTTCCATTGTGCTCGGATGCTCTGTAGGGAACATCGGGAAGAGTTCTACTCGAGCAGTTTGGTGCTCGATCAACACTAGGTATTAGTACACTGCTCAAAAAAATAAAGGGAACACTTAAGCAACACAATGTAACTCAAAGTCAATCACACTTCTGTGAAATCAAACTGTCCACTTCGGAAGCAACACTGAGTGACAATCAATTTCACATGCTGTTGTGCAAATGGGATAGACAACAGGTGGAAATTATAGGCAATTAGCAAGACACCCCCAATAAAGGAGTGGTTCTGCAGGTGGTGACAACAGACCACTTCTCTGTTCCTATGCTTCCTGGCTGATGTTTTGGTCACTTTTGAATGCTGGCGGTGCTTTCACTCTAGTGGTAGCATGAGACGGAGTCTACAACCCACACAAGTGGCTCAGGTAGTGCAGCTTATCCAGGATGACACATCAATGCGAGCTGTGGCAAGAAGGTTTGCTGTGTCTGTCAGCGTAGTGTCCAGAGCATGGAGGCGCTACCAGGAGACACGCCAGTACATCAGGCGACGTGGAGGAGGCCGTAGGAGGGCAACAACCCAGCAGCAGGACCACTACCTCCGCCTTTGTTCAAGGAGGAACAGGAGGAGCACTGCCAGAGCCCTGCAAAAGACCTCCAGCAGGCCACAAATGTGCATGTGTCTGCTCAAACGGTCAGATACAGAGTCCATGAGGGTGATATGAGGGCCCGACGTCCACAGGTGGGGGTTGTGCTTACAGCCCAACACCGTGCAGGACGTTTGTCATTTGCTAGAGAACACCAAGACTGGCAAATACGCCACTGGCACCCTGTGCTCCTCATAGATGAAAGCAGGTTCACACTGAGCACATGTGACAGACGTGACAGAGTCTGGAGACGCCGTGGAGAATGTTCTGCTGCCTGCAACATCCTCCAGCATGACCGGTTTGGCATTGGGTCAGTAATGGTGTGGGGTGGCATTTCTTTGGAGTGCCACACAGCCCTCCATGTGCTCGCCAGAGGTAGCCTGAGTGTGATTAGGTACCGAGATGAGATCCTCAGACCCCTTGTGAGACCATATGCTGGTGCGGTTGGCCCTGGGTTCCTCCTAATGCAAGACAATGCTAGACCTCATGTGGCTGGAGTGTGTCAGCAGTTCCTGCAAGACGAAGGCATTGATGCTATGGACTGGCCCGCCCGTTCCCCAGACCTGAATCCAATTGAGCACATCTGGGACATCATGTCTCGCTCTATCCACCAACAGACTGCACCACAGACTGTCCAGGAGTTGGCATATGCATTAGTCCAGGTCAGGGAGGAGATCCCTCAGGAGACCCTCCGCCACCTCATCAGTAGCATGTACAGGCATTGTAGGGCGGTCATACAGGCACGTGGAGGCCACACTCACTACTGAGCCTCATTTTGACTTGTTTTAAGGACATTACATCAAAGTTGGATCAGCCTGTAGTGTGTTTTTCCACTTTAATTTTGAGTGTGACTCCAAATCCAGACCTCCATGGGTTAAAAAATTTGATTTCCATTTTTAAATTTTTGTGTGATTTTGTTGTCAACACATTCAACTATGTAATGAACAAAGTATTTCAGAAGAATATTTAATTAACTCAGATCTAGGATGTGTTATTTTTGTGTTCAGAATTATTAGGCAAATGAGTATTTTGACCACATCATCCTCTTTATGCATGTTGTCTTACTCCAAGCTGTATAGGCTCGAAAGCCTACTACCAATTAAGCATATTAGGTGATGTTCATCTCTGTAATGAGAAGGGGTGTGGTCTAATGACATCAACACCCTATATCAGGTGTGCATAATTATTAGGCAACTTCCTTTCCTTTGGCAAAATGGGTCAAAAGAAGGACTTGACAGGCTCAGAAAAGTCAAAAATAGTGAGATATCTTGCAGAGGGATGCAGCACTCTTAAAATTGCAAAGCTTCTGAAGCGTGATCATCGAACAATCAAGCGTTTCATTCAAAATAGTCAACAGGGTCGCAAGAAGCGTGTGGAAAAACCAAGGCGCAAAATAACTGCCCATGAACTGAGAAAAGTCAAGCGTGCAGCTGCCAAGATGCCACTTGCCACCAGTTTGGCCATATTTCAGAGCTGCAACATCACTGGAGTGCCCAAAAGCACAAGGTGTGCAATACTCAGAGACATGGCCAAGGTAAGAAAGGCTGAAAGACGACCACCACTGAACAAGACACACAAGCTGAAACGTCAAGACTGGGCCAAGAAATATCTCAAGACTGATTTTTCTAAGGTTTTATGGACTGATGAAATGAGAGTGAGTCTTGATGGGCCAGATGGATGGGCCCGTGGCTGGATTGGTAAAGGGCAGAGAGCTCCAGTCCGACTCAGACGCCAGCAAGGTGGAGGTGGAGTACTGGTTTGGGCTGGTATCATCAAAGATGAGCTTGTGGGGCCTTTTCGGGTTGAGGATGGAGTCAAGCTCAACTCCCAGTCCTACTGCCAGTTTCTGGAAGACACCTTCTTCAAGCAGTGGTACAGGAAGAAGTCTGCATCCTTCAAGAAAAACATGATTTTCATGCAGGACAATGCTCCATCACACGCGTCCAAGTACTCCACAGCGTGGCTGGCAAGAAAGGGTATAAAAGAAGAAAATCTAATGACATGGCCTCCTTGTTCACCTGATCTGAACCCCATTGAGAACCTGTGGTCCATCATCAAATGTGAGATTTACAAGGAGGGAAAACAGTACACCTCTCTGAACAGTGTCTGGGAGGCTGTGGTTGCTGCTGCACGCAATGTTGATGGTGAACAGATCAAAACACTGACAGAATCCATGGATGGCAGGCTTTTGAGTGTCCTTGCAAAGAAAGGTGGCTATATTGGTCACTGATTTGTTTTTGTTTTGTTTTTGAATGTCAGAAATGTATATTTGTGAATGTTGAGATGTTATATTGGCTTCACTGGTAAAAATAAATAATTGAAATGGGTATATATTTGTTTTTTGTTAAGTTGCCTAATAATTATGCACAGTAATAGTCACCTGCACACACAGATATCCCCCTAAAATAGTTAAAACTAAAAACAAACTAAAAACTACTTCCAAAAATATTCAGCTTTGATATTAATGAGTTTTTTGGGTTCATTGAGTACTTGGTTGTTGTTCAATAATAAAATTAATCCTCAAAAATACAACTTGCCTAATAATTCTGCACTCCCTGTATAATCAGAGAAATACTGTGTATGTATAATTTTTCTAATGTGTTCAGCATAGTATGGTCGCATAGATGAGAGGCTATGTGGGCGGAGCAGCTGCTAAGTGAAAGAAAATATCACAGCATACATTACAGCAAGCATCTTCAGAGGAGTGGACACATAAAATCCCTGGTCAACTGTGATACTATAATAACAACAGCATAGAGAAGTGATTTTGACATCCAGGATATGGTCAAAAGGAAATTAGTCTGGTCTATACATTACCAATATACAGTCGATATAAAAAGTCTACACACCCCTGTTAAAATGTCAGGTTTCTGTGATGTAAAAAAATGAGACAAAGATAAATAATTTCAGAACTTTTTCCACCTTTTATTGTGACCTATAAACTGTACCACTCAATTGAAAAACAAACTGAAATATTTTAGGTGAAGGGAAGAAAACGAAAAAAATTTAAATAATGTGGCTGCATAAGTGTGCACACCCTATTATGACTGGGGATGTAGCTGTGTTCAGAATTAAGCAATCACATTCAAAATCATCTTAAATAGGAGTCAGCATACACCTGCCATCATTTAAAGGGCCTCTGATTAACCCCAAATAAAGTTCAGCTGCTCTAGTTGGTCTTTCCTAAAATTTTCTTACGGTAGTCGCATCCCACAGCAAAAGCCATGGTTCACAGAGAGCTTCCAAAGCATCAGAGGGATCTCATTGTTAAAAGGTTTCAGCCAGGAGAAGGGTACAAAAGAATTTTCAAAGGCATTAGATATACCATGGAACACAGTGAAGACAGTCATGATCAAGTGGAGAATATATGGCACAACAGTGACATTACCAAGAACTGGACGTCCCTTCAAAATTGATGAAAAGACAAGAAGAGGCTACCAAGAGGCCTACAGCAACATTAAAGGAGCTGCAGGAATATATGGCAAGTACTGGCTGTGTGGTACATACTGTATGACAACAATCTCCCGTATTCTTCATATGTCTGGGCTATGGGGTAGAGTGGCAAGACAAAAGCCTTTTCTTACGAAGAAAAACACCCAAGCCAGACTACATTTTGCAAAAACACATCTGAAGTCTCCCAAAAGCATGTGGGAAAAAGTGTTATGGTCTGCTGAAACCAAGGTTGAACTTTTTGGCCATAATTCCAAAAGGTATGTTTGGCGCCAAAAATAACACTGCACATCACCAAAAGAACACCATACCCACAGTGAAGCATGGTGGTGGCAGCATCATGCTTTGGGGATGTTTTTCTTCAGCTGGAACTGGGGCCTTAGTTAAGCTAGAGGGAATTATGAACAGTTCCAAATACCAGTCAATATTGGCACAAAACCTTCAGGCTTCTGCTAGAAAGCTGAACATGAAAAAGGCACTTCATCTTTTAGCATGACAACGACCCAAAGCATACATCCAAATCAGCAAAGGAATGGCTTCACCAGAAGAAAATGAAAGTTTTGGAATGGCCCAGCCAGAGCCCAAACCTGAATCCAATGGTGATCTGAAGAGGGCTGTGAACAGGAGATGTCCTCGCATTCTGACAGATTTGAAGTGTTTTTGCAAAGAAGAGTGGGCAAATCTTGCCAAGTCAAAATGTGCCATAATGATAGAATCATACCCAAAAAGACTGAGTGCTGTAATAAAATCAAAAGGTGTTTCAACAAATTATTAGTTTAAGGGTGTGCACACTTATGCAACCATATTATTTTTATATTTTTTCTTCCCTCTACCTAAAAGATTTCAGTTTGTTTTTCAATTGAGTTGTACAGTTTATAGGTCACATTAAAGGTGGAAAAAGTTCTGAAATGATTTATCTTTGTTCATTTTTGTACATCACAGAAACCTGACATTTTAACAGGGGTGTGTAGACATTTTATATCCACTGTATATCAGCACTAAACTAATAATATCAAGAGCAATATCATCTGAACTATTATCCTGATATCTTCCTCCTATGCAGTTGCAAGAAAAAGTGTGTGAACACTTTGGAATGATATGGATTTCTGCACAAATTGGTCAAAAAATGTGATCTGATCTCCATCTAACTCACAACGATAGACAACACAGCCTGTTTAAACTAATAACACACAAAGAATTTAATGTTACAATGTTTTTATTGAACACACCATGTAAACATTCACAATGCAGGTGGAAAAAGTATGTGAACCCCTAGACTAATGACATCTCCAAGAGCTAATTGGAGTGAGGTGTCAGCCAACTGGAGTCCAATCAATGAGATGAGATTGGAGGTGTTGGTTACAGCTGCCCTGCCTTATAAAAAACACGCACCAGTTCTGGGTTTGCTTTTCACAAGAAGCATTGCCTGATGTGAATGATGCCTTGCACAAAAGAGCTCTCAGAAGACTTACTATTAAGAATTGTTGACTTGCATACAGCTGGAATGGGTTAGAAACATATCTCCAAAAGCCTTGCTGTTCATCAGGCCACGGTAAGACAAATTGTCTATAAATGGAGAAAGTTCAGCACTGCTGCTACTATCCCTAGAAGTGGCAGTCCTGTAAAGATGACTGCAAGAGCATAGCGCAGACTGCTCAATGAGGTGAAGAAGAATCCTAGAGGTTCAGCTAAAGACTTACAAAAGTCTCTGGTATATGCTAACATCCCTGTTAGCGAATCTATGATACGTAAAACACTAAACAAGAATGGATTTCATGGGAGGATACCACAGAGGAAGCCACTGCTGTCTAAAAAAAAAACATTGCTGCACGTTTACAGTTTGCACAAGAGCACCTGGATGTTCCACAGCAGTACTGGCAAAATATTCTGTAGACAGATGTAACCAAAGTTGAGTTGCTTGGAATAAACACACCACACTATGTGTGGAGAAAAAGAGGCACAGCACACCAATATCAAAACCTCATCCCAACTGTGAAGTATGGTGGTGGGGGCATCATGGTTTGGGGCTGCTTTGCTGCGTCAGGGCCTGGACGGATTGCTATAATCAAAGGAAAAATGATTTCCTAAGTTTATCAAGACATTATGCAGGAGAACTTAAGTCCATCTGTCCACTAGCTGAAGCTCAACAGAAGATGGGTGTTGCAACAGGACAACGACCCAAAGCATAGAAGTAAATCAACAACAGAATGGATTAGACAGAAGAAAATACGCCTTCTGGAGTGGCCCAGTCAGAGTCCTGACCTCAACACGATTGAGATGCTGTGGCATGACCTCAAGAAAATGATTCACACCAGACATCCCAAGAATATTGCTGAACTGAAAAAGTTCTTTAAAGAGGAATGGTCAAGAATTACATGTCTGATCTGCAACTACAGGAAACGTTTGGTTGAAGTTATTGCTGCCAAAGGAGGTTCAATCAGTTATTAACCACCTCAGCCCACCTAGCTTATACACCCTTAATGACCAGGCCACTTTTCACACTTCTGACCTACACTACTTTAACCGTTTATTGCTCGGTCATGCAACTTACCACCCAAATGAATTTTACCTCCTTTTCTTCTCACTAATAGAGCTTTCATTTGGTGGTATTTCATTGTTGCTGACATTTTTACTTTTTTTGTTATTAATCAAAATTTAACGATTTTTTTGCAAAAAAATGACATTTTTCACTTTCAGTTGTAAAATTTTGGGAAAAAAACGACATCCATATATAAATTTTTCTCTAAATTTATTGTTCTACATGTCTTTGATAAAAAAAAATGTTTAGGTAAAAAAAAAATGGTTTGGGTAAAAGTTATAGCGTTTACAAACTATGGTACAAAAATGTGAATTTCCGCTTTTTGAAGCAGCTCTGACTTTCTGAGCACCTGTCATGTTTCCTGAGGTTCTACAATGGCCAGACAGTACAAACACCCCACAAATGACCCCATTTTGGAAAGTAGACACCCTAAGGTATTCGCTGATGGGCATAGTGAGTTCATAGAACTTTTTATTTTTTGTCACAAGTTAGCGGAAAATGATGATTTTTTTTTTCTTACAAAGTCTCATATTCCACTAACTTGTGACAAAAAATAAAAAGTTCTATGAACTCACTATGCCCATCAGCGAATACCTTGGGGTGTCTTCTTTCCAAAATGGGGTCACTTGTGGGGTAGTTATACTGCCCTGGCATTCTAGGGGCCCAAATGTGTGGTAAGTAGTTTGAAATCAAAATGTGTAAAAAATGGCCGGTGAAATCCGAAAGGTGCTCTTTGGAATGTGGGCCCCTTTGCCCACCTAGGCTGCAAAAAAGTGTCACACATGTGGTATCTCCGTACTCAGGAGATGTTGGGCAATGTGTTTTGGGGTGTTATTTTACATATACCCATGCTGGGTGAGAGAAATATCTTGGCAAAAGACAACTTTTCCCATTTTTTTATACAAAGTTGGCATTTGACCAAGATATTTATCTCACCCAGCATGGGTATATGTAAAATGACACCCCAATACACATTGCCCAACTTCTCCTGAGTACGGCGATACCAGATGTGTGACACTTTTTTGCAGCCTAGATGCGCAAAGGGGCCCACATTCCTTTTATGAGGGCATTTTTAGACATTTGGATCCCAGACTTCTTCTCACGCTTTAGGGCCCCTAGAATGACAGGGCAGTATAAATACCCCACATGTGACCCCATTTTGAAAAGAAGACACCCCAAGGTATTCAATGAGGGGCATGGCGAGTTCATAGAATTATTCTCACAAAGTCTCCCTTTCCGCTAACTTGGGACAAAAATTTCAATCTTTCATGGACTCAATATGCCCCTCACGGAATACCTTGGGGTGTCTTCTTTCCGAAATGGGGTCACATGTGGGGTATTTATACTGCCCTTGCATTCTAGGGGCCCTAAAGCGTGAGAAGAAGTCTGGAATATAAATGTCTAAACATTTTTACGCATTTGGATTCCGTGAGGGGTATGGTGAGTTCATGTGAGATTTTATTTTTTGACACAAGTTAGTGGAATATGAGACTTTGTAAGAAAAAAATAATAATTTCCGCTAACTTGGGGTGATCAATGACAGGGGGGTGATCAGGGAGTCTATATGGGGTGATCACCCCCCTGTCATTGATCACCCCACTATAAGGCTCCATTCAGATGTCCGTATGTGTTTTGCGGATCCGATCTATGTATCAGTGGATCCGTAAAAATCATATGAACATCTGAATGCAGCCTTACAGGGGGGTGATCAATGACAGGGGGGTGATCAATGATAGGGGGGTGATCAGGGAGTCTATATGGGGTGATCACCCCCCTGTCATTGATCACCCCCCTATAAGGCTCCATTCAGATGTCCGTATGTGTTTTGCGGATCCGATCCATGTATCAGTGGATCCGTAAAAATCATACGGACATCTGAATGCAGCCTTACAGAGGGGTGATCAATGACAGGGGGGTAATCAATGACAGGGGGGTGATCAATGACAGGGGGGTGATCAGGGAGTCTATATGGGGTGATCACCCCCCTGTAAGGCTCCATTCAGATGTCCGTATGTGTTTTGCGGATCCGATCCTTGTATCAGTGGATCCGTAAAAATCATACGGACGTCTGAATGGAGCCTTACAAGGGGGTGATCAATGACAGGGGGGTGATCAGGGAGTCTATATGGGGTGATCACCCCCCTGTAAGGCTCCATTCAGATGTTCGTATGTGTTTTGCGGATCCGATCCATGTATCAGTGGATCCGTAAAAATCATACGGACGTCTGAATGGAGCCTTACAAGGGGGTGATTAATGACAGGGGGGTGATCAGGGAGTCTATATGGGGTGATCACCCCCCTGTAAGGCTCCATTCAGACGCCTGTATGTGTTTTGCAGATCCGATCCATGTATCCGTGGATCCGTAAAAAACATACGGACATCTGAATGCAGCCTTACAGGGGGGTGATCAATGACAGGGGGGTGATCAATGACAGGGGGATGATCAGGGAGTCTATATGGGGTGATCACCCCCGTCATTGATCACCCCCCTGTAAGGCTCCATTCAGACGTCCGTATGCGTTTTGCGGATCCGATCCATTTATCAGTGGATCCGTAAAAATCATACAGACATCTGAATGGAGCCTTACAGGGGGGTGATCAATGACAGGGGGGTGATCAATAACAGGGGGGTGATCAGGGAGTCTATATGGGGTGATCAGGGGTTCATAAGGGGTTAATAAGTGACAGGAGGGTGTAGTGTAGTGGTGTTTGGTGCTACTTTACTGAGCTACCTGTGTCCTCTGGTGGTCGATCCAAACAAAAGGGACCACCAGAGGACCAGGTAGCAGGTATATTAGACGCTGTTATCAAAACAGCGTCTAATATACCTGTTAGGGGTTAAAAAAATCGCATCTCCAGCCTGCCAGCGAACGATCGCCGCTGGCAGGCTGGAGCTCCACTCGCTTACCTTCCGATCCTGTGAACGCGCGCGCCTGTGTGCAAGCGTTCACAGGAAATCTCGCGTCTCGCGAGATGATGCGTAGATGCGTGACTGTGCGCAGGGCTGCCGCCTCCGGAACGCGATCCTGCGTTAGGCGGTCCGGAGGCGGTTAAATCCAAGGGTTCACATACTTTTCCACCTGCACTGTGAATGTTTACATGGTGTATTCAATAAAACATGGTAACATTTAATTCTTTGTGTGTTATTAGTTTAAGCAGACTGTGATTGTCTATTGTTGTGACTTGACTACCAAACTGGCAACCACATACTGTAAGTGACTTTTTCACTTTAAAAAAATAAAATAAAATACTGTTTCTATTTTTATCCTTATTTTTAGTCTTTACCCTTATTTTTATATTCTTTTTTTTTTAAGTTGATCAACTACACCAAACAATGCTTATGTGATATGTCTCTATATACAGTATAGGGTGGATGTCTGATAGGATTAACCCTAATTTTTCAGGGAGATTAGTCACACATCCACATATTTGTATGTGCACTTTATGTTTATAGTAAATATGTATATATTTCTATACTAGCTGACTATTGATTATACATACAGTGCCAGATAGCGGAGTGCCCCCCAACCAATTCATTATCTTCACGTATATACATCTAATATATAAAGCTAAGTGTATATGTGTGTGTGTGTATGTATTTATGTCCGCTAAAGGAATCTGCACCGTCGCATTTACAATCATGAAATTTGGCACACAGGTACATCAGGTGTCCGGGAAGTTTTTAGACCGGGTCTCAGCTCTCTAGGATGTACTGTTTCTTAGACATTCCCAAAAAATTACCTGCATTAGCCAATACAAGCCCCCAGCTTTCATGCACACGGTCACATGTCCCTTATCAGCCAATAGAAGCTCGCAGGTCCTACTCCAGGTTTCCATAACTGATCACAGGTTTTAGAAGTTAGCAAGTCCTTAAATATTCAGTCATATGACGTGTCAGGATTAGATACACAGCTCAGCAGACAGTATCCCCCATGATAGGATTAGATACACAGCTCAGCAGGCAGTATCACACAGGATAGGATATTAGATACACAGCTCAACAGACAGTATCACACATGACAGGATTAGATACACAGCTCAGCAGACAGTATCACACAGGAAAGGATTAGATACACAGCTCATCAGACAGTATCACACAAGATAGGATTAGATACACAGCTCAGCAGACTATCACACAACATAAGATTAGATACACAGCTCAGCAGACATTATCACAGAACATAAGATTAGATACACAGCTCAGCAGACATTATCACACAGGATAGGATTAGATACACAGCTCAGCAGATGGTATCACACAGGATAGGATTAGATACACAGCTCAGCAGACAGTGGGGTGGGGTGGTGTAGAGGTCACTGTTATGGGGTATACTGTCGATATTTTTTAACAACACAACATTAAATGAAATAGATGAAATATACCCGTGCAAAGCTGGGTCCATCTGCTAGTGTATATATACACACACATACAGTGCCTTGAAAAAGTATTCACCCCTTTGACTTTTTTTTTTTCGGATTTTGGTGCCTCACAACCTGGAATTAACATGGATTGTTTTAGGATTTGCATCATTTAATTTACAGAACATGCCCACAACTTTGAATATATTTGTTTTGTTTTTATTGTGAAGCAAAGAACAAATAGGACAAAATAACAGAAAAAGTCAATGTGCATAATTATTCACCCCCTAAAGTCAATACTTTGTGGAGCCACCTTTTGTGGCAATCACAGCTCCAAGTCGCTTTGGATAAGTCTCTATGAGCAGTTGCCACATCTTACCACTGGAATTTTTGCCCATTCCTCCTTGCAAAACTGATCCAGCTCCTTCAAGTTGGATGGTTTGAGCTTGTGAACAGCAATCTTTAAGTCTGACCACAGATTTTCTATTGGATTGAGATCTGGGCTTTGACCAGGCCATTCTAACACATTTACATGTTTCCCCTTAAACGACTCAAGTGTTGCTTTAGCAGTGTGTTTGGGGTCATTGTCCTGCTGGAAGGTGAACCTCCGTCCTAGCCTCAAATCACACAAAGAGTGGTGCAGGTTTTGCTCAAGAATATCCCTGTATTTAGCACCATCCATCTTTCCCCCAACTCTGACCAGTTTCCCAGTCCTGGGTGCTGAAAAACATCCCCACAGCATGATGCTGCCACCACCATGTCTCACTGTGGGGATGGTGTTCTTTGGGTGATGTGATGTGTTGGGTTTGCGCCAAACAGCATTTTCTTTGATGGCCGAAAAGTTTAATTTTAGTCTCCCCAGTCCAGAGTACCTTACTCCATACATTTTGGGAGTCTCCCACATGCCTTTTCACAAACTCACAACGTGCCTTTTTGTTTTTAGCTGAAAGTAAAGCCACTCTGCCATAAAGCCCAACTCTATGGAGCGTACGGCTTATTGTAGTCCTATGTACAGATCCTCCAGTCTCTGCTGTGGAACTCTGCAGCTCCTCCAGCATTACCTTACGTCTTTGTGCTGCCTCTCTGATTAATGCCCTCCTTGCCTGGTCCGTGAGTTTTGGTAAGCGGCCGTCTCTTGGCAGGTTTGCTGTTGCCATGTTTTTTCCATTTGGTTATGATAGATTTGATGGTGCTCCTGGGGATAATCAAAGATTTGGATATGATTTTATAAATTAACCCTGACTTGTACTTCTCAACAACATTGTCCCTTACTTGTTTGGAGAGTTCCTTGGTCTTCATGGCAGTGTTTGGTTAGTGATGCCTCTTGCTCAGGTGTTGCAGCCTCTGGGGTCTTTCAAAAAATGTGTGTATATGTAATGACAGACCATGTGACACTTAGATTGCACACAGGTGACATAATTTCACTAATTATGTGACTTCTGAAGGTAATTGGTTGCACCAGAGCTTTTATGGGCTTCCTAACAAAGGGGATGAATACATGCGCATAAGGCAATTTTCTGTTTTCTATTTCTAAACAATAGTTTTATTTATATATTTTTCTCATTTCACTTCACCAACTTAGACTATTGTGTTCTTATCCATCACATAAGATTATGATTAACAAAACATTGAACTTAAGGATACAATGTAGCAAAATCTGAAAAAAAATTGTGGGGGGTGAATACTTTTGCAAGACACTGTATATACATGTATATATACACAGACATATATAAATGTATATATACACTCACATATACAGCGATGGACGAACATCGGCCGGGACGATTCACAAAAGCAATCGCTTGAAAGAGATCAAATGTTTGCGAACCGCAAGTTCGGGGCAGGCCCCATTCACTTTAATGGTAGGCAAAACTGAAAAACCGTCAGGTCATATTTGCAGTCACCAAATATGTACTAGAAGTGCACACATTGTCTCACAACATAGACAGTGACATACCAGAGGGGGATCAATGGCAAAAATTCCTACAAAAAATATGTATTTTAATCAGATGCCATTTTTATTCATCTTAAAGGGAAACTGTCAAAAATGTGCCATGCTGGAGCCTAGACAATTTTTATTTTAGACCACGGGAGTACAGGCCCCAAACATTTGGCATTCACCGGACATAAAACAACAAGTGATTATGTGGTTGGAGGTATATTAGACGTCATTGGATATTAGTTTTACTGCAGGCCAGTGGAGTACAGGCCCCAAACATTAGGCATTCACCATACAGAAAAGAAAAAATTATAATGTTGCAGGAGGTACATTAGGCGGTCACTGTATAACAATTTTACTGTTGGCCAGTTAGATTACAGGCCCCAAAAATTATGCATTCACCATACAGAAAAAAACAAGCGATTATGTGGCTGGAGATATATTAGATGGTCAATGGATATCAATTTTACTGTAGGCAAGTGGAGTACAGGCCCCAAAAATTATTAATTCACATACAGAAAAGATCAAGTCATTATGTGGCTGGAGGTATATTAGACGGTCATTGAATATAAATTTTACTGCAGGCCATTGTAGTACATGCCCCAAACATTATTCATTCATCGTACAGAAAACATCAAGCGATTATGTGGCTGGAGGTATATTAGACTGTCATTGGATAACAATTTTACTTCATGCCAGTGGAGTACAGGCCCCAAAAATTATTCATTCACCATACAGAAAAGAACAATTGATAATGTGGCTGGAGGTACATTAGGCGGTTGTCGTATAACAATTTTACTGTTGGCCAGTTAGATATTGGCCCCAAAAATTATGCATTCACTGTACATAAAAAATCAAGTGATTATGTGGCTGGAAGTATATTAGACGTTCAATAGATATCAATATTTCTGCAGGCCAGTGGACTGCAGGCCCCAAAAATTATTCATTCACCATACAGAAAAGAACAATTGATAATGTGGCTGGAGGTACATTAGGCGGTCGCTGTATAACAATTTTACTGTTGGCCAGTTAGATATAGGCCCCAATAATTATGCATTCACCAGACATAAAAGATCAAGTGATTATGTGGCTGGAGGTATATTAGACGTTCAATAGATATCAATTTTACTGCAGGCCAGTGGACTACAGGCCCCAAAAATTATTCAATCACCGTATAGAAAAGAACAATTGATAATTTGACTGAAGGTACTTTAGGCGGTCACCGTATAACAATTTTACTGTTGGCCAGTTACATTAAAGTCCCCAAAAATTCTGCATGCAACGTACAGAAAAGATCAAGTCATTATGTGGCTGAAGGTATATTAGGCGGTCATTGTATATCAATTTTACTGCAGGCCAGTTGAGTACAGGCCCCAAACATTAGGCATTCACCGGACAGAAAACATCAAGTGATTATGTGGCTGGAGGTATATTAGACGGTCATTGGATATCAATTTTACTGCAGGCCAGTACAAATACATATGAATACAAAAGAACTAAAAATATAAAATTGGATTAAAAACATGGCTAACGAAATCCCCCCTCTAAAATTCAATTAAACGTAGTCATCACAGGTGTTGAAATCCTCCAAGATCCATGCCTCATTCATTTTTAGAAATGTTGTGAGCGAGGCGAGTGCGCTTATCGGTCACGATCCCACCTGCTAAGCTGAATTTCCTTTCGGACAGGACACTCGACGAGGGGCAAGACAGAGTTCCATGGCAAGCATGCACACCCAGTAGTCAAGGGGTTCCTCGCTTCTCAGAGCGTCCACATCAGCCGTTAACCAGATGTAATCGTACACCTGTCGGTCTAGGCGTTCCCTGAGGCTGGATACGATGGGTTGGCTGCAAGAAGGATCTTATATCCGAAGTGACCAACACATCTTCAAACCGCCCTCTTATTGCATGCGCGGTGGAATTGGTATCGGCAACTGTTTCTCTATAGGTGGAAATTCCTCTGCCAGTGCCCGCAACAGCAGAATGCAGCATCTCTAAAAGCAAGGCCTGGAAATGCTGCATTCTGACAGCCCTCTGTGATGCTGGTAACATATCTGACATTTTGTGTTTGTACAGGGGGTCTAAGTATGTTGTCACCCAGTACTGGTCCTTGCCCCTTATGCTTTTTATACAGGGGTCCCTCTTCAAACACTAGAGAATGAAGGCCCCCATTTGCACTAAATTGGAAGCAGTGGAGCACCCTGGCTCCTGCTCAATGCCCAGGAGAATGTCCTCCTCGGTCTCCTCCCCCCATCCACAGACAAAACCAGGGATCCCCGAAAAGTTTAAAGCCTGCTCTTCTTGCTCATCCTCCTCCTTCCTCCAGCCACCATCCTCCTCTGACTCCTCTTCAGACTCCTGCTGACCTGTCTCAGATGGAGTAGCCCCCCTGCGAATTCATTATGCATTGCGACTTCCTCATCTTCCTGCTCCTTCTCCTCGACATTTTGATCAATTACACAATGCAATGCACGCTTCATAAAAAAGGCGTAAGGTACGATGTTACTGACGGCGCCCTGGCTGCGACTGACCAGTTTGGTGATCTCATCAAATGGCCGCAGAAGTCTGCATGCGTCGCGCATGAGCAGCCACTGGCGCGGTAAAAAAAAAAACTAGCTCCCAGAACCTGTCCTGCCACAGAGTTCGTACAGGTAGTCGTTAATGGCACATTTTTGCTGGAGCAGCCTATGAAGCCTATACAAGGTGGAGTTCCAGCGCGTTGGGCAGTCACAAATCAGACATCTGACGGGCAGGAGGTGTCGCCGCTGAATGTCAGCATGGCAGTGTAAGATCTTCTAAATTGGCTAGAGATTTTCCTGCCCGGCCGCAAGACGTCCTTGACCCTGGGGTATTTGGCAACGAATCGCTGCACGACTAAGTTCAGGACGTGTGCCATGCACGGCATGTGTGTTATTTTGTCCTGTTTCAGCGCGCTCAGCAGATTGGCACCGTTGTCCACAATACTTTACCAACTGTCAAATTGAGTGGGTTTAGCCACTGATCGGCCTGTGACCGCAGAGCTGAAAGCAGTGCAAGACCGGTGTGGCTCTTGGCTTCCAGGCACAACAGCCACAGCACAGCATGGCAATGTCTCACCTGGCACATCAAATAGGTTCTGGGGAGCTTGGGGGGTGCAGCGGAAGAGGTGGTAGCAGTGGAAAAGGCGGAGTCAGCCGAGGAGGAGACGGAGGATTGAGTAGGAGGAGGAGAAGAAGAGGCAGGCCTGCATGCAATCTTTGGTGGTAACACAAAATCCACACGGGTGCCACGGGTTACATGCTTGACAGCTGTCAGAAAGTTCACCCAGTAGCCAGTAAAAGTTATGTGCCTTCCCTGCCCGTGTTTGCTAGACCACGTGCCTGTGGTCAGATGTATCTTGGCACTGACACTGTGTGCCAGAGATACATTCAATTGCCGCTGAACGTGGCCATATAGCTCTGGGATGCACTTCTGAGAGAAGTATTTCTTTCCGGGGACCTTCCATTGCAGTGTGCCAATGGCCACAAATTTTCTAAAGGCCTCCGAGTCCACCAGTTTATATGACAAGCAAACAAACAGAAAACGGAGCTCACACAGTACCGTTGAAAAAACGCCATGAAAACATCATGAAAAATGAAGGAGGTGACAAGCGTATCTAAAAAATATTTAAATATACAATAAATTATGCATATAAAGGATATGCAGGATGAGTCTCAATGATGTTGACCACATGGCTAAGGTATTAAAACCACATACATATGCTAAAGTGCATGGACTAGAGTAAATTCACAGTGATCACCAGGTATAAGAGGTCACCTTGACCCAATGCCAATAGGACTAAAAGGCAGAGACTCACCTAATGATGACATTGTGCTGTACCAAACAGGATGGCACTACCCCGGATGGCGCTAGTCATGTGATGGGACGGTCTTGGCGTAAGGACGCAGGTGTTTTCTAATAGATGGGTAAAAAATTCCTCTGACTCTAGCGGAGGGGATATGGTGTGGTGGTGGTGTCTTTGGGGTGCAGATAGAGAGGATGAAGAGGGTGCAGAAGCGGAAAGGCTGAGTGAGCCAAACAACCAAGTCTAGTGCATCCTTTGACGTCATCTTACGCACCTTCTGCAACTTCCCATTTAAGCTCCGGTCTGGTGCACCTGCCCAAACCCTAATACCCCTGGGGAATGGCCTGCCTCTTCCTCTGCCTGTCATTTTCAAAATGACCCTGTGACAAAAGTTCCTATAGAAGAGCAGTATTTGTGGAAAAAGGTATATCACACACCTGCCTCAATCACTTTTTTGGGGGGGTAACTGGTAAATCACAGCAGTAGAAATTATTTGTTCCAATAGCGTTTGGCACTCTGTGTAGCTGCAGTAACGCAGCAAAACTGCAAACAAATGCTGCACTACCTAAATGCACTATATAGAAAGTATATTATTGTATATCACACCCCTGCTTCAATCCGTTTTTTTGGGGGGCAACTGATATATTACACCAGGAGAAATTATTTGTTCCAATAGCATTTGTCACTTTGTGTATCTGCGGTAACGCAACAAAACCACAAACAAATGCTGCACTACCTACATGCACTATATAGAAAGTATATTATTGGTAAAGCACACCCCTGCTTCAATCAGTATTTTGGGGGGGCAACTGGTATATCACACAAGTAGAAATAATTTTTTCCAATAGCGTTTTGCACTACGTGTAGCTGGGTAATGCAGCACTACCTAAATGCACTATATAGAAAGTATATTATTGGTATATAACACCCCTGAAAACAAATTCTGCACTACCTAAATGCACTATATATATAAAGTATATTATTATTATATCACACCCCTGCTTGAATCAGCTTTTTGGGGGGCAACTAGTATGTCACACCAGTAGAAAGTATTTGTTCTAATAGCGTTTGTCTCTATTAGGGCATAGGTGTATTGAGGAGACAGAATATGAGCTGGCTTGTACTCACCAGCCAATTTCAGTGTTAGGTGCCAGAAATACGCCCCATGTGGTGGATGCATTTCCTGGACCAAGCACTGCTCCTCTGACCTGAACTGTGGCCTGAACACACAGAATCATCATTCCTTGTGATGCTGTGAGTTCCTGCCCAAGTGATGTGTGAATAAGGCGTCAATGAAACTGCCAGGATTCCAAGTGTTTAAGTGCACACTGGTTTGGAGTAAAAGGTATAAAGTATAGACTAAATACACTTGGAAATGCAGTACAATTGTTGACATTCATAATATTTTTTTACATATACGGTGCTAGAAAACCTACTGAAAGAAGTTTCAACCTGATATTTTATGTCAATGATTTCATCCGTTGCACAAAACATACTAAAAGTATAAAGAAAAATGCAACATTGTGAGTGTGATCTTGCAAGTGTATTGTATATTTACTTCATTTATGATATATATCACTAGTTAAATATTAGATTTGTCTTTTTTCACAGTTATGATTTTTTACAGTTATTTATATGGTACCACAAGACAGAATAATAATAATTAAAAAAAAATGTTAAAATTTGAATTTCCTATTCTAATTATGTATTGGAAAGTTACCGTAATTGAACTCACTAATTAATATGTTTAACTCCTGCTGCTTACCAGCGATTGATATGGTTTGTGGGTGATATTGGAGGATTTCCACAATACTATGAGCAGTGGTTATAAAACATGCAATAGGGAAAAAAGGGTTTTTGTATCTATTGAAATATGTCACCAACAGTTCCAGCACTGATGAGCTGTGAGCTACAGAGTATGAGAATGCACAAGAGAAATTGTGTAGATATGTATAGAAGTAGATGTGGGGAGTGAAAAAGGATATTATATATCAGGGTATTGAGACAAAAGGGCATAGGTGTATTGAGGAGACAGAATATGAGCTGGCTTGTACTCACCAGCCAATTTCAGTGTTAGGTCCCAGAAATACGCCCCATGTGGTGGATGCATTTCCTAGACCAAGCACTGCTCCTCTGACCTGAACTGTGGCCTGAACACACAGAATCATCATTCCTTGTGATGCTGTGAGTTCCTCTTCATAAAAGAATCCCGGCACCCATGTTATTTATCAAATTATTCCAATCCACATAAATTCCTTTCCATTTTGGCTTAATTTGTGTTGAATAAATTATTTATTCACCCATGTGGAAGCGAACTTTCAGCTCAATACTAGATCCTTTCTTAAGTAAAGTGGGTATGACAAAACCATCTTTATATAGCCAAAGTGCATGTACAATACATAATGAATCAACTATCATAATTACATCATGATTAATAATAAGGCGCAACAATAAATGCCAAAATGCAATATACACATAAACAAATACATAAAGTATCAGCAGAATTGCATACTGAATGTCATACTTTTAGTCCGGCTGCCTCTCGCCGCGCGCTGCCGTGCTGCCGCCGGAACTCTGCCCCCGCCCCCATTATAGTCAATGGGGACAGAGCGGCAGTCCGGGGGCACACGTGAACTAGCGGCAGGACGGATTCGACAGGCTGTTCACCTGCCGGAACAGTCTGCTGGACTCCCCTGACGCTAATTTGAAATTACCCTTACTAGCTGTACTCACCTTCCCTGATGTTCTTCCGGGCCCACGCTATGTCCTGACATGTACAGTGTCAGGATGTAGTGCACGTAGACATGCACTATGACCTGATGCTGTGCGCTGTCAGATCACAGTAAAGCGCGGCAGGAAGAAAACCAGGGAGGGTAAGGGAATCTGCCAAGTAGTAGCGCCGTCCAGAGCTGGAGAGGTAAGTTTATTTTTATTTAATTTTTAAATGTCTGATCTGAGGTCTTATTGGGGCTGATCTGAGGGTGGGGAGTGGCTGATGGGCATCTGATCTGATCTGAGGCTGGGGGGTCTTATGAGGGCTGATCTGAGGCTGGGGGTTTGATGGGGGCTCATCTGAGGCTGGGGGGGTCTATTGGGGGTCTGATCTGAGGCTGGGGTTCTTATGGGGTCTGATCTGAGGCTGGGGGGGTCTGATCTGAGGCTGGGGGTCTGATAGTGGTCTGTTCCGAAGCTGGGGGGGTCTGATATGGGGTTGGGGGGTCTGATTTGAGACTGGTGGGTCTGATGAAGGCTGATCTGATGCTAGGGAGGGTCTGATGGGGGTGTGATCTGAGGCTGGCGGACTGATAGGAGTCTGATCTAAGGCTGGGGATGGTCTGATGAGGGGCTGATCTGAGGCTGATGTAGGCTGGGGGGTCTGATAGGAGGCTGATTTTAGGCTGGTGGATATGAGGGGCAGATCTGAAGTTGGGAAATGGACAAAGGCAGGGACAGTTGCAAAGAAAGATGCAGGGAGAGTGAAAGCTGGGTGAACCCCTCTCTGGGTTTAGCTTAGCTGTCATTAATGCCAAATAAAGAACTAAATATATAACATTCTCAACTTAAATTTAGATTGCTATATGTGGTCAAAATGGTGCCTCTACTATTTGTAATATATAGTGCAGGCACCATTTTGTACTGCAAAAATACAGCACTCTAAATTTTTCTAATTGAAGCACAATTGTTCTAACTTACCTGTAAGTCACTTATATGTTTGACCAAATATAGCAGTCAAATTTTTAAGTTGAGAATTTTGTATGGCCCCCGAACGAAGTTACAAATATCCAAATGACCCTCGGCAGCAAAAAGGTTTCCCACTCCTGATCTAGATAGATCAGTTATCTTACAGAGAATGAGTAGGGATAGATCAACAAACAGGATTCTATTTATTTCTATTTATATATGATCTTAGCACAAAGATCAATGCGGTCATTCAACGGCATTGGTCTATGTTGCAGGATGCCTTGGAGATATTTCTGAATTCAAGACACCACCACTTTTTTCATTTCATAAATCCAGGAATCCGAGAGATCAACTTTTATCCTCCGATACTCAACCGAGTAATGTCTCATGGCAAACCTTTTTGACTAAACGCAAATTGGGATGTTTTCCATGTCTGAATTGTGTGAACTGTCATCTTATGAATAAGGGCTCGTTCGCACGAATGTGTGAAGCCCGTGCTGTGGACCGCAAATTGCAGTCCGCAATGCACTGGCATGGTCCGTGGGGCAGGCGCATGGGGATCGCAGATCCATTCACTTGAATGGGTCCGCGATCCTTCCGTTCCGCAAAAAGTTAGAGCATTTTCTATCTTTTTGCGGTGCGGAAGCACGGAACGGAACCCCAGAAAGCACTCCGTAGTGCTTCCGTAGTGTTCCATTCTGTTCTTCCGTTCCGCATCTCCAGATTTGCAGACCCATTGAAATGAATGGTTCCTTATCCGTGATGTGGAATGGCCACGGAACGGTGCCCGTGTATTGTGTTCGTGTGAATGAGTACTATGATTGTCTGTAATGCAGACAATAATAGGACATGTTGTATTTTTTTGTGGAACGGAAATACGGACATACCGAATGCACACAGAGTACCTTCCATTTTTTGCGGATCCATTGAAGTGAATTGTTCTGTATATGGTCTGCAAAAAAAAAAAAACGGAACGGACACCGAAAGAAAATACGTTCATGTGCATGAGCCCTAAGACAGATAGTGATACCTCATATAACAGTTATTACTTTACATTTCCCATATGTCTACTTCATTTTATTTTTGGGGGACGTTGCAAGGCTTAGAGGTTTAGAAGCAAATCTTGAAATTTTTCCGAAAATTTCCAAAACCCACTTTTTAAGGACCAGTTCAGGTCTGAAGTCACTTTGTGAGGCTTGCATAATAGAAACCATCCATTTTAGATACTACGCCCCTCAAGGTATTCAAAACTGATTTTGCAAACTTTGTTAACCCTTTAGGTGTTCGACAAGAATTTAAAGAAAATGTAGATGACATTTCAGAATTTCACTTTTTTGGCAGATTTTACATAGTAACATAGTACATAAGGCCTAAAAAAAGACATTTGTCCATCCAGTTCGGCCTGTTATCCTGCAAGTTGATCCAGAGGAAGGCAAAAAGAAAACTGTGAGGTAGAAGCCAATTTTCCCCACTTTAGGGGAATAAAAAATTCCTTCCCGACTCCAATCAGGCAATCAGAATATCTCCCTGGATCAACGACCCCTCTCTAGTAGCTATAGCCTGTAATATTATTACTCTCCAGAAATACATCCAGGCCCCTCTTGAATTCCTTTATTGTACTCACCATCACCACCTCCTCAGGCAGAGAGTTCCATAGTCTCACTGCTCTTATAGTAAAGAATCCTTTTCTATGTTTGTGTACAAACCTTCTTTCCTCCAGACGCAGAGGATGTCCCCTCGTCACAGTCACAGTCCTGGGGATAAAAAGATGATGGGATAGATCTCTGTACTGACCCCTGATTTATTTATACATATTAATTAGATCTCCCCTCAGTCGTGTTTTTTCTAAAGTGAATAACCCTAATTTTGATAATCTTTCAGGGTATTGTAGTTGCCCCATTCCAGTTAATACTTTAGTTGCCCTCCTCTGGACCCTCTCCAGCTCTGCTATGTCTGCCTTGTTCACAGGAGCCCAGAACTGTACACAGTACTCCATGTGTGGTCTGACTAGTGATTTGTAAAGTGGTAGGACTATGTTCTTATCAGGGGCATCTATGTCCCTTTTGATGCAACCCATTATCTTATTGGCCTTGGCAGCAGCTGCCTGAAACAGTTTTTTGCAGCTTAGTTTGCTGTTTATTAAAATTCCTAGATCCTTTTCCTTGTCAGTGTTACCGAGTGTTTTACCATTATTTAGTATGTACGGGTGACTTGCATTATTCCTTCCCGGGTGCATAACTTTACATTTGTCAGTGTTAACCCTCATCTGCCACTTATCTGCCCAAGCCTCCAATCTATCCAGATCCCTCTGTAGTAGTATACTGTCCACTTCAGTGTTAATTACTTACACAGTTTAGTGTCATCTGCGAAAATTGATACTTTACTATGCAAGCCTTCTACAAGATCATAAATAAATATATTGAAGAGAATTGTGCCCAATACTGACCCCTGAGGTACCCCACTAGTGACAGTGATCCAATCTGAGTGTGTACCGTTAATAACCACCCTCTGTTTTCTATCACTGAGCCAGTTACTTACCTGCATACAGACATTTTCTCCCAGTCCGAGCATTCTCATTTTTCATTTTAATCCTTTTTTTTTCTGCTAACAAAGCAAGGGTTAATAGCAAAACAAAACTCAATATTTATTACCCTGATTCTGAGGTTTACAGAAACACCCCATTGGTGATCGTAAACTGCTGTACGGGCACATGGCAATGCGCAGAAGGAAAGGAGTGCCATGTGGTTTTTGGAGGGCAGATTTCACTGGAATAGTTTTAAGTTGCCATGTCACATTTGAGGACCCCCTGGTGCACTACTAGAGTAGAAACTCCAAAAAAGTAAGCCCTTTTTGAAAACTACGGGATAAGGTGGCAGTCTTGTTGGTACTATTTTAGGGTACATATGATTTTTGGTTGCTCTATCTTACACTTTTTGTGAAGCAAGGGAACAAAAAATTGCTGTTTTTGCACCGTTTTGATATTTTATTTACAATGTTCATCTGACAAGTTAGATCATGTGCTATTTTTATAGAGCAATTTGCTACAGATGCGACAATACCAAATATGAGTACTTTTTTGGTTGTTTGTTTCAGTTTTACATAATAAATCATAAAAAAAAAAAAAAATAGTGTCTCCATATTCCGAAAGCCATAGTTTTTTTTGGGGGGGGCGAATGTCTTATGTAGGGGCTCTTTTTTTCAGGATGAGATGACAGTTTGCTTGGTACTATTTTATGGTGCATATAACTTTTTGATCGCTTAGTATTACACTTTTTGCGATGTAAGGTGACAAAAATGGCTTTTTTTATACTATTTTTATTTTATTTTTTATGGTGTTATCCGTTTTATTTTTATTTTTTACGGTGTTCACCTGAGGGGTTAGGTCATGTGATATTTTTATACAGCAGGTCGTACGGACGTGGCAATACCTAATATGTATACTTTTTTTAAGTTTATTTAAGTTTTACACAATAAAAGCATTTTTGAAACAAAAAAAATCATGTTTTAGTGTCTCTATATTCTAAAAGGCATAATTTTTTTTTTTTAAGCGATTGTCTTAGGTAGGGTCTCATTTTTCACGGGTTGAGATGACGGTTTGATTGGTACTATTTTGGTGTGCGTATGACTTTTTGATCGTTTGGTATTACACTTTTTGTGATGTAAGGTGACAAAAAATGGCTTTTTTTACACCGTTTTTATTTTGTTTTTTTACGGTGTTCACCTGAGTGGTTAGGTGATGTGATATTTTAATAGAACTGGTTGTTATGGACACAGCGATACCTAATATGTCTTTTTTTTTCACTTTTAACACAATAAAAGCATTTTTGAAACAAAAAAAATCATATTTTGATAGCCATAGTTTTTTTTTATTTTGTGCCCAATTGTTTTATGTAGGGGCTAATTTTTGGCGGAATGAGGTGACGGTTTAATTGGTACTGTTTTGGGGGGAATATGCCTTTTTGATCGCTTGGTGTTGGACTTTTTGTGATGTCAGGTGACAAAAAAATGTTTTAGCACAGTTTTTATATATTTTTTCCTACGGAGTTCAGGTGAGGGGGTGGATCATGTGATATTTTTATAAAGCCAGTCGTTATGTACACGGCAGTCAGCTATGAACGAGACATACAAGGGGTTAATACGCGTATGCAGCAGGGGCCTGGCTGACAGTGACTGCTGGGTCTGTGCCGGTGTCATGTCCACCAGCGTCGTACATGTACGGCTCCGGTCCTTAAGGGGTTAAACACTTTCTGACCTGTGACTCTGATGACGTTATTTATTTACTTTGCTATCTCTTTAATCTATGGCATATGGGTGAGACTTCATTTGACCTGAAAACCCGACTTAATCAACATCGGTACACCATTCGGAAAAAACGGTTGTGGAACTCAAACACAATTAAAACCAATTACATTTTTATTGTGAGCGGTAGTTTGCCCTGTTCCCCAATCCCCTATAGATCCTATTTAGGTCTTCCTGTTTTTTTTTTTTTTTTTTTTTTTTTTTGTATATGTGACATATAATACTTTTTTTTTTTTCAGTGGTTGTTCCTGGTGTTGAACATGATAGATGACTCTCCGACTCTTCTGGGGGAATAAGCCTCTTCACTTCATCTTCATACTTTTGATATGTGTTGTTTTTTATTTTATGATTTTTTAAAATATTTTTTGTGCTAGGTCAGTTTGGTCCGGTGGTGCTTAGAATCAGAGGTATGAATATATGTGTTCATTGACTGCAATTTTCTTTTTTTTTTCTTTAGCAATTTTTATCATAAGCTAAATAACATCCCACCACATCCGCTGGCAACAGCAGACCATTCTCGAAAGGATCAATTCCATGCCAATATACCTTCTCTCACAGTGGAGGAAAGCTCTTTGCTGCTGTCCCCCATTTCGCAAGAAGAACTAAACAAAATTATTGCTTCCCTGCCCCATGACAAAGCCCCAGGCACTGACGGGATCCCTGCTGGGTATTACAAAAAACTCTTGCCAACTCTACTCCCTCATATAACCGCCTGGTGCAAAGCACTAATGAAAGGAGAGTCTCTTCCAAAACAGGCACTAGAGGCGACCATCGTGGTCTTGCCCAAAGAAGGCAAAGATGAAAAGGCCTGTGGCAGTTACAGGCACATTTCTCTCCTCCACCTAGAGGTGAAAATCTTGGCTAAGCTGCTAGCGACTAGGCTGAATATGCTGATTCCTAAGAAAGTACACCCAGACCAGGCAGATTTTGTGGCAGGTAGGGAGAGGCAGGGGTGTCGTTAGGTCAAAACATTCGGGGCTTGAGCCCCAGATGTTTTGACCAGTGCTCCGAATGTTATGCTGGCAGTCATTTCCACACAATCTCCTGCACAGCCTGGAGCCTGACTCCACCCACTCATGTGACTGATCATGTGCTCCTGACATCATTAAAGGTCCTTTTGCCCACTAGGAACTATCATTCATCTCCTGAGGTAGGACATGTGAATGGAGCATTTCTAGGTGCATGTTTTGGCTGTATTCTGCCCCCTGCCCTGTACTGTACCCCCCCATGCTGCACTGTGTATACCCCCTGCCCTGTACTGTACCCCCTATGCTGTATTTTGCCCCCTGCCCTGTACTGTGCACCCCATGCTGTATTCTGTCCCCTGCCCTATGCTGCACTGTGTGTGCCTCCTGCCCTGTACCCCCTATAATGCACTGTGCCCCCTATGCTGCACTGTGTGTGCCCCCTGCCTTATACGGTACCCCCTATAATGCACTGTGCCCGCTATGCTGCACTGTGTGTGTGGCTCCTGACCTGTACTGTGCCCCCTATGCTGCACTGTGTGTGCCCCCTGCCTTATACTGTACCCCCTATAATGCACTGTGCCCCCTATGCTGCACTGTGTGTGCCCCCTGCCCTGTATTGTGCCCGCTATGCTGTACTGTCCCCCCTGCCCTTTAGTGTGCCCCCTATGCTGCATTGTACTCCCTATGCTGCACTGTGCGTCCCCCCTTGCCCTGTACTGTACCCCCTATACTATACTGTGCCCTGTACATTGCAGCCTCCCTTCTCTGTCTCTAGTGCTTGCCACTTGGCACTATCATGGCACACGAATGCCGGTTTCACATGACGTTTTGCCATTCGTCTAATGCAGGAGTAGGCAACCTACCGCACTCCAGCTGTTGTGAAACTCCCAGCATGCATTATTGCTCTGCTCTTCTCATAACTCCCATAGAAATTAATGGAACATGCTGGGAATTGTGGTTTCACAACAGCTGGAGTGCCGAAGGTTGCTGACATATGGTAATGTATACATAAAATGTATGTGTTAACAGGTGACTCAGACTGACACCATCAAAAAAAAAAAAAAAAACGTTAATATATACGTTTTTTTTTTTTAACAGACTTTGCAGGATACAAAAGCGTAGTGTGCTGCGCTTTTGTATCCTATTTTCCAACGTAAACATCAAACGGATGGCAAAAATGTGATGTGAACTCTCCCTTACATATGCACATATAGGATGCCAGGATAGTCATGGAGGGGGGGGGCCCCATACAAAATTTTGCTGTGGGGCCCAGTCAGTTCTAGCTACGCCCCTGGCTGGCAGGGCCGACCGCTCTGACTCTCCTGCGCTGCGCAGCCCCGACATCCTAATCCGTATCCTGCAGTAACTGAACTTTAAAACAGCGCTTATGATCTCATTGCTATCTTACACACTCAGGTCCGGAAACATGCAGCGCGGGCGGCGCTCGCTCACTGACATCATGCGCCTGCTCCTCCCACTAGGCGGCGCAGGCGCGTGTCGTCAGTGAGTGAGCCCCGCCCGCACTGCCTGTTACTGCAGCTGAGTGTCTAAGTCAAGATAGTAATGAGATGAGCGCTGATTTAAAGTTCAGTTACTGCAGGATACGGATTACTGAGGGGATGATCTGTGGGGTTGCCCAGACGGCTAGGCCCTTCAAAGTAGTTATTAACCCCTTTCAGCAGTCCTTTATTCACTGAAGGGGGGACTGATGAAAGGGGTTAATAACTACTGTGAAGGGGGGACTGCTGAAAGGCACATGGGGGCGTGGCTTCATAGGGTTGGGGCGTGGCTTCACAGGGGCGTGATACAATGGGCTTGTGCCCCGGATGTTTTCAGACCCTAGCAACGCCCCTGGGAGGGGAACTTCTACTTTTGTAGGATACTAAATGCAATTAAACTGGCAACTGAAAAAAGGCTCCCACTTATGCTTCCCTGCACTGACACCGAGAAAGTGTTTGATAGAGTCAACTAGCTGTTCATGCGGCGCACCCTACATAGATTCGGAATACCAAACCCTTTCATCATAGCGATAATGTGTCTATACCACCACCCCAGCGCCAGAGTTCGTGTCAGTGGTACGCTGTTGCAGGCCTTTGATATACAAAATGGGACCCGACAGGGATGCCTTGTGTCACCAACCCTTTTTATCATTATTATGGAAACCCTATTAAAAGCTGTCAGAGACAATCCACTTATCAAGGGCATGAGCAGGGCCGGACTGGGACAAAAAATAGGCCCTGGCATTTTTGACTGAGCAGCCCAATCACATGACCCCCAACAGGCCCCACCCCCTTGCAGTCAAGGGGCGGAGCCAAAACCGGAAGCACAATTGAGAGGCAGGGCCAGCCACCAGTAAGATAGGAAGACTTCAGCCAAAACACAAGCTTCTTTGGGGTCCCCAGGTGACATTAGAGGTCTTAGTACGATCCGGCAGAAAATGCAAGGAATCGACTGGACACAAAGCACAACATGCAGCGGTTTATGTCCCGCTGATTCTCTGCATTTTTCCCAGATTGTGGCCGGATCTCTGCCGTACCCCATTATAGTTTTGGGGCTGGCGGGCATTTTGTCTGCATCCAGCAGTGCCGGATCCAGTGAATTCTCAGCTGGAACAGCCTGCCAGGATCACTAACGCAGATGTGAAAGTAGCCTCATACAGCACCCCATACCTCTTATATCCAGTGACGTGTCCTCTGATGTAGATGTTCTCTTTCTTCATCTTCTCCATTCAGACCAGACCACTGTGATAATTTCTTTCAGCCATCTCACGTCTCTGCAGAGTTTGACAGACATCTTAGTTTCCTACTTTTCCATCATCCTCCAATTAACATCCCATCATGCACCCCCAATACTAAGAAGCTGTGCTCCCCAAAACTATACTGCAAAAAGATCTGTGCTAAGCTGATGCTGTGCCAGGGTGCCCCCACAGTAATGGTGCTCCCAAAGGCCCAACAATAGTAATTATTTCTTTGCCAGAGTGCATTTAGTAGTAACAGTGCTCCTACAGTGCCCCCAACAGTAATTGTGTCCCACAAGTAATAATGCTCCCATAGACCCCCAGTTGTAATAAAGCCCACCATAATGCCCCGATAGTAATAATTCTCTTTATAATGTGTGACAGTAGAACCCCCCCCCCTTATAATGTGCACCAGTACAAAAAAAAATGCCCCGTCGTGTGGCAGTAAAAAAAGAAATACCTCCTCTTAGTGCCCCCAGTAGAGCCAATGTCCCCAGAGTGCCCTCATGTGTTCCAATGACCTGTACTATGTGCCACTACAAAAAACACTTAGTGCCACCAGTTGAGCTTAGGTGCCCATAGTGACCTTATAATTTGTGCCAGTATAAAATACTCCCATATAGTCCCCCCAGAAGATGCCCCCATAGTGCTCCTTCCCCGTCTCCATAGTGCCCTCCATAATGTGGCACTATAAAATGCCCCTATAGACTGCCCCACATAGATACCCCCATAATGCTCCTTTCCTCCCTTCCCCATAGTGGCATCAAAATGGGTGCCAGTATTAAATGCCCCTATATAATGCCCTCATAGTGCTCTTGTCCCCCACTTCTCCATAGTGCCCACCTATAATGCGTGCCAGTATACAGGGCCCCCAGTAGATGCCCCCATAGTGCAGTCATACACGCACTCTCCAGATACATGGACGCAGTCATACACGCAGTCTCCACATACATGGATGCAGTCATACACGCACTCTCCACATACATGGACGGAGTCATACATGCACTCTCCACGTACATGGACGCAGTCATACACGCACTCTCCACATACATGGACGCAGTCATACACGCAGTCTCCACATACATGGACGCAGTCATACACGCACTCTCCACATACATGGACGCAGTCATACACGCACTCTCCACATACATGGACGCAGTCATACACGCACTCTCCAGATACATGGACGCAGTCATACACGCACTCTCCACATACATAGATGCACTCTCCACATACATGGACGCAGTCATACACGCACTCTCCACATACATGGACGCAGTCATACACGCACTCTCCACATAAATGGACGCAGTCATACACGCACTCTCCAGATACATGGACGCAGTCATACACGCACTCTCCACATACATAGATGCACTCATACACGCACTCTCCACATACATGGACGCAGTCATACACGCACTCTCCACATACATAGATGCACTCATACACGCACTCTCCACATACATGGACGCAGTCATACACGCACTCTCCACATACATAGATGCACTCATACACGCACTCTCCACATACATGGACGCAGTCATACACGCACTCTCCAGATACATGGACGGAGTCATACATGCACTCTCCACATACATAGATGCACTCATACACGCACTCTCCACATACATGGACGCAGTCATACACGCACTCTCCACATACATGGATGCACTCTCCACATACATGGACGCAGTCATACACGCACTCTCCACATAAATGGACGCAGTCATACACGCACTCTCCACATACATGGACGCAGTCATACACGCACTCTCCACATACATGGACGCAGTCATACACGCACTCTCCACATACATGGACGCAGTCATACACGCACTCTCCACATACATGGACGCAGTCATACACGCACTCTCCACATACATGGACGCAGTCATACACGCACTCTCCACATACATGGACGCAGTCATACACGCACTCTCCACATACATGGACGCAGTCATACACGCACTCTCCACGTACATGGACGCAGTCATACACGCACTCTCCACGTACATGGACGCAGTCATACACGCACTCTCCACGTACATGGACGCAGTCATACACGCACTCTCCACATACATGGACGCAGTCATACACGCACTCTCCACATACATGGACGCAGTCATACACGCACTCTCCACATACATGGACGCAGTCATACACGCATTCTCCACATACATGGAGGCAGTCATACACACACTCTCCACGTACATGGACGCAGTCATACACGCACTCTCCACATACATGGACGCAGTCATACACGCACTCTCCACATACATGGACGCAGTCATACACGCACTCTCTACATACATGAACGCAGTCTCCACATACATTGACGCAGTCATACACGCAGTCTCCACATACATGGATGCACTGATACACGCACTCTCCACGTACATGGACGCAGTCATACACGCACTCTCCAGATACATGGACGCAGTCATACACGCACTCTCCACATACATGGACGCAGTCATACACGCACTCTCCACATACATGGACGCAGTCATACACGCACTCTCCACATACATGGACGCAGTCATACACGCACTCTCCACATACATGGACGCAGTCATACACGCACTCTCCACATACATAGATGCACTCTCCACATACATGGACGCAGTCATACACGCACTCTCCACATACATGGACGCAGTCATACACGCACTCTCCACATAAATGGACGCAGTCATACACGCACTCTCCAGATACATGGACGCAGTCATACACGCACTCTCCACATACATAGATGCACTCATACACGCACTCTCCACATACATGGACGCAGTCATACACGCACTCTCCACATACATAGATGCACTCATACACGCACTCTCCACATACATGGACGCAGTCATACACGCACTCTCCAGATACATGGACGGAGTCATACATGCACTCTCCACATACATAGATGCACTCATACACGCACTCTCCACATACATGGACGCAGTCATACACGCACTCTCCACATACATGGATGCACTCTCCACATACATGGACGCAGTCATACACGCACTCTCCACATAAATGGACGCAGTCATACACGCACTCTCCACATACATGGACGCAGTCATACACGCACTCTCCACATACATGGACGCAGTCATACACGCACTCTCCAGATACATGGACGCAGTCATACACGCACTCTCCACATACATGGACGCAGTCATACACGCACTCTCCACATACATGGACGCAGTCATACACGCACTCTCCACATACATGGACGCAGTCATACACGCACTCTCCACATACATGGACGCAGTCATACACGCACTCTCCACATACATGGACGCAGTCATACACGCACTCTCCACATACATGGACGCAGTCATACACGCACTCTCCACGTACATGGACGCAGTCATACACGCACTCTCCACGTATATGGACGCAGTCATACACGCACTCTCCACATACATGGACGCAGTCATACACGCACTCTCCACATACATGGACGCAGTCATACACGCACTCTCCACATACATGGACGCAGTCATACACGCACTCTCCACATACATGGACGCAGTCATACACGCACTCTCCACATAAATGGACGCAGTCATACACGCACTCTCCACATACATGGACGCAGTCATACACGCACTCTCCACATACATGGACGCAGTCATACACGCACTCTCACATACATGGACGCAGTCATACACGCACTCTCCACATACATGGACGCAGTCATACACGCATTCTCCACATACATGGAGGCAGTCATACACACACTCTCCACGTACATGGACGCAGTCATACACGCACTCTCCACATACATGGACGCAGTCATACACGCACTCTCCACATACATGGACGCAGTCATACACGCACTCTCTACATACATGAACGCAGTCTCCACATACATGGACGCAGTCACCACATACATGGACGCACTCATACACGCACTCTCCACATACATGGACGCAGTCATACACGCACTCTCCACATACATGGACGCAGTCATACACGCACTCTCCACATACATGGACGCAGTCATACACGCACTCTCTACATACATGAACGCAGTCTCCACATACATGGACGCAGTCACCACATACATGGACGCACTCATACACGCACTCTCCACATACATGGATGCATTCATACACACAGTCACCACATACATGGACGCACACATATACAATACACATATGTAGACACCCAGCTTTCCTGCTGTACCTCTCCCCCATACACTAATGCCTCTACACTTGTGCCATGCAGGATAGCAGGGAAGCTGGATGACATTTCATGATATAATTCACCCAGCTTTCCTACTGTACTGCAAGTCACATGTGCACAGTCTGGGAAAGCTGAATATAACAGCAGTAGTTCCCCTGTGCTACTCACATCACTGGTGCAGTTGTGACAATCCAACTGATGTTCATCATGCAGGCCAGGAAAGGTTCAGGCTGCAGGAATCGCTTCGCGGGTAGAAAAGGGGCGGGGCTATTATAGCTCCGCCCACATCGGGCCGTTCTGTTGCTGAACTTGCTGGTCACCACTGTCCATCACAAGAACTATAGAGGGGAGAGGCGGAGCAATGTCACTGAAGTCAGGACTCGAAGGTCAGTGACAGAGTGCAAGTGCAGGACTCTGGACCCCAGGAGAAGTCAGCTGCTCTGACAGGGGCCCGGGCCCCGAGTGACGAAGTACAGTGACTGCTCTCGGGCCCCGAAGCAGCTGCTTCCCTGATAGTTACGCCACTGGGAAGAGCTCATCTCCACTCCTGCCTGCCACATTAATTTTAAAAAAAAACTCAGCCGGCGGCCCGGCTGATTGTGTTCGGCCCGGCCCACCGGGCAAATGCCCGGTCTGCCCTATGGCCAGTCCGGCCCTGGGCATGAGGATCAGATGGGTGGAACTTAAATGTTCCGCTTTTACAGAAGATCTATTGCTACTATTGCTTACAAACCCCAGTCAGGCCCTCCCACTGATCATGAATCTACTTGACGAATTTGGAACCCTCTCCGATTTTAAAATTAACTACACCAAGTCAGAGGCATTAAATATCACTCTCTGACCACAAACAATCCAACATTTACATGTCTCCTTTCCCTTTAAATGGCAACAGGACAAACTTAAATATGTGGGGATTTTCCTGACTAATAAGCCCTCCAAATTATATTCTGCAATCTATTCTGCCCTCCTAAAACAAATCAAAGATCAGTTGCATTCTCTCTCACTGCCATACGTCTCCTGGATGGACCATAAAAACCTATTGCAGACCTAAATTATGCCCAGACTCCTCTATGTGCTCCAGATGGTTCCTATACACCTACCCCAATTGTTTTTTTGCTTTAGTTCGCACTTTAATTACAACTTTTTTATGGAAAGGTAATGAGCCCAGACTGGCACAGAACAGAGTAACTAAGGACTGCCTGCATGGTCGATTAGGCCTCCCAGACATACAATTTTTATTATAGGCCAATACAGTTGAAGAGATGGCTACAGTTGTGTGTCCCACAATTTAGGATATAGAACTAGCGAATCTCTCTGATAGGCATGTAGCTGGGCTATGGGGTATCTCTGGACCTTCTTCTCCACCAGGGGGCCTAACCAAGGGTGTCTACTCTATTATTAAATCCTTACAGACAAGCCAAGCTCCATTCTATGATCCCCAAGATCCTTACCCACTTCCCTAATTCCATTTCTGCTCCATCCTAATACTACTTATCCTCCGAACTAGGATATGACCATCACCGAACTAATGATTAACACTAAAACACCCACAGATATGGAGCGTCTATGTATTCTCTACATAAAGGAGAGCAACTTCTTAGACTGTCTGGAATGTCAACGCTCTTGTGCAGCTTTACACTCTAAATATAAATTGGGGACAGAGGCCACTCATTAGCACTCGGCCACACAATTCCTAAACATGCAATTTCCCGTTTATATAAGACTCTGCAATCTATGAACACTGGGTCTACCTGTAATGACCGACGTCACGCACAGGGAGGATAAAAGGGAAAGCCCTGCCCAAGGGAGAGGGAAAGGTGGTGACCCCTAACTCACCTTGCGGCTGGCACCTGACTGCCCTGATGTCCCTAGACGGGTTCCTCACCCGTGCGGCGATCACGTGCCTAAACCCTGGCTTTCCCTAAAATGAGCCCTAGATAGTGAACGGGCCGGTGGGATCGCTAGTCCGCACCACTATCACTAAGAGGGAAACACCAGGGAGAGGACAGACAAAACAGACAAACACATACACCCAGGTGGGCGATCACAATAGACCACAAAGGTCCAACAGGGATCCGGAGGGTAGCGTTCTGGACCAACTACCAGAGAACGCAGCAACACAGCTCCAGAAGGTCAGAATAGATGTCCAGGCAGGAAGTTCTATCTCTGGCAACCAGAGAAGTGTGAGAGAGGAATATAAGGAGGTTTGGGAGTGCTGGACAAGGAACAGCTGAGGAGAAGGAGCTACGGATCCCTGAGTGAGCCAAAAGGGTTTGCAAAGCAAACCCAGAAAGCTACCATAAGGAAAACAGCCCTATCTTAAATAGAGCGTGCAGCCAACCGCTGCGGCTTCCTGACCCCGGGTATAACGGAGTCAGGCGTGGTTCTCGATACCCTCGTGACAGCACCCCTGCTGATATCACAATGGGAAAAAGACTTAGGGAGATCCTTTACCACTGCTGAGATTGATCAGATACATTTGAGATCTCATGGCTTCTCATGATGCATTAGAATCCAGGAGCATTCTTGGGGCGGAGCTAGCGCCAAAGCTGAATGGCCGCGTCTTGCTGAGCTCCATACACTGACTCGCTGTGGGACCAGCATACGCAAGCACAGAGACCCTAAGCATGGTCAAAATCGGAGGACAGTGACCCCCTGAACCGGGTGCTACTTACAAAACGGCTAACCCATTCCTCAAGAAACAAGCAGCACTGCCAGGCGCTAAAGAACCCAAAATGGCGCCGATGAATGACCTCGCTTCTAATAACGGGGAAGAAGGTCAGTCAGACGGGGGAAGTGAAGCGGGTGACATAGGATCCCCCCGAGCTTTACCAGCGTCCAGACGCTTTATCAAACAAGCTCTGGCAGAAGCTTTACTCCCGTTGAAACAGGAGATATCAGTCCTGACACTGGAAATCCAGCATGTAGGCCATAGAGTAGAGACTCTAGAGGCTACACAAGCAGCTGCATTAGAGCACAGCTTTGCAGTGGCTCATTCTCTCTCCATCTGTCAGACACATCAACTCATTATATGTAAATATGGGAGACCAAGAGAACCACAGCCGAAGAAATAATCTTCGATTCAGGGGTATACCTGAAGCATTGACAAATGAAGAAATACTGCCCGCCATCAAACAAATTGTAGTCTCTCTCTTGGGGAGCGATGATAACTTAGCTCTTATAACTGAAAGGGCCCACAGAGCTCTCAGACAAAAAAAACAAAAGCACCGAACCACCTAGAGACATTATTTGTCGTTTCCTAAACTTCGTGGATAAAGAAAGAATTCTCACCGCTGCTAGGTCCGCAAATAGCATTTCATTTAATGAGTGCCCTATAACAATATACCAGGACCTATCCCCGATCACCCTCCAGAAGAGGAAAACGCTTAAACCTCTCACTGATCACTTACGCAACAAGCAAATCCTATACAGATGGACATTTCCCTTTGGCCTTTCTTTCAACTACTCAGGAAAATCCATCGGAATCTCCACATACGAAGACCTTCACAAAGTCTTCTCCTCAATGGACATTCCTCCTCTAGATATCACAAACTGGGACGCAGTCTCGGACATCTCTTCATTACCAGATCTACCAAGGATGACTCCGTGGGAGAGAGCTAACACGCCAAAGCATCAATGAATGAATAGAAGAAATAGCCTCTTGCCCCCAAGAGGATCGCCTGGTCCACCTCTTAACACCTTCTTGTTGCTATAATTAATATCAATTGACCAAGTATAATCCATATTTATTCTCTCCTCTAACCTCCCTAGATATCCCCTCTCTCCTTTTCCTAACTACCCTTTCCCTCTATTACCCTATCCTTCTATACCTAAAACCCTTCCTCCCCCCCCCCTTTTTTTTCTCCCTTTAATACCTCTCTGTCTTCTCTTTCATAATAACACAGTCAGTCTTTCTAATTGGGTTGATACCCTCCTTTTCCCCCTGCTAATAGAGGCCGTTGAGCTTCTCATAGATGTCCTCATTGTTGGTTGCCTCATTGCGACCCTGGTTTTGTTATTGGTTTAATTTCTGTTTTGTTCCTTTTTTGTCATTTTACAGTCAGAGAGCACTATGGTACTATTCTTATGATTATATCCTTGAGACCTGCAGAGATCTGGTTCTCCTCGGGGCTGCCAACTATCCCTACATACCTATCTATGTTTGGGATCTACAGCATAAAGGTTTGACTTCCCCCATATTATCCATATAATTCCTCATGCCAGATTTCAGACTTACATCCTATAATGTGAGGGGACTTAGATCTCCCTCTAAGAGAACCCAAATTCTCTCTCTTCTATGGAAAGAGAGATGCTCAGTAATCTTTCTTCAGGAAACCCACTATAAACAGGGCAACTTCCCAGACCTCTCCCACTCCAGATTCCCTGAGTGGTTTCACTGTGGCTCAGACGGCGCAGCCTCGAGGGGAGTCAGTATTGGCTTCCAAAAAATGTCCCTTTTCAATACTTCACCCATATCTCAGACCCAGAGGGAACATATATCATCCTGAAGGGTCTTATTGGTTGCAAGATGTTTACTTTTGTGAATGTTTACTCCCCTAACTCAGACCAAGTCCCGTGGTTTCTATCTGTGCTATCTTTGGTGGAGTCTGTCCAGGAGGGTGCATTCATCTTAGCTGGTGATTTTAATCTTGCTCTTCATCCTCTAGTCGATACGTCCTCCAAAAGATCCCCACTATCAATCAAACTATTGAAAAATCTTAACGCCAAACTATATGAAATGGGTCTGATTGATGTATGGAGATGTTTGAACTACTATTCTACTATTGATTATACTTTTTATTCAGCTCCAGGTCACTCATACAGCAGAGTTGACTACATCTTTGTAAATAAAGATTACCTGTATGTATGCACAGACCCTGAAATTGGGAAGATCACCATCTCGGACCACTCTCCGATTTTCTCCACCTTCCGTTGCCTACCTGATTCTGGTAAGTCCTCCACTTGGAGACTTAATGAGTCCATATTGAGCAACAATGGTCGCAAAAATCACTTTACCTCCCTCCTAGAAAAATGTTTTAAAACTAACGATACCCAAGACATCTCCCACAAGTACTGTGGGATGCCCATAAGGCATTTATACGAGGTTATTTCATTAGTAAATGATACTTTCTGAAAAAAACAAGCAGACAAACAACTTTCATCCCTATTAGACCAAATTCATGCCTTGGAATCGTTACACAAACAATCCCTTGCTCCTCAACACTTATCTGACCTCTTAACACTTAGATCCGAGCTCAAAAATCTACTTAATAAAAAAACAGCCAAATATTACCTATCCTCCCAACACAAATTTTACGCCCATGGTAATAAAGCCTCAAAATTTATGATGAACAACATTAAATGTAAAAAGACATCTAGATACGTAACCTCAATTAAATCCCCCAAGGTCATCAACTTTTTTCTCCTGATGCCATTGCTGAACAATTTTGCCTTTTTTATGAAGACCTTTATAACTTACCCCCCCCCCCCCAATGACATCCAGCCCAGATTGGACAGAAATTTGCTTACCAAATCCTTTTTAGACACCCTAAATCTCCCATCCTTATCCACCACCCAATGCGAAGATTTGACAAAACCCTTCACCATAGCTGAACTTGCTCTACCCCTTAAAAATTCTCCAAAAGGTAAATGCCCCAGGCCTGACAGTCTTTCAACTATCTATTATTCCACCTTTCAGACCATATTACTCCCCCACTTGCTCCGCGTGTGTAATTTAGCCTTACAAAACTGTCCTCTCTCAACCGATATGACAAATGCAATGATTACTATCATACCCAAAGAAGGCAAAGACCCCACCTCATGTGCTAATTACTGCCCCATATCACTCCTAAACATAGATCTAAAACTCCTGGCAAAGATGCTTGCAACAAGAATCCAATCCTTCCTTCCCAACTTAATTCACCCTGATCAGGTGGGCTTTGTAAAGGGGCGGGAGGGTAAAGATAATGCGACAAAAATTCTAGACGCCCTTTACTACACTGCCTATAAAAAACAGCCACTGGTTCTCCTAGGCACTGACGCGGAAAAAGCTTTTGACCGCATAGACTGGTCTTACATTAAACACACCCTACACAAATTTAATTTCCCTGCCCCGTATATACATGCCATTTTCGCAATGTACAACAACGCTTCCGCCGCAGTTCTAGTAAACAACCTCACCTCTTCCCGTTTCCTGATTAAAAATGGAACACGCCAGGGCTGCCCCCTCTCCCCCCTCATCTTTGTCCTAGTTATGGAAACTCTCATGCAAGCCTAAGATAGGAGAGCAAAATTCAAGGTTTGAAGATTGGTCCCCAAGAATTTAAACTTGCCGCCTTTGCTGATGACATCCTAATTCTCACCAGTAACCCTCTTATATCCATGCCCATGATACTCTCTCAACTTAATAAATTTAGTTCTCTATCCAACTTCAAAATTAATCCACAAAAATCACAGATCTTGTATACTGGCCTTAAACTCTCCATTCAACTGGACTGCCCAACACTTAACATATTTAGGTATTAAAATAAACGCTCACCTTCCTGACTTATTCCACCTGAATTACACCCCCCTTCTGAAATCCATCGCCGCTCAATTGGACTCATTCAAAGGCAACCATCTTTCTTGGTTTGGCAGAAAAAATATGGTAATGTCTTTAGTCATCCATAAATAAAAAAATAAAAATAAAAAAATAAAAAAATTAAATAAAATAAAAGTCATCCATAGACTTACCTATCTCCTCCAGGTATTACCCATTATGATTCCCGGTTCCCTTTTCAGAAAATTAAATAGCCTTCTTTGCCAATTTCAATGGCAAGGAAAGAAGTCCAGAATCTCCCTTTCCACCCTAACCAAACCAAAACATTTGGGAGGTATAGGTTCGCCTGACCCTGAATTATACATGAAATCCATCCACCTTTATAGAGACATAGATTGGATCTGAACTCCTTCCCATAAACTTTGGCTCTCAATAGAGAATGCTAACTTTAACTCTTCCCTCAGGTCCTTGTTGCTGGCAGATAAGCCACTCACAGCCCTATCCTCAATACCTAGCCCCATGATACGCTCCACTATTAAGGTATGGAATTGGTTCTCCTCTAACTACCGTGACCTATTGCCTCTCTCCCCCCTCCTCCAGATTAAAGATTTAATTTCTCTGGCTCCAAAAGAGTTTAAAATATCAACTCCACTCGAGCTCAGGACATCTTCTACCCTTTTAACTGACCTCTTGGACAGTGATGGTTGTGTTATCTCTGAATCGGAGCTCACCTTCACCCTAAATATCTCACCCACCAACTTCCTCATTCTCAAATTCCTTGAGATAACCTTTTGGTCTATTTCTCCACCCATTCAAAGCGCTCCTAGTTGGCTTGAAAACCTGCTAACTAATGTCTGTTATCCCCCCAAATTGATCTCATTTCTCAACAAAAAACCTAATCTCCCTCCCATAAGGGTTAAAACGACCTTTGTTGGTCTATGAGAAAGAGATTAGGTAGACAATTCTCTGATAAAGAGACCAATATTCTCCTTAACCCTTTCATGACCAAGGGTCATTGATGCCCCAGTGTCCAGGTCAAAATTTACAAATCTGACATGCGTCACTTTATGTGGTAATAGCTTTGGAACACTTTTACTTATCCACGCCATTCTGAGATTGTTTTCTCGTGACACATTGTACTTCATGATAGTCATATATTTGAGTCAATATATTTCACCTTTATTTATGAAAAAATCCCAAATTTACCAAAAAAATTTAAAAATTCACAATTTTCCAAATTTCAATTTCTCTGCTTCTAAAACAGAAAGTCATACCTAATAAAATATTTATTACTTAACATTCCCCACATGTCTACTTTATGTTTGCATCATTTTGGAAATGTCATTTTATTTTTTTAGGACGTTAGATGGCTTAGAAGTTTAGAAGCCATTCTTACAATTTTTAAGAAAATTTCCAAAACCCACTTTTTAAGGACCAGTTCAGGTCTGAAGTCCCTTTGTGGGGCTTACATAGTAGATACCCCCATAAATGACCCCATTGTAGAAACTACACCCCTCAAGTTACTCAAAACTGATTTTAAAAACTTTGTTAACCCTTTAGGCGTTCCACAAGAATTAAAGGAAAATGGAGATTAAATTTCTAAATTTCACTTTTTTGGCAGATTTTCCATTTTATAATTTTTTTTTCTTTAACACATTGAGAGTTAACAGCCAAACAAAACTCAATATTTATTACCCTGATTCCGCGGTTTACAGAAACACCCCACATGTGGTCGTAAACTGCTGTACGGGCACACGGCAGGGCGCAGAAGGAAAGGAATGCCATACGGTTTTTGGAAGGTAGATTGTGCTGGATTGGTTTTCTGAACGCCATATGTTTTTTATTTTTGTGCCGATCGTCTTGTGCAGGGGCTCGTTTTTTGCAGAAAGTGTTGAGGTTTTTATTGGTACCATTTTTGGGTACATAGGATTTTTTTATCATTCATTATTACACTTTATGGGGCAAGGTGACCCAAAAATTGGCTGTTTTGGAACAATTTTCATTTATTTATTTTTACAGCGTTCATCTGAGGAGTTAGGTCATGTGATAGTTTTATAGAGAAGATCGTTACGGACGTGGCAATACCTAATATGTATACTTTTTCTTATTTATTTAAGTTTTACACAATAATAGCATTTTTGAAACCCCAAAAATGATGTTTTAGTGTCTTTATAGTCTGAGAGCCCGAGCTTTTTTATTTTTTGGGCGATTGTCTTAAATAGGGTATCATTTTTTGCGGGACGAGGTGACGGTTTGATTGGTACTATTTTGGGGGTCATAAGCCTTTTTGATCGCTTGCTGTTGCACTTTTTGTGATGTAAGGTGACAAAAATAGCTTTTTGGGCACTGTTTTTTTAATTTTATTTTTATGGTGTTTATCGGACGGGGTCTATCATGTGATATATTTATAGAGATGGTCGTTACGGACGCGGTGACACCTAATATGTGTATTTTATTTTTTCATTTTTTTATAGGAAAAGGCAATTTTCTTTTTTCTAATTTTACACTTTTATTTATTTATTTTTACTTTTATTATTTTCACTTTTTTTTTATCAGTTCCCTCTTGGATCTTGAAGATCCAGTGGGGCTGATAGTTGTACTATACTTTGCAATGCTCTTGCATTCCAAAGTATAGTACTTCCAGATTGCCTGTAGGTGGCAGCACTGGACGCCTTTGCCATGGCAACCGGACGCTTTTGCAAAGCGTCCGGTTGCCATGGCAACCATCGGGTGCTGCAATCACAGCGCTGCAGCCCTGATGATGGAGAGAGGGAGCTCCCTCCCTCTGTTAACCCCATGGATGCCGCAACCGCGGCATCTATAGGGGTTACAGGAGAGTGTCAGCATAGAGCTGACACTCTCTGCTGATGGCGGCGGCTCAGTAATGGAGCCGCCGCCATCGCACACAGCAGGGGGATGGGGGGGGGCAGCGCTGGAAAGGGGGGGTTCGGGAGGCTGCCCACAATATCGAGGAAGGCTGGGGCAGGAGGGGCGGCTAGAAAATTAATGCAGGGGGCGGACCGCATGCCATCAGCGCAGGAGAGGGGCACAGAACTTCGGGGCACAGATCGTCGGGGCACAGAGGGGCACTAAGGGCTTGGAGGGGCACAGATCGGGGGGGGGGGCATGAGGAACACTATCGGCTTTCAGGCTCTGATCTGCAGAGCGCAGATCAGAGCCTAAAACCGGCATTTTAACACTGCCTCGATCCGATTGGTTAGTCTGCACAGACTAACCAATCGGATCAATTGCCGGCAAGGGGCCACTCTGATTGGCCCCTTGCTGGCATTACTGGCCTGTATGCTGTCCGTGACAGCACCAGGGCAGGGGCAGAAGCTTTAATCCAAGCGCTTTGCAGCGCTTGGATTAAAGAGCTGGCTTGACGTCTATACACGTGGTAGCTGCACGGGGCATGTGCAGCTATCACGTATATATACAGATTGCAGTGGTGAAAGGGTTAACATTCCACATAAACTCTCAAGGTGCGTCCGGCTACAGGAGAACGGATATAAAATATTGTCTAGGTGGTACAAAACTCCTGATAAAATAGCTTTCCTGTACCCTGACGTCCCCGATAGATGTTGGAGATGTGGCTCTGAAAGAGGCACCTTCATGCATATTTGGAGGAATTGCCCTCCAATATCTACATGGTGGAAACAAATCTTCCAGATAAGCAATACTATGTGTAACTCTAAGTCCCCCTGTACCCCTGAAATTACCCTTTTATCCTTTGGCATAGTAAATTCTGGTAAACAAAAAACCTCTCTGATATCCTACTGTCACGGATGGTGTTGCAGAAAACTGGAAGTTATAAATAAAAATCTGACTGACTTGATCCCAAACTAAGGAACATATGGGTGAGCCCTATAAAACCCCTAGAGCTCTCCCTGACTGCTCTGCCCATGCAAAGAACTTTATGATAGATAATTGCATGCCCTCGTACCTAGACTGTGTGACACCTGAAAACCCTATAATAGTGAGGGGACACGACCACCGGCTCCCTGCACTTAATACGGAGGGAGTCAGGGTCACCTAGAATCAAGCCAGCACGGAAACACAAATAAAGGAAAAGACTTATCTGAGGAACCAGCAGTTGCAGCATCTAGCAGTGAACACAATCCAGGAAGTAGTATAAACCGCAAAGTGAGGCAGTATGGGAGGGAATATAAAGGGAGGCAATCAGTGTAAATAGATGACAGCTGGGAGAAGGAAAAGAGATGACAAAGTGGAACCAAAACAAAGAACATCATGCAACAGAAGAACGTCTGCCAGAGCTTCTCAGAGAGCTGGCAGTGACAGTACCCCTCCCTCTACGAGTGGACTCCGGACACTCAGAGCCCACCTTCTCAGGATGGGACCTATGGAAAGCCTTGATAAGACGAGTGGCCTTAATGTCCGCCACTGGGACCCACATCCTCTCCTCAGGACCATAACCCTTCCAATGAACGAGATACTGGAGAGAACCGCGGATAATGCGAGAATCCACAATCCTAGAGACCTGAAATTCAAGATTACCATCAACAACAATCAGTGGAGGAGGCAAAGAGTGGGTTTGACATACGGTTTTAATAGGGACCTGTGAAAAACATTATGGATCGTCCAAGTCTGAGGAAGATGAAGACGGAAGGCAACAGGATTGATGACGGACAAGATCTTGTAAGGCCCAATAAACTTAGGACCCAACTTCCAGGAGGGAACCTTCAGTTTGATATTCTTTGTAGACAACCACACCAGATCACCCACATTCAAGTCCGGACCAGGCACACGTCTCTTATCCGCCACACGCTTATATCTCTCACTCATTCTCTTCAGATTAGCCTGAATATTTTACCAAATAAATGACAAAGACGAGGAAAATCTCTCCTCATCAGGTAAACCAGAAGACCCCTCTCCAGAGAATGTCCCAAACTGCGGATGAAACCCATATGCACCAAAAAATGGTGACTTATCCGAGGACTCCTGGCGACGGTTATTTAAAGCAAACTCAGCAAGGGACAAAAAAGAACACCAATCCTCCTGATTCTCTGCCACAAAACAGCGCAGATATGTCTCCAGATTCTGATTGACGCGTTCGGTCTGGCCATTCGACTGCGGGTGAAAAGCAGAAGAGAACGACAACCGAACCTCCAAGCGAGAACAGAAAGCCTTCCAGAATCTGGAAACAAACTGCGTGCCCCTATCAGAAACTATGTCTGAAGGAATGCCATGGAATTTGACAATGTGATCAACAAATGCTTGCGCCAGCGTTTTAGCATTGGGTAACCCAGGAAAGGGAATGAAATGCGCCATTTTGCTAAAACGGTCTACTACTACCAGAATCACAGTCTTCCCCCGAGGAATGAGGCAGGTCCGTAATGAAGTCCATGGACAGATGCGTCCAAGGACGGGAAGGAATGGGTAATGGGAGGAGAGAACCCGATGGCCGTGAATGAGGGACCTTGGCACGAGCGCAGGTCTCGCAGGCTGCCAAAAAACCCTCAACCATCTTACGAAGAGCCGGCCACCAGAATCTCCGAGCAATGAGATCCACTGTGGCTCTACTCCCCGGGTGCCCAGCAAAGACAGTTTTGTGGTCCTCCTTAAAAACCTTGTGTCGTAAAGCGAGAGGCACAAACAACCTCCCAGGAGGACAAAGATCAGGAGCCTCTTCCTGGGCTGCCTGAACCTCTGCCTCCAAATCAGGATAAAGAGCAGAGACGACCACCCCTTCAGCCAAAATGGGACCTGGGTCTTCAAAGTTCCCCCCTCCCGGAAAACAACATGACAGGGCATCAGCCTTCACATTTTTAACCCCAGGGCGGAACGTGACAACAAAATTAAACCTAGAAAAGAATAAAGACCATCTGGCCTGTCTCGGGTTCAGACGCTTGGCTGATTCCAAGTAGGCCAGATTCTTATGGTTGGTAAACACGGTAATAGGGTGTCTGGCTCCCTCTAGCCAATGGCGCCATTCCTCAAAAGCTAATTTGATGGCCAACAACTCCCTAACTCCCACATCGTAATTTCTCTCTGCGGAGGAGAGTTTCCTTGAGAAAAAGGCACACGGTCGCCATTTGGCAGGAGAGGGACCCTGAGACAAGACTGCACCCACACCCACCTCAGAAGCGTCCACCTCAACAATGAAAGGCAGAGAGACATCAGGTTGTACCAAGATAGAAGCGGAAGCAAAACTCTCTTTGATACTAGAAAAGGCCTTAAGCGCATCTACTGACCAGGAGGAAAAATCTACCCCCTTTTTAGTCATATCAGTGAGTGGCTTAACAACAGAGGAATAATTCAAAATGAACTTCCTGTAATAATTGGCAAAACCCAAAAACCGCATCAGCGCCTTCTGATTCACAGGAAGCTCCCAATCAAGCACAGCGCGGACCTTCTCAGGGTCCATGCAAAAACCAGAAGGGGAGAGAAGAAAACCAAGAAATTGAATTTCTGGAACGGCAAACACACATTTTTCCAGTTTAGCGTACAATTTATTCTCCCACAGAATGAGCAAGACCTGACGTAGGTGGTCCCTATGAGTTTTGAAATCAGGGGAAAAAATCTAAATGTCATCTAGATACACCAGTACAAATTTCCCCAATAAATGATAAAAAATGCTGTTCACAAAATGTTGGAAGACGGCTGGAGCATTCATCAAACCAAAGGGCATAACCAAATTCTCGAAATGGCCCTCAGGGGTATTGAAGGCCGTCTTCCATTCGTCCCCTTCCCTGACCCTGACCAGGTTGTTTGCCCCTCTTAAATCCAACTAAGAAAAAACTTTAGACCTAACAATCTGGTTAAACAGGTCCGGGATCAGAGGAAGCGGATAAGGGTCACGAATTGTGATACAGTTCAGCTCCCTGAAATCCAAACATGGTCTTAAAGAACCATCTTTTTTCTTAACAAAAAAAAAAACAGCGGCAACAGGTGACTTCGAGGGTCGGATGTGTCCCTTTCTCAGGCTCTCAGAGATATAAGTACGCATAGCGACCCTTTCAGGTTGAGAGAGATTGTATAAACGTAATTTTGGCAGCTTGGCTCCTGGGATGAGATTAATAGGGCAATTGTACTCCCGGTGAGGGGGCAGCTCCAGGACACCACTCTCTGAAAACCCATCCGACAATTCAGAGAGAAAAGATGGTACAGTCTTGGTAGAAACCTCTGAAAGAGACGCCGTGAGGCAATTCTCTCTGCAAAAGTCACTCCAACCATTTATTTGCCTTGCTTGCCAATCAATGGTGGGGTTATGTTTAGTGAGCCAGGGTAGCCCCAACACTAGAGGAGTAGGTAATCCGCTTAGGACGAAACATGACATATCCTCAACATGAACATCACGCACAGTCAAACGGATATTGTGAACTATGCCCTTTAACGATTTTTGAGAAAGCGGAATCTAAAGCAAAAACAGGTATATCCTTTTCCAAAGTGCATACCTGGAAACCATGTGTTATAGCAAATTGATTATCAATGAGATTGACAGCTGCTCCGCTATCTAAAAAAATCTCACAAACAATGTTCTTGCTATCTAGCGCCACCCTGGCAGGTAGGACAAAACGGGAACTACAAGCAAATGGCAAACCTTCAATTTCCGCATCATCCTTGCCAATAGTAACAGATGGAAAGTTTTTAGAGGGTTTTTTTCTTTTTGTTTTTTTATTACCCTCAGAAAACTCCCTAAATCTCCTAGAGGGGCAAACATTTGCCAAATGATTTATACCTCCACAACAGAAACAAACCCTCCTCTGAGAGCTGAATCCTCTACTATCAGAGGCAAGCAAACCCAGCTGCATGGCCTCCTGCTCAGAGGGGATTGAGAGAGACTCAGGCCCCTGCGCACTGAATGAGACTGCCCCACTGTCCTTGGACTGAATATGACAGGAAGGAGTGATCTCTCCTCTCTCTCTAAGACGCCTGTCAATACGAACAGCTCGAGACATGGCAGACTCCAACGAGGCAGGTCTCTCATGAAAGACAAATACATCTTTCAATCCCTCCGAAAAACCATGGCAAAATTGACTTCGGAGTGCAACATCATTCCAACCAGTATCAGCTGCCCATCTCTGAAATTCTGAACAATATATCTCTGCGGACTGTTTACCCTGGCATAAAAGACGCAGTTTAGATTCAGCCAGAGCAATACGATCCGGGTCATCATATATCTGCCCCAGGGCTACAAAAAATTCATCCACCGATCGGAGGGGCCGTGCCCCCACCGGCAGCGAAAAGGCCCAAGACTGAGCGTTATCCCTGAGCAGCGATATGATGATCCCCACCCTCTGCTCCTCATCACCAGAGGAATGGTGAAGTAGGCGAAAATGGAGTTTGCAAGACTCTCTAAAACGAACAAAATTCTCCCTACCCCTGGAGAACGTATCCGGAAGCGAGATCTTAGGCTCGGAACAAACTCCATGAACGCAAGCAGAAACGGTCACCTGAAACTGAGACACAGTTTTACGGAGATCTGCTACCTCCAGTGAAAGACCCTGCATGCGGTCAATCAAGGCTGAAACCGGATCCATGCTTAAGACGGTTTTGGCGGTTTATAATGTCACGGATGGTGTTGCAGAAAACTGGAAGTTATAAATAAACATCCGACTGACATGATCCCAAACTAAGGAACATATGGGTGAGCCCTATAAAACCCCTAGAGCTCTCCCTGACTGCTCTGCCCATGCAAAGAACTTTATGATAGATAATTGCATGCCTCGTACCTAGACTGTGTGACACCTGAAAACCCTATAATAGTGAGGGGACACGACCACCGGCTCCCTGCACTTAATACGGAGGGAGTCAGGGTCACCTAGAATCAAGCCAGCATGGAAACACAAATAAAGGAAAAGACTTATCTGAGGAACCAGCAGTTGCAGCATCTAGCAGTGAACACAATCCAGGAAGTAGTATAAACCGCAAAATGAGGCAGTATGGGAGGGAATATAAAGGGAGGCAATCAGTGTAAATAGATGACAGCTGGGAGAAGGAAAAGAGATGACAAAGTGAAACCAAAACAAAGAACATCATGCAAGAGATACAGAAGAACGTCTGCCAGAGCTTCTCAGAGAGCTGGCAGTGACACCTACTTGCTCTCAGCAGCTCGCCTCCTAATCCCTATGATGTGTCACTTTGCTGAAATCCCCTCCATTGAACAATGGAAAAACAGAGTAGACCAACTTTATCGCTTAGAAGAACTCTCAAACTGGGAATTAGGGACAAGAAATAAGTTCCTCTCTACTTGGTCCTCTTGGAGGAATTACAGAAATTTCTTATAACTTGTCTGGTCTTCCAAGTCTCTTACACATGTACCTATTTCAACCTTATGGAAATATCTTTCCTTTTGACTTCTGCATAAACACACATCTAATGTACCCTCTCACTACTCTCTGTATAACCATATTTAGATACTCAATTGGTGTCATTGTTAACCTGATTTCTTACAAAATATTTGCTACTCAAATTGCTGTAACCTCATGCTCTTGAAAAAGTATTTTTGTCTAAAATCAATAAAAATTGTTTAAAAAAAAAAAAAAAAAATCCTGGAGCATTCTTACAAGACTATGACCAGATGGTAGAACGACCACAGTAAACTTCACCGCATTGGGCTGAGAGAGAGACAAATGTTTCTTTTTGGTGCTCGCAAGAGGGGGGCTCATTAAGCCATATATTCTGGTCCTGCCCAATCATAAAGGACTATTAGTCCCAGATAGAAGAAAATCTGTGGCACCTCCATCCAGCTCCCACCCACCTCAGTACTATTGTGGCTAACTTTGGCGAGTTGGAGATCACTAATTCCCCTTCACTAGCTTAGTACTAATCCTCCTTCTCTCACCCAATGGCAACTGAAGGTTGATCAAATATGCCTTATGGAAGAGCTAGCAAGTTGGGATAACAGATCCCACTGTAAGTTTCTGCATCTGTGGGCTCCTTGGAAGCCGTACAGACATAATGATGCACATACATAAAGGCAGTTGCTCACCATCTTATCCACTTAGTCACCCATCCACTTGCTGAGCCTCTGATGTATGTGCTTATTATTATATCTTATGTTTCCACCATGGCATTTATTGGGGAGGGTGTGAACCTCACCCCTCCCACCTGTGATGTACATGTTGGGGTTACCCAACTGATACCTGTCCATTGACAGATCCGGGAAACAACCTTTGTTTTCCATTACCTCTTTTTGATTTGATTATATTACTTGTTTCTACATTTGTGTATTTATTTATGTATGTAAGGTACTTGATGTTTCATGAGTAATGCTTCACTGCTGTATCCTTTACATCCTCCTCATATAGCTTCCTCCCTCTCCTACCACTTTGTAATCATATTTGCAGCAATTAGAGCTTATTGACTCATGATATTGTTCTTTTTCTTTATTTTGTACTATATTGAATATAAACCTGTCAATAAAAAGATATTTGACAAAAAAAAATAATCTGTTGCCTCCCACCCTGCTGTTGAGACTAAGTCTGATGCACAGTCAGTCTATGTACTGTATAACAGAACAGATTAAGAATGAATGGCACAGCAGTGGGACAATATGCACAGGGTGAATACACAGAACCTGCACTGTCCGTGCAGTCTCCCCATGTTTTCTCTATGCTGTCCCTACAGTGTCTAAAAACTCTCCCTATGATCTCCTTACACTGTCCTTGCACTGTCCATGCACTGTTCCTATCGAATATTCTACAATTAAAGCTTTGTTAAACTCTGTCCCTAACTTTTTATAGGGCTGTGACATCACAGGGGATGGCTATGTGCTGATTGGCTGGCTGCACAGCATTATGGGTCATATCTAACTTCTTGCTCTTCTTGCTTTCAGTTTGTAACATGTGTAGGTGCCATTTTAGGAAAATATCTATTTGTTACAACGGAGCGAGAGGAAATTCAGGAGGGCAATTAAAGTAATAACTGGAATGGGGCAACTACAGTACCCTGAAAGATTATCAAAATTAGGGTTATTCACTTTAGAAAAAAGACGACTGAGGGGAGATCTAATTAATATGTATAAATATATCAGGGGGCAGTACAGAGATCTCTCCCATCATCTATTTATCCCCAGGACTGTGACTGTGACAAGGGGACATCCTCTGCGTCTGGAGGAAAGAAGGTTTGTACACAAAGATAGAAGAGGATTCTTTACGGTAAGAGCAGTGAGACTATGGAACTCTCTGCCTGAGGAGGTGGTGATGGTGAGTACAATAAAGGAATTCAAGCGGGACCTGGATGTATTTCTGGAGCGTAATAATATTACAGGCTATGGCTACTAGAGAGGGTTTCGTTGATCCAGGGAGATATTCTGATTGCCTGATTGGAGTCGGGAAGGAATTTTTTATTCCCCTAAAGTGAGGAAAATTGGTTTCTACCTCGCAGGTTTTTTTTGCCTTCCTCTGGATCAACTTGCAGGATAACAGGCCGAACTGGATGGACAAATGTCTTTTTTCGGCCTTATGTACTATATTACTATGTTACTATGTTGCAAATCAAAGTTTTCCTGAAATTCGGATCAAATTAATTTCATGTTGATTCGCTCCACACTAATACAGTATATATACACTGTATGTCCGTTAATACCTAATTGTGTATTGGGGTGAAATTGCAGCCTGATATTACAAATTTTGGGGTGTTGACATTATTTTATATATTAGTACATCCATTCATGCTTGATTCTGGGGTGAAATTGCAGGCTGATACAGATTTTAGGGTGTTTACATTGTTTTTAACATAATTCAATTCTTTAATCCCAAATTGTGTTATTGGGGTGAAATTGCAGTCTGATACTACAGATTTTAGGATGTTTACATTATTTTATACATAAGGAAATCTGTTAATCCTTAATTGTGTAATTGGGGTGAAATTGCGGTCTGATACTACAAATTTTGGGGTGTTTAGTTTATATATATATATATATATATATATATATATATATATATATAGTAAAGAAAAAAGTCAGCACTCCAAATTTGTGATGAAAAAAGTGGACAGTTTATTCACCGATCAGACAGCAATGTTTCAGCTCTCTCATTGGAGCCTTTGTCCAGCTGAATAACATGTGCAAAATTACATACATATATAGTGCAAACAATGTCATGATTATAAATTGGTAATTAAACATTAAAGTGCAAGTGCATCAAGGGTATAAAGTGTTAAAAAATACAGTTTATCTGTCGCCATGATTGAATCTCATATATTGTGGACATGATCATATGCAATACATATCGTCATTAGTACAGTGCGGAATCCATAAACATACATGATTGGCAATCAAATATAGTGAAGTGTACACAGTGTATAGCAATCAAAATCAATATAAACATTAAAACCTTTGAATGGATCACGTTTAAACCATGGAGACCTGGTGGAAACTGCTGGCGTCCGGAAGAACAGTCGGCGCATGCGCCGCTCCTATGTATTCACGCGAGATACATGAAGATAACCAAGAATGGGGAACCACTTCAAAGATGGCCGCTGACAAACTTCGCATCAGTGCGCATGCTCATGCCCATACAGGCCGGCCGGCGCCCAGCGCCTAACACAATTATAAGAGACATTGTACAGTGTCAAAAGCCCCGCAGTATGAAGCAGATGAGGCTAGTCCACAGATGGGGAGCCGGCGGGTGAGCGCTGGACTCCAAATGTGATATCTGTCTCAGGGGGACGTGAAAAGCGCATGCACCCCTCTGTCCAGAAATGACAGCACATCCGCTCCGCGACATGACCCACCAAATGGAAATAGGGGTCCACGGATTGTGAACCCGCTACCACCAAACAGCAGGGGGAGTCACGGATAAACCGCATCAGAGCATTACAAAATGTATAGTATAATAAATATTGAAGAAAAACACGGCACCCCGTCTGAGGTCAGTGTCACCCAAGTCCCTAGAGGCTGGGGTGGCACCAAGTACGGACGAAGACTGTCGGTGGAAAATTAAAATGGTATCCCAATATAATAAACTGTTTAATAGCATTTAGGTGGATCGCCTGCATAGTTCCTCCAGTCTTCACCGAACGTGACCATTCGTGACATACAGTCAAGGAGATTGTCCTACAGTAAAAAGAGAGAACATAGTTTTAGCATATAGCACATGTTGTTTTCCATACAAGAAATGAAGGGAGAGGACACATACACAACTGGTGACTAGACGACCCTAAATTCTACATTTAGGCCCTGTGGCTTCAAAGTACCTAATTTGTATATCCAATAGAGCTCTCTTCTTTTCAATAAGTTAGTTCTATCACCACCTCGTCTCAAAAGTGGTATTTGCTCTAGAATTCTAAACCGTAAATCCCTTTCTGAATGTTTTGCCTCAGCAAAATGTTTTGATACGGGAAGATCCATTTTTTGTTTTCTGATAGAATATCAATGTTGGTTAAGTCGGGTTTTAACATCCTAGGTAGTTTCACCTATATATAAAAGGTGGCAGGGGCACATCAACAAATAAATAACATGGGACGAGTCACACGTTAGATATTGTTTGATTTTAACCATTTGACCAGAAACCGGGTGAACAAAAGAGTCACCTCGTAACATCAAATTGCAATTTACACAATTATAACATGGAAAACACCCCTTGCAGGTGGATCCAAAGTATGTCTCACAGGTTTCCCTAGCGGAGCCAATATCGGATTTTACCAATCTGTCCCCCAGATTGCGACTTCTCCGGTATGAGCATAAGGGCAAAGATTTGAATTCCTCTACCTTCTCAAAGTTACTGGTTAATATTCTCCAATGTTTTTTTAAAATAGCTGCAATGCTATCACTATTGGTACTGAACTCAGACACAAAGGGGATACGGGGTTGGGAACGTGTCATGTCACCCAATCCTTCCCTAATGGCCTCTTTGGTGAGGGGCTTAATTCTACCTAAGTGTTCTTGGATAAGTTTCTTAGGATATCCACGTGTCCAAAATTTGGATCCTATTTCTTGCAATCTGTTTTTCCAATTTTCTTCACTCTAAGAAGTTGGCTAAAAGGGAGTGACCTGATCATAGGTTTTGGATTGTGGCTCTCAAAATGTAACAAAGTATTTTTGTCTGTGGGTTTCACATATAGGTCAGTAACTAGCCTGTCTTTACAAATGCTGATCTGAGTGTCCAAAAACTGTATAGTTTCCTCAGAATGCGTCAACGTGAATTTGACACTAGGGTCAATCGTGTTCAAGAAGAGGTGGAAGGCCATGAGGTCCTCAGTGGCGCCGACCCAAATCAGGAAAATGTCGTCAATGTATCGCCACCACCCCAGCACACGGCTGAAGTGGTGGCTCACATAGACGACAGACTCCTCAAGATGTGACATGTAAAGATTTACATAGGTCGGCGCCACATAGGACCCCATCGCGGTCCCCCGCAATTGCAGAAAAAACTCATCTTGGAACAGGAAATAATTGCGAGTGAGAATAAACCTCAATAACGCAATCAGAAACTGTTAACAATTAGTGCTGTACTGTGTCTTTTGTAAAGTTTGTTCAATCACTCGTAAGCCTAATGCATGTTCTATAGAGGTATATAAGCTTACCACATCAAAGGAAGCCAGAATCTACCCTGTGGGGATGCATAAACCATCAATCTTGGTCAGGAAATCATTGGTGTCTCTAATATAAGATCTAGCTGATAGGGCAAAAGGACGCAAAATTCTGTCTAGGAAAATGGCAGACTTACAAAACAGTGAATCCCTCCCCAAGACAATGGGGCGTCCCGGAGGGGGAGTCAGTGACTTGTATATCTTAGGCAAGGTGTATATAATGGGTGTGACAGGTTTATCACTGTATAAAAAGGCAAAAATGTTATCATCAATAATATTCTTATCCTTGGCTCCAATCAACAGCTCCTTCAACTCTCTGAGCAAAACAAACTTAGGATCATTGTAAATCCTTTCATATACATTAGTGTCTGCAAGCTGCAGTCTGATTTCAGACACATAGGATCTGGTGTCCATGACCACAACCCCACCACCTTTGTGAGCGGACTTGATGGAGAGCCTGCAGTCCGAAGCCAGATCTCTAAGTGCTGCCATCTCCGCTGAAGTCATATTGGCAAATTTAAGTGGTTGCTGAGAAGATGCCTGTTTGAGACTCTCAATATCGCATTTGACTGCGAGACCAAAAGCCTCAATGGCAGGATGGTTGGTTGCTGGAGTAAAATCGCTCTTTACATATAATCCCATACTTTTCAAATTGAGCTCACTGGTATGCACCAATTCGGATGGAGGTCTGTCCCTTTGGTCCGCGAACCACACCTTCAATTTAATTGCATGTAAAAACCTCTGGAGATCCATTTCTAGATCAAACCACTTGGTTGTGTTCATGGGACAATAGGACAGACCTTTATTTAAAGCAGACAACTGTGCAGTATTAAGATCGGCAGAAGATCTATTTACCACTATGTTTTGCGTCTCTATACACTTGGGACCTTGGTCTCAGGCCCCCAAGAGGACTTTGCACCCGCATTTAATGTGTGCTGCTTTTTTTCTTTCTTTTTCTATATGTATATATACACTGCTCAAAAAAATAAAGGGAACACTTAAACAACACAATGCAACTCCAAGTCAATCACACTTCTGTGAAATCAAATTGTCCACTTAGGAAGCAACACTGAGTGACAATCAATTTCACATGCTGTTGTGCAAATGGGATAGACAACAGGTGGAAATTATAGGCAATTAGCAAGACACCCCCAATAAAGGAGTGGTTCTGCAGGTGGTGACCACAGACCAATTCTCAGTACCTATGCTTCCTGGCTGATGTTTTTGTCACTTTTGAATGCTGGCGGTGCTTTCACTCTAGTTGTAGCATGAGAGGGAGTCTACAACCCACACAAGTGGCTCAGGTAGTGCAGCTTATCCAGGATGGCACATCAATGCGAGCTGTGGCAAGAAGGTTTGCTGTGTCTGTCAGCGTAGTGTCCAGAGCATGGAGGCGCTACCAGGAGACAGGCCAGTACATCAGGAGACGTGGAGGAGGCCGTAGGAGGGCAACAACCCAGCAGCAGGACCGCTACCTCCGCCTTTGTGCAAGGAGGAACAGGAGGAGCACTGCCAGAGCCCTGCAAAATGACCTCCAGCAGGCCACAAATGTGCATGTGCCTGCTCAAACGGTCAGAAACAGACTCCATGAGGGTGATATGAGAGCCCGACGTCCACAGGTGGGGGTTGTGCTTACAGCCCAACACCGTGCAGGACGTTTGGCATTTGCCAGAGAACACCAAGATTGGCAAATTCGCCACTGGCGCCCTGTGCTCTTCACAGATGAAAGCAGGTTCACACTGAGCACATGTGACAGACGTGACAGAGTCTGGAGACGCCGTGGAGAACGTTCTGCTGCCTGCAACATCCTCCAGCATGACCGGTTTGGCATTGGGTCAGTAATGGTGTGGGGTGGCATTTCTTTGGAGGGCCTCACAGCCCTCCATGTGCTCGCCAGAGGTAGCCTGACTGCCATTAGGTACCGAGATGAGATCCTCAGACCCCTTATGAGACCATATGCTGGTGCGGTTGGCCCTGGGTTCCTCCTAATGCAAGACATTGCTAGACCTCATGTGGCTGGAGTGTGTCAGCAGTTCCTGCAAGACGAAGGCATTGATGCTATGGACTGGCCCACCTGTTCCCCAGACCTGAATCCAATTGAGCACATCTGGGACATCATGTCTCGCTCTATCTACCAACGTCATGTTGCACCACAGACTGTCCAGGAGTTGGCAGATGCTTTAGTCCAGGTCTGGGAGGAGATCCCTCAGGAGACCGTCTGCCACCTCATCAGGAGCATGCACAGGCGTTGTAGGGAGGTCATACAGGCACGTGGAGGCCACACACACTACTGAGCCTCATTTTGACTTGTTTTAAGGACATTACATCAAAGTTGGATCAGCCTGTAGTGTGTTTTTCCACTTTAATTTTGAGTGTGACTCCAAATCCAGACCTCCATGGGTTGAAAAATTTGATTTCCATTTTCTTATTTTTGTGTGATTTTGTTGTCAGCACATTCAACTATGTAAAGAACAAAGTATTTCAGAAGAATATTTAATTAACTCAGATCTAGGATGTGTTATTTTTGTGTTCCCTTTATTTTTTTGAGCAGTGTATATATATATATATATATTGTGGCAATGTGAACATTGAGGTGGTGTTTCCCCAGGTTCCAGTCCGGGACTTAGGGCATGCTCATGTCCAGGGATCCTATTTAATCCTGCTACTGGATCTTGGGTGTGTCTCACTCTGGAGAGTGTGCAGACAGAGGCCTGGTGAGGCTCTGTCAGTGTGGTCTCAGCTAGGCAAGGCTGAGGGGACACGAGGCTAGGCAATAGCCTGGACATTGGGGGACTTGCACACAGAAGGCTGGAGTGGCTCTGTGTGGTCTGAGCCGGGAGGGCTGAGAGACCACTATCCCTCAAGAGACACTGGTGTGGGAGCAGCCTGGAGTCTGCTGGAGGTTGGGCTGGGAAAGCCGCATCTCATCACGGGTGTGAACTGTGGTACGCTTTAGGTGAGTCAGGGAAACCTGTGTGTTTAGATAGGGCCCAGACGGGCAAGGTATTTTATTTTGGCTTTGTGTGTTTTTCTTTATGCCGTGTGCCACAATAAAGCACAGTTTGGCCCCTAAATCCTGGTGTCTGTGAAGAAGTGTGTGATTGCAACCCCCCGGAAAAGAGCTAATCCCCCACATATGGTGTCGGATGCGGGCACATGTCCGTGCTGAAAAGAAAAAAAAACAACGTGGTTGCTAGGGACAACGACCTCACTGAAAGGAGCAGGTGCTGCTCATGCTGTTCTGGACACTTTTTGCTGGGTTGCAAAGGAGTTACTGTGCAGTGAATTAAAGGGCCAGTAGCCCAGAAAAAGGGGACTCGCTGCTAAAAGTTTTTCCTGCTACAAGACTGTTTGTTGCCATGGGTCTCGGGGAAGAATACGTCCGACGGACGTGGGAGATTAAACGGCAGGAAAAACTGGTAAAACAGATGGGTTGTACCCCAAGTGAGTTGGCGAAATTTGATGCTGAGCGAGAGGCTCTGGAGGCGCAGCTGCAGCTAGCCCTAAATAGAGGGTCCTCAACGCTGTATGGACCCTGCACAAAGTTCCCAGAGGTTGGCAGTGTGTTGGGAACGCCAGAGAAAAAGCAGAGATATGCCGTTGCCAAGGGCAACCGTCGGAAAGAAAAGGAGATGGAGAGTGGTGCAGCTCTCAGGAGATCCTATGTTTCCTGCACGTGTGCGCAAAGTCCTAAAGGGTGCGGATGGAGTGACTGTCTGGAAAAAGGCTGGAGTCAAGGCCAAGGCGTTTCCCGTGGCAACTACTATATTAAGGAGAAGGGTGATGACCGTGCTGGAGATATTCCTGGACTCCCCTCATCTCCCGTGAGTGCCGAATCCGTGCCGACAATCGGTAAGATCGTTCCGATTATCCCGTGTGTAACAGACCCAGTGACATTGAGCAGGCGGCAGTTGCTACCCGCTGGGCCGGTGGGTGATATGTCACCGAGGCTAGAAACTGTCTCAAAAGTGTGTGACCATATGGAAAGTAATATAATGCTAAGTGTACGGGACAGTCATGCAGTTAATAAGAATTGTCCGATGATTCTCACTGAGTGTGAGACTACCATGAGAACTGGGACTTATGGACTTGCTGGTAGAACTACGCTCATGCATGAGGGACGGTTGGGCCATGATTTCCCGTTGTTCCGTGACTTGTGGGGAAGTGGAAACACTTCTGCAGTCAGGGACAAAACTCCTGCAGAACTGGTACCTAATCCTTTAAGTGAAGTGACCATTAGAGACAATGGTGCGGATAAGGTGCAAGGTGATTGTGCCAGGTTAGCGGAAATGCATAATGAAAGTGGGATGTCATGTGAAATATCTGATGTTGATAACATGCCTTTTCAGTTGCAGGCTGTGGTCAGGGGAGAAGCGCCCCCTGGTGATAAAAATGTAGATGATGATGAAGCTTTATTTTCTTCATCTGCTATTTTTCATGAAGAACTTTATGACATGATCAGGGTGTTTGAAGAATTGCATATAAGTAATGTGAACCAGGCACCTAAAAGAGAGCCTGAGCAAGTGCAGGTGGTTCTCACTGAGGGGGAGTCTCCAGTGAGAACTGGGTCTTGTGGACCTGATGTTACCAATATGTTCTTATATGATGTGATATTGGGTTGTGATAACGTTTCGTTGTTATGGGGCAAGGTAGACACTTCTGCAGATAGTGACGAAACTCCTGCAGAACCTGTACTTGCCCGTGTAAATGAAGGTCTAAGGGAGCTGCACATTGACTGTCATGGGGAAAGAATATTGCCTATAGAAAACAATGGTGCTGATAAGAAACATGTGAATGATGCAGAAGTGCAGATAAATGTTGTGAGCACCGAGTGGAGCAATCCTACTCTGGTAAACGTGCAAGAAAGGGTAGCAGTCCTAGAGGGAGTATCACACGTACCAGAGGTGGACATGCAGTCTCCACAGTGTTTTATGGTCAATAATGTAATGTCCCAGGTAGGGATTAACTCGGCAGTGCCTCTAGAATTCAGTGTTAATAATGACACCAGTGACATAGGCGATATATGTGCTGTGACCATTAGCAACTCCGAGAAGGAAGCTACCAAGTCAAGGTATTGCAAAATTCAGGTGGTCAATAGTAGCGACCAGACGACAGTTATACATGACGTGACGAGAGCTGAGTGGGGAGATGGCAGCCTAGTGTTTGAGACCCATACCCAGACAGGGGTAGATGACCTGACACGTCAGTACAGCTGCAATCCTGAAGATTTTTCTCTCTCCACACAGTCCCTAGATATGATAGAGAAGGGACTAGATGTCTTCACAGAGTCACCGAAGAAGACTGCAGTAGATACAAACAAAGTGCTTAAAGAGACCCTGCGTGAAACCCCCACAGGGGGGAATGGTGATACTCCTACATCGGCTGCAGCAGAGCCAAGTGAAGAGCATCTGGAACAGGAGACCCTCTCCTCGGCTCGATCCCTTGAAGAAGCGCTTGAGGAGCGAGATGAATGTGAGAGGCTGAACAGACAACTCGGAGCAGGGATGGAAGATCTCATGAGCTCAAAGGATGATGTCAGGAAGAACGTCTATGAGATGAAGAAGTCTAAGCCAGAGCCTGAAACTGAGGCACCATCTGAGAAAACCACTGCTGGAAAAGAAGCGAGCGGGGGCAAGCCAGCTCTGCTGACGGAGCTTCGCAAAGACAAGAAGAAAAGGCCTAAGCGTCTGCAAGAGCCAGTGAAGTCAAACAGAGAGTCTGTCGTTTGCATAAAAATATATTCTGAAGGGAGTTCCAGAAGCCGAGATCGAAATTCTAAGAGTAAAGGAAAAAGAAACGTACGATCTGCTGTTAAAATAAAGAGACAAAAAGAGGCGAGTCATAAGAAGCGTGCTCGGCTGAAGCAGCTGTGTAAGTCAAAGAGAGAGAAAGATAAAAAAATAGAAAGAGAGGGTCTGCCTGTCACATGGACATGGGAACATTGTAGACAATGTCTCTTGGGCAAGATGTCAGTGTGGGTAACAAACCAAGCATTGATGGCATGGGTCTGGCAAAATAAAGGGAAGCCTCTGACGCTGACCACATCTTCCAGGGGAAAGGTTGAGCCAGGCAATGGCAAGAAAATGTGGATGCCCTGTCATGAGCATCCAGTTGGTACATGTGTTCACCCCCACAGGTTTGAACAGAGGGGGGGGATATGTGGCAATGTGAACATTGAGGTGGTGTTTCCCCAGGTTCCAGTCCGGGACTTAGGGCATGCTCATGTCCAGGGATCCTATTTAATCCTGCTACTGGATCTTGGGTGTGTCTCACTCTGGAGAGTGTGCAGACAGAGGCCTGGTGAGGCTCTGTCAGTGTGGTCTCAGCTAGGCAAGGCTGAGGGGACACGAGGCTAGGCAATAGCCTGGACATTGGGGGACTTGCACACAGAAGGCTGGAGTGGCTCTGTGTGGTCTGAGCCGGGAGGGCTGAGAGACCACTATCCCACAAGAGACACTGGTGTGGGAGCAGCCTGGAGTCTGCTGGAGGTTGGGCTGGGAAAGCCGCATCTCATCACGGGTGTGAACTGTGGTACGCTTTAGGTGAGTCAGGGAAACCTGTGTGTTTAGATAGGGCCCAGACGGGCAAGGTATTTTATTTTGGCTTTGTGTGTTTTTCTTTATGCCGTGTGCCACAATAAAGCACAGTTTGGCCCCTAAATCCTGGTGTCTGTGAAGAAGTGTGTGATTGCAACCCCCCGGAAAAGAGCTAATCCCCCACATATGGTGTCGGATGCGGGCACATGTCCGTGCTGAAAAGAAAAAAAAACAACGTGGTTGCTAGGGACAACGACCTCACTGAAAGGAGCAGGTGCTGCTCATGCTGTTCTGGACACTTTTTGCTGGGTTGCAAAGGAGTTACTGTGCAGTGAATTAAAGGGCCAGTAGCCCAGAAAAAGGGGACTCGCTGCTAAAAGTTTTTCCTGCTACAAGACTGTTTGTTGCCATGGGTCTCGGGGAAGAATACGTCCGACGGACGTGGGAGATTAAACGGCAGGAAAACAGATATTATACTACAGATATTAGGGTGCTCACATTCTATTGCATATAAGTACATACATTCATCCTTGTTTCAGAGGTGAAATTGCAGCCTGGCACTACTGCTATAAACTGTTACAGTACAGTATATCCAACAGAAAGGTGATAGGCCCTTCTAAGGGAATGGGAAGTGGCCAACATGTTTTTGGAGCTGGCAGAATTATCAGCAAAGGAAGGGGAAAGGGTGGTAGCAGCAGTCGCAGCAACAGATGTGAGCTTCCAGTGTCATCCAGCGGTCGTGTTTTGACCAGCAACCTAGCTGTCCTTGAATGATTGGCTCAGTCTTCAACATCATCTCAAGTGACATCAGACAGCCCCAGTCAGGAGTCAGTTGGTTCCTCTGACACCACGCTTAGTTAGCATGGCCCGGGAACAAGCTCTGTGCCTCGACCTGTCCTTAACCTTCCAATTTAATTTTCTGTTCCTTCTGCTCGGGAAGTATTGTATGCCATCGGCTCGGCTCTGCTTTTTAGCGAGGACGAGTTTATTGAGGACAGCCAGCAGCTACTGCCCAGCCAAGATGTGGAGGAAAGATCCACTGCTTTCTCCGGTAGGCAGGCAAGTATCAACGATGAGTGTGGCGTGGGAGCAGGTTTTGCGGGCAGTCAGGCCCGCGGCCCTGGTGAGAGCAACATCAGTGACGTGCAAACAGTAGCTTTCATATGAGGCAGCAGCTTAGCCTGCAGGGTGGTAGAGTGGCAGTGAGTCAGCAGGGTGGCAGCAGTGTGAGGTCAGGAGCCAAACATGCCCAAGGTATACCATCTGCTACTCAGGAGCCTACCTGTCCAGAAAGAACTAGCGATGCATAGGTATACGAAGGCAGCGGATGCAGACAGTCAGTACAGAAGATGCCATACTCGCCAGTGTTGGAATTTTTCATCAAGCCACCGGAGGACATCAGCGTGGCCATTTGTAGAATCTGAGGGCAGAAGGTGAAGCATGGCCAGGGTGCCAATGTTGACACCATGACCCCGCATAAACACATGCAGCATCACCATAAAGTGGCCTGGGAAAACCGTGGAGCTAATGTAGTGGTACAGCCTGATGCAGCGACGAAGCATCTCCCAGTGACCCGCACCCTCTCTCCAACAGTCAAGGCTCCACCACCTCAGCAGAAGAAAGCTGTGTTTCTTTCTCATCATCTACTAGTCCTGATGCTTCTGCTCCTCCTCCTCCTATTCCACATCACTCTTCTTGTCAGCAATCGATCACTGAAGCGATTGCAAAAAGACAGTCTGCGTGCTCTCATCCAGCTGAAGCTGAACATGCTCCTGGCCAAGTTGCTGGTACTACAGTCCCTCACTTTCCATGTGGTGGGCTCTTCACCTTTCAGAGAACTGATGGCTTGTGCTGAACCAAGGTCCCAAGCCGTCATTACTTTTCCAAGTAGGCTGTACCAGCACTGCGCACGTATGTCGAACAGAAGATGGGCCAGTCCTTGAGCCTGTCAGTGTCTGCTAAAATTCACAGCAGAGCCGACATGTGGAGCTTTAACTATGGTCAAGTACAATATATGTCCATGTTCTCAAGCTGTCCTGCACCAATGTATTTCTCTGCCACCTCAACCTTGTCCTCAGCCTTCACTGTAGGCCCAATTTGGAGTGCTCCTCCAGAAAACCACCTATGCAGAACACGGCTGTGTCACACTGTTCTGGTTTGCCTGGGTGAACGGAGTCCCACTGGGGAGGAAGTGCCAGGAACCTGTGTATGCACGTCAGCCACTCTTACACTGCAAAACAAGTCATCCTTGAGCTGTGACTATATGAGCACAGGAAGGTTGTAAACAATTTTTTGATGATACAGGTAGACCGGAGAACTCCCCTGTATAAATTTGACGTTAGCCAATGGCAGCTCATGCGTGACACCTGTCATTTGCTCATGCCCTTTGAGGAGGCCGCTTTATTTGTCAGTTGCCAGGACTACGGGATGAACAATGTCATTCCACTCATTCCCTGGAGAAGATGCTGACAAATCTGGATTGTCAGGGGATAGAAGATGTGGTGCCTACATCTAATGGCCACCTGCGCCCTGTGGGGGCTGAACTGGCGGAGGAGGACATTCATGCACAAGCAATGTATACAGAAATGGGTGGTTTTTCTGCACAAATGACAGGAGAGAAGTAGGAGGAGCATTAGGAGCTAGCGGGTGATGAGGAAGTCCAGACAGATGATCCCGACATACAGTGGCAGTATGCAGTAGAGATGGAGGTAGGGAGTCCCTCAAAGTCCCTTGCGTAAATGGCCAAATACATGCTGAGTTGCTTGCGTAGTGACAGCCGTATTATCACATTTTGGCAGAGGGATGACTACTGGCTCTCCACCATGATAGACCCTCACTACCACACCAAAAAGGGGCCTCTGAGAGTGAGAATGAAATCAGTAACTATTGAGATATCCCATGTAGTCTGTTGGCCAATGCTGATGTGCACCTTCGCCTATCCGCGCAAAGGTTTGACTGGGGGGCCCTCTGCAATTAAGTCCCACTGCCTTGGCTGCTGGAGGGTTATAGGGGGCGCAGTAGCAGCACCAGCTCCATCAGCAGCAACTTAAGTCTAAGGTCTCTAATGAGCACTTTTATTCACCTGCCTACTGCAGAAACCACCCACCAGCAGCAGCAGCAAGACATGTAGCAGAACCAGCTGGTGGTGGCATACTTGGACTGCACCCTGCCACCCCACATCGAAGATCCCCTGGTCTACTGGGCAACCGACCTTGATTTGTGGCCGAAACTGGCTGAGTTGGCTCTGAACATGCTTTTCTGCCCTGCCAGTATTGTAGCATCAAAGAAAGTGTTTAGTGCAGTGGGGGCATAGTTAACTCAAAGAGAACTCAACTTTCCAACCAACATGTTAAGAGACTGACTTTTGGGAAGATGAATCGGGCATGGATCAGCCAGTGCCTGATGCATCAGACTAGATCATTCTGGGTACCACACCAAACGTTTGTGAAAAAATACCCATTTCTTCTGGCCACCTGCTTCAGTCAATATTCTGATGCTGCTAGCCACCTGATGCCACAAACCTGCTGCCTCTGCTGCCATCTTCTCCTACTATCACCCACTATCTTGTGCTGTTAATGCCACTGCTGTTGCCCCCCACCTCTCCACTCTGTGACTGGGCCACTGTGTTGACTCCTCATGCGGTTGCCACTTCACCACTCTGTGACTGGGCCATTGTTTTGACTCCCCATGCGGCAGCGAGCCTGCCACCTTCCCCACTCTGTGACTGGGCCACACTGTTGACTCCTCATGCAGTTGCCACCTTACCACACTGTGGCTGGGCCTCTATATTGACTGCTTATATGGTTGCCACCCTCCCTACTCTGTGACTCGGCCACTATGTTGACTCCTCATGCGGTTCCCACCCTACCTACTCTGTGATGGGGCCACTAGTGTCCCTGTTTGGCCTTGTTGACATCACCATATATTTTACCCTTTTGATCTGTCAGAAGGAGAGAAAAATGAAAAACACAACCGATCCTGTCTTCCATAAGACCTCAATTACACGGTCCCTATCTTGCATTAAGACATGCTCATGATTTGGAAGCCAATGAGTACAAAACATAGAAGAAATTAAAATATTCCAATCGCGTGTCATCTGTTTTGGATCCACTCCTGTTGTTTTTTTTTTTTTTTGTCCTTAGCAATACTGATTGATTACTGACCAAATGCTGACCATGTGAATGCAGTGGCTCAAAAGACAGGATCCATTTTTGTCAGTTCAGAAAAAGGGACAGATCAAAAAAAGGGAAAAATAAACAGTGACACCAAAACAAACTTACTGCTGACACAGTCTCCACAGTCATAGGGCCACTACTTGTAATAGCGTGTAAGAGAACAGGTCCCATAGACATATTTGTGCAATTAGCTGATGGTGTAAAAGGAGTGCACTCTTTCACTCTAGAGTAAAGTGATTCTAAGAGTGACACCAGTCAACTGCCTGTCATACTGACGCACAGTAACTGTTTCACTACCACAGCAGACTAGCTATGCATGTTTCTGCAATGCACAGTGTTGTAGACCAATATACAGGCTCTCTGCAGCCGGAAAATAGCTGATTTAATGTGCTTCATCATGAATAAATTCGGATCTAATAAAAACATTTTTTTAATTAATCGAAGCGTACAAATCAAATTTTTGAAAACGTTGCTCATCTCTAGCAGTAAAGCAATGAGGGGATTATTGTGCCCGGTAATCACTCATTGCGTAATACCAAGGTTACTCTACTAAGTCTCCCTGCTTGGCCAAAGAGCAAACAGAGGAACAAAAGAGGATTATAGTATATCGCACCAGGCAGGGGCGTAGCTAGAAATGCATGGGCCCCATAGGAAAAAAAAAATATGCCCCCCCGTGCCATCCACAGATCCACCTCTCCTAAATAGTGCCATCAACAGTTCCCCCTCCACTAAATATTGCCATCCACAGATCCCCCTCCCCTAAATAGTGCCATCCACAGATCCCCCTCCCCTAAACAGTGCCATCCACAGATCCCTCTCCCCTAAACAGTGCCATCCACAGATCCCTCTCCCCTAAACAGTGCCATCCACAGATATCCCCTCCCCTAAACAGTGCCATCAACAGATCCCCCTCCCCTAAACAGTGCCATCCACAGATCCCCCTCCCCTAAATAGTGCCATACACAGATCCCTCTCCCCTAAACAGTGCCATCCACAGATCCCTCTCCCCTAAACAGTGCCATCCACAGATCCCCCTCCCCTAAACAGTGCCATCCATAGATCCCCCTCCCCTAAATAGTGCCATCCACAGATCCCCCTCCCCTAAATAGTGCCATCCACAGATCCCCCTCCCCTAATCAGTGCCATCCACAGATCCCCCCTCCCCTAAACAGTGCCATCAACAGATCCCCTCCCCTAAACAGTGCCATCCACAGATCCCCCTCCCCTAAACAGTGCCATCCACAGATCCCCCTCCCCTAAACAGTGCCATCCACAGATCCCCCTCCCCTAAATAGTGCCATCCACAGATCCCCCTCCCCTAAATAGTGCCATCCACAGATCCCCCTCCCCTAATCAGTGCCATCCACAGATCCCCCCTCCCCTAAACAGTGCCATCCACAGATCCCCCTCCCCTAAACAGTGCCATCCACAGATCCCCCTCCCCTAAACAGTGCCATCCACAGATCCCCCTCCCCTAAACAGTGCCATCCACAGATCCCCCTCCCCTAAATAGTGCCATCCACAGATCTCCCTCCCCTAAATAGTGCCATCCACAGATCCCCCTCCCCTAAATAGTGCCATCCACTATCCCCCTCCCCTAAACAGTAACATCCACAGATCCCCCTCTCCGACGCTCACAGGAGTACATTTAAAAACTAATCAGTAACTTTAACTTTAATCATTGACATTGCTGATCTCTTTACTGGGATATCTTACTCTGTCTTAGCTTCGGTAACAGCAGGCAGTGCGGGAGGGCGGCGCTCACTCACTGACGTCACGCGCCTGCACCTCCCACTAGGCGGCACAGGCGCGTGACGTCAGTGAGTGAGCGCCGCCCCAGAGCTGAGGCAGAGTAAGACAGAGTAAGATATCCCAGTAAAGAGATCAGCAATGTCAATGATTAAAGTTAAAGTAGTTAGTTACTGATTAGTTTATAAATATACTCCTGTGAGCGACGTAGCCCTTGTATATTCTAACCCCCAGGCAAGCGTCCCTGTCACCATGGGAACGCCTGGGGGTTAGAATATACCATCGGATTTGAGTTTTTACGATCTCACTGAGCTCGTGAAAACTCAGATCCGATGGTATATTCTAACCCCCATGCAAGCGTCCCCATCACCATGGGAACGCCTGGGGGTTAGAATATACCATCGGATCTTCTGAGTTACTCAGTGGCCTGGCTGGAGCCTCCCCAGCCTCTGTGTCGGCCCGGCCCTGCGTGCGCCCTGCTCCAGTCCTGACTCCGCCCCAGCCAGGCCCGAGCCGCGGATCGCCCGCACCCCGCCCACTAGTCTAGCCTGGCTGCCTGTGTGTGGTGTGTATGTAAATAAAAAAAAATAAAAAAAATCAACAGAAGGCGGCCCGGACGGGTCCCCACTGGCGTAGGGCCCCATAGCCACTGCTATGGTTGCTATGGCGATCCCTACGCCACTGGCACCAGGGGAGTAGATATAGGGGGTGCAGATGTAGCCACATAAGAAGACACCAGTATTATAGAAAGTGCATACTGGTCAAGTTACACCTCTGGCTGGAGGGAAGGGGTTAGGTCAAGAATTTGATTTGGGGAGGGGGGGTGCCATTTGAATTTTAGCCTCTCTGCCCCTGTACACAAATCACTGAGGGAACTCTTGCACCAGGCCCATGAGCCTTTAGCTACGACTCTGTATCCCACCCTTTACAACTCCAGTCATCAGTTGCAATCTTTTCCCCTCTTTCTCCGTTAATCTAACTAATAGCTGGGGGCCCCTGGGTTTAAAGTACCTTCTCCAGGCAGAAGGTGCCTGAGCTTTAGGACCTCTGGTGATCAGCAAATGCATTTTTTTTTTTTGTATTAACAATTTTTATTGTTTTTAAAAGTCATAAAACATATGATAGTAAATAATAAGATACAGTAATTAAGTGCACATTACTTTCCAGATAATAATAAGGGGTTGGGTCAGCACAACCTGCCTGCAGGTGCACATCACTATGGCGAAATACATATACAAACGGAAAATGCAAATGTGATCGCACACTACATCCAGCACTCTGCCCTCCATGCTGGATGAGACATTGGTTTATATTTTGGCCAAAGCATAGTAAGCCACTCACCGCGTCAAGGTTGTCTCATGAGTGGTCCCTAACTCTTGTTCCTACCTGTTCATGGGCCATGACAGCCACATAAAATCCAGGGAATGCAGGTCAGCATGCAAGCCAAGTACACTTTGCTTGTAACCCCGTCCGGTGCCATTACAGCTTTCATCGGATCCAGGGATGCAAGTACCAACATGCATGCTGAACCCACCATATACTTCTCCTGGAGCCAGATGGCTAATGGTAGGTTCTATACAAGCAGACTCAGTTTTATACTGACTTTAAAACCAGCCTCAAGGACAGATTAACTGGTCAGGTGTGCAATGACTCCAAGGAGATCGCCACGCCTCCAATATATACTACAAAGAAAAAAATAAGGGGTTGGGTCAGCACAACCTGCCTGCAGGTGCACATCACTATGGCGAAATACATATACAAACGGAAAATGCAAATGTGATCGCACACTACATCCAGCACTCTGCCCTCCATGCTGGATGAGACATTGGTTTATGATTTGGCCAAAGCATAGTAAGCCACTCACCGCGTCAAGGTTGTCTCATGAGTGGTCCCTAACTCTTGTTCCTACCTGTTCATGGGCCATGACAGCCACATAAAATCCAGGGAATGCAGGTCAGCATGCAAGCCAAGTACACTTTGCTTGTAACCCCGTCCGGTGCCATTACAGCTTTCATCGGATCCAGGGATGCAAGTACCAACATGCATGCTGAACCCACCATATACTTCTCCTGGAGCCAGATGGCTAATGGTAGGTTCCATACAAGCAGACTTTCCAGATAATGATAAGATAGTATCCAATTGAATACCATTAAACTTAAATCACATAAAGGACACAATAATCAAATTGGGCTTAATGTAGGCCAAATGAATGAGGTAATGATGACACATTGAAATTTTTCACAGTAACGCAAACTGTAAAGTAAACATAACAAAGTAACAAAAGGGGCAAGAGTAGGGTAGTATTTACCACAGAGCCTCATGTACTATCAGAAGGAGAGGATGATCAGACATGTACGTGATGATAAGTGAACTAGACTGAAATTTGGAAGGGTCAGGGAAAACCTCTATACTGTTTCCAGGGAGACCAAATGGCCAGAAAAGTGGACCTGGAGCGGAGTTCCCAGTGTGAGAGCTCTTCTAGCCTATAAATCTGGTCTACTCTTTGGATCCATTTAGCCACATCAGGAACCTCAGGGGAGAGCCAGTAAGACGCAATTAGTAGTCTGGCAGCAGCCAAGAGCATGAGGAGTAGGGATGAACGCCATTTATTCAAACCCTTGATACCTAAATTCAGGAGGGTTAAGTCAGGAGAGCAAGAGAGAGTGGATTGACATATGTGGTTGCATTTTTTAATTATAGTGCGTCACCAATCGTTAATGGGTTGGCATTTCCACCAGATATGGAAGAAAGAACCCTTAGAGGTCTTGCATCTCCAACATAAGCCTGAGCATTTAGGGGAATAGAGAGAGATTGATTCGGGAGTCTTGTACCATCTCATCAGAATTTTATAGCCATTTTCTTGAATACGAATGCATCTGGATATCTTGTGGGGGCTCATAAGTGCTGTAGAAATCTCTGTTGGAGATAGGAAGCATCCCAAATCTTTCTCCCAGGAACCAATTATAGCTGGTTTAATAAGGGATGTGGGAGATTTTAATTGTCTATATATGGTCAAAATAATCTTTTTAGGAGGTTGTTTCGAACCTACTATCATATAAAACCAAGAGGACAAGGTGGGTAGTGGGGATTCTTTGAGCAACGAGGTGACTTCAGAATTGAGGAACCTTTGCAGGAAGATAAGAGCAGCAGGGCTTTTCAAGTCATCAGTGAGTTTTTGTAGGGGTTTGACACAACCTCCTTTATCTAACAGATCGGGAAGGGGAATATCTGAGAGTTTAATTGAGAGGGGGCAACTCTCTTTCAAAGCTGTTGGTGCTAGGTCAATCAAATCTCTCAGGGTGAGGAGGGGAGATGTGGTTGTTAACACGTTATTGTATGGGGAAAACCAATTCCAGACTGTCAGTGGGCTTTGTTTAATGGGGTTTGGTACTTTCTGTAGTGGTGGAGGAGGTTTACCTGATAGCAGAAAGGCTCTAGGAGAGGAGGGGAGAAAAGCCTTTTCAATGTGAACCCAAACTTTATGGGGGGGGATTTAATCCAGTCTACTACTCTGGCTAGGTGAATAGCTCTCATGTATATTTCTGGGTCAGGAAGTCCAATTCCTCCTAGTCGTTTAAGTTTAGTAAGAGTGTTAAAGGAGATTCTAGGGCGTTTACCCTTCCAGATGAACTTGTGAACTTCTCTATTAAAAGTAATAAAAAAGGGTTTGGGGATTTTAATTGGGAGGGATTGCATAAGATATGTCAATCTGGGAAGAACCAGAGCAGATACCATGTTTTTTCTGCCAAACCAAGAGAGATACGGGAGGTCCAACGAGTCCAGCTGGGCAACCATAGAGTGTAGGAGAGGGAGGTAGTTAAGTTTATATAAATCATTATAATTGGGGGAAAGTTTTACACCTAAATATGTTAATTGTTGTGTGGACCAATTGAATGGAGAATGAGATTGGTGTGATCTAACCTCCGACAGGGAGAATCCTCTATGTAGAAGTTGGGATTTGGCTGGGTTAATTTTGAAGTTAGAGAGGGAGCCAAATAATTCTAGTGTGGATAAGATTATAGGGAGGGATTTTTGGGGGTTTGTCGTGAAGATTAGGAGATCATCGGCAAAAGCTGCCAATTTGATTTCATGGTCTCCAACACCAAGACCTTTAATGTCCGCCTGTTGCCTTAGGGCTTGTAATAAAGTCTCCATAACCATTACGAAGATAAGTGGGGAAAGGGGGCAGCCCTGCCTAGTGCCGTTTTTGATATGGAAGCATGGAGAGAGGATGCCATTTACTGACACAGATGCCGAGGAAGAATAATACATGGCCACAACTGCATTAGAGAATAGAACTGGGATACCAAACCTTGCAAGAGTAAGCCTGATATATGTCCAATAAATGCTATCGAAAGCTTTCTCGGCATCTGTGCCAAGCATGACCAAAGGGATCGCCTTATGGGATGAGAAAAATAAGGCGTACAATATTTTCATTACGTTATCTTTACCTTCTCTTCCTTTGACAAAGCCTACCTGGTCTGAGTGGATAAGGGAGGGTAATAATTGTTGCAGTCTATTAGCTAACATTTTAGCCATAAGTTTAAGGTCGGTGTTTAGTAGAGAAATGGGACGATAATTAGAACAGGAAGAAGGATCTTTACCAGGTTTGGGGATAATAGTTATAGTGGCTCTGGACATATCTGCAGAGGCAGGGGAATTAAGTAGAGCTCCATTACAAACTGGGAGGAAATGAGGCAGGAGAGTTTCTGAGAAGGATTTTTAATAAGATAGAGGGAGACCATCGGGTCCAGGGCATTTCCCAGTGGGAGAGGAGTTGAGTGCCTGTATTATGTCAGAGAGTGTGAATGGAGCGGCAATATTAACCTGCTGGGGAGGAGTGACGGCTGGGAGGTTTAATTTATTAAGGAAGGAAGAGATGTTATGTTCTTTATCATATCTAGGGTCTGGAAGGGGGGGGGGTTGTAAAGGGATTTGTAGTATAATCTGAATTGTTCTGCTATGTCCTCAGATTTAAAAAGTGTCTTTCCTGAAGAGCTAGTGATGTTTTGAACGTAATTGGCCAGTTTCCTATGTTTGATTCTCTGCATTTGGAATTGGGTGGCTTTATCGCCGTGGGCATAAAATTTTTGTTGGGATGATAAGTAGAACCTAGCAGAACGTTCATTAAGCATATTTTTAAGTTCTGTTTTAAGAGATGTCAATTCAGATAAATAGAGATGAAGTAGGGAGATTTTATGTGTTTTTTCTAGGGAATTAATCTGCGAGAGGAGGGAATTTAGTTTCTTTTCAGATTCCTTTTTTAAAAAGGAGCATAAGCTAATTAAATGGCCTCTAATATAAACTTTATGTGCATCCCAGAGCATGTTAGGAGAAATGGAAGGGGATAGATTAATGGTGAAGTATTCTTTTAATAAGGATGATATACGGTCTTTATGTATATCTTTACCCAGGATGGACTCGTTGAACCTCCAGCAGGGCGACCTACTCGGTCCCGTGGGATGGCGAAGGGAGCAAAAGACTGGTGCATGGTCGGAGAAAGTCATAACTCCAATTTGCGCTGATGAACAAAGTTGAAGATGTTCTTTTGACACCAGAATATAGTCAATTCTGCTGTAAGAGTTGTTAGCTGGGGAATAAAAAGAATAGTCAATGGTAGAAGGGTTTAAACATCTCCAAACATCAGTTAGCCCTAAATTATACAACCTAGCCAGAGTAGCACGGATAGCCCTAGAAGACAGAGCAGATTTCTTTGAGGAAGTATCAATAAAAGGGTTGAGAGCTAGGTTTAAATCTCCTGCTAGGATAAGGATGCCCTCCTTATGGTTCTCCACTAGGGATAGGAGATCAGCAATCCAACGAGATTGGTCAGTATTGGGTGCATAAGCATTAACAAATGTGTAAAGAACCTGGCCTACATGACCTTTCAGGATGATATAATGACCTTCTGGGTCTTGGATATGATTCAGATAAGTGAATAGGGTGCCTCTGCGAAACCCAATACTGACCCCTCTTGAGGAGGCACCATCTGCCCCACAATGATACCATATTGGAAATTTGGAGTAGGAAAGGTTAGAGTAGTTATTACTCTTGAAATGGGTTTCTTGTAGAAAGACAACATTGCACTTTTCCTTCCAGAGAAGGGAGAATATTTGGCAAGGTTTAGAGGGGGACCTGAGACCCTTTACATTGAAGGAGACAATGTTCAGATCAGCCATAACTTAAATGATTAATAGCAAAAGGTGGAGCTGAGTGGAGGCATTGCGGCATATACAGAGAGCCCAACTTTAAAACTAAGGGAGTAACAGTTAAAACTGATAAACATTTTGAAAAGATCAATACCATAATATAAAATTGTACGGATGGTAAAAAATGACAATATGAGAGGGGGAAAATGGGTATTTCCTATGAAACCTGCGATCAGGTGGGGAGGAGGAAGTATTAGTGACTAGAGTTGAGCGAACACCTGGATGTTCGGGTTCGAGAAGTTCGGCCGAACTTCCCGTAAATGTTCAGGTTCGGGATCCGAACCCGATACGAACTTCGTCCCGAACCCGAACCCCATTGAAGTCAATGGGGGCCCGAACTTTTGGGCACTAAAAAGGCTGTAAAACAGTCCAGGAAAGAGCTAGAGGGCTGCAAAAGGCAGCAACATGTAGGTAAATCCCCTGCAAACAAATGTGGATAGGGAAATGAATTAAAATTAAAATTAAAAAAATTGAAATAAACCAATATCAATTGGACAGAGGTCCCATAGCAGAGAATCAGGCTTCACGTCACCCACCACTGGAACAGGCCACTGTCACACATTTAGGCCCAGGCACCCAGGCAGAGGAGAGAGGTCCCGTAACAGAGAATCTGGCCTTATGTCAGCGCAGAATCTGTATTCGTGTCATAGCAGAGAATCAGGCTTCACGTCACCCACCACTGGAACAGGCCACTGTCACACATTTAGGCCCAGGCACCCAGCCAGAGGAGAGAGGTCCCGTAACAGAGAATCTGGCCTTATGTCAGCGCAGAATCTGTATTCATGTCATAGCAGAGAATCAGGCTTCACGTCACCCACCACTGGAACAGGCCACTGTCACACATTTAGGCCCCGGCACCCAGACAGAGGAGAGGTTCATTCAACTTTGGGTTGCCCCGCAATATAATGGTAAAATGAAATTAAAAATAGTATTGAATGAGGAAGTGCCCTGGAGTAGAATAATATATTGTTAAGGGGAGGTAGTTAATATCTAATCTGCACAAGGGATGGACAGGTCCTGTGGGATCCATGCCTGGTTCATTTTTATGAACGTCAGCTTGTCCACATTGGCTGTAGTCAGGCGGCTGCGTTTGTCTGTAATGACGCCCCCTGCCGTGCTGAATACACGTTCAGACAAAACGCTGGCCGCCGGGCAGGCCAGCACCTCCAAGGCATAAAAGGCTAGCTCTGGCCCCGTGGACAATTTGGAGACCCAGAAGTTGAATGGGGCCGAACCATCAGTCAGTACGTGGAGGGGTGTGCACAGGTACTGTTCCACCATGTTAGTGAAATGTTGCCTCCTGCTAACACGTTCCGTATCAGGTGGTGGTGCACTTAGCTGTGGCGTGTTGACAAAACTTTTCCACATCTCTGCCATGCTAACCCTGCCCTCAGAGGAGCTGGGCGTGACACAGCTGCGTTGGCGACCTCTTGCTCCTCCTCTGCCTTCGCCTTGGGCTTCCACTGGTTCCCCTGTGACATTTGGGAATGCTCTCAGTAGCGCGTCTACCAACGTGCGCTAGTACTCGCGCATCTTCCTATCACGCTCCAGTGTAGGAAGTAAGGTGGGCACATTGTCTTTGTACCGGGGATCCAGCAGGGTGACAACCCAGTAGTCCGCACACGTTAAAATGTGGGCAACTCTGCTGTCGTTGCGCAGGCACTGCAGCATGTAGTCGCTCATGTGTGCCAGGCTGCCCAGAGGTAAGGACAAGCTGTCCTCTGTGGGAGGCGTATCGTCATCGTCCTGTGTTTCCCCCCAGCCACGCACCAGTGATGGGCCCGAGCTGCTTTGGGTGCCACCCCGCTGTGAACATGCTTCATCCTCATCCTCCTCCACCTCCTCCTCATCCTCGTCCTCCAGTAGTGGGCCCTGCCTGGCCACATTTGTACCTGGCCTCTGGTGTTGCAAAAAACCTCCCTCTGAGTCACTTCGAAGAGACTGGCCTGAAAGTGCTAAAAATGACCCCTCTTCCTCCTCTTCCTCCTGGGCCACCTCCTCTTCCATCATCGCCCTAAGTGTTTTCTCAAGGAGACATAGAAGTGGTATTGTAACGCTGATAACGGCATCATCGCCACTGGCCATGTTGGTGGAGTACTCGAAACAGCGCAACAGGGCACACAGGTCTCGCATGGAGGCCCAGTCATTGGTGGTGAAGTGGATCTGATCCACAGTGCGACTGACCCGTGCGTGCTGCAGCTGAAACTCCACTATGGCCTGCTGCTGCTCGCACAGTCTGTCCAGCATATGCAAGGTGGAGTTCCACCTGGTGGGCACGTTGCATATGAGGCGGTGAGCGGGAAGGCCGAAGTTACGCTGTAGCGCAGACAGGCGAGCAGCGGCAGGGTGTGAACGCCGGAAGCGCGAACAGACGGCCCGCACTTTATGCAGCAGCTCTGACATGTCGGGGTAGTTGCGAATGAACTTCTGCACCACCAAATTCAGCACATGCGCCAGGCAAGGGATGTGCGTCAAACCGGCTAGTCCCAGAGCTGCAACGAGATTTTGCCCATTATCGCACACCACCAGGCCGGGCTTGAGGCTCACCGGCAGCAACCACTCGTCGGTCTGTTGTTCTATACCCCGCCACAACTCCTGTGCGGTGTGAGGCCTGTCCCCCAAACATATGAGTTTCAGAATGGCCTGCTGACGTTTACCCCGTGCTGTGCTGAAGTTGGTGGTGAAGGTGTGTGGCTGACTGGATGAGCAGGTGGAAGAAGAGGAGGAGGAAGCTGAGGAGGAGGAGGAGGAGACAGGAGGCAAAGAATGTTGCCCTGCGATCCTTGGCGGCGGAAGGACGTGCGCCAAACAGCTCTCCGCCTGGGGCCCAGCCGCCACTACATTTACCCAGTGTGCAGTTAGGGAGATATAGCGTCCCTGGCCGTGCTTACTGGTCCACGTATCTGTGGTTAGGTGGACCTTGCCACAGATGGCGTTGCGCAGTGCACACTTGATTTTATCGGACACTTGTTTGTGCAGGGAAGGCACGGCTCTCTTGGAGAAGTAGTGGCGGCTGGGAACAACATACTGTGGGACAGCAAGTGACATGAGCTGTTTGAAGCTGTGTGTGTCCACCAGCCTAAATGACAGCATTTCATAGGCCAGTAGTTTAGAAATGCTGGCATTCAGGGCCAGGGATCGAGGGTGGCTAGGTGGGAATTTACGCTTTCTCTCAAATGTTTGTGAGATGGAGAGCTGAACGCTGCCGTGTGACATGGTTGAGATGCTTGGTGACGCAGGTGGTGGTGTTGGTGGTACATCCCATGTTTGCTGGGCGGCAGGTGCCAACGTACCTCCAGAGGCGGAGGAAGAGGCCGAGGCGGCGGCAGCAGCAGGAGAAGAGGCCGAGGCGGCGGCAGCAGCAGAAGAGGCCGAGGCGGCAGCAGCAGAAGAGGTAGCAGGGGGAGCCTGAGTGACTTCCTTGTTTTTAGGGTGTTTACTCCACTGCAGTTCATGCTTTGCATGCAGGTGCCTGGTCATGCAGGTTGTGCTAAGGTTCAGAACGGTAATGACTCGCTTCAGGCTCTGATGGCACAGCGTGCAAACCACTCGGGTCTTGTCGTCAGCACATTGTTTGAAGAAGTGCCATGCCAGGGAACTCCTTGAAGCTGCCTTTGGGGTGCTCGGTCCCAGATGGCGGCGGTCAGTAGCAGGCGGAGTCTCTTGGCGGTGGGTGTTCTGATTTTGCCCACTGCTCCCTCTTTTGCTACGCTATTGGCTCGGTCTCACCACTGCCTCTTCCTCCGAACTGTGAAAGTCAGTGGCACGACCTTCATTCCATGTGGGGTCTAGGACCTCATCGTCCCCTGCATCGTCTTCCACCCAGTCTTGATCCCTGACCTCCTGTTCAGTCTGCACACTGCAGAAAGACGCAGCAGTTGGCACCTGTGTTTCGTCATCATCAGAGACGTGCTGAGGTGGTATTCCCATGTCCTCATCATCAGGAAAAATAAGTGGTTGTGCGTTAGTGCATTCTATCTCTTCCACCCCTGGGGAAGGGCTAGGTGGATGCCCTTGGGAAACCCTGGCAGCAGAGTCTTCAAACAGCATTAGAGACTGCTGCATAACTTGAGGCTCAGACAGTTTCCCTGATATGCATGGGGGTGATGTGACAGACCGATGGGCTTGGTTTTCATGCGCCATCTGTGCGCTTTCTGCAGAAGACTGGGTGGGAGATAATGTGAACGTGCTGGATCCACTGTCGGCCACCCAATTGACTAATGCCTGTACCTGCTCAGGACTTACTATCCTTAGAACGGCATTGGGCCCCACCAAATATCGCTGTAAATTCTGCTGGCTACTGGGACCTGAGGTAGTTGGTTCACTAGGACGTGTGGCTGTGGCAGAACGGCCACGTCCTCTCCCAGCACCAGAGGGTCCACTAACACCACCACGACCATGTCCACGTCCGCGTCCGCGTCCATATTAGATGTTTTCCTCATTGTTCCCGTTCACCACAATTTTGAGAATGGCAAATTTGGGAATGCTTTTTCAACCCAGAAAAAAAAAAGTGTGCTTTTACGGTCACTACAAATAACTTGACCAGCTAAAACAGTGCAGATTTGGTTGAATAGAGATGTGAGACCTGTTTTTTTTTTTTTGCGCTGTGTGACAGGTATAGGTTTAATCACAGAATCACACTTCTATCAGCACGCTAGCGTGTGTCTTAGGTTTTTCTGAATGACACTATCAATACCTTCAATGTAAGATTTTCTTTTTGGGATAGATTTCAAGTAGGCCTCAAATACCAGAAACTAGTTATTTTGAGAATGGCAAATTTGGGAATGCTTTTTCAACCCAGAACAAAAAGTCTGCTTTTACGGTCACTACAAATAACTTGACCAGCTACAACAGTGCAGATTTGGTTGAATAGAGATGTGAGACCTGTTTTGTTTTGCGCTGTGTGACAGGTATAGGTTTAATCACAGAATCACACTTCTATCAGCACGCTAGCGTGTGTCTTAGGTTTTTCTGAATGACACTATCAATACCTTCAATGTAAGATTTTCTTTTTGGGATAGATTTCAAGTAGGCCTCAAATACCAGAAACTAGTTATTTTGAGAATGGCAAATTTGGGAATGCTTTTTCAACCCAGAACAAAAAGTCTGCTTTTACGGTCACTACAAATAACTTGACCAGCTAAAACAGTGCAGATTTGGTTGAATAGAGATGTGAGACCTGTTTTTTTTTGCGCTGTGTGACAGGTATAGGTTTAATCACAGAATCACACTTCTATCAGCACGCTAGCGAGTGTCTTAGGTTTTTCTGAATGACACTATCAATACCTTCAATGTAAGATTTTCTTTTTGGGATAGATTTTAAGTAGGCCTCAAATACCAGAAACTAGTTATTTTGAGAATGGCAAATTTGGGAATGCTTTTTCAAACCAGAACAAAAAGTCTGCTTTTACGGTCACTACAAATAACTTGACCAGCTACAACAGTGCAGATTTGGTTGAATAGAGATGTGAGACCTGTTTTTTTTTGCGCTGTGTGACAGGTATAGGTTTAATCACAGAATCACACTTCTATCAGCACGCTAGCGTGTGTCTTAGGTTTTTCTGAACGACACTATCAATACCTTCAATGTAAGATTTTCTTTTTGGGATAGATTTCAAGTAGGCCTCAAATACCAGAAACTAGTTATTTTGAGAATGGCAAATTTGGGAATGCTTTTTCAACCCAGAACAAAAAGTCTGCTTTTACGGTCACTACAAATAACTTGACCAGCTACAACAGTGCAGATTTGGTTGAATAGAGATGTGAGACCTGTTTTTTTTTGTGCTGTGTGACAGGTATAGGTTTAATCACAGAATCACACTTCTATCAGCACGCTAGCGTGTGTCTTAGGTTTTTCTGAATGACACTATCAATACCTTCAATGTAAGATTTTCTTTTTGGGATAGATTTCAAGTAGGCCTCAAATACCAGAAACTAGTTATTTTGAGAATGGCAAATTTGGGAATGCTTTTTCAACCCAGAACAAAAAGTCTGCTTTTACGGTCACTACAAATAACTTGACCAGCTAAAACAGTACAGATTTGGTTGAATAGAGATGTGAGACCTGTTTTTTTTTTTGCGCTGTGTGACAGGTATAGGTTTAATCACAGAATCACACTTCTATCTGCACACTAGCGTGTGTCTTAGGTTTTTCTGAATGACACTATCAATACCTTCAATGTAAGATTTTCTTTTTGGGATAGATTTCAAGTAGGCCTCAAATACCAGAAACTAGTTATTTTGAGAATGGCAAATTTGGGAATGCTTTTTCAACCCAGAAAAAAAAAGTGTGCTTTTACGGTCAATACAAATAACTTGACCAGCTAAAACAGTACAGATTTGGTTGAATAGAAATGTCAGGTCTATTTTTTAGGCGCTGGGTGACAGGCTCAGCTTGCCCCTGATGTAATATATGGCCAAAAAATAACCACACTGTTGATGGTTAAATGCACTTGGGTGACACAGGCTCAGCCTGCACCAGATGTAGTATATGGCCAAAAAATAATCAGACTGTTGATGGTTAAATGCACTTGGGTGACACAGGCTCAGCCTGCACCAGATGTAGTATATGGCCAAAAAATAATCAGACTGTTGATGGTTAAATGCACTTGGGTGACACAGGCTCAGCCTGCACCAGATGTAGTATATGGCCAAAAAATAATCAGACTGTTGATGGTTAAATGCACTTGGGTGACACAGGCTCAGCCTGCAGCTGATGTAGGATATAGCACAAAATAACCACACTATCGATGGTTAAATACACTTGGGTGACACAGGCTCAGCCTGCACCTGTGTCACAGAACCATGAACCAGACGTACAACAAGGGATAAGTGAAAATAAGAAGCTTTATTGAAAATAAAGCTGTAAAGCAAAAGTCCAAACGGATGGCGAAACCGAAGCAGAATCTTTGCGAAGCCAGAGGTCAGGAACCAGAAGGGTAGTCAGACGAAGCCAGGATCAGGAACCAGCAGGGTAGTCAGACGAAGCCAGGATCAGGAACCAGCAGGGTAGTCGGACGAAACCAGGATCAGGAACCAGAAGCAGCAGCATGTGAACACAGGAGGACCAAGCAAGGAACTGAAGCCACAGACCTCCTATATATATGAGCTGGGCATCCAGCTCCTCCCAGTGGGAAGGAGGAGCCGCAGGGTGGGAGGCTACAAGAAACCCAGAAACCAAGATGGCCGCCAGCACATGTCAAACGAAGGAGAACAGCAAGAAGGTAAGACCATGACAGTACCTCCCCCTCAAGGGCCCCTCCTCCGCGGAGTAAAGAACGGTTTCTGAGGGAAGCGTGCGTGGAAGGCTCGGAGCAAGGCAGGAGCATGGACATCTGCGGAGGGAACCCAGGAACGCTCCTCTGGACCATAACCACGCCAATGGACCAAAAACTGCACCCGACGGCGGACCAGGCGTGAGTCCAGGATATTGCTCACCTCATACTCCTCACGATTACCCACTTGGACCGGACGAGGCCGAGGAACCGAGGAAGTGAAACGATTACACACCAGTGGCTTCAACAGGGAGACATGAAACACGTTGGAGATCCGCATGCCAGGAGGAAGCGCAAGGGCATAGGCTACCGGGTTTACCCTGCGAAGCACTCGGAAGGGACCAACAAAGCGAGGCGCCAGCTTGGGAGTGGGCACTCGAAGGTTGAGGTTGCGGGTGGACAACCATACACGGTCTCCGACCTGGTAGGAAGGAGCAGGCGCTCGTCTGCGATCAGCCTGGAGTCTCTGGCGCTGCGCAGAGACCGCAAGGGACTTCTGGATCAGTACCCAAGAAGCACGTAGGACGGAAAGGTGATCCTCCACAGCCGGAATATCCTGGGGAGAGAATACCTCCGGTAACACGGCAGGTTGGAACCCATAATTGGCCATGAAGGGAGACGTCCCAGAGGAAGAGTTCACCGCCGTGTTCCTGGCAAACTCAGCCCAAGGCAGGAGGTCAACCCAATTGTCTTGGTGATCGGAGACATAGCAACAAAGGAATTGCTCCAAGGCCTGATTGGATCGTTCTGCGGCCCCATTGGACTGAGGGTGGTAGGCCGAGGAGAAGGAGAGATGAATCCCCAACTGGGAGCAAAAGGCGCGCCAGAACCTGGACACAAACTGACTCCCCTGATCCGACACAATCTCCTTGGGCAAACCGTGCAACCGGAAGACCTCCCTGGCAAAAATCATGGCCAACTCTTGTGCAGAGGGTAACTTCTTGAGAGGAACACAGTGGCACATTTTGGAAAACCGATCCACAATCATGAGAATGACCGTATGGCCTCGGGATGCAGGGAGGTCCACAATGAAATCCATCCCCAGGTGTGACCATGGGCGCTCCCCGGTGGCTATGGGTTGCAGAAGGCCCAACGGAAGGTGCCGAGGGGACTTACTCTGGGCACAAACGGAGCATGCCGCTACATATGCGGCGATGTCGGAACGTAGGGAAGGCCACCAGAACAGACGTGAAACAGCCCAGGACAGCTGATTCTTTCCAGGATGCCCCGCGGTCTTGGAGTTATGGTAGGTTCGCAAAAACCGAGTGCGCAACTCCTCAGGCACAAAACATCTGCCGTTGGGTCTCCCAGAGGGAGCACCAGATTGAGCCGCCAAAATCTGCTCACCCAGGGGAGAGGTCAGGCTGGTGCGAATGGCGGCCAAGATCTGATTCGGAGGTATGACCGAAGTCGGAATCGACTCCTCCCTGGACAGCTCGGAGTACAGCCGTGATAAGGCATCCGCCCTGATGTTCTTGGAACCGGGTAGGTAGGAGACCACGTAATTAAAACGTGACAAGAACAGAGCCCATCTGGCCTGACGTGGTGTTAATCTCTTGGCCTCAGAAAGGTAGGTCAGATTCTTGTGGTCCGTCAGGATGAGGACCGTAACCACCGAACCCTCGAGCAAGTGCCTCCATTCTTTAAGGGCCTGCACGATGGCCAATAACTCCCTGTCACCAATCTGATAGTTGCACTCCGCGGAAGACAGTTTCCGGGAGTAAAACCCACAAGGAAGCAGAGGACCCTCTGGTGTTCTACGCTGAGACAGAAGGGCGCCTACTCCCGTCTCAGACGCGTCCACCTCGAGGACAAAGGGCAACCCAGGGTTGGGATGCAACAGAATCGGAGCCGACACAAAGGCGGACTTTAGAGCCTCAAAAGCTCGGATGGCCTCGAGCGGCCAGACCTGGGAATTACTGCCCTTCCTGGTCAGATCCGTGAGAGGCTTGGCTAGCATGGAAAAGTCCCTGATGAACTTCCGATAATAATTGGCGAAGCCCAAAAAGCGCTGCAGGGAACGAAGACCACTGGGCTGGGGCCACTGTAAGACAGCCGAAACCTTCTCAGGATCCATGGAGAACCCCTCAGCGGAAATGATGTAACCTAAGAAGGTTACCTGGGATCGGTGAAATTCACATTTCTCAAGCTTACCGAACAGCTTGTTCTCTCGTAACCGTTGCAACACTCGTCTGACATCCAGAATGTGGGCCTCCATGGATTCAGAATATACCAAGATGTCATCCAAATAGACCACCACACACTGCTGCAACAGGTCACGGAAAACATCGTTGATGAATTCCTGAAAGACTGCGGGCGCATTGCACAACCCAAAGGGCATAACCAAGGATTCATAATGACCGGTCCTGGTGTTAAACGCGGTCTTCCACTCATCGCCCGCCTTGATCCTTACCAGGTTATATGCCGCCCTCAGGTCGAGTTTGGTAAAGACCGTGGCCCCTTTAAGGCGATCGAACAGCTCGGAAATCAAGGGTATCGGGTAAGCGTTCTTGATCGTGATGCGATTGAGACCCCTGTAATCGATGCAAGGCCTCAACTCACCGCCCTTCTTTTTCACAAAGAAAAATCCAGCCCCTGCCGGGGACGAGGATTTGCGAATGTGTCCGCGTGAAAGCGCCTCCCTCACGTACTCCTCCATGGCCTCATTCTCCGCTACCGACAGTGGATAGACTTTGCCACGAGGAGGAACGGCACCAGATTGTAACTCTATGGCACAATCGTATGGGCGGTGCGGAGGTAGGGCAACCGCGCGCACCTTATCGAATACATCCCGGTACTCCGGTATTCAGGAGGCAACAGAGAGTCCGAGGAAGTACACAGCAACTTGACAGACCCATGGATGCAACTAGCCCCACACTGCGGTGACCACGAGAGGATCTCGGCCGATCTCCAATCGAAAGTCGGATTATGCTTCCGGAGCCAGGGGTACCCCAAGACCACCGAGTAGTGTGGAGACGAAATAACCTGGAGGCAGACCGACTCTCTGTGAACGGCACCAATGGCTATCCCCACTGGAAGGGTCTCATGAGTCACGTGTGGCGGCAGAAGGGGTCTGCCGTCTATCGCCTCAAGAGCCAGTGGGGAACCTCGAGCCTGCAGAGGAATGGAATTGGCGGCAGCGAACACATTATCAATGAACAAACCACCAGCACCAGAGTCCACCAACGCCTGGGTCGTCACCGAGCCCCCGACCCAGGAGAGGACAACAGTGATCAGTGGTTTGTCAACACGGGAAACCGGGGACGAGGAGACTCCACCCAAGATCTGCCCCCGACAGGATCTCAGGTGCGAGCGTTTCCCGGACGGTTCGGACATGCCAACCGAAAATGCCCACCGAGACCACAGTACATGCATCGGCCCTCGCGTCTCCGGAGTACCCTCTCCCCCTCGGACAGGCGAGCAAACCCCAGCTGCATGGGTTCACCCCCAGACAAGTCATCCCCAGGAGGCGTGGGAGGAGAGGGAGGCACGGGTGGGACAGCAAACGTAGGCGCCAATCTGTTAGAAAACCTCCGCAGGCTCTCCTTAAAGGAAGGTCTCTCCCTGAGTCTGGTGTCAATCAAAATCAGGAAAGAAATAAGAGACTCGAGCTCCACTGGTAGGTCCTTAGCTGCAACCTCATCCTTCAAAGCATCCGAGAGATCATGAGAGAAAGCAGCGACCAGAGCCTCATTATTCCAGCCCACCTCTGCTGCCAGGGTACGAAACTCAATGGCGTATTCAGCTACGGATCGTGAACCCTGTCTGATGGACATAAGGAGCTTCGCAGCAGAGGCAGCACGAGCCGGCACATCGAATACCTTCCGAAGAGAAGCAACAAAACCGGAAAACTCGGCAACCACCGGATTGTTGTTCTCCCATAAAGGGCTGGCCCAGGCCAAGGCCTTGTCCGAGAGCAGCGAGATCAAGAAGCCCACCTTTGATCTCTCAGTAGGAAAGGCATGTGGCAGCAACTCGAAATAAATGCCCACCTGGTTAAGGAAACCTCGGCACTGAGTTGGCTCTCCCCCAAAGCGCTGTGGAAGAGGGGCAGAACCGGTCATACCCCGAAACACCGCAGGTGCAACAACAGGTGTCGGAGTAGACTCTGGCGCAACAACCGGAGCGGCAGTAGGAGCGGGCCCAGGAGCGACAACCGACCCATCGGCAACGGGAGCGAAATGAGCCGTGCGTTCAAGCAGGGTTTGCAACGCCACAGCGAACCGACCCAACAGGTGATCCTGCTGATCAAGTCTGGCAACCAGCGTGGGTAGCGAGGATGGCCCTGTACCGTCAGAATTCATGGCTTGGTCCTAATGTCACGGAACCATGAACCAGACGTACAACAAGGGATAAGTGAAAATAAGAAGCTTTATTGAAAATAAAACTGTAAAGCAAAAGTCCAAACGGATGGCGAAACCGAAGCAGAATCTTTGCGAAGCCAGAGGTCAGGAACCAGAAGGGTAGTCAGACGAAGCCAGGATCAGGAACCAGCAGGGTAGTCAGACGAAGCCAGGATCAGGAACCAGCAGGGTAGTCGGACGAAACCAGGATCAGGAACCAGCAGGGTAGTCGGACGAAACCAGGATCAGGAACCAGCAGGGTAGTCGGACGAAACCAGGATCAGGAACCAGCAGGGTAGTCGGACGAAACCAGGATCAGGAACCAGAAGCAGCAGCAGTCTAGAAGCATGTGAACACAGGAGGACCAAGCAAGGAACTGAAGCCACAGACCTCCTATATATATGAGCTGGGCATCCAGCTCCTCCCAGTGGGAAGGAGGAGCCGCAGGGTGGGAGGCTACAAGAAACCCAGAAACCAAGATGGCCGCCAGCACATGTCAAACGAAGGAGAACAGCAAGAAGGTAAGACCATGACAACCTGATGTAGTATATGGCCAAAAAATAATCAGACTGTTGATGGTTAAATGCACTTGGGTGACACAGGCTCAGCCTGCAGCTGATGTAGTATATGGCCAAAAAATAACCAGACTGTTGATGGTTAAATGCACTTGGGTGACACAGGCTCAGCCTGCAGCTGATGTAGGATATAGCACAAAATAACCACACTATCGATGGTTAAATACACTTGGTGATAGCTCGTGCTGGCGCACCACAAGTCACAAAATGGCCGCCGATCACCCCAGAAAAAAAGTGATCTAAAAACGCTCTGGGCAGCCTCAAAAAAGTGAGCAAGTCAATAATAGCACTACAATGATCCACAGCTGCAGATCGATCACAGAATGAAGTCTTTTGGAGGAGTTAATCTGCCTAATCTCGCCCTAACGTCGCAGCTGCAACCTCTCCCTATACTGATCATAGCAGAGTGACGTGCGGCGCTACGTGACTCCAGCTTAAATAGAGGCTGGGTCACATGGTGCACTGGCCAATCACAGCCATGCCAATAGTAGGCATGGCTGTGATGGCCTCTTGGGCCAAGTAGTATGAAGCTTGTTGATTGGCTGCTTTGCAGCCTTTCAAAAAGCGCCAAGAAAGCGCCGAACACCGAACCCGAACCCGGACTTTTACGAAAATGTTCGGGTTTGGGTCCGTGTCACGGACACCCCAAAATTCGGTACGAACCCGAACTATACAGTTCGGGTTCGCTCATCCCTATTAGTGACCACAAAAATACAAATGGAGGTAGTAAGGAGGACAGAAGGGGGTATAGAGGGAGTGTACAGGCTAAGGTGAAAAGAAACACCTTGGGAGAGAGGAGTGGATAGGTAAAGCAGGGATGGATAAGAAGGGACAGAAATAATATACGCTGAAATCTCTGACTTAAAACTGACAAAAGGAGAAATGAGGTATAATCAAGTTAGGCTAGAAATATAAGTGGAGAGCCTAAAAAGGGCCAGATACTAATTGGCTGGATATGGATCAGGGTCCATCCTGGGGAGCATGAGATTTCTTAGGAGTAGTGGAGTCCTTAGTCTTCTTGGACTTCTGCTTCTTGGGTGTGGTGGAAAGCTCCCATGGTTGCAGGACTAGGAGGGAAGGTAGGGAGGTCATGTCCTGCACTTTGTCCCAATCTTGTATGTCCAGAGGCGCTATATCCAGCGCGTTGTAAGCTTCAGGGAGGTCTAGAAAAGAAGAGTTTAGGAACCTCTTGCCTGAAACTAAAAATGATAAACCAAAGGGAAAGGTCCATCTGTATGGAATCTGTCTCTCTTTGAGGAGGGATGTGAGGGGTCTCAGGATTCTTCTTTTCTGGAGGGTAGTTGGTGATAGGTCCTGATAAATCTGGATGGGGACCTCGTCCAAGAGAATAGATGGTGCTGTTCTGGCCGCCTTAAGTATCACTTCTTTGTCCTGAAAGTTCAGGAAGCGGCTGATAATATCTCTCGGTGGATCATTTTCTTTAGGGCGCGGACGTACTGCTCGGTGAGCCCTTTCAATGATCAACATGGAAGGGTCAAAGTCCCCAAGTAAAGAGACGACTATTTTCATAATCGCTGCAGGGATGTCTGCGGCCGAGACTGATTCGGGGACCCCCTAAACCGGAGGTTGTTATGTCTGCCCCGGTTCTCCTGGTCCTCCAGGGAGGTGTACAGATGGTTTATGTGCACTTGGCAGAGCGAGAGTGATTGTGAGACTGCCTCGCTATGCTCTAGGGTAGCGGCTTGTGCGGTTTCTAATGAGTCCACCCTGTGACCTATTTGCTGGACGTCATGGGCCACCTCCTGTAGTTTGGAGTATATAGGGTTTAGAGCCTTTTCCATGGCTTGTTTAATAAAGCGGCGAGAAATCGGGAGGTTTTTTGACTCACCGGACTCCCCGGACTCGTCCTCACAATCAGAGAGGCCTGCATCGCGGGAGCTCGTGGTGTAGCAGGGAGCCGCGGCCATCTTGGGATCCTTGGTCGGTCCAGCTGCTTGTTGTTTTTTCAGAAATTTGTCATATCTGACACCGCTGGAGATGCTTTAGCTTGGGGGGTAGGGTCCCCATGTTTAGGTCCTCCGTATTTAACCATTTTGTAGTGGTTTTGCTGAAGAATGCTGTCCCCACAGCAGGTTGATAGCAGAAGCTTCAGCCAGACACAGCCATTCAGCACTGGCGCTATCTCCGCCCCCCTTCAGCAAATGCATTCTGATAGTCTTGTGCTATTGCAATTTACCTATATTTATCCTGTGTTTGTTCCTGTCTGTGCTCCAGTGTGTACCTGCCCTATCTCTGTGTTCCAGCACTTCCAGTTTCAGTTCTGCTGTGTTTAAGTTAAATCTGCCTGTCTTTCTCACTTGTGTTCCTGCCAAGTGTCCAGCCTACCTGCTTCATCTGCATCTTTACTACCACAATGCCAGGCTGGTTATCATATGTCTCCCACCATCTAAGTTCAGGTATTTTGTCTGAATCTTAGAAATATACATTTAAGTCTCAGTTACTGTTAAGACTATACCTGTGGTTTTCTGTGTTTTTTGTGTTTTCTGTATCCTGAACTTCTGCTGCTTGCGCCAGAGTACCTGACTCCGTGGTCAGCTGCCAACTACACTCGGACTATTCCTGGAGGTACTGTAGCACTCTGGTTGTTCCTTGTAGCAAAGACCAGATGTCTGTAAAGGGGTTGAAGAGTGAATACCAGGGAAGCACTGGAATTTCACTCTTAGGGTTTATCCCAAAGGCAAACTGTTTAGTTGACACAGTAGGTCCACACTCGCTGATCAGTAACAGTAATCTGAAGCCATTGAGTTTTCTAGACTTGCCCAATTGGATCTGCAATAAATTCACCAAGAACTTGACTGTCTGTGCACATGTCAGAATCAGATATTGTCCTATTGTAGGTGAAAAGTCATTCTAATCTGAATGTACCTACTAGTCAGATCGCAGATACTACACAACTTAAGGCCTGGCAAGTAACAGCTTGGGAGACTGGCTGGGAATTCTTGGTTTTGTTGACTACAGGGGTCATTACAGAGATCTCTCCCATCATCTACTTATTCCCAGAACTTTGACTGTGATGAGGGGACATTATCTACATTTAGAGGAAAGAAAGTTTCTAGGGGACTCTCTGCCTGAGGAGGTGGTGATGATGAATTCACTAAAAGAGTTCAAGAGAGGCCTGTATGTATTTCTGGAGTGTAATAATATTAGCAGTTATAATTACTAGAGATGAGTTGTTGATCCAGGGAGTTATTCTGATTGCCTGATTGGAGTCAGAAAGGTATTTTTTTTTTACCTAAAGTGAGGAAAATTGTCTTCCACCTCACGAGGGTCTGTTTTGCATTCCTCTGCATCAACTTGCAGGATAACAGGCTGAACTAGATGAACAGATGTCCTTTTTCAGCCTTATATAAACTATTGTGGTCAATTATCAAAACTGGTGTAAAGTAGAACTGGCTTAGTTGCCCATAGCAACCAATCAGATTCCACATTTCATTTTTTGACAACTACTTTGGAAAATGAAAGGTGGAATCTTATTGATTGCTATGGGCATCTAAGCCAGTTCTACTTTACACGAGTTTGATAAATGACCCCATATGTTACTAAACTATGTTACTATCTGCGTGATGTGTCTGACCTTTTGGACTCACTGACTACTGTTGCAGCCCCTGTCTCCAACCAGAAAGTTGTCTCTTCTGCAGAAACCGGTCCAAGGTTTTCTCCACCACTACATTATCTTGATGACACAAAGTCATGTTGTGTTTTTTTTTTTTTTTTTATCAATGCACCCTTTATTTTGAGTTATTGCTGCACCAATTTCCATCTGATTAAGCTAAAGTAGCCTTCATCATTCTTTATCTGGCTGGAGAAGCCTTTGCATATGTAAACCCTATATGGGAGAAGAGTGGTGAAACTTGCAACTTTTCTTGGTGTCTTTCTGGAGAATTCTTCAAGAAACAGGAAATGCTTTCTTGGTGGCTTCCTCAATGTTGTGTCTTTTTCAAGTTTTACTTACTGTTCGCGAATATGCAATCCAGTTCCAAGCCCTGGCCTTCGTGGACTGACTTTTCAATCAAATTAAAGACAAGTTGCCAGGCCAGGATGTTCCTACTGGATAAGCTGATAGTTCAGATAAGGCTCCTGGATAAGCTGATAGTTTTAGGTACCCAAATTGATCTACAGTTTTGTGAGCTTGGAAAGAAAGTGGCCAAAAAAAGAAGACCCTTTCAACTGGTACCAATTTCTCAGGGAACACTATATCCATATTTTCGTTCTTCCCAAGCTACTGTACCTGAACAAGTGGATAGAGTAGAGATGACTGACGTAGAGGAGGTATCCCAGGAGGTAGCAGTCAGGTTGCTTCCCTCAAGTGAAGGTCAGGACCCTGTACAGGGGTTAAAGAATGATTACCAGAGGAGCAATTTGAATAAAGCCCTTAGAGCTTATCCCAAAGCCAAACATGTTATTTGGCATACTGGGACTACACTCGCTGATATGTAAAATGTTGCCTTTGAACATTGGTGAATAAACCAAAACTATCACTTCATTTCATTGATGGAAAAGCTGTATTTTTCTTTATTAACAAAATATTTTCATTTGGCGTTTTAGAGTAATAAGTACAGAGTGGACAAGCTCAGTGATGACTTGTCTAAAATACTCCCAGGAGTCAAAAGCAAGGAACTAATCCCCTAAGGAGGAGACAGAGGGAATAAAACTTAACATTTAATAGGTTCTGGTTAGAATAAATGGCGCACAAAGGAACCATACAAAATAACATATAAGACAAGCCCATGTGGGCCTAAACAATTACAAGATGGTACCAACATAAATGAAAAAGGAACGCTCTCACCCATGACAGACAAGGTGGATAGGACTCATCAGGGGGGTGCCATGTCAGGATCCCGTGGAGTGCGTCTTCAAATTCTTTGTGGTTACGGTTACTGGAAACCATGCAAAGATGATGCCAAAAAAGGAGAAATTGCTGCAAAAGTAGGCAAGGATCGGGAAAGATTTCCCTAATAAGACCCTAGTGCAGGGAAGGGGCTGTTAGGGGCGTTTTAGAGTCCAGACTTTAGAAGTGTGGACCTCTAGTTTGATCTCTCAGAGTTCTGCTCCATCTGTATTGTGTTTCTGTAACTGCAGCTACTGTAAGTATAAATTTATTTATTAACCCTGTTCATTTTATAATATTCCAGTGTGCTTGCAGTCTTTGACCATCACACAATAAACTTATTACAATAACATACTGCTGGCTCATCAGACAGCATGTTCAATGTGACCAATTGCCTTTAGCCATAAGAATGCAGTATGCATTGGTAAGTTTAGCAATCTCACTATGTTATCTTTATTGCAGAGAATACAACACATAAGGAACACAATAGCATGATATATTCTTGTAAACTTTGAATAAGTCTGCAATATGGTTCGTAGATGTGCCTTGTAGATTAGAACAGAATCAGAAGTTACAATCACAACACATGAACATACTGTATAATAAGCCATATGGTTCAGGGTAACCATGAAGAATGATTGTGCTTTAATGCACTTAATAACCCATTTAAGCAGCATTTAGTATATAATAGAGCAATTAGTGCACAGTCTTCAATACTAATTTATTATCTTACAAATTAGTTCTATGACAATATTCAAGCCAGGGGGTCTGTACGGATATAAAATTATTTAATGCATTATTAACAGAGCTTAATTTGTAATTCTTAAAAAGCAGGAATAATCAGAAACAGGAGCCAAAGCCAGACCCTTTATGCTTAGTTTATGGAAAAAAAAGTGTTAGATGTTAGATAGATAGATAGATAGATAGATAGATAGATAGATACAGTCAGGTCCATAAATATTGGGACATCAACCAAATTCTATTTTTTTTTTACTCTATACACCACCACAATGGATTTGAAATGAAACAAACAAGATGTGCTTTAACTGCAGGCTGTAAGCTTTAATTTGAGGGTATTTACATCCAAATCAGGTGAACGGTGTAGGAATTACAACAGTTTGCATATGTGCCTCCCACTTGTTAAGGGGCCAAAAGTAAGCAGACAATTGGCTTCTCAGCTGTTCTATGGCCAGGTGTGTATTATTCCCTCATTATCCCAATTACAATGAGCAGATAAAAGGTCCAAAGTTCATTTCAAGTGTGCTATTTGCATTTGGAATCTGTTGCTGTCAACTCTCAAGATGAGATCCAAAGAGCTGTCACTATCAGTGAAGCAAGCCATCATTAGGCTGAAAAAACAAAACAAACCCATCAGAGAGATAGCCAAAACATTAGGCGTGGCCAAAACAACTGTTTGGAACATTGAGCTCAGCAACACCAAAAGACCTGGAAGACCACGGAAAGCAACTGTGATGGATGACCGAAGAATTCTTTCCCTGGTGAAGAAAACACCCTTCACAACAGTTGGCCAGACCAAGAACACTCTCCAGGAGGTAGGTGTATGTGTGTCAAAGTAAACAGAAGAGAAGACTTCACCAGAGTGAATACAGAGGCTTCACCACAAGATGTAAACTATTGATGAGACTCAAAAACAGGAAGGTCAGATTACAGTTTGCCAAACGACATCTAAAAAAGCCTTCACAATTCTGGAACAACATCCTATGGACAGATGAGACCAAGATCAACTTGTACCAGAGTGATGGGAAGAGAAGAGTATGGAGAAGGAAAGGAACTGCTCATGATCCTAAGCATACCACCTCATCAGTGAAGCATGGTGATGGTAGTGTCATGGCATAGGCATGTATGGCTGCCAATGGAACTGGTTCTCTTGCATTTAATGATGATGTGACTGCTGACAAAATCAGCAGGATGAATTCTGAAGTGTTTTTTGGGCAATATTATCTGCTCACATTCAGCCAAATGCTTTAGAACTCATTGGACGGCGCTTCACAGTGCAGATGGACAATGACCCAAAGCATACTGCAAAAGCAACCAAAGAGTTTTTTAAGGGAAAGAAGTGGAATGTTATGCAATGGCCAAGTCAATCACCTGACCTGAATCCGATTGAGCATTCATTTCACTTGATGAAGACAAAACTGAAGGGAAAATGCCCCAAGAACAAGCAGGAACTGAAGACAGTTGCAGTAGAGGCCTGGCAGAACATCACCAGGGATGAAACTCAGCATCTAGTGATGTCTACGTGTTCCAGACTTCAGGCTGTAATTGACTGCAAAGGATTTTCAACCAAGTATTAAAAAGTGAAAGTTTGATTTATGATTATTATTCTGTCCCATTACTTTTGGTCCCTGTTGGAACCGATAAATTTGACATCTATGATACAGCTTTGATGTAAAGATGTTCCTTGATATCTTGAACTGAATCAGCCTGGGTCTGCTTGATATGCAAATGAGGACCATCAAAGGGTTCTTGGGGCAGGACACTGATGAAAGGAAGATCTGCCAGGACTTTCACATCCTAGGGCAAGCCCGACCCCCTGCTGGTATTTACTGCCCACACCTGTGTCAGCAAGGACATACATGCTGGGATGGGGGCAGGGGTATATGATATAACTTTCTTCCTGTGTAATTATCTGCATTAACCTAGCTCACAAGTAGGAGCAATGGTGACCTTGGTGACCTCTGGGACAAGACAAGTCTTTCTGGACTCTACAATCAAGAATGTGATTCGCTGAGACCTGCTGGAGAGGAGTGTTCTGAGTACAGAGTAAAACCCATGGCATGTGTGACTGAGAGAGAGAATGGTGTAGCTAGCTCAAGGATCCCGACCCCCTCCAATCCCCTCTCCCATTCCCTTAATTGTATTTAAAATGTAGGTATATCCCTATTTGTAAATAAATCCAACACTATGTTAAGATACAGTTGTTCTTCAGTAATTTAAGGCACCCACAAAGCAGAGCACATTCTACATTTGGCACCCCAGAAAGAGTGTGGAAATTCCTAAATCCACATAGAACCTATAAGACGGAATTGCTCTAATTCAAATTGCTGAAAGAACAGACCAGACCTGTTGCACAGATTCCGTGGTGAAGTCAGCTGGATCTTGGACTTCGTAGAAGGATTGAAAGTGTGGTGAGTTATTCATTGGATATGCAAAAGTTCTAATTGTTTTCCTTGAGTGTATGTGGAGTTGTAATAGTGGATAAAGTATTGAATGCTGTATGTTAATGAGCGTTAAAGCAGAGGAAAGTGTGGATTCTCTGTAGAGGAATAATTTTGGCTTTGTTTGGAATCTTGATTTGAGTTCAGACTGAGTGTGTGCATATATGTAAAGACATTGTGGGAACACTGAAAACTTTGGTTCTTTGTCTTGTTCACTTGTGAGTGTGTATTGGCAGTACAATAGCTTTTATATTAATAGGTGTAATTGTGTTGAGTGTACATTGGTGAAATGGAACTGGCTTATAGTTATGTTAAGAAATATGCCACTGCCAAGTATCATTCATGTGCAGATGAACCTCCTAAGAGTCAAGTTAATGCGTTGTTGTCTCAGTGTCAGCAACATAATGACAAGATGCAGAGTAGACCGCTTACAAAAAAAGGTAACAAAGAGAAATTGGCTAACGAAATTGCGGTATTGCTCAGAATCACAGAAATTTCTGAGCAAATGGGGGAGCAATGGAGAGCAGAAAGGAGTCAACTTGGAGAGCAGATAGAGACAATTGGAGATAAGCTTAGGAGCATTGCAACTGCCTCCAGTGTTGAAATGGATGACTTGAGGGCTACTGTGTGCAATTTATCCGAAAGAAATTGTGAGCTGCAAGTACAATTGGAACAATGCAATGCAAACTTTTATATGAAGAGTAGGCTTGTTGGTTCATTGCAAATAAAATTATCTCATATGGAGGAATTGGTAAGGTCTTTGGAGAGGAAATTGGAAGATGCAAACTCCCAGCTACTTAGAAAGGAGCAATGGATATTATTCCTCAATGAACCGAAGAAAAAGTGTCCATCAGCCAATATCTGTATTGTCACTGATGTGAATACATCCAATGAGGTGGCATTAGCAAATGCTCCTGGATATTTAGGGGAGGGCACTAGTGTACTCACAATTAATGAAAAACTTACATTGTGCCAGATTCTGGGTGATTTTAATACACTGGAGTCACCCGTGTGCCTGTCTAATAAATTTGAGGCTATTGTACAGAAATACACTTTAACTGATAAAGATGCATGCTCTCTTCTAAAGGCTTGGGTACCAGCACCTCTAGCAGCCCAGGTATCTGCATATGAGAATGATAACTTAGATGCAGAGGGAAGGATGAAAGAACTGCAGCGTGTGTTAAAGAGTCGTGATGATAGAGGGATAAATGCGTTACAAAGAATGAGATTTAGAAGAGGAGGTGACCCTATATTGTTCTGTAACCATTTTTTTCACTGTACAAAAGTGTGTATAACTGTCCTGATATGTCTGCTGATGATTCAAGCTTCATATACTCAATGGCCAATATATGTTATGTGAACTATCCTAATAGGATGGCCCTCAGAAATGCCAATTCATACCAGAGCTGTATCAATATACTTAGAGACTGGTGTGAAGAATCCAGTGATGGGTATAGATCAGATGCAGATATATCAGTAGTGAGCAGAGGTACAAGAAGGAAGAAATTCATCAGGTGTTACAAATGTCACAGACCAGGGCACATTCAGAGATTTTGTAGAACCCCAGATATTTCCAGCCTGATACCGAATGATAAAAGTATATCCACCCAGGACAAGGAAAGAATACCACAGGCGGCTGATGTAATGGATAACAGCCTTTGGGAGTCAGGAAATGCTGAGGGGAAAAAGGAGGAGATTACAGATAACAATGGCCGCCCCCCTCCGAATAGCCAACAGCCATGGGGGACGAGCATACCAATGTTTGCACCCTGGGCTAATCTTCCATTTTGGCTGGTATGCAGTTGGTCCCAAATAGCATTACCATTTTTCATAAAAAATATGGCAAACTTTGTGAGCAATGCCTGCTTAGTTTAGGAAGAAGATGGGACTTATATTCTAGCCATACAGATAACAGGACAAGGCTTAGAGAATAAGGATTTGACTGTAATAATAATTGTGTGTAATAATTGTCTTTGTGTTTCTTTTTCAGGAGCCACTAAAGGCAGCTTAGTCAAGCTGGCTAAACACTAATGTTTTTTATTTTGTTCACAGGGTTTAGGTGGAGTGGTACTAGCTACATTTAGTCTAGAATTAGATCAATTTAAAAAGGTCTTCATAGTCACCACGTGGTATCATGAGCTCAATAATTAGTATTTTTTTGCAAACAATTAAATAACAGTCAGGCATTTGTTGGTTAAAACAGTCATGTATACTGTACCTTTGTGATATGAATGTATTTTTTTAGTCCCCCCCATGACCTTTTGTGTTTTAGGTGTAAATAGCATTTGCTCTTTCAATGGACCTCACAGGAAGATGCCTTTGTTCACACACCAGAACAAAGTTGAGTTGGGAGATGGTCTGTCTGTCTGTGTGCGATGAGTTAAGGGCCAGCAGAATTTATTTTTATATGCGATTTTTTTTTTCTACCTGTGCATTTGTTTCCCTTGTTAACATTTTTAAATTAACAATTTTTTTTAAAGTATTTTGTTATTTTTTTTTATATACAGACCTACTTCTTGGGTAGGCACTAAACTTCAAAGTTGTTTACCAGATTAGTCATTTTCAAGTTAGTATGGTACCAGTGTAGTCTGGTACCAAATGGGGGAATGTGTTTGAAAGAATTATAGTTACACTAAGAAGCCATGTTTTTTTGTTTGTTTGTTTTTATTTTGTTGTTTTTGTGGGTTTACAAATACCCCCCCAGCTAGGATGGAGTTAGATTACCGCCTGGTCTGAACCTAGGCATATTAGTGAAGTTACGTGTAGGTGTAGAAAGGTATTGACTGCTAAGAATAATGATACTGCTCTTGATTTTTATTTCCAGGATCCGTAATAAGGCAAAATTGCATATCCAAATTTGGGACCCTGGAGAAGTAGAAGCAGCCCAATATTGTGGTGGCAATTGGACTACATTTGTAGGATGTGGTTGGTAATTAATTCACTCAAATGGTGTACTCGATTATCATGAATGAGGCCTGAATTTTCACATGTCTAGTTTTAAAATCATGCAGAGTAGGGCATTATGGGTAACAGTCCAAGGTTTCACTTTATGCTTATTGGCCAATATAGAGTACAACGTACATTAGAATCACCTGTATTAGACATATATACATCTATCATGTATCTTTGATTTTTATTTTTTATTTTATGAGATCTTGTGAGAAATAGAATTCAGCTGGATTGGACTTTTGCAATGCACAGACTGTCACATATTGCTAAAGTGGGCTTGCCCATATTCCAGTTATATAAGGCAGCTGACGAGCAAGACTAGTTGGTAGTGAAATTACAATCTGGTTAAGGGATCGAGTCAATTAGCATGGTGTAATGTTATATACTGTATGTGATATCAATGTAGGATATGTAGATTATCCTGTGATTATCATGAGGGATATTGGTGACTTGTTATTTATTTATTAATACCCATAATGAATAGTGTGTGACTGTTGAATGAATGGGTTCTGTCACAGTCGTTACCTTTGGCTGTGACCTTCTGTCTATGCTCTCGCTGCAGCTCTGTTCCTGTGTGTCATTTGTGGTTCTTTATGGGTTAACTCCCCTGTGTGCCTATTAGGAGTTAATCCTCTGTCTGCTCCATGGGTGTGGCCTTTCTGCTGCACCCATGTAACCTGTATATAAGGCTGAGGTTTCCTCAGTTCTGTGTCGGCTCTCCTGGTGTGTGTTGTCTTGTCCTGTCCTGCTCCTGGTTTGTACTCTCTCTCCCATGCTGCTGACCCATGGGATCCGTGTCTGTCTGTCTGTGCTCTGTGGGTTTCCCTACTTGTTCATTGACGTCCTCTCTCCCATCCTCTTTGATGTCCTCTTTCCTGTGTTTCTGTAATCTGTTCTGTCAATTATGTTTTAGTTACCTTGTGTGTATTTATGTCTCTGTTCAGCAAGCCCTTGCTGCACCTTTCTTTGCAGCAGAGTGGTATGCGCAAGGCCATGCAGTTTACTACTGGTGGAGCAAGTCCTTCTCTGCTCATTGCCACTCCTGCTCCCTTGCGTGAACTCCTGCTTGTATTTTTAGTTACCTTTTGTGTATTCATATGTCTCGGTTCAGCAAGCCCTTGCTGCATCGCGCCTAGCTGCAGAGTGCTATGCGCAAGGCCACGCAGTATACCACTGATGGAGCAAGTCCTTCTCTGCTCATTGTCACTCCTGTTTCCTTGCGATGTACCTCTGCTTGTGTTATTAGTTGCCCTGTTTTGTATTTGCCTGTTTATGTTATGTATGCCTATGTATGTGCCGTCGGTACCTTCTGGTACCTGTTGTCCATTCGTTCCTGCTGTCACTGTCTAGTTCACGCTCCAGAGTGGACCCTGGCAACTTCCTGCGGCAAAGCCTAACCCTACCTTCTGGGGCCCTAGTGAATACCAGGAGTTGCTTAGTCATGCCCCTCTGGAGTATTACTAGACAGTGGCGCAGTGGGGGTTTTCTCCCACTTTGCTGACGGTACATAGAGCTCTTGTTTTGGCTGTGCTGCCTTCCCTGGTTTTTTGTTTGTGCAATAAACTCTTGTGTGTCTGTACCTGATTTCCATTTGTTTATTGCTTGACGACGCGGTGGTCTCTCCTGGGACCTCCAACTCGTGACAGGTTCCTGTTCTGTCTATGCCTGCCCATGTTGACGAAGAAACTGTTTCCGAAGAAAGGCTGCAATGCCGGAAAGTTCGCAGGACTGGAGTAATGCAGATATCAAGTTTCTGTGGTTTATTTTTTGATTGTGTATGCCAATAGGCACAAGACCAGGGAATGTTGGAACCGATAAAATTGACATCTATGATACAGCTTTGATGCAAAGATGTTCCTTGATATCTTGAACTGAATCAGCCTGGGTCTGCTTGATATGCAAATGAGGACCATCAAAGGGTTCTTGGGGCAGGACACTGATGAAAGGAAGATCTGCCAGGACTTTTACATCCTAGTGCAAGCCCGACCCCCTGCTGGTATTTACTGCCCACACCTGTGTCAGCAAGAACATACATGCTGGGATGGGGGCAGGGGTATATGATATAACTTTCTTCCTGTGTAATTATCTGCATTAACCTAGCTCACAAGTAGGAGCAATGGTGACCTTGGTGACCTCTGGGACAAGACAAGTCTTTCTGGACTCTAAAATCAAGAATGTGATTCGCTGAGACCTGCTGGAGAGGAGTGTTCTGAGTACAGAGTAAAACCCATGGCATGTGTGACTGAGAGAGAGAATGGTGTAGCTAGCTCAAGGATCCTGACCCCCTCCAATCCCCTCTCCCATTCCCTTAATTGTATTTAGAATGTAGGTATATCCCTATTTGAAAATAAATCCAACACTGAGTTAAGATACAGTTGTTCTTCAGTAATTTAAGATACCCACAAAGCAGAACACATTCTACAGTCCCTTAACAAGTGGGATGCACATTTGCAATTTGTTGTAGTTCCTACACTGTTCACCTGATTTGGATGTAAATACCCTCAAATTGCTGACAGTCTGCAGTTAAAGCACTTCTTGTTCGTTTCATTTCAAATCCATTGTGGTGGTGTATAGAGCCAAATATGTTAGAATTGTGTCGATGTCCCAATATTTATGGACCTGACTGTAGATACAGTTGCAAGAAAAAGTATGTGAACCCTTTGGATATGGATTTCTGCACAAATTGGTCATAAAATGTGATCTGATCTTCATCTAAGTCACAACAATAGATAATCACAGTCTGCTTAAACTAATAACACACAAAGAATTAAATGTTACCATGTTTTTATTGAACACATCATGTAAATATTCACAGTGCAGGTGGAAAAAGTATGTGAACCCTTGGATTTAATAACTGGTTGAACCTCCTTTGGCAGCAATAACTTCAACCAAATGTTTCCTTTAGTTGCAGATCAGACGTGCACAACGGTCAGAGTAATTCTTGACCATTCCTCTTTACAGAACTGTTTCAGTTCAGCAATATTCTTGGGATATCTGGTGTGAATCGCTTTCTTAAGGTCATTCCACAGCATCTTGATCGGGTTGATGTCAGGACTCTGACTGGGCGACTCCAGAAGGCGTATTTTCTGTTTAAGCCATTCTGTTGTTGATTTACTTCTATGCTTTGGGTTGTTGTCCTGTTGCAACACCCATCTTCTGTTGAACTTCAGCTGGTGGACAGATGGCCTTAAGTTCTCCTGCAAAATGTCTTTATAAACTTGGGAATTCATTTTTCTTTCGATGATAGCAATCCGTCCAGGCCCTGATGCAGCAAAACAGCCCCAAACCATGATGCCCCCACCACCATACTTCACAGTTGGGATGAGGTTTTGATGTTGGTGTGCTGTGCCTCTTTTTCTCCACACATAGTGTTGTGTGTTTATTCCAAGCAACTCAACTTTTGTTTCATCTGTTCACAGAATATTTTGCCAGTACTGCTGTGGAACATCCAGGTGCTCTTGTGCAAACTGTATAACAAGCAGCAATGTTTTTTTTGGACAGCAGTGGCTTCCTCTGTGGTATCCTCCCATGAAATCCATTCTTGTTTAGTTTTTTACGTATCGTAGATTCGCTAACAGGGATGTTAATATATGCCAGAGACTTTTGTAAGTCTGTAGCTGACACTCTAGGATTCTTCTTCACCTCATTGAGCAGTCTGCGCTGTGCGCTTGCAGACATCTTTACAGGATGGCCACTCCTAGGGAGAGTAGCATCAGTGCTGAACTTTCTCCATTTATAGACAATTTGTCTTACCGTGGCCTGATGAACAGCAAGGTTTTTGGAGATACTTTTATAACCCATTCCAGCTTTATGCAAGTCAACAATTCTTAATAGTTGGTCTTCTGAGAGCTCTTTTGTGCGAGGCATCATTCACATCAGGCAATAATTCTTGTGAAAAGCAAACCCAGAACTTGTGTGTGTTTTTTATAGGGCAGGGCAGCTGTAACCAACACCTCCAATCTCATCTTATTGATTGGACTACAGTTGGCTGACACCTCACTCCAATTAGCTCTTGGAGATATCATTAGTCTAGGGGTTCACATACTTTTTCTACCTGCATTGTGAATGTTTACATGGTGTGTTCAATAAAAACATGGTAACATTTAATTATTTGTGTGTTATTAGTTTAAGCAGACTGTGATTGTCTATTGATGTGACTTAGATGAAGATCAGATCACATTTAATGACCAATTTGTGCAGAAATCCATATCATTACAAAGGGTTCACACACTTTTTCTTGCAACTGTAGATTAATTACATATAAACAAGCATTTTTTGTATATACAGGGAGTGCAGAATTATTAGGCAAGTTGTATTTTTGAGGATTAATTTTATTATTGAACAACAACCATGTTCTCAATGAACCCAAAAAACTCATTAATATCAAAGCTGAATATTTTTGGAAGTAGTTTTTAGTTTGTTTTTAGTTTTAGCTATTTTAGGGGGATATCTGTGTGTGCAGGTGACTATTACTGTGCATAATTATTAGGCAACTTAACAAAAAACAAATATATACCCATTTCAATTATTTATTTTTACCAGTGAAACCAATATAACATCTCAACATTCACAAATATACATTTCTGACATTCAAAAACAAAACAAAAACAAATCAGTGACCAATATAGCCACCTTTCTTTGCAAGGACACTCAAAAGCCTGCCATCCATGGATTCTGTCAGTGTTTTGATCTGTTCACCATCAACATTGTGTGCAGCAGCAACCACAGCCTCCCAGACACTGTTCAGAGAGGTGTACTGTTTTCCCTCCTTGTAAATCTCACATTTGATGATGGACCACAGGTTCTCAATGGGGTTCAGATCAGGTGAACAAGGAGGCCATGTCATTAGATTTTCTTCTTTTATACCCTTTCTTGCCAGCCACGCTGTGGAGTACTTGGACGCGTGTGATGGAGCATTGTCCTGCATGAAAATCATGTTTTTCTTGAAGGATGCAGACTTCTTCCTGTACCACTGCTTGAAGAAGGTGTCTTCCAGAAACTGGCAGTAGGACTGGGAGTTGAGCTTGACTCCATCCTCAACCTGAAAAGGCCCCACAAGCTCATCTTTGATGATACCAGCCCAAACCAGTACTCCACCTCCACCTTGCTGGCGTCTGAGTCGGACTGGAGCTCTCTGCCCTTTACCAATCCAGCCACGGGCCCATCCATCTGGCCCATCAAGACTCACTCTCATTTCATCAGTCCATAAAACCTTAGAAAAATCAGTCTTGAGATATTTCTTGGCCCAGTCTTGACGTTTCAGCTTGTGTGTCTTGTTCAGTAGTGGTCGTCTTTCAGCCTTTCTTACCTTGGCCATGTCTCTGAGTATTGCACACCTTGTGCTTTTGGGCACTCCAGTGATGTTGTAGCTCTGAAATATGGCCAAACTGGTGGCAAGTGGCATCTTGGCAGCTGCACGCTTGACTTTTCTCAGTTCATGGGCAGTTATTTTGCGCCTTGGTTTTTCCACACGCTTCTTGCGACCCTGTTGACTATTTTGAATGAAACACTTGATTGTTCGATGATCACGCTTCAGAAGCTTTGCAATTTTAAGAGTGCTGCATCTCTCTGCAAGATATCTCACTATTTTTGACTTTTCTGAGCCTGTCAAGTCCTTCTTTTGACCCATTTTGCCAAAGGAAAGGAAGTTGCCTAATAATTATGCACACCTAATATAGGGTGTTGATGTCATTAGACCACACCTCTTCTCATTACAGAGATGCACATCACCTAATATGCTTAATTGGTAGTAGGCTTTCGAGCCTATACAGCTTGGAGTAAGACAACATGCATAAAGAGGATGATGTGGTCAAAATACTCATTTGCCTAATAATTCTGCACTCCCTGGTATGTATTCATTTAGATATTTATTTAAATTGAATTTCTTTAGGCAATATTACCTTTATTAATTAAGTAATGCTTGCTTGTGTTGAGAAACAAAGATTTTGTATTGCAGAAACATAGTTGGAGTGCATATGATATACTGTAATGTGTCTAACAAAAACTTAAAATTGGATTAATATTGCTTGCTCATGCTTGAAGCATAAAAAGTGCTTAAAGGCAATAGGAGACAGAGAGCTACATCTAAAAATAAAATGCCCAATGGAAGTACAGATTTTCACAATTCAGATTTGTTTTGTCAGGAATATAAGTCTCTGAAGAATAACGTTAATATAGTATATTACTCCTATTTTTAAGGGATTGCAGTTTAGAATAAACACATATTTGTTGCAATACTTACTGGCAGCATGGTGGCTCAGTGGTTAGCACTGGTGCTTTGCAACATCTGCATGGAGTTTGTATGTTCTCCCCATGTTTGCGTGGGTTTCCTCACTCCAAAGACATACTGATAGGGACCTTAGATTGTGAGCCCCATAGGGACAGTTGGAATCTAATGTCTGTAAAGTGCTGCAGAATATAGTATCGCTATATAAGTGCATAAAATAAATAAATGCTTGTCTGCTGGCACTTAATAAATTATACAGTCTTACAATGGTGTAACATAGTTGGAAAATGCCTATAACTATATTGCAAAAAGAAAATATTGTTACATTGCAAAATCTCAATAACTGATAAGGTTCTGTAACTCTATTTTATATCACTTAAAAACAAACAAACAGCAGTACATGAAATTCTAAGCGATAGCGGTCTTTCTCTGTAGTATGGATCAGTGATGAGTTTCCTTCAGGATCACAGATCAAACACAGCAGTCTGTCTACCATTATGAGGAGTGTGGGAGAAGGCAGCGAGAGGTAGAACTCTCTCCTCATGAATACTGTACATTAGATTTATAAACTATAGGGAAGATTCACTAATACTCTCTAAGATCTAGGCAGTGCTGTCTCTGGAACTCCCATAGAAATAAATGGAGCAGCTGCACACATGACCAACCGGCCGCTCCGTTTATTTTGGCAAGCTCCAAGGGGTATTGGGCCCATGTTCTCGTGATCAGTAGGAGTTCCAGCGGTTGGACCCCCACTGATCTAATATCTATCCCCTATACTGTGGATAAGGGACAATTTTATATAATTTGAATACCCATTTCAATTCCTGGCTGATGTCTTGAGATGCCGCTTTAATAATTCCCCATCATTTTGCTTCTTCATAAAGCCATCTATTTTTTGAAGTGCAGCAGTCTCGCCTACAGCAAAACATCCCTACCACATAATGTTGCCATCTTTGTGGAGGGTTGGAAGAATGCCCTCCCCCCCCCCCCCCCCCCCGACCTCCTTGGTTCCTCTATACATGTACTAAACACTGTCTGGTATTACATTCAATTAAACTATAGGCATAAAGTATATAACAGCAGAGTCTAATTAACATTGTGGAGGTTAATGATGGAAATCAGGGAACACTTAGAAACCACACTCCGATCTATACAGCACCAACCTCACTATGGCACAGTGGTCCCAGGTTTGTATCACATTGCTGAAGAATTGCCAATTACCCACTAACTAAATGCCATCTATTAAGATATACATGATACTACTACGTGTATGTAATGACCATATTTTTCATAGTTTGTTTTGTAGGAAATGGACACTGCTTCTATATGTTTACTGTTGATAAGAAATATAGAGGTAATGTGAAGCAATCCAGCAAGGCTGTCATGCTTTGATGGTTTCCTTTTCACTCCATTAATCTAAATAAAATGTTTTCCATCCTTGTAAAATAGTACTGATATTTTAGAATGACAGATGGATTAGCCTGATAGTAGTTTCTTCTTCTTAAGAATGGCTTTACTAATACATGATATGTTTTTTTTCATTGCAACCCTTGATATGGTATTCAAATGCAGGCAGATTGAACACAGAATTTTCCAGTGATTTCATTTTCAGACTATAAATGTACATTATTTTAGTTAAAACTAAATGGAGGTTTTATGCAGATGCATGTGATGCTTAAATATTCCATAAATACCAGCTCCCTGAACATCTTCTTTTTTCTGCACAATTTCCTGTTATATGGGTTTTATTTTTATTAAAACGACAATGTCATTTAAATATCTGATAATCCTAAGTATATAACAATCTGGCCTGACTTTTAGAAATTATTGTAAAATCCAAATTAACACAGCCGGAAAATGTCAATATGTCACAGTACGGAAGAATTTTATATAGTTTTGCTCTGACATAATATTATTTTACATTTTATAAACATATTCTGTATTTTTCACATAGCAGAATTCAAGCTAAAATATACAGTTCTAACTCTCTCATATTTTATGCCATGCATGTATAGACACAGTGAGCGAAGCTAGATTATTTCTTTTTTTATCATACATCAAATTCCATATTTTCACGTTTCTATAGAAACGCAACATCTGAATCCATTCATGATAAGCACAGTCAGTAGGTCTCCTATTGTTACAGATCATTATTCAGTACAGTCAGCTCTTCAATGAAAGATTGAGCTTTGATTACATACATGTAGTACTTCCTTTGTTCTATTCATCTATGGTCTTGACAAGTATTGAAACTGTGTTTGCACAAACAGCTAAAAGAGATAGAAATTAATTATGTCAAATTATGAAAATGGGTTTTCCTAGACTATATTAGCGTTTAAAGCAATTACATACCGAAATGTTGCTCAAACCAGTAAACGAAAATTGCTTTAATTCACATCCTGTACCATGGATGCTGCTGATATAGTGATATAAAATAAAGTTATGTTAAATATTATATCTATTGAATTGTGAATAAAATAAGACCCTGATTCCCATATTTCTAGGTCAATCACTGTAAGCAGGTATGGAGGAAGGCAAAGGGAAGTGCTTCCCTCATGATTACAGCATGCAATCATAACACATTTGGTATTCTTTAACCCCTTCAGTACAAAGCCACTTTTCACCTTGAGTTCCAGGCCAATTTTTGCAAATCTCACAAGTGTCACTTTATACTTAGAAACTGTGTTACACTGGCGCTTGTACTAGTAACTATATCTAGCTATCTGTTGCTGCAGTACCGCTGCAATACTGCTATTGCTACAAATAATCTAAAACATGAAAAAGTACAAATAGGTCCGGCGCGACTCTAAACCCACACCTATTAAGATGAAGGATATTGTAGTATTCGAAACACGCTGGATTTTATTTTATTTTTTACACTCTCAGGTATCCGTATTCAGCAAGTGACGCCACTAGGCGATCTGTTTCAGCATGAGTAAGCAGATAGGATCTAGACTGGTGCCACCGGCCGGGTCACACTCTATCTTACCCTAGTTGATAGGACCTTTTATCCCACCCCGATAAGAAGCACCAGTATTCAAGAGAGGAGCAAGAAGGGCAGCAAGTGAAAGCAGAGCTCAGTAAGTTACATACTTGGTTTCATGCTGTGTACACACATATACTTCTATCTAAGGTGTCTTAATAGGTGTGTGTATAGAGTCGCGCCGGACCTATTTGTACTTTTTCAAGTGTCACTTTATGTGATGTGGTAAGGTGTACAGTGCTGGAAAACGTGTTGTCCCACTCGGGTACCTCAGATGGGTGAGACAGATAAAATCCAGAGAGTGGCAGTGGTCTCAGCAAAAGCATAGTTTGCTGAGACAGTTTGGTATACATTTTCTGGGCTGGATTTTACTTGGACTGGCAGTTAGGCTTGGTAGAGGGAGCTGCCAGTCCACACTCCGGCACAGGTATTCCCTTTCACCTGAGGTGATCACAGGTGAGGCCTGCTCTAATCAGGCTGCCATAAAGCACCTCCCAGTGTGTCAGTCACGGGAGTGTGTGTTATCAGAGATTCATTGTGCAACAGAGGCCTGCTGGAGTCTCTGGGAGAGTGGTCTCAGCTGGGCTGGCTGACGGACCACGGGGCTAGGTGTTATCCGGAACGTTGGGGGACTCCGCGAGGCCATAGACAGGTGGACTTCTGGGCCACAATCCCCCAAAAGGATTGGACTTTGTTACAGCCTAGGAAGTGCTGGAGCACAGGCTGGAAAAGCCTCATGGTCGTACCATGTGTGAACGGTGTTATAAGTGAGGTAGGAATACTCCTGTTTAGTTAGAGCTCAGGTGGGCAAGGTGTTTGTTTTGTTGTTTTCTGTGAAAATAAACCTCACTTTGGACCTGAAACCCAGCTGTTGTGGAGATGATTGTGCGAATGACCCCCGATAAAGAGCTAATCCCTCACAGTGAGTTTTCTCAGGACACATTGTACTTCATATGCCACAGTTCAAAGAAAGAGTACACTAAGCGTCACTCACCAGTGTGAAATTCATTGTACTTCATGTTAGTGAAAAATTTGAGTCAATATGTTTCACCCTTTATTTATATAAAAAAATCCAAAATTTGGAAAAATTCACAACTTTTAAATTTGAATGTCTCTGTTTTTAAGGCACATAGTGATACCTCATAAAATAGTTGTTACTTTACATTTCACATATGTCTACTTTATGTTGGCATCATTTTGTAAATGTCATTTCATTTTTTAGGACATTAGAAGGCTTAGCATTTATTATAAGCAATTCTTAATAGTTTTTTTTTTTAAATTCCAAAGCTTACCATTTTAATGACCAGTTCAATTATGAAGTCACCTTTTGGGGCTTACATAGTAGAAAGCACCCATAAATTGACCACCCAGAAACGACACCCCTCAATTTATTCGAAACTTATTTTACAAACTTTGTTCACCCTGTTCTACAAGAATGAAAGGAAAGTGGAGGTGAAATTTAGAAATTTCACTTTTTTGTTCAGATTTTCCATTTTAATCTATTTTTTTCCTGTAACACAGGGTCGGCAGGGACATGGACCTCTGAAAATAACAAACTTTTCCAAGATGATCATTGCCAGGGAATGGTAAACTATTAAATGTGTATTGTATTCAAATTACAATTGTCCAAACACAATTATAAAATAAATGTACAGATCTGATTTGTTGCCTTAGGCATCTGATCTTTGAGTGGATTTTTGTAAATATCCCCATAGGTGGTTCTCAGTACAGTTAAGAGTTCTAATTAAAAAAAATAGTAATGCAACTCATTATTTTTTTATTTTTTTTACTTTAAAGACAAATTGTATTCAGTTACTCTACACATGTTACCTTCAATAATCCTATCTCTTGTATTTTTTATGTACTTGATTGTCTCCAAAACTCCCATAGAGATGAATAGAGTGGCAGTGTGCATACCCTACCTGCTACTCTGTTCATTTCAGGGGTCCCCAAAAGGTATGAGGTCTCTATTCCCATGATCTTTGGGAGTTCCAGTGGTGGGAATCCCATTAATCTATTAGTTACCCCCTATCCTAGGGATAGGGTTCATTTGTCACAAACTGAATACCCCTTTAAGTATATGTTATTGATAGATTTCTTATACCATAGCTAAAACATCATATAAAGATGTTGTATTAGTGTCTAATTCTGATGACCTATCCTGAGGATTCGTAATCAGTATCTGATAGGTGGGCATTCAACTGCCGACACCTCTGCCGATCTTCCTAGATCAGTGACATCATGTTCATTCAGCAGTTACTGTTGAACCTCAGACCTCCACCAATCACATACTGATAACCTTGAGGATAGGATATCAGTATCGAATGCTTGAACAACCCCTTTAATTGTGCCCTACAGTTTACTGGTAATGTCTTAACTTTGACCATTTAGGCAAATAATTGCAGCTCATCAAGAGCTACATATTGAGTTTTAAAGGGGTTGTCCGAGTTATGAAAAAAAAATATATAGCACTGAAAATCTGATGGGCAGCAATATATAACTAAGCTAAGCTAAGCAAGTTTTCCTCATTTCCCAGGTTCTTTTCTGGCCCTTTGTTTAGATGCAATAAAAACAATCTCTGCCCCTCCCCCTGTTCTGCTAAGGGAGTAGATACAAGAGCTGCCCTGAGTGACATGTCTGCCTGCTGGGAGACTCTGCAGCATGTTGTATGTGTAGGACTACAAGCCCAGCTGTATAATGACACTGCTAAGGAAGTGGATACAAAAGCTGCCCTGAGTGACATGTCTGCCTGCTGGGAGAATCAACAGCATGTTGTATGTGTAGGACTACAAGTCCCAGCTGTACAATGACACTGCTAAGGGAGTGGATAAAAGAGCTGCCCTGAGTGACATGTCTGCCTGCTGGGAGACTCTGCAGCATGTTGTATGTGTAAGACTACAAGTCCCAGCTGTATAATGACACTGCTAAGGGAGTGGATACAAGAGCTGCCCTGAGTGCTGGGAGAATCAACAGCATGTTGTATGTGTAGGACTACAAGTCCCCGCTGTACAATGACACTGCTAATACACACAGGATCTTCCCCCTACCTTCTTGTGCAATGCTCTCTCTAGTCTGTCAGTTCCTGTGCCCAGCATTGTCTCCTCACTGCCTGCAGCTACCCAGTCTGTGCAGCTGAAGGGGTTAAGAATCTTAGGAGAGAGCAGACGGCAGTGAAGGGGGGGGCGTGGCCAGCACAGTGATGTCTCGTTTACAGGCTTGTAAACAAACTTTAGCAGGGAGAGAAGCTGACATCACAGGTCATGTGACCCTCAGTGAAATCTGAGAAACCAGCAACTGAAGATAACGTCAGTTAATTAGAAAGCTGTTACATTCTCGGACAACCCCATTAAGCACCATGTACTCCTTTGGAATCATTTATTTTCTTTATTAATAATTTAAATATATATATATATTTTTTTTTTATTAAAATGTTGTACTGTTTGGCTCTTACAGCTTTTATGTTTCACAGTAAATAACAGCTGAAGAGCTGTTTTGTAATAAATCTGTCAGACTGACCAACTGTTGAATGGTTCATCAGACCACCTCTCTGACTTCTCATGAATGAACCTCTACACTGATTTACTCCCAAATAAATATACAACTTTGATTTGCTCATAAATCCGCTCAGAAGCCTTTTCAGCAGAGGTCAGAGAGGGGCTGGGGAGTGAGCCATCTGTATATCACCAAACTGCATTCTGCAGCTGCTATGTACTGTAACACATGAACGTTGCAGAAATGATGCAAACATTTTAATAAAGGCCTATTACAAAAATATTTTTAGCCCAATATATAAAGTATGTCATTGAGAAGGTGTCCATAGCCTCCCAGATGAAAACCCGAGTATACCCTTTATTATGCTCATTAGCCTCAATAGGTGTATAGCACTTGCTTTATCTGTTATTCACTGGTAGTTTATCTGTATTTTATATGCATTATGTTGTTGCTATAGGAGAAATCAGCTCTCAATCTACTGATTTCCTATAGAGCTTCAGGATAAATGTACACATTTGGAAAAGTAAAGCTGAAGGGGAGGAAAGAGAGCAGCAGCTAGAACCTATGATGTGACAGGAGACAGATTTCAGACTCTCTATAGACACTGTAGTTAAGCTATAGTCACGGATCACAACTGTGTCCCAACAGATCTAAAGTAAAAGGCAGTCATGCTTGCCGACAATTTTTTTTTTTAGCAATTCTTGTAGCTTAAGAAATATGTAGTACCACAGGGGTTAGAAAACTTTTTCCAGGCTGTACTGCTGTACATCCAGTCGGCATATCGGTGCAGCAATTGAGCTTTTCTTCATCTAATATCAATTTTTACAGTGATTAGAATATGATATATGCCTACATACTGTATATATGTATCTAACTGCACCTATGAAATAAAGGTTCCCTTTAAAAAAAAAAGACAACTCAAAGAAGCACATTTCAGGATGTATTAGGTGTATATGCTTTTTAAAATGCAATAAAACCTTGGTGGCTCTTTCATTGTCTGATTGTTTAAGCTCACATGTAACATTACTGATAAACACACATTCTGATAATATGATCATACACTTTGTCAGTGTATTCTGTATCAAACTGAATTTCTTCCATTCCGCAAATCATACCTTTTTAATATTAAAGACCATTAATATCTCATGTAGTCAACCATAACAGAGGAAAAGTCATACAAAAGACATTTTAAGAATTGGCTTTATCCCAAATGGTCTTTCTGGCACAAGTAATTGTTAACAATCTGGAAACTGCATAGCATTGCATGTTGAAAGAACATTCTATCCTTAGGGTATTTTTAATGGTTTGAACTAACATGAACTTTCTCCAGCCTTTGTATCTACTTAATCATGTATCCAAAATAAAGATGCTAATGAAGAGTTTAAAATATAAGTGCAAATGCTAATTGCTAGGACAAATCAGTTTATATGTCTCCTGTGCACACACTGGTGTGTACTGTATACTGAAAAAGTGCTGGATTCTATTGTACTCCATCAAGAAATGTAGTTCTTCCTTTTAGTCAACTCTAGTTATTGGTTGACTCAGTCAGGGAAAGCTTAAAGGAAATGTGCCATCAAAAATGTAATCTGCCAGTTGAATCCAGACTGTAACACATCTCCTTTGTCCCTAATCAGTTTTTATTTTCTGATTGCAGATTTTTTATTCTATTTTCTCAACATGATTATGGAGGCGGTCATCTTGCATGAGATGTTTTTAACAGTAGTGTTTAGTGAATAGAACTTAATGAACCAGACTTCGATCTGAATTTCAGGAAAAATGTGATTTGTCACGAAGCCGAATTTGTTCGCATTTCCTGATAAAAAAATAAACTTTTTCCAAAATGGCAGTTAAAAAAAAAACTTCAACCATTTAATCGCAGAGAAGCAATCACTAGAGATGAGCGAGTCGAAGCTCACGAAGTGGAATTTGATTCGAATTTCAGGAAAAATTTGATTTGCACCGAAGCTGAATTTCCTCTCGCTTAGTGGTAACGAATCACATTTTTTCTTAAAATGGCTGCTGCATGTGTGAGAACATGGAGAAAGGAACTCTGGGAAGGTGGGATAACTCATAATGCCATACATGCAGCCAATCAGCAGCCAGCCAGCCCTGTGATGTCACAGCCGTATAAATAGCGGCAGCCATCTTAGATTATGCCATTTAACAGTGTATGTAGTGCAGGGAGAGACGTCTGTAGGCGCTAGGGACAGTGATAGGAAAGAATCGATTGTGGTAAAAAAACAATTTATAAGTGCAGGGAAAGGATAGCAAAGAATCGTTCCAAAGCACTTGTGTAGAACAGGGTTCAGTAGAAGAGGTTACAGACTGGGTAATAGGAACAATCCTGTTACCCCTTGCTGCACTGACTGGGGATCCAAATTGTCATTATACAGCTCTGTCATTCCAGCAAACCGTTCTTGTTATTGGGGTGCAAGTGCTGTTTGATACAGCCATTAACAGGGTTTATTACAAGGAAATATTTCTACCGTCTTATTTGCCCTTGTGCGGTGCAGTTATATGTTGTAAAGCCCTTTTTGCCGTGTATTAGTGGCAAAATAAATATATATTTGCCCTTGTGCAGTGATATATTCTACAGCCCTGTTTGCCGTGTATTAGTGGCAAAATAAAAATATATTTGCCGTTCAGCGTTGCACTTATCTGTTGAAAAGCCTGTTGTGTTCCGTAAAAGTAGAAAAAAAATAGGGCCTAATTGCCATTCAGCGGTGCAGTGATAGCCTTTTCGATATGACAATAAACGGTTGGTCTGCCATCAAAGCACTATCTCACTGGCATCTGCTATATATTTATATGCTATCCATACATACATGTGGCCGACATGTCATTATGTATGGATAGCAGACAAATATATATCAGATGCATATTGCACATCTAATTTCCTGCCTCACACAATATACCCACACTGCATACCACCAAACCCCCCCTCAAACCCACACCCCCTCCGACCACCCCTCACCCCCAACACACACACACAAACACACACACACACACACACAAACACACAGTCTATAGCAGGCATCATCAAACTGCGGCCCTCCATCTGTTGTCAAACTACAACTGCCCTTCTATAGGATGATAGCTGTAGGCTGTCATGGAATGATGGGAGTTGTATTTTTGCCACAGCTAGAGGGCCGCAGTTTGCTGGAGGGCCGCAGTGTGAGGATGCCTAGTTTAAAGATTCTAATAAGTGTCCTGTTGGTCAGGAGAAGTAATTTTTGACATTCAGTATTTGCTGATTCATTTAGCATTACCCAGGGTGCACCACAGGGAGGCAAACCAGCTTTACACCCCATACTATGCCCTCACGTCACTAGACAGGTACACCTCTCCTCAGATGGCCAATATCCAATAGCTTATACCCCCCACACATACAATTTCAATACAATCAGATGTTATAAGTTAACGTTAACTTAAAATCTAATATTTCACTTTTAAAGAATGATAATTTTTTGTTTTGGTGGCTGAGATAATGATGACATGGTGGTGGCTATGGGTTAGTTATGGCGGCATCAAGGCAGCGCACGGCGAGCGGTTCCCCGGACTTTTTTTTTTTTTTACTTCAATCTTTTTAATGATATAGAAAACGAATACACACAACTCCTTTCTTAGGTTAGCAATATTACCAACCATTATTCCACTCATATAGGCCTTAAAAGTGTCCCATACTACTTGGGTTTTTGCTGAGGTATAATTAGCCTCCCAAAATTGGTTAATTTCCTTTTGTACTATTTCATGATTTTTTATTACTGATAACCAATAGGGGTTAAGTCTAAATGGAGACCTCCCTATTTGTTTATCCTGGGTCAGGCAGAGTTTGAGGAGTAGGGGCAGATGGTCCGAGAGTGACCTAGTCTCGTACCTCATTCGTTTTACATATCGCAGATATTTTTTTATTAATCAAAGCATGGTCTATTCTGGACATAGATCTACCAAATTTACTAATGCATGAGAAGACCCTTCTCCCCTGTCCCAGACTTCCCCAAACATCCTCGAACCCGACCTCCAAACAGAAACGTGCCAAGGGGGACCCCTGAACAGAGGCATCCCCCTTGACACTACTAGGGACCCTGTCGTCCGCGGGGTTGATGACACAATTGAAGTCTCCCATAATCAATGTAGGACATTCTGGCCATTTATCCATGAATTTTAGCAGAGAGTTAAGTACTAAGAAAGAAAATGGAGGTGGAATATAGACAAAGGCCAGAATACACTTCTTCTCCGCCAGCTTACAATATAGGAAGACAAATCTCCCCTGGTGGTCAACAGAGGCTGCCTCGCACATAAAATCAATCGTTCTATGAATAAAGACAGTCACTCCCCTAGAATGACTAGAGAAGGTAGAATGGTATGTGTGCGCAGCCCAGCCCCTGGTGACGACCCTGGAGGTCTCCCCCGTAAGATGAGTTTCTATCAAACATATAATAGCTAGGAGATGTGATCGCAGCAAATCAAAAAACGCTTGTCTTTTTCTTCTATCTCCCAGGCCCCTGACATTCCAGGTAAGAATTCTGATTGACATTATAAAAATTAATAAAAAATAAAAAAACACACACATCTCTTCCCCACCTTAGACACATCACAGCCCCCATCCAACCCCCAATCCAATTAATCCACCGCATAAATCAGCAGATCCCTCGCCTATGACCATCCCCCCCACCCCTCCGCTCAACACCTCACCGCTAGTTAACCAAAAAAAGGGAAGAATATAGAGCATAATCTGCCAGCTATTGATCCCGGCAAAACCTTAAGCAATTAGATCACATATTGTTTTGTTCAAGCCACTCCGCAGCTTTCTCCGGCGTATCAAAAAATAAAGTCATATCATTGAAAATAATCCGGAGTTTGGCTGGGAAGACAAGTGAGTATTTAATATCCCTTTCCCTTAGTCTCTTTTTAACAGTAATAAACAAGCGTCTCTTTTCTTGGACATCTTTTGAAAAATCCGGGAAAAAGGCCAGTCTATTTCCATCATATAAAACAGGGGGACATTCCCTCGCCCGTCTTAGTACTATATCTCTGTCTCTTGAAGCCAGCATTTTATCGAGGAGTGTCCGTGGTTGTCTCCCAGGAATTAATTTACCACCTGGGACCCGATGGGCTCTTTCTACTAGAAACAAGGGCGAAAAGTGCTCCCTCCCAAAATTTTCAAGAATCATCGCCTGTATGAATTGAGTAGGGTTCTTATCTTCCGCGCCCTCGGGGATCCCCAGGATTCTTACATTGTACCTTCGTGATCTGTCTTCCAGATTCACCACCTTTTTTTTAAGGCGATTAAAATCTGTCTTTAGCGTGGACATCTCAGTGTTTATTTATTTGTATTCATTCTGTATAGTAACCATAGAGCTCTCCACCTTATTGACTCTATCACAGATTTTAGACAGATCATCTCTAATCAGTCCCACATCGACTTGAATTGCGCCCAGCTGGGTTGTAATAGCCTGTATTAGGTCCCCGTTCTGTTTTACTGCCAGAAGAATTCCATTTAATGGCGAGTGGTTGGGGTTGGTCACACCTTCTCCATCTATTCCCTCCTCCCCTTGGGGATACCCAGGAGCTTTTTGTAATTCGAGTTCCATCACTTCGGGATTCTCATATTTTTTTTAGCTGGTATCCTTTTGCCCATCTCTGGTAACCCTTGGGGACCTCAAAAACTGGTCTATTTTTCCTCCTTCAGAGGGTTTAATAGCCGGTTTCTGACCAGAAAGGTCCACAGAACGCCTACTGGCATTTTTTTTTCTATTATTCCTTCCGCTTGTCTCTCTCCACTATAATATACCAACTGCCTCCCTCTCTCTCTCTATCCCCACAAACAGTTCGATTTTTTTTTTGGACAGAATACCTCAATTCCTATTGGGTACAATATTCCATATAGAGTACGGGTGTAAGTTGAGGCTGCATATATGTAAGTTGAGAAGGTTAGCTGGTTAGAGGATTAGTTGGTTACTCAGTTAGTAAAAGTTAATGTTAATGGGAGGAGAAATACAGGAACAATCTCACCAGTCTTCAGTTCACTGTTGAAAGGCCTGGCTGGAGAGAACAAGGGGGACACACTCAGGGAGATCAGGTATATCGCATGTTGCAGGAGGGACAAAGGATCCGGAAGACCAGAGGGGAACAGCCACCGGAGCACACCGCACGCAGCAGCAGAAACCATCCAGAGGCGGCGGGATATCACCCCAAAACATCAGTATTTCACACAGGAGCTCAGGAGACACCGGGTAGCAGGGGCCCGACAGAGAAGCAAAAGCACCAGCACCGCTTGTTCAGGTCCGCAGGTCCCCTATCCAGGCGTGGGAGCAGGAGGCAGAGGGAGAGATGCCGCAATCAGCTGTCAGCGAGGCAGCCGAGCATCGGGGAGGAGAGGCGAGCGCAACGTCCTCACGTCATCACGTCATGCAGTGGCGTAGGGATCGCCATAGCAGCCATAGCAATGGCTATGGGGCCCTACGCCACTGGGGGCCCGCCGCCGACTGAGGATTAAAAAAATAAAAATCAAATTCATGTGGCCAGCGGGCCGGCCGTGGTGCTGTGATAGGGGGCGGATAGGGGGCAGTCGGACTCGGAGCTGGAGGGCGGAGGTAGAGAGGCAGTCTGGGAGGTGATTGGCCGGAAGTGGAGGAGGCGGAGTCGCAGACTTGGAGCGGCACTTTCAAGAATAGGAAGCTGCGTGCGAGGTGAGCTGCTGGAGTGTGGGTGGGTCAAGTGCCGGGGCCCACTGCTCCTGGGGGGGCCCACTGTGCCAGCTCACTCCTGCAGCTGCATATGATCGGTCCCAAATGTCGCTGCCTGCATGTCCCGGCTTATGATAAGCCCGGCCATGCAGGCAGTGTGCTGCTGCCTCTCATTCACTGACTGTGCGATGCTGCCTCCTGGCTCCGCCTCCTCACACAGCCAGGGAAAAGAGCTCGGGAGCCTTGAGAGAGAGACACTTGCAGGAGGAGGGGCCGGGTCCCAGGAAAATAACCCTATCATTGCCTCCTCCTTCTGCAGTCCTCCTGACATGCCCCACGTTCTTCTGTGATCACCAGAGGGTGACCAGTGTGGCTGCTCCTGCCTTTCTACCATCCCTGCAGAGTTGTTTCCTGTCCTGCTTGCTGCTGGCCTGTCTTCAAGCTAGTAAGGTCCTTTTTTTTCCTTCTTTTGTCCAGTTGTTTAATTTTAACCCCTTGAGGCTCAGCCATGTCACAGTGACTGAGCTTTTTCCATTAGCCAAATAGTGAGTCTCAGCCAGCACCACTCCCCTCCCATGATGTCCCATTTACTTCTAATTAGGACACGCTGTAAGATTTAGCATGGAGAAGTAGTACTTGTAATGCTAAATCTTTAGAGCGTGTCCTTAGTAGGTGTTGTCAGTAGTTACTGTCACTCAGCGCTGCTGTCACCACCAAGTATCGCTGATGACCCACCTTTAGGGTCTAGTCACACGACCGTAATTCTGGGTCCGCCTCCGTAATTTCTATAGGGCTGCAGAAGATGCGGACCGCAACAGTTGTCAGTGTTCCCTGTACAGAGAGAGAAGGGGGCCCGTATAGAAAGGATCAATATGAGGCTTCGTTCACATCACCGTTCAGCCATTCCGTTCTCCTGCTTAGTTTAGGAGCAGGAGAATGGAAAGGACAGATTCGGAACATAACGGAGCCTACGGATCCCATAGACTATAATAAAGTCTGTTAGGTTTCCGCTCAGAAGATGAATTTGGAGCAGAAACAAAAGTAGTGCATGCAAGACTTTTGTCTCCGCTTCAAAAATCTTCTTCTGAGCGAACACCTAACGGACCACATTATAGTCTATGGGGTCCTTAGGATCGGTTCGGCTCAGTTATGTGCCGAATCCGTCCTTTCCGTTCTCCTAGTCCTACATGGAGCAGGGGAACGGAAATGCTGAACTGTGATGTGAAAGAAGCCTGAGTTGTCACTGGGTTTTCACCGCTGTCTCAGACGGCTGCCTGCATGGCACAGCTTATGAGAAGCCGGGCCATGCAGGCAGTGTTGTGCTCCACTCACTATGCGGTGCTGAGCGGTGAGCCTGCCCCATACACAGCAGGTCCTGTGACGATCTCGCCATCGTATAAGTGTCTGTCCATATGTATGTCCCTGTCCCTGTGTGGGTGTGTGTCTGTCACCTGTGTCTGTGTGTCTCTCCCTGTGTGTCACCATCACCATGCCCACAGTGTTCCTATGTCTTGACACAGCTGCAACAGACGTTCTGTGTGGGGGAAGAAGAAGATGGAAGAGGAGGCAGCGCCGCCAGCATGGAGTCCGTGGGAGAGACACAGGGAGGCTCACTAAGGATGCAGGTAACACTACCACATGATCTACACTAGTGTTATCTGTGGTTTTTACATAGGACTGCAGGTAACACTACCACATTATCTACACTAGTGTTATCTGTGGTTTTTACATAGGACTGCAGGTAACACTACCACATTATCTACACTAGTGTTATCTGTGGTTTTTACATAGGACTGCAGGTAACACTACCACATGATCTACACTAGTGTTATCTGTGGTTTTACATAGGACTGCAGGTAACACTACCACGTTATCTACACTAGTGTTATCTGTGGTTTTTACATAGGACTGCAGGTAACACTACCACATTATCAGCTCTAGTGTTATCTGTAGTTTTACATAGGACTGCAGGTAACACTACTACATTTTCTGTACTCAGATAGCCAGTACTGTGTTATCTGTGTTGTTACATAGGGCTGCAGGTGATATCTACTACATTATCTATACTCAGAGAGTTATCACTATGAGACCGGTAAAAATGTGAAAATAAATACAAGACGGATCCGTTCTTGCAATGCATTTGTGAGACGGATCCTCATCTGGATCCGTCTCACAAATGCTTTCAGTCACATCAAAATCAGCGGATCCGGCGGGCAGTTCCGATGACGGAACTGCCCGCCGGATCATACTGCTGCAAGTGTGAAATTAGCCTAGGTGGCTGTTTCTTCGCCAAAATGCCATTAACCATTACCACACAAATAAATAAATAATGCAGCTGCGCGAGCAGGTATATGTGTGAATAGGGAAGATGCTGAGATCCGGCTGTACCTCAAGCCTGGCAGGCACAGCTGCATTATTTAAAGGGGGGGGGGGGGCCCATAAATTTTTTTTGCTATGGGGCCCAGTCATTTATAGCTACGCCCCTGACGTCATGCAACCAATGTCGGTTCCCCGGACTTAAACTACAACATGCAGAGCTTTTAGTTAGACTGCCTCTCGCTGTGTGCTGCCTTGCTGCTGTCGGAACTTTGCCCCCGCCACTAGTGGTGTAGCTGCAGGTCCGGCAGCTGTTCCATCCGTTTCCTACACTGTCTATACTGTCACTGTGTATAATTTCATTGTGTAATACTGTTGAGGAGGCCCTGACAAAATCTTTTAGTCTTCCTCCTCCTGGATGGGCCCCTTCTGGGTCAGGGCCCCAAAGCAGACACTTCCCCTGATTCCCCTATAGTTACGCCCCTGTTCGCCACCATTATAGTAAATGTGGACGGATCATTATTCTGGTGGCAGGGGCGTAGCTACAGGGGATGCAGGAAAAGCGGCTGCTTTGGGGCCCTGACCCAGAAGGGGCCCATCCAGGAGGAGGAGGACTAAAAGATTTGGATGGAACAGCTGCCGGGCCTGGTCCGAGAGAGCGATCTTTACTATCCACAGGAATGGGGGTGGCATGAAAGGAATGGGTTGTGAAAAAATTTCTGGGGTAGGGTGGCCCCATAAAATTTTTTGCTGTGGGGCCCAGTCATTTGTAGCTACGCCACTGTCTGGGGGCATAGGTGAACTAGCGGCAGGACGGATCCGACCGGCTGTTCACCTTCCTGGAATAGCCTGACGTACTCCCCTGCTGCTAATGTTAAAGTTGCGTAATCTTAGTTTACTAAATATTTCTGATTAAATGCTTCCTTTTTTTATCCGGCAGCGCATGTTGCAGAATAGGTATGATGAGACACCATCCCAGAAAGCAAAGCAAACAATTGTCCGTCGTCTCAGATTTGAACTGTGGCGGGATCATGGCGGACAGCATAGGCGTCTGGCCCTTTTAAAAAAATGGTCCGACCTAAAGCGGAGGCATCTGGACCGAATCCGCCAGATCCGTGACCAACACTGTCCAGGTACAATGATTACTGAGTGTTGGTGAAAGATACAAAATTAACGTAATGCTGAGGTACATTTATGATTTGTGATTTTTATTTTTAAATAAGTCTAATTTGTTCCCTCTGTTAGACGAAGGACTTCCAGAAGGGATTCGGGGGAGGTCTCTGCGTCGTCGTCGGAGGAGCAGGCAGGACCCCCAGGGCCACCAAATGCCCCTACACCACCACCGGAGGGGGAGTTAAGGGAGGAGCAACAGGGTGGACCCTCACCCCAACCTGCTTCATCCCCCCAAGTTTTTGACAAGGAGGACGATGAGGAAGAGGAGAAGGACGGATTAGTGATCACCCCACACAAGGAGGGTAAATATGTGCTTTTGCTGTTTAAACTCATTCACACACACACACACACACACACACACACATGTCAGTTTAGTCATGTTGGATAACATAAAGTCCCACACTTACAGTTCATTACAAGCAGGTAACAAAACAGTACTATCACAACACTCTTTACATTTTAACCTCACCGTTATGAGAATCCAGGATGGAGTATGGGTGAGACCTGTCCCACCCAATGTCTATGTTCACTATTAAAACCCAGATCCAAAATGCATATTAAAGACAAAACCCCAGAAACCAAACAGGCGTTCTGATTCCAGGCGTACTGATTCACGTAAATTATCTCCCTGAGGCATACATTCCCATTGAGACATACAGAGCATCCCTGATTCTCCCCTTTGGGCTACTACAGTGCACACAGCAATATCAATCCTTAGTTTAAAAATGTAATAGTGGTAAAATATAAATTTTAATAATTATGGCTAAAATGAAGTTATAACAAGAACACTATTGTGCCAACCACCCGGCAATCCCGTTGTACTTTGCCACAGTTGCCATACATGGCTCGTTCACTCGAGAGTAAAGATTTCTGGAGGTGAATCCACTGTGAGCACAGTTTACATTTAAGATTTGTTTGTTGTCGAAAAAATGTGATAGAATACTATTTATATATCAATGAATTAAATATAGTTAGTTTTTTTATTTTGGAATACTTCATTACAGTCTAGTGTTATTTAGTAGTTACTAATGATAATAATGGTTATGATGTAGATAAATTAATTAGTTTATAGTTGTGAAACTTTTCATTCTCGTAGAGCCAATCTTATTTTATTAATTATCCGATTTTAAAATTAAAAAAATTACAAAAGCCCTATCATTCATACCAATAATTCTAAATTTCTGATACAACTCAAATAGCAAATGTAAATTATGACATCAATGCCAAAGACTATTCCTGGCCCAATGGCAGGTTATACATCCAAAAATCTGATTTTATGTAGGCAGAACCTCAGAAAAAGTTATTCTGTACATTCTGCGTTTCGCCTACAATTGCCATTAGTCAACAGCTTTATACAATATTCGCTAAATTGCATTTAACCGCCTCCGGACCGCCTGACGCAGGATCGCGTTCCGGAGGCGGCAGCTCTGCGCAGAGTCATGCATATATGCGTCATCTCGCGAGACGCGAGATTTCCTGTGAACACGCGCACACAGGCGCGCACGTTCACAGGATCGGAAGGTAAGCGAGTGGATCACCAGCCTGCCAGCGGCGATCGTCCGCTGGCAGGCTGGAGATGCAATTTTTTAACCCCTAACAGGTATATTAGACGCTGTTTTGATAACAGTGTCTAATATACCTGCTACCTGGTCCTCTGGTGGTCCCTTTTGTTTGGATCAACCACCAGAGGACACAGGCAGCTCAGTAATAAGTAGCACCAAACACCACTACACTACACCCCCCCGTCACTTATTAACCCCTTATTAACCCCTGATCACCCCTGATCACCCCATATAGACTCCATGATCACCCCCAGGTCATTGATCACCCCCCTGTCATTGATCACCCCCCTGTCATTGATCACCCCCTTGTAAGGCTCCATTCAGACGTCCGTATGTTTTTTACGGATCCACGGATACATGGATCGGATCCGCAAAACACATACGGACGTCTGAATGGAGCCTTACAGGGGGGTGATCAATGACAGGGGGTTGATCACCCCATATAGACTCCCTGATCACCCCCTGTCATTGATCACCCCCTGTAAGGCTCCATTCAGACATCCGTATGTTTTTTAAGGATCCACGGATACATGGATCGGATCCGCAAAACACATACGGACATCTGAATGGAGCCTTATAGGGGGGGGTGATCAATGACAGAAAGGGTGATCACCCCATATAGACTCCCTGATCACCCCCCTGTCATTGATCACCCCCCTGTCATTGATCACCCCCCTGTAAGGCTCCATTCAGACGTCCGTATGTGTTTTGCGGATCCGATTCATGTATCCGTGGATCTGTAAAAAACATACGGGCGTCTGAATGGAGCCTTACAGGAGGGTGATCAATGACAGGGGGGTGATCACCCCATATAGACTCCCTGATCACCCCCCTGTCATTTATCACCCCCCTGTCATTGATCACTCCCCTGTAAGGCTCCATTCAGACGTCCGTATGTTTTTTACGGATCCACGGATACATGGATCGGATCCGCAAAACACATACGGACGTCTGAATGGAGCCTTACAGGGGGGTGATCAATGACAGGGGGGTGATCACCCCATATAGACTCCCTGATCACCCCCCTGTCATTGATCACCCCCCTGTCATTGATCGCCCCCCTGTAAGGCTCCATTCGGACGTCCGTATGTTTTTTACGGATCCACGGATACATGGATCAGATCCGCAAAACACATACGGATGTCTGAATGGAGCCTTACAGGGGGGTGATCAATGACAGGGGGGTGATCACCCCATATAGACTCCCTGATCACCCCCCTGTCATTGATCACCCCCCTGTCATTAATCACCCCCCTGTAAGGCTCCATTCAGACGTCCGTATGTTTTTTACAGATCCACGGATACATGGATCGGATCCGCAAAACACATACGGACGTCTGAATGGAGCCTTACAGGGGGGTGATCAATGACAGGGGGGTGATCACCCCATATAGACTCCATGATCACCCCCCTGTCATTGATCACCCCCCCTGTCATTGATCACCCCCCTGTAAGGCTCCATTCAGACATTTTTTTGGCCCAAGTTAGCAGAATTTTTATTTTATTTTTCTTACAAAGTCTCATATTCCACTAACGTGTGTAAAAAAATAAAATCTCACATGAACTCACCATACCCCTCACGGAATCCAAATGCATAAAATGTTTTAGACATTTATATTCCAGACTTCTTCTCATGCTTTAGGGCCCCTAAAATGCAGGGCAGTATAAATACCCCACATGTGACCCCATTTCGGAAAGAAGACACCCGAAGGTATTCCGTGAGGGGCATATTGAGTCCATGAAAGATTGAAATTTTTGTCCCAAGTTAGCGGAAAGGGAGACTTTGTGAGAAAAAAATATATATTAATTTCCGCTAACTTGTGCCAAATTTTTTTTTTTTCTATGAACTCGCCATGCCCCTTATTGAATACCTTGGGGTGTCTTCTTTCCAAAATGGGGTCACATGTAGGTTATTTATACTGCCCTGACATTTTAGGGGCCCTAAAGCGTGAGAAGAAGTCTGGGATCCAAATGTCTAAAAATGCCCTCATAAAAGGAATGTGGGCCTCTTTGCGCATCGAGGCTGCAAAAAAGTATCACACATGTGGTATTGCCGTACTCAGGAGAAGTTGGGCAATGTGTTTTGGGGTGTCATTTTACATATACCCATGCTGGGTGAGATAAATATCTTGGTCAAATGCCAACTTTGTATAAAAAAGTTGTCTTTTGCCGAGATATTTCTCTCACCCAGCATGAGTATATGTAAAAAGACACCCCAAAACACATTGTCCAACTTCTCCTGAGTACGGCGATACCAGATGTGTGACACTTTTTTGCAGCCTAGGTGGGTAAAGGGGCCCACATTCCAAAGAGCACCTTTCGGATTTCACCGGCCATTTTTTACAGATTTTGATTTCAAACTACTTCTCATGCATTCGGGCCCCTAAAATGCCAGGGCAGTATAACTACCCCACAAGTGACCCCATTTTGGAAAGAAGACACCCCCAGGTATTTCGTGATGGGCATAGTGAGTTCATGGAAGTTTTTATTTTTTTGTCACAAGTTAGTGGAATATGAGACTTTGTAAGAAAAAAAATAAAAAATAAAATCATCATTTTCCACTAACTTGTGACAAAAAATAAAAAATTCTAGGAACTCGCCATGCCCCTCACGAAATACCTTGGGGTGTCTTCTTTCCAAAATGGGGTCACTGGTGGGGTAGTCATACTGCCCTAGCATTCTAGGGGCCCTAATGTGTGGTAAGTAGTTTTAAATCAAAATGTGTAAAAAATGACCTGTGAAATCCTAAAGGTGCTCTTTGGAATGTGGGCCCCTTTGCCCACCTAGGCTGCAAAAAAAGTGTTACACATGTGGTATTGCCGTACTCAGGAGAAGTTGGGCAATGAGTTTTGGGGTGTCATTTTACATATACCCATGCTGGGTGAGATAAATATCTTGGTCAAATGCCAACTTTGTATAAAAAAAATGGGAAAAGTTGTCTTTTGCCAAGATATTTCTCTCACCCAGCATGGGTATATGTAAAATGACATTGCCCAACTTCTCCTGAGTACGGCAATACCACATGTGTGACACTTTTATGCAGCCTAGGTGGGCAAAGGGGCCCACATTCCAAAGAGCACCTTTCGGATTTCACCGGCCATTTTTTACACATTTTGATTTCAAACTACTTTGCACGCATTTGGGCCCCCTAAAATGCCAGGGCAGTATAACTACCCCACAAGTGACCCCATTTTGGAAAGAAGACACCCCAAGGTATTTCGTGATGGGCATAGTGATTTCAATGAAGTTTTTATTTTTTGTCACAAGTTAGTGGAATATGAGACTTTGTAAGAAACAAAAAAAAATCATCATTTTCTGCTAACTTGTGACAAAAAATAAAAAGTTCTATGAACTCACTATGCCCATCAGCAAATACCTTAGGGTGTCTACCGAAATGGGGTCATTTGTGGGGTGTTTGTACTGTCTGGCCATTGTAGAACCTCAGGAAACACGACAGGTGCTCAGAAAGTCAGAGCTGCTTCAAAAAGCAGAAATTCACATTTTTGTACCATAGTTTGTAAACACTATAACTTTTACCCAAACCATTTTTTTATCAAAGACATGTAGAACAATAAATTTAGAGAAAAATTTATACATGGATGTCTTTTTTTTTGCAAAATTTTACACCTGAAAGTGAAAAATGTCATTTTTTTTGCAAAAAAATCGTTAAATTTCGATTAATAACAAAAAAAGTAAAAATGTCAGCAGCAATGAAATACCACCAAATGAAAGCTCTATTAGTGAGAAGAAAAGGAGGTAAAATTCATTTGGGTGGTAATTTGCATGGCCGAGCAATAAACGGTGAAATTAGTGTAGTGCAGAAGTGTAAAAAGTGGCCTGGTCATTAAGGGTGTTTAAGCTATGGGGGCTGAGGTGGTTAATTTGATGACAAAATAATAAAACCTTTTTTTTTTTTAACAGTACTTAAAGAAATGAAAAAAAAAATTGAATATGTAACTTATATTTGCGTGTTTGTTTTTATTTTTTTAATTGAAGGTTTCTTTTTAATTTCTAAACATTAGGTTACAGTAAGGACCCTATACTCCATCCCAAACTCATCAGTATCATGACAAACAGCAGCTGCAGGTACATAGAAAAGGGGCAGTATTTGGCCTATGCATAACTCCAAAGAATCTTGATAATAGCAGTAGTCCTTGATAATGGTGGAGTATATGGCCTACACATAATCATTGAGCATCAGGATAATAGCAGCAGTTATTGTTAACGGTGGATTAAAAAGGCCTACACCAATCTCTGAATCATCTTGACAAACCAGCAGCAGGCAGATGGTTAGTTAACGTTGTAGTTTAAAGTCTACACATAGCCCTGACTCACTCTGCAGGAACAGACACCAAAATGTATTAGTTTGTAGCGGTAAGTGTAAAAGAAAAAAGAAATGTTGTGTTTATTAATTAGTAATCCAACAAAAAAAAAATATTAAAACAATCGAATACAGCAAGTTACATGTATAAATTCAAGAATTAGATATTTTGAACATAAATACATTATTTTTTATATTAACATAAATGAAAATGATTAATACATTTTCAAATATAAACTAAGATTTTTTTGTCTAAGAATACATTTTTTTTATATTTAAATTTATATTATATAAAAGTTTTTATTATTAAAAGAGCTCAATTCATAAGAGTCAGAAATAATAACAAATTTATTTTGAATTAATTACGGTTACCCCCCCTCCAAAAAAAAAGATCAGTAACAATAAGCAAAAATGTTAAGGTGTGTGGTAAAAACTAAACAGCACGGATACTTGATAGCGCACATTTTTTAAAATTGTAAATGTCCAAGCATAGATTCCGCCAAACAGACCGAAAAATGTGATTACATGACTCTGAGTATAAGAATTCTCTAATTGGTGACATGGCTTCCAGAACATTATATAGTATGCAGTTTTTCAAAAAAACATTTTAACCTGTGTCGTTATATACTTAGCTGTGCAAATTATCATTACATAATTGTCAATAATTAACAAAAAATATAAAAGTAACTATCCATATATACATGTGTCAATCAGGCTTCATTAACAAAACCGGATTTCCACAAGGATGAGCACACCCAACCATGTAGATAGGTCAACACGGAAGTCAGCCCTTCCTCCCAGGACAACAGACAACACCATGTTCGAACGAAAATCCGTATCTAAATTAAAAAGAAACAAATAAAATAAACATTTTTTATTAGGTTTGCGTGCAGGTTGGGGGACACCTGGGAAATAGTGACCATAAAGTAATAACCTTCAAATTATCATTCAAAAGAGCGTTTCTACAGGGAGGAACAAAAATACCAAACTTCAAAAGAGCTAAATTTAGCCAACTAAGAGAGGCCATAGGCCTAACTAACTGGGACAAAGTCCTCACAAATAAAAATACAGCCACAAAATGGGATATCTTTAAAAGCAACCTAAAAGCTCATTGTGAGAGGTACATACCGTATGGGAATAAAAGGTTAAGGAACAAAAAGAAACCAATGTGGATAAACAGAACTGTAAAGAAAGCAATAAATGACAAAAAGAAAGCATATAAAACACTAAAACAACAGGGTAGCACGGAAGCACTGAAAAACTATAAGGAAAAAAATAGAACATGTAAAAAACAAATAAAAGCGGCCAAACTAGAGACCTAGAGATTAATTGCCAAAGAGAGTAAAACTAACCCTAAAATGTTCTTCAATTATATAAATGTTAAAAAGTATAAATCTGAAGGTGTCGGCCCTTTAAAGAGTAATGAGGGGGGAGTCGCAGAGAGCGACGAGAAGAAAGCAAAGCTGTTAAATATTTTTTTTCTCCAATGTATTCACTGAGGAAAATAAACTGTCAGATGAAATGCTGAATGTTGAAATAAATTTCCCATTAAAAGTGTCTGACCCAGGAAGAAGTACAACAGCGACTTAAAAAGATTAAAATAGACAAATCGCCAGGACCGGATGGCATACACCCCCGTATCCTAAGGGAATTACGTAATGTCATAGCCAGACCCTTATTTCTGATATTTGCAGATTCTATACTGACAGGGAATATAACACAGGATTGGTGCATAGCAAATGTGGTGCCAATATTCAAAAAGGGTCCAAAAACAGAGCCTGGAAACTATAGGCCGGTAAGTTTAACATCTGTTGTGGGTAAACTGTTTGAAGGTTTTCTGAGAGATGCTATCTTAGAGCATCTTAACAGAAATAAGCAAATAACGCCATATCAGCATGGCTTCGTGAGGGATCGGTCATGTCAAACTAATTTAATCAGTTTCTATGAGGAGGTAAGTTCTAGACTTGACAGCGGTGAATCAATGGATGTCGTATATCTGGACTTCTCCAAAGCATTTGACACTGTACCACATAAAAGGTTAGTATATAAAATGAGAATGCTCGGACTGGGAGAAAACGTCTGTAAGTGGGTAAGTAACTGGCTCAATGATAGAAAACAGAGGGTGGTTATTAACGGTACATACTCAGATTGGGTCACTGTCACTAGTGGGGTACCTCAGGGGTCAGTATTGGGCCCTATTCTCTTCAATATATTTATTAATGATCTTGTAGAAGGCTTGCAGGGTAAAATATTAATTTTCGCAGATGACACTAAACTGTGTAAAGTAATTAACACTGAAGAGGACAGTATACTACTACAGAGGGATCTGGATAGATTGCAGGCTTGGACAGATAGGTGGCAGATGAGGTTTAACACTGACAAATGTAAAGTTATGCACATGGGAAGGAATAATGCAAGTCACCCGTACATACTAAATGGTAAAACACTCGGTAACACTGACATGAAAAAGGATCTAGGAATTTTAATAAACAGCAAACTAAGCTGCAAAAAAAGTGTCAGGCAGCTGCTGCCAAGGCCAATAAGATAATGGGTTGCATCAAAAGGGGCATAGATGCCCGTGATGAGAACATATTCCTACTACTTTACAAATCACTAGTCAGACCACATATGGAGTACTGTGTACAGTTCTGGGCTCCAGTGAACAAGGCAGACATAGCAGAGCTGGAGAGGGTCCAGAGGAGGGCAACTAAAGTAATAACTGGAATGGGGCAACTACAGTACCCTGAAAGATTATCAAAATTAGGGTTATTCACGTTAGAAAAAAGACGACTTAAGGGAGATCTAATTACTATGTATAAATATATCAGGGGTCAGTACAGAGATCTATCCCATCATCTATTTATCCCCAGGACTGTGACTGTGACGAGGGGACATCCTCTGCGTTTGGAGGAAAGAAGGTTTGCACACAAACATAGAAAAGGATTCTTTACTGTAAGAGCAGTGAGACTATGGAACTCTCTGCCTGAGGAGGTGGTGATGGTGAGTACAATAAAGGAATTCAAGAGGGGCCTGGATGTATTTCTGGAGTGTAATAATATTACAGGATATAGCTACTAGAGAGGGTTCGTTGATCCAGGGAGATATTCTGATTGCCTGATTGGAGTTGGGAAGGAATTTTTTATTCCCCTAAAGTGAGGAAAATTGGCTTCTACCACACAGGTTTTTTTTTGCCTTCCTCTGGATCAACTTTGACAAGGGAAAGCCACATGCGGTCCACAACTTGCTACAGTGTGAACCACAACATGGCCGCACTAAACCCAACTTATCTTAAAATAAAACATAATAAAATAAAGTTAAATATTTTAATTTTGAAAATGAAACCAAACAACGCAGGATTCTATTTAAAAAAAATAAAATATTTATATACATATTTCAGTGTCTAAATATTATAACCGAAATACTTCTCAATAACAATGAGAAAATCATGTGTGAGCACAACTCAATAAATCCGATAAACAGCACACATATACGTAAATCACAAAAATGTATTCTATTAATTCATCACATAAAAGACAAAACCATAGACAATAATAAATATGATGAGTAGCAGCAGTAATGTGGCAGCACTGCAGATCAGCGCCCCACCAAGGTTGCACAATGTGGATCCATCCCCCAAGCGCACGTTACCTGCTAGTCTGTGTGAGCCTAATGGCTAACGTGAGATAAGCTATCTCATACACAGGCCAGATGGAAACGTGGGCCTTAAGTAATAATACAATTGTTACCATGCTAGCTGTATTATAAGTGTGAATGGATGCAGTGTGTGGATAAATATCCCCAACAACGGCTAAATGACATGCAACATACATCTAACACATAAAAACCACAACCAGCATGGGAAAAATGAAATGAAGTAAAGGGGAACCAACCTTGGGACCTTGGTGAGCGCACCCCTGACACGCGTTTCGCTCAGCTTCTTCAGAAGGGGCGTGTGAAGAAGCTGAGCGAAACACGCACATTTATAATACAGCTAGCATGGTAACAATTGTATTATTATTTAAGGCCCACGTTTCCATCTGGCCTGTGTATGAGATAGTTTATCTCACGTTAGCCATTAGGCTCACACAGACTATCAGGTAACGTGCGCTTGGGGGATAGATCCACATTGTGCAACCTTGGTGGGGCGCTGATCTGCAGTGCTGCCACATTACTGCTGCTACTCATCATATTTATTATTGTCTATGGTTTTGTCTTTTATGTGATGAATTAATAAAAAAAAAATTTGTGATTATAGTGTATTATAGTATTATATGATTATAGTATTTATAGTGTCTAAATATTGACAATACATAATTAACACAGCACATGCGTGAATATGAAAAATCCAAACCATGTTAAGAGAATTTCACACTCTATACTTGTTAAAGTGCAAAGTAGAAAAAGTGATCCATGCTGGTTGTCTATGCACGATCATGACAATCATGTTGTACAGTTAACACTGTAGTAGAATGCCGACTCTAAAGTTATGATTCACAAATTATAACTCATAACTATGCAGAATAAGGGCAGAAAATAACCGGTAAGTACACTGCTATTTAAAAAAAAGAAAAAAAAAGAGCCTAAAGTGGTGAAGGTCTGGACTCTGTGGTTTGTACCTGGCTTAAAATTATGTCTAATGCTCCCTGAACCACTATTTCACATTTTATACATGATGCATGATGGCATTGTCTTCTTCAACACTGCCCCTGGCATCATGGAAGAAAAAATGCATTGATGTATTAATAACCTGGTCACTCGATCTGTTCAATTACTCATGTGACCTCATTCTTGGAAAACATACTGTTGCTGAACATAGGCTTGAACAACTGCTGCAACCCCAGAATATAGCACTGGCCCCACAGTAGGCACTAGGCATGATGGGTGAATCACTTCATCTGCCTCACTTCTTGTTGAGCCTATCACTCTAGAACATGGTAAATCTGGAATCATCTGACAACTTAACATTCTTCCAAACTATACAAAACTATAATCATGTAAATCAGCAGCATTGAAATGTCAACTATGTAGTGAAAGGACTACAAAATTTATTGACTCAACAAAGTATTTAATGTAGTTTTATTAGGCCCCTAAATGACTCAGCTAGATCAGGACAGGCAGCAACATCCACCTCAGGATTTTTGAAATGTTCTATTATGAGGCCGACATATAGCTCGGCCCAACTCAGCAGGACAGGCAGCACCAGCAGGTAATGTAGTGTTATTAGGCCCCTAGATTACTCAGCTAGATCAGGACAGGCAGCAGCACCCACCACAGGGTTTTTGAAATGGTCTAGTATGAGGCCCACATATCGCTCGGACCAACTCAGCAGGACAGGCAGCAGCAGGTTATATAGTGTTATTAGGCCCCTAGATGACTCCGCTAGATCAGGACAGGCAGCAGCATCCACCACAGGATTTTTGAAATGGTCTAGTATGAGGCCCACATATAGCTCGGACCAACTCAGCAGGACAGGCAGCAGCAGCAGCTAAATGTGCAGTAGGAATATGTTACCCGGAATGGCCCCACCACCAAACAGGGGCAGCACCAACACTAAAAGAATACACTCAGATCGCATCAGTTTCTAACTTTGTAGCAGGAATGTGAAATCAGGAATGGACCACCCATCAGACCAGGACCACAACCAAAAATTAATTAAACACACGTTACAGTAGTAGTTTCAGAGTCTAAAACAGTAATGTGGTAACATGTATAATTTATTAAATATTTGAATTATAAATTGTTTTATGTAAAGCAATTTAACATTTTGAACACACTCTATTTTTAAGTAATCAATAAGCTATCCTCTACGCCAGGGGTGGGGAACCTCCGGCCCGAGGGCCGTATGCGGCCCACGGTATCATTTCATGTGGCCCCCGGCCCCCTGCCAGAACATAATGTGAAAATGCTTATGACCCCTTCCATTATGGAAGCGGTCATTAGCATACGGGAGGCACAGGAAGGTGAGAACAGCACTGCACTGGCTGTCCTCACCTTCCCTGGTCTTCTTTCAGCCCCACACTGTGTCCTGACACATCCAGCGTCAGGACGCAGTGCACGTAGACGTGCACTATGACCTGACGCTGTGCGGTGTGAGGTGACAATATAGTGCGGCAGGAAGAAGAACAGGGAGGGTAAGTGAATCTGCCAAGAGGCAGCGCCGTACGGAGCTGGAGAGGTAAGTTTATTTGTTTATCTTAAATACAGTATCTGATCTGATGTCTGATTGGGGCTGATCTGAGGCTAAAGGAGGGTGGGGAGGGTCTGATGGGGGTCTGATCTGAGGCTTGGGAGGGTCTGATCTGAGGCTGGGGGTGTCTGATCTGAGGCTGGGGTTTGATAGGGGTCTGATCTGAGACTAGGGGGGCTGATGGGGGCTGATCTGAGGCTGGGGAGGGTCTGATGGGGGCTGATCTGAGGCTAGGGAGGGTATTATGAAGGTCTGATCTGAGGCTGGGGGGTCTTATAGGGGCTGATCTGACCCTGGGGGGTCTGATGGGGGCTGATCTGAGGCTGGGCGTCTGATCCGGGTCTGGTCTGAGGCTGGGGGTCTGATGGGAGTCTGATCTGAAGCTAGGAAGGGTCTGATTGGGGTCTAATCTGAGGCTTAGAGGTCTGATGGGAGTCTGATCTGAGGCTGATAGGAGGCTGATTTCAGGCTGATGGAGGTGGGGGCAGATATTTTGCTGAGAAAGGGACAAAGGCAGGGACAGTTGCGAAGAAAGAGGCAGGGAGAGTGAAAGCTGGGTGAACCCCTCTCTGGACCCCCTGGGTTTAGCTTCCTGCCATTAATGTCAAATAAGTAACATTCTGAACTTAAAAATTAGACTGCTATGTGTGGTCAATATGGCGCCTGTATTGTATGTAATATACTGTATATATATAGTGCAGGCGCTATTTTGTGCTGCAAAAATACAGCCCTCTAGATTATTTTAATTGAAGTGCAATTTCTGTAACTTATCCCTAAGTCAATTATATGTTTGACCAAATACAGCAGTAAAAATTTTTTATTGAGAATTTTGTATGGCCCCCGAATGATGTTACAAATATCCAAATGGCCCTTGGCAGCAAAATGGTTCCCCACCGCTGCTCTACGCCAACAACATTCAGCTGTAATTTTCCATATAAGGCACATCAGATCTGTAGCAGACAACTGCGTTAACACAGACTGACTCGCTGTGTTCTGATTCCTTTGAGCCAGAGGGATGAAGGATTGCAAGGGTTTAGTAGTGTCTCTGTTGTCCTCCGTTTGTCTGTGAGGAGGGATGTGTAACACAAGTCGCCAGACCCATACATGATCGGCACTGCTCCCACCCAGCGCTAAGGACATGGGCACGACCACACCATCCTCTTATCTTCAGAGCCCAGAAGTCAGTGAAAAGGTTGCTTGCCCTGGGCCAGGTGTGTTAGTGTCCCCGTCTCCGCCACCTGGGTCAGTTCACCTTCCCCTCATTCAGGACTCTGTCATGGTCCCCGTCTACTGTCATTGTTCTTCGTCGGCTGCCTTTAGTGCGCAGCCTGGTTCATCTATTGCCGGTCATGTAACAGAATAAGGCTATAGTTGCGAGGCTAGACTACATACAGGGAGTAGTGTCACACATACCGGAGCAGACTTCACCAGGGAGGGGCTGACAGGCACAGGGGAGCACCTACACTGTCATCCTGCAGAGCAAATATTTGACTCTGTAAGCCAACATGTGTGCTGCTGTTACAGAGAAGTGCCGTTATTTTTGGTCGATTTTACACGTCAATTATTATTGATTTAAGATCTGTAAAATAAGACAGTAATCCAGTCCTCTATAATGCAGTTCTCGTTAAGGGGAAGAATAATGCAGGGGTTCCCATTAGAGATGGGGTAGATAGATATATACAAGTGGTTCATCCTGGAATAAATTATTTAGGAACACTATCTCTAAAAAGTAGATCGGAAATTATATATGACGATCAGATGTGTGGTAGTGACCATGTCCTTAGCGCTGGGTGTGAGCAGCGCCAATCGTGTATGGGTTTGTTGACCTGTGTTACACATCCTTCTTCACAGACAAACGGAGGCCAACAGAGACACTACTAAAACCTTGCAGTCCTTCGTCCCTCTGGCTCAGAGGAATCAGAACACGGTTAGTCAGGCTGCGTTAACGCAGTGATCTGCTACAGAATTGATGTACCTTATATGTAAAGTGTTATAGGGCAAACTCGAGACATTTTAAAAAGATAGTAAAAAAATAAATACATTATTACAGTTAATTAAAAAAATATTATAGATTACGGATAATATTTTGAAAAAAGTAATCAATAAATATACACAAAGTACTCGACAATCGAACAATAGATAAATAATAAAAAGCAACATTATTTGTAAAAAATACATGTATACAGTTGCAAGAAAAAGTATGTGAACCCTTTGGAATGATATGGATTTCCGCACAAATTGGTCAAAAAATGTGATCTGATCTTCATCTAAGTCACAACAATAGACAATCACAGTCTGCTTAAACTAATAACACACAAAGAATTAAATGTTACCATGTTTTTAATGAACACACCATGTAAACATTCACAATGCAGGTGTAAAAAGTATGTGAACCCTTGGATTTAATAACTGGTTGAACCTCCTTTGGCAACAATAACTTCAACCAAACGATTCCTGTAGTTGCAGATCAGACGTGCACAACGGTCTGGAGTAATTCTTGACCATTCCTCTTTACAGAACTGTTTCAGTTCAGCAATATTCTTGGGATGTCTGGTGTGAATCGCTTTCTTGAGGTCATGCCACAGCATCTCAATCAGGTTGAGGTCAGGACTCTGACTGGGCGACTCCAGAAGGTGTTTTTTCTTATGTTTAAGCCATTCTGTTGTTGATTTACTTCTATGCTTTGGGTCGCTGTCCTGTTGCAACACCCATCTTCTGTTGAGCTTCAGCTGTTGGACAGATGGCCTTAAGTTCTCCTTCAAAATCTCTTGATAAACTTGGAAATAAATTTTTCCTTCGATGATAGCAATCCGTCCAGCCCCTGACGCAGCAAAGCAGCCCCAAACCATGATGCCCCCACCACCATACTTCACAGTTGGGATGAGGTTTTGATGTTGGTGTGCTGTGCCTCTATTTCTCCACACATAGTGTTGTGTGTTTCTTCCAAACAACTAAACTTTGGTTTCATTTGTCCATAGAATATTTTGCTAGTACTGCTGTGGAACATCCAGGTGCTTTTGTGCAAACTGTAAACGTGCAGCAATGTTTTTTTGGACAGCAGTGGCTTCCTCTGTGGTATCCTCCCATGAAATCCCTTCTTGTCTAGTGTTTTACGTATCGTAGATTCACTAACAGTGATGTTAGCATATGCCAGAGACTTTTGTCAGTCTTTAGCTGACACTCTAGGATTCTTCTTCACTTCATTGAGCAGTCTGCGCTGTGCTCTTGCAGTCATCTTTACAGGATGGCCACTCCTAGGGAGAGTAGCAGCAGTGCTGAACTTTCTCCATTTATAGACAATTTGTCTTACCCTGGACTGATGAACAGCAAGGCTTTTGGAGATACTTTTTTGACCCTTTCCAGCTTTATACAAGTCAACAATTCTTAATCGTAGGTCTTCCGAGAGCTCTTTTGTGTGAGACATCATTCACATCAGGCAATGCTTCTTGTAAAAAGCAAACCCAGAACTGGTGTGTGTTTTTTATAGGGCAGGGCACCTGTAACCAACACTTCCAATTTCATCTCATTGATTGGACTCCAGTTGGCTGACACCTCGCTCCAATTAGCTCTTGGAGATGTCATTAGTCTAGGGGTTAACATACTTTTTACACCTGCATTGTGAATGTTTACATGGTGTGTTCAATAAAAACATGGTAACATTTAATTCTTTGTGTGTTATTAGTTTAAGCAGACTGTGATTGTCTATTGTTGTGACTTAGATGAAGATCAGATCACATTTTATGACCAATTTGTGCAGAAATCCATATAATTCCAAAGGGTTCACATACTTTTTCTTGCAACTGTATATATATTTCAATAATAGGTGAATTGAATGAATAAATGAATAAAGGTTTAATAAATAAATGAAAAATAGATAAATAAACTCATCGATTGATAAAAAAAATACATAAATACATAAAATAATTCTTCAATAGAGAAATATATAAATAAAGTAATCAATAAATAAATAAATACATAAATTAATTAATCTATACAGAAATATATAAATAAAGTAATCAACAAATAAATAAATAAATAAAAACATTCATCCCTAAATAAATATATAAATAAAATCATCCGGAAATCTAAACAGAAGTTAAAAAACAATGATATTTTGGAGGGAGATCCAAAGAGAGGGATTGACAAGGGACCCATTAGCGCCCTGAACCGACGGCAGGGACCAAGAAGTCGCCGCCGATCCAGGACTCATTCATTTTTATAAATGTCAGTCTATCCACGGAGTCTGTGGACAGACGGGTCCGTTTGTCGGTGACCACCCCACCTGCCGTGCTGAATGTCCGCTCAGACAGTACGCTGGACGGGGGCAAGACAGTACATCCAGCGCATTCTGAGCGAGCTCACAGCAAGTGTCCAGCCTGGCAACCCAGTACTCCATAGGTTTGTCGATGATCATGCTGTCTGAAGCACCGATGGACCCTATGTAGTCTGCCACTATGCGTGCAGCCGCTGGTGGTGACTGCTGCTGCTGCTGCTACTACTGGATCACGCAGGCTGTTAGAACAGCCTCATCTCATCCATAAGATAACCTGCTCTGCTGGAGGTGCTTGGGCCAGCCACCTGCTGGGTGAGATAAGCGTGGAGAACTGGAGCGTGAGGCAGAGGGTTGGCCTGCTCCAGCCGGCGGAGCAGACAGGCCCGCAGGTGTTGCATACGGGCATCCCGCCCGCTGTTTGGGATGAACTGCTCCAGTTTCCCCAAGGGTCTAAAAGGGTGGCCAACCAAAAATTATCCCTCTCCTTTATTTTCCTGATCCGGGGGTCCCTCCGGAGGCAGCACAGCATGTGGGCAGTCATGGGGAAGAGGACAGCCCGTTGTGACTCTTCTTGGCCGCTGGGGACCAGGACGTCTTAGTCCTCCTGTTACTGCTGCTCCCTCTGAGAGTCTCCCCACCCCCGGACTAACGGTGCCCCCAGCACCAGCTCTCCCTCCTGACCAGACCCAGAATCCTGGATGTCAACAACCTAATCAAAAAATTCTTCATCCTCATCCTGGGCCTGGTCTTGGTGGAGCAGTGTTGCCTTTTCTTGCTTCACCAAGGCACTCTCCCCAGCATCGATCAGGCGTTCTAGTGCCCTGTCCAGCAGGAACACTATGGGGAGCACGTCATTGAGGCTGACATGGTCCCCGCTGACCATCTTGGTTGCAGCTCGAATGGGGCAAACACGTGGCAGACCTGGTGTATCTTCCCCCACTCCGCATTGATGATGTAGGGGAGTGGGTGTGATGGCCCGGAACTGCCTTGGTCCAGCAGGTACTCTTTCACCGCCCAACGCTGCTCCCACATCCTCTCCAGCATGTGGAGGGTGAAGTTCCACAGCTTCACACTGTCCACAATCAGCCTGTGAGGTGGAAGGCTGTTGTCCTGCTGCAGTTTGGACAGGGACGCGGTGCCGGTTGGGGAGCATCGGAAGTGGCTGGCAATCCTCCGTGCCCTTTGCACGATGTCACTCAACCTTAGGTATGTGCGTAGGAACAGACTGCCAGCATGGAGTAGACTGCCAGCATGGAGGGTGGCGAGGAGGTTCCTGCCATTGTCACAGACAACCATACCTGCCTGGAGCCTTCAGAGTGTCAGCCACTTGTGGACCTGAGCCTGGAGCGTGGCCAGAACATCAGGTCCAGTGTGTTTCCGTTCCCCTAAGCTGACAAGCTGGAGCACAGCCTGGCAGTGGATGTGCCCCACACTTGTGTAGCTAAGCGGACGCTTGCTTGGGGGGCTCAGCAGCGGTGGAGACAGTGGCTTGAGGGAGAGAAGCAGTACTCCCCTGGACACCCCGGGGCGGCACCACAAACTGAGATGCTGTCACATATGATGATCACATCTGATGATCCCTCCCCGGCGCCTCGGAGGGTCACCCAATGGGCTGTGAAGCTGATATAGCGTCCCTGCCCATGTCTGCTGGTCCAGGCATCCATCGTCAGATGCACCCTGTCATTGACAGCATGATCCAGCGACAGGGATACATTCTGTGCTGGTGTAGGGCAGGAACGCCGTTACTGGCAAAGAAATGGCAGCTGGGGACACGCCATCTGGGTTGGGCCTGCTACAACATCTGCCGGAATAGATTGCAGTCCACAATATTGAAGGGCAGCAGATGTTGGGCGATAACCCTTGACAGGAGCCATTAAGTGAATGCCCCCGTCGGTCCCTGGGTGCTTAGACCGTGGTGCGTTCAAATGCCTCGGCAACCAATGGCTGTCATCAGATAGCAGTGCAGGTGACAGAGGAGGGTGCAGAGGAGGCAGAGGTCTGGCTGCCGATACCAGTACCTCTAAGAGAAGGAGTGGGGGAGTGGTAATGCATTGTTGGAAGGGGGTGGGGTGGCTGCAGGACAGTGGCAGGAGCTGCTGTCCCCCGCACACTGCTGCTGGCACTGCTGCGATCACCCTGTATCTGGTCTCTCTCCTGCCAGTGTCTGACTCCCAGGTTCTGGGTAAGGGAAGTGGTACTCAGCCAAGCAACAGACCTTCCTCTCTTTACCCTGGCATGGCACAGCTGACAGATGGCAATTGTCTGATCGTCTTCTGCCAGAGTGAAGTAAGCCCAAGCCAGCACCGACCTCCTGTCAGATGGGGTGGTGCTGGCTTGCGCCTGTTCGGGCTCGGTGCACACAGGTGGAGGAGGCACCTGCTGCTGCTTCTGCCGCCGCCTCCTGCTGCCATTACCAGTGGAACCCCTGCCACTAGGCTCCCTGGTGATCTGGCGTACCATTTGCCTCGGGTGCCTACCTTCCTCATCAGTGCTAATGTCACCTGACAAGGGAGGTAACACCCATTCTTGGTCGCCCTCCTCTTCGTCGCCTGCATTGTCAGACCTAAGGTCAACCAGTGGTGGACTGAGGGGAACAGCAGACGTGGAGCCCTTGACCTGGCTCCGCTGTCCCCCAGCTGTCGCCTGGGTCTGACTAGGTGTGGGGGTTCTGTGGCTGAAACCACCCACACAAGTTGGAAGGGATGTCACTGGGGTATGTTGGGCATTTTCATACGTATACAATATTATCTAATGACATTATAATCAAAATGAATGCTCATCTCATTGCCTTTAAGAATAAGATCAGCCTGAACCAAAGTTTTGTTAGGTGGCTGAAAAGCCAAGATGAGTTCATGGCAAGTTCAGTCTATATAAAAATTATAATTGTGAACATAAATGGACATTGTATTTAAAAATTTGTGCTAAAGATATGAGACCATCTGTTAAGGAGTAAGTCAACTCCCTAAAACATGTCTGTCTGAAGGGAACATGGTTACTTGATAAGGACTCATGTCCTTGGAGCACACCTGCTGTATGAGGTTCAATTTATATATTCATAATTATATTATATATATCTTTGCATGGTATATTTAGTTTACAACATATGTTAATCAATAATTCATATAATGTGTTATCTATGTGTAACAATGTATCGATTTATATATATGTTATACCATGTATTTACCATTTAGAAGGTATTGTAGAAGATACAAAAACAAGTAAGTTTAAGTTAATTGGATTCCAAAACAGTAGTTATTCATGGATGTAGATAAAGGAAATGTACAAGTTCCGATGCCAAGCATCAAAGCCGCTACATAAAATTTTCATCAAGTCAATCTATATTTCAAAAAGATAGGAGAAGACAGTCAACTCCAACAAGTCCAGGATATAGGTAATTAAAAGTGTAAGGAAAAGACCTTCCTCAGTGATTTATGGTAGAAAGGTCAACGAGGTCCTGTGAAAGTATTATTAGATATTTAATTTTAATGCTTAAAAGTTATGATGTTCACCTACAGTACCGCAGTGCCATCTGGAGGCAGATGGGCAACATTATATTATTTCATTATTTGTCCTATACCATATTAGGAGTTGAGATAACGTCATGAGGTTTTCTCTGAACAGAAGTAATGTATATAACTTATGTTCATATTTTGATATCCTAACCTAATAATAGCTTGATTATAATGTGACAAGTTATTTCCACTCACATGTATTGTTAAGCTTGTAATGCTTTATATTAACGCTATATATATTCATTTGCATGTATCTTTGTGTTTATTTACTTATATATGTTTATAATCTTGTAACCAATAAATCTGCATATTTGTATAATACCTGTGTATTATTGTATAATGCAGAACTACATTTTATCATTAACATCATCTCACGTCAAAATGAACTTATTTATCTGAGGAAATAGTCGGACTCAGATGTGAATTGTATCAATTAGGTTGTCTACAATTCACCAGGTCATGATTTTAAGAATTTATGACAAATTTTATAAATTTTAATTTTTATGGTTAATTATTTTTATGACCATAATTAATAATTCTTAATTGAATTATTACCACCCGACAGGTACTGACCGGCGGTACCCCCTCCTCATCGTCATCCCTTCCAAAAGGTCCTGTGCATCAGGACCAAGCTGCAGCTCACTCTCCTGCCTTACCTCCCCCAAGATGTCCCTCTCACTGTCGCTGTCAAACAGCATCAGGGACGAGTCTTGGAGCTGGTCCTGCAGGAGGCGGAGAGCTGCTGCTGCTCAGAGCTGGGGCAGAGGACTCCGTGCGATTGACACAACTGCCTCGGAGTCCTGAGATGAAATGGGGCGGCTGCCATGCCCAAAAATATCTATGATGAGGCGGACACCCCTGCACTGGAACAGACTCCCTTACCATGACCACTCATGATCGATTCTGCAAACACTGTTTTTTAAACGCCAAAAAAATATAGAAAGAAAATGAAGAAGGAATTTGGGCTAACTTTATTGGGTTTGTGAAAATGGGGCAAAAATGAAATAAAATAGACATGAAATGATAAGACAATGGCAGAAAACCAGACAGCAAAATACTTTTTTTTTTTTTTTTTCCCCCACAGACGAACGACGATGACAATAATGCCTCCCTAGTACAAAATGACACTAAAACAGCAAGGAAAATACTTTTTATCAGCTACACTCTCTAACTAACCTACACTGACTATCTCCCCCTAACAATCTGTATTATCTATTTGTCACGAGGGCATCAAGAGCCACGTCTGACTCCGTTATACCCGGGGTCAGGAAGTCGCAGCGGGTGGCTGCGCGCTTTATATCTAAAGATCACGTTGTTTTTTAGTGATTGTTTTCTGTGTTTGCCTTGCTATCCTTTTTGTCTCTCTCAGGGATCCGTAGCTTCTCCTCCTCAGCTGTTTCTTGTCTGCCACTCCCTACCTCCTTATATTCTCCCCTCACACTTCTCTAGTTGCCAGTTATAGAGCTTCCTGCCTGGACATCTATACTGACCCACTGGAGTGGTGAATCCTGCTTGTCGTTTCTGAGTGCTACCCTCCGGATCCCTGTTGGGCTTATTGTTGTCTCCTGTTGTCGCCCACCTGGGAATATATGTTGAGTCTGTGTTGTCTGTCCTCCCCTTGGTGTTTTCCCTTAGAGTTAGTGGTGCGGACTAGTGTTCTCATCGCCCTGTTCACTACCTAGGGCTCAGCTCAGGGAAATCCAGGGCTTTAGGCACGTGATCGGCGTACGGGTGAGGAACCCGTCTAGGGACGTCAGGGCAGCCAGGTGCCAGCCGCCAGGTGAGTCAGGGGTCACCATCTTCCCTCTCACTTGGGCAGGGCCTTCCTCGTTCCCTCCCTCTGTGTCACATATGTGATAGCCACACCGACCGTGATATTATAACTGGCCCTTACTTTTTGAGAAAAAAATAAATAAAAATTATATAATTTTGTATTTGTTTTTTTTTTTTTCTCTCTCTACTTAGAATCCAATATGGATCCTATTGATGCCTTGGCAGAACAGCTTCAAAGCCTGTCTTTGGAGGTGGCAGGATTGAAGGCGTCTGTTCTCCAACAACAGCAGCAAATGCAGCAGACCGCACCCCCAGCGGTTGCCATGGGTAACCAGGTTGTCACTGAACCCAAGGTTGCTCTTCCCGACAGATTTTCTGGGGGAAGGGACAAATTTGCGACGTTCCGTAAGGCCTGCAAATTATATTTTAAGTTGCGCCCTTACTCCTCAGGTCATGAAGAACAGCGGGTAGGGATTGTCATTTCCCTGCTTCAGGGGGATCCGCAATCCTGGGCGTTCTCGTTACCCCCTGGTTCTCAGGCTCTTCGGTCAGTGGAGGGATTTTTTGGGGCTTTGGGTCTCATATATGATGACCCTGACCGAGTCGCCCTGGCTGAGTCGAAGTTACGGAGACTCCTACAGGGAGATCGGTCAGCAGAGGAATATTGCTCAGAGTTCCGTAGGTGGGCTACGGATACTCAGTGGAACGACCCGGCTCTCAGGAGTCAGTTCTGCTCTGGGTTATCTGAAAGGGTTAAGGATGCACTGGCGCTGTATGAGACCCCCCTTTCCCTTGATGCTGTTATGTCCCTCTCTATCAGAATAGATAGACGTCTTAGGGAGAGATCGAAAATTCCGTGGCAATTGGTTACCTCTCCCAAGCAACAGTCAGCCTGTACTGACTTAGATGAGCCTATGCAGCTAGGCGGAACTTCTCGTCAGGTCCGTCCTCCCGAGGTTCGCCGTAGGGGGGGGCTTGTTTTTTCTGTGGGGGGAGGGGTCATTTCATTAATGTCTGTCCCTCCTTTCTCAAAAACAAAAGACCGTCGGAAAACTACTAACCCCGGGCTGTGCGGAGGATGTCAGCCGGGGGGTATACGTTTCCTCCATACGAACATCTCAATTTGTGTTACCAGCGGTCATTGTTTTTGGTGTTAAGACGGAGTCTATTTTTGTTTTTCTAGACAGTGGAGCAGGGGTAAACTTGATTGATGCCCATTTTGCCCGCACTATGGGTTTGTCTCTCTGTACGCTGCAGAGACCTATTCCGTATTCGCTATAGATTCTGCTCCTCTGTCTCAGAGAAACCTCACCCACATTGTTCGTAATTTAGACCTTCGGGTAGGGGACCACCATAATGAGTGTCTTTCATGTTACGTTCTGGAGGGCATTCCCTCTCCGGTGGTATTGGGTCTTCCCTGGTTGATAGCGCACAATCCAGTGGTGGATTGGCAGGCCAGGGAGATATTGGAGTGGAGTGAGCATTGCAGAGAGAATTGCTTAAATAACAATTGCTTAATCGCCTCCATAGCTTCCCCACCTACATTTATTTCGGACTTTGAGGACGTTTTTTCTGAAAAGGGTTGTCAGAAACTACCACCTCATCGTCCTTATAATTGCCCGGTTAACCTGATTCCCGGGGCAAAATTACCCAAGTCCAGGTTGTATAATCTTTCGGGTCCCGAGAGACAAGCCATGAAAGATTATATCTCCGAGAGTCTGGCTAAGGGACACATCAGACCCTCTTCTTCACCCGTGGCTGCAGGGTTTTTCTTTGTTAAAAAGAAAGATGGGGGCCTGCGTCCTTGCTTAGATTTCCGTGAGTTAAACCAGATAACCATCCGTGACCCATACCCTCTTCCTCTCATTCCTGACCTTTTTAATCAGATTGCGGGTGCTAAGTGGTTCTCCAAACTTGATCTTAGGGGGGCCTACAATCTGATTCGTATCAGGGAAGGGGATGAGTGGAAGACAGCTTTTAACACCCCTGAGGGGCATTATGAAAATCTAGTTATCCCTTTCGGTCTGACCAATGCCCCTGCTGTCTTCCAACATTTCGTTAATGATATTTTTAGTCATCTCATCGGCAGGTTTGTAGTCATATACCTAGATGATATCTTAATTTATTCGGCTGATCTGAAAACACATGAGGTGCATGTCGGGCAAGTACTGCAGGTCCTACGGACGAATAAATTATATGCGAAAATTGAAAAATGTGTCTTCGCTGTTCAGGAATTACAGTTCCTGGGATATCTATTATCTGCTTCAGGTTTCCGCATTGATCCTGGGAAGGTCCAGGCAATTTTAGATTGGGATCTTCCTGAGAACCTTAAAGCCCTACAGCGGTTTTTGGGTTTCGCTAATTTCTATAGAAAGTTCATTAAAAATTATTCAGTGATCGTTAAACCCCTTACCGACATGACTAGGAAGGGGACGGATTTTTCCAAATGGTCTGTCGCCGCTAAAGATGCATTTTCCTCCCTAAAGGAGAGGTTTACCTCGGCACCTGTTCTAATTCAACCTGATGTCTCCCAGCCTTTTATTGTCGAGGTAGATGCGTCAGAGGTGGGAGTGGGAGCTGTATTGTCTCAGGGTCCGTCTCCTGGCAAATGGCGTCCTTGCGCTTTCTTTTCCAAAAAATTATCTTCTGCGGAGAAGAATTATGATATTGGAAATAGGGAACTGTTGGCGATTAAACTGGCGCTTGAAGAGTGGCGTCACTTCTTAGAGGGAGCAATCCACCCCGTCACGGTGATTACGGATCACAAGAACCTTCTGTACCTAGAATCGGCTAAGCGTCTCACCCCTAGACAAGCTAGGTGGTCGCTATTCTTTACCAGATTTAGCTTTGTAATCACCTATCGTCCTGGGGCAAAAAATACCAAGGCAGACGCATTATCTCGTAGTTTCCCTGGAGGGGGTAATGTTTGTGATCCGGTACCTATTTTACAAAGAGGAGTGGTTGTCTCTGCTGTACACTCTGTTCTAGAGGGAAAGGTGTTAGAGGCTCAGGGGGACGCCCCGGCCTCTTGCCCCTCAGAGAAATTGTTTGTACCGTTAAACCTGCGTCTTGAATTATTAAAAGAACATCATAATTCGGCACTTGCTGGACACCCGGGTAGTAAAGCAACCTTGGAGCTTTTATCTCGTCGTTTTTGGTGGCCAAGGTTGCGTCAGGATGTAATGGATTTCGTGTCTACTTGTTCTACTTGTGCACGCGCGAAAGTCTCTCATACACGTCCAGCAGGGTCTTTATTGCCACTTTTCATCCCCAATAGGCCATGGACACATCTGTCAATGGATTTCATTACTGACTTACCGTTGTCGGCGGGTAAAACAGTTATCTTGGTAGTAGTAGACAGGTTTAGCAAAATGGTACACTTTATTGCGCTACCCGCACTTCCTAATGCTAAAACTCTCGCTCAGGTGTTTATCAGTGAAATCGTGAAGCTTCACGGGGTCCCTTCCGATGTGGTTTCGGATCGGGGAACCCAGTTTATTTCTAAGTTTTGGAAAGCTTTTTGTTCCCGTTTGGGGGTTCACTTGTCCTTTTCCTCAGCTTTCCATCCTCAGTCGAATGGACAGACTGAGCGTACCAACCAAAACCTAGAAACATATTTAAGGTGTTTTGTGTCTGAAAACCAAGAGTTGTGGTCATCATATTTACCGTTAGCTGAGTTTGCCATAAATAATCATTATCAGGAGTCCACTGGCAAGTCACCATTCCTTGGTGCATACGGTTTTCATCCCCAATTTTGTACTTTCAAGAGCCACGTCTTCTGGGGTTCCCGAAGAGGAAAGGTTTTCTTCATCTCTTTCATCGGTATGGCAGAAGGTGCAAGTTAACTTGAAAAAGATGAGTGGTAAATATAAATGCATGGCCGATAAGAAACGGTCGCCAGGTCCGGACCTAGGAGTGAATGACTATGTGTGGTTGTCTACTAGGAATATTAAGTTGAAGGTTCCTTCTTGGAAACTGGGTCCTAGGTTCATTGGTCCCTATAAAATAGTAGCCGTCATTAACCCTGTGGCTTTTCACCTGGAGCTACCTCAGACTTTTAAGATCCATAACGTCTTCCATAAATCGTTACTCAAGAAGTATGTTCCACCTCTAGAACCATCGCCGCTGCCACCTCCTCCTGTCATTGTGGCTGGTAATCTGGAGTTTCAAATAGCCAGAATTGTTGATTCTCGTCGGGTCCGCCGCTCTCTTCAGTATCTGGTGCATTGGAGGGGTTACGGTCCCGAGGAAAGAATGTGGGTTCCAGCGTCAGAGGTAAACGCCAACAGGTTAATTCAGACTTTCCATGCCTCTCATCCGGAGAGACCTGGTCCTAAGTGTCCGGAGGCCCCTCGTGAAAGGTGGGGTACTGTCACGAGGGTATCAAGAGCCACGTCTGACTCCGTTATACCCGGGGTCAGGAAGTCGCAGCGGGTGGCTGCGCGCTCTATATCTAAAGATCACGTTGTTTTTTAGTGATTGTTTTCTGTGTTTGCCTTGCTATCCTTTTTGTCTCTCTCAGGGATCCGTAGCTTCTCCTCCTCAGCTGTTTCTTGTCTGCCACTCCCTACCTCCTTATATTCTCCCCTCACACTTCTCTAGTTGCCAGTTATAGAGCTTCCTGCCTGGACATCTATACTGACCCACTGGAGTGGTGAATCCTGCTTGTCGTTTCTGAGTGCTACCCTCCGGATCCCTGTTGGGCTTATTGTTGTCTCCTGTTGTCGCCCACCTGGGAATATATGTTGAGTCTGTGTTGTCTGTCCTCCCCTTGGTGTTTTCCCTTAGAGTTAGTGGTGCGGACTAGTGTTCCCATCGCCCTGTTCACTACCTAGGGCTCAGCTCAGGGAAAGCCAGGGCTTTAGGCACGTGATCGGCGTACGGGTGAGGAACCCGTCTAGGGACGTCAGGGCAGCCAGGTGCCAGCCGCCAGGTGAGTCAGGGGTCACCATCTTCCCTCTCACTTGGGCAGGGCCTTCCTCGTTCCCTCCCTCTGTGTCACGTATGTGATAGCCACGCCGACCGTGATACTATTTGAGCTAAATAACTAACTATATAATGTGCCTAAAACTCTGCACTTGAACCTATCAGCTACACTAATCACTAACTAAGCTACACTGAGTATCTCCCACTAACTAACCATCTGTATTATATAATATACAGTGGATATAAAAGGTCTACACAGTCACACCCCTGTTAAAATGTCAGGTTTCTGTGATGTAAAAAAATGAGACAAAGATAAAGAATTTCAGAACTTTTTCCACCTTTAATGTGACCTATAAACTGTACAACTCACTTGAAAAACAAACTGAAATCTTTTAGGTAGAGGGAAGAAAAAATATAAAAATAAAATAATATGGTGGCATAAGTATGCACACCCTTAAACTAATACTTTGTTGAAGCACCTTTTGATTTTATTAAAGTTTTCAGTCTTTTTGGGTATGAGTCTATCAGCATGAAACTTTTTGACTTGGCAATATTTGCCCACTCTTCTTTGCAAAAACACTCCAAATCTGTCAGATTGCGAGGGCATCTCCTGTGCACAGCCCTCTTCCGATCACCCCACAGATTTTCAATCGGATTCAGGTCTGGGGCTCTGGATGGGCCATTCCAAAACTTTAATTTTCTTCTGGTGAAGCCATTCCTTTGTTGATTTGGATGTATGCTTTGGGTCGTTGTCATGCTGAAAGATGAAGTTCCTCTTCATGGCAAGCCGAGCGAGTTCAGCAGTACAGAAGGGGAGGGATCCACAGCACCGCAACAGGCTGGAAGATGCAGTGGGGTGGCAAAAGGGAGAAGGCGGACCACACAAAACAGGCCCACAACTGTTCCCTGGAGCACACCCTTACGGAAATCTCCCTTGCCAAGTGTTAGGTGTTCCATAGTCCGGCGCTTTTTTGAGGAAAGTGCGGATGACAAAAGAAATGTCATTTGCAACCTGTTCCATACAAAAATGAGCAGGGGCGTGAACACTAGCAACTTCACCAGCACCAGCATGATCTACCACATGGCATCAAAGCACCAAAATAGGTGGGCCAAACGCCTGGGTCTGCAATCTGTGTCTTCGGGTCACACCACTGCCTCCTCTTCCCCTGTGTTACGTGCTGGCCAATCACCTGTCGAAGGTGCAGGCCCGGATGCCTCCCACCCTGCACCTGGACCTTCGCAAGCACCATCAGCGACCACATCCGCTTCCATGTCCCAGCGCAACATGCAAATGTCCTTACCCCAGCATTTGAGCGCAAGTGCAAATACCCAGCCACCCACCCACAGGCCATAGCACTAAATGGGCAACTTTTCAAATTACTGGCCTTGGAAATGTTGCCATTTAGGCATGTGGACACTCAGCTATCTGCAGCCTGATGTTGGCAGCCGTCCCTCGTTACGCAGTCCCCAGCCACCGCTATTTTTCCCGGTGTACCGTGCCCGCCTTACACCAGCATGTGTCCTGTAACATCACCCATGCCCTGACCAACGCAGTAACTGGGGAGGTCCACTTAACCACTGACATATGGACAAGTGCTTTTGGCCAGGGACGCTACACTTCCCTGACAGCACACTGGGTGAACGTTGTGGAGGTTGGGAGCGAGTCGTACCCTGGGATAGCACAGGTGCTACCGACGCCAAGGATTGCGGACCCTAATTCCATCAGGGTTTCCAACACCACCTGCGTTAGTGGCTCCAACCCCCACTTCTCCTCCTCCGCCTCCTCCAATTCCACCTCTGAGTTATCCACGTGCAGCACCAGTCAGCCATCAGTCATTAGCTGGAAGCAGTGTAGCTCTGCAGTGAGGAAGCGGCAACAGGCCGTGTTTAAACTGATCTGCTTAGGTGACAGCACACCGCCGCAGAGCTATGGCAGAGGATAAGAGACCAGAATGAGCTGTAGCTATCGCCACTCAATCTAGAACCAGGCATGGTTGTGTCTGATAATGGTCGTAACTGTCAGCGATAACGCTATTATCAGCATCACCATCCCACTTCTGTGTCTACTCAAACGCTCGCTGCTCAAAATTGAAGCCGACGCTTTGCATGTGGAAGAGGTGGAAATGGGGAAGACATTACACAGGGTGATAGCCAGACCACCCTCAGTTTGTCTTCTCAGTGCAAATTGGATGATGATGAGGAGGAGGAGCAGGAGACGGTTGCCTCTGCTACAGGGTGGTACTCATGGAAGTTTATTTCCATCTGTTCAGTGTGGATGGGCAGAAGCGGAGGAAGAGGATGAGGAGATTGAGAGTCCTGACTGTTGGGACTCTGTCACATATGGCTGACTTTATGTTAGGCTGCCTTTCCCGTGACCCACGCGTTTTATGCATTTTGGACAACACCGATTACTGGTTGTTCACCCTTATCAACTCTCGCTACAAAGAGAACTTCTCATCTCTCATTCCTGTGGTGGAGAGGACGAAAAAAATGGTGCAATACCAGAAGGTCCTTGTGGAAAAATTGATCCCAAAATTTCCAGCTGACAACGCTGGCGGAAGAGTACGTAGTTCTTTGGGCAACCGAGGAGGGGAGGGGAAATCAGAGCAGTTCCAACAGAGGCAGGGTAACACTTTCCTAAGCCTGGGACAGTTTCATGGCACCCCGCCAGCACCCTCACCCTGATGCACGGCCTAATGTCACAAGGAGGGAAAAATTTTGGAAGATGGCTAAGGAGTACGTAGCAGACCGTGTCAGTGTCCTCAATTATCCCTCTGTGCCTTAGAACTACTGGATATCCAAGCTGGACATGTGGCACGAACTGGCGCTCTACGACTTGGAGGGGCTGGTCTGCTCTGCCACCAACGTTTTGTCTGAGCGTGTATTTAGTGCTGCTGGGGGCATAATAACTGATAACTGAAAATGCTGACAGGTTGACTCTTATAAAAAATGAACAAGGCCTGGATTGCCCCTGACTTCTCTACTCCACCAGAGAAAAGTGGCTGACCATAAAGGCACTTTAAATGTGTTTTTTATAATGTACTGAATAGTAATGTTGAGCGCAAATATTCAAATTGTGAATATCGCCATGTCTAGAATTTGTGAATATTTTGAATATAGTCCTTCCACCACAAAAAATTGTATATGGTTCAATCTTCCTTTTCTCGTCCTCCTCCTCCTCCATTGTATTAACATGCTTATTAGTCTGCCCTCGCTCCTAATGTTGTAGAGGGTCAGCTCACCTGCAGGCCCTCGCTTATAATGTTTTAGAAGGTCAGCACACCTGCAGTCAGGGCCGCTGATAGGCCAGTACAGCTGGCCCAGTTGTACCGGGCCCGGCTGGCAGGGGGGCCCGGCAGTGGCGTAGCTACAGGGGTCGCAGCGGTCCCAATTGCCCCCCCACCGCCACCTATTCAAAATCCCGGCTAAGGGCCCGCCCTGGGGGCAGTGCGCACGGCGCAGCGCTGTCTGTCTATGTCGGGTCTGACTAAGTGAGGAGGAGCCGGACGGAGGCGTGGTTACCGCGCATCTCCGGCTCCCAGTCAGACAAGTCACCCTCAGAAGCAGGCGGCAGTGGCAGTGCGGACGTGCGGTGGCTGGCGGCGAGGTGAGTTTTGAGACTGTCAGTGTCTCACTCTCTAGTACTGTAACTGTACAGTGTCACTCTCTGACTGAGTGGCAGCATGGCAGGCGGCGGCAGCGCAGTCTCTAGTACTGACTACAGTGTCAGTGTCACTCACTCTCTACTGTCTGTCTCTGACTGAAGCAGCATGGCAGGCGGCGGCAGCGCAGGGCCCAGGCCAGCTTGATGATGGGGAATGGGATTGATTGGCAATGGAATGGGATTGGGACGGTCTTGGGAAGTTGGGATCATGGAGTGAGTGGTGGGACTGGGACTCTGAATTCTGTGGCTGAAGTGGTTACTGGGCAGTGGGCACACTACTTACTGTGTGTGTGGAGTGTGTGCCAGGCCCAAGGGTCAGACTCAGGCCGCAGGCAGGCAGTGTGTGGGCCTGCACCAGGCAGGGGCAGTGCACTGCAAGCAAGTGTGGGTGCATGCCACTGTGCCAGCCTGCCAGGGGCAGGCTGCAGGCAGCGGCCCAGGCCCCCAACGTGATGCCCACTGTGACTGTCTGTTGCTGACTGGCGCTGGGCACTTAAATTAATGACAGTGTGTGTGTGCCAGGGGGCAGGCCACAGGCAAGCAGTGTGTGCGCCAGGCACGGGCACTGGCCCTGGGGTAGGCAGTGTCTGTGAGCCTTGTGTGCAATAATGCTGGACTGACCCATACATCGGCTATATACGATATTACCAGTCCGTCCGTATATAGCCAGTTGATGGGTCAGTCCAGCACACCATGTGCTGTCTGAAAAAAAAATTCACGACACTTATGGGGGGGATCTGTGGATGGCACCATTATGGAGGGGGATCTGTGGATGACACTGTTATGGGGGGGATCTGTGGATGACACTGTTATGGGGGGATCTGTGGATGACTGTTATGGGGGGGATCTGTGGATGACTGTTATGGGGGGGATCTGTGGATGGCACTGTTATGGAGGGTATCTGTGAATGGCACTGTTATGGAGGGGTATCTGTGGATGACACATAGCATAAGATGCTATATACGGTATGTTGATAATAAAAGCAGGCACTCACCAGCTGGCTAGTCTAATAAGTAGTAGCTTTATATAATAATATAAAATTTACAGTAAAAAGTATACATAAAATGTTTAACATATAATGCACTGGGGGTAATTAGAACACCGTGGTATCTTGCTTTGGTTAACTGAATGGAAATTGGGCTTTGGGTCTATGGGTGTATAGAATACATATAATCAATTCATATAAATCAAATAAGTGTCCTGTGTAAGATAACACAAATACAAATACAAAACTCAAATGTCCTTCTGTGAACAAAAACCTGTGAAGAATAAAATGAAGATCCTGTGGAAAATGAGTGAAAAAAAGTATATATACTGTTGATAAATTTTGAGTGAATATAGTGTTAAATAAGGTCGTGCATAGACCCAATAGCGATTCCTCGAATGAGGTATATATTGTTTCAATTCAGTAGCGATTCCTCTATGCGCTAGGCAGTAGGGCTTAGGTAAAGAGTGGTCGGGTTTTGGAACTGGGGCGTCCCCCTGGTTCTTCAAACCCTCTTACCTTGCCCTTGGTTAAGGCTAGACTCTTTAGGGGTGCCTCTCTCCTAAACGCTAGGGTCCTTGGTGCAGGATCCAATAGTGTGAGAATTTTCTCTCGCCGGTCTCAGCGTTCCACGAAGGTGCTTCCTTGCGTCTCAGCAATCAGGAAGTGATCTCTCAAGTTCTCGTGGTCTCGCGTAGTCTCGCGATAGGTTGGTCCAGCTAAATTTGCACTGGATTGTAGATGCAGACTAGACGATATTCTTCCAACTATTTGTATATTCGAATTAAGGTGGGTAATTACTCGCAGGAACCAGCCAGACGCGTTTCGAGGGTCCTCCCTCTTCCTCAGTGGCTATAGTGCGAGTGTTACCCTTCTTACTTATATAATATGGTTCTCTGAGGTCCCACCCAACTCCGACATGGTTTTCACTTGTTCTAATTAAGTTAAATCTTCAGTGCAAAGTACTACTTAGATATATATATATAGACTATTTGTCTTACTAAATAATTTGCTAATCTTTATTATTTAAGAGACAATTTAAAAGTGTATATAAGAATATATAGGAATATAATTTAAAAGTATATATAAGAATATAAATAGTACAAATATATAAGCTCTAATTTGGGATCCTTAAATATCTGAATCTGGGATAACAATTACTTATTTACTCCTTTTCCATAATAATTCCAGGTATTTGAACAATCCTCCAAGGCCTAGATAACACAAAAAGTGTCCTGAGAGTTGAAAAACGCAAAGGACACAAAAAATATAAGAAAATATAAAAGATATAAAAGATATAAAAAGACGCATCAAAACCGCACCAGATAGCTAAAAAACCGCATATGCGTTTTCGGTGCGTTTTGTGTCAAAATCTTCTCCCACATTCATCTTCATGAATCCCCATCACTTATAACTCCTCCTTCTCATCGAAGATATCTCTAGATGTTATACATTGGATATTCAGCATTAGCAGATGGTGTCTCTATATTTTTAATCTGATAAATATATCCTATCTTTAATGATTAGAGCTTATCTTCTCTTTTTCCTTTAATGAAGTATAGGAGGAGGAAGGCCCGCCACCGAGGGGAGATCCTGGTGCCATAAAATAGCTAAACACAGGATGTCCCGTCAGAGGGGGGCATCCCTCCCTAGAGTCTATAGGAAACCAAATAACTCAAAGTCTGAGTTCAGTCCCCGTGGAAGGAGGGTTTGGAAATCAAAAATTCGCCTGGATTCCTGCCTCGACATCCTAGCAATATGGTCTCCACCTCGCCAGTGTAGATCCACCTTTTCGAAGGCCATGAAAACCATACCTTTTGGGTCTTTATTGTGACATTGTTTATAATGTAATGACAGGGAGTGTTTTTCATAACCATTTTTTATGTTAGTCACATGTTCTGCCAACCTCTTTTTTAAGGTGCGTTTGGTCCTCCCAATATACTGTTTCTTGCATTGGCATTCTATTATATACAGTATATTCTTTGAGCTACAGGTCAAAAATTCTTTAATTTTCCACGTAAAGAAATTTACCCTTGATTGAATCTCAGTGGTCTTCCTAGGGAATGATGTAAGTTTGCAGATTCCACAACTTCCACATCTATAGAAGCCACTGAGACTCAGCCAACTTTGGATAGATGTTTTATTCTCTTTATTTCTATTCTTGACTGATGGTGCTACCTTTAAGGATAGGTTTTGTGCTCTAGTATATGTGATTTGGGACCATTACCAATTAGAGGGCCTATTAGTTTGTCATTCAATAGGTGGTGCCAGTGTTTCCTTACTATCCCCTCTATTTGTTTGTGTTGTTTATTAAAGGGTAGTATAATTCTAAACTGATCTCCTTCTTTATCTTCTTTTATATTTTCTACAAAGAAGGTATTTCTATCTATATTCTGTACCTTGATCAGTGCTTTATCCAATACATTATTGGGATATTCTTTATCTAAGAAACACTTTTTCAATGACTGGGCCTCCCTATCAAAATCTGCTTCATCCGTACAGTTTCTTTTTATCCTCCTAAATTGTCCCATTGGGACTTCAAGCAGCCATCTAGGTAGATGGCAGCTTGAAAAAAGGATGTAGCTGTTACGGGATACCTCTTTCTGGAATGTGCTGCATATTAATTGGTTATCTTGTACTCTGATTAGTAAATCTAGGAATTCTATTTTTTCTTCACTCAGATTCCTTGAGAAGCTAAGGTTATAAATATTATTGTTCAGTTTTTCTAAAAATAAATCTAGATCCTCTCTCGTACCTCTCCAGACAAATAGGATATCGTCAATGAATCTATGCCAGAGTACCAGGTCTGCCCCTACCATGTGCTGAATCTGCTCTTCTTCCCATTTAGCCATGAATAAGTTTGCATAACTAGGGGCAAACCTGGTACCCATGGCAGTTCCCCTAGTCTGGAGATAATAATCCTGGTTATAGGAAAAATAATTATGGGTCAAAATAAATTTCACTCCATCTGCTATAAAGTCTATCTGTTGCTCCCCAAAATTGCTGTGAGCATTCAATTGATTTCTTAATGCTTCTATTCCCTGATCATGACTAATGACCGTATATAGGGAACTTACATCTAAGGTCCCCAATATCCAGTTTGCCTCATATTTAAGACCTTCCACTATTTGTATGACCTGCGTTGTGTCTCTGATGTATGCAAAATTCTTTTTTACACTAGGTTGTAGGAGTTTATCTATATATTCTGACAAATTTGAGGTTAAAGAGCCTATGCCAGAGATGATTGGTCTTCCTGGGGGGTTCACTTGATCTTTGTGAACTTTGGGCAAACAATAGAATATTGGCATTCTATGTTGAGTTTTGGTAATGTATTTAAACTCATGATCATTTAGGATACCCTTTTCCCACCCATCTCTGGCATAGTTTGTCAGTTCCTTACTATATTCATTAGTGGGGTCCTTCGATAGTCTGGAGTATGTAGCAGCGTCTGATAACTGTCTAAGACATTCTGCTTCATACTTTTGAGTCTCCAGAATAACGATGGCCCCTCCCTTGTCTGCAGGTCGTATAGTGATATTTTCAGATTTTTGTAGTTGTTTTATGGCCTGTATTTCTTGAGTGGTCACATTATTGCCTAATCTTCTATTCACATTCAATTTCCTAATATCTGTTTCCACAGATTTTTTAAAGGCTGCCATCTCATGGCCTATCTGTTGTCTTGGGTACATTTTGCTTGCTAACTTCAGTTTGGTATGGACAAACATATTGTTTTCAGTGGAATTCGCAATTATGGGGTTCTTCATAAAATATTTTTTAAGGCACAATTTTCTAACAAATTTCTCTATTCCAATATAGATATCAAATTTGCTAGCTTGTGCTGTAGGGGCAAATTTTAATCCCTTGTTCAATAATTGAATCTGGGTTGGCGTCAGAGATGTTTTACTCAAGTTTATGATTGGATCTAACTCTTTTTGGGTATTCAGTTTCTGTATTGCCTTCTTCCCCTTTCTCTTTCCCCTCCTTGTCCCCTTTGATCGTGATGGTGTTGATACCGATTCGGGATATAACTCTCCCTCCCTCCCTGATAATTCCCCTCCCTCGGGTTGTGTTGGGTTTCTTGATGATAATCCCTGTGTCTCAGGTTGTATTGGTGCCCCATCTCCCGATGATGATTCATCATCGGAGGGGATTTCGCCCGTTCTGATGTTGTGTGTTGTATTTGGCGCGTTTTCGTTTTGTGGTGTGGAGGGGTCCCATCTAAAAAATGATTATTCATAATCGGTTCATATCTATTTCTTACTGGGATTTCATACTCATATTGTCTATCCTCTCTATTCTCTCTAGTGGCATCTTCATTTATATTAATTAAATCTTGGTTTTCTCCTGATGAATATTTATCTATTTCTTTTCTAGTATTTTTCTTCAATTTCTTACTTTTTTTACTAACTATCTCCTGTTCTATCAATCCTAAATTTTTGCAAATCCTTTGTTGCCAATTAGTGATTTCTTCACTAATGGGGAATGTCTGTAGTAATTCCCTAATTTTTAGGATTTTTTCTGTAGTTTCTTCCAGGATTTTATTTCTTCTCTTGATAATTAGTTCTACTAGTGCTATAGATTGTTTCATCAGGAGATTATCCCATTCTTCCCTGAATGAGTCACTTAATAAATCCGTCGCTGGGTTCTTAGATAGCTGTATTGGATTGGATAAAGCACTGATCAAGGTACAGAATATAGATAGAAATACCTTCTTTGTAGAAAATATAAAAGAAGATAAAGAAGGAGATCAGTTTAGAATTATACTACCCTTTAATAAACAACACAAACAAATAGAGGGGATAGTAAGGAAACACTGGCACCACCTATTGAATGACAAACTAATAGGCCCTCTAATTGGTAATGGTCCCCAAATCACATATACTAGAGCACAAAACCTATCCTTAAAGGTAGCACCATCAGTCAAGAATAGAAATAAAGAGAATAAAACATCTATCCAAAGTTGGCTGAGTCTCAGTGGCTTCTATAGATGTGGAAGTTGTGGAATCTGCAAACTTACATCATTCCCTAGGAAGACCACTGAGATTCAATCAAGGGTAAATTCCTTTACGTGGAAAATTAAAGAATTTTTGACCTGTAGCTCAAAGAATATACTGTATATAATAGAATGCCAATGCAAGAAACAGTATATTGGGAGGACCAAACGCACCTTAAAAAAGAGGTTGGCAGAACATGTGACTAACATAAAAAATGGTTATGAAAAACACTCCCTGTCATTACATTATAAACAATGTCACAATAAAGACCCAAAAGGTGTGGTTTTCATGGCCTTCGAAAAGGTGGATCTACACTGGCGAGGTGGAGACCATATTGCTAGGATGTCGAGGCAGGAATCCAGGCGAATTTTTGATTTCCAAACCCTCCTTCCACGGGGACTGAACTCAGACTTTGAGTTATTTGGTTTCCTATAGACTCTAGGGAGGGATGCCCCCCTCTGACGGGACATCCTGTGTTTAGCTATTTTATGGCACCAGGATCTCCCCTCGGTGGCGGGCCTTCCTCCCCCTATACTTCATTAAAGGAAAAAGAGAAGATAAGCTCTAATCATTAAAGATAGGATATATTTATCAGATTAAAAATATAGAGACACCATCTGCTAATGCTGAATATCCAATGTATAACATCTAGAGATATCTTCGATGAGAAGGAGGAGTTATAAGTGATGGGGATTCATGAAGATGAATGTGGGAGAAGATTTTGACACAAAACGCACCGAAAACGCATATGCGGTTTTTTAGCTATCTGGTGCGGTTTTGATGCGTCTTTTTATATCTTTTATATCTTTTATATTTTCTTATATTTTTTGTGTCCTTTGCGTTTTTCAACTCTCAGGACACTTTTTGTGTTATCTAGGCCTTGGAGGATTGTTCAAATACCTGGAATTATTATGGAAAAGGAGTAAATAAGTAATTGTTATCCCAGATTCAGATATTTAAGGATCCCAAATTAGAGCTTATATATTTGTACTATTTATATTCTTATATATACTTTTAAATTATATTCCTATATATTCTTATATACACTTTTAAATTGTATCTTAAATAATAAAGATTAGCAAATTATTTAGTAAGACAAATAGTCTATATATATATATCTAAGTAGTACTTTGCACTGAAGATTTAACTTAATTAGAACAAGTGAAAACCATGTCGGAGTTGGGTGGGACCTCAGAGAACCATATTATATAAGTAAGAAGGGTAACACTCGCACTATAGCCACTGAGGAAGAGGGAGGACCCTCGAAACGCGTCTGGCTGGTTCCTGCGAGTAATTACCCACCTTAATTCGAATATACAAATAGTTGGAAGAATATCGTCTAGTCTGCATCTACAATCCAGTGCAAATTTAGCTGGACCAACCTATCGCGAGACTACGTGAGACCACGAGAACTTGAGAGATCACTTCCTGATTGCTGAGACGCAAGGAAGCACCTTCGTGGAACGCTGAGACCGGCGAGAGAAAATTCTCACACTATTGGATCCTGCACCAAGGACCCTAGCGTTTAGGAGAGAGGCACCCCTAAAGAGTCTAGCCTTAACCAAGGGCAAGGTAAGAGGGTTTGAAGAACCAGGGGGACGCCCCAGTTCCAAAACCCGACCACTCTTTACCTAAGCCCTACTGCCTAGCGCATAGAGGAATCGCTACTGAATTGAAACAATATATACCTCATTCGAGGAATCGCTATTGGGTCTATGCACGACCTTATTTAACACTATATTCACTCAAAATTTATCAACAGTATATATACTTTTTTTCACTCATTTTCCACAGGATCTTCATTTTATTCTTCACAGGTTTTTGTTCACAGAAGGACATTTGAGTTTTGTATTTGTATTTGTGTTATCTTACACAGGACACTTATTTGATTTATATGAATTGATTATATGTATTCTATACACCCATAGACCCAAAGCCCAATTTCCATTCAGTTAACCAAAGCAAGATACCACGGTGTTCTAATTACCCCCAGTGCATTATATGTTAAACATTTTATGTATACTTTTTACTGTAAATTTTATATTATTATATAAAGCTACTACTTATTAGACTAGCCAGCTGGTGAGTGCCTGCTTTTATTATTAACTAATTGTAAGTCACTTTGCCGGATGAATAGGTGATTCATCCAAAAAGCAGAGCACCCTAACCACATTGACAGATACGGGTGAGCCACAATATATATTTGTTTTATATACGGTATGTGTCATCCACAGATCCCCCTCTATAACAGTGCCATCCACAGATCCCCCCATAACAGTGCCATCCACAGATCCCCCCATAACAGTGCCATCCACAGATCCCCTCCATAACAGTGCCATCCACAGATCCTCTCCATAACAGTGCCATCCACAGATCCCCTCCATAACAGTGCCATCCACAGATCCCCTCCATAACAGTGCCATCCACAGATCCCCTCCATAAAAGTGCCATTCACAGATCCCCTCCATAACAGTGCCATTCACAGATCCCCTCCATAACAGCGCCATTCACAGACGACCCCCCAGCGCCATAAATATCACTTGTAGACAAATCTGCATGTTGTTTCAAGGCAGCGTCTGGGGAGGGGCCAAGGGCGGGGCCAGGGGTGTGGCTGAAGGAGGGATCAGGGGGTGGAGCTGAAGGGGGCCCCGTCATGTATGCTGTACGGGGCCCCATGATTTCTATCAGCGGCCCTGCCTGCAGTAGTGATGGATGAACATCGGCCGGAATGATTCGCGAACGCACATTCGCTATCAATTGTTCGCGAACCGGTGAGCCCCATTCACTTTAATGGCAGGCAAACCTGAAAAACCTTCAGGTCATATTTGCAGCCACCAAAAACTTACTAGAAGTACACAAATAGTTCCACAACATGGACAGTGATATACCAGGGGGGGATCATTGGCAAAAATTCCCACAAAACTTATGTATTTTAATCAGGGGCCATTTTATGTGTCTTAACCCCTTAAGGACTAAGCCCTATTTCACCTTAAGGACTTGGCCATTTTTTGCAAATCTGACCAGTGTCAATTTAAGTGCTGATAACTTTAAAACGCTTTTACTTATCCAGGCCATTCTGAGATTGTTTTTTCATCAAATATTGTACTTCATGACACTGGTAAAATGAAGTAAAAAAAATTCATTTTTATTTAGAAATAAATACCAAATTTACCAAAAATTTGTAAAAAAAGTTTCAATTTCTCTACTTCTATAATACATAGTAATACCTACAAAAATAGTTATTACTTTACATTCCCCATATGTCTACTTCATGTTTGGATCATTTTGGGAATGATATTTTATTTTTTGGGGATGTAACAAGGCTTAGAAGTTTAGAAGCAAATCTTGAAATTTTTCAGAAATGTTCAAAAACCCAATTTTTAGGGACAAGTTCAGGTCTGAGGTCACTTTGCGAGGCTTACATAATAGAAACCACCCAAAAATGACCCCATTCTATAAACTACACCCCTCAAGGTATTCAAAACAGATTTTTACAAACTTTGTTAACCCTTTAGGTGTTCCACAAGAATTAATGGAAAATAGAGATACAATTTCAAAATTTCACTTTTTTGGCAGATTTTCCATTTAATAATTTTTTTCCAGTTACAAAGCAAGGGTTAACAGCCAAACCAAACATAATATTTATAGCCCTTAATCTGTAGTTTACAGAAACACCCCATATGTGGTCGTAAACCGCTGTACGGGCACACGGCAGGGCGCAGAAGGAAAGGAATGCCATACGTTTTTTGGAAGGCAGATTTTGCTGGACTGTTTTTTTTGACACCATGTCCCATTTGAAGCCCCCCTGATGCACCCCTAGAGTAGAAACTCCATAAAAGTGACCCCAGCTAAGAAACTACACCCCTCAAGGTATTCAAAACTGATTTTACAAACGTTGTTAACCCTTTAGGTGTTCCACAAGAATTAATGGAAAATAGAGATACAATTTCAAAATTTCACTTTTTTGGCAGATTTTCCATTTTAATAATTTTTTTCCAGTTACAAAGCAAGGGTTAACAGCCAAACCAAAATCAATATTTATAGCCCTGATTCTGTAGTTTACAGAAACACCCCATATGTGGTCGTAAACTGCTGTACGGGCACACGGCAGGGCGCAGAAGGAAAGGAATCCCATACGTTTTTTGAAAGGAAGATTTTGCTGGACTGGTTTTTTTGACACCATGTCCAATTTGAAGCCCCCCTGATGCACCCCTAGAGTATAAACTCCATAAAAGTGACCCCATCTAAGAAACTACACCCCTTGAGCGCCAGACGGAGATGGCCGCATAGTTCCCTGCTCTGCTAGGAGGTTTGTCTCTAACACCAGCATTTTTCAGCACAATCGAGCAAGAATGGTGAAAATCGGAAACCCGAAGCAAGGAGAACATCTTGCCACCCCTAAGGGCCAGATTCCACCTGGGGATATGGAGAAATTCCTTAAGAAAGTGGCTGCAATGGTCGCAGCAAGAGAATCCAAGATGGCGCCGGCCCCGCAGCCTAAGGCACTGAAGCGAGCTCCTGTCCTTTCAGAGGGAGAAAGTGATGCGGAAGACAATCAGGTCAGCTCCGACTTACCGCTGACGAGAAAATACCTAGATCGGGCCCTTAACAGGGTTATGGAACCTATACTTGCTGAGCTTTCAGCATGCAGGCAGGAGGTGAGGCACATCGGGGAACAGGTAGAGACCTTGGAATCACACCAAGTCGCAACCCTAAATCACCAAGCCGCAGTGTCGTCCTCTCCCAGCCGGTGCACAGCTCACCTAAACGAGCTCCATAATGCCCTTGAAGAACAGGAAAATAGAAGGCGCCAAAATAACTTAAGGTTCAGAGGGATACCAGAGGCGGTGCTCCCAGGTGATATAACCACAGCCTTCCTTACCATATGCTGTGTCCCGATTTTCCGCAAGATATTATTATTGAACGGGCGCATAGAGCCCTCCGCCCTAAACCCAAACCATCTGAACCACCCAGGGACATCATATGCAAGTTTTTAAACTTCCCTGTAAAGTCCGCCATCTTAGATGCCGCACGCAACCATCCTGACTTAGCCTATGAGGACTCTAAGCTGGAAATATATCAGGACCTAGCTCCTTCTACTTTGAAAAAACACAGGGCGCTCAAACCTTTGACCGATTGGCTCCGGTCCAACAAAGTTTTATACCGTTGGTCCTACCCTTTTGGACTTGCATTCTCCTTTGCTGGAAAAAAGGTCAATATCTCATCAGATTCAGATCTAGCAGCTACCTTTGATCTTCTGAACATCTCTCCTATGCCTATTGATAATTGGGAACTCTTTCAAGATCTGGGTGACCTATCGGACCTCCCCAAAGTGACTCCGTTTGAGGTACTACGAACCCCGAAGTCTTCACGATCCAGGAAAAGAGGCCATCATCTCACGCCCAGAAGCCTTTCTCAAGATCAATAGCTAGGACTGCATTCTGTTCCTGATCGCACAGGTTGTGCTTATTGTTAAATGTTATGTCCATGCAGGCGTTTGATTGATATGTTCAGTAACGAATACAACATCTGTGACCCCCAATTTGCCCAGCTTTACAGCTAGAACCATTCTCGCTGATAACCCTATAGCCCTATACAGGGTGTTATACGACCTCCCTCTCGGTCACTTGACCATCTTACCCCCACATGTATGATGCATATACACTCACCTAAAGAATTATTAGGAACACCTGTTCTATTTCTCATTAATGCAATTATCTAGTCAACCAATCACATGGCAGTTGCTTAAATGCATTTAGGGGGGTGGTCCTGGTAAAGACAATCTCCTGAACTCCAAACTAAATGTCAAAATGGGAAAGAAAGGTGATTTAAGCAATTTTGAGCGTGGCATGGTTGTTGGTGCCAGACGGGCCGGTCTGAGTATTTCACAATCTGCTCAGTTACTGGGATTTTCACACACAACCATTTCTAGGGTTTACAAAGAATGGTGTGAAAAGGGAAAAACATCCAGTATGCGGCAGTCCTGTGGGCAAAAATGCCTTGTGGATGCTAGAGGTCAGAGGAGAATGGGCCGACTGATTCAAGCTGATAGAAGAGCAGCGTTGACTGAAATAACCACTCGTTACAACCGAGGTAAGCAGCAGAGCATTTGTGAAGCCACAACACGCACAACCTTGAAGCGGATGGGCTACAACAGCAGAAGACCCCACCGGGTACCACTCATCTCCACTACAAATAGGAAAAAGAGGCTACAATTTGCACGAGCTCACAAAAATTGGACTGTTGAAGACTGGACAAAATGTTGCCTGGTCTGATGAGTCTCGGTTTCTGTTGAGACATTCAAATGGTAGAGTCCGAATTTGGCGTAAACAGAATGAGAACATGTATCCATCCTCTGATGGCTACTTCCAGCAGGATAATGCACCATGTCACAAAGTTCAAATCATTTCAAATTGGTTTCTTGAACATGACAATGAGTTCACTGTACTAAAATGGCCCCCACAGTCACCAGATCTCAACCCAATAGAGCATCTTTGGGATGTGGTGGAACGGGAGCTTTGTGCCCTGGATGTGCATCCCTCAAATCTCCATCAACTGCAAGATGCTATCCTATCAATTTGGGCCAACATTTCTAAAGAATGCTATCAGCACCTTGTTGAATCAATGCCACGTAGAATTAAGGCAGTTCTGAAGGCAAAAGGGGTCCAACACCGTATTAGTATGGTGTTCCTAATAATTCTTTAGGTGAGTGTATATCTATGCTTGTTCTTTCTTTTGTTGTTTTAATATGTTTTGTTCTATTTTCTTACCCTACCTTTCTACCAAGGTACATGCCATTCTCTCTAGCTCTGTGTGAATTTCGCTACAACATGGTTCTGATTTCTCACCAAAAAGCAGAGACCCATGATACTTTTACACTCTCCTTGAGGATACACCACCGGCTAAAAGGTAAATACACTCACGCCCTAATAAATGGCTGATTTACACATAGCTTCTTACAATGTTAAAGGCTTTCACTCCCCTTCCAAAAGGAGTCAGATCTTTACCATTTTAAGAAAGGCTAAAGTTGAAGTGGTGTTCCTCCAGGAGACGCACTATCGTTTCAATCATTATGCTAATATGCAGTTTTCGCATTACTCTAATTGGTATCATTGTGGAGGCAACTCCTCAGCATCTAGTGGGGTCAGCATAGGATTCCAAAGGAAGATTCCCTTTAAGAATATTAATCAAGTGTTAGACCCTGACGGAAGGTATATTTTAATTAAGGGCACTATATGCCCGCAAACATATACCTTTATAAATATATATGTTCCTAACTCTAATCAATCCCAATGGATCGCTAATATTGTCCCAACTATTAACTCTTTCAAAGAAGGAATAGTGATAATGGGAGGTGATTTTAATGTTGCCCTATTCCCACAATTAGATATATCTTCACACAAATCGTCCCAATCCGGCAAATCCCTTAAAGCTATTAGGAATAACCTATGGAACCTTCACCTGATAGATGTTTGGCGCTCTCACCATCCCAATACCCTGGATTATACATTCTACTCTCCAATGCATGGCACATATCACCACCTTGATTACTTGTTTATTTCTAAGGAGCACTTACATCTGTGCAGTGAAGCTTCGATAGGCTCCATACACATATCAGACCACTCTCCTATTTTTATTCAAATACTAGCTCCCACTGAAAATTCCTCGTGCTTTAATTGGAGACTAAATGAGACTCTCCTGGGTAACCAGGATTCAGTAGACTTAATCTCCAAACACATATCAGAATACTTTTCCATGAAAAAGTGCCCAGACATTTCCACTAACACTCTTTGGGACGCACATAAGCCCGTCATCAAGGGTCATTTTATCAGCATTGGGTCTCACCAAAAAAGACTAAAGGAGAAAGCCATGGATGAAGTGCTTAAAAAAATACAAAGTCTTGAATCTTTGCACAAAAAAGACCCCTCTGACTCTCAATTAAAAGAATTGTCGGAATATAGGGCGAAACTTAAATCTCTCTTAATAACTAAAGCAGCCAAGTATTATATGAATACCCAACATAAGTTTTTCGCTCATGGAGACAAGGCCACCAAATTTTTCATGAATAGGATTAAGGGGAGGAGATCCTTAAACTATGTCCACCAATTGACCTCGCCCGAAGGAGTCCCAATCTTCTCCGTCCATCAGATAGCCGCACAATTTCCCCCCCTGAGACATCAGATACACGTACCTCCACCATCCTGGCCTTTCTGGAATCATCTAAAATTCCTTTAATCTCCACTGACCAGAAGTTAAAACTAGAAGTCCCATTCACCCTAACGGAACTCAAGAATGCAATGCTCCAAATGCCTTCAGGAAAGAGCCCCAGCCCCGATGGCCTTCCGATTTCATATTATAAAACTTTCCAGGAACTCCTTCTTCCTCACCTTTTAGAGGTTTGTAACCAGACTCTACGCGGATGCCCACTTTCAAGAGATATGACCGTGGCACATATTTCACTAATACCTAGGATGGGAAAGATCCCAAGCAATGCTCCAATTATAGACCCATATCCCTCCTAAACATAGACCTCAAGCTCCTGGCCAAAATGCTAGCTAACAGGTTAGCTATCCTTCTCCCTCACCTTGTTCATGGGGACCAGGTTGGCTTTATTCGCAACAGAGAGGGCAAAGACAATACTGCCAGAGTGATTAATACTCTATGTCATGCCAAGAGACTTTCTTCCCCTTTGCTTCTTCTCAGTATGGATGCTGAGAAAGCATTCGATAGGGTGAATTGGCAATATCTAAAACACCCTTTGCTGAGATTTGGTCCTCCTGGTTCCTTTGTACAAGCAACATTCGCCATGTATGAGCAGGCTACGGCCCTGGTACAGGTGAATGGGAATCTATCCTCCCCATTCCCAATAAGCAATGGGACTCGACAGGGCTGCCCCCTCTCCCCTCTTTTATTTATCTTAGCACTAGAACCACTTCTCTCTAATATAAGACGGGACAGGGAGATTGTAGGTCTATGTTTGGGAGGCAGGGAACAAAAAATTGCTGCATTTGCCGATGATGTCCTTATGATGACGGTTAACCCGAAAGTTTCTCTGACACGCATTCAGATCCACCTCAATACCTTTAGCTTAGCTTCAGACTTTAAAATTAACGCCAACAAATCCTTAGTCTTCTGCTTGGGCATCTCCCAATCCACAAAGAGCAAATTGATGGTTGACTTTCCATTTAATTGGTCCTCTACTACAATCACATATTTAGGAGTTAAAATTAGCCCCAAAATCCACGACCTTTTCTCCCTCAATTACATCCCCTTAAGAACTTCAATCTTTAATGCTATTGATAATCTGGCTCAATCCAATCCAACATTATCCTGGTTTGGCCGCAAAAACCTCCTTGCGTCATTAATTCTTCTTTGCCTCACCTACTTGCAGCAAGTTCTACCTATCCCTGTCCCTAAACACTACTATGACTCAATTATCAAAAAGTTCAGATCCTTCATATGGAGTGGAAGGAAGGCGAGACTTTCGTTCTCCCTCCTCACTAAACCCAGACAAGCAGGGGGAATAGGCCTCCCAAATCCTGAATTATATGGCAAGGCCATTCTTCTCTCCCGAGCTGTTGCATGGCTGCTCCCCACCCCGCCTTCCCTAACAGTAGAAACCGAGGTGGACATACTGAACAGGTCACCTAGAGCACTGCTCCTAGGATTTCAATCTGTCCTCCCCGGCCAATTATCTCACTATCCAATCATTAAAGCCACCCTAGAGGCTTGGAAGTGGCTTTCAGCTTCACATTGCTCCATCCCTTTCCCCTCCCCTTTACTAACAGTAAAGGACATACTTGACACAGCTCCCCCCTCCCTAAGAACTTCGATTTCCCAAGGGCTTAAGTCTTCCCTAATTTCTATTATCTCACTGGCTCTTCCCTCTGGCGAGTGGATGGACCCAGAAGCCACAAATACACTACTAAACCCTCACCCATGCGATATTTTTTCTATTACATACCTTAGAGCAGGCATCCTCAAACTGCGGCCCTCCAGCTGTTGTAAAACTACAACTCCCACAATGCCCTGCTGTAGGCTGATACCTGTAGGCTGTTCGGGCATGCTGGGAGTTGTAGTTTTGCAACAGCTGGAGGGCCGCAGTTTGAGGATGCCTGCCTTAGAGCTTACCTGAAACAACATGTTAGAATAGGGGATCTGAAATGTCCTCTAGTATGGCTTGAATCATTAATTTCCCATCATTCTGCCCCTAAGAAACTCATTTAGCTGATTTATGGTAAGCTGCGGCTTCCTCCTATGCTAGCCAAACCGTCCTTTGTGAAGTATTGGGAAAAGGACCTCAATATTGTTGTTCCGTTCAACTTCCTCCCCAGACTCCTTGGTTCCCCCCATGGGATCTCCCGCTGTGTCCGAATTCAGGAAAACGGCTACAAGATTCTCACTAGATGGTATAATACGCCTGATAAGACATCATTGTACTCTGAATCTGCTTCGGACATTTGCTGGAGGTGCCTTGGGGAGAAAGGGACTTTTTTTCACATCTGGTGGACGTGTCTCCCCATTCATAAGTGGTGGATTGAGATCTTTGCATCTGCTAACAAGATTTGCGGCACCTTTATACCACAGTCTCCACAATTGGCCCTTTCTCTCTCCCTAGATGAGCCTAAGGTAAAACCGCCATTTGTTTTCACTCAGATGCTAATGGCTGCCCGACTCCTGCTTCCTAAATATTGGCTGCAGTCCCAGGTTCCAATCATGGAACAATGGATCCAAAAAATGGACCAACTCCACAGGTTTGAGGAGCTTTCCTCTTGGGAAACGCACTCACATGAGGTTTTTCTCCAAAAATGGCTCCTCTGGTCAAATTACAGGGCTCCCAAAGGCACGTTGGACCCTTCATCACATTGCACTGACTCTTAGACAATGGTAGTAGCTCGTCTATATCCTATTGCCATATTACCCATCTCTTCCTCCTTTTTACATCTGAAGGTTAGATTAGGGCTTATACTACATAAACCATCTTCTACTGATATATGGGCAAGCACTCTAATCAATCCTCATTTTGGCAATGGGTTTATCCTACCACTCACTACTGTGTCTGATTGCTCTCACCCTATGATGCCTAGACCACTTCTTATTCTCATATTTATGCCTCTCTCTCATGATTGTCATGTAACGATTTAACTGTCAATTTGTGATTATCGAACCAACTTTGTATCTTCTGTATAATCGCTCTGTACTTATAAATGTTCTCAGTCAGGCCTGCGTGCCTATACCTTGGTACCCTGTTACCCCTTGTTCCTTTTTGGAAATTCCAATAGAAGTATTTTTAAAAAAAGTGAAAAAAAAATAAGAAACTAAACCCCTCAAGGTATTCAAAACAGATTTTACAAACGTCGTTAACCCTTTAGGTGTTCCACAAGAGTTATTGGCAAATGGAGATGAAATTTCAGAATTTATTTTTTTTTGCAAATTTTCCATTTTAATTCATTTTTCCCAGTAACAAAGCAAGGGTTAACAGCCAAACAAAACTCAATATTTATGGCCCTGATTCTGTAGTTTACAGAAACACCCCATATGTGGTCGTAAACTGCTGTACGGGCACACGGCAGGGCGCAGAAGGAAAGGAATGCCATACGGTTTCTGGAAGTCAGATTTTGCTGGACTGTTTTTTTTGACACCATGTCCCATTTGAAGCCCCCCTGATGCACCCCTAGAGTAGAAACTCCAAAAAAGTGACCCCATTTTAGAAACTACGGGATAGGGTGGCAATTTTGTTGGTACTAGTTTAGGGTACATATGATTTTTAGTTGCTCTATATTACACTTTTTGTGAGGCAAGGTAACAAGAAATAGCTGTTTTGGCACAGTTTTTAATTTTTGTTATTTACAACATTCATCTGACAGGTTAGATAATGTGATATTTTTATAGACCAGGTTGTCACGGATGCGGCAATACCTAATATGTATACTTTTTTTTTATTTATGCAAGTTTTACACAATGATTTCATTTTTGAAGCAAAGAAAATCATGTTTTAGTGTTTCCATAGTCTGAGAGCTATAATTTTTTCAGTTTTTGGGCGATTACCTTGGGTAGGGTATAATTTCTTCGGGATGAGATGACAGTTTTATTGGCACTATTTTGGGGTGCGTGTGACTTTTTGATCGCTTGCTATTACACTTTTTGTGATGTAAGGTGACAAAAAATTGTTTATTTAGCACAGTTTTTATTTTTTATTTTTTACGGTGTTCACCTGAGGGGTTAGGTCATGTGATATTTTTATAGAGCCGGTCGATACGGACGCGGCGATACCTAATATGTATACTTTTTTTCAAATGACCCCCCCGGCGTTGTGACAGGATGCCCGCTGAATGATTTCAGCGGGCATCCTGTCCCAATTAACCCCCGCCACGCCGCAATCGCGGTTTAAACCCATGACGTACCGGTACATCATGGGTCCTTAAGGACTCGGGAAACATGCCGTACCGGTACGTCATCCATCCCTAAGGGGTTAAAGGGAAACTCTATCAAAAATGTGCCCTGCTGAAGCCTGGAAAATTTTCATTTCCTATCGGTTTGATGTATACAAATGTGCAACACACCACGTTTTTGTATCCTGCAGAATCCATAAAAAAAATGCATACGTTAATGTAAATTTTTTTTCTACCAAAGAACTGTATGGTGAACGGACGCCACCGTACGTCTAGTGTTGATCACGAATATTCGAATTGCAAATTTTTATCACGAATATAGGTACTTTGAAAATTTGCGAATATTTAGAATATAGTGATTTTTTTATTGTGAATTTTCAAAATGCAAATTTTTTAGCGCAAATTTTTCAATTGCTGAGAAAAAATATGATTCCTCCCTGCTTCTTGCTTGTGGGCCAATGACTCATTGGCCCACAAGCAAGAAGCAGGGAGGAATCATGACTTTAAATGGGAAATACGATGAATATTCTAAAAAACAAATATATAACACTATATCGAATATATTCGTTTTTTCTAGAGGTGGGACGAATCCAATTTTTTTTCGAATCCGAATCCGAAAAGGTTCTCGAATCTCTCGAATCTTTCGAATCTCGAATCCTACGAATCCTGTACATAAGAATTTTGTGAATGGTGTAAGAAACAAAGTGATCCAAACTCAATATTCTTTTAATATGAAAAAATAAAGAGTCCTTACTTTTTTAACAAAGTATTCGGATTTGGATTAGAAAAAAATTGGAAATGCAGGGTAATACAGCGCACATACCTCTTACATCCAGTGATGTCTCTTTGACGTAGATGTTCTCTTTCCTCATCTTCTCCTTTCAGACCTTCAGATCAGACCTCCAGTTTTCAGCTATTTTTCGTCTCTGCAGTTTAACAAAAAAAAAAATCTTTGTTTACTACTTTTCCATCATTCTCGCATCTTTTGGACAAATCATCCTACCACCCCCAATACTGTGCCGCTGTGCTCCCCAATACCCCCTGATAATACTTGTACCATACAGAGCCCCCCCATATAAAATACCCCTTCTTTGTGGCCTCAGTAGATGCCCCATAGTGCCCCCCAATAATGTGCCAGTAAAAATGGACCCCCATAATGCCCCCCAATAATGTCAGTAAGTGTCCCCATAGATGCCCCCCCATCATGTGCCAGTATCAAGTGCAAAACCTCCCCCATGTGCCAGTACCAACTGCCTCTCTCCCCCCCTATGTCCCAGTATCATAGTGCCATCTCCCCCCTAATGTGCCAGTATTAAGTACCTCTCTCCTTCCCCCCTATGTCCCAGTATCATAGGGCCATCTCCCCCCAATGTGCCAGTATTAAGTGCCTCTCTCCTTCCCCCATATGTCCCAGTATCATAGTGCCATCCCCCCCCCCCAATGTGCCAGTATTAAGTGCCTCTCTCCTTCCCCCCATGTGCCAGTATCATAGTGCCATCTCCCCCCCCCCAATTTGCCAGTATCAAGTGCCTCTCTCTTTCCCACCCACCTCCCCATGTGCCAGTATCATAATGCCATCTCCCCCCCAATGTGCCAGTATTAAGTGCCTCTCTCCTTCCACCCCCCTTTGTAACAGTATCATAGTGCCACCCCCCTCCAATGTGCCAATATCAAGTGCCTCTCTCCTTCCCACCCACCTCCTCATGTGCCAGTATTATAGTGCCATCCCCCCCAATGTGCCAGTATCATAGTGCCATCTCCCCCTCCCAATGTGCCAGTATCAAGTGCCTCTCTCCTTTCCCCCATGTGCCAGTATCATAGTGCCAACCCCCATGTGCCAGTATCATAATGCCATCTCCCCCCAATGTGCCAGTATCATAGTGCCCCCCCAATGTGCCAGTATCATAGTGCCATCTCCCCCCTCCCAATGTGCCAGTATCAAGTGCCTCTCTCCTTCCCAATGTGCCAGTATCAAGTGCCACCCCCCCATGTGTCAGTATCAGGTGCCAATCCCCCCCCTACATGTGCCCGTATCAAGTGCCTCCCGCTCCCCCCATGTGGCAGTCCGGTATTTAAAAAAACCCACTTATACTTACCTCCATGTCAGCGATGCGATGCAGTCTCTTCCGACCTGTGTCCCGCGCTGTATGTCAATATATGGAGTCAGTACTTGTGTATTTCAGAAAAGTTTCTGCTGGGACTCGAACCCACGAACTTCTGCATTAGAGGCAAGGCACTTACCCACACAGCTACAAGAGCTGTATAGTCTCTACCTGAAAAAATATGAGACTTCTACTGTAGACTCTGTTATAGCTTTAATAGCTAGTGTACAGCCATACACATGACACCTGCCCCAGCACACTCAGCACTACTACACCTATACACATAACAGCTGCCCCAGCACACCCAGCTCTGCTACATCTATACACATGACAGCTGCCCCAGCACACTCAACCCTGCTACATCAATACACATAACAGCTGCTCCAGCACACCCAGCTCTGCTACATCTATACACATAACAGCTGCTCCAGCACACCCAGCTCTAATACATCTATACACATTTCAGCTACCCCAGCACACCCATCTCTGCTACATCTATACACATGACAGCTTCCCCAGCACACTCAGCTCTGCTATATCTCTATATATCTATCTACTGTATAGTAATACTTACAGATATATAGATATAGCAGAGCTGAGTGTGCAGGGGCAGCTGTCATGTGTATAGATGTAGCAGAGCTGAGTGTGCAGGGGCAGCTGTCATGTGTATAGATGTAGCAGAGCTGAGTGTGCTGGGGCAGCTGTCATATATATAGAGAGATATAGCAGCTGCCCCAGCACACTCAGCTTTGCTATATCGCTATATATGATAGCTGCCCAAGCACACCCAGCTCTGCTACATATATACACATAACAGCTGCTCCAGCACACCCAGCTCTGCTACATCTATACACATGACAGCTGCCCCAGCACACTCAGCCTTGCTATATCTCTATATATCTATCTATCTACTGTATAGTAATACTTACAGATATATAGATATAGCAGAGCTGAGTGTACAGAGGCAGCTGTCATATATATAGATATATAGCAGAGCTGAGTGTGCTGGGGCAGCTGTCATATAGAGATATAGCAGTGCTGAGTGTGCTGGGGCAACTGTCATATAGAGAGATAGCAAAGCTGAGTGTGTTGGGGAAGCTGTCATATAGAGATATAGCAGTGCTGGGTGTGTTGGGGCAGCTGTCATGTGTATAGATGTACACTGGCTAGAACAGCTAACAGAGTCTAAGTCTCATATTTTTTCAGTTAGTAGCTACACAGCTCGAATAGTTGTGTGGGTAAGTGCCTCTGATACAGAAGGTTGTGGGTTCGAATTCCAGCAGACATCCATCTCTCTCTCCTGCTGCAGCACAGGCAAGGCATCCGTATCGCTGTCCTGAGGATGGTAATACAGATAACTATGCCCAGGATAGCTGTATGAGTAATACACACAGTACAGCTCATACAGCAAATGCATTCCAATACAGAAGTATTGGAATGCATTGTAAAGGATTAGACCCCCAAATGTTCAAGTTCCAAAGTGGGACAAAAAATAAAGTGAAAAAAAGTTGAAAAAATAAAGTTTTCCCCGCAAAAAAATAAAAGTTTTAAGTAAAAATAAACAAAAACGTCATTTTCCCCAAATAAAGTTTAAAAAAACTGGTAAAAAATAGGGGAAAAAAAAGTATACATGTTAGGTATCGACCGGCTCTATAAAAATATCACATGACCCTCAGGTGAACACCGTAAAAAATAAAAACTGTGCTAAATAAACAATTTTTTGTCACCTTATATCACAAAAAGTGTAATAGCAAGCGATCAAAAAGTCACACGCACCCCAAAATAGTGCCAATAAAACCGTCATCTCATCCTGCAAAAATCATACCCTACCCAAGGTAATCGCCCAAAAACTGAAAAAATTATGGCTCTCAGATTATGGAAACACTAAAACATTATTTTTTTTGTTTCAAAAATGAAATCATTGTCTAAATTTTACATAAATATAAAAAAAGTATACATATTAGGTATCGCCGCATTCGTGACAACCTGGTCTATAAAAATATCACATGATCTAACCTGTTAGATGAATGTTGTAAATAACAAAAAAAAAAAAAACTGTGCCAAAACAGCTATTTCTTGTTACCTTGCCTCACAAAAAGTGTAATATAGAGCAACCAAATATCATATGTACCCTAAACTAGTACTTTTATGGGGTTTTTACTCTAGGGGTGCATCAGGGGGGGCTTCAAATGGGACATGGTGTAAAAAAAAAACAGTCCAGCAAAACCTGCCTTCCAAAAACCGTATGGCATTCCTTTCCTTCTGCACCCTGCCGTGTGCCCGTACAGCGGTTTACGACCACATATGGGGTGTTTTTGTAAACTACAGAATCAGGGCCATAAATATTGAGTTTGGTTTGGCAGTTAACCCTGGCTTTGTAACTGGAAAAAAATTATTAAAATGGAAAATCTGCCAAAAAAGTGAAATTTTGGAATTGCATCTCTATTTTCCATTAATTCTTGTGGAACACTTAAAGGGTTAACAAAGTTTGTAAAATCAGTTTTGAATACCTTGATGGGTGTAGTTTATAGAATGGGGTCATTTTTGGGTTGTTTCTATTATGTAAGCTTCGCGAAGTGACTTCAGACCTGAACTGGTCCCTAAAAATTTGCTTCTAAACTTCTAAGCTTTGTAACATCCCCAAAAAATAAAATATCATTCCCAAAATGATCCAAACATGAAGTAGACATATGGGGAATGTAAATTAATAACTATTTGTGTAGGTATTACTATGTATTATAGAAGTAGAGAAATTGAAACTTGGAAATTTGCAATTTTTTAAAAATCTTTGGTAAATTTGGTATTTTTTTATAAATAAAAATGAATTTTTTTACTTCATTTTACCAGTGTCATGAAGTACAATATGTGACAAAAAAATCTCAGAATGACCTGGATAAGTCAAAGCGTTTTAAAGTTATCAGCACATAAAATGACACTGGTAAGATTTGCAAAAAATGGCCAAGTCCTTAAGGTGAAATAGGGCTTAGTCCTTAAGGGGTTAATGTCCGCGATCCGTCAGCTCTGCAAGAAAATAGGACATGTTCTATCATTTTGCGTAATGAAAGTACGGGACGAAACTCCACGGAAGCACTCCGTAGTGCTCCCGAAGGGTTCCGTTATGTGCTTCCGTTCTGCACCATTCCGCATCTCCAGATTTGCGTACCCATTAAAGTGAATAGGTCCGTATCCGTGATGCAGATTGGCCACGGAACGGCGCCCGTGTATTGCGGATCCGCAAATGTGGTCCACAATACGGCAATGGGAAGCACACGCAGGAGGCCTTACAAACAACATTTCTTAGCAACCATTAGTGAAAAACGCATTGCATCCTCACCTGCTTCTGGATGCAATGTGCTTTTCACTGAAGCCCCATTCACTTCTATGGGGCCAGGGCTGTGTGAAAAACGCTGAATATAGAACATGCTGCATTTTTCACGCAACACAGAACTAATGCGTACACAGACCCATTGAAATGAATGGGTTAGGATTCAGTGCGGGTGCTATACATTCACGTTACGCATTGCACCCGCGTGGAAAACTCGCTCGTGTGAAAGGGGCATTAAACATATGATTTAAACAATAGGTCATTTTCTAATGACACTTCCCCTTTAAAACAAAAATATATTGCTGAAAATATAAATAAAAATGTAAGAAATGTAGCAGTTTGTTCTGTTTCTAAATATACATAGTGCACTATTTGCTAGAATGTCCAGCAGACAGCTGTTAAAATATTTCTGTGGGCATAGCTGATTCAAGTGAAATATCTGCTACACAATATATCTTTTAATTCTAACTGATTGACTGACTTTCTGATGATACAACACACATTTTCTGCAGTCAGTTCCAATTGATATCACAATTACCAACGTGTTCACTATGCACAATGGGTAGAATAGGCTCATCTTTCTATACATCTCTTTCTTATGGAGTACACCTAACTTTTGCTGAGAACACTGAAAATGTATATGTATCCTTCTAGAAAGTGGTTTGAAGTAACCCCTTCAAATATGACATGTTTAGGATACAGAATTTATTACATTGTATTTATTAAACTTTAATTAGGACACTAGTTTTTAATAATATACATTCTTACTCTCAGTTGCACATTTCTAAAGACTATAGTATGTAACATAGTTCGGCCTGTTATCCTGCAAGTTGATCCAGAGGAAGGCAAAAAAAAACCTGTGAGGTAGAAGCCCATTTTCCTCACTTTAGGGGAATAAAAAATTCCTTCCCGACTCCAATCAGGCAATCAGAATAACTCCTTGGATCAAAGACCCCTCTCTAGTAGCTATAGCCTGTAATATTATTACGCTCCAGAAATACATCCAGGCCCCTCTTTAATTCCTTTATTGTACTCACCATCACCACCACCTCAGGCAGAGAGTTCCATAGTCTCACTGCTCTTACCGTAAAGAATACTCTTCTTTGTGAAAAGCATAAAAAATAAATAATATAAAATTTATATATATATATACATACAGTACAGACCAAAAGTTTGGACACACCTTCTCATTCAAAGAGTTTTCTTTATTTTCATGACTATGAAAATTGTAGATTCACACTAAAGGCATCAAAATTATGAATTAACACATGTGGAATTATATACATAACAAACAAGTGTGAAACAACTGAAAATATGTCATATTCTAGGTTCTACAAAGTAGCCACCTTTTGCTTTGATTACTGCTTTGCACACTCTTGGCATTCTCTTGATGAGCTTCAAGAGGTAGTCCCCTGAAATGGTCTTCCAACAGTCTTGAAGGAGTTCCCAGAGATGGGGAATGTCTCAATTGTATTTTTTGTTTTCATTTGTACTTGAAAGGATTTGCTTCAATTATCTTCATGTTTTTCATCCAAGGTATTTTTAATGTACTCAAAAAACATCAACTTTTCCTTTTCTTTTTCTCTAAAGAATCATAGAAAAACAGATGTACAGTATGACTTTAGTCACAATGCTTCTTTTTCACAAACTTTAATTCTGGTATTATTAACTCATTGTAAATATGTTTATGTATATATTTTATTTATCTTTATCATTAAATACAGTACATATGAAATATTAACATCCTTTTTTTTTCTTCTTCGCCAAATTTCACAGGGAAGTTAACTACACAAATAGCATTTCATTGCAAGTAGTGGGTTCAATGACCGGGAACGGAAATTGTGCCACCCCTCCTCCCGTCATTGAACCCCTCAGATGCCACTTTCATCGCTGATCGCAGCATCTGAGAGGAAAAATGAGGGTTTTCAGGGGTTAAAAAAATATATACTCAACTCATCCATTTGAGCATACAGAGACTGCCATGGCCATCTTGATTGGAGATTCTGCTTGAAACCTTACACCTGCATGATGACTAGATATGAGCGAATCTAATCCCACGAATTTCAGGAAAATTTGATTTGCCGTGAAGCTGAATTTCCTCGTGCTTCATTTTACCGAATCAATTTAACCTGAAATAGTTTTTTTTTTTAAATTAAAAAAATCATACTTACCTCCTCCATAGGCTTGCACTGCCATCTTAATTGAAGATCTCAGCTGAAATCCAGTGGGTGTGATGTTCAATCAAGATTTGCAAAAATGTGCTCATCTTGACAGTCTCCTTCCAAATTGTCATCTTTTGATTATATTTACTGTAACTTATATATGTTAGTGTATTTTATTATTTAATTTGATTCATCTTTATTAGTGCTGGGCGAGCATGCTCATGCTCGGCTGAACACCAGTTCGGCTCAAGCATCGCTATGCTCGGCACATTGCGGTGTTCAGCCGAATATTGCGTGTGCTCAAGTCAGTGTATTTAAATCTAATTTAGCCTCTATTTCTGAAAAGTTTCTGGCGGGATTCAAACTCACAACCTTCTACATCATAGCCAAGAATGTTAACCACTACATTATAGAGCTGCATGGCAGTTAAAAAATAAAAATAAAAATAAAAATAAAATAAATATATATATATATATATATATATATATATATATATATATATATATATACAGTTGATATAAAAAGTCTACACACCCCTGTTAAAATGTCAGGTTTATGTGATGTAAAAAAATTAGACAAAGATAAGTCATTTCAGAACTTTCTCCACCTTTAATGTGACCTATTATCTGTACCACTATTAACCACCTCAGCCCCCAGTGCTTAAACACCCTGAAAGACCAGGCCACTTTTTACACTTCTGACCTACACTACTTTCACCGTTTATTGCTCGGTCATGCAACTTACCACCCAAATGAATTTTACCTCCTTTTCTTCTCACTAATAGAGCTTTCATTTGGTGGTATTTCATTGCTGCTGACATTTTTACTTTTTTTGTTATTAATCGAAATTTAACGATTTTTTTGCAAAAAAATGACATTTTTCACTTTCAGTTGTAAAATTTTGCAAAAAAAACGACATCCATATAGAAATTTTGCTCTAAATTTATAGTTCTACATGTCTTTGATAAAAAAAAAATGTTTGGGTAAAAAAAAAATGGTTTGGGTAAAAGTTATAGCGTTTACAAACTATGGTACAAAAATGTGAATTTCCGCTTTTTGAAGCAGCTCTGACTTTCTGAGCACCTGTCATGTTTCCTGAGGTTCTACAATGCCCAGACAGTACAAACACCCCACAAATGACCCCATTTCTGAAAGTACACACCCTAAGGTATTCGCTGATGGGCATAGTGAGTTCATAGAACTTTTTATTTTTTGTCACAAGTTAGCGGAAAATGATGATTTTTTTTCTTTTCTTTTTTTTTCTTACAAAGTCTCATATTCCACTAACTTGTGACAAAAAATAAAAAGTTCTATGAACTCACTATGCCCATCAGCGAATACCTTGGGGTCTCTTCTTTCCAAAATGGGGTCACTTGTGGGGTAGTTATACTGCCCTGGCATTCTAGGGGCCCAAATGTGTGGTAAGGAGTTTGAAATCAAATTCTGTAAAAAATGACCTGTGAAATCCGAAAGGTGCTCTTTGGAATATGGGCCCCTTTGCCCACCTAGGCTGCAAAAAAGTGTCACACATCTGGTATCTCCGTACTCGGGAGAAGGTGGGGAATGTGTTTTGGGGTGTCATTTTATATATACCCATGCTGGGTGAGAGAAATATCTTGGCAAAATACAACTTTTCCCATTTTTTTATACAAAGTTGTCATTTGACCAAGATATTTATCTCACCCAGCATGGGTATATGTAAAAAGACACCCCAAAACACATTCCTCAACTTCTCCTGAGTACGGGGATACCAGATGTGTGACACTTTTTTGCAGCCTAGGTGGGCAAAGGGGCCCATATTCCAAAGAGCACCTTTCGGATTTCACTCCTCATTTTTTCCTGAATTTGATTTCAAACTCCTTACCACACATTTGGGCCCCTAGAATACCAGGGCAGTATAACTACCCCACAAGTGACCCCATTTTGGAAAGAAGACACCCCAAGGTATTCCGTGAGGGGCATGGCGAGTTCCTAGAATTTTTTATTTTTTGTCACAAGTTAGTGGAAAATGCTTATTTTTTTTTTTTTTTTTTTCATACAAAGTCTCATATTCCACAAACTTGTGACAAAAAATAAAAACTTCCATGAACTCACTATGCCCATCAGCGAATACCTTGGGGTCTCTTCTTTCCAAAATGGGGTCACTTGTGGGGTAGTTATACTGCCCTGGCATTCTAGGGGCCCAAATGTGTGGTAAGTAGGTAAATGACCTGTGAAATCCGAAAGGTGCTCTTTGGAATGTGGGCCCCTTTGCCCACCTAGGCTGCAAAAAAGTGTCACACATCTGGTATCTCTGTATTCAGGAGAAGTTGAGGAATGTGTTTTGGGGTGTCTTTTTACATATACCCATGCTGGGTGAGATAAATATCTTGGTCAAATGCCAACTTTGTATAAAAAAATGGGAAAAGTTGTCTTTTGCCAAGATATTTCTCTCACCCAGCATGGGTATATGTAAAATGACACCCCAAAACACATTCCCCAACTTCTCCCGATTACGGAGATACCAGATGTGTGACACTTTTTTGCAGCCGAGGTGGGCAAAGGGGCCCATATTCAAAAGAGCACCTTTCGGATTTCACAGGTCATTTTTTACAGAATTTGATTTCAAACTCCTTACCACACATTTGGGCCCCTAGAATGCCAGGGCAGTATAACTACCCCACAAGTGACCCCATTTTGGAAAGAAGAGACCCCAAGGTATTCGCTGATGGGCATAGTGAGTTCATGGAAGTTTTTATTTTTTGTCACAAGTTAGTGGAATATGAGACTTTGTATGAAAAAAAAAAAAAAAAAAAATAAGCATTTTCCACTAACTTGTGACAAAAAATAAAAAATTCTAGGAACTCGCCATGCCCCTCACGGAATACCTTGGGGTGTCTTCTTTCCAAAATGGGGTCACTTGTGGGGTAGTTATACTGCCCTGGCATTTTCCAGGGGCCCTAATGTGTGGTAAGTAGGTAAATGACCTGTGAAATCCTAAAGGTGCTCTTTGGAATATGGGCCCCTTTGCCCACCTAGGCTGCAAAAAAGTGTCACACATGTGGTATCGCCGTATTCAGGAGAAGTTGGGGAATGTGTTTTGGGGTGTCATTTTACATATACCCATGCTGGGTGAGAGAAATATCTTGGCAAAAGACAACTTTTCCCATTTTTTTATACAAAGTTGGCATTTGACCAAGATATTTCTCTCACCCAGCATGGGTATATGTAAAATGACACCCCAAAACACATTCCCCAACCTCTCCTGAGTACGGCGATACCAGATGTGTGACACTTTTTTGCAGCCTAGATGCGCAAAGGTGCCCAAATTCCTTTTAGGAGGGCATTTTTAGACATTTGGATACCAGACTTCTTCTCACGCTTTGGGGCCCCTAGAATGCCAGGGCAGTATAAATACCCCACATGTGACCCCATTTTGGAAAGAAGACACCCCAAGGTATTCAATGAGGGGCATGGCGAGTTCATAGAATTTTTTTTTTTTTGGCACAAGTTAGCGGAAATTGATATTTTTAATTTTTTTCTCACAAAGTCTCCCGTTCCGCTAACTTGGGACAAAAATTTCAATCTTTCATGGACTCAATATGCCCCTCACGGAATACCTGGGGGTGTCTTCTTTCCGAAATGGGGTCACATGTGGGGTATTTATACTGCCCTGGCATTCTAGGGGCCCTAAAGCGTGAGAAGAAGTCTGGAATATAAATGTCTAAAAAATTTTACGCATTTGGATTCCGTGAGGGGTATGGTGAGTTCATGTGAGATTTTATTTTTTGACACAAGTTAGTGGAATATGAGACTTTGTAAGAAAAAAAATAAAAAATTCCGCTAACTTGGGCCAAAAAAATATCTGAATGGAGCCTTACAGAGGGGTGATCAATGACAGGGGGGGGTGATCAATGACAGGGGGGGTGATCAATGACAGGGGGGGTGATCAATGACAGGGGTGGTGATCAATGACAGGGGGGTGATCAATGACAGGGGGGTGATCAATGACAGGGGGGTGATCAATGACAGGGGGGTGATCAGGGAGTCTATATGGGGTGATAACCACAGTCATTGATCACGCCCGTGTAAGGCTTCATTTAGACGTCCGGATGCGTTTTGCGGATCCGATCCATCTATCAGTGCATCCGTAAAAATCATGCGGACATCTGAATGGAGCTTTACAGGGGGGTAATCAATGACAGGGGGGTAATCAGGGAGTCTATATGGGGTGATCACCACAGTCATTGATCACGCCCCTGTAAGGCTTCATTCAGACGTCCGGATGCGTTTTGCGGATCCGATCCATCTATCAGTGCATCCGTAAAAATCATGCGGACATCTGAATGGAGCTTTACAGGGGGGTAATCAATGACAGGGGGGTAATCAATGACAGGGGGGTGATCAGGGAGTCTATATGGGGTGATCACCACAGTCATTGATCATGCCCCTGTAAGGCTTCATTCAGACGTCCGGATGCGTTTTGCGGATCCGATCCATCTATCAGTGCATCCGTAAAAATCATGCGGACATCTGAATGGAGCTTTACAGGGGGGTGATCAATGACAGGGGGGTGATCACCACAGTCATTGATCATGCCCCTGTAAGGCTTCATTCAGACGACCGGATGCGTTTTGCGGATCCGATCCATGTATCAGTGCATCCGTAAAAATCATGCGTACATCAGAATGGAGCTTTACAGGGGGGTGATCAGGGAGTCTATATGGGGTGATCACCACAGTCATTGATCGAGCCCCTGTAAGGCTTCATTCAGACGTCCGGATGCGTTTTGCGGATCCGATCCATCTATCAGTGCATCCGTAAAAATCATGCGGACATCTGAATGGAGCTTTACAGGGGGGTAATCAATGACAGGGGGGTAATCAATGACAGGGGGGTGATCAGGGAGTCTATATGGGGTGATCACCACAGTCATTGATCATGCCCCTGTAAGGCTTCATTCAGACGTCCGGATGCGTTTTGCGGATCCGATCCATCTATCAGTGCATCCGTAAAAATCATGCGGACATCTGAATGGAGCTTTACAGGGGGGTAATCAATGACAGGGGGGTGATCACCACAGTCATTGATCATGCCCCTGTAAGGCTTCATTCAGACGACCGGATGCGTTTTGCGGATCCGATCCATGTATCAGTGCATCCGTAAAAATCATGCGGACATCTGAATGGAGCTTTACAGGGGGGTAATCAATGACAGGGGGGTAATCAATGACAGGGGGGTGATCAGGGAGTCTATATGGGGTGATCACCACAGTCATTGATCACGCCCCTGTAAGGCTTCATTCAGACGTCCGGATGCGTTTTGCGGATCCGATCCATGTATCAGTGGATCCGTAAAAATCATGCGGACGTCTGAATGGAGCTTTACAGGGGGTTGATCAATGACAGGGGGGTAATCAATGACAGGGGGGTGATCAGGGAGTTTATATGGGGTGATCAGGGGTGATTAGGGGTGATCAGGGGCTAATAAGGGGTTAATAAGTGACGGGGGGGGGGGGTGTAGTGTAGTGTAGTGGTGCTTGGTGCTACTTTACTGAGCTACCTGTGTCCTCTGGTGGTCTATCCAAACAAAGGGGACCACCAGAGGACCAGGTAGCAGGTATATTAGACGCTGTTATCAAAACAGCGTCTAATATACCTGTTAGGGGTTAAAAAAAACACATCTCCAGCCTGCCAGCGAACGATCGCCGCTGGCAGGCTGGAGATCAACTCTCTTACCTTCCGTTCCTGTGAGCGCGCGCGCCTGTGTGCGCGCGTTCACAGGAAGTCTCGCGTCTCGCGAGATGACGCGTATATGCGTGACTGTGCGCAGCGCTGCCACCTCCGGAACGCGATCCTGCGTTAGGCGGTCCGGAGGTGGTTAAGGAATCATAGAACCTCCTAGCACATGTATGACGATTACTTTACTAGTGCACTACTGATTGTCCTTTGGACCTATTTACATCATTTTTCATGTGCTATTAATTATATAAAACTTCACTTTTATTTGTGTCTATTTATTAAAACTACTTTAACCAAAAATACTGTAACGCATTAAAAATTCCCAGTGGTCACAGATCATCTCCTTTGGGTTGAGGTTTGCTGCTGTTTATTGTCTCTCACAGCAGCAGGTATGCTAGTCTCTCTCAGCCACTATTTTTCTGTATTTCTACACTTGCTGGATCGCTATACTAGTTATAATTTACTCCTCTTGAGGAGTTCCCTCTCTGCTAACCACTGTTACTAAAATCACACACACATAGAGCCCCTGCCTCCTGACATGTTTCGCTTCAGGGGATCGTGCAGGTTTGTGTGTTGGGGGCAGGAACCATCCTTTAAAGGTTCGATATCACCTGGTCTCTATTCTGTATCTAATCGCATCATTCCTCTATTGGCTATCCTTCTTTCTTTAAGAGACTATGTATTCTGGTAGGTTGGGATGTAACATTGTTGCCACCCACCACTACATCCTTCCACCTAATAGGTCGGCATATTCTGCTTAACACCCTCCGATCGTATTACGTAACATCACTCCTCCGACTCACCTTTCCAGCACTTTCTCAATATATTAAATGTACTGCGCATGCTCCAAAACTTCAAGCATTTTTTCTCTCCAAGAGAGATCTGCGCAGGCGCAAGCTCTTAAAAGTTTTTCTTGGATCGATCTACATTTATATACTGCGCATGCTCCAGAACTTAGAATATTTCTTCTCTCAAGGAGGGATCTGCGCAGGCGCAAGCTCTTAGAAATTTTTCTTGAATCACTCTGCATCTATATACTCAAAGTTTCGGCGCATGCGCCCCAACTTTAATGTTTTTCGATTTAAATTAGTGCGCATGTCTTTGAACTTAGAGTGTATTTTCTTATTAAAATCACACACTCTCCCCCTGAAGAAGTTTACACAAAACGTGCATTGGGGCTCTGTTGGTTCACCACTCAGGTATTTACTTTATGGCTCTCCTTATGGCTGATCTAATGTAATATACTTATGCACCTGGTCATATTTGCACTATGCACTTTATATCTTGGTATGTACTGTATTTTATTCTGATTTAGTCTTGATAGCTTTGGCTAGTCCTCTATATATTTTATATCTGGCCTGGGCCATATATATATTTTAGTATAGTTATATTATCTTTCTAGCCTTGATACGTTTTGTTATCCTGTGGTGCACCATTATTCTGAGTGCTCTCCATTCACCATTGTAATGTTGTTTTTTATGTGTATTTAAAAAATTTTTTGTCTCTTGTTGAGACTATAATAAAGTTTACATTCATCATTATTTGTGCTAGCCTTGTGTTCTTTTTTGGTGTTCTACCCTACGTGCAGGCTGAGCACGTGTACTCACATTCCTTGTGAGTCATTTTCTATTGGTGGTATATAAAATCAGTCTGTGCCTGCATATCCACTTAGAGCTATTTTCGAAAAATTCTCCAAAACGATTCACCTGTACAGATCGATCTGCATAAATACAGTCCAAGATTCATGCGCACTGACTTTGTAATTTTTGGGATTTTCATTAGTGTGCATGTCTTTAGACTTAGAATGTGGCTTCTTACTAAAAAGATAGTAAGTCTGCGCATGCGTGCCCACTTAGACATTTTTCAAAAAAATCCTCCAGATCGATTCACCTGTTTGTCGATCTGTGTCCATAATCTCCAAGTTACGGCGCATGCACGCCAACTTTAAAATTTTTATTTTCCGATTTTTCTATGTCCTTTTGTGCGCATGTCTTAGGACTTAGAGGATCTCTTATTACCGATGTGTATCTGCGCAGGCGCACCGACTTAGAAATATTTTACAAATCTATCTACACATTTCGGCGCATGCGCACCAACTTCAAAATTCTATTCAGACTATATGCGTCAATATGCTCTTCCCCTAATGTACAGTTGCAAGAAAAAGTATGTGAACCCTTTGGAATTATATGGATTTCTGCACAAATTGGTCATAAAATGTGATCTGATCTTCATCTAAGTCACAACAATAGACAATCACAGTCTGCTTAAACTAATAACACACAAAGAATTAAATGTTACCATGTTTTTATTGAACACTCCATGTAAACATTCACAGTGCAGGTGGGAAAAGTATGTGAACCCTTGGATTTAATAACTGGTTGAACCTCCTTTGGCAGCAATAACTTCACCCAAACGTTTCCTGTAGTTGCAGATCAGACGTGCACAACGGTCAGGAGTAATTCTTGACCATTCCTCTTTACAGAACTGTTTCAGTTCGGCAATACTCTTGGGATGTCTGGTGTGAATCGCTTTCTTGAGGTCATGCCACAGCTTCTCAATCGGGTTGAGGTCAGGACTCTGACTGGGCCACTCCAGAAGGCGGATTTTCTTCTGTTTAAGCCATTCTGTTGTTGATTTACTTCTATGCTTTGGGTCGTTGTCCTGTTGCAACACCCATCTTCTGTTGAACTTCAGCTGGTGGACAGATGGCCTTAAGTTCTCCTGCAAAATGTCTTGATAAACTTGGGAATTCATTTTTCCTTCGATGATAGCAATCCGTCCAGGCCCTGACGCAGCAAAGCAGCCCCAAACCATGATGCCCCCACCACCATACCTCACAGTTGGGATGAGGTTTTGATGTTGTGTGCTGTGCCTCTTTTTCTCCACACATAGTGTTGTGTGTTTCTTCCAAACAACTCAACTTTGGTTTTTATCTGTCCACAGAATATTTTGCCAGTACTGCTGTGAAACATCCAGGTGCTCTGGTGCAAACTGTAAACGTGCAGAAATGTTTTTTTTGGACAGCAGTGTCTTCCTCTGTGGTATCCTCCCATGAAATCCATTCTTGTCTAGTGTTTTATGTATCGTAGATTCGCTAACAGGGATGTTTTCATATGCCAGAGACTTTTGTAAGTCTTTAGCTGACACTCTAGGATTCTTCTTCACCTCATTGAGCAGTCTGCGCTGTGCTCTTGCAGTCATCTTTACAGGACGGCCACTCCTAGGGAGAGTAGCAGCAGTGCTGAACTTTCTCCATTTATAGACAATTTGTCTTACCGTGGACTGATGAACAGCAAGGCTTTTGGAGATACTTTTATAACCCTTTCCAGCTTTATGCAAGTCAACAATTCTTAATCGTAGGTCTTCTGAGAGCTCTTTTGTGCGAGGCATCATTCACATCAGGCAATGCTTCTTGTGAAAAGCAAACCCAGAACTGGTGTGTGTTTTTATAGGGCAGGGCAGCTGTAACCAACACCTCCAATCTCATCTCATTGATTGGACTCCAGTTGGCTGACACCTCACTCCAATTAGCTCTTGGAGATGTCATTAGTCTAGGGGTTCACATACTTTTTCCACCTGCACTGTGAATGTTTACATGGTGTGTTCAATAAAAACATGGTAACATTTAGTTCTTTGTGTGTTATTAGTTTAAGCAGACTGTGATTGTCTATTGTTGTGACTTAGATGAAGATCAGATCACATTTTATGACCAATTTGTGCAGAAATCCATATAATTCCAATGGGTTCACATACTTTTTCTTGCAACTGTATTTCTTATTTCTTCATGGTAAGTATTATGCTTTCTGCTTTTTATTTTTAATCAGGATGGTTCCTCTTAAATCACCAGTATTTTTTTTTGTAATGGTCCTTATGAGTGTTATTATTTATCATGCTATAATAAATAAGGGATGTTATTCCATGTTGTGTTCGTGTTTTATCTTCATTTAATTTATTACAAGAACAAGGAAAATATAAAACCCTCATTAATTCCTGCAGGGGAGAGAGATTTCAAAGGGTAAATCTATTTAGTTTCTTCCTGTCGTAGCTTCCTATCAATATCTCCCTGTCTGGGACCTACCTTGACTTTTTGTATCCCCCATATTTTTAATCCTGAGGGACTCCCATTATGATATTTTTTTATATGTTCTATGACAGGGGTGTTTCTTCACTAGTATTCAGGGTATGTTTTGAGATTCTTCTTCTCAATTCTTGTGTTGTTTTCCCCACATAGATTTTAGGACAGTCACACTGTATAGCATATACGACTCCTGCCATCCTACAATTAATGTAGTCCCTTATGCTATATGTTTTCTCATCACTTGGATTTGTAAATGTTTTTTTTTTGGAGACGTACTTACAGAAAGTGCATCCTCCGCAGGGATTTCATCCCTTTGTTGTCAGCCACGTCTTCATGCATTTTTTCTTTCTCTGAAAGTGGCTATGTACCATTGTCTCTTTCAAATTCTTTCCTCTCCTATATGTGATTGATGGATTTTAAGGGAGTACTTCTTACAAGTCGTTATCAGCTCTCAAAATTGGCCAGTGCCATCTAATTATGCCATATATACGTTGATGTTGTGAGTCATAGGTCCCTATACACCTTATTATTTTTTCCACCTTTGATTGCTTCCTCTGAAAAAGGCTGTCCCTATCCCTATTTTTTGCCCTATTGTAGGCTCTATGTACAGTAATACTTTTTTAAGATAGCCTCTAGCTAGAAATCTCTGGTATAGGATACGGCTTTCATCTTCAAATGCTGTTTCATTAGAGCTGTTCCATTTAGCTCTCAAATATTGGCCCACTGGAATACCTTTCTTGAGAGGCTGTGTGTGTGTGATTTTAGTAACAGTGGTTAGCAGAGAGGGAACTCCTCAAGAGGAGTAAATTATAGCTAGTATAGCAATCCAGCAAGTGTAGAAATACAGAAAAATAGAGGCTGGGAGAGACTAGCACACATGGTGCTGTGAGAGACAATAAACAGCAGCAAACCTCAACCCAAAGGAGATGATCTGTGACCACTGGGGACTATTAACTGTACCACTCAATTGAAAAACAAACTAAAATATTTTAGGTGGAGGGAAGAAAACAAAAACAAAATAATAATAATAATAATAATAATGTGGTTGCATAAGTATGTCAGCTTACACCTGCCATCATTTAAAGTGCCTCTGATTAACCTCAAATAAAGTTCAGCTGCTCTAGTTGGTCTTTCCTGAAATGTTCTTAGTTGCATCCCACAGCAAAAGCCATGGTCCACAGAGAGCTTACAAAGCATCAGAGGGATCTCATTGTTAAAAGGTATCAGTCAGGAGAAAATAATTTCCAAGGCATTAGATATACCATGGAACACAGTGAAGACAGTCATCATCAAGTGGAGAAAATATGGCACAACAGTGACATTACCAAGAACTGGACGTCCCTCCAAAATTGATGAAAAGACAAGAAGAAAACTGGTCTGGGAGGCTACCAAGAGGCCTACAGCAATATTAAAGGAGCTGCAGGAATATCTGGCAAGTACTGGCTGTGTGGTACATGTGACAACAATCTCCCGTATTCTTCATATGTCTGGGCTATGGGGTACAGTGGCAAGACAAAAGCCTTTTCTTACCAAGAAAAACATCCAAGCCAGGCTATATTTTGCAAAAACACATCTGAAGTCTCCCAAAAGCATGTGGGAAAAGGTGTTATGGTCGGATGAAACCAAGGCTGAACTTTTTGGCCATAATTCCAAAATATATATTTGGAGCAAAAACAACACTGCACATCACCAAAAGAACACCATACCCACAGTGAAGTATGGTGGTGGCAGCATCATGCTTTGGGGCTGTTTTTCTTCAGCTGAAACTGGGGCTTTAGTTAAGCTAGAGGGAATTATGAACAATTCTAAATACCAGTCAATATTGGCACAAAACATTCAGGCTTCTGCTAGAAAGCTGAACATGAAGAGGAACTTCATCTTTCAGCATGACAACGACCCAAAGCATACATCCAAATCAATAAAGGAATGGCTTCACCAGAAGAAGATTAAAGTTTTGGCCAGAGCCCTAGACCTGAATCCGATTGAAAATCTGTGGGGGGATCTGAAGAGGGCTGTGCACAGGAGATGCCCTCACAGATTTGGAGTGTTTTTGCAAAGAAGAGTGGGCAAATCTTGCCAAGTCAAAATGTGCCATGCTGATAGACTCATACCCAAAAAGACTGAGTGCTATATTTTAATCAAAAGGTGCTTGAACAAAGTATTAGTTTAAGGGTGTGCACACTTATGCAACCATATTATTTTATTTTTATATTTTTTCTTCCCTCTACCTAAAAGATTTCAATTTGTTTTTCAATTGAGTTGTACAGTTTATAGGTCACATAAAAGGTGGAAAAAGTTCTGAAATGATTTATGTTTGTCTCATTTTTTTTACATCACAGAAACCTGACATTTTACCAGGAGTATGTACAGTCGTGGCCAAAAGTTTTGAGAATTACATAAATATTGGAAAGGTTGCTGCTTAAGTTTTTATAATAGCAATTTGCATATACTCCAGAATGTTATGAAGAGTGATCAGATGAATTGAATAGTCCTTCTTTGCCATGAAAATTAACTTAATCCCAAAAAAAAAAACTTTCCACTGCATTTCATTGCTGTCATTAAAGGACCTGCTGAGATCATTTCAGTAATCGTCTTGTTAACTCATGTGAGAATGTTGACGAGCACAAGGCTGGAGATCATTATGTCAGGCTGATTGGGTTAAAATGACTTGACATGTTAAAAGGAGGGTGATGCTTGAAATCATTGTTCTTCCATTGTTAACCATGTTGACCTGCAAAGAAACGCGTGCAGCCATCATTGCGTTGCATAAAAATGGCTTCACAGGCAAGGATATTGTGGCTACTAAGATTGCACCTCAATCAACAATTTATAAGATCATCAAGAACTTCAAGGAAAGAGGTTCAATTCTTGTTAAGAAGGCTTCAGGGCTTCCAAGAAAGTCCAGCAAGCGCCAGGATCGTCTCCTAAAGAGGATTCAGCTGCGGGATCGGACTGCCACCAGTGCAGAGCTTGCTCAGGAATAGCAGCAGGCAGGTGTAAGTGCATCTGCACGCACAGTGAGGCGAAGACTTTTGGAAGAAGGCCTGGTGTCAAGAAGGGCAGCAAAAAAACTACTTCTCTCCAAAAAAAACATCAGGGACAGATTAATCTTCTGCAGAAAGTATGGTGAATGGACTGCTGAGGACTGGGGCAAAGTCATATTCTCTGATGAAGCCTCTTTCTGATTGTTTGGGGCATGTGGAAAAAGGCTTGTCCGGAGAAGAAAAGGTGAGCGCTACTATCAGTCCTGTGTCATGCCAACAGTAAATCATCCTGAGACCATTCATGTGTGGGGTTGCTTCTTATCCAAGGGAGTGGGCTCACTCACAATTTTGCCCAAAAACACAGCCATGAATAAAGAATGGTACCAAAACACCCTCCAACAGCAACTTCTTCCAACAATCCAACAACAGTTTGGTGAAGAACAATGCATTTCCCAGCACGATGGAGCACCTTACCATAAGGCAAAAGTGATAACTAAGTGGCTCGGGGACCAAAACGTTGACATTTTGGGTCCATGGCCTTTAAACTCCCCAGATCTTATTCCCATTGAGAACTTGTGGTCAATCCTCAAGAGGCGGGTGGACAAACAAAAACCCACTAATTCTGACAAACTCCAAGAAGTGATTATGAAAGAATGGGTTGCTATCAGTCAGGAATTAGCCCAGAAGTTGATTGAGAGCATGCCCAGTCAAATTGCAGAGGTCCTGAAAAAGAAGGGCCAACACTGCAAATACTGACTCTTTGCATAAATGTCATGTAATTGTCGATAAAAGCCTTTGAAACGTATGAAGTGCGTGTAATTATATTTCACTACATCACAGAAACAACTGAAACAAAGATCTAAAAGCAGTTTAGCAGCAAACTTTGTGAAAACTAATATTTTTGTCATTCTCAAAACTTTTGGCCACGACTGTAGACTTTTTTAATCCACTGTATATGAGACTTCTGCTGTATAGGAATACTTATTAGTAGTAAGTATTCCTATACAGCATAAGTGTCATATTTTTTTAAAATTTTTTAGTGTAGTGGTTAACATTCTGGGATGTAATGTAGAAGGTTGTGAGTTCAAATCCCCCCAGAAACTTTTCTGAAATAGAGGCTAAATCAAATTTATATATTTTATATTTTTTTTAAGTAATTGTAAAAAATGGGCAATTACTGAAAAAATAAAAATAAATTATATATATATATATATATATATATATATATACACTGCGTGCAGAATTATTAGGCAAATGAGTATTTTGACCACATCATCCTCTTTATGCATGTTGTCTTACTCCAAGCTGTATAGGCTCGAAAGCCTACTACCAATTAAGCATATTAGGTGATGTGCATCTCTGTAATGAGAAGGGGTGTGGTCTAATGACATCAACACCCTATATCAGGTGTGCATAATTATTAGGCAACTTCCTTTCCTTTGGCAAAATGGGTCAAAAGAAGGACTTGACAGGCTCAGAAAAGTAAAAAATAGTGAGATATCTTGCAGAGGGATGCAGCACTCTTAAAATGGCAAAGCTTCTGAAGCGTGATCATCGAACAATCAAGCGTTTCATTAAAAATAGTCAACAGGGTCGCAAGAAGCGTGTGGAAAAACCAAGGCGCAAAATTACTGCCCATGAACTGAGAAAAGTCAAGCGTGCAGCTGCCAAGATGCCACTTGCCACCAGTTTGGCCATATTTCAGAGCTGCAACATCACTGGAGTGCCCAAAAGCACAAGGTGTGCAATACTCAGAGACATGGCCAAGGTAAGAAAGGCTGAAAGACGACCACCACTGAACAAGACACACAAGCTGAAACGTCAAGACTGGGCCAAGAAATATCTCAAGACTGATTTTTCTAAGGTTTTATGGACTGATGAAATGAGAGTGAGTCTTGATGGGCCAGATGGATGGGCCCGTGGCTGGATTGGTAAAGGGCAGAGAGCTCCAGTCCGACTCAGACGCCAGCAAGGTGGAGGTGGAGTACTGGTTTGGGCTGGTATCATCAAAGATGAGCTTGTGGGGCCTTTTCGGGTTGAGGATGGAGTCAAGCTCAACTCCCAGTCCTACTGCCAGTTTCTGGAAGACACCTTCTTCAAGCAGTGGTACAGGAAGAAGTCTGCATCCTTCAAGAAAAACATGATTTTCATGCAGGACAATGCTCCATCACACGCGTCCAAGTACTCCACAGCGTGGCTGGCAAGAAAGGGTATAAAAGAAGAAAATCTAATGACATGGCCTCCTTGTTCACCTGATCTGAACCCCATTGAGAACCTGTGGTCCATCATCAAATGTGAGATTTACAAGGAGAGAAAACAGTACACCTCTCTGAACAGTGTCTGGGAGGCTGTGGTTGCTGCTGCACGCAATGTTGATGGTGACCAGATCAAAACACTGACAGAATCCATGGATGGCAGGCTTTTGAGTGTCCTTGCAAAGAAAGGTGGCTATATTGGTCACTGATTTGTTTTTGTTTTGTTTTTGAATGTCAGAAATGTATATTTGTGAATGTTGAGATGTTATATTGGTTTCACTGGTAAAAATAAATAATTGAAATGGGTATATATTTGTTTTTTGTTAAGTTGCCTAATAATTATGCACAGTAATAGTCACCTGCACACACAGATATCCCCCTAAAATAGCTAAAACAAAAAACAAACTAAAAACTACTTCCAAAAATATTCAGCTTTGATATTAATGAGTTTTTTGGGTTCATTGAGAACATGGTTGTTGTTCAATAATAAAATTAATCCTCAAAAATACAACTTGCCTAATAATTCTGCACTCCCTGTATATGCAGTACATGGACACACCTTCTCATTCAAAGAGTTTTCTTTATTTTCATGACTATGAAGGCATCAAAACTATGAATTAACACATGTGGAATTATATACATAACAAACAAGTGTGAAACAACTGAAAATATGTCATATTCTAGGTTCTTCAAAGTAGCCACCTTTTGCTTTGATTACTGCTTTGCACACTCTTGGCTTTTTTCTTGCCATAATACAAATTCTAACAGTCTATTCAGTAGGACTATCAGCTGTGTATCCACCTGACTTCTCCTCAACGCAACTGATGGTCCCAACCCCATTTATAAGGCAAGAAATCCCATTTATTAAACCTGACAGGGCACACCTGTGAAGTGAAAACCATTTCAGGGGACTACCTCTTGAAGCTCATCAAGAGAATGCCAAGAGTGTGCAAAGCAGTAATCAAAGCAAAAGGTGGCTACTTTGAAGAACCTAGAATATGACATATTTTTAGTTGTTTCACACTTGTTTGTTATGTATATAATTCCACATGTGTTAATTCATAGTTTTGATGCCTTCAGTGTGAATCTACAATTTTCATAGTCATGAAAATAAAAAAAACTCTTTGAATGAGAAGGTGTGTCCAAACTTTTGGTCTGTACTGTATATATATATATATATATATATATATATATACACATAGTCATACTTCTGATATATATGAATGCATAATATGTGGGAAACTACTACTGATGTTTTAGCCATAATATATTATAATATATTATAATATATTATATATTCTAAATATATAATATATGTAAATATATTATAGATATAAACTTTATATATATATTAAATTTAGCCTCTATTTCTGAAGGGATTCAAACTCACAACCTTCTACATTTCAGCTCAGAACATTAACCACTACACTATAGAGCTGCATACACAGGTACGGTATGTTTAGCTCTATAAGACACGCTTTTTTCCCCCCAATAGTGGGGGAAATGGCAGTGCGTCTTATGGTGCGAATGCTGCCGTTTACACTGATACACCGCCGACCGCATGCTGCACAGCACGTTTGGATGTGTATCAGTGAGGAGGGAAGAGGGGCTGGGGGCTGGCGGCTGGCATCTGGTTTTGTAACGGCAGCGAGGCCCGGTGCAGTCATTGTATTCTATTGCTTCGATCCCCGCTCACTGTACTAATCGTATCTAACTGCAGCCAATGTTTAACTATAGAATATCTTCCATCCAGCAGCCTATACTTACGTCCATAGCAGGCAGAAGGCAGGGTGGGCGGGCACTGGCAGAGCAACTCACTACGTCACGTGCCTGCTCCGTCCACTTTATGAATGAAGCAGGCGGCGCGGGCACATAACCTAGTGAGTTATGCTGCCAGTGCCTGCCCACCCGCCAAATCTCCTGCCTCCTGCCTGCTACATGTTACGGACGTAAGTACAGGATTCTGGATTGAAGATATTCTATAGTTAAACATTGCCTGCAGTTAGATATTATTAGTACAGTGAGCGGGGCCCGGTGCAATAGAATACAATGACTTCACTGGGCCCCACTGCCATTACAATCTAGTGTAGATGCCAGCCCCCACCTCCTGTATTGGGGGTCATTCACAATACACAGGGACACTGTTATGGGGGGATCTGTGGATGACACATCCATAAGATGCTATTTATCTGTCATCCACAGATCCCCCCCATAGCAGTGTCATGCCATCCGCAGATGCCCCCATAGCAGTGCCATCCACAGACGCCCATAACAGTGCCATCTATAGACACCAATAACAGTGTCAGCCACAGACCCCCATAACAGTTTCAACCACAGATCCCCCATAACAGTGTCATCCACAGACCACCATAACAGTGTCATCCACAGAACCCCCATAACAGTGCGTCATCCACAGATCTCCCATAACAGCATCATCCACAGATCCCCCATAACAGCGTCATCCACAGATCCCCTATAATAGTGTCATTCACAGGCTACCATTTGTTCAAAGCCCACCAAAAGCACACCTTTTGGTTAAAAATATTTTTTTTCTTATTTTCCTCCTCAAAAACCTAAACCTAACCCATCTTATAGGGCGAAAAATACGGTACTTAAAAAAATATATATAAATATGAGACTTTTGCTGTATAGGAATACTTACTATTAGTAAGTATTCCTAAACAGCAGAAGTCTCTTTTTTAATTTTTTTTTATTAACTGGCTATGCAGCTCTATAGTGTAGTGGTTAAGATGCTTGTTTGTAATGTAGAAGGTTGTGAGTTTGAATCCCGCCCGAGACTATTTAGAAATAAAGGCAAAATTAGATTTAATCACAATGGGGTGTCCCCAAGCACTGACTCCATCTATGGACATAGCTATATATGGAGCCAGAGCAGGGACTCTTAAGCCAAACTAGAGCACCTGAGCATCGGGAAGTGTTCTACTCGAGCACTAGAGAACTTTGGTGCTCGACCAACACTAATCTTTATACACTGAACAAAAATATAAACGCAACACTTTTGGTTTTGCTCCCATTTTGCATGAGCTGAACTCAAAGATCTGAAACATTTTCTACATACACAAAAGACCCATTACTCTCAAATATTGTTCACAAATCTGTTTAAATCTGTGTTAGTGAGCACTTCTCCATTGCCGAGATAATCCATCCCACCTCACAGGTGTGGCATATCAAGGTGCTGATTAGACAGCATGAATATTGCATAGGTGTGCCTTAGACTGCCCACAATAAAAGGCCACTCTAAAATGTACAGTTTGATCACACAGCACAATGCCACAGATGTCACAACATTTGAGGGAACGTGCAATTGGCATGCTGACTGCAGGAATGTCTACCAGAGCTGTTGCCCATGCAATGAATGTTAATTTCTCTACCATAAGCCGTCTCCAAAGGCGTTTCAGAGAATTTGGCAGTACATCTAACCGGCCTCACAACCGCAAACCACGTGTAACCACATTAGCCCAGGACCTCCACATCCAGCAGGTTCACTTCCATAATCATCTGAGACCAGCCACCCCCCGGACAGCTGCACAACAATCGGTTTGCATAAACAAATAATTTCTGCACAAGCTGTTAGAAACCATCTCAGTAAAGCTGATCTGAATTCTCGTTGTCCTCATCGGGGTCTGGACCTGACTGCAGTTAGTCATCATAACCGACTTTAGTGGACAAATGCTCACATTCTATGGCGACTGGCATGTTGGAGAGGCGTTCTGTTCACGGATGAGTCCCGGTTTTCACTGTTCAGGGCAGATGGCAAACAGCGTGTGTGGCGTCGTGTGGGTGAGCGGTTTTCTGACGTCAACGTTGTGGATCAAGTGACCCATGGTGGCGGTGGGGTTATGGTATGGGCAGGCGTATGTTATGGACAATGAACACAGGTGCATTCTATTGATGGCATTTTGAATGCACAGAGATACCGTGACGAGATCCTGAGGCCCATTGTGCCATTTATCCACGATCATCACCTCATGTTGCAGCATGATAATACACAACCCAATATTGCAAGTATCTATACACAATTCCTGGAAGCTGAAAACATCCCAGTTCCTGCATGGCCAGCATACTCACCGGACATGTCACCCATTGAGCATGTTTGAGATGCTCTGGAGGGCATATGTTTCAGTTCCTGCCAATATGCTCTGGATGGGCATATGTTCCAGTTCCTGCCAATATTCTGCAACTTCGCACAGCTATTGAAGAGGAGTGGACCAATATTCCACAGGCCACAATCAACAACCTGATAAACGTTATGCAACGGAGATGTGTTGCACTACGTGAGGCAAATGGTGGCCACCAGATACTGACACAGTAAGGCAAAACTGTGCACATTTCAGAGTGGCTTTTTATTGTGGGCAGTCTAAGACACACCTGTGAAATATTCATGCTGTCTAATCAGCACCTTGATATGCCACACCTGTGACGTGGGATGGATTATCTCGGCAAAGGAGAAGTGCTATCCAACACAGATTTAGACAGATTTGTCAACAATATTTGAGAGTAATGGGTCTTTTGTGTATGCAGAAAATGTTTCAGATCTTTGAGTTCAGCTCATGCAAAGTGAGAGAAAAACTGAAAGCGTTGCGTTTATATTTTTCGTCAGTGTATGTTTCTGATGTAACATAGTCAGTTATTGTGGTCTTAAGGTTGATTTAAAATTAGAGGAATTTTTAAAGTCAGGTGGGTTAGGTCTGCATTACCATTATTTAGACCAAATTTAGCAAATGCTGCAAGGTTTGATAAGTTTGGTGCTTCTTTAATGGGCAAGCCTTCACTCCAGAATTATGGCTTTAAAAAGTTGCAAACTAGGGCTTTTGCACCTTTGTGCACTCTCTTGTGCAAACATTTTCGCCTTTTTGCATTTTTATATCACTCAGACCTCTTGCACACAACGTTTTTTTTTTTACTTTACGTAACGTTTTGTGGGTTCCGTATATGGAACCATTCATTTGAATGGGTCCGCAAAAAAAAAGAAATGTACTCCATATGCATTCCGTGTTTCTGTTTTTCCGTTCAAAGATGTCCTATTATTGCCTGCAAATCACGTTCCATGGCTCCATTCATGTCAATGAGGCTGTAAAAAAAAACTGAATGGATACGAATTGCATCTGTATGTCTTCCATATCCGTTCCGTTTTTGCCGAACCATCTATTGAAAGTTGTATGCTCAGCCCAATTTTTTATGTAATTACTGTACACTGTATATGCCATGCTTCCGTTTCCATTTGCAATCCACAAAAAACGGAAACCAACGGAAAAACGGAACGGAAACACTACTGAAACAAATAATGGAAAAATGGATCTGTATAAAACGGACCGCAAAACACTGAAAAAGCCACACTTTCGTGTGCAAGAGGCCTCACTCTAGTTTTGCAATGTAGGTAGAAAAGTGGGTGTGGTTAGCTATGTTAACGAGTTTCACTCCAGATTTATCATTGAGACTTTTCTAAAAAGTCCCCAAAAAAGTCACAATCTCACTCCAGTGGGATGGTGGAGTAGGAAAACTGGAGCAGTTTTTCTAGACAAAAGTGCAGGTCTAAGGATAAAGGGTTATACTGTACACACAAACGTATTTTCTTTCCATGTCCATTCATTTCATTGGTTCTGTGAACAAATAAAACAAAGTTACTCCATGTGCATTGTGTGTCCTTATGTCCATTCTGCAAAAAAATTTAATATGTCCTATTATTGTCCGCATTACAGACAAGGATAGCACTGTTCTATTAGGGGCCAGCTGTTCCTTTCCGCAAAAAATACGGATGCCGTCCGAGTGCCTTTCATATTTTTTATGGATCCATTTTCTGCGGACCACAAAATACATACGGTCGTGTGCATGATCCCTAAGACAAATCTATCCAATAACATGAGACATTTGATAAATGTGGCATAAAGTAGACTAACGTAGACTCAAGCAAACCTGACCTTAAATATTCCTCTTATGATAAATTCCCTCCAAAATATCTAAATATGCTGCTACTCCAGCTTTTATAACCCTGTCCCCAACTGGAGTGAACTTGTAACATTTGTATAACTTTTTAATCTCTAAAATCTGGTCTACACCTCGGTAACATAGCTAAACACATCAATTTTTCAAAACTGTAGTGAATGATGTAAAGTCACAAAAAGTAAAAAAAAAAAAAATTGAGCAATTAACCCATTCCTGACCAGATGATTTTCCATTTTTGCAACCTTTTTTTTACTCTCTGCCTTTCCAGAGACATAACGTTTTTATTTTTTTCTGTTCACATAGTCATATAAGTACTTGTTTTTTATGGGACAAATTGTACTTTCTAATGGCACCATTTAATTCTGCATATAATGTAGTATAAAGCTGAAACAAATTCCAAATGAGGTGCAATTGAAAAAAATAAAATAAAATTCTACCATATTTATATGGGTTTTGTTTTTATAGCATTCCTTACTAAGTAAAACTGACATATCAACCACCGTATTCTCTCGGTCAGTACCATTATAGCAATATCATATGCAAGTGTTTTTTTTTTCTTGTTTTTAATACTTAAAAAAATAATACATTTGTAAAAAAAAAAAAAATTGATTTCACGGCAATCTTTGGAGGGGCAATTTTTTGGGGAAGTAAAGCGATGAAAAAAAATGGCAAATCATTAATTTTTATTTATTTCCCATTATGATGTTTACCATATGAGAGAACCATTTTTAGATTAAAAAAAAAACAACAAAAAACTTTACTTTTTAGACACAGTCCCCATAGGGGATTTTAACATGTGATCATCAGATTACTTCTCCTATACTCAGCAATGATTTAACAATGCAGCCTATGGGAGAATAACAATGAATATACACTGCATGACCCAAAAAAAGTTGCAACCTGGATTTAACTAAGCAAATAGTTATGAGCCTCCTATTGGATAATTAGCACATTAGCAATTATTTTCAGCAGGCAATAAGTTATTTAACCCCAACTGGTGCAATGAGTTGCTTCTCCTTTCTTAAACAATAGTGTTGAGGCAGCATTCCCGGCAGAATTGCTGTTCGGCTCAAGCATCGCTATGCTCGGCACATCCGAGTGCTCGGCCGAATACTGCAGGTGCTCGAGTACAATTTAATACAATGAAAGTCAATAGGAGACCCGAGCACCAAACCAGGCACCTCCTGCTCTGAAGAAGAGAGGGTGTCTGGTTCACAAAAAAAAGTTAGAAGTAAGACATGCATGGAAAATTTGCTATCTACACTATTCATGAACAGCGCCATCTATTGGTTTCATAGTCTTATGACATGATGACTACTCTTGTCATAAGACTATGAAACCAATAGATGGCGCTGTTCACGAGTCATGAACAGCGCCATCTTTTGGTTTCATAGTCTTATGACAAGATTATTAGTATAGCCTTTTGCATGGAAAATTTGCGATAAAAATTGCGATTAGAATATTTGCAATCTACACTACTCATGAACAGCACCATATATTGGTTTCATAGTCTTATGACAAGACAATTACTCTTTTCATAAGACTATGAAACCAATAGATGGCGATGTTTATCTTGTTGGGGCGCTAGTAAGTGGGTCACACTGCTCAACAGAGTCCACACACCGTGTAGCACTCAGCCTATAATAACCTACACAAACACTGAGGTGTATATCGGATTGCTGATATCATTAACACATCTTCTAGCACTTTATCTGCAGTAATATAAGCTTGCTAGGGTGTATCTAAGGACTATTGCCCTGCTTGTAATGACTCATGAACAGCGCCATCTATTGGCTTTATAGTATTATGACAAGACTATGAATCCAATTGAGGATGTTGTTCATGAGTAGTGTAGATCACAAATATTCTAATCGCAAATTGTTATCATGAATTTTCCATGCAAAAGGCTAGACTAATAATCTTTTCATAAGACTATTAAACCAATAGATGGCGCTGTTTATGTCATGAACACCACCATCTATTGGTTTCATAGTCTTATAACAATACTATTACTCTTGTCATGACTATGAAACCAATAGATGGCGCTGTTCATGACATGAACAGTGCCATCTATTGGATTCATAGTCTTATGACAAGAGTAATAGTCTTTTTTCAGCTAAAAATATTCTGTTCATTGCATGTCTTTCCCATATGCCCATGTTTATGCAAATGACTTTTAACATGACAAAAATGTATAGAACGGTTATTGAATATTATGTTAGGACAATCAGAAAACTTTTTGTCTCCCTAATGATATTGATCTAGGTGCGCAGGTCCACCCAAGCCATCCAACAAATCTGAAGTAACTTTGAGGCTTACTGGCTCTCAGTCAGATGAGAGATGGTTTGGAATGTCTCATAGTGCACAAGGCTGCCATATTAATGTATGCTGACTTAGCATGTTATCTGTCTCATGGATAAATTGATGGCTTGCATGCACCTGGCTTTTGACATATAGCCTTTGTGTGGTTGTCTATTGTATGTTGTAGATAATAGGAGTCCAAGACACATCCAGCCATCCTCTTAATGCTGTTTCCAAACCATTTTGATGGGATTTTCCATCAATTTCGAACCTTTTTTTGTGAATCAGACACCCTCTCTTCTTTGGGTTCTGGTCTCCTATTGACTTTCATTGCATTAAATTGTACTCGAGCACCCGCAGTATTCAGCCAAGCACTCAGATGTGCCGAGCATTTCTATGTTCGGCCGAGCATGCTCGCTCGTCACTAGTGTCCTGCTTTTTCATATTCCAAAGCTTCTAAAAATTGTCAGGATCAGGTGATTTTTAAACACACAAAGCATTACAAAAGTGTAAAAAAAAGGGACTTGCGAGGCACTGAGCGTCCAAAAATTATGCCTTGACCGTGTTGGAATGCCTGCCTGAACAACATGCACAAGTGTTGATTGTCAGAAGAAAAAGTGGGTAGTTGCAAACATGTCTAAAACAAAATTCTCACTTGTATTTGGGAGCAGCAGCAGTGCAGTGTGGATGTCGAAAGGGTACGGTTATGGATACAGAAGCATGTGACCGCAATAGTGGAAGCACCAGGAGCATTATAGCATGGAACATACAAGACTGTCCATGGGTAGTAATAGTAGTAATATTAGTAGTAGTGATAGCGGCTGAAGATGCAAATACTGGTGGCATTAGCGGATTAACAGTGAAGATCAGTGGGAGTTGCAGCAGCAGTAATGTGGTACATGTTGGCAAAAAGGCAGCAGCAGCCTTACGGAAATTAATGGTCAGCAGGTTGCAGCAGTGGCATAATGGGGGAGGTGGCAGATAGAGATGGCGGCAGCAGCCGCACAGAATATGATGTTGGCAAGAGGCATAAGTGCCATGATCCAGGGCGCAGCAGCAGCTGTACAGAAATAAATGGTTGGAAAGTGGCTTACATGGCATCATGCAGGCCAGTCATACAGAACGTGCAGGTAAACAGACAGACAACAACAGTTGAAGATGGAGCAATGCCAGCAAGCGTAGATCTATTCATCGGAATCAATGGCGGAGAAGAACTTGGTCCGTTTAGGTGTCACCATGCCCTCCGCAGCACTGAAAGCCCTCTCTGAGATGACACTGGAGAATGGGCAAGAAAGAAAATAGACAGCATGCTGTGCCAGTTCGGGCCACTGTTCCAGTCTACCTGCCCAAAATTCCATGGAATTAAGGAACAAAGTATTTTCCAGAGACTGTCCAGAGTTTAGGTAGGGCTGAACCTGGGCATTGAGGCGTGAGCTGTTGGCTTGCTGATTGGCCTCAGCCTGGCATGGCACATGGAAAAACTATTTTATCATGTTGAGGAGACTGAGATGGCTGCTGCAGCTTCTGCTGCCCGTAGCGGCCAGAGTAGGGATTGGTGACTCTTGAAGGGGGGTACCTCCCTTTCAGACGTTATTTGCTCACCATAAGCTGCAGAGAGCTGTGTACATAGTGTTTCCTGGTAATAGCATAATTTGTTCTCCTTTTTTGTGAGAGGAAAAAGTTTCCTCTTTTTGCCTTGATGACGAGGGTCTAAAAGCATGGCTATCCATTATTCAACAGATTGATGTCAACTGACCACCTGTCCACCTGTCACTTTGTAAGCAAGCAAATCTACAGGTCACTATTCTGGACAGCGTGCCCCAGGAGTCAGTTCTTTACACCTCCATCCCCCACTGATATGATTAGGTGTCATGGCCGGTGTCACCATAATCATTGTCATCCTCTTTCTCTTCCAACTCTGACTCCTCTTCTCCTCCCCCATGGTGGTTTCTCATTGTGGGTCACCAACAGCTACAGGGAACCTGTTGCATGAGCATCAGTATCTCTTTAAAAATATATATGAGGGGGATTAGGGACAACTGCAGCATGAATGGCATGAGCTGCCACTGCCCAACCTGGAAATACATGCTCCCTGTTGAGGTGGTTTGGTGCATGACCAAATAGTTTATGGCTTTCTGGTGCTCATACAGATACTCGAGCATGTGCAATGTTGAATTCCAGCAAGTTGGAACATTGCAGATTAAGCAGTGCAGCTGCATACCTGTCACACTCGTGTGTGGAAGGAAAACACCACACCGAGCATAGAAGGGAGACGGGTTACCGGAATAAGGCCTGGAAACTAGGGAAGGAAGATGGACATCTCCTAGAGAAAACCCTAACTCTAGTCCTGACAGACTACCAGTATTAACAGGCCACAAAGGTAGGCAAATTCATACACTAGATACCTAGAATCCTATCTCACCCTATAGGACCCTGTAACTAATGTCAATACTGAGTCTACCTGTTCCTCTAAAGGGAAGAACGAACAGGAGTCTCCCTCAGTCCTAATGACAAACAACAGGGAAATTAAACACACACATATATATAAACAAAATACAAAAGGGAAAGGAAACTTATGGGGAAGGGGCAGCTGTGCTGGGGAGAAAGATGGCTAGAAGGTTGGAGGAGTGTTTAAACTAGGGACTGGGGGGAGGGAAATTACATTATAGGAGGGGAAGATAGGGCAGATAGAGACCGGGGGCAAAGTAGTGGGAATGGAAGGAGGGACTAGAACAATTCAGAAGGAAAGGTGTAGGGTAAAAAATATACATAAACCTCTCAAATGTATGTATACTAATGCCAGAAGCCTGACTAATAAAACTGGGGATCTGGAATTAGTGATGTGTGAGGAGAACTATGACATAGTGGGAATAACAGAAACATGGCTGGATGATAGCTATGACTGGGCAGTTAATGTACAAGGTTACAGTCTGTTTAGAAAGGATCATCAAAACCGGAGAGGGGGAGGGGTTTGCCTTTATGTAAAGTCTTGTCTAAAGCCCACACTCCATGAAGATATAAGTGAGGGACATGAACATGTGGAGTCACTGTGGGTAGAGATACATGGAGCTAAAAACAACAATAAATTACTAATAGGAGTTTACTATAAACCACCTAATATACCAGAGTCCACAGAAAATCTACTACTAAACAAGATAGATGAGTACCGTACCGTACCCTGAGCATATTTGGTCCCACTGGTCAATTTTTTGCAGTTTTTGAGCCATTTTGGCCGTAACGGCCTAGCTCATAGCCTGTAGCCTGTTTGGCTTTAAATGTAACAATTTTTAGCCCACCTGGCTACCATTGTTGCTAACTACAGGCGTCCTTTTGCCTGTTACCCTGTAATTTCCACTTCCCCTGATGATTTTTTGTCAAATGAAACGTGACACGTCGGGACCTTTTTAGGGTACATTAGAGATACCGGCCCCCACCAGGGATAGGTATCCAGATGGGGTCGCTCCTTGCGGGGCAAGCACTCCGTATAGGTAGGCAGGGTCTACTAGCCCCTCCCTTACCTTAGGGTTGTACTAGGGATTCTGTTCCTGACCTTGCCTACTATCCAGCAATCCATTGTACGATCATCCTTATGCATGGTTTCCAGTGACTACCACCTGAAAGAATTGGAGGATTCCCATGATGTCTTCTTGCTTTGGCACTGTCTGAAAAGACCTATCCATCCATCCATCAAGTTCATCCTGGGTGAGAGCGTTTCTCTTTTACACTGGTTCTCTTTCCCGTGCTTTTGTCTCTGGCCCACCCGGGCTTGTCTATTTATGTGTTTTGTAATTGTCCTTTTTTGCGCCACTTATTCTAAAGCATCTTTGATTAAATGTTAAGTTTTATTCCCTTTGGTCCCACTCAGGGGATCAGTCCATTTGCATTTTGGTTATTATGGGGGACTTCAACTACCCAGATATAGACTGGGAAACTGAAACTTGTATATCTCATAAAAGAAACAGGTTCTTGGCAATAACCAAAGACAATTACCTCTCCCAACTGGTTCAGGACCCGACTAGAGGGATGGCCATACTGGACTTAGTATTAACCAATAGGCCTGACAGAACAACAGACATGCAGGTTGGGGGACACCTGGGAAATAGTGACCATAAAGTAATAACCTTTCAATTATCATTCAAAAGAGAGTTTCTACAGGGAGGAACAAAAATACCAAACTTCAAAAAAGCTAAATTTAGCCAACTAAGAGAGGCCATAGGCCTAACTAACTGGGACAAAGTTACAAAAATAAAAATACAGCCACAAAATAGGATATCTTTAAAAGCATCCTAAAATCTCATTGTGAGAGGTACATACCGTATGGGAATAAAAGGTTAAGGAACAAAAAGAAACCAATGTGAATAAATAGAACTGTAAAGAAAGCAATAAATGACAAAAAGAAAGCATATAAATCACTAAAACAGGAGGGTAGCACGGAAGCACTGAAAAACTAGAAAAAGGAAAAAAATAGAACATGTAAAAAACAAATAAAAGCGGCTAAAGTAGAGACCGACAGATTAATTGCCAAAGAGATTAAAACTAACCCTAAAATGTTCTTCAATTATATAAATGTTAAAAAGTATAAATCTGAAGGTGTTGGCCCTTTAAAGAGTAATGAGGGGGGAGTCACAGAGAGCGACGAGGAGAAAGCAAAGCTGTTAAATATTTTTTTCTCCAATGTATTCACTGAGGAAAATAAACTGTCAGATGAAATACAGAATGTTGAAATAAATTCCCCATTAATAGTGTCCTGTCTGACCCAGGAAGAAGTACATCAGCGACTTAAAAACATTAAAATAGACAAATCGCCAGGACCGGATGGCATACACCCCGTATCCTAAGGGAATTGAGTAATGTCATAGCCAAACCCTTATTTCTGATATTTGCGGACACTATACTGATAGGAAATGTCCCACAAGATTGGCGCATGGCAAATGTGGTGCCAATATTTAAAAAGGGTCCAAAAACAGAGCCTGGAAACTATAGGCCGGTAAGTTTAACCTCTGTTGTGGGTAAACTGTTTGAAGGTTTTCTGAGAGATGCTATCCTGGAGTGTCTCAACGGAAATTAACGGAATAAGCAAATAACGCCATATCAGCATGGCTTCGTGAGGGATCGGTCATGCCAAACTAATTTAATCAGTTTCTATGAGGAGATAAATTCGAGAATTGACAGCGGCGAATCAATGGATGTCGTATATCTGGACTTCTCTAAAGCATTTGACACTGTACCACATAAAAGGTTAATATATAAAATGAGAATGCTCGGACTGTGAGAAAACGTCTGTATGTGGGTAAGTAACTGGCTCAATGATAGAAAACAGAGAGTGGTTATTACCGGTACACACTCAGATTGGGTCACTGTCACTAGTGGGGTTCCTCAGGGGTCAGTATTGGCCCTATTCTCTTCAATATATTTTTTAATGATCTTGTAGAAGGCTTGCATAGTAAAGTATCAATTTTCCCAGGTGACACTAAACTGTGTAAAGTAATTAACACTGAAGAGGACAGTATACTACTACAGTGGGACCTGGATAGATTGGAGCAGATAAGTGGCAGATGAGGTTTAACACTGACAAATGTAAAGTTATGCACATGGGAAGGAATAATGCAAGTCACCCTTACATACTAAATGGTAAAACACTCGGTAACACTGACATGGAAAAGGATCTAGGAATTTTATTAAACAGCAAACTAAGCTGCAAAAACCAGTGTCATGTAGCTGCTGACAAGGCCAATAATATAATGGGTTGCATCAAAAGGGGCATAGATGCCCGTGATAAGAACATAGTCCTACCACTTTAAAAATCGCTAGTCAGACCACACATGGAGTACTGTGTACAGTTCTGGGCTCCGGTAAACAAGGCAGACATAGCAGAGCTGGAGAGGGTCCAGTGCTCAAAACTTCTGCACTAAATTAAAAAACACCACAGGGGGCGTGGCCGCGACGCTGAGGAAGATGGCCGCATAATCTCAGAGCTCCTGCTCCAACCCAGCGATTCAGCTTAACAGAACCTCATTAATATCTGCAATCCTACCCTTCTGGTGCCTGTCGCGACAGGAACTGTCCCTGATGATGACAAGAGGGAAAAGAAGTATGAAGAACCAGGGGAAGCTGGAGTTCTTCTTCGGTCAGGAGCGGGACAAAGATGGCGCCGGAGCGCGAAATGAGCATGCCGAACACAGCTCCAGCCCGCAATCTTCAGTGACCGGGGGCTCACCACGCAGCTCAGACGGCAGCAGGTCACTGCAACAAAGTCCCAGGGGGTCTCCACACAAAAATAAACCGAGCACGTACCAGTCAGAGGAGGTCCCAAAGGGGAACAGCGCAGTATCGCCGAGCAAACCGGCAGCACAGCGATCTCCCTATGCCAGCCCGGCTAAGCAGAGGCCCAGGCTACAAGTTCCAGAGACGGCTGATGGTGAGTCACAGTACCCCACTGATGGGCCAAATACAGCCCCTTTGCCAGAAGTGCTCCATAACTTCCCCACAGATGACAAGCCAGCATCTAGCATGTTGTTAAAGGAAATGCTGCTTGCGTTTAACCATTCGGTTACCAGTCACCTGTCACAACTGCTTACACCGATCCAATCCTCTGTGACCGACTTGGACAACATGGGCGAGTTTGCAGACTCTCATAACAACCTAATTGATGCCCATGACACGCAAGCAGAAGAAATTGCGTACCTCCATGCGAAGGTAGCGGACCTTGAAGACCGTTCCCGCAGAAATAACTAAAAAAACTGCGTGGAGTGCCAGAGTCGGTGCTAGCGGCGGACCTCCAAACATATATTAGGAACTTGATGAGAATCCTATTGCCTGATTGTACTGAGCAAGACCTTATAATTGATAGAGCGCACAGGATTGCTAAGCCAAAGCATCTCCCGGACGACACACCGCGCGATGTTCTCGCCCGCTTGCACTTTTTTCAAGCTAAGGAGGACACTCTAGCAGCGGCAAGGAAACTGGGCACGTTGCCGGACCCCTACCAATCAGTTAAACTTTTTGCTGACCTCTCCGTAGCCACCCTGCAACTTCGGCGCACACTAGCCCCGATCACCCTTGCTTTACGTTCCCACTCTGTCCCGTACAGATGGGGATATCCTATGAAGCTGCTAGTGCAAAAGAATGGCACCATGACTGTAATCCGCACGGTGGAGGAGGGGAAATCGTTGCTGGCAACCTGGGGTATTCCGGTAGAAGAGGTACCTACAGAGAAACAACACCAACGCCAAGCCGCTGAAGGAGATTGGCAGCGGGTAGAGAGACGTCGACAGAAGAAACATCGCTAGAGGTTCGATTAATATCATCTTGGAGCAGGAACATGTTCTATTTTTTGTTCCTTCTCGGTGGTAGGCATGACTGTTTTCCCCCACTACAATGCGCAAGGGTATACGAGTTCTGACCCTTGTACTACTTTTTCACTGCCCTTTTCATTGGGCGGTCAGTTCTGGTTTATTATGTTTGTACTTTTACTTTTTGGCTTTTATTCTTTTCCGCTGCTGTGTCCTAAACACATTTCTCACTTGATTTCATTGCAGTGTGCTGGGAGTGCCTCCTTCCGCAAAGTCCGTGGGATCATCGTCGTGGCTTATAAACTATCACAATGGTACTAACGGTTGGATCCCTAAACGTAAGAGGTTTAAACAGCCCTTTTAAGAGGCGGATGATCTGGAGGGAGGCACTCTCGATTAAATGTGATGTATTTTGTGCACAGGAGACACACTTACTAGAAGCTGATAGCGGGAGATTAAAACACCCATCATTCCCGACCCTGATTCACTCCCATGGTCGGAGTAAGAAAAGAGGAGTAATGTTCGCCATTCGTAATTCAGTGGTGCATCAGGGTAAACATACAGTGGTTGATCCAGGGGGGAGATATATCATTCATGTGTGCTCTATTAATAACATTGTTTATACCCTAGTGGGACTGTATGCCCCTAACACTCGTCCTATGCATTTTATAAACAAAGTACTCAAGGAAGTACAGAAATTGAGGGAGGGCAGAATTATCATCTGCGGTGATTTCAATATGACTCCTGACCCATCTCAGGACTCCTCCGGCACCTCCAGATCCAGTGCCCCTCCGTTAACACCCGTGTTACTTGCTAACTCCTTGTATGACGTTTGGCGCATTCACCATGCTTCAGAGAGGGATTTTTCATATTATTCCCCTGCGCATCAAACGTATTCACGGATGATCTATTTTTAGTTGACAGAAATTCCCTGAGCGCCTCGGTGAAATCCTCTATCGGAACAATCACTTGGTCGGATCACGCGCCGGTGACTCTGGAGGTGTCGGAGGAATTCTCTGCCCCTCCGAACTCTTTGTGGAGGGCCAATGAATTTATTCTAGCCAATACAAAATATCAAGAAGAAGTGTCTAGGGCATTACAGGAGTACTTTAAATTTAACACTGCATCTGTGCCGGACCCCTCCATTGTGTGGTCGGCCCACAAGGCATTTATCAGGGGCATTTTAATAAAATTAACCTATAGGCACAAAAAGTTGAGGGAAAAAACACAAGATGACATTATAAAACAAATACAGAATACCGAATTGATAAATAAATCTACCCCCTCTCCAGAATTGGCTGAGAATCTGAGAGCTCTTAGAGCACAACTAAAAGAGAGCTTTTTACACACATATGAACTCTCACTTAAAAAGACTAAGGCGAGGTATTATTCACAGGCCAATAAGGCGGGGAAATTATTAGCCAGTAGGATAAAAGCGAGAGCCTTAAAATCCAAAATAGCATTCCTGTGGGATCCCTCTAAGACTAATAAACTATACGACCCAAAGGCCATAGCTAATAGATTTATGTCTTACTACTCCCAACTGTATAATCTAAAAGACGAACCTGGCTTTACCCATGCCCCTCCTGAGAAAATAAATGAATTTCTAAACTCTATTCATCTTCCTTCTCTGGATGGTCGTCAAAGTGAAGCCCTTTGCGCCCCAATGTCTCATGCAGAGATCTCTAAAATAATTCGCAGCCTGCCACATCATAAAAGCCCGGGCCCAGACAGACTCCCAAATGCCTATTACAAAACTTTTTCCGACTACCTGGTCCCACACCTTCATGCATCCCTGTCTAGTGCTATGATGACGGGGAAACTTCCCAAAGAAATGTTAGAAGCAGTTATCGTGACTTTACCTAAGGCAGGGAAGGATCCCTCCATCCCGCAAAATTTTCGTCCCATCTCCCTACTTAATACTGATCTCAAAATTTATGCGAAAATACTGGCTTCCCGCCTAGCTGACATTGTTCCCACCCTTGTGGCACCGGACCAAGTGGGTTTCGTAAAGGGACGTCAGATTACTGATAACTCCAGAAGGATAGTAAACTTGATTGACTTCGTCAATAGGCACAGATTACCGACTGTGCTGGTTACCCTGGACGCTGAGAAGGCTTTCGACAGGGTTAATTGGTCGTTTGTCTTCTCAGTGCTCCAAAAGTTGGGTATCCCTGAGTCTATGATCAATGCTATTCGGGTCCTCTATTCAGAGCCTTCAGCTAAAGTACTAGCGAATGGCGTAATGTCCGACCCGTTTGTCCTGTCGAATGGCACTAGACAGGGATGCCCCCTATCACCTTTAATATTTATTTTATCACTAGAACCATTGGCACAAGCAATTCGCCAGTCAACGTCGGTGTCAGGAGTACAGATCAGAAACAGATGTCACTGCATATCACTGTACGCAGACGACATTATTCTGTCCCTGACGAACCCCCAAAAATCTTTAAAAGTAGTGATGGAAATTATCCGGTATTACGGGGCCCTCTCCTACTATAAAGTTAATGAAAATAAATCACAGGCTCTTCCCCTGGGAATTTCGGACTTAGCTGTAGCCCATCTGAGAGAAGAATTTCCTTAAGACTGGCAAGACTCCTCAATCCAATATCTGGGTTTTAAAGTAACATCCACTCCACAAGAACTCTACGCAAATAACTTTCCCCCTTTTTTGCGAGCAATCCAACCAGAGTTCACTAGCATAGCAAAAACTGAATTATCCTGAATAGGACGTATTGCAGCTTTTCAACAACACATACTTCCAAAGTTCCTATATCTGTTTCGCACCATACCTATTCCAGTCCCAAATTCCTTTTTTAATCTGGCAAATCGGATGCTAAGTGCACTGACTTGGAACAAAACTAGACCAAGAATTGCCAGAAGCATTATGTGCAGACACAGGAGGCAGGGGGGTTTGGGCTTACCGAACTTGTACGATTACTATCTCGCCTCCAGAATTAACCAACTCAAAGAGTGGTGGAAAGGAGATGTTGAGAAACATTGGGTTCACATTGAACAATCACAGGTCTCCGGACACAACTTGCGTGCCCTATTCTGGCCTCCATCCTGCCTTTTGTGTCTCTACATCTGTAGCCCAATGGAAAACATACCATGTAAGTGGAAGAACGGTTCCTACCTCGGTGGCCCACCTCACCCCACTGGAGTCTCTCCAACATTTGGCTCCAGATTTGAATATTAATGTTTGGAAAGACTGCAGTATCAATACTCTGGCTGACCTCTTAACGGACTCAGGTCTAAAGTCCTTCGAGGAGGTTAAACGCTCCAGTAATATCCCTCAGCAAGAGGCATTCTCCTACCTAAAAATAAGGCATGCGCTGTCTAATAACCCCTCCTTCAAAGTAAGTAGTAACCTCCAACTGTTATCACACTGGTCGATGGTGGGTTCAGTCTCGAAGGGGCTCAGGTCAGTATATATGTTCCTAGGGGCAAAAGACCGCTTTCTCAAGACTGCCCCTTTGTTGGCATGGGAGGCTGAGCTCGGACAATCCTTCACCCTGACCCAATGGGATACCGCAAATAAACTAGCTATTTCCATCCTAAAATGTGTCTCTCACCTAGAGTCGCATCTGAAAATGACTCTAAGGTGGTATTATACTCCAGTTAGGCTACATGCTATTTACCCAAACTCAAAATCAGACTGCTGGAGGGACTGCGGACATAGGGGGTCGATGCTACATATATTCTGGGCCTGTCCGAAAATCACCTCTCTATGGTCCCAAATATTTAATAAGATATCGGGGGTGGTCGGTCATACTGTTCCTCCTGATCCAGCCCTGGCGCTATTGTTGATAGGTTTAGACAAGTTGCCAACCAAATTTAGGACCAGTGTCCTACACATTTTAGTTTCTACAAGACTGGCAATCGCGAGGAACTGGAAAAGCACTAATACCCCTGGGCTGCAGGAGATTATTAACGCAGTCAATACTACAATATTGTACGAATACATAATCGCACATCAATCTTTCCGTGTTGCCCAACACTTGTCAAATTGGGAAGCTTGGAAACGTGTGAGCCCGACAACTCATCTAAATGGAGGAAGTCAATAGAGGGCCAACAGGGCCGAGAAACATAGGTTAAGATGAAGCATAAAGTCATAGGATAGTTACCCTCAGCTATTAGGCAGTAGTGTTAGTCTCAACTACAATCAGCACACTTGCTTGATGCTATATTAATGTCACAGCTCGGAATGTTGTTTACTTTTCATTTTTATGTTTATATACTTATGTTCATATATACTGTCTACATCTGACACTTATTACTCAGATATTCTTGCATCCTTCTGTACTACTCTGTAAAACAGGAAAAATGGAATATTATGTGTTTGATGTTTGTGAATCGCATGCAACTTGAACTTTGTACCTTGTACAATTGACACATTTATTCTGACAATAAAAACTTATTGAAATTTAAATTTAAAAAACACCACAGAGGAAATGGGATGGATTGATATTTGGAGGGTACCACACCCTAAACTAAAAAAATATTCAAAGACACATAGGAGTTTATCATGGATTGATCTGATCTTCACAAATAATAAAGGTGTCTTGGATATTGAAGCGGTTAAATATGGACAACGTGGGATTTCGGACCATAATCCAATTATCATAAACATAAAAACACATTTTTTTTTTAAGGAGGATACACATAAATATAGGGTGAATACAGTAAATATAATGGGGATACACGACAAGATCTTAAAAGAGATAGTGGAGTTTTTTTAGATGAATGATGATTCAGCGTCAATTAATATAATTTGGGAGGCTGCGAAGGCCTATATAAGAGGGATTTTTATAAAGTACACGGCAATATGCAAGAAAGGGATAAGGAAAAAAAAATAATCAACTTGCAACAAGAGGTGGAAAAGTATGAGGATAACTACAGGGTGGGCCATTTATATTGATACACCTTAATAAAATGGGAATGGTTGGTGATATTAACTTCCTGTTTGTGGCACATTAGTATATGCGAGGGGGGAAACTTTTCAAGATGGGTGGTGACCATGGCGGCCATTTTGAAGTCGGACAGTTTGAATCCAACTTTTGTTTTTTCAATAGGAAGAGGGTCATGTGACACATAAAACTTATTGGGAATTTCACAAGAAAAACAATGGTGTGCTTGGTTTTAACGTAACTTTATTCTTTCATGAGTTATTTACAAGTTTATGACCACTTATAAAATGTGTTCAATGTGCTGCCCATTGTGTTGGACTGTCAATGCAACCCTCTTCTCCCACTCTTCACACACTGATAGCAACACCGCAGGAAAAATGCTAGCACAGGCTTCCAGTATCCGTAGTTTCAGGTGCTGCAGATCTCGTAACTTCACAGCATAGACAATTGCCTTCAGATGACCCCAAAGATAAAAGTCTAAGGGGGTCAGATCGGGAGACCTTGGGGGCTATTGAACTAGCCCACGACGACCAATCCACTTTCCAGGAAACTGTTCATCTAGGAAGGCTCCGATATGTTCCTGACTGGAAGATATTGGCAAAGTTCTCAGCTTTTAACATCGGTTTGAGGAATTAGCTAGTATTGTCAGTTGCGTATCATTTTGGTGCATTTTCTGCAGTGATCTGTGTGTATATATATTTTTTCATCTGCACAATGTATCATTTTGTGTAAGATGTTCTTGTGGTGCATGCGGTCCGCACCGGCATCCTCCATTGCATGCATTTTTTGCTGGGGAGTGCTGTTGTCTGTGGACCGCATGCAGAGGAATTGCTCACCCGGTTATAGATGCGTTACAGTGTCTTGGTTTGGAACATTTCCACCCGTTTAGGCCACTTTTTTTCAGTGAGTTTTTGTCTTTATGTATATGGAATTTGCCACTTCATTTTGTTAGTAACATTCTTTTGCACCTGGTAGCTTCTGTGTCACATGGTCTGTTGTGGGTGCGGCTCACAGCTTTATTTTACCTCACAATGCATTGGTGATACCACTATGGAGGCATGTGAGAGCCTGGCTGTGAGTTAATTTCTAGCATTGTTCAGACCCTGTTCACACACCACAGGTGTATTAGTGGTAGGACCCCATGCGTGCTGAGACACCGTGACGTGGTGCATGAGGGGCTCCGATATGTTCCTGACTGGAAGACATTGGCAAAGTTCTCAGCTTTTAACAACGGTTTGAGGAATTAGCTAGTATTGTCAGTTGCGTATCATTTTGGTGCATTTTCTGCAGTGATTTGTGTAAAGTTGCTATAATACTTTATAATACTTTATAAAAAAAAAAAAAAAAATAACTGGAATGGGGCAACTACAGTACCCTGAAAGATTATCAAAATTAGTGTTATTCACTTTAGAAAAAAGACGACTGAGGGGAGATCTAATTACTATGTATAAATATATCAGGGGTCAGTACAGAGATCTATCCCATCATCTATTTATCCCCAGAACTGTGACTGTGACGAGGGGACATCCTCTGCGTCTGGAGGAAAGATGGTTTGTACACAAACATAGAAAAGGATTCTTTAGGAGCAGTGAGACTATGGAACTCTCTGCCTGAGGAGGTGGTGATGGTGAGTACAATAAAGGAATTCAAGAGGGGCCTGGATGTAATTCTGGAGTGTAATAATATTACAGGCTATAGCTACTAGAGAGGGGTCGTTGATCCAGGGAGTTATTCTGGTTGCTTGATTGGAGTCGGGAAGGAATTTTTTTATTCCCCTAAAGTGGGGAAAATTGGCTTCTACCTCACAGTTTTTTTTTTGCCTTCCTTTGGATCCACTTGCAGGATGACAGGCCGAACTGGATGGACAAATGTCTTTTTTCGGCCTTATGTACTATGTTACTATGTTACTATGTTATCTTCAATGAAGCTTTGGAAGCACCAGGAACTCAGTCGAGAACCAAACACAAGCTAACCACAAATCCAGCAGAAGTTAAAAAACCGCATAGCATAGTGGGAGAAACAACAATAAATAGAGAAGGTTAATTGAACACAATAGCCACACCTGGGGAAAGAAGGTATGGAAAGCACCAGAAACAACACAGATGTCATTTGATCCACAGTGATGAGCGGCAGAGCCAATATTCAAATTTGCAATATTTTGCGAATATTTGGGCAAATATTCTTCATATATTCGCAATCAACACTAATCTTATAGGAAACTTTCCTATTGGTTGCTAGGGATGTTGCTAAGTGCCGATATTCACAATAAATTAGCAATAAATTAGCAATAAATTTGCAATTAGAATATTAGTGAATACGAACATATTGCACCATATTCTAAAATATTTGCGAATTCTCGAAGTGGCGATATTCGCAATTAAAATTAGCAATTCAAATATCCGCGCTCAACACTATTGATCCAAAAGGGAAAACCGTCAGATAAAACCACGTGTTGCCAGTCTCACAGATCTCCTGCCACCTGCCGCGGGAACGTCCGTATGTGTTGGTACGTCCACTGGTGACAGCGACATTATCTGCGCTCCATCTCCTGTGTAACGTGTGTGCATCCTAAAAATATCTTTGACATCCAGTGTACTTTTTCTGTAGACGGTGTCCGCTGCAGACAGTTACATTACCTGCGCTACATCTCCTGTATAACGTTTGCGTATCCGAAATATCAGTGACATTCAGTCTAATTTTTTTGCTGCTGGTGGCAGCGACATTACCTGTGCTACATCTCCTGTATAACGTTTGCCCATCCTAAATATCAGTGACATTAGCCCCTTAAGGACCAGACAGATTTTTGCAAATCTGACATGTGTCACTTTATGTGGTGATAACTTTAACCCCTTAAAGCAGAACGCCGTGCATGTACGGCGGGATGATCGGGCGGGCACGGTGAGCACCCGACACTGCAGGAGTCCGGTAGTCCATGGTAGCCCGGCCCCTGTTGTATCCGCCGTTATCACTGCTTACAGTGATGCCGGTGAATTAACCCCTTCTATGCTGCGGTCCGCGCTGACCGCGACATAGAAGTGGCTTGCGGCGGGTGAGGCAGGGCAACGAATCCCCGCGCTGCTGTGGCGGGGGCCCGATGCGTCACAAGGCAGCCTGATGCCGTGCAGAGGCTGCCCAGTGCTCTGCATGGCATCGGGACCTGCCTTCTACGGGTGCCGAGGAGATCCAGCCTTAGGCTGGGTCTCCTAGGGAACATGTTTGTGTACTACTCACTGTAGTACACGAACAGGCAATGCATTACAATACATCTGTATTGAATGAAAAAAAGAACGTTTCAAGTTAAAAAAAAACAAAAATGCCCCTTTCCCCTGATTTTATAATAAAAAGAAAACAAAAAACACACATATTAGGTATTTCCTCGTCCGTAACGATCTACCCCTTTAGATAGACACCATAAAAAATAAAAACTGTGTCAAAAATAGCCATTTTTGTCACCTTACATCACTAAAAGTGCAACAACAAGCGATCAAAAATGCGTATGCACCAGAAAATAATCCCCAATCTAACCATCATCTCATCCCGCAAAAAATGAGCCCCTACATAGGACAATCGCCCAAAAAATAAAAACTATGGCTCTCAGACTATGTAGACACTAAAACATGATTTTTTTTTGTTTCAAAAATGCTTTTATTGTGTTAAATGTAAAAAAAAATAAAAAGGATACATATTAGATAAAACTGCTCTATAAAAATACCACATGACCTAACCCCTCAGGTGAACACCGTAAAAAAAAAAAAATTCATACGGTGTAAAAAAAACAATTTTTTTGTCACCTTACATCACAAAAAGTGTAATAGCAAGCGATCAAAAAGTCATACGCACCCCAAAATTGTACCAATCAAACCGTCATGTCATTACACAAGAAATGATACCCTACCTAAGAGAATCGCCCAAAAAATATAAAAAACATGGCTCTCAGACTAGGGTGACATTAAAACATGATTTTTTTTTGTTTAAAAAATGATATTAGTGTATAAAACTTAAATAAATTAAAAAAAATATACATATTAGGTATCTACGCGTCAGTATCAACCTTCTCTTCAAAAATATCACATGATTTAACCACTCAGGTGAACATCGTAAAAATAATAATATAAAAACAGTGTAAAAAAGTCATTTTGTCACCTTACGTCACAAAAAGTGTAATAGCAAGCGATCAAAAAGTCATATGCACCCCAAAATTGTACCAATAAAACCATTATCTCATTCCGCAAAAAATTATACCTTACCTAAGAGAATCGCTCAAAAAATAAAAAAAAACTATGGCTCTCCGACTATGGTGACACTAAAACATGATTTTTTTTTGTTTAAAAAATGCTTTTAATGTGTTAAATGTAAAAAATAAATAAAAAGGATACATATTAGATAAAACTGCTCTATAAAAATACCACATGACCTAACCCCTCAGATGAACACCGTAAAAAAATAAAATTTATACGGTGTAAAAAAAGCTATTTTTTTGTCACCTTACATCACAAAAAGTGTAATAGCAAGCGATCAAAAAGTCATACGCACCCCAAAATTGTACCAATCAAACCGTCATGTCATTACACAAGAAATGATACCCTACCTAAGAGAATCGCCCAAAAAAAATAAAAAACATGGCTCTCAGACTATGGTGACATTAAAACATGATTATTTATTATTATTTTTTTAAATGATATTAGTGTATAAAACTTAAATAAATTAAAAAAGTATACATATTAGGTATCTACGCGTCAGTATCAGCCTTCTCTTCAAAAATATCACATGATTTAACCCCTCAGGTGAACATCGTAAAAATAATAATATAAAAACAGTGTAAAAAAGTAATTTTGTCACCTTACGTCACAAAAAGTGTAATAGCAAGCGATCAAAAAGTCATACGCACCCCAAAATTGTACCAATAAAACCATTATCTCATTCGGCAAAAAATGATACCTTACCTAATAGAATCGCTCAAAAAATAAACAAACTATGGCTCTCAGACTATGGTGACACTAAAACATGATTTATTTATTTTTGTTTCAAAATATTAGTGTATAAAACTATAAAAATATCACATGATTTAACCCCTCAGATAAACACCGTAAAAATAAAAAAAACTGTGTAAAAAAGCCATTTTGTCACCTTACATCACAAAAAGTGTAATAGCAATCGATCAAAAAGTCATATGCACCCCAAAATTGCACTAATCAAACCGTAATCTCATACTGAAAAAAAATTTGCCCAAAAATAATTTTAAAAAAAATATGGCTTTCAGAATATGGATACACTAAAAAATCTTTTTTTTTTCAAAAATGTATTTATTATGTAAAACTGAAACAAACAACCCAAAAAAGTTGTCATATTTGGTATTGTCGCATCCGTAACAACCTGCTCTATAAAAATAGCTCATGTTCTAACCTGTGAGATGAACGTTGTAAATAATAAAAAATAAAAACAGTGGCAAAACAGCTATTTTTTTGTTCCATTGCCTCACAAAAAGTGTAATACAGAGCAACCAAAAATCATCTGTACCCTAAAATAGTACCAACAAAACTTCCAGCTTATCCAGTAGTTTCCAAAATGGGGTCACTTTTTTGTAGTTTCTTCTCTAGGGGTGCATCAGGTGCAGGGGCTGGGCCCCATAGCAAAAAAGAATTATGCCCCCCCCCTGGATCTCCTACCCCCACATACCTCTCAGACCTTGCCGCCACATCCGTGGCTCCTCATGCACTTGCGATGGTTACGTGTAGGACTTTGCACAGACAGTTGGTCACTGGCAACGCATTTGTGCCAGTGTAGGAAATGTATGAATCTAAATGTCTGTGTATTAAAGTAGGACTAGTCAGAATTGCCGCCCAGACTGCGGGACCACTCTAGGGGTCAAGTCCTGGGAAAAAAAGTATCTGAACTCACCCAAGATCCACTGCCACCCCTACCCCCCCAAAATAAAATTATATATATATATATTTTGCAGAAAATGCAGTGCAACATGAAACTGTAATTTGCGCTATATGTCTGTCATAACATAATTTGTCTCTTTCATATTATAATGCTCCCTTTATATATATTTTACTTACAGTTCTGAAGACTCAGGGGTGCTGGAATGCTTTGCCTTTAGGGGTGCTGGCAGGCTTCAGGCCTCAGTGTGCTGGCCAGGCTTGGCTTCAGCGGGTGCTGGCTGGCTCGCCTCAGGGTGCTGGCTAGCTCAGCCTCAGGGTGCTGGCTGCTTGTAGCCTCAGGGGTGCTGGCTGGCTTAGCCTTCATGGGTGCATGAATGGGCTTGGCTGCTCAGGGGTGCGGGCTGGCCCTATCCTCAGGGTGGACAGGGTGGCTTGGCCGCAGGGGTGCTGGTGGCTTTGGGACCTCAGGGGTGCTGAGCAGTCTTTGCCTCAGGGTGGCTGCCAGCTTGGCCGTGCAAATGAGTGTGGGAGACTGGTGAGGCCTTTTTCTCCAAGCTGCTCCGGACTAAAAAAATTTTTATTATACCTCAGATCAGAACACCAATCAGACCGCACCAATGTTAATCAGACCTCAGATAACAGCCCCCAATAAGATCCCCAAAGTTAATAAGGATACCCCTTCAGAATACACCTCAGCTCAGACCGCAATATGAATGACCCCCCAAACAGACCTCAGATAAGAGCCCCATGCCTTATAGCACCCCCAGTAGCCTCATAGAGGCCCCCATTAGCCTCATAGCACCCCTAGTAGCCTCTCCACCAGCCCCCAGTGCCTCTCATCCAGGCTCCCAGTGCTCTCACACAGCGGGCCCGCCAGTGCCTCTCTATCAGCCCCCAGGCAGCGCATCTCTATCAGCCCCCAGTCAGTGCCTCTCACCAGCCCCCAGTACCCAGCTCCATCAGCCCCCGTGCGCCCTCCCCGGTATTAAAATCATTGGTGGGCAGTTCGCCCTCTCCCCTGTATTAAAATCATTGGTGGGCAGTGCACCCTCCCCCCTCCCCTTTATTAAAATCATTGGTGGGCAGTGTGCCCCCCTCCCCTGTATTAAAATCATTGGTGGGCAGTGCCGCCCTCCATCCCCCGGTATTAAAATCATTTGGTGGGCATTGCGGCCCCTCCTCCCCTCCCCAGTATTAAAATCATTGGTGGGAAGTGCAACCCTCCCCCGGTATTAACCCCTTAAGGACACAGCCTTTTAGTACACCTTAGGTCCCACCGGCCATTTTTTGCAAATCTGACCAGAGTCCCCTTTAAGTGCTGATAACTTTTAAAACGCTTTGACTTATCCAGCCGTTCTGAGATTGTTTTTTCGTCACATATTGAACTTCATGACACTGGTAAAATGAAGTCAAAAAAATTATTTTTTTTTGCACCAAAATATACCTATTTTAACAAAACTTTGAAAAAATTAGCAAATTTTCAAAAGTTTCATGTTTCTCTACTTCTGTAATACATAGTAATACCCCCAAAAATTGTGATGGACTTTACATTCCCCATATGTCTACTTCATGTTTGAATTGTTTTGGGAATGATATTTTTATTTTTTGGGGATGTATAAGGCTTAGACGTTTAGAAGCAAATCTTGAAATTTTTCAGAAATTTACAAAAACTAAATTTTTAGGGACCAGTTCAGGTCTCAAGTCACTTTGCGAGGCTTACATAATAGAAACCACCCAAAAATGACCCCATCTAAGGAAACTACACACACCCCTCAAGGTATTCAAAACTGATTTTGCATACGTGTTAACCCTTTAGGTGTTGCACAAGAGTTATTGGCAAAAGGGGAGGAAAGTTTGAGAATTTCATTTTTTGTCTAATTTTTCATTTTAACCCAATTTTTTCCACTAACAAAATCAAGGGTTAACAGCCAAACAAGACTGTATCTTTATTGCCCTGACTCTGCCGTTACAGAAACACCCCAAATGTGGCCGGTAAACTACTGTACGGCCACACAGCGGGGCGTAGAGTGAAAGGTGCGCCGTATGGTTTTTGGAAGGGCTGATTTTTATGGACTGTGTTTATTTACACCATGTCCCCATTTGAAGCCCCCCTGATGCACCCCTAGAGGAGAAACTCCCTAAAAGTGACCCCATCTAAGAAACTACACCCCTCAAGGTATTCAAAACTGATTTTACATACATCGTTAACCCTTTAGGTGTTGCACAGGAGTTATTGGCAAATGGCGATGAAATTTGAGAATTTCATTTTTTTGCCTAATTTTCCATTTTAACCCATTTTTTCCACTAACAAAGCAAGGGTTAACAGCCAAACAAGACTGTATCTTTATTGCCCTGACTCTGCTGTTTACAGAAACACCCCATATGTGGCCGTAAACTACTGTACGGGCACACAGCGGGGCGTAGAGTGAAAGGTGCGCCGTTTGGTTTTTGGAGGGCTGATTTTGCTGGACTGTTTTTTTGGCACCATGTCCCATTTGAAGCCCCCCTGATGCACCCCTAGAGTAGAAACTCCATAAAAGTGACCCCATCTAAGAAACTACACCCCTCAAGGTATTCAAAACTGATTTTACAAACTTTGTTAACCCTTTAGGTGTTGCACAAGATTTAATAGAAAATAGAGATACAATTTCAAAATTTCACTTTTTTGGCAGATTTTCCATTTTAATATTTTTTTTCCAGTTACAAAGCAAGGGTTAACAGCCAAACAAAACTCATTATTTATGGCCCTGATTCTGTAGTTTACAGAAACACCCCATATGTGGTCGTAAACTGCTGTACGGGCACACGGCAGGGCGCAGAAGGAAAGGAACGCCATACGGTTTTTGGAAGGCAGATTTTGCTGGACAGTTTTTTTTTACACCATGTCCCATTTGAAGCCCCCCTGATGCACCCCTAGAGTAGAAACTCCAAAAAAGTGACCCCATTTTAGAAACTACGGGATAGGGTGGAAGTTTTGTTGGTACTAGTTTAGGGTACATATGATTTTTGGTTGCTCTATATTACACTTTTTGTGCGGCAAGGTAACAAGAAATAGATTTTTTGGCACGTTTTTATTATTTGTTATTTACAACATTCATCTGACAGGTTAGATCATGTGGTAATTTTATAGAGCAGGTTGTCACGGACGCGGCGATACACAATATGATTACAATTTTTTTTATTTATGGAAGTTTTTACACAATGATTTCATTTTTAAAACAAAAAAAAATGTTTTAGTGTCTCCCATAGTCTAAGAGCCATAGTTTTTTCAGTTTTTGGGCGATTATCTTAAGTAGGTTCATTTTTTGCGGATGTGATACTGACGTTTGACTTGGCATCTATTTTGGGGTGCATATGACTTTGTGATTGCTTGCTATTACACTTTTTGTGAAGTAAGATGACAACAAATGTCTTTTTTTACACCGTTTTTATTTAAATTTTTTTACAGGTGGTCATCTGAGGGGTTAGATCATGTGATATTTTTATAGAGCCGGTCGATACGGACGCGGCGATACCTAATATGTATACTTTTTTTTTTATTTATGTAAGTTTTACACAATGATTTCATTTTTTGAAAACAAAAAAATCATGTTTAGTGTTTCCATAGTCTAAGAGCCATAGTTTTTTTCAGTTTTTGGGCGATTATCTTGGGTAGGGTATGATTTTTGCGGATGAGATGACGGTTTGATTGGTACTATTTTGGCGTACATGCGACTTTTTTGATCACTTGTATTACCTTTTTTGGGAAGATAAGGTGGGCAAATTTCAATTTCATCATAGTTTTTATTTTTAATTTTTATGGCGTTCACCGTTCGGGTAAAGTAACTTAACCGTTTTATAGATCAGGTCGTTACGGACGCGGCGATACCAACATGTGTATGGAAATTTTATTTTTTTCATTTTTAATCAGTGATAAATGGTGTTTTTTGATTTTTACTTTTTTTTCACTTTTTTTAATTTTTTATTTTGACCCAGACCCCACTTGGTTCTTGATGATCCAGTGGGTCTGATGTCTGTATATTACAGTACAGAACAATATATATTGTACTGTACTGTATTTTACTTACACTGAACAGATCTATGCCTTTCAGCACAGAGATCTGTTCAGCACCCATGGACAGCAGGACGCCTGAGAGGCGTCCTGTTGCCATGGGAAACTTCCCCGTCTGCTCAGAACTGCGCAGACGGGGAAGGGTAAGCACAGGGCTGAGGGGGGCTCTCTGGGGGCTCTCTCCCTCTCCCATCGGGGGGCTGCAAAGGCACAGCAGCCCCCCGATGGGAGAGGGAGGGAGCTCCCTGCGCTGTTAACCTTTTCCATACAGCGGTCCGTACGGACCGCTGTATGGAAAGGGTTAACGGCTGACATCGCATCGCAGATGTCAGCCGTTTATACCAGGGTGCCAGCAATGTGCTGGCACCCTGGTATACCCACTAGAAACCAACGATTATACAGGGGGAGGCGGGCGGGGGATCGCGATCCCGCCTGCCGCACCGCCCGCCTCCCGCACCGCCCGCACTGCCCGCAACCCTCCCCCTGCACCTCCCACCGGGCTAAAATCACTCGGGGGGTGCAGGGGGAGGGATACAGATCTATTTTAGGAATACTAAAGTTTCTGATCCCCGCGGTCAGGGACCGCAGGGATCAGAAACTGCAGAAATCGTAGCAAACCGCAGGTCTGAATTGACCTGCGGTTTGCCGCGATCGCCGACATGGGGGGGTCACGGGACCCCCCCGCGCATTTAGCCTAGGTGCCTGCTCGATGATTTGAGCAGGCACCGGGTTCCGATCACTGCCGGCCGGGCGGCAGTGATCGGAACAACACATGACGTACCGGTACGTCATGTGTCCTTAAGTACCAGGACATCATGACGTACCGGTACGTCATGTGTCCTTAAGAGGTTAAAATCATTAGTGGGCAGTGCGCCCTCCCCCTCTCCCCAGTATTAAAATCATTGGTGGGCAGTACGCCCCCCCTCTTCAGTATTAAAATCATTAGAGGGCAGTGAGCCCTCCCCCCCTCCCCAGTATTAAAATCATTGGTGGGCAGTGCACCCTCCCCCACCCCCCCCCCCCCCCCAACATTGGTGGCAGCGGCAGTTACAATCGAAGTCCCAGCAGTGTAATGCTGGGGCTCCGATCGGTTACCATGGCAGCCAGGACGCTACTTGAAGTCCATGCTGCCATGGTCAGTAGTCAGCAGGCATACTTACATGCGCTGTGGCCCGCCCGACAAGCCTTCCTTCTTCTTGTAACTCGTCACAGGGTCTGTGCGGCGCATTGCTTATGCAATTGCGACCGCTTGCGACCCTTATAGCTACGCCTGTGATCAGGGGTTCTTCAAAATGTGACATGGCAAGTTAAAATTATCCCAGTAAAATCTGCACTCCAAAAAACCATATGGCGTTCCTTTCCTTCTGCGCCCTGTCGTGTGGCCATAACAGCAGTTTTTGATCACAATATGGGGTGTTTTCTGTAAACTACAGTATCAGGGCAATAAATATAGAGTTTTGTTTGGCTGTTAATCTTTGCTTTGTTAGCGGCAAAAAAATTATTAAAATGGAAAATCTGCCAAAAAAGTGATATTCTGAAATTTCATCTCTATTTTCCATTAATTCTTGTGGAACATCTAAAGGTTTAAAATAGTTTGTAAAATCAGTATTAAATACCTTGAGGGGTGTAGTTTCTAAAATTGGGTCACTTTTTTGGAGTTTCTACTCTAGGGGTGCATCAGGGTAGCTTCAAATCGGACATGGTGTCAAAAAAACAGTCCATCAAAATCTGCCTTCTAAAAACCATATGGCGTTCCTTTCCTTCTGCGCCCTGCCGTGTGGCCATACAGCAGTTTTTAACCACATATGGGGTGATTCTGTAAACTACAGAATCAGGGCAATAAATATTGAGTTTTGTTTGGATGTTAACCCTTGCTTTGTAACTGGAAAAAAAAGGATTAAAATGGAAAATCTGCCAAAAAAGTGAAATTCAGAAATTTCATCTCCATTTCCCATTAATTCTTGTGGAAAACCTAAAGGGTTAACAAAGTTTCTAAAATCAGTTTTTAATACCTTGAGGGGTGTAGTTTCCAAAATGGGGTAATTTTTGGGAGGTTTCTATTATGTAAGCCTCACAAAGTGACTTCAGACCTGAAATGGTCCTTAAAAAGTGGGTTTTGGAAATTTTCTGAAAAATTCAAGTATTGCTTCTAAACTCATACGCCTTATAAGCTTCTATACATCCCTACAACATTCACAAAAATGATCCAAAAATGAAGGTAAGACATATGGGGAATGAAAAAGTAATACCAATTTTAGGATGTATCACTATCTGTTTTAAAAAGGCATTGAATATTGACAATTTGGAAAGTTGCAAATTATCAAAATTTTTGGTAAATTTTGTCTTTTTTTATAAAATAAAAATGAAATATTTGGATAAAAATTTACCACTGTCATGAAGTACAATATTTGACAAGAAAACAATCTAAGAATGACTGGATAAGTAAAAGTGTTTAAAGTTATCACCACATAAAGTTACACCATGTCAGATTTACAAAAATCAGTCAGGTCCTAAAGGTGAAAAATGGCCCCGGACCTTAAGGGGTTAAAACGGTTTTACTTATCCAAGCCATTCTGAGACTCTTTTCTCATCACATATTGTACTTCATGACAGTGGTAAATTTGAATCAAAATATTTCATTTTTATTTATAAAAAAATACCAAAGTTGAATAAAAATTTTGATAAATTCGCAACTTTCGCAAATGTCAATTTCTCTGATTTTAAAACAGATAGTAATACCTCATAATAGTTATTACTTTAGATTTCCCATATGTCTACTTAATGTTTGGAAAATTTTGTGAATGCCATTTTTATTTTTAGGGACATTAGAAGGCTTAGAAGTTTAGAAGCTAATCTTGAAATTTTTCCGAAAATTTTCCAAAAAACCCATTTTTTTAAGGACCAGTTCAGGTCCTGAAATTCCCTTTGTGAGGCTTACATAATAGAAACCACCCAATTTTAGAAAATAAACCCCTCAAGGTATAAAAACTGATTTTTTCAAACATTGTTAATCCTTTAGGTGTGTGGCCACAAGAATTATATGAAAAATGGACATGAAATTTCTGAATTTCACTTTTTTGGCTATTTTGCCATAATTTTTTTTTTCAGATAACAAAAGCAAAGTTTTTACAACAAAACAAAACTCAATATTTATTGGCCTGATTCTGTACTTTACAGAAAAACCCCATATGTTGTCATAAACTGCTGTACGTCACACAGTATTGCGCCGAAGGAAAGGAACACCATATGGATCTTAAAGGACTGTTCTTTTTACGCCATGTCCCATCTGAAGACCCCCTGATGCACCCCTAGAGTAGAAACTCCAAACAAGTGACCCTATTTTGGAAACTACGGGATAAGGTGTCAGTTTTGTTGGTACTATTTTAAGGTACAGATGATTTTTGGTTGCTCAATTACACTTTTTGTTAGGCAAGGTAACAAAAAAATTGTTGTTTTGGTACTGTTTTTATTTTTTGCTACTTACAACGTTCATCTGACAGGTTAGATCATGAGCTATTTTTATAGAGCCAGTTGTTATGGACGTGTCAATACCAAATATGACATTTTTGTTGTTGTTTGTTTCAGTTTTAATAAATAATAAAGCATTTTTGAAAAAAATGATTTTTTTTGTCTCTATAGTCTGAAAGCCATAGTTTGGTTTATTTTTTGGGCGACTGTCTTATGTAGGGGCTAATTTTTTTCAGTATGAGATGATGGTTTGATTGGTACTATTTTAGGGTGCATGACTTTTTGATCACTTGGTATTACACTTTTTATAATGTAAGGTGACATAAAAATGGCTTTTCTTACAACGTATTTTTTTTTTTTTACGGTGTTCATCTGAGGGGTTAGGTCATGTGATATTTTTATAGAGCATGTCGTTACAGAGGTGGCAATATCTAATATATATACTTTTTAAATTTCTTTAAGTTTTACACAATAACAGCCTTTTTTAAAATAAATAATGTTTTAGTGTTTTCATATTCTGAGAGCCATAGTTTCTTTATTTTTTGAGCGATTGTCTAAGGTAGGGTATAATTTTTGCTGGATGAGGTGATGGTTTTATTGGCACTATTTTGGGGTGCGTATGACTTTTTGATCGCTTGCTATTACACTTTTTGTGATGAAAGGTGACAAAATGGCTTAAAAATGGGGTTAAATCATGCAATATTTTCATAGAGAAGGTTGTTACGGACGTGTCGATACCTAATATGCATACTTTTTTATTATTTAAGTTTTATACGCTATTATCAATTTTGCAACAAAACAAAAATCATGTTTTAGTATCTCAATAGTCTGAAAGCCATAGTTTTTTTTAGCCGATTGTCTTAGGTAGGGTATAATTTTTGCGGGATGAGATGATTGTTTGGTACAGTTTTGGGGTGTGTATGACGTTTTGATTGCTTGCTATTACACTTTTAGTGATGTAAGGTGACAAAAAAATGTTTTTTTTACATGTTTTTTTTTATGGTGTCAGGTTGTTACGGTTGCGGCGATACCTAATATGTATACTTTTTTATATTTTTTTACATTTAACATAATAAAAGTATTTTTTAAACAAAAAAAAATCATGTTTTAGTGTCTCCATAGTCTGAGAGTCATAGTTTTTTTTGGGCAATTTATGTAGGGGCTAATTTTTTGCGGGATGAGGTGATAGTTAGATTGGTACTATTTTTTTAGGCATGCGCCCTTTTGATCGCTTCGTGTTGCACTTTTAGCGATGTACGGTGACAAAAATAGAATTTTTTTTTTTTTTTTTTTTTTTACGGTGTCTATCGATAGGATGGATCATGTGATATATTTATAGAGACGGTCGTTACAGATGCGGCGATAACTAATATGTGTTAATTCTTTTTGTTTCTATTATAAAATCAGGGGAAAGGATTTTTTTCTATTTTTTTTACTTGAAACTTAATTTTTCGATTGAAAACACATTTTTTTTACATTTTTTTAAACTTTATTTCTGTCCTACTCTGGGACTTCAACTTTTAGGGGTCTGATCCCCTCTGCAATGTATTACAATACATCTGTATTGTAATGCATTGCCTGTTAGTGGATTACACAGAGTAATACACTAGCAGGTTGCCTAGGAGACCAAGACTGAGGCTGGATTTCCTGGGCACCCGTAGAAGGCAGGTTCCCATGCCATGCAAGGCATTGGGCAGCCTCTGCACGGCATCGAGCTACCTTATCACACATCGGGTCCCCGCCACAGCAGCAGGGGACCCGATGCGCTCCTCCACCCGCCGCAAAACCGGCGGGGATGACAGCGACATTACTTGCGCTATACCTCCTGTATGTTTGTGCATTCTAAATATCAGTGACATTCATTCAGTGTAATTTTTTATTAGGCGGTGGTGACAGCGACATTACTTGTGCTATACCTACTATTTAACGTGTGCACATCCTAAAAATATCTGTGACATTCTGAGTACTTTATTTGCGCATACACTTACAAAACCTGTGCTACAGTACGTGAGACATACTTGCAATCATATATACCATTTAATATGTGCAAGGTGAGCAGTAAGGGACAGGGAAGTGGTCGTGCTACTGATGGTGCAAGCAGAGGCAGTGGCCCTGGGCGCAGTATAACTGTGTTTGCTGCCAGAGCACAAGAAACACACTCATCCACGATACCTAGCTTCATGTCCCAGTTTGCAGGGCGGCGCAGGACACCACTCTCGAGGTCAGACCAGTGCGACCAGGTGATTGCAGCAGATAAAGCTTCCAGTCGGATAAGCACCACCCTGACTTCCACAAAGTCCAGTCTCAGTAGCCAAGAGTCTGGTCAGCAAAATACTCACCCTGATACTCTTTCCACCTAGAATGGAGAGTCTTTGCAAACAAGTGATCCCACACTCGGATATTCCGAGGAGCTGTTTTCATCGCCATTCCTTGATTTGGGCCTCTCGCCAAGCCCGCTTGAAGAGGGACATGAGGAGATCTTGTGCTCTGATTCCCAAACTCTTGAGCAGCCAAAGTCAGATGAAGATGATGTTGGGGAATGGCAATTAGCGTTTCACAAGGTGAATGATGATGATGAGACACAGTTGCCATTAAGTCAACGGCAATTAGTGTCTCAAGAGGTTCATGATGAGGATGAGACACAGTTGTCAATAACTGAGGTCAACAAGTCAGGAGCATGACCAGAATCAGGAAGTGGAAAAGTTGGTGCTGGACGATGAAGTCACTGACCAAACCTGGGAACATGGCAAGCCGAGCGAGGATAGCAGTACAGAGGTGGAGGGATCAGCAGCACCGCAACAGGCTGGAAGAGGCAGTGGGGTGGCAAAAAGGAGATGGCGGGCCACACCAAACAGGCCCACAACTGTTCCCCGGAGCACCCTCTTGCGGCAATCTCCCTTGCCAAGGGGTAGGTGTTCTGCAGTCTGGCGCTTTTTTGAGGAAAGTGCGGACGATAAAAGAATTGTCATTTGCAACCTCTGCCGTACCAAAATGAGCAGGGGCGTGAACACTAGCAACCTCACCACCACCAGCATGGCATAAAAGCACCCTAATAGGTGGGCCGAACGCCTGGGTCCACAACCAGTGTCTGCGGGTCACACCACTGCCTCCTCTTCCCCTGTGTTACATGCTGGTCAATCCCCTGTCCAAGACGCAGGCCCAGATGCCTCCCGCCATGCACCTGGACCTTCGCAAGCACCATCAGCTAGCACATCCACTTCTGTGTCCCAGCACAGAGTACAGATGTCTGTACCCCAGGCCTTTGAACGAAAGTGCAAATAGCCAGCCACAAACCCACAGACCATAGCACTAAATGTGCATATTTCCAAATTGCTGGCCTTGGAAATGTTGCCATTTAGGCTTGTGGACACTGAGGATTTCCGCAGCCTGATGGCTACGGCTGTCCGGCGGTACTCTGTCCCCAGCCGCCAATATTTTTCACGGTGTGTAGTCCCAGCCTTACACCAGCATGTGTCCCGTAACATCATCCTTACCCTGAACAATGCAGTTATTGGGAATGTCCACTTAAGGACTGACACATGGATAAGTGCTTTCGGCCAGGGACGCTACATTTCCCTGAAGGCACACTGGTTGAACGTTGTGGAAGTCATACCTTGGGATGGCACAGGTGCTACTGATGCCAAATATTGCGAGCCCTACTTTCATCAGGTCTTACGCCGCCACCTGCGTTAGTGGCTGCAACTCACCATTCTCCTCCTCCGCCTCCTCCTCCACTTCCACCTCTGAATTATCATCTTGCAGCACTAGTCAGCCATCAGTCAGTAGCTGGAAGCAGTGTAGTACTGCAGTGGGGAAGTGCCAACAGGCCATGCTTAAACTAATTTGCTTAGGTGACAAACAGCACACCGCCATAGAGCAGGGTATAAGGGACCAGACTGAGCTGTGGCTCTCGCCACTCAACCTACAACCATGCATGGTTGTGTCTGATAATGGCCGTAACTTGGTGGCGGCTTTGGAGCTCGGCAAGCTCACACGTGTTCAATCTAGTGGTTCAGCGGTTTCTCAAAACCTACACCAATTTGCCTGAGCTACTGGTGAAGGTGCGCCGCGTGTGTGCCCGTTTCCGCAAGTCATCAACAGCTTCCACCGGTCTGGCAAACGCTGCAGCAGCATTTTCAATTGCCAGCTCACCGACTGTTGTTCAAAGTGAGCACGCGCTGGCACTCCACGTTCAACATGTTGGCCAGGCTTTGTGAGCAGCAGAGTGCAGTAGTGGAATACCAGCTGAAACATGGTCGTCATCTTTCCAGTCAGCTTCCGCTCTTCACAAGCGAGGAGTGTGCATGGATGTCTGACCTCTGTGAGGTTTTACGCAACTTTGAGGAATCAACACAGATTATCAGCGTAACCATCCCACTTCTGTGTCTACTCAAACGTTCGCTGCTCACAATTAAGGCGGATGCTTTGCATGTGGAAGAGATGAAAATGGGGGAAGAAATTTCACAGGGTGATAGCCAGACCACCCTCAGTTCGTCTTCTCAGCGCGAATTGGATGATGAGAAGGAGGAAGAGCAGGAGATGGTTGCCTCCGCTACAGAGGGTAGTACCCATGGAGGTTTTATTCCATCTGTTCAGCGTGGATAGGTAGAAGAGGAGGAAGAGGATGAGGAGATTGAGAGTCATCCTCCTGATGAGGACAGCAAAGTCTTGTCTGTTGGGACTCTGGCACAAATGGCTGACTTTATGTTAGGCTGCCTTTCCAGTGACCATTGCATTGTATGCATTTTGGCCAACACCGATTACTGGTTGTTCACATTTCTCGACCCCCGATACAAAGAGAACTGCTCATCTCTCATTTATGTGGTGGAGATGACGATCAAAATGATGCAATACCAGAAGGCCCTTGTGGAAAAATTGCTCCAAAAATGTATAGCTGACAACAATGGCTGCAGAGTACGTAGTTCCTTGGCCAACCGAGGAGGGGAGACAAAGGGAACACACACCAGTTCCAACAGAGGCAGGGAAGCACTCTCTAAGGCCTGCAACAGTTTTATGACACCCCGCCAGCACCCTCAACCTGATGCACGGCCTAGTGTCACAAGGAGCAAAAATCTTTGGAAGATGGTGAAAGAGTTTGTAGCAGATAGTGTCAGCTTCCTTAGTGATCCCTGTGTGCCTTACAACTATTAGGTGTCCAATAGTTGTAAGGCACCCGATAGTTGCAAGGCACCTATTGGGTGTCCAAGCTAGACACGTGGCACAAACTGTCGCTCTATGCCTTGGAGTTGCTGCCCTGCCCTGCCGCCAGCGTTTTGTCAGAGTGTATTTAGTGCTGTTGGGGGCATAATAACTGATACGCGCATCCACCTGTCAACTGAAAATGCTGACCGGTTGACTCTTATAAAAATAAACAAGGCCTGGATTGCCCCTGACTTCTCTAGTCCACCAGAGGAAAGTGGCTGAACATAAAGGTGCTCTAAATGTGTTTTTTTATTGTGTATTGAATACACTGTATTCCCATGCACTCCTTCCACCACTAAAAAGGGTATTTGGTTCAATCTCCCTTTTCTTGTCCTCCTCCTCCATCATATCAATATGCTTATTAGGCTGCCATCGCTCCTAAGCGGGCCCTCACCCATAATGTTTTTGAGGGTCAAAAGCAGGCCCTCACCCATAATGTTTTTGAGGGTCACCAGCAGGCCCTCAACAATAATGTTTTAGAGGGTCAGCTCAGCAGCAGATCCTCACCCCTAAATTTTTAGATGGTCAACTCGGCAGCAGGCCCTCGCCCACAACATTTTTTAGATGGTCAGCTTGGCAGCAGGCCCTCACCCACCAATTTTTTTAGATGGTCAGCTCGGCAGCAGGCCCTCGCCCACAATTTTTTTAGATTGTCAGCTTAGCAGCAGGCCCTTCGCCAACAACATTTTTTAGATGGTCAGCTCGCCAGCAGGCCCTAGCTCGCAAAATTTTTTAGATGGTCAGCTCGGCAGCAGGCCCTCGTCCATAATGTTTTAGATGGACAGCTCGCCAGCAGGTCCTCGCCCACAGAATTCTTTAGATGGTCAGCTCGGCAGCAGGCCTTCGCCAACAAATTTTTTTAAATGGTCAGCTCGGCAGCAGGCCCTCGCCCACAATTTTTTTTAGATGGTCAGCTCGGTAGCAGACCCTCTCCCATAATGTTTTAGATTGTAAGCTCAGCAGCAGGCCCTCACCCATAATTTTTTCCATGGTCAGATCAGCTGCAGGCCCTCGCCTCTAAAGTTTTATATGGTCAGCTCAGCAGCAGGCCCTTGCCCATAATGTTTTAGATGGTCAGATCAGCAGCAGGCACTCGACCCTTATGTTTTAGAGAGCCAGCTTAGCAGCAGACCCTCACCCCTAATGTTTTAGATGGTCAGCTCAGCAGCAGACCCTCACCCCTAATGTTTTAGATGGTAGGGTCAGCAGCAGGCACTTGCCCTAATATTTTAGAGGGTCACCAGCAGGCCCTTGCGCCTAATGTTTTGAGGGTCACCAGCAGGTAATCAATCATAATTTTAAGGGTGTGTATGATGACCTACTTTATATGCAATAAAGGGTGTATCGGAGTGCCAATTCTTTGACATTTTTGGCAGCCCTTTCACTTAGTGCATAGGCTATATGAGTGTAGGAGTCACACTACCTGAACAATTTTACCACAATGTGATTGAGGTCCTCCTTTATGTGATTTACAGGTTGCATCAGAGTGCCTCTCCCTTGTAATTTTTGGCAGCACTTGCACTTTATATACAAGTAAATATACAGAAAAAAAAATTCCTAACAATTTTTCCTCTAAAATCAATTTTATCTATGGTTTTGTGCGTATTATTGTCAGTCTGTAAAAGTGGCTTACTACTCGGACAACATCGTTCCCAGCAGCACCCTTGGAGTCTGAGATGCATCCAGACATCCTCCCCATGCTGTTCCCGAACCATTTCAGTGGTGTTTCCATCAATTTTTGACCTTTTCCTATGAACCAGGTACCCTCCCCTCTTCAGAGCAGGGGGTGCATGATTTAATGCTCGGGTTCTCCCATTGACTTCCATTGTGCTCTGGTGCTCGGTAGAGCACCCGAGCATCCCGAGGTGTTCTTCTCAAGCACCCAAGCACTTTGGTGCTCGACCGACACTAATCAACTCCTATCAATATGTGTTATATAGGAGAGATAGAAAAGATGTCCCTAATCCCTTCCCTATTTCTATTTATTCCCTGCCTAGGAACGGAATTCGAACCTCCTAGTCACCCTAAAAAGTCCCTAACACAGAAAAGAGTCCCATCACCATAGTAACAAACAATTGATGTCCAGTAGTCAAGTCAGGGTAATTAGTTATTCACACCTTACTAAAGTACAAAAATAAAATTAAAATAAAACAATAATAATGATGGATAATGTATAATAGCATACACTTAGATCCCACTAAGTCCCAAAGTGTTTCACTGTGCCAATGGGCACAAGCTCATCAGGGGACAACAAAAAGATGGAATAGTATCCATATCAATACTTATTTAATAAGGTAAACTAATAAATCAGGTATATAAGGTGGCAACCTGGCCTTCTTTTATGTGCCACTCTGGATAAATAAAAAAAATAGCCCCCTCAAATATAGTCAGCAGTATGGCACTAAGAATACAAATCAGTACATCTTGTATTCGGCCAGTAGGGTCTGATACTTGCGCTTATGCAGCATGCCCGTAGATAAATAGCGATTCTGTGCCTGGTGGGTTCCAGTGGCAGCCAGGGATCTTGTGCTGTAGGTAATAGAAGCACCGGTCCTCGGTATGGAGCCAATACATGATACATGTGATAGGAAGGAGGGCTAGTCTGTGCGATGCTGTACCCTGCTGCTGTTGGGAATGGGACCATGTCCATGGAGAAGGAGGTTGAGGAGACAGATAAGTGCTTGCTGTGGGAAACAGCCTCATGATATAGTGGGAGGGGGTCAGAAAGACCTGGTCATGTTGCTGGGACACTGCCTCTCCACTGCCAGTGGGCCTTGAAAGACATGTACTTTCCCAGACTATAACAGCTGTTCCAGGTGTCCACCGTTGAGTGCAGCTTGCTGCACAGTGAGAATTGCAAGGAGTGGCCTGCATTCTCTGCCACATGAGAGTACAAGGCTCTATTACAATGATACTACAACTACTGCACCACCAGCAATGTGGCCAGGTGAGGGTTCAGCTTGTAGACAAGCTAATTGCTTTTGGAGAAAAGTTTTTTTTTGGCCACAAGTTCTGTCATAGATGTTTAACTACTAAGCTGAGGACAAGAAGGAGTCTTAGCTGGAGAAGAAGAAGGTGATGATGATGACACAGATACCGTACTGCTGGAAACTGAATATACGTAAACTGATGATTGAGACCCGACCCTTAATATTGCATTAAAACTCCCAGGTAAATTGTTACCCTAGCCTGTCTACTGGTATCACTTATATGCTGGTTTAATTAAATTAAACAAGTCCCAATAAATTTTAATTGCAACAATAAATGGACAATTGAGGATTGACACTAAATACACACAGGTAAATTGCTTCTGCACCTTGGGTATTGATTCAGTAATCACATATATACACTGCTCAAAAAAATAAAGGGAACACAAAAATAACACATCCTAAATCTGAATTAATTAAATATTCTGAAATACTTTGTTCTTTACATAGTTGAATGTGCTGACAACAAAATCACACAAAAATAAAAAAATGGAAATCAAATTTTTCAACCCATGGAGGTCTGGATTTGGAGTCACACTCAAAATAAAGAGGAAAAAACACACTACAGGCTGATCCAAACCTTTGATGTAATGTCCTTAAAACAAGTCAAAATGAGGCTCAGTAGTGTGTGTGGCCGCCACGTGCCTGTATGACCTCCCTACAATGCCTGTGCATGCTCCTGATGAGTTGGCGGACGGTCTCCTGAGGGATCTCCTCCCAGACCTGGACTAAAGCATCTGCCAACTCCTGGACAGTCTGTGGTGCAACGTGACGTTGGTGGATAGAGCGAGACATGATGTCCCAGATGTGCTCAAATTGGATTCAGGTCTGGGGAACGGGCGGGCCATTCCATAGCATCAATGCCTTCGTCTTGCAGGAACTGCTGACACATTCCAGCCACATGAGGTCTAGCATTGTCTTGCATTAGGAGGAACCCAGGGCCAACCGCACCAGCATATGGTCTCACAAGGGGTCTGAGGATCTCATCTCGGTACCTAATGGCAGTCTGGCTACCTCTGGCGAGCACATGGAGGGCTGTGCGGCCCTCCAAAGAAATGCCACCCCCACACCATTACTGACCCAATTGCCAAACCGGTCATGCTGGAAATTTGATTGCAGGCAGCAGAACGTTCTCCACAGAGTCTCCAGACTCTGTCACGTCTGTCCACATGTGCTCAGTGTGAACCTGCTTTCATCTGTGAAGCGCACAGGGCGCCAGTGGCGGAATTTGCCATCTTGGTGGTCTTGGCAAATGCCAAACGTACCTGCACGGTGTTGGGCTGTAAGCACAAAACCCCCACCATGTGGACGTCTGGGCCCTCATATCACCCTCAGGAGTCTGTTTCTGACCGTTTGAGCAGACACATGCACATTTGTGGCCTGCTGGAGGTCATTTTGCAGGGCTCTGGCAGTGCTCCTCCGGTTCCTCCTTCCACAAAGGCGGAGGTAGCGGTCCTGCTGCTGGGTTGTTGCCCTCCTACGGCCTCCTCCACGTCTCCTGATGTACTGGCCTGTCTCCTGCTAGCGCCTCCATGCTCTGGACACTACGCTGACAGACACAGCAAACCTTCTTGTCACAGCTCGCATTGATGTGCCATCCTGGATAAGCTGCACTACCTGAGCCACTTGTGTGGGTTGTAGACTCCGTTTCATTCTACCACTAGAGTGAAAGCACCGCCAGCATTCAAAAGTGACCAAAACATCAGCCAGGAAGCATAGGAACTGAGAAGTGGTCTGTGGTCACCACTTGCAGAACCACTCTTTTATTGGGGGTGTCTTGCTAATTGCCTATAATTTCTACCTGTTGTCTATCCCATTTGCACAACAGCATGTGAAATTGATTGTCACTCAGTGTTGCTTCCTAAGTGGACAGTTTGATTTCACAGAAGTGTGATTGACTTGGAGTTACATTGTGTTGTTTAAGTGTTCCCTTTATTTTTTTGAGCAGTGTATGTGTAATGCACCGAACTGGTTGGCGAGGATCTCAACTGCGGAGGCGTTTTGCATTAACCAATACCCAGCCCAAAACGAGAGCGGGTATGGTAATTCAGGTTCAGTGACGGATACCCAGGTGGCTCTCTCAATCTGGTATACGGAGAGTTAGGGATCCAAACATCATACACCTGTTCCCTATGCTATAACAATTATTAATGTAGCTCCTATACCTTCACAGGTGTATGTAGTAGACAATTTGTGTGGAGGGACAGAGTTACCGTCCGTAACACTTGTTACTAATTCACCCCCCCTCACCAGCAACAGCAGTAAGCGGACACCAGGTGCCGGAGTATTGTTAGTAATAGGAGAGAACTGAATTAGTCCAGGTACATCCAGTCTTTGAGTAGACTGATACTTGCGGTTTAGGTGCTCTACCAAGAAGGTCCAAGTATCCGGCGTGGTGATGCTGTAGCAATGAGGGTCCCAGCAGGTTGTGGTTCAGCTCTGAATGACGGAGGTGAGGCTACCTTAGCAGCATACACGGCGTGCACTCCGAAATTAGTGGAACGCCGTGTATAGGTGCCTTGGCGCATATATCGGGTTGCAGTGATTGTGAGGGAGGAGCCGATAACGTCATCGCGCACGTCGCGCGCTGACGTCATCGCGCACGTTGCGTTCCAACCTGGAACGCAACCGCCGCTGTGAAAATCGGAGCTGATCCTGTGCTCCAGATTAACCAACCCCTTGATCCCTTACAGTACCCCCCTCCTAAGGGAACCCCTCCGGGGTACCCCAGAAGGGGAGGGCCGGTCGGGGAACCTGCGGTGGAACTCCTTCTGCAGTTTTGGAGCGTGGACAACGTCGGCCACCTCCCAGGAATCATCTTGGGGACCGTAACCCTTCCATCGTATAAGGTACTGAAGTCTCCCCGCCCTCTTTCTTGAATCCAACAGCTCCTCAACTTCGAACTCTTCCTCACCTTGGACTATGACCGGAGGTGACGGGGCAGGGTTCCTGTCTGGAAAAGGGTTAGGACGAACAGGCTTCAGCAGGGAAACGTGAAAGGTGGGGTGTATCTGAAATCGAGGAGGTAGGATGAGTTTCATGGTGTTAGGGTTGATGACCTTCTCAATACGGAATGGTCCGATGAACTGTTTCCCCAATTTTTTAGAGGGAGTACCCAAGCGGAGGTTTTTGGTGGACAGCCAGACAGAGTCCCCTATTTGATAAGGGGGATTCGGCCTTCTGTGTCGATCATAATAAATTTTTTGACGTTCTCTAGCTCGGATAAGATTTTCTTTAAGTTCCTTGAGGGTCTTCTGCAATGTGGAGAAGTAATCTTCAGTAGCTGGCACATTAGTAAGGACACTCAACGGAAGTGATAGGAGAAGGGTGAAAACCGTAATTCGAAAGAATGGAGGAATAGAGGGTAGAGGCACTTTTGGAGTTGTTATAGGAAAATTCCGCAAGGGGAAGTAAGGTCTCCAGTCGTCCTGGAAGATAAGAGCAGTGGCAGCGGAGGTACTGCTCGAGGCATTGGTTTACTCTCTCGGTTTGTCCGTATGTCTGTGGGTGGTATGCCGTGGACAAACGATGGTCTATCTGGAGTTTCCCACATAAAGCCTTCCAAAACTTGGAGGTAAATTGTGACCCCCTATCCGAAATCAGTTTTGTAGGCACACCATGTAGACGGACTATGTTTGTCTCAAAGACCTCAGCAGTCTCCATTGAGGATGGTAAACTTCTTCAGAGCCACGAATGAGCCATCTTTGTTAGAAGGTCAACAACAAACAAGTACTGTATTATGACCATGTGAAGGGGGAAGACGACAATGAAATCCATTGATACCCACTCCAGGGTCTGGAGGGTATCGGGAGGTTCATTAGGTAAACCGTTAGGTCGCTTACGGTCATGTTTGAAGTGGCACAAATCTAGCATGAGGCGACGTAGTCCTGAATTTCCTGTATCATGTTGGGCCACCAGTAGTATCTGCGGACTTAATCAACGGTTTTGGAGGTGCCCGGATGCCCCGACAGGGGAGTATCATGGTGTAGTTGAATTACTTGTGTTGTGAGTCTTGGTGGTAGTATAGAAGATTCTCCTTATAGTAGAAGCCTCATCAATCCCTGCGGAGTCCCTAAGGACGATCCTCTTCATTTAGGATTAAGTTTGTCCTTAAGTTTTTGATGTAGAGTTACAGAAGAGATAATTTTTTCGGTGGAATGACCCAAGAAGGAAATAATCTGCTCCTGGATTGGGTTCATTCAATCGAGAAAGCGCGTCTGCTTTTCCGTTTTTTGAGCCTGGTCTATATGTGATTTGGAAATCGTACCGGTCGAGAAAAAACTCCACCTTACTTGACGAAGGGATACTTGTCTTCACGGTCTTTAGGTATTGGAGGTTGCGGTGATCTGAATAAATAGTGATTGGTGTTTTGAGCCTTCCAAGATATGTCTCCAATTTTCAAACGCGTTTTTTTATTGCCAGAAGTTCCTTTTTCCCCTATGGGGTAGTTGACCTCGGCCGGATTTAGTGTCCGGGAAGAAAAACCCCACCGGGTGTAAGAGTGTCATTAACGAATGAGCGTTGAGATAAGACTGCACCTACTGCATTTTGGGATGCTTCCTCTTCGAGGACGTACAAGTTGTTAGGGTCGGTATGGTGAGAATGGGGGCGGACGTGAACCTGTGCTTTAGTAGTTGGAATGCTTCCTGGAGCTTCGTGATTCCATTTGAATCTCGTATTGATGCTTGTAAGACTGGTAAGCGGTTTCGTAGTAGCGGAATAATCTTGATGAATATCCTATAGAAATTAGCGAACCCCCAAAACCTTTGGAGTGCCTTCCTGGAACCGGACTGGGCCAATTTTGTATACATTCAATCTTGGACTGGTCCATCTGAATTCCTTCGGGGGAGATGATATACCCCAAGAACGGTAAGGTGGTCGTTTCAAATACGCATTTCTCCAATTTTGCGTACAAGCAGTGGGCTCTCAATCGTGCTAGTACCCCAACGCACATGTCTTCGGTGGTCCTGGATGTTTTCTGAATACACCAATATGTCATCCAGATAGGACAATGACACAAACATCAGTAGATCACGAAAAAATGTCATTTATGAAATTTTGGAATGTTGCTGGAGCATTGCATAGTCCGAACGGCATCACTTGGTACTCAAAAGTCCATAGCGGAGTGCGAAAAGCGGTCTTCCACTCGTCTCTTTTCTGATCCTTATCAAGTTGTAAGCTCCTCTGAGGTCCAGATTGGTATAGGACAGTGGCAGTGCTGAGGGTTCAATCAGCTCATTAATGAGAGGCAATGGGTACCTGTTTTTTACCGTCACTTTGTTTAGAGCCCTATAATCGATGATAGGAAGGAGGCTGGAATCCTTGTTCCGAACGAAGAACATTCCCGAAACCTGCGGGTGAGGTAGAGGGGCTAATGAACCCCTTTTTCAGGTTTTCCTCTAGATACTGTTTGAGATGGTCCAACTCAGGTTTCGCCAATGGATAAATCCTCCCTGTGGGTATTTCACTACCTGGAAGGAGGTCTTTGGGACTGTCATATATTCTGTGTGGCGGCAGTGTCTCAGCATTCTTAGAGCTGATCACGTCGGCGAAGTCCTGGTAGAGGTCTGGTATCTGGGTGCCCCCCAACCGTTAATATGGGGTTTGTAGGATAGCAAGTCTCCTGGCAATACCCTGTGTCTAACCTTACCTTCCCTTGGTCCCATTAAAGTGTTGGTCTATGAAGTTTTAACCATGGTAGACTAGTTTGTTAGGGAATAAAGGGGATGATTTATATTGTCAAAAGACATGAATTCAGTGTGGTTGTTTTCACACGTCACCATTTTTGGTGGGGTTTGGGTTTGAACTGGGCCTGAGGCCGAAGTAGTACCATCAATAAAACTCACGGACATCGGGGAGTTCTTTTTTAATCATGGAATTTTATTTCGCTTGATCAACAGCGTATCGATTAAATTTCCACAGGAACCTGTATCCACCATTGCGTCAACGGTAGTCGACTTTGGTCCACTGTAGAGTAAGAGAGGTGTATAAGTAACCCGGGGTTCTGATGGGGGGAACTACGATTTTACATCGATTGTGTTGCTTACCTTCGGACTTTTTCCGTATAGCCGGGCAATCATCTACCCCATGGGCTTCGGAAGAGCAATAAAGGCAGAGATTCAAGTTACGTCTTCTGGTTTTTCTCTCTGTCTGGTTAGAGGAACCCTAAGGGCACCTATCTCCATGTTCTCTTCAGGGGGGTGGCTTCTGGGTTTGGTCTACTGGGAGGAACTTATCCATGCACCGCTCAACTCTACGTTCACGTAGACGTCTGTCGAGGATGGTGAATCGTTGCATTAATTCATCGAGGGTGAGGGGCATGTCTCTCTTGCCAATTCATCCTTCAAGCTTCGGAGAGGCCGAGACGGAACTGGTTCCTGAGACTAATATCGTTCACTCGGTCTCCCGAGCCCACCGTGTATATTCGGCAATAAGTCCTCAAACGGCCGTCTGCCTTGTTTTATGCTCCTGATGGCAGATTCCGCCCGTCTGCTGCTTGCTGTGGTCTTCATACAAGAGAGCCATGATTGTGAGATATTGGTGGTAGTTGGTCTAGGCCGGGGTCCTGCCTTTCCAAGTAGGTATTTGCCCACGCTCTAGCCTCACCCTCATGGAAGGAGATCATTGTAAGGACCTTTATCCGGTCTGTAGGGTACGTCCTAGGACGAAGTTCAACAACTTTAAATTTGAAGCGTTTATGAAATCACGGAAAACTGTTTACGATCCCCTGAGAATAGTTCCGGCGGACTGACCATAGGTTCGGGCCCCTCCCTTGGGGGGTTTGTGTTCTGTGCGTCAAGGTCTCGCAAGGTCTGGTTCTCAGTTGCAGTTCAGAACATCCTCTGAGAGGTTCTCAACCCTCTGTGAGAGAGTGACCATGTGTCTCGCTAACTCCGCTGGATCCATTTGGGTTCCACTAATATGTAATGCACCGAACTGGTTGGCGAGGATCTCAACTGCGGAGGCGTTTTGCATTAACAATACCCAGCCCCAAAACGAGAGCGGGTATGGTAATTCAGGTTCAGTGACGGATACCCAGGCGGCTCTCTCAATCTGGTATACGGAGAGTTAGGGATCCAAACATCATACACCTGTTCCCTATGCTATAACAATTATTAATGTAGCTCCTATACCTTCACAGGTGTATGTAGTAGGACAATTTGTGTGGAGGGACAGAGTTACCGTCCGTAACACTTGTTACTAATTCACCCCCCCTCACCAGCAACAGCAGTAAGCGGACACCAGGTGCCGGAGTATTGTTAGTAATAGGAGAGAACTGAATTAGTCCAGGTACATCCAGTCTTTGAGTAGACTGATACTTGCGGTTTAGGTGCTCTACCAAGAAGGTCCATGTATCCGGCGTGGTGAGCTGTAGCAATGAGGGTCCCAGCAGGTTGTGGTTCAGCTCTGAATGACGGAGGTGAGGCTACCTTAGCAGCATTACACGGCGTTGCACTCCGAAATTAGTGGAACGCCGTGTATAGGTGCCTTGGCGCATATATCGGGTTGCAGTGATTGTGAGGGAGGAGCCGATAACGTCATCGCGCACGTCGCGCGCTGACGTCATCGCGCACGTTGCGTTCCAACTGGAACGCAACCGCCGCTAGGTGAAATCGGAGCTGATCCTGTGCTCCAGATTAACCAACCCCTTGATCCCTATACAGTATGTAGCTTAATTAAATTGACCCCCCCAAAAAAATGTAAAACTGTGTGAAACAGAAATCGACTATTGAGGGCTTGATGTCTCAATTTCTTGTTAATTTATATTATACTGTATATATGCTGCTTAATTAAACCGAACTTCCCCCCCAAAAATGTAAATTACAATTGTGTGGAAGCTGAATATATGTAAACAGATGATTGAGGTTGGTGCTAAATTTCTCATTAATACACACAGGTAGATTGCTACTACACCTTGGGTATTGCTACAGTAATCACGTATATGTGTAGTTTAATTAAACTGAACCCCTTAAAAGTAAAATATTGCAACAGTATGGAACCGGAATAAAAGGGAAATAGACAATTGAGGCTTGACGCTCAATTTTTTGTTAAGACACAAAGGTATATTACTGTTACAACTTGGATATTGATACAGTAATCACGTATATATGTTGCTTAATTAAACTGAACCCCACAGAAAAAAGGATTTCTGTGAAAATGGGGAAAAATGTAAAGTATTTGCTTGATGGTAGCTGTTTTTTGAGGTCAGCATTAAAAAACACCTGCACTTTTGACAGCAGGCACAGCCAGCCACATTTCCTGTCCTCCCATCCTGTCTGTCAGCTGCCCTACTTGTTTGCCCTGTTTGTCCCTATTCTACACAACACACGCAATTCTTCTTTGGAATCCTAATCTTTCCCTTCACTCTCCTGGGCAATAAGGTTGATTGATTTATGACTGTCCATTATTGATTTATGACTCTCCCTGACTCCCTAAGATAATTTTCCTGGCAGACACTGTCACACCCAACCACCCTCATTCACAGCCCAGCAAAGAATGATGTCCTGCTCATTCTGCTAGGGAATCTCCCTGCCTGGTGCAGATTTGATTTGCTCATCTAGGCTTACTGTCAGCCTAGGAGCCAATGAGGGCAAGCTCTCCCCACTATTTCCTATGGTCATGTGAGACCCATTTCTCTTCCTCTCTAGTGCCTTTTGTCCACCAACATGTGCTTTAAAATGGTGCTACATCCTTTTTAAGTGGATTTGTCCCAAACAAACCCGGAAACATTCAGGTTTGTCTGCCATCGGTTTAGTCTGAACTGGTTTATTCGGTCTTAATTGTATCCATTATTAGACTTTTTTTGTTAATGATATTATATATATTTATTTTTTTACATGATTTCATAATACACTATTCCCAACAAGCAATTGTTTTCTCTCTTATAATAAAAGCGAAATATTTTGCTACTAAACCTGTTTTAGTCTGCATTTGCTGTAAAAATGATTGTTCTAACTTTTAAGTGTTACACTGGCATCTAATCAGAAGCTGGTAATCATTTAGACTGAGCAGCCCAATGTAAATTGGTAATTGTTGTTTTGCTTGTGTTCTAAGTAACTATTAAATAAAGCATATGCCCTAACCAGTGATATAATTGTACATTTGTTCAACTTGCTGACCTGTTGCAAATCCCGTTTTGTGGTTCAACTCATCCACAATTTGTTTCACAAGCTGAATTACTACAGATTTATTTCAACCAGTTGGATAACATTATTTCATGTTGTACATTTACAAAGCTACATTCAGACTTCACATTTAAGAACAAATCAATTCTAAATGAATTCAATTTTTTTTACAAATTTCAAAAAAAAATTAGATTCTAGCTAATTCTAAACTTTTGGGATTAGTTTTAGATGAATCATTAAAAATGTGCATGTGCAATTGGTACTTGCATCCCTGATCCGATGAAAGCTGTAACGGTACCGGACGGGGTTACAAGCAGAGTGTGCCTGGCGTTCGTGCTGTACCTGCGCTCTCTGGACTTTGTGTGGCTGTCATTGCCCATAAACAGGTAGGAACTAGTGTTAGGGACCACTCATAGAGGCAACCTTGACGTGGTGAGTGGCTTAGTACACTTTGGCCAAAATGTACACCAATGCCTCATTCAACATCCAGCATGGAGGCAGGGCGGAGTGCTGGTTGCAGAGTGCTATTGCATTTGTGTTCTTTTCTTTGTATATTTTTTTTACATGATTTCATAATACACTATTCCAACAAGCAATTGTTTTCTCTCTTATAATAAAAGCTAAATATTTTGCTACTAAACCTGTTTTTAGTCTGCATTTGCTGTAAAAATGATTGTTCTAACTTTTAAATGTTACACTGGCATCTAATCAGAAGCTGGTAATCATTTAGACTGAGCAGCCCAGTGTAAATTGGTAATTGTTGTTTTGCTTGTGTTCTAAGTAACTATTAAATAAAGCATATGCCCTAACCAGTGAAATAATTGTACATTTGTTCAACTTGCTGACCTGTTGCAAATCCCGTTTTGTGGTTCAACTCATCCACAATTTGTTTCACAAGCTGAATTACTCATGTAACTGAGCTTTCACAGATTTATTTCAACCAGTTGGATAACATTATTTCATGTTGTACATTTACAAAGCTACATTCAGACTTCACATTTAAGAACAAATCAATTCTAAATGAATTCAATTTTTTTTTACAACTTTCTAAAAAAAAATAGATTCTAGCTAATTCTAAACTTTTGTGATTAGTTTCAGATGAATCATTAAAAATGTGCATGTGCAATTGTATAGAAGCCAGCACATCAGAGCAAGAGAACTGAAGGATGATCCTGGGCAACACCATGGCTGGTCTGCTTGCCCAAAATTCCTTGCAGTCAGCCTCAGTCAATCTTGAGGGACTATACTGACATGTGTCATAGTAGAGTGAGCGAACACTGGATGTTCGGGTTCGAGAAGTTCGGCCGAACTTCCCGGAAATGTTCGGGTTCAGGATCCGAACCCGATCCGAACTTCGTCCCGAACCCGAACCCCATTGAAGTCAATGGGGACCCGAACTTTTGGGCACTAAAAAGGCTGTAAAACAGTCCAGGAAAGAGCTAGAGGGCTGCAAAAGGCAGCAACATGTAGGTAAATCCCCTGCAAACAAATGTGGATAGGGAAATGAATTAAAATAAAAATAAAAAAAATAAAAATGAACCAATATCAATTGGACAGAGGTCCCATAGCAGAGAATCTGGCTTCACGTCAGCAGAGAATCAGTCTCTTCATGCCATAGCAGAGAATCTGGCTTCATGTCAGCGCAGAATCAGTCTTCATGTCATAGCAGAGAATCAGGCTTCACGTCACCCACCACTGAACAGGCCACTGTCACACATTTAGGCCCCGGCACCCAGACAGAGGAGAGCGGTCCCGTAACAGAGAATCTGGCCTTATGTCAGGGCAGAATCTGTCTTCATGTCATAGCAGAGAATCAGGCTTCACGTCAGCCACCACTGGAACAGGCCACTGTCACACATTTAGGCCCAGGCACCCAGGCAGAGGAGAGAGGTCCGTAACAGAGAATCTGGCCTTATGTCAGCGCAGAATCTGTATTCATGTCATAGCAGAGAATCAGGCTTCACGTCACCCACCACTGGAACAGGCCACTGTCACACATTTAGGCACCGGCACCCAGACAGAGGAGAGCGGTCGCGTAACAGAGAATCTGGCCTTATGTCAGCGCAGAATCTGTCTTCATGTCATAGCAGAGAATCAGGCTTCACGTCACCCACCACTGGAACAGGCCACTGTCACACATTTAGGCCCAGGCACCCAGGCAGAGGAGAGAGGTCCCGTAACAGAGAATCTGGCCTTATGTCAGTGCAGAATCTGTCTTCATGTCATAGCAGAGAATCAGGCTTCACGTCACCCACCACTGGAACAGGCCACTGTCACACATTTAGGCCCAGGCACCCAGGCAGAGGAGAGAGGTCCCGTAACAGAGAATCTGGCCTTATGTCAGCGCAGAATCTGTCTTCATGTCATAGCAGAGAATCAGGCTTCACGTCACCCACCACTGGAAAAGGCTACTGTCACACATTTAGGCCCAGGCACCCAGGCAGAGGAGAGAGGTCCGTTAACAGAGAATCTGGCCTTATGTCAGCGCAGAATCTGTCTTCATGTCATAGCAGAGAATCAGGCTTCACGTCACCCACCACTGGAACAGGCCACTGTCACACATTTAGGCCCAGGCACCCAGGCAGAGGAGAGAGGTCCCGTAACAGAGAATCTGGCCTTATGTCAGCGCAGGAATCTGTCTTCATGTCATAGCAGAGAATCAGGCTTCACGTCACCCACCACTGGAACAGGCCACTGTCACACATTTAGGCCCAGGCACCCAGGCAGAGGAGAGAGGTCCCGTAACAGAGAATCTGGCCTTATGTCCGCGCAGAATCTGTCTTCATGTCATAGCAGAGAATCAGGCTTCTTGTCACCCACCACTGGAACAGGCCACTGTCACACATTTAGGCCAGGCACCCAGACAGAGGAGAGCGGTCCCGTAACAGAGAATCTGGCCTTATGTCAGCGCAGAATCTGTCTTCATGTCATAGCAGAGAATCAGGCTTCACGTCACCCACCACTGGAACAGGCCACTGTCACACATTTAGGCCCTGGCACCCAGGCAGAGGAGAGAGGTCCCGTAACAGAGAATCTGGCCTTATGTCAGCGCAGAATCTGTCTTCATGTCATAGCAGAGAATCAGGCTTCACGTCACCCACCACTGGAACAGGCCACTGTCACACATTTAGGCCCAGGCACCCAGGCAGAGGAGAGAGGTCCCGTAACAGAGAATCTAGCCTTATGTCAGCGCAGAATCTGTCTTCATGTCATAGCAGAGAATCAGGCTTCACGTCACCCACCACTGGAACAGGCCACTGTCACACATTTAGGCCCAGGCACCCAGGCAGAGGAGAGAGGTCCCGTAACAGAGAATCTGGCCTTATGTCAGCGCAGAATCTGTCTTCATGTCATAGCAGAGAATCAGGCTTCACGTCACCCACCACTGGAACAGGCCACTGTCACACATTTAGGCCCAGGCACCCAGGCAGAGGAGAGAGGTCCCGTAACAGAGAATCTGGCCTTATGTCAGCGCAGAATCTGTATTCATGTCATAGCAGAGAATCAGGCTTCACGTCACCCACCACTGGAACAGGCCACTGTCACACATTTAGGCCCCGGCACCCAGACAGAGGAGAGCGGTCGCGAACAGAGAATCTGGCCTTATGTCAGCGCAGAATCTGTCTTCATGTCATAGCAGAGAATCAGGCTTCACGTCACCCACCACTGGAACAGGCCACTGTCACACATTTAGGCCCAGGCACCCAGGCAGAGGAGAGAGGACCCGTAACAGAGAATCTGGCCTTATGTCAGTGCAGAATCTGTCTTCATGTCATAGCAGAGAATCAGGCTTCACGTCACCCACCACTGGAACAGGCCACTGTCACACATTTAGGCCCAGGCACCCAGGCAGAGGAGAGAGGTCCCGTAACAGAGAATCTGGCCTTATGTCAGCGCAGATCTGTCTTCATGTCATAGCAGAGAATCAGGCTTCACGTCACCCACCACTGGAACAGGCCACTGTCACACATTTAGGCCCAGGCACCCAGGCAGAGGAGAGAGGTCCCGTAACAGAGAATCTGGCCTTATGTCAGCGCAGAATCTGTCTTCATGTCATAGCAGAGAATCAGGCTTCACGTCACCCACCACTGGAACAGGCCACTGTCACACATTTAGGCCCAGGCACCCAGGCAGAGGAGAGAGGTCCCGTAACAGAGAATCTGGCCTTATGTCAGCGCAGAATCTGTATTCATGTCATAGCAGAGAATCAGGCTTCACGTCACCCACCACTGGAACAGGCCACTGTCACACATTTAGGCCCCGGCACCCAGACAGAGGAGAGGTTCATTCAACTTTGGGTTGCCCCGCAATATAATGGTAAAATGAAATTAAAATAGTATTGAATGAGGAAGTGCCCTGGAGTAGAATAATATATTGTTAAGGGGAGGTAGTTAATATCTAATCTGCACAAGGGATGGACAGGTCCTGTGGGATCCATGCCTGGTTCATTTTTATGAACGTCAGCTTGTCCACATTGGCTGTAGACAGGCGGCTGCGTTTGTCTGTAATGACGCCCCCTGCCGTGCTGAATACACGTTCAGACAAAACGCTGGCCGCCGGGCAGGCCAGCACCTCCAAGGCATAAAAGGCTAGCTCTGGCCACGTGGACAATTTGGAGACCCAGAAGTTGAATGGGGCCGAACCATCAGTCAGTACGTGGAGGGGTGTGCACAGGTACTGTTCCACCATGTTAGTGAAATGTTGCCTCCTGCTAACACGTTCCGTATCAGGTGGTGGTGCACTTAGCTGTGGCGTGTTGACAAAACATTTCCACATCTCTGCCATGCTAACCCTGCCCTCAGAGGAGCTGGGCGTGACACAGCTGCGTTGGCGACCTCTTGCTCCTCCTCTGCCTTCGCCTTGGGCTTCCACTGGTTCCCCTGTGACATTTGGGAATGCTCTCAGTAGCGCGTCTACCAATGTGCGCTTGTACTCGCGCATCTTCCTATCACGCTCCAGTGTAGGAAGTAAGGTGGGCACATTGTCTTTGTACCGGGGATCCAGCAGGGTGGCAACCCAGTAGTCCGCACACGTTAAAATGTGGGCAACTCTCCTGTCGTTGCGCAGGCACTGCAGCATGTAGTCGCTCATGTGTGCCAGGCTGCCCAGAGTTAAGGACAAGCTGTCCTCTGTGGGAGGCGTATCGTCATTGTCCTGTGTTTCCCCCCAGCCACGCACCAGTGATGGGCCCGAGCTGCTTTGGGTGCCACCCCGCTGTGAACATGCTTCATCCTCATCCTCCTCCACCTCCTCCTCATCCTCGTCCTCCTCGTCCTCCAGTAGTGGGCCCTGTCTAGCCACATTTGTACCTGGCCTGTGGTGTTGAAAATAACCTCCCTCTGAGTCACTTCGAAGAGACTGGCCTGAAAGTGCTAAAAATGACCCCTCTTCCTCCTCTTCCTCCTGGGCCACCTCCTCTTCCATCATCGCCCTAAGTGTTTTCTCAAGGAGACATAGAAGTGGTATTGTAACGCTGATAACGGCGTCATCGCCACTGGCCATGTTGGTGGAGTACTCGAAACAGCGCAACAGGGCACACAGGTCTCGCATGGAGGCCCAGTCATTGGTGGTGAAGTGTGTCTGATCCGCAGTGCGACTGACCCGTGCGTGCTGCAGCTGAAACTCCACTATGGCCTGCTGCTGCTCGCACAGTCTGTCCAGCATATGCAAGGTGGAGTTCCACCTGGTGGGTACGTCGCATATGAGGCGGTGAGCGGGAAGGCCGAAGTTACGCTGTAGCGCAGACAGGCGAGCAGCGGCAGGGTGTGAACGCCGGAAGCGCGAACAGACGGCCCGCACTTTATGCAGCAGCTCTGACATGTCGGGGTAGTTGCGAATGAACTTCTGCACCACCAAATTCAGCACATGCGCCAGGCAAGGGATATGCGTCAAACCGGCTAGTCCCAGAGCTGCAACGAGATTTCGCCCATTATCGCACACCACCAGGCCGGGCTTGAGGCTCACCGGCAGCAACTACTCGTCGGTCTGTTGTTCTATACCCCCCCACAACTCTTGTGCGGTGTGGGGCCTGTCCCCCAAACATATGAGTTTCAGAACGGCCTGCTGACGTTTACCCCGGGCTGTGCTGAAGTTGGTGGTGAAGGTGTGTGGCTGACTGGATGAGCAGGTGGAAGAAGAGGAGGAGGAAGCTGAGTAGGAGGAGGAGGGGACAGGAGGCAAAGAATGTTGCCCTGCGATCCTTGGCGGCGGAAGGACGTGCGCCAAACAGCTCTCCGCCTGGGGCCCAGCCGCCACTACATTTACCAAGTGTGCAGTTAGGGAGATATAGCGTCCCTGACCGTGCTTACTGGTCCACGTATCTGTGGTTAGGTGGACCTTGCCACAGATGGCGTTGCGCAGTGCACACTTGATTTTATCGGACACTTGTTTGTGCAGGGAAGGCACGGCTCTCTTGGAGAAGTAGTGCCGGCTGGTAACAACATACTTTGGGACAGCAAGCGACATGAGCTGTTTGAAGCTGTGTGTGTCCACCAGCCTAAATGACAGCATTTCATAGGCCAGTAGTTTAGAAATGCTGGCATTCAGGGCCAGGGATCGAGGGTGGCTAGGTGGGAATTTACGCTTTCTCTCAAATGTTTGTGAGATGGAGAGATGAACGCTGCTGTGTGACATGGTTGAGATGCTTGGTGACGCAGGTGGTGGTGTTGGTGGTACATCCCATGTTTGCTGGGCGGCAGGTGCCAACGTTTCTCCAGAGGCGGAGGAAGAGGCCGAGGCGGCGGCAGCAGCAGAAGAGGCAGAGGCGGCGGCAGCAGCAGAAGAGGTAGCAGGGGGAGCCTGAGTGAGTTCCTTGTTTTTAAGGTGTTTACTCCACTGCAGTTCATGCGTTGCATGCAGGTGCCTGGTCATGCAGGTTGTGCTAAGGTTCAGAACGTTAATGCCTCGCTTCAGGTTCTGATGGCACAGCGTGCAAACCACTTGGGTCTTGTCGTCAGCACATTGTTTGAAGAAGTGCCATGCCAGGGAACTCCTTGAAGCTGCCTTTGGGGTGCTCGGTCCCAGATGGCGGCGGTCAGTAGCAGGCGGAGTCTCTTGGCGGCGGGTGTTCTGATTTTGCCCACTGCTCCCTCTTTTGCTACGCTGTTGGCTCGGTCTCACCACTGCCTCTTCCTCCGAACTGTGAAAGTCAGTGGCACGACCTTCATTCCATGTGGGGTCTAGGACCTCATCGTCCCCTGCATCGTCTTCCACCCAGTCTTGACCCCTGACCTCCTGTTCAGTCTGCACACTGCAGAAAGACGCAGCAGTTGGCACCTGTGTTTCGTCATCATCAGAGACGCGCTGAGGTGGTATTCCCATGTCCTCATCATCAGGAAACATAAGTGGTTGTGCGTTAGTGCATTCTATCTCTTCCACCCCTGGTGAAGAGCTAGGTGGATGCCCTTGGGAAACCCTGGCAGCATAGTTTTCAAACAGCATAAGAGACTGCTGCATAACTTGAGGCTCAGACAGTTTCCCTGATAAGCATGGGGGTGATGCGACAGACTGATGGTCTTGGTTTTCATGCGCCATCTGTGCGCTTTCTGCAGAAGACTGGGTGGGAGATAATGTGAACGTGCTGGATGCACTGTCGGCCACCCAATTGACTAATGCCTGTACCTGCTCAGGCCTTACCATCCTTAGAACGGCATTGGCTCCACCAAATATGGCTGTAAATTCTGTCGGCTACTGGGACCTGAGGTAGTTGGTACACTAGGACGTGTGGCTGTGGCAGAACGGCCACGTCCTCTCCCAGCACCAGAGGGTCCACTAACACCACCACGACCATGTCCACGTCCGCGTCCGCGTCCCTTATTAGATGTTTTCCTCATTGTTCCCGTTCACCACAATTTTGAGAATGGCAAATTTGGGAATAGTTTTTTAACCCAGAAAAAAAATAGGGCTTTTACGGTCGCTACAAATAACTTGTCCAGCTAAAACAGTACAGATTTGCTTGAATAGAAATGTGAGACCTGTTTTTTTTTTGCACTGTGCGACAGGTTAAGGTTTAATCTCAGAATCAGACTTCTATCTGCACGGTAGCGTGTGTCTTAGGTTTTTCTGAATGACACTATCAGTACCTTCAATGTAAGATATCCTTTTTGGGATAGATTTCAAGTAGGCCTCAAATACCAGAAACTAGTTATTTTGAGAATGGCAAATTTGGGAATAGTTTTTTCAACCCAGAAAAAAAATAGGGCTTTTACGGTCGCTACAAATAACTTGACCAGATTAAACAGTACAGATTTGCTTGAATAGAAATGTGAGACCTGTTTTTTTTTGCACTGTGTGACAGGTTAAGGTTTAATCTCAGAATCAGACTTCTATCTGCACGCTAGCGTGTGTCTTAGGTTTTTCTGAATGACACTATCAGTACCTTCAATGTAAGATATTCTTTTTGGGATAGATTTCAAGTAGGCCTCAAATACCAGAAACTAGTTATTTTGAGAATGGCAAATTTGGGAATAGTTTTTCAACCCAGAAAAAAAAGTGTGCTTTTACGGTCACTACAAATAACTTGACCAGCTAAAACAGTACAGATTTGGTTGAATAGAAATGTCAGGTCTATTTTTTAGGCGCTGGGTGACAGGCTCAACTTGCCCCTGATGTAATATATGGCCAAAAAATAACCACACTGTTGATGGTTAAATGCACTTGGGTGACACAGGCTCAGCCTGCACCAGATGTAGTATATGGCCAAAAAATAATCAGACTGTTGATGGTTAAATGCACTTGGGTGACACAGGCTCAGCCTGCACCAGATGTAGTATATGGCCAAAAAATAATTAGACTGTTGATGGTTAAATGCACTTGGGTGACAAAGGCTCAGCCTGCACCAGATGTAGTATATGGCCAAAAAATAATCAGACTGTTGATGGTTAAATGCACTTGGTGATAGCTTGTGCTGGCGCACCACAAGTCACAAAATGGCCGCCGATCACCCCAGAAAAAAGTGATCTAAAAACGCTCTGGGCAGCCTCAAAAAAGTGAGCAAGTCAATAATAGCACTTCAATGATCCACAGCTGCAGATCGATCACAGAATGAAGTCTTTTGGAGGAGTTAATCTGCCTAATGTCGCCCCAACGTCGCAGCTGCAACCTCTCCCTACACTGATCATAGCAGAGTGACGTGCGGCGCTACGTGACTACAGCTTAAATAGAGGCTGGGTCACATGCTGCACTGGCCAATCACAGCCATGCCAATAGTAGGCATGGCTGTGATGGCCTCTTGGGCCAAGTAGTATGACGCTTGTTGATTGGCTGCTTTGCAGCCTTTCAAAAAGCGCCAAGAAAGCGCCGAATACCGAACCCGAACACAGACTTTTACGAAAATGTTCGGGTTCGGGTCCGTGTCACGGACACCCCAAAATTCGGTACGAACCCGAACTATACAGTTCGGGTTCGCTCATCCCTAGTCATAGGCACTATATCAGATTCAAACCAGGAAATGCATGGTGTTATACATTGCTGTGATAGGATGTCTGACTGAGACAACAGCAATCTTATCTTTAAACATAGAATACAGCTAAAGTGTCTGAGAGAGCTTAGTGAGACAATAGCTAATTATTCAAAAGTCCTCAGACCCTTTTACTTTTTTGACATTTTTAGTAAGTTGTGGCCTTGTGCTAAAAAATAAATAAATAAAGTCGTCTCCCCCCTCCACAATCTGCCCTCAAACCCCCTTAATAAGAAAGTGAAAACAGAATTTTAGAAATGCTTGCAAGCTTATTACGACATAAGTATTCAGACCATTTGTTATGAACTTGAAATTTAACTCTGGGAGCCTCTAGTTTCTTTTGATCATGTCTCAGATGTTTATTAGTGTTGAGCGCGAATATTCGAATTGCGAATTTTTTTCTCGAATATCGCAATTTCGAGATTTCGCGAATATTTAGAATATCGTTCTATATATTCGCGAAATAGAATATTCGTTTTTTTTCTTTTTTTTTTTATTATATTTTTTCTTTCCCACTTCCCTAAAGTTGTTCTTACCTGTCCTTTGGATTCCTGGCTTCCTGGCTGCTCCAGTCAGTGGCGTTTTCAACTTACTGCTATATTCCATATTAGCTAAATTACAATCTAATCTATATGTGTATTTTACGAAATTTCGCAATAGTCGCAATTGCGATGCGAGTAATATAACACGAAATATTCGCATGAAGATTTCAACTTAGCACTGCTATACTCCATATTCTAGCCTAATATGGAATATAGCTGTGCTAAGTTAGCACTGCTATATTCCATATTAGGCTAGAATATGGAGTATAGCTGTGCTAAGTTGAAATCTTCATGCGAATATTTCGTGTTATATTAGTCGCATCGCAATTTAGACTTTTTCAAATGTTCTTAATATTGCTCTAACTTCGTCTTTTAGAAATTTCGTAATATTGCTCTAACTTCGTCTCTTAGAATATTACGAATATTCTAAAAGACGAAGTTAGAGCAATATTACGAAATTTCGTAAAATACACATATAGATTGTAATTTAGCTAATATAGTGCTATAATCCCTTTTTTTTCCTGTAATTTTTTTTGCCTCTTCAGAACTTAAGTTTTGTAAAATATGTACACTATTAAAAATTATTACTATAGCAGTATATTAGCTTAAATACAATCTATGTGTATTTTACGAAATTTCGTAATATTGCTCTAACTTCATCTTTTAGAATATTACGAATATTCTAAAAGACGAAGTTAGAGCAATATTAAGAACATTTGCAAAAGTCGAAATTGCGATGCGAGTAATATAACACGAAATAGTCGCATGAAGATTTCAACTTAGCACAGCTATATTCCATATTCTAGCCTAATATGGAATATAGCAGTGCTAACTTAACACAGCTATATTCCATATTAGGCTAGAATATGGAATATAGCAGTGCTAAGTTTAAATCTTCATGCGACTATTTCGTGTTATATTACTCGCATTGCAATTTCGACTTTTGCAAATGTTCTTAATATTGCTCTAACTTCGTCTTTTAGAATATTCGTAATATTCTAAGAGACGAAGTTAGAGCAATATTACGAAATTTCGTAAAATACACATATTAGCCTAGCCATAGTCATTAGCATAGGAACGTTGCCTTATACTATCAAGATAAATTTTCGCAATATGCGAAAAAATAATTTCGCGATAATTGGAATAATTGCGAATATTCGATTTCGACGAATATAACACGAATATTCATGCGAATATTCGCGAAATATCGCGAAACCGAATATGGCACCTCCCGCTCATCACTAATGTTTATACACATTCTTAGAGTCCACCCGTGTTAAATTCAGTTGATTGGAAATGATTTGGAAAGGCACACCTCTGTCTAAAAAAAAAAAAAAATGGAGAAAAAATCAAGCTATGTGGAGGAAAGAACTGCCTGCATAGTCAAAAGTCTAGGGCATGTGACTAGTGCTGATCGAGCATACTCGGCTGAACACCAGTTCGGCTCCAGCATTTCGATGCTCAGCACATGGCGGTTCTCGGCCAAGTACCGCATATGCTCGAGTGCAATGCTCGAGTCTCCTCCTGCTACGCAGCCAACAAATGTGCTGGGAGGTATTGGCACGCACTGTAATGCCGTAGCCATGTTGGCTACTGGCATTACAGTGCTTGGCTAGCCGAAACGCATCATCGGGTGCTATAAAGCATCCGATGATACATGTTCTGCTCAGTCAGGGAGAGCTGAGCATAGGAAGGGACAGACAGGGTAGGGAGTGTTATTGGAAGATTTTTATTTTAAAACTTTTCAGAGACCCAAAAGTCCTTTTAACCGCCTCCGGACCGCCGAACGCAGCGACGCGTCCTGGAGGCGGTCGATTCATTCCTCCTGGACGCATATACGCATCCTCTTGCGAGACGCGAGATTTCCTGTGAACGCGCGCACACAGGCGCGCGCGTTCACAGGATCGGAAGGTAAGCAAGTGGATCTCCAGCCTGCCAGCGGCTAATATACCTTCTACCTGGTCCTCTGGTGGTCCCTTTTGTTTGGATCAACCACCAGAGGACACAGGCAGCTCAGTAATATGTAGCACCAAACACCACTACACTACACCCCCCCGTCACTTATTAACCCCTTATTAACCCCTGATCACCCCATATAGACTCCCTGATCACCCCCTCTCATTGATCACCCCCCTGTCATTGATCACCCCCTTGTAAGGCTCCATTCAGACGTCCGTATGTTTTTTACGGATCCACTGATGCATGGATCAGATCCGCAAAACAGATACGGACGTCTGAATGGAGCCTTACAGAGGGGTGATCAATGACGGGTGTGATCACCCCATATAGACTCCCTGATCACCCCCCTGTCATTGATCACCCCCCTGTCATTGATCACCCCCCTGTAAGGCTCCATTCAGACGTCCGTATGTTTTTTACGGATCCACGGATACATGGATGGGATCCGCAAAACACATACAGACGTCTGACTAGAGCCTTACAGGGGGTGATCGCCCCAAATAGACTCCCTGATCACCCCCCTGTCATTGGTCAACCCGCTGTCATTGATCACCCCCCTGTAAGGCTCCATTCAGACGTCCGTATGTTTTTTACGGATCCACCGATACATGGATTGGATCCGCAAAACACATACGGACATCTGAATGGAGCCTTACAGGGGGGTGATCAATGACAGGGGGGTAATCACCCCTTATAGACTCCCTGATCACCCCCCTGTCATTGATCACCCCCCTGTAAGGCTCCATTCAGACGTCTGTATGTTTTTTACGGATCCACGGATACATGGATCGGATCCGCAAAACACGTACGGACGTCTGAATGGAGCCTTACAGGGGGGTGATCAATGACAGGGGGGTGATCACCCCATATAGACTCCCTGATCACCCCCCTGTCATTGATCACCCCCCTGTAAGGCTCCATTCAGACGTCCGTATGTTTTTTACGGATCCACGGATACATGGATTAGATCCGCAAATTGATCACCCCCCTGTTAGGCTCCATTCAGACGTCTGTATGTGTTTTGCGCATCTGATCCTTGTATCCATGGATCCGTAAAAAACGTACGGACGTCTGAATGGAGCCTTACAGGGGGGTGATCAATGACAGGGGGGTTATCACCCCATATAGACTCCCTGATCACCCCCCTGTCATTGATCACCCCCCTGTCATTGATCACCCCCTGTAAGGCTCAATTCAGACATTTTTTTGGCCCAAGTTAGCGGAAATTATTATTTTTATTTTTTCTTACAAAGTCTCATATTCCACTAACTTGTGTCAAAAAATAAAATCACACATGAACTCACCATACCCCTCACGGAATCCAAATGCGTTAAAAAAATGTTGACATTTATATTCCAGACTTCTTCTCACGCTTTAGGGCCCCTAAAATGCCAGGGCAGTATAAATACCCCACATGTGACCCCATTTCGGAAAGAAAACACCCCAAGGTACTCGCTGAGGAGCATATTGAGTCCATGAAAGATTTACATTTTTGTCCCAAGTTAGCGGAAAGGGAGACTTTGTGAGAAAAAACAAAAAAAAAATCAATTTCCGCTAACTTGTGGCAAAAAAAAAAATTCTATGAACTCGCCATGCCCCTCATTGAATACCTTGGGGTGTCTTCTTTCCAAAATGGGGTCACATGTGGGGTATTTATACTGCCCTGCCATTTTAGGGGCCCTAAAGTGTGAGAAGAAGTCTGGGATCCAAATGTCTAAAAATGCCCTCCTAAAAGGAATGTGGGCCCCTTTGCGCATCTAGGCTGCAAAAAGTGTCACACGTGCGGTATTGCTGTACTCAGGAGAAGTTGGGGAATGTGTTTTGGGGTGTCATTTTACATATACCCATGCTGGGTGAGAGAAATATCTCGGTCAAATGCCAACTTTGTATAAAAAAATGGGAAAAGTTGTCTTTTGCCGAGATATTTATCTCACCCAGCATGGGTATATGTAAAATGACACCCCAAAACACATTGCCCAACTTCTCCTGAGTACGGCAATACCACATGTGTGACACTTTTTTGCAGCCTAGGTGGGCAAAGGGGCCCACATTCCAAAGAGCACCTTTAGGATTTTACAGGTCATTTTTTACACATTTTGATTTCAAACTACTTACCACACATTAGGGCCCCTAGAATGCCAGGGCAGTATAACTACCCCACAAGTGACCCCATTTTGGAAAGAAGTCACCCCAAGGTATTCCGTGAGGGGCATGGCGAGTTCCTAGAATTTTTTATTTTTTGTCACAAGTTAGCGGAAAATTATGATTTTTTCATTTTTTTTTCTTTTCTTACAAAGTCTCATATTTCACTAACTTGTGACAAAAAATAAAAACTTCCATAAACTCACTATGCCCATCACGAAATACCTTGGGGTGTCTTCTTTCCAAAATGGGGTCACTTGTGGGGTAGTTATACTGCCCTGGCATTTTAGGGGCCCAAATGCGTGCGAAGTAGTTTGAAATCAAAATCTGTAAAAAATGGCCGGTGAAATCCGAAAGGTGCTCTTTGGAATGTGGGCCCCTTTGCCCACCTAGGCTGCAAAAAAGTGTCACACATCTAGTATTGCCGTACTCAGGAGAAGTTGGGGAATGTGTTTTGGAGGGTCATTTTACATATACCCATGCTGGGTGAGAGAAATATCTCGGCAAACGACAACTTTTCCAATTTTTTTTATACAAAGTTGGCAATTGACCAAGATATTTCTCTCACTCAGCATGGGTATATGTAAAATTACACCCCAAAACACATTGCCCAACTTCTCCTGAGTACGGCAATACCACATGTGTGACACTTTTTTGCAGCCTAGGTGGGCAAAGGGGCCCACATTTCAAAGAGCACCTTTCGGATTTCACCGGCCATTTTTTACAGATTTTGATTTCAAACTACTTTGCACGCATTTGGGCCCCTAAAATGCCACGGCAGTATAACTACCCCACAAGTGACCCCATTTTGGAAAGAAGACACCCCAAGGTATTTCGTGATGGGCATAGTGAGTTCATGGAAGTTTTTATTTTTTGTCACAAGTTAGTGGAATATGAGACTTTGTAAGAAAAAAAATAAAAATAAAAAAAATCATCATTTTCCGCTAACTTGTGACAAAAAAATAAAAAGTTCTATGAACTCACTATGCCCATCAGCGAATACCTTAGGGTGTCTACTTTCTGAAATGGGGTCATTTGTGGGGTGTTTGCACTGTCTGGGCATTGTAGAACCTCAGGAAACATGACAGGTGCTCAGAAAGTCAGAGCTGCTTCATAAAGCGGAAATTTACATTTTTGTACCATAGTTTGTAAACGCTATAACTTTTACCAAAACCATTTTTTTTTTTTTACCCAAACATTTTTTTTTTATCACAGAAATGTGGAACAATAAATTTAGAGAAAAATGTATATATGGATGTCGTTTTTTTTTCTAAATTTTACAACTGAAAGTAAAAATGTCAGCAGCAATGAAATACCACCAAATGAAAGCTCTATTAGTGAGAAGAAAAGGAGGTAAAATTCATTTGGGTGGTAAGTTGCATGACCGAGCAATAAACGGTGAAAGTAGTGTAGTGCAGAAGTGTAAAAAGTGGTCAGGTCATTAAGGGTGTTTAAGCTAGGGGGGCTGAGGTGGTTAACCCCTTAAGGACTCAGCCCTATTTCACCTTAATGACTTGGCCATTTTTTGCAAATCTGACCAGTGTCATTTTAAGTGCTGATAACTTTAAAACACTTTGTCTTATCCAGTCCGTTCTGAGATTGTTTTTTCATCACATATTGTACTTCATGACACTGGTAAAATAAAGTCAAAAGAATTAATTTTTATTTATAAAAAAATACCAAATTTACCCAAAATTTTTTAAAAATTGCAAATTTCCAAGTTTCAATTTCTCTACTTCTATAATACATAGTAATACCTACAAAAATAGTTATTACTTTACATTCCCCATATGTCTACTTCATGTTTGGATCAATTTGGGAATGATATTTTATTTTTGGGGGATGTTACAAGGCTTAGAAGTTTAGAAGCAAATCTTGAAATTTTTCAGACATTTTCAAAACCCACTTTGTAGGGACCAGTTCAGGTGTGAAGTCCCTTTGTGAGGCTTACATAATAGAAACCACCCAAAAATGACAAAATGCTATATTTATTTCCCCGACTCTGCAGTTTGCAGAAACACCCGATATGCGGCCGTAAACTACTGTACGGGCACACAGTAGGGCGTAGAGGGAAAGGTGCGCCGTATGGTTTTTGGAAGGCAGATTTTGCTGGACTGTTTTTTTTTACACCATGTCCCATTTGAAGCCCCCTGATGCACTCCTAAAGTAGAAACTCCATAAAAGTGACCCCATCTAAGAAACTAAACCCCTAAAGGTAGTTGAAACTGATTTTACAAACTTTGTTAACCCTTTAGGTGTTGCACAAGATTTAATGGAAAATAGAGATACAATTTAAAAATGTCACTTTATTGGCAGATTTTCCATTTTAATATTTTTTTTCCACCTTTTGCCGTGAATGAACCCCTACTGTGCCTGGGTGACAGGGGCGTAAATCTCTCAAAATCGTATGTTCTATTGCTGGGTGACAAGAACCCACTTTTGCCGTGAATGAACCCCTGCTGTGCTTGGGTGACATGGGCCTAAATCTCTCAAAATCCTCTGTTCTATTGCTAGGTGACATGAACCCCCTTTTTCCGTAAAAGAACCCCTGCTGTGCCTGGGTGACATGGGCCTAAATCTCTCAAAATCTTCTGTTCTATTTCTGGGTGACATGAGCCCTCTTTTGCCGTGACTGAACCCCTGCTGTGCCTGGGTGAGAAGGGGCCTAAATCTCTCAAAATCGTCTGTTCTATTGCTGGGTGACAAGAACCCCCTTTTGCCGTGAATGAACCCCTGCTGTGCCTTGGTGACAGGGGCCTAAATCTCTCAAAATCCTCTGTTCTATTGCTGGGTGACATGAACCCCCTTTTGCCGTGAATAAACCTCTGCTGTGCCTTGGTGACAGGGGCCTAAATCTCTCAAAATCCTCTGTTCTATTGCTGGGTGACAAGAACCCACTTTTGCCGTGAATGAACCCCTTCTGTGCCTGGGTGACATGGGCCTAAATCTCTCAAAATCCTTTGTTCTATTGCTGGGTGACAAGAACCCCCTTTTGCCGTGAATGAACCCCTGCTGTGCCTGGGTGACATGGACCTAAATCTCTCAAAATCGTCTGTTCTATTGCTGGGTGACATGAACTCTCTTTTGCCATGAATGAACCCCTGCTGTGCCTGGGTGACAGGGGCCTAAATATCTCAAAATCGTCTGTTCTATTGCTGGGTGACATGAACCCCCTTTTGCCATGAATGAACCCTTACTGTGCCTGGGTGACATGGGCCTAAATCTCTCAAAATCCTCTGTTCTATTGCTGGGTGACATGAACCCCCTTTTGCCGTGAATGAACCCCTGCTGTGCCTGGGTGACAGGGGCCTAAATCTCTCAAAATTGTCTGTTCTATTGCTGGGTGACAAGAACCCACTTTTGCCGTGAATGAACCCCTGCTGTGCCTGGGTGACATGGGCCTAAATCTCTCAAAATTTCACGGCTGTATGTGAGCAACAAGAGCATGCACATAAAGCAGAGCCACTGACCGGACCCAAACTAGGGAGGACAAAGGGTAACCCCTGTCAGACCCTCAAAGCTCTCCCTATGCTGCTAAGCCCATGCCCGGATCCAAATGGTGGAAGGAGGCATGCCCGCGTACCTAAGACTGATGACCACTGTAACCCCTACAATAGTGGAAGGGGCACGGCCACCGGTGCCCTGCTCAGTATATGGAGGGAACCGTGGTCGCCTCGGATCCAGTCAGAAAACACACAGATACACAACAATGTCTGCACACTTAGCTGAAGGGGCTGCAGCCGCAGTGAAGACGGATCCAAAGACAGGCTGGCAATATCCGGAGTACTTGCTGCAGCAGAACACAGGTCCAGTGAAAGGATAGCATACAAGGGAAGATACTCAAGCAAGAGCTACAACTCAAATGAGAAATATAATCCACACCTTACAATAGGAGGAGGGGGAATATAAAGGCAGGGAAATCAAACGCAGGAGGAACAGCTGGGAGGAAGGAAACGGAGAACTCCTCCCAGCTCTAGTAGTGACATCATCACAGGGGTGGAGAAACAGAGCTGTGAGAACGTCCCAAAGCTCTGGTAGTGACAGTACCCCCCCCCCCCTCTACGGGTGGACTCCGGACACCCAGGACCCACCTTCTCAGGATGAGCCCTATGAAATGCCCTGATGAGGCGTGTGGCTTTAATGTCCGACACCGGAACCCACATCCTCTCCTCAGGACCATAACCCTTCCAATGAACGAGGTACTGGAGAGAACTGCGGACAATGCGAGAGTCCACAATTCTGGAAACCTCAAACTCCAGATTGCCATCAACCAAAATCGGAGGAGGAGGCAAAGAGGAGGGTACCGTGGGCTGGACATATGGTTTTAAGAGAGATCTGTGAAATACATTATGTATCTTCCAAACCCGTGGAAGATCAAGACGGAAGGCAACAGGATTGATGACTGACAAGATTTTATAAGGCCCAATAAACTTGGGACCCAATTTCCAGGAGGGAACCTTCAGTTTAATATTTCTTGTAGACAACCACACCAGATCACCCACACTCAGGTCCGGACCAGGCACACGTCTCTTATCAGCCACACGCTTATACTTCTCACTCATCTTTCTAAGATTACTCTGAATCTTTTGCCAAATGGTAGACAAAGACGAGGAAAATCTCTCCTCCTCAGGTAAACCAGAAACAGCCCCTCCCGAGAATGTCCCAAACTGTGGATGGAACCCATATGCACCAAATAATGGCGACTTATCAGAAGATTCCTGACGACGGTTGTTCAGAGCAAACTCAGCAAGAGGGAGAAATGAACACCAATCCTCCTGGTTCTCTGCCACGAAACAGCGCAAATATGTCTCCAGATTCTGATTGAGGCGCTCAGTCTGACCATTCGACTGCGGGTGAAAAGCAGAAGAGAAGGACAGCCGAACCCCCAGGCGAGAACAGAAAGCCTTCGAGAACCTGGACACAAACTGCGTGCCTCTATCGGAAACAATATCAGAGGGAATGCCATGCAATTTAACAATATGGTCGACAAATGCTTGCGCCAACGTTTTAGCATTGGGTAAACCAGGGAAAGGTACGAAATGAGCCATCTTGCTAAAACGGTCCACCACCACCAGGATCACCGACTTCCCTGAGGAACGAGGAAGATCCGTAATAAAGTCCATGGACAGGTGTGTCCAAGGACAGGAAGGTATGGGTAACGGGAGAAGGGAACCTGAAGGCCGTGAACGAGGGACCTTAGCGCGAGCGCACGTCTCACAAGCAGCCACAAAACCCTCCACCGACTTACGAAGAGCCGGCCACCAAAATCTCCGAGCAATGAGATCTACCGTGGCTCTACTCCCGGGGTGACCAGCAAGAACAGTATCATGATGCTCCTTGAAGAGTTTGTGACGTAGCTCAGGAGGCACAAACAACTTCCCAGAAGGACAACGGGCAGGTGCCTCAGTCTGGGCAGCCTGGACCTCGGCCTCCAAATTAGAAAATAGAGCAGAAACATCTACCCCCTCCGCCAAAATGGGACCCGGGTCCTCGGAGTTTCCTCCTCCCGGAAAACAGCGAGAGAGAGCATCAGCCTTCACATTTTTGATCCCAGGGCGGAATGTGACGACAAAATTTAATCTGGAGAAGAACAGAGACCATCTGGCCTGTCTCGGATTCATACGCCTGGCCGACTCCAAGTATGCCAGATTCTTATGGTCGGTAAAAACGGTGATAGGGTGCCTGGCCCCCTCCAACCAATGGCGCCATTCCTCGAAAGCCAACTTGATGGCCAACAACTCCCTATCTCCCACATCATAGTTTTTCTCTGCCGGGGAGAGTTTTTTAGAGAAAAAGGCACAGGGTCGCCATTTGGCAGGAGAAGGGCCCTGGGACAAAACCGCACCCACACCCACCTTGGAAGCATCCACCTCAACAATAAAAGGTAAGGAAACATCGGGATGCACCAAGACGGGAGCAGATGCAAAACTCTCTTTAATCTTAGAAAAAGCTGCAAGCGCCTCCTCCGACCAAGAGGAAAAATCCGCCCCCTTTTTTGTCATGTCAGTGAGGGGTTTGACAACAGAGGAATAATTCAAAATGAACTTTCTGTAATAGTTCGCAAAACCCAGAAAGCGCATCAATGCCTTCTGATTCTCAGGAAGCTCCCACTCAAGTACAGCACGGACCTTCTCCGGATCCATGCAAAAACCAGAAGCAGAGAGGAGAAAACCCAGAAATTGAATCTCCGATACCATAAAAAGACATTTCTCCAGCTTGGCATACAATTTATTTTCCCGCAGAATCTGCAGAACCTGAAAAAACATGATCCTGATGGGTCTGAACATCAGGTGAAAAAATCAAAATATCATCAAGATACACCAATACAAATTTCCCCATTAAATGGTAGAAAATACTGTTAACAAAATGCTGAAAGACGGCCGGAGCATTCATCAGGCCGAAAGGCATAACAAGATTCTCGAAATGCCCGTTAGGGGTATTAAAGGCCGTTTTCCATTCATCCCCCTCTCTGACCCTGACCAGGTTGTACGCGCCTCTCAAATCCAATTTGGAAAAAACCTTGGCCCCAACAATTTGGTTGAAGAGGTCCGGGATCAGAGGAAGGGAATAGGGATCGCGAATCGTGATACGGTTCAGCTCCCTAAAATCTAGGCAAGGTCTCAGAGAGCCATCTTTTTTTTTAACAAAAAAAAAACCAGCGGCAACAGGTGATTTTGAGGGACGAATATGCCCCTTATCGAGACTCTCGGAGATATAGGTTTGCATTGCGATTCTTTCCGGTTGTGAGAGATTGTAGAGGCGAGCTTTTGGCAGCTTGGTGCCGGGAATGAGGTTAATGGGACAGTCAAACTCCCGGTGAGGAGGTAGCTCCTGAACACCGCTCTCGGAAAACACGTCCGAGAAATCAGAGAGAAATGATGGCACAGTTTTAGTAGACACCTCTGCAAAAGTCGCTGTAAGACAATTCTCTCTACAAAAGTCACTCCACTAATTTATTTGCCTTCCTTGCCAATCAATAGTGGGGTTATGTCTAGTGAGCCAGGGTAACCCCAAAACTAGAGGAGAAGGCAATCCGTTAAGGACAAAACAAGATATATCCTCCACATGAGTGTCACCTACAGCTAACCGGATATTGTGAACAATGCCCTTCAGAGATCTCTGTGAGAGTGGAGCAGAGTCAATAGCAAAAACAGGTATATCCTTTTCTAAAGTGCAAACCTGAAAACCATGCATGGCTACAAATTGAGTGTCAATAAGATTGACGGCCGCTCCACTATCAACAAAAATCTCACAAGAAATTACTTTGCTCTCTAGCGCCACCCTGGCAGACAGGAGAAAACGGGAACTGCAGGTCAGAGGAAAAGCATCAATTCCTACATCAACTTTGCCCAAAGTAGCAGATGAAGCAGAGTTTGATGATTTAACTTTTGAGGTTTTTCTCTTATTATCGCTCTTAGTACAGTTCAAGAATCTCCTAGACGGACAAACATTTGCCAAATGACCTATGCCCCCACAACAAAAACACACCATACTCTGAGGACTAAATCCTCTTTTATCAGGGGCAAGTCGACCTAGCTGCATGGGCTCCTCCTCAGAGGGGAGCGAGACAGGATGAGGCCCCTGCACACTGAATGAGTCCGCACCACTGCCCCTAGACTGACAATGGCTGGACAGAGAGGTCTCGTTTCTTTCTCTTAGACGCCTGTCAAGGCGTACCGCCAATGACATGGCAGACTCTAAGGACGTTGGTCTCTCATGGAAAGCAAACGCATCTTTCAATCTCTCTGAGAGACCATGACAGAACTGACTCCGGAGTGCAGCATCATTCCAACCTGAATCAGCTGCCCATCTCCGAAATTCAGAACAATAAAGCTCCGCAGACAGTTTGCTCTGGCATAAAAAACGTAAGTTAGATTCGGCCAGAGCAACACGATCCGGGTCATCATATATCTGCCCCAGGGCCACAAAAAATCCTTCCACGGATCGAAGGGAGGGATCCCCTGATGGCAGCGAAAAAGCCCAAGTCTGAGCATTACCCCTGAGCAGGGAGATGACAATCCTCACCCTCTGCTCCTGATTACCAGAGGAATGTGGACACAAGCAAAAATGGAGTTTGCATGCCTCTCTGAAGCGAACAAAACTCTCACTGCCCCCGGAGAACGTTTCCGGAAGTGAGACCTTTGGCTCGCAACAGACTCCATGGGCCGGAGCAGAGCCCAATGCTTGAAGCTGAGTCATAGATTGACGGAGATCCGCTACCTCCAAAGAAAGACCCTGCATGCGGTCAACCAGGCCAGAAAGCGGATCCATGTCAAAAAAAGACGGTTTTGGTGGATTATAATGTCACGGCTGTATGTGAGCAACAAGAGCATGCACAGAAAACAGAGCCACTGACCGGAACCAAACTAGGGAGGACAAAGGGTGACCCCTGTCAGACCCTCAAAGCTCTCCCTATGCTGCTAAGCCCATGCCCGGATCCAAATGGTGGAAGGAGGCATGCCCACGTACCTAAGACTGATGACCACTGTAACCCCTACAATAGTGGAAGGGGCACGGCCACCGGTGCCCTGCTCAGTATATGGAGGGAACCGTGGTCGCCTCGGATCCAGTCAGAAAACACACAGATACACAACAATGTCTGCACACTTAGCTGAAGGGGCTGCAGCCGCAGTGAAGACGGATCCAAAGACAGGCTGGCAATATCCGGAGTACTTGCTGCAGCAGAACACAGGTCCAGTGAAAGGATAGCATACAAGGGAAGATACTCAAGCAAGAGCTACAACTCAAATGAGAAATATAATCCACACCTTACAATAGGAGGAGGGGGAATATAAAGGCAGGGAAATCAAACGCAGGAGGAACAGCTGGGAGGAAGGAAACAGAGAACTCCTCCCAGCTCTAGTAGTGACATCATCACAGGGGTGGAGAAACAGAGCTGTGAGAACGTCCTCTGTTCTATTGCTGGGTGACAAGAACCCCCTTTTGCCGTGAATGAACCCCTGCTGTGCCTGGGTGACAGGGGCCTAAATCTCTCAAAATCCTCTGTTCTATTGCTGGGTGACATGAACCCCCTTTTGCCGTGAATGAACCCCTACTGTGCCTGGGTGACAGGGGCCTAAATCTCTCAAAATCCTCTGTTCTATTGCTGGGTGAAAAAAAACCCCTTTTGCCGTGAATGAACCCCTGCTGTGCCTGGGTGACAGGGGCCTAAATCTCTCAAAATCCACTGTTTTATTGCTGGGTGACATGAACCCCCTTTTTCCGTAAAAGAACCCCTGCTGTGCCTGGGTGACATGGGCCTAAATCTCTCAAAATCTTCTGTTCTATTTCTGGGTGACATGAGCCCCCTTTTGCCGTGACTGAACCCCTGCTGTGCCTGGGTGACAAGGGGCCTAAATCTCTCAAAATCCTCTGTTCTATTGCTGGGTGACAAGAACCCCCTTTTGCCGTGAATGAACCCCTGCTGTGCCTGGGTGACAGGGGCCTAAATCTCTCAAAATCGTCTGTTCTATTGCTGGGTGACATGAACCCTCTTTTGCCGTGAATGAACCCCTGCTGTGCCTGGGTGACAGGGGCCTAAATCTCTCTAAATCCTCTGTTCTATTGCTGGGTGACATGAACCCCCTTTTGCCATGAATGAACCCCTGCTGTGCCTGGGTGACATGGGCCTAAATCTCTCAAAATCCTCTGTTATATTGCTGAGTGACATGAACCCCCTTTTGCCGTGAATGAACCCCTGCTGTGCCTGGGTGACAGGTGCCTAAATCTCTCAAAATCCTCTGTTCTATTGCTGGGTGACAAAAAACCCTTTTTGCCGTGAATAAACCCCTGCTGTGCCTGGGTGACAGGGGCCTAAATCTCTCAAAATCGTCTGTACTATTGCTGGGTGACAAGAACCCATTTTTGCCGTGAATTAAACCCTGCTGTGCCTGGGTGACAGGGATCTAAATCTCTCAAAATCGTTTGTTCTATTGCTGGGTGACTTGAACCCCCTTTTTCTGTGAATGAACCCCTGCTGTGCCTGGGTGACAGGGGCCTAAATCTCTCAAAATCCTCTGTTCTATTGCTGGGTAACATGAACCCCCTTTTGCCGTGAATGAACCCCTACTGTGCCTGGGTGACAGGGGTCAAAATCTCTCAAAATCCTCTGTTCTAATGCTAGATTACAAGAACCCCCTTTTGCCGTGGATGAACCCCTGCTGTGCCTGGGTGACAGGGACCTAAATCTCTCAAAATCCTCTGTTCTATTGCTGGGTGACAAGAACCCACTTTTGCCGTGAATGAACCACTGCTGTGCCAGGGTGACAGGGGCCTAAATCTCTCAAAATCCTCTGTTCTATTGCTGGGTGACAAGATCACCCTTTTGCCGTAAATGAACCCCTCCTATGCATTGCTGACAGGGAACTAAATTTAGTGAAAACATCTGTTACTGATCGGAAGATGCGCGACTACAAGCGCACGCTGATGATGGCATTCCCACCTGACAGTTGGGGCATAGTGGAAGCACAAAGCGAAGGCAGAGGAGGAGGAAGAGGTCGCCAACGCAGCTGGGGCACCGCCAGCACCTGAGAAGGCAGGGTTTGCATGGCCAAAATGTGGAAAAGCTTTGTCAGCCTTGGAGGTGCTGACCTGCCCTGCAGCCAGTGTATAGTGTGAACTTGTGTTTAGCACGGCAGAGAGCATTATCACAGGCCGCAGCCAATGTGGACAAGCTTATGTTTATTAAAATGAACCAGGCATGGATCCCATAGGACTTGTCCGTACCTTGTGCAGAATAGACATTTATACCAGCCTCAACCATCCATTCTTGTACTCAAGTGCACTTATTCTTTCTTTTATTTTGTTATATGTCCCAATATTTTGGGGGATACCCCAATTTAAAAATAAAAAATAACACAACTCAGTGTTGGATACCTACAGTAGGTGAACCCGATTTTGTGTCAATCTCGCTCTCTTTCTCGGCGAGACTGAGCACCTACGAGCCCCATCGCGGGAGCCAGCGCCGAGCTGGCTTGCCGCGATGGAGACAGAGCCGTCATAGAAGCGACGGGAGATCCGACTTGGATTCCCGCCAATTCTACACGTGTGCGGCGTTTGTTATGAATTCTGAGGGGGAAGTCCCCGCCGGATTTTAAATAAAAATCCGGCATGGGTCCCCCCCTCAGGAGCATACCGGGCCCTTAGGTCTGTTATGGGTTGTAAGGAGAGCCCCCCCTACGCCGAAAAAAACGGCGTAGGGGTCCCCCTACAATCCATACCAGACCCGTATCCAAAGCACGCTACCCGGCCAGCCAGGAAGGGAGTGGGGACGAGCGAGCGCCCCCCCCCCCCCCCCTCCTGAGCCGTACCAGGCTGCATGCCCTCAACATGGGGGGGTTGGGTGCTCTGGGGCAGGGGGCGCACTGCGGCCCCCCCACCTCAGAGCACCCTGTCCCCATGTTGATGAGGACAGGGCCCCTTCCCGACAACCCTGGCCGTTGGTTGTCGGGGTATGCGGGCGGGAGGCTTATCGGAATCTGGGAGCCCCCTTTAATAAGGGGGCCCCCAGATACCGGCCCCCCACCCTAAGTGAATGAGTATGGGGTACACCGTACCCCTACCCATTCACCTGCAAGAAAAGTGGTAAAAACACAAATAAACCACACAGTGTATTAAAATATTTTATTTTTCTGCTCCGGAGGCCGCCCCCTGTCTTCTTTATTAGCTCTTTTACCAGGGGGGGCTCTTCTTCTTCCGCTATCCCGACGGGTCTTCTCCGCTATCCGGGGGGTCTTCTCAACTCTCCGGGGTTCTCCTTCTGTCTTCGCCGCTCTCCGTTGTTGACTCGGCGCACCCCGGTTCTTCGTCTCGCTAAATTTTTATTTAAAATCCGAGATCTCGCGAGACGAAGAACCGGGGTGCGCCGAGTCAACAACGGAGAGCGGCGAAGACAGAAGGAGAACCCCGGAGAGTTGAGAAGACCCCCCGGATAGCGGAGAAGACCCGTCGGGATAGCGGAAGAAGACAGAAGGAGAACCCCGGAGAGTTGAGAAGACCCCCCGGATAGTGGAGAAGACCCGTCGGGATAGCGGAAGAAGAAGAGCCCCCCCTGGTAAAAGAGCTAATAAAGAAGACAGGGGGCGGCCTCCGGAGCAGAAAAATAAAATATTTTAATACACTGTGTGGTTTATTTGTGTTTTTACCACTTTTCTTGCAGGTGAATGGGTAGGGGTACGATGTACCCCATACTCATTCACTTAGGGTGGGGGGCCGGTATCTGGGAGCCCCCTTATTAAAGGGGGCTCCCAGATTCCGATAAGCCTCCCGCCCTCATACCCCGACAACCAACGGCCAGGGTTGTCGGGAAGGGGCCCTGTCCTCATCAACATGGGGACAGGGTGCTCTGAGGTGGGGGGGCCGCAGTGCGCCCCCTGCCCCAGAGCACCCAACCCCCCCATGTTGAGGGCATGCAGCCTGGTACGGCTCAGGAGGGGGGGGGGGGCGCTCGCTCGTCCCCACTCCCTTCCTGGCTGGCCGGGTAGCGTGCTTTGGATACGGGTCTGGTATGGATTGTAGGGGGACCCCTACGCCGTTTTTTTCGGCGTAGGGGGGGCTCTCCTTACAACCCATAACAGACCTAAGGGCCCGGTATGCTCCTGAGGGGGGGACCCATGCCGGATTTTTATTTAAAATCCGGCGGGGACTTCCCCCTCAGGATTCATAACAAACGCCGCACACGTGTAGAATTGGCGGGAATCCAAGTCGGATCTCCCGTCGCTTCTATGACGCGCTTGCTGGGATGTGCTGTCACTATTCCAGTGAGTGCGAGATCTCGGCACCATGTCGCCGAGTATCAGCGCGACGCTGTCGTGCTAAAAGAACATTGTGGTCGTGGCTACGGATACTGAAGAGAACGAGATATGACTACGTAGCCATGGGTGACCTGGTATGATGGCCTGAGGTGTGCCCGAAGCCATGTCCGAGGGTAGGCCTATAAGGGGGCCTACCCGGGTGAAGCTAAAAGGAGAAGGGAGGGAAGAAGGGTGGGGCACCGCTAGCACCCGCAAAGGGAGGGGGGAGGCTCAGAGAATTTATAAGCCTCCGCCCCTCCCACAATTACAGGCTGTGAACAGCCTTAATATATATCACAAACACCTACTGTATTCCTCCCTCACCGCCCCTTCCACCTACACCGCCACGTCAACCTACACCGCCACATCCACCCATCCACCGCCTTCTCAACCTCCTACTCCTTGATCCAGATTGTTATTTTTAATTTATTGTATTTTGTTATTTTAAGTCATTTCCCTATCCACATTTGTATGCAGAACAGTTGCCATGCTCTTAAGCACATTTTGATGCCTTTTGCAGCCCTCTATCCCTTTCCAGGACTATTTTAGAGCCATTTTAGTGCCCAAAAGTTTGGGTCCCCATTGACTTCAATGGGGTTCGGGTTCGGGTTCAAGTTCGGGTCAAGTTCGGGTGCCGAACCCGAACTTTTTTTTCAAGTTCGGCCAAACTCGTCGAACCCGAATATCCAGGTGTCCGCTCAACTCTAATCTCTATTAACTCCTTAGCTTCGAGTTTGGCCGAGGTATGTTGCAGTGGCAACGCCTCTGGGTACCGAGTGGCGTTGTCTAGAATGACTAAGATGTGTTGATGCCCTCTGGTGGACTTCGGTACTGGGCCTATGAGGACCATAGCTATACGGTCAAACGGTAATTCGATAATCTGGAGAGGTACTAGGGGGCTACGGAAATGTGGCTGGGGGCTAGTTATCTGGCAGGTCGGGCAAGACTTACAAAACTCTTCCACTTCTTGGAATATGCTGGGCCAGTAAAACCACTGTAGAATAAGAATCTGTGTTTTCTGCAGCCCCAGGTCACCACTGAGAACGTGTGGGCTAGATCTAACACAAGCTTGCGATAAGCATTGGGGACCACCTACTGTTCAAAAGGCTTACCCCGTAGTTGCTTTACCCGATACAACATATCTTGATGAACCACAAAACGGGGAAACATTGACTCTGCCCCAGGATGTTGTGGTTCACCATCTACTATTAAGACATTTTCCTAGGCGCAGGATAAGGCTGGGTCCCGACGTTGGGCGGTACCAAAATTATCCTCGGAGACATTGAGGTCTGCCAATTCAGGACCCTTTGGCAAGTCCTCCACATCTCCCACCATCACACTTAGCAGGGTTGTCTCCCCCTCTTCCACCAAAGTGGCGGTCACCCCTACCGCTGGCCCTTCGGTCTCAGTTTCCCAGGGTTCTGGTCTCCCCCCTGAGTCAGGCCCCTATGCTAGGGTTACCCCTGTCTCATGGCTATCAGTCACTCTTATAGCAGGCCACAGTGCCGGGAAGCCAGGGAAGTCTCTCCCTATTATGAGTTCACAATGTAAATTGGTGGCGACCGCCACCTCTTGAGTCCACCTGCCGGCCACCATGGACAGAGACACCAGGGCAGTGGGATAGTCCTTTAAGTCTCCATGGATGCCTATGACCACGACTTTTCGGCCAGTATACTCGGCGGGCTTCACCAGGGAAGCTCTTACCAGGGACACCAGACTCCTTGAGTCCCGCAGAGCTGTCACCAGAGTGTCTCCCACTTCCACCTGGCACAGTTGGCTATTGTCTATAGTCTCTGGGGTACCTGTTGCACACAGCTTCCTGGCATACATGGAGTGGCGGTAGCCATAGTTAATATCCATGGGTTCTCCCCGATGGGGACAGTTGGCCCTTATGTGGCCAGGCTCCTGACACCGCCAGCAGAATATCGGAGTTAGGTCTGTAGGGGGTATATCCCGGATGGGTTTTGCTCACACCAGTCGCTGAGTCTGGGGTGGAGATTTCCAGGGTTTGGGCCCTCCTCCCAAAAGAACCCCCCTGTAGAGTCCTGGTAGCCTCATAGCGCTCCACCAGGTCGACCATCTCAAGGGCATTACCAGGAGACACCTGGCCGATCCAGTGCTGGAGAGGGTACGACAAAGCCCACCAGAGTACATCAGCCAATAGACGGTACAGCATAGCAGTGGAACTCAGTACGTGAGGCTGCAGCCATTTTTGCAACCGCTGTATCAGATCATAATACTGAGGTCTCGCAGGTTCAGCCGGGTTAAACTCCCACTGATGCACCCGCTGGGCGACCAACACATTCACCCCCAGTCTTGCCAGAATCTCACCCTTTACTGTCATGGAATCTGCTGCTTGATCATCTGGTAAGTCGAAAAACACCTGCTGGGGTCCGGATGCCAGGAACGGAGCAACGACCTCAGCCCACTGATCTCGGGGTAGTCTCTCCCTCATGGCCACCTCCGCGAACACCGCCAGATAGGTCTCGACGTGTCTTCTCTGTCGGGTTTAGAGGTGGCATCATCGGCGCAGGCGCACTGAGGGAGTGCTGAGGAAGCGAGCGACCTTCTCTCAGAGCGCCTGCGCCGAATGAAGACACGTAAGGCGCAGGCGCGGGATTTGAAATGCTGACAGGGCCAGCCGGAGGAGGAGAGCGCTCGCTGCCCCTGTCAATCAACAGGAGGAGGGGGCGTTTTTTTTTAAAGGAGGATGCGGCGGCTACCAGCAAGTAACCGCCCTACTTGCTGGTAGCGAGGTAATTAACATATTAGAAAAGTGCGGTTTTTAAAGAAACTAAGCCACAGAAAAAGGTAAGGGCACTATATATTGAATAATCGCACTATAAGGATTTTAATTGTAATGACGCTGGACTGAGGCACTGTCACGTCCTTTGCTGTGTGCGGCGTGAAACTTTTGCCATGCTTGCAGTTGCCCTAGGCAACATGTTGGGGTTATAGCATGCAGGGGCAGTGTCACGGCCTTTGTTGTGTGCGCCGTGATACGGTTGCCACGCATGCTATTGCCTGTGGCAATGGGTTGCTTTTTTATGCTTGTGTGTGCACTTCCCCTTTAAGTTGTAGCCTTCCTCTGTCTGGTGCTGTAAGGGTAAACTCCCTGACTGGGTATGGTCACTTGGCTTTTATCTCCTTCCTGGCTGGAGTCAGTTGTACTTCAGCTGTCGTTGGTGCTGGAGCTCTCGTCAGATTTTTTTCTGAGGACTCAGGATATGAGGGGAAATGGATGAAAATTTGGAGGAGAATTCTTTCCAAACTGAAAGACAGGCCATCTATTCTCTCTGGGTAATCCACTGGATTCAAGTTGCAGAACCTCTTGAGCTTGTATTGGAGGCTGTAACTATTAAATCTAATTGGGGTACCCCATCTGCATACAATCTGTTTGAAAATACAGTTAATAAGACTTAAACTGTGACATCCTTAACAGATCCACCTGAACATTCAGAGCACCTTGAATGTGGATGGCTGTCTACTAGGGTTGAGCGAACCCGAACTATAAAGTTCGAGTTCATACCGAACTTTCAAATTTTTGGACCCCAGACCCGAACCCGAACTTTTCAGTAAAAGTTTGGGTTCGGGTTTGGTGTTCGGCGAGTTAATGGCACTTTTTAAAAGGCTGCAGAGTAGCCAATAAACAAGCGTTTAACTTGTGTGCCCTTAGAAGCCATCACAGCCATGCCTACTAATATAAGCTGGAGTCACGTAGCGCTGCACACCACTCTGCTCTGATTAGTGTAGGGATAGGATGCTGCTGCTGTGAGGGAGAGAATAGGAAAGAATCTTTAATCAGAAGTGCTTGTTAACTCTGCGATTTTTTTTTGTGGGTGCAGTGCGCAATCTTTTTATCCTGCCCTGAGCCCAGTGACACAGAAAAATTACTTTTATCTGTCTGTTAGTTAGGTGGGCATCGGCGGCCATTTTATGCAAGTTCAGTGCACCAGCACAGCATATGTGCATTTGTGACAGTCAAATAGAAGCTTGAAATAGTGCAATTATATTCTGGGTTTAAAAGAATCACCCATTTTTGGCAATACCCTACATCTGGGGCCTATGCTGCATTCGTTAGTGTGAAATGCAAGCTTGAAATACTGCAATAATATTCTGGGTTTAAAAAACACCCATTCTTGGCAATACCCTACATCAGGGGCCTTTTCAGCATTTGTCAGTGTGAAATACAAGCTTGAAATACTGCAATAATTTTCTGAGTGTAAAAAAAAACACCCATTTTGGGCAAAATACTAAATTTGCGGCCTTTGCTGCATCTGTCAGTGTGAAATACATACGTTAGATAGTGCTGGTATATTCTGTTATTAATAAAACACAAATTTTTGGCAATACCCTACATCTGGGGCCTTTTCAGCATTTGTCAGTGTGAAATACAAGATTTAAATACTGCCATAGTATTCTGTTATTAAAAAAAACACCCATTTTGGGAAAAAATACTACATTTGTGGCCTTTGCTGCATCTGTCAGTGTGAAATGCACGTGTTAGATAGTGCTGTTATATTCTGTTATTAATAAAACACCCATTTTAGGCAAGATCAAAAATTTGCGGAGAATTAATAGAGCGTCGAATAAGGGACGTGGCACCGGTCGTGGTGCTGCTGGTGGAGATCCTGTTGCAGGGAGAGGACGTGGTCGATCTGTGCCAGCTACATGCACAAGTGAAACACCTTCCTCTGGTGTGAGTAGGCGACAGAACCTTCAGCGTTATTTGGTCGGGCCTAATGCGGCTCTACGAATGGTGAGGCCAGAACAAGTACAGGCGATAGTAGATTGGGTAGCTGACAGTGCCTCCAGTTCCTTCACATTGTCTCCCACCCAGTCTCCTGCTGAAAGATCAGAGTTGGCACCTGCAGCCGATGTCCATCAGTCTTTCACCTCACCCCCTTGCAAATCAGCCAAGCAGTCTGAGCCCCAAGTCATGCAGCAGTCTCTTCTGCTTTTTGATGACTCTGTTAGCAGGGTTTCCCAGGGCCATCCACCTAGCCCTGCCCCAGAAACTGCCGCTTCAGTTTGCGCCTGTTGTTTCCTCCTCCTACTCCGGCTCCTCATCCAGTCAGCGTAACACCTTCACCACCAACTTCAGCACAGCCAGGGGTAAACGACAGCAGGCAGTTTTAAAACGTATCTGTTTGGGGGACAAAACCCACACCACGCAGGATCTGTGGACAGGCATGAAACAACAGACCGATGAGTGGTTGGTGCCAGTGAGCTTCAAGCCCGGCCTGGTGGTTTGCAATAATGGGCGAAATCTCGTAGTAGCTCTGGGACTAGCCGGTTTGACGCACATCCCTTGCCTTGCGCATGTGCTGAATTTGGTGATGCAGAGGTTCCTTAATAATTACCACGATATGTCATAGCTGCTGCAGAATGTGCGGGCTGTCTGTGTGCGCTCTCGGTGTTCTCACCCTGCTGCTGCTCACCTGTCAGCGTTGCAGCGTAACTTTGACCTTCCCGCTCACCGCCTCATATGTGATGTGCCCACAAGGTGGAACTCCACCTTACACATGCTGGCAATACTGTGCGAGCAGCAGCAGGCGATAGTGGAGTTTCAGCTGCAGCACGCACGGGTGAGTCGCTCTGCAGAACAGCACCACTTCACCACCAATGACTGGGCCTCCATGAGAGACCTGTGTTCCTTGTTGCGTTGTTTCGAGTACTCTACCAACATGGCCAGTGCCAATGACGCAGTTCTCAGAGTTACTTTCCCACTTCTATGGCTCCTTCAATAAACGCTTCTGGCGATGATGGAAGAGGATGTGGCATAGTAGAAGTAAGAGGAGGAAGAGGGATCATTTCATAGGGTTTCCAGCCAGTCATTCACAAGTGGCTCCGAGGGTGGGTTCCTGCACCCACAAACCCAAGGTACACAATTGTCCAGCCAGGGCACAGTTCTGGAGGATGATGAGGTGGAGGATGAGGAGGAGGAGATGGAGGAGGAGGAATCGTCTTCACAGCAGGGTGGCACCCAAACCAGCTCATGGCCATCACTGGTGCGTGGCTGTGGGGATACAGAGGACACAGACAATATACCTCCCTCAGATGACAGCTTGTCATTGCCTCTGGGCAGCCTGGCACACATGAGCGATTACATGCTGCAGTGTCTTCACAACGACCGCCGAGTTGCCCACATTCTAACTTGTGCTGATTACTGTGTGGCCACACTGCTGGATCCACGTTACAATGACAATGCACCGTCCTTAATTCCTCACTGGATTGTGATTGTAAGATGCACGAGTACAAGAGCACGCTGGTAGACGCGCTGCTGGTGGCATTCCCACCTGACAGCTGGGGCACAGTGGAAGCACAAGGGGAAGGCAGAGGAGGAGGAAGAGGTCGCCAACGCAGCTGGGGCACCACCAGCACCTCAGAAGGCAGGGTTAGCATGGACGAAATGTGGAAAAGCTTTGTCAGCACGCCACAACAACCAGCACCACCAGCTGATATGGAACGTCTTAGCAGGAGGCAGCATTTCAGCAACATGGTGGAGCAGTATGTGTCCATACGCCTACATGTACTGAATGAAGGGTCTGCCACCTTCAATTTCTGGGTCTCAAAATTGGACACATGGCCTGAGCTTGCCCTTTACATTTGAAGTTGCTGGCCTGCCCTGCAGCCAGTATATTATTTATGAATGTGTGTTTAGCACGGCAGGGGGCGTTATCACAGACAAGCGCAGCTGCCTGTCCACAGCCAATGTGGACAAGCTCACGTCCATTACAATGAACCAGGCATGGATCCCAAACGACTTGTCCGTACCTTGTGCAATAGACATGTATACCGGCCTTACCCAGCATTGTTATACTACTTTATATTTGCTATATTTTTCACTCTTTTGGGGTATACCCTGTGTTAGCTACCTCGTCCTCCTCCACCGTCGCTTCCACCTACACTGCTAGGTCCACCGCCTCCTCAACCTCCTACTCCATATGGACCTCTACCTCGTACATCAAGATTATAATTATTTTTTATTTGTACGTATTTTATTTTATTTTATGTAATTTCAATAATTTGTCTCTTACATTTTCGGGGAAAATTCACAAATTTTTGGCTGTGATATACCCCTGCTCTACCTAATAGACAGGTTAATAAATTTCACTAATTTTTCTGTTACATTGTCGGGTGACATTCACCAATTTTTGGCTGTGATGTACCCCTGCTCTACCTAGTGGACAGGTTAATAAATTTCACAAATTTGTCTGTTACATTGTCAAATGACATTCACCAATTTTTGGCTGTGATATACCCCTGCTCTACCTAGTGGACATGGAAATACATTTCACAAATTCGTCTGTTACATTCTTGGGTGACATTTTACCATTTTTGCCGTGAATAAACCCCTGCTCTGCATAGGTGACAGGGACCGAAATTAAAAAAATCATCTGTTCCATTGATAGGTGACATTAACCCATTTTTGGCTATGAAAAACCCCTGCTCTGCATCGGTGACAGGGAATTAAATTTCAAAAATTAGTCTTCAATTGACGCGCGCCCCCTCCTATCATTTGATGCTTCAACTTTAACAACTTTTCCCAAATTTTCGCTCGATCACATTGGAGCCATTGACCTCCCTTGAATGTGGTATCTCTTTCTCATGCTCCCTCTCCGGCATCCTCTCCGGCATGGAACCCTAATTCGCCGTTAACCATAATCAACATGGTAGGCGCAGAAAAGAACATTGAAAGCTGATAGAGAAGATATTCAAATGGATGGTGGATGTCACAGGGATGTGCGATCAGGCATAAGTTATCTAGAGTCAACAAAGCGGCAGCAGGGCCTCTCCTGTCTAACGTTTTTAAAATCCAAAATACCCCAGTGACATTCCCTATAAATTTTTATTGATCATTCCAATAACAGGGCATTTTAAGAGTCCTGTATTGTTATTTATCGTCACTACCTCCCCAAATCGGGAGAGGGTAATTGCTTCGGCTTTTAATAATTTGTCCCACATTTCAGCTTGATCACATTGCAGCCATTGACCTCCCTTGGATGTGGTCTCCCTTTCTCACGCTATATATACAGTACAGACCAAAAGTTTGGACACACCTTCTCATTCAAAGAGTTTTCTTTATTTTAATGACTATGAAGGCATCAAAACTATGAATTAACACATGTGGAATTATATAAATAACAAACAAGTGTGAAACAACTGGAAATATGTCATATTCTAGGTTCTTCAAAGTAGCCACCTTTTGCTTTGATTACTGCTTTGCACACTCTTGGCATTCTCTTGATGAGCTTCAAGAGGTAGTCACCTGAAATAGTCTTCCAACAGTCTTGAAGGAGTTCCCAGAGATGCTTAGCACTTGTTGGCCCTTTTGCCTTCACTCTGCGGTCCAGCTCACCCCAAACCATCTCGATTGGGTTCAGGTCCAGTGACTGTGGAGGCCAGGTCATCTGGCGCAGCACCCCATCACTCTCCTTCATGGTCAAATAGCCTTTACTTTCAAAGTTTTCCCAATTTTTCGACTGACTGTCTGACCTTCATTTCTTAAAGTAATGATGGCCACTAGTTTTTCTATACTTAGCTGCTTTTTTCTTGCCATAATACAAATTCTAACAGTCTATTCAGTAGGACTATCAGCTGTGTATCCACCTGACTTCTCCTCAACGCAACTGATGGTGCCAACCCCATTTATAAGGCAAGAAATCCCACTTATTAAACCTGACAGGGCACACCTGTGAAGTGAAAACCATTTCAGGGGATTACCTCTTGAAGCTCATCAAGAGAATGCCAAGAGTGTGCAAAGCAGTAATCAAAGCAAAAGGTGGCTACTTTGAAGAACCTAGAATATGACATATTTTCAGTTATTTCACACTTGTTTGTTATGTATATAATTCCACATGTGTTAATTCATAGTTTTAATGCCTTCAGTGTGAATCTACCATTTTCATAGTCATGAAAATAAAGAAAACTCTTTGAATGAGAAGGTGTGTCCAAACTTTTGGTCTGTACTGTATATATATATATATATATATATATATATATATATATATAAAACTAAGAGTGTGGTAATTATAGATATATTCATTTTAAGGTTAGAATTGAGGTAGAGATTCCTATGTCATTTCAGAATCTCTCCCAGAGTAAAGTGTAAGTTAATGATCTATTTCCCTGAAGATTTCTTGAATGGAGAAATGTGGACACAGGTGATTATAAACAAACCCTGTCCTTTTACCAAACAATGACCACAAGTGTTGTAGTGTATGTCTGGAATGAAGTGGGTTTAGTCAGGGATTTTGAAAGAGTCTAGATGTTTGACAAAAGATAAACGTCATTGTTTCTTTCCAGTCTCTTCAAGGTCTGTATGAAACCTTAGTTAAAATTTATCCCTTCTTCAAATTAAAAGAATATATACAGGAACTAGCTATAATTGCCTCGACTTTTGTATGGAGCACTAGTGCCATCTAGTGTTAGGGTAACATTAAGGTTCAGAGGGTATTATCCCTAGGGGAGGTCCTATTAGTTATAAAATGAGGCCACTAGTTAATGATAAAACTTGACCAAGCCCTTTCTAAGATAGGATAAAAAGATGGTATGGGCTGAAAGAAAAAAAAAACTCATCATCAGAAAACCATCATCAGATCATCAGAAAACCTTCATCTTCAGATCAGACCATCATCAGATCATCATTAAGAAGACATCTTAATCCATCAGATCCAGCTTTGACCATCTTTTCAGCCATTGTAGGCAGCCATCTTAGAACCATTGAAACTGATTATTTTTAGTATTGTATAACCTTACCTACATTTCATAGCATAATTAATTAATATAATATATCTATATATATTCAATTAACTATACTTTGTGTATAGTATCTGTTTTGGAATAAGATTGGGGTGTACCTGCAGCATCATTCTAAAACTTAATCCAATCCAGGGAGATTGAAAATATACTGGTGAAAACACGGTATCATCTCCAAGGAACTGAATTCAGTTCTAGACCGCTATGGTTAATTATGTATATATATCTGTATAGATAAAAGATAAACCAGATTTGGGTTTAATCAGATATTTGTTGGCTGAGAGAAATCAGGTATCAAATTGATAAAATATAATTGAGGGGTATAGTTATAATAAGTCATAATTGTGTATATATATATATATACACTGCGTGCAGAATTATTAGGCAAATGAGTATTTTGACCACATCATCCTCTTTATGCATGTTGTCTTACTCCAAGCTGTATAGGCTCGAAAGCCTACTACCAATTAAGCATATTAGGTGATGTGCATCTCTGTAATGAGAAGGGGTGTGGTCTAATGACATCAACACCCTATATTAGGTGTGCATAATTATTAGGCAACTTCCTTTCCTTTGGCAAAATGGGTCAAAAGAAGGACTTGACAGGCTCAGAAAAGTCAAAAATAGTGAGATATCTTGCAGAGGGATGCAGCACTCTTAAAATTGCAAAGCTTCTGAAGCGTGATCATCGAACAATCAAGCGTTTCATTCAAAATAGTCAACAGGGTCGCAAGAAGCGTGTGGAAAAACCAAGGAGCAAAATAACTGCCCATGAACTGAGAAAAGTCAAGCGTGCAGCTGCCAAGATGCCACTTGCCACCAGTTTGGCCATATTTCAGAGCTGCAACATCACTGGAGTGCCCAAAAGCACAAGGTGTGCAATACTCAGAGACATGGCCAAGGTAAGAAAGGCTGAAAGACGACCACCACTGAACAAGACACACAAGCTGAAACGTCAAGACTGGGCCAAGAAATAACTCAAGACTGATTTTTCTAAGGTTTTATGGACTGATGAAATGAGAGTGAGTCTTGATGGGCCAGATGGATGGGCCCGTGGCTGGATTGGTAAAGGGCAGAGAGCTCCAGTCCGACTCAGACGCCAGCAAGGTGGAGGTGGAGTACTGGTTTGGGCTGGTATCATCAAAGATGAGCTTGTGGGGCCTTTTCGGGTTGAGGATGGAGTCAAGCTCAACTCCCAGTCCTACTGCCAGTTTCTGGAAGACACCTTCTTCAAGCAGTGGTACAGGAAGAAGTCTGCATCCTTCAAGAAAAACATGATTTTCATGCAGGACAATGCTCCATCACACGCGTCCAAGTACTCCACAGCGTGGCTGGCAAGAAAGAGTATAAAAGAAGAAAATCTAATGACATGGCCTCCTTGTTCACCTGATCTGAACCCCATTGAGAACCTGTGGTCCATCATCAAATGTGAGATTTACAAGGAGGGAAAACAGTACACCTCTCTGAACAGTGTCTGGGAGGTTGTGGTTGCTGCTGCACGCAATGTTGATGGTGAACAGATCAAAACACTGACAGAATCCATGGATGGCAGGCTTTTGAGTGTCCTTGCAAAGAAAGGTGGCTATATTGGTCACTGATTTGTTTTTGTTTTGTTTTTGAATGTCAGAAATGTATATTTGTGAATGTTGAGATGTTATATTGGTTTCACTGGTAAAAATAAATAATTAAAATGGGTATATATTTGTTTTTTGTTAAGTTGCCTAATAATTATGCACAGTAATAGTCACCTGCACACACAGATATCCCCCTAAAATAGCTAAAACTAAAAACAAACTAAAAACTACTTCCAAAAATATTTAGCTTTGATATTAATGAGTTTTTTGGGTTCATTGAGAACATGGTTGTTGTTCAATAATAAAATTAATCCTCAAAAATACAACTTGCCTAATAATTCTGCACTCCCTGTATATATATATATATATATAAAAAAGGAAAATAATGGCGGCACTGGAAACAAGTATTATGGGTGCTACGTCCAGGGATATAGCTGCTTACCCCAGATGAACAGAGATGAAACAAGGACAGCACTCCAAGTGGAGTGCTGTCCTTGTTTCATCTCTCTATATATATATATATATATATATATATTCTTGATTATATTGACTTTCTTACTATTTTGCATATCATTGATTGAATTTCAATTGTCACCAATTTTATTATATATTATTTTGCACTAAAATTGTATTAATAAATTATATATATATTTTGTCTATAACAGGGTTTTGTCTTCAATTCAACGCAGATCACGAGCTTGTTTTAGCTTGGTATTTATGATATTAGTTTAGAATCTCCTTCATTACAGATTTTAATTTATTCACATAAATAATAAAGACTGTCAATCGGAGACAGCATAAATATTCCGAAATATCTGGAGGTCCCACCGAGATCTGCTTGTAATAGAAACAAAATTTTGTTGTGAAAAATATATATTTGATTAGGGCATTGTTGTATTTGTAGTGCAACAAGTGGAAAATGTCTGAGAACAATAGCGAGGCTAGCCAAGGCATGCAGGCTGCTGCAGTGGTTAAGACTGATATGCATGATAGAGAGACTCAAGAATTAGTTGAACATATTGTGATGTGTCATATGCATGACAGGTTGGATATTAAGAGAGAGTTAAAGGATTGGATAGTTGAACTGAAAAGGAGAGCTGTAGAATATGCAGATGATGTCTGGTCTGATAAATCCCGGTTTGCTGATTATCTCTGTCATATTTCCCGAGCTAAACATAAGAAAGATAAGGATTCATTAATCCTTCAATCTTGGCCTGAATTTGTATATTTAGTTGGTGAAATAGCAAAGCAATTGGAAAAAGCTAAATATAAAAATGCTGAACCAGAAATATGAAATTGATAAATTTCTAAAATGCATAACTGAAATGGAAATTAAGGCGGCCACGGTTTCTGGTGAATTAGCACAATGGTCTGCTAAATTATCAAAATGTAGTGACAGAGACAATCAACAGCAAGAGGTAATTAGAACTCTTGAATGGAAATTAAGTCAAGCTACAAATGAACTGTCTAAACATCAATTGTCTATAGCGGATCTAGATGAGGAATCTAAAAAGTTTTATCAGGACAATAGAAATTTACAAAAAGAGTTAGATAACCGGGATCTTGCCCCTTTACAATTCAGACAGCCAATGGATCCTAACAGAGTGAAGGTAAAATATTCCAGGGGGGAAACAGATGCAGAAAGTAAATATGACAACCCCTTTAAAGGAGAAGAGCTAATGTCTCTGAGAGAACATTCTCTTCCTAAATTAAAACCGATCTCACCTCCTAGGTCCTCTAAAAGTTTAGTACAGAGAGCTTCTCAACCTATGATAGACACTACTAAAGTGATCAAGTTTCTCAAGGAAACTGTGGGTCAATTTGCTAAAAAGGGTTCACCCTCCATAATAAATCATTTGGAAACATATGAGGAGGCCATGAAAACTTTACATTTAGAACAGGACATACAGAAACTTGAATTTATTACCTGGGTATTTGAACCAAAACACTGGTATTTCTTTAATTCCCTTAGAGATATGGGTAGGGATTCTTGGTCAGAAGTGGTCGCAGAAATAAAAATTGAATTTGGTCCCTATAAGTCAGCTACTGCTGCAAGGAGGGCCTTATTTACCCTGAAATGTAGACCTAATCAAAGTCCCAGGGCATTTTTGTCACTCCTCAAAAATGCTTACAGTTTGTCCGAAAAAGATCCCAATTTTTTAAGTAGTAAATTCATCCAGTTATTTTATGACACTTTGCCCAATAAAATAAAATTTATTTTGGCCAGGGATTACCATTCCAGAAAGACTCTGGATTGGCTACTCACCGAGAGTACAATTCTGTATGCTGTGATACAAAATTGCGATGAGTCTCCTGATGGAAATTTAAAAGAGCGAGTGAGGAAATAGCAGAAACTCAGATAAAAAGAGATCAGTGAAAATTTGAGAGCCCAAAAAGGAGTTATGCTGAGGTGTTGAAAACTCCTAGGCCTTCCCAGCCAAATAAAATTCAGCCTAGACCAGATGGGAATAAGCGCCTAAAAGTTGCTGAAAAGAACCCAAACCACCAGAAGGAGTTTAGAAATAGACGGTTCCCTCCTTTTCAAAGATATCAAAGTAATTATTATAGGGGATATCAATGTAGGCAAGAAAGGGTTCAAAGTGGTTCTGAGTCAGACGGTTCTGGGAGGTCACAATCATATCGGTCCCACAATCAATCTCCCAAAGATTATGGGAGAAAGAGAAGTAACCTATATGATCGAATGGATCAAATCCAAAATCAGTTTGGTATGTTGATGCAGCGGATGGAGGAATTGTCTAAAACCATCACTGCTAACCCTAAAAATCCTTTTTTAGGGGCAACCCCTCCTGTAGAGAGTCCTCCCCAAATATAAAGGGGGAGAAGCAAGTATGTCAAATGTTGCAAAAGCTGATGACTTAAATGTATATAAAATGGAGCAATCTAATGTAATTGTCTTTCCCCATAAATGGAATTTAACCCTTACAAAGCCACATGGCAAGGGGGAGGGGAAACCTGTTTGTTCTGTCTTACAGCACACAAAGTCTTCAGCTGCACAGATGAAGGCATACGATCCTGCTAATAAAAGGAAGGAGGAGGAGTCGAGGACAAGAATAACTGGCAAGCAGGAAAACAATTTCAATAATCATTCCAAATATCTTTGTTCCATACTGAAAATAGAAAATAGATATTATATGAAAGTTGAATTATTTGATAATTTCCCACCTATAATAGCCTTGATAGATACAGGTAGCCAAGCAACTTTATTATCTCAAAAGTATTTCCAATAATTACAGGATGTATCTTCTGAGAGGTATAAGTTAAAAAGTTTTAATGCTAACCTGTTAAGTGTCTCAGGCAATGCCCTCAAGGTTATAGGTAAGGCTTGGCTGGATTTTAAAGTAATCAGCCATCCTACATTGATCGTGGATATGCCCATTGATCGATTAATTATTGGCTTCAATTTCCTGAAAAGATTAAGCCCAGTTATTGATTTAACAAGGTGATATGGTCCCAAGTGAGGATGTCCATTAATTATGAACAATCACAATCCTATCACAATAGGCGTAACTGTCATGTGATAGAGGAAAGGCCGGATTATATAGAGGAACATTTCCGAAATAGCCAGATCCCTGATGTTTTTTTCCTGCAAACCACTCCAAATTCCACTATAGTTGTACAGGAAGATAACACCATATGTGTGTCTCCTGAACGAGTAAAAGATGTTTTTTTGGAAGGGGATGTTCTTACAATCCACCTACACCCAGAAACTACTGACCCTACTGGGTTTAATGGTCATGAACAATTCCTAGTGGGAATGGAAAAGGTGGATGATGAGATGTTCTTCCCAGTACAGGTAAATGACTTAGGAAGAACTAAGAGGGCTAAATTGGATTTGCACCATGAAAATAGTTATATTAGTAGGAATTTAAGTGTCCAATCCTAAAGTGATTCGATATCCAAATCCACAGGATAATTGGATACATGACTTGGATAATGACTCTGATGATCATAATATAATTTCAACCATTTCTATTGCAGGAAAATTGGCTACTCATTTATTCCTGGTGCTTGATGAGCCCAGATATCCCATGTACATTGGCAACGATATTTTACATCGTTTTGCCATCATGTGGATATAGTGAATTCCACATTGTGGACAAGATTAAAAGGGAATCCTGATGGTTTTATGGATGAACATGAAGCACTCAGGTCATCCCAGATACTGCCTTATGCAGTCAGTGTATTAGTGCCACGAGATATAATAATCCCTCCAGGTACTAGTAATTTCCTGTTACCCATTGAGGTATCAAAAGGCCAAAAATTAAAGAATTCTGATGCATTAATATGCTTATCAAACGGAATGCAACAATTAGGTATTTCAGTAAATTATACCCCTATGGTGAATTTAGAAACCTTTAAAACCCAAATAATTGTGAATAATGGTATGCCAAATGAAGTCCATTTGTCTAAAAACAGTATCATTGGTATGGCATTAGATTCAGATTATTATACTTTTGGGTTTCAGAATGTACTTATTGGCCTAATACCTGAATCGTATCTAACAGAAGAACAATTAGTTGACCAAACATTTTATTCTTCTCCTGAAGGATTGTTCACCATTAGTTCAGTATATCCTTTTAATCTTGAAGAAGGCACCTGCAAGGTAGAGGAATCCTCACTTACTTTTAATCATACAATTAATGATCAGTAAGCCAAGGAATATCATGAGTTTGCTGAAAAAGCAGGTAAGTCAAATCATGACCTCACAGACAGATTAGAGGAAACTTATAAAATAGGTCAACCTGAAGTTTTCCCAGGGTCTATGAAAATGGTCCGGCAACAAATCTCATTAGCTGATGGATGCTCCAATGACCCAGAGCGACAACAACTAAAGGAAGTTCTCTTAGAATTCAAGGATATCTTTGCGAAAGATTCCTTTGATTGTGGTCTGACTGACATACACATTGCCAGGATTCAGACTGATCCCGCGGCACCTTCTGTTTATATCAAGCAATATTGTCTTCCACTAGCTTGTTAGGACTTGCTAGCGGAAATCATCCGAAATCTTAAGGAGAGAGGTATTATAAGACCGGTGCACAGTTCTTATAATAATCCAATTCTTGGAATTCTTAAACCGAATGGTCAATGGCATTTATGTGCTGATCTTCGTCAGCTCAATAAACGTGTATATACAGTACAGACCAAAAGTTTAGAAACACCTTTTCATTCAAAGAGTTTTCTTTATTTTCATGACTATGAAGGCATCAAAACTATGAATTAACACATGTGGAATTATATACATAACAAACAAGTGTGAAACAACTGAAAATATGTCATATTCTAGGTTCTTCAAAGTAGCCACCTTTTGCTTTGATTACTGCTTTGCACACTCTTGGCATTCTCTTGATGAGCTTCAAGAGGTAGTCCCCTGAAATGGTCTTCCAACAGTCTTGAAGGAGTTCCCAGAGATGCTTTGCACTTGTTGGCCCTTTTGCCTTCACTCTGCGGTCCAGCTCACCCCAAACCATCTCGATTGGGTTCAGGTCCGGTGACTGTGGAGGCCAGGTCATTTGGCGCAGCACCCCATCACTCTCCTTCATGGTCAAATAGCCCTTACTTTCAAAGTTTTCCCAATTTTTCGGCTGACTGACTGACCTTCATTTCTTAAAGTAATGATGGCCACTCGTTTTTCTTTACTTAGCTGCTATTTTCTTGCCATAATACAAATTCTAACAGTCTATTCAGTAGGACTATCAGCTGTGTATCCACCTGACTTCTCCTCAACGCAACTGACAGTCTCAACCCCATTTATAAGGCAAGAAATCCCACTTATTAAACCTGACAGGGCACACCTGTGAAGTGAAAACCATTTCAGGGGACTACATCTTGAAGCTCATGAAGAGAATGCCAAGAGTGTGCAAAGCAGTAATCAAAGCAAAAGGTGGCTACTTTGAAGAACCTAGAATATGACATATTTTCAGCTGTTTCACACTTGTTTGTTATGTATATAATTCCACATGTGTTAATTCATAGTTTTGATGCCTTCAGTGTGAATCTACAATTTTCATAGTCATGAAAATAAAGAAAACGCTTTGAATGAGAAGGTGTGTTTAAACTTTTGGTCTGTACTGTATGTCCGGCTGGCCCGTGCCATATATACAGTACAGACCAAAAGTTTGGACACACCTTCTCATTCAAAGAGTTTTCTTTATTTTCATGACTATGAAAATTGTAGATTCACACTGAAGGCATCAAAACTATGAATTCACACATGTGGAATTATATACATAACAAACAAGTGTGAAACAACTGAAAATATGTCATATTCTAGGTTCTTCAAAGTAGCCACCTTTTGCTTTGATTACTGCTTTGCACACTCTTGGCATTCTCTTGAATGAGCTTCAAGAGGTAGTCCCCTGAAATGGTTTTCACTTCACAGGTGTGCCCTGTCAGGTTTAATAAGTGGGATTTCTTGCCATATAAATGGGGTTGGGACCATCAGTGGCGTTGAGGAGAAGTCAGGTGGATACACAGCTGATAGTCCTACTGAATAGACTGTTAGAATTTGTATTATGGCAAGAAAATAGCAGCTAAGTAAAGAAAAACGAGTGGCCATCATTACTTTAAGAAATGAAGGTCAGTCAGTCAGCCGAAAAATTGAGAAAACTTTGAAAGTAAGGGCTATTTGACCATGAAGGAGAGTGATGGGGTGCTGCGCCAGATGACCTGGCCTCCACAGTCACCGGACCTGAACCCAATCGAGATGGTTTGGGGTGAGCTGGACCGCAGAGTGAAGGCAAAAGGGCCAACAAGTGCTAAGCATCTCTGGGAACTCCTTCAAGACTTTTGGAAGACCATTTCAGGGGACTACCTCTTGAAGCTCATCAAGAGAATGCCAAGAGTGTGCAAAGCAGTAATCAAAGCAAAAGGTGGCTACTTTGAAGAACCTAGAATATGACATATTTTCAGTTGTTTCACACTTGTTTGTTATGTATATAATTCCACATGTGTTAATTCATAGTTTTGATGCCTTCATAGTCATGAAAATAAAGAAAACTGTTTGAATGAGAAGGTGTGTCCAAACTTTTGGTCTGTACTATAGACCAATGCTTGGTACAAATGAAAGGCGCCAGGATCATTACCACATTAGATTGCGCTCAGTGATATTGGACCATCAAAGTGAGTCCTGAAGACCAATACAAATTGACATTCACCTTTGGTAAGGAACATTTTGCCTGGACAAGGCTACCGTTTGGATACATAAACTCAGGTCATGAATTTGCGGTATTCTTACATAAGGCTATGCCTGATGCAATGGAAAGAGGAAACTTAACTTATGTTGATTACATTTTGATAAAAAGTATCTCATTTGACCAACATATCCAAGAAATTAGGCATGTACTGAATCAGTTGAGGGAGGCAGGTGTGAAAATTTATTTACAGAAAGCCCAGTGGTGTCGAACCAAGGTAAATTTCCTTGGACATGAGGTTACCTGTGAAGGCCTGAATCCCCAGAAGAAAAAGGTGGAGGCTGTGATGAAATCTAAAACGCCTACCAACATCAGTGAACTAAGATCATTTCTAGGAATTATGAATTACTCCCGTAAATTAATTGATGCAGAGATCAGTAAGCCGTTGTTGACATTGTTAAAGAAAGGTGTACCCTGGACATGGGGGGAAGATCAGGAACAAGCCATGACTGAGCTTAAAAGGAGACTCACCCAAGACCCATGTCTAGCGCATCCAGAGGGGGGGTAAACCCTTTTATCTGGAAACTGGCTTTACGGATCTTAGTATTAGTGCTGTCCTATGCCAAAAACAGGATAAATTGCATAAAGTTATAGCTTATGCAAGTAAATCCCTGTCACCGGTAGAAATAAAGTTTAACGACTGTGAAAAAGCTTTACTAGCCACAGTCTGGGCACTTCAGAACTTTAGAAGTTTTGTACAGGGTGAGAAAATCATTGTTGAAATAGCCCATCAACCCCTACAATATCTTCAGAGTGATAAAATTAGGGATGGTAACTCGTCTAACAGCAGGATCACTGCTTGGACCTTGTCTTTACAAGGATGGTCTTTGGAAGTTCGGTATAAGCAAAATAAAAAGTGTCCAATAGCCCAAGGACTTGCTGAACTGCATGACTGCACAGCTCATTCTCATACAGAAGAGCTGGTAGATGATTTTCTAGAGGAACAAAAATCTTTTCCTTACAAAGTATATGATGAAGACTATTGCTCTCTACTCCCCTGTGTGTACATAGATGGTTGTGCTTACCACACCACTGTAGGGGATGAAAGAAAACTAGTGGCAGGAATTGGCATTACTTGGATAGATGAGTGCCGCAGTATTTCAATAGGTTACAGTATTGGTGCTAAAAGTAGCCAGGTAACCGAATTAGCAGCTGTCTACCAAACTGTTAAAATTGCTATAGAGCACAATATGAAGAAATTCGTCATAGTTACTGATTCAAATGATGTGCGGAACAGTTTTGTAGAATATATGTCCACATGGAAGAGGAATCACATGTTACGATCCAATAACAAACCAGTGAAGCACGCCAAGTTGTTTTGTGCCATAGATGAGCTGGTCCGATGTAATAATCTAACCATTTATTGGAAAAAGACTAAAGGTCATTCCAAAACCCAAAATAAAGATAAAGAGGGTAATGACCTAGCTGATAAACTGGCCAAACAAGGAGCCATAAATGGTGATTATGTGAATATAGATCATTTACTAGAGAGGATTCCCATTGACGCTATCACTAGACAACAGGCTAAGGCCCAAACTGAAAATAGTGTAGTTCAACGGAGCCAAGAATCTTCTAGTGAGCATCTGATCAAAAGCCAGAAGGAAGATCTTATATTGGGAATCTTCTAAAAACATATTGAGGAGCCTAATAATAATCCCATATCAGAGGATAATTATACACAAAAGGAAGACCTCCGATTACTTATGAATACCAAATCCCAATTTAGTATTCAGGATGGGTTATTAATGAGAACCTCTAAAACTGGTATTCAGCAGTGGGTAGTTCCTACTACATTTAGAGGTTTAATGTTACAGCATGCCCATGATGCACCTACTGCTGGTCATCGTGGAGAAAAGATTACATATGAGTCACTACGTGATTATGCCTACTGGCCTCATATGTTAAAGGATGCCCAGAGTTATTGTCAAGGTTGGTTGGTATGTGCGCAATTTCAACCTCAAGGTCCTAAACATTGTTCTCCACTTCAGAAGAAAGGTTTTTCATTACCCTCGTCTGACATCCAAATCGATTTTATTGGTCCTGTTACCCGGTCGTCTCAAGGGAATAAATACATGTTGACTGTCACTTGTGTGTTTACAAAATGGGTAGAGTGTCTACCGGCCCGCAATAACACACCCGAGACCTGTGCATTTTTGTTGATTAACCATGTATTTTTCAGATTTGGGTTACCGTTAAGGATTGATTCAGACCGTGGATCACACTTTGTAAGGGAGGTAATGGCGAAGATGTGGAAGATCTTGGGTGTGAAGAGAAAATTACACATTTCCTATCGTCCAGCATCTAGTGGATCCGTTGAGCGCTATAACCAGTCCATTGTTAACATCCTTAAGATGTATGTTAAGGAGTTGGGTAAAGACTGGAATATAAGGTTACCATTAGTGCTCATGGCCATTAGAGCTACTCCAAGCACGGCAACCCAGATGTCACCTTTTGAGCTGATGACGGGAAGAAGAATGATACTTCCACAACATCTGTTGTATCGCGCATCAGATCATAACCTGATCTATGCGACCATGACACATCAGTATGTGGAGGACCTTCGTAAGTATCTTCAACACGCGTTTGCTTTTGCGCAGAATCTTGAGAAAGCTGCCTTAAGTAACAAGACTTATTATGACTTGAAAACTACCAAAAAGGAATATGAGGTAGGAGATAGAGTGTATCTCTATAACTTTGCCCGGGATCGGGTAAAAGAAAGAAAATTTCTCCCATCATGGAAAGGTCCGTATGATGTCATTGATAAAATATCACCTGTAGTGTATAAGGTGAAAATTAATACGAAAGATGGGTTCATCGAGAAATGGGTCCATGTAAATCAATTGCGAGTATGTCATCCGAGATCCCAACTTAGAATCAGAAAAGGTGATAATAAATAAGAGGATGAATAAGGATTGTGTTAATCTGATTCCTCTCAGTTCACAAATGTTCTGATTTTGGTGTTTCCTTGCAAAGCATTTTACATAGCAACGCTAGGGAAACTGTATATGTCAAAATATTAAAGAATATGTATTCATACTTTTAATTTCTTTTTTAAAAAGGACGGGCGGAACCAGACGTGATTCCTGGCAACAATGATGACAACAAAGATACAGATATCGTGCGGATGGTGTTGATCCGAGATGTCCAATTCAAGACGGAACTAATCATCAACCCGAATCTACAGCCGTGTTTCAGATGTCCCAGGATTGTGAATGATGGCAAAGACGATTTTACTTTAAGAATCTTTGTGAAATTGGATCCAAGGACATTCACTGGATGAAGATACCGGATATCACCATTTTAGCTTGGGAAAGGAACCAAATTGGTACATTATGCATGGGAACAAAGTCACAGCAATAATGGCATGATTGGTGCCAAGTTTTGCATTTTCTTACACGCTAAAACCATTGGACACAGGATCTCTGTGATAATATACTTTTCCAGGATTGACTTTATGATGCGACAAAAGACTCTGATAAAATATATTGATGAACATGAAAATTCTTCCGACATTCTCCCAGTTAGGTCTTAAGGGGATCCTTGACTAACGTGAGAAGAAAGGGGGGGATTTGTCAGAACTATTGGGTATAAATAAAGTCCATAAGTTTAAGGCCTATATAGATGTATGGACATGAACCTTATGAATGACCATTTTGTCTTATTTTGAAAGGGCAGGATGAGGTCAAAGCCCTTTTAACTCAGGATTACTAACCTAAGATTAACAATATGTACCAGAGTATTTACCCAAGTCTGTTTTTGTGTACCAGAGTATTTACCCAAGTCTGTTTTTGTGAGAAGGAAGTTTCCCATGGTCTAATGAAAAGTATTTACCTAGATAAGACAATATAGTAGAAATGTGCTGAGTTTTGATGATTCTCAGTGAATAGAAAGAGACTTTAATTTTCTTTGGGGTTTTTATATTGACCCATATTAATGAAGTCTGATTTTCTATATTGATTAAAATGTAAATAGGTTTGATATATATATATATATATATACATAAGAAAACTGTGGCAGCACTCCCTTGAAAGCTGTATAGGATGTAGGGTGCCCGCGATAGTCCCTCGATTCAGGACGGAAGACAGCAAAGAAAGTTCGCAGCACTCCTTAAAAGATAAAATGTGCTCTTTTATTCACACATATCAAGTGACAACTAGAGTTGAGCGAACACCTGGATGTTCGGGTTCGAGAAGTTCGGCCGAACTTCCAGGAAATGTTCGGGTTCGGGATCCGAACCCGACCCGAACTTCGTCCCGAACCCGAACCCCATTGAAGTCAATGGGGACCCAAACTTTTCGGCACTAAAAAGGCTGTAAAACAGCCCAGGAAAGAGCTAGAGGGCTGCAAAAGGCAGCAACATGTAGGTAAATCCCCTGCAAACAAATGTGGATAGGGAAAAGAATTAAAATAAAAATAAAATATATAAAAATAAACCAATATCAATTGGAGAGAGGTCCCATAGCAGAGAATCTGGCTTCACGTCACCCACCACTGTAACAGTCCATTGTCATATATTTAGGCCCCGGCACCCAGGCAGAGGAGAGAGATCCCGTAACAGAGAATCTGGCTTCATGTCAGCAGAGAATCAGTCTGCATGTCATAGCAGAGAATCAGGCTTTACGTCACCCAACACTGGAACAGTCCATTGTCAGATATTTAGGCCCAGGCACCCAGGCAGAGGAGAGAGGTCCCGTAACAGAGAATCTGGCTTCATGTCAGCAGAGAATCAGTCTGCATGTCATAGCAGAGAATCAGGCTTCACGTCACCCACCACTGGAACAGGCCACTGTCACATATTTAGGCCCAGGCACCCAGGCAGAGGAGAGAGGTCCCATAACAGAGATTCAGGCTTCATGTCAGCAGAGAATCAGTCTTCATGTCATAGCAGAGAATCAGGCTTCACGTCACCCACCACTGGAACAGGCCACTGTCACATATTTAGGCCCAGGCACCCAGGCAGAGGAGAGAGGTCCCATAACAGAGATTCAGGCTTCATGTCAGCAGAGAATCAGTCTTCATGTCATAGCAGAGAATCAGGCTTCACGTCACCAACCACTGGAACAGGCCACTGTCACATATTTAGGCCCAGGCACCCAGACAGAGGAGAGAGGTCCCGTAACAGAGAATCTGGCTTCATGTTAGCAGAGAATCAGTCTTCATGTCATAGCAGAGAATCAGGCTTCACATCACCCACCACTGGAACAGGCCACTGTCACATATGTAGGCCCAGGCACCCAGGCAGAGGAGAGAGGTCCCATAACAGAGATTCAGGCATCATGTCAGCAGAGAATCAGTCTTCATGTCATAGCAGAGAATCAGGCTTCACGTCACCCACAACTGGAACAGGCCACTGTCACACATTTAGGCCCTGGCACCCAGACAAAGGAGAGAGGTCCCGTAACAGAGAATCTGGCTTCATGTCAGCAGAGAATCAGTCTTCATGTCATAGCAGAGAATCAGGCTTCACGTCACCCACCACTGGAACAGGCCACTGTCACATATTTAGGCCCAGGCACCCAGGCAGAGGAGAGAGGTCCCATAACAGAGATTCAGGCTTCATGTCAGCAGAGAATCAGTCTTCATGTCATAGCAGAGAATCAGGCTTCACGTCACCCACCACTGGAACAGGCCACTGTCACATATTTAGGCCCAGGCACCCAGACAGAGAAGAGAGGTCCCGTAACAGAGAATCTGGCTTCATGTCAGCAGAGAATCAGTCTTCATGTCATAGCAGAGAATCAGGCTTCACGTCACCCACCACTGGAACAGGCCACTGTCACACATTTAGGCCCTGGCACCCAGACAAAGGAGAGAGGTCCCGTAACAGAGAATCTGGCTTCATGTCAGCAGAGAATCAGTCTTCATGTCATAGCAGAGAATCAGGCTTCACGTCACCCACCACTGGAACAGGCCACTGTCACATATTTAGGCCCAGGCACCCAGGCAGAGGAGAGAGGTCCCGTAACAGAGAATCTGGCTTCATGTCAGCAGAGAATCAGTCTTCATGTCATAGCAGAGAATCAGGATTCACGTCACCCACCACTGGAACAGGCCACTATCACATATTTAGGCCCAGGCACCCAGGCAGAGGAGAGAGGTCCCGTAACAGAGAATCTGGCTTCATGTCAGCAGAGAATCAGTCTTCATGTTATAGCAGAGAATCAGGCTTCACGTCACCCACCACTGGAATAGGCCACTGTCACATATTTAGGCCCCGGCACCTAGACAGAGGAGAGGTTCATTTAACTTTGGGTTGCCCCGCAATATAATGGTAAAATGAAAATAAAAATAGGATTGAATGAGTAAAATAATATATTGTTAAGGGGAGGTAGTTAATGTCTAATCTGCACAAGGGATGGACAGATCCTGTGGGATCCATGCCTGTTTAATTTTTATGAACGTCAGCTTGTCCACATTGTCTGTAGACAGGCGGCTGCGTTTGTCTGTAATGACGCCCCCTGCCGTGCTGAATACACGTTCAGACAAAACGCTGGCCGCCGGGCAGGCCAGCACCTCCAAGGCATAAAAGGCTAGCTCTGGCCACGTGGACAATTTGGAGACCCAGAAGTTGAATGGGGCCGAACCATCAGTCAGTACGTGGAGGGGTGTGCACAGGTACTGTTCCACCATGTTATTGAAATGTTGCCTCCTGCTAACACGTTCCGTATCAGGTGGTGGTGCAGTTAGCTGTGGTGTGGTGACAAAACTTTTCCACATCTCTGCCATGCTAACCCTGCCCTCAGAGGAGCTGGCCGTGACACAGCTGCGTTGGCGACCTCTTGCTCCTCCTCTGCCTTCGCCTTGGGCTTCCACTGGTTCCCCTGTGACATTTGGGAATGCTCTCAGTAGCGCGTCTACCAACGTGCGCTTGTACTCGCGCATCTTCCTATCACGCTCCAGTGTAGGAAGTAAGGTGAGCACATTGTCTTTGTACCGGGGATCCAGCAGGGTGGCAACCCAGTAGTCCGCACACGTTAAAATGTGGGCAACTCTGCTGTCGTTGCGCAGGCACTGCAGCATGTAGTCGCTCATGTGTGCCAGGCTGCCCAGAGGTAAGGACAAGCTGTCCTCTGTGGGAGGCGTATCGTCATCGTCCTGTGTTTCCCCCCAGCCACGCACCAGTGATGGGCCCGAGCTGCGTTGGGTGCCAGCCCGCTGTGAACATGCTTCATCCTCATCCTCCTCCACCTCCACCTCATCCTCGTCCTCCTCGTCCTCCAGTAGTGGGCCCTGTCTGGCCACATTTGTACCTGGCCTCTGCTGTTGCAAAAAACCTCCCTCTGAGTCACTTCGAAGAGACTGGCCTGAAAGTGCTAAAAATGACCCCTCTTCCTCCTCTTCCTCCTGGGCCACCTCCTCTTCCATCATCGCCCTAAGTGTTTTCTCAAGGAGACATAGAAGTGGTATTGTAACGCTGATAACGGCGTCATCGCCACTGGCCATGTTGGTGGAGTACTCGAAACAGCGCAACAGGGCACACAGGTCTCGCATGGAGGTCTAGTCATTGGTGGTGAAGTGGGGCTGATCCGCAGTGCGACTGACCCGTGCGTGCTGCAGCTGAAACTTCACTATGGCCTGCTGCTGCTCGCACAGTCTGTCCAGCATGTGCAAGGTGGAGTTCCACCTGGTGGGCACGTCACATATGAGGCGGTGAGCGGGAAGGCCGAAGTTACGCTGTAGCGTAGACAGGCGAGCAGCGGCAGGGTGTGAACCCCGGAAGCGCGAACAGACGGCCCGCCCTTTATGCAGCAGCTCTGACATGTCGGGGTAGTTGTGAATGAACTTCTGCACCACCAAATTCAGCACATGCGCCAGGCAAGGGATTTGCTTCAAACCGGCTAGTCCCAGAGCTGCAACGAGATTTCGCCCATTATCGCACACCACCAGGCCAGGCTTGAGGCTCACCGGCAGCAACCACTCGTCGGTCTGTTGTTCTATACCCCCCCCCCACAACTCCTGTGCGGTGTTGGGCCTGTCCCCCAAACATATGAGTTTCAGAACGGCCTGCTGACGTTTACCCCGGGCTGTGCTGAAGTTGGTGGTGAAGGTGTGTGGCTGACTGGATGAGCAGGTGGAAGAAGAGGAGGAGGAAGCTGAGTAGGAGGAGGAGGAGACAGGAGGCAAATAATGTTGCCCTGCGATCCTTGGCGGCGGAAGGACGTGCGCCAAACAGCTCTCCACCTGGGGCCCAGCCGCCACTATATTTACCCAATGTGCAGTTAGGGAGCTATAGCGTCCCTGGCCGTGCTTACTGGTCCACGTATCTGTGGTTAGGTGGACCTTGCCACAGATGGCGTTGCGCAGTGCACACTTGATTTTATCGGACACTTGGTTGTGCAGGGAAGGCACGGCTCTCTTGGAGAAGTAGTGCCGGCTGGGAACAACATACTGTGGGACAGCAAGCGACATGAGCTGTTTGAAGCTGTCTGTGTCCACCAGCCTAAATGACAGCATTTCATAGGCCAGTAGTTTAGAAATGCTGGCATTCAGGGCCAGGGATCGAGGGTGGCTAGGTGGGAATTTACGCTTTCTCTCAAATGTTTGTGAGATGGAGAGCTGAACGCTTCCGTGTGACATGGTTGAGATGCTTGGTGACGCAGGTGGTGGTGTTGGTGGTACATCCCATGTTTGCAGGGCGGCAAGTGCCAACGTTCCTCCAGAGGCGGAGGAAGAGGCCGAGGCGGCGGCAGCAGCAGAAGAGGCCGAGGCGGCAGCAGCAAAAGAGGTATTAGGGGTAGCCTGAGTGATTTCCTTGTTTTTAAGGTGTTTACTCCACTGCAGTTCATGCTTTGCATGCAGGTGCCTGGTCATGCAGGTTGTGCTAAGGTTCAGAACGTTAATGCCTCGCTTCAGGCTCTGATGGCACAGCGTGCAAACCACTCGGGTCTTGTCGTCAGCATATTGTTTGAAGAAGTGCCATGCCAGGGAACTCCTTGAAGCTGCCTTTGGGGTGCTCGGTCCCAGATGGCGGCGGTCAGTAGCAGGCGGAGTCTCTTGGCGGCGGGTGTTCTGATTTTGCCCACTGCTCCCTCTTTTGCTACGCTGTTGGCTCGGTCTTACCACTGCCTCTTCCTCTGAACTGTGAAAGTCAGTGGCACGACCTTCATTCCATGTGGGGTCTAGGACCTCATCGTCCCCTGCATCGTCTTCCACCCAGTCTTGATCCCTGACCTCCTGTTCATTCTGCACACTGCAGAAAGACGCAGCAGTTGGCACCTGTGTTTCGTCATCATCAGAGACGTACTGAGGTGGTATTCCCATGTCCTCATCATCAGGAAACATAAGTGGTTGTGTGTTAGTGCATTCTATCTCTTCCACCCCTGGGGAAGGGCTAGGTGGATGCCCTTGGGAAACCCTGCCAGCAGAGTCTTCAAACAGCATAAGAGACTGCTGCATAACTTGAGGCTCAGACAGTTTCCCTGATATGCATGGGGGTGATGTGACAGACTGATGGGCTTGGTTTTCATGCGCCATCTGTGCGCTTTCTGCAGAAGACTGGGTGGGAGATAATGTGAACGTGCTGGATGCACTGTCGGCCACCCAATTGACTAATGCCTGTACCTGCTCAGGCCTTACCATGCTTAGAATGGCATTGGGCCCCACCAAATATCCCTGTAAATTCTGGCGGCTACTGGGACCTGAGGTAGTTGGTACACTAGGACGTGTGTCTGTGGCAGAATGGCCACGTCCTCTCCCAGCACCAGAGGGTCCACTAACACCACTACGACCTTGTCCACGTCCACGTCTGCGTCCCTTACTAGATGTTTTCCTCATTGTTACCGTTCACCACAATAAGAAAAATATTATTCGGGCCAATGTATTGAATTAAAATTCAGGCCTTTTTTTTACAGACACCTAACACTATCTGGCTATCTATTTAGGTACCGTATTACACTAATACAGGCACACCAGTAATGACAGATTTAGCTGAATATAAATGTGAGGCCTATTTTTTAGGCGCTGGGTGACAGGTATACGTTTAATCACAGAATTAGACTTGGATCTGCACTGTAGCGTGTGTGTTAAGTTTTTGAGAATTACCCTATCAGCACCTTGAATCTAATATACCCTTTTAGGGATAGATTTAAAGTAGGCCTGATACAGCAGAAACCACTAATTTTGAGAATTGCAAATTTGGGAATTGTTTTTCAACCCAGAACAAAAACTGTGCTTTGACGGTCACAAAAAATAACTTGACCAGCTAAAACAGTACAGATTTGGATGAATATAAATGTGAGGCCTATTTTTTAGGCGCTGGGTGACAGGTATACGTTTAAACACAGAATTAGACTTGGATCTGCACTGTAGCGTGTGTGTTAAGTTTTTGAGAATTACCCTGTCAGCACCTTGAATCTAATATACACTTTTAGGGATAGATTTAAAGTAGGCCTGATACAGCAGAAACCACTAATTTTGAGAATTGCAAATTTGGCAATTGTTTTTCAACCCAGAACAACAACTGTGCTTTGACGGTCACTAAAAATAACTTGACCAGCTAAAACAGTACAGATTTGGATGAATATAAATGTGAGGCCTATTTTTTAGGCGCTGTGTGACATGCTCAACTTGCCCCTGATGTAGTATATGTCCAAAAAATAACCACACTATTGATGGTTAAATGCACTTGATGAAAGCTTGACCCTGATGTAGGATATAGCAAAAAATAACCACACTATTGATGGTTAAATGCCCTTGGGTGACACAGGCTCAGCTTGCCCCTGATGTAGTATATGGCCAAAAAATAACCACACTATTGATGGTTAAATGCCCTTGGGTGACACGGGCTCAGCTTGCCCCTGATGTAGTATATGGCCAAAAAATAACCACACTATTGATGGTTAAATGCACTTGATGAAAGCTTGACCCTGATGTAGTATATGGCCAAACAATAACCACACTATTGATGGTTAATTGCACTTGGGTGACACAGGCTCAGCTTGCCCCTGATGTAGTATATGGCCAAAAAATAACCACACTATTGATGGTTAAATGCACTTGATGAAAGCTTGACCCTGATGTAGGATATAGCAAAAAATAACCACACTATTGATGGTTAAATGTACTTGGTGGCAGCTTGTGCTGGCGCACCACAAGCCATAAAATGGCCGCCGATCACCCCAGAAAAAAGTGACTGAAAAATGCTCTGGGCAGCCTAAAAACAGTGAGCAATTGAATATCAGCAGTTCAAAGATCCACAGCTGTAGATCGATCACTGAATGAAGTCTTTTGGAGGAGTTAATCACTGCCTAATCTCGCCCTAACGTCGCAGCAGCAACCTCTCCCTACGCTTGTATCAGCAGAGTGATGTGCAGCGCTACGTGACCTAAGCTTATATAGAGGCTGGGTCACATGCTGCACTGGCCAATCACAGCCATGCCAATAGTAGGCATGGCTGTGATGGCCTCTTGGGGCAAGTAGTACAATGCTTGTTGATTGGCTGCTTTGCAGCCTTTCAAAAAGCGCCAAGAAAGCGCCGAACACCGAACCCGAACCCGGACTTTTACGAAAATGTTCGGGTTCGGGTCCGTGTCACGGACACCCCAAAATTCGGGTTCGCTCATCCCTACTGACAGGGAATGTCCCACAGGATTGGCGCATGGCAAATGTGGTGCCAATATTCAAAAAGGGTCCAAAAACAGAGCCTGGAAACTATAGGCCAGTAAGTTTAACATCTGTTGTGGGTAAACTGTTTGAAGGTTTTCTGAGAGATGCTATATTAGAGCATCTCAACGGAAATAAGCAAATAACGCCATATCAGCATGGCTTCGTGAGGGATCGGTCATGTCAAACTAATTTAATCAGTTTCTATGAGGAGGTAAGTTCTAGACTTGACAGCGGCGAATCAATGGATGTCGTATATCTGGACTTCTCCAAAGCATTTGACACTGCTGAATAAAAGGTTAGTATATAAAATGAGAATGCTCGGACTGGGAGAAAACATCTGTATGTGGGTAAGTAACTGGCTGAATGATAAAAAACATAGGGTGGTTATTAACGGTACATACTCAGATTGGGTCACTGTCACTAGTGGGGTACCTCAGGGGTCAGTATTGGGCCCTATTCTCTTCAATATATTTATTAATGATCTTGTAGAAGGCTTGCAAAGTAAAATATCAATTTTCACAGATGACACTAAACTGTGTAAAGTAATTAACACTGAAGAGGACAGTATACTGCTACAGAGGGATATGGATAGATTGGAGGCTTGGACAGATAAGTGGTAGATGAGGTTTAACACTGACAAATGTAAGGTTATGCACATGGGAAGGAATAATGCAAGTCACCCTTACATACTAAATGGTAAAACACTGGGTAACACTGACATGGAAAAGGACCAAGGAATTTTGGTTAAGCTGTAGAAACCAGTGTCAGGCAGCTGCTGCCAAGGCCAATTAGATAATGGGTTGCATCAAAAGGGGCATAGATGCCCGTGATAAGAACATAGTCCTGCCACTTTACAAATCGCTAGTCAGACCACACATGGAGTACTGTGTACAGTTCTGGGCTCCTGTAAACAAGGCAGACATAGCAGAGCTGGAGAGGGTCCAGAGGAGGGCAACTAAAGTATTAACTGGAATGGGTCAACTTCAGTACCCTGAAAGATTATCAAAATTAGGGTTATTTACTTTAGAAAAAAGACGACTGAGGGGAGATCTAACTAATATGTATAAATAAATCAGGGGGCAGTACAGAGAACTATCCCATCATCTATTTATCCCCAGGACTGTGACTGTGACGAGGGGACATCCTCTGCGTCTGGAGGAAAGAAGGTTTGTACACAAACATAGAAAAGGATTCTTTACGGTAAGAGCAGTGAGACTATGGAACTCTCTGCCTGAGGAGGTGGTGATGGTGAGTACAATAAAGGAATTCAAGAGGGGCCTGGATGTGTTTCTGGAGAGTAATAATATTACAGGCTATAGCTACTAGAGAGGGGTCGTTTATCCAGGGAGATATTCTGATGCCTGATTGGAGTCGGAAAGGAATTTTTTATTCCCCTAAAGTGGAGAAAATTGGCTTCTACCTCACAGTTTTTTTTTTGCCTTCCTCTGGATCAACTTGCAGGATGACAGGCCGAACTGGATGGACAAATGTCTTTTTCCGGCCTTTTATACTATGTTACTATGTTAATCCATTATATATTGGTTTAGTTAGGATTAATAATAGTTCTTTAGACTTTAGGTTTATGGACTTAGTAGTTAAGTTAATTTTTTTTTGTATATTAATTACTTTATAGTGTTCATGTTTTATATTACTGTTGTGTGTTGTACGTTCTTTGTTGACAGTTTCATAGTTTTTACACCATTTTTTAGATAAATCTTAATATTGTTTTGTGCACTTTATTTTTTAGTCTAAGAAAAATTTTATATATTGGATGCTCGTTACATCCAATATTAAACAGTATGCCTCATTCAGATACTTTACGGAAATCAGTACACCCGTAACATCAACTAGCTGTAAAAAAAACTTTAGGGTCCGGGTTTTTGGACTGAGTGCCCAGACAGATATAGTGTCACAGGTCACTCCTGTACTCCATCAAGCCTTTTAAATAAAGTTTGGATTAAAAATGCTGTTCTTTTCAAGTGTGGACAGGGGTGGCCACAGTTCTAGTCACTGTTAAAGGGACGGTCACTATTCAAGTCACTCTTAAAGGGGCGGCCACAGTTCTAGTCACTTTTAAAGGGACGGTCACTATTCAAGTCACTCTTAAAGGGGCGGCCACAGTTCTAGTCACTCTTAAAGGGGCGGTCACTATTCAAGTCACTCTTAAAGGGGCGGCCACAGTTCTAGTCACTCTTAAATGGGCGGTCACTATTCAAGTCACTCTTAAAGGGACGGTCACTAGTCAAGTCACTCTTAAAGGGACGGTCACTATTCAAGTCACTCTTAAAGGGGCGGCAACAGTTCTAGTCACTGTTAAAGGGGCGGTCACTATTCAAGTCACTCTTAAAGGGGCGGCCACAGTTCTAGTCACTCTTAAAGGGACGGTCACTATTCAAGTCACTCTTAAAGGGGCGGCCACAGTTCTAGTCACTTTTAAAGGGATGGTCACTATTCAAGTCACTCTTAAAGGGGCGGCCACAGTTCTAGTCACTCTTAAAGGGGCGGCCACAGTTCTAGTCACTGTAAAAGGGGCGGTCACTATTCAAGTCACTCTTAAAGGGGCGGCCACAGTTCTAGTCACTCTTAAAGGGACGGTCACTATTCAAGTCACCCTTAACCCCTTAAGGACATAGGACGTACCGGTACGCCCTATTTCCCGAGTCCTTAAGGACACAGGACGTACCGGTACGTCCTGACTTAAAATCTGTATTCCGGCGCCCGAGGGGTTAAACGGAACGGGATTTCGGCTGAAATCCTTCAGCCGGCATCCTGTGACAACGCCAGGGGGGGTGATGTGACCCCCCCGTGTCGGCGATCACAGCAAACCGCAGGTCAATTCAGACCTGCGGTTTGCTGCGCTTTTTGCAGTTTCTGATCCCCGCGGTCCCTGACCGCGGCGATCAGAAACTTTAGAGTGGCTAAAATCTATATTTTTCACCCCCCCCCTGCACCCCTGCATGATTTGATGCCGGCGGGTGGTGCGGGGGGGGGTGTCGCATGCGGTGGGCTTCGTTGGCTGATCGTTGAATGATCGTTGGCTTCTAGTGGGTATACCAGGGTGCCAGCACATTGCTGGCACCCTGGTATAAACGGCTGACATCTGTGCAGATGTCAGCCGTTTAACCCTTTCCATACCGCGGTCCGTACGGACCGCTGTATGGAAAAAGTTAACTGTCATCGGTCAGGGAGCTCCCTCCCTCTCCATCGGGGGGCTGCTGTGCCTTTGCAGCCCCCCGATGGAGAGGGAGAGAGCCCCCAGAGAGCCCCCCTCAGCCCTGTGCTTACCCTTCCCCGTCTGCGAAGTTCTGAGCAGACGGGGAGGGTTCCCATGGCAACAGGACGCCTGCTCAGGCGTCCTGCTGTCCATGGTGCTGAACAGATCTATGCTGAAAGCATAGCTCTGTTCAGTGTAAGTAAAATACAGTACAGAACAATATATATTGTACTGTACTGTATTATACAGACATCAGACCCACTGGATCTTCAAGAACCAAGCGGGTCTGGGTCAAAAAAATGTAAAAAAAAGTGAAAAAAGTTAAGATAAAAAAAAATAACATTTATCACTGAATAAAAATTAAAAAAATAAAATAAACTACACATATTAGGTATCGCCGCGTCCGTAACGACCTGATCTATAAAATGGTCATGTTACTTTCCCCGCACGGTGAACGCCATAAAAATAAAAAAATAAAAACTATGAGAAAATTGAAATTTTGCCCACCTTACTTCCCAAAAAAGGTAATAAAAGTGATCAAAAAAGTCGCATGTACGCCAAAATAGTACCAATCAAACCGTCATCTCATCCCGCAAAAAATGAGACCCTACTCAAGATAATCGCCCAAAAGCTGAAAAAACTATGGCTCTTAGACTATGGAAACACTAAAACATGATTTTTTTGTTTCAAAAATAAAATCATTGTGTAAAACTTACATAAATAAAAAAAAAATATACATATTAGATATCGCCGCGTCCGTATCGACCGGCTCTATAAAAATATCACATGACCTAACCCCTCAGATGACCACCGTAAAAAAATAAAAATAAAAACAGTGTAAAAAAAAGCCATTTTTTGCCATCTTATGTCACAAAAAGTGTAATAGCAAGCGATCAAAAAGTCATATGCACCCCAAAATAGTGCCAATCAAACCGTCATCTCATCCCGCAAAAAATGAGACCCTACTCAAGATAATCGCCCAAAAACTGAAAAAACTATGGCTCTTAGACTATGGAGACACTAAAACATTTTTTTGGTTTTAAAAATGAAGTTATTGTATAAAACTTACATAAATAAAAAAAATGTATACATATTAGGTACCGCCGCATCCGTGACAACCTGCTCTATAAAATTACCACATGATCTAACCTGTCAGATGAATGTTGTAAATAACAAAAAAAAAAAACGTGCCAAAAAAGCTATTTCTTGTTACCTTGCTGCACAAAAAGTGTAATATAGAGCAACCAAAAATCATATGTACCCTAAACTAGTACCAACAAAACTGTCACCCTATCCCGTAGTTTCTAAAATGGAGTCACTTTTTTGGAGTTTCCACTCTAGGGGTGCATCAGGGGGGCTTCAAATGGGACATGGTGTCAAAAAAACAGTTTAGCAAAACCTGCCTTCCAAAAACCGTATGGCATTCCTTTCCTTCTGCGCCCTGCCGTGTGCCCGTACAGCGGTTTATGAACACATATGGGGTGTTTCTGTAAACTACAGAATCAGGGCCATAAATAATGAGTTTTGTTTGGCTGTTAACCCTTGCTTTGTAACTGGAAAAAAAATATTAAAATGGAAAATCTGCCAAAAATTTGAAATTTTGAAATTGTGTCTCTATTTTCCATTAAATCTTGTGCAACACCTAAAGGGTTAACAACGTTTGTAAAATCAGTTTTGAATACCTTGAAGGGTGTAGTTTCTTAGATGGGGTCACTTTTATGGAGTTTCTACTCTAGGGGTGCATCAGGGGGGCTTCAAATGGGACATGGTGTCAAAAAAACAGTCCAGCAAAATCAGCCTTCCAAAAACCAAACGGCGCACCTTTCACTCTGCGCCCCGCTGTGTGGCCGTACAGTAGTTTACGGCCACATATGGGGTGTTTATGTAAACAGCAGAGTCAGGGCAATAAAGATACAGTCTTGTTTGGCTGTTAACCCTTGCTTTGTTAGTGGAAAAAATGGGTTAAAATTGAAAATTAGGCAAAAAAATGAAATTCTCAAATTTCATCCCCATTTGCCAATAACTCTTGTGCAACACCTAAAGGGTTAACGACGTATGTAAAATCAGTTTTGAATACCTTGAGGGGTGTAGTTTCTTAGATGGGGTCACTTTTAGGGAGTTTCTCCTCTAGGGGTGCATCAGGGGGCTTCAAATGGGACATGGTGTCAAAAAACCAGTCCATAAAAATCAGCCCTCCAAAAACAAAACGGCGCACCTTTCACTCTACGCCCTACTGTGTGCCCGTACAGTAGTTTACGGCCACATATGGGGTGTTTCTGTAAACGGCAGAGTCAGGGCAATAAAGATACAATCTTGTTTGGCTGTTAACCCTTGCTTTGTTAGTGGAAAAAATGTGTTAAAATGAAAAATTAGACAAAAAAATTAAATTCTCAAATTTCCTCCCCATTTGCCAATAACTCTTGTGCAACACCTAAAGGGTTAATAATGTATGCAAAATCAGTTTTGAATACCTTGAGGGGTGTAGTTTCTTAGATGGGGTCATTTTTGGGTGGTTTCTATTATGTAAGCCTCGCAAATCGACTTCAGACCTGAACTGGTCCCTAAAAATTGAGTTTTTGTAAATTTCTGAAAAATTTCAAGATTTGCTTCTAAACTTCTAAGCCTTATAACATCCCCAAAAAATAAAATATCATTCCCAAAACAATTCAAACATGAAGTAGACATATGGGGAATGTAAAGTCATCACAATTTTTTGGGGTATTACTATGTATTACAGAAGTAGAGAAACTGAAACTTTGAAATTTGCAAATTTTTCCAAATTTTTGGTAAATTAGGTATTTTTTTGTGCAAAAAAAAATAATTTTTTTGACTTCATTTTACCAGTGTCATGAAGTACAATATGTGACGAAAAAACAATCTCAGAACGGCCTGGATAAGTCAAAGCGTTTTAAAGTTATTAGCACTTAAAGTGACAATGGTCAGATTTCCAAAAAATGGCCTGGTCCTTAAGGTGAAAATGAGCCCGGTCCTTAAGGGGTTAAAGGGGCGGCCACAGTTCTAGTCACTTTTAAAGGGACGGTCACTATTCAAGTCATTCTTAAAGGGGTGGCCACAGTTCTAGTCACTCTTAAAGGGGCGGTCACTATTCAAGTCACTCTTAAAGGGACGGTCACTATTCAAGTCACTCTTAAAGGGGCAGCCACAGTTCTAGTCACTGTTAAAGGGACGGTCACTATTTTTTTTTTCCTTTGATAGTAACGTTCCTATGGCTAATTGACTATTGCTAGGTTAATATGTGTATTTTACGAATATTCTTAATATTGCTCTAACTTTGTCTTTTAGAATATTCGTAATATTCTAAAAGACAAAGTTAGAGCAATATTACGAATTTTTCGTAAAATACACATAGATTGTAATTTAGCTAATATAGTGCTATAATCCTTTTTTATTTTTCTCTCATTTTTTTCTAATTTTTTCTAATTTGTTTTCTAAAATATGTACACTATTAAAAAAATTACTATAGCAGTATATTAGCTAAATTACAATCTATATGTGTATTTTACGAAAATTCGTAATATTGCTCTAACTTCGTCTTTTAGAATATTACGAATATTCTAAAAGACAAAGTTAGAGCAATATTTTTTCCTTTCATAGTAACGTTCCTATGGCTAATTGACTATGGCTAGGTTAATATGTGTATTTTACGAATATTCTTAATATTGCTCTAACTTTGTCTTTTAGAATATTCGTAATATTCTAAAAGACAAAGTTAGAGCAATATTACGAATTTTTCGTAAAATACACATAGATTGTAATTTAGCTAATATAGTGCTATAATCCTTTTTTATTTTTCTCTCATTTTTTTCTAATTTTTTCTAATTTGTTTTCTAAAATATGTACACTATTAAAAAAATTACTATAGCAGTATATTAGCTAAATTACAATCTATATGTGTATTTTACGAAAATTCGTAATATTGCTCTAACTTCGTCTTTTAGAATATTACGAATATTCTAAAAGACAAAGTTAGAGCAATATTAAGAATAGTCGTAAAATACACATATTAACCTAGCCATAGTCAATTAGCCATAGGAACGTTACTATCAAAGAAAAAAATAATAATTTGCAATATGCGATTATTTAAATCGCATATTATTCGCGATAATTTGAATAATTATGAATATTCGATTTTGACGAATATAACACGACTATTCAATCGAATATTCGCGAAATATCGCGAAATCGAATATGGCACCTCCCGCTCATCACTAGTTGTCATGCTGAAATATGAAGTTCCTCTTCATGTTCAGCTTTCTAGCAGAAGCCTAAAGGTTTTGTGCCAATATTGACTGGTATTTGGAACTGTTCATAATTCCCTCTAGCTTAACTAAGTTCCTAGTTCCAGTTGAAGAAAAACAGCCCCAAAGCATGATGCTGCCACCACCATGCTTCACTGTGGGTATGGTGTTCTTTTGGTGATGTGCAGTGTTCTTTTTGTGCCAAACACATATTTTGGAATTATGGCCAAAAAGTTTAACCTTTGTATCATCAGACCATAACACCTTTTCCCACATGCTTTTGGGAGACTTCAGATGTGTTTTTGCAAAATGTAGCCTGGCTTGGATGTTTTTCTTCATAAGAAAAGGCTTTCGTCTTGCCACTCTACCCCATAGCCCAGACATATGAAGAATACGGGAGATTGTTGTCACATGTACCACACAGCCAGTAGTTGCCAGATATTCCTGCAGCTCCTTTAATGTTGCTGTAAACCTCTTGGTAGCCTCCCAGACAATTTTTATTCTCGTCTTTTCATCAATTTTGGAGGGACGTCCATTTCTTGGTAATGTCACTGTTGTGCCATATTCTCTCCACTTGATGATGACTGTCTTTACTATGTTCCATGGTATATCCAATGCCTTGGAAGTTCTTTTGTACTCTTCTATTGACTGATACCTTTTAACAATGATATCCCTCTGATGTTTTGGAAGCTCTCTGTGGACCATGGCTTTTGCTGTGGGAAACGACTAAGAAAGTTTCAGGGAAGACCAACTAGAGCAGCTGAACTTTATTTGGGGTTAATCAGAGGCACTTTAAATGATGGCAGGTGTATGCTGACTCCTATTTAACATGATTTTGAATGTGATTGCTTAATTCTGAACACAGCTACATCCCCAGTTATACATCCCACACTTATGGACCATATTATTTTATTTTTATATTTTTCTTCCCTCCATCTAAAAGATTTCAGTTTGTTTTTCAATTGAGTGGTACAGTTTATAGGTCACATTAAAGGTGGAAAAAGTTCTGAAATTATTATCATTTTTTTTACATCACAGAAACAACATTTTAACAGGGGTTTGTATATCCACTGTATATATACACACAGGTGCATCTCAAAAAATTAGAATATCATTGAATTTCAGTACTTCAATTCAAAAAGTGAAACTCTATATTGTTTAGATTTTATTTTCCTTTTTTGTTGTATATGTGGGGGATTGGTGTTCCCTGTGAACCTTGCACGCCATACCATCTACCTGGTGCTTTTAATCAGTAGTAAACACATAGCTGGATCTTTCTTTGCCCAGAAACTTGTAGGCCAAAATTAGGCCCCATTGTTAGAAGTCACCTTATCGCTGGTAGATGGGCCCGACATATTTTTAATCAATAATATGCTCAAAGATCTTCTACATTTTCTTACAGTAAGTATAGCAGTTATGCAGTTTACTTTTTTGATAAATTCCCCAGTCACCTATGTCTTTATGCTGGTGTATTGTTACTTGTAGTTCTATGCATTATGTTGCAACTATATATATAATTTAATGTTTTGAACAGAAAAATCTTTGCTTTTTCTAACTGATATTATGTTTACTAGACCTCTATACTTCCCCAAAGACAACCAAGCCAGCCAATTAAAAATGTGTCTACTATTTGTCTTCTGCCAAAAGAATAATTTAATAATTTAAAATCCAGAATGCACCATTTAGAAATGCAACAATAATAAAACTTGCAAATTGATTACCAGATGACAAATGAATCTGGTCTTGATGGCAGCTTTACAAATCTTTTGAAAATACCTTGGGGAAATGGAGCCCCATTTTGTTAAATGAATGTCAATTTTGTTAACCATATAAATATTGTGTAATGTTTCTGCATTCTGGAATGTAATTAGCTAAATTATTTTAATGTTAAGACATAAACAATGTGTGTTTATCTTTAATACAGCACAATAACAATATATTTAATTGATTTGCATTCTGTGCAACAAACATTTTAGATTTGAAATATAAATATTTGTATAATGTGTATCATTAGATTTGTTTTCTTAGCTGATGTTTATGTAGCAATCTGCCATACGGCTTTAATTGCTAAACATTCTTTGCTTGCTTTCTCTAAAGATAAAAATACAACTTTTCATACCATACTCAGAAGATGCATTGTAATATGGAAAATGAATTGTAATATGGGCTGTTTGTTTATAAATGGTATCCAGCAGATACATAAGTTGTGTTCTTTTTATTGAGCATATCATGTTCTCTAAAGTTTACTTCCAGATTTTCTCCCAGTTGCATTTCTTTACTTTTGCATCAGTACACTCAGTATTCCAGCTGTTTCCTGCCATCAAATTTTATTTTATGGTGGTAAACAACGCAGGAGCAACTTGAGAATTTAACCCTTTTGTGGCCAAAGATGTACAGTAGTTAATACGTCCTCACAGGGTAGCACATCATTAGTTAATGGCATATGATATTATATTGTGCTTCTACTAGAGATGTCCCGAATAGTTCGCCGGCGAATAGTTCCCGGCGAACATAGCTTGTTCGCGTTCGCCGCCACGGGCGAACATATGCGATGTTCGGTCCGCCCCCTATACATCATCATTGAGTAAACTTTGACCCTATACCTCACAGTCAGCAGACACATTCCAGCCAATCAGCAGCATACCCTCCCTCACAGACCCTCCCACCTCCTGGACAGCATCCATTTTAGATTCATTCGGAAGCTGCATTCTTAGTGAGATGAGGGACAGTGTAGCTGCTGCTGATTTAATAGGGAAATCGATAGCTAGGCTAGTGTATTCAGTGTCCACTACAGTCCTGAAGGACTCATCTGATCTCTGCTGTAAGGACAGCACCCCAAAAAGCCCTTTTTAGGGCTAGAACATCAGTCTGCTTTTTTCCCCCCTGTGTAATCTAATTGCAGTTGCCTGCCTGCCAGCGTGTGTGTCAGGCTCACAGCGTATACCCTGCCCACTTGCCCAGTGCCACCACTCATATCTGGTGTCACAATAGCTTGCATTTAAAAAAAAATACAAAAATCTTTTGACTGTAATAATCAGTCTGCTTTTTTTTCTCCTGTGTAATCTAATTGCAGTTGCCTGCCTGCCAGCATGTGTGTCAGGCTCACAGCGTATACCGTGCCCACTTGCCCAGTGCCACCACTTATATCTGGTGTCACAATAGCTTGCATTTAAAAAACAAAACAAAACTTTTTTCACTGTAATATAATAGCAGTCATTTTCCTTCACACGTGTGCGTTTCAGGACCTGCCAGGGCACAGTGTCACACCAGTGCAACTCATATCTGGTGTAACAGTAGTGTACATAAAAAAAACAAAAACTTTTTGGACTGTGAAATAATAGCAGTCATTTTCATTGTCATAGTAGCTTGCACTCATAGTAAAACTTAACTAATCTAAAAAAAAAATGACAGGCAGAGGAAGGCAGGGGCCGCCGTGGTTGTGGTGCTGTGATTCCCTTTGGCCCTAGAATAATGCCCAGTGTTCAGAGGCCACGTACCCTGAACTCAAAAAGTTCTGAGGACATAATTGACTGGCTAACACAGGACACCCAATCTTCTACAGCTTCCGCTCGGAACCTTGACGCACCATCCTCCTCCAGATCAGCTTCGGGCACCTCTCAAGTTACCACTCGCCCGCATGTCGCCACCACCAACACTAGCACCACAGCCGCTTCATTTGATCTGTCAGAGGAGTTATTTACACATCAGTTGGAAGAAATGAGTGATGCGCAACCATTATTGCCAGAGGATGTAGATACCAGGGATATGTCTCAGTCAGGCAGCATTACACACATGGACGTACGGTGTGATGATGTTGTACCCGCTGCTGCTTCCTTTGCTGATTTGTCAGATACAAGTGAAGCGGTTGATGATGACGATGTGTCCGTGGATGTCACGTGGGTGCCCGCTCGAAGAGAAGAAGAACAGGTGGAAAGTTCTGATAGGGAGACAGAGAGGAGGAGGAGACGAGTTGGAAGCAGGGGGAGGTCGTCGCAAGGAGCTAGTGGCACAGTCAGACAGCATGCATCTGCACCCGGGGTCAGCCAGACGGCACGCCAATCAACGCATGCTGTTGCCACCAACAGAATGCCGTCATTGCAGAGCTCAGCAGTGTGGCTTTTTTTTTGTGTGTCTGCCTCTGACAACAGCGATTCCACTTGCAACCTGGGCCAAAAGAAACTGAGTCTTGGGAAGTCCAACACCCACCTAGGTACAACTGCTTTGCGAAGGCACATGATCGCACATCACAAACGCCTATGGGATCAACACATGAGTACAAGCAGCACACAAACTCAAAGCCCCCATCCTCCTCCTGGTCCAGCATCTTCAGCCACTTCAGCCACTGCTGTCCCCCTTGCCCCCTCTCAACCATCCGCCACTCCGTCTCTCGCCTTGAGCAGTTCCTGCTCATCTGCCCACAGTCAGGTGTCTGTCAAGGACATGTTTGAGCGTGTAATCTGATCGTACAACGCTTTGTGGATAAGTACACAGGCTTACAGGACGTCCTCAAGCAGGCCAGGAAGGTGTGTGGCCATTTCAGGCGTTCCTACACGGCCATGGCGCGCTTTTCAGATATCCAACGGCGAAACAACATGCCAGTGAGGCGCTTGATTTGCGACAGCCCGACACGTTGGAATTCAACACTCCTAATGTTCGACCGCCTGCTCCAGCAAGAAAAAGCCATCAACGAGTATTTGTATGACCGGGGTGCTAGGACAGCCTCTGCGGAGCTGGGAATTTTTTTGCCACGTTACTGGACGCTCATGCGCAATGCCTGTAGGCTCATGCGTCCTTTTGAGGAGGTCACAAACCTAGTCAGTCGCACCGAAGGCACCATCAGCGACATCATACCATTTGTTTTCTTCCTGGAGCGTGCCCTGCGAAGAGTGCTGGATCAGGCCGTAGATGAGCGTGAAGAGGAAGAGTTGTGGTCACCATCACCACCAGAAACAGCCTTATCAGCATTGCTTGCTGGACCTGCGGCAACGCTGGAAGAGGATTGTGAGGAAGAGGAGGAATGTGGCTTTGAGGAGGAGGAGGAAGACCAACCACAACAGGCATCCCAGGGTGCTCGTTGTCACCTATCTGGTACCCGTGGTGTTGTACGTGGCTGGGGGGAAGAACATACCTTCAGTGAGATCACTGAGGACGAGGAACGGGACATGAGTAGCTCGGCATCCAACCTTGTGCAAATGGGGTCTTTCATGCTGTCGTGCCTGTTGAGGGACCCTCGTATAAAAAGGCTGAAGGAGAACGACCTGTACTGGGTGTCCATGCTACTAGACCCCCGGTATAAGCAAAAAGTGCCTGAAATGTTACCGAATTACCGCAATTACTGCGGCACTGCGATCACCGACTACGAGCCCGGCGAAGCAAAGACCCAGACTTCAAGACCCCGCAGCTGCGGACAGCGAAGCAGGCGACAGTCAGGGTCGACGAACTGCAGACACCCTACATGAGGTGTTTCGCAGCTTCCCAACGGATGATAAACCTGCGTCCAGCATTTTACTCAAGGAAATGTTCCTGGCATTTAACCATTCAGTTACCTCACATATATCGCAGCTTCTAGTGCCCATCCACTCGTCTGTTAATGACTTGGGGAACAGAATTGATCATGTAGAGCACAAGATGGGAGAATTCGCCGAGTCACACAATAGCCTATTAGATTCGCATGATGGGCAATCGGAAGAAATCGCATACCTCAGGGCAAAGGTGGCAGACTTGGAGGATCGATCCCGCAGGAATAACCTGAAGTTGCGTGGGGTGCCGGAATCCGTTCAAGCTGCAGATCTACAAAATTACATTAAATAGCTAATTAGACTTCTCCTGCCTACTTGTACTGATCAAGATCTTATAATAGACCGGGCGCATAGAATTGCAAAACCTAAGCATCTACCGGATGATATTCCACGGGATGTGCTAGCCCGTCTACATTTCTTTCATGCTAAAGAAGACACCCTGGGGGCGGCGAGGAAAATGGACTCGCTACCGGACCCTTATCAACAAGTAAAGCTGTTTGTGGACTTGTCCGTAGCTACTCTTCAGTTGTGTCGCATGCTAGTTCCCATCACCTCAGCGTTGAGGTCACATTCCATTAAGTACCGGTGGGGATACCCAGTGAAACTCTGATCCAAAAGAATGGAACTCTAACGGTTGTTCGCTCTGTGGAAGAAGGAAAGGCGGTACTGGCCGCATGGAATATCGCAGTGGCGGATGCCCCTCAAGTAAAGCAGCACCGTCACTTATCCGAAGAGGGAGAGTGGCACCGGGTAGAAAGCAGAAGACAGAAGAAGCATCGGTGAGAGGATTCTTCATATTTCCTGCATACAGCTGGAGCAGGAACCTGTTCCACTTCATAAGAGTCTCCTGGTGGTAGGCAGGACTGTTTCTCCCCCACATTGATCACAAGGGGTGTGAGCTCTAACCCTTGTGCTATTTCACTACTGCCCCGACTAATGGGCAGACAATTAAGGTTCATAATGTTACTGTTCTTACTTTATTTTTTCTATTCTTTTTATATGTCATGTCATTTTCTCATTGTATATCCGATTATCCTGTGGGAAAATGTTGTGCGGTTCCCTCCATATCACCTGAGCGACTATTTTCTAGCTAACTTACTACTAGCAAAATGGTGCTAAAAGTAGTCTCACTAAATGTCCGGGACCTTAATAGCCCTTATAAGAGACGGATGATGTGGAGGGAAGCGATTTCATCTAAATGTGATGTTTTTTGTGCACAAGAGACACATATCATAGGTGCAGATGCAGAGAGGTTGAAAAACCCAGCTTTCCCAACTCTGATTCATTCACACGGTCTGGGGAAAAGAAGGGGAGTGCTTTTAGCTATTAAGAATTCGGTGGCACACACAGAGAAAAATACAGTGATAGATACGGGGGTCGATATATCATACACGTCTGCTCCATAAACAATATCACCTACACACTAGTGGGGGTGTATGCTCCAAATGTTAGGCCTATAAAGTTCCTAAATAAGGTTTTTAAGAAGGTACAGTCCCTGAAAGAAGGTAGACTTATTATCTGTGGGGATTTTAACATAGTTCCTGATCCGTACCAGGACTCCTCTTCTACAGCGAGAACTGGATCAACTGCCCTCGCCCACTCCTTGTTGGCAAATTCCCTATTTGATGTTTGGCGCATTCACCATGCTTCAGAAAAGGACTTTTCTTATTTTTCTCCAGCACATAATTCCTATTCCCGCATTGATTTGTTCTTAACGGATAGAATCTCACTAGCAGCATCCAAAAGCTCCTCTATTGGGACAATCACGTGGTCAGATCATGCCCCAGTATCGTTAGAATTGACAGAAGAGTTTGTCTCCCCTCCAAACCCCATGTGGAGGGCTAATGAATTCATATTAGCCAACAACAAGTATCAATCAGAGGTATCTACAGCTTTGGCAGAATATTTCAAATTTAATGCTAAGTCTGGACCAAGCCCCACCACTGTTTGGACTGCCAACAAGGCATACATCGGGGGTATCTTATTGAAATTAGGACACAGGCATAAAAAACTAAGGGACAAACATCAGAATGACCTTATAACGCAAATCCAAAAAATAGAAGCACAAAATAAGCTGTCTCCCTCGACAGAGCTCTCTGATAGGCTTAGACTACTCAGACTTCAACTTAGAGAAAGCTTTCTACACTCATACGAGCTATCCCTTAAACAGATCAAAGCCAAATATTACTCTCAGGCAGGGAAATTGCTAGCAAATAGGGTGAAAGCAAGGGCCTTAAAGTAAAAAATTCCTTATCTGTGGGACCACTCCAAATCATACAAGTTATATGACCCTAAGGAAATTGCAAACAGATTCATGTCTTACTATTCACAACTGTACAACTTGAAAGAGGAGCCGGGTTTTTCCCCTGCTTCCCCAGATGTTATGGATAGCTTAAGTCATTGACTATCCCTTCTTTAGACTCAGCTCAAAAAGAATCCCTCTCTAACCCCATATCGCAGGAAGGAATATCTAGAATAATAAAAGGCTTGCCAAATCAAAAAAGTCCTGGCCCAGATGGTCTCCCAAATTCCTACTATAAAATATTCTCTGATACCTTGCTCCCTCATCTACATGCAGCCCTGTCTAGTGCCATGACAACAGGTAAAATGCCTAAAGAAATGCTGGAGGCGGTTATTGTTACTTTGCCTAAACCTGGTAAGGAGCCCGTCATCCCACAAAACTTCCGCCCCATTTCCCTACTCAACACTGATCTAAAGATATACGCAAAGATCTTAGCAGCCCGGCTAGCTGACATTATCCCTACTCTAGTAGCCCCTGATCAGGTGGGATTTGTAAAAGGGCGCCAGATTACACATAACTCTAGGAGAGTGCTGAATCTAATTGACTTTGCTAATAGATCAAGAACTCCGACGGTGATGGTTACTTTGGATGCCGAAAAGGCCTTCGACCGAGTCAACTGGGAGTGGGTCTTCTCGGTACTCCACAAAATGGACTTCCCCGAGTCTATCATACAAGCTATAAAGGTTCTCTACTCAAACCCCTCAGCCCGTGTACTAACGAATGAAGTGTTGTCTGACCCTTTTGCTTTGTCCAGTGGTACTAGACAGGGGTGTCCCCTGTCGCCTTTAATATTTATCCTATCCTTAGAACCTTTGGCGCAGGCAATCCGTCAAGAGGAAGCAGTAAGTGGAGTTAATATAGGGAACAGGCAACACTGCATATCTATGTATGCGGATGATATAATTTTGTCTCTATCCAATCCCCAGGTGTCCCTGAGGACGGTGATGAATATTATCCGTTCCTACGGGGCTATTTCATATTATAAAATAAATGAAAGTAAATCTCAGGCTCTCCCAATAGGGATCCCAGATAGTACCCTATCCCAAATGAAAAAAGAATTCACATTAGAGTGGCAGAAAGCTAAGATCCAATACCTGGGGTTTAATGTGACAGCCATCCCCCAGGAACTATACAAAGCAAATTTCCCACCTCTCTTACTATCACTACAACCCGAGCTCGATAACATGGCAAAGGCGGAATTATCATGGCTAGGCCGTATTGCGGCCTTTCAACAACATACTCTCCCTAAGCTATTATACTTATTCCGCACTATCCCTATCCCCATTCCAATGTCCTTTTTTAATTTAGCAAATAAAATGCTAAATGCCTTCATCTGGCACAATTCCAGGCCGAGAGTAGCGAAAAGTATAATGTATAGACATAAGAGGAGTGGAGGAGTAAGTCTGCCCAACCTCTATGACTAATATCTAGCCTCCAGAATTAACCAGCTAAGGGAATGGTGGAAGGAAGAAACAGGGAAACATTGGGTGCATATTGAACAGTCACAAACCCCAGGTCATAGCTTATGTGCCCTACTCATGGCCGCATTGCATGACGGTTATACAGTTATACAACCCGCTTATTATGTTTCCACATCTTTGGCTTTATGGAAAACCATGAAAGAGGAAAGGAAACACCAGTATCAATGGCACATCTTGTCCCAATTGATTCTCTTCAACACCTGTCCATTGACCTGAACCTAAAGGCGTGGAAGGACAATGGTATAAAAACAGTGGCTGACATAGTGTCAGGATCGGCCTTAAAACCCTTTGACGCTCTTAAAAATAATTTTTATATCCCCCCAAAAGAAGCCTTCTAATATATTAAAATAAAACATGCGTTGGGGAATAATCCGTCCTTTAGACTTACAGGTCATATTCAGTTACTAATCCGGTGGTCCGCGGCAAACCATGTATATACTGGGATTAGATTTTTATACATGTATTTAGGGGACAAAGACCAATTTGTGAAAACAGCCCCACTTCTAACTTGGGAGAAAGATCTAAAAAAGACATTCACTTTGGCGCAGTGGATAACCGCATACAAGGTAGCAATCTCCACTTTAGATGTTCCTCCCAGCTAGAAGCGTACATTAAAACAACACTTAGGTGGTATTATACCCCGGTCAGGTTACATGTGTTTTTCCCCAGCACTAATGTACAATGCTGGAGAGAATGTGGTGAGCGAGGGACATTATATCACATTCTTTGGTCATGCCCGAGGATTTGTTCCCTTTGGATCCAGGTGTTTACCAAGATATCTGAGATCGTTGGACAACGGATCACTCCAGACCCTGCCCTGGCCTTATTACTAATAGATCTTGACAAATTACCTTTTAGGTATAGGGTTATCATAGCCCATCTTCTGTTAGCCACCAAATTAGCAATCACAAGAAACTGGAAAAGTGCAAATATTCCTGAAGTACAGGAAATAGTCAGGTCAGTGGATACAACTAGATCTTATGAATATATGCTAGCACATCAATGGTTCCGAGTGAATCACCATCTTCAATCATGGGGGGCCTGGAGGGGTCTGAATCCAACGATCCCGGAAAGATTGGGGTTAAGTTGATGGTCAAAAGAGTGTTATTGAGCGTGGGATACATCTGTAGTATTGGGGTTGATTTAAGCATAACTCAAGTGTTTCTTAAAATATGTTAGCACTGAACTGACATTTTGTAGACATGACTTTGATTGATTTGATTTGTTTTTGTTCTGCATTACATGCTGTAAGAGCATTTTATGATTTAATGTTTTGTGTTATCCTTTGGATTTCGTGGAAAAGAAAAAACATTGGAGATAAGTGTTTAATTTGAAACCGTTGTACTTGTAAAATGTATATTACGGATGTGAGCACTTTCTCTGATAATAAAAACTTATTGAAAGTAAAATTGTTGTTTTTCTTTAAATGTAATCTACTGTTACACCAGATATGAGTAGCGCTTGTGACACTATGCACTTGCAGCTGGGCCTTAAACACACAAACATGTGTGTGCAACTGACTGCTATTTATTCACAGTCAAAATTGTTGTTTTTCTTTAAATGTAATCTACTGTTACACCAGATATGAGTTGCGCTGGTGACACTATGCACTTGCAGCTGGGCCTTAAACACACAAACACTTGTGTGCAACTGACTGCTATTTATTCACAGTCAACATTTTTTTAATTTTTTTTATGTAATCTACTGTGACACCAGATATGAGTAGCGCTGGTGACACTATGCACTTGCAGCTGGGCCTTAAACACACAAACACGTGTGTGCAACTGACTGCTATTTATTCACAGTCAAAATTGTTGTTTTTCTTTAAATGTAATCTACTGTTACACCAGATATGAGTTGCGCTGGTGACACTGACACTATGCACTTGCAGCTGGGCCTTAAACACACAAACACATGTGTGCAACTGACTGCTATTTATTCACAGTCAAAATTGTTGTTTTTCTTAAAATTTTATCTACTGTTACACCAGATATGAGTAGCGCTGGTGACACTATGCACTTGCAGCTGGGCCTTAAACACATGAAGAAGGAATTGGCTATATGTTCGGTCCCTTATCCCCACATAATATGTCATTTCTTCCCAGCCCCATATAAATGAACACACAACACCACTGCTTGGATTTAATCGGCCACAGCAGCCGTTTATTAAATAAATACATAACATAACTTAATAAATTAACCAATGACGAGGGAGGTCCTAGAAGCCCCAATAACCTCATAAACACCGTAACAAACCTGCGACTCCATCTTGCCCCCAGCCGTTGAACCCAGCTCGGAGGCAGCAACTGATGGACGCCTAGTTCGTTAGTACCGGCTCCTCCATGAGAGTCCAGCCCCTTCCGCGGGGCCCTCCCATCCTCAGATACCACCATATTTTCCACTTCCAGGACCTCCCCCGCCTCCATGACTGCTATGACAAACACTCCTGACCTACCACCCTTCCCTGACAAGCGTCATAATCTCTAACCCCCCATTCATCACCATCACTCCCCCATCTTGCACTATAAATCCTATTACACAAACCCCATTCCCACTATTACCTTTTTTTTTTTTTTTTAATCCATCACCGCCAAAAACTAGGGACGGGAGGGTGGGCGTTTGCTTTCCCTGGCCGAATGACTCTGCCCCCCGCCTCCTCCTCACTCTGACCAGCCGCCCCTCCCCCTCGTTCTCATGACTACTCCCGCCCTTTCTAACTTCCTACCTCTGCACCTTAACCCTTAACTCATCTGTACCCTCACACCCAAAACCCTCTTCATGACCGGCCTCCCCTTACCGCTGTGCTTCTTGTCCGGCCTCACTCAAACATGTGTGTGCAACTGACTGCTATTTATTCACAGTCAAAATAGTTGTTTTTCTTTAAATGTAATCTACTGTTACACCAGATATGAGTTGCGCTGGTGACACTGACACTATGCACTTGCAGCTGGGCCTTAGGGCTCTTTCACACTTGAGTTGTTGTGTTCCGGCATAGAGTTCCGTCGTCGGGGTTCTATGCCGGAAGAAACCTGATCAGGATTATCCCCATGCATTCTGAATGGAGAGAAATCCGTTCAGGATGCATCAGGGTGCCTTCAGTTCCGGAACGGAACGTTTTTTGGCCGGAGAAAATACCGCAGCATGCTGCGCTTTTTGCTCCGGCCAAAAATCCTGAACACTTGCCGCAAGGCCGGATCCGGAATTAATGCCCATTGAAAGGCATTAATCCGGATCCGGCCTTAAGCTAAACGTAGTTTTGGCGCATTACCGGATCCGACGTTTAGCTTTTTCTGAATGGTTACCATGGCTTCCAGGACGCTAAAGTCCTGTTTGCCATGGTAAAGTTTAGTGGGGAGCGGGGGAGCAGTATACTTACCGCCCGTGTGGCTCCCGGGGCGCTTCAGAGTGATGATCAGGGCGCCCCACGCGCATGGATGACGTGCTCGCATGGATCACGTCATCCATGCGCATGGGGCACTCTGACGTCATTCTGGAGCGCCCCAGGAGCCGCACGGACTGTAAGTATACTGCTCCCCCACTCCCCACTACTACTATGGCAGCCAGGACTTTAATAGCGTCCTGGGTGCCATAGTAACACTGAACGCATTTTGAAGACGGATCCGTCTTCAAATGCTTTCAGCTCACTTGCGTTGTTATGGATCCGGCGGGCACCTCTGGCAAATGAAGTACACGCCGGATCCGGACAACGCAAGTGTGAAAGAGGCCTTAAACACACAAACACGTGTGTGCAACTGACTGTTATTTATTCACAGTCAAAATTATTTTTATTTTTTTATGTAATCTACTGTGACACCAGATATGAGTAGCGCTGGTGACACTATGTACTTGCAGCTGGGCCTTAAACACACAAACACGTGTGTGCAACTGACTGCTATTTATTCACAGTCAAAATGATTATTTTTCTTTAAATGTAATCTACTGTTACACCAGATATGAGTTGCACTGGTGACACTGACACTATGAACTTGCAGCTGGGCCTTAAACACACAAACACGTGTGTGCAACTGACTGCTATTTATTCACAGTAAATTTTTTTTTTTTTAAATGCAATCTACTGTTACACCAGATATGAGTAGCGCTGGTGACACTATGCACTTGCAGCTGGACCTTAAAAACACAAACACGTGTGTGCAACTGACTGCTATTTATTCACAGTCAAAATTGTTGTTTTTCTTTAAATGTAATCTACTGTTACACCAGATATGAGTTGCGCTAGTGACACTGACACTATGCACTTTCAGCTGGGCCTTAAACACACAAACACGTGTGTGCAACTGACTGCTATTTATTCACAGTCAAAATTGTTGTTTTTCTTTAAATGTAATCTACTGTTACACCAGATATGATTTGCGCTGGTGACACTATGCACTTGCAGCTGGGCCTTAAACACACAAACATGTGTGTGCAACTGACTGCTATTTATTCACAGTCCAAATATTATTATTTTTTAAATGTAATCTACTGTGACACCAGATATTAGTTGCGCTGAAGTGACACTATGCACTTGCAGCTGGGCCTTAAACACACAAACACGTGTGTGCAACTGACTGCTATTTATTCACAGTCAAAATTGTTGTTTTTCTTTAAATGTAATCTACTGTTACACCAGATATGAGTAGCACTGGTGACACTATGCACTTGCAGCTGGGCCTTAAACACACAAACACGTGTGTGCAACTGACTGCTATTTAGTCACAGTCAAAATTGTTGTTTTTCTTTAAATGTAATCTACAGTACTGTGACACCAGATATGAGTTGCGCTGGTGACACTATGCACTTGCCGGGCATGAAACACACGCGCGTGCCGGCAACTGACTGCTATTATATCACAGTCAAAAAAGTTTTTTTTTTTTTTAAATAAAAGCTACTGTGACACCAGATATGAGTGGTGGCACTGGGCAAGTGGGCACAGTATACACTGTGAGCCTGACATACACGCTGGCAGGAAACTGCAATTGATTACACAGGAAAAATAAAAGCAGACTGATGTTCTAGCCCTAAAAAGGGCTTTTTGGGGTGCTGTCCTTACAGCAGAGATCAGATGAGTCTTTCAGGACTGTAGTGGACACTGAATACACTAGCCTAGCTATCGATTTCCCTATTAAATCAGCAGCAGCTAAACTGTCCCTCCTTTCACTAAGAATGCAGCTTCCGAAGGAATCTAAAATGGATGCTGTCCAGGAGGTGGGAGGGTCTGGGAGGGAGGGTATGATGCTGATTGGCTGGAATGTGTCTGCTGACTGTAATGGTACAGGGTCAAAGTTTACACAATGATGACGAATAGGGGGTGGACCGAACATCGCATATGTTCGCCCGCCGCGGCGAACGCGATCAAGCTATGTTCGCTGGGAACTGTTTGCCAGCGAATAGTTCGGGACATCTCTACCTCTGACCTGAATCCGATTGAGCATGCATTTCACTTGCTGAAGACAAAACTGAAGGGAGAATGCCCCAAGAACAAGTAGGAACTGAAGACAGTTGTAGTCGAGGCCTGGCAGAGCATCACTAGGGATGAAACCCAGCGTCTGGTGATGTCTATGCGTTCCAGACTTCAGGCTGTAATTGACTGCAAAGGATTTGCAACCAAGTATTAAAAAGTGAAAGTTTGATTTATGATTATTATTCTGTCCCATTACTTTTGGTCCCTTAACAATTGGGAGGCACATATGCAAACTGTTATAATTCCTACACCGTTCACCTGATTTTGATGTAAATGCCCTTAAATTAACTGCAGACTGTCAGCTTTAAAGCACATCTTGTTCTTTCATTTCAAATCCATTGTGGTGGTGTATAGAGCCAAAAATGGTGGAATTGTGTCGATGTTCCAATATTTATGGACCTGACTGTAACTGCACTGCTGAACGGCAAATATATTTTTCTTTTTGTCCACTAATACATGACAAAAAGGGCTTTAGAACATGTAACTACACAGCTGAACGGCAAATATATTTTACTTTTGCCACTTATACACTCCACAGAAGGTTTTAGAACATATAACTGCACAACTGAACAGCAAATATATTTTTTCTTTTGCCACAAATACACGACAAAAAGTGCTGTCATTTTAGCACTTCACCACACAACGACTAATAAGCCATTTTTTCCTACTAATACAAGCCAAAAAATGCTTTAGAACATACAGTCAGGTCCATAAATATTGGGACATCGACACAATTCTAACATTTTTGGCTCTATACACCACCACAATGGATTTGAAATGAAACAAACAAGATGTGCTTTAACTGCAGACTGTCAGCTTTAATTTGAGGGTATTACATCCAAATCAGGTGAACGGTGTAGGAATTACAACAGTTTGCATATGTGCCTCCCACTTGTTAAGGAACCAAAAGTAATGGGACAATTGTTTTCTCAGCTGTTCCATGGCCAGGTGTGTGTTGTGCCCTCTTTATCCCAATTACAATGAGCAGATAAAAGGTTCAGAGTTCATTTCAAGTGTGCTATTTGCATTTGGAATCTGTTGCTCTCAACTCTCAAGATGAGATCCAAAGAGCTGTTACTATCAGTGAAGCAAGCCATCATTAGGCTGAAAAAACAAAAGAAACCCATCAGAGAGATAGCAAAAACATTAGGCATGGCCAAAACAACTGTTTGGAACATTCTTCAAAAGAATGAATGCACCGGTGAGCTCAGCAACACCAAAAGACCCAGAAGACCACGGAAAACAACTGTGATGGATGACCGAATAATTCTTTCCCTGGTGAAGAAAGCACCCTTCACAACAGTTGGCCAGATCAAGAACACTCTCCAGGAGGTAGGTGTATGTGTGTCAAAGTCAACAATCGAGAGAAGACTTCACCAGAGTGAATCCAGAGGGTTCACCACAAGATGTAAACCATTGGTGAGCCTCAAAAACAGGAAGGCCAGATTAGAGTTTGCCAAATAACATCTAAAATAGCCTTCACAGTTCTGGAACAACATCTTATGGACAGATGAAACCAAGATCAACTTGTACCACAGTGATGGGAAGAGAAGAGTATGGAGAAGGAAAGGAACTGCTCATGATCCTAAGCATACCACCTCATCAGTGAAGCATGGTGGTGGTAGTGTCATGGCGTGGGCATGTATGGCTGCCAATGGAACTGGTTCTCTCGTATTTATTGATGATGTAACTGCTAACTAAAGCAGCAGGATGAATTCTGAAGTGTTTCGGGCAATATTATCTGCTCATATTCAGCCAAATGCTTCAGAACTCATTGGACAGTGCTTCACAGTGCAGATGGACAATGAACCAAAGCATACTGCAAAAGCAACCAAAGAGTCTTCTAAGGGAAAGAAGTGGAATGTTATGCAATGGCCAAGTCAATCACCTGAACTGAATCCGATTGAGCATGCATTTCACTTGCTGAAGACAAAACTGAAGGGAAAATGCCCCAAGAACAAGCAGGAACTGAAGACAGTTGCAGTAGAGGCCTGGCAGAGCATCACCAGGGATGAAACCCAGCGTCTGGTGATGTCTATGTCTTCCAGACTTCAGGCTGTAATTGACTGCAAAGGATTTGCAACCAAGTATTAAAAAGTGTAAGTTTGATTTAGGATTATTATTCTGTTCCATTACTTTTGGTTTCTTAACAAGTGGGAGGCACATATGCAAACTGTTGTAATTCCTACACCGTTCTCCTGATTTGGATGTAAATACCCTCAAATTAAAGCTGACAGTCTGCAGTTAAAGCACATCTTGTTCGTTTCATTTCAAATCCATTGTGGTGGTGTATAGAGCCAAAAATGTTAGAATTGTGTCGATGTCCCAATATTTATGGACCTGACTGTATAATTGCTCCGCACATGGGCAAATAAGACATAGAAATATTTCCTTGTAACAAACCCTGTTAATGGCTGTAACACCCTAATAACAACGCTCTTCCTGAGGCTTGCTCTACTAAGTGGGCTTCTTATTAAGTGGAGTTAAAAAAAAGGAGTTCTAGTGCTGAGTGTGATTTTGTGGGAGTGATTGCAGGTGGCTGAGTGTGGCTTGAAGTAGAGATCCTTGAAAGTTAAGTTTTTGCATTTTAGTACTGCCATTTAAAACTTTTTTATTTATTTTTCTCTGCTAGGTGTTGCCATTTAAACCCATTTTTTTTTTCTGCTTGATTAAGGGGAGTGGCCTGGGCAACCAGGTGCTATAAATTAAACCACTAAAACTCCCTGAGCTTGCTCTTCCTGAGGCTTGCTCTACTAAGTGGGCTTCTTATTAGGTGAAGTTAAAAAGGGGAGTGGCCTGGGCAACCAGGTGCTATAAATTAAACCACTAAAAGGAGTTTAAGAAAAGGAGTTGGAAACTAAGGTTGGATATATTTTCCTTGTGTGTTGTTGGCTTAATTCTAGGTAGTCCTTCAACTACAGCAGACAGGGTCTAATTCTAAATCATCTTTACTGTTTTACTTTTTTACTGTTATAATCCCCATTTAGCATGTGTTGCACAATTGACAACGCAGTCCAGTGCACATCTTGCATGATGTATGCAGTCCTGGAACTGCCGTTCGAGGGTGTATATCTTTGTTCAAGATGTGAGCAAATTAGCCGTCTGGAATCGCAAATCGAGTCTCTAAACGGGCAAATTGCAACACTGAGAGGCATTGACAATTTGCAAAAGAGTTTGCTTCTCACCAAGCAAGCACTCTTTGGGGTAGATGAGGGGGAGGGTGACAGAGAGGAGGCTGAGGAAAGTGTGGTAGCTAGCTGGGTAACAGTTAGAAAGCGGGATAGAGGGAAGAGTGCCAGGGAGGCTAGCCCTGATCTGACACACCCCAACAAGTTTGCTAGTTTAGCAGATGAGGGGGATATCAGTCCAGGGACGGCACTGCTGCAGCCGGACACTTCCTCTGCCAGTCAGGGGAATGTCAGCTCCAGTAAGCAGGGAACCAGGAGAGCAGGGCAGGCCAGACAGGTGCTGGTAGTGGGAGACTCCATTAATAGGGGAACAGATAGGGAAATCTGTCACAAAGACCGTGATCGCCGAACAGTGTGCTGTCTTCCTGGCGCTAGAGTTCGACCCATCGCGGATCGGGTTGACAGATTACTGGGAGGGGCTGGAGAAGATCCAGCGGTCATGGTCCATATCGGAACCAATGACAAAGTTATAGGTAGGTGGAGAGTCCTTAAAAATGATTTCAGGGATTTAGGTCAAAAGCTTAGGGAAAGGACCTCAAAGGTAGTATTTTCCGAAATACTGCCTCTACCACGAGCCACACAAGAAAGGCAGTGGGAGATTAGAGAGATTAACAAGTAGCTCAAGAAATGGTGTAGGAAGGAGGGGTTTGGGTTCCTGGAGAACTGGGCCGACTTCTCTATCGGCTACAAGCTCTATCGTAGGGACGGGCTGCACCTCAATGGGGAAGGGGCAGCTGTGCTGGAGAGAAAGATGGCTAAAAGGTTGGAGGAGTGTTTAAACTAGGGACTGGGGGGGAGGGAAATTACACTATAGGAGGGGAAGATAGTGCAGATAGAGACAGGGGGAAAGGTAGTGGGACTGTGGGAGGAATGGAAGGAGGGACTAGAACAGTTCAGAAGGAAAGGTGTAGGGTAAAAAATATACATAAACCTCTCAAATGTATGTATACTAATGCCAGAAGCCTGACTAATAAAACTGGGTAGCTGGAATTAGTGATGTGTGAGGAGGACTATGACATAGTGGGAATAACTGAAACATGGCTGGATGATAGCTATGACTGGGCAGTCAATGTACAAGGTTACAGTCTGTTTAAAAAGGATCGTCAAAACCGGAGAGGGGGAGGGGTTTGCCTTTATGTAAAGTCCTGTCTAAAGCCCACACTCCGGGAATATATAAGTGAGGGACATGAACATTTGTAGTCACTGTGGGTAGAAAACAACAATAAATTACTAATAGGAGTTTACTATAAACCACCTAATATACCAGAGTCCACAGAAAATCTACTACTAAACGAGATAGACGAGGCGGCAAATCATAATGAGGTGGTTATTATGGGGGACTTCAACTCACCCAGATATAGACTGGGAAACGGAAACTTGTATATCTCATAAGGGAAACAGGTTCTTGGCAATAACCAAAGACAATTACCTCTCCCAACTGGTTCAGGACCCGACTAGAGGGACGGCCATACTGGACTTAGTATTAAACAATAGGCCTGACAGAACAACAGACGTGCAGGTTGGGGGACACCTGGGAAATAGTGACCATAAAGTAATAACCTTCCAATTATAATTCAAAAGAGCGTTTCTACAGGGAGAAATAAAAATACCAAACTTCAAAAAAGCTAAATTTAGCCAACTAAGAGAGGCCATAGGCTAACTAACTGGGACAAAGTCCTCAAAAATAAAAATACAGCCACAAAATGGGATATCTTTAAAAACATCTTAAAATCTCATTGTGAGAGGTACATACCATATGTGAATAAAAGGTTAAGGAACAAAAAGAAACCAATGTGGATAAACAGAAATGTAAAGAAAGCAATAAATGACAAAAAGAAAGCATATAAATCACTAAAACAGGAGGGTAGCACGGAAGCACTGAAAAACTATAAGGAAAAAAATAGAGCATGTAAAAAACAAATAAAAGCGGCCAAACTAGAGACCGAGAGATTAATTGCCAAAGTGAGTAAAACTAACCCTAAAATGTTCTTCAATTATATAAATGTTAAAAAGTATAAATCTGAAGGTGTCGGCCCTTTAAAGAGTAATGAGGGGGGAGTCGCAGAGAGCGACGAGGAGAAAGCAAAGCTGTTAAATATTTTTTTCTCCAATGTATTCACTGAGGAAAATAAACTGTCAGATGACATGCAGAATGTAAAAATAAATTCCCCATTAAAAGTGTCCTGTCTGACCCAGGAAGAAGTACATCAGCAACTTAAAAAGATTAAAATAGAAAAATCGCCAGGACCGGATGGTATACACCCCCGTATCCTAAGGGAATTAAGTAATGTCATAGCCAGACCCTTATTTCTGATATTTGCGGACTCTATACTGACAGGTAATGTCCCACAGGATTGGCGCATGGCAAATGTGTGCCAATATTCAAAAAGGGTCCAAAAACAGAGCCTGGAAACTATAGGCCAGTAAGTTTAACATCTGTTGTGGGTAAACTGTTTGAAGGTTTTCTGAGAGATGCTATCTTAGAGCATCTCAATGGAAATAAGCAAATAACGCCATTTCAGCATGGCTTCAGGAGGGATCGGTCATGCCAAACTAATTTAATCAGTTTCTATGAGGAGGTAAGTTCTAAACTTGACAGCGGCGAATCAATGGATGTCATATATCTAGACTTCTCCAAAGCATTTGACACTGTACCACATAAAAGGTTAGTATATAAAATGAGAATACTCGGACTGGGAGAAAACGTCTGTAAGTGGGTAAGTAACTGGCTCAATGATAGAAAACAAAGGGTGATTATTAACGGTACACACTCAGATTGGGTCACTGTCACTAGTGGGGTACCTCAGGGGTCAGTATTGGGCCCTATCCTCTTCAATATATTTATTAATGATCTTGTAGAAGGCTTGCATAGTAAAGTATCAATTTTCGCAGATGACACTGAACTTTGTAAAGTAATTTACACTGAAGAGGACAGTATACTGCTACAGGGGGATCTGGATAGATTGGACGCTTGGGCAGATAAGTGGCAGATGAGGTTTACACAGACAAATGTAAAGTTATGCACATGGGAAGGAATAATGCAAGTCACCCGTACATACTAAATGATAAAACATTCGGTAACACTGACATGGAAAAGGACCTAGGAATTTTAATAAACAGCAAACTAAGCTGCAAAAACCAGTGTCAGGCAGCTGCTGCCAAGGCCAATAAGATAATGGGTTGCATCAGAAGGGGCATAGATGCCCGTGATAAGAACATAGTCCTACCACTTTACAAATCGCTAGTCAGACCACACATGGAGTACTGTGTACAGTTCTGGGCTCCTGTAAACAAGGCAGACATAGCAGAGCTGGAGAAGGTCTAGAGGAGGGCAACTAAAGTAATAACTGGAATGGGGCAACTACAGTACCCTGAAAGATTATCAAAATTAGGGTTATTCACTTTAGAAAAAAGACTGAGGGGAGATCTAATTAATATGTATAAATATATCAGGGGTCAGTACAGAGAACTCTCACATCATCTATTTATCCCCAGGACTGTGACTGTGACGAGGGGACATCCTCTGCGTTTGAAGGAAAGAAGGTTTGTACACAAACATAGAAAAGGATTCTTTACGGTAAGAGCAGTGAGACTATGGAACTCTTTGCCTGAGGAGGTGGTGATGGTGAGTACAATAAAGGAATTCAAGAGGGGCCTGGATGTATTTCTGGAGAGTAATAATATTACAGGCTATAGCTACTAGAGAGGGGTCGTTGATCCAGGAAGTTATTCTGATTGCCTGAATGGAGTCGGGAAGGAATTTTTTATTACCCTAAAGTGGGGAAAATTGGCTTCTACCTCACAGGCTTTTTTTTTTTGCCTTCCTCTGGATCAACTTGCAGGATAACAGGCCGAACTGGATGGACAAATGTCTTTTTTCGGCCTTATGTACTATGTTACTATGTTACTATGTTACAAGAACAGTTTGCTGGAATTGCAGAGCTGTATAATGGCAATTTGGGTCCCCAGTCAGTGCAGAAAAGTGTAATAGGTTTGTTCCTATTTCCCAGGCTGTAACCTCCCCTATTGAACCCTGTTCAACATAAATGCTGAGGAATTATTCCTCCCTATCCTTTCCCTACACCTTGAATAATCTTTCTCTGCACTAATCGTTTTTTTAGCACAATTAAGTTTTTTTCTAGCACTGTCCCTAGCGCCTGCTGACGTCTCAACCTGCACTAAGTATACTGGAAAATGGCAGAATCCAAGATGGCTTAGGCTATTTATAGGGCTGAGACATCACAGGGCTGTCTGGCTGCTGATTGACTACATGTCATCACACGTGCAGCAGCCATGGGATTCATTACCACGTAGCATGAGAAAATTTGGATTCAGTGCAAATCAAATTTTTCCTGAAATTCGGATCGACTTCAACTTTGTCAACTTCCATTCGCTCATCTCTAGTTGAAACCATTGTAGCTATTACAACTATTTGACTGTACAGTATGTTTGTTTACATGGCTGCCTGTTTTTAGGTTATTTGTAAAATGGCTGTCTGTCTCTAGGTGATGTTGTCATGTTAATAAAGTTAACTGTAAAAAAAATTACAAATGCAACACATACATCAGAGACAAGGAGAAAAATGTTAAATATGCTTGTACACAGACATTTGTCATGACCCTAGATGGGGAAACACACTCACACAGTGAGCTCTAACTTGCACCCAAACCGCTGTCCCTGCCTACCTGCAGAGCGAGCCCTAAGCGGTGAGTCCACAACTGGTTGACCATCCTTATGCTGGGAAGTGCAGAGAGCCAAACCAAGCAACCCACGGTAAGAACTGTAGGGACCTGTTCATACAACAGAAAATCAAAACTGACAAACACACAGAAGGGTCATAAAGAAATAGATCAAAGCCTCACAGCATAGAGAGAGGTCCAAGTCAAGCCAAAGTCAAATCCAAAAGGCAACAATCCAAAAATACATAAGAGCAACAGGAGCACATAAAAGGAAAACCTATAACTGGCAAGGGTGTATTGCCAGCAAGTGGTTTAAATAGAGTGCCAAGTCCTTGGTTCAGAACATAATAGGTCCAGGACCTCAGTGCCCCATTGGACCCGAATACAAGCAGTCCTGAGAAAGGCCAGCTAAGCAGTCTCTCAGCCTGCATTTCAAACATACATGGGTGATACAAATAACTACTAATCTCCTCCAGCCAGCATGTGTGCTCGCATCACCAGGGAACGTGGCTCAAACAGGAGATTGTGAAGAGGCATAGCCTAAGTTATGCATCACCAGGGGGCATGACCTAAGCAGCACACCATGGGGGGCATGGCCAGGTAGTGCATCTGACACAGCGCTGCAGTGTCCAAGCCCCTGGAGCTTGGACAGGTAAATTGGTGACAATGACAGACAGGAATGCTGTTACAGGTAGTAATACTGTATATACAATATTTATACATTCAGCATCTCAAAAAACTGTTATTAGTATGTTACCTAGATATCTGTACAGTTGACCTAATGCCAGAAGGCACATGCCAGATTTGAGTTTCACATGACTGATGCCATCTTTATGTAGTGTACGGGGGGCTGTAATGCCCGTCACTACAGAAGGGTCACTTGTGTGCTGTCGTTTCCCCTTATTTTTGGGGAGGTTGGTACAAGTCATCTTCATAATGTAATGCTATGTACTTCCCTGTTACTGTGAAATGTGCATGTACAGGCCTGCTAGGGGTGTCATTCCAGCTCTGAGTCACTAGAGGGAGCTAGGGAGCCCTAGGTTATATAAGGCCCAGTCAGGGAGAGAAAGAGGGTTTTTAGGATTTAGACTGTGTTAGAGATTAGTGTTGAGCGCGAATATTCGAATTGCGAATTTTTTTCTCGAATATCGCAATTTCGAGATTTCGCGAATATTTAGAATATCGTTCTATATATTCGCGAAATAGAATATTCGTTTTTTTTCTTTTTTTTTTTTATTATATTTTTTTCTTTCCCACTTCCCTAAAGTTGTTCTTACCTGTCCTTTGGATTCCTGGCTTCCTGGCTGCTCCAGTCAGTGGCGCTTTCAACTTACTGCTATATTCCATATTAGCTAAATTACAATCTAATCTATATGTGTATTTTACGAAATTTCGCAATAGTCGCAATTGCGATGCGAGTAATATAACACGAAATATTCGCATGAAGATTTCAACTTAGCACTGCTATACTCCATATTCTATCCCAATATGGAATATAGCTGTGCTAAGTTAGCACTGCTATATTCCATATTAGGCTAGAATATGGAGTATAGCTGTGCTAAGTTGAAATCTTCATGCAAATATTTCGTGTTATATTAGTCGCATCGCAATTTAATAGAACGCATCGAGTAATATAACACGAAATATTCGCATGAAGATTTCAACTTAGCACTGCTATACTCCATATTCTAGCCTAATATGGAATATAGCTGTGCTAACTTAGCACAGCTATATTCCATATTAGGCTAGAATATGGAGTATAGCAGTGCTAAGTTGAAATCTTCATGCGAATATTTCGTGTTATATTAGTCGCATCGCAATTTAATAGAACGCATCGAGTAATATAACACGAAATATTCGCATGAGGATTTCAACTTAGCACTGCTATACTCCATATTCTAGCCTAATATGGAATATAGCTGTGCTAAGTTAGCACTGCTATATTCCATATTAGGCTAGAATATGGAGTATAGCTGTGCTAAGTTGAAATCTTCATGCGAATATTTCGTGTTATATTAGTCGCATCGCAATTTCGACTTTTTCAAATGTTCTTAATATTGCTCTAACTTCGTCTTTTAGAAATTTCGTAATATTGCTCTAACTTCGTCTCTTAGAATATTACGAATATTCTAAAAGACGAAGTTAGAGCAATATTACGAAATTTCGTAAAATACACATATAGATTGTAATTTAGCTAATATAGTGCTATAATCCCTTTTTTTTCCTGTAATTTTTTTTGCCTCTTCTGAACTTAAGTTTTGTAAAATATGTACACTATTAAAAATTATTACTATAGCAGTATATTAGCTTAAATACAATCTATGTGTATTTTACGAAATTTCGTAATATTGCTCTAACTTCATCTTTTAGAATATTACGAATATTCTAAAAGACGAAGTTAGAGCAATATTAAGAATATTTGCAAAAGTCGAAATTGCGATGCGAGTAATATAACACGAAATAGTCGCATGAAGATTTCAATTTAGCACAGCTATATTCCATATTCTAGCCTAATATGGAATATAGCAGTGCTAACTTAACACAGCTATATTCCATATTAGGCTAGAATATGGAATATAGCAGTGCTAAGTTTAAATCTTCATGCGACTATTTCGTGTTATATTACTCGCATCGCAATTTCGACTTTTGCAAATGTTCTTAATATTGCTCTAACTTCGTCTTTTAGAATATTCGTAATATTCTAAGAGACGAAGTTAGAGCAATATTACAAAATTTCGTAATATACACATATTAGCCTAGCCATAGTCATTAGCATAGGAACGTTGCCTTATACTATCAAGATAAATTTTCGCAATATGCGAAAAATAATTTCGCGATAATTGGAATAATTGCGAATATTCGATTTCGACGAATATAACACGAATATTCATGCGAATATTCGCGAAATATCGCGAAACCGAATATGGCACCTCCCGCTCATCACTATTAGAGATCAGACTATGTCTGAGTTAAGTCCAGGCCTGGAGCTTGCAGACCAGGAGAGGGTATTGCAGTCCCTGTAATCGGGTTCCAGATCCAAGGAGAAGGTTCCCCTCCTGAGTTCATATATGCAGAAGCAGGAACACCACAGTTAACCAGCCTGAGGAAACTGAGAGAGACAGAGGCAAGTCCAGAAAAGCAAGAGGTACTAAAGATAACAGAGGAGGTACTTGATCATTATAAAACCAAGGATATAAGCCAGAGCTAGGGCATCGGGCCTTGGAGAAGAGTTTCTAAGTTCCAGGATCAGTCAGGAATAGAGTGCAAGCTGCCTGTACTGCAAGTCCTGTGTTTAACACTCTGAAGTCACCTTGCTATATATTGCCTGCATCAAATGTATTGAAACCAACTGTCTTCAAAGGAACTGCGCTTCCATCTGCGTCCATGTATGATGACTACTAAAGTTTGAGTTCTGTTTCAACATCACGTGGTTCCTCAGTTATTCCTGCTATCAGCAAACGGCGTGCCACCGTTCAATTGGCACTGGCGTCACGAACATTACTTACCATTACCTGCCTTGCAGAGAGTCAGCTGTCTCAGGTTAGTGGTCACAATTGCACTACAACACCCAGGAACACTATTAACCCTAACTTGAGTACGCTGCATTTAGTCCTAGTAAGATCTCCTATGCAGTGGCGTAGCGTGGGTTGCCAACACCCGGGGAAAGCCAAGTATTGTGCCCCCCCACCCAACGTGTGGCCCTGCCCCTTTTTTTACAGATAACACCACAGATAACACAGTGATAACTCTTTGAGTGCAGATAATGTAGTAGATGGGTGTGAGCCCCCAGTATTCAGAACACACACAGTGTGACCTGAAGTCTGGGGCCAGGCTGCTACAGTGTGGGCCAAATTCTATATCCACCTTCCTATCACTACAGAACATACAGGGTAATACAGCGCACATACCTCTTACATCCAGTGATGTCTCCTTCGATGCAGATGTTCTCTTTCCTCATCTTCTCCTTTCAGACCTTCAGACCACACCACCATTTTTCAGCCATTTCTCGTCTCTGCAGTTTGACAAAAAAAATCTTAGTTACATAGTAACATAGTATATAAAGCTGAAAAAAGACATTTGTACATCCAGTTCGGCCTGTTATCCTGCAAGTTGATCCAAAGAAAGACAAAAAAAAAACAGTGAGGTAGAAGCCAATTTTCCCCACTTTAGAGGGAAAAAAATCCTTCCCGACTCCAATCAGGCAATCAGAATAACTCCCTGGATCAACGACCCCTCTCTAGTAGCTATAGCCTGTAATATTATTACACTCCATAAATAAATCCAGGCCCAGCTTGAACTCTTTTAGTGAACTTAACATCACCACCTCCTCAGGCAGAGAGTTCCATAGTCTCACTGCTCTTACCGTAAAGAATCCTCTTCTATGTTAGTGTACAAACCTTCTTTCCTTGAGGCGCAGAGAATGTCCCCTTGTCACAGTCACAGTCCTGGGGATAAATAGATGATGGGAGAGATCTCTGTTCTGACCCCTGATATATTTATACATAGTAATTAAATCTCCCCTCAGTCGTTTTTTTCCTAAAGTGAATAACCCTAGTTTTTAAAATCTTTCAGGGTACTGTAATTCCCTCATTCCTGTAATTACTTTAGTTGCCCTCCTCTGAACCCTCTTCAGATCTGCTATGTCTGCCTTGTTCACAGGAGCCCAGAACAGTACACAGTACTCCATGTGTGGTCTGACCAGTGATTTGTAAAGTAGTAGGATTATGTTCTCATCACGGGGATCTATGCCCCTTTTGATGCAACCCATTATCATATTGGCCTTGACAGCAGATGCCTGACACTGGTTTTAACAGCTTAGTTTGCTGTTCACTATAATTCCTAGGTCCTTTTCCATGTCAGTGTTACCCAGTGTTTTATCATTTAGTATGTGCGGGTGACTTGCATTATTCCTACCCATGTGCATAACCTTACATTTGTCAGTGTTAAACCTCATCTGCCACTTCTCTGCTCAAGCCTCCAATCTACCCAGATCCATTTGTAGCAGTATACTGTCCTATTCCGTGTCAATTACTTTACACAGTTTAGTGTCATCTGCAAAAATTGATATTTTACCATTTTTAGGGTGATTTTCATGGGGATTTTCATGGGGTGATCAGGGGTTAATAAGGGGTTAATAAGTGACAGGGGGGGTGTAGTGTAATGTGGTGCTTGGTGCTACTTACAGAGCTGCCTGTGTCCTCTGGTGGTCGATCCAAGCAAAAGGGACCACCAGAGGACCAGGTAGCAGGTATATCAGACGCGTCTAATATACCTTTCTGATGTTAAAAAAATCGCATCTACAGCCTGCCAGCGAATGATCGCCGCTGGCAGGCTGTAGATCAACTTGTTTACCTCGCGATCCTGTGAACGCGCGCTCCTGTGAGCGCGTGTTCACAGGAAATCTCGGCTCACGCGAGATGATGCGTATATGCGTCTAGGAGGAATAACCTGGCCCCCTGCAGGACGCATCCCTGCGTCTGGCGGTCGGGAGGTGGTTAAACACTCCTCCAACCTTCTAGCCATCTTCTTCCCCAACACAGCTGCCCCTTACCCATTGAGGTGCAGCCCATCCCTACGATAGAGCCTGTAGCCGAGAGAGAAGTCGGCCCAGTTCTCCAGGAACCCAAACCCCTCCTTCCTACACCAGTTCTTAAACCACTTACTTACCTCACTAATCTCCTGCTGCTTTTCTTGTGTGGCTCGTGGTACCGGCAGTATTACAGAAAATATTACCTTTGAGGTCCTTGCCCTAAGCTTTTGACCTAAATCCCTAAAATCTTAAGTTTGCTACTTCATCCTCCCATCTTCTGGACAAATCATCCTACCACACCCAAAACTGTGCTGTTGTGCTCCCCAATACTATACTGCAGAAACAGATAAACCCCTCGAAAATACTAGTGCCACACAGATAATGCCCCCTTCAATAATTATTGGCACACACTGCCCAAAAATAACTGTGCCTACACTAATAGTGTAAACAAAAAACTCCCCCAAAATATTTATGGTAAGCTGATACTGTGCCAAGGTGCCCCCACAGTAATAGTGCTCCCAAAAGTATCACCAATAGTAATTATTCTCTGCTAGAGCATAAATGGTAGTAATAGTGCTCCTACAGTGCCCCAACATGTGACTTCTGTGCCCTAGAAGTAATAATGCTCACATAATGCCCATACTAGTAATCATGTTCCCCATAGACCCGCAGTACTAATAAAGCCCACCATAATGCCCCCCAGTAGTAATAATTCTCCTTATAATGTGACAGTACAAAAAATACTTCCTTATAATGTGTGCTGGTGCAAAAAATACCCCCTTTCAATGCCCCCAGTTTAGCAAATGTCCCCATACTGCCAGCATAATATGCCAGTATAAAATACCCCTATATAGTGCCCCCAGTCAATGTCCCCATAGTGCTCCTCTCCACCTTCCTCCTAGTGCCCCCATAATCTACCAGTATAAATGCCCCATATATAGTGCCCGAGTAGATGCCCTCAGTGTACCCTATAATTTGCAAGTATAAAATACCCCTTCTTAGTGCCCCCATAGATGACCCCATAGTACTCTTCTCCCCCCTTCCCATAGTACCCACCATAATGTGTCCCAATATAAAATACCCCTATATAGAGCCCCACCCATATAAAATACCCTTTCTTTGTGGCTTCAGTAGAAGCCCCCATAGTGTTTCTCTCCCCCGTTCCCCCATAGTGCCCCCATATAAATACCCCTACTTTGGGGCCTCAGTAGATCCCCCATAGTGCCACCCAATAATGTGCCATTTAAAAGTGCCCCCATAGTGCCCCCCAATAATGTGCCAGTAAGAAGTGCCCCCATAGGTTCCCCCCAATAATGTCCCAGTAAGAAGTGCCCCATTGATGCCCCTCAATAATGTGCCAGTAAGAAGTTTCCCCCATAGATCCTCCCCCAATCATGTGCCAGTAACAAGTGCCCCCAATCATGTAACAGTAACAAGTGCCCCCCAATCATGTGCCAGTAACAAGTGCCCCCCAAATCATGTGCCAGTAACAAGTGCTCCCATAGCGATCCTCTCCGTATTGTACCATATAAAAAAAAGAAACACTTATACTTACCTCTATCAGGCTGGGGGCTATGTGATGCAGGCCTCTTCCGGCCTGTAGCCTGCGCTGTATGGCTCAGGCGGTGCAATCACCTCATCGCCTGCACCACCCTCTGTTAGGCTCCAGGCCTAGTGTCTGCAGCCTATTAGAGGAACGGGAAAGGGTGACGCCTCTCCCTCCCCTGCCCCGCCGCAGCACATCCATCTGTATCGCTGTCCTGAGGACGGTGATACAGATGACTATGGAGATGAGTGCTTCCACAGTGGAAGTGCTCATCTCCCTGCTGCCACCCCCCCCCCTCGCCTAATTGGCGTGCGGCCCTGCTGGTGCCCCCTGCAGTTTTGCACCTGGGGCAACAATCCTCCCCCACGCTACGCCACTGCTCCTATGGATGGATTTTACAGTACTAAAATGTAATGAATATAATATATGTATATATGTATAAGTAATATATGTATATATGTATAAGTATATTACAAAACTGTATAACTGTCTATTTTTTAAGCAAATAAATGTGATCATTAACACTGAAATACCTCTTTGAACATGAAAATGACCAACTGAGAACAATAAACATTGAGAAAATGGGATCTTTACCTATAGAAATTAGGTTGAAGCATGACATGAGTACAATATATTTTCAATTTATGTTGTACCCATTCTTGATACATTAACAGATTTTACTCTTACCACTGCAAATAATTAACATTTGCTAAATGTAATCTGCACAAAAGCTAAAGAAATCCTATGCATAAAATGTAGGGAGTTTAGAAAAAAGGTAAGTTTTACAAAGTAGGCTCGGAAATTGTAATTGTCTAATTAAAGGGCTTGCAATGTTCAGAAACATTTGTTATCCCTGTTATAATGAAGATAAAGTAACTTGTCAGTGTGTAAATCAGTTATTTTTACATGTCTATGGCACACTGAGAAAAATGGGATGTCTGACAGATGGAGCCAGATGGCATATTGCAAGGACGCATTAACAAGGGAAATCTAGGAGTCCAGTCCTTCCTTTTTATTTAATTGAATGTTTACATTAAAAAATGTCCCCAAATATTTATATTTTCAACTTTAATAGGTTTAACTGTGACATATTATAGGATGTTGCAATTTATGTAATTCACTGACAGTTGTTAAGTGCTAGCATTTTTTTTTTACATTTTTATTAAGCGATATTCTAACAGGATTATATTACTGTAGTCTTCTGCATAAATGCTGTACACATGAGCAAAGACTGGATCAATTCATTTTATTATGATCAGGTGATTAAGCATTATAGGTGGCAGGCTCAAGTCTAAAGAATCAATGGAGAAGAGATAAAGATTTGCTCATCCATAGAGATGATACATGGAATCAATTAGCCAGGTTTAAGATCTTCAGTAAAAAAAAGCAATTTACCTTCGGGTGAATCAGTAGGGAAAAGAATTCTTAAAGGGACTTATATTTCTCATGTTTCTATTTTCTGACTGTTCTCGGACACTTAGAATCTTGCTTGATTTTTCATTATACAGTACATGTAAACTAAAATGCTTATTCTGATTGGCCATGTCAGTGAATGGTTCTTCTATACCGTCTAAATGGAGTCATTTATATCAAACTGGTTTAAATTTGAACTGGCTTAGTTGCACATTGCAACCAAGCAGATTCCACCTTTCATTTTCTAAAGGAGCTGTCAAAAATCTAAGGTGGAATCTGATTGGTTGCTATGGGCAACTAAGCCAGTTCTACTTTACACAAGTTTGATAAATGATACCAAACGTCCGATCTTTTGCAGAACCTTCTTCTATTTTCCCTCTATTTCACCTGATTTGACTAGTAGGCCTCATGCACACGAACATATTTTGTTCCCGTGTCTGTTCCATTTTTCTGCGGAAAGTATGCAGACCCATTTATTTCAATGGGTCCGCAAAAAATGCGGACAGCACAGAGCGTGCTTAGTTGAAAGAAAGAACCGGCACTCCTTGCAGTATAATCATCAGTATATTATTCGCCACTCTGGGATAGAGGTGACGCGCGTTTCGGCACATGCAAGTGCCTTTGTCAAACTCATGCAAACAGCAAGTGGCAATGAAATGAACATCAACATATGTTTAAATAGCCCGCCCCTCATCACATGATAGAGGCTTTCGAGTCATCTGATTCTGACGTCATGTTGGCAAGGCAACCAAAGGTGTATTTACTAACATTCCAAAGAAAGAAAATAAAAGCGGTCCTTCTATCTCATCGAGGATCGCTAAGTATCAGTTACACTGTGGAAACACATAGAGGATATAGAAACAAAAATGATTACCTATATGAATATAAAAGCATAATTAGTCGCAATAGATAATTCTTATGTATGCTCATAGAAAACTACTCACCGCGTACTCACGATTCAACCCCTTGGGTGTCATCGTTTGTAGGCGGTGAATCCAATAGGCTTCACGTTTTAATGATAACTCCACCCTGTTTCCTCCCCTTCGAGGCGGTAATACCTCCTCAATGATTTGAAACCTAAGTTGGGACACATTATGTTTTTGTTGTGAAAAATGCATAGGCTTCGCAAATCGATCCTTCATGCGCATTGTGGTTTCCACTACATAGCAGAGTCCACACGGACATTTCAGTAAATATATAATGAAGGAACTATTACACGTAAAGTGGCCCTTTACAGGAATTTGTTCCCCACTATGTGGGTGTGAAATATAAGGACCTTTTATTATACTAGAGCAGTGAATGCAACTTAAACAAGAAAAGGTGCCCTTCCTGACAGTAGAGAAGGTCATTTGTCGGGGGCCCTTTTTGGCAGTACCTATATCTGCTGTAATAATTTTGTCCCTTAAATTACTTGCCCGCTTGTAACATAGCATCGGAGGATTTTGAAATTCTGCAATCTGGGGGTAAGATCTAGTCATAATATTCCAATGTTTATTAATCACTGCCCTTATGCGATTAATCCAAGGATGATACTGTATGACTAGGGGGAGTTTCTTTGGGGGAGTCGTCCTCTCCTCTATTGGAGATACTTCACATTAATTTTGTTGGTTTATAAGTAAAGTTGAGCGAACACCTGGATGTTCGGGTTCGAGAAGTTCGGCCGAACTTCCCGGAAATGTTCGGGTTCGGGATCCGAACCCGACCCGAACTTCGTCCCGAACCCGAACCCCATTGAAGTCAATAGGGACCCGAACTTTTCGGCACTAAAAAGGCTGTAAAACAGCCCAGGAAAGGGCTAGAGGGCTGCAAAAGGCAGCAAAATGTAGTTAAATCCCCTGCAAACAAATGTGCATAGGGAAATGAATAAAAATAAAAATAAATAAAAATTAACCAATATCAATTGGAGAGAGGTCCCATAGCAGAGAATCAGGCTTCATGTCAGCAGAGAATCAGTCTTCATGTCATAGCAGAGAATCAGGCTTCACGTCACCCAAAACTGAAAGAGTCCATTGTCAGATATTTAGGCCCCGGCACCCAGGCAGAGGAGAGAGGTCCCATAACAGAGATTCAGGCTTCATGTCAGCAGAGAATCAGTCTTCATGTCATAGCAGAGAATCAGGCTTCATGTCACCCACCACTGGAACAGGCCACTGTCAGATATTTTTAGGCCCCGGCACCCAGACAGAGGAGAGAGGTCCCATAACAGAGATTCAGGCTTCATGTCAGCAGAGAATCAGTCTTCATGTCATAGCAGAGAATCAGGCTTCATGTCACCCACCACTGGAACAGGCCACTGTCAGATATTTTTAGGCCCCGGCACCCTGACAGAGGAGAGAGGTCCCATAACAGAGATTCAGGCTTCATGTCAGCAGAGAATCAGTCTTCATGTCATAGCAGAGAATCAGGCTTCATGTCACCCACCACTGGAACAGGCCACTGTCAGATATTTTTAGGCCACGGCACCCAGACAGAGGAGAGAGGTGCCATAACAGAGATTCAGGCTTCATGTCAGCAGAGAATCAGTCTTCATGTCATAGCAGAGAATCAGGCTTCATGTCACCCACCACTGGAACTGGCCACTGTCAGATATTTTTAGGCCCCGGCACCCTGACAGAGGAGAGAGGTCCCATAACAGAGATTCAGGCTTCATGTCAGCAGAGAATCAGTCTTCATGTCATAGCAGAGAATCAGGCTTCATGTCACCCACCACTGGAACAGGCCACTGTCAGATATTTTTAGGCCCCGGCACCCAGACAGAGGAGAGAGGTCCCATAACAGAGATTCAGGCTTCATGTCAGCAGATAATCAGTCTTCATGTCATAGCAGAGAATCAGGCTTCATGTCACCCACCACTGGAACAGGCCACTGTCAGATATTTAGGCCCAGGCACCCAGGCAGAGGAGAGAGGTCCCATAGCAGAGAATCTGGCTTCATGTCAGCAGAGAATCAGTCTTCATGTCATAGCAGAGAATCAGGCTTCATGTCACCCACCACTGGAACAGGCCACTGTCAGATATTTTTAGGCCCCGGCACCCTGACAGAGGAGAGGTTCATTCAACTTTGGGTTGCCCCGCAATAGATTGGTAAAATGAAAATAAAAATAGGATTGAATGAGGAAGTGCCCTGGAGTACAATAATATATGGTTAAGGGGAGGTAGTTAATGTCTAATCTGCACAAGGGATGGACAGGTCCTGTGGGATCCATTCCTGGTTAATTTTTATGAACGTCAGCTTGTCCACATTGGCTGTAGACAGGCGGCTGCGTTTGTCTGTAATGACGCCCCCTGCCGTGCTGAATACACGTTCAGACAAAGCGCTGGCCGCCGGGCAGGCCAGCACCTCCAAGGCATAAAAGGCTAGCTCTGGCCACGTGGACAATTTGGAGACCCAGAAGTTGAATGGGGCCGAACCATCAGTCAGTACGTGGAGGGGTGTGCACAGGTACTGTTCCACCATGTTAGTGAAATGTTGCCTCCTGCTAACACGTTCCGTATCAGGTGGTGGTGCAGTTAGCTATGGCATGGTGACAAAACTTTTCCACATCTCTGCCATGCTAACTCTGCCCTCAGAGGAGCTGGCCGTGACACAGCTGCGTTGGCGACCTCTTGCTCCTCCTCTGCCTTCGCCTTGGGCTTCCACTGGTTCCCCTGTGACATTTGGGAATGCTCTCAGTAGCGCGTCTACCAACGTGCGCTTGTACTCGCGCATCTTCCTATCACGCTCCAGTGCAGGAAGTAAGGTGGGCACATTGTCTTTGTACCGTGGATCCAGCAGGGTGGCAACCCAGTACTCCGCACACGTTAAAATGTGGGCAACTCTGCTGTCGTTGCGCAGGCACTGCAGCATGTAGTCGCTCATGTGTGCCAGGCTGCCCAGAGGTAAGGACAAGCTGTCCTCTGTGGTAGGCGTATCGTCATCGTCCTGCGTTTCCCCCCAGCCACGCACCAGAGCTGCGTTGGGTGCCACCCCGCTGTGACCATGCTTCATCTTCATCCTCCTCCACCTCCTCCTCATCCTCGTCCTCCTCGTCCTCCAGTAGTGGGCCCTGTCTGGCCACATTTGTACCTGGCCTCTGCTGTTGCAAAAAACCTCCCTCTGAGTCACTTCGAATAGACTGGCCTGAAAGTGCTAAAAATGACCCCTCTTCCTCCTCCTCCTCCTGGGCCACCTCCTCTTCCATCATCGCCCTAAGTGTTTTCTCAAGGAGACATAGAAGTGGTATTGTAACGCTGATAACGGCGTCATCGCCACTGGCATGTTGGTGGAGTACTCGAAACAGCGCAACAGGGCACACAGGTCTCGCATGGAGGCCCAGTCATTGGTGGTGAAGTGTGTCTGATCCGCAGTGCGACTGACCCGTGCGTGCTGCAGCTGAAACTCCACTATGGCCTGCTGCTGCTCGCACAGTCTGTCCAGCATGTGCAAGGTGGAGTTCCACCTGGTGGGCACGTCGCATATGAGGCGGTGAGCGGGAAGGCAAAAGTTACGCTGTAGCGCAGACAGGCGAGCAGCGGCAGGATGTGAACGCTGGAAGCGCGAACAGACGGCCCGCACTTTATTCAGCAGCTCTGACATGTCGGGGTAGTTGCGAATGAACTTCTGCACCACCAAATTCAGCACATGCGCCAGGCAAGGGATGTGCGTCAAACCGGCTAGTCCCAGAGCTGCAACGAGATTTCGCCCATTATCGCACACCACCAGGTCGGGCTTGAGGCTCACCGGCAGCAACCACTCGTCGGTCTGTTGTTCTATACCCCGCCACAACTCCTGTGCGGTGTGGGGCCTGTCCCCCAAACATATGAATTTCAGAATGGCCTGCTGACGTTTACCCCGGGCTGTGCTGAAGTTGGTGGTGAAGGTGTGTGGCTGACTGGATGAGCAGGTGGAAGAAAAAGAGGAGGAAGCCGATTAGGAGGAGGAGGCAACAGGAGGCAAAGAATGTTGCCCTGCGATCCTTGACGGCGGAAGGACGTGCGCCAAACAGCTCTCCGCCTGGGGCCCAGCCGCCACTACATTTAGCCAGTGTGCAGTTAGGGAGATATAGTGTCCCTGGCCGTGCTTACTGGTCCACGTATCTGTGGTTAGGTGGACCTTGCCACAGATTGCGTTGCGCAGTGCCCACTTGATTTTATCGGATATTGGTTGTGCAGGGAAGGCACAGCTCTCTTGGAGAAGTAGTGGCGGCTGGGAACAACATACTGTGGGACAGCAAGCGACATGAGCTGTTTGAAGCTGTTTGTGTCCACCAGCCTGAATGACAGCATTTCATAGGCCAGTAGTTTAGAAATGCTGGCATTCAGGGCCAGGGATCGAGGGTGGCTAGGTGGGAATTTACGCTTTCTCTCAAATGTTGAGATGGAGAGCTGAACGCTGCCGTGTGACATGGTTGAGATGCTTGGTGACGCAGGTGGTGGTGTTGGTGGTACATCCCATGTTTGCTGGGCGGCAGGTGCCAACGTTCCTCCAGAGGCGGAGGAAGAGGCAGAGGTGGCAGCAGCAGAAGAGGCCGAGGCGGCAGCAGCAGAAGAGGTAGCAGGGGGAGCCTGAGTGACTTCCTTGTTTTTAAGGTGTTTACTCCACTGCAGTTCATGCTTTGCATGCAGGTGCCTGGTCATGCAGGTTGTGCTAAGGTTCAGAACGGTAATGCCTCGCTTCAGGCTCTGATGGCACAGCGTGCAAACCACTCGGGTCTTGTCGTCAGCACACGCCAGGGAACTCCTTGAAGCTGCCTTTGGGGTGCTCGGTCCCAGATGGCGGTGGCCAGTAGCAGACGGACTCTCTTGGCGGCGGGTGTTCTGCTTTTGCCCACTGCTCCCTCTTTTGCTTCGCTGTTGGCTCGGTCTCACCACTGCCTCTTCCTCTGAATTCTGAAAGTCAGTGGCACGACCTTCATTCCATGTGGGGTCTAGGACCTCATCGTCCCCTGCATCGTCTTCCACCCAGTCTTGATCCCTGACCTCCTGTTCAGTCTGCACACTGCAGAAAGACGCAGCAGTTGGCACCTGTGTTTCATCATCATCAGAGACGTGCTGAGGTGGTATTCCCATGTCCTCATCATCAGGAAACATAAGTGGTTGTGTGTTAGTGCATTCTATCTCTTCCACCCCTGGGGAAGGGCTAGGTGGATGCCCTTGGAAACCCTGCCAGCAGAGTCTTCAAACAGCATAAGAGACTGCTGCATAACTTGAGGCTCAGACAGTTTCCCTGATATGCATGGGGGTGATGTGACAGACTGATGAGCTTGGTTTTCATGCGCCATCTGTGCGCTTTCTGCAGAAGACTGGGTGGGAGATAATGTGAACGTGCTGGATGCACTGTCGGCCACCCAATTGACTAATGCCTGTACCTGCTCAGGCCTTACCATCCTTAGAACGGCATTGGGCCCCACCAAATATCCCTGTAAATTCTGGCGGCTACTGGGACCTGAGGTAGTTGGTACAATAGGACGTGTGGCTGTGGCAGAACGTCCACGTCCTCTCCCAGCACCAGAGGGTCCACTAACACCACCACGACCATGTCCACGTCCGCGTCCCTTACTAGATGTTTTCCTCATTGTTCCCGTTCACCGCAATAAGAAAAATATTATTCGGGCCAATGTATTGAATTAAAATTCAGGCCTTTTTTTACAGACACCTTACACTGTCTGGCTATCTATTTAGGTACCGTATTACACTAATACAGGCACACCAGTAATTACAGATTTAGCTGAATATAAATGTGAGGCCTATTTTTTAGGCGCTGTGTGACAGGTATACGTTTAATCACAGAATTAGACTTGTATCTGCACTGTAGCGTGTGTGTTAAGTTTTTCAGAATGACCCTATCAGCACCTTAAAACTAATATACCCTTTAAGGGATAGATTTAAAGTAGGCCTGATATAGCAGAAACTACTAATTTTAAGAATGGCAAATTTGGGAATTGTTTTTCAACCCAGAACAAAAACTGTGCTTTTACGGTCACTAAAAATAATTTGACCAGCTAAAACAGTACTGATTTGGAGGAATAAAAATGTCAGGCCTATTTTTTAGGCGCTGTGTGACAGGTATACGTTTAATCACAGAATTAGACTTGTATCTGCACTGTAGCGTGTGTGTTAAGTTTTTCAGAATGACCCTATCAGCACCTTGAATCTAATATACCCTTTTAGGGATAGATTTAAAGTAGGCCTGATATAGCAGAAACTACTAATTTTGAGAATGGCGAATTTGGGAATTGTTTTTCAACCCAGAACAAAAACTGTGCTTTTACGGTCACTAAAAATAACTTGACCAGCTAAAACAGTACAGATTTGGAGGAATATTTTTTAGGGGCTGGGTGACAGGCTCAACTTGCCCCTGATGTAGTATATGGCCAATAAATAACCACACTATTGATGGTTAAATGCACTTGGGTGACACAGGCTCAGCCTGCACCTGATGTAGTATATGGCCAAAAAATAACCACACTATTGAGGGTTAAATGCACTTGATGAAAGCTTGACCCTGATGTAGGATATAGCAAAAAATAACCACACTATTGATGGTTAAATGCACTTGGGTGACACAGGCTCAGCCTGCACCTGATGTAGTATATGGCCAAAAAATAACCACACTATTGATGGTTAAATGCACTTGGGTGACACAGGCTCAGCCTGCACCTGATGTAGGATATAGCAAAAAATAACCACACTATTGATGGTTAAATGCACTTGGTGGTAGCTTGTGCTGGCGCACCACAAGCCACAAAATGGCCGCCGATCACCCCAGAAAAAAGTGATATAAAAACGCTCTGGGCAGCCTAAAAAAAGTGAGCAAATGAATATCAGCACTTCAATGATCCACAGCTGGAGATCGATCACTGAATGAAATCTTTTGGAGGAGTTAATCTGCATAATCTCGCCCTAACGTCGCAGCTGCAACCTCTCCCTATGCTTCAATCAGCAGAGTGACGTGCACCGCTACATGACCCAATCTTATATAGAGGCTGGGTCACATGCTGCACTGGCCAATCACAGCCATGCCAATAGTAGGCAAGGCTGTGATGGCCTCTTGGGGCAAGTAGTATGACGCTTGTTGATTGGCTGCTTTGCAGCCTTTCAAAAAGCGCCAAGAAAGCGCCGAACACCGAACCCGAACCCGGACTTTTACGAAAATGTTCGGGTTCGGGTCCGTGTCACGGACACCCCAAAATTCGGTACGAACCCGAACTATACAGTTCGGGTTCGCTCATCCCTATTCTTGAGTATTTCTATCATGCATATCAGTCTTTACTACTGCAGCAGCAGCCTCACTTTTGTTCTCAGACATATTTTTACTTGTTGCACTACAAGTACCACAATAACTTTTTCAAATATATATTTTGCACCCCAAAGTTTTGTTTCTATTACAAGCAGATCTCGGTGCGGACCTCCAGATTATGTCGGAATATTTATGCTGTCTCCGATTGACAGTCTATATTATTTATGTGAATAAATTAAAATCTATAATGAAGGAGATTCTAATTTATTATCATAAATATCAAGCTAAAACAAGCTCGTGATCTTCGTTGAATTGAAGACAAAACCCAGTTACAGACAAAATATATATGTAATTTATTAATACAATTTATAGTGCAAAAAAATATATAATAAAATTGGTGATAATAAAATACAATCAACGATATGCAAAATAGTGAGAAAGTCAAAAATAATTGAGAATATATATCTTCACAATTATGCCTTCTTATAATGATACCCCTCAATTATATTTTAAATCAATTTAATACTTGATTTCTCTCAGCCGACAAATGTCAGATTAAACCCAAATCTGGTTTATCTTTTATCTATACAGACATTTATACATATATAATCAACCATACCGGTCTAGAACTGAATTCAGTTCCTTGGAGATAATACCGTGTTTTCACCAGTATATTTTCAATCTCCCTGTATTGGATTAATTTTTTTAGGATGATGCTGCAGGTACACCCCAATCTTATTCCAAAACAGATACTAAACACAAGGTATGGTTAATTGAATATATATAGATATGTATTATATTAATTAATTATCCTATAAAATATGGGTAAGGTTATACTATACCAAAATGTCAACTAGCATAAATCAGTTTCAATGGTTCTAGGATGGCTGCCTCCTATAACTGAAAAGGTGGTCAGGGTTGGATCTGGTCTTCTATCTTTTGATGGTTTCCTGATGATCGTCCCTTGATGATAGTTAGAGAGAGAGCTCCAGAGAGAGAGATAGCTCGACCCTTTCTGTCAGCCCAGACCATCTTTTTATCCTATCTTAGAAAGGGCTTGGCAAAGCTTTATCATTAACTAGTGACCTCACTTATAATTAATAGAACCTCCCTCTAGGGAAAATACAACCTAGATCTTTAGGTTACCCTAACACTAGATGGCACTAGTACTCCATACAAAAATCGAGGCACCCATTTATATTTTCTATTCTCTTATTCATTTACTAGTGATACATTTTAACTAAGGTTTCAGACAAAACCTTGAGGAGATCTTGAATAGACAATGACTTTTGTATCTGGTCAAACACCTCGCATATCCCTTAATCTTTTGACCAGACCTAATTAAATCAAGATACACATGACCATACTCAAGTCATTGTCTTGGGAAAAGACAGGGTTTGTTTATGATCACCTGTGTCCACATTTCTCCATTCAAGAAACCTTCAGGAAAGAAATCATTAATTTGTGTTTTACACTGAGAGAAATTCTAAAAAAAAATTGACAGAGCAATGTGTACGTCATTTCTAACCTTAAAACTGAATATATCTATAAGGACCACACTCTTATATATACAGCACACGTATTTAAATTGATGATATAAAAAAAAAATCTGACTCCACTCATACTTTGCTTAATATAAAAAACCCAAAGAAAGATTAGAGTCTTTCTATACACTGAAAATCATCAAGACTCAGCACATGTCTAATACATCTTATATAGGCCTTATACTTATGGACTTTATTTATACCCAATAGTTCTGACAGGCGGGGCACAGGAGGGCATAGTTGAGGCCTATGCAGTAGTGAAATATTGGCGCAGGCGTGCGTGATGACACCATCACGCACACCTTCGGGACGCAGCAGCACAGTGAAGCGTGCGCGCCTTCCTCTTCTCTGCAAGCGCAGGTGAGTATTTAACTTAAGGTTTTTTTTTCTTTTATGTGCCAACTTTGTGGGAACGAAATGGGGGACATGGGAGAAAAATATTATGGTGGGATACTGTTCGGGGGCAAATAATTATGGGAGGGATTACTATGTGGGGGCAAATTACTATATGGGGCAATGTGGGGGAAACTACTGTGTGAGGGAAAATACTGTGTGGGAAATTTCTGTGGGGGGGCAATGTGGTCATAAACTTCTGTAGGAACACACTGCAGGACTCAGAAGGGAAGGAGCACCATATGTTTTTTGCAGCGCAGATCATGATGGATTGTTTTACGGGCACCATGTTGGTACTGAACAGTCTTTGGGGTACCAGTACAGCTATTTTCTGACAACCATATGTTTTTCCCTGTTTAACCTCTTTCGGACACAGGGCGTACCTGTACGCCCTGATGTCCGAGTCCTTAAGGACACAGGACGTACAGGTACGCACTCTGTATTTCCGATCACCGCCGCGCGGTGATCGGAACAGGGTGCCTGCTGAAATTATTCAGCAGGCACCCTGTGACAATGCCGAAGGGGGGTCCTGTGATCGCTGCATATTAACCCCTTCTATGCTGCCGTCCGCGCTGACCACGACATAGTAGTTGTTTGTGGTTGAGGGAGCCCATCGAGTCCTTGCGTTGCTGTGGTGGGGACCTGATGGGTGAAAAGACAGCCCAATGCGGTGCAGAGGCTGCCCAATGCCTTGGACGGCATTGGGACCTGCCTTCTACGGGAGCCGAAGAGATCAAGCCTCAGGCTGGGTCTCCTAGGCAACCTGTTATACTCAGTGTTATACACTAACAGGCAATGCATTACAATACAGATGTATTGTAATGCATTGCAAAGGGGATCAGACCCCCAAAAGTTGAAGTCCCAGAGTGGGACAGAAATAAAGTAAAAAAAAAAAAAAGTAAGAAAAAGTGTTTTCAATAAAAAAATATTAAGTTTCAAGTTAAAATAGAAAAAAACGCCCCTTTCCCCTAATTTAAAAATAAAAAAATAGAACAAAAAATGAAAAAACACACATATTAGATATTGCCGCATCCGTAACGGCCGGCTCTATAAATATATCACATGATCCACCCTGTCCGATAAACACCATAAAAAAACATAAGAAATTAAAACTGTGTCAAAAAAAGCAATTTTTGTCACTTTACTGTCACGGATGGTGTACAGGAAACAAGACAATACCATATAACAATGTCTCTCTGGATCCACAACTAAGGAACAAAGGGAGACCCCTGCAATAGACCTGCCGCTCTCCCTCACTGATCAGCCTATGCGAACACCCCAAAGGTGGATGGACGCATATCCACGTTCCTCGGCTATCTATTACCTGAAGACCCTACAATAGTGAGGGGACACGACCACCGGCTCCCTACACTGACACGGAGGGAGTCAGGGTCACCTGGATCCAGAAAAGAGAAAATCATAAATACATAAACAGCACTTAACTTGCAGACGACTGAGGACTGGGAACAGCATGCGCACACACTCCAGGAAGTTGTATCAGCCGCACACTACTGCATTATGGGGAGGAATTTAAAGGGAAGCAATCAGTCCGACTGCATGACAGCTGAAATAGACTAACGAGATGAGAAACTAAACCAAAACAAAGAAATTCAAGGAGGAGGATCTGAAAAGCTCCTGTGAGCGCTTCTCAACTGTCTGGCTGTGACACTTACATCACTAAAAGTGCAACACTAAGCGATCAAAAAGGCGTATGCCCCCCAAAATAGTACCAATCTAACTGTCACCTCATTCCGCAAAAAATTAGCCTCTACATAGGACAATCGCCCAAAAAATAAATAAAAAATATGGCTCTCAGACTATTGAGACACTAAAACATTATATTTTTTTTGTTTCAAAAATTATATTAGTGTAAATAAAAAAAGTTGACATATTAGGTATCACCGCGTCCGTAATAACCTAACAATATCACATGACCTAACCCCACAGGTGAACACTGTAAAAAAAAAAAAACGGTGTCAAATTTTTTTTTTGTCACCTTACATCACAAAAAGTGTAATACCAAGCGATCAAAAAGTCATATGCACCATACAAAAGTACCAATCAAATCATCATCTCATACCGAAAAAAAAATTAGCCCCTACATTAGACAGTCACCCAAAAAATTAAAAATAAACTATGGCTATCAGAATATGGAGACACAAAATTTTTTTTTTTTCAAAAATGCTTTATTATATTTGGTATTGTCACGTCCGTAACAACCTGCTCTTTAAGAAAAGCTCATGATCTAACCTGTGAGATGAACATTGTAAATAGCAAAAAATAAAAACAGTGCCAAAGCAGCTATTTTTTTGTTTCCTTGCCTCACAAAAAGGCAAGGTAATCATCTGTAATCATCTGTAATCATCTGTACCCTAAAATAGTACCAACAGAACTGCAACCTTATCCCAAAGTTTCCAAAACAGGGTCACTTTTTGGGAGTTTCTACTCTAGCGGTGCATCAGGGGGTCTTCAAATGTGACATGGCAAGTTAAAATTATCCCAGTGAAATCTGCCTTCCAAAATCCTTATGGTGTTCCTTTCCTTTTGCGCCCTGCCGTGTGCCCGTACAGCAGTTACGACCACACATGGGGTGTTTCTGTAAACTACAGAATCAGGGCCATAAATATTGAGTTTAGTTTGGCTGTTAATCCTGTATTTGTTAGCGGGGAAAAAATGCTTAAAATTGAAAATCTGCCAAAAAAGTGAAATTCTGAAATTTCATCTCCATTTTCCATAAATTCTTGTGGAACACCTAAAGGGTTAACAATGTTTGTAAAATCATGTTTTTAATACCTTGAGGGGTGTAGTTTCTAAAATAGGGTAATTTTTGGGTGGTTTCTATTAAGTAAGCCTCACAAAGTAACTTCAGACCTGAACTGGTCCTTAAAAAGTGCGTTTTGGAAATTTTCAGAAAAATTTCAAGATTTGCTTCTAAAATTCTAAGCCTTGTAATGTCCCCAAAAAATAAAATGGCATTCTCAAAATGATCCAAACATGAAGTAAACATATGGGGAATGTAAATTAATAACTATTTTTGGAGGTATTACTATGTATTACCGAAGTAGAGAAATTGAAACTTGCAAATTTGCTAATTTTTCCATTTTATTTTGTAAATTTGGTATTTTTTTAGAAATAAAAATGCATTTTTTTTACTCCATTTTACCAGTGTCATGAAGTACAATATGTGACGAAAAAACTGAATGGCCTGGATAAGTAAAAGTGTTTTAAAGTTATTCACACATAAAGTGACACTGGTCAGATTTGCAAAAAATGGCCTGATCCTTAAGGTGAAAAGGAGCCCAGTCCTTAGGGAGTTAAAGTTAAGGACTTATTTTTTGTGTGATGAGTTGTCATCGTCATTGGTTCTATTTTGGGGCACATACAACTTTTGGATAATTTTTTATTTCACTTTTTGGGAAGAAGGATAAAAAAATTGAACAATTCTGCCATTACTTTTTGGGTTTTGTTATTGTGGAGTACACAGTGAGGGAAAAAGACAAGTCATCTTTATTCTGCTGGTCAGTACGATTACAGAGATACCAATTTTATATTTTACGTTCAACCACTTTTACACAAAGCATTTTTATAAAGAAAAGGGGTGAAGATGGGGATATGTCCATACATTTGATCAAAATATCTTTTGATGTATGGTATTAAAAAGCATAGCTGGTTACAAATGCATTGCAGGAAACAACATACAGTACATTGCGCATTTTTATCATTTGGAGTGTCACAGTCCCTCCTGTGACAGATGTTAGTAGATCAAAGAAACTGGCTACAGGTGAGGGAATCTAACAGCCTCTTTGGTTACTTGCTTCAGTTGTTGGGGAAGACGAGCAGAATTCAACAGAACCCCAAAGACAACACAACAGAAGGGTAACATCACAAAACCAGGGAAACCAACATAAATAGACAGGAATAAAGGGGAGGGTAGACAAAAACAGAAGAGAGATGTCAAACAACCCTAAAGTCAACATTGAGCCCTCCCGGCGGAGGCTTCGCATATATGGAGAGCAAGAATGAAAGTCTATGTTGTGCGGACCTGTGGATTGATAACTGGAAGTATATAAATATGGGGATTAGGTGTTTTAGGGTGATAGTGGCGTTTTGCCATTAGCCCGTCTTACATCGTTGGACCCCCCTTCTTATGGATGAGTAACCAGGAAATGATCAGTGTAATCGGTCCGTTGCTATGTATGGTTGTCAGGTGACCGGTCACATGATTGCAGTGTCTGTTTGGCTGTGCCCACCTTGCTATGGGAGCGAGCATGCGCAGTCTGTGTGTGGTGCCGAGTCGCCATCTTGACTGTGGGCCGTTTGTTGCTGTATGTCATAGAAAGTCTCGCGGGATGTAACATTCCCCGCACCTGCGCAATGTTGAGTTCCGGACGCAGTCTCCAGTGATATGTGAGATATCCATTAGTAAATGAATAATTATCAACACAATTATGTACAGCTGCAAGAGAATATCAATTGATGATGTTATGCACTATAACTGTATGTATTGATGATTAATATTTATTGCACATAGCACTTTTTGGATATTTGGTTCTATTAGGTCATACCTTTTACAATATAATCATGTACAATCGAGATTCACTGACTATTAATGTTTATGTATTAATTGGGATATAATCATGTAATCACGTTTTGTTAATCATGTATGTTTTATAAGCACCTGAGTTTGCACTGAGTATTATGGCTTGACAAAGGCTCCATAGAGTGAGCTGAAACGTTGCTGTCTACACATGGGTGAATAAAATACCCTTTTTTTTCACGGATACTTGTGTGCTGCCTTGGATTCTTTTTTACATGTATATACATACAGATACACACTGTATATCTGAGCCATATGTTTGGTAAAGTATCTTAGGAAAACATAATACCCCAAAATTTCCTGAACGGAGTCTAGAAATTGTATTTTGGACAGAAGTGTAGTGCCTTGTAGGCCTCATGCACACGGCTAGAAGCATTATTCCTAGGGTGTAATATATCTGACACTGCATGTGATATCCACTACATGTGGCCCAGAAGCCATATTTTCTTACTTCCTCCTTTGTTTGGACTTTTAGCGCCACAAAACAGTCAGATCATTTAATTTGATCAAACAGGGAAGGGGATGAGTGACAATTAGAGCATCAGAAGTTATACTAATAAGTGCCACAACTCCTCTTTGGGCATCTTTATCTAGGCCTATCAAGAGAACAATAGAATTATCACACTGTATCTAAAGTCTACTAATCTACTATTATAGTAACAGATAAAATCTTCCCTTCACAGCAGCAGTACACTAAATAATAGATTACCTCTTTCTATAGGGGCTTTATCTTTGTGCTGACTACCAGAGAAGGACAATATTTTGTATTTAATTTACAATGATATGGTACTGCCAAAAAAAAAAAAAAAAAACAAAGTTAATATATATATATATATATATATATATATACAGTATATATATATATTTTTTTTTTTTAGTTTTTTTTTTTAGTTTAAAAAAATACCCCTTCCTGATAAAAGTGTCAGTTTAAATGCTGAAGCCACAGCACTTTAATATTAAAACACATGCATGAATAATCATAAAAGAAAAGAGCTAGGGCACAGCAATCCAAACTACCAGCAAGTTCTGATTTTAGGTTATGCAGCAAATAAAGAGTTATATTTCTATTTTAGAAATAGAAGATAACTCGGGAATTTACCTTGGATTCATTCGACTCATCAGGACAACAGTAAAGTGAATTATGAATGCACACAAGGACATTCATTTTTACAATGTGATTTATTTTACCAATATATCAGTTACATAAAAGTCACCTTCACTGGATTTAAGCTTGGTACTAAACTTTTACGTGAATATGACTGCTGTAAGCATTGATAATCATTGGTCGTGATGTCAGGCATTTTCCCTAGTCAGAACAGGAAACAATATAAAACCATTTAATAAACAAATTTGGAGATTTGTTATAGTTTATATGAATTTTATTGATCAGTGAAGGCAAAACTTATCTTTTTCTATTACACCGCGCAACAATGATTTTGCTACTGAGAGAAAAACATGTGATTTATACTAAAATGAGCGCTCTGATTCCAAATATGAACTCGGAATTTGCCTGACACGTCTAGATTTTAAGTACATGCAGAGCCTATTCAGTTATAATAGTAATGCATTATATTGGAAATATTCCAATGGACATGTCCAGACCTGTTCGGACGCACTCAGGCTGATGTCAGCAGTAAGTAAATAAGGGAAGCCTGACAGATTTTGATAAAGTGATCTGTTATAGTGCTATCAGTTTTTAAACTTAAGATGGATCAACGCAAACGTGTTAACGATCCAGACAATTTCTGTTACATATGTGGAAAATACACTACTTATGATAAGCGCAAGAATCTGACAAAGCAAGTGCGTCTTGCAGCTTGGGATGCATTTGTGCTAGTAGTGCAGAACTTCCTTGGGAACAGACGAACTACAAACTATGCTGAATTAGTAGACAACATGCTTACAGCATATGAACAACTTGGCTGCCGAATGTCATTGAAAGTGCATTTCTTACATTCCCATCTTGACTTTTTCCCATCCATTTTGGGACACGTAAGTGACAAACATGGAGAGCAGTTCCATAAAGATATTTCTACAATGGAGAACGGGTATCAAGGCCGCTGGAATCCCAACATGATGGTGGACTACTGATGGTTTTTGCAACGGGAAAATATGACCAATAACAAATGCAAAAGCAGATGCCTGAAGCACTTTTAACAGTACTGGGGCTTGCTCAAGTAAGACTTTTAAACTGAAAAGCAAGACTTTTTGAAATTTTGTTATTCCATTACATTTTCATACACAAATAGAGGGGCACTCCGTATAAGGGAACAGGAGACGGTAGTATAAAGTATCAGTATTTAATATACATAGCATCAAATAATCCTAAAAACATCCATAAAATAAATTAAATAAAACAGACAAGGTAGAAGAGGGTCCTAGAAATGGCCAACGATGGTAAAAGTTCCAAAAAGTTCATGAACAATGAACACTCCCCACAGTGACAGTCATTCACAGCAGATCTAAATGCTCTATACAAGGATCCAAGCAGTGCAATCTGGCAGCTTCAATTAGATGGTTACAATGTACTGCCCAATTCCGGAGCTCCAATGTAGAGGGACAGACAGCTATGTCCAATCCTGGGAGGACTCTCTATTCAAATGGATAGAAGATGGCAAAAAGTCTCTTACCCCACTCTGTTACTGGGCTCAGCGTAGTGTGTCAAAGAAACAGCCGATAACCAGCTACAAACGCGGCGTCCCACGTGGTATGGAGTCTGAACGTGACGTCTCACGTGACTCCTCGGCTGTGGTGGTGGTGACGTAATCAGTCTTTCTCAAAGATGCAGTCTCAATACGAGATAGATTATATAGATGAGCTCAACCGCCGTTGTTTCTTCTTGATCACTTGTAATTCCTTGGGGGGAACGGCTCACTGTCCCAACTGGCCCAAACGCGTTTCAGGGTATACACCCCTTCCTCAGTCCCACGTGGTATGGAGTCTGAACGTGACGTCTCACGTGACTCCTCGGCTACGGCGGTGGTGACGTAATCAGTCTTTCTCAAAGATGCAGTCTCAGTACGAGAAAGATTATATAGATGAGCTCAACCGCCGTTGTTTCTTCTTGATCACTTGTAATTCCTTGGGGGGAACGGCTCACTGTCCCAACTGGCCCAAACGCATTTCAGGGTATACACCCCTTCCCCTGAGGAAGGGGTGTATATCCTGAAACGCATTTGGGCCAGTTGGGACAGTGAGCCGTTCCCCCCAAGGAATTACAAGTGATCAAGAAGAAACAACGGCGGTTGAGCTCATCTATATAATCTATCTCGTACTGAGACTGCATCTTTGAGAAAGACTGATTACGTCACCACCGCCGCAGCCGAGGAGTCACGTGAGACGTCACGTTCAGACTCCATACCACGTGGGACGCCGCGTTTGTAGCTGGTTATCGGCTGTTTCTTTGACACACTACGCTGAGCCCAGTAACAGAGTGGGGTAAGAGACTTTTTGCCATCTTCTATCCATTTGAATAGAGAGTCCTCCCAGGATTGGACATAGCTGTCTGTCCCTCTACATTGGAGCTCCGGAATTGGGCAGTACATTGTAACCATCTAATTGAAGCTGCCAGATTGCACTGCTTGGATCCTTGTATAGAGCATTTAGATCTGCTGTGAATGACTGTCACTGTGGGGAGTGTTCATTGTTCATGAACTTTTTGGAACTTTTACCATCGTTGGCCATTTCTAGGACCCTCTTCTACCTTGTCTGTTTTATTTAATTTATTTTATGGATGTTTTTAGGATTATTTGATGCTATGTATATTAAATACTGATACTTTATACTACCGTCTCCTGTTCCCTTATACGGAGTGCCCCTCTATTTGTTATTACTACTTTTGTCTACCGCACGGTCTGGGTGGACCGAGAGGTGAGCACCCACATCCATTCAGTCTATAGGTGAGTCGCTGACTTGTACCACTATTTTCATACACAGTTTACTACGCAAACTGTGATGTAGATCAGGTAATTGTTGGAGTAAAACTCGTTCTGTTCAAAATTATTCAATGCTTTCTAAGTGCTTAATTCATTTAGGCATACTTATGCATAGCAAAATTTTGTGACGGGTTACAACAATTCTGACTTCGGATTTGTAAGCCGCACACTCGATTTAGTATAGGACAAATGTTTTTTGCCCAGTAGCAGACAAAAAGTTTTTTGTTTTTTTTTGTTGCGTGGTATTATTTTGCTCTCATCTAATGAGGTTGTATCTTTTTACATGCAAAGACTGAAAATAAAATGTACATTTTTATGGTTCAATTGGGGAAGATAGTATTCACCATATGCCGCTTTGCTAGGGTATATTTATGACATCTTGGGACAGATTTACTAAAATTTGTCAATTTGGGTGTGGCCTGTAATGTGGATGTGGCTTGGCATGAAAGGGGTTGCAGCTAAGCAAGATAGGTATGAATCAATATGTGATTTTTTAGCCCTTTTCTTACTGTTTGGTTTGGAGCATTTTTTTAACAACAAATTTACAAAATGTCGACTACCATTTGTTTAATTTGACGCACAAAATACACAAGGAGTTTTTAGTCTAAAATGTAATCATATTTATTACAAAGGTTCTGTCAGATTGAACACCACCAGGGGACTGGAGTACACTTGCAATATTTTTTGTGACTATCTGAACAACAAAGCTCACAATGATACATCTAGCTAAAAAGTATATCAGCCAGCATAATATACATCTGCCCCTAAGGTATGTAGGTAGGGTGTCTGTGGGTTTAGTATACAAATGTGTGTTCCTCAACAATTTATGTGCATTGTCTAAAGCAGGGATGCCCAACCTGCGGCCCTCCAGGTGTTGCAAAACTACAACTTCCAGCATGCCCGGACAGCTTACAGCAGGACATGATGGGAGTTGTAGTTTTACAACAGATGGAAGGCCGCAGGTTGAGCATCCCTGCTCTAAACGGTACTCTTTCTCATTATGGAGAGTCCCTAGTAGGCTGAGTATGTGTAAGCAATATTGCAAGCCAGGTGATGCCCCTCTGAGTTTCTTCAAATTAGCTTTCCTTAATCTATCTGATGCCAGCAGGTGTTAGACATCTAACATTTACATAATAACATAGGGGCACATTTATTAAGGCCTCAAGCACCCGGCTGTTGCCTGTCCGTGGCCGTATTGCGGTCCGCAAACAGCGGATCCGCAATATGCGGGCAACGGCCGTGTGCTCCCCGCATCACTGATGTGGACCTATTTATTTGAATGGGTCTGAAATCCGGAGCTTCGGTACGGAACAGAGGCACGGAACCCCATGAAAGCACTATGGAGTGCTTCAGTGGTGTTTCTGTCCTTGACTTCTCACAGCGAAAAAATAGAACATGTTCGATTTTTTGGCGTTGCAGACGGATCACGGAGCCAGTCAAGTTGAATGGGTCTTGATCCGTCCCGGCTGCCGCACAGACGTTGCATGTTCATTGGGGACCGAAAATTGCAGTCCCCAATGCACGGAACGGCGCACAATGGCCATGTGCATGAGGCCTTAATAATATACTGCGTTTGTGGTGGAGTGCCGAAGTTATGTAGAGGCACCGGCCACTTCCTAGCTGTCTTACATTTAGACCATTTTCTACTCCTTAAATAGGTGTAGAAAATGGTAAATGAGACCGTCCTACTGGCCTTACACCTTCCCACGCCCATTCCATGCCCACTTAGACCTGACGTGGGCAGGGAAAACTCGCACATTGTGATGCAAAGGACCTTTGCGCCACAATCTGTGCCAGAAATACATCGAATATAGGCATATTTCTGTTTAAATCACCCGCATAGTTTGTAAGGCTGAAAAAAAGCATCTGTCCATGCGATTCAGCCCTTTTATCCTGCAAGTTGCATATGTTTAAACCAAAAATCAAGTGGAGCCTACAAATGTCAAAAAGTATATTAACCAGTCTCATAATACAAAAAGTACCCACCCGGAGGTTCCCCTAAAGCCTTGCAACTTTAAAAACTGTTCTTATCTGCTCATCTTTGGTAAAAGGGTTGTGTCCCAAAAAAATCTAGGGGCAGATGTGAAGCTGGCTTAGCTATTTTCCTAGCTTTGCTTCAAATGCATTATTAAAAGGCAGGAAGGCATCTCTACCAGTCCAGTGTTAAAATAATGCAGTGTTCACACTGCTGCTGCATTCTGTTTACCTACTTGCTATGCTGCAGCAAATAGGTGTAATTAAAGCTCCTTCCTATTCACCTGAGAATACATCATCAATTTTGCAAAAACAGACACCTTCAGCTATTTTAATTCACCATTTTGGATCAACTTTAAATAAAGCAGGGAGACCTCCAAAGTTACTTGAACTAAAAGTGAAACAAGATAATTACAACATCCCACAAAGCTTACAAATCTCTCAAACTGTCAATGAAATATGCAAACTAGTTCTCTTTCTAGAAGGACAAGAGAACCAGAATGGTTCAAGAGAAACTTGTCTTAATTGATTGACTGGCCTTCTGTTGTACTTTTTGAGTTGCTCTTTATTAGTGTTAAGTGAATCGAGGTTAACAAAGTGTAATTCAATCCTAATTTCAGGAAAAATTTGATTCGCCACAAATCTAAATTTCCTCGTGCTTCGTGGTAACAAATAATTTTTCTTTCCGAAAATGGCAGCTACACATGTTGCAAAGTGAAAGAAATCCTGGGAGCACAATATCACCCATAATTCCATGCAGGCAGCCAATCGGCAGATAGACATCCCCTGTGAGGTCACAGCCCTATAAAAGCCTCATCTCGCATGGTCGTGGCCATTTCACTTTGAACTGAGCATAGGGAGAGACATGTTAAGTGCTAGAGACAGTGTTTTAGAAAGTTTTTAATTGTAGAATATTGCATAGGGACAGTGCAGGGACAGTGTAAGGAGATTGTAGGGAGGGTTTCTAGACACAGTAGAGAGAGCATAGAGAGACTGCAGGTACAATGCAGACTCAGAGTAATCGCCTTGTGCATCTTGTTCAACTACTGCGCCATTAATTGTTAATGTGTTCTGTTATACATAGACTTACTGTGCAGCAGACTCTTTGTCAACAGGCATTCTAATATATAGCCTTGTTTATCTAATACACTTGCTGCACCATTTATACTGTACTTAATATTTTATGTTATAAATAGACTTATTGTGCGTCATTCTCATTGTCAGCAGGTGGCCTAATGTATAGATGCATTTATCTAGTTCACCTGCTGCGCCATTAAGAATTAATCTGTTCTGTTACATATAGACTTACTGTGCGTCAGACTCAGAGTCAATAGGCGGTCTAATACATAGTCACATTTGTCTAGTTCACTTACTGCGCCATTAATACTTAATCTGTTCTGTTGTACATAGACCTACTGTGTGTCAGACTCCATGTCAACAGGCGGTCTAATATATAGGTGTGTTTATCTAGTTCACCTCCTGCGCCATTTATACATAATCTGCTCTGTAATACATAGACTTATTGTTCATCAGACTTATAAAGGGCGCCTTTATCTAATACACTTGCTGTGCCATTAATAGTTAATCTGTTCTGTTATACATAGATTACTCTGCGTCAGACTCAGTGTCAACAGATGATCTTCTGCGCCATTCATACTTGACCCCCGAGAACATGTTGGTGGGCTAACTCTAACATAGTTACATTACTGATTCAGTGACTTACATTATGTCACAGACTGTTGCCTGTGCAAAAATGCTGCTGTAGCCAGCACAAGTATCAGCAGAAGAAGGGTTGGTGATAGCAGCAGCTACAGCAACAGGCCAGAGCTGCCACTGTCAACCAGCGGTTGTGTTTTGACCAACAATCCAGCTTTACTGGAATGGTTGACTCGCTCTTCAACATCATCTCAAATGACAATAGATACACACAACCAGGAATCGGTGGGATAATCTGAGACCACACTGCGGCCCAGAAACAACTTCTGTGCCCTCACCTATCCTGCAACTTGCCCTTATTTTGCTGCTCCTTCTGCTCAGGAAGTAATGTACAGTATGCTGCCAGCTCTGCTCTGGTTTTCAGAGAGGACGAGCTTAGTGAGGACACTCAGCAGCTACAGGCCAGCATAGGCTTGATTTAGAAGTTCACTGCCTCCTCCTTTAGGTGTGCAACTACCGATGATGACATGTGTTGCGAGCAGTCAGAGATGTAGCCATGAGACTGGTGAGGGTGACATAAGTGACGACCAGAGTGTAGTGGATGATGATGTAGGCAATCACACGTGGGAGCCAGATGAAGAGGGAACATCATCATCATTATTAGGGGGTGAGGGTGACAGCAGCCCCTTGAGACAGCAGCAGGGTGAAGGCAGTGGGAGATCTGGAGCCAAACACACTCAGGGTAGACCATGTAATACTCAGGAGCATACCTGTTAGTAAACAAATAGCGGTGCACGGATTCATAAAGGCAGCGGCAGACAGTCAGCATGGAGGATGTTAGCGTGGTGGTATGCAGGATATGTGGTCAGAAGGTAAAGCATGGCCAGGGTGCAAATGTTGGCACAATGGCCCTGCACCAACACATGGAGCGTCACTAGTGTTGATCGAGCACCAAAGTGATGGATGCTCGGGTGCTCGAGCAGAACACCTCGGAATGCTCAGGTGCTCTACCGAGCACCTAAGCACAATGGAAGTCAATTGGAGAACCCGAGCATTAAACCAGGCACCCCCTGCTCTGAAGAGGGGAGGGTGTCCGGTTCACAGGAAAAGGTCAGAAATTGATGGAAACACCACTAAAATGGTTAGGGAACAGCATGGGGAAGATATCTGGATGCATCTTGGACTCCCAGGTCGCTGCTGGGAATGATGTTGTCCGAGTAGTTCGCCAATTTTACAGACTGACAATAATACGAACAAAACCGAAGGTAAAATCGATTTTAGAGGAAAAATTGTTAGGAAACATTCTTTCCTATATAATTACTTGTATATAAAGTGCAAGTGCTGCCAACAATTACAAGGAAGAGGCACTCCAATACACCTTTTATTACGCATAAAGGAGGGCCTCATTCACATTGTGGTACAATTGTTCAGGTAGTGGGACTCCTACACTAAAGCCTATATACTAAGTGAAAGGGCTGCCAAAAATTACAAGGAATCGGCACTCCAATACACCTTTTATTACACATAAAGTAGGGCATCATATACAGTACAAACCAAAAGTTTGGACACACCTTCTCATTCAAAGAGTTTTCTTTATTTTCATGACTATGAATATTGTAGATTCACACTAAAGGCATCAAAACTATGAATTAACACATGTGGAATTATATACATAACAAACAAGTGTGAAACAACTGAAAATATGTCATATTCTAGGTTCTTCAAAGTAGCCACCTTTTGCTTTGATTACTGCTTTGCACGCTATTGGCATTCTCTTGATGAGCTTCAAGAGGTAGTCCCCTGAAATGGTTTTCACTTCACAGGTGTGCCCTGTCAGGTTTAACAAGTGGGATTTCTTGCCTTATAAATAGGGTTGGGACCATCAGTTGCATTGAGGAGAAGTCAGGTGGATACACAGCTGATAGTCCTACTGAATAGACTGTTAGAATTGGTATTATGGCAAGAAAAAAGCAGCTACGTAAAGAAAAACGAGTGGCCATCATTACTTTAAGAAATGAAGGTCAGTCAGTCAGCCGAAAAATTGGGAAAACTTTGAAAGTAAGGGCTATTTGACCATGAAGGAGAGTGATGGGGACCTGAACCCAATCGAGATGGTTTGGGGTAAGCTGGACCGCAGAGTGAAGGCAAAAGGGCCAACAAGTGCTAAGCATCTCTGGGAACTCCTTCAAGACTGTTGGAAGACCATTTCAGGGGACTACCTCTTCAAGCTCATCAAGAGAATGCCAAGAGTGTGCAAAGCAGTAATAAAAGCAAAAGGTGGCTACTTTGAAGAACCTAGAATATTACATATTTTCAGTTGTTTCACACTTGTTTGTTATGTATATAATTCCACATGTGTTAATTCATAGTTTTGATGCTTTCATAGTCCTGAAAATAAAGAAAACTCTTTGAATGAGAAGGTGTGTCCAAACTTTTGGTCTGTACTGTACATCCTTGAAAAATTATGATTTATGGCCTGCTGGTGACCCTCAAAAACATTAGGTGCAAGGGCCTGCTGGTAACCCTCTAAAACATTAGGGGCGAGGGCCTGCTTCTAATCTGACCATCTAAAAAATTAGGTATGAGGGTCTGCTGCTGAGCTGACCATCTAAAACATTAGGGGTGAGGGCCTGCTGCTGAGCTGACTCTCTAAAACATTAGGGGCGAGGGCCTGCTGCTGATCTGACCATGGAAAAAATTATAGGTGAGGGCCTGCTGCTGAGCTGACCATCGGAACAAATATGGTTGGGGGTCTGCTGCTGAACTGACTCTCTAAAACATTAGGGGCGAGTGCCTACTGCTGATCTGACCATGTAAAAAATTATGGGCGAGGGCCTGCTGCTGAGCTGACCATCTAAAACATTAGGAGTGAGGGTATACTACTGAGCTGACATTCTAAAACATTATGGGCGAGTGCCTGCTGCTGATCTGACCATCTAAAACATTATGGGTGAAGGCCTGCTGCTGAGCTGACTCTCTAAATCATAAGGGCGAGGTCACCCTAATAAGCATGTTGATATGATGGAGGAGGAGGAGGAGAAAAGGAAGATTGAACCATATACTCTTTTTTGTGGTGGAAAGGGTGCATTGGAATACAGTGTATTCAATACACCATAAAAGCCACATTTAAAGTGCCTTTATGTTCAGCCGCTTTCCTCTGATGCAGTACAGAGGTCAGGGTCAATCCAGGTCTTGTTCATTTAGATAAGAGTTAACCTGTCAGCATTTTCAGTTGACAGTCGGATGCACTTATCAGTTATTATGCCCCCAGCAGCACTAAATACCCGATCTGACAAAACGCTGGCGGCAGGGCATCTCGCAGAGCGTAGCGGCGTAGCGTAGAGCGCCAGTTCGTGCCACTTGTCCAGCTTGGACACGCAATATTTCTAAGGCACAGAGGGATCATTAAGGATGCTGACATGGTCTGCTCTGTACTCCTTCACAATCTTCCAAAACCTTTCTCTCCTTGTGACACTAGACCGCGCATCAGGGTGAGGGTGCTGGAGGGGTGTCATGAAACTATCCCAGGCCTTGGAGAGTGTTGCCCTGCCTCTGTTGGAACTGCTGTGTGTTCCCCCCGTCTCCCCTCCTCGGTTGCCCAAGGAACTACGTACTCTGCTGCCAGCGTTGTCAGCTGGAACTTTTTGGAGCAATTTTTCCACAAGGACCTTTTGGTATTGCACCATTTTGCTAGTCCTCTCCACTACAGGAATGAGAGATGAGAAGTTCTCTTTGTAGCGGGGGTTGAGAAGGGTGAACAACCAGTAATCGTAGAACCCGAGGGTCACGGGAAAGGCAGCATAACATAAAGTCAGCTATGTGTGCCAGAGTCCCAACAGACAAGACTTTGCTGTCCTCATCAGGAGGATGACTCATAATCTCCTCATCCTTTACCTCCTATTTGGCCGATCCACGCTGAACAGATGGAATAAACCTGCTGTGAGCACTACTCTGTAGCGGAGGCAACTGACTCCTGCTCTTCCTCATCATCGACATCCAATTCGCGCTGAGAAGATGAACGGAGGGTGGTCTGGCTATCACCCTGTGTAGTGTCTTCCCCCATTTCCAACTCTTCCACATCGCCGCTCACCATCTGTGTTGATTCCTCAAAGTTGCGTAGAAACTTCACAGAGGTCAGACATCTATGCCCAAACTTCGCTTGCGAAGAGCAGAAGCTGACTCGAAAGGCGACAACCATGTTGCAGCTGGTATTCCACTACTGCCCTCTGCTGCTCACAAAGCCTGGCCAACATGTGTAACATGGAGTTCCTGCGCGTGCTCACGTCGACACAACAGTCGGTGAGCTGGCAATTGCAAGCGCTGCTCCAATGTTGCCAGAATGGCGGCAGATGTAGATGACTTTCGGAAACACACACACACAAACACACACGGCGCACCTTCACCAATAGCTAAGGCAAATTGGGGTAGGCTTTGAGAAACCACTGAACCACTAAGTTGAACACATGGGCTAGGCATGGTATGTGTGTGAGCTTGCCGAGCTCCAAAGCCGCCACCAAGTTATGGCCATTATCAGACACAACCATACCTGGTTCTAGGTTGAGTGGCGAGAGCCACAGCTCAGTCTGGTCCCTTATACCCTGCCACAGCTCTGCGGCAGTTTGCTGTTTGTCACCTAAACATATTAGTTTAAGAACAGCCTGTTGCCGCTTCCCCACTGCAGTGCTACACTGCTTCCGGCTACTGACTGATGGCTGACTGGTGCTGCAAGATGATAATTCAGAGGTGGAAGTGGAAGGAAGGGGGAGGAGAAGAAGGGGGAGTTGCAGCCACTAATGTAGGTGGTGGCGGAAATCCTGATGGAAGTAGGGCCCACAATCCTTGGCTTCGGTAGCACCTGTGCCATCCCAGGATACGACTCCCTCCCGGCCTTCACAGCATTCACCCAGTGTGCCGTCAGGAAAATATAGCATCCATGGCCACAAGCACTTCTCCATGTGTCAATTGTCAAGTGGACCTCCCTGTTAACTGTGTTGGTCAGGGCACGGGTGATGTTACAGGACACATGCTGGTGTAAGGCTGGGATGGCACACCAGGAAAAATAGTGGCGGCTGGGGACTGAGTAACAAGGGACCGCCGCCACCATCAGGCTTCAGAAAGCCTCTGTGTCCACAAGCCTAAATGGTAACATTTACAGTAGCCGGAAGAAGCGCAGCAGCGCAAAACGTCACTACTTCGGTGCTCTGTGATCTGGAGTCCGCCCCAGCCCTTACTTTGTGTCCATGTGTGTTGAATGAATAAAAAGGCAATTTAACAGCAGTGGTGAGTGCTGCCTGTCATTTCCTATATCTGCAATCAAGTAAAATTTACAGGGCCAGCAATTTGGAAAGGTGCGCATTTAGTGGTATGGCTTGTGGGTGGGTGGCTGGGTATTTGCGCTTTTCGCTCAGAGGTGGAATTATCCCTTCTCGCCTTCTCCCTTTTGCGACCCCACTGCCACTTCCAGTCTGTTGCAGTGATGCGGATCCCACCCCCTCTGTACTGTTTTCCTCGCTCATTTTGCCACCTTCCCAGGTTGGGTCAGTGATTTCATTGTCCACCACCTTCTCTTCCACTTTTTCACTCTGGTCATCCTGCTGACTTGTTGACCTAACAAGAACCTCACTTATTGACAACTGTGTCTCATCCTCATCATCAACCTCTTGAGACACTAATTGCCGTTGACTTATTGGAAACTGTGTCTCATCATCATCATCTACCTCATGAAACACTTATTGTCGTTCCCAACCGTCATCTTCTTGTAACTGTGGATGCTCAAGAGTTTGGGCATCAGGGCACAAGATCTCCTCATGTCCCTCTTCAAGCGGGCTTGTCGAGAGGCCCAAATGAAGGAATGGCGATGAAAAGAGCTACTCAGAATATCCGAGTGTGGGATCACTTGTTTGCCAAGACTCTCCATGGTGGGAGGAAGGAGGATAAGGATTCATGACCAGACTCTTGGCTACTGAGACTAGACTTTGTGGAAGACAGGGTGGTGCTCAACCGACCACCCGGTCGTACTGGTGTGACTTCGAGAGTGGTGTTCTGCGTCGCTCTGCAAACTGGGACATGAAGCTAGGTATCATGGATGAATGCGTTTCTTGTGCTTTGGCAGCAGGCACATTTTCAACGCACCCAGGGCCACGGCCTCTGCGTGCACCATCAGCAAAGAGGCCACTTCCCAGTGCCTTACTGCTTGCATTCTGCATATTAAATGGTATATTTGCTTGCAAGTATGTCACACGTACAGTAGCACTGGTTTTGTAAGTGTATGCGCAAATAAATGAAACTGAATGTCAATGATATTTAGGATGTGTGAACGTTATACAGGAGATGTAGCGCAGGTAATGTCGCTGCCACCAGCAGTGAAAAAATTTGACAGAATGTCACTGATATTTATGATACACAAACGTTATACAGGAGATGTAGCGCAGGTATAGCACCCAATGACGTGTTCCGGCCAGCCAATCACTGTAATGCCAATAACCAACATGGCTAAGGCATTACAGTGAGTGACAGTACTTACCTGCACATGCGGGGAGGAGACTCGAGCATGGCTCTCTAAGACACGAGGTATTCGGCAATGTGCCGAGCATTGCAATGCTCGAGCAGAACTGATGTTCGGCCGAGTTTGCTCGATCATCACTAAGCGTCACGATAAAGTGGCCTGGGAAATTTGGGCAATAATGTAGTTGTAAAGCCTGACGCAGCAATGCTGATTCTCCCAGTGGACTGCACCCCTTCTCTAGCAATCAGAGATCCTCAGCCTCAGCAGAAAGAAGCTGTTATTACATCCATTCGTCTATAGCTCTTGATGCTCCTCCCCTTTTACTCCCCATTGCTTGTTTCACCAGCAATCGATCACTGAGGCGATTGAAAAAACAACAACAGTAAGAGTGCACTCATCCACAGGTGCAGAAGTTGAACATGCACCTGGCCAAGTTGCTGCTACTACACTCCCTCCATTTCCATGTCATTTACTCTGCACTTTCAGAAAGCTAATGGCTCAGATGGAGCCAAGATGGAGAGTCCAAATCAAATCCTGGCTGTCTACTCGCCAACTGGAGATAGGAACTATGGTCACTGATAACAGGAAGAACGTTCTGTCTGCGCTGTGTAAGGAAGGGCTGACCCATGCGCCCTGTATGGTTCACGTCTTGACTCTGGTTGTCACTAGTGTTGAGTGAGAATATTCTAAAAGCAAATTTTTATTGCAAATATTTAGAATATACTGCTATATATTCGTAATGACGAATATTCATATATATTTTTTTTTTAACACAGTACACATCAGGTGATCATCCCTCCCTTCTTCTAGCTTGTGGGCCGATGAGAAGGCTTTGTCACAGCTTAGCAACATTCCTAGCAACCAATAGAAGTTGCATGTATTGCGAAAAAATATGAGCATCATTAATTGCCGAAAATTCGCAAGCGCAAATATATTGAAGCACTCTATCTGCATATAAAGCTATTCTAATGTTCTGTCGTGTCAACCATTTTCTCCAGTCTCAGGAAACTTATACCAGCTTGAAAAATGTAGCATAAGTGATCCATGCCAGTATTTCACGCGCATTACGCAAAAAATATATTGCAATAATTTTTGCAATCAAGAATATAATCTCAAATTCTTGAATTTGCAAATATATGACAAATATTCAACTAAATATTAACAAAATATTGCAAATTCGGATATTGCCTCTGACGCTCATCACTAGTTGTCATCCAGTTCGTAAAGTCTTCCACCCAACTGCAAGAAACTGCACATTCACTTCAGCCACTCTAACCATGCTCTCATTGAGCTGCAAAAGCAGAATGTTATTCCCCTATATTGCCTCATATGCAACTATTCCACAAGTCGGAACTCCACGCTACACATGTTGGACCACCTGTTTGAGCAGAGGAAACCCATGACTGATTTCCTGGTGATGCAGACAGAGAGGATTACTTCCCGGTGTAACTTTGACGATAGCCAGTGGCAGCTCATGCATGACACCTCATTTGCTCAGGCCATTTGAGAAGGCCACTTTATTTGTCAGTCTCCAGGAAAACAGGATGAATTATGTCATTCCACTACTTCACGCCCTCGAGTGGATGTGGATAAATGTGATTGGCGAGGGGACAGAAGATGTGGCACCTACATCTCAAGGCCACCTGAGCACTGAGAACGGACCAGGGACAGGTGGTGGAGGACGCAAAGCGCATGTGCAGCTGCCCTCCATTCATTTCCATGGGGCCACCGAAAATAGCCGAGCACGGGCTCAGCTATTTCCATTGGCCCCATAGAAATGAATGGGAGCAAACCAGGTTCATTACAAATTTCACAAAAAAATTGTCCGCAATTAGGGTTGAGCGAACACCTGCAAGTTCAGGTTCGCCAGTTTCGGCCAAACTTCGTCGCAAACATGAACCCGAACCCCATTGAAGTCTTTGAGGAACCAAACTTTGGGGAACTAAAATGGCTCTAAAAAAGTCATAGAAAGGGCTAGAGGGCTGCAAAATAGCGGTAAGAGCAGGACAATTGCCCTGCAAACAAAAGTGGATAGGGAAATGAATTAAAATAACATAGAATTTTAAAGAAAGTTAAAAATAATGATCTTGAACTAGGAGGCGGAAGTCAAAGTGGAGTAGGAGGTTCAGGAGGCGGTGGACGTGGCAGTGTAGGTGGAAACGGTGGTGGAGGAGGAGGAGGTAGCCAACACTAATTTTGTAGTTTTATTTTATTTTTGGTATTTTTTTATAAATTTGGGAAGGCCCCAAACCATTGGGAAATATAAAAAAGAAAACAAAGAGAAAGTGCGCTGAAGTATAACAATGGCTGGGTGCGGCCGGTATACTTGTCTATTCTGCACAAGGTATGGACAAGTACTGTGGGATCCATGCCTGATTTATTTTAATGAACGTGAGCTTGTCTACATTAGCTGTGGACAGGCAGCTGTGCTTGTATGTGTGTCAAAGTCAACAATCAAGAGAAGACTTCACCAGAGTAAATACAGAGGGTTTACCACAAGATGTAAACCATTGGTCAGCCGCAAAAACAGGAAAGCCATATTAGAGTTTGCCAAACAACATCTAAAAAAGCCTTCACAGTTCTGGAACAACATCCTATGGACAGATGAGACCAATATCAACTTGTACCAGAGTGATGGGAAGAGAAGAGTATGGAGAAGGAAAGGAACTGCTCATGATCCTAAGCATACCACCTCATCAGTGAAGCATGGTGGTGGTAGTGTCATGGAGTGGGCATGTATGGCTGCCAATGGAACTGGTTCTCTTGTATTTATTGATGTATTTATTGATGATGGGACTGCTGACAAAAGCAGCAGGATGAATTCTGAAGTATTTCGGGCAATATTATCTGCTCATATTCAGCCAAATGCTTTAGAACTCCTTGGGCAGCGCTTCACAGTGCAGATGGACAATGACCCAAAGCATACTGCAAAAGCAACCAAAGAGTTTTTTAAAGAAAACAATATTGCTTACCAGTAATCGTTTTTCTCGATTCCCATGACGGCACCCCATGCAACTCAGGACCTCCCACCTGGACAGGAAACCTGAGAAGATAAAAGGTTCACACCCCCACCAAGCCCCAGTGGAAGAAATAAATTGTACTCCATATAGAGCTGTGGTAGGAATTCCTAATATTTAAGGCAAATACACCCATATAGGCATATAAATATATACATAAAGAAAAATTCTCTCTATATCTATATACGTATATTGCTGTAAGATTTTCTGAATAGTTGAGGGAGAAGAATCTTTCCACCTTTTTGTTTTTCCGTGACGCAAACAGATCTATTGTTGGAAGTCCAAATCTTATTACAATCTGAGAAAAAGTTTATCCGTTCAGACTCTATTCCCCTTGACTGAGCTTGTTTCGGCTTAGGTAATCTGCCAGGACATTCTCTTTCCCTTTTAGATGGATCACAGATAGAAAAAGATTCCTCCTTTCTGCCAGTTGAAAAATTTTGTGGCAGAGGGAGAGAAGGGACGCCACTCGTGTCCCCCCCTGGTGGTTTATATAAGCCACTGTTGTTGAGTTGTCGGAATAAAAGACCACCTTCCTGTGCGAGATCTCTGGAATCACTACTTTTAGAGCCCTTTCCACTGCTTTGGGTTTGAAGTGGAATTCCTTGTTTTTAAATCCCACCTTCCCTGCCAGCATCTTCCTTCTGAATGTTCGCCCCATCCCCAGGGACTGGCATCCGTTGTTATCAAAATTGGGTTCGGAAAGGACCAGGGTCTTCCTTCTGAAAGGTTTCTTTGGGATGTCCACCACAGAAGGGGTGACCTTGCTCTGGAGGAAAGATGGAACTTTTTCTCCAGTGTTTGTGGAAGTCCATCCCAGGCCTGTAGGATGTCTGCCTGTAGTAGTCTTGTATGAATTTGTGCGAAGAGTACCGCCGGGATTGTAGCCGTCAAGTGCCCCAACACCATCATTGCTTGCCTGAAAGAACAGTGGAAGGAACGAAACAGAGCCCAGACATGTTCTTGAATAATAGATCCACAGTCGTCTTTAACGTTTCCATACGAATTTTTTTGTATTTTAGAAACTTGTTTAGTTTTTTTAAGTATCATGCGAAAGGAACCATTGGGTTTTTTGACTAAAAATAGAGGGGAGTAAAACCCCCTGCCTTCCTCCCCCTTCGGTACTTGGCATACTACACCTTTGTTTATCAGTAATTGGACTTCTGATTCTAGGGCCTTGGACTTTTGTAAATCCCTGGGGAGAGGGATCTGAACGAAAAAATCTTGAGGATAGGAGAGGAACTCTAAACGGAATCCCTTCCCTATCCCCCCCAGAACCCACTTGTTCTGAGTAATCCTTAACCAAGCCGGGAGAAAGGATGACAGTCTTCCCCCAACCTGGAGTCTGGCATCATTGCTTCTCTTTAGGTCTGCTATCTTGGGTCCTAAAAGAAATCCTCCTGATTTCCTCTAAAATCTGTCCTTTTCTTTTTTGTCATATGGCCTTCCTCTTTGTCTCCTGAATCCATGCTGGGGTTTACGAAAAAAGGAATTCTTTTGAGGAATGGGAAACCCTTTTTTCCTGTCTGACGCCTTTTCTAGGATGTCGTCCAGACAGGATCCAAAAAGTCTGTTGCCTTCACATGGAAGGGAGCAGAGTCCAGCTTTTGATCCGTGATCCCCTTTCCAAGATTTGAGCCATATTGCCCTTCTAGCTGCGTTAGTCATAGCAGAGAACTTTGCAGCAAACCGAATGACGTCTGTAGATGCGTCTGTTAAAAAATCTGCAGCCTTAGAAAAAGTAGGTAGTGAAGCTAGGATCTCTTCTCTGGATTTCTTTTCTTTAAGGTGAATTTCCAGTTGGTCTAACCAAAGATGGAGAGACCTAGATACGCAAGTGGCTGCGATAGCCAGTCTAAGGCATGTGGCTGCCGTCTCCCAAGCCCGATTTAAATATATATCAGCTTTCTTATCTAGCGGATCAGCCAGGCAACCCAGGTCGTCAAAAGGAAGAGCCGCTTTTTTAGCTATTTTGGCGACCGGGGAATCCACGGTCGGAGCCTTATCCCACACTGTGGACACCGATTCGTCATATGGGTATTTTCTCTTAACAGAATTGGGGATGAAGAATTTCCTGTCAGGGTTCTTCCATTCTTTCCTAATTAAGGCCTGCAAATTTTCGTGAATTGTGAATACTCAATGCTTTTTTGGGCCTAGGGCTTGAAAGGCTTGGTCCGCAACTGACTAAGATTGTTTAATATCCTCCAGTTGCATGGTAGATCTTACTGCCTTAAGTAATGGCTGCGTATCCTCAGTAGGAAAAAAGGATCTCCCAGAATATTCCCCTTCTGAAGAATCAGAGTTGCTGGAAAATAATTCCCCTGATTCTTTATCTTCATTGTCGGAGGAGTCATTATCTGAACTGTCATACTCTGGGGATTTATCCGGGGATCTGGGACGACTCTTACTGAACGCTTTAAGAGAGGCTTTTACTTCTGACCTAATAAGCGACTTCATAGACCTGTTTAAACTCTGGGACTCTTCCGCCACTAGCTTATCAATACATGCTGGACATAACGGTTTAAGATATGAAGCTGCTAGGGCCGTTTTACATCCTTCACACTCTTTGTGCTTGGCCTTGCTAGTAGATTTTTTGGGCGGCTTTGAGGTCTACAAACAATCAGAACAACACCCCTTTAGTAAGGAAAAGATTACTCTCACCAATAGATGTTGACATTTTCCTTCCCCACTCCTTAGGACTGGTACCGGACTGACGGACCTCAAGGGTTCCAGGGGTTCAGCGCGTCCATCTGAGGGTTCAGACATACTGCTACAAGGCTAGAATCCTCTTCAGCACAAACACTGTGTGCCACTCCACTGGCTGCCTGCTCCTGTAGCCACATTTGTAGATTTTGAAGGATGCGCCTTGGTTCTACTTCCGGCCCTGCGGCCGGGGAGGAATCTCCGCCCCTTCCGCCACCGTCATCTAAAAAGCGCCAGCCAGAACGCGGCCACACGTATTTCGCAGAAGCGCTGATGCCCGCGGCCTACACGCCGATTGCTGGCGGAGGCCTCAACTCGGAAGTAGCAGTGGGGAGCCACCTGAACACGGCCACAGCGGCTCCCCGCAGGTCCGGACAGTAGGCAGGACGCAGGCAGACTTACGGGGAGCAGCTCCCAGACACAGCCACAGGACTACCGCTCCCCTGGGAAGGGGTCCCCTACGGTAGAAGCTGTCCTGGACCCCCCCTCAGCGGCAGGGTACTACAGATGGAGGTGAGGAATCTCAGCGGATCTCCGCTGGACATGCTTCTCAGGATCTCCCATCCGGAGAAGAGTCCAGGTGGGAGGTCCAAAGTCGCATGGGGTGCCGTCATGGGTGAGGGGAAAAGAAGTGGAATGTTATGCAATGGCTAAGTCAATCACCTGACCTGAATCCTGTAGGATCCATGCCTGATTAATTTTAATGAACGTGAGCTTGTCTACATTAGGTGTGGACAGGCAGCTGGGCTTGTCTGTGATCACCCCCCCCCCCCCCCCCCCGCCGTGCTGAACACACGTTCGGATAATACACTGGCCGCACAACAGGCCAGCACCTCCAAGGCGTAAAGTGCAAGCTCAGGCCATGTGCCCAATTTGGAGACCCAGAAGTTAAATAGGGCAAATCCATCAGTCAGTGCGTGTAGGCATGTGCACACGTACTGTTCCACCATGTTGCTGAAATGCTGCCTCCTGCTAAGACGTTCCATATCAGCTGGTGGTGCTGGTTGTTGTGTCGTGCTTACAAAGCTTTTCTACATTTCGGTCATGCTAACCCTGCCTTCTGAGGTGCTGGTGGTGCCCCAGCTGCATTGGCGACCTCTTCCTCCTCCTCTGCCTTTGCCTTGTGCTTCCTATGTGCCCCCGCTGTCAGGTGGGAATGCCATCAGCGGCGCATCTACCAGCTTGCACTTGTACTCGTGCATCTTCCGATCACGCTCCAGTGATGGAATTAGGGACAGCACGTTGTCCTTGTAGTGGGGATCGAGCAGGGTGGCCACCCATTACTCAGCACAATTTAGAATGTGGGCAACTCGGTGGTCGTTGCGTAGGCACTGCAACATGTAGTCGCTCATGTGTGCCAGGCTGCCCAGAGGCAACGACAAGCTGTCCTCTGTGGGAGGTGTATTGTCTGTGTCCGCTGTATCCCCCCAGCCACGCTCCAGTGATGCCCATGAGCTGCTCTGTGTGCCGCCCTGCTATGAACACAGTTCCTCCTCCTCATCATCCTCCTCCTCCTCATCCTCCAGAGCTGTGCGGTGGATGGACAATTGTGTACCTGGCCTCTGTTGGTGCAGGAACCCACCCTCCGAGCGACTTGTGAATGACTGGCCTGATAACCGTGAAAATGATCCCTCTTCCTCTTTCTCTTCCTCCTATGCCACATCCTCTTCTATCATAGCCCAAAGCGTTTTTTCAAGGAGACATAGAAATGGGACACTGAGGACTGCATCATCGGCACTGGCCATGTTGGTGGAGTACTCGAAACAGAGCTACACGGCACACACCTCCCGCATGGAGGACCACTCATTGGAGGTGAAGTGGTGCTGTTCCGCAGAGCGACTCACCCGTGTGTGCTGCAGCGGAAACCCCACTATCACCTGCTGCTGCTCACACAGTATCTCCAGCATGTGCAAGGTGGAATTCTACCTTGTGGGCACGTCGCATATAAGGCGGAGAGCGATAAGGCTGAGGTTACTGAAGCGCAGACAGGCGAGCAGCAGCAGGGTGAGAACACCAAAAGCGTGCACAGACAGACCGCACTTTCTGCAGCAGCTCTGACATATCGGGGTAATTTTTCAGGAAACTCTGCACCACCAAATTCAGCACATGCACTAGGCAAGGGATGTGCGTCAAACCGGCTAGGCCCAGAGCTTCTACGAGATTTTGCCCATTATCGCACACCACCAGGCCGGGCTTGAGACTCAGTTGCACCAACCACTCATCGGTCTGTAGTTCCATGCCCATCCACAGCTCCTGCACGGTATGGGTTTTTCCCCTCAAACAGATGAGTTTCAAAACAGCCTGCTGTTTCCCCCTGGCCCTGCATGTGTTTACTGGTCCACGTATCGGTGGCCACAGATGGCGTTGCGCAGTGCACACCTGATATTGTCCGCCACTTGGTTGTGCAGGGCGGGGATGGCTCGCCTGGAAAAGTAGTGGTGGCTGGGAACCATGTACTGTGGGACAGCCACCGCCATAATTTTTTTTTAAGTCTCTGTCTCCACCGGTCGGAATGACAGCATTTCAAAGGCCAGGAATTTTGAAATGCTCTCATTCAGGGCAAGGGATCGCGGGTGGGTAGGGGGATACTTCCTCTTTCCCTCCACTGTTTGGGAGATGGACAGCTGAACGCTTCCATGGGACATTGTGGAGATGCTTGGTGACGGTTGACGGTGACAGATGTAGTGACGTTACTGCCACATCCTCTGTTTGCAGAGTGGCAGGTGCCACTGTCACTCCAGAGGGGGAGTAAGAGGCAGAGACTGCAACAAAAGAGGGACCATGTGGAGCCTGAGATCTTTCATGGTTTTTGAGGTGTTTACTCCACTGCAGCTCGTGCTTTGCATTTAGATGCCTGGTCATGCCTCACTTCAGGCTCTGATTGCACATCTTGCAAACCATATAGTTTTGATGCAACTGATTCACCTGGATTCGTTTCCTCCTCCATCCTGCGACTTCAACGCATTAGCTTGAGATGCCTCTTGGCACATGATGGTTTTATGGACCATTGGATGCTGTGTACTTGTTATTATAATTTTTTATTCTTTTTTCCCTTTTTTGGGGATTTGGTGCCTGATACCCATTGGTAGATTCATTATATCATATACACTTCACTTCCATGTCACCTTCTTTGGCTCTCATTTACTCAGCATTACCTGCATATCCACACCTCACTTTTACTTTAGATTTTTTTAATTTCATCTACACTTTCTCTGTTTCCTTATCACTTCATCACATTTTTGTCAATATAAACCTCACATCGGCTTTGCACTTCATTTTTTGGCGGGTGCTGGTCTCGCAATAGATACTTAACATATTTTCTCCTCACTCTCTTTATATATGCTTTTGTACACTGCATTCCTCACATGTTTTATGTTCACTTGGTTCTCGTTGTACTTTTGATCATGGCATATACATATTTTACGTATTTTGAATTATAAATTTTTTAGGAATTATGTATTTATATATTTATATTGCATATTATTTACTAAATAATAGGAACTTTTTAATCATTCTTGGACCTTTTTCTTTTATGGATTTTTTGCACACTATATATAAAATATAATGTATTATTCATTTACTTATTTTTTGATTAATACATAATGTATTGTGAGGCCCCTTTTCTACTTATTATGTATATTACAATCCATCTGAGTGTATGTGGTAGAGGCATTTTTTACTCTATAATTATGCATTTTATGGACTTTTTACGTCCAATACTTGCAGTATTTATGGAGGGCACTACTGGATACACTGTGTAGCACTAGTAGAGGGAGCCTAACCTCTTCCGATGTTCTCTTTCCCTCACCAGAGTGCGTGCGCCCGATGCGTGGGGCTGTATTGGAAACCTCCCATCTGTGCGTCTCTACGTTAAGTCCCCCACAGTACGTGACTTGGTCAGGTGATTGTGGACGTTGCGATGCGAAGCCGGATTGGGAGGGCAGTCCGATGTGGGAAATCGCGCATCGAACTGCAGCTTATACACCCACTTGACTGGAATAACTATTTACCGGTGATGTATCCTATTGGTGGGAGGGGTTTTAAAACTTCAAGCTTCACAGTGATGGCGTTACCCCCGAAGGCACGCCGAAATGCGCGTTGGGGTAGCGCCATCCTGGTTTTGTTAACTATTATGGGTACCTGATATTTATTACTGCTACATTATTTATGTATGGGACATACCCGTTTAAAATCTCTTACATAAGAGCTTATAATATATTAATATACAGTCAGGTCCATAAATATTGGGACATCGACATAATTCTAAAATTTTTGGCTCTACACACCACCAGAATGGATTTGAAATGAAACAAACAAGATGTGCTTTAAACTGCAGACTGTCCGCTTTAATTTGAGGGTATTTACATCCAAATCAGGTGAACGGTGTAGGAATTACAACAGTTTGCATATGTGCCTCCCACTTGTTAAGGAATCAAAAGTAATGGGACAATTGGCTTCTCAGCTGTTCCATAGCCAGGTGTGTGTTATTCCCTCATTATCCCAATTACAATGAGCAGATAAAAGGTCCAGAGTTCATTTCAAGTGTGCTATTTGCATTTGCAATCTGTTGCAGTCAACTCTCAAGATGAGATCCAAACAGCTGTCAGTGAAGCAAGCCATTATTAGGCTGAAGAAACAAAACAAACCCATCAGAGAGATATCAAAAACATTTGGAGTGGCCAAAACAACTGTTTGGAACATTCTTAAAAAGAAGGAATGCACCGATGAGCTCAGCAACACCAAAAGACCTGGAAGACCACGGAAAACAACTGTGGTAGATGACCGAATAATTATTTCCCTGGTGAAGAAAACACCCTTTACAACAGTTGGCCAGATCAAGAACACTCTCCAGGAGGTAGGTGTATGTGTGTCAAAGTCAACCATAAAGAGAAGACTTCACCAGAGTGAATACAGAGGGTTCACCACAAGATGTAAACCACTGGTGAGCCTCAAAAACTGGAAGTCCAGATTAGAGTTTGCCAAACGACATCTAAAAAAGCCTTCACAGTTCTGGAACAACATCCTATGGACAGATGAGACCAAGATCAACTTGTACCAGAGTGATGTGAAGAGAAGAGTATGGAGAAGGAAAGGAACTGCTCATGATCCTAAGCATACCACCTCATCAGTGAAGCATGGTGGTGGTAGTGTCATGGCGTGGGCATGTATGGCTGCCAATGGAACTGGTTCTCTTGTATTTGTTGATGATGGGACTGATGACAAAAGCAGTAGGATGAATTCTGAAGTGTTTCGGGCAATATTATCTGCTCATATTCAGCCAAATGCTTCAGAACTCCTTGGACGGCGCTTCACAGTGCAGATGGACAATGACCCAAAGCATACTGCAAAAGCAACCAAAGAGTTTTTTAAGGGAAAGAAGTGGAATTTTATGCAATGGTCAAGTCAATTACCTGACCTGAATCCGATTGAGCATGCATTTCACTTGCTGAAGACAAAACTGAAGGGAAAATGCCCCATTAACAAGCAGGAACTGAAGACAGTTGCAGTAGAGGCCTGGCAGAGCATCACCAGGGATGAAACCCAGCGTCTGGTGTCGTCTATGCGTTCCAGACTTCAGGCTGTAATTGACTGCAAAGAAATTTGCAACCAAGTATTAAAAAGTGAAAGTTTGATTTATGATTATTATTCTGTCCCATTACTTTTGGTTCCTTTACAAGTGGGAGGCACATATGCAAACTGTTGTAATTCCTACACCGTTCACCTGATTTGGATGTAAATACCCTCAAATTAAAGCTGACAGTCTGCAGTTAAAGCACATCGTGTTCGTTTCATTTCAAATCCATTGTGGTGGCGTATAGAGCCAAAAGTGTTAGAATTGTGTTGATGTCCCAATATTTATGGACCTGACTGTATCTAGCCTGTGCTCTGCCAGGATGGTGTGTTTCTCTCTGCTACCTTTCCTTTTAAAATGGCATTGTCTTTTATACTTTGTGATGAATAAAATATGATACTCTTTATTTGTACTTTGTGAGCTCCATTATTTGTTTAGGCTTCGTGCACCTAACTAACAGACAGATTAACTATATCAATTTCCCTGTCATGTATGCAGTACAGGTGTACTTCACGCAATAAATGGGTATATGAGTTGCACCTAACTAACATATGGATTAGCTTTTATATTTGTGTGTCAGAGGTACAAAGTACAATGTTGCATTGCACCCCCAAAAAAAATCGCTGTAGGTCACCCACAGAATTAAGCCAGATTTATGATGAGCTTTCTGTGTCAGGGGTGCAAAGATGGTGTATTGCACCCACAAGAAATCACACTAACACTGTCCCTCACTTCAGCTGCCTGCTTTCTGTTCCTTCACTACTGAGAGCTGATGGGCGGTGCTACACGCAATCCAGCTTATATAGAGGCTGGGTCACATGATGTACCGGCCAATCACAACCATGCCATTAGTAGGCATGGCTGTGGTGGCTTCTAAGGGCACACAGCTTAAAATATTGTTGATTGGCTGCCCTGCAGCCTTTCAACAAGCTTCATTAAATGCCCGAACACCGAACTCAAACTCAAACTTTTCCAGCAAAGTTCGGGTTCGGGTCCGGGTACCAAAAATCGCAGAGTTCGGTACGGACCCAAACCTGAATTTTTTTACGTTTGTTCTGGACAAATCCAGCATAACGGCACTCATCGCAATTTTACTGCACACTCACATAACCCTGAGAAGAAGTGGCCGGTGCTTGCCCTGATTGGCTCACAGGCAGACAGACAGCCTGGATTAGCCAATCAGTAATGCAGCAGGCAGGGAGTTGACCTTGCAGAACAAGCAGAACATCATCAAGTGTTGGGCTCTGAATGAGAATTGATGAGTCTATGCAGAAAAAGAGACAGTGCACAGTCACAATCACAATTATATTCTAGTGCGAGGGTCAGTGAAGAGAAAGGCTAGAAAGAATAATAGTGTAGAATAGGAAAAGCTGTCAGCCAGAAAATTAGTAGTTAGGAGCAGAGGCTGGGCGTGCTAGGTAGTACCTTCTAACTGGTGGGGGTGGGTGCTGCAGGCTCATAGAGGACTCAGAAAGACAATGCGCTCCAGTGTGCTTTCCTCCTACTCCCCCCCCCGGGAAATTTGGGGTTGGTTGGATCATATGGGTATTCCTGATGGGAGAGGGCAGCAGCAAGCAGTTGGCCACTGGGGGGGGGAGTAGCAGGAAAGCACACTGGAGCACATTTTCCTCCTGAGTCCTCTATGAGTCTTAATAGTCTACAGGGCCCCCCAAAAACAAATAAACACTGCTTGCTGCTGTTCTCCCCATCAAGAATACCCATATGATCCAACCAAGCCAAACATCTATTAACTTTTTATTAAGTCTGAGTAGATCTCTTACTGTAGCACACTAGACAACAGTGTGTTTATATGTTAACTCCTTCAGTCTGGGCCGGGGGCTGCACTCAATTGAAGCAGATGTGAGCGCAGAGGATACTACAGCAGCACCTGTTCCTGCTGCCTGCCAGCAATTCACTGGCCAATCAGCAGCAGGATTTTTGCGCTGCTAAATGCTGATTGGCCAGTGTAAAATGCAGCAGACGCAGGGAGGGCGGGAACCCGCAGCCCGGATAATGAGGTTAGACAGGAAGCGGTCTCGGGAGGGAGGGGGGTCTGAGGGAGAACGGCAGCCGCCTCCTCAATGCCTTAATTAGCTATGTGAATAAACTGTGCAGAATAAACATAGGGGGCCTTCCATGCGCTCCGGGCCCCCCTGTGCCTTTTGGGTGCTGAAGCTCTTCGAAGCAGTCACAAAATTGATCAGTAGGTACAACTGTGGCATAAACAATCTCATCCCCCCTCTTATTTATCAGATTATGATGCACATAGCATGTGACAACAGCAGAAGAAAAACAGCCAACATCTTTCTGTCTGCCTTGTATAGGTTGAGGGTCTACAAGGAGCAACTTCCATGAAGGAGGAGGATGAGGAATGATGATGAGGAGCTGCTACTGAAGAGGAGGAGGAGAATGATGATGATGATGGTGGTGACACCGACCATGACACCCGATTATCTCAGTGGAGGGCAGAGCCAGAAACAACTGGCTCCTCGGGCACGCTGGCCAGAATGGCCAGAATGCTCACTTGCTTACACACTGACAGGTGTATCATTCACATCAAGCAATCTGATGATTATTGAATAGCCATGCATTTAGACCTTAGCTATGAAAGCAAAATGGGGGAATTTTTTCCTCCCTCTGAAAAGTTACATGCAGCTTGACACAGCTTTTGGTGAGCAGACGCCTGCCACCAGCATGTCTGAAAAGGAGACCCCTCTCAGCCCTCCACATAGTCACCCACCTGCACCTATAGCAGAAGCCACAGCAGCCAGTTCAGTCTCCTCAACATGATGGAGCAGTTTTTTTTACATGCCGCACCAGGCTGGGGCAAATCAGCAAGTTGAGACATCCCACTTTAATGCCCAGGTTAAGGCCTATGTAGACTCTGGCCTGTCTCTGGTGCATACCCTGTTCTCTGACACCATGGACTTCTTAGCAGGCAGACTAGAACAATGGCCATACTGGCACAATATGCTCTTTGTCATCCTTATTATGCAGCCTCCAGTGTTATTTTAGAAAAGGTTTTCAGCATTGAAGGCGGCGTGGTGACATCCATATGGACCAAGTTGTGCGTCTCCAGTATCCAGAACATCACTTTCATCAAAATGAACAAAGTCTGGATTTGGGATGATTTTCACACTCCTCTGGCTGAGGGCTCATACACACGACAGTATGCCCTCCGAGACATACGGTCATATGTCCTGGAGCGGCATACATCATGCGAATGGGAGCGCACATCATCTATGAGTGCAGGCCAGTAGTCCTGCAGGTGGTCCGATGCGCACAGTATCATAGTAACCTATGATGCTGTGCGCTCCCGTGCGCACGATGTATGCCGCCTCTGGATATATGGCACGCTCACGGACCGTATGTCTCGGAGGGCATACGGTGGTGTGCATGAGCCCTGAGGCTTACTGATGGTCTTGCCAGTGTTGCTGTCTGCTGCCTGCTATCATGTTCTGTATGGCTGCTGCCATCATGCCACTACTGCTGTCCATCAGTCTGCCAACATGTACCATATAGCTGTACCATATGGCTGTTGCTGCCACCACCACCGCAGGTGTTGCTCCTCATTGCTAATCCACAACTACCACCACTATTCATGCTATGCGTAGACAGCCAATCTACTGCTTTGCATGTTTCATTCTATGCTGCTTCTTCTGTCGCTAATATTGAGGCCATATGCCTCTATTACTCTACCCTTTCCACATCCACACTGTACTGATGCTTCTCCCAATTATTAGGGAGCATTTTTCTAGGCTTGTTTTGAATAAGCCACTTTTTCTTCTGACAACTGTCAAACACTTATGTGTGCATTCTACGTTAAGGAATCATTTTGGGAGTCTTGCTACCACATCCACTGTTTCATCAGAGAAGCAGCAATTGTGTATGTCTTATGGGCAGGCATTCTGACTCTGACAAGGAATAATCTTTGTATTCTTGTTCCCCCAACAATCTATTGTTTTTTTAGTTTTTTTTCCCCTACACAGCACTAAAGCTCCACCCCATCATGTCGCATGATGACATCAGAAAAATCCTTTTGCTACAACTTCTCCCTGCTGCTGAACTGCATCTCTTGGTGCACTGGCCACATGTTCACAGATCCTTTTACACCACTTTTCCTCTCCACCACTGGAAATATTCTACTTAAACTAATCTGAAGAAATTCTGATTATACCTAATCAGAATTTTTTTTTTTTTTGGGTTGAATTTTGATTCCAACAAATCAATTTGCTTATCTCTAAAGCTATTGTGGTTTTAAAGTGGAATCAGTCTAGGGACATCAGTTATTAGTCATAAAATCTCTGTTTTCCTCTTGCACTTTTGTATGTTTACTCATGGGACATCACCAGTATAGTTTAGAGCAAAACACAGATTAAGAGAAATGTGTAGTCTGTTTAAATCACGTTTTTTGTGTTAAACATATTTTTTAAGGATTCCTAGTTAAGATTTTTTTTCCATGTTGCTATCTACACTTTAAAAAAAGTCCCGAAATACTGCAGTTTTCACTTTGATCACTAAGCCTAAAAATAGTCCTAAAATCCGTGTTGTGAGGCAGTGACAGGCCTCATATATGAAGGAAGGCATGTGTCTCCGAGAATGGTGCAAGAAACCTATTAGAGGAGATGCATATCATGGTTCGCTGTGGTTCACCTGAGACGTGTCACCAAGGTGGCCGGCCTTGGGGGAATGAAAGCCAGTTCCTAGTATGTCCACTAGGATAGATAGTGGATGCTGTTGGTAATTAGTATAGCTGATATCAGCTAATCCGGGCCTGTTTTTTATTGGGAATTAGCAAAGAGCTGGGTGGGTGCTTATTCCCCACGATCCACTACGGGTTTCACAGGTGGCCCATGTCCACGGTTGTGATTTAAAAAGTCAGCAACAAGAAGTAGGGTGTGTCTGTATGAGTGAGAGTCTTACAAATCACAGTGCACAAGGCATGTGTAAAGCAACACTGGCCTAAGGATGGTTCTAAGTGAGACCCGAGTCTGTATCACTCTGTTCTTGAATTATGGACTGACTACCTGACACGGCTGCAATCTGGCTGTGCTGCACTGTAATTTGGCTGAAAATGTCAATAAACTGGATTGAAGTGATTTTGTTGTGTCCCTGCCTTTCTTCAACACTTGTCGTAGGAGCTGATGGCTTTACAGTGCTCTGCAGATATCACTTTTCAGATAGTTACCTCATTATTATCACAGACAGGCTACAAATTACCTCTTTATAGATCACACATGTAACCAAAATAGTGAAGAGTAAAAAAAAAACACATCGCTCTAAGAATTTACTCAACAATACAGGGAGTGCAGAATTATTAGGCAAGTTGTATTTTTGAGGATTAATTTTATTATTGAACAACAACCATGTTCTCAATGAACCCAAAAAACTCATTAATATCAAAGCTGAATATTTTTGAAGTAGTTTTTAGTTTGTTTTTAGTTTTAGCTATTTTAGGGGGATATCTGTTGTGTGCAGGTGACTATTACTGTGCATAATTATTAGGCAACTTAACAAAAAACAAATATATACCCATTTCAATTATTTATTTTTACCAGTGAAACCAATATAACATCTCAACATTCACAAATATACATTTCTGACATTCAAAAACAAAACAAAAACAAATCAGTGACCAATATGGATTCTGTCAGTGTTTTGATCTGTTCACCATCAACATTGCGTGCAGCAGCAACCACAGCCTCCCAGACACTGTTCAGAGAGGTGTACTGTTTTCCATCCTTGTAAATCTCACATTTGATGATGGACCACAGGTTCTCAATGGGGTTCAGATCAGGTGAACAAGGAGGCCATGTCATTAGATTTTCTTCTTTTATACCCTTTCTTGCCAGCCACGCTGTGGAGTACTTGGACGCGTGTGATGGAGCATTGTCCTGCATGAAAATCATGTTTTACTTGAAGGATGCAGACTTCTTCCTGTACCACTGCTTGAAGAAGGTGTCTTCCAGAAACTGGCAGTAGGACTGGGAGTTGAGCTTGACTCCATCCTCAACCCGAAAAAGGCCCCACAAGCTCATCTTTGATGATACCAGCCCAAACCAGTACTCCACCTGCACCTTGCTGGCGTCTGAGTCGGACTGGAGCTCTCTGCCCTTTACCAATCCAGCCACGGGCCCATCCATCTGGCCCATCAAGACTCACTCTCATTTCATCAGTCCATAAAACCTTAGAAAAATCAGTCTTGAGATATTTCTTGGCCCAGTCTTAACGTTTTAGCTTGTGTGTCTTGTTCAGTGGTGGTCGTCTTTCAGCCTTTCTTACCATGGCCATGTTTCTGAGTATTGCACACCTTGTGCTTTTGGGCACTCCAGTGATGTTGCAGCTCTGAAATATGGCCAAACTGGTGGCAAGTGGCATCTTGGCAGCTGCACGCTTGACTTTTCTCAGTTCATGGGCAGTTATTTTGCGCCTTGGTTTTTCCACACGCTTCTTGCGACCCTGTTGACTATTTTGAATGAAACGCTTGATTGTTCGATGATCACGCTTCAGAAGCTTTGCAAGATATCTCACTATTTTTGACTTTTCTGAGCCTGTCAAGTCCTTCTTTTGACCCATTTTGCCAAAGGAAAGGAAGTTGCCTAATAATTATGCACACCTAAATATAGGGTGTTGATGTCATTAGACCACACCCCTTCTCATTACAGAGATGCACATCACCTAATATGCTTAATTGGTAGTAGGCTTTCGAGCCTATACAGCTTGGAGTAAGACAACATGCATAAAGAGGATGATGTGGTCAAAATACTCATTTGCCTAATAATTCTGTACACAGTGTAATAGCTCTATTAAAGGGGAAGATCTTATTACATGTGCTTACTGACCAGGCAATTAGTGGGAAGGAATGGTTCATTCTTAATAATTGCCTGGTCGTGGGCGGAGGTGAGAGCTGCATTTACATGTACTGTAACAATCACCTCTGCTCTATTGATACGAGGGATCACTTTTGAAATTGCTCATCCCTGTACATATTAATTATTGCTAGGCAGCAGATCCCTAGTTTACACAGAGGATCTGTTGACTAGAAACAGTGATTTGGTGAAAGCAACAATGATTTCACCAAATGAACATGCTTGTTCATCAGTGATCATTGGCACCTTTACACAGGGTAATTATTGAGAACGAGCATTTATATGAATATATGTTCATTATAATTGGTCTAGTAATTGGTGTAAGGGTCCTTAAAAAAGAACACGCACAGAGAAAAATAAAAATATAAAAAAATTACAAGAAGTACATAAATGTGAGCAAAAGTGGAATGAGCATAATATATCCAAATCTCCAAACCCACCACTCCACAAAGATATGCCTTGTACCACAGGGGCCCCAAATAACCAATGTATTAAGAGAAAACGGAGGCACAATAGCAACCACATTCTGTATATAGAGCATAAAGTAATCATCCTACAATGGAATGTAGTCGAAAAAATGCTTGAAGCTCATCAAGAGAATGCCAAGAGTGTGCAAAGCAGTAAGCAAAGCAAAAGGTGGCTACTTTGAAGAACCTAGAATATGACATATTTTCAGTTGTTTCACACTTGTTTGTTATGTATATAATTCCACATGTGTTAATTCATAGTTTTGATGCCTTCAGTGTGAATCTACAATTTTCATAGTCATGAAAATAAAGAAAACTCTTTGAATGAGAAGGTGTGTCCAAACTTTTGGTCTGTACTGTACATAGTGAGAAGGAGCTAAATAAAATATATACAGAGTATGAAGGGGCAAAATCAAATATATACAGAGTGAGAAGGAGCAAAATAAAACATATACAGAGTGAGAGGGGGCAACATCAAATATATACAAAGTATGAAGGTGCAAAATAAAATATATACAGAGTATGAAGGGGCAAAATTAAATATATAAAGAGTGAGAAGGGGCAAAATAAAATACATACAGAGTGAGAAGGAGCAAATAAAATATATACAGAGTATGAAGGGGCAAAAATAAATATATAAAGAGTGAGAAGGGGCAAAATAAAATATATACAGAGTGAGAAGGAGCAAAATAAAATATATACAGAGTATGAAGGGGCAAAATAAAATATATAAAGAGTGAGAAGGGGCAAAATAAAATATATACAGAGTGAGAAGGGGCAAAATAAAATATATACAGAGTATGAAGGGGCAAAATCAAATATATAAAGAGTGAGAAGGGGCAAAATAAAATACATACAGAGTGAGAAGGAGCAAAATAAAATATATACAGAGTATGAAGGGGCAAAATAAAAGATATACAGTGAGAGGGGGCAATCATTCAACTATGTACAGAGCTGGCAAAATGATCAGCAATTAGTGTGGCTTCATCAGTGAAGTCAGTGAAATAATAGATTTTCTTTACATACATATTTAATATGTACCTCGTGAACAGTAACTTAAAACGGAAATCTGAGTCTGAATCAATAAGATCCTGTTACATAGTTGCATAGTTAATACAGTTGAAAAAAGACATAAGTTCAACCAAGGGATAGATGGGGAAGCGAATCCCAAAAGGAAATGAGACTCAGATTTCTACACGTTTTTATAAGCATTAATGTGATTTGCTTTCAAGAATTCATCTATACCCTTTAAAAAAAAAACTATCCACTGTTCCTGCTGTGACCACGTCCTGAGGAAATCTATTCCACAGCTTCACAGTTCTTGTAATGTATCATTTACTCATCTGAGAAGATTACTACTGTGATATGTGTGATCTTGATGACCACTGATCAAATTGAAAGGGTTCAATAAATCAATCAAACACCTTTGGCAAAAATCTATGAGCAGTGTCAAAGGATTTTTTTTGAAATTTATAGCATAATAGATTTATAATGAGTAGCTGTTTTAGGCCCTCCTTTACACCAGCAAGTTTTCTGTCCGGATGCAGTCCATGATGTGAACAGACAGCATCCAGACTGAAACCTGACCCATTCATTGCAAAACTGAAGAACAACAATTTACATCTCTTAGCATCCATTAGTGAAAAACGCATTGCATCCGGATGCCTTCCGTTTTTCACACAAGCCCCACTTCTATGGAGCAAGGGCTGCAGGTAAACCTCACAATATAGAACATGTTGCAATTTTTCTTAAACTAAAAGATAGATTGAAAAATGATTGAACTGAATGGGTCATGATTCAGTCTGGCTGCTATGTGTTCACTGCACGATTGCATCCGGAAAGAAACTCGCTTTTACAGTTTTTCTTCATGGCATGGAAACTGTATCAAAAACTGATTGCATTTGCACCGGGAAAAACTGAAACACGGAATGAAATCGCAGACATACTGATTAAATTTGCTTGCAAAACCATGAATTTTGCCACTGAACAGACCCTGACTCATTCAGTTTCACTTATGTGAAATGAGCCTAAAATCACAGTCTATAACACTTAATGGGATTATTTTGAATTCATTTCCTCTTAATAAAGAAGTACATAAATTTTGCTAATAGTTTAGCTTTGGCAGCAAGTCTGTAGTTATGAATACTGAGCGCTGAACGCTAGTGAAACCTGTAATAAAATGCTAACAGTTCATAAGCATCATTTGATTAACCAGGCATGAAATGCTTTATTAATAGGGTTATGCACAAACAACAAATGCTCACACTGTAATATGTTAAGTCAAATGTATGCAGCTAGGAGCAGAATTGAGATGGAAGGCAGAAACTGAGCATCTGCATTGGTTACAGTACATGGCATTAGCTTACATTGATTTGTATGGATGAGACTGGAGCATAGTCCCTGAACCCCTTCAACTCAATGCCTTAGAGCTACACATATATTACAAAGTGGCAAGGCCATATGTTATTAGTATACAATAGGCTTAAGTTTAATTTAGGAAATCTTGCATGACTAATATATTCAAGAGGCTCTATAGTTGTATAGAACAAACTTAAATTCAAAAAAGCACATAATTAAAATTGTTGGAGTCCTCTACTGCAGGAGTAGAGAGGACACTATTTGTTCACATTAATTGTACACATATGTAGGGTGAAAAGCCAGGAAAAATTTAAGGAAAAAAGCCAGGAAAAAAACTAAACATCACAAAAAATTTTAAGAAATTCAATTTTTTTTATTCCATGTTGCTGTCTACAGTATTAAAAAAAATGTCCTAAAAGTCAACAGTTTTCACTTTGATCACTAAGCCTAATAGTCCTAAATTCCTTTTCTGTAGAGATGACTTGTCAGTAGTTGCCTCATTATCATTACAGAAAGGATAGAAATTATGGGGTTCATTTATTAAGACCGCCATTTTAGACGCCAGCCTTAATAAAGCCCCTGCTCTGGCGGTGGATGGCTAAAGTTATGTAGAGGGGCCGGCCTCTACATAACATCGGCGCATCCAGTGCCGCTTCTAAATGTAAGACAGCTTCCAAGATGGCTGATATTTAGACCGTTTTCTACACTTAAACCAGGCATAGAAAATGATGAATGAAACGGGCCTGCCGGCCTGTCCAATTCCCTGCCCACACCACGCCCACTTTTTTAGACCTGGCATGAGCGGGGAGAAGTCGCAGATTGCTGACCTGCTACCTCTTTATAAATAACACATGAAAAGGATTTGCCTGTAGATTACTATAGGGGTTTCCATATCTATAAATAAAATGTGTGAAAGCTATTACTCCCAGATAAAACCCCTTTAGCCTGCTTTCACTCATAGGTTTTTGGTGGAGTTTTTTTGTTGGCTCAAGTTTTTTGTAATGTTTATGTATCTACATTCTTTGCAGTTTTATTCCATTAAAATGATAGCTCTAGATATTAGCTGAAGTTCTATAGGAAATATGAAATGTGCGACAGTTTTTTTTTGCTGCTGGCGTTTTTAATCATAAGTATGATTAAGTGTCTTTTTATTCTTTGTTGTTTTGCTGAAACTCTGGCATTTCTTTCAGGAGATTTCACATCTCTTTTGTTATAAGGAAAAAAAGGCAGGAAAAAATGCAGTTCACACAGCCATTTATAAGGGAAAAACTCTACTAAGAAAACATAGGGCAAAATAGCTTGTAAATAAAGTATGAAATGGAACTTCTAAAAAGTTCCATGCACATATCCGTAATATAATGGCTTAATCAATCACTAACGGTGTTGTAAAATTGTTGGATAATAATGTGTCTGTGGTTTTCTTTGTGGCTTAACAAAATATTGTGTGAGTAATATTCATATATTGTTACGTTTGTGAACTATGTTGGAAGTAAGCATTAGGTTTATTTCATGTTTGATAAATGTATGCCATGTGTAAAACAGTACGCCATGGTTCACAAAGAAAAGAGGGATTTTTTTCTATTTATTTAAAGGTTAATACTAACTTCTTTTCAAAGTAGTCTCAATGCAGCCATATTTAAAATGTCAAATAAGTGTAAAATTACTATAATGATGGCGAGTGCCAAGTATGCCAATCAAAATGAATTTATGTGATGATTCATTCAACACATTCATCACTGACCAGACTTGATGCCATTATCACTTTCTATAGCAGCCCACACGTGCTGAATTGCACATTTTTAATACTGTTTTATTCCCGGCTGTGCTACATCCACTGTCTTGCACATCTATCATATCCCACATCCATAAAAAGTATATCTACAAAAAAACCTTTATTCATTTCATACCCACAGAGGAATACAATGTACTTTGTTACTTAACAAGCCTTTTCTTACTGCATGCTAATGTAATGTAATATTCACTCATTGCAGCAAGGACTTGCTAATGAAAATGATTTTGTAATTTGTACAAATTTCCCTGGCTGCTTCAGTTCATCAATTTATCAACATTTCCTAATTAACTTTTTTCCAATCCATATTTCTTTTCTGCAATAAGATAAAATACACATTTTACAGTGCTAGATTCTCTTCTGTGCTACACCAGGTGTGAATGTCCATCGGTGGAAATATTCAATTTGCATTATTATTTTCTGTACAATTGAGTCATTATTATGTAAACTTTCCACCAGTCCAGTCTGTTCACTTACAAACGCTGGCCAAATTGGCACTGCTTTAGATGACAGTTTGTCATTTAACATTATTTAGTAATAACGAGGAAAATGCAACTTGTGATATCTCAACTGAGTTTAACATTACAGGATGAAAAAAAAAAAATAATATTCATCATGGTTTATATGTAAGTAAAAAACATCCATAAAAAGGGGCAAGAACACCATGTCCCAGATGTACTAATGTGTCTGCACTAAAGATGAGGGAATCAAACTGGATTCTTTATGAATTCATTATGAATTTCACAATAATAAAAAATTAAATAAAAAAGAACTTCTGATTTGTTTCGGACTGATCGCGCAGCACCATTTTACTGTGAAAATTGATGGGGAAATACCACGAGTGAGAAAGAAGAAAAATGCTTACATGACACTGGAAGTGGGGGGAGATCTTGCCCTGATTGCCTCACAGGCTGACAGACAGTGTAGATCAGCCAATCAGAGGGACATCCGGCAGGTAGGTGCCTATGCAGAATGAGCAGAACGTTACTCTGCTTTGTACTTGGGACTGTAAAGTTGTGCTGTGTGGCTCTGCCTCTGCAGATCGACATATGGTACTGTGATAGTTACAATATAAGAAAATTATAGGGGCAGAAAACGTGTTAGGCCCCTTTCACACGTGCGTTGCGGGAAAATGTGCGGGTGCGTTGCGGGAACACCCGCGATTTTTCCACGCGAGTGCAAAACATTGTAATGCGTTTTGCACTCGCGTGAGAAAAATCGCGCGTGTTTGGTACCCAAACCTGAACTTCTTCACAGAAGTTCGGGCTTGGGATCGGTGTTCTGTAAATAGTATTATTTTCCTTTAATAACATGGTTATAAGGGAAAATAATAGCATTCTGATTACAGAATGCATAGTAAAACATCGCTGGAGGGGTTAAAAAAAAATGAATTTTTTTTTAACTCACCTTAGTCCACTTGTTCGCGGCCCGGCATCTCCTTCTGGCTTCATCTGATCTCTGTGCAGCAACAGGACCTGTGGTGATGTCATTCCGTTCATCACATGGTACGTCACATGATCTTTTACCATGGTGATTCACCATGGTAAAAGATCATGTGACGTACCATGTGATGACCGGAGTGACGTCATCAAAGGTCCTTGACCTATAATTAATGCTCACCACAGGTCCTATTCAGTAAAGGGGACAGAAGGAGATGCCGGCATCGCGAACAAGTGGACTAAGGTGAGTTAAATGATTTTTTATTTTTTTTTAACCCCTCCAGCGCTGTTTTACTATGCATTCTGTATTCAGAATGCTATTATTTTCCCTTATAACCATGTTATAAGGGAAAATAATAATGATCGGGTCTCCATCCCGATCGTCTCCTAGCAACCAATGCGTGAAAATCGCACCGCATACGCACTTGCTTGCGGATGCTTGCGATTTTCACGCAACCCCATTCATTTCTATGGGGCTTGCGTTACGTGAAAAACGCACAAAGAGGAGCATGCTGCGATTTTCACCCAACACACAAGTGATGCGTGAAAATCACCGCTCATGTGAACAGTCCCATAGAAATGAATGGGTCCGGATTCCGTGCGGATGCTGTGCGTTCACCTCCCGCATTGCACCCGCGCGGAAAACTCGCTCGTGTGAAAGGGGCCTTAGGGAGAGACAGTATAAGAAGATAAGAGAAAATGTTTGGGAATTTTTGGTATATTAAGTGGTCTAATCAGGGGGAGGAATTGAGAACTGGTGTATTTGCTGGCAGGTTATTGTCAGCTCAGCTTAGGAATAGTGTTGATTGCAAATTTCCGTAATGCAAATTTTCATAAAGAGAATTTTCGTAATGCAAATTTTCGTAATATTATAATTTTGCTATATATTCTTGCTTTAGAATATTACGAATATATAGCAATATAGCGAATATTCGAAAAAACGAATATAGAGCAATTTAGCTAATATAGTGCTATAATCATCTTTGTCTAATAGTTGAACTTCTCATCTGAAGTTCAGATTGGAAAAAAATTGCAACTATTAAAAAAAAAAGATTATAGCACTATATTAGCTACATTGTTCTACATTAGTTTTTTTTTTCGAATATTCACCATATTGCTATATATTCTTGTTTTAGAGTATTTAGAATATTCTAAAAAACAAATATATACATTTTTTTAGAATATTCGTCTTTTAAAAAAAAATCTGTACAGTTGTTCCACTTTGCCATACTCCTCCCGACAAGCGTCCCCGTCACCATGGGAAAGCCTGGGGGTTAGAATATACCATCGGATCTGAGTTTTCACTATCTCATTGATTCTCATCACAAAAATTAGCATTATGAAAATTCTCATTACAAAAATTTGCATTATGAAAATTTGCAATCAACACTACTCCTAACAAATATTCGAATTCGCGAATATTCGAGAAATATTCTACAAAATAGTCGCAAAATATCGCAAATTCGAATATGACCCCTGCCGCTCATCACTATTTATCACTGCACCAAATTTATCAATCATCCAGCCTGAACTACAGTGATAAATCTGGTGCACATCTAGACTGCCAGTCTAAGCTTATGCCATCTTTACAAATATTAAATATGAGCCGATGCTCTTGACCAGGGATACCCAACCTTTGGCCCTCCAGCTGTTGTGAAACTACAATTCCCAGCATGTCTGGACAGCCTACAGCTATTAGAGAATGCTGGGAGTTGTAGTTTTGCAATAGCTGGAGTGCCACAGGTTGAGCATACATGTTCTTGACGATGCAAAAGGTTTTCTTTTCATAAATATATTGCTCTTCAACACCACAATAGTATTGCATCAAATTCAATTCTTATAATATCAAAACAATCAGAATAAAATACAACAGCAAATAGGTCAGTTTCATGGTGGTGCATGCAGTGTTAGGCTCTAGCTTCCAGGTCCAAGCAAGATCAATTAAGAGGAATAACTGCAGTACTCAGTAATAGCTTGCTAGCATAGGCGTAACTATAGGGGTAGTAGCCATCACTAATTATGTATCCCCATACTAAGGATGGCGATAAAGTTTGACACTGTGGCAGGACATGGGAGCAATGTCTCCCTGCCCTGCTGTTACCTCTCATAGGCTTCAGTGCCAAGTGCCTGCAGTCTATCAGAGGTCAGCATAGGCGGTGCAATGACATAATCGTCAATGCGCCATCTTAGCCACACAGCATACACTTCAGGAAACAGGCTGGAAGAAGCATGCACTGCTATATAATGTATAATTTTTTATTGGGCACAATACTGTTGGGCCACTATGGGGCATGGTTTCTACTGGTGGCACTAAATTGGGACATTTCTGTACTGCTACACATAAAGTGCATATTTTTGCACTGGGACACATTATGGGTAGCACTATGGGGATATTGGCTGTACTGGGGGCAATAAGAGGGGTATTTTTTGTACTGGCACGCCAAAGAGGGTATTTTGTACCGGCACATAGAATGGGACTTTTTTGTGTAATGGCACATATTTTAAGGGGCATTTTGTGCACTGGAACGCATTATAAGGGGGCATTTTTTGCACTGACATATTATAAGGGAACATTTTTGAATTGGCACACATAATAAGGGTAATCTTTTGTGCTGGCACACATTATAAGGAGTATTTTTTTGTGTTGGTGAACATAATAAGAGATATTTTTGCCTGGCATGCATAAAGGAACATTTTTGTACTGGCACACATTATAAGCACATTTTCTTTGTGCTGGCATACATTATAAGGGGTATTTTTGTATTGGCACAAATTATAAGGGAGTATTTTTCCACTGGCGCACATTATAAGGGGATATTTTTCTATAATAAAGGATATTATAAGGATAATTTCTACTGGGGGACTATGGAGAACATGATTGCTAGTATGGGCACAATGGGGGAATTATTACTATTGGGGGCACTGTTAATAAGTGCACTATGGCAGAGAATTATTACTATTGATGGGACTTTGGGAAGCACTATTACTGTGGATGGAACCCAGACACAGTATCAGCTTGGCACAATTATTTTTGTTGGACATTGTATTTACGGCACTATTAGTGTTAGGCGCACTATTTGCTGGGCACAGCTATTTTTTTTAGGGCACAATAATTCTTGAAGGGGGCACTATCTGTGTAGTATTAGTATTTTCAGGAGGACTGTTTCTGCAGTACAGTATTGGGAAGTACAACGGGCATAGTTTTGTGGCAGAATGTGGTGTTCAGAGGGTGGGAGATGATGGAAAAGTAGGAAACTAAGGAGTCTATTTAACAAACTCTGTAGAGATAGGAGATGGCTGAAAGAAATCATCATGGCAGTCTGGTCTAAATGGAGAAGATGAGCAAAGAGAACCTCTACATCAGAGGAGGTATGTGGTGTTGTATATTTTGTAGCGCTGTAATGTTTTACAAGTATATCTTTAACAGTAAGTCTGGTTGGAAGGGGTTAGGTTGAGAATATATATATATATATTTATATATATATATACAGGGCTTTTTTTTTTGGCGGAACGCACCGGAACGGCATTCCGCCACCTTTTGACATCGCAGCCTGCGATGTATCAGCGGGGAGGGACTGGGAGGAGGAGCTGGGGGCCGGTACGTTCACTGTGCTCCGGCCCCGCAGCTCCAGTAGAGACTTATAAAATGTGTAATTAAATGAATAATGATTCATGCTGCCCCCTCAGTAGTATAACTTTCAATATATTGTACTCACAGGGCTACTGTTATCGTAATGCAGGCCGGCCGGGCAGATGAGCGGCAGCGTCACTGACTGACGTCACGTGCCTGCGCCGCCTACTTCATTCATAAAGTAGGCGGCGCAGGCACGTGACGTCAGTCAGTGACGCTGCCGCTCGTCTGCCTGGCCGGCCTGCATTACGATAACAGTAGCCCTGTGAGTACAATATATTGAAAGTTATACTACTGAGGGGGCAGCATGAATCATTATTCATTTAATTACACATTTTATAACTGTACTGGAGCGGCAATGGGGGGTCTGTGGATGACACTGTTATGGGGTGGGGGGGTCTGTGGATGGCACTGTTATGGGGTGGGGGGGTCTGTGGATGGCACTGTTATGGGGTGGATGGGGGTCTGTGGATGGCACTGTTATGGGGTGGGGGGGTCTGTGGATGGCACTGTTATGGGGTGGAGGGGGGTCTGTGGATGGCACTGTTATGGGGTGGAGGGGGGTCTGTGGATGGCACTGTTATGGGGTGGGGGGGGTCTGTGGATGGCACTGTTATGGGGTGGGGGGGTCTGTGGATGGCACTGTTATGGGGTGGGTGGGTCTGTGGATGACACTGTTATGGGGTGGGGGGGGTCTGTGGATGGCACTGTTATGGGGTGGGGGGGTCTGTGGATGACACAGTTATGGGGTGGAGGGGGGTCTGTGGATGGCACTGTTATGGGGTGGGGGGTCTGTGGATGGCACTGTTATGGGGTGGAGGGGGGTCTGTGGATGGCACTGTTATGGGGTGGGGGGGTCTGTGGATGGCACTGTTATGGGGTGGGGGGGTCTGTGGGTGGCACTGTTATGGGGTGGGGGGGTCTGTGGGTGGCACTGTTATGGGGTGGGGGGTCTGTGGATGGCACTGTTATGGGGTGGGGGGTCTGTGGATGGCACTGTTATGGGGTGGGGGGGTCTGTGGATGGCACTGTTATAGGATGGGGGGGTCTGTGGATGGCACTGTTATAGGATGGGGGGGTCTGTGGATGCCACCCCCAGATCCTCCACCCCATAACAGTGCCATCCCCAGATCCCCCATTAACAGTGCCATCCCCAGATCCCCCATTAACAGTGCCATCCCCATCTGGGGGGTTTCTTTGCTGGGCTGGACTTTTATAGCCCCCCCAAATTTTACTTGCATCCCTGTTCTCTAAAGGGGCGGTTTTAGGGGGCGGTCCTAGGGGTGGGTAGGGGCGATAAGTGAACTGGGTTAGTTACAAATAAAAATAAAAAAGTCAAACACAAAGCTTTTAAGGTTTGCTTCGGATGAGTCCAATAAAACTGTGTCATTTTAATGCACACGTCAGAGAGAAATAGAAGGATACTCACATGACCCAAAGTGGAAGAGGAGGGGTTGGCTTGCCCTGATTGGCTAACTGGCTCACACACAGCCTGCATGAGCTAATCAGTGCTGCTGCGGGCAGGGAGATACCCTAGCAGAACGAATCCAATTTTCCGATAAAATTTGATTTGTAGCGAAGCTTGTGCTTAGTGGTAACAAATCAGATTTTTCTACAAAGAGAAAGTAAAGGAATGAGGGATCACCCATAACAGCCAGACCCTGTGATGTCACAGCCCTTTATAAAGCCATATCCTGTCCGGTATCCATCATTTTCCAGTGAACTTAGTGAAGGTAGAGACATTACAGACGCTAAGGACAATGATTACGAAATACTTTATTTAGAATTTTTATTTTTCTTACCAGTTCAGGAATAGCTTAGTGATAGCGTAGGGATATAATAGGGAGACTTTATCCACACTATAGGGAAGAGAGCAGGGGCCAATTGAACAATGTAAAGCTTGGCTAATAGAGAAGCTATTCTATTACACCTTGCTGCATCTTGCTGCATTAATTGGGGTTAAAAAGTGTTTCAATACTACTGGTTGTTCATATTTATATTCACTTTTATACATACATAAGTAATTCCATTAATCCTTGATTCTGTTATTAGGGTGAAATTTCTGTCTGATACTTCTGATTTTGGAGAGTTCATTTTTTTTTTTATTAATTAGCAAATCTGATAATCCTTAATTGTGGTGAAATTGTGGCCTGATACTACTGATTTTGGGGGGTTAATCTTCTTTTATACTTAAGTAAATCCTTTAATCCTTTATTGTTTAATTGGGGTTAAATTGTGGCCTGATACAACAGATTTTGGGGGTTCACATTATTTTATGCATAGGTAAATCTGTTAATCCTTGATTCTGGGGTAAAATTGCCACCTGATACTACAGATTTTGCGGTGTTCATTTTCTTTTATACATAGGTAAATCAGTTAATCATTGTTGCGGCACCCCATGCATAAATAGGGGTAAAAGCCGTTTAAGAGATATTCTCTTTCCAGATGCAAAGGCAGCTACTAAAGACACCAATCTCCCGAACTGGAAACCATATGAATGCTGCATACAGCCGAATAGGAAAAACCATATGAAAGGTTTACACTCCTAGCAGTCGGACTGGAATAGCATAGAATCCCCCCAAGAACGAGACCAAGCTCTGTGTTGAGGGTAAAGCAGTAGACAGCCAGAGCTGTGTGTTTATTGTTCTGATATACACATTCTTACACATTAGTACCACCCACAGGGTTTTGTAAAACAACCAGTAACCCCGTACAATACACTCAGACACTCCCACACAAAATCCTCCCCTCTGCCTGTGATACAATTACCTTACACAATGGGTTAATGTAATTATTACAGGCAGGAGCATACACAGTTTTACACAATGTCTTCTGTCCTGGAGATAATTGGGAAGTAATCCAATTTATCTCCAAGGGCAGAGGCAAAACTCCATTAGCCACATGGTAGCAAAAGACAATAAAAGAAATAAGAATATTTAAATGTGCAGCTATTGCATAAAACATAGACATTTAACATATCCCCAGATGGCTTGGATCTGAGCGCTCAATATATCCGAACAGCGCTCAGATGCCACAAACACAGTCAACCAGGCTTCTCCAGCACCCAGTGGTGAGGTTGGTTTTGCCACAATCATTAATTGTGTAATTAGGGTGAACTTGCTGCATGATACTACAGATTTTGGGGGTTCATGTTTTTTTTATTCATAAGTAAATCAGTTAATCCTTGATTGTATAATTGGGGTGAAATTGTGGCCTGATACTACAGTTTTTTTTGGGGGGTTCACCTAGTTATTTTACATAAATAATTCCATTCATCCTGGATTGTGTAATTGGGGTGAAATTGCGGCCTGATACTACTGATTTTGGAGTGTTCACATTGTTATTTTAGATAAATAATTCCATTCATGCTTAATTGTGTAATTTCTGTGAAATTGCTGCCTGATTCTACTGTTTTGGGGTGTTCATGTTCTTTTATACATACAGTACAGACCAAAAGTTTGGACACCTTCTCATTCAAAGAGTTTTCTTTATTTTCATGACTATGAAGGCATCAAAACTATGAATTAACACATGTGGAATTATATACATAACAAACAAGTGTGAAACAACTGAAAATATGTCATATTCTAGGTCTTTCAAAGTAGCCACCTTTTGCTTTGATTACTGCTTTGCACACTCTTGGCATTCTCTTGATGAGCTTCAAGAGGTAGTCCCCTGAAATGGTCTTCCAACAGTCTTGAAGGAGTTCCCAGAGATGCTTAGCACTTGTTGGCCCTTTTGCCTTCACTCTGCGTTCCAGCTCACCCCAAAGCATCTCGATTGGGTTCAGGTCCGGTGACTGTGGAGGCCAGGTCATCTGGCGCAGCACCCCATCACTCTCCTTGATGGTCAAATAGCCCTTACTTTCAAAGTTTTCCCAATTTTTCGGCTGACTGACTGACCTTAATTTCTTAAAGTAATGATGGCCACTCGTTTTTCTTTACTTAGCTGCTTTTTTCTTGCCATAATACAAATTCTAACAGTCTATTCAGTAGGACTATCAGCTGTGTATCCACCTGACTTCTCCTCAACGCAACTGATGGTCCCAACCCCATTTATAAGGCAAGAAATCCCACTTATTAAACCTGACAGGGCACACCTGTGAAGTGAAAACCATTTCAGGGGACTACCTCTTGAAGCTCATCAAGAGAATGCCAAGAGTGTGCAAAGCAGTAATCAAAGCAAAAGGTGGCTACTTTGAAGAACCTAGAATATGACATATTTTCAGTTGTTTCACAATTGTTTGTTATGTATATAATTCCATATGTGTTAATTCATAGGTTTGATGCCTTCAGTGTGAATCTACAATTTTCATAGTCATGAAAATAAAGAAAACTCTTTGAATGAGAAGGTGTGTCCAAACTTTTGGTCTGTACTGTAAGTAAATCCATTCATCCTTGATTCTAGGGTGAAATTGCTGCCTGATACGACAGATTTTTGGGGTTTCACACTGTAATTTTACAGAAATAATTCCATTCATCCTTGATTATGTATTTGGGGTTAAATTGCGGCCTGATACTACATATTTTGTGGGTTCACATTGTTCTTTTACGTAAACAATGCCATTCATCTTTGATTGTGTTATTGGGATGAAAATGCGGCCTGATACTACTGTTTTTCTGGGTGTTCACATTCTTTTATACATAGATCAATTCATCCTTGATTCTGGGCTGAAATTGTACTGTTTTTTTTATACTTACAGTTACTGTTACAGTACAGTATGGCCGACAGACAGGGCCTTCTAATAGAAGGGGCAGTGGCAAAAATGTTTCTGGAGCTGGCAGAAGTAGCAGCAGAAGAAGCAGGATGGTAGCAGCAGTCGCAACAACAGGCCACAGCTTCCATTGTCATCCAGCAGTGGTGTTTTGACCAGCAACCCAGCTGTCCTTAAATGATTGACTCGATTTTCAACATCATCTTAACTGACATCAGACACCCCCAGCCAGGAGTCAGTTGTTACCTCTGACACAACACTTGGTTGTCATCACCCAGGAACAAGCTCAATGCCCCCACCTGCCCTGAACCTGCCTCTTTCATTTTCTGTTCCTTCTGCTTAGCAAGTACTGTATCCTGTCGACTCTGCTCTGCTTATCAGAAAGGACAAGCTTATTGAGCGGATACTACCTAGCCAAGATTTGGAGGAGAGATCTGCTGCTTCCTCCTGTAGGTGGGCAAGTAGTGATGATGAGAGTTGCTTGAGAGCAGGTGTTGCGAGTGGTAAGACACGCAGCCCTGAGACTGTTAAGGAGGACATCAGTGACATGCAGACAGTAGTGGATAATGATCTAGCCGATCGTACATGGGAGCTGGGTGAAGAAGGGGCTCTATCATCATCATCAGGGAATGAGGGTTGCAGCTTGTGCATGAGGCCGTGGCTGAGCCAACAGGGTGGTGAGTCAGCAGGGTGGCAGCAGTGTGAGGTCTTGAGCCAAACGTGCCTGGGGTAGACCATCTGCTAATCAGGAGCCTACCTGTTTGGAAAACAAATGGTGCATGGCTTCATCGAGGCAATCAGCACACAGTGGGGGGAAGGGAAATACCATAATCGTCAGTGTGAGAATTTTTCATCAAGTCGCCCGGAGGACGTCAGCGTGGCCACGTGTAGAATGTGGGTAGAAGATGAAGCATGGCCAGGGTGCCAATGTTGGCACCACGGCCTTGCATCAACAAATGCAGCATCACCATAAAGTGGCCTAGGGAAACTGGAGCTAATGTGTACAGCCTGAGGCATCTCCTAGCAGGCTGGAACCCTTTTCCAGCAGTCAAGGTTCCACCACCTCAGCAGAAGGGAGCTGTGGTTTATTACCATCATCTACTGGTCCTGATGCTCCTCCTCCTACTCCTCGCTACTCATTTTGCTAGCAATCGATAACTGAGGTGATTGCAAAAATAACAGTATGCGGAGGGGCGGAGCTAGCGCTGGACGGAGATGGCCTCATGAAAACCTAGCTCCATGTACTAAAGCGCCCTTAAAGCCTGGCATTACAGCTATAAGATAGACGATGGTCAAAATTGGAAACCCCCGGGCGGAGCTAGCGCCAGACCGGAATAGACGTGTGCGCTTGAGCTCTGCTGCTCAGACCCGGCTTTATATCAGCTAACGTTAGCTGTTCGGCATAAATAATGGGCAAAATTGGCCAGCAGAAAGCAGGGGACTCGTCCCTCTCCCACAAGCATTCGACAAACTGTGGAGATATGGACAAGTTCATCAAAAAAGCTGCTGCAATCTGTGCAGCGCGGGAAGCAAAGATGGCGCCGGAGCCAGGCAGAGAAACGGAGGAGAGTGAGGCCGAGCTACAAGCTGACGGCAGCGATGTGGAAGACCACAGACACCGCAAACACCTCCCGATCTCCAGAAAATATCTGGACTCTGCGTTGCAAAGAGCAATGGAGCCGCTCGTTAGTGAACTCTCCTCTCTAAGACAAGACGTCAGACATGTAGGCGGCAGGGTGAAAGCCCTAGAAAACAAACAGGTCGCGATCCTGGATTTCCAGGCGGCAGCAGCCATTAGCCTACAGAAATCTCAATGACGCGTTCAATGCCCTGGAGGACCAGGAGAATCGTGGGAGAAGAAACAACCTACATTTTAGAGGGGTCCCAGAGACAGACTCTTCTCAAGACTCTTCAGCCATTGTTAAAGAGATATGCAAGGGTTTACTGGGCCCAGAACGCTCTGCTTCTATATTGATTGAGAGAGCTCATCGGGCTTTGCGTCCGAAACCAAAGGGCAATGAGCCCCCTAGAGATATCATCTACCGATTTCTCCACTTCCAAGATAAAGAAGCTATAATTACCAAAGCATGTCTGCCAGGTGGAGCAATTTCAAGATCTAGCTCCGATGACTCTTCAGAAAAAAAGGACTCTCAAGCATCTCACAGATTGGCTCAGAAGCCATAAAATCCTTTACCGATGGCAGTTCCCGTTCGGATTGTCCTTTTCCCATCAAGGCAAGTGGATCACCATCAAGTCTCACCTGGACTTAGGCCCTGCATTTGATCTTCTGGATATTAACCCCCTGGACATTGAGGATTGGGACGCTGTCCAGGACCTAACATCATTGCCGAAACTTCCCAGAGTGGTGCCATTTGAAACAAAAGGCACCCCCAAAGCCCAAAGGCAAAAGGAGAAGAAAAATCAGCCTCTCACCCCAAGACGCATAGCTACTGACGTCTTCTGAAATCAAGAATCGCTATATCTCCTCACCCTTTGTCCCGAATGGTGAGTATAAGCCTTCAATCTTCCCTCCCTATATCCCTGCCCTTGTTGCCTCTATATATGTCTCGAGGTATACTCCCTGACTCTCCCCCTTTCTCTCTTTCCTTGAGGTTAAACCTGATATTCCGGGACTAATATCAAGAGTAATATCCAGTTTTCTGTTATTTTAACTTTATATGTACTTAGCACTCTTTAGCTATATACTGTCTTAAGAGTCGCCAGGCTAAAATATGTATTCAACCTCTCCTGACCTCCACAAGGCTGTTGCCTAATAACAAGATGTCGAAAGACATATTCTGTTTCTTAACTTACCTGTAGGTGTACTGCCTTGTCGAGTTCTTGGAGCCGTCCAGCCATCTTGGACACTCAACATTTCCTGGTTGATGCGGTGAGGTATACCCGACTATGTAATGCATTACGATTTTTCCTCTGTATGATGACGCTTGTTGTGGCTGGCTTCTTAGTGCCTTGCGATATGCATTATATTACCAGGCTATGTTGAGCTCTCAATGTTATTTGCCGTAATACCCGGCGGCATATCACATCATACTTTTCCTTCATTACAGATACCCACTGTATATCTGAATTTGTATTGCTCTGCTTTGCTTTGGGTGCCTCAAAGATATGTTAAACTATGTATTCTGCTTTCCATGACCACTACAATGCAGTCTACCTGGTGACATTGTACCCTACATTTTATTATGTCCACTAACATATCTGGTAGGGAATAACCTTGTGAGGCTCTTCAAACCGTCCAGTTTTAGTATATACACAGCATTTCCTAATCATCACAGGGCGGTGTACCAGATAACACTGAGCACTAAAATATGTATTCAGCAATTCCTAGCGGTATTCCCAACTACACATTGCTTCAGTGCTCTTTTTATCTGCGATGACTCACTGTGTAGACGGCACCATACAGTAATTCCATACTATGTTCTCAGTGCCTTCGGGCTAACTTATGTATTTAGCAACCCCTGGCGGTGTTCCCGACTGCACATTGCTTCAGTACTCTTTTTCTCTCTGAGTTGACTCACTGTGTAGCCAGCACTATAATGCCATACTATGTTCTCAGCGCCTTAGGGCTAAATTATATATTCAGCGGCCCCTGGCTTAATTCTATTCCACCTGTAAAATTTGGCCCCATCGGGTTATTACTCCAAATCCCAATTATCCATACCCCTGAGTCATACGACCTGAAGTTCTCCATTAAATCAGGACATTCTCTAATCCTCTTGTCACCATACTTACTATATTTCGCTCCCTCCCCTTTCACCCCCATACCATCACCTCTACCCACATTACTCATCTGTATGCTTCCTTCCCTTCCTTTATTTACCATTAGACCAAGCGATCTACTAAGGGAATTTAAAGTTTCAACACGCCTATTCTCTTTTATCCTCTATATGCTATAGATCAACGCGAGCGCGCTTATATGATAATAGGACGTAAGAAGAGCGGGGTCATATTTTGGCAAATGCCACTTCCCCCCTCTCTCCAGGTCTCCTTCCCAAGACCTATCCGGTTATTTATGTTCTCGTTTTTCCTGTGTTCATTTTTTTTATGTTTTACTATTTCTCATACAGGGTTTCTCAGTAATTGAAGCTGTGTCCATCCGAGACGGGTCCATCCCATCACCAAGACTTCGACCTTAATATCTACTAGTCAGGACCAGACGTTAAGTACCCTAAATTAATTTCAATATTGTAACAAGCTCTCAGGCTTACATGTTCCAAGCATTTTGCCCTCTCCTCCTTTACCCCCATGATGGGCTATTAAATTGCCTCTTATAAACGTTAAGGGCTGCAATTCACCTTCCAAGCGGAGCTAGATTTTCGGGATCTTGAGGAAAGATAAAGCGAACATAGTTTTCCTGCAGGGAAACACACTTTAAGACCAGCACTTCCCAACCTATCCTTTTCATTCTACCCTAATTGGTACCATTGTGGTTACCTATGTCAAACTCTAGAGGAGTAGCATTGGCTTTCAGGGCAAGGTCCCCTTTATCTTAGATGATCAATTATGTGACCCTGATGGTCGTTTTATAATGAATAAAGGGAAGATAGGTCAACACCTTTATACCTTTGTGAATATTTATGCCCTGAATAGTTGCCAGATACCCTGGCTTAAATCTTTATTACTAAAATTGGAATCTTTTAGAGATGGCGTACGTGTTGGGAGGAGACTTAAATCTTGTTCTCAACTCCCTCATCGATTCCTCTTCCCGTAAAATCTGCCCAATCCCAGAAGGGCATGCGCTCTCTGCTGCGTACTCTAGCCAAAGCTCATTCGATTGATGTCTGGCGTACCATGCACCCAGATTCTCGAGATTATACCTTTTACTCACCACTACATAAGTCATATCAAAGATTAGACTATCTATTTGTTTCAAAGGAACATCTCCAGTTGTGTTCTAGGGCTGATATAGGTTCTATAATCCTATCAGACCATTCCCCCATATTTCTCCAAATGAAGTCCCCCCTTAACCATAGACCCACTAGCCATTGGCGATTTAATGAACAGCTCATTAGCACGCCAGATACTTTACTACAAATTGCACCCCTGAGGTCTCACCACAGACAATTTGGGACGCCCATAAAGCGTGTATAAGGGGCCACTGTATTAGCCTGGGGACTCACCTTAAAAAAGAGAGACAAAAACAGATAGATTCCCTGCATGAAAAAAATCTATTCCCTGGAAAGTGCTCATAAAAAGTCTCTGTTAGAATCTCACTTACAGGAACTATCCTCGTGTAGGGCCTCCCTCAAAAACCTTTTAAATGTTGCCTCTGCCAAGCTCTTCTGCACTCACCAATATAAAATATTTGCGCACGGAAATAAAGCCTCCCCTTTATGATGTCCAGGCTCAAACGTAGGAACTAAATAACTATGTACATGAATTGAAAACCCCAGAGGGTGACCTAACTTTTGAATCAAATAAAATAGCTTCCTTATCAGGGATTATTACGAATCTCTTTATCCCTCAATCCATCACATTCTCTTCGGGTAACACGGAATTTGCGACGCCTTCTAGTATATACTTAGAAGGTTTGACCCTCCCTTCACTCTCGGAACAGGACAGAATCCACTTAGCTTCTCCATTTTCATCTGAGGAACTTTTGGAAGCCATCAAAAACTCCCCCAGAGGAAAATGCCCAGGTCCTGATGGACTCCCTACACCATACACCATGTCTTTTCATGAAGAACTGATTCCACACCTTTTACCAGTTTATAATAACTCTCTACAGGGTGTGCCATTATCTACTGATATGACCAGAGCCACATTCACTAATTCCAAAGGAAAGTTAAAGACCACTCTTTATGCTCCAACTACAGGCCCATTTCCCTTCTTAATATAGATTTAAAACTTTTAGCCAAGATGCTGGCAAACAGATTGGCGAAGCTACTGCCCTCACTAATCCACAGAGATCAAGTGGGGTTTGTGAAACACAGAGAGGGTAAAGATAATACAGCCCGAATACTCAATATCATCCACTATGTTAAGAGAAAAGGCCTCCCCCTAGTCCTTTTTAGCACAGACGCTGAGAAGGCTTTCGATATAGTCAACTGGTCTTTTATGTATTCAGCGTTGCGATCTCGCAATTTTCCTCCCCCTTTTATGCACGCCATAGAAGCTATGTACTGTCATGCCTGTTGAGGAAGGGTTGAGACGTATGCATATATATCCATGCATGCCTGCAAACACGTGCGGGCATGTATGGTATATATATGCATACATTAACCACCGCATCATGGGGTGATGTGTGCAGATGTGCCAAGCATCTGCGCACGTCTGCCCATGGTGATCCCCAGGGGCTCATGGTGGCCCCTGTGGGAAATATGTGGTCCCTGGAAGCTGTGCCCCCTTATATTAGTATATATATGTGCCCCCTTATATGTGTCCCCTTATAGTTAGTATATATTTCCTGTATGACCGTGTATATATTGGCCCTGTATGGTAAGTGGGGACATATGCATGTCCCCTGTATGTGATGCCCCAGATATATGCGAGGGTGTGTGTATATATAGATATGTGTGTATGTATTTGCACACGTGTCTATGTATATACACTTATGTCAGCATGACAGTATGTATGTGGGCTTATTGCTGCCCATTCATACCCCCGGTTTTGTATGTGTATGTGTTTATAGATGTGCCCCTAGCATCTGTGGATATATATATGTATATATGCAATTCCAACTCTTATCTACAGAGTTGTTTAGAGAAAAACTTGTGCTGATAGCCTGTAGGATAACAGCTGATTAGCATCTAGTCCCCTTTTGTTCTGGCCCCATACAATCAGACTCTCTGGCACCGTTCGTGAGAGGGCCTTCTAACCAGAGACATCATAACCTGTTTTCCACACCTCTGCCCCATGGCCATGCCCATTACTCCCAGCATTTTTGGGACTAGGGGGGAGGACTAAGGCACACTATGATGTCACATGCCTGAGGAAGGAGGAGGGGGGCTGGTTTTGGGCTATAAAGCCCCAAGCAGGGCAGAGGCGCGGTCTCTTGGATTCCTGGACTGCAATGAGAGACACATGGGAGCTGCCCCCTGAAGGATGGCTGAGTACCCCTTTTCCCTCCAGACCCCTAATACACCTGCCCTGATTCACCCCTTCCCTGCCACCAACTCTGCCCTGTAGTCTGCCTGCATACCCCAGTAGTAGCTGCTGCTAAGGAATGTATGTGTATTGTACAGCTAGAGTGTGGGGTGGAATTGAGAATTGTCTAGTGTAGTGAGGTCTGTATTGTGGTGTGTGCGTCTATATATATATATATATTTATAACGATTGATCTATAAATATATATAGATATAGCGTATAATTAGACTTGTATTGTTGTATCCAAACCCCTACTCCCCTGAATAACCCCTGGGCCTCACTGTACACTTGTAGGGTATTAACCCCCTGCATTGCTGAATCCCCTTATACTTGCAAGGCATTAACCCTTGCCTTGTTTGTGTCCCTATGTGCACCCTGGGCCCTGATTATGTGCACCCTGGGCCCTGATTATGTGTACCCTGGGCCCTGATTAACCCTTGACTTGTTTGTGTCCCTGGTACTGGGCACCCTGGTCCTACTGTACACCCTGGCCCATGATCCTAACCCTGTTACCCCTGGCAACCCCATTACACCCCTTGTTACCCTTGGTCCCTTGCCTGCAACCCCATTACACCCCTTGGTACCCCTGGTCCCTTGCCTGGTTACCCCTATCACTCCTGGTAACCCTTCACACCCCTGATACCCTGTTCCCCCTCTGGTTAACCCCTGCCATACCCCTATGGAGCTGGTTCCTACACCCCTGATCCCCTGATTAACCCCACTGATAACCCCTGGTTTCCCTGCTGTGTCCCTGATCCCTGCTGTACCCATGGATAACCTCAGCACTCACTTACAAGTAACCCTTGCAGTGCTGAATCTATTGTGTCTGTGGCCTGCACTCCCCTGCAGTGCCACTGTTAACCCTTTGTACCCCGGGACAGTGCAGATGGGTGGGTTATTGTTAATATTACTTGTATGTGTGAACAGTTAAGATAGTTGATGGGTGGAATTGGGAATGTGTAGTGTAGTTTAGGATTGTATATTTAGTGCTGTATTGTTAGTGTATTGCGTGCGTAGTGTATTGTAAGTAATAAATACTGTGTTACTTGTAACTATCTGTGTAACGTGTAGTTATTGGCGATAGTTAGTTAGTAAGGCGCATGCAGCTAGCGTAGCGATCAGTGTAAAGCATAGCGAAAGTATTGTGTTATTGTTATATAAAGGCATAAATAGGCGGAGTTATCACTAGACGGCTCCTCCCATTTATGAATATTAATTATTGATATTTGCAAAAATATTAGTGATTATTATTCCCCCTTTACAATGCCTCAGCATCAGTCCGGGTTAATGATACCCTGTCTGACCCCTTTAAGATATGCAATGACACTCGTCAGGGATGCCCCTTATCCCCCCTCCTGTTTGTCCTCGCCCTAGAACCTCTTCTACAGACCATCCGGATGGATAGGGATATCCAGGGAATATCTCTTGGGGACCAACAACACAAAATTGCCGCCTTCGCGGATGACTTGCTTTTAGTAGTAAGCAACCCCGAAACAGCTCTTCCCAGGATCTATGGCCACCTGGAAACATATGGATCTCTCTCCAATTTCAAGGTGAACCACAACAAATCACTTATAATTTCCACTGGCCTTAAAAACTCTGTTAAGATGCACCTTGAGGCATGTTCACCTGGTCTTCCCCTTTCTTAACATACCTAGGTGTGAAAATAAGTACAGACTCAAACCAACTATTTAACTTGAACTATATCCCTCTCCAGAATAAATTGGCAGAGGACTTAACTTCCCTGGATGTCCCTACACTTTCGAGGTTCGGGAGGAAAAATATCCTGCTTTCTCTCATTATTCCTAAACTTACTTATCTTCAACAGACCCTACCAATTCCCGTTCCCCAACATATTACTCCAAACTTAGATCCTTGTTCCGATCCTTCGTATGGAACAATAAAAAGGCTAGAATGTCCTATAAATCTCTGTCTTACCCGAGGGAGAGAGGTGGTATATCCTTACCAGACCCCGAATTATATGGCAGAGCTGTCTTACTCACCAGAGCAGTAGATTGGTTATCTGCCCCTAAACAGAAATCCTGGGTCCCGATGGAAGAATCCTTGTTTGGACTTCCTTTCAGAGCGGCTTTACTGGGTCGCATGTCCCAAGTGTCTCTTCATCCAAATTTCACCCCAGATTTTTTAGGACGTTAGAAGGCTTAGAAGTTTAGAAGCAATTCTTCAAATTTTTAAGAAAATTGCCAAAACCCACTTTTTAAGGACAGTTCAGGTCTGAAGTCACTTTGTGCGGCCTACATAGTGGTACCCCCATAAATGACTCCATTGTAGAACTACACCTCTCAAGGTATTCAAAACCGATTTTACTAACTTAGTTTAACCCTTTAGGGCGTTCCACAAGAATTAAAGGAAAATGGAGATCAAATTTTTAAATTTCACTTTTTTGGCAGATTTTCCATTTTAATCAATTTTTTTCTTTAACACATCGATGGTTAACAGCCAACAAAAACTCAATATTTATTACCCAGATTCTGCGGTTTACAGAAACACCCCACATGTGGTCATAACTGCTGTATAGGCACACGCAGGCGCAGAAGAAAAGGACTCCACATGGTTTTTAGATGCCATGTCCCATTTGAAGCCCCCTGATGCAGCCTTACAGTAGAAACTCCCAAGAAGTGACCCCATTTGGAAACTAGGGGATAAGGTGCCAGTTTTATTAGTACTATTTTTGGGTACATATGATTTTTTGATCATCATTATAACACTTTATGGGGCAAGGTGACCAAAAAATGGTTGTTTTAGCACAGTTTCTATTTATTTATTTTTACAACAGCGTTCACCTGAGGGGTTCAGTCAAGTGACATTTTTATAGAGAAGATTGTTACGGACGTGGCGATACCTAATTGAATACTTTTTCTCATTTATTAAAGATTTACAGAATAATAGCATTTTTGAAACAAAAAAATATGTTTTAATGTGTCCATGTTCTGAGAGCTATAGTTTTTTTTATTTTTTGAGAGATTTTCTTATGTAGGGCTCATTTTTTGGCGGGATGAGGTTTTATTGGTACTATTTTGTGGGACATACGCATTTTTGATCACTTGGTATTGCACCTTTTGGTGATGCAAGGTTGAAAAAAATAGCTTGTTTTGACACAGTTTTTTTTTTTTTTACGGTGTTCACACCCGAGGGGTTAGGTCATGTGATATTTTTATAGAGCTGGTTTTTACGGACGCGGCAATACCAATATGTCTATTTTATTTTATTTTTTCTATTTTTAACATTTTTTTTTTATTCCTTACTTGGGGACTTTTTTTTTTACATTGTGAAACTTTTTTTTTTTCAACCTTTTATTTTAATTTTTTTATTTTACACTTTTCGTCCCCCATAAGGTCATACAAGACCTCTGGGGGACATTTACTTCACTTTTTTTTTTTCACTGTTAATTTCTCCTGTAACTGGGGCTGACATAGTAGCCCCAGTTACAGGACAAATACACCCTAGAGAGGCTGTACAGCAGCAATCCAGCGCTGTACAGCCTCAGAGCAGGGCTGATCGAGGTCTCTGGAGGACCTCACACAGCCCTGCACTCTCCGGTCCCGGCGGTCACATGACCGCCGGGCCGGAACAGGAAGCGCATAGCGCTTCCTTCTCTGCAGACACAGTGCTCGGTGAGCGCTGTGTCTGCAGCGATCCTGAAGGCAGGGACACCTGGGCACTGTCCCTGCCTCCTCTCTGGGTTGCCCTGCTGTCACTGACAGCGGGCAACCCGATCAGCAGCTGCACGATTAGCGTGGCAGCTGCTATTTTCTGAAAGGACGTTTTAAAACGTGCTTTCAGAAATAGAGGTCCACCCATAGGACGTTATATCCTATGGGCGGACGGAAAGCGGTTAAGAAGCAGCCTTCCTACGGAGATTAGTCGGTCTAAGATATGACGGATCTTTATAGTAATGGCCAGCTACTCTCCATAAAGGAAATAAGTGATCTCTTGAAAACACCCTGCCCCAACTTTGTTGGGCTTCACTTTCTACGGGCCTACATGTCTCAAAACGCCATCTGCACACCTTGCTACGCCCCATAACTTGGTTTGAGGACATTATCTCTCAAGACTCCACACCTCATAAATTGATATCACAGTGGTATAACAGATTGAGGACTCCTCGGTTCGCCCTAACGCCAGCTTTTATTAGATTATGGGAAAAAGACTTAGATAAATGTTTATCCCCGGTTGATACCATTACTATTTTTAACTCCTCACACAAGGCCTCGAGATGTGTCAAGATCCAGGAGAATAATTACAAAATTATCACAAGGTGGTATAAAACCCCTGACAAGACATGTTTTTACTCGACTTCAGCCTCTGACACATGTTGGAGATGCTTAGAGCAGAGAGGCACTTTCCTCCACATATGGTGGACATGCCCAATTTTGTTAAAATGGTGGGATAAGATTTTTCAAACATGTAATGAGATATGTGATCTAATATTACTCCAACACCTGAAGTAGCTCTCCTGAATCTTTTCCCCGCGAGACCCTCCTTCACCTAATTTGACGCTCTTTAAACATCTAATAAATGCTGCCAAACTGTTGATCCCTCTATTATGGTTATCAGACCGATGTAACTTCTATAGAACAGTGGTTCCAGAAAATTGACCAGATTTATCGTCTAGAAGAGTTGTCCTCATAGGAACTGAGATCTCACCACAAATTATAAAGGTCTGGGAGCAATGGATCTCCTCTAGAGGCTATTAGACAATATCCTGTGGTTAGTGTTCTTTCAGGGAACTTTTTCCTGTAAGCTAGCTACACCTCAATTCTGTCCCTCCCCTTTCCTCACCCCCTTATTTGCAAATTCTACAGAGGACAAAGCCCTCCCCACTTTGACCCGTCTCGGATGTGATGTGATGCGATATGATGTGATGCGATGTGATACACAGCTACACTTCAACGCAATGACTGATGTCCACTATTCATCCTTTCCATTTGATGTCTTTTTATGGACTGCCTTAATGATAAAACTGCATTAATTATTATATACTTGACAGACCTGTTTTCTGTTCATGACCTATGCGAGAGTAGTGGGGACCTGTCTTCCCCCCACTATTCTAATCCTGTATTTTATTGATTTGCTCAATAAAAATTGTTTAAAACTCAAAAAAAATAAAATAATAATTGGAAACCCCAAGACAGGGGAACATACCGGCCACTCAAAATCTGGACCAAGCGGCGGAGACTTGGAGAAATTCATAAAGAAAGTCGCTGCTGCTTATGTCTCCAGAGATCCTAAGATGGCACCGGCAACACCACGAGTGGCAAGCCAGAGACAACCGGAAGATGCGGGAGCAACTTGTGGAGGTGAGAGTGAAGCAGATAATCTCCCCATATCCCGATCATACCTAAAATATATCTTAGCATCTTCTCTGTCATCCGCTCTGGAACCGCTAAGTGCAGACCTGTCTGCCATAAAGCAAGATGTCCGCCAGATAGGGTCAAAAGTTGAATCCCTAGAAAACTCTCAAGCGCAAATCATACAACACCAAGCAGCAGTTTCACATCGCCTGCATGTGGTCCAAAATAATCTTAATATTATGTACAACGCGATTGAAGATCAAGAAGATCGGGGAAGACGCAACAACCTGCGTTTCCGTGGTATCCCAGAATCAGTGGGTGCAGGCGACATCCCTAACACAATTACTCAAATATGTCTGCAACTTCTGGGGCCAGATTCAGCACATGAAATCATACTGGAAAGAGCTCACAGAGCCCTGCGCCCGAAACCGCCATCACATGAGCCACCAAGGGACATAAATTGTAAGTTCCTGAGCTTTCCCGTGAAAGAAGCCATATCAACCAGAGCACGTTATGCTAACAACATAGTGTGGGATGGCCATGAAATATGTGTATTTCAAGATCTTGCTCAGTCTACATAAAAAAAAAAGAAGAGCACTCAAGCCTCTGACAGACTGGTTAAGGTCTCATAAGGTTATTTATAGATGGTCCTTTCCATTTGGCCTATCCTTTGTATATGAGGGGCGCAGAATTCAGATATCCTCCTTCTGCGATTTAACAGCCGCCTAAGACTTATTACAGATAGAACCGCTGGCTATCTCCAACTGGGATCCCGTCCAAGAGCTGATGGATCTTCCTGAAATACCAAGACAAGACCCATGGGAAAGGCAACGTACTCCCAGATCTGGAAGAGAAAAGAGAGACAAAAGAAATACTACACCCAGAAGACTTCAAATAGGAGACTGACCTGATTAAGCATTACTTGTTGGTTATGTATAAAATGTCTTCTTAAATAGGGCCTGATCTCCTTTCCCTTCTCATGTCTTGTCGACTATATTTCTCCTTCTCATCTCCTACCCTGTCTATCTAATATATCTGATCGTATGACCCGATCCTCACTCTATTTTAGGGTGCTGTAACACAATACTGGTTATACTTCCCCCCTTCCTCAATCTTCTATTACCATCCACTTTCTATACTACCTGATACAAATCTCACTAAAAAGGCTCTTCATGTTGAAAGTAGCCTTATGGTTTATTCCTTGTTTTTGGTTGTTTTGTTTTAATCCAAATTTTTGTTGCAGTGAATGCTACTTAACCTGTGACTACCCAGAATTATCGCAGTGGAAGTACAGCAGAGTCCTTTCGCTTCACCTTGGGAGGCTGAGTATACAATTTAAAAATCTATATTATAAAACATGCCAAATAAATAGATTGCTCCACCCACGAACACAACCGATATCTCATGGCTAATCTCAAAATATCCTCTTATAATGTGAAAGGATTTAATTCTCCATCCAAGAGATGCCAAATCCTCTCTCATTTGAAGAAAATGGACTGCTCAGTCCTCCTATTACAAGAACCCCACTTTAAATTCAACCATTACCCAAATCTTTCCTATTCAAGATTCCCTACTTGGTTCCATTGTGGTTCAGACTCATCAGCCTTCAGAGGTGTAAGTGTGGGATTCAGCAAAGATACTCCTTTCCAATATTGTAACCATATTCAAGACCCCGAGGGTAGATATATTCTTGTGAAAGGCAATCTAGCTAACCAGACGTACACATTTATCAATATATATGCCCCTAATACTAACCAATTAGCCTGGTTTAAAGCTCTATTTCCACTTATACAATCCTTTAGCGAAGGGGTTGTTGTCATGGGAGGGGATTTTAATATCACGCTAGAAACCCAACTGGATTCATCCTCACAAAGATCCGCTCTGTTTCAGAAAGCCCTTAAAAATATACGCAAAAGCCTTCATGACTCTAATCTGATTGATACTTGGAGAACGTTAAATCCCTCTGATCGTAACTACACCTTTTTCTCCAATGTACATAGATCCTACCAGAGACTTGATTATTTATTCATCTCAAAAGAACATTTATATCTCTGTCAGGACACACAAATAGGATCTATTCATTTATCAGACCACTCGCCTGTATTCCTGAAGATATCCACACCTGAACAAGCTCCTAGAGCCTTCAAATGGCGTCTCAATGAACAATTGATATCCTCTGATACCCAAAGGGAACGGGTTCAGGAGCTTTTAGATGAATACTTCCTATTGAATTCCCTCCCAGAAACTTCCCCCCATGTATTGTGGATGCCACAAAGCATACATTAGAGGCCAATTCATTAGCATTGGTGCTAGACTCAAAAAAGAAATGGTAACACAGCTGAGATACACAAATTAGAACTCCTTCACAAACAATCCTTAATCGCCAACCACTTATCCAAATTGACAGACCTCAGATCAGAACTCAAAAACCTTCTTAATACTGCCTCGGCCAAATACTTTCTACACTTCCAATATAAATTCTTCGCACACACGGTGATAAAGCATTTAAATTTATGATGAGCGAATTAAACAGAGAAAAGCCCATAACTTAATTTGTAAAGTTCACAAACCAAATGGGGATATAGTGATAACAACAAAAGAAATAGCCCATCAATTCCACAATTTTATAGCGAGCTACTGTATATAACATACCCCCAAAAGAACCTGAGAGAGGTCCAACCTCCTACCACAACCCCATCGACATCTTTCTTAACTCCCTAAAGCTCCCCAAATTAAAGAATACCAAAATAGAAACCCTACAATCTCTTCACTGAAGAGGAACTCCTAAATGCTATAAAGAGCCTCCCCAAGGGTGAAGCCCAAGGACCTGAAGGTCTCTAAGCCCTTTATTATCGCTCATTCAGTAAAACTATACTCCCCCACCTATTGGCTATATGTAACCAATCACTACAGGGATCTCCTCTTACAGCAGACATGACTAGGGCACATATAACAATAATACCTAAAGAAGGAAAGGATCCAGGTCACTGCACGAACTATCGTCCCATATCGCTTCTAAATTTCGACCTAAAATTATTGGCTAAGATTTTAGCAATCCGTCTATCCGCCTATTTTGTCACGGCCTCGGTGCGTGCCGCGACATTTTCGCCGCGCATGCTGGTTGCCGGTGGCAACTTGTTTTTATGCATGTGCGTGCCCTTTCCCTTTTAGGAGGTTTTTTTCTTTTCCCTGCTTTGGAGTGCACGGGGTTAAGGTGTGCTTGGTAGGTGTGGTGGGTGTGACCTCAGGCCTCCTATATGTTGGTGTGGTGGAGCCTGAATGTCAGTTTGGTTTGTTTGTCAGCTTGGTGTGGAGCTCTGCTCCTGGGCTGAATGATACTGTCTGTGTGAGCTATCCTTTTTTGTTTTATTGTCGTTCCTTTTATAAGTCACTTTTTGAAAACCTTTAATCTGGTCAATACTTAAATGGTTCCAAAACATAAGTTGTTGGAAGCCTCCTGTTCAGTGTGTGACACCCTGAGGGATACACCAAATCCCACCACTTTTGGTCAGTCTTAGAAATCCTTAGAGTTGAAGCCATACTTCTCCATGTGCAGTTTAAAACAATGCAATATGCATTATACATCAAGAAACAAAGAAGATGATGGTCCTTGGAGCTTCTGAAGACCCTCTTGGCTGAGCTCCACTTTCTTAATGATTTCAGACACAAAACATACAGACGATGTAAGTCCTATCAAGAACAGGAGGTCTTGAATGCTGAGACTTTCAGTCTGAAAAACTTTTTGTAGAGGGGGGAAATAAATAACAAGTAACTGCCCCATGATGGATCCGAGGACAGCATAGCAGAACATTTTGTTACTGCACAAACCAATCTCAAAGACAGACTTGGTCTGTGATCTGGAGCTTAAAGCATTGAACATGTAAAAAAATACAAAGCATGTGAAGGTCATCCTTGTGTCTCGTGGCGTAATGACATTATCCCGAAGCTCTCTCCAGAAGACGAACAATGTGCCACATACTATGATGATAGAAGAAATAAGAATTTTGATAATTAGGTTCTTGGTGAGAATGCTATCCTTAAGGTTACTTGGTGGCTTTCTGATAACATCTTTGTCAACCGGCTCTACTTCAAGGCTCTGAGCCAGAGGGCCATCCATGATTATATTGATCCACAAAATCTGCATGGCATTTAGAGGGTTTGGAAAGTTCATTAATGTAGCAAGGGATATTAAAGTCAAGGCTGCAATGCTCATGCTAATCTGGAAGCGAACAAAATTTTTAATGTTGTTGTAGATACCCTTCCCCTGTTCAATGGCTGACATAATTGTATGAAAATACAGTGAAGGGGTTTAAGGGTGCATGGGATAGGCATATGGCTATCCTTCATATAAGATAGTGCCAGGGGCTATCCATAGTATTCAGATATATTGGGCAGACTAGATGGGCCAAATGGTTCTTATCTGCCGACACATTCTATGTTTCTATGTTTCTATCCTCCACCAGGATCATGTCCGCTGCCTCTTTACAGACGTCCATTCCAGTTTTGCCCATGGCAATCCCAATGTCTGCAGCTTTCAAGGCCACGGCGTCATTCACACCATCTCCGGTCATGGCAACAACGGCTCTAATGTTCTGCAGGCTCTTTACAATTTTTAACTTGTGCCTCGGGCTGGCCCGATAAAAGACAGAGACCTTTGGTACCATCTGGGAAAGCTGCTGAATGTCCATTGTATCCACCTCCTCTCCAGAAAGGGACTGCAGGCCATTGGAATAGAAGCCAAGACGACTAGCAATAGCCACAGCGGTTTCTTGTGAATCTCCAGTGATCATTTTAATTGCGACGCCAGAGCGGATAAGAGTAGTAATTGCTTCTTTCACGCCAGTCCGAGGAGGGTCGATTCTTCCCACCAAGCCCAAAAATGTAAGCTGCCCCAACTCTGGACCCGATGCCAGAGCAATAACTCGGAGACCTGCTGTGCCCATGTATGCAGTCTCCTAATGATACAGCTCTTTTTATTGCTGAGTGAGAGGTCAATTGTGACCTTTGCTTTTGTATGTTGTGCAGTATCTAATTACTTTCTCGTAGGCACCTTTCATAAAGCAAATCTCTGGTTTATCCTGCTGAGTCCTGTGCACACATTTCACAGCCATCCACTTTTGTTCCGAGTTGAATGGGTATTCTGACTTCCGGATAAAGTCATGCCGAAGCCCCTCGAGACCCATCTTCATAGAAAGAGCAATTAGAGATCCCTCGGTAGGCTTACCCATTAAGGTGTTATTTCTTATCTCGGCGTCATTACAAACACATCCGGCTTCCACCACTCTGCTCATTGATGGGTTGCAGAAGCCATGAATAATGTCGCCATCCACAGTCACTTCACCAAAACTATTATAACCTACGCCAGAAACCTCTGCATGAATTCCGTCCAACATAAAGATGTGAGTGACCGTCATTTCATTTGTAGTTAGCGTTCCAGTTTTATCAGAACAGATAACATTACAGCAACCAAGGGTTTCTACGATGGGCAATTTCTTTACAATAGCTCTTTTCTTCACCATTCGCATCACGCCAAGTGCCAGCGTTACAGTTACAACAATAGGAAGACCTTCTGGGATAGCCGCCACTGCCAGGCTTACACCAATAGTGAACATATCAAGTATATGCTTCCCTTGTAACCACCCGACCAGCATGATGCCTATGATACCAAAAGAGTACAGGGACAGCTGCTTTCCTAAAATATCCATGCTTTTTTGAAGTGGAATTTTTGGTGCCTCTTCAGCTTACATCATCTTGGAAACCTCCCCAAATTCTGAGTTTTCTCCAGTTCCAACAACAATTCCCTTTGCCTTGCCACATCTAACAAGTGTCCCCATAAAGGTGATGTTGCTTCGCGATGTGAGGTCTCCATTAGTGGCTGCTGGCTGAGGGGTTGTGGATTTGGAGCATGGTGCCGTCTCTCCCGTTAAATTGGATTCATCCACAGACAGGTCCATACCCTCAAATAACCGCAAATCTGCAGGAACTCTGTCTCCAACTGACAGACAAACTGTATCTCCTGGGACCAATTCCTTGACAAGTGTATGTTCCAATCTTCCCTCCCGTATGCAGTGACATTCTGGCGGTACTAGCTTGCTCAGCTCTTCCAGTGATTTCTGAGACCGATACTCCTGAACAAAGACGACAGTGACAACTATAAGTATTGCCACCGTGATACTGACGGCATCATCATACTAATGCATTAAGATACTGATGACAGCGGAGGCGAGCAGGAGCATAAGGAGCGGGTTTTTAAACTGTGCAATGTATTTTTTCCATAACGGCTCATCTTCACTGATATCAAATTTGTTCCATCCATGGGAGGCCCGCCTGTGACAGACATCAGAATCTGTTAACCCGCTCTGAAGATCAGCCTTAAGAATCCAGGCCACTTCACCGACAGGCAATTCACTTGCCTTTTTCGAACTCAGCACAGGAATCATTGTAGCCCAGGAGCAGAGCTCCACACCAAGCTGACAAACAAACCAAACTGACATTCAGGCTCCACCACACCAACATATAGGAGGCCTGAGGTCACACCCACCACACCTACCAAGCACACCTTAACCCCGTGCACACCAAAGCAGGGAAAGGAAACATCCTAAAAGGGAAAGTGCACACACATGCATAAAAACAAGTTGCCACCGGCAACCAGCATGCGCGGCGAAGATGTGGCGGCACGCACCGAGGCCGTGACATATTTACCTTCCTTGATACATAGGGACCAGACGGGTTTTGTAAGGGAGAGGGAAGGCAGAGACAACACAGCAAGAATACTAAATATACTATTCCACGCTAAAAACCTTTCCCTTCCTCTAGCCTTCTTAAGCACTGATGCTGAGAAGGCCTTTGATAGAGTTAATTGGGAATTTATGAAGCTTACTCTTAAAAAGTTTGACCTTCCAGATCCCTTTATAGAAGCTGTCTTCTCCATGTACAGAAATGCCTCAGCAGCCATCATAGTGAACAACACCCTATCCTCTACGTTCCCTAACGGTAATGGCACTAGGCAGGGCTGTCCCCTCTCCCCTCAGATTTTCGCCCTAGTCATGGAGCCACTTCTCCAGGCCATTAGACAAGACGTAAAGATAAAAGGTTTCAAAATAGGCTCTCAGGAACATAGGACAACCACTTTTGCAGACGATCTCCTAGTTATTACTTCAAATCCGGAGGCCTCACTACCAGTCATATATGGCATACTAGAGAACTTTAGCCCCTAATCAAATTGCAAGATCAATATGAAAAAATCGCACGTCTTGAGTCTAGGCCTTAAACCCAATATAAAGAAAGACCTTGAGATGAAATGTCCTTACAACTGGAATGCCCCATTCCTTACTTACCTTGGTGTTAAGATAGGACCCGAACCCCATAATTTATTCCAACTTATCTATATCCTGCTGCTGAAATCCATTCAGGACCAACTCTCTTCTCTGCAATTTCATGACGCAAAAACTTAGTGATGTCTTTAGTAACCCCTAGATTGAACTATCTTCAACAAGTCCTCCCAATTCTGGTACCTAAATCATTCTACAAATCTTTAACCCAAAACATTCGCTCCTTCATCTGGAGTGGTAAACGCTCCCGTTTGTCTACAGCACTCCTCCAGAAACCTAAACATTCTGGAGGCATAGGCCTTCCTAATCCATTACTATATGGTAGAGCTATCTCTATGGCCAGACTAATAGACTGGTTTAGACAACCACCACATAGATCCTGGGTTGACATGGAAGCAGCCAATCTCTCGATATCCCCTAGGAATCTTTTGATAGGCACAACAGACCTTAAAACCCCTTCCTCTCAAACCAATTCTATGGTTAGAGCTACCATAGATACTTGGAAATGGTTCCAGGCTTCTACGTGGGGCTTCCCCTTAAATTCCCCACTAATAAAATGGAGAGATTTGATAAATGTTGCTCCATCAGAACTGAGACAAACCCTTCCAATTGATATCCGTCAGTTGGAAATACCATTAATTTCCCTATACGATGAGAAGGGCTCAGTGCTGGATGAGAAACTCTTGTGTCCGTTTTCCCAGTTCTGAGGAAACATCTGCCTCTGGTATCCTTTCTTCGAGCATTCATATCCAAACATATCCCAAAACAAGCTCTCCTTAGACCTATCACCTGGTTTGAAAGCATAATAGACAGATCAACTCCGTTGACAAAACCGATCTCAAACCTTTACAAGGTACTCCATACTCCCCCCTCCATAACAAAATTAGCATGTGTGGGTGCTTGGGAGCGTGACTTAGGCTTAGCCTTCACACCAGAGGAATGCTCCAACATATTCAAAATACCCCACACTTCTTCAAGATGTGTTAGGATACAGGAAAATGGATACAAGATTCTCACAAGATGGTATAGAACCCCCGCCCGATATCACTTGTAGGTATGATCAGGCAAATAGTGATAATTGCTGGTGCTGCCGAGCCGAGAGAGGATCCTTTTACCATGTATGGTGGTCATGTTCATTGATACAGAAATGGTGGAATGAGATTTTTACTAAATGTAATGAGATTTGTTGAACAAAAATCCCCTTGTCTCCTCAATTGGCGCTGCTGGGATATTCTGCCCGGTGCCCCGTAGGAGGGATACCTTCTTTCTTTAAAAAGCTTCTCACCAGTGCACGTCTATTAATACCTAGATACTGGCTTACACAAGAGCTCCCCTCTGTGGAGCAGCGGATAGGAAAGGTAGACGCTATTTATAGATTTGAGGAACTGGCAGCTTGGGAGAATCGCAACTTCCCTAAATTTAAAGCGATCTGGAAAATCTGGGAACAATATAGGAATTTCAACAGAAGGAACTCTTGATTCACTTGCACCATGATATATTATATTATCATTATATTATTATAATCCACTGTGTAATATTCACTGCACTCATGTGTTACCTTGTACGTTGATTAACAATGTTATTACAAAATCTGATGTATGATGCAAAGCTTCCAATAAAGCTTTTAAAAAAAAAAAAAGAAAGAAAAAAAAAAGAATCTGTATTTTAGCTTAAAAAATAAATAAAAATAATAATAATAACAGTATGCGTGGACTCATCCAATGGTGCAGAAGCTGAACGTGATCCTGGCCAAGTTGCTGGTACCACAGTTCCTCACTTTCCATGTGGTTAACTCCGCACCTTACAGAGAACTGATGGATTGTGCTGAAGACATTATTACTTCATCAAAAAGGCTGTACCAGAACCTGCACGTGTATTTTGAGCAGAAGGTGGGCCAGTCCTTGAGCCTGTCGGTGTCTGCTAAAGTTGAAAGCACACCTGGGAGCAACTGCTCCGCGTCCTTCAAAAAGAAATCGAATCCTGGATATCTCCTCGCCAACTGTAGATCAGAACGATGGTCACTGATAACGAGATGGACATACTGGATAAAAAAAATATATAAAAAGGTAGCACTCCCGCGTCAGGTCTCCCGGATGGGTGCTCTCAGCCAGCAGATTCACCCAATCTATAAATAAATGCTGTATATCAAGAAAAGGCTGGGCACTCGCATAAAAAAAACGATCATGCACAGATTTTTTATGCAATTAATTATATTGTGATTACAATATCGATGGTTACACTGCAGTGAGAACAGGTTTATGACAGATCCTCCCAATAGTTCCCTTTTATTGGAGTGGATTGTCCCATTTTAAGTCTGGCCAGACTATTTATTCATTCATCCATTTATACATTCACTCTATTTTTTATGATCATGTTTTTTTCTATTGCACTGTTTATGGTTATATTTCTAATAAAGTACCACTTACTCCAGATAGTAGCGAGTGCCCAGCCTTTTCTTGAGATGGACATTCTGTTGGTGCTGAGTCAAGGACAGCTGACCCATGCGTCCTGCATGAAGCATGTATTTAATCTGGTTGTAAATCGGTTCCTGAAGTCTTCCCCCCAACTGAAAGATATCCTGTAAAATATGCCCTCCTTGAGCTGCAAAGGCAGAATAGCGTTCTCCTACATTATCTCATATGCTACCCTTCCACCCATAAGAACTCCACCCTCCATATGCTGGACCAACTATATGAGCAGGGGAAGGCTGTGAATGATTTCTTGATAATGCAGGTGGACAGGAGCATTGCCCTGTGTAACTTCCACATTAGCCAGTGGTAGCTCCTTTGACACTTTCCATTTGCTCAGGCCCTTTCAGAAAGCCACTTTATTTGTCAATCACCAGGACTACGGGATGAACAATGTCATTCCACTCCTTCGTGTCCTGGAGCAGATGCTGATAAATCTGGTTGGCCAGGGGACGAGAGACGTGGTGCATACATCTCACAGCCATCTGAGCCCTGTGGAGGCTGAACTGGCAGAGGAGGAGGACATTCACTCGCAAGGAATGTATATAGAAATAAATGTTTAATATGCATACGTGACAAAAGAGGAGCAGGAGGAGGTGAAATGTGATGAAGAAGGCCAGGCAGATGACCTCAACACACACTGGTAGTACTGTATGTAGTGGAGATGGAGGCAGGGAGTTCCTCCGAGTCCCTTGCACAAATGGCCAGATGCATGCTGAGTTGCTTGCGTAATGACAGCCGTATTATCACCATTTGGCAGAGGGATGTGTACTGGCTCTCCACCATGTTAGACCCTCACTACTGCTCCAAAATAGGGACCTTTTTTCCACCTGCTGAGAGGGAGGATAAACTCAACTACTATCGATATATCCTATGTAGTCAGTTGGCCGCTGCCTACGTGCGCCATCGCCAATCCTCATGAAGGGCTAACCGAGTGGGTCCTCTGAGCTCACGCTCCACTGCTATGACAGCTACCTCAGCAGCAACTTAAGTCTGGAGTCTCCAATGAGCATTTTTCGTCACCCTCATACTAAAAAAACTGCCCACCAGCAGCAGCAGGACATGGAATAGAAACTTAAACCAGCATGGTTAGAGTACATCTTGCCCTGGACAAGCTTTCCTGCCCGGCCAGTAGTTTGGCATCAGAGCGGGTGTTTAGTGCGGTGGGGAAGGGGCGGGGCATAGTTACCCAAAGAGAACTCGCCTTTCCCTTCAGAATGTTGAGAGACTAACCTTTGTTAAGATGAATCAGGCTTGATTCAGCCAAGACTTTGCCACACCAAAACATTGTGAAAAAAGGCCCATTTCTTTTTGCCAATTCTGTGACTGGACCACTATTTTGACTCCTCATGCATTTGCCATTCTTGCCATTCTGTGACTGGGTCACTATGTTTACTCTGACTCCTCATGCATTTGCCATCCTTCCCATTCTGCGACTGGGCCACTATGTTGACTCCTCATACGGTTGCCACTCTGGCCCTGGTAGTACTTGTGGTGGGTTTGATTGTACATTGCCTCCAAGGCCACCACCCTTCTTCTTTGATGTGTCCTCCTCAGCACCCCGATTCAGCTCTAATGTCTTGTCCAACACACAATCATTGTCATAGTCCTCACCTTCCATGCCACTATTGTCAGACTGTAATACATCATGGTGGGATCCTTGGCACAACTCCCATCTCCCTGCTATGTACTTGCCCACAGTGTCACTGTCACTACCACCACACCCACCACCAATACCATGGCTATAGGTGCCACTATTACCACCACTAAGACAGCTATACATAGAGTCCCCCGCCTCCCCCAGAAACTCCTTCTCAGAACAGTCAAATGCTTACCACTCTTACACAAGTCATCAACAGGGAGACTCTCTTGGCTATCTGGTGTAGGGTGGGGTGGGGTTTTGTGGCCTTTTTGTAGGAACAAAGAAGGTGCCCAACTAGGTGGTGGAAGTGAATACAGAGAGGATAGGACAGAAAGGTTTCTCTGGGTCTACAAGCAGGAGGAATGCTGAGACCCCTGGCTCCAAGGCATGGTGTCAGATTCAGAAGTCACCTCCATGCCATCCTGCTGTGAATGAGAGGAGGAGGGCACCATCTAATCCACAATCTTTTTCCTCAATGAAAAGCCAGGGAGAACTGCGGCTTAATACTAATAATTTTGGCCAGATAGCTGATGCTGCTACTACCCACATTCTGGCTCCAGGAGGACAAGGCCCGGGTCTTTCTTTTTTAACCCTTCTGTATTCAAGACATTTTATTATGAGGCCTAATGTCACAATTTTCTTAAATAAAATCACTGGATTGGTACACAGTAAGGATAAGTGAACCAGTTTGGACCAAACCAAGTTCGGTGCGAACTTTTCTATTTTTTTGGACAGTAGACAAATACAAATCTTTCTGGGTTTGTTTCGGACAAATCTACAAATTCAGCATGCAGCATCATTTTAGTGTACATGTCTGCAGGAAAAAAGCGCTAGGGAGATAGAAGAAGAGTTTGTACACGACCCAGAGAAGTAGAGGGTAGGGCTTGCCCTGATTGGCTCCCACGGTAACAGACACCCTGGATGAGCCAATCAGTGCTGCAGCAGGCAGGGAGGTGACCTAGCAGAACAAACAGAATGATATTTTGTGCTGGGCTGTGAAAAAGAGTAGTCGAGTTTTACAGTGTCTGCCAGGAAAGAGATCTTAGGGAGTCAAGGACAGTGAAAAATCAATCAGGGACAGTCAGACATCAATTAATCAAGTTTATTGACAAGAAAAGTGAAGGGAAAGTCTAGGATTGCACAGAAGAATTGCTTGTGTTGTGAGAGAAACAGACAGGGTGAGAAGACAGGACCTGTAGCTATGCCTGCTGTCAGACGTTTAAGTGCACCTCGAAAGCAGTTACTTTCATTTTGTTTCTTTGTGCTTTGTGTGGTTCAAAATGTAATATTATATAATATATATATATATATATATATATATATATACATATACATACATATACATACATATACACACACATGATCACTGCAGTAATACCCATGGTGTGGCAGAAATCTACCTTTGTGTGTTAAAGGCTTTCTGTCACCAGATTTAACCCTATTAGGCTAGCTGATATTAGCAATGTGCTAAAGTAAGCTAAACCCAACTAGCCTATTCCTACTTTTATCTATGCCCCTGTTACGCCAGAAATCTAACTTTTATAATATGCGAATTAGCCTCTAGGAGCGGGGCGGGGGGAGAGGGGGGGGGGGGGGCGTTGTTCCTGCTCCTAGAGGCTCCATTCTCCCACCTTTGTCTCAAAGGTGGGAGAATGAGGCCTTTTCCTGGTTTTAGAGGAATCTGTAATGCAGAACTAGTTTCCAGAAGCTGAAATGACAGTAGGCTGTCAGCAACTACACTTGATAATGACCAGTTCTCTCTCCCACTCCCTGATTATACCCTTTAATATACCCTAACTCAAATTCCCAAATATAGCTCCTATTCTCAAGTTATAATCTTCTTATACAGAGTGAAACACAGCCACATCCTAGCTTCCTGCTAGGTCTCAAGTACAAAGCAGAAGATGAGCGGGAAATAGAGGATCCACAAACAACCTGTATAGAACTCCTGAAGGAAAATATCAACCGCAAGGTCACCAGTAAGAGGCAGACTTAAATAGAGCCTCTTAAACAGCTAACGAGCAGACCCTGTGGAGAGGGTTGGATCCAGCCCACGACAACAAACAGAAGGGCAACACAGAAAGACCTGTCAGACTCATGTGCTGCAAGTCTATTCGATCTTCTTAGATCTCTCACAGAGATGGCAGTGACACAAGGCCTCTCAGGCAGCTATGGGAGTTTTCCTTGTTCAGCTTTGCTAAAAGGTAGTTACCCAGAAAGAGCAGGATTCCTGGTATGAGACACTCAGTATTCCATTATTTTGGAAAGAAGAGTAGCCTTCATGTCTCTTTTCCAGAGAATCATTATGTGGATAAAAAAGCACTGCAATTGATAAAAAGATCATATTATGAAAAAGCAGTGATTGAACAGTTTGAGGTCACCTTCAGGGGAAAATCTTATTAGGAAAGAGCAATGATTGACAGTTTAAGGCTACCACCAAAAACTTTGTGGAAAAAACTTCAGTGTTTATTCACACACAAGGCAAAAACAAAGCGACATTTTTCAGTCTTAGTGTTAGTTCACACAAAGGAAAGTCCAAAGAACAAAACAATCACATTGTTAGCAGTTTTTCAACAGCAGTCCACAACAGGCTTTAGGGGGCCTAAATTTCCCCGCATGCAGCTCTCAGCCGTCTAGCACGGCACAGGCAGATAACCCGGCCGTGGGCTCTCTTCAGTACAGGTCTCTCTATCTTTCCAAGGTTTTAGTAAATTAACATGGTAAACCTGCTCCGGCTTTCGCCGCCCTGGCTGGTGTACCTTGTAATTTACCTCTCCAACTTTCTCGAGTGACATACTCAATCACACTTTTATGTGGTGTAAGTTGTTCCCATGCGTCTTTGGCTATGTCATGCGGCTTTGGCTAATGTCATGTTGGCCATACAGCAGTTCGAAGAGAACCCAGTAAAGGTTTGGGGCACCTCTCACACTGAGAATATGAGATTGGGATCTTCTACTGCTCTATCTCTCCCACCCGCTTTAACATGTTTTTCAAGGTTTGATTAAACCTCTCTACCAGGCCGTCCGTTTGCAGGTGATAGACAGATGTCCGTAACTGTTTGATCTGTAGTAGTTTACTGAGTTCCCTCATGACTTTTGACATAAAAGCGGTCCCCTGGCCGGTCAGAATCTCTTTAGGTAGGCCCATTCGCGAAAAAAAATCTCTATTAACTCTTTGGCTATGAGTTTGCCAGAGGTATGTCACAGCGGCACCGCCTCCGTGTACCGAGTGGCATAGTCCAGGACTACCAAGATGTGTTGGTTCCCCCTAGCGGACTTCAGGACTGGGCCTATGGGATCCATAGCGATCCGCTCGAATGGAACCTCAATAATCGGGAGAGGGACCAGGGGACTACGGAAATGTGGCTGTGGGCTGGTTATATGGCAGGTTGGGCAAAACTTACAATACTCTTCCACCTCTCTGAACACACTGGGCCAGTAAAACAACTGTAGATTCCGGTCCTGCGTTTTATGCTGGCCCAGGTGTCCCCCAAGAACTTGTTTGTGGGCTAACTCCAACACGAGCTTGCGATACACCTTGGGCACCACCAACTGTTCAATATGCTCACCCCGTAGTTGATTTACACTGTACAGCTTCTCCTGTTGAACCACAGAACGGGGGAACAAAGACTCGGCTCCCGGTTGTTGCTGCTCACCCTCAACTACTACCACATTTTCCCAGGCCAAAGATAGAGTCGGGTCCTGGTGCTGTGCTGTACCAAAATTGTCTCCAGAGACGTTGAGGTCTGCCAATTCCGGATTCCTGCCCCATGGGTATTGGTGACTCTTGCCTCAAGCCACAATGACGGGAAACCGGGTAAGTATCTCCCAATTATTAGTTCATAATGTAACTTTGTGGCGATGGCCACCTCATGAGTCCACCTGCTGGCCACCATGGATAGAGACACCAGGGCGGTGGGTTAGTCCTTTAGGTCTCCATGGATGCACATGACGCCGACGTTTTGGCCAGTGTACTTGGCGGGCCGCACCAGGGCATCTCTTACCAGGGACACCAAGCTCCCTGAGTCCAGAAGAAAAGAAAAGGGGGTTAGTCAGCACATCCCAATGCGCAGGTGCACGCTGCCATGGCTGAAAACATAGAGAAAAAAATATAGAGAAAAAAAAAGGCAATGCAACAGCACCCTGCATATCAGATAAGGTACAATAATGCCATAGTCACAAAAAATATTATAGTGCTAATGCTACGCTTATTTATAAAGTGAGATGCTTGGCAAATGCATTTTGTACAAAACCATCTGGTATAAAGCTGTGGCCTGCTCTCACTACATTCAGTGGAAGCTGTCTGGCCCAAGGAAAGGTATGGAGTGGGCTCAGCATGCATGTTGGTACCTGCATCCCTTGTAAGCAATGGAGGCCATTATGGCACCAAAAATGGTAAAAGGCAGAGTGGACCCAGCATGCATGTTGATCCAGCACTTCCTGAATTTTATGGCGGCCATTATGGCGCATAGCAGGTAGTATTTAGTGTTAGGACCCATCTTACAGAGATCGCCTTGACGTTCGGCAGACGGGCCCAGATGGTTTTGTACAAAATGCATTTGCCAAGCATCTCACTTTATAAATAAGCGTAGCATTAGCACTATAATATTTTTGTGACTATGGCATTATTGAACTTTATCTGGTATGCAGGGTGCTGTTGCATTGTCCAGCAGCGCCACCGCTAGGGTATCTGCCAATTGCACCTGGCACAGGTGACTATTGTCTATTGTCTCAGGGTACCGATTGCACAAAGCCTTCTGGCATACATTGAGGGGCGGTAGCCATAGTTAGTGTCCATGGGTTCCCCCCCGATGGGGACAGTCTGCCCTTATGTGACCAGGCCCTTGACACCGCCAAAAGACCATCGGAGCTAGGTCTATAGGGAGTATATCCCGAGCGGTTTTGGCTGGCTTTAGATGCCTGGTCAAGGGTGGAGATTTCTGGGGTTTAACTGCCCCGCCCCCCCAAAAAAGAACCCCCCTGTAGATTTCTGGTAGCCTCATAGCGCTCCCCCAGGTCGACCATCTCTAGGGTATTACCAGGGGACACCTGGCCGATCGATCCAGTGCTGGAGAGGGTACGGCAAAGCCCTCCAGAACACATCAGCCAACAGACGGTTCAGCATAGCAGTGAGACTCTGTACGTCAGGCTGCAGCCATTTTTGCAACCGGTGTAGCAGATCATAATACTGCAGTCTGGCGGGTTCAGCCGGGTTAAATTCCCACTGATGCACCGGCTGGGCCCGGACCAATACATTCTCCCCCAGTCTTGCCAGAGTCTCACTCTTTACGGTCGGGTGGTTGGCCGCTTGATCATCTGGTAGGTCGCAAAAAACACCTGCTGGGGTCCAGACGCCAGGAATGGAGCGACAACCTCAGCCCATTGATCTCGGGGTAACCTCTCTCTCACGGCCGCCTTTTCAAATACCGCCAGATAGGTCACGACGTCGTCCGAGGGAGTCATCTTAGGGATTGCCGCACGGACAGCTTTCCGGGCATCGTGGACATTCTGGGACGCTCCTGCCGCTTATAACGCCATCACATGCTGAAATAGCAGCTGGTTGATTTCCTGCTGCTGCTTGTTAGCCTCCCGCTGTTGCAAGTTAGCCTCCATAAGGGCTTTCATGACCGCCTCCATTTGGTCAGGGGACACGGGTCGTAATCTTGCCAGCTTGATATAAGACATATACCCAAGCACGGAAAAAACTAAAACTTTTCGGCCTTCAGGCCAGCCTCACTCTGTGTGCCCGCTCCAAGCTATCAATTGTGGGGATTCGCTCTGGTAGGAAGGGTAAGCGGACTCAGAACAGAGGCAAAAAAACTGTTTGTAATACAAAATTTCAGGGTTTATTCACATACAAGGCAAATACAAAGCGACATTTTTCAGTCTTAGTGTTAGTTCACACAAATGAAAGTCCAAAGAACAAAACAATCACCTTGTTAGCAGTTTTTCACCAGTGGTCCACAACAGGCATTAGGGGGCCTATTTCCTCGCATGCGGCTCTCAGCCCTTTAGCACAGCTAATGCCTCAGATCCCAAAACAGAGACACCTTGCTGCTGAGCCCAGCTGTCTTTTAAGGACAGCTAGGTGTTGTCAAAACTCGGACTGGCACTTAAAATCCAGTCCGTTGTTTGACCCCACCTGGCTGCAAATCAGCCCAGCAGCACACACTGGGAGGAAAATACCTGTCCTCCCAGACCATACCCTTCAATGTGTCACAATCTATACAAACACGCACACACACACACACACATTCACACACTTTATCAAAAAGTTTCTTCAATTTTGTTTCGGGTCCAAGTTGTCAAACTTTTTGAAAAGTTCAGTTCAGACTCTAATCAATTCTAGACTAAACAAATATTCAAATAAAAAAAGGATATAAGAGGAGAAAAAAAATGTGCATATATTTTTCCTAGAAACCAAGAATAGTGTTGCCTAGCATATAATAATTAGAGATGAGCAAACTTTTAAAAAATTTGATTTGGATGGTTCGCCAATATTTCCAAAAGGATTCGATCCAAATTTATTTGTATCGAAGTGTGCAAAAAACAGCTATTTCCCGGCTGCCGAGAGCCTGTATATTGGTGGAGAACACTGTGCATTGCATTAACATGTATAAGTAGTCCGCTGTGGCAGTGAAATTGTTACTGTGACTACTGTGACTATGACTGGCAGTTGACAGGTGTCACTCTTAGAATCACTTCATATTTCACTTATTTAGTCAGTTACAGGGCAAAGCTGACCAAATAACTAAAGTGCCTTAAATGTCAATGTTAGTGTCAGGTATAAAGAACCATGCAGTGGATAGATTGTACTATAGAGTGAAAGAGCACACTTTTACATTGTCGTCAAAAAAACAGGAGTGGATCCAAAACAGAGATGGATAGTTAGCATGTCTTCTGTGTTTTGTACCCACACCTGCTTTTGGCTTCCAAATCATGAGCATATCCTGACGCAAAATAGGAACCGCGTGATACAGGCCTTATGCAGTGGCGTACCTATCATATAGGCAGACCACGCAGCTGCTATGGCGCCCATGGCATTAGGGCCCGGAGCGCATGGAAGGCCCCGCCCCCTACATCTGCAGACAGTTTATCGGGCATTGAGGAAGCACGCCCACTTGTCCTCCGTTCAGTCCTGGCCGGGCCCTGCTTGCTTCCTCTATGCTCAGTCAGGGCCCCCTCCGAACCTCTCCCCCCCATTCTGTACACAATAGAGTACACTCTGCTGATGTCCCGACCCTCCGTGTCAGGCTCAAGCAGACAGAACTTCACCGGTCATGCCCACATCCATGAAGCCACGCCCTGTCTCGTGAAGCCATGCCCCCAACGCCAGTCACGAAAAAATACTGCAGCAGGAAAGAATCTGAGGTAGGACACTAGCTGTCTGCCACTTCCCTCTATCCTGCTGTTACCTATTATCTCCCTCCTGGCCCCCACAGAACCTCTCTTGTATGCCCCTCTACTACTCTCCCCATAGAACAGCTGCAAGCCTGCAAACATCTGTGGCCTCCCAGCCACTATCATCTCCTATGTTCCCTGAAGTCCCCAGAGACTCCTTGCCACCTTCTGTGACCCAAAGAACATGTACCAGTTTCTGTGCCCCCTTCTCATAACAGAGCCCCTGCCACTTTTTGTATTCCTTGTCACCACCACCCACTCACAAAGCCCATGGAACCCTCTGTCCTTCTCCAATCTGTGTCTGTCCATCCATCAATTACTGAGCCCCTATCACCTATTGGACTTGATGTGCCCAATCCCTTTGCACAAAGCCCTTGTCAATTTCTGCCCCCTGATCTATCAGAGTCCATGCCACCTGCTTCTATCCCCTTTCATATAAAAGAGCCCATGCCAGCTGCTGCTCCCCGCCCTCTAATAACAGATCTCCATCACCTTTTGTCTTTTACTCTTTTATGTTCACTCTGTTCTGTCAGAATACTATACTTTATCAGAATGCTGGTGGCCGCACAGAAGTGACGAGAATCAGCTGGAGGAGGGGGTGTGCGGCGCTGTGCAAGCGCAGATCCACGGGTAAGTCAAAATTATAGCATCACCGTGGTAGAAGCGCCCACTTAATGCGCATGCGGAAAACCGGCCGGGACACACTGCGCCTGGAGCCACGGCTGGGTAGGAGGTGCACACGTGCGGCTATATACTTTGGTCCAAATCTACCTACCCCTAAATGCGCACGCGTGGTGTAATCCTGATGTGTGTGGCCGACGGGAGTATATAGCCGCACGTGCACACCCTCTCCTACCCAGCCGTGGCTCCGAGCACAGGTGCAGTGTGTCCTGGCCGGTTTCGCGCATGCGCATTAAGTGGTACCTGATAAGGTATAGTATTCTGACAGAACACACTCCCCTCATAGAGCCTCTAGCAGCTTCTAATCTCCCACCCACTGCAGTGTCCCTGACATCTGCCACCTCTAACAGTGCGTAGTGGCACTGACTCTGTGGCAATTATGGGACAAAAAAATTGCTAATAGCTGCCCTGTCCCACTGTGTGCAGGATATGGTGGCTTTATCTGTGCACATTGTATAAGGGTCCATTCAGATGTCTGTTGAATGGGTCCGGATCTGTGTGGAACGGGTGCGGACCCATTCATTTTCAATGGGGCTTGAAAAGATGCGGACAGCACACAGTGGAGCACCTTGATAGGACACCAACAGTTGGCCGTAGGGTAAAATTCCACCTCCATGGGAGGCCCGGCTTGATTGGTCTTGGAGGACGGAATGGACAGGATGAAGTGGTCGGAGTGCCAGGCGAGATGTCGCCTGAGCAAGGTTGCCCGGGAGATGGTGCTGCAGGTGAACTTCCCGGGTCGGAGGAACCCATAGAACCCGAGGTACATGGCCGCTTGTAATGATGCTTGCTGATTGGCCAAAAGGGAGACCGTCCAGGCCTACAGACAATCTGTGGAAACTCGCCTGACACTGGTTGCCTACGCACCCGGACCGCCGTGCTAACGCTGAGGGCTTGAGCCTCAAGCCTGGCGAAAGCTGGAGCAACTAGCCCAGCCCGAGGGGACGCCCTGAGGTCCCCTGATCAGGAATCAGGGTGCAGACCGCCCAGGTGAGATTGAGCAAACCATGATGTAGCAAAGAACACAAGAATGCCGTTTGAGTGGGAGCAGAGTACAATACCTGATGTAACCATAGTTGTCGAGATAATGGATGACCATGTCCAAACCCCCGTGATGACCCGGATCCAATGCAATCAGGGATTCAAAAATGCGGAACCCGAACCGGATAACAGAAACCACTGGATACTGCTGGAAAACCCAGAGCGTCCCAGGCCAATGTATCGGATCCCGAATGATTCAGGCAAATGTGTACCAGCAGCGGGAAGAGACCTGAGTGATTTCAGGCAAATGCGAACCACCTGCGGGAAAAAGAGCTGAGAGAATCATGCAGATGCGAACAGCCTGTGGGCAAAAAGACCTGAGCGATTCAGGGAATACGTAACCTGGGTGAATCAGGAAAACATACGACCTGGAAATACCGCCAACCTGAAAGAGACAGGAAAATACAGAACCTGAGTGATTCCGGGAATACGTAACCTGGGGAAATCAAGACAGGAAAAATACAAAACCTGAGCGATTCAGGGAAACCTAAACCTGAGCGATTCAGGAAAATACCTGACCTGAGCGATTCAGGGAAAACACCTGACCTGAGTGAATCGGGGAAAACGTAACCTGAGTGACTTGGGCACATACACAACCCGAACGATCCAGAACATGAACCTGGGCGACTCTGGAACATGAACCCGATCTAGGTAAAACATGGACCCGAGCGATCCAGGAAACACGCAACCCGCGCGACTCCGGGGAATCAGACCTGGGTGAAAGGGTAATACGTGAATTTTGAGCTGATCTGGGAAATACATGGCCATGTCCAAACCCCCGAACCTGAGAATCATAAGGAAACAGGAATGAACATGGTATAGAAAGGATCGCAACCCAACCGAATCAACGGACAGCGCTGCCAACTCCCCGGCGATACCGGAGACCTAGGAATGGAGGTTCGTGATGAATGAAGGAAGGCTCTGAGCTGCGGAGAAGCGTCATGCCGCCACTCGGCTGGAACTTACCTGAAACCCGGCACCGTGGAGTGACCGGGCATGGAGGAGCCCTGCGATATAACTGAGGATGGATCGACATTCCGGTGGCCTGAGGCCCTGCTTACAGGAAATAATAAGCTTGCGTCGGTACGAGACCCGGAGAGAGGTGCGATCTGGTGGCACTGGAAAGAGGCGATGGAGAATCGGGATGCAACCTGGGCGTCATGGCCAACTGCTGGGTGACCCTGGACGGCCAGAATCAGAGCCCGAAGTCGCGCCGCATGCAACAAACCTGCGGAAACAGAAATCCAGACACACAGGACTCGAATCGGGTAACCAGGAACCAACCGGACGCTGCTGAACAAATCCCTGAGTGTTACAGGTTGATGCATAGAACCTGCGTCATTCGGGCGATGCACTGACTCCTGAGCGGTTCAGGCGACATGGAATCCTAAGCAACGCAGGCAATTACATGCACCTTCATGAAGATGACGGACACCCGGGAGGGTCGGGCAGTACCTTGAATCTGGTTGGACCTGGCCACTACCTACTCCCTGGGAGACCAGGGAAAACAGAGACCTGCGTGAATCAGGGGAATACATAACCAGACTGTTCAGGAAAATATGCAACCTGGGAACAACTGACCTGGAAGAGGAAGGAAAACAAAACCCGAATCAGGGAAAACATGGCACCTGAGCGATTTCAGGGAAATACATGACACCCGAGCGATTCAGGGAACACACCACACCTGAGCGATTCAGGGAACACGCAAGACCTGAGCGATTCAGGGAACACGCAAGACCTGAGCGATTCAGGGAACACGCAAGACCTGAGCGATTCAGGGAACACGCAAGACCTGAGCGATTCAGGGAACACGCAAGACCTGAGCGATTCAGGGAACACGCAAGACCTGAGCGATTCAGGGAACACGCAAGACCTGAGCGATTCAGGGAACCTCACCCCTAAGTGACTAAGAGAGGCAAAACACCAGAGCGATTCAGGGACCTGACCCCTGAGTCACTTAGGGAAGAAATGGCACATGCGATTTTTGGGAACATGACACCTGTGAATTGGAGAAAACATAACCCTGAGTGATTCCGGGAAGACATGACACATGCGGTTCTTGGGTAAAATGACACCTGTAATTTGGAGAAAATCACGACGCCTGAGCGAATCAGGGAAGACAAAACCTGAATGATTCAGGGAAGACATGACACTTGTGACTCCGGGAACATGACCCCTGCGATCTGAGGAAAACATGACACCTGAGCGATCTGAGGAAAAACATGACACCTGAGCGATTCAGGGACGACATTACCCCTGAGCGATTCAGGGACGACATTACCCCCGAGCGATTCAGGGACGACATTACCCCCGAGCGATTCAGGGACGACATTACCCCTGAGTGACTTTTAGGGGAGACATACACCTGAGTGATTTTTAGGGAAGACATTACCCCTGATCGATTCAGGGAAGACATTACACTAGAGCGAATCAGGGAAGACATTACACTAGAGCGATTCAGGGAAGACATTACACTAGAGCGATTCCAGGAAGACATTACACTAGTGATTCCGGGAAGACATTTACACTAGAGCGATTCAGGGAAGACATTACACTAGAGCGATTCAGGGAAGACATTACACTAGAGCGATTCCAGGAAGACATTACACTAGTGATTCCGGGAAGACATTTACACTAGAGCGATTCAGGGAAGACATTACACTAGTGATTCCGGGAAGACATTACACTAGAGCGATTCCGGGAAGATATTTACACTTGAGCGATTCAGGGAGGACATTACACCTGAGTGACTTTTAGGGGAGACATACACCTGAGTGATTTTTAGGTAAGACATTACCCCTGAGCGATTCAGGGAAGACATTACACTAGAGTTATTCAGGGAAGACATTACACTAGCGATTCCGGGAAGACATTACACTAGTGATTCCGGGAAGACATTTACACCTGAGCGATTCAGGGAGGACATTACACCTGAGTGACTTTTAGGGAAGACATTACACCTGAGTGACTTTAGGGAAGACCTTACACCTGAGTGACTTTAGGGAAGACATTACCCCTGAGTGACTTTTAGGGAAGACATTACACCTGAGCGATTCAGGGATGACATTACACCTGAGCGATTCAGGGAAGACATTACACCTGAGCGATTCAGGGATGACCTTACACCTGAGCGATTCAGGGATGACATTACACCTGAGCGATTCAGGGAAGACATTACACCTGAGCGATTCAGGGATGACCTTACACCTGAGCGATTCAGGGAAGACATTACACTAGAGCGATTCAGGGAAGACATTACACTATTGATTCAGGGAAAATTTATTTATTTATTTATTTATTTATTTATTTATTCTATTTTTTCTCAGCAGTGCGGGCAGCATGCCAACAGCCGGCGACTCGCCCACACGGAGAAGCGGCGCCCACTGGACAGTGGCGGCTGTGCTGCTAGTCCTGCAGCCCGGACCCCCGCACTGGGTAACCTGAGCAGGAAGGCACGACTGCCACAGACAATTTTGGGAACATGACACCTGTGAATGGAGAAACATCTGAGCGAAACAGGGAACAAAAACCTGAGCGATTCAGGGAAGCCAGAGCACCGGCGTGCTTCAAGAATACCACAAAACACAAGTGCCTGAGCGGTTCAGGGGACGTACGGCCCCTGACTGGTTCCAGGAATTCGCAGACTGAAAGAACCCTGGACTGAAACCACCTGCTTGGGTTGAGGCCGCAGCCGGCCGGCAGAACCCACCCCCTGATCTGTGGGGGACAGAGGAACGGCGCCCGCCGGGGGCCGGCTGGCAGAGGACTGTGACTCGACGTGCCGCCTGCCAGCCACCCCAAGCTCCCCGGGAACAGCCTGCCCCCCCCACGACCCCAGGTGACAGGACAGCCGAGGTGCTTGTGGGAGGACTAGGCATGGCCAGCAGGAGCGGCGCAAGCCCAGGAAGACAGGGATTGACCGGGACCCCGCCGCCTGACTGGATAGTTAGGCCATATTTACAGAGAACCTGTCCTTCATTTGAGGACCGCGGCGTCGACTAGTGCCCCAGTGCTGCCGTATGCAGGAGACGCCGCGCGGGTCCCACGACCGGACCTGCTCTAGTCTGCAGGGAGAGAAGCGGGGGTGCGTCCGCACTGCCAACAGGGCTCGGCTACCCAGCCGGGACCACTTACCGGAGGCGCCGCGGTCTGGATTCCACGAGGACGCGAAACCGGAAGTGACGTCACGGAAGGTATCGAAACCGGAAGTGGAGTCACGGACAGGCGGAACTTCACAGGCCCTGCTGGCATCCGTCGACATTATTGGGAAAAAAAACATAGCGCTACAGCCCCCAGCCGCACAGGGACGCCGGCCGGGAGATACAAACAGCCGGGAGCAATGCGGGAGGAGGCCGCAGAAGCCAGGGCCTCAATTAGTGGCGTCCCCGGCGGCGCCCCGGACCAGAGAAGCTGCGCCAACACTGAAGGGCCTCTGGAGCAGCTGCCACCAGGCAGACCAACCCGCCGCCGACCCGCAGGGATCGAGGAGCGGTGCATGCTGCCGGCCTAAGAACGGGCCCCCCTTTTCCTCTGGAAGCCAGGCGGTGGTCAGGACCCGAGATGACGACCGGAAGTGACGTCAGGTGCTGGTAAGGCAAGAACCGGGCGCCCTCCTGCTTGTAGGAGGGGGTTTAAATAGGCTAAGTGCGCTCCTCCCACAATTACAGGCTGCAAGCAGCCTTCAACATTTGTGGAGTTACTGGTGTGTGCAAGGTTTAACAAAATTATTGGTGTGTAACGTGTAATATATCATAATTTTAGTGTATAACGTATGATGTTCACGCTTTTATTTCTTGCACGTTATGAAAGCAATATCAACTGATACTCAAGTCATTATTCATGATAAATGGCTATTTTTTCTCATGGCAAACTAAGCATCAGCAGCAAGGAGTTAAAGGGGTTATTCAAACCCTATAATGCCCCCCAAAATGCCAGGGCACTTCATACAGGTAATACTTTGCCCGCTCCCGGCACCCGCGTCACTGATGCCCACATGGCCACCACTGCATCCCCCTGTCACATGAATGAAAACATCCAGAGACGTGGGGGGCAGTCAATAGCAGGCCACAATGGGAACGAGCCTCCTTAGCATCACAGGTGACACTAGGGAGGCTCATTTCCTTCACGGCCTGCTGATAGCTGCACCCCCCCGAGCATAAGTATTACCTGTATGCAGTGGCCAAGTATTTTGGGGGGCATAATAGAGGTTGGATAACCCCTTTAACAGGATACCAGAGGTTTTTTTTTCATTTTTATTTTTCTTCCCTATCTTCCTTGAGCCATGACTTTTTTATTTTTCCGGTCACATAACCATACGAGGGCTTATTTTTTGCGGGACAAGTTGTACTTTCTAATGCCACCATTTAAAATGGCATACAATGTAGTGGGAAGCGGAGAAAAAATTCCAAATGGGGTGGAATTAGAAAAAGAAAACTGAATTCCTCCACCATTTTACGCGTTTTGTTCCTACGGCGTTCCCTTCGCGGCGAAACTGACCTGTGCCTTTTATTCTCTGGGTCAGTAGGAATACAATGGGGGTGTGGCAGGGGGGTAGCCAGGGTAGGTAGTGGGATGGGCCAGGGGTGGGTAATGGGCGGAGTTAAGGGGCCCAATTCAGATTCTTGCTATGGGGCCCAATGATTTCTATGTACGCCCCTGTAGTGTAGGGGGGAGATGTTTGGGACGTGCTACCCTGTGTATTCTGTCGATAACAAGGTCCGGTTCAGAGATTGAAGGGATCAGAGCTTGCATTAGTCCCTGTTAATAGGATCGCAGTTCTTGCAGCTGGACTTTTGTAGGAATTCCTCTGATTTGACATTATTTCGGCGTGACCTGTTTCCAAGTCCCACAACCTTGTGCTTTATTATCTCAATTTCTTCTGTGAGGTCATTATGGGCATTAATAAGTTGGTTATGTGAGGAAGCAAATTCACCCATTTTTGTTTCAGCATGTGACATTCTACCCTCTAAATCCGACATGGAGGTCTGCAAAGGGTTAATGAGTATGGCAATATTATCCTGCAGAGATCTGCTTAGTGCTAACAACATGTCCTTTAAGAGTGACTCTGAGACTGGCACATTTGTAGTAGGGAAATCTTGCAGTGTAAGACAATTGTCTCCCAGATTACATATGGGGAGCTGAGAGTTATGACTGCCAGGTCCAGTGCACAGCCTGTGCACATGGTCTTTGATGCTGGAGCTTCCCCCAAGGCTGTTGTGAAGCGGGGGAACTGGAGAGGAGCCAGCGCTGCTCAGAGCTTTCGCTGCAAGAGGAGGGGATCGTGGATGAGGGACTGTACCTGCTCTCTGAGCCTCTATGTCGGGTAAGTGCGCATCGCGTATTGTAGGTGAGGAGGAAGCACTGCCTCTTGCACGTGCTCTTACTCTAGAAAAAAGTTGATCTTGCCCTGGGCTTTAATAGATATTTTGCCCCTCGTCATCTTGGCTGCGGGAGACATGTTAGTAGCGGGGAAATGGTTGCTCTCTGCTGTCCAGTTGCTATACAGTCACTTCTGTTGGTGTGGAGCTCTTTCTCTAAGTGGCCATGAGGCACGGCAGCAGCGACAGTTACATATTTATCCTGTGACCGCCTAATGTACCTCCAGCCACAGAATCCAAAGTTCTGTGCTGTCAGGTGAATGCCTATTGCCTAATTTTTGGGACCTGTACTGGCCGACAGTTAAGTTATTTATCTCTAGCCACATAATCACACCCTTGTCTCACTTCTCTCATTATGGTGGCGTATGAACCGCATTCACCATAAGGACCTTCTAATGTCACAGGGTCATGTGACTGTACCCCCCACCCTGTACTGTGCCCTTCAACCCATACTGTGCCCCTTATACCCTGCATTGTGCCCTCTTACCACACTCTGTGCAGTGCCCCTAGTCATTCCCTGTACTGTGCCCTCTTATACTCATTTATCCGGTCACGGTATGGCAGTGTCATCCGGTCACTGTGCAGAGGTGTTATCCGGTCAATGTATGGCGGTGGTATCCAATATCTGGATGGCCATAACTGTAATTCTTTACCTGCCCACACCATCCTTTTTTAACATGCAGATTGCGGTCCTTTGCGCCACAATCTGTGTCAAAAATACGCCTAACATAGACGTATTTCTATATAATAAATGACCACCTAATTGTATTATTATTCGGGGGTAGGGCTAATATCTTTATATTATATAGATTCTATTGTATTATACTGTGCCCTGTATTTCCCAGTAGAAAATGATCCTTGGGAAACACAGTCCACCAGGACCAGGTAGCGTTCTGTCAGTACATGGCGGCCTCCCCTCTCCGCCACTCTGCTCCGTTGTGTACTGGTGCTTATTCTGACACTAGGGCTGGGTTCACATTCTATTTTTGCCATCCATTTAATGCATACCAAAAATGTATGTGTTAACAGATGCCTCAGACTGATGCCGTACAGTGGTGTCCGTTCACCATACAGTTCAATGGTAGAAAAAAAAAATTACGTTAACGTATGCATTTTTTTTATGGACTCTGCAGGATACAAAAACGTGGAGTGCTGCACATTTGTATACATCAAACCGATAGGAAATAAAAAAAAAAAAATTCTAGGCTCCAGCAGGGCACATTTTTGAGAGTTTCCCTTTAAGACGCGTAAAAATGGCCCCTGATTAAAATACATATTTTTTTGTGGGAACTTTTGCCAATGATCCCCCTCTGGTATATCACTGTCCATTTTGTGGGACTATTTGTGTACTTCTGTTTGCTGGCTGCAAATATGACCTAAAGGTTTTTCAGGTTCGCCTGCCATTAAAAAGAACTTGCGGTTCGCGAACATTTGATCGAGTTCACGTGATCGCCGTCCCGGACGATGTTCATCCATCACTACTGTCAACTAGTGTTGGGGCGCAAAAATTTAATCTTGCATATTAATCGCATAGAGAATTTGCAAATATTTAGAATATAGCGATATATATTCGTAATTTTTCCATCACTAAACTCCCTTCTTGCTTGTTGGCCAATGAGAAGGCTGCAATGTATTTGTCTGAGCTTAGCAACATCCCTAGTAACCAATAGGAAAGTTGCCTACCCCTTACTATATAAGAACCTCCCCAGCAGCCATTTTCTACAGTTTTTTTTTTTAAGTTCTGAGAGAGACAGCAGTGTCATTGCTGTGGTATGTGCTTTCCACACTACAGTAGATAGATAGTTATGGTAGATAGTTTATATATATATATAATACAGATAGTTAGTGGGAGATAGTCAGTGTTATATCCTGATATAGTGTAGCTGTTGCAGTGCAGTGTGTTAGGTAGTGTGACAGGTTCTGCTGTCCATATATACATGCAGACCTGCCAAAATGTGAAGTTTTATGTATTGCTCCAAAATATTCACATCATTAGTGCCTATTTGTGCAATCGCAAATATATTGGAGCACTCTAACTGCATATGAAGCCATTTTTAATGTTCTGCCGTGCCAACCATTTTCTCCAGTCTCAGGAAACTTCTAGCAGCTTTGAAAATGTAGTAAAAGTGACCAACGCCTGTATTTTGCAGGAATTAGGTTAATATTACATTGACGATTTTTCGCAATCAAGAAAATAATCTCGAATTTGCGAATATAGGACGAATATTTGCCCAAATTTTCATGAAATATCGCAAATTCAAATATATCCCCTGCAGCTCATTGCTATTGCCAACCATCACTTTCCTTAGGGCTGCTGCCTCCATCATGCCACTGCTGCAACCTACAGTACCTACATTCACGTTCTGTACAGTTACTGCTGCTGCTGCCGCCTCCATCGTGCCACTGCTGCCACTGCATTGGCTTTTCTACCAACATGTACCATATGGCTGCTGCAGCTGCTCCTACTCCTCTCTGTTAATCCTCTACTGCCACCAATATCAATACTACTACTATTATTGCTACTACTACCCATAGAGAGCTGTGTATGTTCCATGCTATACTGTTCCTGCTGCTCACACTATTTCCATACCCTTTCCACATGCACTGCTGCTACTCCCAATGAAAAAGGGGAATTTTTTTTTGCTTCAATCACAACAAGACAGTTTTTCTTCTGACAATCACTTGTGTGTATCGTACCGGCAGAAATTCCAACCCTGTTCAGGCATAATTTTTCGATGCTTAGTCTCTTAAGTCACTTTTTATTTTGTATTTTTTTGTCCCATACAACTGTGTTTAAACATCATCTGCTCCTGATAAGGGACAATTTTTGGAAGCTTTGAATGTGAGAAAGCAGGAGAAATGTGCCAGAACAGTGCGTTTTGAAACACGCTATATGTTAACACTTTCAAACGTGCATTTACCCACAGCTATGCATGTCAGAGTCACTCAGACATCATTTACTATTGTTGTAACTGTGTTCTAGAGCTTAGGGAGGGGGGAAGGGAGTGTTCCTGAAAATTATGAGTCCTAGGAGGCTAGAGGGGGGTTATATACAAACTTTAACAGAAATTGGAGCAATTTTGGTTTGGCCTGAACCGATTCGGGTCCGAACCAAACTCTTTTAAAAATTTGGTGAACCAGACCCAAAACTAATCTTGACTTGTTCGCTCATCTCTAGCCAAATGTCTGAAATATGGGAGGGTTCCAATCAAAAGACCCAAGGCCAGACCTTGTTCTCCCAGAGCCAGAATGTGGGTACTACCAGCATCAGCTATTTTGCCAGAAGTAGTAATAATAGTATTACACCACAGTCCTCCCTGGATTCGGAAAAGCAGAACATTAAAGGAGTATTCTTGTTGTTTCAAGTTATTCCCTATCCACAGGATAGGGGATAACTATTAGATCGGTGGGGGTCCCTATCCACGGATAACTTATAACTATTAGATTGGTGGCGGTCCTACCATGGAGTCCCCACCAAACACAAATTAATGGAATGTCAATGTGCATGTGTAGTGTACGGGAGCTGTAATGCCCGTCACTACAGAAGGGTCACTTGTGTGCTGTCGTTTCCCCTTATTTATGGGGAGGTTGGTATAAGTCATCTTCATAAAATATAATGTCATGTAATGCTATGTACTTCCCTGTTACTGTGAAATGTGCGTGTGCAGGCCTGCTAGGGGTGTCATTCCAGCTCTGAGTCACTAGAGGGAGCTAGGGAGCCCTAGGTTATATAAGGCCCAGTCAGGGAAAGGAAGGAGGAGATCAGACTATGTCTGAGTTAAGTCCAGGCCATGAGCCTGTGAAAGCAGAGCAGGCCTGGAGCTTGCAGACTAGGAGAGGGTATCGCAGTCCCTGTAACCGGGTTCCAGATCCAAGGAGAAGGTTCCCCTTCTGAGTCCATATTTGCAGAAGCAGGAACACCACGGTTAACCAGCCTGAGGAAACTGAGAGAGGCAGAGGCAAGTCTGGGAAAGCAAGAGGTACTAAAGACAGCAGAGGAGGTACTTGATAATTACAGACCCAAGGATATACGCCAGAGCTAGGGCATTGGGCCTTGGGGAATAGTTTCCATGTTCCAGGATCAGTCAGGAATAGAGTGCAAGCCGCCTGTACTGCAAGTCCTGTGTTTAACCCTCTGAGATCACCTTGCTACATATTGCCTGCATTTTTGTACCGAAACCAACTGTCTTCAAAGGAACTGCGCTTCCATCTATGTCCATGTATGATGACTACTTAAGATCAAGTAAAATTCAAGTTCTGTTTTATCATCACGTGGTTCCTCAGTTATTCCTGCTATCAGCAAACGGCGTGCCACCGTTCAATTGGCACTGGCGTCACGAACACTACCTATCACTACCTGCCCTTGCAGAGAGTCAGCTGTCCCAGGTTAGTGGTCACAATTGCACTACAACACCCAGGAACACTATTAACCCTAACTTGAGTACGCTGCAGCTCTCTTTTGGCGTCACGAACAGGATGCGCACACTTTCTAGTGCAAGAAGCGTGAACTTTGTGCCTTATCCAGTTTGCCCTGTGACCAAAGTGACAAATTGCCTGTTTATTTGAAGTGGACTTTGTGGACTGAAAAACATACAAAAACGTGTCCCTAAAACCTCCAAAAAGCGCTGTGCAGTGTTGCGCTATCAAGAGGAAGAAAATCGCCACATCAGAATGTGTTTATATGGACTTTTTATCATCCTGCTTGCTGTCACTGAATAGCTGCATCATGGCGCCCGAGATGGCCGCCGGTGCCGTTGGACTTCTTCCTGCGCCATCACTGTCTGCAGTGGCGCGAATATTTGGCGCCAAAACCCTCCAAGAGGGAGGAGAAAGCTGCCCTGGGACACCACCCACCTTGATGGATTATAATGTGGCCGCCGTCCCTATTGTGTTATGCCTAGGGGGCGGGCCTGTGACCAGGAGAGATCTGCCCAGCCCGAGGGAGGAGCCGGTGTTTGAGCTGAAAGAAGCTGGTGAGAAGATGGCGACGCTGGACGCTAGCATGCCCGTGCCAGAGCCCATTGGAGAGTGGGGCGCCACTCCACCAGACTCCCCTACACTGGAGCCGCCTGCAAGCGGACCGTCGGCTGTGGAATTGCTGCAGAGAAGGATATACCGGGTGGAAAGACTCGGTTACGCTGGGTGTGTCCAGTGGGTCCCGTTCCCCAGAACCCAAACGGAGGTAGAAGCGATGCTGGAAAAGCCCCCTCCGGTCAAGATAGTGCGAGGAGACGGATTCCAAATAGGGCCTGCGAGGCCAGAACAATTGCTGTGGGAGCCCAATGATGATTCCTCTGAAGAAGAGTTTGATACACGCCTGTGAGTAGGCCTGTTTGGCCATTTTGCATATCCTCACAGAGACATTACCGTTATGGCTGGAACTGTCCCTTATGATTGCCAGGCTGGTGAAGTTTTCTGCCAGTTCTCCACGGCCGGTGGCATTTTCGTGAAGCCAAGTTGCCACTGTGAACCACTGCTCCCAGTCTGCCCTTTTCTGTTCTCGGGACACCCTGCCTGCGTCCGAAAAAGATTGCTTAATAAATCCCAGTTGTGCCTTTATTTGCACTGTTTTCCCCTGTTAACCCCCATTTCAGGTTGAAAGGGTTCTTTTATGTCAGCACCGTTTTAAAGGGTAAGCAGGACTTGCCAGGATAACGTGGCCCTGGTATTGTCAGAGTCCTGTATTGTCATTTTATATGTGTGCTGCTGACCGTATTTATTAACAGTTGTTATTCAAGTCTATGTGCCCAGAGATGGACTTCCTATGTGCGAGCCTCTGAGATATTGCTTTTATTATGGACTTATTCATTGTCGTGGACTATCCTGGTTCCTTAACATTCGCTGTGCCAGGTCAGCGCCCCAGTTCCACTCACTATCCTGAGAGAAGAGAACGACGCCCCTTGTCACCGCACTTCACCTTTGCCAATTGGACCTGATATGAACGTAAATGCAGATGAATTACATATATGTATGCCTGCATGTGTCTTTTTCTGTTTCAGGGGAAAATTTCCAGTTGGGCGGGCCCTGATGGAGTACGAGGTCGTACTCAGCTTAAAGCAGCGGGGTATGTAGTGTACGGGAGCTGTAATGCCCGTCACTACAGAAGGGTCACTTGTGTGCTGTCGTTTCCCCTTATTTATGGGGAGGTTGGTATAAGTCATCTTCATAAAATATAATGTCATGTAAAGCTATGTACTTCCCTGTTACTGTGATATGTGCGTGTGCAGGCCTGCTAGGGGTGTCATTCCAGCTCTGAGTCACTAGAGGAGGAGATCAGACTATGTCTGAGTTAAGTCCAGGCCATGAGCCTGTGAAAGCAGAGCAGGCCTGGAGCTTGCAGACTAGGAGAGGGTATCGCAGTCCCTGTAACCGGGTTCCAGATCCAAGGAGAAGGTTCCCCTCCTGAGTCCATATTTGCAGAAGCAGGAACACCACGGTTAACCAGCCTGAGGAAACTGAGAGAGGCAGAGGCAAGTCTGGGAAAGCAAGAGGTACTAAAGACAGCAGAGGAGGTACTTGATAATTACAGACCCAAGGATATACGCCAGAGCTAGGGCATTGGGCCTTGGGGAATAGTTTCCATGTTCCAGGATCAGTCAGGAATAGAGTGCAAGCCGCCTGTACTGCAAGTCCTGTGTTTAACCCTCTGAGATCACCTTGCTACATATTGCCTGCATTTTTGTACCGAAACCAACTGTCTTCAAAGGAACTGCGCTTCCATCTATGTCCATGTATGATGACTACTTAAGATCAAGTAAAATTCAAGTTCTGTTTTATCATCACGTGGTTCCTCAGTTATTCCTGCTGTCAGCAAACGGCGTGCCACCGTTCAATTGGCACTGGCGTCACGAACACTACCTATCACTACCTGCCCTTGCAGAGAGTCAGCTGTCCCAGGTTAGTGGTCACAATTGCACTACAACACCCAGGAACACTATTAACCCTAACTTGAGTACGCTGCACATGTGCGACCGGCTGCTCTGTTAATTTTAGCAGGGCTGCAGGAGGTACAGGGCCTCCTTTCTCAAGGTAGTTAAATCTGATAGTTAAAACCTATTCTGTGGATAGGGCATAACTTGAAGCAACAAGAATACCTTTTTAACATTGAGGAGAAAAAGGCTGAGATTGTGGATTGGATGGCTTACTCCTCCCCTCAGTGACAACAGGATGCCGTTGAGGTGACTTCTGAGTATGACACCATGCCTTGAAGCCCAGGGTCACAGCATTCCTCCTGCTCCTTCAACTTGCAACCCCAGAAAAGCTTTCAGTGCCTTTCTCTCTGTCTTCACTGCCCCTTACTAGTATGTCACCTTCTTTTTTCCTAAGAAGAGGCAACAAGACTCCACCACTCCCTACAGAAGCTAGTTAAGATAGTCTCCTTGTTGATGACTTGTGTTGGGGCAGTAAGCATTTGCACTACCCTGAGGAAGAGGTTCAGTGGGAAGTGTGGGACCCCATGCATAGTGGTCTTGGTAGGGATAATAGTGGCACCTGTAGGCAAGATGGTTGCTGTAGGGACAGTGATAGCAACAGTTTTACTCTGGACAAACACAAAGCCAGGAGTTGGGAGGGGACCAAGGAGCCAACTAGTCTGATAAAAACATCAAGGAGGGTGAGGACTATGACAATGATTGTGTGTTGGACAGGACCTGGAAGCTGAATTGGGGTGGTAAGGAGGAAATATTAAAGGAGAAGGATGGTGGCCATGGTGGCAATAAAGAGTGGAGGCAGAAATGTACAGTTGAAACCTCCAAAAGGCCTTGCAGGGCCATATCTGGTTCTATTGGGCTCACTTTGGTAACTGGTTATGCTGCTGATACTGTGGGTAAAGGCAAAAAAAATTCCAGACCTAGCCCAAGCACAGCTGCCTCTTGCTCTGTGCTATATGGCGTTTTTTTTCTCCACTTCACCAGCACCAAAAATTATAGCCCACCTCCCACCTGGCCAAGTTGCTGGTGGTACAGTTGCTGCTATACCACTTAGTTGTGGTAAATGTGGCACCCTTTTGTGCTGTCACCTACATTTTATTTTTTTCCTGTGGTGTGGTTTGAGCAGTGGGCTGGGACTCTAGGCTGGGCAGGCATGCAAGGGTTCTGCTTCTATATGGGAAATGTAACTCTCATTGGTCAGCAAATGTGCCACACTCCCTCACCTTCGCTTAAATTTTATTCTTCTTGGCTTTCTCCTGAGTGATGTCAGAGTGGGACTCCTCGCCAAGCAGGAAAGGGTACTAGCACTATTTGTCCAATTTAACTCTCATCAGTCAGAAAATGTGACCCACTTTCTCGCCTTCGTCTAAATATAACTTTTCTGGGGTGTGACCCAGCCATTGTTGGTGTGGGGCTATTTGCCAATCAAGAAAGAGTACAGCTGCTATATGTAAAATTCAACACTTCTTTGCCAGGGTGGTGTGGTGTAACTCATACGGGAAGGCATTCTACCCACGCATAATTTTTGGATGCTTGTTTCCCCTCAAGTGAAAAGAAATGAAGTTATCAGCCACAGGGAGGGGCACCATCTACTGATGGTTACTAAATATCAATATAAGAGAGCAGAAAAAAGCATAAGTAAAAGTATTAATAAAATTATAAATAATCATAAGGTAGAAAATAAAAAAATGGGTGAGGATAAATGCCCGCCAAAAATAATGATAATAATAATATTCACGATCATACCATTGATAAAAAAATAATAAAAAGTGCAATTGTGAATAAATAACTCACTTTAACAGGGAGGTGGTCTGTGGGATAGAGTCCCCACAAACACAACCTCCCTCGCCTGAATCGCTTGTACTTCTGGTAGATTCCTTTATTGGTATCACAGGTCAGATCATTTCACTCTGCCTTGATTTAGTATTGCTGCCATTGTGTTCAAGAGTAGGGATGAGCGAACCCGAACTGTATAGTTCGTGTTCGTACCGAATTTTGGGGTGTCCGTGACACGGACCCGAACCCGAACATTTTCGTAAAAGTCTGGGTTCGGGTTCGGTGTTCGGCGCTTTCTTGGCGCTTTTTGAAAGGCTGCAAAGCAGCCAATCAATAAGCATCATACTACTTGCCCCAAGAGGCCATCACAGCCATGCCTACTATTGGCATGGCTGTGATTGGCCAGTGCAGCATGTGACCCAGCCTCTATATAAGCTTGGGTCACGTAGCGCTGCACGTCACTCTGCTGATACAAGTGTAGGGAGAGGTTGCAGCTGCGACGTTAGGGCGAGATTAGGCAGATTAACTCCTCCAAAAGACTTCATTCAGTGATCGATCTCCAGCTGTGGATCATTGAACTGCTGCTATTTAATTGTTCACATTTTTTAGGCTGCCCAGAGCGCTTTTATATCACTTTTTTCTGGGGTGATCGGCGGCCATTTTGTGGCTTGTGGTGCGCCAGCACAAGCTACCACCAAGTGCATTTAACCATCAATAGTGTGGCTATTTTTTGCTATATCCTACATCAGGGTCCAGCTTTCATCAAGTGCATTTAACCATCAATAGTGTGGTTATTTTTTGCTATATCCTACATCAGGGTCAAGCTTTCATCAAGTGCATTTAACTATCAATAGTGTGGTTATTTTTTGGCCATATACTACATCAGGTGCAAGCTGAGCTTGTATCACCCAAGTGCATTTAACCATCAATAGTGTGGTTATTTTTTGCTATATCCTACATCAGGGTCAAGCTTTCATCAAGTGCATTTAACCATCAATAGTGTGGTTATTTTTTGCCCATATACTACATCAGGTGCAGGCTGAGCCTGTGTCACCCAAGTGCATTTAACCATCAATAGTGTGGTTATTTTTTAGCCATATACTACATCAGGGGCAAGTTGAGCCTGTCACCCAGCATTCTCAAAATTAGTGGTTTCTGCTGTATCAGGCCTACTTTAAATCTATCCCTAAAAGGGTATATTAGATTCAAGGTGCTGATAGGGTCATTCTGAAAAACTTAACACACACGCTACAGTGCAGATACAAGTCTAATTCTGTGATTAAACGTATACCTGTCACCCAGCACCTAAAAAATAGGCCTGACATTTATATTCCTCCAAATCAGTACTGTTTTAGCTGGTCAAGTTATTTTTAGTGACCGTAAAAGCACAGTTTTTGTTCTGGGTTGAAAAAGAATTCCCAAATTTGCCATTCCCAAAAGTAGTGGTTTCTGCTGTATCAGGCCTACTTTAAATCTATCCCTAAAAGGGTATATTAGATTCAAGGTGCTGATAGGGTCATTCTTAAAAACTTAACACACACGCTACAGTGCAGATACAAGTCTAATTCTGTGATTAAACGTATACCTGTCACACAGTGCCTAAAAAATAGGCCACACATTTATATTCCTCCAAATCAGTACTGTTTTAGCTGGTCAAGTTATTTTTAGTTACCGTAAAAGCACAGTTTTTGTTCTGGGTTGAAAAACAATTCCCAAATTTGCCATTCTCAAAATTAGTGGTTTCTGCTGTATCAGGCCTACTTTAAATCTATCCCTAAAAGGGTATATTAGATTTAAGGTGCTGATAGGGTCATTCTGAAAAACTTAACACACGCTACAGTGCAGATCCAAGTCTAATTCTGTGATTAAACGTATACCTGTCACACAGCACCTAAAAAATAGGCCTCACATTTATATTCAGCTAAATCTGTCATTACTGGTGTGCCTGTATTAGTGTAGTACGGTACCTAAATAGATAGCCAGACAGTGTTAGGTGTCTGTAAAAAAAGGCCTGAATTTTAATTCAATACATTGGCCCGAATAATATTTTTCTTATTGTGGTGAACGGTAACAATGAGGAAAACAGCTAGTAAGGGATGCGGACGTGGACATGGTCGTGGTGGTGTTAGTGGACCCTCTGGTGCTGGGAGAGGACGCAGCCGTTCTGCCACAGCCACACGTCTTAGTGTACCAACTACCTCAGGTCCCAGTAGCCGCCAGAATTTACAGGGATATTTGGTGGGGCCCAATGCCGTTCTAAGGATGGTAAGGCCTGAGCAGGTACAGGCATTAGTCAATTAAGTGGCCGACAGTGCATCCAGCACGTTCACATTATCTCCCACCCAGTCTTCTGCAGAAAGCGCACAGATGGCGCATGAAAACCAAGCCCATCAGTCTGTCACATCACCCCCATGCATATCAGGGAAACTGTCTGAGCCTCAAGTTATGCAGCAGTCTCTTATGCTGTTTGAAGACTCTGCTGCCAGGGTTTCCCAAGGGCATCCACCTAGCCCTTCCCCAGGGGTGGAAGAGATAGAATGCACTAACGCACAACCACTTATGTTTCCTGATGATGAGGACATGGGAATACCACCTCAGCACGTCTCTGATGATGACGAAACACAGGTGCCAACTGCTGCGTCTTTCTGCAGTGTGCAGACTGAACAGGAGGTCAGGGATCAAGACTGAGTGGAAGACGATGCAGGGGACGATGAGGTCCTAGACCCCACATGGAATGAAGGTCGTGCCACTGACTTTCACAGTTTGGAGGAAGAGGCAGTGGTGAGACCGAGCCAACAGCGTAGCAAAAGACAAAGAGGGAGCAGTGGGCAAAATCAGAACACCCGCCGCCAAGAGACTCCGCCTGCTACTGACCGCCGCCATCTGGGACCGTGCACCCCAAAGGCAGCTTCAAGGAGTTCCCTGGCATGGCACTTCTTCAAACAATGTGCTGACGACAAGACCCGAGTGGTTTGCACGCTGTGCCATCAGAGCCTGAAGCGAGGCATTAACGTTCTGAACCTTAGCACAACCTGCATGACCAGGCACCTGCATGCAAAGCATGAACTGCAGTGGAGTAAACGCCTTAAAAACAAGGAAGTCACTCAGGCTCCCCCTGCTACCTCTTCTGCTGCTGCCGCCGCCTCGACCTCTTCCTCCGCCTCTGGAGGGACGTTGGCACTTGCCGCCCAGCAAACATGGGATGTACCACCAACACCACCACCTGCGTCACCAAGCATCTCAACCATGTCACACGGCAGCGTTCAGCTCTCCATCTCACAAACATTTGAGAGAAAGCGTAAATTCCCACCTAGCCACCCTCGATCCCTGGCCCTCAATGCCAGCATTTCTAAACTACTGGCCTATGAAATGCTGTCATTTAGGCTGGTGGAGACAGACAGCTTCAAACAGCTCATGTCGCTTGCTGTCCCACAGTATGTTGTTCCCAGCCGGCACTACTTCTCCAAGAGAGCCGTGCCTTCCCTGCACAACCAAGTATCCGATAAAATCAAGTGTGCACTGCGCAACGCCATCTGTGGAAAGGTCCACCTAACCACAGATACGTGGACCAGTAAGCACGGCCAGGGACGCTATATCTCCATAGCTGCACACTGGGTAAATGTAGTGGCGGCTGGGCCCCAGGCGGAGAGCTGTTTGGCGCACGTCCTTCCGCCGCCAAGGATCGCAGGGCAACATTTTTTGCCTCCTGTCTCCTCCTCCTCCTACTCAGCTTCCTCCTCCTCTTCTTCCACTTGCTCATCCAGTCAGCCACACACCTTCACCACCAACTTCAGCACAGCCCGGTGTAAACGTCAGCAGGCCGTTCTGAAACTCATATGTTTGGGGGACAGGCCCCACACCGCACAGGAGTTGTGGCGGGGTATAGAACAACAGACCGACGAGTGGTTGCTGCCGGTGAGCCTCAAGCCTGGCCTGGTGGTGTGCAATAATGGGCGAAATCTCGTTGCAGCTCTGGGACTAGCCCGTTTGACGCACATCCCTTGCCTGGCGCATGTGCTGAATTTGGTGGTGCAGAAGTTCATTCACAACTACCCCGACATGTCAGAGCTGCTGCATAAAGTGCGGGCCGTCTGTTCGCGCTTCCGGCGTTCACACGCTGCCGCTGCTCGCCTGTCTGCGCTACAGCGTAACTTCAGGCTTCCCGCTCACCGCCTCATATGCGACGTGCCCACCAGGTGGAACTCCACCTTGCACATGCTGGACAGACTGTTCAAGCAGCAGCAGGCCATAGTGGAGTTTCAGCTGCAGCACGCACGGGTCAGTCGCACTGCGGATCAGATCCACTTCACCACCAATGACTGGGCCTCCATGCGAGACCTGTGTGCCCTGTTGCGCTGTTTCGAGTACTCCACCAACATGGCCAGTGGCGATGACGTCGTTATCAGCGTTACAATACCACTTCTATGTCTCCTTGAGAAAACACTTAGGGCGATGATGGAAGAGGAGGTGGCCCAGAAGGAAGAGGAGGAAGAGGGGTCATTTTTAGCACTTTCAGGCCAGTCTCTTCGAAGTGACTCAGAGGGAGGTTTTTTGCAACAGCAGAGGCCAGGTACAAATGTGGCCAGACAGGGCCCACTACTGGAGGACGAGGAGGACGAGGATGAGGAGGAGGTGGAGGAGGATGAGGATGAAGCATGTTCACAGCGAGGTGGCACCCAAAGCAGCTCGGGCCCATCACTGGTGCGTGGCTGGGGGGAAACACAGGACGATGATGATACGCCTTCCACAGAGGACAGCTTGTCCTTACCTCTGGGCAGCCTGGCACACATGAGCGACTACATGCTGCAGTGCCTGCACAACGACAGCAGAGTTGCCCACATTTTAACGTGTGCGGACTACTGGGTTGCCACCCTGCTGGATCCCCGGTACAAAGACAATGTGCCCACCTTACTTCCTACACTGGAGCGTGATAGGAAGATGCGCGAGTACAAGCGCACGTTGGTAGACGCGCTACTGAGAGCATTCCCAAATGTCACAGGGGAACCAGTGGAAGCCCAAGGCGAAGGCAGAGGAGGAGCAAGAGGTCGCCAATGCAGCTGTGTCACGGCCAGCTCCTCTGAGGGCAGGGTTAGCATAGCAGAGATGTGGAAAAATGTTGTCACCACTCCACAGCTAACTGCACCACCACCTGATACGGAACGTGTTAGCAGGAGGCAACGTTTCAATAACATGGTGGAACAGTACCTGTGCACACCCCTCCACGTACTGACTGATGGTTCGGCCCCATTCAACTTCTGGGTCTCAAAATTGTCCACGTGGCCAGAGCTAGCCTTTTATGCCTTGGAGGTGCTGGCCTGCCCGGCGGCCAGCGTTTTGTCTGAACGTGTATTCAGCACGGCAGGGGGCGTCATTACAGACAAACGCAGCCGCCTGTTTACAGCCAATGTGGACAAGCTGACGTTCATAAAAATTAACCAGGCATGGATCCCACAGGACCTGTCCATCCCTTGTGCAGATTAGACATTAACTACCTCGCCTTAACAATATATTATTGTACTCCAGGGCACTTCCTCATTCAATCCTATTTTTATTTTCATTTTACCATTATATTGCGGGGCAACCCAAAGTTGAATGAACCTCTCCTCTGTTTGGGTGCCGGGGCCTAAATATGTGACAGTGGCCTGTTCCAGTGGTGGGTGACGTGAAGCCTGATACTCTGCTATAACATGAAGACTGATTCTGTGCTGACATGAAGCCAGATTATCTGTTACGGGACCTCTCCCCTCTGCCTGGGTGCCGGGGCCTAAATATGTGACAGTGGCCTGTTCCAGTGGTGGGTGACGTGAAGCCTGATTCTCTGCTATGACATGAAGACTGATTCTGTGCTGACATGAAGCCAGATTCTCTGTTACGGGACCTCTCTCCTCTGCCTGGGCCTAAATATGTGACAGTGGCCTGTTCCAGTGGTGGGTGACGTGAAGCCTGATTCTCTGCTATGACATGAAGACTGATTCTGCGCTGACATAAGGCCAGATTCTCTGTTACGGGACCTCTCTCCTCTGCCTGGGTGCCTGGGCCTAAATATGTGACAGTGGCCTGTTCCAGTGGTGGGTGACGTGAAGCCTGATTCTCTGCTATGACATGAAGATTGATTCTGTGCTGACATGAAGCCAGATTCTCTGTTACGGGACCTCTCTCCTTTGTCTGGGTGCCGGGGCCTAAATATGTGACAGTAGCCTGTTCCAGTGGTGGGTGACGTGAAGCCTGATTCTCTGCTATGACATGAAGACAGATTCTGTGCTGACATGAAGCCAGATTCTCTGTTACGGGACCTCTATCCTCTGTCTGGGTGCCGGGGACTAAATGTGTGACAGTGGCCTGTTCCAGTGGTGGGTGACGTGAAGCCTGATTCTCTGCTATGACATGAAGACTGATTCTCTGCTGACATGAAGCCAGATTCTCTGCTATGGCATGAAGAGACTGATTCTCTGCTGACGTGAAGCCAGATTCTCTGCTATGGGACCTCTGTCCAATTGATATTGGTTAATTTTTTTATTTTATTTTTTTATTTTAATTCATTTCCCTATCCACATTTGTTTGCAGGGGATTTACCTACATGTTGCTGCCTTTTGCAGCCCTCTAGCTCTTTCCTGGGCTGTTTTACAGCCTTTTTAGTGCCCAAAGGTTCGGGTCCCTATTGACTTCAATGGGGTTCGGGTTCAGGACGAAGTCCGGGTCGGGTTCGGTTCCCGAACCCGAACATTTCCGGGAAGTTCGGCCGAACTTCTCGAACCCGAACATCCAGGTGTTCGCTCAACTCTATTCAAGAGATTACGGAGGGGGGAGGGAAAAAGCAAAAATGAATGAAAAGAGATAACATCTTTTCCTAAAAATTTGGAGTCCTAGGAGACTAGAGGGTGTTCTATACCAATTTCCATGGCAATCGGAGCCACTTTGGTTGGGGTAGAATCTATTTGGGTCTGAACCAAATAAAATAAAAATTGGGAAACAGGAACCAAACCAAATTTCAAAAGCTTTGCTCATCTCTACTATCCACATCATTTATTTTTTCATTTTTTTTGTAAACTGACAAATCTATACAGATGCTACAGACATGCTGTATCATGAACAGACACTGCAACTTCAATAATCAGTTCATAATATATCTCTTCTCAGTTGAGAATTTGTCACCTATTATAAATTCCAAGAGGTTAAAGGGGCTGTCTGGGGTCAGCTCTGAACCTGCATTTCTTGGTCAGTGCCCCACCCCCCCTTTAATTATGCTGCATCACCGGGCTTCACAAGAGTATGCTAGGTGGAGACTAGGCTGTTTTAGAGCCTAGGGCTATGTTATAGACCACCCACTTGTGACAGTGACATAACTGGGATCACTGTTAGGTGGAAGCCTCTGCTTAGAATAGTGAAGATGTAAAGAAACAGACCTTCTGCTGCGCAGTGCAGCACAGGGCAAGGGGAAGCATCAGAGTAAGAAATGCTCTGATGCTCCACTAATACATGCTAAATGAGTGAAGATGAGGTTATGTTGTGGTTCAGCTCTGGACCAGGACAACACCTTTAATATATTAAGCATTTTTTTCTACAAAAGTTTCAGTAGTCTCATGACTTAAGCAAAGCATTACATAACTTAAATCTTCTTAAGCTATTAAAGGGGTTATCCAATTTCTCAAAACACTCCATCCCCGCCTGCCATTGGCTGCTCCCCCACGACACTAGATGTTTTCATCCGTGTGTAGGGAGAAACAGCAGTGACGGTTAGGGGAGCAGGAGCGGCGCCGGAAAAGTTGAGCAGGGTAAGTATATTACTGGTGAGGGGCCCGGCACATGTGGGGGGGTTTGAGAAATTGAATAACCCCTTTAAACAAAAACTGAGCCTCATGAAATTTTTGAGCCATGCAAAATGTCAACACTTTAGACACTAATGGCATCCAATCATATGATAAGGGTATATCAAATAGCGTCATAACATTACAAGGACATAACTGTGTCATAATTACATAGTTAATACAGTTGAAAAAATACACCATGTCCATTAAGTTCAACCAAGGGATGTGTGGGTATTCAGAAGATCAGAGATAACTTTGCCATGAAACCTGTATTATCTTTGTACTCCCCTCAAAAGAGGGTATTTTTTTCTTTCCATTCCCTTGATGTATCTGTCACCCAAAGATCTTGATTTAAGCACTTTTATTACAAGTTGCAGGATTATATTGAGATAGGCACTGAGAAACACTGTCCTCAAAAGTCCCTTCCGTTGTCTAGTAGTCAGTTGGGAATGGACTGTTTTCACACGTTTTCCTCACACCAATTGTCTAGTTCTCTGACAATTATTTTTTATTTTTCCCAAGAAAACACACATTCTAGTTCAAAATGAACATGGACTCTTAGAAATGTATCAATTTTTCTTCTAGTTCAAAATGTACACGGACTCTTAGAAATGTATCAATTTTTCTTTCTTTTATTCTGTTTTGTATCAGGACTAGAGTTGAGCGAACACCTGGATGTTCGGGTTCGAGAAGTTCGGCCGAACTTCCCGGAAATGTTCGGGATCGGGATCCGAACCCGACCCGAACTTTGTCCCGAACCCGAACCCCATTGAAGTCCATGGGGACCCGAACTTTTGGGCACTAAAAAGGCTGTAAAACAGCCCAGGAAAGGGCTAAAGGGGTGCAAAAGGCAGCAACATGTAGGTAAATCCCCTGCAAACAAATGTGGATAGGGAAATGAATTAAAATAAAAATTAAAAAAATAAAAATTAACCAATATCAATTGGACAGAGGTCCCATAGCAGAGAATCTGGCTTCACGTCAGCAGAGAATCAGTCTCTTCATGCCATAGCAAAGAATCTGGCTTCATGTCAGCAGAGAATCAGTCTCTTCATGCCATAGCAGAGAATCTGGCTTCATGTCAGCGTAGAATCTGTCTTCATGTCATAGCAGAAAATCAGGCTTCACGTCACCCACCACTGGAACAGGCTACTGTCACATATTTAGGCCCCGGCACCCAGACAGAGGAGAGAGGTCCCGTAACAGAGAATCTGGCCTTATGTCAGCACAGAATCTGTCTTCATGTCATAGCAGAAAATCAGGCTTCACGTCACCCACCACTGGAACAGGCCACTGTCACATATTTAGGCCCCGGCACCCAGACAGAGGATAGAGGTCCCGTAACAGAGAATCTGGCCTTATGTCAGCACAGAATCTGTCTTCATGTCATAGCAGAGAATCAGGCTTCACGTCACCCACCACTGGAACAGGCCACTGTCACATATTTAGGCCCCGGCACCCAGACAGAGGAGAGAGGTCCCGTAACAGAGAATCTGGCCTTATGTCAGCACAGAATCTGTCTTCATGTCATAGCAGAGAATCAGGCTTCACGTCACCCACCACTGGAACAGGCCACTGTCACATATTTAGGCCCCGGCACCCAGACAGAGGAGAGAGGTCCCGTAACAGAGAATCTGGCCTTATGTCAGCACAGAATCAGTCTTCATGTCATAGCAGAGAATCAGGCTTCACGTCACCCACCACTGGAACAGGCCACTGTCACATATTTAGGCCCCGGCACCCAGACAGAGCAGAGAGGTCCCGTAACAGAGAATCTGGCCTTATGTCAGCACAGAATCTGTCTTCATGTCAAAGCAGAGAATCAGGCTTCACGTCACCCACAACTGGAACAGGCCACTGTTACACATTTAGGCCCCGGCACCCAGGCAGAGGAGAGAGGTCCCGTAACAGAGAATCTGGCCTTATGTCAGCGCAGAATCAGTCTTCATGTCATAGCAGAGAATCAGGCTTCACGTCACCCACCACTGGAACAGGCCACTGTCACATATTTAGGCCCCGGCACCCAGGCAGAGGAGAGAGGTCCCGTAACAGAGAATCTGGCCTTATGTCAGCACAGAATCTGTCTTCATGTCATAGCAGAGAATCAGGCTTCACGTCACCCACCACTGGAACAGGCCACTGTCACATATTTAGGCCCCGGCACCCAGACAGAGGAGAGAGGTCCCGTAACAGAGAATCTGGCCTTATGTCAGCACAGAATCAGTCTTCATGTCATAGCAGAGAATCAGGCTTCACGTCACCCACCACTGGAACAGGCCACTGTCACACATTTAGGCCCCGGCACCCAGACAGAGCAGAGAGGTCCCGTAACAGAGAATCTGGCCTTATGTCAGCACAGAATCTGTCTTCATGTCATAGCAGAGAATCAGGCTTCACGTCACCCACAACTGGAACAGGCCACTGTTACACATTTAGGCCCCGGCACCCAGGCAGAGGAGAGAGGTCCCGTAACAGAGAATCTGGCCTTATGTCAGCGCAGAATCAGTCTTCATGTCATAGCAGAGAATCAGGCTTCACGTCACCCACCACTGGAACAGGCCACTGTCACATATTTAGGCCCCGGCACCCAGGCAGAGGAGAGAGGTCCCGTAACAGAGAATCTGGCCTTATGTCAGCACAGAATCTGTCTTCATGTCATAGCAGAGAATCAGGCTTCACGTCACCCACCACTGGAACAGGCCACTGTCACACATTTAGGCCCCGGCACCCAGGCAGAGGAGAGAGGTCCCGTAACAGAGAATCTGGCCTTATGTCAGCGCAGAATCAGTCTTCATGTCATAGCAGAGAATCAGGCTTCACGTCACCCACCACTGGAACAGGCCACTGTCACATATTTAGGCCCAGGCACCCAGACAGAGGAGAGAGGTCCCGTAACAGAGAATCTGGCCTTATCTCAGCACAGAATCTGTCTTCATGTCATAGCAGAGAATCAGGCTTCACGTCACCCACCACTGGAACAGGCCACTGTCACATATTTAGGCCATGGCACCCAGACAGAGCAGAGAGGTCCCGTAACAGAGAATCTGGCCTTATGTCAGCACAGAATCTGTCTTCATGTCATAGCAGAGAATCAGGCTTCACGTCACCCACCACTGGAACAGGCCACTGTCACATATTTAGGCCCCGGCACCCAGACAGAGGAGAGAGATCCCGTAACAGAGAATCTGGCCTTATGTCAGCACAGAATCTGTCTTCATGTCATAGCAGAGAATCAGGCTTCACGTCACCCACCACTGGAACAGGCCACTGTCACATATTTAGGCCCCGGCACCCAGACAGAGGAGAGAGGTCCCGTAACAGAGAATCTGGCCTTATGTCAGCACAGAATCTGTCTTCATGTCATAGCAGAGAATCAGGCTTCACGTCACCCACCACTGGAACAGGCCACTGTCACATATTTAGGCCCCGGCACCCAGACAGAGCAGAGAGGTCCCGTAACAGAGAATCTGGCCTTATGTCAGCACAGAATCTGTCTTCATGTCAAAGCAGAGAATCAGGCTTCACGTCACCCACAACTGGAACAGGCCACTGTTACACATTTAGGCCCCGGCACCCAGGCAGAGGAGAGAGGTCCCGTAACAGAGAATCTGGCCTTATGTCAGCGCAGAATCAGTCTTCATGTCATAGCAGAGAATCAGGCTTCACGTCACCCACCACTGGAACAGGCCACTGTCACATATTTAGGCCCCGGCACCCAGGCAGAGGAGAGAGGTCCCGTAACAGAGAATCTGGCCTTATGTCAGCACAGAATCTGTCTTCATGTCATAGCAGAGAATCAGGCTTCACGTCACCCACCACTGGAACAGGCCACTGTCACATATTTAGGCCCCCGCACCCAGACAGAGGAGAGAGGTCCCGTAACAGAGAATCTGGCCTTATGTCAGCACAGAATCAGTCTTCATGTCATAGCAGAGAATCAGGCTTCACGTCACCCACCACTGGAACAGGCCACTGTCACATATTTAGGCCCCGGCACCCAGACAGAGCAGAGAGGTCCCGTAACAGAGAATCTGGCCTTATGTCAGCACAGAATCTGTCTTCATGTCATAGCAGAGAATCAGGCTTCACGTCACCCACATCTGGAACAGGCCACTGTTACACATTTAGGCCCCGGCACCCAGGCAGAGGAGAGAGGTCCCGTAACAGAGAATCTGGCCTTATGTCAGCGCAGAATCAGTCTTCATGTCATAGCAGAGAATCAGGCTTCACGTCACCCACCACTGGAACAGGCCACTGTCACATATTTAGGCCCCGGCACCCAGGCAGAGGAGAGAGGTCCCGTAACAGAGAATCTGGCCTTATGTCAGCACAGAATCTGTCTTCATGTCATAGCAGAGAATCAGGCTTCACGTCACCCACCACTGGAACAGGCCACTGTCACACATTTAGGCCCCGGCACCCAGGCAGAGGAGAGAGGTCCCGTAACAGAGAATCTGGCCTTATGTCAGCGCAGAATCAGTCTTCATGTCATAGCAGAGAATCAGGCTTCACGTCACCCACCACTGGAACAGGCCACTGTCACATATTTAGGCCCCGGCACCCAGGCAGAGGAGAGAGGTCCCGTAACAGAGAATCTGGCCTTATGTCAGCACAGAATCTGTCTTCATGTCATAGCAGAGAATCAGGCTTCACGTCACCCACCACTGGAACAGGCCACTGTCACACATTTAGACCCCGGCACCCAGGCAGAGGAGAGAGGTCCCGTAACAGAGAATCTGGCCTTATGTCAGCGCAGAATCAGTCTTCATGTCATAGCAGAGAATCAGGCTTCACGTCACCCACCACTGGAACAGGCCACTGTCACATATTTAGGCCCAGGCACCCAGACAGAGGAGAGAGGTCCCGTAACAGAGAATCTGGCCTTATCTCAGCACAGAATCTGTCTTCATGTCATAGCAGAGAATCAGGCTTCACGTCACCCACCACTGGAACAGGCCACTGTCACATATTTAGGCCCTGGCACCCAGACAGAGCAGAGAGGTCCCGTAACAGAGAATCTGGCCTTATGTCAGCACAGAATCTGTCTTCATGTCATAGCAGAGAATCAGGCTTCACGTCACCCACCACTGGAACAGGCCACTGTCACATATTTAGGCCCCGGCACCCAGACAGAAGAGAGAGGTCCCGTAACAGAGAATCTGGCCTTATGTCAGCACAGAATCTGTCTTCATGTCATAGCAGAGAATCAGGCTTCACGTCACCCACCACTGGAACAGGCCACTGTCACATATTTAGGCCCCGGCACCCAGACAGAGGAGAGAGGTCCCGTAACAGAGAATCTGGCCTTATGTCAGCACAGAATCAGTCTTCATGTCATAGCAGAGAATCAGGCTTCACGTCACCCACCACTGGAACAGGCCACTGTCACATATTTAGGCCCCGGCACCCAGACAGAGCAGAGAGGTCCCGTAACAGAGAATCTGGCCTTATGTCAGCACAGAATCTGTCTTCATGTCAAAGCAGAGAATCAGGCTTCACGTCACCCACAACTGGAACAGGCCACTGTTACACATTTAGGCCCCGGCACCCAGGCAGAGGAGAGAGGTCCCGTAACAGAGAATCTGGCCTTATGTCAGCGCAAAATCAGTCTTCATGTCATAGCAGAGAATCAGGCTTCACGTCACCCACCACTGGAACAGGCCACTGTCACATATTTAGGCCCCGGCACCCAGGCAGAGGAGAGAGGTCCCGTAACAGAGAATCTGGCCTTATGTCAGCACAGAATCTGTCTTCATGTCATAGCAGAGAATCAGGCTTCACGTCACCCACCACTGGAACAGGCCACTGTCACATATTTAGGCCCCGGCACCCAGACAGAGGAGAGAGGTCCCGTAACAGAGAATCTGGCCTTATGTCAGCACAGAATCAGTCTTCATGTCATAGCAGAGAATCAGGCTTCACGTCACCCACCACTGGAACAGGCCACTGTCACATATTTAGGCCCCGGCACCCAGACAGAGCAGAGAGGTCCCGTAACAGAGAATCTGGCCTTATGTCAGCACAGAATCTGTCTTCATGTCATAGCAGAGAATCAGGCTTCACGTCACCCACAACTGGAACAGGCCACTGTTACACATTTAGGCCCCGGCACCCAGGCAGAGGAGAGAGGTCCCGTAACAGAGAATCTGGCCTTATGTCAGCGCAGAATCTGTCTTCATGTCATAGCAGAGAATCAGGCTTCACGTCACCCACCACTGGAACAGGCCACTGTCACATATTTAGGCCCCGGCACCCAGGCAGAGGAGAGAGGTCCCGTAACAGAGAATCTGGCCTTATGTCAGCACAGAATCTGTCTTCATGTCATAGCAGAGAATCAGGCTTCACGTCACCCACCACTGGAACAGGCCACTGTCACACATTTAGGCCCCGGCACCCAGGCAGAGGAGAGAGGTCCCGTAACAGAGAATCTGGCCTTATGTCAGCGCAGAATCAGTCTTCATGTCATAGCAGAGAATCAGGCTTCACGTCACCCACCACTGGAACAGGCCACTGTCACATATTTAGGCCCAGGCACCCAGACAGAGGAGAGAGGTCCCGTAACAGAGAATCTGGCCTTATCTCAGCACAGAATCTGTCTTCATGTCATAGCAGAGAATCAGGCTTCACGTCACCCACCACTGGAACAGGCCACTGTCACATATTTAGGCCCTGGCACCCAGACAGAGCAGAGAGGTCCCGTAACAGAGAATCTGGCCTTATGTCAGCACAGAATCTGTCTTCATGTCATAGCAGAGAATCAGGCTTCACGTCACCCACCACTGGAACAGAGGTAAGGACAAGCTGTCCTCTGTGGGAGGCGTATCATCATCATCCTGTGTTTCCCCCCAGCCACGCACCAGTAATGGGCCCGAGCTGCTTTGGGTGCCACCCCGCTGTGAACATGCTTCATCCTCATCCTCCTCCACCTCCTCCTCATCCTCGTCCTCCTCGTCCTCCAGTAGTGGGCCCTGTCTGGCCACATTTGTACCTGGCCTCTGGTGTTGCAAAAAACCTGCCTCTGAGTCACTTCGAAGAGACTGGCCTGAAAGTGCTAAAAATGACCCCTCTTCCTCCTCTTCTTTCTGGGCCACCTCCTCTTCCATCATCGCCCTAAGTGTTTTCTCAAGGAGACATAGAAGTGGTATTGTAACGCTGATAACGGCGTCATCGCCACTGGCCACGTTGGTGGAGTACTCGAAACAGCGCAACAGGGCACACAGGTCTCGCATGGAGGCCCAGTCATTGGTGGTGAAGTGGGTCTGATCCGCAGTGCGACTGACCCGTGCGTGCTGCAGCTGAAACTCCACTATGGCCTGCTGCTGCTCGCACAGTCTGTCCAGCATGTGCAAGGTGGAGTTCCACCTGGTGGGCACGTCGCATATGAGGCGGTGAGCGGGAAGGCCGAAGTTACGCTGTAGCGCAGACAGGCGAGCAGCGGCAGGGTGTGAACGCCGGAAGCGCGAACAGACGGCCCGCACTTTATGCAGCAGCTCTGACATGTCGGAGTAGTTGCGAATTAACTTCTGCACCACCAAATTCAGCACATGCGCCAGGCAAGGGATGTGCGTCAAACCGGCTAGTCCCAGAGCTGCAAAGAGATTTCGCCCATTATCGCACACCACCAGGCCGGGCTTGAGGCTCACCGGCAGCAACCACTCGTCGGTCTGTTGTTCTATACCCCCCCACAACTCCTGTGCGATGTGGGGCCTGTCCCCCAAACATATGAGTTTCAGAACGGCCTGCTGACGTTTACCCCGGGCTGTGCTGAAGTTGGTGGTGAAGGTGTGTGGCTGACTGGATGAGCAGGTGGAAGAAGAGGAGGAGGAAGCTGAGTAGGAGGAGGAGGAGACAGGAGGCAAAGAATGTTGCCCTGCGATCCTTGGCGGCGGAAGGACGTGCGCCAAACAGCTCTCCGCCTGGGGCCCAGCCGCCACTACATTAACCCAGTGTGCAGTTAGGGAGATATAGCGTCCCTGGCCGTGCTTACTGGTCCACGTATCTGTGGTTAGGTGGACCTTGCCACAGATGGCGTTGCGCAGTGCACACTTGATTTTATCGGACACTTGTTTGTGCAGGGAAGGCACGGCTCTCTTGGAGAAGTAGTGCCGGCTGGGAACAACATACTGTGGGACAGCAAGCGACATGAGCTGTTTGATGCTGTATGTGTCCACCAGCCTAAATGACAGCATTTTATAGGCCAGTAGTTTAGAAATGCTGCTATTCAGGGCCAGGGATCGAGGGTGGCTAGGTGGGAATTTACGCTTTCTCTCAAATGTTTGTGAGATGGAGAGCTGAACGCTGCCGTGTGACATGGTTGAGATGCTTGGTGACGCAGGTGGTGGTGTTGGTGGTACATCCCATGTTTGCTGGGCGGCAGGTGCCAGCGTTCCTCCAGAGGTGGAGGAAGAGGCCGAGGCGGTGGCAGCATCAGAAGAGGCCGAGGCTGCAGCAGCAGAAGAGGTAGCAGGGGGAGCCTGAGTGACTTCCTTGTTTTTAAGGTGTTTACTCCACTGCAGTTCATGCTTTGCATGCAGGTGCCTGGTTATGCAGGTTGTGCTAAGGTTCAGAACATTAATGCCTCGCTTCAGGCTCTGATGGCACAGCGTGCAAACCACTCGGGTCTTGTCGTCAGCACATTGTTTGAAGAAGTGCCATGCCAGGGAACTCCTTGAAGCTGCCTTTGGGGTGCTCGGTCCCAGATGGCGGCGGTCAGTAGCAGGCGGAGTCTCTTGGAAGTGGGTGTTCTGATTTTGCCCACTGCTCCCTCTTTTGCTACGCTGTTGGCTCGGTCTCACCACTGCCTCTTCCTCCGAACTGTGAAAGTCAGTGGCACGACCTTCATTCCATGTGGGGTCTAGGACCTCATCGTCCCCTGCATCGTCTTCCACCCAGTCTTGATCCCTGACCTCCTGTTCAGTCTGCACACTGCAGAAAGACGCAGCAGTTGGCACCTGTGTTTCGTCATCATCAGAGACGTGCTGAGGTGGTATTCCCATGTCCTCATCATCAGGAAACATAAGTGGTTGTGCGTTAGTGCATTCTATCTCTTCCACCCCTGGGGAAGGGCTAGGTGGATGCCCTTGGGAAACCCTGGCAGCAGAGTCTTCAAACAGCATAAGAGACTGCTGCATAACTTGAGGCTCAGACAGTTTCCCTGATATGCCTGGGGGTGATGTGACAGACCGATGGGCTTGGTTTTCATGCGCCATCTGTGCGCTTTCTGCAGAAGACTGGGTGGGAGATAATGTGAACGTGCTGGATCCACTGTCGGCCACCCAATTGTCTAATGCCTGTACCTGCTCAGGCCTTACCATCCTTAGAACGGCATTGGGCCCCACCAAATATCGCTGTAAATTCTGCTGGCTACTGGGACCTGAGGTAGTTGGTTCAATAGGACGTGTGGCTGTGGCAGAACGGCCATGTCCTCTCCCAGCAACAGAGGGTCCACTAACACCACCACAACCATGTCCACGTCCGCGTTTGCGTCCCTTATTAGATGTTTTTCTCATTGTTCCCGTTCACCACAATTTTGAGAATGGCAAATTTGGGAATAGTTTTTCAACCCAGAACAAAAACTGTGCTTTTACGGTCACTACAAATAACTTGACCAGCTAAAACAGTACAGATTTGGTTGAATAGAAATGTGAGGCCTATTTTTTTTTGCGCTGTGTGACAGGTATATGTTTAATCACAGAATTAGACTTGTTTCTGCACGGTAGCGTGTGTGTTAAGTTTTTCTGAATGACACTATCAGCACCTTGAATCTAAGATATCCTTTTTGGGATAGATTTCAAGTAGGCCTCATATAACATAAACTACTTAGTTATTTTGAGATTGGCAAATTTGGGAATAGTTTTTCAACCCAGAACAAAAACTGTGCTTTTACGGTCACTACAAATAACTTGACCAGCTAAAACAGTACAGATTTGGTTGAATAGAAATGTCAGGTCTATTTTTTAGGCGTGGGTGACAGGCTCAACTTGCCCCTGATGTAGTATATGGCCAAAAAAATAACCACACTATTGATGGTTAAATGCACTTGGGTGACACAGGCTCAGCCTGCACCTGATGTAGTATATGGCCAAAAATTAACCACACTGTCGATGATTAAATGCACTTGGGTGACACAGGCTCAGCCTGCACCTGATGTAGTATATTGGCAAAAATTAACCACACTGTTGATGGTTAAATGCACTTTGGTGACACAGGCTCAGCCTGCACCTGATGTAGTATATGGCCAAAAAATAACCACACTGTTGATGGTTAAATGCACTTTGGTGACACAGGCTCAGCCTGCACCTGATGTAGTATATGGCCAAAAAATAACCAGACTGTCGATGGTTGAATGCACTTCGGTGACACAGGCTCAGCCTGCAGCTGATGTAGGATATAGCAAAAAATAACCACACTATTGATGGTTAAAAGCACTTGGTGGTAGCTTGTGCTGGCGCACCACAAGCCACAAAATGGCCGCCGATCACCCCAGAAAAAAGTGATCTAAAAACGCTCTGGGCAGCCTAAAAAAAGTGAGCAAGTCGATATTAGCACTTCAATGATCCACAGCTGGAGATCGATCACAGAATGAAGTCTTTTGGAGGAGTTAATCTGCCTAATCTCGCCCTAACGTCGCAGCAGCAACCTCTCCCTATGCTTGAATCAGCAGAGTGACGTGCAGCGCTACGTGACCCAAGCTTATATAGAGGCTAGGTCACATGCTGCACTGGCCAATCACAGCCATGCCAATAGTAGGCAAGGCTGTGATGGCCTCTTGGGGCAAGTAGTATGACGCTTGTTGATCGGCAGCCTTTCAAAAAGCGCCAAGAAAGCGCCGAACACCGAACCCGAACCCGGACTTTTACGAAAATGTTCGGGTTCGGGTCCGTGTCACGGACACCCCAAAATTCGGTACAAACCCGAACTATACAGTTCGGGTTCGCTCATCCCTAATCAGGACCCTTTTATTCTCCAAAAAATTGGAATTAAACTTTAGTAAAGTGTTTCATTTTGTATTTTATTCATTTCCAACTTCACCTATTGTTTAAAGTGATGAATGCAATTCTCAGAAGATTTATTAGGGGAATTTATTAACACTGTTTCATATGTCAGTCAAAAAGTATACTGGAGTAAGATATGACAAAGAGGTCTATGCCTCTTAATAACTTGTTATCTCTTCTTCCTGCCCATCCTCTAGAAAATCAATGATATAACAGCAATGAACTGCCCTAGATTTTAGATATAATATACACTAGTTTGTCCTATACAAGGAGAAAGTGCCGAAAGGTATGGAAAACAGACAATTTTGTTCACAAATCGGTGTGTTAAAATGTGCTACTTTTGTAGGCCAGTTATCTGGTATAAAGCCAGTGATACATACCCACCACCCCCTTTTAGGGGTTCAATATGAGCATCCATCTGCTTTAGGACAACATTTTGCCCTCTTTCTATCGAGATACAGTACCGGTTTGAAAACACACAAACCATGCAGATAAAAATTATATTCATTATACCATTGCAAGGTTGTCTTAGTCCAAAACAATCTCACTTTTTCTGCTAGGGAAATGGTCTTAGTCTACAAAGATTTGTAGATGCATTATGTAATTACTGTATGTGTATTTTATTCTTTGTGTAGCTGCTGTCAAATAAGCATGCTGGTTGATTTAATAATTACACTACAGGCCTTGAGAAAGCATAGGAACTACCATTGGCCAGCCTATATGTACGTCTCCAAACCATTGTCTGCTTTAGAAAACAAAAAAATAAAAATAAAAATTGCTTACATTTTAATCGTTTAAAGGGGTTGTCCCGGTTTTTATCATATAGATGACCTACGCTCAGATAGGTCATCAATATCAGATCAGCGGGAGCCAACTCCTGGCACCCTCGCCCATCAGTTGTTTGAAGAGAAAGGAGTTCTTGTACCTGCCTTCTCTTCATTGTTTACCTGCTCATCATTACAACCAGAGATGAGCAAAGTTTTTAAATTTTATTTATTATGAATTAATTAATCATGAATCATTATAAATCAGGTATACCCAGGCCACTGTGACTTAGGATATGGCCACACGGAGAGGCCGCACTGTATAGTCCTTGTTCATTGTTAATGGCTGTGCGACACCTTTAAACAGGGGTTGATGCTGGTATGGTGGGGGCACAATATAAATATTTTTGCTGTTCTTGCCTGCAATCTCCTGCGGGTTATTTGACAGTTGTCACTGAATATTAATCAGCTCTTGCATACCCACTTCTCCAAACCCAGTGCTCTCCAGGTTGGAGTCCTTCTTTTGCTTTTCCTCCTTTTCAACATCATCTAACATCAATGTGAATATGTTATTAGGAACATCCAACTCCTCCTCTCTCTGTATCTTGCTGGCTTTTCTAGGACATGGAGACCAAGAAGGATGATTTGGAAGAAGTAAAGCCACTAAAAGATAAGGATGGTCATCATTAAGAACTGGCCCTTCTAAGGGATGCAAACTGGATGGTATTGGTTGGCACACTGGCAGTGGAATAATAAAGGCTTCCATCTTATTGGCAGTGAATTACATTCACGGCTGATGTAGGAATAAGTAAATGTAGAATAAATAAAACTGATGCAGACTAAGTCTCCCTGCACTCTCCCTTTCTAATATTCTTATATTAATCAATTTCAGCAACACTGTCGCTAGTACATGAGCGATTGCCACGTCTCTTCCTATGCTCATCTGACAGAACAATGATGGAGACCGTGCGGGTTGATGGTTTTATAGGGCTATGACATCACAGGGGATGGCTATCTGCGGATTGGCTGCTTGCATGGCATTATGGGTGATCTCGCATTCCCGGGCTTCTTACTTTCACTTTGTAACAGCCACCATTTTAGAAAAAATGATTTATTACCACGAAGCATCGAAGCATGAGGAAATTCGTATTCATTGAGAGTCAAAGTTTTCCTAAACTTCGGACGAATTCTCCTTCAAATGCTTTGTTAAACATTAGTTGCAACCACAGCGGTCAGCAGGTATAATTACAACTTAGCTGTCCCATTCACTTCAATGGAATGGCTGCTTCCTATTCACATGAATAGGAAGGAGCTGTCCCATCGAAGTGAATGGGACAGCTAAGTTGTAATTATACCATACCTGCTGACCACTGCTGTTGTGACTGCGATCATACAAGCACTGCCTCCTCTTCAAACAGCTGTTTGGTGGGGGAACAGGGAGTCAGAACCAGCTATTATGGTGCCAGTCTGGCTTCTGAGCTGAAGCCATGTTTAAAATCTGGAAATCTTCTGTACATGTGCGGTGGTGGTCTGAAAGGGGTACTGGTTGATCGTATTTAGGAAGGTATGTTATATATACTATAGTTGCAAATTTTTGAAATGGAGACTCCTTATCCCATCTTCCCACTTTCCACTGTGTACAACCTCCTGTTGCTATCTCTACATTGAGATAGCGGAGAGGGAACAAAGAGAGCTGTCAGAAACAGGTTTAGTGCTATGATGGATTTATGTCAGATTCAGAAGCACAAGCAGTTAAGGCTACTTTCACACGGAAAGCGGGGAAAAAACTCTTCTGTTTTGTCCCCATTCATTGTCAATGGGGAAAAAACTGAACTGAACAGAACAGAATGCTCCAAAATGCATTCCGTTCCGATTAGTTTATTTTGGAAACCTGCATACCGAAGGGTCTAAACAGAAAATATGATCTAACTTTGCAGTATACAGGGAGTGCAGAATTATTAGGCAAGTTGTATTTTTGAGGATTAATTTTATTATTGAACAACAACCATGTTCTTAATGAACCCCAAAAAATCATTAATATCAAAGCTGAATATTTTTGGAAGTAGTTTTTAGTTTGTTTTTAGTTTTAGCTATTTTAGGGGGATATCTGTGTGTGCAGGTGACTATTACTGTGCATAATTATTAGGCAACTTAACAAAAAACAAATATATACCCATTTCAATTATTTATTTTTACCAGTGAAACCAATATAACATCTCAACATTCACAAATATACATTTCTGACATTCAAAAACAAAACAAAAACAAATCAGTGACCAATATAGCCACCTTTCTTTGCAAGGACACTCAAAAGCCTGCCATCCATGGATTCTGTCAGTGTTTTGATCTGTTCACCATCAACATTGCGTGCCGCAGCAACCACAGCCTCCCAGACACTGTTCAGAGAGGTGTACTGTTTTCCCTCCTTGTAAATCTCACATTTGATGATGGACCACAGGTTCTCAATGGGGTTCAGATCAGGTGAACAAGGAGGCCATGTCATTAGATTTTCTTCTTTTATACCCTTTCTTGCCAGCCACGCTGTGGAGTACTTGGAGTACGTGTGATGGAGCATTGTCCTGCATGAAAATCATGTTTTTCTTGAAGGATGCAGACTTCTTCCTGTACCACTGCTTGAAGAAGGTGTCTTCCAGAAACTGGCAGTAGGACTGGGAGTTGAGCTTGACTCCATCCTCAACCCGAAAAGGCCCCACAAGCTCATCTTTGATGATACCAGCCCAAACCAGTACTCCACCTCCACCTTGCTGGTGTCTGAGTCGGACTGGAGCTCTCTGCCCTTTACCAATCCAGCCACGGGCCCATCAAGACTCACTCTCATTTCATCAGTCCATAAAACCTTAGAAAAATCAGTCTTGAGATATTTCTTGGCCCAGTCTTGACGTTTCAGCTTGTGTGTCTTGTTCAGTGGTGGTCGTCTTTCAGCCTTTCTTACCTTGGCCATGTCTCTGAGTATTGCACACCTTGTGCTTTTGGGCACTCCAGTGATGTTGCAGCTCTGAAATATGGCCAAACTGGTGGCAAGTGGCATCTTGGCAGCTGCACGCTTGACTTTTCTCAGTTCATGGGCAGTTATTTTGCGCCTTGGTTTTTCCACACGCTTCTTGCGACCCTGTTGACTATTTTAAATGAAACGCTTGATTGTTCGATGATCACGCTTCAGAAGCTTTGCAATTTTAGGAGTGCTGCATCCCTCTGCAAGATATCTCACTATTTTTGACTTTTCTGAGCCTGTCAAGTCCTTCTTTTGACCCATTTTGCCAAAGGAAAGGAAGTTGCCTAATAATTATGCACACCTAATATAGGGTGTTGATGTCATTAGACCAGACCCCTTCTCATTACAGAGATGCACATCACCTAATATGCTTAATTGGTAGTAGGCTTTCGAGCCTATACAGCTTGGAGTAAGACAACATGCATAAAGAGGATGATGTGGTCAAAATACTCATTTGCCTAATAATTCTGCACGCAGTGTATGTAGTTCATCAGTGTGTGATTTCAAATGCATGATATTGAATTGTTACCTCCCCGCCCATGTGTTCTTGGCTGGACTTCCTACCTAATCCAGGAACACCTGGGCTTGGGATGTGACCTCCACCCAATTAGAGAAAGAGGAGGAACCTATTTGTGTTGTATATAAGTACTTGTTTTTAGTGCACTATGTATTGTCTTGATGAAGGGCTCAATACTATAGCCCAAAATGCGTCACAATTACTTTGTGTCTCTCCATGTGATGTTGGATCTTAAATTTTGAAAGCCAAATAAAGAACAAACCATTTTATACGTCAGAAGCTGGAATCGACCTTTTGTTTTTTGGACGTTCCAATTAGTTGCATTCCCATCCGGAGAGCAAACCGCAACATGTTGTAGTTTGCTTTCCGTCCTGAAATGCGGAGCAAGATGGATCCGGCATCACCCCCAATGCAAGTCAATGGGGATGGATCAGTTTTCTCTGCCACAATCTGCCACAATAGAAAACGGATCCGCCCTCCCTTGACTTTCAATGGAGTTCATGACGGATCCATTTTGGCAATGTTAAAGATAATACAACCGGATCAGTTCATAACGGATGCAGATTGTTGTATTATCAGTAACTTAAGCGTTTTTGCTGAACCCTGCCAGATCCAGTAAAGACGCTAGTGTGAAAGTAGCCTAAGGTGAAATGCATGCACACACTCTGCAGAAGGTAAATGGTCAGACATTTTTAATTAAGACTATTTAGAAAGTAGCTTGGTTTTGTATTTTAGAAGCAAATGAACAAGAAAAGAAAAATGAGTGAAAAGGTGTCAATAGCCTGTAATTAATGTTTACTTTTATATGTACTGTATGTGATTGTGATAAAATAGTTAGAGAAAATAAAATTGTTTTTGAGAGGACATCATGATAAAAATAAATTAAAAAAACAACTCCATTCACGTTTGTGCTCTGTGTTGACATGTTTACAAACATTACATTGTATGCAGTAAAATACGGTATCTTTATTTTTATTTTACTTAGAATGACTGCTCTCCTTTTATTTTGACATGCTTTTAAGTACACGTGCCGCCCAGATGTAATACCTGCAAAGAAGTAAAGCAGTGAAGCAGAAAAGCACCGGGCCATGGAGATGTTGGTGTGAGGGGGACTGTACTGACCGCGTTTGACCTGGAACCGCCTCGCTGATCCTAACCTACCCAGGACAGGCAAGTTCGGTGAAAGTCACCTGTATAATTATATAATTGTAACATTAATACTAAATTAACTAAATTAACTGAACTTAAGGCCGAACAGGCCATTAACTATGGGGGTAAACTGGCCAAACCACTAATCCACTAATAATATTAACAAGTTGAACATTTCTGAACGACCTAGGTGACTCCCTTGGCTCAGGTAGAAGGGTCTATCAATATATCCCTGAAATTCCACTGTGAAGGACTTGTGGATTGGGGGGGGGGGGCTTTAAGGATTAGGCAGAATTGTGCTCTTGGGGCTGTATCCTTATGCGATAGAGGCATTTTTTCGTTAAAAGTTGGAATATGGCCCCGAAAGCACAAAATAGGAGATCTCTGGGCACTACGTCTCCAAAAGGCGCAGAAAATAAAAGCCCTAAACCTAACATAGAGAGGTACTTAGGATTTTCCCCCACCAAAACAAGAGGTACACTTAAACCTCATGCCCGCCCAGAGGAAAAGGAAGAGTCCAGAAATGTTGCAACGTTTCCTGATAATAGTGGAAAGGAGGCCATGGATAATCGGATACATACGCGCATGTAAACAATCGAGCAAAAATTGGGGGATATTTTGGAGACATTAAAAATTACCAACCAAGCCTTAGGAACACTGACAACTACTGTGTGTTCAATGCAATCTGATATCTCTCTCATCAGGGACGATATGGATAAAATCCGCTCCAGGGCCAATGAAACGGAATCATCCCTAATCGCCACAAAAAATAAAGTTTCCTTACTGGGCAAAAAAATGGAGACGATTGATATAGAACATAGGCCCTTAAGGAAAAATTAACGGATCTGGAGGACAGGTCACGCAGAGGAAATATCCGACTGATAGGTTTCCCTGAAGGATCCGAGGGGCATGACCCAGGGGGATTCATACAGAAATGGCTGATGGATTCCCTGGGCCCAGAATCTTTTTCATCATTATTTATGGTTGAACGGGCACACAGAGTCCCTAATAAAAAAACGCCTGCTGGAGGCCCCCCACGTAGCTTCCTTGCCAAAATTCTGTGCACTAGCGACCGGGATAAAATATTGATGCGAAAGAGAGAATTAGGCGACATGACATATAATGGAAATAAAATCTCTATCTACCCTGATTATTCTTTCTCCACTCAACTTAAAAGAAGGCAATTTGGGGAGATTAAGAAACGTCTTATTAACGCCAACATTAAATATTCGATGCTGTTCCCGGCGAAACTAAGAATAGTATATAAGGACACTGTTATCTTCCTTTCTAGCACTGAGGAAGCCTCTGCCTGGCTGGACGCTAGGGGGATATGAGATCTTCAGTTGGTTGTCTCTTTCTGCATTTAATCATGATGCACTTGTTTAATCTCTTCCTTCCGGGACTTCGCCGTTTCATGACAGAAACTGTCTGGAGTGGCGGGGAGAGAGAGGGGGGGTCTGGGGGGGTGCGGGGGGGGGGGGGAGGCCTAGGCGGTGTGTAAGAGGAGCACGAGACTTCATTGCCTTGTGCACCATGGGGAGGGGGATAGGGGGGGATTTATTCATTGCTGTGGGATCCGAGGTAAAACCGGGATGGGGAGCGGATAACCTTGACCATCTACCATTATTGCATAAATGCCACGTATTTTAACATGGAACGTCCGCGGACTGGCGGACAAGTGTAAACGGAGGGTGGTCTACGATGCCATCTCCAGACATCTACCTGCTATAGTGGGGTTGTTAGAGACTCACTTAACTGCTGAAAAACTGTATTATATGCAAAAATCTTGGGCAAAGTGCGAGTATCACTCCCACTATTCGGCCTATGCGCGAGGAGTAAGTGTCTACATCCATAGAAATGTGGACTATGACCCATATGATCAATGGATTGATAAGGAGGGCAGATTTGTATTTTTGTATGGCCGATGAATGGGATTGATATGCGTACTTGCGTTTGTATATATCCCACCCCCCTTCTCCTCTGAGGTTTTGAGGAAGCTCACGGAGTATATATGTAAGAGGGATCCGTGCCCTATATTAGTGTCGGGCAACTTCAATTCTGTTATGAATGATAATGATAGAGTATCCGTGCTCAGTGGAGGGGGGAGTGTTAACGGCCAGCCCACGACCCTTAGCAGGATCTGCCAGGAGATGGGAAAAAATCGCCTTCTCCTGTTTTAGCAGATCTTGCAAGGCTATGTCTAGAATAGATCTGTCCTTGGCGAGCTCAGAATTCCTGGAACAGATACAAAAAATGAAGTACGAGCCACATGGCATTTCCGACCACACTCCAATGATGTTGTCGATGGCCGACCCAGTGTCTTTAGATGGTAGAAAACCCTTCAGGTTAAATCCACACTGGATCCATCTGGTGGGTGACCAAGAAAGGATTGGGAAAGACATCTTAGAATTCTGGGCACTAAACTATGGATCCACACATGTACATTTCGTGTGGGATTTCCTGAAGGCCATGATAAGAGGGATATACTGTATGAGGATTAGAAGAAAAAGGGCAGAATACGCTAAGACTGAAAAGGAACTGGCAGAAAGGGTTGGGGAGTTGGAGGTAGTTCTGGCTAGACAGAATGTGGAAACTGTTTGACTATCATTAATGGAGGCTAAGAGGAAATATCAGACCTTCCTATACGAAAAAGCACAACATAAGTCTTTTTTTGCGGGACAGCAAGCTTTTCTTAGGGCAAAACAGGTAGAATGCTGGAATCGGTAATTGCTAATCAAAAGACCCAAACTCCTATAAAGCAAATTAAGATGCCGTCCGGTGTTTTAACCAATAACCATATAAATATTAAATCAGTTTTTATAGAACATTTCACTAAACTATATCAGTCGGATCTCGGGGTCGATGATGGAGCCCTGGCTCTCTTTTTAGATAGCGTGGCTCTCCCTCGTCTCTCCGATCCAGACTGTATTAAATTAAACTCCCCAATTACCCTCGATGAGCTGGAGACGGCTATCGATAGCATAAAAAGCAATACGGCTCCGGGCAGAGACGGCTTACCCTTTGAATTCTATAGAGTATATCGTAAAGCGATACTCCCTCTCCTTCTCCAAACGCTTAATGAATCTTGGAGTAGTGGTTCTCTCCCTCCCTCTTTGAGGGAGGCTTCTATCTCTTTAATCCTGAAGAAGGATAAAGATAAGAATGAAATTGGGTCATATCGCCCAATTTCATTACTTAATACCGATTACAAGATACTAGCCAAACTGCTTGCTAACAGGTTGAGGGGGGTCATTCACTGCCTGATCCACCCGGATCGGACGGGCTTTATCCCAAAACGAAATATACAATCTAATATCTGTAGGGCCTTTCTTAACATCTATATTAGGGACGGGGAGGACCGCTCCATCCTGTCTCTGGATGCTGAGAAGGCTTTTGACAGGGTGGAGTGGCCCTTCTTGTGGGGAACTTTAGACAGAATGAACCTGGGTGAGCACTTTATCAAATGGATACAACTTCTCTACCGCAGATCTACTGCTAGTGTTAAGATAAATGGGATTGATTCTGAACAGTTCCCCTTACAGCGAGGCACTCGGCAGGGCTGTCCCCTCTCACCTCTGATTTTTGCCTTGGCCTTAGAACCCCTTGCATCTAGAATTCGACAATCTAATGAGATCGTCGGCTTCGGAGGGAGAGGAGAGGAAGATAAAATTAGTTTGTATGCGGACGATATTCTTGTTTTTTTGAAGCAGGGGTGGAAAGCAGTCCCAACTGTTATGACCATCTTGGAAGAATATGGTTCACTATCAGGGTATAAAGTAAATTGGGATAAATCCGAACTCCTCCCCCTGACTCGAGCACCCCCCGATAGTTTTTTAGGCATTAGGCCACTTGGACCCACTGATTCTATTCGATATCTGGGTATTAGAATTAGTGCTGATTTGAGTAGATATAATCAGCTAAACATTATCCCTAATAAGGTGAGGGAGAAGATCCGCACTTGGCAAAAACATTGCCTTTGTCACAGGCAGAAAGGATTGCACTGGTCAGGATGGTGGTCCTGCCTATCGTTCTATACCCCCTGACAGCGTGTCCGATATGGATCGACGATTCATATTTCGGGCTGCTGGATAGACTGCTGAATGAGCTAATCTGGGGGAGGGGAAGGGTTAGGATTAAGCAAAAATATCTTTGGCTCTCTGAGAGAGATGGGGGTCTGTCCCTCCCCTTCCTTCAGGGATACTATATTGCAGCTCAGATAATGTGGTGGGTGGGACAGGGGGGGGACCGCCATCCTGCCTCATTGTTAAATATTTTGTTAAAGGATTTCCAGGGGCCGTATGGGCATATTTTCTCGATTTTGGAGACTGGTTACCCAGGGAAAAGAAAAAAAGAGTGCTTAATCAGCGATACGTTAGATAAGGTTTAAAGACTAAAAAGTTATTGGGTGTAATAGGCCCTACTCACTTTACCCCACTTTGGCACAATCATAATTTAAAATAATTTATGTTAATTGTAGATAATAAATATTGGAATTCACGCGGTATTAACCGCTTAACTCATATAATATCACATGGTAATATCACCCCCTTAGATGAATTAATAAAGGGCTCGACTGTCACGTCTTTAGATAGATATAGATATGCACAAATCAGGCACGCATTTATGAGCACTCAGGATAAATCCGTTTTGATTATTAGGGCAAATTCTTTTTTGGATTATTGTTTCAAGTTTAAGGATACACAACTCACACTTTCTCAAATATATCGCAGATTGCGGGACTGTCTTGGGGAAATAACAACATTCAAAAGCGAGGGAGGCTGGGAAGCCGAATTGGGCGATGGGAGCAGCTTAGATTGGGATATAATATACCAAAATATAAAAAAAGTATCGATTTCCCAAAAATATAGATTGATGCAGTTCAAGATTGTACATCGCCTATACTATGAAGAAAATAAATTGGTTGGTCCAGCTTGTATACGTGGTAATCCAAAGGCTTTATTCAATATTCAATAAAATCCAGGTACAGGGATGCAGGTCTACATGTTTCGGGCACAATACAATCTTAGCCCTTACTCATGACAATTTCCAGTACACTGAAAGAGGTTTTTATAGAGAGGAGGGAGGGACTGACTTCCTCACCTGAGGTAATCAGGTTGAGGTTCAGCCACTCCCATCCACAAATCAACACTTGATTAAAAACATACCATACATTTATGTGGTTCATAAAAACATATATTCAGAGAAATAACATTGACATATTCAGAGAAATAGTAATAAAAAAGCGGAATAAGGAAAATAAGAAAGGGAGGAATAATGTATAGTCGATAAATTGAGGATCAATATTGTAGGATGAGGTCAAGTTTTTTGTTGAGACCATGGGGTTGGCGACTTTCTAACTGGAAAATCCAGTAAGATTCTCTATTTAAAAGTTTGCGTTTTCTGTCGCCACCTCTTAAAGGTTTTTTGACTTTTTCAATACCTTGTGCTGACATATATGAGACATCCCCACCATGCACTGTGGCAAAGTGGAGACTTGCCGCAGATACATTGCGGTTTGCATGGTGCGGTATGTCTGATATATGTTTTCTAATACGCGTTTTTATGGCATTTGTTGTGCATCCTATATATTGTAGCTTGCATTTGGTGCATGTTATGCAGTAAATGGCAAAGGTGGTATTACAATTGAGAAAGGAATGTATCTTAAAAACCTGACCGTTAACAGTGGATTCAAAATTCTGGCTAATTTTCATGTATTTGCAACAAATACAGATGGAATGACCACATTTATAGTTCCCTTTTGTAGATAGCCATGTACTTTGGGTGGAGCGGAGTTTATCATTTCTAAAGAGGGAGGGGCTTACTGAGCTGGCAATGGTAGGTGCTTTTTTGGCTGCACATTTTACGCCTTTTTGTGCCATTGCTGCCCATGCTTTGTCACATGCCAGAACTGGAAAGTGTTTTTTTACAATATTACAGATTTGAGTGTATTCTTTGCTGTATTGTGTTACAAAGATATTTTTTCTTTCCTGATTCAATGTCTCTCTAGTGTTGTGATTGTGTTTTTTTGCATTTGTACTAAGTAGTGAATTCCTATCAATGTTTGATACTTCTCTGTTGCATTTATCCAGCATTTTTTGTGAATAAGCCCTATGTGTCAATCTTTTGGTAATGTTTTTTGCCTCTGTTTTGTAAGCTGACTCGTCACTGCAGTTTCTCTTGGCTCTAATTAGTTCTCCCTTGGGTATATTTCTGATGGTGTGTATGGGGTGGCATGATTTTGCATGCAATAATGTGTTACCAGCTGTTTGCTTTCTGTGTGTGCTAGTATATATGGAGGCTGTGGCGGAGTCCCCCCTGAGTCTGAGATCTAAAAATTCAATGTTGTTAGTACTGTGTTGAACGGTAAATTGAATACCATTTATACATGAATTCAGATAATCCGTGAATGGCGGTATGGCCGCCACATCACCCGACCAGATGAAGATCAGGTCGTCGATGTAACGGCCATACCACCTCACATGATCCGAGAAGGGGTTGGTGTCGATGAGGAGAAAGCTCCTCTCCCACCATGCCATAAAGATATTAGCTATGGAGGGGGAGAACTTGGCCCCCATCGACACCCCCGATGTCTGCAGGAAAAACTTTCCATCAAACATAAAATAATTTCGTCTCAGGAGGAAGTCTACCACAGCCACCACATACTCTGATAGCACCACAGAGAAATTCCCAAAGTTTTCCAAAAACCAAGTCAGGGAGGTATGAACCATGTTATGGGGGATACTGGGATAAAGTGCAATTACATCCGCAGTGACCCAGGAACATTTCTGGGACCATTCAAGCTTCTGCATTGCTTGTAAAACTGATTTGGTATCCCTTAAAAAAACAGCAATGTTGGGGATCAAAGGCTGCAGTAACGAGTCAACCCACTGACAGAGGCGTTCAGAGTAAGACCCTATACCCGAGACAATTAGTCTCAGGGGGGGTGGAAAAATTAATTTGTGGACTTTTGGTAGGGCATGTAGGATGGGGGTGACAGGAAAGGCAACAAAAATATAGTCCTGTTCTTTTTGACTGAGAATGCCTAGGCTGAAACCATGCAACAACAGAGTTTTTAGTTCTGATTGAAAAGAGGGGAGCGGGTCGCTCGATAGACTCATATACGTCTTGTCATCTTGTAACATCCGATTAATTTGGCATCTATAGAGTTCACTATCAAGAATGACCACAGCTCCCCCCTTGTCAGCCTGTTTCACAGCAATATCATCTCTATTTTGGAGATTGCGCAATGCTATTGATTCTTTCCTAGACAAATTGTCAGTATAGAGGTCATTATGCTGTGAAGCTACAAGAATGCTCAATGAGACAAGATCCCTTTCAACCAGTTCCTGAAATCTATCCAGTGCATGAGACCTAGATTGCACCGGATAGAAATCACGGTTGGAGGGATTTCTATCCGATGCAATCTAGGTCTCATGCAGTGTTGATTTGTGGATGGGAGTGGCTGAACCTCAACCTGATTACCTCAGGTGAGGAAGTCAGTCCCTCCCTCCTCTCTATAAAAACCTCTTTCAGTGTACTGGAAATTGTCATGAGTAAGGGCTAAGATTGTATTGTGCCCGAAACATGTAGACCTGCATCCCTGTACCTGGATTTTATTGAATATTGAATAAAGCCTTTGGATTACCACGAATACAAGCTGGACCAACCAATTTATTTTCTTCATACTTATATTTCTCCTATTTCGGGTGAAGGAGCCGGTCCGTGCTATACCAGTGGAATCCCTGGCAGGTGAGAGCTGCTCAAACCTCTGATTTTTACATCGCCTATACTACTCCCCTGCCTTCCTCGACAAAATATATAAGGAGAAGAGGGATGTGTGTTGGAAGTGCTCAGCAGAAAACGCTGACCTGAGTAATCTATTATGGAACTGCCCAGAAATAAGTTGTTTTTGGATCAGTATCTATGAGGAATTATACAGAAGATATAAGATCAAATTGAACCGATGCTTTAGGCAGTCAATATTGTGTCTCTTCTCCCCTATTGATTTAACTCCCTCTAAGATAAGAACTTGCTTGGAGGGATTCATGGCCGCAAAGGCCTTGATTGTTAAATATTGGGGCACTAAAAATAGCCCTACCTTCTCTGAGTGGAGGGCCTTGATGGACACTATTGATTCCTATAGAAGAATAGCAAGAAAAATAGAGGGACGCTGATAGGGCAGGTTGTCCGCCCCCCAAAAAATTCCCGGTCATACATAGAGTAACTAAGGTATGGTCGGATCACGCAGCAGTGAATGAATTCATTAAGGGAGGGAGGTGGGTAAAAAGGGTTAATTGTATTAGTCTGTGTATGATTACATTTCATTATTTATCATTTTCAAACTGTATGTTATGGAATCTTATACACTTTGCTTAGAAAACAATAAAGAATAATTATAATTTTAAAAAAAGTACACGGTATATGATGTGTTTAAAAAAAAAAATACATTTAATTCACTCTTTTCAGAAAAATTTTAGAAAAATATATTTATTACACTGTTATGAATTATCCTGGACAGCTCAATAAAATAAAAAAATAAAAATATAAAATAAAATAAATGTTTCATATAATAATACATACATTTTATCTCAGTGGAAGAATGCACAGCTGAATTGCCTAGAGATATTTAAGATTTCTGCATTGTTGTTCTCTGTGTACATCACTTGATTATTGCTATTTTTTCTGGCACATACAATCTGTCAAAACAGTGGGAAACAATTGCTAGGAGCAATGACCCACATAGAAATGACTGTGAAATTTTGATCTCCTTTGACCAGTCAATCAGCAATGTATAGTACAGTAAAAAATAGTTTCACCTGATTTGTCTTTAAAGAAAGCTATTGTCTTATAAAACCTATGCTCCCGTTGGCCTATTGTTCAAGTCATTGGTGGAAAAATCTTTATTTGAAATAGACTACAATGAAATGTTTTATTTCTTAGAAAATATTAGGTATCATCAAATTCTGATTGCTAAATAAAAAATTTGAAAACCATTTTATAAATTAACAGAAAGTGGCATCCTACTGAAATGCTCAAAGACAAAAAAAAATTCCTAACAGTATTAACAAATGATAAAGATTAATTATTTTGTCAATATAATGAATTTGAGACTTTACAATTAATGTGATTTAAGAGTATACATACAGCACAGAAAATAGATAGGGGGAACAATTCAAATGTTAGACATGGTGAGTGAACAAATAAAGCTAGCTTCATGTGACACTATTATGGCTCAATACTGGGGTCTTGTATTAAAGGGGTTGCCCTATAACAAACACTTGTCACCTACCCTGTAGATAAAGGATAAGTGTCTGATTGGTGCGGTCTAGCCATCGGAACCCCCAGAAGTTGGTTACCTCTGGCATTCACATAGAGTTGAATGGAGCACCACTATGCATGTGTAACTACTAAACCATTCACATGGGGAACACAACATGCCCATTCACATGATCAGTGGGGGCCCTTGTAGTCTGACTGATCAAACACAGCTCTTATTCACAGGACAATTATTTGTTAAGGGGGGCAGAATTCTTGCCCATATTTATAATCACACAAGTGATAATTGTGTCAGAAGAAGTAGCTAGTTCTGAATAAGCCTTTTATGTATTTATTGAGGAATTAATATTGTGTGTCTGTGAGTCACAAATGTTTGTGAACCTTTGCTTTCAGCATCTAGTTTGACCCCTTTGTGAAGCAATAACTATAGCTAAATGTTTTGTCCTGCACATCGCCTTGGAGGAATTTTAGTCCATTCTTCTCTACAAAGCAACGTAAACTCTGTTATGTTGGTGGGTTTCCTTTCATGAAGTGCTTGCTTCAGATCCTTCCATAATATTTCTACTGGATTAAGGTATTGTCTTTGACTTGACCATTCCAGAACTTTAACAGAGGCTTCCAGCCTGTTTACTGTAACTACCCCAGTCTCTGGCTATATAGATTTGTCCTAAATGCTTCCCATCATCCTGTCTATCTGACGTGTTATAAATAGGCATTATCAGAATCACCAACCAGATGCCACAGTGCAGCAGAAAATACCAATAAAGTTATAGGGGTCAGAATATGGCAATAACGGTCCGCGTCATACACTTAATCACGCATGCTCGGCGGAATTCTATACCGCTAGCCCTTCTCAGTACAGATGCAGAGAAGGCCTTTGACAGGATCAACTGGCATTTTATGTCTCGGGCACTGTCAAAATTTGGCCTTCCGGACCAGTTCATCCAGTCCATCTTCTCACTCTATTCGCTCCCCTTTGCCAGGATTCGGATCAATGGCACACTCTCTCCAACTTTCCCCATTACCAATGGGACGAGACAAGGCTGCCCACTATCACCGGCCCTCTTTGTTATTGTTATGGAGACACTGCTGGCTAAAATTAGGCAAGATCCGGACATCCAAGGGATCACCTTGGGATCTCATACTCACTTGACAGCTGCCTTCGCAGACGATTTCTTAGTCATCACGTCCAATCCCACGACCTAATTTCCCAGGCTCCAAGCTCTTTTTGAGGAATATGGTTTGGTCTCTAATTTCAAGATCAATTATGGTAAGTCACAGGCCCTAAATATTTCCTGCTCAGCCACTTCCATAGAAATGATCAAACGCTCCACGGCATTTACGTGGGCCCCCAAGTCAATCCCATTTTTGGGCACCCATATATCAGCGAATCCTGAGGACCTTTACGAGCTTAATCAAGCCCCTTTACTTAGATCCATTAGAGCACACCTGCAATCCCTAAAACTCCCGTTCATTTCGTGGATTGGAAGGAAGAATTATATTAAAGCCTTCATTGTCCCTAGACTACTTTACTTCATTCAAACACTACCTATTTGGCTACCCCATTCCTTCTTTGTGGAGGTCCGCAGAATCTTCTCAGCATTTGTATGGTCGGGTAAGTCCCCCAGAATAGCATACACCACCCTCACTCGGGAGAAAAGATTGGGAGGTTTCGGCCTGCCAGACATATACCTTTACTATAAAGCGTCAATGCTAAGCAGAGCTCTAAGCCTCCTCTCCTGGCGCCCTCTCAATCTTGCCTCCCAATTGGAGTGTGATATGCTCACCTATAAAGATAAACTGGTCTTATGGGGTTTGCGGAAAAGTACTGCTAATAACATTTATGCCTCGCCTCTGTGGAAGGGCTTACTGCTAGAGTGGTCCAAACTATATCAGGCCTCAGTCCTTAAGTTCCCTAGTATGAATATCCCCCTGCACCTGCTTCAGGCCCATATTCATCCCGCCACCACTGCACCATCAGGAATTTGGGCCCTACTATCTAGCTTAAGGTTACAAGATATTATATCTGAGTCTGGTGCTTTAAATTGGAGTGATGTTTTCGCTCTTCCAAAGGTCCAAAAGGCTTCCTTTTTGGCAGTTATGGTCTTTAAAAAGGACCTAAAGCTTATTGAAAAGGTCCCACGACCCACAAATGATCCCTCATAGATGGAGGGGAAGATTTCAGTAGGCCAACGCCCGCGGAAGCCTCTCTCCACATTATACAAGGAGCTGCTCTCCTCCGCCCCTCCAGATCTGTGGTTTCTCTCAGCCTGGGAGAAGGAGTTATCCATAACTTTGTCAGAACCTGAGAAAGCTTTTATCCTCACACACTCACACGGATTCAACCGTTGCATTAAGATACAAGCTAACTCCTACAAATTGCTCACAAGATGGTATAAAACACCAGAATATCTTCATAAGATCAATTCTGATATCCCCGACCGTTGCTGGAGGTGCGGAGGAGATGTTGGTTCTCTTTCTCATATATGGTGGAATTGTGAAAAGATCCGGCCTTTCTGGATAGAGATCGAAACTATTATAAATAAGACCTGTAAAAACCAGGTTAGAATAGACGCAAAACTCCTAATGTTATGGTGTCCTAATGACACGCTGACCCCCTCAAGGTCAAATCTACCGACTATGCTTATAACAGCAGCTCGCCTATTGATTCCATTGTTATGGAGAAATGATTCTCCTCCATCCCTCTTGATGTGGACCGAGAAGGTGGATCAGCTTTACCGGTTTGAAGAGCTTGCACACTGGGAGACTCACTCTAGAGCAAAGTTTATCAAAACATGGTCCCCTTGGAAGCTTTATCGTAACTTCTAGATTCACACGAAGCATATGATAGACATCTATTACCCCCCCCCCTTACCTCCTTTTCCCCCTCCCCTCTTCCCATGTCTTGTCTTTACTTTTCCGTATTAATTACTTTTATGCACATGTTAATGTGTTATTGAGTCATGTCGCCACTGCACTTGAATTGATGCGCTTAGTGAATAAGCATTTGTCCAGCTGCGCCTGGTATTTAAGTGATTGATTTGTCACATGACTATTTGCGTTTTCTTCAATAAAAAGAAATTTGATTAAGAATATGGCAATAAAAAGAAAAAAAAACTTTTTTTTAATATTTTTTTTTTCCGTATTAAAATGCAAGAAAATATATACGGTACATATTGCCATAATCGTACTGACCTGAAGAATATAATGAATAGCTCAGTTTTAGGGAATGCCGTAAAAACAAAACCTATAAAACATATGAAACTGAGAATTGCATTTTTTTTCCCAATTTCACCCCATTTGAATTTATTTTTACAGCTCTCCACTACATTGTATGGAATATTAAATGATGGAATTAGAAAGTGCAACTTGTCTCGCAAAAATAAAATAGTTCACTCATCTCCATACAGTGCCCCAGGCCCTCAACACCTCATTCCTTCAAGCTAATTTTCCTGATTAAAGACCCTCAATTATTTATTTCTATTCTTTCCCTATACTGCCACTGTTACACTAGAAGAGATGCTTGCCTGTGCCTCTGTAGACTGCATCCACCCATCCACCATCATTAACAGCCCAACACAGAATGCAGTTCTACTCACTCTGCACAGGCATCCCCATCTATAGCCCTACAGACTGGCTGATCGAAGCTGCCAGCCTGTGATCCAGTCAGGGCAAGCCCTCCCTCCCCACTTCCTTCTAGGGTCATGTGGCATCCCCCACCTATAGCCCTTCAGACTGGCTGATCCATGCTGTCAGCCTGTGATCCAGTCAGGGCAAGCCCTCCCTCCCCACTTCCTTCTAGGGTCATGTGTGCATCCTTCTTCTTCCTCCCTCATGGCTGCCAATGTGTGTAGTAAAATGGTGTTCACAGTTTTACTTGATTCATCCAAAGTGAACCTGAAATGCTTCGGATTAGTTTGGTAGACACATTTTTGTGAAATGTCCTTAGTAAAATGTTGGAAATAAATCCAAAATAACAGACTTATATGAGTTAGTTGCACTATAAAACAACACTATATTTGGTAATGCGATGGACCATGCTTATCACCGCCTTCACTGTATTGTCAGGGACCATTCAAATCAACTGGACTGGAAAAATAGTAAAATGTCTAATAATAGCTAATCCAGCTATCTCTACACAGAAGCCTTTAATTTTACCTGTCTGTCCCTGCCTGGTTCTAAAAATATGCCTTTGGAAAATAAGTCCATGGCTTAGTTTTCATCAATATAAGAAGCATTTTTTTCTTATGCAAAAAAAAATGGAAATAGATGGGATCATCACTGGGGAATAAAGCAGACCTCAGAATTAGTGTTGATCGAGCACCAAAGTGCTCGGGTGCTCGGGCCGAACACCTCAGGATGCTCGGGTGCTCTACCGAGCACAATGGAAGTTAACGGGAGAACCCGAGCATTAAACCAGGCACCCCCTGCTCTGAGGAGGGGAGGGTGTCTGGTTCATACGAAAAGGTCAGAAATTATTAGAAACACCACTGAAATGGTTCGAGAACAGCATAGGGAGGATGTCTGGATGCATCTTGGACTCCCAAGTCGCTGTTGGGAACGATGTTGTCTGAGTAGTGCACCACTTTTACAGACTGACAATAATATGCACAAAACCAAAAATACTATTTTTATAGGAAAAATATTTACTTGTATATAAAGTGCAAGTGCTGCCAAAAATTACAAGGCATTCCGATACAACCTGTATATCACATAAAGGAGGGCCTCATTCACATTGTGGTAGAATTGTTCAGGTAGTGGGACTCCTACACTCATAAAGCCTATACACAAAGTGAAAGGGCTGCCAAAAACTACAAGGAACCAGCACTCCAATACACCCTTTATTACACATAAAGGAGGGCATCATACACCCTTAAAAAATGATGATTGATGGCCTGCAGGTGAGCTGACCCTGTAAAACATTATATGCGAGGGCCTGCAGGTGAGCTGACCCTCTAAAAAATTATATGTGAGGGCCTGCAGGTGAGCTGACCCTGTAAAACATTATATTCGAGGGCCTGCAGGTGAGCTGACCCTGTAAAAAATTGAAGGTGAGGGCCTGTAGGTGAACTGACCCTGTAAAAGATTGTAGGTGAGGGCCTGCTGGTGAGCTGACCCTCTAAAAAATTATATTATGCCCTGCAGGTGAGCTGACCCTATAAAATATTATATGTGAGGGCATACATGCAAGGGCATTATATGCGACAAATAAGCATGTTGATATGATGGAAGATGAGCAGGAGGATGAGAAAAGGAAGATTCAACCAAATACCCTTGTTTGTGGTGGAAGGGGTGCATGGGAATACAGTGTATTCAGTACATTACAAACAACACAATTAAAGTGCCTTCATGTTCATCAGCTTTCATCTGGTGGAGTTGAGAAGTCATGGTCAATCCAGGCCTTGTTCATTTCTATAAGAGTCAACCTGTCAGCATTTTCAGTTGACAGGCTGATACGCTTATCAGTGATGGACAAGCATCAGCCGGGACCCATTCACTTAATAATTACAAGAAGTGCACAAATCGTCCGTCAACATGGACAGTGACATACCAGATGTATTATTCAAATTTGCGATCTCCATTCATTATGTTTTCCAATACAAAATATTGGCAATGTAATTTTCGCCTATGCGCATGCGCAAAATATGCGTGGCCTACTACAGCAACTGGGTTTCCACCAGACCGAAGTTGGATGCGATCAGAAAAGATGGTTGGCAACAATTTTCGTGACGTTGAGGAAGAATTTCTGATCACTGTAAGTAATTTGACATTAAAGCAGTGTATTTGAATACATTTCACATGCATGTTATAACAATTGCTGTATATGCAGATCGAGTGTTTAAAAAAAGCGCCATTGCAAAAATCTCTAATGATGCGATAAATTTTTTCGCGGTACACACAACTTCACATTTTATAAGGTCTCATGAGATATTAGTGATTTGTGTGAGAACTTGCCACTCCAGTACAGGCCCCAAAAATTATCCAATAGGCATTCACCTGACAGCACACAACTTGGTGGAATTCTGTGGCTGGAGGTACATTAGGCAGTCACAGGATAAATATGTAACTGTCGGGCAGTACAGGCCCCAAAAATTAGCCAATAGGCGTTCACCTGACAGCAAAGAACTTTGGATTCTGTGGCTAAAGGTACATTAGGCGGTCACAGGATAAATATGTAACTGTAGGCAGGGGCAGACTGAGCGGTCGGGCACTTCGGACGTGGTCCGAGGGCCCGGCCGGGATGGGGTCCTGCCGCAGCAGTGCACATAACGTCAGTCGTCACTGTGTTCCTTCTGCACCGCACTGACGTCACACACACACCGCCAGTGGCGTAACTACAAGGGACCCGGGGCCCTGCACATGACAGCTGCACCAGCACACTCAGCTCTACTATATCTCTATATATGACAGCTGCCCCAGCAAACCCAGCTCTGCTACATCTATACACATGACAGCTGCCCAAACACACCCAGCTATGCTACATCTATACACATGACAGCTGCCCCAGCACACTCAGCTTTGCTATATCTCTATATATCTATCTACTGTATAGCAATACTTAGAGATATATAGATGTAGCAGAGCTGGGTGTGCTGGGGCAGCTGTCATATATAGAGATATAGTAGAGCTGAGTGTGCTGGTGCAGCTGTCATGTGTATTAGATGTAGCAGAGCTGGGTGTGCTGGGGCAGCTATCATATATAGAGATATAGCAGGGCTGAGTGTGCTGGGACAGCTGTCATATAGAGATATAGCAGTGCTGGGTGTGTTGGGGCAGCTGTCATGTGTATAGATGTACACTTAGCCAGCTATAACAGTAGAAGTCTCATATTTTTTCAGTCATTTGCAAGGCTGCTCTTATGGCTGTGTGGTTAAGTGCTTTGCCTCTGATACAGAAGGTCGTGGGTTCGAATCCCAGCAAAAACTTTTCTGAAATACAAACTAAATTAGAATACACAAGCACTGACTCCATATATGGACATACAGGGCGGGACACAGGAAGAGGCTGCATCGCATCGCTGACATGGAGTATGAGTGTTTATTTTTATTTTTTTTAATACCCGACTGTTACTGCCATGGGGGGAGCGGGAGGCACTTGATACTGGCACATGGGGGGAGGGGGTTGGCACTTGATACTGGCACATAGGGGGGAGGGGGGTTGGCACCTGATACTGGCACATGGGGGGGAGGGGTTGGCACCTGATACTGGCACATGGGGGGGGAGGCACTTGATACTGGCACTTTTTTTGGGGGGGGAAAGATGACACTATGATACTGGGACATGGGGGGGAGGAGAGAGGCACTTGATACTGGCACGTGGGAGGGGGGGTTTGGCACTTGATACTGGCACATGGGTGGGGGGGAGAGGCACTTGATACTGGCACATGGGGGGGGTTGGCACTATGATACTGGCACATGGGGGTGGGAAGGAGAGAGGCACTTGATACTGGCACATTGGGAGTGGGGGAGATGGCACTATGATACTGGGACATGTGGGGAGGGGAGGAGAGAGGCACTTGATACTGGCACATTATTGGGGGGGGCATTATGGGGGACACTAGTCCGGCAGCCTATCAGAGGCCGGAAACTGAGGGGCATCTACTGGGACACTATATATGGGGCATTTTATACTGGTACATTATGGGTGGCACTAGCAGGAAGGGGGGAGATGAGCACTATGGGGGAATTTACTGGGGGCACTCTATAGGGGTATTTTATACTGGGACATTATGGGGGCACTATGGGGACATTAGCTCAACTGGGAGCATTACAAGGGGGTATTTTTGCACTTTGTCACATTATAAGGAGAATTATTTCTACTGGGGGGTATTATGGTGGGCTTTATTACTCCCCCATGGTATGACCCCCTAGTAGCAGCACCAGCCTCTCCCTGCTCTGCTATCCCTCTGCCCCTTCTCCAAATCCTTATTATGAAATCTTTCTCATTAGGATAAAACACAACATCAGCTCCGCCGAGCCCCCGGCCAAAGTGTTGAAGTGGCGTCCGAGATCCCCAAGGGCCAAGCCAAGTAACTGTAAGTTTTCATATGAAATATGTTTATGTTATACACATATAGCATACACTGTGCCACACAATATACAGCATACCGCTACACTGTGCCAAAGGAGTAGGGTTTACACAGGAGGAGGGAGGTGCGAAGTGCGCTGGGGGGGCCCTTACAAATATTTGCTGTGGGGCCCAGTCACTTCTAGTTACACCCCTGCACACCGCAGCGCTGTTTGCACACTCATTGGCGCTGTGGGATTCGCGGGAGAAGGAAGGGAACTTTGAGGAGCGTGGGCACAGAGTTCGCTGAGGTAGTGGTTTTTGGTTAAGTGGTAGCCTAGGCAGCTTTACGTCTCAGCCATGTCTGGTCTGAAAGAAATTGAAAGACTGTGCTGGGCTGGCGGCGCTGCTGTTGCTGTGGGCTGTGGCAGGGCCGGGGTGAAAAGGGAAGAAAAAGAAGTTATAAAAAAGTCTGATAAATACCAGTGTGAATGAAGAACTGTTAAAAGGGGTTAATAACTACTGAAGGCCCTTCACAGTAGTTATTAACCCGTTTCAGCAGTCCCCCATTCACAGTATTTATTAATTCCTTTCACTAGTCCCCTCTTCAGTGAAGGGGGGACTGCTGAAGGGGTTAATAAATACTGTGAATGGGGGACTGCTGAAGTGGTTAATAAATACTGTGAATGGGGGACTGCTGAAAGGGGTTAATAAATACTGTGAATGGGGGACTGCTGAAAGGGGTTAATAACTATTGAAGGCCCTTCACAGTATTTATTAACCCCTTTCAAATGTCCCCTGTTCACAGTATTTATTAACCCCTTCAGCTGTCCCCTCTTCACTGAAGAGGGGACTAGTGAAAGGAGTTAATAACTACTGTGAATGGGGGACTCAGGACTGCTGAACTAGGTTAATAATACAGCGCTTTTCCATCCCGCAGAGTACAGTAAAGCAAAAGCGCTATAGTGACGTATTTTTTTTCTTTTGCCGGGCACTTACTGGGAGAGGGGCGTCGTTTATCACGTTGAGGATGTGGCCTAGAATGTCCGCCTTTTTTGGGGTGAAGCAAGTGGCCACCCTAGTTGTGAATCGTAATACTTACCTGTATAGGATAGGACTCAGGAGGGGCCTGGTCCTGTACACGTGGGTGGGGCTTGCGGCAGAACATGGGTGGAGCCTGTAAGGGGGCCCTTGATTTATTTTGCCCGGGGGCCCTGAGGCTTCTTAGTCCGCCCCTGACTGTAGGCCAGTACAGGCCCCAAAAATTAGCCAATAAGCATTCACCTGACAGCAAAGAATTTAGAATTCTGTGGCTGGAGGTACATTAGGCAGTCACAGGATAAATATGTAACTGTTGGCCAGTACAGGCCCCAAAAATTAGCCAATAGGCGTTCACCTGACAGCAAAGAACTTTGGATTCTGTGGCTGGAGGTACATTAGGCGGTCAAGGGATAAAAATGTAACTGTAGGCCAGTGTGCTTATCGGTCACGATCCCCCCTGCTGTGCTGAATGTCCTTTCGGACAGGGGGCAAGCCAACAATTCCATGACAAATTGTGCCAGCTCTGGCCACAGGTCAACCCTGCACACCCAGTAGTCCAGGGGTTCATCGTTTCTCAGAACTTCCACATCAGCCATTAACCCTATGTAGTCGGACACCTGTCGGTCTAGGCGTTCCCTGAGGCTGTATCCGAAGGACGGCTGTTGATTGGTTGGCTGCAAGAATGATCTCATATCCGAAGTAACCAACACGTCTTCAAAGCGCCCTCTTCTTCCATGCGCTGTTGGATTGGTACCCGCAACTGTTTCTCTGTGAGTGGAAATTCCTCTGCCAGCGCCCGCAAAAGCAGAATGCAGCATTTCTCGAAGCAAGGCTTGGAAGTGCTGCATTATGACAGCCCTCTGTGATGGTGGTAACATTTCCGCCATTTTGTGTTTGTACCGGGGGTCTAAGTACATGTCCACCCAGTACTGTTCCTTGCCCTTTATGCTTTTTATACGGGGGTCCCTGTTCAAACACTGGAGCATGAAGGCCCCCATTTGCACTAAACTGGAAGCAGTGGAGTGGCCTGGCTCCTGCTCATCATCCAGGATAATGTCGTCCTTGTTATCCTCCCCTCAGCCATGGACAACACCAGGGATCCCAGAAACGTTTAAAGCAAGCTCTTATTGCTCCTCCTCAGCCGAGGCAACATCCTCCTCTGACTCCTCTTTAGACTCCTTTTGTTGACTTGTCTCAGATGGAGTAGCCCCCCTGGGAATTCTTCCAGCATTGCAAATTCCTCATCTTCCTGCTCCTGCTCCTCGACGGCTTCATCAATGACACGAAGCAATGCACGCTCTAGAAATAAGGCGTAAGGTACGATGTCACTGATGGCACCCTGGCTGCGACTGACCAGTTTGGTGAACTCATCAATTGGCCGCAGAAGTCTGCATGCGTCGCGTATGAGCAGCCACTGGCACGGTGAAAATAAACCAACCTCCCCAGAACCCTCTCCTGCCACAGAGTTCGTATTGGTGGTCATTAACTGCAAGTTTCTGCTGGAGCAGCCTATCAAGCATATACAAGGTGGAGTTCCATCGCGTCGGGCAGTCACAAATCAGACATCTGACGGGAAGGTGGTGTCGCCGCTGAATGTCAGCAAGGCGAGCAATGGCCAAGTAAGATCTTCTAAAATGTCCAGATAGTTTCCTGGCCTGCTGCAAGACGTCCTGGACCCCGGGGTATTTGGCAATGAATTGCTGCACGACTAAGTTCAGGACGTGTGCCATGCATGGCACGTGTGTCATTTTGCCCTGTTTCAGCATGCTCAGCAGATTGGCACCGTAGTTGCACACCACTTTACTAACTGTCAAATTGAGTGGGTTTAGCCACTGATCTGCCCGTGACTGCAAAGCTGAAAGGAGTGCAGAACCGGTGTGGCTCTTGGATTCCAGGCACAACAGATGCAGCACAGCATGGCAACGTCTCACCTGGCACATCTGGGGAGCTTAGGGGGCGCAGCGGAAGAGACGGTAGCATCGGAAAAGGAGGAGTCAGCCGAGGATGAGAGGGAGGATGGAGTAGGAGGAGGAGAACAAGAGGCAGGCCTGCATACAATCCATGGCGGTAACACCAAATCTACATGGGTGCCACGGTTTGCATGCTTGACGGCCGTCAGAAGGTTCTCCCAGTGGGCAGTAAAAGTTATGTACCTTCCCTGCCCGTGTTTGCTAGACCACGTGTCTGTGGTCACATTGCAGTGTTCCAATGGCCACACATTTTCTAAAGGCCTCTGAGTCCACCAGTTTATATGGCAGTAGTTGGCGGGCTAGCAGTTCTGACAAGCCAGTGGTCAGCTGTTGGGCAAGAGGGTTATCTGGCTTCATCATCTTTTTTCGCTCGAACATTTGGGGCAAGGAAGCCTGCCTTTTGCCAGATGAATGCGACGACGGCACGGTGGAAGGTGGAGGATAACTGGTAGGAGAGAGGAGAAGGAGAAGAGGCAGGTGAGCGCTGGGAGTGTGGCTTTCTGGGTTCTGACGGTGTTGCTCCCACTGGGCTTGGTGATGGGAGGCCAGGTGCTTTCTTAAGGTGGTCGTCCCTAAGTGAGTGTTGGGCTTACCGCGACTTATGCGTTGATAGCACAGGTTGCAGATGGCAACACTATTGTCAGCAGCGGACACATTAAAAAAATGCGTGCTGGGAGTACCAGATGTGACCGTGCATGGTGGATGTTTCATTCCAGATGCATTAGCAGTCTGCTTTTTGCCTTCTGTGCACTGTAAGTTCTGCCTGTTTCTCCTCCCTATCTGCTGCTCCGTCCCTCCCTCTGAACTCCCCTCCTCTTCCTCTATTGTGGGCATCCACGTGACGTCCATTGACACGTCATCATCAGATTCGTCACCTTCACCACCACTGACATTAGAGATCTTGGAGTAGGCAGCAACAGCGGGGACCACCCTCCTTGGGCTGATCTGGGTACTGTCGTCAGACTGCTGGGTGGCGACCGTTGATACCTCCTCTTCCTGATTCGATGCCAAGAATGGCTGCACATTGGTAAGGTCTTGGAATGTATGGGAAAATAATACCATTGACTCGAGCGAAGGGGATATGGTGGTGGTGGTGTCTTTGGGTTTGGACACAACAGAGAACGAATAGGGTGCAGATAGAGAGGATAAGGAGGGTGCAGAAGCGGAAGGCTGAGTGAGCCACTCAACCAAGTCTAGTGCGTCCTTTGACGTAATCGCACGCAACTTTCCACTTAGGCTCCGGCCTGGTGCACCTGCCCGACCCCTACCACCCCTGCGGAATGGCCTGCCTTTTCCTCTACCTGTCATTTTCAAAATTACCCTGCGACAAAAGTCCCTATAGAAGAGCAGTATTTGTGGAAGAAGGTATATCACACCCCTGCCTCAATCAGTTTTTTTGGGGGGCAACTGGTAAATCACACCAGTAGAAATTATTGGTTCCATTAGTGTTTTTCACTCTGTGTAGATGGGGTAACGCAGCAAAACCGCAGACTAATGCTGCACTACCTAAATGCACTATATGGAACGTATATTATTGGTATATAAAATCCCTGCTTCAATCAGTTTTTTGGGGGGGCAACTGGTTAATCACACCAGTAGAAATTATTTCTTCAAATCGTTTTTTTCCACTCTGTGTAGATGCGGTAAAACGCAGCAAAACTGCAGACAAATGCTGCACTACCTAAATGCACTATATAGAACGTATATTATTGGTATACAAAATCCCTGCTTCAATCAGTTTTTTGGGGTGGCAACTGGTAAATCACACTAGTAGAAATTATTTCGTCAAATAGTGTTTTTCACTCTGTGTAGATGTGGTAAAATGCAGCAAAACCGCAGACAAATGCTGCACTACCTAAATGCCAGAGGCGGCTCTTCCATTAGGCCACTTAGGCCGCCGCCTAAGGCCTTGCGCTGGTAGGGGCCTCTCTCTGGCTCCCACCAGCACCAGACAACGCTGCAACCACAATTTTATTGGCTTCCGGGTGGCCTGGGCCCTGCGCAGTGCTAAGCGGACTAAATAAGACTGAGCCGCCGCGGCCCAGCCGCTCTGAGCCCCTCTGCACTCTGCCTCTTTAAGAGAGCAGTGGCTGCTGGGGATGAGGGCTCGGAGCGTGCCGCCGCACAGGCCCGTCTTCTGACTGAACGCAACACCAGCCCCGCCCTCAGAGCGCTGCGCAGCCACAGGGGAGAAGGAGCCAGGGCCCTGCCTCACCTCAGTGTCCCTGTCTGGCTGCCACCGGCGCCCGAAGACAGACAGTGTGTGGTGCCCGAAGAAGGCCAAGGTCAGGTGTCTGTCCTGCTTGCTGCTGTGCCCATCCCCCCCCTGCCTAGCTATACTGGGAACCTCTTACCTTAGGGCCTGATGACAATAACTTACTGGTGTTACTGGTGCCAGTAATGTGCCATGGGGGGGGGGGGGGGGGTAAGATGTGCTGCTGCACTGCCAGGCCCATGGAGGGGGAGAAATATGCCATTGGAGGGGGGGTAAGATGTGTTGCTTTTTTTTTTACTTAAGCCCCTGCCCTGTACTATGTGCTGCAAGCATGCAGCTGCTTAACCCTGACTGTGACATCACTGTGTATACCCTGTACTGTGATGTCACCCACTGTGCATGTTAGCCCTGTACTGTTAGTCACAGTATAGGGTTAATATGCACAGTGATGTCGCATACAGTACAGCCAGGGTTAATATGCAATGTGACATCACAGTACAGGGTTAATATGCACTGTGACATCTCAGTATAGCCAGGGTTAATGCTAAGTGTTAATATGCACTGCAAATATAAGCCCTGTACTGTGTTGTGACTGTGCATATTAACCCTTTACTGTGATGTCACTGCATATTAAAGCGGTACTCTGGTATAGGAAAATAAATCCCCTATCCAAAGGATAGGAGATAAGTGTGTGATCGGGGGGGCAAGGGGGGTCCGCTCGATGGGATCCCCCACGATCTCCTGTATGGTACTCCGGATCGCCTTGTGCCCGGAGCGGTGATCAACACTCCCCCTCCATGTATCTATGGGAGAGCCGCAGATACAGCACTTGTGTATCTCCGAGTCTTCCATAGAGATACATGGAGGGGGAGATTTGACCACATCACCGCTCCGTGCGGTGGTTGACACATCTTATTTATTGAGGACTGAGCCGGGGCGCCGTACAGGATCTTTGTGGGGGCCTCATGTTCGAGTTTCGCCTAAGGCCTCACAAAGTCTAGAGCCGCCTCTGCTAAATGCACTATAGAGAACGTATATTATTGGTATACAACATCCCTGCTTCAATCAGTTTTTTGGGGGGGCAACTGGTAAATCACACCAGTAGAAATTATTTCTTCAAATAGTGATTGTCACTCTGTGTACAGTCGTGGCCAAAAGTTTTGAGAATTACATAACTATTGGAAATTGGAAAAGTTGCTGCTTAAGTTTTTATAATAGCAATTTGGATATACTCCAGAATGTTATGAAGAGTGATCAGATGAATTGCATAGTCCTTATTTACCATGAAAATTAACTTAATCCCAAAAAAAACTTTCCACTGCATTTCATTGCTGTCATTAAAGGACCTGCTGAGATCATTTCAGTAATCGTCTTGTTAACTCAGGTGAGAATGTTGACGAGCACAAGGCTGGAGATCATTATGTCAGGCTGAATGGGTTAAAAAGGCAGACTTGACATGTTAAAAGGAGGGTGATGCTTGAAATCATTGTTCTTCCATTGTTAATAGAGTTGAGCGAACAACTGGATGTTCGGGTTCGAGAAGTTCGGCCGAACTTCCCGGAAATGTTCGGGTTCGGGATCTGAACCCGACCCGAACTTCGTCCCGAACCCCATTGAAGTCAATGGGGACCCGAACTTTTCGGCACTAAAAAGGCTGTAAAACAGCCCAGGAAAGGGCTAGATGGCTGCAAAAGGCAGCAAAATGTAGTTAAATCCCCTGCAAACAAATGTGGATAGGGAAATAAATAAAAATAAAAATAAAATAAATAAAAATTAACCAATATCAATTGGAGAGAGGTCCCATAGCAGAGAATCAGGCTTCATGTCAGCAGAGAATCAGTCTTCATGTCATAGCAGAGAATCAGGCTTCACGTCAGCCAAAACTGGAACAGTCCATTGTCATATATTTAGGCCCCGGCACCCAGACAGAGGAGAGAGGTCCCATAGCAGAGATTCAGGCTTCATGTCAGCAAAGAATCAGTCTTCATGTCATAGCAGAGAATCAGGCTTCACGTCACCCAAAACTGGAACAGTCCATTGTCAGATATTTAGGCCCCGGCACCCAGACAGAGGAGAGAGGTCTCATAGCAGAGATTCAGGCTTCATGTCAGCAGAGAATCAGTCTTCATATCATAGCAGAGAATCAGGCTTCACGTCACCCAAAACTGGAACAGTCCATTGTCAGATATTTAAGCCCCGGCACCCAGACAGAGGAGAGAGGTCCCATAACAGAGATTCAGGCTTCATGTCAGCAGAGAATCAGTCTTCATGTCATAGCAGAGAATCAGGCTTCACGTCAGCCAAAACTGGAACAGTCCATTGTCATATATTTAGGCACCGGCACCCAGACAGAGGAGAGAGGTCCCATAGCAGAGATTCAGGCTTCATGTCAGCAGAAAATCAGTCTTCATGTCATAGCAGAGAATCAGGCTTCACGTCACCCAAAACTGGAACAGTCCATTGTCAGATATTTAGGCCCCGGCACCCAGACAGAAGAGAGAGGTCCCATAACAGAGATTCAGGCTTCATGTCAGCAGAGAATCAGTCTTCGTGTCATAGCAGAGAATCAGGCTTCACGTCAGCCAAAACTGGAACAGTCCATTGTCAGATATTTAGGCCCCGGCAGCCAGACAGAGGAGAGAGGTCCCATAGCAGAGATTCAGGCTTCATGTCAGCAGAGAATCAGTCTTCATGTCATAGCAGAGAATCAGGCTTCACGTCACCCAAAACTGGAACAGTCCATTGTCATATATTTAGGCCCCGGCACCCAGACAGAGGAGAGAGGTCCCATAACAGAGATTCAGGCTTCATGTCAGCAGAGAATCAGTCTTCATGTCATAGCAGAGAATCAGGCTTCACGTCAGCTAAAACTGGAACAGTCCATTGTCATATATTTAGGCCCCGGCACCCAGACAGAGGAGAGAGGTCCCATAGCAGAGATTCAGGCTTCATGTCATAGCAGAGAATCAGGCTTCATGTCAGCCAAAACTGGAACAGTCCATTGTCATATATTTAGGCCACGGCACCCAGACAGAGGAGAGAGGTCCCATAGCAGAGATTCAGGCTTCATGTCAGCAGAGAATCAGTCTTCATGTCATAGCAGAGAATCATGCTTCACGTCACCCAAAACTGGAACAGTCCATTGTCAGATATTTAGGCCCCGACACCCAGACAGAGGAGAGAGGTCCCATAGCAGAGATTCAGGCTTCATGTCATAGCAGAGAATCATGCTTCACGTCACCCAAAACTGGAACAGTTCATTGTCAGATATTTAGGCCCCGGCACCCAGACAGAGGAGAGAGGTCCCATAGCAGAGATTCAGGCTTCATGTCATAGCAGAGAATCATGCTTCACGTCACCCAACACTGGAACAGGCCACTGTCAGATATTTTTAGGCCCCGGCACCCAGACAGAGGAGAGGTTCATTCAACTTTGGGTTGCCCCGCAATATAATGGTAAAATGAAAATAAAAATAGGATTGAATGAGGAAGTGCCCTGGAGTACAATAATATATGGTTAAGGGGAGGTAGTTAATGTCTAATCTGCACAAGGGATGGACAGGTCCTGTGGGATCCATGCCTGGTTCATTTTTATGAACGTCAGCTTGTCCACATTGGCTGTAGACAGGCGGCTGCGTTTGTCTGTAATGACGCCCCCTGCCGTGCTGAATACACGTTCAGACAAAATGCTGGCTTCCGGGCACGCCAGCACCTCCAAGGCATAAAAGGCTAGCTCTGGCAACGTGGACAATTTGGAGACCCAGAAGTTGAACCATCAGTCAGTACGTGGAGGGGTGTGCACAGGTACTGTTCCACCATGTTATTGAAATGTTGCCTCCTGCTAACACGTTCCGTATCAGGTGGTGGTGCAGTTAGCTGTGGCGTGGTGACAAAACTTTTCCACATCTCTGCCATGCTAACCCTGCCCTCAGAGGAGCTGGCCGTGACACAGCTGCGTTGGCGACCTCTTGCTCCTCCTCTGCCTTCGTCTTGGGCTTCCACTTGTTCCCCTGTGACATTTGGGAATGCTCTCAGTAGCGCGTCTACCAACGTGCGCTTGTACTCGCGCATCTTCCTATCACGCTCCAGTGCAGGAAGTAAGGTGGGCACATTGTCTTTGTACCGGGGATCCAGCAGGGTGGCAACTCAGTAGTCCGCACACGTTAAAATGTGGGCAACTCTGCTGTCGTTGCGTAGGCACTGCAGCATGTAGTCGCTCATGTGTGCCAGGCTGCCCAGAGGTAAGGACAAGCTGTCCTCTGTGCGAGGCGTATCGTCATCGTCCTGCGTTTCCCCCCAGCCACGCACCAGTGATGGGCTCAAGCTGCGTTGGGTGCCACCCCGCTGTGAACATGCTTCATCCTCATCCTCCTCCACCTCCTCCTCATCCTCCTCGTCCTCCAGTAGTGGGCCCTGTCTGGCCACATTTGTACCTGGCCTCTGCTGTTGCAAAAAAACTCCCTCTGAGTCACTTCTAAGAGACTGGCCTGAAAGTGCTAAAAATGACCCCTCTTCCTCCTCCTCCTCCTCCTGGGCCACCTCCTCTTCCTGCGACTGACCCGTGCGTGCTGCAGCTGAAACTCCACTATGGCCTGCTGCTGCTCGGACAGTCTGTCCAGTATGTGCAAGGTGGAGTTCCACCTGGTGGGCACTTCGCATATGAGGCGGTGAGCGGGAAGGCCGAAGTTACGCTGTAGCGCAGACAGGCGAGCAGCGGCAGGATGTGAACGCCGGAAGCGCGCACAGACGGCCCGCACTTTATGCAGCAGCTCTGACATGTCAGGGTAGTTGTGAATGAACTTCTGCACCACCAAATTCAGCACATGCGCCAGGCAAGGGATGTGCGTCATACCGGCTAGTCCCAGAGCTGCAACGAGATTTCGCCCATTATCGCACACCACCAGGACGGGCTTGAGGCTCACCGGCAGCAACCACTCGTCGGTCTGTTGTTCTATATCCCGCCACAACTCCTGTGCGGTGTGGGGCCTGTCCCCCAAACATATGAGTTTCAGAATGGCCTGCTGACGTTTACCCCGGGCTGTGCTGAAGTTGGTGGTGAAGGTGTGTGGCTGACTGGATGAGCAGGTGTAAGAAGAGGAGGAGGAAGCCGAGTAGTAGGAGGAGGCAACCGGAGGCAAAGAATGTTGCACTGCGATCGTTGGCGGCGGAAGGACGTGCGCCAAACAGCAGCCGCCACTACATTTACCCAGTATGCAGTTAGGGAGATATAGCGTCCCTGGCCATGCTTACTGGTCCACGTATCTGTGGTTAGGTGGACCTTGCCACAGATGGCGCTGTGCAGTGCATACTTGATTTTATCGGATACTTGGTTGTGCAGGGAAGGCACGGCTCTCTTGGAGAAGTAGTGCCGGCTGGGAACAACATACTGTAGGACAGCAAGCGACATGAGCTGTTTGAAGCTGTCTGTGTCCACCAGCCTAAATGACAGCATTTCATAGGCCAGTAGTTTAGAAATGCTGGCATTCAGGGCCAGGGATCGAGGTAGCAGGCGGAGTCTCTTGGCGGAGGGTGTTCTGCTTTTGCCCACTGCTCCATCTTTGTCTTTTGCTACGCTGTTGGCTCGGTCTCACCACTGCCTCTACCTCCGAACTGTGAAAGTCAGTGGCACGACCTTCATTCCATGTGGGGTCTAGGACCTCATCGTCCCCTGCATCGTCTTCCACCCAGTCTTGATCCCTGACCTCCTGTTCAGTCTGCACACTGCAGAAAGACGCAGCAGTTGGCACCTGTGTTTCATCATCATCAGAGACGTGCTGAGGTGGTATTCCCATGTCCTCATCATCAGGAAACATAAGTGGTTGTGCGTCAGTGCATTCTATGTCTTCCACCGCTGGGGAAGGGCTAGATGGATGCCCTTGGGAACCCTGCCAGCAGAGTCTTCAAACAGCATAAGAGACTGCTGCATAACTTGAGGCTCAGACAGTTTTCCTGGTATGCATGGGGGTGATGTGACAGACTGATGGGCTTGGTTTTCAGGCACCATCTGTGCGCTTTCTGCAGAAGACTGGGTGGGAGATAATGTGAACGTGCTGGATCCACTGTCGGCCACCCAATTGACTAATGCCTGTACCTGCTCAGGCCTTACCATCCTTAGAACGGCATTGGGCCCCACCAAATATCGCTGTAAATTCTGGCGGCTACTGGGACCTATGGTAGTTGGTACACTAGGACTTGTGGCTGTGGCTGTGGCAGAACGGCCACGTCCTCTCCCAGCACCAGAGGGTCCACTAACACCACCACGACCATGTCCGCGTCCGCGTCCCTTACTAGATGTTTTCCTCATTGTTACCGTTCACCACAATAAGAAAAATATTATTTGGCCCAATGTATTGAATTCAAATTCAGGCCTTTTTTAACAGACACCTAACTCTATCTGGCTATCTATTTAGGTACCGTATTACACTAATACAAGCACAGCAGTAATGACAGATATAGCTGAATATAAATTTGAGGCCTATTATTTAGGCACTGGGTGACAGGTATACGTTTACGGACAGAATTAGACTTGGATCTGCACAGTAGCGTGTGTGTGAAGTTATTGAGAATGAGCCTATCAGCACCTTGAATCTAATATACCCTTTTAGGGATAGATTTAAAGTAGGCCTGATACAGCAGAAACCACTAATTTAGGAAATTGCTAAGTTGGGAATTGTATTTTAACACAGAACAAAAACTGTGCTTTGACGGACACAAAATAACTTGACAAGCTACAGCAATAACCACAGATTTAGCTGAATATAAATTTGAGGCCTATTATTTAGGCGCTGGGTGACAGGTATACGTTTACGGACAGAATTAGACTTGGATATGCACAGTAGCGTGTGTGTGAAGTTATTGAGAATGACCCTATCAGCACCTTGAATCTAATACACCCTTTTAGGGATAGATTTAAAGTAGGCCTGATACAGCAGAAACCACTAATTTTGAGAATTGCAAAATTGGGAATTGTATTTCAACCCAGAACAAAAACTGTGCTTTGACGGACACAAAATAACTTGACCAGCTACAGCAATAACCACGGATTTAGCTGAATATAAATTTGAGGCCTATTATTTAGGCGCTGGGTGACAGGTATATGTTTACGGACAGAATTAGACTTAGATATGCACAGTAACGTGTGTGTGAAGTTATTGAGAATGACCCTATCAGCACCTTGAATCTAATATACCCTTTTAGGGATAGATTTAAAGTAGGCCAGATACAGCAGAAACCACTAATTTAGGAAATTGCTAGGTTGGGAATTGTATTTCAACCCAGAACAAAAACTGTGCTTTGACGGACACAAAATAACTTGACCAGCTACAGCAATAACCACAGATTTAGCTGAATATAAATTTGAGGCCTATTATTTAGGCGCTGGGTGACAGGTATACCTTTACGGACAGAATTAGACTTGGATATGCACAGTAGCGTGTGTGTGAAGTTATTTAGAATGAGCCTATCAGCACCTTGAATCTAATATACCCTTTTAGGGATAGATTTAAAGTAGGCCTGATACAGCAGAAACCACTAATTTAGGAAATTGCTAAGTTGGGAACTGTATTTCAACCCAGAACAAAAACTGTGCTTTGACGGACACAAAATAACTTGACCAGCTACAGCAATAACCACAGATTTAGCTGAATATAAATTTGAGGCCTATTATTTAGGCGCTGGGTGACAGGTATACGTTTACGGACAGAATTAGACTTGGTATGCACAGTAGCGTGTGTGTGAAGTTATTGAGAATGACCCTATCAGCACCTTGAATCTAATATACCCTTTTAGGGATAGTTTTAAAGTAGGCCTGATACAGCAGAAACCACTAATTTAGGAAATTGCTACGTTGGGAATTGTATTTCAACCCAGAACAAAAACTGTGCTATGACGGACACAAAATAACTTGACCAGCTACAGCAATAACCACCGATTTAGCTGAATATAAATTTGAGGCCTATTATTTAGGCGCTGGGTGACAGGTATACGTTTACGGACAGAATTAGACTTGGATATGCACAGTAGCGTGTGTGTGAAGTTATTGAGAATGACCCTATCAGCACCTTGAATCTAATATACCCTTTTAGGGATAGATTTAAAGTAAGCCTGCTACAGCAGAAACCACTAATTTAGGAAATTGCTAGGTTGGGAATTGTATTTCAACCCAGAACAAAAACTGTGCTTTGACGGACACAAAATAACTTGACCAGCTACAGCAATAACCACAGATTTAGCTGAATATAAATTTGAGCCTATTATTTAGGCGCTGGGTGACAGGTATACGTTTACAGACAGAATTAGACTTGGATATGCACAGTAGCGTGTGTGTGAAGTTATTGAGAATGAGCCTATCAGCACCTTGAATCTAATATACCCTTTTAGGGATAGATTTAAAGTAGGCCTGATACAGCAGAAACCACTAATTTAGGAAATTGCTAAGTTGGGAATTGTATTTCAACCCAGAACAAAAACTGTGCTTTGACGGACACAAAATAACTTGACCAGCTACAGCAATAACCACAGATTTAGCTGAATATAAATTTGAGGCCTATTATTTAGGCGCTGGGTGACAGGTATACGTTTACGGACAGAATTAGACTTGGATATGCACAGTAGCGTGTGTGAAGTTATTGAGAATGACCCTATCAGCACCTTGAATCTAATATACCCTTTTAGGGATAGATTTAAAGTAGGCCTGATACAGCAGAAACCACTAATTTAGGAAATTGCTAAGTTGGGAATTGTATTTCAACAAAGAACAAAAACTGTGCTTTGACGGACACAAAATAACTTGACCAGCTACAGCAATAACCACAGATTTAGCTGAATATAAATTTGAGGCCTATTATTTAGGCGCTGGGTGACAGGTATACGTTTACGGACAGAATTAGACTTGGATATGCACAGTAGCGTGTGTGTGAAGTTATTGAGAATGACCCTATCAGCACCTTGAATCTAATATACCTTTTAATGAAAAGATTTAAAGTAGGCCTGATACAACAGAAACCACTAATTAAGGAAATTGATAAGTTGGGAATTGTATTTCAACCCAGAACAAAAATATATCCTTTGCCAGACAGCAGACAGTATTACAATTGGCTGGCCACAGCTGAAACACCAGATTTAGGGTACTGCTATTTTGGCAATTGTATTTCACCCCTTAATAAAATAGCAAGCACAACCAAGCCCCTGATGTAGGATATAGCAAAAAAATAACCACACTATTGATGGTTAAATGGACTTGATGGCAGTTTGCCCCTGATGTAGGATATAGCCAAAAAATAACCACACTATTGATGGTTAAATGGACTTGGTGACAGCTTGCCCCTGATGTAGGATATAGCAATAAAATAACCACACTATTGATGGTTAAATGGACTTGGTGGCAGCTTTCCCCTGATGTAGGATATAGCCAAAAAATAACCACACTATTGATGGTTAAATGAACTTGGTGACAGCTTGCCCCTGATGTAGGATATAGCAAAAAAATAACCACACTATTGATGGTTAAATGGACTTGGTGGCAGCTTGCCCCTGATGTAGGATATAGCCAAAAAATAACCACACTATTGATGGTTAAATGGACTTGGTGACAGCTTGCCCCTGATGTAGGATATAGCAAAAAAATAACCACACTATTGATGGTTAAATGGACTTGGTGGCAGCTTGCCCCTGATGTAGGATATAGCCAAAAAATAACCACACTATTGATGGTTAAATGGACTTGGTGGCAGCTTGCCCCTGATGTAGGATATAGCCAAAAATAACCACACTATTGATGGTTAAATGGACTTGTTGGCAGCTTGCCCCTGATGTAGGATATAGCACAAAAATAACCACACTATTGATGGTTAAATGGACTTGGTGACAGCTTGCCCCTGATGTAGGATATAGCAAAAAAATAACCACACTATTGATGGTTAAATGGACTTGGTGGCAGCTTGTGCTGGCGCAACACAAGAAACAAAATGGCCGCCGATCACCCCAGAAAAAAGTGACTGAAAAACGCTCTGGGCAGCCTAAAAACAGTGAGCAATTGAATAGCAGCAGTTCAATGATCCACAGCTGTAGATCGATCACTGACTTAAGTGTTTTGGAGGAGTTAATCACTGCCTAATATCGCCCTAACAAAAGTCGCAGCTGCAACCTCTCCCTACACTAAGCACAGCAGAATGACGTGCGGCGCTACGTGACTCCAGCTTAAATAGAGGCTGGGTCACATGCTGCACTGGCCAATCACAGCCATGCCAATAGTAGGCATGGCTGTAATGGCCTTGTGGGGCAAGTAGTATGATGCTTGTTGATTGGCTGCTTCTCAGCCTTTCAAAAAGCGCCATGAAAACGACGAACACCGAACCCGAACCCGGACTTTTACTAAAATGTTCGGGTTAGGGTCCGTGTCACGGACACCCCAAAATTCGGTATGAACCCGAACTATACAGTTCGGGTTCGCTCATCCCTACTAGTGACAAAACCATTAATAGGAAGAAGACGAGCACTAACGGTCAGGGAAGTGGGTGTTATGCTGATGGTGCACAAAGAGGCCGTGGCCCCTGGGCGCAATGAAAATGTGCCTGCTGCCAGTGCACCGGAAAAAAAAATCCACCGTACCCAGCTTCATGTCCAACTTAGTTGGGCGGCGCAGGACAACACTGTCCAAGTCGGATCAGCGCGAACAGTTGGTCGGTTGGATTGCTGAAGATAATGCTTCCACTCGGTTAGGCACCACCCTCTCTTCCACCATGTCCAGTCTCTGTAGCCAAGAGTCTGGTCAACCAAATCCTCTCTCTCTGATCATCTTTCCTCCCACCATGGAGAGGCTTGCCAAATGAGTGATCCCACACTCGGATATGGGGTTGCAAAACGGAGAAGTCAGCCCACACCAAACAGGCCCGCAACCGTTACATCGAGCACCCCCATGCGTAAATCTACCTTGCCAAGGGGTAAGTCTTCCACAGTATGGTGCTTTTTTGAGGAAAGTGCAGACGACAAAAGAGTGCTAGTTTGCAACATGTGCCATAAAAAAATGAGTCGGGGCGTGAACACTAGCAACCTCACCACCACCAGCATGATCTGCCACATGGCATCCAAGCAACCTAACAAGTGGGCCGAACGCCTGGTTCCACAATCTGGGTCATCAGGTCACACCACTGCCTCCTCTTCCCCTGTGTTACGCACTGCTGGCCAATCCCCTGTCGAAGGCGCAGGCCCGGATGCCCCTCGCCCTGCACCTGGACCTTCACATGAACCATCAGCAGTCAGAGTCATTTGAACACAAGCGCAAATACCCACCCACCCACAGGCCATAGCACTAAATGTGCAACTTTCAAAATTAATGGCCCTTGAAATGTTGCCATTTAGGCTTGTGGACACTGAGGCCTTCCGCATCCTGATGTTGGCTGCCGTACACAGTTCCCAGCCGCCACTATTTTTCACGGTGTGCCGTGCCCGCCTTACACCAGCATGTGTCCCAGAACATCACCCGTGCCCTGACCAACGCAGTATCTGGTAAGGTCCACTTAACCATGGACAAGTGCTGGTGGCCAGAGACGCTATATTTTCCTGACTGAACACTGGGCGAATGTTGTGGAGGCCGGGAGTGAGTCGTATCCTGGGATGGCACAAGTGCTACCCACGCCCAGGATTGTGAGCCCTACGTCCATCAGGGTCTCCGCCGCTATATTACTGGCTCCAACTCCCACTTCTCATCCTCCGCCGCCTCCTCCTCCATTTCCACCTCCAGCAGCAGTCAGCCATCAGTCGCTAGCTGGAAGCAGTGTAGTACTGCTGTGGGTAAGCGTCAACAGGCCGTGGTGAAGTTGATCTGTTTAGGGGACAAACAGCACACTGCCGCAGAGCTGCGGCAAAGGGATTAGGGACCAAACTGAGCTGTGGCTCTCGCCATTCAACCTACAACCAGGCATGGTTGTGTCTGACAATGGCTGCAACTCGGTGACGGCTTTGGAGCTCGGCAACCTGACACACATCCCATGCCTAGCCCACGTCTTAAACTTAGTGGTTCAGCGGTTTATCAAAACCTACCCCAATTTGCCTGAGCTACTAGTAAAGGCGCACCGCGTGTGTGCCCATTTCCGCAAGTCCACAGCTTCAGCCGGTCTGTCAACCCTGCAGCAGCGCTTGCGGCTTCCAGCTCACCAACTGTAAGTCAGGGCAACACTCTCCAAGGCATGGGACACTTTCATGACACCCCGCCAGCAACCTCACCCTGAAGCGTGGTCTAGTGATACAAGGAGGGAAAAGTTTTGGAAGATGGTGAAGGAATATATAGCAGACCGTGTCAGCGTTCTAAATGTACCCTTTGTGCCTTACAACTACTGGATGTCCAAGCTGGACACGTGGCACGAACTTGCGCTCTATGCCTCAGAGGTGCTGGCCTGCCCTGCTACCAGCGTTTTGTCTGAGCGTGTATTTAGTGCTGCTGGTGGCATTATAACAGACAAACGTATCCGCTTGTCCACTGGCAATGCTGACAGGTTGACTCAGATAAAAATGAACAAGCCCTGGATTGCCCCTGACTTCTCAACTCCTCCAGAGGAGAGCAGAGCTGATGATGAATATGCACAAGGCAATTTCATTCTATCATTTATAATTTATCTCAATCTACTGTAGTGTATTCCCATGCACATTTTCCACCACAAAAAAGAGTATATGGTTGAATCTTGTTTTCTCCTCCTCCTCATCCAGATTGTATATATTCCCTCCACTCTAATTTTTTTTAATAGTGTTAGCTCAACTTCAGGCCCTCAACTAATTTTTTTTTTTTTATAGGATCAGTTAAACAGCATGCACTCCCATATAATGTTTTAGAGCATCAGCTCACCTGCAGGCACTAGCATATAATGTTTTAGAGCAACAGTTCAGCAGCAGGCCCTCGCCCCTAATGTTTTAGAGGGTCAGCTCAGCAGCAGGCCCTTGCATATAATGTTTTAGAGCATCAGCTCGCCAGCAGGCCCTCGCATATAATGTTTTAGAGCGTCAGCTCAGCAGCAGGCCCTGACCGCTAATGTTTTAGAGGGTCAGCTCAGCAGCAGGCCCTTGCATATAATGTTTTAGAGCATCAGCTCACCAGCAGGCCCTCACATATAATGTTTTAGGGCTTCAGCTCACCAGCAGGCCCTCACATATAATGTTTTAGAGTGTCAGCTCACCAGCAGGCACTCGCATATAATGTTTTAGAGCATCAGCTCAGCAGCAGGGCCTCGCCCATAATGTTTTAGAGGGTCAGTTCAGCAGCAGGCCCTCTCCACTAATGTTTTAGAAGGTTAGCTCAGCAGCAGGCCCTCGCATATAATGTTTTAGAGCATCAGCTCACCAGCAGGCCGTCACATATAATGTTTTACAGGGTCAGCTCACCAACAGGCCCGCACCTAAAATCTTTCACTTGATCAGCTCATCTGCAGGCCCGCAACTCAAATCTTTTGCAAGGTCAGCTCACCTACAGGCCCAAACCTAAAATATTTTACAGGGTCAGCTCACCTGGAGGCCCTCAACTCAATGTGAATGAGGCCCTCCCTTATGTGATATACAGGTGGTATCGGAGTGCCTCTTCCTTGTAATTTTTGGCAGCACTTGCACTCTATATACAAGTAAATATACAGGAAAGAATGTTTTCAATCAATTTTTCCTATAAAATTGATCTTTTACTTTGGTTTTGTGCATAAAACCTTAATTAAATTGTGGGCCTGGTGATCACTTTAAGCCCTTTGAAGCTGCATCAGCAGCAGCATGGTGATGAAAATTAGTGGCAAGGTGACATGGTGTGGAGATAGCAGCATGAGGAGGCCACATATTGGCACAATGACTGAGTCTGGATAAAAGACTAAGGCCATAGATTGTTTAGAAAGATGCAGATGGAAACAATCTGTAAAGCTGTATCACCGTCACCTGCAGATTAATGCAGACCAGGGCCGTAGCTATAGGGTAAGTAGGGGAAGCTGCAGCTTTGGGGCTCTGACCCAGAAGGGGCGCATCCAGGAGGAGGAGGACTAAAGGATTTGGTCAGGGCCCCCTCAACAGTATTACACAATGAAATTATATACAGTGACATTATAGACCGTGTATAAAATGGATGGAACAGCTGCCGGCCCTCGTCTGACAGAGCGATCTTTACTAACCACAGAAATGGGGGCGGCATGAAAGGAAGGGGTCGCTAAAAACATTACTGTGGGATGGAGCCCCATTCAAAAATTTGCTGTGGGGCCCAGTCATTTCTAGCTACACCACTGCTGCAGCCCACAAAATTGGGTTTATCGATTACAAAACCTTAATTAGATTGTGGGCCTGGTGATCAGTTTAAGGCCATTTAAGCAGCATCAGCAGCAGCATGGTGATAAAAATGAGTGACAAGGTGACATGGTGTGGAGATGGCAGCATGAGGAGGCCACATAGTGGCACAATGACAGAGTCTCGATAAAAGACTAAGGCCACAGATTGCTTAGAAAGATGCAGATGGAAACAATCTGTAGATCTGTATCACCGTCACCTGCAGATTAATGCAGCCATCAAATTCAATTTGGGTTTGTCGGTTCCACCTCAGCTCACCAGAAGGCCAGCACCTAAAATCTATTACTGGGTCAGCTCACATCCAGGCCCGCGACTTAAGTCTTTTACTGGGTCAGCTCACATCCAGGCCCGCGACTTAAGTCTTTTACTGGGTCAGCTCACATCCAGGCCCGCGACTTAAGTCTTTTACAGGGTCAGCTCACATGCAGGTCCGCAACTCATGCTGCCTTTCTTTGAAGTAGTAGCCATAGCCGTTTATCAGACTCCCTCTCCGAAATCGAACAATGATTCCCCGTTACCGGTGGTCACCATGTTAGGCACATAAAAGAACATCGAAAGTTGATAGGGAAGATATCCAAATGGATCGTGGACGTCATGGGGACGTGCGATCAGGCAGAAGTTATCTAGAATCAACAATGCGGCAGCAGGGTCTCTCCTGTATAACGTTTTCTTATCCAAAATACCGCAATGACATTCCCTGTAATTTTGTATTACTCATTCCAATAACAGGGCATCTTAAGAGTCCTGTATTGTTATTTAGCGTCACTACCTCCCCGAGTCAGGAGTGGGTAATTGCAGCGCGCCTCCTGCCTTCCTTCGATTTTTCTGCTTTAATAACTTGTAACACCCTTTCCACCCAATCAGATTTCAGCCATTGACCTCCCTTGGATGTGGTATCCCTTTCTCAAGCTCCCTCTCTGGCATAGAACCCTGATTCCCCGTTACCCGTGATCACCATGGTAGGCACAGAAAAGAACATCAAAAGTTGATAGGGCAGACATCCAAATGGATCGTCGCCGTCACGGGGACGTGCAATCGCCCAGAGGTTATCTAGAGTCACCAATGTGGAAGTAGGCCCTCGTCCCTAAGGTTTTAGATGGTCAGATCAGCAGGCCATTGCTCCAAATGTTTTTGAGGGTCACCAGCAGGCCATCAATCATAATTTTTCAAGGGTGTGTATGATGCCCTCCTTTATGTGTAACAAAAGGTGTTTGGGAATGCCGGTTCCTTGTCATTTATGGCAGCCCTTTCACTTAGTGCATAGGCTTTATGAGTGTAGGAGTCCCACTACCTAAACAATTGTACCACAATGTGAATGAGGCCCTCCTTTATTTGATATACAGGCTGTTTCAGAGTGCCTCTTGCTTGTAATTTTATTGCAGCACTTGCATTTTATATACAATTGAATATACAGGAAAGAATGTTTCCTAACAATTTTTCCTGTAAAATAGATTTTTTTGGGGGGGTTTTGTGCGTATTTTTGTCAGTTTGTAAAAGTGGCGTACAACTCGGACAACTTGGTTCCCAGCAGCGACCTGGTAGTCCAAGATGCATCCAGACATTGTCCCCATGGTGTTCCTGATCCATTTCGGTGGTGTTTCTGCCACTTTCTGACCTTTTCCAATGGACCAGGCACCCTCCCCTCTTCAGAGCAGGGGCTGTCTGGTTGTCTTCCATTGACTTCCATTATACTCGGGTTCTCGGCCGAGCACACAAATATAGCAATTTGTTCGGGCCGTACACCCGAACACCCGAATACTTTGGTGCTCGATCATCACTAGTAGAATCAGCTTCCGATGGTGTAAAAGGAGTGTGCTTCTTCTTGGCGCTAACATCGACCTGTAATGCTGAGGTTTTACGTGAGTTATTTTGTTCAGTTTCGCCCCTGTGACTGCCCAAATAATTGAAGTGTGCAGTGATTCTAAAAGAGACGCCTGTCATCTGCATGTTATGCTGACTCTCAGTATTATTTCACTACTACAGCAGACTCCCTATGCGTGCTATTGAAAGGCACAGTGTTCTACACCATTATGAAGGCTCTCTGCTTCCAGGAAATAGGCATTTTTTAAACGCTATTTGTCGCAAATAAATTCAGATTAAATCAAATTTTTTCGAAAAGTTCGGCGAACCGGCCAAATGTAATTTTTTTTAAATTCGCTCATCTCTACTGATAACCCTATGGCCCCTTTCACACGGGCGAGATTTCCGCGCGGGTGAAATGCGTGAGATGAACCCAATTGCACCCGCACTGAATCTGGACCCATTCATTTCTATGGGGCTGTGCACATGAGCGGTGATTTTCACGCATCATTTGTGCGTTGTGTGAAAATCACAGCATGTTCTATATTGTGCGTTTTTCACGCAACGCAGGCCCCATAGAAGTGAATGGGGCTGCGTGAAAATCACAAGCATCCACAAGCAAGTGCGGATGCTGTGCGATTTTCACGCACGGTTGCTAGGAGACGATCAGGATGGGGACCCAATCATTATTATTTTCCCTTATAACATGGTTATAATGGAAAATAATAGCATTGCTAATACAGAATGCTTAGTACAATAGGGCTGGAGGGGTTAAAAAAATAAAAATAAAAATTTTCTCACCTTAATCCACTTGTTTGCGCAGCCCAGCTTCTCTTCTGCCTTCATCTTTGCTGTGCACAGGAAAAGGACCTGTGGTGACGTCACTACGCTCATCACATGGTCCGTCACATGATCCATCACCATGGTAAAATATCATGTGATGGACCATGTGATGAGCGCAGTGACGTCATCAAAGGTCCTATTCCTCAAAGAAGAAGACAGAAGAGAAGCCGGGCTGTGCGAACAAGTGGATGAGGTGAGTTAAATTATTATTATTTTTTTTTAACCCCTCCAGCCCTATTGGACTAAGCATTCTGTATTAGGAATGCTAATATTTTCCCTTATAACCATGTTATAAGGGAAAATAATACAATCTACACAGCACCGATGGGTTTGGGTACCAAACATGCCGATTTTTCTCACGCGCATGTAAAATGCATTACAATATTTTGCACTCGCGCGGAAAAATCGTGCATGTTCCCGCAACGCACCAGCATCTTTTTCCGCAACGCCCGTCTGAAACCAGCCTAATATAGCTTACAATTATTTTCTTTCCCATTTAAGGAAGTAAAAATTTTTTAAAAATAAATCAATAATAATTTTAATAAATGAAACTGTGGTTTACAGCTTAATTTTCTACTTTTGATTATGTTAACATTATTTTTATCACATGTCATTGTGTAATATTTGCATAATGTACTACATGTACATTGCATAGTAAACCTACTTAATTGAGTTTGATACATGAGTGAATTTTTCTTGTGTGTTAAAAGTTATGTCCTATGGAATTCAAGTCCTCACTAGTCCATTTTAATCTATGTTCTATTTTATATTTTTTTCCCAAGTCAAAGAATCAATACACTATTGAGTATAACAGTAAGTAATAAGCTCCTTTGAGAGAAAAAAAAAACTTCAACTGCAAATTACATGTAATCGCAATATGTTTTTCAGTTTCTATTGCACTCAAATAATGTGTTTATATTTTGCTGATTGCATCACACCAGGTGGAAAGCTGTTTCTGAAAAAAGCCCATTTAATGTTCAAGCACTCTCTATATTCAAAATAAAATTCGCTAAAAAACTAGGAACCACAAAGATTAGCCATGTCTTAAAAATATCTTGTACCTTATTAGTTATCATTCTTTTACTGAAATGTTTGTTTACAATTTCATAAAGTAAGGATTTAGTACAAATATTTAAATATTTACATTATAAATGTTTAAATTAAATACACTTTCATTTATTTTTTCTACCCGTATCAAGCGTTACTTAACACCTTCATGACCCTGCCATTTTTCATCTTAAGGACTAGGCCAGTGGTGGGCAAACTTTTTAGTCAACTGAGCCAAATATCAACAAAACCGCTATTGAAATTTATTTTAAGAGGCAAATTTTTAAAACTTAAAATATATAGGAAGGTACATTGTTTTTAGTTTCAATAAGTTTTTATTGGGAATATTCTGCATGTAAATATACATAGGGGGATTCAAACAACACAACTAATAAAACAAAGACTTTATAACGATATTATTTATCGATAAAGTTAAATATCTTAAAATGTGCCTTACAATATACAGAAAATTTAATCCTGACAATGATTGAACAATGGCCTTGCATCTCTTTGGAAAGTTTGAGTAAGTCAGGTTTGTATGTTGTTGTTTTTAATTTTAGGCACGTTTCCAGGTTCTCATCGATAAAACAATTTCTCAATTTACTCTTGATAAGGTTTATGCTTGAAAATGATTGTTCACATAAATATGTATACCCGAATAAGGAAAGAACAGCAAACGCTAGTTTTTTCAGTCAGGAATACTATTCCAGGTGTTAAAAATCAACAGGTCTTTCAAAGCAGACCACTAAGTTCACATTTGTATTTCTAAATCAGCACAAAGACGTTCAAATTTCGAGCTCCACAGTTCTTTGTTTTTAAAATCCAGCAATTGCATTTCAAAGTTGCCAATATCAATATGTTTTATATGTCTCATGTTTTCTATATTTTTATTGCGTCAACAGTACCAGTAAGGACTATTAGAGTGTGTTTTTACATATTTTTATACATACTTTCTGTTATTTTGATCTTGATTATCATGAATCTGAGAAATGTGCCATGGGGCCGCCCTGGTTCTGTTTGGACTGGAGAAATGTGCATGGGGGGGTCGAATGACTCAGAGTCATAAGAGAGATGACTGTGCATGTGCTGGCACTGCTGGAGAAATGTGCCATGGGGCCACGGCCGCCCTGGTTCTGTGTGGACTGGAGAAATGTGCATGGGGGAAGCCGCCCTAGTTCTGTCACATCTCTCTCATGACTTCCCCCCAATGCACGTTTCTCCAGTCCACACAGAACCAGGCCGGCCGCGGCCCCATGGCACATTTCTCCAGCAGTGCCAGCACATGCACAGACATCTCTGTCATGACTCCCCCCCAATCCAATGCACATTTCTCCAGTCCAGTACATAAAACAGAACAAGGGCGGCCTAGTACACTGGTGAGATGGTGGGAATGGGATCCAGTAACTAAGTTGTTAATTAATCAACCTACCTACCTGGCTGCCTCCTGTCACAGTCTCAGAAGATTATTATTTGTGTGGGCGGCGGACCGCAGGCCTTCCCTGGCAGAGTCTGGGCTGTGGCTGGCTGCCACTGGCGCTGCTCGCTCCTTCTTCTTCTCTGCTCTGGGGGTGGAGCTGTGGCAACGTCAGACAGACGTGAAGACGTGCCTGCCTGTGCGCTCACTCACAGCCACTGCTCGTCAAGTCTCTTAAAGAGGCAGGCAGAGCGGGGCTCAGAGCGGCCGCCAGCAGGGGGCCCCCTCCTTACCATATTAGTCCGGACCATGCGCCGCCCAGGACTCCATGCGCAGCTGCGCTTAGAAAACTTAGCAGCGCTGCCACACAGGTCAGAAAGAGCCGCATTCAAGGGTCTAAAGAGCAGCTTGTGGCTTGTGAGCCGCGGTTTGCCAACCACTGGACTAGGCAATTTTTGGGATATTTGACATGTGTCACTTTATGTGGTAACAACTTTGGAACGCTTTTACTTAGCCAAGCCATTATGAGATTGTTTTCTCGTGACACATTGTACTTCATGATAGTGGTAAATTTCTGTCAATATTTTTTCATTTTTAAATACCAAATTTATACAAAAATTGGAACAATTTGCAACTTTACAAATTTCAATTTCTCTGCTTTTAAAACAGATAGTGATAACTCATATAATAGTTATTACTTTACATTTCCCATATGTCTACTTTATGTTTGGATAATTTTGTGAATGCCATTTTATTTTTTGGGGGCGATAGAAGGCTTAGAAGTTTAGAAAAAAATAAAAATTTTAAGGAACAGTTCAGGTCTGAAGTCACTTTGTGAGGCTTATATAATAGAAACCACCCAAAAATGACCCCATTTTATAAACTACTCCTCTCAAGGTATTCAAAACTGATTTTACAAACGTTGTTAACCCTTTAGGTGTTCCACAAGAATTAAAGGAAAATGTAGATGAAATTTCAGAATTTCACTTTTTTGCCAGATTTTTCATTTTAAGGGTTAACAGCTAAACAAAACTGACCATTTATTACCCTGATTCTGTAGTTTATAGAAATACCTCATATATGGTCGTAAACTGCTGTACGGGCACACGGCAGGGCGCAGAAGGAAAGGAGCGCCATGTGGTTTTTGAAGGGCAGATTTTACTGGGATCATTTTAAGTTGTCATGTCACATTTGAAGAACCCCTGATGCACCCCTAGAGTATAAACTCCAAAAAAAGACCCCATTTTAGAAAATATGGGATAAGGTTGCAGTTTTGTTGGTACTATTTTAGGTTACATATGATTTTTGTTTCTCTAAATTGCACTTTTCGTGAGGCAAGGTAACAAAAAATTGCTGTTTTGGCACTGTTTTTATATTTTTTTATTTTTTTTATTTACAACGTTCATCTGACAGGTTAAATCATGTGCTATTTTTATAGAGCAGGTTGTTACGGATGTGTCAATACCAAATATGACAACTTTTTTTGGTTGCTTGTTTCATTTTTTAGTGTCTCCATATCCTGAAAGCCATGTTTTTTTTATTCATTTTTTTGGGTGACTGTCTTATGTAGGATATCTTTTTTGCGGGATGAGATGACGGTTTGATTGGCACTATTTTGGGGTGCATATGACAGCATTTGACATTTTGATCGCTTGCTATTACACTTTTTGTGATGTAATGTGACAAAAACTTGCCTTTTTGTACATTGTTTTTTTTTTACGGTGTTCAAATGAGGGGTTAGGTCATGTGGTATTTTTATAGAGCAGGTTGTTACGGATGGGGAGATACCTAATATGTTTACTTTTTTATTAGATTTTTTTAAATAAAATAAAAATCATGTTTTAATGTTTAGTGTCATGTTTGGGCGATTGTCTTAGATAGAATATAATTTTTTGCAGTATGAGGTGACGGTTAGAGTGTTACCATTTTGGGGGGCATACGTGCGTCATTTTGATCGCTTGGTGTTGCACTTTTAGTGATGTAAGGTGACAAAAAAAATGTTTTCTTAGCACAGTCTTTATATCATTTTTTTGACTGTGTTCACCGGAGGGGTTAGTTCATGTGATATTTTTATAGAGCCGGACGTTACGGACGTGGCGATACCAAATAAAAATATATGAACTAACTCAGAGTCAGTCAGAAGTACCAAACTAATCACAATCTAGAGATGTACTAAGCAGTAGTGATGGACGAACATCTGCCAGGGCGGTTCATGAACGCGATCGCGTGATCACAATCAAATGTTCGCGAAACGCAAGTTTGCGGCGGGTCCCATTCATTTTAATGGCAGGCAAACCTGAAAAACCTTCAGCTCATATTTGCAGGCAAGAAATAATTACTAGAAGTGCACAAATAGTCTCACAACATTGACAGTGACATACCAGATGTATTATTCAAATTTGTGATCTCCATTCATAAATTTTTTCAATGTGAAATATCGGCAATAGAATTTTCTGCGTACACGCAGGCGCAAATGCACTATATGGTATATATAATGGTATATAACACCCCGCTTCAATCAGTTTTTTTTGCGGGGCGACTGGTATATCACACCAGTAGAATTTGCGGACCGCACATCGCTGGCACTATAATAGAAAATGCCTAATCTTGTCTGCAATTGCGGACAAGAATAGAACATGTTCTATTTTTTTGCGGAAACGGAAGCACGGATGCGGAAGTGTGGATCCGCAAATGCGGATGCGGATCCACAAATGCGGATGCGGACAGCACATTCCGGCCCCATTGAAAATGAATGGGTCTGCACCTGTTCCGCAAAATTGCGGAACGGATGCGGACCCATTTTGAGGACGTGTGAATGGAAAAGATATCCCTCAAAATGAAAATAAATAAAATTATTAAAGTTAAGCAAAAAGCATAGATGTGGTAGGCAATAACAAGTGCTCTGCAACACTAAATCAGGTGCTCGGTGGCACCAAATCAGAAATCATATGTCCTACCACAATCCGGGGGGTTCCAGTGCACATCCATAAATTCCGGAGTGAAAGCAAAAAACATCTATCCCTGGGCTAGATGATGATGTGGTATTGAAGGACAGGGAGGGCAAAGAACTGTCCCTGATATTGCCCTACAGGTGGGTGCTATTCTGGCCCTGATAGCCTAACCACAGACCAGCCGCCCTGATAAGAGCGACACCGTCCAGAACCTAACCCTATATAAAAATGGCGCTAGTAAGCCCCTAGCCCCTAGGCCCCTGACTTCCAGGTGATCACTATATACAGTTGCAAGAAAAAGTATGTGAACCCTTTGGAATTATTTGGATTTCTGCACAAATTGGTCATAAAATGTGATCTGATCTTCATCTAAGTCATAACAATAGACAATCACAGTCTGCTTAAACTAATAACACACAATGAATTAAATGTTACCATGTTTTTATTGAACCACACCATGTAAACATTCACAGTGCAGGTGTAAAAAGTATGTGAATCCTTGGATTTAATAACTGGTTGAACCTCCTTTGGCAGCAATAATTTCAACCAAATGTTTCCTGTAGTTGCAGATCAGACGTGCACAACGGTCAGGAGTAATTCTTGACCATTCCTCTTTACAGAACTGTTTCAGTTCAGCAATATTCTTGGGATGTCTGGTGTGAATCGCTTTCTTGAGGTCATGCCACAGCATCTCCATCGGGTTGAGGTCAGGACTCTGACTTGGCCACTCCAGAAGGCGTATTTTCTTCTGTTTAAGCCATTCTGTTGTTGATTTACTTTTATGCTTTGGGTCATTGTCCTGTTGCAACACCCATCTTCTGTTGAGCTTCAGCTGGTGGACAGATGGCCTTAAGTTCTCATGCAAAATGTCTTGATAAACTTGGGAATTCATTTTTCCTTCGATGATAGCAATCCGTCCAGGCCCTGATGCAGCAAAGCAGTCCCAAACCATGATGCCCCCACCACCATACTTCACAGTTGGGATGAGGTTTTGATGTTGTTGTGCTGTGCCTCTTTTTCTCCACACATAGTGTTGTGTGTTTCTACCAAACAACTCAACTTTGGTTTCATCTGTCCACAGAATATTTTGCCAGTATTGCTGTGGAATATTAAGGTGCTCTTGTGCAAACTGCAAATGTGCAGCAATGCTTTTTTTGGACAGCAGTGGCTTCCTCTGTGGTATCCTCCCATGAAATCCATTCTTGTTTAGTGTTTTACGTATTGTAGATTCGTTAACAGGGATGTTAGCATATGCCAGAGACTTTTGTAAGTCTTTAGCTGACACTCTAGGATTCTTCTTCACCTCATTGAAGAGTCTGCGCTCTGCTCTTGCAGTCATCTTTACAGGACGGCCACTCCTAGGGAGAGTGATGAACTTTCTCCATTTATAGACAATTTGTCTTACCGTGGACTGATGAACAGCAAGGCTTTTGGAGATACTTTTATAACCCTATCCAGCTTTATGCAAGTCAACAATTCTTAATCGTAGGTCTTCTGAGAGCTCTTTTGTGCAAGGCATCATTCACATCAGGCAATGCTTCTTGTGAAAAGCAAACCCAGAACTGGTGTGTGTTTTTTATAGGGCAGTGCAGCTGTAACCAACACCTCCAATCTCCTCTCATTGATTTGACTCCAGTTGGCTGACACCTCACTCAAATTAGCTCTTGGAGATGTCATTAGTCTAGGGGCTCACATACTTTTTCCACCAGCACTGTGAATATTTACATGGTGTGTTCAATAAAAACATGGTAACATTTAATTATTTGTGTGTTTTTAGTTTAAGCAGACTGTGATTGTCTATTGTTGTGACTTAGATGAAGATCAGATCACATTTTATGACCAGTTTTTGCAGAAATCCATATCATTCCAATGGGTTCACATACTTTTTCTTGCAACTGTAGATATATGTGTTTTTGACTCACAATAAAAGCATATTATAAGTATATCGCACCCCTCTGTGTATCACACCTATCGATAGCACACCTATACCAGTCCTTAAAAGGACTTTTGTGCCCCTATTAGCTAGCGTTTGGTGTCCCTAACAGACTGTCCCTGCTCCACACAGCAGCCTCTCCCTACACTGGCAAAGCACTGAATATAAAATGGCGGCCAGATTAGGTTTATTTATAAGGTAGGGGGTATGTTCATGTGCTGAAACATCTCAATTCGCTGTCCTGTACTACCTGATGGATGTGTCATGGGTCAAAGTTCTTCACAATGTAAAAGAATATGGCGGGCACGAATATCTCCATATGTTCGCATGTTCGGCGAATCGCGAACAAGCAAAGTTTGGCGCGAAACGACAGCCGGGCGAACCGCAAGGTCACCTCTAGTAGTGAGGTGAATAAAGGACTTCGAGTGAGATATAGCACTTATCTGTTCCAACCTGTGTCTGTGTCTATAGCTATCTCGCTGCAGCTCATTCCTCTTTCTATTTTCTTAGACTTTTATAGGATGTTGTAATTCAATCCATTATGAGTAGGGTTGAGCGAACTTTAGGATTTTTGGACCCCAGACCCAAACCCGAACATTTCTGTAAAAGTTCGGGTTAGGTGTTCGGCGATTTCTTGCCGATTTTTGAAAGGCTGCAGAGCAGCCAATCAACAAACGTTTAACTGTGTGCCCTTAGAAGCCATCACAGCCATGCCTACTAATGGCATGGCTGTGATTGGCCAGTGCAGCATGTGACCCAGCCTCTATATAAGCTGGAGTCACGTAGCGCTGCACGTCCCTATTCTGTGCTTAGTGTAGGGATAGGATGCTGCTGCTGTGAGGGATAGAATAGGACAGAATCTTTAATCAGAACTCCAATTGAACTCAGCGATCTACATACATTTTGTTGTGTGGGTGCAGTGCACAATCTTTTTACCCTGCCCTGAGTCCAGTGACAGAGAAAAATAACTTTTATCTGTCTGTTAGTTAGGTGGGCGGTGGCGGCTATTTTATGCAAGCTTAGTGCACCAGCACTGCATATGTGCTTTTGTGACATTCAAATCCAAGCTTGAAATACTGCAATAATAATCTGGTTTAAAAAAAAACACCCTTTTTTGGCAATATCCTACATCTGGTGCCTTTGCAGCATTAGTTCAGTGTGCATTTTAAGCTAGAAATACAGCTATAATTTTCTGGGTTTTAAAAAACACCCTTTTTGGGCAAAATACACAATTTTACAGCCCTTGCTGCATCTGCACGTGTGAAATTCAAGCGTAATATACAGCTGTCATAATCTGTTAGTAAAAAAAAACACCAATTTTGGGCAAAATACTTAATATTGAAGCCTTTGCTGCATCTTTTGTTGTTGAAAACAAGCTTAAAATACTTCAATAATTATCTGGCTTTGAAAAAACACCCATTTTTGGCAATACCCTCGATCTGGGGCCTCTGCCGCATTAGTCAGTTTGCAATTTAAGCTAGAAATACAGCTATAATTTGTGAAATTCAAGCGTTATATACTGCTGTCATATTCTGTTAGTAAAAATACTTAATATTACAGCCTTTGCTGCATTTGTCATTGTGAGATACACCCTCTACATACTGTTGTTCTATTGTGCTAATAAAAAAACACCCATTTTTGGCAAAAATCTTAAATTGCGGCCTAGTCAGCATCTGTATGTGTGAGATGCAACATTTAGGTACTGTTGTTCTATTCTGCTATTAGAAAAACACCCATTTTGGGCAAAAATTTTAATTTTGCAGCCTGTGCTGCATATGTCATTGTGAGATACACCCTGTAACGGATCTCCTGGCACCCCGGCCGGGTACCTCCGTCTAATGATGCTCCTAGTGCTTCCCGAGGACTCCAAGCACTCCACTTGACACTGTAAGCATTGCAGACCCCACGAACCGCCGAAGCTTGGTTGAGGTCTCACTGTCTTCTACCCACCCTGGACCTACGACAAGGCTCCAGGCTCTAGTGGGTGAACCTTTCCTAAATCCAGAGAGCAGGAACAGCTCTTACAAGAGCTAGGAGTTATAGCCAGGGGAGTATACAGCGTATAGCAATCACCACACACATGAGACGAGGCTCTATGTTGAAGGTAAAACAGGAACTCTTTATTGAACACACAGCATTGACTTATATACACATGACATACTGAGGACATGACATAGCAGCCAATCCTGTACAGTTTAAACACAAAACTAACCCTATTTAACAAACACAATGGCATTGTCTGTGACGTAATTAACAAACACACTGGCATTGTCTTTGACACAATCAACAATGAACATGCAAAAAGATATCTTCACCCCCTCCATAATGAATGAATGGGAAGAGGAGACACATGTGATGGGATTATCTCCTGAGTGTATCATAGGAGTCGGCTGCTATTATAATCAACTATCTTAATCTCATCACTAACACAATCAGTGGGAGTCTCAGTGCACAGTTAACCCTTTTTGTGTTGCTGAATCCACACCATGCCTTTTTAATGGGCCATAGGAAATATGTGGCATATAAATTACACACATAAATCAGGGTTTATAGTTCCTTGTAACCCCAAAAGGTCTTAGGGGGTCTCCATAGTTCTCGGTCCATAGTTTGTAGGAAGAAGGCTGGCCCTCAGGCTTCTCCAGCAGCCCCAGTGACGGTTCAGTCTGTCACACACCCTTTAGATACTGTCGTTCTATTCTGCTATTAAAAAAACACCCATTTTGGGCAAAAATCTTGAATTGCGGCCTAGTCTGCACCTGTACGTGTGAGATACAACATTTAGATGCTGTTGTTCTATTCTGCTATTAGAAAAACACCCATTTAGGGCAAAAATTTTAATTTTGCAGCCTTTGCTGCATATGTCATTGTGAGATATACCCTTTAGATACTGTTGTTCTATTCTGCTATTAAAAAAACACCCATTTAGGGCAAGATCCTAAATTTGATAAATATGAGGAGAGCGTCAAATAAAGGACGTGGCACCGGTTGTGGTGCTGTTGGTGAAGCTCCTGTTGCAGGGAGAGGACGTGGTCGATCTGTGCCAGCTACACGCTCAAGTGAAACATCTTCCTCAGGTGCGAGTAGGCGACTGAACCTTCACGTAATCTTGAAACACAAGCCATTTTATAAAATATCTTAATGTATTTAATTGCATTAAGTTTACATAACACGTCTCATAAAGCATGTGTGTTAACTCTACTACATCCGTATTTCATCCCCTTTCAAATGGTTACTTAATACCTGTTGTGACATGTACAAAACCTTCCGGTTTCATCATACATCTCTACCTCGCTGAGATTGTATATATATATTGTTATACACACAGCGCGGTACTGATGTATGATGTCACCGGATGATTTCATACGTTTCACACACACTTAAATATATATAGGTATTTTTGTTTATATCTACATAAACTGCAAACATCATTCAGTATTCCGGTCAAAGTCCCCGACCATTAAATACATCCCCCACCTAATTTGCATGGGATTCAAGATTATATATATATATATATATGTATGTAAAAAAGGATGCATGTGTGTATGTGTGTATGTATGTATGTATGCATGTGTGTATTTATGTTCCGCAAAAACTCAAAAACGCAACCATCGATTTCAATGAAACTTGGTATACACATCCCTTGCTACCTGGAAAGAAATCTTGTGGGGGTCTCGGCTCTCTACGACATACCGTTCACGAGATATTCTCCAAAAATGACCTGTATTATCCAATACAAGCCTGCCAGCCTTTCACTTAAATCCTAACTGCCAATTGACGGGAGCTGGGGAGTTCACAGTTAAAGGGGCGTTCACCGTGAAAGTCACTGTTAAAGGGCCGGTCACCATCAAAGTCACTGTTAAAGGAGCGGTCACCGTCAAAGTGACAGTTAAAGTGGAGACTTTAAGCCACTGTCTAATTATAAAGTTACCGTGACAACTAAATCAACAGGGAGGGAGGGCGAGGTGGCAGCAGATCTTCAAATTGCGGCTTGGCAGACAGTTTAATTCTGTCAGCCACAAAAAAATTATATACCCAACATAACACCATCCAATTACCCCTTATCTAATTTCCGAACTGTTGTTTGGTTTACCTAAACATCCATTACCCAGTCACAATACCCTATAGGGTACCTTCCTAACAAATCCCATGTTACCTCATCCTACCTTGTAACTTAGACTAGTTTTGCCCATCTATAACCCTTTTTTTATTTTTTTAAATGAGGTAAATCCACTATTGGTATAATTAATAATCCCATGCAGATTCCACCATATAGGAAATTCTTGATCTTTACCTTTGTTATGATTTATGAGTTGTTTGTGTAAATTCTTAATATTGTGCCATTATTACAGGTAAACCCGTTCCCTCGGTCCGCCACCACAAAAAATAAAAAAAATAAAAAGGAGGCGCCCATGGAGGAGGAAGGAGAAAATGTGGAGGCACCCATGGAGGAAGAGGGAGAAAATGTGGAGGTACCCCGGAGGAGGAGGGAGAAAATCTGGAGGACACTTCACCCCCAGATGTTGGCGAGACAGAGGCGACTGAGGAGGAGGCTGGACCTTCCCAGCCACCTGATTCCGCCCCCTAACACAAGAAGAGGAGGAAGAGGTGGTCTACACTCCCCACCGGAAGGGTAAATATGTGCACACATTACTATAATTTGATATACATAACATATTCACAAGCATCCCACGATCTGCCCACAACCCTGCATCTCCGGAGCTGCTATGCACATGTGTAATGAATCTGAAAAATAGCAACCCTTAGTTAACATGGCTGCCTGTTTAGCTGAGTTGCATTTGCACCCTGGTTCACAAACGTTTATGCCTGGGGGCAGGGTGTTTTTTTGGTCCGTAATAGACTGTCCCTCTGCGTCAAGTCACGTCCCGCTGAGGCCTACTCTTAATGGCCGGCCGTGAAGTGGTTAAAACTGGCAACAATGAGGGGAAAACAGAAACTAGTGTTATAGGAAAATTTAAAAAAAATGGGACATACTATGTAAACTACCGAAAAACTATTGACTAACAAAATAAATAACATTATACTCTATCAGAACTATCACTAAGAAAACCAAAATATAATTAACGTAAATATCAATATTTATTGTATTTAGAAGTAAATCGGCAGTGTTTAACCACTTAAGGACCACAGGTTTATACCCCCCTAAAGACCAGGCCCTTTTTTACAAATCGGCACTCCACAACTTTAGCGGTTTATTGCTCGGTCATGCAACTTACCACCCAAATGAATTTTACCTCCTTTTCTTCTCACTAATAGAGCTTTCATTTGGTGGTATTTCATTGCTGCTGACATTTTTACTTTTTTTGTTATTAATCGAAATTTAACGATTTTTTTGCAAAAAAATGACATTTTTCACTTTCAGTTGTAAAATTTTGCAAAAAAAACGAGATCCATATATAAATTTTGCTCTAAATTTATTGTTCTACATGTCTTTGATAAAAAAAAAAATGTTTGGGTAAAAAAAAAAATGGTTTGGGTAAAAGTTATAGCGTTTACAAACTATGGTACAAAAATGTGAATTTCCGCTTTTTGAAGCAGCTCTGACTTTGTGAGCACCTGTCATGTTTCCTGAGGTTCTACAATGGCCAGACAGTACAAACACCCCACAAATGACCCCATTTCGGAAAGTAGACACCCTAAGGTATTCGCTGATGGGCATAGTGAGTTCATAGAACTTTTTATTTTTTGTCACAAGTTAGCGGAAAATGATGATTTTTTTATTTATTTTTTTCTTACAAAGTCTCATATTCCACTAACTTGTGACAAAAAATAAAAAGTTCTATGAACTCACTATGCCCATCACGAAATACCTTGGGGTCTCTTCTTTCCAAAATGGGGTCACTTTTGGGGTAGTTCTACTGCCCTGGCATTCTAGGGGCCCAAATGTGTGGTAAGGAGTTTGAAATCAAATTCTGTAAAAAATGACCAGTGAAATCCGAAAGGTGCTCTTTGGAATATGGGCCCCTTTGCCCACCTAGGCTGCAAAAAAGTGTCACACATCTGGTATCTCTGTATTCAGGAGAAGTTGAGGAATGTGTTTTGGGGTGTCTTTTTACATATACCCATGCTGGGTGAGATAAATATCTTGGTCAAATGCCAACTTTGTATAAAAAAATGGGAAAAGTTGTCATTTGCCAAGATATTTCTCTCACCCAGCATGGGTATATGTAAAATGACACCGCAAAACACATTCCCCAACTTCTCCTGAGTACAGAGATACCAGATGTGTGACACTTTTTTGCAGCCTAGGTGGGCAAAGGGGCCCATATTCCAAAGAGCACCTTTCGGATTTCACTGGTCATTTTTTACAGAATTTGATTTCAAACTCCTTACCACACATTTGGGCCCCTAGAATGCCAGGGCAGTATAACTACCCCACAAGTGACCCCATTTTGGAAAGAAGAGACCCCAAGGTATTCGCTGATGGGCATAGTGAGTTCATGGAAGTTTTTATTTTTTGTCACAAGTTAGTGGAATATGAGACTTTGTATGAAAAAAAAATAAAAAAAATTAATCATCATTTTCCACTAACTTGTGACAAAAAATAAAAAATTCTAGGAACTCGCCATGACCCTCACGGAATACCTTGGGGTGTCTTCTTTCCAAAATGGGGTCACTTGTGGGGTAGTTATACTGCCCTGGCATTTTCCAGGGGCCCTAATGTGTGGTAAGTAGGTAAATGACCTGTGAAATCCGAAAGGTGCTCTTTGGAATATGGGCCTCTTTGCCCACCTAGGCTGCAAAAAAGTGTCACACATCTGGTATCTCTGTACTCAGGAGAAGTTGGGGAATGTGTTTTGCGGTGTCATTTTACATATACCCATGCTGGGTGAGAGAAATATCTTGGCAAAAGACAACTTTTCCCATTTTTTTATACAAAGTTGGCATTTGACCAAGATATTTCTCTCACCCAGCATGGGTATATGTAAAATGACACCCCAAAACACATTCCCCAACTTCTCCTGAGTACGGCGATACCAGATGTGTGACACTTTTTTGCAGCCTAGATGCGCAAAGGTGCCCAAATTCCGTTTAGGAGGGCATTTTTAGACATTTGGATACCAGACTTCTTCTCATGCTTTGGGGCCCCTAGAATGCCAGGGCAGTATAAATACCCCACATGTGACCCCATTTTGGAAAGAAGACACCCCAAGGTATTCAATGAGGGGCATGGCGAGTTCATAGAAATTTTGTTTTTTGTCACAAGTTAGCGGAAATTGATATTTTTTATTTTTTTCTCACAAAGTCTCCCGTTCCGCTAACTTGGGACAAAAATTTCAATCTTTCATGGACTCAATATGCCCCTCACGGAATACCTGGGGGTGTCTTCTTTCCGAAATGGGGTCACATGTGGGGTATTTATACTGCCCTGGCATTCTAGGGGCCCTAAAGCGTGAGAAGAAGTCTGGAATATAAATGTCTAAAAAATTTTACGCATTTGGATTCCGTGAGGGGTATGGTGAGTTCATGTGAGATTTTATTTTTTGACACAAGTTAGTGGAATATGAGACTTTGTAAGAAAAAAAAAATAAAATTCTGCTAACTTGGGCCAAAAAAATGTCTGAATGGAGCCTTACAGGGGGGTGATCAATGACAGGGGGGTGATCAATGACAGGGGGGTGATCAATGACAGGGGGGTGATCAGGGAGTCTATATGGGGTGATCACCCCCCTGTCATTGATCACCCCCCTATAAGGCTCCATTCAGATGTCCGTATGTGTTTTGCGGATCCGATCCATGTATCCGTGGATCCGTAAAAATCATACGGACATCTGAATGGAGCTTTACAGGGGGGTGATCAATGACAGGGGGGTAATCAATGACAGGGGGGTGATCAGGGAGTCTATATGGGGTGATCACCACAGTCATTGATCATGCCCCTGTAAGGCTCCATTCAGACGTCCGTATGCGTTTTGCGGATCCGATCCATCTATCAGTGGATCCGTAAAAATCATGCCGACGTCTGAATGGAGCTTTACAGGGGGTTATCAATGACAGGGGGGTAATCAATGATAGGGGGTGATCAGGGAGTCTATATGGGGTGATCACCACAGTCATTGATCATGCCCCTGTAAGGCTCCATTCAGATGTCCGTATGTGTTTTGCGGATCTGATCCATGTATCCGTGGATCCGTAAAAATCATACGGACATCTGAATGCAGCCTGACAGGGGGGGTGATCAATGACAGGGGGGTGATCAGGGAGTCTATATGGGGTGATCACCCCCCCTGGAAGGCTCCAGGGAGACGCCTGTATGTGTTTTGCGGATCCGATCCATCTATCAGTGGATCCGTAAAAATCATGCGGACGTCTGAAAGGAGCTTTACAGGGGTGTGATCAATGACAGGGGTGTAATCAATGACAGGGGGTGATCAGGGAGTCTATATGGGGTGATCACCACAGTCATTGATCACGCCCCTGTAAGGCTCCATTCAGACGTCCGTGTGCGTTTTGCGGATCCGATCCATCTATCAGTGGATCCGTAAAAATCATGCGGACATCTGAATGGAGCTTTACAGGGGTGTGATCAATGACAGGGGGGTAATCAATGACAGGGGAGTGATCAGGGAGTCTATATGGGGTGATCAGGGGTGATCAGGGGCTAATAAGGGGTTAATAAGTGACGGGGGGGGGTGTAGTGTAGTGTAGTGGTGCTTGGTGCTACTTTACTGAGCTACCTGTGTCCTCTGGTGGTCGATCCAAACAAAGGGGACCACCAGAGGACCAGGTAGCAGGTATATTAGACGCTGTTATCAAAACAGCGTCTAATATACCTGTTAGGGGTTAAAAAAAATCACATCTCCAGCCTGCCAGCGAACGATCGCCGCTGGCAGGCTGGAGATCAACTCTCTTACCTTCCGTTCCTGTGAGCGCGCGCGCCTGTGTGCGCGCGTTCACAGGAAATCTCGGCTCACGCGAGATGACGCCAATCGGCGTTAGTGTGACCTGGGAGCGCCGCAGAAATGACGCCTTTCGGCGTTAGCGTGACGGTAAGTGGTTAAACACATGCTACACACAATGCACTAATTGTCTTGTAAGTAACCCAAATTTTTATTATTTTTGGTTTATTTTTTTCCAGTAGTGAACAAGGCCATAAAGCAATTGGAGGCCAGCAAAAAAAAAATCCTTAACAATGTTGTGGAGCTAAAAAAAAAGCAGCATCAGTTCAATAAGAGGTTTTGGCAAATGGAGGAAAAACACCTTCTCCAGCTCCAAAAAATTTACAAAATATTATTGGAGCTAAAAAAGTTGCCCTAGAGGCTTGCTTTCTTATTTTTGTTAAAAGTAAATTTATTCAGTTTGATAACGTGTGCTTTTTTTTAATGTAATGTTACGGTGTAATTTTAGAAATTTGTTGTAAGGCCCCTTTATTCCAGGGACAGACAGCAGAACAGACAGCATTAGGTACATGGTAACACTGTAGTATACGCCCACACATAACTCAACAGTGTTAGGACCTACAACAGCAAGTATCGGTAACGGTGGAGTATAAGGCCCACACATAACTCAGCAGTGTCAGGACCTACAACAGCAAGTATCGGTAACGGTGGAGTATAAGGCCCACACATAAGTCATCAAGGTCAGGACAGACTTCAGCATCAGCAGCAGGTAGATGTTAAGGGTCCAGTATAAGGCCTACACATAGCTCGGCCTAACTCAGCACGACAGCCAGCAGCATGTTCGAAGTGTGCAGCAGGAATTTGTTCCCATGAATGGGCCCCAACCAGACCAGGACAACACCGAAAATAAACCAAAACACCTCTGACAGCATTATGTTGTAAGTGTTCCTCTGACTGATACAACTTTCAAGATCGGGCACATCAAGTCTGTGGCAGATAAATATTTTTAATAACATTTTAACAATAACAATTTAAAACATTTTAACAATAACAGTCCTTTCTGACTTATTTTTAATTTTTTCATGGAATGCAACTATATCTTTTATTATTTGACGGTCCTCTGATCCATACTCCGAACCTTCTTTGAAACCCGCCGCAGCAGCTTATGTAGAGCCAATTGATCCTTTTCTTGCTCCTTCTGGAACTTGCCCATTCGTTGATAGCATTTATAGATTACTGTATGTTTGAAAGAAAAGAAAATATTAATGCAATTTAGTTTAGCAGACAATTAGTGCATTGTGTGGAGTAGGTGTATAAACACTTAAGATTTACATCAAAATCCAGAAGTTACACATGTTTATGGTCATTATAGTGTTTTTTGGATTAGAGATAGTTCGGATACAGTTCAATGTTATTTTTTTGGGTAGTTTATATTTATTAGCTACTTTAGACACTTTAGACACTTACGCCACTTGCACACGACCGTATGCCCTTCGAGACATACGGTCCATGAGCATGCCATATGTCCCGAAGCGCACAGCAGCAGAGGTTACTGATACTCTCCGCATCGTCCGCCCGTGGGACTATAGTCCTGTGTTCATATGAGTGCAGGACAATCGACTCGCGGGTGGCCGATGCGCACAGCATCATTAGTAACCTATGGTTAATATACATTATTGGCATAGTAACCTATGATGCTGCGCGCTACCGTGTGCATGTTGTATGCCACTCTGGGACATATGGCATGCTCATGGACTGTATGTCTCGGAAGGCATACAATCGTGTGCAAGGGGCCTTAGGCTATATGCACACGACCGTTGTGTGTTTTGCATTGCGTGTTAATGGTGTATCCCAGTGCGTTATGCAATTAGCGTAACTGCCCAGACAGCCATTTCAATAACTGCATATTCTTGTCCGCAAAACGGACAACAATAGGACTGGTAATATTTTTTCTAGGCACCACTTAACGGAGCTACGGATGGGCACATCACACGGATTTCAGACCGCATCTTTTTCAGCACCATGGAATTGAATGGGTCCATATCAAAGCTGTAAAAACTACGGCTCGGATGCGTAGCTAAACAACGGTCGTGCGCCTAATGGATGGGTGCATTTCTGATTTTTTATTGTAAGGTAATTTATGTTGACCCCCGCATTGTAGGGACTTATAAACAATTACCAATCAGCCAATTTACTAGTAAGCCGCAGAGGGAAGTGACTGGACGCACAGCGACATACTATTATGTAACAACAAACCCCCGGGCCCCAGGTGTAGTTGCTTGCTAACCGGGGTGCAAAGGCTGCTCAGGTAAACAGGCAGCCATGTTAACTAAGGTCGGCTATAGTTTAGATTTCTTACACATGTGCATTTTTGCTCCAGAGTTGAAAGGGGGGTGAGGGGATCATGTGATGAATGTGAACATCTTATATATACAGAATCTTTTTGATGTGTGCACATATTTACCATCCTGAGGGGTGGGGGGTGTAGACCAACTATCCCTCCTCCTCTTCTTCTTGACCAGGGTGGCTCAATTCTGGTGGATAAGAAGGTCCGACCTCCTCCGTCTCAACTTCCACCATTGCACACACATCGGGGGGGGGGAAAGTGCAGACATCAAGGAATGAAGTGCGGACACCGGGGGGGGGGGGGGGGGGGGTGCAGACATCAGGGGGGGAAAGTGGCCCAGACATTTGCAGAGGGTCCTGCCTGCTCTCCCTCCGACTGCTCCTCAGACTCATCAGGGGGGGAAGTGCAGACATCAGAGGGGGAACTGCACACATCAGGGGGTGAACTGCATACATCAGAGGGGGAACTGCACACATCAGGGGCGGGAAGTGGCCAAGACAGTTGCAGAGTGTCCGGCCTGCTCTCCCTCCGAATGCTCCTCCGACTCTTCGTCCATCGACACCTGCGCCACATTCAGAACAGGCCTTTTGCATCTTCGTTGTTTTGTTGATGGAACGGGAAGCCCTGTATATAATCACACAATGTTAAGAATTTAGACCAAAAACTCAGAATTCATAACAAAATAATAGATCAAGAAATTCTGAGATGTATTGATCTGCTTGGGATTATGATTATACACATGGTGTATTTTCCTCAATTTGTGGTTTTAGAATATGCGAAAACAAGTGTTATAGATGGATAGAACTAGTTGAAGTTACTAGTTACGATAAGCTAACACAGGGATTTGTTAGGAGGATGTGATATAGGGCTGCGGTCCCCAACCGCCCGATCCACGGCCCAGGACCGGGCCCTGGAAGATTGTTTGCTGGGCCACGGCGATCAGGGCCGTCTTTAACGCGGTACTAATGAAGCGCTTCCATTATGGAATCACTTCATTAGTACAGGAGGACCAGGAAGCGGTGAAGGATCTGTACTCACCGCTTCCTGGTCCTCGGCTCGGCTATCGGCTGTGCAGGGCTGCGCACAGCGTGAGGTCGCTGTGTGACCTCACACTGTGCGCTGCTATACACAGCCGACAGCAGAATGAAGAGGATGGTGATGGTGACCAGGATCAGGAGAGGTAAGTGTTTTTTTTATTTTTTATTTGCACTGTTGGCTGACATGGGGGGCTGATGGCTGACATGGGGGCTGATAGATGGCTAAAGGTTGGTGGGTTGATCTGAGGCATTGGGGTTCTGATCTGAGGTCTGATTGCTGGTCTGACCTGAAGTGTAATGAAAAAATATTTTTTTCTTATTGTTCTACTCTAAAACCTAGGTGCATCTTATATAGGATGAAAAATGCGGCACAGTGCAGCACAGACCAGTGCAGCAGAGACCAATGCAGCAGAGACCCTAGTCAGTTTATATAGTCGTTATTTAGTGTTATATATTTAATATGCACCTTGTGTTTTGTTATGTGCGTGAATCAGTCAGCGCCGACTAGCACCAGCTAAGCCCGCCCACCCCTAAGCTTCCCCAGAACCCCCGCCCCCTCCCCCCATCCAGTCCCTGGAAAAATTGTATTACATGAAACTGGTCCTTGGTGCAAGAAAGGTTGAGGACCACTGCTATAGGGTATTGTGGCTGGGTTATTGACGATTTGGGGAACTAAACAACACTTCTGCAATTAGATACGGGGTTTTTGAGGGGTGTTATGTTTTTTTACATTATTTTTGGTGGCTGCCAGCGTTATACTGTCTGCCAAGCCACATATTCATGATCTGCAGCCTGAACTCCCTCCCTCCCTGTTTTACAGTCTACTAGTATTACTGCGCTGTGTCTTGTAATTTGTCTGTAAAATCGCTTTTATTAATATGCAAATTACCTAAATAAGGACCCCAAGGGGCTGTCCCTCTGTCCGGTGGAGCCCAGCCACGCCCCTTCTCCTTGAGCCCAGCACCCCCCCACTGCTAATTTTTTTCACTCCTCATCGCCGACCTCATATGCCTGGTGCGCGGTAATCTCCATAATCTCGTGCATGCACCGTGGATAGACCTGTCAGCGCCAACGCTGTGTCCTGGCATCGGCCTCACAGAACACATTCTGCATGTGCTGACTGGTCTGTCCACGGCGCATGCGTGAGATTACGGCGCACCAGGCATATGAGGTCGGCGATGAGGAGTGAATAAATTAGCAGTGGGGCGGTGCTGGGCTCAAGGAGAAGGGGTGCGGCTGGGCCCCACCGGACAGAGGGACAGCCCCTTGAGTGCCTTATTTAGGTAATTTGCATATTAATAAAAGTGATTTTACAGACAAATTACAAGACACAGCGCAGTAATACTAGTATATTGTAATGTAAATCGTGAAGACTGATGTGGTCATGTTAACAGCTCAGTAAGTGAAATCCTGGTGACAGAATCCCTTTAAACTGGCTTGCCAATAGGTTGCGACTGGTAAGCGGACTTGATGGTTAAATTTTATTTATCCACAGTTTATCGCAGGTCTATTCAGCGGTTAATGTTAGTCTTCCATGTAAAATCAACAGTTTACATCACTAATGTTTGATCTGCCATACCTTCCACCTATTACAATCTTAACCTCTCATATAGCATTGAATTATTGGTTTATGAGGTGAATTTACTGGTGTGTTTGTATATATACATTATATATATATATATATATATATATATATATATATATACTCTGTAATCTCATGCAAATTACGAGGGCGATGTATGTAATGGACGGGTCCTTTCACCGGAATACTGAAAGATGTTTGCTGTTGATGTACTGTATTTATTTGAAAAATTGCTGGGCCCAGAACTGTGAAAAACCGCGGTGTGAAAATTATATTAATGTGGACTGTTTGCCGCTTCTTAAGTCACCGCTTGCTGTCAGTGAATGGACAGCGTTATACTTAAAGATGGCTGCCTAAGCTGACTGAAATAATTGCTGCGCCATCCCTGTATTGTATTGGCAGGAAGAATTTGGAGCCGTCTGCTGAAAAAGCGGGAAAGAATGGATGTCCGCGCCACCGCCTTATCAGCTTATTTGCATGTCTGCCAGTATGGACTCCGCCTCCCCCATGTTGGAGTACCTGGGGGGCGGCCTCCCGGAGCAGTGGGAGGTCTTGTGTGCTGTACTGGACGCCGCCCTGGTGCTCGTCAGAGAAGGATCGAGCATGCTGAAGAGTGAGGATTGCTCTGATTTGATAGCTTCACCTGTTGTTCCGATTATGGAATCTACCATGTTGGAAAAGGAAGAAGCACCACCGGCCTATACTCCGGGACCATAGAGGCCACCTTGCCTGCCACAGGGGTCGCAGCCTGAGCCGTACTTTGGCTCATTGAAAGACTTTGCCCGACCCAGTGTGCAGTGGTCTGCGCTGATGGCCGAGATACGAGACGTGGCTATACAATAGACTACACGCAAGAAAATCTACTTTGAAAAACTTGCCAAGACAGTCTATGAGTGCCACGCCAATACTCAACCCCGCCTGGAAAGGAGGATGGGGGTAGTGGTGGCATTTGACTAGAGCCAGAGGTTCGGCTTTATCAAAGACTATTCCACTGGCCGAGACCTTTTTGTAAACCGGAGGTCTGTCAAGCGCAGCTACCTGCCGGAGCATCTACACAACCTCCGCGAAGGAGTAGAGGTGGAGTTTACCCCCGCTGAGGGCCTGGAAGGTCCATACGCCACGGCTGTAGCCCGTCCCAAGCAGGGACCTGAAGATTGGGAGGAGCCCGAAGAGCCCATCAGCCCGGAACGTGAGCCCGAGCGCCTGGTGGAACTGTTGCACAACACTTGCCAAGAAAGGGGTTCCTTCACCGGCCCCAATGTTTTCTGGCAACCGACTGTACTGGAAAAATGGGTGAGTCCTCACCCGAGTTGCCCCGCCGGGAAAAGACTCAGGCGGATATGGAGAATCTGAAGAAGTTCCATCCAGCCCTTGATACCCTACGGAGAGGGAAAAGTTCCGACCCCGCACCGGAGCCTGCTGCAACCGTGCCGGAGACCTGCAGCGAAGCAGTGCCTGAGAGACTGGAGGATCAAATTGCCAGGTTAGAGATCCACCTTCATGGCCTGCGCCAGCTTGTCGCGTCCAGAGTGGCACCGATACCACCGGACCATACTGATCCCCTAATGTACTCTAATGTCCCCTAGCCTGCAGTCAGAGTTCCTGTCCCCGCCAGCTCGGCGACCTCCATAGATGTTCCCGCCGCTGCGGCACCAGAGAAACTTTGTTATGCAAGAAGTCGGGTCCGTCGCCTGAAACTAGCGACACCCAGACCCGTGGAGCCTCCTGCAGTGTTAACCCCTCCTACAGTGTTAACCCCCAGGCCCATGGGGCCTATACCAGTGACAGGCCCATTTATGCTACAATTGCCTGCCAATACCATTTTGTGGGCCCAGCCATACATGGATCCTCATGTCAGGTCAGGATTCCGAGCAGAGCCAGGGTGTACCACTGATGACCAGTGTGAACTAGACACCTATTTGTAAGTAGGCCTGCTAGGCCGTGTTTTTCTTGCTGATGAACCCTCACAGTCAACTTAACTGTTTCGGGACAGGAGTCCTTTGTTTACCCACGGCCCAGTTACCCACGGCCCAGTGGTAGTTGGAAAAAACCACTGAGTATACCAAGTGCTCTACTGCCATCCTTCTACCAAGACATCCTGCCTGCTTTATAATGCCAAACCAAGTTGTGCCTGTTATTTTTGCACTTTACCCTTTTAACCCACTTTTCAGGTTGAGTAGGGGATATTACAGCACTTTTTATATACCAGGACTTGTCAGGGAAAAATGTCCTTGGGATATGGACTTTTTGTGCTGTGACTTTTATGTGCAATATTAAAACTTTAAAGAAATGTGCCCAGAGATTACCCCAATGCCTATGGGTCTCTGAGATGCTGTTTTATGGGACTACTGTGTTTTATTATTATGGACTATCCTGGTTATCTCTGATACGCTGTACCAGGTCAGCGCCCCTGTTCCCTATACTATCCTGAGTGAAGAGAACGACGCCCCTTTTCACCGCACTTGTTCCATTGCCGCTTGAGCTGCCTGATATTTGTATTGCAAATGTAGATGCGTGTGCCTGCTTTGCATTTTATTTTTGTTTTTCAGGTAACAGTTTCCAGCTGGGCGGGCCCCTTGTGTTGAGCCGAGGACAGGCAACATCAAAGCAACGGGGTATGTAGTGTCCCACTAGGTAAATGTGGGCACTACACAAGGGTCAATTGGGCCACGTTGTTCTCCACCTCCTGTGGAACATGGTTATTGTATTTATTATGTCATTTTAATGTAAAATTGTCATTTATTTATGTTATCTCCTGAGTACCAGGCCTATTAGGGGTGTGATTCCTCCTCCTAGACTGTAGTTCCCTAGTATAAATAGCCAGGGCCAGACCAGAGAGAGGGTCGTGTAGTCAGAAGCCAAGAGTGACTTCAGCCAGAAAGGAGCTGAGAGTAGCCTCTGACATGCAGCTAGACAGCCCAGGCTTCTAGCTTGCTAACAGGAGAAGAGCCTGCCTCCTGAGAAACCTGAAGTTCCTATAACAGAGCACAGTGCAGAGCCAAGTATATGCCAGCCAAACAGAGAGCTGAAAGGCAGAAGGATTTATATGCAAAGCAAGGAGATATATACCTGAGGAAGTTTCCCTATCCAAGGATAAAGCCAGCAATAGGGCATACAGGCCTTGGGATAAAGACAGACAGGATTCTGAGGAAAAGTGTAGCCTGATCTGTAAGTGTTTAACCCTCTGCGTATCTTGCAAGAACATTGTTACCTGCCAATTGATGTCAAGCCTGCATGTTACTGCCTCTTACTTGTGGAACTGAACAAAGGACTGTAAATAGTTAACTGTTTCAGTAAAAGGAAGTTTTGGTTCACTGCAACTTGTGTTCCTCCATTATTACTGCAACAAATCGGTGTGCCACCGTTACCGGCACTGGAGTCACAAACTTTAAGGGATCTTGCCACAGGCACATTAAACTTACAACACCTAGGGCACCTCACCTACTACCTGGCCTGGTCCCTATATACAGAGAGTGCCCCAGAGGATCCAAGTGCCAGCCTCTCCATCACTGCTGTACGCCTGCCCAGGGTCTTCTATAAACTGTGAGTACCAAGAGCAACCCTCGTTTTGCCTATTAACCGTGACCTCACACTCGTTCACACTGCAGTGCTGCGTACTGCAGTGACAGAGGCCTAAATCTCTCCAAATCCTCTGTTGTATTGCTGGGTGACATGTTTCCCCTTTTGCTGTGAATGAACCCCTGCTCTGCATTGCTGACAGGGAACTAAATTTAGTGAAAATATCTGTTACTGATCGGAAGATGCGCGACTACAAGCGCCCGCTGATGAAAGCATTCCCACCTGAAAGCGGGAGCACAGTGGAAGCACAAGGCAAAGGCAGAGGAGGAGGAAGAGGTCGCCAACGCAGCTGGGGCACCACCAGCACCTGAGAAGGCAGGGTTAGCATGGCCCAAATGTGGAAAAGCTTTGTCAGCCTTGAAGGTGCTGACCTGCCCTGCAGCCAGTGTATAGTGTGAACGTGTGTTTAGCACGGCAGAGAGCATTATCACAGGCCACAGCCAATGTGGACAAGCTTACGTTTATTAAAATGAACCAGGCATGGATCCCACAGGACTTGTCCGTACCTTGTGCAGAATAGACATTTATACCAGCCTCAACCATCCATTCTTGTACTCAAGTGCACTTATTCTTAGTTTTATTTTGTTATATGTCCCAATATTTTTGGAGATACCCCAATTTAAAAATAAAAAATAACACAAATCAGTGTTGGCTACCAATTCCTCCTTCACCGCCGCTTCCACCTACACCGCCACGTCAACCTACACCGCCACATCCACCCATCCACCGCCTCCTGAACCTCCTACTCCTAGATCCAGATTGTTATTTTAAATCTTTCTGTATTTTATGTTATTTTAAGTCATTTCCCTATCCACATTTGTTTGCAGAACAGTTGCCATACTCTTAAGCACATTTTGATGCCTTTTGCAAGTTCGGGTCCCCATTGACTTTAATGGGGTTCGGGTTCGGGGTCAAGTTCGGGTCAAGTTCGGGTCCCGAACCCGAACTTTTTTTTCAAGTTCGGCCGAACCTGCCGAACCCGAACATCCAGGTGTCCGCTCAACTCTAGTAACCGGATGATTTTGTACATGTCAAATCCGGTATTAAGTAATCATTTGTAAAAAAATATTGTGACAAAACCCCTGTTTTATGAATGCCCAGACTCTTGTATTTCGTCTGCTGTTAATTTAGTTAACCGTATTTAGCCCTTTAAATGTACACAAACCACCTTATCTGTCTGTGACACAGTTAGTGAACACAATGGACATTAGCAAACACAATGGATATTGCCTGTGACACAATCCACACACACAATGTACAGTATATGCCTTTAACGCAATCCACAAACACAATGGAAATTGCCTGTGATACATTTAGCAAACACAATGGTCTTAGTCATCGACCGCATGGAACTATGTCTGGCCCCTTTATCCAATTATCTCCAGGATAGAGAGGAGAGATTTTACTATTCATGTGGGAGTGTGTTATATTTTACTGTATATTGATTGGTGACTGTATTTTGTGTGTCTTTTTCCCACAAGGGCCCTGTGTGAGTTAACCCTTGTCGGAGGTTAACCCTACTACATCTGTACGGATTAGCAGCAATACTGTATATATACATTACAGAGTGTTGTAGAGAGAGGGACCAAATTCATGTAAGCATTGTACCTGGGCATAATCTTGAACTCTACTCCACTACTCAATTTTACTTTAGCCTCTTTATGTCACACCTTTTTTTGGGGATGGCTGGGATTTCATGCCGCACTCCATATTTGGCATATAACTCTGATTGAAGAGACAGTACTATCTCCATTTTGTCCTTTTCGTGGTCCGGTCATATCCCTGAAGAAGAAATTGCTGACGGATAAAGATGAAAGCATATATTCAAAACATTTTTAGTATACCACATATTAAACATATATCCGAATTAAAATAAAAAAAGAACATTGAAAGCCAAATTAAAATTTTCATGTTACTGTTAAGAATCCTAATTCTATTGAGATTCTATGTGTGTGGGCTCTGACAAATCAGATATTGGCCAAATAAGCTGAGATGTACAGTATTTGTCTTGTTAAGGCACGGTACCGTATGTATAGCTGGGTCACCTCACCGCAGTGCACCCTGTGTAACGCAAAATGAACCGGTAAAACCTTACATTCAGACTAAGAAAGCTTGTGGTCATAAAATAGAATCAATATATATTGTGTGTGTATTATATAGTGTGTGGTATATATTTAGTGACCAGAAAATTGATGTGCTATGTGCATGTGATAGAGTTTTTCCATGGACCAGAATGCTAATTTCACCAATTCGCAATATATACTGTAACCAGTTAAAATGTGTTGAATATATTCGTTATTTAATCAACTTCGGCATACACCTCCCGACAAGCGTCCCCGTCACCATGGGAACGCCTGTGGGTTAGAAAATACCATCGGATCTGAGTTTTCCTTGAGTTCGTGAAAACTCATATCTGATGGTATATTCTAACCCACAGGCGTTCCCATGGTGACGGGGACGCTTGTCGGGGAGCAGTATGCCAAAGTGGAATAACAGTACACATTGGAAAAAAAAATACGAATATTCTTTTTTTTATTTTTATATTCTTTATTATTTTTCCCAAAAAAACATACCTTACAGTACAAAATATTCCTTAATTTCCATTAACAATATTTAACAACCATTTTATCTTCCCATCCCCACCTATCCCTCCCTTCACCTCCTCAAAAAAGGAAAAGAGGGAAGAAATAAAAAAAATAAAAAATAATATCCTCCTCAATCCTCCCTCCCACCTCTCGCAGTATCACCTATCTCTCCATCCCCACTCCCCCCCCCCCTCGGCACTAACTACTCCAGCCACCTCCTCCATTGCCTAGCAAAAATCTCTTATTCTGCAGGATCCAATACTGTATACTTCACTCTTAACCACGCATTTGACTTGATTCTCCCATTCTTTTATTGATGGAACTCTTTTATTTACCCAGTATTAAATTATAGAGTGCCTGGCTTGAAATAATAATTTAGCCACTGTTTCCTGAGTGGTGCTATCTCCCTGCCCTCCTATCTCTCCCAAGATACAAGATTCTAAATTTCTGGGGATTTTAACCGGGTACTCTTTCTCTATCCACAGGAGTACCTTCTCCCAGAACACCTGTATTCGAGTGCAGTCCCATAAAATATGTACATCATCTACTCCGATTTCACCGCATTTTTGACATTTAAATTCTTTGTTTTTATAAAACCGCATAAGCTTTTTTGGTGAGTAATATTATCGGTGCAGCACGAAAAACTGGGCCGTTCTGTGGGATGGGTTTCTTGAGATTCTCCTTCTAGCCCCTATTAACAGTCTCCATTTCTCTTCGGTCATTTGAACCCCTATCCCCTCCCACATACGCTTTACATTTAAGATCCCTATTTCTTTCGATCTTTGGGCTATTAATATGTTTTACACTGTTGATATCTGCTTTCTTTCTATTGTTAAATTTATTATTCTCATTAGTATTTGGGAGAGCCTTTCTATCTTCCCCTTTCCTATTGACTTTTCCAGAGCATGTCTCAACTGGAAATAATAAATACTTTCCCTATGCAAAAATCCATACCTTTCTTTGATTTCTTGATAACTTATCATCTCTCCATTTCTCTAAACCTGACCTAACCTTAGAACACCCGTTTCATCCAAATTTATTTTTTTATTGTTTCTAATTGTCCCAATCTAGAGTTGTACCATATTAATGAGTCATCGTGTATCTCACTCTCTTGCCATAGGGATTTTATCTCCTGCCAACATTTTCCCATTACTTTTGTTGTTAGAACTTCTGAGAACTGTTGCTTTTGTAATATTCCTGACTCCAATATTAGGCACATTTTGGGTTCCAGTAGTTTTTTATATATCTTTATTATATTTGATCTATAAATCTGGAGGGTATTAAGGATCTGGATCTTCTTTATCTGTGCTGCCAAATAATACATTCTTAAATCTGGGATGACATTCCACCTTTTTCTTCCTGACACTGCAATATTTGTTTCTTAATTCTGGGTTTTCGTCCCCTCCATATTAATTCACTCAACAGATTCTCTAAAATCTTAAAGACTCTTATTGGGATTTCTATTGGGGAGTTCCAGAGAACATAATTTATCATAGGTAATAAACACATTTTAATCAGGGAGATCCTCCCAGCCTTAGAGAGAGAAATTCCTTTCCATACCTTAATCTTACTTTTAACTTTGGTTATAAGGGGGCTACTCCCCTTATAACCAAAGTTAAAAGTAAGATTAAGGTATGGAAAGGAATTTAATCGAATATAATCCAGTATATTTGTGGAGATATTTATACCTAGGTATTTTATATACTCTCCTTCCTTTTTTATCTCTAATGGTCCCGGTATAAAACTAGCCAGGGGATCCAGTGGTATACACGCGCATTTTTCCCAATTAATCTTCAAACCTGCCAATTTACCATATTTTTCAAACTGAGCCAATATATCCGTCAGAGAATCATGTGAGCCTACGAACAACATTATATCGCCCGCATTCATTGAGATTTTTTCCTCATGGTTCCCATATCCGAATCCTTTAATACTTTCATGCTGCCTTATTATTGCTGTGAGGGGTTCAAGTGCTATCGCAAACAATAGTGGAGAAAGGGGGCAACCCTGTCTGACCCCTCTGCCTATTTGAAATGAGTCTGTCAGCTCATCATTTATTATTATTCTGGCACTAATTTGAGTATACAGGAGTTCAATCCAGGAGACAAAATAGTCTCCGAACCCCATTCTCCTCAGTGTGGCTAATAAAAAGGGCCACTCCACAGTATTGAACGCTTTTGATGCATCAATTGAAACTATTATCCGTTCCCCTCTGTTATTGGGTATTATCTGCATGTTCATAAAACATCTCAGAATATTTTCGGATGTCGTCTTCCCTGGGATAAATCCGGTTTGATCATCATGTATGATCATATTAATTATACTTCTTAGTCTACCTGCTAAGACTTTTGCAAGGATTTTAGTATCTGTGTTTATTAAAGATATTGGACAATATGATTCCAACAACGTTGGATCCTTCCCTGGTTTTAAAATAAGAGTGATCAGGGCCTCCCGCAGGGAATCGGGTAGTCTTTTACTCATTCTTGAAGCATTCCACATATCCAGGAGTTTAGGTGTATATATCTCTTTATATTCTTGATATACCTCAAAAGGAATTCCGTCCAATCCCGGGGATTTATTTTTCCCTACATTTTGCATTATCTTATTTATCTCGTTAATATTTATCTCTTTTTCAAGATTACCTTTCTTTACTGTCGCCAGGACGTTCAATTTTATATTATACAAAACCTCCTCTATTTCCCTTACATCGGCCTCTAATCTACTCTTATACATATCTTTAAAGTATTCTCTTATTATCTCTTTTTTCTCTACCTGTTTTTCTACTATACACCCTGATCTATATACCAATCTTTGGATATAATTGCGTTTACGTTGAGCTGCTACAATAGCGGCCAACTTCTTTCCTGGTGTATGCCCCTGGGTATAATAGTCATGGATATGATTCACTCTTTGTTGTTCTGCTAATAAAAACATTGTATCTGAGTATTTCTCTTGTTTATCTCTCCATGTCTGGAAGTTTCCCTCTATTGGGTTAGTAGTATATTCCCTATCTGTTATACCTAGCTCCTGTTCCAATTTTTCGTATCTGTTGCCTTTGTTCTTTTTTACAGATAGCTATGTGTTTCATAATTATCCCTCTCATATAAGCTTTACCTGCCTCCCATACAATCTTACTGTCTGCTGTACCTACGTTAGTGTCAAAATATTCTCTGAGTTAATTTTTTATTTTTTCGTGATTCCAATTAATATCTATCCAACCTAATTTAATTCTAATCCTAACTTCTTTCTTTTCACCTGTATCCCTTAAGTTTACCACCATTGGGCTGTGGTCTGAAATACCACGCTGTGTGTACTTAACCTTAGTGATTTTGTGAATTGTACTGTAATCTATAATTGCCATATCTATCCGTGACAAACTGTTATGTGTTTTTGAAAAACATGAGAATCTCTTCCCTATAGGGTTATGCAACCTCCATATATCTACCAAATTCATTTCTTCTGTAATGATTTTAAGAGTGGTTTTAGAGCTACTTCCCATTTTTTCCCCTAATCTACACCTATCCATTGTTTCATCCATTACCATATTAAAATTACCCACTATTTGTAATGCTCTATCAGCTCGGTTTAGTGAAAACTCATATATTTTTAATAGGGCATCCATTTTAAATGGGGGAGGTATATAAACATTTGCAATAATCCAGGGCTTATTGGCAATTATACAATCCAATTCCACAAAACACCCTTCAGGATTTACTAACTCCTCCTTAACCTGCATTCTAATATCCTTATGCCACAGTATACTCACCCCTCTAGAGTATGAATAGAATACCGAGTGATATGCCTTATGAATCCATGTTTTCCTTATACACCCACAGTTTTCTTTTGTTGAATGGGTCTCTTGTAGGCATACTATAGCAGGCAAGTATTTGTTAATCACGTCAAACACAGCTATTCTCTTTACTCCTTTCCCCAGTCCTCTAACATTCCATGAAACTACCCGCATCTATTCTCCTTATTATTAAGTGATGTTCTATTCCCCTTATTCACAGTGGGAAAGACACATCAGGGTGGCGAAGGGATAAACACAGAGGGAGACAGGACGGCATGAGGGGGGCGAGAAGGGGGCGGGGAGACCAGATACGGAAGGGGGAGAGCACAAGGAGAGAAAAAAAAAACATTTAGCAAACACAATGGTCTTAGTCATCGACCGCATGGAACTATGTCTGGCCCCTTTATCCAATTATCTCCAGGATAGAGAGGAGAGATTTTACTATTCATGTGGGAGTGTGTTATATTTTACTGTATATTGATTGGTGACTGTATTTTGTATGTCTGTTTCCCACAAGGGCCCCGTGTGAGTAACCCTTGTCGGAGGTTAACCCTACTACATCTGTATGGATTAGCAGCATTACTGTATATATACATTACAGAGTGTTGTAGAGAGAGGGACCAAATTCCTGTAAGCATTATACCTGGGCATAATCTTGAACTCTACTCCACTACTCGATCGTACTTTAGCCTCTTTATGTCACACCATTTTTTTGGGGTGGCTGGGATTTCATGCCGCACTTCATATTTGGCATATAACTCTGATTGAAGAGACAGTACTATCTCCATTTTGTCCCTTTCTTGGTCCTGTCATATCCCCGAAGAAGAAATTGCTGATGGATAAAAATGAAAGCATATATTCAAAACATTTTTAGTATACCACATATTAAACATATATCCGAATTAAAAATAAAAAAAATATTGAAAGCCAAATTAAAATTTTGCTGTTACTGTTAAGAATCCTGATTCTATTGCGATTCTATGTGTGTGGGCTCTGACAAATCAGATATTGGCCAAGTAAGCTGAGATGTACAGTATCTGTCTTGTTAAGGCACGCTACCGTATGTATAGCTGGGTCACCTCACCGCAGTGCACCCTGTGTAACGCAAAATGAACCGGTAAAACCTTACATTCAGACTAAGAAAGCTTGTGGTCATAAAATTTAATCTATATATATATATATATTATGTGTGTGTTATATAGTGTGTAGAAAAAAAGAGAAAATCCAGCTTCCAAACGACCAATTGAATGCTTTAATACAAAAACGTGCTAAAATCCGGACATGTACACCAGGTCTATGCGTTTCAGATCAATAAATACAGATCCTTACTCATGACAACAGGATAGTGTAAGACACTGGCCTTAAATAAGAGGCAGGTTCAGCATGCCAGGTGGACACAATCAACACATAGCTCCACCTCAAACACTTAAAAACATATGCTAAACATGAGAAGAGAAAAGGGGAAAAGCTGCAGAAAATGCAGAGAAAGTGTACCAAGGTCAATAATGTAATATAAGATCATGTCTGCGATTTATAAGATCATGTCTGCGATACACAAGTACCCATAGTAAAAATCCAGTATGAGTCTCTATTTAAAAGAACTCTCCTGTGATCACCTCCACGTTTGGGGATTTTAACCCTTTCCACTCCTTGCACCACAAGGCTACTGGTATCACCTGCATGACAAGCCGCATAGTGTGAACTGACCGCAGAAACATTTCGGGTCAGCGCATGTGGAATATCAGAAATATGTCGGCAAATTCTGGTTTTGAGGCTGTTGGAAGTACAGCCTATGTACTGTAAGCGGCATGTCATGCAGGTGATGCAGTATACCACAAAGCTGGTGTTGCAATTGATATACTGGTTCACAGTAAAAGTTTTTTGGTTAGATGCAGAGACAACAGATTGGCCTATAGAAAGATGCTTGCAGCAAGTGCAGATACGGTGTCCGCACTTATAATTGCCTTTAAAACGTAACCAGCTCTGCTGTGTCTGTAAACTATCCATGAACAAACTGGGACTGATCCGTTGGCCCAGGGTGGGGGCTCGACGAGCAACACATTTAATATTACAGCTGAGAACATCAGACCACTGCTCATCCATACGGAGCAGGGACAGATTTTTTTCTGACAATCTGATGAATCTGGTTGAATTCTGCACTGTAGCTCGTAGAAAAAAATTGGGGCTCTATTCTTTGAACTTACACTATTAGAATTTGAGCCGGTGCCAGCCCTGTTCTGAGGAAACAATAAATCCATGCGAGATTTGGACTTGACCTGAGCTGCAGCCTGTGTCAGACTGCTGTTGCTGTAACCACGGGCAACAAGGCACTCAGCAGCTAGGTTGAGCTCCTCCCTGAGGTCCGTGTCATTGCATATGAATTTGCCTGTAGGGATATTGCGTACAACATGAGCAGGGTGACATGAGGAAGCAAGCAAGGTGCTATTGCCCGCCGTCTCCTTGCGGTAGGTGCGGGTAACTATGCTGGACTCACGAGTGTTGCCCTTCAGAGTCAAATCCAAAAAACGCAATAGAAGTGCAACTGAATTTCAGAGTAAATGTCAGATTCATAGTGTTGTTATTTAGGAATTCCTCAAACAGTGGTATGGCAGTGTGGTCACCTGACCAGATGAACAACAAGTCATCAATATAACAGCCATACCACCGTAGTGAGGGGGCCCAAATATTGTCATCAGAAAAAAGATAACAAGATTCCCACCACGCCATGTAGATGTTGGCCATGGAGGGTGAGAATTTTGCTCCCATGGAAACACCGGTGCGTTGGAGGAAAAAGCGGTGGTTAAACATGAATACATTGTGTTTTAATAGAAAAGAGACAACATTGCATATGTAGTCTTGAAATCCTAGGCTGTAATCAGCATACGTATTCAAGAACCAGCGTAAAGAAACTATGGCTGCATGGTGGGGAATGACAGTATAGAGAGAAGTGATGTCAGCAGTTATCCAGACATATTCCGGCTTCCAGGGAAATTTATGAAAAGACTGGAGTACAGTTCTAGTATCTAGAAGGAAGCCCGGAATAGTCTGGACAAGTGGCTGCAACAAACTATCCACCCAGGCAGATAACCGCTCCATGAAAGAGCCTATTCCAGCCACAATAGGCCGCATGGGTGGAGGAAAGCCTGGTTTGTGGATTTTGGGTAAAGAGTGGAAGATGGAAATAATAGGATGTGGGACATATATAAAATCACTTTGTTTTTGATACTTAAATCCACTCTTCAGCTCCAGTAAGCATGGAACCAGGAGAGCAGGGCAGGCCAGACAGGTGCTGGTAGTGGGAGACTCCATTATTAGGGGAACAGATAGGGAAATCTGTCACAAAGACTGTGATCGCCGAACAGTGTGCTGTCTTCCTGGCGCTAGAGTTCGACACATCGCGGATCGGGTTGACAGATTACTGGGAGGGGCTGGAGACGATCCAGCGGTCATGGTCCATATCGGAACCAATGACAAAGTTAGAGGTAGGTGGAGAGTCCTTAAAAATGATTTCAGGGATTTAGGTCAAAAGCTGAGGGCAAGGACCTCTAAGGTAGTATTTTCCGAAATACTGCCTGTACCACGAGCCACACAAGAAAGGCAATGGGAGATTAGGGAGATTAACAAGTGGCTCAAGAACTGGTGTAGGATGGAGGGGTTTGGGTTCCTGGAGAACTGGGCCGATTTTTCTATCGGCAACAGGCTCTATCGTAGGGACGGGCTGCACCTCAATGGGGAAGGGGCAGCTGTGCTGGGGAGAAAGATGGCTAGAAGGTTGGAGGAGTGTTTAAACTAGGGACTGGGGGGGAGGGTAATTACGTTATAGGAGGGGAAGATAGTGCAGATAGAGACCGGGGGCAAGGTAATAAGAATGGGGGAGGAATGGAAGGAGGGACTAGAACAATTCAGAAGGAAAGGTGTAGGGTAAAAAATATACATAAACCTCTCAAATGTATGTATACTAATGCCAGAAGCCTGACTAATAAAACTGGTGAACTGGAATTAGTGATGTGTGAGGAGGACTATGACATAGTGGGAATAACTGAGACATGGCTGGATGATAGCTATGACTGGGCAGTTAATGTACAAGGTTACAGTCTGTTTAGAAAGGATCGTCAAAACCGGAGAGGGGGAGGGGTCTGCCTTTATATAAAGTCCTGTCTAAAGCCCACAGTCCGAGAAGATATAAGTGAGGGACATGAACATGTGGAGTCACTATGGGTAGAGATACATGGAGCTAAAAACAACAATAAATTAATAATAGGAGTTTACTATAAACCACCTAATATACCAGAGTCCACAGAAAATCTACTACTAAACGAGATAGACAAGGCGGCAAATCATAATGAGGTGGTTATTATGGGGGACTTCAACTACCCAGATATAGACTGGGAAACTGAAACTTGTATATCTCATAAGGGAAACAGGTTCGTGGCTATAACCAAAGACAATTACCTCTCCCAACTGGTTCAGGACCCGACTAGAGGGACGGCCATACTGGACTTAGTATTAACCAATAGACCTGACAGAACAACAGACGTGCAGGTCGGGGGACACCTGGGAAATAGTGACCATAAAGTAATAACCTTCCAATTATCATTCAAAAGAGCGTTTCTACAGGGAGGAACAAAAATACCAAACTTCAAAAAAGCTAAATTTAGCCAACTAAGAGAGGCCATAGGCCAAACTAACTGGGACAAAGTCCTCACAAATACAGACACAAAATGGGATATCTTTAAAAACATCCTAAAAACTCATTGTCAGAGGTACATACCGTATGGTAATAAAAGGTTAAGGAACAAAAAGAAACCAATGTGGATAAATAGAACTGTAAAGAAAGCAATAAATGACAAAAAGAAAGCATATAAAACACTAAAACAGGAGGGTTGCACGGAAGCACTGAAAAACTATAAGGAAAAAAATAGAACATGTAAAAAACAAATAAAAGCGGCCAAACTAGAGACCGAGAGATTAATTGCCAAAGAGAGTAAAACCAACCCTAAAATGTTCTTCAATTATATAAATGTTAAAAAGTATAAAGCTGAAGGTGTTGGCCCTTTAAAGAGTAATGAGGGGGGAGTCGCAGAGAGCGACAAGGAGAAAGCAAAGCTGTTAAATATTTTTTTCTCCAATGTATTCACTGAGGAAAATAAATTGTCAGATGACATGCAGAATGCAAAAATAAATTCCCCATTAAAAGTGTCCTGTCTGACCCAGGAAGAAGTACATCAGCGGCTTAAAAAGATTAAAATAGACAAATCGCCAGGATCGGATGGCATACACCCCCGTATCCTAAAGGAATTAAGTAATGTCATAGCCAGACCCTTATTTCTGATATTTGCAGACTCTATACTGACAGGGAATGTCCCACAGGATTGGCGCGTGGCATATGTGGTGCCAATATTCAAAAAGGGGCCAAAAACAGAGCCTGGAAACTATAGGCCGGTAAGTTTAACATCTGTTGTGGGTAAACTGTTTGAAGGTTTTCTGAGAGATGCTATATTAGAGCATCTCAACGGAAATAAGCAAATAACGCCATATCAGCATGGCTTCGTGAGGGATCGGTCATGTCAAACTAATTTAATCAGTTTCTATGAGGAGGTAAGTTCTAGACTTGACAGCGGCGAATCAATGGATGTCGTATATCTGGACTTCTCCAAAGCATTTGACACTGTACCGCATAAAAGGTTAGTATATAAAATGAGAATGCTCGGACTGGGAGAAAACATCTGTATGTGGGTAAGTAACTGGCTGAGTGATAGAAAACAGAGGGTGGTTATTAACGGTACACATTCAGATTGGGTCACTGTCACTAGTGGGGTACCTCAGGGGTCAGTATTGGGCCCTATTCTCTTCAATATATTTATTAATGATCTTGTAGAAGGCTTGCATAGTAAAGTATCAATTTTCGCAGATGACACTAAACTGTGTAAAGTAATTTACACTGAAGAGGACAGTATACTACTACAGAGGGATCTGGATAGATTGGAGGCTTGGGCAGATAAGTGGCAGATGAGGTTTAACACTGATAAATGTAAGGTTATGCACATGGGAAGGAAAAATGCAAGTCACCCGTACATACTAAATGGTAAAACACTCGGTAACACTGACATGGAAAAGGATCTAGGAATTTTAATAAACAGCAAACTAAACAGCAAAAACCAGTGTCAGGCAGCTGCTGCCAAGGCCAACAAGATAATGGGTTGCATCAAAAGGGGCATAGATTCCCGTGATATGAACATAGTCCTACCACTTTACAAATCGCTAGTCAGACCACACATGGAGTACTGTGTACAGTTCTGGGCTCCTGTAAACAAGGCAGACATAGCAGAGCTAGAGAGGGTTCAGAGGAGGGCAACTAAAGTAATAACTGGAATGGGGCAACTACAGTACCCTGAAAGATTATCAAAATTAGGGTTATTCACTTTAGAAAAAAGACGACTGAGGGGAGATCTAATTAATATGTATAAATATATCAGGGGTCAGTACAGAGATCTATCCCATCAGCTATTTATCCCCAGGACTGTGACTGTGACGAGGGGACATCCTCTGCGTCTGGAGGAAAGAAGGTTTGTACACAAACATAGAAGAGGATTCTTTACGGTAAGAGCAGTGAGACTATGGAACTCTCTGCCTGAGGAGGTGGTGATGGTGAGTGCAATAAAGGAATTCAAGAGGGGCCTGGATGTGTTTCTAGAGCTTAATAATATTACAGGCTATAGCTACTAGAGAGGGGTCGTTGATCCAGGGAGTTATTCTGATTGGAGTCGGGAAGAAATTTTTATTCCCCTAAAGTGGAGAAAATTGGCTTCTACCTCACAGGGTTTTTTGCCTTCCTCTGGATCAACTTGCCGGATAACAGGCCGAACTGGATGGACAAATGTATTTTTTCGGCCTTATGTACTATGTTACTATGTTACTATGTTAACCCCCAAGGACAGCAAAGAAAGCAGATCCTTTTGGAATTGGGGGGTGGGGTCATGTGACATCTCCAGATATGTGTCCGAATCCCCTAGCATAAGGAGGTTCTGGGACGCATATATGGAGCGGTCCATGACCACAACCGACCCCCCTTTGTCAGCCTGTTTGAAGACGACATCTGTCATATTTTCAAGCTCCTTTAGAGCCGTTTTTTCAGCAGTAGACAGATTATAATTGCTATTAAATTTGGATCGGGACTGACAGTTGTCCCTCAAGGCAACCAAATCTCGCACCACTGATTCCTGAAAATGATCAAGAGCCAGAGAGCGAGACTGTATGGGATAGAAATCACGATTATGCGTTGCAAATTCATGAGAGAAATCAGACATAGACGAACAACTAGAAACCTCCCGACATTGCTGCAAATGAGAGATGTGGACAAGTTCCTGAAAGGACGTATTCACATGACTGGGAAGAATTGTGGCAGACGGTATGGAAACAGGAACAGAAATAGCAGGGGAAGATTCACCTGTGTCATCATTGGCAAAGTGCTTCTTTAAGGTAAGGTCCCGAGCTAGTCTGTTCACATCCAGTAAGGTTTTGTAGATGTCAAAATGACACAATCGTGAAAAAGAAAGTCCTTTGGATAGAACTTGAAACTGTGGCTGGGAGAGTATCATGGAGGAAATGTTGATCACCTGAGAGTGGACTATGTTTTTCTCTGACGTGAGGGGTAACACCCACCTTTTCTTATGTCTGCGCCCTGCTCTGCGTTTTTTGCTGGTTTTCCAGGGCAGGCGGTTTCCTCTGCGGTAACATGAGGTGTGGATGAAGCGCTGTGACGTGCGATTTCTGACGCTGAGTCGGAGGAATAGATGTCTGTGGAACTGAAGTTGACTTTGGAAAACCTGGATTTCTTTCCTCTGTACATTCTTCTCATAATAGAGCGAGGAGTGTTGGTTTTTGCAGCAGACCAGTTATAGACATTGTTGGTTTTATAATCTTGCATGTCTCTGCCGAATTTATCCTGCTTAATAGCAATCAGGGTATCCTCCATTTTATTTAAATTTAATTGGAGTTTCTCATCCAGATCTGAGAAAATGCACGAGTCCGCCAGAGGTGTAATGGAGTTTTGAACAACTTTGATTTCTTCCCTGAGATTAACCAGGGTCTCCTCCTCATGAGAGATAATCAGTCCCATTAATTTGATGTATTGCTCGTCGAGCCCCCACCCTGGGCCAACGGATCAGTCCCAGTTTGTTCATGGATAGTTTACAGACACAGCAGAGCTGGTTACGTTTTAAAGGCAATTATAAGTGCGGACACCGTATCTGCACTTGCTGCAAGCATCTTTCTATAGGCCAATCTGTTGTCTCTGCATCTAACCAAAAAACTTTTACTGTGAACCAGTATATCAATTGCAACACCAGCTTTGTGGTATACTGCATCACCTGCATGACATGCCGCTTACAGTACATAGGCTGTACTTCCAACAGCCTCAAAACCAGAATTTGCCGACATATTTCTGATATTCCACATGCGCTGACCCGAAATGTTTCTGCGGTCAGTTCACACTATGCGGCTTGTCATGCAGGTGATACCAGTAGCCTTGTGGTGCAAGGAGTGGAAAGGGTTAAAATCCCCAAACGTGGAGGTGATCACAGGAGAGTTCTTTTAAATAGAGACTCATACTGGATTTTTACTATGGGTACTTGTGTACCAACAGGTCTAAATCGCAGACATGATCTTATATTACATTATTGACCTTGGTACACTTTCTCTGCATTTTCTGCAGCTTTTCCCCTTTTCTCTTCTCATGTTTAGCATATGTTTTTAAGTGTTTGAGGTGGAGCTATGTGTTGATTGTGTCCACCTGGCATGCTGAACCTGCCTCTTATTTAAGGCCAGTGTCTTACACTATCATGTTGTCATGAGTAAGGATCTGTATTTATTGATCTGAAACGCATAGACCTGGTGTACATGTCCGGATTTTAGCACGTTTTTGTATTAAAGCATTCAATTGGTCGTTTGGAAGCTGGATTTTCTCTTTTTTCCTACATTTTATTATCGCTGAGTTCCTGGCGATTATCCGTGCCTCCATCTCAGACCCTGACCAGGTGAGCCTCGACTCCTGTTCTCTTATATAGTGTGTGATATATATTTACTGGCCAGAAAATTGATGTGCTATGTGCATGTGATAGAGTTTTTCCATGGACCAGAATGCTAATTTCACCAATTTGCAATATATACTGTAACCAGTTAAAATGTGTTGAATATATTCGTTATTTAATCAACTTCGGCATACACCTCCCGACAAGCGTCCCCGTCACCATGGGAACGCCTGTGGGTTAGAAAATACCATCGGATCTGAGTTTTCCTTGGGATCATGAAAACTCAGATCTGATGGTATATTCTAACCCACAGGCGTTCCCATGGTGACAGGGACACTTGTCGGGGAGCAGTATGCCAAAGTGGAATAACAGTACACATTGAAAAAAAAAAATACGAATATTCTTAACCACCTCCGGACCGCCTAACGCAGGATCGCGTTCCGGAGGTAGCAGCCCTGTGCAGAGTCACGCATATATGCGTCATCTCGCGAGACGCGAGATTTCCTGTGAACACGCGCACACAGGCGCGCGCGCTCACAGGAACGGAAGGTAAGAGAGTGGATCTCCAGCCTGCCAGCGGCGATCGTTCGCTGGCAGGCTGGAGATGTGATTTTTTTAACCCCTAACAGGTATATTAGACGCTGTTTTGATAACAGCGTCTAATATACCTGCTACCTGGTCCTCTGGTGGTCCCCTTTGTTTGGATCGACCACCAGAGGACACAGGTAGCTCAGTAATATGTTGCATCAAGCACCACTACACTACACCCCCCCTGTCACTTATTAACCCCTTATTCACCCTTGATCACCCCTGATCACCCCATATAGACTCCCTGATCACCCCCCTGTCATTGATTACCCTCTGTCATTGATCACCCCCCTGTAAAGCTCCATTCAGATGTCCGCATGATTTTTATGGATCCACTGATAGATGGATCGGATCCGCAAAACGCATACGGACGTCTGAATGGAGCCTTACAGTGGCGTGATCAATGACTGTGGTGATCACCCCATATAGACTCCCTGATCACCCCCCTTTCATTGATTACCCCCCTGTCATTGATCACCCCCCTGTAAAGCTCCATTCAGATGTCCGCATGATTTTTACGGATCCACTGATAGATGGATCGGATCCGCAAAATGCATACGGGCGTCTGAATGGAGCCTTACAGGGGCGTGATCAATGACTGTGGTGATCACCCCATATAGACTCCCTGATCACCCCCCTGTCATTGATTACCCCCCTGTCATTGATCACCCCCCTGTAAAGCTCCATTCAGACGTCCGCATGATTTTTACGGATCCACTGATAGATGGATCGGATCCGCAAAACGCATACGGACGTCTGAATGGAGCCTTACAGGGGCGTGATCAATGACTGTGGTGATCACCCCATATAGACTCCCTGATCACCCCCCTGTCATTGATTACCCCCCTGTAAAGCTCCATTCAGATGTCCGCATGATTTTTACGGATCCACTGATAGATGGATCAGATCCGCAAAACGCATACGGACGTCTGAATGGAGCCTTACAGGGGCGTGATCAATGACTGTGGTGATCACCCCATATAGACTCCCTGATCACCCCCCTGTCATTGATTACCCCCCTGTCATTGATCACCCCCCTGTAAAGCTCCATTCAGATGTCCGCATGATTTTTACGGATCCACTGATAGATGGATCGGATCCGCAAAACGCATACGGACGTCTGAATGGAGCCTTACAGGGGCGTGATCAGTGACTGTGGTGATCACCCCATATAGACTCCCTGATCACCCCCCTGTCATTGATTACCCCCCTGTCATTGATCACCCCCCTGTAAAGCTCTATTCAGATGTCCGCATGATTTTTACGGATCCACTGATAGATGGATCGGATCCGCAAAACGCATACGGGCGTCTGAATGGAGCCTTACAGGGGCGTGATCAATGACTGTGGTGATCACCCCATATAGACTCCCTGATCACCCCCCTGTCATTGATTACCCCCCTGTCATTGCTCACCCCCCTGTAAAGCTCCATTCAGACGTCCGCATGATTTTTACGGATCCACTGATAGATGGATCGGATTCCCAAACGCATACGGACGTCTGAATGGAGCCTTACAGGGGCGTGATCAATGACTGTGGTGATCACCCCATATAGACTCCCTGATCACCCCCCTGTCATTGATTACCCCCCTGTAAAGCTCCATTCAGATGTCCGCATGATTTTTACGGATCCACTGATAGATGGATCGGATCCGCAAAACGCATACGGACGTCTGAATGGAGCCTTACAGGGGCGTGATCAATGACTGTGGTGATCACCCAATATAGACTCCCTGATTACCCCCCTGTCATTGATCACCCCCCTGTCATTGATCACCCCCCTGTCATTGATCACCCCCCTGTCATTGATCACCCCCCTGTAAGGCCTCATGCACACGACCGTTTTTTTTTGCGGTCCGCAAAACGGATTTCCGTTGTTCCGTGATCCGTGACCGTTTTTTCTTCTGTGGGTCTTCCTTGATTTTTTTTTGACTTTTTATGAAAAGTAAAAAAAAAAACGAAGTCAAGTTTGCATTGAAAATGATAGGAAAAACGGACACGGATCACAGACGCGGATGACTATCTTGTGTGCATCCGTGATTTTTCACGGACCCATTGACTTGAATGGGTCCGTGAACCGTTGTCCGTGAAAAAAATAGGACAGGTCATATTTTTTTCACGGACTGGAAAAACGGATCACGGACACCGAAGCCAAACGGTGCATCTTCGGATTTTTCCACGGACCCATTGAAAGTCAATGGGTCCGCGAAAAAAACGGAAAACGGAACAACGGCCGCGGATGCACACAACGGTCATGTGCATGAGGCCTAAAGCTCCATTCAGATGTCCGCATGATTTTTACGGATCCACTGATAGATGGATCGGATCCGCAAAACACATACGGGCGTCTCCCTGGAGCCTTCCGGGGGGGTGATCACCCCATATAGACTCCCTGATCACCCCCCCTGTCATTGATCACCCCCCCTGTCATTGATCACCCCCCCTGTCAGGCTGCATTCAGATGTCCGTATGATTTTTACGGATCCACGGATACATGGATCGGATCCGCAAAACACATACGGACATCTGAATGGAGCCTTATAGGGGGGTGATCAATGACAGGGGGGTGATCACCCCATATAGACTCCCTGATCACCCCCCTGTCATTGATCACCCCCCTGTCATTGATCACCCCTCTGTAAGGCTCCATTCAGACATTTTTTTGGCCCAAGTTAGCGGAAATTATTATTTTTTTCTTACAAAGTCTCATATTCCACTAACTTGTGTCAAAAAATTAAATCTCACATGAACTCACCATACCCCTCACGGAATCCAAATGCGTAAAATTTTTTAGACCTTTATATTCCAGACTTCTTCTCACGCTTTAGGGCCCCTAGAATGCCAAGGCAGTATAAATACCCCACATGTGACCCCATTTCGGAAAGAAGACACCCCCAGGTATTCCGTGAGGGGCATATTAAGTCCATGAAAGATTGAAATTTTTGTCCCAAGTTAGCGGAAAGGGAGACTTTGTGAGAAAAAAATAAATAAGATCAATTTCCGCTAACTTGTGCCAAAAAAAATAAATTTCTATGAACTCGCCATGCCCCTCATTGAATACCTTGGGGTGTCTTCTTTCCAAAATGGGGTCACATGTGGGGTATTTATACTGCCCTGGCATTTTAGGGGCCCTAAAGCGTGAGAAGAAGTCTGGGATCCAAATGTCTAAAAATGCCCTCATAAAAAGGAATGTGGGCCCCTTTGCGCATCTAGGCTGCAAAAAAGTGTCACACATCTGGTATCGCCGTACTCAGGAGAAGTTGGGCAATGTGTTTTGGGGTGTCATTTTACATATACCCATGCTGGGTGAGATAAATATCTTGGTCAAATGCCAACTTTGTATAAAAAAATGGGAAAAGTTGTCTTTTGCCGAGATATTTCTCTCACCCAGCATGAGTATATGTAAAAAGACATGCCAAAACACATTGCCCAACTTCTCCTGAATACGGCGATACCACATTTGTGACACTTTTTTGCAGCCTAGGTGGGCAAAGGGGCCCACATTCCAAAGAGCACCTTTAGGATTTCACAGGTCATTTACCTACTTACCACACATTAGGGCCCCTGGAAAATGCCAGGGCAGTATAACTACCCCACAAGTGACCCCATTTTGGAAAGAAGACACCCCAAGGTATTCCGTGAGGGGCATGGCGAGTTCCTAGAATTTTATATTTTTTGTCACAAGTTAGCGGAAAATTATGATTTTTTTTTTTTCCTTACAAAGTCTCATATTCCACTAACTTGTGACAAAAAATAAAAACTTCCATGAACTCACTATGCCCATCTCGAAATACCTGGGGGTGTCTTCTTTCCAAAATGGGGTTACTTGTGGGGTAGTTATACTGCCCTGGCATTCTAGGGGCCCAAATGTGTGGTAAGAAGTTTGAAATCAAAATGTGTAAAAAATGACCGGTGAAATCCGAAAGGTGCTCTTTGGAATATGGGCCCCTTTGCCCACCTAGGCTGCAAAAAAGTGTCACACATGTGGTATCTCCGTACTCAGGAGAAGTTGGGGAATGTGTTTTGGGGTGTCATTTTACATATACCCATGCTGGGTGAGAGAAATATCTTGGCAAAAGACAACTTTTCCCATTTTTTTATACAAAGTTGGCATTTGACCAAGATATTTCTCTCACCCAGCATGGGTATATGTAAAATGACACCCCAAAACACATTCCCCAACTTCTCCTGAGTACGGCGATACCACATGTGTGGCACTTTTTTGCAGCCTAGGTGGGCAAAGGGGCCCACATTCCAAAGAGCACCTTTCGGATTTCCCCGGTCAATTTTTACAGATTTTGATTTTAAACAACTTACCACACATTTGGGCCCCTAGAATGCCAGGGCAGTATAACTACCCCACAAGTGACCCCATTTTGGAAAGAAGACACCCCAAGGTATTCGCTGATGGGCATAGTGAGTTCATAGAAGTTTTTATTTTTTGTCACAAGTTAGTGGAATATGAGACTTTGTAAGAAAAAAAAAGAAAAAATAAAAATCATCATTTTCCACTAACTTGTGACAAAAAATAAAAAGTTCTATGAACTCACTATGCCCATCAGCGAATACCTTAGGGTGTCTACTTTCCGAAATGGGGTCATTTGTGGGGTGTTTGTACTGTCTGGCCATTGTAGAACCTCAGGAAACATGACAGGTGCTCAGAAAGTCAGAGCTGCTTCAAAAAGCGGAAATTCACATTTTTGTACCATAGTTTGTAAACGCTATAACTTTTACCCAAACCATTTTTTTTACCAAACCATTTTTTTTACCCAAACATTTTTTTTTATCAATGACATGTAGAACAATAAATTTAGAGCAAAATTTATATATGGATTTCGTTTTTTTTGCAAAATTTTACAACAGAAAGTGAAAAATGTCATTTTTTTGCAAAAAAATCGTTAAATTTCGATTAATAACAAATAAAGTTAAAATGTCAGCAGCAATGAAATACCACCAAATGAAAGCTCTATTAGTGAGAAGAAAAGGAGGTAAAATTCATTTGGGTGGTAAGTTGCATGACCGAGCAATAAACGGTGAAAGTAGGGTAGGTCAGAAGTGTAAAAAGTGGCCTGGTCTTTCAGGGTTTTTAAGCCATAGGGGCTGAGGTGGTTAATAACGAATATATTCACTATATTGCTATAACTTTGTTTTTTAGAATATTCGGCATATTCTAAAAAACGAAGTTATAGCAATATAGCGAATATTTGTAAAATACACATATAGACTGCAATTTAGCTAATATTGTGCTATAATCTTTTTTATAGTCTAATTTTTTTGTCTCTTCTGAACTTCATTTTTGGAAAAAATGTACACTATTAAAAAAAAAATACTACAGCACTATATTAGCTAAATTGCAGTCTATATGTATATATTACGAGTATTCGCTATATTGCTATAACTTCGTTTTTTCGAATATTTGTAATATTCTAAAAATTGAAGTTATAGCAATATAGTCAAAAAAATTTGACTATAAAAAAAAGATTATAGCACTATATTAGCTAAATTATGTGTATTTTACGAATATTCGCTATATTGCTATAACTTAGTATTTTAGAATATTCGTAATATTCTAAAAAACGAAGTTATAGCAATATAGCGAATATTCGTAAAATACACATATTAGCCATAGCCAACCAATATGAAAGTTGCCTTATACAGTTTAAAGAAAATCACAATACACGAAAAATTAAATCGCATATTATTCGAGATAAATAAAATAATGACGAATATTCGATTTCGACGAACATGGCACCTCCCGCTCATCACTAACATTGAACACCTTCTGCTACAAATTATTAAATCTGAACTTAAATTTGGATAAAACTAATATGAATTGTGAGCTATTGAATATGTATTTATCTTTATATATTATGAGATATTTACAAGAAGAAAAAAACCAGATTCCAAAAAAGTTGGGACACTAAACAAATTGTGATTAAAAACTGAATGCAATGATGTGGAGATGGCAAATGTCAATATTTTATTTGTAATAGAACGTAGATGACAGATCAAACGTTTAATCCGAGTAAATGTATCATTTTAAAGGAAAAATACGTTGATTCCAATTTTCACGGTGTCAACAAATCCCAAAAAAGTTGGGACAAGTAGCAATAAGAGGCTGGAAAAAGTAAATTTGAGCATAACGAAGACCAATTAACACTAATTAGGTCAATTGGCAACATGATTGGGTATAAAAAGAGCTTCTCAGAGTGGCAGTGTCTCTCAGAAGCCAAGATGGGTAGAGGATCACCAATTCCCACAATGTTGCGCAGAAAGATAGTGGAGCAATATCAAAGGTGTTACCCAGCGAAAAATTGCAAAGACTTTGCATCTATCATCATCAACTGTGCATAACATCATCCGAAGATTCAGAGAATCTGGAACAATCTCTGTGCGTAAGGGTCAAGGCCGTAAAACCATACTGGATGCCCGTGATCTCCGGGCCCTTAAACGACACTGCACCACAAACAGGAATGCTACTGTAAAGGAAATCACAGAATGGGCTCAGGAATACTTCCAGAAACCATTGTCAGTGAACACAATCCACCGTGCCATCCGCCGTTGCCAGCTGAAACTCTACAGTGCAAAGAAGAAGCCATTTCTAAGCAAGATCCACAAGCTCAGGCATTTTCACTGGGCCAGGGATCATTTAAAATGGAGTGTGGCAAAATGGAAGACTGTTCTGTGGTCAGACGAGTCACGATTCGAAGTTCTTTTTGGAAATCTGGGACGCTATGTCATCCGGACCAAAGAGGACAAGGACAACCCAAGTTGTTATCAATGCTCAGTTCAGAAGCCTGCATCTCTGATGGTATGGGGTTGCATGAGTGCGTGTGGCATGGGCGGCTTGCATGTCTGGAAAGGCACCATCAATGCAGAAAAATATATTCAGGTTCTAGAACAACATATGCTCCTATCCGGACGTCATCTCTTTCAGGGAAGACCCTGCATTTTTCAACAAGATAATGCCAGACCACATTCTGCATCAATCACAACATCATGGCTGCGTAGGAGAAGGATCCCGGTACTGGAATGGCCAGTCTGCAGTCCAGATCTTTCACCTATAGAGAACATTTGGCGCATCATAAAGAGCAAGGTGCAACAAAGAAGGTCCAAGATGATTGAACAGTTTAGAGGCCTGTATTAGACAAGAATGGGAGAGCATTCCTATTTCTAAACTTGAGAAACTTGTCTCCTCGGTCCCCAGACGTCTGTTGAGTGTTGTAAGAAGAAGGGGAGATGCCACACAGTGGTGAAAATGGCCTTGTCCCAACTTTTTGGGGATTTGTTGACACCATGAAATTCTGATTCAACATACACTCACCTAAAGAATTATTAGGAACACCATACTAATACGGTGTTGGACCCCCTTTTGCCTTCAGAACTGCCTTAATTCTACGTGGCATTGATTCAACAAGGTGCTGATAGCATTCTTTAGAAATGTTGGCCCATATTGATAGGATAGCATCTTGCAGTTGATGGAGATTTGAGGGATGCACATCCAGGGCACGAAGCTCCCGTTCCACCACATCCCAAAGATGCTCTATTGGGTTGAGATCTGGTGACTGTGGGGGCCATTTTAGTACAGTGAACTCATTGTCATGTTCAAGAAACCAATTTGAAATGATTCAAGCTTTGTGACATGGTGCATTATCCTGCTGGAAGTAGCCATCAGAGGATGGATACATGTTCTTATTCTGTTTACGCCAAATTCGGACTCTACCATTTAAATGTCTCAACAGAAATCGAGACTCATCAGACCAGGCAACATTTTTCCAGTCTTCAACAGTCCAATTTTGGTGAGCTCGTGCAAATTGTAGCCTCTTTTTCCTATTTGTAGTGGAGATGAGTGGTACCCGGTGGGGTCTTCTGCTGTTGTAGCCCATCCGCCTCAAGGTTGTGCGTGTTGTGGCTTCACAAATGCTTTGCTGCATACCTCGGTTGTAACGAGTGGTTATGTCAGTCAACGTTGCTCTTCTATTAGCTTGAATCAGTCGGCCCATTCTACTCTGACCTCTAGCATCCACAAGGCATTTTTGCCCACAGGACTGCCGCACACTGGATGTTTTTCCCTTTTTTACACCATTCTTTGTAAACCCTAGAAATGGTTGTGCGTGAAAATCCCAGTAACTGAGCAGATTGTGAAATACTCAGACCGGCCCGTCTGGCACCAACAACCATGCCACGCTCAAAATTGTTTAAATCACCTTTCTTTCCCATTCTGACATTCAGTTTGGAGTTCAGGAGATTGTCTTGACCAGGACCACCCCCCTAAATGCATTGAAGCAACTGCCATGTGATTGGTTGACTAGATAATTGCATTAATGAGAAATAGAACAGGTGTTCCTAATAATTCTTTAGGCGAGTGTATTTTTCCCTTAAAATGGTACATTTTCTCAGTTTAAACTTTTGTTCCGTGATTTATGTTCTATTCTGAATAAAATATTAGAAGTTGGCACCTCCACATCATTGCATTCAGTTTTTATTCACGATTTGTATAGTGTCCCAACTTTTTTGGAATCCGGTTTGTATTTACTTTGCTTCCATTTTAAAATAACTAAAATGTGCAAACAAATATTTCAAAAAAGGTGTTTTCTGTATTTTTCAGACATTGATACAAAAACGTTCTTAGCATAACCAACTTTAAAATATGAAAAACCAATATATTGATGTCCAGTTGCATGACGTTTAATGCCAGTAAGTGATCTAACATTATTTCCAGGAACAGGCTATGAATCTTTGCAGCAACAATCATTATCTTGTTTTTCTTTTTACTATGAATCCATTTCTAATATGTAGTAGATCACATCATTAATACATGTATTGTACATTTTAAATGCTGCTTAATTGTATATTTCACAACAAATACAGATATATTTAGTAAAATATTTGAAGTTCATTTTCTATTCCAGTCGGAGACTACTATTTGCACATTTTTCCATTAATTGTATATTGTTATACATAAACACAATATCTAAATAAGGACAGATATGCAACTCAATTCATATTATATTGTCATAAAAATCACTGGAAAAAAAATATTTGGTCAAGGCTATTTTGTAATGTTTATGTCAAATTACACTTCAAACAATATATATGGTAAGCAGGCTTTTATGACTGCCTCGACAAAGAAACCTTGCCTACTCTACATTATATTCAGCTTTCAAGTAAAGAAAAGTAAAAGACAAAATGACAAAGGCACAATGACATTCACTTTAAGTTAGTATTAGCTTATTACAACAGTGTAGTAAATTATAGGCCTATCCATTCTTGCATAATATGGTAAAGCCATCAATTTTAAGGAATTCACAGTAGTATATAAAGTTATTGTCATTTTCAGCCAAGGTAATAATACAGTACATCAAAGGTTTTTAATATGGTAGTGTTATGACTCTAGACCGCTATGATATGTGCTTACTTACTTTCAAGTAACCATTGCCAGTGTAATATGTCAATCCAGATACATATGCACATTGGAGTCTACTTGGCCCTCAACAGTGACAGATATTCCACACACCTGGACAGCATAGTTACATCTGACACAATACAAAATAATGACTAGTGATGAGCGAATCGAAGTCCACGAAGTGGATCGCTCCAAATCCAAAATGTGATCCAAATTTCAGGATAAATTTGGTTCGCCGGAAAAAAACAATTTCTTCGTGCTTCACCTGATCCATTTGCCCCCGATGGACTGGCAGCCACCATCTTTCTTGAGATCTCGGCAAAAATCCAGTGCATGGTGACATTTATTTTATGGTTCAAACTTTGTTTTATTAAAGCAGAAAAATAAATGATACAGCAAAGCATATCAAAATACAAAAATACAAGCAGGGTACAATTATTGGCTAAAAATAAGACTTAAAAGTACCAAAAGACAGAGTAACCTATACCGGATATGACCGTACAGAAAATAGACTGTTGGTTCCAGTCAAGGGAGTACAGATAGGGCACGTACCCTTAAATAATTGGCCTAACATATACACTGACAGGGGCACAGGACGATAAAAAGAAAAACAAGGACACGACAGATACATAAGGCAAGGGAAGGAAAGGGCTAAGAAATGGAATAAATATGTCACAGTTAGCACATTAGGAGCTACTAATGGGTATGGCGCCAGTGGTCAACCAACCTGAAAAGGAGGTAGAGGTGCGGAATTGGTTCCATGGGTCCCAGGTCCTCCAGAATGCCGAGGTAGTGTCTCGATCAGAGGCACCCAGTTCTTCCATATAAACTAGAACGTCCATAGAATTGGACCAGGTGACTCTTAAAAGACTCTTGGTTGATTGCCATTGACGGGGAATTATCTGTCTCATGGCTAAAATAAATAACCGTAAAGCCCCTTTCTTAACCTGAGAGATCCGACCTGGGAGAATGGATAAGAGAGCTAGAGATGGATACGGGGTAATAGCAGTTTTGTATAGGTGATTGTATAGAGCAAAGACATCCCGCCACAGGGGAGCCACTCCTGGACAATCCCACCAGATATGTGTCATTGTACCAGTTGCTGCGAGACACCTCCAGCAAAGATCTGATACCGAGGGGTAGAACTGGTGTAATCGAACTGGGGTCCTATACCATCTGGTGAGAATTTTATAGTTGAGCTCCTGTAGATTACAGGAAACAGACAGCTTGCGTGTAAAGATAAGAGATCGAAACCATTGGTCTACCGAGAAGGTGGAGCCCAGTTCTGATTCCCAGTCTGACATAAATTTAGGTTTAGCTCTGTGAGAACCAATGGAAGAACCCTCAGTCTCCCAAGAGTTCAACATGGCATAAAAAAGAGATATAACGTGTCCGGGTGCAGAGCCAGGGAGTTCCGTAACTGAAAATAAAGAAACCAGCGCCCAGGCATCGATGGTATAATATGAGAGATGTCTTCTAAGGGGAGCAGACCGGTCTGAGTGCATATGTCTTTTATTCGGATTGTGGAACCACTTTGGGACCCGAGTGCCGAAAGTTGGTTAAGGCCAACAGGTAAGCTTGGGTGACCTGTAAGAACTGTAAGGGGACCCAGAGCGTGTATAATGTTGAGTTTAATGGCAAATTTACTCCAAAATCTAGCTAAAAATTAAAGGAGCACCGGGGAATGCGAGTCAGGCAGTGAATTCAGGGAAGCAGGAGGGAGCCAAAAAATACCAGTAGCTAGGTGGGGAGCCATTTCATGTTCAATATCAACCCATAGTTTAGAGGAGCGGCTGTGATGAAGATCTAGAACACAGTTCATAACTGCCGCTCTGTAATATGTGAGGACATTTGGCAATCCTGTACCTCCTGAAGATTTAGAACGAGACAATAAGCTGTAGTCAAGCCTAGCCCTGGACGTCCTCCAAACAAAAACCGATATCATTCTGCTAAGTCTAGTGAAATAAATAATGGGAATGTTGCTTGGGATCGTCTGGAACAAATATAGAAGGCGCGGCAGGGTATCAATTTTAACGGCATTAATCTGTCCGAACCAGGAAATCTGAAGTGAGGCCCATTTCTGAATGCTGGACTCAATGGATTTAAACATGGGTAAGTAGTTAAGTTTAAACAGGTGCGACAGGTTCACCGGGATAAGAACACCCAGATATTTAATGGAGTGCAAGGCCCACCGAAAGGAGAATGAGTCCTTAAGGTAAACCGTTTCTCGATGGGGTAGAGTGACATTTAGGATCTCCGATTTCTGTACATTAACTTTAAAGTTGCTAAGGTGACCAAAAAGATCGAACTCCTGAAGGACCGAGGGGAGTCCTATTCTGGGAGAGGTTAAGTACAACAGTAAATCGTCTGCAAACAGGGATAATTTATGTTCCGTATTACCAAGTCTAACACCTGAAATGGAGGAATTCGAACGGAGAGCATTCGCAAGGGATTCCATCACTAATATGTACAGGAATGGCGATAGGGGACACCCCTGATGAGTACCGTTTCGGATATCAAAAGGAGCAGACAGAAGACCATTGACACGGACACAGGCCGAGGGTGAGGCATATAGAGCTAATATCCTATGGATCATTCTGTCTCCCAAACCTATGTGGCACAGAGTTTCCTCAAGGAACCGCCAGTTTACCCTGTCAAATGCCTTTTCCGCGTCTACATTGAGAAGGCACAAGGGCACTTTGTGTAGTTGCGATCTCACAATCAGTCCCAATGTTTTGAGTGTATTGTCGCGGGCTTCACGATTTGGGACGAATCCAACTTGTTCCCTATGGATACAACACGGTATATAAGGATGGAGTCTCAGGGCCAGGAGCTTGGCATACAGCTTGAGGTCCACATTGAGCAAGGAGATAGGTCTATAGTGGGAACATACCATAGGGTATCTAGATGGTTTTGGAATGACCGTGATGTGCACCTGGAGAGCTTGACGTGTGAAGGTGCAATCCTGTGAGATGGGTAAAAGGGTTAACTCTTCCCTAAGAATTTTGTAGAAACGTGAGGTCATCCCGTCTGGTCCTGGGCATTTCCCATTTTTCAAATCCTTGATGACAGTTCCCAACTCAGAGGGGGTAAAATCGTCGTCTAACGTGGCAGTAACTGTGTTGGGCATGTGGGTGGGGCCGAATTGGGATAGATAGTTGCATATGTCTTCTGTGTGCGAAGGCTCTTGGGCTGTACCCGTTGACTGAAGATGATACAGGGAAGAATAATACTCAGATGTGATATCTACAGGGTTATGTACGGAACCCCCAGATTGTGTGTTAATTTAGGGCACATGAGTTAGCGACGTTCGAGGATGTAGTGCTCGGGCTAACCAACTACCACATTTATCCCCATACTCAAAAAAACGTGCCTAATTTTGTCCCTGATACACAGTGATTTCTGGTTCAAAATTTGGAGTATTTGCTGTTGCACGAGGGAAATGTCTGACTTTAGGACATCCGATGGGGAGGTCTTATTTTGACTTTCCTTCTGAGCAAGGTCCGATAAGAGAGATCTCAATTTATGAGAACGTTCTTTTTTCAGCCTGGTACCATGGGAAATAAATATGCCCTGCAGTACGCATTTGAGAGCCTCCCATTTCAAAGGGGGGCTGTCAAATCCGTCCGGTGGTCACTACCAAAATCGGAAATCGCTTTCCTAATGTCCGTTAAGCAAGTGAAGTCTGATAGTAGATTATAATTTAATCTCCACGAGAAAGGACGTGGGCAAGAGGTATGAGGTGAAATAAGGCCATATACAGGGGCATGGTCAGACCATAAACGAGTGTCAATGGAGCATTTAGGATCAGAATCCAACAGCTGCTGTGAAATAAATATGTGATCAAGTCTGCCATAACTATTGTGAATTGGGGAATGAAAGCTATAGTCCCTATTACCTGGATGCAATATACGCCACAGATCTACCAATCGAAGAGCCATGAGATCAGATTTAAATCTGCGAAGAGAACTCGAGGAGGCCAAGGACCTACCAGAAGAAGAATCCATCATCGGGTCCATCACCAGGTTGAAATCGCCTCCAAGAATAATCGGGGAGCCATCTGCAAACTTGGATAGTTTTTCCAAGATCTTGGATCCAAAAGTAATCTGCCCCTGGTTAGGAAAATAAAGTTAGCAACAGTAATAACAGAATGGTCAACCGAGAGCTTAAGAAAGAGAAACCTGCCTTTAGAGTCCACCTCAGAGGATAAGACCGTATGACGGAATGTTTTGTGTAGCCCTATGGAGACACCTCCAGACCTTGTGGTGGGATTGGGGCCATGGAACCAAGTTTGATAGTATCTATTGGTACATTTGGGCACAGCATCGGTCTTAAAATTAGTTTTCTAAATCATGGTAATCATGACTTTCTTCTTGTGAAGACGGTATAATATCTGGCTGCATTTCTCGGGTTTGTTAAAACCCCGGACGTTAAAGGTACAAAATGATATGGGCGCCATCTTGCATAAAAAGTGTGGGGTCAAGGTATGAATCATGGAATCCATTCCCCAACATCAGAAAGGTAATTAAGGGAGGGCTAGAGAGACACAAGGTAGGGGAGACAGAAAAACAAGCACACACAAACAGACAGATACACATATATTAAGAAAGAAGAAGAAAGGAGAAGAGAGGAAAAAAGGAAAGGGAAAAAAAAGGGGAGAGCCAACAACGTTAGCTCAGTAAGCCCCAAGTAACGTCCGTGGTCACTAGCGGTGGTAAACGCCGCAGTCCCTAGGTGGGGTAGGGAGAAGACAAGGACTGGGAAACCTCCCTACTTAACTCCAGCTAGTTGAAAAAAAAGAATATCATTGCAACATACAACAGGACAAATGTATAAGCGGGTCAGAAAGACCCAACAATAGAAGAAACAGTATGCAAATACAGCAATAACAATGCAGAATGCTAAAGTGTGCAGAAGGGTGTAAACCCCTCAAATGTGCGAACTATGCAGCACGGATATCGCCGACAGTCAATCGTCAGGATCAGGTGTGTGTCTAGAGGGCCTCTTCTGTTTAGGCATAGTCGTCTGCCATCTTTCTCTCTGTGGAATGGAGACGGTTGGTCTGGAACACGGCCAGTCAGGTAGCTCCAGGAGTGGAAGATCAAAGGCGGCTCGAAAGCTAGGAAGGTCATCTAGAGACTTGAACACCGCTGATTTCCCCTCTTTAGTTGCAGACAGTTGGAATGGGTATCCCCATCTGTATGGTAAATCTTTAAGCACCGCCAAAAGTGGTTTCAGGGCTTTACACAACTGCAGAGTGCGTCTCGCCAGATCTTGCAATATTATGATCTCCTTGTCAGCATGTACAGTTTTTCCCGCACTTCTGGATGCTTTAAGGATAGCCTCCTTGTTTTTGTAGAAGTGTATCCAACAGATGACATTGCGGGGGCGGTTAGGGTCACCCAATTTAGGACCCAAGGCTCTATGTATGCGATCAATTTCAAGGGAATGTCCCGGATCTCTGGCCAGTAATGTATTAAAGAAGGAAACTGCCCACTTTTCCAGGTCTTGCGGAAGAATAGATTCAGGGAGCCCCCTAATGCGTAGATTATTTCTCCTGTTTCTATTCTCCATATCATCTAAGTGAGTGAGGATATCTTGTATCTGGACCGAGTGTGCCTGGATAGCTTGCTGGTGAGAGTCCAGGACCAGTAATACTTGGTCTTGTACAATTTCCACCTCCTCCACTCTCTGGCCTACCTGTTTAAGGTCATGCTGTAAGGCCTCAATGTCCCGTTTGTGGGATGATTCCAGCCTTGTGAACAGGGCCTCCATTTCTTGCCTGGTGGGGAGGGATCTGAGGTGAACTTTCCAGTCCCAATCCTCATCATCACCCGGTGGGACTGGGGAGCCTCCTGACCTGGAGATCATGGCTTGGGAGCAGCGGTTCCTAGGAGAAGAGCTCTGCGCTGCGGCAGGGGTTGACCCCGTAAACGAGGGCGATGAGGGCCGATGAATTGGGACTGGCTGCCATGGCATATGAGGCCGGAGAGCTGACGAGGGTACCCCTTGCTGGCTGTGGGGTGGCCTGGTCTTGTGAATCTGATCCCTTGTGGCGCGAAGGAGACGCCGCTCTGCGCTGTCTCGACGCCATCTTGGGAGATTCGTCTGCCTTGTGGTTCTCGTCTAACTGGCTGGGTGAAGCAAAGAAGTGGGAGATAGCCCCCGATTTGCGCTGGGTCAGAGCAGGGGTAGATGAGGGTCTCCTCCTGTGTCTTTTCATGGAGCTGGTGAGGGCTGTTTAAGCTGGAGTTGTTCGGGAGCCTAGGTAAGACGTGTCTCACTCCGCCATTGGCAAGCTCCGCCCCCCTTTATTTTTATTTTATACTGTCTTACTTATATCAGATGCCATGATCAATTTTGACCGTGGCATCTGAGGGGTACAATGACGGGGAGCGGCACAGCCATTGCTCCCTGTCATTGCACTCACTGCTTACAAAGAAATGTGCTTCCTCACGAAGCAGATTTTTTTTTTATAAAATCCGGTGAAGCAGCCAAATTGAATTTTTTAATAATCAAGTAAGTTATGAGTATACTTGGAAAGCAATGTTTTATAGTAATACTGTATACTGTATTGTGTGAATGATTGATGGGGTTAATCAAGCAAGACTTTTTTTTAGGGGTGAGCGAATCCAGCTTTGGATCCAAGATCCTAAGTCCTTTTGTTGCACAACTTTGTTTTAATGCTGTACAGAGACCTGTCTCCATTCATGCACATGTTTCTGCTTGACAAAGGGCTTGGTCAATAATAGCTCTGTTTTGACAGTGCACACAACTGGACTAATAAAAATAGATTTAAATAATAAAGCAAAAATGGAGTGTATGTGTACAGATTAGAGATGCGTGAACCGTATCCCACGAAGTGGAATTTGATGTGAATTTCAGGATAAATTTGATTAGCCTCAAAGCCGAATTTCCTCACGAATCGATTTAACCTGAAATAGTGTAAAAAACTAAAATTCATACTTACCTCATCCATTTGCTCACTACGGGCAGCCAGCTGTCATCTTGATTGAAGATCTTGGCAGAAATCCCATGTGTGGTGACGCCGCGCAGGATTTCACGCCAGATCTTCAAGCAAGATGGCGGTGGCCGGCCCATCGCGAGCAAATGGAGGCGGTAAGTTTTTATTTATTTTTTATGTTAATTTTCAAGGGACCTCCTTCTCAAGCGTCATCATGATGTGTCACCATTTTCATTTAAATATTTGTTGCAAAACGGAGTGCTACTGCTCCCTGTCTTGAATGAAGTTGCCCAGAGAGAGACACCGACTGAGAGCAAGGGTGAATGCATGAAGAAACCGGCACACTGAAATGAACCTGCAGCGAGGTGGAGCAAGCAAAATGGACTAAGGTTTTACAACCCTGTGTTCAATATAAATGTTTTACCTTTTTTCATCAAATAAAAGGACACTAAGTTAATATATTCCTGGTTATATATAACATGGACAGTGGAAGTCCAAATAATAAGGATAAAGTCTAGCCACTAATAAAATTCAATTAAGAGTCTATATAAAATGTCCTAATTTTCCTTTATTTTGCTGCCAAACATAACTTGACCTCTAAGCGTATGGTCGCAGTATCAAGTAATTTGTTAGATTTCACAAATTCCATTTTACATTTACACAATTTGACCTACCTCTATAAATTTGTGCTTAGGGCAATGGTAAAATTAGAGGGTGGAAGGACTGTAAGCCGTTAGTTTAAAGACTTATCCCTCCATGAATCCTTAATGTCTTGTCTACTTATATCTCTTTTCATTTTACTTTACTAACGTTAGATTAGGGATAAATTATACAAACAGAGTGCTAGACTATTAAAATTACAACCAAGAAACATTAATTGATATTGTCATATGTCTTTGCACATTTACATGTCTTCTGGTATTTTTAAATACAGAGTAACATTACGTACACTTACTTGTCAGGTTGAATTTGTTAAACAATACATTAAGTGTATTCATATTCATTAAACTTTATTCAGGTACGACTTATACTGTTGTTCATATAGTTTATGCACATATGTAATGTCTTTTTAAGGAATATCACTTGTAAGGAAATGTTTAGATGGTATGTAGTAACAATTGATTTAGATGAAGTTTCAAATATAAATGTAAATACATATTTTAATCACATTTTTATTGAATTGTTATTTCTAAACAGGTATGTGGTAACAAAAATGTGCAAGCATAATTAAAGCTTGCTGACTGATTATACTCAACTACTACAGATCCATCCCGCAGCGTGCAACATGTCAAATAAGAAATCAATAATATTCTATATTAGTAACTACTACATTTTTCATGGGAAAAAACCACCTAACAATTGTTGTGTAACAGCATCCAGGGGTACTATAGAGCATCCCTTGTAGTTTATGTATTTGTTTCTCCGACCGGAAGTGTAAACTAAAATATATAGAATAAAGATATAAAAAACATTCAATTGTAATTGTAAACTAAAATATATAGAATAAAGATATAAAAAACATTCAATTGTTTTAAAACTCTATAATACAGGCACATTATTGCATCATAACAATAGTCTCAAAAATTATGTGAGGTTCTAAGGACATTAAAGTGTAACTGCCATTTCACTACCAAACATGAAATTTCTAACATATGTGATGATGAAGGGAAGATATTCATGAAGCTGCATTTTTCAGCTAATTTTACCTTTCTGATGTCTGTATTCAGCCCTTAGCAATCATATTTCTCTGTGCCTCTATTTCAGCAACTTTCGAAGATGGACTCTGCTGCTCCTCCTATGATGATCTTTGCCCTTCCTTGAGGCCATCCTGTATTTCCCTCACTTCCCATAAGACCTTGCTCTCCTCACATGCACTAGCAGGACCAATCAGAACGCAGATAACTTTCCACAGTACCCAGAGCAGTGTGTATCCTCACATACAGCTAACCAGATACAAGCCCTGCAATTGCATTAAATTAGTAAGCATTTCTTTTAACCTCTAAATAGCCAGTTGTCCCTAATTCTCTTCCAGACTGACAGGGAGCTTTAGCTGCTTATATCTCTGGTTTGGTACCAGCTAGAAATATGCTCTTTATTGTCTGAAAGCTTACATTCCAAGCTTTCAAAAAATACCAGAATGACATAAATCTGTTCAGTACAGGGGAAGATATCAATGATAGAAATCGGGATGCTGTGAATGAAGCTGAAAGTAAAAGCAGATTTTTCCCGCGATTATTCCCACTCTATTTCGAACAGTGATTTCTCCTCTGTTGCTTGGACTAGAGCTGGTCTTATATGAAAGCCTTGACTGTCAGCTTTCAAACAAGACCAGTTGTATATTTCTAGCTACTACCATTGAGAAGATATCACCATCTAAAGCAGCCCTCCCCCTCCACTTTCTGCCTCAGCCCAGCTCCAGGCTGTCAGGGCTGAGCTCCTCCTCCCAGAGCTCTTCCGTCTCTTGTTATAATACTGAGAAGACGGACTGCACATGGAAACACTGTGAGATGAGAGCTGCTGAATAGGAAAGTAGCATGCATTTGTGGGAGTTATTAGCAGGTAAAACTGAAAATGATCAAATTTTAAATCACAAAAGCACTTATACAGCAGGGTGTACTATACCATTAGGGAATACAAAATGAATCAGCAGTTACACTTTAAAATGTGACTGCAATCTAGTTGTTTAAAATCAGCTTTCATAAGCAGCAGATTTTGTTGCAGAAGATTTTACGTAGTTGAAAGCTAGTTCTATTCACTTGAATTGAGCATGCAGAAATCCATGTGCTTACCTCCAAAACAACCCCATTCAATTGAATGAAACTGGTTTTCAGTTGCAGATATTTTTGTGCAATAAAATCTGCTACGTGTGAAGGCACCCTATTAAAGAAAAACACATTAGGGGAGATTTATCAAAATTGGTGCAGAGGAAAACTGGCTTAGTTAGCATAGCAACCAGTCAGATTCTACTTGTCATTTTTCAGAGCTCCTTTAGAAAATTAAAGGAGAAATCTTATTAGTTGCTATGGGCAGCTAAGCCAGTTTTCCTAAAGCCAATTTTGATAAATTCCCCCCATTTGGACAGATTTACTAATAGTGGTCCAAGTATCACCAATATGCAGTGCCTTAAAGGGATTGGCCAGTTTTCTATATTGATGACTTATCCTCAGTATAGGTCATTAGTATCAGATCGACGGGGGTGATGGGAATTGATCAGCTATTTGCTAAAAACACAAGTAGTTCCGTGAAAAAAAATGAAATACATTAATAAAAACTATTCACAGATTATTTATAGGGTGTTGACCACCAGATTTTAAACATACTTAAAAGTTGAAATTAAAAATGTAATAAAAAAAAATGCTGCAAGAATATGGCTTAACAAAGGATTAAAAGTGAAGATTTTTAAATTTTGAGGAAGGCAGTCTACATATTTTTTGCCACAAATTTGAAAATGGAGTCGTAAAAATGAGCAACATTTTGATCACATTAAAGCTGGTATAATTTGCAAAAAAATATATATCTATGGATTACACTAGCACGGGTTGTGGCTGGCATGCTAATGCTGTCCAGATTATATTACTCCATTCGGCTCCTGATGAAACAATCAATTGTGTAGAACGTGTTGATTGAGAATTATGACGTATCCTGGGTCCCTAGCAGCCTATTACATTTTTTTTTTGCTTTTCAGCACTGTATGGTGAATACTTTGTGCTAGCCTTGGTTTCATACAACCCGGAGTGGTTTTGGAAGGTTTTTACTGTAGCAATTGTGCTGTTAACGAGCTATGGTCCAGACGGTGACTCTAGTACCTCCTAACAGAAAAAATCAATTCTAAACACGCTAGAAATGCTTTCTATATGTATAAATAAACAATAATGCAACACCTTTTATTTTAATTTTTTTGGGGCTCCCTCTTTTACCAGTACTGTGCTTGAATAGTTACTGCTTGGGGGCATATCAACGGTTCTCCAGGCCCCCCTCTCATCATCTGCTTATTAGACCTCCTAGCACGTTTCTCCAAACCATGTATAACTTCTCAGTCTGATTGTTCCCTGTCCACTACAAATTCTAGCATTCTGGCTTTTGCTAAGGTCCCATGGAATCATAATCACTTCCTTGAACCACCATATGTATTGACTCATACTGAGAGGTTGCTGTCCACAATGATGTTCTTGTTTTTCATGATAGATGGGTTGTCTAAGATCAGTGCCTTCCGCAGTGCACCTGCAGGCTTTAGTTTTCTACATTTGCGCTGGTGTGAAAGTGCTTGTGATGGGCAATGAATATGGCATTAATAATGATGACGTTAATTGTGGGAGTAACTAAGTGTATGTCTGGGAGGCAGAATTTAAGAAAATTGACAGGTTTATGTGATGTGGTACAGAATTGCAGTAAACATACTATAAAGGGTTGTAAATTAAAGAAATTGCTCATGTTTGTATTGGGATACATTTTAAAAATAAACTTACTCTCGGAAACCCCTTTAATAGTGTAAGAAGTAAGATGTAAATTCATACAGTATATGAAATGGCTAACCTAAGCACATACTTAAAGTCAACATGATTAAAATATAGATAACATTTTCTGTCACGAAAAATTATGTAGATTCTTAAAGTATTGCTCAGTGTTCTGCGCTCTGTACTGTCTTTCAGAACTTTACATCAAAAAGTAATTACAGAAAATTACATAGAAATTACTTATCTGACTGAGGCTCCCAGTCAGTCAAAGGTTTACCGAAAAGACTCCTTCTAAAAAAAATTCAGATTGCAGTGAATACATATATAGATGTTTGTAAGCACATGCTCACATAGAAATCAGCTTTTTAGCAGCAAATTTTTTTTTTTAAAAACTGTCAAATATTAAAACGTTGTAAAAAAAAAAAAAAAAAAACTTTAGTTAACCCCAAAAGCCAATATGTTCAGCAGAAATATTATTGAAAGTGATAAACCCAGTTTAGCATTTTGCAGACAATGTGCCTGAGTGTAACTTTGCACTAGTGTTTGTTTGTTTGAGTCATGACTTCAAATGGAAAAAAATGATGAATATTCTAAAAAAACTAATATATAGCACTATATTGAATATAGTGCTATATATTTGTTTTTTAGAATATTCGTAATTTTTTTCCATTTGAAGTGAAAACATGATTCCTCCCTGCTAGTGTTGAGCGAGCATGCTCAGGCGAACTGCTGTTCGGCTCGAGCATTGCTATGCTCGGCACATGACAGTACTCGGCTGAGTAAAACATGTGCTCGAGCGCCATGCTCGAGTCCCCTTTCCACACGTTTTGCGGCTGCTATGCAGCTAATAAACGTTCAGGTAAGTAATGCCCTCACTGTAATGCCAGTAGCCATGTTGGCTACTGGCATTACAGTGATTGGCTGGCCGGAACACGTCATCGGGTGATATATAGCACCCAATGACGCATGTTCGGCTCATTGCAAGTCAGGGAGAGCTGCTCTTAGAAAGGGACAGATAGTGTAGAGAGTGTGATCACAAGATTCACAATCTATTTACTTGAAAAACTTTTTAAAGACCCAAAAGTCATTTTAAGGACTATTGTGTGTGGTGGCAGCAATATAATATAGCAATACATTTTTTTGGTTTCCATCATTTTCAATACTGTTTCTATAGAGGGTGTCTGCAGTGACTTGTGACATCTGTGCAATACCTTCTGTGTGTCAGGGCCAGATATAGGAAAATTATAAGTGAAAACTATTATGTTTGGTTCCAATAGTCAGAGACTATAAATCCTGTTTCTGGTCATTTTTCTTATTGTATTAAAATATAACTTTTATTTCTCTTTTATTAAACAAACATTGCCACAAAAACATAAAGAAAGTTTAAAAATACATATGGAGGTCAATAGGGTATTGGGGCTAAGGGTATACTGTCACTACTTGTCAGTAGGTCAGATGATATTAGACTTATATCTCTGACAATGGAGTGCAGATAGTTTGTGTCTGTAATGTCGGCCGACACCAGGCACTCTGTGACTTATACTGCACTCTATCCGATTGTAACCCTACCTAAAGTAGGTTTGTCCCAGTGTCTGATCTGTGCTCAGACACTGTTAGTGGCAACTGCCACCCGCACTTAACTCTTTCAAACAGCCCCTATAGTGTACAGGTGTACACAGCGTCTGCAGTTCGCCGTGCTGTTATTCATTCATTTGCCCTGCCATAATTTTTAAAAAGGCTAAAGATGCAGCTCCCCCGACATGTTTCACCACGAGATGCGGCGTCTTCAGGGGGATAAGGAGCTACTATCAACACGAGCGTTACGTTTGAAAGGTCCTTTATACCTAAGGGGTGGTTCTCACCCTGTGTGTAGCCTATGAAAATCTAACTCATGTTGACACAATTGCAAATGGGCCAATCCAGTGCGGTTTGTTCGATCACGATGGGCTGATTATGGGCTAATCACATTAATACTTGTGCGCTTGCGTCCGATACTTAGTCTTTTCCTGCTACAATTATTAAATGCGCATGCGTCAAGACTTCGGATTTTTCGCCTCTCTACCTACGAGGCCTAAGTGCACATGCGTAAGTACTTAGAACTTTCTCTCAGGCTCCAGTGATTAGAGGCGCATGCGTCGGGACTTCAAATTTTAAACATCTAGGTCTAAGAATCGTCAACCCGCATGTGCTAATACTTAGAATGTTCCCGTCCGAAGTTTACACTGAAAGCTGGATACTTGGTTTCACCAAGTGAGCGCGCATGCGCCCATACTTTAAAGAATGCAACCAAATCCGGTAGCCTAGACGCCTGCACAGGTACTTAGTGATTAGATATATTTTACAATACCTAGATACGTTCTGTCCGAATGTCAGATACGCACATGTCCGGACTTAGGCTAGACATGCTATATATTTTTGAAGCGCCTACGCTGGACCTTAGAATGTTCATTCTTTTAGGATCCGGTATGATGGCATCTGCCCTAGTTCTTTTTACCAGTGGGGTGCTCTCTGATGTATATCCATTGGCTACCAATATCCTGATCTGTATTCCGTTATATCAAATGCATATATACGCTGGATTGATAGTTCTCTTATTGCGTATATCCTGATAGATAATATAAAATGCTAGGCCTTAATCACATCTAGTTATATGCCAATAGATTTACCACTTGTACCAATTTGGAGCGCCTCATATATTTTTCACTTCATGTATTTTATGTTTGACTGTATCTAATTACAATTGTATAATGGTGACTTTGGTAGGGGACCACATGCTGCCCTTATTATCACTGTTTTTTAAAAGCCACATATTTTCGTCATCTGGATATTTATGCCCTTTAAATTTTCATGCTTCTGAGCTTACTTATTTATTATTACCTTATGTAAGATCATTTTTACTGAAAAAGAGTAGATAATTAGCCAGTTGCTCTCTCAGGTCATGGGATTATCCCATGGGACCAACCCCGGTAATCTATCTTTTATTATTTTATATTATTTTTTATATAAATGCAGTGAAAGTAAATCCTTTGTTCAGTCCATTCGGGCTCATGGTATTCAGCCTCTGTATCCGCCTTGCTTCACTCTGCAAGAGCTTCCTATCCAGATTACCTCCTCTGGGGCCCATACTCAGTCTCTCTATGCCCCCAAAACGTAGGACTGTTGTATTGTTGCCATGCACATATTTTATATGTCTGGCAATTGGTGTGTCCTTCCCTGTTTCTATTGAGCTCATGTGACCTGAAATACGGCGCCTCAATTCCTGGATAGTTTTGCCCACGTAAATTTTAGGACATGGACAAGATGCTATATATATAACTCCTCTTGTCTTGCAGGTGATCAATTGTCTGATCACGTATTCTTTTCCATCACCAGGGTTTGTGAATTTTTTAATATGTGGAACGTATTTGCAAAAGGAGCAATCCCCACATGGTGTTGATCCACAGTATTTTTCTCTAATCATATTTTTTTTGGTTCCTTTTTCATTCAGGTGGCTGTGTACTAGATGGTCTTTTAAGTTGGAGCCTCTTCTATAAGTGACGCTTGGATTGACGGTAAGTATTTCTCTAAGGTCTCTGTCTGTATAATGTGCCAGAATTTTTGCAATATACTGTATATTTCTCTATTATACCCATCAAACGTTCCAATACATCGAATAGTCTCATTTTTCTTAGGGGGGATAGTTTTAAGTAGTTCATCCCTATTTATACTTTTTGCTCTATTGTAGGCTCTTTTTAGAGGGGCTGCAGGATAACCTCTTTTTTTAAAACTCTCATAGAGATGTCTGCTCTCTTTTTCGAAGGTTGCCTCATCAGAGCAATTCCTACGAGCCCTCAAATATTGGCCTGTAGGTATTCCTCTCTTGAGTGGCGGAGGATGCCAACTCATCCAATGTAGGTAACTATTTGTGGAAGTTGGTTTTCTGTATACCTCAGTACTAAGATGTCCGTTATTTATAATTCTTATTTTCAAATCCAAAAACACAATTTCTCTGTCCTGTAGTTCATACGTAAATCTCATTCCTATATTATTTGCATTCAAAACCTTGGCGAATTCCCTAAAAAGTGTTTGTCCACCATCCCAAAGGATAAGGATGTCGTCTATATACCTGCCCCAAAATATAATGTGGCAGGTATATGACAACATCCCCTCCGTGAAAACGGTGTCATTTTCCCACCACCCCGAAAATAAATTAGCATTAGTGGGGGCACAAGATGTCCCCATAGCGGTCCCATTAATCTGTTTGTAATATTTTCCTTGAAACATAAAAAAGACCCTACTATCTCTACCTTCTACGCACTCCCCAAGGTGCACAAAAATAAAATCTTAATCCGAGGTAGACCGATAGTATCTGGGAATGAAAACTTGACGCAGGGGATTAGTGAGTACGTTGATCAAATATTGAGGCCTTTCGTGACCACCTTATCATCTTATATTAAAGACACTAAAGACCTCTTCCTGAAAATCAATGATATGACAATGACATCAAATACTATATTAGCCAGCCTGGACGTCGAATCCCTGTATAGTAACATACAACACTCACTTGGTCTAAACGCAGTTCACCAATTTCTCAGCACAAAAAGTAGCAATTTTCACCATCACAATCACTTTGTAATATCTATTTTAGAATTTGTTTTAGAGCACAATTTTTTTTATGTCTCTTTAAGTCACACCACAGATTTTCAATTATATTCAGGTCTGGGGACTGAGATGGCCATTCCAGAACGTTGTACTTGTTCCTCTGACACTAAACTGTGTAAAGTAATTAACACTGAAGAGGACAGTATACTACTACAGAGGGATCTGGATAGATTGGAGGCTTGGGAAGATAAGTGGCAGATGAGGTTTAACACTGACAAATGTAAAGTTATGCACATGGAAAGGAATAATGCAAGTCACCCGTACATACTAAATGGTAAAACACTCGGTAACACTGACATGGAAAAGGACCTAGGAATTTTAATAAACAGCAAACTAAGCTGCAAAAAACAGTGTCAGGCAGCTGCTGCCAAGGCCAATAAGATAATGGGTTGCATCAAAAGGGGCATAGATGCCCGTGATGAGAACATATTCCTACTACTTTACAAATCATTAGTCAGACCACACATGGAGTACTGTGTACAGTTCTGGGCTCCAGTGAACAAGGCAGACATAGTAGAGCTGGAGAGGGTCCAGAGGAGGGCAACTAAAGCAATAACTGGAATGGGGCAACTACAATACCCTGAAAGATTATCAAAATTAGGGTTATTCACGTTAGAAAAAAGACGACTGAGGGGAGATCTAATTACTATGTATAAGGTGGTGATGGTGAGTACAATAAAGTAATTCAAGAGGGGCCTGGATGTATTTCTGGAGCTTAATAATATCACAGGCTATAGCTACTAGAGAGGGGTCGTTGATCCAGGGAGTTATTCTGATTGCCTGATTGGAGTCGGGAATATTCCCCTAAAGTTGGCTTCTACCTCACAGTTTTTTTTTGCCTTCCTCTGGATTAACTTGCAGGATGACAGGCCGAACTGGATGGACAAATGTCTTTTTTCGGCCTTATGTACTATGTTACTATGTTACTAAATGCCTTAGTGGATTTTGAGCAGTGTTTAGGGTCGTTGTCTTGTTGAAAGATCCAGCCCTGGCGCAGCTTTAGCTTTATCACTGATTCCTGGACATTGGTCTCCAGAATCTGCTGATACTGAGTGGAATCCATGCGTCCCTCAACTTTGACAAGATTCCCAGTCCCTGCACTGGCCACAAGACCCCACAGCATGATGGAACCACCACCATATTTTACTGTAGGTAGCAGGTGTTTTTCTTGGAATGCTGTGTTCTTTTTCCTCCATGCATAACGCCCCTTGTTATGGCCAAATAACTAAATTTTTGTTTCATCAGTCCACAGCACCTTATTCCAAAATGAAGCTGGCTTGTCCAAATGTGCTTTAGCCCACCTCAAGCGGCACTTTTTGTACTGTGGGCGGAGAAAAGGCTTCCTCTGCATCACTCTCGCCTACAGCATCTCCTTGTGTAAAGTGCGCTGAAGGGTTGAACGATGCACAGTGACTCCATCTGCAGCAAGATGATGTTGTAGGTCTTTGGTGCTGGTCTGTGGGTTGACTCTGACTGTTCTCACCATTTGTCGCTTCTGTCTATCCGAGATTTTTCTTGGTCTGCCACTTCAAGCCTTAACTTGAACTGAGCCTGTGGTCTTCCATTTCCTCAATATGTTCCTAACTGTGGAAACAGACAGCTGAAATCTCTGAGACAGCTTTCTGTATCCTTCCCCTAAACCATGATGGTGAACAATCTTTGTCTTCAGGTCATTTGAGAGTTGTTTTGAGACCCCTATGTTGCTACTCTTCAGAGAAAATTAAAAGAGGAGGGAAACTTACAATTGACCCCCTTAAATACTGTTTCTCATAATTGGATTCACCTGTGTATGTAGGTCAGGGGTCACTGAGCTTACCAAGCCAATTTGAGTTCCAATAATTAGTTCTAAAGGTTTTGGAATCAATAAAATGACAACAGTGCCCAAATTTATGCACCTGCCTAATTTTGTTTAAACAATTATAGCACACTTTCTGTAAATCCAATAAACTTCATTTCACTTCTCAAATATCACTGTGTGTGTCTCCTATATGATATATTTAATTGACATTTTTTATCGTAACAACCAACGATTTATACAGGAAAATCATGACGATTAACAAGGTTGCCCAAACTTTCGCATCCCACTGTATAGCAATCCCCAAGAGTGTAGTTATCCCATCCCCCAAACATGAGCCAAGACTTCATGAAGGTATAAAAACAGGAACTCTCTTTATCTGAACACACAAGCATTGATTTATACACATCTTCCAACAAGGTTACCACCAACAGGGTTTTGTAAAAACAGCCAATCACATGCATTTACAGTATTCAAACCTTCCCAGCAAATGTACACAAAATCCCCTTCCCTCTGTCTGTTACGCAATCAACAAAATACAATGAGCATTGTCTGAGACGCAATTAACTAACAAACTGGCATTGTGTGAGACGCAATCAACAAAATACAATTACCAAACGTAATGGGCTAACTTAATCACTCACAGACAGAAAACACACATTTTTCCCCGAAACACAGAAAACACCCCAAAACCCCACATATCCCCATAATGTATACATCCATGGATAGCTCTGATCTGAGTGAACAACATATCCAAAAATCACCCAGATCCAAGCATTTCATGGAAGTCACATTTGGCCGGTTGCAAGCATGGCTTTCCTGCCCAAAACAGTTCCAGAGATTTAAGCTGTGTGGCCGGTCTGTCTTCTCCTTCAAAGATTGTATGGACCATAATCCTGGGGCAAGAGGCTAGTAGCCAGGCCCCTCCAAAACCCAGTGGCGAGGTTGGTTTCGCCATAATATGCATTTGATATAACGGAATACAGATCAGGATATTGGTAGCCAATGGATATACATCAGAGAGCACCCCACTGGTAAAAAGAACTAGGGCAGATGCCATCATACCGGATCCTAAAAGAATGAACATTCTAAGGTCCAGCGTAGGTGCTCCAAAAATATATATAACATGTCTAGCCTAAGTCTGGACATGTGAGTATGATAGTAGCTCCTTATCCCCCTGAAGACACCGCATCTCGCGGTGAAACATGTCGGGGGAGCTGCATCTTTAGCCTTTTTAAAAATTATGGCAGGGCAAATGAATGAATAACAGCACGGCGAACTGCAGACGCCGTGTACACGTGTACACTATAGGGGCTGTTTGAAAGAATTAAGTGCGGGTGGCAGTTGCCACTAAGAGTGTCTGAGCACAGATCAGACACTGGGACAAACAGCACTTTAGGTAGGGTTACAATCGGATAGAGTGCAGTATAAGTCACAGAGTGCCTGGTGTCGGCTGACATTAGACACAAACTATCTGCACTCCATTGTCAGAGATATAAGTCTAATATCATCTGACCTACTGACAAGTAGTGACAGTATACCCTTAGCCCCAATACCCTATTGTCCTCCATATGTATTTTTAAACTTTCTTTATGTTTTTGTGGCAATGTTTGTTTAATAAAAGAGAAATAAAAGTTATATTTTAATACAATAAGAAAAACGACCAGAAACAGGATTTATAGTCTCTGACTATTGGAACCGCATATTTGACCTCCTTGGTCTAGTAGGTCATTTGGAAATATTACTAATATATGTTTTCCATCAATTTCAATACTTTTTCTATAGAGGGTGTATGCAGTGATTTGTGACATCTGTCCAATACCTTTTGTGTGTCTGGGACAGAGATAGGAAAAATATAAGTGCAAACTGGTATATTTTTTCCATCATTTTCAATACTTTTTCTATAGAGGGAAAAATATAAGTGCAAACTAGTACAGATGTAGCAGGGGTAACACACACACTCTTAACTCAAATTTCTTACACATAATTTATCACTTTATCTTGAAACAAAAGCCATTGAAAAGCAATTGCTTAACGCATTTAGTTGCATTTAGTTTGGATAATATGTCTCATAAAGCATGTGTGTTAACCCTGCTACATCTGTATATATTTTCCCATCATTTTCAATACTTTTTCTATAGAGGATGTCTGCAGTGACTTGTGACATCTATGCATTACCTTCTGTGTGTCAGAGCCAGAGATAGGAAAAATATAAGTGCAAACTAGTATATTTTTTCCATCATTTTCAATACTTTTTCTATAGAGGGTGTCTGCAGTGACTTGTGACATCTGTGCATTACCTTCTGTGTGTCAGGGACAGAGATAGGAAAAATATAAGTGAAATCTATTTTCCTTTTTCCATACTTTTCCATACTTTTTCCATATACTGTGCTTGCTGTGAACTGTGACATCCAAGCTACATCTTGTGTGTCAAGCATGCATATAACATTTAATATGAAGAAGGCGAGCATTAAGGGATGGGGAAGTGGCAGTGATGCTTATGGTTCACACAGAGGCCGTGGCCCTGGGCGCGTTGAAACTGTGCATGCTGCCAGAGCACAAGAAAAACAATCATCCACGATACCTAGCTTCATGTCTCAGTTTGCAGGGCGTCACAGGACAAAACTATTGAAGTCAGAACAGTGCAACCAGGTGGTCGGTTGAATTGCAGCAGATAATGCTTCCAGTCGGTTAAGCACCACCCTGACTTCCACCAAGTCCAGCCTCAGTAACCAAGAGTCAGGTCAACAGAATCCTCACCCTGATCCTCCTTCCTCCCACCATGGAGATTCTGGCCAAACAAGTGATCCCACACTCAGAAATTCAGAGGAGCTCTTTTCATTGCCATTACTTGATTTTGCCCTCTCGCCAAGCATGCTTGAAGAGAGACATAAGATCTTGTGCCCTGATTCCCAACCTCTTGAGCATCCACAGTCACAAGAAAATGGTGGTGGAGAATGGCAAATAGTGTCTAATGAGGTGGATGATGATGAGACACAGTTGCCAATTAGTCAACCGCAATTACTGTCTCAAGAGGTTGATGAAGAGGATGAGACACAGTTGTCAATCACTGAGGTTGTGGTTAGGTCAACAAATCAAGAGGATGATCAGAGTGAGGAAGTGTAAGAGGAGCTGGTGGACGATGAGGTCACTAACCCAACCTGAGAAGGTGGAAAGCCAAGCGAGGACAGCAGTACAGAGGGGGAGGGATCTGCAACACTGCAACAGGCTGGAAGAGGCAGTGGGGTGGCAAAAGGGAGAAGGCGGGTCACACCAAACGTCCCCGCAACTTTTCCACAGGACACCCCCTTGCAGAAATCTCCCTTGCCAAGGGGTAGGTGTTCCGCAGTATGGCGCTTTTTTGAGGAAAGTGCGGATGACAAAAGAATAGTAGTTTGCAACCTGTGCCACACCAAAATGAGCCGGGGCGTGAACACTAGCAACTTCACCACCACCAGCATGATCCGCCACATGGCATCCAAGTACCGTAATAAGTGGTACGAGGGCTTGGGTTCACAATCTGTGTCTGCGGGTCACACCACTGCTTCCTCTTTCCCTATGGTATGTGCTGGCCAATTGCCTGTTGAATGCGCACCTACAATCTTTTACAGGGTCAGCTCACCTTCTAAAGATTACAGCAAAGTCTTGCCTGTTGGTACTCTGGCACACATGGCTGACTTTATATTAGGCTGCCTTTCCCACGACCCACGCGTTATACACATTTTAGACAACACAGATTACTGGTTGTTCACCCTTCTTGACCCCTGCTTCAAAGAGAACTTCTCATCTCTCATTCCTTTGGTGGAGAGGACAAGCAAAACGGTGCTATACCAGAAGGACCTTGTTGAAAAATTGCTCCAAAGTTGATAGGGCAGACATCCAAATGGATCATCGCTGTCACAGGGACGTGCGATCGCCTTGGAGTCAAGAAAAGTGGCAGTAGTCCAGTCTTAGTAGCCAAGAGTCTGGTCAACACAATCCTAACCATGATGGCACACTGGGTGAATGTTATGGAGGCCGGGAGCAAATTAGCTGCTGGCACCAGACTTGCCCTCCAATAGATCAACGTTAACGTAAAGTGTACTCATTCCAATATCAGGGCCTCTTAAGAGTGCTGTATTGTTATTTATCATCACTACCTCCCCGAATCGGGAGTGGGCAATTGCTGCGTGCCTGCTGCTTTCCTTGTACGCTTGTGGGTTGTTCACAATTAGGAAAAAAAAGGTGCAAGGCAACAACAGCCAATCAGATTTCAGCCATTGACCTCCCTTGGATGTGGTAGCGGTTTATCAGGATCTCTCTCCGGCATCGAACCCTGATTCCCCGTTACCCGTGATCACCATGATAGGCGCAGAAAAGAACATCAAAAGTTGATAGGGCAGACATCCGAATGGATCGTCGCCATCACGGGGACGTGCAATCGCCCAGAGGTTATCTAGAGTCACAAATGCGGCAGCAGGCCCTCACCCCTAATGTTTTAGATGGTCAGATCAGCAGGCCCTTGCTCCCAATGATTTTGAGGGTCACCAGCAGGCCATCAATCATAATTTTTCAAGGGTGTGTATGATGCCCTCCTTTATGTGTAACAAAGGGTGTTTTGGAGTGCCGGTGCATAGGCTTAATGAGTGCAGGAGTCCCACTACCTGAACTATTGTAACACACTGTGAATGAGGCCCTCCATTATGTTATATACAGGTTGTATTGGAGTACCTTTTCCTTGTAATTTTTGGCAGCACCTGCACTTTATATACAAGAACATAAATATACAGTAAAGAATGTTTCTTAACCATTTATCTTCTAATCCGGTTTTGTGTGTTTTGTTGTCAGTCTGTAAAAATGGCTTGCTACTCGGACATCATGATTCCCAGCAGCGACCTAGGAGTCCAAGATGCATCCAGACATCCTCCCCATGCTGTTCCCAAACCATTTTGGTGGTGTTTTCATCAATTTCTGACCTTTTCCTATGAACCTATGTATATTTTTATTAATGATCTTTAAGAAGGCTTGCATAGTAAAATATCAATTTTCGGAGATGACACTAAACTGTGTAAAGTAATTAACACTGACGAGGACAGTATACTACTACAGAGGGATCTGGATTGATTGGAGGCATGGGCAGATAAGTGGCAGATGAGGTTTAACACTGATAAATGTAAAGTTATGCAGATGGGAAGGAATAATGCAAGTCACCAGTACATACTAAATGGTAAAACACTCGGTAACACTGACATGGAAAAGGATCTAGGAATTTTAATAAACATTAAACTAAGCTGCAAAAACCAGTGTCAGGCAGCTGCTGCCAAGGCCAATAAGATAATGGGTTGCATCAAAAGGGGCATAGATGCCCGTGATAAGAACATAGTCCTACCACTTTACAAATCCCTAGTCAGACCACACATGGAGTACTGTTTACAGCTCTGGGCTTCTGTGAAAAAGGCAGACATAGCAGAGCTGGAGAGGGTCCGGAGGAAGGCAACTAAAGTAATAACTGGAATGGGGCAACTACAGTACCCTGAAAGATTATCAAAATTAGGGTTATTCACTTTAGAAAAAAGACGACTGAGGGGAGATCTAATTACTATGTATAAATATATCAGGGGTCAGTATAGAGATCTATCCCATCATCTATTTATTCCCAGGACTGTGACTGTGACGAGGGGACACCCTCTGCGTCTGGAGGAAAGAAGGTTTGTACACAAACATAGAAGAGGATTCTTTACGGTAAGAGCAGTGAGACTATGGAACTCTCTGCCTGAGGAGGTGGTGATGGTGAGTACAATAAAGGAATTCAAGAGGGGCCTGGATGTATTTCTGGAGTGTAATAATATTACAGGCTATAGCTACTAGAGAGGGGGAGTTATTCTGATTAAACATAAAATGCAAATGTGATCGCACACTACATCCAGCACTCTGCCCTCCATGCTGGATGAGACATTGGTTTATATTTTGGCCAAAGCATAGTAAGCCACTCACCGCGTCAAGGTCGTCTCATGAGTGGTCCCTAACTCTTGTTCCTACCTGTTCATGGGCCATGACAGCCACACAAAATCCAGGGAATGCAGGTCAGCATGCAAGCCAAGTACACTTTGCTTGTAACCCCGTCCGGTGCCATTACAGCTTTCATCGGATCCAGGGATGCAAGTACCAACATGCATGCTGAACCCACCATATACTTCTCCTGGAGCCAGATGGCTAATGGTAGGTTCTATACAAGCAGACTCAGTTTTATACTGACTTTAAAACCAGCCTCAAGGACAGATTAACTGGTCAGGTGTGCAATGACTCCAAGGAGATCGCCACGCCTCCAATATATACTACAAAGAAAAAAATAAGGGGTTGGGTCAGCACAACCTGCCTGTAGGTGCAGATCACTATGGCGAAATACATATACAAACGGAAAATGCAAATGTGATCGCACACTACATCCAGCACTCTGCCCTCCATGCTGGATGAGACATTGGTTTATATTTTGGCCAAAGCATAGTAAGCCACTCACCGCGTCAAGGTCGTCTCATGAGTGGTCCCTAACTCTTGTTCCTACCTGTTGATGGGCCATGACAGCCACACAAAATCCAGGGAATGCAGGTCAGCATGCAAGCCAAGTACACTTTGCTTGTAACCCCGTCCGGTGCCATTACAGCTTTCATCGGATCCAGGGATGCAAGTACCAACATGCATGCTGAACCCACCATATACTTCTCCTGGAGCCAGATGGCTAATGGTAGGTTCTATACAAGCAGACTCAGTTTTATACTGACTTTAAAACCAGCCTCAAGGACAGATTAACTGGTCAGGTGTGCAATGACTCCAAGGAGATCGCCACGCCTCCAATATATATAGTATCAACAATCAACAAGCGGTTAACTGTCTGACCTTAGAAGCCATCACAGCCATGCCTACTAATGGCATGGCTGTGATTGGCCAGAGCAGCATGTGACCCAGGCTCTATATAAGCTTGAGTCACATAGCGCTGCACGTCACTCTGCTGTTGCAAGTGTAGGGAGAGGATGCTGCTGGACTTGTGATTTCAGGGAGAGAATAGGAGAGAATTTAACTCAGCGATCTACATTGAAATAGTTGTGTGGGTGCAGGGCACAATCGTTTTACCCTGCCCTAAGCCCATTGACCAAAAAAAAATAACTTTTATAATTTTGTTAGTTAGGTGGGTGGCGGCGGCGGCCATTTTATGCATGCTCAGTGCACCAGCACTGCATCTGAGCTTTTGGGACATTGCAAATAACAATTTTTTTGGCAATCTGCAACATCTGGATTAATCAGTGTACAATTTAAGCTAGAAATACACCCATCATTTTCTGGGATTTTAAAAACACACTTTTTTGCCAAAAAACTGTATTTTCCTGATCTGCAAGTGTTAAATTCAAGTTTAATATATGCAGCTTTCAATATTCTGTTGAAATTTGAAAAATAGCCATTTGGTGCACCAATATTGAATTCAGGCCTACACTGGTTCAGGCCGTGTGAGATACACCCTCTACATACAGGGGTTTGATTCAGGCATTTGAAATACAGCCATTTTCTGCAAAGAAATATTTATTTCAGGCCTACACTGGTTCAGGCCATGTGAAATACACCCTCTACATACAGGGGTTTGATGTAGGCATTTGAAATACAGCCATTTTCGGCAAAGAAATCTTTATTTCAGGCCTACACTGGTCCAGGCCGTGTGAGATATACCCTCTACATACAAGGGTGTGATTCAGGCATTTGAAATACAGCTATTTTGGGCAAATAAATATTTAATTCAGGCCTACACTGGTTCAGGCCGTGTGAGATACACCCTCGACATACAGGGGTTTAATTCAGGCATTTGAAATACAGCCATTTGAAATACAGCCATTTTGGGCAAATAAATCATTCATTTAGGGCTACATTGGTTCAGACCGTGTGAGATACCCCCTCTACATACAGGGGTTTGATTCAGGCATTTGAAATACAGCCATTTTGGGCAAAGAATTATTTAATTCAGGCCTACACTGGTTCAGGCCGTGTAAGATACACCCTCTACATACAGGGGTTTGATTCAGGTATTTGAAATACAGCCATTTGAAATACAGCAATTTTGGGCAAATAATTATTTCATTCAGGCCTACACTGGTTCAGGCCGCGTGAGATACCCCCTCTACATACATGGGTTTGATTCAGGCATTTGAAATACAGCCATTTTAGGCAAAGAAATCTTTATTTCAGGCCTACACTGGTTCAGGCTGTGTGTGATACACCCTCTACATACAGGGGTTTGATTCAGGCATTTTAAATACAGCCATTTTGGGCAAAGAAATCTTTATTTCAGGCCTACACTGGTTCAGGCCGTGTGTGATACACCCTCTACATACAGGGGTTTGATTTAGGCATTTTAAATACAGCCATTTTGGGCAAAGAAATCTTTATTTCAGGCCTACACTGGTTCAGGTCGTGTGAGATACACCCTCTACATACAAGGGTTTGATTCAGGCATTTGAAATGCAGCTATTTTGGGCAAATAAATATTTAATTCAGGCCTACACTGGTTAAGGCCGTGTGAGATACACCCTCGACATACAGGGGTTTAATTCAGGCATTTGAAATACAGCTATTTGAAATACAGCCATTTTGGGCAAATAAATCATTCATTTAGGTCTACATTGGTTCAGGCCCTGTGAGATACACCCTCTACATACAGGGGTTTGATTCAGGCATTTGAAATACAGCCATTTTGGGCAAAGAATTATTTAATTCAGGCCTACACTGCTTCAGGCCCTGTGAGATACACCCTCTACATACAGGGGTTTGATTCAGGCATTTGAAATACAGCCATTCGAAATACAGCCATTTTGGGCAAATAAATATTTCATTCAGGCCTACACTGGTTCAGGTCGCGTGAGATATACCCTCTACATACAGGGGTTTGATTCAGGCATTTGAAATTCAGCCATTTTGGGCAAAGAAATCTTTATTTCAGGCCTACACTGGTTCAGGCCGTGTGTGATACACCCTCTACATACAGGGATTTGATTCAGGCATTTGAAATACAGCCATTTTGGGCAAAGAAATCTTTATTTCAGGCCTACAATGGCTCAGGCCGTATGAGATACACCCTCTACATACAGGGGTTTGATTTAGGCATTTGAAATACAGCCATTTTGGGCAAAGAAATATTTAATTCAGGCCTACACTGGTTCAGACCGTGTGAGATACACCCTCTACATACAGGGGTTTGATTCAGGTATTTGAAATACAGCCATTTTGGGCAAATAAATCTTTATTTCAGGCCTACACTGGTTCAGGCCGTGTGAGATACACCCTCTACATATAGGGGTTTGAATTAGGCATTTGAAATACAGCCATTTTGGACAAATAAATCTTTATTTCAGGCCTACACTGGTTCAGGCCCTGTGAGATACACCCTCTACATACAAGCGTTTGATTCAGGCATTTGAAATACAGCCATTTGAAATACAGCCATTTTGGGCAAATAAATATTTAATTCAGGCCTACACTGGTTCAGGCCCTGTGAGATACACCCTCTACATACAGGGGTTTGATTCAGGCATTTGAAATACAGCCATTTGAAATACAGCCATTTTGGACAAAGAAACCTTTATTTCAGGCCTACACTGGTTCAGGCCCTGTGAGATACACCCTCTACATACAGGGGTTTGATTCAGGCATTTGAAATACAGCCATTTGAAATACAGTCATTTTGGGCAAGAAAATATTTAATTAAGGCCTACGCTGGTTCAGGCCGTATGAGATACACCATCTTCATACAGGGATTTGATTCAGGCATTTGAAATACAGCCATTTTGGGCAAATAAATCTTTATTTCAGGCCTACACTGGTTCAGGCCCTGTGAGATACACCCTCTACATACAAGGGTTTGAATCAGGCATTTGAAATACAGCCATTTGAAATACAGCCATTTTGGGCAAATAAATATTTAATTCAGGCAAACACTGGATCAGGCCCTGTGAGATAAACCCTATACATACAGGGGTTTTATTCAGGCATTTGAAATACAGCCATTTTGGGCAAAGAAATATTTAATTCAGGCCTACACTGGTTCAGACCGTGTGAGATACACCCTCTACATACAGGGGTTTGAATCAGGCATTTGAAATACAGCCATTTTGGGCAAAGAAATCTTTATTTCAGGCCTACACTGGTTCAGGCTGTGTTCAATACACCCTCTACATACAGGGGTTTGATTCAGGCATTTGAAATACAGCCATTTGAAATACAGCCATTTTGGGCAAGAAAATATTTAATTCAGGCCTACACTGGTTCAGGCCGTGTAAGATACACCCTCTACATACAGGGGTTTGATTCAGGTATTTGAAATACAGCCATTTTGCGCAAAGAAATCTTTATTTCAGGCCTACACTGGTTCAGGCCGTATGAGATACACCCTCTAGATACAGGGGTTTGATTTAGGCATTTGAAATACAGCTATTTTGGGCGAAGAAATATTTAATTCAGGCCTACACTGGTTCAGACCGTGTGAGATACACCCTCTACATACAGGGTTTTGAATCAGGCATTTGAAATACAGCCATTTTGGGCAAATAAATCTTTATTTCAGACCTACACTGGTTCAGGCCGTGTGAGAAACACCCTCTATATACAGGGGTTTGATTTTGGCATTTCAAATACAGCCATTTTGGGCAAAGAAATCTTTATTTCAGGCCTACACTTGTTCAGGCCCTGTGAGATACACCCTCTATATACAGGGGTTTTATTCAGGCATTTGAAATACAGCCATTTGAAATACAGCCATTTTGGGCAAGGAAATATTTAATTTAGGCCTACGCTGGTTCAGGCCCTGTGAGATACACCCTCTACATACAGGGGTTTGATTCAGGCATTTGAAATACAGCCATTTTTGGGCAAAGAAAACTTTATTTCAGGCCTACAGTGGTTCAGGCAGTGTGAAATACACCCTTTACATACAGGGGTTTGATTCAGGCATTTGAAATGCAGCTATTTTGGGGAAATAAATCTTTAATTCAGGCCTACACTGGTTCAGGCCGTTTGAGATACATTCTTTACATACTGCCGTTCTATTATACTATTAATTAAACACACATTTAGGGCAATATCCTAATTTCAAAAAACATGAGGAGAGCGTCAAATATGGGACGTGGCCCAGGTCGTGGTGCTGCTGGTGGAGCTCTTGTTGCAGGGAGAGGACGTGGTCGATCTGCGCCAGCTACACGCACAAGTGAAACTTCTTCCTCAGGTGCGAATAGGTGACAAAACCTGCAACGGTATTTGGTCAGGTCTAATGCTGCTCTACGAATGGTGAGGCCTGAACAAGTACAGGCGATAGTAGATTGGGTTTCTGACAGTGGATCCAGTTCCTTCACATTGTCTACCCCAAAGTCTCCTGCTGAAAGACCACAGTCGGCACCTGCAGCCGATGTTCATCAGTCTTTCACCTCACCCCCTAGCAAATCAGCCAAGCAGTCTGAGCCCCAAGTCATGCAGCAGTCTCTTCTGCTTTTTGATGACTCTGTTAGTAGGGTTTCCCAGGGACATCCACCTAGCCCTGCCCCAGAAGTGGAAGAGATTGAGTGCACCGATGCCCAACCACTTATCTTTCAAGATGAGTACATTGGAGGACCATTGCAGCACGTCTCGGATGAAGACGAAACACAGGTTTTTACTGCTGGAGCTTTCGAAAGTGTACAGACGGACAAGGAAGGCAGGGGTGAAGACTGGATGGAAGATGATGTGGAGGATGATGAGGTCCTCGACCCCACATGGAATCAAGTTCATGCAAGTGACCTATGTAGTTCGGAGGAAGAGGCAGTGGTCGCACAGAGCCACCAGCACAGCAGAAGAGGGAGTAGGGTGCAAAAGCGGAGCGGCCGTCCTCTAGACAGTACGCCTCCTACTACTAGAGATGTCGCAAACATAAAATTTTCCGTTAGCGAACGGCGAACGCAGATTTCCGCAAATGTTCGTGAACGGGCGAACCGGGCGAACCGCCATAGACTTCAATAGGCAGGCGAATTTTAAAACCCACAGGGACTATTTCTGGCCACAATAGTGATGGAAAAGTTGTTTCAAGGGGACTAACACCTGGACTGTGGCATGCCGGAGGGGGATCCATGGCAAAACTCCCATGGAAAATTACATAGTTGACGCAGAGTCAGGTTTTAATCCATAAAGGGCATAAATCACCTAACATTCCTAAATTGTTTGGAATAACGTGCTTTAAAACATCAGGTATGATGTTGTATCGATCAGGTAGTGTAAGGGTTAAGCCCGCTTCACAGTGACAGACCAATCTCCCCGTTTAACACACCGCAAACAACCGCAAACAGTCCATTTGCACAACGCAAACTCCCCATTTGCACAAGGTTGGATACCAAGCTAGCCATGTCCCGTTCCTTGTCCTCACTGAAGTCATTGAAGGTCTTTTCCTCCACCCAGCCACGTACAACACCAAGGGTCCCCGAAAGGTGACAACAAGCCCAATGGGACGCCTGCTGTGGTTGGTCTTCCACCTCCTAAAAGCCACCTTCCTCCTCTGACTCCTCTTCTTCAGACTCCTCTCTCTGCGTTGCCGCAGGTCCGGCAATCAACGACGACAAAGCTGCTTCTGGTGGTGATGGTAACCACAACTCTTCCTCTTCATGCTCATCTACGGCCTGATCCAGCACTCTTCGCAGGGCCCGCTCCAGAAAAAACGCATATGGGATGAGGTTGATGATGTTGCCTTGGGTTTGACTGACCAGGTTTGTCACCTCCGCAAAAGGACGCATGAGCCTACAGCGATTGTGCATGAGCGTTCAGTAACGCGGCCAAAAAATACCCAGCTCCGCAGAGGCTGTCCTCTTTTTTTTTTTATTATTAAAAAAAATCTGTTCTTACCAGTTTAATCTCTGTTTTGTCCCCTATCAGGGGCCGGTGTGGTGTATGGAATAGATTATAGGAACCGGGAGATGGAAAAAAATGCTTGGATGGTCCTCTTACTTCCAATTTGGGGCACTACGCGTGCGCCGTGCAATGTACTGTGCAATCCCAATATGAGTGGTATGTTAAGTAGTACTATTCCTATCAGTTTAATCCCTGTTACGTCCCTTATCAGGGGACGTGTATGGAATAGATTTTAGGAACTGGAAGATGGAAAAAGATGCATGGTCGGTCCTCTTACTCCCAATTTGGGGCACGGAGCGTGCGCCGTGCAATTTACTATGCAACCAGATATGAGTGGTATGTTAAGTAGAGTTGAGCAAACACCTGGATGTTCGGGTTCGAGAAGTTCGGCCGAACTTCCCGGAAATGTTCGGGTTCGGTATCCGAACCCGACCCGAACTTCGTCCCGAACCCCTTTGAAGTCAATGGGGACCCGAACTTTTTGGCACTAAAAAGGCTGTAAAACAGCCCAGGAAAGGGCTAGAGGGCTGCAAAAGGCAGCAAAATGTAGTTAAATCCCCTGTAAACAAATGTGGATAGGGAAATGAATTAAAATAAAAATAAAATAAATAAAAATTAACCAATATCAATTGGAGAGAGGTCCCATAGCAGAGAATCAGGCTTCATGTCAGCAGAGAATCAGTCTTCATGTCATAACAGAGAATCAGGCTTCACGTCAGCCAAAACTGGAACAGTCCATTGTCATATATTTAGGCCCTGGCACCCAGACAGAGGAGAGAGGTCCCATAACAGAGATTCAGGCTTCATGTCTGCAGAGAATCAGTCTTCATGTCATAGCAGAGAATCAGGCTTCACGTCAGCCAAAACTGGAACAGTCCATTGTCATATATTTAGGCCCCGGCACCCAGACAGAGGAGAGAGGTCCCATAACAGAGATTCAGGCTTCATCTCAGCAGAGAATCAGTCTTCATGTCATAGCAGAGAATCAGGCTTCACGTCAGCCAAAACTGGAACAGTCCATTGTCATATATTTAGGCCCCGGCACCCAGACAGAGGAGAGAGGTCCCATAACAGAGATTTAGGCTTCATGTCAGCAGAGAATCAGTCTTCATGTCATAGCAGAGAATCAGGCTTCACGTCAGCCAAAACTGGAACAGTCCATTGTCATATATTTAGGCCCCGGCACCCAGACAGAGGAGAGAGGTCCCATAACAGAGATTCAGGCTTCATGTCAGCAGAGAATCAGTCTTCATGTCATAGCAGAGAATCAGGCTTCACGTCAGCCAAAACTGGAACAGTCCATTGTCATATATTTAGGCCCCGGCACCCAGACAGAGGAGAGAGGTCCCATAACAGAGATTCAGGCTTCATGTCAGCAGAGAATCAGTCTTCATGTCATAGCAGAGAATCAGGCTTCACGTCAGCCAAAACTGGAACAGTCCATTGTCATATATTTAGGCCCCGGCACCCAGACAGAGGAGAGAGGTCCCATAACAGAGATTCAGGCTTCATGTCAGCAGAGAATCAGTCTTCATGTCATAGCAGAGAATCAGGCTTCACGTCAGCCAAAACTGGAACAGTCCATTGTCATATATTTAGGCCCCGGCACCCAGACAGAGGAGAGAGGTCCCATAACAGAGATTCAGGCTTCATCTCAGCAGAGAATCAGTCTTCATGTCATAGCAGAGAATCAGGCTTCACGTCAGCCAAAACTGGAACAGTCCATTGTCATATATTTAGGCCCCGGCACCCAGACAGAGGAGAGAGGTCCCATAACAGAGATTCAGGCTTCATGTCAGCAGAGAATCAGTCTTCATGTCATAGCAGAGAATCAGGCTTCACGTCAGCCAAAACTGGAACAGTCCATTGTCATATATTTAGGCCCCGGCACCCAGACAGAGGAGAGAGGTCCCATAACAGAGTTTCAGGCTTCATGTCAGCAGAGAATCAGTCTTCATGTCATAGCAGAGAATCAGGCTTCACGTCAGCCAAAACTGGAACAGTCCATTGTCATATATTTAGGCCCCGGCACCCAGACAGAGGAGAGAGGTCCCATAACAGAGATTCAGGCTTCATGTCAGCAGAGAATCATATATGTGATCCAACCCGTCTGGTGAATGCCGTAAAAAAATTAAATTAAAAATGTGCCAAAAAAGCCATTTTTTATCACCTTACATCACAAAAAGTGTAATACCAAGCTATCAAAAATTCATATGTGCCTCAAAATGGTACCAATCGAACCATCATCTCTTCTAGAAAAAAAGAGAACCTACCTAAGACAATCTCCCAAAAAAAAAATTGCCTTTCAGAAAATGGAAACACAAATACATGATTTTTTTCAAAATATTTTTTATTGTGCAAATATTATATTAGTTTTTTTTTTAAATAGACTTATTACGACATGCTCTATAATAATATCACATTATGTACTCTGTCAGGTGAACATTTAAAAAAAAATAAAATATTAAGAACTGTGCCAGAACAGTCATTTTTGGGTTACCTTGCCTCATAAAAAGACTAATATATTTTACACACACACACACACACACACACACAATGCACAACTACCTCTAGCAAAAGATTTCTATACAGCAGGAATAACCCTAATAATAACACGCCCCCTGCACCGCTCACACACCGCTCACACCAGCGCGCCGACCAATCAGGAGACGACACTTCACATGCCGCCTGCAACGACCACACCTGCGCGCCGGCAAGCAGGTCGGACCGCCACCATTTCTGTTCTTCAGTTCCAGTTGCCATTTCTGTTCGTCAGTCCCAGCCACCATTTCTGTTCGTCAGTCACAGCACTATCAGCCATTTAGAGAGGAGCCGTTGTCAGCAGTCTGACATACCAGCAGTCTCAGCACCAGTCGTACAGCCATAGCCACCAGTCACAGTACCAGCAGTCTCAGCCACAGCGACCAGTCAGTGCCAGCAGTCTCAGCCACAGCCAGCAGTCTCAGCCACAGCCACCAGTCAGTGCCAGCAGTCTCAGCCACCAGCCGCAGTCAGCAGTCTCAGCCACAGCCAGCACTCAGTGCCAGCAGTCTCAGCCATAACCAGCAATCTTAGCCACAGTCACCAGTCTCGGCCACCAGCCACAGACACCAGTCTCAGCGCCAAGTCAGTGCCAACAGTCTCAGTCACAGCCACCAGTCAGTGCCAGCAGTCTTAGCTACAGCCGCCATTTTCGACCACCAGCCACAGCCACCAGTCTCAGCCACCAGTCAGTGTGGTCAAGTTCCCTAGTCATTTAATATAGACTGTTCCTACTAATGTTTATGCACAACTGTTCTATCGCCCATTATTGTAACAGGCTTAATGTGTAGTAAATAAATAAAATGCTTACCAGACAAACCCCTGAATTTGCTTTAGTTTTCAGTAAGAAATGACACACATACACACACAATGTATGTTATTTATTAACTGAGAAATTGTTTACTTTTATTTTGCTTTAATCTTCCCTCTTATTCATGTAGGCTTAGAATGTTTAGGTTATTCAATTAGAGACTTAAGATACTTAGTTTAATTCAAATTAAGCTTCCAAAATACATTTAACACAAACTCTAAATGCTATCAAATACATGTCACTAAAAAGATTCAAATTTTAATCTTTAACCATTCTGCAATTGTAATGAATGCAAATCTCTAAAGGAATGAAAGATGATTCTGGATCAGCTACAGCATTTTATGTCAGTCTGACCAAAGTTTATCTCTTCAATTTACCCTTCAGGAAGGCTAAATATTTCACAGTTTAAATGGAAATGTATAACCCGAGGGGTCTTGTTATTAGTTGTGTGTTCCTGTGGACACAGCTCATAGAATACATGAACATGAATATGCCTGGCTTTTCATGTTGTTAAATGCACGTTTCAGTTGCTCTTTCACAGCTTATTGCATACATTAAGATTATTTTTCTTATGTCATTGACATTGACGTACAATTATGCATATTAAATGTATCTTTCCATTTACGTATAGTACATTTGGTTGAATTTTTTACCTATTTTTTTTACTTATTAATATAATGCACAAAGAACAAAAATAAATGGATTTCTTTCAGCTCATATAAAGATTACCTAGGATGTAATTGATTTTAAAACCTCTGAACACCTGTTGTTAATGTGTTTCTTCACTTATTTTATTTATATTTAATAACGATTCCATTAATTTAACAGATTTGTAAAATACACTTTATGGGCAGACTTATTGGAATGCACCGCTTAATCATTGAATTCAGTTATTTGATTAAATCCCATTACCACAGAGTAAAAATCTAACATCTATCCATGCTGTCTGCCTCTACAAACATTGGAGAAAGAATGGGTCATCCTAAAGAGCCCATTAAATTCCAGTGCAGTACTGTAATAGGATGCCACCACTGGAAAATTTCAGTTTGTGAAATTTACTCCCTTCTAGATATTCCACCATGAACTGTAATTAGTATTATTGCATTCTGGAAGCATTTAGGAACCACAGAATCTTAGCCATGAAGTGAAGACCATGTAAAGTTAGTGAGCAGGGTCAAAGGGTACAGAGGTGTACTGTGCATAAAGATCGCCAATGCACTGAAAACTCAAGAACTGCAGAGTAAGCTCATGCACAAAAACGTGTCTTTTTTTTTTTTTTAAACCCGTATGCGGAAAATAGAACATGTCCTATTTCTGTCTGCATTCTGGGCAAGGATAGAACTATTCTATTGGGGCCAGCCATTCCGTTCCACAAAATGTGGAGTCAAATGGCCCATATCCGTGTTTTGCATTTCTGCAATTAGCGGACTGGGTGCATGTGTCCTAACTGAGAAAAACCATCTCAGCATCAGGAAGAAAGAGGAGATGGATGAAATGAGAGCTTCAACTGGAGATGGGGTAGAAGTGAGCTAACTATGTTGCCACAACTTTAAGGAAACTCTTACTGAAAGTGGAGTCTTATAAAAACCATAACTCAACAAAAGTTAAAATGAACTTTCAATGTTCAATCTTTACTGTAGTTACCAAATCAACCAGTGAAAGCAAATTCATTTTGATCAATTTTGAAGATGTACGAACACAAGTTTTGCTGCTGTTAGCTGTGTTATGTCAGCAGTTTTGGACAAGTGACCTTATTTTAAATTTAGACCTCTTTAGGTCATTGTCTGTATATAGCTTGGACTCTGTTAAGATATCTGATTCTCATGACTAGAGATGGGCGAATCAAAGTTCACGAAGTGGAATTCGATCCGAATTTCAGGAAAAATTTGATTTGCACCAAATCCGAATTTCCTCACACTTCGTGGTAAAGAATCAATTTTTTCCTAAAACGGCTGCTGCATGTGTTAGGATATGGAGCAAGGAACTCTGGGAACGAGGGATCACCCACAATGCCATGCATGCAGCCAATCAGCAGCCAGCCAGCCCTGTGATGTTGCAGCCCTATAAATAGCCTCAGCCATCTTGGATTCAGCCATTTTCCAGTGTAATAAGTGCAGGGAGAGATGTCAGCAGGCGCTAGGGACAGTGGTAGAAAATACTTTAAAAATGTTATTTTGCTGTATAGAAGTTCAGGGAAAGGATAGGGAGGAATCATTCCACAGTACGAAAGCAGAACAGGGTTCAGTAGGGGAGTTTACAGCCTGGGTGGGTAATACGAACAATCCTATTACACCTTGCTGCACTGACTGGGAATCCAAATTGCCATTATACAGCTCTATAATTCCAGCAAACTGTTCTTGTTATTGGGGAACAAGTGCTGTTTAATACAGCCATTAACAGGGTTTATTATAAGGAAATATTGCTACATCTTATTTGCCCTTGTGCGGTTACAGTTGCAAGAAAAAGTATGTGAACCCTTTGGAATGATATGGATTTCTGCACAAATTGGTCATAGAATGTGATCTGATCTTCATCTAAGTCACAACAATAGACAATCACAGTCTGCTTAAACTAATAACACACAAAGAATTAAATGTTACCATGTTTTTTTTTTTTGTTTTTTTTAATTGAAAATAATAGAACATACAAATAAAGTACATGCTATAAAAACAACACATCTTGTAAAAGATACAAATTGGATGACAGAAGATATACATGAGAAAAGCATTATATTTCTTGGATACAGAGTTATGATAAGCTTCATATTATGAAGGGCTTACAGTCCCCTTAAACCCACAATCCAGCGCGCGTTAGGTTGGGTCCCCATTTTAAGTGCCTATGATATAATTATTGATATAGGCACGTTAAGGTATTAGGTAAAATTCCTAAAATTGGAACATGCTTTCCATATAGACCTAAAGGAGCTAAACCTCCGATTCTCCCAAGCCGAGATCTCTTCAAACCTGTATATTTGATCTAATTTCTCCGTCCATTGAGATATGGAGGGAACGTCTGGTGATAGCCAAAATTTTGGAATAAGGAGGCGAGCTGCACTAAGCATACAATGAAAAAGGCGAGTGGGGATCCCCCCAGAGAGGGAAGGATAAGATCCCAATAATGCCAATTGGGGTGACACGGAAATCTTCGTTTTGCAAATTTTATTAGCTATACTAAAGATTTCATTCCACCATTTCTGTATCACAGGGCATGACCACCAAATATGGTAAAATGAACCTCTTTGATCTCCGCACCTCCAGCATTTGTCCGACCCATTCAGGCTATATAGGCAAGTGATGTCTGGAGTCCTATACCAGCGAGTCAGGATTTTGTAGCCGTTTTCTTGGGTTCGGACACATCTGGAAGATCTGTGAGGTATTAAAAGTAGTTGTGAGATCTCATCTTGAGAAAATGTCACTCCCAAATCTCTCTCCCAATGGCCTATAAAGGCAGGTTTAACCATATTTAACGGCGTAATCAATTTTTTGTATAATCTTGAGATAAGTTTGGTGTGTCTAGAATGGTCCACCAATAGGCTTTCAAACCACGTTAATGGGCGTAGTAGAGCTTCCATAGGAATGTTTTTAATGATAAAGGAGCAAAGAAAAGTAAGTAAGTGTGGAAAAGGTTTACAATCTGGGAGAACATGGAGAATCTCCTCGTTGCTTAATATTGTGCCCTCATCTCCATATAGGGAGAGGATCTTAATTGTGGAATTTTTAACTGAGGGAGGCAGACAATCTCTTAAAATGGGGGATGCATGTGCCATTATATCTTTTATCTGGAGCAGGGGTGATGGAAGTGGGATTGCATATTGTGAGGATTGAAGCCAATTCCATGCCGTCAATGTCGTCTTTACTATAGGATTGAGAGGTCTATTCAGGACAGAGAATTTGACCTGTCCCACCAGAAGACCTGAGATGCACGATCCCATGTCATTCTGTTCCATGCAAACCCACGGCTTGTTCACAGGGCTCTTCAACCAATCCACTACCCTTGACAATAATACAGCTTTCCCATATATTTCAGGGTCCGGTAAACCTATTCCTCCTTTAGCCTTAGGTTTGCAGAGAACAGAACAAGCGAGTCGAGCCCTCTTCCCATCCCAGACAAATGAACTAATTTCACGTTTAAGTTTAGTGTAATAGGTCTTAGGGACTGGAACAGGCAGTACCTGTTGTAAGTAGGTCAGTCTGGGTAAAACTAGGGAAGTGACGATATTTTTTCTGCCGAACCAAGAGAGTGGAGGGTTCTTTAGCAGTGACAGTTGATCTGCTATTGATTTTAATAGGGGTGAGTAATTCATATGAAATAATGAAGTGGATTTGGGCCAATCTTAACTCCAAGATACGTAATATAAGGGGTATCCCAGTTAAAGGGAGAGCTATTTTACAGTAATTTCTGACTGGGGAGGGGAGATCTATACTAATATATGGGACTTGCTCAATATTAATCTTAAAATTAGAATAGAGACTAAATTGTTCCAGAGTTTTATATATCAGAGGCAAGGCTATAGTCGGGTTAGTGTTTATTATCAAGAGATCATCTGCGAATGCAGCTACCTTGTGTTCCTGTTGGCCAATTTTAATACCCTCAATCCCTCTCTCTCTCCTAATTGACTGTAATAAAGTTTCCATGACCAGGACAAAAATTAGTGGTGAAAGGGGGCATCCCTGTCTGGTGCCGTTACGGATATTGAAGGGCTGGGACAGAGTATCATTAATAATAATGGAAGCTGATGCATGGGTGTATAGTGAGAAGAAAGCTTTAATATATGGATCTGGAAATTTAAAGGCTTGAAGAACTTCTTCCATATACTCCCAGCTAACCCTATCAAATGCTTTTTCCGCGTCATTGCTAAGGAAGACTAGAGGACGGCGTACCCTCTTAGCATAATATATAGCATTCAGAACTTTAGCCGTGTTATCTCTGCCCTCCCTACCACGGACAAAACCCACTTAATCATCTTTGATTAGAGTTGGAAGAAAGTTGGACAAACGAGATGCTAGCATTTTGGCTAAGATTTTAAATCCAGATTAATAGTGATATAGGGGCGAAAATTAGGCACATAAGGAGTTATCCTTCCTTCTTTGGGATAGCGTAATATTTGCCCTAGTCATGTCAGGGGTAAGCGGAACACCAGACAGGGAGCAGTTATATATTTTTAGTAGATACGGGCCTAATATATTTCGAAAGGTACGGTAATATAAAGCAGGGTAGCCATCTGGGCCAGGGCTTTTCCCATTAGGGAGTTGTTTAATTGCTGTCAATACATCTTCTAACGTAAATGGGGCTTGGAGAACTTGGGATTGACTCTCAGATAGAGTTGGTAAAGAGAGTGAGGTAAGGAATGCCTTAACTGATTTTTCCAGAGATGGAATGGATGGGTTAGTATCTTTTCTTTCAGAGACATTTATATTGTAAAGTGAGTAATAAAATTTTTGAAATTGACTAGCTATTTCTGGAGTAGAGAAAACCTCGCCCATGTCTGGGGATTTAATCTTGTGTATATAATTATGTGACTTTCTCTGTTTCATGCGTTGCATCATGAATTTTGACCCCGTGTGCATAGTATTTAAACTGTGTATGGAGATAATATTTCGCCGAAGAAGTATTGAGAATGTTTTTTAGTTTAGATCTAGTTTCTGTGAGTTCCTCAAGGTGAGCTTGTGACAGGGATCTTTTATGTAGGGTCTCTAACTGTTGGATCTGGGACAGTAATGTGTCAACTTGTTTTTTCCTCTGTTTTTTAATTCTTGCTCCCAAATTAATAAATTGGCCTCTCATGTACGCCTTATGGGCATCCCACAAAATATGAGGAGAAGTTTCGGGGAGGGAGTTGAGAGAGAAGAACTCTTCTAATAATGGTTGAATAATTTTTAAATTATCTTCAGTTGTAATAAGCTGTTCATTCAGCCGCCACTTAAATGCTCGTGGTGCTAGCGATGGAGCCAAGATGTTTAGAAATATGGGTGCATGGTCTGAGAGGAACATATTACCAATGTATGCCCCAGTACGCAATCCTAGATGCTCTTTAGAAATCAAAAGGTAGTCTAATCGGTGATATGAATGGTGGGGTGAAGAAAAGAAAGTGTAGTCCCGCCCGGAGGGGTTAAACAGTCGCCAGACATCCAACAAGGCGCTTTGATGCATTTTTTTTTTAAGATGTTTGAGGGCCTTAAAAGAGATTGCAGATTTCTTAGAGGTCGAGTCTAATGATGGCTCCATTGCAATATTTAAAACCCCTCCAAACAGCACCACTCCCTCCTTATAAGACTCCAAAAGGGAAAGGACCTCCACCAACCATGATACCTGACTAGTATTAGGAGCGTAAATATTTGCAAATGTATAATGTTGATTAGCAATGGTTCCCTTTAAAAAGATGTATCTACCCTCCACGTCCTGGGTGTGTGAAATATAGGAAAAGGGGAGACCCCTTCGGAACCCGATGCTCACGCCTCTAGATGCTGCTGAGTTGGAGCCACAGTGATACCACTGTGGGAAAAGAGACCTGGAAAGGTTGGGGTATTTGTTGAATTTAAAGTGTGTCTCCTGTAGCATCAGTACTGAGCAATTTTCATTCTTCATTTGTGTGAATATTTGGCTACGTTTAGCAGGGGCATGGAACCCTTTAACATTTAAAACGAAGGCTACAACATAGGTCAGCCATCATCCAAGAAGATGTCCGATCGATGCAAGCTCTGGAAAATCTCATGTGTGTGCAGAATGGGGGTACTTAGCCTTTCTTGGCGGAGCATCTGGGTTCCAAAGACGCACCCCCTCCTCACGGGGAAGTATCCTAGGCAATTGAAGAGATCTGTCATCATACAAGTTACCATGTTTTTATGAACACCCATGTTAAACATTCACAGTGCAGGTGAAAAAGTATGTGAACCCCTAGACTAATGATATCTCCAGACGTTCAGCATTGCAGTTATATGTTCTAAAGCCTTTTGTGGCGTGGAAAAGTGGAAAAAAGTAAGGGTCTATTTGTCTTTCAGCGGTACAGTTATACACTCACCTAAAGAATTATTAGGAACACCTGTTCTATTTCTCATTAATGCAATTATCTAGTTAACCAATCACATGGATGTTGCTTCAATGCATTTAGGGGTGTGGTCCTGGTCAAGACAATCTCCTGAACTCTAAACTGAATGTCAGAATGGGAAAGAAAGGTGATTTAAGCAATTTTGAGCATGGCATGGATGTTGGTGCCAGACGGGCCGGTCTGAGTATTTCACAATCTGCTCAGTTAATGGGATTTTCACGCACAACCATTTCTAGGGTTTACAAAGAATGATGTGAAAAGGGAAAAACATCCAGTATGCGGCAGTCCTGTGGGCAAAAATGCCTTGTGGATGCTAGAGGTCAGAGGAGAATGGGCCGACTGATTCAAGCTGATAGAAGAGCAACGTTGACTGAAATAACCACTCGTTACAACCGAGGTATGCAGCAAAGCATTTGTGAAGCCACAACACGCACAACCTTGAGGCGGATGGGCTACAACAGCAGAAGACCCCACCGGGTACCACTCATCTCCACTACAAATGGGAAAAAGAGGCTACAATTTGCACGAGCTCACCAAAATTGGACTGTTGAAGACTGGAAAAATGTTGCCTGATCTGATGAGTCTCGATTTCTGTTGAGACGTTCAAATGGTAGAGTCCGAATTTGGCGTGAACAGAATGAGAACATGTATCCATCATGCCTTGTTACCACTGTGCAGGCTGGTGGTGGTGGTGGTGTAATGGTGTGGGGGATGTTTTCTGGGCAGACTTTAGGCCCCTTAGTGCCAATTGGGCATCGTTTAAATGCCACAGGCTACCTGAGCATTGTTTCTGACCATGTCCATCCCTTCATGACCACCATGTACCCATCCTCTGATGGCTACTTCCAGCAGGAGAATGCACCATGTCACAAAGCTCGAATCATTTCAAATTGGTTTCTTGAACATGACAATGAGTTCACTGTACTAAAATGGCCCTCACAGTCACCAGATCTCAACCCAATAGAGCATCTTTGGGATGTGGTGGAACGGGAGCTTCGTGCCCTGGATGTGCATCCCTCAAATCTCCATCAACTGCAAGATGCTATCCTATCAATATGGGCCAACATTTCTAAAGAATGCTATCAGCACCTTGTTGAATCAAGGCCACGTAGAATTAAGGCAGTTCTGAAGGCAAAAGGGGGTCCAACACCGTATTAGTATGGTGTTCCTAATAATTCTTTAGGTGAGTGTATATTCTGTGAACTGTGAATAATAATGCTTTCTAGTGCAATGTTTTTTTTTTTTTTTTTCTAGTGTAATGCTTTAGTTTAAATGTCAGTTCTTGTTCCTCTGTCCATGGCATCTAGGATTGCTCCAAACAACATTTCATTGTATTGTACATTGTATTACATTGTATTGTACAGTGGCAATAAAGGCATCTTATCTTAATTTATTTACTTCACTTGCCTCTGTATAATCTCGCACAGGCGCACTGGCAGAGGCATCGTCGAACGACGTGAGCTGGAAGACGGTGCATGCGCACTTCGCTCGACGATGCCTCTACCAGTGCGCCTGTGCGAGATTACACAGAGGCAAGTGAAGTGAATAAATTAGCTAGGAGGTGGCACCGCGGGCCGGCGCCTCCAGCAAGAGTGCGCTCTACTCTGTGGCGTACCTTGCTTATGGGTGGCGGCGACCCTGAAGGGGGGTGGGTCCAGCATAACATTCGGGGCATTGGACAAAACATCCAGGGCTCAAGCCCCGAATATTTTGACCTAACGACCAGGGGCGGATTAAGTGCATGATAGAGGCCCGGGGCCGTCTAACCAACTTGCCCCCCCCCCCCCCCTCCATTTTAGTTTAGTTTTTTTTTGTATGAAGAGGCTGCGGTGCTTCATAAGCGCCACAGTCTCTTCTTAGGCCATATGACATCTTCAGACAAAAAAAATACCCCAAATTGGGTCCTAAACTGAAAAATTTGGTCGCCAAATTTAAAATACATATAATTATAATAAAAAAGACATGGAGGAGAATACAACACCACATACCTCTTACATCCAGTGACATCTCCTGTCATGCAGACCTTCTCTTTCCTCTTCTCCTCCGTTTGACCCAGACCACCATGGTAAATTCTTTCAGCCGCATCTCGTCTCTACAGTAGACTAACTAAGTCGAACTGGATTTCCAAAAGAGCTGTCAAATATGAAAGGTGGAATCTGATTGGCTGCTATGGGCAACTAAGCCAGTTCTACTTTATACCAGTTTGATAAATTACCCCAAATGTTCCTATAGTGTCCACAGCAGCTATAATGTCCCCTAGAGTGCCCTGAGTAATAATAACACCCTATATTGTGCTCCAGGCAATAATCCCTGTATAGTGTCCCCAAAAATAATAGAATTGCCCCTACAGTGCCTCCCCAATAGCAACACCCCCATATAGTAATTTCCACCACACTGTTCCCACATAGTAATCCCCCCATAGTAATTTGCCCCCACACAGTAATTTCCCCTACATAGTAATTTCCCCACACTGCCCCTACATAGTAATTTTCCCCACACTGCCCCGACATAGTAATTTGCCCCCACATAGTAATTTGCTCCCACACTGCCCCCACATAGTAATTTCCACCACACTGCCCCCACATAGAAATTACCCCACACTGCCCCCACATAGCAATTTCCCCCACACAATAGTTTCCCCCACACTGCCCCCACATAGTAATTTGCCCCCACATAGTAATTTGCCCCCACATAGTAATTTCCACCACACTGCCCACACACTGTCCCCACATAGCAATTTCCCCACACTGTCCGCACATAGAAATTACCCCACACTGCCCCCACATAGCAATTACCCCACACTGCCCCCACACAATAGTTTCCCCCACATAGTAATTTGTCTCCACATAGCAATATCCCCACACTGCCCCCACACTGTCCCCACATAGAAATTACCTCACACTGCCCCCACATAGCAATTTCCCCCACACTGCCCCCACACAATAGTTTCCCCCACACTGCCCCCACACAATAGTTTCCCCCACACTGCTCCCACATAGTAATTTGCCCCCACACTGTCCCCACATAGCAATTACCCCACACTGCCCCCACACAATAGTTTCCACCACACTGCCCCCATATAGTAATTTGCCCCCACATAGTAGACCCTCCCATAATAATTTGGCCCCACACAGCCCCATATAGTAATTTGCCCCCACATAGTAGTCCCTCCCATAATAATTTGCCCCCACACTGCCCCCACATAGTAATTTGCCCCCACACTGCCCCATATAGTAATTTGCCCCCACATAGTAGTCCCTCTCATAATAATTTGCCCCCACATAGTAATTTGCCCCCACATAGTAGTCCCTCCCATAATAATTTAGCCCCACACAGCCCCCACATTCCCCCTTCCATGTTCTCGAGGTCTCTTCCCTAATATGTCCTCCTCTGTGTGTCGTCCCCCACATGTCCCCCAAAGTAGGCACATGAAATAAAAAAATAAAAAATGAAAAGCTAAATACTCACCGTCCAGGGCCAGGCACTTGCTCGCAGACGAAGGCGGGATGAGGCAGGCGTGCACACGTTAATGTGCTGTGTCCCGACACAGGCGCGTGACATCACGCACGCCTGCGCCGGGATTTCACTACCGCATAGGCCTCAGGCCTATTAGGCCTGAAGCCTATGGCGGTGATAGGCGATGGGACAGGGAGCTATGCGCTCCTGTGCCCCGCCGCAGTATGTGGACGTTCGGGTCGGTGTTGGGCCCCCCAGCGGTGCTGGGCCCGGGGCTGCCGACCCGAATGTCCTTATTGTAATCCGCCACTGCTAACGACGCCCCTGCATGCACCTAACTAACAGACGGATTAACTGTATCAATTTTCCTGTCACGTATGCAGTGCAGGTGTACTTCACGCAATAAATGGGTATATGACTTGCACCTAACTAAGAGACGGATTAACTATTTCAATTTGCCTGTCACGTATGCAGTGCAGGTGTACGCAATAAATGGGTATATGACAGACGGATTAACTATATAAATTTCCCTGTCACATATGCAGTGCAGGTGTACTTCACGCAATAAATGGGTATATGACGTGCACCTAACTAACAGACGGATTAACTATATACATTTCTCTGTCACGTATGCAATGCAGGTGTACTTCATACAATAAATGGGTATATTATGTTCACCTAACTAACAGACAGATTAACTATATCAAGTTCCCTGTCACATATGCAGTGCCGGGGCACCTCACACAATAAATGGGTATATGACATGCACCTAACTAACAGATGGATTAACTATATCAATTTCCCTGTCACGTATGCAGTCCAGGTGTACTTCACGCATTAAATAGGTATATGACGTGCACCTAACTAAGAGACGGATTAACTATATGAATTTCCGGGGGGGGGGGGGGGGGCGGAGCCTGCACCGGAGCTGAATGGTTGTGTGAGGTGCAGCTCTCCTGCTAGCAGTTCCCTCATAGCCCATTATCATTAGCGATCTGGAAGTTAAAATGGTCAAGATCGGTAACCAAAAGACCACTGATCAGACTGGTCAAAGTAAATCGCAGAGCCAAGCCGGTGAAATTGAGAAATTCATCAGGAAAGTGGCGGCAACATCGGTGAGCAAGGAAGCCAAGATGGCGCCCGGGACACCTCGCTCCAGCTACAAACAGGCGGCAACTGCAAGCGCCGATAAGGTAGGAGAGGACTCTGAAGACACAGAACGTCTGCCCATCTCCAGGTCTTTCCTTAAGGAAGCCCTGGCAGATGCCTTGGGGCCACTTAGCCTAGATCTCTCCTCTATCTAAGAGGACGTACGTCACATAGGCCGCAGGGTGGAAGTTTTGGAAGACACCCAGGCCACAGTCCTGCAGCACCAGAGCGAAATGGTCTCCAGCCTGTCCCTTGCCCAGAGCCATATGAACGCCCTTTATACAGCTATGGAGGATCAGGAGAATAGGGGCAGACGGAACAATCTCCACTTTAGAGGCATCCCGGAGTCTGTTTCTGCATTGGATATCCCAGAGACAGTTATACAGATCTGCCTCAAGCTTCTGGGCCCTGATTCTGTGCACGAGGTCTTGATAGAACGAGCACACAGAGCACTTCGCCCCAAGCCACAAGCAAGTGAACCCCCCAGAGACGTGATCTGCAGATTCCTGCACTTTCCGGTGAAAGAAGCAATCCTGGCTGGATCTAGGAACTCCGACTCTGTGGAATGGGAGGGCAACTCCATCACCATCTATCAGGACTTAGCCCAAACTACCCTGAAGAAACGAAAAATGTTGAAACCACTCACTGACCTGCTACGTCGTCCTAAGATCCTATACAGATGGACATTCCCATTTGGACTATCTTTTCTCCATGATGGTCGCCGCATTCACATTGCTTCCTTCAGTGATCTAAATAGAGCCTTCAATCTCCTTCAAATATCGCCGCTGCCTATAGAAAACTGGGACATGGTCCAAAACTTGACCGCCTTGCCAAACCTGCCTACGCCAATTCCATGGGAACCTCTCCTTACTCCTAAATCTCAAAGATCCAGAAGGGGAAATGTTCCTTCTACCCCTAAGCGCTTGTCTCTAGCATAAGTATTATTCACCTAACCCCACCTAATCCTTTTGTTTTACTCTCTTTTGCATATAACTATGGAAACAGAGGACTCAATGCATAGACTTTTGTTTTGTTTTGCTACCACTATATTTGAATGCTCCATACAACTTGGCTTACTACACTGGGTGGCGAATGGAATACTCATTCTATTATTGCCCTTGTCCGTGCCTTTCTCCACTCGGTGTAGGAGAAAGATACAGTAGGGACCTCCATCCCATCTGTTTGATGGCTTCTACAGCTTTATATATGAGTGGTGACTTTTGAGTCATTTATGCTAGTACATATATTGTGTCCTCTCCCTCTTCCCCCTCCCCCCCTCCCCCCCCCACCCTTCCCCACCCCTTTCCTTCCCCCCTTCTATCTCTATGGAAAATATAGCCCTCGATCACTAACTACGGATTGACCCCAGGTTTAATACAAATTTTAGGACAACCCAGTCCGACCCTCCAGATATAATAACCCCTCAGAGGGAGCTACTGCTCCTTGGTATCCAAGTATACCTTCTTCCCCCTGTGTTACTCCTTTTGCTCAGGGAACTATATTAGTCATGTTCCCACTTCATAGACATCTATCTAACCATTTGCGATTAATGCTACTGGTTCTGTTCTCTACGTTCACGTTCACTTTTTGTTATTTTGACAGGTGCTTAAAATCTTCTCTGACTACTTTTCTCTTATACGAAGCTGACATGGTGTTGAAAGAAAAGTCGTGGTCCCGAGGCGGTTCTAGACAGAGGTTTCCGGTGTGCATCTCTCGTGGCGGCGCCCTCCCCCCCCTTTGGTGGCCGGTGGGTAACCTCCTAGCAGACATCTCAATTAGATTTTATACCATTTCTTTCCCCATACTCAATGATGTCTGACCTTAAATAGGTATCCTATAATGTCAAAGGCCTGAGATCTCCCTCCAAGAGAAGCCAAATCTTCTCTCTGTTACATAGGGAGAAATGCTCAGTGGTTTTCCTCCAGGAAACTCACTATAAATATGGCTGTTACCCGAATCTCTCCTACTCTAGATTCCCCTGCTGGTACCACTGTGGGGCCGGGGGCGCCGCCTCGAGGGGAGTTAGCATAGGATTCCGTAGGGGGCTCCCTTTTCAATATAAATCCCATCTACAGGACCCAGATGGTAGATACCTCATTCTTAAGGGTAAAATAGGACAAACTATGTTTACATTTGTTAATGTCTATGCTCCTAACGAGGATCAGGTTAATTGGCTTTCCAGTACCCTGGCCTTGGTTGATACACAAAGGGAAGGCCTCCTGGTCATAGCGGGAGACTTTAACCTCGCCTTCAACCCTCTCATTGACACTTCCTCGAAGAAATCCTCAGTCTCTACAAAAGCTCTTAGAGTGCTACATACTAAACTGTATAACATGGGTATGATAGACATATGGCGCTGCCTCAACCCTGAATTGATGGATTACTCCTTCTATTCCCCACCTAACTCCTCATACAGCAGGATAGATTACATTTTAACCCCAAAAGAAAACCTACAGCATTGCTCCTTAGCTCAGATAGGAGACATCACACTTTCTGATCACTCCCCTATATATTGTACTATATGCCCAGAAGTCAAAAACAGTAGATATACAAACTGGAGACTTAATGAATCCCTGTTGGGTAATTCTAAACATAAATCGCAAATACTATCCCAGATACTCTGGGATGCCCACAAACCTTACATCAGAGGCAGATTGATCAGTCTCTGCTCTTATTTAAAGAAAGAGTCTGAAAAGAAACTAAATACTCTTCTGTCCAAAATCCACTCTGTGGAAAAAGCTCATAAACAGTCCCTACTTGCTCATCAATTAGCGGAACTCTCTTCTCTTAGAACACAACTGAAAAACTTATTAAACGAGCGTTCAGCTAAGTTCTTCCTGTCGGCCCAGCAAAAAACCTTCGCTCACGGAAACAAAGCATCAACATACATGATGCGTAGAATAAAACAGAGAAGAGACTCCCGTTATGTCCAGAGCATTAAATCCCCCATAGGTACTCAGCTTTTCAAAGCAGAAGAAATAGCTGATCAATTTAAACAGTTTTATGAAACTTTATACAACCTCCCTCCTTCTGCTCTTCCAAACACCTCCCTAGATAGAGAAGCCAATATCAAATCTTTTTTAGACACCCTCAATCTCTCGTCCCTAACTGCTATACAGCAAGAATCCTTATCCAAGCCATTTACCTCCTTGGAGTTAACAGCTGCCATCAAATCTACCCCCAAAGGAAAGAGCCCTGGTCCTGATGGCCTTCCGATATCATACTATTCGGCCTTTGGAGACCTATTAATCCCCTTTATGCTCCCCATCTGTAATGGTGCTTTAGCCGGCCAACCTCTTTCCTCAGACATGACGAAAGCTACGATTACAATAATCCCTAAAGAGGGTAAAGATCTCACGTCTTGCTCCAATTACCGCCCCATATCCTTACTCATCGTTGATCTCAAGCTTATAGCTAAAATGCTTGCCACAAGACTGCAAAGCCTCCTCCCTCTCTTGATACATCCTGATCAAGTAGGGTTTGTTAAAGGTCGGGAGGGGAGGGATAACACCACTAAAATATTGAATGCCTTATTTTAAGCTTCACATAAAGCTATCCCTCTGGTCATGATCGGCACGGATGCTGAAAAAGCATTTGATAGAATCGATTGGACATACATTAAACTGATCCTCTCGAAATTCCAGTTGCCTTTACAGTACATAAAAGCAGTGTTCTCTATGTATACAAATTCTTCAGCATCTGTGTCGGTCAATGGACTCTTATCCTCTCACTTTACAATAAGAAATGGTACGAGGCAAGGCTGCCCGCTATCCCCCCTCATATTTGTCCTGGTTATGGAATCTCTCCTACAAATTCTTAGACAAGACAAGGAGATCAAAGGCTTGAGGGTCGGTTGTCAAGAATTTAAATTAGCGGCCTTCGCAGATGACTTATTGATCCTAACCACTAACCCCCATATTTCTATGCCCAGAATTCTGACAAAGCTCTCCCTATTCGGCTCACTATCTAACTTTAAAGTAAACCCCTCGAAATCTCAAATTCTCCACATAGGTCTTTCTCCCTTGAGTCTTTCCTCCTTACGAGCAAACTCCCCCTTCAATTGGCAGACCCAATTATTAACATATTTAGGTATCAAGATTTCTCCCAAATTGTCTGAACTATTTAATTTGAATTATAATCCTCTTCTAACATCTATACAAGCCCAAATAGACTCAATTGACTACCCATACCTTTCTTGGTTTGGCAGAAAAAACATCCTAATGTCCCTAATTATACCCAGACTTACTTACTTAATGCAAGTACTCCCTATAGGAATCCCTAAATCCTTCTTTGTTTCTCTAAATAAGCTCATTCGAAAATTTATTTGGAATGGTAAAAATTCCTGCATCTCATTTCTCACACTTACAAGGTCCAAAGCTAAAGGAGGTATCGGACTCCCAGACCCGGAGGCTTATATGAAAGCCATACAACTCTCTCGAGTGGTTGATTGGATCAGAGATCCACCCCATAAATCTTGGCCCATAATAGAGAATGTCCTTTCCTGTCCTCTCCCATCAGAGCCCTCCTATTGGCCGATAAACTACCTTCCTCACTTAGTACCATTCCAAACCCTCTCATTCGCAACACATTAAAAGTATGGAAGGGTCTCTCACTTTGCTCCAAGAGTTTAAACCTGCCCTCCCCTCTTCTTCAGATAAGAGATGTTATTAATCTGGCTCCTAAAGACTTGAGAGATAGCTGTCCCCTGACTTTAAGATCTCTTGAAACTCCCATCTCCCAACTTCTAGACCCAAATGGGTGTATACTCTCTGACCCAGAAATCTGTAAAGTGCTGACCACACAGATCCATAACCCGGTCCTCATGCGCTTTATCAAAACCGAATCTCTTCTCCTTGCAAAAAAGACCCTCCCTTCCAACACTATACACTGGTTTGAAGAATTAATAAGCTGTAAGAAATATCCCTCTAAAACCATCTCCACAATATATAAAAATTTGATATCCCCCCCTACAACACTCAAACCTGCAGTGATTGGTTTGTGGGAGACAGATCTCCAGCGAACCCTGACTCCTCTAGAAATTACTAAAGCCTTAATTACCCCTCACAAGATCTCCAGATGCGTTCGTATCCAGGAGAATAGTTACAAGGTCCTTATGAGATGGTACAGAACCCCCGATATAACATGCCTTTATATACCTAATGCTACTGATATATGTTGGTGCTGCTCCAAAGCCAAAGGCTCGTTCTTTCACATCTGGTGGACATGTGAGCTAATTAATCCGTGGTGGCATAACATAATCAATCTAAGCAATCAGATTTGTCAGACTTCCTTCCCCTGCACACCAGATTTAGCATTGTTATCCTTGGGTATGAAGGGAGTTAATTCATCTAAGTCCTCACTCTTCTCACTTTTGATAGCCGCTGCTAGACTCTTATTACCGACCCACTGGTTGTCTGCTGAAGTCCCTAACTTGGAACACTGGATAAATAGGGTAGATCAGATCTACAGAATGGAAGAAATCAGATTTTAGTGCTATCTTAGTACCCTGTCACAAAGTTATACTAACTTATTGTTAGTGTTATTGTTCTTTTTTATCTGACACTTGTCTTTATGTGGCCATACAAGCCTCTCTTTACATTTATAATTGCAAAGTGTGTATATGACTGTTAGCCATGGATACTGTATATGTATATCATTACACGCTATATAACAGTCAATGCTCTTTATTATGACTTTGAATGTAAAAATTGAAAAAACAATAAAAATTGTCAATATAAAAAAAAAAAACTATATCAATTTCCCTGTCACGTATGCAGTGCAGGTGTACTTCATGCAATACATAGGTTTATGACGTGCACCTAACTAACAGACGGATTAACTATATCAAGTTCCCTGTCGCGTATGCAGTGCAGGTGTACTTCACGCAATAAATGGGTATATGACGTGCACCTAACTAACAGACGGATTAACTATTATATTTGTGTCAGGGGTTCAAAGTACAATGTTGCATTGCACCCACAAAAAAATCGCTGTAGGTCACCCACAGAATTAACAGCCATATTTATGATTATCTTTCTGTGTCAGGGGTGCAAAGGATTGCACCCACAAGAAATCGCACTAACACTGTCCCTCACTTCAGCTGCCTGCTTTCTGCCCCTTCACTACTGAGAGCTGATGGGCAGTGCTACACGCGATACAGCTTATATAGAGGCAGGGTCACATGATGCACCGGCCAATCACAGCCATGCCATTAGTAGGCATGGCTGTGATGGCTTCTAAGGGCACACAGCTTAAAAGCTTGTTGATTGGCTGCCACGCAGCCTTTCAACAAGCTTTATTAAATGCCCGAACACAGAACTCGAACTTTTCCGGCAAAGTTCAGGTTCGGGTCCTGGTACCAAAAATCATAAAGTTCGGTACGGACGGTTTGCTCAACACTATTTTTGACCCTTGTTCTGTCTTCATACACGTTCACACTGTGCAGTCTGACTTTCAGTATAAACCATTCCTGTTTTCTGTAGTCTAACTTGTTAATGGTCAACAGAATTGTGAATTGGTAAAACAACAAGAATACAAATGGCTTGTGTAAGTATAACATATAGAATAGCATGTACAGTAATTCATTGACAGAGAAAGCAGATGTCCAAAATGGCTGCCTATACATAGATGCATGGCTAGCTAACAGAAATAACTTGCTAAGTGACACATAATGTCCCTGAAACAAGGTAGATGTCACTCAACAGATATAATTGCACAAAGATGGTGGAGTTTTAGAAGGAGAACTGCATGGAACAGCTCTGCTGATGTCCAGTAGTCTGTATGTAGACTGAAGACTGGAGCTTCTCCTTGCCAGAATGCCTTGCACTACCCACAATGACTAGCACCTCTCACAAGCAATAATCTTTATTAGCAAGAAAACAAGGTGCAATACATTTTTACCACCGCTAGATGGTGCTGTTACCTAACTAATAACTACAGGAATACAGAAATTGCAGCAGAAAGAATTAGAAATGAAATAGACATGAACTGAAATGAATCTCCCTCTGCTGGAGGTTTACCTTATTGTTGCTGCTCCTACTAAATGTGGTCCAAGAGAAGACAACCAGTGAAAATGAGACACCTTCATTGATGTGTGTTTGAAGCAAAGGCAATTTTTCTGTTTGATTGGCATGCCCTGTCCCATGCTGAAACTGCCTACAAAGGTAATATCAGCATCGGAACTGGGTCATGGAACATTGGAAGAAGGTAGTCTGGTGTGATGATTACATTTTCTGCCACATTATGTGAATGGCTGAGTGCGTGTCGGTCACTTACATGGGGAAAATATGGTAGCAGGAAGAAATCTTGAAAGACATCAAGCCAATGGAGTGTGATATTATAAGCAATGTGCTGCTGGAAACCTTGGATTCTGGTATTCATGTGGATGGTATTTTAATACATACCACCTATCTTGACATTGTTACAGACTAAGTAATCTTTTAACTATTCCTTTATGGACATGGTGTCTTTCAGCAGGACAATGCAGCATGCCAAACTTCAACAAATTTAAGGAATAGTTTGAGGAACCTGACAAAGACTTCAAGGTATTGGCTTGATCTCCAAATTTCCAAATCTTAATCAGATCGAACGTCCGTTGGATATGCTGGAAAAACAAGTTCAATCCATGGAATATACAATGTGACATACATAATTGAAAGGATCTGCTGCTAATGTTTTGGTTTCAGATATCACAGGGCACCTTCAGAGGCATTCTGAAGTCTGTGTGTCAGAGGAGATTTGGTGGCAAGATATGTCTCTGTGCAATATTAATATTGTGGCTGAATTACATATATTTTCGTGCCCTGTCTTTATTGATTTAGATGTTAAAACGTAGATGCAATCAATATTTTATTGAATACTTTCAAGTACTGTATTTGCATAACAACCCTGCATTCTGAAGAAATACTTTGAAACATGCGAAAATCTTTTAGTAGTGCAGCCTCAGGTTTCAGGCATCTTCAAGCACTCATATCTCAAATCTTAAAAATGTATGTAGCTAAGTAAAGAGTAGTGTTGAGCGCGAATATTCGAATCGTGAATACTAATCGCGAATATCAGCACTTCGAGATTTTGCTAATATTTAGAATATAGTGATATATATTTGTAATTTCGAATATTCTAGATTTTTTTTCATCAGTAACCTCCCTTCTTGCTTGTGGGCCAATGAGAAGGCTGCGATGTCTTTATCTGAGCTTAGCAACATCCCTAGTAACCAATAGAAAAGTTGCCTACCCCTTACTATAGAAGAACCTCCCCAGCAGCCATTTTCCACAGTTTTTTAAAGTTCTGAGAGAGACAGCAGTGTCATTGCTGTGCTCTGTGCTTTCTACACTACATTAGATAGATAGTTAGATAGCTTATATATATAATACAGACAGTTAGTGGGATATAGTCAGTGTAGGTTATATCCTGATATAGTGTAGCTGTTGCAGTGTAGTGTGATAGGTTCTGCTGTCCATACATACATGCAGACCTGCTAAAATGTGAAGTTTCACGTATTGCTCCAAAATATTCACATCATTAGTGCCTATTTGCGCAATCGCAAATATATTTGAGCACTCTAACTGCATATAAAGCAATTTTTAATGTTCTGCCGGGCAACCATTTTCTTCAGTCTCAGGAAGCTTCTAGCAGCTTGGTAAATGTAGCAAAAGTGACCGACACCTGTATTTCACGCGCATTACGCAAATATTATATTGCCGATTTTCGCAATCAAGAAAATAATATATGACAAATATTCTACTAAATATTCGTGAAATATTGCGAATTCAAATATTGCCCCTGCCACTCATCACTAGTAAAGAGCCATTCATATTTTTAATAGGTTTCCTTTAACCTCAGCAAGTGTTAACCTCTACATATGATATAGAATTGTGGTTAATGATTTGTGTACAAATTTTTGGGGGAATTTATCTTTCCCTTTACGCCTCTTAGTCCAGCAGATTTGTGACTATTCAATGCATTTGCGACTTTTCTAAGTGTAAATAACGACTGAAATATATGGCAGCTCAGCCCCAAGCTGCTATAGATTTCATTTCAGTGCATAAGCAGGAGGAGGAAGGTAATTTATGATGAGGCCGGCACCTTGTCGTAAATTACATGCCTCCTCTGGCAGAACAGGACCTATCAAGGCCAGTGTAGCACAAACCAGGCTTGATAAATCAGGGCCAAAGTGTTAGTTCTCTAAGAAAATTAATAGAACAACTATTAAATAAAACATTGCCAAAAATGTAATATACATTTCCTTTTCTAAATTTTCATAGCTATTTAAGTTTATAACAAGGAAGGATACAGTATGGCAAGTCGACCTGGAAAATACTTATGTTTTTATAATTTAACAAAGAGGACAAAATTGTACAGTCAAAATTAATGCTCCATATTTATTTTTACATATTATTGCCAACATTGCAAGTATCTATCAGTAAAAAAGAATAAAACTGGGACAGCTGCTGAATCACTCTGGTTGGAACAAAAAAGTCAAAATGTTAATTAGAGAATTAATTGAAATGGTTTTTGTATGTACTCTGGAATCCCATCCTCAATGAAAATTATCATTGCTTACTTTCAGAAAACAGGTCAGTATTGAAATGATAATATTGTTACAGTATATTCAATTTACATAAACTAAACAATATTGTTGTATAATTATTCTTTTTTGTGTATATATATATATATATATATATATATATATATAAAAAGAAAGTCCAACGGGAGCAGCAACCTGACAAGCGGGTGCAATGTCCAAAAGGGGGCAACGGCAATCCCCAATAGTATAATCAAATAGAAAGCAGGACTGCACTCCAAAATGTGATGAAAAAATCAAAGCTGTTTATTCACCCATGTTATGGCAAAGTTTGCGACGTTTCAGCTCTTGCGAGCATTTCTCAAGCATGGAGACAGTGAAAGTGAGCACATTTAAAGCATTACAAAAAGTGTTCCACCCATCAGGGTGTGGTTACAATCATCTTAAATTACAGACATGTGATACAATTATAAAGTGCATGTTTAGCATAGTGACTAGTGTTATACGTTCTATCATACCAGGATACCATCCCTCTTATATAGAACAAAATATATGTAGAACTTGTGTTCCAATTAGAATCATAAAACAGTGCAGACATACTGAATGGGGATCCCAGGAGTGAAATTCGGAAAGCCATGGAGCCCACATATACCATCATGCTCCCTATGCGTCTCGATCTCCTCAATGCGCATGCCCAGAGTAACAACATCATGTGAATCACAATGTCAAAATAGTGCGCATGCGCTCTATAGGGTAACATCTACCAGCGCCATTTTGGTTCAGGGAAGAATGCCCTAGATGTCCGCTCTATGTTCGTCACGTGAATAATAACCATACAGAGTATATACTCAAAGTCGTGACCATAGAACGGAACACATAGAAAATGTGCAGCAGACCGCAGCAGGGATCTCCTACAGGTGCCAGCATCAGGACCGGGATCCCCACCTCTCGGGAGGGACACCAGACCTTGGGGCCGTGTACGTCGGAGGGGGACATCTCCATGAGCCCCACCGACCTACCTAACCCACTTGCTGGAAAAAGCGGTCATAGAGGGATTGTCCCTCAACATATACAGAAAACAGCATCGCACTGTAGCTTAATAATGTCTCTGGAATAGCGCATGTACGATAGGACACTGTAGTTGGTACTGGGCTGCATCGCTTCCAACAAATTAAAGTCCAGGGATCCGCATCCAGCATCGTGAGGGTTAAAAATTCTAAAAGGCAAGAAAAAATATATATAAGTTTCCAACTTTATACTCTATTACGTTTGCAGTTGTATATAGTACTTTCACAATTCTCCGACACTATTACAAGTATGGGGAAAGTGTAACACATAAATGCATGGAAAAAGGGGGCAAGCAACAGATCACTAGGCACCTATCTGAACTCTACATTTAATCCTCTGGGGTGCAAGCTATCTAAATCATAAATCCACCGCAATTCCCTTTTCTTGAGAATAGCTAGACGGTCTCCACCTCTCCTAGGAAGTTCGACATGGTCCAGTATCCAGCATCTTAGATCCCGCTCAGTGTGCCCAAGGGATCCAAAATGCCTGGAGACCGGAAGATCAGCACGTTTTTTTCTTATTGAATTCCTGTGATTGTTCAGTCTTAGTTTTAATTCTGTGGACGTTTCCCCAATATATATTAGGTTACACGGGCATGCTAGCACATATATTACATAAGAAGATGAACAATTTAAATGGAACTTGATGGGATATTCTTTATGTGTAGAGGGATGTATGAAGGATCTAGCTTTGCATATATAGCGACAGTTGACGCAATTGAGACACGGATAGCAGCCATGTCCCGATTTAGACAATGTTCGCTGTACGCTAATTTTCTTAGGGCCTACATCCGCTCTAACCAAGTGGTCCTTGATGTTTTTACTTTTTCGATATGATAAAAGGGGAGGAGACTTTAGTTCAGGTACATCTTTGATTGACCTGCCGAGGATGCTCCAATTGTCCTTGAGGATACGTCCCATCTCCACACTACACTCAGAGTATGTGGACATGAAAGGTATCCTCCGGATTTTCTGTGAGGCAGATGAAGTTTTTTTGGGGCTATTGAGTAAAATCTCATTTTTTTGATCATCCAGCAATCGGTGGGGGTAACCCCGTTCCCTAAATCTACCTGTCATCATATCCAATGTAGATACTAACTCAGTCTGTTGTGATATAATGCGTTTAGCACGTAAGAATTGTGAGTGCGGTAAGTGTTTGATTAAACTACGAGGATGACTACTTTCGTATCGTAGGATAGTGTTCCTGTCAGTTGGCTTGATGTATAGGCCTGTATTAATCAAACCATCAACCAATCTGACATTGGTGTCAAGAAAGGATAATTCTGTCTTGGAATAAGACACAGTATATTGGAGGTCAGGATCGATACTATTCAGATATGTATGGAACTCAACCAATTGTGTTTCTGTACCTGACCACAGGAGGAAGACGTCATCTATGTACCGCCACCACCCAATGACATATTGGAAGTGGTGGGATACATAGATGAAGTCCTCCTCCATGTGCCGCATGTAGATATTTGCGTACGTTGGGGCCACATTGGACCCCATCACAACGCCACGTTTTTGACTGAAAAAGGTGTCCTGGAAAAGAAAATAATTATTTTCCAGAATAAGCCTCAGCAGGATATTAATAAAATATTTTGAATGTTGTGTGATGGACGACCCATCCAGATATTTGTTGACAGCAGAAATGCCCTTCTCGTGTCCTATTGACGTGTACAAAGATACAACGTCAAAGGACACGAGAGTAGCAGTCTGTACATCTGCAGCATCAACAGATCTCAATTGTTGCAAAAAATGCCCAGTGTCCTGAATATATGACTTTCCAGCCGTCGAAAATTCTCGCAGGATCCTATCAAGAAACATAGCGATTCTACTAAACACAGAATCAGTACCAGAAACGATGGGGCGACCGGGGGGGTCCACAAGGGTTTTGTGGACTTTGGGCAATATATATAAAACTGGAGTAACGGGAGAAGTAACCGTTAAATACTCCCTTAGCCCTTCATCAATGATGCCCCCGGCCACCGCATCGGACAAAATATTTTTGATGGTATTCATAATCTGAAATTTAGGATCATTCTGCAGTACACCATACACATCTACATCACACAGTTGGCGTTCAATTTCTTTTACATAATTACATGAATCAAGAACAACCACTCCACCCCCTTTATCAGCGGGTTTAATGGTTAACTGGGGGTTGTTCCTGAGTTCAGATAGTGCCTCTATTTCAGCAGTTGTCAGATTGGGTTTATTTAATCTCGCTGCATCACCAAAACGGGATTTTAGCTCTCTGACATCCCTTTTAACTGCGGAAATGTAGGCCTCTATAGCAGGTTCATCCACATAGGGGAGAAAGGTACTTTTATTCATTAGACCCAATTTCTTGAGCGAAAATTCACTCGAGTGTGTTAGTGTATCAGCAGTATGACCCTTAAAAAACACCTTCAACTTAATTGACCGAAAAAAATCATTTAGATCCATTTCTAGATCGAACCAATTCACCTTGGAGTTTGGGCAAAATGTAAGCCCTTTGGAGAGGACACTGTGTTGGGCTGCAGTCAATTCAACTGAAGATAGATTGAACACTATTGTCTCTTTCTCTGGGGCAATACTTTCGTCGATTGTTGTCTGGTCCGGTTGTATCGCTGCTTTCCCTTTTCGTTTATACCTGCGGCCTCCTCGCCTGGTTCTTGATCCTTTCCTTTTGTGTCTAGACTGTCCCCTAAAAAAGATTTCTCCTCATCTGGGGGTAATTGCATAAATCTCCTACTTTTTTTATTGTTGCGGTTGGAGCCCATAGATGGTATATCAGATTGCCATGTATATATGTCGCCTCGTTTATAATCATCTGCGCCACGCACCCATTTACTCCTTTTGCCCTCCTCCAATTCCATCTGTAATTTATCGAGTTGGTCTTTAATTTCCTCTTTATATTGCGCCAGTTCATCCACGGATGATTGCACCTGCAAGGCCCTTTCAACATCCAACAGTTCGTCCGTAAGTGAAGCAACCTCTAATTGTAAAAACTCAATGTTGAGTAAAATATAATCCAATGAGTATCTATTTGATAATGCTTCAAACCGTTTGCAAAACAAATCATTACTGGGAAAGAGGTTAGGGCGTAAATTTTTAGCGCATGCCTCTAGGAATCTTTTTCTCTTTAAAGTACTGTCCCAGTGTAGCCATGTGTAGTCTCATGGAAATAAGGCGTTTAGAGATGGTTAAATACTTGCGTTTAAGTTCCTTGGCCGTAGGTGCCTGCAGAAAAGAAGCATCACCCTCGATTCCACGCATGATGCGGTCGACCTCCTCCACAGTAAAAGTGCCGCCATAAGGTGTTTCCGTATTAGACATGTTGTATACTTTAAGGTGTGCTCACTCACGGTGCCGAGTATATGAAAAAAGAAAGTCCAACGGGAGCACCAACCTGACAAGCGGGTGCAATGTCCAAAAGGGGGCAACGGCAATCCCCAATAGTATAATCAAATAGAAAGCAGGACTGCACTCCAAAATGTGATGAAAAAATCAAAGCTGTTTATTCACCCATGTTATGGCAAAGTTTGCGACGTTTCAGCTCTTGCGAGCCTTTCTCAAGCATGGAGACAGTGAAAGTGAGCACATTTAAAGCATTACAAAAAGTGTTCCACCCATCAGGGTGTGGTTACAATCATCTTAAATTACAGACATGTGATACAATTATAAAGTGCATGTTTAGCATAGTGACTAGTGTTATACGTTCTATCATACCAGGATACCATCCCTCTTATATAGAACAAAATATATGTAGAACTTGTGTTCCAATTAGAATCATAAAACAGTGCAGACATACTGAATGGGGATCCCAGGAGTGAAATTCGGAAAGCCATGGAGCCCACATATACCATCATGCTCCCTATGCGTCTCGATCTCCTCAATGCGCATGCCCAGAGTAACAACATCATGTGAATCACAAAAACTAAGACTGAACAATCACAGGAATTCAATAAGAAAAAAACGTGCTGATCTTCCGGTCTCCAGGCATTTTGGATCCCTTGGGCACACTGAGCGGGATCTAAGATGCTGGATACTGGACCATGTCGAACTTCCTAGGAGAGGTGGAGACCGTCTAGCTATTCTCAAGAAAAGGGAATTGCGGTGGATTTATGATTTAGATAGCTTGCACCCCAGAGGATTAAATGTAGAGTTCAGATAGGTGCCTAGTGATCTGTTGCTTGCCCCCTTTTTCCATGCATTTATGTGTTACACTTTCCCCATACTTGTAATAGTGTCGGAGAATTGTGAAAGTACTATATACAACTGCAAACGTAATAGAGTATAAAGTTGGAAACTTATATATATTTTTTCTTGCCTTTTAGAATTTTTAACCCTCACGATGCTGGATGCGGATCCCTGGACTTTAATTTGTTGGAAGCGGTGCAGCCCAGTACCAACTACAGTGTCCTATCGTACATGCGCTATTCCAGAGACATTATTAAGCTACAGTGCGATGCTGTTTTCTGTATATGTTGAGGGACAATCCCTCTATGACCGCTTTTTCCAGCAAGTGGGTTAGGTAGGTCGGTGGGGCTCATGGAGATGTCCCCCTCCGACGTACACGGCCCCAAGGTCTGGTGTCCCTCCCGAGAGGTGGGGATCCCGGTCCTGATGCTGGCACCTGTAGGAGATCCCTGCTGCGGTCTGCTGCACATTTTCTATGTGTTCCGTTCTATGGTCACGACTTTGAGTATATACTCTGTATGGTTATTATTCACGTGACGAACATAGAGCGGACATCTAGGGCATTCTTCCCTGAACCAAAATGGCGCTGGTAGATGTTACCCTATAGAGCGCATGCGCACTATTTTGACATTGTGATTCACATGATGTTGTTACTCTGGGCATGCGCATTGAGGAGATCGAGACGCATAGGGAGCATGATGGTATATGTGGGCTCCATGGCTTTCCGCATTTCACTCCTGGGATCCCCATTCAGTATGTCTGCACTGTTTTATGATTCTAATTGGAACACAAGTTCTACATATATTTTGTTCTATATAAGAGGGATGGTATCCTGGTATGATAGAACGTATAACACTAGTCACTATGCTAAACATGCACTTTATAATTGTATCACATGTCTGTAATTTAAGATGATTGTAATTACACCCTGATGGGTGGAACACTTTTTGTAATGCTTTAAATGTGCTCACTTTCACTGTCTCCATGCTTGAGAAAGGCTCGCAAGAGCTGAAACGTCGCAAACTTTGCCATAACATGGGTGAATAAACAGCTTTGATTTTTTCATCACATTTTGGAGTGCAGTCCTGCTTTCTATTTGATTATATATATATATATATATATATGTCACAATTTTTTTTAAAAAGTTTCGTTCGGACTCAAATTGGGATGAACTGGACTGGCTCCAATTGCCCTGGAATTCTTGGGCAGTAATTGCAAGGGTTAGCCCTAGAAATGTTCTACTCATTAACTTGTATTTCGGTATGAACCAATTTCCACCTTGCCAAGGACACTTATTCTCACATACATGCTATCAATCAATTTTTTACAATAATGTTTTATATGATTATTATCCTGAAATCTAGACCAGATGTTTTCAGTCTATAACTACCCACGCTGTGACTGTATACAATCATTATCCTAAATCATATTTTTCCTGCATTTTTATATTATTCATTATATGAATTGTCTAGATTTTATCATAATAGACTTTATGGGGGTAATTTATTATCAGATAAGCCAATTTTTGGCGTATATATCTGCTGGAGTAGATTAGGGTGCAAAGGTTATTTGAGCCATAATCTGGAACTTTTCCTTGTTCATGCAAGTTCTAAAAAGGGGGCGTAGCATGGGCGGGCCGGCAGGACTGTTTCATTTATAAAATTCTATGTCTGTTTTAGGTTTTGAAAATGGTCTAAATCTACATCAGCAAGAGAGCTGGTGTACAGTTAGACAGGCGGTGGATATGCTGAAGTTATGTAGAGGCCGACTCCTCTACATAACTTTGATACAGCCTGTGCACAAAGGGGTATTAAAAATGACTTCTAAAATAGTGGTCTTAATAAACGACCCCTCTTCTTTTTTATTTTCTCTTTTCTGTACTATCATGTTGAGGCCCGAAACATTGCTTCATCAATAATTCACTTTCTTTATTGTCTTCAGCTGGATTAATAACATGATAAACGGAGTCTCACACAGGCCTAGCAACTGGGAATGGCAGACAGTGCACAGCAACTGGATCGGCAGGTAAGAGCCAAAAACAAAAAGCACTTACCTGCCGCAGCAATAGCGATGGCTGGACCCCATGAAACAGTACTGGAACCCTAACACCTTACAGGACACAGCACAAACAACTCATGCAGCAATCCAGCACACCAGTAACTGCCTGGACCCCCATGCAGACATGGTGCATGGTGGCCCCCAGCAGAGCTGCGCACTGACATTTGGTTCCCCCTCCGGGGAACCCCAGGGACCCCCTTACGGAGGTACAGACAAACAGGGGAACATCTAGTATCCATGACGGACAGAATACACCAAGCACTGACCAGATATGGAACAACAACTAGACATACAACAACCCCAGAACATATAACCACACCAAACATAACAGGTAAGGTAGGGAAAATGGAGGAGACATAAGGAAGACATCGCTAGAGACATCGATGTAGAACTAGGATGGCCCTCAGATAGCATCCAAGAAAGGAGCAAGCTCCTTCTCATTCAAAGGCAGACATATCAATGATCTCAGTCTCACAGCAACAGAATATAAAGAGACCTGATACCACACCCAGCTCCGCCTTGCTCACACTTATACCCCGTACACACCAGAAAGGAAGGGCAACAGCCTAAATGGGAAAGCACCCACGCATGCAATACAACTCGTTGCCACTGGCAACCAGCATGCGCGGAAAAAGTGTCACGGCAAACTACCACCAAGCCGTGACAGTGACTCTGTGGGGGTTGTAGAGGAGCCTTCCTTTCAGACACGTTGGCGGCAGGAACTGCTAACCAAAAGCCGTATTAAGCTGCGTGCACAGTATTTCCTGGTAATGATGTAATTTTGTCTCACTTTCGGCCGGGAGAAAACATTCCCTAATTTAGCTTTATTAGCAAGTGTTTAAAAACATGTCTATCCTGTAATCATTAGACTGCTTGATGTCACTCATACGCCTGTCAATGTGTAAACAAGCGAGTACACAAGTCACCATTCTGTAGAGCATTCCAGAGGAGCCACTTCTTTCCGGCTCCGCCTCCCCACTGAAAGATGGTGTCCATCATCAGCATCATCCTCTGCTCCTCCACCTCCGACTTCTCGTCTCTAACCAGTAATAGCGTTCTCATTCCCCTCCTCCATGGCAGTTTCTCCTTGTGGGTCTCCAAAAGCTAACGGGTAGCAACAAGTTGTGTTAGCTGTTCTTCTTCCACCATTGTCTCCTGCTGCATGAGGCAATCAGCGTCTGATCTAAGATAAATATGAGGGGGATTGAAATTATTAATGCTTGCAGTTTCCTTGTTTTCATTTCCTTGTTGTTCCTTTTGGCCTCTTTGAAGGGCTTTAAGCATCCAACAAGCATCTCAGATGAGCTGCCACTTCCTGGTCTCCTGCTGCTAAGGAGATCTGGTGCATAACAAAATAATTCAAGGCTTTCCACTTCTTGCACAGATGTTATTGCATGTGCAATGTTGAATTTCAGTGATTGGAACGTGCGGATTAAGAGATGTAGTGGCATATTATTCTGTCGCTGAAATCCTGGAGAGAGTTCTCGCCACGTAAGAATAGCTAAAAAACTTGACAGTCTCCTGACATGCTAGCACCTTACATAAGCAATGTACTTTTTTTACAAAGCTTTGTACGACTAGGTTAAAGACTTGTGCAATGCAGGGAGCATATCTTATTTCTGCCTGGTTCAGGACGGCCAGGATGTTGCACCCATTGTTGATGACCACCTTGCCCAGTTGAATTCAATGGGGTGACAGCTAGTGGGATGTTAGCTGCTTGATGTACTCGTCTGTGTGGCCGCTCTCGCCCCAGGCCCGATCAGCTTCAATGTGGCATGTCAACACATGACTTGACACTGTGTATGGAAGGGGGAGGAGTGGGAGTGATGCTGTGTGCTCTGCTGTTGTTGGCGATGGTAGCATGTCAATGGAGGAGGAAGTAAAGGAGGCAGATAAGTGCCTCGTGTGGGAACCAAGCCAACACAATCAGGGGAGGGTCAAAAGGAATTGGCCCTGTAGCCAAGGTGCTGCCTTGTTGCTGCCACAAAGAACATTGACCCAGTAAGCCGTGAAAGACATGTACTGTCCCTCCCCGTAAGAGCTGCTCTAGTTGTCCACCGTGGCATGAACCTTGCCACACAGTGAGAAACACAGGGAGTTACCCACATATTCCACCACGTGAGAGTACAAGGCAGGGATGGCTTTTTGGGAAAAATAATGGGGGATAGGTATCTTCCAATGAGGCTTAGCACACACCATTACCTTGCTAAATGGGGTTGGCGCCATCCTGGAGGGAGCAAAGCATGGATAACTGTTTGGTGTCCTTTTGATTATCATGGAATATGTTTTTTGCACTTGTACTTTATTGTTAATCATGTTTATGTAGATGGACAGATTTATGAACGTAGTATCCGCTGTGTTCATCCTCCAGATGATGTCACTTTTTTCCTGCACCTGTGTTCTTTTAATCGTGTTTGTGAGATAGCTATTTGTAATCATGCAGTAAAATGACATTATTTTATAAGCGGTCTTGTAGTTGTTTGTAGGTTTCATATTATGGTGTATACCATAGGCTTATGTGCGCAATTCTATTCTTTGAATAGTATAGGAATCCCTGGTTAGGGCATATATTGGGTTTCTTGCTAAAGGCAGCAGACTTAACTAAATGGTACAGCAGTGATCGTATTACCAGCAACTTGGCCAAGTGGGAATTAAGCTTGCACATCAGCATATTACTGGGTGTGTAGAGTAGTTATCTGACAACGCATTCATGTTATCAATGGAATAACAATGGCGCAGAGGAGTTTGAGCAGGAGAAACAGAAAGGTATGATGACGATGTGAAAGATACCATACTGCTCATGCATGTGGCCTGGAGGCTCCAAGGGATACCGGGAGAAGGAAGAAATTCTTGTTGCGGTAGCTGACTGTCGCCTTTGTTTGCCCACAGGATGGGGTGACCCGCTTCATGCGGTTCAATAGAGCTGTGGTGCCTATGTTTGTGTTTGGCTGCACACGGCTTTATTCTTGCAGAGCCTGCACATGGCAATGCTTCTGTCTTCAGCGAAGAAAAAAACTGCCAGAGGGGAGATAGTTCTGCAGAACTAGAGACATCCAAGCTTGGATTAGCTCTGGCACTCTGGGCCTAATGCACCCACGATGTAAGCTTAATCACCACATCCCGAAGCAGACATGGCCCTGGCTGTTCTTTGTTTTTTACGTAGCCTCTGTCCTTTATTGCTGCTGCCACTAACCTCCTCTTCTGATGTTCACCTACTTTCAGAACTCCAATCTGGCTCTCAGGTCCTGTCCAACACATAATCATCACCGGAGTTCTCACCCTTCCTGACACTTTTATCACACTTTGAGACCTCATGTGGGCTCCTTGACCCCACTCTCCTGCTCTGCATTTGACCCGACTGCCACTGTCGCTGCCCCCATGGCCAGTACTCTGGCTATAGGTGCCACTATTCCCACCACCAACATAGCTATGCATGGGGTCTGCTGATTGCTTTTACACAAATCGTCATCAGGGAGACTCTTTTGACTGTCTACCGGCGTGGTGGGGTTTTCTTGCCACATTGTAAGATGGAAGGCGTCCCACTAGGAGAGGGCAGTGAAAATCTCAAATCGCCCCCCTATCCCAAAAATAAAAATAAATAATACAAAATAAACAACATGGGCATCACTGCATGAAAAAACGCCCATACTATTAAAATATTAAAATATTTATCCCATACAGCAAATGGGGAAAATAAAATAAAAGTCAAAATGGCCAATTCCTGTTTTTTGGTCTGGTCTGTTCACCGCCCACTAGTGATGAGCGAGCACCAAAGTGTTCGTTGTGTTTCGGACCGAACACATTGCGATATTCGTGCGCTCGGCCGAGCATCCGAGTATAAAGGAAGTCAATGGGAGGCGACCAGGCACCCCCTGCTCGGATGAGGGGAGGGGGCCTGGTTCATAGGAAAAGGTCTGAAAGTGATGGAAACACTTCTGAAATCGATCAGGAACAGCATGGGGACCATGTCTGGATGCATCTTGGACACCAATGTCGCTGCTGGGAACCATGTTGTCCTGTAGATTCAATCGTATATACAGTGTAAGTGTGTGGGGTTCCACAGGGATCTGTACTGGGACCAATTTTGTTTAATATCTTCATAAGTGATATTGCAAAAGGCCTCGATGGGAAGGTGTGTCTTTTTGCTGATGACACAAAGATATGTAACAGGGTTGATGTTCCCGGAGGGAAACGCCAAATGGAAAAGGATTTAGGAAAACTAGAAGAATGGTCAGAACTCTGGCAACTGAAATTTAATGTGGATAAGTGCAAGATAATGCACCTAGGGCTTAAAAACCCAAGGGCAGAATATAGAATATTTGACACAGTCCTGACCTCAGTATCTGAGGAAAGGGATTTAGGAGTAATTATTTCAGAAGACTTAAAGGTGGGAAGACAATTTAATAGGGCAGCACGAAATGCCAGCAGAATGCTTGATGTATAGGGAGAGGTAGAAGCAATAGAAAGAGTGAAGTGCTTATGCCGCTGTACAGAACACAGGTGAGACCTCACTTGAGTATTGTGCGCAGTACTGGAGGCCATATCTCCAGAAGGATATAGATACTCTAGAGAGAGTTCAGAGAAGAGCTACTAAACTAGTACATGGATTGCAGATAAAACTTACCAGAAAGGTTAAAGGACCCTTAACATGTATAGCTTGGAAGAAAGAAGAGACAGAGGGGTTATGATAGAAACTTTTAAATACATAAAGGGAATCAACTCGTGAAAGGAAGGAGAGCATATTTAAAAGAAGAAAAACTACCACAAGAGGACACAGTTTTAATTAGAGGGGCAAAGGTTTAAAAGTAATATAAGGAAGTTTTACTTTACTGAGAGAGTTGTGGATGCATGGAATAGCCTTCCTGCAGAAGTGGTAGCTGCAAATACAGTGAAGGGGTTTAAGCGTGCATGGGATAGGCATATGGCTATCCTTCATATAAGATAGGGCCAGGGGCTATCCATAGTATTCAGCTATATTGGGCAGACTAGATGGGCCAAATGGTTCTTATCTGCCGACACATTCTATGTTTCTATGTTTCTATGTTGCCAAAAATTACAAGGAAGAAGAGATACAGCCTGTATATCACATAAAGGAGGGCCTCATTCACATGGTGCTACAATTGTTCAGGTAGTGGGACTCCTACACTCATAAAGCCTATGCACTAAGTGAAAGGGCTGCCAAAAATTACAAGGAACTGGCACTACAATGCACCCTTTATTACACATAAAGGAGGGCATCATACACACCCTTTAAAAATTATTATTGATGGCCTGCTGGTGACCCTCAAAAACATTAGGAGCAAGGGCCTGCTGATCAAAACACCTAAGACGTTAATTGACCCGGTCAGCACAGACTACCTAGAAAGAATGACCAATTTCTAATCGTAATGTTCCTTTGGGTTCCAGAGAACGTCACATAGCAGAGTTAGCGCAGGGAATGGTGGTCAGCACAGGCTACCAAGAAAGAATGACCAATTTCTAATCGTAATGTTCCTTTGGGTTCCAGAGAACCTCACATAGCAGAGTTAGCGCAGGGAATGGCGGTCAGCATTTGTTGCTTCTTTACATTATGGAACTGTACCACAATTACAAGCTGCTATCTGATTATCTTGGAATTCTATTGTCTACCCCAAAAATAGATCTAGGGAAAGTGGCACATACAATGAAAAAAAGGAATACAATTGACAGAGAAGGCAAGAAGGGGGGAGGGGTGGCCCTGTATGTGAAAGATAACATAAAATCTAATTTGATACAAGTTAGCGAGAACAATTTAGAGTCAGTTTGGGTTACCGTGCAGCTTGATAATCATAAGGTAACTCGTGTAGGTGTGATATATAGACCACCTAGCCAAGTCAAAGAATTAGATGATCTACTAGTTGAGGAAATAGCTAAATGACATTGAAGGGGGGAAGTTATCATTATGGGAGACTTCAATCTTCCAGATGTAAACTGGAAAACCAAAATAGCTAGTTCTGCCGCCAGGAGTACAGATATTCTAAATTCCCTACTGGGATTATCTCTACAGCAAGGTAGTGGAGGAGCCAACCCGGAAGGAGGCCATTTTAGATTTTAGTATTCACAAATGGGAATTTGGTATCTGATATTACTGTAGGGGAAAGCTTGGGATCTATTGATCACCAGTCAGTGTGGTGTACTATAAGTACAGTGACTGAGTCACACCACACAAAAACAAAAGTTTTAGATTTAGAAAACAGACTTTTCTAAAATAGATTAGTGGTATACAAGTCCCTATCAGACTGGAACAGTTTCATTGGAGTCCAGGAGAAATGGGACTACTTAAAAGTGGCACTATTGAAGGCAACAGAAATTGCATTAGGCTTGTCAGTAAAAGCAAAAAAAGGAAGAGACCACTGTGGTACTCAGCAGAAGTGGCCAAAATCATTAAAAACAAAAAGATAGCAGTTAGGAATTATAAAAAAAAAAAAAAACGAGGATGACAGACAAATTATAAGATTAGGCAGAGAGAGGCCAAACAAGTAATAAGAGCTTCCAAAGCACAGGCAGAAGAGAAATTAGCTCAGTCAGGAAAAAAAGGCGAGAAGGCATTCTTCAGATACATAATGAAAAAGGAAACTAAAACAAGGAATTACCAATTAAAAACAAAAGAAGGAAGTATATAGAAGAAGATAAAGAACTAGCTGACTGCCTCAATGAATATTTCTGTTCAGTTTTTACAATGGAAAATGAAGGAGAAGGACTCAGTTAGGAAAGAAGACTAATGAATCTTTTGATGCATGTGTCTTTACAGAGGAAGAGGTTCTAAGTCAGCTGTCTAAAATTAATACAAATAAGTCACAGGGGCCTGATGGGATACACCCAAAGCTATTAAAGAGCTCAGCGTTGAACTAGCAAAACCATTAACAGATTTTATTACCAATCGCTGGCAACAGGAGTTGTCCCAGAAGATTGGAAATTAGCAAATGTTGTCCCATTCACAAGAAAGGTAGTAGGGAGAATCGGGCAACTATAGGCCAGTAAGCCTGACATCAATAGTGGGGAAATTAATTGAAACCATACTTAAGGAGAGGATTGTGGAACATCTAAAATCCCATGGATTGAAAGATGAAAAACAGCATGGGTTTACTTCAGGGAGATCATGTCAAACTAATCATATTGATTTTTTTCGATTGGGTGACTAAAATAATAGATGGAGGAGGTGCAGTAGACATCGCTTATCTAGACTTTAGTAAGTCTTTTGATACTGTCCCACATAGAAAGCTTATCAATAAAGTGCAGTCTTTGGGCTTGGACTCCTATATTGTTGAATGGATTAGGCAGTGGCTGAGGGACAGGCAACAGAGGGTTGTAGTCAATGGAGTATATTCAGACCAAGGTCTTGTTACCATGGGGTACCTCAGGGATCTGTTCTGGACCCATATTGTTTAATATCTTTATCAGCGGAAATTGCAGAAGGCCTCGATGGTAGGTGTGTCTTTTTAGCTGATGACACAAAGATTTGTAAACAGGGTTGATGTTCCTGGAGGGATACACCAAATGGAAAAGGACTTAGGAAAACTAGAGGAATGGTCAAAAAAATATGGCAACTAAAATTTAATGTTGATAAGTGCAAGATAATGCACCTGGACGTAAAAACCCAAGAGCAGAATATAAAATCAGTGATACAGTCCTAACCTCAGTATCTGAGGAAAGGGATTTAGGGGTCATTATTTCAGAAGACTTAAAGGAGGCAGACAATGTCATAGAGCAGCAGAAATGCTAGCAGAATGCTTGGGTGTATAGGGAGAGGAATTACCAGTAGAAAGAGGGAGGTGCTCATGCCGCTCTACAGAGCACTAGTGAGACTCATTTGGAGTATTGTGCTCAGTACTGGAGACCATATCTCCAGAAGGATATTGATACTTTGGAGAGAGTTCAGAGAAGAGCTACTAAACTGGTACATGGATTGCAGGATAAAACTTACCAGGAAAGATTAAAGGACCTTAACATGTATAGCTTGGGAGAAAGACGAGACAGAGGGGATATGATAGAAACTTTTAAATACATAAAGGGAATCAACAAGGTAAAAGAGGAGAGAATATTTAAAAGAAGAAAAACTGCTACAAGAGGACATAGTTTTAAATTAGAGGGGCAAAGGTTTAAAAGTAATATCAGGAAGTATTACTTTACTGAGAGAGTAGTGGATGCATGGAATAGCCTTCCTGCAGAAGTGGTAGCTGCAAATACAGTGGAGGAGTTTAAGCATGCATGGGATAGGCATAAGGCCATCCTTCATATAAGATAGGGCCAGGGGCTATCCATAGTATTAGTATATTGGGCAGACTGGATGGGCCAAATGGTTCTTATCTGCCGACACATTCTATGTTTCTATGTTTCTATGTTTCTAATTCCTCCAGGCCCCAAATGTGAAAGGGTCTAAAATCTCCTGAAAAGGCATCTGCAAAGGAGAGAGGAAAAATGGAGTCAAGCCTGACATATAAAAAAAAACAAAAAACATTGACATTTTTACCCCTGTGCCACTATATAAAAACCAGAATCCTGTAAAAAAAACACATGCGTGAAAGATTCACCACTGAAGGAAACCAAATTATGTTTCCTTCCAAGTCTGAAACATAGAAAATAATATACCATGTCAGCTGACACCAAAAAAATTGTAGGTGAGGGCTTACAGCTGATCAGACCGTATGAAACATTGGAGGTGAGGGCCTACAGGTGAGCGAACCCCATAAACATTGTAGTGAGGGCCTACAGGTGAGCAGACCATATGAAACATTGGAGGTGAGGGCCTGAGGTAAGCAAACCCCATAAAACATTGTAGTGAGGGCCTACAGCTGAGCAGACGTATGAAACATTGGAGGTGAGGACCTACAGCTGAGCAAACCCCATAAAACACTGAAGTGAGGGCCTATAGGTGAGCAGACCATATGAAACATTGTAGTGAGGATCTGAGGGTGAGCGAACCTCATAAAACATTGTAGTGAAGGCCTACAGGTGAGTGAACCCCATAAAACAATAAAACATTGTAGTGAGGGCCTACAGCTGAGCAGACCGTATGAAACATTGGAGGTGAGGGCCTGAAGGTGAGCAAACCCTATCCAACATTATACAGTCCTGATCAAAAGTTTAAGACCACTTGAAAAATGGCAAAAAATCATATTTAGCATGGCTGGATCTTAACAAGGTTCCAAGTAGAGCTTCAACATTAAACAAGAAGAAATGGGAGTGAGACAAAACATTTTTTGAGCATTCAATTTAATGAAAACAATGAATAAACTAAAACAGGCAGTTTTCAGCTGATCAAAAGTTTAGGACCACATCTCCAAAAAATAACTAAAACCCCCCCAAAACAGAAATCCAACTTCCAAACATGAACTCAGTAATAAGTAGCTCCGCTGTTATTGTTGATCACTTCAAAAATTCGTTTTGCATGCTTGATGCAAGCGTTTCCATGAGGTGAGTGGGAACATTTCTCCAAGTGGTGAAGATGGCCGCACAAAGGCCATCTACTGTCTGGAACTGTTGTCCATTTTTGTAAACTTCCCTTGCCATCCATCCCCAAAGGTTCTCAATTGGATTTAGATCAGGGGAAATGCAGGATGGGCCAAAAGAGTGATGTTATTCTCTTGGAAGAAGTCCCTTGTCCTGCGGGCATTGTGTACTGTAGCGTTGTCCTGTTGAAAAACCCAGTTGTTACCACACAGACGAGGGCCTTCAGTCATGAGGAATGCTCTCTGCAACATCTGGACATAGCCAGCGGTCGTTTGACGCCCCTGCACTTCCTGAAGCTCCATTGTTTCACTGAAGGAAAAAGCACCCCAGACCATTATGGCGCCCCCTCCACTGTGGCGCATAGAAAACATCTCAGGTGGGATCTGCTTGTCATGCCAGTAACGTTGGAAACCATCAGGACCATCAAGGTTAAATTTTTTCTCATCAGAGAATAAAACTTTCTTCGACCTTTGAATGTCCCATGTTTGGTGCTCTCTTGCAAAGTCCAAACGAGCAGTTCTGTGGCGTTCAAGGAGACGAGGTCTTTGAAGACGTTTTTTGATTTTGAAGACCTTCAGTCTCAGATGCCGTCTGATGGTTATGGGGCTGCAGTCAGCACCAGTAAGGGCCTTAATTTGGGTCGAGGATCGTCCAGTGTCTTGACGGACAGCCAATTGGATCCTCCGGCTCAGTGCTGGTGAAATTTTTTCGGGTCTTGCACTTGACTTTTTTGTTCCATAACCCTCAGGATCATTTAAGAAATTCCAAATGACTGTCTTACTGCGTCCCACCTCAGCAGTGATGGCGCGCTGTGAGAGACCCTGCTTATGCAGTTCAACAACCTGACCACATTCAAAAAGGGAGAGTTTTTTTGCCTTTGCCATCACAACGTGTGACTACCTGACAGAAAATGACAATGAATCCACATCTTTGCACAGATTTGGCCATTTAAAGGCATGTGTTCCTAAAATTTGGATCAGCTGAAAAACAGCCTGTTTCAGTTTAATCGTTATTTTTAATTAATTGAATGCTCAAAAAATGTTTTGTCTCACTCTCATTTCTTCTTGTTGCATGTTGAAGCTTTACTTGGAACCTTGTTAAGATCCAACAATGTAAAATATGATTTTTTTCCATTTTTCAAGTGGTCTTAAACTTTTGATCAGGACTGTATTGAGGGCCTACAGATGAGCAGACGTATGAAACATTGGAGGTGAGGGCCTACAGCTGAGCAGACCGTATGAAACATTGGAGGTGAGGGCCTACAGGTGAGTGAACCCCATAAAACATTGTAGTGAGGGCCTACAGCTGAGCAGACCATATGAAACATTGGAGGTGAGGGCCTGAAGGTAAGCAAACTCCATAAAACATTGTAGTGAGGGCCTACAGCTGAGCAGACCGTATGAAACATTGGAGGTGAGGGCCTACAGCTGAGCAAACCCCATAAAACACTGAAGTGAGGGCCTACAGGTGAGCAGACCATATGAAACATTGTAGTGAGGGCCTGAGGGTGAGCGAACACCAAAAAACATTGTAGTGAGGGCCTACAGGTGAGCGAACCCCATAAAACATTGTAGTGAGGGCCTACAGCTGAGCAGACCATATGAAACATTGGAGGTGAGGGCCTACAGCTGAGCAGACCATGTGAAACATTGGAGGTGAGGGCCTACAGGTGAGCGAACCCCATAAAACATTGTAGTGAGGGCCTACAGCTGAGCAGACCGTATGAAACATTGGAGTGAGGGCCTACAGGTGAGAAGACCATATGAAACATTGTACTGTGTGGAACAAGAGGAGGAGGAGGAGTAGTAAACAAGATTCAAACATATACCCCTTTTTGAAGGTGAAAAGGGTGCATCTGAATCTTGTGGATTGAGTACATTGTAAAGCATACATTTCAATTGTGTTTGTTTCTCATTAGCTCAGCGTTCCTCTGGTAGAGTGGAGAAGTCAGGGGCAATCCAGGACTTGTTCATTTTTATCTGAGTCAACCTGTCAGCATTGCCAGTGGACAAGCGGATACGCTTATCTGTTATGATGCCACAAGCAGCACTAAATACACACTCAGACAAAATGCTGGCGGCAGGGCAGGCAAACACCTCCAAGGCGTAGAGCGCAAGTTCGTTCCACGTGTCCAGCTTGGACACCCAGTAGTTGTAAGGCACTGAGGGATCATTTAGGATGCTGACACTGTCTGCTATGTATTCCTTTACCATTTTTAAAACCTTTTCCCTCCTTGTACCACTAGGCCGCGCTTCAGGGTGAGGTTGCTGGCGGGATGTCATGAAAGTGTCCCATGCCTTGGAGAGTGTTGCCCTGCCTTTGTTGGAACTGCTGTGTGTGTTCCCATTGTCTCCTTTCCCTGGTTGCCTAAGGAAGTGCGGACTCTGCCTTCAGCATTGTCAGATGGAAAATTCCGGAGAAATGGTATTGCACCATTTTACTCGTCCTCTCCACCACAGGAATAAGAGATGAGAAGTTTTCTTTGTAGCGGGGGTCGAGAAGGGTGAACACCCAGTAATCTGTGTTATCTAAAATGCGTATAACGAGAGGGTCACGGGTAAGGCAGCCTAACATGAATTCAGCCATGTGTGCCAGAGTACCAACAGTTAAGATATCGATATCAGGATGACTCTCCCTCTCCTCTTCCTCCTCCTCCTCTTCGGCCCATCCACGCTGAACAGATGGAATTAAAGTTCCATGGGTACTAGCCTCAGTAGCAGAGGCAACAGTCTCCATCTCCTCCTCCTCCTCCTCGAACTGTGGGGGTGGTCTAGGTATCACCCTGTGAGATGTCCTCCCCCAGTTCCTTGTCTGCCACATTCAGAGCGTTGTCCTTAATTGTGAGCAGCGATTGTTTGAGGAGACACAGCAGTGGGATGGTTACGCTGATAATAGCGTTATCGCCACTAACCATCTGTGTGGATTCTTTAAAGTTTTTTTAAAATCTCACATAGGTCTGACATCAATGCCCACTCCTTGCATGTGAATAGTGGCAGTTGACTTGAAAGGCGACGACCATGTTGCAGCTGGTATTCCACAACTGCCCTCTGCTGCTCACAAAGCCTGGACAACATATAGAACGTAGAGTTCCAGCACGTGCTCACGTTGCACAACAGTCGGTGAGCTGAAAGCCGCAAGAGCTGCTGCAGCGTTGACAGGCCGGCTAAAGCTGTGGACGACTTGCCGAAATGGGCACTCACGCGGCGCGCCTTCACTAGTAGCTCTGGCAAATTGGGGTATGTTTTGATAAACCACTGAACCACTAAGTTTAAGACGTAGGCTAGGCATGGGATGTGTGTCAGATTGCCGAGCTCCGAAGCCGCCACCAAGTTACGGACATTGTCAGACACAAGCATGCCTGGTTGTAGGTTGAGTGGAGAGAGCCACTGCTCGGTCTGTTCCCTTATACCCTGCCAAAGCTCTGCGATGGTGTGCTATTTGTCCCCTAAGCAGAACAACTTCAGCACGGCCTGTTGACGCTTACCCACAGCAGTGCTACACTGCTTCCAGCTAGCGACTGATGGCTGATGGAGGTGGAAGTGGAGGGGGATGAGGCAGAAGAGGAGGAGAAGTGGGGGTTGGAGCCAGTAACATAGCTGCTTGCGGAGACCCTGATGGACGTAGGGCCCGCAATCCTGGGCGTGGGTAGCACCTGTGCCATCCCAGGTTACGACTCACTCCCAGCCTCCACCACATTCATCCAGTGTGCGGTCAGGGAAATGTAGCGTCTCTGGCCACCAGCACTTGTCCATGTGTCCGTGGTTAAGTGGACAAGAGCCAGTAATTTTGAAAGTTGGCAATTAAGTGCCTGTGGGTCGGTATTTGCGCTTGCGTTCAAATGACTGTGGTATGGACATTTGGATGCTGCACTGGGACAGGGAAGTAGATGTTGTTGCTGCTGGTTCATTCGAAGGTCCAGGTGCAGGGCGAGAGGCATCCGGGCCTGTTTCTTGGACAGGGGATTGGACAGCACGTAACACAGGGGAAGAGGAGGCAGTGGTGTGACCCGCAGACCCAGATTGTGGACCCAGGCGTTCGGCCCACTTAGTAGGGTGCTTGGATGCCATGTGGCAGATCATGCTGGTGGTGGTGAGGTTACTAGTGTTCATGCCTCGGCTCATTTTGGTACCGCATAGGTTGCAAACTACCACTCTTTTGTCCTCTGCACTTTCCTCAAAAAAGCGCCATAATGCGAAACACCTACCCCTTGCTAAGGTTGATTTACGCATGGGGGTGATCGGTGTAACGGTTGCGGGCCGACTTCTCCCTTTTGCAAGCCCACTGCCTCTTCCAGCCTGTTGCGGTGCTGCGGATCCCTCCCCCTCTGTACTGATGGTACAGAAATGCAATGCACTGCGATTAACGTTTTAAACCGCAGACAAGAAAACTGGGTGCTGATTTAGTAAAATGTGTATATATACTGATTTTCAATTTCTCCAAATATATGGGCCTGAAGCACTCAGACGATATAGAAATGCAATGCGCTGCGATAAACAGTTTCTGCCGCAGACAAGAAAACTGTGTGCAGATTAAGTGAAATTTGTATATATATTGATTTTCACTTTTTCCCAAAATATGGGATTAAAGCACTCAGACGGTATAGAAATGCAATGTGCTGCGATAAACTGTTTCTGCCGCAGACAAGAAAACTGTTTGCAGATTCAGTGAAATTTGTATATGTATTGATTTTCACTTTTTCCCAATATATGGGATTGAACACTCAGATGGTATAGAAATGCAATGCGCTGCGATAAACGGTTTCTGCCGCAGACAAAAAAAATGGGTGCTGTTTTCACTGATATTCTTCCTATCTATGCCCCTAATACACAGAAGGTATTGCACAGATGTCTGAAGTCACTGCAGACACCTTCTATTAAGATAACCAATGAAGCAATTTTGTTTGTAAATTAAAACCCCAAAAAGTGCAAATCTGCACTTTAAATTGCTGCCAACAAACACAGTAATCCGTAAGGACTTCTGGGTCTTTGAAACGTCTTGAGAAAGAAAGTAATTTGCGATCCTAATCTCCCTACACTGTCTGTCCCTTCCTTACAGCAGCTCTCCCTGACTCGCAATGAGCTGAACCCGCGTGACCGGGTGCTATATAGCACCGATGACGTGTTCCGGCCAGCCAATTACTGTAATGCCAGTAGAAAACATGGCTAATGGCATTACAGTGATGGCAATACTTACCAGCATGTTTAGTGGCTGCTTAGAAGGCGCTAAAAACGTGCAGGAAGGAGACTCGAGCATGGTGCTCAAGCACATGTGGTACTCGGCCGAGCACTCTAATCTGCCGAGCATAGCGATGCTCGAGCCGAACCGGTACTCGGCCGAGCATGCTCATTCATCACTACCGCCCACAAAAGATTGAATAAAAAGTGATATAATTTGATCAAATTTAAAAATATATAGAGTTGAATTATGGGACAAATTATTAAAGCATAAAAGTGTGACAACTTTTTAAAGTTTAAGCATTGAATGAAAGGATGTGGCGCGCATTAATTACTGAAGAATTTATTACATTTTATTCCCTGTCAACTATGCAGAGCAGGGGTTTCTATCTGTCAAAATTTGAAAAATGTCACCTGACAATGTAATTGACGATTTTTTTAAATTTATGTTCCTGTCACCTATGTAGAGTGACATCCACCATCCATTTGGGAAAAAAATGTGGGAAAAGCCATTAAGGCGCAAATGTGGGACAAATTACAGAAGCCCAAATGTGGGCCAAAAGAGTCAAGCGGAAATGTGGGAAAAGCTATTGAGGCGCAAATGTTGGCCAAAAGAGTATAGCAGAAATGTGGGACAAATTATTGAAGTGCAAATGTGGTACAACTTGTTTAAGCATTGAATCAATTAAAGAAGCATTTCAGAAATTTTATTTCCTGTCACCTATGCAGAGCAGGGGTTTATTCACGTCTAAAATTGTATAATGTCAACCCAAGAATGTAACATAAAAAATTACAGAAATGTATTAACCTGTCTACTTGGTAGAGCAGGGGTCTATGACAGAAAAAAATTGTTTTTTGTCACCCGAAAATGTAAAAGCAAAATTATTGAAATTTATTAAGCTGTCAACTAGGTAGAGGAGAGGTATATTACACACAAAAATTGTGAATTTGACCCTAAAATGTAACTGACAAATGTTATGTATTTTTTTACCGGTCGAATAGGTATAGCAGTAGTACATCACATCAAAAAATTTGTGAAATTCACCAGAAAATGTAACAATTTTTTTATTTTTTTTTACCGGTCTACTAGGTATAGCAGTGGTGCATCACACCCAAAAATTTGAGAATTTCACCTGAAAATGTAAATGACAATTATTATTATTTTTTTTTTAACATGTCTACTAGGTATAACAGTGGTACTATACACCCAAAAATTGGGGAATTTCACCAGAAAATTTAACTGACAATTTTATTTTATTTTTTTACCGGTCTACTAGGTATAGCAGTGGTACTATACGCACAAAAATTGGTGAATTTCCCTATAAAATGTAAATGACAAAGAAGTGAAATGAAATAAAATAAAATACGTACAAATAAAATTAAAAAAAATTACTTATAAGGTGGAGTTCCATATGGAGTAGAAGTTTGAGGAGGCGGTGAAGGTAGCGGTGTAGGTGGAAGAGGCGGTGGAGGAGGACGAGGTAGCCAACACAGGTTTTTGGTTTTAATTTAATTTTTTTAAATTAGGGTACACTCTAAAAGAGTGTGAAATATCCAAAATACAAGAATGAGCAATTGCGCTGCAGTATAACAATGGCTGGTTAGTGCCGGTATACATGTCTCTTCTGCACAAGGTACGGACAAGTCCTGAGGGATCCATGCCTGGTTCATTTTAATGAATGTGAGCTTGTCCACATTGGCTGTGGACAGGCGGCTGCACTTGTCTGTGATGATGCCCCCTGCCGTGCTAAACACACGTTCAGATAATACACTGTCTGCAGGGCAGGACAGCACCTCCAAGGCGTAAAGGGCAAGCTTGGGCCATGTGCCCAATTTGGAGACCCAGAAGTTAAAGGGGGCAAACCTGTAATGCAGTACGTGTAGGCGTGTGCACACATACTGCTCCACCATGTTGGTGAAATGCTGCTTTCTGCTAAGACGTTCCATATCAGCTGGTGGTGCTGGTTGTTGTGGCGTGCTGACAAATCTTTTCCACATTTTGGCCATGCTAACCCTGCCTTCTGAGGTGCTGGCGGTGCCCCAGCTGCGTTGGCGACCTCTTCCTCGTCCTCTGCCTTCGCCTTGTGCTTCCACTGTGCCTCCGCTGTCAGGTGGAAATGCCACCAGCAGCGCGTCTACCAGCGTGCGCTTGTAGTCGCGCATCTTACGATCACGCTCCAGTGAGGGAATTAAGGACGGTACGTTGTCCTTGTAACGGGGATCCAGTGGCGTGGCCACCCAGTAATCAGCACAAGTTAGAATGTGGGCAACTCGGTGATCGTTGAGGAGACACTGCAGCATGAAATCGCTCATGTGTGCCAGGCTGCCCAGAGGCAACGAAAAGCTGTCCTCTATGGAAGGTGTATTGTCTGTGTCCTCTGTATCCCCCCAGCCACGCACCAGTGATGGTCATGAGCTGGTCTGGGTGCCACCATGCTGTAAACATGGTTCCTCCTCCATCTCCTCCTCCTCCTCATCCTCCACCTCGTCATCCTCCAGAACTGTGCCCTAGCTGTACAATTGTGTACCTAGCGTTTGTGGGAGCAGGAACCCACCCTCGGAGCCACTTGTGAATGACTGGCCGAAAACCCTACGAAATGATCCCTCTTCCTCCTCCTCCTCCTGTGCCACATCCTCTTCCATTATCGCCAGGAGCGTTTTTTCAAGGAGGCATAGAAGTGGTATAGTAACGCTGAGAACGGCGTTATCGGCACTGGCCATGTTGGTGGAGTACTCGAAACAGCGCAACAAGGAACACAGGTCTCGCATGGAGGCCCAGTCATTGGTGATGAAGTGGTGCTGTTCCGCCGAGCGACTCACCCGTGCGTGCTGCAGCTGAAACTCCACTATCACCTGATGCTGCTCGCATAGTCTGGCCAGCATGTGAAAGGAATCCATGTTCTTTATTATGTCAAAATCAATTCTGCTTTTTGCTGAAGTTTCATTTCTATGTTAGGTACTAACTCTGATTGCTGTGAAACTAATATACTGTAAGGTTTCTATTCTCTGTAACCCTGAATCTTATCTCTTTGGCACTACTCCGGGACAATATTCCTAATATGGAAGTTCCGTTTTTGTTTCTCTTTCTGTAAACGTAGAATGAAACGTGTTAATATGATAGGTTAAATACATAACATACGATGATGCTAATAAAGAGGGTAAAGCCCCCTCTATATAACCTGTGTGCATTAAAAATAAACTTTAGAGTGTTCATTCAGTACATCACTGTTGTGTCTTTCGTTACCTACTGAGTGAAGCGCTCTCCTGACGTCAGAAAAGGACTCAAACCAAGCCGATACTAGAAGTTTGGTGCCAGGGGTACCAAGTGGGACTCAGAGATTCCTATCAGTTTGGGGGCTCGCGTCCGGGATCGGGAAGGTTTTCCTCGTGTTCGGTAAGGAAGGCATCTGTTATTGTCCTCTGGCCGATCCGAGGACCACGTCCCGATCTAGTAAGTAGAACCTACAACTTCAAGTATAATTACTGTATCAGGGATACAGGGTACAGACTCCGGGAGTCTGGGGGAGTGACCCGGGGACTCCGGGAGTCCGCCGTGAGGATCACTCAGAGAAAATATAGTGCGCACTAGATAATATTGTCTCAGGGAGACAAAGACGGAGCTTGGTTTGACTCTTTACTTTTTAAAGCTGTTTTAAAGCATAAGATTATTAGAGTTGATATAAGGATACTGATGTCCGGGTGGTAAGTGTACGGACTGAAGTTCACTATTTGCATAGAGTTTTAAGGACATTGCATTGTTGTTTTACTGTGTTGCGGAGGTCTGCAATACGCCCCACCCCCGGCTGGGAGCAATCCGTTAACCCGCAGATAGGTGAACACAAGCAGCAGACCAAAGCAACAAATTATATGTTTGATGAAACTCTCTGATATATTGTGATCAGACCTGAGTCCTTTGCCTAGTTGACAGGATTAATTTCTCTGAGCCTTAAAGGTTCAGTGCAGCCAGTCCTAGGAAAGTAGCATCATTAAAATATCAGACGGAATGGGATCACAAGAGTCTAAAACCAATTATCCCAAACCTGAGACGGGAGAAACATGCAAAGTTTATGTTGCACGGTGTAGTCCCACAAATTACTTCCTAGTTAACCCATGGGTGGATAACTTAGCTGGATGGACTGAGTTCATGCAAGCTGCTAGCCCCTTTCCCAGGGACGGCGATAATAGCCCGTACCACATGGACATGATAAAGGGTCTTTGTCTGGAAGACAAAGAAGCATGGCCACATTTTGACCATGATCCGTCCTGGAATATGGATTACATGATACAAGGGGGTGAACAATGGTTGGAGATAGCCCCACATTGGTACAATGTACCATCAAATAAGAAGAAAGGGAAAACTAATAAGATTCCAAAAGATGACAGTCAGTTACATAAAATGGAGAAAAGAACAGAATTAAAAGACGTGTCTGAAAAGCCAAACCCACCACCTTACACTGTCCCGTCCGCCCCTGCACCCCATCTCACACTAAACCCCGTACACATATGTCCAAGCATGCAGGAGATACAGGACGAAGATATAGGTGCTACATTTATGCAGGTCCATGACGACCTAGAGAAAACAAAATACAGTCAAAAACAACAGAAAGCTGCAGAACAATATAAGTACCACACACGCAGCAAGGGAATAGAAGCTAAAGAAGAACAGGTAGAACTCAGTGCACCCTTCATAACAATAGGAGAACACTTAATGAAGAAACCCATGGACATCGAGGACCTTAATAAAATTATCAAACACTGCCCCAAACCCACAGTGGCTCCTTTGGGAACCATCACCTATCTTAAAAAGGCTTGTAAAGGCAGAAATTGTACACAAGAAGATTTAAGGCTCATAATAAATGGCATCATAGGGACACATACTGCTTGGGATTGGGATGAAGTCCCATCCATTTCTACACTAGTAGATGGAACTGTTGATGCCAGCCGGTACATATGCAATACAGAAGAAGGAATGAAGAAGATTTGGACCCAAGTTGAGGATCATATGAATAAGGTATTCAAACAAAAATCATCTCAGCCTATTGCTGTAGCTTGTAAACAAAAGCCCACAGAGTCTGTTACTGAGTTTTGGAAGAGATTCATGGACTGTTGGAGACTGGAGGCGGGACTCCCTACCCTCCAGAACGACAGCCTGATCATCTCCACATTCATTAACAATCTGTCGGACAAATTAACCCTTCCAGTGAAACAAGGTGTATCCTCATGGACCTCAGATGACACTGTCACTTTTGAAAAACACCTTTATGAAAAGGAATCAGCAGGATGTTTCGAAATCAGAAAAATCACACCCACACATGCCTATGCCAACAACAGGGGAGGGGGCGGAGGAAGGAGGAGAGGAGGACATACTAGTTACAACCAGAACACACAGTGGCAGCAAGGACACCCACAAGATCAGATACAAAATAACTGTTGTTATAACTGTGGGAAAGAAGGACATTGGGCAAGACAGTGTACACAGCCCAGGAGGCACCGGGGTAGACAGGGCCAAAGTCAGGTACCAGACACAAATACACAGTCTTTTAACCTTCCTCAACAAAGACCCCAACAAACAGGCCAACAACCAAGATTCCCCATTGATTGGAATCAGCAACAACAATCATACTGATGCTGCCCGGAGGGAGGTACCCCGATTTTCACACAGGTCACCACACACTGGAAAGACACACCTGTTATTCTACTGAGAGTGGGAGGAAGAAGAGTAGGATTCATGGTAGATAGCGGTGCAACTTCAAGTGTGTTAAGTAAAGATTTATACAAGGGACCATTGAGAAAATCTGAGCCCTCTATGGGAATTAATGGGGTTTTAACAAAAACTTTCAAAACTGACTCACTACCACTTGAGACCATGGACAAGGAGTACATCACAGACCATGCCTTCAGCATTATACCAGATTGCCCTGTCAGCCTGTTAGGGAGAGATTTGTTCATTAAGCTTGATTTACAAGTGTCAGCCAAAAATCAGGGCATAAGAGTACACTCGGATCTCATTCCAATCTCTACACCAGTGCCACTGATTCTTGCAAACATACAGGACCACCCAGAACTCAACAACATCAACCCTGCATTATGGTCTTAAAATGAATATGACACGGGGTTCATAGATTGCACACCTTACAAGGCTACTGTGATATCAGGTGTCCTCTCAGTGTTCCAGAAACAGCACCCGTTGTCCACAGAAAAAATTGAGGGCTTGAGGCCAATGATCGAAGAGTTTTTAAAGGAAGGCATCCTGGAAGAGGTGATTTCACCCTTCAGCACTCCCATAAATCCTGTGGCAAAAGCAGATGGTTCAATTCGCTTTGTGCAGGATTTAAGGGAAATCAACAACATCATTGTCCCTATAGCCCCTATTGTACCTGACATTACTCAGTTGCTATCTGCCATTCCAGCAGACGCTGTTTGGTTCAGTGTGATAGATCTGAAAAATGCATTCTTTTCTATCCCAGTTGACAAGAAGACCAGACTACTTTTTGCTTTTTCCTTCGAGGGGCGACAACTAACCTGGGCAAGAATGCCACAGGGATATGCTGATTCACCTGTAGTGTTCAGCATTGTCCTCCAAATGACTTTAAAACCATGGCACCCCCCCCCCCAAGGTTCCGTGTTGTTGCAATACGTGGATGATTTACTGTTGTGCAGTATGTCAGTGGAGGCCAACATTGAGGATGGTATATCGCTGTTACAATGGTTGTTTGAATGTGGACACAAAGTGTCATTAGGGAAAATGCAATGGTGTAAACAGCAAGTCGAATACTTGGGGTTTGTCCTGACAAAGGGGGAAAGGAGGATCAGTCCAGGGAGAGTTCAGTCTGTGGCGGGATTGGTCACCCCGCACTCCAAGAAGGAAATGCTATCCTTCCTTGGAATGATAAACTACTGCAGACAATGGATCCCAGACTGTTCCTACCATGATAATATCTTGAGACAGGCAACACTGCAGGACAAACCTGATTTAATAAGATGGTCTTCAGAAATGTACAATGCATTTGATTATCTGAAATGTTCATTAATGTCAAGTCCAGGATTGGGCCTCCCTGACTACAAACTGCCCTTCCACATGTTTGCATGACAAAACTGTAAAACCATGGCGGGCGTGCTGACACAAGAACATGGAGGCAAGTTGCGCCCATGTGCATTTTTCTCGAAGGTAATGCCCACCTCTGTCCAAGGGATGCCGGCATGTCTGCGTTCTCTTGCAGCCTGTGCTATGATGGTAGAGTTGGCAACTCCTTTTACAATGGGACATTACACCATTTTGCACACCACACATGATGTTGTAGGCCTACTCAAGGGCATCCACACACAACACTTGTCTGCACAAAGGCTTTCAGGATATGAGGTACTACTGCTCAGTGACCCTTCACTCGAAATCAAGTATGCTTCCCACACCTCAGGACCAGCACCAATACTGAATGCTCTCTTAGGCCTTAAAGGACAGGAAGATTGCCTCACAGATACACATGATTGCTTACAGGTCCTGGAACACGAAACTTCTCCAATACATGATTTGTCATCCACACCCATTATAGGTGCTCCAGAGGTTTTTGTAGACGGTTCATGCACCAGACCAGATGACACCAGTTACTGTACAGGCTACGCCATTGTCATGCTCCCAGATGTTGTACTAGAGGCAAAGCCCATAAAGTTTCAGTCTGCACAGGCAGCTGAACTCATTGCCCTTACCAGGGCATGCATTCTACATGCTGAAAAACCAGTCACCATTTATACTGACAGTAGGTACGCACATGGGGTAGTGTGGGATCATGGAATGATTTGGCACAGAAGAGGTTTCACTGCAGCAGATGGTAAACGCATCTCACACTCACAGTTGGTCGCAGATCTACTTGAAGCCATCAGATTGCCTTCACAATTGGCAATTATCCACTGCAAGGCACACACCAATGGTAAGGATCATGTCTCACAGGGCAATGCGCTGGCAGATACGGAGGCGAAACGAGCGGCCGACTACAGCCCCTCAGGTCCATGTAAACATTGGGAGATGCCATGTTTGGCACCTCCAACCCTTGAGATGTCACAAATGCTTACCGATCTTCAAAGATACGCCACTGAACAGGAACGGCAAGACTGGTGTTATCCAGTATTGCAGAAAAATTCTAAGACAGAATGACTCTGCAAAGAGGGGAGACCATGCATTCCCCAACACAGTGCTTCCATCTTCATAGCACATTTCCATGGAGCAGGACATAACAGCATACAGACAACTCAGTCATTGTTGAGTCAAAATTTTTACATTACTGACATCAAAAAGTTAGTAACAGAATATGTACACAGGTGCATTACATGTTTGAGGAACAACCCCAACAACCCCTTGAAGGTAGTCCATCAACACCTTGACTATCCCACTACTCCATTCACCCATTTACAGGTAGACTTCACACATATTCCCAAAACTCATGGTAGACAGGAATATGCTTTGGTGATTGTTGACATGTTCTCCAGATGGCCTGAAGTATTCCCCACCAAATCAGAGGATGCTAAAACAACAGCAAGGATACTTACTCAACAAATCATTCCTAGGTGGGGATGCCCTCTGATGATTGAATCTGACCAAGGGCCAGCATTCACCTCCAAACTCAACAAGGAAATTGCTAAACCCCCCTGGGCAAGACGCCCAATGATAGTGCAGGAAGGTGATCTTGATTTAATAAGGGAAGAATATGTCACCAAATTGATACAGGTTCTTAATAAAACTGAGAAAAAAGTTGCTTGTAAGTCTCCCTCTCTTCCACAGGAACCCACCCACCCATACAGGGTGGGGGATGAGGTAGTGATCAAAACACTGAAGAAAGGAAAATCCCAAGGTAACTTCGCATATGTCCAACCCACTACCGTGGTTGCAGTGATCAGAACAGCTGTGCTGACTGAACAATCTCCAACTTGGATCCACGCCACCCGAGTGAAGCTTGTGAGAAAAAGAGAGGAGGCAGGAACGGAGGCAGACAGCCTTGGCCTTGAAGAAGGACAAGAGGTGCTAACGAGGGCAGACAGCCCTGACCTCCAACAAGGCCTAGAGGTACTAACGGGGGCAGACAGCCCTGACCTCCAACATGATGAGCTCCTCACTCCTTTCTGGGAAATGGTTGAATGTACTGACTAAGATTGCTTCAATAATCTTGTTGATTTTACCAATTAGTAGTAAGGGAGAAGTAGCCGCAACTAGCAAGGGCGGCGTCATCACTTTTTGGTATAATTCATCTAACACTCACGTAGCCACCTACACCTTTTGCCTTTGTGATATCTTGAAAACATGTTCATATTATAACTATTGTTCCAACGACTATGTAGAAGGACAGGCCTATATATGTGTAACAGACTCATACTGGGGAAAAGGTTGTGGATACTGGGGATCAGTGGGATGGAATACAGGGACAAAATGGGGATATAAACCAGAAAGCGCCCTCAAAAGGAGGGATAAAAATTCTAAGTCCCTTTTGACTAGAATGACACTCCTTGAGAGAGGGACGTGTTATGTGGACACCTCTTCAATGTATCATTGCAAAAAAAGGTCAGCGGAAATGAAGATTGTATTGACAATAGACAACCCTGGTAAATATGATGAAGGAGATTATGTATTAGGATGGTACTTCCATAACATGTGGGGAGCTGAGACTTCTCAGGTAACACAAATGTTCAAACTTAGAGATATGTATAAGTCTAAGGAATACCAGCCCATCACAGGTGTCCCCAAAAACCCACTAGCCCCGCATATAGTTTCTCTAAAAAACCTAAGGGCCATATCTAATCCCACATATGAGGATACTTTGGCCATGGGGATGGGTTTTTCTGATGTTAATTTGTGGCTGGAGTGGATGAAGTATAGTGCAGCCTCTGTGAATAAAAGTAACTGTTACATATGCGGTGCTGTCAAGCCACACCTAGGTTCCGTACCCCTAGTGTTACCAGAAAGTGTTGAAGAATGTTTTTTGACTCTTTTTGTTAATATGTCTTATAACCACAGTGCATGTACAGAATGGAAATCAAAATACCCTCTTTTGTTAAAAAATCCTCGCCCAGGGACAGGTATCCAGGTATATCCAGGTAACTACACATGTTACAAAGGGAGTACACATGGGAGGAATGTACAGAATTTCACCAAAGGTTATTGTCACAAATACAGCAATCTGAATATATCCCTCACTCAGAACCAAGTGTACTCCATAGGAGATGTGTACTGGATCTGTGGAGATGGAAAAATAAGATCCAGATTGGAAGGTGCCTGGAAAGGTGAATGTGCGCTTGCCAAAGCTATAATGAACATGCACATTTTTACTGAATCAGATATTATAGACAAAGGGGTGCTAAAGAGAAACAAAAGAAGCGCCCCCCTTTCAAGTTTTGATCCCCATGTGTATATAGATGCAATAGGTGTTCCAAGAGGGGTCCCAGATGAGTTCAAAGCTAGAGATCAAGTAGCCGCCAGATTTGAATCAATATTTCCCATCATTACTGTGAATAAAAATGTGGATTGGATAAATTACATATACTACAATCAGCAAAGGTTTGTAAACTATACCAGAGATGCATTTCTAGGGGTAGCAGAAGGACTACAAGCAGACTCAATCATGACATTCCAGAATCGAATGGTGTTGGATATGATTCTTGCAGAGAAGGGCGGAGTGTGCCGAGTATTGATTGATCCAACCTCCTGTTGCACATACATACCAAATAATACTGGCCCCACTGGTAAGGTCACAATAGCTATAAAAAAGCTTGAAGATCTGTCAGTAGAACTGAAAAAGAACTCAGGTATAAATGATCCATGGGATCAATACTTTGGGTGGTTCACAAATTGGAAACAAGGTCTCATGCAACTAGGGATTGTCATACTAATAGTAATTGTAGTAATAGGTGTAGTAGCATTATGTGTTATTCCCTGTGTGAGACGAATGCTAGAAAAAGGGCTCTCTAATATGTCATTATATCAGACTACTGTACCCCAGGAGGATCGAAGCCCAGATGGGTATAAGAATTACCTAATATCATATAGAGAGAAAAAGGACAAGAAAGGAAAGAACCATGTAGTGTGATCCACTAAAGGTTCTTAAGAGGGGATTTGAAAGGAATCCATGTTCTTTATTATGTCAAAATCAATTCTGCTTTTTGCTGAAGTTTCATTTCTATGTTAGGTACTAACTCTGATTGCTGTGAAACTAATATACTGTAAGGTTTCTATTCTCTGTAACCCTGAATCTTATCTCTTTGGCACTACTCCGGGACAATATTCCTAATATGGAAGTTCCGTTTTTGTTTCTCTTTCTGTAAACGTAGAATGAAACGTGTTAATATGATAGGTTAAATACATAACATACGATGATGCTAATAAAGAGGGTAAAGCCCCCTCTATATAACCTGTGTGCATTAAAAATAAACTTTAGAGTGTTCATTCAGTACATCACTGTTGTGTCTTTCGTTACCTACTGAGTGAAGCGCTCTCCTGATGTCAGAAAAGGACTCAAACCAAGCCGATACTAGAAGTTTGGTGCCAGGGGTACCAAGTGGGACTCAGAGATTCCTATCAGCATGTGCAATGTGGAGTTCCACCTTGTGGGCACGTCGCATATGAGGCGGTGAGCGGGAAAGCTGAAGTTACGCTGCAGCACTGACAGGCGAGCAGCAGCAGGGTGAGAACGCCGAAAGCACGCACAGACGGCCCGCACTTTATGCAGCAGCTCTGACATGTCGGGGTAAGTTTTAAGGAATCTCTGCACCACCAAATTCAGCACATGCGCCAGGCAAGGGATGTGCGTCAAACCGGCTAGTCAAAGAGCTGCTACGAGATTTCGCCCATGATCGCACACCACCAGGCCGGGCTTGAGGCTGACTGGCACAAACCACTCATCGGTCTGTTGTTCAAGGCCCGTCCACAGCTCCTGCGCGGTGTGGGGTTTGTCCCCCAAACAGATACCGTACGTTTTAAAACTGCCTGCTGTCGTTTACCCCTGGCTGTGCTAAAGTTGGTGGTGAAGGAGTTACGCTGACTGGATGAGGAGCTGGTAGAGGATGAGGAAGCAGAGTAGGAGGAGGAAGCAACAGGAGGCAAACTGAAACTCCCTGCAATCCTCGGTGGTGGAAGGACATGCGCCAAACTGCTATCTGCTTTAGGCCCAGCCGCCACTGCATTTACCCAGTGTGCTGTTATGGAGATATAACGGCCCTGACCGTGCTTACTGGTCCACGTATTCGTAGTCATGTGCACCTTGCCACAGATGGCGTTGCGCAGTGCACACCTGATTTGTCCCCTACTTGGTTGTGCAGGGAAGGGATGGATCGCCTTGAAAAGTAGTGGCGGCTGGGCATGACATACTGTGGGACAGCCACCGCCATAAGGCCTTTAAAACTATCCGTCTCCAACAGAGGGAATGACAGCATTTCAAAGGCCAGTAATTTAGAAATGCTGGCATTCAGGGCTAGGGATCGCGGGTGGGTAGGGGGGGTACTTCCTCTTCCTCTCCAGCATTTGGGATATGGAGAGCTGAACGCTTCCGTGGGACATTGTGGAGATGCTTGTTGACCCAGGTGTTGGTGTTGCTGTCAGATCCTCTGTTTGCGGGTTGCCAGGTGACACTGTTACTCCAGAGGTGAATGAAGTGGCCGAGACTGCAGCAGAAGAGGAAGAAGGAGGAGCCAGAGACCTTTCTTGGTTTTTGAGGTGTCTACTCCACTGCAGCTCGTACTTTGCACTTAAATGCCTGGTCATGCACTTTGTGCTCAGGTTGAGAACGTTTATGCTTCGCTTCAGGCTCTGATTGCACAGCGTGCAAATCACTTGTTTCTTGTCGTCAGCCCATTGTCTGAAGAACTGCCACGCCAGGGAACTCCTTGGAGCTGGCTTTGGTGTGCTCGGTCCCTTGCTGCGGTGGGCAGTAGGAGGCGTACTGTCTAGAGGACGGCCGCTCTGCTTTTGCACCCTGCTCCCTCTTCTGCTGTGCTGGTGGCTCTGTGCGACCACCGCCTCTTCCTCCGAACTACATCGGTCACTCACATGACCTTGATTCCATGTGGGGTCGAGGACCTCATCGTCCTCCACATCATCTTCCACCCAGTCTTCACCCCTGCCTTCCTTGTCGGTCTGCACACTTTCGTCATCATCCGAGATGTGCTGCAATGGTCCTCCCATGTACTCATCTGAAAGATAAGTGGTTATGCATCGGTGCACTAAATCTCTTCCACTTCTGGGGCAGGGCTAGGTGGATGGCCCTGGGAAACACTGCTAACAGAGTCATCAAAAAGCAGAAGAGACTGCTGCATGACTTGGGGCTCAGACTGCTTTCTCTGATTTGCAAGGGGGTGAGGTGAAAGACTAATGGACATCGGCTGCAGGTGCCAACTGTGAACTTTTAGCAGGAGACTGGGTGGGAGACAATGTGAAGGAACTGGATCCACTGTCAGCAACCCAATCTACTATCGCCTGTACTTGTTCAGGCATCACCATTCGTAGAGTAGCATTAGGCCCGACCAAATACCGCTGCAGGTTTTGTCGCCTCCACGCACCTGAGGAATGGGGTTTCACTTGTGCGTGTAGCTGGCACAGATCGACCACGTCCTCTCCCTGCAACAGGAGCTCAACCAGCAGCACCACGACCTGGGCCACGTCCCTTATTTGATGCTCTCCTCATATTTTTCTAATTTAGGATCTTGCCCTAAATGGGTGTTTAATTAATAGTAGAATAGAACGACAGTATGTAAAGGGTGTATCTCACACGGTCTGAACCAGTGTAGGACTAAATTAAATATTTCTTTGCACAAAATGGCTGTATTTCAAACGGCTGTATTTCAAATCCCTGATTCAAACCCCTGTATGTAGAGGGGGTATCTCGCACGGTCTGAACCAGTGTAGGCCTGAAGTAAATATTTATTTGCCCAAAATGGCTGTATTTCAAATGGTTGTATTTCAAATGCCTAATTCAAACCCCTGTATGTAGAGGGGGTATCTCACACAATCTGAACCTGTGTAGGCCTGAAGTAAATATTTATTTGCCCTAAATGGCTGTATTTCAAATGGCTGTATTTCAAATCCCTGATTCAAACCCCTGTATGTAGAGGGGGTATCTCACACGGTCTAAACCAGTGTAGGCCTGAAGTAAATATTTCTTTGCCCTAAATGGCTGTATTTCAAATGGCTGTATTTCAAATCCCTGATTCAAACCCCTGTATGTAGAGGGGGTATCTCACAGGGCCTGAACCAGTGTAGGCCTGAAGTAAATATATATTTGCACAAAATGGCTGTATTTCAAATAGTTGTATTTCAAATCCCTGAATAAAACCCCTGTATGTAGAGGCAGTATCTCACAGGGCCTGAACCAGTGTAGGCCTGAAGTAAATATATCTTTGCCCAAAATGACTGTATTTCAAATGGCTGTATTTCAAATCCCTGAATCAAACCCCTGTATGTAGAGGGAGTATCTCACAGGGCCTGAACCAGTGTAGGCCTGAAGTAAATATATCTTTGCCCAAATGGCTGTTTTTCAAATGGCTCTATTTCAAATGCCTGATTCAAACCCCTGTATGTAGAGGGGGTATCTCACAGGGCCTGAACCAGTGTAGGCCTGAAGTAAATATATCTTTGCACAACATAGCTGTATTTCAAATGGCTGTATTTCAAATCCCTGAATCAAGCCCCTGTATGTAGAGGGGGTATCTCACAGGGCCTGAACCAGTGTAGGCCTGAAGTAAATATATCTTTGCACAAAATGGCTGTATTTCAAATGGCTATATTTCAAATCCCTGAATCAAACCCCTGTATGTAGACGGAGTATCTCACAGGCCCTGAACCAGTGTAGGCCTGAAGTAAATATATCTTTTCACAAAATGGCTGTATTTCAAATGGCTGTATTTCAAATCCCTGAATCAAACCCCTGTATGTAGAGGGAGTATCTCACAGGGCCTGAACCAGTGTAGGCCTGAAGTAAATATATCTTTGCCCAAAATGAATGTATTTCAAATCCATGAATCAAACCCCTGTATGTAGAGGGAGTATCTCACACGGTCTGAACCACTGTAGGCCTGAATTCAATATTTCTTTGCCCAAAATGGCTGTATTTCAAATGGCTGTATTTCTAATGCCTGATTCAAAATCCTGTATGTAGAGGGGGTATCTCACAGGGCCTGAACCAGTGTAGGCCTGAATTCAATATTGGTGCACCAAATGGCGGTATTTAAAATCTTTGAATGTAACCCAAATGTATTAAGGGTGTATCTCACAATGACATCTGCATCAAAGGCTGCCAACTACTTTTTTTATGCCCAAACGAGTGTTTGTTTAACAACTGAATTTGACAGCAGTATATAAGCCTGTAATTTCACAAGTGCTGATGCTGCAAGGCCTGAAAATAGTGTTTTTTGTTAAAAAAGTGTGTTTTTCAAACCCCAGAAAATGATGGGTGTATTTCTAGCTTAAATTGCACACTGACTAATACAGATGTTGTAGATTGCCAAAAAAGTGTTTTTTTTAACAGAATATGAAAGCTGTATATATTAAACTTGAATTTAACACTTGCAGATCTGGAAAATACTGTTTTTGAAAAAAATTGTGTGTTTTTAAAACCCCAGAAAATGATGGGTGTATTTCTACCTTAAACTGCACACTGACTAATACAGATGTTGCAGATTGCCAAAAAAGTCTTTCTTTGGTAACAGAATATGAAAGCTGTATATATTAAACTTGAATTTAACACTTGCAGATCTGGAAAATACTTTTTTTTTTTTAAAAAAGGGTGTTTTTCAAACCACATAAAATGATGGGTGTATTTCTACCTTAAATTGCACACTGACTAATCCAGATGTTGTAGTTTGCCCAAAAAAATTTAGATTTGAAATGTCCCAAAAGCTAAGATGCAGTGCTGGTTCACTGAGCTTGCATAAAATAGCCGCCGCCGCCACTTACCTAACTAACAGAATTATAAAAAATTTTTTTTTTTTGGGCAATGGCCTCAGGGCAGGGTAAAACGATTGTGTCCTGCACCCACACAACTATTTCTAGGTAAATCGCAGAGTTAGATTCTCTCCTATTCTCTCCCTGAAATCACAAGTCCAGCAGCATCCTCTCCCTACACTTATAACAGCAGAGTGACGTGCAGCGCTACGTGACTCAAGCTTATATAGGGCCTGGGTCACATGCTGCTTTGGCCAATCACAGCCATGTCATTAGTAGGCAAGGCTGTGATGGCCTCTTGGGGCAAGTAGTATGACGCTCGTTGATTGGCTGCTGTGCAGCCTTTCAAAAAGCGCCAAGAAAGCGCCTAACACCGAACCCGAACTTTTACGTTAATGTTCGGGTCCGGGGTCCAAAAAACCTAAAGTTCGGTACGAACCCGAACTTTACAGTTCGGGTTCGCTCAACCCTAATCAGCAACAATGGTACAGGAATTTTGCATAGACACAGAATGAGCTAAACAGCAAACAGACAACTCTCAATACTTATTTACTATCTAGCCCTGCTACCTATTGGACACTTCTACAGCGCACTGACTAAGTCCCTGACTCTATAACCCATCACAGCTTGGCACTGTTGCCACTCAGTTCTGCAGATTCTCCTTGATCCAATAAGATGCAGTCTGGCTCCAGGTCCGGTCGCTTGCTTGTCTGTCTTTCTCTCTCTGGTTACAGCAGATGCAGATCTTCACCTAGTTTAGCTCTGGCAGGAAGGATCCAGCTTGTACTGGTCTCTGACACACGGTCCCACTCCTCTGGAACACACTGTACAGTCCTCTGTATGCTGCTCCACAGCTGTCAGGGAAAACTCAGCTATTGTAGCCTCTTGCTGCTCCAGCCTTTTACTGTTATCTCTCAGCAGTCCATCTCTCCCTGTTATCTCAGCAAGCAACCTCTAGCATAGCCTGGGAAAAACTTCTTAACTCTTTCTTAGCCTCTGGAACAGCACAACTCATGCTCCTGCTCAGTCACAGTGGCCTCTGGTGGTCGGAGGGAAACATGACAGTCTGCATAGATATAAGTGCCGGAAATGCTGCCTCTTACATATGTATAGCTGGATCACCTCGTCGCGGTGCACCCTGTGAAACGCAAAATGAACCGGTAAAACCTTACATTCAGACTAAGAAAGCTTGTGGTCATAAAATAGAATCTCTATATACAGTTGCAAGAAAAAGTATGTGAACCCTTTGGAATGATATGGATTTCTGCACAAATTGGTCATAAAATGTGATCTGATCTTCATCTAAGTCACAACAATAGACAATCACAGTCTGCTTAAACTAATAACACGCAAAGAATTAAATGTTACCATGTTTTTATTGAACATACCATGTAAACATTCACAGTGCAGGTGGAAAAAGTATGTGAACCCCTAGACTTATGACATCTCCAAGAGCTAATTGGAGTGAGGTGTCAGCCAACTGGAGTCCAATCAATGAGATGAGATTGGAGGTGTTGGTTACAGCTGCCCTGCCCTATAAAAAACACACCAGTTCTGAGTTTGCTTTTCACAAGAAGCATTGCCTGATGTGAATGATGCCTCGCACAAAAGAGCCCTCAGAAGACCTATGATTCAGAATTGTTGACTTGCATAAAGCTGGAAAGGGTTATAAAAGTATCTCCAAATGCCTTGCTGTTCATCAGTCCACGGTAAGACAAATTGTATATAAAGGTAGAAAGTTCAGCACTGCTGCTACTCTCCCTAGGAGTGGCCGTCCTGTAAAGATGACTGCAAGAGCACAGCGCAGACTGCTCAATGAGGTAAAGACGAATCCTAGAGTGTCAGCTAAAGACTTACAAAAGTCTCTGGCTTATGCTAACATCCCTGTTAGTAAATCTACGATACAAAAAACACTAAACAAGAATGGATTTCATGGGAAGATACCACAGAGGAAACCACTGCTGTCCAAAAAAACACTGCTGCACATCTACAGTTTGCACAAAAGCATCTGGATGTTCCACAGCAGTACTGGCAAAATATTCTGTGGACAGATGAAACCAAAGTTTAGTTGTTTGGAAGAAACACACAACACTATGTGTAGAGAAAAATAGGCACAGCACACCAACATCAAAACCTCATCCCGACTGTGAAGTATGGTGGTGGGGACATCATGGTTTGGGGCTGCTTTGCTGCATCAGGGCCTGGACAGATTGCTATCATCGAAGGAAAAATGAATTCCCAAGTTTATCAAGACATTTTGCAGGAGAACTTAAGACCATCTGTTCACCGGCTGAAGCTCAACAGAAGATGGATGTTGCAACAGGACAATGACCCAAAGCATAGAAGTAAATCAACAACAGAATGGCTTAAACAGAAGAAAATACGCCTTCTGGAGTGGCCCAGTCAGAGTCCTGACCTCAACCCGATTGAGATGCTGTGGCATGACCTCAAGAAAGCGATTCACACCAGACATCCCAAGAATATTGCTGAACTGAAACAGTTCTGTAAAGAGGAATGGTCAAGAAATACTCCTGACCTTTGCGCACGTCTGATCTGCAACTACAGGAAACATTTGGTTGAAGTTATTGCTGCCAAAAGAGGTTCAACCAGTTGTTAAATCCAAGGGTTCACATACTTTTTCCACTTGCACTGTGAATGTTTACATGGTGTGTTCAAAAAAAATGAAAAGAAAATAAAAACAGGCACTCACCAACTGGTATGTCTATAGTGGATTATTTAATAATAATAATAAAATCCCATAAAATAATTCTGAATATAAAACACAATATGTCATAAAACAATGTGCACTGGGATCGGTAGTCTGAGTGCAGATAGCTGACACGTGAGATATATTGCTGGATGACGATATACTTCAAACAAGTAAATTAGAACTGTGCATATATAGATGTGAATAATAAATATAAGGAAAATATATACACTGTGAACAAAATGTAAATGTCCTGTGAAAAAAATATATCCTGTGAAAAAAAGTTATAATTGAATATTTCTGTGAAGAATTCTGTGAAAAAGAGTTTGTGAAAAAAACTTGCAGAGGTTTAATATCTTCTTATTGGAATGTTATATCCATACAATATAGCGCTAATGTGGCTATAAATTTGATTTCCTTGCAAAGAAGCTGTGTCCAATGACATATGACGCTGCTGTGGCAGAACAACCAGCTTGCAGAGTCCACACTCAGGGTTCAGTAAGGCATGTATTAAGGTATAAAGGAACTCGGGTTTTATAAATGGGGCGTCCCCCTCTTTATCAACCCTCTTACCTTGCCTTCAGAATGCCCCTCGCTTGTATAGTTGCTGCTTTGCTGATCGCTGAATCCATTGTATCTCTCAGTATGAGATCCGATACTTTGTATTTGCTGCTTGGTATCGGCGTTCCACGTGGTGTTGTTGCGTATCACCTTCCAGGAAGCACTCAGCAGGAATCGCGTAGTCTCGCGATAGCTTGAGCCAGTTTCACATTCTCTGGCGTCCGGATCAGCATACAAATCTTATATTGACCAGTAATAACTAGGTCTTTGCTCGGGTTCAGGTGGGTAGTTTGTCACTCGCAGGATCAGCCAGACGCGTTTCGAGGGGTCTCCCTCTTCCTCAGTGGCTATAATGCGAGTACTACTACCCCCTTCTTTATATACTCTTGTCATCACAAACCCCACCAAAAACTCGGCATGGATTTATTGCATTCTCATTTGGCATTTAGTTGTATCCTCAGTGCATAAAAACAATATACATATCAATCTATAGACTTTTATCCTACACCTTATAATCTTTAATATTGATAAAATTAATAAAATTTGATGTTAATTAAAAACTCTATAAATGTCAAACGTTTTGGAATCTTCCTTCTTTTCCATCACTCTGCGTTATATTAGTTATATATTATGATCAGCCTTTTGACTTTTTCCAACTCTCAATATTTGTGTCTATACAGCATTCAAATTTATGCTACAGAGATATATAAGTGCCTATCTCTATAGCATTCACAAAACCGCATAAAAAAAAACAAAAAACGCATCAACCCGAAAAAAAACGCATATGCGTTTTCGATGCGTTTTAGGTGCGTTTTTTTCAGATTTCACTTTCTCTTATTTATCTTTATTGTCCCATATAGATTGTTTGTTATAGATGTCCCATATAGATTGATATGTATATTGTTTTTATGCACTGAGGATACAACTAAATGCCAAATGAGAATGCAATAAATCCATGCCGGGTTTTTGGTGGGGTTTGTGATGACAAGAGTATATAAAGAAGGGGGTAGTAGTACTCGCATTATAGCCACTGAGGAAGAGGGAGACCCCTCGAAACGCGTCTGGCTGATCCTGCGAGTGACAAACTACCCACCTGAACCCGAGCAAAGACCTAGTTATTACTGGTCAATATAAGATTTGTATGCTGATCCGGACGCCAGAGAATGTGAAACTGGCTCAAGCTATCGCGAGACTACGCGATTCCTGCTGAGTGCTTCCTGGAAGGTGATACGCAACAACACCACGTGGAACACCAATACCAAGCAGCAAATACAAAGTATCGGATCTCATACTGAGAGATACAAAGGATTCAGCGATCAGCAAAGCAGCAACTATATAAGCGAGGGGCATTCTGAAGGCAAGGTAAGAGGGTTGATAAAGAGGGGGACGCCCCATTTATAAAACCCGAGTTCCTTTATACCTTAATACATGCCTTACTGAACCCTGAGTGTGGACTCTGCAAGCTGGTTGTTCTGCCACAGCAGCGTCATATGTCATTGGACACAGCTTCTTTGCAAGAAAATCTATAGCCACATTAGCGCTATATTGTATGGATATAACATTCCAATAAGAAGATATTAAACCTCTGCAAGTTTTTTTCACAAACTCTTTTTCACAGAATTCTTCACAGAAATATTCAATTATAACTTTTTTTCACAGGATATATTTTTTTCACAGGACATTTACATTTTGTTCACAGTGTATATATTTTCCTTATATTTATTATTCACATCTATATATGCACAGTTCTAATTTACTTGTTTGAAGTATATCGTCATCCAGCAATATATCTCACGTGTCAGCTATCTGCACTCAGACTACCGATCCCAGTGCACATTGTTTTATGACATATTGTGTTTTATATTCATAATTATTTTATGGGATTTTATTATTATTATTAAATAATCCACTATAGACATACCAGTTGGTGAGTGCCTGTTTTTATTTTATTTTCATTTGTTACATTTGTTACATTGGATGAATAGGTGAATCATCCAAAAACAGTGCACCTTAACCATATTAGCAGATACGGGTGAGCCACGATATAAAAATATTCAGTGTTCAATAAAAACATGGTAACATTTAATTCTTTGTGTGTTATTAGTTTAAGCAGACTGTGATTATCTATTGTTGTGACTTAGATGAAGATCAGATCACATTTTATGACCAATTTGTGCAGAAATCCATATAATTCCAAAGGGTTCACATACTTTTTCTTGCAACTGTATATTGTGTGTGTGTTATATAGTGTGTGGTATATATTTAGTGGCAGGAAAATTGATGTGCTATGTGCATGTGATAAAGTTTTTCCATGGACCATACATTCATGCTACTAACATCGTGCGCCGACGAAACAAGAATGCTAATTTCACCAATTCGCAATATATACTGTAACCAGTTAAAATGTGTTGAATTGACTTTCAGACAAAAAATAAATAAAAAGAATCGTATCAATATAGATAATAATCGCATCTACAAATATTTCCGAATTCGTGATCTACAGAACAATCATTGTGCTGCATGCAATATGTACAAAAACAACATATATGCTTTAAGTGAATATTACTTACAGTTAATATGATGTCGTCTTCATCTTTCTCACATATGTGCCTGAACTTTGACGTACTTCCAGTAGCCATTGTAGTACTAGTCATTCATTTGTAAAGTTCAACTAGTGATGAATGCTTTATAAATGGGTAGTTCACACTGGTCACAGTCACTGGGCGGTTCTTATAATATGTTTTTTTTTTTTACGCACGTTTATATTGCTTGCTTTATTTAAATTTGGGACAGCGATAGCGAATAAAAAAAAAAACGATTATTAGAGAAAAAAAAAAAATTGAAATCAAGATTTCCGTTGCCGTACTGGTGCTTCTTCCTGCTTGGCCTTCCTGACCGAGTTAATCGTTTTAACCCCGTCTAGCCAAATTTTCTTTTAGCAAACTATTGGAGATAGGCTGAATATTGCCATATATTCTTTTTATTGGTATATCCACGAATATTAATGGTATATCCCACGAAAAAAACAAATATATAGCAATATAGCGAATATATTTGTTATTTAATCAACTTCGGCATACATCTCCCCGACACGCATCCCCGTCACCATGGGAACGCCTGTGGGTTAGAAAATACCATCGGATCTGAGTTTTCCCTGAGATCGTGAAAACTCAGATCCAATAGTATATTCTAACCTACAGGCATTCCCATGGTGACTGGGACGCTTGTCGGGGAGCAGTGTGCCAAAGTGGAATAACAGTACACATTGAAAAAAAAAAAAGAATATTCTAAATAACGAATATATTCGCTATAACTTAGTTTTTTAGAATATTCGTAATATTCTAAAAATCTAAGTTATAGCAATATAGCGACTATTCGTAAAATACACATATAGACTGCAATTTAGCTAATATAGTGCTATAGTATTTATTTAATATTGTAAATTTCTTTCCAAAAATGAAGTTCAGAAGAGACAAAAAAATCAGACTATAAAAAAAAAGATTACAGCACTATATTAGCTAAATTATGTGTATTTTACGAATATTCGCTATATTGCTATAACTTCGTATTTTAGAATATTTGTAATATTCTAAAAAACAAAGTTATAGCAATACAGCGAATATTCGTAAAATACACATATTAGCCATAGCCATAGCCAACCAATATGAAAGTTGCCTTATACAGTTTAAAGAAAATCACAATATGCAAATAATTAAAATTGCATATTATTCGAAATAAATAGAATAATGACAAATATTCGATTTCAACGAATATTGAATCGAATATTCGCAAAATCGAATATGGCACCTCCCGCTCATCACTACTGACTGATACCTTTTAACAATGAGATCCCTCTGATGCTTTGGAAGCTCTCTGTGGACCATGGCTTTTGCTGTGGGATGTGACTAAGAAAATTTCAGTAAAGACCAACTAGAGCAGCTGAACTTTATTTGGGGTTAATCAGAGGCACTTTAAATGATGGCAGGTGTATGCTGACTCCTATTTAATATGATTTTGAATGTGATTGCTTAATTCTGAACACAGCTACATCCCCAGTTATAAGAATGTGCACACTTATGCTACCACATTATTATTATTTTTTGTTTTGTTTTCTTCCCTCCAGCTAAAAGATTTCAGTTTATATTTTCAATTGAGTTGTACAGTTTATAGGTCACATTAAAAAGGTTGGAAAAGTTCTGAAATGATTTATCTTTGTCTCATTTTTTTGCAGCACAGAAACCTGACATTTTAACAGGGGTGTGTAGACTTTTTATATCCACTGTATATGTCAGTGTCACTGACACTGGGGGGGGAAGAGCAACAATTTTGAAAAAATGACCATCTTTTCATAAATAGGAGACGAGAGGTTGTTATATACAAATTTGGGCAATTGGTAAAACTTTGATTCATGACTAATGAATTTGGGTATGAATCGTACATGAAATTAATTTCAAGAAATTTGCTCATCTCTAGTTCAAATTACATTTTATGCGATACAGAATTTTTGCTGATACATAGTGAAGAGCGAAATACTGAAAAATTTGATTTTGCTACTTCTCCAAATTTTACAAAACAATTAGCTCCATGACTAATTACTTTGTCAAGAAGCGCATTTCTTGGTAAGTAGTGGGTGCAATGGCAGGGAGCAATGATTGCACCGCTACCCATCATTGAACCACTCAGATGCCGAGTTCATAACTGAACTATTACAGTGTAGAATTTAAAAAAAGTTATTAAATCGTACTTACCTTCATCCATTTGATCATGAGGAGTTGGCCGACGCCATCTTGAATATAGATCCAGCGCGAAATCTCATAAGGACAGTGATGACATCATCACGTAGGTTGGCATGGTGACATCATACTTCACCGCGCACAAGATTTTGCACGGGATCTTCAACCAAGATCGTGGCTGGCTCTTCACACTCAAATGGATGAGGTAAAAAAGTATAATTTTTTCATTTTATTTTTTACTGCCATTCAGGGAAAATCGATTACCACAAAGGAAATTTGGCTTTGCGACTAATCTAATTTTTCCTGAAATTCGGATCGGATTCCACTTTGATACACTAGTGATACAAAAAAAATCAAACAAGCTTAGTACACACATTAGACAAGCTCAGCAAACACATTAGGCCACTTCAGCACACTAATCAGATAAGCTCAGCACACACACTGGAGAATGACAACATGGCACAACTGTTTGCACTGTTTGGTTGGTCTGTATGGTCAACAGAAACACTGTATAAATTGTCAGTCCTAATTAGTTTAACTGCAGCTCTTGGTGATACTAAACCATAGTGCAACCGTGACACAATCACACTGTGTGGTTGTACCCTTAGACAAGCTCAGCACACACATCAGTCTAACTCATACTATTTTGCTTGATTTAAGAACATAATTTATTGCAATGTATGCTATATTTGTGTAGCATAATCTGAAAAATCTCAAGTGATAATTGTGTTTTTTTTTTTCAAAAATAAAAAAATTACCGGACATGAGAAAGTTACATACTCAGTTTCAGATTTGTTTCCAGCTTGGATTTCTCTGTGAGAAACTTAAATAATCTTTTAAGAATGATGTGGCATTTGGAAAAGTTAAGTTACATCAAAAATAAGAAAGTTCAAACTGTTTAAAGATTAGTGACCTTTTACTTTAGGTTTTACTGCTTTTTCATTTCTTACCTATGGTAGTACTTTGCTGTTCTTCAACATTTATCAGATGGTTAGTTTACCACACAAATTACATAGCTATAAGAGTAGCAACAAGTAGCAAGATCAATCTTCAGCAGCATTTAGAGATGACTGGAAAGGATGAACAAGCTGAAATGTAACTATGGAAACGATTTCAAAGCAAACCTTTTAGTCACCTGCAATGTTTGAAAAATGTTTGTAAAAAAATGGGGAAAAATCATTTATTAAATATTTACATTTAGCAGTCATAATAATAAAAAAAATATAGCTTAAAAATAGGATTCCTTGCTTTTATATTTATATTTTTAAGATGCTGGAAATGTATTTTTTTTCTTCAATAACGTAACAATTAATTAGTGAGATATATTGTAGGATAGGCAATTCTTCTCTTATCTGGGAAAAGATTTGCAAATCAGCATTTCTAATATTTCGTGGTATGAGAAAGTCTCAGCTTTATTTTCCTTTATTGTCAGAAAAGGAAATTTGAATATCTTTCCTAGGAACCCAGAGACATGCAAATTATCTCTACAGCAGGCTAATTTGCACATATTTTTTTCCAGAAACCCAAAGCAATATTGCCTGGATTACAATACTCCACATGCATACTAGATGCTCTACATAATGAGAAAGAGTACCCACCAGACAACACATATATATTTCCCTGAAACTCAGTATGGGAGTCTGTCTCTCGCTCTCATCATTTCTTGAAAATTTAGGTCAAATTCTAAATCTATAGAATCAATTTGTTTATCCCCAATTTGGATTTTGGATCCACATGATTTGTACGTCAATCACTGAAAACTGAGATATGATAGTTATAATGTTATAATATGCTGTATAATGTCCTCAAATGTTTACACTGGACATAGTTTTCCAATATGATCCAAGGAATTGTTTAGATCTTAAAACAATGAACCAGCAATTGTAGTAAAGATCATTATACACAATTGAGTCACATTATTATAACCAATTCCTATGTTTGACATCGGCAAAACATAGCTCATAAAAGAAGCCATACGTTGTAAGCTGACTTGCCGGGTATGTAAGGTGTGCAATAGGCTGTATACATATCTCTTGTTATCAAGGGGTGCTTTATCAGCATTGCAAAAAGGGAATAGTTATTGGCCTTCTGGCCAAAGGTGGCAGTATTTCTGAAAATGAGCAGTCTGAACTGTTCAAATGCTGCCATGGTGAAAGTGCATCACGAGTGGACAAATGGCATCAGTGCAAATGGGAACTGAGGAGCACAATATCCCATTGATGTGAGAGGTGAACGTTGGCTATGATGTTGTGCGAGGGCAGACCAACACTGTGGGGCCGCTCACAGGCAAATAAACCAGAGAACTACCAAACGTGTGTTTAAAACAACAAGTCAACTAACCAAGCTGGGGCTCTGAAGCAGATGAATGGTTACTGCTGAGCGAACCCGAACTGAAAAGTTTGTGTTCGTACAGAAATTTGTAAGTTTGGGTACCCGGACCTGAACCCGAACCCAGACTTTTTCACTGAAATCCAGGTTCAGGTTCAGTGTTCGGGTGATATTTTATTATTTTCTGTTATAGCATGGTTATATCAGAAAATAATATCATTCTTAAGACAGAATGCAAAAGAATATGGCCATTTAGGGGTTAAAAAACAACAACAACTCACCTCATTCACTTGATCGCACTGCAGCAGTCTCTTCTATCTTCATTTAGCAGAACCTGCCAAAGGACCTATAATGTGCGCGATGACGTCACCGTACTCACCACATGGGAAAGCGTGGTTAGCGATAATAAAGTGAAGTTCGGATCCCCATTCACTTCAATAGGGTTCGGGTCCATGGTCAAGTTCAGATCCCAAACCTGAACTTTGACCTGAAGTTCGGCCGAACCCAAGAACCCGAACTTCCACAGCTCATCTTTAGTTACTGCATGTCTGCTAACAAAGTTGAATCAGCAAAGGCTTTCCTTTTTGCTGCAGTATTGGAATTGGACCTCTGCTGATTGGAAAAGGGTTGTCTTCACCGATGAGTCATGTTTTTTGCTTCATTGAATGGGTGGACGTTGGCGTATCAGGCAAGAAACAGAGAGCGAACACCCTGCAACTAGGGTTGAACGAACCCGAACTGTAAAGTTCGGGTTCGTACCAAACTTTACGGTGTTCGGCACCCAAACATTTCAGTAAAAGTTCGGGTTCGGTGTTCGGGTAATATTAATATACCATCGGATCGGAGTTTTCTCTAATCCGATGATATATTTTAACTTGAAGTGTCCCCATCACCATGGGAACACCTCTATGTTAGAATATACCATCGGATTTGAGTTAGATCGTGAAAACTCAGATCCGACAGTATATTCTACCACAGAGGTGTTCCCATAGTGATGGGGACGCTTCAAGTTAGAATATACTGAGAACTGTGGACATAACTGCCCCCTGCTGCCTGGCAGCACCCGATCTCTTACAGGGTGCTGTGATCCGCACAATTAACCCCTTAGGTGCCGCACCTGAGGGGTTAATTGTGCGGATCTAAGCCCCCTGTAAGAGATCAAGTGCTGCCAGGCAGCAGGGGCCAGACCCCCCCTCTCCCCCCACCCCTAATTAAAATCATTGGTGGCTAGTTCGGCCCCCCACCACCACCCGCCCCCTATTAAAATCATTGGTGTCCAGTGCGGCCTCCCCTCTCCCCCCTAATTAAAATCATTGGTTAACAACCCCCTCTCCCCCTCATCATTGGTGGCAGCGAAGCGTCAGTTCTGATCGGAATCCCAGTTTAATCGTCTGTGGCCGGCCGGCGCTCCTCTTACTGGTAAGTGAAATGTCTGTGCGGTGCATTGCTTATAGCACAGGCCTTTCACTTACCTGTAGGAGGAGTGCCGGCCGGCCACAGACAGCGCACGTAAGTATAATGCTGCTAAAATTGCTAAGTAACCATGGCAGCCAGTACTGCAGTAGCGTCCTGGCTGCCATGGTAACCGTTCGGAGCCCCAGCGATTAAACTGTGACTCCGATCGGAACTGCCGCTCCGCTGCCACCAATGATGGGGGCGGGACGGGGGTCGTTAACCTGTGGCCACTGCCACCAATGATTTTTATTAGGGGGGGGGCCGCACTGGACACCAATGATTTTAGATTCAAACAATTTTTATTGTTCATATTTGTCCCACAAGTACAGAAATATTGTAAATATCTTTACAAAAGTCAATGAAAATGATAATGACATCTTATACTTTATAAGACAGCTTTTCCTCTTGATTTACAAACCAGAGATAAAGAGTAAATCACAGCATTAGAGTGAAGCACAAATTAAATATGTATAAATGGGGGGAGGGGGGGATAAAGGGAGAAAAGGAGGGGGGGGAATTGGATATTGCAGCACACGTTTCAGTTTTCTCATATAGACAGGTCTCAGACCTCTTCAGCCCTATGGCTAGAAGGTGATAAAAGTATTACTTTACGGAGATTGGAAGCCTCTGTATGTTACCCATGGACTCCACACTTTTTGGAATACATGACTGGATCTGTTTTCCCATCCTGCTATTTGCTCCATCCTATATATATTGTCACATTTAATTTCCCAAGTACTCAATGAGGGAGGGGAGGTATTTCGCCATTTTACAGCAACTAAGACTCGTGCGGCAGCAAGCAGGTGGGAGATGAGACGTTTGGTCGACCCACAACACTTTAATTTGTCCAGTAGATTCAATAGGCAAATCTGTGGAGATGGTAGGACCAAGCATTTACTTATCTTTGTGATTGTTGAGCAGATTTGAATCCAATAATCCCCAATCACCTCGCATTTCCACCATATGTGAAAAAAAGTTCCAATCTCTCTATTACATCTCCAGCAACTTTCACTAACGTCTGGATACATTTTATGTAAGATTTCTGGTGTGTAATACCATCTGGTGAGTATTTTAAAATAATTTTCTTGTAATCTCACACAAGTTGAGATCTTTGGGGTCATAGAGAGACACTTGATAAGTGATTTATCTTCCTTATCTAAACTTAAATCTAGTTCCCATTTCGCTAAATATGAATTAATCTCTGCGCTTAAAAAGGTAAGTATCATAGAATACAATATAGAGATTTTTTTAATAGGCTCTTGTTTTTGGAGAGCTATTTTCTCAAACCTTGTTGGATCTATCTTATGTAATGGGGTCATTGGTTTTAGATAGTTTCTTATATGCATTTTATGCAAAAATGATAAAGGAGAGATATTATCCTCTTTATACCAATCTTCTCTTAATGCACCCCAAGCATCTAACAGATCTACAACTGGTGTGGTAAAAGTTTTTGCCTTTTCAGGTAGAGTTTGAATAAATTGTGGAGATGCATCTTGTAGGATATCTCTCAGTTGTATCAAAGGGGAAATTGTGGCAGTAGGAAAGTGAGAGCACAATTTTTGTTTCCAAAGCCGTATCGTATTCTTAGTAGTGGGGTTTTCAATATCTGTTTCAGTGGTATAGTTACCAAGTAAAAGTAACGGTCGGATAGCAGAGTGGCTAATGGCAAACTCAGATTGTATATCAAGCCTGTCGCCTTTATAATGCAGCCATTCTAAGCATCTCATTCCATGAACAGCTAAATAATAGCCATGGAAGTCCGGTACCCCCATACCTCCTTGTTTGATAGGTAAATAAGTGTATTGTTTTGTAAGCCTAGGTCTTTTTTTATTCCACAAAAATTTGGAGAGAATTGATTCCAATTTTGTGAAAAAGGATCGAGGGAGGAGAATGGGGAGTGTTTGAAGGAAGTATAAAACTTTTGGTAATATAATAGTTTTGATTAAGGAGCGTCTGCCGAACCATGAAGTAAATGGTATCTCCCATGAATCTAATGTATGTTTGATTTCATCAGATAAACATATGTAGTTCTCAGCATATAGTCGAGTAGGATCCGATGTAAGTTTGATGCCTAAGAACTTAATACTAGTATTTGACCATTGATACGGTGTGTGGAGTTCCAAGTCTTTCTGAATCTGGGTATCCAATGTCACATTCAGGACTTGAGACTTTGTGGGATTAATCAAAAAGTTGGATAGATCCCCCAAAGAGTTTGAATAGTGACTGTATAGCAGAGAACGCTTCATTCGGATTTGTGATTATTACCAAAAGGTCATCAGCGAATGCCGCTAATTGGTGATGAACTCCTTGTAACTCGACACCCCATATTCTATCATCCTGTCTTATAGCCTGGAATAAACACTCGACTGTTAAAACAAACAACAAAGGCGACAAAGGACAGCCCTGTCTTGTCCCATTTGAAATTCGTAGAGGGGGAGAGAGTGTATCATTAACCACTACCTTAGCTGACGGCTTAGAATACATAGCCATGATAGCATTGACAAAGTCCATAGGAATGTTAAACCTTGTCAAGGCTTTCTGCATAAACAACCAGTCTATGCGGTCAAACGCTTTTTCGGCGTCTGTCCCCAATAATAATAATGGAACAGAGCGGCTACGTGCGTAGTGAATAATGTTGAGAAGACGAGTAGTGTTCATCCTACCCTCTCTCCCCGCTACAAATCCAACTTGTTCGCTGTTGACAAGGTTTGGTAATAACGGTTTTAGCCTAAGCACTAAAATTTTGGCAAACATCTTTAAATCGTTATTTAATAAAGATATGGGTCTATAACTCGTGCAGTTCGTTACATCCTTACCCTCTTTAGGAATGATGGTGATGTGAGCCATCAACATCTGTTCTGGTAGTGGTGTCCCTCTAAATGTATCATTGCACAATTTCAAAAATTGTGGGAGAAGAACTTTCTGAAATTTACGGTAATAGATCATTGGAAGGCCGTCAGGACCCGGACTTTTATGCATCGGGAATGATTTAACCACCTCTATTAGTTTCTGCATTGTAATAGATCTAATTAGAGAAGCTATTTGTTGGTTTCCCAGAGTAGGTAGCTTCAGAGACGCTAACCAATCGTCGATCTTTTTTGATCTAAGATCTCTATCCTGAAGTGTATCATTGGTACGGAGATTATATAATGCCTCATAAAATTCCTTGAACCTTTTCGCTATGTCTGCTGTATTCCTAGCCAGTGAGGATGTGGTTGTGCGAATTTTTTGTATATATGATTTAGCTTTCCTCTTTTTAATCTGTGCGATCAAGAACTTTGAAGCTTTGTCCCCATGCGCATAATACTTAAATCGCGCAGAGAGAAAAAGCTTTGCCGTTTTTTGGTTCAGGATATTCTTGAGGGATGAACGTACTAAATTCAACTCATTGAGGTCCTCTTCAGATCTGGTTCTTTTATGAGAAGTTTCCAGAGTCTGTATTTTCTTTGCCAGAGATAACACCTGTTCTTCTCTTTTCTTTTTAAGGAAGGAGTCCAAACTTATAAAGTGACCTCTTATTACAGCCTTATGGGCCTCCCATATCATTCCTTGCGCTATATCTGGAGTCGCATTTAGTTGGAAATATTCCTCTAATTTTTCTGTGGCTTTATGGACATGTTCCGATGAGTCCAATAATGTCTCATTAAGCCTCCAATTAGACATAGGTCTAGGTAAAGACTCAAAGCTCATCTCCAGAGACACCGGGGCATGATCTGACAGCAGCATAGTGCCAATTGAGGCGCTGATACAAGAGGTCAGTTTATAAGCCGGGACAAACAGATAATCAAGTCTCTGATATGATCTGTGGGCCACTGAGTAATGGGAGTAGTCCTTAACAGTAGGATTTAATGTCCTCCACACGTCTACCAATCCTAGTGAGTGTATAGCTGATTGTACTTTTTTCAAAGCTATTTGTGAGGCAGATGATATTCCCGTCGATGAATCTATAAGCGGGTGCAGTGTGACATTTAGATCTCCCCCAATTATTAAAATACCTTCCCGTAAAATCTCTTAGGAGGTTTAGGGTAGTGCATATCCATTTGGTTTGTGCAGTGTTAGGTGCATATAAATTACAAAATGTGTATGTACTGTTCCCAATTGTTCCTTTAAAAAAGAGGTATCTACCCTCTGGGTCCTCTAAGGTAGAACTCACGGCTAGGGGAAAGTTCTTGTGCAAGGCAATTGAGACCCCCTTTGATGCTGAGGAGGGCCATGTACCGTGGAACCACCTGTTATAAGTAAGATGGCTCATCCGCGGCACGTGGTCCTTCTTAAAATGTGTCTCTTGTAACATCAAGACGCTCACCTTTTGCTTACGCATAAGTTGAATTATCTGACTTCTTTTGGCAGGTGAGTTTAACCCTCTGACATTGAAGGAACAAATCTTTATGGTAGCCATTTCATGACTTCTTGCAGGTTCAGTGAATGGTCAATGAGGTCTATAGGGGATGAGTACTGAAACGTCCGCTGCAGGGAGAGAAGTGGGATAGGGGGGGGAGGGGAAAGTGGAAAACGCAATTCAAAAAGAATAAAGAAAATAACATTAATACATGAATCCAAAGATATCTCTAGACATGTAACATATATGGTAGACAGTAATAAGATAACCATCATAATAACAAAATCTCCTCACTAAAGGAAACAATTTAGGGGAGGAGAATTGGACCGAGAACACGGTTATTCCGCGCACACAAGCATAAAGAACTTCCTAATGTCACAACTGGAAATAGTGAAATAAACACAGGCTATCAGGACTGTTAAATGTATGGTTTATCAAGCAATCCTGATACTATAATAACTGGTATTACTCCTGCTCACCAGTCCCTCCACCATCCCCTCCCTCTATAATGTAACTTCTAGCCATTAAAGCTCTCTGATAGTGGAGCGGGGGATGGGAAGATAGGGAGAAACTTAAGTGAGCAGCAGAGAAGGAGAGAGGTACACATCCTATGATTCTCATATCTCCTTATAACATCCAAAGGTATATCTCCAATACAACCCAGCTGAAAATAACAGATGAATAACATAATATTGGCAACATCATTTTTCCCTGGTTAAATCTGGGAAATACCCATATCTACTCAGTACCCCTCTTCAAAAATATATAACCTAGCAATAAAAATAGGCATATTATCTCAATCTGGATGTAATGTCAGCCGCTTAGGTGTCATCCTGGGTAAATTCTTCTTTTGCCTTTGAGGTCTAGAAGACGAAGCAGGGGTCCAGGCGGTCAGCGTCGGAACAGCAGGTAGATCTGTGAGATTCTTCACAGTGGTCCAATCCTGGATATCCAGCGGCTCTGTCTCCAGGATATTGTAAATCTGGATAAGGTCAGCAGGTGATCTAAGCACGACCTTGCGTCCTGGAGTATTCACCAGCAGACCGAACGGATAGAGCCAACGGTAAATAATTTTTCTATTTTGGAGGATTTTTTGCAGGGTCATAGGCGACAAATCTTGGAATAAAGTAATTGTGGAACCAAAGCAGGCTATTGGATGCTTATCTCTTGCCATTTTGAGCAACTTCTCCTTAGTGGTAAAGCTAGTTAAGGCGGAGTTTAGGCGGAGGACGTAGCGCTCTGTGGGCCCTGTCCATAGTGAAATCATCTGTGGCGTCCGGGCCTAGGATTTTATGAAAAAGTTCCACCATTGATGTCATGATAGCGTCTGAGAGCAGAGTCTCCGGAACTCCTTTTATACGCAGGTTGTTCCTGCGCCCACGATTATCCTGGTCTTCTATCAGATTGTAAAGCTGATTGATATGGGCTTGGGCATGGTCAAAGCTATGTGCCACTGCTGAATTGAAAGCAGTAGTTCCTTCCCATCCCGCTTCCAGGGCGTCTACCCTTTCACCAACCTGTTTCAGATCAGCTTTAATATCTTGTAGATCCTGTCTTAACGGAGCTAATGCGGCCCCTAGTGCTTGAGTAATAAAGTCCCTTGATACTGGGAGGTTGTCTCTGGGACGTCTGGTGCAAGTCTCGCTGTCCCTACCTCCATCGCAGTCGACCGAGGCGTCCGTTTGCTCCCCATGTTCGGAAGCTTCTCTTTCCGGCGCCATCTTGGATTCGGCTCTAGTCGGCCCGACTCCTCTCCTTAGAAATTTATCCATCTCTCCGTGGGTAGAATGATTCCCACGTGCGCCCGGAGTGTCTTTGGCTCTGTCTCTGCCGACTTTGCCCATTTCTGATTGCCAGTTGTGCCTGTAAAAGCTTGTGTGAGCGTAACCAGAAGCAGAGCTCACACAGACATGTGCGTCTCGCTCTGCAGCCAAGCTCCGCCCCCCGACACCAATGATTTTAATAGGGGGGGGGGGGCACACTAACCACCAATGATTTTAATAGGGGTGGGTGGGGGTGGGGGGACCGCACTGGCCACCAATGATTTTAATACTGGGGAGGGAGGGGGGTCTAGCCCCTGCTGCCTGGCAGCACCCAATCTCTTACAGGGGGCTGAGATCCGCACAATTAACCCCCCAGGTGTGGCACCTGAGGGGTTAATTGTGCGGATCACAGCCCCCTGTAAGAGATCGGGTGCTGCCAGGCAGCAGGGGGCAGTTATGTACACAGTTCTTAGTATATTCTAACTTGAAACGTCCCCATCACCATGGGAACGTCTCTGTGTTAGAATATACTGTCGGATCTGAGTTTTCACGATCGTGAAAACTCAGATCTGAAAAATCTAATACTATTATTTTCCGTTATTGCCATGTTATAATGGAAAATAATAAAGTGAAGTTCGGGTCCCCAATAACTTCAATAGGGTTCGGGTCCAAGTTTAGATCAAGTTCAGGTCCCGAACCCGAACTTTTTTTTAAAGTTCGGCCGAACTCCCGGAACCCGAACATCTAGGTGTTCGCTCAACTCTACCTACAACCATTGCTGGAAGAGCAGGTGGTCCCAGAGTTATAATTCAAGGGAATGTTTTTGTGGCATTCTTTGGGCCCACTCATCCATAAGGAAGAGAATTATTTGGGTATGAATACATCCTTGCATATCATGTACACCCATACATGCTGATTGTCTTCTCTGGGGTGAGTGGAAACATCCAGGAATATATTGATACATGTCACATGAATAGAAATATCCAAAATTGGTTGGAAGAGCATGACCAAGACTTCCAAGTACTAGCCTGGCACCCCAATTCCCCAGACTTAAACCCAATTGAGCATCTGTGGGCCCACCTTGATCATCATGTTCACTCTATGAATCCTCCCCCAAGCACCCTCTAGTAGCTATTGGATATACTGCAGGCAACATAGCTCCAGCTACCTGTGACAACTTAACAGGACCTTGTTGACTTACTCCCAGCCTGTCTAACCGCTGTTCATGCTGAACACCATTATTCTGAATCTCAGCTGGTGGTCATAACAATGTCACTCTGACTGTGTATTTTACCTTAAGATTTTGCTGTCACTGATTGCTTTTTTTATGTTTTGTAATTGTCTGATATTTCTTCAACTGACAGTTATAAAAGAGGTTCAAGTGACAGCAAAATGCCATCACTTAGTGGAAACATTGTCTAACAGGGTAATACTGTAATCATCATATATTTATGATGTCTCTAAAGTCATTGTCAGATCACATCCAGGTCTGCAAAGAATTTCCAACTTGTAATAAAGATAAAAGGAAAGGTCTTTCTTCTAAGGCAGTGTTTCCCAACCAGTGTGCCTCCAGCTGTTGCAAAACTACACCTCCCAGCATGCTTGGACAGCCAAAGGCTGTCCGGGTATGCTGGGAGTTGTAGTTTTGCAACAGCTGGAGGCACACTGGTTGGGAAACACTGTTTTAAGGTGCAAATATAAATTAAGTGTATGCTTTATTTTTGTGCTCACCACCATTTACAGATTAGTAATTTCTAGAAGATAATGAATATTTCTTACAATGATAACCAAATATTTTTCTATTTTTTTTCTTTAACATAACAGGACTTTATTAAACATACTGTATATAGATCAGGTCAGTAACTAGGTGACTGAAGAAGGGTGGGGAAATTAGTGCCAGGGAGGATAATGTTGAGCTGACAATGTAAATATGCTTGCTTGGGTGCTCAGGTTCCTTATATTGTAGACAGAATAGACAGATTGCTGGACCCAACGGTCATTGAACACATTAATACAAATTACAAAATCTGTGAAATAGGGAAGGTCTTCAAAACTGAGGAATTTATTGGAGAGGTTAAAGTCCTGTACCTCCATGGTAGTGCTTTCAGAAATACAGTACTACCAATGCCTCAAGTGTCATCAGAAAGACAGTGGGAGCTTAGGGAGTCAAATAATTGGTTTAGAAACTGGTGCAGGAAAGAATGGTTTGGGTTGATGGTAAGGGTGAGCGAATCGATATATAATGAAACAGGTTCGTTACGAGTTTCACAAACATTTGTCTGCCAAATGAACCTGAAGCTTTTCAGGTTTGCTTCACACAAATCCAGTAAAATGGTGCACAAGGGAGGAAAATGAAGGAGGAGAGTCACATGAACATGGCAGGAAATTGGGGGGAGGCGATCACTTCGGAGGGGCTTGCCCTGATTGGCTCAAGGGCTGCAAAACAGCCTCATCATCCAGTCAGGGGTGGCAGCAGGCAGGGAGATACCTGTGCAAAATGAGTAGGACATCATTCTATGTTGTTCTGTTGATAAGGATGGATGGGTCTACCCAGAGTCTGACAGAAACAGATTTTACACAGTATACACAGGTACAAGCAAGCATCTCTTCTAGCGTAACATGAACCGTTTAGAAAAAAAAGAGTAAAAATAAATAATTGAGGGACATTGATCAGGGAAAACTTTGAGAGAGTGGGGGGCTAAGCACATTGATCAATACAGCTTCTGTTGCTGCAGCACCTCATACTAGCAGTTCTCTATTACAATACCAATCACTTTTTATTTTATTTGAACATATAGCTTCTTTTTCAAAATCAAGTTTCTACTTAGGCTTATTGCTAGCCTATTGCCAGCACAGCACCCCAGTACAATTCTGCTGCTGAACAATTACACATTTTTTTAAAACACATTTTATTATAATAAAAATTATTTTATAATGGCGATAGTGCTATTTTTATACCAGTGAAATAAAAATTTTAAAACGCATTACACCGTAGACAATTTATAAATATTATACCACCTTTCCTGCATCGTTATATTGGTGGAAAGGGGTAATAATCACATTACAAGTTTGCAATGTGTGCCTTACAAACAAAGGAAGGTATTTTTTAACCTGCATTTTTTTTTTAAATAAATTTTTGGGATATTTATTCTTTTAACAAACAATTATGCAATGTCTTACATGTGCAATGAAAAAATAAAAAATATCAAAGATACATACACTAGTAAGGTATCGCAGAATATTCATATCCATAACATTGCATACACAACCCCTTCCTAAAAACCCTCCTTCCCTCCCCTCCCCTTCCTCAAGACACATATAATGTACGAAGAGTTGGATATCCAAAAACAACACTGGAGACCCTCTGGGGTGGTGGCACCCATAACATTATAATCATCTATATGACCATTGAGAGTTGACAGAACAGACCAGCCACAACCACAGTCTCTTTTAGAAACGGTTTATAATAATCTGTTTGCAGAACACATCATGACCTGTTCTAACCTGCATTTTTAAGTGTGAATTACACAATAAACTGAAATCTTACATGCCTTTCCTGCATTGTTATATTGATGGTTTTGGGGGCAATAATTGCATTACAAGTTTGCAACATGTGTCTTAATGGTGAATAAAGGTCTTTTTTTATATTAGCACTTTAAAGACTATCATCCTCTCATTGGACTGGGGAAAACAAAACAAAACAAAAAAAAAAAAACAAGAGAGGTTTAAAACCCCATCCCTCCTTTTGTGTAATAATAAAGAACCACCAAAGACAGAGAATTAAACAAAAAACTAAAGAATCAAAATTAAGGGTGGGAAATCCCTGTGCTGTCATGGAGTATTTTCCCAGACAACAGCAATCAGAGAACCCACAAAGATACAATTCAGCACACGGAACTTTACTTCCAAAGGCCATATCCTCATTTGTAAAAACTTCTAATTTATCATGTTTGGTAATGGTTGGAACCCTTTTCCAAGTAGATGCTCTGCAGATTTGTTTAAGTGATACTGCAGATCTTGCTGCCCAAGAAACAGAAATTGCTCCGGTTGAATGAGTTCTGAGAAAAGAAGGTCCTTCCTTGCCATGCTATTATAGCTGTACGTATCCATCTGGAAATGGAGCTTCTAGCTGCTTTCCTTCCCTTGTTGGGACCCCAGAATTGGATGAAGATATTTTTGTCTATCCTCCAGCTTTTGGTTGTATCCAGATATTGCAGCAGAGCTCTCCTAACATTCAAGTCATGATTAGTAGTGTTGAGCGGGAGGTGCCATATTCGATTTCGTGATATTTAGCGAATATTTGTCATTTTTGTATTTATCGCGATTAATATGCGATTTAATCATTCTCATATTGCGATTTTTAAGCTTAGAATTAGAAGTTATAAATTATAACTTCTAATTGCCTTATAACTTAATAATAAGGCAACTTTCCTATTCTTTAATCTTGGAGATCTAGATTTAACACGAATATAGCGCTATATTCTATGTCTTTATATTAATAAAAGAATCAAGATAGCGAAGTATTCTTTATTCTACATCAACGAAGAAAGCGAAGTATTCTACATCAACGAAGATAGCGAAGTATTCTACATCAACGAAGATAGCGAAGTATTCTACATCTTCCTCAATTTAAGTTATTATCGCATTGCGATTACAACTTAGGCAATTTTGATAATGGTGGTATTGGGAGAATTAACGGTCGGATGACGAATATAGTACTAAGAATAGTGGATTATAAAAGTTGGATTCGCAATGCGGTTAATAATAATAGCAAATATTATCGCATTGCGATTACAAATTAGCACTGCTAGATTCCATATTCGTTAACTTCATTAATTCTAGAAAGCTGACCCATTCCATTAGAGACCCAGCAGCAGCTACAAGTTAAAATCGCAATGCGATTAATATAACTTGAATTAATCGCATTGGGATTTCAACTTAGACCTGGTTTACTAAATTACTTTCAATTAGCGAGGATGACAAATATATTTATTAGTCAAAACAAAATATTCTCCATCTTCGCTAATTCAAGAAAGCCAACCATTGTAAACCAGGTACAAGTTAAAATCGTTATGCGATTTATTGAAGTTATATTATTCGCATTGCGATTGCAACTTGATTCTAAAATCCGACAGTACATTCTAGCATGGAGGCGTTCCCATGGTGATGGGGACGCTACATGCGCACGGGAATTAGATTGAGGCGGCAACGGGCACTGACTTGAGCGGGCAGGGAGCAGGGAATCATCTCTTAAAAATACCGCCTTTTGAAAAGCTAGGGTAACAATAAAAAAATTAAAAAATGAATATTCAAAATAACTAATATATAGCACTACATTCAAAATATTCGCGAATTAGCGAAGTGCCGATATTCGATAAAAAAAATTGCTATTCGAATATTTGCGCTCAACACTAATGATTAGTTGTTTCTAGAGGATTTTTTTGATTAGTGCGGAATAATGGAATCACTATATCATGAGATCTATGGAAGTGACAACCTTCGGTAAAAAAGACAGATCTAATTTAAATATTAATTTATACTCTTATATTCTCACAAAGGGATGCTGTATTGAAAAGGCCTCTCCACGAGCAAATGGATGAGGTGAATGTGACAAAATCATGTTCACTGATGATAACACCTTGCCACTTGTGCAGTGGATTTTTAATTTGCGCCAGGTGCACTATTTTAGGGACAGGAGCTATTGTTTGATGTGTCTTTTCTGTGGCCATCTCACTTCTACAGCAACTTGAAATCCACTATTCGGTGTCTTTTGGTCATCCGGGTCTGAGGCACTCTACCACCAGGATATACCAGAAGCAGAGGAGGTGTTATACCCTGTCCACACCACGCAGTGGGTTGGCCATCCTACCCCAGCCAACCTCTATCCCCACATCGAGCCAGTCAAGGTTGGTAAAATCCAGACTCAGGGACTTCAGGACACTGGATCTTCAATCACCCCAGTCAGCCCAGATATCACTCCCTCAGAGCACCATCTACAGGGCCGCAAATTGACTATATCCCTGGCTGGGGGGCCAGTGCTTGGACCTCCCTTTGGCACCTATTCAGTTGGACTGGGGGACTGACAAGGGAGAGGTCAAAGTAAAGCTCCTGGACAGCCTTTTCACACCTGTTATTTTGGGGAGGTAGATCGTAAGGAGTTTAGGGAAAGCCAACTCATGGACCCCACCCTAGAGCTTGTCCGCAGTGCAGCTGCACGACCTGTGAGAGTAAACCAGGGGGAGCTATATAAATGAGAGAAGGGTCTCCATCATCCTGCCCAGATAAACCCTGGACCCAAGTCCATCAGCTAGTGGTGCCGCAACAGTACAGACTCCAACTCCTGCGCATGGCCCATGATGTCCCTGCAGCAAGGCACATAGGGGTCAAAAAGACCTGAGACCATCTTCTGCACAGTTTTATTGGCAGAGGGTCACTCAGGAGGTTCATAAATACCAAGCCTCTTGCCCTGTGTGTGAAAGGTTGGGTGGAGCACTCTGCCATGCCCCGCTCCAATCTGCACCCTTGATAGGCAAACTATTCCAGAGGCTTGCCATCAATTTAGTAAGTCCCTTAGCCACGAACAGCTGCAGTAGAAAGATGTTCATCCTCACTCTGGTCAACTTTGCCACTTGCACTCTTGAGGCCATTGCCATGTCATCCATAGATGCAGAGCTAGTGGCTCAAGCTCTAATGGACATCTTTTGTGGAGCTGGGTTTCTATAGGAGGTACTGAGCGATTAGGGGGCCCAGTTTTAAACCTAGCTGATTCAGACCCTCTAGGAGAAACAAGGGGTCTGCCCCATGCGAACCACCCCCTACCACCCTCAAACTGGTTGTGCGAGCACTTCAACTGAATTCTCAACATTATCTGGTATGTGGAGTCTGAGGGGGAAACTGGGAGAAAAACCTGCAGCAGCTCTTTTTCACCTACTGAAAGGTGCCACAGATTTCCTCCGAGTTCTCCCCCCTTCAAATTGCTGTATGGCCGAAAGGTACAGGGGCTTTTGGAGCTGGTACGAGAGAGTTGGGAAGGCACTTACCCCCAGAGGAGGTTCCCATTATGGATTATGTCAAATGTTTAGAGAAAGGATGAGGTACCTCATGACTAGAGATGAGCGATTCGAAGTTGACAAAGTGAAATTTGATCCGAATTTCATGAAAAATTTGATTGCACCGAATCAGAATTTCCTCATGCTTCATGGTAAGGAATCAGATTTTTTCCTAAAATGGCTGTGGCACGTGTGAGGACATGGATCAAGGAACTCTGGGAAGGCAGAATCACACATAATGCCATGCATGCAGACAATCAGAAGCCAGCCAGCATTGTGATGTCACAGCCCTATAAATTGCCTCAACCATCTTGGATTCTGCCATTTTACAGTGTACTTAGTGCAGAGAGACGTCAGCAGGCGCTAGGGACAGTGCTATGAAAAACTTCATTGTGCTAAAAAAAAAATAAGACTTACAAGTGCAGGGAAAGATTATTCAAGGTGTAGGGAAAGGATAGGGAGGAATCATTCCACAGCATTTATGTTGAACAGGGGTTCAGTAGGGGAGTTTACAGCCTGGGTAATAGGAACAATTTTATTACACCTTGCTGCACTGACTGGGGACCCAAATTGCCATTATACAACTCTGTAATTCCAGCAAACCGTTCTTGTTATTGGGCTGCAAGTGTTGTTTTAACAGCCATTAACAGGGTTTATTACAAGGAAATATTTCTATGTCTTATTTGTCGTTGTACGATGGTTACATTTAGGCCCATATATATTTGGACACTGACACATTTAGTTTTTAGTACCTGTTTACTAAAACATATTTAAGTTATAGTTACATAAAGGGATATGGACATAAAGTCCGGACTTTTAGCTTTCATATGAGGGTATCCACATTAAAATTGGATGAAGGGTTTAGGAGTTTCATCTCCTTTACATGTGGCACCCTATGTTTAAAGGGACCAAAAGTAACTGGACAATTGACTCAAAGGCAGTTTCATGGGCAGGTGTGGGAAATATCTTCATTATTTCATTCTCAATTAAGTACATAAAAGGCCTGGAGTTGATTTGAGGTGTGGTGCTTGCATTTTGAAGATTTTGCTGAGAAGTAAACATGCGGTCAAAGGCGCTCTTCCATGTAGGTGAAACTAGCCATCCTTCAACTGCAAAAACAGAGAAAAAAAAATACATTTGAGAAATTGTTACACTATTAGGAGTTGCAAAATCTACAGTTTGGTACATCCTGACAAAGAAAGAAAGAAAGCACTGGTGACCTCAACAATGCAAAAAGACCTGGACGCCCACAGAAGACAACAGTGGTGGATGATCTCAGAATAATTATTATGGTGAAGAGACCCCTTCACAACAGCTAACCAAGTGAACAACACTCTCCAGGATATAAGCGTATCAATATCCAAATCTACCATAAAGAGAAGACTGCATGAAAATAAATACATAGGGTTCACTGCACGGTGCAAGCCACTTATCAGCTTTAAGAATAGGAAGGCTAGGTTGGACTTTGCTAAAAAACATCTTAAAAAACCAGCACACTTCTGAAAGAACATTCTTTGGACAGATGAAACCAAGATCAACCTCTACCAGAATGATGAAAAGAAAAAAGGATGCTGAAGGCATCGTACAGCTCATGATCCAAAAGCTTAACACTAGGGTTGAGCGAACCCAAACTTTTCAGTAAAAGTTCGGGTTCGGCGATTTAATGGCACTTTTTGAAAGGCTGCAGAGCAGCCAATCAACAAGTGTTTAACTCTTGTGCCCTTAGAAGCTATCACAGCCATGCCTACTAATGGCATGGCTGTGATTGTCCAGTGCAGCATGTGACCCAGGCTCTATATAAGATGGAGTCACGTAGCACTGCACGTCACTCTGCTCTTACTAGTGTAGGGATAGGACGCTGCTGCTGTGAGGGAGAGAATAGGAGATAATCTTTTATCAGAAGTGCTTGTTAACTCAGCGATCTACAGAGATTTTGTCTGTGAAGGTTCTCATTTATCCAGGTCATGGTATATCTGTAAAGAATAAATCAAAGCCACTCGACTTACTGTAGATTTCTTGAAAACAATTTTTTTTTACCCTGCCCTGAGCCCAGTGACACAGAAAAATAACTTTTATCAGTCTGTTAGTTAGGTGGGCGTCGGCGGCCATGTTATGCAAGTTCAGTGCTCCAGCACTGCATATGTGCATTTGTGACAGTAACGTACAAGCTTGAAATACTGCAATTATATTCTGGATTTAAAAAAAAAAACACCCATTTTGGGCTATATACAAAATTTGCAGCCTTTGCTGCATTTCTGACTGTCCAATACAAGCGTTAGATAGTGCTGTTACATTCTTGTTTTAAAAAAAAAACCACCCATTTTGGGCAAGATAATACATTTGCAGCCTTTGTGACAGTGAAATACAAACTTTAGATACTGCTGTTATATTCTGGGTTTAAAAAATAAAAATACAAATATTTTTTGCAAGACCCTACATCTGTGGCCTTGGCTGCATTTGTCACAGTCAAATACAACCAGTCAATACTGCAGTTACATTGTTGGTTGACAAATTAGAATTTTTTGGGACAGTGAAGTAATTGTATAAAATTCCCCCTCTTTATGACACCAGCAATGCCTTACTCTCAGTGAACTTAATTGTTGACTATTGGCGGTTACATTGTCGCCTGAAAAAAAACATCTGTTAGTTTGGTGGGTGAATGCAAAGAATGAGGAGAGCGTCAAATAAGGGACATGGCCCTGGTCGTGGTGCTGCTGGTGGAGCTCCTGTTGCAGGGAGAGGATGTGGTCGATCTGTGCCAGCTACACGCACAAGTCAAACCCCTTCCTCAGGTGCGAGTAGGCGACAGAACCTTCAGCGTTATTTGGTACGGCCAAATGCTGCTCTACGAATGGTGAGGCAAGAACAAGTACAGGCGATAGTACAGTAGATTGGGTGGCTGACAGTGCCTCCAGTTCCTTCACATTGTCTCCCACCCAGTCTCCTGCTGAAAGATCAGATTTGGCATCTGCAGCCCATGATGATGTCACAGATATTTTTAGTATGTGCCCACGTTAAACAGGCGATGGAACGCAGATAATGTCGCTGTCCGCAGCGTCTACAGAAAAGGTACACTGGATGTCAAAGATATTTTTAGTATGCGCACATGTTAAACAGGAGATGTAGCGCAGGTAATGTTGCAAATTTTTTATTTGAGCAGAAGAACATGCAATAAAGCCCATACAAGCTACACTAGAGCAGGAAATACCTTAAAGAACTCAGAACTCTGCTGCCTGGCACTACAGCAGTGTGCACACAGCCACTGAGTCTTTATATACTAAATTTGAATTTCCCGCTCAAGCCACGCCCCCAGCATAGTGATGTCATGCACATCCTCCAAGCTCTGCGATAGAGAGAGGAGGGCGCCTGCGCAAGAACCTCAGCGGACACTGAGGGAATAAGAGGACTGCGAGTGCACGCGCCCTATTAACATACCGACAGAAACAGGCAGAGCACCACAACTACTGGGGACACGCAAGTGCAAATACTACTTACTATTTGGTCCGGCAGAAACACACATAAGCCAGGCAAGGCACTGGCAGACAGCAGATTTAATACTTACCAACGCTGTCACGGATAGTCTGCATATCGGGACCTAGGTCAGCCAAGCAAAAGCACTTGACACAGACCGGCGATCCGCTACAGGCATTACCAGGCAAACGTACTGGTAGGCAAAGCCCCAATGCACTATAGCAGTTCTGGGCCAGGAACACACTAGCCAAACCGATGGAACCTGAACAACCCAAGGCTCAAGTCCCTTTTTCCAGGTGGGCAGTCAGGTGAGAAAACACCTGCCAGAGTAAAGGACTGAAAAAAACTCTGGCTCCTCATATATTACCTAAGGTGTATTCAATTTTGTTAATTGTTTGATTTATTTCTAGGTGAGCAGTCCTAGAATGGAGTAACTGGAACAGGAAATATCCCTTCTGTGCTGCTGTAGGACGAAGAAGAAACTCTGGATGTCAAAGTTATTTTTAGTATGTGCACACATTAAACGGGAGATGTAGATGTAGCGCAGATAGTGTTGCTGTCCGCAGCGTCTATGGAAAACATACTCTAGATGTCAGATATTTTTAGGCTGCGCACACGTTAAACAGGAGATGTAGCCCAGATAATATCGCTGTCTGCAGCATCTACGGAAAAAGTACACTGTGTGTCAAAGATATTTTTAGGCTGCGCAAACGTTATACAGGAGATGTAATGCAGGTTATGTAATTGTCCGCAGTGGACACAGTCTACGAAAGAGTACACTGAACGTCACAGATATTTTTAGTATGCGCCCACGTTAAACATGAGATGTAGCGCAGGTAAGGTCGCTTTCCGCAGCGTCTACGGAAAACACTCTTGATGTCAGATATTTTTAGGATGCGCAAACGTAATGTTACATAATGTTATATTACTGTCACGACCATGGTAATGGCCGTGACTCCTGGAACCGCATGCAGTTGCCTGCAGTCTTGTCTTGTTGTCAATCACAGGTAAAGGCTGTAGTATGTTGCCTCACCTGTGGTTGCCGCTGGAAACATAATGTATGTGGCAGTATAGCAGCCTGAGCTGGTGCTAGGCAGCTTGCTGTAAAGTGCATGCGGTTGCAACAGGCAACCTGTCCTTGTATGTATGCGCTTTGTATGTCTGGTGTGCACGAGGTTTATATAGGTGTGCACTGTGACACTTCCCTTCACTTGTGGCTGCCCGTGGCAACATGTTGTTTTGTGTACATGTGGTGGCAGTGTCTCGGCCTTCTGGCTGACTCCCAGGACATGGTTGCCACGCATGTCGTTGCCTGCGGTAACAGCTGCAGTGTGCTTGTTTATTGTGCACTTCCCCTTTAAGTGGCTTTTTCCCTTACCTGGTGTAGGAAGGGTTAACTCCCTTCTTTGTGTGAACATTGGGTGTGTCTGTGTGGGTGTGGCTACTTGGGCCTATATAGCCTCTGCTGAGAGCAGTAGTCAGAGGGGTACTTCAGCCATGGTCTGCTGGAGTCATCCTCATACCTAATACCATCTGCCATCCTCATACCTAATACCATCTACTATGGTTAGTAGTCAGGGTCAGATTAGGGACGCGATAGGAGGTGACCTGCTCCCTAATTCTGTCGTCCTGGCCGAGCAGCCACTAACATACATTATGGGGACATTAGCTCAACTGCGGGCACTAAGCGGGGGTATTTCATGTACTGTCATATTATAGGGAGAATTAGTACTACTAGGGGGTATTATGGGGAGCTTTACTACTACTGGGGGGCTATGAGGAACATGATTACTAGGGCACTATAGGGGCATTATTACTACTAAGTGTGCTCTGGCAGAGAATTATTTCTATTGGTGGGATTTTGGGAAGCACTGTTACTTTGGGGGCACCCTGGCATAGTATCAGCTTAGCACAATTATTTTTGGGGGACATTATTAAGAAGATTGCTGCATCCCTCTTGAACAATGAAGATCCTGCAAGCATGATCATAGAAAAGGCACATAGAGCCCTAAGACAAAAGCCAAGAGACTCTGACCCACCCAGGGACATTATATGTCGCTTTTTGAATTTCTTGGATAAAGAAAGAATACTGGCTGCGGCTAGGGCAGCTACCACCATTTCATTTGGTGACGCCACAATCTCAATCTATCAGGATCTTGCTCCTGTCACCCTGCAGAAGAGAAGAAGAAATCTCAAACCTCTTACAGAATATCTCCGCAACAATCAAATCCCATATAGATGGACTTTCCCTAGTATGAAGCACAACAAAATTCCAGCACTCACGATTTTGGTAGCTAAAATCTTCGTCTTTTATTCAGGCAGTAGACAGTTTAGACAGGACATCCACCCACAAGTGTAGCAACTTTAAAGTTGCTACACTTGTGGGTGGATGTCCTGTCTAAACTGTCTACTGCCTGAATAAAAGACGAAGATTTTAGCTACCAAAATCGTGAGTGCTGGAATTTTGTTGTGCTTCATACTAAAGATATACAGGCTCACCAGCCTTTTCCGTGCACGCAGGTGTTTGGATAATTGGGTTGAGCTGGACTTTTCTTTGTGCATATTCACACAGATGGACTTTCCCGTTTGGTCTCACATTTTCGCATGCTGGAAAATACATCAAGATCTCTTCCTATGTGGACCTACAAGCAGCCTTCACCACCATGAACATCTCTCCAATGGACATTGTCAACTGGGAAACTGTATCTGACATCACATCACTCCCTGATCTTCCGAAATCAACCCCATGGGAGAAGTCGCCCGCGCCCAAACTCCAGCGATTTAGACGTAGGAGTGGACTTTTTAATGCCAAGGAGAATCACTTGAACCACTGAGACCTAAATCAGGACTCTTAGAAGTTCTCATATAGTATCTATTATGTTCTCCTACCTTTATGTCTCACCATATCCTTCACTTCTAAATTTTCCTTCTTCACCTAAAGGATACTTTCCTACAGTGGGTTATCTGTTCTTTCTGTATCTTTATAACAAATCTGAAGTAACTACCCTTCAACTTCTTATGTCCCATTCACTGGCAAGACCTAATACTTGGGTTTACCCATATTACCCCCTTACAGCATTAAGCCCTTAGGCTTTACATTGTTCCTATTGAAAATTCTCATCATATCACTATTTCACCATAACTACGTTCATTGTTATGTTTATAGTTGTGTTTTCCCTCCCTCTCTCCTCAAGCCACCTTATAGTCGTGAGACGGATGCTTGCTCTCCTTGGGGCCGCCTGGAATGATATCTCGTTCACCAACTCCGCAAGATACTGGTATGATTGCCCTATCCCAATTCTAATCAAAACATTATGGTAGATCTAAGTCTAGTCACCTACAATGTAAAAGACCTTAGATCTCCATCTAAAAGATCCCAAATCTTCTCCCTTCTGGGGAAAGAAAAGTGCTCAATACTTTTTCTTCAGGAGACTCATTATAAGCACGGTAAATACCCAGATCTTTCCTTCTCTAGGTTCCCAATTTGGTATCATTGCGGAGCAGATGGTGCTGCCTCAAGGGGAGTAAGCATTGGTTTTTAGGAAGAATGTCCTTTTCACATACGCCACTCACACTCAGGATCCCGAGGGGAGATATATTATTTTAAAAGGCCATATTTGTCAGAAAATGTACACCTTTGTAAACTTATATGCACCTAACTCTGACCAAATACCCTGGCTGTTATCTATCCTATCCTTAGTAGAAAATACTCAGGAAGGCACTCTTGTTTTAGCAGGAGATCTCAACACTGCGTTGCAACCTCTTACTGACACTTCCTCTAAAAGATCCTCCTTCTCTGCCAGATTACTGAAAAAATGTAATGTTAAGCTCTATAATCTAGGTCTCATTGATATTTGATGCCCTAATCCAAATTGCACTGACTATTCTTTTTACTCCATTCCAGGTCAGTCCTACAGCAGGATTGATTATATCTTTGTCCCTAAAGACCAGGTACAGTTTTGCACAGACACGAAGATTGGAAATATATCCATCTCCGATCATGCTCCGGTATTTTGCACTATGCGTTCTCCAACCACTACGGGTAGGTCCCCTCTTTGGAGGCTTAATGAGTCTATATTGAGCAGCGAGGCAAACAGGACACATTTCACGTCGCTATTAAATGAGTATTTTTCCATAAACAACACACCTGATATATCCCCCCAAGTCCTTTGGGATGCCCACAAAGTACAGTCGTGGCCAAAAGTTTTGAGAATTACATAAATATTGGAAATTGGAAAAGTTGCTGCTTAAGTTTTTATAATAGCAATTTGCATATACTCCAGAATGTTATGAAGAGTGATCAGATGAATTGCATAGTCCTTCTTTGCCATGAAAATTAACGTAATCCCAAAAAAAACTTTCCACCGCATTTCATTGCTGTCATTAAAGGACCTGCTGAGATCATTTCAGTAATCGTCTTGTTAACTCAGGTGAGAATGTTGCCGAGCACAAGGCTGGAGATCATTATGTCAGGCTGATTTGGTTAAAATGGCAGACTTGACATGTTAAAAGGAGGGTGATGCTTGAAATCATTGTTCTTCCATTGTTAACCATTGGTGACCTGCAAAGAAACACGTGCAGCCATCATTGCGTTGCATAAAAATGGCTTCACAGGCAAGGATATTGTGGCTACTAAGATTGCAGCTCAATCAACAATTTATAGGATCATCAAGAACTTCAAGGAAAGAGGTTCAATTCTTGTTAAGAAGGCTTCAGGGTGTCCAAGAAAGTCCAGCAAGCGCCAGGATCGTCTCCTAAAGAGGATTCAGCTGCGGGATCGGAGTGCCACCAGTGCAGAGCTTGCTCAGGAATGGCAGCAGGCAGGTGTGAGCGCATCTTCACGCACAGTGAGGCGAAGACTTTTGAAAGATGGCCTGGTGTCAAGAAGGGCAGCAAAGAAGCCACTTCTCTCCAAAAAAAACATCAGGGACAGATTGATCTTTTGCAGAAAGTATGGTGAATGGACTGCTGAGGATTGGGGAAAAGTCATATTCTCCGATGAAGCCTCTTTCCGATTGTTTGAGGCATCTGGAAAAAGGCTTGTCCGGAGAAGAAAAGGTGAGCGCTACCATCAGTCCTGTGTCATGCCAACAGTAAAGCATCCTGAGACCATTCATGTGTGGGGTTGCTTCTCATCTAAGGGAGTGGGCTCACTCACAATTTTGCCCAAAAACACAGCCATGAATAAAGAATGGTACCAAAACACCCTCCAACAGCAACTTCTTCCAACAATCCAACAATAGTTTGGTGAAGAACAATGCATTTTCCAGCACGATGGAGCACCGTGCCATAAGGCAAAAGTGATAACTAAGTGGCTCGGGGACCAAAACATTGACATTTTGGGTCCATGGCCTGGAAACTCCCCAGATCTTAATCCCATTGAGAACTTGTGGTCAATCCTCAAGAGGTGGGTGGACAAACAAAAACCCACTAATTCTGACAAACTCCAAGAAGTGATTATGAAAGAATGGGTTGCCATCAGTCAGGAATTGGCCCAGAAGTTGATTGAGAGCATGCCCAGTCGAATTGCAGAGGTCCTGAAAAAGAAGGGCCAACACTGCAAATACTGACTCTTTGCATAAATGTCATGTAATTGTCGATAAAAGCCTTTAAAACGTATGAAGTGCGTGTAATTATATTTCACTACATCACAGAAACAACTGAAACAAAGATCTAAAAGCAGTTTACCAGCAAACTTTGTGAAAACTAATATTTGTGTCATTCTCAAAACTTTTGGCCACGACTATATTTATCAGGGGACACTTTATCAGCAAATGCTCCTTCATAAAGAAGCAATCTGATAAACGTTTATCTTCCCTGCTAGACCAAATTCATGCTCTTGAGTTCCTCCATAAAAGATCTCTAGCACAACAACATTTGGCTGATCTAAACGCCCTAAGGGCAGATCTCAGAAACCTACTAAATGAGAGATCAGCAAAACCCTTCTGAACGTTCCGGCATATAAAAAATCCCTTCTAAAATATATGGTTCAGGCAGCAAAGGCAGTGATTCCCAGACATTGGAAATCTTCTTCTCCCCCCTCGCCTGAGGAGTGGTTTGACGAAATTGCCTTGTATCAGAGGTTGGAAGATCTCATTTGTATTACGCCCTCAGACACCACACGCTATGTACAGACTTGGGGCCCCTGGGAAGTCTTTCGTTCCTCAGACACATTTCGTGATGCGCAAGTTTAACCGCTTTAGCAGAAATTATACCCTTTCCCCTCCTTTCCTCCCCCCTAATCCCTTGTCTAATGCCTTGTCTGTCTATATGTTACTGAAATCTTACATGTCCATTTAGATATGTCTCACTCATATTCTTCCATGAGCTAAGCTATGTGATAACGGTGTATACCCAACACAATTCTGTGGACATTATGTTTAAATTGATAACATTTTTTGAATGTGCATTTGTCTCTATTTTGGTTGTACCGGAAAAATCTCAATAAAATTTAAATTTGAAAAAAAAAAAAAAAAAAAAAAAAAAAAAAAAAAAAAAAAAAAAAAAAAAAAAAAAAAAAAACTATTTGTCATCACAACAAAAAAATTTTGCCCATGACAATAAGGCATCCAAATTTATGATGATCCGAATTAAACGTAGACAACAGGCAAGACACGTAACTTCTATCAAACCTTCCCACGGTCCACCAATCTTCTCCTCAACAGCTATAGCTGAACAGTTCAAGATTTTCTACGAATCTCTTTACAATCTCTGCCCCTTAGGAAAAGGCCAATCTCTATCAGATAGAGAGAATGAAGTACACCGCTTCATAAATTCCCTAAATCTTCCGACACTTTCCCCTTCCCAAAAAGACGCCCTCTCAAAGCCATTTACACTTCCGGAACTGGTCTCAGCTTTGAAAACCTCACTTAAAGGTAAAAGCCCTGGACCTGATGGCCTCACTGCCTCCTATTATCTGGCATTCCAAAATTCACTACTTCCCCACTACCTCCCGATCTGTAATTTAGCTCTGCAAAATATTCCAATGTCCTCTGAGATGACCAATGCCCTCATTACAATAATTCCAAAAGAGGGAAAAGATCCCATATCCCTTTTGAACATAGATTTGAAACTGCTTGCAAAAATGATGGCCACCAGATTACAATCCCTTCTCCCAACTTTAATACATCCAGACCAAGTAGGATTCGTACGTGGTCGAGAGGGAAAGGACAATACCACCAAAATTCTGGATGCCTTGTACTTTGCTTCTCATAAAAAAATACCACTTGTTCTTCTCGGTACTGATGCCGAAAAGGCATTTGACCGTATAGACTGGTCTTTCATCAAGCATGCAGAAATTCCAAATCCCCGACCCATTTATACATGCCATTTTTATAATGTACAACAACTCCTCTGCTGCAGTATCAGTTAATAATCTAATTTCACCACGCTTTACCATAAAGAACGGTACCCGTCAGGGATGTCCCCTCTCCCCTCTTATATTCATCCTTGTAATGGAAACCTTGATGCAGGCCTTTAGGCAGGATAAAGGAATCATAGGCTTGAAAATTGGGACATCAGAGTTTAAATTAGCTGCCTTTGCAGACGATCTCTTGATACTCACCACCAATCCCTCAACTTCCATGCTCTTAATAACTACACTCCTGACGAAATTTAGCTTTTTATCTAACTTCAAAGTCAACCCCCATAAATCACAAATTCTCCACACTGGTCTTTCCCCCAACATGCTCTCAGCTCTCAGAATCAACTCCCCCTTTGATTGGTCCTCACCCCATCTAAACTACTTAGGTATCAAGCTAACCTCCCATCTTCCTGATCTATTTTGCCTTAATTACACATCGCTTTTGTCTGCCATCGCTGCTCAGCTGGACTCGCTGGATCACCAATATCTGTCCTGGTTTGGGAGAAAGTACCTGGTTATGTCCCTAGTGATTCCCAGACTTACCTACCTAATGCAAGTTCTTCCAATAGCAATACCTAGGTCATATTTTCATTCCTTGAACAATTATATCAGGAAATTTATCTGGCAGGGAAGGAAACCTAGGATCTCATTTGCAACCCTAACCAAACCTAAACATCTAGGCGGAATAGGCCTCCCAGACCCCGAGAAATATATGAAAGCTATACACCTATGAAGAGTTGTAGATTGGCTTAGACCCTATAGGCAAAAACAATGGTTAGCTTTGGAGAATGTATATTTCCCTTCTACTCTTAGGGCCTTGTTGTTGGCGGACAGGCCACTTCCTTCCCGAGCTTCTATACCTAATCCGATAATTTGCACTACTATCAAGGTGTGGGAGTGGTTCTCCGCTAATTATCAGGCCCTAACTTTACCTTCCCCCTTACTACAAATAAAAGATATAATCTCTCTATCACCTAGTGAAATGAGAGACTCTTCCCCCATTGAGATCAGATCCTCCAAAAACCAATATTAGATTTACTAGATAAAGACGGCTGCATCTTACCTGACCCACTTCTCATGGAGTCTTTGAACCTCTCCCCCCCCTGCAATAGCTTACTTTTCAATTATATAAAGAGAGACCTTCGATTTTGGGCAAAAACATTTAATACTAAAAGCATCTCAGATTGGTTTGAAAACCTATTAACTACCTCCATATACCCTTCCAAACTCATATCCACTATGTATAAAATAAACCTCCCTCTCATGGATGCCAAACCTGCATTCATTGGTCTATGGGAAGGAGACTTAAAGAAAAAATTTTCACAAAAGGAGATTATTAAACTTTGCTCTATTCCTCATAAACTCTAGCCGATAGCTGAATGGTGGAAAACCATTTTTCAAATTAGTAATAAAGTCTGCAAGTCTGCATTCCCATGCACCTCCTTTGGCATCCGGGGCAGGGATACACATACATTATCCCTATTTTCCTCCTTGCTATCATCAGCACGTCTTATGATCCCTATTCAGTGGTGTTCTACCGAAACCCCAAAGGTTGAACATTGGCTCAATAAAGTTGACCAGATATATCGACTGGAAGAACTCTCTCATTGGGAGTTAAATACTAGGACCACCTTTCTATCCATTTGGTCCCGTTGGAAAGAATACAGGCACTTTGTATAACACCTCTTACTTCTTGTAGTCATTTTCAAGTAGACATGACTGATCACTGATCATCCCTCCCCCTCCTCCCCTTCTTCCTTCCTTATCCTTTTTGAATTTAATGTTCATCTAACTGTTCTAACTGTAATATCATATACATGATTACCTGTTGACAGATATATACCTATTGTACACCTTATGGTAATCCATTGACAATCTCATGTATATTGCTAACCTAAAACAATAAAAATTGTTAAAGAAAAAATAAAAAAAAGAAACTCCATAAAGGTGACCCCATCTAAGAAACTACACCCCTCAAGGTATTCAAAACAGATTTTACAAACGTCATTAACCATTTAGGTGTTCCACAAGAGTTATTGGCAAATAGAGATTAAATTTCAGAATTTAAATTTTTGGGCAAATTTTCCATTTTAATCCATTTTTCCCAGTAACAAAGCAAGGGTTAACAGCCAAACAAAACTCAATATTTATGGCCCTGATTCTGTAGTTTACAGAAACACCCCATATGTGGTCGTAAACAGCTGTATGGGCACACGGCAGGGCGCAGAAGGAATGGAATGCCATACGGTTTTTGGAAGGCAGATTTTGCTGGACTGGTGTTTTTGACACCATGTGCCATTTGAAGCCCCCCTGATGCACCCCTCGAGTAGAAACTCCATAAAAGTGGCCCCATTTTAGAAACTACGGGATAGGGTGGCAGTATTGTTGGTACTAGTTTAGGGTACATATGATTTTTGGTTGCTCTATATTACACTTTTTGTGAGGCAAAATAACAAGAAATAGCTGTTTTGGCACAGTTTTTATTTTTTGCTATTTACAACATTCATCTAACAGGTTAGATCATGTGATATTTCTATAGACCAGGTTGTCATGGATGCGGCGATACCTAATATGTATACTTTTTTTTATTTATGTAAGTTATACACAATGATTTCTTTTTTGAAGCAAAAAAAATCATGTTTTAGTGTTTCCATAGTCTGAGAGCCATAATTTTTTCAGTTTTTTGGCGATTACCTTGGGTAGGGTATGATTTTTGCAGGATGAGATGATGGTTTTATTGGCACTATTTTGGGGTGCGTGTGACTTTTTGATTGCTTGCTATTACACTTTTTTGATGTAAGATGACAAAAATGGTTTATTTAGCACAGTTTTTGTTTTTTATTTTTTACGGTGTTCATCTGAGGGGTTAGGTCATGTGATATTTTTATAGATCCGGCCAATATGAACGCGGCAATACCAAATATGTTTACTTTTTTTTATTTATGTAAGTTTTACACAATAACAGCTTTTTTAAAACAAAAAAAATAATGTTTTAGTGTCTCCATATTCTGAGCCATAATTTTTTTTATTTTTTGGGCGATTGTCTCAGGTTCATTTTTTGCGGGATGAGGTTACGATTAGATTAGAACTATTTTGGTGGGCAAACGCCTTTTTGATCGCTTGCTGTTGTACTTTTTGTGATGTAAGGTGAAAAAAAAAATGGTTTATTTAGTACAGTTTTATTTTTATTTTTTTACGGTGTTCATCTGAGGGGTTAGGTCATGTGATAGGTTTATAGAGCCGGTCGATACGGATGTGGCGATACCTAATATGTATACTTTTTTTATCCCCCCGATTTTTTTTACTTTATTTGGGGAAAATTTCGTTTTTGTTTATTTTTACTTGACACTTTTAATTTTTTGGGGGAAAACTTTATTTTTATTTTTGAACTTTTGGGGGTCTAATCTTTTACAATGCATTCCAATACTTCTGTATTGGAATGCATTGTCTGTATGAGTAATACAGTGTGTATTACTCAAACAGCTTCTGGCCTGTGAGAACCAGGGGGCTGGATCTCACAGGCTCTTCACCGGGACCCGATGGCACCACCGACCACCGCCGCCGCTCCAGTTAAAAGCCGCAAACCGCAGGTCTGAATTGACCTGCGGTTTGCGGCGGTCGCCGACACAGGGGGGTCACGGGACCCCCACGCACATTTTGCCGAGGCACCTTGTTCCGATCACCGCCTGCCGGGTGGTGGTGATCGGAACAACACATGACGTACCGGTACGTCATGGGTCCTTATGACTCGGGAACCATGCCGTACCGATACTTCATGGGTCCCTAAGGGGTTAAACATGAGATGTAGCGCAGATAATGTCGCTGTCCGCAGCGTCTACGGAAAAAGTACACTGGATGTCACAGATATTTTAACTATGCGCACACGTTAAACAGGAGTAACCAGGGGCGGACTGACCGGTCGGGCACTTTGGACATGGTCCCAGGGCCTGGCCGGGATGGGGGCCCGTCGCAGAATAACAATTTGTGGCCTGGTAATGGTGGTAATGGCAGCGGGGCCCGGTGCACTCACTGTATTCTATCGCACCGGGCCCCGCTCACTGAAATAATAATTTTCATATGTGAACAAGAAGAGAAATCCTCTGCGATCCTCTCCCTCTCTGCAACAGGGGCGCATGGCGGCCGACAGCCCGCAGTGGCGCAAATCTTTATTCTGCAGGGCCTGAGGGCGGGCGAAGGATATACACAGTCACAGTGTGACACAGGTAGCGCTCCGGTCCGGACTGAAGGAGTGAGGAGGGGGCGGGGCTCGCGGCCACTCTGAGCTCCGCTCTCTGCTGCCTGGCTGGCCTGCGCCTGCCTGTCTCTTTAAGAGAGCAGACGGCAGACCAGTGGCTGCTGGAGACGGAGCGTAGCTGCCGCGGCCCGCACTGCACAGGCACGTCTTTCCTTTTGACGTTGCCAGTGCCACTGAGCTCCGCCCCCAGAGGGAAGACGGAGCGCGCCCAGCAGACACAGCAAGGCCCACGCGGCAGGCGGCGGCAGCACTACAGCTAGAGGAGGCTAGAGCTAGTCATCTATGGTCTATCTACAAGAACAAGTATGTATTTATTTGGAAAATGAGAAATGTGTGTGCCAACAGTGCCATGGGGGATGGGGGGACAGGACAGAGATGCAGCATCTGGAGGGGACAGGGAGAAATGTCCCAATGCCATGGTGACTGGGGGGGGGGTGCTGGAGTGGGAAAAGTGTGCAATGGGTGAGGGGGGGTCTCAGAGAGGACTCAGGGGGGGATCATAGAGGACAGGGGGACAGTGTGCTTTCTTGCTACTACATCAACCCCCCCCCCAGGGATTTTGGGGGCCATTAAGGGTTGGACTTTAACTCCTTTCTGCTGATGTTGAGTGTGCACATAGCCACCAATCATATTCCTCTCCCCCAGCACATCAGTTACCTTTAGGAGGGGGGGGGGGGATATGATTGGTGGCTATGTGCACAATCCGCATCATCCAACCCCTAATGCCCCCCAAAATGCCCGGTGTGGGGGGGTATGACAGGCAGGAGGAGTAATGTGTATGTGGGCCCTTGCCCTGCACTCGCTCAGCTGTGCTTGCATACATATTGTGCCCTGTGTCCACTGTCCTGTGCCCACTCTGCTAAAGCCTGGCATAGCCCAGCTATGCCCAGCTTTACCAAAGCAGACAGGCAGGAACTGTGATGTGATCATATTTATCATATGTATGTGTGTGTGTCCATTTCTCTGTGTGTGTGTGTGTGTCTCTTCCTGTCTGTCACCATCACCATGCCCACTGTTCCTATGTCTTGACGCAGCTGCATCAGGACGTTCTGTGCGGAGGAAGAAGAAGGAAGAGGAGGCAGCACCGCCAGCAGGGAGTCCGTGCGATAGACACAGGAAGGCACACTAAGGACTAAGGTAACACTACCACATGATCTACACTAGTGTTATCTGTGGTTTTACATAGGACTGCAGGTAACACTACCACATGATCTACACTAGTGTTATCTGTGGTTTTACATAGGATTGCAGGTAACACTGCTACATTTTCAGAAATCAGAGAGCCATCACTGTCTGTGTTATCTGTATTCAGAGAGCTAAGTGTTATTTGTGGTGTTACATAGGACTGCAGGTGACATGTACTACATTATCTGTAGACTGTACTCAGAGAGTTATCACTGTGTTATCTGTAGTATATTTGTTACAAAGATTTTTTTTCCTCTTTTTGTGTGTTTATGCGACCAGGTGTAAGGGGGGGGGGGGCGCCACAAGGTTAGCTCGCACAGGGCGCCTGAACACCTAAGGCCGGCCCTGGTGACGTCAGTGAGTTGCGCTGCCGCCCGGCCTGCCTGCTACTGAGTTTGTGAGTACAGAGAGGGAGAGGATCGCAGAGGATTTCTCTTCTTGTTCACATATGAAAATTAGTATTCACCGGGCCCCGCTGCCATTACAACACCAGATGCCGGCCCCCAGAACCTGTATAGGGGGTCATTCACTCACAGGGACACTGTTATGGGGGGATCTGTGGATGACACATATATAGCATAAGGTGCTATATATGTGTCACCCACAGTGCCATCCACAGAGCCCCCACAACAGTGCCATCCACAGAGCCCCCACAACAGTGCCATCCACAGAGCCCCCACAACAGTGTCATCCACAGACCACCATTAGTTCAAAACCCACCAAAAGCACACCTTTTGGTTCAAAATATTCAATATTTTTATTTGGCTATTCCCCACCCCTCTTGTAATTGTTCCGCTACTTGTGGGCTGCGCGGGCATGAGTTCAGTCACTTCGGTGCGCAATCCGGTCCTGCAGCGCGTGATCCCGCGAGACCCGCCGCTGTAGGTCACGGGTCTCGCGGGATCACGCGCCGAAGTGACTGAACTCATGCCCACGTAGCCCGCAAGTAGCAGATCAGTGGAACAAGTACAAGGTGGAGGAGACTGTTTCTAACAGAGGCTCACTAACGGACGCTGAGATTAGATCACCCCATACGAAAGCATTGAATCAATGCTTTCCTATGGAGAAAAATCTGACCCTGGAGGTCATCATGCAGAGTGTGAGGACGTCCAGCCTCAGATACCGGACCAAAGGTCTGTTTTACTCCAGGAAGCCCTCAGGTGGCTGCCAGCCACTAGAGGCTGGCCTATTGCTGGAACGTAAACAATGCAGTTTCTCTAGAACATTGCAGCTCGATTTGCAAAAGGGACACTGTACCCAGACCACTTCAATAAGCTGAAGTGGTCTGGGTGCCTTTTGTGTCGCTTTAACTTTGAAATCTTATTAAAGATTGTGTAGGGTGTGGCTGGAGGCGGGGCATGGAGGCGGGACAAGGGTGGGGCTTGCAGCAGAACATGGGTGGGGCCTGTAAGGGGGCCCTTCATTTATTTTGCCCGGGGGCCCTGAGGGTTCTCAGTCCGCCCCTGCATGTAACGCAGATGATGTCGCTGTCCGCAGCGTCTACGGGAAAAGTACACTGTATGTCACAGATCTTCTTAGGATGCGCAAACGTCATACAGGAGATGTAGCGAATTTAATGTCGCTGTCTGCAGCGTCTATAGAAAAGTACACTGGATGTCAGATATTTTTGGGCTGTGCAAACTTTATACAGGAGATGTAGCACAGGTAATGTAACTGTCCGCAGCGGACATTGTCTACGGAAAAGGTACACTGGATGTCACAAATATTTTTAGCATGCGCACACTTTAAGCAGGAGATGTAGCGCAGATAATGTCACTGTCCACAGCGTCTACGGAAAAAGTACACTGGATGTCACAGATTTTTTTAGGATGGGCAAACGTTATACAGGAGATGAAGCGCAGGTAATGTATCTGTCCACTACGTACCCCGTACTCGGAAAAAGTACACTGGATGTGACAGATATTTTTAGGCTGCGCATATGTCACACAGCTATTTAGTGCAGGTTGCGCTAAAAATATATACTGCTCAAAAAAATAAAGGGAACACAAAAATAACACATCCTAGATCTGAGTTAATTAAATATTCTTCTGAAATACTTTGTTCTTTACATAGTTGAATGTGCTGACAACAAAATCACACAAAAATAAAAAAATGGAAATCAAATTTTTCAACCCATGGAGGTCTGGATTTGGAGTCACACTCAAAATTAAAGTGGAAAAACACACTACAGGCTGATCCAACTTTGATGTAATGTCCTTAAAACAAGTCAAAATGAGGCTCAGTAGTGTGTGTGGCCTCCACGTGCCTGTATGACCTCCCTACAACGCCTGTGCATGCTCCTGATGAGGTGGCGGACGGTCTCCTGAGGGATCTCCTCCCAGACCTGGACTAAAGCATCTGCCAACTCCTGGACAGTCTGTGGTGCAACGTGACATTGGTGGATAGAGCGAGACATGATGTCCCAGATGTGCTCAATTGGATTCAGGTCTGGGGAACGGGCGGGCCAGTCCATAGCATCAATGCCTTCGTCTTGCAGGAACTGCTGACACACTCCAGCCACATGAGGTCTAGCATTGTCTCACATTAGGAGGAACCCAGGGCAACCCGCACCAGCCTATGGTCTTACAAGGGGTCTGAGGATCTCATCTCGGTACCTAATAGCAGTCAGGCTACCTCTGGCGAGCACATGGAGGGCTGTGCGGCCCTCCAAAGAAATGCCACCCCACACCATTACTAACCCAATGCCAAACCGGTCATGCTGGAGGATGTTGCAGGCAGCAGAACGTTCTCCACGGCGTCTCCAGACTCTGTCACCTCTGTCACATGTGCTCAGTGTGAACCTGCTTTCATCTGTGAAGAGCACAGGGCGCCAGTGGCGAATTTGCCAATCTTGATGTTCTCTGGCAAATGCCAAACGTCCTGCACGGTGTTGGGCTGTAAGCACAACCCCCACCTGTGGACGTCGGGCCCTCATATCACCCTCATGAAGTCTGTTTCTGACTGTTTGAGCAGACACATGCACATTTGTGGCCTGCTGGAGGTCATTTTGCAGGGCTCTGGCAGTGCTCCTCCTGTTCCTCCTTGCACAAAGTCGGAGGTAGCGGTCCTGCTGCTGGGTTGTTGCCCTCCTCCAGGTCTCCAGATGTACTGGCCTGTCTCCTGGTAGCGCCTCCATGCTCTGGACACTACGCTGACAGACACAGCAAACCTTCTTGCCACAGCTCGCATTGATGTGCCATCCTGGATAAGCTGCACTACCTGAGCCACTAGTGTGGGTTGTAGACTCCGTCTCATGCTACCACTAGAGTAAAAGCACCGCCTGCATTCAAAAGTGACCAAAACATCAGCCAGGAAGCATAGGAACTGAGAAGTGGTCTGTGTCACCACCTGCAGAACCACTCTTTTATTGGGGGTGTCTTGCTAATTGCCTATAATTTCCACCTGTTGTCTATCCCATTTGCACAACAGCATGTGAAATTGATTGTCACTCAATGTTGCTTCCTAAGTGGACAGTTTGATTTCACAGAAGTGTGATTGACTTGGAGTTACATTGTGTTGTTTAAGTGTTCCCTTTATTTTTTTGAGCAGTGTATATTGCTGTCAGATACAATAGTCCTTAAAAAGACTTTTGGGTCTCTGACAATTGTACGCAATTTAGCGCAGGCTGCGCTAATAATATATATTGCTGCCAGATACAACAATAGTCCTTAAAAGGACTTTTGGGTCTCTACAATTGAACGCAATTTAGCGCAGGTTGCGCTAAAAATATAGATTTCTGCCAGACACGACAATAGTCCTTAAAAGGACTTTTGGGACTCTAACACCAATCCTGCCTAGCAAAAAAATAAAATTCAATTCCCTACACTATCTGTCCCTTCTACAGCACAGCTCTCCCTGACTAAGACTGAGCCGAACCACCTGTCATCGGGTGCTTTATAGGACCCGATGACGCGTTTCGGCCAGTTAATGACTGTAATGCCAGTAACCAACATGGCTACGGTATTGCAGTGAGTGGCAGTACTTACTTGCATGTTTACTGGCTGTATAGCAGCCACAAAATGTGCGGGGAGGAGTCTCGAGCATTTATCCTGAGCATACGCTGTATTTGGCCGAACTCGGCAATTTGCCGCACATCCTGATGCTCAAGCCGAACAGGTGTTCGGCCTAGCATTCTCGCTCAACAATAGTGCCAGGCCCTGCACAGGGGAGTGGCAGAGGCCTAAATGTTTCTGGCGCAAACAGAGGTAGCAGAAGAGTAAGGGTCGTGGCAGCAGGGGTCACTTCGAGAGGCCGGAGCTCCCGGTGTCAGCTAGTGGTTGTGTAGTGACCAGCAACCTAGCGGTTCTTGAATAGTTGACTTGATCTTTGACTTCGTCGCAAGTGACATCAGACACCCCCAGCCAAGAGTGGATGGGTTCGTTAGACATAACCCTTAGTTGGCATGGCCGGGAGCAAGTCCTGTGCCCTCACCTTTCCTCAACCTGCCTCTGTCATTTTCTGTTCCCTCACCGCAAAAAGTAGGACTTTAGGAGTAGGAGTCAGCAGCTATTGCCTAGCCAAGATGTGGAGGAGACATCAGCCGCTTCCTCCGGGCAAGCAGTCATGAGGAGAGTGGCATGTGAGCTGGTGTTGACAGCGGTCAGTCTCCTGACCCATAGATGGTTGAGGAGGGCATCAGTGATGTGCAGACAGTACTCGATGATGATGTAGCTGATAGCACTTGGGAGCAGGGTGACAAATGGGCTTTATCATCATCGGAAGAAGAGGGTGGCAGTTTGCCCGTGAGCCAGCGATGGAGCCAGCAAGTCGCTAACGTGGCTGGGAATCAGCTGGGTGGCAGCAGTGGGAGGTCGGTAGCCAAACGTGCCCGGGGTAGACCACCCGATTCGCGGGAGCCTACCCGCCCGGAAAGTAGCGGTGCAGGGGTTCAAGGAGGCAGCCGCGGTAGCAGTCAGTCAGTGCGTAGTGTTGGGGGTAAAATCACCTACTCGGCGGTGTGGTAGTTTTTTTTTTAACCCACCGGAGGAGGTAAACGTGGCCATATGTAGAATTTGTGATCAGATGGTGAAGCATGGCCAGGGCACCAATGTTGGCATTACGGCCCTGCGTCAACATATGCAGCGTCACCATAAAGTGGCCTGGGAGAACCGTGGCTACAATGTGGTGGTCCAGCCTGCTGCATCCCCCACTGGCACGCACCCAGTTTCTGGCAGTCAAGGCTCCACCACCTCAGCCGAAGGGAGCTGTCTGTCCTTCCCATCAACTGCCAGTCCTGATGCTCCTGCTTCTCTTCCTCCTACTTCTCGTCATGCATTTCGTCAGCAATCGATCACCGAAGCAAATGCCAAGAGACAACAGTATGCTGGCACTCATCCAACGGCGCAGAAGTTGAACGTGCTCCTGGCCAAGTTACTGGTGCCGCAGTCCCTCACATTTCAAGTGGTGGACTCTGCACCTTTCAGAGAACTGATGACTTGTACTGAGCCAAGATGGAGAGTCCCAAGCCGTCATTTATTTGCCAAAAATGCAGTACCAGCCCTGCACAAATATGTAGAACAGAAGGTGGGCCAGTCCTGGAGCCTTTCTGTGTCTGCCAAAGTGCACAGCAGTGCCAACATGTGGAGCTGTAACTACAGTCAGGGACAATACATGTCCATTATGGCCCACTGGGTGAATGTGGTTCCTGCACAGCAACACCAGCAACTTGGCCAGGTGACGCCGCTTCCGCCTTCACGTTGCCATGCCATTGGTTCAGCAACAATGTCTAGTGTTGGGCTCGAATAGCAAATATTAATCGCGAATATCGGCACTTCGAGAATTCGCTAATATTTTGAATATAGTGACATATATTCGTCATATCGAATATTCTAGATTTTTTTTTCATCAGTAACCTCCTATTTTTCTTGTGGGCCAATGAGAAGGCTGCAATCTCTTTGTCTGAGCTTAGCAACATCCCTAGCAACCAATAGAAAAGTTGCCTACCCCTTACTATATAAGATCCTCAACAGCAGCCCTTGTATGCAGTATTTTGCAGATCTGGGAGAGACAGCAGTGTTATTGCTGTGCTCTGCTTTCCTGTGTCATTACATTAGATAATTAGTTAGTTAGTATATATATATATATATATATATATATATATATATACATATTTATACATATAATACAGATAGTTGGTGGAAGATAGTCAGTGTACTTTAGATAGTGATATAGTGTAGCTGACCATACATAGTGCTGTATGTATGTATGCATGTACACTCACCTAAAGAATTATTAGGAACACCTGTTGTATTTCTCATTAATGCAATTATCTAGTCAACCAATCACATGGCAGTTGCTTCAATGCATTTTGGGGGGTTGTCCTGGTCAAGACAATCTCCTGAACTCCAAACTGAATGTCAGAATGGGAAAGAAAGGTGATTTAAGCAATTTTGAGCGTGGCATGGTTGTTGGTGCCAGAAGGGCCGGTCTGAGTATTTCACAATCTGCTCAGTTACTGGGATTTTCACGCACAACCATTTCTAGGGTTTACAAAGAATGGTGTGAAAAGGGAAAAACATCCAGTATGCGGCAGTCCTGTGGGCAAAAATGCCTTGTGGATGCTAGAGGTCAGAGGAGAATGGGCCGACTGATTCAAGCTGATAGAAGAGCAACGTTGACTGAAATAACCACTCTTTACAACCGAGGTATGCAGCAAAGCATTTGTGAAGCCACAACACGCACAACGTTGAGGCGGATGGACTACAACAGCAGAAGACCCCACCGGGTACCACTCATCTCCACTACAAATAGGAAAAAGAGGCTACAATTTGCACAAGCTCACCAAAATTGGACTGTTGAAGACTGGAAAAATGTTGCCTGGTCTGATGAGTCTCAATTTCTGTTAAGACATTCAAATGGTAGAGTCCGAATTTGGCGTAAACAGAATGAGAACATGTATCCATCCTCTGATGGCTATTTCCAGCAGGATAATGCAGCATGTCACAAAGCTCGAATCATTTCAAATTGGTTTCTTGAACATGACAAGGAGTTCACTTTACTAAAATGGCCCCCACAGTCACCAGATCTCAACCCAATAGAGCATCTTTGGGATGTGGTGGAACGGGAGCTTCATGTCCTGGATGTGCATCCCTCAAATCTCCATCAACTGCAAGATGCTATCCTATCAATATGGGCCAAGATTTCTAAAGAATGCTATCAGCACCTTGTTGAATCAATGCCACGTAGAATTAAGGCAGTTCTGAAGGCAAAAGGGGGTCCAACACCGTATTAGTATGGCGTTCCTAATAATTCTTTAGGTGAGTGTATGTACAGTGGATATAAAAATTCTACACACCCCTGTTAAAATGTCAGGTTTCTGTGATATAAAAAAATTAGACAAATATAAATCATTTCAGAACTTTTTTTTTAATAAGGCCCAAGTTCCAGCTGAAGAAAAACAGCCCCAAAGCATGATGCTGCCACCACCATGCTTCACTGTGGGTATGGTGTTTTTTTGGTGATGTGCAGTGTTGTTTTTGCCCCAAACATATATTTTGGAATTATGGCCAAAAAGTTCAACTTTGGTTTCATCAGACCATAACACCTTTTCCCACATGCTTTTGGTAGACTTCAGATGTGTTTTTGCCAAATGTAGCCTGGCTTGGATGTTTTTCTTCATAAGAAAAGTCTTTAGTCTTGCCACTCTACCCCATATCCCAGACATTTGAAGAATACAGGAGATTGTTGTCACCACACAGCCAGTACTTGCCAGATATTCCTGCAGCTCCTTTAATGTTTCTGTAGGCCTCTTGGTAGCCTCCCAGACCAGTTTTCTTCTCATCTTTTCATTAATTTTAGAGGGACATCAAGTTCTTGGGAATGTCACTGTTGTGCCATATTTTCTTCACTTGATGATGACTATCTTTACTGTGTTCCATGGTATATCGAATGCCTTGGAAATTCTTTTGTACCCTTCTCCTGACTATATCTGTAAAGAATAAATCAAGGCAACTGGACGTACTGTAGATTTCTTGAAAACGTTTCACTCGTTCTTCCAACGAGCTTTCTCAATTCTGAGTGACTGTACAAGAATTCTTACATTCTCTATGTAACTGAATCAACATCTAGTAATTATACCCAGCATGGGTAAAATACATCTAAAAGAAACAGGTCACACCTTTGAAGACAGTCAAGTACGTGTTTTGGATAAGGAGGCCGATTGGTACAAACGAGGTGGGAAGGAGGCCATCTACGTAAAAATGGAGAAGCCAAGCTTGAATAAAGGCGGGGGAAGTTAGACATTTATTGTCTGCCACATACAATGCTGTCTTGACACCTTTTTCTGGGAAGTCTTTATCACCTACTGACTCCAATTAGGATAATGGAATGAACACCTTTTGTCCCCATGCTGGGTATAATGACCTCTGACCCCATGATGGGTATAATTACTAGATGTTGATTCAGTTACATATTTATTCCCAGAGAATTCTTGTACAGTCACTCAGAATTGAGAAAGCTCGTTGGAAGAACGAGTGAAACGTTTTCAAGAAATCTACAGTATGTCCAGTTGCCTTGATTTATTCTTTACAGATATACCATGACCTGGATAAATGAGAACCTTCACAGACCTTCTGCTGACTGATACCTTTTAACAATGAGATCCCTCTGATGCTTTGGAAGCTCTCTGTGGACCATGGCTTTTGCTGTAGGATGCGACTAAGAAAATTTCAGGAAAGACCAACTAGAGCAGCTGAACTTTATTTGGGGTTAATCAGAGGCACTTTAAATGATGGCAGGTGTATGCTGACTCCTATTTAACATGATTTTGAATGGGATTGCTTAATTCCGAACACAGCTACATCCCCAGTTATAAGAGGGTGTGCACACTTATGCAACCACATTATTTTAGTTTTTTTAGTTTTCTTCCCTCCACCTAAAAGATTTCAGTTTGTTTTTCAATTGAGTTGTACAGTTTATAGGTCACATTAAAGGTGGAAAAAGTTCTGAAATAATTTATCTTTGTCTCATTTCTTTACATCACAGAAACCTGACATTTTAAGGCTACTTTCACACTAGCGTCGGGGCTCCGCTTGTGAGCTCTGTTTGAAGGGTCTCACAAGCGGCCCCGAACGCATCCGTCCAGCTACCAATGCATTCTGAGTGGATGCGGATTCGCTCAGAATGCATCAGTCTGGCAGCGTTCAGCCTCCGCTCCACTCAGCAGGCGGACACCCGAACGCTGCTTGCAGCATTCGGGTGTCCGCCTGGCCGTGCGGAGGCAAACGGATCCGTCCAGACTTACAATGTAAGTCAATTGGGACGGATCCGTTTGAAGTTGACACAATATGGCTCAATTTTTAAACAGATCCGTCCCCCATTGACTTTCAATGTAAAGTCTGGACTGATCCGTCTGAACAACTTTCAGACTTAGAATTTTTTCTAAACTATAATGCAGACGGATCCGTTCTGAACGGATCCAAACGTCTGCATTATAGGAGAGGATCCGTCTGTGCAGACACCAGACGGATCCTCTCTGAACGCTAGTGTGAAAGTAGCCTAACAGGGGTGTGTAGACTTTTTATATCCACTGTATATACATACATACATAGTGCTGTGATGTCACAAGTTCACAACAGTACTTAGTGCACCAATCACTATTAAGTAGCCAGACCTGTTAAAATGTGAAGTTGCACGTATTGCGACAAAATATTCACATAATTAGTGCCGATTTCGCAATTGCTAATATATTGGAGCACTCTATCTGCATATAAAGCTATTGTAATGTTCTGCCGTGCCAACCATTTTCTCCAGTGTCAGGAAACTTCTAGCAGCTTGAAAAATATACCTATATTGACCCGCGCCTGTATTTCACGCGCATTGTGCGAATATTACATTGCCGATTTTTCGCAATCAAGAAATATAGGATGAATAATCTACCAAATATTCGCAAAATATTGCTAATTCGAATATTGCCCCTGCCGCTCATCACTAACAATGTCCACCTCTGCCTCCTCATCCTCCACCATGTCCTCAGCCTCCACTGCAGGGACAATTCACAGTGCCCCTCCAGCATACCAATTGTGCAGAACACTGCAGTGTCATGCTGTTTTGCACCTCGTTTGCCTGGGCGAACAGAGTCACACAGTGGAGGAACTGCTCCATGTCCTTCAGCAAGAAATCAAATCCTGGCTTTCTCCGCGACAAGCCAGAAACGGAACCATGGTGACCGACAACTGGAAGAACATTATGTCGGCGCAGCATCAAGGAGGGCTGAGCCATGCGCACTGCATGTCACACGTGTTCAATCTGGTTGTCAAGCGGTTCCTGAAGTCTTCCACCCATCTGCAAGACATCATAAAAATGGGCAGAAAACTTTGCATGCACTTCAGCCACTCGTATACCGCAAAGCACACCCTCCTTAAGCCGCAGCGGCAGAACGGCATCCCCCAACATAGGTTGATATGCAACGTTTCCACCCGTTGGAATTCCACCCTCTATATGTTTGACCGACTGTACGAACAGAGAAAGGCGATAAACAATTTCCTAATGATCCAAGCAGACAGGAGTACATCCGTGTGTAACTTCGATGTCAGCCAGTGGCAGCTCATGCGTGACACCTGCCGTTTGCTCAGGCCCTTTAAGGAGGCCACGTTATTTGTCAGTCGCCAGGACTACAGGATGAACAATGTCATTCCACTGCTGTCCTGGAACAGATGCTGGTAAATCTGTCTGGTCAGGGAACTGGAGACGTGGCGCCTAGATCTCAAGAGCCGTGTGGGGGCTGAACTGGAGAAGGAGGAGTAGGAGGAGGACATTGGAGCACAAGCAATTTGCAGAGAAATGGGTGGTTTTTCTACACAGGTGACAGGAGAATGTAACATCCAGAGGAGCTGAAGGGTGATGAGGAAGATGAGGCAGAGGATCCAAACACACTGTGGCAGTATGCAGTGGAGATGGAGGCAGGGAGTCCCTCCGAGTTACTATTTAGCCTTTTTGGCTTGGCTGACATCATCATTTATTTGACCCTTCTTCGGTTCTGTCAGAAGGAAGTTAAAACGAGATGCACAACAAATCCTCTCTGTGTAGCAGCTGTAAGGCCTGTATAGTCCTATCAGAATTTGCTTATGATTTGGTAGCCAAAAGCAGGAGTGGGTACAAAACACAGAAGACTTGGAAATATTCAGTTTACGTGTCATCTCTTTTTTGGATCCACTCCTGTTTTTTTTGGCATTAGCAAACTGACCAAATGCTGACCAAGTTGAGGCGGATTCTCAACAGACAGGATCCGTTTTTTGGGGGTTATTGTTCTGCCAGGTCAGAGGAAGGGCAAAATAATGAGTTACGTCAACACAAACTTTCTGCAGACACCCTCTCTACTCTGTCGGGGGGCTCTACCATTATAATAATTTAATACAACAGGTTCTGTAGACATCTATGTGGAATCAGCTGACGACGGTGTAAAAGGAGTGCGCTTCTTCTTGGCGCTAACATCGACCTGTAAGGTTGAGTTCATACTTAAGTTATTTGCTCAGTTTTGACCCTGTGACTGCCCAAAAAAGTGAAGTGTGCAGTGATTCTAAGAGCGACGCCTGTCATCTGCATGTCATACGGTCTCACAGTATTATTTCACTACCAAAGCAGACTCCCTATGCGTGTTTCTGCAAGGCACAGTGTTCTACACCACTAGAAAGGATCTCTGCAGCCAGGATATAGCCGTTTTTTAACGTAATTCTCCGCTAATAAATTCAAATCAAGACAAATTTTCCCCAGAAAATTTGTCAAACCGGCGAATCGAGTTTTTTAAAAATTCGCTCATCTCTAATTGTGACTTTGTAATTCCAAAAGGTAAGATCCTTAATGAGTTTGGTTTTTGGACTTTGAAATGGTGGCTGTTTAAAAAGCTTAAAAAGGGTGGAATGATGGCACCTCCGGCACGATTTAAATAGGTAAGATCAACTATTAAATAGGTAAGATCAGATTATTTTGTCCTTGGAATGCCTGAATTTTTTAAAGTATGTGGAAGATATGGTCATAAGGATGAACAGCATAAAAATGAAAGTTGTGGAGTTTGCAGTTTGAAGGATCATGTAGTAGTGTATTGTCCCAAGAAGAATACATGCAGTTTGTGTGACAGTATGGATCATAAGTTTAAAGATTGTCCAAAAAGGAATTCAAAAGCATATCAATTTAATATCTGATATGTCCCTGGGGACTATATATTAAATGGATTTTTCTCCTACTACAGTTAGATGGATGCAAAAGGAGTTTTCTTAAAAAAAAAATTGTCTTGACAGACTAATTTCCTCTCCTACTACAGTTAGAGGGATGCAAAAGGGATGTTCTTAATTTTTTTTTTTTTAAATGGCTTAGTGTCAAAAAACACACTCCACAGACAAATTTCCTCTCCTACTACATTCAGACGGATGTAAAAGGGGTGTTCTTATAAAAATAAAAAAAATAAAAATGACTTAGTGTCAAAGACACACCCCACAGACGAATTTCCTCTCCTACTACAGTTAGATGGATGCAAAAGGGATGTTCTTAATTTAAAAAAATTGGTTTAGTGTGAAATAAATATTCCATAGACAAATTTCCTCTCCTACTATAGTTAGATGGATGTAAAATGGGTGTTCTTCATTAAAAAATAATAGGCTTAGTGTCACCAACACATTTAAAGAACATATTTACTATTGTATTTCCGTGTCACAGGGGTCCTAAATTTGTTTTGCACCCAAGAAAATAGCTAAGTGTCAGCAACACAAGTAACTGATGGATTAACTATAGAATTTTCGTGTCACAATGGCAAGGAAAGGGGTTTGCACCCCAAAAACTAGCTATGTGTCAACGACACAATTAACGAACGGATTAACTATTGTATTTCCGTGTCACAAGGGCAATGAAAGGGTTTTTCCCCCAAAAAATAGCTATGTGTCAGCGACACAATTAACTGACAGATTAACTATTGTATTTCCGTGCTGTAGGGGAGGAGCATGCGAGCGGACGCATGGAGGTGACGTGCACACCCCCCCTCCGGCGCTCGAGCTACTAGCCCGATGTGAGCCTGCTCTGACCTGGCGTTATGATGCTGCTATGACGCCACTTCGACCATCGCTCTGAGGCCGCTCCAGCCACTTGCCTCAAGGCCGCTCCGGCTGACCTGATTGACGCACTAGGGTCGTCCTGATCATGGCATCGCATCCATTACGGTTTCTACTCAGGCCACAAGTTTCCTTAGATGCCGGCTGTCTACTGCCCCGCCGCTCGTGCCATTGCCTGTAGCCGTCCCGCCGCCAGCTGGTCTCTTCTCTCCTCTGTGTATGACGAAAGCGTGCGGAGCGTCCCCTGCATTGGGAAATCGAGAGCAGAGTGGAGCTGCACGTGAGATCTAGGAGCGACAGGAGGTGACTCGGACCGACGACGTTTGTGGCTTTTTCCCTGCCTCCACCCTCCGGCAGTGTGGTGAGAAGACAGATGTCCTTTTACATTATCTTTTGAATCAAGGTTTCCAAAACTGGTTACAACAGTAAGTGAGGGTGCGGACTGGGGGGTTAGAGGGGGCCATGATAACGGGTCCTAAAATAAACAGGAGGGATTTGAGTGTTCCCCCCCCCTTTACATACAGTAGGCACCCTGAATTTAGATTATGGCAGAGGAGGAGGAACGCCACTGAATACGGGTTTTGCGCCATAAGAACTTAAAGCGGCGGGTTATAGGTGGCAAGGGGAGCCCACGACTGGTGGGATAAAGTTGAATTGATACAGACGAATTCCTACATGGAGTAACAGGAAAAACTGGTGACACACTAAGAGAGTAATGTTACATAAGACATGGTAGACCAGTGGCAAACAATGAACTAATATGAACTAACAAGAACTAACTCAAACAATTCATTCCACTGGGGATTGCATGACCTATGGGCTATTAATCTTTTGAAATAGGTGGTCAGATAACCTGCTACAAAGGGGATATTGCCAATTTGTTCCAAGGTCTAATTGTCCATGGTCAGGACGATAAGGAACCTGAAACCAGCACAGCATGCTAGTACTACCAGTCTAACTCAACTACATGAGAAAATATTCAAATAACATAAATAACCAAGAGACTGCTTCTAACCCCTGCAAACTAATAACCTGGAACTTCTGTCGTTACTAACTGAAGAGCTCCTGGGCTCCTAACTGTACTATATTATTAATAAGCAAAGGTGAACTGTTAATGTATAACTGCCTGTTTATATATGAAAAGTTGCTGACTTAATTACAAACCGGATTCCAAAAAAGTTGGGACACTAAACAAATTGTGAATAAAAACTGAATGCAATGATGTGGAGATGGCAAATGTCAATATTTTATTTGTAATAGAACGTAGATGACAGATCAAATGTTTAATCCGAGTAAATGTATCATTTTAAAGGAAAAATAAGTTGATTCCAATTTTCACGGTGTCAACAAATCCCCAAAAAGTTGGGACAAGTAGCAATAAGAGGCTGGAAAAAGTAAATTTGAGCATAACGAAGAGCTGGAAGACCAATTAACACTAATTAGGTCAATTGGCAACATGATTGGGTATAAAAAGAGCTTCTCAGAGTGGCAGTGTCTCTCAGAAGCCAAGATGGGTAGAGGATCACCAATTCCCACAATGTTGCGCAGAAAGATAGTGGAGCAATATCAGAAAGGTGTTACCCAGCGAAAAATTGCAAAGACTTTGCATCTATCATCATTAACTGTGCATAACATCATCCGAAGATTCAGAGAATCTGAAACAATCTCTGTGCGTAAGGGTCAAGGCCGTAAAACCATACTGGATGCCCGTGATCTCCGGGCCCTTAAACGACACTGCACCACAAACAGGAATGCTACTGTAAAGGAAATCACAGAATGGGCTCAGGAATACTTCCAGAAACCATTGTCAGTGAACACAATCCACCGTGCCATCCGCCGTTGCCAGCTGAAACTCTACAGTGCAAAGAAGAAGCCATTTCTAAGCAAGATCCACAAGCTCAGGCGTTTTCACTGGGCCAGGGATCATTTAAAATGGAGTGTGGCAAAATGGAAGACTGTTCTGTGGTCAGACGAGTCACGATTCGAAGTTCTTTTTAGAAATCTGGGACGCCATGTCATCCGGACCAAAGAGGACAAGGACAACCCAAGTTGTTATCAACGCTCAGTTCAGAAGCCTGCATCTCTGATGGTATGGGGTTGCATGAATGTGTGTGGCATGGGCAGCTTGCATGTCTGGAAAGGCACCATCAATGCAGAAAAATATATTCAGGTTCTAGAACAATATATGCTCCCATCCAGATGTCATCTCTTTCATAGAAGACCCTGCATTTTTCAACAAGATAATGCCAGACCACATTCTGCATCAATCACAACATCATGGCTGCGTAGGAGAAGGATCCGGGTACTGAAATGGCCAGTCTGCAGTCCAGATCTTTCACCTATAGAGAACATTTGGCGCATCATAACGAGGAAGGTGCAACAAAGAAGGCCCAAGACAATTGAACAGTTAGAGGCCTGTATTACACAAGAATGGGAGAGCATTCCTATTTCTAAACTTGAGAAACTGGTCTCCTCGGTCCCCAGACGTCTGTTGAGTGTTGTAAGAAGAAGGGGAGATGCCACACAGTGGTGAAAATGGCCTTGTCCCAACTTTTTGGGGATTTGTTGACACCATGAAATTCTGATTCAACATATTTTTTCCCTTAAAATGGTACATTTTCTCAGTTTAAACTTTTGTTCCGTGATTTATGTTCTATTCTGAATAAAATATTAGAAGTTGGCACCTCCACATCATTGCATTCAGTTTTTATTCACGATTTGTATAGTGTCCCAACTTTTTTGGAATCCGGTTTGTATATACTATAGAGTTATTGTTAAACTATTATAGTGGGAATGTGAACGGCTTCCCACTGCGAGCTTCATAGGGACAGGAACTGCCCCACTCTGGCGTCTATACTGACAGACTATTTGGGCTAGCCTGGGGAGGAGGAAGGGGTGGATAGGGGTGAAGTAGCGCAATGGCGAGACAGGGCACAGGGAAAAAGGCAAAGGGGCAGCTGGAGTTGAATACTACGGTTTCCCCAGTGCCTAAAAGAAATGAGAAATCTAAACAGCTACTCCTGACTAGTATGCGCGTACATAGCCCCGTAAAGAAAAAAAAAAAGAGGATGAAATATTGGATCAGGAGGGGGAATTGCTCTTGGAGGGAAACTCTGAATTGGTGATGGCAGGGAAAGGCCCTCAGTCTGGGGAGAGAGGCGGTGGCCATTCTGATGAGGCCGAAAGAAAAAGAGCCACTTTGGAACAGGCTCCTAGCCTGCAAGATATATTTCAGGAAATAAAAAAATGTAACACGGCGATACGGGACCTCTCTCCAGACTGGAAATATTAGGGAATCGGTCGGACTCCTTAGGGCGGATCTACAAGACTGCAAAGATAGATTGACAGAAGTAGAGAAAAGAACAACAGAAGTGGAGGATATAGCGCAGACAGTGGTTAAAGAGAAAAATAGGTTAATGGTAGAAAATAAGGAAATAAAATATAAATTAATACAGCTGGAAAATAGGGCCAGGAGGTCAACTCTGAGATGCCTGGGGATCCCAGAGGGAGCAGAGGGGCAAGACCCTCGTATTTTTATACAAGACTGGTTGAAGGAACAATTGGGTCAGGATATTTCTGAATATAAAAGCTTTGTGGAGAGTGCATATAGAGTGCCGGCAAAGATACCTCCTCCAGGTACAAGACCGAGGGTAATGATTTTGAATCTGCTCTCGGTCAGGGACAGGGAGGAGATATTGCGCAGCGCAAGAAGGAAAGGGAGGCTGGACTATGCGGGCACAACAGTTATGATATTTCCTGATTACGCAAAAGAAACGGTAAATGAAAGAAGCCGGTTTATGGATGTGAAAAAAATGTTAAATACTCAATGATGTTTCCGGCCAAGTTGAGAATTGAATGGGAAAGTAAATTGTGGTTCTTTGAGACAGCAGAGGCGGCGGGAGAATGGGTTAAGGAATAGATAAAGGGCTGAGCGGTGGGTTGGGATGTACGGGGTGCCGTAGGGGGGAATACTAGTTTAGAGAACCAGGACCTTGGTTTCCTGGATCATCTGTGAGGGATGGGTGAGGTTTGCCGGTTGCGTTTTTTTTTTTTTTTCTCCACTGCCTCCTTCCTTCATTCCCGCTGGGCCATCCCGTCTTCTTTTCCTGTATCAGTTTTCGACCCGTTATAATATTGGGGGCCTTCTATTTTATGGTAATGATGGGAGGATGATGAAGGAAAGGAAAAGAAAAAAAAGGAAAAAAACATGAGAATTATCTCATGGAATATTAGGGGGTTGAGTAGGGGTTCAAAGAGAGTCGCGGTCTTCGATGTAATACATAGATCTCTCCCAGCAGTGGTCTGTTTGCAGGAGACACACCTCACGAATGAGACGACGGCTGGGATAGGTAGACCATGGATGCAATATGCTTTCCACTCGGTGTATTCAGCATACGCGAGAGGAGTAAGCATATTAATACATCGGGACATAGATATAAAAATAGTAAAAGTAACTATAGACAAGGAGGGCTGCTATGTCCTGTTGGATTGTATACTGGAAGGTAGAGCGTGGTTAATAGCAAGTGTGTATATACCACCACCCTTTAAAATCGACGTCCTTTCAAAAATTTACGACATTGCTCTTGGGGCAGGGGATAAACTACTGTTGGTGGTTGGAGACTTTAATAACGTTATGGATGCAAGAATAGATAGATGTAAATTGGGGAATAAACAGGGGCCCTGTATGGGATCTAAGCTAAAAAATATCACTAAAGAGATGGGTTGAGTTGACATTTGGAGGGTCATGTACCCTAATTTACGGAAATACTCATGTTTTTCAAAGACTCATAGGAGTCTACCACGGATTGATTTAGTTTTCACAAATGAGAAAAGTTCACTGGAAATTGCAGGGGTGAAATATGGGCAACGGGGTGTTTCGGATCACAATCCAGTTAATATAGATATTAAAACACAAAAAAAGAAAAAAAGTGGGATGAACATAAGTATAGGATGGATAAATATGATGGATACACATGACAAGATCTTGCGAGAGATAAGAGAGTTCTTTGAGATAAATGATGGATCAACAACAGTTAATATGGTATGGGAGGCTGCCAAGGCCTTTATTAGAGGGATCATTACAAAATATACAGTGTTATACTGTATAAGAAACGAATAAGGGAGAAATTAACAAAACTGGAAGGCGAGGCAGAAATTAGTGAAAAAAATTACACTGCAAACCCTAAAGATCAAAACTATACTCTCTGGATAGAGAAGGCCTCTGAACTAAAGGATGAACTGTTCTTACTGGCAGAACAACAAAAAGAAAACTACGTAAGGGACAACTATATCTATGCACACATGTAAAATGTAGCGCAGAAAACCAGTGGCACTACACCAAACCTAAAATTGGCCTCTCAAGAGGGAGGGCAGGGATTACAGTCAGGCGGGACCTCTTCAATGATGTAAGGTGCATATGTGAACATACATAAACCAATAAGAACAAATCAAAATACGAAAATACAATAAGCAAGAGTGGTTCATTACAAAAATACGCTCATATCTATTTTTTCATTTAGTCCCCCAGACTTGAATCAAGCTATGACAAAAGCGTCACAAGTACATCAGACAGAAGTAAGGGAGGGTAAATAAAAGGGCCCCCACCCTTCACCTTTTCCTTTAAATTCAGTCCTATGGCCGATAAGATAAAACAGGTCATAAAGAAAAATTGGAGTATCCTAGTGAGGGACGATTCCCTAAAACAATTGAAAGATATGAAACCAGTGATAGCGTTTAGAAGATGCCATACTATACGCGAGAGGCCAGGTGTTGATTACTTAGTAATTAAGCAAATTACTGCGATGATGCGGCTTCCTGTGCACTATAAGAAGGTACCGTGACCTCTTCAGTGTTGGAAAGCCAGAAGAAGCGCATACACGCGCGAAACGGCTGTTAGCGCATACACGCGCGAAACGTCTGTTGCTTACTTGCTGCTGTATCTGCAACCCTTGCACCCCCCTCCTGCCATGGAATAAAGTTACCTCCCTATCAACGGTGAGTGCCGCTCGTTTTGTTTTCTTTTTCTTTTTATCATATCTATGCACACATCCCTGGGAAAAAAATTAGCGGCCCTGGTAGCGACCCAAACAAAAAATAATAAGTATATCCATTGTATAATGGATGAAACGGGACATAAAAATACGGAGCAAACAGTTAAAATAGAGCTACTCCACAAATACTTTGCAGATATATACAGAAGCAAGATAAGTATTAAGCAAATATATTGCTGCATTTGTGGGAGGGGAGGCTGATTACTAAGCTGATTATACGCACCTGTGGGCCCAGGCTGGCTGATTACTAGGCTATTTATAGGCACCTGTGGGCCCAGGCTGACGATGATTCAGCTGATTTCACTACCTCTGGGTCAGCTCTAGAATACAGCAGCATGGTGTGGAGGCTCCTTACGGCTGGGCGACGGCAGAATGTCTCAGGAGGGCGTTGGTATTCATGGTATGATCTGAGTTGTTTGTACGGGACCCACGCTGCGGTCCACGACATGTAGCGCTCTGGGATAAAGCAGAGTTTGGGCGCTAATGGTCGAACCATGGTTGTTTGTATTGTTTGTCTGGCTATTCAGAGGCCTGGCGGGGCCATTGCATACAGTTATTGGGGTAGCATGTGCTTAGAGTGGGCATGGTTGTATGTTTTCTGCGTGCTGGGTTTAAGTGATGGTAAATGTGGATCAATGGTCGATTTAAAAAATAAAATAAAAATCCTGCAGCATCATGTGGAGGTTTGGTTGCACCTGGGCAATGGCAGAAGGTGCCAGGCGAGTGCTGGCAGTCACGGTAGGATCGGACTTGGTTACACGGTCCGTGACTTGTAGCGCTCTGGGGCGAAGGGGGCTTGGCTCCAATGGTCAAATGATCGTGGTTAGGATGGTTACCTTCCAAGCTACATCCGTGTGTCTGCATTTACATATTGTCCTATACACCATTCACTACTAAGAGCTGCGGTCATACGTCCGCTGTTGCATTGCATTAATACTCTGCTCACTTTCAGATTGCATTCATATGACTGCTTTATACCATGCTCCTCATGCTCATACTTAAAGCTGTGCCCATACCATGTTTTAGGCACCAATCACATCCAGATCTGCATTCACCCACTTGTTCTTACATCATGTGTTATACTCTGCTTCCACTTAAAGCTGCATTTCTTTTCATTGCTACATAATGGTTACTCTGTATTCTTACTAGGGCTATCAGCACACCGCTCTGATACTGCTCTTCCGATAAACATAGCTGCTTACGGTTCTTTCCTAGGTGGTTGTTACATTCCTTAGGCCTACCTTTTTCTGTTTACTTGGGGGGAAGAAAGAGGGGGGGGGAATAAAAAAAAAAAAAATCCGCCATTAGAGTCTCTCTCGCATGGCTCCGCCATTAGTCTCTCACGCATGACTTCTCCATTTTAGTGTTACACATATGGCTCCACCATTAGAGTCTCTCACGCATGGCTTCTCCGTTTTTAGGTTTACACATATGACTCCTCCATGAGTCTCTCACGCATGGCTCCGCCATTAGAGTCTCTCACGCATGGCTTCTCCGTTTTAGTTTCACACACATGACTCCGCCATTAGAGCCTCCCACGCATGGCTTCGCCATTAGTCTCTCACGCATGGCTTCTTCGTTTTTAGGTTTACACATATGACTCCGCCATTAGTCTCTCTCGCATGGCTTCTCCGTTTTAGTTTTACACATATGACTCCGGCATTAGTCTCTCACACATGGCTCCGCCATTAGAGTCTCTCACGTATGGCTTCCCCCTTTTAGTGTCAAATATGACTCCGCCATTAGAGTCTCTCAAGCATGGCTTCTCCGTTTTAGTTTTACACACATGACTCCACCATTAGAGTCTCTCACGCATGGCTTCTCCGTTTTAGTTACACATGGCTCCGCCATTAGAGTCTCTCTCGCATGGCTCCGCCATTAGAGTCTCTCTCGCATGGCTCCGCCATTAGTCTCTCACGCATGACTTCTCCGTTTTAGTGTTACACATATGGCTCCACCATTAGAGTCTCTCACGCATGGCTTCTCCGTTTTTAGGTTTACACATATGACTCCTCCATGAGTCTCTCACGCATGGCTCCGCCATTAGAGTCTCTCACGCATGGCTTCTCCGTTTTAGTTTCACACACATGACTCCGCCAATAGAGCCTCCCACGCATGGCTTCGCCATTAGTCTCTCACGCATGGCTTCTTCGTTTTTAGGTTTGCACATATGACTCCGCCATTAGTCTCTCTCGCATGGCTTCTCCGTTTTAGTTTTACACATATGACTCCGGCATTAGTCTCTCACACATGGCTCCGCCATTAGAGTCTCTCACGTATGGCTTCCCCCTTTTATTGTCAAATATGACTCCGCCATTAGAGTCTCTCACGCATGGCTTCTCCGTTTTAGTTTTACACACATGACTCCACCATTAGAGCCTCACGCATGGCTTCTCCGTTTTTAGGTTTACACATATGACTCCGCCATTAGTCTCACGCATGGCTTCTTCGTTTTAGTTGTACATATATGACTCCGCCATTAGTCTCTCATGAACGGCTTCTCCGTTTTAGTGTTACACATATGACTCCGCCATTAGAGTCTCTCACGCATGGCTCCGCCATTAAAGTCTCTCACGTATGGCTTCTCCCTTTTAGTGTCACATATGACTCCGCCATTAGAGTCTCTCACGCATGGCTTAGCCATTAGAGTCTATCACGTATGGCTTCTCCCTTTTAGTGTCACATATGACTCCGCCATTAGAGTCTCTCACGCATGGCTCCGCCATTAAAGTCTCTCACGTATGGCTTCTCCCTTTTAGTGTCACATATGACTCCGCCATTAGAGTCTCTCACGCATGGCTTAGCCATTAGAGTCTCTCACGTATGGCTTCTCCCTTTTAGTGTTACATATGACTCCGCCATTAGAGTCTCTCACGCATGGCTCCGCCATTAGAGTCTCTCACGTATGGCTTCTCCCTTTTAGTGTTACATATGACTCCGCCATTAGAGTCTCTCACGCATGGCTTAGCCATTAGAGTCTCTCACGCATGGCTTCTCCATTTTAGTGTTACACGTATGACTCCGCCATTAGTCTCTCATGCATGGCTTCTCCGTTTTAGTGTTACATGTATGACTCCGCCATTAGTCTCTCACGCATGGCTTCTCCAATTTAGTGTTACACGCATGACTCCGCCATTAGTCTCTCACGCATGGCTTCTCCGTTTTAGTGTTACACATATGACTCCGCCATTAGTCTCTCACGCATGGCTTCTCCCTTTCAGTGTTACACATGTCTCTGTCATTAGAGTCTCTCACGCATGGCTCCGCCATTAGAGTCTCTCACGTATGGCTTCTCCGCTTAAATTTTACACACAACAACGCCATTCGAGGCCGGCTGCGTGGTCCCACAACATGTAAGTTCTATGTCTTTTTCTGCCTTCAGACCCGCTCGCATGGCTCGGTCATCTGTGGCTCGCAATACAATTTTCTTGTGGTGGCTCGCACGTGTCGCTTGTGCCATTAGAGTCTCACTCACGTTATTGTTTTCCCTGACTTTTATTTTCTAGGTTGTTGGGTTTTCGTTGTTTTCTTTATAAGCAGTCATCCCAAGCCTGCCTTTGCGGACATCATCTTCTCCCAGGCATGCTTACTTCATCTACAAACTCGGGCTGAGGGTGTTGGTGTCTGGCCGAAGTCCTGGGTATCGGTCCATCTTGCAGTAGGAGGTACAGTAATAAGGCGCAGTTTACGAAGTCTGTCATGTCTTCTGACACGACAAGTCCTATCACGACTACAGGCGCAGCATACACAGTTTATCACGACCTTAAGCATTTTCTGTCACAACTGCAGGTATTGTGTACGTTCTGTCTTTATTACAGGCAGCATTAGCTCATTAATCGAAATAGCCATGTATTCCTGTGGATGGTTCCCCAGGCCTGGTGGGTTTACACATTTAACTTAACCACCTCAGCCCCCAGTGCTTAAACACCCTGAAAGACCAGGCCACTTTTTACACTTCTGACCTACACTACTTTCACCGTTTATTGCTCGGTCATGCAACTTACCACCCAAATGAATTTTACCTCCTTTTCTTCTCACTAATAGAGCTTTCATTTGGTGGTATTTCATTGCTGCTGACATTTTTACTTTTTTTGTTATTAATCGAAATTTAACGATTTTTTTGCAAAAAAATGACATTTTTCACTTTCAGTTGTAAAATTTTGCAAAAAAAACGACATCCATATATAAATTTTGCTCTAAATTTATTGTTCTACATGTCTTTGATTAAAAAAAAATGTTTGGGTAAAAAAAAAATGGTTTGGGTAAAAGTTATAGCGTTTACAAACTATGGTACAAAAATGTGAATTTCCGCTTTTTGAAGCAGCTCTGACTTTCTGAGCACCTGTCATGTTTCCTGAGGTTCTACAATGGCCAGACAGTACAAACACCCCACAAATGACCCCATTTCGGAAAATACACACCCTAAGGTATTCGCTGATGGGCATAGTGAGTTCATAGAACTTTTTATTTTTTGTCACAAGTTAGCGGAAAATGATGATTTTTTTCTTTTTTTTTTTTTTTCTTACAAAGTCTCATATTCCACTAACTTGTGACAAAAAATAAAAACTTCCATGAACTCACTATGCCCATCACGAAATACCTTGGGGTCTCTTCTTTCCAAAATGGGGTCACTTGTGGGGTAGTTATACTGCCCTGGCATTCTAGGGGCCCAAATGTGTGGTAAGGAGTTTGAAATCAAATTCTGTAAAAAATGACGAGTGAAATCCGAAAGGTGCTCTTTGGAATGTGGGCCCCTTTGCCCACCTAGGCTGCAAAAAAGTGTCACACATCTGGTATCTCCGTATTCAGTAGAAGTTGGGGAATGTGTTTTGGGGTGTCTTTTTACATATACCCATGCTGGGTGAGATAAATATCTTGGTCAAATGCCAACTTTGTATAAAAAAATGGGAAAAGTTGTCTTTTGCCAAGATATTTCTCTCACCCAGCATGGGTATATGTAAAAAGACACCCCAAAACACATTCCCCACCTTCTCCTGAGTACGGAGATACCAGATGTGTGACACTTTTTTGCAGCCTAGATGGGCAAAGGGGCCCACATTCCAAAGAGCACCTTTCGAATTTCACTCGTCATTTTTTACAGAATTTGATTTCAAACTCCTTACCACACATTTGGGCCCCTAGAATGCCAGGGCAGTATAACTACCCCACAAGTGACCCCATTTTGGAAAGAAGAGACCCCAGGGTATTCGCTGATGGGCATAGTGAGTTCATGGAAGTTTTTATTTTTTGTCACAAGTTAGTGGAATATGAGACTTTGTATGAAAAAAAAAAAAAAAAAAATAAAATCATCATTTTCCACTAACTTGTGACAAAAAATAAAAAATTCTAGGAACTCGCCATGCCCCTCACGGAATACCTTGGGGTGTCTTCTTTCCAAAATGGGGTCACTTGTGGGGTAGTTATACTGCCCTGGCATTTTCCAGGGGCCCTAATGTGTGGTAAGTAGGTAAATGACCAGTGAAATCCGAAAGGTGCTCTTTGGAATGTGGGCCCCTTTGCCCACCTAGGCTGCAAAAAAGTGTCACACATCTGGTATCGCCGTATTCAGGAGACGTTGGGGAATGTGTTTTGGGGTGTCTTTTTACATATACCCATGCTGGGTGAGATAAATATCTTGGTCAAATGCCAACTTTGTATAAAAAAATGGGAAAAGTTGTCTTTTGCCAAGATATTTCTCTCACCCAGCATGGGTATATGTAAAAAGACACCCCAAAACACATTCCCCACCTTCTCCTGAGTACGGAGATACCAGATGTGTGACACTTTTTTGCAGCCTAGATGGGCAAAGGGGCCCACATTCCAAAGAGCACCTTTCGAATTTCACTCGTCATTTTTTACAGAATTTGATTTCAAATTCCTTACCACACATTTGGGCCCCTAGAATGCCAGGGCAGTATAACTACCCCACAAGTGACCCCATTTTGGAAAGAAGAGACCCCAGGGTATTCGCTGATGGGCATAGTGAGTTCATGGAAGTTTTTATTTTTTGTCACAAGTTAGTGGAATATGAGACTTTGTATGAAAAAAAAAAAAAAAAAAAAAATCATCATTTTCCACTAACTTGTGACAAAAAATAAAAAATTCTAGGAACTCGCCATGCCCCTCACGGAATACCTTGGGGTGTCTTCTTTCCAAAATGGGGTCACTTGTGGGGTAGTTATACTGCCCTGGCATTTTCCAGGGGCCCTAATGTGTGGTAAGTAGGTAAATGACCAGTGAAATCCGAAAGGTGCTCTTTGGAATGTGGGCCCCTTTGCCCACCTAGGCTGCAAAAAAGTGTCACACATCTGGTATCGCCGTATTCAGGAGACGTTGGGGAATGTGTTTTGGGGTGTCTTTTTACATATACCCATGCTGGGTGAGAGAAATATCTTGGCAAAAGACAACTTTTTCCATTTTTTTATACAAAGTTGGCATTTGACCAAGATATTTATCTCACCCAGCATGGGTATATGTAAAATGACACCCCAAAACACATTCCCCAACTTCTCCTGAGTACGGCGATACCAGATGTGTGACACTTTTTTGCAGCCTAGATGCGCAAAGGTGCCCAAAATCCTTTTAGGAGGGCATTTTTAGACATTTGGATACCAGACTTCTTCTCACGCTTTGGGGCCCCTAGAATGCCAGGGCAGTATAAATACCCCACATGTGACCCCATTTTGGAAAGAAGACACCCCAAGGTATTCAATGAGGGGCATGGCGAGTTCATAGAAATTTTTTTTTTTTGGCACAAGTTAGCGGAAATTGATATTTTTTATTTTTTTCTCACAAAGTCTCCCGTTCCGCTAACTTGGGACAAAAATTTCAATCTTTCATGGACTCAATATGCCCCTCACGGAATACCTGGGGGTGTCTTCTTTCCGAAATGGGGTCACATGTGGGGTATTTATACTGCCCTGGCATTCTAGGGGTCCTAAAGCGTGAGAAGAAGTCTGGAATATAAATGTCTAAAAAATTTTACGCATTTGGATTCCGTGAGGGGTATGGTGAGTTCATGTGAGATTTTATTTTTTGTCACAAGTTAGTGGAATATGTGACTTTGTAAGAAAAAAAAAAAAATTCCGCTAACTTGGGCCAAAAAAAAGACTGAATGCAGCCTTACAGGGGGGTGATCAATGACAGGGGGGTGATCAATGACAGGGGGGTGATCAGGGAGTCTATATGGGGTGATCACCCAACTGTCATTGATCACCCCCCTGTAAGGCTGCATTCAGACGTCCGTATGATTTTTACGGATCCGATCAGTCTATCAGTGGATCCGTAAAAATCATGCGGACATCTGAATGGAGCTTTACAGGGGGGTGATCAATGACAGAGGGGTAATCAATGACAGGGGGGTGATCAGGGAGTCTATATGGGGTGATCACCACAGTCATTGATCACTCCCCTGTAAGGCTGCATTCAGACGTCCGTATGATTTTTACGGATCCGATCAGTCTATCAGTGGATCCGTAAAAATCATGCGGACATCTGAATGGAGCTTTACAGGGGAGTGATCAATGACAGAGGGGTAATCAATGACAGGGGGGTGATCAGGGAGTCTATATGGGGTGATCACCACAGTCATTGATCACTCCCCTGTAAGGCTGCATTCAGACGTCCGTATGATTTTTACGGATCCGATCAGTCTATCAGTGGATCCGTAAAAATCATGCGGACATCTGAATGGAGCTTTACAGGGGGGTGATCAATGACAGAGGGGTAATCAATGACAGGGGGGTGATCAGGGAGTCTATATGGGGTGATCACCACAGTCATTGATCACTCCCCTGTAAGGCTGCATTCAGACGTCCGTATGATTTTTACGGATCCGATCAGTCTATCAGTGGATCCGTAAAAATCATGCGGACATCTGAATGGAGCTTTACAGGGGGGTGATCAATGACAGAGGGGTAATCAATGACAGGGGGGTGATCAGGGAGTCTATATGGGGTGATCACCACAGTCATTGATCACTCCCCTGTAAGGCTGCATTCAGACGTCCGTATGATTTTTACGGATCCGATCAGTCTATCAGTGGATCCGTAAAAATCATGCGGACATCTGAATGGAGCTTTACAGGGGGGTGATCAATGACAGGGGGGTAATCAATGACAGGGGGGTGATCAGGGAGTCTATATGGGGTGATCACCACAGTCATTGATCACTCCCCTGTAAGGCTCCATTGAGACGTCCGTATGATTTTTACGGATCCGATCAGTCTATCAGTGGATCCGTAAAAATCATGCGGACATCTGAATGGAGCTTTACAGGGGGGTGATCAATGACAGAGGGGTAATCAATGACAGGGGGGTGATCAGGGAGTCTATATGGGGTGATCACCACAGTCATTGATCACTCCCCTGTAAGGCTGCATTCAGACGTCCGTATGATTTTTACGGATCCGATCAGTCTATCAGTGGATCCGTAAAAATCATGCGGACATCTGAATGGAGCTTTACAGGGGGGTATCAATGACAGGGGGGTAATCAATGACAGGGGGTGATCAGGGAGTCTATATGGGGTGATCAGGGGTGATCAAGGGCTAATAAGGGGTTAATAAGTGACGGGGGGGGGTGTAGTGTAGTGGTGCTTGGTGCAACATATTACTGAGCTGCCTGTGTCCTCTGGTGGTCGATCCAAACAAAGGGGACCACCAGAGGACCAGGTAGCAGGTATATTAGACGCTGTTATCAAAACAGCGTCTAATATACCTGTTAGGGGTTAAAAAAATCACATCTCCAGCCTGCCAGCGAACGATCGCCGCTGGCAGGCTGGAGATCCACTCGCTTACCTTCCGATCCTGTGAACGCGCGCGCCTGTGTGCGCGCGTTCACAGGAAATCTCGCGTCTCGCGAGAGGACGCACCGGCGCGTCCACCCAGAACAACAGGACCGCCGCAAAGACGCAATCCTGCGTACGGCGGTCCTGAGGTGGTTAATTTACTACTACAGTAAGACGGCAGACACCATGTTCTGACTTTTGGGCCCTTAATAGGAAGTGTGGCCTAGGGAATAAGTAGAGGTAAAGTATTTTGCCACCAGGAACAGTTGCTGCCCGATCAGGGCCCTTGGCGGATGGTTGGAATTCATCTAGGCCCTTCCAACAGATTCACCATTGTTTGTTTCAGTCTGCAGCTCTCAGGATTCAGACCTTCTCGTAATATGGTCATATGTTAGTCAACATAGGAGTAAATCGTTTCTGGTTACCGGCCACTCTTTTAATTGCATCAGCATTAACCATCTCCAAGAACGATGTGGCGGTGCACAAGACAAAGAGGTAAGGTAGATGGAAGTCACTGTGATATATACGGTATATTTCGCACCTCCATCGTGAAAAGTCTTTTCTGTTCAAAATCGGGTGTCGTAATGGTATGTATATATTTACTCTAAACAAGGTCTGCTCTTTTTGGCCCCTTTAGGCTGCCCTACCACGGCAGTCATGGCATAATTCTACTGCTTGTTGTAGATAGGGGTTAGATAGGTTAGGTTCCCCTTTCTGATAGCCGATCCGACCACAAGTATTAAGCAAATATATTGCTGCATTTGTGGGAGGGGAGGCTGATTACAAGGCTAATTACACGCACCTGTGGGCCCAGGCTGGCTGATTACTAAGCTGATTATACGCACCTGTGGGCCCAGGCTGGCTGATTACTAGGCTATTTATAGGCACCTGTGGGCCCAGGCTGACGATGATTCAGCTGATTTCACCCACCCACCCACCCACACCTTCTTACAGTCACTTTACATTAGGGTGGCACCCTTTAGGCTGCCCTACCACGGCAGTCATGGCATAATTCTACTGCTTGTTGTAGATAGGGGTTAGATAGGTTAGGTTCACCTTTCTGATAGCCGATCCGACCACAAATAAAAATTTAGAGCAAATACAACAGTTTTTGGATCAAATTACTATCTCGAGGTTAACAATAGATCAATGCAAGTCCCTGGAAGCTCCCTTAACCCCGATAGAAGTGAAGGAGATGTTAAAAGGGATATCAAAGAACAAGGCCCCAGGAATAGATGGCATCCCATTTGAGGTGTACGCCCAATATAAAGAAATATTTATTCCGAAACTCCTTAAAATCTGGGAGTCAGCGGAGCAGGCGGGAAAACTGCCAGATTCTATGCGAGAGGCCCTGATCACACTCATCTTAAAGCCAGGCAAGGACCCAGCCCTGATGGATTCGTACCGCCCCATCTCATTGATCACCACAGATAATAAAATACTAGCCAAGATTCTGGCAAACAGACTTAGGTGTGTGATCTCGGAGCTTGTTCATGAGGACCAATCGGGATTCATGCTGGGCAAAACTACCATAGAGAATATCATGAGATACTTTGTGAATACCCAGTTTGAACCCACAAATTGCGGAGAACGGTTGATTGTGACTATAGATGCCTCAAAGGCTTTTGATACGATAGAATGGCCCTTTTTGTTTAACACAATGAAGAAAATGGGATTCGGGGATCGCTTTGTTACATGGGTAAAACTATTGTATACGGAAATCACTGCAAGGGTGATAATAAATGGAGAACATTCAGTTCGTATACCAATTGGCAGAGGGGTCAGACAGGGATGTCCTCTCTCCCCTCTGCTCTTTGCTATAGCTATCAAACCACTTGCAGATATGATCAGACAGGATCCGGAAATTGTGGGGTTCAGATATCGCACCCATGAGGAAAAAATTGCTTTATACGCAGATGATATCATGTTATTTGTGGGTTCACACGGATCACTAAATAGGATATTTCAGGTATTCGAGCAATTTGGTAGACATGCGGGACTTAGGATAAACTGGTCCAAATCGGCGTGTATCCCGATTGACCCTCTGAATGAGTTCAGACCGGGAGAGCTGGAAATTAAGAGGATTGATGAACCCGTTAAATATTTGGGAATTCAGATCACTCCGGATCCCAATGATTATGTTAAACTAAATGTGATCCCAAAAATCCAGGAAATTAGGAAGAAAATAGAGGTATGGAAAAATTGTACATGTCGATGGCAGGACGTATTTCACTGGTTAAGATGTGCGTATTACCCGCCCTGAACTATATCCTGTGGAATACACCAGTGATAATCCCCAAAAGATACTTTAAAAAAAATAGCTAGCCTACAGTACTAACTGATTTAATATGGTGAGGAAAAAAACCGAGGATTAAGGCACAGATACTGAATATCCAGGAGAAGGAGGGTGGATTATCCGTACCAGACTTGGAGTGAAGATGTTTTTTTTGTTTTTTTGTTTTTTCAGCAACTGACATACTAAGAGCGGGGGGGGGGGGGGGAATAAATATATGTGTTTAATTAATATAATCATGTAAGAATAAGATGATTTTTTGAAAAAATTATGTAAGAATTGGAAAAATTGTAATAAAGAATTATTTATTAAAAAAAAACCTATTGTATTTCCGTGTCACAATGGCAAGGAAAGGGTTTTGTACCCCAAAAAATTGCTATGTGTTAGCGACACAATTAACTGACAAATTAACTAGTGTATTTCCGTGTCACTGGTGCAAAGGAGTAGTCTTACACCGACCAAAAATGTCTACAGGTCACCTACAGACTGAACAGCACAATTAAGTATTATATTTCTGTGTCACTGGTGCAAAGGTGTTTTTGCATGCATTTATGCATGCAGGGTCACATTGTGCACCAGCCAATCACAGCCATGCCAATACTAGGAATGACTGTGATGGCTTCCAAGTGTCCACAGCTTAAACGTTTGTTGATTGACTGCGCTGCAGCCTTTCAATAAGCGTTATTTTAACAATGAACAACAAACACGAACACGGACTTCCTGGACACTGTAATGTTCAGTACAAACCCGAACAAAGTGGTCCGGGATTGCTCATCACTACTTAGGATGGAAAGGTGGAGAGAAAATGGAAAAAAATCCTAAAAAATTTACAAAAAGAGATAACATCTTTTCCTAGGAGATTAGAGGGTGATACTGTCCCGGCGCCGTCTAGGAGGCGGGCACGTCCAGAGCGCGCGCGCATCATCAGTGCGTCCAGCGTCACCCGCGCTCCTGATAATACTATGCGTGCATCTATCTGCATTCATGCTAATGGTTTTAGGGCTGAGCACCGAGCTGATCACTCGGTGCTCGGCTGTGTAGTCTGTGTGAAGTCATGTGACGCTGGCCACGTCACATGACCCCTCTAGCTCCCTATTTAAACAGGCAATCTGCTGGCCACAGATTGCCTGTTATTTAGGTTCCACCTGCGATTTTGTCTTTCCTGGCGTACTGACCCCCTGCTGAACTCCTGACGATCCTCTGCTGACTCTTTTGGTACTTCACGACTCTCCTGGTATTTATGACCCCGGCTTCTCCTGACTATTCTCTGCTTGCTCCATTTGTACTTTGTAGATTTCCTGGTATTGACTCGGCCCGTTCACGTTCTGTTGTTTGTCTGTCTGTCATCCCTGCACTTATTCCAAGCTAGGGATTGCCATCCAGTTGTCCCCTGTCATTAGGACTCGTGAGGCAAGTAGGCAGGGTCAGGGGTGAGGGTGGAGCGCAGTGGTCACTTCCCTCCCCCCTGTGTGTGTGTGTACGTGACCGTTACAGATATATAGCAATTTTTAGTGCAATTGGAGCAACTTTGTTTCAGTTAAAATCAATAATTGGGTCTGAATCTAACTTTTTAAAAGAATTTGGCAAACCTGAAATGAACCGAATCTTAAAAGGTTCACTCAACTATAGTCCGAATGTTACGCTAGTTGGGTCTGGAGATTTATAGTTATGTAAATGTATTATATAGCTATTAAAAATGATAGAAAATATGAACTTTTCTCTTTTTCAATTTCCATCATTTTAGCTTTGTTTCATTTATCCATAAATTAATAATTTAGCTGACCATTAAGGTGGATTTTCATTCAATTTTCAGTCATAATTGCAGTGATTTTAAGACACAAAGAAAAGAGTGTGTAGCAGCAGAAAGAAGGGTTGAGACATTTGGCCGTTCATTACTGTCTTTTTGTGTAAAATAAATTCAAGCATTACAAGCTCTATTAGTCACAGATAAATAATGTCCTAACCATTGTATTTTGTAAATGGACATTGATGTATTTGTATAATTAACTAGTAGTAGTAGTCAATCATGCAGCATGGCCATGTAACACTTAAGGCTATATGAATAATATGATGAATCATGAAGCATAGTTTAAGTAGAGCTGAGCTTACGTTTTAAGTGGATTAAAGCTATTGCTCCACTATAGAGTTACATTTTACTGTACAGCTTAATAGTACAAAATGGAACAACAATTATCAGCATCCTTTTCAATTTAAGGCACATTTTGTAAGCATTTAGTGCATTTCAGCGGCTTGATAAAAGCTGCTTACAAAGTATCCTTCTTGGCTTCATCTGCTTGTTTATATATACAGTAAGCAATGGATTGCACAACATGAGGACAGGAGAGAGGACAGAATCTTTAAAGGGGCCTCACTTCTGCCCTCTCAGTCCTGGACTATTGGCTCTCCAGGAGGGTGGTGCCCGCTAGTGTGACTGGCAGATCAGACAAGTGTCGTTGGTAAGCAGTAACCCCCTTGTCTGTGTGTGAACACTCCCGAGGCTGATGATGATTTAATAACGGCCTCCGTCTGCTCTGCAAATCAATAGCAGCCTCGGTGCAGGTTGCTTCACATGCCTGCAGCCCTATTTTATGCTCCTGAACTGCTCCCAGGTTACTGCCATTGCCGGGAGGGAGCTACTGCGCATGAGTGGCTGTGCGAGCTACCTCCTGTGATCCTAGCTACCACAGAGGCTGGCCCTTTAATACCAATTGAGCAGACGTGGCCACCGCTGCTCAATTGCAGCAGTGGCCATAACCCCTGGCAACGAAAACTTTATAAAGGACTACAAAATGCAACTTTGCATGGAGCGGAGACAATACTGTATAAATAAGTATATTAGTAAGTTCTCTAATATAGAGTTCTACCTAACATACATATTTTCCAAGTAAGACAACCCCAGCATTTCTGATTTTATATATTTGTTATATATTATAAAATCTTAACATGAAGCACCTGTCAATTCTTACCAGGGGTAATATGGCTTGGTATAAATTACTCAAAAAAAAACACTGGAAAATGTTGCCATTGTTTTGGTTGATTTTATTATTTGTTGTACATTTAAAAATGTATCTATAATTTGTCATGAATGCGTTAATGAAATATGTTTGCTTAAAGCAAGTAAAGTACCGCATCAAACATTAATGCTACTCTGTGAAATATGTGTCTGTCACTTTACTTATGATTATAGTTTTATTTTTTTTAAAGGAATATTTCATAAAAATAATATATGTAGTGTTATAATTACGGCGCGGCAATGTTTGAGTGTGTTGGCCTGATGGGTGTAGTAGTTGGTCCTCACATTTCGGCAGCTCCCGGGGCCAGCTTGCAGTGATGGAAAGGAAGGCACACGATTCCTTTCGTAGCACATTCTGGTGTTGAGGGATCTCCTGCCAGATGTTGGTTGAGGTGCCCTTGGTGGTATGGGTTTTAGGTCAAGGGAAGGCAGAGTCCCTGAGGTTTGTGACACCAGCGCCCTTGGAACATTTACTGGTAATCAATTGCCTTGAGGTAGATTTACAGGTTCATTGACATGAAAGAAATAGTTGTATTGTAATCCATACAAAGCACATCAAAGTTAGCTGTGGCTATAATCCTAGTAACAGGCTTTTGGTGTGGTATTCTGACACTCAGGATATTGTAACATCTGGCTGACTATCTTCCAGGTGTGGAATATACATCAATAAACGGCTTCACATGGCCATTATACATATGTCTTGCCTTCCTGGCTTACTCAAGATTTCCATAAGTATAGTCCACACTGTCCATAGAGGAATGTGACTCTGCATACAGCTTGTACTTCACTGTAGACTGTGAACGGGCACTGTAGGCTAACTCCTCTCACAATGCTTGTGAGAGGCTGTAGTAACACTTTCACCTCCACTAGTCTCTCCTTATACTCTCTCATTATGTTTCTGTTATTCTTCTGTTCAGGCTTACCTTTGGTTTGCACACATCTCAGCGAGGTAGCTAAATGTCAGCTCACTTCAGGTACAGCAGGTACAGCCCTTGCTTTGGTCATCCACTTCTTTAGTCTGACTCTTCAGTCAGGCTGAGGCGTCAAATTTTTGGGGTCTGACTCTGGAGGTAGCTTTCCTCGGCTGGGAACTAAACTTATGCTGTCCTTCCTTTCTTTCTTGCACTTCTGTTCTCTATGTCTCAACTACACACTTCTCTCTTCTTTGGGTGTAATTACATGCAAGAGAGGAACAGTCTGTTAGAAGGAGTGACAGCAATATACATACACAGCATACAATGAAATTCTGCAAATACCCTTAACCGCCTCCGGACCGCCTAACGCAGGATCGCGTTCCGGAGGCGGCAGCTGCAGGCACAGTCACGCATATACGCGCCATCTCGCGAGACGCGAGATTTCCTGTGAACGCGCGCACACAGGCGCGCACGTTCACAGGATCGGAAGGTAAGCGAGTGGATCTCCAGCCTGCCAGCGGCGATCGTTCGTTGGCAGGCTGGAGATGCGATTTTTTTAACCCCTAACAGGTATATTAGACGCTGTTTTGATAACAGCGTCTAATATACCTGCTACCTGGTCCTCTGGTGGTCCCTTTTGCTTGGATCGACCACCAGAGGACACAGGCAGCTCAGTAATAAGTAGCACCAAACACAACTACACTACACCCCCCCTGTCACTTATTAACCCCTTATTAACCCCTGATCACCCCATATAGACTCCCTGATCACCCTCCTGTCATTGATCACCCCCCTGTCATTGATCACCCCCCTGTAAGGCTCCATTCAGAAGTCCGTATGTTTTTTACAGATCCACGGATGCATGGATCGGATCCGCAAAACACATACGGACATCTGAATGGAGCCTTACAGGGGGTTGATCAATAACAGGGGGGTGATCACCCCATATAGACTCCCTGATCACCCCCCTGTCATTGATCACCCCCCTGTCATTGATCACCCCCCTGTAAGGCTCCATTCAGACGTCCGTATGTTTTTTACGGATCCACGGATACATGGATCGGATCCGCAAAACACATACGGACGACTGAATGGAGCCTTACAGGGGGGGTGATCAATGACAGGGGGGTAATCACCCCATATAGACTCCCTGATCACCCCCTGTCATTGATCACCACCCTGTCATTGATCACCCCCCTGTAAGGCTCCATTCAGACGTCCGTATGTGTTTTGCGGATCCGTGGATCCGCAAAACACGGACACCGCGGATCCGCAAAACACATACGGACGTCTGAATGGAGCCTTACAGGGAGGTGATCAATGACAGGGGGGTGATAATTCCATATACACTCCCTGATCACCCCCCTGTCATTGATCACCCCCCTGTCATTGATCACCCCCCTGTAAGGCTCCATTCAGACGTCCGTATGTTTTTTACGGATCCACGGATACATGGATCGGATCCGCAAAACACATACGGACATCTGAATGGAGCCTTACGGGGGGTGATCAATGACAGGGGGGTGATCACCCCATATAGACTCCCTGATCACCCCCCTGTCATTAATCACTCCCCTGTCATTGATCACCCCCCTGTAAGGCTCCATTCAGACATCTGTATGTTTTTTACGGATCCACGGATACATGGATCGGATCCGCAAAACACATACGGACGACTGAATGGAGCCTTACAGGGGGGTGATCAAAGACAGGGGGGTGATCACCCCATATAGACTCCCTGATCACCCCCCTGTCATTGATCACCCCCCTGTCATTGATCACCCCCCTGTAAGGCTCCATTCAGACGTCCGTATGTGTTTTGCGGATCCGTGGATCCGCAAAACACGGACACCGCGGATCCGCAAAACACGTACGGACATCTGAATGGAGCCTTACAGGGGGGTGATCAATGACAGGGGGGTGATAACCCCATATACACTCCCTGATCACCCCCCTGTCATTGATCACCCCCCTGTAAGGCTCCATTCAGACATTTTTTTGGCCCAAGTTGGTGGAAATTTTTTATTTTTATTTTTTTCTTACAAAGTCTCATATTCCATTAACTTGTGTCAAAAAATAAAATCTCACATGAACTCACCATACCCCTCACGGAATCCAAATGCGTAAAAAATTTTAGACATTTATATTCCAGACTTCTTCTCACGCTTTAGGGCCCCTAAAATGGCAGGGCAGTATAAATACCCCACATGTGACCCCATTTTGGAAAGAAGACACCCCAAGGTATTCCGTGAGGGGCATATTGAGTCCATGAAAGATTGAAATTTTTGTCCCAAGGTGAAATTTTTGTCCTAACTTGTGACAAAAAATAAAAACTTCCATGAACTCACTATGCCCATCACGAAATACCTTGGGGTGTCTTCTTTCCAAAATGGGGTCACTTGTGGTGTAGTTATACTGCCCTGGCATTCTAGGGGCCCTAATGTGTGGTAAGTAGTTTGAAATCAAAATGTGTAAAAAATGACATGTGAAATCCTAAAGGTGCTCTTTGGAATGTGGGCCCCTTTGGGCACCTAGGCTTCAAAAAAGTGTCACACATGTGGTATCGCCGTACTCAGGAGAAGTTGGGCAATGTGTTTTGGCGTGTCTTTTTACATATACCCATGCTGGGTGAGAGAAATATCTCTCTAAAAGTCAACTTTTCCCATTTTTTTTATACAAAGTTGTCATTTTAGAGAGATATTTCTCTCACCCAGTATGGGCATATGTAAAAAGACACCCCAGAACACTTTTACCTACTTCTCCTGAGTACGGCGATACCACATGTGTGACACTTTTTTGCAGTCTAGGTGCGCAAAGGGGCCCAAATTCTTTTTAGGAGGGCATTTTTAGACATTTGGATTCCAGACTTCTTCTCACGCTTTAGGGCCCCTAAAATGCCAGGGCAGTATAAATACCCCACATGTGACCCCATTTTGGAAAGAAGACACCCCAAGGTATTCCATGAGGGGCATGGCAGATTCATAGAAGATTTTTTTTAGCACAAGTTTGCCGAAATTGATTTTTTTTGTTTTTTCTCACAAAGTCTCCCTTTCCGCTAACTTGGGACAAAAAGTTTAATCTTTTATGGACTGAATTTGGGCCCCTTTGCGCACCTAGACTGCAAAAAAGTGTCACTCATGTGGTATCGCCGTACTCAGGAGAAGTAGGGAAATGTATTTTGGGGTGTATTTTTACATATACCCATGATGGGTGAGAGAAATATCTCTCTAAAATGACAACTTTGTATAAAAAAAATGGGAAAAGTTGACTTTTAGAGAGATATTTCTCTCACCTAGCATTGGTATATGTAAAAAGACACGCCATAACACATTGCCCAACTTCTCCTGAGTACGGCGATACCACATGTGTGACACTTTTTTGCAGCCTATGTGCCCAAAGGGGCCCACATTCCAAAGAGCACCTTTAGGATTTCACATGTCATTTTTTACACATTTTGATTTCAAACTACTTACCACACATTAGGCCCCCTAGAATGCCAGGGCAGTATAACTACCCCACAAGTGACCCCATTTTGGAAAGAAGACACCCCAAGGTATTTCATGATGGGCATAGTGAGTTCATGGAAGTTTTTATTTTTTGTCACAAGTTAGGACAAAAATTTCACCTTGGGACAAAAATTTCAATCTTTCATGGACTCAATATGCCCCTCAGCGAATACCTTGGGGTGTCTTCTTTCCAAAATGGGGTCATTTGTGGAGTGTTTGTACTGCCCTGGCATTTGAGGGTCTCCGCAATCATTACATGTATGGCCAGCATTAGGAGTTTCTGCTATTCTCCTTATATTGAGCATACGGGTAATGAGATTATTTTTTTTTTGTTTAGCCTCTGGGCTGAAAGAAAAAATGAACGGCACAGATTTCTTCATTCGCATCGATCAATGTGGATGAAAAAATCTCTGCCAAAAAAAAAAAAGGAGGGGAAAGGAGTCTGCCAGGACATAGGAGCTCCGCCCAACATCTAAACCCACTCAGCCCGTATGCCCTGGCAAACCCGATTTCTCCATTCACATCAATCGATGTGGATGAATAAATCATTGTCGGGATTTTTTTTTTTTTTTTTATATATATATATATACAAAGTGTTTGCCAAAGCATATGAACACTGCCCCTCAGCTCATATGCCTCGGCAAACGTATCTTTTTTACTGCAGAGGAGAAATCTCATCTTGCAGCGCCGCATACACCGACTTTTGTGTAATCTGACGGCAGCGCAATGCTTCTGTCAGAATGCACATCAGTGCTGCAGCTCGTTCATCGGTTGGTCCACCTAGAAGGTAAAAAAAAAAAACAGGCCGCAACGCAATAAATTTATTAACATTCACTTTATATAACATTTGAACAGAACATTAACTTTTATAAACTTTATTGAACTTTTGGAACAGAACATTAACTTTTTTGCTTACTGGTGATTTTTTTTTTTACCTTTATAGGACAAACCTCTCCTTCCCCATGGGACGATGTGCAAAGCGCAAATCGGCCAGAGATGTGGCGAAGTACATTATGCACTTTGTCCCAGGTGAAAGGAGAGGTTTGCAGCAGCTGTGAGTGAAAGGGCCCTAAGAGCCCTGTGTGCCTGTCCTGTGTAACACAATCCCTATGCTAAGTGTACCTGTGTGTGGTACTTCCGGAAACACTCCCATAAGCATAGGGCAGGGTGGTCAGGGCAGTCAGGACAGAAATAGCGGGTGTCACGCCTTATTCCACTCCTGCTACAGACACGACATCTTTTTCGGGGTGGCGCTTGGGTTGAGGTACCAGTAACGACATTGGGGAAATGTCACTCGTGTAGACGGCTCACTACACTGGTGGATGGGGACACGGAACCTCCTGGATACAGGAGGTTCTCGATGATCTCTTCCTGAAATTTGAGGAAGGATCCTGTTTTCCCAGCCTTACTGTAGAGAACAAAACTATTGTACAGAGCCAATTGAATTAAATATACAGACACCTTCTTATACCAGTGTCTGGTGCGGTGGGACACTAAATAAGGATCCAACATCTAGTCATTGAAGTCCACCCCTCCCATGAGTAAATTATAGTCGTGGACTGAGAGGGGCTTTTCAATGACACTGGTTGCTCGTTCTATTTGGATTGTCGTGTCTGCGTGAATGGAGGAGAGCATGTAAACGTCACGCTTGTCTCTCCATTTCACCGCGAGCAGTTCTTCGTTACACAAGGCAGCCCTCTCCCCCCTTGCAAGACGGGTGGTAACGAGCCGTTGGGGGAAGCCCCGGCGACTAGGTTGCGCGGTGCCACAGCAGCCAATCTGTTCTAGGAACAAATGCCTGAAGAGGGGCACACTTGTGTAGAAATTGTCCACATAAAGATGGTACCCCTTGCCAAATAAGGGTGACACCAAGTCCCAGACTGTCTTCCCACTGCTCCCCAGGTAATCAGGGCAACCGACCGACTCCAGGGTCTGATATTTGCCTTCATAGACTCGAAATTTGTGCATATAGCATGTGGCCCTTTCACAGAACTTATACAATTTGACCCCATACCGGGCGCACTTGCTTGGGATGTATTGTTTGAAGCCAAGGCGCCCGGTAAAATGTGTAAGGGAATTGTCTATGCAGATGTTTTGCTCAGGGGTATGCAAATCTGCAAATTTGGTGTTAAAGTGGTCTATGAGGGGCCGAATTTTGTGGAGCCGGTCAAAAGCTGGGTGGCCTCTGGGACGAGAGGTGCTGTTGTCGCTAAAGTGCAGGAAACGCAGGATGGTCTCAAATCGTGTCCTGGACATGGCAGCAGAGAACATGGGCATGTGATGAATTGGGTTTGTGGACCAATATGACCACAATTCATTCTTTTTTGTCAGGCCCATGTTGAGGAGAAGGCCCAGAAAAGTTTTAAATTCGGAAACTTGGACGGGTTTCCACCGGAAAGACTGGGCATAAAAGCTTCCCGGGTTGGCGGCTATAAATTGAGTGCCATACCGATTTGTTTCTGCCACGACTAAGTCCAAGAGCTCCGCAGTCAAGAACAGCTCAAAAAACCCCAGTGCTGATCCGATCTGAGCTGTCTCAACCCGAACTCCAGACTGGGCGGTGAAAGGGGGAACTACTGGTGCGGCTGAAGTTCGGGGCTGCCAATCAGGGTTTGCCAGCACCTCAGGGACTCTAGGGGCTCTACGGGCCTGTCTGTGCGGTGGCTGCGACGGGGGAACTAATGCACGTGCCACCGTACCAGCTTCAACTGCCCTTCTGGTGCTCGCCACTTCACCATGTTCTACGGCAGTGCTGGTACTAGGTCCAGGATGGGCTGCGCTGCTGGTGTATGCCTCACCACGTAATCCGACAGCGCCAGCCCCACTCTGCTGCCCTTGAAGTGGATCCTGCGCAACCTGTGGTCTAGCAACACGGGGCCGGGTACGCCTGGTGGTATCAGGGACCTCAACCTCATCGTCCGAACTTTGGGTCAGACTGCCACTGCTTTCTACAGGTTCGTATTCTGACCCGCTGGATTCGTCAGATGAGGGTTCCCATTCCTCACCCGACTGGGTCAGAATCCTGTAGGCCTCTTCAGAAGAATACCCCTTATTTGACATTTGATCAACTAAATTTAGGGGGTATTCCCTGAGACTACCCAAGAAAAAAAGCAAGCCTGTCTTACAAATGGGAGGCTAGCGAAGTACCGGAAGCCGATGCGATTGATAAAAAAAATTAAAAACTGATTTTATTTATCGCCGCAGCGCTTGTAAAGTGATTGTGCAGTGATAAAAAAATAAAATAAATTTTTGTCACTGCGGGGGGGGCGGGCGTGGGTGAACGCACGAGTGGGCGACCGATCAGGCCTGATCGGGCAAACACTGCGTTTTGGGTGGAGGGCGAACTAAGGTGACACTAATACTATTATAGATCTGACTGTGATCAGTTCTGATCACTTACAGATACTATAAAAGTACCAATGCTGATTAGCGATACACTAATCAGCGAATCAATGACTGCGGTGCGGTGGGCTGGGCGCTAACCGACGCTAACTACCTAACAAAGGGGCCTAAACTAACCTAAAACCTAACCGTGTGAATACTAGTGAAAAGAAAAAAGGGACAGTTTACACTGATCACTTTTTTCCCTTTCACTAGTGATTGACAGGGGTGATCAAGGGGTTAATTGGGGTGATGGGGGGTGATCTGGGGCTAAGTGGAGTGTTTGGTGTGTACTCACAGTGATGTGTGCTCCTCTGTTGGGACCAACCGACGAAAAGGACCAACAGATGAGCACAGAAGCCATTTAACACATTATATTTATAAATATAATGTGTTAACTGGCTTGTGATTCAATTTTTGAAAATCACCAGCCTGCCAGCGATGATCATTGGCTGGCAGGCTGGTGACGAAATACTCCTTTAACTTTTGCCGGCCCGCAATGCGCATGCGCGGGCCGGCTGTGAGCGTCATCTCGCCGGCGCGTCAAGGAGGAACAAAACGACCGCCTCCGGAACGCAATCCTGCGTTAGGCGGTCCGAAGGCGGTTAAGGAGTGAGGGGGGAGTTGTAGAAAGCAATGAGAAGAAAGTCAATTTAATAAATACTTTTTACTCCACTGTATTCACAGAGGAAAATGAAATGTCAGACGAAATGCAGTGTCAGAATAAACCCCCCATTAATTGTGGTCTTTCTTACCTAGGAAGAAGAGCAGCAGCTTCTTAAAAAGATTCAAATAGACAAATCACTGGGTCCAGATAGAATACATTCCCATATTCTAAGATAATTAAGTAATGTAATAGGCAGACCCTTAATTCTGATATTTAAGGACTCTATATTGACAGGGTCTGTTCCATAGTATTGCTACTTAGAAAATGTGGTGTCAATATTGAAAAAGGGGTCAAAAACAGAGCCTGGAAACTATAGGCCAATAGGTCCAACATCTTGTAACAGCAGCTGCTGTACGCCACTGTTCCCCTGCTTACTGCCGCAGTGTTCAGCTGTGATCTGTTGCCAGTGCTTCCCATTCACCACTGCAGTCCTGGGCTCTGTCTGTGTAGGTACTGTTGTTCTGGGATCCTCTCCACAGTTTCCTCTCAGCCCTGGCCACAGCATGCTTGCTGCTTGTTCCCTGCAGCACTTCCTTAAGGGTAGGCGCGTGTCACTTCCTGTGCTTTATGGGTTAGGTCATGTGACCTCGCTGACCAATCCTAGCTCTCCTGCACATTTATAAGTGGCTCACTCCTATTAAATCACCTGCGGTCTTGAAAATAAACGGTACACTCCCGCAATTACATGATACCACAATAAAGAAAAAGAGTGCTAAACACACCGGTATGAGAAAATACAAATCAATTTTATTCAATATCCATAAAAGACATACATGATACATATTATAAGACAATAAATGAGCAGGGACAACCACAATCCTGCATCACACTGCTACCTGCCCCATCCATTGGACGGACGTAAATGGATCTCCATATATGTGATATATAAATAATCAATTATCCCAAAGGATATAATACCAGGAGCATGGAGAATCTATAGCAAAGGTACGCTTGCCTCAATACACCGGTGTGCATGAATACCAAAATAGCAGACACAAGATCCGAAAATATAAGGTAAAGCAGGTGTATAGGGCTACATACCAACAGAGCAGGGACAGGTATCAGGGCAATGGCGCTCCTCAACGCGCGTTTCGCGTGTAGTTTGCTTCCTCAGGAGGAGTTGGGTTGGGCATTCCCAGATGCCTCAGTTTTAAGGTCCTTGTGTCCTGGTAAGGTTCCTGATATATGCTTGTGTTCCTGGGTTCCTGACTCGTATTTGTATTCCTGGATTCTACTGTTTGATCCCTGCCTGCTTGCCTTGACTCTCCTGTTGCCGCACCGGATTGCCTGACCTGTACCTGTGCCGCCTGCCCTGACCTATTGCCTGTTTGACTTAACCTCTGCCACATCCTTTAGTCCTGCATTGTTGCTCCTGGTTACAACTTAGCCTGCTGACTAAGCCTGTACCTCTGATACCTTGCTCAAGTACGTCCTGGTCCGTCTGGACCAGCTGCCTCGTGTGCCAATCCTCCTCTAGAGGTTGCGACCTGGTGTTCCCCTTGGGAAAGTCTATCCCCACCATCAAGGGTACTGTGAAGATCGAGGGGTTCACTTAGACAATGCCCTTAGAGGAGGTAGGAAACGTGGCACAGTGGGTTCATACCCGCTGGTTCGTGACAGTACACTGAGGCCATAGACCCCACTGGTCACCCCAAGCCTGTCTTTCAGGAATTGTTACATGAAATGAGGCGTCAGAGCTAATGTCAGTTTGTCATAATGCAGTTCATGCAAAATATTGCTGCTCGTCTGGATGCCATCTCTTCTCCAGCTACTGCAGGGTCGCTAGTCACTGCTACTCCTGCAATTCCCACACCAGTGTATCTGGATTTGTGTGCCACTGGTGTACAACTCCCTCTGCCATCATGCTATGGTGGAGATCCAAAAACCTGTCGTGGATTTGTCAACCAGTGTCTGATCCACATTCAGTTGCATGGGCAGAAGTTTCCGACTGAGCGGTCCAAGGTTGCCTTCATTGTTTCCCTGTTGTCTGATGAGGCCCTTGCTTGGCAAATCCTATTTGTGAACATGGAGGTTCAGAGACCACTAATCTGCAGTCTTTCATTGCTACCTTCCAGCTCGTCTTTGAAGAGCCCGGCCGCACGTCCTCCGCTGCATCAGCTTTGCTGCATCTACGACAGGGTTTCTTGTCTGTGGGTCAGTAATCCATCCAGTTTCGTACCCTGGCTGCCAAACTTGCATGGAACAATGAGGCTCAACTGGTGGTGTTCTGGAGGGTCTTTCTGATCAGATTAAGAATGAATTAGCTGGTCGCGACTGTCCGTCTACTCTGAATGACCTGATAACCTTGGCCACAAGGATAGATATGTGTTTCAGGGAACATTCTAATGAGGTCGCAGGCACCAGAAGTGCACCTCGTTTGGCTCCATCCTTCCAGAGGCCAGTTCTTCCTCTAGTGTCCATCCCATCTGAAGAGCCCATGTAAATAGAGCGCCTTCGATTGTCTGACCTTGAACGTTTATGCCGCAAAGCAGAGAACCTGTGTCTGTATTGTGGAGGCAAGGCCCCAGGGCCGGCGTCGTAACCCGGCAAACCCGGGAAAGTGCCGGGGCACAATGCTCCTGGGGGGGCCCACTGAGCTGCTATGAGCATTTCCATCAATACAGATGGAAGCTCTCATTGCTGTCATTTCACTTATGCAGTACCCCTTTGGTGGGCCCTCTGAGTCACATGAAGCCGGCTGCTGCAGAGACTCAGACACCCCCCTTCTACACAGGACATGCTGCCTGAGGAGAGAGACCGGCAGGGCTGGAGTAGAAGTGTGAACACAGGTTGTCAGTGAGTCTGCACTGTGAAGGGCTGGAGCAGAAGTGCGAACACAGGTTGTCAGTGAGTCTGCACTGTGACTGTCTCTTTTCTGTGGGACAGGAGGGGGGGCTCTTTGATCTGCTGCTGGATGCTGCTTCATTCTATTTAGTTGATTTACTGCTTCATTAAACAGTTTGCCTCCATGACACCTGCCCCCCCCCATACCCTGTCCTATCTCATCCTCGTGGAGCCCCTGCTGTCTCCTTTCCTCCCTCATGTATCCAGAGCTCCTGTTCTACCCTCCAATATCCTATTGCTGCCCTGCACAGACCTCCTGCCACTACTTGTATGAATCCCCCTCAGAGCACCTTCCACCTACTTGCTGTGTCCACCCCTCCTGTCCATCCAGGGCCCCTGTCTCACTCATCTGCCTCTCATTATGGTGGCAGCTGAACCACATTCACCATAAGGACTTTTTAACATCACAGGGTCATGTGACTGTGCCCCTTTATACCCTGCATTGTGCCCTCTTACCACACCCTGTACAGTGTCCCTAGTCATTCCCTGTACTGTGCCCTCTTATACCCTTTTATCCAGTCACTGTATGGTGGTTTTATCATTGTATGGCAGTGTTATCACTGTATGGTGGTGGTATCCAATAACTGTATGGCCATAACTGTATCCCCTTCCCTGCCCACGCCACTTTTTTTTAGATCTGGCATGAGCGGGAAAAGATACAGATTGTGGTGCTAAGGAGCTTTGCGCCACATTTGTGTCAGAAATACGCCTAATATAGACATATTTCTATATAATAAATGACCCCCTAATTGTATTATTATTCAGGGGTAGGGCTAATATCTTTATAGTATATATATTCTAGAGTATTATTCTGTGCCCTGTATTTCCCAATAGATAACTGATCCTTGGGAAACACAGTCCTCATCCATGACCACCAGGACCAGGTAGCGCTCTGTCTGTACATGGCAGCCTCCCCTCTCTGCTCCGCTGTGTACTGGTGCTTATTCTGACATTAAGGCTGGGTTGACATCCCATTTGTGCCATCCATTTAATGTATATAAAAAATGTATACATTAACAGATGCTTCAGACTGATGCCGTACAGTGGCGTCTGTTCACCATACAGTTTCATTGTAAAAAAACATATACGTTAACTTATGCATTTTTTACTGGACTCTGCAGGATACAAAAATGTGGCGTGCTGCACATTTGTATACATCAAACCGATAGGAAAAACGTGATGTGAACCCACTGTGTGTGTGGGGGGGGGGGGGGGGGCAGGGTGCACTAATATTTGCTGTGGGGCCCAGTCAGTTCTAGCTACATCACTGCACATCTCCTTCTCTCCTCCAGGCCCGGCCCAGGGGTTACATCATGACGTGTGTCTCACTGCTGCAGCGGGCGTGAGGAGAGAAGGAGCGCAAGGAGCTGCGGTTAGTGAATGACAGGACTGCTGGCTCCCCTGCGCTCCAGCAATGATAGGTATGTGAGGGGGCACTGGGGGGTCATTACACTGTGAGGGCCCCTTACACAATATAATGACCCCCAGTGCCCCCCTTTTAGTATAATGATCCCCATTGACCCTCCATTTAGTATAATGACCCCCAGTGCCCCCTCCATACAGTATAACCCCCAGTGTGGGGGCGACTGGGGGGTCATTATTCTGAATGGAGGGCCACTCTAGGGTCATTATACTGTGAGGGCCCTTTAAATAGTATAATGACCCCCAGAGCCCCCATTCAATATAATGACCCCCAGTGACCACCATACAGTATAATGACTCCCAGTGCCCCCTCCATACAGTATTATCCCTTTGTTGGAGCTACTGGGGGTCATTATTCTGAATGGGGGGGTGACTGGGGGTTATTATTCTGAATGCAGGGCCACTGGGGGTCATTATACAGTGTGGGGGGGCATTGGGAGGTCATTATACTGTGTGAATGGCCACTAGTGGTCTTTATACTGTATAGGGGCCACTGGGAGTCATTATACCGTGTAGGAGCCACAGGTGGACATTTAAATGTAAAACAATGCCTCAAGGGGGCCCACGGGGATTTATCGCCCAAGGGCCCACATGAACCTGGAGCCGGCCCTGCAAGGCCCACTTTGTGTGTAATTGTCCACAGAAGCCGGGAAACGCCAATGTCTAAGACCAGTTGGAGAGGTGGTCCTAGACAAGGAGAAGTCCCCCTGAAACCTTTGGTTTCTGTGACTCTCTCACAAGGAAGTCTCACTGTCTGTGCCTGCATTCTTGGACTATGGGTCAGCCGGTAACTTAATTCAGCAAGCTCTGGTCCATCAGTACCGGCTTCCTACCATCCATCTAGAAAGGCCTCTGTCAGTGGTTTCTGTAAATGGACAGCCACTCCCTGAACCTGTGCTTTCTGTTACTATGCCCCTTAACCGCCTCATGTCCGCCCATAGGATATAAACGTCCTATGGGTGGACGTCTATTTCTGACAGCACGTTTTAAAACGTCCTGTCAGAAATAGCAGCTGCACGCTAATCGTGCAGCTGCTGATCGGGTTGCCCGCTGTCAGTGACAGCAGGGCAACCCTAAGACAAGGCAGGGACAGTGCCCAGGTGTCCCTGCCTTCTAGATCGCTGCAGACACAGCGCTCACCGAGCGCTGTGTCTGCAGAGAAGGAAGCGCTGTGCGCTTCCTGTTCCGGCCCGGTGGTCATGTGACCGCCGTGACCGGAGTGTGCAGGAGCTGTGTGAGGTCTCTCAGAGACCTCGATCAGCCCTGCTGTGAGGCTGTACAGCGCAGGATTGCTGCTGTACAGCCTCTATAGGGGTGCATTTGTCCTGTAACTGGGGCTACTATCTCAGCCCCAGTTACAGGAGAAATCAACTGTGAAAAAAAAAGTGAAGTAAATGTCCCCCAGAGGTCTTGTATGACCTTATGGGGGACGAAAAGTGTAAAATAAAATAAAAATAAAATAAAGTGTTGAAAAAATAAAATAAAAAAAAGGTTCACATGTAAAAAAAAAAAAAAAATCCCAAGTAAGGAATAAAAAAAAAAAAAAAAATAGAAAAAATAAAATAAAATAGACATATTTAGTATTGCCGCGTCCGTAAAAACCAGCTCTATAAAAATATCACATGACCTAACCCCTCGGGTGAACACCGTAAAAAATAAATAAAAAACACTGTGTCAAAACAAGCAATTTTTGTCACCTTGCATCACAAAAGATGCAACACCAAGTGATCAAAAACGCGTATGTCCCACAAAATGGTACCAATAAAACCGTCACCTCATCCCGAAAAAAATGAGCCCCTACATAAGAAAATCTCTCAAAAAATAAAAAAACTATAGCTCTTAGAACATGGAGACACTAAAACATCATTTTTTGGGTTTCAAAAATGCTATTATTGTGTTAAAGTGAAACAAATAAAAAAAAGTATACATATTAGGTATTGCCGCGTCCGTAAAAACCAGCTCTATAAAAATATCACATGACCTAACCCCTCGGGTGAACACCGTAAAAAATAAATAAAAAAAACTGTGTCAAAACAAGCAATTTTTGTCACCTTGCATCACAAAAGGTGCAACACCAAGTGATCAAAAACGCGTATGTCCCACAAAATAGTACCAATAAAACCGTCACCTCATCCCGCAAAAAATGAGCCCCTACATAAGAAAATCTCTCAAAAAATAAAAAAACTATAGCTCTCAGAACATGGACACATTAAAACATAATTTTTTGGTTTCAAAAATGCTATTATTGTGTAAAACTTTAATAAATGAGAAAAAGTATACATATTAGGTATCGCCACGTCCGTAACAATCTGCTCTATAAAAATGTCACTTGACTGAACCCCTCAGGTGAACGCTGTAAAAATAAATAAATAGAAACTGTGCTAAAACAACCAATTTTTTGGTCACCTTGCCCCATAAAGTGTTATAATGAATGATCAAAAAATCATATGTACCCAAAAATAGTACTAATAAAACTGGCACCTTATCCCCTAGTTTCCAAAATGGGGTCACTTCTTGGGAGTTTCTACTGTAAGGGTGCATCAGGGGGCTTCAAATGGGACATGGCATCTAAAAACCATGTGGAGTTCCTTTCCTTCTGCGCCCTGCTGTGTGCCCATACAGCAGTTTACGACCACATGTGGGGTGTTTCTGTAAACCGCAGAATCTGGGTAATAAATATTGAGTTTTGTTTGGCTGTTAACCATCGATGTGTTAAAGAAAAAAATTGATTAAAATTGAAAATCTGCCAAAAAAGTGAAATTTAAAAATTTGATCTCCATTTTCCTTTAATTCTTGTGGAACGCCTAAAGGGTTAACAAAGTTTGTAAAATCGGTTTTGAATACCTTGAGGGGTGTAGTTTCTACAATGGGGTCATTTATGGGGGTATCCACTATGTAGGCCCCACAAAGTGACTTCAGACCTGAACTGGTCCTTATAAAGTGGGTTTTGGCAATTTTCTTACAAATTTGAAGAATTGCTTCTAAACTTCTAAGCCTTCTAACGTCCTAAAAAAATAAAATGACATTTCCAAAATGATGCCAACATAAAGTAGACATATGGGAAATGTTAAATAATAACTATTTTATGAGGTATCACTTTCTGTTTTGAAAGCAGAGAAATAGAAATTTAGAAAATTGCGAATTTTTCAAATTTTTGGGTAAATTTGGGATTTTTTCATAAATAAAGGTGAAATATTTTGACTCAAATTTATGACTATCATGAAGTACAATGTGTCACGAGAAAACAATCTCTGAATGACTTGGATAAATAAAGGCGTTCCAAAGTTATTACCACATAAAGTGAGATATGTCAGTTTTGCAAAATTTGGCCTGGTCAGGAAGGGGGCAAAGGGCCCAGATGGGAAGTGGTTAAGTTGCAAATAGGGTTCTGCATTCAGAGATAATCTCCTTCTATGTGCTGCCAGTGTCCGTGAATCCGGCTATCCTTGGTCTTCCCTGGCTGCATCAGCACACTACAGTTCTGGACTGGCACTCCAGTCAGATTCTGCATTGGGGATCATCCTGCCAGTTCACCTGCTTATCAGAGGTCCAACCTGCTCTCTCGCCTACTGTACCTTTAGACCTGCATGGACTTCCGCAGCAGAATGCCAGTTTTGCGGGTGTCTTAACCACCTCAGCCCCCTTAGCTTAAACACCCTTAATAACCAGGCCACTTTTTACACTTCTGACCTACACTACTTTAACCGTTTATTGCTCGGTCATGCAACTTACCACCTAAATGAATTTTACCTCCTTTTCTTCTCACTAATAGAGCTTTCATTTGGTGGTATTTCATTGCTGCTGACATTTTTACTTTTTTTAATGATTTTTTTGCAAAAAAATTACATTTTTCACTTTCAGTTGTAAAATTTTGCAAAAAAAACGACATCCATGTATAAATTTTGCTCTAAATTTATTGTTCTACATGTCTTTGATAAAAAAAAAAATGTTTGGGTAAAAAAAAAAATGGTTTGGGTAAAAGTTATAGCGTTTACAAACTATGGTACAAAAATGTGAATTTCCGCTTTTTGAAGCAGCTCTGACTTTCTGAGCACCTGTCGTGTTTCCTGAGGTTCTAAAATGCCCAGACAGTACAAACACCCCACAAATGACCCCATTTCGGAAAGTAGACACCCTAAGGTATTCGCTGATGGGCATAGTGAGTTCATAGAACTTTTTATTTTTTGTCACAAGTTAGCGGAAAATGATGATTTTTTTTCTTTTTTTTTTTTCTTACAAAGTCTCATATTCCACTAACTTGTGACAAAAAATAAAAACTTCTATGAACTCACTATGCCCATCAGCGAATACCTTGGGGTGTCTTCTTTCCAAAATGGGGTCACTTGTGGGGTAGTTATACTGCCCTGGCATTCTAGGGGCCCAAATGTGTGGTAAGTAGTTTGAAATCAAAATCTGTAAAAAATGGCCGGTGAAATCCGAAAGGTGCTCTTTGGAATTTGGGCCCCTTTGCCCACCTAGGCTGCAAAAAAGTGTCACACATGTGGTATCTCCGTACTCAAGAGAAGTTGGGCAATGTGTTTTGGGGTGTCATTTTACATATACCCATGCTGGGTGAGAGAAATATCTTGGCAAAAGATAACTTTTCCAATTTTTTTATACAAAGTTGGCATTTGACCAAGATATTTATCTCACCCAGCATGGGTATATGTAAAATTACACCCCAAAACACATTGCCCAACTTCTCCTGAGTACGGAGATACCACATGTGTGACACTTTTTTGCAGCCTAGGTGGGCAAAGGGGCCCACATTCCAAAGAGCACCTTTCGGATTTCACCGGCCATTTTTTACAGATTTTGATTTCAAACTACTTACCACACATTTGGGCCCCTAGAATGCCAGGGCAGTATAACTACCCCACAAGTGACCCCATTTTGGAAATAAGACACCCCAAGGTATTCCGTGAGGGGCATGGCGAGTTCCTAGAATTTTTTATTTTTTGTCACAAGTTAGCGGAAAATGATGATTTTATATTTTTTATTTTTTTCTTACAACGTCTCATATTCCACTAACTTGTGACAAAAAATAAAAACTTCCATGAACTCACTATGCCCATCAGCGAATACCTTGGGGTGTCTTCTTTCCAAAATGGGGTCACTTGTGGGGTAGTTATACTGCCCTGGCATTCTAGGGGCCCTAATGTGTGGTAAGTAGTTTGAAATCAAAATCTGTAAAAAATGGCCGGTGAAATCCGAAAGGTGCTCTTTGGAATGTGGGCCCCTTTGCCCACCTAGGCTGCAAAAAAGTGTCACACATCTGGTATCCCCGTACTCAGGAGAAGTTGGGCAATGTGTTTTGGGGTGTCATTTTACATATACCCATGCTGGGTGAAATAAATATCTCGGTCAAATGCCAACTTTGTATAAAAAAATTGGAAAAGTTGTCTTTTGCCAAGATATTTCTCTCACCCAGCATGGGTATATGTAAAAAGACACCCCAAAACACATTGCCCAACTTCTCCTGAGTACGGGGATACCAGATGTGTGACACTTTTTTGCAGCCTAGGTGGGCAAAGGGGCCCGCATTCCAAAGAGCACCTTTCGGATTTCACCGGCCATTTTTTACAGATTTTGATTTCAAACCACTTCTCACGCATTCGGCCCCTAAAATGCCAGGGCAGTATAACTACCCCACAAGTGACCCCATTTTGGAAAGAAGACACCCCAAGGTATTTCGTGATGGGCATAGTGAGTTCATGGAAGTTTTTATTTTTTGTCACAAGTTAGTGGAATATGAGACTTTGTAAGGAAAAAAATAATCATCATTTTCCGCTAACCTGTGACAAAAAATAAAAAATTCTAGGAACTCGCCATGCCCCTCACGGAATACCTTGGGGTGTCTTCTTTCCAAAATGGGGTCACTTGTGGGGTAGTTATACTGCCCTGGCATTCTAGGGGCCCTAATGTGTGGTAAGTAGGTAAATGACCTGTGAAATCCGAAAGGTGCTCCTTGGAATGTGGGCCCCTTTGCCCACCTAGGCTGCAAAAAAGTGTCACACATGTGGTATCGCCGTATTCAGGAGAAGTTGGGCAATGTGTTTTGGGGTGTCTTTTTACATATACTCATGCTGGGTGAGAGAAATATCTCGGCAAAAGACAACTTTTCCCATTTTTCATACAAAATTGGCATTTGACCAAGATATTTATCTCATCCAGCATGGGTTTATGTAAAATGACACCCCAAAACACATTGCCCAACTTCTCCTGAGTACGGCGATACCAGATGTGTGACACTTTTTTGCAGCCTAGATGCGCAAAGGGGCCCACATTCCTTTAATTAGGGCATTTTTAGACATTTGGATCCCAGACTTCTTCTCACGCTTTAGGGCCCATAGAATTCCAGGGCAGTATAAATACCCCACATGTGACCCCATTTTGGAAAGAAGACACCCCAAGGTATTTAATGAGGGGCATGGCGAGTTCATAGAATTATTTTTTTTTTGGCACAAGTTAGCGGTCTCCCTTTCCGCTAACTTGGGACAAAAATTTCAATCTTTCATGGACTCAATATGCCCCTCACGGAATACCTTGGGGTGTCTTCTTTCCGAAATGGGGTCACATGTGGGGTATTTATACTGCCCTGGCATTCTAGGGGCCCTAAAGCGTGAGAAGAAGTCTGGAATATAAATGTCTAAAAAAAATTACGCATTTGGATTCGGAGGGGTATGGTGAGTTCATGTGAGATTTTATTTTTTGACACAAGTTAGTGGAATATGATACTTTGTAAGAAAAAAAATAATAATTTCCGCTAACTTGGGCCAAATTTTTTTCGGAATGGAGCCTTACAGGGGGGTGATCAATGACAGGGGGGTGATCAATGACAGGGGGGTGATCAGGGAGTCTATATGGGGTGATCACCCCCCTGTCATTGATTACCCCCTTATAGGGCTCCATTCAGATGTCCGTATGTGTTTTGCGGATCCGATCCATGAATCAGTGGATCCGTAAAAATCATACGGACATCTGAATGCAGCCTTACAGGGGGGTGATCAATGAGAGGGGGGTGATCAGGGAGTCTATATGGGGTGATCACTTCCTGTCATTGATCACCCCCCTGTAAGGCTGCATTCAGATGTCCGTATGCGTTCTGAAGATCCGATCCATGTATCAGTGGATCCGTAAAAATAATACGGACATCTGAATGCAGCCTTACAGGGGGGTGATCAATGACAGGGGGTGATCAGGGAGTCTATATGGGTTGATCACCCCCGTCATTGATCACCCCCCTGTAAGGCTGCATTCAGATGTCCGTATGCGTTTTGTGGATCCATGTATCAGTGGATCCGTAAAAATCATACGGACATCTGAATGCAGCCTTACAGGGGGTGATCAATGACAGGGGGGTGATCAGGGGGTCTATATGGGGTGATCACCCCCGTCATTGATCACCCTCCTGTAAGGCTGCATTCAGATGTCCGTATGCGTTTTGCAGATCCGATCCATGTATCAGTGGATCCGTAAAAATCATACGGACGTCTGAGTGGAGCCTTACAGGGGGGTGATCAATGACAGGGGGGTGATCAGGGAGTCTATTTGGGGTGATCAGGGGTGATCAGGGGTTAATAAGGGGTTAATAAGTGACAGGGGGGGTGTAGTGTAGTGTGGTGCTTGGTGCTACTTATTACTGAGCTACCTGTGTCCTCTGGTGGTCGATCCAAACAAAAGGGACCACCAGAGGACCAGGTAGCAGGTATATTAGACACTGTTATCAAAACAGCATCTAATATACCTGTTAGGGGTTAAAAAAATCGCATCTCCAGCCTGCCAGCGAACGATCGCCGCTGGCAGGCTGGAGATCCACTCGCTTACCTTCCGATCCTGTGAACGCGCGCGCCTGTGTGCGCGCGTTCACAGGAAATCTCGCGTCTCGCGAGATGATGCACGGATGCGTCCAGGAGGAATGAATCATCCACCTTCCGTGCGTTAGGCGGTCCAGAGGTGGTTAAGCCGAGACACTGCCTCCTCATCGTCCTTATGGTTGCCCGATTGACCTTCTGCCTGGTGCCACTGCTCCTCGTGGTCGAGTCTACCCATTCTCACTTCCTGAGACCCAAGCAATGTCTGATTACATCAAGAAGAATCTCGAGAGGGGGTTTATCTGGAAATCTACTTCACCAGACGGTGCCTGGTTCTTCTTTGTGCAGAAAAAAGATGGATTCTTACGGCTCTGTATTAACTATCGAGGTCTGAATAAAGTAAGTCAAGAATCAATACCATCTTCTGCTAATCTCCAAACTCTTTGACAGGATCCAGGGAGCTAAGGTCTTCACAAAATTCGACCTGTGTGGAGCATACAACCTTATTTGCATTCAAAAGGGCATAAGTGGAAGACTGCTTTCAGCACTCGTGATGGTCACTACGAGTATCTTCTGATGCCCTTCGGTCTGTGCAATGCTCCTGCAGTATTCCAGGAGTTGGTAAACAATATCTTCTGGGACCTGCTCTACGCCTGCATGATAGTGTACCTGGACGATATACTGATCTATTCTCCAGATTTGACCTCTCACTGGAAGCATGTACGTTTAGTTTTACAGAGGGTTGAGAGAGAATCGACTTTATGCCAAACTCGAGAAATGCATCTTTGAAAAATCTATTGTGCCGGTCCTCGGATGCATAATCTCGGATGCCAGGTTGCAAGTGGATCCTGAAAAATTGAATGCAGTAATGGACTGGCCCTACCCACAGGGTCTTTGTGCTATTAGTGATGAGCGGGAGGTGCCATATTCGATTTTGCGATATTTTGCAAATTTTTTATTGAATATTCGTCTTATATTCGTCGTAATCTAATATTCGTCATTATTCTATTTATCGCGAATAATATGTGATTTAATTATTCGCGTATTGCAATTTTAACTGTATAAGGCAACTTTCCTATTGGTTGGTTATAGGTGTATTTTACGAATATTCGCTATATTGCTATATATTCTTGTTTTAGAATATGACAAATATTCTAAAAAACGAAGTTATAGCAAGATAGCGAATATTCGTAAAATACACATATAGACTGCAATTTAACTAATATAGTGCTATAATCTTTTTATAGTCTAATTTTTTGTCTCTTCTGAACTGTAGATTTGGAAAAAATGTGCACTATTAAAAAAAATACTATAGCACTATATTAGCTAAATTGCAGTATATATGTGTGTTTTAAGAATATTCGTTATATTGCTATAAGTTATAGCAAAATAGCGAATATATTTGATATTTAGAATATTTTTTTTTTCAATATGTACTGTTGGCATAATCCTCCTAGACAAGCGTCCCCGTCACCATGGGAACGCCTGTGGGTTAGAATATACCATATGATCTGAGTTTTCACGATCTCAGGAAAAACGCAGATCCGATGGTATTTTCTAACCCACAGGCATTCCCATGGTGATGGGGACACTTGTCAGGGAGGAGTATGCCAAAGTTGATTAACAGTAGACATTGAAAAAAAAAAATATAATAATATTCTAAATAACGAATTTATTCGCTATATTGTTATATATTCATATTTTTGAATATTTGTGGATATTCCAATAAAAAGAATATATAGCAATATTCAGCCGATCTCTAATATTAATAAACTAATAATATTTGGCTAGATGGGCTTAGACGATTACCTCGGTCAGGCTGGCCAAGCAGGAAGAAGCACCAGTATGGAAACGTCCGGGTGCAATACTCAAAATCGTGATTTTGAATATATATTTTTTTTCTTCGAATAATATTCTATTTATTATATTCGTTTATAGTTTATAATTTTTTAGCTACTTTAGCCACTTACGCCACTTGCACACGACCATATGCCCTTCGAGACATACGGTCCATGAGCATGCCGTATGTCCTGGAGCGGCATACAACGTGCGCACAGGAGCGCGTAGCATCATAGGTTACTATGCCAATAATGTATATTAACCATAGGTTACTATTGATGCTGTGCGCATCAGCACACGCGGGACGATTGTCCTGCACTCATATGAACACAGGACTATAGTCCCAGGGGCGGATGATGCAAAGAGTATCATAGTAACCTCTGCTGCTGTGCGCTACCATGTGCACGATGTATGTCGCTCCGGGACATATGGCATGCTCATGGACCGTATGTCTCGAAGGGAATTCGGTCGTGTGCAAGTGGCGTAAGTGTCTAAAGTAGCTAAAAAATATAAACTACCCAAAAAAAAACATTAAACTGTATCTGAACTCTCTCTAATCCAAAAAACACTATAATGACCATAAACATGTGTAACTTCTGGATTTTGATGTAAATCTTAAATGTTTATACACCTACTCCACAAAATGCACAAATTGTCTGCTAAACTAAATTGCATTAATATTTTTCTTTTCTTTTAAGCATACAGTAATCTATAAATGCCATAAACGAATGGCCAAGTTCCAAAAGAAGCATCTAAAGGATCAATTGGCTCTCCATAAGCCGCTGCGGCGGGTTTCGAAGAAGGTTCGGAAGATGGATAAGAGGAACCGTCAAATAATGAAAAATATAGTGGATTTCCATGACAAACTAACAAAGTAGCCCTAAAGGACAGTTATTGTTAAAATGTTGTAAATTGTTATTGTTAAGGCTACTTTCACACTGGCGTTTCATGGATCCGTTTGAAACGCATTTGAAACGGATCCGTCAATAAAATGACTAAACGGAGACAAACAGAAGCCATTCAGACAGATCCGTTCAAACGGATCCGTCTGTATTGCGGATCCGTTTGTCACATTCGTTTCCGTTTTTGCATCCCTTTAGCGGATCCGTTTTGGAATGAATAGCATCTCTAGGTTCCCCCATCTTCATGTATTCAGATCCCCAGGGTTGTCATGCTCCTATATTTCTCCAGGGCTATCTTGTTGAAATTCAAAGTTGGTCCGGCTTTGATCATGGACCACACCTTTCGGACTCTTGTACACGACTACATGCACTTAAAGATGTATACACTGCGTGCAGAATTATTAGGCAAATTAGTATTTTGACCACATCATCCTCTTTATGCATGTTGTCTTACTCCAAGCTGTATAGGCTCGAAAGCCTACTACCAATTAAGCATATTAGGTGATGTGCATCTCTGTAATGAGAAGGGGTGTGGTCTAATGACATCAACACCCTATATTAGGTGTGCATAATTATTAGGCAACTTCCATTCCTTTGGCAAAATGGGTCAAAAGAAGGACTTGACAGGCTCAGAAAAGTCAAAAATAGTGAGATATCTTGCAGAGGGATGCAGCACTCTTAAAATTGCAAAGCTTCTGAAGCGTGATCATCGAACAATCAAGCGTTTCATTCAAAATAGTCAACAGGGTCGCAAGAAGCATGTGGAAAAGCCAAGGCGCAAAATAACTGCCCATGAACTGAAAAAAGTCAAGCGTGCAGCTGCCAAGATGCCACTTGCCACCAGTTTGGCCATATTTCAGAGCTGCAACATCACTGGAGTGCCCAAAAGCACAAGGTGTGCAATACTCAGAGACATGGCCAAGGTAAGAAAGGCTGAAAGACGACCACCACTGAACAAGACACACAAGCTGAAACGTCAAGACTGGGCCAAGAAATATCTCAAGACTGATTTTTCTAAGGTTTTATGGACTGATGAAATGAGAGTGAGTCTTGATGGGCCAGATGGATGGGCCCGTGGCTGGATTGGTAAAGGGCAGAGAGCTCCAGTCCGACTCAGACGCCAGCAAGGTGGAGGTGGAGTATTGGTTTGGGCTGGTATCATCAAAGATGAGCTTGTGGGGCCTTTTCGGGTTGAGGATGGAGTCAAGCTCAACTCCCAGTCCTACTGCCAGTTTCTGGAAGACACCTTCTTTAAGCAGTGGTACAGGAAGAAGTCTGCATCCTTCAAGAAAAACATGATTTTCATGCAGGACAATGCTCCATCACACGCGTCCAAGTACTCCACAGCGTGGCTGGCAAGAAAGGGTATAAAAAAAGAAAATCTAATGACATGGCCTCCTTGTTCACCTGATCTGAACCCCATTGAGAACCTGTGGTCCATTATCAAATGTGAGATTTACAAGGAGGGAAAACAGTACACCTCTCTGAACAGTGTCTGGGAGGCTGTGGTTGCTGCTGCACGTAATGTTGATGGTGAACAGATCAAAACACTGACAGAATCCATGGATGGCAGGCTTTTGAGTGTCCTTGCAAAGAAAGGTGGCTATATTGGTCACTGATTTGTTTTTGTTTTGTTTTTGAATGTCAGAAATGTATATTTGTGAATGTTGAGATGTTATATTGGTTTCACTGGTAAAAATAAATAATTGGAATGGGTATATATTTGTTTTTTGTTAAGTTGCCTAATAATTATGCACAGTAATAGTCACCTGCACACACAGATATCCCCCTAAAATAGCTAAAACTAAAAACAAACTAAAAACTACTTCCAAAAATATTCAGCTTTGATATTAATGAGTTTTTTGGGTTCATTGAGAACATGGTTGTTGTTCAATAATAAAATTAATCCTCAAAAATACAACTTGCCTAATAATTCTGCACTCCCTGTAGTGTTCGTTAGCGGGCCATATGTCCCTGATCGTCATTGATCGTGCGTACGGGAGTACAGAGCTTCATGATGCTGACCATGTTGTGCCGCACACTGGGCTATTATCCCGCACTCATATGATCTATTAGTGCAAGACAATATCCCCGCGGGCAGCTCAACTTGCACAAAATCATTGTACACTATGATGCTGTGTACTCTCGTTCGCACGATCAATGCCACTACGGGACATATGGCCCGCTCACGGACCATATGTCTCTGGGGGTATACAGTCGTGTGCAAGAGGCCTTAAAGGGGTTTTCTCATCTTAGACAATGGGGGCATACCGCTAGGATATACCCACATTGTCTTATAGTTGCGGGTCCCACCGCTGGTACCCTCACATATATTGAGAACGGAGCCAAGAAAGTGGATGAGGGCGCACTGCGCCGCCGCCCTCCATTCATTTCTATGGGAGAGGCGGGGATTAGCGATTGGTGGTAGATGTACCACGGGAAATTTGTTGTCCTCCAGCAACAGTGCTCCCCGCTCTGCTCTCGATATAGGTGCGGGTCCTACCAATGTTACCCACACCTATCAGACAATGGGGGCATATTCAAGTGAAATCCCCTCATTGTCTATGTGAATACCCCTTTAAAAACTGTATGTTCCTTGCGTGTCCCTTGTGGTAATCACACTAGTTATATTAGAGCGTCATCGGGAAATCATTAAACTGTAAAATTACAATTTATTAATGAACTCCTGATGATGCTGATGGACCGGGACTCCCACAAGGGCTCATATGAAAGGGCACAAGATTGAACAATGAACAAGCATTTGCTTATTCATTGTGGCAATCATAGGGTCTACGATCAATAAAGAGCCAAAAGATAGCTCATTATTGATGGTCATGTTAATGGTTCTTACAACATTGGCACTAATGCTGTTTTGAAATAAAAACTACCAAAGGTGTTACAAGAAACGCACAGTAGTGAGACTAGGGTAGTTTTAATTTCAACACAGCTGTAGTGGCCAAGGTTACCCTGTACAGGACAATAAAAACACAGACACAGTGAAGTAAACTATAATTTTTTATTTTTTTTAAACAGTAAAAAAATAAAATAAATATAAACATAATTTTTTTTTTACAATTGTTCATAATGATAAGGGGATGTGGACTGTCGTGGGGTTGGTGGTCTGGGGCTGGCAATGGTAGCCCCCCCTGTCCTGTCGATCTACTGAGATTAAATTACGTGCCACAGGAAAGGATGCAGGGCGTAATTGTGGGCTTTGGAGAAAGGAAGGGTCTGAGGAGGAGGGGACCCGAGCATGTGTAGAGGTGGAGGGAGTTTGAAAAGAAGTAGAAGGAAAATACTGGGGAGGAGAAGAATAAGAGACAGAAGGCAACACATGCTCGTGGGGGTGGGAAGGGAAAGGTTGGCGGTACTGGCCACTGGTGTGGGATGGGGGGTAGGTGTGGGATGGGGGATAAATGTGGAATGGGGGTGGGGGGGGGTTGGGAGCAGTGCATGATTTCCCATGACCCGTTCTCTAGCATGATCTTAAACTCATGCAACTGCTCGGGCGTCATTGAGTCCATCAAACTGATTATACTTAGTCCATAATGGTAGTTTGGGCTGCGTTGAATCGCCAACTCTGCCCCCTCCCAGCGGCGAATCAAGTCAGCACTAAACTCCTGCTGATGTTCGGCAAAACCTTCTAGAGCGTCGGAAATGACCTCTACAACGTTCGCATAATCAGTTCGATTTGGCCTACAGGATCTCTGCCCGCTCACCAGGGCTCTCAAATTTTGGCGAAAACAGAAGAGCCTCTGTTGAGCGGAGGGATCTGGTAGGGGACACGGATTGTCCTGAGCCGATGCATGAGGGACAGGAGGGCTGGCGCTGGCGATCTGTTCCGGTTCCGCCTCAGGAGGTTGTTCAGGCTCCCGAGTGCTGCAGGCACTTCTGTAGTAAAAAAAAAAAAAGGAAAGTAAAGAATTGTCCTTTAAATAAAACATCCATGTATGTTCTATGCTATGTCTACCGTATACCATAGGGGGCTGGCCAAAACAGGGGAGCAAAACGCTCCACTGTCTCAGACAGCCCCTTACACTCAAAAGGAGAGAACTGTTGTCCCTCTGACTGTAGGGGGCTGGCCAAAACAGGGGAGCCAAATGCTACCCTGTCTCAGACATCCCCTTACACTCAAAAGGAGAGAACTGTTGTCCCTCTGACTGCCTTTCGTAGGAACCCCAGGGCCGCAGTATGGATGTATGTGGTCCCTGAGGTTCCTCCAGAGCCACTCGGGGCCTGAACCTCCTTGTTAAAATCCCTCCTGAAGCGGTCCCTGATAGATCGGCAACGTGTTGTAACCACTTTGACTATAGAAAAAATAAATAAAAAATAAAATTAGCATGATGTAAAGAAAAGAACAATATTAATGTATTAAAATACATATTGTTTTACTTACCATATTTCTCCTGAGCCGCCGCATTTAGATCCCCCCCAGGTCTCAAAAATTTTTGCACAGATGTCCCTCCAGAGCCGCTGGGTCACATGATGATCAGCGTGGTGGCAGTCGGAGTGGTCCCATAATGATGGACGCGCCTCCACCAGTTGGATGAGGAGCAGGTTATCTATGGTAGGGACCCCGAACTCCTCATCTTCCCTGGTGGATCCTCTGGAACCCTGAAAAAAAGGAAATACAAAATTAAATGTAAATCCTAATACAAAATGCAAATTAAAACTACTTAATTCAAGACTTACACGTCTACGACCGCCACGCTCATTCCTGTGGACTCTGGAGGCGACTGGGGGATCCTCGCTGGCAGCTCTAGGTGCTGATTACTTAAACAATTTTTTTTTTTTTTTAAAAGAATGTATTTAAATAAAAAAATAAATTATATATATATATATACATACTTCTTGACAGCCCCGGTCCGGGCTTGGTCAACTTCCCCTGGACGCTGGCGATTCCAGCACTGGTGAGCGAGCCCCGGCAGAGCCGACAACATCCGGAGAGCAATCCGATGATGATGAAGAAATCTGTAATAAGAGCACATACTGATTAACCACCTCAGCCCCTATAGCTTAAACACCCTTAAAGGAAACCTGTCACCATGATTTTGCGCATAAAGCTGGGGACATGGGCTGCTAGATGGCCACTAGCTCATCTGCAGTACCCAGGTCCCATAGCTCTCTGCGCTTTTATTGTGTTAAAAAACCGTTTTGAGTGATATGCAAATTACCTGATATGAGTCCTGTAGCCGGAGATGAATCAAGCGGAAAGGAGCCCAGCACCGCCCCGCGTCCTCCGAATCTCCTCCTTGCCGGCTGACGTCACAGAGCTGGAGCGCCGAAATCTTGCGATGCGCGAGCTAGCGCATGCGCAGTGTCGGCATCATGTTCATTCCCTGTGCTGGCATCAGCACAGGGAACGAACTACACATGCGCTAGCTCGCGCATCGTGAGATTTCGGCGCTCCAGCTCTGTGACGTCAGCCGGCAAGGAGGAGATTCGGAGGACGCGGGGCGGTGCTGGGCTCCTTTCCGCTTGACTCATCTCCGGCTACAGGACTCATATCAGGTAATTTGCATATCACTCAAAACGTTTTTTTAACACAATAAAAGCGCAGAGAGCTATGGGACCTGGGTACTGCAGATGAGCTAGTGGCCATCTAGCAGCCCATGTCCCCAGCTCTATGCGCAAAATCATGGTGACAGGTTTCCTTTAATGACCAGGCCACTTTTTACACTTCTGACCTACACTACTTTGACCATTTATTGCTCGGTCATGCAACTTACCACCCAAATGAATTTTACCTCCTTTTCTTCTCACTAATAGAGCTTTCATTTGGTGGTATTTCATTGCTGCTGACATTTTTACTTTTTTTGTTATTAATCGAAATTTAATGATTTTTTTGCAAAAAAATGAAATTTTTCACTTTCAGTTGTAAAATTTTGCAAAAAAACGACATCCATATATAAATTTTTCTCTAAATTTATTGTTCTACATGTCTTTGATAAAAAAAAATGTTTGGGTAAAAAAAAAATGGTTTCGGTAAAAGTTATAGCGTTTACAAACTATGGTACAAAAATGTGAATTTCCGCTTTTTGAAGCAGCTCTGACTTTCTGAGCACCTGTCATGTTTCCTGAGGTTCTACAATGGCCAGACAGTACAAACACCCCACAAATGACCCCATTTCGGAAAGTAGACACCCTAAGGTATTCGCTGATGGGCATAGTGAGTTCATAGAACTTTTTATTTTTTGTCACAAGTTAGCGGAAAATGATGATTATTTTTTTTTTTTCTTACAAAGTCTCATATACCACTAACTTGTGACAAAAAATAAAAACTTCTATGAACTCACTATACCCATCAGCGAATACCTTGGGGTGTCTTCTTTCCAAAATGGGGTCACTTGTGGGGTAGTTATACTGCCCTGGCATTTTAGGGGCCCAAATGCGTGAGAAGTAGTTTGAAATCAAAATCTGTAAAAAATGGCTGGTGAAATCCGAAAGGTGCTCTTTGGAATGTGGCCCCCTTTGCCCACCTAGGCTGCAAAAAAGTGTCCCACATGTGGTATCTCCGTACTCAGGAGAAGTTGGGCCCACATTCCAAAGAGCACCTTTCGGATTTGACCGGCCATTTTTTACAGATTTTGATTTCAAACTACTTACCACACATTTGGGCCCCTAGAATGCCAGGGCAGTATAACTACCCCACAAGTGACCCCATTTTGGAAAGAAGATACACCAAGGTTTTCCGTGAGGGGCATGGCGAGTTCCTAGAATTTTTTATTTTTTGTCACAAGTTAGCGGAAAATGATGTTTTTTTGTTTTTTTTTTCTTACAAAGTCTCATATTCCACTAACTTGTGACAAAAAATAAAAACTTCCGTGAACTCACTAAGCCCATCAGCGAATACCTTGGGGTGTCATCTTTCCAAAATGGGGTCACTTGTGGGGTAGTTATACTGTCCTGGGATTCTAGGGGCCCTAATGTGTGGTAAGTAGTTTGAAATCAAAATCTATAAAAAATGGCCGGTGAAATCCGAAAGGTGCTCTTTGGAATGTGGGCTCCTTTGCACACCTAGGCTGCAAAAAAGTGTCACACATCTGGTATCCCCGTACTCAGGAGAAGTTGGGCAATGTGTTTTGGGGTGTCATTTTACATATACCCATGCTGGGTGAGATAAATATCTCGGTCAAATGCCAACTTTGTATAAAAAAATGGGAAAAGTTGTCTTTTGCCAAGATATTTCTCTAACCCAGCATGGGTATATGTAAAAAGACACCCCAAAACACATTGCCCAACTTCTCCTGAGTACGGGGATACCAGATGTGTGGCCAATTTTTACAGATTTTGATTTCAAACCACTTCTCAAGCATTCGGCCCCTAAAATGCCAGGGCAGTATAACTACCCCACAAGTGACCCCATTTTGGAAAGAAGACACCCCAAGGTATTTCGTGATGGGCATAGTGAGTTCATGGAAGTTTTTATTTTTTGTCACAAGTTAGTGGAATATGAGACTTTGTAAGGAAAAAAAAAAAATATCATCATTTTCCGCTAACTTGTGACAAAAAATATAAACTTCTAGGAACTCGCCATGCCCCTCACGGAATACCTTGGGGTGTCTTCTTTCCAAAATGGGGTCACTTGTGGGGTAGTTATACTGCCCTGGCATTCTAGGGGCCCTAATGTGTGGTAAGTAGGTAAATGACCTGTGAAATCCGAAAGATGCTCTTTGGAATGTGGGCCCCTTTGCCCACCTAGGCTGCAAAAAAGTGTCACACATGTGGTATCGCCGTATTCAGGAGAAGTTGGGCAATGTGTTTTGGGGTGTCTTTTTACATATACTTATGCTGGGTGAGAGAAATAGGCAAAAGACAACTTTTCCCATTTTTTTATACAAAGTTGGAATTTGACCAAGATATTTATCTCACCCAGCATGGGTATATGTAAAATGACACCCCAAAACACATTTCCCAACTTCTCCTGAGTACGGCGATACCAGATGTGTGACACTTTTTTGCAGCCTAGATGCGCAAAGGGGCCCACATTCCTTTTATGAGGGCATTTTTAGACATTTGGATCCCAGACTTCTTCTCACGCTTTAGGGCCCCTAGAATGCCAGGGTAGTATAAATACCCCACATGTGACCCCATTTTGGAAAGAAGACACCCCAAGGTATTCAATGAGGGGCATGGCGAGTTCATAGAATTTTTTTTTTTTTGGCACAAGTTAGCGGAAATTGATATTTTTTTTTTCTCACAAAGTCTCCCTTTCCGCTAACTTGGGACAAAAATTTCAATCTTTCATGGACTCAATATGCCCCTCACGGAATACCTTGGGGTGTCTTCTTTCCGAAATGGGGTCACATGTGGGGTATTTATACTGCCCTGGCATTCTAGGGGCCCTAAAGCGTGAGAAGAAGTCTGGAATATAAATGTCTAAAAATTTTTACGCATTTGGATTACGTGAGTTCATGTGAGATTTTATTTTTTGACACAAGTTAGTGGAATATGAGACTTTGTAAGAAAAAAATAATAATTTCCGCTAACTTGGGCCAAAAAAATGTCTGAATGGAGCCTGACAGGGGGGTGATCAATGACAGGGGGGTGATCAGGGAGTCTATATGGGGTGATCACCCCCCTGTCATTGATCACCCCCCTATAAGGCTCCATTCAGATGTCCTTATGTGTGTTGCGGATCCGATCCATGTATCAGTGGATCCGTAAAAATCATACGGACATCTGAATGCAGCCTTACAGGGGGGTGATCAATGACAGGGGGGTGATCAATGACAGGGGGGTGATCAGGGAGTCTATATGGGGTTATCATCCCCCTGTCATTGATCACCCCCCTATAAGGCTCCATTCAGATGTCCGTATGTGTTTTGCGGATCCGATCCATGTATCAGTGGTTCCGTAAAAATCATACGGACATATGAATGCAGCCTTACAGGGGGGTGATCAATGACAGGGGGGTGATCAATGACAGGGGGGTGATCAGGGAGTCTATATGGGGTGATCACCCCCCTGTAAGGCTCCATTCAGATGTCCGTATGTGTTTTGCGGATCCGATCCATGTATCAGTGGATCCGTAAAAATCATACGGACATCTGAATGCAGCCTTACAGGGGGGTGATCAATGACAGGGGGGTGATCAATGACAGGGGGGTGATCAGGGAGTCTATATGGGGTGATCACCCCCCCTGTCATTGATCACCCCCCTATAAGGCTCCATTCAGACGTCCGTATGTGTTTTGCGGATCCAATCCATGTATCAGTGGATCCGTAAAAATTATACGGACGTCTGAATGGAGCCTTACAAGGGGGTGATCAATGACAGGGGGTGATCAGGGAGTCTATATGGGGTGATCACCCCCCTGTAAGGCTCCATTCAGACGCCTGTATGTGTTTTGCGGATCCGATCCATGTATCAGTGGATCCGTAAAAAACATACGGACATCTGAATGCAGCCTTACAGGGGGGTGATCAATGACAGGTGGGTGATCAATGACAGGGGGGTGATCAGGGAGTCTATATGGGGTGATCACCTCCGTCATTGATCACTCCCCTGTAAGGCTCCATTCAGATGTCCGTACGTGTTTTGTGGATCCGATCCATGTATCAGTGGATCCGTAAAAATCATACCGACATCTGAATGCAGCCTTACAGGGGGGTGATCAATGACAGGTGGGTGATCAATGACAGGGGGGTGATCAGGGAGTCTATATGGGGTGATCACCTCCGTCATTGATCACTCCCCTGTAAGGCTCCATTCAGATGTCCGTACGTGTTTTGCGGATCCGATCCATGTATCAGTGGATCCGTAAAAATCAAATGGACATCTGAATGCAGCCTTACAGGGGGGTGATCAATGACAGGGGTGTGATCAATGACAGGGGGTGATCAGGGTGTCTATATGGGGTGATCAGGGGTGATCAAGGGTGAATAAGGTGTTAATAAGTGACAGGGGGGGGTGTAGTGTAGTGGTGCTTGGTGCAACATATTACTGAGCTACCTGTGTCCTCTGGTGGTCGATCCAAACAAAGGTGACCACCAGAGGACCAGTTAGCAGGCATATTAGACGCTGTTATCAAAACAGCGTCTAATATACCTGTTAGGGGTTAAAAAAATCACATCTCCTGCCTGCCAGCGAACGATCGCCGCTGGCAGGCTGGAGATCCACTCTCTTACCTTCCGTTCCTGTGAGCGCGCGCGCCTGTGTGTGCGCGTTCACAGGAAATCTCGGCTCACGCGAGATGACGCGTATATGCGTCGCTGAGCGCAGGGCTGCCACCTCCGGAACGCGAATCTGCGTTAGGCGGTCCGGAGGTGGTTAATGCAACAAATCAAACAGTACAAACTCCAAGTGTTGATTTTATGCTTACCGGCCACTGAATACGCCTGCGCCTTCTGGGTGGGTTTTTCCAATCAATCGATGTCTTCTTTGATGACATCTGTATGCAACATAATACCAGACAAAATGCAGATAACGTTAAAGGAACTTGTTTAGAGCACTATTTCGACATATATCAACAAATTTTTTATTTTATTTTTAATACTTACTTTTTAAAATTTAGATTGGTGCTTGCCCACCTCAGAACTTTCTAGAAAATCCAATTTTTTATATTTTTTTGGGGACGACCCTAATAATAAAATGATTTAAAAAAATTATCCGACAGGAGCCATAATCCCCCCAAGTGCCATAATCACCCCCAGAGACAGCAGCCCCGCATAGTGCCTGCAGCCCCCCATAGTGCCAGCAGCCCCCCACAGTGACATCAGACCCCCAGGTCCAAACAACCTTCCCACAGTGCCCTCAGACCCCCCAATGCCAGCAGTCCCCACAGTTCCAGCTACACACACCCCCGCAGTGCCAGCAGACCCCACAGTTCCAGCCACAAAAGCCCCTGTAGTGCCAGAAGCACCGCTCAATTCCAGCCACAAACAAGTATTATGGCTGTCCATTGATGTTCCAACTATGGAGCAATGGTTCCAGAAAATTGACCAGATTTACCGCCTAGAGTAGTTATCCTCATGGGAAATGAGGTCCCATCACAAATTCCTGAAGATCTGGAGTCATTGGTCCTCCTTTAGAGGCTACTAACAAACCAACCTGTAGAGATTGAGTTATCAGGGTTCATAATTTATTTTTATATGGTTGCAACACTTATACACCTCTTATGCTCCCACTATCTCCTAATCTACAAATCCAACAGTAGAAGTAATCCTTCTTCCCAAGACCTGTCTCGGATGCGACTCTCGAATAAGATTTGCGCATATAATCCTCAGATCCACTATGATCCTTTGATATAATTTGCGTTTCTGGTTCTCAGATGAGATCTATGATTACACTTTGAAAATAAAAGTGAAGACCTTTATTTATTTTTTCCATTTACTGTTTTTCACTCTGATCGGCCTCATGGTCAACATTATGATTTATATGATGTACCTGTCTGACTTGTATTATGTTTTGATGCATGTAGGAATAGTGGAGACTTGTCATTCCTCCACTATTCATTTCTTGTACTATTTTTATTTGCTCAATAAAAATTTGCTAAAAATCAAAAAAAAAATTAAAAAAAAGAAGAAAGGTTCCCTTTAAATGTACTAACCATATTCAAGACCCAGAAGGGAGATTCCTTTTGGTAAAAGGGAATATAGGTTCTCAAACCTACACTTTCATAAACTTATATGCCCCTAACACCAAACAAGCCTCTTGGTTTTATAACATTTCCCAAACTATTGAGTCCTTCAAAGAAGGTATTGTGATATTGGGAGGTGATTTTAATATTGCACTTAACCCACAAATAGACTCATCCTCCCACAAATCGGTCCACACACAACGCTCTTTAAGACGGCTTAGAGACATATTCTGGGACCTGCACTTGGTAGACTCCTGGCGTACTCTGCAGCCTAATGATGTAGACTACACCTTTTTTTCGAATGTCCACAACACATACCATCGCATTGACTACTTGCTTGTTTCCAAGGAGCACCTGCAGCACTGTCCAGAGGCCAAGATCGGCTCTATCCATGTTTCTGACTACGCCCCTGTTTTCCTTTCGATTGTATCTCCCTTACGCAATCCCACTTGTTTTAATTGGCGTCTCAATGAATCTATTCTAGGGGACCCTAGTACTATTAGCAAAGTTTCCTCTTTACTAGACGAATACTTCAAGATAAACTATCATCCTTCTCTTTCCCATCTGACCCAATGGGATGCCCATAAACCCTTTATCAGCATAGGTTCGCACCTTAAAAAGCTTAGAGAAAAAAACATTGAAACCCTTCTCACCAAAATAAAAAACCTGGAAACTTTACATAAGCGCTCTCTGGCTGATTCACAGCATCAGGACCTTTCTAATTTAAGAGCGGAATTGAAAGCTCTATTAGAAACATAGAAACATAGAATGTGTCGGCAGATAAGAACCATTTGGCCCATCTAGTCTGCCCAATATATCTGAATCCTATTAATAGTCCCTGGCCCTATCTTATATGAAGGATAGCCATATGCCTATCCCATGCACGCTTAAACCCCTTCACTGTATTTGCAGCTACCACTTCTGCAGGAAGGCTATTCCATGCATCCACTATTGGAAGCTAAATCTGCCAAATACTACCTCAACTCACAGCATACATTTTTTCTCACGGTGACAAAACCACCAAGTTCCTGATGAGTAGAATCAAGGCTAGAAGAGCTGCTAATTTCATACACCAAATAGCTTCACCCAATGGAGATACACTTTTCTCTACTAAGCAAATAGCCAATCAATTTAAGTTATTTTACGAGGAACTATACAATCTCCCTCCCCCCGTCCCCCAAATCTCACTTGTCCTTAATTTCCTCCTTCCTTGAGGCGACCACTCTCCCCACACTCACCGAACCCCAAAAAAGCTCCTTAGCAGCACCCTTCTCTTCTGAGGAATTATCTGCGGCTCTTTCCCAAATGCCCACAGGCAAAAGCCCTGGTCCCGACGGCCTCCCAGCTTCTTATTATAAAACATTCAAGAAACAACTACTCCCCCATCTTCTTAACGTCTGCAACCTATCACTCCAAGGCAGCTCTCTATCAAGAGACATGACAACAGCGCACATAGCACTGATTCCCAAAGAAGGAAAAGACTCTAAACTATCCTCAAACTATAGACCTATTTCCCTCTTAAATATAGACCTCAAACTTTTAAAATGCTAGCTCATCGCCTTGCGAATTTCCTTCCCTTCTTGATACATGGGGACCAGGTAGGCTTCGTCCGCAACAGAGAGGGCAGGGACAACACGACTAGGGTAATCAACGTGTTGTGCCACGCTAAACACACTTCTTCTCCACTCCTTTTACTTAGCACTGACGGTGAGAAAGCTTTTGACAGAATTGACTGGACTTATTTGAAACAAGTGTTGGTGGGCTTTGGCCTACCTGGTCCCTATGTCCAAGCAGTCTTTGCTATGTATGCTCAGGTCACAGCTTTAGTTATAGTTAATAGCGATCTCTCTCTGCCTTTCCACATTCACAACGGTACCCGTCAAGGTTGCCCCCTGTCCCCCTTCCTTTTTGTTTTAGCAATGGAACCCCTCCTAACTACTCTGCGAGCTGACCACGATATTAAGGGCATCCGTCTGGGGGATAAGGAACATAAAATTGCGGCATTTGCCGATGATGTGATGATCATGACATCTAATCCAAAAACCTCCCTACATAGCATACAAAATCACTTACAAAAGTATAGCACCATCTCTAACTTCAAGATCAATGCAAGTAAATCCCTGATCCTTTGCACGGGGTTGTCTGCACAAACAAAATGCCTATTGATGAAAAATTCTCCTTTTAACTGGTCCTCCCCAACTATTACCTACTTAGGAGTTAAAATCAGCCCCCATAATCCAGACCTTTTCTCCCTTAACTACACACCTGTTAGGACATCATTATTTAAAGCTATAGACAAACTACAAGCTAAGGCCCCCATGCTCTCCTGGTTTGGACGTAAAAATCTCCTTACTTCACTAATCCTTCCTCGTCTCACATACCTCCAACAGGTCCTACCAATTCCTATACCTAAATCCTACTACACATCTTTAAAACAAAAATTTTGAGCTTTCATTTGGAACGGTAAAAAAGCACGACTCTCATATGAACTTTTATCTCACCCGCGCCATTTAGGTGGCATTGGACTTCCTGACCCAGAACTGTAGGAAAAAGCAATACTGTTAGCAAGAGTAGTGGACTGGCTCCGTAACTGTAGCCATAAGCCTTGGGTAGATCTGGAGCAAAGCATACTAAGCCTTCCATTTCGAACCGTCCTTCTGGGTCACCAAGTTCTCCCACATATCCCACCGCCTACTTACCCAATTTTGAAAGCTACAATGGACGCATGGAGGTGGTTGAGTACCTCACATTGTTCAGTTCCCTTCGCCTCCCCAATACTGACTGTTACAGATATCTTAGGCACATCTTCCCCAACCTTACTCGAATCCTCTTCAAAAGCGGTTAGGTCTTCCATCTTACCTATTAACCGACTTCTTGAATCACCAGGAACATTGCTTAATGCAGACGTAATACAAGTTTTACTTAACCCCCACCCCTGCGACTTTACTTTAATACCACACATCAAATCATTCCTTATTGGGAATAACGCTAAAGGGGAACTCCTACGCCCAATGGGTTGGTTCGAAGCTCTCATTACCAATTCTAAACCCCCCATAAAATTGATTACACAAATACATAGCAGACTACTCGCCCCCCCCCTCACCATCAAACTGGCTTTTATACGTAATTGGGAAAGAGAAACCTGAATAGATATAGCTACTCCGGTACTTCCAGAGTTATTCAGTCTTCCACACAAAGCCTCACGTTGTGTACTCATCCAGGAAAATGGATATAAAATCTTAACCCAATGGTATATCACTCCAGCTAGATCTTCCCACTTTGCTGGGTCTTCCTCTGACAGGTGCTGGAGGTGCTCAATGGAAATTGGTACCTTCCTCCATATCTGGTGGAACTGTCTGGCAATTAACAAATAGTGGTCGGACATTTTCCAAAAAAGCAACCAAATTTGTCAGACCTCAGTTAAGATGTCCCCATATGGAGCCTTATTATCGTACTTTAATGAGGCAAGTCATACCCCTCCTACTTACCTTTTTAAACAACTCTTAATTGCAGCGCGCCTATTGGTCCCCAAGTGCAGGCTCCAGACCTCTTTACCATCCATAGAACAATGGAAGCTAAAAATAGACCAGCTCTATCGTTTTGAAGAGCTTTCCTCTTGGGAATCTCGTACACACCCAGCTTTCCTGAAACGCTGGTCTCTTTGGTCTAATTACAGATTTTCTAGCTCTGGACAATCAAATTGATACAGATAGATATACTAATACCTTGAGGTCCTCCATGACCACATTAAGTCTTGCTTCATTTATGGAGACTAGGCTAAATTCACCCTAGAATTGTCTCTGATTTCTTGTTCCTACAGTCCCCCTTATTACTACCACCTCCTACTCCTGCTCTAACACAATCAGGCACATATACGTTTTTTAGGAACAGGTCTGAAATAACATCTTGAATACAAGCTTTAACTAGGGTTAATAACATTGCTCTACCAATCTATAATATCAGTAGATCTTGTCATTGAATGTCTGCCATCCTCTATATATACAAGATATTTTGTATTTGCCGATATTTTGTACCTTATTCCATGTTACATTATACTCTGTAATTCATTGTTTTACTTTATTGATTATGAAAAAAATATATATATTTACTTCAGGCCTACACTGGTTCAGACCATGTGAAATACACCCTTTACATACTGTCGTTCTATTTTACTATTAATTAAACACCCATTTAGGGCAAGATCCTAAATTCAAAAAAATATGAGGAGAGCGTCTAATAAGGGACGTGGCCCAGGTCGTGGTGCTGCTGGTGGAGCTCCTGTTGCAGGGAGAGGACGTGGTTGATCTGTGCCAGCTACACGCACAAGTGAAACCCCTTCCTCAGGTGTGAGTAGGCAACAAAACCTGCAGCGGTATTTGGTCGGGCCTAATGCTGCTTAATGAATGGTGAGGCCTGAACAATTCCTATCGATAGTAGATTGGGTTGCTGACAGTGGATCCAGTTCCTTCACATTGTCTCCCACCCAGTCTCCTGCTGAAAGACCACAGTTGGAACCTGCAGTCGATGTCCATCAGTCTTTCACCTCACTCCCTTGCAAATCAGCCAAGCCCCAAGTCATGCAGCAGTCTCTTCTGCTTTTTGATGACTCTGTTAGCAGGGTTTCCCAGGGCCATCCTCCTATCCCTGCCCCAGAAGTGGAAGATATTGAGTGCACCGATGCCCAACCACTTATCTTTCAAGATGAGTACATGGGAGGACCATCGCAGCACATCTCGGTTGATGACAAAACACAGGTGCCAACTGTTGGGGCTTTCGAAAGTGTGCAGACCGACAAGGAAGGCAGAGGTGAAGACTGGGTGGAAGATGATGTGGAGGACAATGAGGTCCTCGACCCCACATGGAATCAAGGTCATGCGAGTGACCTATGTAGTTCGGAGGAAAAGGCGGTGGTCGCACAGAGCCACCAGCACAGCAGAAGAGGGAGCAGGGTGCAAAAGCGGAGCGGCCGTCCTCTAGACAGTACGCCTCCTACTGCCCACCACAGCAAGGGACCGAGCACACCAAAGCCAGCTCCAAGGAGTTCCCTGGCGAGGCAGTTCTTCAGACAATGTGCTGACGACAAGACACGAGTGGTTTGCACGCTGTGCAATCAGAGCCTGAAGCAAGGCATAAACGTTCTCAACCTGAGCACAACCTGCATCACCAGGCATTTAAATGCAAAGCACGAGCTGCAGTGGAGTTGACACCTCAAAAACCAAGAAAGGTCTCTGGTTCCTCCTGCTTCCTCTTCTGCTGCAGTGTCGGCCTCTTCATCCACCTCTGGAGTGACAGAGCCACCTACCACCCCGCAAACAGAGGATCTGCCAGCAACACCAACAGCTGGGTCACCAAGCATCTCCACAATGTCCCACTGAAGCGTTCAGCTCTCCATATCCAAAACGCTGAAGAGGAAGTACCCCCCTACCCACCCACGATCCCTAGCCCTGAATACCAGCATTTCTAAATTACTGGCCTTTGAATTGCTGTCATTCCATCTGGTGGAAACAGATCATTTTAAAGGCCTTATGGCAGTGGCTGTCCCACAGTACATCAGTACTACTTTTCAAGGCGAGCCATCCCTTCCCTTCACAACCAAGTAGGGAACAAAATCAGGTGTGCACTGCGCAACGCCATCTGTGGCAAGGTGCACCTGACTACTGATACGTGGACCAGTAAGCACGGTTAGGGCTGTTATATCTCCATAACAGCACATTGGGTAAATGCAGTGGCAGCTGGGCCTGAGGCGGATAGCAGTTTGGCGCATGTCCAGCCTCAAGCCCAGCCTGGTGGTGTGCGATAATGAGCGAAATCTCGTAGCAGTTCTGGGACTAGCCGGTTTGACGCACATCCTTTGCCTGGCGCATGTGCTTAATTTGGTGGTGCAGACATTCCTTAAAAATTACCCTGATATGTCAGAGCTGCTGCATAAAGTGCGGGCCGTCTGTGCGCGCTTTCGGCGTTCTCACCCTGCTGCTACTCGCCTGTCAGCGCTGCAGCGTAACTTCGGCCTTCCCGCTCACCGCCTCATATGCGACTAGGCCACAATGTGGAACTCCACCTTGCACATGCTGGCCAGACTGTGCGAGCAGCAGCAGGCGATAGTGAAGTTTCAGCTGCAGCACGCACGGGTGAGTCGCTCGGCGGAACAGCACCACTTCACCACCAATGACTGGGCCTCCATGCGAGACCTGTGTTCCTTGTTGCGCTGTTTCGAGTACTCCACCAACATGGCCAGTGCCGATAATGCCCTTCTCAGCGTTACTATCCCGCTTCTATGCCTCCTTGAAAAAACGCTCCTGGCGATGATGGAAGAGGATGTGTCACAGGAGGAAGTGGAGGAAGAGCGATCATTTCGTAGGGCTTCCGGCCAGTCATTCCCAAGTGGCTCCGAGGGTGCTTTCTGCACCCACAAACGCCAGGTACACAATTGTCCAGCCAGGGCACAGTTCTGGAGGATGGTGAGGTAGAGGATGAGGAGGAGAAGATGGAGGAGGAGGAGCTATATTCACAGCATGGTGGCACCCAGGCCAGCTCATGGCCATCACTGGTGCGTGGATGGGGGGATACAGAGGACACAGACAATACACCTCCCACAGAGGACAGCTTTTCATTGCGTCTGCGCAGCCTGGCACACATGAACGATTACATGCTGCAGTGTCTCCGCAACGACCGCCGAGTTGCCCACATTCTAACTTGTGCTGATTACTGGGTGGCCACGCTGCTTGATCCCCGTTACAAGGACAACGTACCATCCTTAATTCCGTCACTGGAGCGTGATCGTAAGATGCGCGAGTACAGCCGCTTCCACCTACTCTGCTACGTCCACAGCCTCCTCAAACTCCTACTCCATACTGTATGGAACTCCACTTCATAAATCCATATTTTTTTTTTGTACTTGTTTTATTTTATATCATTTCACTACTTTGTCATTTACATTTTTTACATTTTTGGGTGTATAGTACCACTTCTATACCTAGTAGACCAGTAAAAAAAAAAATATCAGTTACATTTTATGGTGAAATTAACAAATTTGTGCGTGTATAGTACCACTGCTATACCTAGTAGACAGGTTAAACAAAAAAAAAAATTTGTCATTTACTTTTTTGGGTTAAATTAACCAATTTTTGGGTGTATAGTACCACTGCTATACCTAGTAGGCCGGTTAAAAAAATAAAAAAATTGTCATTAACATTTTCTGGTGAAATTCACCAATTTTTGGGTGTATAGTACCACTGCTATAACTAGTAGACAGGTTAAACAATAGAACAATTTGTCTGTTACATTTTATGGTGAAATTCACCAATTTTTGGGTGTGATGTACCACTGCTATACCTAGTAGGCCGCCGTTTAAAAAAAAAAAAATTGTCAGTTACATTTTCGGGTGAAATAAATCAATTTTTGGGTCTATAGTACCACTGCTAAACCAAGTAGGCCGGTTAAAAAAATAAAAATAAATTGTGATTAACATTTTCTAGTGAAATTAACCAATTTTGGGTGTATAGTACCACTGCTATACCTAGTAAGCCGGTTAACAAAAATAAATAAATTTGTCAGTTACATTTTCAGTTGAAATTCAACAATTTTTGGGTGTGAAGTACCACTGCTATACCTAGTAGACAAGTTAAACAATAAAACAATTTGTCAGTTACATTTTCAGGTGAAATTTACCAATTTTTGGGAGTATAGTACCACTGCCATACCTAGTAGACCGGTTAACAAAAAAAAAAAAAAAAATTGTCAGTTACATTTTCTGTTGAAATTCAGCAATTTTTAGGTGTGATGTACCACTGCTATACCTATTAGACCGGTAAAAAAAAAAAAAACATTTGTCATTTTATGGTCAAATTCACCAATTTTTGGGCATATTATACCCCTCCTCTACCTAGTTGACAGCTTAATAAATTTCAATAATTTTTATTTTACATTTTCGGGTTGACATTATACAATTTTAGACATGAATAAACCCCTGCTCTGCATAGGTGATAGGGAATAAAATTTCTGAAATGCTTCTTTAATTGATGCGCACCACCTCCTTTGATTCAATGCTTCAACTTTAACAAGTTGTACCACATTTGCGTTTCAATAATTTGTCCCACAATTCCGCTTTACTCTTTTGGCCAACATTTTTGCCTCAATAACTTTTCACATATTTCCTCTTTACTCTTTTGGCCCACATTTGGGCTTCTGTAATTTGTCCCACATTTGCGCCTCAGTAGTTTTTTATTTTATAAATTTATCTCCCTTAAATTTGGTCTCTTTTTCTCACGCTCCCTCTCCGGCGTGGAACCCTGAACATCGAAAGTTGATAGAGAAGATATCCAAATGGATGGTGGATATCACTGTGGCACCTCTACATAGATGACAGGAACATAAATTTAAAAAAATCGTCAAATTACATTGTCAGGTGACATCTTTCAAATTTTGCCGGAGAGAAACCCCTGCTCTGCATAATAGACAGGGAATAAAATTTAATAAATTCTTCATTAATTAATGCGCGCCACATCCTTTTATTCAATGCTTAAACTTTAAAAAGGTGTCCTACTTTTAAGCTTTAATAATTTGTCCCATAATTAATTCCGCTCTATAATTTAAAATTTGAAAAAAATAATCCTCCCTTGGATGTGGTCTCTCTTTCTCACGCTCCCTCTCCGGTCTGGAACCCTGATTCCCCGCCAACCGTTAGGCGCATAAAAGAACATCGAAAGTTGATAGAGCAGATCGTGAACATCGTGGTGACGTGCGACATGGTGGGGCAGTAAGTGTGAACACGCCTACACGAACTGACTCCAAATTGGGCACATGGCCTGAGCTTGCCCTTTAGGCCTTGGAGGTGCTGGGTGCCATATACCAGTTTCCGCCAAATACTTATTGAGGAGTGCTATATACCTTCTTCCACCAAATACTGATTGAGGGCTGCGACACACCTGCTTCCACAAAATACTGATTAAGGGGTGCCATATACCAGTTTCCGCCAAATACTTATTGAGGAGTGCTATATACCTTCTTCCACAAAATACTGGTTGAGGGCTGCGATACACCTGCTTCCACAAAATACTATTTGAGGGGTGCCATATACCTGTTTCCGGCAAATACTGATTGAGGGGTACTATATACCTGTTTCCACCAAATACTAATCAAGGGGTGTCATATGCCTTCTTCCACAAAATACTGATTGAGGGCTGCGACACACCTGCTTCCACAAAATACTGATTAAGGGGTGCCATATACCAGTTTCCGCCAAATACTTACTGAGGAGTGCTATATACCTTCTTCCCCCAAATACTGATTGAGGGCTGCGACACACCTGCTTCCACAAAATACTGATTAAGGGGTGCCATATACCAGTTTCCGCCAAATACTTATTGAGGAGTGCTATATACCTTCTTCCACAAAATACTGGTTGAGGGCTGCGATACACCTGCTTCCACAAAATTCTATTTGAGGGGTGCCATATACCTGTTTCCGGCAAATACTGATTGAGGGGTACTATATACCTGTTTCCACCAAATACTAATCAAGGGGTGTCATATGCCTTCTTCCACAAAATACTGATTGAGGGGTGCTATTGCTATATACCTTCTTCCACCAAATACTGATTGAGGGCGGCAATACACCCGCTTCCACAAAATACTGATTGAGGGGTGCCACACCGAGTATGACATTTTCCCCACAACACTCCGTGCTGACTGCCTGTTACCACTGCCTCCATGAACCCCTGCAACCCTACTTTCCGGGCAGGTAGGCTCCTGCGTATCTGGTGGTGTACCCTGGATACGTTTGGCTCCCGACCTCCCACTGCTGCCACCCTGCTGACTCATGGCTATGCTACCACCTTGCTGGCTCAGCCACTGCCTCACGCACAGGCTGTCACCCTCTTCTCCTGATGATAATGATAAAGCCTCTTCTTCACCTGGCTCTCAAGTGCGATAGCTACATCAGCATCATCCACTACTGTCTTCACGTCACTGATGGTTCCTTAAACAGTCTCAGAGCCAGGAGCCTGACTGCTCGCAACTCCAGCTCCCACTTGACTCTCATCATCACTACTTGACCGCCTACCTGAGGAAGCGGCAGATGTCTCCTCAAGATTATGGCTGGACAATAGCTGCTGACTGTCCTCTAGTAGCTCGTCAAGACACGACCGCTAGACGACACTGGGAGCTCAGGCCTCTTGCTGTGACTCCTGCTGCCACCCCCCTTCTTCTTCGGCTACTTCACCTGCAACAGAAACATTTTGGCCACTGCCAGATCCATTTAAAGGGCCTGTCACTTGTCTGTCTGACATACTGTAAAATAAAAGAATTAAATGAAAATGAAATTAATACACCCTAAAAAAGACTGTAGTACAATGTAACTACACCCCAGAACGGCTAATAGGACGTACATACACTGCTCAAAAAAATAAAGGGAACACTTAAACAACACAATGTAACTCCAAGTCAATCACACTTCTGTGAAATCAAATTGTCCACTTAGGAAGCAACACTGAGTGACAATCAATTTCACATGCTGTTGTGCAAATGGGATACACAACAGGTGGAAATTATAGGCAATTAGCAAGACACCCCCAATAAAGGAGTAGTTCTGCAGTGGTGATCACAGACCACTTCTCAGTTCATATGCTTCCTGGCTGATGTTTTGGTCACTTTTGAATGCTGGCGGTGCTTTCACTCTAGTGGTAGCATGAGACGGAGTCTACAACCCACACAAGTGGCTCAGGTGCAGTGCAGCTTATCCAGGATGGCACATCAATGCGAGCTGTGGCAAGAAGGTTTGCTGTGTCTGTCAGCGTAGTGTCCAGAGCATGGAGGCGCTACCAGGAGACAGGCCAGTACATCAGGAGACGTGGAGGAGGCCGTAGGAGGGCAACAACCCAGCAGCAGGACCGCTACCTCCGCCTTTGTGCAAGGAGGAACAGGAGGAGCACTGCCAGAGCCCTGCAAAATGACCTCCAGCAGGCCACAGATGTGCATGTGTCTGCTCAAACGGTCAGAAACAGACTCCATGAGGGTGATATGAGGGCCTGACGTCCACAGGTGGGGGTTGGGCTTACAGCCCAACACCGTGCAGGACGTTTGGCATTTGCCAGAGAACACCAAGATTGGCAAATTCGCCACTGGCGCCCTGTGCTCTTCACAGATGAAAGCAGGTTCACACTGAGCACATGTGACAGACGTGACAGAGTCTGGAGACGCCATGGAGAACGTTCTGCTGCCTGCAACATCCTCCAGCATGACTGGTTTGGCATTGCGTCAGTAATGGTGTGGGGTGGCATTTCTTTGGAGGGCCGCACAGCCCTCCATGTGCTCGCCAGAGGTAGCCTGACTGCCATTAGGTACCGAGATGAGATCCTCAGACCCCTTGTGAGACCATATGCTGGTGCGGTTGGCCCTGGGTTCCTCCTAATGCAAGACAATGCTAGACCTCATGTGGCTGGAGTGTGGCAGCAGTTCCTGCAAGACGAAGGCATTGATGCTATGGACTGGCCTGCCCGTTCCCCAGACCTGAATCCAATTGAGCACATCTGGGACATCATGTCTCGCTCTATCCACCAACGTCACGTTGCACCACAGACTGTCCAGGAGTTGGCAGATGCTTTAGTCCAGGTCTGGGAGGAGATCCCTCAGGAGACCGTCCGCCACCTTATCAGGAGCATGCACAGGCGTTGTAGGGAGATCATACAGGCACGAGGAGGCCACACACACTACTGAGCCTCATTTTGACTTGTTTTAAGGACATTACATCAAAGTTGGATCAGCCTGTAGTGTGTTTTTCCACTTTAATTTTGAGTGTGACTCCAAATCCAGACCTCCATGGGTTGAAAAATTTGATTTCCATTTTTAAATTTTTGTGTGATTTTGTTGTCAGCACATTCAACTATGTAAAGAACAAAGTATTTCAGAAGAATATTTAATTAACTCAGATCTAGGATGTGTTATTTTTGTGTTCCTTTTATTTTTTTGAGCAGTGTATATTTCCTAATAATACACCCAGTAAATGGCTGTAGTACAATGTAACTTACCGTAACCGCAGAACGGCACATAAGACATATGTTTTTCCAATTAATACACACCCCAAAAATGTATAACAATGTCAATTCACCACAGAACGGCTGATAGGACATACATGCAGTATATTTCCTATTAATACACCCGTAAATGGCTGTAGTACAATGTAGTATACACAAAAGTTTGGCAGCACTACTGATCCCATAATAGGGAAAGCCATTAAAAGTACCTTTAAGGTGAAGGTGGTGCACGCAGATGGGGATCATGGCTGATGGTCCCAACATCAACAGAAATGCAAAAATCCGCAGCACTCGCCAGTATAGTAAATCCAGTAGTGATTTATTCACAAAACAGCATGGTGATGCGACCTTTCGACCTTCATCGGTCTTTCTCAAGCAATACCTGGTATTGCTTGAGAAAGACCGATGAAGGTTGAAACCTCGCATCACCATGCTGTTTTGTGAATAAATCACTACTGGATTTACCTTACTGGCAAGTGCTGCGGATTTTTGCATTTCTGTAGTACAATGTAACTACACTGCAGAACGGCAAATAAGACATATTTTTTCCTATTAATACACCTACCAAAAAATTGTATAGCAATGTGAATTCAACACAGAACGGTTAATAGGACGTATGTATATTTACTATTAATACACCTCGTAAATGGCTGTAGTACAATGTAAATTCACCGCAGAACGGCAAATAAGACGTGTTTTTTTTTTCCTATCAATACACTCCCCTAAAAAATGTATGACAATGTAAATTCACCGCAGAACTGCTAATAGGACGTACGTATATTTCCTATTAATACACCCCGTAAATGGCTGAAGTACGATATAACTTTACAGCAGAATGGCAAATAAGGCATACTTTTTTCCTATTAACCCTTAGGTTACTGGAGGTTTTTTCATTTTAGCATTTTCATTTTTCTTCCCTATTTTTCTTGAGCCATAACTTTTTTGTATTTCCGGTCACATAGCTGTATGAGGGCTTATTTTTTGCTGAAAAAGTTTTACTTTCTAATGCCACCATTAACTATGGCATAAAATGTTGTGGGAAGCGGTAAAAAAATTCCAAATGGGGTAGAATTGGAAAAAACACTCAATTCCTCCACCGTTTTATGTGTTTTGTTCCAACAGCTTTTTGTTTGCGGCAAAACTGACCCATGACCTTCATTCTCTGGGTCTGTACAATTACAACAATATCCCATATGTGTAGGTTTTTTATGTCTAAATAGTGTAAAAATAAATGTAAACTAGGGGATTTTTTTTGAGGGACAATCTGTAGTTTTTAGTAATATTATTTTGAAGTGTGCTTGACTTTTTTATCACAATTTATAAAAAATTTTGGGGTAAGAGAAGCATTGAAAAAATGCCAAATCGGCCGCAGAATGGCTAATAGGACGTACATATATTTCCTATTAATACACCCAGTAAATGGCTGTATAGCAGGGGCGGACATATCGCATGTGCAGCCGGTTCGGTTGCACAGGGGCCAAGAGCAGGAGGGGGCCCTCCTTACCGGCAGCAGAGGCAGATGAGCAGTTCCATTGTGGAAGCGCTCATCTCTATTAATCTGTATCGCTGTCCTTAGGACGGCAATACAGATAGACGATCTGGCAAAAATGCAGAGAATATCCGGGACACAAACCGCTGCATGCCTGAGTTTTTGTCCGGCCAATTCCTTGCATTCTTTGCCGGATCAGGTGGCTGGAGCGTATCGCTGCAGGTGTGAAAGTAGCCTTAACCTGTATGTTTTGTTTTGCTATAAGTAATGTTAGGACAAAATTGGTTATGTTGAGAACTTGGCTTGGAGGGGAGGGGGCCCAGGCACATCCCTATCCTTTCCCTACATTATGAATAATCTTTCCCTGAACTTCTGAATCATTTTTTCAGCACAATAAAGTCTTTTCTAGCACTGTTCCTAGCTCCTGTCACATTGCTCCCTGCACTATGTACACTGGAAAATGGCTGAATCCAAGATGGCTGAGGCTATTTATAGGGCACCTCACAGGGGCTGGCTGTGTGCTGATTGGCTGCATGCATGTCATTGTGGGTTTGCTCCATGTCCTAACATGTCAATGGGGACAGAGCGGCAGTCCGGGGGCACACATGAACTAGTGGCAGGACGGATCCTAAAAAACTGTTCACCTGCTGGAACAGCCTGCCAGAGTCCCCTGCCGCTAGTGTGAAACTAGCCTAAGCATGAAATAATTCGACTTCGGTGCAAATCAAATTTTTCCTGAAATTCGGATCGAATTCCACTGCCAACTTCGATTCACTCATCTCTAGTCTCAGTATTAAAGGGCAGCCTAATATATCGTTGTCTGCATCTTGTTGAACTGCTGACACATTTGCAGTTAATCTCTTGGTTTATACAGTTGCAAGAAAAAGTATGTGAACCCTTCAGAATGATATGGATTTCTGCACAAATTGGTCATAAAATGTGATCTGATCTTCATCTAAGTCACAACAAAAGACAATCACAGTCTGCTTAAACTAATAACACACAAAGAATTAAATGTTACCATGTTTTTATTGAACATACCATGTAAACATTCACAGTGCAGGTGGAAAAAGTATGTGAACCCCTAGACTAATGACATCTCTAAGAGCTAATTGGAGTGAGGTGTCAGCCAACTAGAGTCCAATCAATGAGATGAGATTGGAGTTGTTGGTTACAGCTCTCCTGCCCTATAAAAAACACACACCAGTTCTGGGTTTGCTTTTCACAAGAAGCATTGCCTGATGTGAATGATGCCTTGCACAAAAGAGCTCTCAGAAGACCTACGATTAAGAATTGTTGACTTGCATAACGCTGGAAACGGTTATAAAAGCCTTGCTGTTCATCAGTCCACGGTAAGACAAATTGTCTATAAATGGAGAAAGTTCAGCACTACTGCAACTCTCCCTAGGAGTGTCCGTCCTGAAAGATGACTGCAAGAGCACCGCGCAGACTGCTCAATGAGGTGAAGAAGAATCATAGAGTGTCAGCTAAAGACTTACAAAAGTCTATGGCATATGCTAACATCCCTGTTAGCGAATCTACGATACGTAAAACATTAAACAAGAATGGATTTCATGGGAGGATACCACAGAGGAAGCCACTGCTGTAAAAAAAAAAAACATTGCTGCAGGTTTACAGTTTGCACAAGAGCAACTGGATGTTCCACAGCAGTACTGGCAAAATATTCTGTGGACAAATGAAACCAAAGTTGAGTTGTTTTCAAGAAACACACAACACTATGTGTGGAGAAAAAGAGGCACAGCACATCAACATCAAAACCTCATTCCAACTGTGAAGTATGGTGGTGGGGGCATCATAGTTTGGGGCTGCTTTGCTGCGTCAGGGCCTGGACGGATTGCTATCATCAAAGGAAAAATGAATTCCCAAGTTTATCAAGACATTTTGCAGGAGAACTTAAGGCCATCTGTCCTCCAGCTGAAGCTCAACAGAAGATGGGTGTTGCAACAGGACAACGACCCAAAGCATAGAAGTAAATCAACAACAGAATGGCTTAAACAGAAGAAAATACGCCTTCTGGAGTGGCCCAATCAGAGTCCTGACCTTAACCCGATTGAGATGCTGTGGCATAACCTCAAGAAAGCGATTCACACCAGACATCCCAAGAATATTGCTGAACTGAAACAGTTCTGTAAAAAGGAATGGACAAGAATTACTCATGACCGTTGTGCATGTCGGATCTGCAACTACAGGAAACGTTTGGTTAAAGTTATTGCTGCTAAAGGAGGTTCAACCAGTTATTAAATCCAAGGGTGCACATACTTTTTCCACCTATACTGTGAATGTTTACATGGTGTGTTCAATAAAAACATGGTAACATTTAATTCTTTGTGTGTTATTAGGTTAAGCAGACTGTGATTGTCTATTTTTGTGACTTAGATGAAGATCAGATCACATTTTATGACCAATTTGTGCAGAAATCCATATCATTCCAAAGGGTTCACATACTTTTTCTTGCACCTGTATATAGAATTACTGTGCCACAATATTAACAATTTCACAAATCGGCCATTTTGACCCTTTTTGCTGTTACGCCAGTCGCCGTATTGGAATTTTTAAAATCTATTTTAATAGTATGGGCATTTTTGGTCACGGTGATACTGGCATTGGCCTCGCAGAAGTAATTGCGCATGCACCAGCTTCGCTCGACCCGCAATGGAAGAGTGGAGCGGCACAAAGGACGAAAGAGCAGGCTCGGCTAAGCTGGCGCATGCGCAATGGCTTCTGTGAGGCCGATGACAGGACACTGTGCGGGCCCTGACATGTGTACCCAGGGCACATGTGCAGGATTACGGGGGCTGCACAAACATTACATCCGTGAAGAGGAGTGAATAAATTAGCAGTGGGGTGGTGCTGGGCTCCAACTGCCAGAGGGACGTCCCCTTGGGCTCCTTATTGAGGTACTTTGAATATTAATAAAACCGATTTTATAAACAAAATAAAAGACACAGGGCAGTAATACTAGTATTTTTTAATGAAAATCGTGGAGATTGATGTGGTGAAATTATCAGCTCAATAAGTAAAATCCAGGTGACAGTGTCCCTTTAAAAAGAAGACATAGGAGCACATCTTTCCACTGGTTAGGTGACAGAGAGAATTTAGGAAAAGTTTGGAGATCCCTTTCAAATGACCTATTATTTATGCTTCTAAACGCTGAGCTAATATAATTCAATGCACAAAAAAATAAAAAGCAAAAAATAAGTTGCTTAATTAAAAGGGTTGTGCAAGAATGGGGGCGTTTTGGCAACCCCCCTCCCTTTTTGCCAGACCTGCAAAGGGAAGATGACTTACCTGCTTCCCAACGCCAGCTCCCCACTCCTTCTCCTGCAGACCTGGGCTACATCGATGTCAACATCCGGTTTGATATTGCCTCAGCCAATCACAGGTCATTTTGATGTCCTCCTCCCTTGCATCATGTGCCTATTTGCTTGTGATTGGCTGCAGCGATGACAAACTAGATGTTGACATAGATGGAGCACTGTGGAGCTTTGCAGGCTTGCAGGAGAAGGAGCAGGAAGCTGATGGTGGGAAGCAGGTAAGTCATGTTCGCTTTGCAAACTCCCTCCTTAAACACCCAAAATAAGCCATATCTTTTGGGGGTCTAAAACTTCATTTTGATATTGGTACGATAGCATCTTATTATTAGATTGAACATTGCTGATTCACTTCATGGTAACTGCTCGCTGTTTTGACTGCAGCATAACTATCTAAGTTTAAAAAATGTACATTGTCATGCAGGTATAAACAAAAACGCTTGTGTGGTCTGATAAAAGCACTACAAATACCACTGAATTAAATAATTTGGTTGTGTGACTCATTCCACCTACTTCCTAAGTAAATGGAGAGAGAGATTACAGCACAATATGTTTCCTCTCATCTGTGTTAAGATGTTGCTTTTAATTTATACAGACCTGATTTAGAGCTATTTACAATGATTTTTACAAATTTAATAAACAGCAAGTACAAAATGAGGCACAGTTAGCAAAGCGATTTTTATTTTTATTTTCATTTTTAAATATGCCTTTGCTTTTAAGGAGCCAATCTAAGCTCCTTGCCTAAAAGCCTTAGGTAAATCCACAAATGTAGATTCTCAGATAGAAAGGAAAGAAACATCATTACACAAGATAAATCTCTAACAAGATATGCTACATGTCAGACTTTACCAACGCTTCCAGCAGTTTGATTGTAAACAGACAGTAATTCTTATACTAAGCCCTAAGGTAGAAAAGGCAAGTAAAAAAGTAACCATATATATATGTGTTTAGCAGTAAATGCACTTGTATATAACCTGCTAATCTATGAACCTATCCATGTATAACACTAAAAGCAGATAACTGCTTAAACATGGAATTGTTACTAATATAATGACACATTTAGTCTTATGTCTCATGTAGAAGGGAAATTCAGAAAGCCATAGCAGCATTCAAAAAATATATCTGATAAGAACCTCTGATTGTATATTATATGAGGTATTAGTGTACATATAAATCATGTGTTTTTATTCTACCATGCATTGTGCACTGAATTATTCTGTTTCAGTTTTTTATTTAGTCCTGTATGTACCTGGAAAAATTCTCATTTTTAATTGAGAGCAACAGCAGTACAGTGTGGATGTGGACAGAGTAGAGTATTAGAGGCATGTGTCCCAACAGTAGCTGCTGCAGTAGCAGCATAAGTTGGAACAGACAAGGCAGCTGATGTGTGTGCAGCTGTTTAGGGGTAGTAGTTGTAGTAGTGTCAACCATGCAGCAATAATGGTAGTAGGGGGATTAGCAGCAGGGAGTAGCAGCTACACCAGTGGCGGCAGCAGCAATACAGTACAGAACATGATGGTAGACAGGGCAACAGTGACAGTGGGATGATGGCAACGGTGGTAGCAGCAGCCATACAATATGAAAAATAATAGTAGACAGGTAGACAGCAGCAGTAGCATGGTGTCATAGGTAGGGTTCAGCGAACCCAAACTGTAAAGTTCGAGTTCGAACCGAACTTTAGGATTTTTGGACCTCGAACCCAAACATTTCAGCAAAAGTTTGGGTTCCGTGTTCGGCACTTTCTTGGCGCTTTTTGAAAGGCTGCCCTTCAAAGCCATCACAGCCATGCCTACTAATGGCATGGCTGTGATTGGCCAGTGTAGCATGTGACCCAGGCTCTATATAAGCTGGAGTCATGAAGCGCTGCACATCACTCTGCTGTGCTTAGTGTAGGGAGAGGATGCTGCTGGTGATTTCAAGGAGAAAATAGGAGAGAACCTTTCCTCAAAACGTGAATCTAACTCAGCGATCCACATACATTGTGTTGTGTGGGTGCAGGGCACAATCTTTTTATCCTGCCCTGAGCCCAGTGACCGAAAAAAAGTCAGTTAGGTGGGCGGTAACGGCAGCCATTTTATGCAAGCTCAGTGCACCAGCACTGCATCTGAGCTTTTGGGACATTGAAATCCAAGCTTTAAAAACAGCACAAATAATCTGTTTGTAAACAAAAATCACAATTTTTTTGGCAATTTACATCTGGTGCATTTGCAGGCTTAGTCAGTGTGCAATTTAAGCTAGAAATACAACCATCATTTTCTGGGTTTTTAAAAACACACTTTTTTGCCAGATTCCACAATTTTTCTGGCCTTGCAGCATCAGCACGTGTGAAATTGCAGGGTTATATACTGCTGTCAAATTCAGTTATTAAACAAACACCCGTTTGGGCAAAAAAAAATTGTTGACAGCCTTTGCTGCAGATGTCATTGTAAGATACAGCCTTTACATAGTGTGGTTCTATTCAGGTCTTTGAAATACCGCCATTTGGTGCACAAATCTTTAATTGAGGCCTAGTCTGGTTCAGGGCATGTGAGATACACACTTTAAATACAGGGCTTCTATTCAGGTATTTGAAATACAGTCATTTTGGGCAAACCAATTTAATTGAGGCCTAGTGTGGGTCAGTCCGTTTGAGATACACCCTGTATATACAGGGATTATATTCTTCTATTAATAATACACCCTTTTGGGGGCAACATACAAAATTTTTCAGGCCCTGCAGCATCGGCACGTTTGAAATTCCAGGGTTATATAATGCTGTCATATTCAGTTATTAAACTAACACCCGTTTGAGATACACCCTTTATATATTTGGGTTCTATTGAGATATTTGAAATACCGCCATTTAGTGTACAAATCTTCAATTGAGGCCTAGTTTGGTTCAGGCCGTGTGAGATACACCCTTTAAATACAGGGGTTTGATTCAGGTATTTGAAATACAGCCATTTTGGGCAAACAAATTTAATTGAGGCCTAGTCTGGTTCAGGCCGTGTGAGATACACCCTTTAAATACAGGGGTTTGATTCAGGTATTTGAAATACTGCCATTTTGGGCAAACAAATTTAATTAAGGCCTAGTCTGGTTCAGGGCGTGTAAGATGCACCCTGTACATACAGTTGTTCTATTCTACTATTAATTAAACACCCATTTAGGGCAAGATATGAAATTCGAGAAATATGAAGAGAGTGTGAAATAAAGGACATGCCCCAGGTCGTGGTGCTGCTGGTGGAGCTCCTGTTGCAGGGAGAGGACGCAATCGATCTGGTGAGGCCAGAACAAGTACAGGCGATAGTAGATTGGGTTGCTGAAAGTGGATCCAGTATCTTCACATTGCTCCCACCCAGTCTCCTGCTGAAAGACCACAGTTGGCACCTGCAGCCGATGTCCATCAGTCTTTCACCTCAAACCCTTGCAAATCAGCCAAGCAGTCTGAGCCCCAAGTCATGCAGCAGTCTTTTCTGCTTTTTGATGACTCTGTTAGCAGGGTTTCCCAGGGCCATCCACCTAGCCCTGTCCCAGAAGTGGAAGAGATTGAGTTCACCGATGCCCAACCACTTATCTTTCAAGATGAGTACATGGGAGGACCATCGCAGCACATCTCGGATGATGACGAAACACAGGTGCCAACTGCTGGGGCTTTCGAAAGTGTGCAGACCGACAAGGAAGGCAGGGGTGAAGACTGGGTGGAAGATGATGTGGAGGACGATGAGGTCCTCGACTCCACATGGAATCAAGGTCATGCGAGTGACCTATGTAGTTCAGAGGAAGAGGCGGTGGTCGCACAGAGCCACCAGCACAGCAGAAGAGGAAGCAGGGTGCAAAAGCAGAGTGGCCGTCCTCTAGACAGTACACCTGCTATTGCCCACCGCAGCAAGGGACCGATCACACCAAAGCCAGCTCCATGGAGTTCCCTGGTGTGGCAGTTCTTCAGACAATGTGCTAACGACAAGAAACTAGTGGTTTGCACGCTGTGCAATCAGAGCCTGAAGCGAGGCATAAACGTTCTCAACCTGAGCACAACCTGCATCACCTGGCATTTAAGTGCAAAGCACGAGCTGCAGTGGAGTAGACACCTCAAAAACCAAGAAAAGTCTCTGGCTCCTCCTGCTTCCTCTTCTGCTGCAGTCTCTGCCTCTTCATCCACCTCTGGAGTGACAGTGCCACCTGCCACCCCGCAAACAGAGGATCTACCAGCAACACCAACACATGGGTCACCAAGCATCTCCACAATGTTCCACAGAAGCATTCAGCTCTCCATCTCCCAAAGGCAGGAGAGGAAGAGGAAGTACCCCCCTACCCACCCGCAATCCCTAGCCCTGAATGCCAGCATTTCTAAATTATTGGCCTGTTATTCCGTCTGGTAGAGACGGATAGTTTTAAAGGCCTTGTGGCGGTGGCTGTCCCAAAGTACGTCGTGCCCAGCCGCCACTACTTTTCCATTCCTTCCCTGCACAATCAAGTAGGGGACAAAATCAGGTGTGCACTGCGCAATGCCATCTGTGGCAAGGTGCACCTCACTACGAATACGCGGACCAGTAAGCACGGTCAGGGACGTTATATCTCCATAACAGCACACTGGGTAAATGCAGTGGCGGCTGGGCCTAAGGCGGATAGCAGTTTGGCGTACAGTACAGACCAAAAGTTTGGACACACCTTCTCATTCAAAGAGTTTTCTTTATTTTCATGACTATGAAAATTGTAGATTCACACTGAAGGCATCAAAACTATGAATTAACACATGTGGAATTATATACATAGCAAACAAGTGTGAAATAACAGAAAATATGTCATATTCTAGGTTTTTCAAAGTAGCCAACTTTTGCTTTGATTACTGATTTGCACACTCTTGGCATTCTCTTGATGAGCTTCAAGAGGTAGTCCCCTGAAATGGTTTTTACTTCACAGGTGTGCCCTGTCAGGTTTAATAAGTGGGATTTCTTGCCTTATAAATGGGGTTGGGACCATCAGTTGCGTTGAAGAGAAGTCAGGTGGATACACAGCTGATTGTCCTACTGAATAGACTGTTAGAATTTGTATTATGGCAAGAAAAATGCAGCTAAGTAAAGAAAAACGAGTGGCCATCATTACTTTAAGAAATGAAGGTCAGTCAGTCAGCCGAAAAATTGGGAAAACTTTGAAAGTAAGGGCTATTTGACCATGAAAGAGAGTGATGGGGTGCTGCGCCAGATGACCTGGCCTCCACAGTCACCGGACCTGAACCCAATCGAGATGGTTTGGGGTGAGCTGGACCGCAGAGTGAAGGCAAAAGGGCCAACAAGTGCTAAGCATCTCTGGGAACTCCTTCAAGACTGTTGGAAGACCATTTCAGGGGACTACCTCTTGAAGCTCATCAAAAGAATGCCAAGAGTGTGCGAAGAAGTAATCAAAGCAAAAGGTGGCTACTTTGAAGAACCTAGAATATGACATATTTTCAGTTGTTTCACACTTGTTTGTTATGTATATAATTCCACATGTGTTAATTCATAGTTTTGATGCCTTTATAGTCGTGAAAATAAAGAAAACTCTTTGAATGAGAAGGTGTGTCCAAACTTGTGGTCTGTACTGTATGTCCTTCCACCACCGAGGATTGCAAGGCGCTTCAGTTTGCCTCCTGTTGCTTCCTCCTCCTACTCCGCTTCCTCTTCCTCTACCAGCTCCTCATCTGGTCAGCGTAACACCTTCACCACCAACTTCAGCACAGCCAGGGGTAAATGACAGCAGGCAGTATTAAAACTTTTCTGTTTGGGGGACAAACCCCACACCGCGCAGGAGCTGTGGACGGGCCTTGAACAACAGACCGATGAGTGGTTGGAGCCAGTGAGCCTCAAGCCCGGCCTGGTGGTGTGCGATAATGGGCGAAATCTCGTAGCAGCTCTGGGACTAGCCGGTTTGACGCACATCCCTTGCCTGGCGCATGTGCTGAATTTGGTGGTGCAGAGATTCCTTAAAAATTACCCCGATATGTCAGAGCTGCTACATAAAGTGCGGGCCGTCTGTGAGCGCTTTGGGCATTCTTACCCTGCGGCTGCTCGCCTGTCAGCGCTGCAGCGTAGCTTCGGCCTTCCCGATCACCGCCTTATATGCGACGTGCACACAAGGTGGAAATCCACCTTGCACATGCTGGCCAGACTGTGCGAGCAGCAGCAGGCGATAGTGGAGTTTCAGCTGCAGCACGCACGGGTGAGTCGCTTGGCGGAACAGCACCACTTCACCACCAATGACTGGGCCTCCATGCGAGACCTGTTTCGAGTACTCCACCAACATGGCCAGTGCCGATAACGCCATTCTCAGCGTAACTATCCCACTTCTATGTTTCCTTGAAAAAACGCTCCTGGCGATGATGAAAGAGGATGTGGCACACAATTGTCCAGCCAGGGCACAGTTCTGGAGGATGACGAGGTGGAGGATGAGGAGGAGGAACCATGTTCACAGCAGGGTGGCACCCAGACCAGCTCATGGCCATCACTGGTGCGTGGCTGGGGGGATACAGAGGACACAGACAATACACCTCCCACAGAGGACAGCTTTTTGTTGCCTCTGGGCAGCGTGGCACACATGAGCGATTACATGCTGCAGTGTCTCCGCAACGACCGCCGAGTTGCCAACATTCTAACTTGTGCTGATTACTGGGTGGCCACGCTACTGGATCGCCGTTATAAGGACAATGTACCGGCCTTAATTTCGTCACTGGAGCGTGATCGTAAGATGCGCGAGTACAAGCGCACGCTGGTAGATACGCTGCTGGTGGCATTCCCACCTGACAGCGTTGGCACAGTGGAAGCACAAGGCGAAGGCAGAGGCTGAGGAAGAGGTCGCCAACGCAGCTGGGGCACCGCCAGCACCTCAGAAGGCAGGGTTAGCATTGCCGAAATGTGGAAAAGCTTTGTCAGCACGCCACAACAACCAGCACCACCAGCTGATATGGAACGTCTTAGCAGGAGGCAGCATTTCACCAACATGGTGGAGCAGTATGTGTGCACATGCCTACACGTACTGAATGATGGGTCTGCCCCATTCAACTTCTGGGTCTCCAAATTGGGCATATGGCCTGAGGTTGCCCTTTATGCCTTGGAGGTGCTGGCCTGCCCTGCAGCCAGTTTATTATCTGAACGTGTGTTTAGCACAGCAGGGGGCGTCATCACAGGCAAGAGCAGCCGCCTGTCCACAGCCAATGTGGACAAGCTCACATTTATTAAAATGAACCAGGCATGGATCCCTCAGGACTTGTCCGTACCTTGTGCAGAATAGACATGTATACCGGCACTAACCAGCCATTGTTATACTGCAGTGCAATTGCTCATTCTTGTATTTTGGATATTTCACACTGTTTTAGAGTGTACCCTAATTATTATTTTTTTTAAGTTTCAAAAGCTTTATTTGTAAAAGCAGGAGTACATAATAAAGGAAGGATAGAGGAGGGTGAGAACAGACCTCCTGTAAAATAGTATATTAACTAACATGTTAACAATAGTATGATACATATTAGATCACAAGTTAATTCTAAGTCATTGCTTCTTATAGCAGATATTACTGGAATTTTTCGAGAGAGAGTCAAACTCCGGTCCACACTTCAAAAGGCCAATCCGGTACCACACTGATGGGTTATTTAAGTAGAAGATGTGTAGAGAAGGCATAATGTGGGGTAGGGGCTCTAGAGATTCGTATTAACTCCCAAACCCTCTGTGAATTTTCCAAGCGAGCCATGTGGCATTGAACTTATGGATAGATCTCATTTCCCAGTGGGAAATTTCCTCTAGTCTGTATATCTGACCTACTCTAGTGAACCATTGTTCAATAGAAGGGGTATCCGGCGAGAGCCAGTGGTGCGGGATTAAAAATCTAGCCGCGTTGACTAGCTGTCTGAAGAGGCCAATGTTTGGAATCCTGCAGGATGTGGGGTATAGATTCAGCAGAGCAATCTCAGGCTGAGGTGAAAGAGAGGTCCCGCAGATTTGATTACATAAATCGAAAATCCGCTTCCACCAGTCTCTTAAGGGAGGACAATCCCACCAAATATGTAGGAAGGAGCCTCTAGATTTTGAGCATCTTCAGCATGTGTCTGAAGCAGACGTTGAATATAGGCAGCTTTTATCTGGGTTCCTTATACCATCTGGCCACCACTTTGTAGCAGTTCTCCTGTATTCTGACGCATCTTGAAGTCTTACGTGGGGAGATCAAGATTTGATCTATTTCCTGTAAGGAAAATTACCTGTTCAAGTCTATCTCCCAGAGTCTAATGAACGCCGGGGTAAAGAGAGCGTCAGGAAGTCTTAATTTATTGTAAAGCTGAGAAATTAATTTGGGTGGGGTCTGGGTGCATTCTAATAGGCTTTCCAGCCACACTTACGGGCGGGAAAAGTCTTGTGAATTAATGTTTTGTTGAAAGTATGAACGAAGAAAGAATAGTGGGGAGAGATTAGAGTGCTGATAGTTAAGTTTGGCCTTCAGATCTATTATAGAGAGTGAGTGGAAGTCCTCTGTAAAGTTTCTTAGTAGGGTCGTGGTGTTTTTGAGGTACCCCTTCACACTATCCAACAGAGCTTTGGGGGTGACCTTTATGACATCTCTAATTTGTAGAGTTAGAGAGGGAAATGGTATGAAATGTTGGGTGTCACTGAGCCCTATCCAAGCGGAAAAGGTAGCTTTCATTAGTGGAGAAGCTAGTGGGGGTAGGAGTTGAGCAGTTCTATGGCCGAGTAAGAAGGCCCTAAATGTGGTTCCCAGTAGGGCTTGTTCCATGGAGACCCATGATTTGTGAGGAGGCTCCCTCAACCAATCAATCACTCTGGCTAGGAGAATCACCTTCCCATATATTTTGGGGTCGGGGAGGGCAATACCGCCCCATTTCTTTGCTCTGTTCAGTGATTTATACGAAAGTCTGGGTCTCTTGTTAAACCAAATGAAGGAGCTAAAATGAGATCTCACTTTTTTGTAGAATAGCGAGGGAACCGGGATAGGAAGAACCTGTTGTAAATATGTTAGTTTGGGGAGAATTAGAGAGGCTAGGATGTTCTTCCTGCCAAACCAAGAAAGTATTGGCATATCAAGACTATTAATTGTCTTGGTAATTTCTATTAACAAGGGATTATAGTTCAGGCCGAACAATTGGGAAGGATCTGTGTGTCACGGATGATGTTGCAGATAGCTGGAAGTTATGGATAAACATCCGACTGGCTTGATCCCAAACTAAGGAGCATAAAGGTGACCCCTATAAAACCCTAAGAGCTCTCCCTGACTGCTAAGCACATACAAGGGTCTCAGAGGTAGATGATTGCATGCCCTCGTACCTAGACTGTGTGACACCTGAAAACCCTATAATAGTGAGGGGACACAACCAGCGGCTCCCTGCACTTAATACGGAGGGAGTCAGGGTCACCTAGAATCAAGCCAGCAAGGAAACACAATACATGAAAGGACTTATCTGAACAAGCAGTAACAGAGGTCTCCAGCAGTGAACACTTAAATCCAGGAAGTAGTATAAACCGCAAAGTGAGGCAGTATGGGAGGGAATATAAAGGGAGGCAATTAGTGTAAATAGGTGACAGCTGGGAGAAGGAAAGGAGATGACAAAGTGAAACCAAAACAAAGAACATCATGCAAGAGGTACAGAAGAATGTCTGCCAGACCTTCTCAGAGAGCTGGCGGTGACACTGTGCTGATCTTGACCCCTAGATAAGTCAAGTAAGGGGCAGACCAGTTGAAGGGGATGCTTGGGCTAACTTTTTTCTGTAGAGGCAGATAAGCCTGAGCAAATGATAAGCGATTTGTTGTGATTCACTTTAAAGTTGGAGCAAAGACCATAGTTTTCCAGGTGTTGATAGATCCTGGGGAGAGCAGATTCTGGATTGCTAATCATAACAAGTATATCGTCCGCAAAGGCTGCTGTTTTATGTTCCTGGTCTCCAAGTATAATACCTTTGATGGCTGTGTCCTTCCTGATAGTCTGTAGGAGGGGTTCCAGGGATAAAACAAATAAAAGAGGGGACAAAGGGCACCCCTGTCTAGTACCATTCCTAATGTTAAAAGGGGGGGATATTGTACTATTGACTGAAATAGAGGCGGTGGCATTGATATACATGGCATCGATAGCATATAGAAAGGCGCTCAGGAAGTTTTGGGATGAGAGAACCTGTTTCATGAAGGACCAGTTGACTCTATCAAAGGCTTTCTCCGCATCTGTACTGAGGAGAACCACGGGAAGTGATCTTTTTTTAACATAATGTATAATGTTCAGGACTCTGGCAGTATTGTCCTTACCTTCCCTGCCTTTGATAAAGCCCACCTGGTCTCTATGTATAAGGGAAGGGAGAATTTTTGCTAATCTATTTGCTAGCAGCTTAGCTAGGAATTTTAAGTCAAGGTTGAGGAGGGAAATGGGTCTGAAATTTGAGCATTGAGTATGGTCTTAGCCCTCTTTTGGGATAAGGATTATTTGAACTTTAGTCATATCTGCAGAAAGAGGTTTATTAAGTAGAGATGCATTATAGACCGGGAGTAGGTGTGGGATCAGTGTGTCATGGAAGGCTAAGTAATAGGGGGTTGGGAGGCCATATGGGCGGACTTTTCCCTTTGGGGGATTTTCCAATAACCTCTACGAGTTCCTCCTTAGTAAATGGGGCTTGGAGAGATGTTCTGACCTCTTCAGATAATTTTGGGAGAGCTAGATCTTCTAAGAAGGAGTTAATCGGAGAGCTGGTTTGAGTGTCGTTGACAGACTGCTGAGATGGGTCTATGTTGTATAGAGCTTCGTAGAAGTTTCTAAATTGAGACACAATTTGAGTGGGGTCAAATATCAAAGTGCCTGAAGCGTCTCTTAGTTTATGTACGTAATTGTCTTGTTTCCTTTTCTTTATTCTCTGGGTTACAAATTTTGAGGCTTTATTACCGTGTGCGAATATCTTTTGTTGAGAGTGTAGATAGAACTTTGCAGAGGCCGTATTTAGTATATTTTTGAGGGAGGTTCTAAGAACACTGAGCTCAGTTAAGTGCGAACTTAGTAGTGAACGGTTATGCAATCCTTCTAGGTGTCTGATCTGTTTGTGGAGAGTATCGAGCTGTTTCTCTCTTTCTCTTTTAATGTGGGAGCTTAAACTTATACAGTGGCCTCTAATAAAAGCCTTGTGGGTATCCCAGAGAGTTTGTGGAGATATATCTGGTGTATTATTAAGGGTAAAGTATTCGTCTAATAAGAGCTGAAGACGATCTTTAGTCTCTGGGGACCCCAATAAGGATTCATTTAAACGCCAGAGTTTATTGTATTTCCTAGTTTGGGGTGCAGATACAGTTAGGTAAATTGGGGCATGATCTGACCATAAAAAGGAGCCAACGTCTGCCTCAGTACACAGCCGGATATGGTTTTTTGTGATAAACAGGTAATCCAAACGTTGGTATGAATTATGGGCTGAGGAATAAAAACTATACTCGGTCTCATCTGGATGGAGGGTTCGCCATGAGTCTATTAGATGGGAGTTCCAAAGACTGGAGATGAGAGCGCTAATATCTTTCTGGGAGTGTACTGATTTATGTGAGGAAGAATCCAGTAGGGGGTTCACTGCCACATTAAAGTCTCCACCAAATAATGTAATGCCTTCTTGGAAGGGTTCTGCAATAGTCAAGACTTTCCTGAGCCAGTGGATTTGTTTAATGTTAGGGGCATACACGTTAATAAACGTGTATGACTGAGAACCTATTTTGCCTTTAATCATTAGGTATCTTCCTTCGGGGTCTATAATCTGGTCGTTGAATAGAAAGGGGATGTTCCTTTTAAAACCAATGCTCACTCCTTTCGAGTTGGAGGAGGGGGACCCGCAATGATACCACTGAGAGTACTGGGAAAAGGAGAGGTTGGGGAACCGATCTATCTTCAGGTGAGTCTCTTGTAGGAATAAGACATTAACTCTGTCTTTCCTCAACACACCAAATATTTGGCGTCTCTTGGATGGCGAGTTAAAGCCATGAACATTGTATGAGGCTACCCGTAGATCCGCCATTGGGAGTGTGAAGGAAAGCTGTATCTATCTGAATAAGCTGAGTGTGTATGAGGTAGTGTCAGAGATAGAGTGAAGCGTGCTACTGACCAGACTAGAATGTGAGACGTCATGGACCGGGATCGGTGAGGCTTGACTCTCTCCAGAACTTGCTCCTGCGACCTTAGATCATACGGAACAAAATAGATAACTTGAGTGAAACAAACAGACTGATAAACAGCATCACTAAGCAGAATATTGAGGGGAAAACGGAATCCAACCATTTAGGAAACCAGTCCCTACCATGTTGGATAGGACCTGGTGGCCGGGACCACCCGAAAACCGGTCGACCAAACCCCCAGGTACCTGACATTGTAGGAACCTTCTCTAAAACGCAATGTAGTTTGAATCTCTCTTGTTTCCTGGAAAGGTGGTCTGGATAATTATAGTATAACAATACCCTTTTAGAATGCCTGGTTAAGTTAACTGCCGCTAATAACTTAGAGGGGTAGGAAAGAGGGGGGGGTGGGGAGCTGAGTTGTAAGGAAAGGGTGTGGGTAGGGAGGAACTTAGTTAAGGAAGGGATGGAGGGTGGGGATGGGAGAGGGTTAAAGGTTGCAACTGGTAGGATGTTGTATAACTTAGCCAGGTCGGGTTAAAATAGAACGGTGTTAAGCAAGTTCTGGGAAACCCTTACTAAGGTATAGTGAACTAGGGGTTAACAGATGAATGAAGCATGCCTTAATTTAGCATAAACATAGCAGACTTCTTGGCCAAGATAATAGGATCAAGGCCTAGGACAATGGAAAACTAGAACCTCCAGGTTCAACAAAGCGTCGCAGAACAAGGTATTGGAGACATCAACAGAGTTCTGCTGCTATGAAATGAGGATAGCCAGAGTCAGAAGTAATCCGAGTTGATTCTCCTTGGGGTTACAGGTGAGTTCTTCCTCTTCTGACGTTGGGCTTTCGGGGTTCTTTTCGTCTCGAACAGGGTTAGATTCAGGATCATTGGAAGCGAGCATAAGTCTTGTATACTGTCCCAGTTCTCGATTTTCAAGGGTTGTATCTCCATATGATCGAACACCTGGGCCAAATCAGTATGAGAATGGATGTTATGTCTGAGGCCGTTAAAAGCAAAGGAGAGACCGAAGGGAAATGTCCAGCGGTATGGGACATTTTAATTTCTGAGCCAGTCCGTCAAAGGTTTGAGGGCTTTGCGTTTCTTTAGAGTGACAGGTGCCAGATCTTGGTATATATTGATAGATGCCCCATTGTAAGTGATATCAGCGGAGTTGCGGGACTTGAAGAGGACCGCTTCTTTGTCCTGATAATTAAGAAAGTGGCAGATTATGTCCCTCGGTGGATCAGAAGCGTTTGGTTGGGGCCACAGAGCTCTGTGGGCCCTTTCTAAGATGACTTGCGAGGGATAGTGATGTCGCGAACATAAAATTTTCAGTTCGCGAACAGCGAACGAGAACTTCCGCAAATGTTCGCGAACTGGCGAACCGGGCGAACCGCCATAGACTTCAATAGACAGGCGAATTTTAAAACCCACAGGGACTCTTTCTGGCCACAATAGTGATGAGAAAGTTGTTTCAAGGGGTCTAACACCTGGACTGTGGCATGCCGGAGGGGGATCTATGGCAAAACTCCCATGGAAAATTACGTAGTGGACGCAGAGTCGGGTTTTAATCCATAAAGGGCATAAATCAACTAACATTCCTAAATTGTTTGGAATAACGTGCTTTAAAACATCCAGTGTGTGTATACGATCAGGTATGATGTTGTATCGATCAGGTAGTGTAAGGGTTACGCCCGCATCACAGACATTGACAGACCAAACTCCCCTTTTAATGCACCGCAAACAGTTCATTTGCACAACCGCAAACTCCCCATTTGCACAAGGTTGGATACCAAGCTAGCCACGTCCCGGTGATGTCATTGAAGGTTTCTTCCTCCACCCAGCCACGTACAACACCAAGGGTCCCCGAAAGGTCAATTGAATTGATTTTTCGAACGGGGAGATGGTTAAAAAAACGCTGGCTCCCTCCCCTTTGTTTTTATCCACGGTGACTGCGTCTGCGCCGTGCAATTTACTGTCACACCCGATATGAGTGGTATTTTCTGTAGTACTATTCTCATCAGTTTAATCCCTCTAACGTCCCCAATCTGGGTGCCATTTATTGAATAGATTTTTCGAACGGGGAGATGGTATCAGTGGTTGGCACTGGCAGTGGGCACACTACAGTCAGTAGAAGCGGGCCTGACACACACTGGCAGCAGGCAAGCAACTGAAATTACACTAAAGTGTAAAAATTAAATGCCTTATTTATCGGCAAGCTACTGTGCCACCCGGTATGAGTGGTTGGCACTGGCAGTGGGCACACTACAGTCAGTGGAAGAGGGCCTGACACACACTGGCAGCAGGCAAGCAACTGAATTTAGACTACTGTCTAAAAATTAAATGCCTTATTTATCGGCAAGCTACTGTGCCACCCGGTATCAGTGGTTGGCACTGGCCAAGGGCACACTACAGTCAGTGGAAGCGGGCCTGACACACACTGGCAGCAGGCAAGCAGCTGAAATTACACTAAAGTGTAAAAATTAAATGCCTTTTTTATGCAAAGTCCTGTGCCAGCCGGTATGAGTGGTGGGCACTGGCAGTGGGCACACTACAGTCAGTGGAAGTCAGCCTGACACACACTGGCAGGCAACTAACCTTAGATTAAAGTGTAAAAATTAAGTGCCTATTTTTTAAGCAAAGTCCTGTGCCACTCGGTATGACAGGGGTGGGCACTGGCAGTGGGCACACTACAGTCAGTTGAAGTCGGCCTGACACACACTAGCAGCAGGCAAGCAGCTGAAATTACATTAAAGTGTAAAAATTAAATGCCTTTTTTAAGCAAAGTCCTGTGCCAGCCGGTATGAGTGGTGGGCACTGGCAGTGGGCACACTACAGTCAGTGGAAGTCAGCCTGACACACACTGGCAGGCAACTAACCTTAGATTAAAGTGTAAAAATTAAGTGCCTATTTTTTAAGCAAAGTCCTGTGCCACTCGGTATGACAGGGGTGGGCACTGGCAGTGGGCACACTACAGTCAGTTGAAGTCGGCCTGACACACACTAGCAGCAGGCAAGCAGCTGAAATTACATTAAAGTGTAAAAATTAAATGCCTTTTTTAAGCAAAGTCCTGTGCCAGCCGGTATGAGTGGTGGGCACTGGCAGTGGGCACACTACAGTCAGTGGAAGTCAGCCTGACACACACTGGCAGGCAACTAACCTTAGATTAAAGTGTAAAAATTAAGTGCCTATTTTTTAAGCAAAGTCCTGTGCCACTCGGGATGACAGGGGTGGGCACTGGCAGTGGGCACACTACAGTCAGTTGAAGTCGGCCTGACACACACTGGCAGGCAACTAACCTTAGATTAAAGTGTAAAAATGAAGTGCCTTTTTTTTAAGCAAAGTCCTGTGCCACACGGGATGACAGGGGTGGGCACTGGCAGTGGGCACACTACAGTCAGTTGAAGTCGGCCTGACACACACTAGCAGCAGGCAAGCAGCTGAAATTACACTAAAGTGTAAAAATTAAATGCCTTTTTTATGCAAAGTCCTGTGCCAGCCGGTATGAGTGGTGGGCACTGGCAGTGGGCACACTACAGTCAGTGGAAGTCAGCCTGACACACACTGGCAGGCAACTAACCTTAGATTAAAGTGTAAAAATTAAGTGCCTATTTTTTAAGCAAAGTCCTGTGCCACTCGGGATGACAGGGGTGGGCACTGGCAGTGGGCACACTACAGTCAGTTGAAGTCGGCCTGACACACACTGGCAGGCAACTAACCTTAGATTAAAGTGTAAAAATGAAGTGCCTTTTTTTTAAGCAAAGTCCTGTGCCAGCCGGTATGAGTGGTGGGCACTGGCAGTGGGCACACTACAGTCAGTGGAAGTCAGCCTGACACACACTGGCAGGCAACTAACCTTAGATTAAAGTGTAAAAATTAAGTGCCTATTTTTTAAGCAAAGTCCTGTGCCACTCGGGATGACAGGGGTGGGCACTGGCAGTGGGCACACTACAGTCAGTTGAAGTCGGCCTGACACACACTGGCAGGCAACTAACCTTAGATTAAAGTGTAAAAATGAAGTGCCTTTTTTTTAAGCAAAGTCTTGTGCCACACGGGATGACAGGGGTGGGCACTGGCAGTGGGCACACTACAGTCAGTTGAAGTCGGCCTGACACACACTAGCAGCAGGCAAGCAGCTGAAATTACACTAAAGTGTAAAAATTAAATGCCTTTTTTATGCAAAGTCCTGTGCCAGCCGGTATGAGTGGTGGGCACTGGCAGTGGGCACACTACAGTCAGTGGAAGTCAGCCTGACACACACTGGCAGGCAACTAACCTTAGATTAAAGTGTAAAAATTAAGTGCCTTTTTTTAAGCAAAGTCCTGTGCCACACGGAATGACAGGGGTGAGCACTGGCAGTGGGCACACTACAGTCTGTGGGCCTGCAGCTCCTCACACACAGGCAGGCCAGGCAACTGCAATATGTATATAAAGGGAAAAAAAAAAGCAGACTAATGTTGCAGCCCTAAAAAGGGCTTTTTGGGGTGCTGTCAGGACGCTGTCCTTACAGCAGAGATCAGATGAGTCTTTCAGGACTGGAGTGGACACTGAATTCACTAGCCTAGCTATCGATTTCCCAATTAAATCAGCAGCAGTTACAGTCTCCCTCCTCTCACTAAGACTGCAGCTTCAGAATGAATCTAAAATGGATGCTGTGCAGGAGGTGGGAGGGTCTGGGAGGGAGGGTATGCTGCTGATTGGCTGGAATGTGTCTGCTGACTGTGAGGTACAGGGTCAAAGTTTGCTCAATGATGATGTATAGGGGGCGGACCGAACATCGCATGTGTTCGCCCGGCAGAGGCGAACGCGAACAAGCTATGTTCGCCGGGAACTGTTCGCCGTCGGATAGTTCGGGCCATCTCTAGCGAGGGATAATCCGGACTTAACAGGTCGGTGCAAATTGCTAGGATCGCAGTCGGTACCTCTGATGCGGTGATAGCTTCTGGAACTCCTCGGAATCGGAGGTTATTTCTCCTTCCGCGGTTCTCCTGGTCTTCCAGGGCTGTATGGACCGCATTTAGATGGTCCTGGCATTTCTTTATGCTGACTGTTGCCGCCATTTGCCAATCATGCATGGCGGTCTGTTCGGTTCCCAGAGTTTCAACTCTGCCCCCAAAGTTTCTCAGGTCTTGACGGAGGGAGGCCAGCTCATGGGCTACTGGTTCTAGGGCTCTCGATAGTGTATTTTTAAGGAATTTCCATGAAATCGGCAAGCTCTGTGAGCCCCTTGCTTCCTCTGTGTTGCTCTCTGCATCAGAGGCCTCATGTTTGCTCAAAGAAGCCTCGGCTTGTGGAGCGGGCGCCATCTTGGATTCTCTAGCAGAGCATATAGCAGCAGCTTTCTTTATGAATTTGTCCATATTGCCTTCCCCAGTCGGGTTCTTATGGTGGCGGGTGGATTCCCCTGGTTTGGGGTTACCGATTTTCACCATTATATGTCGGGTGTGCTGGCGTAGGCTAGATAAGGGAGCGAGTCTGTGTGATGGAGCTCAAGTGCTGGCGACCATTCCCTTCCGGCGCTAGCACCGCCCCCGAGTGTACCCTAATTTTAAAAAATAAAATAAAACCAAAAATCTGTGTTGGCTACCTCGTCCTCCTCCACCACCACTTCCAACTACACCACTACATCCACCGCCTCCTCAAACTCCTACTCCATATGGAACTCCACCTCATAAATAAATTTTTATTTTTATTTGTACGTATTTTATTTTGTCATTTCACTACTTTGTCATTTACATTTTCGGGTGAAATTCACCAATTTTTGGGTGTATAGTACCACTGCTATACCTAGTAGACAGGTTAAAAGTAAAAATAAAAATGTAATTTACATTTTTGGGTGAAATTCACCAATTTTGGTGTGTATGGTACCACTGCTATGCCTAGTAGACCGGTAAAAAATAAATAAAAAATTGTCATTAAAATTTTTGGGTGAAATTCACCAATTTTTGGGTGTAATATTCCCCTCTCCTACCTAGTTGACAGCTTAATAAATTTCAATAAATTTTATTTAACATTTTCAGGTGACAATAAACAATTTTTTTTCTGTCATAGTCCCCTGCTCTACCACGTGGACAGGTTAATAAATTTCACAAATTTTTCTGTTACATTCTTGGGTTGACATTATACAATTTTAGACGTGAATAAACCCCTGCTCTGCATAGGTGACAGGGAATAAAATTTTATAAATTCTTCAGTAATTAATGCCCGCCACATCCTTTCATTCAATGCTTAAACTTTAAAAAGTTGTCACACTTTTACGCTTTAATAATTTCTCCCATAATTCAACTCTATAACATTAAATTTGAAAAAATGAATCCTTCCTTGAATGTGGTCTCTCTTTCTCACGCTCCCTCTCCGGCGTGGAACCCTGATTCCCCGCCACCCATGATCACCATGGTAGGTGCAAAAAAGAACATCGAAAGTTGATAGAGCAGATATCAAATTGGATCGTGAACATCACGGGGATGTGCGACATGGTGGGGCAGTAAGTTTGTACATGCCTACACGAACTGACTGACAGGGGTCAGCCCCTGCAAGTTTTGGGTCTTCAAATTGGGCACATGGCCTGAGCTTGCCCTTTACCCCTTGGAGGTGCTGGCCTGCCCTGCAGCCAGTGTATTGTCTGAACGTGTGTTTAGCACGACTGCAGGGGGTTATCACAGGTTATATTTCCCAATGTTTTGGGGTGTACCCTAATTTAAAAAATAAAATGTAAAACCAAAAACAAGTGTAGGCTACCTTCTCCTCCACCGCCGCTTCCACCTACACCGCCACATCCACCGCTTCCTAAACCTCCTTTTCCATATGGACCTCGTCCTCCTAGATCAAGATTATTATTTTTTATTTTTACATATTTTATGTTATTTAAAGTCATTTCCCTATCCACATTTGTTTGCAGAGCACTTGCCATGCTCTTAACCACATTTTGACGCCATTTGCAGCCCTCTAGCCCTTTCCATGACATTTTTACAGCCATTTTAGTGCTCAAAAGTTCGGGCCCCATTGACTTCAATGGGGTTCGGGTGAAGTTCCGGTCCCGAACTCTAACTTTTTTCTGAAGTTCGACCGAACCCAAACATCCAGGTGTCCGCTGAACTATAGTCATAAGCCCAATAAAAAATTACCATCAACTTCCCATTAAATATTTTATGTTAATAATGACCACCAACGGATATTTATTGGTTTTAAATTGTTTATTAATAATAGGTTTGGTAATAATTGGCCACGATGCTAACATGTTACCAATATATATATATTTATTATAACCAACAATTCCATAACATAAACTCCTTTAACCAAACGTACTAACATAGCCCGCTCAATTATGAGCGATTTTACCCATCCGCCATAAAGCGCAAGCTAAATGGCAAAGCACTGCAGGCCATTTTCTAATCCAACCATGAATATATCGCATCCTATGTCAGACAAGTTGTTTTTTTCTTTGCTATACAGTCCTTCAATTAAACCTTATAGTTCTTTGTGTCTATAAGAGAAACCTTGAACCTCACCACTGAATCTTTCAATATTCTTATTATTTTTCTAAATGTTTCCATAAATTGTAATAATTTCATACACCAAGAGATCTTTGGTATTATTTTAGAGAAAATTATTTTCACATTCTGGTAATGGTTATAGACGTGAAAAATGCTATATTTTAATTCAACCCAATGTCGTGAATTCCTACTTGTATAATAAGTAAATTTGGCATAAGACAAGTTTTTTCTTTTAACATTTTAACATTCTTGGAATAAATTCTTGACTCTAAGTCCTTCGACTCCCTTCCAGAATATAATATTTTCTTTAATATCCAATTCATTATTTTTGAATCTTATGCTCTGTTTTGTACGAGGGATATCAAATAATGACCAATAATCCAAAATATCTTGTGAGAACCTGAGAATTGAAACAAGAGGTTACAACAATAGTTGTGGCCGGATATAAAATGTATATCTTTCAGACTGTCATCTCCCTATTCTTTTTATCTTATCAATATTTAGACCAAGTTGAGCTGCTAAAGTGGCAGCTCCTATTCTAAAAAAAAATGTGAAGTTATTTTGATGTTGGAATAACCTAAACGTTGTTTGCATTTTTTAATGATGAAATTGAATTGATATTTTGTAAGTGGAGTTTTGTCTTTATGTAAGAAAAAGGAGACTGGGATGTTGGGTCTAACATATAACCATTTTTGAATGGCTTTAACTGGGCAAAGTGAAGATTCTTAATATTTGTTTAAACGGATCCACGTTCCTTTGCCTAGTTGATCTGTTTTTAATTTTTTTTATATATATGTCAATGTGGTCAATGAAAAGTTTTTATGTCATTAAGTAACAGGGGTGCGTCCGATTTCTTATTAGCAGCTGCAATTTCGCTGATTCTCATAGCTCTGAAGAATGCTAATAGTCTTATAAATAGAATCTGCTTTAAGGCCTTTTTTGTATAGAGATAATATAAATTCAGTAAAGATTTCTTGTTTTGAATCTAGACGGTTTATATTCTTGGTTGAGCAAAAACAACTCCAATTTTGCCATGCAGCCAAATAAGCGACCCATGTTGAAAAGTGCTAATGAGTTTTTAATTAATTTATAGATCAATTCCATATCGTTGTCCAAATGTGAGATGGGCATGGGATACGCGTCATGTGTCGCTCGCGTATGGTGCCAGTTGTCTGAACTTGCTGAGATCCTGTAGGGATAGAGAATCTGCGATGTGATTAGTATTACCTACTATGTATTTGGCTTTCAACCAAATATTATTTCGCAAGCATATTAAAACCAATTGCCTTAGAATGTTAACTACTGGTTCTGATTTTGCTGTCAGACAATTAAAAGAAAATACGACACCTTTGTTGTCCGAATATAACAATATCCTTTTGTTACAGAACTCATTTTACCAAATATTCAGTGCCACATATACCAGAAATAGTTCCCAAAAATTTATATTTTTTATAATTGGCTGATGTTTCCATTCGTTTGGCCATCTTTCTACTGAACAGTTGATTGATCCTGCAGCGTAAGTAAAAAGTTTTAATGAATTAGAGTCGACAAATTCTTCTTGCCATATAGCACCACCATTAAAGTCATAAAAAAATTGGAGCCAGGTAGAAATGTCTTCTTTTAATTGTTTTGTGATCCTGATTTGGGCAAAGGGAGAGTTTTTTCCTTTAGTGGCTGAATACATCCTTTTAGAGAAAACTCTTCCCGTAGGTATCACTCTTGATTTGAAATTTAATGAACCTAGCACTGATTGCACCTTTTTAAGAATAGTCTTTTTTTGTGCCTAATAGATGTGCTAGCATAACTTTTGTATTATTCATTTTTTTCTTTTGGAATTCTGAATTTCATCTTTTCCATATCAATGACGATACCTTTATTTATAAACAGTTGGAAGGATAGACGGTTTTATCTTCAGCTAGTTGTATATTAAATAAGTTAGATATTTTGTGAAATCTATTTAATAGGTTAATACAATCAAGTGAATCATATTTACCCATAAATAAGAAGTCATCCAGGTAATGAATTACATGGCCTCCTATATAATTAGATTCGACTACCTATTGAATAAACGTTGAAAATGCTTCAAAGTATTGACAAGAAAGTGTGAAACCCATGGGAAGTGCCTTATCATAAAAGTATTGTCCTAAGAACTGAAATCCCAAAGAGTTGTATCCTTTTGGATTAATAGGTAAAAGACGAAATAGCTGATTTGATGTCATTTTTTGCTAATAAAGACCTGTATCCTGTTTGTCTTAGAATGGTCTAGGCTTGGTCGAAAGATGCATATTTAACTGAAGCCTGGCTTTTATCCAATTAATTGTTTAGGGAAGTATATTTCGGATAGGGTAGATTATGTATTAGACTAAAATAATTTGGTTCTTTTTTAGGGACTAGGCCCAGCGGAGAAAGCCTAAAATTAGGGAATAGTGGAGAATTGAAAGGACCTGCTATTCTATTTTCTAAAATTTCTTTGAGGATTTTTTGTTTTACTATATCTATATTTTTATTGATAGATTTCAAGTTATCAACAAATTGACAACCAATTCCATTGAATTCAGGTACGTAGAAACCTTCTGTAAAGCCGTTAATTAATAAATGAGCCATTGTTTTGTTAGGATAGTAATTTAGCCATTGAACCAATTTTATTGTGTTCCACGGTGTCACTTCCTTTATTGAATTCTCTGTTTGTTTGGGAATAATGAGTGTCTTGCTTCTTAAAGCATTTTGTTGCTGGGTGTGACCCAGAGCAAAATGTGCACTCGTGTTTGAACTTACAGTCTGATTGCCAGTCTATAAAAATCGCGTAATGCGAAGTTGATAAAAAAATAATATATAGCAGTAAATATAGTGCTATAAATTAGTTTTAAGAATATTCATCATATTCTAAAACAAGAATATATAGCAATATAGCGAATATTCGTAAAATACACATATAGACTGCAAAAAGCTAATATAGTGCTATAGTATTTTGTTTTTAATAGTGTAAAATTTTTCCAAATCCGAAGTTCAGAAGAGAAAAAATAATTAGACTATAAAAAAAATTATAGCACTATATTAGCTGAATTGCAGTCTATATGTTTATTTTATGAATATTCGCTATATTGCAATATATTCTTGTTTTAGAATATGACGAATACTTAAAAAAATAACGTTATAGCAATATAGCGAATGTTCGTAAAATACACATATAGACTGTAATTTAGCTAATAGAGTGGTATATTTTTTTTTATAGTCTAGTTTTTTTATTCTCTTCTGAACTTCAGATTTGGAAAAAATGTACACTATTAAAAAAAAATACTATAGCACTATATTAGCTTAATTGCAGTTTATATGTGTATTTTACGAATATTCACGATATTACTATATATTCTTGTATTAGAATATGACGAATAAAAAAATATATTCGTTATTTTAAATATTTGTCTTTTTTTTCCATATGAAAAAATAATTCCTTCCAGCTTAAGTTGCTTGTGGGCCAATGACTCATTGACCCACAAGAAAGAAGCAGGGAGGAATCATATTTTCAGATGTCAAAAAATGCTGAATATTCAATATAGCGAATATATAGCACTATATTCGATATATTCGAGAATTAGTGAAGTTGCGATATTCGCGATTAATATTTGCTAGTCGAATATTCGCGCTTAACACTAGTCTATATGTGTATTTTGCGAATATTCGCTATATTGCAATATATTCTTGTTTTAGAATATGACGAGTATTCTAAAAAAATGAACTTATAGCAATATAGCAAATATTCGTAAAATACACATATAGACTGTAATTTAGCTAATATAGTGCTATAAAATTGTTTTTTTATTGTCAATTTTTTTTATTTCTCTTCTGAACTTTAGATTTGGAAAAAATGTACACTATTAAAAAAAATACTATAGCACTATATTAGCTTAATTGCAGTCTATATGTGTATTTTACAAATATTTGCTATATTGCTATATATTCTTGTTTTAGAATATGACGAATATTCTAAAAAACAAAGTTATAGCAATATAGCGAATATATTCGTTATTTAGAATATTCGTCTTTTTTTCCATCTGAAAACATGATTCCTTCCTGCTTAAGTTGCTTGTGGGCCAATGACTCATTGACCCACAAGAAAGAAGCAGTGAGGAATAATGTTTTCCGATGTTAAAAAATGACGAATATTCGATATAGCGAATATATAGCACTATATTCGAAATATTTGCAAATTAGCAAAGTTGCGATATTCGCGATTAATATTCGCTATTCGAATATTCGCACTCAACACTAGTTGAAATCAATTAATTATATTATACATATTTATGTGCCATGACACCATGGCTCTCCCTATTGTATAGACAATTTGGTTCGCTTCATGATGTGACACCATCAGCAATGGCAGATCTATTCATCAGCCTCAGCCAGGGGAGTATGAACAACCTCACAGATTCATGACTTAAAATATGTTTTGAACACTGGAGGAGGACAGATTTGTCAATTTGGGTGTCATGGTGCCTTGTTCCGTGCTGAAAACCCTCTGTGATATGACACTGGAGTCTGGACAAGACAGAACAGAGAAATCAAATTGTGCCAGTTTCGGCCACTACTCCAATTTTCCTGCCCAAAAGTCCATGGGGTCTGGGAACACAGTACTGAAGGTGCTGGAGAAAAGCCAGGGTCCAGGTAGGAGTGAACCTGAGTGTTGAGGTGGTACATCTTTGTTTGCTAATTTATGTCAATCTGGCGTGACATATGAAAAAATTTCTCCATCATCTTGATGATACTGGACCAGCTACCAGACATGAAAATTGTCATATTAAAATGCAATTTCAAATTTCAAAGAACCAGAAGAATTTGGAAATACAAATTTATGACACTGCTTGACACATTTAACATTGAACTAACTTTGTCTAAGGGATTTATGCCGCATTACAAGATCTAAAGTGTATGCTATAGATAAGAGATAACATCAATTTAGAGACCATAAAACCTTTACACAAGAAAAGTATTGGAAAATTCAATTTGGCTGGTTCGATGAATTTTACAACTAAATTTGCTATGTGACAAATTACTAAATCACAAAACACATTTCTTTGTAAGTAGTGGGTGCAATGACAGGGAGTGGCAATTGCACCGTTCCCCATCATTGTACCCCTCATATGACGTGTTCATACACAATTGTGGCATCTGAAAGCAATAATCCAGTGTAAAAAATAAATAAATAAATCATACTTACCTGCTCCATTTGCTCGCAATGGGTAAGCCGCCACATTCTTGCTTGGAGATTTGGTGCGAAATCTCATGCGTCCCGATATGATGTCATGATCGGATTTTAGCAGGGATCTTTCAGTAAGATGGCGGCAATGGCCCGTCACAAACAAATGGAGCAGGTATGTATGATTTTCTTTTTTTTTTGCATTTCAGGTTAAATCGATTCGCTATGACGAAGCACGAGGAAATTTGGCTTTGCGGCAAATTGAATTTATTCAGAAATTCGGATCAAAGTCCACTTTGCGGACTTCAATTCTCTCAACTCTAATAATTAGGGATTCATTCTCAAGATCTTTTTAATATTCTTAGTTTTTTCAAATGTCCATTCATTATGCCATGTCTCTGCTCTTTTTGTATATACCGGTGTGTGTATATATAAATAAATATATATATATATATATAATATGTTTCTTCATACATTCTTGTAGCACTCCTGACTATTTTTATTGGTAATTAAACAGTATCATACCTGCAAGACTCTTATTTTGTGTCTCTTAGGCCGCCTCATGCACAATTTGCTGTCCCCTATGCACAGGCACTATCCGTGCGGCTTCCACGATAGATGTTCTATTTTTTTGGGGTGCAGAGTCACAGAGAGAAAACCCTCATAAACACTCCTTGGTGGTTCCATAGGGTTCCGTGCCTCTGTTCCGCACTAACTCTCTTTACAAACTGACCCCTACACACGTGTTGAGACACAATCAATTATTTATTTACAATTGGTCATATAAGACCATTAGTTGTCTCTAGATTAACACGTGCTAGAATTTTATATTTAATATATAACATTTATTTTGCATCCCTAAAATCATTCCTACCTATAACACACTTAAAGTTTAAAATTTTCAGCTGCGTTTGCATTGTCCCTTTAAATGGCCAGTTAGAGCAATGTGGCTGCCTGGATATCTGCTCAGCAATAGAGGTTGCTTAATAGACTCCTCTATTTCCACACGGCTAAGCACTGTGCTGCGCAGTGTCTGCCGTAACTTTGCAGTCTCCTATCTTGGAATCAGTGTTTGCAGGTCCTAGCTAGTCAATTCGCTAATATACATTGCTGGGCCATCACTGAGCAAACCGCTAGCTGGTTAAAACACTAAGTTCACAATCTGCCACCCGACATGTTTCGCCAGGGATCTGGCGTCTTCAGGGGTTTGGGCAGTAACTGTGAAGGGGGCGGGGTCCGGTCTTTATAACCTCCCTTTCGATGTCAAAATGCTCCTGACTAATATGTATCTCTTTTGTTGCTACCTGTATCATTTTAGCCAATCCAAGTTAGCTTCTTAGGACCTTCGGCTATTATGTTGCCTCCCACAATTCCTATTGTCCAATAGGTGCCGTCTCTGTGAGTGCGCTTGCGTTCTCACTTTACTGCGTACCTGATGAACAGATGGTAGTGCGCATGTCAGGGTACTTTGTCTTCACAGCGGGCATCCTGATTACTGCGCATGCGTGTAGTGATTGCAGTTAGCTCTCTCCCCGTTATTCGCGCTTGCGCACTTGTATTATAGAGGCATATCGTAGTAGGGTGTATACTTCCACTACGCATGCCTGGGAACTTTGGTAAGTGGGGAGACCTTGCATGAGCTGTGTAAAGGGACAATGCAAACGCAGCTGAAAATTTTAAACTTTAAGTGTGTTATAGGTAGGAATGATTTTAGGGATGCAAAATAAATGTTATATATTAAATATAAAATTCTAGCACGTGTTAATCTAGAGACAACTAATGGTCTTATATGACCAATTGTAAATAAATATCTGTTCCGCACCGCACCTTCCGGATTTCACTTGAATGGGTCCGCATCCGTGATGCGGTGGGCACAAAGCCGGTGCACGCATATTACGGACCCACTGTTTGCAAGCCGAAATACAGGCATGGCCAGGCAACGGTCGTGTGCATGAGCCCTTAATGAGAGCACTAAACTAGTTTTCTACTGGCTAACACTTTTTCACACTTAACTTTTTCATGTGCTTGTCAAAAACACAGAACATGCACAAATCTTTCAATTATATCTTATCTGAGTGTAGGTACCATTTCTAGTTTTGGCTCACAATCACTGATGGTAATCACTAATCAAACACTAACCAAAACACTGACTGTGTGAAAGCATCTTAAAGGGTTATTGTAGTATGAAAATGGTGTTAATATGATATAGAAGAATAACACAGTAATCAACAAAATATGATTACTGTAAAACCAATTAAGCACTTGCCAAAAACATTTTCTTTTCTTCACTTTTTTTCCCTAGATGATAGACATGAACGACCCTTTTAGAGTATATAGAGCATTTTAAGAATTTTAGAGTATATAGAGCATTTTAAGAATTCAATACAATTATTATGGTCTTTGGCAGGGAAGCATGCAGATAAATGAAATAGCTTGGCTTCGATATATTGTGAGCATGAATATTTCAATTTGAGAACACAAAATTTCAATCAGCTTTAAATGCTGTAGAATGGATTTAGGAAACAAAATAGGATGTTCTTTTTCATTTTATAGATTAGCTCTAGAATATGATTTGTAGAATTTAGACTTTTCAATTGACCTCATTTAAAGAAACACAATATTGAAATGCCATCAGTTGCTAGAACAACATTTCTATGTATTTACAATACTTATTAACCCTTTCATGCTCAGTGATGTACTATTACGTCACAGAGGGTGACTTTGATTTCCACAATATACCTACTAGTGGGGCTGGGGACATTCCCTCAACAGATATTGACTCCACAGATACAGAAAAGGTACAAAATTTGATCAGTGACTTTAGGAGTAAGGGAAGAGGCAAAGGCAGATGAAATAGGAAGAAATGGCTCCAGAGATGGGAACGCCCAGATACCCCATCCTGCCAACAGGGTGTAATAACTGGTGGGACCACCCTCTGCATCTTCCTCCTCTTTTTTTAGAATCGGGGGGAGGGGGGGACATCTTTCCAAATCAACTCAGAGACAGGGAGCGGCAATATCCCAGAGAGCAGGAAAACATAAAAAATAATATATAATAATGAATTTATCATCCAGAGGAATCCAGGGTGTGTAATTAGGGTGTGGCTGTATAATTAGAAGAAGGTAAAAAGCCAGTCTTGAGGGCAGCCCAGTCCTTTGAATCTAGAGGAAACAAAACAGGCTGGAGTTTCATTACCTCAGAGGGGAGGGGATCGGGAGACCCTCCTCAAAAAACTGGAACTGAAATGGATTCATAGATCAGGCACCCTTGAACCAAAAGGACTCAACAGTGACTTTAATTTGAGCATTTTCTTCTAATGTTATTTATTCCCCTACTCTGTCTCTTACTAAACCTGTACTGTTTGGATAGACTAAATAGTTTTATAACATAAGTATAGTGCCCAACAACTGGTGATTGTTTTTATGTCTCACGCGATTCACCCCTCTATTTCTTCCTACAGGCAGCATCCACTGTGAGGCCCATATTTATTTTCTCCTCTTGGCTTGTCAATCCATATGCGCTCATCAGGACCATCATGAACCGATCCCTCAATTATTCCTATTTTTCAATGGCCAGCACCGGTTATGGATACACTAGGGGTGAGTCTCATTTTCTTAGGTTGGCCTAGGGGGCTAGTTTGCATGGTTGGGGTCTACGGCTTTCAACCCTGAAAACCGGAAGGTCACTTTTATGATCCATCCAGGGGGTTTATATATACACGTGACCCCTATTTACCCCATACTTGGATATAGTGTGGCCGAGCCCAGTTTATTGGGCTGTCCACACTGTATAGTAAAATGAAGGGGGAGTGTGAATGGTCACCTCGGTACTCCTATAAAAGACCGATGGTCAACCAAATGCTGACCATGATCCTGTAGAGATCGAGGTAGTGGGGGGACTTATGACATGACCAGTAGTCACCTCAATATCGACACTGGCTGATTGGGTTCCCCCTGAGTGTATACAAGCAACCTTGTGCCATTACCTATATACAAATAGGTAATGCCCACCACCCAGCTATAGTTGTCCATATAAGGTGTCTGATGTGCCGCAACTATTATATATACTGTAATTTTGTTCAGCTTTTTTGGAATTTGCGAGCGATCTGGTCCATTCATGCTCCTATAATATGTGAAGTCTGAAGGTGGAGCCTCGCTTTGCTGTATGTCTTAGGTGAGGAGCGTCTCCATTCCCTAGGAGATCGCCTTCTCTACCTGACAACAGCTGACGAGGGCAACATCAGTGACCTCTCTTCTTTTTCATTGGTTTCCTCGTGACACATGTGAGGGCACAACGCATGCGCTGTTCGAGCAGGAACACGCCAGGAATAGGCGCTGACAGTCTCCCAGAGTAGCGCAGGACCTCACAGGAATGCTGCATGTCTAACGTAAGTTATGTGATTTTTATATACATGAGAACACTGTTTACACTATAGGATATGTAATGTGGATATTCTTGGCAGTATACACCCACTTTGGGAGAGGTGATAGAGACTCCCACTACACAGTACACACTATTTATAGTACAATACTTCATTATGTTCACACTGCTTGAGAAAGGCCAACACCGGTTGAAACATTGCTGTGATTATGCTGCTTGAATAAATCAACAGAATTTTTTTTTCCACCTCATTAGCGAGTGCTGCGGATTTTTCCACTTTGTTACAGCTTAGCAACATCCCTAGCAACCAATAGAAAAGTTGTCTACCTCTTCACGATATAAATTAAGACACTCCTCAGCTGCCATTGTATGGAGTTTCATGTGAGAGAGAGAGGAGCTTGAATACTGTGCTGTGCTTTTTCAAATTACATTCCAAATCGCATATACTGTAAATAATCCTGATAGTTAGTGTTAGATAGTAATAGGGAATTATGTAGCTGAATAGCTGATAGGGTCCAGTGCAGGGTGTAGTGTAGGTTATTTAAACAATCAGTATAATGTTGTCAGACCTGATTAAAGTTGAAGTTGTATGTATTGCACTAAAATATTCAAATCAATAGTGGCGATTTGCGCGATCTTGAATACTTTGAAAAACTCTTTCTGCATATAAAACAGTGCTGTAATGTACAATTACTTACCATGATCAGGAGTTCATCACTATTTTGAAAGTTGCTGCCAACCAATTGTAAACAAATATCGACTAATAGTCTGTTACGATGGGAAAGCCATCATCCGATGAGTTTAAAAAGCTATTCCCAAGGGACAATACCTGAGGATCAGGAGGAACTGCTACACCATAAAGAACTTTAAATTACAAGCCAGGGATCAATGGGGTAGATTCTATAAAACAAAAAAAAAGCATACTCACCTCATCCGTCGTGGTCATCATGATTGAAGAAAACTCGTCAATTCTTGCAGACGCTGATGTGTGACATCACCACATTTTCACTGTGGAAGGACGCTATTACATCATCATTGATTATGTCATCGCACCCGTCCAGCATGATGACGTCATCATGTCAGGGCACACAAGAAATGGCGCATTTTCTTCAATCAAAATGGCCGCAATCATATGAATGAGATATATTTTTTTTAACCCCTGATTAACCTCCTGATAGGCTGAATGTGACTCGCTGTTTCCCATCATTGCGCCCACTCCATACAATGAAATGTGATAATCAAATTTATTTTCAAAGTTTGGTGAAGCAGCCAAATCAAATTTTATAAAACTTCACTCATCACTAATTATAAGCACATTAAGCGTCATTAATGGCTAAGTTTCACGTGGATTATTCTTTGCAGTGAATTTATACGTCTTAGTGGGCTGTAATTGAAACTGTACCATAATAGTACATTATGGCTATGGTGTATGCTCATGAGCTGTGCCCGTGCCATCACTTCAAAAGGCAAGCTGTATTCTACAGTTGGCACCTGTCTGTTACTGCTGAGATTGGAGATATCTCCAATGCCAGCAGTTTAGCCAGCTGCTGGGAACAATGTTGTCCGAGTAGTAAGCCACTTTTACAGACTGACAATAATATGCACAAAACCAAAGATATTGTTAGGAAGCATTCTTTCCTGTATATTTACTTGTATATAAAGTACTGTAAAAAATTACACAGAAGAGGCACACTGATGCAACCTGTATATCAAATAATGAAGGACCTCATTCATATTGTGGTACAATTGTTCAGGTAGTGGGACTCCCACACTCATGAAGCCTATACACTAAGTGAAAGGGCTGCCAAAAATTACAAGGAACCGGCACTCCAATACCCCCTTTAATACACATAAAGGAGGGCATCATACACCCTTGAAAAATTATGATTGATGGCCTGCTGGTGACCCTCAAAAACATTACGGGCGAAGGCCTGCTGCTGATCTGACCATCTAAAACATTAGGGGTGGGGGTCTGCTGCATATCTGACTTTACAAAACATTAGGGGCAAGTGCCTGCTGCTGATCTGAGCATCAAAAAAATTATGGGCGAGTGCCTGCTGCTGAGCTGACCATTGAAAAAATGATGGGCAAGTGCCTGCTGCTTAACTAACCATTGAAAAAATTATATGTGAGGGCCTACTGGTGTGCTGACCCTGTAAAACATTATGGGCGAGGGCCTGCTGGTGAACTGACCCTCTAAAATATTGTAGGTGAGGGCCTGTTGGTGAGCTGACCATCTAAAACATTACATGTGAGGGCCTGCTGGTGAGCTGACCCTCTAAAAGATTGTAGGTGAGGCCCTGCAGGTGATCTGACCCTCTAAAAGATTGTAGGTGAGGGCCTGCTGATGAGCTGACCCTCTAAAACATTATGGGTGAGGGTCTGCTGGTGAGCTGACCTTCAAAAACATATGCGAGGGCCTGCAGGTGAGCTGACCCTCTAAAAGATTATAGGTGAGGGCCTGCTGGTAAGCTGACCTTCTAAAACATTACATGCAAGGGCCTGCAGGTGAGCTGACCCTCTAAAAGATTATAGGTGAGGGCCTGCTGGTGAGCTGGCCCTCTAAAATATTGTAGGTGAGGGCCTGCTGGTGAACTGAACCTGTAAAACATTATGGTTGAGGGCCTGCTGGTGAGCTGACCCTCAAAAACATTAAATGCAAAGTGTAATGGATCTCCTGGCACCCCGACTGGGTACCTCCATTAATGGATGCTCCTAGTGCTTCCCGAGGGCTGCAAGCACTCCGCTCGACACCATAACCACTACAGGAACCAGGAACAGGAACAGCTCTTACAAGAGCTAGGAGTTATAGCCAGGGGAGTATACAGCGTATAGCAATCCCCACACACATGAGACGAGGCTCTAAGGTGAATGTAAAACAGGAACTCTTTAATGGGTTATTTTTCAGCCTTTTATGCAGGTCTCCTAGCAAGGGACACTCCCCCTGGGGACCTTGTAGAAGACTGTGACAGTTTATTCGCCAATCACATGCATTTACAGAATTGAAACCTTCCCAGCAAATGTACACAAAACCCCCTTCCCTCTGTCTGTAATGCAATCAACAAAATACAATGGTCATTGTCTTTGACGCAATCAACAAAATACAATTACCAAAACACAATAGGCTCTGCCTGTGATACAATTACCAAACATAATAGGCTAACTTAATCACTCACAGGCAGAAAACACAAATTTTTCCCAAAACACAGAAAATGCCTCAAAACCCCACATATCTCCATAATTTATACATCCATGGATAGCTCTGATCTGGGTGAACAACATATCTAAAAATCACCCAGATCCGAGCATGGGTTCCCGAATTCCATGGAAGTCACATTTGGCCAACCGCAAGCATGGCTTTCCTGCCCACAACAGTTCCACAGATTTACGCTGTGTGGCCGGTCTGTCTTCTCCTTCAAAGTTAGTATATGGGCCATAATCCTCAGGTAAGAGGCTGGCAAACAGGCCCCTCCAAAACCCAGTGGCAAGGTTATTTTCGCCTCACAAGGGCCTGTAGGTGAGCTGACCCTCTAAAAGATTGTAGCTGAGGGCCTGATGGTGAGCTGACCCTGTAAAACATTATGGTTGAGGGCCTGCTGGTGAGCTGACCCTCAAAAACATTATATAAGAGGGCCTGTAGGTGAGCTGACCCTCTGAAAGATTGTAGGTGAGGACTTGCTGGTGAGCTGACTATCTAAAACATTATGGTTGAGGGCCTGCTGGTTAGCTGATCCTCTAAAACATTATATCCGAGGGCCTTCAGGTGATCTGACTTTCTAAAAGACTGTAGGTAAAGGCCTGCTTTTGAGCTGGCCCTCTAAAAGATTGTAGGTAAGGGCCTGCTGGTGAAATGACCCTCTAAAACATTATATGTGAGTGCCTAGAGGTAAGGTGGCCCTCTTTTAAAGATTCTAGGTGAGGACCTGCTGGTGAGCTGACCGTCTAAAACATTAAATGCGAGTGCCTGCAGGTGATCTCACCCTCTACAACATTAGTAGTGAGGGCAGACTAATAAGCATGTTGATATGATGGAAGAGGAGGTGGAGGAGCAAGAGAAAAGGAAGATTGAACCATATACCCTTTTTGTGGTGGAAGGGGAGCATGCGAATACAGTGTATTTAGTACATTATAAAAAAACACATTTAAAGTGCCTTTATATTCAGCAGCTTTCCTCTGGTGGAGTAGAGAAGTCAGGGGCAATCCAGGCCTTGTTCATTTTTATGAGTCAACCTGTCAGCATTTTTAGTTGACAGGTGGATGCGCTTATCATTTATTATGCCCCCAGCAGCACTAAATACCCGCTCTGACAAAACACTGGCGGCAGGGCAGGCCAGCACCTTCCAAAACTTTTCTCTCCTTGTGACACTAGGCCGCGCATCAGGTGAGAGTGCTGGGGGGGGGTCATGAAACGGTCCCAGGCCTTGGAGAGTGTTGCCTTGCTTCTGTTTGAAATGCTGTGTGTTCGCCTTGTCTCCACTCCTCGGTTGCCCAAGGAACTACGTACTCTGCTGCCAGTGGTGTCAGCTGGAAATTTTTGGAGCAATTTTTCCAAAAGGACCTTCTGGTATTGCACCATTTTGCTCATTCTCTCCACCACAGGAATGAAAGATGAGAAGTTCTCTTTGTAGCGGGGGTCAAGAAGGGTGAACAACCAGTAATCAGTGTTGTCCAAAATGCGTAAAACGTATGAATCATGGGAAAGGCAGCCTAGTCAGCCATGTGTGCAAGAGTCCCAACAGGTAAGACTTTGCTTTCGTCATTAGGAGGATGATTCTCAATCGCCTCATCGACTCCCCCCCCTTTGCCCATCCACGCTGATCAGATGGAATTAAACTTCCATGGGTACTACCCTCTGTAGCGGAGGCAACCGTCTCCTGCTCCTCCTCCTTCTCCTCATCATCATCCAATTTGTGCTGAGAAGACAAACTGAGGGTGGTCTGGCTATCACCCTGTGTAATGTCTTCCCCCATTTCCACCTCTTCCACATACAAAGCGTCGGCCTTAATTGTGAGCAGCGAACGTTTGAGTAGACACAGAAGTGGGATTGTTACGCTGACAACAGCATTATCGCCGCTCACCATCTGTGTTGATTCCTCATAGTTTCTTAAAACCTCACAGAGGTCAGACATCCATACTCACTCCTCGCTTGTGAAGAGCAGAATCTGACTGAAAGGCGACAACCATGTTGCAGCTGGTATTTCACTACTGCCCTCTGCTGCAACAGTCGGTGACCTGGCAATTTCAACCAGCGGAATCTGTCCATGACTTGCAGAAATAGGCACACAAATTGCGCACCTTCACCAGTAGCTCAGGCAAATTGGGGTAGGTTTTGAGAAACCGCTGAACCACTAAGTTGAAGACGTAGTGCTGGGCATGGGATGTGTGTGAGCTTCCTGAGCTCCAAAGCCGCCACCAAGTTACGGCCATTATCAGACACAACCATGCCTGGTTCTAGGTTGAGAGGCGAGAGCCACAGGTCAGTTTGGTCTCTTATCCCCTGCCACAGCTCTGCGGCGGTGTGCTGTTTGTCACCCAAGCAGATCAGTTTAAACACGGCCTGTTGAACCTTTCTCCACTGCAGGGCTACACTGCTTCCAGCTACCGACTGATGGCTGAATGGTGCTGCAAGAGGATAATTCTGAGGTGGAAGTGGAGGAGAAGGCAGAGGGGTAGAAGTGGCGGTTGGAGCCACTAACGTAGATGGAATTAGATGCCGCAATCCTTGGCATCGGTAGCACCTGTGCCATCCCAGGGTACGACTCGCTCCCGACCTCCACAACATTCACCCAGTGTGCCTTCAGGAAAATGTAGGGTCCCTGCCACAAGCACTTGTCCATTTGTCAGTGGTTAAGTTGACCTTCCCAGTAACTGCGTTGGTCAGGGCACGGTTGATGTTACGGGACACATGCTGGTGTAAGGCGGGGGACTGAGTAACGCGAGATGGCCGATGACATCAGGCTACGGAAGGCCTCAGTGTCCATAAATAGGGTTGAGCAAACCCGAACTGTAAGGTTTGGGTTCATACCGAACTTTCGGATTTTTGGACCTTGGACCCGAACCCGAACATTTCTGTAAAAGTTCGGGTTCGCTGTTCGGCGATTTCTTGGTGCTGTTTGAAAGGCTGCAGAGCAACCAATCAACAAGCGTTTAACTGTGTGCCCTTAGAAGCCATTAAATCCATGCCTACTAATGGCATGGCTGTGATTTGCCAGTGCAGCATGTCACCCAGCCTCTATATAAGCTGGAGTCACGTAGCGCTGCATGTCACTCTGCTGTTACTAGTGTAGGGAGAGGATGAGGGAGAGAATAGGACAGAATCTTTAATCAGAACTCCAATTGAACTCAGCAATCTACATAAATTTAGTTGTGTGGGTGCGGTGCTCAATCCTTTTACCCTGCCCTGAGCCCAGTGACAGAGAAAAATTACTTTTATCCATCTATTAGTTAGGTGGGCGGCGGCGGCCATTTTATGCAAGCTCAGTGCACCAGCACTGCATATGTCCTTTTGTGACATTCAAATCCAAGCTTGAAATACTGCAATAATAGTCTTGTTTAAAAAAAAAAAAAAAAACTTTTTGGGCAATATTCTACATCCTACAGCGTTCTATACTGCTGTCACATTCTGTTAGTAAAAAAAACACCCTTTTTGGGCAAAATACTTAATATTGCAGCCTTTCATCTTGGGCCTCTGCCGCATTATTCAGTGTGCAATTTAACCCTCCTCTTGTGTTAGGGTCAGAACCGACCCGTTTTCAGGTTTTGACTGTCTATAAGTATCACATAAATTTGTTTATTGCATCAAGATTTTTTTACTTTGTCAGGAACCTCTATTTAAACAATATAATAGAAAAAGAATCCTTTTCACTAAATTATAAAATACTGTGGTGAAAATTAAGACGTTTATGGTGTTAGGGTCAATTCTGACCCAGTTATAATATAGGATTATAGGACACTAATAAGTGCCAAAACTGAAATCATAAACACTCTCTCTGCTTAGTAACACTGACAGCCAATCACCTCTCAGCCCTGTGAGCTGTAGTTAGGGACGGGCCGATCTCTTTGCCTGCTTGTCTGCTTCTCTAAATAATGTAAATATTCTATTGAGGTTTATTTTACCATTTTTTAAATTTGAAAATGAGAGGTATGCTTTCAAAAGAAAGGTCTAAGGGGTCACACCAAAGATATTAAAATCAATCTTTTCAAGGATAAAGAAGCCTAACAAGGTAACCAAGAGGTAAGAAACAAATTGGATGATAAATAATTGTTCAGAGGGTATTTTATGGCTGATTTAAGACACGGGTCAAAACCGACCCGTTAACTTCATGGATAGTAACAGAAAGCAAACATAAGAGGAGGGTTAAGCTAGAAATACAACAATAATCATCTTGGTTTTAAAAAACATCCTTTTTGGGCAAAATATAAAATTTTACAGCCCTTGCTGCATCTGCACATGTCAAATCCAAGCGTTATATACTGCTGTCATATTCTGCTAGTAAAAAAACACCCTTTTTTGTGCAAAATACTTAATATTGCAGCCTTTGCTGCATCTGTCTGTCACGGCTGAGGATGGGGGAAACCCTCAGCCGTGAGGTGCCAGGTGTTTAAGTAGCTACTCGGCCATGAAGCCACAGGACAGGGAGCAGGTCACCTCCTACAGCGTCCCTACCCTGACCCTAACTCCTAACCTGCATGGGCCGACCTTTAAGGTAGGAGGGCCCATGCGCCGGAACCTCGGAGCCCTGTCTTACCCTCCGCAGATCCCTGAGCTAGGAGCTGGGTAAGGCAACCTACTCCTCCTTGACACGGAGGAGCAGGAGCCTCAATGGCCAAGCTGTTGGGAAAAGGGGAACAGAAACAGCAATACAGAAATGGCAGGTGAACAGACATTCACCAACCTGCCACAGCCCTGCTGACTGGATCCCTAAACAGACAGGGATCCAGAACCGTTATGCTGCACAAACACATATGAAAATCCCAACAGACAAACTTGCTACAACACACACATAAAGACATAGGCATACATAAAACTTTAACTAAAACCTATACTATGAACTCAAACTTAAACTAAAATGTGACATATGGTTTATGAACCACAAGGGTGGCTCTCACAGGCAGTTGGTATACACAGGAGGTTGCTCTCAGCAAGCATGCTGAAGCAATCTACTGAGCCCTGCCAAACACCAAGGCTATATAGGCCTAAGAGGCCACACCCAACAGTCAGACACACCCAGTGACATCACACACACTGGGAAGGGAGTTAACCCTTCCAGCACCAGGGAAGGGAAGACATCAACTAAAAGGAGACGTGCACACAATAACATAAAAAGCAAGTGCACACATACACACATCACACAAAACCGCATGCACAACGTAGCAAGCTGCAATGGCACAGCTCCGACTGCTACGCTGCCCATACACACTGTTGCCAGCGGCAACCACAGGTGAGGCAAATACCACAGCCCCAACCTGTGATTGAACACCAAAGAGGACCGCTGACAACCGCATGCGGTTCAGGAGTCACGGTCATAGCCATGGCCGTGACACTCCCACCCCTCAAAGCCCCCCCACAAATAAAAAAAAAAAACACGTGAGGGACTCACACAAGGGGATGGAAGAGGGGGACGTCCACTCTCAGACACGGTTCCCAAAATGTCACTGTCAGCTGCATCCTCTCCCAGCACACAACACAGCCAGTCCGACGAGGCCTGCAGCCCGCACCAGCGACACAGGGAGGAGAACCACAGAGAGTGAACGAGGGGACTCTCCACTCACGTCCCCACTCCAGTCGCTGCCAGCAGACACTCCTAACCAGCACGCAGCCGGACCACTTACGGAGTGCTGCCAGCAGACGACCAGAGATGGGAACATGGAGAGGAACGAGGGATCCCCAACACGGACACGGAAGGTAAGGTGGCAGGGAATAAGCCACCAACCGTGCCGTTAACGGAGAACCCCCAGGAACGCTCTCCCTCCGGAGAACGCGCATGCAGACCACAAGGGTATGGCACTGCATGCTGCACCCTCTTTCGAAGGTATGCATACCGCATACCAGACACACACCACGTGTAGTAAAATCAGGGGGACGCCACACGAGGCAACGGTGAAGGGATGGCGGGGAAACGCCACTCACCGCGCCATCAGAGGCGAAACCCCCAGAACGCTCTCCCTACGAAGAGCGCACATGTACCCATTCACAGACGGCGGTACATGCTACACCCTCTTTCGAGGGAAGACCATGTGAGGAGCCTTTGTGGTTCATACTGTCACGGCTGAGGATGGGGGAAATCCTCAGCCGTGCGATGCCAGTTGATGTTTTGGCTGCTCGGCCAGGACAACAGGATTAGGGAGCAGGTCACCTCCTAAAGCGTCCCTAACCTGACCCTAACTCCTAGCTGCATGGGCCGACCTTTAAGGTAGGAGGACCCATGCTCCGGAACCTCGGATCCCTAACTCACCCTCCGACCGGTCCCTGGACTAGGAGTCAAGGTAAGACGGCCTGTTCCTACTGTACACGGAGGAACAGGGGTCTCACTGGCCAAGCTGCAGGAAAAAGGGGAACACAAACAAACTTACGGATATGGCAGGTGAACTATCCGAGTTCCACCTACCTGCCACAGCCCTGCTGACTGGATCCCTGTGCAAACAGGAATCCAGATCCATAAGCTGCACTAAACAACATAGGACAGGAAAACATCAAATAGACATCACACATAAACTTAACATAAACTAAAATGTGACATATGGTTTATGAACCACAAGGGTGGCTCTCACAGGCAGTTGGTATACACAGGAGGTTGCTATCAGCAAGCATGCTGAAGCAACCTACTGAGCCCTGCCAAACACCAAGGCTATATAGGCCTAAGAGGCCACACCCAACAGTCAGACACACCCAGTGACATCACACACACTGGGAAGGGAGTTAACCCTTCCAGCACCAGGGAAGGGAAGACATCAACTAAAAGGAGACGTGCACACAATAACATAAAAAGCAAGTGCACACATACACACATCACACAAAACCGCATGCACAACGTAGCAAGCTGCAATGGCACAGCTCCGACTGCTACGCTGCCCATACACACTGTTGCCAGCGGCAACCACAGGTGAGGCAAATACCACAGCCCCAACCTGTGATTGAACACCAAAGAGGACCGCTGACAACCGCATGCGGTTCAGGAGTCACGGTCATAGCCATGGCCGTGACACTGTCATTGTGAGATACAACCTTTACATACTGTTGTTTTATTGTGCTAATAAAAATACACCCATTTTGGTCAAAAATCTTAATTTGCGGCCTAGTCTGCATCTGTACGTGTGAGATACACCCTTTTGATACTCTTGTCTGCTATTAAAAAAACACCCATTTTGGGCAAAAAACTTAATTTTGCAGCCTTTGCTGCATATGTCATTGTGAGATACACCCTTTAGATACTGTTGTTCTATTGTGCTATTAAAAAAAAACACCCATTTTGGGCAAAAATCTAAAATTGTGGTCTATTCTACATCTGTACGTGTGAGATACACCATTTAGATACTATTGTTCTATTCTGCTATTAGAAAAACACCCATTTTGGGCAAAAATCTTAAATTGCTGCCTAGTCTACATATGTACGTGTGAGATACTCCATTTAGATACTGTTGTTCTATTCTGGTATTAAAAAACAAAATACCCTTTTAGGGCAAAAATCTTAGTTTTGCAGCCTTTGCTGCATATGTCATTGTGAGATACACCCTTTAGATACTGTTAATCTATGCTGCTATTAAAAAAAACACCCATTTAGGGCAAGATCCTAAATTTTAGAAATATGAGGAGAGCGTCAAATAAGGGATGTGGCCCCAGTCGTGGTGCTGCTGGTGGAGCTCCTGTTGCAGGGAGAGGACGTGGTCGTTCTGTGCCAGCTACATGCACAAGTGAAACACCTTCCTCAGGTGCGAGTAGGCGACAGAATCTGCAGTGGTATTTGGTCGTGCCTAATGCGGCTCTACGAATGGTGAGGCCAGAACAAGTACAGGCGATAGTAGATTGGGTTGCTGACAGTGGCTCCAGATCCTTCACATTGTCTCCCACCCAGTCTCTTGCTGAAAGATCAGAGTTAGCACCTGCAGCCGATGTCCATCAGTCTTTCACTCACCCCCTTGCACACAACACAGGTGCGCCGCAGAAGGGGAGGTTACATGTACAATCAGGAGGCAAGCTATATGCATAGCAACCTTGCTGGGGCTTTCGAAAGTGTGCAGACCAACAAGGAGGGCAGGGGTGTAGACTGGGTGGAAGATGATGTGGAAGACGATGAGGTCCTCGACCCCACATGGAATCAAGGTCATGCGAGTGACCTGTGTAGTTCGGAGGAAGAGGAGGCCGTGGTCGCACAGAGCCACCAGCACAGCAGAAGAGGGAGCAGGGTGCAAAAGCGAAGCGGCCGTCCCCTAGACAGTATGCCTGCTACTGCCCACCACAGCAAGGGACCGAGCACACCAAAGCCAGCTCCAAGGAGTTCCCTGGCGTGGCAGTTCTTCACACAATGTGCTGACGACAAGACACGAGTGGTTTGCACGCTGTGCATTCAGAGCCAGAAGCGAGGCATAAACGTTCTCAACCTGAGCACAACCTGCATGACCAGGCATCTAAGTGCAAAGCACAAGCTGCAGTGGAGTAGACACCTCAAAAACCAAGAAAGATCTCTGGCTCCTACTGCTTCCTCTTCTGCTGCAGTCTCGGCTTCCTTATACACCTCTGGAGTGACAGTGCCACCTGCCCCCCCGCCCCCGCCGCAAACAGAGGATCTGCCAGCAACACCACCATCTGGGTCACCAAGCATCTCCACAATGTCCCACGGAAGCGTTCAGCTCTCCATCTCCCAAACACTGGAGTGGAAGAGGAAGTATCCCCCTACCCACCCGCGATCCCTGGCCCTGAATGCCAGCATTTCAAAATTACTGGCCTTTGAAATGCTGTCATTCCGTCAGGTGGAGACTGAGAGTTTTAAAAGCCTTGGCTGTGGCTGTCCCACAGTATGTCGTGCCCAGCTGCCACTACTTTTCCAGGCGTGCCATCCCTTCCCTGCACAACCAAGTGGGGGACAAAATCAGGTGTGCACTGTGCAACGCCTTTCGTGGCAAGGTGCACCTCACTAAGGATACGTGGATCAGTAGGCATGGTCAGGGACATTATATCTCCATAACAGCACACTGGGTAAATGCAGTGGCAGCTGGGCCTGAGGCGGATAGCAGTTTGCTGCATGTCCTTCCACCACCGAGGATTGCAGGGTGCTTCAGTTTGCCTCCTGTTGCTTCCTCCTCCTACTCCGCTTCCTCATCCTCTACTGGCTCCTCATCCGGTCAGTGTTACCACAGCCAGGGGTAAACGACAGCAGGCAGTTTTAAAACTTATCTGTTTGGGGGACAAACCCCACACCGCGCAGGAGCTGTGGACGGGCCTTGAACAACAGACCGATGAGAGGTTGGTGCCAGTGAGCCTCAAGTCTGGCCTGGTGTTGTGCGATAATTGGCAAAATCTCGTAGCAGGTCTGGGACTAGCCGGTTGGACACATATCCCTTGCCTGGTGCATGTGCTGAATGTGGTGGTGAAGATATTCCTTAAAAATTACCCCAATATGTCAGAGCGCTCGGCTTTCTCACCCTGCTGCTGCTCGCCTGTCAGCGCTGAAGCGTAACTTTGGCCTTCCCACTCACCGCCTCATATGTGATGTGCCCACAAGGGGGAACTCCACCTTGCACATGCTGGCCAGACTGTGCGAGCAGAAGCAGGCGATAGCGGAGTTTCAGCTGCAGCACACACGGGTGAGTCGCTCTGCGGAACAGCACCACTTCACCACCAATGACTGGGCCTCCATGCGAGACACGTGTTCCTTGTTGCGCTGTTTCAAGTACTCCACCAACATGGCCAGTGCCGATAACGCCCTTCTCAGCGTTACTATCCCACTTCTATGCCTCCTTGAAAAAAACGCTGCTGGCAATGATGGAAGAGGATGTGGCACAGGAGGAGGAAGAGGGATCATTTCATAAGGTTTCCTGCCAGTCATTCACAAGTGGCTCCGAGGGTGGGTTCCTGCACCCACAAACGCCAGGTACACAATTGTCCAGCCAGGGCACAATTCTAGATTATGACGAGGTGGAGGATGAGGAGGAGGAGATGGAGGAGGAGGAACCATGCTCACAGCAGGGTGGCACCCAGACCAGCTCATGGCCATCACTGGTGCGTGGCTGGGGGGATACAGAGGACACAGACGATACACCTCCCACAGAGGACAGCTTTTCATTGCCTCTGGGCAGCCTCGCACACATAAGCGATTACATGCTGCAGTGTCTCTGCAACGACCGCCGAGTTGCCCACATTCTAACTTTTGCTGATTACTTGGTGGCCATGCTGCTGGATCCCCATTATAAGGACAACGTACAGTCCTTAATTCAGTCACTAGAGCCTGATCGTAAGATGCGTGAGTACAAGCGCGCGCTAGTAGACGCACTGCTGTTGGCATTCCCACCTGACAGCGGGGGCACAGTGAAAGCACAATGGCGAAGGCAGAGGAGGAGGAGGAAGAGGTCGCCAACGCAGCTGGGGCACCGCCAGAACCTCAGAAGGCAGGTTTAGCATGGCCAAAATGTGGAAAAGCTTTGTCAGCACGCCACAACAACCAGCACCACCAGCTGATATGGAATGTCTTAGCAGGAGGCAGCATTTCACCAACATGGTGGAGCAGTATGTGTGCACATGCCTACACGTACTGAATGACGGGTCTGCCCCTTTTAACTTCTGGGTCTCCAAATTGGGAACAAGGGGAACAAGGCCTGAGCTTGCCCTTTACACCTTTGAGGTGCTGGCCTGCCCTGCAGCCAGTGTATTATCTGAACGTGTGTTTACAACAGCAGGGAGCGTTATCACAGACAAGTGCAGCCGCCTGTCCACAGCCAATGTGGACAAACTCACGTTTATTAAAATAAACCAGGCATGGATCCCACAGGACTTGTCCGTACCTTGTGCAGAAAAGACATGTATACCGGCCTTAACCAGCCATTGTTATACTACAGCGCAATTGCTCATTCTTGTAGTTTGGATATTTCACACTCTTTTTGAGTGTATCCTAATAAATAAAAATATATAAAGAAATTATTAAATTTAAAAACCAGTGTTGGCTACCTCGTCCTCCTCCACCGCTGCTTCCACCTACACTGCTACATCAACCGACTCCTGAAACTCCTACTTCATTTGGACCTCCACCTCATATATCAAGTTTTTTTTGTTTATTTGTACACATTTTATTTTATGTCATTTCACAGATTTGTCTGTTACATTTTCGGGTGAAATTTAGCAATTTTTGGGTGTGATATACCCATGCTCTACCTAGTAGACAGGTAAAAAAAAAATCAATAATTTGACTGTTACATTTTCGGTTGAAATTCAACAATTTTTGGGTGTGATATACCACTGCTATACCTAGTAGACAGGTAAAAAATATTCAATAATTTGTCTGTTACATTTTCGGATGAAATTCACCAATTGTTGGCTGTGATCTACCCCTGCTCTAGGTAATTTTTCTATTACATTCTTTGGTTGACATTTTACAATTTTTGCCGTGAATAAACCCCTGCTCCGCATAGTGACAAGGACCAAAATTTTTAAAAATATTCTGTTCTATTGGTGGGTGACATTAAACCATTTCTGGCGATGAAAAACCCCTGCTCTGCATAGGCGACAGGGACTTAAATTTCTTAAATTCGTCTTTAATTGGCCCTTTCATTCGATCCCTCTGCTTTAATAACTTGTCCCACAATTACGCTTCGTCCCATTGCAGCCATTGACCTCCCTTGGATGAGGTCTCCCTTTCTCATGCTGCCTCTCTGGCGTGGAACCCTGATTCGCCAATAACCATGATCAACATGGTAGGCTCAGAAAAGAACATCAAAACTTGATTGAGAAGATATCCAAATGGATGGTTGACGTCACAGGGACGTGTGATCAGGCAGAAGTTATCTAGAGTCAACAAAGCGGCAGCAGGGCCTCTCCTGGCTAACGTTTCCAAATCCAAAATACTCTAGTGACATTCCCTATAATTTTTTATTAATCATTCCAATAACAGGGCATCTTAAGAGTCCTGTATTGTTATTTATCATCACTACCTTCCCGAGTCGGAAGTGGGTAATTGCCGCACGCCCCCTCCTTAACTTGGAAGCTTATGCTTCAATACTTTGTCCCAAATTTCTGCTCGATTACATTTAATTTAATCCATTGACTTCCCTTGGATGTGATTCCCTGCCACCCGTGATCACCATAGTAAGCGCATAAAAGAACATCGAAAGTTGATAGAGAAGATATCCAATTGGATTGTGGACATCACGGGGACGTGCGACATGGTGGAGCAGTATGTGTGCACACGCCTACACGTACTGGATGATGGGTCTGCCCCCTTCAACTTCTGGGCCTGGCTTGCCCTTTACGCATTTACAATTCTTTTGTCGTACGCACTTTCCTCAAAAAAGCGCCAGACTGCAGAAAACCTACCCCTAGGCAAGGGAGATTTCCGCAAGGGTGTACTCCGTGGAACTGTTGCGGGCCTGTTTGGTGTGGCCCGCCTTCTCCCTTTTGCCACCCCACTGCCTCTTCCAGCCTATTGTGGTGCGGCGGATCCCTCCCCCTCTGTACTGCTGTCCTGCGCTCGGCTTGCCACCTTCCCAGGTTGGGTCAGTGACTTCATCGTCCACCACCTCCTCTTCCACTCACTCTAGTCATCCTCCTGACTTGTTGACCTAACAACAACCTCAGTTATTGACAACTATGTATCATCCTCATCATGAACCTCTTGAGACACTAATTGCGGTTGACTTATTGGCAACTGTGTCTCATCATCATCATTCACCTCGTGAAACACTAATTGCCATCTCACACCGTAATATTCTTGTGACTGTGGATGCTTAGGAGTTTGGGAACAGGGTACAATATCTCATGTCCCTCTTCAAGCTGGCTTGGCAAGATGCCCAAATGAAAGAATGGCGCTGAAAAGAGCTCCTCTGAATATCTGAGTGTGGGATCACTTGTTTGGCAAGACTCTCCATGGTGGGAGGAAGGAGGATCAGTGTAAGAATTGTGTTGAGCAGACTCTTGGCTACTGAGTCTGGACTTGGTGGAAGACAGGGTAGTGCCTAACCGACTGGAAGCATTATCTGCTGCAATACAAGCGACCACCTGGTCGCACTGGTCTGACTTTGAAAGCGTTGTCCTGCACTGCCCTGCAAACTGGGACATGAAGTTAGGTATCATGGATGATTGTTTTTCTTGTGCTCTGGAAGCAGGCACAGTTTAAACGTCCCCAGGGCCACGGCCTTTGCGTGCACCATCAGCATCACAGTCACTTCCCTGTCCCTTACTGCTCACCTTCTTCATATTAAATGTTATATATTCTTGAAAGTATGTCACACGTACATTAGCGTGGGATTTGTAAGTGTATGCGCAAAAAAATAAAAAAAGGTATTTGGGATGCACACACGTTACACAGGAGAAATACTGCAGATAATGTAGCTGATGTCAGCAGCGGCTAATATAAAATTACAGAAAATGTCACAGGTATTTCAGTTGTGGAAACGTTACACAGGAGATGTACCCCAGGTAATGTCACTGTCCGCAACGGACACCGTGTATGGAAAAAGTACACTGGATGTCACTGATATTTTTGGGATGCGCACACATTACACAGGAGATGTAGAGCAGATAATGTCGCTGTCTGCAGCAACCTAACTATTGCACGCTATTTAGCGCAGGATGCGCTAAAAATAGATATTGCTGCTGCCACACTCAACAATAGTCCTTTAAATGACTTTTAGGTCTGTAAATTTTTGTAACAATTTACAGCAGGTTGCGCTAAAAATATATATTGCTGCTGCCACATACAACAATAGTCCTTAAAAGAACTTTTGGGTCTCTTATACAGAAAAAAAAAGATTTCACTCCCTACACTAGCTCTCACTCCCTGCACAGCTCTCCCTGACTAAGGCCTCTTTCACACTGGCGTGTGCGGCCCATTGCCGTATTGCGGCCCAGCAAAATGCGGGCCACAATACACGAGCACAGTCCGTGGGGCAGCATCAGCGGATCCGATCCAGCCGTTCCGCAAAAAGATAGGACATGTTCAATCTTTTTGTTGAACGGAAGTACGGGACGAAACCCCACGGAAGCACTCCGTAGTGCTTCCGTAGGGTTCCATTCCGTGGTTCCGTTCTGCACCATTCCGCATCTCTGGATTTTCGGACCCATTCAAGTGAATGGGTCCGCATCCGTGATGTGGAATGCCCACGGAACGGCACCCGTTTATTGCGGATACGCAAATGCTACAGCATTACAGTGAAAATCAGTACTTAGCTGTACGTTTATTGGCTGTGCAGCAGCCAACAAACGTGCGTGGAGAAGACTCGAGCATTGCGCTTGAGCACATGCGGTATTTGGCCAAATACCGTCATGTGCCAAGTATCAAGATGGTGTTCAGCCAAGCATGCTCTATCAACACTAATTATAGTGTATAGTACAAGCAAACAAAATATTCAGCTTCAAGACCGCTAACAGAACTGAAAACATGGGAAAATAATTAAATAGTTATTAGACAGCTCTTTCATTCCAGCTTTTTGTTATTGGGTTGCAAGTGTTTAGTGATGAGCAGGATAGGCAATATTCGAATTTGCGAAATTTCGCAAATTTTTGGCCGAATATTTGCCATAAATTCTCAAATTTGAGAATTCTCCAGTCATTATTTTCTTGATAGCGAAAATCGGCAATGTAATATATTTGCGATTAGAATATACGCGATCAACACCAAGGGGTAGGCAACTTTCCTATTGGTTGCTAGGTATGTTGCTAAGTGCTGATATTCGTGATAAATTTGAATATTCGCACTCAACACTGCAAATGTTATGTTGGAAAGCCATTATTGACTTATATCTTAGAATCTTCTTCAGTACGACAAGACGTATATACGCATTTCACTTCTGCAGTTATTTCTGTTGAAAGCGTATACTGGTTTATTCCAGTAAAACAAGAACAATATATAAGCACTGCACAGTTGCAGTTATTTCTGGTGAAAACATAAAGGGGCGTATTTCAGTCCTACCAGAAAAAAATAGAAACAAACAAAGGCAGCTCTCACCTGTGTGTCCTTGTCTTGAGTCCGGACATAGCGTCTGGATGCGCTATCAGTTGAACCTCAGAAAAAACATTTTAGGTCCAGCTCCAATGTTTAAGGTATAAATCTTTATTCAAGTGGTTTTAAAATATTCCAATACACAGGTACACTTATGTTACGCGTTTCAGGACCATGTCCTTCCTCATGACACAACATTACTCAAAAGAGTGCACTTTATATGCCGCACCTACACCTGACCATGAAATCAGGAAATAGCGTGGCTCTGACATACTCAGTGCAATCAGGTTCACATGCAGTAATTTACTAAAAAAGCATATATCAGACATGCATTATATAATAGAATAAAACTATGTGCACTTCATTACTAGAGTTGAGCGAACACCTGGATGTTCGGGTTCGAGAAGTTCGGCCGAACTTCCCGGAAATGTTCGGGTTCGGGATCCGAACCCGACCCGATCTTCGTCCCGAACCCCATTGAAGTCAATGGGGACCCGAACTTTTCGGCACTAAAAAGGCTGTAAAACAGCCCAGGAAAGAGCTAGAGGGCTGCAAAAGGCAGCAACATGTAGGTAAATCCCCTGCAAACAATTGTGGATAGGGAAATGAATTAAAATTAAAATAAAAAAAATAAAAATTAACCAATATCAATTGGACAGAGGTCCCATAGCAGAGAATCTGGCTTCACGTCAGCAGAGAATCAGTCTCTTCATGCCATAGCAGAGAATCTGGCTTCATGTCAGCAGAGAATCAGTCTTCATGTCATAGCAGAGAATCAGGCTTCACGTCACCCACAACTGGAACAGGCCACTGTCACATATTTAGGCCCAGGCACCCAGGCAGAGGAGAAAGGTCCCGTAACAGAGAATCTGGCTTCATGTCAGCACAGAATCAGTCTTCATGTTATAGCAGAGAATCAGGCTTCACGTCACCCACCACTGGAACAGGCCACTGTCACATATTTAGGCCCAGGCACCCAGACAGAGGAGAGGTTCATTCAACTTTGGGTTGCCCCGCAATATAATGGTAAAATGAAAATAAAAATAGGATTGAATGAGGAAGTGCCCTGGAGTACAATAATATATTGTTAAGGGGAGGTAGTTAATGTCTAATCTGCACAAGGGATGGACAGGTCCTGTGGGATCCATGCCTGGTTCATTTTTATGAACGTCAGCTTGACTACATTGGCTGTAGACAGGCGGCTGCGTTTGTCTGTAATGACGCCCCCTGCCGTGCTGAATACACGTTCAGACAAAACGCTGGCCGCCGGGCAGGCCAGCACCTCCAAGGCATAAAAGGCTAGCTCTGGCCACGTGGACAATTTGGAGACCCAGAAGTTGAATGGGGCCGAACCATCAGTCAGTACGTGGAGGGGTGTGCACAGGTACTGTTCCACCATCTTATTGAAATGTTGCCTCCTGCTAACACGTTCCGTATCAGGTGGTGGTGCAGTTAGCTGTGGCGTGGTGACAAAACTTTTCCACATCTCTGCCATGCTAACCCTGCCCTCAGAGGAGGTGGGCGTGACACAGCTGCGTTGGCGACCTCTTGTACCTCCTCTGCCTTCGCCTTGGGCTTCCACTTGTTCCCCTGTGACATTTGGGAATGCTCTCAGTAGCGCGTCTACCAACGTGCGCTTGAACTCGCGCATCTTCCTATCACGCTCCAGTGCATGAAGTAAGGTGGGCATATTGTCTTTGTACCGTGGATCCAGCAGGGTGGCAACCCAGTAGTCCGCACACGTTAAAATGTGGGCAACTCTGCTGTCATTGCGCAGGCACTGCAGCATGTAGTCGCTCATGTGTGCCAGGCTGCCCAGAGGTAAGGACAAGCTGTCCTCTCTGGGAGGCGTATCGTCATCGTCCTGCGTTTCCCCCCCAGCCACGCACCAGTGATGGGCCTAAGCTGCGTTGGGTGCCAGCCCGCTGTGAACCTGCTTCATCCTCATCCTCCTCCACCTCCTCCTCATCCTCGTCCTCCTCGTCCTCCAGTAGTGGGCCCTGTCTGGCCACATTTGTACCTGGCCTCTGCTGTTGCAAAAAACCTCCCTCTGAGTCACTTCGAAGAGACTGACCTGAAAGTGCTAAAAATGACCCCTCTTCCTCCTCCTCCTCCTGGGCCACCTCCTCTTCCATCATCGCCCTAAGTGTTTTCTCAAGGAGACATAGAAGTGGTATTGTAACGCTGATAATGGCGTCATCGCCACTGGCCATGTTGGTGGAGTACTCGAAACAGCGCAACAGGGCACACAGGTCTCGCATGGAGGCCCAGTCATCGGTGGTGAAGTGGGGCTGATCCGCAGTGCGACTGACCCGTGCGTGCTGCAGCTGAAACTCCACTATGGCCTGCTGCTGCTCGCACAGTCTGTCCAGCATGTGCAAGGTGGAGTTCCACCTGGTGGGCACGTCGCATATGAGGCGGTGAGCTGGAAGGCCGAAGTTACGCTGTAGCGCAGACAGGCGAGCAGCGGCAGGGTGTGAACGCCGAAAGCGCGAACAGACGGCCCGCACTTTATGCAGCAGCTCTGACATGTTGGGGTAGTTGTGAATGAACTTCTGCACCACAAAATTCAGCACATGCGCCAGGCAAGGGATGTGCGTCAAACCGGCTAGTCCCAGAGCTGCAACGAGGTTTCACCCATTATCGCACACCACCAGGCCGGGCTTGAGGCTCACCGGCAGCAACCACTCGTCGGTCTGTTGTTCTATACCCCGCCACAACTCCTGTGCGGTGTGGGGCCTGTCCCCCAAACATATGAGTTTCAGAACGGCCTGCTGACGTTTACCCCGGGCTGTGCTGAAGTTGGTGGTGAAGGTGTGTGGCTGACTGGATGAGCAGGTGGAAGAAGAGGAGGAGGAAGCTGAGTAGGAGGAGGAGGAGACAGGAGGCAAAGAATGTTGCCCTGCGATCCTTGGCGGCGGAAGGACGTGCGCCAAACAGCTCTCCGCCTGGGGCCCAGCCGCCACTACATTTACCCAGTGTGCAGTTAGGGAGATATAGCATCCCTGGCCGTGCTTACTGGTCCACGTATCTGTGGTTAGGTGGACCTTGCCACAGATGGCGTTGCGCAGTGCACACTTGATTTTATCAAATACTTTGTTGTGCAGGGAAGGCACGGCTCTCTTGGAGAAGTAGTGCCGGCTGGGAACAACATACTGTGGGACAGCAAGCGACATGAGCTGTTTGAAGCTGTCTGTCTCCACCAGCCTAAATGACAGCATTTCATAAGCCAGTAGTTTAGAAATGCTGGCATTGAGGGCCAGGGATCGAGGGTGGCTAGGTGGGAATTTACGCTTTCTCTCAAATGTTTGTGAGATGGAGAGCTGAACGCTGCCGTGTGACATGGTTGAGATGCTTGGTGACGCAGGTGGTGGTGTTGGTGGTACATCCCATGTTTTCTGGGCGGCAAGTGCCAACGTCCCTTCAGAGGCGGAGGAAGAGGCCAAGGCGGCGGCAGCAGCAGAAGAGGCCGAGGCGGCAGCAGCAGAAGAGGTAGCAGGGGGAGCCTGAGTGACTTCCTTGTTTTTAAGGTGTTTACTCCACTGCAGTTCATGCTTTGCATGCAGGTGCCTGGTCATGCAGGTTGTGCTAAGGTTCAGAACGTTAATGCCTCGCTTCAGGCTCTGATGGCACAGCGTGCAAACCACTCGGGTCTTGTCGTCAGCACATTGTTTGAAGAAGTGCCATGCCAGGGAACTCCTTGAAGCTGCCTTTGGGGTGCTCGGTCCCAGATGGCGGCGGTCAGTAGCAGGCGGAGTCTCTTGGCGGCAGGTGTTCTGATTTTGCCCACTGCTCCCTCTTTGTCTTTTGCTACGCTGTTGGCTCGGTCTCACCACTGCCTCTTCCTCCGAACTGTGAAAGTCAGTGGCACGACCTTCATTCCATGTGGGGTCTAGGACCTCATCGTCCCCTGCATCGTCTTCCACCCAGTCTTGATCCCTGACCTCCTGTTCAGTCTGCACACTGCAGAAAGACGCAGCAGTTGGCACCTGTGTTTCATCATCATCAGAGACGTGCTGAGGTGGTATTCCCATGTCCTCATCATCAGGAAACATAAGTGGTTGTGCGTTAGTGCATTCTATCTCTTCCACCCCTGGGGAAGGGCTAGGTGGATGCCCATGGGAAACCCTGGCAGCAGAGTCTTCAAACAGCATAAGAGACTGCTGCATAACTTGAGGCTCAGACAGTTTCCCTGATATGCATGGGGGTGATGTGACAGACTGATGGGCTTGGTTTTCATGCGCCATCTGTGCGCTTTCTGCAGAAGACTGGGTGGGAGATAATGTGAACGTGCTGGATGCACTGTCGGCCACCCAATTGACTAATGCCTGTACCTGCTCAGGCCTTACCATCCTTAGAACGGCATTGGGCCCCACCAAATACCCCTGTAAATTCTGGCGGCTACTGGGACCTGAGGTAGTTGGTACACTAGGACGTGTGGCTGTGGCAGAATGGCCACGTCCTCTCCCAGCACCAGAGGGTCCACTAACACCACCACGACCATGTCCACGTCCGCGTCCCTTACTAGATGTTTTCCTCATTGTTACCGTTCACCACAATAAGAAAAATATTATTCGGGCCAATGTATTGAATTAAAATTCAGGCCTTTTTTTACAGACACCTAACACTGTCTGGCTATCTATTTAGGTACCGTATTACACTAATACAGGCACACCAGTACTGACAGATTTAGCTGAATATAAATGTGAGGCCTATTTTTTAGGCGCTGTGTGACAGGTATACGTTTAATCACAGAATTAGACTTGTATCTGCACTGTAGCGTGTGTGTTAAGTTTTTCAGAATGACCCTATCAGCACCTTGAATCTAATATACCCTTTTAGGGATAGATTTAAAGTAGGTCTGATACAGCAGAAACCACTAATTTTGAGAAATGCAAATTTGGGAATTGTTTTTTAACCCAGAACAAAAACTGTGCTTTTACGGTCACTAAAAATAACTTGACCAGCTAAAACAGTACTGATTTGGAGGAATATAAATGTGAGGCCTATTTTTTAGGAGCTGGGTGACAGGCTCAACTTGCCCCTGATGTAGTATATGGCCAAAAAATAACCACACTATTGATGGTTAAATGCACTTGGGTGACACAGGCTCAGCCTGCACCTGATGTAGTATATGGCCAAAAAATAACCACACTATTGATGGTTAAATGCACTTGATGAAAGCTTGACCCTGATGTAGGATATAGCAAAAAATAACCACACTATTGATGGTTAAATGCACTTGGGTGACACAGGCTCAGCCTGCACCTGATGTAGTATATGGCCAAAAAATAACCACACTATTGATGGTTAAATGCACTTGATGAAAGCTTGACCCTGATGTAGGATATAGCAAAAAATAACCACACTATTGATGGCTAAATGCACTTGGGTGACACAGGCTCAGCCTGCACCTGATGTAGTATATGGCTAAAAAATAACCACACTATTGATGGTTAAATGCACTTGATGAAAGCTTGACCCTGATGTAGGATATAGCAAAAAATAACCACACTATTGATGGTTAAATGCACTTGGTGGTAGCTTGTGCTGGCGCACCACAAGCCACAAAATGGCCGCCGATCACCCCAGAAAAAAGTGACTGAAAAACGCTCTAGGCAGCCTAAAAACACTGAGCAATTGAATAGAAGCAGTTTAATGATCCACAGCTGTAGATCGATCACTGAATGAAGTCTTTTGGAGGAGTTAATCTGCCTAATCTCGCCCTAACATCGCAGCTGCAACCTCTCCCTACGCTTGTATCAGCAGAGTGACGTGCAGCGCTACGTGACCCAAGCTTATATAGAGGCTGGGTCACATGCTGCACTGGCCAATCACAGCCATGCCAATAGTAGGCATGGCTGTGATGGCCTCTTGGGGCAAGTAGTATGACGCTTGTTGATTGGCTGCTTTGCAGCCTTTCAAAAAGCGCCAAGAAAGCGCCGAACACCGAACCCGAACCCGGTTTTTACGAAAATGTTCGGGTTCGGGTCCGTGTCACGGACACCTCAAAATTCGGTACGAACCCGAACTATACAGTTCGTGTTCGCTCATCCCTACCGAAGAATTCTTTCCTTGGTGAAGAAAACACCCTTAACAACAGTTGGCCAAATCAAGAACACTATCCAGGAGGTAGGTGTATGTGTGTCAAAGTCAACAATCAAGAGAAGACTTCAGATAAAACATCGGACAAATAGAAGCGCTTCTTTTCTACGAACTTTTACACCACCTCTGATATCCAAGACTCGACCGTACAGCCGGGAACCAAATTTACCTGAACACGCGGGACTCCGAGCTGACACCTCCAGGCCCACGCAGGGTATCGTACTTGGACAGTGAACTATCATGGCCGGAGTCATCTACAGGAGGGAGGTAAAACAGGTCGGATACTGACCGCTCCGTGGGACGCCACGTAGTAGTGGAGGTATAGACTGACAAAATGAAAAAAGGAAACTAAAGCAAGGAATTACTAAATTAAAAACAAAAGAAGGAAGGTATATGGTAGAAGATAAAGAACTAGCTTACTGCCTTAATGAATACTTCTGTTCAAAGGAAAATGAAGGACCTCATTTAAGAAGGAAGACTAATGAATCTTATGATGCATGTGTCTTTTCAGAGGAAGAGGTTCTAATTCAGCTGTCTAAAATTAATACAAATAAGTCACAGGGGCCTGATGGGATACACCCAAAGCTATTAAAAGAGCTTAGCGGCGAACTAGCAAAACCATTAACAGATTTATTTAACCAATCACTGGTAACAGGAGTTGTCCCAGAAGATTGGAAATTAGCAAATGTGCCCATTCACAAGAAAGGTAGTAGGGAGGAATCGGACAACTAAAGGCCAGTAAGCCTGACATCAATAGTGGGGAAATTAATGGAAACCATACTTAAGGAGAGGATTGTGGAACATCTAAAAGCCCATGGATTGAAAGATGAAAAACAGAATGGGTTTACTTCAGGGAGATCACGTCAAACTAATCTTATTGATTTTTTTGATTGGGTGACTAAAATAATATTTGGCGGAGGTGCAGTAGACATCACTTATCTAGACTTTAGTAAGACTTTTGATACTGTCCCACATAGAAGGCTTATCAATAAATTGCAGTCTTTGTGAGTGGACTCCCATATTGTTGAATGGATTAGGCAGTGGCTGAGGGACAGACAACAGAGGGTTGTAGTTAATGGAGTATATTCAGACCATGGTCTTGTTACCAGTGGGGTACCTCAGGGATCTGTTCTGGGACCCATATTGTTTAATATCTTTATCAGCAAAATTGCAGAAGGCCTCGATGGTAAGGTGTGTCTTTTTGATCATGACACAAAGATTTGTGCCAGGGATACACCAAATGGAAAATGGAAAAGGATTTAGGAAAACTAGAGGAATGGTCAGAAATCTGGCAACTAAAATTTTATGTTGATAAGTGCAAGATAATGCAACTGGGGCGTAAAAACCCAATAGCAGAATATAAAATCAGTGATAGGCTGAGTTCACACGGGCGTTGCAGGAAAATGTGCGGGTGCGTCACGGGAACACCCGCAATTTTTCCGTTCAAGTGCAAAACATTGTAATGCGCTTTGCACTCGCGTGAGAAAAATCGTGCATGTTTGGTACCCAAACCCGAACTTCACAGACATTCTGAATACAGAATGCATAGTAAAATAGCGCTGGAGGGGTTTGTTGTGCTTTTTCATAAGTGTAAACAGTTATATCTACTTATTTTAGTTATAATGGGTATTCATTGCCTTTAAGAGCAATGATGATTTTATATTCACTGTTTTGTATGGATTTTCATGTAGGCCGAAGTAAGTCCATGAGAAGATTACTGTGCTGTTCAAAAGCTAGTGTTATAGTAACAATATATTATACATTTAGAAAGTTAGAAGATACACCGCACCTGCAGATTCTGAGGCTTCATTGTTTTTCATATCTGAACATGAATTTCACAGTGTGAGAATTGTCTAGATGTTCCTCAAAGTATACATTCATGTATCAAAGTTTGTCCCTCGGCCCTGAGACAAGGCCTCTAGACGTCAGAGGTGTAGTAGTGAAAATATCAGGTATGTATGAGTTAACCCTTAATGGTATGATGCCTATTGTTTATACAACAGTGCCACCTAGAAATGAGCAGTTAATACTACATCAGTAGCAAAAGTGCATTCTGGGTAGTATTATGATGTCAGGCTCCTTATCAATGCACACACCCATCCAACAATGATTGGAAGTTCCAAACTCGGAGGGTGTGTTCATCTGATAGGTTTTGGGTTAAGAAACCAGTTACCAGGAAAAAGAAAAAAAACAAAGAAACATTTGGATTATAGATCTCTGGAGAAGCATTTGGATTATCAGGAAAAACTCTTGAGAGCTGGCTGCCCCAAGACTCTGCACATCACTTGTCCCTTGGGTAATGTATATTTTTGTTTTATGTAGTATTGATCTAAATTAATTGGCTTGATACTTAGTCAGTTACCCGCTCATTTGCGGACGTGTAACGTTAGCAGCTACATCAGTATTGTCTCTGATTTCAGTTACGATGCATATAACTGAATAAAGGGGATAATATTGGATAAACTCTGTCGGGAATCTTAGTACTCCCTAGTTTGATATCAAGCCAATAATTTATACGTCTTGTTGCAATACTACCCCATATCTGAGATTGGTCATCATTTTTTTTTTTTGGTAGGAGCAAGGGCTCGTATCTGTCATCTTCTTGATTGAGTTTTTCTGCATAATCCATTGATTGTATCTATCTCACAAATTTAAAGCTGTATTGCATAATATTCTTGTGTTGGTTGAGTTTTGTTTTGTTGGCATCATATAGTGGTGAATTCTGGGTACTGCATATCATTGTATATTATTGAAATTTACGTTGATAAATTTTTGATTGTAAACTATTGTATAATAAACCATTTATATTTTTGCATAGACGCTGTACCCTGTTTTACTGATTGCACAAAATAATCAGGTTCTTGATCGAACTCGTTTTTAGATGATTATGTCCATCTCCTGGATCAATATCGTTTGCATAATTTTTCTTTTGATCCGTTAATTTTTTTAAAATCTTTATATAAAGCATTTGCTTTATATACCCGACAGGTTAAAAAAAATAAAAAAAAAATTAAACTCACCTTAGTCCAGTTGATCGCGCAGTCCGGCTTCTTGTCTGTCTCCTTTGTTGAACAGGACCTGTGGTGAGCATTCATTTCAGGAACAGGACCTGTGGTGACGTCACTCCCGTCATCACATGATCCATCACATGATCCATCACCATGGTAAAAGATCATGTGATGGATCATGTGATGACCGGAGTGACGTCACCACAGGTCCTTTACCTGCAATGAATGCTCACCACAGGTCCTGCTCAGCAAAGGAGACAGAAGGAGATGCCGCCATCGCGATCAAGTGGATTAAGGTGAGTTCAATTAATTTTTATATTTTTTTTAACCCCTCCAGCACTATTTTACTATGCATTCTGTATTCAGAATGCTATTATTTTCGCTTATAACCATGTTATAAAGGAAAATAATAATGATCTGGTCTCCATCTCGATCGTCTCCTAGCAACCGTGCGTGAAAATCACACCGCATCCGCACTTGCTTGCGGATGCTTGCGATTTTCACGCAACCCAATTCACTTCTATGGGGCCTGCGTTGCGTGAAAAACGCAGAATATAGAGCATGCTGCGATTTTCACACAACGCATAAGTGATGCGTGAAAATCACCGCTCATGTGAACAGCCCCATAGAAATGAATGGGTCGGGATTCAGTGCGGGTGCAATACGTTCACCTACCGCATTGCACCCGCGCGGAAATCTCGCCCGTGTGAACGCAGCCATACAGTCCTAACCTCAGTATCTGAGGAAATGGATTTAGGGGTCATTATTTCAGAAGACTTAGGCCCCTTTCCCGCACTAAATACCGACCCATTCATTTCTATGGGGCTGTTCACATGAGCGGTGATTTTCATGCTTCACTTGTGCGTTGCGTGAAAATCGCAACATGCTCCTCTTTGTGCGTTTTTCACGTAACGCAGGCCCCATAGAAATGAATGGGGTTGCGTGAAAATCACAAGCATCCGCAAGCAAGTGCGGATGCGGTGCGATTTTCACGCACGGTTGCTAAGAGACGATCGGGATGGAGACCCGATCATTATTATTTTCCCTTATAACATGGTTATAAGGGAAAATAATAGCATTTTGAATACAGAATGCATAGTAAAACATCGCTGGAGGGGTTAAAAAAAAATATAAAAAAATTTAACTCACCTTAGTCCACTTGTTCGCGGCCCGGCATCTCCTTCTGGCTTCATCTGATCTCTGTGCAGCAACAGGACCTTTGGTGACGTCATTCCGGTCATCACATGATCCATCACATGATCTTTTGCCATGGTGATGGATCATGTGATGACCAGAATGACGTCACCAAAGGTCCTGTTGCTGCACAGAGATCAGATGAAGCCAGAAGGAGATGCCGGGCAGCGAACAAGTGGACTAAGGTGAGTTAAATTTTTATTTTTTAACCCCTCCAGCGATGTTTTACTATGCATTCTATATTCAGAATGCTATTATTTTCCGTTATAACCATGTTATAAGGGAAAATAATACTATCTACAGAACACCGATCCCAAGCCCGAACTTCTGTGAAGAAGTTCGATTTTGGGTACCAAACACGCACGATTTTTCTCACGCGAGTGCAAAACGCATTATAATGTTTTGCACTCGTGCGGGAAAAATCGTGGGTGTTCCCGTAACGCACCCGCACATTTTCCCGCAACGCCCGTGTGAAAGAGGCCTTAGGCCTCTTTCACACGAGCGTGACGGATTAGGTCCGGATGCGTTCAGGGTTATCAATAAATTGCAGTCTTTGTGAGTGGACTCCCATATTGTTGAATGGATTAGGCAGTGGCTGAGGGACAGACAACAGAGGGTTGTAGTTAATGGACTATATTCAGACCATGGTCTTGTTACCAGTGGGGTACCTCAGGGATCTGTTCTGGGACCCATATTGTTTAATATCTTTATCAGCAAAATTGCAGAAGGCCTCGATGGTAAGGTGTGTCTTTTTGATCATGACACAAAGATTTGTGCCAGGGATACACCAAATGGAAAATGGAAAAGAATTTAGGAAAACTAGAGGAATGGTCAGAAATCTGGCAACTAAAATTTTATGTTGATAAGTGCAAGATAATGCACCTGGGGCGTAAAAACCCAATAGCAGAATATAAAATCAGTGATAGGCTGAGTTCACACGGGCGTTGCAGGAAAATGTGCGGGTGCGTCACGGGAACACCCGCAATTTTTCCGTTCAAGTGCAAAACATTGTAATGCGCTTTGCACTCGCGTGAGAAAAATCGTGCATGTTTGGTACCCAAACCCGAACTTCACAGACATTCTGAATACAGAATGCATAGTAAAATAGCGCTGGAGGGGTTTGTTGTGCTTTTTCATAAGTGTAAACAGTTATATCTACTTATTTTAGTTATAATGGGTATTCATTGCCTTTAAGAGCAATGATGATTTTATATTCACTGTTTTGTATGGATTTTCATGTAGGCCGAAGTAAGTCCATGAGAAGATTACTGTGCTGTTCAAAAGCTAGTGTTATAGTAACAATATATTATACATTTAGAAAGTTAGAAGATACACCGCACCTGCAGATTCTGAGGCTTCATTGTTTTTCATATCTGAACATGAATTTCACAGTGTGAGAATTGTCTAGATGTTCCTCAAAGTATACATTCATGTATCAAAGTTTGTCCCTCGGCCCTGAGACAAGGCCTCTAGACGTCAGAGGTGTAGTAGTTAAAATATCAGGCATGTATGAGTTAACCCTTAATGGTATGATGCCTATTGTTTATACAACAGTGCCACCTAGATATGAGCAGTTGATACTACATCAGTAGCAAAAGTGCATTCTGGGTAGTATTATGACGTCAGGCTCCTTATCAATGCACACACCCATCCAACAATGATTGGAAGTTCCAAACTCGGAGGGTGTGTTCACCTGATAAGTTTTGGGTTAAGAAACCAGTTACCAGGAAAAAGAAAAAAAACGGAAAAAAAAAAACAAACAAACAAAGAAACATTTGGATTATAGATCTCTGGAGAATCATTTGGATTATCAGGAAAAACTCTTGAGAGCTGGCTGCCCCAAGACTCTGCACATCACTTGTCCCTTGGGTAATGTATATTTTTGTTTTATGTAGTATTGATCTAAATTAATTGGCTTGATACTTAGTCAGTTACCCGCTCATTTGCGGACGTGTAACGTTAGCAGCTACATCAGTATTGTCTCTGATTTCAGTTACGATGCATATAACTGAATAAAGGGGATAATATTGGATAAACTCTGTCGGGAATCTTAGTACTCCCTAGTTTGATATCAAGCCAATAATTTATACGTCTTGTTGCAATACTACCCCATATCTGAGATTGGTCATCATTTTATTTTTTGGTAGGAGCAAGGGCTCGTATCTGTCATCTTCTTGATTGAGTTTTTCCGCATAATCCATTAATTGTATCTATCTCACAAATTTAAAGCTGTATTGCATAATATTCTTGTGTTGGTTGAGTATTGTTTTGTTGGCATCATATAGTGGTGAATTCTGGGTACTGCATATCATTGTATATTATTGAAATTTACGTTGATAAATTTTTGATTGTAAACTATTGTATAATAAACCATTTATATTTTTGCATAGACGCTGTACCCTGTTTTACTGATTGCACAAAATAATCAGGTTCTTGATCGAACTCGTTTTTAGATGATTATGTCCATCTCCTGGATCAATATCGTTTGCATAATTTTTCTTTTGATCCGTAAATTTTTTTAAAATCTTTATATAAAGCATTTGCTTTATATACCCGACAGGTTAAAAAAAAATAAAAAAAAATTAAACTCACCTTAGTCCAGTTGATCGCGCAGTCCGGCTTCTTGTCTGTCTCCTTTGTTGAACAGGACCTGTGGTGAGCATTCATTACAGGAACAGGACCTGTGGTGACGTCACTCCCGTCATCACATGATCCATCACATGATCCATCACCATGGTAAAAGATCATGTGATGGATCATGTGATGACCGGAGTGACGTCACCACAGGTCCTTTACCTGCAATGAATGCTCACCACAGGTCCTGCTCAGCAAAGGAGACAGAAGGAGATGCCGGCATCGCGATCAAGTGGATTAAGGTGAGTTCAATTATTTTTTATATTTTTTTTAACCCCTCCAGCACTATTTTACTATGCATTCTGTATTCAGAATGCTATTATTTTCCCTTATAACCATGTTATAAGGGAAAATAATAATGATCGGGTCTCCATCCCGATCGTCTCCTAGCAACCGTGCGCGAAAATAACACCGCATCCGCACTTGCTTGCGGATGCTTGCGATTTTCACGCAACCCAATTCACTTCTATGGGGCCTGCGTTGCGTGAAAAACGCAGAATATAGAGCATGCTGCGATTTTTTTTACACAACGCATAAGTGATGCGTGAAAATCACCGCTCATGTGAACAGCCCCATAGAAATTAATGGGTCGGGATTCAGTGCGGGTGCAACACGTTTACCTACCGCATTGCACCCGTGCGGAAATCTCGCCCGTGTGAACGCAGCCATACAGTCCTAACCTCAGCATCTGAGGAAATGAATTTAGGGGTCATTATTTCAGAAGACTTAGGCCCCTTTCCCGCACTGAATACCGACCCATTCATTTCTATGGGGCTGTTCACATGAGCGGTGATTTTCATGCTTCACTTGTGCGTTTGCGTGAAAATCGCAACATGCTCCTCTTTGTGCGTTTTTCACGTAACGCAGGCCCCATTGAAATGAATGGGGTTGCGTGAAAATCGCAAGCATCCGCAAGCAAGTGCGGATGCGGTGCGATTTTCACGCACGGTTGCTAAGAGACGATCGGGATGGAGACCCTATCATTATTATTTTCCCTTATAACATGGTTATAAGGGAAAATAATAGCATTCTGAATACAGAATGCATAGTAAAACATCTCTGGAGGGGTTAAAAAAATATATAAAAAAATTTTATCTCACCTTAGTCCACTTGTTCGCGGCCCGGCATCTCCTTCTGGTTTCATCTGATCTCTGTGCAGCAACAGGACCTTTGGTGACGTCATTCCGGTCATCACATGATCCATCACATGATCTTTTGCCATGGTGATGGATCATGTGATGACCGGAATGACGTCACCAAAGGTCCTGTTGCTGCACAGAGATCAGATGAAGCCAGAAGGAGATGCCGGGCCGCGAACAAGTGGACTAAGGTGAGTTAAATTTTTATTTTTTAACCCCTCCAGCGATGTTTTACTATGCATTCTGTATTCAGAATGCTATTATTTTCCCTTATAACCATGTTATAAGGGAAAATGATACTATCTACAGAACACCGATCCCAAGCCCGAACTTCTGTGAAGAAGTTCGGGTTTGGGTACCAAACACGCGTGATTTTTCTCACGCGAGTGCAAAACGCATTACAATGTTTTGCACTCGTGCGGAAAAATCGCGGGTGTTCCCGTAACGCACCCGCACATTTTCCCGCAACGCCCATGTGAAAGAGGCCTTAGGCCTCTTTTACACGAGCGTGACGGATTAGGTCCGGATGCGTTCAGGGTGCATTCAGTGAAACTCGCACTATTTTGCAAGCAAGTTCAGTCAGTTTTGTCTGCGATTGCGTTCAGTTGTTCAGTTTTTTCTGCGCGGTTGCAATGCGTTTTGATGCGTTTTTCACGCGCGTGATAAAAAACTGAAGGTTTACAAACAACATCTCTTAGGAACCATCAGTGAAAAACGCATCGCACCCGCACTTGCTTGCGAATGCAATGCGTTTTTCACGCAGCCCCATTGACTTCTATGGAGCCAGGGCTGCGTGAAAAACGCAGAATATAGAACATGCTGCGATTTTCACACAACGCAGAACTGATGCGTGAAAAACAACTCTCATGTACACAGACCCATTGAAATTAATGGGTCAGGATTCAGTGCGGGTGCTATGCGTTCATGTCACGCATTGCACCCGCGCGGAAAACTCGCTCGTGTGAAAGGGGCCTTAGGCCCCTTTCACACGAGCGAGTATTCCGCGCGGATGCGATGCGTGAGGTGAACGCATTGCACCCGCACTGAATACCGACCCATTAATTTCTATGGGGCTGTTCACATGAGCGGTGATTTTCACGCATCACTTGTGCGTTGCGTGAAAATCGCAGCATGCTCTATATTCTGCGTTTTTCACGCAACGCAGGCCCCATAGAAGTGATTGGGGTTGCGTGAAAATCGCAAGCATCCGCAAGCAAGTGCGGATGTAGTGCGATTTTCACGCATGGTTGCTAGGTGACAGTCTATTCACTGTATTATTTTCCCTTATAACATGGTTATAAGGGAAAATAATAGCATTCTGAATACAGAATGCATAGTACAATAGCGCTGGAGGGGTTAAAAAAAATAAAAAAAATTAACTCACCTTCTCCTCTTGTTCGCGTAGTTCCCGGTCTCTTCTTTACTTCTTTAATGATGAACTACCGGCTAGGACCTGTGGTGACGTTAGATCACATGCTCCAATCACATGGTCCATCACCACGGTGATGGACCATGTGATTGGAGCATGTGATCTGACGTCACCAAAGGTCCTTTAGCCCACAGCTCATCATTAAAGAAGTAAAGAAGAGACCGGGAACTACGCGAACAAGAGGAGAAGGTGAGTTAATTTTTTTTATTTTTTTTTAACCCTCAGTTGATCACCTACTAAGCATTCTGTATTCAGAATGCTATTATTTTCCCTTATAACCATGTTATAAGGGAAAATAATAACATCTACACAACACCTAACCCAAGCCCGAACTTCTGTGAAGAAGTTCGGGTTTGGGTACCAAACATGCGTGATTTTTCTCACGCGAGTGCAAAATGCATTACAATGTTTTGCACTCGCGCGGAAAAATCGCGGGTGTTCCCGCAACACACCAGCACATTTTCCCGCAACGCCCGTGTGAAAGAGGCCTTGAAGGTAGGCAGACAATGTCATAGAGCAGTAGGAAATGCTAGCAGAATGCTTGGGTGTATAGGGAGCGGCATTACCAGTAGAAAGAGGGAGCTGCTCATGCCGCTCTACAGAGCACTAGTGAGACCTCATTTGGAGTATAGAAACTTTTAAATACATAAAGGGAATCAACAAGGTAAAAGAGGAGAGAATATTTAAAAGAAGAAAAACTGCTACAAGATGACATAGTTTTAAATTAGAGGGGCAAAGGTTTAAAAGTGATATCAGGAAGTATTACTTTACTGAGAGAGTAGTGGATGCATGGAATAGCCTTCCTGCAGAAGTGGTAGCTGCAAATACAGTGAAGGAGTTTAAGCATGCATGGGATAGGCATAAGGCCATCCTTCATATAAGATAGGGCCAGGGGCTATCCATAGTACTCAGTATATTGGGCAGACTAGATGGGCCAAATGTTTCTTATCTGCCGACAAATTCTATGTTTCTATGTTTCTAACTACTATCGATTTTTATCGTTCGATTTACATTATCCAAATTATTTTTTTACAAGCACCTAGTATCTATTCTCTCAAAGTATCTTATACTGACTCAACTGCTTATTCAAATCAATACTGTCTACTACAGCTATATGAACTGTGGATTTTGCCTGCTAAATATCGAACGAGATGCCCATCCAAATCCCATCCATAGGCCTCAAGAATTGGGACTATAATTTATGCCATTGCGAATTTATGTTGGTGTGCGTTTTTAATTGCGATTTTTATTTATACGATTTTACCAATGCAATTTATTATATGCGTTCTTATCTGCAATTGTATACATGATATTAACATGATATTACTGTATGAACCATCACATATGCATTACATATTTTTTATTTTGCAAATAAATTGTATTTTCTATTTACACTAACGCATGGTGTCAAAGGTTGAGTGCCATTCACTACATTCTATATTCAATTTTTGTTCCCTCTTTTGACTGGGTGGGTTAATACGTGACCAGAGCACCTATCCATACTTTTAGTTGGGTAAGCCTCTATTCCTTCTTCTTTCTATAAAACATACGCCCTCACTATACCCGCACAGCGCATTTCCTGTAGTGCGGATGCACGCTTTATCCTGAGAACATTTCTCCTTTCTCACCCCAAGTCAACAAAAATTCTAGTGCATACCCTTGTCATCTCTTGCCTTGACTACAGCAACATTTTCCATTGTGGCCTCCCATCTAGCACTCTCATTCCCCTCTAATCTATTCTCGACACTGCTGCCCGGTTAATCCACCTCTCCTCTTGTTTCTCCTCTGCCTCGCTCCTCTGCCAATCCCTTCACTGGTTCCACATTGCCCAGGTAATTCAGTTTAAAATACTAATACATATAAGGCCATCCACAACCATCCCCCTCCTTACATCTCTGACTGGCTTTCTCGATACATCCCCACACATAATCTCTGATCCGCACATAACCTACTGTACTTCTCCGTTCTCTTCTCATCTGTTGTTCACACAATCGAATACAAGATTTCTCTGGTGCCTCTCATACTCTGGAACTCCCTACCCCAGCACACTCCTCCAACATTCAAACCTTCAAAAGTAACCTGAAAACCCACCTCTTCAACTCAAACCCACCTGCTACCAACTGCAATAAGCATGCTGTCACCACACAGCCAAATGAGCAACATTTACCCTCACCTACTGTGTTCTTCCCCATTACTGGGTCCTCTCCGCCTATGTACCAGTCTATGTACCAGTCTGTTAATAGTTTATTTTTTATTGTATTTTTATATTACTGTATGTATTTGTAATCCCATCTTGATGTACAGAACCATGTAATTAATGGTGCTTTCAAAGAAATAATAATAATAATAATAATAATAATAATAATATTTAATTACTTTAACCCCTTAAGGACACAGCCTTTTTTCACCTTAGGACCAGGCCATTTTTTGCAAATCTGACCAGTGTCACTTTAAGTGCTAATAACTTTAAAACGCTTTGACTTATCCAGGCCATTCTGAGATAGTTTTTTCGTCACATATTGTACTTCATGACACTGGTAAAATGAAGTCAAAAAAATTATACCCCTCAAGGTATTGAAAACTGATTTTGCATACGTTGTTAACACTTTAGGTGTTGCACAAGAGTTATTGGCAAATGGGGAGGAAATTTGAGAATTTCATTTTTTTGTCTAATTTTTAATTTTAACCCATTTTTTCAACTAACATAGCAAGGGTTAACAGCCAAACAAGACTGTATCTTTATTGCACTGACTCTGCCGTTTACAGAAACACCCAATATGTGGCCGTAAACTACTGTACGGCCACACGGCGAGCGTAGAGTGAAAGGTGCGCCGTTTGGTTTTTGGAAGGCTGATTTTTATGGAATGGTTTATTTACACCATGTCCCATTTGAAGCCCCCTGATGTACCCCTAGAGTATAAACTCCATAAAAGTGACCCCATCTAAGAAACTACACCCCTCAAGGTATTCAAAACTGATTTTAAAAACGTCGTTAACGCTTTAGGTGTTGAACAAGAGTTATTGGCAAATGGCGATGAAATTTGAGAATTTTATTTTTTTGCCTAATTTTCCATTTTAACCCATTTTTTACACTAACAAAGCAAGGGTTAACAGCCAAACAAGACTGTATCTTTATTGCCCTGACTCTGCTGTTTACAGAAACACCCCATATGTGGCCGTAAACTACTGTACGGCCACACAGCGGGTGCATAGAGTGAAAGGTGCGCCGTTTGGTTTTTGGAGGGCTGATTTTGCTGGACTGTTTTTTTGACACCATGTCCCATTTGAAGCCCCCCTGAAGCACCCCTAGAGTAGAAACTCCATAAAAGTGACCCCATCTAAGAAACTACACCCCTCAAGATATTCAAAACTGATTTTACAAACTTTGTTAACCCTTTAGGTGTTGCACAAGATTTAATGGAAAATAGAGATACAATTTCAAAATGTCACTTTTTTGGCAAATTTTCCATTTTAATATTTTTTTTCCAGTTACAAAGCAAGGGTTAACAGCCAAATAAAACTCATTATTTATGGCACTGATTCTGTAGTTTACAGAAACACCCCATATGTGGTCGTAAACCACTGTACGGGCACACGGCAGGGCGCAGAAGGAAAGGAATGCCATACGGTTTTTGAAAGGCAGGTTTTGCTGGACTGTTTTTTTTTACACCATGTCCCATTTGAAGCCCCCCTGATGCACCCCTAGAGTAGAAACTCCAAAAAACTGCCACCCTATCAGAAACGGGATAGGGTGGCAGTTTTGTTGTACTAGTTTAGGGTACATATGATTTTTGGTTGCTCTATATTACACTTTTTGTGCGGCAAGGTAACAAGAAATACCTTTTTTGGCACAGTTTTTTTTTTTGTTATTTACAACATTCATCTGACAGGTTAGATCATGTGGTAATTTTATAGAGCAGGTTGTCACGGACGCGGCGATACCTAATATGTATACAATTTTTATTATTTATGTAAGTTTTACACAATGATTTCATTTTTAAAACAAAAAAAAAGTTTTAGTGTCTCCATAGTCTAAGAGCCATAGTTTTTTCAGTTTTTGGGCAATTATCTTAAGTAGGGTCCCATTTTTTGCGAGATGAGATGACTTTGATTGTCACTATCTTGGGGTGCATGTGACTTTTTGATTGCTTGCTATTACACTTTTTGTGACATAAGATGACAAAAAATGGCATTTTTTACACGGTTTTTATTTTTATTTTTTTACGGTGGTCACCTGAGGGGTTAGGTCATGTGATATTTTTATAGAGCCGATCGATACGGACGCGGTGATACCTAATATGTATACTTTGTTTTATTTATGTAAGTTTTACACAATGATTTCATTTTTGAAACAAAAAAAATCATGTTTTAGTGTTTCCATAGTCTAAGAGCCATAGTTTTTTCAGTTTTTGGGCGATTATCTTGGGTAGGGTATGATTTTTGCGGGATGAGATGACGGTTTGATTGTTACAATTTTGGCGTACATGCAACTTTTTTGATCCCTTTTATTACCTTTTTTGGGAAGTAAGGTGGGCAAAATTTCAATTTCATCATAGTTTTTTATTTTTTATTTTTATGGCGTTTACCATTCGGGTAAAGTAACATGACCGTTTTATAGATCAGGTCGTTACGGACGCGGCGATACCTAATATGTGTAGTGTATTTAATTTTTTTAATTTTTATTCAGTGATAAATGTGTTTTTTTTTTAGCTTAACTTTTTTTTTACTTTTTTTTACTTTTTTTTGACCCAGACCCACTTGATTCTTGAAGATCCAGTGGGTCTGATGTCTGTATAATACAGTACAATACACTATATAGTGTTTTGTACTGTATTTTACACTTTGTCTGAACAGATTTATGCCTTTAGCACAGATCTGTTCAGCACCATGGACAGCAGGACGCCTGAGAAGGCGTCCTGTTGCCATGGGAACCTTCTCCGTCTGCTCAGTAGTGGCCAGAACTGCGCAGACGGGGAAGGGTAAGGACGAGGCTGTCGGGGGGCTGTCTGGGGGCTGTCTCACTCTCCATCGGGGGGCTGCAAAGGCACAGCAGCCCCCCGATGGGAGAGGGAGGGAGCTCCCTGAGCTGTTAACCTTTTCCATACAGCGGTCCGTACGGACCGCGGTATGGAAAGGGTTAAACGGCTGACATCGCATCGCAGGTGTCAGCCGTTTATAACAGGGTGTCAGCAATGTGCTGGCACCTTGGTATACCCACTAGACGCCAACGATTATTCAAGGGGAGGCGAGCGGGGGATCGCGATCCCGCCTGCCGCACCGCCCGCCTCCCGCACAGCCCGCACTGCCCGCAACCCTCCCCCTGCACCTCCCACCGGGCTAAAATCACTCAGGGGTGCAGGGGGGGGGGATACAGACATATTTTAGGAATACTAAAGTTTCTGATCCACGCGGTCAGGGACCGCGGGGATCAGAAACTACAGAAATCGCAGCAAACTGCAGGTCTGAATTGACCTGCGGTTTGCCGCGATCGCCGACATGGGTCACGGGACCCCCCCGCGCATTTAGCCTAGGTGCCTGCTCAATGATTTGAGCAGGCATCGGGTTCCGATCACTGCCAGCCACACGGCAGTGATCGAAAATACACAGGGCACCTGTACGCCCTATGTCCTTAAGGGGTTAAAGGGAGTCTTTCACCTAAAATCACCATTATACAACCCTAACATAAGGATCTCCATTACATTCCCCATATTGTAATGCTACCTTCCATATTGCTGTCCATTGCTGATTTTCTCAGAAAAACACTTTTATTCAACATGTTTATTAGCTTCTTTAGGTGCCCAGGGGTTACGTGCATGCGGCTGGTGCCCCGGCCCCTTTTCATATAAAACCCCTCCCCTTTCACCCATATGGCCCGCCCTAGGTTCTTCTGATTACGTCCTCCTCTTGAGAAATCCAGCGCTGTTCAACAGATTTGCCGATCCTGCGCACTTCATTCCCCATTATGGGCAGAGGCACAAGAGCGTTTAATGCGCATGTGCCACCCTGTACATCCCAATCTAGCCGGCTTTGTGTCTCTGCCCATAATGGGGAATGAAGTGCGCAGGCAATGGGCAATGGCCTCATGAATGCCGCCCCTGGGCACCTTCAGTAGCTAATTAACATATTGAATATAAACATATTTTTTTTTTTTCTGAGAAAATTGGCGATGGACAGCAATATGGAAGGTAGCATTCTAATATGGGGAATGTAATGGAGATCCTGATGTTAGTGTTCTACAATGGTGATTTTAGGTGAAAGACTCCCTTTAACCCCTTAAGGACCGGGCTCATTTTCACCTTAAGGACCAGGCCATTTTTTGCAAATCTGACCAGTGTCACTTTAAGTGCTCATAACTTTAAAACGCTTTGACTTATCCAGGCCATTCTGAGATTGTTTTTTCGTCACATATTGTACTTCATGACACTGGTAAAATGAAGTCAAAAAAATTTTTTTTTTTGCACAAAAAAATACCTAATTTACCAAAAATTTGAAAAAAATTAGCAAATTTCAAAGTTTCAGTTTCTCTACTTCTGTAATACATAGTAATACCCCAAAAAATTGTGATGACTTTACATTCCCCATATGTCTACTTCATGTTTGAATTGTTTTGGGAATGATATTTTATTTTTTGGGGATGTTATAAGGCTTAGAAGTTTAGAAGCAAATCTTGAAATTTTTCAGAAATTTACAAAAACTAAATTTTTAGCGACCAGTTCAGGTCTGAAGTCACTTTGCGAGGCTTACATAATAGAAACCACCCAAAAATGACCCCATCTAAGAAACTACACCCCTCAAGGTATTCAAAACTGATTTTGCATACATTGTTAACCCTTTAGGTGTTGCACAAGAGTTATTGGCAAATGGGGAGGAAATTTGAGAATTTCATATTTTTGTCAAATTTTTCATTTTAACCCATTTTTTCCACTAACAAAGCAAGGGTTAACAGCCAAACAAGATTGTATCTTTATTGCCCTGACTCTGCCGTTTACAGAAACACCCAATATGTGGCCGTAAACTACTGTACGGCCACACAGCGGGGCGTAGAGTGAAAGGTGCACCATATGGTTTTTGGAAGGCTGATTTTTATGGACTGGTTTTTTGACACCATGTCCCATTTGAAGCCCCCTGATGCACCCCAAGAGGAGAAACTCCCTAAAAGTGACCCCATCTAAGAAACTACACCCCTCAAGGTATTCAAAACTGATTTTACATACGTCGTTAACCCTTTAGGTGTTGCACAAGAGTTATTGGCAAATGGGGATGAAATTTGAGAATTTCATTTTTTTGCCTAATTTTCAATTTTAACCCATTTTTTCCACTAACAAAGCAAGGGTTAACAGCCAAACAAGATTGTATCTTTATTGCCCTGACTCTGCCGTTTACAGAAACACCCCATATGTGGCCGTAAACTACTGTACGGGCACACAGTAGGGCGTAGAGTGAAAGGTGCGCGGTTTGGTTTTTGGAAGCCAGATTTTGCTGGACTGGTTTTTTGACACCATGTCCCATTTGAAGCCCCCCTGATGCACCCCTAGAGTAGAAACTCCATAAAAGTGACCCCATCTAAGAAACTACACCCCTCAAGCTATTCAAAACTGATTTTACAAACTTTGTTAACCCTTTAGGTGTTGCACAAGATTTAATGGAAAATAGAGACACAATTTCAAAATTTCACATTTTTGGCAGATTTTCCATTTTAATATTTTTTTTCCAGTTACAAAGCAAGGGTTAACAGCCAAACACAACTCATTATTTATGGCCCTAATTCTGTAGTTTACAGAAACACCCCATATGTGGTCGTAAACCGCTGTACGGGCACACGGCAGGGCGCAGAAGGAAAGGAATTCCATACGGTTTTTGGAAGGCAGGTTTTGCTGGACTGTTTTTTTTGACACCATGTCCCATTTGAAGCCCCCCTGATGCACCCCTAGAGTAGAAACTCCAAAAAAGTGACCCCATTTTAGAAACTACGGGATAGGGTGGCAGTTTTGTTGGTACTAGTTTAGGGTACATATGATTTTTGGTTGCTCTATATTACACTTTTTGTGCAGCAAGGTAACAAGAAATAGCTTTTTTGGCACGTTTTTTTTTTTTGTTATTTACAACATTCATCTGACAGGTTAGATCATGTGGTCATTTTATAGAGCAGGTTGTCGCGGACGCGGCGATACCTAATATGTATACATTTTTTTTTATTTATGTAAGTTTTATACAATAACTTCATTTTTAAAACCAAAAAAATGTTTTAGTGTCTCCATATTCTAAGAGCCATAGTTTTTTCAGTTTTTGGGCGATTATCTTGAGTAGGGTCTCATTTTTTGCGGGATGAGATGACGGTTTGATTGGCACTATGTTGGGGTGCATATGATTTTTTGATCGCTTGCTATTACACTTTTTGTGACGTAAGATGGCAAAAAATGGCTTTTTTTACACTGTTTTTATTTTAATTTTTTTACGGTGGTCATCTGAGGGGTTAGGTCATGTGATATTTTTATAGAGCCGGTCGATACGGACGCGGCGATACCTAATATGTATACTTTTTTTTTATTTATGTAAGTTTTACAGAATGAGTTCATTTTTGAAAAAAAAAAATCATGTTTTAGTGTCTCCATAGTCTAAGAGCCATAGTTTTTTCAGCTTTTGGGCGATTATCTTGAGTAGGGTCTCATTTTTTGCGGGATGAGATGACGGTTTGATTGGTACTATTTTGGCGTACATGCGACTTTTTTGATCACTTTTATTACCTTTTTTGGGAAGTAAGGTGGGCAAAATTTCAATTTTCTCATAGTTTTTATTTTATTTTTTTTATGGCGTTCACCGTGCGGGGAAAGTAACATGACCATTTTATAGATCAGGTCGTTACGGACGCGGCGATACCTAATATGTGTAGTTTATTTTATTTTTTTAATTTTTATTCAGTGATAAATGTTTTTTTTTTTATCTTAACTTTTTTCACTTTTTTTTACATTTTTGTGACCCAGACCCACTTGGTTCTTGAAGATCCAGTGGGTCTGGTGTCTGTATAATACAGTACAGAACAATATATATTGTTCTGTACTGTATTTTACTTACACTGAACAGATCTGTGCTTTTAGCACAGATCTGTTCAGCACCATGGACAGCAGGACGCCTGAGCAGGCGTCCTGTTGCCATGGGAACCCTCCCCGTCTGCTCAGAACTTCGCAGACGGGGAAGGGTAAGGACGGGGCTGAGGGGGGCTCTCTGGGGGCTCTCTCCCTCTCCATCGGGGGGCTGCAAAGCCACAGCAGCCCCCCGATGGAGAGGGAGGGAGCTCCCTGACCAATGACAGTTAACTTTTTCCATACAGCGGTCCGTACGGACCGCGGTATGGAAAGGGTTAAACGGCTGACATCTTCACAGATGTCAGCCGTTTATACCAGGGTGCCAGCAATGTGCTGGCACCCTGGTATACCCACTAGAAGCCAACGATCGTTCATGGGGAGGCGGGCGGGGGATCGCGATCCCGCCTGCCGCACCGCCCGCCTCCCGCAACGCCCCCACCACCTGCGATAAAATAATGATTTTAGCCACTCTAAAGTTTCTGATCCCCGCGGTCAGGGACCGCGGCGATCAGAAACTGCAAAAAGCGCAGCAAACCGCAGGTCTGAATTGACCTGCGGTTTGCTGCGATCGCCGATACGGGGGGGTCAAATGACCCCCCCCTGCGTTGTTACGGGATGCCGGCTGAATGATTTCAGCCGGCGTCCCGTTCCGATTAACCCCTGCGGCGCCGGAATTCCGAATTTAAGTCAGGACGTACCTGTACGCCCTTGGTCCTTAAGGACTCGGGAAATAGGGCGTACCGGTACGCCCTGCGTCCTTAAGGGGTTAATGTTTAGTCCTCTAAGTATTCTTAAACATGCAATTTCTATTAAACCCGGCTAGAGTTGAGCGAACACCTGGATGTTCGGGTTCGAGAAGTTCGGCCGAACTTCACGGAAATGTTCGGGTTCGGGATCCGAACCCGAACCGAGCTTCGTCCCGAACCCGAACCCCTCTGAAGTCAATGGGGACCCGAACTTTTGGGCACTAAAAAGGCTGTAAAACAGCCCAGGAAAGAGCTAGAGGGCTGCAAAAGGCAGCAACATGTAGGTAAATCCCCTGCAAACAAATCCCCTGCAAAGAGGTCCCATAGCAGAGAATCTGGCTTCACGTCAGCAGAGAATCAGTCTATTTATGCCATAGCAAAGAATCTGGCTTCATGTCAGCACAGAATCAGTCTCTTCATGCCATATCAGAGAATCTGGCTTCATGTCAGCACAGAATCAGTCTTCATGTCATAGCAGAGAATCAGGCTTCACGTCACCCACCACTGGAACAGGCCACTGTCACACATTTAGGCCCAGGCACCCAGGCAGAGGAGAGAGGTCCCGTAACAGAGAATCTGGCCTTATGTCAGCGCAGAATCAGTCTTCACGTCACCCACCACTGGAACAGGCCACTGTCACACATTTAGGCCCAGGCACCCAGACAGAGGAGAGAGGTCCCGTAACAGAGAATCTGGCCTTATGTCAGCGCAGAATCAGTCTTCATGTCATAGCAGAGAATCAGGCTTCATGTCACCCACCACTGGAACAGGACACTGTCACACATTTAGGCCCAGGCACCCAGGCAGAGGAGAGAGGTCCCGTAACAGAGAATCTGGCCTTATGTCAGCGCAGAATCAGTCTTCATGTCATAGCAGAGAATCAGGCTTCATGTCACCCACCACTGGAACAGGCCACTGTCACACATTTAGGCCCAGGCACCCAGGCAGAGGAGAGAGGTCCCGTAACAGAGAATCTGGCCTTATGTCAGCGCAGAATCAGTCTTCATGTCATAGCAGAGAATCAGGCTTCACGTCACCCTCCACTGGAACAGGCCACTGTCACACATTTAGGCCCAGGCACCCAGGCAGAGGAGAGAGGTCCCGTAACAGAGAATCTGGCCTGATGTCAGCGCAGAATCTGTCTTCATGTCATAGCAGAGAATCAGGCTTCACGTCACCCACCACTGGAACAGGCCACTGTCACACATTTAGGCCCAGGCACCCAGGCAGAGGAGAGAGGTCCCGTAACAGAGAATCTGGCCTTATGTCAGTGCAGAATCTGTCTTCATGTCATAGCAGAGAATCAGGCTTCACGTCACCCACCACTGGAACAGGCCACTGTCACACATTTAGGCCCCGGCACCCAGACAGAGGAGAGCGGTCCCGTAACAGAGAATCTGGCCTTATGTCAGCGCAGAATCAGTTTTCATGTCATAGCAGAGAATCATCATCACGTCACCCACCACTGGAACAGGCCACTGTCACACATTTAGGCCCCGGCACCCAGACAGAGGATAGGTTTATTCAACTTTGGGTTGCCCCGCAATATAATGGTAAAATGAAATTAAAAATAGTATTGAATGAGGAAGTGCCCTGGAGTAGAATAATATATTGTTAAGGGGAGGTAGTTAATATCTAATCTGCACAATGGATGGACAGGTCCTGTGGGATCCATGCCTGGTTCATTTTTATGAACGTCAGCTTGTCCACATTGGCTGTAGACAGGCGGCTGCGTTTGTCTGTAATGACGCCCCCTGCCGTGCTGAATACACGTTCAGACAAAACGCTGGCCGCCGGGCAGGCCAGCACCTCCAAGGCATAAAAGGCTAGCTCTGGCCACGTGGACAATTTGGAGACCCAGAAGTTGAATGGGGCCGAACCATCAGTCAGTACGTGGAGGGATGTGCACCGGTACTGTTCCACCATGTTAGTGAAATGGTACCTCCTGCTAACACGTTCCGTATCAGGTGGTGGTGCACTTAGCTGTGGCGTGTTGACAAAACTTTTCCACATCTCTGCCATGCTAACCCTGCCCTCAGAGGAGCTGGGCGTGACACAGCTGCGTTGGCGACCTCTTGCTCCTCCTCTGCCTTCGCCTTGGGCTTCCACTGGTTCCCCTGTGACATTTGGGAATGCTCTCAGTAGCGCGTCTACCAACGTGCGCTTGTACTCGCGCATCTTCCTATCACGCTCCAGTGTAGGAAGTAAATTGGGCACATTGTCTTTGTACCGGGGATCCAGCAGGGTGGCAACCCAGTAGTCCGCACACGTTAAAATGTGGGCAACTCTGCTGTCGTTGCGCAGGCACTGCAGCATGTAGTCGCTCATGTGTGCCAGGCTGCCCAGAGGTAAGGACAAGCTGTCCTCTGTGGGAGGCGTATCGTCATCGTCCTGTGTTTCCCCCCAGCCACGCACCAGTGATGGGCCCGAGCTGCTTTGGGTGCCACCCCGCTGTGACCATGCTTCATCCTCATCCTCCTCCACCTCCTCCTCATCCTCGTCCTCCTTGTCCTCCAGTAGTGGGCCCTGTCTGGCCACATTTGTACCTGGCCTCTGCTGTTGCAAAAAACCTCCCTCTGAGTCACTTCGAAGAGACTGGCCTGAAAGTGCTAAAAATGACCCCTCTTCCTCCTCTTCCTCCTGGGCCACCTCCTCTTCCATCATCGCCCTAAGTGTTTTCTCAAGGAGACATAGAAGTGGTATTGTAACGCTGATAACGGCGTCATCGCCACTGGCCATGTTGGTGGAGTACTCGAAACAGCGTAACAGGGCACACAGGTCTCGCATGGAGGCCCAGTCATTGGTGGTGAAGTGTGTCTGATCCACAGTGTGACTGACCCGTGCGTGCTGCAGCTGAAACTCCACTATGGCCTGCTGCTGCTCGCACAGTCTGTCCAGCATATGCAAGGTGGAGTTCCACCTGGTGGGTACGTCGCATATGAGGCGGTGAGCTGGAAGGCCGAAGTTACGCTGTAGCGCAGACAGGCGAGCAGCGGCAGGGTGTGAACGCCGGAAGCGCGAACAGACGGCCCGCACTTTATGCAGCAGCTCTGACATGTAGGGGTAGTTGCGAATGAACTTCTGCACCACCAAATTCAGCACATGCGCCAGGCAAGGGATGTGCGTCAAACCGGCTAGTCCCAGAGCTGCAACGAGATTTCGCCCATTATCGCACACCACCAGGCCGGGCTTCAGGCTCACCGGCAGCAACCACTCGTCGGTCTGTTGTTCTATACCCCGCCACAACTCCTGTGCGGTGTGGGGCCTGTCCCCCAAACATATGAGTTTCAGAATGGCCTGCTGACGTTTACCCCGGGCTGTGCTGAAGTTGGTGGTGAAGGTGTGTGGCTGACTGGATGAGCAGGTGGAAGAAGAGGAGGAGGAAGCTGAGTAGGAGGAGGAGGAGACAGTAGGCAAAGAATGTTGCCCTGCGATCCTTGGCGGCGGAAGGACGTGCGCCAAACAGCTCTCCGCCTGGGGCCCAGCCGCCACTACATTTACCCAGTGTGCAGTTAGGGAGATATAGCGTCCCTGGCCGTGCTTACTGGTCCACGTATCTGTGGTTAGGTGGACCTTGCCACAGATGGCGTTGCGCAGTGCACACTTGATTTTATCGGACACTTGTTTGTGCAGGCAAGGCACGGCTCTCTTGGAGAAGTAGTGGCGGCTGGGAACAACATACTGTGGGACAACAAGAGACATGAGCTGTTTGAAGCTGTGTGTGTCCACCAGCCTAAATGACAGCATTTCATAGGCCAGTAGTTTAGAAATGCTGGCATTCAGGGCCAGGGATCGAGGGTGGCTAGGTGGGAATTTACGCTTTCTCTCAAATGTTTGTGAGATGGAGAGCTGAACGCTGCCGTGTGACATGGTTGAGATGCTTGGTGACGCAGGTGGTGGTGTTGGTGGTACATCCCATGTTTGCTGGGCGGCAGGTGCCAACGTTCCTTTAGAGGCAGAGGAAGAGGCCGAGGCGGCGGAAGCAGCAGCAGAAGAGGCCGAGGCGGCGGAAGCAGCAGCAGAAGAGGCCGAGGCGGCGGCAGCAGCAAAAGAGGCCGAGGCGGCAGCAGCAGAAGAGGCAGCAAGGGGAGCCTGAGTGACTTCCTTGTTTTTAAGGTGTTTACTCAACTGCAGTTCATGCTTTGCATGCAGGTGCCTGGTCATGCAGGTTGTGCTAAGGTTCAGAACGTTAATGCCTCGCTTCAGGCTCTGATGGCACAGCGTGCAAATCACTCGGGTCTTGTCGTCAGCACATTGTTTGAAGAAGTGCCATGCCAGGGAACTCCTTGAAGCTGCCTTTGGGGTGCTCGGTCCCAGATGGCGGCGGTCAGTAGCAGGCGGAGTCTCTTGGCGGCGGGTGTTCTGATTTTGCCAACTGCTCCCTCTTTCGCTACGCTGTTGGCTCGGTTTCACCACTGCCTCTTCCTCCGAACTGTGAAAGTCAGTGGCACGACCTTCATTTCATGTGGGGTCTAGGACCTCATCGTCCCCTGCATCGTCTTCCACTAGTCTTGATCCCTGACCTCCTGTTCAGTCTGCACACTGCAGAAAGACGCAGCAGTTGGCACCTGTGTTTCGTCATCATCAGAGACGTGCTGAGGTTGTATTCCCATGTCCTCATCATCAGGAAACATAAGTGGTTGTGCGTTAGTGCATTCTATCTCTTCCACCCCTGGTGAAGAGCTAGGTGGATGCCCTTGGGAAACCCTGGCAGCAGAGTCTTCAAACAGCATAAGAGACTGCTGCATAACTTGAGGCTCAGACAGTTTCCCTGATATGCATGGGGGTGATGTGACAGACTGATGGGCTTGGTTTTCATGCGCCATCTGTGCGCTTTCTGCAGAAGACTGGGTGGGAGATAATGTGAACGTGCTGGATGCACTGTCGGCCACCCAATTGACTAATGCCTGTACCTGCTCAGGCCTTACCATCCTTAGAACGGCATTGGGCCCCACCAAATATCCCTGTAAATTCTGGCGGCTACTGGGACCTGAGGTAGTTGGTACACTAGGACGTGTGGCTGTGGCAGAACGGCCACGTCCTCTCCCAGCACCAGAGGGTCCACTAACACCACCACGACCATGTCCACGTCTGCGTCCGCGTCCCTTATTAGATGTTTTCCTCATTGTTCCCGTTCACCACAATTTTGAGAATGGCAAATTTGGGAATAGTTTTTCAACCCAGAAAAAAAAAAGTGCTTTTACGGTCACTACAAATAACTTGACCAGCTAAAACAGTACAGATTTGCTTGAATAGAAATGTGAGACCTGTTTTTTTTTTGCACTGTTTGACAGGTTAAGGTTTAATCACAGAATCAGACTTCTATCTGCACTGTAGCGTGTGTCTTAGGTTTTTCTGAATGACACTATCAGTACCTTCAATGTAAGATATCCTTTTTGGGATAGATTTCAAGTAGGCCTCAAATACCAGAAACTAGTTATTTTGAGAATGGCAAATTTGGGAATAGTTTTTCAACCCAGAAAAAAAAAAAAGTGCTTTTACGGTCGCTACAAATAACTTGACCAGCTAAAACAGTACAGATTTGCTTGAATAGAAATGTGAGACCTGTTTTTTTTTTTGCACTGTGTGACAGGTTAAGGTTTAATTTGCAAGTAGTGTTACTTTTATTGGAATTGCGGCTTCAGCGTAACGTTTCGGCCTATTGGCCTTCTTCAGACTAATGCCGCTGGTGATGGTGAGAAGAAATTGGCGCTCTGTGGCAGTGTAATACGGAAGTACCGCTGGTGAGAGTGGCCACTCTCACCAGCGGTACTTCCGCATTACACTGCCACAGAGCGCCAATTTCTTCTCACCATCACCAGCGGCATTAGTCTGAAGAAGGCCAATAGGCCGAAACGTTACGCTGAAGCCGCAATTCCAATAAAAGTAACACTACTTGCAAATCACGCTGGAGTTTTGTTTATTAATGCTTAATTGGGGCGGGAACCCTACTCCAAGCCACAACAGAGTGCGACAAGGTTACAACCAAGGTTAAGGTTTAATCACAGAATCAGACTTCTATCTGCATGGTAGCGTGTGTCTTAGGTTTTTCTGAATGACACTATCAGTACCTTCAATGTAAGATATCCTTTTTGGGATAGATTTCAAGTAGGCCTCAAATACCAGAAACTAGTTATTTTGAGAATGGCAAATTTGGGAATAGTTTTTCAACCCAGAAAAAAAAGTGTGCGTTTACGGTCACTACAAATAACTTGACCAGCTAAAACAGTACAGATTTGGTTGAATAGAAATGTCAGGTCTATTTTTTAGGCGCTGGGTGACAGGCTCAACTTGCCCCTGATGTAGTATATGGCCAAAAAATAACCACACTGTTGATGGTTAAATGCACTTGGGTGACACAGGCTCAGCCTGCACCAGATGTAGTATATGGCCAAAAATAATCAGACTGTTGATGGTTAAATGCACTTCGGTGACACAGGCTCAGCCTGCAGCTGATGTAGTATATGGGCAAAAAATAACCAGACTGTTGATGGTTAAATGCACTTCGGTGACACAGGCTCAGCCTGCAGCTGATGTAGGATATAGCACAAAATAACCACACTATTGATGGTTAAATGCACTTGGTGATAGCTTGTGCTGGCGCACCACAAGTCACAAAATGGCCGCCGATCACCCCAGAAAAAAAGTGATCTAAAAACGCTCTGGGCAGCCTCAAAAAAGTGAACAAGTCAATATTAGCACTTCAATGATCCACAGCTGCAGATCGATCACAGAATGAAGTCTTTTGGAGGAGTTAATCACTGCCTAATCTCGCCCTAACGTCGCAGCTGCAACCTCTCCCTATGCTTCAATCAGCAGAGTGACGTGCAGCGCAACGTGACCCAAGCTTATATAGAGGCTGGGTCACATGCTGCACTGGCCAATCACAGCCATGCCAATAGTAGGCAAGGCTGTGATGGCCTCTTGGGGCATGTAGTATGACGCTTGTTGATTGGCTGCTTTGCAGCCTTTCAAAAAGCGCCAAGAAAGCGCCGAACACCGAACCCGAACACAGACTTTTACGAAAATATACAGTTCGGGTTCGCTCATCCCTAAACCCGGCCACAGGGCTGGGAAACTTCACAAGGCCCTAGAAATGTCATAGTAACCAAACATAACCAAACATACATAACCCTACAATTTTGCCTCTCACCTGTCTAACCTCTCAGATGTTGAGGTTGCTGTTGACCAAGGCATATGAGGGGTTTAAATAACCAATATCAGAGACATTTCTGATACTGGTCATTGCAGACAGATGTTAGCTGTGTTAAAAAGCTAGCACCTACCACACATGGAGCAGGCTCAGCTTGTGAGCTCACTCCATATACTTCTTACATTCAAGTTACATACAGTTACATATGTAATTTTGCTTTAAAAAATTTAAAGCTGTGCACCAGTTTTCTGGTGTAAAAAAAATCCAAAATGCCCCTGCCCCTGCGCCTGCCACCTCCCTCTCACTCTTTGTTTCAGCATGTGACTCTAGTGATGTGCTTTATCACGGCTGGTTGTATGGCTCTGTGCAACAGCTAAATCAGCAGCCTTCTTTCTCTGCTTGAGCCTTAATGGAAAAGGTTATCCCTATGTCTACCCCTATCCTACAGCCTCAGCCCAGGGAAGGCTCCTGATGGTGGAGGCCCCCTGTCCACGTACCTAGACTACTATCCCTCAGATGTCCCTAAAAGGGTATATACAGGGATTGTTCTGGAGTGCCCCAGGTATGAGGTGAGGATAATAAAGTACAGGAGTTTACACTATACAATGATGGACTCTGCATATAATAGTACTGGATAATGTACTGATCTGGGTGTATGATTATTTTTGCCCAACAGGATGCGGAGCACACCCTCTTTCTGGTCTCAAGGAGCTTGACCCAGGCACCATAACCACATATGATATTGTCTGCCTATGACCGGCCTGGAATGGTGCCACAATACATGTGTACTGGCCTTATAACAGCCCCCTGTATTAATCACATGTAGAGCGATTATCTGAATTTGACTATGTGACCTGGCTATAAGCTAGTATTTATCTTGTTACATTAACATTGTATAGACTAACAGTGTTCTATTATACCTCCTGATGATCCCATAGCATCGCCTAAGGGGAAACGTGTTGAGGTAACCCAGGTGTATGACTATAAGGTCAACCCTGACTATCTGTATTTTTTGTGTATGTCTGTACCTTGTGTTTCTTTCTTGCATCCAGCTAATTGGTGTACCATAGGTACTTTCTTATCCTCACCTCATAACTGGGGCACTCCAGAACAATCCCTGCATATACCCTTTTAGGGACATCTGAGGGATAGTAGTCTAGGTACGTGGACAGGGGGCCTCCACCATCAGGAGCCTTCCCTGGGCTGAGGCTGTAGGATAGGGGTAGACATAGGGATAATCTATTCCCGTACCCCAGGTTATTATCCAGTCTCTGGATGCAATTTATCGGTCACATACCCTGTATGTATTTTTTCTTTTTTTTTTTTTGCATAGTAGGTCCAACTGGGATCTCTTTTAAGGTATATCATTAAAATTGTGATTTTAGGGGTTCTTTCTATGCTGGAACTTTGATATATATTCTTTATACCCCGTGATATCTATGTTAATTGATTTTGCTGGAACTTAATGGAAAAGGGTCTTGTTTAGCTAGAGTCACAAACCTTTCTGTATCAGAACCAACCCAGAAACACATTGGGACCAACTCAGGTAGCAGGGCATCAGGCCACCTATAGCACTAAAAGTTTATTAGCAAATGCAATCATTTTAAGCTCCAGGCACATTACAATAACTATATAATAGTAGGTTTCAAACCTAAGAATATTTCTTTTGTATAATCAATTTTATATTTCACAGTTTTGCAGAGTAATCAATAAAGAATTCTAATTATCTCTGTAGGCACTTTAATTAAATATATCATGTGTCTTCCTTGCATTTTACAAGATAAAATCTCTATTTCAAAGATTTTTGTTTCAAAAGTTTGTCTTGGGATGCTTTATTCAAGTTCATAATGTATTCTCATTATAGCAAACTTTTTCTATGGCAACAAAGTAGCTGTCTGGGAAAGTTAATGTTGATAAATGAGGGCACGGATGTATACCAGCAATTTGATTGTCTGTCAAATGCTAGGATCCATTTCAAATTGATGGAATATATGACTGATTAACTTACTTTGATTGATCAACTCAGTGACATGTCACAGTCAATCTATGCTATGATGCCTGACAAGTGTTTGAACTGTTTAAAGTAAATTCTTCAATATCCTATACATCTATAGCATGGCGTACACTTAATAAACTCACCATAAATTTCCAATTAATAAATATACTAATTTCTTAAAGGCTATGTACACCTTCCGAGGCAAATTTTGTTTATGATTGCATTTTAATAATTTTTGGCTAAAAATCATATTTTTAATTGATCTTTATAAAAAATATTGAGGTGTTCTGTCACAAAGGGTTAACTGCATTTCTAACTATGTGACTGGTACTTTCACTTTCACTTTGTGTCGGTCATTTAATAAACCTTATCTCTAAACTACTAAGAGGTCATAAACATTTATTTAAGCCACATTCTTATCAGTAAGATAAGAACTGAGCTATAACGAGTGTTTACAATGTCAGAGAGCAGAGATAAAGAGCCTGTCAGCTCCCCAACTGATGGAAAAGTGAGAAAATCCTGAGGCCGCTACTAGAGCATCTCAACCTTCTCAGTACAGAAAAAAGGGCTCCATATTTTATTAAACACCAATTGTAAAAATTATTTTTATCTCAAAATGTGTACAATGCAAACAATTAAAAAAATATTGCCTTCAAAGATGTAAATAACCTTTAAAAAAGATAGTCACATAAATGTGTGCGCTTAATAAACTCATCTTTACTCATGCTAAATAACAAAAATTGTTCTGTTTGTTTCTTTTAGGTAAAAAGTACAATTAATCAACAAGTTTAAATTTGAAATAAACAGCAAACCTTCGCTTCGGTTCCAATTAGTTGAATTTTTTTAAAAAGTTAGGTTTGGACCTAAATAGATTCAGCCTTAACCAAAGTGGCTCCAATTGCCTGGGAACTTGGCACATGACACCCTCTAGTCTTCTAGGACTCATAATGTTTAGGAACACTTTTTTTTTTTTGTTAATGTTTTACATTTTTGCTTAACCCCTCCTCCCACCCTAAGCTCTTGAACGCAATGACAGCAACAGTAAATCATGTCAGATTGACACTGACACAAATAGCTATGGGTAAACCTATAATGAGTGAGTACACCCCTCACATTTTTGTAAATATTTTATTGTATCTTTTCATGGGACAACCCTGAAGATATGACACTTTGATACAATGTCAAGTAGTCAGTGTACAGCTTGTATAACAATGTAAATTAGTTGTCCCCTCAAAATAACTGAACACACAGCCATTAATTTCTAAACCGCTGGCAAAAAAAGTAGGTACACCCCTAAGTAAAAATGACCAAATTGTGCCCAATTAGCCATTTTCCCTCCTCAGTGTCATGTGACTCATTAGTGCTACAAGGTCTCAGGTGTGAATAGGGAGCAGATGTGCTAAATTTGGTGTTATAGCTCTCATACTCTCTCATACTGGTCACTGGAAGTTCAACATGGGACCTCATGGCAAAGAAATCTCTAAGGATCTGAAAAAAAGAATAATTGCTCAACATAAAGATGGCCTACGCTATAGAAAGATTGTCAACACCCTGTTACTGAGCTGCAGCATGGTGGCCAAGACCATACAGCAGTTTAACAAGACAGGTTCCACTCAGAATAGTTGAGTGCACATGCTCAGTGTCATATCCCGAGGTTGTCTTTTCAAAATAGAGACATGAGTGCTGCTAGCATTGCTGCAAAGGTTAAAGGGGTGGGGGTTAAGCCTGTCAGTGCTCACCGCTGCACACTGCATCAAATTGGTCTGCATGGCTGTTGTCCGCAAAGGAAGCCTCTTCTAAAGATGATGCACAAGAAAGCCTGCAAACAATTTTCTGAAGACAAGCAAACTAATGACATGGTTTACTGGAACCAGGTCCTGTGGTCTGATGAGACCAAGATAGACTTATTTGGTTTGATCCCCTACCTTTGGAAACTGGGCCGCTGGGCAGTATTCAAACATGATAACGACCCCAAAAACACCTCCAAGATGAATACTACTTTGCAAAAGAAACTGAGGGTAAAGGTGCTGGACTGGCCAAGCATGTCTCCAGACCTAAACCCTATTGAGTATCTGTGGGGCATCCTCAAATGGAAGGTGGAGGAGCGCAAGGTCTCTAACATCAACCAGCTTTGTGATATTGTCATGGAGGAGTGGAAGAGGATCACAGTGGCAACCTGTTAAGCTCTAGTTAACTCCATGCCCAAGAGACTAAAGGCAGTGCTGGAAAATAAAAGCGGCCATACAAGATATTGACACTTTGGGCAATATGTGGCTGTGGCGAAAATAACCTCGCCACTGGGTTTTGGAGGGGCCTGTTTGCCAGCCTCTTGCCTCAGGATTATGGCCCATATACTAACTTTGAAAGAGAAGACAGACCGGCCGCACAGCTTAAATCTGTGGAACATAAAATAAACATAAAAATACTTGAACTATATAGAGATGCCCTGTCTCAGATTTTTGACTATTATTTCAGGTGTTTTAACTGAGATTTAATACGCTGCTATCTGGATTGTAAAATACATGTACAGTCGTGGCCAAAAGTTTTGAGAATTACATAAATATTGGAAATTGGAAAAGTTGCTGCTTAAGTTTTTATAATAGAAATTTGCATATACTCCAGAATGTCATGAAGTGTTATCAGATGAATTGCATAGTCCTTCTTTGCCATGAAAATTAACTTAATCCCAAAAAAACCTTTCCACTGCATTTCATTGCTGTCATTAAAGGACCTGCTGAGATCATTTCAGTAATCTTGTTAACTCAGGTGAGAATGTTGACGAGCACAAGGCTGGAGATCATTATGTCAGGCTGATTGGGTTAAAATGGCAGACTTGACATGTTAAAAGGAGGGTGATGCTTGAAATCATTGCTCTTCCATTGTTAACCATGGTGACCTGCAAAGAAACGCGTGCAGCCATCATTGCGTTGCATAAAAATGGCTTCACAGGCAAGGATATTGTGGCTACTAAGATTGCATCTCAAGCAACAATTTATAGGATCATCAAGAACTTCAAGGAAAGAGGTTCAATTCTTGTTAAGAAGGCTTCAGGGCGTCCAAGAAAGTCCAGCAAATGCCAGGATCGTCTCCTAAAGAGGATTCAGCTGTGGGATCGGAGTGCCACCAATGCAGAGCTTGCTCAGGAATGTCAGCAGGCAGGTGTGAGCGCATCTGCACGCACAGTGAGGCGAAGACTTTTGGAAGATGGCCTGGTGTCAAAAAGGGCAGCAAGGAAGCCACTTCTCTCCAAAAAAAACATCAGGGACAGATTGATCTTCTGCAGAAAGTATAGTGAATGGACTGATGAGGACTGGGACAAAGTCATATTCTCCGATGAAGCCTCTTTCCGATTGTTTGAGGCATCTGGAAAAAGGCTTGTCCGGAGAAGAAAAGGTGAGCGCTACCATCAGTCCTGTGTCATGCCAACTGTAAAGCATCCTGAGACCATTCATGTGTGGGGTTGCTTCTCATCCAAGGGAGTGGGCTCACTCACAATTTTGCCCCAAAACACAGCCATGAATAAAGAATGGTACCAAAACACACTCCAACAGCAACTTCTTTCAACAATCCAACAACAGTTTGGTGAAGAACAATGCATTTTCCAGCACGATGGAGCACCGTGACATAAGGTAAAAGTGATAACTAACGTTGACATTTTGGGTCCATGGCCTGGAAACTCCCCAGATCTTAATCCCATTGAGAACTTGTGGTCAATCCTCAAGAGGCGGGTGGACAAACAAAAACCCACTAATTCTGACAAACTCCAAGAAGTGATTATGAAAGAATGGGTTGCTATCAGTCAGGAATTGGCCCAGAAGTTGATTGAGAGCATGCCCAGTCGAATTGCAGAGGTCCTGAAAAAGAAGGGCCAACATTGAAAATACTGACTCTTTGCATAAATGTCATGTAATTGTCGATAAAAGCCTTTGAAACGTATGAAGTGCGTGTAATTATATTTCACTACATCACAGAAACAACTGAAATAAAGATCTAAAAGCAGTTTAGCAGCAAACTTTGTGAAAACTAATATTTTTGTCATTCTCAAAACTTTTGGCCACGACTGTACAGTTGTACTGAGCCTATTCCCCCACACCAATACTTGAGGAAAAAGAAAGCTACATTGCTGTTTAATAGAGATGTCGCAAACATAAAATTTTCATTCACGAACGGCGAACGTGAATTTTCGCGAACGTGCGAACCGGGCGAACCGCCATAGACTTCATCAGGCAGGCAAATTTTAAAACCCACAGGGACTCTTTCTGGCCACAATAGTGATGGAAAAGTTGTTTCAAGAGGACTAACACCTGGACAGTGGCATGCCGGAGGGGGATCCATGGCAAAACTCCCATGGAAAATTACGTAGTTGACACAGAGTCGGCTTTTAATCCATAAAGGGCATAAATCACCTAACATTCCTAAATTGTATGGAATAACGTGCTTTAAAACATCCAGTGTGTGTATACGATCAGTTATGATGTTGTTGTTCATGCTCATCTACGGCCTGATCCAGCACTCTTCGCAGGGCACGCTCCAGAAAAAACGCATATGGGATGAGGTCCATGAAGTTGCCTTGGGTTTGACTGACCAGGTTTGTCACCTCCACAAAAGGACGCATGAGCCTACAGCCATTGCGGCCCAAAAATACCCAGCTCCGCAGAGGCTGTCCTCTTTTTTTTTTTATAAAAAAAAAATCTGTTCTTAACAGTTTAATCTCTGTTTTGTCCCCTATCAGGGGCCGGTGTATGGAAAAGATTTTAGGAACCGGTAGATGGAAAAAGATGCTTGGTCGGTCCTCTTACTTCCAATTTGGGGCACTGTGCGTACGGCTTGCAATGTACTGTGCCACCAGATATGAGTGGTGTGTTAAGTAGTACTATCTCTATCAGTTTATTCCCTGTTACGTACCCTATCAGGGGACGTGTATGGAATAGATTTTAGGAACCGGGATATGGAAAAAGATGCTTGGTCGGTCCTCTTACTTCCAATTTGGGGCACGGCGCGTGCGCCGTGCAATGTACTGTGCAATCCCAATATGAGTTGTATGTTAAGTAGTACTATTCCTATCAGTTTAATCCCTGTTAAGTCCCCTATAAGGGGACGTGCATGAAATAGATTTTAGGAACTGGGAGATGGAAAATGATGCTTGGTTGGTCCTGCTACTTCCAATTTGGGGCACTGCGCGTACGCCTTGCAATGTACTGTGCCACCAGATATGAGTGGTGTGTTCAGTAGTACTATTTCTATCAGTTTAATCCCTGTTACGTACCCTACCAGGGGACGTGTATGGAATAGATTTTAGACAACCGCAAAGAGTTGTCAATAGTTGACACACTCATGACATAAATTTTATTCCTCTATGCGTCAATCTTGGTGTAGTGATGACGGTGCTTGTGCGCACGTTTAGGAGATTGCAGGCGATGGGGTTTTTTCAAAGCCTATGGTCATGCTGAGGTAATTCAGTGACAGTTAAGTGACCCAGAAAACAATGATTCCCGCAGTGTGGGCCGATTGTTGGCCTAGTAGGCTTTAATGATCACCTTAGATGATCACAAAGAAAATGAATGTTTTTTCTATGCAAAATTATCCAGCCGATCGCTTTTGGTCTGTTCACAATGAATCAACGACCTTATCATCTGGGGTGTGCCAACATTGCCATTGCCAACACACTCATAGAGGTGATCGCTTCATTGTGATACGCAAGCCCCTTCACCACAACAAGGTAACTATCACGAAGGGAAATTGACACATGTATGTGCCTTTTTTTTTGTTTTGTTTTTGTAGCCAAAATGCAGCACCAGAGGCCAGAAAAATTAGGCATGTACACATGCCTGAAAAACTAGATATTGTTGCAGCCGCTGCTGTAGCAGCGGCCAGAAAAATAGATGTTTTCCAGGCAGAAAGTGCACTAAAACATTGCGGCTTGAACCCTAGTTGGTGGCGGATAAGTTACGCAAGTCATCCAGCATGCAGAGATAAAATACAGCAGCTCATCTCATCAGGCCATTTTTAGTCAAATGTATCGCCCACTGTCAGTCCCTTCGGGATCCATGCCTCATTCATCTTAATAAAGGTGAGGTAATCTAGACTTTTTTGACCTAGGCGACTTCTCTTCTCAGTGACAATACCTCCTGCTGCACTGAAGGTCCTTTCTGACAGGACACTTGAAGCGGGGCAGGCCAGAAGTTCTATCGCAAATTGGGATAGCTCAGGCCACAGGTCAAGCCTGCACACCCAGTAGTCAAGGGGTTCATCGCTCCTCAGAGTGTCGATATCTGCAGTTAAGGCGAGGTAGTCTGCTACCTGTCGGTCATGTCGTTCTCTGAGGGTGGACCCTGAAGGGCTGTGGCGATGCGTAGGACTTAAAAAGCTCCGCATGTTCTCCATCAACAACACGTCTGTAAAGCGTCCTGTCCTTGCTGGCATGGTCACAGTAGGAGAAGGTTTACTTTCACCTCTTCCCCTGTTAGATTCCCGTTGTGCTGTGACATCACCCTTATACGCTGTGTAAAGCATACTTTTTAATTTATTTTGGAACTGCTGCATCCTTTCCGACTTCCGGTAATTCGGTAACATTTCAGGCACTTTCTGCTTATACCAGGGGTCTAGTAGCGTGGCCACCCAGTACAGGTCGTTCTCCTTCAGCCTTTTTATACGAGGGTCCCTCAACAGGCACGACAGCATGAAAGACTCCATTTGCACAAGGTTGGATGCCGAGCTACTCATGTCCCGTTCCTCGTCCTCACTGATCTCACTGAAGGTCTGTTCTTCCCCCCAGCCACGTACAACACCACGGGTATCAGATAGGTGGCAACGAGCACCCTGGGATGCCTGCTGTGGTTGGTCTTCCTCCTCCTCAAAGCCACATTCCTCCTCCTCTTCCTCAGACTCCTCTTCCAGCGTTGCCGCAGGTCCAGCAAGCGATGCTGATACGGCTGTTTCTGGTGGTGATGGTGACCACAACTCTTCCTCTTCCTCTTCACGCTCATCTACGGCCTGATCCAGCACTCTTCTCAGGGCACGCTCCAGGAAGAAAAAAATGGGATGATGTCACTGATGGTGCCTTCAGTGTGACTGACTAGGTTTGTCACCTCCTCAAAAGGATGCAAGAGCCTACAGGCATTGCACATGAGCGTCCAGTAACGTGGCAAAAAAATTCTCAGCTCCGCAGAGGCTGTCCTAGCACCCCGGTCATACAAAAACTCATTGACGACTTTTTCTTGTTGGAGCAGGCGGTCGAACATTAGGAGTGTTGAATTCCAACGTGTCGGGCTGTCGCAAATCAAGCGCCTCACTGGCATGCTGTTTCACCGCTGAATATCTGAAAAGTGCGCCATGGCCGTGTAGGAACGCCTGAAATGGCCACATACCTTCCTGGCCTGCTTGAGGACGTCCTGTAAGCCTGGGTACTTATGCACAAAGCGTTGTACAATCAGATTCAACACATGTGCCATGCACGGCACATGTGTCAACTTGCCCAAATTCAATGCCGCCAACAAATTGCTTCCGTTGTCACACACCACTTTGCCGATCTCCAGTTGGTGCGGAGTCAGCCACTGATCCACCTGTGCGTTCAGGGCGGACAGGAGTGCTGGTCCGGTGTGACTCTCTGCTTTCAGGCAAGTCAACCCCAAGACGGCGTGACACTGTCGTATCCGGGATGTGGAATAGCCCCTGGGAAGCTCTCGGGGGTGCAGTTGATGTGGAGCAAGACGCAGCAGCAGAAGAGGACTCAGCTGAGGAGGTTATCGAAGATGATGGAGTAGGAGGAGTAGAGGAGGTGGCAGCAGGCCTGCCTGCAAGTCGTGGCGGTGTCACCAACTCCTCTGCAGAGCCACGCTTTCCATGCTTGGCAGCCGTCAGCAGGTTTACCCAATGCGCAGTGTAGGTGATATACCTGCCCTGACTGTGCTTTGCAGACCAGGTATCAGTGGTCAGATGGATGCTTGCCCCAACACTGTGTGCCAGACATGCCATGACTTCCTTTTGCACAATAGAGTACAGGTTGGGGATTGCCTTTTGTGAAAAGAAATGTTGGCCGGGTACCTTCCACTGCGGTGTCCCAATAGCTCCAAATTTTTTGAAGGCCTCAGACTCCACCAGCTTGTATGGTAAAAGCTGGCGGGCTAAGAGTTCCGACAAGCCAGCTGTCAGACGCCGGGCAAGGGGGTGACTCTGTGACATTGGCTTCTTACGCTCAAACATGTCCTTGACAGACACCTGACTGTGGGCAGATGAGCAGGAACTGCTGAAAGCGAGAGGCGGAGTGGTGCATCGTTGAGAGCGGGCAAGGAGGACAGCAATGGTTGACATGGCTGAAGATGCTGGACCAGGAGGAGGATGGTGGCTGTGAGCATGTATGCTGCTTGTACTCGTCATCATGTGTTGATCCCATAGGCGTTTGTGATGTGAGATCATGTGCCTTCGCAAAGCAGTTGTACCTAGGTGGGTGTTGGATTTTCCACGACTCAGTTTCTTTTGGCACAGGTTGCAAATGGCATCGCTGTTATCAGAGGCAGACACACAAAAAAATGCCACACTGTTGAGATTTGCAATGACGGCATTCTGGTGGTGGCAACAGCATGCGTTGATTGGCATGCTGTCTGGCTGACCCCTGGTGCCAATGCATGCTGTCTGACTGTGCCACTAGCTCCTTGAGACAACCTTCCCCTGCTTCCAACTCGTCTCCTCCTCCTCTCTGTCTCCCCTTCTGAACTTTCCCCCTGTTCTTCTTCTCTTCGAGCAGGCACCCATGTGACATCCACGGACACATCGTCATCATCAACTGCTTCACTTGTATCTGACAACTCAGCAAAGGAAGCAGCAGCGGGTACAACATCATCATCATCACACCGTACGTCCATGTGTGTAATGCTGCCTGACTGAGACATATCCCTGTTATCTACATCCTCTGGCAATAATGGTTGCACATCACTCATTTCTTCCAACTGATGTGTAAATAACTCCTCTGACAGATCAAGTGAAGCAGCTGTGGTGCTAGTGTTGGTGGTGGCGGCAGGCGGGCGAGTGGTAACTTCAGAGGTGCCCGAAGCGGAGCTGGAGGAGGATGGTGCATCAAGGTTCCGAGCGGAAGCTGTAGAAGATTGGGTGTCCTGTGTTAGCCAGTCAACTATGTCCTCTGAACTTTTTGAGTTCAGGGTACGTGGCCTCTAAACACTGGGCATTATTCTAGGGCTAAAGGGAATCACAGCACCACGACCACGGCAGCCCCTGCGGGGTGGCCTGCATCTGCCAGTCATTTTTTTTAGATTAGATGTAGTATGCGTGCAAGCTACTGTGACACCATATATGAGTGGCACTGTGCACTGGCAGTAGTTGGCAGAGTACACTAATGTAATCTACTGTAAAACCAGATATGAATTGCACTGGTGACACTGTGCACTTGCAGGGCCTGAAACACACACGCTTGCAGGCAACTGACTGCTATTATATTACAGTCAAAAAAAAAATATTTTTTTAAATGTAATCTACTGTGACACTAGATATGAGTTGCACTGGTGACACTGTGCACTGGCAGGGCCTGACACACATGCTGGCAGGCAACTGCAATTAGATTACAGAGGAAAAAAAAAAAAGTAGACTGATGTACTAGCCCTAAAAAGGGCTTTTTGGGGTGCTGTCCTTACAGCAGAGATCAGATGAGTCTTTCAGGACTGGAGTGGACACTGAATACACTGGCCTAGCTATCGATTTCCCTATTAAATCTGCAGCAGCTACACTGTCCCTCCTCTCACTAAGACTGCAGCTTCCGAATGAATCTAAAATGGATGCTGTCCAGGAGGTGGGAGGTCTGGGTGGAGGGTATACTGCTGATTGGCTGGAATGTGTCTGCTGACTGTGAGGTACAGGGTCAAAGTTTGCTCAATGATGACGAATAGGGGGCGGACCGAACATCGCACATGTTCGCCCGCCGCGGCGAACGTGAACAAGCTATGTTCGCCGGGAACTGTTCGCCGGCGAATAATTTGGGACATCTCTACTGTTTAATTGAGAAAAAAAAAATGTTCTTGCAAGTACAGTAGCTGCAGCTATGTGGTAAGGAAGTAACTGCAGCTAGAAGGTACTGCCTAGCACACCAAGCCTCAGCTCCTTACTCCTCACACCCTGTCTGAAAGATTTTCTTTATTCTTCCTATTCTACACAATTATCCTTCCTTCAAGCATTTCCTTTCACTATTCCTAACACTAGAATAGAAGGTAGATTGTGACTGTACACTGTCCCCATGATCGTTTTCTGTCAGACACTGCATAGACCCATCCACCCTCATTGATAGCCCAACACAGAATAATTGTCTGCTCGTTGTTTATGTTGCACGTTTTACTGGATTCATCTGGGTTTATCTGGTGGACACATTTTTGGGAAGTTCATAACAAACCCAGTTTGATAGAACTCATTTTCTCATATACGGTTGCAAGAAAAAGTATGTGAACCCTTTGGAATGCTATGGATTTCTGCACAAATTGGTCATAAAATGTGATCTGATCTTCATCTAAGTCACAACAATAGACAATCACAGTCTGCTTAAACTAATAACACACAAAGAATTAAATGTTACCATGTTTTTATTGAACACACCATGCAAACATTTACAGTGCAGGTGGAAAAAGTATGTGAACCCCTAGAGTAATGACATCTCCAAGAGCTAATTGGAGTGAGGTGTCAGCCAACTGGAGTACAATTAATGAGATGAAATTGGAGGTGTTGGTTACAGCTGCCCTGCCCTATAAAAAACACACACCAGTTCTGAGTTTGCTTTTCACAAGAAGCATTGCCTGATGTGAATGATGCCTCACACAAAAGAGCTCTCAGAAGACCTACAATTAAGAATTTTTGACTTGCATAAAGCTGGAAAGGGTTATAAAAGTATCTCCAAAAGCCTTGCTGTTCATCAGTCCATGGTAAGACAAATTGTCTATAAATGGAGAAAGTTCTGCTACTCTCCCTAGGAGTGGCCGTCCTATGAAGATGACTGCAAAAGCACAGCGCAGACTGCTCAATGAGGTAAAGAAGAATCCTAGAGTGTCAGCTAAAGACTTACAAAAGTCTCTGGCATATGCTAACATCCCTGTTAGCGACTCTACGATACGTAAAAAACAGTAAACAAGAATGGATTTCATGGGAGGATACCACAGAGGAAGCCACTGCTGTCCCCAAAAAAAACCATTGCTGCACGTTTACAGTATGCACAAGAGCACCTGGATGTTCCACAGCAGTACTGGCAAAATATTCTGTGGACAGATGAAACCAAAGTTGAGTTGTTTGGAGAAAAAGAGGCACAGCACACCAACATCAAAACCTCATCCCAACTGTGAAGTATGGTGGAGGGGGCATCAAGGTTTGGGGCTGCTTTGCTGCGTCAGGGCCTGGACAGATTGCTATCATCAAAGGAAAAATGAATTCCCAAGTTTATCAAGACATTTTGCAAGACAACTTAAGGCCATCTGTCCACCAGCTGAAGCTCAACAGAAGATGGATGTTGCAACAGGACAACGTTCCAAAGCAAGTATATCAACAACAGAATGGCTTAAACAGAAGAAAATACGCCTGACCTCAACTTGATTGAGATGCTGTGGCATGACCTCAAGAAAGCGATTCACACCTGACATCCCAAGAATATTGCGGAACTGAAACAGTTCTGTAAAGAGGAATAGTCAAGAATTACTTCTGACCGTTTTGCACATCTGATCTGCAACTACAGGAAACGTTTGGTTGAAGTTATTGCTGCCAAAGGAAATTCAACCAGTTATTAAATCCAAGGGTTCACATACTTTTTCTACCTGCACTGTGAATGTTTACATGGTGTGTTCAATAAAAACATGGTAACATTTAATTCTTTGTGTGTTATTAGTTTAAGCAGACTGTGATTGTCTATTGTTGTGACTTAGATGAAAATCAGATCACATTTTATGACCAATTTGTGCAGAAATCCATATCACTCGAAAGGGTTCACACACTTTTTCTTGCAACTGTATAGTCTAAATGTTTATTTTATCAGCATACTGTACAGTACGTCCAACGCTTTGTCTTTTCACATTATATAGAAACATGTTAGAAGAAAATGTTGATGAGGGAGGGTCAATCACTCGGAACTCCATAAGGGTGCTTGCACAGTTTTTTTTTGTTTTTTTTTATGCCACCTTGAAAAATGATGCTGTGACTAGATGTTCTATGTTGAACAACAGGAAATTATAACATGCTATACAAACACTGTGTACAGCAGCATGCTCTGAATGCAATATTTTTTTAGATACTTTGCCAAAAAACTGTAAAATGTTGCTGCAATAAAAAACGTTGTAAAAATGTATCAATAACTATAACTATGGTCTCTCTCACACGTCCGTGTCCATGATGAAATTCATAACAAGATGGTCAGTGGTTCATCTTTGAAGATGTCAGTGAAGAATTCATCTTTAGTTTAGAGCATCTGTCAGAGCAACACCTAGGAATGGTCTGTGAAAATCACCAACAGAACACAGATGTTATGCGTGTTTAATCAGTGTTTTTCACAGACCTACCGTATGGACTTCAGTGCATGTTTTTACCCACATCAGAGACCAAAGTAGCGCATTTCTCTGTGGTTTCTTCACTGACCGATAGTCAGTTGAAAATTATTTATCTGAAAATAAACGCATTCAAATTAGAGATGAGCGAATTGAAGTTGACGAAGTGGAATTCAATCAGAATTTGAGGAAAAATTTGATTCGCACCAAAGCCGAATTTCCTCGTGCTTCGTGGTAACAAATCGCCTTTTTTCCTAAAATGGCTGCTGCACGTGTTAGGACATGGAGCAAAGAACTCTGGGAATGAGGGATAACTCACAATTCCATGCATGCAGCCAATCAGCAGCCAGCCAGCCCCTATGATGTCACAGCCCTATAAATATCCTCAGCCATCTTGGATTCAGCCATTTTCCAGTGTACTTAGTGCAGGGAGAGATGTCAGCAGGCGCTAGGAAAGACTTTATTGTGCTGAAAAATCGATTTAGAAGTTCAGGGAAGGATTATTCAAGCTGTAGGGAAAGTATAGCGAGGCATCATCTACACTATAAAAGGAGAACAGGGTGCAATAGGAGAGTGTACAGCCTGGGTAATAGGAGCGATTCTATTACACCTGACTGTACTAATTGGGGATCCAAATTACAGTTATACTGCTGCTTTTAGTTGTTTGCACTGTATGATACATCACTAATAGAGTTGAGCGAACACCTGGATGTTCGGGTTCGAGAAGTTCGGCCGAAATTCCCGGAAATGTTCGGGTTCGGGATCCGAACCCGACCCGAACTTCGTCCCGAACCCGAACCCATTGAAGTCAATGGGGACCCGAACTTTTGGGCACTAAAAAGGCTTTAAACAGCCCAGGAAAGAGCTAGAGGGCTGCAAAAGGCAGCAACATGTAGGTAAATCCCCTGCAAACAAATGTGGATAGGGAAATGAATTAAAATTAAAATTAAAAAAATAAAAATGAAGAATCTGGCTTCATGTCAGCAGAGAATCAGTCTCTTCATGCCATAGCAGAGAATCTGGATTCATGTCAGCGCAGAATCAGTCTTCATGTCATAGCAGAGAATCAAGCTTCACGTCACCCACCACTGGAACAGGCCACTGTCACACATTTAGGCCCCGGCACCCAGACAGAGGAGAGAGGTCCTGTAACAGAGAATCTGGCCTTATGTCAGCACAGAATCTGTCTTCATGTCATAGCAGAGAATCAGGCATCACGTCACCCACCACTGGAACAGGCCACTGTCACACATTTAGGCCCCGGCACCCAGACAGAGGAGAGAGGTCCTGTAACAGAGAATCTAGTCTTATGTCAGCACAGAATCTGTCTTCATGTCATAGCAGAGAATCAGGCATCACGTCACCCACCACTGGAACAGGCCACTGTCACACATTTAGGCCCAGGCACCCAGGCAGAGGAGAGAGGTCCCCTAACAGAGAATCTGGCCTTATGTCAGCACAGAATAAGTCTTCATGTCATAGCAGAGAATCAGGCTTCACGTCACCCACCACTGGAACAGGCCACTGTCACACATTTAGGCCCAGGCACCCAGGCAGAGGAGAGAGGTCCCGTAACAGAGAATCTGGCCTTATGTCAGCACAGAATCTGTCTTCATGTCATAGCAGAGAATCAGGCTTCACGTCACCCACCACTGGAACAGGCCACTGTCACACATTTAGGCCCAGGCACCCAGGCAGAGGAGAGAGGTCCCGTAAAAGAGAATCTGGCCTTATGTCAGCGCAGAATCTGTATTCATGTCATAGCAGAGAATCAGGCATCACGTCACCCACCACTGGAACAGGCCACTGTCACACATTTAGGCCCAGGCACCCAGGCAGAGGAGAGAGGTCCCCTAACAGAGAATCTGGCCTTATGTCAGCACAGAATAAGTCTTCATGTCATAGCAGAGAATCAGGCTTCACGTCACCCACCACTGGAACAGGCCACTGTCACACATTTAGGCCCAGGCACCCAGGCAGAGGAGAGAGGTCCCGTAACAGAGAATCTGGCCTTATTTCAGCACAGAATCTGTCTTCATGTCATAGCAGAGAATCAGGCTTCACGTCACCCACCACTGGAACAGGCCACTGTCACACATTTAGGCCCAGGCACCCAGGCAGAGGAGAGAGGTCCCGTAAAAGAGAATCTGGCCTTATGTCAGCGCAGAATCTGTATTCATGTCATAGCAGAGAATCAGGCTTCACGTCACCCACCACTGTCACACATTTAGGCCCAGGCACCCAGGCAGAGGAGAGAGGTCCCGTAACAGAGAATCTGGCCTTATGTCAGCGCAGAATCTGTATTCATGTCATAGCAGAGAATCAGGCTTCACGTCACCCACCACTGGAACAGGCCACTGTTACACATTTAGGCCCCGGCACCCAGACAGAGGAGAGTTTCATTCAACTTTGGGTTGCCCCACAATATAATGGTAAAATGAAATTAAAAAAAGTATTGAATGAGGAAGTGCCCTGGAGTAGAATAATATATTGTTAAGGGGAGGTAGTTAATATCTAATCTGCACAAGGGATGGACAGGTCCTGTGGGATCCATGCCTGGTTCATTTTTATGAACGTCAGCTTGTCCACATTGGCTGTAGACAGGCGGCTGCGTTTGTCTGTAATGACGCCCCCTGCCGTGCTGAATACACGTTCAGACAAAACGCTGGCCGCCGGGCAGGCCAGCACCTCCAAGGCATAAAAGGCTAGCTCTGGCCACGTGGACAATTTGGAGACCCAGAAGTTGAATGGGGCCGAACCATCAGTCAGTACGTGGAGGGGTGTGCACAGGTACTGTTCCACCATGTTAGTGAAATGTTGCCTCCTGCTAACACGTTCCGTATCAGGAGGTGGTGCAGTTAGCTGTGGCGTGGTGACAAAACTTTTCCACATCTCTGCCATGCTAACCCTGCCCTCAGAGGAGCTGGGCGTGACACAGCTGCGTTGGCGACCTCTTGCTCCTCCTCTGCCTTCGCCTTGGGCTTCCACTGGTTCCCCTGTGACATTTGGGAATGCTCTCAGTAGCGCGTCTACCAACGTGCGCTTGTACTCGTGCATCTTCCTATCACGCTCCAGTGTAGGAAGTAAGGTGGGCACATTGTCTTTGTACCGGGGATCCAGCAGGGTGGCAACCCAGTAGTCTGCACACGTTAAAATGTGGGCAACTCTGCTGTCGTTGCGCAGGCACTGCAGCATGTAGTCGCTCATGTGTGCCAGGCTGCCCAGAGGTAAGGACAAGCTGTCCTCTGTGGGAGGCGTATCGTCATCGTCCTGTGTTTCCCCCCAGCCACGCACCAGTGATGGGCCCGAGCTGCTTTGGGTGCCACCCTGCTGTGAACATGCTTCATCCTCATCCTCCTCCACCTCCTCCTCATCCTCATCCTCGTCCTCCTCGTCCTCCAGTAGTGGGCCCTGTCTGGCCACATTTGTACCTGGCCTCTGGTGTTGCAAAAAACCTCCCTCTGAGTCACTTTGAAGAGACTGGCCTGAAAGTGCTAAAAATGACCCCTCTTCCTCCTCTTCCTCCTGGGCCACCTCCTCTTCCATCATCGCCCTAAGTGTTTTCTCAAGGAGACATAGAAGTGGTATTGTAACGCTGATAACGGCGTCATCGCCACTGGCCATGTTGGTGGAGTACTCGAAACAGCGCAACAGGGCACACAGGTCTCGCATGGAGGCCCAGTCATTGGTGGTGAAGTGGGTCTGATCCGCAGTGCGACTGACCCGTGCGTGCTGCAGCTGAAACTCCACTATGGCCTGCTGCTGCTCGCACAGTCTGTCCAGCTGAAGGGCACGTCGCATATGAGGCGGTGAGCGGGAAGGCCAAAGTTACGCTGTAGCGCAGACAGGCGAGCAGCGGCAGGGTGTGAACGCCGGAAGCGCGAACAGACGGCCCGCACTTTATGCAGCAGCTCTGACATGTCGGGGTAGTTGCGAATGAACTTCTGCACCACCAAATTCAGCACATGCGCCAGGCAAGGGATGTGCGTCAAACCGGCTAGTCCCAGAGCTGCAACGAGATTTCGCCCATTATCGCACACCACCAGGCCGGGCTTCAGGCTCACCGGCAGCAACCACTCGTCGGTCTGTTGTTCTATACCCCGCCACAACTCCTGTGCGGTGTGGGGCCTGTCCCCCAAACATATGAGTTTCAGAATGGCCTGCTGACGTTTACCCCGTGCTGTGCTGAAGTTGGTGGTGAAGGTGTGTGGCTGACTGGATGAGCAGGTGGAAGAAGAGGAGGAGGAAGCTGAGTAGGAGGAGGAGGAGACAGGAGGCAAAGAATGTTGCCCTGCGTTCCTTGGCGGCGGAAGGACGTGCGCCAAATAGCTCTCCGCCTGGGGCCCAGCCGCCACTACATTTACCCAGTGTGCAGTTAGGGAGATATAGCGTCCCTGGCCGTGCTTACTGGTCCACGTATCTGTGGTTAGGTGGACCTTGCCACAGATGGCGTTGCGCAGTGCACACTTGATTTTATCGGACACTTGTTTGTGCAGGGAAGGCACGGCTCTCTTAGAGAAGTAGTGGCGGCTGGGAACAACATACTGTGGGACCTCAAGTGACATGAGCTGCTTGAAGCTGTGTATGTCCACCAGCCTTAATGACAGCATTTCATAGGCCAGTAGTTTAGAAATGCTGGCATTCAGGGCCAGGGATCGCGGGTGGCTAGGTGAGAATTTAAGCTTTCTCTCAAATGTTTGTGAGATGGAGAGCTGAACGCTGCCGTGTGACATGGTTGAGATGCTTGGTGACGCAGGTGGTGGTGTTGGTGGTACATCCCATGTTTGCTGGGCGGCAGGTGCCAACGTTCCTCCAGAGGCGGAGGAAGAGGCCGAGGCGGCGGCAGCAGCAGCAGAAGAGGCCGAGGCGGCAGCAGCAGAAGATGTAGCAGGGGGAGCTTGAGTGACTTCCTTGTTTTTAAGGTGTTTACTCCACTGCAGTTCATGCTTTGCATGCAGGTGCCTGGTCATGCAGGTTGTGCTAAGGTTCAGAACGTTAATGCCTCGCTTCGGGCTCTGATGGCACAGCGTGCAAACCACTCGGGTCTTGTCGTCAGCACATTGTTTGAAGAAGTGCCATGCCAGGGAACTCCTTGAAGCTGCCTTTGGGGTGCTCGGTCCCAGATGGCGGCGGTCAGTAGCAGGCGGAGTCTCTTGGCGGCGGGTGTTCTGATTTTTCCCACTGCTCCCTCTTTTGCTACGCTGTTGGCTCGGTCTCACCACTGCCTCTTCCTCCGAACTGTGAAAGTCAGTGGCACGACCTTCATTCCATGTAGGGTCTAGGACCTCATCGTCCCCTGCATCGTCTTCCACCCAGTCTTGATCCCTGACCTCCTGTTCAGTCTGCACACTGCAGAAAGACGCAGCAGTTGGCACCTGTGTTTCGTCATCATCAGAGACGTGCTGAGGTGGTATTCCCATGTCCTCATCATCAGGAAAAATAAGTGGTTGTGCGTTAGTGCATTCTATCTCTTCCACCCCTGGGGAAGGGCTAGGTGGATGCCCTTGGGAAACCCTGGCAGCAGAGTCTTCAAACAGCATAAGAGACTGCTGCATAACTTGAGGCTCAGACAGTTTCCCTGATATGCATGGGGGTGATGTGACAGACCGATGGGCTTGGTTTTCATGCGCCATCTGTGCGCTTTCTGCAGAAGACTGGGTGGGAGATAATGTGAACGTGCTGGATCCACTGTCGGCCACCCAATTGACTAATGCCTGTACCTGCTCAGGCCTTACCATCCTTAGAACGGCATTGGGCCCCACAAAATATCGCTGTAAATTCTGCTGGCTACTGGGACCTGAGGTAGTTGGTTCACTAGGACGTGTGGCTGTGGCAGAACGGCCACGTCCTCTCCCAGCACCAGAGGGTCCACTAACACCACCACGACCATGTCCACGTCCGCGTCCGCGTCCCTTATTAGATGTTTTCCTCATTGTTCCCGTTCACCACAATTTTGAGAATGGCAAATTTGGGAATGCTTTTTCAACCCAGAACTAAAAGTCTGCTTTTACGGTCACTACAAATAACTTGACCAGCTAAAACTGTGCAGATTTAGTTGAATAGAGATGTGAGACCTGTTTTTTTTTTGCGCTGTGTGACAGTTATAGGTTTAATCACAGAATGACACTTCTATCAGCACGCTAGCGTGTGTCTTAGGTTATTCTGAATGATACTATCAATAACTTCAATGTAAGATTTTCTTTTTGGGATAGATTTCAAGTAGGCCTTAAATACCACAAACTAGTTATTTTCAGAATGGCAAATTTGGGAATGCTTTTTCAACCCAGAACAAAAAGTCTGCTTTGACGGTCACTACAAATAACTTGACCAGCTAAAACTGTGCAGATTTGGTTGAATAGAAATGTCAGGTCTATTTTTTAGGCGCTGGGTGACAGGCTCAACTTGCCCCTGATGTAATATATGGCCAAAAAATAACCAGACTGTTGATGGTTAAATGCACTTCGGTGACACAGGCTCAGCCTGCAGCTGATGTAGTATATGGCCAAAAAATAATCAGACTGTTGATGGTTAAATGCACTTGGGTGAAACAGGCTCAGCCTGCAGCTGATGTAGTATATGGCCAAAAAATAACCAGACTGTTGATGGTTAAATGCACTTCGGTGACACAGGCTCAGCCTGCAGCTGATGTAGGATATAGCACAAAATAACCACACTATCGATGGTTAAATACACTTGGTGATAGCTCGTGCTGGCGCACCACAAGTCACAAAATGGCCGCCGATCACCCCAGAAAAAAAGTGATCTAAAAACGCTCTGGGCAGCCTCAAAAAAGTGAGCAAGTCAATAATAGCACTTCAATGATCCACAGCTGCAGATCGATCACAGAATGAAGTCTTTTGGAGGAGTTAATCTGCCTAATCTCGCCCTAACGTCGCAGCTGCAACCTCTCCCTATACTGATCATAGCAGAGTGACGTGCGGCGCTACGTGACTCCAGCTTAAACAGAGGCTGGGTCACATGGTGCACTGGCCAATAGTAGGCATGGCTGTGATGGCCTCTTGGGCCAAGTAGTATGACGCTTGTTGATTGGCTGCTTTGCAGCCTTTCAAAAAGCGCCAAGAAAGCGCCGAACACCGAACCCGAACTTTTACGAAAATGTTCGGGTTCGGGTCCGTGTCACGGACACCCCAAAATTCGGTACGAACCCGAACTATACAGTTCGGGTTCGCTCATCCCTAATCACTAATACATCACTAATTCCAGGAAACTTTGATTGTGATTGGGGTGCAAGTTCTGTGTGATACAGCCATTTACGGGTTGTAATAATAGGAAATATACCTATGTCCTATTAGCCGTTCTGCATTTATTTTACATTGCTTTACTTTTTTGGGGGGTGTATTTATAGGAAAAAAAGGAAAAAATATGTGATAATTGTCGTTCAGCGGTGAAGTTACGTTGTACTACAGCCATTTACGGGGTGTATTAATAGGAAAAAATTTGTATGTCCTATTAGCCATTCTGCATTGATTTTACATTGTTTTACTTTTTTGGGGGGCAGTGTATTAATAGGAAAAAAAAGGAAAAAAATACATGTCATAATTGCCGTTCAGCAATGAAGTTATATTGTACTACAACCATATAGGTGGTGTATTAATAGGAAAGATATGTACGTCCTGTTAGCCGTTCAGCAGTGAATTTTGATTGTTTTACTTTTTTGGGGGGGTTTATTAATAGTAAAAAGAATACATCTTAATTGCCATTCTCGGTGAAGTTAAATTGTGCTACAGTTATTTACGGGGTGTATTAATAGGAAATATAACTCGTCCTAGTAGCCGTTCTGCAGTGAATTTTGATACACTGCTCAAAAAAATAAAGGGAACACAAAAATAACACATCCTAGATCTGAATTAATTAAATATTCTTCTGAAATACTTTGCTCTTTACATAGTTGTATGTGCTGACAACAAAATCACACAAAAAAAAAATATGGAAATCAAATTTTTCAACCCATGGAGTCACACTCAAAATTAAAGTGGAAAAACACACTACAGGCTGATCCAACTTTGATGTAATGTCCTTAAAACAAGTCAAAATGAGGCTCAGTAGTGTGTGTGGCCTCCACGTGCCTGTATGACCTCCCTACAACGCCTGTGCATGCTCCTGATGAGGTGGCGGACGGTCTCCTGAGGGATCTCCTTCCAGACCTGGACTAAAGCATCTGCCAACTCCTGGACAGTCTGTGGTGCAACGTGACGTTGGTGGATAGAGCGAGACATGATGTCCCAGATGTGCTCAATTGGATTCAGGTCTGGGGAACGGGCGGGCCAGTCCATAGCATCAATGCCTTCGTCTTGCAAGAACTGCTGACACACTCCAGCCACATAAGGTCTAGCATTGTCTTGCATTAGGAGGAACCCAGGGCCAACCGCACCAGCATATGGTCTCACAAGGGGTCTGAGGATCTCATCTCGGTACCTAATGGCAGTCAGGCTACCTCTGGCGAGCACATGGAGGGCTGTGCGGCCCTCCAAAGAAATGCCACCCCACACCATTACTGACCCAATGCCAAACCGGTCATGCTGGAGGATGTTGCAGGCAGCAGAACGCTCTCCACGGCGTCTCAAGACTCTGTCACGTCTGTCACATGTGCTCAGTGTGAACCTGCTTTCATCTGTGAAGAGCACAGGGCGCCAGTGGCGAATTTGGCAATCTTGGTGTTCTCTGGCAAATGCCAAACGTCCTGCACGGTGTTGGGCTGTAAGCCCAACCCCCACCTGTGGACGTTTGGCCCTCATATCACCCTCATGGAGTCTTTTTCTGACCGTTTGAGCAGACACATGCACATTTGTGGCCTGCTGGAGGTCATTTTGAAGGGCTCTGGCAGTGCTCCTCCTGTTCCTCCTTGCACAAAGGCGGAGGTAGCGGTCCTGCTGCTGGGTTGTTGCCCTCCTACGGCCTCCTCCACGTCTCCTGATGTACTGGCCTGTCTCCTGGTAGCGCCTCCATGCTCTGGACACTACACTGACAGACACAGCAAACCTTCTTGCCACAGCTCGCATTGATGTGCCATCCTGGATAAGCTGCACTACCTGAGCCACTTGTGTGGGTTGTAGACTCCGTCTCATGCTACCACTAGAGTGAAAGCACCGCCAGCATTCAAAAGTGACCAAAACATCAGCCAGGAAGCATAGGAACTGAGAAGTGGTCTGTGGTCACCACCTGCCGAACCACTCCTTTATTGGGGGTGTCTTGCTAATTGCCTATAATTTCCACCTGTTGTTTATCCCATTTGCACAACAGCATGTGAAATTGATTGTCACTCAGTGTTGCTTCCTAAGTGGACAGTTTGATTTCACAGAAGTGTGATTGACTTGGAGTTACATTGTGTTCTTTAAGTGTTCCCTTTATTTTATTGAGCAGTGTATTTATTTTTTATTTTTTTGAGGGGGTGTATTAATAGGGGGAAAAAAAGGGAAAAATATATGTCATAATTGCTATTCAGCAGTTAAGCTAAATTGTACTAAAGTCATTTAAGGGGTGTATTAATATGAAAGATACAGATGTCCTATTAGCCGTTCATTGATTTTACATTGTTTAACTTTTTTTTGGGGGGGGTGTATTAATAGGAAAAAAAAGGAAAAAATATATGTCATAATTGCTGTGCAGCGGTGAAGTTACATTGTAATACAGCCATTTGCAGGGTGTCTTAATAGAAAAGATATGTACCTCCTATTAGCCGTTCTGCAGTGAATTGTGATTGTTAATTTATTTTTTTTTTAGGGTGTATTAATAGGAAAAAGAATACTTCTCATTGCTGTTCTGCGGTGAAGTTACATTATACTACAACGATTTACGGGGTACATTGAAAGGAAATAAACATACTGTACGTCCTCTATATTACCCGTTCTGAGGTGAATTGTAATTGTTATATTTTTTTGCCGGGATTATTAAAAGAGAAAATTCACAGAATAGAGTGGACTTACTGTGAGGAAATGCTCAAACCCCAAATACTGTAGTGTATTTTTAACCAGGGGAGCAGATCTTCCACATGTGATCCATTGTTAACGGCAATCCCCAGCAAAAATGCATACAATGGAGGATGCCGGCAGCGGACCACATGTACCACAAAAACATCCTACACAAGATGAAATAATGTGCGGATGAAAATATAAGAGTAAATAGATCACTGCATCTGGGATCACATGTGGAGGATCTGCTCCCCTGATTATAAATACGCTACAGTATTTGGGGTTTGAGCATTTCCTCCCATTATGGTCACTCTATTCTGTGATTTTTATTGATATGTATTGAATGTGAACACGGTTATCATTGCCGGCAGCGGACCTCATGTACAACAGAAACATCCTACACAAGATTAAATAATGTGTGGATGAAAATATAAGAGTAAATAGATCACTGCAAATGGTGCACCACAAGGCTAAACCCTCACACTGATGGTAAAAAATTAGATTTTAGCCAATATTTTCCTGTCAGGAACATATCGGAGCCTGCAAACCCCGCCAATGTATCTCAGTGTAGTGAAGGGACCTCAGTGTAGTGAAGGAACGATTTGCGAACAGGAGTTTGTGATCAAATGTTCGAGAACCGCGCGTTCGCATCGCGCCCATTGATATTAATAGCAGGCGAACTTGAAAACTCTTCAGGTCCTATTTGCAGCCACCAAATACAAACTATGAGTGCACAAATAGTCCCACAACATGGACAGTGCAGCACCAGAGGGGAATCATTGGCAAAAATTTGGCATGTACGCATGCCTGAAAAATTAGGCATTGTTGCAGCCGCTGCTGTAGCAGCAGCCGGAAAAATTTATGTTTTCCAAGCAGAAAGTGCCCTAAAACATTGCGGCTTGAACCCTAGTTGGTGGCGGAGAAGTCACACAAGTCATCCGGCATGCAGAGATTGAACACAGCAGCGTGGGGACCATTTTTAGCCCAAGGCATCTCATCAGGCCTTTTTTAGTCAAATGCATCCCCACTGTCAGTCCCTTCGGGATCCATGCCTCATTCATCTTAATAAAGGTGAGGTAATCTAGACTTTTTTGACCTATACCTCCTGCTGCACTGAAGGTCCTTTCTGACAGGACACTTGAAGCGGGGCAGGCCAGAAGTTCTATCGCAAATTGGGATAGCTCAGGCCACAGGTCAAGCCTGCACACCCAGTAGTCAAGGGGTTCATCGCTCCTCAGAGTGTCGATATCTGCAGTTAAGGCGAGGTAGTCTGCTACCTGTCGGTCGAGTCGTTCTCTGAGTGTGGACCCCGAAGGGCTGTGGCGATGCGTAGGACTTAATAAGCTCTGAATGTCCTCCATCAACATCACGTCTGTAAAGCGTCCTGTCCTTGCCGGCGTGGTTGTGGTAGGAGGAGGATTACTTTCACCTCTTCCCCTGTTAGATTCCCGTTGTGCTGTGACATCACCCTTATACGCTGTGTAAAGCATATTTTTTAACATGTTTTGGAACGGCTGTATCCTTTCCGACTTGCGGTAATTCGGTAACATTTCAGCCACTTTTTGCTTATACCGGGGGTCTAGTAGCGTGGCCACCCAGTACAGGTCGTTCTCCTTCAGCCTTTTTATACGAGGGTCCCTCAACAGGCATGACAGCATAAAAGACCCCATTTGCACAAGGTTGGATGCCGAGCTACTCGTGTCCTGTTCCTCGTCCTCACTGATCTCATTGAAGTTAATAAATGACTTTTTTATCTGCAAGGTACTGTGCCATCCTATATGAGTGGTGGGCAGTGGGCACAGTACAGTCTGTGGGCCTGACATTTACTGGCAGGCAACTGCAATTATATAACAGAGGAAAAATGTAATGACTTTTTTATTTGCAAGGTGCTGTGCCACCCGATATGAGTGGTGGGCAGTGGGCACAGTACAGTCTGTGGGCCTGACACTCACTGGCAGGCAACTGCAATTATATTACAGAGGAAAAATTAAATGACTTTTTTATCTGCAAGGTACTGTGCCACCCTATATGAGTGGTGGGCACTGGCAGTGGGCACAGTACAGTCTGTGGGCCTGACACTCACTGGCAGGCAACTGCAATTATATTACAGAGAAAAAATTAAATGACTTTTTTATCTGCAAGGTACTGTGCCACCCTATATGATTGGTGTGCACACAGTACAGTCTGTGGGCATGTGGCCTCTCACACACGGGCAGGCAACTGCAATATATGTATAGAAAAAATAAATAAAAGCAGACTGATGTACCAGCCCTAAAAAGGGATTTTTATGGTGCTGTCAGGACGCTGTCCTTACAGCAGATGAGTCTTTGAGGACTGGAGTGGACACAGAACACTGGCCTAGCTAACGATTTCCCTATTAATTTAGCAGCACTCTCCCTGCTCTAACTAACACTGCAGCTTCAGAATAAATCTAAGATGGATGCCGTCCTTGCTTTTTTTTAGGAGGTGGGAGGGTCTGGGAGGGAGGGTATGCTGATTGGCTGGAACGTGTCTGCTGACTGAGGTACAGGGTCAAAGTTTGCTCAATGATGATGTATAGGGGGGCGGACCGCCGCGGTGAACGCGAACAAGCGGCGTTCGCCGGGAACTGTTTGCCGGCGAATAGTTCTGGACATCTCTAGTTCTGACGGCTTTGCTTCAATCAGTATTTGGCGGAAACAGATATATAGAACCCATTAATCAATATTTAGTGAAAACAGGTTTATGGCACCCCTCAATCAGTATTTTGTGGAAACAGGTGTATCGCAGCCCTCAAACAGTATTTGTTGGAAGAAGGTATATCAATAGCACTCCTCAATCAGTATTTTGTGGAAGAAGGTATAGTGCACCTGTCAATCAGTATTTGACGGAAACAGGTATATAGCACTCTTGAATCAGTTTCTGCCTGAAACTGGTATATAGCACCCCATAATCAGTATTTGGCGGAAACAGGTATATGGCACCCCTCAATCATCTGCCTCCATAAATCCCTGCACCGCTACTTTCCGGGCAGGTTGGCTCCTGCAAAGATGGTGGTCTTCAGCGGGCACGTTTGGCTCCCGACCTCCCACTACTGCCACCTTGCTGACTCCTAGCCATGCTACCACCCTGCTGGCTCAGCCGCTGGCTCACGCACAAGCTGCCACCCTCTTTTCTTGATGATGTTGATGAAGCCCCTCCTTCACCTGGATCTTAAGTGTGATTGGTTACATCATCATCATCATACAGGCCTTGCATCAGAATTGGCTTATGACTTGGTAGCCAAAAGCAGGAGTGGGTACAAAACACAGAAAACATGCAAATATTCCATTCACCTTGCATCTCTGTTATGGATCCACTTCTGTTTTGTTTTTTGGGTTTTTTTTTGGGGGCTTTTGCAATACAGATATATTTACTGACCAAATGCTGACCCAGTGAAGGCGGATGCTCAAAAGACACGATCCATTTTTTGGGGGTGATTGTTCTGACGGATCAGAGAAAGGGCAAAATAATCAGTGACGTCAACATAAATGTACTGCTGACACCCTCCCCACTCTGTCAGGGGGGCTCTACTTGTATAAGCATTTAATAGAATAGGTTCTGTAGAAACCTATGAGGAATCAGCTGACAACGGTGTAAAAGGAGTGCACTCTGTTACGCTATAGTAGGATCTCTGCACGGTTCTTTATACTTAGCACTAACATTGACCTGTAAGACTGAGTTCACACTTCACTTATTTGGGCAGTTATGGGTCCAAAACTGACCAAATAACTGAAGTGTGCAGTGATTCTAAGAGTAAGGGGGGAACTAACTCTCCTTAGGGAGAGAGCACCTTAATCAGTGTGAGGAGACTTCTAGGACATACATGTTCCTCTGGAATTTTGGAAGGGAAGGGATGCAAATGAGCTCTCAACAAGCTCTGCCTCTAGTGCCACCAGATGTAATGCAGCTATCCTATAAGTCAATGTTCAGCTCTTAAAATAAGCCTTGAGACATGACTTGGATATTAAATAAGCCAGCACCTCATCTGAAGACAGCTGTTTCGGGGTGATTGCCCCTCATCAAGAGAAATGCCTGTCATCTGCGTGTCATACAGACTCACAGTATTGTTTCACTACCACAGAAGACTCCCTGTGCGTGTTACTGCAAGGCACAGAGTTCTACACCACTGTACAGGCTCTCTGCAGCCAGGAAATAGCTGTTTTTATAATGTGATTCGCCACATATAAAACCAGATCAAATCAAATATTTTTGGAAAATTAGTCGAAGCGACTAAATCGAATTTTTGAGAAATTCGCTGAATTCTAATTAAAATAAATGGGTACATGTGTGTATGGAGAACACAGACAGCAAATGGTCACGATTCAATTAAATGTGAATAAGACGTCAATATGGAGACACCCTAAATCACAAAAATATAGGAGCCAAAGCTCTCTTTGAAACACCAAGACTGGAATTTATCATGAGGGTAATATTTGTAGTCAGTTTTCCTTGAGTCTGCACTTTGAATGTATCAAATGAATACATGCAGATTCCTTGTCATGGATGGCTCCCAGACATCAGGCTTCTAAAGGAGATGGTTGTAGTTAGATATAAAAATATCAACTTCATAATATAAATAGTATCCACCCAGAGGTTCCCCCTAAGGCCTTTACCTATTACCTGCTCACACAGCAGCAAGATGCTACCAGATGATTATTTATGGTGGTCCCTTCAATGACCATGAGAAGGTATGTCCTGGGGAAAAGAGATACTGGCAGCTTTCCTCTATACCTAGAATGCATCTCAGCTCTGATTGTGTCTATAATAATAATAATAATAATAATAATAATAATAATAATAAACTGGGTAGTTTCTTTAATAATCTATTACGTTTTTTTATACGAACATAGGCTGGTTGAGGTGCTGTACATTGAATATATGTATGTAGTGCAGGAAGTCTACTGTGCTATGTACCACTTGTGCAGGAGATTGGAGACTAGGGGCTTACAATGCTCAGGGGCCCACCGGGGGATTTACCTGTACCTCTATGGGCCAGCCCAAGCCTGCATCTCTTTGTAAACACGCTTCCATTCCTCCCCTTACTTGATCTCTCTTCCTTTCCTTAATATTATCTCCCTCTCCTACTCATCAAAAAATGAGTTTGAAGTAAAATGTTATGTGTTATATCCACAAGTGTGATCAATGTAATCTGGTGACTTTTCCCAGAGTTGACTGTAATGTCAATCTCTGTCACTGGGGCTTTTTACTTGTAATTTTTTATATTTTTTATGGAGAAACTAGCTGATAACCTGGAGTTGCTCGGGTATTTATTTATTGCAATTTTATATTAAATAACAGTAACTTTTACAATGGCCGCCCCTTTAACCGTGAGAGCCCCTTTAACAGTGACTTCCACAGTGACTGCACCTTTAACAGTGACCACCCCTTTAACAGTGACTTTCACAGTGACCGCCCCTTTAACAGTGACTTTCACAGTGACCGCCCCTTTAACAGTGACTTTCACAGTGACCGCCCCTTTAACAGTGACCTCCATGGAGCCCGCCCCTTTAACAGTGAACTCCATAGCGCCCATATGTTTAATAGTGGCCGCTGCCCCCATGCATGTAGCAGTGTAGTTGTGCCGTCATACGTCATATGACTGAATATTTCAGGACCTGCAAACTGCTAAAACCTGTGATCAGTTGTTATGGCAACCTGGAGTAGAACCTGTGAGCTTCTATTGGCTGATAAGAGACATGTGACCTTGTGTAGGGCAGTTCGGATTTAAGTGAAAGGCTGGCAGGCTTGTATTGGATAATGCAGGTCATTTATTGGGAATATCTCGGGGACGGTACGCCCTAGAGAGCTGACACCCCCACAAGATTTCTTTCCAGGTAGCAAGGGATGTGTATACCAAGTTTCGTTGAAATGGATGGTCGCGTTTTTGAGTTTTCGCAGAACATACATACACACATACGTCCTTTTTGATATACCATATTTTTTGCCCTATAAGACACACTTCCCCCCCCCACCCAAAGTGGGGGGGGGGGAATAGCAATGCGTCTTATGGGGTGAATGCTGCGACCGTCGGGTGTATCGCCTGAGAGGGAGGAGGGGCTAAGAGCCGGCATCTGGTTCTGTAATGGCAGTGGGGCCCGATGCAGTCACTGTATTCTACTACACCGGGCCCCGCTCACAGTAGTATCATCATATCTAACTTGTGGGTATTGTTAAAGTATTCAATTCATCTTAAATCCAGCGCTGTACTACTTACTACTAACTTCTTGGCAGTCAGGAGGCCGGGGGGGGCTTACTCTGCCCACTTTATGAATGAAGCAGGCGGCGCAGGTGCATGACGTAGTGAGCTATGCTGCGTGCGCCCCCCCGCCCGGCCTCCTGACTGCCAAGAAGTTAGAAGTAAGTAGTACAGCGCTGGATTAAGATGATTTGAATACTTTAACAATACCCACAAGTTAGATACAGTCAGGTCCATAAATATTGGGACATTGACACAATTCTAAATTTTTTGGCTCTATACACCACCACAATGGATTTGAAATGAAACAAACAAGATGTGCTGTAACTGCAGACTGTCAGCTTTAATTGGAGGGTATTTACATCCAAATCAGGTGAACGGTGTAGGAATTACAACAGTTTGTATATGTGCCTCCCACTTGCTAAGGGACCAAAAGTAATGGGACAATTGGATGCTCAGCTGTTCCATGGCCAGATGTGTGTTATTCCCTCATTATCCCAATTACAGTGAGCAGATAAAAGGTCCAGAGTTAATTTCAAGTGTGCTATTTGCATTTGGAATCTGTTGCTGTCAACTCTCAAGATGAGATCCAAAGAGCTGTCACTATCAGTGAAGCAGCTTTTTCAGCCTAGCTTATCATTAGGCTGAAAAAACACAACAAACCCATCAGAGAGATAGCAAAAACATTAGGCGTGGCCAAAACAACTGTGGTGGATGACCGAAGAATTCTTTCCCTGGTGAAGAAAACACCCTTCACAACAGTTGGCCAGATCAAGAACACTCTCCAGGAGGTAGGCGTATGTTTGTCAAATTCAACAATCAAGAGAAGACCTCACCAGAGTGAATACAGAGGGTTCACCACAAGATGTAAACAATTGGTGAGCCTCAAAAACAGGAAGGCCAGATTAGAGTTTGCCAAACGTCATCTAAAAAAGCCTTCACAGTTCTGGAACATTCTATGGACAGATGAGACCAATATCAACTTGTACCAGAATGATGGGAAGAGAAGAGTATGTAGAAGTAAAGGAACTGCTCATGATCCTAAGCATACCACCTCATCAGTGAAGCATGGTGGTGGTAGTGTCATGGCGTGGGCATGTATGGCTGCCAATGGAACTAGTTCTTTTGTATTTATTGATGATGTAACTGCTGACAAAAGCAGCAGGATGAATTCTGAAGTGTCTTGGGCAATATTATCTGCTCATATTCAGCCAAATGCTTCAGAACTCATTGGACGGCGCTTCACAGTGCAGATGGACAATGACCCAAAGCATACTGCAAATGCAACCAAAGACTTTTTTAAGGGAAAGAAGTGGAATGTTATGCAATGGCCAAGTCAATCACCTGACCGAAATCCGATTGAGCATGCATTTCACTTGCTGAAGACAAAACTGAAGGGAAAATGCCCCAAGAACAAGCAGGAACTGAAGACAGTTGCAGTAGAGACCTGGCAGAGCATCACCAGGGATGAAACCCAGCGTCTGGTGATGTCTATGCGTTCTAGACTTCAGGCTGTAATTGACTGCAAAGGATTTGCAACCAAGTGTTAAAAAGTGATAGTTTGATTTATGATTATGATTATGTCCTATTACTTTTGGTCCCTTAACAAGTGGGAGGCACATATGCAAACTGTTGTAATTCCTACACCATTCACCTGATTTGGATGTAAATACCCTCAAATTAAAGCTGACAGTCTGCAGTTAAAGCACATCTTGTTCGTTTAATTTCAAATCCATTGTGGTGGTGGATAGAGCCAAAAATGTTAGAATTGTGTTGATGTCCCAATATTTTTGGACCTGACTGTATGATGATACTACTGTGAGCGGGGCCTGATGTAGTAGAATACAGTGACTGCAACGGGCCCCGCTGCCATTACAGAACCAGATGCCAGCCCCCATTCACTACACAGGGACACTATTATGGGGGATCTGTGGATGACACATTAGATAAGATGCTATATATGTGTCACCCACAGATGCCCCCATAACAGTGCAATCCACAGATGCCCCCACAATAATCTCCCATAACAGTGCCATCCACATATGTGCCATCCACAGATGCCCCCATAACAGTGCCATCCACAGATTCCCCCATAATAGTGCCATCCACAGAAGCCCCCATAATAGTGTCATCCACAGACCACCATTAGTTCAAAACCCACCAAAAGCACACCTTTTGGTTCAAAATATTTTTTTTCTTATTTTCCTCCTCAAAAACCTAGGTGCGTCTTATGGGCCGGTGCGTCTTATAGGGCGAAAAATACGGTATAGATATACTGTACTTTTGTGATATTGTTTCTTGGTTTTTTCAATAAAAAGAACGTTGAAAAGGAAAGAGGATGGAAAGGGTGGTCATCAGTATGGAACCTATTGCTTTTTACTTATTCTATTTCCTGGCTAGCATTCCGGAATGTATTTGGACTTTGCACTCTACTGTGTATTGCACTGTTATATGGAATATTATGGTTAATATTATTAATATAATTAAATTGTAAGTATTAAAATACTTACTGTAAGAAACCAGGTGGGCTTTCAGGAAATGTAACTTGAGTGATGTGCCAACTTATGTAACCATAAAAGAAATCCACTTTTATTTAACTTGATCTTTGTTGCCTACATTTCATCCTAAAGGTATCAAGCAGTCAGAATGATTAATCTTGATTTTTTGTTATGTTTCCTAGAAGCACCGTCTCCCTCATTCTCCACTCACACTAATGTGTGTATCCCTTTATAACCAAATTCTTTTTTATCCACTGCGCGTATTAGAAATATTATCATTGTCTTTGACAAGTGTTCTCATCTAATGCAAAGGACTTGCTGTGAAAGAAAACAGGTTTATGTGGCTATGCAATCAAAACTGTTGGTGACACTAATGCACTTCTATTCTGCATTTTTATGCAAGTTTTACCATCAAAACTTGAATGTTGAAGACTTCAAAGGGTACAGTGCATGCCATTTAGGGGGTCATTTACTATACTGACATATGCCTAAATAAGATGTATTTCAGGCGCAGATGGCGGCGCAATGGTTATTTGCTCTGCTATCTGCGACTTTGCCTCATTCACGCCAGGTCTAAAATTGTAGGCATGGCGCAGTTTGGGAAGGGGACGCACTGTGGGGGCGCACCAGCATTGGGCCTGGTTGACCTTCGCAGAGTGATAGACTTAGAAGCACTAGGGAAGTCAGGAACATCTAATGGCGGAGGATCTGCCGACTGCTCAACAGTTTCCCTGGGTGGCAAACTTGCCATGGCCAGAGCCTCTGTGGGTACCAGGGCAGGGAAAACCCACCATTTCTCCTCCTCTAAGGAAATTTCCTCTGTAGTCTGAGCAGGAGGAGGCATTGCCTCCACGCACATGGGCTCATCAAAATTACAACATCTCAACATGTTACAGTGCTAGTTTCGTGAGGGCCCCCAAGTCCCTATTTGCTCTACCTCATAGACCGGGATGGCAGGGTCTACACTCCTCTTCACCGTGTATTGGACTGCCTCCCACTGCCCATCCATCTTTCCAGACAGCCGATTGGCTCTGACTATCACTCAATCACCCGGGCATACCCATCCCTCTGCACTGGTCTTGGGTTAGGGTGTACCACTTGTCTCAGCCGCTCCCCCACTACCTTGTGGATCACTCTCAGCCTGCGGCGGCGCTCTTGCACCCATGCTGTGGTATTTCTCGGGTGTGGCTCCATCATATCGGGCATGTGGAGATATTCAATATCCCGTCCAGCTCTTCCAAACATGACCATATGTGGGGAGTATCCGGTGGTACTGTGTACCCTGTTATACCATGTATGTATAGACAGCAGAGAAATATCTCTCACATGCACATTGCACATCCATTTTCCTGCCGCACACTATATACCACACACACACACACATACACACACAAACAAAGTCTATAGAATAGAATTTGTGTCTTGTTGGTCGGGACTCAGGAGTAGCTTTCTTTGTGTTACCGCCAGTATTTGCTGGTTCATCTAGAGTTACCCAGTGTGCACCACGGGGAGGCGAACCAGCTTTACACCCCATACCGTACCATCACTTCACTAGACAGGTACATCTCTACTCAGCTGGCCAATATCCGATTGCTCAGAGCCCACACACATACAATCGCAATACAATCCAATCCAATCTTATAACGGTAACATTAAATCTAATATTTCCCATTCAAATACTTTTTGTGTTTTGTTGAGGACATTATTTTCAATACTTGTATTAAAAAAAATTGGGATTATATGCTTACGTCTTTATCCTGCAGCACATGTTGGAGTGGGGCTACGACCGCACCCGGGTCCACGCAGAGAAGTAGGCCATTGTGAGGGAGATCCTGTCTGAGCTGAAAAGAAAATTTAAGTAGTGATGAGTGGCAGGGGTCATATTCGAATTTGAATATTCGCTATATTCTACTTTTTTTTCTACTCGCAAAATCGGCAAGGTAATGATCGCATAATATGCGAATATTAAGCGATCAATACAGGCATGGGTCAAAAACGAATATATAGCACTATAGAATTTAGTTATTACAAGAAAATTTAGACTGGCATATTCTTATTCATAATCATAGTCATGGGTGCACATCCATAAGGCAAACATAATAAATAAAAAAAATAATGGCTGCACACACATATAAGCAGTAAAGCTGAGAAATGGGGATCATTCCAAATTCAAGTGGTACTACACTGCGTGCAGAATTATTAGGCAAATGAGTATTTTGACCACATCATCCTCTTTATGCATGTTGTCTTACTCCAAGCTGTATAGGCTCGAAAGCCTACTACCAATTAAGCATATTAGGTGATGTGCATCTCTGTAATGAGAAGGGGTGTGGTCTAATGACATCAACACCCTATATAAGGTGTGCATAATTATTAGGCAACTTCCTTTCCTTTGGCAAAGTGGGTCAAAAGAAGGACTTGACAGGCTCAGAAAAGTAAAAAATAGTGAGATATCTTGCAGAGGGATGCAGCACTTTTAAAATTGCAAAGCTTCTGAAGCGTGATCATCGAACAATCAAGCGTTTTATTCAAAATAGTCAACAGGGTCGCAAGAAGCGTGTGGAAAAACCAAGGCGCAAAATAACTGCCCATGAACTGAGAAAAGTCAAGCGTGCAGCTGCCAAGATGCCACTTGCCACCAGTTTGGCCATATTTCAGAGCTGCAACATCACTGGAGTGCCCAAAAGCACAAGGTGTGCAATACTCAGAGACATGGCCAAGGTAAGAAAGGCTGAAAGACGACGACCACCACTGAACAAGACACACAAGCTGAAACGTCAAGACTGGGCCAAGAAATATCTCAAGACTGATTTTTCTAAGGTTTTATGGACTGATGAAATGAGAGTGAGTCTTGATGGGCCAGATGGATGGGCCCGTGGCTGGATTGGTAAAGGGCAGAGAGCTCCAGTCCGACTCAGACGCCAGCAAGGTGGAGGTGGAGTACTGGTTTGGGCTGGTATCATCAAAGATGAGCTTGTGGGGCCTTTTCGGGTTGAGGATGGAGTCAAGCTCAACTCCCAGTCCTACTGCCAGTTTCTGGAAGACACCTTCTTCAAGCAGTGGTACAGGAAGAAGTCTGCATCCTTCAAGAAAAACATGATTTTCATGCAGGACAATGCTCCATCACACGCGTCCAAGTACTCCACAGCGTGGCTGGCAAGAAAGGGTATAAAAGAAGAAAATCTAATGACATGGCCTCCTTGTTCACCTGATCTGAACCCCATTGAGAACCTGTGGTCCATCATCAAATGTGAGATTTACAAGGAGGGAAAACAGTACACCTCTCTGAACAGTGTCTGGGAGGCTGTGGTTGCTGCTGCACGCAATGTTGATGGTGAACAGATCAAAACACTGACAGAATCCATGGATGGCAGGCTTTTGAGTGTCCTTGCAAAGAAAGGTAGCTATATTGGTCACTGATTTGTTTTTGTTTTGTTTTTGAATGTCAGAAATGTATATTTGTGAATGTTGAGATGTTATATTGGTTTCACTGGTAAAAATAAATAATTGAAATGGGTATATATTTGTTTTTTGTTAAGTTGCCTAATAATTATGCACAGTAATAGTCACCTGCACACACAGATATCCCCCTAAAATAGCTAAAACTAAAAACAAACTAAAAACTACTTCCAAAAATATTCAGCTTTGATATAAATGAGTTTTTTGGGTTCATTGAGAACATGGTTGTTGTTCAATAATAAAATTAATCCTCAAAAATACAACTTTCCTAATAATTCTGCACTCCCTGTATACTTACTATTTGGATCAATGGAAGCTCTTAGCGCACATTTTGATCAAACTTGTGTCGGGCCCATCCACCAGGCGTCAAGGTGGCTTCCGCGGACGGGTCCCTATCACTAATATACCGCCTCTCTTGGCAGAGGCGGCTCTAGACTTTGTGAGGCCTTAGGCGAAACTCAAACATGAGGCCCCCACGAAGATCGTTGGGATGCCCGTGATCTCCCGTACGGCACCCCGGCTCAGTCCTCAAGAAATAAGCTGTGTCAACCACCGCACGGAGCAGTGGTGTGGTCAGCACTCCCCCTCCATGTATCTCTATGGAAGACTCGGAGATACACAAGTGCTGTATCTGCGGCTCTCCCATAGATACATGGAGGGAGAGTGTGGACCACCGCTCCGGGCACAAGGAGATCCGGAGTACCATACAGGAGATCGTGGGGGATCCCAACGGCCAGACGCCCCCGATCAGACACTTATCTCCTATCCTTTGGATAGGGGATTTATTTTCCTATCCTGGAGTACCCCTTTAATATGCAGTGACATCACAGTAAAGGGTTAATATGCACAGTGACAATACAGTACTGGGCTTATGTTCACAGTACATACAGTGGGATGCGAAAGTTTGGGCAACCTTGTTAATAGTCATGATTTTCCTGTATAAATCGTTGGTTGTTGCGATAAAAAATGTCAGTTAAATATATCATATAGGAGACACACACAGTGATATTTGAGAAGTGAAATGAAGTTTATTGGATTTACAGAAAGTGTGCTATAATTGTTTAAACAAAATTAGGCAGGTGCATAAATTTGGGCACGGTTGTCATTTTATTGATTCCAAAACCTTTAGAACTAATTATTGGAACTCAAATTGGCTTGGTAAGCTCAGTGACCCCTGACCTACATACACAGGTGAATCCAATTATGAGAAAGAGTATTTAAGGGGGTCAATTGTAAGTTTCCCTCCTCTTTTAATTTTCTCTGAAGAGTAGCAACATGGGGGTCTCAAAACAACTCTCAAATGACCTGAAGACAAAGATTGTTCACCATCATGGTTTAGGGGAAGGATACAGAAAGCTGTCTCAGAGATTTCAGCGGTCTGTTTCCACAGTGAGGAACATATTGAGGAAATGGAAGACCACAGGCTCAGTTCAAGTTAAGGCTCGAAGCGGCAGACCAAGAAAAATCTCGGATAGACAGAAGCGACGAATGGTGAGAACAGTCAGAGTCAACCCACAGACCAGCACCAAAGACCTACAACATCATCTTGCTGCAGATGGAGTCACTGTGCATCGTTCAACCATTCGGCGCACTTTACACAAGGAGATGCTGTATGCGAGAGTGATGCAGAGGAAGCCTTTTCTCCGCCCACAGCACAAAAAGTGCCGCTTGAGGTGGGCTAAAGCACATTTGGACAAGCCAGCTTCATTTTGGAATAAGGTGCTGTGGACTGATGAAACTAAAATTGAGTTATTTGGCCATAACAAGGGGCGTTATGTATGGAGGAAAAATAACACAGCATTCCAAGAAAAACACCTGCTACCTACAGTAAAATATGGTGGTGGTTCCATCATGCTGTGGGGCTGTTTGGCCAGTGCAGGGACTGGGAATCTCGTCAAAGTTGAGGGACGCATGGATTCCACTCAGTATCAGCAGATTCTGGAGACCAATGTCCAGGAATCAGTGACAAAGCTGAAGCTGCGCCGGGGCTGGAGCTTTCAACAAGACAACGACCCTAAACACTGCTCAAAATCCACTAAGGCATTTATGCAGAGGAACAAGTACAACGTTCTGGAATGGCCATCTCAGTCCCCAGACCTGAATATAATTGAAAATCTGTGGTGTGACTTAAAGAGAGCTGTCCATGCTCGGAAGCCATCAAACCTGAATGAACTAAAGATGTTTTGTAAAGAGGAATGGTCCAAAATACCTTCAACCAGAATCCAGACTCTCATTGGAACCTACAGGAAGCGTTTAGAGGCTGTAATTTCTGCAAAAGGAGGATCTACTAAATATTGATTTCATTTCTTTTTTGTGGTGCCCAAATTTATGCACCTGCCTAATTTTGTTTAAACAATTATAGCACACTTTCTGTAAATCCAATAAACTTCATTTCACTTCTCAAATATCACTGTGTGTGTCTCCTATATGATATATTTAACTGACATTTTTTATCGTAACAACCAACGATTTATACAGGAAAGTCATGACGATTAACAAGGTTGCCCAAACTTTCGCATCCCACTGTATTAACACTTTGCATTAACCCTGGCCCAGTTCTCTAAATTGACCTTCCCCCCACACACCGCATTTTGCTATACTCGCTATACAGCAGCACATACCTCTCACATCCAGGGCCTCCAGGTGACGTCTCCTCGGATGTAGATCTTCTCTGTCATCGTCTTCTGCATTCAGTCCGAACTCTTCTCTCAGCCGCATCTCGTCTCTGCAGAGTGTGACACACATACATCTTAGCTTCCTCACATTTCTATCATCATGCCCCAACCTGGAGTCTCCACAGTGTTATCCTGCTGCTTGATGTGCTCCCCAATACCCCCAAATACTATCCTGAAGAAGGAGTGCCCCCATAGTAATAGTGCTCCTCATAGTCCCACCAATAATAATTCCCTTCTAGAATGCCCTCATTAGTAACACTGCCCCTACAGTGCCCCCATTAAGTAATTTGCCCCCCACACTGCCCCTATTAAGTAAGTTGCCCGCCCACTGCCCCATCGTGTGATTTGCCCCCCACACTGCCCCCATTAAGTAATTTGCCCCATCATGTAATTTGCCCCCCACACTGCCCCATTAAGTAATTTGCCCCCCACACTGCCCCATCATGTAATTTGCCTCCAACACTGCCCCATTAAGTAATTTGCCCCCCACACTGCCCCATTAAGTAATTTGTCTGCCACACTGCCCCCATTAAGTAATTTGTCCGCCACACTGTCCCCATTAAGTAATTTGTCCGCCACACTGCCCCCATCATGTAATTTGCCTCCAACACTGCCCCCATTAAGTAATTTGCCCCCCCACACTGCCCCATTAAGTAATTTGCCCCCCCACACTGCCCCCATTAAGTAATTTGCCCCCCACACTGCCACCATTAAGTAATTTGCCCCCCCACACTGCCCCCATTAAGTAATTTGCCCCCCACTGCCACCATTAAGTAATTTATCCGCCACACTGCCCTCATCATGTAATTTGCCCCCCACACTGCCCTCATCATGTAATTTGCCCCCCACACTGCCCCCATTAAGTAATTTGCCCGCCACACTGCCACCATTAAATAATTTGCCCGCCACACTGCCCCCATTAAGTAATTTGCCCCCCACACTGCCACCATTAAGTAATTTGTTCGCCACACTGCCCCATCATGTAATTTGCCCCCCACACTGCCCCCATTAAGTAATTTGTCTGCCACATTGCCCCATCATGTAATTTGCCCCCCACACTGCCCTCATCATGTAATTTGCCCCCCACACTGCCTCACAAATTTGCCCACACACTAGTGCCTCATATTATGTAATTTGCCGCCCACCTTGTACTTGGCAAGGACATCCAGGAACATGGCAGAGATACATCTGGACCTGCTGGACGTTTTAAGTCATCCGGTGGTCTGCAAGTAGTTAAGTGAAACTTCAGAGCGCAACCGCGTCCTGCTGCGCGTAATCCTGTGAGACCTGTGACCTCCCACAGCGGGTATCGCGGGATTATGCGCTGCACGACGGAGGGTGGCCGATCAGTGGACAAGTACCGGGGGGGTGGAGAATAGCATTCGGGGCACTGGAGCTCAAGCCCCGAATGTTTTGACTTAAGGATGCTCCCACCCGACTCCGCCGCAAGTACAATTTGTTAATATTTATCGATATTGGCGATAAAAATTAGCAATTTGAATATTCGTGATCAACACTAAATTTAAGTTCAATCACCCTCGGATGGCCTTTTGAAAAAAATTGTCTGATTTGAAGTGTCGGAACTCAGAGAGATCCGCAACAGAAAATGCCCATCTACAATGCTTACATTACTTTTGTATCTCTCGTCAACACACTGTAATGTGGATATATACAGTTATGAAAATAGGTATTGCATCCCTTTACAAATGATTACTTATTAACTGGTTGACATTTAGCAAATCAGCCGGTTACATCAAAAATGCATCTCTACCTTGCCATGAGTATATATATATATATATATATATATTTATATTTATACACAAAGCGAGGTAAAAATGTATGATGTAGCCAGCTGATTTTGTACATTTTACACACACAGAAATATATATATATATATATATATATATATATGTATATATACACTGAACAAAAATATAAACTCAACACTTTCAGTTTTGCTCCCATTTTGCATGAGCTGAATTCAAAGACCTGAAACATTTTCTACATACACAAAAGACCCATTACTCTCAAATATTGTTTAGTGTTGATCACAAATATTCTAATCACTAATACAAAAATATTATATACTGTATACCACATTTTATATTGTAAAGTGAAAAGCTTTGATTCTATAAAAATCGCATATGCACATTATCATTACATAGTTCTCAAGAAGTAACATAAAATAAAAATGTATATAGAGATATATACAGTTGTGGCCAAAAGTTTTGAGAATTACATAAATATTGGAAATTAGAAAAGTTGCTGCTTAAGTTTTTATAAAAGCAATTTGCATATACTCCAGAATGTTATGAAGAGTGATCAGATGAATTGCATAGTCCTTTGCCATGAAAATTAACTTAATCCCAAAAAAACCTTTCCACTGCATTTCATTGCTGTCATTAAAGGACCTGCTGAGATCATTTCAGTAATTGTCTTGTTAACTCAGGTGAGAATGTTGACGAGCACAAGGGTGGAGATCATTATGTCAGGCTGATTGGGTTAAAATGGCAGACTTGACATGTTAAAAGGAGGGTGATGCTTGAAATCATTGTTCTTCCATTGTTAACCATGGTGACCTGCAAAGAAACGCGTGCAGCCATCATTGCATTGCATAAAAATGGCTTCACAGGCAAGGATATTGTGGCTACTAAGATTGCACCTCAATCATCAATTCATAGGATCATCAAGAACTTCAAGGAAAGAGGTTCAATTCTTGTTAAAAAGGCTTCAGGGTGTCCAAGAAAGTCCAGCAAGGGCCAGGATCATCTCCTAAAGAGGATTCAGCTGCGGGATCGGAGTGCCACCAGTGCAGAGCTTGCTCAGGAATGGCAGCAGGAAGGTGTGAGCGCATCTGCACGCACAGTGAGGCGAAGACTTTTGGAAGATGGCCTGGTGTCAAGAAGGGCAGCAAAGAAGCCACTTCTCTCCAAAAAAAACATCAGGGACAGATTGATCTTCTGCAGAAAGTATGGTGAATGGACTGCTGAGGACTGGGGCAAAGTCATATTCTCCGATGAAGCCTCGTTCCAATTGTTTGGGGCATCTGGAAAAAGGCTTTTCTGGAGAAGAAAAGGTGAGCGCTACCATCAGTCCTGTGTCATGCCAACAGTAAAGCATCCTGAGACCATTCATGTGTGGGGTTGCTTCTCATCCAAGGGAGTGGGCTCACTCACAATTTTGCCCAAAAACACAGCCATGAATAAAGAATGGTACCAAAACACCCTCCAACAGCAACTTCTTCCAACAATCCAACAACAGTTTGGTGAAGAACAATGCATTTTCCAGCACGATGGAGCACTGTGCCATAAGGCAAAACTGATAACTAAGTGCCTCGGGGACCAAAACGTTGACATTTTGGGTCCATGGCCTGGAAACTCCCCAGATCTTAATCCCATTGAGAACTTGTGGTCAATCCTCAAGAGGCGGGGGGACAAACAAAAAACCACTAATTCTGACAAACTCCAAGAAGTGATTATGAAAGAATGGGTTGCTATCAGTCAGGAATTGACCCAGAAGTTGATTGAGAGCATGCCCAGTCGAATTGCAGAGGTCCTGAAAAAGAAGGGCCAACAGTGCAAATACTGACTCTTTGCATAAATGTCATGTAATTGTCGATAAAAGCCTTTGAAACGTATGAAGTGTGTGTAATTATATTTCACTACATCACAGAAACAACTGAAACAAAGATCTAAAAGCAGTTTAGCAGCAAACTTTGTGAAAACTAATATTTGTGTCATTCTCAAAACTTTTGGCCACGACTGTACATGTGGCAATAAAGCTCCATTCCCAAAACAGGATTACCACATAGACGAGTATAATGCCAGTCACACCCAACCATGTGGAGAGGTCAACATGGGAGTCAGGCATCCTGTTCAGGACGACAGACAACACCATGTTCAAACCTATATCCTGATTAAAACAAACAAGAAAATAATAAACTTGAATTAGGGTCCTCAATCAGTACTGTACAATGTTAATTGCACAAGACCTTTTGACAAGGGAAGCCCACATGCGGTTCCCACCTAATTTTAGTAAGAACCACAACTAGGGCCACCCAAAACCCAAATAAAGTAAAATTATAACATGGGGGGGTGAATGAAGCGTAGCACCGCATGATTATATTTTATTCAAACAAATCTTAATATATAAATATATATATATATATATATATATATATATATATAGGCAATCTATGATCAACAGAGCACATGCGCGAAAAATTAAGCATGCACAACAGTTTAAGAGAATTCTAATACTCGATAGTTGATAAAGTCCTGGGGCGAATAAGTGGTCCATGCTGGTAGTCCTCAGCAGGATCAGGACAAACAGCAGCAACAGATAATTATTAAGGGTATAGTATAAGGCCTATGCTTAGCTAGACCAAACTCAACAGGAGCAGGTCAGACTGCAACAGGTAAATGGTAATGCTGTAGTGTAAAGCATGCATAGAAGCTGTGCCTAACTCAGCAGGAACAGAACAGACAGCAGCAGGGAAATAGTAACGCTGTAGTATAGGGCATACACATAGCTGGGCCTAAGTCAGCAATATCAGGACATATAGCTGCAGCTGGTAAATGATAATGCTGTAGTATACGGCATACACATAGCTGGGCCTAACTCTGTAATATCAGGACAGATAGCATCAGCTGGAAAATGGTAATGCTGTAGTGCCAGGTGTACACATAGCTGAGCCTAACTCAGCAGAAACAGAACAGACAGCAGCAGGGAAATGGTAACTCTGTAGGACAAGGCCAATACATAACTCATCAAGATCAGGACAGACAGCAGCAGCAGATAAAGGTAACAGTGGAGTATAAGGCCTACACATAAGTCAACATGCTCAGGACAGACAGCAGCAGCAGGTACATGGTAATGGTTGAGTCTAAGGCCTACACATAGATCAGCCTAACTCAGCAGAAACAGACAGCAGCAGGTTTTTTGTTTGTAGCAGGAATGTGTTCCCAGGAATGGGCCCCCACCAAACCTGGGCAACAACAAAAATAAACTTAGACACCTCTGACAGTAGCAGGTTCTTTGTTTCCAGCAAGAATTTGTTCCCAGGAATGTGCCCCCACTAGACCTGGGCAACAACAAAAATAAACTTAGACACCTCTGACAGCAGCAGGTTCATCGTCTAGAGCAGGAATGTGCTCCCATACATACAAAATGCAATATTTTCCTTTGACAAAATTGTTTATCTATTTGTATTTTAATTTTGTACAGCCCACAATAAATTAGTACAAAATTAGTTCCACGCGCTGCCCGCATCGGTCTGCTCTGAGTTTCCATATCGGGCACATCAAGTCTAGAGAAGAACACTGTGGTAAAGCAGCCTGCCAAGCCAAAGGACAGCAGGACTGGCATGGTTTAGCAGCGGCTATGTCATCCTCCTTTTGTCTGTGACGAGTCATGGTTACCGATGCTCGCACAACCCATACATGATCACTGCCACACACATGCCGGGGTCCAGACATCGGCAGCACCCAGCCGTCCTCTGCCCGTCAGAGCACAGAAGCCAGTGAGGAACCAACTTGCCTCAGCCTGGGTGTGGAAGTGTCCCAGGGTCTGCCGCCGGGATCAGTTCCCCTCCCCTCAGTGATGACTCAGTCACGGTCCCCGGCTGCAGGCGTTGTCCTCGGCGGATGCCTCTAGTGCGCAGCCCGGATCATCGATCGCAGGTCTGGCTGCTGAATAAGCCTTTAGCTTTGTAACTCCAGAACACATGTTGCCTTCAAAACAGACTCCAAACTCCGCTCTGCTGGATGACAGTGTAAGTGCTCCCCGGTGCCTGTCAGCCCCTTCCTGGTGAAGTCTGCCCCGGACTGTGTGACAATACCACCCGTGTGTAGCCAAGCCTCACAGCTAAGGCTTATTCAGCAGCATGACCTGCGATCAATGATCCTGTCTGTGCACTGGAGGCAGCTGCCGAGAATGCCGCCAGCAGCTGGGGGCCATGACAGAGTCATCACTGAGGGGAGGGGAACTGATCCCGGCGGCAGAGCTGGGGACCCTTCCATACCCGGGCCGAGGGAAGTTGGTTCCTCACTCGCTTCTGTGCTCTGATGGGTGCTGCCGGTGATCATGTATGGGTTGTGCGAGCGTCAGTAACCATGACTCTTCACAGACAAAAGGAGTCCTGCTGCCCTCTGGCTTGTAGGAATCGGCACATGGCGCGGCAGTGTTCTTCTCCAGACTCGATGTGCCCGATATGGAAACTGAGAGCAGACCAGTGCGGGCAGCTTGTGGAGCGCTGTGTGCCAATTGGTATCTGAGAGGTCTATTTTCCAATATGGTTTATGTATGGAGGGCAGTGTCTAGAGATCACACAGAGGGGTCCCTCCTGAGGCATCGCAGCATGTGGGCAGCCATGGGGAAGAGGATAGCCCGCTGTGACTCTTCTCAGCTGCCCGGGACCAAGGATCCTGCTGCTGCTGCTCCCTGTCGGAGCCGCCCCACCCCCAGACTAACGGTGCCCCCGCACCGGCTCTTTCTCCTGACTAGTGTTGAGCGCGAATATTCGAATTGTGAATTTTAATCGCGAATATCGCCACTTTGAGAATTTGCCAATATTTTGAATATAGTGCTATATATTCTTATTCGCAAATAGTGTTGAATATATGCGAATATATTGCATTGCCAATTTATGCATTTAAGTAAACAATGATGAGATCAAAAATTCTCAAATTTGCGAATTTATCGCAAATATTCGCCCAAAAATTTGTGAAATATTGCGAATTCGAATATTGCCTATGCCGCTCATCACTACTCCTGACCAGGCCCAGACTCCTGGACATCAGCAAACTCCTCAACAAATTTTTCCTCCTCCTCGTCCTGGGCCTGGTCTTTGTGGAGCATTGTTTCCTCTTCTTGCTCTACCAAGGCACTCTCTCCAGCCTCGAGCAGGCAATCTAGTGTTCTGTCCAGCAGGAACACTATGGGGAGCACGTCATTGAGGCCAACATGCTCCCCGCTGACCATCCTGGTTGCCTGCTCGAATGGGGTCAACACATGGCAAACCTGGTGTACCTGCCCCCACTCCGCATTGGTGATGTAGGGGAGTGGGTGTGATGGCCCAGAAGTGCCTTGGTCCAGCAGGTATTCTTTCACCGCCCGTCGCTGGTCCCACAACCTCTCCAGCATGTGGAGGGTGGAGTTCCACTGCATCACGCTGTCCACAATCAGCCTGTGAGGTGGCAGACTGTTGTCCTGGTGCAGTTCGGACAGGGACGCGATGGTGGTTGGGGAGCATCTGAAGTGGTTGCCAATCCTACGTACCCTTGGCACGATGTCACTCAACCTTGGGTATGTGCGTAGGAACTTCTGTACTACAAGGTTGAGGACATGTGCTATGCAAGGCACGTGTGTGAGACTGCCAGCATGGAGGGCGGCGAGGAGGTTTCTGCCATTGTCACAGACAACCATACCTGCCTGGAGCCTCCGGGGTGTCAACCACTTGTGGACCTGAGCCTGCAGGGCGGCCAGAACATCAGGTACAGTGTGTTTCCATTCCCCTAAACTCATAAGCTGAAGCATGACCTGGCAGCGGATGTGCCCCACACTTGCATAGCTATGGGGACACTTGCTGTGGGGCTCAGCAGCGGTGGAGACGGTCGGAGCAGCAGTTCTCCCCTGGACACCCCGGGTGGCACCACAAACTGAAATGCTGCCACATCTAATGATCCCTCCCCGGTGCCTCGGAGGGACACCCAATGGGCAGTAAAGCTGATGCATCATCCCTGCCCATGTCTGCTGGTCCAGGCATCAATTGTCAGATGCACCCTGTCGCTGACAGCGTGATCCAGCGACATGGATACATTCTGCACAATCTGCTGGTGTAGGGCAGGGTTGCCGGCTTTGGCAAAGAAATGGCGGCTGGGGACACACCATCTGGGTTGGGTCTGCTCCAACATCTCCCGGAATGGATTGCAGTCCACAATATTGAAGGACAGCAGATGTTGGGGGGCGATAACCCTTGCCAGGAGCCCATTGAGTGAATGCACACGTTGATCCCCAGGGGCGTAGGGCGCGGTGCATTCAAATGCGTCGGCTGCTGTCCCCTGTGCACTGCTGCTGGCACTGCTACGACCACCCTGCATCTGTTCCCACTCCCGCCAATGGTTGACTCTCAGGTGCTGAGTAAGGGCAGTGGTACCCAGCCAAGCAACAGATCTTCCTCTCCTAAGCCCAAACAGGTGAATCACGCACCAACCACCTGTCAGATGGGGTGGTGCTGGCTTGCGCCTGTTCGGGCTCGTGCACACATGTTGGCACCTGCTCCTGCTTCTGCTGCTGCCGCCTCTTGCTGCCATTACCAGTCAAGCCCCTGCCACTGGGCTCCCTGGTGACCTGGCACACCGTTTTCTTCGGGTGCCTAACTTCCTCATCAGTGCTGCTGTCACCTGACAAGGGAAGTGGCACCCATTCAAAATCACCCTCCATTTCATCGCCTGTAATGTTAGACCCAAGGTCGACCAGTGGTTGACTGAGGGGAACAGCAGATGTGGAGCCCCTGACCTGGCTCTGTTGTCCCCCTCACTGACACCTGGGTCTGACTAGGTGCGGGGGTTCTGTGGCTGAAACCACCCGCACCAGTTGAAAGGAATGTCACTGGGTACTTACGGGCGGTACTCCCTCCTGATCCTCCTCTTCCAAAAGGTCCTGACCATCCGGACCAAGCTCTAGCTCACTCTCCTGCATTACCACCCACAAGATGTCCCTCTCACTGTCGCTGTCAAACAGCATCAGGGTCGATTCTTGGGGGCTAGTCCTGCAGGAGGCGGAGAGCTGCTGCTGCTCAGAGCCGGGGCAGAGGACTCAGTGCCACTGGTTTGGGTCACGAATGACACAACTGCCTCGGTGTCCTGAGATGAAATGGGGCAGCTGCCACACCCAAAAAAAATCACGGATCAGGCGGATGCCCCTGTCACCTGCGCCCGCCCCTTCCACGACTACGGCTGCTGGCTTGACCATGTCCACTCATTATTTCACCAAATGAGTAAATGACCACAATGTTTTTAAACAACAGAAAAAAAATATAGAAAGAAAATAATGAGGGAGTTTGGGCAAACTTTATTGGGTTGGGGATAATGGGGCAAAAAAGAAAAAAAATAGACACAAAACCCTAAAACAATAACACTAATACAGAGGCAAATACTTTTTTTTGTTTTTTTGCTGAAAAATGACGCAGACAATAATCCCTCCCTAACAAACGAAACCCTAAAACTGTTACACTAAAACACAGGCAAAAACTTTATTTTTTTTGTTAGTTTTTTTCACAGACAAAAGACGCAGACAATCTAGGCACACAAAAACCTAAAACAATGCAAAGGACAGCAAAAGGCTACACTATACTATATCTCTGTCTAACCTACACTACACCCTGCACTAAACCTTATCAGCTACACTATTAACTAACTAACTTACACTATCTCACACTAACTATCTGGATTATATATATGACTGAGCTACCTAACTAATGTACCTAACAATCTACACTGGAACCTATCAGCTACACTAACTAACCTAAACTATCTACCACTAACTATCTGGATTACATATATTACTAGCAGAAGGACCCGGCTTTGCACGGGTATATTTTATCGATTTCATTTAATGTTTCTGTGTGTCGTTAAAATATATCTACAGTATCCCCCATAACAGTGACCTCTACACCACTTCACCCAACAGTCTGCTAAGCTGTGTATCTAATCCTATCCTGTGTGATACTGTCCGCTGAGCTATGTATCTAATCATATCCTGTGTGCTACTGTCTGGTGAGCTGTGTATCCAATCTTATGTTATGTGATACTGTCTGCTGAGCTATATATCTGATCATATCCTGTTTTATACTGTCTGCTGAGCTGTGTATCTAATCCTATCCTTTGTGATACTGTCTGCTGAGCTGTGTATCTAATCCTATCCTGTTTGATACTGTCTGCTAAGCTGTGTATCTAATCTTATCCAGCGTGATACTGTCTGCTGAGCTATGTATCTGATCCTATTCTGTGTGATACTGTCTGCTGAGCAGTGTGTCTAATCATATCCTTTGTGATACTGTCTGGTGAGCTGTGTATCTAATCCTATCCTTTGTGATACTGTCTGCTGAGCTATGTATCTAATCATGTTATGTGTGATACTGTCTGCTGAGCTGTGTATCTAATCTTATGTTGTGTGACACTGTCGCTAAGCTGTGTATCTAATCCTATCCTGTGTGATACTGTTTGCTGAGCTGTGTATCTAATCCTATCCTATGTGATACTGTCTGCATAACTGTGTATCTAATCCTATCCTGTGTGATACTGTCTGCTGAGCTGTGTATCTAATCCTATCCTGTGTGATACTGTGTGATGAGCTGTGTATATAATCTTATCCTGTGTGATACTATATGCTGAGCTGTGTATCTAATCATATACTTTGTGATACTGTCTGCTGAGCTGTCTATCTAATATCCTATCCTGTGTGATACTTCCAGCTGAGCAGCGTATCTAATCCTATCCTGTGTGATACTGTCTGCTGAGCTTTGTATCCAATCCTATCCTTTGTGATACTGTCTTCTGAGCTGTGTATCCAATCTTATGTTATGTGATACTGTCTGCTGAGCTATGTATCTAATCCTATCATGTGTGATACTGTCTGCTGAGCTTTGTATCCAATCCTATCCTTTGTGATACTGTCTGCTGAGCTGTGTATCCAATCTTATGTGATACTGTCTGCTGAGCTATATATCTAATCATATCCTGTGTGACAATGTCTGCTGAGCTGTGTCTCTAATCCTATCCTGTTTGATACTGTCTGCTAAGCTGTGTATCTAATCCTATCCAGCGTGATACTGTCTGCTGAGCTATGTATCTAATCCTATTCTGTGTGATACTGTCTGCTGAGCAGTGTGTCTAATCATATCCTTTGCGATACTGTCTGGTGAGCTGTGTATCTAATCCTATCCTTTGTGATACTGTCTGCTGAGCTATGTGTAGTGTCCCACTAGTTAAATGTGGGCACTACACAAGGGTCAATTGGGCCACGTTGTTCTCCACCTCCTGTGGAACATGGTCATGGTATTTTATATTGCATTTTAATGTGAATTTTCATGTTATTTATGTTTATCTCCTGTGTACCAGGCCTGCAGGGGTGTAGTTCCTCCTCCTAGACTGTAGAGGGAGCTAGGGAACCCCCTAGTATAAATAGTTAGGCCCAGACAGGGAGGAGTCAGTCAGGGGAGTTGAGTGTTCAGAAGCCAAGAGTCACCTTAGCCAGACAGTAGCTGAGGTGCAGCTTCTGACATGCAGCTAGATAGCCCAGGTTTCTAGCTTGTTTTAGGAGAAGAGCCTGCCTCCTGAGAAACCCAGTTTCCCACAAGAGTACAGAACAGAGCCAACATTCCAGCCAAACAGAGAGCTGAAGGGCAGAAGGATTTATTCAAAGCAAGGAGTCATATACAAGAGGAAGTTTTCCCTAACCAAGGATAAAGCCAACAATAGGGCATATGGGCCTTGGGATAAAGACAGACAGGATTCTGAGGAAAAGTGCAGCCTGATCTGTAAGTGTTTAACCTTCTGAATATCTTGCAAGAACATTGTGCCTGCCATTGGTTGTAAAGCCTGCCTGTCACTATCTTGTACATGTGGAACTTTGCCTAAAAACTGTAAAAAGTTAACTGTTTCAGTGAAAGGAAGTTTTGGTTCACTGCAACTTGTGTTCCTCCATTATTACTGCAAAAAATTGGTGCGCGTCACAAACTTTAAGGGATCTTGCCACAGGCACATTAAACCTACAACACCTAGGGCACCTCACCTACCATCTGGCTTGGTCCCTATATACAGAGAGTGCCCCAGAGGATCCAAGTGCCAACCTCTCCATCACTGCTGTACGCCATAAATTGTGAGTAACCAAGAGCAACCCTCGTTTTGTCTATTAACCGTGACCTCACCATCGCTCACCCTGCAGGGCTGCGTACTGCATATGTATCTAATCATGTTATGTATGATACTGTCTGCTGAGCTGTGTATCTAATCTTATGTTGTGTGATACTATCCGCTAAGCTGTGTATCTAATCCTATCCTGTGTGATACTGTTTGCTGAGCAGTGTATCTAATTCTATCCTATGTGATACTATCTGCATAACTGTGTATCTAATCCTATCCTGTGTTATACTGTCTGCTGAGCTGTGTATCTAATCCTATCCTGTGTGATACTGTCTGATGAGCTGTGTATCTAATCCTGTCCTGTTTGATACTGTCTGCTAAGCTGTGTATCTAATCCTATCCTGTGTGATACTGTCTGCTGAGCTATGTATCTAATCCTATTCTGTGTGATACTGTCTGCAGAGCTGTGTATCTAATCCTATCCTTTGTGGTACTGTCTGCTAAGCTGTGTATCTAATCTTATTTTGTGTGATATTGTCTGATGAGCTGTGTATATAATCTTATCCTGTGTGATACTATATGCTGAGCTGTGTATCTAATCCTATCCTTTGTGATACTGTCTGCTGAGCTGTCTATCTAATATCCTATCTTGTGTGATACTTCCAGCTAAACAGTGTATCTTATCCTGTCATGTGTGATACTGTCTGCTGATATGTGTATCTAATCCGATCCTGTGTGATACTGTCTGCTGAGCTTTGTATCTAATCCTATCCTGTGTGATATTGTCTGCTGAGCTGTATATCTAATCCTATCCTGTGTGATACTGTCTGCTGAGCTGTGTATCTAATCATATCTTGTGTGAAACTGTCTGCTGAGCTGTGTATCTAATCCTATCCTATATGAAAACCTGGTAAATTAATTGTGAACCTATATTGGTTGATACACGTCATATGACTGAATATGTAAGGGCCTGCGAACTGCTTAAAACCTGTGATCAGTTGTTATGGAAACCTGGAGTAGGACTTACGAGCTTCTTTTGGCTGATAAGGGACATGTGACCGTGTGCATGGCAGTTGGGATATGAGTGAAAGACTTGCAGGCTTGTATTGGCTAATGCAGTTAATTTTTTTGGGAATATCTCAGGAACGGTACGTCCAAATTTGGTGAAGATTGGTCTAGTCGTTTGGTCGCGCATAAAGAATAGACAGACAGACAGAAACTCATATATATATATATATATATATATATATACATACACACTGCTCAAAAAAATAAAGGGAACACTTAAACAACACAATGTAACTCCAAGTCAATCACACTTCTGTGAAATCAAACTGTCCACTTAAGAAGCAACACTGAGTGACAATCAATTTCACATGCTGTTGTGCAAATGGGATAGACAACAGGTGGAAATTATAGGCAATTAGCAAGACACCCCCAATAAAGGAGTGGTTCTGCAGGTGGTGACCTGACCACTTCTCAGTTCCTATGCTTCCTGGCTGATGTTTTGGTCACTTTTGAATGCTGGCGGTGCTTTCACTCTAGTGGTAGCATGAGACAGAGTCTACAACCCACACAAGTGGCTCAGGTACTGCAGCTTATCCAGGATGGCACATCAATGCGAGCTGTGGCAAGAAGGTTTGCTGTGTCTGTCAGCGTAGTGTCCAGAGGATGGAGGCGCTACCAGGAGACAGGCCAGTACATCAGGAGATGTGGAGGAGGCCGTAGGAGGGCAACAACCCAGCAGCAGGACCGTTACCTCCGCCTTTGTGCAAGGAGGAATAGGAGGAGCACTGCCAGAGCCCTGCAAAATGACCTCCAGCAGGCCACAAATGTGCATGTGTCTGCTCAAACGGTCAGAAACAGACTCCATGAGGGTGATATGAGGATCCGACGTCCACAGGTGGGGGTTGTGCTTACCGCCCAACACCGTGCAGGACGTTTGGCATTTGCCAGAAAACACCAAGATTGGCAAATTCGCCACTGGCACCCTGTGCTCTTCACAGATGAAAGCAGGTTCACACTGAGCACATGTGACAGACGTGACAGAGTCTGGAGACGCCGTGGAGAACGTTCTGCTGCCTGCAACATCCTCCAGCATGACCGGTTTGGCATTGGGTCAGTAATGGTGTGGGTGGCATTTCTTTGGAGGGCCGCACAGCCCTCCATGTGCTCGTCAGAGGTAGCCTGACTGCCATTAGGTACCGAGATGAGATCCTCAGACCCCTTGTGAGACCATATGCTGGTGCGGTTGGCCCTGGGTTCCTCCTAATGCAAGACAATGCAAGACCTCATGTGGCTGGAGTGTGTCAGCAGTTCCTACAAGACAAAGGCATTGATGCTATGGACTGGCCCGCCCGTTCCCCAGACCTGAATCCAATTGAGCACATCTGGGACATCATGTCTCGCTCTATCCACCAACGTCACATTGCACCACAGACTGTCCAGGAGTTGGCAGATGCTTTAGTCCAGGTCTGGGAGGAGATCCCTCAGGAGACCGTCCGCCACCTCATCAGGAGCATGCACAGGCGTTGTAGGGAGGTCATACAGGCACGTGGAGGCCACACACACTACTGAGCCTCATTTTGACTTGTTTTAAGGACATTACATCAAAGTTGAATCAGCCTGTAGTGTGTTTTTCCACTTTAATTTTGAGGGTGACTCCAAATCCAGACCTCCATGGGTTAAAAAATTTGATTTCCATTTTTTTTTTTGTGTGATTTTGTTGTCAGCACATTCAACTATGTAAAGAACAAAGTATTTTAGAAGAATATTAAATTAATTCAGATCTAGGATGTGTTATTTTTGTGTTCCCTTTATTTTTTTGAGCAGTGTATATATATATATATATATATATATATATATATATATATATAAAAGAGATTGAGCTACCTAACTAATGTACCTAACATCCTACACTGGAACCTAATCAGCTAACCTATTCCCTAAATAACCTAAACTATCTACCACTAAATATCTGGATTATATATGAGGTATCAGAAATAGAGTTGAGCGGACACCTGGAAGTTCGGGTTCAACGCATTCGGCCAAACTTCACAAAAAAGTTCGAGTTCGGGACCTGAACTTGACCCGTACTTGAACAGGAATACGAACCTGAACCCCATTAAAGTCAATGGGGACCTGAACTTTTGAGCACTAAAATGGCTCAAAAAAAGTAATGGAAAGGGCTAGATGGCTACAAAAGAAATTAAAAAAGTGGTTAAGAGCATGGCAAATGCTCTGCAAACAAATGTGGATAGGGAAATGACTTAAAATAACATCAAATACGTAAAAATAAAAAATATTAATCTTGATCTAGGAGGAGGAGGTCCTTATGGATTAGGAGTTTGAGGAGACAGTGGATGTGGCGGTGTTGGTGGAAGCGGCAGTGGAGGAGGAAGTAGCCTACACTAGCTTTGGTTTTGTATTTTATTTTATTTTTTTATTTTTATTTGGGTAGACCCTAAAACATTGGGAAATATAAAAAATAAAACAAAGAGAAAGTGCGCTGGAGTACAACAATGGCTGGGTGAGGCCGGTATACATGTCTATTCTGCACAAGGAACGGACAAGTCCTGTGGGATCCATGCCTGGTTCATTTTAGTGAACGTGAGCTTGTCCACTCTGGCTGTGGACAGGCGGCTGCGCTTGTCTGTGATAACGCCCCCTGCCGTGCTAAACAAACGTTTAGACAATACACTGGCTGCAGGGCAGGCCAGCACCTCCAAGGCGTAAAGGGCAAGCTCAGGCCATGTGCCCAATTTGGAGACCAAGAAGTTGAAGGGGGCAGACCCATCATTCAGTACGTGTAGGTGTGAGCACACATACTGCTCCACCATGTTAGTGAAATGCTGCCTCCTGCTAAGACGTTCCATATCAGCTGGTAGTGCTGGTTTTTGTGCCGTGCTGACAAAGCTTTTCCACATTTCGGCCATGCTAACCCTGCCTTCTCAGGTGCTGGCGGTGCCCCAGCTGCGTTGGCGACTTCTTCCTCGTCCTCTGCCTTCGCCTTGTGCTTCCACTGTGCCCCCGCTGTCAGGTGGGAATACCATCAGCAGCGCGTCTACCAGCGTGCTCTTGTACTCATCTTGTGCGCATCTTACGATCAGTAACAGACGTTTTTACTAAATTTAGTTCCCTGTCAGCAATGCAGATCAGGGATTTTTCACCGGCAAAAATGGGTTAATGTCAACAATCAATGTAACAGACAAATTTTTTAAATTTAGGTCCCTGTCACCATTGCAGAGCAGGGGTTTGTATACGGCAAAAATGGTAAAATGTCACCCAAGAATGTAACAGACGATTTTTAGAAATTTTGGTTCCTATCGCCTATGCAGAGCAGGGGTTTATTCACGGCAAAAATGGTAAAATGTCTCCCAAGAATGTAGCAGACGCTTTTGCACCCTGCTCCCTCTTTTGCTGTGCTGGTGCCTCTGTGCGACCACCGCTTCTTCCTCCAAACTGCACACGTCACTCGCATGACCTTGATTCCATGTGGGATCTAGTACCTCATCATCCTCTACACCATCCTCCACCCACTCTTTACCCCTGCCCTCCTTGTCGGTCTGCACACATCAGAAAGCCGCAGCAGTTGGCTCCTGTGTTTCGTCATCATCAGAGACGTGCTGCGGTGGTCTTTCCATGTACTCATCCTGAAACATAAGTGGTTGGGCATCAGTGCACTCAATCTCTTCCACTTCTGGGGCAGGGCTATGTGGATGGCCCACGGGAACCCTGCCAGTAGAGTCATCAAAAAGCAGACTGCTTGGCTGATTTGCAAGGGGGTGAGTTGAAAGACTAATGTCCATGGGCTGCAGGTGCTAACTCTGATCTTTCAGCAGGAGACTGGGTGGGAGACAATGTGAAGGAACTGGAGGCACTGTCAGCCACTCAATCTACTATCGACTGTACTTGTTCTGGCCTCACCATTCGTAAAGCCGCTCCTGCGCCTGCACCGAATAGTAAACTGGACGGCGCAGGCACAGGATTTATGGGACACTGAGGAGAACTCGGACGTCAATGAACTGTACATGGGCGTGCCAAAGGGTGAGAAGACGGAGCCTCTAGGTGCTGCAGCAATACTTTACTAGCACCTAGAGGCTCATTAGCATATGATAAAAGTCTTTATTTTGAGGGAACGGTGGCAGGCAGGGAGTAATAAATCATACTGTTATGTACTGCTGACTTTAGCACATCGCTAATTTTTCTCATGACAGAAACCTTTTAAATTGGGCTCACCTGCAAATCTAATTATCACAGGTGTCCGATATTGTTTTCAGTGATCAAAAGAGCCCTGAGACACAATGCCATCCATGAGTTAAACTGAAAAACAAAATATTTAAAGGGGTATTCCCATCTTGATGATCATGTTTCAAACGTTTACACTGGTGCCATATTTCATTTTCCTAAATAGCTTCTATTATTTATAATGCACCTATTTAGATAAATTGCCTTCCCTTCTACCCCATTGTTTACACTTGGCAACCCATAGATACGGCCACCGCTCCACGGCCGCATCTATGGGCCGTGCTTGCGCAGACCGCACTTAATTTTCACCCAGGCAGCCGGATCTTTTGTACGAGAGCGTGCACGCTGCGCGCATGCGTGTTTCTTCTTTTTTCACAGCCGTCTGATACAGAGCCGTGCATGCTCTGTATGCAGTGTGGCCGTAGGGGGAGAGAATGGTGGAAAATCAGCAAAGGAGGAGGGGAGCTGTCTGGGCTTTGTGATCGATGTGATTGGTCACTCAGATCTGAGTGACCAATCGCAGCATTCAGCAGCGCATCCTGGATCTTCTCAGTGAATGGTGAGGAGATCGGGGCTGCGCTGCTGTGTATAACTGTGCCGACCCCCCCCCCCCCCGTTTCAATTTCAGGATGGCCAAGCGGAATCCCATGCCCCCATGCTGACACTGATGTCGGCCATCAACCCCTTCCATCCCGCGGTCCGTAGGGACCGCTGTATGGAAGGGGTTAACAGGGAGGGAGCTCCCTCCTTCATCGGGCACTGTGCTGCTGTGTCAGCCCCGATGGTTGCCATGGCAATTGGACGCCTTCACAGGCATCCGGCTTGCCATGGTATATCTAAGCCTGATCAGACTTCTGCTAAAGATAGGACCAGGCTAAGGCCGCATGCACACAACCATGGTGTGTTTTGCGGTCCGCAAATCGCGGATCCGCAAAACATGGCATGGACAGCCTTTACATATAACTACTGTGGCGAAACCAACATCGCCACTGGGTTTTGGAGAGGCCTGTTTACCAGCCTCTTGCCTCAGGATTATGGCCCATACTAACTTTAAAGGAGAAGACAGACCGGCCGCACAGCTTAAATCTGTCTTTGAAATTGTATTTTGTTATGTGAGGGTACCCAGATAGCTAATTTTATTGTATTCCTGTATTCTGAGTGCCATTCACCTAATGATATGCACTCAGACTTGAGCTATCTGGGGATATGTTAAATGTCTGTGTTTGCTGTGGGGGTGTGACATTGTGTGTTTGGGTGGTGATTTCTGTCCTGTTGTCTCCACATGTGTATTGGCGATTTCCCTTTGTCCTGAGAGATAATTGAATTGCTCCTCGGGTGTCTCCAGGGCAGAGAGGAGGAAACCATGATGCATTGTGGGGATGTGTTGTGTCTGTGTATCCTGAGTTGCTACGTATCTGTCCTGTGTCACAGTCTTCCTTCTGGTCCCCTAGGGGCGTGTCCACCAGATGGGGACCTGCATAAATACGGGCGGGTAGCCCTCAATAAAGTGTTCCTGTTTTATCCTTCATCATGTTGAGGCTGGTGTTTGGGTAACTGATCGAAACTGGGGGATTGCTATACGCTGGGAGATTGGCTATACTCCCCTGGCTATAACTACTAGCTCTTTTAAGAGCTGTTCCTGCTCTCTGGTTTTAGGAGAGGTTCACCCACTGGAGCCTTGTCGTAGGTCCAGGGTGGGTAGTAGACGGTGAGACCTCAACCAAGCTTCGGCGGTTCGTTGGGTCTGCAGTGCGTACGGTGTCAAGTGGAGTGCTTGGAGTCCTCGGAAAGCACTAGGAGCATCTATCAACGGAGGTACCCAGTCGGGGTGCCAGGAGATCCGTTACAACTACCTATTATTGTCCGCAAAGCGCGGGCAAGAATAGGACATGTTATATTTTTTTTCGGGGCCACGGAACGGAGCAAAGGATGCGGACAGCACACGGAGTGCCATCCGCATCTTTTGCGGCCCCATTGAAGTGAATGGGTCCGTGTTGGAAGTCAACATAAGTTTGATACAAGATGATACACTTTGATGGACTTGGATGTGTTGGTGGGGGAGCAGCAGGAAATGCTAGCAGAATGCTTGGGTGTATAGCAAGAGGAATTACCAGTAGAAAGAGGGAGGTGCTCATGCCGCTCTACAGAGCACTAGTGAGACCTCATTTGGAGTATTGTGCTCAGTACTGGATATCTCCAGAAGGATATTGATACTTTGGAGAGAGTTCAGAGAAGAGCTACTAAACTGGTACATGGATTGCAGGATAAAACTTACCAGGAAAGATTAAAGGACCTTAACATGTATAGCTTGGAAGAAAGACGAGACAGAGGGGATATGATAGAAACTTTTAAATACATAAAGGGAATCAACAAGGTAAAAGAGGAAAGAATATTTAAAAGAAGAAAAACTGCTACAAGAGGACATAGTTTTAAATTAGAGGGGCAAAGGTTTAAAAGTAATATAAGGAAGTATTACTTTACTGAGAGAGTAGTGGATGCATGGAATAGCCTTCCTGCAGAAGTGGTAGCTGCAAATACAGTGGAGGAGTTTAAGCATGCATGGGATAGGAATAAGGCCATCCTTCATATAAGATAGGGCCAGGGGCTATCCATAGTATTTAGTATATTGGGCAGACTAGATGGGCCAAATGGTTCTTATCTGCCGACACATTCTATGTTTCTATGTTTCAATGGACTACTGTCACCCTGGTGTAAATAGCAATGTCAATAGGCCTAACATATGAATAAGCCTGAACATCTTGTTTTCATCCTGTCGTAAACAACATCTGGATAAGACTGAACAGTTTGCTATTTCTTGTCGTAAAAGCTGCAACAATAGCAATGTGAATAAGCTTGACATCTGACTGATAAGAATGGAAATGAGATGGGGTTCCTGTCTCCCCTGTCCTGATGACTTGAAACCAGCCCCTGGACTGCACATTTGTAATGGTGTAGGCATCCTGTCGGCCCTTAAAGGACTGATTCTCAAGGAAGTTTGGATGGACAGCTGTTGACATAGCTGAAACAATGTGCCATGCCTCAGGCCCAAGGCAAACTACAAGGACACCAGCGCCATCCGCAGGAAGGTGGCAGTTACTGCATCAATATGAAGGAGTGGACTCAGATCAGATTACTGCAAGTTCATTGGATGAATGGTAATGAAGGAGGCTGGAAGATACTGGAGTAAAAGGTGGAATTGTGGGTGTGAATGTGGTTCGATTTGATATATATATACACTAGATCAATTGTAGTTAGTTATATAGTTAGATAGCTATATATTCTTGTATTGATTATTGGTAAGCTAGTACTAGGATTTTATTAGTGATGTTTATATTCTTTTCAAGTATAGGACATTGAAGGAAGGTCTGCTTTATACTCTGTTATCCATTTATCTTGTAACCTTTTATTTTACTCTTATTAATTAAATAAGCCATTGCTTAAATGCGGATTCCTCATCTTTCAAAGAACATACAAGGATAGTCAGCAGAAACCCTTGAATACAACATTTGGCACCCCAGACGGGACCGTGGAAAACCGCACTCTACGAAGGACCCAGATGTTTGATTCTGCTTTATTCAGTTATTGAAAGATCAAGGAATATCCTGCATTGAGACCGGACCAAAACCTTTGCAAAGAAAGACAGAACAAGGGGAGGTGTCATTGGTGGACAAGTAGCACGCTGGTTCGTGAATTCTAAGGAACACCTGAGACATCAACCTGAAGTTCGAAGTTATACTGCATCAGTAAAACGGACGCGTTTAACCCCTTAGTGACCACCCATACGTTTTTTTACTGACGTAAACAAAGTTTTTTTTTAGCTAAACGGCTGGCTTTAATCAATCATTACATGTACTTAAAATGGTGTATTAAAAACTATAACTTGTCTTGCAAAAAATAAGACCTCCTACAAGTAAAATTATGAAAAATTGAAAAAGTTCGAGCTCTTAAAATGAAATGTGCTTGGTCACTAAGGGGTTAATTGGTGAGTAGGAGATCCTTTACTTGAATTGTATATATGCAATGTTATGTTATGTATGTTAGTAAAAATCTATGAAGTTCAGGCCTGTGTATTTGTTGAATTGTTAAGTGTTGCCGGCGAATTAGGGTTAGTACCCTGCTGACTGGAGTCCTCATAGGATCTAAAGGAAAAAAACAGACATCTCTGCGAAGAAAGTGAGGGAGAGTAAACTCTCTGAACCTCATGTTAAGGGGAAGTAGCCTTATGCTTCAATAGGAGATCACTCTTGGTTTGGATCTTGGATCTGTAGTTGATCAGGTATATGAGATACGGTCAGTCAAGGATAGGTAAATCACGAGACTCTGATAGTGGTTTTGGAGTGTGATTACCATAGGGAGGATTTTATGAAATCTGTGTCCCTGGTGTTGTTTGTTTTGTAATGAATTAGTATTTACTAGTTGCAATACATTTGTGATATATTTATTTTACTTTGTGAATTGTCATTTACTGACTGTAGTAAGTTAGTGGTATTTGTTTCTGTTGTCTGTAGTAGTAAGTAAAATGAAAATTGTCAATAAATTTGTTGAAAAACATGCATCTGCTAGTTTTAAGATTTGTACAAACGATGTTTTAACACATCAGTTTAATGATATGATAAAGCAATGTGATGAGCAGAATGCAAATAGCAAACATAGAAAGTCGAATAAGAAAGCAAAGAAAGAGAAATTGGCTAATATGTTGTGCATGCTAATGAAAATGAAAGAGATTGCAGAGCAAAAGGAATTGCAGTGGTACTCTGAAAAGGCTCAGTTAAGGGGTGAGCTGGATAGAGTTGAACAGGGAATCACTGTGGCTATTGATAGCGCTGAAAATGATGGTTGTGAGTGTGAAGATCTCAGAGATGAAGTGGATAGGCTGGTTCAACAGAATTGTGATTTGGAGGATGAAATGGAGGAGTATGGGGAAAGATGTAGACTTAGAGATCTGCAAATTGCATCTTTAGAAGAGAAAGAAGAAAGGAATGATGATGTTGTACTTAAAGATCGATTGCATGATGTTAATAAACAACATTACAATATGACCTTGAGATCACAGGAAAGTGCTAATAATCATTGTGTGGTGATCAAACACAGGTGTACAGTTCCCCTGAGCAGGAGGAAAAAGATCGTAAATGGGGGGGGGGGGGGGGGAGCAGCCTATTTGCACTGCAGATGGGCCACAATCAACCCCAGATCATAGTTCCTCTCTATTTACTCCTGTGTCAGATGGAAGCAGACAAAGAAGAGATAGTTTGCATATTCATGGTAGCAATCGTATCCAATCCACAACACTCTCTATACAGGATAAAACAAACCTATGCCAAATATTGGGGAAATTTGATACAAGTGCTTCACCCATTAATCTTTCCAACAGGCTGGAAGCTGTAGTTACGCAGTATAATCTCAACAATAGGGATGCATGTGCCTTGTTTAGGGTATGGCTCCCATCTCAGCTTTGTAAAAAGTTACAGCCTCCTGTGGGCACTCACAAAGGATTATCTGCGGAACTCAATTCCAACTGGGGAAATGCAAGTGATAGGCTGAAAGAGTTGCAGAGAGAAATGGGGGGAAGAGATACTAGAGGTACCAATGCCCTAGAGAATGCAAAATTAAGGAGAGGGGATGACCCAATCATTTTCTGTAGTGAGTATTTGACCCTATTTCGTGCTACATATAACTGTCCTGACATGCCTCCTGATGACAGCAGTTTTCTTTATTCAATGGCTAATAAATGCACATTTGTTGACTACCCAACAAAGGTTGCCTTAAGGAACGCAAATTCCTATCAAGCCTTTCGAAATATTTTAAAGGACTGGATTCAGGAGACTTGTAATGACAACAAACCTCAGAAGAGAATATCAGAAATAGTTAAGAATGAAGGCAAAGTAAGATTTATGAGGAAGTGCTACAAATGTGGAAATACAGGTAATACTATGAGAGAATGCAGAAGTAGTAGGAAAGGCAACAATGACAGAGCTTTTTTTCCAAGGAAACAGCAGCAAAAGCAAGGATTAAATAATGCAGCTGATGGAGTATCTCAGCCTCCTGAAGCTACATTGTATGGTCCACTTTTGAAAGAAATCAGGAGGATAGGAAAAGCAATAGCGGAGTTGCCAGAGGAATTTAAGGCCCCACCACCAACAAATCCTTATGTAAAACAATAGGGATGTCAGGCCCCTGTATTGTCCCTTGTGTGCCAGCTAGATAGGGACAAAGGCGGTAGACCACGTATCCAGGGTGCGGTAGGGGGCCATCGTACAAATATTTTAATGGATACGGGGGCAGCGGTAAGTTTGACGAATTTGGATTTGACCATGAATCCTAGAGGTAAAAGTATTTTTCTAAGAGGCTTGGGGGACAATTGGTACCTTCTAGGCAATCTGTACCAGTAGCTATAAACATGGGAAACCTAGGTGTGGAGCATAGTTTATACTTGTCTCCAACACATGAGGGTACTATCATTGGATCAGATGTAATGAGGGAACATGGGCTCATTGTTGATCTGTGTAACTGGATGTTGTGGAAAGGATCACGATATAAAGGCTGCCTTAAAATGGTTACTGATAACAATGGAATTGCTGCGATCAAGGGTGCAGAATCTCTAGACCCTGCTGCATTGTTAAAAACAGAGGATAAACGATTGGCTGATATCTTGTGGCAACATAACAAAGTGTGGGCAACATCAAAAACTCAGTGTGGCAAAGTATCAAATATGATGGTGATGGTAGAAGGCCCAGATCCCCCTCCCCAGAGGCAATACAAGATACCACCTGAGTCAATTCCATATATCAAAAACACAATTGAGGAATTGCTGGTCCAAAATTTAATTAGGGAATGCCAGTCTACAAACAATGCGCCTTTATGGCCCGTTCGGAAACCAAATGGGTGGCGCCCTACGCTAGACTACAGGGCATTAAACAAGTGTACCCCTCCCGTTACAAATGTTGTCGCCAAAATGCCCGACATGATGACAACACTTAAGCCATCTTCCATGGTGTACTCATCAATAGACATCTCAAATGGGTGTTTTTCAATTCCTATTCATCCTGATTGCCAATACAAATTTTCATTTACATTTCAAGGGAAACAATACACATTTTGTCGGTTGCCACAGGGTTTCAAATCCAGTTCAACATACTTCCATAAATGCATGGTTGGAATATTGTTGTCATTTTCAGAGCCTGACTGTATTGTGCAATATGTGGATGACATATTGCTCCAAACTGACAACAAGGATGAACACTACGTGTTACTAAATGAGTTGTTGAGACTTCTTGAAGAAGCAGGCCTTAAGCTAAATCCTATGAAGGCCCAGTTAATGAAGGAATCGGTGACATTTTTGGGAGTCATAGTTTCAAAAGGAGGGAGGATTCCTGACCCTAACAAGTGTGAAACTATACAGAAGTTGCTGAGGCCAAACACAAAAACAGCCCTTAGGCAGTTTTTAGGGATGGTTGGATTTTGTAGGGACTTCATAGAGGGATTTGCTGAGAAAGCTAAGCTGCTCTATGAACTCCTGAAAGGAGAGGCACGGGAAGCAGACCCCCTTGAGTGGATGCAAGAGCATGAGGGAGTGTTTGTTAGACTGAAGATCAGCCTCACTCAGGCACCTGCTCTAAGCAATCCAAACCCAGATTTACCCTTTGCAATGCAGGTAAATGCCTCCAAAATAGCAATTACGGCTGTGTTGCTGCAGGAGAGGCAAGGAAAATGGGTTCCTGTTGGATACCCATCAAGGTTATTGAGTCCTGTGGAAATAGGATTTGAGGACTGTGTCAGAAATCTTTTTGCAGTACACTGGGCAGTGATAGCTACAGAACACATAGTGGGGTTTGCCAAGATCATCATACAAACACCTCACACTCCCATCAAGATGCTCTTGGAGCAGACACTCAGTGGAGTGTCATCTCAAAGGGTAGCCAGATGGCTGGTAGATCTGACACCAAGAAACATCACTGTAGAACACTGTACCACCTATGTGCTGCCACAACTGATGCAATACGAAGGTGAGAAACATGATTGTGGAGAGGTGCATAGGACTAAGACACAGGAAGTATTCAAATTGACAGCAGGAAAGGCAGATCTGAAAATGTGGGTGGATGGATCTAGGTATTGGGAAGAGGGACAGTTTCACACAGGGTACGCCATGTGGTATCCACAAACCAATGAACGAATTCTCATTAAGTGCCCAAGAAATTTCTCCGCTCAAAGAGCAGAAATGGAAGCGGTAAGAAAAGCCATTTTTAACTTTCAGTCAGGCCCAGTTGCTATCTTTTCCGACAGTGCCTATGTTACTAGATCACTAACTGAGTACATGCCTTTGTGGCATACAAGAGGATTTAGTGATGCATCAGGGAAGACACTTGCACATGGTTCAGTGTTGAAGGGCATTTGGGACAAAGCCTGTTTGGAACCACAAAGAGTAGCAATAATAAAGGTGAAGGCACATCAGAAGGGCATTGATGAAATTGCGGTTGGCAACAATGAGGTAGACAAACTAGCCAAAGAGGCAGCTGTCATGGGGACCAGGTGGACTCCCTATGATATTGAGGGAAGACAGGCCTGGGATGAACATGACAGTGAGGACAGAGACAAAATGGATCTTAAGCTTGAATGTCAGCCTGTGGCTAAAGCACCAACACCGTGCTTAGCAGCAGAGCAGGATAAAGACTCTAATTTACAGCAAATCAAATGCTCCATTAGGGAAAAGACAGCACATAAACCCCAATATTACAGTATCCAGGATGATTTGTTGCTCAGAGAAACCCCAGACGGCCCTAGATTTGTGGTACCTTGTCAGTATCAAAAGGACATTGCCAAAGAGAACCATAGGCTGACAGGGCATATGGGCACTGAGGGTACTTTAAAGTTTATTCAAACAAAATATTGGTGGGAAAACGTGAAATACACTGTTGTGAGGGTTATACAAAAATGTTTAATCCGTGCGCAAATGAATCCAAGGCCAAAAGGACAAAGGCCTGTGCTATCCAGGATACCGTTGGCAGAAGGACCATGGGAACGGCTACAAATTGACTTTTTTCCAGCGCTCCTGGAGAGTACCGTTACTTGCTAGTGGTGATTGATGTGTTTTCTAAATGGGTGGAAGCCTTACCATGAGTAAAGACACTGCAATAGCAACAGCAAAAGCCCTATGGAGGGAAGTCATCTCAAGATGGGGATTCCCTAAGACCATAGAGTCAGACAGAGGCACACACTTCACAGGAAAGATCATGACAGGCATGTGTGAGATGTTAAATGTTGAGCAGAAATTTCACGTACCATATCATCCCCAATCGTCAGGAATGGTAGAAAGAATGAACAGAATCCTAAAGGAAAGACTTAAAAAAATGGTACTACAATCTGGAAATAACTGGTTGTGTCATTTACCCACAATTCTAATGGCAATACGGGGTACAGAGGCAAGAGGCACTTTAATCACCCCATATCAATTAATGACGGGTAGAATTATGAACCTGTGCCACCCTGCAGACCCAAAGCTTAGTACACCAATGAGGGACAGTGCTGAAAAGGAAAAATTCCTTGCACAGTTGCAAGACCAGGTGCAAAAATATCTATACTTTGCGGCCAGCAATATGGCTCCAAAGGCAAAAGAGGGACCTGGCAGGCCACCAATTAAACTAGAAGTAGGAGACAGGGTGATGGTAAAGAACTTTGTGCCTAAGTCTTCATGGGATGCCAATTGGATGGGCCCATTCCTGGTAACAGTAAGATTGAGTGATCAGGTTGTAAAGGTCAAACGGGTGGACAACAAGAAAGGGGCCAAGTGCATGAAAATGAGGGATATGGAGAAGTGGGTTCATGCAGATCAATGCAAACGGATGTAACTGATAAGAATGTGATGCTTCTCTTGTTCTTTTATTCCAGAATCTTAAATGAAGCATGAATTAACAGGCCGAAAATTCCGGATTCTGGATATGGAGATTACAACAATTTTGTTGATGATTGGCATCACCTATGTTATCGGAGTGCAGGAATTGGAACAATCAGGAGATGAGGACACATATATGTTTCCAGATGGGGAATATGAAAAGGCAGTATTGATACCATCAGAATTGATAACCATGGATATGCCACAAAGAGTTAATAATCACGAAGTTAGCAGTAGGAAAGTGCGACTCATTCCAGAGGGAAAGGATGTAACCAAAAGATATTATCAGAATCCTGGTGGGCAATTCAAGTATAGGGTGGAGTTCTCTTTTGGGAGGGTAAATCATAGTTCAAATATTGGGAGATTGGCAAAACGCATGGTGCACGCTTGGTAATGTCACGGAAATCCAGACACCAATTTGGAGATATGTGTTTCCCACCATGGAGAACTTATCTATTGATATTGAATATCATAACCCTGTCAATCTTCAAGCATTAAATTTGGGAATGGGGAAAGAGCTGCATGATTGGCTGGTCAGATTTGATAAAGATGAATATTTGCTTAGAAAGCTACGGCAAGAAGGAGCTAATGCTACAATCCTTATACACCATGACCAGAAAGAGCTAAAACATATTACTCATCTGTTAGAAAATAATGCTAAGGGTTATTGGTGGGAGGTTATATTTGGGCATTCAGGTGCAGCCAATGGAATCCTAAATTTCTTAATCCATCCGATTGTAGTATTACTCATTGTTGCTGTAGTTTTATCCTTATTGCAAATTTACATGTGTTGTATGACACAGTATCTACAGTATATAAAAGGCTCCAGGCCCTATCCATGGAAATAGAAATACAAACTAAATATAAAATTGCATCATGTGAATTAGATGTACCAAGGAGCCTGGAGGAACATCTTTTAAAATGTGACAACTGTGGCAGAGAAGGACATAGCAGGGAAAAGTGCCTAATCCCTGAACGATACAACAGATTGTAATCAGAAAATGAATGTTTAATTACATCATGTATGAAATACTTGAATTATATTTTCATGGTGTGCTTAGTAGTGTAGATGGTATATGTATTTTGATTTTGTTGATAAATATGTGTATATAATGATGATTCAAATGTTAATGACTTCCTCAATGTCCTAATAAGAGTGTAACAAGATTTATTGAAATTAATGGAAAGTGATGAATGGTGAGTGACAGGATTCACCCTTACTCTATTCGGATGATGATGGACCGCAAGGTTGAAGAGAACTATTGACTGTGAAGTGGTCATCAATGGTGTGTCATTCAGACACAAAGGGGCATATGTTGGAAGTCAACATAAGTTTGATACAAGATGATACACTTTGATGGACTTGGATGTGTTGGTGGGGGAGCAATGGACTACTGTCATCCTGGTGTAAATAGCAATGTCAATAGGCCTAACATCTGAATAAGCCTGAACATCTTGTTTTCATCCTGTCGTAAACAGCATCTGGATAAGACTGAACAGTTTGCTATTTCTTGTCATAAAAGCTGCAACAATAGCAATGTGAATAAGCTTGACATCTGACTGATAAGAATGGAAATGAGATGGGGTTCCTGTCTCCCCTGTCCTGATGACTTGAAACCAGCCCCTGCGGTGTTATACACAATGTACTGCACATTTGTAATGGTGTAGGCATCCTGTCGGCCCTAAAAGGTCTGATTCTCAAGGAAGTTTGGATGGACAGCTGTTGACATAGCTGAAACAATGTGCCATGCCTCAGGCCCAAGGCAAACTACAAGGACACCAGCGCCATCCGCAGGAAGGTGGCAGTTACTGCATCAATATGAAGGAGTGGACTCAGGTCAGATTACTGCAAGTTCATTGGATGAATGGTAATGAAGGAGGCCGGAAGATACTGGAGTAAGGGGTGGAATTGTGGGTGTGAATGTGGTTAGATTTGATATATATATATATATACACTAGATCAATTGTAGTTAGTTATATAGTTAGATAGATATATATTCTTGTATTGATTATTGGTAAGCTAGTACTAGGATTTTATTAGTGATGTTTATATTCTTTTCAAGTATAGGACATTGAAGGAAGGTCTGCTTTATACTCTGTTATCCATTTATCTTGTAACCTTTTATTTTCCTCTTATTAATTAAATAAGCCATTGCTTAAATCCGGATTCCTCATCTTTCAAAGAACATACATGATAGTCAGCAGAAACCCTTGAATACAACAGTCCGCATCCGAGCCGCCAAAACGGCGGCTCGGATGCGGACCCAAACAACGGCCATGTGCATGAGGCCTAAGTGTAATAGAAAATACACTGCAGTACACTATACAGTGTACTGCAGTGTATTATAGAGACATCAGACCCAATGGATCTTCAAGAACCAAGTGGGTCTGAGTCAAAAAAGTGTAAAAAAATAAATAAAAAAAAATTTAACATTTTCCCATATACGCACTTTTATGATTCAGTAAAAATTAAGAAAATAAAATACCCTAAATATGTTTGGAATTGCCACGTCTGTAATGACCAGCTCTATAAAAATATCACATGAGCTAACCCGTCAGGTGAACACTATAAAAAAAAACATTTAAAACCGTGCCAAAAAATATTTTTTTTTGTCACCTACTATCACAAAAAGTGCAACACCAAGCGATCAAAAGGGCGTATGCCTCCTAAAATAGTACCAATCAAACCATCTCATCATCCGGCAAAAACTGAGCCCCTACCTAAGACAATCGGCCAAAAAATAAAAAAGCTATGGCTCTCAGACTATGGGGACACTAAAACATTATTTTTTTGTTTAAAAAATGCTATTATTGTGTAAAACTTAAATAAATAAGAAAAAGTATACATATTGAGTATTGCCGCATCTGTAACGACCGGCTCTTTAGAAATGTCACATGACCTAACCCCTCAAGTGAACACCGTTAAAAAAAAAAAAACTATTTTTTGTCACCTGCCATTACAAAAAGTACAACACCAAGTGATCAAAAGGGCGTATGCCCCCCCAAAATATTACCAATCAAACCGTCATCTTATCCTGCTAAAAATGAGCCCCTACCTAGGACAATCGGTTAAAAATAAAAAAACTATGGCTACTAAATAATACAAAAAAAAGCTATGACCTGCTGAATAGGAATAGGCAGCCCGAAGCGCTCTTTTATGAGGTAATATATTGCCATAGAAGTCAAGAGGAAGCTTTTTTGGCCTCCTTCAGGTGAATACAGGCCTATGGCTACATACGTCAACTGCGTCCACTGACTGAATTGCGAATGCAGATTTATCAACACTAGTGCATGGTACAGAGCAGCGCTTCATAAATACAGCATTTTGTCTAGAAAATTGACAGATATGCCCCGTTATTTTTCAGTTATTTGCGTAAAAGGACATGAATAAGGGTAGGTTCACACAGAGATCTTTGGAGGTTTTGAGGCAAATTTTCCTGCAGGTTTTTCGTTCAAAGCCAGAAGTGGGTTTGAAAGGAATCGGGAATGTAAAAGAAGGACTCAACGTCGCCTTCCTTCTGGATTCACTTCTGGTGTTGGCTGAAAAATCTGAAGGGAAATCTGCCTCAAAACCTGCTTCACAAAACCTCAGAAGTGAAATGAGGTTTATTGGATTTACAGAAAGTGTGCTATAATTGTTTAAACAAAATTAGGCAGGTGCATACATTTGGGCACTGTTGTAATTTTATTGATTCCAAAACCTTTAGAACTAATTATTGGAACTCAAATTGGCTTGGTAAGCTCAGTGACCCCTGACCTACATACACAGGTGAATCCAATTATGAGAAAGAGTATTTAAAGGAAACCTGTCATCACTTTCTAACCCTATCTATTAACCCACTTTTCTATAAAAACGTTTTAATACATTAATAATGATCTTCAAATCAATTTTGAACGAACTATCATTTTAGAGAAAAACCGAAAATAAATATATGTAAATATATGTAAATGAGCCTTACATGAGTCCTGTGTCCGCCATGATTCAGAGATGAGTCCAGCACTCCTTGACTCTCGGAGCCCAGCCACGCCTCTCAAATGAATAAGATACACCCTCATCTCCACCCCTTCTATTCTAAATCTCGCAGCTACTCTATCCCTGTTTCCTGGTTTTTCCCGCTACTCTAGTTTAATGCACGTCACTTCCTGCGCGCCGATCAAGAGCTTGCAGCATAGAGAAGCACTCATCACCAGCTGTGTTTATTAGGAGCACCCGATAAGGGAGGTAATTATCAGTGATTTGGCTTCTATGCTTTGAATGTTCCGTTGCCTCATTGCTCAGCCTGCAGTGGATGGAGACCCTGCGTGTATACTTTGTTATGTCTGCCTTTCATGTCTACCTCCTGCATCAGCGCCGAGTGTGATATCGCGCTTCAGAGGTCAGGGGTAGTGTTCTCATTCATGGTCCGTCTGACATGTACTATAAATCGCTGAGCAGGAAATAATCATCTCAGCAGAACTGTCTAGTGTCACATATCGCTCTGCTGTGTCGGATGAGGAGCATGCCTGCTGTGATTAACCCTTGCATTATTTCTCCTACACAGTAGTGCCATGTGTGACAGGAGAGAGCAGCAGTCATAGATGTGAACCTGACCAAGTTGATTGTGTTTTTTCATCCTCTGAAGGCACTAAGCTTGGAAAAACTACTCTGAATGGGGCAATTGTTTTCCAACATACTTAGAAGAAGGCACATAACTGCACCTATACTGTGAAGGGGTTACAAATTTGAACTCTGAAGTAGAGCTGATCGAATTTCGTATTTAGAAATTCGTTCACATTTTTGTGGTAAAAGCAGAATTGCATTATGAATTGTGTTACCACGGACCATAACGCAATTCCACGACCTTTATAGGCATTCCGTTATTCATTTCGTCACAATGGAAGTCTATGGTCTGCATAACGGAAATGGGCCGGATCCGTTATGCAGCCCACAGACTTCTATTATTATGGAATAGATAACGGAATGCCTCTAAAGGACGTAGAATTGCGTTATTGTCCGTGGTAACAGAATTCATAACGCAATTCTGCTTTTACCAGCAAAGTGTGAACGAATTTCTAAATACGAAAATCACTCATCTCTACTCTGAAGTTATCATTTTGGGCTAATGGAAGCATCTGAACTGATGCAGGTGGCAGGGGCGTACATAGAAATCACTGTGCCCCATAGCAAGAATCTAAATTGGGCCGTTTGAACCCTTTTATGGCACATTCCAAAACCCATTTAAGGCCTCTCCTTTTACTCAATGAACTGTGCTTGCTACTGCGTTATAATGTATACCTTCAGGGCCGGACTGGGATAACAAAACAGCCCTGGCACACCATAAAGGTATAATAGATGCAGTGTCTACAGGTATATAGTATATACTTCAGAGTATTGATATGTGAGGTATAGGGAATATTATATGCAATGTGTACAGGTATATATATTATATACAGTAGTGTGTTGAGATGTGAGGTACAAGGTATTATATATGCAGTGCGTACAGTTATATAGTATACTGCAGTGTATTGGATCTGTATAGTTTGGAGGCTTTTGAAGAGAAGTGGCAGATGAGGTTTAACACTAACACATGTAAGATAAGGAATTTTATAATTGGTTGCATCAAAAGGGGCATAGATGCCCGTGATGAGAGCATAGTCCTACATCTTTACAAATCATTAGTCAGACCACAAATGGAGTACTGTGTACAGTTCTGGGCTCCTGTAAACAAGGCAGACATAGCAGAGCTGGAGAGGGTCCAGAGGAGGGCAACTAAACTAATAACTGGAATGTGGCAACTACAGGACCCTGAAAGATTATCAAAATTAGGGTTATTCACTTTAGAAAAAAGACGCCTGAATGGAGATCTAATTTCTATGTATAAATATATCTGGGGTTAGTACAGAGATCACTCCCATCATCAGCAAAAAAATAAACTCGATTGCACATCAACATGCTATGCTTCGATCTCATAACTGCTACTCACAATGAACCAGCGCTACTTGGCGCATGTGTACCGCCTCCTATGCTACATGCTGACTGAGGCATTAGTGTACATTTAGATCAAAAGGCATAAGCCCACTCACCACCCCAAGTTTGCACCTTCACTTGCATTACAACACTGTGCTCCCACAAACCCCCAGTAAAATTCATTGTGAATACTCCTCTTTGAGTCGCCTCTATTATGTGCATAATCTCCGGAGTCCTCTCAATGCATTTTACTCCTAGTTTGTCAAAGAACAGTGTTGGAATACTAGTGAGTATGAAGTTAAAAGTTACATAAACGGACTAGGCAAAAATTATATTATACAACGCTTGGGCTACTTTTGCGCTAGTGTTTTAGTTTTCCGGTATTGAGTTCCGTAATCGGGTCTCAATACCGGTAAAATATGCTTCAGTTTGAGTGTATGCTTGAGTGTCAATGGGGATAAAACTGAACTGAACAGAACACTCCAAAATGCATTCCGTTCCATTCCCAGACCGGAAAACAAACCGCAACATGTTGTAGTTTGCTTTCCGTCCTGGGATGCGGAGCAGTAAAAATCCTAGTGTGAAAGTAGCCTTACTCTAGTTTGGAGCTGTTTTTTGCAGTCAACGTATTCACGTATGCAAATGACACCCCGGGGAGACAGGATATTGCTTTCAAAATTATTATAATAATAACTGCACTCTTACTGCAATTGCCATTCCCTCTCCACTTTTCTTGAAAGGGCCTATTAGTGCAAACCTTATAATAATTGGTTATGTAAATAAAATCATAGAGATAACAGCAGTTGCTGAGAGATCAGAGCTTCTAGGTCTAACACCAACACCCCCTTGCATCTAGAGGATCAATTTTTATATATTTTAACATAAGTTTTTTTTCGTCAATGATGGCAGATATGACCATAGAAGAAAAACGCATGCCTTCAACTGCACGAAGCACCAAAAACTGCTCTACTAGTGTCATAGTTACAAATTTTCTTTGTAATGTTATTTTGATTTGTTTTGTAATTAATTTCTATTCTCTTTGTACTTTACAGAAAAATTAAGATTTATAAAATGCCTTCGTGCGTCATCTTCAATTGCCTTAGTAAAACAGGGCGAAAGGGCCAGGATCCAAACATAATTTTGCACCCCTTTCCTAAAAAATTAGATAATATAAAAGAATGACTTTTACAAACCGGAAAGGATTTTGAAAATGTGAATCTCTTGGCCATGAAAATACTCGAAGAAAACAAAAGTAATAAATACAGAATGTGTTCGCTACACTTCAAAACAGAATGCTACAAGATTACTAAAAGTGGAAAATTATTGTTACCGGATGCCAAACCTTTGGAATCAACTTCAGTGGAAACTCAATCAAGTATAGTAATAAGCCAGGATCATACTTATTCGGTTTTAGAAACCTTGGATTCCGGCAACCAGTGTTCGTCAATGATTGCAACTCAGACCGATTTCACCTTGCTAAACTCTACAATCAATTTTATAGCGGATAACGAACAAATTGTTGATGTGTGTGTAGCCTGCCCCGAATCAGATTCAATTGGATTCCACAATCAAATTGGCAATTTTATGCCCGCCAACATCTGTACCAGCACTCCAATCAAACCTACCGACGAATTTTCATCTCCACAAAAGAAACGTGCCAATTTGCAAATATTACAGGTAAGAGAAGAAACAGAATGGGATGACAATATTATGGATGACATCATAACTCTTTCACCGATTGAAGAACAGTACAAAGAAACACTGGACTTTACTACAGAGTCTATCCTAGCGAATGAAGACCAAAATCACGACAGCGATCTGGATTACATTCCACCGGATACCTGTGAAGATTCTGAAATGGTCGGATTTGCTTCAATAATTTATGGAGAAAAATACCTCGGCGTTCAAGAGTATCAGAGTCCATCAGAAGAAGACCAAGTTAATGAGAAGAAGTTGATCATATTTGAGTCCTGTCTAGACCATTTACTATACATGGTAAAATGTCAGTATTCTACAGAATGCAATTACACGGTAAAGTCCTTTTCAAAAATATACACTGGATCCTCTTGTCGGATAACAGGTAAGTGTTATCAAGGTCATAAATTCTTTATAATGGAGACACAACCTAAGGTAGGCAGCTTTTACTCTGGAAACTTATTATTGGCTGCATCTATCCTTTTCAGTGGTCTGAATTTTCAAAAGGTTAATTAATTATTTAGCATTCTTGGCCTTGTAACATTTTCTGATTTTTTTTTTTATCGTTATCAAAGCAATTTTTTATTCCCTGCAATAGATCTCGCCTGGCAGGAGGAAAAAAGTAAAACACGTGTTCAGCTACAGAGCGAGCCACTTTGTATTGCAGGTGATGGGCAATGTGACAGTCCCGGTCACAGTGCCAAATACTGCATCTACACGTTGATCGATACTTTGACAGAGAAAGTCATAGACTTTGAAATTGTACAACGCTCCCAATGCTCATCGTCTGTTGCTATGGAAAAGTTTGCTTTTGAAATTGTAATGGATAGAATGATTTCAAATGGTTTTAATATAGTCATTTTTACATCGGATCGGCATGTTGGGATTAGGAAAAAAATGCGCACAGATTATTCTAACATTAAACATCAATTTGATGTGTGGCATTATGCCAAGTCAATTAAAAAGAAATTGACAAAATCAAGTCGCAACAAGTTTGGAAAGGAAATTATACCATGGATTAAAAAAATAGATAGACATTTTTGGTGGAGCATGATGCAATGATGAAGTTCAAAACCTAAAAGAACGATGGCTTTCTCTGTTGAAGCATATCTGTAATGAGCACACGTGGGAAGGTGAGTTTTATACCCAATGTGGGCATGATCCTATTTGCCAGGAAAATGATGAGGAAAAGGTATTCTGGCTCAACAAAGAAACAGCCCCCTTCTTGACCATAGAAAAAATTGTAAGTAATCCACAGCTAATTTCCGATCTTTCTCACTTAGAAAACAATTGCCATACTGGTTCTATTGAAAGTTTTCACAGTATGGCTTTGAAATACCGTACTAAAAGAATTCATTTTGGAATAGATGCAATGGAGGCAAGGACCAAGCTTGCTATCCTTTCCCACAATCATAGTGTGGGAAGACAGTTGGCCACAGTGAAATGTCAGAAAAAAAACACTGAACCTAAAGGAACATTTCGAACAAAATTGGTAGTCACCAAAGGTAAAAATCGGTGGATAGTTAAAAACATTTATGAAAAAGTAAATGTCCAATATCTAGAAAAGGTGACTGTTTCAGTGTTGAAAATTGACAAGGGAGAATTATCGCATAATTGGTCTTCCAGAACGCCTTCATTACCACCAAATATTGCCAATTTGGAAAGACCCAATAAAGAAGAGATTAAAAAGAAACAATACACAAGATACCGGTCAATCGCACGTTATCAAAATTAATTGGCCTGCCATTGGCTGTTCCTCAATGTTTTCATCAGCGCACAGGTAGAAGTGGCGGTGTGGGGAAGAGGAGTAGCCAGGTAAGTATATTCATTGTGAGGGGCCCATTGTGTGGGAGTTAGGCATTTCATTGTCTTGGATAACCCCTTTAAGTGTTATTGATTTTGAGTTCTATTTTTATACTGTTATTTAATAATTTTCTTGACATTTTATGCCTATATGAAAAATCTTTAATCTAAAAAAAAATGTTTTGCTGTTTTGTAATTTTTTTTAAAATAGATTCAATTCGTCATCCCCTGCAATTTTATTATTAGGTAAGTAATGGCAATGGATTTTTATACTTATGAAATCTGGTCTACATAGGTCATTGTTAAATGAGATTTGTGTGTGCTTCAACATCACTTTCACTCCTCTAAACACATACTTATCACAGGCAAACACAGCAACATAGTTTGACATACATTTCATCATTACTTTCAACTGGATTTGGCCACAAGACACATGAACGATTGAACATCTCCTCATTAAGCCATTGCTAAACATTGCTAAACATGCAGCCATTTTAAAAATGAGAGAAGAATGCAGAGCTTCTGTCACTGTTGCTTGATCAATAATATGATATTTGTGGTAACATGGCAGACCGCCAAGAACTGTCTCGCACCATTGCATTCAATAGCCAAAACTGTTATGTAGTCTGCTTAGAACGGATTTAATTGTTAATTTAGATTTTTTTTCTCTTTACAGGTTTTCTGGAATATTTTGTTGGATGTAATTATTTGATAAATTGCCACAAAAAATATAATATAAAAAATTAGGAAAATCAAAATACAATAGGAAAAATAATATATTTAAATCATTCATTACTTATAAATAACTAAATCAACAATTTATAATCCTTTTGCCTGGTTTCCGTTTATATAAAAATTTTCTGTAAAATTTTAAATTAGTTCAAAAATATAGGTAGAATTGTATATCCATAAAAAATAACATTTTAGACCCAATTGGCACTGACTCATACAATGAAAAAATGTTTTATAGGAGGTCAATTACAAATAAATTATATATTAGACCGTGTAGCAGAACAACATTTAAATTTAAAATTAGACCGCAGATCAAAGCCCTATCAAAACACCATTATTATTGAGACAGAATTAATTCTCCGATCACGCCACAATAATGATAACTCAATAAGACCTTAGATCAGACTCTCCGAACTGACATTGACACTAACCACAATGTGTATGGTCCGCAATAAAATCTCTGATCGTAGTCTTCAACGCGTCCGTGGCCTCCGTAACTAATGTACGCTTACATAATAAAGCAAGTACTCATTAGTATTCACAAACTAAATCTTAGTGTTAATTTTTACCCAATTTCTGGTAAAAAAAAAAAAAAAGGAATAATAGTAATTGCACTAAGATCCCTGGGCGCCGCTCTACGTAGCCTGCTACTTAGTTCTTATTTTTTTTGACCCATGAAAGATCCTCTTTAAAAAATAAATACCGATTTTAAATCTATTATATTACAAATCAAATTTTCAATGAAAATATTTATTAGTATTAATGATTGTGACCAACTCCTTTAATTTGTAAATTTTAATTTACCCTATTTACCAGTTTTAGTAAATTAATGTTAACATTACATGAGCTATTAAATTTAATATTGATATGAATAAATGTAATATATAAAAAGTAAGTAGATTATAATTAACACCGTTTAGATTGTCAATTATTTTTTTTTTAATTGATAAGGTTTTGTAAACTGACTTTATTTGATTACATTTTATTGTAGTTATTTGTGCAAAAAAAAAAAAAAAAAAAAATTATTAATTATTACTGTGTCTTTGCATTCATTTACGAGACAGCAACGTGTTTGATTCAAAATTTTTTTGTTTATTTAAGTATATCCAGATTTTACAACAAATATCTGGTTTAAGTGAGCCATATTGAAGTAAAAACATATCAAAAAATAATAGTCAGTTACAAAATTTACATTTTGGGAGAAATTGGATATGTAGACTTCAATATATAGACCTTGATAGATGGTAGATATCCTTGATAGATAGGTCAAATTAGATGGTATACAGCAAAAGTAATGCAAAGTCTGGTTAGTATATTTTTTTAACGCTTATGTTGAATCCGACTGTGTGCCCCCACAAACTACCAGTCAGTAGTCAATGCAGCAAGAAGACTAATTTTCTCATGCACAAAATGTATAGGCTAATATAGGTGTCTTTTACTCGCGGTGTATGTAACATCAAAAAAACATATGTGAATTTAAAGGGAACCTGTCACCGGGATTTTGGGTATAGAGCTGAGGACATGGGTTGCTAGATGGCCGCTAGCACATCCGCAATACCCAGTCCCCATAGCTCTGTGTGCTTTTATTGTTAAAAAAAAAAACACGATTTGATACATATGCAAATTAACATAAAAGAGTCATATCTTACTTGTTTGACCAGAGAAGAGTCATATTTTCAAGCTCTGACTCATCTCAGGATTTGCATATGTATCAAATCGTTTTTTTTTTACACAATAAAAGTACACAGAGCTATGGGGACTGGGTATTGCGGATGTGCTAGCGGCCATCTAGCAACCCATGTCCTCAGCTCTATACCCAAAATCCCGGTGACAGCTTCCCTTTAAGCTGACAAGCGCACATTTAACAGTTCAGCCAGTTTCAAAAGGTACAAATCTGCTGACGGGTGCCCTTTAAACAAGGGGTCGAAATTCTATCTATATGTGCTGCGTCCTCTGCTCTTTGACTGGGATAGGCGGTGTAATTTTGACAACCAACCTAGCACTGTCAATGAAAGTACAGAATGAGCAGTAGTTACAGACTGAGTTGAGTCTATCGGGGCATGTAATAAAGAATAAAGCAAAACAACTTTAAACGGAACCTGTCACCGTAATTTTGTGTATAGAGTTGAGGACACTGGTTGCTAGATGGCTGCTAGCACATCCGCAATACCCAGTTCCCATAGCTCTGTGTGCTTTTATTGTATAAAAAAAAAGATTTGATACATAAGAAAATTAACTTTAGATGAGTCCTGTCTTTGACTCATCTCACGTACAGGACTCATCTCAGGTTAATTTGCATATGTATCAAATCTTTTTTTTACACAATAAAAGCACACAGAGCGATGGGGACTGGGTATTGCGGATGTGCTAGCGGCCATCTAGCAACCCATGTCCTCTGCTCTATACACAAAATCCCATTGACAGGTTCCCTTTAACCGGATCCGAGGTCCCTTACACTACATGCTCCTTACTATAGTTTGTAGGGTCTTTCAGAGCTGACATATTACCTTTAACATGATCATTTAGGCGGACATAACATCTTCGTTCTTACAGATTACGTAATATAAAACTTTGCACCAATGACACTAGCCGACACGTTATATCGGCGCCTAGTAGTTAAAGGGAACCTGTCACCTGGATTTTGTGTATAGAGCTGAGGAAATGGGTTGCTAGATGGACGATAGCACATCCGCAATCCCCAATCCCCATAAAAAAGATTTGATACGTATGAAAATTAACTTTAGATGAGTCCTGTCCCTGACTCATCTCACGTACATGACTCATCTCAGGTTAATTTGCATATGTATCAAATCAGTTTTTTTTACACAATAAAAGCACACAGAGCTATGGGGACTGGGTATTGCAGATGTGCTAGCGGCCATCTAGCAACCAGTGTCCTCAGCTCTATACACAAAATTCCGGTGACAGGTTCCCTTTAAGTAATTTCTTTTGTCACACTTACTTGCGTCCTGACTATGTGCTCTAGCAAACCAGCGGTAAAATGCACTCCGGTGCTCACTGACATAATGCAGAGGACTTGCAGAAGAGTCCTCTCAGTGCATTTTAATGCTGTTTTGTGGGAGCACAGCATCAGAATGGAAGTAAATTTGAAGATAAAAATTACATACTCAGCCACTAGGTTTTGTATTATATCTTTATACTGAATAACGGATTTTAGAACACATGGCTTTTACGCCAGTTTTCATTAAACTTCAATAACAAAACAAAAAAACATTGTTCAGTAGAACGAGGAAGTATTAAACTTTTTTACTCAAAGGCAATAAATTCGGCAGGAGAGTCGCTGGATGAGATATAACCCATGTATTCGCTATCCGGATCTGGAAATGCTTCTCTGACTTTCTTGACAGCGCATGAGGGAATAGGACGATGGTTCCCAAGGCCAAGGTAGCCATGAACCCAGGCGGTAAATGCGCAATATGCTGTTTTCCTCAGAAGCCTGAATTTTAAGCGTTGATAAATTAAAAATGAAAATAAAAATCATGGTTAGTTATGGTTCTTTTTTATTCAATACAAAGCTTCCAGGGTGGTCCCATGTTCTTAGATGTGCAAAAGAGTCTCTATTGGACACAATGATGATGCTGATTCACCTAGATGATCAATGTCTTCTGCACATTGACTGGTCCAGTTTAGATCATGCCCTCTATGCCTGTGGCGGTCAAATTGTATGAGTTGCTGAACTTTCAAATGGAGTTACTTCTCTAATTACAACCTCAATGCATCCACTGCACTTTGATTCCCTCACGTAGCCTTTTAACACTTTTTTTTTCTTCATCATGTCCTTAAAGGGCATCTATCAGCAGTTTTGTCCCTATGACAACGGCTGACCTGTTACATGTGCACTTGGGCAGCTGAAGGCATCTGTGTTGCTCCCACGTTCATATGTGCCCGCATTTCTTAGCAACAACTATTTTAATATGTGCAATTGTGCCTCTAGGACAATTGGGGGGGGGGGGGCCTTGCCGTTACACAAAGGTTCAGCTCTCTCTACAACTGCCGTGCCCTCTGCACTTTGACAGGACCAGGCAGTGAAAAACATCATCAACCTCGTCCTGTCAAAGTGCAGAGGGCACGGCAGTTGTAGAGAGAGCTGAACCTTTGTTTAAGGGCAATGCCCCCCTTTGTTCTAGAGGCTCATTTGCATATATTAAAACATCATTTTTCTCATCAATGCAGGAACATTAAAGGGAACCTGTCACCGGGATTTTGGGTATAGAGCTGAGGACATGGGTTGCTAGATGGCCACTAGCACATCCGCAATACCCAGTCCCCATAGCTCTGTGTAGTTTTATTGCGTTAAAAAAATATTTCATAGATATGCAAATTAACCTGAGATGAGTCCTGTCGCTCACTCATCTCACATACAGCCTCATCTCAGGTTAATTTGCATATGTATCAAATCGGTTTTTTTACACAATAAAAGCACGGAGAGCTATGGGGACTGGATATTGCGGATGTGCTAGCGGCCATCTAGCAACCAGTGTCCTCAGCTCTATGCCCAAAATCCCGGTGACAGGTTCCCTTTAACATAGGACCAACAGGTCTTCAGCTGCTATGTTCACATGTAACAGGTTATCCAGCTTTTGTGGTATAAATCTCCTGACAGAGGTTGCAGGATAATAAAACATGGATTATAGCCTCTTTTTTTTTGTTGATGCCCATGTTTCATCGAGATCCTCTAGTGAATGGTGTAAAAAAAATTAATGTAATGAGTTAGGGCAGCATAAAGTTGATGACCGGTTCCTTTTACTTCAGAGGTGTTCCACACCGGAGCTTTATGATAACTGATTGATGAGAATGGCCAATGAATGACCAGACAATCTGAGAAATATTCTGTCTTTAGCATTACACCAAGAGCTTATTCTCTCTCTCTGTCTGTAACAGCTGCAGAGTCAACAGTTAGATTCCCATGGCCAAACAGCAGATATGTCAACGGGCATAGCATGTTCAAATAATCAAATATTCAAAGAGGACAACACAACTGACTCTGAGCCCAGCTACATCCACTGTTGGGAGCAAGGAGGAGATTTGGAGGTTGCGGGGCGGTACTGGGCTCCTTCACAGTGGGCGTGGCTGGGCTCAGAGTCCGAGAATGCAGGTCCCGTTGCTTCCATAGGGTATTCTGCATTGATTTGTAATCGATTTATTTTATGAAAATATAGCAAATTTTAATACGGTGCAAATAAAGGTGCATTCACCAGCTAGACACACGTAACTGTTCCACCGACATATCTACTGCCATATGCCCATAAATATATATATATATATATATATAAAAAAAAAGAAAAACAATAGCGGCACTGGAGAAACAACACAGGAAGGGTGCTATGTCCAGGGATGTAGCAGCTTACCCCGTCAAATATGGATGAAAAACGGACAGCACTCCAGGTAAAAGTTGATGGTGTTTATTCACCCATGTGGATGGCAACGTTTCAGCTCATACAAGAGCCTTTGTCAAGCAATGAACACAATACAAAAGGGGGTATATATAGGCCAACCCCTATGACATCACAATGTGATCAATTATCAGCCAAATACAACAAAGTGCAAATAGTGCATGTGTGATACATAAAAACATAAGTATATCAATGTACAAAATATCAATAGATCAGTGGTATATATCAAATATATTATAAAATCAATGCGTAATCGCAATAAAGTGCATAAAGATAAATTGATGAATCAATAAACATCAGGTGTATCCTGGGATATATAATGAGTGGGAAGAACAAAACGATGCTGCCAAAGGGAGGAGGAGAAATGACATACCCGATGTCGCTCGATGCCACACATGTCGATAGCCGCCACGTCCGGCGTTCAGGTGGATGCAATGCGCAGGCGCCGAGTCGCGTGAGGGATAAGATGTAGCTTCCTCAAATGACGTAACTGGCGCATGCGCATGAGTGTCAAAAGCTGTGTCGGCCATCTTGAAAGTGGTAAAAACCTCATATGGGAAAAAACGCAGACAATAGACCGCAACAATAACGCAATATAGTGTGATCTCCTCACAAATCACAGTGGGAGTATGCGCAGAATGGCACTACTTAAATCAAATAGAAAAAGGTAACTAATGATGATCACTGTGTGTGCGCATAGCCTGACAATGAACAGAGTAGCGCAAAACGGAAACAGTGCCGTTCACCTAATTGTGTATCCATAAGGAACAGAGAGAAACGAGTGCATAACAAAATGCAACATGCTTCCCCAAGTGAGCCATCTGAAGCAATATACCCAGCAGCAATCATGCTGTGGGCATGCCACAAAAAGGCCCACAGTTCCCCATGGACACACATGTCATATAGGACACACAGTATACAGCGCAATATACCAATTATATAGAAATCTGAAAAAAGTATGACCACAGCAAAAAACAACAAAAACTCTGTATGGAAACATGTAGGCAGATACGGGACATCTCGGGTACGTCTCACTTCTCCAACCTGCAGCATCATTCATGTCTGAGTGAAAGAAAAAAGAATAGAAATAAGAAACTGGCTTAATAGTGTTCAAAATACACTAAATACCCTCAAAAGATAGACACATATCGCATATATGACAATTGTGGGGCAAACTACTCCACTAAACATATAACCCCGGGTTGTAATCCGCATTGAGACCATTGGGTCTCAAGATGTTGAGGGTATAAATCCAAAAAAGCTCTCTTTTTCTCAGGATCAACACCCTGTTGCCCCCACGTCTGGGCATGGGAATGTGGTCAATGACCCAACATTTGAGATCTCTTTCGGAGTGTTGAAGCTCCGTAAAATGTTTGGCAACAGGGAGGTCCTTTCTTTTTTTGCGTATTGACAATCGATGATTGTTCAACCGCGTTCTGAGATCCGTCGACGTTTCACCCACATATAATAATTTACACGGACAGATCAACACATAAATTACATAGTTTGAATTGCATGTAAGGTGAAATCGGATAGGGTAAGAAACTCCAGTGGTAGGATGGACAAAGGTAGAGCCCCTACCCATGTATTTGCAATCAATGCAACACAAGCAGGGGAAACTACCCTTGCCATGTGTAGTTAAAGAAGTTTGAACAGATTTGGACCTAGGCCCAATGTCCGCTCTGACAAGTTGGTCACATAGATTCCTAGATCGACAGAAAGAGGAGAGGGGAGGGGATCTAAATTCTAAGATCTCACTATGACAACCACCCAGAATACCCCAATGACGCTTGATGATGCGATTAATGGCCTCACTTTGTTCCGTATATTTCGAGATGAAGGGTATCCGACTGACGGACCTATCGGACACCCTCCTCTCCAAAGTGCTGCTCCTGTCTATATCACGGACCCTTTGTATGTGAGAATCCAGGAGCTGGGTGGGATACCCCCTATTCTGAAATTTCCTGGACATATTGTCCAAGGCCAGGTCAACCTGTTCAGGTTCAGAAACGATGCGTTTAACTCTGAGAAATTGAGAAAAAGGCAAACTTTTAAGCATACTCCGGGGATGTCCACTATTAAAGCAAAGAAGGGTGTTTTTATCTGTGGGCTTGGTGTATAACCGTGTATGCAGCTTGCCCTGATTGAAAATGACCGTGGTGTCCAGGAACTGCAATTCAGTCTCAGAGTGTACCAAGGTGAATTGAAGGTCCCTGTTGACACTATTGAGAAATAGATGAAAATCATCAAGTTGGGCAACACTACCTGTCCATATGAGGAAGATGTCGTCGATGTATCTCCACCACCGCAGCAAATGGCTGCGGTGGTGTGATACAAGGACGACATCTTCCTCAAAGCACCTCATAAAGATATTAGCATACGTAGGTGCTACGTTAGATCCCATAGCCACACCCCTTTATTGTTGAAAAAACGTGTCCTGAAAAAGGAAATAGTTGTATCTCAAGATGATCTGTAATAGATCAATGATAAACTGTCTAGCAGCCGTGGAGTAAGATGAAGAACCCAACATACGTTCAATGGCACCAATACCCAAATCATGGTCAATCGAGGTATATAATGAGGTGACATCGAAAGATGCTAGGTGGACCTCATGGACACCAGTAAAATCAATATTATCCAGCCTACACAGGAAATCAGTCGTATCCTGTATATACGACTCCGCCCCTGTAGCAAAATCATGCAGGACTTTATCAAGGAAGATGGCAATGCAACTAAAGATGGAGTCCGAACCGGACACGATCGGGCGTCCGGGTGGATCTACAAGCGACTTGTGCACTTTAGGAAGAATATATAAAACAGGTGTGACCGGATGGTCAACAGTAAGAAAAGTGCACAAGTCCTCATCAATAGTGCCAGCCAGTCTGGCCTCAGCCAAACATTCCTTGATAAGTCTAGCTATGCCAAATTTAGGGTCAGCCTGAAGGACCGAATAAACATCCTTGTCATCCAGCTGACGTAGAATCTCACTGATATATTTACTGGTGTCCATGACGACGACAGCGCCACCCTTATCCGCAGGTTTAATTGTCAAAGAAGGGTCCTGTCTAAGTTGGTCAAGTGCTTCAATCTCCACCTTAGAAACATTAGGATGTTTAAAAACATGATCCTTACAACTCAATTTATACACGTTTATGTCAGCAGTGACAGCAGAAATAAATGCATCAACAGAGGCCTCATTGACAATGGGGGAAAAATGGCTCTTGATGGACAGATCGAGGCGTCTCAGGGAGAACTCGCTAGCCTGAGGCGCCGCGATCCGTGCCCTAGTGTTGAACCATACTTTTAACTTGATTCTGTGAAAAAATGCAGATAAATCAGAGTCCAGATCAAACCAGTTGGGGAAGACATGGGACAGAAAGAAAGTCCTCTATTAAGAACACTCACTTGTGCTGGGGTGAGCATCCTACTGGATAAGTTGATAACAGTCACTTCCTCTTGTTCACCAGAGATTTGCTGGTCTGAGCTCTGGTTTTGTTGATTCTGGACACAGTTGGTTCTACGGTGTCTACGACCTCCTCTCCTGGTCCGACCACGTTTTTCCTTAGTGTGTCCACATTGTTCCCTAAAAAAGGAGTAGACGCTGCAACAGTAGCTGGTGTATTCCTTTTTCTCTTTCTTGGATCTTTAAAATTGGAATTCATGGTATCAGCCTGCCAAGTGTACACCACATCCTTTTTGTAGTCATCGGAGTCACGATTCCATTTAGATCTTTTACCTTCCTCCAATTCGGTTTTGGCACGTGCCACATGAGCCAATACGTTATCGCTGAACAATGCATATTCCTCACTGGACAAGGATGACCGTAATGTGAGGTCAATCTCAGCCGTATCATTGGCAATGGTGGATAATTCCTGTTGTAAATACTGGATATTTAACAGGATAAAATCAAGTGAATACCGATTGGATAGCATTTCAAACTTTTTGCAAAATGATGCATTATGTGAAAATAAATTAGGTCTCAGATTGGACCGCATGCCACGTGGAATTCTCTGCATTTTGAAATATTCACCAAGCGTGGTCATGTGTAGCCGTAGTGAAGCCGTCTTTTTAGATAGGAACTCAAACTTCTTTTTGAGCTCATGAATAGAGGGGGTGTTCAAAAAAGCAGCATCTCCCCCAATGTCATGCAATATGCGATCGGTCTCCTCCTGGGAGTACATAGAGCCACATGAGAAATCAATGTCCGTCATAGTGAAGTGTCAACGGACAATATTCACAGCATAAGAGTAAAACGGTAAAAAATCCGTGCTCAGCCACCCAAGCGATATGAAAAAAAGAAAAACAATGGCGGCACTGGAGAAACAACACAGGAAGGGTGCTATGTCCAGGGATGTAGCAGCTTACCCCGTCAAATATGGATGAAAAACGGACAGCACTCCAGGTAAAAGTTGATGGTGTTTATTCACCCATGTGGATGGCAACGTTTCAGCTCATACAAGAGCCTTTGTCAAGCAATGAACACAATACAAAAGGGGGTATATATAGGCCAACCCCTATGACATCACAATGTGATCAATTATCAGCCAAATACAACAAAGTGCAAATAGTGCATGTGTGATACATAAAAACATAAGTATATCAATGTACAAAATATCAATAGATCAGTGGTATATATCAAATATATTATAAAATCAATGCGTAATCGCAATAAAGTGCATAAAGATAAATTGATGAATCAATAAACATCAGGTGTATCCTGGGATATATAATGAGTGGGAAGAACAAAACGATGCTGCCAAAGGGAGGAGGAGCAATGACATACCCGATGTCGCTCGATGCCACACATGTCGATAGCCGCCACGTCCGGCGTTCAGGTGCATGCAATGCGCAGGCGCCGAGTCGCGTGAGGGATAAGATGTAGCTTCCTCAAATGACGTAACTGGCGCATGCGCATGAGTGTCAAAAGCTGTGTCGGCCATCTTGAAAGTGGTAAAAACCTCATATGGGAAAAAACGCAGACAATAGACCGCAACAATAACGCGATATAGTGTGATCTCCTCACAAATCACAGTGGGAGTATGCGCAGAATGGCACTACTTAAATCAAATAGAAAAAGGTAACTAATGATGATCACTGTGTGTGCGCATAGCCTGACAATGAACAGAGTAGCGCAAAACGGAAACAGTGCCGTTCACCTAATTGTGTATCCATAAGGAACAGAGAGAAACGAGTGCATAACAAAATGCAACATGCTTCCCCAAGTGAGCCATCTGAAGCAATATACCCAGCAGCAATCATGCTGTAGGCATGCCACAAAAAGGCCCACAGTTCCCCATGGACACACATGTCATATAGGACACACAGTATACAGCGCAATATACCAATTATATAGAAATCTGAAAAAAGTATGACCACAGCAAAAAACAACAAAAACTCTGTATGGAAACATGTAGGCAGATACGGGACATCTCGGGTACGTCTCACTTCTCCAACCTGCAGCATCATTCATGTCTGAGTGAAAGAAAAAAGAATAGAAATAAGAAACTGGCTTAATAGTGTTCAAAATACACTAAATACCCTCAAAAGATAGACACATATCGCATATATGACAATTGTGGGGCAAACTACTCCACTAAACATATAACCCCGGGTTGTAATCCGCATTGAGACCATTGGGTCTCAAGCTGTTGAGGGTATAAATCCAAAAAAGCTCTCTGTTCATTGTCAGGCTATGCGCACACACAGTGATCATCATTAGTTACCTTTTTCTATTTGATTTAAGTAGTGCCATTCTGCGCATACTCCCACTGTGATTTGTGAGGAGATCACACTATATCGCGTTATTGTTGCGGTCTATTGTCTGCGTTTTTTCCCATATGAGGTTTTTACCACTTTCAAGATGGCCGACACAGCTTTTGACACTCATGCGCATGCGCCAGTTACGTCATTTGAGGAAGCTACATCTTATCCCTCACGCGACTCGGCGCCTGCGCATTGCATCCACCTGAACGCCGGACGTGGCGGCTATCGACATGTGTGGCATCGAGCGACATCGGGTATGTCATTGCTCCTCCTCCTTTGGCAGCATCGTTTTGTTCTTCCCACTCATTATATATCCCAGGATACACCTGATGTTTATTGATTCATCAATTTATCTTTATGCACTTTATTGCGATTACGCATTGATTTTATAATATATTTGATATATACCACTGATCTATTGATATTTTGTACATTGATATACTTATGTTTTTATGTATCACACATGCACTATTTGCACTTTGTTGTATTTGGCTGATAATTGATCACATTGTGATGTCATAGGGGTTGGCCTATATATACCCCCTTTTGTATTGTGTTCATTGCTTGACAAAGGCTCTTGTATGAGCTGAAACGTTGCCATCCACATGGGTGAATAAACACCATCAACTTTTACCTGGAGTGCTGTCCGTTTTTCATCCATATATATATATATATATATATATATATATATATATATACACTGCTCAAAAAAATAAAGGGAACACAAAAATAACACATCCTAGATCTGAATTAATTAAATATTCTTCTGAAATAATGTGGGTGATTGAGTCAGCACAACCCTGTATGTCAGTGCTTCTCAAATAGTGGGGCGCGCCCCCCCAGGGGGGGCGCCAGGCTCCGTAAAGGGGGGCTCGTTCAGGGCCGGCCTTTGGGGTGTGCGAATTTCTTCTGTATAATGCCGGAAGGCAGGCCGGGCGGCCGGCGCGTCCCTCAGTGATGTCATGTGTCTGCGCCGCCTGCTTTATGAATGAAGCAGGCGGCGTAGACAAGTGATGTCACTGAGGGACGCGCCGGCCACCCGGCCCGCCTGCCGGCATTATACAGAAGAAATTCGGATATACGGTACTATTAGGAGTGAGGGGGGCATGTTTAATAACTTTAAACGGCGGCGGCGGGCACACGGAATCTGTGGATGGCACAGTTAAGGGGTGGGGGTCTGTGGATGGCACTGTTATGGGGTAGGGGGGGTCTGTGGATGGCACTGTTATGGGGTGGGGGGGTCTGTGGATGGCACTGTTATGGGGTGGGGGGTCTGTGGATGGCACATATATAACAGTGCCAGCCACAGATCCCCCTGTAACAGTGCCAGCCACAGATCCCCCCATAAGTGTCCGTCATCCACAGATCCCCCCCATAAGTGTCCGTCATCCACAGATCCCCCCATAAGTGTCCGTCATCCACAGATCCCCCATAATTGTCCGTCATCCACAGATCCCCCCATAAGTGTCCGTCATCCACAGATCCCCCCATAAGTGTCCGTCATCCACAGATCCCCCCATAAGTGTCCGTCATCCACAGATCCCCCCATAAGTGTCCGTCATCCACAGATCCCCCCATAAGTGTGTGTCCGATCCACATTTCTTTCTTTTTTTATTCTCTTATACGTTAATAAGGATACAGTGTTATGCAGAGGTGTACTTATAATAATTTTATAGACAAATGATACTATTTAATGTCGCGCGGGGGGCGCAAAATGTTTTCTTCTTCCTAGGGGGGGCATGACAGAAAATAATTGAGAAGCACTGCTGTATGTGGTGCACATCACTATGGCGAAATACATATACAAACGCAAAATACAAATGTGATAGCACTCTGCAACCAGCATTCTGCCCTTACTCTATGCTGGATGAGGCATTGGTGTACCAAATGGCTACTGGTAGGTTCTATATAAGCAGACTCAGTTTTATACTGACTTTAAAACCTTCCTGGAGGCTGGTTTTAAAGTCAGTATAAAACTGAGTCTGCTTATATAGAACCTACCAGTAGCCATTTGGCTCCAGGAGAAGTATATGGTGGGCTTAGCATGCATGTTGGTACTTGCATCCCTGGATCCGATGAAAGCTGTAATGGCACCGGACGGGGTTAAAAGCAGAGTGTGCTTGGCGTGCATGCTAGCCTGCATTCCCTGGACTTTATGTGGCTATCATGGCCCATAAACAGGTAGGAAATAGTGTTAGGGACCACTCCATAGAGGTGACCTTGACGTGGTGAGTGGCTTATTACACTTTTGCCTAAATGTACACCAATGCCTCATCCAGAATAGAGTCAGGGCAGAATGCTGGTTGCAGAGTGCTATCACATTTGTATTTTGCATTCTTCTGAAATACTTTGTTCTTTACATAGTTAAATGTGCTGACAACAAAATCACACAAAAATAAAAAAATTGAAATAAAATTTTTCAACCCATGGAGGTCTGGATTTGGAGTCACACTCAAAATTAAAGTGGAAAAACACACTACAGGCTGATCCAACTTTGATGTAATGTCCTTAAAAAAAGTCAAAATGAGGCTCAGTAGTGTGTGTGGCCTCCACGTGCCTGTATGACCTCCCTACAACACCTGTGCATGCTCCTGATGAGGTGGCGGACGGTCTCCTGAGGGATTTCCTCCCAGACCTGGACTAAAGCATCTGCCAACTCCTGGACAGTCTGTGGTGCAATGTGACGTTGGTGGATAGAGCGAGACATGATGTCCCAGATGTGTTCAATTGGATTCAGGTCTGGGGAACGGGCGGGCCAGTCCATAGCATCAATGCCTTCGTCTTGCAGGAACTGCAGACACACTACAGCCACATGAGGTCTAGCATTGTCTTGCATTAGGAGGAACCCAGGGCCAACCGCACCAGCATATGGTCTCACAAGGGGTCTGAGGATCTCATCTCGGTACCTAATGGCAGTCAGGCTACCTCTGGCGAGCACATGGAGGGCTGTGTGGCCCTCCAAAGAAATGCCACCCCACACCATTACTGACCCAATACCAAACCGGTCATGCTGGAGGATGTTGCAGGCAGCAGAACGTTCTCCACGGCGTCTCCAGACTCTGTCATGTCTGTCACATGTGCTCAGTGTGAACCTGCTTTCATCTGTGAAGAGCACAGGGCGGCAGTGGCGAATTTGCTAATCTTGGTGTTCTCTGGCAAATGCCAAACGTCCTGCACGGTGTTGGGCTGTAAGCACAACCCCCACCTGTGGACGTCGGGCCCTCATATCACCCTCATGGAGTCTGTTTCTGACCGTTTGAGCAGACACATGCACATTTGTGGCCTGCTGGAGGTCATTTTGCAGGGCTCTGGCAGTGCTCCTCCTGTTCCTCCTTGCACAAAGGCGGAGGTAGCGGTCCTGCTGCTGGGTTGTTGCCCTCCTACGGCCTCCTCCACATCTCCTGATGTACTGGCCTGTCTCCTGGTAGCGCCTCCATGCTCTGGACACTACGCTGACAGACACAGCAAACTTTCTTGCCACAGCTCGCATTGATGTGCCATCCTGGATAAGCTGCACTACCTGAGCCACTTGAGTGGGTTGTAGACTCCGTATCATGCTACCACTAGAGTGAAAGCACCGCCAGCATTCAAAAGTGACCAAAACATCAGCCAGAAAGCATAGGAACTGAGAAGTTGTCTGTGGTCACCACCTGCAGAACCACTCCTTTATTGGGGGTGTCTTGCTAATTGCCTATAATTTCCACCTGTTGTCTATCCCATTTGCACAACAGCATGTGAAATTGATTGTCACTCAGTGTTGCTTCCTAAGTGGACAGTTTGATTTCACAGAAGTGTGATTGACTTGGAGTTACATTGTGTTGTTTAAGTGTTCCCTTTATTTTCTGAGCAGTGTATATATATAAAAATTCTAAAATATTAAAAAAATTGAAACCTGTTTTTTTATTTCCTCGGAGGTGGTCTTCTAACATCACCAATAATTTGTTGAGTAATGTTTACTGTTTCTACACGATTACAGAAAATAGAAAAAAATTCATGCTGACTGATACAAGTAAGGTTTGACATATATTTTACAGTGTTTTCTACTTCCTGACAGCATATGGATTCCAGATGGCTAGACATAGGTATACATTCATGGCACTTGCACCAATCGACGATACCTATACGGCCTTCAATGGCCGGACAGTTGAATTCAATATAACGTGCATTGTCGATTGCTAGTGGGTTCTGTGAAAAACAAGATGAATTTTGCGCTTCACCAGAATACTTTTCACAAAGTTTTTTTTGTAATTTTTTGATCTGTAGAAAAAAAAAATAACATCGTTATATAACTATAAAAATTAACAAAGATTTAGATGTCGTCTGTGCATAAAAAACTTACTTTGTGCTTCTTATTGACGGTTGTTTGACTTCCATGTTCTCGGGTTGTTACATTAAATAATGCGCTGGATGATCCAGGGACTTGTTCCTGTTCTATATCCAAATTACTAGACTGTTTTAGAAAGATGATAGAAAAAAAATATATAGGTTATGCAGTTCAGATTTGAAAGGACCATTTAAAGAAGATTTGTTCCAATTAAAATGGCTAACTTTTTGTATGAGGGCTTTTGATATTAATGCATTTTTTTTGGTCACAAGTAGATATTTGTTCACTTTATTAAGAAAAATAATTTTTTTAGGTATGAAATATCCTATTGCAGTAGCTACCGGGCATTAGGAATAGAGAAAGACGTGCTACGGTACATACACTTAAATTGGAATGGCTAGTCAGTAAAAAAATTCAGCACTATGGGTGACATACAAATTCATTGTAATACTGTATGTATTTTTTGATTTGGGCTCAATCATAGCCAAGACATTCTATTAGTGTGTGGAGCGGGAAATCCATATAGTATTACAAATAAGTTGTATGTGAATCAAATTTGTATCAAGCACCCAAAGTCGATTAGCTCATCCCTAGTCATCATGCATACCGTGTTTAAAGAATTGCAGACGGAACTGTAGTTTTAGCAGATTCTCTTAGTATAACTGCAACACCCCCATTGCTCCAATGAAAGTTCCTGATGTGTTACATGTTCGCTCAGCAGCTGAAGGCATCTGTGTTGGTACTATGTTCATATGTGCCCTCATTGAGTAAAAAAAAAAAAAAAAAAAGATTTCATATATGCAAATTTGCTTTTAGGATCAACGGACTCAGCTGTCTCTGCAATGGCAATGCCCCTGTTGCTCCTAGAGGCTTATTTACATACATTAAAATACAATTTTTAACAAAAATGCAAGCACAGATGAGCATGATGACTTAAAGGAGTCGTTCAGGTTCATAGCACTTACAATATTTTCAGTGGTGTTTTTGAGCTGAAAGATTATCATTACATTTTTTGGTCTGATTGTGGAATAAAAGTACCTGTAGCTCATTGTTGTGCTCGAATAGTCTCTCTAATGAATAAGATTCAAATTCCTCTAATGTTTCCATTTCTTGAGTTGTCTGATGTTTTTCATGTGACAGCATGAGAGAAGAATTATCCTTTAAAAAAAAATTTTTTATTTTTTTTAAAGGGAACCGGTCATCCGGGATTTTGTGCATAGAGCTGAGTACATGGGTTGCTAGATGGCTGTTATCACATCTGCAATACCCAGTCCCCATAGCTCTGTGTGCTTTTATTGTGTAAAAAAAAAACGATTTGATACATATGCAAATTAACCTGAGATGAGTCCCGTATGTGAGATGAGTCAGGGACAGGACTCATCTCAGGTTAATTTGGATATATATCTAATAGGTTTTTTTCGCCACAATAAAAGCACACAGAGCTATGGGGACTGGGTATTGCGGATATGCTAGCGGCCATCTAGCAACCCATGTCCTCAGCTCTATACCCAAAATCCCGATGAAAGGTTCCCTTTAATCAATAATATTGATTAAAAATGTATGTAATTTCTATACTTACATTATGTGATAGATTGAGATTATTAAATGCGTCAACGTTGGTCAACAAGTCATAATCAGAGATTGCATTTTTTGCATAATTTCCATTAGAGTCCATTTTTTTAAGTCTGCAGAATAGAATTGCGATGGAGTTAGTTATTAAAGTTAGCTATCATTTTTTGAATTCTACATTTTTACAAAGCCGTATATAGAGAAACACAATCATTGTACTCTATAAATAGGATATTTACATTACAGGAACAAGTATATATAACGTATTGATATGTAGGAAATCAATTGCCCCATTCAGAGTAGTTTTTCCAAGCTTAGTGCCTGTATAACACTTCACCTCCTTCAGAAGATGAAAAAACAAAATCAACTTGGTTAGGTTAACATCTATGACTCTACTGCTCTGTCACACATGGCACTGCAGTGCAGGAGGAGGAATGCAAGGGTTAATCACAGCAGGTATGCTCCCACATGGCACTGCTGTGCAGGAGGAGGAATGCAAAGGTTAATCACAGCAGGCATGCTCCTCATCCGACACAGCAGAGCGATATGTGACACTAGACAGTTCTGCTGAGATGATTATTTCCTGCTCAGCGATTTATAGTACATGTCAGACGAACCATGAATGAGAACACTACCCCTGACCTCTGAAGCGCGATATCACACTCGGCGCTGATGCAGGAGGTAGACATGAAAGGCAGACATACCAACGTATGCACGCAGGGTCTCCATCCACTGCAGGCTGAGCAATGAGGCAACCGAACATTCAAAGCATAGAAGCCAAATCACTGATAATTACCTCCATTATCGGGTGCTCAAAATCTCCTTCCTACTCAACAGCCAGAGCACTGGTATGCTGGACGCACCGGAAATGACGAAAGCGTGCTGGGTTACATGATTAGTGTTGGATGAGGCGCGAGATGACTGGTTCTGCACATGCAAGGGATTTTGGACGTGAATTCGGGAGGAGGGTAGGATCTTTAGATTCTATCAATCATGTAACGGGAGGTGGGGTTAGAAATGGGAAGTGATGAGGTAAGCAGTTAATTTACATAAGTTTAAGAAAGCGAAAGTGGACTGTAACATAAGTACTTAGCGGTGTTTAAAAAAAAAAAAAAACTAGGATGATTAGGGTGGGGGAGACCTATCTCAGGATACCGATAAAACTTGGGGTTGGAAACTGGTGACAGGTTCCCTTTAAGGGGGTCAATTGTAAGTTTCCCTCCTCTTTTAATTTTCTCTGAAGAGTAGCAACATGGGGGTCTCAAAGCAACTCTCAAATGACCTGAAGACAAAGATTGTTCACCATCATGGTTTAGGGGAAGGATACAGAAAGCTGTCTCAGAGATTTCAGCTGTCTGTTTCCACAGTTAGGAACATATTGAGGAAATGGAAGACCACAGGCTCAGTTCAAGTTAAGGCTCGAAGTGGCAGACCAAGAAAAATCTCAGATAGACAGAAGCGACGAATGGTTAGAACAGTCAGAGTCAACCCACAGACCAGCACCAAAGACCTACAACATCATCTTGCTGCAGATGGAGTCACTGTGCATCGTTCAACCATTCGGCGCACTTTACACAAGGAGATGCTGTATGCGAGAGTGATGCAGAGGAAGCCTTTTCTCCCCCGCAGCACAAAAAGTGCCGCTTGAGGTGGGCTAAAGCACATTTGGACAAGCCAGCTTCATTTTGGAATAAGGTGCTGTGGACTGATGAAATTAAAATTGAGTTATTTGGCCATAACAAGGGGCGTTATGCATGGAGGGAAAAAAACACAGCATTCCAAGAAAAACACCTGCTACCTACAGTAAAATATGGTGGTGGTTCCATCATGCTGTGGGGCTGTGTGGCCAGTGCAGGAACTGGGAATCTTGTCAAAGTTGAGGGACGCATGGATTCCACTCAGTATCAGCAGATTCTGGAGACCAATGTCCAGGAATCAGTGACAAAGCTGAAGCTGCGCCGGGGCTGTATCTTTCAACAAGACAACGACCCTAAACACTGCTCAAAATCCACTAAGGCATTTATGCAGAGGAACAAGTACAACGTTCTGGAATGGCCATCTCAGTCCCCAGACCTGAATATAATTGAAAATCTGTGGTGTGACTTAAAGAGAGCTGTCCATGCTCGGAAGCCATCAAAGCTGAATGAACCAAAGATGTTTTGTAAAGAGGAATGGTCCAAATCACCTTCAACCAGAATCCAGACTCTCTTTGGAACCTACAGGAAGCGTTTAGAGGCTGTAATTTCTGCAAAAGGAGGATCTACTAAATATTGATTTCATTTCTTTTTTGTGGTGCCCAAATTTATGCACCTGCCTAATTTTGTTTAAACAATTATAGCACTCTTTCTGTAAATCCAATAAACTTCATTTCACTTCTCATATATCACTGTGTGTGTCTCCTATATGATATATTTAACTGACATTTTTTATCGTAACAACCAACGATTTATACAGGAAAATCATGACGATTAACAAGGTTGCCCAAACTTTCGCATCCCACTGTATATATATATATATATATATATATAGGAGAGCTGTATCTGAAGCTGTTCTGCCACATTGCTAGAGGGTACTGGGAAGACATATGTAGCAGAGCTGTATAGGAAGCGGTTCTGCCACAGTGCTAGAGGGTACTGGCGCACATAGATGTAGCAGAGCTGTATATGCATCTATACAGATACATGGTCTAAGGTGTATACACAACTGTAGTAGAGCTGTAATGGAAAGAAATCTGCATCAGTGCTGGTGGGGGTGGGGATGGTAATATTTTAGGGGAGGCAAAATCACAGATGATTTGGCTACTAGCTAACATGCTTTTGGGCTGATGTATAGTAGTGATTTATTGTTTTGCTGCTCAGAATGGGTTTTGTGTGTAAAACTGAATGCAGGACAGCTACATGTTACTGTCTTAGCTCATTTCCATGGGTCTCTGAGCATGATTCCCCAGCAGGGGGGAGGGGCCTCACAGACACTGCAGGCTGACCGACTGATGACTCATACTATCCACTTGAACTAGCACGCAAGGACTGAGTTCTCAGTGTGATGTCATAAGGAGGCATGGCCGGCCTTCACTAAACTGCCTAAGCCCACCCAGCCTTAGAAGCAGGAAACCAGGAAGTGAACAGCAGAGCTGGCTGCAGGTAAAGGTGAAATAGCAAGATGGGAAAACCCCTTTAATCTTTGTGACACGTAAATAGAATTTGCATAATAATTTGGAACAGGGTATGTAGAGTCCCATAGGTAGGATGAAGGTCATCTTCACTTTGTCCTTCTTGGCCACCGATGCCTGCCAATACCCACTGGCCAGATCAAGAGTCAAGAAGAACTTAGCATGACTCAGGGTGGACAATGACTCCTCAATCCGCGGAAGGGGGTAGGCATCCCAGACAGTCTGGGCATTCAGCTTCTGATAATCCATGCAGAACCAGAGACTCCTGAAGCAGCCCAGGGACTTTGACTCCCCTAGATCACCCAGTTTTCCAACATGCTGGCCACCATGTCCTTCACCTCCTAGTACATTTTGGCTCGGATTTGCCAGTAACGTTTCCTGATCAGGGCAGCATCATCGGTGGGGATTTCGTGCTCGATGGCGGAAACACACCCGAAGTCCTCATCATGTGTCGAGAACACCTCCTGAAATTCCCAAAGAGTGCCTTTCAACAACTTCCACTGTCCTGGAGTCAGGGTCTTACAGTCCACCCCCATCTGGGCCATGATCACTCGGCCGTTCCACTCCGCTGTCGAGGTCTTCCTTTGATGGACCTCTACAGCATATGTCCAGGCTGATCTACGTTCTAGCTATAGCGTGAAGCCCCTTCGTCAAGGGATGTTTCCCTTGGACATATAAACTTTGGCCAGCAAGGTATTCCCAGGAACGTTTAACTTGCAGTCTTCAACATTGAGGCAGCGTACAGGCACACATCCATCCTTTACAATAGCGAGGGCCCGGGGCTACCAGTGGGTGCATTTGCATTTTCTCCTGGTAAGCAGGCTCCATCAGGACCTCCAGTCCATTCAGTTGTCCTCCAGCCCCCATCTACAGCATCAATATTTGTTCTTGTCGAGGCAGGATCTTCACCGGGGCACCTTTATGTGTCCAATGGGCCAACCGGACATGTTTCTCTTTCGCACACTACAGCTCCTCCCCATCTTCTGTAGAATCTTCTAGGTCAGCTGGTGTGTGGTGGCCCGTTGTCAATACTTCAGGCCTTCTTTGACATATAGTTGATAATCTAGGTCTCTCAGCACATTCATACCTAGAGTCACATCCATTCCTCTCAGGAACGAATGGTCCACCAGCATGACCCCCTTCTTGCCGAAGTCTTGCCCAAACAGTCGGACCGGCATCCACACTATCCCTTGGAAGTCTATCTCTCTGTTATTGGCAGCCATCAGCCTAATGATGCTCCCATCTTCCGGCTCCATCATATGTCCAAAGTGTCTCTCGAAAAACTCCAGAGGCATAACCGTGCACTCAGACCCTGTATCAACTAGGCAGCGTACCTTCTGGCCTTCCAACTCAGCTTCCATAACGGGGCTGCTGGCATACAGGTTGTGTTCCTCATGCATAGGGCTTAGCTTTTTGGGAACCTCCACAGGACGCCCAGCTACAGCGGCGGTCGGAAGTTTAACGTAGGGTCGAACTTCATCTGTTATGGGAACTCTTTGCCCATATGGCCGTACTGTCGACAAGCTTAGCTGAAGGGCCCTTTTTTCATGAGCCCCCACACCTGAGTTATCCTGGGTAGAAAGCCGTGGGGTGCTGGGGTCATTTCCAGCAGCCAAATTCTCTCAATTCTGTCCTCAGGGCCTTGACCACATCCTTTAAGGACTCTTCAGACCCAGAACGGCTTCCTGTAGCTTGAGTGCTACTCACTACTCTCGCCACCACAGGCAAGTGCTCTTCCTCTCTCTCTACGGCGGCTAGGTGGACGCTGTAGAATGTCATTCCGGCCGTGTCATCTCTTACAATTTGTCCTTTAAGAACTTGTTGGAGAGCCCCACTATGAATTGGCTTTGTGATAGCCAGTCCACCTCCCAGAAGGCTCCCATGGCCTATGGGTCTCGCCGCTGTATTTCATTTAATGTCTCTGTAGGGCGTTGGAGTACTGCATTAGGGTCTCTCCTTCTTGCTGTGGTTGGTTGAATAAGTGGCTTCACAACTGCACTACTTTAGCATGTCCCCATTGGGCTGTCTCCAGCAGGGAGAATATTTTCTCTAGGGTGTCTCTCTCGGATTCAGGCCTTACTATCACTGTCCGTCTGACGTCACCCTCTAAAGTCCCCATTGCAACCTCTGCCCGCAGCTCGGGGGTTAGGTTACGCATTCTAACCGCACTTCGCACCCATTCAGTCCAGTCCTGCAACATCATGTTTTTACCATCAAATTTTGGCAGATGACCCAATAGCGCCCCAACAGGGATGTACCTTACTGAGGTGGGCATGGCTAGGGTAAGCTGTATCGGCGGCACTGGGGCCGGTTGTTCAAGTGGAGTTGGGGCAAGTTGGCCTTGCACTGGTGCACCCTGATCTGGGTCCTAGATCGGCGCCATTGTAAGGTCTCCCGCCGCGTTTCTGTCCATAACAGTTGTGGTATCCTGCTAACTACGCAATGAGCACAACCACAAATGCTAGAAACACACAATAAATTTACACACGCACAGCCCGAAGGCTGAGACCCTTGTGCTCCACAGCACGGCACCCTCCGATGGATGCAGGAGGAAAGTGCAGTAATTTACCTACTGGCGGGTACAAATAAACAGCCACGCCTTACCTGTTATTACCCTAAAAAAACTTTTAAAAAAACTGTTTGGATTTGTGGTATGGGCTTAGCCTAAGGTTCAGCACAACCGCTTACAATCTTAAAATGCTCTACTGTATTCCCCCTCCCATAACTGGTCTTGTAGCACGTGTCTGAGTATTCCTTCTGAGCAAAATGCCAGCCTGGCTTCGGTTTGTGGGGAAGTTTATCAGCTCTCCAGTGTGAAATTTCACTTTAAATTGTACAGCCAGCGCAAAGAGAAATACTAACTAACTACAGGCCTGGTCTCAGTCTCTAGGATTTTAGGCGCCAACATTGTGATGAGGTGCGTGCTTCTCCAACAAGCATGCGGTACCGCAGTGTATAGTGCTTTGCTCCTCAGCTCTCCAGCATTCCTTGAAGCAGTCCTCCTTCCTCTGGACAGGATCAGGGCCTTGGAAATTATTAGCTTCACTGGGCTGTAGTTCTGGTCACCGAAGGGTGCTTCCACATCTGGATGGTGATGGATTCTCCTTACACACAACTCCTGGATCCTCTTCCAAGCTCTCCCCCAAGATAGATGCTCTCTCTTCCACTCCAGCATTTGTAACTCCACCTCTCATGAATATGGAAGATATGTAGTCTGTTAACTATGTTTAGGAAATAGCGTCATCTTGTTGCCAAATGGCAGAATGTCAGTCCAGATCATTTAACTTGATTTACACAGTGTTCAGACAATGTGAGCTGTTTCCCCATCTCATATGTCCTTTATACTTTCTCTCCTTTTATGATTGACTCTTGATTTTGGCTTCCAAAACTGCATGAGGAAACCTGACTGTGTGTCTGTAACCTAACAAATCAACTCATCTCTAGTCCATGTTTTGTGTTTGGGCAGGCATGAAACCAGCTATTTTCACTAATAAGCTAAGAAAAAATAGAATTACAGATGTCAGATACAAGTCATTTAAGGGGCAGAAATAATGTTATTCTTCATGTACACCCACATATCAACTTACATATTCTGAAAAATAACCTAAATGGCAGTTTACATTATATCACTTAAATCATACACAAAATGTACTTCTAGATGTTTATCTATCTATAATTTTTTTGGTTAAATATAGCAATACAAGTGTGCAATGTGTGTTTTACAATACAGAGAGTAGCATTTCAAATTCATGACTGAAAACGTGAAATACTAGACTGAAATATGTGTCAGATTATATCCAGACAGCTCAAGGTTTTTGGGGTTTTGCAGAAGATAGCAATGTAGAATACAAGTGTGCAACATGTGTATTACAATACAGAGGGTAGCGTTTGATGATGATGATGATTGTGTGTTGTACAGGAACTGGGAGCTAATTGGGGGTGGTGAGGAGAAAACTTAGGAAAATGGTGGTGGCCACAGTGGCAATATAGAGTGGAGGAAATGTACGGCCAAAACTTTCCAAAGAACTGACAGGGCCAGATTTCCTTAACCTTTTCCCGACATCCGCCGTACATGTGCAGTGCATCAGAAAATGACTTCCCGACAGCCACTGTACAGGTATGGTGTGCTGACCAGTGGGCGCAGCACCTGCACTCGTCCGATCAGCGACAGGGGCCCAGCTGTTTCTGACAGCTGAACCCCTGCTGTATGTGTCAGCATCGATGAATACATCTATACCGGCGCTTTAACCCTTTGTATGCAATGGTCAGCACTGACCGCTACATGTACCGGCTGTGTGTAGGGAGTGGGCTCCCATCCCCATCAGGTCTTCACGCTGCAGTAATAGAGACCCGATGGCTGTGAAGACAGCCTGATGCTGTCAGTCTGTTAGTGTATGGTTACACTAATAATACACTGACAGTCAATGTATTACAATTTATATGTACTGTAATGCATTGTAGAGGGGATGAGACCCCCGAAAGTTAATGTCACACAGTGGGACAAAAATAAAAAGTGAAAAAAGTAAAAAATAAATTAAAAAATAAGTATATAATAATAATAATAATAATAATAATAATAATAATAATAATAATAATAATAATAAAATAGACATATTAGGTATCGCCACGTATGTAATGGCTGGCTCTAAGTGCAATGTACCCTACAATGGTACCACTAAAGTGTCACTTCATCCTGCAAAAAATGAGCACCCGCAGAAGACAATTGTGACAAAAATAAAAAAAAGATATGGTTCTCGAAAAATGTTTTTATTGTGTAAGATTACAAACAAAAATTAGGTATTGCTGCACCCATAATGACCTGCTCTATAAAAATATCTAATAGTCTACTCCTTCAGGTGTTCAAAAAAGTAAAAAAAAACTGTGTCAAAACAACAATTTTTTGTCACCTTGCCCTAAAAAAGCATAATAGCGAGCAGTCAAAAAGTACTATTTACCCCAAAATGAACCCATCTTGCAAAAAAATGAGGTGATCAGCAAAAAATAAAAAAAATTTGGCTCTAAGAAAATGGTGACACAAAAACAGGATTTTTTTCAAAAATGCTTAGTAGAAAAGTGGTAAAACGTAATATTTTTTTTATAAAATTGGTATCTCTGTAATCGTATTGGCCAGCGGAATAAAGATGAGTCACTTTTCCTGTATGGTGTTCACCCAAATAACAAATCCCCAAAATCAATTGCAGAGTTGCCGCTTTATCTTTATCCTGCTTCCCAAAAAGCTAAATAAAAAGCGATCAAAAAGTTGTATGTACCCCATTAGTAGGGATGAGCAAACCCTGACTGTAATGTTCCGATTCGTACTGAACATTACAGTGTCCGAGTACCAGAATCTGGATTTTGCCGCAAAAGTCTGTGTTTGAATGATAAAACTTGTTGAAACAATGCAGCGCAGACAATCAACAAGCTTTTAAGCTGTGGGCACTTTGAAGCCTTAATAGTGATGCCTAGTATTGGCATGGCTGTGATTGGCTGATGCAGCATGTGACCCTGCATGCATAAATGCTGGATCACATGTCGCGCCCCCATTCTGCTCTAACTAGTGTAGGGACAGAACACTGCTGCAGTGAGGGATAGTGTTAGGCTTTTAAAGTGGCTGTGAAATCTGTGGGTGACCTGTAGGCATTTGTGGGGGGTGTAATACACCTCCTTTGCACCAATGACACAGAAATACAATACTTAATCTGGCTGATAATTCTGTCGGTGACCTATAGCCACTTTTTGGGGTGTAAAACACCTCCTTTGCATTCATGACACAAAAAAACAATACTTAATCTGGCTGTTAATTCTGTTGGTGACATAATTCTTTTAGGGGTGCAAAACACGTATTTTGCATTTGTGACACAGAAAAACAATATCTTTTTTGGCTGTTAATTCTGTCAGTGACCTATAGTCATTTTTTTGGGTGCAAAACAACTCTTTTGCATCCGTCACACTGTAAAAGTATACTTAATCAGTCTTTTAATTCTGTGGGTGAAATAAACCTATTATTTGGGTTGCAAAACAACTGCTTTGCATCCATGTCACGGAAATAGAATAGTTAATCAGTCTGTTAATTTTGTGGGTGACATAAACCCATTTTTTGGGTTGCAAAACACCTACTTTGCATCTGTCACACTGTAATAGTATAGTTAATCTGTCTGTTAATTCTGCCAGGGAATTAGCCATTTTTTTGGGTGCAAAACACCTCTTTTGCATCCGTCACACTGTAAAAGTATACTTAATCAGTCTTTTAATTCTGTGGGTGAAATAAACCTATTTTTTGGGGTGCAAAACACCTACTTTGCATCATAGACACTGTAATAGTATAGTTAATAAGTCGGTTAATTCTGTGGGTGACATAAACCCATATTTTGAGTTGCAAAACACCTCATTTGCATCCATGACAGAGAAATACAATAGTTTGTCAGTCTGTTAATTCTGTCGATGACATAAACCCATTTTTTGGGTTGCAAAACACCTGCTTTGCATCCGTGACACAGAAATAAAATAGTTAATTCTGTGGGTGACAAAAACCCATTTTTAGGGGTTGTAAAACACTTTCTTTGCATCTGTCAAACTGTAATAGTATAGTTAATCAGACTATTAATTTTGTGGGTGACATAAGCCAATTTTTTTGGGGTGCAAAACTCTTCCTTTGCATTCGCCACACTGTAATAGTATAGTTAATTAGTCTTTTAATTTTGTGGGTGACATAAACCCATTTTTTGGTGTGCAAAACACCTCCTTTGCATCCACCACACTGCAATACAATAGTTAAGCAGTCTGTTAATTTTGTGCGTGACATAAACCCATTTTTGGCGGTGCAAAACACCTCATTTTCATCCATGACACAAAAATACAATAGTTAATCAGTCCGTTAATTCTCTCTGTGACATAAACCCATTTTTGGGGTTGCAAAACACCTGCTTTGCATCCATGAGAGGGAAATAGAATAGTTAATCAGTCAGTTAAAGAGGACCTTTCACCTGTATAAACTATGTGAACCGAGTATGCTGCCATATAGAGCGGCGCCCGGGGATCTCACTGCACTTACTATTATCCCCGGGCGCCACTCCTTTCTCCCGTTATAGGCTCCGGTACCTTTGCTTTTTAAGTTATAGTAGGCGGTGTCTTCCCTTGTCCTGTGGGCGTCTCCTTCTCCTAGGCTGCAGCGCTGGCCAATCGCAGTGCACAGCTCACAGCCTGGGAGAAAAAAACCTCCCAGGCTGTGAGCTGTGCACTGTGATTGGCCAGCGCTGCAGCCTAGGAGAAGGAGACGCCCACAGGACAAGGGAAGACACCGCCTACTATAACTTAAGGAGCAAAGGTACCGGAGCCTATAACGGGAGAACGGAGCGGCGCCCGGGGATAATAGTAAGTGCAGTGAGATCCTCGGGCGCCGCTCTATATGGCAGCATACTCGGTTCACATAGTTTATACAGGTGAAAGGTCCTCTTTAATTTTGTGGGTGACATAAACCCATTTTTTGGGTTGCAAAACACCTCCTTTGCATCCTCCACATTGTAATACAATAGTTAATCAGTCTGTCAATTTTGTGCATACCCTAGCATCAAAACAGGGACATGGCCGTGGTCGTGGTGCTGCTGGTGGTGGTGGTGGAGGAGCTCCTGCTGCAGGGAGAGGACGTTGTCAATCTGTGCCAAGTATGCACCCAAATGAAACACCTTCCTCTGGGGCACGCAGGCCACAGGACATTTTGCATCATTATTGTAGGCCCGAATACCGCTATACGAATGGTGAGGCGGTATTAGATTGGATGGCTGACAGTGCCTTCAGTTCATGCACATTGTCTTCCACCCAGTCCTCTGGTGAAAGCGCAGAGTTGGCCCATGGGCATCTGTCTTCCACCTCAACCCCTTGCACATCAGCCAAGCAGTCTGAGCCCCAAGTCATGCAACAGTCACTTATGCTTTTTGATCACTCTGCTGACAGGGGTTCAGTGGGCCATCCACCTAGCCCTGCCCTTGAAGTGGAAGAGAGGCCCAACCACTTACGTTACATAGGTGGCTTGCATGATGAGCAGTCAGAGCCTGAAGGAAGGTATACATCTTCTAAACCTGAGCACCACCTGCATGACCAGGCATCTAAATGCAAAGCACAAGCTACAGTGGAGTAGACACCTGAAAAACCACAAAAGATCTGAGGCTCCTCCTGCTCTCTCTTCTGCTGCGGTCTCTGCCTTTTCCTTCCCCTCTGGAGAGACAGAGCCACCTGGCACCCCGCAAAGAGAGGCTGTGACAGCAATACGACTACCACCACCAGTGTCACCGAGCATCTCCATATTGTCCCATGGAAGCGTTCAGCTGTCCATCCTCCAAACACTGGAGAGAAAGAGGAAGTACCCCCCTACCCACCTGAGAGCCCTGGTCGTGAATGCCGGCTTTTCAAAATTACTGGCTTTTCAAATGCTGCCATTCTGTCTGGTTATAAAAACATAATGACGCAGCTGTCCCACGGTACGTGGTCCGCAGCTGCCACTACTTTTCCAGGTGGGCTGTCCCTGCCCTGCAGGAACAGGTGGCGGAAATAATCAGATGTGCGCTGCACAATGCCATCAGTGGCAAGGTCAACATAATCACTGATACATGGACCAGTAAGCCTGGACAGGGACATTATATCTCCCTAATTGCACACTGGGTAAATGTAGTGGTGGCTAGGCCTGAGGTGGAAAGCGGTTTGGCACATGTCCTACTGCCACCAAGGATTGCTTGATGTTTCTCTGTGCCTCCTGTTGCCTCCTCCCCCTACTCTGCTTCCTCCTCCTGTTCTTCCTCTACCGCCTTCTCATCACATCAGCACAACACCTACACCACCAACTTCAGCACAGCCAGGGGGAAACAACAGCAGGCTGTTTTGAAACTCATGTTTGGGGGAAAAACTGTACATTGCACAGGAGTTGTGGGTGGGCATGTTAGAACAGACAGATGAGTGTTTGGTGCCGCTAAGCCTCAAGCCCAGCCTGGTGGTGTGCGACAATGAGCAAAATCTCGTTGCAGCTCTGGGCCTAGCCGATTTGACGCACATCCCTTGCCTGGGGCATCTGCTGAATTTGATGGTGCACAGGTTCCTGAAATATTACCCCGATATGTCAGAGCTGCTGCAGAAAGGGCAGACCGTTTGTGCGTACTTTCAGCATTCTCACCCTGTTGCTCGCCTGTCTGTGCTGCAGCGTAACTTCGGCCTTCCCGCTCACCGCCTCATATGCCATGTACCCACCTTGCACATGCTGGAGAGAATGTGCCTGCAGTAGCAGGGGATAGTGGAGTTTCAGCTGCAGCAAGCACGGGTGCTCTGCAGAACAGCACCACTTCACCACCAATGAGTGGGCCTTCATGCGGGACGTTTGTGCTGTGTTGCGCTGTTTTGAGTACTTATCCTTCTTCTATGTCATCTTGAAAAAACACTTTGTGCTATGATGGATGAGGATGTGGCACACAAGGAAGAGGAGGAGGAACAAGGATCATTTCATCAGCCCAGTCATCCACAGGTGGCTTGGAGGGTGGATTCCTGCACCAACAGTGGCACCAGCCAGGGCACAGTTTTGGAGGATAAGGAGAATAATGATGATTTGGATCTGTGTTTACAGCAGGCTGGCACCAAAATCAGCTCATGGGCATCACTGGAGCATGGTTGGGGGGATACAGGAGACACAGACTATACACCTCCCACCAAGGGCAGCGTGTCGTTGCCTCTCGGCAGCCTGATACACATGAGCGACTACATGCTGCAGTGCTTGCGCAATGACCGCAGAGTTGCCCTGATTGTTTCCAGTGCTGATTACTGGGTGGCCACCATGCTGGTTCCCCGCTTCAAGGAAAGCGTGCCGTCCTTACTTCCATCAATGGATGGCAATCAGAAAACGTGCGAGTAAAGCGCACGCTGGTAGACGCGCTACTGATGGTGTTCCCACCTGACAGCGGGGGCTCAGTGAAAGCATGAGATGGAGACGGCGGAAGAGGAGGAGGAAATCGCCAACACAGTCGGGGCACCGTCAGCACCTCAAAAAGGAGGGTTAGCATGGTCGAAATGTGGAAAATCTTTGTCTGCACACCACAATATACAGCACCACCATCTGATATGAACCGCCTGGAGTAGGAGACAGCATTTGCAGCGTCCCACTCAGGAACACGTGGGAACTGCAAAATAGCTTTAAAACTGCAGTTTCATATTGTCTGTTATTTTCCACTGCAATACCTGTTGTATCCCTGTTCATAGGCTGGTCTGGTGTAATTTATACATACCACCACTAGATGGGGATAAAACTTAGGTTCTATATATACCTAGTTCAGGCCTAGTTAGTAAAAAAGAGAGAGTCAGTGTGTGAAGATCAGACAGGATAATCCATTGATCTCAAGTTACTCTGCTCAGTTTGAAGGAAGGCAGATCTAGCACTTCTACTCAATGAAAGTTTAGTCCAGAAAGGGATAAAGGAAGGAAAGGATTAACAGCCAAAGGATAAAAGCCACCAACCAGGCATTAAAGACCTTTGAATATTCAGGTGAAGGATACCATAGCCTCCGGCAACCTAACCAAATTACACTGATACAGAAATCTCCGGTTAAGCTAAATCCAGCCAAGAAAGCCTATAAACAGTGGATATACATGATGTCATATTCTCCATAATTAAGCTTAACGGAGTAACTCAACGGAGTGACTTAACCCCACCGCCACATCGCGAAGCGACATGGCCCAAGCCATTGCAGCCTAAATCCATATTAATTAAATATTTTTTCAATCATATTTTGAATATCCACAATAAATATATCAATACCAATATCAGATAACTGTTCTTCCCGTGGGTGATAAAGACCTCTGGTAAAATCATTTAATTCCCAATGCCTGTAAGAAATTTCTCCAATTTTCTCCATAAATTTTTCCATCTGCTTATTTATTCTTCTTCTTATTTTTTCTTTAAATGCCATATCCTTATAAGACCAAGTAATTTTTGGAATAATTTCTGAAAATATTACTTTAGGGTTTCCAAGTATGTTTCGAATTTGAAATATATTATCTTTCAATTCACTTATTAACTCATGTGTTTTTATTTTCCCAATGAAATCCCCACCAAACTGTAAAATGACTAGATTCGGTTTCGGCCATTTATCTAACAGGCCTTTACATTCTTGTACCATATTGTTATACTTTCCATCTTTAAACGACTTCCAAAATAAATAATAGTTCTCTGGAAATCCTAAATTATTGGACGAATTTCTGACATTTGTTCATCTTTGAGCCACTGCAATAGTGTCATTTCCCAGTATCCAAATTATTCTCAATTTTCCTAAAATTAATAAACAATTAAATTAGGACGAATATATAACTTAAAACAATTGGAATTCCATCTGCCTATTTTTCTTATAACATTATCATTCATTCCTATATGTGCAGCATAAGTGGCAGCTCCAATTCTAAACGAGTGAGCAGTTATTTTGTGTTTATCTAAACCAATATTTTTTAAACACAATTTGAGAATATAATTAAATTGGTAGATTGTCAAAGGAGTCCCATCCAAATGAATAAATAAATAATCTTTAGTATTCTTCCTAAACTTTAACCATTTTTTCATGTTTTCTACTGGACAAACTGAATTAATATAGAAATTATTAAGATGAATACTTGTTCCTTTACCAATCTGATCTGTTTTTGACTTTTTTATATAAATTTTCAATGAACTGTTATTACAAATTACATCGGAAATTAATAAAGGGGATTCTGCTTGTTTATTTTTTGCAGCTACTTCACTAATTCTAAGTGCTGCAAAGAATGCTAATGAATAAGCTGAAGAAAAGAGGTAAGTTTCATAGGTACAGTTACAAACAATGGGTAACTGAGTAATTATTTTTTGTAATATTAGTAACGAAATAGGCCTAGTTCTTACTCCAATAACTGAATTCTTTTTGATACCTTTTAAAATTTGTTTTATTTTAAAATTACTAAGTAAAGAATTGAAGCCTTCCAATTTCAGAAAAAATGATATACCGGATAATTTTTTCGAAATGGCACCAGCTTTTAAACCTTTTTTGTAGAGATGTAAAATAAAAGATATGACATTCTCAGTATGCAGAATTGAATTGTTGATATTTAGCAATTTGCAATATGAACTCCACTCTATCCATGCGGCTGCATATGCAGCCCATGTATTTGTAGCTATCGAATTTTTTATTAATTCATTCGTTAATCCTCTGTCATATTCCAAAGTTGAATCGGACAAGGAATTCCTATTCTTGTAGCTTGTGGTACCATCTCGAAGAAATCCCTGAGACGCTGTCGAGATAAAGCATCAGCGAGTATATTATTTTTTCCTTGAATATGTTTTGCCTTAATCCATATGTTGTTTTTTAAACAATTTAATACTAATTTTCGTAACAGTAAGTTTACTATTTCTGATTTTGAAGAAAGACAATTAATGGCATAAACAACACCGGTGTTATCAGTGTGTAAAAGAATTCCTCTATTCTGAAATTCAATAGACCAAATTACTAGTGACACTAAAACTGGAAATAATTCAATAAAAACCAGATTTTTTGTATAATTATTTAAAACCCATTCTATAGGCCATTTTTCTGCTGACCAATTTAAATTGAAGAAGGCTCCGTAACCTACCGCTCCTGCAGCATCCGTATATAAAGATAGAGTGTCTGAATCTATGAAATCTTTTTGCCATATTGTATGACCATTAAATTCACTTAAAAATTTTAACCATATAACAATATCATTTTTTATTTGTTTTGTAACACGAATATGAGAATTTGGAAATTTTTTACCTGCTGTTGCTGCGTACATTCTTTTAGAAAAAACTCTTCCCATAGGGATCACTCTTGAAATAAAATTTAATGAACCTAAAAGTGATTGAAGTTTCCTAAGTGAAGTTTTTTCCTTTTTTATTAATTCTGATAACAAACTAATAGTCTGACAAATTTTTTCTTCTGGAATGCTGAATTCCATTTTTAAAGTGTTTATTTGAATACCTAAAAATTTTAACTGATTAGTCGGATAAACTGTCTTATCCATGGCCAATGGAATATTAAAATAATTTGCTAGCTTAAAAAATGATGTAGAAATGATGAGAATGCCTCAAAGTATTGGCAAGAAAGAGTGAAACCCATGGGGAGTGCCATATCATAAAAGAATTTATCTAAAAAAGTAAATCCTAAAGAATTGTATCCAATAGGGTTAATTGGTAAAAGTCTAAATGCTGACATAATGTCAGCTTTAGCTAATAAAGCATTTTTTCCCGCTTTTCGAAGATAAGACAAAGCTTGGTCAAAAGAAGCATATTTTACACTAGCTTTTTTCCTATCAATTGAGTCATTTAACGAATCATTTTTGGGGTAAGATAAATTGTGAATTAATCTAAACGAATTTTGTTCTTTTTTCGGCACTAAACCTAAAGGTGAAATCCTAAAATTTTTAAAAGGAGGAGTATTAAATGGGCCAGCAATACGACCTGCAACAATTTCTGATTGAATTTTCTCCCTTACAATATCCAAATTATTTTTTACAGAAAGAAGATTATCAACTATTTTACATCCCGGACCATTAAATTCAGGTATAAAGAAACCGTAAGTAAACCCTTCAGTTAGTAGAATGGACATCTGTTTGTTTGGATACATTTTTAGCCAATGGATTAATTTTGTTTTATTCAGAGGAGTCACTTTGTTTATTTGCATGGTGATGCGTGAAATTAATGCCTTGTTTTTTGAAACATTTTGATACTGGATGTGTTCCGGAACAGAATGAACATTCATGTCTGTATTTGCAATTGTTCTGCCATTTACAAAAATTCTCGTTAAATGCAAAACAGATTCCTTTTCTATATGTGTTAAAATTGGCTGTTTGCTGACGAAAATGACTCCGCTGAGGCAACATTAGGTTTAACCATAAACCTACGTCTTTGCTACCCCAATTAATATTTTTGTAAATTGCTAATTTTTGTCTGAAAGATTCATCATAAAGGAACCATCCATAACCTCCAAAATTTTTATATGCTTCAAGAATTGAGTCTAAATGAAAAACAAACCAGAACAAAGATCGGGATGTTTTTCCCCTAATACTGCAGCATAAATGCAAAATGCTTGCATCCAATTAAATATAGACCTTTGATGTTTCTTTTTATCCTCATCCAACCTTTTCTCTTTTTCAGATTCTAATTTCAAGTTGTCTCTAGCTGAAGGTAAAAGATTAAAAATATCTATGTATTCTTTTTTCCATATTTTTTCTTTTATATTTTGCGTTAAATGGAATCCAAGTGGTGAAATTTGGCAAGATAGAGCCTCCTTGACTGAGGTTTCTTTTATTCCTGTACCAAGTTCCAGCATTGGGATAGAACTACTCTCATTAACTATTTTTTCTTGTGTCACATTTAATAAGGGAAATTTTTGGTTAGCAATTTCAGAGTTAAAACTATTGGCGATTTTTGAACTATGTTCCATATCAGAAGGATCTTGCCATACAAAACCTGTATGATCAGAAACTTCTTTTCTGGATAAAAATTTTAAAAATTCATTGAATAACATGTCTTTGTCTAATGAAGAATATTCATTAACAATTGTAGGATTTCTTGTACTAGTGCACTGTTGTGAACAGTCACTTTGTTTTATTATATTAGATGTCTCACCTATATCTGAAGTCAGCGATGCTGTAGTGACAGTTGAAGGCTGTGATGACACCTTTTTTGATGAGAGTCTGTTTGACCGTTGAACTGACCTGACATCCTTGTCAGTAAAAACTGCCGGATTTCTTCTGCCTCTCTTATTCAATTGAGCTGTATTAAAATGAGATAGAGAATAAGCTCTTTTGTTTTTTCTTTTTCTTTTCATAGGTTGAATTTCTTCGCTATCACTGCACAAGCCTGTGCCAGTGACGGATCAGGAATCGATGTTATCTGAGCTCGCGCATGGTACTGCGCATAGGACTGGATTAACTGCTTGCCGATTTACTCCTTCATCTTCGGTATCCTGTCCGATTTGAAGACATCTGCGCAGCCATGCTTCACCTCCTTGTGATTCCGCCTTGAAGATCAGCTGTTTCAGGAGTTCTTCCATCGTGAAGGTAAGTATAAGACTGTTTTGTGCAATATACTTACGTGAATGCGCATTTACTGTTGATCCTTTCCTTTTATAGGTTCAGAAAAGCCGTTGAATCGCTTCCACCAATCAAGCTGCTATAAATTACCACCTGCCAAGTTATGCAGTTACCCTGGAGCAGACCATCTCATCCTTTGAACAGGTAAGTGTATATAAATTAATGAATGTTTAATATACAATGATAGGTGTCATGACATCATGGCTCCCCTCATTGTACATACAATATGTCTCGCTCCAGATTAACTCTAATAACAACAAGAGACTGTATTCTGTACTGCTGCAGCCAGAGTCAACATCAGTAAAAGTTGTGAGTTGTACCTTACCACTGTCTACCTCATTATTACTACTATTGGTTGTACCACCATTAACGGTACTGGCGTCACGACAAAAAACCATCAAGGGACTCAGCCGCAACAAGCACCCTAAGCACCCCTAACATCAAGGGCACCTCAACCACCATCTTGGCTGATGCTTCCCTTCCACAGAGCGTGCCCAGGAGGATTTCGTGCTGTCCACCTCAACACTGTGCTGGCAGCCCAGGGAGGCTTTCTGCTAACCGTGAGTAAACTGTGTTTTATTACTTGACCCCTCATCGGTCCACCGTGCACCTCACGTGTTGCCCCTGCGCTACTAGCTGGCTGCATATCTTTTCTTGGCGTCACAAACAGGATATTAACCCTTGCGCCATATTTGAGAGACTGTCGCCTGTGAATAAGCCCCTTTGCTTTATTGAGAGACTTTTGCTACAGAACTTGGGCTACAGAACTGTTTAAATTGCTTGGAAATTGCATGGAAGCGCTATACTAGTCCCCAGCATAAAAATCTGAGTTTTAAAAGTGAGAAAATCCGACATTTGTGTGTCACTAAAACGGCTTGCTGTCAGTGAATAGACTGTTTCTATATACTTAAGATGGCCGCTGGAGCTCTTGTTTGAAAAAAAAATAAAAATAAGAATACTGCGCCATCACTGTGGACAAGTTAGCGACACCCCCTGAAGAGCGGGAAAACGTAGTGCCGCCCACTCATGCAAAATTGTCTGGTCAAGCCCATCCTACCTTTACTGTGTTGTTTTCTGTGAGGCTAAACCCTGTATGCAAACGCAGCGCCGCATACTCTGCCTGTAGCCACATCAAAGGTAGACGCCGCGCACGGGAGGAGAGTGTGATGTGCGTGTATCCCAAAAGTATCACGATATCTCACACAGGAGAGCTAACGGAGAGGATTGCATTGCCTGCCGTCCCCCAAATAGAGCGTACAGTCTGTAAGTACTCCGATTTGCCTCACTAAGCCTAAAGAAGCACTGCTAGCCAGGAGCGCTACCAGAAGCTCAAGTAAGTGCTGCCTGAGTATTGCATTCAGCCGTTATCAAGTATTTAAAGGGCCATAAACCATCGCCCATAGCAACGCCGCAAAAAAATTGTTGAAAATTGCATCCGATTTACCTAACTGTAATCTACTTAATACAAGAAAGTTTAGACTGGCATATTCTTATTCATAATCTTAGTCATGGGTGCACATCCATAAGGCAAACATAATAAATAAAAAAATTAACAAATAATGGCTGCACACACATATAAGCAGTAAAGCTGAGAAATGGGGATCATTCTAAATTCAAATGGTACTATACCTACTATTTGGATCAATGGAAGCTCTTAGCGCACATTTTGACCAAACTTGTGTTGAGCCCATCCACCAGGCGTCAAGGTGGCTTCCGCGGACGGGTCCCTATCACTAATATACCGCCTCTCTTGGACTTATCCAAGTCCACATTATCAGGCCACCTTGACGCCTGGTGGATGGGCTCGACACACGTTTGATCAAAATGTGCGCTAAGAGCTTCCATTGATCCAAATAGTAGGTATAGTACCACTTGAATTTAGAATGATCCCCATTTCTCAGCTTTACTGCTTATATGTGTGTGCAGCCATTATTTTTTTTAATTTTTTTATCTGTAATCTACTTAGTGTCAGCATTTCTGTACAAGAAGATAATGTGCAGTCTGACCTCCGCGGACCTCCTGCGGCAGCCGCAGCCGGTCCCAGCGCAAAACCAACTGCTGCAGCACCAAGTTTAATGCCTTTAACCATGCCTTATTATTTTGGGGCCCCCTGGTTCCCACGGTATTCTGGAGAGGTTCATACTTCAAGGGACTTTAAATAGAAAATTCTTGCTGTGTTTTAGATTGTACCCTATATCCCCAGAACAGCAGATGGAGATTCTCCTTGCGCAATTGGAAGGAGCTGCTCTCAGAGAAGTGAAATACTGGCCAAGCTCAGAAAGGAGGACACTGGAGCAGATATTTGAACGTCTCTACACCACCTTTGAACTCAGAACCGTGTCAGAGGTCAAGATGAGGTTCTTCAGCCCTTAGAGCTGTTGTCCAAGTAGACCCCCGTGAGGCAGAAAATCAGGACAAAACCCTGAAAGAGCAATTTATTGAAAGTGTCAATACAGACAATTTAAAGAACCAACTAAGAATGTTAGCCGCCCAAGATCCAAGTGCTGCTTTCTTAGACTTTAAAGTCACTACCATCCAACAAACAGCATTTGAAAGATACTGGGACCAAATTCAACTTACCCAGCCCCCAGAATCCTGGCTGAGTCTCATAGCCAGTAACGGCAAACCTGTACCAATACTGGGTTATTGGGAACCTACCATTCAAGTAGGGAGAACTAGTCTATCCCAACAAGGCATTATTGTAGTACAAGTCAAAGACAATAACAATAACCCTCCAATAGTCCTAGGCATGAATGTCCTCCGGAACTGTTATGTTGAAATGCTGGAAGCCTTACACCAGTCAGTGCCTACTGCTTCTTCTGATTCTAAGAAGGTAATCCAAGAAACCATTCGTGTACTGAGCGCACAACAAAGGTTCGCCAATGAAAAAGGAGAAATTTGCTGTGTCTGCATCCGAGATAATGAACCAGTGATTCTCAAGCCCAACACCGAAACCCTCTTGTGGTGCCGAGCTGTAGTCGTAATTCAAGGTCAAGACTACCAAGCTTTGGTAGAGCCAGTTGTTTTAGAAGACTATCCTCTAGTTAGAGCTGCAAGAAGCCTAGTAACCGTCTCTGAAGGTAAAGTGCCTATTCGTCTCCTAAACTTGAGTGATCACAGTGTAACATTAACAAAATACCGTCCCATTGCACAGCTGATCCAAGTTACATTTCAAGATGTCATCAGCGTGACTACAGATCCCAAGAAACAACACCCACAGGACCAAAATGTAAGCACCCCCTGGTGGAAAGAACTTCATGTGGGAGATGCTTCAACACCAGAACACCAATTGGAAGGAGAACTGAAAATCGTGAAAGAGCATCACCGTGCCTTCAGTAAGCATTCTACAGATTTTGGAGAAGTAGATATCATAAAGCACTCCATCCCTACAGGTTCACACCCACCGATCAAGAAAAGGTATTGGCCAATACCACCTACTATGTACCAATCCGTAAAGCAAATGATCCAGGAGATAAAAGACTACAATATCATCAAAGACAGCCATAGCCCATGGGCTGCACCACTAGTCCTTGTCCGTAAAAAAGACGGCAACATCAGATTCTGTGTGGACTAAATCGACCAAATTACTCACAAAGATGCTTATCCTTTACCACGCATAGAGGAATCCTTGACAGCTTTAGGATCTTCAGCCTACTTCTCTACTCTTGATTTAACCAGTGGGTACTGGCAGGTACCAATGGTACCTGAAGATCGTGAGAAGACTGCATTTATCACCCCTATGGGCCTATTTGAGTTCAACTGCATGCCCTTTGGACTTTGCAATGCGCCTGGAACTTTTCAGAAATTAATGGAGCGTTGTCTGGGCCACAAAAATTCTGAAACTGTCCTGTTGTACTTAGACAATGTCATCATCTACTCCAAATCTTATGAAGATCACTTGAAACATTTGGCCGAAGTTTTTCAAGTTCTTATTAGGCATGGACTCAAAGTCAAACCATCCAAGTGTCATCTACTGAAGCCAGAAGTATAATACTTAGGGCATATCGTCAGCTCTGAAGGTGTTAAACCGGATCCAGAGAAGATAGCCGCAGTCCGAAATTGGCCTACTCTTACTACGGTGAAAGAAGTGAGAAGTTTCCTCAGTTTTGCAGGATATTACAGACGCTTCATTCCTCACTTTGCCCAAATTGCAGAACCAATATTAGAACTTTTGAGAGGACATCCTAAAAGATATCAGAAATCTGCAATACCAGTTGAATGGAACACTGAAAGAGAAATTGTCTTCCAGCTCCTGAAAAAGAAGTTAACAGAACCACCAATCTTAGGTTATCCGGATTACCAACAACCATTTCATCTTTACACAGATGCAAGTAAGAAAGGCCTGGGAGCTGTCTTGTCACAAATACAAGAAGGTAAAGAAAGAGTAATTTCCTATGCTAGTAGATCTCTTAGAGGTACTGAAAGAAACGATCAAAACTATAGTTCATTCAAATTGGAATTCCTTGCACTCGTGTGGGCTGTTACAGAAAAGATTTTAAAGATTACCTTGCTGCAACACCCTTCGTGGCCTTCACAGATAACAACCCGCTAGCGCATCTTAACACCGCCAAGTTAGGAGCGTTGGAACAAAGATGGGCCTCACGCCTTGCAAACTACAATTTCACCGTAAAATACAGAACAGGTAAAGCAAATGAAAATGCGGATGCATTATCCCATCTGCGGACCAAAGAAGACCCCACTACACAAGAAGATAAGATGTTTGGGAAGAGGTAGAGAGGCCATCCTTCTACAAAAACTTTGCCCACCAAGACATCATCACTGTCAAAGGGAAAAGGGCTCTTAATAGGGATGAGCGAACCCGAACTGTATAGTTCGGGTTCGTACCGAATTTTGGGGTGTCCGTGACACGGACCCGAACCAGAACATTTTCGTAAAAGTCCGGGTTCGGGTTCGGTGTTCGGCGCTTTCTTGGCGCTTTTTGAAAGGCTGCAAAGCAGCCAATCAACAAGCGTCATACTACTTGGCCCAAGAGGCCATCATAGCCATGCCTACTATTGGCATGGCTGTGATTGGCCAGTGCACCATGTGACCCAGCCTCTATTTAAGCTGGAGTCACGTAGCGCCGCACGTCACTCTGCTATGATCAGTATAGGGAGAGGTAGCAGCTGCGACGTTAGGGCGAGATTAGGCAGATTAACTCCTCCAAAAGACTTCATTCTGTGATCGATCTGCAGCTGTGGATCATTGAAGTGCTATTATTGACTTGCTCACTTTTTTTTGAGGCTGCCCAGAGCGTTTTTAGATCACTTTTTTTCTGGGGTGATCGGCGGCCATTTTGTGACTTGTGGTGCGCCAGCACGAGCTATCACCAAGTGTATTTAACCATCGATAGTGTGGTTATTTTGTGCTATATCCTACATCAGCTGCAGGCTGAGCCTGTGTCACCGAAGTGGATTTAACCATCAACAGTCTGGTTATTTTTTGGCAATATACTACATCAGCTGCAGGCTGAGCCTGTGTCACCCAAGTGCATTTAACCATCAACAGTCTGATTATTTTTTGGCCATATACTACATCAGCTGCAGGCTGAGCCTGTGTCACCCAAGTGTATTTAACCATCGATAGTGTGGTTATTTTGTGCTATATCCTACATCAGCTGCAGGCTGAGCCTGTGTCACCCAAGTGCATTTAACCATCATCAGTCTGATTATTTTTTGGCCATATACTACATCTGGTGCAGGCTGAGCCTGTGTCACCCAAGTGCATTTAACCATCAACAGTCTGATTATTTTTTGGCCATATACTACATCTGGTGCAGGCTGAGCCTGTGTCACCCAAGTGGATTTAACCATCAACAGTGTGGTTATTTTTTGGCCATATATTACATCAGGGGCAAGTTGAGCCTGTCACCCAGCGCCTAAAAAATAGACCTGACATTTCTATTCAACCAAATCTGTACTGTTTTAGCGGGTCAAGTTATTTGTATTGACCGTAAAAGCACACTTTTTTTTCTGGGTTGAAAAAGCATTCCCAAATTTCCCATTCTCAAAATAACTAGTTTCTGGTATTTGAGGCCTACTTGAAATCTATCCCAAAAAGAAAATCTTACATTGAAGGTATTGATAGTGTCATTCAGAAAAACCTAAGACACACGCTAGCGTGCTGATAGAAGTGTCATTCTGTGATTAAACCTATACCTGTCACACAGCGCAAAAAAAAAACAGGTCTCACATCTCTATTCAACCAAATCTGCACTGTTTTTGCTGGTCAAGTTATTTGTAGTGACCGTAAAAGCAGACTTTTTGTTCTGGGTTGAAAAAGCATTTCCAAATTTCCCATTCTCAAAATAACTAGTTTCTGGTATATTTAGGCCTACTTGAAATCTATCCCAAAAAGAAAATCTTACATTGAAGGTATTGATAGTGTCATTCAGAAAAACCTAAGACACACGCTAGCGTGCTGATAGAAGTGTCATTCTGTGATTAAACCTATACCTGTCACACAGCGCAAAAAAAAACAGGTCTCACATCTCTATTCAACCAAATCTGCACTGTTTTTGCTGGTCAAGTTATTTGTAGTGACCGTAAAAGCAGACTTTTTGTTGTGGGTTGAAAAAGCATTCCCAAATTTCCCATTCTCAAAATAACTAGTTTCTGGTATTTTAGGCCTACTTGAAATCTATCCCAAAAAGAAAATCTTACATTGAAGGTATTGATAGTGTCATTCAGAAAAACCTAAGACACACACTAGCGTGCTGATAGAAGTGTCATTCTGTGATTAAACCTATACCTGTCACACAGCGCAAAAAAAAACAGGTCTCACATCTCTATTCAACCAAATCTGCACTGTTTTTGCTGGTCAAGTTATTTGTAGTGACCGTAAAAGCAGACTTTTTGTTCTGGGTTGAAAAAGCATTCCCAAATTTCCCATTCTCAAAATAACTAGTTTCTGGTATTTGAGGCCTACTTGAAATCTATCCCAAAAAGAAAATCTTACATTGAAGGTATTGATAGTGTCATTCAGAAAAACCTAAGACACACGCTAGCGTGCTGATAGAAGTGTCATTCTGTGATTAAACCTATACCTGTCACACAGCGCAAAAAAAACAGGTCTCACATCTCTATTCAAACAAATCTGCACTGTTTTTGCTGGTCAAGTTATTTGTAGTGACCGTAAAAGCAGACTTTTTGTTATGGGTTGAAAAAGCATTCCCAAATTTCCCATTCTCAAAATAACTAGTTTCTGGTATTTGAGGCCTACTTGAAATCTATCCCAAAAAGAAAATATTACATTGAAGGTATTGATAGTGTCATTCAGAAAAACCTAAGACACACGCTAGCGTGCTGATAGAAGTGTCATTCTGTGATTAAACCTATACCTGTCACACAGCGCAAAAAAAAACAGGTCTCACATCTCTATTCAACCAAATCTGCACTGTTTTAGCTGGTCAAGTTATTTGTAGTGACCGTAAAATCAGACTTTTTGTTCTGGGTTGAAAAAGCATTCCCAAATTTCCCATTCTCAAAATAACTAGTTTCTGGTATTTGAGGCCTACTTGAAATCTATCCCAAAAAGAAAATCTTACATTGAAGGTATTGATAGTGTCATTCAGAAAAACCTAAGACACACGCTAGCGTGCTGATAGAAGTGTCATTCTGTGATTAAACCTATACCTGTCACACAGCGCAAAAAAAACAGGTCTCACATCTCTATTCAACCAAATCTGCACTGTTTTTGCTGGTCAAGTTATTTGTAGTGACCGTAAAAGCAGACTTTTTGTTCTGGGTTGAAAAAGCATTCCCAAATTTCCCATTCTCAAAATAACTAGTTTCTGGTATTTGAGGCCTACTTGAAATCTATCCCAAAAAGAAAATCTTACATTGAAGGTATTGATAGTGTCATTCAGAAAAACCTAAGACACACGCTAGCGTGCTGATAGAAGTGTCATTCTGTGATTAAACCTATACCTGTCACACAGCGCAAAAAAAAACAGGTCTCACATCTCTATTCAACCAAATCTGCACTGTTTTAGCTGGTCAAGTTATTTGTAGTGACCGTAAAAGCAGACTTTTTGTTCTGGGTTGAAAAAGCATTCCCAAATTTCCCATTCTCAAAATAACTAGTTTCTGGTATTTGAGGCTTAATTGAAATCTATCCCAAAAAGAAAATCTTACATTGAAGGTATTGATAGTGTCATTCAGAAAAACCTAAGACACACGCTAGCGTGCTGATAGAAGTGTCATTCTGTGATTAAACCTATACCTGTCACACAGCGCAAAAAAAAAACAGGTCTCACATCTCTATTCAACCAAATCTGCACAGTTTTAGCTGGTCAAGTTATTTGTAGTGACCGTCAAAGCAGACTTTTTGTTCTGGGTTGAAAAAGCATTCCCAAATTTGCCATTCTCAAAATTGTGGTGAACGGGAACAATGAGGAAAACATCTAATAAGGGACGCGGACGCGGACGTGGACATGGTCGTGGTGGTGTTAGTGGACCCTCTGGTGCTGGGAGAGGACGTGGCCGTTCTGCCACAGCCACACGTCCTAGTGAACCAACTACCTCAGGTCCCAGTAGCCGCCAGAATTTACAGGGATATTTGGCGGGCCCAATGCCGTTCTAAGGACGGTAAGGCCTGAGCAGGTACAGGCATTAGTCAATTGGGTGGCAGACAGTGCATCCAGCACGTTCACATTATCTCCCACCCAGTCTTCTGCAGAAAGCGCACAGATGGCGCATGAAAACCAAGCCCATCAGTCTGTCACATCACCCCCATGCATATCAGGGAAACTGTCTGAGCCTCAAGTTATGCAGCAGTCTCTTATGCTGTTTGAAGACTCTGCTGCCAGGGTTTTCAAAGGGCTTCCACCTAGCCCTTCACCAGGGGTGGAAGAGATAGAATGCACTAACGCACAACCACTTATGTTTCCTGATGATGAGGACATGGGAATACCACCTCAGCACGTCTCTGATGATGACGAAACACAGGTGCCAACTGCTGCGTCTTTCTGCAGTGTGCAGACTGAACAGGAGGTCAGGGGTCAAGACTGGGTGAAAGACGATGCAGGGGACGATGAGGTCCTAGACCCCACATGGAATGAAGGTCGTGCCACTGACTTTCACAGTTCGGAGGAAGAGGCAGTGGTGAGACCGAGCCAACAGCGTAGCAAAAGAGGGAGCAGTGGGCAAAATCAGAACACCCGCCACCAAGAGACTCCGCCTGCTACTGACCGCCACCATCTGGGACCGAGCACCCCAAAGGCAGCTTCAAGGAGTTCCCTGGCATGGCACTTCTTCAAACAATGTGCTGACGACAAGACCCGAGTGGTTTGCACGCTGTGCCATCAGAGCCTGAAGCGAGGCATTAACGTTCTGAACCTTAGCACAACCTGCATGACCAGGCACCTGCATGCAAAGCATGAACTGCAGTGGAGTAAACACCTTAAAAACAAAGAAGTAACTCAGGCTCCCCCTGCTACCTCTTCTGCTGCTGCTGCCTCGGCCTCTTCTGCTGCTGCCGCCGCCTCGGCCTCTTCCTCTGCCTCTGGAGGAACGTTGGCACCTGCCGCCCAGCAAACATGGGATGTGCCACCAACACCACCACCTGCGTCACCAAGCATCTCAACCATGTCACACGTCAGCGTTCAGCTCTCCATCTCACAAACATTTGAGAGAAAGCGTAAATTCCCACCTAGCCACCCGCGATCCCTGGCCCTGAATGCCAGCATTTCTAAACTACTGGCCTATGAAATGCTGTCATTTAGGCTGGTGGACACAGACAGCTTCAAACAGCTCATGTCGCTTGCTGTCCCACAGTATGTTGTTCCCAGCCGCCACTACTTCTCCAAGAGAGCCGTGCCTTCCCTGCACAAACAAGTGTCCGATAAAATTAAGTGTGCACTGCGCAACGCCATCTGTGGCAAGGTCCACCTAACCACAGATATGTGGACCAGTAAGCACGGCCAGGGACGCTATATCTCCCTAACTGCACACTGGGTAAATGTAGTGGCGGCTGGGCCCCAGGCGGAGAGCTGTTTGGCGCACGTCCTTCCGCCACCAAGGATCGCAGGGCAACATTCTTTGCCTCCTGTCTCCTCCTCCTCCTACTCAGCTTCCTCCTCCTCTTCTTCCACCTGCTCATCCAGTCAGCCACACACCTTCACCACCAACTTCAGCACAGCACGGGGTAAACGTCAGCAGGCCATTCTGAAACTCATATGTTTGGGGGACAGGCCCCACACCGCACAGGAGTTGTGGCGGGGTATAGAACAACAGACCGACGAGTGGTTGCTGCCGGTGAGCCTCAAGCCCGGCCTGGTGGTGTGCGATAATGGGCGAAATCTCGTTGCAGCTCTGGGACTAGCCGGTTTGACGCACATCCCTTGCCTGGCGCATGTGCTGAATTTGGTGGTGCAGAAGTTCATTCGCAACTACCCCGACATGTCAGAGCTGCTGCATAAAGTGCGGGCCGTCTGTTCGCGCTTCCGGCGTTCACACCCTGCCGCTGCTCGCCTGTCTGCGCTACAGCGTAACTTCGGCCTTCCCGCTCACCGCCTCATATGCGACGTGCCCACCAGGTGGAACTCCACCTTGCATATGCTGGACAGACTGTGCGAGCAGCAGCAGGCCATAGTGGAGTTTCAGCTGCAGCACGCACGGGTCAGTCGCACTGTGGATCAGACCCACTTCACCACCAATGACTGGGCCTCAATGCGAGACCTGTGTGCCCTGTTGCGCTGTTTCGAGTACTCCACCAACATGGTCAGTGGCGATGACGCCGTTATCAGCGTTACAATACCACTTCTATGTCTCCTTGAGAAAACACTTAGGGCGATGATGGAAGAGGAGGTGGCCCAGGAGGAAGAGGAGGAAGAGGGGTCATTTTTAGCACTTTCAGGCCAGTCTCTTCGAAGTGACTCAGAGGGAGGTTTTTTGCAACACCAGAGGCCAGGTACAAATGTGGCCAGACAGGGCCCACTACTGGAGGACGAGGAGGACTAGGATGAGAAGGAGGTGGAGGAGGATGAGGATGAAGCAGGTTCACAGCGGGCTGGCACCCAACGCAGCACGGGCCCATCACTGGTGCGTGGCTGGGGGGAAACGCAGGACGATGACGATACGCCTCCCACAGAGCACAGCTTGTCCTTACCTCTGGGCAGCCTGGCACACATGAGCGACTACATGCTGCAGTGCCTGCGCAACGACAGCAGAGTTGCCCACATTTTAACGTGTGTGTGGACTACTGGGTTGCCATCCTGCTGGATCACCAGTACAAAGACAATGTGCCCACCTTACTTCCTACACTGGAGCGTGATAGAAAGATGCGCGAGTACAAGCGCACGTTGGTAGACGCGCTACTGAGAGCATTCCCAAATGTCACAGGGGAACCAGTGGAAGCCCAAGGCGAAGGCAGAGGAGGAGCAAGAGGTCGCCAACGCAGCTGTGTCTCGCCCAGCTCCTCTGAGGGCAGGGTTAGCATGGCAGAGATGTGGAAAAGTTTTGTCAACACGCCACAGCTAAGTGCACCACCACCTGATACGGAACGTGTTAGCAGGAGGTACCATTTCACTAACATGGTGGAACAGTACCTGTGCACACCCCTCCACGTACTGACTGATGGTTCGGCCCCATTCAACTTCTGGGTCTCCAAATTGTCCACGTGGCCAGAGCTAGCCTTTTATGCCTTGGAGGTGCTGGCCTGCCCGGCGGCCAGCGTTTTGTCTGAACTTGTATTCAGCACGGCAGGGGGCGTCATTACAGACAAACGCAGCCGCCTGTCTACAGCCAATGTGGACAAGCTGACGTTCATAAAAATGAACCAGGCATGGATCCCACAGGACCTGTCCATCCCTTGTGCAGATTAGATATTAACTACCTCCCCTTAACAATATATTATTCTACTCCAGGGCACTTCCTCATTCAATACTATTTTTAATTTCATTTTACCATTATATTGCGGGGCAACCCAAAGTTGAATGAACCTCTCCTCTGTCTGGGTGCCGGGGCCTAAATGTGTGACAGTGGCCTGTTCCAGTGGTGGGTAACGTGAAGCCTGATTCTCTGCTATGACATGAATACAGATTCTGCGCTGACATAAGGCCAGATTCTCTGTTACGGGACCTCTCTCCTCTGCCTGGGTGCCTGGGCCTAAATGTGTGACAGTGGCCTGTTCCAGTGGTGGTTGACGTGAAGCCTGATTCTCTGCTATGACATGAAGACAGATTCTGCGCTGACATAAGGCCAGATTCTCTGTTACGGGACCGCTCTCCTCTGTCTGGGTGCCGGGGCCTAAATGTGTGACAGTGGCCTGTTTCAGTGGTGGGTGACGTGAAGCCTGATTCTCTGCTATGACATGGATACAGATTCTGCGCTGACATAAAGCCAGATTCTCTGTTACGGGACCTCTCTCCTCTGCCTGGGTGCCTGGGCCTAAATGTGTGACAGTTGCCTGTTCCAGTGGTGGGTGACGTGAAGCCTGATTCTCTGCTATGACATGAATACAGATTCTGCGCTGACTTAAGCCAGATTCTCTGTTACGGGACCTCTCTCCTCTGCCTGGGTGCCTGGGCCTAAATGTGTGAAAGTGGCCTGTTCCAGTGGTGGGTGACGTGAAGCCTGATTCTCTGCTATGACATGAATACAGATTCTGCGCTGACATAAGGCCAGGTTCTCTGTTACGGGACCGCTCTCCTCTGTCTGGGTGCCGGGGCCTAAATGTGTGACAGTGGCCTGTTCCAGTGGTGGGTGACGTGAAGCCTGATTCTCTGCTATGACATGAAGACAGATTCTGCGCTGATATAAGGCCAGATTCTCTGTTACGGGACCGCTCTCCTCTGTCTGGGTGCCGGGGCCTAAATGTGTGACAGTGGCCTGTTCCAGTGGTGGGTGACGTGAAGCCTGATTCTCTGCTATGACATGAAGACAGATTCTGCGCTGACATAAGGCCATATTCTCTGTTATGGGACCGCTCTCCTCTGTCTGGGTGCCGGGGCCTAAATGTGTGACAGTGGCCTGTTCCAGTGGTGGGTGACGTGAAGCCTGATTCTCTGCTATGACATGAAGACAGATTCTGCGCTGACATAAGGCCATATTCTCTGTTACAGGACCTCTCTCCTCTGTCTGGGTGCCGGGGCCTAAATGTGTGACAGTGGCCTGTTCCAGTGGTGGGTGACGTGAAGCCTGATTCTCTGCTATGACATGAAGACAGATTCTGCGCTGACATAAGGCCAGATTCTCTGTTACGGGACCGCTCTCCTCTGTCTGGGTGCCGGGGCCTAAATGTGTGACAGTGGCCTGTTCCAGTGGTGGGTGACGTGAAGCCTGATTCTCTGCTATGACATGAATACAGATTCTGCGCTGACATAAGGCCAGATTCTCTGTTACGGGACCGCTCTCCTCTGTCTGGATGCCGGGGCCTAAATGTGTGACAGTGGCCTGTTCCAGTGGTGGGTGACGTGAAGCCTGATTCTCTGCTATGACATGAAGACAGATTCTGCGCTGACATAAGGCCAGATTCTCTGTTACGGGACCGCTCTCCTCTGCCTGGGTGCCTGGGCCTAAATGTGTGACAGTGGCCTGTTCCAGTGGTGGGTGACGTGAAGCCTGATTCTCTGCTATGACATGAAGACAGATTCTGCGCTGACATAAGGCCAGATTCTCTGTTACGGGACCGTTCTCCTCTGTCTGGGTGCCGGGGCCTAAATGTGTGACAGTGGCCTGTTCCAGTGGTGGGTGACGTGAAGCCTGATTCTCTGCTATGACATGAATACAGATTCTGCGCTGACATAAGGCCAGGTTCTCTGTTACAGGACCGCTCTCCTCTGTCTGGGTGCCGGGGCCTAAATGTGTGACAGTGGCCTGTTCCAGTGGTGGGTGACGTGAAGCCTGATTCTCTGCTATGACATGAAGACAGATTCTGCGCTGATATAAGCCCAGATTCTCTGTTACGGGACCGCTCTCCTCTGTCTGGGTGCCGGGGCCTAAATGTGTGACAGTGGCCTGTTCCAGTGGTGGGTGACGTGAAGCCTGATTCTCTGCTATGACATGAAGACAGATTCTGCGCTGACATAAGGCCAGATTCTCTGTTACGGGACCGCTCTCCTCTGTCTGGGTGCCGGGGCCTAAATGTGTGACAGTGGCCTGTTCCAGTGGTGGGTGACGTGAAGCCTGATTCTCTGCTATGACATGAAGACAGATTCTGCGCTGAAATAAGGCCAGATTCTCTGTTACGGGACCGCTCTCCTCTGTCTGGGTGCCGGGGCCTAAATGTGTGACAGTGGCCTGTTCCAGTGGTGGGTGACGTGAAGCCTGATTCTCTGCTATGACATGAATACAGATTCTGCGCTGATATAAGGCCAGATTCTCTGTTACGGGACCTCTCTCCTCTGCCTGGGTGCCTGGGCCTAAATGTGTGACAGTGGCCTGTTCCAGTGGTGGGTGACGTGAAGCCTGATTCTCTGCTATGACATGAAGACAGATTCTGCGCTGACATAAGGCCATATTCTCTGTTACAGGACCGCTCTCCTCTGTCTGGGTGCCGGGGCCTAAATGTGTGACAGTGGCCTGTTCCAGTGGTGGGTGACGTGAAGCCTGATTCTCTGCTATGACATGAATACAGATTCTGCGCTGATATAAGGCCAGATTCTCTGTTACGGGACCTCTCTCCTCTGCCTGGGTGCCTGGGCCTAAATGTGTGACAGTGGCCTGTTCCAGTGGTGGGTGACGTGAAGCCTGATTCTCTGCTATGACATGAAGACAGATTCTGCGCTGACATAAGGCCATATTCTCTGTTACAGGACCGCTCTCCTCTGTCTGGGTGCCGGGGCCTAAATGTGTGACAGTGGCCTGTTCCAGTGGTGGGTGACGTGAAGCCTGATTCTCTGCTATGACATGAAGACAGATTCTGCGCTGACATAAGGCCAGATTCTCTGTTACGGGACCGCTCTCCTCTGTCTGGGTGCCGGGGCCTAAATGTGTGACAGTGGCCTGTTCCAGTGGTGGGTGACGTGAAGCCTGATTCTCTGCTATGACATGAATACAGATTCTGCGCTGACATAAGGCCAGATTCTCTGTTACGGGACCGCTCTCCTCTGTCTGGATGCCGGGGCCTAAATGTGTGACAGTGGCCTGTTCCAGTGGTGGGTGACGTGAAGCCTGATTCTCTGCTATGACATGAAGACAGATTCTGCGCTGACATAAGGCCAGATTCTCTGTTACGGGACCGCTTTCCTCTGTTTGGGTGCTGGGGCCTAAATGTGTGACAGTGGCCTGTTCCAGTGGTGGGTGACGTGAAGCCTGATTCTCTGCTATGACATGAATACAGATTCTGCGCTGACATAAGGCCAGATTCTCTGTTACGGGACCGCTCTCCTCTGCCTGGGTGCCTGGGCCTAAATGTGTGACAGTGGCCTGTTCCAGTGGTGGGTGATGTGAAGCCTGATTCTCTGCTATGACATGAAGACAGATTCTGCGCTGACATAAGGCCAGATTCTCTGTTACGGGACCTCTCTCCTCTGCCTGGGTGCCTGGGCCTAAATGTGTGACAGTGGCCTGTTCCAGTGGTGGGTGACGTGAAGCCTGATTCTCTGCTATGACATGAATACAGATTCTGCGCTGACATAAGGCCAGATTCTCTGTTACGGGACCTCTCTCCTCTGCCTGGGTGCCTGGGCCTAAATGTGTGACAGTGGCCTGTTCCAGTGGTGGGTGACGTGAAGCCTGATTCTCTGCTATGACATGAAGACAGATTCTGCGCTGACATAAGGCCAGATTCTCTGTTACGGGACCGCTCTCCTCTGTCTGGGTGCCGGGGCCCAAATGTGTGACAGTGGCCTGTTCCAGTGGTGGGTGACGTGAAGCCTGATTCTCTGCTATGACATGAAGACAGATTCTGCGCTGACATAAGGCCAGATTCTCTGTTACGGGACCGCTCTCCTCTGTCTGGGTGCCGGGGCCTAAATGTGTGACAGTAGCCTGTTCCAGTGGTGGGTGACGTGAAGCCTTATTCTCTGCTATGACATGAAGACAGATTCTGCGCTGACATAAGGCCAGATTCTCTGTTACGGGACCGCTCTCCTCTGTCTGGGTGCCGGGGCCTAAATGTGTGACAGTGGCCTGTTCCAGTGGTGGGTGACGTGAAGCCTGATTCTCTGCTATGACATGAAGACAGATTCTGCGCTGACATAAGGCCAGATTCTCTGTTACGGGACCGCTCTCCTCTGTCTGGGTGCCGGGGCCTAAATGTGTGACAGTGGCCTGTTCCAGTGGTGGGTGACGTGAAGCCTGATTCTCTGCTATGACATGATTACAGATTCTGCGCTGACATAAGGCCAGATTCTCTGTTACGGGACCGCTTTCCTCTGTCTGGGTGCCGGGGCCTAAATGTGTGACAGTGGCCTTTTCCAGTGGTGGGTGACGTGAAGCCTGATTCTCTGCTATGACATGAAAAACAGATTCTGCGCTGACATAAGGCCAGATTCTCTGTTACGGGACCTCTCTCCTCTGCCTGGGTGCCTGGGCCTAAATGTGTGACAGTGGCCTGTTCCAGTGGTGGGTGACGTGAAGCCTGATTCTCTGCTATGACATGAAGACAGATTCTGCGCTGACATAAGGCCAGATTCTCTGTTACGGGACCGCTTTCCTCTGTCTGGGTGCCGGGGCCTAAATGTGTGACAGTGGCCTTTTCCAGTGGTGGGTGACGTGAAGCCTGATTCTCTGCTATGACATGAATACAGATTCTGCGCTGACATAAGGCCAGATTCTCTGTTACGGGACCTCTCTCCTCTGCCTGGGTGCCTGGGCCTAAATGTGTGACAGTGGCCTGTTCCAGTGGTGGGTGACGTGAAGCCTGATTCTCTGCTATGACATGAAGACAGATTCTGCGCTGACATAAGGCCAGATTCTCTGTTACGGGACCTCTCTCCTCTGGGTGCCGGGGCCTAAATGTGTGACAGTGGCCTGTTCCAGTGGTGGGTGACGTGAAGCCTGATTCTCTGCTATGACATGAAGACAGATTCTGCGCTGACATAAGGCCAGATTCTCTGTTACGGGACCGCTCTCCTCTGTCTGGGTGCCGGGGCCTAAATGTGTGACAGTGGCCTGTTCCAGTGGTGGGTGACGTGAAGCCTGATTCTCTGCTATGATATGAAGACTGATTCTGTGCTGACATGAAGCCAGATTCTCTGCTATGGCATGAAGAGACTGATTCTGTGCTGACATGAAGCCAGATTCTTTGCTATGGCATGAAGAGACTGATTCTCTGCTGACGTGAAGCCAGATTCTCTGCTATGGGACCTCTGTCCAATTGATATTGGTTCATTTTTATTTTTTTTATTTTTATTTTAATTCATTTCCCTATCCACATTTGTTTGCAGGGGATTTACCTACATGTTGCTGCCTTTTGCAGCCCTCTAGCTCTTTCCTGGGCTGTTTTACAGCCTTTTTAGTGCCCAAAAGTTCGGGTCCCCATTGACTTCAATGGGGTTCGGGTTCGGGACGAAGTTCGGTTCGGGTTCGGATCCCGAACCCGAACATTTACGGGAAGTTCGGCCGAACTTCTCGAACCCGAACATCCAGGTGTTCGCTCAACTCTAGTTCTTAACTTTCAACAACAAGTGGATCCAAAATCTCAAGTGGACCAAGAAAGATGGATCAAGCTGCAAAATGAAAGCAGAGTGTTAGGTGAACTGCAAGATTTCTTCACCAGCGGAAAAACACCAGAAAGAATCCGCAGGAGAAATGCTGATCCAGAATTGTCAAAACTATGGAGACACAGAAAACACCTCTTTTTACAGAAGGGACTGCTATTAAGAAGGACCTTAGATCCAATTACCTGGGATCGGTAATTTATAAGGCAAGAAATCCCACTTATTAAACCTGACAGGGCATCACCTGTGAAGCGAAAACCATTTCAGGGGACTACCTCTTGAAGCTCATCAAGAGAATGCCAAGAGTGTGCAAAGCAGTAATCAAAGCAAAAGGTGGATACTTTGAAGAACCTAGAATATGACATATTTTCTGTTGTTTCACACTTGTTTGTTATGTATATAATTCCACATGTGTTAATTCATAGTTTTGATGCCTTCAGTGTGAATCTACAATTTTCATAGTCATGAAAATAAAGAAAACTCTTTGAATGAGAAGGTGTGTCCAAACTTTTGCTCTGTACTGTATATATTGTGAGGAGTAGCTCTCTTTCACTGGGGTCACACTCACAGATATCTTCACAGACAACAGATTTTCATGTTCAAACTGGGCTTTATTGTGGCAAAAGCACAAACATAAACAGTACAAAATAAAAGCCTACCCTTCTGGGCACTAACTAAAACATAAGACGTGTGTCTCTGACTCACCTACAGTATACATCACAGTTCACACACTGTTTCAGGTGCGGCTTTCTCAGCCCAATAGTCCACCAATCCCCAGGCTGCAGCACGGTCAGGATATCTCCCAGCCTCGAGGTCTCTCAGCCTTGCCCAGCTCAGACTACACTCACAAAGCCTCACCAGGCCTCTGTTTGCACCCCCATCCTTACATACACCCTAGGTGGTGCTTTATGCCAGCCTGAGAACCTCCAGTTGGTATCACCTGTGGTGGAATAGGGGTGTGGGCCGCACTATCCACCCTTTCCTTGCCTCTAACCTGTGTGAGATTTGTCACTGTCTGTCACGGATGGTGTTGCAGAAAACTGGAAGTTATAAATAAACATCCGACTGACTTGATCCCAAACTAAGGAACATATGGGTGAGCCCTATAAAAGCCCTAGAGCTCTCCCTGACTGCTATGCCCATGCAAAGGTCTTTATGGTAGACGATTGCATGCCCTCGTACCTAGACTGAAAACCCTATAATAGTGAGGGGACACGACCACCGGCTCCCTGCACTTAATACGGATGGAGTCAGGGTCACCTAGAATCAAGCCAGCAAGGAAACACAAATAAAGGAAAAAAGACTTATCTGAGGAATCAGCAGTTGCAGTCTCCAGTGAACACAATCCAGGAAGTAGTATAAACCGCAAAGTGAGGCAGTATGGGAGGGAATATAAAGGGAGGCAATCAGTGTAAATAGATGACAGCTGGGAGAAGGAAAGGAGATGACAAAGTGAAACCAAAACAAAGAAAATCATGCAAGAGGTACAGAAGAACGTCTGCCAGAGCTTCTCAGAGAGCTGGCGGTGACACTGTCTCACTCTATATCTAATATATAAAGCTGAGTGTATGTTTGTGTGTATGCCCGCTAAAGGATCCGCACCGTCTCATTTACAATCACAAAATTTGGCACACAGGTACATCAGGTGTCCGAGAAGGTTTTAGCCCAGGTCTCAGCTCTCTAGGACATACCATTCCTGAGATATTCCCAAAAAATGCATTAGCCAATAGAAGCTTGGTCACATGACCCTTATCAGCCAATAGAAGCTTGCAGGTCCCCCAATCTCCACATACACAGTTTTACTTCAGGTTTCCATAGCAACCCAGCCATTTATCTTCACTGCTGTAGGAGAGCCTTAAAGGAAATCTGTCACCAGGATAATCGCTATTGAAGTAAAGCCATGGCCTAATAGCACTAAGTACCTTATTTCAAGATGTGCCTTTGTTACAGCAATAGATTTTTTTATCCTCTGAAAATCCAGTTTATTTGGTATGCAACTGAGCCAGTAAGGTGCCCAGAGGGGCATCACTCTTGCTCGAAGGAGCCCAGACACGCTCCCTGCCACAATGTGTCCACCCTCAAAAGACTTAAAACCCTGGCTCCAGGTCCCGATGAGCCACACACCTGATCTGGTTAGGCCACGCCCCCCCCCCCCCCCCACTCCTGAGCCGACAAGGATTGAAAAAATGAAGGTAAAAATCAACTATTGTCAGCTGCAGGGGTGGGAGGGAGGGTGACTTTCTCCCTGCAGCTCACACTCAGACAGCACAGTGCTGCTGTCTTAGAGTGAGCTGTTCAAAAGGACACGCCACCGATACAATTAGGCCACGCCCCCTCCCACCCCTCAGCCGACTGAGATTTAAAAAATAAAGTTAAAAATTCACTTCTAGGTCCTGCTAAGCCACGCTCCAATCTGGTTAGACCATGCCCCCTCCCACTCCTCCAGTAAAGGCCACTGTTAAGGGGGCGAGCCCCTGTGGAGGTCACTGTCAAGGGGGTGGTGTGCTGTGAAAGTTACTGTTAAAGGGAAAGGCTGCTATAAAGGTCAAAGTTAAGGGGGTGGGCTGCTGTGGAGGTCAAATTTTAAGGGACTTAGCACGGTGGGGGGTCAGTGTTAAGGGGTGGGGGGCTGTGGAGGTCACTGTTTTGGGGGCGGGGTGTTGTAGATGTCACTGTTATAATGGATAGTGTTGATATCTTTTAACGACACTAGTCCTTCAGCTAATATATATATATATATATATATATATATACACTGCTCAAAAAAATAAAGGGAACACTTAAACAACACAATGTAACTCTAAGTCAATCACACTTCTGTGAAATGAAACTGTCCACTTAGGAAGCAACACTGAGTGCCAATCAATTTCACATGCTGTTGTGCAAATGGGATAGACAACAGGTGGAAATTATAGGCAATTAGCAAGACACCCCCAATAAAGGAGTGGTTCTGCAGGTGGTGACCACAGACCACTTCTCAGTTCCTATGCTTCCTGGCTGATGTTTTGGTCACTTTTGAATGCTGGCGGTGCTTTCACTCTAGTGGTAGCATGAGACGGAGTCTACAACCAACACAAGTGGCTCAGGTAGTGCAGCTTATCCAGGATGGCACATCAATGTGAGCTGTGGCAAGAAGGTTTGCTGTGTCTGAAAGCGTAGTGTCCAGAGCATGGAGGCGCTACCAGGAGACAGGCCAGTACATGAGGAGACGTGGAGGAGGCCGTAGGAGGGCAACAACCCAGCAGCAGGACCGCTACCTCCGCCTTTGTGCAAGGAGGAACAGGAGGAGCACTGCCAGAGCCCTGCAAAATGACCTCCAGCAGGCCACAAATGTGCATGTGTCTGCTCAAACGGTCAGAAACAGACTCCATGAGGGTGATATGAGGGCCCGACGTCCACAGGTGGGGGTTGTGCTTACAGCCCAACACCGTGCAGGACGTTTGGCATTTGCCAGAGAACACCAAGATTGGCAAATTTGCCACTGGCGCCCTGTGCTCTTCACAGATGAAAGCAGGTTCACACTGAGCACATGTGACAGACATGACAGAGTCTTGAGACGCCGTGGAGAATGTTCTGCTGCCTGCAACATCCTCCAGCATGACCGGTTTGGCATTGGGTCAGTAATGGTGTGGGGTGGCATTTCTTTGGATGGCCGCACAGCCCTCCATGTGCTCACCAGAGGTAGCCTGACTGCCATTAGGTACCAAGATGAGATCCTCAGACCCCTTGTGAGACCATATGCTGGTGCGGTTGGCCCTGGGTTCCTCCTAATGCAAGACAATGCTAGACCTCATGTGGCTGGAGTGTGGCAGCAGTTCCTGCAAGACGAAGGCATTGATGCTATGGACTGGCCTGCCCGTTCCCCAGACCTGAATCCAATTGAGCACATCTGGGACATCATGTTTCGCTCTATCCACCAACGTCACGTTGCACCACAGACTGTCCAGGAGTTGGCAGATGCTTTAGTCCATGTCTGGGAGGAGATCCGTCAGGAGACCGTCCGCCACCTCATCAGGAGCATGCACAGGCGTTGTAGGGAGGTCATACAGGCACGTGGAGGCCACACACACTACTGAGCCTCATTTTGACTTGTTTTAAGGACATTACATCAAAGTTGGATCAGCCTGTAGTGTGTTTTTCCACTTTAATTTTGAGTGTGACTCCAAATCCAGACCTCCATGGGTTGAAAAATTTGATTTCCATTTTTTTTATTTTTGTGTGATTTTGTTGTCAGCACATTCAACTATGTAAAGAACAAAGTATTTCAGAAGAATATTTAATTAATTCAGATCTAGGTTGTTATTTTTGTGTTCCCTTTATTTTTTTGAGCAGTATATATAAATACACATACAGGTAATTAAAATGGAGAATTGCTTAGACATAAAATGCATGTGTTAGAAGAAAAAAATATATTGCTTGCCTATTTAAGTTCTTTCTAGATCATTCCTTCAGTTGATATTCATATCAAATGATGCAGTAATTAGTTTTGTAGTCACATTTCTGTCTTTCAAATCCATTTGATCTCATTCTTTATTTTGAAAGATGCTAATAAAGATTTTTTGTGAAGAGCTGAAGGGATTTATTGTGAGATGTAGGAAGCTGCAACTTTTGCATTTTTTCCATCTTAAAGGAACTTGCTGACAAGAAAAAAATGTATAGCATGTTCTTTTACAGAACAATAGCTTCCTGGGTGCATTATCTTTTAAATACTTTATGTATCATGGGATGGAATGCTAAGCTTATTCATTTCTGACAGCTTCAAGAAATCACATCACATGTAACTATTTATAACTTCAATATAATCTCATCATTTTATATTCACAGTTGAGTCAAATTTTTATGACCACTTCCTACTTTTGAAGTCAGCAGTGTGTAGCTCGTGAAGGAAGTCACATGTCATTATGAGCTGGCTTGGTGGGCATGTTAGGTGTGCACACAAATCCCTTGTTGCCAAGGGTGGCAGTATTTTTAAAACCGTGCAGTTTGTGAACTGTTCACATGCTGCTGTGGTGAAAGTGTAACAAATGGCACCATTGCAAATAAGTGACATGGAAACTGTGAAGCACCACCTGCCATTGATGTCAGAAGTGAACATCAGCTACAAAGGTAGACCAAAATTTTACAGTAGAGCAGTGCACCACCAAAATGAATCAGAGGTCTACTAGACGTGTGTCTAAAACAACGATTTAGCTAACCCTACTGTGTATGGTGCTCCAAAGCAGACAAATGGTCACTGCACTTCTGCTAATGAAGTTCCATCAGCAGAAAAGGCTTTAATTTTGACAGCAGTATCAGAATTGAACCTTCACTGATTGGCAAAGGGTTGCCTTCTCTAATAAATCATGTTTTCGGTTTCATCAAAAGGATGGATGTTAGCATGTCAGATGATAAACATAAGAGAACAAACACCCTACAATGTTTGCTGGAAGAACACAAGCTGGTGGTGGCAGCATTACAGTCTAGGAAATGTTTTTATGGCATTCTCTGGGCCCACTCATTCATGTTAAAAGCACTCTCATTTGATCTGTGTATGAATCCCTCCTATATAGATAATATACATGCTGATTGTCATCCCCGGGGTGGATTGGATCTTCCAGCAAGACAGTGCGACATGTCCCATGGCTACAAATGTCCTACATTGGTTGGAAAGCATGACCAAGACTTCCAAGTACTACCCTGGCTCTCTAATTCTACTGAATTTGAGTCAATTTAGCATTTGTGGGACCACCTTGTTGTGTTTGCTCTATGGATCCTCCCTCACACAACCTCCAGAAGCTGTGGGATAAACTCCAGTCAGCATGGCTCCAGATACCTGTGACAACCTATCTGACCATATTGAGTTACTTCTAGCCTGTCTAGCTGCTTTCCATGCTGCAGACAGTGGTTACTCTAGATATTAGCTAGTAGTCATAATAATGTGACTCTACCGTGTATATATTGTGGTAAGGTGTACAGTGCAGGAAGGGGTGTATATCCCACTCAAGGTACCTCAGCTGTGTGGAATAACTAAAATCCGGAATGCAGAAGTTTCAGCAGCGTGTAGTTTGCTGAGACAATGTTGTTTTAGGTGTGTTCTGGGCTGGATTTTAGTTGGATTGGCAGATAGGTCTGGTAGTGGGATCTGCCAATCCACACCCCTTCAGTAAGGGTGTTCTCTTTGACCTGAGGGGATCACAGGTGAAGCCTGCTCTGATTAGGCTGGCATAAAGCACCTCCCAGTGTGTCATTCTGGGGAGAGTGTTATCTTGGAACAGAGACCTGCAGAGGTTCTGAGTGGTGTAAGCCGGGTAGGCTGAGAGGCCACGAGGCTAGGTGACAACCTGAAGTTTGGGGGATGCATTGACAACTGCAGAACAAGGGTCACAAGGGCAGAGTCCAGAGGACTGCTGGACCACAATCCCCAACGGTACTCTATTGGCACACCCTGGGGACTGGTGGATTGTTTGGCTGAGAAAGCTGGGCCTGATGTCAGGTATGAACTGTATCCTGTAGGTGAGTAAGGGATTCAATTGATGTATTAGGTAGTGCCCAGTAATGATGGCCTTGCGGTTCTCCCGGTAGTCAGTTTGCTGTGAAATTTACATGTTCGCGATCCGCCGAACATGCAAACATATGGCTATGTCCGCGCGCGCCATATTCTTTTGCATTGCGCAGAAATTTCACCCAGGACACATCCATCAGGTGGGACAGGACAGCCAATTGAGACGTTTCAGCACATGGACACACCCCCAACCCTATAACAGAACCCAATCTGGCAGCCATTTTACATTATGTGTTTTGCCAGTGTAGGGAGAGATTTTATTTTATAGCATCGACAGGCTGTTAGGAACTTAGTGACACCAAACACTAGCTAATAGGGCCACAAAAATCCTTTTAAGGACTGGTAAAATTGTGCTATCGATAGGTGTACACAGAGGGGTGTGATATACTTATAATATACTTTCTAACATAGAAAGTATATTATAGTGCATTTGTATGCTTCCAGAAAATATTGATTGAGGGCTGCAATCTATCAGCTTCCACAAAATAGTGATTGAGGTTTTCCATATACCTAAATCCACAAAATTACTGCTTGAGGGTGATATACCAGCTTCAACTAACAACTGATTGAGGCCTGCCATATATCAGCTTCCACAAATACTGCTCTTCTCTAGGGACTTTGGCACAGGGTCATTTTGAAAATGACAGGCAGAGGAAGAGGCAGGCCGTTCCGCAGGGGTGGTAGGGGTCGGGCAGGTGCACCAGACCAGAGCCTACGTGGGAAGGTGGAGAAGGTGTATGCGATTATGTCAAAGGACGCGCCAGAGTTGGTTGAGTGGCTCACTCAGCCTTCCGCTTCTGCACCCTCCTCATCCTAGGTATCTGCACCCTCCTTACTCTCTGCCGTGTACACCCCTAAAGACACCACCACCACCGTAGCCCCTCCACTCGAGTCAGAGGAATTATTTTCCTATACATTCCCAGACCTTATCGATATGCAGCCATTCTAAATAACATCACACCTTCTCTCCTGCCCCCCTCAATATACAGTCCCACGTAAATAACATTACCCTAGCCGCCTTCAACATATTGTCTCATGTAAAGAACATAACCCCCTCCCCAGCCGCCTTCAACATACAGTCCCATGTAAATAACATCACCCCCTCAATATTCAGTCCCATGTAAATAAAATCACTCCCTCCCCAGCCACCTCCAACATGCAGTCCCATGTAAATCACATTAACCCTCAACATTCAGTCCCATTGTTAAGGGAAATATTAATTATTGATATTTTGGATAATATAAATAATTCATATTCATAAATAGGAATTATTAACTATGTTAGCTAATTGTCTAGCTAACTAACTACCTCTCTGTTGCCTATACACTCCACTGAACCACACTACGTGCATCTTATTACTACTATATTACGGCGGTGACTACTAAAAACACTATACCCTGTATTATGACCAATAAAGAATATTTATGACACAATACAATTATACAAGTCTAATAATATGCTATATCTATATATATTTATACATCAATGGATATAAATATATATACATATAGACGCACACACCACAATACAATAACCACACTACAATAACTACAGTATTAAACAGGGGTTAATGCTGAGGCAAAGCAGCATATCAGGGGTTAATGCTACAGCAGGGGTTAATGGGGAAGGCTGTGCTGCAGGGGTAATGGGCAGACAAGGTCCACAGGGGGGCTGCTGGGCACTGAAGGGGTTAATGGCAGAGGGCAGTGGGAATGTAGGGGTTAATGCTGGGGCTGCACACAGGGTACAATGCAGATATAGGAGGCAGGGCAGTGATACTCAGCCAATTCAGGATTCTGTGCTGTTATTCCTGTGGCTGCTCCGGGTTCTGCCTCTGCTCTTTGTAGCCTGCCTGCGCTTCCCATCTTCTGCCGGTCTTCTGATAGGTGGGTGATTCACTTCTCCTGAGCGCTGCCTGTGCTCTCAGTTTGGTCTCCACTCTTGTCTGGGGGGTGCGGGGATAGACTTCTGAACGCGCTCTGCAGGGAGGTGGGTAGGGGTACTGTCTAGCGCAGTGAGGACTGCACTATGTTGCTGGAAGGGGAGCTGGTCTTGTGAGCACTGCAAGCGCTCTCCTGGCATCTAGGGGGTGTGGGGGATCCTCTTCTGAGCGCAGCGCATTGCTGCCTGTGCTCTCTCCTATCAGAGGAGGAGGTAAGGGTTCCGACTTCAGTGCCGCACAGCCGGGGTATTTAAACCCGGCCGTGCTCGCTCCCATATTCCCGCTCTCAGCCCAGTCCACGTGGGCTGGCGCGGTGATATAACGTCACCGCGCAAGCTCGCGCATCTTGGAGTGCGCTTCCAGGCAGGGGAATCCTTTGATCCTCACACCTGTGAAGATAATGCATACCTCTGGCGCTGTAATTACAGCGCCGGAGGTAAGTGGCACACGGGGGCATGGGAACTCTTTGTTCCCATGTCCCTTTTAGGCATACCATCTCCGGTGCTGCCGGAGATGTTAACAAAGCGCAGAGGATCTTTATTGATCATCTGTCCTTTGAAGAGGCCAAAACTGGACATAGTTGTCCAGTTGTCAGTCTCTCCCCCCTGCAGGCACATTCCAGAACGGGGGTAGGGGCACATCCATGGGGGATCTTCTGGCCATATATACAGTGGGGGAAATAATTATTTGACCCCTCACTGATTTTTTAAGTTTGTCCAATGACAAAGAAATGAAAAGTCTCAGAACAGTATCATTTCAATGGTAGGTTTATTGTAACAGTGGCAGATAGCACATCAAAAGGAAAATCGAAAAAATAACTTTAAATAAAAGATAGCAACTGATTTGCATTTCATTGAGTGAAATAAGTATTTGAACCCCTACCAACCATTAAGAGTTCTGGCTCCCACAGAGTGGTTAGACACTTCTACTCAATTAGTCACCCTCATTAAGGACACCTATCTTAACTAGTCACCTGTATAAAAGACACCTGTCCACAGAATCAATCAATCAAGCAGACTCCAAACTCTCCAACATGGGAAAGACCAAAGAGCTGTCCAAGGATGTCAGAGACAAAATTGTAGACCTGCACAAGGCTGGAATGGGCTACAAAACCATTAGCAAGAAGCTGGGAGAGAAGGTGACAACTGTTGGTGCGATTGTTCGAAAATGGAAGGAGCACAAAATGACCATCAATCGACCTCGCTCTGGGGCTCCACGCAAGATCTCACCTCGTGGGGTGTCAATGGTTCTGAGAAAGGTGAAAAAGCATCCTAGAACTACACGGGAGGAGTTAGTTAATGACCTCAAATTAGCAGGGACCACAGTCACCAAGAAAACCATTGGAAACACATTACACCGCAATGGATTAAAATCCTGCAGGGCTCGCAAGGTCCCCCTGCTCAGGAAGGCACATGTGCAGGCCCGTCTGAAGTTTGCCAATGAACACCTGAATGATTCAGAGAGTGACTGGGAGAAGGTGCTGTGGTCTGATGAGACCAAAATAGAGCTCTTTGGCATTAACTCAACTCGCTGTGTTTGGAGGAAGAAAAATGCTGCCTATGACCCCCAAAACACCGTCCCCACCGTCAAGCATGGGGGTGGAAACATTTTGCTTTGGGGGTGTTTTTCTGCTAAGGGCACAGGACAACTTATTCGCATAAACGGGAAAATGGACGGAGCCATGTATCGTGAAATCCTGAGCGACAACCTCCTTCCCTCTGCCAGGAAACTGAAAATGGGTCGTGGATGGGTGTTCCAGCACGACAATGACCCAAAACATACAGCAAAGGCAACAAAGGAGTGGCTCAAGAAGAAGCACATTAAGGTCATGGAGTGGCCTAGTCAGTCTCCGGACCTTAATCCAATCGAAAACCTATGGAGGGAGCTCAAGCTCAGAGTTGCACAGAGACAGCCTCGAAACCTTAGGGATTTAGAGATGATCTGCAAAGAGGAGTGGACCAACATTCCTCCTAAAATGTGCGCAAACTTGGTCATCAATTACAAGAAACGTTTGACCTCTGTGCTTGCAAACAAGGGTTTTTCCACCAAGTATTAAGTCTTTTTTTGTTAGAGGGTTCAAATACTTATTTCACTCAATGAAATGCAAATCAGTTGCTAACTTTTATTTAAAGTTATTTTTTCGATTTTCCTTTTGATGTGCTATCTGCCACTGTTACAATAAACCTACCATTGAAATGATACTGTTCTGAGACTTTTCATTTCTTTGTCATTGGACAAACTTACAAAATCAGTGAGGGGTCAAATAATTATTTCCCCCACTGTATATATATATATATATATATATATATATATAAAAATATATATACTATATATATATATATATATATATATATATATACACTGCTCAAAAAAATAAAAGGAACACTTAAACAACACAATGTAACTCCAAGTCAATCACACTTCTGTGAAATCAAACGGTCCACTTAGGAAGCAACACTGAGTGACAATCAATTTCACATGCTGTTGTGCAAATGGGATAGACAACAGATGGAAATTATAGGCAATTAGCAAGACACCCCCAATAAAGGAGTGGTTCTGCAGGTGGTGACCACAGACAACTTCTCAGTTCCTATGCTTCCTGGCTGATGTTTTGGTCACTTTTGAATGCTGGCGGTGCTTTCACTCTAGTGGTAGCATGAAACGGAGTCTACAACCCACACAAGTGGCTCAGGTAGTGCAGCTTATCCAGGATGGCACATCAATGCGAGCTGTGGCAAGAAGGTTTGCTGTGTCTGTCAGCGTAGTGTCCAGAGCATGGAGGCGCTACCAGGAGGCAGGCCAGTACATCAGGAGACGTGGAGGAGGCCGTAGGAGGGCAACAAACCAGCAGCAGGACCGCTGCCTCCACCTTTCTGCAAGGAGGAACAGGAGGAGCACTGCCAGAGCCCTGCAAAATGACCTCCAGCAGGCCACAAATGTGCATGTGTCTGCTCAAACGGTCAGAAACAGACTCCATGAGGGTGATATGAGGGCCCGACGTCCACAGGTGGGGGTTGTGCTTACAGCCCAATACCGTGCAGGACGTTTGGCATTTGCCAGAGAACACCAAGATTGGCAAATTCGCCACTGGCGCCCTGTGCTCTTCACAGATGAAAGCAGGTTCACACTGAGCACATGTGACAGACGTGACAGAGTCTGGAGACGCCGTGGAGAACGTTCTGCTGCCTGCAACATCCTCCAGCATGACCGGTTTGGCATTGGGTCAGTAATGGTGTGGGGTGGCATTTCTTTGGAGGGCCACACAGCCCTCCATGTGCTCGCCAGAGGTAGCCTGACTGCCATTAGGTACCGAGATGAGATCCTCAGACCCCTTGTGAGACCATATGCTGGTGCGGTTGGCCCTGGGTTCCTCCTAATGCAAGACAATGCTAGACCTCATGTGGCTGGAGTGTATCAGCAGTTCCTGCAAGACGAAGGCATTGATGCTATGGACTGGCCCGCCCGTTCCCCAGACCTTAATCCAATTGAGCACATCTGGGACATCATGTCTCGCTCTATCCACCAACGTGACGTTGCACCACAGACTGTCCAGGAGTTGGCAGATGCTTTAGTCCAGGTCTGGGAGGAGATCCGTCAGGAGACCGTCCGCCACCTCATCAGGAGCATGCACAGGCGTTGTAGGGAGGTCATACAGGCACGTGGAGGCCACACACACTACTGAGCCTCATTTTGACTTGTTTTAAGGACATTACATCAAAGTTGGATCAGCCTGTAGTGTGTTTTTCCACTTTAATTTTGAGTGTGACTCCAAATCCAGACCTCCATGGGTTGAAAAATTTGATTTCCATTTTTTAATTTTTGTGTGATTTTGTTGTCAGCACATTCAACTATGTAAAGAACAAAGTATTTTAGAAGAATATTTAATTAACTCAGATCTAGGATGTGTTATTTTTGTGTTCCCTTTGTTTTTTTGAGCAGTGTATATATATATATATATATATATATATATATATACTTATAGATGCTTGGGGCACATCCACAAATATATATACACATATATAGAACACTGGGGGTCTGAATGGGCAGCAATAAGCCCACCTACACATATATATATCATATACATAGAGATGTATGCTGACAAGGGGGCATACATACATCTTTATGCATATACATACTTGGGCCCATACTATGTATATATTAAAAGGCATATATACATACTGTATATTATCATAATACTCCTTCCCTCTACACCCATGTAAATAATATCACTCCCTTCCACAGCCGCCTTCAAAATATAGTTCCATGTAAATAACATCACCCTGCCCCAGCCACCTCCATCATGCATTCCCATGTAAATAACATCACTCCCTTAACTTTTAGTCCCATGTAAATAACATCACTCCACCCCACTGTCCCATGTAAATAACTTCCCTCCCTTCAGCCCTAACATACAGTCCCAGTTAAATAACTACAACTCCCAACAATGCTCTGCCTCTCACACTGAGTAATATACCCCTTCCCTTACCTCTCCTCTTGTAGCAGACCTCACCACAGCTTCTTCCCAGGACTTCTCTTCACTGCTGAGCCGTCCTCTCCTGCACTGGTCACATGATGGTGACATCTTCGCATGTCCTTTTCAGCAGTGGCGTAGCTATAGGGGTCGCAGCGGTCGCAATTGCGACCGGGCCCCTGAGTCAGGGGGGCCCACAGGGCCCCCTAAAGCCAGAAGAATGCAGCCGCAGCTGAATAACTAAAATAAGATTTACAGGGGGCGGAGCGGAGGCCGAGAGGAGAGAGGCCCTGCGTGACGCGCACTGTGCAGGGCAGCTGGGCAGGCGAAGTGAGGAGGAGGGGCCGGGGGAGCGGCTTCAATTGAGGTGCGACGCAGGACTTTAACAGGGGTTAATGCTGAGGCAAAGCAGCATATCAGGGGTTAATGCTACAGCAGGGGTTAATGGGGAAGGCTGTGCTGCAGGGGTAATAGGCAGACAAGGTCCACAGGGGGGCTGCTGGGCACTGAAGGGGTTAATGGCAGAGGGCAGTGGGAATGTAGGGGTTAATGCTGGGGCTGCACACAGGGTACAATGCAGATATAGGAGGCAGGGCAGTGATACTCAGCCAATTCAGGATTCTGTGCTGTTATTCCTGTGGCTGCTCCGGGTTCTGCCTCTGCTCTTTGTAGCCTGCCTGCGCTTCCCATCTTCTGCCGGTCTTCTGATAGGTGGGTGATTCACTTCTCCTGAGCGCTGCCTGTGCTCTCAGTTTGGTCTCCACTCTTGTCTGGGGGGTGCGGGGATAGACTTCTGAACGCGCTCTGCAGGGAGGTGGGTAGGGGTACTGTCTAGCGCAGTGAGGACTTCACTATGTTGCTGGAAGGGGAGCTGGTCTTGTGAGCACTGCAAGCGATCTCCTGGCATCTAGGGGGTGTGGGGGATCCTCTTCTGAGCGCAGCGCATTGCTGCCTGTGCTCTCTCCTATCAGAGGAGGAGGTAAGGGTTCCGACTTCAGTGCCGCACAGCCGGGGTATTTAAACCCGGCCGTGCTCGCTCCCATATTCCCGCTCTCAGCCCAGTCCACGTGGGCTGGCGCGGTGATATAACGTCACCGCGCAAGCTCGCGCATCTTGGAGTGCGCTTCCAGGCAGGGGAATCCTTTGATCCTCACACCTGTGAAGATAATGCATACCTCTGGCGCTGTAATTACAGCGCCGGAGGTAAGTGGCACAGGGGGGCATGGGAACTCTTTGTTCCCATGTCCCTTTTAGGCATACCATCTCCGGTGCTGCCGGAGATGTTAACAAAGCGCAGAGGATCTTTATTGATCATCTGTCCTTTGAAGAGGCCAAAACTGGACATAGTTGTCCAGTTGTCAGTCTCTCCCCCCTGCAGGCACATTCCAGAACGGGGGTAGGGGCACATCCATGGGGGATCTTCTGGCCATATATATATATATATATATATATATATAAAAATATATATACTATATATATATATATATATATATACACTGCTCAAAAAAATAAAAGGAACACTTAAACAACACAATGTAACTCCAAGTCAATCACACTTCTGTGAAATCAAACGGTCCACTTAGGAAGCAACACTGAGTGACAATCAATTTCACATGCTGTTGTGCAAATGGGATAGACAACAGATGGAAATTATAGGCAATTAGCAAGACACCCCCAATAAAGGAGTGGTTCTGCAGGTGGTGACCACAGACAACTTCTCAGTTCCTATGCTTCCTGGCTGATGTTTTGGTCACTTTTGAATGCTGGCGGTGCTTTCACTCTAGTGGTAGCATGAAACGGAGTCTACAACCCACACAAGTGGCTCAGGTAGTGCAGCTTATCCAGGATGGCACATCAATGCGAGCTGTGGCAAGAAGGTTTGCTGTGTCTGTCAGCGTAGTGTCCAGAGCATGGAGGCGCTACCAGGAGGCAGGCCAGTACATCAGGAGAAGTGGAGGAGGCCGTAGGAGGGCAACAAACCAGCAGCAGGACCGCTGCCTCCACCTTTCTGCAAGGAGGAACAGGAGGAGCACTGCCAGAGCCCTGCAAAATGACCTCCAGCAGGCCACAAATGTGCATGTGTCTGCTCAAACGGTCAGAAACAGACTCCATGAGGGTGATATGAGGGCCCGACGTCCACAGGTGGGGGTTGTGCTTACAGCCCAACACCGTGCAGGACGTTTGGCATTTGCCAGAGAACACCAAGATTGGCAAATTCGCCACTGGCGCCCTGTGCTCTTCACAGATGAAAGCAGGTTCACACTGAGCACATGTGACAGACGTGACAGAGTCTGGAGACGCCGTGGAGAACGTTCTGCTGCCTGCAACATCCTCCAGCATGACCGGTTTGGCATTGGGTCAGTAATGGTGTGGGGTGGCATTTCTTTGGAGGGCCACACAGCCCTCCATGTGCTCGCCAGAGGTAGCCTGACTGCCATTAGGTACCGAGATGAGATCCTCAGACCCCTTGTGAGACCATATGCTGGTGCGGTTGGCCCTGGGTTCCTCCTAATGCAAGACAATGCTAGACCTCATGTGGCTGGAGTGTATCAGCAGTTCCTGCAAGACGAAGGCATTGATGCTATGGACTGGCCCGCCCGTTCCCCAGACCTTAATCCAATTGAGCACATCTGGGACATCATGTCTCGCTCTATCCACCAACGTGACGTTGCACCACAGACTGTCCAGGAGTTGGCAGATGCTTTAGTCCAGGTCTGGGAGGAGATCCGTCAGGAGACCGTCCGCCACCTCATCAGGAGCATGCACAGGCGTTGTAGGGAGGTCATACAGGCACGTGGAGGCCACACACACTACTGAGCCTCATTTTGACTTGTTTTAAGGACATTACATCAAAGTTGGATCAGCCTGTAGTGTGTTTTTCCACTTTAATTTTGAGTGTGACTCCAAATCCAGACCTCCATGGGTTGAAAAATTTGATTTCCATTTTTTAATTTTTGTGTGATTTTGTTGTCAGCACATTCAACTATGTAAAGAACAAAGTATTTCAGAAGAATATTTAATTAACTCAGATCTAGGATGTGTTATTTTTGTGTTCCCTTTGTTTTTTTGAGCAGTGTATATATATATATATATATATATATATATATATATATACTTATAGATGCTTGGGGCACATCCACAAATATATATACACATATATAGAACACTGGGGGTCTGAATGGGCAGCAATAAGCCCACCTACACATATATATATCATATACATAGAGATGTATGCTGACAAGGGGGCATACATACATCTTTATGCATATACATACTTGGGCCCATACTATGTATATATTAAAAGGCATATATACATACTGTATATTATCATAATACTCCTTCCCTCTACACCCATGTAAATAATATCACTCCCTTCCACAGCCGCCTTCAAAATATAGTTCCATGTAAATAACATCACCCTGCCCCAGCCACCTCCATCATGCATTCCCATGTAAATAACATCACTCCCTTAACTTTTAGTCCCATGTAAATAACATCACTCCACCCCACTGTCCCATGTAAATAACTTCCCTCCCTTCAGCCCTAACATACAGTCCCAGTTAAATAACTACAACTCCCAACAATGCTCTGCCTCTCACACTGAGTAATATACCCCTTCCCTTACCTCTCCTCTTGTAGCAGACCTCACCACAGCTTCTTCCCAGGACTTCTCTTCACTGCTGAGCCGTCCTCTCCTGCACTGGTCACATGATGGTGACATCTTCGCATGTCCTTTTCAGCAGTGGCGTAGCTATAGGGGTCGCAGCGGTCGCAATTGCGACCGGGCCCCTGAGTCAGGGGGGCCCACAGGGCCCCCTAAAGCCAGAAGAATGCAGCCGCAGCTGAATAACTAAAATAAGATTTACAGGGGGCGGAGCGGAGGCCGAGAGGAGAGAGGCCCTGCGTGACGCGCACTGTGCAGGGCAGCTGGGCAGGCGAAGTGAGGAGGAGGGGCCGGGGGAGCGGCTTCAATTGAGGTGCGACGCAGGACTTAGTCACGTACCTCACTGTGACCTCCTGCGTCGGATCTCGCGAGATGACGCGGCGCGGGAAGGCACAATGAGCGAGGCATTGGTGACCGCCTGTACCAGGATGCCACAAGCTGTGAAGGAGAGAGAGGTAAGTATTAATTATTTTATTTTTTTATGTACACTACGTTCTACCCTTATTGCAGAGGCACTGGGGGCACGAGAGGAGGACCACTGACAGTACTCAGTGGACAATGTCATAGTATTAATAAGAGTGGAGAGACTACCATTATATTAATAATAAAGAGGGATAAAGAGGGGGACATTATATTAACAACGAGGGGGACATTATATTATTAATAAAGAGGGGGCCATTACATTAATAACAAAGAGGGGGCCATTACATTAATAATAAAGAGGGGGCCATTATATTAATAATAAAGAGGGGGCCGTTACATTAATAATAAAGAGGGGGCCAATACATTATTATTAATATAATGGCCCCCTCTTTATTATTAATGTAATGGCCCCCTCTTTATTATTAATGTAATGGCCTCCTCTTTATTATTAATATAATGGCCTCCTCTTTATTATTAATGTAATGGCCCCCTCTTTATTATTAATATATTGGCCCCCTCTTTATTATTAATGTAATGGCCCCTCTTTATTATTAATATAATGGCCCCTCTTTATTATTAATGTAATGGCCCCCTCTTTATTATTAATGTAATGGCCTCCTCTTTATTATTAATGTAATGGCCTCCTCTTTATTATTAATGTAATGGCCCCTCTTTATTAATAATATAATGGCCCCCTCTTTATTATTAATATAATGGCCCCCTCTTTATTATTAATATAATGGCCCCCTCTTTATTAATAATATAATGGCCCCCTCTTTATTATTAATGTAATGGCCCCTCTTTATTATTAATATAATGGCCCCCTCTTTATTATTAATGTAATGGTCCCCTCTTTGTTATTAATGTAATGGCCCCCTCTTTATTATTAATATAATGGCCCCCTCTATATTATTAATATAATGGCCCCCTCTTTGTTATTAAAGAGGGGCCATTATATTAATAATAAAGTGGGGCCATTATAATATACAGGGGGAATAATATTATGGGGAATGGGGGACTATCTGTCTGGCTCTAGCACAATATTGGGGGGCAGCAGGATGAGTTGTTGAGACACCAGGAAGGAGAGGATGAGAGTAAAGTGAGGAACCTAAAAAATAATCTGTGAAACTCTGCAGAGACGAGAAGCGGCTGAAAGAAGGTGTCATGGTGGTCTTATCTCTGGATGAAGACGTTGAGAAAAGTGTACATCACAGGAGAGGTCACTGGATGTAACAGGTATGGTGCGGCATTCTCCTGTAATAATATTATCCATGCACATATCTGTTTCTCGGTAGGGTAAGTGATAAGGCTGGCCACAGGTTAGCCTGGATTTGTGGGAGGGACCGTTACCTGTTTTAAGCGGTCCACTTCTCCCAGGCAGCACGTCGACATTCGGACATCGCTACTTCCGGGTGTGACGTCATCACTAAGCGTCCGCTAGTGTTGGAGCTCCTAGACGCCGGGTGGTGCTTTGTTTTCGGCTTCAAGCTTTTTCCAGCGTTGGTCTTTGTTCAGCAAGGTGGGGTAAGCGAAGCAGGGCAAGAGGTGGGGAGGGTAGGGGGTAGTCTGCAGCAGGATCGCTTCACTTGCGATCAGACATGTGCGGTTTTCAGGCTTGACACCGGGGGGCAGCATTGCTACACGCGCTGCCGGCTCTGCTCCGCTGCTCAGTCAAACCACAACACACTGGGGGCTGCATGTTACCAGGCCACTGCTGCCTAGGTCAGTGGCCGGGTCCCGGTGTCATTTCTGTGCATTTCCAGCAGCGATCCAGTCTGGGCACACATTGACTTCACGTACATATACCACCTACTTACCCCATACAGGTAGTCTGCACATATGACAGCGGCGTAAAAAAAAAAAAAAAAAAAAAAAAAAAATGAAATGAAAGTTCTTCCTTTAGGGGGCATGATTACTATTAATTAAAAAAAAAAAAAAAAAAAAAAAAAGGGGGCTTTCTAAAGGAAGGATTTTCATGTTGTCCTGGTGGTAATCTTTCCGCTAGCCTTTTTGCATACACCACTAGCATAGATACATTCACCAACCACTGTCACACTCTCGCACGACAGTCACAGACACTTCGTTTCATCTCGTAGTATAGTGTCATACGTCATACGGTCTGTTTTCCACGACTCCTATTCTTACATACATTCACCTACCACGTCTGTAGGTTCGTTAGCCCGCAGTATTCGTTTTTAATCAGTCTGCCACGCCACAGATTCAGTTAAACTCGGGCTCGCTTCATCCGTCAGTGGAAACGACTATCATACTTCACGTGAGCCTCATCGACCGCTCCTCATACGTTCATACTGTCGGGGGAGGGGGGTTGGCTTCTGTCAGTTGTCTGTCGGCTTAAACGGCCTGCAGGTCATAGGGTTAACAGGTTGTGTTTTTTTTTTTCTTTCCTTTTCTTTTTCTTTCCCCTCTTCTTTCTTTCCACGTTTTTTTTTTATTTTATTTATTGTTTGTTTGTTTGGTGTTTTCTTTCTTTTGTTGTGTCTTTAGTCATCATGTCTCAGCCATCAGACATCGAGGAGTTCGTGTCTCTGCCTCCGTCTCCAAGAGGGTCCGAACACGGCAGCACTCCATCCATCAGGGCTTGGACTGTGCCTAAGTTAACGGCAGAGTTGCTCAGGAGAGGGATTCCGTTCGCGGCTACTGCCAGAAAGGCGGAACTTTTCAAATTACTGTTTCCCACTACACCACAGGCCGGCCCGGCTTCTTCTGGTGATAATACCACCATTTCCAATTCACTGGTGCAAATCCACGCAGTCTTAAACTCGCTCACTAGTTCCATGCAGGATTTACAAGCCCGGATGGAAGTTATGGAACAGCATCGCATTCCCCCCCCAGCAGTTGGGCCGGCTGGCGGCGCGGCATCTTCGGCTGGGGTCACAGGTACCGTGCCGTACCTACTTCCAGCGCCTAACCTGTCACAGGGTGGGAGAGCGCCTTCAGTGGCGCCGGTATATTTTGTCAGGCCCAGCGTTAGGAAAGACATTTTAGAGTGCAAGGATGTCAATCTGGCATCCTTGTTGATTACATCCCATGATGCAACGGAGAATAGGTCCTTCGGTTGCAGCGAATTGTCGGTTGTACTCAAGGCCAAAGACCCCAGGCTCAGCCGCAAGCTGACCCTGGCTGAATTCGTCCTGGCTTTCAGCCTTTTCAGAGACGTGTTGTGCTCTGCCAGCCCCAATAGGAGAGAGGAGCTGGACATTTACCTCTACAGGGTGGTAGATTTGGCTCATAAGTACGGGGGCACAGCATTTTATGACTACCATAGGTCTTTCTCGGCCAAAGCGGCAGCCATTTGGGCCCAGTTTCAGGTAGTCACGGACTGGAGCGACATTGACATGGAGCTATTTTGCAGGCACTTCGCCAGCCTGAAGTCCCCGGTGTGCGCAACATGTCAGTCTCCTGCTCATACTACCGCTTGGTGCCCTTTGGCCGACCTCACTGCTGCCCCCAGTACCTCCAGAGGTGGGATTACCCCGGGTCCTAGCCTGCACGCTAACCAGTTTGATAAGCTGGGGAGACCCGTTCACTACTTGGGCAAAGCCCAGCTCTGTAATAATTTTAATTATGCAGTATGCAACTTCAGCCAGTGCAGGCTTCTGCATATTTGTGCCACATGCTTCAGGGCACACCCTGTCACGGTCTGCACCGTGAAGCCGGCATGACTGAGCCGGGTGAATGTCGAGGTCCTTGACCGCCTGCTGCGGCTTCATCCCGTTCAGCCGTTCCGCGCTTTTCTGGTGGAAGGTTTCCTACGGGGATTCCACACTGGGCTCATAGCCTTGCCTCAGCAGACACACGAGTGCCCCAATCTACAGTCGGCTTCTACCCATGCGGATCTGGTGGATCTGCTGCTGGCAAGTGAGCTGGAGAAGGGCTTTATCATCGGCCCTTTCCAGTCTTCTCCTTTTGACACGTGGAGGGTGAGCCCAGTGGGGGTGGTGCAGGGCAAATACTCTAATAAATTCCGTTTGATTTATGACTTGTCTGCTCCACATTCTTCCCACGTTCCTAGTCTCAACTCTCTGATTCCGTCAGAAGAGTTTTCATTAAAGTATACTTCCGTGGATCAGGCTATCCAGGTCATTCTGCAGTCAGGCAGGGGCGCTTGGCTGTCCAAGGCAGATATCTCTGATGCGTTCAAACTGCTGCCCATCAGCCCATCTCTTTGGCAGTGGCACGGCATCAGATGGAGAGATGCGTACTATTTTGCCACAAAGTTGACGTTTGGTTCCAAGAGCAGCCCCAGTCTGTTTGACAAGTTAGCGCAGGCTCTGAAATGGATTTTGTTGGAAATTCAGGGTTGCCAGAATGTCATTCACTACCTGGATGATTTTCTATTGATAGAGGAACCCTCACGGGCGCCTGCTGACTTGCAGGTTCTCTTGCAGGTGTTCGAGGAGTTGGACATTCCGGTGGCTGCCCACAAAACGGAAGGGCCTGCGCAGGTTATCACATTCTTGGGGATCTCTCTGGATTCACGCACCATGTCGGCCAGTTTACCATCAGACAAACTCGACAGAATCAAATCAGGTGTCCGTTCCTTGCTCAGGTCCCAGGTTTGCACCAAGAGAGAATTGCAGTCTCTGTTGGGCATGTTGAACTTTGCCATGAGGATCATTCCTCAGGGCAGGTCGTTCATCTCTAGATTGTTAGTCTTACTGCAACAGACCAGCGATTTGGACGCATCAGTGCATCTTGATACCAACGCCCGGGCAGATCTATTCATGTGGGACGGATTTCTTAGTGGGTGGAATGGCATTTCGATGTTTATTCCGAAGGCCACTTCTGATTCACCACACGTATTTTCCGACGCAGCTGCCTCGATAGGTTTCGCGGCCATATTCGGCCCTCACTGGTTTGCCGGCTCATGGCCCTCGCATATTCTACAGATGCCGGGGTTTTCTCAGACGTCGGCACTGTTCGAGATCTATCCTATTGTGGCAGCCGCTGTAGTCTGGGGGCGTAGGTGGTCGGGTCACACGGTGGTTTTCCACACTGACAACATGGCGACCGCAGAGATCGTTAACAAGGGTAGGTCCAAATCGCTACTCATCATGTCTTTCATGCGTAGGTTGACCTGGATAGCTCTGGAACAGGGGTTTCATTTCCAGGCTCAGTTTCTGGACGGGGTCTGCAATGTGGCGGCTGATGCTTTGTCCCGTTTTGACTTTGCACGCTTTTTCTTACAGAACCCAGAAGCAGACGAGGTGGGCACCCCGGTACCGGACTGGCGGCGGCTGGTCTTGGACTAGACTCTCTGTTGGTGGTCGCCAGTTCTCTCATAACGAAGTCTTTGTCGACCAGTACTTTAAAGTCATACGGCCGAGCGTGGGTAGTTTTCTTAGACTTCCAGTCAGTATACCCTAGGGGTGATGCTGGTCAGGTCAAGTACATGGTTGCCTTTATATCTTATTGTCACTCAGTACTAGCGTTGTCCTACAACACCATCAGGCTATATTTGGCAGGGGTGCAACATTTTTTTGGCACTTCAAGAGCCAGATAGACCCTCCATTTTTTCAGCTCACCCGATTAAGGCTGTCCTCAGAGGCATCCAGAAAAGCCAGGTCACGGGCAAGCCGAGCCGTCAACCTATTACGGGGGTCACATTTCGCAGCCTGTCGAACGTTCTCTCGTTGGCACCGTTCGGGGCCCTGCCCAGCCTGGTGATCAAAGCAGCTATGTACTTGGCCTTTTATGGGTTTCTCAGACCAGGTGAGGTGACACAGGCCAGACGAGGGGCGGTGGCTCTCCGCAAGGGAGACTTAGTCAGGATCGGCAGTATCTTCCATTTGCAGTTGCCTCACAATAAAACCAGGCAGGTAGGTCTTGGCCATGTAGTCAAATTCTTCCAGACCACTAACGCCTGGTGTCCAGTGGCTGTCTTGGACAACCTCGCGCTGGCCCTCAATCTCCACGGCCCCTCCGACCCGTTGCTACCATTCCCTGTTAATCCACTCACGACCAGCCAGTTCACCAAGCATATCCGTACCCTGTTGGTCAGTATTGGAGTGAATCCGGCGCAGTTCTTGGGGCATTCCTTCCGCATTGGTGCGGCATCCGCAGCGTCCAAACATGGAGTTCCGGCGCACATCATCAAGCACTTGGGGCGCTGGCGCTCAGGGTGCTTTGTCCGGTATATCCCGGAGCCTCTGGCAGAACTGGTCCAGGCATTTAGTACGTTGGCAGAGTAGCACGAGGCCATCCTTCCCTCACTGGTGGGTTTTTTGCCCCCTTTTCCAGGCATACCGACCTAGTGAGGCCAAGGCACACCTCAGGCCAGTTAGGTAGGGGGGGGTGGTGGTTGGGCGTCCTCCATTCGCTAGGTCCTGACCACAAGTGATAAGGCTGGCCACAGGTTAGCCTGGATTTGTGGGAGGGACCGTTACCTGTTTTAAGCGGTCCACTTCTCCCAGGCAGCACGTCGACATTCGGACATCCCCTGCCCACCCATGCCCATGTCTTCAGGCAGTCATCCAACTTTCACATCCAGGGTATGCCCCCTTTTCCAGGCATACCGACCTAGTGAGGCCAAGGCACACCTCAGGCCAGTTAGGTAGGGGGGGGTGGTGGTTGGGCGTCCTCCATTCGCTAGGTCCTGACCACAAGGGGTATATAGAATTTGACCCACACTGCCGCATCCGGCCCAAGACTTCAGGTAACACTGTGTTCTGAATTCTGGGGCCTCACACCCATCTACAACATTATCTGTACTCAGAGAGTTATCACTGTGTTACATAGGACTGCTAGTGATCTACTACAGTATTTGTTAAAAGGGGCGTGCCCGGGGTAGGTTGGGGCACCATTTTTGGCTTGCCCCGGGTGCAGGCAACCCACGCTACGCCACTGCTCTCCTATCCTGTGAGTGTGACTGCGACTGCGAGACACACTGACTGACCTGACTGACTTACTGAGGTGAGCGTCCGACCGACGAGGGGTCCTGGTCCGGTCGGTCCACTGAGTGAGTGACTGCGACTCTGTGTCTGTCCTGAGTGAATCCGGGCTCTGACCCGCCTGGTGGGAGCGCCGGTGAGATTGTGATAATAAGCCCAGACCAGACCAGTCAATACACCCTTTAGGTAAGTGACAAACTGCCCCCCCTCAGTCTTGGGCAAGTGACAAACTGCCCCCCCCCTCTCAATCTTAGGCAAGTGACAAACTTATCACTGCTACATCTACAATGAGCAACTACAACAAATGTAATGCCAAACTGCAGTTCCTTGTGATGCCTTAGATAGCTTCCACTGGACCCACACAGCCTGTGAGTCCAGTGGAAGCTATCCCAGGCATCACATAGAGGAACTGCAGTTTGGAATTACATTTGTTGTAGTTGCTCATTGTAGATGTAGCAGAGATGAGTTTGTCACTTGCCTAAGAATGAGGGGGGGGGCAGTTTGTCATTTGCCTAAGGGGGGGCCTCCCACTGTGCACATTAATCCTGGCTGATCGATCGCTGCTGCTCTCACATGAGAGATTTCCTAGGGACGGGCTGGTGGATGAGGGCAGCCAGCCGGTCCTGCCTATGGATCACCCAGTTTTCACTTAGCTATGCCCAGGCCCCATGCCAGGGGGTCCCTGATGTATTAACTGACCAATAACATGGAGATTCCAGTGCCAACTGCCTTGCTGGTGAACGATTGGCATATACTTCTGCTGTGGAGTAGGGGAGGCCCAAATTGAACTCTTGCACCAGGGCCCATGAGCCTATAGCTACGCCCCTGCTTTTCAGCTACTGCATTTAGCACTGATCACATGACCTGTGATGCCATCACAGGTCCTTCAGCTCTTGCAGGGCATTAGATTCAATTGTATTGCCATTCTGAGGATGGCAATAAAGTTGTATCTATCAGGTAGGCAGTACATTCAGGGCCTGGGACAAAACATCAGGGGCCCAGGCTCTGAATGTATTAACCTAGCAACGCCCCTGCCAATGGTGGTGGTCCCCGCTGTTGCTGCCTAATCCAAGATCTCTAATGTCGTTGGGGGTGAAGGTGACGATGATGACGTGTCGATGGACGTCAAGTGTGTGCCCACAAGAGAGGAAGAGGAGGGGAGTTCATAGGGAGAGACAGAGCAGCAGATAGGGAGGAGAAGGAGGAGAAGCAGGCAGAATTTGCAGTGCACAGGAGGCAAAAAGCAGACTGCAAATGTATCTGGAGCGAGCCATCCACCATGCACGGTCACATCTTGCGCTCCCAGGACGCCGGCACATGGCTCCGAAGTGTGGGCTTTTTTTAACGTGTCAGCTGCTGACAATAGTGTTGCCATCTGCAGCTTCTGCTGTCAACACATAAGTAGCGGTAAGCCCAACACTTACAGCCATGGCTCACCTTGCTGACGTTCAGCGGCGACACCACCTGCCCGTCAGACGTCTGATTTGTGAGAGTCCAATGAGCTTGAAATCCACCTTGTATATGCTTGATAGGCTGCTCCAGCAGAACATGCCTTTAACAACTACCTGTACGAACTCTGCAGCAGGACAGGTTCTAGGGAGCTTGGTTTCTTTTCACCGGTCCTGTGGCTGCTCATGCACGATGAATGCAGACTTCTGCGGCTACTTGATGAGATCACCAAACTGGTTAGTCGCAGACAGGGAGCCATCAGTGACATTGTACCTTACGCCTTCTTTCTGGAGCGTGCATTGCGTTGTGTCATTTATCAAGCCGGTGAGGAGCAGGAGCTGAAAGATGGGAAAGCCGCAATGCTGAATGAATTCCTAGGGGGGATACTCCATCTGAGACAAGTCAGCAGGAGTATGAAGAGGAGTCAGAGGAGAATGGTGGCTGGGGGGAGGAGGAAGAGCAAGAAGAGCAGGCTTTAAACTTTTCGGGGATCCCTGGTGTCCGTGGCTGGGAGAGGAGACCGAGGATGACATTCTCCTGGGTGATGAGCAGCAGTCAGGGCTCTCCACCGGTTCCAATTTAGTGCAAATGGGGGCCTTCATGCTCCAGTGTTTGAAGAGAGATCCCCGTATAAAAACATAAAGGCCCCTAGTACAAACACAAAATGGCGCACATGTTACCAGCATCACAGAGGGCTGTCAGAATGCAGCATTTCCAGGCCTTGCTGCGAGAGATGCTGCATTCTGCTGTTGCTGGCACTGGCAGAGGAATTTCCACCCACAGCGAAACAGGTGCGGGTACCAATCCTACTGCGCCTGCAAAAAGAGGGCAGTTTGAATATATGTTGTTCACTTCGGATATGAGATCATTCTTGCAGCCAACCAATCGACAGCCGCCCTCCAGTTTCAGCCTCAGGGAACACCTAGACTGATAGGTATCCGGCTACATCGGGTTAACGGCCGATGTGGACGCTCTGAGAAACGAGGAACCCCTTGACTACTGGGTGTGTGGGCTTGACCTGTGGCCAGAGCTGGCACAATTTGCCATGGAACTCTTGGCTTTCCCCTCGTCGAGTGTCCTGTCCGAAAGGACGTTCAGCACAGCAGGGGAAATTGTGACCAATAAGCGCACTCGTCTAGCTCACGACAGTGTGGACTACCCCAACATTTTTAAAAATGCTTTTTAGGTCAGGTGAATGTCTAATTTTTGGGATCTGTACTGGTCGACAGTTACATTTTTATCCTCTGACCGCCTAATGTACCTCCAGCCACAGAATCCAAAGTTCTTTGCTGTCAGGTGAATGCCTCCACATGTTAGCGAATATTTGATCGCGAACGCGCGTTTGCAAATTGTCCCGGATGTTCGTCCATAACTAGTGCCCAGACGGGCAGGCATTTATTTTGTATTGTTTATGTTTTGCTAGTGCAAAAATAAACCAAGAGTTTGGACCTGAAAAAAGGTTGTCTGTGAAGATATCTGTGAGTGTGACCCCTGAAAGAGAGCTACCCCTCACAATTGGTGGAGGATGCGGCAGCTTCTTGCTAAAAGGATACAACAGAAAGTAAAAGGCAAAGTGGTTGCTAGGGGCAATGACATCACACAAAAGAGCAGGTGCTGCTAAACTAAAAACCTGGTCATGCTAATCTGGACTCTTTTTTTCTCCCTGTGTTGCAAAGTTGTGTGGTGATTTAAAGGGACAGAAGCCCAGTGATAGACTGACCAGTGGAAATGGCTGCGGTCTGGTGGAACCCGTGGGAGAAATCCTGCGAGTTAGTGATTGGGGGAATCCCACTGGTGGTCATTCTAGACTCCCCCTAACAAGTGTCTCGGGTCCTGCCCAAAGTTCTGGACTTTCTAGCGAGGGGGCCAGAGACAAATGCTCTTGTATCACTGACCTTTGTGACAGATTTTGGCTCGGTACAGTGGGAGCTCTTGAAATACAAGACCCTGAGGGTAGAATTCATACTGGGCAAAGACTTTCCGTTATTTTGGCAGATATGGAGCAGCAAGAGTGCTTCAAGGTCTGCGGTTGGAGTTCTGGAGATAAAGATGTGTGCCGTTGCCAAGGGCAATCAACGGTAGCAACCTGAGGTGGAGAGCGGTTAGGCTCTCAGGAGTTTCTATATTTCCTGTCAATGTGTACAGAGTCCTAGAGTGTGCGGCTGGAGTGACCGTCCGGGAAAGGTCTGGACTCAAGGCTATGGCGTTTCCAGTAGCAACAGTTGCATCACGGAGTCTGCAGGTGATCGTGGCACCAGGAGCCAAGGGCAGGTTTCGAAAATAAGGGAGAAGGATGATGATCTCGGTAGAGATTTCCCTGGAATATCCTCGTCTCCCGAGACTGCCGAATCGGTGACATCAGTGGGTAAGAGCGTTACTGTTATTGATTGTGTGCCGGCTTCCTGCTGAGCCGGTAGGTGGTAAGACACCGAGATGAGAGACTGCTACAAAAATATGTGACAGTGTGAAAAAAGCAGTGTCTGAACAGGCGGGTAAGCCAGTTGAGGTTGCTCCCTCACAGGAGTCTGCCTAAATTGCCCATAACAAAAGCTAGTTTTGGGATGGCAAAACTCAGAGATCTAGCTTGGGTAAGAGGAAGCGTGATAGTGAAACCTGAGAGTGATAAAATGATAAATAAGCTCATGCATGAGGGAATGTTTGGGCCGCAATTTCCCGTTGTTCTGTGAGTTGTGGGTAAGAGGAATCACTTCTGCAGCCAGTGACGAAACTCCTGCAGAACTGGTACCCAACCCTTTAAGTGAAGTGACCATTAAAAACAATGGTGCCGATGAGGTGCAACGGGATTGTGCCAAGCTATCTGAAATGCATAATGACCATGGGGGTTTATGTGAAATGTATGTTGATGGTGACAACCCTTTACCTTTGCAAGTTGTGTTTGGAAAAGAAGTGCCCCCTGCTGGTAAAAAAGTAAAGGATGTAGAAATGCTGATAAATGTTGAGCACACCACTGGGGGAACCACTGTAGAAAAGGTACAGGAAAAGGTGGCAGTGCTAGAGGGTGTACCACACGTACCAGAGGAGGATGTGCAGTCTCCACAGTGTTCTATGGTTACTAAGGAAGTGTCCAATGTGGGTATTAGCTTATGTGTCCCCCTAGAGGTCAGGATTAATAATGACATGAGTGGTATATGTGAGGTATGTGCTGTGACTGATAGCAACTCAGAGAGTGAGGCTGCCAAGTCAAGGTCCTGTGAAATTAAGGTGGATACTAGTAGCGACCAGACATCAGTTGTACCTGACGAGATGAGAGTTAAGTGAGGAGAAGTCAGCATAGTGTCTGAGACCCATACCCAGTCAGTGGAAGGTGACCTGACATATCAGTACAGCTGCAAATATGAGGATGCTTTCTCTCTCTCCACACAGTCCCTAAATACGCTAGAGAAGGGACTGGCTGTCCTCACAGAGCAACTGAAGAAGGCTTCAGAGAAGTCAAAGGAGGAGACCCAGAAAGAGATGAGTGAACTGAAGGGTCTACTGCCTGATATCCAGGAGAAGAGTAAAGACTCCAGAAAAACACAAAGAACTACAGCAGACACCAACAAAGGGCTTGAAGAGTCCCTGAGGTGAACTCTCACAGGGTTGCCAAAAGAGAACGTGGGTACTCCTATGTCTGCCGATGCTCGAGAGAAGGAGAATAAGGCTATCTCTCTGGAAGGAGCCCTTGAGAAAGCGCCTAAGGAGCGAGGTAAATTTGAGAGGGAAGCATCTTAGAGCAGAATTGGAGGATATCATAAGCTCAAATGATGACCTCGTGAAAAACGGCCACGAGATAGAGAAGTACAAACCAAGACCTGTTGAGAATTGGTCTGGAAACAGTGACGTTGCGTTGCCAGCCGAAGCAGAGAAGATGGAAGAGGTTTCTGCTGACCGAATTAATGAGGCTGATAGGGGTGCAGAAGCCAAAAGACTCATGGTAGAGTGTAGCCAGGGCCTGGTCAGGAAAGACGTTTCCTCTGCCTACAAGGCCTTCCAAGTAGCCAGCAGATTTCTGAGGAAGAAATACGAGGAGATGGACGACCAGTATGCAGAACTTGTCTACTACTTTGGGCTGGCTCTCCTGAATCCTGCACGAAGGGAGAACAATCTCCTGGGTGAGCTTCTGGAGAAAATGCCAGAAGACAAAGAGTCTGTTAAAGACCCCGGGGTCCCCCAATGCCTCCTACCTCGGTGAGAAGAGGAGGAGGAGTTAAGAGGGCAAGTATATGATGCCATGTCCAAGAAAAAGACAAAGGCTGAAGAAGCTAAGGCCGGTGTGTTGGAGTAGATGTAGTCCTCAGATCCTGCAGAGGCCAAAGTTAAGGCGGAAGGAGCGGCTGCCGAAGTGAAAAAAGCCACTGAAGAAGCAGAAGACTCTGAATCTGCCCCCCAACCTGAGGAAACCCCTGCTGAAAAGGAGAAAAAAGTGAACCAGATGCATGTAAAAGAAGCATGCTCTGCTGAAGCAGCTATGCAAAACAAAGGGAGAGCGAGGTCAAAGAGTAGATAGAGAGGGTCTGCCCGTTACATGGACACTGGAGTCCTTTAGACACTATCTGTTAGGCAGAACAACAGTTTTGGTGAAAAACCAAACTCTGCTGGCCTGGCTATGGAAGAATAAAGGGAAAGGTGTGATGCGGATGCCCTGTCACAAGCATTCAGGTACTGCAAGTGTTCACCCACACAGGTGTGAACAGAGGGGGGAATATGTGGTGAGGTGCACAGTGCGGAAAGGTGTGCATATGCCACTCAGGTACCTCAGCTGGGTGGGATAACTAAAATCCAGAATGCAGTATTCTCAGCAGCATGTAGTTTGCTGAGACAATGTTGTTTAAAGGGACACTGACAGGCCTTCTGAGCATAATTAGCTCTTTATATGCCCCCCTAGGTCTTATAATAAGTTCCCAATTCATATAAGTATTATCCCTGTGTGCATTATAAAACGTTAAAAATAATCTTTATAATCACCTCTCCTTTCTGCCCAAGGGGCGTTCTTTGTGGCGCATTTGTGCCCAGCCGCGTCCCAACTGCCGGGTCCTTAGACACGCCCATCTCATTAGTATTCACTTGGCGCAATGTGATCCCGGCGAGCGAGGGTGCCGGGCGCATGTGCATGATCTCCGAATGTCGGGGACTGAGAAATACCGCCCAGCGAAGTGAATACTAATGAGATGGGCGTGTCTAAGGACCCGGCAGTTGGGACGCGGCTGGGCACAAATGCGTCGCAAAGAACGCCCCTTGGGCAGAAAGGAGAGGTGATTATAAAGATTATTTTTAACGTTTTATAATGCACACAGGGATAATACTTATATGAATTGGGAACTTATTATAAGACCTAGGGGGGCATATAAAGAGCTAACTATGCTCAGAAGGCCTGTCAGTGTCCCTTTAAGGTGTGTTCTGGGCTGGATTTTAGTTGGATTGACAGATAGGTCTGTTAGTGGAATCTGCCAATCCACACCCTTTCAGTAAGGGTGTTCCCTTTGACCTGAGGGGATCACAGGTAAAGCCTGCTCTGATCAGGCTGGCATAAAGCACCTCCCAGTGTGTCAGTCTGGGGAGAGCGTTATCTTGGAACAGAGACCTGCAGAGGTTCTGAGTGTTCTCAGCCACTTTTTAGGGGACAGCCTGAAGTTTGGGGGACGCAGTGACGGAATAAGGAACAAGGATCACAATGGCAGAGTTGGGAGGACTGCTGGACCACAATCCCCAATGGTACTCGTATTGGCACAGCCTGGCGGCTGGTGGATGTTTAGCTAAGAAAGACAAATCCTGTAGGTGAGTCAGACATTCCGTTGATGTATTAGGTAGTGCCCAGACAGGCAGGCGTTTATTTTTTATCGTTTATGTTTTGCTGGTGCAAAAATTAAGCACGAGTTTGGACCTGGAAACCGGTTGTCTGTGAAGATAATATCTGTGAGCATGACCCTGAAAGAAAGCTACCCCTCACAATATATATATAAAATCAGGGAAAAAAACGGGCAGCACTCCAAAAAATAAAATGAAAAAAGAAATGTATTCACCCATTAGGCAGTGCGACGTTTCGGCTCAGTGCTAGAGCCTTCCTCAAGCAATGTGTTAAGACAAAGTGCTCAGTATATATAGCAAACGCAATCATGTGCCAAATTACAGTCAAGTATCAAACAATCATAAAAATAAACAATAACATATAATAAATATACCAACATGATATATATCTGATGTGAAATTGATTATAGTACATGATAAAAATCTATTTTATGTGCAAAAAAACTGTTAAAACAACCATTCTCAATGCAAATACATAAATTATTATAAATAACATGATTGTGTGCCAGGTGTACTCAATTAAATAAAGTGACAAGTGCTTACTGCATGATGTATCGAACGGAGAAGAGAGGGAGGAGAAACCAGGAGTATGGCGGCGTCCAGTAACCCATCGCCTGCTTCAGCGTGCCCCATGCGGCAGTGCATATGTCAGAATGACATATGCTGCTTTCATCATAACAATATGACAGGCGTGTCTATGCGTCTGCGCCCTATCTTCTAGATGTCCAGGCGGCCATATTGAATAAGGGAATATCGCATGAACCATCTAGCGCATGCGTGTCGCACATCATAATGACTGAATCAAACAGGCCAGTGAGTCCCAATACAGAGCTCTATTAGCGAGCTCCCTGCAACTAAAGTGGGGGGATGGCTGTATGGGACCAGATGAGCGCATCCACATCCTGAACAGACGTGGATCCCTCCTCTGTGGGCATGGACTAAACACAAGCCCGCACGTCAATGCAGGGTCATGTCACATCCACGTCCTAATCCTATATATCACCATCAATTCAGAGGGTTCTCCTCCATAAGGTCTCACCATCAATGAATGAATAAATGCATAACTGTCAAAAAAAATTACATAAACCATTTGCATATTGTCATGGTAACCGGACGCAAACTCTTGAATCAACCTCTGTCTTCTACTCGCTGATCTCCGTGTTACATCAACTGCAATGTAAAAATGCAAAATTAAACTCAAATAATATATGGATTAAAAATGAATACAGAATATATTATATAATTTGTTGTTCAATCTCTTTTATTAAGTACAAGAGTAAATTATCGGATCAAAGGTATAAAACCACAGTACAAAACAATATACCAAATCTGCCATTTACAGCACCAGGATACTGAAGTGGTTAACCACTTAAGGACCTCAGGTTTATACCCCCCTAGTGACCAGGCCCTTTTTTCCAAATCGGCACTCCACAACTTTAGCGGTTTATTGCTCGGTCATGCAACTTACCACCCAAATTAATTTTACCTCCTTTTCTTCTCACTAATAGAGCTTTCATTTGGTGGTGACATTTTTACTTTTTTTTGTTATTAATCGAAATTTAACGATTTTTTTGCAAAAAAATGACATTTTTCACTTTCAGTTGTAAAATTTTGCAAAAAAACGACATCCTTATATAAATTTTTCTCAAAATTTATTGTTCTACATGTCTTTGATAAAAAAAAATGTTTGGGTAAAAAAAAAATGGTTTGGGTAAAAGTTATAGCATTTACAAACTATGGTACAAAAATGTGAATTTCCGCTTTTTAAAGCAGCTCTGACTTTCTGAGCACCTGTCATGTTTCCTGAGGTTCTACAAAGGCCAGACAGTACAAACAACCCACAAATGACCCCATTTCGGAAAGTAGACACCCTAAGGTATTCGCTGATGGGCATAGTGAGTTCATAGAACTTTTTATTTTTTGTCACAAGTTAGCGGAAAAAGATGATTTTTTTTTCTTTTCTTACAAAGTCTCATATTCCATTAACTTGTGACAAAAAATAAAAACTTCCATGAACTCACTATGCCCATCACGAAATACCTTGGGGTGTCTTCTTTCCAAAATGGGGTCACTTGTGGGGTAGTTATACTGCCCTGGCATTTTAGGGGCCCAAATGCGTGCGAAGTAGTTTGAAATCAAAATCTGTAAAAACATGGGTATATGTAAAATGACACCCCAAAACACATTGCCCAACTTCTCCTGAGTATGGCGATACCACATGTGTGACACTTTTTTGCAGCCTAGGTGGGCAAAGGGGCCCACATTCCAAAGAGCACCTTTAGGATTTCACCGGCCATTTTTTACAGATTCTGATTTCAAACTACTTACCACACATTAGGGCCCCTAGAATGCCAGGGCAGTATAACTACCCCACAAGTGACCCCATTTTGGAAAGAAGACACCCCAAGGTATTCCGTGAGGGGCATGGCGAGTTCCTAGAATTTTTTATTTTTTGTCACAAGTTAGCGGAAAATGATGATTTTCTTTTTCTCACAAAGTCTCATATTCCACTAACTTGTGACAAAAAATAAAAACTTCCATGAACTCACTATGCCCATCACGAAATACCCGGGGGTGTCTTCTTTCCAAAATGGGGTCACTTGTGGGGTAGTTATACTGCCCTGGCATTTAGGGGCCCGAATGCGTGAGAAGTAGTTTGAAATCAATATCTGTAAAAAATGGCCGGTGAAATCCAAAAGGTGCTCTTTGGAATGTGGGCCCCTTTGCCCACCTAGGCTGCAAAAAAGTGTCACACATCTGGTATTTCCGTACTCAGGAGAAGTTGGGCAATGTGTTTTGGGGTGTCATTTTACATATACCCATGCTGGGTGAGATAAATATCTCGGTCAAATGCCAACTTTGTATAAAAAAATTGGAAAAGTTGTCTTTTGCCAAGATATTTCTCTCACCCAGCATGGGTATATGTAAAAAGACACCCCAAAACACATTGCCCAACTTCTCCTGAGTACGGTAATACCACATGTGTGACACTTTTTTGCAGCCTAGGTGGGCAAAGGGGCCCACATTCCAAAGAGCACCTTTCGGATTTCACCGGCCATTTTTTACAGATTTTAATTTCAAACCACTTCTCACGCATTCGGGCCCCTAAAATGCCAGGGCAGTATAACTACCCCACAAGTGACCCCATTTTGGAAGTAGACACCCTAAGGTATTTCGTGATGGGCATAGTGAGTTCATGGAAGTTTTTATTTTTTGTCACAAATTAGTGGAATATGAGACTTTGTAAGAAAAAAAAAACAATAAAAAATTTGAGGAACTCGCCATGCCCCTCACGGAATACCTTGGGGTGTCTTCTTTCCAAAATGGCGTCACTTGTGGGGTTGTTATACTGCCCTGGCATTCTAGGGGCCCTAATGTGTGGTAAGTAGGTAAATGACCTGTGAAATCCTAAAGGTGCTCTTTGGAATGTGGGCCCCTTTGCCCACCTAGGCTGCAAAAAAGTGTCACACATGTGGTATCTCCGTATTCAGGAGAAGTTGGGCAATGTGTTTTGGGGTGTCTTTTTATATATACTCATGCTGGGTGAGAGAAATATTTCGGCAAAAGACAACTTTTCCCATTTTTTATACAAAGTTGGCATTTGACCAAGATATTTATGTCACCCAGCATGGGTATATGTAAAATGACACCCCAAAACACATTGCCCAACTTCTCCTGAGTACGGCGATACCACATGTGTGACACTTTTTTGCAGCCTAGATGCGCAAAGGGGCCCACATTCCTTTTATGAGGGCATTTTTAGACATTTGGATCCCAGACTTCTTCTCACGCTTTTTGGCCCCTAAAATGCCAGGGCAGTATAAATACCCCACATGTGACCCCATTTTGGAAAGAAGACACCCCAAGGTATTCAATGAGGGGCATGGCGAGTTCATAGAATTTTTTTTTTTTTTGGCACAAGTTAGCGGAAATTTATATTTTTTTTTTTCTCACAAAGTCTCCCTTTCCACTAACTTGGGACAAAAATTTCAATCTTTCATGGACTCAATATGCCCCTCACGGAATACCTTGGGGTGTCTTCTTTCCGAAATGGGGTCACATGTGGGGTATTTATACTGCCCTGGCATTGTAGGTGCCCTAAAGCGTGAGAAGAAGTCTGGAATATAAATGCCTAAAATTTTTTACGCATTTGGATTCCGTGAGGGGTATGGTGAGTTCATGTGAGATTTAATTTTTTGACACAAGTTAGTGGAATATGAGACTTTGTAAGAAAACAAAAAAAATTTCCTCTAACTTGGGCCAAAAAAATGTGTGAATGGAGCCTTACAGGGGGGTGATCAATGACAGGGGGGTGATCAGAGAGTCTATATGGGGTGATCACCCCCCTGTCATTGATCACCCCCCTATAAGGCTCCATTCAGATGGGATCCGTGGATCCTTAAAAAAACATACGGACATCTGAATGGAGCCTTACAGGGGGGTGATCAATGACAGGGGGGTGATCAATGACAGCGGGGTGATCAGGGAGTCTATATGGGAAATCAATTAGAAATGAATGGGCGGCACTGCGCTTCAGTCGCGGTCCAGGTGCACGGTCAAAAGGTAGATACCTCGATACTTGACAAAGACACAGATTAGTGTCGAAACGCGCGTCACATATGGGTGACGAATAAAGAAACCTTTCTTTCATCACTGGAATTACGGAGTGCTGGTCTTTCTATTACAGGAGTCTATATGGGGTGATCACCCCCCTGTCATTGATCACCCCCCTATAAGGCTCCCTTCAAATGTCCGTATGTGTTTTGCGGATCCGATCCATGTATCCGTGGATCCGTAAAAAACATACGGACATCTGAATGCAGCCTTACAGGGGGGTGATCAATGACAGGGGGGTGATCAGGGAGTCTGTCTGGGGTGATCACCCCCCTGTCATTGATCACCCCCCTATAAGGCTCCATTCAGATGTCCGTATGTGTTTTGCGGATCCGATCCATGTATCCGTGGATCCCGTAAAAAACATACGGACATCTGAATGCAGCCTTACAGGGGATGATCAATGACAGGGGGGTGATCAATGACAGGGGGGTGATCAGGGAGTCTATATGGGGTGATCACCCACCTGTCATTGATCACCCCCCTATAAGGCTCCATTCAGATGTCCGTATGTGTTTTGAGGATCCGATCCATGTATCCGTGGATTCGTAAAAAACATGCGGACATCTGAATGCAGCCTTACAGGGGGGTGATCAGGGCGTCTATATGGGGTGATCACCCCCCTGTCATTGATCACCCCCCTATAAAGCTCCATTCAGATGTCCGTATGTGTTTTGCGGATCCGATCCATGTATCCGTGGATCCGTAAAAAACATACGCACATCTGAATGCAGCCTTACAGGGGGTTGATCAATGACAGGGGGGTGATCAATGACAGGGGGGTGATCAGGGAGTCTATATGGGGGGATCACCCCCCTGTAAGGCTCCATTCAGACGTCTGTATGTGTTTTGCGGATCCAATCCATGTATCCGTGGATCCGTAAAAAACATACGCACATCTGAATGCAGCCTTACAGGGGAGTGATCAATGACAGGGGGGTGATCAATGACAGGGGGGTGATCAGGGAGTCTATATGGGGTGATCACCCCCGTCATTGATCACCCCCCTGTAAGGCTCCATTCAGACGTCCGTATGCGTTTTGCGGATCTGATCCATGTATCAGCGGATCCGTAAAAATCATACGGACGTCTGAATGGAGCCTTACAAGGGGGTGATCAATGACAGGGGGGTGATCAATGACAGGGGGTGATCAGGGAGTCTATATGGGGTGATCAGGGGTGATCAGCGGTTAATAAGAGGTTAATAAGTGACAGGGGGGTGTAGTGTAGTGTAGTGGTGTTTGGTGCTACATATTACTGAGCTACCTGTGTCCTCTGGTGGTTGATCCAAACAAAAGGGACCACCAGAGGACCAGGTAGCAGGTATATTAGACGCTGTTATCAAAACAGCGTCTAATATACCTGTTAGGGGTTAAAAAAATCGCATCTCCAGCCTGCCAGCGAACGATCGCCGCTGGCAGGCTGGAGATCCACTCGCTTACCTTCCAATCCTGTGAACGCGCGCGCCTGTGTGCGCGCGTTCACAGGAAATCTCGGCTCACGCAAGATGACGCCAATCGGCGTTAGTGTGACCTGGGAGAGCCGCCGCGATGACGCCTTTCGGCGTTAGCGTGGCGGCAAGTGGTTAAGTACATAGCAAATGTAGGTGGTCTACAAGCAAAGTGACGCATTCGCAAATAGATTTAAATCTACTCTAAAAGGGAGCAAAAACATCTAACACCATACACACATACACACACAGACAAACAGAAACAAAGGGGACAAAAAGGGGAGTGCCATAACCCATCAGCATAGGTAGTATTAAGCATTACTAGAGATGGTATTCAACCACATAAGGTAAGACTCAGATCCTTTAAAAAGCAACCAAGGGGACCATATCTTAAGGTATTTTGCGTCCTGGCCATCATCCTCAGCAATAAGTTCCTCCATTCTATGTATCTTTTCAAATGTGTTAAGCCACTCCTCGAAGCCCGGTGTCACCGTAGATTTCCAATGGCGAGGGATAACCAGGCGAGCAGCCTGTACAAAAAATCTGAGGAGACCCTTCTTCAGGGAGGAGATGGGGCCAGGGAACATTGACAACAACGCGCCGTCCGGTGTCCACCTAGTGGTATTACCACTGACCAGCCCATACAGCTCATATAATTTGTCCATCACAGACAACCACAAAAATACGCAAGATAGGCGGTCTAGACTGACTGTCCATCACAGACAACCACAAAAATACGCAAGATAGGCGGTCTAGACTGACGCAGAACAAGGGCAAGCTAACCCCTCATGTCAACACTCCAATCTATAGTCAATATTCAGACCATGCGGTTTCAAAGAATTTAGTAAATGGATCCACTGCAATTCTCTTTTCTTGAATAGATTAGATCTGTTGCCCCCTCTCCTGGGCATTGGTACATAATCGACAATACACCACTTTATATGCCTTTCTGCATGTTTAAGCTCGGTAAAATGCTTTGAAACCGGTAATTCAAGCGGTTTCTTTCTAATGGTGTATCGATGATTGTTAAATCGCGTCTTGAAGTCGGTGGTGGTCTCACCGGCATACAGGTGAAACTCGAAAAATTTGAATATTGTGCAAGAGTCCATTTATTTCAGTAATACAAATTAAAAGGAATTGCATTAATGCAGCTTAAAATTAGAATTTCATGAAAAGGTTTAATATTCTAGGCTCAAAGTGTCACACTCTAGTCAGCTAATTAATCCATACCCCCTGAGCAAAGAGTACCTCAAAATTGTGGCTTTGGGGTTTCATAAGCTGTAAGCGATAATCATCCAAATTATAACAAATATAGGCTTGAAATATCTCGCTTTGCATTTAATGAGTAAGATGTTAGTTTCACCTTTTAAGTTGCATTACCGAAATAAATGAACTTTGCACAATATTCTAATTTTTTGAGTTTCACCTGTATATTAAATTGCACGGACATGTGAGCACATAAATTACAAAACTGGAATCGCAGGTCAGATGATGTTGAATCTGATATGCGATGCCAGATGTTGGATGCACAAAAGTTTTACCCTTCATAATATACTTGCAGTAAAGTACTTTCCTTTTGTCCCAATACTTCTGCCAATTGGTTTGAACTTGAATTTGATTTGTTTTCTTTTTTTCGTTCAATCAAGTTAAAAGTATGGTTCCATAATAGGGAGCGAATTGACCATGCACAGACAAGTGTTTTTTCTCTGGATATGCTCAATCTTTTTTCCAAGAGCAACTTCAATCCTGTGGTTAATGAACCGGCGATTGAGGCATACATGGGTGTGCAGGACCAGTGTGGCTCTTGGATTCCAGGCACAACATCCTTAACATCTCACCTGGGACATTGAATAGGTTCTGGGGATCTTGGGCGGTGCAGCGGAACAGGCAGTAGCAGTGGAAAAGGAGGAGTCAGGAGGATGGAGGAGAAGAAGAGGCTGGCCTGCATGCAATTCATGGCGGTAACACCAAATCCAAATGGGAGCCACAGGTTACATGCTTGATGGCCGTCAGAAGGTTCACCCAGTGGGCAATAAAAGTTATGTACCTTCCCTGTCCGTGTTTGCTAGACCACGTGTCTGTAATCAGATGTATCTTGGCACTGACACTGTGTGCTAGAGATACATTCACTTGCCGTTGAACGTGGCCATATAGCTCTGGGATGCCCCTCTGGGAGAAATATTTCCTTCCGGGGACCTTCCATTGCGGTGTGCCAATGGCCACAAATTTTCTAAAGGCCTCAGAGTCCACCAGTTGGCGGGCTAGCAGTTCCGACAAGCCAGCAGTCGGCCGTTGGGCAAGAGGATTATCCGACATCATCATCTCTTTATGCTCGAACATTTGTGCCACGGAAGCCTGTTTATGCCAGATGAACGCGACGATAGCATGGTGGAAGGTGGAGTGGAGGACAAATGGGAGGAGAGAGGAGAAGGAGAAGAGGCAGGACGTGGAGCGCCGGGAGTGTGGCTTTGTGGGTTCTGACAGCGTTGCTCCCACTGGGCTCAGTGATGGGAGGCTAGGTGTCTTCTTAAGACGGTCGTCCCTATGTAAGTGTTAGGCTTACCGCGACTTATGCGTTGACAGCACAGGCTGCAGATGGCAACACTATTGTCAGCAGCTGACACGTTAAAAAATGCCCACACTGCAGAGCCATGTGCCAGCATCCTGGAAGCGCCAGAAGTGACCGTGCATAGTGTATCACTAGCTCCAAATAAATTTGTAGTCTGCTTTTTGCCTCCTGTGCCCTGTGAGTTCTGCCTGCTTCTCCTCCTTCTCCTCCCTATCTGCTTCTCCGTCTCTCCCTCTGAACTCCCCTCCTCTTCCTCTCTTGTGGGCACCCACGTGACGTCCATCGAGATGTCATCATCGTCACCTTCACCACCATTGACATTTGAGATCTCGGAGTACGCAGCAACAGTGGGGACCTCCCTCCTTGGGCTGATCTGGGTACTGTCATCAGACCGCTGGGTGGCGGCCTTTGCTACCTCCTCTTCCTCATCCGATGTCAAGAATGGCTGCGCATCGGTAAGATCTTGGAATTGATGTGAAAATAATTCCTCTGACTAAAGGAGAGGGGGTATGGTGGTGGTGGTAGTAGTGGTGGATTTGGGGGTGCACACAACTAAGAGTGAGAAGGGTGCAGATATAGAGAATGAGTAGGGTGCAGAAGCAGAAGGGTGAATGAGCCACTCAACTAACTCTGGTGTGCCTTTTGATCTAATTGCACACGCCTTCTCCAACTTCCCACTTAGGCTCCAGCCTGGTGACCTGCCCGACCCCTACCACCCCTGCGGAACAGCCTGCCTCTTCCTCTGCCTGTCATTTTCAAAATGACACTGTACCTAAGTCCCTAGAGAAGAGCAGTATTTGTGGAAGCAGGTATCTCGCAGACCTCTGTCAATATTTGGTGGACGCAGATATATCGCACCCCTTAATCAGTCTTTTGTGGAAGCAGGTATAACACACCCCTCAATCAGTTTTTTTGTCGGGCAACTGGTACCGTATATCACACCCATTGCATTTAGTTGTTCCAATAGCGTTTGTCCCTCTATATAGCTGCAGTATCGCAGCAGATCCGCACACAACTGCTGCATACTTCAAATGCACTATATAGAAAGTAAATTATAGGTATATCACACCCCTGCCTCAAACAGTTTTTTGTGGGGCAACTGGTATATCACACCCATAGCAATTAGTTGTTCCAATAGCTTTTGTCCCTCTTTATAGCTGCGGTATCGCAGTAGAACCGCACACAACTTCCGCATAGTTCCAATGGACTATATAGAAAGTATATTATAGGTATATCACACCACTTCCTCAATCAGTTTTTTGGGGAGGCAACTACTATATCATACCCATTGCAATTAGTTGTTCCAATAACGTTTGTCCCTCTATATAGCTGCGGTATCACAGCTATTATTGGTATATCACACCCCTGCCTCAATCTGATTTTTTGGGGAGCAACAGGTATATTACACCCGTTGCAATTAGTTGTTCCAAAAGCTTTTGTCCCTCTATATAGCTGTGGTATCGCAGCAGAACAGCACACAACTGCTGCACAATACAAATGCACTATATATAAAGTATATTATAGGTATATCACACCCCTGCCTCAATCAGTTTTTTTGGGAGGTAAATGGTATATCACATCCATTGCAATTAGTTGTTCCAATAGCGTTTGTCCCTCTTTATAGCTGCGGTATCAGAGTAGAACCGCACACACAACTGTTGCATAGTTCAAATGGACTATATAGAAAGTATATTATAGGTATATCACACCACTTCCTCAATCAGTTTTTTTTTTGGGGCGGGGGCCTTTTTTACACCCACTGAGAGGGACGACAAACTGAACTACTACAGAAACATCCTATGTAGCCAGTTGTCCGCTGCCTATCTGCGCCATCGTCCATCCTCTCACAGATCTGACTGGTGGGGGCCCTCTGCACTCATGTTCCACTGCCATGGCTGCTGTGGAGGGGTGGGGTGGCAGAAGCAGTACCAGCTCCATCAGCAGCAGCAGCCTGAGTCTATAGTCGCTGATGAATAGCTTTCTTCACCCACATAGTGAAAAAACTACTCCTCAGCAGCAGCAGGTAGACCTTGAGCAGGACCTGAACCAGAAGGTGGCATACTTAGACAGCACCCTGCCAACCCACATTGAAGATCTACTGGACTACTAGGCAGCCAAACTGGATTTTTGGCCGCAACTAGCAGAGTTTGCCCTGGAAAAGCTGTCCTGCCCGGCCAGTAGCGTGGCATCAGAGAGGGTGTTTAGTGCGACAGGGGGCCATAGTAACCCCAAGGAGAACTCGCCTGTCCACCCTAAATGTGGAGAGACTGACCTTTGTCAAGATAAATCAGGCGTGGATCAGCCAGGATTTCCACCCACCAATGCTTGATGCATCAGACTAGATCATACATGGTGCCACACCAACACTTTGACAAAAGAGACCGGTTTCTTCTGGCTACCTGCCTCAGCTACTATTCTGATGCTGCCACCTGCCTGATGCCAAACATCTAATGCCAAGTGCTCCTTCTTTTACCCTTGTCAGCAGGTACTGGTATTGCCACCCACCGCCCCACTCTGTCACCAGGTCACTTTGAGGTCTCCTGATGCTGGTGCTGCCATCTCCACACTATGTCACCTTGCCTCTCTGTGGTATCCTGATGCTGCTGCTGCCATCTCCACACTATGTCACCTTGCCAATCTGTGGTATCCTGATGCTGCTGCTGCCATCTCCACATTATTTCACCTTGCCACTCTGTGGTATCCTAATGCTACTTCTGCTGCCATATCCACACTATGTCACCTTGCCACTCTGTGGTATGCTGCTGCTGTCATCTCCATGCTATGTCTCCTTTTATACTCTGTTTTATCCTGATGCTGCTGATGCTGTAATATCCACATTATTACAAAAGTAGATTACACAAGAGAATGGCGTGAAGCCGCAGTAAAGGCCCCTCAAAAGAGCTTAACTCAGAAACTAATAGAGAACCTACAAAAGAACACTGATTGCTGATGAATAGGGATGAGAGAACCCGAACCGTCTTCGTGACACGGACCCGAACCCGAACATTTTCGTAAAAGTCTTGGTTCGGGTTCGGTGTTCGGCGCTTTCTTGGCGCTTTTTGAAAGGCTGCAAAGCAGCCAATCAACAAGCGTCATACTACTTGCCCCAAGAGGCCATCACAGCCTTGCCTACTATTGGTATGGCTGTGATTGGCCAGTGCAGCATGTGACCCAGCCTCTATATAAGCTTGGGTCACGTAGCGCTGCACGTCACTCTGCTGATTCAAGCATAGGGAGAGGTTGCAGCTGCGACGATAGGGCGAGATTAGGCAGATTAACTCCTCCAAAAGACTTCATTCTGTGATCGATCTGCAGCTGTGGATCATTGAAGTGCTAATATCGACTTGCTCACTTTTTTGAGGCTGCCCAGAGCGTTTTTAGATCACTTTTTTCTGGGGTGATCGGCGGCAAATTTGTGGCTTGTGGTGCGCCAGCACAAGCTATCACCAAGTGTATTTAACCATCAATAGTGTGGTTATTTTGTGCTATATCCTACATCAGCTGCAGGCTGAGCCTGTGTCACCCAAGTGCATTTAATCATCAATAGTGTGGTTATTTTTTGCTATATCCTACATCAGCTGCAGGCTGAGCCTGTGTCACCGAAGTGCATTTAACCATCAACAGTCTGGTTATTTTTTGCCCATATACTACATCAGCTGCAGGCTGAGCCTGTGTCACCGAAGTGCATTTAACCATCAACAGTCTGGTTATTTTTTGGCCATATACTACATCTGGTGTAGGCTGAGCCTGTGTCACCCAAGTGCATTTAACCATCAATAGTGTGGTTATTTTTTGGCCATATACTACATCAGGGGCAAGTTGAGCCTGTCACCCAGCGCCTAAAAAATAGACCTGACATTTCTATTCAACCAAATTTGTACTGTTTTAGCTGGTCAAGTTATTTGTAGTGACCGTCAAAGCACACTTTTTGTTCTGGGTTGAAAAACTATTCCCAAATTTGCCATTCTCAAAATAACTAGTTTCTGCTATATGAGGCCTACTTGAAATCTATCCCAAAAAGGATATCTTACATTGAAGGTGCTGATAGTGTCATTCAGAAAAACCTAACACACACGCTATTGTGCAGATACAAGTCTAATTCTGTGATTAAACCTATACCTGTCACACAGCGCAAAAAAAAACAGGCCTCACATTTCTATTCAACCAAATCTGTAATGTTTTAGCTGGTCAAGTTATTTGTAGTGACCGTAAAAGCACACTTTTTGTTCTGGGTTGAAAAACTATTCCCAAATTTGCCATTCTCAAAATAACTAGTTTCTGCTATATGAGGCCTACTTGAAATCTATCCTAAAAAGGATATCTTACATTGAAGGTGCTGATAGTGTCATTCAGAAAAACCTAACACACACGCTACCGTGCAGATACAAGTCTAATTCTGTGATTAAACCTATACCTGTCACACAGCGCAAAAAAAAAACAGGCCTCACATTTCTATTCAACCAAATCTGTACTGTTTTAGCTGGTCAAATTATTTGTAGTGACCGTAAAAGCACACTTTTTGTTCTGGGTTGAAAAACTATTCCCAAATTTGCCATTCTCAAAATAACTAGTTTCTGCTATATGAGGCCTACTTGAAATCTATCCCAAAAAGGATATCTTACATTGAAGGTGCTGATAGTGTCATTCAGAAAAACTTAACACACACGCTACCATGCAGATACAAGTCTAATTCTGTGATTAAACCTATACCTGTCACACAGCGCAAAAAAAAACAGGCCTCACATTTCTATTCAACCAAATCTGTACTGTTTTAGCTGGTCAAGTTATTTGTAGTGACCGTAAAAGCACACTTTTTGTTCTGGGTTGAAAAACTATTCCCAAATTTGCCATTCTCAAAATTGTGGTGAACGGGAACAATGAGGAAAACATCTAATAAGGGACGCGGACGCGGACGTGGACATGGTCGTGGTGGTGTTAGTGGACCCTCTGGTGCTGAGAGAGGACGTGGCCGTTCTGCCACAGCCACACTTCCTAGTGAACCAACTACCTCAGGTCCCAGTAGCCAGCAGAATTTACAGCGATATTTGGTGGGGCCCAATGCCGTTCTAAGGATGGTAAGGCCTGAGCAGGTACAGGCATTAGTCAATTGGGTGGCCGACAGTGGATCCAGCACGTTCACATTATCTCCCACCCAGTCTTCTGCAGAAAGCGCACAGATGGCGCATGAAAACCAAGCCCATCGGTCTGTCACATCACCCCCATGGATATCAGGGAAACTGTCTGAGCCACAAGTTATGCAGCAGTCTCTTATGCTGTTTGAAGACTCTGCTGCCAGGGTTTCCCAAGGGCTTCCACCTAGCCCTTCCCCAGGGGTGGAAGAGATAGAATGCACTAACGCACAACAACTTATGTTTCCTGATGATGAGGACATGGCAATACCACCTCAGCACGTCTCTGATGATGACGAAACACAGGTGCCAACTGCTGCGTCTTTCTGCAGTGTGCAGACTGAACAGGAGGTCAGGGATCAAGACTGGGTGGAAGACGATGCAGGGGACGATGAGGTCCTAGACCCCACATGAAATGAAGGTCGTGCCACTGACTTTCACAGTTCGGAGGAAGAGGCAGTGGTGAGACCGAGCCAACAGCGTAGCAAAAGAGGGAGCAGTGGGCAAAATCAGAACACCCCCCGCCAAGAGACACCGCCTGCTACTGACCGCCGCCATCTGGGACCGAGCACCCCAAAGGCAGCTTCAAGGAGTTCCCTGGCATGGCACTTCTTCAAAAAATGTGCTGACGACAAGACCCGAGTGGTTTGCACGCTGTGCCATCAGAGCCTGAAGCGAGGCATTAACGTTCTGAACCTTAGCACAACCTGCATGACCAGGCACCTGCATGCAAAGCATGAACTGCAGTGGAGTAAACACCTTAAAAACAAGGAAGTCACTCAGGCTCTCCCTGCTACCTCTTCTGCTGCTGCCGCCTCGGCCTCTTCTGCTGCTGCTGCCGCCGCCTCGGACTCTTCCTCCGCCTCTGGAGGAACGTTGGCACCTGCCGCCCAGCAAACATGGGATGTACCACCAACACCACCACCTGCGTCACCAAGCATCTCAACCATGTCACACGGCAGCGTTCAGCTCTCCATCTCACAAACATTTGAGAGAAAGCGTAAATTCCCACCTAGCCACCCTCGATCCCTGGCCCTGAATGCCAGCATTTCTAAACTACTGGCCTATGAAATGCTGTCATTCAGGCTGGTGGACACACACAGCTTCAAACAGCTCATGTCGCTTGCTGTCCCACAGTATGTTGTTCCCAGTCGCCACTACTTCTCCAAGAGAGCCGTGCCTTCCCTGCACAAACAAGTGTCCGATAAAATCAAGTGTGCACTGCGCAACGCCATCTGTGGCAAGGTCCACCTAACCACAGATACGTGGACCAGTAAGCACGGCCAGGGACGCTATATCTCCCTAACTGCACACTGGGTAAATGTAGTGGCGGCTGGGCCCCAGGCGGAGAGCTGTTTGGCGCACGTCCTTCCGCCGCCAAGGATCGCAGGGCAACATTCTTTGCCTCCTGTCTCCTCCTCCTCCTACTCAGCTTCCTCCTCCTCTTCTTCCACCTGATCATCCAGTCAGCCACACACCTTCACCACCAACTTCAGCACAGCCCGGGGTAAACGTCAGCAGGCCGTTCTGAAACTCATATGTTTGGGGGACAGGCCCCACACCGCACAGGAGTTGTGGGGGGGTATAGAACAACAGACCGATGAGTGGTTGCTGCCGGTGAGCCTCAAGCCCGGCCTGGTGGTGTGCGATAATGGGCGAAATCTCGTTGCAGCTCTGGGACTAGCCGGTTTGACGCACATCCCTTGCCTGGCGCATGTGCTGAATTTGGTGGTGCAGAAGTTCATTCGCAACTACCCCGACATGTCAGAGCTGCTGCATAAAGTGCGGGCCGTCTGTTCGCGCTTCCGGCGTTCACACCCTGCCGCTGCTCGCCTGTCTGCGCTACAGCGTAACTTCGGCCTTCCCGCTCACCGCCTCATATGCGACGTGCCAACCAGGTGGAACTCCACCTTGCATATGCTGGACAGACTGTGCGAGCAGCAGCAGGCCATAGTGGAGTTTCAGCTGCAGCACGCACCGGTCAGTCGCACTGCGGATCAGACACACTTCACCACCAATGACTGGCCTCCATGCGAGACCTGTGTGCCCTGTTGCGTTGTTTCGAGTACTCCACCAACATGGCCAGTGGCGATGACGCCGTTATCAGCGTTACAATACCACTTCTATGTCTCCTTGAGAAAACACTTAGGGCGATGATGGAAGAGGAGGTGGCCCAGGAGGAAGAGGAGGAAGAGGGGTCATTTTTAGCACTTTCAGGCCAGTCTCTTCGAAGTGACTCAGAGGGAGGTTTTTTGCAACACCAGAGGCCAGGTACAAATGTGGCCAGACAGGGCCCACTACTGGAGGACGAGGAGGACGAGGATGAGGAGGAGGTGGATGAGGATGAAGCATGTTCACAGCGGGGTGGCACCCAAAGCAGCTCGGGCCCATCACTGGTGCGTGGCTGGGGGGAAACACAGGACGATGACGATACGCCTCCCACAGAGGACAGCTTGTCCTTACCTCTGGGCAGCCTGGCACACATGAGCGACTACATGCTGCAGTGCCTGCGCAACGACAGCAGAGATGCCCACATTTAACGTGTGCGGACTACTGGGTTGCCACCCTGCTGGATCCCCGGTACAAAGACAATGTGCCCACCTTACTTCCTACACTGGAGCGTGATAGGAAGATGCGCGAGTACAAGCGCACGTTGGTAGACGCGCTACTGAGAGCATTCCCAAATGTCACAGGGGAACCAGTGGAAGCCCAAGGCAAAGGCAGAGGAGGAGCAAGAGGTCGCCAACGCAGCTGTGTCACGGCCAGCTCCTCTGAGGGCAGGGTTAGCATGGCAGAGATGTGGAAAAGTTTTGTCACCACGCCACAGCTAACTGCACCACCACCTGATACGGAACGTGTTAGCAGGAGGCAACATTTCACTAACATGGTGGAACAGTACCTGTGCACACCCATCCACGTACTGACTGATGGTTCGGCCCCATTCAACTTCTGGGTCTCCAAATTGTCCACGTGGCCAGAGCTAGCCTTTTATGCCTTGGAGGTGCTGGCCTGCCCGGCGGCCAGCGTTTTGTCTGAACGTGTATTCAGCACGGCAGGGGGCGTCATTACAGACAAACGCAGCCGCCTGTCTACAGCCAATGTGGACAAGCTGACGTTCATAAAAATGAACCAGGCATGGATCCCACAGGAACTGTCCATCCCTTGTGCAGATTAGATATTAACTACCTCCCCTTAACAATATATTATTCTACTCCAGGGCACTTCCTCATTCAATACTATTTTTATTTTCATTTTACCATTATATTGCGGGGCAACCCAAATTTGAATGAACCTCTCCTCTGTCTGGGTGCCGGGGCCTAAATGTGTGACAGTGGCCTGTTCCAGTGGTGGGTGACGTGAAGCCTGATTCTCTGCTATGACATGAAGACAGATTCTGTGCTGACATAAGGCCAGATTCTCTGTTACGGGACCTCTCTCCTCTGCCTGGGTGCCTGGGCCTAAATATGTGACAGTGGCCTGTTCCAGTCGTGGGTGACGTAAAGCCTGATTCTCTGCTATGACATGAAGACTGATTCTGTGCTGACATAAGGCCAGATTCTCTGTTACGGGACCTCTCTCCTCTGCCTGGGTGCCTGGGCCTAAATATGTGACAGTGGCCTGTTCCAGTGGTGGGTGACGTAAAGCCTGATTCTCTGCTATGACTTGAAGACTGATTCTGTGCTGACATAAGGCCAGATTCTCTGTTACGGGACCTCTCTCCTCTGCCTGGGTGCCTGGGCCTAAATATGTGACAGTGGCCTGTTCCAGTGGTGGGTGACGTGAAGCCTGATTCTCTGCTATGACATAAAGACTTATTCTGTGCTGACATAAGGCCAGATTCTCTGTTACGGGACCTCTCTCCTCTGTCTGGGTGCCGGGGCCTAAATATGTGACAGTGGCCTGTTTCAGTGGTGGGTGACGTGAAGCCTGATTCTCTGCTATGACATGAAGACTGATTCTGTGCTGACATAAGGCCAGATTCTCTGTTACGGGACCTCTCTCCTCTGCCTGGGTGCCTGGGCCTAAATATGTGACAGTGGCCTGTTCCAGTGGTGGGTGACGTGAAGCCTGATTCTCTGCTATGACATGAAGACAGATTCTGTGCTGACATAAGGCCAGATTCTCTGTTACGGGACCTCTCTACTCTGCCTGGGTGCCTGGGCCTAAATATGTGACAGTGGCCTGTTCCAGTGGTGGGTGACGTAAAGCCTGATTCTCTGCTATGACATGAAGACTGATTCTGTGCTGACATAAGGCCAGATTCTCTGTTACGGGACCTCTCTCCTCTGCCTGGGTGCCTGGGCCTAAATATGTGACAGTGGCCTGTTCCAGTGGTGGGTGACGTGAAGCCTGATTCTCTGCTATGACATGAAGACTGATTCTGCGCTGACATGAAGCCAGATTCTCTGCTATGGCATGAAGAGACTGATTCTCTGCTGACATGAAGCCAGATTCTTTGCTATGGGACCTCTGTCCAATTGATATTGGTTCATTTTTATTTTTTTAATTTTTATTTTAATTCATTTCCCTATCCACATTTGTTTGCAGGGGATTTACCTACATGTTGCTGCCTTTTGCAGCCCTCTAGCTCTTTCCTGGGCTGTTTTACAGCCTTTTTAGTGCCCACAAGTTCGGGTCCCCATTGACTTCAATGGGGTTCGGGACGAAGTTCGGGTCGGGTTCGGATCCCGAACCCGAACATTTCCGGGAAGTTCGGCCGAACTTCTCGAACCCGAACATCCAGGTGTTCGCTCAACTCTACTGATGAACTATAAAAATATTGTTTTATTTAAATACGTAATTAAAAGCATACAAAGAGATGACAGACAAATGCACAAAGTGCAGCACAATCCTGGGAGAGTTGGTAGAGTACAAAAAATGTAAAAAGACAGAAGTGACCCAAATGTAAATATATCTAAATAAAGCAAAGCTACCATATAAAATATATATTAAAGGAATACCCACTGTTGGTAAGAGTGCAAATAATCTCATTAGATGTAAAGTGCAAGTGCAAGCTTATATGTATAAGCAAAGAAAAGGAGAGATAACCCTCCAATGTGGGTCCCTGAATATATATATATACACTCACCTAAAGAATTATTAGGAACACCACACTAATACGGTGTTGGACGCCCTTTTGCCTTCAGAACTGCCTTAATTCTACGTGGCATTGATTCAACAAGGTGCTGATAGCATTCTTTAGAAATGTTGGCCCATATTGATAGGATAGCATCTTGCAGTTGATGGAGATTTGAGGGATGCACATCTAGGGCACGAAGCTCCCATTCCACCACATCCCAAAATCCACAGGAAGACTACACACCCCACAGTCTTCCTGTAGATTTACCATTACTTCACACACGGTATGTGACCTCATTCCATTTTACCTGCTTACCTGTTATACCTTTTGCGGTTGTTTTGTTTTTTGATCAAACACCTATCATGTGTTTTTTCTTGTAAACTATTGCGTGATTTGCACATGCACTTTATTATCCACCTAGACTAATTGAATAGGTATATATACAGGGAGTGCAGAATTATTAGGCAAGTTGTATTTTTGAGGATTAATTTTATTATTGAACAACAACCATGTTCTCAATGAACCCAAAAAACTCATTAATATCAAAGCTGAATTTTTTTGGAATTAGTTTTTAGTTTGTTTTTAGTTTTAGCTATTTTAGGGGGATATCTGTGTGTGCAGGTGACTATTACTGTGCATAATTATTAGGCAACTTAACAAAAAACAAATATATACCCATTTCAATTATTTATTTTTACCAGTGAAACCAATATAACATCTCAACATTCACAAATATACATTTCTGACATTCAAAAACAAAACAAAAACAAATCAGTGACCAATATAGCCACCTTTCTTTGCAAGGACACTCAAAAGCCTGCCATCCATGGATTCTGTCAGTGTTTTGATCTGTTCACCATCAACATTGCGTGCAGCAGCAACCACAGCCTCCCAGACACTGTTCAGAGAGGTGTACTGTTTTCCCTCCTTGTAAATCTCACATTTGATGATGGACCACAGGTTCTCAATGGGGTTCAGATCAGGTGAACAAGGAGGCCATGTCATTAGATTTTCTTCTTTTATACCCTTTCTTGCCAGCCACGCTGTGGAGTACTTGGACGTGTGTGATGGAGCATTGTCCTGCATGAAAATCATGTTTTTCTTGAAGAATGCAGACTTCTTCCTGTACCACTGCTTGAAGAAGGTGTCTTCCAGAAACTGGCAGTAGGACTGGGAGTTGAGCTTGTCTCCATCCTCAACCTGAAAAGGCCCCACAAGCTCATCTTTGATGATACCAGCCCAAACCAGTACTCCACCTCCACCTTGCTGGCGTCTGAGTCGGACTGGAGCTCTCTGCCCTTTACCAATCCAGCCACGGGCCCATCCATCTGGCCCATCAAGACTCACTCTCATTTCATCAGTCCATAAAACCTTCGAAAAATCAGTCTTGAGATATTTCTTGGCCCAGTCTTGACGTTTTTTTAGCTTGTGTGTCTTGTTCAGTGGTGGTCGTCTTTCAGCCTTTCTTACCTTGGCCATGTCTCTGAGTATTGCACACCTTGTGCTTTTGGGCACTCCAGTGATGTTGCAGCTCTGAAATATGGCCAAACTGGTGGCAAGTGGCATCTTGGCAGCTGCACGCTTGACTTTTCTCAGTTCATGGGCAGTTATTTTGCGCCTTGGTTTTTCCACACGCTTCTTGCGACCCTGTTGACTATTTTGAATGAAACGCTTGATTGTTCGATGATCACGCTTCAGAAGCTTTGCAATATTAAGAGTGCTGCATCCCTCTGCAAGATATCTCACTATTTTTGACTTTTCTGAGCCTGTCAAGTCCTTCTTTTGACCCATTTTGCCAAAGGAAAGGAAGTTGCCTAATAATTATACACACCTAATATAGGGTGTTGATGTCATTAGACCACACCCCTTCTCATTACAGAGATGCACATCACCTAATATGCTTAATTGGTAGTAGGCTTTCGAGCCTATACAGCTTGGAGTAAGACAACATGCATAAAGAGGATGATGTGGTCAAAATACTCATTTGCCTAATAATTCTGCACGCAGTGTATATATACACTCACCTAAAGAATTATTAGGAACACCATACTAATACGGTGTTGGACCCCCTTTTGCCTTCAGAACTGCCTTAATTCTACGTGACATTGATTCAACAAGGTGCTTATAGCATTCTTTAGAAATGTTGGCCCATATTGATAGTATAGCATCTTGCAGTTGATGGAGATTTGAGGGATGCACATCCAGGGCACGAAGCTCCCGTTCCACCACATCCCAAATATGCTCTATTGGGTTGAGATCTGGTGACTGTGGGGGCCATTTTAGTACAGTGAACTCATTGTCATGTTCAAGAAACCAATTTGAAATGATTCGAGCTTTGTGACATGGTGCATTATACTGCTGTAAGTAGTCATCAGAGGATGGGTACATGGTGGTCATGAAGGGATGGACATGGTCATAAACAATGCTCAGGTATCCCGTGGCATTTAAACGATGCCCAATTGGCACCAAGGGGCCTAAAGTGTGCCCAGAAAACATCCCCCACACCATTGCACCACCACCACCAGCCTGCACAGTGGTAACAAGGCATGATGGATACATGTTCTCATTCTGTTTACGCCAAATTCGGACTCTACCATTTGAATGTCTCAACAGAAATCGAGACTCATCAGACCAGGCAACATTTTTCCAGTCTTCAACAGTCCAATTTTGGTTAGCTCATGAAAATTGTAGCCTCTTTTTCCTATTTGTAGTGGAGATGAGTGGTACCCGGTGGGGCCTTCTGCTGTTGTAGCCCATCCGCCTCAAGGTTGTGCGTGTTGTGGCTTCACAAATGCTTTGCTGCATACCTCGGTTGTAACGAGTGGTTATTTCAGTCAACGTTGCTCTTCTATCAGCTTGAATCAGTCGGCCCATTCTCCTCTGACCTCTAGCATCCACAAGGCATTTTCGCCCACAGGACTGCCGCATACTGGATGTTTTTCCCTTTTCACACCATTCTTTGTAAACCCTAGAAATTGTTGTGCGCGAAAATCCCAGTAACTGAGCAGATTGTGAAATACTCAGACCGGCCCATCTGGCACCAACAACCATGCCACGCTCAAAATTGCTTAAATCACCTTTCTTTCCCATTCTGACATTCAGTTTGGAGTTCAGGAGATTGTCTTGACCAGGACCACACCCCTAAATGCATTGAAGCAACTGCCATGTGATTGGTTGACTAGATAATTGCATTAATGAGAAATAGAACAGGTGTTCCTAATAATTCTTTAGGTGAGTGTATATTCAGGGACCCACATTGGAAGGTTATCTCTCCTTTTCTTTGCTTATAAATATAAGCTTGCACTTGCACTTTACATCTGATGAGATTATTTGCACTCTTACCAACAGTGGGTATTCCTTTAATATATATTTTATATGGTAGCTTTGCTTTATTTAGATATATTTACATTTGGGTCACTTCTGTCTTTTTACATTTTTTGTACCAACTCTCCCAGGATTGTGCTGCACTTTGTGCATTTGTCTGTCATCTCTTTGTATGCTTTTAATTACGTATTTAAATAAAACAATATTTTTATAGTTCATCATATCCACATTATGTCACCTCTAGACTCTGTAATTGTACCGCTCTGTGGTCTCCTGATGCTGCTGCTACCTCCAGACTCTGTCATTGTGCCGCTCTGTGGTCTCCTCATGCTGCTGCCACATCCACACTCTGTCATTGTGCCGCTCTGTGGTCTCCTCATGCTGCTGCCACATCCACACTGTCATTGTGCTGCTCTGCGGCCTAATTAAGCTTCTGCCACCTCCAGACTCTGTCATTGTGCTGCTCTGTGGTCTCCTCATGCTGCTTCCATCTCACCACTATGTCATATGGCCACTCTGTGGCCTTCTCATGCTGTTCCCACCCTCCCTACTTCATGACTGGGCCACTATTTTGCCTTTCGGCCTGGCTGACATCATCATTCATTTGACCTTTCTTCTGATCTGTCAGAAGGAAGGAAAAATTAGACACACAACCGATCTTGTCTGTGTAGCAGCTGTAAGGCCTGTATGGTCCCATCAGAATTGGCTTATGATTTGGTAGCCAAAAGCAGGAGTGGGTACAAAACACAGAAGACATGCAAATATTACATTCACATGTCATCTCTGTTTATGATTCCCTCCTGCTTTTTTTGGCATTAGCAATACTGAGGGATTATTGAGCAAATGCTGACCGAGTGAAAGCGGATGCTCCATAGATAGGATCCATTTTTTGTGGGTTATTGTTCTGACGGATCAGAGGAAGGGCAAATTAATCAGTGACGTCAACACAAACTTACTGCTGACACCCTCTCCACTCTGTCGTGGGGCTCTATATGTATAAGCGTTTAATAGAACTGGTTCTGTTGACATCTATGTGGAATCAATTGACGAGGGTGTAAAAGGAGTGCGCTTCTTCTTGGCGCTAACATTGGCCTGTAAGGCTAAGTTCATACTTGAGTTATTTGATCGGTTTTGGCCCCATGACCACCCAAATAAGTGAAGTGCGCAATGATTCTAAGAGTGACGCCTGTTATCTGCATGTCATACGGACTCACATTGTTATTTCACTACCAAAGCAGACTCCCTATGCGTGTTACTACAAGGCACAGTGTTCTACACCACTATAGAGGCTCTCTGGAGCCAGTTAATAGCAGTTTTTTAACACGATTTGCTGCAAATGTATTCACATTGAACCAAATTTTTCTGAAAAAAACATTGACATTATAGTGTCCACTTGATGGACTGAAAAAAGAAACTTTGTGCTGGTCTTCAATTGTTTTGGAAATATATGTCCATTAATTTATTTATTTTTTACATGTGTTTTTTATATGTTATTATTTTTTATGTGACATTCAGGTGTAATATATACTTTATGCATTTATTATAAGGACACAATTCAATACAGACAAGATAATAATATTTGAATGCAACTATTTACAAAAAAAAAAACGCAAGAAAAACGCATAGGATGATAAATGTGTGTAAATATCTATATATTGGTGGAATATCATACCAACTAATGATCAAAGAAGCAAGTACCTAAGAATTGGATCCATTCCATTGTTTTGATCTAACCTGTGGATCCACCTTTTTTTTTCAGAGACAACCCAGAATTTGTGTATTTATAAGGGTATGAACATACTGGCTAATATGGTCACTGAGGAAGGAGTAAGCTATACTCCAAAACACGTCTGCCATATAACTAAGCCATCTACAAGTACCCTTTGTCTCTCAAAGAAATTAACAGTTTATTTGCCAGCTGACAATATACTGAAGCGCTTCATTTTTATTCAACAGGTGGGACGCCGACTCTGGTCCATGAGGTATATCAACCCACCACAACGCGATGCTCTAGGGGCAATACGGAGGTAAAAATACAAGTGACGAACACCACGTGGGACGCCACAATAGGCGTTTATCTCCACCCGCTTACCACCAACAGTGAGTACTATGCATGGACAATACTCTGTCTATATACAACGCTAGGAGCATGTTTATTCTTTGAAATACAGAGACCCTAGATTGGGCACTGCTGATAAATATTCTACAAAACCACTTGTGAACTAATGCATTTTCTAGCTTTAGTTTTCTTTTTCTTTTTTATTACTTAGCTTAGCTCTTCTTCGTGACTGCAGAAACTTTTGTTAGTCTGTTAGTAACTCAGTGGTTGGTACTTCTGCTGTACACCAGTGAAACAAGAATGTAATGACATGTGTATGCATTCCCTAGCTGCAATTTATTAATTTTTTTATTCTATCTCCAAGACTTCTCCCATGCTGCACCTATGCTTTGGGATGCACCAGACTAATGCCTAAATAACATCTGCCACTGTTTTCTAAGCTTTAATCATTGCTAACTTATATTACACATAATATACTCTCACTGGGATTTTTTTTCAGCATTTTCTGTTCTACAACTGATCTAGATTGATTGAAAACTTGATGACAAACAGTTAGTTTGCATTGGATTCCATCGGGGTAAATGATTAAAGAAAACTGACCATGCAAGGAATAATAATGACTCTTTCACTTTGGCACTAGTCTGTGTCCCATAAAATTGTTTATAGTGCATAGACAAAGCATGTTATAATGTCATTTCTTACTTTTTAGTATTCAAATAAACTGTCTTACCTCTTATTTGTATAAATTAGCTATCTGATACTGAGCGTATTTGGTGAAGCTTGTATTAATTTTTATTAAACAGTCACACTCCTTGTTGCTCATTAGCGTATGAGAGGTCACATGAAAGGTCAGTCATTACTGTCAATATAGAGAGGAGGTTGCTGAGTTTTGTATTCTTACAGGATTAAACTGGGTTGGAACCCCTATTGAATATTTATGAAGTAAAGTGCCATTATCATTATGAAATAAAAGTAAATTAATAAGATTATGGTGCAAGTTAGTCGAGAATAGCCTTTAACCCAAAATATATTATTCATTAACCCCTTATGCACTTCTAAAAGTGCCTACAATGGCATGTGAGCATCAGAACACGACCATAGAGCAATGGAAGAACTTTTTAGCTAATAGATAATGCATAATGATACACTGCAAAAATTGTTTAGGAATGTTTGTGGAAAATGAGTTGAAGGTGGTGACTTGCCTCCAAATTTTTACATCTCAGTCAGGAGACAGGATAGTTAGGCCTCTTTCACACGAGCGAGTTTTCCCCATGGGTGCGATGTGGGACCTGACCCTGACCCATTCATTTCTATGGGTCTGTGTACATGATCATATTTTTTCAAGCATCAGTTCTGCGTTGCGGGAAAAATGCAGCATGTTCTATATTCTATATTCACACCCTGGCCCCATAGAAGTAAATGGGGCTGCGTGTAAGAAGCATTGCATCTGGATGCAATGCGTTGCGTTTTGAACGCAAGTAACTTAGCACCAGTGAGAGGATTTTCAACAGGAAGTAGTGTTTCTCTGCATGTGGCGCCAGGTAGTGCAGTGAGGAAAGTCTATTTGGAGAGGTTCCTGCCCTAGCAGAGCAAATTTCATAATTTCAAAGGCCCCAAAAGTTATGAATGTGGAGAAGCTGATTGTCCTAGTCCAGGAGAGGCTCTGCTTTTGGGACTAAAAAGTCTGGGGAATATCACGACCTCTACAAAAAGAAGCCGCATGGTTGGAATTTACCCAGGAGCTGTTTGCAAGTGTATGGGCCAAAACTAAAGACCAGAGTCGCTATAGTTTGGATAAGTGGCCCAGTCTAAACATGTGTGATCCTTGCTGTCCTCCCTAGCATAGCACATGTCATACTCTGTTCTCCTTAGCATAGCACATGTCATACGCTGTCCTACCGAGCATAGCACATGTTATACTTTGTCCTCTCTAGCATAGCACATGTCATACGCTATCCTCCTTAGCATGGCACATGTCATACGCTGTCCTCCTTAGCATGGCACATGTCATACGCTGTCCTCCTTAGCATGGCACATGTCATACGCTGTCCTCCCTAGCATAGCACATGTCATACTCTGTTCTCCTTAGCATGGCACATGTCATACGCTGTCCTCCCTAGCATAGCACATGTCATACTCTGTTCTCCTTAGCATGGCACATGTCATACGCTGTCCTACCGAGCATAGCACATGTTATACTTTGTCCTCTCTAGCATAGCACATGTCATACAATGTCCTCCCTAGCATAGCACATGTCATACTCTGTTCTCCCTAGCATAGCACATGTCATACTCTGTTCTCCCTAGCATAGCACGTCATACGTGTCCTCCCTAGCATAGCACATGTTATACTTTGTCCTCTCTAGCATGGCACATGTCATACGCTGTCCTCCCTAGCATATGTTTTTTTTTTGTAAATTTTCCTTTGTTGTATTTTTATTTTTTTAAGTGGATGAAGTCAATAATTGTAGATGGAGCTGCAGGGACCAGTTCCACAAAGAAATGCATCACCAAGGCTGCAGTGGGTCCGGGCTACCCAATTTAAGGCCCTACATGTTTCGGGAACATCTCATGTTCCTGCGTGATGTAATGGAGCTGTGTCCGTAAGTTAATTCTAAACAATGACCACTACATGTTTATCAATATACACTGTATGTCGACTATGTTGATAATTTTATAAAAAATTAGTAAATTAGAAATGTCATAGTTGCCGATAGCAACCAAGCCGATTCCTCCTTTAATTTTCAAAAGTAGATGGCCAACATTACAAGTGGAATCTGATTCTTTGCTATGGCCAGTTATGACACTTCTAATTTATCCAATGTTGCTACATAACCACACATGTAATATGTTTGTTAACCCCTTAAGGACCGGGCTCATTTTCACCTTAAGGACCAGGCCATTTTTTGCAAATCTGACCAGTGTCACTTTATGTGTGAATAACTTTAAAACGGTTTTACTTATCCAGGCCATTCTGAGACTGTTTTTTCATCACATATTGTACTTCATGACACTGGTAAAATAGAGTAAAGAAAATAATTTTTATTTATAAAAAAATACAAAATTTACCAAAAATGTGGAAAAATTTGCAAATTTCCAAGTTTTAATTTCTCTACTTATATAATACATAGAATTTCCTCCAAAAATAGTTTTTAATTTGCATTCGCCATATGTCTACTTCATGTTTGGATCATTTTGTGAATGCCATTTTATTTTTGGGGGACGTTACAAGGCTTAGAAGTTTAGAAGCAAATCTTGAAATTTTTCTGAAAATTTCAAAAACCCACTTTCAGGTCTGAAGTCACTTTGTGAGGCTTACATAATAGAAACCACCCAAAAATGACCCCATTTTACAAACTACACCCCTCAATGTATTCAAAACTGATTTTGAAAACTTTGTTAACCCTTTAGGTGTTCCACAACAATTAATGGAAAATAGAGATAAAATTTCAAAATTTTAATCATTTTTTTTCCAGTTACAAAGCAAGGGTTAACAGCCAAACAAAACTCAATATTCATGGCCCTGATTCTGTAGTTTACAGAAACATCCCATATGTGGCCGTAAACTGCTGTACGGGCCCACGGCAGAGCACAGAAGGAAAGGAATGACATATGGTTTTTGGAGGGCAGATTTTGCTGGACTGTTGTTTTGACACCATGTCCCATTTGAAGCCCCCCTGATGCACCCCTAGTGTAGAAACTCCAAAAAAGTGACCCCATTTAAGAAACTATGGGATAAGGTGGCTGTTTTATTGATACTATTTTAGGGTACATGTGATTTTTGGTTGCTCTATATTACACTTTATGTGAGGCAAGGAAACAAGAAATTGCTGTTTTGGCACAGTTTTTATTTTTTGTTATTTACAACATTCATCTGACAGGTTAGATCATGTGGTATTTTTATAGAGCAGGTTGTCATGGATGCGACAATGCCAAATATGACTACTTTTTTTGGTTGTTTGCTTCAGTTTTACATAACAAAGCATTTTTCATTTTTTTTTTATGATTCTTTAGTGTCTCCACATTCTGAAAGCAATAGTTTTATTTATTTTTTGGGCGACTGTCTTGTGTAGGGGCTCATTTTTTTCGGGATGAGATGACGGCTTGATTGGCACTATTTTGGGGTGCGTATGACTTTTTGATCGCTTGCTATTACACTTTTTGTGATGTAAGGTGACAATTTTTTTTTTTTATGGTATTCACCTAAGGGGTTAGGTCATGTGATATTTTTATAGAGCAGATTATTACGGACGCGGCAATACCTAATATGTATATTTTTTTATTTTTATGTAAGTTTTGCACAATAGTATCATTTTTTAAACAAAAATAAATAAATCATGTTTTATTGTCTCCATAGTCTGAGAGCCATAGTTTTTTCAGTTTTTGGGTGATTATCTTGGGTATAGTATGATTTTTGCGGGATGAGATAACGGTTTGATTGGCACTATTTTGGGGTGCATATGACTTTTTGATCGCTTGCTATTACACTTTGTGTGATGTAAGGTGACAAAATGGCTTTTTTACACAGTTTTTTTTTTTTTTTTTTTAATGGTGTTCACCTAATGGGTTAAATCATGTGATATTTTTATAGAAAAGGTTGATACGGACGCAGTGATACCTAATATGTATACTTTTTTATTTATTTAAGTTTTATACACTAATATCATTTTTGAAACAAAAAAAAATCATGTTTTAGTGTCACCATATCTGAGAGCAATATTTTTTTTTTTTTTTTTTGGGCAATTGTCCTATGTAGGGGCTTATTTTTTGCAGGATGAGGTGACAGATTGGCGCTATTTTTGGGGGCATCTGTCTTTTTGATCGCTTGGTGTTGCACTTTTAGTGATGTAAGGTGGCAAAAATTGTTGTTTTTTTTTCAGTTTTTCTTTTTTCTTTTTTATGGTGTCTATCGGACAGGGTGGATCATGTGATATATTTATAGAGCCGGTCGTTACGGACGCGACGATACATTAATATGTGCGTTTTAAACTAAATTGTTTTTATTTAAAACACTTTTTTAACTTTTTTTTTTAAACTTTATTTCTTTCCCACTCTGGGACTTCAACTTTTGGGGGTCTGATCCCCTCTGCAATGCATTGCAATACATCTGTATTGTAATGCATTGCCTGTTCGTGTACTACAGTGAGTAGTACACAAACAGGTTGCATAGGAGACGCAGCCTGAGGCTGGATCTCCTGGGCACCCGTGGAAGGCAGCTCCAGATGCCGTGCAGGGCATTGGGCAGCCTCTGCACGGCATCTGGCTGCCTTGTCACCCATCGAATCGCCGCTACAGCAGCACGGGGACTCGATGCGCTGCTTCACCCACCGCAAAACACTTCTATGTCGCGGTCAGCACGGACCGCGACATAGAAGGGGTTAATCTGCTGGCATCGCTGTAAAAAGCTATGCCAGCGGATACAGCAGGTGCCCAGCTATTAGGGACTGCTGGACCCCCACAGTGATTATCCCGCCGTGCATGTATGGCGGAATGCTTTCTGGCAATGCATCCCCCGCCGTACATGCACGGCATTCTGCATTAAGGGGGTTAATGAATGCAGTACTATGTGATAAATGTTTGTTAATGATAGCAATATGTGAGTTGACTATTTTAAAAAAAAATATGTTTGCTCATCTTTTAATTGGCATGTGCTGTTATTTTGAATGTGAAGAACGGTGAACAACCTTGAGGAGGAAACAGAAGAGGACACTCCACAACACTCAAGTACAGAGGAGATTCCCTGTTCTCAACCTCCTCCTCGCACCACAGTGGACTTTCATCCCGCAGCTTCAGGAGTGGATCCCCCCTCCCCCTGACTTTTACCTTGCAAAGCCCCAGAAGACGCTATATGCCTACAGCCTAAGCATTGGTCAATATGCAGGTCCTAGACTATTTCTCTAGAACCCGCCAGGAAGATCACTTCGACCTGTATGGCAGGACTCTGGCGCATCATTTCAGGAACCTGCCTCCGGAACGATTGTTGTGAACGCAAGCTGCTATAGGAATCATTCTGGAGGCAGCAACTCCTCCTTATAACCCCACAGAAGTATTTGTGGCACTTGAAAATTGGCACACCCATGGGCATCTGACTGGCCCCGGCCAATGCCAACCCCGCTTGGTTTCCCAGCTGCCGACACAATACCCTCCTCCAAGAGAACATTATGCCCCACAAAGTCGGCCATATGGGCAAACCTATCATGGCGAGACCTTTCATGCCCAGCCTGTCCCCTCCGCATCACAACCAGGCCCATCTCAACACTCAGTGCCCACATCACAATCCACCTACCATGACACTCAGTTTCAGGGTCCACCATCGCCACCTGGGCGTTTTTTTAAATTTGAAATTTTTATTTTGTCTTTATTGTTTACTTTATTTGTTACCTTAAAAGTCAAGTTGACGACTCTCTGTAAAAATAAACAGATTTTTAATGTCGTGCATTTTATTGTTCGTTTTCTTTATTATATACAGTGCATAATGATATTTATGTAGGACAAACACATTGAACAGATTAATACTTTCTAACGTTTAAAATACATTAATATAAACAAAAGACACTTACAGATGTGTCCACACTTAGCTGATCACTTAGCTTAACATGTCCTGAGATGTGTGTCACAAAATGACGTTATATCTGAATTGGATAAATTGCAATACAACGTTCAAATAGCAGGTGGTGTTTTGTGTTACTAGCTATACAACGTTCAGACAGTAGGTGAGGCATTGTGTTACTAGCTAAATACCTGAACTTAAGGTAAAGACCTTCACAATTACAATTGTAAAATTTGTCCGGGTTCACATCAGGTCTTTGTCTTACATTTAACATATATAAAAAATATATTGTATTCATTAAACAAATCCCTCCAATGGATGCTTTTTTTTTTTTTTTCTGTGCAAAGATCACCATATATTTTGACCTGTGCCATTTTTCACTACAATTCTATATGCCGTATACTATGATTTAGATACACTTGGTGTCAGTATACAGTGCTAGTCTAGAATTATATTTATTATATTCAAAATAACACACACCAACCACAGTATTATGCAGAGATTATTATATACTTTTAATATTCCCATACGTGTTACAAATGTACATAATACAATTCAGACACATTGGGTGTCAGTATATACCTCAAATTTTGCATGACATTTAAAATACTTATTGATTGTTGATTGTCTGCTGAGCTGTGTATCTAATCCTATTATGTGTGATACTGCCTGTTGAGTTTTGCATCTAATCTAATCCTTTGTGATACTGTCTGATGAGCTGTGTATCTAATCCTATTATGTGTGATACTGTCTGCAGAGTCGTGTGTCTAAGCCTATTGTGTTTGATACTGTCTGCTGAGCTGCATATCTAATCCTATCATGTGTGATACTACCTGCTGAGCTGCATAGCTAATCCTACCATGTGTGATACTGTCTGCTGAGTTGTGTATTTAATCCTATCATGTTTGATACTGTCTGCAGAGTCGTGTATCTAATCCTATCATGTGCGATACTGTATTCTAAGCTGCATATCTAATCCTATCATGTGTGATACTATCTGCAGAGTCGTGTGTCTAAGCCTATTCTGTTTGATACTGTCTGCTGATCTGTGTATCTAATCCTATCATGTGTGATACTGCCTGCTGAGCTGCATATCTAATTCTATAATGTGTGATACTCTCTGCAGAGTCTTGTATCTAAGCCTATTGTGTGTGATACTGCCTGCTGAGTTGTGTATCTAATCCTATCATGTGTGATACTGTCTGCTCAGCTGTGTATCTATTCATATCATGGGTAATATTGTTTGCAGAGTTGTGTATCTAATCCTATTCTGTGTGATACTGTCTGCTGAGCTGTGTATCTAATCCTACCATGTGTGATACTGTCTGCAGAGTCGTGTGTCTAAGCCTATTGTGTTTGATACTGTCTGCTAAGCTGTGCATCTAATCCTACCATGTGTGATACTGTCTGCAGAGTCGTGTCTAAGCCTATTGTGCTTGATACTGTCTGCTGAACTGTGTATCCAATCTTATCATGTGTGATACTGCCTTCTGAGCTGCGTATCGAATCCTATCATGTGTGATACTGTCTGCTGATCTGGGTATCTAATACTACCATGTGTGATACTTTCTGCTAAGCATCTCAGGGAACTCCTTCAAGACTGTTGGAAGACCATTTCAGGGGACTACCTCTTGAAGCTCATCAAGAGAATGCCAAGAGTGTGCAAAGCAGTAATTAAAGCAAAAGGTGGCTACTTTGAAGAACCTAGAATATGACATATTTTCAGTTGTTTCACACTTGTTTGTTATGTATATAATTCCACATGTGTTAATTCATAGTTTTGATGCCTTCATAGTCATGAAAATAAAGAAAACTCTTTGAATGAGAAGGTGTGTCCAAACTTTTGGTCTGTACTGTATATATATATATATATATATATATATATATATACACATATACACACACACACACACACACAATGGAATTGTATAAAATAACAATAGCTTGCAGATGCAAATAATGTCCATCTACCTGAAAAGGAAACATGCAATGAACATTATTCAAATCAAAAAAGGATAAGTCTTCAGTTCAGGCCATAGAGCTGGTACTAGAAGCAGTCTTAGAAGATGTTGAGCATCTTTGGTAAAATGGGATCTCAACATGGAAGTACTGCAAGCATGAGTAACACAACTTCTGTAACAGGGCGGAAGAAGGTCTTGGTTACGCCATCTCTCGCGATTCTTACTTCCACCATACGAACCGTCCCATCCGAACTGGAAACGGCTTTAGTAATAAGTCCAGTAGGCCAGTCGAGACGATCAACTAGTTTGTCTCTTAACAGAACAAAATCTCCTTCCTTTAAATTAGGCCTTGGTTCTTGCCACCTTCTGCGTTCTTGCAAGAGGCAGAGGTACTCTCTTCTCCACCTTTTCCAGAACTGACTGGCGAGATGTTGTACCTGCTTCCACCAAAACTTATAAAGGTTGTGTTCTTTTATACGCTTGCTCTTCCCGGATTTTGGCTTTAGATATTTGTCTAGTTTTTTAAAGGACTTCAAGGCGTTTCCAGCATTGTCAACATCGTACTGTGCAACAATGTCTCCTCCTTCATTTACATCTGGAGATGGAGGATCTGAGTCAGAAGAACATTTAGCTTCCACCATTATCTTAGACGTTCTACTCCTTTTAGAAGAAGCTGTATGGCCTTCACCCGGACTATAGGTCCTACTTCTTTCAGTAGAAGCTGTTTGGCCTTCACCTTGACTAAGGGTTCTACTTCTTTTAGAGGCTGTATGGTCTTCTCCTTGACTATGAGCCTGGCTTCTTTTGGTCGCCTTGTCAGGTTTCTCCTTGCTGAGGAGCCTGGCGGAGTAGTTCACCATGGGGTCATACTGCATGTCTGTGGAAGGTTTGGAATGATCGATGACGTATTTGTGGGACCTGCGTCCAGGAGCCGGCACTGTGGGAATATACTCCAGATACCGTCTCTTCCGTCCATCATGTCCTGCAGGGTCTAAGGTATATTTGCAGGGCTTTGCTGGTTGCTACAGGGGGCGGGGGGTCGCTCTTGGATTTCAGAAGGGCAGAGGTGCTACCCAACTTTTGGTATTAACCTTGAAAAACTCTCTGTCCATGAGGGTAACAAATTCCTTATATTCCGCTGAAGGAGGTAATTAATTATCCTTAGCAGTAACGTGGAAAACCATTTCCCATATTCCTTTATTTAATTCTTCCTGCCAAACGAAGGGGTCTGTCTCTCTGGATGTAACAGAACTATGCCGCATGTCTGGACTGTTAATAGGACCGAACGCGGTCAGCGGTGTATACTAAAGAATCTATGGAACTGTTTTGGGCAGGAAATTGTGCTTGCGGTCGGTCATAAAGGACTTCACTTAATTTTTGATCCGCTGGAGGGATTTGTGTGATTTTTGGGAGTGTTTATGTTTGATGTATGCGGAGTTTAAATATGTAATTTTTATGGAGATGGAATGTATGGTTTTAAAGTTACAGTGTATGTTTAAAAACTGTATTTTTACTGTCTGTGATAGTTATGTTAATCCATAATTATATCACAGACAGAAGAGAGGATTTTTTGTATTTGGGTGGTGATTCCTCTCCTATTGTTCCCACATGTGTATTCGTGATTTCCCTTTGTCCTGGGAGATAATTGAATTGTTCTTCGGGTGTCTCCAGGGCAGAGATGAGGAAACCATGATGCATTGTGGGGACCTGCATAAATACGGGCGGGTAGCCCTCAATAAAGAGTTCATGTTTTTCTAACCCTTCAAAACGCAGCCTTGTCTCGTTCTTGAGAGGGAAAATATGGGATCGTTACGCTGCTCTTTTTACCGCTGAACCCGACTCTACCTCTGGACCGCGTGGATGGGGTTATACCAGCTGCCCTCGTACCCAGCAGCTTGCCAGGAAAAGGACGTCCCCAACGGCTGATACCCTCTCACTATCTGGGTAGCCGTTACATTGGTGGCAAGCGGTGGGATTGGTCCTTTTATCCAACGAGCAAGTGCTGAATGGAGTCTCAATACGCCCGGCTGAAAAAACCCACACTAAAGGATTTATTGGAGAGTCGTGGTAGGAGTGCCAGTAACAAACCACGGAGGGAGCTGATCGCTGACCTGCTGGAGCTGGACGGAATGGATAGATCCATGGAAGGAACGGAGCCCCTTGCACCTGCCAGCGAGGACGATGTAATTACTGGTATCGTACAGCAGAGGTTATCCTTGTATCCAGAAACGTCCGTGGAACTACGAAACCTACTGTTCCGGGAAGCAAGGGAAGAGATACGAACTAAGAGGGGACAAGAACTGGAACTGGTAAGCGCTAGGCAACTCATTACACATGCAGTGCCTACTCCCACACCCCCTGCTACGGGAAATAAAATACCATTCACTGCATTTAAAACTTTTGTAGAAAGTGAGGAGGAAATAGATGGATATTTGGCGGACTTTGAGAGACAGTGCTCACTACACCAGGTACCACCAGACCAATGGGTTACTATTTTGTCGGGGAAATTGTCGGGCAAAGCCAATGAAGCCTTTCGGGCTCTTGCTCCAGAGGATATTTTGCAATACCAGCAAGTTAAAAAGGCGCTGCTAACCCGATATGCCGTAACCCCAGAAGCCTACCGCCGTCGCTTCCGAGAGTCCAAAAAGAAGTCTGTGGACTCCCACATGGAATGGGCAAACAGGATACAAAGGGTGGTGTCACATTGGGTGCGAGGGTGCAATGCCAACACCGGAGAGGAAGTGTTACAGTTGTTCTTGATGGAACATTTCTTCCAAGATCTGGCTGCTGAAATACAGGACTGGGTGAGAGATCGCTGCCCGGCCAACTTAACTTAGGCAGCGCGTCTAGCAGATGAATACGTGGAAACAAGGAAGGTGAGCCAAGGTACCACACGACCAGCACCTAGAACAGAGACACGCACCCCAACCTACGCTGCACGCACCGAATTTCGGGCTCCAGTACCCCCAGGACCGCCACGCCCCCAGGGGTCTAACAACCAGCCCCGGGAACCTTACAAAGTGACATGTCATCGCTGCAGCAACCCAGGACATATTGCCCGTTATTGCCCTCTGGGATCAACCAATAATAACTGGAGGCGCACAACCCCTAACAACGGGACCCCGCCAGCACGGCCCTCGGGTGCTCACTGCCTGGAAATTGAGGGGAGCCCTGAGGAGTGTTTGGGAATCTTGTATGAGGCCAACCCCATACAAGCTGCCTCCCCAGATAACCGCCAGCATCACCGCCAGGAGGTGCGAGTGAACGGACAGATAGCACAAGGCCTACGGGACACTGGTGCTACCATCACTTTGGTACAGAAACATCTGATAAAACCAGAACATGTATCTAATCGTACCGTTGCTGTTCGTGTCGCAGGTGGGGCTGTTTTTCGCTTACCCACTGCCCGGATCCACTTGGATTGGGGAGTCGGGTCGGGAAAGACCACAGTGGGCATCATGGACAATTTGCCTGCGGAGGTCGTGTTGGGCAACGACATTGGCCCTCTAGCCTCAGCTTTTTTACCCACGACTGCTGCTGCTGGCCCCGTGACCACCCGCTCACAGGCCGTACCGAGGACGATCCTACAACAGGTCGGGAGACCCAGGTAAGCCACCAGCAGGCACTTAGCACCAACACCCCAGAGAGACCCATAGCTTGGGACACCCCAGAAGAGTTTGGGAGGGAAACTACACAGGACCCTACCCTCCAAAGGTACCGAGAATTAGCTGACAGTAGAGGGGATGAGCGGGAACGTTTTATATGGGAGGGCGACAGGTTGTATAGACTGACCGAAGGCAGAAAGAGAGGCTGTGTCCCTTCGCAGAAGAGCCAACTGGTAGTGCCCAGAAAGTACCGGTTGGAACTTCTCCGAATTGGCCATGACATTCCGTTGGCAGGGCATCTAGGGGGTAACCGCACCACCCACAGGATCACCCAGACCTTCTTTTGGCCGGGGGTCTCGAGGGATGTGCGACGTTACTGCAGCACTTGTGACGTATGCCAATGGGTAGGAAAGAGAGGGGATCATCCTAAAGCTCGACTGTCACCTATGCCCGTGATCGAGGAGCCATTTAGCAGGGTGGCAGTCGACCTAGTAGGACCCCTACCTAACCCCAGCCCCTCGGGCAAAAAGTACATTCTGACCGTAGTGGACTATGCTACCCGCTACCCAGAAGCCGTCGCTCTGACGAATATCCAGGCTGACACTGTCGCCAATGCCTTAGTCGGGATATTCACCAGAGTGGGATTCCCTCAGGAAATCCTATCTGACCGAGGAACCCAGTTCACTGCAGACCTAACTCAGCAGCTATGGAAAGTCTGCGGTGTCAAAACCCTGCTTAGTTCACCGTACCACCCCCAAACTAACGGCCTCTGTGAACGCTTTAATGGTACCCTAAAGCAATTGCTGCGGACCTTTACGGCGGAATACAGAGACTGGGAGCGATTCTTGTCACACCTCTTGTTTGCATATCGAGAGGTGCCGCAGGAATCCACAGGGTTCTCCCCCTTCGAGTTGCTCTATGGACGGCGGGTACGAGGCCCCCTCGACCTAGTCCGGGAGCACTAGGAGGGAGAGATAGAACATGAGGGGGTCCCTATAGTACCTTATGTGCTGGAGATGCGGGACTGCATGGGGCACCTAGCCAGGATGACCCGAGAACACCTCCAGGCGGCGCAGGGCCGTCAGAAACAGTGGTACGATCGGGGTGCTAGACTGAGAACGTTCCAGGTAGGGCAGAAAGTCCTAGTACTTAGACCAGTTAAAGGGAACAAACTACAGACCTCCTGGCAAGGCCCTTACAAGGTGGTGGCCAAGGTCTGTGACACCACCTATGTGATTGCCAGTAGCAAGGACGAAAGGATACAGAAGTCCCTTCATATAAACTTATTAAAAGAGTACCAGGAAAGACCCGAAGATATAGCAGCCATATGTATCCCGGCCACTGAAGATCCTGACAGCCTCCCCATCCCAGATCTGTTAGCCGAATCCGAGCCTAAAACTCTGCTTAATACCGTACAGCTAGGGGAGCGATTAACTCCCACAGAAAGGGAGCAACTCCAACAATTGTTAGCCGAGAAAAGAGTGACGTTTTCCCAGGAGCCCGGTTACACCCCCTTAGCGACACATTATGTCGAAACCCCAGGACAAAACCCTCTCCAACAGACTCCCTATAGAATCCCCGAAGCCGTAAAAGAAGAGATGAGAAAGGAGATTCAGGAGATGTTAAAACTAGGAGTTATAGAGCCATCCGACAGCCCCTGGGCATCCCCAGTCGTTCTAGTCCCCAAAAAAGACGGAACGACCCGGTTCTGTGTCGATTATCGACGCCTCAATGACCGAACCGTGACAGACGCATACCCCATGCCCCGAGTGGACGAACTATTAGATCGTATTGCCAGGGGACGCTATCTGACCACCATCGATCTGTGCAAAGGGTACTGGCAGATTCCCCTGGCCAAGGACGCTATCCCTAAGTCGGCGTTTGTCACCCCGTTTGGCTTGTACCAGTTTAAGGTCATGCCCTTCGGGATGAAAAACGCCCCAGCTACCTTTCAGCGCTTAGTGGATCGCCTCCTTGATGGCTTCCAGGATTTCGCTTGCGCATACCTGGATGACATTGCGATCTATAGTGAGACTTGGGGGGAGCACCTGAGACACGTAGAGGCTGTGCTAGATCAGATTAGGGCCGCCGGCCTCACCCTGAAACCAGAGAAATGTCATTTCGGTATGGCTGAGGTCCAGTACCTGGGACACAGAGTGGGGTGTGGGAAACAACGACCAGAACCCGCTAAGGTAGAGGCCGTAGCCAAAAGGCCCACACCCCACACTAAAACTCAAGTGTTAGCATTCTTAGGGACAGCGGGGTACTACAGGAAATTTGTCCCTGACTACAGTGCCATCGCCAAACCCCTGACAGATTTAACAAAGAAGAATTTGCCTAGGGTAGTCCTGTGGTCTCCCGCCTGTGAAGCGGCGTTCCAAACCCTGAAACAAGCCTTGATCAACACACCCGTTTTGTCTGCCCCCGTCCCTAACAAAAGATTTGTCGTCCACACAGATGCGTCCATGTACAGACTGGGGGCAGTGCTAAGCCAGGTCGGAGAAGATGGGGGCGAACACCCTGTCGCATACCTGAGTAGAAAGCTATTACCCAGGGAAGTGAGCTATGCGGCAGTGGAAAAAGAATGTCTATCCCTGGTCTGGGCTCTAAAGAAGCTCACACCGTACCTTTACGGTCAGGAATTCACCCTGATCACAGACCACAACCCCCTGGTATGGCTGAACCGAGTGGCTGGGGACAATGGACGATTGCTGAGATGGAGCTTGGCACTACAACCGTATAACTTTTCCATTCAATATCGCCCTGGCCGGTTCAATGGGAACGCAGATGGACTGTCCAGACAAACGGAACTTTTACCTTAACAGCAGACCGGACAGCCCCAAGTTGACCCGAAAAGGATCAATCTGGGTCTGCCGGAGTGTTCCACAAAAGGGGAGCAGTGTAACAGAACTATGCCGCATGTCTGGACTGTTAATAGGACCGAACGCGGTCAGCGGTGTATACTAGCCAGCTAACTGGTTCTAAGTTCCGCCTGATTGGTCCCGGGTGAATGGCGGACACATGTAGATCACTATTACATTCAGAACACTTGACTGGAACCTAACAGTCTCTGGCGAAATGCTCAGTGGATGCACAGCATCTGAAGTAGATATTACGACTCCTTAGGAACTCCTTACGTTCCTCAAAGTGCTTTCCTATGAAGACATGGCACTTCCTTAAAGGATGTGGTTTATCATGGATAGGGCAATGATGATCGGGTTCCTTAGGGATTTTGTTTCCAATGAAAGCGGCTGCGTTAATAGTGGGCACAACCCCTGTCTTTTTTACGAAAATTAAACCTTTAGTGTTTCTCTGTCTGGGACTGAAAGTCTTGTGTCTCTGTTCTCTGTTTAGTAGAGCCAAAGATGTTGGTCCCCAAGGTGTTGAAGCTCAGATTGTTTTTGGCTCTAGCTAAGTCCTTGATAAACTTACAGAAGAATGAAAATGGTGGAAAGGGAACGCAATATTGCTCCTTGTATTTTGAACCTGCTGTTGCCCATTGATCTTGAACATTGAGGGGTAATTTCTCCACGATCAGGCCCACACCTTGGAAAGTATCAAGAAAGCTGAGACCTGGTAGCTGCGGGTCTCCCTTGACAATTTCAAACTCAAGAAGAAGGTCGCTTAATTCCTGGAACCCTCGGCGGTCTGTATTGGATAATTCAGGAAAATTGTATAGTTGTTTAAATAGGTCACGTTCAACTACTTCCGAGCCGCCGTATGTCACTGGTTCGTAGATATGAATGGTTTTGAGTCTCTTAACACAGTTTGACGACCATGGACCTAGCCATCTAATTAGTAAGTCAAGGCTGCGTTAATAGTCGGCACAACCCCTGTCTTTTTAACGGAAATTAGACCTTTAGTATTTCTCTGTCTGGGACTGAAAGTCTTGTGTCTCTGTTCTCTGTTTAGTAGAGCCAAAGATGTTGGTCCCCATGGTGTTGAAGCTCGTATTAGTAAGTCAAGTTCTTGCATAGGAGGAACACCAAGGGTTTGAACTGTTGCCTTGAATGTGGCCTTCCAACTTCTATAATTCTCTATTCGATCATCAAAGTTCGTAAGGCTAGTACTGATGAGGTCCCTGAGGGTGAGGTACTTAGCGATTTCTGATGCATCATTTCTTTCCTACATCTTGGCAATGGGAACTTCTCCCTCGCTGGTGTTATTGGCACCATCTGATACGAAATGTTTGGGGGTTGGAAGATGGAATGGAGTGGCAGCTGGGTTGAGCGTAAGTGAAGGCTTCACATCTGGTAATCTTGGCGCCAGCGTCTTGGTCGCTATGCGACTAGTCTGAGGAGGGTTTTATGTGATTTGATGAGCTTGAAGCGGCTTGGTCTCTAATGGCGCCTGAAAGACTGTGTAAGGTGCCAGAGGGTTGAAAGAAAGAGAAATGTCCACTGGACTGGGGTCAAATGCATAGTTATCGGCTGCCTCTTTTTCTACTCGCATGAGTTCAGCAGGTTGGTGTGCAGAGGCCGAATCTTTTGGTGCACATGCATTGACTTTGCTTTGGTTTAGGATGAATTGCAGGGTAAGCCTTTCTGAGTCATTAGATATCTTGGACATAGAATGATAAGCTTCTTCTTCTTCAGCAGCTTCTTCTAGAATTCTGAGTTCAGCCATGGCTACTGCTTCTTCCCTTTCCTTCTGAAGGACCTCCAACTCAGCTTCAGCCTTGGCTTTGGTCGCTTGCGCTTGAGCCTATATAGCTGCTTGATTAGCTTGAGATTGGGCTTGTGTCTCTGTGACTTGTGCCTTAATGGCTGCTTCCCAGTGTCGGACTGGGGAACCTAGGGCCCACCAGTAAAATTTATTTTGGGGGCCCACCGGAGGGATGCATTCAAATATAATACATATTTTAACAAGTTTTTTATATGAACATAGACTGGTTGTGGTGCTGTACATTGTATATATGTATGTAGTGCAGTAAGTCTACTGTATTATGAGCCACTTGTGCAGGGGGTGGGAGACTAGGGGCCCACCTTGCTCAGGGTCCCACCGGGGGATTCCCCTGTACCCCTGTGGGCCAGTCCGAGCCTGCTGCTTCCTTTCTAATGCAGTAAGCTTGTACCTTCGCTGCTTCCGCTTTTGCGCATGCTATCACCAATGAGTTACTCAGCGAAGAGTGCTGTGAGTGAGACCTTAGCGGTGAGAACTGAGCAATAGATTTCGAGGAACGGGATGAAGCATTGGAGTGCCTTGAAAGGTTAGATTGGCGGGACACAGTTTCATATTGTTGTCATATCTTGTCCTCTAGCATTGACTTGACTGCCACAAATCTGCTATATCTTTCATCATTAAGTGCAGTGTTAGTCTTTAATTCTAGGATAAATTTGAGTCGAGACTTGATAACAGAGAAGAATATTTTTCAGATAGTCTCTTATAACTTTCATAGGTCTTATTCAATTTTGTACACATGGCCTTTAATTGATCTTCATTATAGCCTGATCCATGTGCTGTATCCATACATTGTTTAGTCTTTTCCCACAAACTGGATAAGTTATTACATATCTTAATTTTGTTAGATAGGAGGGCCTCTTTCATTTTTAAAGAGGGCTTGGAAATCCTTTTAGCTGTGTCTGCCATTTCCATTTGTTACACATCAGCTACCTCTAGTGGTAGTTCAGTCTTTTAGTAGCTTACAATGTTGGCCGGGTGCCAGAAAGGCAGTCACATGACCTCCTACTGCAGGTGGTGTTTTGAGTTAATCCTTGCAATGTATCAATATGATGGGCTCTGCCCTGTAACTTGATAGCAGGCAGATGATATTTGCCCCAGAAAAACAGGGCTGAATGCAGTTCCTTGCCTGTATGAAAACTGCAATTGCTAGAAGCTTCTGCGATCCTCAGTGAATGCAGTGCAGAGCAGGATATGATGAAAAAGTCTTACACAAGCGGTGCAATTACTGAGACTAATAATGATGTCTATTACTTGGAGGAAGGGAATATTCTATCCTTAGCAAGAGAAGGAAAGTACTAAGGCAATTCTTTTACTGTAGTGTTTCAAAAGTCAGCAATATACAATCACGCACCTGTGTAGAGCAACTTCTATGCGCACAGGAGTGACTTGTTGAATTTGACTTTCTCCACTTACAGCTTACGCATCAGACACCCAGGCGTTAATCAAGTAGCCTTTTAAGTTAGCAGAAACACCCCATATGTGGCCGTAAACTACTGTACGGGCACACGGTAGGGTGTAGAGGGAAAGGAGTGCCGTGTGGATTTTGAAAGTCAGATTTTGCTGGACTGGTTTATTTACACCATGTCCCATTTGATGCCCCTCTGATGCACCCCTAGAGTAGAAACTTCATAAAAGCGACCCCATTTTGGAAACTATGGGATAAGGTGGCAGCTTTGTGGGGACTTTTTTTAGGATACATATGATTTTTGGTTGCTGTATATTACATTTTTGTGAGGAAAGGTTACCAAAAATTGAAATTCTGAAATGTCATCTCCTTTTGCCATAAACTGTTGAGAAACACCTAAAGGGTTAAAAAAAAAGTTTGTAAAATCAGTTTTAAATACCTTGAGGCGTGTAGTTTCTTAGATGAGGTCACATTTATGGAGTTTCTACTCTAGGGGTTCATCAGGGGGGCTTCAAATGGGACATGGTGCCCCCCAAAAAAGGCCATTAAAATCTGCCTTCCAGAAACCATATGGCGTTCCTTTCCTTCTGTGCCCTGCCGTTTGGTCATACAGCAGTTTACAAACACATATGGGGTGTTTCTGTAAACTGCAGAATCATGGTAATAAATATTAAGTTTTGTTTGACTGTTAACCCTTGCTTTGTTACTGGAAAAAAAAACGGATTAAAATGGAAAATTAGCAAAAAAATTGTTGTTTTGGCACCATTTTAATAAAAAAATTTTGACCGTGTTCCTCTGAGGGGGTAGGGCATGGGGTATTTTTATAGAGAAGATTCTTACGGACGTGGCTATACCTAATATTATCTTTTTATAAACAAAAAAAGAAACATTTTAGTATCTCCATAGTCTGTCATTTTTTTTTTTTTAGCCGATTATCTTAGGTAGGGGCTCATTTTTTGCGGGATGAGAGGACGGTTTTATTGGCACTATTTTGGGGTGCATATGGCTTTTTAATCGCTTGCTATTACAAATTTAGTGATTTAAGGTGACAAAAAAATACCTTTTTTTGCACCGTTTTTATTTTATTTTTTTGACCGTGTTCATCTGAGGGGTTAGGTCATGGGGTATTTTTATAGAGCAGATTCTTATGGACGTGGCAATACCTAATATGTCTACTTTTTTATTTATTTTAGTTTTACTAAATAATATTTCTTTATTTTTATTTTATTTTTGTGTCTCAAGTCTGAGAACCATAGTTTTTTTATCTGATTGTCAGTGGCTAAATTGGGGAAGGGGAATATAAATTTAGTACTCCATGAAAGTGTGGTACTCCCTGAAGCAACCGTCAATGCAGAGGCCCGGATGATCGGGGCACGTGTCACACTGAGTGGTGGTGTCCATCCATATCCCCCTCCTGTGACACAATCTGCACTTTTTTTGTGTCTGTCCCTTCTTTCCAGTATGGGGAACCACACCTGGAAAGTGTTGGCCAGGGACGATCCGGGCGCCTCCAGTTCTCGAGGTACTCCAGCCTGCTCTTTCGCGGTCAGAAAAGATCAGGGCCTTGAGGACTGCCTCATAGAACTGAAGGAATTTCCCTGTGTTGCCAGCGCTCTGGGACAGCACAAAAGAGTTGTACAAGGCAACCTGTACCAAGTAGACCGCAACTTTTTTGTACCATGCCTGGGTTTTGTGCATGGCATTATATGGCTTGAGGACTTGATCAGAGAGATTAAATCCTCCCATATACCGATTGTAGTCAACGATACAATTAGGCTTGAGGACCGTTGCCGTGGTACCTCGCACAGGGACAGGGGTGATGCGGTTACTGTGAATTGTGGACAGTACAAGGACATCCCTCTTGTCCTTATATCTGACCAGCAACAGGTTTCCACTGGTAAGGGCACGGGTCGCACCCCTGGGGATAGGTACTTGGAGGGGGTGGGTAGGGAGGCCGCATTGATTTTTCCGCATGGTCCCACAAGCGGATGTGTAACTGGTGGCGAGGGACTGGAATAAGGGGGTACTAGTATAAAAGTTATCCACGTACAGGTGGTAACCCTTATCTAGCAGTGGGTGCATAAGGTCCCACACAAGTTTCCCACTAACACCCAGAGTGGGGGGACATTCTGGGGGTTGAATACGGGAATCTCGCCCCTCGTACACATGAAACTTGTAAGTGTACCCTGAGGTACTCTCACAAAGTTTGTACAGCTTCATGCCATACCTCGCCTGCTTAGAGGGAACATACTGGCAGAAAATGAGTCTCCTCTTAAAAGCAATGAGAGACTCATCAACAGCAACCTCCCTTCCAGGTACATAGACCTGCACAAATTTGGCCCCAAAGTGATCGTTGACCGGCCTGATTTTTTACAGGCGGTCATAGGCAGGATCACCTTGGGGGGTGGGGGGCATGCTGCATTATCTGCATAATGCAGGCATTTCCGGATGGCCTCAAAACGGGTACGTATCATGGCCGTACTGTAAAGTGGGGTCTGGTAGAGGACGTCCCCACTCCAGTAATGCCTGACACTAGTTTTTTTTTACTAGGCCCATGTGCAGCACGAGGCCCCAAAACGTCCTCATCTCGGCTGCACTGACCGGAGTTCAGCCACCGGCCCTAGCCGAAAAGGAGCCCGGGTGTTGAGCAATGAACTGTTGGGCATACAGGTTAGTTTGCTTCACCATCAGATTTACAAAGTGGTCACTGAAAAAAAGACTAAAATAGTCATATTCAGTAAAGCCCACTGTGGAAATCTGAATTCCTGGTTGACCAACAAAATCAGGAATTGCAGGCTCAAAATGCTCTGGGGTACACCAGACAAGTTCACCGGTAAAGGGCTCAGGTGGACTTATCTGGTGTGCCGGAAAACTAGTACGAGCCCCAGAGCTGCTTGTACTAGTGTAGGCCACATGTTCCCTAACATGGTGGTCCCCTTGCTCCGCCTGGCGGCGTCTCCGCCACCTTGGGGGCTCATCATCATCGCTACATGATGAGGAGGACGCGGATGACAAAAGGAAAGTGGGGTCATCCTCGTCCTCACTGGGGCTCTCGGATTCGGAGGCAAGCTGGGCGTATGCCTCCTCAGCCGAGAACATCCGGCGGGCCATAGGGGAGTGTGTGTGCGTGTTAAACTTTATTTGGTGTGCGTGTGTGGGGGGCACGGGTGTTCACGAACTTACCCTAAACCTAACAGACAAAAAAATATATATAAATAAATAAATAAAAAAAAGGCAAAAAATGTGAAAAAAAATTCAAACTCGCTGATCAGCCGTCCGAAGTGGCCGGACGCTAAGAGTGCCGGCCACATTCAGCGTACGCAGAAAAAACCCAACTGAGAAAAAACCCCACTGCTTGTGGCCCCAAAAAAGGCAGGGGGGCAAGCTGCAGCACCCCTAGTGGAGTCTAAGGTCACATGCTGTGCTGTGGACCCCAGACACCCGATTTAGGGTGATGCAATCAAAAAAAAAAAATTTTTCCCCACTAACTTTCCCTGAATATCCCTGTCTATCCTAACCTGTCCCTAACCTTTCCCTAAATACCTTTTAGTGGAGGGTCCAAAGGGGGTGCTGGGGCACAGATGGGGGTACTGGGGTGCTTGCTCTGGAGATCCGATGCAGCGCTCTTCTCTCCTCGGCTCCCGGACACAAAAGGAGGAGGAGAGGAGCGCTACACTAATTTGAATGGCCCGCCGCCCCTGCAACCAGTCAGAGCCGATCCTGAGAGTTGATGTCACCATCACCTCTCAGGATCGCAGGATGGTGATTGGTGGTGTATTATCACACCACCGATCACCATCCTGTTCCGGGTTATCGGGTCCCCAGAGACCCGAATAACCCGGAGATACAGCAAACCGCAGGTCTGAATTGACCTGCGGTTTGCTGCGATCACCGACACGGAGGGGGTCACAGGACCCCCCGGCGCATTTTCCCAGGGTGCCTGCTCAATGATTGGAGCAGGCACCCAGTTCCGATCACCGCGCGGCGGTGATCGGAACTACACAGGACATACAGCTACGCCCTGTGTCCTTAAGTACCTGGACATCATGACGTACCTGTACGCCCTGTGTCCCCAACAGGTTAAGAAATCAAGCTTAACTAATGTACGGTATATGTAAGTCCTGATGAGTTTTATACGTTTTTTTTTTCCATAACTCGGATAACCCCTTTAATATAAAACCTTCCTCTCTAGAGGGAATTGTAAGAATGATAGAGACAGAAAAACCTGGGAATGTAAAATGAGCCACTATCTTTTCTAAGATATTACCAGGCCAGTCCCCTGTGGGTGGTCCCCTTTCTGCCTCTGCTCCTCTACATTTTCTCTCAGTAATAGTTTCCTTTACCAGGATAACCTAGCATTTGTTCCGGGACAGCTTTGCATACATTGCCCACACACCAGTGATATTATGCAGGTTGCTTATACTCAAATGACTATATATGTTACAAATGTCTTGGAAGTCGGCCTTATGATAGTGGGTGTTCATGCCACTATACCCCCATTTTGGAACAGATGAGACATTGATGAATTTACGCTTATGTCGCCTTTTACCAACAAAGGAAATATCGCCATTGGGATTGCCGCAGTTGAAAGCTATAGATATGATTGTTATACCTCTTTTCACAGAACTACCTATTGTATACCAAATTTGTCATGATGTACCCAACTGTCATTTATTGTATATACCTCTTTTTGTTTGTACTTCAATTTGAAAAAGGCTGTGTTGGCCGAAACGTCCCAACTTAGTTGCATGAAAATAAAACAATCACTTTTAAGAAGATTTATTTGTGTCACTGGAGAAATTTTGAGCTATACGTAACGGGGTAGAAACCCTACTTCCAGGGACAAGACACAGTCTCTGCTGTGTGCATCCAAGCTATCGCTTACATGATAGGATTAGATACACAACTCAGCAGGCAGTATCACACAGAATAGGATTAGATACACAGCTCAGCAGGCAGTATCACACATGATAGGATCAGATACACAGCTCAGCAGAAATTATCACACACGACAGGATTAGATACACATCTTAGCAAAACGTATCACACATGCTAGGATTAGATATGCAGCTTAGAAGACAGTATCACACATGATAGGATTAGATACACAGCTTAGCAGACAGTATCACACCTCATAGGTATAGATACACAACTCTGCAGACAGTATCACACATGCTAGGATTAGATACATAGCAGAGCAGACAGAATCACACAAGGTAGAATTACAGAGGTACATGACTCCGCAGACAGTATCACACATGATATGATTAGATACACGACTCTGTAGACAGTATCACATATGATAGGATTAGATACACATCTCAGCAGGCAGTATCACACATAATATGATTAGATACACAGCTAAGCAGGCAGTATCACACATGATATTTGGATTCTGAATTTAGTGTTCCTTTATTCTCATGTGTTTGACTTTCGCACATTTAATATTCTCAATAGATCTCACCAAATCTAGCTAGGTCTGCTGCTAAATATCTCATAATTGAGGCTAGCTTCTCTGCAGCTTAAGCAATAAGCTAAATGTGGAGCACTCACCGCCCAGTGGTTGTTATGTGTATTGCAGCTTTTTAGAGTTTAGTTACAGTCTCCGGCTGTTCCGCCGAGCGACTCACCCGTGCGTGCTGCAGCTGAAACTCCACTATCGAATGCTGCTGCTCGCAAAGTCTGACCAGCATGTGCAAGGTGGAGTTCCACCTTGTGGGCACGTCGCATGTGAGGCGGTGAGCGGGAAGGCCAAAGTTACACTGCAGCGCTGACAGGCGAGCAGCAGCAGGGTGAGAACGCCGAAAGCACGCACAGACGGCCCGCACTTTATGCAGCAGCTCTGACATGTCGGGGTAATTTTTAAGAAATCTCTGCACCACCAAATTCAGCACATGTGCCAGGCAAGGGATGTGTGTCAAACAGGCTAGTCCCAGAGCTGCTAGGAGATTTTGCCCATTATCGCACACCACCAGGCCGGGCTAGAAGCTGACTGGCACAAACCACTCATCGGTCTGTTGTTCAAGGCCCGTCCATAGCACATGTGTGGTGTGGGGTTTGTCCCCTAAACAGATAAGTTTTAAAACTGCCTGCTGTTGTTTACCCCTGGCTGTGCTGAAGTTGGTGGTGAAGGTGTTACGCTGACTGGATGAGGAGCTGGTAGAGGATGAGGAAGCAGAGTAGGAGGAGGAAGCAACAGGAGGCAAACTGAAATCAGCTGCAATCCTGGGTGGTGGAAGGACATGTGCCAAACTGCTATCCGCCTCAGGCCCAGCCGCCACTGCATTTATCCAGTGTGCTGTTATGGAGATATAACGGCCTTGACGGTGCTTACTGGTCCATTAATCCGTAGTCAGGTGCACCTTGCCACAGATGGCGTTGCGCAGTGCACACCTGATTTTGTCCCCTACTTGGTTGTGCACGGAAGGGATGGCTCGCCTTGAAAAGTAGTGGCGGCTGGGCACGACGTATTGTGGGACAGCCACCGCCATAAGGCCTTTAAAACTATCCATCTCCACCAGACGGAATGACAGCATTTCAAAGGCCAGTAATTTTGAAATGCTGGCATTCAGGGCTAGGGATCGCGGGTGGGTAGGGGGGTACTTCCTCTTCCTCTCCAGCATTTGAAATATGGAGAGCTGAACGCTTCCGTGGGACATTGTGGAGATGCTTGGTGACCCAGGTGTTGCTGGCAGATCCTCTGTTTGCGGGGTGCCATGTGGCACTGTAACTCCAGAGGTGGATGAAGAGGCCGCGACTGCAGCAGAAGAGGATTCAGGAGGAGCCAGAGACCATTCTTGGTTTTTGAGGTGTCTACTCCACTGCAGCTCGTGCTTTGCACTTAAATGCCTGGTCATGCAGGTTGTGCTCAGGTTGAGAACGTTTATGCCTCGCTTCAGGCTCTGATTGCACAGCGTGCAAACCACTCGTGTCTTGTCGTCAGCACATTGTCTGAAAAACTGCCACGCCAGGGAACTCCTTGGAGCTGGCTTTGGTGTGCTCGGTCCCTTGCTGGGGTGCGCAGTAGGAGACGTACTGTCTAGAGGAAAGCCGCTCCGCTTTTGCACCCTGCTCCCTCTTCTGCTGTGCTGGTGGCTCTGTGCGGCCACCGCCTCTTCCTCCGAACTACATAGGTCACTCACATGACCTTGATTCCATGTGGTGTCAAGGACCTCATCGTCCTCCACATCATCTTCCACCCAGTCTTCACCCCTGCCTTCCTTGTCGGTCTACACACTTTTGAAAGGCCCAGCAGTTGGCACCTGTGTTTCGTCATCATCCGAGACGTGCTGCGATAGTCCTCCCATGTACTCATCTTGAAAGATAAGTGGTTGGGCATCGAAGCACTCAATCTCCTCCACTTCTGGGGTAGGGCTAGGTGGATGGCCCTGGGAAACCCTGCTAACAGAGTCATCAAAAAGCAGAAGAGACTGCTGCATGACTTTGGGCTCAGACTGCTTGGCTGATTTGCAAGGGGGTGAGGTGAAAGACTGATGGACATCGGCTGCAGGTGCCAACTGTGGTCTTTCAGCAGGAGACTGGGTGGGAGACAATGTGAAGGAACTGGATCCACTGTCAGCAACCCAATCTACTATTGCCTGTACTTGTTCAGGCCTCACCATTCGTAGAGCAGCATTAGGCCCGACCAAATACCGCTGCAGGTTTTGTCGCCTTCTCGCACCTGAGGAAGGGGTTTCACTTGTGCATGTAGCTGGCACAGATCGACCACGTCCTCTCCTTGCAACAAGAGCTCCACCAGCAGAACCACGACCTGGGCCACGTCCCTTATTTGACGCTCTCCTCATATTTTTCGAGTTTATGATATTGCCCTAAATGGGTGTTTAATTAATAGTAGAATAGAACGACAGTATGTAAAGGGTGTATCTCACACGGTCTGAACCAGTGTAGGCCTGAAGTAAATATATCTTTGCACAAACTGGCTGTATTTCAAATGGCTGTATTTCAAATGCCTGATTCAAACCCCTGTATGTAGAGGGGGTATCTCACAGGTCCTGAACCAGTGTAGGCCTGAAGTAAATATTTCTTTGCCCAAAATGGCTGTATTTCAAATGGCTATATTTCAAATGCCTGATTCAAACCCCTGTATGTAGAGGGAGTATCTCACACAGTCTGAACCAATGTAGGCCTGAAGTAAATATTTATTTGCACAAAATGGCTGTATTTCAAATGCTTGATTCAAACCCTTGTATGTAGAGGGGGTATCTCACACGGTCTGAACCAGTGTAGACCTGAAGTAAATATATCTTTGCACAAAATGGCTGTATTTCAGATGGCTGTATTTCAAATCCCTGAATCAAACCCCTGTATGTAGAGGGAGTATCTCACACGGTCTGAACCAGTGTAGGCCTGAAATAAATATTTATTTGCCCAAAATGGCTATATTTCAAATGGATGTATTTCAAATCCATTATTCAAACCTCTGTATGTAGAGGGTGTATCTCACACGGTCTGAACCAGTGAAGGTCTGAAGTAAATATATCTTTGCACAAAATGGCTGTATTTCAAATGCCTGACTCAAACCCCTGTATGTAGAGGGGGTATCTCACATGGTCTGAACCAGTGTAGGCCTGAAGTAAATATTTCTTTGCCCAAAATGGCTGTATTTCAAATCCCTGAATCAAACCCCTGTATGTAGAGGGAGTATCTCACACGGTCTGAACCAGTGTAGGCCTGAAGTAAATATATATTTGAACACAACGGCTGTATTTCAAATGGCTATATTTCAAATCCCTGAATCAAACCCCTGTATGTAGAGGGAGTATCTCACAGGGCCTGAACAAGTGTAGGCCTGAAGTAAATATATCTTTGCACAAAATGGCTGTATTTCAAATGGCTGTATTTTAAATCCCTGAATCAAACTCCTGTATGTAGAGGGGGTATCTCACACGGTCTGAACCAGTGTAGGCCTGAAGTAAATATATATTTGCACAAAATGGCTGTATTTCAAATGGCTGTATTTCAAATCCCTGAATCAAACCCCTGTATGTAGAGGGAGTATCTCACAGGGCCTAAACCAGTGTATGCCTGAAGTAAATATTTCTTTGCCCAAAATGGCTATATTTCAAATGGCTGTATTTCAAATGCCTGAATTAAACCCTGTATGTAGACGGTGTATCTCCCACGGCCTGAACCAGTGTAGGCCTGAATTAAATATTTATTTGCACAAAACGGCTGTATTTTAAATGGCTGTATTTCAAATGCCTGAATCAAACCCCATTTTTGTGACGCCCAGAAGTATGAAAAGGTGAAGTTATCTAGACTTTATGCGAAACTCCGAATGGCACTGGCAACTGTAACGCCTTTCAAAAGCACAGATAAGTGGGAGCAAGAGTTGAATTGTCCCCCACTACAGTGGTCTACTATTTATAGGAATGTGAGAAGGGCGACAGTTTCCAGTGCGCATAGGCTAATTCAATTTAAGATACTCCATAGACTGTATTATACGCCGAAAGCCCAGGGAAAATTTCCCCAAAATAAAGATCGTGATTGCTGCTGCTCTAAATGTGGATATGTTAATGCCAACTATGTCCATTTGCTTTGGAGCTGCGGCAAAATAAGAAGTTATTGGGATGAGGTCTTCACTATCCTACAAAAGGAGAGTTCAATGAACTATAACCCGGGAATTTTGATTGTGATTTTTGGAGACTATGGGTCAGAAGTGGAAGTCCCGCCCCAGGTTAGACGGATTTGGATGCGGGGATTGATGGTTGCTAAGGCTATATTGATAAATTATTGGGGCTCTGTCTCCCCGCCCTCAACAAGGGAGTGGAGTTCATACCTCCAAAAAATTAGGGTATACGAGGACATTGAAAGGAAACGGAGAGTTGCACGCAGAACTGCATAGCTATAATTAATACTGATACTATTCTATATAACAATGAATGGAGCGGACGGCAGCCAATGGGGGGGGGGGGTTGATATAGTTATTATTATATATTATCTTGAGGGTGTCCTTAGGATGCTGTGTAGAATCTTTTTTGTAAGGATGTCTATGATTGCCATGCTGGGCACACCGTTGAGATTGATATCGTTTTATGTATTAACATTTTGATTTGGAAAATAAAAATATATATTTATTTAATAAAAATAATAATATTTCTTTGCCCAAAATGGCTGTATTTCAAATGGCTGTATTTCAAATCCATGATTCAAACCCCTGTATGTAGAGGGGGTATCTCACACGGTCTAAACTAGTGTAGGCCTGAAGTAAATATATCTTTGCACAAAATGGCTGTATTTCAAATAGCTGTATTTCAAATCCCTAATTCAAACCCCTGTATGTATCTAACAGGGCCTGAACCAGTGTAGGCCTGAAGTAAACATTTCTTCGCCCAAAATGGCTGTATTTCAAATGGCTGTATTTCAAATGCCTGACTCAAACCCCTGTATGTAGAGGGAGCATCTCACATGGTCTAAACCAGTGTAGGCCTGAAGTAAATATATCTTTGCACAAAATGGCTATATTTCAAATGGCTGTATTTCAAATCCCTGAATCAAACCCCTGTATGTAGAGGGAGTATCTCACAGGGCCTGAACCAGTGTAGGCTTGAAGTAAATATATCTTTGCACAAAATGGCTGTATTTCAAGTGGCTATATTTAAAATCCCTGAATCAAACCCCTGTATGTAAAGGGAGTATTTCACACGGTCTGAACCAGTGTAGGCCTGAAGTAAATATTTCTTTGCACAAAATTGCTGTATTTCAAATGGCTGTATTCCAAATCCCTGAATCAAACCCCTGTATGTAGAGGGAGTATCTCACAGGGCCTGAACCAGTGTAGGCCTTAAGTAAATATATCTTTGCACAAAATGGCTGTATTTCAAATGGCTGTATTTCAAATCCCTGATTCAAACCCCTGTATGTAGAGGGGGTATCTGAACCAGTCTAGGCCTGAATTCAATATTTCTTTGCATAAAATGGCTGTATTTCAAATCTCTGAATCAAACCCCTGTATGTAGAGGGAGTATCTCACATGGTCTGAACCAGTGTAGGCCTGAAGTAAATATATCTTTGCACAAAATGGCTGTATTTCAAGTGGCTATATTTCAAATCCCTGATTCAAACCCCTATATGTAGAGGGGGTATCTCACACTGTCTGAATTAATGTAGGCCTGAAGTAATTATATCTTTGCACAAAATGGCTGTATTTCAAATGGCTGTATTTCAAATGCCTGATTCAAACCCCTCTATGTAGAGGGGCTATCTCACACGGTCTGAACCAGTGTAGGCCTGAAGTAAATATATCTTTGCACAAAATGGCTGTATTTCAAATGCCTGACTCAAACCCCTGTATGTAGAGGGAGCATCTCACATGGTCTAAACCAGTGTAGGCCGGAAGTAAATATATCTTTGCACAAAATGGCTGTATTTCAAATGGCTGTATTTCAAATCCCTGAATCAAACCCCTGTATGTAGAGGGAGTATCTCACAGGGCCTGAACCAGTGTAGGCTTGAAGTAAATATATCTTTGCACAAAATGGCTGTATTTCAAGTGGCTATATTTAAAATCCCTGAATCAAACCCCTGTATGTAAAGGGAGTATTTCACACGGTCTGAACCAGTGTAGGCCTGAAGTAAATATTTCTTTGCACAAAATGGCTGTATTTCAAATGGCTGTATTCCAAATCCCTGAATCAAACCCCTGTATGTAGAGGGAGTATCTCACAGGGCCTGAACCAGTGTAGGCCTTAAGTAAATATATCTTTGCACAAAATGGCTGTATTTCAAATGGCTGTATTTCAAATCCCTGATTCAAACCCCTGTATGTAGAGGGGGTATCTGAACCAGTCTAGGCCTGAATTCAATATTTCTTTGCATAAAATGGCTGTATTTCAAATCTCTGAATCAAACCCCTGTATGTAGAGGGAGTATCTCACATGGTCTGAACCAGTGTAGGCCTGAAGTAAATATATCTTTGCACAAAATGGCTGTATTTCAAGTGGCTATATTTCAAATCCCTGATTCAAACCCCTATATGTAGAGGGGGTATCTCACACTGTCTGAATTAATGTAGGCCTGAAGTAATTATATCTTTGCACAAAATGGCTGTATTTCAAATGGCTGTATTTCAAATGCCTGATTCAAACCCCTCTATGTAGAGGGGCTATCTCACACGGTCTGAACCAGTGTAGGCCTAAAGTAAATATATCTTTGCACAAAATGGCTGTATTTCAAATGCCTGACTCAAACCCCTGTATGTAGAGGGAGCATCTCACATGGTCTAAACCAGTGTAGGCCTGAAGTAAATATATCTTTGCACAAAATGGCTGTATTTCAAATGGCTGTATTTCAAATCCCTGATTCAAACCCCTGTATGTAGAGGGGGTATCTCACAGGGCCTGAACCAATGTAGGCCTGAAGTAAATATTTCTTTGCCCAAAATGGCTGTATTTTAAATGGCTGTATTCCAAATCCCTAAATCAAACCCCTGTATGTAGAGGGAGTATCTTACAGGGCCTGAACCAGTGTAGGCCTTAAGTAAATATATCTTTGCACAAAATGGCTGTATTTCAAATGGCTGTATTTCAAATCCCTGATTCAAACCCCTGTATGTAGAGGGGGTATCTGAACCAGTCTAGGCCTGAATTCAATATTTCTTTGCATAAAATGGCTGTATTTCAAATCTCTGAATCAAACCCCTGTATGTAGAGGGAGTATCTCACATGGTCTGAACCAGTGTAGGCCTGAAGTAAATATATCTTTGCACAAAATGGCTGTATTTCAAGTGGCTATATTTCAAATCCCTGATTCAAACCCCTATATGTAGAGGGGGTATCTCACACTGTCTGAACCAATGTAGGCCTGAAGTAATTATATCTTTGCACAAAATGGCTGTATTTCAAATGGCTGTATTTCAAATCCCAGATTCAAACCCCTGTATGTAGAGGGGGTATCTATAATTAGCGAGGTATTTTGCAGGAGGGGTTAAATTAACCTACCATGCTCTCAGTTGGAGTTCCTGAGAGCTTCAGGTAAGGTGAGCTTTAACAACTGTTCACATGGTGCGGTGCTGCATGGGGGCCACTGTGCTGTTTTTCTGGCGGGTTGGTGGGGCCCAGTGCTCGGTATGGCATAGTCAGGCAGCAGGGGTGCTGTTTGACTGCTGGGTCCCGCCGCCTGCCGTATTGGCGCCACAGCATTGGTGGTTGCCGTGCAGCGCCGTGCCAATTTTAGAGTAGGAACCTCTCATAGAGGCAACCTCGGCGTGGTGAGTGGGCTTATGCCTTTTGATCAAAATGTACACTAATGCCTCATTTAGCATGTAGCATAGGAGGCGGTACACATGGGCTATTAAGTGCTGATTTCTGCAAAAGTAGCAGGGATGAGATCAAAGCATAGCAGCTGGATGTGCAATTCATTTCTTTTCTTTTCTTTTTAACATATACAAAATCATTTATGCTGTCCATCTTGGCAAAGTGATCTCTTTTGGATATACACTTCCAGGTAGTGGCACAAGTGCAATTGCTGCACATGAAGCCAAATTTGAGCTTCAATAACTGCACTACTCAGAGCAGCAGCACGGAGCCCAGATTCTCAGGGCCAGGATAGCTGTCCAGCCATGTCAATCAACAGGAAGATGGTCTAACCTTCACCTGAATCTTGTAGAAATTCTTTGCAGAAGAGAGGAACCTTTTTTTTCTGCAAAGGGGGTATTGCAACTTCATAGTAATGCCGATAGATTTCAAATGTGTTGTTGTAAAAGCTCCTGAAGGTGTCAGGTGTAGGCGTCTCAATATTTTTTTCAACAGATGAGAGAACCACTCAAAATTCCGTTTGGTTCAGGTTCACCAAATTTAAAAAAAAGTTTGGTTCAAACAGTAACTTGGCCAGGTGCACATTAAACTTCTATGCTGTTGGATGAGTGAACGCATACTGTTGTCTTTTTGCAATCACCTTAGTGATTGATTGCTGTTGAAACAAGTAATGAGGAGAAGGAGCATCAGGAGCAATAGATGGCATTGAAGTTTAAGGAAAGGAACTGCAGCGTTTTACTGCTTACAAATAGAGATGGCGCGAACATAAAATTTTCCGTTCACGAACAGCAAATTTCCGCAAGTGTTCGCGAACGGGCGAACCGGGCAAACCGCCATAGACTTCAATAGGCAGGTGAATTTTAAAACCCACAGGGACTCTTTCTGGCCACAATAGTGATGGAAAAGGGGACTAACACCTGGACTGTGGCATGCCGGAGGGGGATCCATGGCAAAACTCCCATGGAAAATGACGTAGTTGACGCAGAGTCATGTTTTAATCCATAAAGGGCATAAATCACCTAACATTCCTAAATTGTTTGGAATAACGTGCTTTAAAACATCCAGTGTGTGTATACGATCAGGTATGATGTTGTATCGAACAGGTAGTGTAAGGGTTACGCCCGCTTTACAGTAACAGACCAAACTCCCCATTTAACGCACCGCAAACAACCGCAAACAGTCCATTTGCACAACCGCAAACTCCCCATTTGCACAAGGTTGGATACCATCAACCGCTTCACTTGTATCTGACAACTCAGCAAATGAAGCAGCAACGGGTACAACATCATCATCATCACACCGTACGTCCATGTGTGTAATGCTGCCTGACTGAGACATATCCCTGTTATCTACATCCTCTGGCAATAATGGTTGCGCATCACTCATTTCTTCCAACTGATGTGTAAATAACTCCTCTGACAGATCAAGTGAAGCGGCTGTGGTGCTAGTGTTGGTGGTGGCGGCGGGCGGGCGAGTGGTAACTTGAGAGGTGCCCGAAGCTGAGCTGGAGGAGGATGGTGCGTCAAGGTTCCGAGCGGAAGCTGTAGAAGATTGGGTGTCCTGTGTTAGCCAGTCAACTATGTCCTCAGAACTTTTCGAGTTCAGGGTACGTGGCCTCGGAACACTGGGCATTATTCTAGGGCCAAAGGAAATCACTGCACCACGACCACGACGGCCTCTGCGGGGTGGCCTGCCTCTGCCTGTCATTTTTTTTTAGATTAGTGGTACTATGTGTGCAAGGTACTGTGCCACCCGATATGAGTGGTGGGCACAGTACAGTCTGTGGGCCTGACACTCACTGGCAGGCAACTGCAATTATATTACAGAGAAAAAAAGTATTTTAATTTTTTTATCCGCAAGGTACTGTGCCACCCGATATGAGTGGTGGGCACTGGCAGTGGGCACAGTACAGTCAGTGGGCCTGAAACAAACTGGCAGGCAACTGCAATTATATTACAGAGAAAAAATTTAAATGACTTTTATATCTGCAAGGTACTGTGCCACCCGATATGAGTGGTGTGCACACAGTACAGTCTGTTGGCCTGTGGCCTCTCACACATGGGCAGGCAACTGCAATATATATATATAGATATATATATATATATATATATATATATTTTTTTTTTTTTAAATGCTGTCCTTGATTTTTGATAGGAGGTGGGAGGGTCTGGGAGGGAGGGTATGCTGATTGGCTGGAATGTGTCTGCTGACTGTGAGGTACAGGGTCAAAGTTTGCTCAATAATGACGTATAGGGGGCGGACCGAACATCGCATATGTTTGCCCGCCGCGGCGAACACGAACATGCAATGTTCGCCGGGAACTGTTCGCCGGCGAATAGTTTGGGACATCTCTACTTACAAACCTTGACTGCTGGAGAATGGGTGAAGACTGGTGGGAGATGTAATGGTTCCCTTGGAGGGCTCAGGCTCTGTCTGTTGGCCATAGTGTATAGTAGCCGTATTAATAGTGTAATGGATTAACTATGAATGTAGCAGCAATTAAACAAGATCTACACGGCAATTACACTCAACTTGCCCTGTCCCTAAAGTTTCCCTATGCTCTGCCTACAGTGTCTAAAAACTCTCCTTAACACTGCCCTTTAATTCTCTACATAAACTAAAAGATTAACTGCAAATGTGTCAGCTGTTGAACAAGATGCAGATGACAATATATTTGACCACCCTTTAATACTGAGGCACAGTAATTCTATATATAAAGTAAGAGATTAACTACAAAAGTGTCATCAGTTCAACAAACTGAAAATGTGTGTGTGTGTGTGTATATATAGTTGAATACTCAGCCTGCAATTGTGGAAGGGGCGTAAGGGCTTTATATTCTGTTCCCACCTATTCTCCTGTGCACGTGCAGTTCCAGTCATTGAGTTGAACCTGCGCGCTGCCTCAAGCCTTCAGGAGTTTTTTTGGGTAAGTTCCCTTCCTCTTCACAGCACGGCCGGCCAGCCAGCACACAGCACTCCGGTAAGTATGGCTGCACTCGCCGCCAGCCCATCCCACGTGGTGCAGCCCAAACAGCGCGGCCACGCACCACAGTCTGCCCCCTGTTTCTGGATGCCGGCCCGGTCCCTCTCCACGGCGAAACTTCCCGGAGTCCAGCATAGCGTGTCTGACCCACCCCTACACCGTCCCGATCCAGGACTCAGTAGCGGCAGCTGCCCGCTTTCCTGCATGGCGCAGCTGTCCGGCCCTCTCCTCCAGTATTGCCAGGTGCCCCTTCCCCCGCTGTGTCCCTGCATGCGCCCCGGCCCACGTCCCCACATTCCCGCAGCCCGGTACTGCCACTAATCGCTGCGTGCACATCCTAGGGCGGAGCCTCGTCTCATCAGCAAGCTCGGCAGAGGCTCTATCGCCACCCAGTGGATGTGCCACATAATCCTTCTCTGTTCAAAAAAAAAAAAAAGCTCTTTCGCCACCCAGTGGACATGTAGGGGAATGCGTCCAAAAAAATAAAAATAAAAAACCCCATTTAAATAAATCAGTTAAAAAAAATAAAAATAATGTGGCAGCCGGGTCCGTTTTCTGGCTTACGTTTGTTAAATTAATCCTGCAGCCAGGTACTTTTCCAGGCTTACATTTGTTTAAATTAATGTTGCAGCCGGGTACGTTTCCAGGCTTACATTTGTTAAAATTCATGTTGCAGCCGCGTACGTTCCAGGCTTACGTTTTTGTCCAGTACCCACGTTTGCAATGTCAATGTCTAGCCAGTCATGTTCCAGGCCTACGTCACTCAAACATACCACCTACTTCGGCCCATCTTTCTTCACGCAGCCATGTTTCTCTTTTCATAGCCTTCCGTCATTTAACTTCACTATCCCGTTCCATCCACCTAGTGCCCCGCCTCAGGTACATCTTTCATCAGGGTCATGCTTGTCGGCTGGGTTTTGGTTCATGACGTCATGTTTTCCATTTCATCACCTCTTCTCTGTTCCTGCCCCTACAGAGTTTAAATTGCCCCCTCCCACCTCCATTCCCAAGTGTTCCTGTCCCTACTGAGGCCAGGGGCGGAGAAGAGTCTCCCTGCGTGTCAGGGAGATGAAGAGGAAACTATCCCTTTTCTTTTTTATTTTTACTTTAGCCCCAGGAGGTCCGAGGACGGTCTCCTGGTCTCTCCTACCTTAGCTCTAGCGGGAGCTCCACAGTCCGCCGGCGGCCGAGTGCCTATGCTAGGCTGTGGGTATCCGGAGGACTCGTTCCAGTTCATCCGGAGCCTGCTCCCGCGCATGCCGACGTCGATCAGTAATGACGTCACTTCCGGGTCCCGGTCAAGTGACCAACCCGGAAGCCTTCATGGACGGGAAGGAGCAGTATAAGAAGCGGGCAAGCCACGGCAGATGCTGATCTGAGGTCTGTAAGTACCAGATATCCACTGGCACCCCCAGCATGTCGGGTCCTGAGCCGCAGGTTTCCTTGGAGCCTGATGCCCCCATACTGCCTCCCGTAAGTTCCCCTGGTGGGACCCCTATTACTTAAGTTGTTTAACTTTCTTGGTAGATCCTCATGTCTTTCCCTGACGGCTCTCCTCCATCTTTATTTTTTCGTATCCCCAGGTTAAGGAGGCACAGAAAAAGATTAAAAAGCCTTCCCGTTGTTTAACTTGCTCAAAAAAACTACCTGAGTGTTATGCAAAAAAGTTGTGCAAAGACTGTATTTCGGATGTAATCCGCCAAGAACAGCCTTTGCATATGGAAAGAATCCGTTCGGTGGTTCAGGAGGAGTTGAGGGCCGCCAGGTCCGGCGTACCTGATCCCCCAACCTCAACCACCTAAACGGCCAAGGATAAAAGATATTTCTTCTTGGATTCGGACATGGAGGATGAGGCTTCCTCCTCCAGACCGTGGGAGGAGGACTCCTCCCTTTCCGAAGGAGAAATTTCGGAAAGTGATAGGAAATTCTATTTATCTGCTATTGAGATGCACGACCTATTAAAAGCAGTTTGTGCCACCATGGGGATTGGGGAGGCCCCTAAGACTCATTTCATCCAGGACGAAATGTTCGGGGGGCTGAGAGTCAAAAGGGAAATGGTATTTCCTATAAATGAGAACATCAGAGACATGGTGTTGGAAGAATGGTCTGAACCAGAGAAAAGATTGGGAATATCCAAAGAATTCAAAAACCGTTTAGTCTTTGATCCATCTCAGTCTAAACTGTTTGATGAAACTCCAAAAATAGACGTCCAGGTGGCTAAAGTAAATAAAAAGACTGCTTTGCCATTTGAAGACGCGACTCAGCTTAAAGACATCATGGAACGCAAAGCGGACTCCCTTCTAAGAAAATCATGGGAGGCATCCATGTACGGGCTCAAAACGAATATAGCGGCCACGTCCGTGGCCAGATCCATGTTCCTGTGGTTGAACGAATTGGAGAATCACTTAAGGAACAGAACTTCTAGGGAAGAAATCCTTCAGTCTTTTCCACTACTGAAATCTGCTACAGGGTTTTTAGCTGACGCCTCGGCTGAATCCATTAGATTCAGCGCCAGGGATGCGAGTTTATCTAATGCTGCTCATAGATGAAGTCCTGGTTGGGGGACAAAGCCTCCAAGAAGCTCTGCTCTATCCTCTTCTCAGGGGAATACGTTTTTGGCCCTGTCTTAGACAAAATCCTAGAGAAGGCTGCAGATAAAAAGAAGGGCTTCCCAGAAGATAGACCCTATAGAAGGAACCAGTCCTTTCGTCCTTATACCAGCCAGAACAGGTCCTATAAGGGCAGGGCAAATCAGGCCGCTGGGCCTACCCTAAGGGGGTAAAAGTAGGGGATTCCTTTTCAAACCCCTGACTAAGTCTGACGACAAGCAATGACGCCATTGTTGGGGGGAGGCTGAGAGATTTCCTCGGCCCCTGGGAGAAGATAACAAAAAAATCCCTGGGCTCTGGAAATCATTCGGTCAGGATACAAAATAGAGTTCACTTCCATCCCCCCAACAAAATTCGTCATCACAAATATAGGCTCCAGAAATTACAGACAAAACATTCTTTCAGGTGTCCAAGAACTAGTGGAAAAAGGAGCGGTTGTTCCAGTCCCAGTTTCCCAATTAAAACAGGGATACTATTTGACTCTGTTTCTAGTAAGAAAGAAAGAAGGATCATTTCGCACGATAATCCCCCTGATAAATATGGGAGCAGTTATGTGCTCGGTCGATTTAAGGGACGCATATTATCATATCCCAATCCATCCCAACCATCAAAAATTCCTGCGATTCGCAGTTCAGGACTTACACAACCGGATCCTTCACTTCCAGTTCACAGCCCTCCCATTCGGGATCTCATCCGCTCCGAGACTCTTTACAAAACTGGTAATAGAAATGGTGGCACCTATGAGAAAAGAGGGACTCAACATAGTACCATACCTGGACAACTTTTTGATTATAGGCGATTCAAGGACTCTCCTTCTACCTCACTTAGAAACATTTTTGTCCCGTCTGGCAGAGCTGGGCTGGATAGTGAACAGGTCAAAGTCCGTTCTGCATCCCTCCACGAGCGTGACCTTCCTAGGTGTAACCCTGGACTCACAAAAACAAAAAACCTTTCTCCCTCAGGTCAAAATCCAGGCCCTCAAACAGAAGGTAAAAAGATTCCAACTGAAAAGAGTATGTTCTATAAGAGAGGCGATGAGACTCTTGGGCCTTCTAACTTCCTGCATCCCCTCAGTAGAATGGGCTCAGGCACATTACCGTGTCATGCAGAGCTGGATTCTGAATCGGTGTAACAAAAAATTAGGTAATTTAGACCACAGGTTGCGGATCCCAAGCTCCGTAAAAATATCCCTATCCTGGTGGACAGTGGAGAAAAACTTGTCCAGGAGAGTCCCATGGAGCAGATCCCCATCAATCACAATCCTCCCGGACGCCAGCAATTCAGGCTGGGGGCAAAGGTCGACGACAGATACTACCAGGGCTCCTGGGGGAAAGAAATGTCCAATCAATCTTCCAATTTCAGGGAACTGTACGCTGTCTGGAAGAACCTGAATGCAGCCAGGGAGCTTCTAGAAAACCGCCATGTAAAGATCCTATCGGACAACATGACAAATGTCTCATACCTCAGACAACAGGGAGGTACACGCTCAAAAAGACTCCAGAGCGTTGCGGAAGAAATATTCTCCTGGGCAGAGAAGGAAGTGAGATCTATCTCGGCAGTCCACTTGAAAAGCTCTCTGAACCAGGAAGCAGATTTCCTCAGCAGACAAAAAATAGACCACTCAGAGTGGTCATTGAAACAAGAAGTGTTCGAGACGATAACCAGGAGATGGGGCCTCCCCACGATAGACCTGTTCGCCTCAAAAGAAAATGCAAAACTAAGAACATTCTGTTCGCTGAACCCAAGAGACCACCCCTGGAGAATCGATGCTCTATCACTGACTTGGAATTGGGGCTTGGCATACGCCTTTCCCCCTCTCCCCCTGATTCCGAGAATAATTCAGAAAATCATGGAAGGGAGGACGACCGTTACACTGATCACACCTTTTTGGCCAAAGAAGAGCTGGTTTCCCCTACTTCGGAAACTTGCAATAGAGGAACCCTGGACGTTACCACCCATCCAGGACCTTCTTCACCAAGGTCCTATCCTTCACCCTCACCCAGAGTTCTTCAAGCTCACAGCCTGGATCCTGAGGTCGCCATACTGAAACACCAAGGTCTTTCTGACAGAGTCATTTCTACAATGAAATACTGTCGGAAAAAAGTGACATCAGCAATATACCTTAAAATATGGAAAAGGTTTTGCTCATGGTCTGGAGAGACAGAACCAAACCTCAGGGAACCTAACATCCAGAAAATCCTTGACTTCCTACAGAATGGCCTGGAGATGGGGCTTAATCCCTCTACATTGTAGGTTCAAATCTCCGCACTTAGTACCTTCTTCGACACCAGTCTCGCTGATCATAGGTGGATTAAGCGGTTTATCAGAGCAGCAATCCGGCTAAGGCCCTCCTTTAAGATCTCGTACTCCTACCTGGGACCTAAACCTAGTCCTTAATGCACTTATACATGCTGCCTTTGAACCCCTGGAAGACTGCATAATAAAAATACTCTCCTTAAAGACTGCATTTCTCATAGCCATTACGTCAGCTAGGCGGCTGGGAGAGATACAAGCACTCTCCATAAGAGAACCTTATCTCACCATCTCTGATGACAAAATCATCTTAAAACTAGATCCGGGATTTATGCCCAAGGTAGTCTCCAACTATCACAGAAGTCAGGAAATCATCCTCCCATCCTTTTGAGACAAACCAAGAAACCAGCGGGAGAGTGACTTCCATACTCTTGACGTCAGATGCACTGTACTGAGATACCTGGAAGCCACAAAAGACTTTAGAAAATCTGACAGTCTTCTCATCCAGTTTGCAGGAAAGAATAGGGGCTTGAAGGTCTCTAGGTCATCCATTGCCCGATGGATTAAAGATACCATATTTCTCTCCTACAAGCTTCAGAACCTGCATCCACCCATAAATGTTCGGGCCCATTCCACTAGAGCAGTCTCCACCACCTTTGCAGAAAGAGCAGGAGCTTCGCTAGATGACATATGCAGGGCCGCCACCTGGTCAAGCATACACACTTTCGTCAGACATTACCGCTTAGACTTATCCAGGTCTTCTGACCTTTCCTATGGACGTAAGGTCCTTCAAGCGGTTGCCCCCCCTAAAATGTATAATTTTATAATTCTGCTGTGTGGCCGTCATGGTGATGAAATGGAAAACCTGAATTAGACTTACCGGTAATTTTGTTTCCATAAAATCACCATGACGGCCCATATTCCTCCCCCCCTCTTTATTTTTTTGGTATGAAGTAATACCTTGTGTCTCCCTTTCGGGGTATGATGTAATACCTTGAATATTTTTGCTTATGATTCTGGCACTCCGTAATCTTTGAAACACTGGGGAATGGAGGTGGGAGGGGGCAATTTAACCTCTTCTCTGTTCCTGCCCCTACAGAGGTCATGGGTCAACCTCCTGTGTGGCCATAATGGTGATTTCATATAACAAAATTACTGGTAAGTCGAATTCCATTTTTTTTCTTTTCTTCTCTGGTTATGTACTTCTCAGGCTTCCTGATCAGTTACCTCATCTGGCATGTCCAGACTACGTTCATAGTCGTTCAGGCTTACAGTCATTTCCCTTACAGCATCCGTGCTTTCAGGTTTAGGCAATCCAGACCCAGGTAAAAAAATAAAAATAAAATAAAAAGGTTAATACCTCTTCATACACACCTTTCCACGCTGCCGTCTTGCTGTCTTACGCTGTCAAAAAATCATGTTTTCCGTTCTTCTCTTCACGTTTCGGTGCTTTGACATTTCGGGTTCTTTCTACAATAATCGCTTGGCTTCGTTCCGCAGTGTAATCATGTCACAATCATCAACGACGCGCTATCGGTCCCACAAACAGCAGTTTCACAACCCACAAGCAACATGTCAATAAGGAGCTGGACGATCCCCAAACTGATTGCCGAATTGAACAGAAGAGGGATCCGTAATCCAGCATCTGCCCGGAAGGCAGAGTTGTACAGGCTCCTGGTTACAGACTTAGCCGTTCCAGCGGTTGAACAGGTTCCCATGTCAACAATACAAATTTCTCTGGTGCAGTTGCATGCTGCCATTAACAAAATCTCCAGCTCGGTCACCGACATACAGAACAGACTGCTCGCAGCAGAAGCTAGGGCCCCCGCTTCCAGCTGTCCAGCCACACCCATTCCTGATCCCTCTGCTTCCCACTCACTCTCCCCAGGTAGGTTCTCTGGGGCACCCAACATAGCCCCGTCACATTTCGTTCCCAACAACCTTAAAAGGGACATCCTGGTGGGCAAGGATGTAAACCTTGCATCCATCCTTATCGCCACCCATGAGTCGCTAGACAGCAGGACCATCGCCTGCGGTGACGTTTCTATTGTCCTTAAATCCAAGGATGTCCGTCTCAATAGGAAACTCACCATTCCAGAGTTTGTACTGGCATTTAGTCTCTTCTGAGACATCATATGTTCAGTAAAGCCAGGTAGACGGGAGGAACTGGATGCTTATCTATACAGGGTCACAGACCTGGGGCACAAATACGGTGGCCACGCTATTTACGATTACCATCGTTCCTTCTCCGCAAAAGCTGCCGCCGCATTGGCCCAGTTTCAGCATGTCATCAATTGGGCCACCATGGATATGGAGCTGTTTTGAAGGCATTTTGCAGGGCTTAAGGCCCCAGCCTGCGCCTCGTGTCAATCCATGCTTCATTCATCTGAATGGTGTCCCAACCTGAGTCCCGCCCCTCAAGATAGGTATTTTTCTGCCCCCCCCCCCCCCCGGACCACCTAAACCCGTCCCAACAGTCAACAAATTAGGCAGACCCATAGTCTTTCTTGGCAAAACCCAGGTATGCAACAACTACAACTTATCGATCTGCAACTACAACAAATGTAGGGCCCTCCATGTCTGCTCGGTCTGTTTCAGGGCCCATCCTCAATCCACCTGTCCTCAAAAGTCATCCAGAAATACATGACTAGTCGGGGTCAACGTGGACCTGTTGACAGTCCTTTTACAGGACCATCACGATCCCAATTTTGTACAGTTCCTAGTGTCCAGCTTCAGGAAGGGTTTCCATACAGGGTTAGTAGCTCTGCCTCAATCCACCTGGGAGGGCCCCAACCTCCTATCGGCACTCAGAGACCCGGATTCAGTCAACACCTTAATCCAATCCGAATTACAAAAGGGCTTCCTTTATTGGTGCTTTTTCCGCACCCCCCTTCGATTCCTGTAAGTTCAGTTCCATCGGGCTCGTTAGCAAAAAATTCACAAATAAGAAAAATGCTTAATATATGATCTGCCAACGCCTCATGCTTCTGATACACCCAGCCTCAACTCCCTCATCCCTTCCGAAGAATTCTCAATGCAATACTCTTCCATAGACGAGGCCATTCAGCTTATCATCAAGTTGGGCAGGGGAACCTGGTTGTCCAAAGCTGATATTGCCGACGCCTTCAAGTTGCTACCCATTCACCCATAGCTATGGAAATATTATGGAATCAAATGGATGGGTTGCTATTATTTTGCAAATCGTTTACCATTTGGGTCCAAAAGCATCCTGTTGGTCTTTGATCAGCTCGCCCAGGCCCTCCACTGGATTTTGGTTGATCATGCCGGCTGCTCCATGGTTATCCATTATCTGGATGATTTCTTACTAATAGAACATCCAGACCATAGTTCCAATTTTCTCCGAGCTAAACATTCCCGTAGCACCCACAAAGGTCGAGGGTCCCTCCACTTTGGTAACTTTTCTAGGCATTGTCCTAGACACTGATGCAATGTAGGCCAGGCTTCCGGAAGACAAGTTAGTTAAAATCAAAGAAACCATAGCCAAATCTGCGACTTCCAGAGCACTTACCAAGTTGGAGCTGCAATCATTATTGGGGATGTTAAATTTCGCATCCAAGGTCATGCCACAAGGCAAGGCTTTCATAGCTAGACTACTCCAGCTGCTCCCCACAGCCCCTGCACAGGATTCTCTCATTCACTTAGACAACGAGGCCTTAGCCGATCTATCCATGTGGAATTTCTTCTTGTCCAGTTGGAACGGTGTTTCCCTGCTTGTCCCAACATGGAGCCCCACTTCACTTCACTGACGCAGCTGCATCCGGAGGGTTCGCAGCAATATATGGTAATCAGTGGTTCGCAGGTTCATGTCCTCCCTGTTACTAGAAATACATCCTATAGTGGCGGCAGCTCAGGTCTGGGGTAGGCTTTGGACAAACTCCCTAGTCGCCTTCATCACAGACAACCAAGCAGTAGTTGACATTCTCCACAAAGGCAGGTCAAAGTCTCCACAAATCATGCCCTTCATTCGTAAATTAGTGTGTCTCTCCCTGCATCACAATTTTCATTTCTCATGTAAGCACATCTAGGGGGCACAAAATCGGGTGGCGGATGCATTATCACGTTTTAATTTCCCCGCTTTCTTCGAGGCAATGCCAGAGGCGGAACAGACGGGACTATCCCCGCCGGCGTTCACAGCGCTGGTAATGGACTAATGAGTCTTATCTCAGCAGCCACAAATCCCTATCATTCAACACTGCTAGGAATTACAAAACTGGCTGGAATACCTTCATCCAATTCACAAACCGTCATCCCAGGAATAACGTCAACAGAACCACATACATCACGGCTTTTCTAGCCTACTGTCATAAAGAACTAGGCCTTTCCCATAACACAATCAGGTTAAATTTGTCACCACCAGTTCTGTGAGAAGGTCTGGCAGACGTTCTTCTCTACGTCTTGTATGACGTTCTTTGTTTTGGTTTCACTTTGTCATCTCCTTTCCTTCTGCCAGGTGTCACTTATTTAGACTAATTGTCTTCCTTTATATTCCCTCCCATACTGCCTCACTTTGCCGTTTATACTACTTCCTGGATGAAGTGTTCACTGCTGGAGGCTGCTGCTGTTTGCTCAAGGTAAGTATTTTCCTTTATTGTGTTTCCTTGCTGGCTTGATTCTAGGTGACCCTAACTCCGTCCGTATTAAATGCAGGGAGCCGGTGGTCGTGCCCCCTCACTACTATAGGGTTTTCAGGTGTCACACAGTCTTAGGTACGTGGGCATGCAATCGTCTACCATTGAGAACCTTGCATGTGCATAGCAGTCAGGGAGAGTTCTTAGAGTTTTATAGGGCTCACCTATATGCTCCTTAGTTTGGGATCAAGCCAGTCGGTCGTTTATTTATAAGTTCCAGCTATCTGCAACTTCATCCGTGACAATATTTGGCCGGGGTACAGCACCAGCACATGTTAAGACACCCAGACAGCAGGTCATTGTTTGCTTCACAACCAATCAAAGCAACCTTAAGGGGCATACTAAAGAGTTCAAAGAATCCAGGTCCAGGTAGACAACCAGTCTCAGGAGAGCTATTTAGGAAATTGTCCACCTCCCTAGACGGCAATCCTTTTGGGCCCTATACCAGCACAATCATTAAAGCAGCGATGTATCTCAGTTTTTACGGCTTTTTGAGACCCGGGGAGTTTACTCGCACCTCTCCCAGGGTCAATGGCTTGTCCATAGGTCAATTGGTATGACATAGCAGTCATTTCACCTTATACCTACATTCCACAAAAACTTCCCAAGCAGGGCCCCCTACAAAAATCTATTATTTTCAAACGTTCAACGATTGGTGCCCCGTCAGGGTCCTTACAAAGTTACTGTCCGTTCTGGGCAACTCCTCACCAGATAGCCTGCTATTACCTTTCAAAAACCGACCTCTCACTTCAACACAGTTCATCTCCCACGTTCGCACACTGGCCTCAGGTTTAGATTTCAACTCTAAACTCATCTCTGGACATTCCTTCCGCATTGGAGCTGCATTTTTGGCTTCTAGACATGGGGTTCCTGCCCATATCATCCGGAAAATGGGCCGCTGGCAGTCATCCTGTTTTGCTCGTTATGTTCCGAACCCACAGGCGGATATATCAAAAGCTTTTTCCAGCCTGGCCTTGTAAATTGCTGTTTCAAATAAATTGCTACATACTAAATGGTTTGGTTTTTGCCCCCTTATAGGCATACCCTCGCTCATGGCTAAGGGCACACCACCAGCCATCTTAGATAGGTTCGGTATCGGTAAGTAAGATAGGCAAGCTGCCTCCAGTCGGGTTTCCCGTCCCCTGTAGCCTTGACCACAAATATATATATATATATATATTGTGAGACAGTGACAGGTCTCACTCAGGTTAGAGGCAAGGAAGGGGTGGATAGTGCGGTCCACACCCCTGTTCCACCACAGGTGAGAGAAGCTGGAGGTAATCAGCCTGGCATAAGGCACCTCCCAGAGTGTCAGAAAGGGGGGATTGTGTTGCCTGTGGACAGAGGCCTGGAGGCTCTGTGTGGTCCAAGCCAGGAGGGCTGAGAGACCACTATTCCCCATGTGTGCTGAGGCACTGGACTGGAGGCAGTGGGCGTACTGTGCTCTATACAGCCAGGAGGCTGTGGGACATTGGCTGAGAAAGCCGCTTGTGTTCACAGGTTGTGAACAAGGACTTAGGTGAGTCAGGAAACTCTGTGTTAGTTAGAGCCTAGCCGGGCAAGTGTTTATTATTTTATGTGGATGTCACATGTGTTAGGTGAAGCTGCGACTTCATGATAACCTGTATTGGTTGGAGTGTGCACAATAAATACACTGTTTGGACCTGAAACCTGGTGTCCTAAAGTCGTATCTGTGAGTGACCCCCAAATAAGAGGCGATCCCTTACAATTGGTGTCGGATGCGGGCAAGTTGTCCATGAGAGAAGGGCAACGGTCGGTTGCTAGGAGCAACGATGAGAAAGAGCAGGTGCTGCTGAATCCTGCTGTGCTCTGGAGTTAAAGGGCTGGAAGCCTGTTTGTCCAGTGGAGCAGGTGCTGCTCATGCTTTTGTGGACTATTTTGCTGTAGTGCAAGTAAAACTAGTGAATTAAAGGGCCAGTAGCCCAGCAAAAGTGGACTTGTGGCTGAAAGTTTTTCCTGCTACCATGGGTCTCGGGGAAGAGTACGTCCGGCAGCGCTGGCGCATACAGCAGGCAGAAGAAATGGCCATAGCAATTGGCTACACTAAAAATGAATTGGCAAAATTTAATGCAGAGCGAGAGGCTTTGGAGGCGCAGTTGCAGCTGGCCTTGAGAAATGGGTTCTCAACACTGTATGGACCCTGTACAAAGTTCCAAGAGGTTGGTGGTGTGCCGGGACTATCGGGAGAAAAGCAAAGATATGCCGTTGCCAAGGGCAACAGTCGGGAAGGTAAAGAGGTGGAGAGTGATGCGGTTCTCAGGAGTGCATATCTTCCCTGCGACTGTGTCCGGAGTCCTAGAGAGGGAGTGCGGAGGTGCAGTAAAGCTGCTGTTAGGAGCAACCACAACCTTGATGAGTCCGCGGGAGAGAATGTCACTGCTTTACCAGAATGGTTGATTACAAAGGGTAAGACTGTTCCTGTTATTAACTATGTAGCAGACCCAGTGACAGGGAGCCGGCGGCAGGGGATACCTGCTGGGCCGGTAGGTAATAAGTCACACAGAGAAAAAACTGTGTCTGAACAGGCGGATAAGCCTGCTGTGATTGCTCCCTCGCAGAATCTACAGAGGAGAAGGTTCTGTGTTACCTCAGTTGCCATGACCAAAGCTAGTTTTGGGATGACAAGGATCCGGGATCCCATGCTAGCCCGGGTAAGAGATAGCACAATATTGAAACCTGAGACTGGTAAAATATTAAAGGTGCTGGACAGTCGTGCGATAAGGACTATCCGCTGATTTCTCTGAGCGTGAGACTCCAATGAGAACAGAGACTGATGAATTTGATGTTCAGATACGCTCATGCATGAGGGAGTGTTGGGCCGTGATATCGGTTTGTTGCTGTGGGGTAAGGTAGACACTTTCTGCAGATAGTGACGAAACTCCGCAGAACCTGTACCTGTCCCTTTAAGTGAGGATCTAAGGAAGCTGCACTTTGACCTGCATGGGGAAAGAATATTGACCATTGGAAACAATGTGCTGGTCAAGTGCAAAGTAATGGTGACAAAAGTGCGGAAAAGCATAAGGAAAATATGATGTCATAGAAATATGTGGTGACAGTGATATAACTTTTCCGTTGCAGGTTGTGGTCAGGGGAGAAGCGCCCCCTGGTGGTAAAAATGTAAATGATGATGAAACTTTATTTTCTGCATCTGCTATGTTTTCATGAAGCACGATATGACGTAATCAAAAGGTTTGAAGACAATGCATATAAGTAGTGTGGAGCAAAGCCCAGCTCCAGCTCAGTGTTTGAAGGTGCAGGAAAATATGATAGGGCTAGAGGGTGTACCGCACGTACCAGAGGTGGAAATGCAGTCTCCACAATGTTGGTTGGTTACTAAGGAAGTGCCCAGGTGGGGATTAGCTCATCTGTGCCCTAGAAGTCAGAATTAATAATGACACGAGCGGTATAGGTGACGTAATGTGCTGTGACCGGTAGCAACCCAGAGAGTGAAGCTACCATGTCAAGGTCCTGTGAAACAAAAGGTGGTTACTAGTAGCGACCAGACATTTCTATCTGACGAGATGGGAATTAAGTCGGGTGACATCCGCCTAGGGTCTGAAGCCCATATCCAGACAGTTTGTAGATGACCTGACACGACAGTACATACTGCAAACAGGAGGATGATCTCTCTCTCTCTCTCTCGCTCCCTAGAAACGTTAGAGACGGGACTAGCCGTCTTCACAGAGCAACTGAAGAAAATTTCAGGAAAGGGCAAAGAAAGAGAATGGTGATACTCCTACATCTGCTGCAGCAGAGCCGAGCAAGGAGCAGCTGGAACCGGAGGCCCAAAAGCGGGGCACTTCCCACAAGCTTGTTGCAAAAAGCTGAAAAGAAACTGCTGAAAAACATGGAGTTGGTGGTTCAGCGCCTGGAGAAAACAGGGTGTGACATACAAAAAGGTGGAGAAAACCAAGAACAAACTTCAGCGAGGATTGGATGATCTGATGGTGGACCTGGACCACCAGGAAGCAAGTTATGTCTATATCCAGCGAAGAAATCAGGAGGAATGTGACGGGCTCCTAGCTGAAGAGAAATACATCTCGGCTCGATATGGTGAAAAAGTGACCAAACAGAGACTGATGCTTGGGAAAAGGAGACCAAGGCCCTCTCCTTGGCTAAAGCCTGGAAAAAAGCGCTTGAGGAGCATGCTGAATTGGAGAGGCTGAACAAGCAACTCAGAGCAGAGACTGAAAATCTCATGAGCTTAAAAGATGAGTTGGAGAAATCTAAGTGTGCTCTCTAAACAGCAGGTGGAAGGTGAGAAACCTGAAGAGGAGAGTTCTCTGGAAGACGTCAAGAAGCCAGAGCCTGTTAAAAATGGGACTGGAGAGGGTGGCACTGTGGTGCTGGCTGTGGCAGAGAAGATGGAAGATGCTTCTGCTAAACCAAATGATGGGCTGATGTGAATGCCGAAGACCACAGACCCGTGGTAGCGTGTAGCCTAGGCCTGGAAGAGCGTCCCCCTCTGCATACAAAGGCCTTCCAAATAGCCAGCAGCCTGCTGGGGAAGAAGTACGAGGAGGTGAACGATCAGTTTTCGGATCCGGGCTATTACAATGGGCTGTATCTCCTGAATCCTCCACAAAATGAGAACAGGGTCCTGGGTGAGCCTCTGGAGAAAATGACAGAAGACGAGGAGTCTGCTGAAGACCCTGGTGCCTCCTGCCTCGATGAGAAAGAGGGGTTAACAGGGCAAGTGTATGGTGCCATGTCCGAGAAGGATGAGAAGGCGGTCAAAGAGACTGGAGACTTCAAGAAGACAAAGACTGAAAAAGTTAGGCCGATATGTTGGTTGACATGAAGTACCCAGGTTCTACAGAGACCAAAGTTAAGCCAAAGGGAGCCGCGGCCAGAAGTGGAAAAAGCCGCTAAAGAAGCAGAGGTCTCTAAAACTGTCATAGTAGCTAGCGTAACTACTGTTGGAAAGAAGGAAGAAGTGACCCAGATGCACGTAAAGAAGCGAGTAGGGGCAAGCATGCTCTGCAGAGGAGCCCTGCAAAGCAAAGGAGAAAGTGTCGGGATATTGACCATGACTCGGAACAGTTCAGCAAGAGCAGCAGCAGTCCAAGAAAGGACGTGAGGTGCATTGTACAGGAGCCAGATGATCTAAAAATAGAGATCAAAATATACGACAGCGCATCATTGTCACTCGGGAAAGTAGTAGTAGGAAAAGAATATCTGGCCATGAGATGGGCACATGAGGGCCTTTAGGCAAGTTTCGGTTAGGCAAGTATGTTGGTTTTGTGATAAACCAAGCTCTGCTGGCGTGGGTCCTGGCAGAACAAAGGGAAGGTACGTGTCACCGAGGTTCCTGGCCTCGGTGAAATAAGAACCGGTAATTTTCTGTGTCAGCGGCAGCTAGTGCTCGCTGACACTGGGTTACTTAGTGTGGCTGTAAAGCCAATCTGGGGCCGGTTTCTTTATTGGGAGCAGCCAAAGAGCAGGGTGGGTGGCTGTTCCCCACATCCAGGCCAGGGTCGATACCCTCTCACCAGCCTCCCGTGGTTATGCAGGTGTTCACCTCACGGGCTTGAACAAAGGGGGGGGATATGTGAGACAGTGACAGGTCTCACTCAGGGTTAGAGGCAAGGAAGGGGTGGATAGTGCGGTCCACACCCCTGTTACCACCACAGGTGAGAGAAGCTGGAGGTAATCAGCCTGTGCATAAGGCACCTCCCAGAGTGTCAGAAAGGGGGATTGTGTTGCCTGAGGACAGAGGCCTGGGGCTCTGTGTGGTCCAAGCCAGGAGGGCTGAGAGACCACTATTCCCCATGTGTGCTGAGGCACTGGACTGGAGGCAGTGGGCGTACTGTGCTCTATACAGCCAGGAGGCTGTGGACATTGGCTGAGAAAGCCGCTTGTGTTCACAGGTTGTGAACAAGGACTTTAGGTGAGTCAGGAAACTCTGTGTTAGTTAGAGCCTAGCCGGGCAAGTGTTTATTATTTTATGTGATGTCACATGTGTTAGGTGAAGCTGCGACTTCATGATAACCTGTATTGGTTGGAGTGTGCACAATAAATACACTGTTTGGACCTGAAACCTGGTGTCCTAAAGTCGTATCTGTGAGTGACCCCCAAATAAGAGGCGATCCCTTACAATATATATATATATATACAGTTGCAAGAAAAAGTATGTGAACCCTTTGGAATGATATGGATTCTGCACAAATTGGTCATAAAATGTGATCTGATCTTCATCTAAGTCACAACAATTGACAATCACAGTCTGCTTAAACTAATAACACACAAAGAATTAATGTTACCATGTTTTTATTGAACACACCATCTAAACATTCACAGTGCAGGTGGAAAAAGTATGTGAACCCTTGGATTTAATAACTGGTTGAACCTCCTTTGGCAGCAATAACTTCAACCAAACGTTTCCTGTAGTTGCAGATCAGACGTGCACAGCGGTCAGGAGTAATTCTTGACCATTCCTCTTTACAGAACTGTTTCAGTTCAGCAATATTTTTGGGATGTCTGGTGTGAATAGCTTTTTTGAGGTCATGCCACAGCATCTCAATCGGGTTGAAATCAGGACTCAGACTGGGCCACTCCAGAAGGCGTATTTTCTTCTGTTTTAGGCCTCTTTCAACACTTGCGTTTTTCCGGATCCGGCGTGTACTCCACTTGCCGGAATTACACTCCGGATCCGGAAAAACCGCAAGCGTACTGAAAGCATTTGAAGAACGGAACCTGTCTACCAAATGCGTTTCAGTGTTACTATGGCACCCAGGACGCTATTAAAGTCCTGGTTGCCATAGTAGGAGCGGGGAGCGGGGAGCAGTATACTTACAGTCCGTGCGGCTCCCGGGGCGCTCCAGAGTGACGTCAGAGCGCCACATGCGCATGGATGACGTGATCCATGTGATCACATGAATCCATGCTCTTGGGGCGCCCTGACGTCACTCTGGAGCGCCCGGGGAGCCGCACGGACGGTAAGTACACTGCTCCCCCGCTCCCCGCTAACCACTTTACCATGCTGCCAGGACTTTAGCGTCTGGCAGCCATGTAACCACTCTGAAAAAGCTAAATGTCGCTCCGGCAATGCGCCAAAACGACGTTTAGCTTAGGCCGGATTCCGGATCAATGCCTTTTCAATGGGCATTAATTCCGGATCCGGCCTTGCGGCAAGTGTTCCGGATTTTTGGGGCCGAGGCATAGAAGCGCAGCATGCTGCGGTATTTTCTCCGGCCAAAAAACGTTCCGTTCCGGAACTGAAGACATCCTGATGCATCCTGAACGGATTTCTCTCCATTCAGAATGCATTAGGATAATCCTGATCAGGATTCTTCCGGCATAGAGCCCCGACGACGGAACTCTATGCGGAAGACAAGAACGCAAGTGTGAACAGAGCCCTTAGCCCAATTTCTGTTGTTGATTTACTTCTATGCTTTGGTCATTGTCCTGTTGCAGCACCCATCTTCTGTTGAGCTTCAGGTGGTGGACAGATGGCCTTAAGTTTTCCTGCAGAATGTCTTGATAAACTTGGGAATTTATTTTTCCTTCCGATGATAGCAAAACCGTTCCTGGCTCTGACGCAGCAAAGCAGCCCCAAACCATGATACCCCCACCACCATACTTCACAGTTGGGATGAGGTTTGATGTTGGTGTGCTTGTGCCTCTTTTTCTCCACACAATAGTGTTGTGTGTTTTCTTCCAAACAAATCGACTTTGGTTTCATCTGTCCACAGAATATTTTGCCAGTACTGCTGTGGAACATCCAGGTGCTCTTGTGCAAACTGTAAACGTTCAGCAATGTTTTTTATGGACAGCAGTGGCTTCTTCTGTGGTATCCTCCCATTAAATCCATTCTTGTTTAGTGTTTTACGTATCATAGATTCGCTAACAGGGATGTTAGCATATGCCAGAGACTTTTGTAAGTCTTTAGCTGACACTCTAGGATTCTTCTTCACCTCATTGAGTAGTCTACGCTGTGCTCTTGCAGTCATTTTTACAGGATGGCCACTCCTAGGGAGAGTAGCAGCAGTGCTGAACTTTCTCCATTTATAGACAATTTGTCTTACCGTTGACTGATGAACAGCAAGGCTTTTGGAGATACTTTTATAACCCTTTCTAGCTTTATGCAAGTCAACAATTCTTAATCGTAGGTCTTCTGAGAGCTCTTGTGTGCGAGGCATCATTCACATCAGGCAATGCTTCTCATAAAAAGCAAACCCAGAACTGGTGTGTGTTTTTTATAGGGCAGGGCAGCTGTAACCAACACCTCCAATCTCATCTCATTGATTGGACTCCAGTTGGCTGACACCTCACTCCAATTAGCTCTTGGAGATGTCATTAGTCTAGGGGTTCACATACTTTTTCCACCTGCACTGTGAATGTTTACATGGTGTGTTCAATAAAAACATGGTAACATTTAATTCTTTGTGTGTTATTAGTTTAAGCAGACTGTGATTGTCTATTGTTGTGACTTAGATGAAGATCAGATCACATTTTATGACCAATTTGTGCAGAAATCCATATCATTCCAAAGGGTTCACATACTTTTTCTTGCAACTGTATATACCGTTGGCACAGTAACAGTAATTCTACACATAAACTAAGCGATTAACAGGGATCATGTCAGCAGTTCAACAAGATGTAGACAGCGATACATTATAGCACCCTTTAGTAACATAGTTGATAAGTTTATAAGGCTGAAAAAAGACATCTCTCCATCTAGTTTGGCCTGTTATCCTGCAAGTTGATCCAAAGGAAGGCAAAAAAAAAAAACTGTGAGGTAGAAGATCATTTTCCTCACTTTAGGGGAACACATTCCTTTCTGACTACAATCAGAATAACTCCCTGGATCAACGACCCCCCTCTAGTAACTATAGCTTATAATATTATTACACTCCAGAAATACATCGAGGCCTTTCTTGAACTCTTTTAGTGGATTCACCATCACCACCTCCTCAGGCAGAGAGTTCCATAGTCTCACTGCTCTTACCGTAAAGAGTCATGTTTGTGTACAAACCTTCTCTCCTCCAGATGCAGAGGAAGTCCCCTCATCATAGTCACAGTCCTGGGGATAAATAGATAATGGAAGAGTTCTCTGTACTTATCCCTGAATTATTTATACATAGTTATTAGATTGCCCCAGTCCTCTTTTTTCTAAAGTGAATAACTCTAATTTTGATAATCTTTCTGGGTACTGTACTCCACACATCCCTTTAATACTGAGGCACAGTAATTATATATATATATATATATATATATATATATATAACTAATGGGGTCATTTATCAAACTGGTGTAAAGTAGAACTGGCTTAGTTGCCCATAGCAATCAATCAGATTCCATTTTTCATTTTCCAAAGTGGCTGTAAAAAATGAAATCTGATTGGTTGTTCTGGGCAACTAAGCCAGTTCTACTTTACACCAGTTTGATAAATGACCCCATAAGAATTTAAGTGTGAATGTGCCAGCAGTTCATCAAGATGCAGATGGCAATATATTAGGCCACCCTTTAATACTGAGGCACAGTAAACAGATGCTTCGATTCGCTCAAGACTAGAACTGGTCTGAATATCTGCACCAAAATCTGTGTCAAAATCCACATTTGTTACATTTACAATTTCTAGTGGATTTTGGTGCAGATTTGATCAATTGCATTGTCACAATGGATGAAATTTGAAGCAAAAATGCAAACGTATAAGAGGATTCTGTTCACATCAAGATCCATAAAATGTGTGGAATTGGCAGTTTTTTTTTTTTTGCCAAATGTTTTACAACTGATAATTAGATTTGCAATATTGGGCCTTTATACTGTCACATACTTCATTAGATCTTTCAAAAATGCCCTAATAAACACTTATTTATATTCTTAACATTTCTATATTATTGTTTGTGTAGTTGGTTATTACCTATTTGTAGTATGTTCACGCAGAGCCACAACTATATGCAGATATACAAGCTACCGTGTTTACCTTGACTTGCTTTCAAGTATCTATTTTTCCCTAATGAGATAATAACTGTATACATGAAAAATATAGATGAGTAAATTATGTAAGTGGTTTTTATAATGTTAAGTGCACTAACTCATGAGATTTTAATTATATTTCTCCGCAATTATAGCAGATGCTTTTCAGTGATACAGGTTCCAGTAGGTGGATTATTATTTTAAGTGTCTTTAAAGGGTCTCCTGTCTCTGAGATTTTTATTCCATTTTTTCAAGATGCTCATTTAACATCCCATTTACCTTATATTTATGAATGTTAAAATCTATATTCTGATACATTAATGGACATCAATATCCTTCTTAGAATCTATACACCTCCAGCTATAACATATATTAGTCATTAACTTAAATCAGTACTGCAACCAATGGAGAAATTCATGGAAAATAATGCACTAACACAATAGATGCAAACATTATACAGTCAGGTCCATAAATATTGGGACATCAACACAATTTTAACATTTTTGGCTCTATACACCACCACAATGGATTTTAAATGAAACAGACAATATGTGCTTTAACTGCAGACTGTCAGCTTTAATTTGAGGGTATATACATCCAAATCAGGTGAACGGTGCAGGAATTACAACAGTTTGCATATGTGCCTCCCACTTGCTAAGGGACCAAAAGTAATGGGACAGAATAATAATCATAAATCAAACTTTCACTTTTTAATACTTGGTTGCAAATCCTTTGCAGTCAATTACAGGCTGAAGTCTGGAATCCATAGACATCACCAGACTGGGTTTCATCCCTGGTGATGCTCTGCCAGGCCTCTACTGCAACTGTCTTCAGTTCCTGCTTGTTCTTGGGGCATTTTCCCTTCAGTTTTGTCTTCAGCAAGTGAAATTCATGCTCAATCGGATTCAGGTCAGGTGATTGACTTGGCCATTGCATAACATTCCACTTCTTTCCCTTAAAAAAAACTCTTTGGTTGCTTTTGCAGTATGCTTTTAGTCATTGTCTATCTGCACTGTGAAGCACCGTCAAATGAGTTCTGAAGCATTTGGCTGAATATGAGCAGATAATATTGCCCGAAACACTTCAGAATTAGGATTGAGCGAACCCGAACTGTAAAGTTCGGGTTCGTACCGAACTTTAGGATTTTTGGACCCCGGACCCGAACATTTTAGTAAAAGTTCGGGTTCGGTGTTCGGCACTTTCTTGGCGCTTTTTGAAAGGCTGCAGAACAGCCAATCAACAAGCGGTTGACTGTCTGACCTTAGAAGCCATCACAGCCATGCCTACTAATGGCATGTCTGTGATTGGCCAGTGTAGCATGTGACCCAGCCTCTATATAAGCTGGAGTCACGTATCGCTGCACATCACTCTGCTTTTACTAGTGTAGGGAGAGGATGCTGCTGGTGATTTCAGGGAGAGAATAGAAGAGAATCTTGGTTCAGAACTTGAATCTAACTCAGCGATCTACATACATTTAGTTGTGTGGGTGCAGGGCACAACCTTTTACCCTGCCCTGAGCCCAGTGACCGAAAAAAAATTACTTTTATTCGTCTGTTAGTTAGGTGGGCGGCGGCGGCCATTTTATGCAAGCTCAGTGCACCAGCACTGTATCTGAGCTTTTGTGACATTGAAATCCAATCTTGAAAAACTGCACTAATAATCAGTTTTTAAAAAATCACCCTTTTTTGGCAATATACAACATCTGGTGCATTTGCAGGATTAGTCACACTATTTTAAAGATCTGCATGTGTTTAAATTCAAGTTTAATATATACAGCTTTCATATTCTATTACAAAAAAAACTACTTTTTGGGCAATATGCAACATCTGGATTAGTCAGTGTGCAATTTAAAGGGAACCAGTTACCGGGATTTTGGGTATAGAGCTGAGGACATGGGTTGCTAGATGTCCGCTAGCACATCCGCAATATCCAATCCCCATAGCTCTAGTGCTTTTATTTGGGCCAAAAAAATGAATTGATAGATATGCAAATTAACCTGAGATGTGTCCTGTCCCTGACTCATCTAGTGTACAGGACTCATCTCAGGTTAATTTGCATATGTATCAAATTTTTCTACAATAAAAACACACAGAGCTATGGGGACTGGATATTGCGGATGTGCTAGCGGACATCTAGCAACCCATGTCCTCAGCTCTATACCCAAAATCCCGGTGACAGGTTCTCTTTAAGCTAGAAATACAGCGATAATTTTCTGGGTTTTTAAAAAACACACTTTTTTTGCCAAAATACCCAATTTTACAGCCCTTGCTTCATCAGTACGTGTAAAATTCAAGGGTTATATACTGTTGTCATATTCAGTTATTAAACAAACACCCATTTTGGGCACAAATCTTTAATTGCGGCCTAGTCTGGATAAGGGTGTGTGAGATACAGCCTTTACATAATGTGGTTCTATTCAGTTATTTGAAATACAGCCATTTTGGGCACAAATCTTTAATTGCAGCCTAGTGTGGGTCAGTGCGTGTGAAATACACCCTTTATATACTAGGGATATATTCTTCTATTTATAAAACACCCTTTTTTGGGCAACATACATAATTTTACAGCCCTTGCTGCATCAGCACGTGTGAAATTCAAAGGTTATATACTGCTGTCATATTCAGTTATTAAACAAACACCCATTTGGGGAAGAAAAAAAGTTTATTTTGCAGCCTTTTCTGCATATGTCTTTGTGAGATACAGCCTTTACATAGTGTGGTTCTATTAAGTTGTTAAACACCCATTTTGGGCACAAATCTTTCATTGCGGACTAGTCTGGGCTTGTGAAATACACACTTTAGATACTGTGGTTATATTCAGTAATTTGAAATACAGCCATTTTGGGCAAACAAATTTAATTGAGATCAGTCGGTGTGAGATACACCATTTAGATACTGTGGTTATATTCTTCTATTAATAAAACACCCTTTTTGTGCCAAAATACACAATTTTTCTGCCCATGCAGCATCAGCACATGTGTAATTCAAGGGTTATATACTGCTGTCATATTCTGTTATTAAACAAACACCCATTTTGGGCACAAATCTTTCATTGCGGACTAGTCTGGGCTTGTGAAATACACACTTTAGATACTGTGGTTATATTCAGTAATTTGAAATACAGCCATTTTGGGCAAACAAATTTAATTGCGATCAGTCGGTGTGAGATACACCATTTAGATACTGTGGTTATATTCTTCTATTAATAAAACACCCTTTTTGTGCCAAAATACACAATTTTTCTGCCCATGCAGCATCAGCACATGTGTAATTCAAGGGTTATATACTGCTGTCATATTCTGTTATTAAACAAACACCCAGTTTGGGCAAAAAACGTAAATTGCGGCGTAGTCTGGATCTGTACGTGTGAAATACACCCTTTACATACTGTGGTTCTATTCAGTTAATTAAAATACAGTCATTTTGGGCAAAAAAAAAAACATTAAATGCAGTCTAGTCTGTATCAGGACGTGTGAGATACACCCTTTACATACTGTGGTTATATTCTTCTATTAATAAAACACCCTTTTTGGGCAAAAACTCTAAATTTGTCTGCCCTTGCTGCATCAGCACTTGTGAAATTCAAGGGTTATATACTGCTGTCATATTCAGTTATTAAACAAACACCCGTTTTGAGCCAAAAAGTTTATTTTACAGCCTTTGCCGCATATGTCATTGTGAGATACACCCTTTACATACTGGGGTTCTATTCAGTTATTAAACAAACACCCAATTTGGGCAAAAACTTTAATTGCGAACTAGTCTGCATCTGTACATGTGAGATCCAACCTTTATATACTGTTGTTCTATTCTGCTATTAATTAAACACCCATTTAGGGCAAGATCCTAAATTTGAGAAATATGAGGAGAGCGTCAAATAAGGGACGTGGCCCAGGTCGTGGTGCTGCTGGTGGAGCTCCTGTTGCAGGGAGAGGACGTGGTCGATCTGTGCCAGCTACACGCACAAGTGAAACCCCTTCCTCAGGTGCGAATAGGCAACAGAACCTGCAGCAGTATTTGGTCGGGCCTAATGCGGCTCTACGAATGGTGAGGCCTGAACAAGTACAGGCGATTGTAGATTGGGTTGCTGACAGTGCCTTTAGTTCCTTCACATTGTCTCCCACCCAGTCTCCTGCTGAAAGATCAGAGTTGGCACCTGCAGCCGACGTCCATCAGTCTTTCACCTTACCCCCTTGCAAATCAGCCAAGCAGTCTGAGCCCCAAGTCATGCAGCAGTCTATTCTGCTTTTTGATGACTCTGTTAGCAGGGTTTCCCAGGGCCATCCACCTATCCCTGACCTAGAAGTTGAAGATATTGAGTGGACCGATGCCCAACCACTTATGTTTCAAGATGAGTACATGGGAGGACCATCGCAGCACGTCTCGGGTGATGAGGAAACACAGGTGCCAACTGTTGGGGCTCTCAAAAGTGTGCAGACCGATAAGGAGGGCAGGGGTGAAGACTGGGTGGAGGATGATGAGGCCCTCGACTCTACATGGAATCAAGGTCATGCGAGTGACCTATGTAGTTCGGAGGAAGAGGCGGTGGTCGCACAGAGCCACCAGCACAGCAGAAGAGGGAGCAGGGTGCAAAAGCGGAGCGGCTGTCCTCTAGACACTATGCCTGCTACTGCCCACCGCAGAAAGGGAACGAGCACACCAAAGCCAGCTCCAAGGAGTCCCCTGGTGTGGCAGTTCTTTTGACAATGTGCTGATGACAAGACACGAGTGGTTTACACGCTGTGCAATCAGAGCCTGAAGCGAGGCATAAACGTTCTCAACCTGAGCACAACCTGCATGACCAGGCATTTAAGTGCTAAACACGAGTTGCAGTGGAGTAGACACCTCAAAAACCAAGAAAGGGCTCATCCTGCTTCCTCTTCTGCTGCAGTCTTGGCCTCTTCATCCACCTCTGGAGTGACAGTGCCATCTGCCACCTCGCAAACAGAGGATCTGCCAGCAACACCACCACCTGGGTCACCAAGCATCCCCACGGAAGCGTTCAGCTCTCCATCTCCCAAACACTGGAGAGGAAGCACACTGGGTAAATGCAGTGTCGGCTGGGCCTGAGGCGGATAGCAGTTTGACTCATGTCCTTCCACCACCGAGGATTGCAGGGCGCTTCAGTTTGCTCCTGTTGCTTACTCCTCCTACTCCGCTTCCTCATCCTCCTACCTGCTCCTAATCCGGTCAGCGTAACACCTTCACCACCAACTTCAGCAAAGCCAGGGATAAACGACAGCAGGCAGTTTTAAAACTTATCTGTTTGGGGGACAAACCCCACACTGCGCAGGAGCTGTGGACGGGCCTTGAACAACAGACCGATGAGTGGTTGGTGCCAGTGAGCCTCAAGCCCGGCCTGGTGGTGTGCGATAATGGGCGAAATCTCGTAGCAGCTCTGGGACTAGCCGGTTTGACGCACATCCCTTGCATGGCACATGTGCTGAATTTGGTGGTGCAGAGATTCCTTAAAAATTACCCCGATATGTCAGATCTGCTGCATAAAGTGCAGGCCGTGTGTGCGCACTTTCTGCGTTCTCATCCTGCTGCTGCTCGCCTGTCAGCGCTGCAGGGTAACTTCGGTCTTCCCGCTCACCGCCTCACATGCGACATGCCAACAAGGTGGAACTCCACCTTGCACATGCTGGCCAGACTGTGCGAACAGCAGCAGGCGATAGTGGAGTTTCAGCTGCAGCACGCACAGGTGAGTCGCTCTACGAAACAGCACCACTTCACCACCAATGACTGGGCCTCCATGCGAGACCTGTGTTCCTTGTTGCGCTGTTTCGAGTACTCCACCAACATTGCCAGTGCCGATAACGCCGTTCCCAGCGTTACTATCCCACCTCTATGCCTCCTTGAAAAAACGCTACTGGCAATGATGGAAGAGGATGTGGCACAGGAGGAGGAGGAAGAGGGATCATTTTGTAGGGTTTCCGGCCAGTCATTCACAAGTGGCTCAGAGGATGGGTTCCTGCACCCACAAACGCCAGGTACACAATTGTCCATCCAGGGCACAGTTCTGGAGGATGACGAGGTGGAAAATGAGGAGGAGGAGATGGAGGAGGAGGAACCATGTTCACAGCAGGGTGGCTCCGAGACCAGCTCATGGCCATAACTAGTGTGTGGCTGGGGGGATACAGAGGACACAGACAATACACCTCCCACAGAGGACAGCTTTTCGTTGCCTCTGGGTAGCCTGGCACACATGAGCGATTACATGCTGCAGTGTCTCCGCAACGATCGCCGCGTTTCCCACATTCTAACTTGTGCTGATTACTGGGTGGCCACGCTGCTGGATCCCCATTACAAGGACAACGTACCATCCTTAATTCCCTCACTGGAGCGTGATCGTAAGATGCGCGAGTACAAGCGCACGCTGGTAGACGCGCTGCTGGTGGCATTCCCACCTGACAGCGGGGGCACAGTGGAAGCACAATGTGAAGACAGAGGAAGAGGTCGCCAACGCAGCTGGGGCCCCGCCAGCACCTCAGAAGGCAGGGTTAGCATGGCCGAAATGTGGAAAAGCTTTGTCAGCACACCACAACAGCCAGCACCACCAGCTGATATGGAACATCTTAGCAGGAGGCAGCATTTCATGAACATGGTGGAGCAGTATGTGTGCACACGCCTACACATACTGAATGATGGGTCTGCCCCCTTCAACTTCTGGGTCTCCAAATTGGGCACATGGCCTGAGCTTGCCCTTTACGCCTTGGAGGTGCTGGCCTGCCCAGCAGCCAGTGTATTATCTGAACGTGTGTTTAGCACGGCAGGGGGCATCATTACAGACAAGCGCATCCGCCTGTTCACAGCCAATGTGGACAAGCTCACGTTCATTAAAATGAACCAGGCATGGATCCCACAGGACTTGTCCGTACCTTGTGCAGAATCGACATGTATACTGGCCTTAACCAGCCATTGTTATTCAGCAGCGCAATTGCTCATTCTTGTATTTTGTATATTTCCCACTACTTTGGAGTGTACCCTAATAAAAAAATAAAAATAAATTAAAAACAAAAACCAGTGTTGGCTACCTCGTCCTCCTCCACCGCCGCTTCCACCCACACCGCTACGTCCACCGCCTCCTCAAACTTCTACTCCATATGGAACTCCACCTCATAAATCAATAATTTATTTTTTTATTTGTACAAAGTTTATTGTATTTTGTCATTTTACTACTTTGTCAGTTACATTTTCGGGAGAAATTCACAAATTTTTGGGTGTAATATACCCCTCCTCTACATAGTTGACAGCTTAATAAATTTCAATAATTTTTCTTTTACATTTTCGGGTGACAATAAAAAAAAAATTTCTGGGTCTCCAAATTGGGCACATGGACTGAGCTTGCCCTTTAATCCTTGGAGGTGCTGGCCTGCGCTGCAGCCAGTGTATTGTCTGAACGTGTGTTTAGCACGACTGGAGGGGGTTATCACAGGTTATATTTCCCAATGTTTTTGGGTGTACCCTAATTTAAAAAAAATTTAAAAAAATTTAAAACCAAAAAGCAGTGTAGGCTACCTGCTTCACCGCCGCTTTCACATACACTGCCACATCCACAGCCTCCTTAACCTCCTACTCCATATGGACCTCGTCCTCCTAGATCAAAATTATTATTTTTTATTTTTACGTATTTTATGTTATTTAAAGTCATTTCCCTATCCACTTTTGTTTGCAGAGCACTTGCCGTGCTCTTAACCACATTTTGCTGGCATTTGCAGCCTTCTAGCCCTTTCCATGACATTTTTACAGCCATTTTAGTGATCAAAAGTTCGGGACCCCATTGACTTGAATGGGGTTCGGGGTCAATTTCGGGTCCCGAACTCAAACTTTTTTGTGAAGTTCGGCCGAACTTTTCAAACCCGAACATCCTTGTGTCCGCTCAACTCTATTCAGAATTCATCCTGCTGCTTTTGTCAGCAGTCACATTATCAATAAACCAACCAGTTCCATTGGCAGCCATACATGCCCACGCCATAACACTACCACCACCATGCTTCACTGATGAGGTGGTATGCTTAGGATCATGAGCAGTTACTTTCCTTCTCCATACTCTTCTCTTCTCATCACTCTGGTACAAGTTAATCTTGGTCTCATCTGTCCATAGAATGTTGTTACAGAACTGTGAAGGCTTTTTTAGATGTCGTTTGGCAAACTCTAATCTGGCCTTCCTGTTTTTGAGGCTCACCAATGGTTTACATCTTGTGGTGAACCCTCTGTATTAACTCTGGTGAAGTCTTCTCTTTATTGTTGACTTTGACGCACATACACCTGCGTCATGGAGAGTGTTCTTCGGTCATCCACCACAGTTGTTTTCCGTGGTCTTCTGGGTCTTTTGGTGTTACTGAGCTCACCGGTGCGTTCCTTCTTTTTATGAATGTTCCAAACAGTTGTTTTGGCCACACCTAATGTTTTTGCTATCTCTCTGATGGGTTTGTTTTTTCAGCCTAATGATGGCTTGCTTCACTGATAGTGAAAGCTCTTTGGATCTCATATTGAGAGTTGACAGCAGCATATTCCAAATGCAAATAGCACACTTGAAATGAACTCTGGATGTTTTATCTGCTCATTGTAATTGGGATAATGAGGGAATAACACACACCTGGCCATGGAACAGCTGAGAAGCTAATTGTCCCATTTATTTTGGTTCCTTAACAAGTGGAAGGCACATATGCAAACTGTTGTAATTTCTATACCGTTCACCTGATTTGGATGTAAATACCCTCAAATTAAAGCTGATAGTCTGCAGTTAAAGCACATCTTGTTAATTTCATTTCAAATCCATTGTGGTGGTGTATAGAACCAAACATGTTACAATTGTGTCGATGTCCCAATATTTATGGACCTGACCGTGATTTTCTTTGCAGGCCTCACCTGTGATCTCCGCAGCTAAAGGAAATGTGTACTTGAAGGCTGTGGACTGGCAGGTCCCACTACCAAACCTACCCACCAGTCCAAATAAAATCCAGCCCAGAACAGAATCTAGACAAACCTGTCTCAGCAAACTACACTTTGCTGAAACCACTGCAGATTTCTGGATTTCAGTTATCTCACCCAACTGAAGTATCTGGGTGGAATATACACTCCGTCCAGAACTATACTGTACACATTACCACAACCAGCACACAGGCTACGGTAACCATTTTACTGGGCGTGTTAACATATATTCAGTTTTCACACTGTTGGAATAATATGTTTTTTTGGGACTTGTTCTATTTAATTCAACCAGCACACAGTATATACATTATTAAGCAGCAAGACACAAGGTATAGCAGCAATCTACCTGTGAGTGTTAATGTGAAATTGAGCATGAGACCTGGTCCTTAATCATCTGTTAGCATTCATTTATTTCTTCATACAGTTGAAATTTAATTTTTTGGGACTTTTTAATTTTAGTTAAGCCAACATATAGATGATCAACACCAGTACACAGGCCAGCACACAAAGGGAGGTGAAAGGAATCCATGTTTTTATATGTTAAAACTAAATCTGCTTTCTGTTAAAGTTTCATTTCTCTGTTAGAAACTAACTCTGATTGCTGTTAAGTATCTTTTCTCTGTAACCCAGAATTTTATCTCTTTGGCACTACTCCCGGACAATATTCCTAATATAAAAGTTCCGTTTTTGTTTTTCTTTTACTGTCTGTAGAATAGAACGTGTTTAATATGATAGGTTGAATAAACAACTTACGTTGATATGCTAATAAACGGGGTAAAACCCCCTCTATATAACCTGTGTGCATTAAAAATAAACTTCAGAGTGTTCATTCAGTACATCATTGTTGTGTCTTTTATTCCCTACTGAGTGAAGCGCTCTCCTGACATCAGAACAAGACTCAAACCAAGCCGATACTAGAAGTTTGGTGCCAGGGGTACCAAGTGGGATGTTGAGATTTCCTAACAGTTTGGGGGCTCGTGTCCGGGATCGAGAAGGTCATCCTCGGGTCCGGTGAGAAAAGACATCTGTTATTGTCCTCTGGCCGATCCGAGGGCCGCGTCTCGATCAAGTAAGTAGAACCTACAACTTCTAGTATAATTACTGTATCAGGGATACAGGGAACAGACTCCGGGAGTCTGGGGGAGTAACCCGGGGACTCCGGGAGTCCGTCGTGAGGATCACTCAGAGAAAATATAGTGCACACTAGATAATATTGTCTCAGGGAGACAAGGATGGAGCTTGGTTTGACTCTTTTAAAGTTGTTTTAAAGTATAACAATAATAGAGTTGAGATAAGGATACTGATGTCAGGGTGGTAAGTGTATGAACTGAAGTTCACTATTTGCATAGAGTTTTAAGGACATTGCATTGTTGTTTTACTGTGTTGCGGAGGTCTGCAAATTATATGTTTGATGAAACTCTCTGATATTTTGTGATCAGACCTGAGTCCTTTGCCTAGTTGACAGGATTAATTTGTTGGAGCCTTAACGGTTCAGTACAGCCAGTCCTAGGAAAGTAGCATCATTAAAATATCAGACGGAATGGGGGCACAAGGGTCTAAAAAAATATTTCCCCAAACCTGAGACGGGAGAAACATGCAAAGTTTATGTTGCACGGTGTAGTCCAGCAAATTACTTCCTAGTTAACCCATGGGTGGATAACTTAGCTGGATGGACTGAGTTCATGCAAGCTGCTAGCCCCTTTCCCAGGGACGGCGATAATAGCCCATACCACATGGACATGATAAAGGGTCTTTGTCTGGGAGACAAAGAAGCATGGCCACATTTTGACCATGACCCGTCCTGGGATATGGATTACATGATAAAAGGGGGGAGGGAATCCTGCAAAGTTAGTGATGTTATATGTGTAATATTATTATAGAAGACAAAGAATTGTTCAATAATTTTCTTTCCCAAGCAGTGTAATGTGAGAATCCAGCTTTTAACAAAAATTATTATATATGTATAACATTAACTAAGACCACCTGGCATATAAGATGATTTGGGTTTAACAAAATTACTGTATGATTATAACATGTATATTGTCTTCTTATAAGAGTTGATTAATCACAGAGTGAACACCAGAAGACATTGGAAAACACAGCACAAAGAGCCACATAGACCATCAGCAATTCTATGTGTGGTGTGGCTATCTGTTTTCAGGAAAGCTGTGTTTGTCTGTGCTGCAAGTTTTGGGATGTAACAAAGAAAATTGTGTGACTGGGTTGGAAGACAAATGATTCAGTGGAATGTGAATGGGTGTGGCTTTGAGTTGTAGTGGAGTTGAAAATGTGTGAAGACTGATAGATGTTTTTAGCAGAGCTGTGTATGCAATTCAGTTTTTATGTATAAGGGCGAGGTTATGAGCTGTTTGTGAAAATGAGTATATGAAAATGTGAATGTGTATGGAGTACGATATTTGTTTTCATATAATATGCGCATTGAGAATTTAATTTTATTTTTCTTGGAAGTTTTTTGGTTTTTATTGGTGCCAACAGTGTTGATCAAGCTGTAATTTTTTTTTTAAATTGAAGTTAATGAAAAGTTTTTTATGGGCCCTTTGTGTGTTCATGTCTGTATTGTCAGATCTGTTTGTTTCAATGTTTGAAGTTACATGTTACATGTTAAGTGTTGTGCTTAACATCAGAGCTCTGTTCTTATGGATAACTGGGACACTACTGACGGACAGAAGGAGGACCACAACGTCCGATTAAAAGGGGTGGACTTAGATGACTGAGAGTAGGATTCATGGTAGATAGCAGTGCAACCTCAAGTGTGTTAAGTAAAGATTTGTTCATTAAGCTTGACTTACAAGTGTCAGTCAAAAATCAGGGCATAAGAGTACACTCAGACCTCATTCCAATCTCTACACCAGTGCCACTGATTCTTGCAAACATACAGAACCACCCAGAACTTAACAACATTAACCCTGCATTATGGTCTTCAAATGAATATGACACAGGATTCATAGATTGCACTCCTTACAAAGCTACTGTGAAACCAGGTGTCATTTCAGTGTTCCAGAAACAATACCCGCTGTCAAAAGAGAAACTCGATGGAGTTAGGCCAATGATAGAAGAATTCCTACAAAAGGGAATCCTGTAAGAGGTGATTTCACCCTACAGCACGCCTGTGAATCCAGTCACAAAGGCAGATGGTACTACCCGCTTTGTACAGGATTTAAGGGCCATCAACAACATCATTGTGCCTAAAGACCCTATTGTACTTGACATCACTCAATTACTATCTGCCATTCCAGCAGACGCTGTTTGGCTCAGTGTGATAGATCTGAAAAATGCATTCTTTTCTATCCCAGTTGACAAGAAGACCAGGCTACTTTTTGCTTTTTCCTTTGACAGACGTCAACTGACCTGGTGCACAATGCCCCAGGGATATGCTGATTCACCTGTAGTGTACAGCATAGTAATCCAAGCCACGTTAGAACCATGGTACCCCCCCAAGGTTCTGTGCTGCTGCAATATGTCGATGATTTGTTACTGTGTAGCATGTCAGCGGAGGCCAGCATTCAGGATGGTTTATCACTGTTACAATGGTTGTCAGGATGTGGTCACAAAGTGGCACTTAAGAAAATGCAATGGTGTAAAATGCAGGTTGAATACTTGAGCTTTGTCCTCACAAAAGGTGAAAGGAGAATCAGCACAGAAAGAGTCCAGTCTATTGCGGGCCTGGTCACCCCGCACACCAAGAAAGAAATGTTATCTTTCCTTGGGATGATAAACTACTGTAGACATTGGATTCCTGATTGCTCCTATTATGACAATGTTTTGAGGCAAGCCACTCTGTAAGAAAATCCAGATTTGATTAAATTGTCTTCTGAAATGTACAATGCATTTGATTATCTGAAATGTTCGCTCATGTCGAGTCCAGGGCTGGGCCTCTCTGACTATAATATGCCCTTCCACATATTTGCACGCCAAAATTGTAAAACCATGGCGGGTGTACTGACACAAGAACACGGAGGCAAGTTGCGTCCTTGTGTATTTTTCTCAAAGGTAATGCCCACCCCTGTTCAAGGGATGCCAGCATGTCTGTGTTCTCTTGAAGCCTGTGCTATGATGGTAGAGTTGGCAACTCCTTTTACAATGTGACATTACAACATTTTTGCACACTACACATGATGTTATAGGGCTACTCAAAGGCACTCAACACAGCAGGTAGCTGAGCTCATTGCACTCACTAGAGCATGTATTCTACATTCTGGCAGACCTGTCACCATCTATACTGATAGTGGGTACGCACATGGGGTAGTGTGGGACCATGGTATGATTTGGCAGAGGAGAGGATTCACGGCAGCAGATGGTAAGGATCATGTCTCACAGAGCAATGCGCTGGCACATAAGGTGGCGAAACGAGTGGCCAAATGCAACCCCAAAGGTATGCCACTGAACAGGAACAGCAAGACTGGTGCTATCCAGTATTGCAGAAAAATTCTAAGACAGGATTAGTCTGCAAAGAGGGGAAGAATATGTCACCAAATTGATACAGGTACTTAATAAAACTGAGGAAAAAGTTGCTTGTAAGTCTCCCTCTCTTCCACAGGAACCCACCCACCCATACAGGGTGGGGGATGAGGTAGTGGTCGAAACACCGAAGAACGGAAGAGCTCAAGGTGATTTCGTATATATGGCCCACCTACTACCGTGGTCGCAGTAACCAGAACAGCTGCGCTGACTGAACAATCTCCAACTTGGATCCATACCACCCGAGTGAAGCTTGTGAGAGCAAGAGAGGAGGCAGGAACGGAGGCAGACAGCCTTAGCCTTGAAGAAGGACGAGAGGTACTAACGGGGGCAGCCAGCCCTGACCTCCAACGAGGCCCAGAGGTACTAATGGGGGCAGACAGCCCTGACCTCCAACGAGGCCCAGAGGTACTAACGGGGGCAGACAGCCCTGACCTCCAACATGATGAGCTCCTCACTCTTTTCTGGGAAATGGTTGAATGTACTGACTAAGATTGCTTCAATAATCTTGTTGATTTTACCAATTAGTAGTAGGAGAGAAGTAGCCACAACTAGTAAAGGCGGTGTCATCACTTTTTGGTATAATTCATCTAACACCCACGTAGCTACCTACAACTTTTGTCTCTGCGATTTACTAAAGAAGTGTACACCTTATCACTACTGTTCCAACGACTATGTAGAAGGACAGGCCTATATTTGTGTAACAGACTCATACTGGGGAAAAGGTTGTGCATACTGGGGATCAGTGGGATTTAATACAGGGACTGAATGGGAATACAAGCCAGAAAGCGCCCTCAAAAGAAGGGATAAAAATTCTAAGTCCCTTTTGACTAGAATGACACTCCTTGAGAGAGGGACGTGTTATGTGGACACCTCCTCATTGAATTATTGCAAAAAAAGGTCAGCGGAAATGAAAATTGTACTGACAATAGAAAACACTGGTAAATATGATGAAGTAGATTATGTACTGGGATGGTACTTCCATAAAATGTGGGGAGCTGCGACTTCCCGGGTAACACAAATGTTCAGACTTAGAGATATGTATAAGTCTAAGGAATACCAACCCATCACAGGTGTCCCCAAAAAGCCATTAGCCCCACATATAGTTTCTCTAAAAAACCTAAGGGCCATATCTGATCCCACATATGAGGATACTTTAGCCATGGAGATGGGTTTTTCTGATGCTAATTTGTGGCTGGAGTGGATGAAGTATAGTGCAGCCTCTGTGAATAAAAGTAACTGTTACATATGCGGTGCTGGCAAGCCACACCTAGGTACCGTACCCCTAGTGTTACCAGAAAGTGCTAAAGAATGTTTTTTTACTCTTTTTGTTAATATGTCTTATAACCACAGTGCATGTACAGAATGGAAATCAAAATACCCCCTGTTGTTAAAAAAAATCCTCGCCCAGGGGCAGGTATCCAGGTATATCCAGGTAACTACACATGTTACAAAGAGAGTACACATTGGAGGAATGTACAGAATTTCACCAAAGGTTATTGTCATAAATACAGCAATCTGAACATATCCCTCACTCTGAACCAAGTATACTCCATAGGAGATGTGTACTGGATCTGTGGCGATGGAAAAATAAGATCCAGATTGGAAGGTGCCTGGAAAGGTGAATGTGCGCTTGCCAAAGCTATAATGAACATGCACATTTTCTACTGAATCAGATATTACAGACAAAGGGGTGCTAAAGATAAACAAAAGAAGCAGCCCCCTTTGAAGTTTTGATCCCCATGTGTATATAGATGCAATAGGTGTTCCAAGAGGGGTCCCAGATAAGTTCAAAGCTAGAGATCAATGTAGCTGCCGGATTTGAATCAATATTTCCCATCATTACTGTGAATAAAAATGTGGATTGGATAAATTACATATACTACAATCAGCAAAGGTTTGTAAACTATACTAGAGATGCATTACAAGGGGTAGCAGAAGAACTACAAGCAGACTCAATCATGACATTCCAGAATCGAATGGTGTTGGATATGATTCTCGCAGAGAAGGGCGGAGTGTGCCGAGTATTGACTGATCCAACCTCCTGTTGCACATACATACCAAATAATACTGGCCCCACTGGTAAGGTCACAATAGCTATAAAAATGCTTGAAGATCTGTCAATAGAACTGAAAAAGAACTAAGGTATAAATAATCTATGGGATCAATACTTTGGGTGGTTCTCATGACACTAGGTATTGTCATACTAATAGTAATTGTAGTAATAGGTGTAGTACCATTATGTGTTATTCCTTGTGTGAGACGAATGCTAGAAAAAGGGCTCTCTAATATGTCATTATATCAGACTACTGTACCCCAGAAGGATCGAAGCACAGATGGGTATAAGAATTACCTAATATCATATAGAGAAAAAAAGGACAAGAAAGAAAAGAACCATGTAGTGTGATACACTAAAGGTTCTAAGAGGGGATTTGAAAGGAATCGATGTTTTTATATGTTAAAACTAAATCTGCTTTCTGTTAAAGTTTAATTTCTCTGTTAGAAACTAACTCTGATTGCTGTTAAGTTTCTTTTCTCTGTAACCCTGAATTTTATCTCTTTGGCACTACTCCCGGACAATATTCCTAATATGGAAGTTCCGTTTTTGTTATGATAGGTTGAATAAACAACTTACGTTGATATGCTAATAAAGGGGGTAAAACCCTCTCTATATAACCTGTGTGCATTAAAAATAAACTTCAGAGTGGTCATTCAGTACATCATTGTTGTGTCTTTTATTCCCTACTGAGTGAAGTGCTCTCCTGAATAAGACTCAAACCAAGCTGATACTAGCAGTTTGGTGCCAGGGGTACCAAGTGGGACGTTGAGATTTCCTAACAGGAGGGATAACAAATTTTGGCCTAAATCCATTTCCCTTTATGTCTGTGTTCACAAACTTGTTTCCAATAAAAAAAAATTAGGGGCAGGGGTTGTTGTTAACATTCAAGCTAGCAGCATATACACGTGATTACTACACCAATACGCAGGTTAGCACACAAAAGTATATGGGAGTGATAACAAATTTAGGCCTAAATTCATCTCCCGTTACTCACACTTTTTTATTTTTTTATTTGAGAGAGTCGTTTATTATATTCAAACTAGCAGCATACAGTATATACGTGATTACTACACCAATACACAGGGTAGTGCACAACATTGTCTGAGAGGCCCAAAAATGTCCGAGCTACGGAAGGTTCCAAATGAAATACTGAGAGCCAGAATGTGGCTAGTATCAGCACCAACTATCCAGCCAGAAGTAGTAGAAGTAGTAGTAGTCGTAGGCCGCAGTTGTGACTATTGGTTTTGGAAAGGCGCAACTTTATAGTTGAGGAGAAAGAGGATGAGATTGTGGATAGGATGGCTCACTCCTTCTCTCAGTTGCAGCAGGATGACGTGGAGGTGATTCAGAGTCCAACATCATGCTGTGGAGCCAGGGGTACCAGCATTTCTCCTGCTCCTCCTCCTTGCAGCCCTAAAGAAGGCTTTCAGTGGAGGCCTCTCAGTCTTCATTGACCATTCATAGAGAGCTGTCCTTCTTTTTCTTAAGAAGTGTCAAGAAAACCCCACCATGCCCTACGGCAGAAAGTCAAGAGAGTCTCCCTGTTGACAACTTGTATGAGAGCAGTCAGCATTTGTACTGCCGTGAGGAGGAGGTGGAGAAGGAGGTTGCAGACCCCAGGCATAGCCATGTTGGTGGCGGTAGTAGAATTGGTATTGGCTCTGGGGGGTAGCGACAGCGGCAGTCAGGGAAAAGCAGGGGAGGGTGCCAAATAACCCACCATGATATCCCACAGTCTGATGGAAGCAAAAGTGATGGTGAAGACTCTGATGATGATTGTGAGCTGGAATGGACCTGGAAGCCAGAACGGGGTCCTAAGGAGTAGGCAACATTCGAGGATGAAGGTTTTGGGGGCAGCAATAAAAAGCAGAGGCCATGAACCTCCCAAGAAATAGCCAGGGCCATGTCTGCTTCGGGATCTGGTTATGCCATTGACGCAGTGGTTGGGTTAGGCCCAAAAAGTGACAGAGCTAAGCCCAGCTCAGCTGCCTCTACCTCTGATGTGCAAGTATCTCCTGTCTGGAATTTTTTTTCCAGCATGTCGGAAGACAAAAGCATTGCCTTGTGCAAGCTGTGCAACAGCAAAATAAGACGTGGGCATGCAAACACAAATGTGGACACCTCAGCTCTATTGAACCACATGAAGCTGTGCTCCCCCATTCCGTGGACAAACCAAGGTGGCAGCCTGCCACTGCAGCAAGTGTCCTCCTTTCTCCCGGTCCCCCTTGCATCACCCAGGCTGCATTCATGAGCATTATGGTGTCTTTCACATTGGCATCCCTTTCTGCTTCTCCAACTTGGATTCCTCCTCCGCTCCATTAGTTTCCATAAATAATGGAATGTGTGGCCAGGAAACAACTCTACACACCCAGCAATCAGATGGTGCACAAGCTTAATTCCCTCCTAGCCAAGTTGCTGGCGGTACAGTTGCTGCCATACCATTTAGTTGATTCTGCTGCTTTTAGGGTGCTCATGGTGTGTGCTCAGCCTCACTAGAAGATTTCTAGCTGGCATTATTTCTCCCAAAATGCCATCCCTGCCTAGTACTCTATTGGGGCAGACAACGTTGGCCACTCCCTGCGATTCTTGCTGAGTGCATTGGACACCTGGAGCAGCTCTTACAGGAAGGACCCTGGCAACGAGGCCAGGTCCAATTGACCCTCCTCCCCCATTTGTGTTGGCCAGGCTCCCACACCAGGCACTTATCTTCCTCCATGGACATGTTCCCGTCCCTAACAGCAGCAGGGCACAGGCTCGCTTTAACTTCCCCTCCTTCCTATCATGTGTGTCAGGTAAAACGTTGCCACGCCGTGTTAGAGTTCAACCTTGGAGAGAGTAGCCACACCATCGAGCAGTTGCTCAAGTACATAAAGACTCCAACTGGGTAGGCATGGCTGTGATGGCTTCTAAGGCAGTTAACCACTTGTTGATTGGCTGCTCTGCAGCCTTTCAAAAAGCGCCAAGAAAGCGCCGAACCCGAACTTTTACTGAAATGTTCGGGTTCGGGTCAGGGGTCCAAAAATCCTAAAGTTCGGTATGAACCCGAACTTTACAGTTCGGGTTCGCTCAACCCTAATTTCTATTAATTGTTTGTCCACGTTATAGTTGGTACTGCTCACAGCCTGCAAGGTTTTTTCCCTGTTGTTCAAATTCAGAGAATCTAGAATGAAGAGACTGCAAAAAATCCTTTAGAGAATTCAGCATGCCTGTTGCTGCATGTAAATCTAATTTAGCATTTTGTAGACACAGACTGGTTCTGTGAAACCTGGGTAAAATAACAGACCATATTTCAACCATTATTCCAGTTTCAAGTTGATCCATAACAATGCTTAGGCCTTTGTCTTGTAATCAGATCTCTCCTTTTGTGGATTAATCATTAAGAATATTTGTAAGGACATCTTTAATAGTACTATAGCCTTTTTGTAAGGCATTCACACCATCATGGTGAGCAGACCAATGAGTATCAGCTAACCTTTTCAATGTTGGTATACCACGCAGTTTGCAACAATTTGTTATCAGATTCCACCGATGCGTTGAAGAAGAAAAAAAAACATTAAAGCTGCTGTACAAAATTAAAGAAAACTGCAACTGGACAGCTGCTTACAGCATTTTATCCTACAAGGTTTAGTGAATGTGCACAACAAGGAATGTACTTAGCCAGTGGAATTTTTTCACGAATTAAGGCCTGCATTCCAGTATATTTACCACTTATATTAGATGCATTATCATATGAGTGACCCCTGCAGTCTTTTATGGAAATTCTGTTTTCTTCCAAACATTTAAGAATTGTGTTTGCTAGCACCATATCAGTACAGTTGCAAGAAAAAGTATGTGTACCCTTTGGAGTGATATGGATTTCTGCACAAATTGGTCATAAAATGTGATCTGATCTTCATCTAAGTCACAACAATAGACAATCACAGTCTGCTTAAACTAATAACACACAAAGAATTAAATGTTACCATGTTTTTATTGAACACACCATTTAAACATTCACAGTGCAGGTGGAAAAAGTATGTGAACCCTTGGATTTAATAACTGGTTGAGTCTCCTTTTGCAGCAATAACTTCAACCAAACGTTTCCTATAGTTGCCGATCAGACGTGCACAACAGTCAGGAGTAATTCTTGATCATTCCTCTTTACAGAACAGTTTCAGTTCAGCAATATTCTTGGGATGTCTGGTGTGAATCGCTTTCTTGAGGTCATGCCACAGCATCTCAATCGGGTTGAGGTCAGGACTCTGACTGGGCCACTCTAGAAGGCATATTTTCTTCTGTTTAAGACATTCTGTTGTTGATTTACTTCTATGCTTTGGGTCGTTGTCCTGTTGAAACACCCATCTTCTGTTGAGCTTCAGCTGGTGGACAGATGGCCTTAAGTTCTCATGAAAAATGTCTTGATAAACTTGGGAATACATTTTTCCTTCGATGATAGCAAACCGTCCAGGCCCTGACGCAGCAAAGCAGCCCCAAACCATGATGCCCCCACCACTATACTTCACAGTTGGGATGAGGTTTTGATGTTGGTGTGCTATGCCTCTTTTTCTCCACACATAGTGTTGTGTGTTTCTTCCAAACAACTCAACTTTGGTTTCATCTGTCCACAGAATATTTTGCCAGTACTGCTGTGGAACATCCAGGTGCTCTTGTGCAAACTGTAAACATGCAGCAATTTTTTTTTGGACAGCAGTGGCTTCCTCTGTGGTATCTATGTATCCTCCCATGAAATCCATTCTTGTTTATTGTTTTACGTATCGTAGAGTCGCTAACAGGGATGTTAGCATATGCCAGAAACTTTTGTAAGTCTTTAGCTAACACTCTAGGATTCTTCTTCACCTCATTGAGCAGTCTGTGCTTTGCTCTTGCAGTCATCTTTACAGGACGGGCACTTATAAGGAGAGGAGCAGCAGTGCTGAACTTTCTCCATTTATAGACAATTTGTCTTACCGTGGACTGATGAACAGCAAGGCTTTTGGAGATACGTTTATAACTCTTTCCAGCTTTATGCAAGTCAACAATTCTTAATCGTAGGTCTTCTGAGAGCTCTTTTGTGCGAGGCATCATTCACATCAGGCAATGCTTCTTGTGAAAAGCAAACCCAGAACTGGTGTGTATTTTTTATAGGGCAGGGGAGCTGTAACAAACACCTCTAATCTCATCTCATTGATTGGACTCCAGTTGGCTGACACCTCACTCCAATTAGCTCTTGGAGATGTCATTAGTCTAGGGGTTCACATACTTTTTCCACCTGCACTGTGAATGTTTACATGGTGTGTTCAATAAAAACATGGTAACATTTAATTCTTTGTGTGTTATTAGTTTAAGCTGACTGTGATTGTCTATTGTTGCGACTTAGATGAAGATCAGATCACATTTTATGACCAATTTGTGCAGAAATCCATATCATTCCAAAGGGTTCACATACTTTTTCTTGCAACTGTATGTCCATATATTGGGACAAATTTTGTGAAACGCTCCACTGGACCATTAGCTAGTACATAGCAAAATATTATGGTCAATTGATCAGAATGAGCAATGTCAGGGGTTGAATTTACAGAAATTGAATAATATTTGGCTTGCTTAATTTCATTTATGATCTGCTTGTAGTACTTGCTGACCAATCAATTCACTAAACTCATCACATATTGTTGATGATAGGTATGATATGTGACCTCTTCCCTTGTTGCCATGCTTTTGAATATGTTCTGCTAGAAATGGATCTTATTCAGCTAACAGCTCAAGACAACCCAAATAATTTCCATTGTGTACTGATCCAATAATTTCATAATTTCCTCGAAATGGAAGACCTCGTGATGAAAGTAATTTTATAATGCTCAGAATACGTCTAAGTATTTTGTGCCAATATTTTTTCTGATTCTTAAACTGTTTAACAAGCCCTTTGTCTATGCGTTGGCCAGAAGTTTTTCTTATGATAAGGTTTTCAATTGCTTTTCCATGGGAAGCACTACTTTCATGCCTGCTTAAATCTCTTGTGGCGTGTCGCCAATCTGAATAAACAGTTTAAGCCAAATGCGTTGTTTCATGTTTCGAAAACAGTTTGCAAAGAGCGCAAATTTTTTTGCCAGTTTTCCGGGAATAACATAGCCAGTCACGCTTAACTTTTTCTCCACTCATCGTTTCTCGGAAAAACAAAGACTTTGTACAGTGTCTTGTATAAGTTTCACCTGGACATATCTTTTCTGAGGGTCTAAAATTACTGTCCATATGTTGACAGTTGGCAACCCCTTTTTGACAAAAATATTCCCTCAAGGAATCACAAATTTTCCAATCTCCAATATCATTTGGAAAAATTTCCTCTTGCTGTTCTGTGACAAACTCAGTGGATCCACTTGTTCCTGCACTAGTTTCACTTGAAGTAGACACATGTGCAGCAACCAAACTGGATGTACTGACATCGATTTCACTGGTTGAATTTGAAGCACTTGGAGTGGAAGCATGTACGTCACTTGGAGCACTTGAAGTGGAAGCATGTACATCACTTGGAGTGGAAGCATGTACATCACTTGGAGTGGAAGCATGTACGTCACTTAGAGTGAAAGCATGTACGTCACTTGGAGCACTAAAAGTGGAAGCATGTACATCACTTGGAGTGGAAGCAAGTGTTTGTAAGTGGGTAAGTAACTGGCTCAATGATAGAAAACAGAGGGTGGTTATTAATGGTACATACTCAAATTGGATCACTGTCACTAGTGGAGTACCTCAGGGGTCAGTATTGGGCCCTATTCTCTTCAATATATTTATTAATGATCTTGTAGAAGGCTTGCATAGTAAAATATCAATTTTCGCAGATGACACTAAACTGTGTAAAGTAATTAACACTGAAGAGGACAGTATACTGCTACAGAGGGATCTGGATAGATTGGAGGCTTGGGCAGATAAGTGGCAGATGAGGTTTAACACTGACAAATGTAAAGTTATGCACATGGGAAGGAATAATGCAAGTAACCCGTACATACTAAATGGTAAAACACTCGGTAACACTGACATGGAAAAGGATCTAGGAATTTTAATAAACAGCAAACTAAGCTGCAAAAAACAGTGTCAGGCAGCTGCTGCCAAGGTCAATAAGATAATGGGTTGCATCAAAAGGGGCATAGATGCCCGTGATGAGAACATATTCCTACTACTTTACAAATCATTAGTCAGACCACACATGGAGGACTGTGTACAGTTCTGGGCTCCTGTGAACAAGGCAGACATAGCAGGGCTGGAGAGGGTCCAGAGGAGGGCAACTAAAGTAATAACTGGAATGGGGCAACTACAGTACCCTGAAAGATTATCAAAATTAGGGTTATTCACGTTAGAAAAAAGACGACTGAGAGGAGATCTAATTACTATGTATAAATATATCAGGGGTCAGTACAGAGATCTATCCCATCATCTATTTATCCCCAGGACTGTGTGGAAGCATGTACGTCGCTTGGAGTGGAAGCATGTACGTCGCTTGGAGTGGAAGCATGTACGTCGCTTGGAGTGGAAGCATGTACGTCGCTTGGAGTGGAAGCATGTACGTCGCTTGGAGTGGAAGCATGTACGTCGCTTGAAGTGGAAGCATGTACTTCACTTGGAGTGAAAGCATGTACGTCACTTGGAGTGAAAGCATGTACGTCACTTGGAGTGAAAGCATGTACATCACTTGGAGTGAAAGCATGTACGTCACTTGGAGTAAAAGCATGTACGTCACTGGGAGTGAAAGCATGTACGTCACTTGGAGTGAAAGCATGTACGTCACTTGGAGTGAAAGCATGTACGTCACTTGGAGTGAAAGCATGTACGTCACTTGGAGTGAAAGCATGTACGTCACTTGGAGTGAAAGCATGTACGTCACTTAGAGCACTTGAAGTGGAAGCATGTAGGTCACTTGGAGTGAAAGCATGTACTTGGAGCACTTGAAGTGGAAGCATGTACAGTACAGACCAAAAGTTTGGACACACATTCTCATTCAAAGAGTTTTCTTTATTTTCATGACTATGAAGGCATCAAAACTATGAATTAACACGTGGAATTATATACATAACAAACAAGTGTGAAACAACTGAAAATATGTCATATTCTAGGTTCTTCAAAGTAGCCACCTTTTGCTTTGATTACTGCTTTGCACACTCTTGGCATTCTCTTGATGAGCTTCAAGAGGTAGTCCCCTGAAATGGTCTTCCAACAGTCTTGAAGGAGTTCCCAGAAATGCTTAGCACTTGTTGGCCCTTTTGCCTTCACTCTGCGGTCCAGCTCACCCCAAACCATCTCGATTGGGTTCAGGTCCGGTGACTGTGGAGGCCAGGTCATCTGGCGCAGCACCCCATCACTCTCCTTCATGGTCAAATAGCCCTTAATTTCAAAGTTTTCCCAATTTTTCGGCTGACTGACTGACCTTAATTTCTTAAAGTAATGATGGTCACTCGTTTTTCTTTACTTAGCTGCTTTTTTCTTGCCATAATACAAATTCTAACAGTCTATTCAGTAGGACTATCAGCTGTGTATCCACCTGACTTCTCCTCAACACAACTGATGGTCCCAACCCCATTTATAAGGCAAAAAATCCCACTTATTAAACCTGACAGGGCACACCTGTGAAGTGAAAACCATTTCAGGGGACTACCTCTTGAAGCTCATCAAGAGAATGCCAAGAGTGTGCAAAGCAGTAATCAAAGCAAAAGGTTGCTACTTTGAAGAACCTAGAATATGACATATTTTCAGTTGTTTCACACTTGTTTGTTATGTATATAATTCCACATGTGTTTTGATGCCTTCAGTGTGAATCTACAATTTTCATAGTCATGAAAATAAAGAAAACTCTTTGAATGAGAAGGTGTGTCCAAACTTTTGGTCTGTACTGTACATCACTTGGAGTGGAAGCATGCATGTCACTTGGAATGGAAGCATGTACAGTACATCACTTGAACAGCTTTTTCCAGATGTGCTTTTTCCACCAAATTCTGTAATTTTTCTTCTTTTGCACAAAAAAATTGTATTTGTTTCTGTTCTTCTTTCTTAGCTTTCACCTTATCCCAACCACTATGTTGTTTTTTCATCCTTACGTGTAAAAACATGAGAGACTATAGTCATGCATATATTTCTTTGTACCTTTTTATATTTTTTTCTTTTTACAGGAAGAAGACCAGGACTACTTCAGATCAAGAAAAGAAGAATTAAGATGATTTTTTTTAAAAACTAAATAAAAGGGTTTAGAGGAGGGATGGCCAACCTGCGGCTCCCCAGCTGTTACCAGCCAGGTACAAAACCAAACAGCAGCATCCTGGTGTTACCAGGGAGGCAAAGACAAATTATTTTTTTGCTGTTGCCAGCCTTCTAATACCAGCATGCTACTTCTCCACACCCGAAGAATAATTTTTTTGATGCGCAGAGCCTGATGATACCCGACTCTTCCCGGTAATAGTGGGTACCAAGGTAATAAAGGGGGGTTAGCGCTAGCTGTTTTACAGGTTAACGCTGAACCTCAGCTTAGTAATGGAGGCAGTCTATTAGACTGATTCCACTACTAAACAACAGATTTAAAAAAGTCCTTTCATTAACCCTTTCATTAAAAAAATAAAATTATCTTTGTTTCTTGATCCAAAGTAATCTGGTCTTCTTTCTGTAAGACCAGAAAATAGAAAAATAAATAAATAGGTCATTAGTGGTTTCATAGTTTCATAGTTTGTAAGGTTGAAAAAAAGACGAGTCCATCGATTTCTACCTAAAACCCTACTGTGTTGATCCAGAGGAAGGCAAAAAGCCTCTATGAGGCTGATGCCAATTGCCCCATGACAGGAAAAATTCCTTCCTGACTACAAATATGGCAATCAGAATAAATCCCTGGATCAACGTTCTATCCACATAAGTATAGTATCCATAACCTGTAATATTATTACTTTCCAGAAAAACATCCAGGCTCCTCTTGTACTTGTTTATTGAGTCAGCCATCACAACATCATGTGGCAGAGAGTTCCATAGTCTCACTGCTCTACAGTAAAGAATCTCTGCCAGTAATGACGGTGAAACCTTCTTTACTCTAGACGTAGAGGATGCCCCCTTGTCATGGTTACTGGCATAGGTATAAAAAGATCCCTAGAAAGATCTCTGTACTGTCCATTCACATACTTGTACATTGTGATCAGATCGCCTCTAAGATGTCTTTTCTCCAAAGTAAATAACCCCAAGCTTGATAACCTGTCTTGATACTTTAATCCCCCATACCATTAATTACCTTGGTCGCCCTCCTCTGCACCCGCTCCAGTTCAGCCATGTCCTTCTTATATAGAGGGGCCCAAAATTGGACAATACTCTATTTTTACACATTGGTGGGCCAGTGCAAGATTTTCATGATTTTCTAGATTTTCTAATCTATTTGGAGATCATTTTTTATACACAGTAGCATGCTATATGAAACATGGTGTTGTGAAATGGGTTTTATACCCAATAAAACACATTTGCAAAACTGCATGTAAAAATTTAAGCATCTTGATTAATGATAATGATTAGCAATGTTCCATAAATCTTTTTATAAAAACAAAAATTTTTACATGCATGCTGCAAAGATGCTATGTATAAAAGCTCCCACATTGGGAAAGGTTTGGACTCACGGGTGAAGTCTTCTCTGATCAGAGTCATCCTCTTTTCTTTTCTTTTCCATCTTGCTCAGATTCACTATGCAGATACATGACTAGTTTCTGCAGAATTGGAAGGCAAACATCTTAGAAGCAGCAGTTTTCCAGCACCATTAGCACCTCTATACAAACACCCCATCTATAGTGCCCAAAATGGTAATAACACCCCCTTGTGCCCCCATACAGTAGTTAGGCAGACAGTCACATAGTAAGTAGACCCCCCATTGAGTAGGCAGGTAGGAAAAGCCTGCATTATTGATCCCATTGCACCAATAATCTGTCACCTAACTTTTCCATGCTATGCTCCTGAGTGGCAAATCTGCCTATAGGCATATCTGTTTATAATAGCTTATTTATTATAAGCAGATATGCCATTCAGGAGCATTGACGAGCCAGGTGACTATTTCTCACCTAGCTTTTCCATGCTCCTGAATTGCATATCTGCCTATAATAGATCAGGCTCAACTATTATAAATATATAGGCCTATAAGCAGATATGCCATTCAGGAGCATGGAAAAGATAGGTGAAAAAATCATCACCCAGCTTTTCCATGCCCCCGAATGACATCTGTATAAATTATACAATATAATAGGTGAGGGGAGCCAATGCTGAGTTACTTTCTTACCACCTATGAGTTGTTTTCTGGGCAAGTGGGCAGTACACTGAAGGCTGCTGAATGTGACTCACCACCGGCTGCCAGCAGTACACCTGACTCCAAGCAGGAAGAATTTTTAACTTCCTGCGCGCAACAGCCGTCACGGTCTTCTACTTTATGGCAAGGGCCCAGGACCCAGGGGAGAAGTCTGACCTGTCACTGTCCTGGTGAGTTCTGTAAAGGGCCGGCCTGGGACATTACTCCTTGCGGCCCCGGCCCTGTCATCATCTGACAATTGACCTGGTCCTTCTAACTGGCTAGTGGGACGGCCGCCAGGTGATTTCAGCGAGGCCGAGGCAGTAGCGGATCCAGAGCATGGTCTCGGGAGGGGCACTTAAAGATTATTTTCTGACCTCCGCCACAAAACAATGGTGCTTATAGAACAGACTACACAATGTAGCAGTATACTGTATATTGTGTGGCACAGTGTATGTTATATGTGTATAACAAACATATTTCACATGAAAACTTACAATTACTCGGCTTGGCCCTTGGGGATCTCGGACACCACTTCAACACTTGGCTGGGGGGCTCGGTGGAGCTGATGTGTTTTATCCTAATGAGAAATATTTCATAATAAGGATTTGGAGAAGTGGCAGTGGGGTCCCAGATCAGGGAGAGGCTGGCGCTGCTACTAGGGGGTCATACCAATAGAAATAATTCTCCTTATAATGTGACAGTGCAAAAAATATCCCCTTGTAATGCCCCCAGTTGAGCTAATGTCCCCATAGTGCCCCCATAAGGTGCCAGTATAAAATACCCCTATATAGTGCCCCCATTAAATGCCCCCATAGTACTCCTCTCCCCCCTTCCTCCAAGTGCCCCCCATAATTTACCAGTATAAAATGCACTCATCATCCCCCATAATTGCAAGTATAAAATACCCCTTCTTACTGCCCCCATAGATAACTCCATAGTACTCTTCTCCCCAACAGTACCCACCATTATGTGTCCCAGTATAAAATGCTACTGTACAGAAACCCCCATATAGAATACCCCTTATTTGTGGCCTCAGTAGATGCCCCTATAGTGCCAACCAAGAATGTGCCAGTAAAAAGTGCCCCAATAATATGCCAGTAATAAGTGCCCCCATAAATTCCTCCCAATAATGTGCCAGTAATATGTGCCCCCATAGATGCCCCCATCATTTGCCAGTAACATTAGGGCGCCTCCATCATGTGCCAGTAACAAGAGGCCCCCCTATGCCCCATCATGTGCCAGTAACAGGAGGGACCCCATCATGTGCCAGTAACAAGAGGGCCCCCCTATGCCCCATCATGTGCCAGTAACAAGAGGCCCCCCTATGCCCCATCATGTGCCAGTAACAGGAGGGCCCCCCTATGCCCCGTCATGTGCCAGTAACAAGAGGTCCCCCCTATGCCCCGTCATGTGCCAGTAACAAGAGGCCGCCCATCATGTGCCAGTAACAAGAGGGTCCCCCATGCCCCATCATGTGCCAGTAACAAGAGGCCCCCCCATGCCCCATCATGTGCCAGTAACAGGAGGGCCCCCATCATGTGCCAGTAACAAGAGGGCCCCCCTATGCCCCATCATGTGCCAGTAACAAGAGGCTGCCCTATGCCCCATCATGTGCCAGTAACAAGAGGCCCCCCCTATGCCCTGTCATGTGCAAGTAACAAGAGGCCCCCCTATGCCCCATCATGTGCCAGTAACAGGAGGGCCCCCCATCATGTGCCAGTGCCAAGAGGGCCCCCCATGCCCCATCATGTGCCAGTAACAAGAGGCTCCCCCTATGCCCCATCATGTGCCAGTAACAAGAGCCCCCATCATGTGCCAGTAACAAGAGGCCCTCCTTTGCCCCATCATGTGCCAGTAACAAGAGGCACCATCATGTGTCCGATCATGTGCCAGTAACAGGAGGGCCCCCCATCATGTGCCAGTAACAAGAGGCCCCCCTATGCCCCATCATGTGACAGTAACAAGAGGCCCCCCATGCCCCATCATGTGCCAGTAAGAGGAGGGCTCCCCATCATGTGTCAGTAACAAGAGAGCCCCCCATCATTTGCCAGTAATATGCTCCATCATGTGCCAGTAACAAGAGGCTCCCCCTATGCCCCATCATGTGCCAGTAACAAGAGGGCCCCCATCATGTGCCAGTAACAACAGCCCCCCCATGCCCCATCATGTGCCAGTAACAAGAGGCCCCCCATGCCCCATCATGTTCCAGTAACAGGAGGCCCCCCATCATGTGCCAGTAACAAGAGGGCCCCCCTATGCCCTATCATGTGCCAGTAACAAGAGGCCCCCCATCATGTGCCAGTAACAAGAGTGCTCCTCATCATGTGCCAGTAGCAAGAGCACCTCCCCATGCCCCATCATGTGCCAGTAACAAGAGGTCCCCCCTATGCCCCGTCATGTGCCAGTAACAAGAGGCCGCCCATCATGTGCCAGTAACAAGAGGGTCCCCCATGCCCCATCATGTGCCAGTAACAAGAGGCCCCCCCATGCCCCATCATGTGCCAGTAACAGGAGGGCCCCCATCATGTGCCAGTAACAAGAGGGCCCCCCTATGCCCCATCATGTGCCAGTAACAAGAGGCTGCCCTATGCCCCATCATGTGCCAGTAACAAGAGGCCCCCCCTATGCCCTGTCATGTGCCAGTAACAAGAGGCCCCCCTATGCCCCATCATGTGCCAGTAACAGGAGGGCCCCCCATCATGTGCCAGTGCCAAGAGGGCCCCCCATGCCCCATCATGTGCCAGTAACAAGAGGCTCCCCCTATGCCCCATCATGTGCCAGTAACAAGAGCCCCCATCATGTGCCAGTAACAAGAGGCCCTCCTTTGCCCCATCATGTGCCAGTAACAAGAGGCACCATCATGTGTCCGATCATGTGCCAGTAACAGGAGGGCCCCCCATCATGTGCCAGTAACAAGAGGCCCCCTATGCCCCATCATGTGCCAGTAACAAGAGGCCCCCCATGTCCCATCATGTGCCAGTAAGAGGAGGGCTCCCCATCATGTGTCAGTAACAAGAGAGCCCTCCATCATTTGCCAGTAATATGCCCCATCATGTGCCAGTAACAAGAGGCTCCCCCTATGCCCCATCATGTGCCAGTAACAGGAGGGCCCCCCATCATGTGCCAGTAACAAGAGGGCCCCCATCATGTGCCAGTAACAACAGCCCCCCCATGCCCCATCATGTGCCAGTAACAAGAGGCCCCCCATGCCCCATCATGTTCCAGTAACAGGAGGCCCCCCATCATGTGCCAGTAACAAGAGGGCCCCCCTATGCCCTATCATGTGCCAGTAACAAGAGGCCCCCCATCATGTGCCAGTAACAAGAGTGCTCCTCATCATGTGCCAGTAACAAGAGCACCCCCCCATGCCCCATCATGTGCCAGTAACAAGAGGTCCCCCATGCCCCATCATGTGCCAGTAACAGGAGGGCCCCCCCATCATGTGCTAGTAACTAGAGCACCCCCCTATGCCCCATCATGTGCCCGTAACAAAAGGCCGCCCCTATGCCCCATCATGTGCCAGTAACAAAAGCCCCCCATGCCCCATCATGTGCCAGTAACAGGAGCCCCCCCAACATGTGCCAGTAACAGGAGGGCCCCCCTATGCCCCATCATGTGCCAGTAACAAGAGGGCCCCCCCTATGCCCCATCATGTGCCAGTAACAAGAGGGCCCCCCCTATGCCCCATCATGTGCCAGTAACAAGAGGCCCCCCCATCATGTGCCAGTAACAGGAGGGCCCCTCATCATGTGCCAATAACAAGAGCCCCCCCTATGCCCCATCATGTGCCAGTAACAAGAGGCACTACATGCCCCATCATGTGCCAGTAACAGGAGGGCCCCCTCCATCATGTGTCAGTAACAAGAGGCCCCCCCGTTCCCCATCATGTGCCAGTAAAAAGAGGCGTCCCCATCTTAAGCTAGTAAAAGACTTTTCCTAAAAGTATTGTAATACATAAAAAAAAAAAAAAACACTTATACTTACCTCCATATCAGCGATGCGATGCAGGCCTCTTCTGGCCTGTGTCCCACGCTGTACGGCTCAGGCGGCAGCCTATCAAAGACACAGGGAAGGGACACGCCTCTCCCCTGCCCTGCCGCAACACAGCCATCTATATACAGATGGAGATGAGCGCTTCCACAATGGAAGCGATCATCTCCCTGTGCCGCCATGCCACCCACTAATTTGGGCCGCGCCGCCAGCTCGGGGAGGGGGGCAATTGTGGGCTGCTGCCTGCTGGGCCTATTTAAATGCAGCGGCCTGGAGCTTTAGCTCCATCCGCCCCTATGTTAATCTGGCCCTGCTCGTGACGTCAAAAAGTTCAATTGACATTACTACTTGATTTAAAGCAGGGACACAAGTCTTTTGTTTTTTGGTCTAATCTATCTCTTTAACAAGTTTCGCATCAGCAGTCTTCAAGACACCTTCCCAGGAAGTACTGTATTTTCAGATTTATGTGGAAGTATGGTACAACAATGCATTCTAATATATATTCTGATCCTTATTTTATGGGTACAATGTGTCACAGTTTTGTTCCATGAATACATTTTAAACTCTTATATTTTTCATAGAGCCATAATAATTAAGCTTGGCTTCATACAATTCTGAAACAGATTGTATAGTCATATGGTCCCCAATTAACAAAATATTTCAGCAGGTTTACATCTAATTCATTGTTTTTCAAAAATCACAAACATTTTCAAGAGTGTCATATATGGAGAAGTCATTCATGTAGTTGTAATGTAAAGCATGCACATAAACTATTGATTATACAAATATTTGGTCTATCTCTCTCTATCTATCTATCATCTATTTCTTTATTCAAATCTGCAAAAATAACCTGTGCAGATTTCAAAAAAATTAGGCTGCTGTTGGAAGTCAGCCAGGCAAATCATTGCTCATATTGCTGCAAGGAATGAAAGCATTTATTGCTTTATTTATTTGTGAAAAGTAAAGTATACTTGTTTAAAACCCAAGTTGGTTAATTACAAAATTGTTCACATCAGTATTTAATGACTTCTAAGAATGGAGAGAAATATCCAAAAACTAAATCAAATTTCCCTTATCTCTGTGGTCCCTGATAGCTTACACCATGTAAGCTGTATAAACTACCCCTGCACCATCTGATTCACATTAGAGGATCACAATAAAGAATGGCTGAATAGTTGCAGTCAAGTAATTGTAATCTTGCTTTGTAATACAGCTCAAAATGTTTTTGGGGGTTTTACTAACTCCCCATTCAAGAAGTTCTCCTTTTTACCTTCTTTTTATATATTCTGATAGGAGAACTTCTTTAGGTACTAATTGTAGTTTACACTGAACATTGTCTCACATTGTTGCAAAATATCTTTTGCCATCACAACATTGTTACTCCATTGCTGTAAGACAGGTATTTTAACAGACAATTTACCTTGGTTCATTTTAGTGCTATAGTTTTATATATATATATATATATATATATATATATATATATATTAGCAAGTGACACACAGCGACTCTTCAGGTCATTTACACTAGTTTGTGATCATTTTAATTTTCTGCAAAATACATCAGGTCAGGTCAACAACTAATATTTCAAAAGAGAAATGGGAAATAATCTGCAGCAAAAATATACACTGACTATAAGATTGAAAAAATATGTACAGTCAGGTTTGGTAAACTTTGCAAGTTTTATTTTTTATGCACAATTGGACAAAGTCTGTTGCAAAAATATACTCCAACTGTGATGCTGCAAAATATATCAGGTCAGGTTTGGTACTTATAATTAAAGAACCTTTTCAACAGCTTTAAAAAAAATATATATTCTATTGGACAGCATCCAGTGCAACTAGGATGATTAAGCCTGTTAATAATAAAATTGTTAAAATTAATATGATTTTTTAATATGAATTTCTGTAGCTTTAAATAATAATATGCAATGCAAGCAGATATGACCATCTGGCTGCAGTAAAGTAACACACAGTACAATACTATCTAAACTGACCCTTGCCCTTTCCCTAGATAAAACCTCTCTCTCTCTATCAATTAATTAAATAAATCTAAGTGAATCCCTAACTCTTTCCCTGTAAGACCTTGAAATGGCTGTATTGTTTGCATGTCTAAATATATTTGTCTTTCTATGCTTTGTCTGTTGCAGAAATGTACTGTTACGTACATCAATGTACAAGCTGAGCATACGCACAACATCTCTGCTTGGACCTTATATCGGTATTGTCCCTTTTTATAGGTTGACTGAAGGGCATCATGGGCAAGTCTGCCGGCCAGGGTCACGTCCATGGTCATGGGATCCTCTGTCTTCATCATTCCTGCCCTGCTTTGCTAACTATTGTATAGATATGTAAAATAGTGAATTCCATTTTTTGCACAAATCAAATCTCGAACTTCGATTGGAAGCCACATTTTTGGAAAATTCTAAACAACAAATTTGAGTAGTTTTGAATCAATGATCTCATCTCTAGTAAAAATATGAAACATATTTTCCCAAAGCAACTTTCAAAAACAAAACTGTACAAAAAAATCAAAATGTAAATTATATGCATGCAATGTAATTTTTTCAACTGGTCTTTATTGAAAATATTGAGCCGTTTTCCCTGAACAGCTTTGAGTTTATCTAGTAGCTGTTTCTAAATTTTCTCTGTGCTCCATCATGAAGGGAGCTGACGGGCGTCTTATCTCTGATCTCTGACCTTAAACACTTGTTATAGCAATACTCATCTCACTGATAAGAATTTTAGCTTAAATAAGTGTTTATGACCTTTTAGTAATTTGCAGATAATGTTTACTAGATGACCGGCACAAAGTGAAAGTACCATTCCCACAGCTAGAAAAACTGTTAACAATCTGTGACAGAATGGCTCAATATTTTAAATAACCTAAAATGAGCAAAATGCAATAAAAAAATTCATAACCTTAGTAAGCCTTAAAAATGTTACAATTGCAACTCTGTACTGTACTTTTTTTTAAACTCAATTCATATTATTGAACCTTTAAGTAGAAGAGGTGTTTTATTCATTTCTGACTCTAAATGAAAGGTATACTTCTTCGTTCATTTTACTTTTTCATTAACTGAAGGCTTTATAGAAATTCACTACCGCATGATTTTGGCATAACATAAAATTGAAGGGAAAATATTATATTCATCATTAAGCTGAAAATTATTTCCTACCTGGAGCAATTAACAACTTTTTTTTTTTTTTTTTTTTTAATATTACAGCATTATTCCATTGTTCATATCTGTACTAGGACTAAACTCAATTCTTGCATAGAAATTATGTCATGCCACATTGTTTTATATATTGACACTATAGCATACTGTAGTTATTATAACTAGGGTTGAGCAAACCCGAACTGTAAAGTTCAGGTTCGTACCGAACTTTAGGATTTTTGGACCCCGGACCTGAACCCGAACATTTCCGTAAAAGCTTGGGTTCGGTATTCGGCGCTTTCTTGGCGCTTTTTGAAAGGCTGCACAGCAGCCAATCAACAAGCGGTTAACTGTCTGACCTTAGAAGCCATCACAGCCATGCCTACTAATGGCATGGCTGTGATTGGCCAGAGCAGCATGTGACTCAGGCTCTATATAAGCTTGAGTCACATAGTGCTGCACGTCACTCTGCTGTTACAAGTGTAGGGAGAGGATGCTGCTGGACTTGTGTTTTCAGGGAGAGAATAGGAGAGAATCTAACTCAGCGATCTACAGAGAAATAGTTGTGTGGGTGCAGGGCACAATCGTTTTACCCTGCCCTGAGTTCATTGACCAAGAAAAACTAACTTTTATAATTCTGTTAGTTAGGTGGGCGGCGGCCATTTTATGCAAGCTCAGTGCACCAGCACTGAATCTGAGCTTTTGGGACATTGCAAATAACAATTTTTTGGGCAAACTACTATATCTGGATTATTCAGTGTGCAATTTAAGGTAGAAATACACCCATCATTTTCTGAGGTTTGAAAAACACACATTTTTTTTCTCCAAAAAACAGTATTTTCCAGATCTGCAAGTGTTAAATTCAAGTTTAATATATACAGCTTTCATATTCTGTTACCAAAAAAAACACTTTTTTGGCAATCTACAACATCTGGATTAGTCAGTGTGCAATTTAAGCTAGAAATACACCCATCATTTTCTGGGGTTTGAAAAACACACTTTTTTGCGAAAAACCACTATTTTCAGGCCGAGGGGGCGTCTTTAGGATAGGAGGATGCGGCTGCTACCAGCAAGTAGCCGCTCTACTTGCTGGTAGCAAGGTAATTTGCATATTTTAAAAATACGTTTTTAACATAATCTACTGAACCGAAATGATTAATTACAGTATGTATGAAAAAAATCGCAGTATAGGGATTATAACTAAACAAAAAAAAAAAAAATGTTTAGAGGGGTGACAGAAGCCCTTTAATGTACACTGCTCCAAAAAATTAAGAGAACACAAAAATAACACATTCTAGATCTGAATTAATTAAATATTCTTCTGAAATACTTTGTTCTTTACATAGTTGAATGTGCTGACAACAAAATTACACAAAAATAAAAAAAATGGAAATCAAATTTTTCGACCCATGGAGGTCTGGATTTGGAGTCACACTCAAAATTAAAGTGGAAAAACACACTACAGGCTGATCCAACTTTGATGTAATGTCCTTAAAACAAGTCAAAATGAGGCTCAGTAGTGTGTGTGGCCTCCATGTGCCTGTATGACCTCCCTACAACGCCTGTGCATGCTTCTGATGAGGTGGCGGACGGTCTCTTGAGGGATCTCCTCCCAGACCTGGACTAAAGCATCTGCCAACTCCTGGACAGTCTGTGGTGCAACGTGACGTTGGTGGATAGAGCGAGACATGATGTCCCAGATGTGCTCAATTGGATTCAGGTCTGGGGAACGGGCGGGACAGTCCATAGCATCAATGCCTTCGTCTTGCAGGAACTGCTGACACACTCCAGCCACATGAGGTCTAGCATTGTCTTGCATTAGGAGGAACCGAGGCCAACCGCACCAGCATATGGTCTCACAAGGGGTCTGAGGATCTCATCTCGGTACCTAATGGCAGTCAGGCTACCTCTGGCGAGCACATGGAGGGATGTGCGGCCCTCCAAAGAAATGCCACCCCACACCGTTACTGACCCAATGCCAAACCGGTCATGCTGGAGGATGTTGCAGGCAGCAGAATGTTCTCCACGGCGTCTCCAGACTCTGTCACGTCTGTCACATGTGCTCAGTGTGAACCTGCTTTCATCTGTGAAGAGCACAGGGCGCCAGTGGCGAATTTGCCAATCTTGGTGTTCTCTGGCAAATGCCAAACATCCTGCACGGTGTTGGGCTGTAAGCACAACCCCGACCTGTGGACGTCGGGCCCTCATATCACCCTCATGGAGTCTGTTTCTGACCGTTTGAGCAGACACATGCACATTTGTGGCCTAATGGAGGTAATTTTGCAGGGCTCTGGCAGTGCTCCTCCTGTTCCTCCTTGCACAAAGGCGGAGGTAGCGGTACTGCTGCTGGGTTGTTGCCCTCCTACGGCCTCCTCCATGTCTCCTGATGTACTGGCCTGTCTCCTGGTAGCGCCTCCATGCTCTGGACACTACGCTGACAGACACAGCAAACCTTCTTGCCACAGCTCGCATTGATGTGCCATCCTGGATAAGCTGCACTACCTGAGCCACTTGTGTGGGTTGTAGACTCCGTCTCATGCTACCACTAGAGTGAAAGCACCACCAGCATTCAAAAGTGACCAAAACATCAGCCAGGAAGCATAGGAACTGTGAAGTGGTCTGTGGTCACCACCTGCAGAACCACTCCTTTATTGGGGGTGTCTTGCTAATTGCCTATAATTTCCACCTGTTGTCTATCCCATTTGCACAACAGCATGTGAAATTGATTGTCACTCAGTGTTGCTTCCTAAGTGGACAGTTTGATTTCACAGAAGTGTGATTGACTTGGAGTTACATTGTGTTGTTTAAGTGTTCCCTTTATTTTTTTGAGCAGTGTATACAGCTTTTATATTCTGTTACCAAAAAAACACATTTATGGCAACCACAAGATCTTGATTAGTCAGTGTGCAATTTAAGCTAGAAATACACCGATCATTTTCTATGGTTTGAAAAACACACTTTTTTCCCCCAAAAACTGTATTTTCCTGTTCTGCAAGTGTGAAATTCAAGTTTAATATATACAGCTTTCATATTCTGTTACCAAAAAAACACTTATTTGGCAATCTACAACATCTGAATTAATCAGAGTGCAATTTAAGCTAGAAATACACCCATCATTTTCTGGGGTTTGAAAACACACTTTTATTTCTTCAAAAAACTGTATTTTCCAGATCTGCAAGTGTTAAATTCAAGTTTAATATATACAGCTTTCATATTCTGTTACCAAAAAAACACTTTTTTGGCAATATACAACATCTGGATTAGTCAGTGTGCAATTTAAGCTAGAAATACACCCATCATTTTCTGGGGTTTGAAAAACACACTTTTTTTTTCTCAAAAAAACTGTATTTTCCAGATCTGCAAGTGTTAAATTAATGTTTAATATATACAGCTTTCATATTCTGTTACAAAAAACCCCCCCACTTTTTTGGCACTCTACAACATCTGGATTAGTCAGTGTGCAATTTAAGCTACAAATACACCCATCATTTTCTGGGGGTTGAAAAACACACTTTTTTGCCAAAAACACTATTTTCAGGCCTTGCAGCATCAGCACGTGTGAAATTACAGGCTTATATATTGCTGTCAGTTGCTAAACAAACACTCGTTTGGGCACAAAAAATTTAGTTGGCAGCCTTTAATGCAGATGTCATTGTGAGATACACCCTTAATACATTTGGGTTACATTCAGTGATTTTAAATACCGCCATTTGGTGCACCAATATTGAATTCAGGCCTACACTGGTTCAGGCCCTGTGAGATACACCCTCTACATACAGGGGTTTGATTCAGGAATATGAAATACAGCCATTTGAAATACAGCCATTTTGGGCAAAGAAATATTTACTTGAGGTCTACACTGGCTCAGACCGTGTGAGATACCCCCCTTTATACAGGGGTTTGATTCAGGGATTTGAAATACAGCCATTTGAAATAAAGCCATTTTGTGCAAAGAAATATTTAGTTCAGGCCTACACTGGTTAAGACCGTGTGAGATACTCCCTCTACATACAGGGGTTTGATTCAGGGATTTGAAATACAGCCACTTTGTGCATAGAAATATTTACTTCAGGCCTACACTGGTTCAGACCGTGTTAGATACCCAAATAATATCACTGTAGTTAGGAACGTTATGAGGATTAGATAAAACTAATACTTTATTAAATATACAAAAATTATAGAGGAAAGGAAACCTACTAACTATATAAAAAATCAAAGTGACCAGAGTGTATCCGCAATTCCTGTGGCGGATCGAGGTGACACAAGAAGGACCACGATCCGTGATACCACTCAGGTGTGGAGACGGTCACTAAGAGATCCACTTCAGGTGCACTATGGCTGATTATATAACCATGCCTCGGCTATGGTAATCTATGCACAACCCAAATTGTGCACCAGGGCACGGACAAGGTGCTCAGCTCACTTACCCAGTATGGATGGCCCTGGACTAGATTTAATATTTGACTAATCCATTGATAAACATCTACCCTTAGGATCCGACATGAATCAAGAACCACCTGTCATGGATATGAACCAGATGTCTGATTGTCGGCCCTTAGAGCACAAATCAAGGGACACTAGCTACCTGGGTGTGAGCAAGAGGAAGCTTGAGTGCATCTGTTCACATATGGCAGAGGGCTGAGAAACCGCAGACCACTACTGCCATGTAAACGCCATTCAAGCGACCATCAAAAAATATATAAGTCTGCCCCCACTAATTGCTCGACGCGTTTCGCCATACTCTGGCTCGTCAGGAGCACAAGTTGTGGGTAAAGAGACAAACAAACAGATCAGCTGCTACTAGCCTCCATGACAGAGGCTGCAGCTATCAGCACTGAGTGGCCGTACGTGGCCGCAAGGACACGCGCTATATAAGGAGGAGACTCCTCCCCTCATTCCGGATCAAGCCCCTGGAGCGGCCAATAAGGAGGAAAGAGGCGCGGCGCCACCGCAGCAAACTACCTGCCCCACTTACCCGCCCCCTCTATGAGACGATCGCGGCTGAATGTCAACACATTCTCACACTATTGTTAAAGGGACAAGACGGCGGTTTAAAAGTATAATGCAGCAGGACATTGCAGACATTACAGGGACAGGGATCATTGTCAAATTCTGGTAAATGATGTTATATACCTAGTGGCCAGTGTAGTCTTTGTCACAAACACAAGATAGGTCTTACACTTTCGCCAACCTGTACCTGGGTTGGTGGGAATGGAAAGTTGTGTTCGCTGAGAATAACCATAAATGGGCTGACCACATCAATTTGTGGTTACGTTACCTTGACGATGTGCTAATCTTGTGGTCAGGAAGTGTAGCTGATTTCAACAGCTTTGTTTTTTACCTGCGAAATTCAAGAATCGCAAATTGCGTTTCTTGACCTCACTATTTTCAGGGATGGTGATGGCAACATTGGCACGCGTTTTTTTTGTAAAAAGACCGCGACGAATAGTCTACTAAGGTGTGACAGTTGCCACCCCCTTCCCCTGAAAAGATGAATCACTAAAGGACAATATCTGAGGGTAAGGCGCAATTGCTCCAGGATGTCTGATTTTAGGGCTGCATCTAATGATCTGCAGTCAAGATTCAGGAGTAGGGGATACCCACAGCATGTGTTAGCCAAGGCTTATCAACAGTCTTTGGCCCTGAATCGGGACACCTTATTGACACCAAAAGCAGAGCCTTCTGGCTCAGAGCAATTGCGTATCGTGGCCACTTATGATGAGGCACACGACACAGTAAGAGAACTACTTACCAATTATTGGGGCATTTTAAAATCAGACCCAGACATTGGGCATCTGGTAGGAGAAACACCTTTGATTACCTACCGACGTGGACGTAATTTAAGGGATCGTCTGGTCCACAGTTTTTTTCAAGACCCCACCACAACTACTTGGCTGAGTACCAACCTCAAAGGGACCTTTCGATGTGGAAGATGTGTGGCATGCTCTGCTATTCAAATAGGCGGTACATTTCCCCGTACTTATGACTGTAAGTAAGTTAATATCTTTCTATTATTGGGTCGCAGGATTGGACGGTCTCCCTCCTCCTCTCACTATTATCTGTGGGTCCTAACTATTTATTATCATATACTGAGTTTACACCGGTGTATCTAAATCGGTACTCTACACCCACCCTGCGGAGCTCGCATTATACTATGGTTCTCCGCCATCTTTACTATTGATCTGATTATTTGTTTTCATCCACCCCCTGATGATCCCACACCGTGGGGGAAACGCGTTGTTTTTTTTTGTTATTATTAGTGCAATTATCACACTTTTGTTATAGGGTGTGTTTTTAGTTTTCTTGATGTACTTTGTACCTTCTGATCAGTACCAGTATCATTAGGGTCGTATACAGAATTCATCTTGTTGTTGTGTATGTCTGTATGTCCATTCGGTAATCTACCACCAGGCCATTACCCTAGCCATCGGTAATCTACCACCAGGCTAGTACCCTAGCCGTCGTCATCTTCCGAGGGCCTAGTAGGAGGTGCTAGCCGAGGTTCGAGGACAGGGAGTCCCCACCATTAGGGGCCGTCCCTGGGCTAAGGTGTAGTTTAGGGTATGAGTTTAGGGACTATTTCTCCCCCCTTCCCCCCTACCCATTAGTGGCCAGCCTTAGACGGTGGTATTCTGACCGTAGTGATTGATGTTTGTTCGTCATTTATGTTAAGATATCAATAAATATAATTCTCTGTAAGGGTTAATGTTTCTGCTGGAATTATTACTTCTTCATTTTTGACCCATTATATACCTACAGTTGCAAGAAAAAGTATGTGAACCCTTTGGAATGATATGGATTTCTGCACAAATTGGTCATAAAATGGGATCTGATCTTCATCTTAGTCACAACAATAGACAATCACAGTCTGCTTAAACTAATAACACACAAATAATTAAATGTCACCGTGTTTTTATTGAACACACCATGTAAACATTCACAGTGCAGGTGGAAAAAGTATGTGAACCCTTGGATTTAATAACTGGTTGAACTTCCTTTGGCAGCAATAACTTCAACCGAACGTTTCTTGTAGTTGCAGATCAGACGTGCACAACGGTCAGGAGTAATTCTTGACCATTCCTCTTTACAGAACTGTTTCAGTTCAGCAATATTCTTGGGATGTCTGGTGTGAATCGCTTTCTTGAGGTCATGCCACAGCATCTTAATCGGGTTGAGGTCAGGACTCTGACTGGGCCACTCCAGAAGGCGTATTTTCTTCTGTTTAAGCCATTCTGTTGTTGATTTACTTCTATGCTTTAAATCGTTGTCCTGTTGCAACACCCATCTTCTGTTGAGCTTCAGCTGGTGGACAGATGGCCTTAAGTTCTCCTGCAAAATGTCTTGATAAACTTGGGAATTCATTTTTCCTTCGATGATAGCAATCCGTCCAGGCCCTGACGCAGCAAAGCAGCACCAAACCATAATGCCCCTACCACCATACTTCACAGTTGGGATGAGGTTTTGATGTTGGTGTGCTGTGCCTCTTTTTCTCCACACAGTGTTCTGTGTTTCTTCCAAACAACTCAACTTTGGTTTCATCTGTCCACAAAATATTTTGCCAGTACTGCTGTGGAACATCCAGGTGCTCTTGTGCAAACTGTAAACGTGCAGCAATGTTTTTTTTGGACAGCAGTGGCTTCCTTTGTGGTATTCAATGAAATCCATTCTTGTTTAGTGTTTTACATATCGTAAATTCGCTAACAGGGATGTTAGCATATGCCAGATACTTTTGTAAGTCTTTAGCTGACACTCTAGGATTCTTCTTCACCTCATTGAGCAGTCTGCACTGTACTCTTGCAGTAATCTTTACAGGACGGCCACTCTTACGGAGAGTTGCAGAAGTGCTGAACTTTCTCCATTTATAGACAATTTGTCTTACCGTGGACTAATGAACAGCAAGGCTTTTTGAGATACTTTTATAACCCTTTCCAGCTTTATGCAAATCAACAATTCTTAATCGTAGGTCTTCTGAGAGCTCTTTTGTGCAAAGCATCATTGACATCAGGTAATGCTTCTTGTGATAAGCAAACCCAGAACTGGAGTGTGTTTTTTATAGGGCAGGGCAGCTGTAACCAACACCTCCAATCTCATCTCATTGATTGGACTCCAGTTGGCTGACACCTCGCTCCAATTAGCTCTTGGAGATGTCATTAGTCTAGGGGTTCACATACTTTTTCCACCTGCACTGTGAATGTTTACATGGTATGTTCAATAAAAACATGGTAACATTTAATTCTTTGTGTGTTATTAGTTTAAGCAGACTGTGATTGTCTATTGTTGTGACTTAGATGAAGATCAGATCACATTTTATGACCAATTTGTGCAGAAATCCATATCATTCCAAAGGGTTCACATACTTTTTCTTGCAACTGTATATCTCTACACGCTGGAATTAATATATTTAATAAAGTATTAGTTTTATCTAATCCTCGTAACGTTCCTAACTACAGTGATATTATTTATTGATGGTAGAACGTCTACCTATATTAGCTTGCCAGTGATTTGATATTGTGTTAGATACCCCCTCTACATGCAGGGGTTTGAATCAGGCGTTTAAAGTACAGCCATTTGAAATACAGCCATTTTGGGCAAAGAAATATTTACTTCAGGCCTACACTGGTTCAGACCGTGTGAGATACCCCCTCTAAATACAGGGGTTTGATTCAGGGATTTGAAATACAGCCATTTTGTGCAAAGAAATATTTAGTTCAGGCCTACACTGGTTCAGACCGTGTGAGATACCCCCTCTACATACAGGGGTTTGATTCAGGGATTTGAAATACAGCCATTTGAAATACAGCCATTTTGGGCAAAGAAATATTTACTTCAGGCCTACACTGGTTCAGACCGTGTAAGATTCCCCTTCTACATGCAGGTGTTTGAATCAGGCATTTGAAATACAGCCATTTTGGGCAAAGACATATTTACTTCAGTACTACACTGGTTCTGGACCTGTGAGATACCCTCTCTACATACAGGGGTTTCATTCAGGGATTTGAAATACAGCCATTTGAAAAACAGCCATTTTGGGCAAAGAAATATTTACTTCAGGCCTACACTGGTTCAGACCGTGTGAGATACTCCCTCTACATACAGGGGTTTGATTCAGGGATTTGAAATAAAGCCATTTGAAATACAGCCATTTTGGGCAAAGAAATATTTACTTCAGGCCTACACTGGTTCAGACCGTGTGAGATACCCCCTCTACATACAGGGGTTTGATTCAGGGATTTGAAATACAGCCATTTTGGGCAAAGACATATTTACTTCAGTACTACACTGGTTCTGGCCCTGTGAGATACCCTCTCTACATACAGGGGTTTCATTCAGGGATTTGAAATACAGCCATTTGAAAAACAGCCATTTTGGGCAAAGAAATATTTACTTCAGGCCTACACTGGTTCAGACCGTGTGAGATACCCCCTCTACATACAGGGGTTTGATTCAGGGATTTGAAATACAGCCATTTTGGGCAAAGACATATTTACTTCAGTACTACACTGGTTCTGGCCCTGTGAGATACCCTCTCTACATACAGGGGTTTCATTCAGGGATTTGAAATACAGCCATTTGAAAAACAGCCATTTTGGGCAAAGAAATATTTACTTCAGGCCTACACTGGTTCAGACCGTGTGAGATACCCCCACTACATGAAGGGGTTTGATTCAGGGATTTGAAATACAGCCATTTGAAATACAGCCATTTTGGGCAAAGAAATATTTACTTCAGGCCTACACTGGTTCAGACAGTTTGAGGAACTCTCTCTACATACAGGGGTTTGATTCAGGGATTCGAAATACAGCCATTTGAAATACAGCCATTTTGGGCAAAGAAATATTTACTTCCGGCCTACACTGGTTCAGACCGTGTGAGATACCCCCTCTACATACAGGGGTTTGATTCAGGGATTTGAAATACAGCCATTTGAAATACAGCCATTTTGGGCAAAGAAATATTTACTTCAGGCCTACACTGGTTCAGACCGTGTAAGATTCCCCTTCTACATGCAGGTGTTTGAATCAGGCATTTAAAATACAGCCATTTTGGGCAAAGACATATTTACTACAGGCCTACACTGGTTCTGGCCCTGTGAGATACCCTCTCTACATACAGGGGTTTCATTCAGGGATTTGAAATACAGCCATTTTAAAAACAACCATTTTGGGCAAAGAAATATTTACTTCAGGCCTACACTGGTTCAGACCGTGTGAGATACTCCCTCTACATACAGGGGTTTGATTCAGGCATTTGAAATAAAGCCATTTGAAATACAGCCATTTTGGGCAAAGAAATATTTACTTCAGGCCTACACTGGTTCAGGAAATTGCAAATGTGATCGCACACTACATCCAGCACTCTGCCCTCCATGCTGGATGAGACATTGGTTTATATTTTGGCCAAAGCATAGTAAGCCACTCACCGCGTCAAGGCTGTCTCATGAGTGGTCCCTAACTGTTGTTCCTACCTGTTCATGGGCCATGACAGCCACACAAAATCCAGGGAATGCAGGTCAGCATGCAAGCCAAGTACACTTTGCTTGTAACCCCGTCCGGTGCCATTACAGCTTTCATCGGATCCAGGGATGCAAGTACCAACATGCATGCTGAACCCACCATATACTTCTCCTGGAGCCAAATGGCTAATGGTAGGTTCTATACAAGCAGACTCAGTTTTATACTGACTTTAAAACCAGCCTCAAGGACAGATTAACTGGTCAGGTGTGCAATGACTCCAAGGAGATCGCCACGCCTCCAATATATACTACAAAGAAAAAAATAAGGGGTTGGGTCAGCACAACCTGCCTGTAGGTGCAGATCGCTATGGCGAAATACATATACAAACGGAAAATGCAAATGTGATCGCACACTACATCCAGCACTCTGCCCTCCATGCTGGATGAGACATTGGTTTATATTTTGGCCAAAGCATAGTAAGCCACTCACCGCGTCAAGGCTGTCTCATGAGTGGTCCCTAACTGTTGTTCCTACCTGTTCATGGGCCATGACAGCCACACAAAATCCAGGGAATGCAGGTCAGCATGCAAGCCAAGTACACTTTGCTTGTAACCCCGTCCGGTGCCATTACAGCTTTCATCGGATCCAGGGATGCAAGTACCAACATGCATGCTGAACCCACCATATACTTCTCCTGGAGCCAAATGGCTAATGGTAGGTTCTATACAAGCAGACTCAGTTTTATACTGACTTTAAAACCAGCCTCAAGGACAGATTAACTGGTCAGGTGTGCAATGACTCCAAGGAGATCGCCACGCCTCCAATATATACTACAAAGAAAAAAATAAGGGGTTGGGTCAGCACAACCTGCCTGTAGGTGCAGATCGCTATGGCGAAATACATATACAAACGGAAAATGCAAATGTGATCGCACACTACATCCAGCACTCTGCCCTCCATGCTGGATGAGACATTGGTTTATATTTTGGCCAGAGTGCTGGATGTAGTGTGCGATCACATTTGCATTTTCCGTTTGTATATGTATTTCGCCATAGCGATCTGCACCTACAGGCAGGTTGTGCTGACCCAACCCCTTATTTTTTTCTTTGTAGTATATATTGGAGGCGTGGCGATCTCCTTGGAGTCATTGCACACCTGACCAGTTAATCTGTCCTTGAGGCTGGTTTTAAAGTCAGTATAAAACTGAGTCTGCTTGTATAGAACCTACCATTAGCCATTTGGCTCCAGGAGAAGTATATGGTGGGTTCAGCATGCATGTTGGTACTTGCATCCCTGGATCCGATGAAAGCTGTAATGGCACCGGACGGGGTTACAAGCAAAGTGTACTTGGCTTGCATGCTGACCTGCATTCCCTGGATTTTGTGTGGCTGTCATGGCCCATGAACAGGTAGGAACAACAGTTAGGCACCACTCATGAGACAGCCTTGACGCGGTGAGTGGCTTACTATGCTTTGGCCAAAATATAAACCAATGTCTCATCCAGCATGGAGGGCAGAGTGCTGGATGTAGTGTGCGATCACATTTGCATTTTCCGTTTGTATATGTATTTCGCCATAGCGATCTGCACCTACAGGCAGGTTGTGCTGACCCAACCCCTTATTTTTTTCTTTGTAGTATATATTGGAGGCGTGGCGATCTCCTTGGAGTCATTGCACACCTGACCAGTTAATCTGTCCTTGAGGCTGGTTTTAAAGTCAGTATAAAACTGAGTCTGCTTGTATAGAACCTACCATTAGCCATTTGGCTCCAGGAGAAGTATATGGTGGGTTCAGCATGCATGTTGGTACTTGCATCCCTGGATCCGATGAAAGCTGTAATGGCACCGGACGGGGTTACAATCAAAGTGTACTTGGCTTGCATGCTGACCTGCATTCCCTGGATTTTGTGTGGCTGTCATGGCCCATGAACAGGTAGGAACAACAGTTAGGGACCACTCATGAGACAGCCTTGACGCGGTGAGTGGCTTACTATGCTTTGGCCAAAATATAAACCAATGTCTCATCCAGCATGGAGGGCAGAGTGCTGGATGTAGTGTGCGATCACATTTGCATTTTCCGTTTGTATATGTATTTCGCCATAGCGATCTGCACCTACAGGCAGGTTGTGCTGACCCAACCCCTTATTTTTTTCTTTGTAGTATATATTGGAGGCGTGGCGATCTCCTTGGAGTCATTGCACACCTGACCAGTTAATCTGTCCTTGAGGCTGGTTTTAAAGTCAGTATAAAACTGAGTCTGCTTGTATAGAACCTGCCATTAGCCATTTGGCTCCAGGAGAAGTATATGGTGGGTTCAGCATGCATGTTGGTACTTGCATCCCTGGATCCGATGAAAGCTGTAATGGCACCGGACGGGGTTACAAGCAAAGTGTACTTGGCTTGCATGCTGACCTGCATTCCCTGGATTTTGTGTGGCTGTCATGGCCCATGAACAGGTAGGAACAACAGTTAGGGACCACTCATGAGACAGCCTTGACGCGGTGAGTGGCTTACTATGCTTTGGCCAAAATATAAACCAATGTCTCATCCAGCATGGAGGGCAGAGTGCTGGATGTAGTGTGCGATCACATTTGCATTTTCCGTTTGTATATGTATTTCGCCATAGCGATCTGCACCTACAGGCAGGTTGTGCTGACCCAACCCCTTATTTTTTTCTTTGTAGTATATATTGGAGGCGTGGCGATCTCCTTGGAGTCATTGCACACCTGACCAGTTAATCTGTCCTTGAGGCTGGTTTTAAAGTCAGTATAAAACTGAGTCTGCTTGTATAGAACCTACCATTAGCCATTTGGCTCCAGGAGAAGTATATGGTGGGTTCAGCATGCATGTTGGTACTTGCATCCCTGGATCCGATGAAAGCTGTAATGGCACCGGACGGGGTTACAAGCAAAGTGTACTTGGCTTGCATGCTGACCTGCATTCCCTGGATTTTGTGTGGCTGTCATGGCCCATGAACAGGTAGGAACAACAGTTAGGGACCACTCATGAGACAGCCTTGACGCGGTGAGTGGCTTACTATGCTTTGGCCAAAATATAAACCAATGTCTCATCCAGCATGGAGGGCAGAGTGCTGGATGTAGTGTGCGATCACATTTGCATTTTCCGTTTGTATATGTATTTCGCCATAGCGATCTGCACCTACAGGCAGGTTGTGCTGACCCAACCCCTTATTTTTTTCTTTGTAGTATATATTGGAGGCGTGGCGATCTCCTTGGAGTCATTGCACACCTGACCAGTTAATCTGTCCTTGAGGCTGGTTTTAAAGTCAGTATAAAACTGAGTCTGCTTGTATAGAACCTACCATTAGCCATTTGGCTCCAGGAGAAGTATATGGTGGGTTCAGCATGCATGTTGGTACTTGCATCCCTGGATCCGATGAAAGCTGTAATGGCACCGGACGGGGTTACAAGCAAAGTGTACTTGGCTTGCATGCTGACCTGCATTCCCTGGATTTTGTGTGGCTGTCATGGCCCATGAACAGGTAGGAACAACAGTTAGGGACCACTCATGAGACAGCCTTGACGCGGTGAGTGGCTTACTATGCTTTGGCCAAAATATAAACCAATGTCTCATCCAGCATGGAGGGCAGAGTGCTGGATGTAGTGTGCGATCACATTTGCATTTTCCGTTTGTATATGTATTTCGCCATAGCGATCTGCACCTACAGGTAGGTTGTGCTGACCCAACCCCTTATTTTTTTCTCTACACTGGTTCAGACCGTGTGAGATACCCCCACTACATGAAGGCGTTTGATTCAGGGACTTGAAATACAGCCATTTGAAATACAGCCATTTTGGGCAAAGAAATATTTACTTCAGGCCTACACTGGTTCAGACCGTGTGAGGAACTCCCTCTACATACAGGGGTTTGATTCAGGGATTTGAAATACAGCCATTTGAAATACAGCCATTTTGGGCAAAGAAATTTTTACTTCCGGCCTACACTGGTTCAGACCGTGTGAGATACCCCCTCTACATACAGGGGTTTGATTCAGGCATTTGAAATACAGCCATTTGAAATACAGCCATTTTGGGCAAAGAAATATTTACTTCAGGCCTACACTGGTTCAGACCGTGTAAGATTCCCCCTCTACATGCAGGTGTTTGAATCAGGCATTTGAAATACAGCCATTTGAAAAACAGCCATTTTGGGCAAAGACATATTTACTTCAGGCCTACACTGGTTCTGGCCCTGTGAGATACCCTCTCTACATACAGGGGTTTCATTCAGGGATTTGAAATACAGCCATTTGAAAAACAGCCATTTTGGGCAAAGAAATATTTACTTCAGGCCTACACTGGTTCAGACCGTGTGAGATACCCCCACTACATGAAGGCGTTTAATTCAGGGACTTGAAATACAGCCATTTGAAATACAGCCATTTTGGGCAAAGAAATATTTACTTCAGGCCTACACTGGTTCAGACCGTGTGAGGAACTCCCTCTACATACAGGGGTTTGATTCAGGGATTTGAAATACAGCCATTTGAAATACAGCCATTTTGGGCAAAGAAATTTTTACTTCCGGCCTACACTGGTTCAGACCGTGTGAGATACCCCCTCTACATACAGGGGTTTGATTCAGGCATTTGAAATACAGCCATTTGAAATACAGCCATTTTGGGCAAAGAAATATTTACTTCAGGCCTACACTGGTTCAGACCGTGTAAGATTCCCCCTCTACATGCAGGTGTTTGAATCAGGCATTTGAAATACAGCCATTTGAAAAACAGCCATTTTGGGCAAAGAAATATTTACTTCAGGCCTACACTGGTTCAGACCGTGTGAGATACTCCCTCTACATACAGGGGTTTGATTCAGGGATTTGAAATAAAGCCATTTGAAATACAGCCATTTTTGGCAAAGAAATATTTACTTCAGGCCTACACTGGTTCAGACTGTGTGAGATACCCCCACTACATGAAGGGGTTTGATTCAGGGATTTGAAATACAGCCATTTGAAATACAACCATTTTGGGCAAAGAAATATTTACTTCAGGCCTACACTGGTTCAGACCGTGTGAGGAACTCCCTCTACATACAGGGGTTTGATTCAGGGATTTGAAATACAGCCATTTGAAATACAGCCATTTTGTGCAAAGAAATATTTACTTCAGGCCTACACTGGTTCAGGCCCTGTGAGATACTCCCTTTACATACAGGGATTTGATTCACACATTTGAAATACAGCCATTTGAAATACAGCCATTTTGGGCAAATAAATATTTAGTTCAGGCCTACACTGGTTAAGGCCCTGTGAGATACAACCTCTACATACAGTGGTTTGAATCAGGCATTTGAAATACAGCCATTTTGTGCAAAGAAATATTTAATTCAGGCCTACACTGGTTCAGACCGTGTGAGATACACCCTTTGCATACTGTCGTTCTATTCTACTATTGATTAAACAGCCATTTAGGGCAAGATTTAAAATTTGAAAAATATGAGGAGAGCGTCAAATAAGGGACTTGGCCCAGGTCGTGGTGCTGCTGGTGGAGCTCCTGTTGCAGGGAGAGGACGTGGTCGATCTGTGCCAGCTACACACACAAGTGAAACCCCCTCCTCAGGTGCGAGTAGGTGACAAAACCTGCAGCGGTATATGGTCGGGCCTAATGCTGATCTACGAATGGTGAGGCCTGAACAAGTATAGGCGATAATAGATTGGGTTGCTGACAGTGGATCCAGTTCCTTCACATTGTCTCCCACCCAGTCTCCTGCTGAAAGACCACAGTTGGCACCTGCAGCCGATGTCCATCAGTCTTTCACCTCACCCCCTTGCAAATCAGACAAGCAGTCTGATCCCCAAGTCATGCAGCAGTCTCTTCTGCTTTTTGATGACTCTGTTAGCAAGGTTTCCAGGGCCATCCACTTATCCCTGCCCCAGAAGTGGAGGAGATTGAGTGCACCGATGCCCAACCACTTATTTTTCAAGATGAGTACATGGGAGGATGATGACGCAGCACGTCTCGGATTATGACGAAACACAGGTGCCAACTGCTGGGGCTTTCGAAATTGTGCAGATCGACAAGGAAGGCAGGGGTGAAAACTGGGTGGAAGATGATGTGGAGGACGATGAGGTCCTCGACCCCACATGGAATCAAGGTCATGCGAGTGACCTATGTAGTTCGGAGAAAGAGGCGGTGGTCGCACAGAGCCACCAGCACAGAAGAAGAGGGAGCAGGGTGCAAAAGCGGAGCGGCCGTCCTCTAGACATTACTCCTCCTACTGCCCACCGCAGCAAGGGACCGAGCATAAACATTCTTAACCTGAGCACAACCTGCATGACCAGGCATTTAAGTGCAAAGCACGAGCTGCAGTGGAGTAGACACCTCAAAAACCAAGAAAGGTCTCTGCTTCCTCCTGCTTCCTCTTCTGCTGCAGTCTCGGCCTCTTCATCCACCTCTGGAGTGACAGTGCCACCTGCCACCCCGCAAACAGAGGATCTGCCAGCAACACGAACACCTGGGTCACCAAGCATCTCCACAATGTCCCACGGAAGCGTTCAGCTCTCCATCTCCCAAATGCTGGAGAGGAAGTACCCCCTTACCCACCCGCGATCCCTAGCCCTGAATGCCAGCATTTCTAAATTACTGGCCTTTAAAATGCTGTCATTCAGTCTGGTGGAGACGGTTTTAAAGGCCTTATGGCAGTGACTGTCCCACAGGACGTCGTGCCCAACCGCCACTACTTTTCAAGGCAAGCCATCCCTTCCCTTCACAACCAAATAGGGGACAAAATCAGGTGTGCACTGCGCAACGCCATCTGTGGCAAGGTGCACCTGACTAAGGATACGTGGACCAGTAAGCACGGTCAGGGCCGTTATATCTCCATAACAGCACACTGGGTAAATGCAGTGGCGGCTGTACCTGAGACGGATAGCAGTTTGGCGCATGTCCTTCCACCACCGAGGATTGCAGGGCGCTTCAGTTTGCCTCCTGTTGCTTCCTCCTCCTACTCTGCTTCCTCATCCTCTACCAGCTCCTCATCCGGTCAGTATAACACCTTCACCACCAACTTCAGCACAGCCAGGGGTAAACAACAGCAGGCAGTTTTAAAACTTATCTGTTTGGGGGACAAACCCCACACCGCGCAGGAGCTGTGGATGGGCCTTGAACAACAGACCGATGAGTGGTTTGTGCCAGTCAGCCTCAAGCCCGGCCTGGTGGTGTGCGATAATGGGCGAAATCTCGTAGCAGCTCTTGGATTAGCCAGTTTGACGCACATTCCTTGCCTGGCGCATGTGCTGAATTTGGTGGTGCAAAGATTCATTAAAAATTACCCCGATATATCAGAGCTGCTGCATAAAGTGAGGGCTGTCTGTGTGCGCTTTCGGCGTTCTCACACTGCTGCTGCTCGCCTGTCAGCACTGCAGCGTAACTTCGGCCTTCCCGCTCACCGCCTCATATGCGACGTGCCCACAAGGTGGAACTCCACCTTGCACATGCTGGCCAGACTGGGCGAGCAGCAGCAGGCGATAGTGGAGTTTCAGCTGCAGCACGCACGGGTGAGTCGCTCGGTGGAACAGCACCACTTCACCACCAATGACTGAGCCTCCATGCGAGACCTGTGTTCCTTGTTTCGCTGTTTCGATTACTCCACCAACATGGCCAGTGCCAATCACTGGAGCGTGATCGTACGATGCGCGAGTACAAGCGCACGCTGGTAGACGCGCTGCTGGTGGCATTCCTTCCTGACAGCGGGGGCACAGTGGAAGCACAAGGCAAAGGCAGATGACGAGGAAGAGGTTGCCAACGCAGCTGGGGCACCGCTAGCACCTCAGAAGGCAGGGTTAGCATGGCCGAAATGTGGAAAAGCTTTGTCAGCACGCCACAACAACCAGCTCCACCAGCTGATATGGAACGTCTTAGCAGGAGGCAGCATTTGACCAACATGGTGGAGCAGTATGTGTGTACACACCTACACGTACTGAATGACGGGTCTGCCCCCTTCAACTTCTGTTTCTCCAAATTGGGCACATGGCCTGAGCTTGCCCTTTATGCCTTGGAGGTGCTGGCCTGCCCTGCATCCAGTGTATTATCTGAACGTGTGTTTAGCACGGCAGGGGGCGTCATCACAGACAAGCGCAGCCGCCTGTCCACAGCCAATGTGGACAAGCTCACGTTCATTAAAATGAACCAGGCATGGATCCCTCAGGACTTGTCCGTACCTTGTGCAGAATAGACATGTACAGTCCCTGACAAAAGTCTTGTCGCTTGTGTACAAATTGACCTGAAGTGCCGCTAAAATATATTTCTAATCAAGATTTTGTTACAAGAAATGAGTCATTTTAATCCCAACAGCTTTTGTAATAATGTTTCAGTGCAAAACAAAACTGACACAAAGTATTCTAATATTCACAGCTTGGTAAAGCCCATTGAGTCAATTTTTGCCAAGACATAAGTGTTGTCGCCTTGTCATATGAGCTTCACCTGTGACTAATAATGAATCAATTAGGTCTCAGGTGTGTATAAAAAGACCCCCAGTACACTAGACCTTCACATCAACTGCAACTAGACCTCTGCAAACATGCCTAAGATTCACCCAGAGACTAAAGTGTTGATTATCAAGAGGCTGAAGACCAGATCCACAGCAGGCACCTTCACTGTGTCTCAGCATCAAGTTCAGACGATAAAAAAAAGATTTGAAGAGACTGGAGACGTTTTGGACAAGGCCAGGTCAGGCCGACCCCGCAAGACAACTGCTCGAGAGGACCATTTGTTGGCTCTAAAATCCAAGGCCAGACCATTTTACACTGCAGCAGAGCTCCACGAGACCTGGTCACCTGAAGTCCCTGTGTCAACCAGAACAGTTTGTCGGATTCTGTCTCGAAATGGCCTCCATGGTCGAATCAGTGCCCATAAGCCAGCACTAAACAAAAGACAATTGAAAAACCGTGTGGCATTTGCCAAGGCCCACAGCCTGCTAAAAGGATGGATGCTGGAAAAGTGACACAAGGTGGATTTTTCTGATGAATCTTCTGTTGAATTACACCACAGTCGCCGCAAATATTGCAGGAGACCTACTGGAACCCTCATGGAGCCGAGATTTACCCAAAAAGCAGTGAAGTTTGGTGGAGGCAAAATCATGGTCTGGGGTTACATCCAGTATGGGGGTGTGCGAGGGATCTGCAGCGTAGAAGGAAACATCAATAGTCTAAAATACCAAGAAATCTTAGCTACCTCTTATATTCCCAACCATAAAAAAGGCCAAATTCTGCAGCAGGACGGTGCTCCATCGCATACTTCCATCTCCACATTAAAGTTCCTTAAGGCGTAGAAGATCAAGATGCTCCAGGATTGGCCAGCCCAGTCACCAGACATGAACATCATTGAGCATATAATGTCATACAAGATATTAAATTTGGATCTCACAGCACCACTACTTAATTTGCTGACATATTTTTGGATTTGCCGTAAAGTTGTTCAATTTCTGTATAGGCGACAAAACTTTTGTCTCTCCAAAATTTGACCTTTCTGTCTTGATTAAATGATAAATCTTTTTTCAGTGAAACTAATTTATTTCAGTGCATTAAACATCATTTGGGAGGGCTTTAGCTTTTCATATGAGCTATTTCTAACACCAATTGATTAATTAAAAGTCAGGTTAATAGCAGGAGTTTCTACAAAATAGAGAAGCGAGAAGACTTTTGTCAGGGACTGTATACCGTCACTGATCAGCCATTGTTATACTGCAGCGCAATTGCTCATGTTTGTATTTTGGATATTTCACACTCTTTTGGAGTGTACCTTAATTTTACTAAATTAAATGAAAACCAAAAACCTTTGTTGGCTATCTCGTCCTCCTCCACCGCCGCTTCCCCCTACTCCGCTTCGTCCACCGCCTCCTCAAACTCCTACTCCATATAGAACTTCACCTCATAAATCCATTTTTTTTTGTACGTGTTTTATTTTATATAATTTCACTACTTTGTCATTTACATTTTCTGGTGAAATTCACAATTTTTGGGTGTATAGTACCACTGCAAAACCTAGTAGGCCGCTTAAAAAATAAAAATAAAATCTCATTAACATTTTCGGGTTAAATTCACCAATTTTTGGGTGTATACTACCAGTGCTATTAAGCCGGTTAAAAAAATAAATAAATGGTCATTAACATTTACTGGTGAAATTAACAAATTAGTGGGTGTATAGTACCACTGCTATACCTAGTAGGCCATTTAAAAGAAATAATAATAATTGTCATTAACATTTTCTGGTGAAATTAACACATTTTTGGGTGTATAGTAGCACTGCTATACCTAGTAGGCCGTTTAAAAAAATAAATAAAATGTCATTAACATTTTCGGGTGAAATTCACCAATTTTTGGGTGTATAGTACCACTGCTATACCTAGTAGGCTGGTTAAAAAAATTAAAATAAATTGTCATTAACATTTTCTGGTGAAATTAACTAATTTTTGGGTGTATAGTACCACTGCTATACCTAGTAGGCCGGTTAAAAAAATAAAATAAATTGTCTTTAACATTTTCTGGTGAAATTAACCAATTTTTGGGTGTATAGTACCACTGCTATACCTAGTAGGCCGGTTAAAAAATAAAAATAAAATTGTCATTAACATTTTCTGGTGATATTCACCAATTTTTAGGTGTATAGTGCCACTGCTATACCTAGTATGCGGGTTAAATTTTTTTTTTTAAATAGTCATTAACATTTTCTGGTAAAATTAACCAATTTTTGGGTGTATGGTACCACTGCTATACCTAGTACGCCGGTTAACAAAAAAAAAAATATTTATCAATTACATTTTCAGTTGAAATTCAGCAATTTTTGGGTGTGAAGTACCACTGCTATACCTAGTAGACAGGTTAAACAATTAAAAAATTGTCAGTTACATTTTCTGGTGAAATTCAGCAATTTTTTGGTGTGAAGTGACACTGCTATACCTAGTAGACCGGTAGAAAAAAAAAAATTGGCAGTTACATTTTCTGGTGAAATTCAGCAATTTTTTGGTGTGATGTACCACTGCTATACCTATTAGGCCAGTAAAAAAAAAAAATATATAACATTTGTCAGTTACATTTTAGGGTCAAATTCACTAATTTTTGGGTGTAATATACCGCTCCTCTACCTAGTTGACAGCTTAATAAATTTCAATCATTTTTATTTTACATTTTCGGGTGACAATAAACAATTGTTTTCTGTCATAGACCCCTGCTCTACCAAGTAGACAGGTAATTAATAAGTAGACAGGTAATTAATTTCTGTAATTTTTCGGTTACATTCTTGGGTTGACATTATGCAATTTTAGACGTGAATAAACTCCTGCTCTGCATAGGTGACAGGGAATAAAATTTCTGAAATCCTTCTTTAATTGATGCGAACCACCTTCTTTGATTCAATGCTTAAACTTAAACTAGTTGTACCACATTTAAGCTTCAATACTTTGTCCCACATCTCCGCTATAATCTTTTGGCCAACATTTGCGCCTCAAAAGCTTTTCCCACAGTTCCGCTTGACTCTTTTGGCCTACATTTGGGCTTCTGTAATTTGTCCCACATTTGCACCTCAATAACTTTTCCCACATTTCTTCTCAATCCCAATTTTTTTTAAATAAAATTTATCTCCCTTAATTTTGGTCTCTTTTTCTCACGCTCCCTCTCCGGCCTGGAACCCTGATTCCCCGCCACCCATTATCACCATGGTAGGCGCATAAAAGTACATCTAAAGTTGATAGAGCAGATATCAAATTGGATCGTGAACATCACGGGGACGTGCGACATGGTGGGTGGGGCAGTAAGTATGCACACACCTACACGAACTAACTGACAGGGGTCAGCCCCTGCAACTTCTGGGTCTCCAAATGAGGCACATGGCCTGAGCTTGACCTTTACGCCTTGGAGGTGCTGGCCTGCCATGCAGCCGGTGTATTGTCGGAACGTCTGTTCAGCATGACTGGGGGTTATATTTCCCAGTGTAGGCTACCTCCTCCTTCTCCACCGCCACTTCCACCTACACCGCCACATCCACCGCCTCCTCAACCTCCTACTCCATATCGACCTCGTCCTCCTAGATCAAGATTATTATTTTTTATATTTACGTATTTTAAGTAATTTCCCTATCCACATTTGTTTGCAGAGCACTTGCCATGCTCTTAACCACATTTTGATGCTATTTGCAGCCCTCTAGCTCTTTCCATGACATTTTTACATCCATTTTAGAGCTCAAAAGTTCGGGTCCCCATTGACTTCAATGGAGTTCTGGTTCGGGGTCAAGTACGGGTCAAGTTCGGGTCCCAAATTCGAACTATTTTCCGAAGTTCGGTTGAACCTGTCAAACCTGAACATCCAGGTGTCCGCTCAACTCTAATTATAACAAAAATAAAAAGATAAGATCAAGTGTGAATACAGACACAGATTGCAAGGAACACCAGCCTAGCAAGCAAAAAGCATAAATTAAATTACCAGTCTGAGTCTGCCAATGCCAGGTTATATTACCTTCACTATTTTAATTGAGCAATAAAGAGAAAATTGGGTCATGAACTGATAAGTTTATTAGACCAGTAAACTTGCCATTTTGGACTTGCTATATTATACTGAATAGGCTATATATCGAGATCATTTCTACATGATGAAAAGCTCTTTCATGTTGCAGAACTCAGTCAAGTGTTTGTATAACTATATATTGTGTTGCTGTCTACATATAGAATAAAAAAAAAATGGTATTCCCATATGATTAACATTCAGGAATTGCAATAAAGCTTGCTGCTTAAAATGTGCTTATTTAATGTGCATCTTTCATTCATACATCATCAATTATTAGTCTCAAAGGTTTTCCAACTTTTACAATCTTCCTCTGTATATTCAACTTAATTAAGGAGTGTTCTTACTGTGTAATTATGTTTATTATTTACAATAGTTGAAGACAATCAACAGTCAAATTTAATTGTACACAGTAAGCATAGTATATATACAATAAGGAACATGTATAAAATCAATGCATTTTGAGGGGCAGAAAAGTTAATCGGAAAAACAGTTAATCAAAAAATCAAGTAACCATTATAATTTGGTAAATAAGGTTAAATATCACAGGGAGCCATAAGCTTTAAAGTGTAACTGTTATGCTTTCATAAAAAAAGTTTTAGCATATGTTACTGTTACTACAGCATTATGTATAAAGCAATCTTTAGCTCCTTCACATACCAGTGTTTTTCTTGAGTTCTTTCCTTAGTTACCGCTGTTTTAACCTCTACAATATGAAGATCTTCTCAAGATGGCTCCTCTACCAGTTGCATGCAGTGTTATACTAAACAGACAACAGACAAGCCATAGCAACTGTCTTTTAAGGGACCAGTGGAAAGGGACAGGGGACATTAATGAAAGCTGTTATTATAAAGTAATTGCAGATTTTTTGACAATCATTGACAGACTAACTCGTGTATTCATGCGTATAACTCATGTATTCATCGCGATTAATATGCGTATTGCGATTTTAACTTAAAGGCTACTCTCCTATTGAAATAGCAATGCGATTAATTCAAGTTATAATAATCAAATTTCGATTTTAACTTAGCACTGCTATATTCCATATTTGTTAATTCTAGCCTAATATGGAATATAGCAGTGCTAAGTTAAAATCAAAATTCGACTATTATAACTTGAATTAATCGAATTGCGATTTCAACTTGGACCTGGTTTACTATGGTTGGCTTGGTAGAATTAGCGAATATGACGAATATATTCGTCATATTCCACAAAACGAATATAACGAATGTATTCGTCATATTCCACAAAACGAAGATAACAAAGTATTCTGCATCTTCGTTTTAGCTACCTATTCATCAACTTCGCTAATTCTAGCAATCATATAGGAAAGTTTACTATAGAGACAGCTAAGTTTAATTCGCTATGCGATTATATTACTGTGCTTTTTTTTTATAAATAGAATAATTATAATAATTATCAGGTATTATAATTATTCTATTTTATTTTTTTTAAAAAGCAGTCATATAATCATATAGCGAATTAAACTTAGCTGTCTCTATAGTAAACTTTCCTATATGATTGCTAGAATTAGCGAAGTTGACGACTAGGTAGCTAAAACGTAAATGCAGAATACTTTGTTATCTTCGTTTTGTGGAATATAACGAATATATTCGTCATATTCGCTAATTCTACCAAGCCAACCATAGTAAACCAGGTCCAAGTTGAAATCGCAATGCGATTAATATAACTCGAAGTAATCGCATGGCGATTTCAACATCCGTCTCCCATTGACTTTCAGTCCCCTATTAATATACCATCAGATCGGAGTTTTCTCCAATCCGATGGTATATTTTAACTTGAAGCGTCCCCATCACCATGGGAACGCCTCTATGTTAGAATATACCATCGGATTTGAGTTACATCGTGAAACTCAGATCCGACAGTATATTCTAACACAGAGGCATTCCCATGGTGATGGGGACGCTTCAAGTTAGAATATACTGAGAACTGTGTACATGACTGCCCCCTTCTGCCTGGCAGGTGCTGCCAGGCAGCAGGGGGCAGACCCCCCCCTCCTGTATTTAACTCATTGGTGGCCAGTGCGCCCCCCTCTCCCTCCCCAGTATTAAATGTGACCAGTGCGGCCCCCTCCCTCTATATTCATTGGTGGCCAGTGCGGCCCCCCCTCCCTCCCTCCCCAGTATTAATTGTGACCAGTGCGGCCCCCCTCGTATTCATTGGTGGCCAGTGCGGCCCCCCTCCCTCCCTCCCCAGTATTAAATGGGACCAGTGCGGCTCCCCTCCCTCTATATTCATTGGTGGCCAGTGCGGATTCCCAGTATTAAATGTGACCAGTGCGGCCTCCCCTCTTCCCCCCCTCTAATTAAAATCACCCCCCCATCATTGGTGGCAGCGGAGAGTACCGATCGGAGTCCCAGTTTAAATCGCTGGGGCTCCGATCGGTTACCATGGCAGCCAAGACGCTATTGCAGTCTTGGCTGCCATGGTCACTTAGCAATAAATAGAAGCATTATACTTACCTGTGAGCTGCGATGTCTGTGACCGGCCGGGAGCTCCTCCTACTGGTAAGTGAAAGGTCTGTGCGGCGCATTGACTATAGCACAGACCTGTCACTTACCAGTAGGAGGAGCGCCCGGCCGGTCACAGACATCGCAGCTCGCAGGTAAGTATAATGCTTCTATTTATTGCTAAGTAACCATGGCAGCCAAGACTGCAATAGCGTCTTGGCTGCCATGGTAACCGATCGGAGCCCCAGCGATTTAAACTGGGACTCCGATCGGTACTCTCCGCTGCCACCAATGATGGGGGGGTGATTTTAATTAGGGGGGGGAGAGGGGAGGCCGCACTGGTCACATTTAATACTGGGAATCCGCACTGGCCACCAATGAATATAGAGGGAGGGGAGCCGCACTGGTCACATTTAATACTGGGGAGGGAGGGGGGCTGCACTGGCCACCAATGAATATAGAGGGAGGGGGGCCGCACTGGTCACAATTAATACTGGGGAGGGAGGGAGGGGGGCCGCACTGGCCACCAATTAATATAGAGGGAGGGGGGTCGCACTAATCACCAATGAGTTAAATACAGGAGGGGGGGGTCTGCCCCCTGCTGCCTGGCAGCACCTGCCAGGCAGCAGGGGGCAGTCATGTACACAGTTCTCAGTATATTCTAACTTGAAGCGTCCCCATCACCATGGGAACGCCTCTGTGTTAGAATATACTGTCGGATCTGAGTTTCACGATGTAACTCAAATCCGATGGTATATTCTAACATAGAGACATTCCCATGGTGATGGGGACGCTTCAAGTTAAAATATACCATCGGATTGGAGAAAACTCCGATCTGATGGTATATTAATAGGGGACTGAAAGTCAATAGGAGACGGATGTTGAAATCGCCATGCGATTACTTCGAGTTATATTAATCGCATTGCGATTTCAACTTGGACCTGGTTTACTATGGTTGGCTTGGTAGAATTAGCGAATATGACGAATTGTCACGGAACCATGAACCAGACGTACAACAAGAGATAAATGAAAATAAGAAGGCTTTATTGAAAATAAAGCTGTAAAGCAAAAGTCCAAACGGATGGTGAAACCGAGCAGAGTCTTTGCGAAGCCAGAGGTCAGGAACCAGAAGGGTAGTCAGACGAAGCCAGGATCAGGAACCAGCAGGGTAGTCAGACGAAGCCAGGATCAGGAACCAGCAGGGTAGTCAGACGAAGCCAGGATCAGGAACCAGCAGGGTAGTCAGACGAAGCCAGGATCAGGAACCAGAAGCAGCAGCAGTCTTAGAAGCATGTGAACACAAGAGGACCAAGCAAGGAACTGAAGCCACAGACCTCCTATATATATGAGCTAGGCATCCAGCTCCTCCCAGGGGAAGGAGGAGCCGCAGGGTGGAAGGCTACAAGATACCCAGAAACCAAGATGGCCGCCAGCACATGTCAAACGAAGGAGAGCAGCAAGCAGGTAAGACCATGACAGTACCTCCCCCTCAAGGGCCCCTCCTCCGCGGAGCACAAAACGGTTTCTGAGGGAAGCGTGCGTGGAAGGCTCGGAGCAAGGCAGGAGCATGGACATCTGCGGAGGGAACCCAGGAACGCTCCTCTGGACCATAACCACGCCAATGGACCAAAAACTGCAACCGACCGCGGACCAGGCGTGAGTCCAGGATATTGCTCACCTCATATTCCTCACGATTGCCCACTTGGACCGGACGAGGCCGAGGAACCGAGGAAGTGAAACGATTACACACCAGTGGCTTCAACAGGGAGACATGAAACACGTTGGAGATCCGCATGCCAGGAGGAAGCGCAAGGGCATAGGCTACCGGGTTTACCCTGCGAAGCACTCGGAAGGGACCAACAAAGCGAGGCGCCAGCTTGGGAGTGGGCACTCGAAGGTTGAGGTTGCGGGTGGACAACCATACACGGTCTCCGACCTGGTAGGAAGGAGCAGGCGCTCGTCTGCGATCAGCCTGGAGTCTCTGGCGCTGCGCAGCGACCTCAAGGGACTTCTGGATCTGTACCCAAGAAGCACGTAGGACGGAAAGGTGATCCTCCACAGCCGGAATATCCTGGGGAGAGAATACCTCCGGTAACACGGCAGGTTGGAACCCATAATTGGCCATGAAGGGAGACGTCCCAGAGGAAGAGTTCACCGCCGTGTTCCTGGCAAACTCAGCCCAAGGCAGGAGGTCAACCCAATTGTCTTGGTGATCGGAGACATAGCAACGAAGGAATTGCTCCAAGGCCTGATTGGATCGTTCTGCGGCCCCATTGGACTGAGGGTGGTAGGCCGAGGAGAAGGAGAGATGAATCCCCAACTGGGAGCAAAAGGCGCGCCAGAACCTGGACACAAACTGACTCCCCCGATCCGACACAATCTCCTTAGGCAAACCGTGCAACCGGAAGACCTCCCTGGCAAAAATCGTGGCCAACTCTTGTGCAGAGGGTAACCTCTTGAGAGGAACACAGTGGCACATTTTGGAAAACCGATCCACAATCATGAGAATGACCGTATGGCCTCGGGATGCAGGGAGGTCCACAATGAAATCCATCCCCAGGTGTGACCATGGGCGCTCCCCGGTGGCTATGGGTTGCAGAAGGCCCAACGGAAGGTGCCGAGGGGACTTACTCTGGGCACAAACGGAGCATGCCGCTACATATGCGGCGATGTCGGAACGTAGGGAAGGCCACCAGAACAGACGTGAAACAGCCCAGGACAGCTGATTCTTTCCAGGATGCCCTGCGGTCTTGGAGTTATGGTAGGTTCGCAACAACCGAGTGCGCAACTCCTCAGGCACAAAACATCTGCCGTTGGGTCTCCCAGAGGGAGCACCAGATTGAGCCGCCAAAATCTGCTCACCCAGGGGAGAGGTCAGGCTGGTGCGAATGGCGGCCAGGATCTGATTCGGAGGTATGACCGAAGTCGGAATCGACTCCTCCCTGGACAGCTCGGAGTACTGCCGTGATAAGGCATCCGCCCTGATGTTCTTGGAACCGGGTAGGTAGGAGACCACGTAATTAAAACGTGACAAGAACAGAGCCCATCTGGCCTGACGTGGTGTCAATCTCTTGGCCTCAGAAAGGTAGGTCAGATTCTTGTGGTCCGTCAGGATGAGAACCGGAACCACCGAACCCTCGAGCAAGTGCCTCCATTCTTTAAGGGCCTGCACGATGGCCAATAACTCCCTGTCACCAATCTGATAGTTGCACTCCGCGGAAGACAGTTTCCGGGAGTAAAACCCACAAGGAAGCAGAGGACCCTCTGGTGTTCTACGCTGAGACAGAAGGGCGCCTACTCCCGTCTCAGACGCGTCCACCTCGAGGACAAAGGGCAACCCAGGGTTGGGATGCGACAGAATCGGAGCCGACACAAAGGCGGACTTTAGGGCCTCAAAAGCTCGGATGGCCTCGAGCGGCCAGACCTGGGAATTACTGCCCTTCCTGGTCAGATCCGTGAGAGGCTTGGCCAGCATGGAAAAGTCCCTGATGAACTTCCGATAATAATTGGCGAAGCCCAAAAAGCGCTGCAGGGAACGAAGACCACTGGGCTGGGGCCACTGTAAGACAGCCGAAACCTTCTCAGGATCCATGGAGAACCCCTCAGCGGAAATGATGTAACCTAAGAAGGTTACCTGGGATCGGTGAAATTCGCATTTCTCAAGCTTACCGAACAGCTTGTTCTCTCGTAACCGTTGCAACACTCGTCTGACATCCAGAATGTGGGCCTCCATGGATTCAGAATATACCAAGATGTCATCCAAATAGACTACCACACACTGCTGCAACAGGTCACGGAAAACATCGTTGATGAATTCCTGAAAGACTGCGGGCGCATTGCACAACCCAAAGGGCATAACCAAGGATTCGTAATGACCGGTCCTGGTGTTAAACGCGGTCTTCCACTCATCGCCCGCCTTGATCCTTACCAGGTTATATGCCGCCCTCAGGTCGAGTTTGGTAAAGACCGTGGCCCCTTTAAGGCGATCGAACAGCTCGGAAATCAAGGGTATCGGGTAAGCGTTCTTGATCGTGATGCGATTGAGACCCCTGTAATCGATGCAAGGCCTCAACTCACCGCCCTTCTTTTTCACAAAGAAAAATCCAGCCCCTGCCGGGGACGAAGATTTGCGAATGTGTCCGCGTGAAAGCGCCTCCCTCACGTACTCCTCCATGGCCTCATTCTCCGCTACCGACAGTGGATAGACTTTGCCACGAGGAGGAACGGCACCAGATTGTAACTCTATGGCACAATCATATGGGCGGTGCGGAGGTAGGGCAACCGCGCGCACCTTATCGAATACATCCCGGTACTCCTCGTATTCAGGAGGCAACAGAGAGTCCGAGGAAGTACCCAGCAACTTGACAGACCCATGGATGCAACTAGCCCCACACTGCGGTGACCACGAGAGGATCTCGACCGATCTCCAATCGAAAGTCGGATTATGCTTCTGGAGCCAGGGGTACCCCAAGACCACCGAGTAGTGTGGAGACGAAATAACCTGGAGGCAGACCGACTCTCTGTGAACGGCACCAATGGCTATCCCCACTGGAAGGGTCTCATGAGTCACGTGTGGCGGCAGAAGGGGTCTGCCGTCTATCGCCTCAAGAGCCAGTGGGGAACCTCGAGCCTGCAGAGGAATGGAATTGGCGGCAGCGAACACACTATCAATGAACAAACCACCAGCACCAGAGTCCACCAACGCCTGGGTCGTCACCGAGCCCCCGACCCAGGAGAGGACAACAGTGATCAGTGGTTTGTCAACACGGGAAACCGGGGACGAGGAGACTCCACCCAAGATCTGCCCCCGACAGGATCTCAGGGTACGAGCGTTTCCCGGACGGTTCGGACATGCCAACCGAAAATGCCCACCGAGACCACAGTACATGCATCGGCCCTCGCGTCTCCGGAGTGCCCTCTCCCCCTCGGACAGGCGAGCAAACCCCAGCTGCATGGGTTCACCCCCAGACAAGTCATCCCCAGGAGGCGTGGGAGGAGAGGGAGGCACGGGTGGGACCGCAAACGTAGGCACCAATCTGTTAGAAGACCTCCACAGGTTCTCCTTAAAGGAAGGTCTCTCCCTGAGTCTGGTGTCAATCAAAATCAGGAAAGAAATAAGAGACTCGAGCTCAACTGGTAGGTCCTTAGCTGCAACCTCATCCTTCAAGGCATCCGAGAGACCATGAGAGAAAGCAGCGACCAGAGCCTCATTATTCCAGCCCACCTCTGCTGCCAGGGTACGAAACTCAATGGCGTATTCAGCTACGGATCGTGAACCCTGTCTGATGGACATAAGGAGCTTCGCAGCAGAGGCAGCACGAGCCGGCACATCGAATACCTTCCGAAGAGAAGCAACAAAACCGGAAAACTCGGCAACCACCGGATTGTTGTTCTCCCATAAAGGGCTGGCCCAGGCCAAGGCCTTGTCCGAGAGCAGCGAGATCAAGAAGCCCACCTTTGATCTCTCAGTAGGAAAGGCATGTGGCAGCAACTCGAAATAAATGCCCACCTGGTTAAGGAAACCTCGGCACTGAGTTGGCTCTCCCCCAAAGCGCTGTGGAAGAGGGGCAGAACCGATCATACCCCGAAACACCGCAGGCGCAACAACAGGTGTCGGGGTAGACTCTGGCGCAACAACCGGAGCGGCAGTAGGAGCGAGCCCAGGAGCGACAACCGACCCATCGGCAACGGGAGCGAAATGAGCCGTGCGTTCAAGCAGGGTTTGCAACGCCACAGCGAACCGACCCAACAGGTGATCCTGCTGATCAAGTCTGGCAACCAGCGTGGGTAGCGAGGATGGCCCTGTACCGTCAGAATTCATGGCTTGGTCCTAATGTCACGGAACCATGAACCAGACGTACAACAAGAGATAAATGAAAATAAGAAGGCTTTATTGAAAATAAAGCTGTAAAGCAAAAGTCCAAACGGATGGTGAAACCGAGCAGAGTCTTTGCGAAGCCAGAGGTCAGGAACCAGAAGGGTAGTCAGACGAAGCCAGGATCAGGAACCAGCAGGGTAGTCAGACGAAGCCAGGATCAGGAACCAGCAGGGTAGTCAGACGAAGCCAGGATCAGGAACCAGCAGGGTAGTCAGACGAAGCCAGGATCAGGAACCAGAAGCAGCAGCAGTCTTAGAAGCATGTGAACACAAGAGGACCAAGCAAGGAACTGAAGCCACAGACCTCCTATATATATGAGCTAGGCATCCAGCTCCTCCCAGGGGAAGGAGGAGCCGCAGGGTGGAAGGCTACAAGATACCCAGAAACCAAGATGGCCGCCAGCACATGTCAAACGAAGGAGAGCAGCAAGCAGGTAAGACCATGACACGAATATATTCGTTATATTCCACAAAACGAAGATAACGAAGTATTCTGCATCTTCGTTTTAGCTACCTATTCGTCAACTTCGCTAATTCTAGCAATCATATAGGAAAGTTTACTATAGAGACAGCTAAGTTTAATTCGCTATGCGATTATATGACTGCTTTTAAAAAAAAAAAAATAGAATAATTATAATACCTGATAATTATTATAATTATTCTATTTATAAAAAAAAAAGCACAGTAATATAATCGCATAGCGAATTAAACTTAGCTGTCTCTATAGTAAACTTTCCTATATGATTGCTAGAATTAGCGAAGTTGATGAATAGGTAGCTAAAACGAAGATGCAGAATACTTTGTTATCTTCGTTTTGTGGAATATGACGAATACATTCGTTATATTCGTTTTGTGGAATATGACGAATATATTCGTCATATTCGCTAATTCTACCAAGCCAACCATAGTAAACCAGGTTCAAGTTGAAATCGCAATTCGATTAATTCAAGTTATAATAATCGAATTTCGATTTTAACTTAGCACTGCTTTATTCCATATTAGGCTAGAATTAACGAATATGGAATATAGCAGTGCTAAGTTAAAATCGAAATTCGATTATTATAACTTGAAATAATCGAATTGCGATTTCAACGTAATTCTCAAATCCGACAGTACATTCTAGTATATGGAGACGTTCCCATGGTGATGGGGACGCTCCATGAGCACGGAAGTCGGCAGAAGCGGCAACGGACACTGACTGGAGCAGCCAGGAAGCCAGGAATCCAAAGGACAGGTAAGAACAACTTTAGGGAAGTGGGAAAGAAAAAAATCTAACAATTAAAAAAAAATTATATATATTCGAAATATCGAATTTATATCACTATATTCGAAATATTTGCGAATTAGCGAAGTGCCGATATTTGCGAAAAAAAAAATCGATATTTGAATATTCGCGCTCAACACTATGAACCAGACACTCTCTCTTCTTCAGAGCAGGGGGTGCCTGGTTTGATGCTTGGGTCTCCCATTGACATTTATTGTATTCAATTGTACTCTAGCACCCAAAGTATTCGGACGAGCACTCGGATCTGGCAAGCATAGCGATGATCGAGCCGAACAGCAGTTCTGGAGTTCATGCTCGCTCATCACTAGCCCCTAGTAAATGCCCACATAGTGCTCCTCTCCTCTTCCCCATAGTGCCCCCATAATGTGCCAGTATAAGATTCTCCCATAGTGACCCCAGAATGTTCCAGTATAAATGCTCCTTCTTAGTGCCCCCATAATGTGTCTATATAATATGCCCCCATAGTGTTCTTCCCCCCTCCAGCACCACAGTGTCTCCATAATTTGCCAGTGCAAGATGCCCCCATAGTTTCCCCCATGATGTTGCAGTAATGCCCCCATAGTGTCCCCATGTGCCAGCAATGCCCCTAGTAGATGGCCCCATAGTGTCCCCATTTGCCTGCAATGTCCCCAGTAGATATCCCCCATAGTGTCCCCAAGGATGTGCCATTAGATGCCCACCATAGTGTTCCCATGTGCCAGCAATGCCCCAGTAGATGCCCACATAGTGTCCTCCATATGCCAACAATGCCCCAGTAGATACCCCATAGTGTCCCCCATGTGCCAGCCATGCCCCCAGTAGATACCCCCATAGTGTCCCCCATGTGCCAACAATGCCCCCAGCGCACAACAGAAAAAACAACAAAAAAAACTTACCTCCATGCTGTCAGCGATGCGATGCAGGCCTACTCCGGCCTAGTCTCTGCAACCTATCAGAGAAACAGGGAAGGGAGACGTCTCTCCCTTGCCCTGCTGCAGTGTTTATCTGCATCGCTGTCCTGAGGGCGGTGATACAGATGAATGTAGGGAAATGAGCGCTTCTACAATGCAAGCGCTCATCTCCTGCCGCATACAAATACTTTATTCACAGAGATCTAGATATGGCAGGAACTGGACCAGTAGGTAATGGACCAGTGGCAGGTAATACCACTGGACCAAGTTCACCAGTTTGACTTGGGGCCAAATCCAGAGGGCAGAGACTCAGTGAGCCCCGTTCTTCACAGAGCACCTGATGGTGGGGATGAACTGAGCCAAGGGTTTGCTGATCGCACCTCCAGGATGGTCCCGGTGCACTTGACCACTTAGAGTACCTGTAGAGACTGACTGTGAAAGCACCAGCAGTCCATACAAAATTAAGGACTGGAACCCAGGCACAGAAACTGGAACCCAAACATAACCGCACAAGACACGGTTAAAACAAGACAAATGGGAAACAGAACACAATCAGATACCTGGATCCATGCTAAACAACACATAGCGGTCACAGGTAGAGTTGTAATAATTTTACAGGCTATTTCTACTAGAGAGGGGTCGTTGATCCAGGGAGTTATTCTGATTGCCTGATTGGAGTCGGGAAGGAATTTTTTATTCCCCTAAAGTAGGGAAAATTGGCTTCTACCTCACAGGCTTTTTTTTTGCCTTCCTCTGGATCATCTTGCCTTCCTCTGGATCATCTTTGTTCACACCGGGTTTTCTCCGCTGTGATAGGGTTCCCACCCCAGAGTGTAGTATAACAAAAATCACAGCAGTGAGAGGTATTCTTTGATTGCAATTTATTTTTGCAGGTAATATGCGACATTCATGTGAACGCGTTTTCGGCTGTATTAGCCTTCATCAGACACATTGCCGCTGAAGATTGAGGGAGAATGTGGAGGACACACAGGTGTAGATCATGCTGGCATATAACATAGGATTTTCATGGCGATGCGATGGTTCCTGAAGGATCAAATTAAGGAAAAAAACAGATCTAGAGAGAATTCTCTAATTGAAATATGATGCCCATTCTCATAAGACACAAGCTAAGATAGCCACAGGTATGGTGATGAGGACAGCATATCAGACAAATGAATAACCCCAAGTATGATAATGAAAATGACATATCAATCAGGTAACTAGATAACCTAATAAGTCACAAGCTAAGATGAATAGCCACAGGTATGGCGATTAGGACAACATATCAGACAGATAATTAACTCCAAGTATGATAATGAAAATGACATATCAATCTGTTATATAGATAGATAGCTTAATCCCCACTCAGGAGGACCTACCATTGCCGCTGAAGATTGAGGGAGAATGTGGAGGACACACAGGTGTAGATCAGGTGCTGACAGCAACAGTGGTTTGAGGTGTGTGCCCATAGCAGTGTGATCCACTGCTTTAAATAAGTGCCAGAGAGCGCGCCGAGCAAGGGGGGCGGACCTGGGCGATGGAGCACGTGTGACGCCGTGCGTTCCATTGGCCGGAAGTGAATCGGCAAATGGAACGCATCGGGTCACGTGACTGCGTTCCAACGACCGGAAGTGAGTCGGTCTGTTGGATGTAGTCATCTGAAACAGCACTGGGGACTGGAGAAAGAAACCAAAGGATCAGGGATTGTGTAGAATAGCATAATAGAAGGAAAAGGAAGATGTGGACATGGCTTAATGTAGTTATATGTGAAAGGATAATATTAATTAATGAGTATGCATGGCCAAATGTGGTAGTATATACTGGTAATATGGTACAGTGTGAATACAGAACTAGAGTGATATGTGTACAGTGTGATGTGACGTGGTATAGTATTGATGTAAGTTAATAGAAAATATAGGTAAAGGATACAGTAGACGGCACGTGGTCCAAGAGGTGGGGATCAGGAAGCCTGTCAGAAAAAAGGAGAAATAGGGGTTAATATGATACTTGGACATATACACATAACCGCATTATAAACATAACCGCATTATAATAAACCTTGGATCTCATATTCTTTGTTCATTCCTTTAGGATGAAGCGTCTGCAGTGTGTGTATCCAGTAAGCCTCTCTGAATTTGAGGTTTCTGATCCTATTGCCCCCTCTGCGGGGTGGAGGTACCTGCTCTATTATCTGGTATTTTAATTGGGATATGGAGTGTTTATGTTTATCGAAGTGTGCCGGGACTGGTAGCAGTAGGTTTTTCCTCCGAATCGTTGATTTGTGTTGGCAAATCCTGTCTCGTGCTTTCTGAGTAGTTTCGCCTACATAGGCCATTCCGCAGGGGCATTTTATAAGGTAGATGACAAAGTCTGTGTCGCAGGTAAAGAAGCCGTTTATATTGAACGTTTTACCAGTTTGGGGGGGTGTAAATTGGGAACCTTTCTGTATGTTAGAACACTGGGAACATGTGAGGCATGGGAATGTGCCTTTTCTTTGGGTCTGTAAAAAGATCTGTCTAGGTAAACGTGTCTCGGAGCCCAGGTCTGCCCTCACCAAATTGTCTCGTAGATTGCGGGGACGACGATTTCATGAAAGTACTGGGTTATGAAATTCCTCTATTTTAGGATATGCCTTCTTGAGAATTGGCCAGTGGTTGCGGATGATCTGTAGAACTTTATTGGTACTCGGATGAAAGGTGTGGACAAATGAGATTCTTTTGTTATTGTTTCTTGGATTCTTATTTTTGATATTAGTCTTGAGGGTATGTTCTGGGTAACCCCTGGTCCTAAATCTCTGTTTCATCTCATCCTCCCTTTTTGTTAGTATAAGGGGATCATCTACTATGGTTTGTATTCTTTTGAATTGTGAACATGGTAAAGATTTTTTTGTCATGGGTGGATGGAAACTGGAGAAATGAAGTAAGCTATTACGGTCAGTCGGTTTGCGATATAGGTCTGTTTTGAGTTTGCCCTGAGGATTTATGGTGACAACTGTGTCCAGATAGGCTATTGATGAGTTGCTATGGTGGATGGTGAACTGGAGCTCTGGCCAAATGGAGTTTAAATGATTGTGAAATATGAGGAGAGATTCTTCTGTCCCAGTCCAGATGCAAAAAATGTCGTCTATGTACCTTTTCCATTGCTTGCAATGTGTTATGAAGAGATCTGATGGGTATATGTAGGTGGACTCAAACTGTGCCATAAAACAATTTGCATAAGGAGGGGCCACGTTTGACCCCATAGCGGTACCCTGTACCTGTAAGTAAAATGTGTCCTGGAACATAAAGAAGTTGTGATGAAGCACTAGTTTGAGGAGGTCAAGGCATAGTGAGATGATGTCTTTGTGCAAGTCGGTATTGGTCAACATAGTCATTACTGCATCAATGCCCTTTTCGTGTTTGATAGAGATATACAAACTAGTGACATCCCAGGTAACCAGAAACGTGTTAGGTGGTAATGGGTCCAATTGTCTAATTAATTTGAGAAATGAGGTAGTGTCCAGGAGGAAAAATGTGGTACATTTAACATGAGGGGTAAGGACCTTCTCAAGAAAGATAGACAGAGGAGATAGTATGGACTCAGTGGATGCAACTATTGGTCGGCCAGGAGGATGATGGAGATCTTTATGGATTTTGGGTAGTATATAGAAAACCGGTGTAATGAGGTAGGCTTTAGTTAGAAAGTTGACAGTTGGAGTATCAATGGTGCCCTTGGTATGATGATGTCTTAGGGTATTATTGATTAGGGTGGTTACAGATGTCGTGGGGTTGTGGTCTAATTTTCTATAGACTTCTGTATCATTAAGTTGGCGGTGTATTTCTGCCACATATTGAGTTTTGTCCATCACGACAAGTGCTCCCCCCTTATCTGCAGGTTTCAAAATCAGCTTTTTTACCCGTTTTAGTGCCTCTAGGGATACTCTTTCTGTATTGGTCAGGTTATTCGTGTACTTGTATTGGCCCTCTCTAACCCCTTTGATAAAAATATCAGTGTCTCTTTGTACCAATTTGATAAAGGTTTCCACGGCTGGTTGGTTACGTGGGGGCATGTATGTACTTTTGGTACGTAAGCCTAGGTCCCGGGATGATATGAGTGAACCTTCCTTGTCTGGAGTAGAATATACTTCCCTATTTTCGTCTTCGAAATGTGCTCGAAGGCGAATATTTCTGAAAAAGCGCAGTAAGTCAAGTTCCAGCTCAAAACTGTTTAAACAGTATGAGGGGCAAAAAGATAGTCCTTTTTGTAATAAAGTCAGTTCGGATGGACTGAGGGAAGTCGAGGAGATATTAATCACCAATGACTCAGATGACGGTAGCGAATGTGTGGAATGTGTGTTAATTGAACTATACGGTACCTGGGATCTGGTAGTGATGGATGACATTTGTTGTTGCGATGTCCCAGTTCTGTGTGGTCTTCGGGTATTCCTAGGTCTGCGTTGTTCATCAGGATGGCGGGAATCCTGGCTCGAAGCTGATCTCTGAGAATCCATGGAGGATGCTCTTCCACTTTTCCTCGGACGAAATCCGGCGGAGTCTGGCCAATGGTAGATTCTGTTGCTCTTATAATCTTCTGTATCTTGTAGAATACTGTATTCATCTTTAGATAGGAGATCAAGTAGTTGAGATTCTATGGCTCGAATCTTGATTTTTAGTTCCGTCATAGCTGAATGGATATAAATCAGGGTCAGCGTCATGATATCTATCGAACACTTATTGAGGATCTGTTCGAATTTGGTACAATATTCTGGATTATCCTTAAAAAACGTCGGACGTGTCCTTATGCGTAGTCCCCTAGGGATCATCTTGGTTTTGAGGTACTCGGCCAGCGTAACACTATGTAGCTCAAATTTTGCAGCTTCTTGGTCTCACGTTCCAGATCTCTTTCTTGCAGTTCAACTGCCGGTGTCTGGAGGAAATCACTGGATGAGGTGACTTGCGCCAGAACGGATGATATCTCGTTATCTGCAAAGGATAAGGTGTTGTCGGCCATTTTGGTGTTCCTGGTGCGTTCCAAATCAGGGAAACGTAATATGTAGAACAAATTTGTTCACACCGGGTTTTCTCCGCTGTGATAGGGTTCCCACCCCAGAGTGTAGTATAACAAAAATCACAGCAGTGAGAGGTATTCTTTGATTGCAATTTATTTTTGCAGGTAATATGCGACATTCATGTGAACACGTTTTTGGCTGTATTAGCCTTCATCAGACACATTGCCGCTGAAGATTGAGGGAGAATGTGGAGGACACACAGTTGTAGATCATGCTGGCATATAACATAGGATTTGCATGGCGATGCGATGGTTCCTGAAGGATCAAATTAAGGAAAAAAACTGATCTAGAGAGAATTCTCTAATTGAAATATGATGCCCATTCTCATAAGACACAAGCTAAGATAGCCACAGGTATGGTGATGAGGACAGCATATCAGACAAATGAATAACTCCAAGTATGATAATGAAAATGACATATCAATCAGGTAACTAGATAACCTAATAAGTCACAAGCTAAGATGAATAGCCACAGGTATGGCGATTAGGACAACATATCAGACAGATAATTAACTCCAAGTATGATAATGAAAATGACATATCAATCTGTTATATAGATAGATAGCTTAATCCCCACTCAGGAGGACCTACCATTGCCGCTGAAGATTGAGGGAGAATGTGGAGGACACACAGGTGTAGATCAGGTGCTGTCAGCACCAGTGGTTTGAGGTGTGTGCCCATAGCAGTGTGAACGCAGTCACGTGACCCGATGCGTTCCATTTGCCGATTCACTTCCGGCCAATGGAACGCACGGCGTCACACGTGCTCCATCGCCCAGGTCCGCCCCCCTTGCTCGGCGCGCTCTCTGGCACTTATTTAAAGCAGTGGATCACACTGCTATGGGCACACACCTCAAACCACTGGTGCTGACAGCACCTGATCTACACCTGTGTGTCCTCCACATTCTCCCTCAATCTTCAGCGGCAATGGTAGGTCCTCCTGAGTGGGGATTAAGCTATCTATATAACAGATTGATATGTCATTTTCATTATCATACTTGGAGTTAATTATCTGTCTGATATGTTGTCCTAATCGCCATACCTGTGGCTATTCATCTTAGCTTGTGACTTATTAGGTTAGCTAGTTACCTGATTGATATGTCATTTTCATTATCATACTTGGGGTTATTCATTTGTCTGATATGCTGTCCTCATCACCATACCTGTGGCTATCTTAGCTTGTGTCTTATGAGAATGGGCATCATATTTCAATTAGAGAATTCTCTCTAGATCTGTTTTTTTCCTTAATTTGATCCTTCAGGAACCACCGCATCGCCATGCAAATCCTATGTTATATGCCAGCATGATCTACACCTGTGTGTCCTCCACATTCTCCCTCAATCTTCAGCGGCAATGTGTCTGATGAAGGCTAATACAGCCGAAAATGCGTTCACATGAATGTCGCATATTACCTGCAAAAATAAATTGCAATCAAAGAATACCTCTCACTGCTGTCATCTTGCAGGATGACAGGCCGAACTGGATGGACAAATGTATTTTTTCGGCCTTATGTACTATGTTACTATGTTGCTATGTTACTATCTTTCCAGGTATAAGAAAATAAAAACTTAAAGTTACCAAAATGAAAATGGCATAAAAACAAATTTTGAATAAATGAATAATACAATCTAATTAGGGATGAGCTAAGCGAGCTTCGGATCCTAGATCTGAAGTTGCCATTGTTTTAATGCTGTACAGAAATCTGTCTCCATACAGTAGTAAAACTACTGTATGGGCTCCAACGAGGACTTCGGCATTTGATTATTAAACTTGAAAACTATTTTAAAACAGGTATCCAAATTCGTCTGGTACCTCGGTACCGGAGCCAACTTGGGAACCAAGTTTTAAGATGAAAAATCAAATCCCATGCGGAACTACCATACATTTTAATGCTGTACACAAACGCTGTAACACTTGGATCCGGTGAAAGCCGTCCCTTACTAGTGACGACACTTCAGCTTCATATGGTCTCCCGAGCAACCAGGTCACGTGGGATGCCACGCTGGGGTCTAGCACACCACGTGGGATGCTGCTGGTGTGCGGCCGCCTGCAACCAGCGCTGCAGAGTGGCAGTGAAGAAGGGTAAGACCCTGCTCCTATGAGGAGTTTGTTTTGTAGCTGTGCATACACTGGGCACTGTTACGGAGGCATATCTCTAAGCTGCATTAAGTTATTGACTATGAACTTATCACGTGTATGAACTGGACTACATTTGGAGTATGTTTCTATGCTGCTGGGATAGCCAAATGTCTGAGTAGACAAATCACTATACGTCTCTTTACAGTGTAACGGCTATTCACATTACAGCGCATTTGTATACGGGACTGACCATCTCGAGCACTCATCATGGTGTGGAGCTGATACCGGTCTCATTTATACCATTGTTTATACCTTAAGCAGCCAGGGGCGAAGCTGTACACTGGTGTATGAGACGTATCACTTGCTCCTCAAGCGGTGTATAGCCAGTACAGGTTATATAGGTGCTACCTTTGTATAGGGCTATTTTTATGTATGGTTTTATGCCATTTTTTAGGGGTTTGTTATCTTTTTATATGTTTTATTAAATTGTATACCTTGGCTATTCCAGTGCTCCCATCTGAGTGTGCCCCTTTTCATTCACTATTTACTTTTTCACTCTGTGCCTGAGGGTGGGCCAATAAGGTGAGCTCCATCTACGGTGAGAGGTTGAGCCGCTGAGATTTCTATTTCAATGTAAGAAACTGTGCAAGATATCTTAATAGAGAAAAATGCCTCCTTTCCATCTCCCTCATAAACTGTTCGCTCACTTAAATTTTTCCTCTAACCCTATCTTGGTCTACCAAGACAGATTGTCAGCTCACTGAAGGATTAAAGCACATGCTGCTCATAATAGTCTATGTAAAGAGAAGGGGTTGGAGGAGGAAGTAGCAGCTGTAAAGAGACACATATTCTGCCTATAGAATTCCATGGAGAGAGTAAGACAAAGTAGAAAAAGGAGCTGAGAAGGAATCAGGGAGAAAAACATTTAGAAGCTGTTGCACTTAGTAGAGCTTCAAAAGTTTTATTCACATCAATACTTTTTAGTACTTCTCTATAATGTCATACAGTATATTGTGCTCTTTGCTGCTCGGAGTGAGAGTTTGGGAGCAGACACATCTGTGCAGTCTATGGTAGACATCATAGCATCTAGTCTTCACCTACTAGCTCAGGGAGGCGGACAATTAGACAGGAAGCCTGCTGTAGGATAAACTTCTAAAAATGCTAAATACGAGTCATACAATGCTCAGATCAAGTGCTTCTCCTCATGTACATACACAACAGCATATTTTGAAAAGGTGTCTGAAAATAAAGAGGCAAACTTTAATATCCATTATGGATTATATTAACATCAAATATTTTTTTAACACTTTAATGAACCCCTTCATGACTTCATGAGGTAACTTTTCTTTTCTTTCAAAAAAATATATTCTTTACTGATTTATTGGCTAATGCCGAAAATTTTGTTGTATCCAGTTGAATTCACAGGTACTATCAGATATAAAATAAAATATTTTGTACAGAATTAGGTGCACATTCATTAAAGAGCATATTATCCCTTAATTTAAGTGGCAACACAAAGTTTTAATAGGTCATTTTACAGATTTCCCTTGATTATTCTCACAAAATATGTGCATCATTCCCATTAAATCAAGTCTGGAACTCAGATAATAATTGTGCTTTATGTTTTATGTATAGTCTGGCTTACATAATTGATGTTTAGCTAAGGTTGAACTTGAGGGGTTACATTTCAACCACACCTATGTGACTGTATTATGTTTTATTAAAGCACAAGTATTATCATCACATTCCTTTCGACCCCTGCTTCAGTACAGACATCAAATGGAAGTCGGGGAATATATAATAAAGATGTGGTAAGGTAACACATTTCTCCATGGCAAAAGAAAACTAGCAGCATACAAATAAACGTTTCACAGTGCTGAAATTGTGTAAAAAGCAATCTCTTTGTTATTTTATTCCTAGAGATAGTAAGTAAACTCTTAGACTAATTATAAAAAGTAACATATGGCAAAATATGACTAATGGAAGCAGATGTGGTGCATGACAAGCTAATATATCAAGCCAGGACAATTTTTAAAGAAGTAATAGATTTTTGCTGAACATCTGTAGTATCCGGGCATATTACAGGGAGTATTGTCTGTTATTATTTTTATGTTTCACATAAAGTGAGTTTTCTATAGTATCATAGTTAAAGGGGTTTTCCAGGTTTTTAATATTGATGACCTATCTTCAGGATAGATCATTAATATCAGTATGTTGGGGGTCCGACAGCTGGAACTGGCTGGGCGCGGTGACGTGGTGACATCAGATTTCAAGATGGCCGAAAATGCCTCTCCGCGAACAAATGGATAAGTATGTTTTTTTAATTTTTCTTTTAATAGATTTGTTACCATGAAGCGCAAGTAATTTGGCTTCGCAGCAAATTAAATTTTTTCGGATATTTGGATCTAAGTCAATTCATTTGGCTTTGATTCGCTGAACACTAACCATGATAATATTTGTTTTATTTTATTTAATTTTTTTGCTGCCTGCTAATATTTTGGTTGTAGTCCAAAAGTTTATGGCATATTATAAATCCTAATGATGACTTTGTTAACACAAAGTCAATAACAGTGTGGCACGTTAAAAAAAAAAATAATGAAATTTGTAAAAGTATGGGTTTTGGTTGATTGCATTGACATTAGTTGTTTTTGTTTTAGACTCTTTTAGGCCTCATGTTGTCACTGATTCTGACTCTGACTTGATTTTTCACCCCTGCAATGTCTGTCCTCAGTGGAATGAAGTGAAACAAATTTGCAGGTTGCATTTAACAGTGTTTCTATATGGATACATTGATTGGTAGTTTTTAAGAACTCCAGTTTCCACATTTTGGCTGCAACCTCCTGATGATAATAATTATAACAATAATAATAATCACTACTCATATATATAGACAATAATGAGTAATAATTCATAAGGTATATTATAGAGTAAGAAACTAGTTTATTCAAACAAGAGGAGTTAGTGTAGTGCCAGCAAAAGCCAAATGAGAACATGCTCCATTCAATATTTAGTAGTTCATTTGATTACTTACTTTAAGGTAGTCAGCTAAGTATTTTTAGCCAATCTGTAATGAATGGGCTGTTTTTAATTACTCCAACTTTTACCATTTTTAAACTGGTTACCTCAAAGATGCTGCCATTGGAACACAGTTGTCATACAATATTCTGTATTGGGTCAGTTAAATGTATATAATAGCATTGGCACATTTGAGAAATTAAAACAGCTCTTTGAGTTAAACAACTTGCAGGAATCTGGCCAAGAATTAAAGTATAAAAGGAGCTCTGTTTCATGTGATGTAAATAAACATAACACGCAGGATTACTGCACAGGAGCCATGTTTGTAACATACCATAAAGACAAGAGAAACTGCCACAAACGGAAAACAGGAAACAGGAAGTGGTGCACCAAAATAACATCCAGAACATCTTCCCCTTTTTAATGTTAATAAATGAACATTGTAAGTTTTGAAGAGAGATAACAATAATGCATTTGATACTCTATAGGATAAGTCTCATAGGTGGTTTTGAACATCTACCACTACAGGTGACAACTGTTCCTTGTAGACAGAGTCTATTAGCCCTCTCGGTAGTTACTGGGCTCTTATCACCTCTTACTGGCATGTCCTGAGCGTGGCTGCTGGTAGATGTACTAGCTTGCTCAGGATTGCCAGTACCATTGGTCTGTGGCCCCACCTCTGTACATTCCTCACAGTCAATGGGCAAACTTGTCCCTGTTATACCAAGCGAGACTGGATAATCAGTGAGATATTGCGACGTAGGTTTTTCTGCCACTTGTAAATCCACACGATTATGATGAAAGAGATTTCCATCAACGTCCACTAGATACGAGCGTGTTCAATCCCCAGGTAAGGGTTTCATACCAATTTGTTCTCCAATAATCAACTCTGGCAGATCCCTGGCAGATGTATCATATTGAGCCTTTGACATTTGTCTCTTAACCCCTTTAGGACCGGGCTTATTTTCACCTTAAGGACCAGTAACAAAGCAAGGGTTAACAGCCAAGCAAAACTCAATATTTATTGCCCTGATTCTGTAGTTTTCAGACACACCCCATATGTCGTTGTAAACTACTGTACGTGCACACGGTAGGGCGTAGAGGGAAAGGAGTGCTGTGTGGTTTTTGGAAGGCAGATTTTGCTGGACTGGTTTATTTACACCATGTCCCATTTGAAGCCCCCTGATGCACCCGTAGAGTAGAAAATCCATAAAAGTGACCCACAGGCTCAAAATGCTTTGTAGTACACCATGCAAGTTCACTGGTAGGGGGCTCCGGTGGACTTAACTGGTGGGCCGGAAAACTAGTATGAGCCCAAGAGCTTCTCGTACTAGTGTGGGCCACAGGGTCCCTGGCATGGTGGTCCCCTTGCTCCGCCTGGCGGCGTCTCCGCCACCTTGGGGGCTCATCATCATCGCTAGATGATGATGAGGACGCGGATTACAAAAGGAAAGTGGGGTTATCCTCGTCCTCACTGGGGCCGTCGGAGTCTGAGGAAAGCTGGGCGTATGCCTCCTCGGCCGAGAAAATCAGGCTGGCCATAGGGGAGTGTGTGTGTGCGTGTGTGGAAATCTTTATTTAGTGTGCGTGTGTGTGGGGGCATGGGTGTTCTCATACTGATGCCTAAAACTAACAGAAAAATAAAAAGGCCCAAAAATGTGAAAATAAATAATTAAAAAATTAAAACTTGCTGATCAGCCGTCCGAAGCTGATCAGCGGTGGGGTGTGCAATGTGCTAAGAGTGCCTGCCACAGTCAGCGTATGCAAAAAAAAGCCCCAAAAAATGTGTGTGGGGGGGCAGGGGGCAAGCTGCAGCACCCCTGGGGGTCTAGGGTCAGACAGCTGTGCTGTGGACCCCAGACACCCGATTAAGGTGATGGAACAATCAAACGTTTTATTGTTTTCCACAAAACTTTCCCTGAATATTCCTGCCTAACCTAACCTGTCCCTAACCTTTCCCTAAGTACCTTTTAGTGCCAGATGGCACTGTGGAGGGTCAGAAGGGGGTGCTGGGCACAGATGGGGGGTTGCTGGGCACAGATGCGATGCAGGCTCCTCGCTCTCGGACACAGAAATGAGGAGGAGAGGAGAGCTGCATCCAGTTAAAGCTCCCGCCCGTGCGTGCAGCCAATCAGAAGCGATCCTGAGAGGTGATGTCACCATCACCTCTCAGGATCGCAGGATGGTGATTGGTGGTGTATAGAGATGTTGCGAACATAAAATTTTCCGTTCGCGAACGGCGAACGCAAGTTTTTGCAAATGTTCGCGAACGGGCGAACTGGGCGAACCGTCATTGACTTCAATAGGCAGGCGAATTTTAAAACCCACAGGGACTCTTTCTAGCCACAGTAGTGATGGAAAAGTTGTTTCAAGGGGACTAACACCTGGACTGTGGAATGCCGGAGGGGGAAATTACATAGAAATGGAAAATTACATAGTTGACGCAGAGTTGGGTTTTAATCCATAAAGGGCATAAATCACCTAACAATCCAAATTTTTTTTGAACAACGTGGTTTAAAACATCCAGTTTGTGTATACGATCAGGTAGTGTAAGGGTTACGCCCGCTTCACAGACATTGACAGACCAAACTCCCCTTTTAATGCACCGCAAACAACCGCAAACAGTCCATTTGCCCAACCGCAAACTCCCCATTTGCACAAGGTTGGATACCAAGCTAGCCATGTCCCATTGATGTCATTGAAGGTTTCTTCCTCCACCCAGCCACGTACAACACCAAGGGTCCCCGAAAGGTGAATTGAATTGATTTTTCGAACGGGGAGATGGTTAAAAAAACGCTGGCTCCCTCCCCTTTGTTTTAATCCATGGTCACTGCGTCTGCGCCGTGCAATTTACTGTCACACCCGATATGAGTGGTATTTTCTGTAGTTCTCTTCTCATCAATTTAATCTCTGTTACGTCCCCAATCTGGGGTCCATTTATTGAATTGATTTTTCGAACGGGGAGATGGTTAAAAAAACGCTGGCTCCCTCCCCTTTGTTTTAATCCACGGTCACTGAGTCTGTGCCGTGCAATTTACTGTCACACCCGATATAAGTGGTATTTTCTGTAGTTCTCTTCTCATCAGTTTAATCCCTGTTACGTCCCCAATCTGGGGTCCATTTATTGAATTGATTTTTCGAACAGGGAGATGGTTAAAAAAACGCTGGCTCCCTCCCCTTTGTTTTAATCCACGGTCACTGCGTCTGCGCCGTGCAATTCACTGTCACACCCGATATGAGTGGTATTTTCTGTAGTACTATTCTCATCAGTTTAATCCCTGTTACGTCCCATATTAGGCCGGGTACCTTCCACTGTGGTGTCCCAATAGCGACAAATTTTTTGAAGGCCTCAGACTCCACCAGCTGGTATGGTTAAAGCTGGCGGGCGAAGAGTTCACATTGGCTTCTTACGCTCAAACATGTCCTTGACAGACACATAACTGTGGGCAGATGAGCAGGAACTGCTCAAGGCGAGAGACGGAGTGGCGGATGGTTGAGAGGGGGCAAGGAGGACAGCAGTGGTTGACGTGGCTGAAAATGCTGGACCAGGAGGAGGATGGCGGCTTTGAGTTTGTGTGCTGCTTGTACTCATGTGTTGATCCCATAGGCATTTGTGATGTGCGATCATGTGCCTTCGCAAAGCAGTTGTACCTAGGTGGGTGTTGGACTTCCCACGACTCAGTTTCTTTTGGCACAGGTTTCAAATGGCATCGCTGTTGTCAGAGGCAGACACACAAAAAAATTGCCACACTGCTGAGCTCTGCAATGACAGCATTCTGGTGGTGGCAACAGCATGCGTTGATTGGCGTGCTGTCTGGCTGACCCCGGGTGCCGATGCATGCTGTCTGACTGTGCCACTAGCTCCTTGCGACGACCTCCCCCTGCTTCCAACTCATCTCCTCCTCCTCTCTGTCTCCCCATCAGAACTTTCCCCCTGTTCTTCTTCTCTTCGAGCGGGCACCCACGTGACATCCATGGACACATCGTCATCATCAACCGCTTCACTTGTATCTGACAACTCCGCAAAGGAAGCAGCAGCGGGTACAACATCATCATCATCACACCGTACGTCCATGTGTGTAATGCTGCCTGACTGAGACATATCCCTGTTATCTACATCCTCTGGCAATAATGGTTGCGCATCACTAATTTCATCCAACTGATGTGTAAATAACTCCTCTGACGGATCAAGTGAAGCGGCTGTGGTGGTTATGGTGGTAGTGGTGGTGGTGGCGGCGGGCGGGAGAGTGGTAACTTGAGAGCAGGTGACCGAAGCTGAGCTGGAGGAGGATGGTGCGTCAAGATTCTTAGTGGATGCTGTTGAAGATTGGGTGTCTTGTGTAAGCCAGTCAACTATTTTCTCCGAATTTTTCGGGTTCAGGGTACGTGGCCTCTGAACACTGGGCATTATTCCAGGGCCAGTGGAAATCACAGCACCACGATGGCCCCTGCGGGGTGGCCTGCCTCTGCCTGTCATTTTTTTTTAGATAAGTGGTACTATGCGTGCAAGGTACTGTGCCACCCTATATAAGTGGTGGGCAGTGGGCACAGTACAGTCTGTGTGGGCCTGACACACACTGGCTTGCAACTGCGATTATATTTATTACAGACAAATAATAAAGTGACTTTAGTTTTATCTGCAAGGTATTGTGACACCCTGTAACGGTATGAGTGGTGGCCTGCCCAGTGGACACAGTACACTCTGTGAGCCTGCAGCCTCTCACTGTCTGGCAACTGCGATTATATCACAGAGAAAAAATAAATTGGCTTTTTTTTATCTGCCAGGTATTGTGAGTGTGACACCCTGTAACGGTATGAGTGGTGGCCTAGCCAGTGGACACAGTACAGTCTGTGAGCCTGCAGCCTCTCACTGTCTGGCAACTGCGATTATATCACAGAGAAAAAATAAATTGCCTTTTTTTATCTGCAAGGTACTGTCTGTTACACCCTGTATGAATGGTGTGCACACAGTACAGTCTGTGAGCCTGCAGCCTCTCACACACGGGCAGGCAACTGCAATATATATATATATATATATATATATATGGGAAAAAAAAAAAAAAGCAGACTGATGTACCAGCCCTAAAAAGGGCTTTTTGGGGTGCTGTCAGGACGCTGTCCTTACAGCAGATGAGTCTGTGGACACAGAAAACTGCCCTAGCTAACGCTTTCCCTATTAAATCAGCAGCAGCAGCACTGTCCCTCCTCTCACTAAGAATGCAGCTTCCGAATGAATCTAAAATGGATGCTGTCCAGGAGGTGGGAGGGTCTGGGAGGGAGGGTCTGCTGCTGATTGGCTGGAATGTGTCTGCTGACTGTGAGGTACAGGGTCAAAGTTTACACAATGATGACGAATAGGGGGCGGACCGAACATCGCATATGTTTGCCCGCCGCGGCGGACGCGAACAAGCTATGTTCGCCGGGAACTATTCGCCGGCGAACTATTCGGGACATCACTAGTGGTGTATTATCACACCACCGATCCCCATCCTGTTCCGGGTTATCGGGTCACCAGAGACCCAAATAACCCGGAAACACAGCAAACCGCAGGTCTGTCCACAAGTCGTCTTAACGGCTCACACACCTCAGATAAATCTGGCAGGAATTTTGCTAGATATGTAAGAAAGACAATACATCTCTGTACTGCTTTGGCATCAGCAGGCTGCGGCATGTCCACAATGGCTTTAGTCTTGTCTGGGTCAGCTTTTAAGCCTTGTGAAGACAGGATATGCCCATGGAAATGGACTTCTTGCACCTTGAACTGAAATTTCTTCAAGCTAAGCCTCAGCATCACCTGTCTGCAACAATCTAGTAGCGCTATTATCTTTTCGTTATGGTCCCGCTCAGCTTCTTCATCAGTGTTACCACAACCAACTAAAAGAATGTCATCAGCTATTGGCTCAATTCCACGAAGCCCACTCAATAGTTCATGTTGTTTACGCTGGTAGACCTCTGGTGCCATGGAAACCCCAAATGGAAGTTTAAGCCATCTCTTTCTGCCCCAAGGAGTCCAGAAAGTGGTCATGTAACAGTTTTTTTTTTTCATCTAGTTTGCACTGTAAAAAGGCATCTCTTTCATCGACTAGTGTGAAAATACGTGCTTTTGGAAGTTTGTGCAGAATATCATTGAGCGTAGGCATTAGGTAGTGTGACCGCTTCAGGGCCATATTCAGGAACTTGGGATCGATACAGATTCTGATCTTTTCAGTCTTTCTGATAACCACCATGTTGCTTATCCAATCTGTGGGTTCTGATACTGAGGTTAGATGTCCCTCAGCTTCATACTTGTCCAGCAGTGCTTTGACCTGTGGCTTAATAGCTATTGGCATATTGGGGCACATTGAACTGGTTGAATAGCAGGGTCAAGTTCAAAGGAACAGATACTACCGGGCCCTCAAATACATCACTATCAGTTGTGCATCCTCAGAATCAGGCCCTTGCTGAATTGTGTGTTGCTTCCTTACTTTCATGTCACGGGAGAGACACACCCTTGCAAAGTGATTTGGCTTTCCGCATGCAGTTTCCCATATTTCACACGTAAATGCTCACTGCCACAATACTTGCATGATCCAGGCTTCTGCTCAGGTAGAGTTGTGTGAGCGACTCTTGTATTGAAACTTGTGCTGCTGTGAAGAGGCTATATTGATATTGTCAGTCGTTTTATCCTGCTCCATAGCTGTCATATGCTTGCCAGTAAGTTCTGCGGTGTGACATATCTCAAGCGATGTTTGCAAATCTAAATCGCGTTTCCTCAACAAGTGGCGGCGTGTGTTTTCATTGATGATACCCAGAACCAGTTTATCACAAATAAGTTCATCTCTCAAAGAGCCATACTCACAGCTTGCAGATTTTTCTCTCAGCCGTGTGACAAACTTGTCTATCGATTCACAGTCTTCTTGCTTGCAGCAGCCAAATACATATCTTTCATATATGACATTTTTAGAAGGCCTGAAGAAAGTTTGGAATGCATCCAGGATGACTTTGGTGTCATTCTTTTGCTCCTCTGTAAGGTTTAGATTATGCTTGTAAACATGGAGGCATTCACTGCCCATCACCCTCCTCAGAGTGGCTGCTTGCACTGCTGCAGGCTTCTCCTTTAACCCTGTGGTGAGGCAGTAGTCATCAAACTCAGTTTTGAAGGTGATGAGGGGAATTTAGCTTATTGGAAATTGGAGATTTATGTATATCTCCGTTTTCCGTCCCTTCTATTCCATTCCTAGCATGTTGCCCTTGTTTCCCATATAGCCGATTATTCTGTGTATTATTACACAGCATATATAATCTATTGGTAATACAATTGCAGACTACAAATATCTATATGTACACATGTGGAAGGCTGAAAAGTCAGCCTGAATTTGTGGGAGGGGCATCTTACCTTCTTAAGCTCCAGCCCCCAGCTCCTCAGGGCGCTTCTGTTCACAGCTGGTTAGGGAGTCGCTTGCTCTGGTACTGCATCCGTGCACGTCGTGAGTTGCTTTCATCTACTTCGTTTCATTTTCATACATTGCCGTTCACGTCTTCAGGAGAGGTAAATTCTGTGCCATACTTCCGGCTCCCTGAGTCGGCGTGCGTTCCAGCGTGGAACGCATGCCTATACACATTCCTGCCCCAAGTTGTTTCTTGTCTTGTCTGTCTCCTTTCTTTTCCCCATCCAACTCCCTCCCGAGGCAGCAGGGGGGGGGCTGGGTCTGGCCCGCGGGTCCCCCCCCCTCCACACGGCCTCCCCCGTCCCGTCTTTACTTAGGGCTCCGCTGCAGCCCGGCGTGCATTCCAGCGTGGAGCGCACGCCGGAAATCCGCCACCAGGCATGAGCTCCAGGTCGCATGGTCGGCGTGCGTTCCAGCTTGGAGCGCACGCCGGAATCCCCCCGCCGGGCCTGGGCCTGGTCACATGTTCGGCGTGCGTTCCAGCTTGGAGCGCGCGTCGAAATCCCCCCTCCGGGCCTGGGCCTGGTCACATGTTCGGCGTGCGTTCCAGCTTGGAGCGCGCGTCGGAGTCCCTCCGCCGGGCCTGGGCCTGGTCACGTGTTTGGCGTGCGTTCCAGAGTGGAGCGCACGCCGGAATCTTCATTTAGGCCCGGCAGATCCATGCGACGTGGCGGCTCCAGTGCGGTGGCCCCAGCCTGGGTTAATCCTGTCCCCACGGGGCCCTCCCCCTCTCGAAACACACCTTGATTCTGGCCCTACAACCAGGTCTCCCGCCCTACGTACTACTTAGGACGAGTGGTCCCCGTCCCCCAGTCTGCTGGTCCGCATGGTCACCCCCCCTGCCATTCCATTTCGAACCAGGCAAGCCTGGCACCCCTGTCAAAACAGGCTATACGTAGTAGGGGTATCTAGCCCCTGGGCAACAACGGCCCACGTCCACAAACAGCCGGGGAAAAAAAAAAACCTCGGTAGGTCCCAACTACAAGCCATCTCATACGCACTCCCGCCGTGCCACGCAGCGTTAGGCGAGAGGAAGACAAAGTTATCCTCATTTCCTCTTAAGGGTCCATTCACACGTCCGTAAGTGTTTTGCGGATCCGCAAAACACGGACACCTGCAATGTGCGATCCGCAATTTGCGGATCCGCACATCACAAACACTATAATAGAAAATGCCTTTTCTGGTCTGCAATCGTGGACAAGAATAGGACATGTTCTATTTTTCCAGGAACGAAATTGCGGATCCCGAAAAAATGGATCCCGAAAAAATGGATCCCAAAAAAACGGATGCGGATCCCGAAAAAATGGATGTGGATCCAGGAAATGTGGATTTGCATCCGTTCCAGCCCCATTGAAAGTGAATGGGTCCGCAAATTGCGGAACGAATGCGGACCCAAATTACGGACATGTGAATGATAGCCTTAGGGAGAGGGCCCCGGGGGGCCCTGCTGGGCTGGAAGGGTCGCTAGTTTCAGCACGGTGTTCAAAGAAACCGGGGTCTCACCACGAGTAGGCCAGGTCATCATTGCACGCCATACCCATTCAGCGGTCACTAAACGCTCACTGCAGTCATCTATTCTATGGTGGCGACAGTGCCATGTGTTATATGTATGTACTTCACGTTATATGCTGCTGTCTCATCTACTGGTTCGCCAGGCTCATACCTACTTCTGCCTCCTGGATCACCCAGGCTCACACCTACCTCTGCCTCCTGGATCGCCCAGGCACGCACCTACCTCTGCCTCCTGGATCGCCCAGGCACGCACCTACCTCTGCCTCCTGGATCGCCCAGGCACGCACCTACCTCTGTCTCCTGGTTCGTCCATGCTCATACCTACCTCTGCCTCCTGGATCACCCAGGCACGCACCTTCTTCTGTCTCCTGGATCACCAGGCTCATACCTACCTCTGCCTCCTGGATCGCCCAGGCACGCACCTACCTCTGTCTCCTGGTTCGCCAGGCTCACACCTACCTCTGCCTCCTGGATCGCCCAGGCACGCAACTACCTCTGCCTCCTGGATCGCCCAGGCACGCAACTACCTCTGTCTCCTGGTTCGCCCAGACTCATACCTACCTCTGTCTCCTGGTTCGCCCAGGCTCATACCTACCTCTGCCTCCTGGATCGCCCAGGCACGCAACTACCTCTGTCTCCTGGTTCGCCCAGGCTCACACCTACTTCTGTCTCCTGGTTCGCCCAGGCCTGTCATCCTCCCCAGTTATGTTCTCTTTTCTTTCCGAACTTTATGGATTTGCCCTCTCAGGAACGTGTCCTGACCGTTCGCTGGTACGAGATTTTGGACCAATGTCAGGTGACCCAAGAGATCGGTACAGGTAATAGCCTCTAAGCCCAGGTACGTACCCAGACCGACACAAGCCTTCTCGTAGGCACCAGTCGTACTACGTTCTGGTCACATATAGTTATTGCATATTTTTCCTGGAACAATCTGGTTATGTATTCCCCTGAATCACTCGGGTCTAAGTATTGGCCTGAATCGCTCAGGCTTCTGTATTTTTCCCTGGTCTCTCAGTGGGTAGGTAGTGGCCAGGTCCACCCAGGTCCAAGGTAATGCCCGACGCACCCAGGGTCCGTCATCTTCACCAAAGGCGTATGTAATCGCCTGATTCGCTCAGGACTCCATGTTGCCTGAACCGCTCAGGATCCAATGTATTTGCCTGAATCGCTCAGGTTCCATGCATCTGCCTGGAACGCTCAGGGGTTTTCAGCAGTGTCCGGCTGGTTCCCGGTTACCCGGTTCGTGTCCTGCATGTCTGGATTCTGTTTCCCGCAGGTCTCGTAGCATGTAGCACGACTTCGGGCCCTGATTCTGGCAGTTCAGGTCACCCAGCAGTTGGCCATGGCGCCCAGGCTGCATCCTGGTTCTCCGTCGCTTCATCCCAGTGCCACCAGATCGCACCTCTCTCCGGGTCTCGTACCAACGCAAGCTTATTCTCATGTAAGCAGGGCCTCAGGCCACCGGAATTTCGATCCATCCTCAATTGTGTCGCAGGCTCCTCCGTGTCCGGTCACTCCACGGTTCAGGTAAGGTCCAACCGAGTGGCGGCTTTACGCTCCTCCGCAGCTCGGAGCCTTCCTTTATTCATCACGAGCCTCCATCCCTAGGTCTTCAGTATCGCCGGAGAGTTGGCAGCGCTGTCCCTCGATTCGGGTAGGTTGCGATCCCTTCTATACCATGGTCATTCCTGTTTCCTTTCCACTCTCGCCGGTCACTCGGCCACTGCTCAAAAGAAAAAGAAAAAAAAAAAAAGAGAGAGGTAAGTATATGTATGTGTACTCTCCTGAATATCTCAGGGTGTATTTTCCTGAATCGGGTTTCATATATTTCCCTGATTAGCTCAAATTTTCACGTATTTCCACGATTCACCCAGGTCTCTGTTCCCTGAGTCGCTCGGGTTTATGTATTTCCCTGAATCGCTCGGGCCATGTATGTTCCTGGATCGCTCAGGGTTATGTATTTCCCCGAATCGCGCAGGTTTGTATTTTTCTGTCTCTTCAGGTTGTCTGTATTTCCAGGTTGTATGTATTTTCCTGATTCTCTCAGGTCACGTATTTCCCTGAATCGCTCAGGTCTTATTTCCCACAGGTTGTACGTATTTGCCTGAATCGCTCAGGTCTTATTTCCCACAGGGTGTACGCAGTGGCTTGAATTGCTCAGGATCCAATATATTTGCCTAAAAACGCTCAGGGGTTTTCCCATACCATCAGGAAACTACCAAGCCGGTTTACGAAGTTTTTCCAGGTCCCACTCGCAGGGTGGCTTGGACGATGTCTCCTACACCCTGGCGTTCATAGCCCACTGTCACCGCAATCTCAGGCTGTCATTTAACACGATCGGGCTGTACCTAGCGGGGATACAGCACTGCGTCATGCTTCATAATCCAAATAGAGGTTCCTTTTCTTCAGTGCAGACAGTCAAGGTGGCCCTTGGGGGGATCCAGAAGTGCGGGGATGCCCCTACCGGCCGTAGACAGCCTGTCTCCGGCGAGATGTTTAGGCGACTCTCGTCCGCGCTGGATGGACTTCCTTTTGGGCACTCTCCTAGTTTGATTATTAAGGCAGCCATGTATCTCGGGTTTTAACGGTTCCTCAGGCCAGGTGAGTTCACCAGCACCTCCCCTAAATGTCAGGGGTTGCAGGTGCGACAGTTGTCCTGGGCCTATGACCATTTTTGTCCTCTGGCTCCCTTCCACGAAGGCCAACCAGCATGGACCACCCTCGGAGGTCAGGTTTTTTAAAACCTCCAACGATTGGTGCCCAGTCATGGTCCTCCGTCAATTGCTAGCCCTGTTGCAAGATGCCTCCCCAGAGGCCCCGCTGCTTCCTTGGCGTGGGGGGCCCCTGACGTCAATCCAGTTTGTGTCCCACATCAGAACGCTGGCCTCAGGTCTCGGTTATAACCCGCTGGCCATCACAGGAAACTCGCTCTGAATCGGAGCCGCGTCTTCAGCATCAAAAAACGGGGTCCCGGCGCACGTGATTAAATGCATGGGTAGGTGGCGCTCTTCTTGCTTCACGAGATACATCCCGAACCCGCATGTTGAGATTTCCCAGGCATTTTGTAATCTTGCTCTCTGAGTGGTATTAAAGGCTTTTGGTCACTACTCTGCTCTCCTTGTTTATTTTGCCCACTACTAGGCTTACCCTCGCTCCTGGCTTCCGGCACAACACAGCCAGCTAGGTCAGGGGAAGCGCTTCACCCACTCATCACAGTTAAGCCTCTCCCATAAGTGGAAGGCTGAAAAGTCAGCCTGAATTTGTGGGAGGGGCATCTTACCTTCTTAAGCTCCAGCCCCCAGCTCCTCAGGGCGCTTCTGTTCACACCCACCCACCCCCCCTGTTCTCAAACACTCCCCTTAGGGTACGCCCACTACTAGGCTTACCCTCGCTCCTGGCTTCCGGCACAACACAGCCAGCTAGGTCAGGGGAAGCGCTTCACCCACTCATCACAGTTAAGCCTCTCCCATAAATAAAGTCTACTGGGATATTATACTTATATACATACCCACATAAGCACACATATAACTTAGCTTGCTCCTGAAATGCTTTTCATACAAGGTTGTCCAGGAAGAGAAGAGAGAGACCGACTCCCAACTTTTATCTATATGTTCCTGTGTCCCAGCCCCCCACCATAGACTCCACCCTGTGACCACCCAAATATCTTCCCCCAACTCTTGGACAAGAGAATGTTGTTTAACTGCTTTTACAATGTGGCCTTTCTGCCTTAGATATGCTAATAAGGGACACAATGCTACTGGCCATTATACCACTGGGTCCAATTATTAGGGATATTTCTGTGGTTATCAGGATGAGATTCTGGCTGAAAGCCATTTTTCCCTTAACATATCCCCCTGTTGTCGGTATACCGACATACTATGTTGGAAGCCTGGTCTGTATGTGGGAGTGTTTATAATAAGAACAAACACAATACATTATAAGCTCATTTATGTTGCATTTTTGGCCAATCGGTTGATTCATCTTCTTGTGCATGGATGGTTCTGATGTTCATCTAGGATCATCTGGTGCCTTCATGATGGGTCTTGACAGATGTATGGTCACCTTCTTAGATTAAGGGCATTCATTGTGTCTCTGGGCATTTCTCCACCCTAAATCATTTTAAAATACAGCAGTCTTCTCCTCGGGGGAGGACACCTCAACAGCTGCAGTTCTGAAGATCCATCAGGATATATTATGGCCTCCCCCTGTTGACAGTATCTGTATATAACACTTGGCACTCTTAGTAGGTACATTACAAACTGAGGCTATATATCACAACCCAGTGCGATTTCCCACATGCAACGGCTGCATCCAAGTTCTGCGTCCGACTGAACAGTCGCAATTTCTGCAAACCGCCTCTGCGGATCACTGTGGGGTCAACCCACTCCCTCGCAGAATCCCCAATAGGGAGAGCTATGCCCCACAACCTACTGGCTGCGGCATGGACTTTGTGGGCTAGCACCCAAATTACATGCCATGTATCCATGGTAGTTAGTTACTACCGTTAATGGGACCAGTCAGTTTTGGCCTGACTAAACGCCTACTTATAATTGCCAGTGACAGACAGGGAGATAGACTGACATTTCTCCATACTCTTTAGGGACCCAATTCAGCTGACAGTACAGGGTTTACCTGAGTAAGACACACTCGAGATATGCAATGACATGCCCATATGATGACACTCTGAGCCAAGTTTAACCTCTTAAGGACATAGGGCGTACAGGTACGCCCTTGTGCCCTGGTACTTAAGGACACAGGGCGTACATGTACGCCCTGTGTATTTTCGATCACTGCCGTGCGGCTGGCAGTGATCGGAACCCGGTGCCTGCTCAAATCATTGAGCAGGCACCTAGGCTAAATGCGCGGGGGGGGGTCCCGTGACCCCCCCATGTCGGCGATCGCGGCAAACCGCAGGTCAATTCAGACCTGCGGTTTGCTGCTATTTCTGAAGTTTCTGGTCCCCGCGGTCCCTGACCGCGGGGATCAGAAACTTTATATGCCTAAAAAAAAAGTTTTATTCACCCCCCCCCCTGCACCCCCGAATGATTTTTATGGTGGCGGGAGGTGCAGGGGGAGGGTTGCGGGCGGTGTGGGCGGTGCGGGAGGCGGGCGGTGCGGCAGGCGGGATCGCGATCCCCCGCCCGCCTCCCCTTGTATAATCGTTGGTGTCTAGTGGGGATACCAGGGTGCCAGCACATTGCTGGCACCCTGGTATAAACGGCTGACATCTGCGATGCGATGTCAGCCGTTTAACCCTTTCCATACAGCGGTCCGTACGGACCGCTGTATGGAAAAGGTTAACAGCGCAGGGAGCTCCCTCCCTCTCCCATCGGGGGGCTGCTGTGCCTTTGCAGCCCCCCGATGGGAGGGAGAGAGCCCCCAGAGAGCCCCCCGAGAGATCCCCTCCTTACCCTTCCCCGTCTGCGAAGTTCTGAGCAGTACTGAGCAGACGGGGAAGGTTCCCATGGCAACAGGACGCCTCTCAGGCGTCCTGCTGTCCATGGTGCTGAACAGATCTGTGCTGAAAGGCATAGATCTGTTCAGTGTAAGTAAAATACAGTACAGAACAATATATATTGTACTGTACTGTATTATACAGACATCAGACCCACTGGATCTTCAAGAACCAAGTGGGTCTGGGTCAAAAAAAAGTGAATAAAAGTGAAAAAAAAGTAAAAATCAAAAAACACATTTATCACTGATAAAAAATGAAAAAAATAAAATTCCCTACACATGTTTGGTATCGCAGCGTCCGTAACGACCTGATCTATAAAACGGTCATGTTACTTTACCCGAACGGTGAACACCATAAAAATAAAAAATAAAAAACTATGATGAAATTGAAATTTTGCCCACCTTACTTCCCAAAAAAGGTAATAAAAGTGATCAAAAAAGTCGCATGTACGCCAAAATTGTAACAATCAAACCGTCATCTCATCCCGCAAAAATCATACCCTACCCAAGATAATTGCCCAAAAACTGAAAAAACTATGGCTCTTAGACTATGGAAACACTAAAACATGATTTTTTTTGTTTCAAAAATGAAATCATTGTGTAAAACTTACATAAATAAAAAAAAAGTATACATATTAGGTATTGCCACGTCCGTATCGCCCGGCTCTATAAAAATATCACATGATCTAACCCCTCAGATGACCACCGTAAAAAAATAAAAATAAAAACAGTGTAAAAAAAGCCATTTTTTGTCATCTTACGTCACAAAAAGTGTAATAGCAAGCAATCAAAAAGTCATATGCACCCCAAAATAGATGCCAATCAAACCGTCATCTCATCCCGCAAAAAATGAGACCCTACTTAAGATAATCGCCCAAAAACTGAAAAAACTATGGCTCTTAGACTATGGAGACACTAAAACATTTTTTTGGTTTTAAAAATGAAATCATTGTATAAAACTTACATAAATAAAAAAAATTGTATACATATTAGGTATCTCCGCGTCCGTGACAACCTGCTCTATAAAATTACCACATGATCTAACCTGTCAGATGAATGTTGTAAATAACAAAAAAAAAAACGGTGCCAAAAAAGCTATTTCTTGTTACCTTGCCACACAAAAAGTGTAATATAGAGCAACCAAAAATCATATGTACCCTAAACTAGTACTAACAAAACTGCCACCCTATCCCGTAGTTTCTAAAATGGGGTCACTTTTTTGGAGTTTCTACTCTAGGGGTGCATCAGGGGGGCTTCAAATGGGACATGGTGTCAAAAAAACCAGTCCAGCAAAATATGCCTTCCAAAAACAATATGGTGTTCCTTTCCTTCTGCGCCCTGCCGTGTGCCCGTACAGCTGTTTACGACCACATATGGGGTGTTTCTGTAAACTACAGAATTAGGGCCATAAATAATGAGTTTTGTTTGGCTGTTAACCCTTGCTTTGTAACTGGAAAAAAAATATTAAAATGGAAAATCTGCCAAAAAAGTGAAATTTTGAAATTGTATCTCTATTTTCCATTAAATCTTGTGCAACACCTAAAGGGTTAACAAAGTTTGTAAAATCAGTTTTGAATACCTTGAGGGGTGTAGTTTCTTAGATGGGGTCACTTTTATGGAGTTTATAATCTAGGGGTGCATCAGGGGGGCTTCAAATGGGACATGGTGCCAAAAAAACAGTCCAGCAAAATCAGCCCTCCAAAAACCAAACGGCGCACCTTTCACTCTACGCCCCGCTGTGTGCCCGTACAGTAGTTTACAGCCACATATGGGGTGTTTCTGTAAACAGCAGAGTCAGGGCAATAAAGATACAGTCTTGTTTGGCTGTTAACCCTTGCTTTGTTAGTGGAAAAAATGGGTTAAAATGGAAAATTAGGCAAAAAAATGAAATTCTCAAATTTCATCGCCATTTGCCAATAACTCTTGTGCAACACCTAAAGGGTTAACGACGTATGTAAAATCAGTTTTGAATACCTTGAGGGGTGTAGTTTCTTAGATGGGGTCACTTTTATGGAGTTTCCACTCTAGGGGTGCATCAGGGGGCTTCAAATGGGACATGGTGTAAATAAACCAGTCCATAAAAATCAGCCTTCCAAAAACCAAATGGCGCACCTTTCACTCTACGCCCCGCTGTGTGGCCGTACAGTAGTTTACGGCCACATATTGGGTGTTTCTGTAAATGGCAGAGTCAGGGCAATAAAGATACAGTCTTGTTTGGCTGTTAACCCTTGGTTTGTTAGTGGAAAAAATGGGTTAAAATGAAAAATTAGACAAAAAAATGAAATTCTCAAATTTCCTCCCTATTTGCCAATAACTCTTGTGCAACACCTAAAGGGTTAACAACGTATGCAAAATCAGTTTTGAATACCTTGAGGGGTGTAGTTTCTTAGATGGGGTCATTTTTGGGTGGTTTCTATAATGTAAGCCTCGCAAAGTGACTTGAGACCTGAACTGGTCCCTAGAAATTGAGTTTTTGTAAATTTCAAGATTTGCTTCTAAACTTCTAAGCCTTATAACATCCCCAAAAAATAAAATATCATTCCCAAAACAATTCAAACATGAAGTAGACATATGGGGAATGTAAAGTCATCACAATTTTTGGGGGTATTACTATGTATTACAGAAGTAGAGAAACTGAAACTTTGAAATTTGCAAATTTTTTTCAAATTTTTGTTAAATTAGGTATTTTTTGGTGCAAAAAATTTTTTTTTTTTTACTCCATTTTACCAGTGTCATGAAGTACAATATGTGACGAAAAAACAATCTCAGAACGGCCTGGATAAGTCAAACCGTTTTAAAGTTATCAGCACTTAAAGGGACTCTGGTCAGATTTTCAAAAAATGGCCTGGTCCTAAGGTGTAAAAAGGCTGTGTCCTTAAGGGGTTAAGGAGCAACAGACCTTGGCACCAAAAATTAGAAACATATATTATATGCAGTCCTAGTGATATAGGCGAGGGCCGCCTCACAACCAGACTTTGTTATTTATTTATTTTTTTAAGGTACCTGCCCAACATGAAAAGAGCACTCCCAGACTGAACTGTCCCATTGTACAAGAAGTTATAAAAGGTTTCATGCATAACAATCCTTTATGAACCAACAGTATTGCCAATTGATGCAGGCAAAAGAGCTTATCAAAAATCCATTGTCTCCTCATGGTTGAGGGACAATGCCATCTGTTTGTGAGCTGTATGGCCTTACCTCTACAATAACGAGAGTCATAAATTCCTAACCGCTCCCCCAACAGACACCTGGGTGTAGAGATTAAAGAGAAGAACTCTATCACATTTGCATTACACTACTGAGGACAAACAAACAAAATTTTCTGAAACAGTAAACCTAATCCCTTCCCCTGTGTTGGTGACCATGCATTGGGGGCTATCATAGATTTACATTGATTGCATTCTATGGCCAGTATATGGGGGACCCCTGAGTTACATATTATGGCCAGATCTTTAGGGATCCCCACCACAAATCTATTATAACAGATTCCCAGTAGGGATATCTGTTGCAATGGTGTCTTGCAGCCCTGTCTCATGTGTAGCCTGTTGGCTCACAAATGAAACAGGTCTCTGTCTTTGCAATTTTATGTGTGGTTGAAAGCCACCCCGCCTTACATCTCTGTGCGGATAGGGTTGTTTTATGTGTCCAGATTGCAGACAATGGAAACACTGTATATTCTCCCACTTTCTTCTTTGAAGAGCACTAGAATACACAGATATTCTGTTGGCTGCCATCCCCTTTAACATTTTTTTTATTAAATGCTAACTTCTTCTGGATTTTTATAGATTTGTGACTCTTTAGCAAATCCTGCCTGACCTGCTCTATTACCATTGCTGCTTCAATCAGTGATGTCTCCTTAGCTGCATTTAAACGAATTGTGGTATCAAGATATGGAAACTTCTCCACAAACATACGTATCATGCCTTGTGGGGCTCCTACACCATGATCCTTTGTCAACTTCCTATACATAGCTTCAAACCTTCCACAAAGCGACAAGGGCTAATGGATGGTAGGCCTGAAGTTACTTAGGACCTCTGGGGTGACGTCCGTATGCCCTGTTACCAATTTCATGAGGATGTGAAAGCCTGTCTTCCTCATCATGAAATAGGCCATTCCTGGAGGCAATTTTCTCTATGACTTCATATCTTTGAAAAAGATGTGTAGGCAACCATAGCTTGAACAGTTCCACGCGATATTCTGGGGGGACAGAAAATTTCTGGCAATGTCCCTCAAAAATATCACAGGAAGTGAAAGGATCTGCGTCTGGATCATATGTAGGAATCAGTTTACATATCTTTAGCAGAAATTGAATCCTCTCCATGTTATGGAAAGAATGCAATTCTGCCGTATTGCTGCGACATGTTTGTGAGTTGGAAGTGGTCTGTAAATTTCCCATGCCACTTCCTAATCCACGAATGGTGTCACCAGCAGCACTTTGTACAGCTATTGGAGTGGTATCAGTCTGATTGGAGGCAGCCATAGAGTGGTCTCACTCTCATCTGTCCCCTTGTTTGCACTCAAAACACTAATTTGTACGCAAATCTTTGTGATGTGAGAGCTCAGTTATGGTCTTCTGCATTTTACTATTTGTCTCATCCCTCTTTGTTAACTCGGTCCTCAGGTCAGCAGTTATAACCTCTGTAGAGGCTGCTTTTTCCTTATATCCCGTTATCTCCATATACAGCAGTATAGAAACTTTATCAACATCTGCATAATATTTTGTCTTTCTCAGCTAACTGAGACTGCGGCCTCATATGTTTATCTATGCTGCATGTGAACTGAACGCACATCACTTTGGAGACTCGCTGCACGTTCCATCTAGTAACGGACTGGAAATAATTTTATTGTATACATTGAGACTGCAGCATGCTAATCAGACAAGTATCTCTTCTTCTTCTTTCTGTTGTATTTCTAGACTAGAAACCCGTTTAACCGCTTCTGTACAGCAACAACAATGTAAATTTACAGGGGTCTTTGTCTCTTCAAATGATTCCACCTTCTCCAGCTTGCTAATGGCATCATCAAATATGGACATCAGCTTAGCAAGCATGTGAAGCCGCTTGGACGTTTGTTTGAGCACACCACGCTTAGCAATGTGCAATTTGTCATAGGAATCAGCTTGATCTACCAGAGATTCCCATAACATTTGCACAGATTAATTTGATCTAGGCATTACAGGGTTAAACATACTGTATCTACTTAACTTTTGAAAAGTCCCATATCCTGCTTTGTCACTCATGGTTATCCGTGCGATCTGTGTTTTACTCCTGTATTCCGCTTCTTGGGTCCAATAAAGCCTCTTTTACCAACCAGCATGATTCTACTGAAGGATGGAAAAAACAAAAAAATACAAGCACCTCACAGGTTAAATTGGGAAACAAAGGAAACAGTCAGTATCCTAGGAACATCACTTAAATAGGTTCTCTGTAATTAATTGAACTCACACTAGGGCTTAATGAAACTGTGTTACCTGTCTGAATCTCCCAGGTCTAAAAACCTAAATTCATAGTATAACAGCAATTTCAACAGTATATCCTAACAGAGATCAATTAAAACAGTTGGGCATGGCTCACCATTGATGAGGGGAATTTTGCTTACTGGAAATTGGAGATTTATGTATATCTCCGTTTTCCGTCCCTTCTATTCTATTCTTAGCATGTTGCCCTTGTTTCCCATATAACCCAGTTATTCTGTGTATTATTACACCTCTTCCAGTCCTTCATATACCCCAGGAGCAACATACAGTGGGATGCGAAAGTTTGGGCAACCTTGGTAATCGTCATGATTTTCCTGTATAAATCATTGGTTGTTACGATAAAAAATGTCAGTTAAATATATCATATAGGAGACACACACAGTGATATTTGAGAAGTGAAATGAAGTTTATTGGATTTACAGAAAGTGTGCTATAATTGTTTAAACAAAATTAGGCAGGTGCATAAATTTGGGCACCACAAAAAAAAAATGAAATCAATATTTAGTAGATCCTCCTTTTGCAGAAATTACAGCCTCTAAACGCTTCCTGTAGGTTCCAATGAGAGTCTGGATTCTGGTTGAAGGTATTTTGGACCATTCCTCTTTACAAAACATCTTTAGTTCATTCAGGTTTGATGGCTTCCGAGCATGGACAGCTCTCTTTAAGTCACACCACAGACTTTCAAATATATTCAGGTCTGGGGACTGAGATGGCCATTCCAGAATGTTGTACTTGTTCCTCTGCATAAATGCCTTAGTGGATTTTGAGCAGTGTTTAGGGTCGTTGTCTTGTTGAAAGATCCAGCCCCGCGCAGCTTCAGCTTTGTCACTGATTCCTGGACATTGGTCTCCAGAATCTGCTGATACTGAGTGGAATCCATGCGTCCCTCAACTTTGACAAGATTCCCAGTCCCTGCACTGACCACACAGCCCCACAGCATGATGGAACCACCACCATATTTTACTGTAGGTAGCAGGTGTTTTTCTTGGAATGCTGTGTTCTTTTTCCTCCATGCATAACGCCCCTTGTTATGGCCAAATAACTCAATTTTAGTTTAATCAGTCCACAGCACCTTATTCCAAAATGAAGCTGGCTTGTCCAAATGTGCTTTAGCCCACCTCAAGCGGCACTTTTTGTGCTGTGGGCGGAGAAAAGGCTTCCTCTGCATCACTCTCGCATACAGCATCTCCTTGTGTAAAGTGTGCCGAATGGTTGAACGATGCACAGTGACTCCATCTGCAGCAAGATGATGTTGTAGGTCTTTGGTGCTGGTCTCTGGGTTGACTCTGACTGTTCTCACCATTCATCGCTTCTGTCTATCCGAGATTTTTCTTGGTCTGCCACTTCGAGCCTTAACTTGAACTGAGCCTGTGGTCTTCCATTTCCTCAATATGTTCCTAACTGTGGAAACAGACAGCTAAAATCTCTGAGACAGCTTTCTGTATCCTTCCCCTAAACCAGGATGGTGAACAATCTTTGTCTTCAGGTCATTTGAGAGTTGTTTTGAGACCCCCATGTTGCTAATCTTCAGAGAAAATTAAAGGAGTAGGGAAACTTACAATTGACCCCCTTAAATACTCTTTCTCATAATTGGATTCACCTGTGTATGTAGGTCAGGGGTCACTGAGCTTACCAAGCCAATTTGAGTTCCAATAATTAGTTCTAAAGGTTTTGGAATCAAATTTATGCACCTGCCTAATTTTGTTTAAACAATTATAGCACACTTTCTGTAAATCCATTAAACTTAAATTTCACTTCTCAAATATCACTGTGTGTGTCTCCTATATGATATATTTAACTGACATTTTTTATCGTAACAACCAACGATTTATACAGGAAAATCATGACGATTAACAAGGTTGCCCAAACTTTCGCATTCCCACTGTACAACCCTCGCAGATACTTATATATAAAAATAGTTTACTGATAACATAGAGATGACAAAGCAATGGACATTATACAGGGTGGGTCATTTATATGGATACACCTTAATAAAATGGAAATGGTTGGTGATATTAACTTCCTGTTTGTGGCACATTAGTATATGTGAGGGGGGAAACTTTTCAAGATGGGTGGTGACCATGGCGGCCATTATGAAGTCGGCCATTTTGAATCCAACTTTTGTTTTTTCAATAGGAAGAGGATCATGTGACACATCAAACTTATTGGGAATGTCACACGAAAAACAATGGTGTGCTTGGTTTTAACGTAACTTTATTCTTTCATGAGTTACTTACAAGTTTCTCTTTGTTTACAGCCATTGACATGTCGCCGAGGTTAACACATGAGGAGCGGATAGAAATTGTGTTGATGTCTAGTGAACGCAGTAACCGGGTCATTGCAGCAGATTTCAATGCAAGACACCCTACGAGACCACCCATCTCCCATGCTACAGTTAGCAAACTGCTTGCTAAGTTTCGTGAAACTGGTTCAGTGTTGGATTTGCCAAAATGTGGACGCATGAAATCTGTCTCTAATGAAGAAACATCAGTGGCTGTCCTAGCTTCATTCAGCAAGAGCCCACAGAGTAGCACTCGCCGCATGTTACTGGAGAGTGGCATTAGTTGAACATCCCTTCGGCGAATATTAGCTACTCACAAATGGCACCCTTACAAACTCTAGCTACTGCAGCATCTCAACAAGGATGACCCAGATCGGCACACTGAATTTGCAGAATGGGCAAAACAAAAATTGAAACAGGACCCTCAGTTTACGCAGAAGATTTTGTTCACTGATGAGGCAAACTTTTATGTGAATGGTGAAGTTAACAAACATAACCACCGCTATTGATCTGACACTAACCCACATTGGATAGATCCCTCCAAGACTGTTGGAACAAAAAAATTGATGGTATGGTGTGGTATATGGGGTACAAAGATAGTGGGGCCATTCTTCATAAATGGAAACCTCAAGGCCACTGGATATGCGAAATTGCTACATGATGTGTTTCCCTCTTTATGCACTGAAGCTGGCACATTCCCTGAGTTTTTCCAGCAAGATGGTGCACCACCACATTATGGTTGTCAGGTCCGAGCATTTCTAGATGAACAGTTTCCTGGAAAGTGGATTGGTCGTCGTGGGCCAGTTGAATAGCCCCCAAGGTCTCCCGATCTGACCCCCTTAGACTTTTATCTTTGGGGTCTTTTGAAGGCAATTGTCTATACTGTGAAGATACGAGATGTGCAGCACCTGAAACTACGGATACTGGAAGCCTGTGCTAGCATTTCTCCTGCTGTGTTGCTATCAGTGTGTGAAGAGTGGAAGAAGAGGGTTGCATTGACAATCCAACACTATGGGCAGCACATTGAACACATTGTTTTTCTTGTGAAATTCCCAATAAGTTTGATGTGTCACATGACCCTCTTCCTATTGAAAAAACAAAAGTTGGATTCAAAATGGCTGACTTCATAATGGCCGCCATGGTCACCACCCATCTTGAAAATTTTCCCCCCTCACATATACTAATGTGCCACAAACAGGAAGTTAATATCACCAACCATTCCCATTTTATTAAGGTGTATCCATATAAATGGCCCACCCTGTAGTTGTGGATTTTAGGTCACTACCAGAGGTATATGCGGGTTCTATTCCTTTTCCTTGTATAGGAGAAGTTGACTTGTGTGTATCCTGTTATTCACCTACTGATGATAGGGCAATACAACATGCAATCAACACCCATGTACTATACCCACTTGTATATTAAAACCCAAAATAAGAAAACAGCAGCAGGATTATAAGTATTTAAACTTTATTCAATTATTTAATAATTATTAACCCCTTAACCCATAATATGGTCTGCTCGTGTATGGAGTGAGCCTCGGCAGCGGGCCCGTTCCATACACGGTGGGTGCTGCCTGTATCATATGGCAGGCACTTGCCCGCACTGACAAGAAGATCAATCGCGCCATCCCTGTAATTTGACTCTTCAGGTGCTGCGATCAACACTGATTGCGGCACCTCTGAGTGAAGGCAGAGGGATGCGGTTTCCTCTTCCTTCTGATTGGAGCCCCAGCAGTGAACTTGCAGGGCTCCAATCGGTTGCCATGGCAACCTGCACACTGCTGAAGCAATCCAGGCCTGCCATGGCATTCCCCATGCTGAGCTATGCACGAGGCATAGCTCAGAATGGAAAATGTAAAAATCCTATTTACCCTAATAGATCTCTATTAGGGTAAATAGGAGAGGGGATCAAAAGATCCCATGTACTAAGCCCCTAAAGGGGCTAAAAGTTATTAAAAAAAGTGCAAAAAAGGAAAGAAAAAAAACACACTAATATATTAAAAGTTTAAATCACCCCCTTTTCCCAATTTTTCATATATAAAAAAAAAAAGAAAAACACGCGATTTGGACTGTTTTTTGTCATCTTGTCCACCCAAAAAATTTAATAACGGTGATCAAAATGTCTTACATACTACAAAATGGTACCAATAAAAACTACAGTTTGTTATGTAAAAAAACAAGCCCTCATATAGGTCTGTAGACCGAAATATAAAAAAAGTTATGGTTGTCAGAATATAGAGATGCAAAGAAAATTTTGATTTTTCCAAAGGTTTTTATTTTTGAAAAGTAGTAAAAAAAAAAAATGATGTATTAGGTATTGCCACGTTAATATCGACCGGCTCTATAAAAAATATCACATGCCATAATAAAAAAACATGAAAACAAATAAAAATGATAGACATATTAGGTGTCTCCGCTCAGTAAAAATATCACATGAGATGGCCCCACAGGTGAATGCTGTAAAAAAAAAAAAAAAAACTATGCCAAAACAGCCATTTTTTGTCACCTTGCCTTACAAAAAGTGTAATACCAAGCGATCAAAAAGTCTTATGTACCCCAAAATGGTACCAATCAAATAATCATCTCATCCCGCAAAAAATGAGCTCTTACCTAAGACAATCGCCCAAAAAAAAAAAAAATATGTCTCTCAGAAAATGGCAACACAAAAACAAGATTTTATTCTGTTCAAAAAGACTTTCATAGTGTAAAACTTAACAGAAATAAAAATTATAGACATATTACTGTAGGTATAGTTGCTTCTGTAACAGCCTGTTCTGTAAAAATATCACATTATATGCCCCCTCAGGTGAATGCTGCAAAAAAAATAAAAAAATTGCCCAAAACAGCAATTTTATTTCACCGTCTCACAAAAAGTGTAATGCCAAGCGATCAAAAAGTCTTATGTACCCCAAAAATGGAACCAATGAAAACATCGCCTCATCCCGCAAAAAATTAGCCCTCACATAAGACAATCACTTAAAAAATAAAAGCCAATCCATCAAAATCTGGCCTGCAAAAGCCATATGGCGCTCCTTTCGTTCTGAATGGTGCCTTGTGTTCCCCCAGCAGTTTACCACCACATATGGGGTGTTGCCATATTCAGGAGAAATTGGGTAACAAATTATGGGGTGCTTTTGCTCCTGTTGCCCCTTGTGAAAATGAAAAGCAAAATTTTATTGGAAGAAATGAAACTTTTTATTTTCATAGCCAAGTGTGTCCACATTCCGTAAAACAATTAGGGGTCAAAACGCTCATTACACCACCCCATAATATATTCTTTGAGGGGTGTAGTTTCCAAAATGGCCTCACTTTTTGAGGGTTTCCACTGTAGGGGTACGTCAGGGACTCTTCAAATACAAATTGGTGCCTAAAAACACTGGGGTGTACCCTAATTTAAACAAAAAAATAAAATAAAAAAATAAGCAGTTTGGCGCATGTACTTCAACCACCGAGGATTGCAGGGCGCTTCAGTTTGCTTCCTGTTGCTTCCTCCTCCTACTCCGCTTCCTCATCCTCTACCTGCTCCACATCCAGTCAGCGTAACACCTTCATCACCATCTTCAGCATAGCCAGGGGTAAATGACAGCAGGCAGTTTTAAAACTTATCTGTTTGGGGGACAAACCCCACACCGCGCAGGAGCTGTGGACGGGCCTTGAACAACAGATCGATGAGTGGTTGGTGCCAGTGAGCCTCAACCCCGGCCTGGTGGTGTGCGATAATGGGCAAAATCTTGTAGCAGCTCTGGGACTAGCCGGTTTGACGCACATCCCTTGCCTGGTGCATGTGCTGAATTTGAGATTCCTTAAAAATTACCCAGATATGTTAGAGCTGCTGCATAAAGTGCTGGCCGCCTGTGCGCGCTTTCGGCGTTCTCACCCTGCTGCTGCTCGCCTGTCAGGGCTGCAGCTTAACTTCGGCCTTCCCGCTCACCGCCTCATATGCGACGTGCCCACAAGGTGAAACTCCACCTTGCACATGTTGGCCAGACTGTTCGAGCAGCAGCAGGCAATAATGGAGTTTCAGCTGCAGCACGCACGGGTGAGTCGCTCTGCGGAACAGCACCACTTCACCACCAATGACTGGGCCTCCATGCGAGACCTATGTGCCTTGTTTCACTGTTTTGAGTACTCCACCAACATGGCGAGTGCCGATGACGCCGTTCTCAGCGTTACTATCCCACTTCTATGCCTCCTTGAAAAAAAAACTTTGGGGCGATGATGGAAGAGCATGCGACACAGGAGGAGGAGGAGGAAGAGGGATAATTTCATAGGGTTTCAGGCCAGTCATTCACAAGTGGCTCCGAGGGTGGGTTCCTCCACCCACAAAAGCCAGGTACACAATTGTCCAGCAAGGGAACAGTTCTGGATGATGACGAGGTGGAGGATGAGGAGGAGGAGATGGAGGAGGAGGAACCATGTTCACAGCAGGGTGGCACCCAAACCAGTTCATGGCCATCACTGGTGCGTGGCTGGGGGGATACAGAGGACACAGACGATACACCTTCCACAGAGGACAGCTTTTCGTTGCCTCTGGGCAGCCTGGCACACATGAGCGATTACATGCTGCAGTGTCTCCGCAATGACCGCCGAGTTGCCCACATTCTTACTTGTGCTGATTACTGGGTGACCACACTGCTGGATCCCCATTACAAAGACAATGAACCATCCTTAATTCCGTCACTGGAGTATGATCGCAAGATACGTGAGTACAAGCGCACGCTAGTAGATGCGCTGCTGATGGCATTCCCACATGACAGCGGGGGCACAGTGGAAGCACAAGGCGAAGGCAGAGGAGGAGGACAGGGTCGCCAACACAGCTGGGGCACCACCAGCACCTCAGAAAGCAGGGTTAACATGGCCGAAATGTGGAAAAGCTTTGTCAGCATGCCACAACAACCAGCAGCACCAGCTGACATGGAACGTCTTAGCAGGAGGCAGCATTTCAGCAACATGGTGGAGCAGTATGTGTGCACACGCCTACACGTACTGAATGATGGGTCTGCCCCCTTCAACTACTGGCTCTCCAAATTAGGCACATAGCCTGAGCTTGCCCTTTACACCTTGGAGGTTCTGGCCTGCCCTGCAGCCAGTGTATTATATGAACGTGTGTTTAGCATGGCAGGGGGCGTTATCACAGACAAGCGCAGCTGCCTGTCCACAGCCAATCTGGACAAGCTCACTTTCATTAAAATGAACTAGGCATGGATCCCACAGGACTTGTCAGTAGCTTGTGCAGAATCGACATGTATACCGGCCTTAACCAGCCATTGTTATACTACAGCGCAATTGCTTATTCTTGTATTTTGGATATTTCACACTCTTTTGGAGTGTACCCTAATTAAAAAAATAAAAAATGTAATTCAAACCAAAAATCAGAGTTGGCTACCTCGTCCTCCTCCATCGCTGCTTCCACCTCATAAATCAAGTTTTTTTTTTTATTTGTACGTATTTCACAAATTTTTCTGTTAAATTTCCGGGGGAAATTCACCAATTTTTGGGTGTGATATACCACTGCTATACCTAGTAGACAGGTTAAAATAATTAATTAATTTGTCTGTTACATTTTCGTGTGACATTCAACTATTTTTGGCTGTGATAGACCCCTGCTCTACCTAGTAGACAGGTTAATAAATTTCACTCATTTTTCTGTTAAATTCTTGGGTGACATTTTTCATTTTTTGTGGTAGGTTGTGGTGGCTCACTAGCAAGTAGTTAAGGTATGGTGCTGCAAGCTCATATAGAGGGAATCACCCCACCCTCTCTTTAAAGGCAAATGTAGTAATAGGAAAATGAGCGAGCACTCATACACTTGGCAACCAAATTGACATGTGCAGAAAATATTTATTAAATCCCCATAAAATACAAGTAATAAAATTTATAAGAACAATGCAGCAATAATATACAACATTGCAGTCACAAATATTGTGGTAGATATGATCGATACTATATTCGATAAAAATATATTCGATAGAAATATTCGATAAATTGAATGGTAGAAAATTCAATGTTGAAATATTCGATATAATATTCAATACCACTCAATAGTGTCGATAAATTCAATAATATATATCACACCAAAAAACTTCAAGTATATGCTGTTATTTGGGAAAGAGGGGGTATTATCTTCTAGCGCTCTATCCCAATTTGGGAAACTGAATGTCACTGAAAATGTTGTAGGTGTATTCACTGGGAGCGCAATATGCTCATAAAGTGTCCACAGGAATCCTGATAATGTGAAAAGTCTCTTATAGCATATCCTTTTAAGCTTTGAATCGAAGAAAACTTTAAATCGATATTTGGCTTACCGTCTAGCGTCTGTTGTCTCCCTATTGCTTCAATGGAGCTTTAAATATTTGCCGGCTTATTTAGTCGCTCCATACAGCAAGCTGGTTTAAATTTTGCGGGAGTTCCAAAGATCGCGGGAGTTGCCACTCTGTTCCGCAATTTCCTTTGGTGCAGCTTTCGACAATAAGAATAGTTAATCCTTTACTGTAGAAATTTTCTTCTGTATGGCCATGGCCATACAGTATTATCGGAGGCTTTTCAATCCAGGTACATCACTTGTTTCACCATACGCATTACGGGTAGATTCACTCTCCTTTCCTCAGTGGTCAAGTGTCTGCCTGCTCTGCCTCCATTTTTATCCATTGCTTTAATTGCTTCCCAAATCGCGGACACCTGTTGTTCATACTACTCCCAGTTGGCCAGGGAATCCTCCCACATACTTAGGGGATAATTCTATACAGCCTTGACATTTTTTTTTTTTTTTTTATTCTTGCAGTTTCCATGCGTTTTTTTGGGGACACATGCGTTTTTTGGCCCAGATGTCCCAATTGGTGTGATATATCATTGTGTGAAATATAAACTTGATATCTGATTGCTAACACTTATAAAATGACTTTTTATAATAAAATATTATTAAACAAATTTTCAAGATTAGAATACCAATATAAGAATGTAAAACAATAAATAATAAATGTGAGGAATCTTGAAAGTTTCATAAGAATCCTAGAGTTTGATACAATTATTCAGATTTGATAGAGAAAGAAGGGTGGGTATCTCGGAGCCAAGGACACGTCGCAGCGCTGATAAACGGCCTAGCATGCGACGTGCCGTCGGCCACGAGACACCCAACCTACATAAATCCAAAAATTTCCAACTCCAAATTAAGGCCTTTCGGTTGTAGAGATCCAAATTCATAAATGCGCCTGGATTCTATCCTAGACATTTGTCTGATAAAATCACCGCCTCTCCAGTGTTTCTCCACCTTCTCCAGTGCCGTAAACACCAGACTTGATGGATCCTGATTATGCATCTCTTTATAATGTTTAGATAGGGAATGTTTATCATAACCCTTCCTGATGTTGGCAATATGTTCAGCCACTCTTTTTTTGAATGGCCTCTTGGTACGTCCTATATATTGTCTGTTACAGGGGCACTGGAGAAGGTAGATAACTCCACTGGAGTCACATGTAAGACAATCTTCTATCTCCCAATTAAAATTGTTCTGAGTCGAGGGGACATTAGTCGTCAGGCGGGTTTTTTTATTCATTCTACAACCCATACACCTTAGACATTTATAAAAACCCTTCAAACTCAGCCAAGTTCCTGAAAAACTCAACTTATTCTGTTTCCACGGTTTTACGGTAGGGGCCTCCTTGATACCTAGATTGGGTGCCCTAGTGAAGGTAATCGTCGGAACAGTTGGGAGTAAGTGTCCCACAATTTTGTCATTCAACACATGGTGCCAATGGGTTTTAATAATTTTCTGAATCTTCCTATAATTCTCATTAAATGGAAGAACAACTCTCATGGCTTCTTCTTTATTTTGTGTTTTATCTTTCTCATTATCTATCTCATTTTTATCTTTATTGTCCTCCTTATTAAAGAACTCTCTTCTATCTAATTTCCTAATTTGGTTGAGTGACTCCTCCACTAAGTTTTCAGGATATTCCTTCTCAATAAATTGTCTTTCATCTCCATGGCTTCCATCTCAAAAGTATGTCCCTCTGTGCAGTTCCGCTTAATCCTACGGAACTGACCAGAGGGAACATTTGTCAGCCATTTCGGCAGGTGACAGCTAGAAAAATCAATATAACAATTTCTAGCTGTGGATTTACAAAATGTCTCACATATATATTTATTACCAGATTGTGTGATTAATAAATCCAAGAATTCGGTGCTCTCCTGTATGTTTGAGGTAAAGACCAGATTTAAATTATTAATATTAATTGTTTCTAGGAATTTTTCCAATTCTTCTTTACTCTGTTTCCAGATGAAGATCACATCATCTATATAACGGCGGCACAGGGGCAGATCCGTCCCCAGCCTCGGATTGATGAGGTTGTACTCCCACTCAGCCAAGAACAAATTAGCATAGCTGGGGGCGAATCTGGTCCCCATGGCACCCCCAGCTATGCTAATTTGTTCTTGGCTGAGTGGGACAGATCTGGCCAAGGCTGGGGACGTTAGCAATCAGATATCAAGTTTATATTTCACACAATGATATATCACACCAATTGGGACATCTGGGCCAAAAAACGCATGTGTCCCCAAAAAAACGCATGGAAACTGCAAGAAGAAAAAAAAAAAAAAAAAAAAATTTTTTCAAGGCTGTATAGAATTATCCCCTGATTATGTGGGAGGATTCCCTGGCCAACTGGGAGTAGTATGAACAACAGGTGTCCACGATTTGGGAAGCAATTAAAGGAATGGATAAAAATGGAGCAGAGCAGGCAGACACTTAACCACTGAGGAAGGGAGAGTGAATCTACCCGTAACGCGTATGGTGAAACAAGTGATGTACCTGCATTGAAAAGCCTCCGATAATACTGTATGGCCATGGCCATACAGAAGAAAATTTCTACAGTAAAGGATTAACTATTCTTATCGTCGAAAGCTGCATCAAAGGAAATTGCGGAACAGAGTGGCAACTCCCGCGATCTTTGGAACTCCCGCAAAATTTAAACCAGCTTGCTGTATGGAGCGACTGAATAAGCCGGCAAATATTTAAAGCTCCATTGAAGCAATAGGGAGACAACAGACGCTAGATGGTAAGCCAAATATCGATTTAAAGTTTTCTTCGATTCAAAGCTCATATCGACCATAAAAGGATATGCTATAAGAGACTTTTCACATTATCAGGATTCCTGTGGACACTTTATGAACATATTGCGCTCCCAGTGAATACACCTACAACATTTTCAGTGACATTCAGTTTCCCAAATTGGGATAGAGCACTAGAAGATAATACCCCCTCTTTCCAAAATAACAGCATATACTTGAAGTTTTTTGGTGTGATATATATTATTGAATTTATCGACACTATTGAGTGGTATCGAATATTCTATTGAATATTTCAACATTGAATTTTCTACCATTCAATTTATTGAATATTTCTATCGAATATATTTTTATCGAATATAGTATCGATCATATCTACCACAGTATATGTGACTGTAATGTTGTATATTATTGCTACATTGTTCTTATAAATTTTATTACTTGTATTTTATGGGGATTTAATAAATATTTTTTGCGCATATCAATTTGGTTGCCAAGTGTATGAGTGTTCGCTCATTTTCCTATTACTATATTTTTCATTTTTTGCTGTGAATAAACCCCTGCTCTGCATAGGTGACAGGGATCGAAAATTTTAAAAATAATCTGTTCCATTGGTGGGTGACATTAACCCATTTCTGGCGATGAAAAGCCCCTGCTCTGCATAGGTGACAGGGACTTAAATTTCTAAAATTCGTCTTTAATTGGCCCTTTCATTCGATTATTCTGCTTTAATAACTTGTCTCACATTTCCGCTTAATCCCATTTCAGCCATTGACCTCCTTTGGATGAGGTCTCCCTTTCTCATGCTCCCTCTCTGGCATGGAACCCTGATTCGCCGATAACCATGATCAACATGGTAGGCTCAGAAAAGAACATTGAAAGTTGATAGAGAAGATATCCAAATGGATGGTGGACGTCACAGGGATGTGCGATCAGGCGTTATCTAGAGTCAACAAAGCGGCAGCAGGGTTTCTCCTGGCTAATGTTTCCAAATTCAAAATACCCCAGTGACATTCCCTATAATTTTTTATTAATCATTCCAATAACAGGGCATCTTAAGAGTCCTGTATTATTATTTATCGTCACTACCTCCCCGAGTCGGGAGTGGGTAATTGCCGTGCGCCCCCTCCTTTCCTTTAATTCTTCCGTTTTAATAGCTTCTCCCACATTTCTGCTTGATCACAATTAAATTGACCTCCCTTGGATGTGGTCTCTCTTTCTCACGCTCCCTCTCCGGCGTGGAACCCTGATTCACCGCTAACCATGATCAACATGGTAGGCTCAGAAAAGAACATCGAAAGTTGATAGAGCATATATCCAATTGGATTGTGAACATCACGGGGACGTGCGACATGGTGGAGCAGTATGTGTGCACACGCCTACATGTACTGACTGATGGGTCTGCCCCCTTCAACTTCTGGGTCTCCAAATTGAGCACATGGCCTGAGCTTGCCCTTCACACCTTGGAGGTGCTGGCCTGCCCTGCAGCCAGTGTATTGCCTGAACGTGTGTTTAGCATGACTGGAGGGGGTTATCACAGGTTATATTCTCCAATGTTTTGGGGTTTATCCTAATTTAAACAAAAAAATATAAAAGATTAAAGCCAAAAAACAGTGTTGGCTACCTCCTCCTCCTCCACAGACGCTTCCACCTACACCTCCACATCCACTGCCTCCTCAACCTCCTACTCCATATGGACCTCATCCTCCTAGATCACGATTATTTTTATTTTTATGTTTTTTATGTTATTTTAAGTTATTTCCCTATCCTTATTTGTTTGCAGAGCACTTGCCATGCTCTTAACCACATTTTTATGCCATTTGCAGCCATCTAGTCCTTTCCATGACTTTTTTAGAGCCATTTTAGTGCTCCAAAGTTTGGGTCCCCATTGACTTCAATGGGGTTCGGGTTCGGGGTCAAGTTCGGGTCCCGAACTCAAACTTTTTTGTGAAGTTCGGGAAAACCCATCGAACCCGAACATCCAGGTGTCTGCTCAACTCTAGTGGTGACCCTTTTCCTTTCCTAGCGCTGAGGCCTAGTGTCTTTCCTCTTCCTTCTTGTTGTGACATTATCCACAGCCAATACCGCCATTGTTTGTTCTAATCTGTTCAGCTATGGATACTATGTCTGCTCTGGTCAAACAGCTGCAGAATCTGACTTTAAAGGTAGCAGACCTCAGCACGACGGTCTTGCAGATTCAGAGTCCATAGGCCTGCCCTGAACCGAAGGTGGCTTTCCCACACAGGTTTTCCAGGTTTATCTGATTCAGGGAGTCATGAAAATTATACTTTAGGCTGCGTCCATACTCTTCTGGGGATGTGTGAACGTGTGGGTATGATTATTTTGTTGCTTAAAGAGGACGCCCAATCTTGGGCTTTTTCTCTGCCGACCTGATCACCGTCCTTCCGCTCGGTAGATTAATTTCTTTAGAGCCTTGGGTCTTATTTATGATAACCCGGATCGGATCTCTCAGGCCGAGATGAAGTTACGGGGTATGCGGCAGGGAGAACGTTCCACGGAGAACTGTTGCTCTGAATTTAGGAGATGGGCAACCGATATAGAGTGGAACAATCCTGCTCTTCGTAGCCAATTCTGTCAGGGTCTCTCTGAGAGACTGCAGGACGCGTTGGCTTTACATGAAAATCCTGAGTCATTGGAAGCAGTTTTGTCCCTTTCTGTACGTCTTGATAGAAGCCTGAGGGAGAGATCTAGGGGTCCTAACCTTTAGAACGTACTTTCCAATAAGGGTACTGCTTTCTTTGACACTTATGGTGGAGAGACATTGGTGGTTGTGCCTTGTAATGAGCCTATGCAGTTTGGAGGCGCTACTTCTGGAACTACTGGCAAAAGCTTGGGTCATGTGAAAGGAGTCTGCTTTTGTTGTGGCAAGAAGGGACATTTTGTGAATATTTGTCCGTACTTGCAGCATCAAGGTGTAAACAAAAAGAAGAAGACAATTAATCCCCAAATTACTATTGGTGTAGGTGGGGAGCAAGAAAACCTAATTTTGTCTTTTACTGGTAGTACCCGTTTTCTCCTGTGGCGCTAGATTCCAAAACTGTGAAAATCGAAGCAGTTATTGACAGTGGGGCAGGAGTTAACTTGATTGATGGACAGTTTGTTCGCATTCACGGGTTGACTACTAATGCATTAGAGAAAAGTATTTCTGTCTTTGCAATTGACTCAGCACTAGAGTTGAGTGAACACCTGGATGTTCGGGTTCGAGAAGTTCGGCCGAACTTCCCGGAAATGTTCGGGTTCGGAATCCGAACCCGACCCGAACTTCGTCCCAAACCAAAACCCCATTGAAGTCAATGGGGACCCAAACCTTTCGGCACTAAAAATGCTGTAAAACAGCCCAGGAAAGAGCTAGAGGGCTGCAAAAGGCAGCAACATGTAGGTAAATCCCCTGCAAACAAATGTGGATAGGGAAATGAATAAAAATGAAAAATAAAATAAATAAAAATTAACCAATATCAATTGGAGAGAGGTCCCATAGCAGAGAATCTGGCTTCACGTCAGCAGAGAATCAGTCACTTTATGCCATAGCAGAGAATCTGGCTTCACGTCACCCACCACTGTAACAGTCCATTGTCATATATTTAGGCCCCAGCACCCAGGCAGAGGAGAGAGGTCCCGTAACAGAGAATCTGGCTTCATGTCAGCAGAGAATCAGTCTGCATGTCCTAGCAGAGAATCATGCTTTACGTCACACAACACTGGAACAGTCCATTGTCAGATATTTAGGCCCAGGCACCCAGACAGAGGAGAGAGGTCCCATAACAGAGATTCAGGCTTCATGTCAGCAGAGAATCAGTCTGCATGTCATAGCAGAGAATCATGCTTTATGTCAACCAACACTGGAACAGTCTATTGTCAGATATTTACGCCCAGGCACCCAGGCAGAGGAGAGAGGTCCCGTAACAGATAATCTGGCTTCAAGTCAGCAGAGAATCAGTCTTCATGTCATAGCAGAGAATCAGGCTTCACGTCACCCACCACTGGAACAGGCCACTGTCAGATATTTCTAGGCCCCGACACCCAGACAGAGGAGAGAAATCCCATAACAGAGATTCAGGCTTCATGTCAGCAGAGAATCAGTCTTCATGTCATAGCAGAGAATCAGGCTTCACGTCACCCACCACTGGAACAGGCCACTGTCACATATTTAGGCCCAGGCACCCAGGTAGAGGAGAGAGGTCCCATAACAGAGATTCAGGCTTCATGTCAGTAGAGAATCAGTCTTCATGTCATAGCAGAGAATCAGGCTTCATGTCACCCACCACTGGAACAGGCCACTGTCAGATATTTTTAGGCCCCGGCACCCAGACAGAGGAGAGGTTCATTCAACTTTGGGTTGCCCCGCAATATAATGGTAAAATGAAAATAAAAATAGGATTGAATGATGAAGTGCCCTGGAGTACAAAAATATATTGTTAAGGGGAGATAGTTAATGTATAATCTGCACAAGGGATGGACAGGTCCTGTGGGATCCATGCCTGGTTCATTTTTATGAACGTCAGCTTGTCCACATTGGCTGTAGACAGGCGGCTGTGTTTGTCTGTAATGACGCCCCCTGCCGTGCTGAATACACGTTCAGACAAAACGCTGGCCGCCGGGCAGGCCAGCACCTCCAAGGCATAAAAGGCTAGCTCTGGCCACGTGGACAATTTGGAGTCCCAGAAGTTGAATGGGGCCGAACCATCAGTCAGTACGTGGAGGGGTGTGCACAGGTACTGTTCCACCATGTTATTGAAATGTTGCCTCCTGCTAACACGTTCCGTATCAGGTGGTGGTGCAGTTAGCTGTGGCGTGGTGACAAAACTTTTCCACATCTCTGCCATGCTAACCCTGCCCTCAGAGGAGCTGGCCGTGACACAGCTGCGTTGGCGACCTCTTGCTCCTCCTCTGCCTTCGCCTTGGGCTTCCACTTGTTCCGCTGTGACATTTGGGAATGCTCTCAGTAGCGCGTCTACCAACGTGCGCTTGTACTCGCGCATCTTACTATCACGCTCCAGTGCATGAAGTAAGGTGGGCACATTGTCTTTGTACCGTGGATCCAGCAGGATGGCAACCCAGTATTCCGCACACGTTAAAATGTGGGCAACTCTGCTGTCGTTGCGCAGGCACTGCAGCATGTAGTCGCTCATGTGTGCCAGGCTGCCCAGAGGTAAGGACAAGCTGTCCTCTATGGGAGGCGTATCATCATCGTCCTGCGTTTCCCCCCAGCCACGCACCAGTGATGGGCCCGAGCTGCGTTGGGTGCCAGCCCGCTGTGAACCTGCTTCATCCTCATCCTCCTCCACCTCCTCCTCATCCTCGTCCTCCTCGTCCTCCAGTAGTGGGCCCTGTCTGGCCACATTTGTACCTGGCCTCTGCTGTTGCAAAAAACCTCCCTCTGAGTCACTTCGAAGAGACTGGCCTGAAAGTGCTAAAAATGACCCCTCTTCCTCCTCCTGGGCCACCCCCTCTTCCATCATCGCCCTAAGTGTTTTCTCAAGGAGACATAGAAGTGGTATTGTAACGCTGATAACAGCGTCATCGCCACTGGCCATGTTGGTGGAGTACTCGAAACAGCGCAACAGGGCACACAGGTCTCGCATGGAAGCCCAGTCATTGGTGGTGAAGTGGTGCTGTTCCGCAGTGCGACTGACCCGTGCGTGCTGCAGCTGAAACTCCACTATGGCCTGCTGCTGCTCGCACAGTCTGTCCAGCATGTGCAAGGTGGAGTTCCACCTGGTGGGCACGTCGCATATGAGGCGGTGAGCGGGAAGGCCGAAGTTACGCTGTAGCGCAGACAGGCGAGCAGCGGCAGGATGTGAACGCCGGAAGCGCGAACAGACGGCCCGCACTTTATGCAGCAGCTCTGACATGTCGGGGTAGTTGTGAATGAACTTCTGCACCACCAAATTCAGCACATGCGCCAGGCAAGGGATGTGCGTCAAACCGGCTAGTCCCAGAGCTGCAACGAGATTTCGCCTATTATCGCACACCACCAGGCCGGGCTTGATGCTCACCGGCAGCAACCACTCGTCGGTCTGTTGTTCTATACCCCCCACAACTCCTGTGCGGTGTGGGGCCTGTCCCCTAAACATATGAGTTTCAGAACGGCCTGCTGACGTTTACCCCGGGCTTTGCTGAAGTTGGTGGTGAAGGTGTGTGGCTGACTGGATGAGCAGGTGGAAGAAGAGGAGGAGGAAGCTGAGTAGGAGGAGGAGGAGACAGGAGGCAAAAAATGTTGCCCTGCGATCCTTGGCGGTGGAAGGACGTGCACCAAACAGCTCTCTGCCTGGGGCCCAGCCGCCACTACATTTACCCAGTGTGCAGTTAGGGAGATATAGCGTCCCTGGCCGTGCTTACTGGTCCACGTATCTGTGGTTAGGTGGACCTTGCCACAGATGGCGTTGCACAGTGCACACTTGATTTTATCGGATACTTGGTTGTGCAGGGAAGGCACGGCTCTCTTGGAGAAGTAGTGGCGGCTGGGAACAACATACTGTGGGACAGCAAGCGACATGAGCTGTTTGAAGCTGTCTGTGTCCACCAGCCTAAATGACAGCATTTCATAGGTCAGTAGTTTAGAAATGCTGGCATTCAGGGCCAGGGATTGAGGGTGGCTAGGTGGGAATTTACGCTTTCTCTCAAATGTTTGTGAGATGGAGAGCTGAACGCTGCCGTGTGACATGGTTGAGATGCTTGGTGATGCAGGTGGTGGTGTTGGTGGTACATCCAATGTTTGCTGGGCGGCAGGTGCCAACGTTCCTCCAGAGGCGGAGGAAGAGGCCGAGGCGGCGGCAGCAGCAGAAGAGGCCGAGGCGGCAGCAGCAGAGGAGGTAGCAGGGGGAGCCTGAGTGACTTCCTTGTTTTTAAGGTGTTTACTCCACTGCAGTTCATGCTTTGCATGCAGGTGCCTGGTCATGCAGGTTGTGCTAAGGTTCAGAACGTTAATGCCTCGCTTCAGGCTCTGATGGCACAGCGTGCAAACCACTCGGGTCTTGTCGTCAGCACATTGTTTGAAGAAGTGCCATGCCAGGGAACTCCTTGAAGCTGCCTTTGGGGTGCTCGGTCCCAGATGGCGGCGGTCAGTAGCAGGCGGAGTCTCTTGGCGGCGGGTGTTCTGCTTTTGCCCACTGCTCCCTCTTTGTCTTTTGCTAAGCTGTTGGCTCGGTCTCACCACTGCCTCTTCCTCCGAACTGTGAAAGTCAGTGGCACGGCCTTCATTCCATGTGGGTCTAGGACCTCATCGTCCCCTGAATCGTCTTCCACCCAGTCTTGATCCCTGACCTCCTGTTCAGTCTGCACACTGCAAAAAGACGCAGCAGTTGGCACCTGTGTTTCGTCATCATCAGAGACGTGCTGAGGTGGTATTCCCATGTCCTCATCATCAGGAAACATAAGTGATTGTGCGTTAGTGCATTCTATCTCTTCCACCCCTGGGGAAGGGCTAGGTGGATGCCCTTGGGAAACCCTGCCAGCAGAGTCTTCAAACAGCATAAGAGACTGCTGCATAACTTGAGGCTCAGACAGTTTCCCTGATATGCATGGGGGTGATGTGACAGACCGATGGGCTTGGTTTTCATGCGCCATCTGTGCGCTTTCTGCAGAAGACTGGGTGGGAGATAATGTGAACGTGCTGGATCCACTGTCGGCCACCCAATTGACTAATGCCTGTACCTGCTCAGGCTTACCATCCTTAGAACGGCATTGGTCCCCACCAAATATCCCTGTAAATTCTGGCGGCTACTGGGACCTGAGGTAGTTGGTACACTAGGACGTGTGGCTGTGGCAGAACGGCCACTTCATTTCCCAGCACCAGAGGGTCCACTAACACCACCACGACCATGTCCGCGTCCGCGTCCCTTACTAGATGTTTTCCTCATTGTTACCGTTCACCACAATAAGAAAAACATTATTCGGGCCAATGTATTGAATTCAAAATCAGGCCTTTTTTTACAGACACCTAACACTATCTGGCTATCTATTTAGGTACCGTATTACACTAATACAGGCACACCAGTAATGACAGATTTAGCTGAATACAAATTTGAGGCCTATTATTTAGGCGCTGGGTGACAGGTATACGTTTACGGACAGAATTAGACTTGGATCTGCACTGTAGCGTGTGTGTGAAGTTCTTGAGAATGACCCTATTCAGCACCTTGAATCTAATCTACCCTTTTAGGGATAGATTTAAAGTAGGCCTGATACAGCAGAAACCACTAATTTTGAGAATTGCAAAATTGGGAATTGTTTTTCAACCCAGAACAAAAACTGTGCTTTGTTGGACATTAAATAACTTGACCAGCAAAACAGTAATGACAGATTTGGATGAATATAAATGTGAGGCCTATTTTTTAGGCGCTGGGTGACAGGTATACGTTTAATCACAGAATTAGACTTGGATCTGCACTGTAGCGTGTGTGTGAAGTTCTTGAGAATGACCCTATCAGCACCTTGAATCTAATCTACCCTTTTAGGGATAGATTTAAAGTAGGCCTGATACAGCAGAAACCACTAATTTTGAGAATTGCAAAATTGAAAATTGTTTTTCAACCCAGAACAAAAACTGTGCTTTGACGGACACTAAATAACTTGACCAGCTAAAACAGTAATGACAGATTTGGATGAATATAAATGTGAGGCCTATTTTTTAGGAGCTGGGTGACAGGCTCAACTTGCCCCTGATGTAGTATATGGCCAAAAAATAACCACACTATTGATGGTTAAATGCACTTTGTGACAGGCTCAACTTGCCCCTGATGTAGTATATGGCCAAAAAATAACCACACTATTGATGGTTAAATGCACTTGATGAAAGCTTCACCCTGATGTAGGATATAGCAAAAAATAACCACACTATTGATGGTTAAATGTACTTGGTGGCAGCTTGTGCTGGCGCACCACAAGCCACAAAATGGCCGCCGATCACCCCAGAAAAAAGTGACTGAAAATTGCTCTGGGCAGCCTAAAAACACTGAGCATTTGAATAGCAGCAGTTCAATGATCCACAGCTGTAGATCGATCACTGAATGAAGTCTTTCGGAGGAGTTAATCAATGCCTAATCTCGCCCTAACGTCGCAGCTGCAACCTCTCCCTACATTTGTATCAGCAGATTGACGTGCAGCGCTGCGTGACCCAAGCTTATATAGAGGCTGGGTCACATGCTGCACTGGCCAATCACAGCCATGCCAATAGTAGGCAAGGCTGTGATGGCCTCTTGGGGCAAGTAGTATGATGCTTGTTGATTGGCTGCTTTGCAGCCTTTCAAAAAGCGCCAAGAAAGCGCCGAACACCGAACTCGAACCCGGACTTTTATGAAAATGTTCTGGTTCGGGTCCGTGTCACGGACACCCCAAAATTCGGTACGAACCCGAACTATACAGTTCGGGTTCGATCATCCCTACTCAGCACCTCTCACCCAAAAATGCCTGTCACAGGTAGTGAATGACATTCATTTAAGAGTGGGTGATTTTCATCGGGAATCTATCTCCTGGTATATGTTAGAGGGTTTGCCTGCTCCGTTGGTGTTGAGTCTACCATGGTTAAGCAAACATAACCATAAGATCGACTGGCAAGTGAGACAGATTCTCGATTGGAGTGATTTCTGCATGGACAACTGTCTTAATGCATCCTTCTCTATGGTTACCACTAAAACTGTTCCCTCGTTCTTTTCTGAATATTCAGATTTGTTCTCTGAGAGTGGTGATCAGGAGCTGCCTCCGCACTGGGAGTATGACTGTCCCGTCAATACTATTCCCGGAGCTAAATTGCCCAAATCCCGGTTGTATAGTCTTTCGGAAACCGAAAGAAAGGCCATACGAGAGTATATCACCGAGAGTGGCAAAGGGACATATTAGACCATCCAGGTCCCCAGTAGCTGATGGATTTTTCTTTGTAAAGAAAAAGGATGGTACCCTGAGGTCATGTCTGGACTTCCGTGAGCACAATCGTATTACCGTCCGTGATCCTTACCCCCTTCTGTTGATTCCGGATATGTTTAGTCAGATTGTCGGTGTCAAGGTGTTCTCTAAATTGGATCTGAGGGGATGGGGGAGCATATAATTTGGTTAGAATCAAGGAGGGGGATGAGTGGAAGACCGCATTTAATACCCCTGAGGGTCATTTTGAATTTTGAATACATGGTCATGCCCCTTGGGTGAACTGATGCTCCTGCGGTTTTTCAACACTTTGTCAATGACATCTTTCAACATCTGGTGGGGAGGTTTGTAGTTGTATACATTGATCACATACTAATTTATGTGACAGACCCTCTGCCTTTTGGATTTTACCACTGTTCCCTTTTCTATATGGCTCCTGTAATGTATTTGGCTTTAAAACCTTTTTTTTCTGCCTGTGAGTGATTAAGTTAGCCCATTATGATTGATAATTGTATCACAGGCAGAGTCTATTGTGTTTTGTTAACTGTGTTGGGTAATTGTATCTGACCCTATTATCTCCCTGACCTAATTATCGCCCAGGCAGAGGGGAGGGATTGTGTGTCCTGTTTCCATTGGTCTGTGTGTTTGTCACGCAGTTCCCCATCAGGTCCAGCAGGGAGGTCCCCTTGCATGGGCACTTGCATATAAGGCCAAGTGTGGCACCAATAAAAGCAGTTCATCTTCACTCTCAATACTGAGTTCTGTCACTTATTGTGAAAAACACTATATCACAGTTTACTACCTCTTGTAAGAGCTGTTCCTGCTTCCCTCACTAAGTTCCTGCAGCACCTCTCACCATTGGGAAAAGGACGTCTCTGGTGGTGAAACCCCTCTGCTACAAAGGGGTATCGCTACATGGAGACTCATCAGGATCATGTGAGACAGGTGTTACAGATCCCAAGAGAGAATAAGTTGTATGTGAAGATGGAAAAGTGGTGTATTTGCTGTACAGGAAGTGCAATTTCTGGGTTACCTGCTCTCATCCTCAGGTTTTTGTTTGGATCCCGAGAAGCTCCATGCCATGTTGGACTTGGAGCGACCCGAAAATCTGAAAGGGCTTATGCGTTTTTTGGGGTTTACCAACTACTACCGTAAATTTATCTTGAACAATTCAACGGTGGTTAAACCTTTAGCACACATGACTAGGAAGGGTGCTGATATTTCTATCTGGTCTGATGCGGAATTACAGGCCTTTTCTGCTGTGAAAGAATGTTTCGCTTCGGCCCCTATTCTGGTGCAACCAGAGGTGTCTCAGCCATTTATTGTTGAGGTTGACGCTTCCGAGGTAGGGGTAGGATCAATCTTGTTGCAGGGTCCTTCGCCCAGTAAATGGAGCCCATGTGGATTTTTTTCTCTAAAAAACTCTTGACTGCTGAAAGGAATTATGATGTGGGGAATAGGGAATTGCTGGCCATTAAGTTGGCGTTCCAGGAATGGCGGCATTGGTTGGAAGGAGCAATTCATCCTATTACGGTAATTACGGATCACAAGAATCTGGCCTACCTGGAGTCGGCTAAGTGACTGAACCCAAGGCAGGCCAGATGGTCATTGTTTTTCACCAGATTTAACTTCATCGTCACTTACCGCCCTGGGGTTAAGAACGTTGTAGTGGATTGTGTTTGGCTACAATGTACGTTTCAACTGGAATGTTGATTGGATTTGCAATGTTATGTTTAATTACCTATGGTTCATTACTTGTAAGACAAAAAGTAATCAATCAACAAATACAATGGGCATTGTCTATGACACAATCAACAAATACAATGGGCATTACCTGTGACACAATTAACAAAATACAATGGGCTCTGCCTGTGATACAATTACCAAACACAATTAGCTTAATCACTCACAGGCAGAAAACACCTCAAAACCCCACATATCCCCATAAGTCACATTTGACCGACCGCAAGCATGGCTTTCTTGTCCAAAACAGTTCCACAGATTTAGGCTGTGCGGCCGGTCTATCTTCTCCTTCAAAGATAGTATTTGGGCCATAATCCTGAGGCAAGAGGCTGCTAAACAGGCCCCTCCAAAACCCAGTGGCAAGGTTATTTTCGCCACAAATGTCAAGCCGGATGCTTTGTCACGTAGCTTTCCTGGGTGGTGGGGGGTGTGAGTCTAATGACCCTAGTCCCATTTTATCTGAAGGGGTAGTCATATCCGCTCTTTATCCTGATCTCGAGGCCAACATGTTGGAGGCACAGGAGCATGCTCTGGACTCTTGTCCTCTTGGGAAATTTTTTGTTCCCTCCGAATTACGTCACAAGGTGTACGAGGAACATCACTGTGCTTGTTGGGCACCCTGGGAGCAGATCGACTGTCGATCTCATCTCTCGCAGATTCTGGTGGCCGCGGTTGTGTAAGTGTGCTGAGGACTATGTGTCAGCCTGTGGTACCTGTGCGCGTGCTAAAGTGACACATACTCTGCCTTCTGAATCTCTGCTTTCATTGCAAATGGGTCCAGACCTTGGACCCATTTGTCCATGGATTTTATCACAGATTTACCGAATTCTTCGGGAAAAAACGTGATTCTTTATTGCATTACCAAGTCTACCCAATGCTAAAACTCTTGCACAGGTGTTTGTCGACAACATCATTAATAGTGTTGAGCGCGAATAATCGAATAGCGAATTTTAATCGCGAATATTGGCACTTTGAGAATTCACAAATATTTAGAATATAGCACTATGTAGTCGTAAAATCAAATATTAGTTTTTTTTTTTTTTTTTTTTTAACACAGTACACATCAGGTGATCATCCCTCCCTTCTTCTAGCTTGTGGGCCAATGAGAAGGCTTTGTTACAGCTTAGCAACATCCCTAGCAACCAATAGAAAAGTTGCCTACCCCTTACTATTGCTGAAAATTTGCAATAGCGAATATATTGGAGAACTCTATCTGCATATAAAGCTATTCTAATGTTCTGCCGTGCCAACCATTTTCTGCAGTCTCGGGAAACTTATACCAGCTTTAAAAATTTAGCATAAGTGACCCACGCCTGTATTTCATGCGCATTACACGAATATTGCGTTATCGATTTTTGCAATCAAGACTATAATCTCTAATTCTCGAATATATGATGAATATTCTACAAAATATTCCTGAAATATTGCAAATTCGAATATTGCCAATGCCGCTCATCACTAATCGTGAAACTAAATGGCATTCCTTTTGATGTGGTGTCCGATAAAGGGACTTAATTTGTTTCCAGATTCTGGAAAGCGTTTTGTACTCATCTGGGTGTACAATTGTCCTTCTCTTTGGCTTTTCATCCTCAGTCGAACGGACAGACGGAGCGCACTAATCAGAATCTGGAGACCTACTTGAGATGTTTTGTTTCAGAGAATCAGGAAGAGTGGTCTTTATTTTTGTTGTGAGCGGAGTTTGCTATAAATAACCGCAGACAGGAATCCACTGATAAGTCACAGTTTTTTGGGGCATATGGGTTCCATTCATAGTGTGGTATATTTTCTGATGCTCAAAATTCCGCAATTCCTGAGGAGGAACAATTTTCCTTTTTCATTGTCTTCTATTTTGAGGAAAATCCAAAATAACCTGAAAAATATGGGCAACAGGTATAAGCGTGCGGCTGACAGGAGACGTATGAGTAGTTGGGACCTGAAAGTGAGTGATTTTGTGTGGTTGTCTACAAGAAACATTAAACTTAAGGTACCTTCTTGGAAGTTGGGCCCAAGATTTATTGGTCCATATAAGATCACTGCCATTGCTAACTCTGTAGCTTCCATCTTGAACTTCCTCTGGCTTTGAAAATCCATAGCGTATTTCATAAATCTTCACAGGATGGAGTGGTTCTACCAATCAGTAGGATAGGGTGGTGCACAATATCTATGTGTTAACTCCAACACACCAAAGGGTTAATAAAATTGTAGTAATAAAGATATGGCACTCATATAGCTGGAGGGTTGCTCAAAACAAATTCCTTTATTTAAATTCTACTGATAGATTCACAATATTAAAAGGTTATAATGTTAAAACGTCATACAAGATACGTAAATTGTACAGAAATTAAAAAACAAAAGGATAAAACATCACAAATGACGGTAAGGTAAAAATTCATTTGAGGTATAAATTTAACTTATAATCATATAGGTCAGAAAGCATATAGATGCTTAATAGATTCACCACAGGAAGATATGATTATCGATAATTCACTGAAGCTGTCGATTAGATAGTCACCAAATCTTCGGTTTATACAATCGTCGATTCTTGGTACTATAATGCACTTATATACTATTCGATTTGGTTATGATTTCTTGGCTCAAATAGTTGAAAGAGTCACATTAATTCTTATGTAGCAGTTCATAGGCTTATTGAAATTTAGAAAAATCAGGAGTTTTTAGCTCTAGGTGGCGTCCCACCTATTGTTGAGCTATCTTATTCCCTTACCTCCAACCTCTGAGTGCGGCTTGTTCGTTTAATCGCCGTTCCTTCAGCGTCCCACGTGCTCGACTTCTCACTGACTCCGATCAAGCTGAAGATGGAACTGTATCGCTCCAGGAAGTTTGCGAGCATAGATTCCTGTATAGGACGAGTCTGTCACTTTAGAGGTTATTCATGAGGAGGTGAAATTGCAGATGTTCTTGCGTACGCCAAAGTGGTGGTAATGTGGGGTCCAGATTCCTGGTTTAGTGGGAGACCAGGTTACCACTGAGGAAGAAGTCAGCACCTTTTGAGACTTCGAAACGCATCTGGTAGGAATCTGAGATAAAAGCCATAAAGGAACTACAAATGAAAGAAAAAAATAGTGATTAGACCAGCCGATAAAGGAGGGGCCATTGTAATTTGGGGTAATTTGGGGTCTAAAACAATTGGAGGATGAGACCACATATATGAAATTAAAAATTGATCCAACTAAGGTCTATCAAGAGGAGCTGAAACAATTATGTGAAAGAGGAATCTCCAAAAATATACTAAATAGACAAGAATATGAATTTATATGTGATACACAAGCAAGAATGCCTGTCTTTTACTGTCTGCCGAAGATACATAAGAACCCTACACAACCACCCGGTCGACCTATAGTATCCGGGATAGGTTCAATTACAAGCAATTTGTCAAAATATATTGACACCCATCTTCAGCCTACAGTAAAAAGTATGAAAACTTACATCCGAGACACGACACAAGTTATTGATATTCTAGAAAGATTCAAATTTAACCCCGAATGGACAATGTGCACATTGGATGTGCGGTCATTGTATACAATCATTGACCATCAACAAGGGACAGAAGCTATGAGGGATCAACTAATAATGGAAGGTAGACTCAAAAAAGAACAATTAAGCTTCCTGGAGGAAAGTGTAAACTTCATTTTGTCCCATAACTATTTTTGTTTTGGATCAAATTTCTTTGTGAAAAAATGCGGTACTGCCATGGGCACCAGGTTCGCCCCCAGCTATGCAAACCTCTTCATGGCCGACTGGGAGGAGAGGTCTGTTTTGCCCCGACTGGGGATGGACCTGGTGCTATGGTACAGGTATATTGATGATATTATTTTAGTATGGAACGGGGATGCAGGCTCTTTAACCTCCTTCATAGATATGCTGAATGGTAATGACAGAAACATACACCTCTCATCCAAAATATACGATGGAAACATTGAATTCTTGGATTTGAATATCCGAATTGCAGGTGAGAAAGTTATCTGCAATACCTTTCTGAAGGACGTTGCCAAAAACAGCCTGATCCCCTACACTAGTGGCCATCTACCTAGATGGCTGCTAAATATACCGTATGGACAATTCCGACGCATAAAACGGAATTGCACTAAAGATGAACAATTTGAAGAGGAAGCCTGAAAAATGAAAGAACAATTTGCGACTAGAGAATACCCTGAAACCTTAGTAGACTCATCTTTGAGTAAAATACGAGAATTAGACAGAAAATCCTTTTTCAATACAATACAACCTAGAAAGAAAAATAAAGATGAGGGGATTATAAGAATGATCTTACCCTTCAATGCCCAGTATCGCAAAATCCAACATATAATAAAAAACACTGGCACTTTCTGAAGGGAGATAGGCTGATAGGTTCATTGATTCCGACTATACCACACATTGTATACAACAAAGCCCCCAACTCAGGCTTAAAGTTAGCTCCGACAACAAAAAGAAAGAAAACTAACAAATTTACGATACAAACAATGTTAAATATAAAAGGCTTTTATAGATGCGGCACCTGTATTAATTGCCGATCTACATGTTTTCCAAGGAAAACACACGAAATAGTATCCCCGGTCAATCAATTTAGACACAAAATAAAAGAATATCTTACTTGTAGTACTACGAGTGTTATCTATATAATAAGTTGCCCGTGTAATAAAATTTATGTGGGAAGGACAAAACGGATGCTAAAGACAAGGATTGCAGAACACCTCAACAACATTAGGAAAGGCCATATGGATCACCCACTCTCAAAACACTTTAAGGAATACCATGACCAACAAACAAAGAATTTGAACTTTGTAGCGATAGAGAAGGTTGAAATGAATTGGAGAGGAGGGAACCATGTGGAAAAAATGTCCAGAACAGAATCAAGGTGGATTTTCGAACTGGACACCCTTATCCCACACGGCTTAAATGCTGAATTAGAAATCTTTGTTTTTTTATAGACAATGAAGGCTTTGGGGTGGTTGCCTTCCACCGATGCATGGTCGGATGTTACGTACGTCCGACCGTGCCTTTGTGGAAGGCACGCACTCTTATTTAACCACAATCTCATATTCATCAATTCTGACACAAGTCCCCCATTCTGACACAAGTCCCCCTTTGTATTATCTACTGTTAATTATGTATGAAAATGTTTAAGTGCATGATTTTAATCTTTTATGCATTAATTTTACATTCATTTATACATTTTAGTTTATATGTATCTGAATCCCACTGGTATAAACATACTAGTGGGATTTAAGCAAAAATGATGATATAATTTAATAAAGAATGCAAATAACACCAAATCCTTTATCCACAAGATTAAGGGTAATTTTTCAGCAGCATTTGTGAAAAAAACGCATCGGTAGATAAAGAACGCATGAAAACCGCATTACTACCGCACCTGCGTTTTTTTCATAAATAGCAAGATCTTGATATAATATATATATATATATATATGAAACTTAGAGGTTATATTTCAATTAATTTCACTTTATTATCAACTTTATTGTATCACCATAATCCGGGCCAGATCTTTGTTACTATGAGACCTGAACTCTGATCCAAGACTTGATTTAGTACCATCTGGGTTCAATTAAGAAAGAGGATATAAAAAGGTGGTTTAGTGGGAGACCAGGTTACCACTGAGGAAGAAGTCAGCACCTTTTGAGACTTCGAAACGCGTCTGGGAGGAATCTGGACCCCACATTACCACCACTTTGGCGTACACAAGAACATCTGAAATTTCACCTCCTCATGAATAACCTCTAAAGTGACAGACTCGTCCTATACAAGAATCTATGCTCGCAAACTTCCTGGAGCGATACAGTTCCATCTTCAGCTTGATCGGAGCCAGTGAGAAGTCGAGCACGTGGGACGCTGAAGGAACGGCGATTAAACGAACAAGCCGCACTCAGAGGTTGGAGGTAAGGGAATAAGATAGCTCAACAATAGGTGGGACGCCACCTAGAGCTAAAAACTCCCGATTTTAAAAATTTTTGATAAGCCTATGAACTGCTACATAAGAATTAATGTGACTCTTTCAACTATTTAAGCCAAGAAATCATAACCAAATCGAATAGTATATAAGTGCATTATAGTACCAAGAATCGACGATTATATAAACCGAAGATTTGGTGACTATCTAATCGAGAGCTTCAGTGAATTATCGATAATCAGATCTTCTTGTGGTGAATCTATTAAGCACCTATATGCTGTCTGACCTATATGATTATAGGTTAAATTTATACCTCAAGTGAATTTTTACCTTACCGTCATTTGTGATGTTTTATCCTTTTGTTATTTAATTTCTGTACAATTTACGTATCTTGTATGACGTTTTAACATTATAACCTTTTAATATTGTGAATCTATCAGTAGAATTTAAATAAAGGAATTAGTTTTGAGCAACCCTCCAGCTATATGCGTGCCGTATTTCATAAATCGTTGTTAAAGAAATGTGAGCCGTCCTCAACCTGTTGAGCCATCCTCCTTACCTCCCGCTCCTGTCATGGTGGACGGCAATTTAGAATTTCAGAGCAGCAGGTTTGTGGACTCCCGAGTTCTCCGGAGATACCTCCAGTATCTTGTTCATTGGAGAGGGTACCGACCAGAGGAGAGGATGTGGGTTCCAGCGACCGATGTTAATGCTAGTCGTCTGGTGAAAGCATTCCACAGAGCTCATCCTGATAAGGTTGGTCCTGGGTGCACGGAGGTCACCCATAGAAGTTACTGGTGTTAGAAGGTCTGAAAGACTGACTGCACATGAGTGATCTGACAGCCTCTTTTGGTTTCACTTTGTCTGTGTGTTGCTGGTATGTCCACACCTCCTGTTCAGGTGTGGATCATGTGACCTTTGCCTCTCCCTATTTAGTCTGACTTTACCCGTCACTTCTTGCTCTGGATAGCTTCATTTGGTTTTGGAAGAGCTGGAGTGTAGTTCTTGTTGAAGTCCTGTTCTTCAATCATCCTCAGAAGTTAAGTGTTCCGCTTATTGTGTTTTGTATTCCCCCCCCCAGTTGTTTACTAGCCCTCAGCGAGATGCTGATTCCTTCACCAGGGAAGGAACGGGTTGTCTCTGCCCTGTCAGTAAATTTAGTGCATCCGAGGGTTACCAGGGTTTTCCAGGTTCCTGTGTATGGGCAAGAGGTTCCCATATGGATAGGAGTTAGGGCCAGGAGCAGGGTTTTATAGGTGGTGACCAGTGATGGCCAGCTTGCCGTTTTCGCCCGCGAACACATGCGGGCTGCCATCTTAACTCACAAGTCTGGCGATGCACAGGTAAGCCCTTACCTGTGCCTCTGCTGCGAGCCGGTCTGAAACAAATGCGGTCACCGGGAGCAGGCAGTTCCAAGAACAGCCCGATGAAGGCCCCCGGCGGCTGTTCTCGGGACTGCCTGCTCCCGGTGACCGCATTTGATTTCAGAACTGCTCGCGGCACAGGCACAGCCCATTATATGTCTGTTTATTATGTTCCATCTACAGTACAGACCAAAAGTTTGGACATCCCTTCTCATTCAAAGAGTTTTCTTTATTTTCATGACTATAAAAATTGTAGATCCACACTGAAGGCATCAAAACTATGAATTAACACATGTGGAATTATATACATAACAAACAATTATGAAACAACTGAAAATATGTTATATTCTAGGTTCTTCAAAGTAGCCACCTTTTGCTTTGATTACTGCTTTGCACACTCTTGGAATTCTCTTGATGAGCTTCAAGAGGTAGTCCCCTGAAATGGTTTTCACTTCACAGGTGTGCCCTGTCAGGTTTAATAAGTGGGATTTCTTGCCTTATAAATGGGGTTGGGACCATCATTACTTTAAGAAATGAAGGTCAGTCAGTCAGCCGAAAAATTGGGAAAACTTTGAAAGTAAGGGCTATTTGACCATGAAGGAGAGTGATGGGGTGCTGCGCCAGATGACCTGGCCTCCACAGTCACCGGACCTGAACCCAATCGAGATGGTTTGGGGTGAGCTGGACCGCAGAGTGAAGGCAAAAGGGCCAACAAGTGCTAAGCATCTCTGGGAACTCCTTCAAGAGTGTTGGAAGACCATTTCAGGGGACTACCTCTTGAATCTCATCAAGAGAATGCCAAGAGTGTACAAAGCAGTAATCAAAGCAAAAGGTGGCTACTTTGAAGAATCTAGAATATGCCATATTTTCTGTTGTTTCACACTTGTTTGTTATGTATATAATTCCACATGTGTTAATTCATAGTTTTGATGCCTTCATAGTCATGAAAATAAAGAAAACTCTTTGAATGAGAAGGTGTGTCCAAACTTTTGGTCTGTACTGTATGTGCAAATGCTAATATGTCCATTTATACTACAACAACTAGGAGATTGTGGCCGTGTATAATCCATCTCTCTCCATTTCGCATGTAGAGTTCTCTACAGGTTACACTTATGTTTATTTTTTTTGTTATTCACATTTTGTATACTGTATGCCTTATTCACATGATGCGTTTCCTCACACCTTGTGCTTGTGCTTGCTTTCTTGATATGGAAAGGCATTTAGCCATAGTGATATGCACAGTCGAAGCGCAGGGTAGTGCGGAGCGCATCGTGTGGGGCTATTTTAACTAATGTGTTCACTGAGAATGATACCACAGGTGTGAGTCTCTGGGCTGATTAAGTTATGACGTCCTGTTACCACCACCCACTAGATGGGGGAGGGTACATGGGTCTTTAAATTTTTCAAACCCTCAGACCACATTGTTACGATTAAGGAGAAGGTCTCCAAAATGCGTAAACAACTGCTTGTTTGTGATACTGTCCGCATATCTATGTTGTGATTCAATAAAGAGGAAGATTTTATGGGAAGAAAATATAGTGCCGGAATCGTCTTTTCCATTTCACTTTGCCTACATATCCAGGAACTTGCTGGTCTGATTCCGGGCACACGGGATATCACATGCCGAACAGGTGAGCTGGACAAACAATTCTTATATGCCTTTTCAAGACTGCTTCCGTGCTACAACGGCTTCCCGTTGAAATATACCCTGAAAATTCTACTTATTTCAATACTGTGGACTGTTCACATTACTTGCATACCTGTTGCAAAATGGCTTTCATGGCTGCATCTGACTGTTGATCTAAGGCAGACACAGATTTGTCTGCAAGACGGGATTGGAATCTAAAAACCAAAATGACGGACTTAGAAAAATTAATGTCGCAAGAAACCCGCGTATGGTGGGACTATACGACACTTGTTAAATATACGGAGAAATTGATGATCCCACGTGGACTAAGGATCAAAAAAATACCGACCACCATATTTTCAGATTCCTTTGTTACCAAATGGAACAGCATTTTGTCTCATTGTTCATTGGAACTTATGGCACTTTTCATTGATTGTGAAAATGAGAAACTACAATCATTACAATCTGAGATCCAGGAGTGCAAAGATAGTCTAACCAAATATGAGGGAGAAGCTGATTATACTGAGATGGAGCAAAAAATTATGATATCAGTTAAACAACTGGAAGATAAAATCATGAGCACCAAACATTCAAAATTTCAACGAGACCTCCATGACTATGCACGGAACCAGGTGCATGAATGGGGTAGGAGGGAGAACCTTTGCTCCACCCCAAAGTCCATATTAAAGCACCACAGTAAACATCAACGAAAAACGCAGAGAACTGCAAGAGTCAGCTTCTCGTCTGAATTGGACTCTACAGAATACACAGAAGTTTCACAAGCCTCACAGGATGATATTAGCCTGCCTGCAAGTGAACGTGAGAATATCACAGTAAAGCCGTCTTATTATAAAAGAAATAAAAATAAAAATAATAAGAGATCAACTGATGGCAAACTATCAAAAAACGAAGAAAACGTGCAGGACGCAAACATAGAAAAAACATATGCAATGTCCACTCGTACACACAATAAATAAGAAATGGAGAGTCATATAATAAGGACTTAGATGTCTTGAACTTGTCCAAAGTAAAATTGACAGAAAAAAAAATGCAAGTGTTATCTTTAGGTTTGAACTTTGCACCGTCAGCTGACTTTGATTTATTTACTACCATTTTGGACGTTAACAAATTTATTAGACATCTTACAGTCTCAAGACATTTCTATGACATACCTGATGTAGTGGATCATATACCTAATATAGAAAGCAGAGCAAATGATAATATGTATACTGGTCTTTTATTTAATGAACAGCTGTCTCTCCTTTACCTTTCAGATCTCCATGCGGAATAGGGTGGGGTAGAACCAATGGAGAAAGGAAAGGGTTTTAAAACAAATAACCCACACATTCATCCCCTAATCTCTAGAACCACTAGCATGGATACCTTTCAGGAGATATTTGAAAAAGAATTAACAGGGTTACATAGGAATACTAAGTCAGGGGTACAATTTAATAATATTTCTGGTTCCCAAAAACAGGCCCTGGTGGAATTAGAATCCATGACAGAAGTGGTCATCAAGATAGCAGATAAAGGGGGATCCATCGTTGTACTTGACAGGAGCGTGTATGAAGAACAGGTAGGGGAAATTCTATGTGATGCCTCCACATAGAAAGCTTGATAAAAACCCACTTGTAGAATATAAATGTGAGTATAACCAACTTATTCAAAAAGGATTAACCCTGTTTTTTTTAATGACACACAACATCGCTTTCTCTGTGTGAATGCACCCATAACCCCTATCATGCACGCCTTGCCCAAGGTTCACAAAGGGTTGGTTCCCCCTCCTCGGCGCCCCATTATTTTGGGCATTGGGTCCCTAACTGATTGCATGGGCAATTGGCTAGACAATATATTGCAGCTTAAGGTAAAAAGAATACCAGGGTATCTCAAAGATACAGGAGATGTGTTGTGTGCTATGTACAATTTTGTTTGGAATCCACAATACAAGTGGGTAACTGCTGATGTTGAAGCTTTATATCCATCGATCCCCCACAGAGTGGCCCTTATGGCTTTAGAATTCCACCTCCACAAATATACCAGCCATGCAGATGATTTCATTGATGATGTCTGTGAAATCACATCTTTTCTACTCACACATAATTATTGTATGTTCAACAACAAGTACTATTTGCAGATACGAGGTGTGTCAATGGGGGCGAAATTTTCACCCTCATTGGCAAACCTCACTATGGCATACTGGGAGGAGAGATACAGTGCAGGTTGTCCTTTCGGTCAGTGTTTTGTGTGGTACGGCAGATACATCGATGACCTGCTTATTGTATGGGACGCCAATGTGTCTGCCGTACCGTATTTCAGGCACTATCTGAATGACAACATGTATAATCTATGTTTTACCTGCACTGTGGAGGTGGAGTCTATTATTTTCCTGGATTTGAAATTGACTGGTGTTCCAGATGAAGTAATATATACGGAGACCTATAGGAAAAAAACAGCAGGAAATTCCATATTACATGCTAACAGCCTTCATCCAGCGCATGTGATAAGGGCCATACCTGTGGGGGAATTCATGTGCGCACGCATAAACTGTAGCACAAAAGTAGCTTTTCAAAAGGAATTTGAAGGAATTAAAATGAGATAAAAAATCTGGGGATATCCAAGATGGATGTTAGAAAGAGGGATCAATATTGTATCAAATAAATCCAGATGCGATTTGTTCTTTGGATCCAAAAAATCCCTGAACAAAATTGCAGATCAAAAAGTCAGTGAATATATGAAAGTATCCAATCAAACCAGCAAGAAAGCCATGTTCATGGATAATATGCAAGTAAGGGACAAATGTAAACGGGAAACAGAAGAGAAGGATTCACCAACATTGGTCCTGACATATAGCTGGCAGTTAAATAAAATACGAAGCATTGTACAGAGGTGTCTGCCTATTTTATTTGATGACAATATTCTGTACAATGCTTTAAAATATGGCTGAAAAATAGTATCCAGAAAAGCATTAACTATGGCAAGTTCCCTCTCCCCTTCCTTATACAGGGCCAACAAAGACCAAAAATCACAGAGCATGTGGATCAAATATAAAGGATTTACGAAATGTGGCAGTCATCCGTGTAAAACATGCAATTATGTATCAGTCAAAAAAAGTTTTCAAAATGCTGACCATTCTACAACCTTCCCCATAAAAACATATATCAATTGCAATAGCACGGGGGTGGTCTATGTTATCCAATGTGTGGAGTGTGACTTGAGGTATGTTGGCAGCACCATACGTAAGTTCAAAAACAGAATATTGGAACATTTGAACTATATTTCAAATCCATCCATTCTCAATATATCTGGTGCTGCAAAACACTTCATCCAAACACACGATCGTGGCACGGGATCCCTCCGTGCATTTGCAATTGAGAAGGTAACGGTGCCAGCTAGGGGGGGGGGGGGGGACCATCAAAAGAAAATACTCTTGAGAGAGGTTTTTTGGATTTTCCTATTAAATAAGAGGGTGCAAACGGGTCTCAATCAAAAGAAAGAACTGATGTAAATTTACCGGTAATCACTTATATGTATTTGATCCTTCAGATGCTCTCGGACGAGAAATATCTCATCATATGTTTGTCCATTATATGTCTGTTTATTATGTTCCATCTATGTGCAATTGCTAATATGTCCATTTATACTACAACAACTAGGAGATTGTGGCCGTGTGATTGGATGGACAGTCCAAGCGCAGGGTAGTGCGGAGCGCATCGTGTGGGGCTATTTTAACTAATGTGTTCACTGAGAATGATACCACAGGTGTGAGTCTCTGGGCTGATTAAGTTATGACGTCCTGTTACCACCACCCACTAGATGGGGGAGGGTACATGGGTCTTTAAATTTTTTAAACCCTCAGACCACATTGTTACGACTAAGGAGAAGGTCTCCGAAACGCGTAAACAACTGCTTGTTTGTGATACTGTTCGCATATCTATGTTGTGATTCAAAAAAGAGGAAGATTTTGTGGGAAGAAAATATATTGCCGGAATCGTCTTTTCCATTTCACTTTGCCTACATATCCAGGAACTTGCTGGTCTGATTCTGCTCAGACGGGATATCACATGCCAAACAGGTGAGCTGGACAAACAATTTTTACAGGTAATGGCTTACCTGTGCATCGCCGGACTTGTGAGTTAAGATGGCAGCCCGCATGTATTTGCGGGTGAACACGGCGAACTGGCCATCACTGGTGGTGACTAGAGTTGAGCGAACACCTGGATGTTCGGGTTCGAGAAGTTCGGCCGAACTTCCCGGAAATGTTCGGGTTCGGGAACCGAATCCGACCCGAACTTCGTCCCGAACCCGAACCCCATTGAAGTCAATGGGGACCCGAACTTTTGAGCACTAAAAAGGCTGTAAAACAGCCCAGGAAAGAGCTAGAGGGCTGCAAAAGGCAGCAACATGTAGGTAAATCCCCTGCAAACAAATGTGGAATAGGGAAATGAATTAAAATAAAAATAAAATAAATAAAAATTAACCAATATCAATTGGACAGAGGTCCCATAGCAGAGAATCTGGCTTCACGTCAGCAGAGAATCAGTCTCTTCATGCCATAGCAAAGAATCTGGCTTCATGTCAGCAGAGAATCAGTCTCTTCATGCCATAGCAGAGAATCTGGCTTCATGTCAGCGCAGAATCAGTCTTCATGTCATAGCAGAGAATCAGGCTTCACGTCACCCACCACTGGAACAGGCCACTGTCACATATTTAGGCCCCGGCACCCAGACAGAGGAGAGAGGTCCCGTAACAGAGAATCTGGCCTTATGTCAGCGCAGAATCAGTCTTCATGTCATAGCAGAGAATCAGGCTTCACGTCACCCACCACTGGAACAGGCCACTGTCACATATTTAGGCCCAGGCACCCAGGCAGAGGAGAGAGGTCCCGTAACAGAGAATCTGGCCTTATGTCAGCACAGAATCTGTCTTCATGTCATAGCAGAGAATCAGACTTCACGTCACCCACCACTGGAACAGGCCACTGTCACATATTTAGGCCCCGGCACCCAGACAGAGGAGAGAGGTCCCGTAACAGAGAATCTGGCCTTATGTCAGCACAGAATCAGTCTTCATGTCATAGCAGAGAATCAGGCTTCACGTCACCCACCACTGGAACAGGCCACTGTCACACATTTAGGCCCCGGCACCCAGACAGAGGAGAGAGGTCCCGTAACAGAGAATCTGGCCTTATGTCAGCGCAGAATCAGTCTTCATGTCATAGCAGAGAATCAGGCTTCACGTCACCCACCACTGGAACAGGCCACTGTCACATATTTAGGCCCAGGCACCCAGGCAGAGGAGAGAGGTCGCGTAACAGAGAATCTGGCTTCATGTCAGCACAGAATAAGTCTTCATGTCATAGCAGAGAATCAGGCTTCACGTCACCCACCACTGGAACAGGACACTGTCACACATTTAGGCCCCGGCACCCAGACAGAGGAGAGGTTCATTCAACTTTGGGTTGCCCCACAATATAATGGTAAAATGAAATTAAAAATAGTATTGAATGAGGAAGTGCCCTGGAGTACAATAATATATTGTTAAGGGGAGGTAGTTAATATCTAATCTGCACAAGGGATGGACAGGTCCTGTGGGATCCATGCCTGGTTCATTTTTATGAACGTCAGCTTGTCCACATTGGCTGTAGACAGGCGGCTGCGTTTGTCTGTAATGACGCCCCCTGCCGTGCTGAATACACGTTCAGACAAAACGCTGGCCGCCGGACAGGCCAGCACCTCCAAGGCATAAAAGGCTAGCTCTGGCTACGTGGACAATTTGGAGACCCAGAAGTTGAATGGGGCTGAACCATCAGTCAGTACGTGGAGGGGTGTGCACAGGTATTGTTCCACCATGTTAGTGAAATGTTGCCTCCTGCTAACACGTTCCGTATCAGGTGGTGGTGCACTTAGCTGTGGCATGTTGACAAAACTTTTCCACATCTCTGCCATGCTAACCCTGCCATCAGAGGAGCTGGGCGTGACACAGCTGCGTTGGCGACCTCTTGCTCCTCCTCTGCCTTCGCCTTGGGCTTCCACTGGTTCCCCTGTGACATTTGGGAATGCTCTCAGTAGCGCGTCTACAAACGTGCGCTTGTACTCGCGCATCTTCCTATCACGCTCCAGTGTAGGAAGTAAGGTGGGCACATTGTCTTTGTACCGGGGATCCAGCAGGGTGGCAACCCAGTAGTCCGCACACGTTAAAATGTGGGCAACTCTGCTGTCGTTGCGCAGGCACTGCAGCATGTAGTCGCTCATGTGTGCCAGGCTGCCCAGAGGTAAGGACAAGCTGTCCTTTGTGAGAGGCGTATCGTCATTGTCCTGTGTTTCACCCCAGCCACGCACCAGTGATGGGCCCGAGCTGCTTTGGGTGACACCCCGCTGTGAACATGCTTCATCCTCATCCTCCTCCACCTCCTCCTCATCCTCGTCCTCCTCGTCCTCCAGTAGTGGGCCCTGTCTGGCCACATTTGTACCTGGCCTCTGGTGTTGCAAAAAACCTCCCTCTGAGTCACTTCGAAGAGACTGGGCTGAAAGTGCTAAAAATGACCCCTCTTCCTCCTCTTCCTCCTGGGCCACCTCCTCTTCCATCATCGCCCTAAGTGCTTTCTCAAGGAGACATAGAAGTGGTATTGTAACGCTGATAACAGCGTCATCGCAACTGGCCATGTTGGTGGAGTACTCGAAACAACGCAACAGGGCACACAGGTCTCGCATGGAGGCCCAGTCATTGGTGGTGTAGTGTGTCTGATCCGCAGTGCGACTGACCCGTGCGTGCTGCAGCTGAAACTCCACTATGGCCTGCTGCTGCTCGCACAGTCTGTCCAGCATATGCAAGGTGGAGTTCCACCTGGTGGGCACGTCGCATATGAGGCGGTGAGCGGGAAGGCCGAAGTTACGCTGTAGCGCAGACAGGCGAGCAGCGGCAGGGTGTGAACGCCGGAAGCGCGAACAGACGGCCCGCACTTTATGCAGCAGCTCTGACATGTCGGGGTAGTTGCGAATGAACTTCTGCACCACCAAATTCAGCACATGCGCCAGGCAAGGGATGTGCGTCAGACCGGCTAGTCCCAGAGCTGCAACGAGATTTCGCCCATTATCGCACACCACCAGGCTGGGCTTGAGGCTCACCGGCAGCAACCACTCGTCGGTCTGTTGTTCTATACCCCGCCACAACTCCTGTGCGGTGTGGGGCCTGTCCCCCAAACATATGAGTTTCAGAATGGCCTGCTGACGTTTACCCCGGGCTGTGCTGAAGTTGGTGGTGAAGGTGTGTGGCTGACTGGATGAGCAGGTGGAAGAAGAGGAGGAGGAAGCTGAGTAGGAGGAGGAGGAGTCAGGAGGCAAAGAATGTTGCCCTGCGATCCTTGGCGGCGGAAGGACGTGCACCAAACAGCTCTCCGCCTGGGGCCCAGCTGCCACTACATTTACCCAGTGTGTAGTTAGGGAGATATAGCGTCCCTGGCCGTGCTTACTGGTCCACGTATCTGTGGTTAGGTGTACCTTGCCACAGATGGCGTTGCGCAGTGCACACTTGATTTTATCAGACACTTGTTTGTGCAGGGAAGGCACGGCTCTCTTGGAGAAGTAGTGGCGGCTGGGAACAACATACTGTGGGACAGCAAGTGACATGAGCTGTTTGAAGCTGTGTGTGTCCACCAGCCTAAATGACAGCATTTCATAGGCCAGTAGTTTAGAAATGCTGGCATTCAGGGCCAGGGATCGAGGGTGGCTAGGTGGGAATTTACGCTTTCTCTCAAATGTTTGTGAGATTGAGAGCTGAACGCTGCCGTGTGACATGGTTGAGATGCTTGGTGACGCAGGTGGTGGTGTTGGTGGTACATCCCATGTTTGCTGGGCGGCAGGTGCCAACGTTCCTCCAGAGGCAGAGGAAGAGGCCGAGGCGGCGGCAGCAGCAGCAGAAGAGGCCGAGGCGGCGGCAGCAGCAGAAGAGGCCGAGGCGGCAGCAGCAGAAGAGGTAGCAGGGGGAGCTTGAGTGACTTCCTTGTTTTTAAGGTGTTTACTCCACTGCAGTTCATGCTTTGCATGCAGGTGCCTGGTCATGCAGGTTGTGCTAAGGTTCAGAACGTTAATGCCTCGCTTCAGGCTCTGATGGCACAGCGTGCAAACCACTCGGGTCTTGTCGTCAGCACATTGTTTGAAGAAGTGCCATGCCAGGGAACTCCTTGAAGCTGCCTTTGGGGTGCTCGGTCCCAGATGGCGGCGGTCAGTAGCAGGCGGAGTCTCTTGGCGGCGGGTGTTCTGATTTTGCCCACTGCTCCCTCCTATGCTACGCTGTTGGCTCGGTCTCACCACTGCCTCTTCCTCCGAACTGTGAAAGTCAGTGGCACGACCTTCATTCCATGTGGGGTCTAGAACCTCATCGTCCCCTGCATCGTCTTCCACCCAGTCTTGATCCCTGACCTCCTGTTCAGTCTGCACACTGCAGAAAGACGCAGCAGTTGGCACCTGTGTTTCGTCATCATCAGAGACGTGCTGAGGTGGTATTCCCATGTCCTCATCATCAGGAAAAATAAGTGGTTGTGCGTTAGTGCATTCTATCTCTTCCACCCCTGGGGAAGGGCTAGGTGGATGCCCTTGGGAAACCCTGGCAGCAGAGTCTTCAAACAGCATAGGAGACTGCTGCATAACTTGAGGCTCAGACAGTTTCCCTGATATGCATGGGGGTGATGTGAAAACCGATGGGCTTGGTTTTCATGCGCCATCTGTGCGCTTTCTGCAGAAGACTGGGTGGGAGATAATGTGAACGTGCTGGATCCACTGTCGGCCACCCAATTGACTAATGCCTGTACCTGCTCAGGCCTTACCATCCTTAGAACGGCATTGGGCCCCACCAAATATCGCTGTAAATTCTGCTGGCTACTGGGACCTGAGATAGTTGGTTCACTAGGACGTGTGGCTGTGGCAGAACGGCCACGTCCTCTCCCAGCACCAGTGGGTCCACTAACACCACCACGACCATGTCCACGTCCGCGTCCCTTATTAGATGTTTTCCTCATTGTTCCCGTTCAACACAATTTTGAGAATGGCAAATTTGGGAATAGTTTTTCAACCCAGAACAAAAAGTGTGCTTTTACGGTCACTACAAATAACTTGACCAGCTAAAACAGTACAGATTTGGTTGAATAGAAATGTGAGGCCTGTTTTTTTTTGCGCTGTGTGACAGGTATAGGTTTAATCACAGAATCAGACTTCTATCTGCACGGTAGCGTGTGTCTTAGGTTTTTCTGAATGACACTATCAGCACCTTCAATGTAAGATATCCTTTTTGGGATAGATTTCAAGTAGTCCTCATAAGGCAGAAACTAGTTATTTTGAGAATGGCAAATTTGGGAATAGTTTTTCAACCCAGAACAAAAAATGTGCTTTTACGGTCACTACAAATAACTTGACCAGCTAAAACAGTACAGATTTGGTTGAATAGAAATGTGAGGCCTGTTTTTTTTTTTGCGCTGTGTGACAGGTATAGGTTTAATCACAGAATTAGACTTCTATCTGCACGGTAGCGTGTGTCTTAGGTTTTTCTGAATGACACTATCAGCACCTTCAATGTAAGATATCCTTTTTGGGATAGATTTCAAGTAGGCCTCATATAGCAGAAACTAGTTATTTTGAGAATGGCAAATTTGGGAATAGTTTTTCAACCCAGAACAAAAAGTGTGCTTTTACGGTCACTACAAATAACTTGACCAGCTAAAACAGTACAAATTTGGTTGAATAGAAATGTCAGGTCTATTTTTTAGGCGCTGTGTGACAGGCTCAACTTGCCCCTGATGTAGTATATGGCCAAAAAATAACCACACTATTGATGGTTAAATGCACTTGGGTGACACAGGCTTAGCCTGCACCAGATGTAGTATATGGCCAAAAAATAACCAGACTGTTGATGGTTAAATGCACTTCGGTGACACAGGCTCAGCCTGCAGCTGATGTAGTATATGGCCAAAAAATAACCAGACTGTTGATGGTTAAATGCACTTCGGTGACACAGGCTCAGCCTGCAGCTGATGTAGGATATAGCACAAAATAGCCACACTATTCATGGTTAAATACACTTGGTGATAGCTTGTGCTGGCGCACCACAAGCCACAAAATGGCCGCCGATCACCCCAGAAAAAAGTGATCTAAAAACGCTCTGGGCAGCCTCAAAAAAGTGAGCAAGTCGATATTAGCACTTCAATGATCCACAGCTGCAGATTGATCACAGAATGAAGTCTTTTGGAGGAGTTAATCTGCCTAATCTCGCCCTAACGTCGCAGCTGCAACTTCTCCCTATGCTTGAATCAGCAGAGTGACGTGCAGCGCTACGTGACCCAAGCTTATATAGAGGCTGGGTCACATGCTGCATTGGCCAATCACAGCCATGCCAATAGTAGGCAAGGCTGTGATGGCCTCTTGGGGCAAGTAGTATGACGCTTGTTGATTGGCTGTTTTGCAGCCTTTCAAAAAGCGCCAAGAAAGCGCCGAACACCGAACCCGAACCCGGACTTTTACGAAAATGTTCGGGTTCGGGTCCGTGTCACGGACACCCCAAAATTCGGTACGAACCCGAACTATACAGTTCGGGTTCGCTCATCCCTAGTGGTGACCCTTTTACTTCTCTAGCGGTGAGGCTTAGTGTCTTTCCTCTTCCTTCTTGCTGTCTTTTGGTGTTCTCCCATACTGCATCCGTAACATCAGGATACATAGAATATAAATACCAGACTCCAGATCGAACTGATCATTGTCCCCTGTTGAATAAATGGGAGCGTCTGTTCTAAGATAAATATGAAGGAGATGAGATTGTTCCAGCTGCACTTGTCCCTACTGACAAATTGTGTGGCATTATTATTAATGTGATTAGTAATGTTATTATTATTAATGCGATTAGTAATGTGATTATTCTCCTTCAAAAACACCAATATAATGATGCAAGAAAGGTTAGGAATATTTCTCTCCATGTAATTTGCGTTTAATTAAACTGGTATAAAAATAGTGTTATTGCCGCAAAATGCTTTTGCTATAAATGCAACACATTTAAAAAAACAAAAAAACAAGCAATTGCTCAGTAGTAGGGATGAGCGGACCCGAACTGTATAGTTCGGGTTCGTACCGAATTTTGGGGTGTCCGTGACTCGGACCCGAACCCGAACATTTTCGTAAAAGTCTGGGTTCGGTTTCGGTGTTCGGCGCTTTCTTGGCGCTTTTTGAAAGGCTGCAAAGCAGCCAATCAACAAGCGTCATACTACTTGCCCCAAGAGGCCATCACAGCCTTGCCTACTATTGGCATGGCTGTGATTGGCCAGTGCAGCATGTGACCCAGCCTCTATATAAGCTTGGGTCACGTTGCGCTGCACGTCACTCTGCTGATTGAAGCATAGGGAGAGTTTGCAGCTGCGACGTTAGGGCGAGATTAGGCAGATTAACTCCTCCAAAAAACTTCATTCTGTGATCGATCTGCAGCTGTGGATCATTGAAGTGTTAATATTGACTTGCTCATATTTTTGAGGCTGTCCAGAGCGTTTTTAGATCACTTTTTTTCTGGGGTGATCGGCGGCCATTTTGTGACTTGTGGTGCGCCAGCACAAGCTATCACCAAGTGTATTTAACCATCAATAGTGTGGTTATTTTGTGCTATATCCTACATCAGCTGCAGGCTGAGCCTGTGTCACCGAAGTGCATTTAACCATCAACAGTCTGGTTATTTTTTGGCCATATACTACATCTGGTGCAGGCTGAGCCTGTGTCACCCAAGTGCATTTAACCATCAACAGTCTGGTTATTTTTTGGCCATATACTACATCAGCTGCAGGCTGAGCCTGTGTCACCGAAGTGCATTTAACCATCAACAGTCTGATTCTTTTTTGGCCATATACTACATCTGGTGCAGGCTGAGCCTGTGTGACCCAAGTGCATTTAACCATCAACAGTGTGGTTAATTTTGGCCATATACTACATCAGGGGCAAGTTGAGCCTGTCACCCAGAGCCTAAAAAATAGACCTGACATTTCTATTCAACCAAATCTGTACTGTTTTAGCTGGTCAAGTTATTTGTAGTGACCGTAAAAGCACACTTTTTGTTCTGGGTTGAAAAACTATTCCCAAATTTGCCATTCTCAAAATAACTAGTTTCTAGTATATGAGGCCTACTTGAAATCTATCCCAAAAAGGATATCTTACATTGAAGGTGCTGATAGTGTCATTCAGAAAAACCTAAGACACACGCTACCGTGCAGATAGAAGTCTGATTCTGTGATTAAACCTATACCTGTCACACATCGCAAAAAAAACCAGGCCTCACATCTCTATTCAACCAAATCTGTACTGTTTTAGCTGGTCAAGTTATTTGTAGTGACCGTAAAAGCACTTTTTTTTTTCTGGGTTGAAAAACTATTCCCAAATTTGCCATTCTCAAAATAACTAGTTTCTGGTATTTGAGGCCTACTTGAAATCTATCCCAAAAAGGATATCTTACATTGAAGGTGCTGATAGTGTCATTCAGAAAAACCTAAGACACACGCTACCGTGCAGATAGAAGTCTGATTCTGTGATTAAACCTATATCTGTCACACAGCGCAAAAAAAAACAGGCCTCACATTTCTATTCAACTAAATCTGTACTGTTTTAGCTGGTCAAGTTATTTGTAGTGACCGTAAAAGCACAATTTTTTTGTTCTGGGTTGAAAAACTATTCCCAAATTTGCCATTCTCAAAATAACTAGTTTCTGGTATTTGAGGCCTACTTGAAATCTATCCCAAAAAGGATATCTTACATTGAAGGTGCTGATAGTGCCATTCAGAAAAACCTAAGACACACGCTACCGTGTAGATAGAAGACTGATTCCGTGATTAAACCTATACCTGTCACACAGCGCAAAAAAAAACAGGCCTCACATTTCTATTCAACCAAATCTGTACTGTTTTAGCTGGTCAAGTTATTTGTAGTGACCGTAAAAGCACTTTTTTTTTCTGTGTTGAAAAACCATTCCCAAATTTGACATTCTCAAAATAACTAGTTTCTGGTATTTGAGGCCTACTTGAAATCTATCCCAAAAAGGATATCTTACATTGAAGGTGCTGATAGTGCCATTCAGAAAAACCTAAGACACACGCTAAAGTGCAGATAGAAGTCTGATTCTGTGATTAAACTTATACCTGTCACACAGCGCAAAAAAAAACAGGCCTCACATTTCTATTCAACCAAATCTGTACTGTTTTAGCTGGTCAAGTTATTTGTAGTGACCGTAAAAGCACATTTTTTTTCTGGGTTGAAAAACTATTCCCAAATTTGCCATTCTCAAAATAACTAGTTTCTGGTATTTGAGGCCTACTTGAAATCTATCCCAAAAAGGATATCTTACATTGAAGGTGCTGATAGTGCCATTCAGAAAAACCTAGGACACACGCTACCGTGCAGATAGAGGTCTGATTCTGTGATTAAACCTATACCTGTCACACAGCGCAAAAAAAAACAGGCCTCACATTTCTATTCAACCAAATCTGAACTGTTTTAGCTTGTCAAGTTATTTGTAGTGACCGTAAAAGCACACTTTTTGTTCTGGGTTGAAAAACTATTCCCAAATTTGCCATTCTCAAAATAACTCGTTTCTGGTATTTGAGGCCTACTTGAAATCTATCCCAAAAAGGATATCTTACATTGAAGGTGCTGAATAGTGTCATTCAGAAAAACCTAAGACACACGCTACCGTGCTGATAGAAGTCTGATTCTGTGATTAAACCTATACCTGTCACACAGCGCAAAAAAAAAACAGGCCTCACATTTCTATTCAACCAAATCTGAATTGTTTTAGCTGGTCAAGTTATTTTAGTGACCGTAAAAGCACACTTTTTGTTCTGGGTTGAAAAACTATTCCCAAATTTGCCATTCTCAAAATAACTAGTTTCTGGTATTTGAGGCCTACTTGAAATCTATCCCAAAAAGGATATCTTACATTGAAGGTGCTGATAGTGTCATTCAGAAAAACCTAAGACACACGCTACCGTGCTGATAGAAGTCTGATTCTGTGATTAAACCTATACCTGTCAAACAGCGCAAAAAAAAACAGGCCTCACATTTCTATTCAACCATATCTGTACTGTTTTAGCTGGTCAAGTTATTTGTAGTGACCGTAAAAGCACATTTTTTTTTCTGGGTTGAAAAACTATTCCCAAATTTGCCATTCTCAAAATAACTAGTTTCTGGTATTTGAGGCCTACTTGAAATCTATCCCAAAAAGGATATCTTACATTGAAGGTGCTGAATAGTGTCATTCAGAAAAACCTAAGACACACGCTACCGTGCTGATAGAAGTCTGATTCTGTGATTAAACCTATACCTGTCACACAGCGCAAAAAAAAAAACAGGCCTCACATCTCTATTCAACCAAATCTGTACTGTTTTAGCTGGTCAAGTTATTTGTAGTGACCGTAAAAGCACATTTTTTTTTTTCTGTGTTGAAAAACTATTCCCAAATTTGCCATTCTCAAAATAACTAGTTTCTGGTATTTGAGGCCTACTTGAAATCTATCCCAAAAAGGATATCTTACATTGAAGGTGCTGATAGTGTCATTCAGAAAAACCTAAGGCACACGCTACCGTGCAGATAGAAGTCTGATTCTGTGATTAAACCTATACCTGTGGGGGCGGAGCCTGACCGTCGAGCGTGATGGAGGTCTGAGACAGAGCTCCTGCCGCTTAGACCCGTGTTTTATGATATAAAGACACCTAAACAACGACGAACATGGTCAAAATCGGGAGAGACAAGCCCAGAGACCACCAGGCGACCCCTTAACATAAAAAAGGGCAGACGGAGATGGACCGTTTTATCAGAAAAAAGCTGGCGCTTTCCCCAGCGCGCCTGGGCAAAATGGCGACGCAACCCTCGCTGCATGACTCGGAGGAGGAAGAGGTAGATGAGTGCGCTGGTGCGGAGGGAGGAAGGGAAGAGGTCGAAACCGTACAGTCGGACGACAATAACACCATTCTCACCAGATCCTTCCTCAAAGACTCACTCGCTCAAGCAATGGCGCCGCTGCTTCAGGAAGTTAGAGATATGATAGACGATGTGAAAACGCTAGGCCACAGGGTCGAGTCCCTTGAAGGGAACCAAAATCTGCTCACCAATAGAGCGTCTGCAGTATCCGATCTCCTGGACAAGCAAGAAAAATCGATTAATACAGCTCTGATGCTAATCGAAGACCAGGAGAATCGGAGCAGAAGAAAAAATATCCGTCTCAAAGGCTTACCTGAATCCGTTAGCAATGCGGATCTACAAAGTACAGCGGAGCAACTTTTTATTGAGCTTTTAGGGGCAGATGAAGCTCAGAACATTATTATTGAAAGGATCCATAGATCACTGCGTCCTGTCCCTAAGAAGGAAGAACCGCCACGCGATGTAATCTGCGGCCTACTAAGCTTCAGAAGCACCGCGGCCTTATTACAAGCGGCAAGAGAAAGGAAAGAATTACGCTACGAAGATTTGAAAATATCTCTATATCAAGATATAGCCCCATCTACACTTTATAAAAGAAGGCTAATGAAACCTCTAACAGATCTTCTCAGAGAAAAGAAGATACTTTATAGGTGGCTATATCCTTTCGGCATTACCTTTAACAAAGATGGCCGCCGCTTCACAATCCGACCCCCAGCAGACCTACCTGAGCTGTGGGATCACCTGGGAATCGACCCTATACCGATGGACTCTTGGATGCCGGTTAACAGCTTTCCTAGACAGCTACCACCTCTACCTAGACTGGAGCCGTGGTCGACACCATCAAGAAACAAGCATTCAAGATCTAACCGAAGATGAAAGATGCTTCATACCCAGAAGTTACTTATTAAGAGTACCAGATAATTGAGTATTGCGTTCATGTTAGGTGAATCTGTTTAGTCAATTACTGATAGTCTCACCCTTCATGCATAGATATGAAAATAGTGAGGCGGAGTCTGACTGCCAACCTGGACAGTCGCATGTAGGAGAGCTCCTCTCCCAGCAATCCTGCAACCTGGTTAATTTTGCACTTTAACCCAGCAAAATATGGGGAAAGTTGGCAGATTCATCCCCACAGACAAGACAGACTCCCCAAAATCTGTTCGTGGGGCTACAGACATGGAGCGTTATCTTAATAAGAAGTCATCCAGCAGCACCAGCGGTGGGGCTAAAATGGCGCCGTCTGCACCGGACGACTGGTCAGTGGATTCAGAAGGGGCTTCAGGAGTGAACACTGACCTAGAAGATGGATCTTTGCAGCCAGGTGCAGCCCCAATATCGAGGAAATTCCTCCAACAGGCCCTCTCCATGGCCATAGCTCCTGTACTCCATGATCTACAAGAGATCAAATCTGACTTAAAACAGATCGGTCACAGAGTGGAGACGCTGGAGGGCAACCAAGCGGCCATCTTAACACACGCACATACCCTGGGTGCGAACGCGGCAGCATGTATGGTCTCCCTGGACACTGCTTTCTCCCTAATCGAAGACCAGGAGAACCGCAGCAGGCGGAAAAATATACGTCTGCGCGGTCTCCCTGAACAAGTCACACACGAGGAGTTACCTGAAGTGGCGGCCGCCATCTTTGAAAGCCTTTTGGGTGCTGAGAACACTGGCGCCATAGAAATTGAACGCATTCACCGTTCACTCCGGCCAAAACCGAAGGAGAATGAAAATCCAAGAGACGTGGTGTGTGGCCTTCTGAAATATTCAGACACAGCGGCGATATTGAGAGCTGCAAGAGAACAGAAGGAGCTCACCTACAAGGAGGCAAAGATCCTCATGTTCCAGGATTTGGCGCCATCAACGCTGAATAAGCGGAGGGCCCTCCGACCCATCACTGATCATCTGAGGCACATTAAGACCCCTTATAAGTGGCTCTTTCCTTTCGGCCTAACGTTTGCCATAGGGGGCAGAAGATGCACCATAAGAGTACCAGGGGATCTTGCAGCTGCGTGGGAACTACTCCAGACCACACCTATGGACATCCTATCATGGCTGCCCTCGGCGGAGACAGGGGTCCCTCTACCAGAATTACCGGAGGCCCAGAGGTGGAATACGGCAGCGCCAAGGAGGAAGACGGGTTCCAGATTCAGGGACACTTGAGCGCCTTCGGTTGCAAAGTTATCAGCTTATTGAACAGGGGCACAGTTGAGTATTCATGTCGCCCTGTTATATGGAACTGCTGCATCTAAGCAATCACATTGTTTGTGTTATAACATGCCGTTTTCAGCTATTTAGATAGATATCTGTTGTATGCTATCTATATATGACAGTTAATAAGCTCAGTTTGAGGTTGTCTGGTAGTACCACAGCTATATTGTCAGACATGCTGGGTTTCACCAGATTGCATTTTGTGCTGCACCAGGTCTGTCGGGGTGAGCTGGACTTACAGGATCCCTTGTGTGGTTCTTGTTTTCCCCCCTACATGCCTCACATCAGGGGACTACCTGTGCAGCCCTGGTGCAAGTACATTTTTGGAGAGGCATACAGGCTGTTCATACTGCTTGTTAGGGGTCTGATCAGTCGTGTTAACCCTCTCTTATGTTACTTGGTCACAGTCCCAGGTTTTAGTTGGATTGTGCACTATGTTAGTGTTTTATGTTTCACAAAATCTCTAGTGAAAAGGCTAATCAGGCTGCTCTATACTGATGCTCTTAGTTATGCAGGATGTCTAGGTTAAAGTGTACCTCTTTCAATGTTAGGGGTTTTAACACTCCTCAAAAGAGATCCCAAGTTCTACGTCTATTGAAAAAATCCCATACCGATATATGTTTCTTTCAGGAACTACATTTTAAAACTAAAAGTGTTCCTACCCTCCAAAAGAGCTACTTCAATACTTGGTTCCTCAGCACATTCGATAAGGCCAAAAGAGGAGTAGGTATCGCTATCGCCAAAAGAGTTCCCTTCAAAATGTCAGATTCACAGTTGGATTCTGAGGGCAGATATGTGTTCGTGAAGGGCTTCATTGGCACGCAGCGGATAACTTTAGCCAGTTTATATAGCCCCAACAGGGGACAAAAGTTATGGATTTCCCAAACTTTACAAAAATTCACAATATTTGCAGAAGGGATATGCCTGGTTGGGGGAGATCTAAACGTGCCTCTGAACCCCTTCGTGGACACATCAGATGGTTGCACTCAGCAAACTCAGACGACACTGGGTCACATAAATGCCCGCTTAGCAGAGGCGAGACTGACAGATGCATGGCGCCTGGTACACCCAAATGGTAGAGACTATACTTTTTTTTCTGCGGCCCACAATGTTTATAAGAGACTGGACTATCTCCTAGTCTCAAACACCTGTATAGACATGGTAGAACAGGCAGTTATAGATCCCATCACAATTTCGGATCATGCCCCGGTATCGATGGTGGTACATTTGGCCAGTTTACCCCCCCAGAATAAACAGTGGAGACTGAATGAAACTTTGCTAGATAAAAAGGAAGCAGTTGAATCACTGTCGCGGAAGCTGTCGTGGTTTTTTGGGGAGAATTTAACGCCAGATGTCTCACTAGAGACGGTGTGGGAAACACACAAATCAGTAATGAGAGGAGAATTAATTTCCTTGGGGAGTAGAGTTAAGAAAGAGAGACAAAAGTTGCTCCATTCTCTTCTTAAACAGATTGTTGATCTGGAGACTATACATAAGAGGTCGAAAGCCTTGAAGACACAGCAAGAACTTTTTCTCCTGAGAGCAAAACTGAAAGATCACCTCAATGCATGCCACGCCAGGGCATATCAGTATGCTCAGTTTCGCTTTTTCTCTCATGGTGATAAAGGAACGAAGCTAATGTCCTCCCTCATTAAGCAGAGGAAAGACTCTATGTACATCTCCAGTATCAAGTCCTCTGATGGTAAGCAGTTACACAGGACGGCAGACATAGCCAGAGAATTTCAAAAATTTTATCAGGATCTATACGGGCTGGATAATCGAACCTCCCACCTAGATCCAACTGTGGACTTAGTGGTAACCAACTTTCTACACCGCCTAAAACTACCCCGGCTTAGTAGTGAGGAGGGAGGTTCTCTGACTGTACCTGTTACTGGCCCGGAGATAATGAAGATCCTGAAATCCATGCCCCTAGGAAAGTGCCCCGGTCCAGATGGATTTCCGGTGGGCTATTACAGAAAATTTGCGGACATTTTATGCCCACATCTTACGAATTGGTGCAATGCTCTTCTTACAGGGGGGCAGCTGCATAGTCAATCCCTAGAAGCTACAGTAACCATTTTGCCTAAGCCTGGGAGGGACCCTACACTCTGCGGGAGTTACAGGCCAATATCTCTCTTAAACGTTGATATTAAGGTCTGGGCTAAGCTCTTGGCCTCTCGTCTCAGCTTGTTCCTCCCTAAGCTTATACATCCTGACCAAGCTGGTTTCGTGCCAGGAAGAGAGGGGAACCATAACTCCTGCAGAGTAGTTACGGCCATTCAATGGGCAAAAAGACAGGGTATTCCCCTGGTCTGCTTGAGCGTGGATGCGGAGAAGGCCTTCGACCGGGTAAATTGGAGCTTTATGAAGAGGACGTTACACAGTTTTGGTATTCCACCACAATTTCAGGATGCTATTATGTCCCTATATACCAATCCGAGTGCTAAAATTAGAGTTAATGGCACTCTGTCACCTTCGTTCCCTATTCATAACGGCACCCGACAGGGCTGCCCCTTATCACCAGCTCTCTATATCTTGGTAATGGAGACTCTCCTTCAAGCCATTAGAATACATCCTGATATTAGAGGGGTCAGAGCCAAAAATGACATGATTGAATACACCAATGTCGCCTATGCTGACGACCTTTTGGTGCTAATTTCCAACCCGGTTGAGGCCTTCCCGCATCTTCTCTCTCTGTTTGACTTGTATGGTAAGATCTCCAACTATAAGGTAAATTACTCTAAATCTGAAGTTATGAATATATCAGCTCCCCCAAGAAGCGTTCTCTCCCTTGGAACCACGACACCTTTCATCTGGCAATCCTCTCATATCTCCTACTTAGGAATCAAAATTCCGTCAGACCTAAGGAATATTTTTCACTTGAACTACAAACCCCTGATTACCGAGATACAGAGCCAACTTGGTTCCCTCCGCATTCCATTTGCTTCTTGGATGGGGAGGAAAAACTTGTTAAAAGCTTTTATACTTCCTAAAGTACTATACGTCATGCAGATGTTACCTGTTCTCCTCCCTGCCTCTTTTTTCACACAGATACGCAGACTTTTCTCTAGCTACCTGTGGGGTGGTAAGAGTGTTAGGATTTCACATAGCAGACTGATTTTACGGAGGAATCAAGGGGGTTTCGCCTTACCGGATGTTCAGCTCTATTACAGGGCAATTCATCTCAGAAGATGGATGCAGCTTCATGTAACTAGTTGCTCAACACTCGGTAATGAGTTAGAACTGTTCCAGTTATCTCAATCTCAGAGGGCTGCGCTGTGGGGTCTGAGTTCATCTTCATTACATACACAGATGCTACTCAGGGGCACAGGTCAGGTGGTCAAACAACTCAATAGAGATCATGACTTATTACGTAACCCTTCCTCAGTTATGCCAGCAGACCTGATCCCTTACTCAGTTAGGCCAACAGCAACACATATTCCCCCGGGGTGGGGCTCTCTGAGAAATTTCTCAACAAAGGAATTCCTAGAAAATGCCTTAGGCAAATTACCTAACGAACACACTATTAAGAACACCATAAAAGCATGCAACTTCCTAGACGTTGCAGATTTTGATTCTGTTGGTAAGGCCCTAGTAGATAAAAAAGCTTATGACCTGGACCAAACTTGGTTCGAGAAGATCATATCTTCTAATTCTCCACATAAGAGATTAATCTCATTGCTCTACCTAGCACTGAACACACCAGGATCCAATGTTCGCCCACAGTTTCTGAAAACATGGGAAACTGAATTGAATAGAACCTTCTCTGAAACAGACGTCCTCAGGCTATACGCACATTCACATGGCTTTTCTAGATGCGTCAAAGTGCAAGAACACTCCTTCAAGGTACTAACACAGTGGTACATGACGCCCAAACAGATGTTTTCAAGAGGGCTTTGTTCCACTGATCGGTGTTGGAGGTGCAATTCAGAAGAGGGCAACCTCTCACACATCCTATGGTATTGTGCAGGGATAAGACCATTCTGGGATGATATCTCCAATGCTCTGAAATCAATTTTTCATACTGATATAACACTAACACCTGATCTGGTCCTTTTGTGGCTACCTACAAAGGCGCTATCCCCATCTAGAGGCTGTCTCGCCACCCAACTAATTCAGGCAGCAAGACTGCTAATCCCTCAGAGATGGCTAAGTACTGAACCCCCTACCATTTCTCATTGGATACATAAGGTTGACCTCATCCAACGCTTAGAGGAACTAGCCAGCTGGGAATCTAGAACTCATGAAAAGCATGCTAAGATGTGGAGACCATGGTTACAATTTAGGGAATTAACACTATTAGCAGACTAATAAAGGTCCATTGACCCAGACATAGCTCATTATACTGTATACCTGATTGAATGTCACAAAATGCCTTTTCGACTTGAATAACTAGAGAGTTGTTTTGTTTATCGTTTTTATTGGTTTTATATGTCCTTAGGGTCGGTTGCCCTCAATCCCAGAGGTCCTTGTAGACCATATACAAGTAGTACTTGCACTTTATTAAAGCTTAACCAATGTGTGGTATTACAACAAAGTATTAAGCATACCATCTGACCATCTACTAAATGCCTTAACTATGTAATATACATGTCAGACATGTGGTTATATGGTATGTGCATATTTGTATTGCAAACTTAAAAGAGGATATGCTTATCCTCAGATATGTTGTTATACGCTCTATATCCATATACCTACGAGTATAGAATGTCAACTTTGTATCTTTGATCTTGACCATTTTCAATAAAAAGATAATTGACAAGATATGAAAATAGTGTAACAGCCATACTGCACTCTATGCTTTCATATCTTACCTAATCTCTCTCCATTCCTTTTGTTCGTCTCTTTATTTAATCAGTCCTATCCTTTGCCTCCTCATCTCTGCTTTCACCCTCCCCCTGTCCCCTCCCTTCCTTCATAAGGTTGCTCCACTCTTAAGATACCATCAAAGTAGTAGCAGGTTCTTTAAACCACCTATCATCCATACCCTCACTCTCATTTAATGTACATCTCCTTCCTCTCTATTTTTCTGTCTCCTATTATCTTTTCTCCCCTAGCCTTGTCTCTCATTGAAAATAAGTAAGTTCTATTTCATGTTCTAACATTGCTCTAACAAGTTTATAGAGCTTTTTGTTACAAAAATAGATATGTGCTCAGCTAGTGGTCTTGCAACAGACCCACCTACTGTTTCGCATGTAAGCACAATTAGCAATTGACTATTTGGTGTCTTTATCCTTCTTCTTTAACCAAGGATAGAGGCTATGTATAATTACATCTTGTTCAGGGATCAACTTATACATTTTACAGATCAATATTTCAGTAGTTATTCGTTAGGATCAAACTGAGTGCCTGATTTGGTAGATACCTTCCCACTCCGCTTCCCTTTCCCTCCCCTCCCCCACCTTTCTGATTTTCCCATCCCTACTCTTCCAATAAGGCCTTCAATGTCTGCTTTTGATCAGTTAACTTGAGATTTGATCACCCTGTACAATCTTGAATGTTACGTTATAAATCACATACCTTTACCTACATTATACACGGGTCCACGGTGTCAGTTTAGGATCCCTATTTGATCCTCTGTCCCTGTATACCCCCTCTACATGAGTAACGGTGGCCAAAATTTTAGGCCCACTCTATCATGTAGAAGAACTAGGTCTCTCTTAAAAATTGCTTTAAGAATATTACCTAATAGACCTACTTTTGTTTATAAGTCAGATCGTATTGACAATGTTTTTGTTTCTTTTATGTATGATTTACTGCAGGCTGCTCCTAGGAACAATCCTCCTGTTGGCTGTACTACCTTACAGGTCTCAAACCCATGGCATCTGTAACTACAACCTCCTTTAACGTCAGAGGCTTTAACTCACCTCAAAAGAGATCCCAGGTACTAGCTCTCTTGAAGAGAGGCAATTCAGATATTTGCTTTCTTCAAGAGACCCATCTAAAAACTGACAGACTTCCTAAATTATCACATCTACACTACGACAAATGGTTTCATTCTACTTACAAAAAAGCAGCCAGAGGTGTTAGTATAGCAGTAGCTAAACACATACCCTTTGAACACATTTTAACGCTATCAGATGTAGAAGGACGTTATGTTTTTGTTAAGGGTAAGATAGGTCAATCTTTAATATCCCTAGCAAGTATTTATGCTCCAAATAAAAATCAACTCAGGTGGCTCAAAGCCACACTTGAAAAATTTCAAACGTTTGCTGAAGGCCTTTTGCTAGTAGGAGGGGACTTGAACGTATCCCTTAACCACAGTTTAGATACTTCAAGAGGTGTCTCAGCCTTGGCACAAAAAACTCTGGGAAGCATTCAAAAACTATTAACTAAGACACACTTAATAGATACTTGGAGAACTCTAAATACCTCAGAAAAGGATTACTCCTATTTCTCACAAGTACATCAATCTTTCCAAAGAATTGATTACATTTTCATCTCAGATGCACATTTAAACACTCTTAAGAAGGCAGAAATTGGGTCCATCACAATTTCGGATCATGCGCCGGTCTCGGCGTGCATGTCCTTTTCCTCTCTTCCAGCGAGGGAGTGGACATGGAGGCTAAACGAGACTCTGCTTGACTCAGATCGCTATTTAGCAGATCTATCTAAAAAACTAGCCCTTTATTTTCAAGAAAACAAAACGTCTGACACCTCTCAGACCATAGTTTGGGAGGCACATAAAGCCTTTGTTAGAGGTGAACTAATAGCCCTAGGATCCAGGGTCAAAAAAGATAGACAAAAAATGTTAAACTCCCTCTTATCACAAATTGCGGCTTTAGAATCCATACAGAAACACTCTAAAGCAAAGATCATGAATGAGGACCTGATTTCTCTTCGCAATAAATTAAAAGAATTGCTTAATATTAGATGTGCTAAAGCGTACCAATATGCACAATTCAAAGACTATGCACACGGAGACAGGGGAAGCAAACTAACATCCTACCTTATCAAAAAAAGAAAAGATGCACAGTTTATTAAATGTATTAAAACCCATTCGAGCAACCTGGTCAATGACACAGGGGAAATAGCTGCCGAATTTAGCCACTTTTATAGTCAATTATATAATTTACCCTCATGTTCACAAACAGAATTAAAGATACAAAAAAATGTATGCTTTTCTTTCCAAGCTCAACCTTCCTAGAATTTCTGAAGAAGATAGCATATCTCTACTAGCCCCTATAACCACGGAAGAACTCACGGAAATAATTAAAGCATTACCTAATGGAAAAGCCCCAGGTCCAGATGGACTACCCGCAGGATATTATAAAAGGTTGCTCCCAGTTCTTCTCCCTCACATGACAACTTGGTGTCAGGCATTAATGTCAGGATCTCGTCCTCCAAAACAAACCTTAGAAGCTATCATAACAGTTTTAGCGAAAGAGGGCAAAAAAGAAACAGAATGCGGTAGTTATAGACCAATTTCTCTCCTCAATCTAGACGTTAAGGTTTGGGCTAGGATCCTAGCAAATAGACTCAACAAAATTGTCCCAAACATAATACATCGGGACCAAGCTGGATTTGTCAGAGGTAGAGAAGGAAATTATCACTCTTGTAGGGTCCTTCATGCGATTCAATTAGCAAAATCTAGAAAATGCCCTCTCATCCTTCTTGGCACAGATGCCGAGAAGGCTTTCGACCGCGTTGATTGGATATACAGTGGGGGAAATAATTATTTGACCCCTCACTGATTTTGTAAGTTTGTCCAATGACAAAGAAATGAAAAGTCTCAGAACAGTATCATTTCAATGGTAGGTTTATTGTAACAGTGGCAGATAGCACATCAAAAGGAAAATCGAAAAAATAACTTTAAATAAAAGATAGCAACTGATTTGCATTTCATTGAGTGAAATAAGTATTTGAACCCTCTAACAAAAAAAGACTTAATACTTGGTGGAAAAACCCTTGTTTGCAAGCACAGAGGTCAAACGTTTCTTGTAATTGATGACCAAGTTTGCGCACATTTTAGGAGGAATGTTGGTCCACTCCTCTTTGCAGATCATCTCTAAATCCCTAAGGTTTCGAGGCTGTCTCTGTGCAACTCTGAGCTTGAGCTCCCTCCATAGGTTTTCGATTGGATTAAGGTCCGGAGACTGACTAGGCCACTCCATGACCTTAATGTGCTTCTTCTTGAGCCACTCCTTTGTTGCCTTTGCTGTATGTTTTGGGTCATTGTCGTGCTGGAACACCCATCCACGACCCATTTTCAGTTTCCTGGCAGAGGGAAGGAGGTTGTCGCTCAGGATTTCACGATACATGGCTCCGTCCATTTTCCCGTTTATGCGAATAAGTTGTCCTGTGCCCTTAGCAGAAAAACACCCCCAAAGCAAAATGTTTCCACCCCCATGCTTGACGGTGGGGACGGTGTTTTGGGGGTCATAGGCAGCATTTTTCTTCCTCCAAACACAGCGAGTTGAGTTAATGCCAAAGAGCTCTATTTTGGTCTCATCAGACCACAGCACCTTCTCCCAGTCACTCTCTGAATCATTCAGGTGTTCATTGGCAAACTTCAGACGGGCCTGCACATGTGCCTTCCTGAGCAGGGGGACCTTGCGAGCCCTGCAGGATTTTAATCCATTGCGGTGTTATGTGTTTCCAATGGTTTTCTTGGTGACTGTGGTCCCTGCTAATTTGAGGTCATTAACTAACTCCTCCCGTGTAGTTCTAGGATGCTTTTTCACCTTTCTCAGAACCATTGACACCCCACGAGGTGAGATCTTGCGTGGAGCCCCAGAGCGAGGTCGATTGATGGTCATTTTGTGCTCCTTCCATTTTCGAACAATCGCACCAACAGTTGTCACCTTCTCTCCCAGCTTCTTGCTAATGGTTTTGTAGCCCATTCCAGCCTTGTGCAGGTCTACAATTTTGTCTCTGACATCCTTGGACAGCTCTTTGGTCTTTCCCATGTTGGAGAGTTTGGAGTCTGCTTGATTGATTGATTCTGTGGACAGGTGTCTTTTATACAGGTGACTAGTTAAGACAGGTGTCCTTAATGAGGGTGACTAATTGAGTAGAAGTGTCTAACCACTCTGTGGGAGCCAGAACTCTTAATGGTTGGTAGGGGTTCAAATACTTATTTCACTCAATGAAATGCAAATCAGTTGCTATCTTTTATTTAAAGTTATTTTTTCGATTTTCCTTTTGATGTGCTATCTGCCACTGTTACAATAAACCTACCATTGAAATGATACTGTTCTGAGACTTTTCATTTCTTTGTCATTGGACAAACTTACAAAATCAGTGAGGGGTCAAATAATTATTTCCCCCACTGTATATGCAAAAGGCCCTTCATAGATTCGGTATTCCCCCCCTTTTTGTTGCTGCGATTATGTCTCTTTATCACCAGCCTAGTGCTAGAGTGAGGATCAACGGCACGTTATCAAAACCATTCAACATAAGCAACAGCACTCGCCAAGGTTGTCCGCTGTCCCCCACTCTCTTCATCATCATGATGGAAACCTTATTGCAAGCAATAAGAGACAACCCTCAGATCAAAGGTATAAAGACCAACACGGAAGAACATAAATGCGCCGCTTTTGCGGATGATCTCCTTTTATTAATTACAAACCCTATTCAAGCATTCCCACCACTCATGACTTTATTTGAACAATTTGGAACATTATCAAACTTTAAAATTAATTATTCTAAGTCAGAAGCACTTAATATCTCTATCCCATCATCCCAAGTCCAATTTTTACGCTCTTCCTATCCATTTGTATGGAAACAAGAAAAGATTAAATATCTTGGTATTTTCTTGACAAATAATACAAAGTCCCTCTTCTCCACAAATTATACTCCCTTATTGAAAAATATCAAAGATCAACTAGGTTCGCTATCTCTTCCCTTTGTGTCATGGCTGGGTAGAAAAAACATCCTTCAAACATATATTATGCCTAAACTGTTATACCTTTTTCAAATGATTCCCATCCACCTACCGCAGTCACTTTTTGCTTCTATACGCTCATTATTCTCTTCATTCCTTTGGAAAAGAAAAAAGTCACGCTTAGCGTATGACAAATTAATTAAGGTCAGACCACAAGGAGGTATGGGTCTACCAGATGCCCAAACCTATTACAAAGCAATTCAATTAAAAAGATGGTTGCAACTGTGCATCCCTAAATTTAGAATCTTAGGCGCCGACTTAGAACTTCTAACCCTGACCAAGTGCCAATTAGCAAATTTATGGGGCATAAAAAAATCTGCATACCCATTTGATGGGCTATCTAAAGGCATTCTCACAACCTTTAACATTATTTCCAAACACACAAAATTGCTATCTGCCCCCCCCCCCCAATTTTCTTCCCTCTTCACTGAGCCCTTTTTTGGTCTACCCTTACATCATGAACCCACCAGACTTTTGGAACTCATTAAAAGACATAACCATAGGAGAACTATTGGATAACACCAACACGATTACAGCTAGAGATGCAATAAGCTTCCTTCATATAAAGAAGGATAATTTTTTGGACATAAAAGTGTTTAAGGATACGTGTTCTAAACTACATAACAAATACGTAATGGTTAAGGAATTAACTTGGTTTGAAAAAATTATACAAGAACAAGAATATTTATAGAAACTTGCTTCTATAAAGAATATTTATAGAAACTTGCTTCACTCACAAAATCAGAATAAACCAGATTATATTGCTATGTGAGAGAAAGATCTGGGAGTAACTTTTAGCGCAAAAGAAATAGACCAAATTCACCTAAGATCACACGGTTTCTCTAGGTGCGTAAAAATCCAAGAACATTCATACAAAACAATGGTTCGGTGGTATAACGATCCGAGTAAACTCATGAGAATGGGCCTGACAAAGACAGACACATGCTGGCGTTGCTTCCAAGGCGTAGGTACTTTAGGACACATGTGGTCATGCCCTAAAATAACTGGATTTTGGTCACATATTGAAACTGAAATAAATAAAATCTGCAATACTTCAATCAAGCTCACCTCTACTTCAGTGCTTCTTTGGCTGCCAGTAAAAAGTTGGTCCCCTAAAGCCTACGATCTAGTTACTTGGCTAGTTCAGGCAGCTAGGTCATTGATACCTCTCCGTTTGTTAGATCCAGATCCTCCTACAATTCTACAATGGAAGGCCAAGGTTAATCAAATTTACCTTATGAAAGAACTTAGTAGTTGGGCCAACCGCTCGCACTCCAAATTCCTCAGACTTTGGAAACCCTGGGTGGACAATAGATAAACATGGATTCCACAGCTATATTTCTCATTTTAATTGAGTATTATACATACCTGTCTTACAGTAATTAGTTCCAAACATGACCTTTTACTCATAGAAGCTGCTCTTGTTTGCTTACACTATTCGCATGATATGGAACTCCATGTACTTTGCCTAATTTGAGACTTGTAATGGTCATATACGTAGCACAGAATATCTCACACGGCCTATGTTTTTCTTTGAACCTGGGAGCAGTCTATGCAGTTTTCTCGTTATGTTAAATTTATTGTTTTATGGAGGTCTCACTTTTCCTCCAGTTGATTCCTATATCTACCATTATCTCGACAATTGAATAATTGTTATTTAATGGGAGTATACTTAAACTGTGAAGAGCGAACAGTTCAAACCACATAATTCTTAGAAGCTTGCCTACAAATGTTAAGCTCAATATGATCTCTAGTGGCATCCAACCCCCTTATTCTTTGCTGATAATCTTTTGATCTGCTGTACATGCTTCTCAATGTAATCGGACTTATATTGCTTTTTTATCTAGTCCTTGCAATGTACCATCACAATTGTCTTGTATTGACTTTATGCAGAAAACAAATAAAAAGATATTTGTTAAACCTATACCTGTCACACAGCGCAAAAAAAAACAGGCCTCACATTTCTATTCAACCAAATCTGCACTGTTTTAGCTGGTCAAGTTATTTGTAGTGACCGTAAAAGCAATTTTTTTTTTCTGGGTTGAAAAACTATTCCCAAATTTGCCATTCTCAAAATTGTGGTGAACGGGAACAATGAGGAAAACATCTAATAAGGGACGCAGACGCGGATGTGGACATGGTCGTGGTGGTGTTAGTGGACCCTCTGGTGCTGGGAGAGGACGTGGCCGTTCTGCCACAGCCACACGTCCTAGTGAACCAACTACCTGAGGTCCCAGTAGCCAGCAGAATTTACAGCGATATTTGGTGGGGCCCAATGCCGTTCTAAGGATGGTAAGGCCTGAGCAGGTACAGGCATTAGTCAATTGGGTGGCCGACAGTGGATCCAGCACGCTCACATTATCTCCCACCCAGTCTTCTGCAGAAAGCGCACAGATGGCGCATAAAAACCAAGCCCATCGGTCTGTCACATCACCCCCATGCATATCAGGGAAACTGTCTGAGCCTCAAGTTATGCAGCAGTCTCTTATGCTGTTTGAAGACTCTGCTGCCAGGGTTTCCCAAGTGCATCCACCTAGCCCTTCCCCAGGGGTGGAAGAGATAGAATGCACTAACGCACAACCACTTATTTTTCCTGATGATGAGGACATGGGAATACCACCTCAGCACGTCTCTGATGATGACGAAACACAGGTGCCAACTGCTGCGTCTTTCTGCAGTGTGCAGACTGAACAGGAGGTCAGGGATCAAGACTGGGTGGAAGCCGATGCAGGGGACGATGAGGTCCTAGACCCCTCATGGAATGAAGGTCGTGCCACTGACTTTCGCAGTTCAGAGGCAGTGGTGAGACCGAGCCAACAGCGTAGCAAAAGAGGGAGCAGTGGGCAAAATCAGAACACCCGCCGCCAAGAGACTCCGCCTGCTACTGACCGCCGCCATCTGGGACCGAGCACCCCAAAGGCAGCTTCAAGGAGTTCCCTGGCATGGCACTTCTTCAAACAATGTGCTGACGACAAGACCCGAGTGGTTTGCACGCTGTGCCATCAGAGCCTGAAGCGAGGCATTAACGTTCTGAACCTTAGCACAACCTGCATGACCAGGCACCTGCATGCAAAGCATGAACTGCAGTGGAGTAAACACCTTAAAAACAAGGAAGTCACTCAGGCTCCCCCTGCTACCTCTTCTGCTGCTGCCGCCTCGGCCTCTTCTGCTGCTGCCGCCACCTCGGCCTCTTCTGCTGCTGCTGCCGCCGCCTCGGCCTCTTCCTCTGCTGCTGCCGCCGCCTCGGCCTCTTCCTCTGCCTCTGGAGGAACGTTGGCACCTGCCGCCCAGCAAACATGGGATGTACCACCAACACCACCACCTGCGTCACCAAGCATCTCAACCATGTCACACGGCAGCGTTCAGCTCTCCATCTCACAAACATTTGAGAGAAAGCATAAATTCCCACCTAGCCACCCTCGATCCCTGGCCCTGAATGCCAGCATTTCTAAACTACTGGCCTATGAAATGCTGTCATTTAGGCTGGTGGACACACACAGCTTCAAACAGCTCATGTCACTTGCTGTCCCACAGTATGTTGTTCCCAGCCGCCACTACTTCTCCAAGAGAGCCGTGCCTTCCCTGCACAAACAAGTGTCTGATAAAATCAAGTGTGCACTGCGCAACGCCATCTGTGGCAAGGTCCACCTAACCACAGATACGTGGACCAGTAAGCACGGCCAGGGACGCTATATCTCCCTAACTGCACACTGGGTAAATGTAGTGGCGGCTGGGCCCCAGGCGGAGAGCTGTTTGGCGCACGTCCTTCCGCCGCCAAGGATCGCAGGGCAACATTCTTTGCCTCCTGTCTCCTCCTCCTCCTACTCAGCTTCCTCCTCCTTTTCTTCCACCTGCTCATCCAGTCAGCCACACACCTTCACCACCAACTTCAGCACAGCCCGGGGTAAACGTCAGCAGGCCATTCTGAAACTCATATGTTTGGGGGACAGGCCCCACACCGCACAGGAGTTGTGGCGGGGTATAGAACAACAGACCGACGAGTGGTTGCTGCCGGTGAGCCTCAAGCCCGGCCTGGTGGTGTGCGATAATTGGCGAAATCTCGTTGCAGCTCTGGGACTAGCCGGTCTGACGCACATCCCTTGCCTGGCGCATGTGCTGAATTTGGTGGTGCAGAAGTTCATTCGCAACTACCCCGACATGTCAGAGCTGCTGCATAAAGTGCGGGCCGTCTGTTCGCGCTTCCGGCGTTCACACCCTGCCGCTGCTCGCCTGTCTGCGCTACAGCGTAACTTCGGCCTTCCCGCTCACCGCCTCATATGCGAAGTGCCTACCAGGTGGAACTCCACCTTGCATATGCTGGACAGACTGTGCGAGCAGCAGCAGGCGATAGTGGAGTTTCAGCTGCAGCACGCACGGGTCAGTCGCACTGCAGATCAGACACACTTCACCACCAATGACTGGGCCTCCATGCGAGACCTGTGTGCCCTGTTGCGTTGTTTCGAGTACTCCACCAACATGGCCAGTGGCGATGACGCCGTTATCAGCGTTACAATACCACTTCTATGTCTCCTTGAGAAAACACTTAGGGCGATGATGGAAGAGGAGGTGGCGCAGGAGGAAGAGGGGTCATTTTTAGCACTTTCAGCCCAGTCTCTTCGAAGTGACTCAGAGGGAGGTTTTTTGCAACACCAGAGGCCAGGTACAAATGTGGCCAGACAGGGCCCACTACTGGAGGACGAGGAGGACGAGGATGAGGAGGAGGTGGAGGAGGATGAGGATGAAGCATGTTCACAGCGGGGTGGCACCCAAAGCAGCTCGGGCCCATCACTGGTGCGTGGCTGGGGGGAAACTCAGGACGATGACGTTACGCCTCCCACAGAGGACAGCTTGTCCTTACCTCTGGGCAGCCTGGCACACATGAGCGACTACATGCTGCAGTGCCTGCGCAACGACAGCAGAGTTGCCCACATTTTAACGTGTGCGGACTACTGGGTTGCCACCCTGCTGGATCCCCGGTACAAAGACAATGTGCCCACCTTACTTCCTACACTGGAGCGTGATAGGAAGATGTGCGAGTACAAGCGCACTTTGGTAGACGCGCTACTGAGAGCATTCCCAAATGTCACAGGGGAACCAGTGGAAGCCCAAGGCGAAGGCAGAGGAGGAGCAAGAGGTCGCCAACGCAGCTGTGTCACGGCCAGCACCTCTGAGGGCAGGGTTAGAATGGCAGAGATGTGGAAAAGTTTTGTCACCACGCCACAGCTAAGTGCACCACCACCTGATACGGAACGTGTTAGCAGGAGGCAACATTTCACTAACATGGTGGAACAGTACCTGTGCACACCCCTCCACGTACTGACTGATGGTTCGGCCCCATTCAACTTCTGGGTCTCCAAATTGTCCACGTGGCCAGAGCTAGCCTTTTATGCCTTGGAGGTGCTGGCCTGCCCGGCGGCCAGCGTTTTGTCTGAACGTGTATTCAGCACGGCAGGGGGCGTCATTACAGACAAACGCAGCAGCATGTCTACAGCCAATGTGGACAAGCTGACGTTCATAAAAATGAACCAGGCATGGATCCCACAGGACCTGTCCATCCCTTGTGCAGATTAGATATTAACTACCTCCCCTTAACAATATATTATTGTACTCCAGGGCACTTCCTCATTCAATACTATTTTTAATTTCATTTTACCATTATATTGCGGGGCAACCCAAAGTTGAATGAACCTCTCCTCTGTCTGGGTGCCGGGGCCTAAATGTGTGACAGTGGCCTGTTCCAGTGGTGGGTGACGTGAAGCCTGATTCTCTGCTATGACATGAAGACAGATTCTGCGCTGACATAAGGCCAGATTCTCTGTTATGGGACCTCTCTCCTCTGCCTGGGTGCCTGGGCCTAAATGTGTGACAGTGGCCTGTTCTAGTGGTGGGTGACGTGAAGCCTGATACTCTGCTATGACATGAAGACAGATTCTGTGCTGACATAAGGCCAGATTCTCTGTTACGGGACCTCTCTCCTCTGCCTGGGTGCCTGGGCCTAAATATATGACAGTGGCCTGTTCTAGTGGTGGGTGACGTGAAGCCTGATTCTCTGCTATGACATGAAGACAGATTCTGCGCTGACATAAGGCCAGATTCTCTGTTACAGGACCTCTCTCCTCTGCCTGGGTGCCTGGGCCTAAATGTGTGACAGTGGCCTGTTCCAGTGGTGGGTGACGTGAAGCCTGATTCTCTGCTATGACATGAAGACAGATTCTGCGCTGACATAAGGCCAGATTCTCTGTTACGGGACCTCTCTCCTCTGCCTGGGTGCCTGGGCCTAAATGTGTGACAGTGGCCTGTTCTAGTGGTGGGTGACGTGAAGCCTGATTCTCTGCTATGACATGAAGACAGATTCTGCGCTGACATAAGGCCAGATTCTCTGTTACGGGACCTCTCTCCTCTGCCTGGGTGCCTGGGCCTAAATGTGTGACAGTGGCCTGTTCCAGTGGTGGGTGACGTGAAGCCTGATTCTCTGCTATGACATAAAGACAGATTCTGCGCTGACATAAGGCCAGATTCTCTGCTACGGGACCTCTCTCCTCTGCCTGGGTGCCTGGGCCTAAATGTGTGACAGTGGCCTGTTCCAGTGGTGGGTGACGTGAAGTCTGATTCTCTGCTATGACATGAAGACAGATTCTGCGCTGACATAAGGCCAGATTCTCTGTTACGGGACAGCTCTCCTCTGTCTGGGTGCCGGGGCCTAAATATGTGACAGTGGCCTCTTCCAGTGGTGGGTGACATGAAGCCAGATTCTCTGCTATGGCATGAAGAGACTGATTCTCTGCTGACATGAAGCCAGATTCTTTGCTATGGCATGAAGAGACTGATTCTCTGTTGACGTGAAGCCAGATTCTCTGCTATGGGACCTCTGTCCAATTGATATTGGGTCATTTTTATTTTTTTAATTTTTATTTTAATTCATTTCCCTATCCACATTTGTTTGCAGGGGATTTACCAACATGTTGCTGCCTTTTGCAGCCCTCTAGCTCTTTCCTGGGCTGTTTTACAGCCTTTTTAGTGCCGAAAAGTTTGGGTCCCCATTGACTTCAATGGGGTTCGGGTTCGGGACGAAGTTCGGTTCGGGTTCGGATCCCGAACCCGAACATTTCCGGGAAGTTCGGCCGAACTTCTCGAACCCAAACATCCAGGTGTTCGCTCAACTCTACTCAGTAGCAGAGTGCTATTGGGTTGTTGTGTTGGTAATAAGCCTATGTAGAAACTTGAGGATTTGAAAGAATGACTTCTGATTGGCTGATTCTAATGACAAATATAATGGAGCAATTTCATAGTTAGTATTTATTTAATTCCTTAAGGACCGGGCTCATTTTCACCTTAAGGACTGAAAGGAATCCATGTTCTTTAGTATGTCAAAATGAATTCTGCTTTTTGCTGAAGTTTTGTTTCTATGTTAGGTACTAACTCTGATTGCTGTGAAACTAATATACTGTAAGGTTTCTATTCTCTGTAACCCTGAATCTTATCTCTTTGGCACTACTCCCGGACAATATTCCTAATATGGAAGTTCCGTTTTTGTTTCTATTTCTCTGAGCGTAGAATGAAACGTGTTAATATGATAGGTTGAATACATAACTTACGATGATATGCTAATAAAGGGGTTAAAGCCCCCTCTATATAACCTGTGTGCATTAAAAATAAACCTCAGAGTGTTCATTCAGTACATCACTGTTGTGTCTTTTGTTACCTACTGAGTGGAGCGCTCTCCTGACGTCAGAAAGGGACTCAAACCAAGCCGATACTAGAAGCTTGGTGCCAGGGGTACCAAGTGGGACTCAGAGATTCCTATCAGTTTGGGGGCTCACGTCCGGGGATCGAGAAGGTTTTCCTCGTGTTCGGTAAGGAAGGCATCTGTTATTGTCCTCTGGCCGATCCGAGGACCACGTCTCGATCTAGTAAGTAGAACCTACAACTTCTAGTATAATTACTGTATCAGGGATACAGGGTACAGACTCCGGGAGTCTGGGGGAGTGACCCGGGGACTCCGGGAGTCCGCCGTGAGGATCACTCAGAGAAAATATAGTGCGCACTACATAATATTGTCTCAGGGAGACAAGGATGGAGCTTGGTTTGACTCTTTTAACGTTGTTTTAAAGTATAAGATTATTAGAGTTGAGATAAGGATACTGATGTCCGGGTGGTAAGTGTACGGACTGAAGTTCACTATTTGCATAGAGTTTTAAGGACATTGCATTGTTGTTTTTCTGTGTTGCGGAGGTCTGCAATACGCCCCACCCCCGGCTGGGAGCAATCCATTAACCCGCAGATAGGTGAACACAAGCGGCAGACCAAAGCAACAAATTATATGTTTGATGAGACACTCTGATATTTTCTGATCAGACCTGAGTCCTTTGCCTAGTTGACAGCATTAATTTGTCGAATCCTTAACGCTTCAGTGCAGCCAGTCCTAGGAAAGTAGCATCATTAAAATATCAGACGGAATGGGGTCACAAGGGTCTAAAACAAATCATCCCAAACCTGAGACGGGAGAAACATGCAAAGTTTATGTTGCACGGTGTAGTCCCACAAATTACTTCCTATTTAACCCATGGGTGGATAACTTAGCTGGATGGACTGAGTTCATGCAAGCTGCTAGCCCCTTTTTCCCAGGGACGGCGATAATAGCCCGTACCACATGGACATGATAAAGGGTCTTTGTCTGGGAGACAAAGAAGCATGGCCACATTTTGACCATGACCCGTCCTAGGATATGGATTACATGATACAAAGGAGTAGGGAATCCTGCAGAGTAAGTGATGTTATATGTGTAATATTATTATAGAAGACAAAAATTGTTCAATAATTTTCTTTCCCCAGCAGTGTAATGTGAGAATCCAGTTTTTAACAAGAATTATTATATATGTACAACATTAACTAAGAACACCTGACATATAAAATGATTTGGGTTTAACAAAATGACTTTATGATTATAACATGTATATTGTCTTACAGCGACAGACCATCAGCAATTCTGGGTGTGGTGTGGCTGTTTCCCGGAAAACTGTGTTTGTCTGTGCTGCAAGTTTTGGGATGAAACAAAGACAATTGTGTGATTAGGTTGGAAGACAAATGATTCAGTGGAATGTGAATGGGTGTGGCTCTGAGTTGTAGTGGAGTTGAAAGTGTGAAAGAGCCCTAATGGATGCTTTAGGAGAGCTGTGTGTGCAATTCAGTTTTTATGTGTAAGGGCGTGGTTATGAGCTGTTTTGTGAAGATGAGTACATGAAATGTATATGAATGTGTATGGAGTACGATATTTGTTTTCATATAATATGCGCATTGAGAATTTTATTTTTCTTGGAAGTTTTTGGTTTTTATTGGTGCCAACAGCATTGATCAAGCTGTACATTTTTTTTATCGAAGTTAATGAAAAGTTTCTTATGGGCCCTTTGTGTGTTTATGTCTGTATTGTCAGATCTGTTTGTTTCAATGTTTGAAGTTACGTGTTACATGTTAAGTGTTGTGCTTCACATCAGAGCTCTGTTCTCACGGACAGAAGGTGGACCACAGCGTCCGACTAAAAGGGGTGGACTTAGATGACTGAGAGTAGGATTCATGGTAGATAGCAGTGCAACCTCAAGTGTGTTAAGTAAAGATTTGTTCATTAAGCTTGACTTACAAGTGTCAGCCAAAAATCAGGGCATTAGAATACACTCAGATCTCATTCCAGTCTCTACACCAGTGCCACTGATTCTTGCAAACATACAGAACCACCCAGAACTTAACAACATTAACCCTGCATTATGGTCTTCAAATGAATATGACACAGGATTCATAGATTGCACACCTTACAAAGCTACTGTAAAACCAGGTGTCATTTCAGTGTTCCAGAAACAATACCTACTGCCAAAAGAGAAACTTGATGGACTTAGGCCAATGATAAAAGAATTCCTACAAAAGGGAATCCTGGAAGAGGTGATTTCACCCTACAGCACGCCCGTGAATCCAGTGACAAAGGCAGATGGTACTGCCCGCTTTGTACAGGATTTAAGGGCCATCAACAACATCATTGTGCCTATAGCCCCTGTTGTACCTGACATCACTCAATTACTATCTGCCATTCCAGCAGACGCTGTTTGGTTCAGTGTGATAGATCTGAAAATCGCATTCTTTTCTATCCCAGTTGACAAGAAGACCAGACTAATTTTTGCTTTTTCCTTTGACAGATGTGAACTGACCTGGGGCAGAAATGCCCTAGGGATGTGCTGATTCACCTGTAGTGTACAGCATAGTCCTCCAAGCCACGTTAAAACCATGGCACCCCCCCCCCAAGGTTCCGTGTTGTTGCAATACGTGGATGATTTACTGTTGTGCAGTATGTCAGTGGAGGCCAACATTGAGGATGGTATATCACTGTTATAATGGTTGTTTGAATGTGGACACAAAGTGTCATTAGGGAAAATGAAATGGTGTAAACAGCAAGTCGAATACTTGGGGTTTGTCCTGAAAAAGGGGGAAAGGAGGATCAGTCCAGGGAGAGTTCAGTCTGTAGCGGGATTGGTCACCCCGCACTCCAAGAAGGAAATGCTATCCTTCCTTGGAATGATAAACTACTGCAGACAATGGATCCCAGACTGTTCCTACTATGATAATATCTTGAGACAGGCAACACTGCAGGACAAACCTGATTTAATAAGATGGTCTTCAGAAATGTACAATGCATTTGATTATCTGAAATGTTCATTAATGTCAAGTCCAGGATTAGGCCTCCCTGACTACAAACTTCCACATGTTTGCACGACAAAATTGTAAAACCATGGTGGGTGTACTGACACAAGAACACGGAGGCAAGTTGCGTCCTTGTGTATTTTTCTCAAAGGTAATGCCCACCCCTGTTCAAGGGATGCCGGCATGTCTGTGTTCTCTTGCAGCCTGTGCTATGATGGTAGAGTTGGCAACTCCTTTCACAATGTGACGTTACACCATTTTTGGACACTACACATGATGTTATAGGCCTACTCAAGGACATCCACACTCAACACAGCAGGCAGCTGAGCTCATTGCACTCACTAGAGCATGTATTCTACATACTGATAGATCTGTCACCATTTATACTGATAGTAGGTACGCACATGGGGTAGTGTGGGACCATGGTATGATTTGACAGAGGAGAGGATTCACGGCAGCAGATGGTTAGGATCATGTCTCACAGGGCAATGCGTTGGCAGATAAGGTGGCGAAACGAGTGGCCAAATGCAACCCCACAGGTCCATGTAACCATTGGGAGATGCCATGTTTGGCACCTCCAACCCCTGAGATGTCACAAATGCTTACTGATCTTCAAAGATATTCCACTAAACAGGAACAGCAAGACTGGTGTTATCCAGTATTGCAGAAAAATCCTAAGACAGGATTAGTCTGCAAAGAGGGGGTAGGATATAACAGTATTGAGAATCCTTACAGATACTCATGGGAAGGCCTTTCCCCACCCCCTGGGCAAGACGCCCAATGATAGTGCAGGAAGGTGATCTTGATTTAATAAGGGAAGAATATGTCACCAAAGTGATACAGGTTCTTAATAAAACTGAGGAAAAAGTTGCTTGTAAGTCTCCCTCTCTTCCACAGGAACCCACCCACCCATACAGGGTGGGGGATGAGGTAGTGATCAAAACACTGAAGAAAGGAAAATCCCAAGGTGACTTTGCATATGGCCAACCCACTACCGTGGTCGCAGTAACCAGAACAGCCGTGCTGACTGAACAATCTCCAACTTGGATCCACGCCACCCGAGTGAAGCTTGTGAGAACAAGAGAGGAGGCAGGAACGGAGGCAGACAGTCTTGGCTTTGAAGAAGGACAAGAGGTACTAACGGGACAGACAGCCCTGACCTCCAACATGATGAGCTCCTCACCCCTTTCTGGGAAATGGTTGAATGTACTGACTAAGATTGCTTCAATAATCTTGTTGATTTTACCAATTAGTAGTAAGGGAGAAGTAGCCGCAACTAGCAAGGGCGGCGTCATCACTTTTTGGTATAATTCATCTAACACTCACGTAGCCACCTACACCTTTTGCCTTTGTGATATCTTGAAAACATGTTCATATTATAACTATTGTTCCAACGACTATGTAGAAGGACAGGCCTATATATGTGTAACAGACTCATACTGGGGAAAAGGTTGTGGATACTGGGGATCAGTGGGATGGAATACAGGGACAGAATGGGGATATAAACCAGAAAGTGCCCTCAAAAGGAGGGATAAAAATTCTAAGTCCCTTTTGACTAGAATGACACTCCTTGAGAGAGGGACGTGTTATGTGGACACCTCCTCATTGAATTATTGCAAAAAAAGGTCAGCGGAAATGAAAATTGTATTGACAATAGACAACCCTGGTAAATATGATGAAGGAGATTATGTATTGGGATGGTACTTCCATAAAATGTGGGGAGCTGAGACTTCTCAGGTAACACAAATGTTCAAACTTAGAGATATGTATAAGTCTAAGGAATACCAACCCATCACAGGTGTCCCCAAAAACCCACTAGCCCCGCATATAGTTTCTCTAAAAAATCTAAGGGCCATATCTAATCCCACATATGAGGATACTTTGGCCATGGGGACGGGTTTTTCTGATGTTAATTTGTGGCTGGAGTGGATGAAGTATAGTGCAGCCTCTGTGAATAAAAGTAACTGTTACATATGCGGTGCTGCCAAGCCACACCTAGGTACCGTACCCCTAGTGTTACCAGAAAGTGTTGAAGAATGTTTTTTGACTCTTTTTGTTAATATGTCTTATAACCACAGTGCATGTACAGAATGGAAATCAAAATACCCTCTTTTGTTAAAAAATCCTCGCCCAGGGGCAGGTATCCAGGTATATCCAGGTAACTACACATGTTACAAGGGGAGTACACATGGGAGGAATGTACAGAATTTCACCAAAGGTTATTGTCACAAATACAGCAATCTGAATATATCACTCACTCAGAACCAAGTGTACTCCATAGGAGATGTGTACTGGATCTGTGGAGATGGAAAAATAAGATCCAGATTGGAAGGTGCCTGGAAGGGTGAATGTGCGCTTGCCAAAGCTATAATGAACATGCACATTTTTACTGAATCAGATATTATAGACAAAGGGGTGCTAAAGATAAACAAAAGAAGCAGCCCCCTTTCAAGTTTTGACCCCCATGTGTATATAGATGCAATAGGTGTTCCAAGAGGGGTCCCAGATGAGTTCAAAGCTAGAGATCAAGTAGCCGCCGGATTTGAATCAATATTTCCCATTATTACTGTGAATAAAAATGTTGATTGGATAAATTACATATACTACAATCAGCAAAGGTTTGTAAACTATACCAGAGATGCATTTCTAGGGGTAGCAGAAGAACTACAAGCAGACTCAATCATGACATTCCAGAATCGAATGGTGTTGGATATGATTCTTGCAGAAAAGGGCGGAGTGTGCCGAGTATTGATTGATCCAACCTCCTGCTGCACATACATACCAAATAATACTGGCCCCACTGGTAAGGTCACAATAGCTATAAAGAAGCTTGAAGATCTGTCAGTAGAACTGAAAAAGAACTCAGGTATAAATGATCCATGGGATCAATACTTTGGATGGTTCACAAGTTGGAAACAAGGTCTCATGCAACTAGGGATTGTCATACTAATAGTAATTGTTGTAATAGGTGTAGTAGCATTATGTGTTATTCCCTGTGTGAGACGAATGCTAGAAAAAGGGCTCTCTAATATGTCATTATATCAGACTACTGTACCCCAGGAGGATCGAAGCCCAGATGGGTATAAGAATTACCTAATATCATATAGAGAGAAAAAGGACAAGAAAGGAAAGAACCATGTAGTGTGATCCACTAAAGGTTCTTAAGAGGGGATTTGAAAGGAATCCATGTTCTTTAGTATGTCAAAATGAATTCTGCTTTTTGCTGAAGTTTTGTTTCTATGTTAGGTACTAACTCTGATTGCTGTGAAACTAATATACTGTAAGGTTTCTATTCTCTGTAACCCTGAATCTTATCTCTTTGGCACTACTCCCGGACAATATTCCTAATATGGAAGTTCCGTTTTTGTTTCTATTTCTCTGAGCGTAGAATGAAACGTGTTAATATGATAGGTTGAATACATAACTTACGATGATATGCTAATAAAGGGGTTAAAGCCCCCTCTATATAACCTGTGTGCATTAAAAATAAACCTCAGAGTGTTCATTCAGTACATCACTGTTGTGTCTTTTGTTACCTACTGAGTGGAGCGCTCTCCTGACGTCAGAAAGGGACTCAAACCAAGCCGATACTAGAAGCTTGGTGCCAGGGGTACCAAGTGGGACTCAGAGATTCCTATCAAGGACCAGGCCATTTTTTGCAAATCTGACCAGTGTCACTTTATGTGGTGATAACTTTAAAACACTTTGACTTATCCAGGCCATTCTGAGACAGTTTTTTCGTCACATATTGTACTATATGACACTGGTAAAATGGAGTAAAAAAAATCATTTAAAAAAAAAAAAATAGCAAATTTGCCCAAAATTTGGAAAAATTTGCAAATTTCCAGGTTTCAATTCCTCTACTTCTATAATACATAGTAATACCTATAAAAATAGTTATTACTTTACATTCCCCATATGTCTACTTCATGTTAGGATCATTTTGGGAATTACATTTTATTTTTTGGGGATGTTACAAGGCTTAGAAGTTTAGAAGCAAATCTTGAAATTTTATAATTTTTTTCCAGTCACAAAGCAAGGGTTAACAGCCAAACAAAACTCAATATTTATGGCTCTGATTTTGTAGTTTACAGAAACACCCCATATGTGGTCGTAAACCGCTGCACGGGCACACGGCAGGGAGCAGAAGGAAAGGAATGCCATATGGTTTTTAGAAGGCAGATTTTGCTGGACTGGTTTTTTGACACCATGTCCAATTTGAAGCCCCCCTGATGCACCCCTAGAGTAGAAACTCAAAAAAAGTGACACCATTCTAGAAACAACACCCCTCAAGGAATTCAAAACTGATTTTAAAAACTTTGTTAACCCTTTAGGTGTTCCACAAGAATTAATGGAATATAGAGCTACAATTTCAAAATGTCACTTTTTTGGCAGATTTTCCATTTTAATATTTTTTTTCCAGTTACAAAGCAAGGGTTCACAGCCAAACAAAACTCAACATTTATGGCTCTGATTCTGTAGTTTACAGAAACACCCCATATGTGGTCGTAAACTGCTGTACGGGCACAAAGCAGGGCACAGAAGGAAAGAAATGCCATACGGTTTTTGGAAGGCAGATTTTGCTGGACTGGTATTTTTATTAGGTTATTAGGGGTTAGGTCATGTGATATTTTTATAGAGCAAGTTATTACGGACGCGGTGATACCTAATATGTATGCTTTTTTTATTTATGTAAGCATTACACAATGATTTCATTTTTGAAACAAAAAAAAATCATGTTTTAGTGTTTCCATAGTCTGAGAGCCATAGTTTTTTCAGTTTTTGGGCGATTATCTTGGGTAGGGTACGATTTTTGCGGGATGAGATGACGGTTTGATTGGCACTATTTTGGGGTGCATGTGACTTTTTGATCGCTTGCTATTACACTTTTTGTGATGTAAGGTGACAAAAAAGGGCTTTTTTTTACACCGTTTTTATTTTTTTACGGTATTCACCTGAGGGGTTAGGTCATGTGATATTTTCATAGATCAAGTTATTACGGACACAGCGATACCTAATATGTATACTTTTTTAAATTTATGTAAGTTTTACACAATGATTTCATTCTTGAAACAAAAAAAAAAATCATGTTGTAGTGCTTCCATAGTCTGAGAGCCATAGTTTTTTTCAGTTTTTGGGTGATTATCTTTGGTAGGGTATGATTTTTGAGGGATGAGATGACAGTTTAATTGGCACTATTTTGGGGTGCATATGACTTTTTGATCGCTTGCTATTACACTTTTTCTGATGTAAGGTGACAAAAAAGGGCTTTTTTTACACAGTTTTTATTTTTATTTTATTACGGTATTCACCTGAGGGGTTAGATCATGTGATATTTTTATAGAGCAAGTTATTACGGACACAGCGATACCTAATATGTATACTTTTTTAAATTTATGTAAGTTTTACACAATGATTTCATTTTTGAAACAAAAAAAATCATGTTTTAGTGTTTCCATAGTCTAAACGCCATAGTTTTTTCAGTTTTTGGGCGATTATCTTGGTTAGGGTATGATTTTTGAGGGATGAGATGACAGTTTAATTGGCACTATTTTGGGGTGCATATGACTTTTTGATCGCTTGCTATTACACTTTTTCTGATGTAAGGTGACAAAAAATGTATTTTTTTACACCGTTTTTTTTACGGTATTCATCTGAAGGGTTAGGTCATGTGATATTTTTATTGAGCAAGTTATTATGAGACCGCTCACACAAGTAATTCCTACAGAAACAGAGTAAACACCTTCTTCTGTAGACTTTCAATCAAGCCCTGTAAGGTAATTAAACAATTTCAGCAGTTTTATCAGGCCCTATATGCTTCAAATGTTGATAACGCCTATAAAAAAATTGTAGATAAATACTGCTATCCCCAGTTCACTAGGGGAAAAACACTATTGGATTAACAATTCTCTGGACAATAAAATATGATTTGAAGGGGTTGCCCAGTTTTTATTTTAAATTTAACCCAGAAACATTGGAACCTGTGGAGAAATCAATACTCAACTGGTCCCTGATGCTTGGTTGAAGCTCCTTGGCTCCAGGCCAGTCATCACTGGACTTCCAGTCCCTGTTTCCACTGTAGCCAATGGGCTTATTGGCTGCAGCAGAAGCTGTGACCTAATTGTGCAGAAAGTTGACAGATATAACTGTAGTAAAACAGCAATAGAAATAGAACCAAGCAGTATAACCAGGTGAGTATGGATTGCTCCACATGTCCACACACACACAACCCATTTAAGCGTAGTTCAAAACTCCAGTGATACATATTAGAGATGAGCAAAACCTTTTAAGACTCTATTTCTTTTACAATCACCAAATGTTTGAAAATAAATTGGTTACTAATCGAATCTACACGCGCCAGACAGAGAAAATGTGTGTGGAATTTTGTAGACTAGTCAATGCTCCACTAGGTTTCTGAGAAAGGTATTCAAATTAGCTATACCTAAGCCTATCTGATGCCAGCAAAAAAAAATGTGCAAATTTTCGCATATTTTTGTCTAGCTCATATGTCTCATTGAAATAAGTGTAATCCTTGGTGGGATATTCTAGTTGTTTTGGACAGAAAATTAGATTGCATGTCTCACTTTCAGTCGAGTATTGGATGGGGTGAATCATTCTTCAAAACTCATGGTTGATTGGTGAGACAAGACTAGACTAGGAGGTGTTATATATACATTTTTAGGATAATTGGAGCATATTTGATCAGTCAAGAATTAATTTGATACTGAAAATTTAAATACTGAAAATTTTTGATGAATCGGATCTAAAACAAGTTGGAAGATTGCTTATCTCTAGTTAAAATCCAAACTTAAAAAAATAAACTCAGGATGAATTCCAAATTGATAGAATTGATTGTATTTATACATATGTCCCTGTGTTTCATAGATCAATTTACCCCCATTTTTTCCACTTTGTGGTAGTGGCCCCAAACTGTTCAATAAGTGCTTTTTAATAGAAAATGGTGTAAAAGTAAGAGAGCTCAGAATCTTTCTTATATTTAGAACTGGTGGAGGAAATGCCGAACTTATGTAGAAGCCTGCACCTCTTCATAACTTCAGTGGATCCTCTGCCAGTTAATGGGCTTTATTAAGACTAAAGTCTAAAACACTGGTCTTAATAAATGTGCCCCTTTAACTTTTAAATATAATCTAAGTATCATGTACACTGCGTGCAGAATTATTAGGCAAATGAGTATTTTGACCACATCATCCTCTTTATGCATGTTGTCTTACTCCAAGCTGTATAGGCTCGAAAGCCTACTACCAATTAAGCATATTAGGTGATGTGCATCTCTGTAATGAGAAGGGGTGTGGTCTAATGACATCAACACCCTATATTAGGTGTGCATAATTATTAGGCAACTTCCTTTCCTTTGGCAAAATGGGTCAAAAGAAGGACTTGACGGCTCAGAAAAGTCAAAAATAGTGAGATATCTTGCAGAGGGATGCAGCACTCTTAAAATTGCAAAGCTTCTGAAGCGTGATCATCGAACAATCAAGCGTTTCATTCAAAATAGTCAACAGGGTCGCAAGAAGCGTGTGGAAAAACCAAGGCGCAAAATAACTGCCCATGAACTGAGAAAAGTCAAGTGTGCAGCTGCCAAGATGCCACTTGCCACCAGTTTGGCCATATTTCAGAGCTGCAACATCACTGGAGTGCCCAAAAGCACAAGGTGTGCAATACTCAGAGACATGGCCAAGGTAAGAAAGGCTGAAAGACGACCACCACTGAACAAGACACATAAGCTGAAACGTCAAGACTGGGCCAAGAAATATCTCAAGACTGATTTTTCTAAGGTTTTATGGACTGATGAAATGAGAGTGAGTCTTGATGGGCCAGATGGATGGGCCCGTGGCTGGATTGGTAAAGGGCAGAGAGCTCCAGTCCGACTCAGACGCCAGCAAGGTGGAGGTGGAGTACTGGTTTGGGCTGGTATCATCAAAGATAAGCTTGTGGGGCCTTTTCGGGTTGAGGATGGAGTCAAGCTCAACTCCCAGTCCTACTGCCAGTTTCTGGAAGACACCTTCTTCAAGCAGTGGTACAGGAAGAAGTCTGCATTCTTCAAGAAAAACATGATTTTCATGCAGGACAATGCTCCATCACACGCGTCCAAGTACTCCACAGCGTGGCTGGCAAGAAAGGGTATAAAAGAAGAAAATCTAATGACATGGCCTCCTTGTTCACCTGATCTGAACCCCATTGAGAACCTGTGGTCCATCATCAAATGTGAGATTTACAAGGAGGGAAAACAGTACACCTCTCTGAACAGTGTCTGGGAGGCTGTGGTTGCTGCTGCACGCAATGTTGATGGTGAACAGATCAAAACACTGACAGAATCCATGGATGGCAGGCTTTTGAGTGTCCTTGCAAAGAAAGGTGGCTATATTGGTCACTGATTTGTTTTTGTTTTGTTTTTGAATGTCAGAAATGTATATTTGTGAATGTTGAGATGTTATATTGGTTTCACTGGTAAAAATAAATAATTGAAATGGGTATATATTTGTTTTTTGTTAAGTTGCCTAATAATTATGCACAGTAATAGTCACCTGCACACACAGATATCCCCCTAAAATAGCTAAAACTAAAAACAAACTAAAAACTACTTCCAAAAATATTCAGCTTTGATATTAATGAGTTTTTTGGGTTCATTGAGAACATGGTTGTTGTTCAATAATAAAATTAATCCTCAAAAATACAACTTGCCTAATAATTCTGCACTCCCTGTATTTATGATTCCTGATTAATATATTACATGTAAATTTTACCAAAATGTACTGACTCTTATGTGTTTAAAAGCAAATAATAAACTGAAGGTAATGTGCAGAATCCTTCAGTAAATAATCTTTGTATTCATTTTTTCAGGTAATTAGTCATGTAGATTGATTACTCATGCATATTTTTATTTCAGCATATTTGCCATTAGGGACCTAATTTTGTTAACTTCAAGGTAAACTAAACATGGTGCAGTAGATCATTTAAGTAGCTGGTTTTCCCCTATACTGTGTGCATAGATTTAAATAGGATATTTCTGTAACCCCTTCTTGTCCCACAATATATATTTGTGGTGCTGATGCCAGGTAGGTAACACGCAATACTGAAAATATATGGCGCTGTGACACCATGATCTTGGACATTAAACCCACACCATGAGCAGCAGGTTGAAATGGACAAGATTTGAGCTAGCTCCTATTCAATCCATTTAATACAATAAATTATGTGGTCAAAAATGACCACCAGCACATAAGAGGGTTCACTGGTGGAGGGGCGGCTATCTCTGCTAGACAATTGGCAAGCTTTCAACATGATCAAGGTCTGCCAGTAGACTTACTATAGCTGCAGAGTGCCTAACAACATTCCTATTTATGCAGTGAACATGAGACTATTAGACCCTTGCAGTGGCAGGGCTGAATAGACCTATGTAATACTGAAAAGCATACTGTAATAAACCTCACTACTTAAAGGGGTCTCTGGGAATTAAGAAAATAAAGTTACTGAAAATACTTAAAGGCTATGGACACCTTTGAGAGCAATTATTTTTTTATTATTTCATTATACTTATTTTCACCTAAAAATCACTTTTTCAATTGGTCTTTATTAACAATATGGAATCATTTTTTGTGTACAGAGCTGACATGCTCTACTAGCTGCCTGTTGATTTTTTGTCATTTTCCATCATCTGAAGAGCAGATGGACAGCTTATCTCCGCTCTCTGACATTATAAACACTCATTAAAGCTCAATCCTTACCTTACTGATAAGAATGTGGCTTAAATAAGTGTTTATGACCTCTCAGTAGTTTAGAGATAAGGCTTATTAGATGACAGCACAAAGTAAAAGTGAAAGTACCAGTCACACAGAAAAACAAATAACCCTTTGTGACTGAACAGCTTAATATTTTTAATGAATGCCAATTGAAAATATGATTTTTAGCCAAAAATAAGATAGATACAATCATAAAAAATAAAAAATAAATTGACTCCAAAGGTGTACACAGCCTTTAAACATTACTTTATTATACTTATATTCCTAATGTTGTAGAAATTAGCTTGCGTCAGATGCACATATCCAAGCTGCGCTAAAAGTGTGCCAAAGTAGACCAAAATCTAATTCTGTTGAGAACTTCCCCCTGCCCAGTAGTGTTGATCACAAATATTCTAATCGCAAATTTTATCGCGAATATTGGCACTTCGAGAAATCGCAAATATCTAGAATATAGTGCAATATATTCGTATTCGCGAATATTCTGTTTTTTTTTTTAATCTGAACCCATGATCCCTTTCTGCTTCTTGCTTGTGGGCCAATGAGAAGGTTGCAATATCTTTGACTTTAGGAGTAGTGTTGATCGCAAATTTTTATCGCGAATTTTACGATTGCTGATTTTCACAATCAAGAAAATAATGACTGGAGATCTCGAATTTGCGAATATGTGACGAATATTCGCCAAAATATTTGCGAAATATCACAAATTTAAATATTGCCCCTGCTGCTCATCACTGCTGCCCAGTCTCTTTTCTTAATTTTAAAGCCACAAAATGGTTAACAATAAGAAGGGGCAGGCCCGTCACCCGACCACTTCCTTCATGTACAGTAACAAACATACAGGAAGTGATGATATACAGGAAGATGAGAAACCACCATCACTTCTTCAATACAATACAATAACATAGCCAGCTAACAAAACACATGTATACAAAAATCTCCCATTACCATTGGAGTGAACTTTATCCAGCCTTGCTCAGTGATCAATGCCCAATAAGGTTCACTATGATTCTTATGCATGCTTATTTATAGGGACAACGTCATTATCTCCAGCGGCTGATCAGGCGCACTAGAGACAACAAACGCACGTCCATTTCATGTATTGTTCTCTTAACAAATGCATCCACGCCAAGCCAATAAATCTGCGCCTTGCGTGGGGGCCCTAGCTGGCGTTCATACATTCTCCAAGAAAATACTGCTCCGCCGCACATCAGTCTCCCCGGCCCACAGCTCAGCACATAGCACATGGACCGTTCGCCAACGGAGACCTCTGCGCCCGGCTGCTGCGTCTCCACATCCACAGGAAGATATCCACTCCAATGGTTTGCCCTGACACTGAGAGACATGATGACAATATATAATATATTAAAAACACATCCTAATGGAGGGGCGGAGCCTGCGCTGTGAGGAGATGGCTGTGTGAAGCATCGCTCCGCTGACTGAATATCCCTCATAGCCTGTTATACATCGCCTTCCCCTAAACCCACAGAACCTCTCGGTTCTGCCAAAGCGGCGATTCAGCCTGGAGAAATGGACAAATTAATTAAGAAGGCAGCCGCCGCATGTGTGGCTAAAGAACCTAAGATGGCGCCCGGAACACCGAAGACCTCTGGTTACAAGCAGCAGGCCGCTGGCGGCGCTGAAAGAGGTACATCACCATTCCCATACGCACTACAAAACATATTTGGGACTACTGAAGTATCCTGCTGCTTCACCCAGGGAGGCTAAGTGTTATTCATTATCTGCTTACTTTTACTATTAAGCTTAATACTACCATAGTATCTTTTTATTTGCCTTTTGCTTTGAACCATGGCTGATCTGTGCATAGCCTCATTCAATGTAAAGGGTTTCCACTCCCCTTCTAAACGTAGTCAAGTCTTTTCTTATTTGAAGAAGGAGAAATGCTCGATCCATTTCCTCCAAGAGACACACTTTAAATTTGATAAATACCTGAATTTTTCACACTCACTATACCCGGAGTGGTACCATTGAGGTTTGGGGTCCTCAGCCTCCAGGGGTGTAAGTATCAGGATTCGGAAGCATCTCCCATTTACATATATTCACCATGTTCAGGGTAATGAGGGGAGGTATCTTATGCTTAAAGGATCTATATCAAACCAAGTATATACCTTTATTAACCTTTATGCTCCCAATGTTAATCAGGTTGTCTGGATAGATGAGTTACTGTCCTTACTAGAATCATATAGAGAGGGTGTGGTGATTCTGGGTGGAGATCTTAATCTGATGTTGGAACCAGATCTAGACTCTACTTCTAAAAGATCAGCAATCTCAGCCAAAACTCTCAGACACCTAAAAAAAGTCTACATAGTTGGTCTGTTTGCGATGTCTGGAGACTTTTTAACCTAAAAGTGCGAGACTACTCCTTCTTTTCACCAGTACATGGGTCTTATCAAAGACTCAATTATCTGTTTATATCAAAGGAGCATCTCCAATATTGTAATCAATCCAACATTGGTACCATGCACCTATCGGACCATTCTCCAGTGTTTCTGACATTGTCGGCGCCCACCCTAGAACCTCGCCCCTTTAGATGGCGCCTGAATGAGCAGCTAATCTCCCCCGGTGATTCCCAGATCCTCACCCAAAAGTTACTCGAAGAATACTTTGCTTTTAATTACAAATCGGAAACCACCCCCAAGTGGTATGGGATGCCCATAAAGCTTATATGAGGGGTCAGTTTATCTCTATGGGAGCTAAGCTCAAGAAAGAGAGGAGAACACAGATAGATACCCTTCTTTCTAATATTCAGCGGCTTGAATCCTTACACAAAAAATCCTTGTTAGAATCACACTTTGTTGAACTCACTGAATCACGTGAAGCTCTAAAGAAGATTTTAAATAATGCCTCAGCCAAATATTACCTTCATGCACAATTTAAATATTATGCCCATAGTGACAGGGCTTCTAAATTCATGATGCAACGCATCAATCAGAGGAAATCCCATAACTACATCCATCGAATAAAAGTTCCAGATGGTGGAGAGGTTTTTACTACCTCAGCCATTGCCACTCAGTTTAGAAAATTTTACCCTTCCTCCCCCCACCTTCTGAGCTCAGAACATCTTTCCTGCGCTCTCTGTCCCTTCCTGCTCTTTCTGACCAGCAGGCACAATCACTACAAGCCCCTTTTACGATAGATGAATTAGAATCCACTATTAAACAGCTTCCTAGAGGGAAATGCCCAGTGTCACGGCTGTATGTGAGCAACAATAGTATACACAGTAAAAGAGCTACTGACCGAACCCAAACTAGGGAGGATAAAGGGTGACCCCTGTCAGACCCTCAAAGCTCTCCCTATTCTGCTAAAGCACATGCCCGGATCCAAATGGCGGAACGAGGCATGCCCACGTGCCTAAGACTGATGACCACTGTAACCCCTACAATAGTGGAAGGGGCACGGCCACCGGTGCCCTACTCATTATATAGAGGGAACCGTGGCCACCTCAGATCCAGTCAGAAAATAATCAGGTACACAACAATGTCTGTACACTTAGCTGAAGGTGTTGCAGCCGCAGAGAAGACGGATCCAAGGACAGCTGGCAATATCCGGAGTGCTTGCTGCAGCAGAACACAGGTCCAGTGAACTGATAGCTACAAGTGAAGATACTAAAGCAAGAGCTACAACTGAAATGAGAACTATAATCCACGCCCTACAATAGGAGGAGGGGTGATATAAAGAGAGGGAAATCAAACGCATGAGGAACAGCTGGGAGGAAGGAAACCAAAAGTAAACAGAGCAGTGAGAACTCCTCCCAGCTCTAGTAGTGACATCATCACAGGGGTGGAGAAACAGAGCTGTGAGAACGTCCCAAAGCTCTGGTAGTGACAGTACCCCCCCCCTCTACGGGTGGACTCCGGACACCCAGGACCCACCTTCTCAGGATGAGCCCTATGAAATGCCCTGATGAGGCGAGTGGCTTTAATGTCCGACACCGGAACCCACATCCTCTCCTCAGGACCATAACCCTTCCAATGAACGAGGTACTGAAGAGAACCGCGGACAATGCGAGAGTCCACAATTCTGGAAACCTCAAACTCCAGATTGCCATCAACCAAAATCGGAGGAGGAGGCAAAGAGGAGGGTACCGTGGGCTGGACATATGGTTTTAAGAGAGATCTGTGAAATACATTATGTATCTTCCAAACCCGTGGAAGATCAAGACGGAAGGCAACAGGATTGATGACTGACAAGATTTTATAAGGCCCAATAAACTTGGGACCCAATTTCCAGGAGGGAACCTTCAGTTTAATATTTCTTGTAGACAACCACACCAGATCACCCACATTCAGGTCCGGACCAGGCACACGTCTCTTATCAGCCACACGCCTATACCTCTCACTCATCTTTTTAAGATTACTTAATTATCTTTTGCCAAATGGTAGACAAAGACGAGGAAAATCTCTCCTCCTCAGGTAAACCAGAAAGAGCCCCTCCCGAGAATGTCCCAAACTGCGGATGGAACCCATATGCACCAAAGAATGGTGACTTATCAGAAGATTCCTGACGACGGTTGTTCAGAGCAAACTCAGCAAGAGGGAGAAATGAACACCAATCCTCCTGGTTCTCTGCCACAAAACAGCGCAAATATGTCTCCAGATTCTGATTGAGGCGCTCAGTCTGACCATTCGACTGCGGGTGAAAAGCAGAAGAGAAGGACAGCCGAACCCCCAGGCGAGAACAGAAAGCCTTCCAGAACCTGGACACAAACTGCGTGCCTCTATCGGAAACAATATCAGAGGGAATGCCGTGCAATTTAACAATATGGTCAACAAAAGCTTGCGCCAACGTTTTAGCATTGGGTAAACCAGGGAAAGGTACGAAATGAGCCATCTTGCTAAAACGGTCCACCACCACCAGGATCACCGACTTCCCCGAGGAACGAGGAAGATCCGTGATAAAGTCCATGGACAGGGAAGGTATGGGTAACGGGAGAAGGGAACCTGAAGGCCGTGAACGAGGGACCTTAGCGCGAGCGCACGTCTCACAAGCAGTCACAAAACCCTCCACCGACTTACGAAGAGCCGGCCACCAAAATCTCAGAGCAATGAGATCTACCGTGGCTCTACTCCCGGGGTGACCAGCAAGAACCGTATCATTATGCTCCTTAAAGAGTTTGTGACGTAGCTCAGGAGGCACGAACAACTTCCCAGAAGGACAACGGGCAGGTGTCTCAGTCTGGGCAGCCTGGACCTCGGCCTCCAAATCGGAATATAGAGCAGAAACAACTACCCCCTCCGCCAAAATGGGACCCGGGTCCTCGGAGTTTCCTCCTCCCGGAAAACAGCGAGAGAGAGCATCAGCCTTCACATTTTTTATCCCAGGTCGGAATGTAACAACAAAATTGAATCTGGAGAAGAACAGAGACCATCTGGCCTGTCTCGGATTCATACGCCTGGCCGACACCAAGTATGCCAGATTCTTATGGTCGGTAAAAACGGTGATAGGGTGCCTGGCCCCCTCCAACCAATGGCGCCATTCCTCGAAAGCCAACTTGATGGCCAACAACTCCCTATCTCCCACATCATAGTTTCTCTCTGCCGGGGAGAGTTTTTTAGAGAAAAAGGCACAGGGTCGCCATTTGGCAGGAGAAGGGCCCTGGGACAAAACCGCACCCACACCCACCTCGGAAGCATCCACCTCAACAATAAAAGGTAAGGAAACATCGGGATGCACCAAGACGGGAGCAGACGCAAAACTCTCTTTAATCTTAGAAAAGGCTGCAAGCGCCTCCTCCGACCAAGAGGAAAAATCCGCCCCCTTTTTTGTCATGTCAGTAAGGGGTTTGACAACAGAGGAATAATTCAAAATGAACTTTCTGTAATAGTTCGCAAAACCCAGAAAGTGCATCAATGCCTTCTGATTCTCAGGAAGCTTTCACTCAAGTACAGCACGGACCTTCTCCGGATCCATGCGAAAACCAGAAGCAGAGAGGAGAAAACCCAGAAATTGAATCTCCGATACCATAAAAAGACATTTCTCCAGCTTGGCGTACAATTTATTTTCCCGCAGAATCTGCAGAACCTGAAAAAGATGATCCTGATGGGTCTGAACATCAGGGGAAAAAATCAAAATATCATCAAGATACACCAATACAAATTTCCCCATTAAATGGTAGATAATACTATTAACAAAATGCTGAAAGACGGCCGGAGCATTCATCAGGCCGAAAGGCATAACGAGATTCTCGAAATGCCCGTTAGGGGTATTAAAGGCCGTTTTCCATTCATCCCCCTCTCTGACCCTGACCAGGTTGTACGCGCCTCTCAAATCCAATTTGGAAAACACCTTGGCCCCAACAATTTGGTTGAAGAGGTCCGGGATCAGAGGAAGGGGATAGGGATCGCGAATCGTGATACGGTTCAGCTCCCTAAAATCTAGGCAAGGTCTCAGAGAGCCATCTTTTTTTTAACAAAAAAAAAAACCCGCGGCCACAGGTGACTTTGAGGGTCGAATATGCCCCTTCTCGAGACTCTCGGAGATATAAGTTCGCATTGCGATTCTTTCCGGTTGTGAGAGATTGTAGAGGCGTGCTTTTGGCAGCTTGGCGCCGGGAATGAGGTTAATGGGACAGTCAAACTCCCGGTGAGGAGGTAGTTCCTGAACACCGCTCCCGGAAAACACGTCTGAGAAATCAGAGAGAAATGATGGCACAGTTTTAGTAGACACCTCTGCAAAAGTCGCTGTGAGACAATTCTCTCTACAAAAGTCACTCCACTCATTTATTTGCCTTCCTTGCCAATCAATAGTGCGGTTATGTCTAGTGAGCCAGGGTAACCCCAAAACTAGAGGAGAAGGCAATCCGTTTAGGACAAAACAAGATATATCCTCCACATGAGTGTCACCTACAGCTAGCTGGATATTGTGAACAATGCCCTTCAGAGATCTCTGTGAGAGTGGAGCAGAGTCAATAGAAAAAACAGGTATATCCTTTTCTAATGTGCAAACCTGAAAACCATGCATGACTACAAATTGAGTGTCAATAAGATTGACGGCCGCTCCACTATCGACAAAAATCTCACAAGAAATGACTTTGCTCTCTAGCGCCACCCTGGCAGACAGGAGAAAACGGGAACTGCAGGTCAGAGGAAAAGCATCAATTCCTACATCAACTTTGCCCAAAGTAGCAGATGAAGCAGAATTTGATGATTTACCTTTTGAGGTTTTTCTCTTATTATCGCTCTTAGTACAGTTCAAGAATCTCCTAGAGGGACAAACATTTGCCAAATGACCTATGCCCCCACAACAAAAACACACCATACTCTGAGGACTAAATCCTCTTTTATCAGGGGAAAGTCGACCTAGCTGCATGGTTTCCTCCTCAGAGGGGAGCGAGACAGGATGAGGCCCCTGCACACTGAATGAGTCCGCACCACTGCCCCTAGACTGACAATGACTGGACAGAGAGGTCTCGTTTCTTTCTCTTAGACGCCTGTCAAGGCGTACCGCCAATGACATGGCAGACTCTAAGGACGTTGGTCTCTCATGGAAAGCAAACGCATCTTTCAATCTCTCTGAGAAACCTGACAGAACTGACTCCGGAGTGCAGCATCATTCCAACCCGAATCAGCTGCCCATCTCCGAAATTCAGAACAATAAAGCTCCGCAGACAGTTTGTTCTGGCATAAAACACGTAAGTTAGATTCGGCCAGAGCAACACGATCCGGGTCATCATAAATCTGCCCCAGGGCCACAAAAAATCTTTCCACGGATCGAAGGGAGGGATCCCCTGATGACAGCGAAAAAGCCCAAGTCTGAGCATTACCCCTGAGCAGGGAGATGACAATCCTCACCCTCTGCTCCTCCTTACCAGAGGAGTGGGGACACAAGCAAAAATGGAGTTTGCATGCCTCTCTGAAGCGAACAAAATTCTCACTGCCCCCGGAGAATGTTTCCGGAAGTGAGACCTTTGGCTCGCTACAGACTCCATGAGCCGGAGCAGAGCCCAATGCTTGAAGCTGAGTCATAGATTGACGAAGATCTGCTACTTCCAAAGAAAGACCCTGCATGCGGTCAACCAGGCCAGAAAGCGGATCCATGTCAAAAAAGGACGGTTTTGGTGGATTATAATGTCAATGCTGTATGTGAGCAACAATAGTATACACAGTAAAAGAGCTACTGACCGGACCCAAACTAGGGAGGATAAAGGGTGACCCCTGTCAAACCCTCAAAGCTCTCCCTATTCTGCTAAAGCACATGCCCAGATCCAAATGGCGTAACGAGGCATGCCCACGTGCCTAAGACTGATGACCACTGTAACCCCTACAATAGTGGAAGGGGCACGGCCACCGGTGCCCTACTCAGTATATGGAGGGAACCGTGGCCACCTCAGATCCAGTCAGAAAATAATCAGGTACACAACAATGTCTGTACACTTAGCTGAAGGTGTTGCAGCCGCAGAGAAAACGGATCCAAGGACAGCTGGCAATATCCGGAGTGCTTGCTGCAGCAGAACACAGGTCCAGTGAACTGATAGCTACAAGTGAAGATACTAAAGCAAGAGCTACAACTGAAATGAGAACTATAATCCACGCCCTACAATAGGAGGAGGGGTGATATAAAGAGAGGGAAATCAAACGCATGAGGAACAGCTGGGAGGAAGGAAACCAAAAGTAAACAGAGCAGTGAGAACTCCTCCCAGCTCTAGTAGTGACATCATCACAGGGGTGGAGAAACAGAGCTGTGAGAACGTCCCAAAGCTCTGGTAGTGACACCCAGGCCCCGACGGCATTCCAGCTTCATACTACCGCTCATTTTACAAAACATTAGGCCCTTACCTACTTAATATATACAATAGCTCCCTATCTGGTACTCCAATGTCAGTAGACATAACTAGAGCCCAAATATCCCTGATCCCTGAAGAGGGGAAAGATGGCTCCCATTGTGCGAACTATCGCCAGATTTCCCTGCTAAACTTAGACTTAGGGCTTTTGTTCAGTATGCAGTACATATACTGAACCATTCATTACAATGGTTCAGCAAAAAAAACTGAAGAGTCTCAGTGTGCATTCCGTTTCAGTATTTCCGTATTTCCGTACCGTGAAAAGATAGAACATGTCCTATTTTTGTCCGCAAATCACGGTGCTTGGCTCCATTCAAGTCAATGGGTCCGCAAAAAAAACGGAACACATACGGAAATGCATCCGTATGTCTTCCGTATCCGTTACGTTTTTGCTGAACCATCTATTGAAAATCTTATGTCCAGCCCAATTTTTTCTATGTAATTACTGTATACTGTATATGGCATACAGAAAAACGGAACAGAAAAATAGAAAGAAAACGGAAGCACAACGGAAAGAAAAAACGGAACAACGGATCCATAAAAAACGGACCGCAAAACACGGAAAAATCCATACTGTCATGTGCATGAGCCCTTAAAGATACTAGCGAAGATGTTAGGGTACTTTCACACTTGCGTTATTATTTTCCGGCATAGAGTTCCGTCAAAAGGGCTCTATGCCGGAAAAGAACTGATCAGGCACATCCCTATGCATTCTGAATGGATAGAAATCCGTTCAGTTTGCATCAGTATGCCTACCGTTCAGTCACTGTCAGGCTTTTGGCCGGACATAATACCGCAGCATGCTGTGGTATTATGTCCGTCCAAAATGCCTGATCAGTCGCCGGAATGCCGGATCCGGCATTAATTCCCATTGACTTGCATTAGTGCCGGATCCGGCATTGCAAAACAACTGAAGGACAGATCCACCCTTCCGGTCTGCGCATGAGCCGGGTGTACATGTGACGTCATCGGCGCAGGCGCACTGAGGATGGAGCGGCCGAGCGAGCGTCCTCCAATCAGTGCGCCTGCGCCAACTGAAGACCGGCGCGAGATTTAAAACGCAGACAGGGCCAGTCAGAGGATGAGCGCATTGGCTGGTCCTGTCAATCAACATGAGGAGGGGGCGTCATTATGAATGGAGGATGCGGCTGCTAGCAGCAGGTAGCCGCCCTACCTGCTGCTAGAGAGGTAATTTGCATATTATAAAAGCCAGTTTTTTATATAACTACTGAACCAAACTGAGTAATAGCCCTATATATTGAGAAATCGCAGCATAAGGATTTTAAGGAGACAAAAAATATATAATGAGTTTAGTGGAGTGACAGAAGCCCTTTAAACTGAATTCAGGATCAACTTTCCACACTTAAAAACTCTATGCTGTCTTGGTTTGGAAGGAAAAATATAGTAACATCACTTATATTACCCAAAATGACTTACCTTCAACAGGTTCTGCCAATTCCAGTACCAAAATCGTTCTACAATACAGCAAACCAAATGATTAGGTCATTTATTTGGGCCAGAAAAAGGGCACGCATACCTTATGCTACCTTAAGCAAACCTAAGCCTTTTGGTGGGATTGGGATGCCTAACCCAGAGTTATATAACAAGGCAGTTCTCCTGGGTAGAATGGTTGGCTGGGTTAAAGGAACACTAGGTGAGTCATGGGTGGACCTTGAACAATCACACTTTGGCCTCCCTTTCCAGGGACTTTTGGTGGGTGCTGACATTCCCATGAATATGGTCAAATCCTTCAATCCAATAATCAAATCCACTTTGGGAGTCTGAGAATGGTTTCAATACTCTCAGTATGCCATACCTTTGCCCTCTCCTCTGATACAAGTTAGAGATACTGTATCTTGGCCTTTGCACCTAGTGCTTTATTAAGTAGTCTACCTGCATCTATACGATACTCAATACATCCTGTCCTGTCCCTTTTTGGTAAAAGCGGTTAGGTGTTGGAGTGTGTAACTATGTCACAGCTTTTTCCAGACTGTAGATTTTCACCCCCTTTAATATCCTTTTTACGCTCCTTCATTTCCAAACATGTTACATTAAAGAACGCTGTTGCGTCCGTTGACTTGGTTTGAGGGTTTATTATCAAAGTCTGAACCACAAGCCAAACTGATTTCTCTGATCTATAAAAAAAATATGTACCCCCATACTTATGCCAAAACCCGCATTTATCAATCTTTGGGAAAAGGATCTTGACACCCCGGACACCCATACAGGATTAACAAGTGAGGAGCCGGAGCCAGAGCTACTATTAAACCTATAGCTGATATTACCCTCTAGGAATGTATCATTATGTGCTATTAACAAATGTCTCCTTGTGGCCCTTGCTAGTTTGAGGTGCGTTTCCCTCCCTAAAAACTAAACTAAACAAATAAACAAAAGCGATACTCTTCATTCTTTGACGTAGTTGAGCAGCTTCTTGCAGTGACTGGTGTGGATCCAGTTGTCTCGTCCCTCGAACTTCAGAGAGGTTGGTGTCATCAGCAGCACCTGGAATGGCCCAAGATATCTCGGCTCTAGTCCCGTCCTCGAATGTTTCTTTAGCACGACCCAATCACTTGGTTGACTAGAATGAACACTGGTTATTGAGTCTGGGTCCAGGAGAGACTCCCGAACCCGGTGGTGGACATCTGGTGATAACCCGTGGGACTGCCTGTGGGCATCACTGATGGAATAAAGGGCTACAGCGGAACATTCAGGCCATGGATCGGCCGTGATTTTCTCCTTCTTTGCAAAAATTTGACCCAAGTACCGTCAAAGAAAAGGCAGTCGTGATAGTCCTCGACATGATTCCCTACTAGGTTAGAAAATTGATTGACAGTTGAGAGGTTAGAATTGGTAGTAAAAAGTTAGAAAATTGTTGTTTTCTGCACCACTTCCTCCCCCCTTGTCATCGTCCTCAAAACCAGGATTAAGAGAAGCTGGATTCAACATGGTGCATCATCTCAAGGTTAGATGGAGAGATGAGGGAGGGATATGAGAGAGAGATAGAAAGAGAGGAGGGAGGGATGAGAGAGAGTTATCTGCATTGGTGACAGCAGAGACATCTGAAAAAACTACAACAGTCTAGGTGGATCCAGCCTGCCTTAGCAGAGTTAGCTCAAAAAGAGCCTCTTCCGCTTCAGGAACTGGATCACCAATCGTGGCTATCCCCCCCGCAGGCAAGGTGTACATAATGCGGTTCCTCCGGACTGAAACTGCCCTCTTTATCCCCTGCTGGTTTACCATTATTGTCTATTGAAGCCACAGCTGAGCTACATCCTTACAGAGGGATACCCAGAGCGGTACCCTTGAACCACCTATGCCTTTCTTTAAGGGGCTTTGTGGCCTTCACCCCATAACTAGATCTCATGTACTGAGCAGCCGTCTGACTCCTCGAGGGGACTATTCCCCCCCCCCCGAACATGGATCTGCCACAACCCATCCTTGTTAACCAAGCCGTTACTAGTGTTTCCTGCGTCCAGGGACACGCTTTTGACTGTACACAGAGGGTACCGTCCGACTCCTTCTCACGGTACATCTGTCCGACTCCGACTTTTATACAACCTATGTTGGACAGCTACAAATCTCGTGCACTGAGAGCGGCCTATTGCTAATCTCAATGCTATTTCCACTCCCACAGGGCCTTCAGGCCAGAGCTCCTTTTGCTGGATTCCCAGTATTCCTCCTAAAGGGCTATATACACAGCTGAGCTGTGCCTGTGTTTGGCCAGATGAGGCTACCCAATAAAGGAGACCCGCTTTTCTCCAGCTCAATTTCTCCAGTATACAGATGTTAATGGGGATAGCCTTCGCTGTCTTTTTACTAGTTGTATGATGTCTCAGTACAACACCTGAATCACTGTCACACAATGAAAAAAAACTCCAAAACAAAAAAAAATAACAAACAGTCTGGGCATAAAAACAAAAAATACTTGCTGTGTAAAGCAACTCTATTCCAATAAAAGAGTGTTATTCCCGCTTGCACAATCCGCCTATGGAATGTAAATATAAAAAGAAAGTTTCAAAACCAAATCCTTTCTTTTCTACCGCAAAACCCACAGTAATGTGTTACTATACAAAACGCAGCAAGGTTCTAAAACTCAAAACAATGGGGGAGGGGGCATGAATTGCTCTCTCAAGAATCAAAAATGCCCAAACAATAACATGAAAAAAAAAAACACTGAAGTCCATTCTCTACAAAAATAATTTCAGTTACAGGAAGTCTTGCTATATACATTGAGATTCAGTAAAAAGTAAATTTTAACTTAAAAAAATGAAAAAACTTTGGTACACATACAATTGTATAGGATTGAGTTAACACATCAATGTCTTGGAGGGTTCGACTGAAACCATAAACACTGGCAGGAGAATTTCTCCCCACCCAGTCATTAAAATGACCATTTGCCCAGCCCCAAACCAACTTCAGATTCATTTTACAAAAGAAGCAGAATTTAACATTACAAGGTCCCCAAAGCCAGTTTCCAGGGAAAGGGAAGTCAATATAAATTAGGTCTTAAAGTTCCTCAATTTTATTTTATTTTTTTAATAGAAACAGTAAAGTGGCTTCAATAACATCTCTTAATTTCCCCTTCTCTAGCACAAAAAAATTGAAACTCTGCTGAATTCCAGGAACCAATCTCTTTCCTCTCTAAGCTACACATTTTCACATTTTAACAGTTCATATTGGGATTTAAAATCTGCTTCCTAGGTCCATGACCTTGGTTGTCCCTGGCTTCTATGCCTTTGCAAAGAAATAATAATAAAGTAATAATAAAATTTATTTATATAGCTCCACAATATTTCGCAGCGCTTTACAAGTTCATAGGGTTCATATGCAAAACAAAAATAACTAGATAATATGCAACTGAAACACTAGGAGTGAGGGCCCTGCTCGCAAGAGCTTACAATCTATGAGGAATTGGGGGTGACACATAAGGTAGTTGATTGTGATAAGTAGAATTTGAGCCATTATGGAACTGACAGGAGTGGTGCCGGCCAATCTGCTTCGGGTTTGGGACTACTAGAGGATCGAGTTCAGGCCAGAGGAGTTAGTGGGGGGAGGTTTAGTTGGGGAATAGTCAGTTTAGGTAGCTTGATAAGCCTGCCTGAAAAGATGTGTTTTTAAGGCACGTTTGAAGGTGGAGAAGTTGTGGATTGACCTATTATTCCGGGGCAGAGTATTCCAGAGAGTAGGTGCAGCTCGAGAAAAGTCTTGAAGACGGGAGTGAGAGCTACGAATTATGGAGATTATTAATCTTAGGTCGCTAACAGAACGGAGAGCACGAGTAGGGTGGTAGATGGAGATGAGGGAGGAGATGTATGGAGGTGCAGCACTGTGGAGAGATTTGTGGGTGAGGGTGAGAAGTTTGAACTGTGTTCTGTGGTGGATAGGCAACCAGTGAAGTGACTAGCAAAGGCTAGTAGCTAGAGGTGAGCGAACACCTGGATGTTCGGATTCGAGAAGTTCGGCCGAACTTCCCGGAAATGTTCGGGTTCGGGATCCGAACCCGACCCGGACTTCGTCCCGAACCCGAACCCCATTGAAGTCAATGGGGACCCAAACTTTTCGGCACTAAAAAGGCTGTAAAACAGCCCAGGAAAGAGCTAGAGGGCTGCAAAAGGCAGCAACATGTAGGTAAATCCCCTGCAAACAAATGTGGATAGGGAAATGAATTAAAATAAAAATAAAATAAATAAAAATTAACCAATATCAATTGGAGAGAGGTTCCATAGCAGAAAATCTGGCTTCACGTCAGCAGAGAATGCGTCTCTTCATGCCATAGCAGAGAATCTGGCTTCACGTCACCCAGCACTGTAACAGTCCATTGTCATATATTTAGGCCCTGGCACCCAGGCAGAGGAGAGAGGTCCCGTAACAGAGAATCTGGCTTCATGTCAGCAGAGAATAAGTCTGCATGTCATAGCAGAGAATCATGCTTTACGTCACCCAACACTGGAACAGTCCATTGTCAGATATTTAGGCCCAGGCACCCAGGCAGAGGAGAGAGGTCCCGTAACAGAGAATCTGGCTTCATGTCAGCAGAGAATCAGTCTGCATTTCCTAGCAGAGAATCATGCTTTACGTCACCCAACACTGGAACAGTTCATTGTCACATATTTAGGCCCAGGCACCCAGGCAGAGGAGAGAGGTCCCGTAACAGAGAATCTGGCTTCATGTCAGCAGAGAATCAGTCTGCATGTCCTAGCAGAGAATCATGCTTTACGTCACCCAACACTGGAACAGTCCATTGTCACATATTTAGGCCCAGGCACTCAGGCAGAGGAGAGAGGCCCCGTAACAGAGAATCTGGCTTCATGTCAGCAGAGAATCAGTCTGCATGTCATAGCAGAGAATCATGCTTTACGTCACCCAACACTGGAACAGTCCATTGTCAGATATTTAGGCCCAGGCACCCAGGCAGAGGAGAGAGGTCCCGTAACAGAGAATCTGGCTTCATGTCAGCAGAGAATCAGTCTTCATGTCATAGCAGAGAATCAGGCTTCACGTCACCCACCACTGGAACAGGCCACTGTCAGATATTTTTAGACCCCGGCACCCAGGCAGAGGAGAGAGGTCCCATAACAGAGATTCAGGCTTCATGTCAGCAGAGAATCAGTCTTCATGTCATAGCAGAGAATCAGGCTTCACATCACCCACCACTGGAACAGGCCAATGTCAGATATTTAGGCCCAGGCACCCAGGCAGAGGAGAGAGGCCCCGTAACAGAGAATCTGGCTTCATGTCAGCAGAGAATCAGTCTTCATGTCATAGCAGAGAATAAGGCTTCACGTCACCCACCACTGGAACAGGCCACTGTCAGATATTTTTAGGCCCCGGCACCCAGGCAGAGGAGAGAGGTCCCATAACAGAGATTCAGGCTTCATGTCAGCAGAGAATCAGTCTTCATGTCATAGCAGAGAATCAGGCTTCACGTCACCCACCACTGGAACAGGCCACTGTCAGATATTTAGGCCTAGGCACCCAGGCAGAGGAGAGAGGTCCCGTAACAGAGAATCTGGCTTCATGTCAGCAGAGAATCAGTCTTCATGTCATAGCAGAGAATCAGGCTTCACGTCACCCACCACTGGAACAGGCCACTGTAACATATTTAGGCCCAGGCACCCAGGAAGAGGAGAGAGGTCCCATAACAGAGATTCAGGCTTCATGTCAGCAGAGAATCAGTCTTCATGTCATAGCAGAGAATCAGGCTTCACGTCACCCACCACTGGAACAGGCCACTGTCAGATATTTAGGCCCAGGCACCCAGGCAGAGGAGAGAGGTCCCATAACAGAGATTCATGCTTCATGTCAGCAGAGAATCAGTCTTCATGTCATAGAAGAGAATCAGGCTTCACGTCACCCACCACTGGAACAGGCCACTGTCAGATATTTTTAGTCCCCGGCACCCAGGCAGAGGAGAGAGGTCCCATAACAGAGATTCAGGCTTCATGTCAGCAGAGAATCAGTCTTCATGTCATAGCAGAGAATCAGGCTTCACGTCACCCACCACTGGAACAGGCCACTGTCAGATATTTAGGCCCAGGCACCCAGGTAGAGGAGAGAGGTCCCGTAACAGAGGATCTGGCTTCATGTCAGCAGAGAATCAGTCTTCATGTCATAGCAGAGAATCAGGCTTCACGTCACCCACCACTGGAACAGGCCACTGTCACATATTTAGGCCCAGGCACCCAGGCAGAGGAGAGAGGTCCCATAACAGAGATTCAGGCTTCATGTCAGCAGAGAATCAGTCTTCATGTCATAGCAGAGAATCAGGCTTCACGTCACCCACCACTGGAACAGGCCACTGTCAGATATTTAGGCCCAGGCACCCAGGCAGAGGAGAGAGGTCCCATAACAGAGATTCAGGCTTCATGTCAGCAGAGAATCAGTCTTCATGTCATAGCAGAGAATCAGGCTTCACGTCACCCACCACTGGAACAGGCCACTGTCAGATATTTTTAGGCCCCGGCACCCAGGCAGAGGAGAGAGGTCCCATAACAGAGATTCAGGCTTCATGTCAGCAGAGAATCAGTCTTCATGTCATAGCAGAGAATCAGGCTTCACGTCACCCACCACTGGAACAGGCCACTGTCAGATATTTAGGCCCAGGCACCCAGGCAGAGGAGAGAGGTCCCGTAACAGAGAATCTGGCTTCATGTCAGCAGAGAATCAGTCTTCATGTCATAGCAGAGAATCAGGCTTCACGTCACCCACCACTGGAACAGGCCACTGTCACATATTTAGGCCCAGGCACCCAGGCAGAGGAGAGAGGTCCCATAACAGAGATTCAGGCTACATGTCAGCAGAGAATCAGTCTTCATGTCATAGCAGAGAATCAGGCTTCACGTCACCCACCACTGGAACAGGCCACTGTCAGATATTTAGGCCCAGGCAACCAGGCAGAGGAGAGAGGTCCCGTAACAGAGAATCTGGCTTCATGTCAGCAGAGAATCAGTCTTCATGTCATAGCAGAGAATCAGGCTTCACGTCACCCACCACAGGAACAGGCCACTGTCACATATTTAGGCCCAGGCACCCAGGCAGAGGAGAGAGGTTCCATAACAGAGATTCAGGCTTCATGTCAGCAGAGAATCAGTCTTCATGTCATAGCAGAGAATCAGGCTTCATGTCACCCACCACTGGAACAGGCCACTGTCAGATATTTTTAGGCCCCGGCACCCAGACAGAGGAGAGGTTTATTCAACTTTGGGTTGCCCCGCAATATAATGGTAAAATGAAAATAAAAATAGGATTGAATGAGGAAGTGCCCTGGAGTACAATAATATATTGTTAAGGGGAGGTAGTTAATGTCTAATCTGCACAAGGGATGGACAGGTCCTGTGGGATCCATTTTTATGAACGTCAGCTTGTCCACATTGGCTGTAGACAGGCGGCTGCGTTTGTCTGTAATGACGCCCCCTGCCGTGCTGAATACACGTTCAGACAAAACGCTGGCCGCCGGGCAGGCCAGCACCTCCAAGGCATAAAAGGCTAGCTCTGGCCACGTGGACAATTTGGAGACCCAGAAGTTGAATGGGGCCGAACCATCAGTCAGTACGTGGAGGGGTGTGCACAGGTACTGTTCCACCATGTTATTGAAATGTTGCCTCCTGCTAACACGTTCCGTATCAGGTGGTGGTGCAGTTAGCTGTGGCGTGGTGACAAAACTTTTCCACATCTCTGCCATGCTAACCCTGCCCTCAGAGGAGCTGGCCGTGACACAGCTGCGTTATCGACCTTTTGCTCCTCCTCTGCCTTCGCCTTGGGCTTCCACTTGTTCCCCTGTGACATTTGGGAATGCTCTCAGTAGCGCGTCTACCAACGTGCGCTTGTACTCGCGCATCTTACTATCACGCTCCAGTACATGAAGTAAGTTGGGCACATTGTCTTTGTACCATGGATCCAGCAGGGTGGCAACCCAGTAGTCCACACACGTTAAAATGTGGGCAACTCTGCTGTCGTTGCACAGGCACTGCAGCATGTAGTCGCTCATGTGTGCCAGGCTGCCCAGAGGTAAGGACAAGCTGTGCTCTGTGGGAGGCGTATCGTCATCGTCCTGCGTTTCCCCCTAGCCACGCACCAGTGATGGGCCCGTGCTGCGTTGGGTGCCAGCCCGCTGTGAACCTGCTTCATCCTGATCCTCCTCCACCTCCTTCTCATCCTCGTCCTCTTTGTCCTCCAGTAGTGGGCCCTGAATGGCCACATTTGTACCTGGCCTCTGCTGTTGCAAAAAACCTCCCTCTGAGTCACTTCGAAGAGACTGGCCTGAAAGTGCTAAAAATGACCCCTCTTCCTCCTCCTCCTCCTGGGCCACCTCCTCTTCCATCATCGCCCTAAGTGTTTTCTCAAGGAGACATAGAAGTGGTATTGTAACGCTGATAACGGGGTCATCGCCACTGGCCATGTTGGTGGAGTACTCGAAACAGCGCAACAGGGCACACAGGTCTCGCATGGAGGCCCTGTTTTGGTGGTGAAGTGGTGCTGTTCCGCAGTGCGACTGACCCGTGCGTGCTGCAGCTGAAACTCCACTATGGCCTGCTGCTGCTCGCACAGTCTGTCCAGCATGTGCAAGGTGGAGTTCCACCTGGCGGGCACGTCGCATATGAGGCGGTGAGCGGGAAGGCCGAAGTTACGCTGTAGCGCAGACAGGCGAGCAGCGGCAAGATGTGAACGCCGGAAGCGCGAACAGACGGCCCGCACTTTATGCAGCAGCTCTGACATGTCGGGGTAGTTGTGAATGAACTTCTGCACCACCAAATTCATCACATGCGCCAGGCAAGGGATGTGTGTCAAACCGGCTAGTCCCAGAGCTGCAACGAGATTTGGTGAAGGTGTGTGGCTGACTGGATGAGCAGGTGGAAGAAGAGGAGGAGGAAGCTGAGTAGGAGGAGGAGGAGACAGGAGGCAAAAAATGTTGCCCTGCAATCTTGGCGGGGAAGGACGTGCGCCAAACAGCTCTCCACCTGATGCCCAGCCGCCACTACATTTACCCATTGTGCAGTTAGGGAGATATAGCGTCCCTGGCCGTGCTTACTGGTCCACGTATCTGTGGTTAGGTGGACCTTGCCACAGATGGCGTTGCGCAGTGCACACTTGATTTTATCGGATACTTGGTTGTGCAGGGAAGGCACGGCTCTCTTGGAGAAGTAGTGCTGGCTGGGAACAACATACTGTGGGACAGCAAGTGACATGAGCTGTTTGTAGCTGTGTGTGTCCACCAGCCTAAATGACAGCATTTCATAGGCCAGTAGTTTAGAAATGCTGGCATTCAGGGCCAGGGATCAAGGGTGGCTAGGTGGGAATTTACGCTTTCTCTCAAATGTTTGTGAGATGGAGAGCTGAACGCTGCCGTGTGACATGGTTGAGATGCTTGGTAACGCAGGTGGTGGTGTTGGTGGTACATCCCATGCTTGCTGGGCGGCAGGTGCCAACGTTCCTCCAGAGGCGGAGGAAAAGGCAGAGGCGGCGGCAGCAGCAGAAGAGGCCGAGGCGGCAGCAGCAGAAGAAGAGGTAGCAGGGGGAGCCTGAGTGACTTCCTTGTTTTTAAGGTGTTTACTCCACTGCAGTTCATGCTTTGCATGCAGGTGCCTGGTCATGCAGGTTGTGCTAAGGTTCAGAACGTTAATGCCTCGCTTCAGGCACTGATGGCACAGCGTGCAAACCACTCGGGTCTTGTCGTCAGCACATTGTTTGAAGAAGTGCCATGCCAGGGAACTCCTTGAAGCTGCCTTTGGGGTGCTCGGTCCCAGATGGCGGCGGTCAGTAGCAGGCGGAGTCTCTTGGCGGCGGGTGTTCTGCTTTTGCCCACTGCTCCCTCTTTTGCTACGCTGTTGGCTCGGTCTCACCACTGCCTCTTCCTCCGAACTGTGAAAGTCAGTGGCACAACCTTCATTCCATGTGGGGTCTAGGACCTCATCATCCGCACACTGTTCAGTCTGCACACTGCAGAAAGACGCAGCAGTTGGCACCTGTGTTTCGTCATCATCAGAGACGTGCTGAGGTGGTATTCCCATGTCCTCATCATCAGGAAACATAAGTGGTTGTGCGTTAGTGCATTCTATCTCTTCCACCCCTGGGGAAGGGCTAGGTGGATGCCCTTGGGAAACCCTGGCAGCAGAGTCATCAAACAGCATAAGAGACTGCTGCATAACTTGAGGCTCAGACAGTTTCCCTGATATGCATGGGGGCGATGTGACAGACTGATGGGCTTGGTTTTCATGCGCCATCTGTGCGCTTTCTGCAGAAGACTGGGTGGGAGATAATGTGAACGTGCTGGATGCACTGTCGGCCACCCAATTGACTAATGCCTGTACCTGCTCAGGCCTTACCATCCTTAGAACGGCATTGGGCCCCACCAAATATCCCTGTAAATTCAGGTGGCTGCTGGGACCTGAGGTAGTTGGTACACTAGGACGTGTGGCTGTGGCAGAACGGCCACGTCCTCTCCCAGCACCAGAGGGTCCACTAACACCACCACGACCATGTCCGCGTCCGCGTCCCTTACTAGATGTTTTCCTCATTGTTACCGTTCACCACAATAAGAAAAATATTATTTGGGCCAATGTATTAAATTAAAATTCAGGCCTTTTTTTACAGACACCTAACACTAAGTCTATCTGGCTATCTATTTAGGTACCGTATTACACTAATACACGCACACCAGTAATGACAGATTTAGCTGAATATAAATTTGAGGCCTATTATTTAGGCGCTGGGTGACACGTATACGTTTACTCACAGAATTAGACTTGGATCTGCACTGTAGCGTGTGTGTTAAGTTTTTGAGAATTACCCTATCAGCACCTTGAATCTAATATACCCTTTTAGGGATAGATTTAAAGTAGGCCTGATACAGCAGAAACCACTAATTTTGAGAATTTCAAATTTGGGAATTGTTTTTCAACCCAGAACAAAAACTGTGCTTTGACGGTCACTAAAAATAACTTTACCAGCTAAAACAGTACAGATTTGGATAAATATAAATGTGAGGCCTATTTTTTAGGCGCTGGGTGACAGGTATACGTTTAATCACAGAATTAGACTTGGATCTGCACTGTAGCGTGTGTGTGAAGTTCTTGAGAATTACCCTATCATCACCTTGAATCTAATATACCCTTTTAGGGATAGATTTAAAGTAGGCCTGATACAGCAGAAACCACTAATTTTGAGAATTGCAAATTTGGGAATTGTTTTTCAACCCAGAACAAAAACTGTGCTTTGACGGTCACTAAAAATAACTTGACCAGCTAAAGCAGTAATGACAGATTTGGATTAATATAAATGTGAGGCCTATTTTTTAGGCGCTGGGTGACAGGCTCAACTTGCCCCTGATGTAGTATATGGCCAAAATATAACCACACTATTGATGGTTAAATGCACTTTGTGACAGGCTCAACTTGCCCCTGATGTAGTATATGGCAAAAAAATAACCACACTATTGATGGTTAAATGCACTTGATGAAAGCTTGACCCTGATGTAGGATATAGCAAAAAATAACCACACTATTGATGGTTAAATGCACTTGGGTGACAAGGTCAGCTTGCCCCTGATGTAGTATATGGCCAAAAAATAACCACACTTTTGATGGTTAAATGCACTTGATGAAAGCTTGACCCTGATGTAGGATATAGCAAAAAATAACGACACTATTGATGGTTAAATGCACTTGGTGGCAGCTTGTGCTGGCGCACAAGCAAGCCACAAAATGGCCGCCGATCACCCCAGAAAAAAGTGACTGAAAAACGCTCTGGGCACCCTAAAAACACTGAGCAGTTGAATAGCAGCAGTTCAATGATCCACAGCTGTAGATCGATCACTGAATGAAGTCTTTTGGAGGAGTTAATCACTTCCTAATCTCGCCCTAACGTCGCAGCTGCAACCTCTCCCTACACTTGTATCAGCAGAGTGACGTGCAGCGCTACGTGACCCAAGCTTATATAGAGGCTGGGTCACATGCTGCACTGGCCAATCACAGCCATGCCAATAGTAGGCAAGGCTGTGATGGCCTCTTGGGGCAAGTAGTATGATGCTTGTTGATTGGCTGTTTTGCAGCCTTTCAAAAAGCGCCAAGAAAGCGCCGAACACCGAACCCGAACCCGGACATTTACGAAAATGTTCGAGTTCGGGTCCGTGTCACGGACACCCCAAAATTCGGTACGAACCCAAACTATACAGTTCGGGTTCGCTCATCCCTACTAGTAGCATCAGTGTAGCGGTTGGATGGATAGATGAGCCTGGGTGCAGCATTTAGAACAGACTGGAGGGGGTAGAGTTTAGTGAGAGGGAGACCGATTAGTAATGCGTTGCAGTAGTCAAGGCGAGAATGAATCAAGGCAACAAAAAGAGTTTTTGCTGTTTCCACCGTAAGAAAAGGGCGGATTCTGGTGATATTCTTGAGGTGCAGATGAAAAGAGCGTGTAAGTGATTGAATATGGGGAACAAAGGAGAGATCGGAGTCAAATGTGGCCCCAAGACAGCGGGCATGTTGCACAGGAGTTATGATAGTGCTGCAAACCGAAATTGAAATATCAAGTTTAGGTGGGTTAGTAGATTGGGGAAAGACAAGAAGTTCAGTTTTTGAGAGGTTCAGCTTTACATACAGATAGGACATGATGTTAGAGATAGCTGCCAGACAATTAATGGTGTTTTGGAGTTTAGCAGGGGTGATGTCAAGGGACAAAGTGTATAGTTGAGTGTCGTCAGCATAGAGATGGTATCGAAAGCCAAATCTATTGATAGTCTGTCTGATGGGGGCTGTATAGAGGGAGAAGAGTAGAAGACCTAGTACTGAGCCCTGGGGAACTCCAACATCAAGAGGAAGAGGAAAAGAAGAAGAGCCAGCGAATGATACACTAAAGGAGCGGACAGAGAGATAGGAAGATAACCAAGAGAGAGCAGTGTCCTTAAGGCCAATTGAGTGGAGCATGGTGATGACGAGTTTATGGTCTACGGTATCGAACGCTGCAGAGAGATCCAACAGAATCAGTAGAGAATAGTCACAATTTCTTTTTGCTGTTAGGAGATCGTTAGACACTTTAGTAAGGGCAGTTTCTGTAGAGTGAAGAGGGCGGAAGGCAGATTGTAAGGGGTCAAGAAGAGAGTTTGCAGAGAGATAGCTTATTAAGCGAGAGTAGACAAGATGTTCAAGAACCATGTATTGGACCATTACCCCACCTTGCTGAATAAACCACTTTACTTCTATGTGTGGTTATGGGGTACTTAACATACCTGTGTCTGTTGCCATTAGCGATGTCACAATATCTTGCAATGTGCCCAAATCCCCTGCATGCAAAACAACGAATAGCTTGTCTTCCTGCACAAAACCTTCTCTGGGCACATGGTGATCTGCCTTGCTGCACAACATTAACCATCCTAGCATGACTAGATCCCACACTACCATCTGAATTGAGTCCTCTTACCACGGACTCATCTGAGGAATCCTCTGCCATTGTACTTCCAACTCCAGGGTCAGACAAATTGTTCATCTCCATCCCTGGATCGGTTTCAGTATCTGAATCAAAGTCCTCAGACTTCTCCATACTTACAGCCCATACATTGCATCTAACCCCAGAAACATTACTCTCTAACGGTTGTTTCAATGACTCTGGCTGCGCTAAGCACTGAGAATGTTCAACTTCTGTCCTCCTGCATAGAGCAGACAATTCCCTTACAACACCCTGTGCGTGTATCAGGCTTTCAGACAACCATTCATTCTCCTTGCGCAGCTCAGTATTACACCTCACAGTACATTCATACTCAGTGCTACCTTCAGCTGCCTGCTGGACAAGAGTTCTCAATTAACCAATTTACACTTTTAAATCTTCCACTTCTCCTTCCAAATTCAGCTTCAGCCTACAAGATTCCTCATATTTATCCGCTATCCACCCAGCAGCAAAAGTCAGAGCATACTTGCCTTTCCGTTTACGCCATTTTCTGGTACCGATCAGGTTTGCTACACAATTCTGAGCCTGCAGCCATGGATCAGTAGATCCATGCATAGCTTGAAGAATGGCCACCGTGTTCTTCAACTTTGCAACTTCTTTAAAAATGCTTTCCATTGTACAGGAATACAAACACCACAATGATTGCTACAAAAAAAGACACTGCTATAGATCTCTAGGAGTTGTCTCAATACTTTTGACATAGAACTACAAAGCAACTCCTTTCTACACTATAGTGCCCGTATTAACTATGCCAAACAATTCTACAATTCAGTGTAACAGCCACAGATATACAAACATTAAGCAGAATCATCAACTATAGGACAATTTCACCGCTAAACTGACACTAATGTTCACACAATGATTCCCCTATCAGACTGGTCACTGAGCTATACTATAACCGAACACTCAACCGATATCCAGCGCAAAACTTACCAAAACAAAATCAAACTGTACATAGAAAGGTTACAAAAAGACAAAATAACTATTCTGGACAAAACTGACATATGAGGCAAAAACAAGAAAATCTCTTTCCATAGACACCAAAATTAAAAGCTAAAAGTAAACCAGCTCAAACTAAAATGAATTCCTTGTTAAAACCTGCAGCACCAAACTAACCAAGATGTATGCCAAAGCCACATGGTCTTCACACAAAGGAAATTAAAGATGACCGACAAAACCACATGGCTCGACACACAAAGGAAGACAAGATGGTGTCTCCAAAATCCAGCAATAGAAAAACCAAATTAAACAAAACAGTTTCTCTATTCCCTGTGCCCCACCCCCGAAACCAGATTAAACCTGCACTCTGGGGGTGATTTACAGGCTAGCAGTATAAAAAAATCTCTCTAAATGCTGTCTCTCCTGTACAAACACTAAAACAAAATGCTGCCTCTACAAGCCAAAATCACCTCTTACAAAATCACAGTAACATAAAAGTTACACAAAAACAGAGAAGTTGCAACAAAAAAAGACAATACTGTGTACTTGTCAGCACACACATCACAATCTCACCATACAATCTCTGTACAATCAACTCAGAGCCAGCAAAAAAAAAATCTGTCGGTTCCCTTGTTATACCAGGCTCGCCACTTTGTTGTAGAAATTTGCTTGCGTCAGACGCACATATCCAAGCTGCGCTGAGAGTGCGCCAAAGTACTCCAACCACAAATAATGTCTCCCGTGCTTAAAAGCATGTGCATCAAGCTCTTTTGTGTAAGGAAAGGTAACACTCATCCAGAGTCAATGGAGTTAGACAACAGATCCGATGGCACTGCACATAACCCCGCTTCCTCCTGCAAGTACAGCGACGGACAATGTTCAGCGTATCCCCCGGTCAGGCTGTGCTCAGCTGGTGTCATGCATTAATAATTCACGTGCAACATAAGAAAATAATCCAACGGCACTCACCAATCAATGTTTTCATTTACTTTATTCACCACGGGTCAGGAGCAGACACGATACAGTGCAACTAAGCAAACAGTAAGCAGCGACTGCCGTTTCGCACACGAAGCGCTTCCTCTGGCCAGAGCTCACAAGTCAAGCACACCTATCACCTTATATAGGTAAATGCACTAGGGGCGTATACCCACTACATCACTTCCCGTCCATAATGCAGCTCAGGTGTACGGTGCTGTTGCGATCTCGCTCACCCACCTCCATCACACACGATTCAATTGAAAGTGTGTGCTTCTGTGGTGGCGCGATCGCTAACTTACCAGATCACCATACACTGTGTATTGGTGGGTTTGATTCCCTGCTGTGCCATCTGCCCATCACTCTATGATCAAGCAGTATGTTTACATAAAGGACATCAGGACATACATCAAGTGATATTAAAAACAAAAATGAACATTGAGCAAATCCCTATTAAATAATTACAAAAATACGCTTAAATCAGTTTTTTCATTTAGCCCAAGTGGGCCCATAGCATTGGACCGTAGGATCCACCTGCCTTCCCTTCTCAGAAGTTCACGATCCCTGTCCCCTCCGCTCTGAGGGGTTGGGACAACCTCCAGGCCTGCAAACCGTAGAACTCTACTGTCTCTGCCGTGTACCGTGCGGACATGTTCTATTACGTGGGATCAATTGCCGCAGGTAAAGGAGTCCCACGATTAATAGAACATGTCCACACGGTACACGGCGGAGACAGTAGAGTTCTACGGTTTGCAGGTTTGGAGGTTGTCCCAACCCCTCAGAGGGGAGGGAACAGGGATCATGAACTTCTTAGAAGGGAAGGCAGGTGGATCCTATGGTCCAATGCTACGGGCCCACTTTGGCTAAATGAAAAAATAGATTTAAGCGTATTTTAGTAATTATTTACTAGGGATTTGCTCAATGTTAATTTTTGTTTTTAATATCACCTGATGTATGTCCTGATGTCTTTTATGTAAATATACTGCTTGATCGCAGAGTGATGGGCAGATGGCACGGGATCAAACCCACCAATACGCAGTGTATGGTTATCTGGTAAGTTAGCGATCGCGCCACCACAGAAGCACATACTTTCAATCGGATTGTGTGTGATGGAGGTGGGCGCGATCGCAACAGCACCGTACACCTGAGCTGCGTTATGGACGGGAAGTGATGTAGTGGGTATACGTCCCTAGTGCATTTACCTATATAAGGTGATAGGTGTGCTTGACTTGTGAGCTGTGGCCAGAGGAAGCGCTTTGTGCGTGAAACGGCCGTCGCCGGTTACTGTTTGTTTGGTTGCACTGTATCGTGTCTGCTCCTGACCCCTGGTGAATGAAGTAAATGAAAATGTCGATTGGTGAGTGCCGCTGGATTATTTTCTTATGTTGCACGTGACTGATCCAGAGTCAGACAAGGTGTTTCATCGTAGAGCTTCTGTTGAGCACTTCCCCCTGCCCAGTCTCTTTTCTTTATTTTATAGCCCCAAAAAGGGTAACAATAGGAAGGGGCAGACCCATCACCCAACCACTTCCTTCATGTACAGTAACAAACATACGGAAAGTGATGATATACAGTAAGAAGAGAAACCACCATCACTTCTTCAATACAATACAATAACATAGCCAGCTAACAAAACACATGTATACAATAATCTCCCATTAACCCTGGAGTGAACTTTATCCAGCCTTGCTCAGAGATCAATGCCTAATAAAGTTCACTATGATTCTCATGCGTGCTTATTTACAGGGACAACGTCATTATCTCCAGTGGTTGATCAGGCGCACTAGAGACAACAAATGCACGTTCCTTTCACACGTGAGTTGAATTTCACACGTATAGATGCAGACAAGGCCGCAAATTAATTATTTTGCCCAAAATGGGTGTTTTTTTAACAAATATCTGTTTTATTGATTTTCGAAATGAAAATGTAAGTATTATTTGCGTTGTCTCATAATATATACGTTTTCACATAAGTACAGATATTTAAACAAGTATATATAACAAATGCCCATAAAAGTATACATATTTGGGGAGTGTATATAGAAAAAAGTAACATCAATTTTTTCACATGTCCGAGTAGGGCATGGGATCATCTTCATCGGTGAGCCCAGCTTCACTCAACTTAGACTTCTGTGATGGGATATAACAGTCACAACATAAACATACATAATAAGTTGGAGGAGTTGAATATCCTCCTAATGATACAGATGTCACAGGTTGTTCACAGGTTGTTTAAAGAGCTCTTTAAAACCAGTAAAGTATATTATATGATTAATGAAAGGTATCGTATACTTCAATACAAAAATACAAATGAGCAAATCTAGAAATACATACAAATACATACACATTCAAGTCACGGCTATTAGTTCTGTATATTTGCCTTTCCATAGGGCAATAATAGACAGGTGGCAGAGGAGTAATTGATTACCCTAGTGGTACGATAGTAGTGTAGTGCATATGTGTACATGTGTAAGTGGGTAGAAGCGTAGGATCTTGAAACATACATTAAGTACAGGCTTTTCTATAATCACACCATGGGTTCCATAGTCGCAAAAATTTGTAATGAGATCGGCTGGCCCAGCTACTAAGTTCTTCCATAAGGTATAGTTGTTCGACTTTCATCCTCCATTGAGTAAGGGAAGGAGGATTTGGGTCAAGCCAGTGCAGCTGAATGAGAGACCTGGCTGCTTGAACAAGCCATGTAGGGAGGTCAAACGGTTTAGGGGACCATCCTTTAGAGGGTAGCCACAATAGCACTGAGACAGACGAAAGCTGGAGGGAGGTGTCACATATTTGGTTTATTTCTGTTTCAATATGGGACCAAAAATTGGTGATTAACGGACAAGACCAAAATATGTGGCCAAGTGTGCCTTCTCCCTGAGAGCAACGCCAGCATGTGTTTGATTTTGTTAAACCCATTTTGTGGAGTTTGCTGGGGTCATTATACCATCTGACCATCGTTTTATACGAATGCTCCTGTATTTTTACGCACCTAGAGAATCCATGGGATTTCAGATGTATTTGGTCGATATCCGCTGCACTAAAGGATACTCCCAGATCTCTTTCCCACTGAGTGCTGTAGGCTGGTTTGTTCTTTTTTAGTGAGCATTGTATATTTTTTATAAATAGTAGAAATTGCATGTTTAGGTGTTGTTTATCCTTGTGCCATTTTCTCAAACCAGGTAGCCTCCTTCACTGTTGCATATTTGGCGTGTAATTTAGAGCATGTATCTTTGAAGACTTTCAGGTCAAAAAAATTGGCCTGTTTTAGGCGATGGGAACAAATTGCATTTATATCAGTTGTTGTTTTTGTATGTGCTAGCAGTTCCTCAATATTTAAATCATTGAAAATATTCCAGAAATCTGGAGGGTTGGTGACATTTGGATAAATTAAGAATGGACTTAGTGTAGAAGGCATGAGTCTTGGGGGTTCAGAAAGTAAGTGTGTATGGCTGGATAGGGCATTAAAGACAGAATAAATCCCTTTGGACAATCCTTCTATTGGGGGGTGAAGCCTTTTGACGCCCCATAGTCCTGCTAACTGACAGTTGGTTAGAATAGATAATTCTATATCTGAGCCTAAAATCCTGAAGTGGGGAATGCATAACTGCAGCCATCTTTTTAGTTGGATCGCTCTGTAGTAAGTCTTGTTATCCGGGAGGCCCATACCTCCTTGCGAGTGGTCTCGGATCAGTTTATCGTATGCTAGACGTGACTTTTTGCCCTTCCATAGGAAGGATGTTGTAAATAGTGAGCAAGTGGAAGCGAAAAAGGAGTGAGGTAAATGGATAGGAACCATTTGGAGGAGGTAGAGGAGCTTAGGCATAATATAGGTTTGTAAAAGTTTTTTTTCTGCCTAGCCAGGAGACAAAGGGAAGAGCTAAGGAGTTTAACTGGTCTCTTTTTTCAGTAGAGGTAAATAGTTTATGGAGTATAAATTAGATGGTGAATTGGTTAGGAAAATTCCTAGATATTTGATTTTTTCCTGCTGCCATGTAAAAGGATAGGAAGTACGTAGTTTTTGGATTTGAGGTGTTGGGACAGTGATATTAAGTGCTTCTGACTTAGAGTAGTTAATTTTGAAGTTTGATAGTGTTCCAAATTGCAGAAAATTGATATTCATATGTAATCACTCGCATAAGTCATAGAAATCGGTAATTAGTGATCTGGATTATTTAATACTTAACTTTTACTTCTTAATATAAAATAGGTGGGATATATCCCTCAAAATAACAATAGCTGAATACACAAAGCCGTTTCCAATGCCCCATAGTCAAGGAGGGGTGCTTGATGAAAAGGGTAACAACTGTGACCACACTTATTCAGATAGTGTCGGACACAGGAGGTAACAAGTGCAGGTATACACTAATACCCAATCAATAGAACGGGGCGGCAGTAGTCGATATATGCCGGCACCACATGTGCGTAAAAAAGATGAATACACAATACCGTTTTCCACTTCCCCAGGGCTGGAAGGGGCTGTGAGAGAACGGTAAAAGCTGTGTCCACACTTGTTCGAAAAATGAGGGACACTGAAGGTAACAAGAACAGGTGTGTACTTATACCCAAGCCGCACAAAAATTAAGGTGTCAGCATTGGTATATGCTAACACCCTATACACTGATGGCAAACATATAATGCAGACAGGTGTTTCACAGCATGAACAATAATGCGCAACGACACACAACAAAACAACAGGAAACATATAATGATATGGGTGTAAAAGGAAGCCGTGTGACACAGTATACACAGTTACACCCAAAACATAAGGTGCGCGACGGCACCACTGAAAAACCAGGTGTCCTACCCTACAGATGGTGGATACTCCGGACACCTTTGTTTCGATGTTTCTGATCAGGGTGGTCCACTTCGGCGGTTCGAGGGTCAGCACGCTGTAAAAGGGATCACAGGAAGATATTCCTTACTATCCCTAGTCGACCCTCAAGGCCCTACGATAACCCTTTAGTCTAACCACGGGGTGTCCCACTAGTTGGGTCCCCGTCCGGAACCTAACCCTGGAATTGCAGTCCCTGTTTGGCCCTGAGAAGATCCCTACATGCACGTTTCTGAGGCAAAGAAAAAAAAGGGCCAGAAGGTGTAGATTATTTGCTGGAGGTGATATAATCACCAGCAAATACAGGAGCCACCAGGAGCAATGGCTCCCAGGTAAAGTGAAGGGCACAGATACTGTAGGTGCACAACATACAGGGAAAAGGCAAGGGGAGCAGATGAAAGAACCCCCTCCCTTCTTGCGGTACGCAGGTTGAGGTCGCAGGCATAGATGTTCCAAATTGCTCAAACAGTTCCATTAGTGGAGAGAAAGCCTGGATGGGATTGGTGATCAGGAGTAGAAGGTCATCCGCGAAGGCGGCACATTTATGCTCTGTTTGGTTGGTTTTCAGGCCCTTTATCAGTGGATTGTCTCTTATTGCTTGTAGCAAAGTTTCCATAGTGATAATGAAAAGAGTGGGGGACAACGGGCAACCTTGGCGTGTACCGTTGCTTATGTTAAAAGGAGTAGATAATGTGCCGTTGACCCTCACTCTAGCACTAAGGTGATGATAAAGGGACATAATCGCAGTGATAAAAGGGGAAGGTACACCAAACATCTGTAGAGCTCTTTGCATATCTAGCCAGTTGACTCGATCAAACGCCTTCTCGGCATCTGTACTGAGAAGGATGAAAGGACGTTTTTTGTCTTTTGCTAATTTGATTGCATGTAATACTCTGCAAGAGTGGAAATTGCCTTCTCTACCTGCCACGAACCCGGCTTGATCAGGGTGAATAATTTTCGGGACTATTTTATTTAATCTGTTTGCTAAGATCTTTGCCCAAATTTTTATATCTAGGTTAAAGAGTGAGATTGGTCTATAACTGCCGAATTCTGTTTCTGTCTTGCCTTCTTTCGCTATAACAGTTATAGTAGCTTCTAAGGTTTGTTTTGGGAGGTGAGCGCCCAACATCAGAGCTTGGCACCAAGCTGTAATATGGGGGAGCAGGACCGGCAGTAATTTTTTGTAGTATCCAGCGGGTAGCCCATCTGGGCCTGGGGCTTTCCCATTGGGTAGGGATGTGATGATATCTGAGAGTTCTTCTGTGGTAATAGGGGCTAATAGAGATAAGCTATCTTCTTTGAGGAGGGTAGGTAAGTTAAGCTTAGAGAGAAATTTATCAATATTTTGTTGATCTGCGTCTTTCGGTGAATCTGGTGAAATGTTATATAATTGGCTGTAGAAATGGCTGAATTCAGTCGCTATGGCTTCAGTCTCACTGGTCACAGTGCCAGTGTGAGTTTTGATACTTTTAATGAACTGGGCATCTTTTCTTTTCTTAATTAAGTGGGTCATAAGTTTACTACCCCTGTCTCCATGCGCATAATGCCTGAACTGTGCATACTGATATGCTTTGGCGCATCTGATGTTGAGTATTTCCTTTAACTTGTGGCGAAGGGCAACCAAGTCATCCTGCATGACTTTTGCTTTGTATTGTTTCTGGATAGATTCCAGAGCTGCAATTTGTGATAGCAGGGAATTTAATATTTTCTGTCTGTCTCTTTTGACTTTGGTGCCCACAAGCTCTCCTCTGATGAAGGCTTTATGTGCCTCCCAGACTATGGTTTGTTTTCTTGAAAGTATAAGGCTAATTTATGAGATATATCTTCTAGGGAATGGTCTGAATCTAACAAAGTTTAATTTAGCCTCCAGTTCCACTCCCTCATCGGTAGGGAGGGAAAAGACATGGATGCTGAAACTGGAGCATGGTCTGAGATCGTTATAGATCCTATCGTAGCTTTCCTTAGGGTATTTAAATGGCTGTCTGAAATAAGTATATAGTCTAGTCTTTGAAAAGAATGGTGCACTTGTGAAAAATAGGAATAATCCTTAGCTGAGGCATTAAGGGTTCTCCAAGTATCTACTAAATGATTTTTGGTCAGTACTTTTTGAATATTTCCCATTGTCTTTTGTGAGAGGGCCGACAAACCCTTGGAGGTGTCCATAATTGGGTTTAGGGATACATTTAGATCTCCTCCTAGTTTTATACCTTCCGCAAAAGTCTGAAATCTATCAAGCGTATTCTTGAGCCATAAGTATTGGTTATTGTTCGGGGCATAAATGCTGGCTAGTGAGATCAGAGTGTGACCAATTTTACCTTTCACAAATATGTACCTTCCATCTGTGTCTGCAATTGTGTAGGCTCAAAGGGTATATGTTTTGCTATGGCTATACTGACTCCTCTGGCTGCTTTCTTGTATGTGGAATGAAACCATTTGTTATAGTGTATATGTGGTAAGTTAGGGATTCTGTTAGTTTTTAGGTGGGTCTCTTGAAGAAAGCAAATATTTGATTTACTCTTCCTCAAAAGAGAAATTACCTGAGACCTCTTTTGAGGCGAGTTGAAGCCTCTGATGTTGAAGGAAGTTGTGGTTATGGTTGCCATGTCAGTGGTATTTGGAGATGTATGTATTCTTCAGAGCTAAATATCTCGAGAACAACCTATGACAATGTATAAACAAAAGTAACAACAACAAAGTCAATACACTCTGACATATCAACAAGAGTAGGTCCTATTGGATGTGATCTTGAGATTGACTGTAGGGAGGACCTTTTTTCTTTGTATAGTTGAAAGCAGCCATTGTGATGGTCGCTGTTCTTCATACAGAGAGAATATGCGGGGACAGAGAATCTAAAGCGATTCCTGATCTGGCACCGCAGACCCATGCTTTATCGAGAAGAAGACATGTCATTTATAATATCTACTAAGTACATTTAAGATTATTGTAGGGCCTGTCAATTAGTAATCATCAATTTCCTGAATGGGGGAAAAAACCGAGAGGGGGGGGGGGGGGGAAAGGGGGGGGTGAGGGATCCTAATAATGGGACAGGATCGATCGTTCTACATGACAGTTCTAAATACTAAATGAGAAAATGTTTAGTGAGTAGTCATGATACCGCTAAAGCTCAATACAAGTTACACATTTCTTAAGTATATAGGTATATAAAGACACCCGTAGGTTTGATGTTAACGACACTTATAGAGTCTGCAGCCGGTGGATTTCGATTTGTATCCACAGGGTGCAGCTATAACTTACATCCTTTTGCTATAGGAAAGTGTCTTATCAATGGCAAAATAGGAGACAGTAATTATAAAGCAGAACCTGGACTGTATGAGAAGGCTATGAGAAGAGCACAGGAGGTAGAAGTGCATGTGGAGGGAGGGGATGGAGAAGTAGAATCGAGATATAGTAGATGTGAGGGGGAGAGAAAACAAGAAGTAGAGAAAGAGAGATGAAGGCAAGAGGATGGCGTATAAGCAGAGTGGCTTATGCCTTCAAATAAGGGGAGGGGAGAGGGGGGAGATCAGAAGCACATAAATAAGTAACTTCACATTTTTGAAGTATGATGTGTTTCTTGATAGTGTTCAAGGTCAATTTTCCCTTCTGGATCCGGATCTCGAACTCATCTTCTATTCGATCTTGAATACCTATTCTTTGTGGACGTCGACCACGGTTCTAGACCTGGTAGCGGAGGTAATTGCCTAACGGAACTGTCTAAAGGCAGCCAAGAATCCACTGGTATGGGGTCAGTCCCTAGATGGTTCCAGGCCTCTGACAAGTTCGATTGGGTTCGGATTGTGCAGCGTCTTCCATCTTTGCTGAAAGTGAGACCGAAAGGGAAAAGCCATCGGTATAGTATTCTTTGGTCTCTTAGATAGTCTGTTAAGGGCTTCAAAATTCTTCTTTTATTCAGCGTGGATGGAGCGATGTCTTGGTACATATAAATTTTTGTACCTTCATAACGTAGCTCCTTTCTCTCTCTCATCGCTTGGAGTAAGGCTGCAGTGCTTCTAAAGCTAAGTAAGCCACATATAACATCACGCGGCGGCTCTCCTTTCTTTGGAACAGAGCGCAGGGATCTATGGATCCTTTCAATGTTAATATCTTGCGCTTTATCTTCTTCAAGTATGTCAGTGAAGAGCTGTGCTGCAACGGCTTGTAATTCAGCTGCTTCTACTGTTTCTGGTAAACCTTTTAATCTGATGTTTTTTCTTCTGCTCTGATTCTCCTGGTCTTCTATCAGTAGTAAAGCGTTATTAAGTGAGTTCGTTTGAACTTCCAGGAGATCGGATACTGCAGACGCACGATCACTTAGTAGGTTCTGGTTCCCTTCCAGGGATTCCACTCTGTGACCAAGGGACTTCTTATCTTCCCTCATATCTCTCACCTCTTGTAATAAAGGCGCCAGTGCTTGAGTAAGAGAGTCTTTAAGAGAGGATCTTGTGAGGATAGTGTTGTTATCAGGTTGTATATCGTCAACCTCCCCTCTCCCTCCCTCGGCTCCTGCATATTCATCTCCGTCCTCTTCCTCCGAGTTCGGTATCGAGGGCTGCGGCGCCATTTTGTTCAGGCGCGCTGGTGAAAGCGCCAGCTTTTTTCTTATGAAACGGTCCATCTCCGTCTGCCCCTTTTTATGTTTAGGGGTTGCCTGATGGTCTCTAGGCTTATCTCTCCCGATCTTGACCATTTTTGTCCAGGTATGGGTGTCTTTTTACAGGAAAGCATGGGTCTAGGCAGCAGGAGCTCTGTCTCAGACCTCCATCTCGCTCAGCGGTCAGGCTCCTCCCCGCAAATGGGTGTTTTTTTTTTAAAACCAGAATAGCACAGCAGTATCTAAAGCATGTATCTTACACTGACAGATGCAGAGAAGGCCGCAAATAAAGTATTTTGCCCTAAATGGGTGTTTTTTTTTACTAACAGAATATGACAGCAGTATATAACGCTTGAATTTCACATGTACAGATGCAACAAGGGCTGTAAAATTGAGTATTTTGCCATAAAAGGGTGTTTTTTAAAACCCAGAAAATTATAGCTGTATTTCTCACTAATGCGGCAGAGGCCCAAGATGGAGGTTATTGCCAAAAATTTGTGTTTTTTCAAAGCTAGAAATTTCTTTAAGTATTTCAAGCTTGTTTTAACAATAACAGATGCAGCAAAGGCTGCAATATTAAGGACTTTGCCCAAAATGGGTGTTTTTGAAATAACAGAATATGACAGCAGTATATAACGCTTGAATTTCACACTGACAGATGCAGACAAGGCAGCAAATTAAGTATTTTGCCCAAAATGGGTGTTTTTTAACCGCCTCCGAACCGCCTAACGCAGGATCGTGTTCTGGAGGCGGCTCACCCAGGCATGGGTCACGCATATACGCGTCATCTCGCGAGACGTGAGATTTCCTGTGAATGCGCGCACACAGGCGCGCGCATTCACAGGAACTGCAGGTGAGCGAGTGGATCTACAGCCTGCCAGCGGCGATCGTTCGCTGGCAGACTGTAGATGCGATTTTTTTAACCCCTAACAGGTATATTAGACGCTGTTTTGATAACAGCGTCTAATATACCTGCTACCTGGTCCTCTGGTGGTCCCTTTTGCTTGGATCGACCACCAGAGGACACAGGCAGCTCTGTAATAAGTAGCATCAAGCACCACACTACACTACACCCCCCCTGTCACTTATTAACCCCTAATTAACCCCTGATCACCCCATCTAGACTCCCTGATCATCCCCCTGTCATTGATCACCCCCCTGTTATTGATTACCCCCCTGTAAGCCTCCATTCAGACGTCCGTATGTGTTTTGCGGATCCGATATATGGATCCATGGATCCGTGGATCCGTAAAACACATACGGACGTCTGAATGGAGCCTTACAGGGGGGTAATCAATGACAGGGGAGTGATCACCCCATATAGACTCCCTGATCACCCCCCTGTCATTGATCACCCCCCTGTCATTGATCCCCCCACTGTAAGGCTCCATTCAGACGTCCGTATGTGTTTTACGGATCCACGGATCCATGGATCGGATCCGCAAAACACATACGGACGTCTGAATGGAGCCTTACAGGGGGGTGATCAATGACAGGGGGGTGATCACCTCACATAGACTCCCTGATAACCCCCCTGTCATTGATCACCCCCCTGTCATTTATCACCCCCCTGTAAGGCTCCATTCAGAAGTCCGTATGTGTTTTGCGGATCCACGGATCCATGGATCGGATCCGCAAAACACATGCAGACGTCTGAATGGAGCCTTACAGGGGGGTGATCACCCCAAATAGACTCCCTGATCACCCCCCTGTGATTGATCACCCCCCTGTAAGGCTCCATTCAGACGTCCGTATGTGTTTTGCGGATCCGATCCATGGATCCGTGGATCCGCAAAACACATACGGACGTCTGAATGGAGCCTTACAGGGGGGTGATCACCCATATAGACTCCCTGATCACCCCCCTGTCATTGATCACCCCCCTGTAAGGCTCCATTCAGACGTCCGTATGTTTTTTACGGATCCACGGATACATGGATCGGATCCGCAAAACACATACGGACGTCTGAATGGAGCCTTACAGGGGGGGTGATCACCCCATATAGACTCCCTGATCACCCTCCTGTGATTGATCACCCCCCTGTAAGGCTCCATTCAGACGTCCGTATGTGTTTTGCGGATCCGATCCGTGGATCCGCAAAACACATACGGACCTCTGAATGGAGCCTTACAGGGGGGTGATCAATGACAGGGGGGTGATCACCACATATAGACTCCCTGATCATCCCCTGTCATTGATCACCCCCCTGTAAGGCTCCATTCAGAGGTCCGTATGTGTTTTGCGGATCCACGGATCCATGGATCGGATCCGCAAAACACATACGGACCTCTGAATGGAGCCTTACAGGGGGGTGATCAATCACAGGGGGGTGATCAGGGAGTCTATATGGGGTGATCACCCCCCCTGTAAGGCTCCATTCAGACGTCCGTATGTGTTTTGCGGATCAAATCCATGGATCCGTGGATCCGCAAAACACATACGGACCTCTGAATGGAGCCTTACAGGGGGGTGATCAATGACAGGGGGTGATCACCACATATAGACTCCCTGATCACCCCCCTGTCATTGATCACCCCCCTGTAAGGCTCCATTCAGACGTCCGTATGTGTTTTGCGGATCCGATCCATGGATCCGTGGATCCGCAAAACACATACGGACCTCTGAATGGAGCCTTACAGGGAGGTGATCAATGACAGGGGGGTGATCAGGGAGTCTATATGGGGTGATCACCCCCCCGTCATTGATCACCCCCCTGTAAGGCTCCATTCAGACGTCCGTATGTGTTTTGCGGATCCGCGGATCCTTGGTTTCGCAAAACAAGGACACTGCGGATCCGCAAAACACATACGGACGTCTGAATGGAGCCTTACAGGGGGGTGATCAATGACAGGGTGGTGATCACCCCATATAGACTCCCTGATCACCCCCCTGTCATTGATCATCCCCCTGTAAGGCTCCATTCAGACATTTTTTGGGCACAAGTTAGCGGAAATAGATTTTTTTGTTTTTTTGTTTTTTCTTACAAAGTCTCATATTCCATTAACTTGTGACAAAAAATAAAATCTCACATGAACTCACCATACCCCTCACGGAATCCAAATGCGTAAAAATTTTTAGACATTTATATTCCAGACTTCTTCTCATGCTTTAGGGCCCCTAGAATGCCAGGGCAGTATAAATACCCCACATGTGACCCCATTTCGGAAAGATGACACCCAAAGGTATTTGCTGAGGGGCATATTGAGTCCATGAAAGATTGAACTTTTTGTCCCAAGTTAGCGGAAAGGGAGACTTTGTGAGAAAGAAAAAAAAATCTATTTCCGCTAACTTGTGCCAAAAGAAAAAAAAATTCTATGAACTCGCCATGACCCTCATTGAATACCTTGGGGTGTCTTCTTTCCAAAATTGGGTCACATGTGGGGTATTTATACTGCCCTGGCATTTTAGGAGCCCTAAAGCGTGAGAAGATGTCTGGGATCCAAATGTCTAAAAATGCCCTCCTAAAAGGAATGTGGGCCCCTTTTCCCACCTAGGCTGCAAAAAAGTGTCACACATGTGGTATCGCCGTACTCAGGAGAAGTTGGGCAATGTGTTTTGGGGTGTCATTTTACATATACCCTTGCTGGGTGAGAGAAATTTCTCGGCAAAAGACAACTTTTCCCATTTTTTTATACAAGGTTGGCATTTGACCGAGATATTTATCTCACCCAGCATGTATATATGTAAAATGACACCCCAAAACACATTGCCCAACTTCTCCCGAGTACGGCGATACCACATGTGTGACACGTTTTTGCAGCCTAGGTGGGCAAAGGGGCCCACATTCCAACGAGCACCTTTAGGATTTCACAGGGCATTTTTTACACATTTTGATTTCAAACTACTTCTCACACATTAGGGCCCCTAAAATGCCAGGACAGTATAACTACCCCACAAGTGACCCCATTTTGGAAAGTAGACACCCCAAGGTATTTCGTGATGGGCATAGTGAGTTCATGGAAGTTTTTCTTTTTTGTCACAAGTTAGTGGAATATGAGACTTTGTAAGGAAAAAAATAAAAATAAAAAATCATCATTTTCCGCTAACTTGTGACAAAAAATAAAAAGTTCTATGAACTCACTATGCCCATCAGCGAATACCTTATGGTGTCTACTTTCCGAAATGGGGTTATTTGTGGTGTTTTTCTACTGTCTGGGCATTGTAGAACCTCAGGAAACATGACAGGTGCTCAGAAAGTCAGAGCTGCTTCAAAAAGCGGAAATTCACATTTTTGTACCATAGTTTGTAAACGCTATAACTTTTACCCAAACCATTTTTTTTTACCCAATTATTATTTTTTTATTAAAGACATGTAGAATAATAAATTTAGAGAAGAATTTATATATATATGTCGTTTTTTTAAAAAATTTTACAACTGAAAGTGAAAAATGTCATTTTTTTTCCAAGAATTTCGGTAAATTTTGATTAATAACAAAAAAAGTTAAATTGTCAGCAGCAATGAAATACCACCAAATGAAAGCTCTATTAGTGAGAAGAAAAGTAGGTAAAATTCATTTGGGTGGTAAGTTGCATGACTGAGCAATAAACGGTGAAAGTAGTGTAGTGCAGAAGTGTAAAAAGTGGTCTGGTCATTAAGGGTGTTTAAGCTAGGGGAGCTGAGGTGGTTAAAACCCAGAAAATTATAGCTGTATTTCTAGCTTAAATTCCACACTGATTAATGCGGCCCCAGATGGAGGGTATTGCAAAAAATGGGTGTTTTTTAAAACCCAGAAAATTATTGAAGTATTTAAAGCTTGTTTTAACAATAACAGATGCAGCAAAGGCTGCAATATTAAGTACTTTGCCCAAAAAGTTTTTTTTTTTTTTAAATAATAGAATATAACAGCAGTATATAACGCTTGAATTTCACATGTACAGATGCAGCAAGGGCTGTAAAATTTAGTATTTTGCCCAAAAAGGGTGTTTTTTAAAACCCAGAAAAATAAAACTGTATTTCTAGCTTAAATTGCACACTGACTAATGCTGCAAAGGCACCAGATGTAGGATATTGCCAAAAATTTGTGTTTTTTCAAACCCAGAAAATTATAGCTGTATGTCTCGCTTAAATTGCACACTGACTAATGCTGCAAAGGCACCAGATGTAGGATATTGCCAAAAATGGGTGTTTTTCTTTTTTAAACCCAGATTATTATTGCAGTATTTTAAGCTTGGATTTTAATGTCACAAAAGCACATATGAAGTGCTGGTACACTGAGCTTGCATAAAATGGCTGCCGCCACCCACCTAACTAACAGACGGATAAAAGTTCTTTTTCTCTGTCACTGGGCTCAGGCCAGGGTAAAAAGATTGTGCACTGCACCCACACAACTAAATCTATGTTGATCGCTGAGTTCAATTGCAGTTCTGATTAAAGTTTCTTTCCTATTCTCTCTCTCACAGCAGCAGCATCCTCTCCCTACACTAGTAACAGCAGAGTGACGTGCAGCGCTACATGACTCCAGCTTATATAGAGGCTGGGTCACATGCTGCACTGGCCAATTACAGCCATGCCTTTAGTAGTCATGGCTGTGATGGCTTCTAAGGGCACAGAGTTAAACGCTTGTTGATTGGCTGCTCTGCAGCCTTTCAAAAAGCGCCAAGAAATCGACGAACACTGAAACCAAACTTTTACTGAAATGTTCAGGTTCGGGTCCGGGGTCCAAAAATCCTAAAGTTTGGTATGAACCCAAACTTTACAGTTCGAGTTCGCTCAACCCTAGTTATAATACTAAGTGCCACATAATCATCTTGCAAACACATTGGTCAACAGTAACCAGAAAGTGGCCAACCCCTTTAACTCATCACTTGTGTGGGTCACACAGTGTACTTTAACCATTAAAAACATAGGGAAGAATAAGAGCTATTTGCATTTTCTAAATATTATCCATGTTGTAGTTACATAATTCCCATGTTGCGTTAATATTACTGTTGAGAGAGCATGCTCGGCTAAACACCAGCTCAGCTGGAGCATCTCTATGCTTGGCCAAATATCGAGTGTGCTCGAGCGCGATGCTCGAGTCAGTGTATTAAAATCTAGTTTAGACTCTACTTCTGAAAAGTTTCTGGCGGGATTCGAACTCACAATCTTCTACATTGCACCCAAGACTGTTAACCAATACTCTATAGAACTGCATGGCAAGTTACAAAAAAAAATAATATATACATATATATATATATATATATATATATATATATATCTTTTTTTTTTTTGTAACTGACCATGCAGCTCTATAGTGTAGTGGTTAGCATTCTGGGTAGGGTTGAGCGAACCCGAACTGTAAAGTTCGGGTTCGTATCGAACTTTAGGATTTTTGGACCCCGGACCCAAACATTTCAGTAAAAGTTCGGGTTCGGATTCATTGTTCGGCGATTTCTTAGCGCTTTTTGAAAGGCTGCAGAGCAGCCAATCAACAAGCGTTTAACTGTCTGACCTTAGAAGCCATCACAGCCATGCCTAATACTGGCATGGCTGTGATTGGCCAGTGCAGCATGTGACCCAGCCTCTATATAAGCTTGAGTCACGTAGCGCTGCACGTCACTCTGCTGTTACTAGTGTAGGGAGAGGATGCTGCTGGTGATTTCAGGGAGATAATAGGAGAGACTCTTTGTTCAGAACTGGAATCTAACTCAGCAATCTACATACATTTAGTTGTGTGGGTGCAGGGCACAATCTTTTTACCCTGCCCTGAGACCAGTGACAGAAAAAAATAACTTTTATCCATCTATTAGTTAGGTGGGTGGCAGCGGCGGCCATTTTATGCAAGCTCAGTGCACCAGCACTGCATCTGAGCTTTTGTGACATTCAAATCCAAGCTTGAAATACTGCACTAATAATCTGGTTTTAAAAAATCACCCTTTTTTGGCAATATACAACATATGGTGCATTTGCAGGATTAGTCAGTGTGCAATTTAATCTAGAAATACAGCCATAATTTTCTGGGTTTTTAAAAACACACTTTTTTGCCAAAATACACAATTTTACAGCCCTTGCAGCATCAGCACGTGTGAAATTCAAAAGTTATATACAGCTTTCGTATTCTTTTAGTAAAAAAACACACTTTTTTGGCAAAATACAACATCTGGATTAGTCAGTGTGCAATTTAAACTAGAAATACAGCCATCATTTTCTGGGTTTTTAAAAACACCCTTTTTAGGCAAAATCCACTATTTTACAGATCTCCACGTGTGAAATTCAAGTTTAATATATACAGCTTTCATATTCTAATAATTTATTTACAGATGCCTATGCAGGCGTTGAACCTATCTTGCCCCAGGTGAAACTTAATACTTCACTTTTATTATTACTTGAGTTAAAAAACGTGATTAATGCCTTTATTTTGTTTTACTTAATAAACCAAAGAAAAAGAAAAGGTTAAAAATACAGTAACCACTCCACTGTACAGTCAAAAATTGATCAGTGGATCAAGAGGGAGAGCACGTGCACTGTCTCTCACCCCTGTCACTTACAGGCAGTTTGCTGCCTTCATGCCATTTGCAGTGACACCATCAACTAAGCTGGGTTGTGGGAACTGAAACCACTCATCCCACTACGAATACAGCACATAGATAATGACATGTGCTATCAAGTCTGTAGCTATCCCTTTGATGGTGGTCCCTACGGTCAGAACATTCACGGTTTTGATACCGTATCTAACTGCTAAACTATTCTAGCTTTGATAAGTAGGCCAGCCGGACTACTACTAGCTAACTAACAGTGGAGTGAATCGCTGATTTAAAAACTAAATCTGCCCCCCGACATGTTTCACCAGATAACTGGCTTCTTCAGGGGAATTGCTGCCCGGTTATATTCTTCTATTAATAAAGCACCCTTTTTTGGGCAAAATACACAATTTTTCTGGCCTTGCACCATCAGCATGTGTGAAATTCAAGGGTTATTTACTGCTGTCATATTCAGTTATTAAACAAACACCCGTTTTGGGCAAAACAGTTTATTTTGCAGCCTTTGCTGCATATGTCATTGTGAGATATAGCCTTTACATACTGTGGTTCTCTTCAGTTATTTGAAATACAGCCATTTTGGGCAAACAAATTGAATTGTGGCCTAGTCTGGATCAGGGCGTGTGACATACACCCTTTATATACTGTGGTTATATTCTTCTATTAATAAAACACCCTTTTTTGGGCAAAATACACAAGTATTCTGGCCTTGCACCATCAGCACGTGTGAAATTCAAGGGTTATTTACTGCTGTCATATTCAGTTATTAAACAAACACCCGTTTTGAGCAAAAAATAATATTTTGAAGCCTTTGCTGCATGTGTCATTGTGAGATACAGCCTTTACATACTGTTGCTCTATTCTGCTATAAAAAAAAACACCCATTTTGTGCAAAAATCTTAAATTGCGGCCTAGTCTACATCTGTACATGTGTTATATACACCCTTTAGATACTGTTGTTCTATTCTGCTATTAGAAAAACACCCATTTAGGGCAAAAAACTGAATTTTGCGGCTTTTGCTGCATATGTCATTGTGAGATACACTCTTTAGATACTGTTCTATTCTGCTATTCTAAAAACACCCATTTTGGGCACAAATCTTAAATTTCGGCCTAGTCTACATCTGTACGTGTGAGATACACCATTTAGATACTGTTCTATTCTGCTATTAAAAAAACACCCATTTAGGGCAAGATCCTAAATTTGAGAAACATGTGGAGAGCGTCAAATAAGGGACGTGGTCCCGGACGTGTTGCTGCTGGTGGAGCTCCTGTTGCAGGGAGAGGACGTGGTCGATCTGTGCCAGATACACGCACAAGTGAAACACCTTCCTCAGGTGCGAGTAGGTGACAGAACCTGCAGCGGTATTTGGTCGGGCCTAATGCGGCTCTACGAATGGTGAGGCCTGAACAAGTACAGGCGATAGTAGATTGGGTTGCTGACAGTGCCTCCAGTTCCTTCACATTGTCTCCCACCCAGTCTCCTGCTGAAAGACCACAGTTGCCACCTGCAGCCGATGTCCATCAGTCTTTCACCTCACCTGCTTGCAAATCAGCCAAGCAGTCTGAGCCCCAAGTCATGCAGCAGTCTCTTCTGCTTTTTGATGACTCTGTTAGCAGGGTTCCCCAGTGCCATCCACCTATCCCTGCCCCAGAAGTGGAAGAGATTGAGTGCACCGATGCCCAACCACTTATGTTTCAAGATGAGTACATGGGAGGACCATCGCAGCACATCTCGGATGCTGACGAAACACAGGTGCCAACTGGGGCTTTGGAAAGTGTGCAGACTGACAAGGAGGGGCAGGGGTGAAGACTGGGTGGAAGATGATGTGGCGGACGATGAGGTACTCGACCCCACATGGAATCAAGGTCATGCGAGTGACCTGTGTAGTTCGGAGGAAGAGGCGGTGGTTGCACAGAGCCACCAGCACAGCAGAAGAGGGAGCAGGGTGATAAAGCGGAGCGTCTATCCTCTAGACAGTACTCCTGCTACTGCCCACCGCAGCAAGGGACCGAGCACGCCAAAGCCAGCTCCATGGCGTTCCCTGGCGTGGCAGTTCTTCAGACAATGTGCTAAAGACAAGACACGAGTGGTTTGCACACTGTGAAATCAGAGCCTGAAGCGAGGCATAAATGTTTTCAACCTGAGCACAACCTGCATGACCAGGCATTTAAGTGCAAAGCACGAGCTGCAGTGGAGTAGACACCTCAAAAATCAAGAAAGGTCTCTGGCTCCTCCTGCTTCCTCTTCTGCTGCAGTCTCGGCCTCTTCATCCAACTCTGGAGTGACAGTGCCACCCCGCAAACAGAGGATCTGCCAGCAACAACACCACCTGGGTCACCAAGCATCTCCACAATGTCCCACGGAAGCGTTCAGCTCTCCATCTCCCAAACGCTGGAGAGGAGGAGGAAGTACCCCCCTACCCATCCGCGATCACTAGCCCTGAATGCCAGCATTTCTAAATTACTGGCCTTTGAAATGCTGTCATTCCGTCTGGTGGAGACAGATAGTTTTGAAGGCCTTATGACAGTGGCTGTCCCACAGTACGTCGCGCCCAGCCGCCACTACTTTTTCAGGTAAGCCATCCCTTCCCTGCACAACCAAGTAGGGGACAAAATCAGGTTTGCACTGCGCAACGCAATCTGTGGAAAGGTGCACCTCACTACAGATACGTGGACCAGTAAGCATGGTCAGGGACGTTATATCTCCATAACAGCACACTGGGTAAATGCAGTGGCGGCTGGGCTTGAGGCGGATAGCAGTTTGGCACATGTCCTTCCCCTACCGAGGATTGCAGGGCGCTTTAGTTTGCCTCCTGTTGCTTCCTCCTCCTACTCTGCTTCCTCATCCTCTACTAGCTCCTCATCCGGTCAGCGTAACACCTTCACCACCAACTTCAGCACAGCCAGGGGTAAACGACAGCAGGATGTTTTAAAACGTATCTGTTTGGGGGACAAACCCCACAGCGCGCAGGAGCTATGGACGGGCCTTGAAAAACAGACCGATGAGTGGTTGGTGCCAGTGAGCCTCAAGCCCGGCCTGGTGGTGTGCGATAATGGGCATAATCTCGTAGCAGCTCTGCATCTAGCCGGTTTGATGCACATCCCTTGTCTGGCGCATGTGCTGAATTTGGTGGTGCAGAGGTCCCTTAAAAATTTCCCCGATAAGTCAGAGCTGCTGTCAGAGCTGCTGCATAAAGTGCGGGCCGTCTGTGCGCACTTTCGGCGTTCTCACCCTGCTGCTGCTCGCCTGTCAGTGCTGCAGCTTAACTTCGGCCTTCCCGCTCACCACCTCATATGCGACGTGCCAACAAGGTGGAACTCCACCTTGCACATGCTGGCCAGACTGTGCGAGCAGCAGCAGGCGATAGTGGAGTTTCAGCTGCAGCATGTACGGGTGAGTCGCTCGGCGGAACAGCACTACTTCACAACCAATGACTGGGCCTCCATGCAAGACCTATGTTCCTTGTTGTGCTGTTTTGAGTAATCAACCAACGTGGCCAATGCCGATAACGCCGTTCTCAGCGTAACTATCCCACTTCTTGGCCTCCTTGAAAAAAACGCTGTTGGCGATGGTGGAAGAGGATGTGGCACAGGAGGAGGAGGAGGAGGAAGAGGGATCATTTTGTAGGGTTTCCGGCCAGTCATTCCCAAGTGGCTCCGAGGGTGGGTTCCTGCACCCACAAACCCAAGGTACACAATTGTCCAGCCAGGGCATAGTTCTGGAGGATGACGAGGTGGAGGATGAGGAGGGGGAGATGGAGGAGGAGGAGGAGGAGGAGGAACAATGTTCACAGCAGGGTGGCACCCAGAACAGCTCATGGCCATCACTGGTGCATGGCTGAGGGGATACAGAGGACACAGACGATACACCTCCCACAGAGGACAGCTTTTCTTTGCCTCTGGGCAGCCTGGCACACATGAGCGATTACATGCTGCAGTGTCTCCGCAACGACCGCCGAGTTGCCCACATTCTAACTTGTGCTGATTACTGGGTGGCCACGCTACTGTATCCCCGTTACAAGGACAACGTACCGTCCTTAATTCTGTCACTGGAGCGTGATCGTAAGTTACGCGAGTACAAGCGCACGCTGGTAGACGCGCTGCTGGTGGCATTCCCACTTACAGCGGCGGCACAGTGGAAGCACAAGGCGAAGGCAGAGGACGATGAAGAGGTCGCCAACGCAGCTGGGGCACCGCCAGCACATCAGAAGGCAGGGTTAGCATGGCTGAAATGTGGAAAAGCTTTGTCAGCACGCCACAACAACCAGCACTACCAGCTGATATGGAAAGTCTTAACAGGAGGCAGCATTTCACCAACATGTTGGAGTAGTATGTTTGCACACGCCTACACATACTGAATGACGGTTCTGCCTTCTTCAACTTCTGGGTCTCCAAATTGGACTCATGGCCTAAGCTGGCCCTTTACGCCTTGGAGGTGCTGGCCTGCCCTGCAGCCGGTGTATTATCTGAAAGTGTGTTTAGCACGGCAGGGGGCGTCATCACAGACAAGCGCAGCCTCCTGTCCACAGCCAATGTGGACCAGCTCACGTTCATCAAAATGAACCAGGCATGGATCCCACAGGACTTGTCCGTACCTTGTGCAGAATAGACATGTATATCGGCACTAACCAGCCACTGTTATACTGTAGCGCAATTGCTCATTCTTGTATTTAGGATATTTCACACTCTTTTGGAGTGTACCCTAATTTAAAAAAATAAAATTAAAACCAAAAACCTGTGTTGGCTACCTCGTCCTCCTCCACCACCGCTTCCACCTACACCGCTACGTCCACCGCCTCCTCAAACTCCTACTTTATATGGAACTCCACCTCATAAATTAATTTTCTTTTTTCTTTTGTATGTATTTTATTTTATTTAATTTCACTACTTTGTCAGTTACATTTTCTGGTGAAATTCACCAATTTTTGGGTGTGCAGTACCACTGCTATACCAAGTAGACAGGTTAAAAAATATAATAAAATTGTCAGTTACATTTTCTGGTGAAATTCACCAATTTTTGGGTGTGATGTACCACTGATATACCTAGTAGACGGGTAAAAAAAATAAAAAAATGTGTCTGTTACATTTTCAGGTGAAATTCACCAATTTTTGGGTGTGAAGTTCCACTGCTATACCTAGTATACGGTTAAAAAAATAAATTGTGAGGGGGCGGAGCTTGCGCCGGATGAAGATGGTCGCATAGCTCTGTGCTCTGTGAAGAGATTCGTCCCTAACGCCAGCTAAAACAAGGTTACAGAGGCAGAGATGGTGAAGATCGGGAATGCCAGGCACGGTGACTCCCCCGCTCCCTCCAAAATACAGATTGCTGGGGGAGATGGAGAAATTCCTAAAGAAAGCCGCCGCAACGGTTGCTGCCAGGGAGCCCAAGATGGTGCCGGCAGCACAGGCTAAAGCACCGAAGCACGCTCCTGCACAGTCAGACGTGGAGAGCGACTCAGATGACGCACAAGCCAGCTCTGACCTGCCGGTCACAAGAAAATACCTTGACCGTGCTCTGGGCAGGATAATGGAACCGATTCTTGCGGAGTTGTCAGCATGCAGGAACGAGGTAAGACATATTGGGGACCGTGTGGAGGTGCAGCGTACTCAAGTTGTGTTTAATAGTGTTTCTGGGTGTAGTAGTGCAATGACACTAACCTGAGACGGCTGACTCTCTGCAATGGCAGGTGATGGTAGCAAATTGTTCGTGACGCCAGTGCCAGTTAAACGGTGGCACGCCGTTTGCTGATAGCAGGAATAACTTGAGGAACACGTGGTATTAAAACAGAACTCCAACTTTAGTAGTTTTCATGCAGAGACAATAATGGAATCGCAGTTCCTTGGCATACAGTCGATTTTGCAATACGGTTGATGCAGGCAATACAGATTGAGCAAGGTGATTACAGAGTGTTAAACACAGGACTTGCAGTACAGGAGCTTGCACTCTATTTCTGACTGATCCTGGAATGTAGCATATCTTCCCCAAGGCCCAATAGCCTAGCTCTGGCATATATCCTTGGTTCTAGCTTCATAAAGTACCTCCTCTGTTATCTTGAGTACCTCTTGCTTTCTTGAGTTTTTGCCTCTGTCTCTCTCTCTGCTTCCTCAGGCTCTTTAGCTAAGATATTCCTGTTTCTGCATATGGGAATTCAGGAGGAAATCTTCTCCTGGACCGCAGGCTTCAGGCCTGGACTTGTCTCTGACATTGTCTAATCTCCAACTGTAGATTACAGACACTAGACTCCGTCTCTCCTTCACTTCCCTGACTGGGCCTTATATAAACTAGGGCTCCCTAGCTCCCTCTACTGACTAAGAGCTGGAATGACACCCCTAGCAGGCCTGTACATGCAAGTTTCACAGTAACAGGGAATTACATAGCATTGCATTACATGACATTTTATAAAACTGACATATACCAACTTCCCATGATTAAGGAGGGACGACAGCACACCAGATGACACTTTGGTAGTGACGGGTATTACAGTCCCCGTACACTACAGAAGGCTTAGAGCAGCATCAAGCGGAAATCTTAAACCACCAGTCTGCGGTGTCAGACTCTTTTCGCCACTGCGCCCTATATTTAAACGACCTTCATTCTTCATTACAAGATCAAGAAAACAGGGGGCGCCGAAACAATCTGAGATTCAGAGGTGTGCCGGAGGCGATTTCCCCTGGGGATGTCTCAGCTTCCATTATTGAGATATGCGAAACACTGCTGGGCCCTAACTTTCCTCAAGAAATAATCATAGAGCGGGCACACAGAGCCCTCAGACCCAAGCCCAAACCGGCCGAACCACCCAGGGACATAATATGCAAGTTCCTAAACTTTCAAGTGAAAACTGCCATCCTGGAAGCCGCACGTAATCATCCTGATTTAACTCATGAAGAATCCAAGATTGAAATATTTCAGGACTTAGCCCCTTCAACTCTGAAGAAGCGTAGATCCCTCAAGCCCCTGACAGATTGGCTACGCTCCAAAAAAGTTTTATACCGATGGTCCTACCCATTTGGCTTATCCTTCTCATATGCGGGCAAGAGAGTGAATATATCGTCTTTTACAGACCTCATATCTGCTTTTGAAATTCTAAACGTGCTGCCTATGCCGATTGAAAATTGGGAACTTTTCCAAGACCTCAGCACCCTGCCTGAGATACCCAAGGTGGCTCCTTTTGAAATACCACGCACGCCGAAGTCTTCCCGTTCCAAGAAGAGAGGTCTCCAGCTGTCACGGCCATGGCTATGACCGTGACTCCTGAACCGCATGCGGTTGTCAGCGGTTTACTTTGGTTGTCTTTCACAGGTGAGGGCTGTGGTATTTGCCTCACCTGTGGTTGCCGCTGGCAACAGTATGTATGTGGCAGCGTAGCAGTCTGAGCTGTGCCATTGCAGCTTGCTATGTTGTGCATGCGGTTTTGTGTGTATGTGTGCACTGTGTTTTATGTTATTGTGTGCACGTCCCCTTTAGTGGTGTTTTTCCCTTCTGTGGTGCTGGAAGGGTTAACTCCCTTCCCAGTGTGTCTGTGTGTCACTGGGTGTGTCCGACTGTGGGGTGTGGCTTCTTGGCCTATAAAGCCTCTCACTTTTGCATGGCTCAGTAGGTTGCTTCAGTCATGCTGGCTGGAGCAGCCTCCTGTGTTTCTACCTGCCTGTGAGAGCCAAGCCTGTGGTCATAAAGAAAATGTCACTTTATGTTTTATGTCATGTTGTGTGAGATGTCCATCTGATGTTCTGTTGGGTCCTTCCTTCGTTTGGTTTGTGCAGCTAATGGTTCTGGATTCTGTGTGTTCTCAGGGATCCAGTCAGCAAGGCTGTGGCAGGTTGGTTGAACTACTTAGTTCACCTGCCATTTCCGTTAGTCTGTTTTGGTTCCCCTTTTTCCCAACAGCTTGGCCAGTGAGACTCCTGCTCCTCCGTGCCTAGGAGGAGTAGGTCGTCTTACCCTGACTCCTAGCGCAGGGACCGGACGGAGGGTGAGTTAGGGATCCGAGGTTCCTGCGCATGGGTCCTCCTACCTTTAAGGTCGGCCCATGCAGTTAGGAGTTAGGGTCAGGGTAGGGACGCTGTTAGGAGGTGACCTGCTCCCTATCCTGTTCTCCTGGCCGAGTAGGCCAACAGCATCTGGCATCGCACGGCTGAGGATTTCCCCCATCCTCAGCCGTGACACCAGCTCACCCCAAGAAGTCTGTCACAAGAACAGTAAAAAGTCTTATATGTCTATAATATGTTAGCCTTAGGCAATGCTGTTATTTTGAGATCTCAATCTTCTAATCGCTTAGAGTCTTAGATCTCACTGTCACTATGACCTCTAATAGTCTATGCATATGTCTCTGAATGTTTCCTTCACATTTCTGCCTTATTATTGGCCCTCTCCGGGCGTTATACGATCTCACAAACGGTCTACAGACCAATTAACCCCCTACCGTTTATGACATATCACACTATGTCTATGTTCATATTTTTTGTTGGTTTAATGAGTTATGTTCTGTTCTTTTCCCCTACCCCTAACTCAAGGTATTCGCCTATCATATTGAACTGGATTGACTCTTACATGTGCACAACTTCTATGGTACATGAGACCGGAGACTACAATAAACCAGATACACCTCTTAAAAAGAGACCACAACAGCTACAAGGTAAACCCACACACATCACAAACAATGGCTGATTTGTTGGTAGCTTCTTACAATGTCAAAGGCTTTCACTCCCCTTCTAAACGGAGCCAAATCTTTGCCATTCTAAGAAAAGCCAAAGCAGGTGTCATATTTTTTCAAGAGACACATTTCCGCTTTAATCACTACCCAGATATGCGGTTCTCTCATTTCTCCAACTGGTACCACTGTGGAGGTAACTCCTCAGCTTCTAGTGGGGTCAGCATAGGGCTACAGAGGAGAATTCCTTTCAAGTTTGTGAGCCAAAGCTTAGACCCAGACGGCAGGTATATCCTACTCAAAGGCACTATAGGGCCACAAACATACACTTTTATTAATTTATATGCCCCTAACTCCAACCAATCCCGGTGGTTGGCTGATGTTTTTCCTATTATAGATGCCTTTAAGGAAGGCATAGTAATTGCCGGGGGTGATTTAAATGTAGCTTTATATCCTCAACTAGATGTCTCCTCCCATAAATCGACTCATTCTAGAAGGTTTCTAAAAAGTGTCAGAAATACCCTCTGGGATCTACAATTAATTGATGTCTGGAGATCTTTCCACCCGAGTACTCTAGACTTCACTTTCTATTCCCCAACACATAACGGCTAACACTCTTTGGGATGCTCACAAGCCTGTTGTTAGAGGACAATTTATTAGCATTGGTACGCACCTCAAGAGAGTGAGAGACAGAGAAATAGATGATACACTTAAAAACATCCAGAAGTTAGAATCATACCATAAAACTAAACCCTCAGACTCTCAATTCCAAAAATTATTAGAATACAGGGCTAAGTTTAGATCTCTTTTAACCACTAGAGCAGCCAAATATCACATGAGCTCTCAACATAAATTTTCGCCCACGGAGACAAGGCCACCAAATTCGCAATGAGCAGGATTAAAGGGAGGAGGTCTACAAACTTTTTCCACCAATTATCCTCACAAAACGGGACTCCTATTTTCTCGGTTAATCAGATTGCTGCCCAATTTCGATCATTCTATAATGATTTATATAATCTCCCCTCAACAATCGAGCCAAAAACCCGGGCCTCCGTCGTATCTTCCTTTCTGGAAGCCGCTAAACTTCCTAGCATAGATCTGGAACAGAAGTCGGGCCTTACAGCTCCCTTTTCCCTAAATGAGTTAAAAAAAGCAAATGAATCAAATGCCGACAGGAAAGAGTCCAGGCCCCGATGGCCTTCCGTTAGCATATTACAAAAAGTTCCAGGAACTACTTTTTCCCGATCTCTTAGAAGTTTGCAACCAGACCCTTGAGGGAATTCCTCTTTCAAGAGATATGACGGCGGCTCATATTACTCTCATCCCCAAAGAAGGGAAAGACGCCAGCTTATGCTCCAATTACAGACCCATTTCCCTCCTAAACATAGACCTCAAACTCCTGGCCAAGATGTTAGCAAATAGACTAGCTATTCTCCTCCCCCAAATTGTTCATGGTGATCAGGTAGGCTTTGTCCGTAACAGAGAAGGCAAAGATAATACCACGAGGGTGATTAATACTCTTTGTCATGCTAAACGAGTTTCCTCTCCCTTGCTTTTACTCAGCACAGATGCTGAAAAGCATTTGACAGAGTTAATTGGTTATACTTAAAACAAGTCTTATCGGTACTGGGCCTACCTGACTCCTATATTAAAGCAGTTTTCTCGATGTATGAACAAGCAACAGCCTCAGTTCTAGTTAATGGTAATATATCCGCCCCCTTTCCTATTAGAAATGGGACTCGCCAGGGTTGCCCCCTGTCACCCCTTTTATTTATCCTGGCTCTTGAGCCCCTTCTAGCAAACATAAGATTGGACCAGGAGGTAATGGGTCTATGTTTGGGAGGCAGGGAACAGAAAATTGCAGCATTTGCGGACGATGTACTAATAATGACGACTAACCCAAAAACGTCCCTACCCAGAATCCAGTCTCACTTGGAAACATACAGCATAATGTCAGATTTCAAAATTAATGCTAATAAATCGCTTGTCCTATGCATGGGTATCCCCTGGGCAACCAAAAGCCTTTTAATGATAGACTCCCCATTTAATTGGTCTTCTCCTAATATCACATACTTAGGGGTCAAAATTAGCCCAGAAATAACGGAACTTTTTTCTCTTAATCTATCGACAATTTGGCCAGATCTAACCCAATACTGTCCTGGTTTGGTCGAAAAAACCTCCTCTCTTCCCTAATACTCCCCAGACTCACATATTTACAGCAAGTTCTCCCCATTCCTGTTCCCAAACATTACTATGACTCGATTATGAAAAAATTCAGGTCCTTCATCTGGAGCGGGAAGAAGGCGCGACTTTCTTCTAATCTCCTCATTAGGCCCAGGCAGGCTGGAGGAATAGGTCTACCGAACCCTGAGCTATATGGGAAGGCTATTCTCATATCACGCTCATTAGCTTGGCTAAGCCTCTCCCCGTCTTCCACTGTGGTCCAGATAGAACTAGAAATACTGAAACGACCAGCTAGAGCGCTTCTCTTGGGCCAAGAGACGGTCTTTTCTGGACATATGTCTCATTACCCGATTGTCCGGTCCACACTGGAAGAATGGAAATGGTTATCTTCCACACATTGCTCTATCCCCTTTCCTTCGCCCATACTGTCGGTAACAGATGTACTAAACACAGGCCCTCTCACATTAAGAGAATCTACCTCAGTAGAACTGCTGTCTTCTTCTACTCCAATAATCTCTCTAGCTCTCCCTACTGGAGTATGGATGGACTCAAGGACACAAACACACTGCTCAACCCTCATCCACGAGATTTTATTTCAGTTGCTTACCTTAGGGCCTACCTAAAACAACACATCAAAGTAGGAGATCTCCTTCGTCCCTTAGTTTGGCTAGAAGCTATGATTTCCTTACAGACACTACCCAAAAAACTCATCTCACGGATATACAGCAAACTGCGTCTGCCCTCTATTATGGCTAAACCATCCTTTGTTATGCAATGGGAGTCAGATCTAAATACCACATTTCCTCTTGAAACTTTGCCTAAACTACTCGATTCCCCCTATGGTGCCTCCCGCTGCGTCAGAATCCAGGAAAATAGCTACAAAATTCTTACAAGATGGTACAATACGCCAGATAAGATATCAAGATTTGCTGGATCCGTTTCTGACGTGTGCTGGAGGTGCCTTGGGGAGAGAGGAACCTTTTTCCATATTTGGTGGGCATGCCCTCTCATCCAAAAATGGTGGCGTGAAATCTTTTCTATTGCTAATGGTGTTTGTGGTACAACGATCCAAACCTCTCTGCATATTGCTCTTCTGTCATTTTCCCAGGGAAAGGCGAATGCCAAACCTCCATTTATATTTACACAGATGATTTTGGCGGCTCGTCTTATACTCCCTAAATTTTGGCTCCTGACTACTGTCCCATCTCTAGACCAATGGATTAAAAAAATTGACCAGATCCACAGGTTCGAGGAATTGTCCTCTTGGGAATCTCGTACACATTTGACCTTCCTCAAAAAATGGTCATTGTGGTCTGAATACAGATCCCCTAAATCCTAGCTTATCTGTCGGAACCCAATTCAACTGGGACACCTTTGTAACTACTGTAACCACTCTACACAAACAGGCAAAATGCCATAAGCCTCGCTCTGATAACATTACACCTCAAGCATTAGATTACAATACCTCTCCACATGGTCTCAACACCCTACTTAGGCCTTGATTTCCAAATCTCACAAATGCCTCATATATTGAAACCTTTCCAATGATGATAGAAATTGACTGGTATCCCAGTTCGTGTACTGTGCATTATACAGGTATCTAATTTGTACTCATTCTATGCTTGTTTGTACTCCGATGCGGCCTGCGAGCCTATACCTTGAAACGTTGTTATTCCCTGTTATACTGTGAAAATTTACAATAAAAATATAAATAAAAAAAATTAAAAAAATTAAAATTGTTATATTTTTGGGTGAAATTCACCAATTTTTGGGTGTAAAGTACCACTGCTATACCTAGTTGACAGCTTAATCAATTTCAATAATTTTTCTTTAACATTTTTGGGTGACAATAAACAATTTTTTTCTGTCATAGACCCCTGCTCTACCAAGTAGACATGTTAATAAATTTCACTCATTTTTCTGTTACATTCTTGGGTTGACATTATACAATTTTAGACGTGAATAAACCCCTGCTCTGCATAGGTGACGGAATGTACTACATTTGCGCTTTAATAATTTTTCCCACAATTCCGCTTTACTCATTTGGCCAACATTTGCGCTTCAATACTTTGTCCCACATTTCCGCTTTACTCTTTTGGCCCACATTTGGGCTTCTGTCATTTGTACCACATTTGCGCTTTAACAGCTTTTCCCACATTTCCACTTTACTCTTTTGGCCCACATTTGGGCTTCTGTCATTTGTACCACATTTGCGCTTTAACAGCTTTTCTCACACTTCCGCTTTACTCTTTTGGCCCACATTTGGGCTTCTGTAATTTGTACCACATTTGCGCCTCAATAACTTTTCCCATAATTCCGCTTTACTATTTTTGTCCATATTTGGGCTTCTGAAATTTGTCCCACATTTGCGATTTAACAGCTTTTCCCACATTTCCGCTCGATCCCAAATTTTTTTTATAAATTTATCTCCCTTAAATTTTGTCTCTTTTTCTCACGCACCCTCTCCGGCGTGTAACCCTGATTCGTCAATAATCGTGATCAACATGGTAGGCTCAGAAAAGAACATCGAAAGTTGATAGAGAAGATATCGAAATGGATAGTGGATGTCACTGGGGCACCTCTACATAGGTGACAGGAACATAAATTTAAAAAATTTGTCAAGTACATTGTCAGGTGACATTTTTCAAAATTTGCCGGATAGAAACCCCTACTCTGCATAGTTGACAGGGAATAAAATATAATAAATTCTTCATTAATTAATTAATGTGCTGCACATCCTTTCATTCAATGCTTAAACTTTAAAAAGTTGTCCCACTTTTACGCTTTAATAATTTGTCCCATAATTCCACTCTATAATTTTAAATTTTAAAAAATTAATCCTCCCTTGGATGTGGTCTCTCTTTCTCACGCTCCCTCTCCGGCGTGGAACCCTGATTCCCGCCACCAGTGATCACCATGGTAGGCGCAGAAAAGAACATCGAAAGTTGATAGAGCAAATAAAAAATTGGATCGTGAACATCACGGGGACGTGCAACATGGTGGGGCAGTAAGGTGTGCACACGCCTACACCAACTGACTGACAAGGGTCAACCCTTGCAACTTCTGGGTCTCCAAATTGGGCACATGGCCTGAGCTTGCCCTATACCCCTTGGAGGTGCTGGCCTGCCCTGCAGCCAGTGTATGTGTTTAGCATGACTACAAGGGGTTATCACAGGTTATATTTCCCAATGTTTTGGGGTGTACCCTAATTTAAAAAAATATAAATAAATTTAAAACCAAAAAGCAGTGTAGGCCTCCTCCACCTCCACCGCCGCTTCCACTTACACCCCCACATCCACCGCCTCTTCAACCTCCTACTCCATATGGACCTCGTCCTCCTAGATCAAGATTATTATTTTTAATTTTTACGCATTTTATGTTATTATAAAGTCATTTCCCTATGCACATTTGTTTGCAGAGCGCTTGCCATGCTCTTAACCACATTTTGATGCCATTTGCAGCCCTCTAGTCCTTTCCATGACATTTTTACAGCCATTTGAGTGCTCAAAAGTTCGGGTCCCCATTGACTTCAATGAGGTTCGGGGTCAGGTTTGGGTCAAGTTCGGGTCCCGAACTCGAACTTTTTTGTGAAGTTCGGCCGAAACCGTCGAACCCGAACATCCAGGTGTCTGCTCAACTCTAGCCATGTCCCATTTAAAGCCCCCCTGATGCACCCTATAGTAGAAACTCCCAAAAAGTGACCCTATTTTGGAAACTGGGGGATAAGATGCCAGATTTAATAAGTATTGCTATTTTGGGGTACATATGATTTTTAATTGCTCTATATTAAGTTTTTTGTGAGGCAAGGTAACCAAAAAATGGCTATTTTGGCACCGTTTTGTAATTTTTTATATTTTACTAGATTTATCTGACAGGGTAGATCATGTGCTATTTTCATAGAGCAGGTTGTTACAGACGCCGTGATGTCAAATATGTCTACTTTCTTTGTTTCAGTTTTACATAATAAAGCATTTTTAAAAAAGAAATTATGTTTCTGTGTCTCCATTTTCTGAACGCCATATTTTTTTTTTTTTTTCTGCCGATCGTCTTGTGCAGGGGCTCATTTTTTGCAGAAAGAGTTGAAGTTTTTATTGGTACCATTTTTGGGTACATAGGGTTTTTTGATCATTCATTATTACACTTTATTACACTTTATGAACAAAAAATTGGCTGTTTTGGAACAGTATTTATTTATTTTTACAGCGTTCATCTGAGGGGTTAGGTCATGTGACAGTTTTATAGAGAAGAGCCTTACGGATATGGCAATACCTAATATGTCTACTTTTTCTTATTTATTTGAGTTTTACACAATAATATAATTTTTGAAACCAAAAAAATTATGTTTTAGTGTCTCCATAGTCTGAGAGCTTTTTTATTTTTTGGGCGATCGTCTTAAATAGGGTATAATTTTATGAGGGATGAGGTGACGGTTTGATTGGTACTATTTTGTGGGATATGCGCCTTTTTGATCGCTCGGCGTTGCACATTTTGTGGTGTAAGGTGACAAAAATGGCTTTTTTTACACAGTTTTTTTAAATTTTTTATGGTGTTCATTGGACGGGGTTGATCATGTGATATATTTATAAAGACAGTTGTTACGGACGCGGTGATACCTAATATGTGTATTTTTTTTTTCTTCTTAATTTTTTATAGGAAAAGGCAATTTATTTTTTAAAATTACATTTTTTTTTTTTCACTTTTATTATTTTCATTTTTTTTTTTTATCAAGTCGTACTTGGATCTTGAAGATCCAGTGGGGCTGATGGCTGTACTATACTTTGCAATGCTCTTGCATTGCAAAGTATAATACTATCAGATGTCCTGTAGATGGCAACAACGGACGCCTTTGCAAATCGATGGTTGAGAGAGGGAGCCCCGATGGTTGAGAGAGGGAGCCCCCTCCCTCTATTAACCATATGGATTCCGCTGCAGCAGCATCTAAGGGGTTACAGTAGAGTGTCAGCATACAGCTGACACTCGCTGCTGATGTTGACGGCTCCATCAAATAAAGCAGGGGGACTGCATCAGGGGCAGGGGGCACAGATGGGGCAGCGCTGTAAAGGGGGGGCACGGCCAGCATGGAGGGGGCACAGATGGGGGCAGGATGCATGCATGGGGGAGGGGGGAACCGCATTAGGGGTACGATTCATGGATGGGGGGCGTGGACCGCATCAGGGGCAGGCGGAGGCAGGGCTCACAGGAGGGGTGGGGGGGTTGGAAGCGCACAGGAAGGTGGCACAGATCGGGGGGCTTCAGGACACATTACCTGATTTCAGGCTCTGATCTGCAGAGCCTGAAATATAATTGGTTACATACCAAACGGGTGTCCTTGTGACATTGAGGTGGTGTTGACCCCAGTATAATCACTTGCCGATATTGGTTTCCACTGTGCATTAACATGACACGGTGGTCACCCATGGCAAGTACTTCCTTTTCTCATTTTAGTTTACTTCATTTTATTTTAATTTTATTAGGTGCATAGGGAACGCCTTTAAGTCTGAAGTCCCTGATCAGGATGCCAGCAAAGTATGTTCCTTCTGCGGGTATATTGTACTACGAGGGTGGTACGTTATTTAAGTCCTGCTCGTATCAAATAATGAGGTTTACAATGATGTCTGTTTAGTGTAGTGTATATAGCATATTTATGCCGACAGGAGTCTGGGGACAGGACAACATTATTTTATTCAAAAACTCTGTGCAGTGTCCCCTTTAAGAACACTTTTTCATGCTGCTCTTTTTCCTTTGTGGCGCTGGGATGGCACTTGGACACTGGGGTTGAGATCGGTCATCTTACCTAGGTGCCCAGGTGCATATTTCAGGGCACTAGGATTTGAGGTTTGCATAAAACACATTATTAACATACCTTAATAATGTTTTTTTTAGAAGAGTGTGATTGTGTGATCGGTCTGTGTCCAGCAATCGCTCTCTAATACTATTGTGTAAAGCGTCTCCATGGTGTTTGTGGTCACGTGACCTATGTAGCTGCGACATGTGATCGCTCGCCGGCGATGCTGTTTTCTGTATACACAGCTTCTCCAAGGAGGTTGCGGTCATATGACTCAGATTGAACATGTGACCACTCTCTGGAGATGCGGTCACTTCCAGACATGCTCACCGGTGACATGGAGACGCTGAGTTACAGGATTCCATGCTGGCCAGGTAGAGTCCCTCCTTCGCCCATTCATTCATTCATCAAGTTTTTAATGTAACACATATGGGTTAGCACATGTTTGCACTTTATTAATTATGTATCATTATCTATTTTGGTACTCTTTTGGACATTTTTTATATATTTATAAGGTATTTTATGGATGAATACACTGTACTATTGTAAGATGAATATTTATATTTCACATGTATGAGTTATTTTATTATATTGTGAGCACTATTGCACTTTATTAGTTTATTATTTCAATTGTCTTATCACCATGTGGGTGGTATTTATACATGGACTATGCACCACTATAAAATACACACATTATTTTTTGGAAGTGCCGTGGAGTTTCTTTCTTTATATTTGGTTGATCGATCGCATCTACAGCCGCTGGCACTCCTACTTTCCTGTCCGGATTGCGGTGCTGCCCTGTGTTATAATTATATATATATATATATATATATATATATATATTATATTATATATATATATATATATATATATATATATATATATATATATTAGCAGAAGGACCTGGCTTCACACGGGTAAAATGATTCTGTGTGAAGATAGAAACAGTTTCCCCATAACAGTGAACTCTACAGTACCCGCCCCTTTAACAATGACCTCCACAGTGCCTGCCCCTTTAACAGTGACCTCCATAGGGGCTGACCCTTTAACAGTGACCTCCACAGTGCCCGCCCCTTTAACAGTGACCGCATCTTTAGCAGTGACCTGCACAGTGCCTGTCCCTTTAACAGTGATCTCCACAGTGCCCACCCCTTTAAATAACCCCTTAAGGACGTAGGGCGTACCGGTACGCCCTATTTCCCGAGTCCTTAAGGACTCAGGGCGTACCGGTACTTCCTAACTTTAAATAGATATTCCGGCGCCGCGGGGGTTAATCGCAACGGGATGCCGGCTGAAATCATTCCGCCGGCATCCTGTCACAACGCCAGGGGGGTCATGTGACCCCCCCCCCCCCCGTATCGGCATTCGCCGCAAACCGCAGGTCGATTCAGACCTGCGGTTTGCTGCGATTTCTGCAATTTCTGATCCCCGTGGTCCCTGACCAGAAACTTTAAAATGCCCAAAATGACGATTTGCACCCCTGCATGATTTATGTGGGTGGGAGGTGCAGGGGGGGGGTCACAGGCGGTGCGGGGTTATACCAGAGTGTCAGCACATTGCTGACACCCTGGTATAAATGGCTGACATCTGTGCAGATGTCAGCCATTTAACCCTTTCCATACCGCGGTCCGTACGGACCGCTGTATGGAAAAGGTTAACTGTCGTCGGTCAGGGAGCTCCCTCCCTCTCCCATCGGGGGGCTGCTGTGCCTTTGCAGCCCCCCGATGGAGAGGGAGAGAGCCCCCCGACAGCCCCCTGCCAGCCCCGTGCTCACCCTTCCCCGTCTGCGAAGTTGTGGCAGACGGGGAAGGTTCCCATGGCAACAGGACGCCTTCTCAGGCTTCCTGCTGTCCATGGTGCTGAACAGATCTATGCTAAAAGCACTGGATCTTCAAGAACCAAGTGGGTCTGAGTCAAAAAAATGCAAAAAAAAGTGAAAAAAGTTAAGAAAAAACACATTTATCACTGAATAAAAATTAAAAAAATAAAATACACTACACATATTAGGTATCTCCGCGTCCGTAGCGACCTGATCTATAAAACGGTCATGTTACTTTCCCCACACGGTGAACGCCATAAAAATAAAAAAATAAAAACTATGAGAAAATTGAAATTTTGCCCACCTTACTTCCCAAAAAAGGTAATAAAAGTTATCAAAAAAGTTGCATGTACGCCAAAATAGTACCAATCAAACCGTCATCTCATCCGGGAAAAATCATACCCTACCCAAGATAATCGCCGAAAAACTGAAAAAACTATGGCTCTTAGACTATGGAAACACTTAAACATGATTTCTTTATGTTTCAAAAATGAAATCATTGTGTAAAACTTACATAAATAAAAATAAAGTATGCATATTAGGTATCACCGCGTCCGTATCGACCAGCTCTATAAAAATATCACATGACCTAACCCCTCAGGTGACCACCGTAAAAAAAATATAAATAAAAACGGTGTAAAAAAAGCAATTTTTTGTCATCTTACGTCACAAAAAGTGTAATAGCAAGCGATCAAAAAGTCAAATGCACCCCAAAATAGTGCCAATCAAACCGTCATCTCATCCCGCAAAAAATGAGACCCTACTTAAGATAATCTCCCAAAAACTGAAAATACTATGGCTCTTAGACTATGGAGACACTAAAACATTTTTTTGGTTTTAAAAATGAAGTCATTGTATAAAACTTACATAAATAAAAAAAATTGTATACATATTAGGTATCACCGCGTCCGGGACAACCTGCTCTATAAAAATACCACATGATCTAACCTGTCAGATGAATGTTGTAAATAACAAATAAAAACGTGCCAAAAAAGCTATTTCTTGTTACCTTGCCGCAGTAAAAGTGTAATATAGAGCAACCGAAAATCATATGTACCCTAAACTAGTACCAACAAAACTGCCACCCTATCCCGTAGTTCCTAAAATGGGGTCACTTTTTTGGAGTTTCTACTCTAGGGGTGCATCAGGGGGGCTTCAAATGGGACATGGTGTCAAAAAAAAAAGTCCAGCAAAACCTGCCTTCCAAAAATCGCATTCCTTTCCTTATGCGCCCTGCCGTGTGCCCGTACAGCAGTTTACGACCACATATGGGGTGTTTCTGTAATTTACAGAATTAGGGCCATAAATAATGAGTTTTGTTTGGCTGTTAACCCTTGCTTTGTAACTGGAAAAAAATATATTAAAATGGAAAATCTGCCAAAAAAGTGAAATTTTGAAATTGTATCTCTATTTTCCATTAAATCTTGTGCAACACCTAAAGGGTTAACAAAGTTTGTAAAATCAGTTTTGAATACATTGAGGGGTATAGTTTCTTAGATGGGGTCACTTTTATGGAGTTTCTACTCTAGGGGTACATCAGGGGGGCTTCAAATGGGACATGGTGTCAAAAAACCAGTCCAGCAAAATCTGGCTTCCAAAAACCTTTCACTCTACGCCCCGCTGTGTGGCCGTACAGTAGTTTACGGCCACATATGGGGTGTTTCTGTAAACGGCAGAGTCAGGGCAATAAAGATACAGTCTTGTTTGGCTGTTAACCCTTGCTTTGTTAGTGGAAAAAATGGGTTAAAATGGAAAATTAGGCAAAAAATGAAATTCTCAAATTTCATCCCCATTTGCCAATAACTCTTGTGCAACACCTAAAGGGTTAACAAAGTTTGTAAAATCAGCTTTGAATACCTTGAGGGGTATAGTTTATAGAATGGGGTCATTTTTGGGCGGTTTCTATTATGTAAGCCTCGCAAAGTGACTTCAGACCTGTAGTGGTCCCTAAAAATGGGGTTTTTGTAAATTTCTGAAAAATTTCAAGATTTGCTTCTAAACTTCTAAGCCTTGTAACATCCCCAAAAAATAAAATATCATTCCCAAAATAATTTAAACATGAAGTAGACATATGGGGAATGTAAAGTCATCACAATTTTTGGAGGTATTACTATGTATTACAGAAGTAGAGAAAATGAAACTTTGAAATTTGCTAATTTTTCCAAATTTTTGGTAAATTAGGTATTTTTTTATGCAAAAAAATAAAAAAAATTTACTTCATTTTACCAGTGTCATGAAGTACAATATGTAACGAAAAAACAATCTCAGAATGGCCTGGATAAGTCAAAGTGTTTTAAAGTTATGAGCACTTAAAGTGACACTGGTCAGATTTGCAAAAAATGGCCAAGTCCTTAAGGTGAAATAGGGCTGAGTCCTTAAGGGGTTATCAGTGCCCGCATCTTTAGCAGTGACCTGCACAGTGCCTGGTCCTTTAACAGTGACCTCCACAGTGCCCGCCCCTTTAACAGTGACCGCATCTTTAGCAGTGACCTGCACAGTGCCTGTCCCTTTAACAGTGACCTCCACAGTGCTAGCCCGTTTAACAGTGACCACCCATTTAACAGTGACCTCCACAGTGTCCGCCCCTTTAACAATGACCTCCACAGTGCCTGCCCCTTTAACCGTGACCTCCATAGTTGCTGCCCCTTTAACATTGACCTCCACAATGGCCGCCCGTTTAACAGTGACCTCCACAATGGCCGCCCGTTTAACAGTGACCTCCACAGTGCCCGCCCCTTTAACAGTGACCGCATCTTTAGCACTGACCTGCACAGTGCCTGTTTCTTTAACAGTGACCTCCACAGTGCTAGCCCCTTAAACAGTGACCACCCATTTAACAGTGATCTCCACAGTGCCTGCCTCTTTTACAGTCACCTCCACAATAGCCTCCCTTTTAACATTGACTTCCACAGTGGCTGCCCCTTTAACATTGACCTGCATAGTGCACAACCCTTTAACAGTGACCTCCACAATTCCCACCCCTTTAACAGTGCTCACCCCTTTAACAGTGACCTCCACAGTGCCCGCCACTTTAACAGTGACTGCACCTTTTACAGTGACCTCCACAGTGCCCAACCCTTTAACAGTGACCTCCACAGTGTCTACGCCTATAACAGTGACCTCTACAATGCCCGCCCCTTTAACAGTGACCGCCCCTTTTACAGTGACCTCCACAGTGCCCGTCCCTTTAATAGTGGCCGCCCTTTAACAGTGATCTTCACAGTGCCTGCCCCTTTAACAGTGACTTCCACAGTGCCAGTCCCTTTAACATTGACCACCCCTTTAACAGTGACCTTCATAGTGGCCTACCCTTTAACAATGACCTCCACAGTATCCGTCCCTATAACTTAAAAGTACTAAACCTACAAAATACGGTAAAGAACCAAATTTAAACAATAATTTATATTCATTAGAATACATTTTATGAAAATTTAAAGTCGAGGAAAATCACCCACACACACCATCAAATGGTTAGCTCTGCATATTATGCTTTTTAGCTGTACATAGTAATAGAGATAAAAACATGACATGCATAGCAGGAAGATACTAATGCAAATAAACAGGAAACCCGTGAAAACTATAATAAGTGTCAAACATTCACAAGTATAGGCAAAGCAATGTAATAGAGATTAAAATGTAGACACCTCCAACACACATTTCACTGTAGCTTCATGAGGGGTTATTAAGTTAGTACACACATATTAGAATTTAAAACAAGGCAATGCCCAAGTAACACACCTAAATGATTCCTGACTACAGCCTAAGGCCTCATGCACACGACCGTTTTTTTTTGCGGTCCGCAAAAACGGGGTCCGTAGGTCCAGAATCCGTGTCCGTTTTTTCTTCCGTGGGTCTTCCTTGATTTTTGGAGGATCCACGGACATGAAGGAAAAAGTCGTTTTGGTGTCCACCTGGCCGTGCGGAGCCAAACGGATCCGTCTTGATTTACAATGCAAGTCAATGGGGACGGATCCGTTTGACGTTGACACAATATGGTGCAATTGCAAACGGATCCGTCCCCCATTGACTTTCAATGTAAAGTCAGGAGTCCCTATTATACCATCGGATCTGAGTTTTCTTCAATCCGAAGGTATAATTTAACTTGAAGCGCCCCATCAGCATGGGAACGCCTCTACAGTCGTGGCCAAAAGTTTTGAGAATTACATAAATATTAGAAATTGGAAAAGTTGCTGCTTATGTTTTTATAATAGCAATTTGCATATACTCCAGAATGTTATGAAGAGTGATCAGATGAATTGCATAGTCCTTCTTTGCCATGAAAATTAACTTAATCCCAAAAAAACCTTTCCACTGCATTTCATTGCTGTCATTAAAGGACCTGCTGAGATCATTTCAGTAATCGTCTTGTTAACTCAGGTGAGAATGTTGACGAGCACAAGGCTGGAGATCATTATGTCAGGCTGATTGGGTTAAAATGGCAGACTTGACATGTTAAAAGGAGGGTGATGCTTGAAATAATTGTTCTTCCATTGTTAACCATGGTGACCTGTAAAGAAACGCGTGCAGCCGTCATTGCGTTGCATAAAAATGGCTTCACAGGCAAGGATATTGTGGCTACTAAGATTGCACCTCAATCAACAATTTATAGGATCATCAAGAACTTCAAGGAAAGAGGTTCAATTCTTGTTAAGAAGGCTTCAGGGCATCCAAGAAAGTCCAGCAAGCGCCAGGATCGTCTCCTAAAGAGGATTCAGCTGTGGGATCGGAGTGCCACCAGTGCAGAGCTTGCTCAGGAATGGCAGCAGGCAGGTGTGAGCGCATCTGCACGCACAGTGAGGCGAAGACTTTTGGAAGATGGCCTGGTGTCAAGAAGGGCAGCAAAGAAGCCACTTCTCTCCCAAATAAACATCAGGGACAGATTGATTTTCTGCAGAAAGTATGGTGAATGGACTGCTGAGGACTGGGGCAAAGTCATATTCTCCGATGAAGCCTCTTTCCGATTGTTTGGGGCATCTGGAAAAAGGCTTGTCCGGAGAAGAAAAGTTGAGCGCTACCATCAGTCCTGTGTCATGCCAACAGTAAAGCATCCTGAGACCATTCATGTGTGGGGTTGCTTCTCATCCAAGGGAGTGGGCTCACTCACAATTTTGCCCAAAAACACAGCCATGAATAAAGAATGGAACCAAAACACCCTCCAACAGCAACTTCTTCCAACAATCCAACAACAGTTTGGTGAAGAAGAATGCATTTTCCAGCACGATGGAGCACCGTGCCATAAGGCAAAAGTGATAACTAAGTGGCTCGGGGACCAAAACGTTGACATTTTGGGTCCATGGCCTGGAAACTCCCCAGATCTTAATCCCATTGAGAACTTGTGGTCAATCCTCAAGAGGCGGGTGGACAAACAAAAACCCACTAATTCTGACAAACTCCAAGAAGAGATTATGAAAGAGTGGGTTGCTATTAGAGTTGAGCGAACACCTAGATGTTCGGGTTCGAGAAGTTCGGCTGAACTTCCCGGAAATGTTCGGGTTCGGGATCCGAACCCGACCCGAACTTCGTCCCGAACCCCATTGAAGTCAACGGGGACCCAAACTTTTCGGCACTAAAAAGGCTGTAAAACAGCCCAGGAAAGAGCTAGAGAGCTGCAAAAGGCAGCAACATGTAGGTAAATCCCCAGCAAACAAATGTGGATAGGGAAATGAATTAAAAAAAAAAAAATAATAATAATAATTAACCAATATCAATTGGACAGAGGTAGCATAGCAGAGAATCTGGCTTCACATCAGCAGAGAATCAGTCTCTTTATGCCATAGCAGAGAATCTGGCTTCATGTCAGCAGAGAATCAGGCTTCACGTCACCCACCACTGGAACAGGCAGCTGTCACATATTTAGGCCCAGGCACCCAGGCAGAGGAGAGAGGTCCCGTAACAGAGAATCTGGCTTCATGTCAGCAGAGAATCAGTCTTCATGTCATAGCAGAGAATCAGGCTTCACGTCACCGACCACTGGAACAGGCCACTGTCACATATTTAGGCCCAGGCACCCAGGCAGAGGAGAGAGGTCCCGTAACAGAGAATCTGGCTTCATGTCAGCAGAGAATCAGTCTTCATGTCATAGCAGAGAATCAGGCTTCATGTCACCCACCACTGGAACAGGCCACTGTCACATATTTAGACCCAGGCAAAGGAGAGAGGTCCCGTAACAGAGAATCTGGCTTCATGTCAGCAGAGAATCAGTCTTCATGTCATAACAGAGAATCAGGCTTCACGTCACCCACCAATGGAACAGGCCACTGTCACATATTTAGGCCCCGGCACCCAGACAGAGGAGAGTGGTCCCGTAACAGAGAATCTGGCTTCATGTCAGCACAGAATCAGTCTTCATGTCATAGCAGAGAATCAGGCTTCATTCTCTCCTCTGTCTGGGTGCCGGGGCCTAAATATGTGACAGTGGCCTGTTCCAGTAATGGGTGACCCACCACTGGAACAGGCCACTGTCACATATTTAGGCCCCGGCACCCAGACTGAGGAGAGAGGTCCCGTAACAGAGAATCTGGCTTCATGTCAGCACAGAATCAGTCTTCATGTCATAGCAGAGAATCAGGCTTCACGTCACCCACCACTGGAACAGGCCACTGTCACATATTTAGGCCCAGGCACCCAGGCAGAGAAGAGAGGTCCCGTAACAGAGAATCTGGCTTCATGTCAGCACAGAATCAGTCTTCATGGTATAGCAGAGAATCAGGCTTCACGTCACCCACCACTGGAACAGGCCACTGTCACATATTTAGGCCCTGGCACCCAGACAGAGGAGAGAGGTCCCGTAACAGAGAATCTGGCTTCATGTCAGCACAGAATCAGTCTTCATGTCATAGCAGAGAATCAGGCTTCACGTCACCCACCACTGGAACAGGCCACTGTCACATATTTAGGCCCAGGCACCCAGGCAGAGGAGAGAGGTCCCGTAACAGAGAATCTGGCTTCATGTCAGCACAGAATCAGTCTTCATGTTATAGCAGAGAATCAGGCTTCACGTCACCCACCACTGGAACAGGCCACTGTCACATATTTAGGCCCCGGCACCCAGACAGAGGAGAGGTTCATTCAACTTTGGGTTGCCCCGCAATATAATGGTAAAAGGAAAATAAAAATAGGATTGAATGAGGAAGTGCCCTGGAGTACAATAATATATTGTTAAGAGGAGGTAGTTAATGTCTAATCTGAACAAAGGATGGACAGGTCCTGTGGGATCCATGCCTGGTTCATTTTTATGAACGTCAGCTTGTCCACATTGGCTGTAGACAGGCGGCTGAGTTTGTCTGTAATGACGCCCCCTGCCGTGCTGAATACACGTTCAGACAAAACGCTGGCCGCCGGGCAGGCCAGCACCTCCAAGGCATAAAAGGCTAGCTCTGGCCACGTGGACAATTTGGAGACCCAGAATTTGAATGGGGCCGAACCATCAGTCAGTAGGTGGAGGGGTGTGCACACGTACTGTTCCACCATGTTATTGAAATGTTGCCTCCTGCTAACACGTTCCGTATCAGGTGGTGGTGCAGTTAGCTGTGGCGTGGTGACAAAACTTTTCCACATCTCTGCCATGCTAACCCTGCCCTCAGAGGAGCTGGCCGTGACACAGCTGCGTTGGGGACCTCTTGCTCCTCCTCTGCCTTCGCCTTGGGCTTCCACTGGTTCCCCTGTGACATTTGGGAATGCTCTCAGTAGCGCGTCTACCAACGTGCGCTTGTACTCGCGCATCTTCCTATCACGCTCCAGTGTAGGAAGTAAGGTGGGCACATTGTCTTTGTACCGGGGATCCAGCAGGGTGGCAACCCAGTAGTCCGCACACGTTAAAATGTGGGCAACTCTGCTGTCGTTGCGCAGGCACTGCAGCATGTAGTCGCTCATGTGTGCCAGGCTGCCCAGAGGTAAGGACAAGCTGTCCTCTGTGGGAGGCATATCGTCATCGTCCTGTGTTTCCCCCCAGCCACGCACCAGTGATGGGCCCGAGCTGCGTTGGGTGCCAGCCCGCTGTGAACCTGCTTCATCCTCATCCTCCTCCACCTCCACCTCCTCCTCATCCTCGTCTTCCTCATCCTCCAGTAGTGGGCCCTATCTGGCCACATTTGTACCTTGCCTCTGCTGTTGCAAAAAACCTCCCTCTGAGTCACTTCGAAGAGACTGGCCTGAAAGTGCTAAAAATGACCTCTCTTCCTCCTCTTCCTCCTGGGCCACCTCCTCTTCCATCATCGCCCTAAGTGTTTTCTCAAGGAGACATAGAAGTGGTATTGTAACGCTGATAACGGCATCATCACCACTGGCCATGTTGGTGGAGTACTCGAAACAGCGCAACAGGGCACACAGGTCTCGCATGGAGGCCCAGTCATTGGTGGTGAAGTGGGGCTGATCCGCAGTGCGACTGACCCGTGCGTGCTGCAGCTGAAACTCCACTATGGCCTGCTGCTGCTCGCACAGTCTGTCCAGCATGTGCAAGGTGGAGTTCCACCTGGTGGGCACGTCGCATATGAGGCGGTGAGCGGGAAGGCCGAAGTTACGCTGTAGCGCAGACAGGCGAGCAGCGGCAGGGTGTGAACGCCGGAAGCGCGAACAGATGGCCCGCACTTTATGCAGCAGCTCTGACATGTCGGCGTAGTTGTGAACGAACTTCTGCTCCACCAAATTCAACACAGCCAGGAAAGGGATGTGCGTCAAACCGGCTAGTCCCAGAGCTGCAACGAGATTTCGCCCATTATCGCACACCACCAGGCCAGGTTTGAGGCTCACCGGCAGCAACCACTCGTCGGTCTGTTGTTCTATACCCCGCCACAACTTCTGTGCTGTGTGGGGCCTGTCCCCCAAACATATGAGTTTCAGAACGGCCTGCTGACGTTTACTCCGGGCTGTGCTGAAGTTGGTGGTGAAGGTGTGTGGCTGACTGGATGAGCAGGTGGAAGAAGAGGAGGAGGAAGCTGAGTAGGAGGAGGAGGAGACAAGAGGCAAAGAATGTTGCCCTGCGATCCTTGGCGGCGGAAGGACGTGCGCCAAACAGCTCTCCGCCTGGGGCCCAGCCGCCACTACATTTACCCAGTGTGCAGTTAGGGAGATATAGCGTCCCTGGCCGTGCTTACTGGTCCACGTATCTGTGGTTAGGTGGACCTTGCCACAGATGGCGTTGCGCAGTGCACACTTGATTTTATCGGATACTTGGTTGTGCAGGGAAGGCACGGCTCTCTTGGAGAAGTAGTGCCGGCTGGAAACAACATACTGTGGGACAGCAAGCGACATGAGCTGTTTGAAGCTGTCTGTGTCCACCAGCCTAAATGACAGAATTTCATAGGCCAGTAGTTTAGAAATGCTGGCATTCAGGGCCAGGGATCGAGCGTGGCTAGGTGGGAATTTACGCTTTCTCTCAAATGTTTGTGAGATGGAGAGCTGAACGCTGCCGTGTGACATGGTTGAGATGCTTGGTGACGCAGGTGGTGGTGTTGGTGGTACATCCCATGTTTGCTGGGCGGTAAGTGCCAACGTCCCTCCAGAGGCGGAGGAAGAGGCCGAGGCGGCGGCAGCAGCAGAAGAGGCCGTGGCGGCAGCAGCAGAAGAGGTAGCAGGGGGAGCCTGAGTGACTTCCTTGTTTTTAAGGTGTTTACTCCACTGCAGTTCATGCTTTGCATGCAGGTGTCTGGTCATGCAGGTTGTGCTAAGGTTCAGAACGTTAATGCCTCGCTTCAGGCTCTGATGGCACAGCGTGCAAACCACTCGGGTCTTGTCGTCAGCACATTCTTTGAAGAAGTGCAATGCCAGGGAACTCCTTGAAGCTGCCTTTGGGGTGCTCGGTCCCAGATGGCAGCGGTCAGTAGCAGGCGGAGTCTCTTGGCGGCGGGTGTTCTGATTTTGTCCACTGCTCCCTCTTTTGCTACGCTGTTGGCTCGGTCTCACCACTGCCTCTTCCTCTGAACTGTGAAAGTCAGTGGCACGACCTTCATTCCATGTGGGGTTTAGGACCTCATCGTCCCCTGCATCGTCTTCCACCCAGTCTTGATCCCTGACCTCCTGTTCAGTCTGCACACTGCAGAAAGACGCAGCAGTTGGCACCTGTGTTTCGTCATCATCAGAGACGTGCTGAGGTGGTATTCTCATGTCCTCATCATCAGGAAACATAAGTGGTTCTGCGTTAGTGCATTCTATCTCTTCCACCCCTGGGGAAGGGCTAGGTGGATGCCCTTGGGAAACCCTGCCAGCAGAGTCTTCAAACAGCATAAGAGACTGCTGCATAACTTGAGGCTCAGACAGTTTCCCTGATAGGCATGGGGGTGATGTGACAGACTGATGGGCTTGGTTTTCATGCGTCATCTGTGCGCTTTCTGCCACATAATTGACTAATGCCTGTACCTGCTCAGGCCTTACCATCCTTAGAACGTCATTGGGCCCCACCAAATATGGCTGTAAATTCTGGCGGCTACTGGGACCTGAGGTAGTTGGTACACTAGGACGTGTGGCTGTGGCAAAACGGCCACGTCCTCTCCCAGCACCAGAGGGTCCACTAACACCACCACGACCATGTCCACGTCCGCGTCCCTTACTAGATGTTTTCCTCATTGTTACCGTTCACCACAATAAGAAAAATATTATTCTGGCCAATGTATTGAATTCCGATTCAGGCCTTTTTTTACAGACACCTAACACTATCTGGCTATCTATTTAGGTACCGTATTACACTAATACAGGCACACCAGTAATGACAGATTTAGCTGAATATAAATGTGAGGCCTATTTTTTAAGCGCTGGGTGACAGGTATACGTTTAATCAGAATTAGACTTGGATCTGCACTGTAGCGTGTGTGTTAAGTTTTTGAGAATGAACCTATCAGCACCTTGAATCTAATATACTCTTTTAGTGATAGATTTAAAGTAGGCCTGATACAGCAGAAACCACTAATTTTGAGAATTGCAAATTTGGGAATTGTTTTTCAACCCAGAACAAAAACTGTGCTTTGACGGTCACAAACAATAACTTGACCAGCTAAAACAGTACAGATTTGGTTGAATATAAATGTGAGGCCTATTTTTTAGGCGCTGGGTGACAGGCTCAACTTGCCCCTGATGTAGTATATGTCCAAAAAATAACCACACTTTTGATGGTTAAATGCACTTGATGAAAGCTTGACCCTGATGTAGGATATAGCAAAAAATAACCACACTATTGATGGTTAAATGCACTTGGGTGACACAAGCTCAGCTTGCCCTTGATGTAGTATATGGTTAAAAAATAACCACACTATTGATGGTTAAATGCACTTGATGAAAGCTTGACCCTGATGTAGGATATAGCAAAAAATAACCACACTATTGATGGTTAAATGTACTTGGTGGTAGCTTGTGCTGGCGCACCACAAGCCACAAAGTGGCCGCCGATCACTGAATGAAGTCTTTTGGAGGAGTTAATCTGCCTAATCTCGCCCTAACGTCGCAGCTGCAACCTCTCCCTACGCTTGTATCAGCAGAGTGACGTGCAGCGCTACGTGACCCAAGCTTATATAGAGGCTGGGTCACATGCTGCACTGGCCAATCACAGCCATGCCAATAGTAGGCATGGCTGTAATGGCCTCTTGGGGCAAGTAGTATGATGCTTGTTGATTGGCTGCTTTGCAGCCTTTCAAAAAGCGCCAACAAAGCGCCGAACACCGAACCCGAACCCGGACTTTTACGAAAAAGTTCGGGTTCGGGTCCGTGTCATGGACACCCCAAAATTCGGTAGGAACCCGAACTATACAGTTCGGGTTCGCTCATCCCTAGTTGCTATCAATCAGGAATTTGCCCAGAAGTTGATTGAGAGCATGCCCAGTCGAATTGCATAGGTCCTGAAAAAGAAGGGCCAACACTGCAAATACTGACTCTTTGTATAAATGTCATGTAATTGTCGATAAAAGCCTTTGAAACGTATGAAGTGCGTGTAATTATATTTCACTACATCACAGAAACAACTGAAACAAAGATCTAAAAGCAGTTTAGCAGCAAACTTTGTGAAAACTAATATTTGTGTCATTCTCAAAACTTTTGGCCACGACTGTATGTTAGAATATACATCGGATTTGAGTTAGATCGTGAAAACTCATATCCGACAGTATATTCTAACACAGAGGCTTTCCCATAGTGATGGGGACGCTTCAAGTTAGAATATACTACGAACTGTGTACATGACTGCCTCCTGCTGCCTGGCAGCACCTGATCTCTTACAGGGGGCTGTGATCCACACAATTAACCCCTCAGGTGCCACACCTGAGGGGTTAATTGTGCGTATCATAGCCCCCTGTAAGAGATCAGGTGCTGCCAGGCAGGAGGGGGCACACCCCCCTCCCTCCCCAGTTTTAAATTCATTGGTGGCCAGTGCGGCCCCCCTCCTTTCCCTGTATTACTGAATATTCATTGGTGGCCAGTGCGGCCCCCCCTCCCTCCCCTGTATTACTGTACATTCATTGGGGCCAGTGGGCCCCCCTCCCTCCCCTGTATTACTGTACATTCATTGGTGGCCAGTGGGCCCCCCCTCCCTCCCCTGTATTACTGTACATTCATTGGTGGCTAGTGGGCCCCCCTCCCTCCCCCTCCTAATTAAAATTCCCCCCCTATCATTGGTGGCAGCGGAGAGTTCCGATCGGAGTCCCAGTTTAATCGCTGGGACTCCGATCGGTAACCATGACAACCAGGATGCTACTGCATTCCTGGTTGCCATGGTTACTTAGCAATTTTAGAAGCATTATACTTACCTTCGCTGTCTGTGACCGGCCGGGCGCTCCTCCTACTGGTAAGTGAAAGGTCTGTGCGGCGCATTGCTTATAGCACAGACCTGTCACTTACCAGTAGGAGGAGCGGCCGGTCACAGACATCGCAGGTAAGTATAATGCTTCTAAAAATTGCTAAGTAACCATGGCAACCAGGACTGCAGTAGCGTCCTGGTTGCCATGGTTACCGATCGGAGCCCCAGCGATTAAACTGGGACTCCGATCGGAACTCTCCGCTGCCACCAATGATACGGGGAGAATTTTAATTAGGAGGGGGGCCACACTGGCCACCAATGAATGTACAGTAATACAGGGGAGGGAGGGGGGCCCACTGGCCACCAATGAATGTACAGTAATACAGGGGAGGGAGGGGGGCCCACTGGCCACCAATGAATGTACAGTAATACAGGGGAGGGAGGGGGGCCCACTGGCCACCAATGAATGTACAGTAATACAGGGGAGGGAGGGGGGCCGCACTGGCCACCAATGAATGTACAGTAATACAGGGGAGGGAGGGGGGGCCGCACTGGCCACTAATGAATGTAATACAGGGGAGGGAGGGGGCACACTGGCCACCAATGAATTTAAAACTGGGGAGGGAGGGGGTGTGCCCCCTCCTGCCTGGCAGCACCTGATCTCTTACAGGGGGCTATGATACGCACAATTAACCCCTCAGGTGCGGCACCTGAGAGGTTAATTGTGTGGATCACAGCCCCCTGTAAGAGATCGGGTGCTGCCAGGCAGCAGGGGGCAGTCATGTGCACAGTTCTTAGTATATTCTAACTTGAAGCGTTCCGCCTCTGCGTTAGAATATACTGTCGGATCTGAGTTTTCACAAAGTGAAAACTCAGCTCTGAAAAAGCTTTTATGCGAAAGTAGTCTACGGCCACGGATGCGGATGCCAATCTTGTGTGCATCCGTGGTTTTTCACGGACCCATTGACTTGAATGGGTCCGTGAACCGTTGTCCGTCAAAAAAATAGGACAGGTCATATTTTTTTGACGGACAGGAAACACGGATCACGGCCGCGGATGAACAACGGTGCATTTTCCGAGTTTAACGGACCCATTGAAAGTCAATGGGTCCGCAGAAAATCACGGAAAACGGAACAATGGCCACGGATGCACACAACGGTCGTGTGCATGAGGCCTAAGGCACACAATCATATGTATTTTTCAGTCTGCAAAAAGCAGAACAACAAAATACAGATACCAACTGTGAGTCCTGCAATTCCGGCTGGCCCCATAGTCAAAATGCCTATTCTTGACTGCAAAACGGACAAGAATAGGACATGTTTATTTTTATTTTTTCAGGACGGAAATGCAGACATATGGATGTGGACAGCAAACTGCATGCTATACCAAATTTTTGGCGGCCTCATGTTTGCAAATTATATGAAAAATGCTGGCCTCCCTGGTGGCCAGGACCGTGGAAGCATGCATTGTCATGCATGCACAAAAGCTCCCATCTTGGCCACCTCATATCTGCACTGCAGCATTGGGCTTAACCCCTGGGAATGAGCAGTGTATAATGAAATGCAAAAATTAACCTAACCAGCAAAGGAGACAATATGGACATTTACAGTACATTAGTAAGTGCCTTGTATTAACTTTTTCTGCTTAATAAATACCATTTGCTGAAGTGAGACAACCCCTTTAAGGATGAATTTGGGTCTCAGTTGGAGACAAGGTACTGTATGCTGAATATGTGAAACACACGTAATCGTATTTTGGATCTTACTACAATTCATCAAAGTGATATAATTGTATACAGAGTTTGCAGGACTTAGTTACCATATAATATCACAAAAAAAATTAAAAAGAAAGTAAGCTGGAAAACCTAAGCTTTTCCAGGATATAGCATATGGTATGTTTCGTTGGCGAATGGCCTATAGAACAGCAGATGGCTAATGGCTCTTTTGTGAGACATTTCTCTCCCTAAAGTCATTTTTTAAAAAACAATATATACATCATTTTGATTGGAAAGGAAGTAGAATTCATTTTTCTTACTGGAAAACTTAAGATTTGGTATATATAAAAACAATTTCTGTCATAAGTGTCAAGTAATTACTTAGGCATTACGAAAGTTATACTGTATTACTCAAAGAGATAGCTATAGAGGATCAATCAGTGTCTAAACAAAATGTAGATTCAATTAGGTAAATACATTTTCACCAGTTGTCCCTGAGATCTTACTGAAGATAGAATAACATAAAAATATGTTACTATTTATATAAGAAGAAAAAAAAATACAATTAACTGCAATAGTGCATCATAAATAATGCATTTATAATATAAAATTTATAAATTATTCAAGAAAATCTGCAATTTAGTTATCTTTTATGTGAAGTGTAAAGCTCTTTGCACAAAAATTTTAAATACATGTAATTTCTTCTCCATTTAAATGCTTAGGAGTTTTTCTAAGTCATGAACAAATAAAGAAAACATTTTACTAAACTTCAATAGGAGAGAAAAGAATTTTAAGGACCCTTTACATAGGCTAAGAATCCTAAAGATAATCACTTGCCAGCATTCCTATGAATTATCTTACAGTGTAAATGTACCGACAATTACCAGATGAACGAGCAAAACGCCTATTCATAGGGTAATCTGATTGTTTTTGTGTACACTAAAATCGTCATTTTCCAGCAACAGATAGTTCTGTGTAAAACAGCACAGTATTGGGAAGAGCAATGTCATTGGGGACTGCTCCTCTCCATACTATGGAGAAGATCGTTGCATATACTGTAAACACAGTGGTCTCCTCCACCAGCCAGCAGCAGATCGCCTGGAAGGAACACTTCCTTCCCAATAATCTGCTGCTCTGTTGTCCCATGTGAAGGGACCTTTAGAGTGCTTTATTGTTTTAGGTCTTTTTTGACTTGTAAAAAAATTTCATGAATTTTTGTGTTTTTCACTAGCATAATTTTGGGGTGTTGTTTTTTTTTGTCACATATTTTACTTTGTTCAGATATGTTTTTTTCCTCTTGAAAAACATCTGAGAAAAGCCACAATCAGAACATCCTGAAATGTAAACCAAATGCCAAGGGAGCAATACATGTCTTAAAACACCACTGCAAAAAACTCCAAAAGAAAACACTAAAAAAGTGTAATTTTTGAAGAGAGAAATGAAATGAAACCATTACTCATAAATGTATTAAGCATTTCTTGGGTTATTTTTGTCCCCTGGGACATGGGTAACAGATGCTGATTGACAACTATTAATTCCACAAACTATAGTGGCCATGTTTGTGGTCAAAACCTTTTACAAACACTGAATGTCACAAAACTATATTGTTATCTACTGTATCTAACATCTTGCTCTCGGCTTCAGTCTTCAGTGTACATACAACATTGCTATTATGAGCTGGTAACACTAGGATGAAGAATGATATATACTCCCTTTAGACTAAATATTTCTTAAGACTGGGCTGCAGTATATGAAGTCTAATGACAGATAGAAGACAGTAAGGTAATGAGATGACATCACTAGGGTTTCCTGAAGAGAAGCTTTAACCAAAAGAATAACTGCATTTTTATTGTACAGTTTAAATCTTCTAATTTCAATATTTAGCATCTGAAGGACCAATCCTGGCAATAATTTTATTTTTATTTTTTGCTTTTCTCAGAGCGGCCATAGCTATATGGATATTGCAGAATGGATATATTTTTTTTATTAACATCAGTTTATGAAACCATATAATATAACTTATTGCTTAACTTTTACTAATTGTTTGTGAGGGGAAGGGAAAAAAAGCCACTATTTTTATTTTTTTTTGCTTTAGAGAATTTACACCATTCACCATACATACTATAATGTCTTTGCTTCCAAGTGGCTTAGAAATAAGTTCCACTCTCTTCATTTATTCTGTCCACAGATTGTGACTTGCGTATATGTCAAAGTGACAACCATTTTTCATTGCATTGTGATTCCTCGGACTTCATGCATCAGTATGCTCAATATTAGTGCTCCATATCTTGCCAAGTGAAACAAAACATCCAAAGTGGAATTCGATCCAAAGTTTAGGAAAGATTTGATTCGCAACAAATCCAAATTTCCTCTCACTTTGTGGTAATTATATATTTATTTCCTAAAATGGTGTCTACACATGTTACAAAGTGAAAGTAAGAAGCCCAGGAGCTAAAGCTCAACTATAATGCCGTGCAGACAGCCAATCAGCAGCAGGCTAGCCCCTGTGATGTCATAGCCCTATAAAAGCCTCATCCTGCTCGTCTCGCCATTTCACTGTGAGCTGAGCTTAGAGAGATGTGAAAAGCATTAGGGACAGTGTTTCTTAAAGCTTTTAATAGTGGAATATTGGATAGGAAGACTGCAGGGACTATAAACTAAAGCTGAAGGTATCCATAAGAGACAGCACCGTTTGCATCAATCCCTGTGTAGGACATAGAACTATCTATTTGAACAATGTCCTCCTTGTTTAATAGATAAGCAATTCTATTAGGCCTTGATTCTCAAATTAGGATGAATAACCTGTCTAGTTCTACTGTTATTGGTGTGTCCACCTTGTTCAATAGATAGCAATTCTGTCAGACCTTGATTCTCAAATTGGGGTGAATAAGCTGTCTAATTCTATTGTTATTTGGGTGACCACCTGCCTGTCACAGTAACTGTTTCACTACCAGAAAGGACTAGCTTTGCATGTTGCTGCAATTCACAGTGATGTACACGGAGATAAACTCTCCATGCAGGTTGGGATATAGCTGGTTTAATGTGCTCCATGATTAATTAATTGGGAACAAAATCAAATATCTTGGAAAAAAATTGTTGAAGCGTCTGAATCAAATTTTTTAAAACTTTGCTCATCTCTATTCAGAACCATAGAATGTGTCAACACACATTTTCCTTATACAGCAGTATAAAAATGATGAACTATATCATAAAAATTTGCCAAAATCATTTCATTAAAATTTAATGATCCCTTTGTGTTCGAATTTATAATCCATGTTGCTTCTTTTCTCAAACAACCTTTTTTCTATCACCTTCTGCTTGTAAAGCTGGAACACATTCAATCCCTGCAAATCTCAATATCTGTGGTTTCCTCATGTGAACTGTTCTTATAAATGTAATAAGTCACAGTGAACCATCACCTATTGACATCGACTTGCTATGTTCTGATAATTTCTCTACGAGAGATTTTTTAACTTTTGTAGTTCATGTATTTTCAACCCCAAAAGATGGAGCCCACCTACTAATGTTGTTAGTGGGAACCAGTGGGCCCAGACTAATCTATACACCAAAAACAATGAATGTCCCCCCCACTAATAAAGAACAATCCAATACCAAAAATCAATATCTTTATTTAATTATGCAAATTGTGAACATATAAAAAAAAGTCATAACAGCAACATACATGTGCAAGCAAAGAGGATACATTAGAACTGCAGTAAATGGTTATATATATTAAATGAGCTACATCCATCTCAATAGAATGTCCCAGTCTATCTCCGGATCACAAAATTTGTACAAAAATAAGTTTAAAGTGCATAGTGCAAGTTTAAATACTTAGTAAAAATAATACATGTCCCAAAAAGAGAATAGAACAAAAGGACAGCTAAACAACCACATCAAATAACATCACATACTAACAAGCCAGAATATAACCTGTAATAATCAAAAGCATACAGTACTTGCCCGAGTTGTACCAGGGCAACATTTCCCTGGTCCCCCAAGCAGCGAGTAAGGGAATGACCCAAAAAAGATGCAGGGTGTGTTCCAAAAGGGGGATAAGGAAAGACACCATTTACCACTGCAAAACCTGCCCTGAAAGACCTGGCCTATGCATCAAAGATTGTTTCTGAATTTACCACTCAACCATGGAGTAATTTCATCCTTTATGTACCCTGTAATTTTACCACCTTAAATCTCAGATTTTGCCCGCACTATTCACCAACCGCTACAAACTCATTTCTATTAAACACCTGTTAAGTCAAAAGTGCCCTTTCCACCCCTTAAAATGTTCGTACGGGGTTGATCTTTCCAAAATGGGGTCACTTCTTGGGGTTTGTAATTTCTGGGGACCTCAAGAATCTTTTAAATGCGACATGGCACCTAAAATCCATGTCTGACAATTCAGGCCTGCCAGCAAAATCCATATTTTGCTGTTTGCCCGCTGTGCGCCCATAAAGCAGGCTGCAAGCACATATGGGAGGTTTCCTAAATTGGGAGAAAATGGGGAACACATACTAGGGTGCATTTTCTCCTTTAACCACTTGTAAAAAAAAAAATTGGGGTCTGCTAGTAATTTTCTTTTCATAAATGTGTGCTTTGAAATCCTTTAACAAGTGTTTCTGCCTATTGTGAGACACCTGTTTGCTGAAAGGTACCCTTTCTACCACTTAAAATGTTCGTATGGGGGTGCTCTTTCCAAAATGGGGTCACTTTTTGGGATTTTTAATTTCTGGGGACCTCAGGAATTTATTTTACAAGCAAAATGGCACCTAAAATCCATGTCTGTTTATTCAAGCCTACAAAAACCATATTTTGCACTTTGCCTCTGGAGCCCTGCTATGCGCCCATACTGAAGGCTACAAGCACATATGGAGTGTTTCCTGAATGGAGAGGAAATGGGGAACATATACTGGGGTGAATTTTCTCCTTTAACCCCTTGTGAAAGTGAAAAGTTGCAGTCAGCTAGTAATTTTTCACTTTCACAAATGTGTGCTTTGAAATCCTTTAACAAGTGTTTCTGCCTTCTGTGAGACACCTGTTTGCTGTAAAGTACCCTTTCCACCACTTAATGTTCATACAGGGGTGCTCTTTTCAAAATGGGGTCAATTCTTGGGATTTTTAATTCTGGGGACCTCAGGAATCTTTTAAATGCTACATGGCCCCTAAAATCCGTGTCTGCCAATTCAGGCCTGCCAGCCAAATTCACATTTAGCTGTTTGCCTGTTGTGCGCCCATATAGCAGGCTTTAAGCACATCTGGGGTGTTTTCTGAATGGGGATAAAAAGGGGAACACGCACTGGGGTGCATTTTTTTTCCCATTAACCCCTTTGTGGAAAAAAAATTGGGGACTGCTAGTATTTTTTTTACCCACAAATGTGTGCTTTGAAATCCTTTAACAAGTGTTTCTGCCTTCTGTGAGACAGCTGTTTGCTTAAAAGTACCCTTTCTACCACTTAAAATGTTCATACGGGAGTGCTCTTTTCAAAATGGGTACAGTTATTGGAGTTTTTAATTTCTGGGGACCTCAGGAATCTTTTAAATACGACATGGCACCTATAATCCATGTCTGCCAATTTAGGCCTGCTAGCCAAATTCACATTTAGCTGTTTACCTGTTGTGCACCCATAAAGTAGGCTACAAACACAAATGGGGTGTTTCCTGAATGGGGAGAAAATGGGGAATACACACTGGGGTGCATTTTCTGCTTAAACCCCTTGTGGGGAAAAAAAATGAGGTCTGCTAGTAATTTTTTATTTTTTTTATTTTTTACAAATGTGTGCTTTGAAATCCTTTAACAAGCGTTTCTGCCTTCTGTGAGACACCTGTTTGCTTAAAAGTACCCTTTCTACCACTTAAATGTTCGCACAGGGGTGCTCTTTCCAAAATGGGGTCACTTCTTGGCGTTTTTAATTTCTGGGGACCTCAGGAATCTTTTGAATCTGACAAGGCACCTAAAATCCATGTCTGTTTATTCGAGCCTGCAAAAACCATACAGTATTTTGCACTTTTCCTCTAGAGCCCTGCTGTGGGCCCATACAGCAGGCTGCAAGCAAATATGGGGTGGTTCCTGAATGGAGAGAAAATGGGGAACACATACTAGGGTGTATTTTCTCCTTTTTAACCCCTTGTGAAAGTGAAAAATTGGGATCTGCTAGTTATTTATTTTTTCACAAATGTGTGCTTTGAAATCCTTTAACATGTGTTTCTGCCTTCTGTGAGACACCTGTTTGCTCAAAGGTACTCTTTAAACCACTTAAAATTTTTGTACGGGGGTGCTCTTTCCAAAATTGGGCCACTTGTTGGAGTTTTTAATTTCTGGGGACCTCAGGAATCTTTTAAATGTGACATGGCACCTAAAATCCATGTCTGCCAATTTAGGCCTGCCAGCCAAATTCACATTTAGCTGTTTGCCTGCTGTGCGCCCATACAGCAGGCTACAAGCACATATGGGGTGTTTCCTAAATGGGGAGAAAATGTGGGACACATACTGTGGTGAATTTTCTCCTTTAACCCCTTGTGAAAAAAAATGTTATCTGCTAGTATTTTTTTTTCACAAATGTGTGCTTTGAAATCCTATCACAAGATTTTCTGCCTCTGTAAGACATCTGTTTGCTAAAAAGTGCCCTTTCTACCACTTAATGTTCGTACAGTGGTGCTCTTTCCAAAATGGGGTAACTTCTTGGAGTTTTTAATTTCTGGGGACCTCAGGAATGTTTTAAATGCGACATGGCACCTAAAATCCATGTCTGCCAATACAGGCCTGCCATCCAAATTCATATTTAGCTGTTTGCCTGTTGTGTGCCCATATAGCAGGCTTTAAAGGGAACCTGTCACTAGTTTTATGGTGTCCTAACTAAGGGCAACATAAATAAGTGACTGATTCTCTTAGCACAATGCTGGGTCACTTTCTTTAATTGACCCAGTCAATCTGCCAACATCTTGTATTGAAAAGCTCCAGCTGATAATGATGAGTCCTGAATATTCATGAGCTCCTGACTCTCCCCGCCTACCTGCTGCTGAATGACAGTTTGTTTCCATATGAACCAGCAGCAGGTGGGCAGGGGAGTGGCTATAGCTCTGAATTAAATATACGCTGGACTCAATAACATCATGCCGGACTCCAATCAGCTCATTAGCATGCGGCATCTTTGTGTGTATATTATGAGGTAACCATCTGTCACACCAGTAAGTGAATACATCTAAGGTACTTTTTCGTACTTAATGATTGTATATAATTAGTTAGATTATAATCCAATATCCACATGACAGGTTCCCTTTAAGCACAATGGGGTGTTTCCTGAATGGGGAGAAAATGGGGAACACATAATGGGGTGCATTTTTTCCTTTAATCCCTTGTGGAGGAAAAATTGGTGTCTGCCAGTAATTTTATTTATTTCTTTATTTTTACAAATGTGTGCTTTGAAATCCTTTAAAGCAGTGGTCCCCAAACTTTTTTGCACCAAGGACTAGTTTCATGCAAGACAATTTCCCCAGAGACCAGGGAAGAGGGGGTTCTGGGGCAGGGCTTATGGTTTTTCATTTTTATTTTTTATTCTGTTACGGCTCACCACATAGGATTTGTTTTTGCTATTTTAATAGTTTGGACTTTTCAGACATGGCGATATGTAATATGTTTATTTATTGTTTATATATGTTAAATTGGGAAAGGGGGTGATTTAGACTTAATATTTTGGTGTTTTTTGAAACTTTTTTTTTTAAACATTTTATTTAATAACTATTTCCCACTTAAGGGCTAGAACCTGGGATCTTTTCATCGCTTGTCCTATTCACCCTGATAGAGCTCTATTAGGGTGAATAGGATCAGTAGCATCCTGGCTGCCATGGTAACCGATCGGAGCTCCGATATTACACTGCTAGAGCTCTGATTTGAACTGCCACTGCCACCAATGAGGAGGGGACCCTATGGCCACTGCCACCATTAATTTTAATACTGGGGGGTGCACTGCGCCACCAATGCTAATTAACCTTTAATACAGATACAGGAGGCGGTGTGGCAAAATCACATAGCCGGCACCCGACCTCTGACAGGGAGCTGCGATCAGCGGCAGTTAATCCCTCAGGTGCCGCACCGCCTCCTGTATCTGTAAGAGGACCTTTTCATGGGTCTGGACTTTATTAACTAAGTAGCAGGACATGTAGAGTGGTGCCCAGGGATCTTCCTGCACTTACTATTATATCTGGGCGCCACTCTGTTCGCCCGCTATGGCCCCCCTATACCGTCTCCCGCACTGTATGCTAAATACTACTATGGGAACACCGGGGAGGAGACATCATCTTCTCTCCCTGGGCATTCCTTCTCCCTGGCTGAAGTGCTGTCCAATCGCAACGCAGAGCATCACAGCCACAGAAAAGGTGAGTTTTGTTTTCTCCTTGGCTGTGACGCTCTGCGCAGTGATTGGACAACGCTACAGCGAATGAGAAGGAACGCCCAGGGAGAGAAGATGATCTCTCCTTCCTGGTGTACCGATAACAGTAATTAGCATACAGTGTGGGAGACGATAACGGGGGGGCACAGAGGGCGAACGGAGTGGAGCCCAGGAATAATAGTAAGTGCAGGGAGATTCCGTGGCGCTGCTCTACATGTACTGCTACTAAGTTAATAAAGTCCAGACCCATGAAAGGTCCTCTGGTCAATTATCATTAGTGGCACAGTGGCCACAGTCCCTCCACTCCTCCACCCACTCTCTCCTCATTGGTGGCAGTGGCTGGCCGGCATCACAGTTGGAAGGAAAGAACGCTCTTCTTCCTTCCTGCTGTACGGCCGCTGACTGTGTGTGATGTGCGCATCGGGTGCCTGGCGTCCCCACTCCTCTGTATTGATGAGGCCCAGCAAACAATCTTGCAGGGCCCGGTCCTATGCCGGGGCCCAGCAGTTGGAAAACGCTGCTTTAAAGGGTTTCTGTCACCAGGATTAACCCTATTAAACTGGCTGACATTAGCGATGTGCTAATGTCAGCAGACCATAACTAGCCTATTCTTATGCTTATGGATGCGCCCCTTACTGCACAATTTTCCAGACGAAGCATCACGGCGAAACCCGGGTCGGGCATTATAGAGATATATTTTAATACGTTTTTAAGCTGTATCCTTGTGAGTATATTAAATATTTTTATCTGACCCACTGGTGCGTACTTCACCATACTTGCGACTTCCTTCCTATGAGATCCTTGGAAGCTGGAGTCTGGTGTTATTCAGGTGTAGCGACATTCAACCTGTTGGACCGGTTTTTCGGGTATGAGATCATTTGAACCGACGGCTTCTGACCCACGCCTGCTTCATCAACCAAGTTCTTTTTGAAGACTCCAATAAGATTCCCATCCACGCACCTTACCAGTGAAGTTTTGTGAGTACATTTTGTTCGCAAGGCGTGTCAAGTGTTGTTACATACTACACTATAGTGTTCTTCTTTGCAGCAGAGTTCCGAAAGGAGGCACTATCAAGATTCCATACACGTGTTCACTATCGGAGTTTTGTGAGTATAGCCTATTCACATGGTGCGTTAGGTGTTTGGGGCTTACTACACCATAGTGCGTTTTCTCATCACACTACAGGTTTCCATACCAGTGTTGGAATGTGAGGTTTGCATGTGGTCCTATTAGCTGAAGATTGCACAAAGAGAACTGCTACACTCAGAGAAGATTTTTCTCCTGCAGCGCAATCCTTTTTTCATTTTCTTCATTTAGCTGACTTTTTCCCACATTGTCTTTGGATTTGCAGCGCTCGAGGGGACAAGTATTTCTAACAGAGACTCTATTTGTTTTATTGAGCTGCATGTTTACAGTTTGCACAAGAGCAGCTGGATGTTCCACAGCAGTACTGGCAAAATATTCTGTGGACAGATGAAACCAAAGTTGAGTTGTTTGGAAGAAACACACAACATTAAGTGTGGAGAAAAAGAGGCACAGCACACCAACATCAAAACCTTATCCAACTGTGTATGGTGGTGGGGGCATCATGGTTTGGGGCTGCTTTGCTGCATCAGGGCCTGGACAGATTGCTATCATCAAAGGAAAAATGAATTCCCAAGTTTATCAAGACATTTTGCACCAGAACTTAAGGCCATCTGTCCACCAGCTGAAGCTCAACAGAAGATGGATGTTGCAACAGGACAACGACCTAAAGCATAGAAGTAAATCAACAACAGAATGGCTTAAACAGAAGAAAATACGCCTTCTGGAGTGGCCCAGTCAGAGTCCTCACCTCAACCCGATTGAGATGCTGTGGCATGACCTCAAGAAAGCGATTCACACCAGACATCCCAAGAATATTGCTGAACTGAAACAGTTCTGTAAAGAGGAATGGTCAAGAATGACTCCTGACCGTTGTGCACATCTGATCTGCAACTACAGGAAACGTTTGGTTGAAGTTATTGCTGCCAAAGGAGGTTCAACCAGTTATTAAATGCAAGGGTTCACATACTTTTTCCACCTGCACTGTGAATGTTTACATGGTGTGTTCAATAAAAACATGGTGACATTTAATTCTTTGTGTGTTATTAGTTTAAGCAGACTGTGATTGTCTATTGTTGTGACTTAGATGAAGATCAGATCACATTTTATGACCAATTTGTGCAGAAATCCATATCATTCCAAAGGGTTCACATACTTTTTCTTGCAACTGTATATATATATATATATATATATATATATATATATATATATATTATGTAAGGGGTACCCTTTTTCATAATAGATAGTCCATGGTACACTGACTATGCGTAAGCCGTATTGTAAGCCAGGCGATACCCCTACTATGCCAAGTAGCGGTATTGTAATCTAGTTGAAGAGCCTGGTATGCCGAGTATGTGTGTGCAGTATTGTAGGCCAAGCGGTGCCCCTCTGAGTTGCTGGGAAAGATATTTAAATTAGCTTTACTAAATCTATCTGACGCTGGCAGATGTTAGATATGATAAGTTGCATATATTTTACACAGGAATCCAGAGGACTGTTATCTAGCCTACAATAGTTTTCACGTGTGTCAACTGATCTCCATAAGAAATAGAAATAGTACCCACCCAGCCTTTTCCCCTATGCCTTGCAACTAGAAATATTGTTCTCATCAGTTTTTTCTGATGAAGGGCTGTTGTCCTAAAATAACTAGTTGCAAATGTAAGGAAAACTTAGTTATTTTTCTATCTTTGCTACCTAAGCATGTTTAAAAGGCAGGAAAGCATCTAAACCAATCCAGAGGAGCATCACCTAGTCTACAATACTGTGCACATGACAAATCAATGAATAAAGTGGCCTAATTGGGAGGAAATGCTCAGAACCATAAATACTGTAGCGTATTTATAACCAGGGGAGCAAAACCTCCACATGTGATCCGCTGCAGATGCAATCCTCAGCAAAAAATGCATATAATGGAGGATGCCGGCAGCGGACCACATCTATATGTATGGAATGTGCCATTTTTTATCTTTGGTAACATTCTGGTGCACCTGGTAGCCTGTGTCACACTAGCCTGTTATAGGTGGGTCTCACAGCCTCCTCCCTCCCCCAATTGTATTTGTGATCTCACTTTAGAGGTTTGTGGAAGCTTGGCTGTGAGTCGTACCTTAGCACATATATATATATATATATATATATATATATACACTCACCTAAAGAATTATTAGGACCACCTGTTCTATTGCTCATTAATGCAATTATCTAGTCAACCAATCACATGGCAGTTGCTTCAATGCATTTAGGGGTGTGGTCCTGGTCAAGAAAATCTCCTGAACTCCAAACTGAATGTCAGAATGGGAAAGAAAGGTGATTTAAGCAATTTTGAGCGTGGCATGGCTGTTGGTGCCAGACGGGCCGGTCTGAGTATTTCACAATCTGCTCAGTTACTGGGATTTTCACGCACAACCATTTCTAGGGTTTACAAAGAATGGTGTGAAAAGGGAAAAACCTCCAGTATGCGGCAGTCCTGTGGGCAAAAATGCCCTGTGGATGCTAGATGTCAGAGGAGAATGGGCCGACTGATTCAAGCTGATAGAAGAGCAACGTTGACTGAAATAACCACTCGTAACAACCGAGGTATGCAGCAAAGCATTTGTGAAGCCACAACATGCACAACCTTGAGGTGGATGGGCTACAACAGCAGAAGACCCCACCGGGTACCACTCACCTCCACTACAAATAGGAAAAAGAGGCTACAATTTGCACGAGCTCACCAAAATTGGACTGTTGAAGACTGGAGAAATGTTGCCTGGTCTGATGAGTCTCGATTTCTGTTGAGACATTCAAATGGTAGAGTCCGAATTTAGCGTAAACAGAATGAGAACATGTATCCATCCTGTGATGGCTACTTCAAGCAGGATAATGCACCATGTCACAAAGCTCGAATCATTTCAAATTGGTTTCTTGAACATGACAATGAGTTCACTGTACTAAAATGGCCCCCTACAGTCACCAGATCTCAACCCAATAGAGCATCTTTGGGATGTGGTGGAACGGGAGCTTCGTGCCTTGGATCTGCATCCCTCAAATCTCCATCAACTGCAAGATGATATCCTATCAATATGGGCCAACATTTCTAAAGAATGCTATCAGCACCTTGTTGAATCAATGCCATGTAGAATTAAGGCAGTTCTGAAGGCAAAAGGGGGTCCAACTCCGTATTAGTATGGTGTTCCTAATAATTCTTTAGGTGAGTGTATATACTGTGTATATACTGTGTATATACTGTGTGTATATATATATATATTGTTTTGGCCTACAGGGAGTGCAGAATTATTAGGCAAGTTGTATTATTGAGGATTAATTTTATTATTGAACAACAACCATGTTCTCAATGAACCCAAAAAACTCATTAATATGAAAGCTGAATATTTTTGGAAGTAGTTTTTAGTTTGTTTTTAGTTTTAGCTATTTTAGGGGGATATCTGTGTGTGCAGGTGACTATTACTGTGCATAATTATTAGGCAACTTAACAAAAAACAAATATATACCCATTTCAATTATTTATTTTTACCAGTGAAACCAATATAACATCTCAACATTCCCAAATATACATTTCTGACATTCAAAAACAAAACAAAAACAAATCAGTGACCAATATAGCCACCTTTCTTTGCAAGGACACTCAAAAGCCTGCCATCCATGGATTCTGTCAGTGTTTTGATCTGTTCACCATCAACATTGCGTGCAGCAGCAACCACAGCCTCCCAGACACTGTTCAGAGAGGTGTACTGTTTTCCCTCCTTGTAAATCTCACATTTGAGATTGGTTCTCAATGGGGTTCAGATCAGGTGAACAAGGAGGCCATGTCATTAGATTTTCTTCTTTTATACCCTTTCTTGCCAGCCACGCTGTGGAGTACTTGGACGCGTGTGATGGAGCATTGTCCTGCATGAAAATCATGTTTTTCTTGAAGGATGCAGACTTTTTCCTGTACCACTGCTTGAAGAAAGTGTCTTCAAGAAACTGTCAGTAGGACTGGGAGTTGAGCTTGACTCCATCCTCAACCCGAAAAGGCCCCACAAGCTCATCTTTGATGATACCAGCCCAAACCAGTACTCCACCTCCACCTTGCTGGTGTCTGAGTCGGACTGGAGCTCTCTGCCCTTTACCAATCCAGCCACGGGCCCATCCATCTGGCCCATCAAGACTCACTCTCATTTCATCAGTCCATAAAAGCTTAGAAAAATCAGTCTTGAGATATTTCTTGGCCCAGTCTTGACGTTTCAGCTTGTGTGTCTTGTTCAGTGGTGGTCGTCTTTCAGCCTTTCTTACATTGGCCATGTCTCTGAGTATTGCACACCTTGTGCTTTTGGGCACTCCAGTGATGTTGCAGCTCTGAAATATGGCCAAACTGGTGGCAAGTGGCATCTTGGCAGCTGCACGCTTGACTTTTCTCAGTTCATGGGCAGTTATTTTGCGCCTTGGTTTTTCCACACGCTTCTTGCGACCCTGTTGACTATTTTGAATGAAATGCTTGATTGTTCGATGATCACGCTTCAGAAGCTTTGCAATTTTAAGAGTGCTGCATTCCTCTGCAAGATATCTCACAATTTTTGACTTTTCTGAGCCTGTCAAGTCCTTCTTTTGACCCATTTTTCCAAAGGAAAGGAAGTTGCCTAATAATTATGCACACCTGATATAGGGTGTTGATGTCATTAGACCACACCCCTTCTCATTACAGAGATGCACATCACCTAATATGCTTAATTGGTAGTAGGCTTTCGAGCCTATACAGCTTGGAGTAAGACAACATGCATAAAGAGGATGATGTGGTCAAAATACTCATTTGCCTAATAATTCTGCACTCCCTGTACATACGGTCGTGTGCAAGAGGCCTTAGAAACACATGTTTCTGTACTAGTCTCTCTCTATGTACCCCAAAATGGTACCAATGAAAACATTAACTATTCCTGCAAAAAAACATTCCCTCAACACAAGGTCGGAACCAGAAAAATAAAAAAATATGGCTCCCAGAAAATGGCAATGCAAAAATTTTTTTTTTTTTCCAAAAAAGCTTTTATTGTGTAAAACTGAGAAAAAAGATTTAGATATCACTGTGTCCATAATGACCTGTTCTATAAAAAGATCATGTGATCTATCCCTGTCAGGTTAACACCATAAATAATAAAAATGGTGCCAGAACAGCCATTTTTTTGTCATCTCACAAAAAGCATAACATTAAGTGATCAAAAATTCATATCTACCCCAAAATGGTACCAATGAAAATGTCACTTCATTCCACAAAAATTAGCCCTCAAACAAGACAATCTCCAAAAATAAAATATGGCTCTAAGAAAATGGTGACACAAAAACATGATTTTTCTTTTCAAATATATTTTTACTGTCTAAAACTGTACACAAAATAAAAATAGACATATTTGGTATTTCCGCTTCCATAATGACCTGCTCTATAAAAATATCAAAATATCTACCTAGTCAGGTGAATTTGCGGAACAGAATGAGAGGCCCATTGTAGAAATGCCTATTCTTGTCCGCAAAACGGACAAGAATATGACATGCTATATATTTTTTGCGGGTCCATGGAACGGAGCAAAGGATGCAGACAGCACACGGAGTGCTGTCTGCATCTTTTGCAGCCCCATTAAAGTGAATGGGTCCGCACCCGTGCCGCAAAAACTGCGGCTCGGATGCGGACCTGAAAAACGGTCGTGTGCATGAGGCCTAATTCCTCAAAAAAATCTCTGTATGGTTTCCATATGCAATCCGTTGTTTGCAGATCGCAAACAGAAACATAACATTTTTAATCATTAATGTAATGTATAGTATACACATGGGCAAAGTTGGCATGCATCTGCAAAACAGTAATACACATGGGTATACAGTATACACATGGGCAAAGTTGGCATGGATCTGCAAAAATGGATGACATACGGATATGTTCCGTATGCATTCTGGATTTTTTTTGCGACCCATTGAAATAAATGGTTCCGTATACGGTTCGCAAAAAAAACGTAACGGACATAGAAATAAAATAAGTTTGTGTGCATGAGGCCTAAGTCTGCTCAGATCTTTCTGCTCTATAACTTGCCGGCTGCAGATTCCACTGCATTTCAAGGTGACTGTCTCTCTCTCTTTTGCTCCCTTGGCATTTTTTTCTAAATCCTAGAATGTTTTTAGCATTTTCAAATGATTTCCCCTAGAATTCACTATAGTAAAAAAAAGTCTGAAGAAATGTGACAAAAATGTACACCCCTAATTACTCTTTGATGGTATTTTTTAATGAGTCTCCTTCAGCATTGGACTTTACTGAACTGAAAATTAGCTTTGACTACATCAGATACAGTACTTGGCATTGAAACTACATTTGTAGAGGGTGAAAATCACCAGTGAAACGTGGATTTTAGAAGCCAGAAAATTTTTGAAGAATTCAATTATGAATGAAAATATTTTATTATATATACTGTATGATGTAGTTCGTGAGAAGTCAAAAGGCAAATTGTTTACAACCTTATCTAACTTTATATGGATTATCATTTCAAAGGTGAAACTGCATTGTAACTTATTGAACTGCAGAGAATAATTGTTAATGTTGCTGAGATTAATATATTTACTGAAAGTAAAATCATTTAACGCCTGCATATTTATATGTACATTTCCAGTGTATGTAAATGCTGCAAACAATATCCATGCATAATTCCTTGTGTGTATTGATAATGACTCAACCTAGAATTGTACCTGGTTAATTGAAATGTAAAACTCAATTTTAATTACTTCCATTAAATTGTTTTGCATTTATTTGCTGCTACCCAACTAACCAGCAGCAAATAAGAATTCATTAAGATATAGTTGTGCTTTACAGATCTGCAGAAGAAGCTTCTCGAGGGAATGATGTTTCACCCCTAGAGCATTTGAATTCGATTTGATTGATAGCAGTGCACAATGTGGAATATTGCAAAATGACCTACTTAAACAAGCATACATAATGACTGTGGAATGTGTGATCTTAATGAGCATTGACCCAGCTTTTTACTTTTAGAATTCAAAAATTCAAAAAGAAATACTATTGATTAAACCATATATAAAATAACCCCATACAAGAGGAAACTTTTTCAAACTTTTATTTGAATATGAGAATGATATTCTGATTTATGTTTCCGTCATCAGTATTAAGTCTAAATGTTGATCTTTTTCTTTACTGAAAAACCTCTTGGCTTGCATAGCAATAGAGTATAAAGACTATACAGTTCCAAATGACTATGGATGTCAACTTCCCTTATAAATGAATACAGATTGTGCAGTCTTATTAGAATGACAGATAAGAAAGAATCTACCATTCACAATAAGTGATTGTTAGAGATGAGCAACTCTTCAAAAATTTGATTCGACCCGGTTCGCCGAATTTTCTTAAAAAATATGGTACGATCCGAATTTAATTGCGGCAAATTGCGTAAAAAAATGGCTATTTCCTGGCTGCAGAGAGCCTTTATAGTGGTGTAGAACACTGTGCCTTGCAGTAACATGCATAGGGAGTCTGCTGTGGTAGTGAAATAATACTGTGAGTCAGTATGACATGCAGATGACAGGCGTCACATTTACACCGTCGTCGGCTGATTCCACATAGATGTCCACAGAACCTGTTCTATTAAACACTTATACAAGTAGAGCCCCCCAACAGAGTGAAAAGGGTGTCAGCAGTAAGTTTGTGGTGACGTCTGCGTCACTGATTATTTTGCACTTCACTGATTATTTTGCACTTCCTCTGATCCGTTAGAAAAATAACCTCCAAAAACAGATCCTGTCTGTGGAGCATCCGCCTTCACTCGGTCAGCATTTGGTCAGTGATCCATCAGTATTGCTAATGCCAAAAAAAACAGGAGTGGATCCAAAACAGAGAGGACTGAGTCAACCATTCAAGAACCGCTGGGTTGCTGGTCAAGACACGACCCCTAGCTGACACTGGGAGCTCAGGCCTCTTGAAGTGACCCCTGCTGCCATGGCCCTTTACTCTGCCGTGACCTGTGCCTGTGCCAGAAACATTTAGCTCTCTGCCACTCCCCTGTGCAGAGTCTGGCATTTCTCTGTCTGACATACTGTTAGATCAAATAAATAAAAAGGAAATTAAAACAACCCAAAAAAGTCTGTAACTTTCTCACTTCACCACACGATGGCTAATAAGCCGTTTTTTCACACTAATACACACAAAAAGGGCTTTAAAACATATAACTACACCGCTGAACGGCAAAAATATTTTTATTTTGCCACTTATACATGCCACAAAAGGCTTTAGAATATATAACTGCACCACTGACAGGCAAATATATATTTATTTTGCCACTATTACACTGCAAAAAGGGCTTTAGAACATATAACTGAACCGCTGAACGGCAAATATATTTTTCTTATGCCACTAATACACGCTATAAAAAGCTTTAGAACATATAACTGCACTGCTGATCAGCAAATATATTTTACTTTTGCCGCTAATACACGCTATAAAAGGCTTTAGAACATATAACTGCACTGCTTAACGGCAAATATATTTTTCTTTTTCCACTAACACACATCACAAAAGGCTTTAGAACATATAACTACACCTCTAAAAGGCAAATATATTTTTATTTTGCCACTAATACACAACAAAAAATGCTGCAATTTTAGCACTTAACCACACAACAGCTAATAAGCCCTTTTTTCCCACTAATTCCAGCCCAAAAATGCTTTAGAACATATAGCTGCACCGCACAAGGGAAAATAAGACGTATAAATATTTCCTTGTAATAAACCTTGTTAATGGCTGTAACACCCCAATAACAAGAACGGTTTGCTAGAATTACAGAGCTATATAATGGGAATTTGGCTCCCCAGTCAGTGCTACAAGGTGTAATAGGATTGTTCCTATTACCCAGGCTGTAACCTCGCCTACTGAACCCTGTTCAACATAAATAAATTGCTCCCTATCCTTTCCCTACACCTTGAATAATCTTTCCCTGCACTTCTAAATATTTTTTTTAGCACAATGAAGGTTTTTTTTAGCACTGTCCCTAGCGCCTGCTGATGTCTCTCCCTAAACTACGTACATTGGAAAATGGCAGAATCCAAGATGGCTGAGTCTATTTATAGGGCTGTGACATCACAGGGCTGGCTGGCTGCTGATTGGCTGCATGTATGGCATTATGGGTGATCCCGCCTTCCCAGAGTTCTTTGCTCTATCTCCTCACATCTGCAGCAGCCATTTAGGAAAAATGTGATTCGTTACCAAGAAGCGTGAGGAAATTTGGATTCAGTGCAAATCAAATTTTTCCTGAAATTCGGATCAAATTCCACTTCGTCAACTTCAATTCGCTCATCTCTAGTGATTGTCACAGCTTATCTGCCAAAAAAAACTTTATTTGCGACACAATGCACCATATAAGAAATGTACACCACTTTTTCATTTTCAAATGTTTTTATTTCAGGCTGACATAATAAAGGAGTACATACAGTGTGATATGATAAGTACTACTTTACAGCATAATTTACAGCAAGTCGTTGGTATAAGTCCCAACATAGACAATCAGAGTAATGCATAGGAGGTATTAGATCAACCTTCCGACATCAGTTGGTTTTTCCATATAAGTGGAGAAGGGGAGTGAGGGGGAAGGGAGAGAAAAAGGGGAAAGGATGAGTTATGGGGGATTACTTGACTCCCTGCAAACTGCAAGGTGAATAGAACATAACAGTAGCCCAACATGTTCACCTTTCCTCTACAGTTAGTGGAGTTAAAACCCAAGCAAGCACGTGGTGCGCAGGACCCCCGCTTAGCTTTAAAGTAGAATAATATTTCTGAGATTGGCGGATTGTTTAATAAGACACGCGTCTAAGACCAGGAAATGAGTTGAAAACATTCCTGAATGCATCTTCTAACCTGGAGGTGTAGTATATCTATGCAACTCGCCCAGCATGCAAAGAATTGTTTCACATGTTTCATATCTGTTTCCTGGAAGATTCCTCCACCCTGTCCATCTTCATTAAGATGGAGACTTTCTCGAGAAATAGCTTGAACGGTGGGGGTGCGGGGTCAATCCATATGTGGAGGATAGTCTTTATTCCTGCTGCTGCTATCAGACATAACAATTTCCTACTACCAGGGGTGCATCGTGTACTAGTCGGGTCAATGTATCCAAAGATGGCCCATATAGGATCTAGAGGTTGGTGGTGGTAAATGTGTAGCCAGAAAGATTGTATCACCGGGCACAGCCACAAACAATGGAAAATGTCTGCTCCTGTCTCTTTACATTGGAAGCAGTTGTCAGATTTAAAGACGCCCATACAGTGACCCTGAACTGGAGAGATATATGCCCGGTGATAAATCTGTAGGGTCGTCTACCTATAGCGGCTGGATGGCAAATAGCAAAGATTGCGTTCCAGAGCCTGATATAGGGTGGACATCATTAACTGCGGAATGTCTTTGAGCCATTTAGCTATTGCACATTTGCCCTTACCATAGTCTAGAGGGGTGTGTAGAAATTTATAATAGCTAGTGGTATGTACCCTTAGGGTAGGGGTAAGTTTGAGGGAGATCTGTAAAGCTAGGCTCCATTCTCGGAGGGTTAAGTTGGGCAGTAATTTCTGGGGATAACTGCTGGCTTGTAGATAGGGAGCGAAGTTAAAACAAATGTTGGTGTATTTAGATTTAAGATCTTCAAGTGGCAGAAACTTGTGTGTGGTGTGATCCACCAAGTGACTAATCAGAGTTATTCCTCCCTTAGAAATAACTATGGGGTGCCCTTCTTGGAAATGTGGGTTTGCCAGGAGGGCCATTTGTAATGAGCTATGAGGTTGTACTGTAAGTTTTTGAGAAGCCTCATCTTTTGCCAAGCCCGCCAGGTCGACATCAGTAGGATGTTCTCTCTGGCCCACTCTGGAATCTCGCCATGTGGGGTAAGGAGTATATTGGTCAGAGCCAGTCTGGGTATAAAGGCCTGTTCCTGACATCTGTTTGAGAACGTGGATGTATGATGTATCCAGTTTATTGCTATTCTCATCAAAGCTGATGTAGGGAAAGTTCAGCCCCCCGATCAGTCTAGGTTGTTGTAAAATAATATAATGTATATTGGGGAGGCGACCATGCCAGATAAAATTATTCTATAAGCAGTTAATTCTCTTCTCATATCTGGGGTGTAAATATATTGGTAGGGAATGTAGAAAATATAACAGGCGAGGAAATTCCACCATCTTAAGAAGGTATGCCTACCCCATGTATGACAAAGGAAGATGTCTCCAGCCTGCTAGCATGTCTTTCAGCGTACATACATAGGGTGCAATATTTACATTATATAGCTTACCAGGTGACTTGGTGATCTGTACCCCAGGTATGATATATAGTGAAAGCGCCATTGAAAGGGGAAAGAAGCAATCCATCTCGGTCTTATGGGCCCTTTAAGGAGCAGAGCTTTGAATTTATCCAAGTTAAGGGTGTAAACTGAAAGCTGTCCGATATCTATAAGGTCTGGTACTGTTTGTGGGAGTGTGGTTTTTGGGTGTTTAACTATTAACAATATATCGTCGGCAATTGCAGCCAAGGCGACTGGAAGACTGTTGTCTTCTGGAGAGGTGTTGAGTGGCTGTAGATAATGTAGAAGGGGGTCTAAAAACATATTAAAAAGTAAAGGGGAAAAAGGGCATCCCTGCCTGCTGCCACTAAAAATGTCTAGATAGGGGATGTTGTAGCCTTTTACCGTGAGTGTGGTGCTAATGTCCGATTGAAGATGACAGATAAAGTCCTAAAACACAGGGCCAAACCATCTGTGAGATAAAGCGGCATTCAGGAATGGTCATGACACTTTGTCAAACACCTTTTCAGCATCTAGACTTAGTAGCAGAGCGGGGGGGGGGAGGGGTTATTATCTTGAGTCTCGATGGTGGCAGCTATGGCTGTCCTGATGTTTTTACAGATTGTCTAGATTTAGAGGGATTATCTGGGAATTAAGAAAATTAAAATACTTAAATATTACTTTATTATAAATTTATTCTCAAATACCTTTCATTAGTTATAATGGCTCGTTTTGTCTGGGGAGCAATCATCAGGGGCAACAAAATGGCCGCTGGTTCACACAACACATGTCCTAATCACATAGCAGCTCCTCTCTACTTGTGAGGTACAGAGACGACGGACAGGACAGGCTGTGGTAATGTGTTGCTGTGGTAATGGAGACTGCATGCAAGAGCTGCTGCTCATTAGTCACACCTCACCCTCCTCTCATGTCTCCTCACCATCTCCATTCCCACAGAGATTCACCTGTATTCAGGATCATTATTCCTGACAAGCAAAGCTGAGAGGAGGATGAGGCAGCACTATTACTAATTGTGGTAAAGTAACTTGTCCTCCTGTGTGATTAGGACAGGTTTTGTGTGTACTGATAGTACAGCGGCCATTTTATTTCTCCTAATGATTGCTCCCTAGACAAAACAAGTTATTCTAAGTAATGAAAGGTATTTGTGAATATATATATTATAAAAGAATATTTAAGTATTTTTTTCATTTTTTAAATTCCTGGAGAACCCCTTTAATGAACCCTCTCTGGGAGGGGTGTATGATTCTGGGTAGAATGTTTTGTAGTATGTTAGATAGGATTTTCACCAATATTTTTTTTATTTTTATAAGGTCTATTCAAAAGGGATATATTGTTCCATAAGATTGTGGCAGTGACTCATCCTTGTTGGGCTTAGGAATCAGTATTGTCCTGTAGTGTAGAAACAAGTCTACCATAGCATGTTGTGTATATATGGCATTATACAGCTGATAGGAATATAGTAGGCATAAAAAGAAAATGGCGGTGGTGAGAGGTGAAATGTTCCACTAAGTCACTCGGACCGCTATTGGTTTCCGATATGCAGGAATCAGCAGGTGCCGAGAGGTAGCGCCACTCCCCATAAGACCATAAAAAGAAGTAAAGACAGTCTAATACAGATAAACACGCTAAAGTTGTAGAGTGTCTTAAAGATAAATGTAGACCTGTCCACTATGAGGTGGTTTTAAATAAGGATGATGTATAAAGAGGCAAATTAATTAAATAAATAAATAAAAGAATGGTATCCACTCACTTCGCTGGGGGGCTGTCAACAGGATAAGCTCAAGACACCTGAGACATGCAATCCCCCTGGCCATGTAGAATGTTGGAGCCTGAAGGCAGCACACTCCTCAAAAGGCTTCAGGTCAATCTCTTTATTCAGGTAATATATGACTCAATGCGTTTTAGGGGCTTCTTTGAATAATACCCCCTTCCTCAGGAGCAGATCAATAAAAGTAACAATACATAGTAAAACTTACATGTTTATAAGCACATGGTTTGTCACATCTTGTTTAGGAATTGACACGTTACCAGAGCGATACCGGAAGTGACGCCATCGGGGCTCAGCATCCAGCCCCTGTGGAACGCACCATGCAGTGATCTTTCAATGCGCTTCACCTTGGAACGCAAGTGTGGTGGCTTCCGGTGATGTCACCGGGAGTGACGTATCACATTTCCAGAGCGGAAAAGGAGGTAGCGTTCCAACGTGGAACGCACCGATGGTTTATATGAGAATGTGTGTGGGGGGAAAAGTATATATAGGTGCTTTCTATATAAAATAGACTCTTATATTAGGTAAAGTGTATGGTCCATATTAATCAGGAGATGTGATGTACAGAGAGTTCTATACAATAGACATATATATATATATATATATGATGATGATCACAGGTCGGCACTGCTGTTTGAAGTCGCGGTGCACGAGTCTAGGGATGGCGTCCCAATGTAAAATTAGTAGAAAAGACCGGTACTCGCTGTAGATGACAAACACAGGGAAATGACATCATACAGAAAACCACACCCACCAATCAGTGTTAAATCAAAAACATATGAACAAAACGAAAACACACTTCATAGTGACATTTCTCTGAATTCACTTTATGTTATTCCTTTCTTCTTCCTTCCTTAGGTCCGCTGTAAAAAATATATATAAAGAAAAAAATCTATTTAAATTTTCTTTTCCAAAAGATATTTTAGTTTTTTAATTTAAAAAAAAATATATTAAAAATTTTTGGTTGCACAATTGCAGTATTTATAAAGATTATTATGACTTTTTTCCAAAATACGAAATCTTGGAAATTTTTATCAAGGAAAAATTATATTTTATTGGTATTTTTAACAAGGTGATCTATCAAAGGAAGCTTTGTACATTATACTCACGAATGAGTCCGCGGGGCTCAATCGTTTGTAGTCGATGTATCCAGTAAGCTTCCCTTTGAACAATAATTTGTTTCTATCCCCACCCCGACGTGGAAAGGGTACACTTTCAATAATCTAATAACGCAACTGTGTGTCTATGTTCGTGGAAGTGAAATGGTACAGGAAATAATAAATTTTGCTTTCTAATGGTAGATTTATGGTTGCTTAATCTATCTTTCATCCTTGTTGAGGTTTCACCCACGTACAATAGACCACAGGGGCACTTCAAGATGTATATAACAAAGCGGCTATCACATGTAAAAAAGTTTTTAATGGGTATGCGTTCACCAGATTGTGGATGTGTGAAATGTGTGCCCTTAATTACACTAGAACAGTGTACACAGTTTAAACAAGGGAAAGTTCCCATTTTAGGAGTAGCCAGTACTCTCTGTATAGGTCCAGTTCTATTACTGCCAATATCTGCCCGTACTATCCTATCGCGTATGCTGCTAGCTCTTTTAAAGCACATCATAGGTGGTTGTCTAAATTGCACCACTTGTGGATAAGATCTTGATACCACATGCCAGTGTTTATTTATTATCCCCCTCAATCTCTGGGTCCATGGATGATACTTAACCACAAGTGGGAACCGTGGTTGTTTCAATGGTTTATCCTGCTGTATTGCCTCAACTCTGTTCCTTTGTTCCTTTAATAAATGATCGGGATAGCCTCTATCCCTAAATTTCTGAGTCATCTCATCTAGTCTTACCTTGCATAATTCAGTCAGTGGAATAACATAAAGTGAATTCAGAGAAATGTCACTATGAAGTGTGTTTTCGTTTTGTTCATATGTTTTTGATTTAACACTGATTGGTGGGTGTGGTTTTCTGTATGATGTCATTTCCCTGTGTTTGTCATCTACAGCGAGTGGCGGTCTTTTCTACTAATTATATATATATATATATATATATATATATATGGAAATATGTATTGAGGAGCAATAAGAGAAAACAGACCAATCCACAACATTCATATCATATTTGAGTCTGATCACACGCTATAATACAAAACATACGAGAGATAAGAAAGATCTTGAATAAACATTGGAAAGTTTTATTAAAAGATCCCATTCTAGGGAAAAATATCCCAAAACTTCCCACCCTAACTTTCCAGAAAGCGCGGACACTTAAAATCCTATTAGCGCCTTCATGTCCAAAATGAATGAATGATCACCACAATCAAGGGCCCCTAGAGAGTGAAAGCTAAATTAGGCCAGGCTCCTCACAATGCGGGTCAAAGAGGTGCAAATGTTGTAATATAATTTATTGCGGGAAATCAGTAACATTACCATCACCGAGAGAACCGATCCTATTACGACATAGTATGAACTGTGGCACCTCTGATATTATCTACCTAATCCAATGTCCCTGTAACTTTCTTTATGTTGGCCGTACAACTCAAACTTTACGGGAACAGATAAATGAACATAGATCAAACATTAAATGTAAAGTCGGCACTCAGAGTATCTCGTCACTATGCAACACATAATGAAGGTGACCCCACATTACTTAGAGTAACCCCTCTTGAATGGGTCCCACAATCTTACCAGACCCTATGCAGAAAAGAAATGTTCTGGATCTACCAGTTGAACACTCTAGTACCATTCGGTCTTAACAAGTCACTAGAACATGTAAATTACTCAATGTCTTTATATATATCACCTAAATGACGATTCATGTATCTGCCCTATAGGTAGATATGTAGTCTTTTTAAAGGATAACTGTTTTTTTGGAGTATTGGATTGTGGTGATTAATATCACCTTGGTGGCCCTATTTAAATTTTTTACTGTGTATTCAATTTTTACTGTGTATTCAATTTACAGTGTATTCAATTTTTTACTGTGTATTCAATTTACCAACATGTGGTAAGAGGACCCCTTTGTGCTGCAGGAGATTAACCCTTTAGGGGGAGGGCTCTTGTTACTGACACTTTTGGGGGGCTATTGTTACTGGCTAGTGAGGGCAGGTGGGATTAGCCTCAGGGTGAGAGCAGTGGCGGCCATCTTAACTGAATAGTGAAATTGCAGTTTTATGCAGACTGGTTGCTAAGGGCTGAATCTTATTAAATATAGGGTAAGTCAGTCTAATAGTAACTGATTCTGGAATATCATGTTATTAGTAACTACATATATGAAAATTGAAATTAGGGTCTAAATGTGACAGTTATCCTTTAACTATTTATTACATATGCAGTTCATTTCACATATTATTTTATACATGGAATCAGTGCAATGCACAGAGGTAATCTATTAGAGATAGATATTTTATTAGTGAATCAAAATTCAAACCATCAACTTATATTAATCTACAAAATCATTGACTCCATTATTTATTTATTGATTTATTCATTGTTTTAAACTTAATATAGGAAATCGATGTAGGTATAATCATGTAGATATTCATCAGTGATCTTTCAAGTTCAATTTTTTAAGTGGACATACTGAATTATACCAGAATGTAATATTATGGATATGGAATTCACTTTGTCACCACTGCCTACTGACCATCACCCAAGTATCTCCTCCCCAGGTATGTCTGGATTAAATCTAACTGCTGCACCCAACCTTTCCAGAGTCTGATATTGTCCACACCCTTCATCTTTCCTTCTCATGTTCTGGTATGTCTGCATAGAACTTTTAATGTCTCTTTCCCTGATTGATGTGGAGTATTTGTTTAAAATTGACAATTTCACCCCTGTATCTGGTCCTCCCTTGATTAGGCCAAATGTACCCCCTCCCCTCTTGTTTACACCTGATCGAACACTGAGTGGTATAAATCTTTTCAGACCTTGGTCTTTTCAACATGCAACATCATTCAAGTGCAACTCTTTAAGTGCACATACTGAATTATACCAGAAGGGGACTAAAGGTAATTACAGAAATAGTAAATGCAAACAATGTTTTTATCTTTCGTCTTACTCTTCCCACTTTTCCAAAACCTCCTGAAATACCCCCACATCTATTCACCCAGCAAGGAACTATTCATCTCTCCCTACATCTTAACTTCTTATCTGACCACTTGCACAAACCTGTTTGGTAATGTAAAACACCTCCTTCCCGAACACACACAGATACCTCCTGCCCTCTTCTATTCTCACCTACTAACAATTTCTCTGCTTCTCCTTATTGCTGGTGATATCTCTCCAAATCCAGGCCCCCCTCAGCAAATCCCCACTATCACCATACCTCCTACTACAAATCTCCTTCTACAAATTTCTATAACCCCTTAAACCTAATAACTAGTGATGAGCGAGCATGCTTGGCCGAGTAACGGTTCGGCTCGAGCATCGCTATGCTCGGGAGATCCGAGCGCTCGGCCGATTACCACATGTGCTCGAGCGCCATGCTCAAGTCTCCTCCCTGCATGTTTGGCGCCTTCTAAGCAGCCAATAAACATGCTGGTAAGTACTGCCATCACTGTAATGCCATTAGCCATGTTTTCAACTGGCATTGCAGTGATTGGCTGGCCGGAACACGTCATCGGTGCTATATAGCACCCGGTCACGCGGGTTCGGCTCATTGCGAGTCAGGGCGAGCTGCTGTTAGGAAGGGACAGACAGTGTAGGGAGATTGTGATCGCAAATCACTCTTTCTCAAGACATTTCAAAGACCCGAAAGTCCTTTTAAGGACTACTGTGTGTGTCGGCAGCAATTTAAAGTGCGGATTTGCACTTTTTTTTTTATTTACAAAAAAAATTGCTTCATTGGCCATCTTAATAGAAGGTGTCTGCAGTGACTTCTGACATCTGTGCAATACCTTCTGTGTATCAGGAGCATAGATAGGAAGAATATCAGTGAAAACAATATTTTTTTGTCACAGACTCTGACCACATTTTTGCTGTCAGCTGTTTAACCCATTAATCTCAGTGCTCTGCATTAGAATACTGTCTGTGCACTTCAGGGCCATATATTGGGAAAAAGTAAAAATAAATATATATACAAATTTCACAGATTCTGCACACAGTTTTCTTGTCTGCGGCAGAAACCGTTTATCGCAGAGCATTGCATTTCTTTACTGTCTAATTGCTTCAATCCAATATATTGGGAAAAAGTGAAAATATATATATATATACAAATTTCACTGATTCTGCACACAGTTTTGTTGTCTGCAGTAGAAACCGTTTATCGCAGAGCATTGCATTTCTATACCGTCTGAGTGCTTCAATCCAATATATTGGGAAAAAGTGAAAATCAATATACACTGCTCAAAAAAATAAATGGAACACAAAAATAACACATCCTAGATCTGAATTAATTAAATATTCTTCTGAAATACTTTGTTCTTTACATAGTTGAATGTGCTGACAACAAAATCACACAAAAATTTAAAAAAATTAATAAAATTTTTTAACCCATGGAGGTCTGGATTTGGAGTCACACTCAAAATTAAAGTGGAAAAACACACTACAGGCTGATCCAACTTTGATGTAATGTCCTTAAAACAAGTCAAAATGAGGCTCAGTAGTGTGTGTGGCCTCCACGTGCCTGTATGACCTCCCTACAACATCTGTGCATGCTCCTGATGAGGTGGCGGACGGTCTCCTGAGGGATCTCCTCCCAGACCTGGACTAAAGCATCTGCCAACTACTGGACAGTCTGTGGTGCAACGTGACGTTGGTGGATAGAGCGAGACATGATGTCCCAGATGTGCTCAATTGGATTCAGGTCTGGGGAACGGGCGGGCCAGTCCATAGCATCAATGCCTTCGTCTTGCAGGAACTGCTGACACACTCCAGTCACATGAGGTCTAGCATTGTCTTGCATTAGGAGGAACCCAGGGCCAACCGCACCAGCATATGGTCTCACAAGGGGTCTGAGGATCTCATCTCGGTACCTAATGGCAGTCAGGCTACCTCTGGCGAGCACATGGAGGGCTGTGCGGCCCTCCAAAGAAATGCCACCCCACACCATTACTGACCCAATGCCAAACCGGTCATGCTGGAGGATGTTGCAGGCAGCAGAACGTTCTCCACGGCGTCTCCAGACTCTGTCACGTCTGTCACATGTGCTCAGTGTGAACCTGCTTTCATCTGTGAAGAGCACAGGGCGCCAGTGGCGAATTTGCCAATCTTGGTGTTCTCTGGCAAATGCCAAACGTCCTGCACGGTGTTGGGCTGTAAGCACAACCCCCACCTGTGGACGTCGGGCCCTCATATCACCCTCATGGAGTCTGTTTCTGACTGTTTGAGCAGACACATGCACATTTGTGGCCTGCTGGAGGTCATTTTGCAGGGCTCTGGCAGTGCTCCTCCTGTTCCTCCTTGCACAAAGGCGGAGGTAGCGGTCCTGCTGCTGGGTTGTTGCCCTCTTACGGCCTCCTCCACGTCTCCTGATGTACTGGCCTGTCTCATGGTAGCGCCTCCATGCTCTGGACACTACGCTGACAGACACAGCAAACCTTCTTGCCACAGCTCGCATTGATGTGCCATCCTGGATAAGCTGCACTACCTGAGCCACTTGTGTGGGTTGTAGACTCCGTCTCATGCTACCACTAGAGTGAAAGCACCGCCAGCATTCAAAAGTGACCAAAACATCAGCCAGGAAGCATAGGAACTGAGAAGTAGTCTGTGGTCACCACCTGCAGAACCACTCCTTTATTGGGGGTGTCTTGCTAATTGCCTATAATTTCCACCTGTTGTTTATCCCATTTGCACAACAGCATGTGAAATTGATTGTCACTCAGTGTTGCTTCCTAAGTGGACAGTTTGATTTCACAGAAGTGTGATTGACTTAGAGTTACATTGTGTTGTTTAAGTGTTCCCTTTATTTTTTTGAGCAGTGTATATACAAAATTCACTGAATCTGCACACAGTTTTGTTGTCTGCGCTAGAAACCGTTTATCGCAGCGCATTGCATTTCTATACCGTCTGAGTGCTTCAGGCCCATATATTTGGAGAAATTGAAAATCAATATATACAAATTTCACTGATTCTGCACACAGTTTTCTTGTCTGCAGTTTAAAACATTAATCGCAGTGCAATGCATTTCTGTACCGTCTGTGCGATTCAGGCCCATATATTGGGAATAATATAGTCATAAATATTAACATCATAAAACAGTGTCCAAGTCAGACCAGTGCGAGCAGTTGGTCGGTTGGCTTGCTGACGATAATGTTTCCAGTCGGCTAAGAACCACCCTCTCTTCCACCAAGTCCAGTCTCTGTAGCCAAGAGTCTGGTCAGCCAACTCCTCGCTCAGATCATCCTTCCTCCCACCATGGAGAGACCTGCCAAACGAGTGATCCCACACTCGGATATTCCCAGGAGCTCTTTTCAGCTTCACTATTAGATTTGGCACTCGCGGCCAGCATGCTTGAAGAGGGACCTGAGATATTGTGCCCTGATTCCCAACCTCTTGAGCCTTCACAGTCTCAAGAAGATGACGGTGGTGAACGTCAATCATTAGTTCACGAGGTGGATGACGATGAGACACAGTTGTCAATCACCTAGGTTGTGGTTAGGTCAAGACAGGAGGATGATCATAATGAGGAAGTGGAAGAGGAGGTGTTGGACGATGAGGTCAACATGGGAAGGTGAAAAGCCAAGCGAGGACAGCAGTACAGAGGGGGAGGGGTCTGCAGCACCGCAACAGGCTGGAAGAGGCAGTGGGGTTGCAAAAGGGAGAAGTCGGGGCACACCAAACAGGCCCGCAACCGTTACACCGATCACCCCTATGCGTAAATCAACCTTAGCAAGGGGTAGGTGTTCCGCAGTATGGCGCTTTTCCGAGGAAAGTGCAGAGGACAAAAGAGTGGTAGTTTGCAACCTGTGCGATACCAAAATGAGCCGAGGCATGAACACTAGCAACCTCACCAGCATGATCCACCACATGGCATCCAAGCACCTTACTAAGTGGGCCGAACGCCTGGGTCCATAATCTTGGTCTGCGGGTCACACCACTGCTTCCTCTTCCCCTGTGTTACGTGCTGTCCAAGACGCAAGCCAGATGCCTTTCACCCTGCACCTGGACCTTCGAATGAACCAGCAGCAACAACATCCACTTCCCTGTCCCAGTGCAGCGTCCAAATGTCCATGCCACAGTCATTTGAACGCAAGCGCAAATACCCACCCACCCACAGACCATAGCACTTAATTGCCAACTTTCAAAATTACTGGTCCTTGAAATGTTGCCATATAGGCTTGTGGATACTGAGGCCTTCTGCAGCCTGATGTCGGCCGCGGTCCCTCATTACGCAGTCCCCAGCCGCCACTATTTTTCATGGTGTGCCGTGCTCGCCTTACACCAGCATGTGTCCCAGAACATCACCTGTGCCCTGACCAACGCAGTTACTGGGAAGGTCCACTTAACCACGGACACATGGACAAGTGCTGGTGGCCAGGGACGCTACATTTCATTGACTGCACACTAAGTGAATGTGGTGGAGGCCAGGAGTGAGTCTTACCCTGGGATAGCACAGGTGCTACCCACGCCCAGGATTGCGGGCCCTACGTCCATCAGGGTCTCCGCAAGCAGCTATGTTACTGGCTCCAACCCCCACTTCTTCTCCTCTTCTGCCTTATCCTCCTCCACTTCTACCTTAAGCAGCAGTCAGTCATCAGTCAGTAGCTGGAAGCAGTGTAGCACTGCTGTGGGTAAGCGTCAACAGGCCGTGCTGAAGTTGATCTGCTTAGGGGACAAACAGCACACCGCCGCAGAGCTTTGGCAGGGTATAAGGGACCAAACCGAGCTGTGGCTCTCTCCACTCAACCTACAACCAGGCATGGTTGTGTCTGACAATGGCCGTAACTTGGTGGCGGCTTTGGAGCTCGGCAACCTGACACACATCCCATGCCTAGCGCACTTCTTAAACTTAGTGGTTTAGCGGTTTATCAAAAATATACCCCAATTTTCCAGAGCTACTAGTGAAGGCGCGCCGCGTGTGTGCCCATTTCCACAAGTCGTCCACAGCTTCAGCCAGCCTGTCAACGCTGCAGCAGCGTTTGTGGCTTCCAGCTCACCCACTGTTGTGCGACGTGAGCACGTGCTGGAACTCTACGTTCTATATGTTGGCCAGGCTTTGTGAGCAGCAGAGGGCAGTTGTGGAATACCAGCTGCAACATGGTTGTTGCCTTTCAAGTCAACTGCCACTATTCACAAGTGAGTAGATTTGAGCGAACACCTGGATGTTCGGGTTCGAGAAGTTCGGCCGAACTTCCCGGAAATGTTCGGGTTCGGGATCCGAACCCGACCCGAACTTCGTCCCGAACACGAACCCCATTGAAGTCAATGGGGACCCGAACTTTTCGGCACTAAAAAGGCTGTAAAACAGCCCAGGAAAAAGCTAGAGGGCTGCAAAAGGCAGCAAAATTTTGGTAAATCCCCTGCAAACAAATGTGGATAGGGAAATTAATAAAAATAAAAAAAAAATATATAAAAATAAACCAATATCAATTGGAGAGAGGTCCCATAGCAGAGAATCTGGCTTCATGTCAGCAGAGAATCAGTCTTCATGCCATAGCAGAGAATCAGGCTTCACGTCACCCACCACTGTAACAGTCCATTGTCATATATTTAGGCCCCGGCACCCAGGCAGAGGAGAGAGGTCCCGTAACAGAGAATCTGGCTTCACGTCAGCAGAGAATCAGTGTTCATGCCATAGCAGAGAATCAGGCTTCACGTCACCCACCACTGGAACAGGCCACTGTCACATATTTAGGCCCAGGCACCCAGGCAGAGGAGAGAGGTCCCATAACAGAGATTTAGGCTTCATGTCAGCAGAGAATCAGTCTTCATGTCATAGCAGAGAATCAGGCTTCACGTCACCCACCACTGGAACAGGCCACTGTCACATATTTAGGCCCAGGCACCCAGGCAAAGGAAAGAGGTCCCATAACACAGATTCAGGCTTCTTGTCAGCAAAGAATCAGTCTTCATGTCATAGCAGAGAATCAGGCTTCACGTCACCCACCACTGGAACAGGCCACTGTCACATATTTAGGCCCCGGCACCCAGACAGAGGAGAGAGGTCCCGTAACAGAGAATCTGGCTTCATGTCAGCACAGAATCAGTCTTCATGTCATAGCAGAGATTCAGGCTTCACGTCACCCACCACTAGAACAGGCCACTGTCACATATTTAGGCCCAGGCACCCAGGCAGAGGAGAGAGGTCGCGTAACAGATAATCTGGCTTCATGTCAGCACAGAATCAGTCTTCATGTCATAGCAGAGAATCAGGCTTCACGTCACCCACCACTGGAACAGGCCACTGTCACACATTTAGGCCCCGGCACCCAGACAGAGGAGAGGTTCATTCAACTTTGGGTTGCCCCGCAATATAATGGTAAAATGAAAATAAAAATAGGATTAAATGAGAAATTGCCCTGGAGTACAATAATATATGGTTTAGGGGAGGTAGTTAATGTCTAATCTGCACAAGGGATGGACAGGTCCTGTGGAATCCATGCCTGGTTCATTTTTATGAACGTCAGCTTGTCCACATTGGCTGTAGACAGGCGGCTGCGTTTGTCTGTAATGACGCCCCCTGCCGTGCTGAATACACGTTCAGACAAAAAGCTGGCCGCCGGGCAGGCCAGCACCTCCAAGGCATAAAAGGCTAGCTCTGGCCACGTGGACAATTTGGAGACCCAGAAGTTGAATGGGGCCGAACCATCAGTCAGTTCGTGGAGGGGTGTGCACAGGTACTGTTCCACCATGTTAGTGAAATGTTGCCTCCTGCTAACACGTTCCGTATCAGGTGGTTGTGCAGTTAGCTGTGGCGTGGTGACAAAACTTTTCCACATCTCTGCCATGCTAACCCTGCCCTCAGAGGAGCTGGCCGTGACACAGCTGCGTTGGTGACCTCTTGCTCCTCCTCTGCCTTCGCCTTGGGCTTCCACTGGTTCCCCTGTGACATTTGGGAATGCTCTCAGTAGCGCGTCTACCAACGTGCGCTTGTACTCGCGCATCTTCCTATCACGCTCCAGTGTAGAAAGTAAGGTGGGCACATTGTCTTTGTACCGGGGATCCAGCAGGGTGGCAACCCAGTAGTCCGCACACGTTAAAATGTGGGCAACTCTGCTGTCGTTGCGCAGGCACTGCAGCATGTAGTCGCTCATGTGTGCCAGGCTGCCCAGAGGTAAGGACAAGCTGTCCTCTGTGGGAGGCGTATCGTCATCGTCCTGTGTTTCCCCCCAGCCACGCACCAGTGATGGGCCCGAGCTGCTTTGGGTGCCACCCCGCTGTGAACATGCTTCATCCTCATCCTCCTCCACCACCTCCTCATCCTCGTCCTCCTCGTCCTCCAGTAGTGGGCCCTGTCTGGCCACATTTGTACCTGGTCTCTGGTGTTGCAAAAAACCTCCCTCTGAGTCACTTCGAAGAGACTGGCCTGAAAGTGCTAAAAATGACCCCTCTTCCTCCTCTTCCTCCTGGGCCACCTCCTCTTCCATCATCGCCCTAAGTGTTTTCTCAAGGAGACATAGAAGTGGTATTGTAACGCTGATAACGGCGTCATCGCCACTTGCCATGTTGGTAGAGTACTCGAAACAGCGCAACAGGGCACACAGGTCTCGCATGGAGGCCCAGTCATTGGTGGTGAAGTGGTGCTGTTCCGCAGTGCGACTGACCCGTGCGTGCTGCAGCTGAAACTCCACTATGGCCTGCTGCTGCTCGCACAGTCTGTCCAGCATGTGCAAGGTGGAGTTCCACCTGGTGGGCACATCACATATGAGGCGGTGAGCGGGAAGGCCGAAGTTACGCTGTAGCGCAGACAGGCGTGCAGCAGCAGGGTGTGAACGCCGGAAGCGCGAACAGACGGCCCGCACTTTATGCAGCAGCTCTGACATGTCGGGGTAGTTGCGAATGAAGTTCTGCACCACCAAATTCAGCACATGCGCCAGGCAAGGGATGTGCGTCAAACCGGCTAGTCCCAGAGCTGCAACGAGATTTCGCCCATTATCGCACACCACCAGGCCGGGCTTGAGGCTCACCGGCAGCAACCACTCGTCGGTCTGTTGTTCTATACCCCGCCACAACTCCTGTGCGGTGTGGGGCCTGTCCCCCAAACATATGAGTTTCAGAACGGCCTGCTGACGTTTACCCCGGGCTGTGCTGAAGTTGGTGGTGAAGGTGTGTGGCTGACTGGATGAGCAGGTGGAAGAAGAGGAGGAGGAAGCTGAGTAGGAGGAGGAGACAGGAGGCAAAGAATGTTGCCCTGCGATCCTTGGCGGCGGAAGGACGTGCGCCAAACAGCTCTCCGCCTGGGGCCCAGCCGCCACTACATTTACCCAGTGTGCAGTTAGGGAGATATAGCATCCCTGGCCGTGCTTACTGGTCCACGTATCTGTGGTTAGGTGGACCTTGCCACAGATGGCGTTGCACAGTGCACACTTGATTTTATCGGACACTTGGTTGTGCAGGGAAGGCACGGCTCTCTTGGAGAAGTAGTGCCGGCTGGGAACAACATACTGTGGGACAGCAAGCGACATGAGCTGTTTGAAGCTGTCTGTGTCTACCAGCCTAAATGACAGCATTTCATAGGCCAGTAGTTTAGAAATGCTGGCATTCAGGGCCAGGGATCGAGGGTGGCTAGGTGGGAATTTACGCTTTCTCTCAAATGTTTGTGAGATGGAGAGCTGAACGCTGCCGTGTGACATGGTTGAGATGCTTGGTGACGCAGGTGGTGGTGTTGGTGGTACATCCCATGTTTGCTGGGCGGCAGGTGCCAACGTTTCTCCAGAGGCGGAGGAAGAGGCCGAGGCGGCGGCAGCAGCAGAAGAGGCCGAGGCGGCAGCAGCAGAAGAGGTAGCAGGGGGAGCCTGAGTTACTTCTTTGTTTTTAAGGTGTTTACTCCACTGCAGTTCATGCTTTGCATGCAGGTGCCTGGTCATGCAGGTTGTGCTAAGGTTCAGAACATTAATGCCTCGCTTAAGGCTCTGATGGAACAGCGTGCAAACCACTCGGGTCTTGTCGTCAGCACATTGTTTAAAGAAGTGCCATGCCAGGGAACTCCTTGAAGCTGCCTTTGGGGTGCTCGGTCCCAGATGGCGGCGGTCAGTAGCAGGCGGAGTCTCTTGGCGGTGGGTGTTCTGATTTTGCCCACTGCTCCCTCTTTGTCTTTTGCTACGCTGTTGGCTCGGTCTCACCACTGCCTCTTCCTCCGAACTGTGAAAGTCAGTGGCACGACCTTCATTCCATGTGGGGTCTAGGACCTCATCGTCCCCTGCATCGTCTTCCACCCAGTCTTGATCCCTGACCTCCTGTTCAGTCTGCACACTGCAGAAAGACGCAGCAGTTGGCACCTGTGTTTCGTCATCATCAGAGACGTGCTGAGGTGGTATTCCCATGTCCTCATCATCAGGAAACATAAGTGGTTGTGCGTTAGTGCATTCTATCTCTTCCACCCCTGGGGAAGGGCTAGGCGGATGCCCTTGGGAAACCCTGCCAGCAGAGTCTTCAAACAGCATAAGAGACTGCTGCATAACTTGAGGCTCAGACAGTTTCCCTGATATGCATGGGGGTGATGTGACAGACTGATGGGCTTGGTTTTCATGCGCCATCTGTGCTCTTTCTGCAGAAAACTGGGTGGGAGATAATGTGAACGTGCTGGATGCACTGTCGGCCACCCAATTGACTAATGCCTGTACCTGCTCAGGCCTTACCATCCTTAGAACGGCATTGGGCCCCACCAAATATCCCTGTAAATTCTGGCGGCTACTGGGACCTGAGGTAGTTGGTACACTAGGACGTGTGGCTGTGGCAGAACGGCCACGTCCTCTCCCAGCACCAGAGGGTCCACTAACACCACCACGACCATGTCCACGTCCGCGTCCCTTATTAGATGTTTTCCTCATTGTTCCCGTTCACCACAATTTTGAAAATGGCAAATTTGGGAATACTTTTTCAACCCAGAACAAAAACTGTGCTTTTACGGTCACTACAAATAACTTGACCAGCTAAAACAGTACTGATTTGGAGGAATATAAATGTCAGGGCTATTTTTTACGCGCTGTGTGACAGGTATACCTTTAATCACAGAATTAGGCTTGTATCTGCACTGTAGCGTGTGTGTTAAGTTTTTCAGAATGACACTTTCAGCACCTTGAATCTAATATACCCTTTTTGGGATAGATTTTAAGTAGGCCTGATATAGCAGAAACTACTAATTTTGAAAATGGCAAATTTGGGAATACTTTTTCAACCCAGAACAAAAACTGTGTTTTTACGGTCACTACAAATAACTTGACCAGCTAAAACAGTACTGATTTGGAGGAATATAAATGTCAGGGTTATTTTTTAAGGCGCTGGGTGACAGGCTCAACTTGCCCCTGATGTAGTATATGGCCAAAAAATAACCACACTATTGATGGTTAAATGCACTTGGGTGACACAGGCTCAGCCTGCACCTGATGTAGTATATGGCCAAAAAATAACCACACTGTTGATGGTTAAATGCACTTGGGTGACACAGGCTCAGCCTGCACCTGATGTAGGATATAGCAAAAAATAACCACACTATTGATGGTTAAATGCACTTGGTGGTAGCTTGTGCTGGCGCACCACAAGCCACAAAATGGCCGCCGATCACCCCAGAAAAAAGTGATATAAAAACGCTCTGGGCAGCCTAAAAAAAGTGAGCAATTCAATATCAGCACTTCAATGATCCACAGCTGGAGATCGATCACTGAATTAAGTCTTTTGGAGGAGTTAATCTGCCTAATCTCGCCCTAACGTCGCAGCAGCAACCTCTCCCTATGCTTGAATCAGCAGAGTGACGTGCAGCGCTACGTGACTCAAGCTTATATAGAGGCTGGGTCACCTGCTGCAATGGCCAATCACAGCCATGCCAATAGTAGGCAAGGCTGTGATGGCCTCTTGGGGCAAGTAGTATGACGCTTGTTGATTGGCTGCTTTGCAGCCTTTCAAAAAGCGCCAAGAAAGCGCCGAACACCGAACCCGAACCCGGACTTTTACGAAAATGTTATACAGTTCGGGTTCGCTCATCCCTAGTGCCGAGGTAAACCTCTCTTTTATAGAGGAAAAAGCAATTGTAGCGGCGTCAGACCATTTAGAAAAATCTGTCCCCTTCCTAGTCATGTCAGTAAGGGGTTTGACAATCACCGAATAATTTTTAATGAACTTTCTGTAGAAATTTGCGAAGCACGAGAACCGTTGCAGTGCTTTGAGGTTCTCAGGAAGATCCCAATCTAAAATTGCCTGGACCTTCCTAGGATCCATACGGAAACCTGAAGCAGATAATAAATAACCTAGGAACTGTATTTCCTGAACGGCGAAGACACACTTCTCAATTTTCACATATAATTTATTCGTCCGTAGGACCTGCAGTACCTGTCTGACATGCACCTCATGTGTTTTCAGATCAGACGAATAAATTAAAATATCATCTAGGTATATCACCACAAACCTGCCGATAAGATGACTGAAAATGTCATTAACGAAATGTTGGAAGACAGCAGGAGCATTGGTCAGACCGAAAGGCATGACTAGATTTTCATAATGCCCCTCAGGGGTGTTAAAAGCTGTCTTCCACTCATGCCCTTCCTTGATACGAATCAGATTGTAGGCCCCCCTAAGATCAAGTTTGGAGAACCACCTAGCACCCGCAATCTGATTAAACAGGTCAGGAATGAGAGGAAGAGGGTAAGGGTCTCGGATGGTTATCTGTTTTAGTTCGCGGAAATCTAGGCAAGGACGCAGGCCCCCATCTTTCTTTTTAACGAAGAAAAACCCTGCAGCCACGGGTGAAGAAGTGGGTCTGATGTGTCCCTTAGCCAAGCTCTCAGAGATATAATCTTTCATGGCTTGTCTCTCCGGACCCGAAAGATTATATAACCTGGTCTTGGGTCATTTTGCACCGGGAATCAGATTAACCGGGCAATCATAAGGACGGTGAGGTGGTAACTTCTGGCAACCCTTTTCAGAAAAAACGTCCTCAAAGTCCGAAACAAATTTAGGTAGAGTAGCTATGGAGGCGACTAAGCAATTGCTATTTAAGCAATTTTCTCTGCAATGCTCACTCCACTCCAATATCTCCCTGGCCTGCCAATCCACCACTGGATTTTGCGCTACCAACCAGGGAAGACCCAATACCACAGGAGTGGGAAGCCCCTCCAGAACATAACATGAAAGACACTCGTTATGGCGGTCCCCTACCCGAAGGTGTAAGTTATGGACAATGTGAGTGAGGTTTCTCTGAGACAGAGGAGCAGAATCAATAGCGAATATGGGAATAGGTCTCTGTAGCGTACAGAGAGACAAACCCATAGTGTGGGCAAAATGGGCATCTATCAAATTTACTCCTGCTCCACTGTCTAGAAAGAAAGAAATAGTCTCCGTCTTAACACTAAAAACAACAACCGCTGGCAACACAAATTGAGATGTTCGTATGGAGGAAACGTATACCCCCCGGCTGACATCCTCCACACAGTCTGGGGTTAGTAGTTTTCCGACGGTCTCTTGTTTTTGAGAAAGGAAGGACAGACATTAACGAAATGACCCCTCCCCCCACAGAAAAAACAAACCCCACGCCTACGGCGAACCTCAGGAGGACGGACCTGACGAGTAGTTCCTCCTAGCTGCATAGGCTCGTCTAAGTCCGTACAGAATAACTGCTGCTTGGGAGGGGTTACCAATTGCTCAGGATTTTTCAATCTGTCCCTCAGACGTCTATCTATTCTGATAGAAAGGGACATGACAGCTTCAAGGGAAAAGGGAGTCTCATACAGCGCAAGCACATCCTTAATCCTTTCGGATAACCCAGAGCAGAACTGACTCCTGAGAGCCGGGTCGTTCCACTGGGTGTCCGTAGCCCACCTACGGAACTCTGAGCAATACTCCTCTGCTGGCCGCTCTCCCTGTAGGAGTCTCCGTAATTTTTATTCAGCCAGAGCGACTCGGTCAGGGTCATCATATATGAGACCCAAAGCCCCAAAAAATTCATCCACTGACCGGAGATCCTGGGAATCAGTGGGTAAAGAGAACGCCCAGGATTGCGGGTCCCCCTGAAGCAGGGAAATAACAATCCCCACCCGATGTTCTTCATTACCAGATGAGTAAGGGCGCAGCTTAAAATATAACTTACAGGCCTCACGGAACTTCACAAATTTGTCCCTTCCCCCAGAAAATCTGTCAGGAAGAACAACCTTGGGTTCCGCAACAACCTGGTTACCCGTAGCAACCGCTGGGCTTGCGGTCTGTTGCAATTGCTGCTGTTGCTGGAGGACCGACGCCTTCAATCCTGCCACCTCCAAAAACAGGCCTTGAAGTTGCTTTGTCAAAGCATCAATTGGATCCATTCTGGATTCTAAATAGAATCAAAGCATCAATTGGATCCTCACCCGTACGCCGATCACGTGCCTAAACCCTGGCTTTCCCTAAGATGAGCCCTATGTAGTGAACAGGGCGGTGGGATCACTAGTCCGCACCACTGACACTAAAGGAAAACACCAAGGAGAGGACAGACAATACAGACAAAACATATAATCCCAGGTGGGCGATAACAGCAGACAACAAAAGCCCAACAGGGATCCGGAGGGTAACGCTCTGGAACAACAACCAGGGATCACAGCAACTCAGCTCCAGTGGGTCAGTATAGAAGTCCAGGCAGGAAGCTCTATATCTGGCAACCAGAGAAGTGGGAGAGGGGAATATAAGGAGGTTGGGAGTGCTGGACCAGAAACAGCTGAGGAGAAGAAGCTACGGATCCCTGAGTGAGCCAAAAAGGGTTGCAAGGCAAACCCAGAAAGCTACCATTAAGACACAGCACTATCTTTATACATAGAGCGTGCAGCCACCCGCTGCGACTTCCTGACCCCGGGTATAACGGAGTCAGACGTGGCTCTTGACACCCTCGTGACAACAGCTAACTGCACCACCACCTGATACGGAACGTGTTAGCAGGAGGCAACATTTCACTAACATGGTGGAACAGTACGTGTGCACACCCCTCCAAGTACTGACTGATGGTTCGGCCCCATTCAACTTCTGGGTCTCCAAATTGTCCACGTGGCCAGAGCTAGCCTTTTATGCCTTGGAGGTGCTGGCCTGCCCGGCGGCCAGCGTTTTGTCTGAACGTGTATTCAGCACGACAGGGGGCGTCATTACTAGTGTTGAGCGCGAATATTTGAATATCAAATTTTTTTCGCGAATATCGGCACTTCGCTAATTCGCGAATATTTAGAATATAGTGATATAAAATCGATATTTCGAATATTCTTTTTTTTTTTTTTTTATTGTTATATTTTTTTCTTTCCCACTTCCCTAAAGTTGTTCTTACCTGTCCTTTGGATTCCTGGCTTCCTGGCTGCTCCAGTCAGTGCCCGTTGCCGCTTCTGCCGACTTCCGTGCTCATGGAGCGTCCCCATCACCATGGGAACGTCTCCATATACTAGAATGTACTGTCGGATTTGAGAATTACGTGAAAAATCGCAATTCGATTATTTCAAGTTATAATAATCGAATTTTGATTTTAACTTAGCACTGCTATATTTAATTCTAGCCTAATGATGAATATAGCAGTGCTAAGTTAAAATTGAAATTCGATTAATATAACTTGAATTAATCGAATTGCGATTTCAACTTGGACCTGGTTTACTATGGTTGGCTTGGTAGAATTAGCGAATATGACGAATGTATTTGTCATATTCCACAAAACGAATATAACGAAGAAGCGGCAACGGGCACTGACTGGAGCAGCCAGGAATCCAAAGGACAGGTAAGAACAACTTTAGGGAAGTGGGAAAGAAAAAAATATAACAATAAAAAATAAAAAAAATTCAAGTTATAATAATCGAATTTCGATTTTAACTTAGCACTGCTATATTCCATATTAAGCTACAATTAACGAATATGGAATATAGCAGTGCTAAGTTAAAATCGAAATTCGATTATTATAACTTGAATTAATCGCATTGCTATTTCAACAGGAGAGTAGCCTTTAAGTTAAAATCGCAATACGCGATTATTTAAATCGCATATTAATCGCGATAACAAGAATAATGACGAATATTCAATTTCGACGAATATAAAACGAATATTCTATCGAATATTCGCGAATTTCGTCGAAATCGAATATGGCACCTGCCGCTCATCACTAGTCATTACAGACAAACGCAGCCGCCTGTCTACAGCCAATGTGGACAAGCTGACGTTCATAAAAATAAACCAGGCATGGATCCCACAGGACCTGTCCATCCCTTGTGCAGATTAGACATTTATAACTACCTCCCCTTAAATATATATTATTGTACTCCAGGGCACTTTCTCATTCAATCCTCTTTTTATTTTCATTTTACCATTATATTGCGGGGCAACCCAAAGTTGAATGAACCTCTCCTCTGTCTGGGTGCCGGGGCCTAAAAATATCTGACAGTGGCCTGTGTCAGTGTTGGGTGACATGAAGCATGATTCTCTGCTATGACATGAAGCCTGATTCTCTGCTATGGGACCTCTCTCCTCTGTCTGGGTGCCGAGGCCTAAACATATCTGACAGTGGCCTGTTCTAGTGTTGGGTGACATGAAGCCTGATTCTCTGCTATGACATGAAGCCTGAATCTCTGCTATGGGACCTCTCTCCTCTGTCTGGGTGCCGGGGCCTAAACATATCTGACAGTGGCCTGCTCCAGTGTTGGGTGACATGAAGCATGATTCTCTGCTATGACATGAAGCCTGATTCTCTGCTATGGGACCTCTCTCTTCTGTCTGGGTGACGGGGCCTAAAAATATCTGACAATGGCCTGTTCCAGTGTTGGGTGACATGAAGCATGATTCTCTGCTATGACATGAAGCCTGATTCTCTGCTATGGGACCTCTCTCCAATTGATATTGGTTAATTTTTTTTATTTTATTTTTATTTATTTCCCTATCCACGTTTGTTTTCAGGGGATTTACCTACATTTTGCTGCCTTTTGCAGCCCTCTAGCCCTTTCCTGGGCTGTTTTACGGCCTTTTTAGTGCCGAAAAGGTTGGATCCCCATTGACTTCAATGGGGTTCGGGTTCGGGGCGAAGTTCGAGTCGAGTTCGGATACCGAACCCGAACATTCCCGGGAAGTTCGGCCGAACTTCTCGAACCCGAACATCTAGGTGTTCGCTCAACTCTAGAGGTGACCCAAGAAAAGAGGGTAATTGGTAAACCCCACAGTTGACTCCCTAATAAAGTACACACTATGAGATTAGTTGGTGAAATATATTCCCATATATATATTAGAATAGCCAAATAGATGCTAGGTAAATGAAAAAAAAGTTGTTAAATAACTCACTTCACGGGGGGTGGCCAGCTGGATAAACTCAAGACACCAGCAAGGACCAACAACCCCCCAGCCAGGAACACCTGGCTGGGGGGACTTCACAGGTGTGCCCTGTCAGGTTTAATAAGTGTGATTTCTTGCCTTATAAATGGGGTTGGGACCATCAGTTGCGTTGAGGAGAAGTCAGGTGGATACACAGCTGATAGTCCTACTGAATAGACTGTTAGAATTTGTATTATGGCAAGAAAAAAGCAGCTAAGTAAAGAAAAACGAGTGGCCATCATTACTTTAAGAAATGAAGGTCAGTCAGTCAGCCGAAAAATTGGGAAAACGTTGAAAGTAAGGGCTATTTGACCATGAAGGAGAGTGATGGCGTGCTGCGCCAGATGACCTGGCCTCCACAGTCACCGGACCTGAACCCAATTGAGATGGTTTAGGGTGAGCTGGACCGCAGAGTGAAGGCAAAAGGGCCAACAAGTGCTAAGCATCTCTGGGAACTCCTTCAAGACTGTTGGAAGACCATTTCAGGGGACTACCTCTTGAAGCTCATCAAGAGAATGCCAAGAGTGTGCAAAGCAGTAATCAAATCAAAAGGTGGCTACTTTGAAGAACCTAGAATATGACATATTTTCAGTTGTTTCACACTTGTTTGTTATGTATATAATTCCACATGTGTTAATTCATAGTTTTGGTGCCTTCATAGTCATGAAAATAAAGAAACTCTTTGAATGAGAAGGTGTGTCCAAACTTTTGGTCTGTACTGTATATATACAGATACGTACACATGCACATACATACAAACATACTTATACATACATAAGCACGGTGGTGGCAAAATAATCATAAATAAATATAGAACGTGTGAAATGATAAAAATGAAAATAAAATCATTGCCAGTGATCTCTGTTGGCCCTAATGTTATTATTAATATTAATCTTATTACTATTAAAAAGGTGTTTACTCATCACATGTGAAATGAGATAAAACTGTATAAAATATAAATGCCATAGGATAGATTAAAAATATTATTTCTGTGGTTGCCTGATAATAAATAATTTATAAATTTTTTTAATAAAAATGCCTAAAAGATTACATCAGTAATTAACATATTCAAGTGACTCATTTAGGCCGAAAGGAGTTAGTGTGCTGAGATGATATATCTAAAACATCTCTTTAAGACTGAGTTGTTGAAAGGAGGAAGATACATGTTCAAGAGAAATCACTTTTAATGTAGCCGGATTGCCCTCATGTTCTAAAGCGAAATGGCGCAATACACTATGGGTTGTAATCTTTCTGTTGGAGCGATGCTCATTCATACGCTCCCTTAGGGTTTGGGTGGTGCGGCCCACAAAGTAGAGACCACAAGGGCACAGGAGTAGATAAATAACATTCGTTGTACCACAGTTCATATGGTGTTTGAAGGTGATTTTGTTGCTAGATGCTGATAATTGGAGCTCACCTGTTGCACATTGTAACATTACGCAACATTTGCATCTTCGTACTCCACATTTGAATACACCTTTTTTATTTTCTAACTTTTTATAATCATGGCATATCGAAGTGGCCTTCTCACAAGCTTTCCCCGGGCAAGAAGGGGCTACTAGATTCTTGAGTGTTTTTGCTCTACTATAAATTAAATTCGGTTGTTTAGGGATATCTTTCCTTAAAACAGGGTCTTTTTGTAGAATCGGGCAGTACTTGGTGAGACTCTGTCTGATAATTTTATGTTTTGAGTTATATCTTGTAATAAGACTCGGTTTGTGCATGTATGGATTAGTTTTATTATTAGTTTTTGGTTTAAGACTAGCACTTTGTGTCTCCTTCAGAACCCTGTTTTTGGATTCCTTAATTTACTGTAGTGGATAGCCCTTAGTTCTAAATCTATCGCCCAAAAAATCTATTTGTTCCCTCATTACCCTATTATCTGTACAGTTCCGCCTAATGCGTCTCTTCTGGCTAAAGGGTAGGTTACTCTTCCATTTATGATGGTGACAGCTTTTAAAGTCTAAGTAGCTATTTGTATCTACATTTTTAAAATGAGTTTTTGTCATAATTTTGTTATTGACACTATTCAGATGTAAATCGAGAAAAATGGCTTCCCTCGGGTGGCACTCTAGTATAATGTTGAGATTCCAGTCATTTGCATTAACGGTTTTTATAAAAGACTTCAGATCCTCAACATCACTTCCAGATTAAAATAATATCGTCTATAGATCATTTATAAAATATGATGTTGGTATGGCTGAAGAGATCAATCTGTTTTTCAAAGACCCCCATCAATAGATTTTCATATGATGGGGCAAATTTGGTCCCCATCACTGTGCCTTTTTGTTGCAAATAAAATGTATTATTGTAAATAAAATAGTTATGATGTAAAGAAATAAACTCAATGGATTGTAGGACAAAATCTCTTTGAGTCTGTGGCATAAGAATGTCTGCATCAATAAATTCCTTTACTGATCTTATGCCTAGTGAATGTATAATGTTACTATAGAGAGCTGTGACGTCTAAAGTTGCCCACATGTACTCATCTCTCCACTCAAACGATTCTAAGGTACAAATTAATTGAGCAGAGTCCCTAAGGTATGAGGGCAATGAAATGACATATTTTTGGAGTAGACTATCAACATACTCAGACAAATTGGATGTGAGTTAGCCGATTCCCGAAATGATAGGCCGCCCGGGAGGGTTATGGCGGGATTTATGTACTTTGGGTAAAAAGTAAAAGCGTATTGAAGGGTGTAGTACTTTGAGATATGTTTTTTTCTTTCTTATCAATCATGCCATTTTGATGTCCTATGTCAATCAATCCATTTCATATTTTAATGTATTCCTTGGTAGGGTCATGACAAAGTTCTCTATAATAGTCCGTATCTGACAGAATTCTGCCCGATTCAGCTTCATAGTACGTGGTATGCATAATCACTATCACTCCCCCCTTTTTCAGCACTTTTTATAACTATGTCACGGTTCTTTTTCAGTTTCTTAAGAGCTAGCTGGAGATTACGGTTTAGGTTAGGTTCCGGAGCTGATGGAACGGACCCACTCTTTTTAGTCCTACTGGTACAGGCTAACTGGTTGGATGGACCTAGTTGGGAAAAGGTATCTTTAAACTCATCCATAACCATATTGTAAAAGCTCTCAATATGGGGGCCTCTACTCTCCAAGGGGTAAAAAGTCGATTTACTCTTCAATAGTGTTTTAAGAGGGGTGATGTTGAAAGGGGTATCCACACCTTCCACTTGTGATACTGAATGGACTGACGGAGAAACATTTAACGGATGGTTTTCTGTTGAGGTCATTTTTTTAGAGATACGTGATTTTTTTAATAAAATAATGGCGTTGAAGATTTAAATCAATAAAAAGTTCAAAAACATCCGGCTCTGTTGAGGGGCAAAAGGATAGTTCTTTACTAAGTAGTTCAATCTCATATGGTTTTAGCAAATAATTGGATAGATTGAAGATCCCCTTATCCCGTAGTAGATCTTTTTGTGTTGATAGGGTAATTATGGGAGTATTGATTTGGGTCTGTTCTTTTTGGGGATCGGCATGTCTCTTTCGACCTCCTCTGCATCCTCTGTGACGGATTTTTGCCTTTTTCTTGTGCTCTGGATTGGTGTGTAAAAGTGTGTAGTTTTTGAGGCTAGAAGCGATCTAGGAGTGACATGAATGGAACTCGGTGTTGAGATTAATGTGTTGAGATCTTGAGTGCTGGATAGGTTGATCCTCGGAGGGGGTGAGGTTGGAGTGGTTGGAGTGGTTGGATGTCGCTTGATGATCAGGGGTGATATCTGGTGTAAAAAAGGACTTTCCTGAAGACTGGGAGGTAGGGCTAAAAAGCCATCACGGCTGGATAGGGATAAGGAGTGAGTAGTGATATCATGTAAAGAGAAGGATAGATCATTGTTTGATTTAACCATCTTAACCGGTTGGTTTAATATAGGGGTGGAAGGGTCTAATGATGCGGCCAGCATCTCCATATTGCCCCAGATTGCCTCATGCTTTATAAAATTAAAATAAAATAAAACACTTACCTCTCCTGTTCCGGATGCCACCGCTTCTACCCTACATCGCGATCCTCTTCCTCCTGTCGCCGGCTGTGCTGTGAACCGGCACGCACAGCGTGAGGTCACAGAGCGCCCTCACGCTGTGCGTAGCCTTCACAGCCGACAGCCGAGGACCAGGAAGCGGTGAGTACAGAGCCTTCACTGCTTCCTGGTCCTCCGGTACTAATGAGCGCTTCCATAATGGAAGCGCTCATTAGTATTCACCCCATAGGGGGGGGGCGTAGTTACCGTGACTTGATGCAAGGGGGCCGTTGACTCTGTGACTTCAAGTCTGACTACAGAAGCGTTTTTACAGCTTTGCTTCATCTGCCTGCAGGAAGAAAATGATTGTTACAAACATGCTGCTGGCTACTCTCAGGTACTGCTGCCGGCTTGAGATGTTTGTTGGAGGTGACAGGTTCCCTTTAAAAGCAGAGAAATAGACATTTTGAAAATTTCTAATTTTTCTATTTCTTTTGTAAATTTGGTATTTTTTTAAAAATAAAAATAAAATATTTGACACAAATTTACCACTGTCATGAAGTACAATATGTGACAAGAAAACAATCTCAGACTGGCTTGGATAAGAAAAAGTTTTAAAGTTATCACCACATAAAGTGCCACATGTCAGATTTGCAAAAAATGGCCGGGTCCTTAAGGTGAAAACTGGCAGGGTCCTGAAGGGGTTAAAAGACAGTTGCTATGGTTTGTCTGTCTCTGGCTAAGAAGACAGGAGGACGGAGGGGCGGTCCTTCACATTGCATGCCTGCATTAGGCTTCAGAGTGAGGAGGCGTGTCTCTCAGCAATCAAATCTGATTGGCTGGCAGGTTGCTGCTAGCTACAGCAAGTGTGTATGGGAAGTGAGGGAAACCAGTATTGACCTCCGAGAACTGGCAGAGGAGCCATCTTGTGAAGGTCCTCATATTGTAAATGTTCAAACAACCTTAACCACCTCCGGACCGCTGTACGCACAGACGCGTCCTGGAGGTGGTTGATTCATTCCTCCTGGACGCGCCGGCGCGTCCTCTCGCGAGACGCGAGATTTCCTGTGAACGCGCGCACACAGGCGCGCGCGCTCACAGGAACGGAAGGTAAGAGAGTTGATCTCCAGCCTGCCAGCGGCGATCGTTCGCTGGCAGGCTGGAGATGTGTTTTTTTTAACCCCTAACAGGTATATTAGACGCTGTTTTGATAACAGCGTCTAATATACCTGCTACCTGGTCCTCTGGTGGTCCCATTTGTTTGGATCGACCACCAGAGGACACAGGTAGCTCAGTAAAGTCCCACCAAGCACCACTACACTACACTACACCCCCCCCCCGTCACTTATTAACCCCTTATTAGCCCCTGATCACCCCTAATCACCCCTGATCACCCCATATAGACTCCCTGATCACCCCCCTGTCATTGATTACCCCCCTGTCATTGATCAACCCCCTGTAAAGCTCCATTCAGATGTCCGCATGATTTTTACGGATCCACTGATAGATGGATCGGATCCGCAAAACGCATCCGGACGTCTGAATGAAGCCTTACAGGGGCATGATCAATGACTGTGGTGATCACCCCATATAGACTCCCTGATCACCCCCCTGTCATTGATTACCCCCCTGTCATTGATCACCCCCCTGTAAAGCTCCATTCAGACGTCCGCATGATTTTTACGGATCCACTGATAGATGGATCGGATCCGCAAAACGCATCCGGACGTCTGAATAAAGCCTTACACGGGCGTGATAAATGACTGTGGTTATCACCCCATATAGACTCCCTGATCACCCCCCTGTCATTGATCACCCCCCCTGTCATTGATCACCCCCCCTGTCATTGATCACCCCCCTGTCATTGATCACCCCCCTGTCATTGATCACCCCCCTGTCATTGATCACCCCCCTGTCATTGATTACCCCCCTGTCATTGATCACCCCCCTGTCATTGATCAACCCCCTGTCATTGATCAACCCCCCTGTCATTGATCACCCCCCTGTAAGGCTCCATTCAGACATTTTTTTGGCCCAAGTTAGCGGAATTATTATTTTTTTTTCTTACAAAGTCTCATATTCCACTAACTTGTGACAAAAAATTAAATCTCACATGAACTCACCATACCCCTCACGGAATCCAAATGCGTAAAATTTTTTAGACATTTATATTCCAGACTTCTTCTCACGCTTTAGGGCCCCTAGAATGCCAGGGCAGTATAAATACCCCACATGTGACCCCATTTCGGAAAGAAGACACCCCCAGGTATTCCGTGAGGGGCATATTGAGTCCATGAAAGATTGAAATCTTTGTCCCAAGTTAGCGGAACGGGAGACTTTGTGAGAAAAAAATAAAAAATATCAATTTCCGCTAACTTGTGCCAAAAAAAAAAAATTTCTATGAACTCGCCATGCCCCTCATTGAATACCTTGGGGTGTCTTCTTTCCAAAATGGGGTCACATGTGGGGTATTTATACTGCCCTGGCATTCTAGGGGCCCCAAAGCGTGAGAAGAAGTCTGGTATCCAAATGTCTAAAAATGCCCTCCTAAAAGGAATTTGGGCCCCTTTGCGCATCTAGGCTGCAAAAAAGTGTCACACATCTGGTATCGCCGTACTCAGGAGAAGTTGGGGAATGTGTTTTGGGGTGTCATTTTACATATACCCATGCTGGGTGAGATAAATATCTTGGTCAAATGCCAACTTTGTATAAAAAAATAGGAAAAGTTGTCTTTTGCCAAGATATTTCTCTCACCCAGCATGGGTATATGTAAAAAGACACCCCAAAACACATTCCCCAACTTCTCCCGAGTACGGAGATACCAGATGTGTGACACTTTTTTGCAGCCTAGGTGGGCAAAGGGGCCCATATTCCAAAGAGCACCTTTCGGATTTCACTGGTCATTTACCTACTTACCACACATTAGGGCCCCTGGAAAATGCCAGGGCAGTATAACTACCCCACAAGTGACCCCATTTTGGAAAAAAGACACCCCAAGGTATTCCGTGAGGGGCATGGCGAGTTCCTAGAATTTTTTATTTTTTGTCACAAGTTAGTGGAAAATGATTTATTTTTTTTTTTTTTTCATACAAAGTCTCATATTCCACTAACTTGTGACAAAAAATAAAAACTTCCATGAACTCACTATGCCCATCAGCGAATACCTTGGGGTCTATTCTTTCCAAAATGGGGTCACTTGTGGGGTAGGTATAATGCCCTGGTATTTTAGGGGCCCAAATGTGTGGTAAGGAGTTTGAAATCAAATTCTGTAAAAAATGACGAGTGAAATCCGAAAGGTGCTCTTTGGAATATGGGCCCCTTTGCCCACCTAGGCTGCAAAAAAGTGTCACAGATCTGGTATCTCCGTACTCAGGAGAAGGTGGGGAATGTGTTTTGGGGTGTCATTTTACATATACCCATGCTGGGTGAGATAAATATCTTGGTCAAATGCCAACTTTGTATAAAAAAATGGGAAAAGTTGTCTTTTGCCAAGATATTTCTCTCACCCAGCATGGGTATATGTAAAAAGACACCCCAAAACACATTCCCCAACTTCTCCTGAGTACGGAGATACCACATGTGTGGCACTTTTTTGCAGCCTAGGTGGGCAAAGGGGCCCATATTCCAAAGAGCACCTTTTGGATTTCACTGGTCATTTACCTACTTACCACACATTAGGGCCCCTGGAAAATGCCAGGGCAGTATAACTACCCCACAAGTGACCCCATTTTGGAAAGAAGACACCCCAAGGTATTCCGTGAGGGGCATGGCGAGTTCCTAGAATTTTTTATTTTTTGTCACAAGTTAGTGGAAAATGATGATTTTTTTTATATATTTTTTTTTTTCATACAAAGTCTCATATTCCACTAACTTGTGACAAAAAATAAAAACTTCCATGAACTCACTATGCCCATCAGCGAATACCTTGGGGTCTCTTCTTTCCAAAATGGGGTCACTTGTGGGGTAGTTATACTGCCCTGGCATTCTAGGGGCCCAAATGTGTGGTAAGGAGTTTGAAATCAAATTCTGTAAAAAATGACGAGTGAAATCCGAAAGGTGCTCTTTGGAATATGGGCCCCTTTGCCCACCTAGGCTGCAAAAAAGTGTCACACATCTGGTATCTCCGTATTCAGGAGAAGTTGGGGAATGTGTTTTGGGGTGTCTTTTTACATATACCCATGCTGGGTGAGAGAAATATCTTGGCAAAAGACAACTTTTCCCATTTTTTTATACAAAGTTGGCATTTGACCAAGATATTTATCTCACCCAGCATGGGTATATGTAAAATGACACCCCAAAACACATTCCCCAACTTCTACTGAATACGGAGATACCAGATGTGTGACACTTTTTTGCAGCCTAGGTGGGCAAAGGGGCCCACATTCCAAAGAGCACCTTTCGGATTTCACTGGTCAGTTTTTACAGAATTTGATTTCAAACTCCTTACCACACATTTGGGCCCCTAGAATGCCAGGGCAGTATAACTACCCCACAAGTGACCCCATTTTGGAAAGAAGAGACCCCAAGGTATTTCGTGATGGGCATAGTGAGTTCATGGAAGTTTTTATTTTTTGTCACAAGTTAGTGGAATATGAGACTTTGTAAGGAAAAAAAAAAAAAAAAAAAAATCATCATTTTCCGCTAACTTGTGACAAAAAATAAAAAGTTCTATGAACTCACTATGCCCATCAGCGAATACCTTAGGGTGTGTACTTTCAGAAATGGGGTCATTTGTGGGGTGTTTGTACTGTCTGGGCATTGTAGAACCTCAGGAAACATGACAGGTGCTCAGAAAGTCAGAGCTGCTTCAAAAAGCGGAAATTCACATTTTTGTACCATAGTTTGTAAACGCTATAACTTTTACCCAAACCATTTTTTTTTTACCCAAACATTTTTTTTTTATCAAAGACATGTAGAACAATAAATTTAGAGCAAAATTTATATATGGATGTCATTTTTTTTGCAAAATTTTACAACTGAAAGTGAAAAATGTCATTTTTTTGCAAAAAAATCGTTAAATTTCGATTAATAACAAAAAAAGTAAAAATGTCAGCAGCAATGAAATACCACCAAATGAAAGCTCTATTAGTGAGAAGAAAAGGAGGTAAAATTCATTTGGGTGGTAAGTTGCATGACCGAGCAATAAATGGTGAAAGTAGGGTAGGTCAGAAGTGTAAAAAGTGGCCTGGTCTTTCAGGGTGTTTAAGCACTGGGGGCTGAGGTGGTTAACTAAGGGAAAAACTCAAGGAAAACGGTAGTATGTGAAGAAACTAAAGATTGCTTTATACATAATGCTGCTGCATCAGTAACATATACTAAAATTGATGAATTGATGAATTTTTGGATGAAAACATGACAGTTACCCTTTTATATAATTTTTACTACACAAAATGTATCATAGGCAATATGAAATGCATAGTACTGTAAATACTATAATCAAATAGATAAACCGAATGGAAGAACAATTCAGATTTAATCATTTAGAAATCATGATTATGCCAAAAATCACTTAAAATTAAATGTTTTAAAAGCTCTGCCCGGCAAAACTTTTTAAATGTGGTAATGTCTTTGTGGCCCTCTTTCAATGATGACATATACATCTTTACTGTCTTCTTTTACATTGCTTCACTATATGATGGTATTCAGTGCAAACCTTCCAGTTGAAATCTATTAAAAAAACGGTATTATACAAGAATTAATTTTATTATCTAAAAGAACAATGACTAATACTGAATAATAGAATAGTGTAATCCAACTTCTGTATCTTTTTCGTTTTCAATGCTTACTTTTAGAATGCATAAAATACATATTCTAATAAATTTCACCTTACAATGGGAAAATTAAAACATATGCAGGAAACAGATGTGAATGATTGCCAAATTGCTTTGCTTTTACTTTATGTTCCTTTCCTACTTGGCAATGGAAGTAATGTATAACTGAATATTATGTTCCTACATAACACATGCTGAACAGTAAGGCACTGCCTGTTCTCATCCTTAGAACATTTAACATGCCACTTACAACTTAATGAAATGGCTACAGATTTTAGTGAATTAAACTGAAGGTTATTGAAAGGAATGTGCAGAAAGATAATTGGTTATAATAGATGGCTTGGTTACAATCATTCACAAATTATCTACTTATCATACATGAGTTGATTTCACCCACTGAGGATGAAAATTAGACCACTACACGTCAAGGGTAACCTGTCATGTCTTGGTAATAAGATTAGGCATAGTCAAAAAAGTTATCAGGATTAAATTTTATTTTATTTTTTATTGAGAATCAAACAACTTTTCATACATATCCATATCAAAATCATTATTACTTTTCTTCATTTTAAACCCAACACCTCAATACCCTCCCTCCCCTTGTGATGCATCTCCCTAAAGATGAGGAGTTAAGGCCAGGAATATTCGAATTTCCACACACCCCATATCCTAGTCCATTTTTCCTCTATATTTCTTTGTTTATATAGCACCTTCTCATGTCTTTTAGTCTTATTGACCAAGTTTAACCATATAACTAAATTTGGAGTATTTCGTGAAAACCAGACCCATGTAACCAAGAGTCTTGCCAAAAACATTATTTTTATCAAAATAATATTTTTTATATTTATGGCAATTTATCTTGGAGAGGTCACTCAAAATCCAACATTCCACTCAAAAAGGAATCACTACTTTCATTTTTTGGGTAATAAAGTTATCTACTTCACCCCAGTATTTTTTTTTGTTCTGTACAGAACCACAACATATGCTAGTAATCCGCCCTAGGTGAGGCACACCGTAGACAATTATAAGTATTTCTTAACCCACATTTATTGAGCCATACTGGTGTGACATAAACTCTATGTAGGATATTAAATTAAACCAAAACGTGATTAAAATTGTGAGAAATTAAACTTAAAGTGTAACTGCCGTTTCATTTTTTATTCCCTAATGAATACCACACAAAAAAGAGTAGATTCACGTCCCATTGATTAAAAATATATAATCTTTATTCAAAAAAATCACAAATCAAAAATTAACCAAACATGATCCTATAAAATAACAAAATAATGAACAAATAGTGAATATGTCCAATTAGAAGCAGCACCTGACCAGGATATGTACATCTAAGGAGAGTGAATCTATAAAGTAATGTTGAGAACCACGCTGCTTACAGAGAGTAAGGTATAGTGAACATATTATACACTGAGTAAGGCCTCATGCACACGACAGTATTTTTTCACGGTCCGCAAAACGGGGTTCCGTTGTTCCATGATCCGTGTCCGTTTTCTCTTCCGTTGTGCCTCCGTGTGTCCACAACGGAGGCACCGTGTGTCCACAATTTTTTTGCGGACCGTCAGAAAACAAGGTATGGTGAAAAAAATGTAATTTGATTAACTCCACCCAGGATACTGGTATAAATCAAGGTCACCTGAGTGTGGTTTTGTGGCCATTTTCTGTAGTCTTTACAGAGTACAGAGGTTCATTTGGTTGCTTCTCTTTGCTGTATCACCATGTCGGATTCAGAGGAAGAGGTCTTACTGCATTGGCTTGTTTCTCGCCGATGGGGACAGCGCACTCCTTTGTTGGATGAGGAACCTAGTAGAAGGCGGCGATTTTGGGTCTATCCGATTGTTTCTCAACGTTACCGGAAAGGACACTTCCATACCCTCTACAAAGATCTGCGACTGCATCCAGAGAAGTTTTTTTTCCTTCTGTCGGATGTCAGTCACTACATTTGATCGCTTGCTGTCGTCTCTAAGTACTGTCCTTACCTTCATGGACACCAATATGAGGCGCAGCATTTCTCCATAGGAAAGGCTCATTGTCACATTGAGGTAAGCAATATTTTTTGTTTAAATTTTCTTAAGTAATGTGCACTGCTTCTGTCAGGAGTAAAATGTGCTTGAAAATGGCTGGTGTTAGACATGTGCTCCTGTTTGCTGAAGAAACCTTTCTTTGCCCATAATGTTTGGTGAGAATTTTTATTTATTTTTTTAAACCGTTAATCCCTGACACATCACATCCCAATATTGAAGTTTGATTTTTCTTTTGTGCAAGTTTCAAACTTTTGGTCATCTTACGTCCTAGAGACACTCCAATAATCCTCTGCACTCGCCAATAGTTTGAGAAAAATGGTGATTTAATTAGTCAGTCAGCCAGGTTACAGCAGGCTGTAACCTGCCTGTCTGAGTGAATAACTCACAATTTTTAACAAACTACTGGCGAGTGCTGGGGATTGTTGGAGGGTCTGGAAGAATTGGGACCCTCAGTCCGGATCCCTATCTGCGTGCACCACCCGGCTTGAAGCCTATATACCGGTCTGCATCCTATTTTGTGGGACTGTGGTGCTGCCTACCCCTTCGTTTTTCAGCTAACATCATCATCAAGCATAATGTTCACATAATTCTGAAGTTGCCCATAACTTTCTGCATTTCAAAGGGGCAAAACACAGTTGTTGCCACTTAGTTGTGTTAGTACTGCCCACACCCCAAAAGCTGCTAGTGTTTTGCTCTTAGACCGAAATTCTAGATTTTGATTTTGGTTTAGTCAACAATGGACATAGGGCAGTAATGGCAAGCCGTTTACATAGTGAGTTCCAAAACTTCAACCCAAAACCCACATATTTCTGACTAAATGGCAACAAGGCAATTTAACAAGAATACTATAGTCCAATATAGTTTATCTTCCATGATATTTAACATTTAACTATAAAAGTCTGTCTACATTCAGTGCTGCCTGTCCTGTTCATAGTGTGCCCTGTGCTGATGAATGGTAAAAAAAAGTCTAAGTTATATTGGTACACCTTCGACTTTTTCTAGGGTGCGTGTGCCCACAGACAGGGCCCTGAGTGCCGCCTCTGGCATCCGTGCCATAGGTTCACCACCACTGACATAGGGTGTTTGAAATCATGTGTTGTACAACATTATACGTGATTGATGTATCTGATGTTGCCTTTGTTTTTTTGCTGACTGATTTTTATTTTTTTCCTTTTAACACAGATTCCTTGCAACTGGGAACTCTTTTGCATCCCTGCATTTTGAGTTTCTTTAGGAACCTCGATGATTTCTCGGATTGTACGTCACACTTGTCAAGTCATCTGGCTGCAACTCCAAGAGACAGTGATGCCGCAGCCCAAGGCGGACGATTGGGTTCGGATTGCTGAGGGCTTTCAAATTTCAGCGCAGTTTCCAAACTGCATCGGGGCAATGGATGGCAAGCACATCCGTGTGAAGAAGCCTCCTCATTCAGGGTCCCGATTCTTCAATTATAAACAATATTTTTCGGTAGTCCTGATGGCTGTTGCTGACAGTAACTACCGGTTTATAATGGTTGATATCGGGGCCTATGGAAGCACTGCTGATGCTAGCATCTTTAGTGCTTCTAGAATGGGTGAGCGGCTTCGTGCCAACCAGCTTGCCCTGCCTGAGGCCAGAAGACTGCCCGGATCTGCTGGTCCGCCGGCTCCATTTGTCATCGTGGCGGATGAACGGTTTGCATTAACTCCCCATGTTATGCGGCCCTTTCCAAAGCGTGGTTTGGATGTCAGGAGGCGTATTTTCAACTACCGGTTGACTCGTGCCCGTCGGTATGTTGAGTGCGCTTTCGGGATACTCTCTAGCAAGTGGAGGGTGTTTTTGTCATCCATACAGATGAATCCGGAGAATGCTACCCTGGTGATTCAAGCTTGTGTTGTTCTACACAACTTCACCAGGATTCACGAGGCTTCCTCTTCTGTTGACATGGATGATCTTCCTACGTCATCAGAATTGGGTTTGGAAAGGACCCTGCATAGACGACCTGGGACTGCAGGCATTGCAGTTCGGGAACTCTATGCAGACTACTTTTACAGCCTAGAGGGGTCCTTGCCATGGCAGAGGGACACTATTCGTGGCAGTTTTTGAAATCTTCTGGCCTCTTTAGTTGTTTTTTATTGTGTAGATAGTTTAATAAAATTTACTGTGGTAGTTAAGTGTAGGGACTCGCAAGAGACTGAGGACCCTTGATGTGGGCTTGCGGGCTGAGGTTTGTGGATTCCAAACTTAAAAATCCATAATCTGATTAATAAATATTCTTATGTTGGCCAACTTTTTTCAACATTTTGTAGGATTTTTAAATATGCTTCCAAAAACCTTCTAATGCCTCTTTAAAATATAAATTTTGAAGCAATTATGTAGCCTAATAAAGTATGCGTACTTTAATTATTGTGCGTTTATCTGTTGTGAACAAAACTGGTAGAAGTGATCCAATGTGTTGTATAATAAAAAGAACATAATTTTTTATTTTTTATTTTTAAATTTTTACTGTAAACCAATAAACCATCTTTTGATAAATAAGTTTTTTTGGCAGATTAATCAAAATGCCCAAAAATGCTTCTGTTAAAATTAGAATAAAATAATAAATATTTACAAATCAAACAAGTCTCTCGTGAAAGAGCCATGGGCGTAAGAAGATTCAGGCCGAATTTGGGCGAGTTCTGGTGCACCAGCAGAAAACATGCCCACATTCATGGACTGGGCAAGGGGAGTGTTGTGTTCTTGGGACCCCTGGAAAGTTGGTCCGGCAGAAGGTGGACCATGGGTTCTATATGTCGCCTGTTGAAAGGTGGTAGGCTGCTGAGTTGAAGCCAACGTAAGTTTTTGCAGCAACTGGTTAACTTCGGAAAGTATGTCTCCCTGGTATGGGAGTGAATACATTTTAAAAACCAGTGCAACGGAGGCGATACAATGATGATGGTTTTGTGGGGGAACATGCCTCATAAGTGGCGCAAGCCCTCTTAACATTGTTTCTTCTTGTCCATCAGTCCTCCTCTGAGCTAGGAACTCGATGACTCGGGCATCTATCATTTCCCGAGTTACTAGCTCAGAGGCAGACTAACGGACATTCCTCCTTCTCCTGGGCTCCTGAGATGTTTGGGGCCTTTCGTGTTCCCCGCCGCCCGTTGCCATGGGTGGTTCTGTTGGCTCCACTGCTGTAGTTTCTTGTGGGCTTTACTCCGTTGAAAAATCGGCTGGCGTTTCTTCACCCACCAAATCGGAATCGTCTGTGTCCTCTAAATTGTCCACACTCCTGTAGATTTAAAAAAAAAATATATATATATTAATGTATTTGAAAATATCATAACCAACATACAACATCCTATTAAATCTGATATAAATTGATATGCCTACTATATATAAGGCCATGCAACATATATCCAAAAAGGAGTCCGAAACAAAAATTACCCAAATTTTAAAAAAAGGACACATGGCATAAATTAACCATTGATAAACTTTTGATTTGTACTGTGTGGCAATAGCCTTTGTTTTTTTTTTTTTTTTTATAAATTTGGGGTGCTGGTTGGTAGCCTGCTTAGAAACTTGCAGGTTACGAGCTAACCAACTGCAGATATTCTGTCCTTCTAGATGTGACCTACTCAAACAATGTGCCTCCATATTTTTGAAAAATGTGACTCCAAGCATCTCCTAATAGCTGGAAACACTCCAGACATGCTGGGAGTTGTAGTTTTAACGCAGCCTGAGTACGGTAGGATGGATATGCCTGACGTCATTTAATCTGCCTCCGCAAGAGCCGGGAGGAACTTATATTGTTTAAAAAACTAGAACAATGCTGGGAGAGCAACCCTGGTTTAAGTTACAAGTTGCTAATGAAATTGCCTTTTTTGGAGAATACATTTAAAAATAAGTTTTGCAATAATGTGAAAATTTGAATGGTGTGCCAAAAAGAAAACCCATATTTGAAAGAGTTAATCAGTACTGGAAAGATTTAAAAACTCTGTTATATGTAAAATAAAAAACATCTCTGGTACATCTCCAATTGAACTATAGAAATTTTAAAGGTGAAATTCAAAATTCGCACATAATGTCGCCATATTGCTCTGATATTGGCACATTATCTGATTAGTGTGTGTCCCAACGCTCCAACGTCCAAATATTTATGGTGGACAGAGCACGGAGTGCTGTTTCAGGAGGAACACATATTTTCCAGGGTCCATTCACCACCATGCACTAATCCCCGCCTCTACCATAGAAGTGAATGGGAGGGTGGCGCACTTGCACGACCCATGCCCACATTCATTTATATGGGTCAGACGCTATTAGTGGAACATGCACACAGCTATTTTAGGCATCCCCATAGAAAAGAATAGAGGGATTTTGCGCTCGAGCAATGTGGCCTCCTTCTCTTTCATGGCTATGGTTGAAATATAGGTGCAACTCCCAGCGGATAGACGTGGACCTGAAAGACAATGGCTGCATATCCTATCAATATGGTCCCATTTGATGAGATGAGTAAAATCCTTGGGAAAACTTCTTCAAATTAACTTCCTACAATGTGTATGCATCATTTTGAAATTTGGCTCAAAAAAGGAGTTTCAACAAAGGTGAGTTGAGTTTTCAGACATAATTTGCAGATAAATAATAGTAAAAGTCCAGCTCACCTGCATCAACAATTTCAAGAGCGCACGGATGGGAAGAGACCCAAGCATATGAACTTTAAAAGGAAAAGAAATCCAGCACCTCGTTGTTCTTGTTTGACAGTGTTTTATTCCACAAACCAAATATACAGCGGTAAAAGAATCCTCAAAATGCAAGCCCCAATGCGGTCTACGCGTTTCGAACCAGATGGTTCTTAATCATGACCTGATAATTTGCAGATACATTGGTAGATCATGGCATCCTGTCTAAAAGCACCACGAACAAGTCAGAAATACTCCAGCAACATCATATATAGCATAACACACTTTGAATAAAGGTCTAATATATATATATTCACATTGTGTGCAAAGACATATACCGTTAAATACATTTTTTGCAAAATAAAGACGACTTACGGTCTCATCTCCATCACAGGACGTAAAAAACTGAGCTGTTCGGTATAAATGTATGGCCTTTTTTTGGATGACCCATGACCCAAAAAATTTAAAATCCTAAGTGTTCCAAAAAATATAACAATAATAAGAAAAAAGAATACTGGACAGGACAGAGTGCAGTCGGGCAGTTGTGGGTGTAAGATAATGGTTGTCAATTACTGGAAGGCGGAATTTATTTGAAGATTGACTTTAAAAAATTGTATTTTCTGATATTGGAAGTAGACAGATGTTTAGTGATCTATTCCAACATGGCACATGTGTCCAAACTTCAAAAAAAAAATACAGGCACAGTATACATTACAACGATGGCCAGTAGGTAAGGTCAGAACAGACATTAAAACATGGTGTGGCGTTGAAAAAAGGTCATGGAATTTGCAAAAAACATAGACACAGTGGCATACAGAGAAATGACTGGCCACAATCACAAATGTTAAAAGGAGGCCCCCATACCACAGTAATTTGTTTAAAACACCTTCCTTTCAAGCCTCCTCCAGTCCTGTGGCTAGTAATGAGCACTCTATTATCTCAGGCCGCAGTTTCTACATGTTTACACACTGTCTATACTGTTACTGTATATATTAATGTGCTTAAACTGTTGAGGGGTCCCTGACAAAGTATTTAAATCCTCCTCCTCCCGGATAGGCCACTTCAGGGTGATGGTCAAAATGTAGCTGCTTCACCTGCTTCCCCTATAGCTAGGCCCCTACATGTACATACCGCTAGAGCAGGGATGCTCAATGTGCGTCCCTTCAGCTGTCAAACTGACAACTCCCAGCAGGCCTACAGCTACAGCAGGGCATGGTGGGAGATGTTGTTTAACAAAAGCTGGAGGGCCACATGTTGAGCATCCCTGCAATACACAATTAAGCCTTGCCTCAAAAGGAACATGATTCTGAAGTCTCTGAAGTACTTTACTATATCATAAGGGACAACACAACAATCAAACCACAAAACGACATTGCTTGCACGTACCTAGTTCTGCATGACATCGGTGATCCGCTTTATCCCATTCTCGTGGCTTTAAGCAACGGGCCACTTTCTCCCCCGAAATTTCCTTCCGCACACGGTCCTGATACGCAGGGAACCGTGTGTCCCATAGCTCAGGCCTTTCATGGACCATAGTAATAAGTTTGTCCACATTCCATTTGGGCATTCTTAGTTGTCACAGTGGACTTTCCAAAATATGACAAGGAAAATATGTCTGTGCCAAATCACCTCACAAACAAGGTTTGCCAATCGTGTAGTTTGAACTTCCTTGGAGACAGGTTTCCAGGCAACCGATCCGCAAAAAAAACGGACGCGGATGACCAACGGAAGGTTTAAAATGTGCCTCCGCGATTTTCGCGGACCCATTGACTTGAAAGGGTCCGTGAACCGTTATCCGTGAAAAAAATAGGACAGATCATATTTTTTTCACGGACTGAAACCACGGATCACGGTCGCGGATAACAAACTGTGCATTTTTCTAGTTTTCCACGGACCCATTGGAAGTCAATGGGTCAGCACAAAAACACGGAAAATGGAACAACGGCCACGGGTGCACACAACAGTCGTGTGCATGAGGCCTAAGGACGAGAGAACCACGCTGCTGTATAAGTGCTTTTGTGATTTAAAATTTGATCATTTTCAGTTTTACCTGCTAATAACTCTCACAAATGCATGCTACTTTCCTATTCAGCAGCTATCCTCTCACAGCGTTTCCATGTGCAGTCCGTCTTCTCAGTATTATAACAAGAGACGGAAGAGCTCTTGTAGGAAAAGCTCAGCCCTAACAGCCTGGAGTTGGGCTGAGGCAGAAAGTAGAGGGGGGAGGGCTGCTTTAGATGGTGATATCTTCTCAATCGTAGCAGCTATAAATATGCAACTGGTCTTGAAAGCTGACAGTCCAGGCTTTCATACAAGCCCAGAATGACAGCTCTATTCCAAGCAACAGAGGAGAAATCACTGTTATAAATAAAGTCAGGAATAAGCGCGGGTAAAATCTGCTTTTACATTCAGCTTCATTCACAGCATCCTGATTTCTATCATTGATATCTTCCCCTGTACGGAACAGATTTATGTCATTCTGGTATTGTCTGAAAGCTTGGAATGTCAGCTTTCAGACAATACCAATACAATACCATATTTCTAGCTGGTACCAAACTACAGATATAAGCAGCTAAAGTAGTCCTACCCCCCTCCCTGTCAGTCTGGAAGAGAATGAGGGACAACTGGCTATTAAGAGGTTAAAAGAAATGCTTACTGATTTAATGTAATTGCGGGGCTTGTCTCTGGTTAGCTGTATGTGAGGATACACATTGCTCTGGGTACTGTGGGAAGTTATCTGCATTCTGATTGGTCCTGCTAGTTTATGTGAGGAGAGCGAGGGCTTATTGGAAGTGAGGGAAATACAGGATGGCCTCAAGGAAGGGCAAAGATCACAGGAAGAGCAGCAGAGGCCATCTTAGGAAATTGCTGATATAGAGGGCCAGAGAAATATGGTTGCTAAGGACTGAATACAGACATCAGAAATGTAAAATTAGCTGAAAAATTCAGCTTTATGAATATCTTCCCTTCAGCATTACACATGTTAGGAATTTCATGTTTGGCAGTGAAATGGCAGTTACAGTTTAAATTAGACAATATATTTTCCCAGTCATCTACTTGTATCATTGGACAATCAGTTCCCCATGCTGTTTGTCCAGGGGAGCGTATATTATTTTTTTGTAAATTCTTTATTTTTCCAAGTTTTCATATAAAGGTAACAATGCTACATGACATATCATGACACATATACCTCCAGTCATTTTTATACATTGTAATCCACAAATAGCAAAATCGGCATCACATATGAAGGCACAAGTGTTGGCTTATAGTCTATTCCTGAGGATATGAAACATTATCGGTATAATACATTTAAGCCAGCACAGGTATGATGTTGACGCATAAAAATTGAGGTAGAACGAGAGATAGAATCTCATTTTACTGTGGATGTCTCTTAGAGGAATACCAAAGGGTACATGTATCATGAAGCAAACATAAAAGAAGTCTTAGAATAAAGAATAATAAAGAAGAACATTAACAAGAAAATGGGTCGGAATATAACTACTGAGACCTTCCTAATTATAAGTTATTAATACATCTGTATTCTTCTGGAAGGATATGTTAGAGGAAAAGTTACGGGTAAATATTATTTTACTAGTATGCGCCAAGTGAGTCTACAAACAGACGCAACATAAAATATCTTGGGCCTTGTATAGGTGCCTTAGTAGAGTTAAGGAGGTAAGTAAGGGTGAGAGAGCAAGCTACAGGTATAGGTATGTGGAGCAAAAACTCACCTGTGAGTCATTATAATTTAATACACTTTAGGTATTTGTTTCTTCCTTATAAAAATCTAGCCATGGCTGCCATGTTGATAGAAAAGATTTCCTGCATCCTCTGTCCCAACCTACCAGTTCTTCCATTAAGCAGATTTGGTGGACCCTGTCTATCCATTCCCTCCAGGTGGGGGGTTCCGTATCCCTCCATCTGGTAGGTATAACATATTTTGCAGCTGCAATTAGGTGTGTTATTAAGCAATTGGTTTTGGGCCTAAAATCCTTCTGCGGTTTCCAGAGCAGAACTAACTCTGGTGTAAGAGAGAAGGACTTTTTACTAATTTTCTTGATCGTGTCTTCAACGCTTTTCCAAAACCCTTTAATTTTATCACAAAGCCACCAAATGTGTGACATAGTTCCTGATTTCGCCATACACCTCCAGCATTCATCCGTGGGTATAAGTCTTATGCAATGAAGAAAGCTAGGGGTTCTATACCACCTTGAAATAATCTTGTATGAATTTTCTTGTAAACGGACACATTTGGAAAACCCGTGTGAATGTCTAAGAATAAATTCAACATCCTTATCAGTCAGGGATATTTCAAGCTCTTTTTCCCACAAACGGAGAAAGTAAGGTCGAGTATGAGAGATATCTAAGGTTAATTTAGAGTATAGTTTAGACAACATCTTGGTCTGGGGGGAGGATATCAAAGTGTAGTTTTCTACCCAGGTTGGGTCAGGAGGAGTTGCATGGAGTTTCTTAAATTTCTTACACGTGAGAGAGATGTCCATGTCAACAAGGTCTGATCTAATGTGCGTGGGAATGTGCCCTAAAGTATTCTGAAGGAATTCAGATATGTCTGTGGCTTTACTTAGTTCAGAAATTTTAATATTGGAAAGGCTATTTCAAGCTTTGTGATTTCCACCCATTTTAGGATTAAGAAAAGCCGGCAGAGCCGATAAAGGGGCTAATGGGGATAGTAAGTTAGCCGAGAGATTTAAGTCAACCGACCTTGCACAGTATTGTAACATACAGCGAGTGATATCACTAAGTATCTTACTTTTGCTAAATGTACGGGCTTTAACCCATAGAAGATGTATATTTTCTTCTCCCAATAAAGCCTTTTCTAGGTCTGCATATAAAGCAATGTTATTAAATCTATTTAGGTCCATCCACCTTTCCAGCTGGATGGCATGTAGATAGGTTTTAACATCAGGCAGTGATAAACCTCCATTTGTTCTTTTCCTTATGATAAGGGAATAGGCCAACCGTGATTTTTTGTTTTGCCAAAGGTATGTGGTGAATAGGCTACGAAGGTCTGAGAGAAACTTGTTTGAAAGCGGGATAGGGAGACATCTTAAATAGAGTTGAGCGAACACCTGGATGTTCGGGTTCGACGAGTTCGGCCGAACTTTCGAAAAATGTTCGGGTTCGGGATCCGAACTCGACCCGAACTTCATCCCGAACCCGAACCCCATAGAAGTCAATGGAGACCCGAACTTTTGGGCACTAAAAAGGCTGTAAAACACACCCGGAAAGGGCTAGAGGGCTGCAAAAGGCAGCAAAATGTAGTTAAATCCCCTGCAAACAAATGTAGATAGGGAAATGATGAGTTAACATAAAATAAATAAAAATTAAACAATATTAATTGGAGTGAGGTCCCATAGCACAGAATCAGGCTTCAAGTCACCCACCAATGGAGAAGGTCACTTACTATTATTTTGACCACAGCACCCAGACAAAGGAGAGAGGTCCCACAGCAGAGAACCAGGCATCATATCACCCACCACAGGAGTAGGCCACCATTTAGTTACTTTGACCCCTACACCCAGACGGAGGAGAGAGGTTACACAGCAGAGAATCAGGCATTTAGATCACCCACCACAGGAGTAGGCCACCATTGAATCAGACCCCGGCAACCATGTCAGATGGCACAAGCATAAGCTTTATATCAATCAGCACAGGAGAAGGCGACTTTGACAGACTTTGACCCCTACACCCGGACGGAGGAGAGAGGTTTCAAAGTAGAGAATCAGGCATTTAGATCACCCACCACAGGAGTAGGCCCCAATTTAATGGGACCCCGGCAACCATGTCAGATGGCACAACCATCAGCTTCATATCAATCAGCACAGGAGAAGGCGACTTTGAAAGACTTTGACCCCTACACCCAGACGGAGGAGAGAGGTTTCACAGCAGAGAATCAGGCATTTAGATCACCCACCACAGGAGTAGGCCCCCATTGAATCAGACCCTGGCAACCATGTCAGATGGCACAACCATCAGCTTTATATCAATCAGCACAGGAGAAGGCGACTTTGAAAGACTTTGACCCCTACACCCAGATGGAGGAGAGAGGTTTCACAGCAGAGAATCAGGCATCATATCAACCACCACAGGAGAAGCCACCATTTAGTTACTTTGACCCCTGCACCCAGGAAGAGGAGAGAGGCACCACAGCACATATTCTGGCATCATATCAGCCACCACAGGAGAAGCCACCATTGAGTTACTTTGACCCCCGCACCCAGGAAGAGGAGAGAGGCACCACAGCACATATTCTGGCATCATATCAGCCACCACAGGAGAAGCCACCATTGAGTTACTTTGACCCCGCACCCAGGAAGAGGAGAGAGGCACCACAGCACATATTCTGGCATCATATCAGCCACCACAGGAGAAGCCACCATTGAGTTACTTTGACCCCTGCACCCAGGAAGAGGAGAGAGGCCCCACAGCACATATTCTGGCATCATATCAGCCACCACAGGAGAAGCCACCATTTAGTTACTTTGACCCCTTCACCCAAACAGAGGAGAGAGGTTCCACATCAGAGAATCAGGCATCATATCAACCACCACAGGAGTAGGCCACAATTTAATGGGACCCCGGCAACCATGTCAGATGGCACAACCATCAGCTTCATATCAATCAGCACAGGAGAAGGCGACTTTGAAAGACTTTGACCCCTACACCCAGACGGAGGAGAGAGGTTTCACAGCAGAGAATCAGGCATTTAGATCACCCACCACAGGAGTAGGCCCCCATTGAATCAGACCCTGGCAACCATGTCAGATGGCACAACCATCAGCTTTATATCAATCAGCACAGGAGAAGCCACCATTGAGTTACTTTGACCCCTGCACCCAGGAAGAGGAGAGAGGCCCCACAGCACATATTCTGGCATCATATCAGCCACCACAGGAGAAGCCACCATTGAGTTACTTTGACCCCCGCACCCAGGAAGAGGAGAGAGGCACCACAGCACATATTCTGGCATCATATCAGCCACCACAGGAGAAGCCACCATTGAGTTACTTTGACCCCTGCACCCAGGAAGAGGAGAGAGGCCCCACAGCACATATTCTGGCATCATACTAACCACCACAGGAGAAGCCACCATTGAGTTACTTTGACCCCTGCACCCAGGTAGAGGAGAGAGGCCCCACAGCACATATTCTGGCATCATATCAGCCACCACAGGAGAAGCCACCATTGAGTTACTTTGACCCCCGCACCCAGGAAGAGGAGAGAGGCACCACAGCACATATTCTGGCATCATATCAGCCACCACAGGAGAAGCCACCATTGAGTTACTTTGACCCCTGCACCCAGGAAGAGGAGAGAGGCCCCACAGCACATATTCTGGCATCATACTAACCACCACAGGAGAAGCCACCATTGAGTTACTTTGACCCCTGCACCCAGGAAGAGGAGAGAGGCCCCACAGCACATATTCTGGCATCATATCAGCCACCACAGGAGAAGCCACCATTGAGTTACTTTGACCCCCGCACCCAGGAAGAGGAGAGAGGCACCACAGCACATATTCTGGCATCATATCAGCCACCACAGGAGAAGCCACCATTGAGTTACTTTGACCCCCGCACCCAGGAAGAGGAGAGAGGCACCACAGCACATATTCAGGCATCATATCACACACCACAGGAGAAGGCCTCTTTCAGTGATTTAGGCCTTTGGACCCAGACAGAGGAGAGAGGCACCACAGCACATATTCTGGCATCATATCAGCCACCACAGGAGAAGCCACCATTGAGTTACTTTGACCCCTGCACCCAGGAAGAGGAGAGAGGCCCCACAGCACATATTCTGGCATCATATCAGCCACCACAGGAGAAGCCACCATTTAGTTACTTTGACCCCTGCACCCAGGAAGAGGAGAGAGGCACCACAGCACATATTCTGGCATCATATCAGCCACCACAGGAGAAGCCACCATTTAGTTACTTTGACCCCTTCACCCAAACAGAGGAGAGAGGTTCCACATCAGAGAATCAGGCATCATATCAACCACCACAGGAGTAGGCCACAATTTAATGGGACCCCGGCAACCATGTCAGATGGCACAACCATCAGCTTCATATCAATCAGCACAGGAGAAGGCGACTTTGAAAGACTTTGACCCCTACACCCAGACGGAGGAGAGAGGTTTCACAGCAGAGAATCAGGCATTTAGATCACCCACCACAGGAGTAGGCCCCCATTGAATCAGACCCTGGCAACCATGTCAGATGGCACAACCATCAGCTTTATATCAATCAGCACAGGAGAAGCCACCATTGAGTTACTTTGACCCCTGCACCCAGGAAGAGGAGAGAGGCCCCACAGCACATATTCTGGCATCATATCAGCCACCACAGGAGAAGCCACCATTGAGTTTCTTTGACCCCCGCACCCAGGAAGAGGAGAGAGGCACCACAGCACATATTCTGGCATCATATCAGCCACCACAGGAGAAGCCACCATTGAGTTACTTTGACCCCTGCACCCAGGAAGAGGAGAGAGGCCCCACAGCACATATTCTGGCATCATACTAACCACCACAGGAGAAGCCACCATTGAGTTACTTTGACCCCTGCACCCAGGAAGAGGAGAGAGGCCCCACAGCACATATTCTGGCATCATATCAGCCACCACAGGAGAAGCCACCATTGAGTTACTTTGACCCCCGCACCCAGGAAGAGGAGAGAGGCACCACAGCACATATTCTGGCATCATATCAGCCACCACAGGAGAAGCCACCATTGAGTTACTTTGACCCCTGCACCCAGGAAGAGGAGAGAGGCCCCACAGCACATATTCTGGCATCATACTAACCACCACAGGAGAAGCCACCATTGAGTTACTTTGACCCCTGCACCCAGGAAGAGGAGAGAGGCCCCACAGCACATATTCTGGCATCATATCAGCCACCACAGGAGAAGCCACCATTGAGTTACTTTGACCCCCGCACCCAGGAAGAGGAGAGAGGCACCACAGCACATATTCTGGCATCATATCAGCCACCACAGGAGAAGCCACCATTTAGTTACTTTGACCCCTTCACCCAAACAGAGGAGAGAGGTTCCACATCAGAGAATCAGGCATCATATCAACCACCACAGGAGTAGGCCACAATTTAATGGGACCCCGGCAACCATGTCAGATGGCACAACCATCAGCTTCATATCAATCAGCACAGGAGAAGGCGACTTTGAAAGACTTTGACCCCTACACCCAGACGGAGGAGAGAGGTTTCACAGCAGAGAATCAGGCATTTAGATCACCCACCACAGGAGTAGGCCCCCATTGAATCAGACCCTGGCAACCATGTCAGATGGCACAACCATCAGCTTTATATCAATCAGCACAGGAGAAGCCACCATTGAGTTACTTTGACCCCTGCACCCAGGAAGAGGAGAGAGGCCCCACAGCACATATTCTGGCATCATATCAGCCACCACAGGAGAAGCCACCATTGAGTTACTTTGACCCCCGCACCCAGGAAGAGGAGAGAGGCACCACAGCACATATTCAGGCATCATATCACACACCACAGGAGAAGCCACCATTGAGTTACTTTGACCCCTGCACCCAGGAAGAGGAGAGAGGCCCCACAGCACATATTCTGGCATCATACTAACCACCACAGGAGAAGCCACCATTGAGTTACTTTGACCCCTGCACCCAGGAAGAGGAGAGAGGCCCCACAGCACATATTCTGGCATCATATCAGCCACCACAGGAGAAGCCACCATTTAGTTACTTTGACCCCTGCACCCAGGAAGAGGAGAGAGGCACCACAGCACATATTCTGGCATCATATCAGCCACCACAGGAGAAGCCACCATTTAGTTACTTTGACCCCTTCACCCAAACAGAGGAGAGAGGTTCCACATCAGAGAATCAGGCATCATATCAACCACCACAGGAGTAGGCCACAATTTAGTTTATTTGACCCCTGCACCCAGGAAGAGGAGAGAGGCCCCACAGCACATATTCTGGCATCATATCACACACCACAGGAGAAGGCCTCTTTCAGTGATTTAGGCCTTTGGACCCAGACAGAGGAGAGAGGTCAGAGATTAGCTTCATATCCCCCAGCACAGCAGAAGACCGCTTTATTTGACTTAGGCCTCAGCACCCAGACAGAAGACAGAGGTAGCATGGCAGAGGTTATGGCTTCATGTCACCCGTTAGTTTAACCGGCCACTTTCATCTGGTTAGGCCCCGGCGCCCAGACAGAGAAGAGTTTCATTCAACTGTGGGTTTCATAAAATTTGTATCAAATAAAGAAGTGGCCCGTAGCACAACAAGACATGTTTTAGGCAGTTAATAAGGACTACTCTGCACAAGGGAGGGACAGGTCCTGTGGGATCCATGCCTGGTTCATCTTTATGAAGGTCAGCTTGTCCACGTTGGCTGTGGACAGGCGGCTGTGCTTGTCAGTAATGACGCCCCCTGCCGTGCTGAATACGCGTTCAGATAAAACGCTGGCCGCCGGGCAGGAAAGCACCTCCAAGGCATAACATGCTAACTCTGGCCACGTGGACAATTTCGAAACCCAGTAGTTGAATGGGGCCGAACCATCCGTCAGGATGTGGAGGGGTGTGCAGACATACTGTTCAACCATGTTAGTGAAATGCTGCCTCCTGCTAACACGTTCCGTATCAGGTGTCGGTGCAGATAGCTGTGGCGTGGAGACAAAACTTTTCCACATTTCTGCCATGCTAACCCTGCCCTCAGATGAGCTGGCCGTGACACAGCTGCGTTGGCGACCTCTTGCCACTCCTCTGCCTTCACCTTCCACCTGTTCCCCTGTGACATGTGGGAATGCTCTCAAGAGCGCCTCTATCAGCGTGCGCTTGTACTCGCGCATCTTACGGTCGCGCTCCAGTTCAGGAATTAAAGTGGGCACATTGTCTTTATACCGGGGATCCAGCAGGGTGGCCACCCAGTAGTCTGCACACGTTAAAACGTGGGCAACTCTGCTGTCGTTGCGCAGGCATTGGAGCATATATTCGCTCATGTGGGCCAGGCTACCCATGGGTAAGGACAAGCTGTCCTCTGTGGGAGGCGTATCGTCATCGTCCACCGTATCCCCCCAGCCACGCACCAGTGATGGGCCTGGGCTGCCACCCCGCTGTGAACTTGCGTCATCCTCGTCCCCCTCCACCTCCTCCTCCTCATCCTCCACTTCCTCCAGTACAGTGCCTTGGCTGGCGACTTGTGAACCTGTCCTCTGCTGCTTAAACAAACCTCCCTCTGAGCCACTTCGAACAGACTGGCCCGAAAGTGTAAGAAACGAGCCCTCATCCTCCTCCTCCTCCTCCACCTGGGCCACCTCCTCTAACATCATTGCCCTAAGTGTTTTCTCAAGGAGACATAGAAGTGGTATTGTAACGCTGATAACAGTGTCATCGCCACTGGCCATGTTGGTGGAGTACTCGAAACAGCGCAGCAGGGCACACAGGTCTCGCATGGAGGCCCAATCATTGGTGGTGAAGTGGTGCTGTTCGGCAGTACGACTGACGCGAGCGTGCTGCAGCTGAAACTCCACTATGGCCTGCTGCTGCTCGCACAGTCTCTCCAGCATGTGCAAGGTGGAGTTCCACCGGGTGGGCACGTCGCATATGAGGCGGGAAGGCCGAAGTTCCGCTGTAGCGCAGACAGGCGAGCAGCGGCAGGATGTGAACGGCGGAAGCGCGCACAGACGGCCCGCACTTTATGCAGCAGCTCTGACATGTTGGGGTAGTGGTGAATGAACCTCTGCACCACCAAGTTCAGCACATGCGCCAGGCAAGGGATGTGCGTCAAACCGGCTAGTCCCAGAGCTGCCACGAGATTTCGCCCATTATCGCATACCACCAGGCCTGGCTTGAGGCCCACCGGCAGAAACCACTCGTCGGTCTGTTGTTCAATACCCCGCCACAACTCCTTTGCGCTGTGGGGCCTGTCCCCCAAACATATGAGTTTCAGAATGGCCTGCTGACGTTTACCCCGGGCTGTGCTGAAGTTGGTGGTGAAGGTGTGTGGCTGACCGGATGAGCTGGTGGAAGCAGTGGAGGAGGAAGCCGAGTAGGAGGAGGAGGCTACAGGAGGCAGAGAATGATGCCCTGCGATCCTAGGGGGCGGAAGGACGTGCGCCAAGGAACTGTCCGCCGGGGGCCCAGCCGCCACTACATTCATCCAGTGTGCAGTTAGTGAGATATAGCGTCCCTGGCCGTGCTTACTGGTCCACGTATCTGTGGTTAGGTGGACCTTGCCACAAATGGCGTTGCGCAGTGCACACTTGATTTTATCGGACACTTGCATGTGCAGGGAAGGCACGGCTGTCTTGGAGAAGTAGTGGCGGCTGGGAACCACATACTGTGGGAAACCCAGGGCCATCAGCTGTTTGAAGCTGTCTGTGTCCACCAGCCGGAATGACAGCATTTCAAAGGCCAGCAGTTTAGAAATGCTGGCGTTCAGGCCAAGGGCTCGAGGGTGACTCGGGGGGAATTTGCGCTTCCTCTCTAAGGTTTGAGATATTGAGAGCTGAACGTTGCTGTGTGATATAGTGGAGACGCTAGTTGACGGTGGCGGTGGTGGTGGTGTCGGTGGCACATCCTCTGTTTGCTGCTCGGCAGGTGGCAACATTCCTCTCGAGGCGGAAGCCGAGGCAGCAGCGGTAGAGGGAGCAGGGGGAGCCTCAGCGAGTGCCTGGTTTTTAAGGTGTGTACCCCACTGCAGTTCATGCTTTGCATGTAGATGCCTGGTCATGCAGGTTGTGCTGAGGTTCAGAACGTTAATGCCTCGCCTCAGGCTCTGATGGCAGAGCGTGCAAGTCACTCGGGTCTTGTCGGTAGGACATTGTTTAAAGAAGTGCCATGCCAGGGAACTCTTTGAAGCTGCCTTTGTGGGGCTGGGTCCCTGTTGGCGATGTCCAGTAGCAGGCGAACTCTGGGGGCGGCGGCTCGTCTGCTTTGGCCCCCTGCTCCCTCTTTGGCTTCGCTGTTGTCTCGGTCTCACCACTACCTCTTCCTCTGAACTGTGAAAGTCATCGCCACGACCTTCAGTCCATGTGGGGTCTAAGACCTCATCGTCCTCTGCATCGTCTTCCACCCAGTCTCCCTCCCTGACCTCCTCCTGTTCAGTCTGCACACTGCAAAAAGACGCGGCAGTGGGCACCTGTGTTTCGTCATCATCAGAGAGTCGGTGACTCTGCTGTGGTGGTATTCCCATGTCCTCTTCATCTGGAGACATAAGTGGTTGTGCGTCAGTGCATGGTATGTCTTCCTCCACTGGGGAAGGGCTAGGTGGACGCCCCTGGGAAACCCTGGAAGCAGAGTCTTCAAACAGAAGAAGAGACTGCTGCATAACTTGTGGCTCAGACCGTTTCCCTGATATGCTTGGGGGTGATGTGACAGACTGATGGGCTTGGTTTTCAGGTGCCACCTGTGCGCTTTCCGCAGAAGACTGGGTAGAAGACCATGTGGTGAACGTGCTGGAAGCACTGTCGGCCACCCAATCGATTAATGCCTGTACCTGCTCAGGCCTTACCATCCTAAGAGCGGCATTGGGCCCCACGAGATATTGCGGTACATTCTGCCGGCTAGTTGAGGGAGTTCGTTCCCTACTGTGTGCGCCTGGGGCCGAACGGCCACGTCCTCTACCAGCAACAGAGGCTCCACGGACACCACCACGACCGCGTCCTCGTCCCTTAATAGTATTTTTCTTCATTGTTGCGATTCAACTCGCACCACAATGAAATATATTATTTTTTATAAGCAAAATCCCCTCACTGGAATACTTTCAGTCTTTTGACTGTATGGATTACAGATGGAATGACTGTTATATGTGAGTACCGCTTTCTTTGACAGATTCTAATATGGGTACATATATGTTTTCCCAACCCCAGCACATTAGTTTGCTAATTCCAGATGTATGAAACGCAGGCCTAACTGTATCTAGTATATTGAACGCCAGATAAACTAACTTGGCCTTTTTTAAATAAAAAAAAAATTCCCTCACTGGAATACTTTCAGTCTTTTGACTGTATGGATTACAGATGGAATGACTGTTATATGTGAGTACCGCTTTCTTTGACAGATTCTAGTATGGGTACATATATGTTTTCCCAACCCCAGCACATTAGTTTGCTAATTCCAGATGTATGAAACGCAGGCCTAACTGTATCTAGTATATTGAACGCCAGATAAACTAACTTGGCCTTTTTTAAATAAAAAAAATCCCCTCACTGGAATACTTTCAGTCTTTTGACTGTATGGATTACAGATGGAATGACTGTTATATGTGAGTACCGCTTTCTTTGACAGATTCTAGTATGGGTACATATATGTTTTCCCAACCCCAGCACATTAGTTTGCTAATTCCAGATGTATGAAACGCAGGCCTAACTGTATCTAGTATATTGAACGCCAGATAAACTAACTTGGCCTTTTTTAAATAAAAAAAATCCCCTCACTGGAATACTTTCAGTCTTTTGACTGTATGGATTACAGATGGAATGACTGTTATATGTGAGTACCGCTTTCTTTGACAGATTCTAGTATGGGTACATATATGTTTTCCCAACCCCAGCACATTAGTTTGCTAATTCCAGATGTATGAAACGCAGGCCTAACTGTATCTAGTATATTGAACGCCAGATAAATTAACTTGGCCTTTTTTAAATAAAAAAAATCCCCTCACTGGAATACTTTCAGTCTTTTGACTGTATGGATTACAGATGGAATGACTGTTATATGTGAGTACCGCTTTCTTTGACAGATTCTAGTATGGGTACATATATGTTTTCCCAACCCCAGCACATTAGTTTTCTAATTCCAGATGTATGAAACGCAGGCCTAACTGTATCTAGTATATTGAACGCCAGATAAACTAACTTGGCCTTTTTTAAATAAAAAAAATCCCCTCACTGGAATACTTTCAGTCTTTTGACTGTATGGATTACAGATGGAATGACTGTTATATGTGAGTACCGCTTTCTTTGACAGATTCTAGTATGGGTACATATATGTTTTCCCAACCCCAGCACATTAGTTTGCTAATTCCAGATGTATGAAACGCAGGCCTAACTGTATCTAGTATATTGAACGCCAGATAAACTAACTTGGCCTTTTTTAAATAAAAAAAATCCCCTCACTGGAATACTTTCAGTCTTTTGACTGTATGGATTACAGATGGAATGACTGTTATATGTGAGTACCGCTTTCTTTGACAGATTCTAGTATGGGTACATATATGTTTTCCCAACCCCAGCACATTAGTTTGCTAATTCCAGATGTATGAAACGCAGGCCTAACTGTATCTAGTATATTGAACGCCAGATAAACTAACTTGGCCTTTTTTAAATAAAAAAAATCCCCTCACTGGAATACTTTCAGTCTTTTGACTGTATGGATTACAGATGGAATGACTGTTATATGTGAGTACCGCTTTCTTTGACAGATTCTAGTATGGGTACATATATGTTTTCCCAACCCCAGCACATTAGTTTTCTAATTCCAGATGTATGAAACGCAGGCCTAACTGTATCTAGTATATTGAACGCCAGATAAACTAACTTGGCCTTTTTTAAATAAAAAAAATCCCCTCACTGGAATACTTTCAGTCTTTTGACTGTATGGATTACAGATGGAATGACTGTTATATGTGAGTACCGCTTTCTTTGACAGATTCTAGTATGGGTACATATATGTTTTCCCAACCCCAGCACATTAGTTTGCTAATTCCAGATGTATGAAACGCAGGCCTAACTGTATCTAGTATATTGAACGCCAGATAAACTAACTTGGCCTTTTTTAAATAAAAAAAATCCCCTCACTGGAATACTTTCAGTCTTTTGACTGTATGGATTACAGATGGAATGACTGTTATATGTGAGTACCGCTTTCTTTGACAGATTCTAGTATGGGTACATATATGTTTTCCCAACCCCAGCACATTAGTTTTCTAATTCCAGATGTATGAAACGCAGGCCTAACTGTATCTAGTATATTGAACGCCAGATAAACTAACTTGGCCTTTTTTAAATAAAAAAAATCCCCTCACTGGAATACTTTCAGTCTTTTGACTGTATGGATTACAGATGGAATGACTGTTATATGTGAGTACCGCTTTCTTTGACAGACTCTAGTATGGGTACATATATGTTTTCCCAACCCCAGCACATTAGTTTGCTAATTCCAGATGTATGAAACGCAGGCCTAACTGTATCTAGTATATTGAACGCCAGATAAACTAACTTGGCCTTTTTTAAATAAAAAAAAAATTCCCTCACTGGAATACTTTATGGCTTTTCACTGTATGGATTACAGGTGGACTGGTATTAGTAGGGGTGACACAAGCACACCCAAGTCCCTGATGTAGGATTTCTATGGCACAGACCACTATTACAAGTGATTAATGGACGTTGGGAGAGATTGTGCTGCAGCACTAGTCCCAAGATGGCCGCCGCCTATCAGCCCAGTAACATGTGCCACAAAATGGTCTGCACAACCTTTAAAAAAAATAGCCTTGGACTGTGCTGCTAAATCGCTATTGGTCTGAATCCCAGGTGTAGATGTCTGACTTGTTTGGAGCTTTGGAATGCACACTGTGGCAGCTTCTGCTGCAGCACTACAAGTCGCAAAATGGCGGCCGGCGGTCAGCCCAGGTACACGTGGATGGAAAAATCACTCTGGCCACTCTAAAAATAGCCAATCCCTATCAAAAAAGCAGCTCAGCTGCAGTTGTTCAGATGAATCACAGGTGGAGGAGAGAAATTTGCTTCCAGTTATTCAATTATCCCTGCCTATTCTCGCCCTAGCATCAGCTGCGTCTATCCCTGTTCTATTCACATCGGGAGTGAGCACGTCCCGACGTGCGCACAAGCTTATAAAGAGGCTGAGTCACATGCTGCACTTGGCCAATCACAGCCTTGCCAATAGTAGGCATGGCTGCGATGGCATCTTAGGGCAAGTAGTATGATGCATGTTGATTGGCTGCTTTGCAGCCTTTCAAAATGCGCCAAAATACATGCCGAACGACGAACCCGAACCCGAACTTTTACGAAAAAGTTCGGGTTCGGGTCCGTGTCACGAACACCCCAAAATTCGGTACGGACCCGAACTATGCTCGAACTGTTCGCTCAACACTAATCTTAAAGTGTACAATATTTGAGGTAGTACATAAGTGGCTAATAAATTTTTCCTGCCAATCCAGGACAGGTAAGGAAGTTTGATTGAATTTAGGAAAGTTTTAACTTTAGAGAAAAGTGGAACATAATTAAGCCTAAAGAGGTTTTTGGGATTTGCTGGTAACATGATACCTAGGTGTTTGATAGCTTCCCTTGGCCACTGAAAGGAAGTATGAGATTTAATTTCTTCCATATGTTGAGTGTTGCCAGAAATGTTTAGTATCTCTGATTTATCATAGTTGACCTTAAAGTTCGAAATATCCCCATATTCCGTTAAAATCTTCAGGATTTCAGGAAAAGTTTCTTTGGGATTGGTTATAAATAATAACAGATCATCAGCAAAAGCTGCTAAAGAGTGGGTTTTCCCCTTGACATGTAAACCTCTGATAACCTCAGATGACCTGATTTTATGCAAGAGCAATTCTAGGGTTAATATAAATAAAGTCGGGGACAAAATATTAAATGGGGGAGACAGTACACCGTTAACTAAAACTCTAGCTGATGGGCCACAATATAATGAAAAAATTGCATCTATGAATTCAGGTGGGAAGCCAAAGTGTTGCAGAGCTCCCCCCATGAAAGCCCAGTTGACTCTGTCAAAGGCTTTTTCTGCGTCCGTTCCTAGAAGCACCAAAGGGATATTATGTTTTTTTTGCATAATAAATAGCATGTAGAGCTCTGCTAACATTATGCTTACCCTCTCTGCCCTTGACAAAGCCAACCTGTTCCTCATTTATTAATTTGGGGAGAAGCCCCGCGACACGACGGCTCAGTAGCTTAGCCCAAAGCTTAACATCCACGTTAAGAAGGGAAATTGGCCTATAGCTACTGCATTTGGTGGGGTCTTTCCCTTCTTTGGGGATTATTGAAATATGGGCCATAAGTGTTTGTGGGGGGAGTGAACCTCCTTTTAATAAAAAAATTGCACATATTTGTAAAATGCGGGGCAAGAGATGTTTGGAATTTCCTATAATATATAGCAGGGAGTCCATCTGGGCCTGGGCATTTCCCGGGGGGTACACTTGCCAATGTTTCAATAACTTCTTTTACTGTGATTGGCGCCAATAAAACATTTCTGTCGTTTTCGGTTAATTTTGTAACCTGAACTGATTTAAGGAATGAATCTATTTTTCCGGCTGCTTGGGTAGAGTCATCTTGTTTTAAATTATAAAGTTGTGAGTAGAAATTGGCAAATTCTTTGGCTATGGAAGGCGTATTGGAGATAATAAGCCCTTTATCAGTTTTTATGTTAGGTATGAATGCTTTTTCTCTCTGTCCCTTTATCATTTGTGTGAGGAGTTTAGATCCTTTGTTGCCATGAAGATATTGTTTGAACTTGGCTACTCTAAGGGCTTTGGCGGATTTTATATTTACAAGATCCCTTAGTTGGCTTCTAAGTTTGGTGATATCTACATGGTTAGCATCCGAGGGGGAAAGCTTGTTAATACTTTCAATAGCTGAGATTTGGGCAATTATAGAGTCTATTTTTGCAGTTCTTTGTTTGCGTACCCAAGCTCCTAAAGCTATAAGTTCGCCTCTGATGTAGGCTTTGTGTGATTCCCAAACTATAGCGTCACTCATAGATGGGGAGGTATTAATCTCAAAGAAAGCATTTAGTTTATTTTCTAGTTTAAGCCTATCTTGTTCATTTTCTAAAAGAGTTTCGTTTAGTCTCCATGACCACTCCCTGGGTGGAATACCTTTCAACTGCACCAGCAAAGAGACTGGGGCATGGTCTGAGACCAATATATCACCAATCGTTGCTTGCTTAATTCTCTCCAAAATATGATTGGATACAAATAAATAGTCTAAGCGATGATAGGTTCTGTGCACCGCCGAATGAAAGGTATAGTCTTTCCTGTCTGGGTGGACTATTCTCCAGGCATCTGAAATTTGGTGGGAAGCTAAGATTTTCTTCAGCTTGCCAATTTGTTTAGTCGTGAATTTAGGAACAGCTGAGGTAGAGTCCAGGGAGTGGTCTAGAGCTATGTCTAAATCTCCTCCAAGTATTAACAAACCTCCCCTGAAATCCTGTAGGGATTGTAATAATTTGGTGAGCCACGAGATCTGTTTAGTATTAGGGGCGTAGATATTAACTAGTGTGACTTTATTTTCATGCAGCATTCCCTTAAGAAATACATAGCGTCCACTAGGATCTATGTAGTGTGCTTGTTCCTTAAATGGAACATTAGTTCCGATTCCTATTGAGGCCCCTCTGGAAGCAGAGGAGTGTGTACTGTGATACCATTTTGTATATTTTTTAGTAAACAGACTAGGGACTCGGTTGTGTCTAAAGTGGGTTTCTTGTAGGAATAGGATATCTGCATTTTCTTTTTTGAGTACCTGGAAGATTTGACTCCTCTTTTGAGGTATATTCAGCCCCTTAACATTAAAAGAGACTACCTTTATAGAGCCCATAATGTTGAATGTAAAGTTAAATCTGAGTAGATATTACCCAACTGATCCAAAGGAGAGGTATATTTGACCCAAAAAAAGAACTTAAATACAAAGTAACTAATCAAAAAAGTTAACTGACGGTCCATCAGACCAACAAAACTGTATAGTAGGGTGATTCACTAGGAGTGAAGAACCCAACCACCCCTTATCTAGGGACGTGGTTTAGGTAAGAGAAAGAGAAATGGAAGGATGGAGAGGAAAGAGACGGGGTGAGGAAGAGGGAAAGGGTTAAAAGACAGGGGAGGGAGAGACTGTGTTTCACACAAAGCCTGTGTGTGGTCACACAGCGCAGTCAAAATGTAGACGTGCTGGCTGAGGACGACTCCAACTTTAGCTTCACCACGCAAATCAAGTATATCGTCCCCCCCAGCCAACACGTCTTCAGATATTCCCAACACAATATGTTCCAGATTATCTCACTTCTTCTATGGGATGAGTTACAGAAAATAGCTACAGGGTAGGAATTTTACTGAGGTTAATGCGATATAAAGATTAAGTGTTAAACACATTAAACACATTAAGACATCTAGATTAAGGGGAGATAGCATCCTTCAGCACTGTATGTGTAAGTTCGCAATATGTCTATCACTTAAATTACCCAGACAGAACCTGCACAATAGTTGGAGCTCATTCAAGGTCCATTACAGGGACTGCCCGGGGAATTGTGGACACATATACCGCCACAACATTGAAGAAACAGTATGCGTGATTCCAAAAATGCATAAAAACAACACTCATGCAAAAACGCATATCAATAAGCAGCCATCCTAAAAACGCATGTCAAAGGATTCGGAACGTGTCTCCTCATAACTGCTCATATTTCAGACTAAGCTAAGAAAGGATGATCAAACTAAACATATATGCACGTTTAGAAATAAAATGAAAAGTCCTCAACAAAAAAAAAAATTAAAAAAAATTCGGGTGTAAGTAGAAGCTCATATCAAACTTCCACTACAAAGGATAAGACAACTTTAAAGCTGGACTTCTTCTTCAAGTGTCCTTTAATTCGGTTTGGCGCTTCTTGGCGGCAGGTGATTTAAATTTTCTGACTATCTGCCAGTCTGCCTCTGATGGTAATGGTGGGATCTTTGTTCCTCCAGCGAGCGGCAGCCAAGAAGGAATATCCAGGGGTTCTATCTTCAGAATGTTCCATACCTTATTAAGGTCAGATGGATGACGTATGATGACTTGCTTGCCATTGATAGAAGTGTATAACCCGAAAGGAAAGAGCCATCTTAGCGGGTATTTTTTAGCTCTCAATAGGTCAGTCAATGGCTTTAGAGCTCGCCGTTTAGCTAATGTGCTGGCAGCTAGATCTTGGAAGATCTGTATCTTGGAGTTATCCAGGAGTATGTCGCCTTTCTCCCTGGCTGCGCTTAAAATGGCGGCGGTATCTAGATAGTTAAGCAGACCGCATATAATGTCCCGTGGTGGGGCTTCTGCTAGGGGCTTAAGCCTGAGGGCTCTGTGAGCTCTCTCTATTATCACCGCGGCAGCTCTGTCTGGGCCCAAGATAGAGGAAAAGATGTTACTGACCGTGGTAAGTATTGCCTCTGTTGAAATTTCTTCTGGGACACCTCGTATACGGATATTCTTCCTCCGACTTCTGTTCTCTTGATCTTCGAGGTGTAGGAAGGCAGAATTCAGTTGATCTTGCATTTCTTCTATGTTAGACTGCATGGCACCACTGTGTTTAGCGATCGCTATCTGTGTTTCTTCTAAGACTGCAACCCGCTGGCCAGTTTGTTTGATGTCGGCTTTAATAGCGGATAGTTCTTTCATAACTGGTTCAAAAGCTGAAGTCAGGGATTCTTTGAGGAAGGTCCTAGTAATTGGCATTAAGTCGCTTCCACAATGGGCTTCCGACATAGCGCAGGAGCCTTCATCATCCGAGTCTTCTGTATAGCTTTGTGCCGCAGCGGCATCCGGCGCCATCTTAGGTCTGCATGCCGGCGATGACAATTTATTTTTCAGATATTTGTCCATATCTGACTGTCCCCTACTGTGCTTAGGGGTTCCCTGTGATTCTCTGGTTTTGTCTTTTGACGGTTTCCCCATAGTTTAGGGTGAAGGGAATGCTGTATAAGGCTGTTAAGAGCGCTGTGGACCGGAGCACACGAATCAAGCGGCCATTCCCTGACGCGGCTAGCTCAGCCCCCCGGGGAGCGTATATTATTGAATAGTACTTTAACAAAAAATGTATAAAGTTGAGCAATCTGAACCTTGTGACCTAAATTCCACATTAATTCACTTAAAGGTGTAGAAGTGTCTACCTCTAGTAGAACTTTTTCTTTAACACTAGAAAGTGCTGACCGCAACTGAAGATATCTAAACCAAGATAGATTAGTTATATTCTCTTTCTGTGCTAACTCCAAAAACGAAAGTACATCTCCATTCCTCACCACCTGTGCAGCATATACAATATTATTTTTTAGCCAATACTGGTCCCCCACCAGTTCATATAACACCTGAAAATAGTAATTATGCCATAGAGGGGTACAACATAAAGATCCCTTTATTCCCAACCATCCTCTAATAGTACACCAGGACTTAGTAAACAATTTCACAGCCTCTCTATAATCCTGTTTTGGCTGATTTGCAAGGGGGTGAGGTGAAAGACTGATTGACATCGGCTGCAGGTGCCAACTCCGATCTTTCAGCAGGAGACTGGGTGGGAGACAATGTGAAGGAACTGAAGGCACTGCCAGCAACCCAATCTACTATCTCCTGTACTTGTTCTGGCCTCACCATTCGTAGAGCCGCATAGGCCCGACCAAATACCGCTGCAGGTTCTGTCGCCTACTCGCACCTAAGGAAGGGGTTTCACTTGTGCATGTAGCTGGCACAGATCAACCACGTCATCTCCCTGCAACAGGAGCTCCACCAGCAGCACCATGACCTGGGCCACGTCCCTTATTTGACGCTCACCTCATATTTCTCAAATTTAGTATATTGCCCTAAATGCGGTGTTTAATTAATAGCAGAATAGAACGACAGTATGTAAAGGTTATATCTCACACGTACAGATGCAGACTAGGCCGCAATAAAAAAAATTTGCCCAAAATGGGTGTTTGTTTAATAACTGAATAGAACCACAGTATGTAAAGGGTGTAGCTCACACAAACTAGGCCGCAATTAAAGATTTTTGACCAAAATGTATGTTTTTCAAATAACTGAATGTAACCACTGCACGTAAAGGGTGTATCTCATACGCCCCGATCCAGACTAGGCCGCAATCAAAACTTTTTAGCCAAAAATGGCTGTTATTCTAATTATTGAATAGAACAACAGTATCTAAAGTGTGTATCTAACAATGACATATGCAGCAAAGGCTGCAAAATGAAGTGTTTGGCTCATAATGGGTGTTTTTTTTTAATACCAGAATATGACAGCAGTATATGACCCTTGAATTTTACACGTTCGGATGTAGCAAGGGCTTTAAAATTGCATATTTTGCCCAAAAAGGGTGTTTTATTAATAGAAGAATATAACCACAGTATCTAAAGAGTGTATCTCACACCGACTGATCCAGACTAGTCCGCAATTAAATTTGTTTGCCCAAAATGCATGTTTTTCAAATAACTGAATAGAACCACAGTATCTAAAGGGTGTATCTCACACATCCTGATACAGAGTAGGCCGCAATTAAAGTTTTGTGCACAAAATGCCTGTTTTTCAAAAAACTGAATATAACCACAGTATCTAAAGTGTGTATCTCACAATGACATATGCAGCAAAGGCTGAAAAATATTTTTTTTTGCCCAAAATTGGTGTTTGTTTAATAACTAAATATGACAACAGTAAATAAGCCTTGAATTTTACACGTGCTGATGCAGCAAGGGCAGAAAAAATTGTGTATTTTGCCCAAGAAGGGTGTTTTATTAATAGAAAAATATAACCACAGTATGTAAAGGGAGGGTGTATCTCACACCGACTGATCCAGACTAGGCCGCAATTAAATTTGTTTGCCCAAAATGGCTGTATTTCAAATAACTGAATAGAACCACAGTATAAAGGGTGTATCTCACACATAATGATCCAGACTAGGCCGGAATTTAAGTTTTGTGCACAAAATGGCTGTATTTCAAATAACTGAATACAACCATAGTATCTAAAGTGTGTATCTCACAATGACATATGCAGCAAAGGCTGCAAAATAAACTTTTTTGCCCAATACGGGTGTTTGTTTAATAACTGAATATGACAGCAGTATATAACCCTTGAATTTTACACGTGCTGATGCTGCAAGGGCTGTAGAATTGTGTATTTTGCCCCAAAAAAACAGGAAAAAAAATAAATAACAGAATATTATGACTGTATTTCTAGCTTAAATTGTACACTGAATAATCCAGATGTTGGCTAAAGCCAGAAAATTATTTACATTTTTAAAACTTTTTTTTAACTATCACAGATGCAGCAAGGGCTGCAATATTAAGTATTTAGAAAAAAAAAGGTTGTTTTTTCATATAACAGAATATGAAAGCTGTATAAAACGATTGAATTTCACACGTGCAGATGCAGCTAGCCAAAAAGGGTGTTTTTAAAAACCCACAAAATTATGGCTGTATTTCTAGCTTAAATTGCACACTGACTAATCCTGCAAATGCAACAGATGTTGTATATTGCCAAAAAAGGGTGTGTTTTTTTTAAACCAGATTATTAGTGCAGTATTTCAAGCTTGGATTTAAATGTCACAAAAGCACAGAAGCAGTGCTGGTGCACTGAGTCTGCATAAAATGGCCGCCGCCCACCTAACTAACAGACGGATAAAAGTTATTTTTTTCTGTCACTGGCAGGGTAAAAAGATTGTGCACTGCACCCACACAACTAACTGTATTTAGATCGCTGAGTTAGATTCGAGTTCTGATCACAGATTCTGTCGTATTCTCTCCCTTAAATCACCAGCAGCATCCTCTCCCTACACTAAGCACAGCAGAGTGACGTGCAGCGCTACGTGACTCCAGTTTATATAGAGGCTGGGTCACATGCTGCACTGGCCAATCACAGCCATGCCATTAGTAGGCATGGCTGTGATGGCTTCTAAGGTCAGACAGTTAAACGCTTGTTGATTGGCTGCTCTGCAGCTTTTCAAAAAGCGCAGAGAAATCGCCGAACACTGAACCCGAACCCGAACTTTTAATGAAATGTTCGGGTTCGGGGCCCAAAAATCCTAAAGTTCGGTACAAACCCAAACTTTACAGTTCGGGTTCACTTAACCCTAATCAAGACCCAAAACTTCACTAAAAGAATTAACCATTTGAATAATTATTGGGAGTGTAATATTAGTATTATGTATTGTGTTATGTATATAAAATAACACATCGTTTGCATATAATGAGATGTAATCCTCTATTCCTGATATCCCAAACCCTTCAATCCTAGAATCTTGCCTTATCCTAGCCACAAGAGGCTCAACATAAATATCAAATAGTAAAGGATTAAGTGGGCACCCTTGACAGGTATGCCTATTCAGTATAAAGCGATTTGTCAAGCTCCCATTAATATTCAAACTCGCCTTCAGGGATTTATACAAAAGCTTAATCATACTTATGAACTTATCGCTAAATCCAATTTTTTCTAAAACCTTCCACCTTATCAAAGGCCTTAGAGGCATCAAGAGACAGGACGGAGAGAGAAACCTCCCCCGGAGGATTGTATATTCGCAGACAAGCGATGCAGATTATAATGGGTACCTTTAATCGGAATAAAGCCATTCTAAACAGCATGTATAATTGATGTAATAACCTTGGCAAGCCTTGTAGCCAAAACCCTTGAGAGAAACTTCACATCCATATTCAACAAAGATATCGGCCTATAGGACCCCATATCCTTGCCCTTCTTTAAAATTAGTGTTAATACAACTTCTGTCATTGAATCCAGAAGGTTACCATCCTCCAATGATTCAGTAAATACACTCAATAAACATAGGAGAATAACCTCCCTATATTTAAAATAAAATTCAGATGAGAATCCATCTGAACCAGGGGAGGAATGTCTCGAACAGGCCTTTATTGCAGCCTCTAGATCCTGTAGTGAGAAATCAACATCCAGAAATTCTCTTTGAGTGTCCGTAAGGACTGATACTAGATACTAAATTTGCGGCCTTTGCTGCATTTCTGACAGTCGAATACAACCAGTCAATACTGCTGTTATATTATGGTTTAAAAAAATACCCATTTTGTGGAAGAAACTATATTTGCAGCCTTTACTACATTTCTGACAGTCCAATACAAGTGTTATAGTTTCTTCCACAAAATGGGTATTTTTTTAAAACCATAATATAACAGCAGTATTGACTGGTTGTATTCGACTGTCAGAAATGCAGCAAAGGCCGCAAATTTTGTATTTAGCACAAAATGGGTGTTTTTTTAAAAGTAGAATATAACAGCAGTATTTAAACGCTTGCATTGGACTATCAGAAATGCAGCAAAGGCCTCAAATGTAGTTTGTAGCACAAAATGGGTGTTTTAAAAAAAAAAGAATATAACAGCAGTATTTAAAGTTTGTATTGGACTGTCAGAAATGCAGCAAATGCCCCAAATGTAGTATTTAGCCCAAAATGGGTGTTTTTTTTCAAAACCAGAATATAACAGCAGTATTTAACGCTTGTATTGGACTGTCAGAATTGCAGCAAAGGCCGCAAATGTAGTATCTTGCACAAAATCTGTGTTTTAAAAAAAAAATATATATATATATATCAGCAGTATTTAACGTTTGTATTGGACTGTCAGAAATGCAGCAAAGGCCGCAAAGGTACTTTGGGTGAAAAAAATACTATTATTTTTTTCCATACAGTTAAACAGATGGATTTACTGATTCTATTTCACTATCAGATTTGCTGTGCAGGCCGCAAAGGTATTTTTTGGAAAAAGAAAATAAAAAATTTTCACCCACAATTAAACAGATGGATTTAGCTGATTTTCTTTCACAATCACAAATGCACTGCAGGGCGCAAATGTACTTTTTAGCAAAAATAAAATAATTTGTCCCAACAGAATCTAACAGATGGATTTACTTGGATTGTACTTTACAGAAAAAATATGTAAATATGTCACCCCTGGGTCCCCGAGCTCACAAATGGATTACCTATATTATTTTCCCTTCCCCTGGCACATATGCAGTGCAGGTGCACTTAAAAAATGGGTATATGTTTTCCACTGAACTAAAAGAACAGGGTTAAATTATTGTCCCTGGCACATATGCAGTGCTGGCGCAATGAACTTGCACAAAATGGCTGCCGACACCCACCTAACTAACAGACGGATAAAACTTATTTTTCTGTGTCACTGGGCTCAGGGCAGGGTAAAAAAAATGTTGCACTGCACCAACAAAAGAAAATCACTGTAGATCGCAGAGTTAACAGCAAGTTCTGATTTCAGATAGATTCTTTCCTATTCTCTCCCTCACAGAAGCAGCATCCTATCCCTGATTGGCTACTCTGCAGCCTTTTAAAAATGTGCCATTAAATCGCCGAACACCGAACTCGAACCCTATTAGTTTCCCAAAAAACTGACAATCTCCTGTTCCATCATTTTATGATTATCCATTATGGAAATCCAATGGGGATTTAATCTAAAAGGGGGCCTTTCCCTATATTTATTATCTGTCATAGATACCTCCAGCGAGTACGGTACATGATCCGATAGAGCCCTGGCCTCATATTTCATCCGCTTTATACATCTAAGATGGTTTTTATTTGTCAGAGCCAGATCTATCCTGGACAAGGAATATATGGGTATCGCCGTTCATTGAAATCCTATCTCTGTAATAATAACACAGTTGAAATCCCCATTAACTAGCTATGGACATTCAGGCCATTGATCCATTAATGTTAGCGTACAAATAAGTACATAGAGAGAGAAATGTGGAGGAATATAAATAAAGGCCAAAATAATTTTCCAACAAGCTTTCCATAAAGAAAAACAAATCTCCCCTGCTTATCAATAGAGGATGCCTTGCAGACAAAATCAATTCCTTTGTGGATTAGAACTGTCACTCCTCTAGAATAACTAGAAAAGTGGAATGATAAATCTGCAGGGCCCATCCTCTACCGAACCGCATAGCCATCTCCTAGGGGAAGTGGGTCTCTACTAGGCAAACAATTGCTGGTAAGTGTCTCTGAACCAAATGCAAAACCGCCTGTCTTTTTAACTTATCGCCCAGGCCCCTAACATTCCAAGTTAAAATTTTAATCGACATCAAATCAGCAAATAGATTCCCAAAAACAAAAAATCCCCATCTCTACCCCTCATCCTAGGAGACACTTCGCAATCCATCCCATTCCCCCCCAAACCTCTTGATCCACCACATTACTGCACCAGATCTCTCAACTAAGACTACCCCTCCCCCTCTCCTCCAACCCCACCACTACCACAAGAAAACATATAGAAAACAACTGCTTAAATATTATTCTGATCAAGCTAATCTGTCACACGGTCAGAGGTTTAAAAAAAAAAAGAGTTTCCCCATTGTAAATTATCCGAAATTTAGCTGGATAAACAAATGAGTACTTAATGTCCCTAGCTTGCAGCCGTTTCTTAACTGCCATGAAGCTGTGTCTCTTTTCTTGAATCTCTTTAGAAATATCAGGAAAAAAGGACAATTTACACCCATTAAACAAGATAGGAGGGCAATCCCTGGCCCTTTCTCAAAATCATATCCCTGTCTCCTAAGACAATGATCTTCACCAGAAGTACTGTACCCGTGGCTGCCTTCCAGGGATTGATTTACCCCCTGGAACCAGATGTGCTCTTTCCACCAAAAACAATGGCAAAAAATGTTCCTTTCCAAATTTTTCCAGAATTAAAGTCTGTATCATTTCCACAGGACTTTTTTCTTCTGTACCTTCAGGTAGGCCTAGGTTTCTTACATTACATCACCTCGACCTCTCCTCCAAATCTACCAAACTTTTTTTTTTGAGATGTTAACATCCATTCTTATAGTGAAGATTTCAGTTTTAAATATTTTAGCTTAATTTTCCAGGACCCCCACAGATTTTTCCATATTTGTAACTCTGTCCTGTATCTTTGATACATCATCCCTTATGAGTATCACATCAGTATGGATTGTCCCAAGCTGCGTTGAAATATCTTGTATTAATTCTCAATTTTTTTTTTAACCGCCACCAATATTTCTTTTAGTGGGGAGGATTCAGCAATAGACAAGCTGTTTATGTCCTCTCTCTCCGACCCCTCATCATGAGTGTAATCATCTACTACATCTTCCACTCTGGATGCAGCATTGTTTTTAACATTAGGATCATACATGACTTTTTGACCATCTCCTTCTCTTTTGATTACATTAGGGGATTTAAAAAAACTGGTCGATTTTTGCTGATTCTGGAGGTTTCTGCCCCATTTTAGAGTAGTCCCCTGACCTCCTATTTTGCTTAGGACCCTTTTTTCTTTCCTTTCCCTTTTTTTGCCTCTTTTTTATCCTCTCCGCCTTTTTTCCTTTTTTTTTTCCCTTCTCTGAAATTCTATCTGATTCTACAGTGTCCTATTCTTTGATATAAACCACGGCAAATGGCAAAAAAAAAGAGAAAAAAATAAGTAGAAAAACAAACAAACACAGAATGGGAAAATCTCACCGGTCTTCATACAGTAGAAGAAATGTAGCAGCAGTTTATATTCATTTGAAGTGGTACCATCACAAATCCACTGTCCGCCTCAGAGAAATCCACACCAAGAAGCCACAAGAGTGTAAATTGTGGAAGAACCTGGAAGCCACTAATTCCTGGATGTCAGCAGGAGGATCGGAGAGGCAAATTAAAAGCATCAAGGCAAGGTGGCTTAAACTTTGAGGAAAAAGGTACGAGGCTAGGGGTTTTCATACCTACTTAGATGCTGGCAGGAAGGAGAGACAGGGAGACCAGATCCAGAAGAAGCTGGGCACACCGTCCTTAGGGAGCCCCAAACAGGGATTGATGTTACAGCGCAGCACCCCCGCAGGTGGTCATAAAGTCAGTCCGGCCTATGGCGTCTTCAGCGTCTCCAGTGTTCAAAGGCATGCTCCACCCAGCAAGTAAAACAGACCGCAGCGTGGCGAGATAGAGGAGGAGGAGGAGGAAGGGGCTATGCAGCCGCACCTATGTCATCACTTCTTCGTATCCATGAAATTATCAGGATTTTTTAAAGAAAAAAAAATTTTATGGTGTCAAATAAATCTTTGATCACTTTTTGACACTTACAGGAATGTGATTGTTGATAAGGGAGAAAGCACAGTTGAACGAATGAACAGTGTTTGGCTCATAATCTTTTCCTTGAATAATAGATGATAGAACACACTGTACAACCCTAGCAATATTAAATGTGTGATCTTATGTAAAGGTTGGTCACTCATGTCAAAATATCAGACAGGTTTCATAGTTGAAGGATTTATATAAACTCAGTAATGCTATGAATCGGGCATAAATGACAGAAAAAATCCATAGCTGAAGAACATAGTGTAAATGACACATAAATGTTTCACTCATTCTTGCAACTTTTAAATTACCAATCTTTGAACCCAATATCCCTAAATTCTATGTATCATGTTTTTGCTGATTCAGTAAATAAAATGAGCGGTTACAGGACACAAATTTCCCTGCTTTATTCACATGTTTCAGATTTGCCTACAGCTGCCAAAAGAGGGTTTTTTATTTTATTTTTTTAACTAAACATTATTTTTATGTCATACGATGATTGAAAAAAATAATCAAATGCATTTATTGTAGAGGTTAATAAGTTCTTGGGAAAAACGCCCTTAAAATTTGGTATTATGGGATGTATATTATTTGTATATATTGAGAGACAGAGAGAATGTGGTGATTTGTGCATGTTTTTATTATTTTAACATTTTCTATTATTCTTTTTTCTGCATTCCACATCTATTACAAGTGTTATCTGCCTGAACACTTGAATCAGGAGCTTCAGGTTTCTGAGCTAAAGAGCAGTGGGAGGTATTTTGGTCTTAGGCTACTTTCACACTCGCGTTTTGTGCGGATCCATCATGGACGGATCCGTTCAGATAATACAACCGTCTGCATCCATTCAGAACAGATCCGTTTGTATTATCTTTAACATAGCGAAGATGAATCCGTCTTGAACACCATTAAAAGTCAATGGAGGACGGATCAGTTTTCCATTGTGCCAGATTGTGTCAGTGAAAACGCATCCGTCCCCATTGACTTACATTGTGTGCCAGGACACGTTTGGCTCAGTTTCATCAGACGGACACCAAAACGCTGCAAGCTGAACGGCTCTCACAAACGGCTCTCACAAACGGAAAGCAAAAACGCGAGTGTGAAAGTAGAGTTAGGAAGAAGAGCAGGTTGAAGAAGATTTAAAGGAGTTAACTCACAATAGTATTTATCATCTATCCACAGGCTGGATAATAAATATTGAATCACATAAGGTCCTATCCCAGGGATCCTCAGAGTAATTCTGAGAGCAGGGGGTTCTGTATTCCCTCTCTTAATAGAGCTATACTGTGCATCTCCATTCTGTTCTATAAGACTGACTCGCGCTGTGTACAAGCAAAGGCTCAACAAAAGGGGAATAACTTTTCACAGTGCAAATGACAAAGAGGATCAGTGATTGTTCAGCAAGCTGTTCCTGCAGCATGGTACAACACTAATGTTAAGGTGTGGAAAAATAGAGTAGACTGCAGTACTGAAAATAATTACTAAAGATGATGTTAAGGTCCAACTGTCTTTAAAGAGGATTGGTCACCACAAAATGCAATGCAATCTACATGCAGCATGATATAGAGCAGAAGGAGCTGAGCAGATTGATAAACAGTTTTGTGGAAAAGAGTGAATCAATTGTAAATCAATTATGTTTGGTACAAACCACAAAAATTGGTACAGAAAAATAAATTCAAAGTATTTGTGTGCTTCACTTTGGATGATCAACGTAAAAATGGTGTCCAGTACCATTTTACTGTAAATTATGGATGAGAAAAACAATGAGGGAGAAAGAAGAAAGAGAATCAGATGACACTGGGAGAAAGTGGGAGAAAGGGCTTGCACCGACCGGCTCAAAGATTGAGAGAAAGCCTTAATGAGCCGTTGGCGCAAGCAGAATGCAGAGAAATGCCTAGCTGAACCAGCAGAAGCGCAATAGTGTGTTTAGCTTCTGAAATGGAAAGAGTGTGTGTGGCATTGTCTGCAAATAAATAACAAGCAACTATTATAGTGTGATATGACACTAGTGTTGATCGAGCACCAAAGTGCTCAAGTTCTCTGGCAGAACACATCGGGATGCTGGGGCCCCCATGATGGCGATGATCCATTCGGATGTCTGCCCTATCAACTTTCAATGTTATTTTCAGCGTAAACCATGGTGACCACGGGTAACGGTGAATCAGTGTTCGATTCCAGAGAGGGAGCCTGAGAAATGGCTACGTCTACCACATCCAAGCAAGGCAGCATGCACGCAAATTACCTATTAGGTATAATTAGGTGAGGGCCTGCAGGTGAGATGACCCTGTAGTAGATTTTAGGTGCGGGCCTGCAGGTGAGCTGACCCTGTAAAAAATTATATGCAAGGGCCTGCTGGTGAGCTGACCGTGTAAAACATTATATGTAAGGACCTGCTGATGAGCTGACCCTGTAAAACATTATATGCGAGGGCCTGCTGGTGAGCTTACCCTGTGAAAAATTTGAGGTGCAGGCATGCTGGTGAGCTGACCCTGTAAAAGATTTTAGGTGTGGGCCTGCTAGTGAGCTGAACCTGTAAAAGATTGTAGGTGAGGGCCTGCTGTTGAACTGACCCTCTAAAAAAATATATATGAGGGCCTGCACCTAAATGGCAACATTTCCAGGGCCAGTAATTTGGAAAGCTGCACATTTAGTGCTATGGCCTGTGGGTGAGTCGCTGGGTATTTGCGCTTGTGTTCAAATGCCTGGAGTAAGGAAATATGCTGCACTAGGACACAAAAGTGGATGTGGTCGCTGATGGTACTTGCAAAAGTCCAGGTGCAGGGCAGGAGGCATCCGTGCCTGCGCCTTTGACAGGGGATTGGCCAGCACGTAACACAGGGGAAGAGGAGGAAGTGGTGTGACCCGCACACACAGATTGTGGACCCAGGCGTTCATCCCACTTATTACAGTGCTTGGATGACATGTGGCGGATCATGCTTGTGGTGATGAGGTTATTAGTGTTCACGGTTCGGTTCATTTTGGTGTGGCACAGGTTGCAAACTACTATTCTTTTGTCGTCCGCACGATCCTCAAAAAAGCTCCATACTGCGGAACACCTACCCCTTGGCAAGATTTCCGCAAGGGGGTGCTCCGGGGAACAGTTGCGGGCCTGTTTGGTGTGGCTTGCCTTCTCCCTTTTGCCACCCTACTGCCTCTTTCAGCCTGTTGCGGTGCTGCAGATCCCTCCCCCTCTGTACTGCTCTCCTCGCTCGGCTTTCCTCCTTCCCAGGTTGAGTCAGTGACTTCATCGTCCAACACCACCTCTTCCACTTCCTCACTCTGCTCATCCTTCTGACTTGTTGACCTAACCACTACCTCAGTGATTGACAACTATGTATCATCCTCTTCATCAGCCTCTTGAGACAGTAATTACTGATGAGTTATTGGCAATTGTATCTCATCATTATCCACCTCATTAAACAGTAATTGCCGTTCCCCACCGTCATCGTCTTGTGATTGTGGATGCTTAAGAGTTTGGGAATCAGGGCACAAGATCTGTCCCTCTTCAAGCGTGCTTGGCGAGAGGGCCAAATCAAGGAATGGCGCTGAAAAGAGCTCCTGTTTGCCCAGATTCTCCATGGTTGGAGGAAGGAGGATCAGGGTGAGGGTTGGGTTGAGCAGACTCTTGGCTACTGAGACTGGACTTGGTGGTGCTTAACCGACTGAAAGCATTATCTGCTTCAATGCAACCGACCACCTGGTCGCACTGGTCTGACTTCAGGAGTGGTGTCTTGCGCCGCCCTGCAAACTGGGACATGAAGCTAGGTATCGTGGATGCTTGTTTTTCTTGTGCCCTGGCAGCAGGCACAGTTTCACCGTGCCCAGAGACACAGCCTCTGCATGCACCATCAGCATCATGGCCACTGCCCGTCCCTTACTGCTCGCCTTCTTCATATTAAATGTTATATATTGAAAGTCTGCCACACATACAGTAGTGTAGGATTTGGAAGTGTATGCGCAAACAAATTTAAAAAGGTATTTGGGATGTGGAAACGTCACACAGGAGATATCCCACAGGTAATGTCAATGCTGTCACCAGCACCAGCATGCTGTCACCAGCATGAAAAATTGCAGGGAATGTCACAGGTATTTGGGATGAGGAAACGTTATACAGGAGAGGTACCACCGGTAATGTCATTGTCCGCAGCAGACATTGTCTACAGAAAAAGTACACTGGATGTCACAGATATTTTTTGGATGCGCACACTTTACACAGTAGATGTGGCACAGCTAATGTTATTGTCCTCAGCGGACATCGTGTACGGAAAAAGGACACTGTATGTCAGATACATTTTTTCAGCACACATGTTACACTGCAGATGTCAGAAGCGGACACCGTCTACTGAAAAAGTACACTGTATGTCACAGATATTTTTTGGATGCGCACACTTTACACAGGAGATGTGGCACAGCTAATGTCACTGTCCACAGCGTACACCGTCTACGGAAAAAGTACACTGGATGTACCAGATATTTTTGGGATGCGCACACTTTACACAGGAGATGTGGCACAGCTGATGTCACTGTCCGCAGCAAACACTGTCTACGGAAAAAGTACACTGGATGTCACAGATATTTTTTGGATGCGCATACTTTACACTGGAGATATGGCGCAGCTAATGTCAGTGTCCACAGCTTACACTGTCTACGGAAAAAGGACACTGTATGTCACAGATATTTTTTGAATACTCACACATTACACAGGAGATGTAGCGCAGATAATGTCGCTGTCTGCAGCAGCCTAACTATTGTACTCTAACTAGTGCAGGATGCGCTAAAAAATTATATTGCTGCCACACACAATAGTCCTTAGAAAGACTTTTGGGTCTGTAAAGTTTTAGCAAGTTAGCGCAGGTTGCGCTAAAAATATAGATTGCTGCTGCCACACACAATAGTCCTTAAAAGGACTTTTGGGTCTCTGATAAGTTTTGGTGGTAAAAATATTCTTAAATCACTCCCTACACTGTCTGTCCCTTCCTCAGCACAGCTCTCCCTGACTAAAAATGAGCTGAGCATGCGTCATCGGGTGCTATATACAGTAGCAGTGTTTCCCAACCAGTGTGCCTCCAGCTGTTGCAAAACTACAACTCCCAGCATGCCCGGACAGCCTTTGGCTGTGCGGGCATGCTGGGAGTTGTAGTTTTGCAACAGCTGGAGGCACACTGGTTAGGAAACACTGCTATATAGCATCCAATGACGCGTTCCCGACAGCCATTTACTGTAATGCCAGCAGCCAACATGGCTACGACATTACCGTGAGGGCAGTACTTACCTGCACGTTTATTGGCTGCATAGCAGCCAAGAAACATGCGGGGCGGAGACTCAAGCATTGCGCTCGGCACATGCGATATTCGGCCGAATACCGCCATGTGCCGAGCATCGAGATGCTCGAGCCGAACTGGTGTTCTGCAGAGCATGCTCAATCATCACTAATGGACACTATAGGTAAAGTATAGGCAGGGAGGCAGGGGTGCATCACCAATGGGATGAGGGGAGGTGATTGCCTCGGGTGGCGCCACCTAGGAAAAAGTGTGGGGGGGATGGAGCAGGATCAAGGACAATAGGCTCTTCAATTGTGGAAGCAAACATATCTCGATAAAATTTGAGTTTGTTCTTTTTCTTTGGCAGCATGCGGTTGGTCCACTATTGAGGTGGTGGGGTCATTATTATAACTGGGGAGGGAATACTATGGGGACATTGTTTCTAATGGAGGCACTAAAAGGATATTTTTTGTATTGACACACATTATAAGGGAGTATTTTTTGTACTGGAACATATTATAAGGGGCCTTTTGTACTGGCACACATAATGGGACTTTTTTTTTACTGGCACACATTGTAAGGGGTATTTTTTGCAGAAGCACACATTTTAAGGGGGCATTTCTTGCATTGGCACACATTATATGAGGGTATTTTTGTGCTGGCACAAATTAGGGGTAATTTTTTCTACTGGCACAAATTATAAGAGAAATTATTACTACTTTAGACATTATGATTCATCCTATTACAACTGGGGGACTATAAGGAACTTAAAGGAGTTGTCCCAAGAAAAATATTGCACAGTTTTCAAACCAGCACCTGGATCTGAATTCTTTTGTAATTGTATGTAATTAAAAATTTTGCATAGCCACTGAGTTATTCAATAAAATGTATCTGTATAGCGCCACCTGCTGTTTGTTTTTAATTATTTCTTTGACCTAAAAAGAAAAGTCAGTCCTGTGTCCCAACACGGACAATTACTTGCGCTGCTGCTGGTCCCGGAGTAGTGTGGTAGGTCGTGCACACTGATAGATACAATATAAAGGGTTTTGGAACCGCGCTGCTCTGGACCGTGTCTCCCGATAAAAGTGGATGGCATAGGGTGAGCCCCTTTTCCCAGCACCCAAAGGATCCAATCCTCCACAGATCTCCTCTTCTAAGGGTTCAAATGGGATAGGCAGAATAGTGAAGCACCCTTTGCAATCTTTTGTTAAAAGGTTTTATTATACTCACAAGAGTTGGTAGACAAAAAGCATGTAATACAAATATCAGAACGTCAGGTTCCTGCCCGACCCGGGTTTCGCTGCCTCGCTTCTTCAGGGGCACTAACGGGTTGACGTTCTGATATTTGTATTACATGCTTTTTGTCTACCAACTCTTGTGAGTATAATAAAACCTTTTAACAAAAGATTGCAAAGGGTGCTTCACTATTCTGCCTATCCCATTTGAACCCTTAGAAGAGGAGATCTGTGGAGGATTGGATCCTTTGGGTGCTGGGAAAAGGGGCTCACCCTATGCCATCCACTTTTATCGGGAGACACGGTCCAGAGCAGCGTGGTTCCAAAACCCTTTATATTTCTTTGACCTGCCTCACATGCTCCGTTTCATCCTTCAACTGCCTCCTGAGCTGTGATAGGGAAAACGAGGAATATGCCCCCTAAGCTGCAGAAGAAAAGACACTCCCCTTGAGCTTTCAGCTTCTAGCAGACCAATGAATGGGGAGATCTCTGGATCCATGTGAGGTAGGGGACAGGTTCTAGCTGTGTTAGAAAGAGATCGTCATGTACTGTACGCTGTCTGATTTTCATTTTTTACATTGGTCATAGGATAACTCCTTTATTTACTAGTATGGATACTATAGGGGCATTATTACTTCTGGTGTATAATGGGGAAACTATTACTATTGAAAGCACTGTTAACACTGTTGGTGGGAATTTTGAGCGAACTATTACTGTAGGGGGTACCCTGGTAAAGTATCAGCTTAGCACAATAATTTTTGGGGGACACTATAATTATGGCACTATTAGTGTCAGGGAGTTATTGAAGGGGAAAGACCTGTGTGATACTAGTATTTTTAGGGGGGCAATACATTTCTACAGTATTGTATTGGAGAGCACAGTGGATACAATATTAGGGGTGGTAAGAAGTGATGTTCAGAAGGTGGGGAGGATGATATGATGAAAAAGTAGGAAACTAATATGTCTGTGTGTCAAACTCTGCAGAGACAAGATATAACTGAAAGAAATCATCATGCTTTCTGGTCCAAATGGAGAAGATGAGGATGGAGAATGCATAGATCAGAGGAGACATCATTGAATATGAGAGATATGTGGCATTGTATTACCCTGTATGTTTGTAGTGCCATATGTAATGTTTTCCAAGTATGTCTTTAACAGTAGTGCTGGAGGAAAGGGGTTAGATTGAGAGTTATTTTTAATGTATTCTCTTTTTATTGAATATGACAAAATATACAACAGACATACATCTCAGACTTTTGTCCAACAAGAGGCCTCAATAGTAGACAAGAAGTTGAGGGCATTCCTTGGAATCATTGATAAAAAAGGAAAATGACAAAATCAAGATTAGTCCATAGGCTAGAAATAACAATAGCCGAAAATCCTAATAATTAGCGATAGCTGTCTGAGGCCTCTTTCAAAGTGCCTATTGACAATGCCAGAGATGTTACACAGTGAGAAATGAAGTAAGAAGACACAGCAGCAGAGCTTAGGTTGGAGAGTTAACAAGTTAGAGAGTCCCATCCAGGGCTGGCAGATATCCAAATATTGTTGTCTTATATTATTTCCCTCCTGCTAATTCTCCCGTTTTATTTGAAGCATTTTCACCTTCCATAAGTCAATGGTTGGTGAGGACATATTCCTCCATTTTGTGGGAATGAAAAGTTTAGCTGCTGATAACATACAGTATGCATGACAAGGTTATGTTTGTAAGGTTTGAAGGTTGATTGTGGCAGCCATAGAAGGAACAACTCTGGAGAGTGCCTAAGAGGTATTACATATTGCATTTATGACTGTTTCTACATCTCTCCAATACTGTGTTATGAAGGGGCATGACCACCATATATACGAGTACATAGTACCCTTTTCCTGTTAACATCTCCAACATCTATGAGTTGGTGAAAGACCTGAAGTAAATAAGAAATCTGGGGTTTTGTGCCATCTGGTTATAGTTTTAAAGGTGTTTTCTTGTAAACTGATACATTTGAAGAAACCAAAAGCATGTGAAAGAATGTATTTAGATTCTTCTTTAGAAAAGAGCCTTCCTCGCTCAACAGAGCACTTTCTGAGGGCGTCTCTCCTCCCTCCTAGTGTTCTACCCTGCTGTATCATGCCGGCTTGAGCTCTGCTACCCGAACGGGGTGTTACGCTCATGCCCGGACCAGCTCCACTCTGCCGACCTCTGAATCTCCTCGCCCTGACGGACGGCTGCTTCTTCACTGCCCTGCTTGCAGACAAGCCCACCACCCTCTCTTGATGCTCCGTACATTGGTGCGTCCTCCTGACTCTTTACTTGGATCATCAGCGCCTGACAGGACTGGGCCACAGGTTTGAAGCATTGAGCAAATGTCGCCTGATATTAATCGCCCTCCCAAAGTTTAATCCATCTCTCTCCCTGTCCTGTGAAATTATTACCTCGTTTTTCCTGCTCTGTGTAGTTGTCCCCCCTAACTTCCTGTGACTAACATTTGTATTTTAACAATTTGCCTTCCCCCTGCCTCTCTGAAATTATAATATTTGCACTTTGCTGGTTGCTGTGGGCATATGGCTATGCCTTGTTTCTGTTTGTTTCTCCCACTACAATAAGACGGCTAGGACGTGAATGCTAATTGGGACTTAATACAGGGGGAGACGCTCCGAACAGCGTTAAGAAATAATTCAAAGTGAGAAGTAAACTCAGAAAAGAAGAAAGGAGGAGAAAGAGAGAGGGGAAAAGAAACAAAGGGGGAGAAAGGGGGAGGAAAAAGGGAGGAAAAAAAAACTAAAACAATATGGCTCCCAAACAAAATAGGCGATCAGCGGAATATTCATCTTCCAAAACGGGGCATAAACTGCTGTAATTGCCCAAAATAGAACACTTTTTGAAGTGTAATTACCAGAGCAGGACAAAAAGGAATAGATGAAATCAATATAAAAAAAAAAAATGGGCGGATTGGGCGACAGAGGAATCATTGCTTGCACTAGAGAGGAGGGAGAGGAGAGAGAGTAAGTAAGCGATCTGATAAAGGAAGGACCGTCTTCATTAAAGGAAATATTGACAGAGATTTAAAAAAAATGGGGAACTGATTCAAGATAACTCAATCAAGCTCAGACTAATCCATTCTGATGTGGCCTTGATAAGAGACGAAGTTCCAAAGATAAGAGACAGAGTGACAACTATAGAAAATACTGTGGGAGTACTGGAGAGTGAGGTTAAAATGTTTAAATCTGAAATCCCCACGATGAGAATGGAGGCCAAGATCAAATGTGAGTATTATTGATCTGCCAGAGGGCATGGAGGGAGACAACGCCACCGATCTGCTAAAGGGTTTAATACTGGAGAAGTTGGGAAGAGAGCATTTCTCTCAATTATTTTATGTAGAAAGAGTGCATTGAGTCCCAGGGGGTAAACCAATTCCTGGAATTCAACCATGGATACTCCGGGCCAAGATATTACTTTCAAGAGATCGGGACTAGGTTTGAGCGAACCCGAACTGTAAAGTTTGGGTTCGTACCGAACTTTAGGATTTTTGTAACCCGAACCCGAACATTTCAGTAAAAGTTTGGGTTCGGGTTCGGGGTTCAGCAATTTCTCAGCGCTTTTTGAAAGGCTGCAGAGCAGCCAATTAACAAGCGTTTAACTCTGTGCCCTTAGAAGCTATCACAGCCATGCGTAGTAATGGCATGGCTGTGATTGGTCAGTGTAGCATGTGACCCAGCCTCTATATAAGCTGGAGTCACATAGCGCTGCACGTCACTCTGCTGTGCTTAGTGTAGGGAGAGGATGCTGCTGGTGATTTCAGGGAGAGAATAGGAGAGACTCTTTGCTCCAAATGTGAATCTAACTCAGCGATCTACATACATTGTATTGTGTGGGTGCAGGGCACAATATTTTTTTATCCTGCCCTGAGCTCAGTGACAAAAAAAATAACTTTTATAAGTCAGTTAGGTGGGCAGCGGCCATTTTATGCAAGCTCAGTGCACCAGCACTGCATCTGAGCATTTGGGACATAGAAACCAAGCTTTACAAACAGCACAAATAATCTGTTTTTAACAGCTTAACGACCGAGGACGAGAATGCTCGTCCTGAATCGCCGGCACTTAGCGCTAGAGGATGAGCATTCTCGTCCTGCGGTCCTTCCTCCCCCCTGCGTGCGGTGCAGCGATCAGCGGCAGAGATCCAGCTGTTACTAACTCGATGGTTGGCATGGCAGCCCCAAGCCATTCCAAGGGCTTGGGGTCTGGAATGTATGGAGGCTTAATAGGCCCAGGCTCCTAGGCAACTGTTAGCGTCTTACAGTGTAAGACACTAACAGTTCAATACAGCACAATACAGATGTATCGTGCTGCATTGAAACAGGGATCAGACCCTGTAATGTTGAAGTCCCAGAGTGCGACATATAATAAAGTGAAAAAAAAAAGTTAATAAAATTAAAGTTTTACAAAAAAAAATTTACGTTTCAAGTAAAAAAAAAAAAAAAAGCATCCTTTTCCAAAAATAAAGTAAAAAAAATTGTAAAAAATAGGGAAAAGACATACAGACATATTAGGTATCGTCGCGTCCATATCGACCAGCTCTATAAACATATCACATGACCTAACCCCTCAGATGAACACCATATAAAATTTAAAATAAAAACTGTGCTAAATAAACAATTTTTTTGTCACCTTACATCACAAAAAGCACAACAGCAAGCGATCAAAAAGGCGTATGCCGACTAAAATAGTACCAATCTAACCGTCACCTCATCTCGCAAAAAATGAGCCCCTACCTGAGACAATTGCCCAAAAAATAAAAAAAACTATGGCTCAGAATATGGAGACACTAAAACATAAATTTTTTTTGTTTTAAAAAAGCTGTTATTGTGTAAAACTTACATAAATAAAAAAGTATACATATCTTTCACACTTGCGTTCGGAGCAGATCCGTCTGGTGTCTGCACAGATGGATCCGCTCCTATAATGTAAACGCTTGCATCCCATCAGAACGGATCCGTCTGCATAACTGTTTTTTTCATATCTGATTTTTCACTTTGTGAAAACTCAGATCCGACAGTATATTCTAACACAGAGGCGTTCCCATGGTGATGGGGACGCTTCAAGTTAGAATATACCAAAAGAACTGTGTACATGACTGCCCCCTGCTGCCTGGCAGCACCCGATCTCTTACAGGAGGCTGTGATCCGCACAATTAACCCCTCATGTGCCGCACCTGAGGGGTTAATTGTGCGTATCATAGCCCCCTGTAAGAGATCAGGTGCTGCCAGGCAGGAGGGAGCAGACCCCCCCTCCCTCCCTCTCCTGTATTTAACTCATTGGTGGCCAGTGCGGCCCCCCTCCCTCCCTCCCCTGTATTTAACTCATTGGTGGCCAGTCCGGCCCCCCTCCCTCCCTCCCCTGTATTTAACTCATTGGTGGCCAGTGCGGCCCCCCTCCCTCCCCTGTATTTAACTCATTGGTGGCCAGTGCGACCCCCCTCCCTCCCCAGTATTATGCGCCACACAGACCTTTCACTTACCAGTAGGAGGAGCGCCCGGCCGGTCACAGACATCGCAGGTAAGTATAATGCTTCTTAAAATTGCTAAGTAACCATGGCAGCCAGGACTGCAGTAGCATCTTGGCTGCCATGGTAACCGATCGGAGACCCAGCGATTAAACTGGGACTCCGATCGGAACTCTCTGCTGCCACCAATGATAGGGGGTCGGTCATTTTAATTAGGGGGGGGGGAGAGGGGAGGTCGCACTGGCCACCAATGAATATAATACTGGGGAGGGAGGGAGGGGGGCCGCACTGGCCACCAATGTGTTAAATACAGGGGAGGGAGGGGGGCCGCACTGGCCACCAATGAGTTAAATACAGGGGAGGGAGGGGGGCTCTGCCCCCTCCTGCCTGGCAGCACCTGATCTCTTACAGGGGGCTATTATACGCACAATTAACCCCTCAGGTGCGGCACATGAGGGGTTAATTGTGCGGATCACAGCCCCCTGTAAGAGATCGGGTGCTGCCAGGCAGCAGGGGGCAGTCATGTACACAGTTCTTTTAGTATATTCTAACATAGAGGCGTTCCCATGGTGATGGGGACGCTTCAAGTTAGAATATACCATCGGATTGGAGAAAACTCAGATCCGATGGTATATTAATAGGGACTCCTGACTTTACATTGAAAGTCAATGGGGGACGGATCCGTTTGCAATTGCACCATATTGTTTTAACGTCAAACGGATCCGTCCCCATTGACTTGCATTGTAAGTCTGGACGGATTTGTTTGGCTCCACACGGCCAGGCGGACACCCGAACGCTGCAAGCTGCGTTCGGTTGTCCGCCTGCTGAGCGGAACGGAGGCCAAACAGTGCCAAACTGAGGCATTCTGAGCGGATCCGCATCCAGTCAGAATGCATTGGGGCTGTACGGATCCGTTCGGGGCCGCTTGTGAGTTCCGTTTGAAGGAACCCCGAACGCAAGTGTGAAAGTAGCCTTAAGGCATCGCCGCGTTCGTATCGACCTGCTCTATAAAAATATCACATGACCTAACCCCTTAGGTGAACATCGTAAAAAATAAAAACTCTGCTAAATGAACCATTTTTTGTCACCTTACATCACAAAAAGTGTAATAGTAAGCGATCAAAAAGTCATATGCACCCCAAAATAGTGCCAATCAAACCATCATATTATCCCGCAAAAAATATGATCCTACCTAAGATAATCACTCAAAAACTGAAAAAACTATGGCTCCTCGAATATGGAGACACTAAACATGATTTTTTTTTGTTTCAAAAATGATATTATTGTGTAAAACTTACATTAAAAAAAAGGATTCATATTAGGTATCGCCGCGTCCGTATCGACCGGCTCTATAAAAATATCATATGACCTAACTCCTCAGATGAACACCGTAAAAAATAAAAAATAAAAAATGTGCAAAATAAACCATTTTTTGTCACCTTATCTCACAAAAAGTGTAATAGTAAGCGATCAAAAAGTCATATGCACCCCAAAATAGTGCCAATCAAACCGTCATCTCATCCCGCAAAAATCATACCCTACCCAAGATAATCGCCCAAAAACTGAAAAAACTATGGCTCTAAGACTTTGGAAACACTAAAACAAGATTTTTTTTGTTTCAAAAATGAAATCATTGTGTAAAACTTACATAAATAAAAAAAAAAGTATACATATTAGGTATCGCCGCATCCGTATCGACCAGCTATATAAAAATATCACATGACCTAACCCCTCAGGTGAACACCGTAAAAAATAAAAACAAAAACGGTGTAAAAATGCAATTTTTTGTCATCTTACATCACAAAAAGTGTAATAGCACATATTACCTGCTCTATACAAATACCACATGATCTAACCTGTCAGATGAATGTTGTAAATAACAAAAAAAAACTGTGCCAAAACTATTTCTTGTTACCTTGCCTCACAAAAAGTGTAATATAGAGCAACCAAAAATAGTATGTACCGTAAACTAGTACCAACAAAACTTCCACCCTATCCTGTAGTTTCTAAAATGGGGTCACTTTTTGGAGTTTCTACTCTAGGGGTGCATCAGGGGGGCTTCAAATGGGACATGGTGTAAAAAAAAACAGTCCAGCAAAATCTGCCTTCCAAAAATTGTATGGCATTCCTTTCCTTCTGCGCCCTGCCGTGTGCCCGTACAGCAGTTTACGACCACATATGGGGTGTTTCTGTAAACTACAGAATCAGGGCCATAAATATTGAGTTTTGTTTGGCTGTTAACCCTTGCTTTGTAACTGGAAAAAAAAAATATAAAAATGAAAAATCTGCCAGAAAAGTGAAATTTTGAAATTGTATCTCTATTTTCCATTAATTCTTGTGAAACACCTAAAGGGTTAACAACGTTTGTAAAATCTGTTTTGAATACCATTAAGGGTTTTGTTTCTTAGATGGGTCAATTTTATGGAGCTTCTACTCTAGGGGTGCATCAGGTGGCCTTCAAATGGGACATGGTGTCAAAAAAAACAGTCCAGCAAAATCTGCCTTCCAAAAACCGTATGGCATTCCTTTACTTCTGCGCCCTGCCGTGTGCCCGTACAGAAGTTTACAACCACATATGGGATGTTTCTGAAAAATACAGAGTCAGGGTCATAAATATTAAGTTTTTTTGGGCTGTTAACCCTTGCTTTGTAACTGGAAAAAAAATATAAAAATGGAAAATCTGCCAAAAAAGTTAATTTTTTTAATTGTATCTCTATTTTCCATTAATTCTTGTGGAACACCTAATTGGGTTATATTCAGCTATTTGAAATACCACCATTTGGTGCACAAATCTTTAATTGAGGCCTAGTCTGGTTCAGGGCGTGTGAGATACACCCTTTAAATAGAGGGCTTCTATTCAGGTATTTGAAATACAGCCATTTTGGGCAGACAAATTTAATTGAGGGCTAGTGTGGGTCAGGCCGTGTGAGATACACCCTGTATATACAGGGCTTATATTCTTCTATTAATAAAACACCCTTTTAGGGGCAAAATACACAATATTTCAGGCCTTGCAGCATCTTGACGTTTGAAATTCCAGGGTTAAATACTGCTGCCATATTCAGTTATTAAACAAACACCCGTTTGGGCAAAAAAGGTTTATATGGCAGCCTTTGCTGCATATGTCATTGTGAGATACACCCTTTATATATTTGGGTTATATTCAGATATTTGAAATACCGCCATTTGGGTCACAAAACTTTAATTGAGGCCTAGTGTGGGTCAGGCTGTTTGATATACACCCTGTATATACAGGGCTTATATTCTTCTATTAACAAAATATCCTTTTTGGGGCAAAGTACACAATATTTCAGGCCTTGCAGCATCAAGACGTTTGAAGAGGCCAGTAGCACAAAGGTTAAGAAATGACAAGCTCAGAGTCTTGTCTACAAATGCTCGCAGTCTAGGGAATAAGATCAATGAGCTTGAGGCTATAATGGCATCTGAGAATATAGATGTAGTGGCTGTTACTGAGACGTGGTTCAAGGGGAGTAATGACTGAGATATATCAATACCAGGGTTCTCTCTATACAGGAAAGACAGAGAAGGCAAGAAGGGGGTAGGGGTGGCCCTGTATGTGAAAGATAGCATAAAATCGAATTTGATACTAGTTAACGAGAACAATTTAGAGTCTGTTTGGGTTACCTTGCAGCTTGATAATCATAAGGTAACTCGTGTAGGTGTTATATATAGACCACCTACCCAAGTCAAAGAATTAGATGATCTACTAGTTGAGGAAATAGCTAAAATGACATTGAAGGGGGAAGTTATCATTATGGGAGACTTCAATCTTCCAGATGTAAACTGGAAAACCAAAATAGCTAGTTCTGCCAAGAGTACAGATATTCTAAATTCCCTACTGGGATTATCTCTACAGCAAGTAGTGGAGGAGCCAACCCGGAAGGAGGCCATTTTAGATTTAGTATTCACAAATGGGAATTTGGTATCTGATATTACTGTAGGGGAAAGCTTGGGATCTAGTGATCACCAGTCAGTGTGGTTTACTATAAGTACAGTGACTGAGTCACACCACACAAAAACAAAAGTTTTAGATTTTAGAAAAACTGACGTTTCTAAAATTAGATTAGTGGTATACGAGTCCCTATCAGACTGGAACAGTTTCATTGGAGTCCAGGAGAAATGGGACTACTTAAAAGTGGCACTATTGAAGGCAACAGAAGATTGCATTAGGCTTGTCAGTAAAAGCAAAAAAAGGAAGAGACCACTGTGGTACTCAGCAGAAGTGGGCAAAATCATTAAAAACAAAAAGATAGCATTTAGGAATTATAAAAAAAATCAAAACGAGGATGACAGACAAATTTATAAGATTAGGCAGAGAGAGGCCAAACAAGTTATAAGAGCTTCTAAAGCACAGGCAGAAGAGAAATTAGCTCAGTCAGGGGAAAAAGGCGATAAGGCATTCTTCAGATACATAAATGAAAAAAGGAAACTAAAACAAGGAATTACCAAATTAAAAACTAAAGAAGGAAGGTATATGGAAAAAAATAAAGAAGGTTTAAAAGTAATATCAGGAAGTATTACTTTACTGAGAGAGTAGTGGATGCATGGAATAGCCTTCCTGCAGAAGTGGCAGCTGCAAATACAGTGGAGGAGTTTAAAGGGTTTCTGTCACCCCACAAAACTCATTTTTTATTTTTTTGGATAGTTAGATTCCTTATAGGGCGATATAGGAGAATATAATAGTCTTACTTACTTTCATGCGGCCGATTCTTTATAAAACGACCGGCCGGCCCTATTTCAAAAATCGCGCGCCTCTGGTCATTCGGCGCAGGCGCTGTGAGATAAGGAGGCTCGTCTCCTCAGCACTCCCTCAGTGCGCCTGCGCCGATGACGTCTTCTCTTTCGGTGATGTCATCGGCGCAGGCGCACTGAGGAGACGAGTCTCCTCATCTCAGAGCGCCTGCGCCGAATCACCAGAGGCGCGCGATTTTTGAATTACTGACAGGGCCGGCCGGAGGAGGAGATCCCGGCTGGCCCTGTCAATCAACACGGCGAGGGGGCGGATTGCTGCTGCGGCTACCAGCAAGTAGACGCCCTACTTGCTGGTAGAGCCCTCATTTACATATTATAAAACTTCGTTTTATAAAGAATCGGCCGCATGAAAGTAAGTAAGACTATTATATTCTTCTATATCGCCCTATAAGGAATCTAACTATCCAAAAAAAAAAATATGAGTTTTGTGGGGTGACAGAAACCCTTTAAGCATGCATGGGATAGGCATAAGGCCATCCTTCATATAAGATAAAGCCAGGGGCTATCCATAGTATTTAGTATATTGGGCAGACTAGATGGGCCAAATGGTTCTTATCTGCCGACACATTCTATGTAAGTTCCAGGGTTATATACTGCTGCCATATTGAGTTATTAAACAAACACCTGTTTGGGAAAAAAAAAGTTTATTCTGCAGCCTTTGCTGCATATGTCATTGTGAGATACACCTTTTATATATTTGGCTTATATTCAGATATTTGAAATACCGTCATTTGGTGCACAAATCTTTAATTGAGGGTGTATCTCAGGGCGTGTGAGATACACCCTTTAAATACAGGGCTTCTATTCAGGTATTTGAAATACAGCAATTTTTGGCAAACAAATTTAATTGAGGCCTAGTGTGGATCAGGCCGTGTGAGATACACCCTGTATATACAGGGCTTATATTCTTCCATTAATAAAACACCCTTTTTGGGGCAAAATACACAATTTTTCAGGCCTTGCAGCATCAGTACGTTTGAAATTCCAGGGTTATATACTGCTGTCATATTCAGTTATTAAACTAACACCCGTTTGGGCAAAAAAAAGTTTCTTTTGCAACCTTTGCTGCATATGTCACTGTGAGATACAGCATTTACATAGTGTGGTTCTATTCAGATATTTGAAATACCGCCATTTGTTGCACAAATCTATAATTGAGGCCTAGTCTGGTTCAGGGCGTGTGAGATACACCCTTTAACCACCTCAGCCCCCAGTGCTTAAACACCCTGAAAGACCAGGCCACTTTTTACACTTCTGACCTACACTACTTTCACCGTTTATTGCTCGGTCATGCAACTTACCACCCAAATAAATTTTACCTCCTTTTCTTCTCACTAATAGAGCTTTCATTTGGTGGTATTTCTTTGCTGCTGACATTTTTACTTTTTTTGTTATTAATCGAAATTTAACGATTTTTTTGCAAAAAAATGACATTTTTCACTTTCAGTTGTAAAATTTTGCAAAAAAAACGAGATCCATATATAAATTTTGCTCTAAATTTATTGTTCTACATGTCTTTGATAAAAAAAAAATGTTTGGGTGAAAAAAAAATGGTTTGGGTAAAAGTTATAGCGTTTACAAACTATGGTACAAAAATGCGAATTTCTGCTTTTTGAAGCAGCTCTGACTTTCTGAGCACCTGTCATGTTTCCTGAGGTTCTATAATGCCCAGACAGTACAAACACCCCACAAATTACCCCATTTCGGAAAGTACACACCCTAAGGTATTCGCTGATGGGCATAGTGAGTTCATAGAACTTTTTATTTTTTGTCACAAGTTAGCGGAAAATGATGATTTTTTATTTATTTTATTTTTTTCTTACAAAGTCTCATATTCCACTAACTTGTGACAAAAAATAAAAAGTTCTATGAACTCACTATGCCCATCAGCGAATACCTTGGGGTCTCTTCTTTCCAAAATGGGGTCACTTGTGGGGTAGTTATACTGCCCTGGCATTCTAGGGGCCCAAATGTGTGGTAAGGAGTTTGAAATCAAATTCTGTAAAAAATGACCTGTGAAATCCGAAAGGTGCTCTTTGGAATATGGGCCCCTTTGCCCACCTAGGCTGCAAAAAAGTGTCACACATCTGGTATCTCCGTACTCAGGAGAAGGTGGGGAATGTGTTTTGGGGTGTCATTTTATATATACCCATGCTGGGTGAGAGAAATATCTTGGCAAAAGACAACTTTTCCCATTTTTTTATACAAAGTTGGCATTTGACCAAGATATTTATCTCACCCAGCATGGGTATATGTAAAAAGACACCCCAAAACACATTCCTCAACTTCTCCTGAATACAGAGATACCAGATGTGTGACACTTTTTTGCAGCCTAGGTGGGCAAAGGGGCTCATATTCCAAAGAGCACCTTTCGGATTTCACAGGTCATTTTTTACTGAATTGGATTTCAAACTCCTTACCACACATTTGGGCCCCTAGAATGCCAGGGCAGTATAACTACCCCACAAGTGACCCCATTTTGGAAAGAAGACACCCCAAGGTATTCCGTGAGGGGCATGGCGAGTTGCTAGAATTTTTTATTTTTTGTCACAAATTAGTGGAAAATGATGATTTATTTATTTATTTATTTTTCATACAAAGTCTCATATTCCACTAACTTGTGACAAAAAATAAAAACCTCCATTAACTCACTATGCCCATCAGCGAATACCTTGGGGTCTCTTCTTTCCAAAATGGGGTCACTTGTGGGGTAGTTATACTGCCCTGGCATTCTAGGGGCCCAAATGTGTGGTAAGGAGTTTGAAATCAAATTCAGTAAAAAATGACCTGTGAAATCCGAAAGGTGCTCTTTGGAATGTGGGCCCCTTTGCCCACCTAGGCTGCAAAAAAGTGTCACACATCTGGTATCTCCGTACTCAGGAGAAGTTGAGGAATGTGTTTTGGGGTGTCTTTTTACATATACCCATGCTGGGTGAGATAAATATCTTGGTCAAATGCCAACTTTGTATAAAAAAATGGGAAAAGTTGTCTTTTGCCAAGATATTTCTCTCACCCAGCATGGGTATATGTAAAAAGACACCCCAAAACACATTCCCCACCTTCTCCTGAGTACGGAGATACCAGATGTGTGACACTTTTTTGCAGCCTAGGTGGGCAAAGGGGCCCATATTCCAAAGAGCACCTTTCGGATTTCACAGGTCATTTTTTACAGAATTTGATTTCAAACTCCTTACCACACATTTGGGCCCCTAGAATGCCAGGGCAGTATAACTACCCCACAAGTGACCCCATTTTGGAAAGAAGAAACCCCAATGTATTCCGTGAGGGGCATGGCGAGTTCCTAGAATTTTTATTTTTTGTCACAAGTTAGTGGAAAATGATGATTTTTTTTTTTTTTTTTTTTTCATACAAAGTCTCATATTCCACTAACTTGTGACAAAAAATAAAAACTTCCATGAACTCACTATGCCCATCAGCGAATACCTTGGGGTCTCTTCTTTCCAAAATGGGGTCACTTGTGGGGTAGTTATACTGCCCTGGCATTCTAGGGGCCCAAATGTGTGGTAAGGAGTTTGAAATCAAATTCAGTAAAAAATGACCTGTGAAATCCGAAAGGTGCTCTTTGGAATGTGGGCCCCTTTGCCCACCTAGGCTGCAAAAAAGTGTCACACATCTGGTATCTCCGTACTCAGGAGAAGTTGAGGAATGTGTTTTGGGGTGTCTTTTTACATATACCCATGCTGGGTGAGATAAATATCTTGGTCAAATGCCAACTTTGTATAAAAAAATGGGAAAAGTTGTCTTTTGCCAAGATATTTCTCTCACCCAGCATGGGTATATATAAAATGACACCCCAAAACACATTCCCCACCTTCTCCTGAGTACGGAGATACCAGATGTGTGACACTTTTTTGCAGCCTAGGTGGGCAAAGGGGCCCATATTACAAAGAGCACCTTTCGGATTTCACAGGTCATTTTTTACAGAATTTGATTTCAAACTCCTTACCACACATTTGGGCCCCTAGAATGCCAGGGCAGTATAACTACCCCACAAGTGACCCCATTTTGGAAAGAAGATACCCCAAGGTATTCGCTGATGGGCATAGTGAGTTCATGGAAGTTTTTATTTTTTGTCACAAGTTAGTGGAATATGAGACTTTGTATGAAAAAAAAAAAAATCATCATTTTCCACTAACTTGTGACTAAAAATTAAAAATTCTAGGAACTTGCCATGCCCCTCACGGAATACGTTGGGGTGTCTTCTTTCCAAAATGGGGTCACTTGTGGGGTAGTTATACTGCCCTGGCATTTTACAGGGGCCCTAATGTGTGGTAAGTAGGTAAATGACCTGTGAAATCCGAAAGGTGCTCTTTGGAATGTGGGCCCCTTTGCCCACCTAGGCTGCAAAAAAGTGTCACACATCTGGTATCTCCGTACTCAGGAGAAGGTGGGGAATGTGTTTTGTGGTGTCATTTTACATGTACCCATGCTGGGTGAGAGAAATATCTTGGCAAAAGACAACTTTTCCCATTTTTTTATACAAAGTTGGCATTTGACCAAGATATTTATCTCACCCAGCATGGGTATATGTAAAAAGACACCCCAAAACACATTCCTCAACTTCTCCTGAGTACGGAGATACCAGATGTGTGACACTTTTTTGCAGCATAGGTGGGCAAAGGGGCCCAAATTCCTTTTAGGAGGGCATTTTTAGACATTTGGATACCAGACTTCTTCTCACGCTTTGGGGCCCCTAAAATGCCAGGGCAGTATAAGTACCCCACATGTGACCCCATTTTGGAAAGAAGACACCCCAAGGTATTCAATGAGGGGCATGGCGAGTTCATTGAAAAATAATTTTTTTGGCACAAGTTAGCGGAAATTGATTTTTTTGATTTTGTTCTCACAAAGTCTCCCTTTCCGCTAACTTGGGACAAAAATTTCAATCTTTCATGGACTCAATATGCCCCTCAGCGAATACCTTGGGGTGTCTTCTTTCCAAAATGGTGTTATTTGTGGGGTGTTTGTACTGCCCTGGCATTTGAGGGTCTCCGCAATCATTACATGTATGCCCAGCATTAGGAGTTTCTGCTATTCTCCTTATATTGAGCATACGGGTAATGAGATTTTTTTTTTCCGTTCAGCCTCTGGGCTGAAAGAAAAAAATGAACGGCACAGATTTCTTCATTCGCATCGATCAATGTGGATGAAAAAATCTCTGCCAAAAAAAGAAAAAGGAGGGGAAAGGAGTCTGCCAGGACATAGGAGCTCCGCCCAACATCCATACCCACTTCAGCTCGTATGCCCTGGCAAACCAGATTTCTCCATTCACATCAATCGATGTGGATGAATAAATCATTGCCGGGATTTTTTTTTTTATATATACAAAGTGTTTGCCAAAGTATATGAACACCGCCACCTCCTCAGCTCATATGCCTCGGCAAACATATCTTTTACTGCAGAGGAGAAATCTCGTCTTGCAGCGCCGCATACACCGACTTGCGTGTAATCTGACAGCAGCGCAATGCTTCTGTCCGAATGCACATCAGTGCTGCAGCTGGTCGATCGGTTGGTCCACCTGGAAGGTAAAAAAAACAAAACAAAAAAGAAAAAACCAGGCCGCAAAGCAATAACTTTATTAACTTTAGAACAGAACATATTAACTTTTTTAAACTTTTTTAACTTTTTTACTTACCGGTAATTTTTTATTTTTTTTTTACCTTTATAGAACAAACCTCTCCTTCCCCATGGGACAATGTGCAAAGCGCAAATCGCCCAAAGATGTGGCGAAGTACGTTATGCACTTTATCCCAGGTGAAAGGAGAGGTTTGCAGCAGCTGTGAGAGAAAGGGCCCTAATAGCCCTGTGTGCCTGTCCTGGTGAGATGTGATCCCTATGCTAGGTGTACCTGTGTGTGGTACTTCCGGAAACACTCTCCTAAGCATAGGGCAGGGTGGTCCGGACAGTCAGGACAGAAATAGCGGGTGTCACGCCTTATTCCACTCCTGCTACAGACACGACATTTTTTTCGGGGTGGCGGTTGGGTTGAGGTACCAGCAACGACACTGGGGAAATGTCGCTCGTGTAGACGGCTAACTACACTGGTGGATGGGGCCACGGAACCTCCTGGGTAAAGGAGGTTCTCGATGATCTCTTCCTGGAATTTGAGGAAGGATCGTGTTCTCCCAGCCTTACTGTAGAGAACAAAACTATTGTAGAGCGCCAATTGAATTAAATATACAGACACCTTCTTATACCAGCGTCTGGTTCTGCGGGAAACTAAATAGGGAGCCAACATCTGGTCATTGAAGTCCACCCCTCCCATGAGCAAATTATAGTCGTGGACTGAGAGGGGCTTTTCAATGACACGGGTTGCCCTTTGAATTTGTATTGTCGTGTCTGCGTGAATGGAGGAGAGCATGTAAACGTCACGCTTGTCTCTCCATTTCACCGCGAGCAGTTCTTCGTTACACAAGGCAGCCCTCTCCCCCCTTGCAAGACGGATGGTTACAAGCCGTTGGGGGAAGCCCACGCGACTAGTTCGCGCGGTGCCACAGGCGCAAATCCGTTCTAGAAACAAATGCCTAAAGAGGGCCACACTTGTGTAAAAATTGTCCACATAAAGATGGTACCCCTTGCCGAATAAGGGTGACACCAAGTCCCAGACTGTCTTCCCACTGCTCCCCAGGTAGTCAGGGCAACCGACCGGCTCCAGGGTCTGATCTTTTCCCTCATAGATCCGAAATTTGTGGGTATAGCCTGTGGCCCTTTCACAGAGCTTATACAATTTGACCCCATACCGGGCACGCTTGCTTGGGATGTATTGTTTGAAGCCAAGGCGCCCGGTAAAATGTATTAGGGACTCGTCTACGCAGATGTTTTGCTCAGGGGTATACAAATCTGCAAATTTCTGGTTGAAATGGTCTATGAGGGGCCGAATTTTGTGGAGCCGGTCAAAAGCTGGGTGGCCTCTGGGACGGGAGGTGGTGTTGTCGCTAAAGTGCAGGAAACGCAGGATGGCCTCAAATCGTGTCCTGGACATAGCAGCAGAGAACATGGGCATGTGATGAATTGGGTGCGTTGACCAATATGACCGCAATTCATGCTTTTTTGTCAGGCCCATGTTGAGGAGAAGGCCCAGAAAATGTTTGCGGTTATAAATTGTGTGGCATATTGGTTGGTCTCTGCCACGACTAAATCCAAGAGCTCCGCAGTCAAGAACAGCTCAAAAAATCCCAGGGCCGTACTGATCTGAGCCGTCTCAACCCGAACTCCAGACTGGGCGGTGAAAGGGGGAACTACTGGTGCGGCTGAAGTTGGTGACTGCCAATCAGGGTTTGCCAGCACCTCAGGGATTCTAGGGGCTCTACGGGCCTGTCTGTGCGGTGGCTGCGACGGGGTAACTAGTGCACGTGCCACCGTACCAGCTTCAACTGCCCTTCTGGTGCTCGCTACTTCACCATGTTGTACGGCAGTGCTGGTACTAGGTCCAGGAAGGGCTGCGCTGCTGGTGTATGCCTCACCACGTGATCCGGCAGCGACAGCCCCACTCTGCTGCTCTTGAAGCGGATCCTGCATAACCTGTGGTCTAGCGACACGGGGCCGGGTACGCCTGGTGCTGCCAGGGACCTCAACCTCCTCGTCCGAACTTTGGGTCAGAGAGCCACTGCTTTCTACAGGTTCATATTCTGACCCGCTAGATTCGTCAGATGAGGGTTCCCACTCCTCATCCAACTGGGTCAGAATCCTGTAGGCCTCTTCAGAAGAATACCCCCTGTTTGACATTTGGACTACTAAATTTAGGGGTATTCCCTGAGACTACCCAAAAAAAAAAGCAAGCCTGTCTTACAGAGGGGAGGCTAGCGAAGTACCGGAGGCCGCTGCGGTTGATAAAAAATATCAAAACTGATTTTTTTTATCGCCGCAGAGGTGTAAAGTGAATGTGCAGTGATCAAAAAAAAATAATTTTTTGTCACTGCGGTGGGGCGGGCGTGGGTGAACGCACGTGTGGGCGACCGATCAGGCCTGATCGGGCAAACACTGCGTTTTGGGTGGAGGGCGAACTAAAGTGACACTAATACTATTATAGATCTGACCGTGATCAGTTTTGATCACTTACAGATACTATAAAAGTACAAATGCTGATTAGCGATACGCTAAACAGCGAATAAAAGTGACTGCGATGCGGTGGGGTGGGCGCTAACTGACGCTAACTACCTAACCAAGGTGCCTAAACTATCCCTAAAACCTAACAGCCAATACTAGTGGAAAAAAAAAGTGTCAGTTTACACTGATCACTTTTTGTCTTTCACTAAGTGATTGACAGGGGGCGATCAAGGGGTTAATTTGGATGATGGGGGTGATGGATGGTGATCAGGGGCTAAGGGCAGTGTTTGGTGTGTACTCACAGTGATGTCTGCTTCTCTGCTGGATCCAACCGACGAGAAGGACAAGCAGAGGAGCAGAGAAGCCATATAACAGATCATATTTACTAATATGATCTGTTATCTGGCTTGTGATTCGATTTTTTAAAAATCAGCAACCTGCCAGCGACGATCATTGGCTGGCAGGTTGCTGATGCAATAGTCCTTTAACTTTTGCCGGCCCGCGATGCGCATGCGCGGGCCGGCTGTGACCGAAATCTCGCGTCTCGCGAGAGGACGCGCCGGCGCGTCCAGGAGGAATTAAACAACCACCTCCAGGACGCGTCTGTGCGTACAGCGGTCCGGAGGTGGTTAAATACAGGGGTTTGATTCAGGTATTTGAAATACAGCCTTTTTGGGCAGACAAATTTAATTGAGGCCTAGTCTGGTTCAGGCCGTGTGAGATACACCCTTTGAATACATGATCCTAAATTCGAGAAATATGAGGAGAGCGTCAAATAAGGGACGTGGCCCAGGTCGTGGTGCTGCTGGTGGAGCTCCTGTTGCAGAGAGAGGACGTGGTCGATCTGAGCAAGCTACACACACAAGTGAAACCCCTTCCTCAGGTGCGAGTAGGCGACAAAACCTGCAGCGGTATTTGGTCGGGCCTAATGCTGCTCTACGAATGGTGAGGCCTGAACAAGTACAGACGATAGTAGATTGAGTTGCTGACAGTGGATCCAGTTCCTTCACATTGTCTCCCACCCAGTCTCCTGCTGAAAGACCACAGTTGGCACCTGCAGCCGATGTCCATCAGTCTTTCACCTCACCCCCTTGCAAATCAGCCAGGCAGTCTGAGCCCCCAGTCATGCAGCAGTCTCTTCTGCTTTTCGATGACTATGTTAGCAGGGTTTCCCAGGGCTATCCACCTAGCCCTGCCCCAGAAGTGGAAGAGATTGAGTGCACCGATGCCCAACCACTTATCTTTCAAGATGAGTACATGGGAGGACCATCGCAGCACGTCTCAGATGATGACGAAACACAGGTGCCAACTGCTGGGGCTTTCAAAAGTGTGCAGACCGACAAGGAAGGCCGGGGTGAAGACTGGGTGGAAGATGATGTGGAGGACGATGAGGTCCTCGACCCCACATAGAATCAAGGTCATGCGAGTGACCTATGTAGTTCGGAGGAAGGGGCGGTGGTCACACAGAGCCACCAGCACAGCAGTAGAGGGAGCAGGGTACAAAAGCGGAGAGGCTGTCCTCTAGACAGTACGCCTGCTACTGCCCACCGCAGCAAGGGACCGAGCACACCAAAGCCAGCTCCAAGGAGTTCCCTGGCATGGCAGTTCTTCAGACAATGTGCTGACGACAAGACACGAGTGGTTTGCACCCTGTGCAATCAGAGCCTGAAGCGAGGCATAAACGTTCTCGACCTGAGCACAACCTGCATGACCAGGCATTTAAGTGCTAAGCATGAGCTGCAGTGGAGTAGACACCTCAAAAACCAAGAAAGGTCTCTGGCTCCTCCTGCTTCCTCTTCTGCTGCAGTCTTGGCCTCTTCATCGACCTCTGGAGTGACAGTGCCACCTGCCACCCCGCAAACAGAGGATCTTCCAGCAACACCACCACCTGGATCACCAAGCATCTCCACAATGTCCCACGGAAGCGTTCAGCTCTCCATCTCCCAAACGCTGGAGAGGAAGAGGAAGTAACCCCCTACCCACCCGTGATCACTAGCCCTGAATGCCAGCATTTCAAAATTACTGGCCTTTGAAATGCTGTCATTCCGTCTGGTGGAGACGGATAGTTTTAAAGGCCTTATGGTGGTGGCTGTCCCACAGTACATCGTCCCCAGCTGCCACTACTTTTCCAGACGAGCCATCCCTTCCCTGCACAACCAAGTGGGGGACAAAATCAGGTGTGCAATGCGCAATGCCATCTGTGGCAAGGTGCACCTCACTGCGGATACGTGGACCAGTAAGCACGGTCAGGGATGTTATATCTCTTTAACAGCACACTGGTTAAATGCAGTGGCGGCTTGGCCTGAGGCGGATAGCAGTTTTGTGCATGTCCTTCCACCACCGAGGATTGCAGGGCACTTCAGTTTGCCTCCTGTTGCTTCCTCCTCCTACTCCGCTTCCTCATCCTCTACCGGCTCCTCATCTGGTCAGCACAGCCAGGGGTAAACGACAGCAGGCTGTTTTAAAACGTATCTGTTTGGGGGACAAACCCCACATGGGCCTTGAAAAACAGACCGATGAGTGGTTTGTGCCAGTGAGCCTCAAGCCCGGCCTGGTGGTGTGCGATAATGGGCGAAATCTTGTAGCAGCTCTGGGACTAGCCGGTTTTATGCACAACCCTTGCCTGGCGCATGTGCTGAATTTGGTGGTGCAGAGATTCCTTAAAAATTACCCCGATATGTCAGAGCTGCTGCATAAAGTGCGGGCTGTCTGTGCACGCTTTCGGCGTTCTCACCCTGCTGCTGCTCGCCTGTCAGCGCTGCAGCGTAACTTCCGCCTTACCGCTAACCGCCTCATATGCGACGTGCCCACAAGGTGGAACTCAACCTTGCACATGCTGGCCAGACTGTGCGAGCAGCAGCACCAGGCAATAATGGAGTTTCAGCTGCAGCACACAGCGGGTGAGTCACTCGGAGGAACAGCACCACTTCACCACCAATGACTGGGCCTCCATGCGAGACCTGTGCTCCTTGTTGCGCTGTTTCGAGTACTCCACCAACATAGCCAGTGCCGATAACGCCATTCTCAGCGTTACTATCCCACTTCTATGCCTCCTTGTAAAAACGCTCCATGGCGATGATGGAAGAGGATGTTGCACAGGAGGAGGAGGAGGAGGAAGAGGGATCATTTTGTAGGGTTTCCTGCCAGTCATTCATAAGTGGCTCCGAGGGTGGGTTCCTGCACCCACAAACGCCAGGTACACAATTGTCCAGCCAGGGCACAGTTCTGGAGGATGACGAGGTGGAGGATGAGGAGGAGGAGATGGAGGAGGAGGATCCATGTTCACAGCAGGGTGGCACCCATACCAACTCATGGCCATCACTGGTGCGTGGCTGGGGGGATACAGAGGACACAGACGATACACCTCCCACAGAGGACAGCTTTTCGTTGCCTCTGGGCAGCCTGGCACACATGAGCATTTACATGCTGCAGTGTCTCTGCAACGACTGCCGGGTTGCCCACATTCTAACTTGTGCTGATTACTGGGTGGCCACACTGCTGGATCCCCGTTACAAGGACAATGTACCATCCTTTATTTTCCTCACTGAAGCGTGATCGTAAGATGCGCGAGTACAAGCACATGCTGATAGATGCGCTGCTGGTAGCATTTCCACCTGACAGCGGGGGGCACAGTGGAAGCACAAGGCAAAGGCAGAGGAAGAGGTCGCCAACACAGCTGGGGCACCGCCAGCACCTCAGAAGGCTGGGTTAGCATGGCCGAAATGTGGAAAAGCTTTGTCAGCACGCCACAACAATCAGCCCCACCAGCTGATATGGAACGTCTTAGCAGGAGGCAGCATTTCACCAACATGGTGGAGCAGTATGTGTGCACATGCCTAAACGTACTGAATGACAGGTCTGCCCCCTTCACCTTCTGGGTCTCCAAATTGGGCACATGGCCTGAGCTTGCCCTTTACGCCTTGGAGGTGCTGGCCTGCCCTGCAGCCAGTGTATTATCTGAACGTGTGTTTAGCACGGCAGGGGGCGTCATCACAGACAAGCGCAGCCGCCTGTCCACAGCCAATGTGGACAAGCCCACGCTCATTAAAATGAACCAGGCATGGATCCCACAGGACTTGTCCGTATCTTGTGCAGAATAGACATGTATACCGGCCTTAACCAGCCATTGTTATACTACAGCGCAATTGCTTATTCTTGTATTTTTGATATTTCACACTCTTTTGGAGTGTACCCTAATTAAAAAATAAAAAATAAATTAAAATCAAAAACCAGTGTTGACTACCTCGTCCTCCTCCACCGCCGCTTCCACCTATACCGCTACGTCCGCCGCCTCCTCAAACTCCTACTCAATATGGAATTCACCTCATAAATCATTGTTTTTTTTATTTGTACATATTTTATTTTATGTCATTTCACTACTTTGTCTGTTACATTTTTGGGTGAAATTCACCAATTTTTGGGTGTGATGTACAACTGCTATACCTAGTAGACAGGTAGAAAAAAAATAACAAATTTGTCAGTTACATTTTTGGGTAAAATTCACCAATTTTTGGGTGTGATGTACCACTGCTATACCTAGCAGACAGGTTAAAAAATATATAATTTGTCTGTTACATTTTCAGGTAAAATTCACCAATTTTTGGGTGTGATGTACCACTGCTATATCTAGTAGATAGGTTAAAAAAATAATAATAATTGTCAGTTACATTTTCGGGTGAAATTCACCAATTTTTGGGTGTGATGTACCACTGCTATACCTAGTAGACAGGTAAAAAAAAAACACTAATTTGTCAGTTACATTTTCGGGTGAAATTCAACAATTTTTGAGACACTGGGGTTAAAAAAAAACTTTTTTTCATATAGTGCACATCTAGGATTATCGCTGCATAAGTGACTGTGAAATTTAGGCCAGAAATACGGCTTTGGCATACTGGGGCATACTGGGTGAAACAAACCCCTCTGTTTCATATAGTGCACATCTAGGATTATAGGTGCATAAGGGACTGTTCATTTTAGGCCACAAATACGGCTTTTGCTTACTGGGGTTAAAAAACCCTCTGATATACTACACATCTGGGATTAGACTTGCATAAATTACTGTGAAATTTAGACCACAAATACGGCTTTTATGCTTACTGGGGTTAAAAAAAACCTCTGATATACTGCACATCTGGGATTAGACATGCATAAATTACTGTGTAATTTAGGCCAGAAATACGGCTTTTGCTTACTGGGGTTAAAAAACCCTCTGATATACTGCACATCTGGGATTAGACGTGCATAAGTGACTGTAAAATTTAGGCCACAAAGACGTCTTTTTGCTTACTGGGGTTAAAAAACCCTCTGATATAAGGCACATCTGGGATTAGACGTGCATAAGTGACTGTGAAATTTAGGCCACAAATACGGCTTTCTCATACTGGGGCATACTGGGGTGAAAAAAAAACATCTGTTTCATATAGTACACATCTAGGATTATAGGTGCATAAGTGAGTGTCACATTTAGGCCAGAAATACGGCTTTGGCATACTGGGTGAAATAAACCCCTCTGTTTCATATAGTGCACATCTAGGATTATAGGTGCATAAGGGACTGTTCATTTTAGGCCACAAATATGGCTTTTGCTTACTGGGGTTACAAAAACCCTCTGATATACTGCACATCTGGGAATAGACATGCATAAGTTACTGTGAAATTTAGGCCACAAATACGGCTTTTTGGTTACTGGGGTTAAAAAAAACCTCTGATATACTGCACATCTGGGATTAGAGGTGCATAATTTACTGTGAAATTTAGGCCACAAATTCCGCTATCATATAGAGTTAAAAAAAAAAAATTGAGTGCAATACCCTACATCAGGGTTTTTATTGGCGGTTAATTATTTTTAACAGACTTAACCACTTTTTACTTTGCTTGGTGAACGCTAACTATGAGGCAAACATCTAATAAGGGATGCGGTCATGGTCATGGTGTTGGTGTTGGTGGAGCCTCTGGCGCAGGTAGAGGACCTGGCCGTTCTGCCACAGCTACACGTCCTACTGAACCTACTACCTCAGGTCCCAGTAGCCGCCAGAATCTACAGCGATATTTGGTAGGGCCGAATGCCGTTCTAAGGATGGTAAGGCCTGAGCAAGTGCAGGCGCTAGTCGATTGGGTGTACGACAGTGGATCCAGCAGGTTCACATTATCTCCCACCCAGTCTTCTGCAGAAAGCGCACAGGTGGCGCCTGAAACCCATGCCCATCAGTCTGTCACATCACCCCCGTGCATATCGGGGAACCTGTCTGAGCCTTAAGTCATGCAGCAGTCTCTTATGCTGTTTGAAGACTCTTCTGGCAGGGTTTCCAAAGGGCATCCACCTAGCCCTTCCCCAGGGGTGGAAGACATAGAATGCACTGACGCACAACCGCTTATGTTTCCTGATGAGGACATGGGAACACCACCTCAGCACGTCTCTGATGATGACGAAACACAGGTGCCAACTGCTGCGTCTTTCTGCAGTGTGCAGACCGAAAAGGAGGTCAGGGAGGAAGATTGGGTGGAAGACGATGCAGGGGACGATGAGGTCCTAGACCCCACATGGAATGAAGGTCGTGCCACTGACTTTCAGAGTTCGGAGGAAGAGGCAGTGGTCAGCGTAGCAAAAGAAGGAGCAGGGTGCAAAAGCAGAGCAGCCGTCGCCTAAACAGTTGGCCTGCTACTGGCCACCATCACCAGGGACCGAGCACACCAAAGGCAGCCTCAAGGAGTTCCCTGTCATGGCACTTCTTCACACAATGTGCTGACGACAAGACCCGAGTGGTTTGCACGCTGTGCCATCAGAACCTGAAACGAGGCATTAACGTTCTGAACCTTAGCACAACCTGCATGACCAGGCATCTACATGCGAGACACGTGCTGCAGTGGAGTAAGCACCTTCAAAACCAAGAAAGGGCTCATGCCCCTCCTGCTCCCTCTTCTGCTGCTGCCTCGGCCTCTTCCTCTGTCTCTAGAGGAACGTTGGCACCTGCCGCCCAGAAAACAGAGGATGTGCCACCAACAACACCACCTCCGTCACCAAGCATCTCCACCATGTCACACGGATGTGTTCAGCGCTCCATCTCACAAACCTTGGAGAGAAAGCGTAAATTCCCACCTCGCCACCCTCGATCCCTGGCCCTGAATGCCAGCATTTCTAAACTACTGGCCTATGAAATGCTGTCATTCAGGCTGGTGGAGACGGACAGCTTCAAACAGCTCATGTCGCTTGCTGTCCCACAGTACGTAGTTCCCAGCCGCCACTACTTCTCCAGGAGAGCCGTGCCCTCCCTGCACAACCAAGTATCGGATAAAATCAAGTGTGCACTGCGCAACGCCATCAGTAGCAAGGTCCACCTAACCACAGATACATGGACCAGTAAGCACGGCCAGGGACGCTACATCTCCCTAACTGCACACTGGGTAAATGTAGTGGCGGCTGGGCCCCAGGCGGAGAGCTGTTTGGCGCACGTCCTTCCGCCGCCAAGGATCGCAGGGCATCATTCTTTGCCTCCTGTTGCCTCCTCTTCCTACTCGGCTCCCTCCTCCTCTTCTACCACCTCCTCATCCAGTCAGCGACAGACCATCACCACCAACTTCAGCACAGCCAGGGGTAAACGTCAGCAGGCCATTCTGAAACTGATATGTTTGGGGGACAGGCCCCACACCGCGCAGGAGTTGTGGCGGGGTATAGAACAACAGACCGACGAGTTGTTGCTGCCAGTGAGCCTCAAGCCCGGCCTGGTGGTGTGCGATAATGGGCGAAATCTCGTTGCAGCTCTGGGACTAGCCGGTTTGACGCACATCCCTTGCCTGGCGCATGTTCTGAATTTGGTGGTGCAGAAATTCATTCAAAACTACCCCGACATGTCTGAGCTGCTGCATAAAGGGCGGGCCGTCTGTGCGGGCTTCCGGCATTCTCATCCTGCCGCCGCTCGGCTGTCTGCTCTACAGCATAACTTTGGCCTTCCCGCTCACCGCCTCATATGCGACGTGCCCACCATGTGGAATTCCATCTTAACACATGCTGGAGAGACTGTGTGAGCAGCAGCAGGCTATAGTGGAGTTTCAGCTGCAGCAGGCACGGGTGAGTCGCACTGTGGAACAGCACCACTTCACCACCAATGACTGGGCCTCCATGCGAGACCTGTGTGCCCTGTTGCGCTGTTTCAAGTACTCCACCAACATGGCCAGTGGCGATGACGCCGTTATCAGCGTTACAATACCACTTCTATGTCTCCTTGAGAAACACTTTGGGCGATGATGGAAGAGGATGTGGCCCAGGATGAGGAGGAGTAAGAGGGGTCATCTCTAACACTTTCAGGCCAGTCTTTTAGAAGTGGCTCAGAGGGAGTTTTTTTGCAACAGCAGAGGCCAGGTACAAATTTGGCCAGCCAAGGTCCACTACTGGAAGACAAGGAGGCGGAGGATGAGGAGGAGGATGGGTATGAAGCATGTTCACAGCGGGGTGGCACCCAATGCAGCTCGGGCCCATCACTGGTGCGTGGCTGGGGTATGCAGAGGACGCAGACGATACGCCTCCCACAGAGGACAGCTTGTCCTTACCTCTGGGCAGCCTGGCACACATGAGCGACTACATGAAGCAGTGCCTGCGCAACGACAGCAGAGTTGCCCACATTTCAACGTGTGCTGACTACTGGGTGGCCACCCTGCTGGATCCCTGTTACAAAGACAATGTGCCATCCTTAATTCCTTCACTGGAGCGTGATCGGAAGATGCGCGACTACAGGCGCACGCTGGTAGACGCGCTCCTGAGAGCATTCCCGATTGACGCCGGGGGACAAGTGGAAGCACAAGGCAAAGGCAGGGGAGGAGAAAGAGGTCGCCAATGCAGCTGTGTCAGCGCCAGCACCTCAGAAGGCAGAGTTAGCAGGGCTGACATGTGGAAAAGCTTTGTCACCTCGCCGCAAAAACTGGCCCCAACTGCTGATATGGAGCGTGTTAGCAGGAGGCAGCATTTGAACAACCTGGTGGAACAGTATCTTTGCACACGTCTAGACGTACTGACTGATGGTTCTGCCCCATTCAACTTCTGGGTCTCCAAATTGTCCACATGGCCAGAGGTTGCCCTGTATGCCTTGGAGGTGCTGGCCTGCCCTGCAGCCAGTGTACTCTCTGAACGTTTATTTAGCATGGCAGGAGGCGTCATTACAGACAGACGCAGCCGCCTGTCCACAGCCAACGTGGACAAGCTCACATTCATTAAAATGAACCAGGCCTGGATCTCACAAGACTTGTCTGTACCTTGTGCAGAATAGACAGTTCTAACAGCCTCAACCTTCCATCCTTGTACTCAAGTGCACTTATTCCTTTTTTTTTTTATATGTCCCAATATTTTGGGGGATCCCCCTATGTAAAAATGCAAAATAACACACATCTGTGTTGGCTACCTTTTCCTCCTTCGCCGCTGCTTCCACCTAGGCCGCCACGTGAGCCTACACGGCCACATCCACCCATTCACCGCCTCCTCAACCTCTTCCTCCTACATCATTCCTAATTTTTATTTTTTTAAGGTCCTTTATGGGTTTTTTTTAATTCATTTCCCTATCCACATTTGTTTGCACAGCATTTGCCATGCTCTTAAGCACATTTTGCTGCCTTTTGCAGCCCTCTAGCTCTTTCCAGGGCTATTTTTGAGCCATTTTAGTGCCCAAAAGTTCGGGTCCCCATTGACTTCAATGGGGTTCGGGTTTGGGTTCAAGTTCGGGTCAAGTTCGGGTACCGAACCCGAACTTTTTTTTCAAGTTCAGCCGAACCTGCCGAACCCGAACATCCAGGTGTCCGCTCAACTCTAATCATGAGTTGCTAAAAAATTACATCATTTGTTTTTGGGATAGAAATTATGGTTCAGTGAAGACCCATTTGGTGTGGGATGTATTAAAGGTCTTTATGAGTTTTTTTTTTATTAGTAACATTTGCAATTTGAGAAAAAGTTCCACCAAGAACGAGAGGGATTTGGAGGAAGCAGCATTGGCTAGAATGGAGGAGTTTTCCAGGAATGGAACGACAGGTAATAAGGTAATTATGCAAGAGACAGGTCGAGCCTATTTCGATTTTCTCCTGGATAAGGCCCAGCAGAGGCTTTTCTTTAGAGAACAAAAATATTTTTGTGAATCAGGGCGCCCTGGGAAAATGTTGGCTAGGATGATCTCTAATCAGAAATCGAAATAAAAAGGAGATTTTTAACATACTGTCTTCCTGAGGGTAAGATTATTGACGATCAGGAAATATTTGTTTATTATCTTATTTAAATCGAATAATTATGAAGCTATAGATTCATATTTGGATCCTATTTCTTTACCAGTCTTTACAAATATTCAAAGAGAATTCCTTGAAGCGGATCTTTCACTTTAAGAGCCGGAAGATGCATTAAAGGCTTGCTCAGGAGATTCTTCTCCGGGAGCTGATGGATTCCCATATTAATTTTATCGCAAGTATAGGGAGGTTATTCTTCCCTGTCTTCTGGAGGTATTTACTGAGTCACTGGAGGAATGAGTACTTCCAGAATGAATGACAGAGACTGTGATAATAGTGAAAAAGGGTAAGGATCCTCAGGATATAGGGTCCTATAGACCTATCTTTTTTCTCAATAATGATGTCAAGCTTCTTTCAAGTATTCTTGCCACAAGGCTTTCTAAGGTTATCTTGTCAATTATACATCCTGATCAAAATGGTTTTATTACCAATAAGGGTACTAATTATAATTTGCACCGTCTCTTTGCTAATATGCAGTCTCCTGGAGGGGACTCCAGGTCCATCCGTTCTCTAGATGCCTCCAAGGACTTTGATAAGGTGGACTGGAGATTCCTCTGGAGAGTGCTACAGAAGATGGGGTTTGGAACTAGATTTATTAAAAGGATTAAGCTTCTATATAGATTCCCTAGTACAAGATTAAAGGGACACTGACAGGCCCAAAAAGCATATTTAGGTATATATATGACAGTACAGGTCTTATAAAGTGTATTAGAATCATCTAAGTATCCCCCCTGTCCACCTTATAAATACAGTAAAATGAAGTTTTATAACCTGCTTGAATCGTGTTCAATCTGCCCAAGGGGCGGTGTTTCATCTCAACTTGCGCCCAGCCAGCCTCGCCACAACTGCCATTTGAAGCGCCGCCCAGCTCATCAATATTCACTTCGCTGGGCGGCTACTCTGAAGCGCTGCTCTGAACTGTGCCCGGCGCATGCGCATAAAGCAGAGGCTGCATCGGCCTCTGAGAATCAGACTGTGCGCAGGCGCGATGCGATCCCGGCCAGTGAGGGTGCCGGGCACATGCGCTGAAGATGGCCGGGGACACTAGTAGCCGCCCAGCGAAGTGAATATTGATGAGCTGGGCGGCGCTTCAAACGGCAGTTGTGGCGAGGCTGGCTGGACGCAAGTGGAGCTGAAACGCCGCCCCTTGGGCAAATTGAACACGATTCAAGCAGGTTATAAAACTTCATTTTACTGTATTTATAAGGTGGACAGGGGGGATACTTAGATGATTCTAATACACTTTATAAGACCTGTACTGTCATATATATACCTAAATATGCTTTTTGGGCCTGTCAGTGTCCCTTTAAATATAAAAAGTTTTCTTACAAGGAGCATTTTTTCAGAAAGAGATACCCGCCAGGGATGTCCTCTTTCTCCACGTTTATTTGATATTTATATTTAGCCTCTTGTAGCTAGGATCAGAAAAGATTCTCAGATTGAAGCCTTTGGGGTATTAGGAGTTGAAGATCAAATCTATTTATATGCCGATGATATTTTATTTTATATACAACATATCAATATTATTCTTCCAAAAATTATTTAAATGGTTAACTCTTTTGGGGAGGTTTGGAGACTTGATATAAATTGATCTAAAACTAGTCTTATGCCTCTAGATAGACTCGAATTTCCCTGAGAAGGGCCACTACATACTCTTAAGATCTCTGATTCATTTAAGTACCTAGGCATAGTAATATCTCCAAGGACTCAAGATTTTGTACAGCTTAACCCCTTAGGGACCGGGCTCATTTTCACCTTATGGACCAGGGCCATTTTTTTCAAATCTGATCAGTGTCACTTTATGTGGTGATAACTTTAAAACGCTTTGACTTATCCAAGCCATTCTGAGATAGTTTTTTTTGTCACATATTGTACTTCATGACACTGGTAAAATGGAGTAAAAAAAAAATCATTTTTATTTATAAAAAAATACCAAATTTACCAAAAATGTGGAAACATTTGCAAATTTCCAAGTTTCAAATTCTCTACTTCTATAATACATAGTAATATCTACAAAAATAGTTCTTACTTTACATTCCCCATATTTTGGGAATGACATTTTATTTTTTGGGGACGTTACAAGACTTAGAAGTTTAGAAGCAAATCTTTACATTTTTCAGAGATTTTCTAAAACCCACTTTTTAAGGACCAGTTCAGGTCTGAAGTCACTTTGTGAGGCTTACATAATAGAAACCACCCAATCATAACCACAATCTAGAAACTACACCCCTCAAGGTATTCAAAACTGATTTTACAAACATTGTTAACCCTTTAGGTGTTCCACAAAAGTTAATGGCAAATGGAGATAAAATTTCAGAATTGCAATTTTTTGGCAAATTTTCCATTTTAATCCATTTTTTCCAGTAACAAAGCAAGGGTTAACAGCCAAACAAAACTCAATATTTATTGCCCTGATTCTGTAATTTACCGAAACACCCCATATGTGGTTGTAAACTGCTGTATGACCAAACGGAAGGGCGCATAAGGAAAGGAACACCATATGGTTTCTGGAAGGCAGATTTTGATGGCCTTTTTTTTTTTACACCATGTCCCATTTGAAGAACCTCTGATGCACCCCTAGAGTAGAAATTCCATAAAAGTGACCCCATTCTAAGAAACTACACCCCTCAAGGTATTAAAAACTTATTTTAATCTTTATTAACCCGTTAGGCGTTCCATAAGATTTAATGGAAAATGGAGATACAATTTCAGAATTTAACTTTTTTGGAAGATTTTCCATTTTAATAATTTTTTCCAGTAATAAAGCAAGGGTTAACAGCCAATCAAAACTCAACATTTATTACTCTGATTCTGCAGTTTACAGAAACACCCCATATGTGGTCGTAAACTTCTGTACGGGCACACAGCAGTGCGCAGAAGGAAAAGAAACGCCATTTGGATTTTAGAAGGCAGATTTTGCTGGATTGGTTTTTAGACACCATGTCCCATTTGAAGCCCCCTGATGCACCCCTAGATTAGAAACTCCATAAACAGTTAACCCATTTTGGAAACTACAGTATAAGGTGGCAGTTTTGTTGGTACTATCTTAGGGTACATATGTTTTTTGGTTGCTCTATATTACACTTTTTGTGAGGCAAAGTAACAAAAAATAGAAATTCTGAAATTTTATCTCCATTTGCCATTAACTCCTATGGAACACTTAAAGGGTTAACAAAGTTTGTAAAATCAGTTTTGAATATCTTGAGGGGTGTAGTTTCTTAAATGGAGTCACTTTTTGAAGTTTCTACTCTAGGGGTGCATCAGGGGGGGCTTCAAATGGGACATGGTGTCAAAAAACTAGTCCAGCAAAAACTGCCTTCCAAAAACCATATGGCGTTCTTTTCCTTCTGTGCCCTACCATGTGGCCATACAGCAGTTTACGACCACATATGGGGCATTTCTGTAAACTACAGAATAAGGGCAATAAATATTAAGTTTTGTTTGGCTGTTACGGGAAAAAAAGGATTAAAATGGAAAATTTGGCACTGTTTTTATTTTTTTATTACTTACAACGTTCATATGAAAGGTTATGTCATGTGCTTTTTTTATAGAGCAGGTTCGTACAGACGCGGAGATACCTAATATGTATGCATTTTTTTATTTATTTAGGCTTTACACAATAATATCATTTTTAAAACAAAAAAAAATCATGTTTTAGTGTCTCATAGTCTGAGAGCCATAGTTTTTTCAGTATTTAGGCGATTGTCTCAGGTTGGGTATCATTTTTTGCGGGATGAGATGACTTTTTGATCGCTTGCTATTACACTTTTTGTGATGTAAGGTAACAAAAAATAGCTTTTTTGTCACAGTTTTTTTTTTTTTTTTTACAATGTTCACCTGAGGGGTTAGGTCATGTGGTATTTTTATAGAGCAGGTTCTTACGGACGTGGCAATACCTAATATGTATACCTTTTTTATTTATTTAGGTTTTACACAATAATATAATTTTTTAAACAAAAAAAAAAACAATTCTTTAGTGTCTCCATAGTCTGAGAGCCATAGTTTTTTTTCTTTTTTGGGCGATTATCTTATGTAGGGTATAATTTTTTGCGGGATGAGGTGACGGTTAGATTGGCACCATTGTGGGGGCATACGCCTTTTTGATCTCTTGGTGTTGCACTTTTAGTGACTTAAGGTGACAAAACAAATGGTTTTTAGCACAGTTTTTATTTTATTTTTTTGACAGTGTTCACCTGAGGGGTTATGTCATATGATATTTTTATAGAGCCAGTCGTTATGGACGTGGTGATACCTAATATGTATACTTTATTTAATTTTTTTAAGTTTTACACAATAATATCATTTTTGAAACAAAAAAAAAGTCATGTTTTAGTGTCTCCATAGTCTGAGAGTCGTAGTTTTTTCAGTTTTTTGCCGATTGTCTTAGGTAGGATATAATTTTTGTGGGATGATATGACAGTTAGATTGGCACTATTTTGGGGGGCATACGACTTTTTGATTGCTTGCTATTACACTTTTAGTGATGTAAGGTGATAAAAAATTGCTTTTTTGACACCGTTTTTATTTTTTACGGTATTCACCTCAGGGTTTAGCTCATGTGGAATTTTTATAGAGCAGATTCTTACGGACGCGGTGAAGCATTTTTGAAACAAAAAAATCATGTTTTAGTCTGAGAGACATAGTTTTTTTATTTTTTTGGGCCATTGTCTCATGTAGGGGCTCATTTTTGCGGGATGAGGTGACGGTTTGATTGGTACTATTTTGGCGTACATACGACTTTTTTGATCACTTTTATTACCTTTTTTGGGAAGTAAGGTGGGCAAAATTTCAATTTCATCATAGTTTTTATTTTTTATGGCGTTCACCGTGCAAGGAAAGTAACATGACCGTTTTATAGATCAGGTCGTTACAGACGCGGAGATATCAAACATTTGTAGGGAATTATATTTTTTTAATTTTTAATCAGTGATAAATGTGTTTTGTTTTTTACTTTTTTTTCAATTTTTTGACCCAGACCCACTTGGTTCTTGAAGATCCAGTGGGTCTGATGTCTGTATAAAACAGTACAGTACGCTATATAGTGTACTGTACTGTATTTTCACTTTACAAAGTCTGATCAGACTTCTGCCTTTAGCATAAGTCTGATAAGCACCATGGACAGCCGGAAGCCTGTGAAGGTGTCCGGTTGTCATGATAACCATCACTCGCTGCCACAACAGAGCAGTGGGTGATGGGGAGGGAGGGGGGCCCCCTCCCTCTGCGATCCCATCAAGAATCGGGGGCTGAAAAGGCACAGCAGCCCCAATGGGTTCCCTCCCTGTTAACCTCTTCCATACAGCGGTCACTACGGACCGTGGCATGGAAGGGGTTAAACGGCTGACATCTGTGTGATGATTTCAGACGTTTCAAGCAGAGTGTCAACAACGTGCTGACACTCTGCTTGCTAACCCCTCGGCCATCCTGCAAATGAGAATTGACCTGCAGTTTGCAGCGATCAACGATACGGGGGGTCACAGGACCCCCTCGGCATTGACCCAGGGTGCCTGCTGATTGATTTCAGCAGGCACTCAGTTCCGATCACCGCATGGTGGTGATCGGAACTACACAGGACGTACCTGTATGCCCTGTGTCCTTAAGGACCAGGACATCAGGGCGTACAGGTACACCCTGTGTCCCCAACAGGTTTTGTGCTCCTAACACCCCTCTACATGCATACATATGCCCCCAATACCAGTTTTTTTATTTTTGCGCTTTTCTTCCCCTGTTTGTGCTTCAGGATCTCCTGTGTGAAGCCTAGAATGTATTGGCTTCTTTGAGGCAGAGCTGTTTACATTCTTCAGTTTCCTGTTTAGTTCTTTCCTAATTTTATTGATATGTAACACCCCAGAGTTGTATTACTACACGCCTCTTCCCCGCTACTATATCCTAAAAGCCTTTACATTGTCATCTGATATAATTTATATTATGTCTTCACAAATGTGCATACAAAAACAATGTTAAATACAATTGTTTTGTAATTTTCCAGGTTTACCAGCAGGTAGCAGCAATGCATTGGTAAGGTACAAGTCCCAGTTTAGTTTATCTAAGCTGGAATGGATTATTCCAGCTTAGCTTCCCCTCTGTGGATGTGTGGACTGTTCCCACATCCTGCAGCTTGGGTGAAGAAGGAAGTTAGGGTCAGTGTAGTCCACCCCCTGCTAGGGGTAGGGTATGTGTGTAGGAGATCCCCTGTATAGGGAAGAAAGCAAGGATCTTGTCTTGGCTGAGACATTGATCACATACCCAGTCTGAGAACCTTCAGCCTCAGCTGGATAAAGAAAGCAGACAACCTCCAGAGTTCCAGGAAGAAAGCATCCGCTGAGAAACCATCTGTGAGTTAAGTCCTGTGACCTAGGAGAAGCCATTCCTCCTCAGCTAGTCTGTCCCCATACAGCAGTTAAAGAAAAGTGCAGAAGATTAATTCCGGCCACAGTTACAGAGCTACCAAGCAGACAAATTATTCTGCAAGCTCCAGATTTATAAGTGCAGAAGATTTATTCCTGCCAACCAATGCTAAAACCTGCTGGGACCAGAGACCAAAGCTGTATACTGCTTGGATACAAGTTATCTTCAGTAAAGAAACGTTTGAATTTCACCTAAAGGTCTGGACATCATTTCTGCTGCAAAATTCCTCTATTACTCCTACTATCACTACGCTCAAATTTATTGCAAGTGAGCCAGGAGCCAGGAGTCCAGCCGTACCCAGGTAGGAGACACCATTGACACTACTACCACTATTCTATAGAGACATTATAGGCCATTCCAAATCCGGGATGTGCGTTATAACACCTTGGAAGGGCCCTGGGATAGTACCCGGCGCATGCTGCAATTGGCGTCATGAACAAACTATTATCCAGCCATATCCTGACCCACTGCATAAGTGGCGTCAGCGTACCCGTTTCTGGTCTCTGCAGATACGCAAGCCTGGCTGCACTGCACACACTCTGCTCTGCCTGCAGCAGCTACTCCTATAACTCCTGTGTCCATCTTTCTGCATACAGAAATGAATCTACTTCTCACTCAGTGTCTAAATCTCATTATTGACTGTCCACAGTCTCTGCCCTCACGTGTGTATCTAATCCTATCCTGTGTGATACAGCCTGCTGAACTGTGTATCTAATCCCATCACTGACCGTCCACAGGCTCTTCGCTCACCATCTCCAGAGTGTGATAAACACATCATATCCAAACACATCGGTATCTAATCCTATCCTGTGTGATACAGCCTGCTGAGCTGTGTATCTAATCTCATCACTGACTGTCCACAGGCTCTTCCATCACCATCTCCAGAGTGTAATAAACACATCATATCCAAATACATCTGTATCTAATCCTATCCTGTGTGATACAGCCTGTTGAACTGTATATCTAATCTCATCACTGACCGTCCAAAGGCTTTTCCATCACCATCTCCAGCGTGTAATAAACACATCATATCCAAATACATCTGTATCTAATCTTATGTATGTGCCTGATACACAGCCTGGTGTGTGCGATACTGCCTGCTGAAGTGTGTATCTAATCCCATCTTGTATGATACAGCTTGCTGAGCAGTGTATCTAATCCTATCTTCTATGATAATGCCTGCTGAGCTGTGTATCTAATCCCATTTTGTATGATATAGCCTGCAAAGCTGTGTATCTAATCCTATCTTGTATGATCCTGCCTGCTGAGCTATGTATCTAAACCCTTATGCACACGACCGTATCCATTTTGTGATCCACATTTTTTGCAGTCCCATTAAGTTCTATGGATTTGAGGTCCTCATTTTGAAGAACAGAATAGGACATGTTCTGTCTTTACTGGAATTGACATACTGATGTAAAAAAACACACTGACGTCCATGTGCTTTCCACATCCGTATGTCAATTTTGTGAAAGATGGAACAGGTCCAATTCTGGTCCTCATAATGCAGATCTAAAACCCATAGAACTCAATGGGACTGCAAAAAAAATCAAAATCGCACACAGACAGTAACCATATTTAGTGGATCCTCAACTTGCAGACCTCAAAACGGATATGGTTCTGTGCATGAGCCCTATCACTTATACTGAGCACCTATGACATCCAAAGTGTCCCCATAACAGTGACATCCACAGTACCCCCATAACAGTGATATCCACAGTGCTCCTGTAACAGTAACCTCTACAGTGCCCCCATAACAGTGACATCCACAGTGCCCCCATAACAGTGATATCCACAGTGCTCCTGTAACAGTGACCTTCACAGCGCCCTCATAACAGTGACATCCGCAGTGCCCACATAACAGTGATAGTCACAGCGCCCTCATAACAGTGACATCCGCAGTGCCCACATAACAGTGATAGTCACAGCGCCCTCATAACAGTGACATCCGCAGTGCCCACATAACAGTGATAGTCACAGTGCCCACATAACAGTGACATCCACAGTGCCTCCATAACAGTGACATCTATCTATCTATCTAGACAAATATAAAGATTGGGCAGCACAGCTGTAAGTCAGGTATAGGCGGAGTGCCAGCGGCTGTGAAGGCGATCCCCCTGCAAATAATAAGCGAGAAAAATTCCACGGCACCTCCAAAGCGTAAAATAGTAGCAAATTTTATTCACCAGACCCGCAACGTTTTGATCCGCTTCCTGGGATGTTTCTCAAGCAGGGACAACATTTGATAGTGCAATGTGCATATTTATACAGCTTCGCATCATTAATCAATAATAGTGTTGATTACATCAATCAAGAAAAAATATACCAAAAATATCCACCAAGATACATAATGTGTCGACATATATCATGACTATATAGCAAAGTGCTTACATAAAATATAATATCGTGCTATGGGCACTATTGCTTATAAACGATCACCCTGACTGTAATCTCAGACATCTGTGGATAACTTCATAATCACAAATTTAGTGCAGGTGTACCTTAAAAACAAATAAGACGAGGAAGGTCCTAGAGCGGGCGATGGAAGTGGTCCACATGGATATCGGCGTGAAGGTCAATCTACTGCGCATGTCACAGGACCTTTTGAAACTTTCCGATCACATGATCGTATGTCCGGTCATGTGATCGGGACTCACATGTCAATTATCCAAGTTCGCAGGCAACTTGGTAATCCGACGTCATGCGTTCCACAGTCACGTGGAACGCACGCATCTGTATACGCATTCTTGCTAGTAGCTAGATGGTCAGACGTCATGCGCTCTACAGCTTGCGGAGCGCACACATCACCATGGGGATCTAGCGTCCAATCACATGAGACCCATCGCCAGTACGTACACTATGACTCCTAGTCTTGTCAGCACACAGTAAAATGTATAACCTCCCGCGGAGTAGGTAATAATGTACATCGGGATCAACTATAAGGTTGAGGGGTGAACGGCGATGTCACAACATATAATGATATCCCAAAATTCATATGGGAATTGAAAATGTATGTCACTAGCGGCTGTATCACGTCTCACCTACCATGTAGGTCTGTTGGGAGCCTGAGCCAAAGGATATCAGTGTCCCTCCAGACCTCATGCAAAGTGAAAATAATCGATAAATTACTAATGGTAATAAAGAGAGAAATATATAGTATCAATGTTGTAAGTTGTTCCCCTAGTGATACGAGGAGTCCAACAAGTGTGTCGCGTGCTGATTACACATGACCCCAAGTCGGAACACCGCCTCTGTCAGGGGGCAGCTATCTATCTATCTATCTATCTATCTATCTATCTATCTATCTATCTATCTATTATCTATCTATCTCATTTATCTATAAATCTATCTATCTATCTGTCCATCCATCTCCACATGTAGATAACACAAAGCTTTAGTAAATCTCAGATACCCCCCCATACATTAGATGTGACCTCTGGGCTGCAGTGTTGGGGCCCCCGTCCTGTGTGGCCCCCACTCTCAGGCAGCCCTGGAGCAGAGCACCGCAGACCCCGTCTATAACAGGCAGACAATGGGCACTGGTGACTGCACCCAGGACCAGGCAGATCCCCCAGGAAAAACTCCAACACTCCTAAATCCAGCAGAGCAATCCACAGCACATGGGTGAGGAGCCCTCCCGAGGTGTGCCCGCCGGCCAGGGCTGTGATCCACTGGATCCCGGGAATCAAGCAGGATCCTGCGCCAACTCCAGGGAGGATGTGACAGGGATGAGGTCAGGGATGATGATTAACCCTTGCAGGGCTGCGGCTGAGGATGCACAAGGTTAACCCTTGGCATGAGGGGTGCAGACAGCAGTTCCGCTGATACAAAGCTCCCGGCGGCTCCAGGCAGGGCTGCGGCTGGGCATGCACCGGGCAAGCAGGGAGGCGGCAGCCGACAGTCTGGGCCTGTGCTGGGCACTGCTGTCTCTGGAGTGTCCGCTCCGAAGTGTTCCCTCCTTCTTCCCCTCTCCCTCCATTGACAGAGCCATCTCCTAGCAACCAGAGGACACCACCACCCCTGCTTTTGTTTCAATTTGATATTTTACACTAATCTTATATTACACCTTTATGGTTGAATAATGTGGTCTAAGGAATACTTCTAACTGCCCATGGTGTTATGCACTGGAGGAGGATCATTTGCATATGTTCTGGACATGTACAAAGTTGAAGCAATATTGGGGCGCAATTCATAAACTTATTACCCGAGTTTTGAAAGTTGAGATTCCATATACAGTGGAATGCTGGGTCCTAGGTGACCTTTCCAAGGTGGGATGCGCAAAATATAAAAATACACTTTTGATTAAGACTTTTGACAACCCGGGAATGGTTTTCCTGAAAAATAACTGCATGGTTAAACCTTGTTAATAAGATTAAGAGATATGAAAATATTCTACATAGACATAGAAACACTGGGGAAAAATGCATAAAAATTTGGGCAGAATGGACGTTTAATGGTTTTCCTGCTTCTATTGCCTCATTATTCACCCCTTTTTTGTTTATTGATTGGGAGGGAGATAGATGCATCGCATGAGGGAGGGTTGGTTGGGAATGAATAGGGGGGGTAAGGTTTATTGGGTAAAAATTATATATTTATGTTGCTGTTTTTATATAAGTGTATCGTTTGAACTTCTAATCAAATTTAAAGAAAAAAAAGAAAAAAAAAAGAAAAGAGCCTTCCTAATTCCTTCTCCCTGTATATCAGATACTAAGGTTTAGGTTAAGCCAAGGTCAAAATCAAATTATTATTTATCAAAGATATCTGTTTTTTGGGAGGTACAGGTAGTAGTGTAAGATTCTCTAACTATGTTCGATCTGGTAGTGTCGAGGGTGCAGAACTCTGAAACATCTGTGTAAAATCTAGAGTTTAAATTGGTGAGGGAGAACCTAGGTTCAATTGTGTGAACACCTCTGACAGGGTTATTGGCGTTTCAGCATTCAGAATGTCAGAAATTCTGAGGGCTTTTAATCTATTCCACCAATACATGATAGGTACCAACAGATGATTTAAAAAGATGGTGGAGAATGCTCAGCGGGGCCAATCTTAGATGTTTCCCGTTGATTTGGGGAGTCTGGCTGTGAGATGGAAAACTCTCATCATCCCTCTAGTCAACCACTGAGAAAGGAGTCAGCAACTCCGAAACGCGTCTGATTTGATACAGCCTTGAAGTATGTTGGAATATATGATATATCATTAAGATACAGTGGGATGCGAAAGTTTGGGCAACCTTGTTAATCGTCATGATTTTCCTGTATAAATCGTTGGTTGTTACGATAAAAAATGTCAGTTAAATATATCATATAGGAGACACACACAGTGATATTTGAGAAGTGAAATGAAGTTTATTGGATTTGCAGAAAGTGTGCTATAATTGTTTAAACAAAATTAGGCAGGTGCATAAATTTGGGCACCACAAAATTGAAATGAAATCAATTTTTAGTAGATCCTCCTTTTGCAGAAATTACCGCCTCTAAACGCTTCCTGTAGGTTCCAATGAGAGTCTGGATTCTGGTTGAAGGTATTTTGGACCATTCCTCTTTACAAAACATCTTTAGTTCATTCAGGTTTGATGGCTTCCGAGCATGGACAGCTCTCTTTAAGTCACACCACAGGTTTTCAATTATATTCAGGTTTGGGGACTGAGATGGCCATTCCAGAACGTTGTACTTGTTCCCCTGCATAAATGCCTTAGTGGATTTTGAGCAGTGTTTAGGGTCGTTGTCTTGTTGAAAGATCCAGCCCCGACACAGCTTCAGCTTTGTCACTGATTCCTGGACATTGGTCTCCAGAATCTGCTGATACTGAGTGGAATCCATGGGTCCCTCAACTTTGACAAGATTCCCAGTCCCTGCACTGGACACACAGCCCCACAGCATGATGGAACCACCACCATATTTTACTGTAGGTAGCAGGTGTTTTTCTTGGAATGCTGTGTTATTTTTCCTCCATGCATAACGCCCCTTCTTATGGCCAAATAACTCAATTTTAGTTTCATCAGTCCACGCCACCTTATTCCAAAATGAAGCTGGCTTGTCCAAATGTGCTTTAGCCCACCTCAAGTGGCACTTTTTGTGCTATGGGCGGAGAAAAGGCTTCCTCTGCATCACTCTCGCATACAGCATCTCCTTGTGTAAAGTGCGCCGAATGGTTGAACGATGCACAGTGACTCCATCTGCAGCAAGATGATGTTGTAGGTCTTTGGTGCTGGTCTGTGGGTTGACTCTGACTGTTCTCACCATTCGTTGCTTCTGTCTATCCGAGATTTTTCTTGGTCTGCCACTTCGAGACTTAACCTGAACTGAGCCAGTGGTCTTCCATTTCCTCAATATGTTCCTAACTGTGGAAACAGACAGCTGAAATCTCTGAGACAGCTTTCTATATCCTTCCCCTAAACCATGATGGTGAACAATCTTTGCCTTCAGGTCATTTGAGAGTTGTTTTGAGACCCCCATGTTGCTACTCTTCAGAGAAAATGAAAAGAGGAGGGAAACTTACAATTGACCCCCTTAAATACTCTTTCTCATAATTGGATTCACCTGTGTACGTAGGTCAGGGGTCACTGAGCTTACCAAGCCAATTTGAGTTCCAATAATTAGTTCTAAAGGTTTTGGAATCAATAAAATGACAACAGTGCCCAAATTTAGGCACCTGCCTAATTTTGTTGAAACAATTATAGCACACTTTCTGTAAATCCAATAAACTTCATTTCACTTCTCATCACTGTGTGTGTCTCCTATATGATTTATTTAACTGACATTTTTTATCGTAACAACCAACGATTTATACAGGAAAATCATGACGATTAACAAGGTTGCCCAAACTTTCGCATCCCACTGTAAGTGTATATCTCGGCTCCTGATTGCATCGGGAAGATCAGGCGTGATCCAGCACACGCATCACTTTCGGCCCCCATTGATCAGCATTGCAGGAAGCTCCGAACCTTGGCGTGGACACCTGTGAGTGCTGTTTGGAGGAAGACGCCGAATTAAGCCCACTGTAAACACTGCATTTGCTCCAGCCATGTGGATGGCAAATTTGCCCTGTGAGTTATCTGCTATACGGGAGTAGTAAGAGCTCACTTGTTACAACAATAATCAATATATCCTACTTTAAGAGAACATTGTTAAAGTGCAACTGTTATACTGTTACAGCATAACTGCTACGTGGTACTCTAATCCCACTTGTGCTCCTAACATTATATGGAGCAATAAGGACTATCTTCTGTGATGAATTTATAGAAATCAGCCTAATAGTACATATCGAGTGGGAATTTTATGGATCAATAAGAGATGAATTTATATGGATCAGTTTAACTAATCAACGGATGATATATTTGATGGCTGTTTGTGATTAGTTATTTATCTAATAATTTTTAAATACACAGCAAGGGCCCTGCTGACTTATTTGTATGTATATTTTATATTAAAATTGGATTTATTATTGTATAGCGTATAGTCCAATTAATCAAGGTGGAGATGTGCCTATTATATCCCTTTTTATGTTCAATACATTTTTTGGCGTTGGGTTAGACAGCTAATAGAGCACCCTTTTTATCAATAAGTCTTTCCCTTCTTTGTGAAGGACAACAATATGTGCTCTTAAATAGTGATGTGCGGCAGGGACAATATTCAAATTTGCAATATTTCGCAAATATTTGGGCGAATATTCCTCATATTTTTGCAAATTTGAGAATTTTCGATGAAATTCTTGATTGCGAAAATCAGCGATGTAATATGCGTGTATTGCGCACGCAATACAGGTGTGGGTCACTGTTGCTACATCTTTCAAGCTGCTAGAAGTTTTCTGAGACTGGAGAAAATGGTTGGCACGGATAGCTTTATATGCAGATAGAGTGTTCCAAAATATTCACAATTGCGCAAATCGGAAATTAATGATGCACATATTTTTGCGCAATACATGCAACTTCACATTTTAGCAGGTCTGACTACAGTTATTACTGATTGGTGCACCAAGTATCGTTGTGAACTTGTGACATCACAGCACTATGTCTGTAGCATGTATGTATGGACAGCAGAACCTATCACACTACCTAACACCCTGCACTGGAATCAGCTACACAATATCACGATCTAACCTACACTGACTATCTCCCACTAACTATCTGTATTATATATATAAGCTAACTAACTATCTAATATAATGACACAGCAAAGCACAGAACACAGCAATGTAACTGCTGTCTCTCTCCATAAAACTACAGAAAATGGCTGCTGGAGAGGTTCTTATATAGTAAGGGGTAGGCAACTTTCCTATTGATTGCTAGGGATGTTGCTAAGCTCAGACAAAGACATTGCAGCCTTCTCATTGGCCCACAAGCAAGAAAGGAGGTTACTGATAAAAAAAAAAATCTAGAATATTTGCGAATATTCTCAAAGTGGCGATATTCACGATTAGAATTCGCGATTAGGATATTCGTGCCCAACACTACTCTTAAAGGATGGGGTGGTAGGGGCATGTCAAGAAGGAGAGAGTTACATATGTCTAAGAAATGGGCCACAAGATGTCTCCTAACTTTTTTGTAGTATGTGATGGACAAACCGAGACTTTTCCTAGGTGGGATGGAATTCAATACCTTATCCAGTTCGGCAGCAGTAAATCGGGTCATCAGAGAGTTCTTCTTCTCCAGGGTCAAGCTAGGTGATCTGATGGATTGGAGAAAGGAAGAAATTAATGATGAGGAAGCGGTAGAAGGTGTCCTCTCCTGGGAGGGCTGATCTTTCAGGTTGTATAATGTGGCATAATACTCCTGAAAAGCCTTAACGATTAGGGTGGGTTTGCATCAGCGTTTGTAATTCCGTCATAATGGAATACAATGGAATACAATGGAATTTATGGACGGAATGCAAAACGGAACTCTTTTAGAGGCATTAAATTTTGCTCCATCCTAATACATTTCTACGGGCACAAGTGACAGTTCTGTTGTTTTCCATAACATTCCGCCATACATCATGGAACAAAACAGAAACATTATATATGTGCCCATAGAAATATATTAGGACGGAGTAAAATGGAATGCCTCTTAAAGGATAGTTATATTCCAGTATTAAACAGTATAGCGGAATTACAAATGCTGATGCAAACCTGCCCTTAAAGGCATTAAGGTAATTTTATGTGAACCCAACATTTTAATGGAGGAGATTAATGTTTTTATTGCCGGGGGAAACAGGGCTGCTAGGCTGCCCATTCTGACATCAGAGCTACAGTCCAATGAGATGGCTTGCTGAGGCTCCAGAGCACCAGGAGGTGCTGCCAGAAACTCCACCTGACTTGCAGGGATGCCGGTGTAAGCTGCCAGCTAGTGTAAAAGGCTGGAGCCTGCGTGTGCAGGTGCCAGTGAATTTCTTGTCCTCAGGCTCCTCGTTCTGTTCTCTTGTGGCAGTGGCTTCCTAGATTTGTATTGTTACTAAATTTTTTTGACTTTTACCCATTTGGTATTGAATTGATCTCCTGGTTAAGACTTTTTGGCATGTTTGGTTTTCTTATTTTCCTCTGGCGTTATTGTAACTTATTGTCCAACTGGCATTTGACCCTTTGCTGCATGACTATTCCCTCAGTGTTTGTCTGTTTGTTGTTCCTACAGCGTAGGGATTGTCACCCATTTCTGGAAACACTGACTAGGGTGACAATGCAAGTACAGTAGGTAGGGATAGTGAACCGGGAAGTTGTGTGTGTGTGTGACATTAGTCGTGTTATCCTGACACATAGTTTCCTCTATTACTAGCACTTGAACACAGTCTATTGCAAAGTCCGTGTGTCCATTATCTGCTTTCTCATAGGATAATATTTTATCTGGATCCTGCCAAGTGAAGCATAGCATAGCAGAATGGATGCTGAAAGGTAGAAATAGGTTTTGCTGATAATGTGATAACATGACCATGGCTTCTAGGAGACTTATTAACAACAAAGTCCATAGCTGGATCTGGACATTTTTTCAATCTTGGTGTTCTGCTTCTTCAGCATCTCCATCCACACTTCAGTTTCTTCAGGAAGACTTTCAAAAGGGTCTCAAATATAGGGTCTCAAATATACAAACCGGATTTGAAAAAGTTGGGACACTAAACAAATTGTGAATAAAAACTGAATGCAATGATGTGGAGATGGCAAATGTCAATATTTTATTTGTAATAGATGACAGATCAAATGTTTAATCCGAGTAAATGTATCATTTTAAAGGAAAAATACGTTGATTCCAATTTTCACGGTGTCAACAAATCCCAAAAAGTTGGGACAAGTAGCAATAAGAGGCTGGAAAAAGTAAATTTGAGCATAACGAAGAGCTGGAAGACCAATTAACACTAATTAGGTCAATTGGCAACATGATTGGATATAAAAAGAGCTTCTCAGAGTGGCAGTGTCTCTCAGAAGCCAAGATGGGTAGAGGATCACCAATTCCCACAATGTTGCGCAGAAAGATAGTGGAGCAATATCAGAAAGGTGTTACCCAGCGAAAAATTGCAAAGACTTTGCATCTATTATCATCAACTGTGCATAACATCATCCGAAGATTCAGAGAATCTGGAACAATCTCTTTGCGTAAGGGTCAAGGCCGTAAAACCATACTGGATGCCCGTGATCTCCGGGCCCTTAAACGACACTGCACCACAAACAGGAATGCTACTGTAAAGGAAATCACAGAATGGGCTCAGGAATACTTCCAGAAACCATTGTCAGTGAACACAATCCACCGTGCCATCCGCCGTTGCCAGCTGAAACTCTACAGTGCAAAGAAGAAGCCATTTCTAAGCAAGATCCACAAGCTCAGGCGTTTTCACTGGGCCAGGGATCATTTAAAATGGAGTGTGGCAAAATGGAAGACTGTTCTGTGGTCAGACGAGTCATGATTTGAAGTTCTTTTTGGAAATCTGGGACGCCATGTCATCCGGACCAAACAGGACAAGGACAACCCAAGTTGTTATCAACGCTCAGTTCAGAAGCCTGCATCTCTGATGGTATGGGGTTGCATGAGTGCGTGTGGCATGGGCAGCTTGCATGTCTGGAAAGGCACCATCAATGCAGAAAAATATATTCAGGTTCTAGAACAACATATGCTCCCATCCAGATGTCATCTCTTTCAGGGAAGACCCTGCATTTTTCAACAAGATAATGCCAGACCACATTCAGCATCAATCACAACATCATGGCTGCGTAGGAGAAGGATCCGGGTACTGAAATGGCCAGTCTGCAGTCCAGATCTTTCACCTATAGAGAACATTTGGCGCATCATAAAGAGGAAGGTGCAACAAAGAAGGCCCAAGACGATTGAACAGTTAGAGGCCTGTATTAGACAAGAATGGGAGAGCATTCCTATTTCTAAACTTGAGAAACTGGTCTCCTCAGTCCCCAGACATCTGTTGAGTGTTGTAAGAAGAAGGGGAGATGCCACACAGTGGTGAAAATGGCCTTGTCCCAACATATTTTTCCCTTAAAATGGTACATTTTCTCAGTTTAAACTTTTATTCCGTGATTTATGTTCTATTCTGAATAAAATATTAGAAGTTGGCCCCTCCACATCATTGCATTCAGTTTTTATTCACGATTTGTATAGTGTCCCAACTTTTTTGGAATCCGGTTTGTAATAACCTCATGTGATTGGGTGGAACATTTCCTAGAGACATCTGATTCTACCTTTCTTCAAGGCAGTGAAGAAGTTAAAGTCATTTATTTATTTTTTTCATTTTCCAGTACGTCCCCCTAGTCTCTCAGTGATTTTTTTAACAGTTGGTGGAATCTTCTTTTGAGACTCTGGATGAAACTAATCTTAAGTTCTTATCTTGGAGGTTCTGTTCAAAATAGCAATCACTTTAGCCACATGCATCAGTGATGATCCATTCCCTTTCTTGTAGTGAACCACACTTGAGACTGCTGCCTAACTGTGTGGTTCAATGTATTAAAAACCTTTTTACATGGGCTGATTATTGGGCACATTATTTGAAACAAATGTTCACATTTTGGAACCCTTTCTTCAGTATAAAGAAAGAAAAACGGACATATCTCTGTCTTGCTGCATCAACTACACTATTTAATTATGATGTAGTACACAAGTTCTAGCCTCTCATTTCCATCTTACTGTAAGGCTTTCTCAACTCAGTCCAATGACAACTGTTGGGCAGAAGTTCTTAGAGCTTCTCTGCATCAGATCTGAGCTGCATGGCCTTCTTCACTGACCCTTTTCAAACATCATAGGCTAGACATCAAGGCTGTTAAAAATTCATCCTTCGGCAAGGAGGTCTTGGAGAATAAAATTATTTAGACCCTCACCCAATTGTTTTTCAAATTAAATTGTTATGTTGCTATAAGATTATAAAATAGAAAAGTTACATACCTGAAGATTTCTATTCCTGGAGTCTGAAATACCTCCCTCTCGATCTATCTATCTATCTATCTATCTATTTATCTATCTATCTACAGTATTTATCTATATCGTGTTATTGTTACTTAGACCACGTCTAGTTTTCTGTGCCCTGTAGTTTTATAAGAGCACCAGTTAATTGCTCAATTGCTATATTTTTTTTAAAATTATTTTTCAGGAGTGGAAAAAAACATGAACAGCACAGTGCAGAGTTATAGGAAATGATATTCAAGAATTGCTGTTTCAGAAGGATTGAAAATATTCATTTATTTTTGAGGAATGAAGTTTGATTGTCTCTAAGTGGATTTTTAAAGTCAATCTATCTCTCCCAAGCACTAAACATGTATTGTCTTGACTCTAGGTCACTAAATTATATGTCCTTACCCCCTGTATCCCACTGTGCATCCACAAACTGGCACTGGAATACACTGGGAGGTCTCATGAGCAATACTACTTAACGAAGAAGACTTCAGCATGAGATCTCACAATGTATTACAGTGCACAGTAGCAGGTACACAGAGTGGGAATGGGGGTTGAGTATGGAAGTATAAATTAGTTATCTAAATTTGGGGCAGAAGTACTATTTATTTAGTACTTTCATTAAAAGGGTTTAGGGCCAGTGACCGAGTCCCTTTAAAAAATAACCTGTCAGTTCCCATGTACTGCCTATACTTAGGGGAGCACAGTGTAGTGACAGGCCTTCTAAAATCAGTCTCATTTCTGTGACAAAATTAAGAAATTTTAGAAAATGGATCTGCTAAACATTGCAGCACATACTAACACTGAGAGGTGTGTCTGATGAAGCCTCTGCCCATCCTTGATTGACAGCTTAATTTTCTATGCACAACAGAAAAGAAACCATCGGTCATCTTCTGGCGATGTGGTAAAGCAGGGACAGCATGCTTCATCAGACTCATCTTAGTGCTAGTGTGCGCTGCAGAGTTTTAAAGGTCAGTTCTATAAAAGTGCCTCTTGTCAAAGGAGTGACAGACCACTGAAATCAGGTCTGTCTCTAGATTACATGTGTGCTGCCCTCAGTGTTGACGTTTATTATATACTGTATCTACAGTGCAATATTTTCTCAACATAATTTACCCGCAATTTAGGACCAGCTTACAGAACTTCAAATTAGTTCAAGTACAAATTCTGCATTTTAACATAATCTTTACAAACTTTATTGTATGACATAAATATGATAAGTGTTTTGCAAAACATTAAAAACTATAAAACTGTAAGACATTATTAACCCATTAAAGGATGTATATCTTTTAAAGATGTAATAGTCAAATGTAAAAAGTTAAAGTAAATATGCCTGAGAAACAAAATGCAAAACCATGTTTCTATTTTTCCTAAATGCCAACATAATTTGGCAAAATACATAAACAGAGTGAGATAATACTGAAGAGTGGGTGTGTAATATTTCCCAGTAATATGTGCCAATTATATCTTCTCACAAAATATCAGTATAATTGCATTGAAAAACATTTCACCAGAAGATAATTAAATATTTTATTTGAGAAATTGTAAACAAAAGAACAGAATAAATAAAATACTGAGTAATCCACAACTGCATCTTTAAATGCTATATAACAATAATAAAGATTTGTCATTTACTTTGCTGTTTTGATTCTTCTTATTCTTTATTAGGCTTGCTTTAGACAACCATGTACAGATGCAAATAGAAGTCTGTGTGATAGCTGCAGTTCCCATGATTCTCTGAGCTCATGCTCAACTGGGGGTCTACTGTCCAGTAATCATATTCATCTGGCTTGAATCATGAGAGACAATGCATGATGGTATTTAAAGGGTAACTGTCATTTTTTTTTTCTAGTTTAATAGAGCTAGGCATGTATACCTGAGTTAGTCTATCAATGATTGTCAAAAGATCTGTAATTACCTTATAATAACAGCTTTCATGAATGTCCTCCGTCACTTTCTACTACTCCCTTAAAAGACCATTAGTAGGGCTTGCCTGTCTTCCTTTTAGTATAAACAGAAGACAGAGAGGTGGTCCTTCACACTGCATGCCTGCATTAGGCTTCAGAGTGAGGAGGCGTGTCTCTCAGTAATCCAATCTGATTGGCTGGCAGGGAGCTGCTGGCTACAGCAAGTGTGTATGGGAAGTGAGGGAAAGCAGTTTTTGGCCTCAGAGAACTGGTAGAGGATCCATCTTGAGAAGGTCCTCATATTGTAAATGTTTAAACAGCTGTAACTAAGGGAAAAACTCAAGGAAAACAGTGGTATGCAAAGAAACTAAAAATTGCTTTATGCATAATGCTGCTGCAGCAGTAACATATGCTAAAATAGATTTTTTGATGAAAACATGACAGTTACCCTTTAATGAACTCAGAAAAATTATTCAATGTTCATTGTTAATGGAAAGTGTAAAAATCTGAATGACTTTGTAGTGATCGGTATATAAAAAATGTGGTCCAAGGAAGGACAGCAGGTAAACCAGCAATAGTCATCTGTGTCTTGGGCACATTGATGATTGTGACGAGCAAAGGGCAGCCCATCTGAGCTAATGAAGCACAAATTGCTGAAAAACATAATTGCTACTATGATAAAAAGGTGTGACATGATACAGTTCATCACAATGTACTGCACATGCTGCATACACCAATCAGTCAGCATGTCCATGCTGAAATTGCTTACATTGGGCACACAAGTATCATATGTTTTGTTATTGTATCATGTGGATGGTTAGGTGTGTCACAAATTTAGGAAAGAGATAATGTAGCACCACAATGCATACTAGAGGGGAAGGGAAGCTAGCATTGGCAGCATGACTCTCTGTGCAATGCAACCACTCGCTGTTACCGTTCTGACACTCCTTTTGGCTCCACTGTTCTTCTCTTCCTTGTCCTAGCTAGACATTCAGTAGGGCTTAAAAGTTTGCGAAAAATGATCCATTATAACTTGTCTGTGAGTGGCAAAAGTATGTGAACCTTTAGGATTATCAGATAATTTGAAAGTGAAATTAGAGTCAGGTTTACAATCAATGGGATTACAATCAGATCTAATTTTTTAAAAAGTTTGGTTCGGATCATAATTGTTTCGTCCCAAATCAAAGTGGCAGATTCTGTAGCACGCCTTGTTGCGGCAAAATCTGTGACTTCTTCCCCACTTACGCCTGGTCTAAGAAAGGCAGCATGGTGTGGGCGGGGAGGGGGACATGCCTGAAGGTCCGTCTCATTTATCATTTTCTACCCCTGGTTTAGGCGTAGAAAATGGTCTAAATGTAAGACAGAAAGGAAGCTGTCTTACATTTTGAATTCATGGTGGATATGCCGAAGTTATGTAGAGGCTGTTGCCTCTACATAACTTCGGCGATCCACTGCCAGTGCAGGGGCTTATTAAGACCGACATCTAAAATGCCAGTCTTAATAAAAGTGCCCCATATTTCTTAGGAAAATATGTTATCTCTTTTCGTAAATTTTTTACAGCTTTTGGCATTTTCTCTCCCCCCTGCCTAAGCTTTTGAACGCAATGATAGCAATAGTAAATCATGTCCGAGTTATTAATAGTGGTGGTAGTAGAAGATTAGCAGTAAGACAGTGGCAGCAGCAGCCATATGGAACATGTTGGCAGGCAGACAGCATTGACATGATGGCGGCAGAGGCTCTTAGTGGCAGCAGCAGCAGCAGCAGCCGTATATAACAGTCGCGGGATGGGGCACCTTCAGCAAGGTCAGATTTATTCACTGGCCTCAGCTGAAAGAGTGCAAAAATCCTTCTGAATTCAGGCCTGGTTCATTTTTACACTGACGGATGACAACTTGGTCCATTTTGGTGTCACCATGCCCCCTGTGGCACTGAAAATTCTCTCCGAGATGACACTGGAGGCGGGGCAAAAAAGAAGACATAAAGAGCATACTAAGCGAGTTTGGGTCTCTGTTCTAGTCTGCCTTGCCAGAAGTCCATGGGGTCAGGGAACAGGGTGTGCGCTGGATACATGCCAGAGTGTGGGTAGACCAGAATCTGGGCATTGAAGTGGGAGGTCTCTGCTTGCAGATATGCCTCATCTTGTTGCAGCACATGAAAAAAAACTGCTCCATTATGTTGAGGAGACTGAACTGGCTTCTGCTGCTACTGCTGCTGCATCCACAATATTTCCTGTTAATAACATAATTTGGCCTCCCCTTCGGAGGGAGGATGACATTCTTGAATTTTGCTTTAATAGCAAGGGTCTAAAAGCATGACATTCCAGTAATCAGACTGCTTGATATCAATGATACGCCTGTCAGTGTGTTAGCAAGTGAGTATACAGCTCTCCATTCTGGCCAGTGTGCCCGAGGAGCCAGTTCTTTCCAGCTCCACCACCCACTGAGACAAGTTTGTGCTGTGGTTAGTGTCATGAATATGGTCATTATCCTGCTTCTCCACCTCTGACTCCTCCTCCATTGGCAGCTCCTCATCATCATGCTCCTCCATGGGAGTTTCTGCTTGTGGGTCCCCAACAGCTATGGGGTGGACAGCAAAATGTGTTAGCTGTTTTTCTTTTGCTATCGTCTCCTGCTAAATGAGCATCAGCATCCATTCTAAGATAAATAGGAATGAGTATATTCACCCCATAGGTGTCCCTACTGACAAGTTTTGTGGCCTCTTTGAAGGGCTTCAGCACCGGACAGGCATATCGCATGAGCTGTCACTGCCTAACTTTAAAGCAACACATGCTTCATGTTGAGAAGGTGTAGTGCATGACAAATGCATTCATGGCATTCTGCTACTTGTACTAATGCTATTGCATCTGCAAAGTTGTTATGGCGCAAATTAAGCATTCTGTCACTGCAAGTTCAGGAAAGTATTCCTCATCACCTATGAATGGCTGAAATGTGAGGACAGTCTTCTGGACATTGACAGCACCTTGTACAAGCCAGAGTTGCATGACTATCTATTAGTCAGGGCTGCTCTTTCCTCTGTGTGATATTTAGTATTAGTAATGTAACTGAAGAGCTTGTTGTTGATTAGTGATAAGCAGCATAGGCCAAAAAAAGTAATTTGCGATATTTAGCAAATTTTTTACGGAATATTCGCCATAAATCCGACAATTCACGATTGCAAAAATTGCCAATGTAATACGCACGTATTGCAGGTGCAATTTCATTACCTATAACAAACAATCACACAAAGGCTATATGCCAAAAGCCGGGTATGTGCAAGCCAAAAACCTATCCATGAGACAGGTACAGTCAACATACCTTACAAAGTCCTCACTCTGATATAATAATATCTGAGACACTTAGTCAATATATTTTGATCAAAACACATCTAAGCCCGCCTACCAAGCGCCAAGGTGGTCTCAGGTCAGGCGGGTCCTACGCTAACCTACCTAAGCCATTGGGCTTCTATGTTCAGGAGCGCAGACGCCGCACATATGGTGTGCTGCTCCTAGTCACCTCCATGTGCATAAAGCAACCAATGGGAGGAGGTGCTTGGTAGGCGGGCTTAGATGTGTTTTGATCAAAATATATTGACTAAGTGTCTCAGATATTATCATATCAGAGTGAGGACTTTGTCCATATATAATGCTTGTATCTACTTTACTAAGTGCATTATTATCTTATTTCTGTGGTTTTCTTCAATAATATGGCCAGGGACATCCGCACATTTGTATATCATACTGTGCAAGATGTTTTTATCTTAGTTTTTTCTGTGATTTTTTTGTCTATGTAGTATTTTCTTGAGGGAGTGGCACCTTCAAGTGTGAATGCGCACCTATTTTATCTTGGAAATAGCATTCCTCTGCACTTTTGCCCTTCCTATCCAATAGAGCGCCTTGATTAGGTGGTATATATAGGTGTGCTGGATCCTCCTTAATTGGTTGCTTGATGCACATGGAGGTGACTAGTAGCAGCACACCATATGTGCGGCGTCTGCAATCCTGAACATAGAAGCCCAATGGCTTAGGTAGGTTTAGCGTAGGACCCACCTGACCTGAGATCACCTTGGCGCTTGGTAGGCGGGCTTAGATGTGTTTTGATCAAAATATATTTACTAAGTGTCTCAGATATTATCATATCAGAGTGAGGATTTTTCCATATATAATGCTTGCATCTACTTTACTAAGTGCATTATTATCTTATTTCTGTGGTTTTCTTCAATAATATGGCCAGGGCCATCCGCACATTTGTATATCATACCGTGCAGGATGTTTTTATCTTAGTTTTTTCTGTGTCAATGTGTCAATGTTAAACTATAGAAATAATATGCAATCCAGCCTGTAGTACTTACTACAATCTTCCGCACCAGGCACGAGGCAGGGCTGGCGCTGGCAGCATAACTTACTACGTTGCACGCCTGCGCCGCCTGCTTCATTCATAAAGTGGGAGGAGCAGGCCCGTGACGTAGTGAGTTACACTGCCAGCACCCGCCCGGCCTCCTGCCTGCTACAGAAGATTGTAGTAAGTACTACAGGCTGGATTGCACATTATTTCTATAGTTTAACATTGCCTACAAGTTAGATATGATTACTACAGTAAACGGGGCCCGATGAAATAGAATACAGTGACTGCATCGGGCCCTGCTGCCAATACAAAACCAGATGCCGGCCCCCAGCCCCTCCTCGCTGATAGACCCGCTGGCCGCGCCGTGCAGCATCATGGCGGCGGTGTATCAGTTTAAATTGCAGCAATCGCCCCATAAGACACAGTTTGCCCCCATTTTTTTTTTGGGGGGGGAGTGTGTCTTATAGGGCGAAAAATATGGTACTCAAGAAGCACATTCCACATGTTAATATTCCACAATGGAGCAGCTCTAATACCTAAAAGTTTTCTGTCACGTAAATAGAAAACATATATTTCACTCAAGGCAATTTTGATGCATTCTTTTTCATCAATTAAGTCTTTCCTGAATAGTGATGAGAGGCAGGGGTCAAATTCGAACTCGCGATGATTAGCGAATATTTTATAGAATATTCGTAGAATATTCGCAAATTCGAATATTCGTTATATTCTACATTTTTTTTACTCGAAAAATTGGCAATGTAATGATCGTGTAATATGCGAATATTACGCAATCAATACAGGTGTGGGTCAAAAAGGAATATATAGCACTATATTCGATATAGTGCTATATATTTATTTTTTTGAATATTTGTCATTTTTTTCCATCTGAAGTTATGATTCCTCCCTGCTTAAGTTGCTTGACGAATATTCTTAAAAACAAATATATAGCACTATATCAAATACACTGCTCAAAAAAATAAAGGGAACACAAAAATAACACATCCTAGATCTGAGTTAATTAAATATTCTTCTGAAATACTTTGTTCTTTACATAGTTGAATGTGCTGACAACAAAATCACACAAAAATTAAAAAATTGAAATCAAATTTTTCAACCCATGGAGGTCTGGATTTGGAGTCACACTCAAAATTAAAGTGGAAAAACACACTACAGGCTGATCCAACTTTGATGTAATGTCCTTAAAACAAGTCAATGAGGCTCAGTAGTGTGTGTGGCCTCCACGTGCCTGTATGACCTCCCTACAACGCCTGTGCATGCTCCTGATGAGGTGGCGGATGGTCTGCTGAGGGATCTCCTCCCAGACCTGGACTAAAGCATCTGCCAACTCCTGGACAGTCTGTGGTGCAACGTGACGTTGGTGGATAGAGCGAGACATGATGTCCCAGATGTGCTCAATTGGATTCAGGTCTGGGGAACGGGCGGGCCAGTCCATAGCATCAATGCCTTCGTCTTGCAGGAACTGCTGACACACTCCAGCCACATGGGGTCTAGCATTGTCTTGCATTAGGAGGAACCCAGGGCGAACCGAACCAGCATATGGTCTAACAAGGGGTCTGAGGATCTCATCTCGGTACCTAATGGCAGTCAGGCTACCTCTGGCGAGCACATGGAGGGCTGTGCGGCCCTCCAAAGAAATGCCACCCCACACCATTACTGACCCAATGCCAAACCGGTCATGCTGGAGGATGTTGCAGGCAGCAGAACGTTCTCCACAGCGTCTCCAGACTCTGTCACGTCTGTCAGATTTGCTCAGTGTGAACCTGCTTTCATCTGTGAAGAGCACAGGGCGCCAATGGCAAATTTGCCAATCTTGGTGTTCTCTGGCAAATGCCAAACGTCCTGCACGGTGTTGGGCTGTAAGCACAACCCCCACCTGTGGACGTCGGGCCCTCATATCACCCTCATGGATTCTGTTTCTGACTGTTTGAGCAGACACATGCACATTTGTGGCCTGCTGGATATCATTTTGCAGGGCTATGGCAGTGCTCCTCCTGTTCCTCCTTGCACAAAGGCGGAGGTAGCGGTCCTGCTGCTGGGTTGTTGCCCTCCTACGGTCTCCTCCACATCTCCTGATGTACTGGCCTGTCTCCTGGTAGCGCCTCCATGCTCTGGACACTACGCTGACAGACACAGCAAACCTTCTTGCTACAGCTCGCATTGATGTGCCATCCTGGATAAGGAACTGCGAAGTGGTCTGTTTTCACCACCTGCAGAACCACTCCTTTATTGGGGGTGTCTTGCTAATTGCCTATAATTTCCACCTGTTGTCTATCCCATTTGCACAACAGCATGTGAAATTGATTGTCACTCAGGGTTGCTTCCTAAGTGGACAGTTTGATTTCACAGAAGTGTGATTGACTTGGAGTTACATTGTGTTCTTTAAGTGTTCCCTTTATTTTTTTGAGCAGTGTATATTAGTTTTTTAGAATATTCGTCTTTTTTTTTTTTCAATCTGTATAGTTGTTCCACTTTGGCATACTCCTCCCCGACAAGCATCCCCGTCACCATGGGAACGCCTGGGGGTTAGTATATACCATCGCATCTGAGTTTTCATGATCTCAGTGAGATCGTGAAAACTCAGAACCGATGGTATATTCTAACCCCCAGGCTTTCTTATGGTCACAGAGATGCTTGTTGGGGAAGAATATGCCGAAGTGGAACAACACTACTCCTGAACAACAAAATATTATGAACTTTTCATAATGCATTTTTCAAGCAGTTCACCGTAGACCATAATACCTGCTTCTCACCTTCGCACAGTACAAAGTCCATACATTACCAGTTTGTGATTCAAGAAGCCCAGATCACAAGTATGCTTCAGCAACAAACCCACCCACTTACATAAGTTATCTTCATACTTACAATTCCACATTACGTGGAGAGAGGTTTCATCCATAACAAAGTCACTTCTTGGACACTTTGCCGTTGACACCAGTCCTCTCCTGTGCTGTGCTGAAAGGCTCTAGTCGGTAAACAATCCTGCATTACAATCCAGGCTAAGTCTTTTAAACAGTTCGAGAGGTAAGCGCAATTACACAGCTTCCAACATTCCAAATACTTGGCTTCTGTATAATTTGAGACTGGACTGACTTGTTCCTTATTATTCAGATGTTGTATTTTTTTTTTTAGCATTATCCAAAAATTCCTTTTCACAATTCTCTAGGGAGTACTGTCGAATGACCTTCTCAATTAATACATATTGCCTTGGTGGGACAAGCAACACTGGTACTGTTAAAGGAATTTGTATCCATTGGTGTTTCCGGAACAAATGTCCTGCTGCATAATTTAGGAAAAAAGACCAGGTATTCTCAGTTCTTTTAATCATCCTAAAGCACAGGGAAAAGAAATGCAGGTATAGGATTTTTTTAATATTAGGTATTCCATTGCCTCTGAACTTTTTTTGTTCATACATTGTCTCCCTGTTCACTTTCTCCATTTTTGAGCTCCAAATAAACTGAAAGATTACTCTCTGAAGATATTTCAGACACTGATCACTTGGAGGGAAGACTACATTTAAGTACAGTAGAATTGGGATTATTAGGGCTTTAAAGATCACATTTTTCCCTTCTATTGTTAATTAGTGATGGCCCGAATAGTTCCCCGGCGAATAGTTCCCGGCGAACATAGCTTGTTCGCGTTCGCCGCAGCGGGCGAACATATGCGATGCTCGGTCCGCCCCCTATACATCATCATTGAGTAAACTTTGACCCTGTACCTCACAGTCAGCAGACACATTCCAGCCAATCAGCATATCCTCCCTCCCAGACCCTCCCACCTCCTGGACAGCATCCATTTTAGATTAATTCGGAATCTGCATTCTCAGTGAGAGGAGGGACAGTGCTGCTGCTGCTGCTGATTCAATAGGGAAAGTGTTAGCTAGGGCAGTTTTCTGTGTCCACAGACTCATCTGCTGTAAGGACAGCGTCCTGACAGCACCCCAAAAAGCCCTTTTCAGGGCTGGTACATCAGTCTGCTTTTTAAAAAATTTTTATATTTATATATATTGCAGTTGCCTGCCCGTGTTGTGTGAGAGGCTGCAGGCTCAGTCACAAACAGCACTGTGTGCACACCATTCATACAGGGTGTGACAGAAAATACCTCGCAGATAAAAAAAAATTCTATTTAATCTTTTTCTGCGATCTAATCACATTTGCAAGCCAGTGTGTGTCAGGTCCACACAGACTGTATGGTGGCCACTGGCTAGTGGCTAGGCCTCCACTCATACCGGTACAGGGTGTCACTCACTCAAATACCTTTCAGATAAAAAAAAATCTATTTAATATTTTTCTGCGATCTAATCACATTTGCAAGCCAGTGTGTGTCAGGCCCACACAGACTGTATTGTGGCCACTGGCTAGTTCTCCACTTATACCGTTACAGGGTGTCACTCACTCAAATACCTTTCAGATAAAAAAAATTATATTTAATATTTTTCTGTGATATAATCACATTTGCAAGCCCGTGTGTGTCAGGCCCACACAGACTGTATTGTGGCCACTGGCTAGGCCTCCACTCATACCGTTACAGGGTGTCACTCACTCAAATACCTTTCAGATAAAAAAATTCTATTTAATATTTTTCTGTGATATAATCACAGTTGCAAGCCAGTGTGTGTCAGGCCCACACAGACTGCATTGTGGCCACTGGCTAGGCCTCCACTTATACCGTTACAGGGTGTCACTCACTCAAATACCTTTCAGATAAAAAAAAATCTATTTAATATTTTTCTGCGATCTAATCACATTTGCAAGCCAGTGTGTATCAGGCCCACACAGACTGTATTGTGGCCACTGGCTAGTGGCTAGGCCTCCACTTATACCGTTACAGGGTGTCACTCACTCACAAATACCTCGCAGATAAAAAAAAATTATATTTAATATTTTTCTGTGATATAATGACAGTTTCAAGCCAGTGTGTGTCAGGCCCACACAGACTGCACTGTGCCCACTGCCCACCACTTATATAGGGTGGCACAGTACATTGCACGCATAGTAACACTTATCTAATAAAAAATGACAGGCAGAGGCAGGCCAGACCGCAGGGGCCGTCGTGTTCGTGGTGCTGTGATTTCCACTGGCCCTGGAATAATGCCCAGTGTTCAGAGGCCACGTACCCTGAACCCAAAAAATTCTGAGAAAATAGTTGACTGGCTTACACAGGACACCCAATCTTCAACAGCTTCCACTAAGAACCATGACGCACCATCCTCCTCCAGCTCAGCTTTGGTCACCTGCTCTCAAGTTACCACTCTCCCGCCCGCCGCCACCACCACCACTACCACCACAGCCACCACAGCCTCTTCACTTGATCCCTCAGAGGAGTTATTTACACATCAGTTGGATGAAATTAGTGATGCACAACCATTATTGCCAGAGGATGGAGATAACAAGGATATGTCTCAGTCAGGCAGCATTACACACATGGACGTACGGTGTGATGATGATGATGATGTTGTACCCGCTGCTGCTTCCTTTGCTGAGGTGTCAGATACAAGTGAAGTGGTTGATGATGACGATGTGTCCGTGGATGCCACGTGGGTGCCTGCTCGAAGAGAAGAAGAAGAGGGGGAAAGTTCAGAAGGGGAGACAGAGAGAAGGAGGAGACGAGTTGGAAGCAGGGGGAGGTCGTCGCAAGGAGCTAGTGGCACAGTCAGACAGCATGTATCGGCACCCGGGGTCAGCCAGACAGCATGCCAATCAACGCATGCTGTTGCCACCACCAGAATGCCGTCATTGCAAAGCTCAGCAGTGTAGCATTTTTTTTGTGTGTCTGCCTCTGACAACAGCAATGCCATATGCAACCTGTGCCAAAAGAAACTGAGTCGTGGGAAATCCAACACCCACCTAGGTACAACTGCTTTGCGAAGGCACATGATCGCACATCACAAACGCCTATGGGATCAACACATGATGACGAGTAGAAGCAGCACACAAGCTCAAAGCCACCATCCTCCTCCTGGTCCAGCATCTTCAGCCACGTTAACCACTGCTGTCCTCCTTGCCCCCTCTCAACCACCCGCCACTCCGCCTCTCACCTTCAGCAGTTCCATCTCATCTGCCCACAGTCAGGTGTCTGTAAAGGAAATGTTTGAGCGTAGGAAGCCAATGTCACAGAGTCACCCCCTTGCCCGGCATCTGACAGCTGGCTTGACGGAACACTTAGCCCGCCAGCTTTTACCATACCAGCTGGTGGAGTCTGAGGCCTTCAAAAAATTTGTCGCTATTGGGACACCACAGTGGAAGGTAGCCGGACGAATTTTTTTTTAAAAAAAAGGCAATCCCAACCCTCTACTCAGTGATTGAAAAGGAAGTCATGGCCTCTCTGGCATAGAGTGTTGGGGCAAGGGTCCATCTGACCTCTGATACCTGGTCTGCAAAGCACGGTCAGGGCAGGTATATCACCTACACTGCCCATTGGGTCAATCTGCTGACGGCTGACAAGCATGGAATGCGTGGCTCTGCAGCGGAGTTGGTGACACCACCACGACTTGCAGGAAGGCCTACTGCCACCTCCTCTACTCCTCCTACTCCATCCTCTTCCATAACCTCCTCGGCTGAGGTCTTCTGCAGTCTTCTTCTGCTGCGGTGTCTGGCTGCACATCAACTGAATCCCCCCAGCTCCCCAGGGGCAATTCCACATCCCGGATATGACAGTGTCACGCTGTCTTGGGGTTGACTTGCCTGAAAGCAGAGAGCCACACCGGACCAGCACTCCTGTCTGCCCTGAACACACAGGTGGATCAGTGGCTGACCCTGCACCAACTGGAGATCGGCAAAGTGGTGTGTGACAATGGAAGAAATTTGTTGGCGGCATTGAATTTGGGCAAGTTGTCACATGTGCCGTGCATGGCACATGTGTTGAATCTCATCGTACAACGCTTTGTGTCTAAGTACCAAGGCTTACAGGACGTCCTCAAGCAGGCCAGGAAGGTGTGTGGCCATTTCAGGCGTTCCTACACGGCCATGGCGCACTTTTCAGACATTCAGCGCCGAAACAACATGCCAGTGAGGCGCTTGATTTGCGACAGCCCGACAAGTTGGAATTCAACACTCCTAATGTTCGACCGCCTGCTCCAACAAGAAAAAGCCGTCAACGAGTATTTGTATGACTGGGGTGCTAGGACAGCCTCTGCGGAGCTGGGAATTTTTTTGCCACGTTACTGGACGCTCATGCGCAATGCCTGTAGGCTCATGCGTCTTTTTGAGGAGGTGACAAACCTAGTCAGTCGCACCGAAGGAACCATCAGCGACCTCATCCCATTTGTTTTCTTCCTAGAGCGTGCCCTGCGAAGAGTGCTGAATCAGGCTGTAGATGAGCGGGAAGAGGAAGAGGAAGAGTTGTGGTCACCATCACCACCAGAAACAGCCTTGTCATCATCGCTTGCCGGACCTGCGGCAATGCTGCAAGAGGAGTATGAAGAAGAGGAGTCAGAGGAGGAATGTGGCTTAGAGGAGGAGGAAGACCAACCACAGCAGGCATCCCAGGGTGCTCGTTGTTGTCACCTATCTGGGACCCGTGGTGTTGTACGTGGCTGGGGTGAAGAACAGACCGTCAATGACATCTGTGAGGACGAGAAACTGGAAATGAGTAGCTCGGCATCCAACCTTGTGCAAATGGGGTCTAACATGCTGTCATGTCTGTTGAGGGACCCTCGTATAAAAAGGATGAAGGAGAATGACCTGTACTGGGTTGCCACGCTACTAGACCCCCGGTATAAGCAGAAAGTGGCGGAAATGTTACCAACTTACCGAAAGTCAGAAAGGATGCAGCAGTTCAAAACAAAACTAAAAAATATGCTTTACACAGCTTATAAGAGGGATGTCACAGCACAACGGGAATCTAACAGGGGAAGAGGTGAAAGTAATCCTCCTACGACCACGGCGGCAAGGACAGGACGCTTTACAGATGTGTTGTTGATGGAGGACATGCAGAGCTTTTTCAGTCCTACACATCGCCACAGCCCTTCGGGATCCAGCCTTAGAGAACGACTCGACCGACAGGTAGCAGACTACCTCGCCTTAACTGCAGATATCAACACTCTGAGGAGCGATGAACCCCTTGACTACTGGGTGTGCAGGCTTGACCTGTGGCCTGAGCTATCCCAGTTTGCGATAAAACTTCTGGCCTGCCCCGCTTCAAGTGTCCTGTCAGAAAGGACCTTCAGTGCAGCAGGAGGCATTGTCACTGACAAAAGAAGTCGCCTCGGTCAAAAAAGTGTTGATTACCTCACCTTCATTAAGATGAATGAGGCATGGATCCCGAAGGGACTGACAGTGGGGGATACGTTTGACTAACAAAAGGCCTGATGACATGCCTTGGCCTCAAAATGGTCCCCACGCTGCTGTATTTAATGTCTGCATACCGGATGACTTTCGTGTTTTCTCCGCCACCAACTAGGGTTCAAGCCGCAATGTTTTAGTCACCTTTCTGCCTTGAAAACATCAATTTTTCCGGTCGCTGCTACAACAGCGGCTGCAACAATAATATTATTTTTCAGGAATGTGTACATGCCTAATTTTTCTGGCCTCTGGTGCTGCACTGTGGCTGCAAAGAGAAAACAAAAAAAAAGGCACATAAAAGTGTCAATTCCCCTTCGTGATCATTACCTTGTTGTGGTGAAGGGGCTTGCGTATCACAATGAAGCGATCATCACCTCTGAGTGTGTTGGCAATGTTGCCACACCCCAGATGATAAGGCCATTGCTTCATTATGATCAGACCAAGATACATAAGATGTATGTGTGGGTTTTTAATACATAAAATAAAAAAAATCATAATAAAGTCTCTTAATAGTTTATTAGAAATAATGCAGACAATTTAAAAAAATCCCCATCAATACCAATACAAAGCAAGTACAAAGCTCAGAACTAAATTATTCCAGGATGTCATAATGGTTCGTTAATTCGACAATGGTTAATCAATTCAACACATGTCCCCGGATAGGGGACGTAACAGGGATTAAACTGATAGGAATAGTACTAGTTAAGACACCACTCAGATAGGGTGTCACAGCACATTGCTCCGTGCACGCGCAGTGCCCCAACTTGGGAGTAAGAGGACCGACCAAGCTGCTTTTTCCATCTCCCGGTTCCTAAAATCAATTCAGTTTGGTGTATCAGAGTTTGGTCTGTCACTGTGAAGGCAGTCAAAGGTACCCGGCCTAAAATTTTTTCGCAAAAGGCAATCCCACCCTGATATGGGACGTAACAGGGATTAAACTGATGAGAATAGTACTACAGAAAATAGCACTCATATCGGGTGTGGCAGTAAATTGCACGGCGCAGATGCAGTGACCGTGGCATAAATTCAAACAAAGGGGAGGGAGCCAGCTTTTTTTTAACCATCTCCCAGTTCGAAAAATCTATTTAATAAATGGACCCCAGATTGGGGACGTAACAGGGATTAAACTGATGAGAAGAGAGAACTACAGAAAATACCACTCATATCGGGTGTGACAGTAAATTGCATGGCGCAGATGCAGTGACCGTGGCGTAAATTCAAACAAAGGGGAGGGAGCCAGCTTTTTTTAACCATCTCCCCGTTCGAAAAATCAATTTAATAAATGGACCACAGATTGGGGACGTAACAGGGATTAAACTGATGAGAAGAGAGAACTACAGAAAATACCACTCATATCGGGTGTGACAGTAAATTGCACGGAGCAGACGCACTGACCGTGGCGAAAATTCAAACAAAGGGGAGGGAGCCAGCTTTTTTTTAACCATCTCCCCGTTCGAAAAATCTATTTAATAAATGGACCCCAGATTGGGGATGTAACAGGGATTAAACTGATGAGAAGAGAGAACTACAGAAAATACCACTCATATCAGGTGCGACAGTAAATTGCACGGAGCAGACGCAGTGACCGTGGCGTAAATTCAAACAAAGGGGAGGGAGCCAGCGTTTTTTTAACCATCTCCCCGTTCGAAAAATCTATTTAATAAATGGACCCCAGATTGGGGACGTAACAGGGATTAAACTGATGAGAAGAGAGAACTACAGAAAATACCACTCATATCGGGTGTGACAATAAATTGCACGGCGCAGATGCAGTGACCGTGGCGTAAATTCAAACAAAGGGGAGGGAGCCAGCTTTTTTTTAACCATCTCCCCGTTCGAAAAATCTATTTAATAAATGGACCCTAGATTGGGGACGTAACAGGGATTAAACTGATGAGAAGTGAGAACTACAGAAAATACCACTCATATCGGGTGTGACAGTAAATTGCACGGAGCAGACGCAGTGACCGTGGCGTAAATTCAAACAAAGGGGAGGGAGCCAGCTTTTTTTTAACCATCTCCCCGTTCGAAAAATCTATTTAATAAATAAACCCCAGATTGGGGACGTAACAGGGATTAAACTGATGAGAAGAGAGAACTACAGAAAATACCACTCATATCGGGTGTGACAGTAAATTGCATGGCGCAGATGCAGTGACCGTGGCGTAAATTCAAACAAAGGGGAGGGAGCCAGCTTTTTTTAACCATCTCCCCGTTCGAAAAATCAATTTAATAAATGGACCACAGATTGGGGACGTAACAGGGATTAAACTGATGAGAAGAGAGAACTACAGAAAATACCACTCATATCGGGTGTGACAGTAAATTGCACGGAGCAGACGCAGTGACCGTGGCGAAAATTCAAACAAAGGGGAGGGAGCCAGCTTTTTTTTAACCATCTCCCCGTTCGAAAAATCTATTTAATAAATGGACCCCAGATTGGGGATGTAACAGGGATTAAACTGATGAGAAGAGAGAACTACAGAAAATACCACTCATATCAGGTGTGACAGTAAATTGCACGGAGCAGACGCAGTGACCGTGGCGTAAATTCAAACAAAGGGGAGGGAGCCAGCGTTTTTTTAACCATCTCCCCGTTCGAAAAATCAATTTAATAAATGGACCCCAGATTGGGGACGTAACAGGGATTAAACTGATGAGAAGAGAGAACTACAGAAAATACCACTCATATCAGGTGCGACAGTAAATTGCACGGAGCAGACGCAGTGACCGTGGCGTAAATTCAAACAAAGGGGAGGGAGCCAGCGTTTTTTTAACCATCTCCCCGTTCGAAAAATCAATTCAATTCACCTTTCCGTGACCCTTGGTGTTGTACGTGGCTGGGTGGAGGAAGAAACCTTCAATGACATCAACGGGACATGGCTAGCTTGGTACCCAACCTTGTACAAATGGTGAGTTTGTGGTTAGGCAAATGGACAGTTTGCGGTTGTTTGCGGTGCATTAAAAGGGGAGTTTGGTCTGTCAGTGTCTGTGAAGCGGGCATAACCCTTACACTACCTGATCGATACAACATCATACCTGATCGTATACACACACTGGATGTTGTTCAAAAAAAAATTGGATTGTTAGGTGATTTATGCCCTTTATGGATTACAATCCAACTCTGCGTCAACTATGTCATTTTCCATGGGAGTTTTGCCATGGATCCCCCTCCGGCATGCCACAGTCCAGGTGTTAGTCCCCTTGAAACAATTTTTCCATCACTACTGTGGCTAGAAAGAGTCCCTGTGGGTTTTAAAATTTGCCTAAAATAGATAAAGTCTCTGTTGAAAATACTTGTCCTCTCAGGCGCTGCAAATCCAAAGACAATGTGGGAAAAGTCCGCTATATGAATAAATGTATGAAAGGATTGCGCTGCAGGAGAGAAGTCTTTTCTGTGAATAAAAGTTCCCTTTTACGAGTCTTCAACTAATGGGATCACATGCCAACCTCACAATCCAACACTGGTATGGAAACCTGTAATGTGATGAAAAAGTGCACTATGGTGTAGCGAGTTCAGGCACCTAACGCACCATGTGAATAGGGTATACTCACAAGATTCCAGATAAGTCAATGCGTGTAGAAATCTAGAGGGTATCTCCAATAGAACTCAGCTGAAAGAAGAGAACTATAGTGTAATATGTCAAGGCACTTTACACGCCTGCAAACAGATTGTACTCACAGAACTTCACTGGTAAGGTGCATGAAAGAGATCCTAACGGAATCTTCACAGACAGCTGGGCGGATGGAACAGGCGGGGGTCAGGAAGCATCGGTGTTAGTGATCCCAAACACCGATCTAGCAGATTGAATACCTCTACACCTGGATGGCAATAAACCGCAGCTTCCTAAAAGGTCTCAGAAAAGGAATCGCAGGTATGATACGCACCAAAGGGTCAGATAAAAATTATTTAATAAAGACAAAAATGACAGCTAAAAAACTTTGTCTGGGGCGTTGATTGGTAATTGAATACCGCTGGGTTTAAATTAGCAGGGAAACCTCCCCTATCCCACGCCATGAGCAAATCCAAAAATACAAGACGTAAGACAGACACATACAAACAGATTAAAATTGAACAAAATACAAGTGCGGTAAAAAGGCAAAGACGAACCTAATAAGCTAGTGGCGAGTGTGTATTAAAATAAGCAAGCATTAACGTCACATTCAATATTTAACCCTTGAGGCTGAATGGTGCCCAGAAGGAACATCCATTCCACCTCTTTTTTATTTATTAAGGCAATGAAATCCCCTCCTCGGGTAGGGGTATGCACTAATTCCAATCCAAAAAAGCGCAAACCTCTAGGATTTTTATTGTGATAGATCTTAAAATGTAGCGAGACACTATGGGTCTCGAGGCCCTTTTTAATGTTGCGAATGTGCTCCTGCACCCGAGTCTTCAGACTCCGTGTGGTCCTACCGACATATTGGAGGCCACAAGGGCATTCCAAAAGATAAATTACACCAACATTATTGCAGGAAAAACGACCTCTGATTTTCAGGGTGATATCTTTTGTTTTATTGGTTGTGATTATGTCTACAAACCTTTCTCGGTCTTTTGGGATACGGTTTTTGCAAGGTAAGCAAAAGCCGCACCATGTGAACTTGCCTTTATTAGTACTAACATGTTTTTTGCTAGTGGCGAGACTCGCACTACGAACCAATTTATTGGTGAGATTGTCGGCTCTTTTGAAGACTACAGGAGGCCTAACTGGCAAATCTTTACTAAGTACAGGATCGTTCTGAAGAATATGCCAATTTTTTTGGATCAGATTTTTGATACAGCCCATTTTGCTGTTATATTGGGTCAGGAATGTGTATCTAAAATCCTTCTTAAATTCTTTTTTATTGTTAGTTATCTGTGGTTTAATATCAGTGCGTCTTTGTTCGATTTCATCCTTACAGTGATCTAAATATTCCTTTTCATATCCTTTTTCTAGAAATCTATTTTTGACCATCTGTCCCTGTTCTCTATAGTTCTCTAACTTGCTACAGTTTTTTGAGATGCGCTGGAATTGGCTTTTAGGTATGTTTTTGAGCCATGATGGATGGTGGCAACTATTAAGCTCAATGTACGTATTCACATCCACGGTTTTAAAGAAGGTCTTGGTCTTGAGTCTACCATCTTCCACAAAAATAACTAAATCTTAGTTATTTTTGTTATTTTTGTGGAAGATGGTAGACTCAAGACCAAGACCTTCTTTAAAACCGTGGATGTGAATACGTACATTGAGCTTAATAGTTGCCACCATCCATCATGGCTCAAAAACATACCTAAAAGCCAATTCCAGCACATCTCAAAAAACTGTAGCAAGTTAGAGGACTATAGAGAACAGGGACAGATGGTCAAAAATAGATTTCTAGAAAAAGGATATGAAAAGGAATATTTAGATCACTGTAAGAATGAAATAGAACAAAGACGCACTGATATTAAACCACAGATAACTAACAATAAAAAAGAATTTAAGAAGGATTTTAGATACACATTCCTGACCCAATATAACAGAAAATGGGCTGTATCAAAAATATGATCCAAAAAAATTGGCATATTCTTCAGAACGATCCTGTACTTAGTAAAGATTTGCCAGTTAGGCCTCCTGTAGTCTTCAAAAGAGCCGACAATCTCACCAATAAATTGGTTCGTAGTGCGAGTCTCGCCACTAGCAAAAAACATGTTAGTACTAATAAAGGCAGGTTCACATGGTGCGGCTTTTGCTTACCTTGCAAAAACCGTATCCCAAAAGACCGAGAAAGGTTTGTAGACATAATCACAACCAATAAAACAAAAGATACCACCCTGCAATAATGTTGGTGTAATTTATCTTTTGGAATGCCCTTGTGGCCTCCAATATGTCGGTAGGACCACACGGAGTCTGAAGACTCGGGTGCAGGAGCACATTCGCAACATTAAAAAGGGCCTCGAGACCCATAGTGTCTCGCTACATTTTAAGATCTATCACAATAAAAATCCTAGAGGTTTGCGCTTTTTTGGATTGGAATTAGTGCATACCCCTACCCGAGGAGGGGATTTCATTGCCTTAATAAATAAAAAAGAGGTGGAATGGATGTTCCTTCTGGGCACCATTCAGCCTCAAGGGTTAAATATTGAATGTGACGTTAATGCTTGCTTATTTTAATACACACTCGCCACTAGCTTATTAGGTTCGTCTTTGCCTTTTTACCGCACTTGTATTTTGTTCAATTTTAATCTGTTTGTATGTGTCTGTCTTACGTCTTGTATTTTTGGATTTGCTCATGGCGTGGGATAGGGGAGGTTTCCCTGCTAATTTAAACCCAGCGGTATTCAATTACCAATCAACGCCCCAGACGAAGCTTCACGGCGAAACCCGGGTCGGGCTTTATAGAGATATTTTAATATGTTTTTTAGCTGTAATTTTTGTCTTTATTAAATAATTTTTATCTGACCCTTTGGTGCGTATCATACCTGCGATTCCTTTTCTGAGACCTTTTTGGAAGCTGCGGTTTATTGCCATCCAGGTGTAGAGGTATTCAATCTGCTGGATCGGTGTTTGGGATCACTAACACCGATGCTTCCTGACCCCCGCCTGTTCCATCCGCCCAGCTGTCTGTGAAGATTCCGTTAGGATCTCTTTCATGCACCTTACCAGTGAAGTTCTGTGAGTACAATCTGTTTGCAGGCGTGTAAAGTGCCTTGACATATTACACTATAGTTCTCTTCTTTCAGCAGAGTTCTATTGGAGATACCATCTAGATTTCTACACGCATTGACTTATCTGGAATCTTGTGAGTATACCCTATTCACATGGTGCGTTAGGTGCCTGAACTCGCTACACCATAGTGCGCTTTTTCATCACATTACAGGTTTCCATACCAGTGTTGGATTGTGAGGTTGGCATGTGATCCCATTAGTTGAAGACTCGTAAAAGGGAACTTTTATTCACAGAAAAGACTTCTCTCCTGCAGCGCAATCCTTTCATACATTTATTTAAAATTCGCCTGCCTATTGAAGTCTATGGTGGTTCGCCCGGTTCGCCCGTTCGCAAACATTTGCAGAAATTCGCGTTCGCCGTTCGCGAACGGAAAATTTTATGTTCGCGACATCTCTATTGTTAATTTGTGCAGCTTCCCAAACTCCACTTTCTTTTGCACTTTTGCTTTGACTTCCTCCCAACTCTTTTGACCGTTGTTATTGTCAACAGAAATTACTCCAAGCATTTTTATCTGCTCTTTTTGTATTTTTAGATCCGGGATATTTGATTCTCTCCAATCTCCTATGGCAAAGCGATCACACTTCGTTCTATTAAGACGAAAGGCAGAAGCTTGGCAAAATAATTCTGAAATTTGTACGGCTCTCCGCAATGCAGGTATTGTTGTACACAAGATTGTGACATCATCCATGTAGGCCCCTGTTTTACCAGTAAGTCCATTACCACCAGGTATAGAGACACCCTTGATTACCTTCTTTTTTCGTAGTAGCAAGAGTAGTGGCTCCAAAACACAAATAAACAGAATGGGTGACAAGGGGCAACCAAAATGACTTTTCCAGACAGAAAACCATTAATAGGAATTTGGCTGAAGGATTCTTTGTAGAGCAATGACATCTGTTTTATTACAACATCTGGATAGTTCATTTGCTTCAGCACCAACCACAGAAACTCATTTGACACTCTGTCATATGATTTGAGAAAGTCCAAGGATAATTCTTGTTTTCTCTCATTCTGATACCAGATACAGTCTCTAATTATGTTGAGATTTTCCCATACTCCTCTACCTGGGACTGCACATACTTTATGTATTACTTTGCCAATTACTTTTTTAATTCGGTTCACAAGCAACTTGGCTATAACTTTGTAATCTGTAATTAGGAGTGTGATTGGTCTCCAAATTTCTAATTACGATTTGTTGACTTGTTTGAAGCTTCACAGCCGTGTTAGCTCCTCCATCGGATGGCGTAAGCTTGGTCAGAGTCTCCATCAGCATACATCACTCTGATGTGGACACTCGTAACTGACCTCAACCTCATGGGAGCTAAGTATAATTTTTTCTTTGATATTTATCTATGATTTATGCTACACATCTTGATCATTACCCCCTGATGAGCCGTTGGTGCGGCGAAAACGCGTCGGGTGGTGTATATTTTTATATATGTATTTAGTTTCCTATATAGGTATATTTAGAGACTAACAACTATTAGTCCAGCCCACTATATGGGATATAGGGTCGCTCTAGGGATATAATAGGTCTAGGGTACGAGGACAGGGCACCCCCACCATCAGGAGGTGTCCCTGAGCTGAGTTAGCCATAGGGTTGTAACTAGGGACATATTGATCCCTTTTACATCAGTAACCCACTTACTTGTACCAGTGTTACCTATATCTTTTCCCATCTAATTCGACCTGCTATAAAGAAAGAAAAAATTTCTTTATTTTTTGTTTTTGTTTTGTTTGAATTGACACGGTATTAGTCTGTGTAAATAAGTCTCACCAGGGCAACTTTAGCCTATTACCCATTCATTAAAGGTAATTTTAGCAGAACACGTCAAACTTTGATACTTATTTACTTACGTGTATACGATTCGACTATCATACGATATAATTTTTGATATTTTTTTGAAAACTTCTAGCTAGATGTCCTTGCAGAGCATTTCTTGCTCCTCTTTCTCCAGCTTGTTTTCTAAAGAGTTTAAGGCATCTTCAGCAAATCTATTTGCTTTTTATTAAACAGCTCTTGATAGAATTGTTTGACTTTTTTAAGCATTTCTTCTATCTTTGTTTCACCACCGATATTTGATATTACTGTTTTTTGCCCAGTTGTTTTTTTTTTTTTTTTAAGAAGAATCTTGTACATTTTTCATCAGCTTCAAGCTGCTTCACTTTAGCATTAATTATTATTTATTTGCCTTTCTGGTAAATTTCCTTTTTAATTTTTTCTTTTGTTTTCTCTATCAGGTCTGAGACATTGATGCCTCCATTCTCAGCATCAGGTAAGTCTGTAGTTTGGCATTAAAACTTTTGAACCACAGTTTTTTTCTCTTTTGCTTTTTTAATTCCAATTTTGAAGAAAAACTCTTTAGTTTTGGCTTTTACATATTCCCACCATAGCAATATTGACTTAACTTTTCTTTCCAACAAGTCAATTTCTTGTAGTTTTAAACAAATACCTTCTTTACGTCTACATCATTCAATAGATCCACATTTAGCCTCCATATGCTTTTGCTTTTTCCACCTTCAGTTACTTGAATTTGCGCTACAAGCAACTTATGATCAGAGAACATATTACCCTCCAGGGACATTGTCACAGGCTTCAGGACTTTTGAAAAGAAGTTTTGATTGAGCTAAAGAGTTACTCCATGTGTATCCTGGTTTATTGTCCTTTATATTACTCAAAATGTCAATTAAATTAAAGTCCAAAATCATATTTGTAAGTTGCTGCACTGTTTTGTCCTTTCTTACTTGCTCACCAGTTCTGTCTTCCTCTTTTAGGGCACAATTAATTTCTCCGGCCTTGATCACTGGTGACTGACCAGCTAAGAAAGGTTGTATGTCCTCTAGCATCTCAGCTCTTCTATGAAGTTCAGGTGAAGCATATACATTTAGTAATTTGATTTCTCTGCCATTAAAGTTGATATTTACTAATAAAGCTCATACTGGAATCAATTGCATGTATGAAATGATTTGGCAACTGTTTCCTTTGAATAGTATTCCAACTCCAAAAACTTTGTTATTGTTGTCTCCAGACCACAATGAAAGGCTCTGTGTTCAACTTTCCCTTAGGTCTGCGTAGTTTGGGGAGTATTCTATTCCGCATTCTTGTAAAAAGATTATGTCGCAGTTGACTGTCTCCAGATAAGCCAAAACAGCAGCTCTCTTAGATGCTCCCTTAATACTCAAGTTAAGGGAGGAGATTTTTAGGGTATCAGATATTGTCCATTAAGAAAAAACTTCAAATAACAGAATGTCTCTTTGCATACAAAAGCAGCTCTCTTTGTTGAGCTCTCTTGAAATTTCTCATTTTCAGTGAGATGAATTTGTAGGAAAGCATTGTGCATCAGGTAATTTCATCAGATGAACTACTTGACATAAACGGAACTAATGGCTCTGGTGAGGATCAAATAAGGTCACGATTAGTGATGACCGAGCATGCTCAGCCGAATTGTGATTCGGCTCGAGCATCGCTATGCTCGGCAGATCCAAATGCTCGGCCGAATACTTTGGGTGCTCGAGTACAATTTAATACAATGAAAGTCAATGGGTACATCAAACCAGGCACCCCCTGCTCTGAAGAAGAGAGGGTGTCTAATTCACAAAAAAAGGTTGGAAATTTATGGAAACCCCACCAAAATTTATGGAAACCCCATCATAGGTTCCAATGCACCTAATTACCTCACTTTTTTTATGGATTGTTGTTTTCAATAGATCTTCCCTATTTAGGCTTTTAGCTCTGTTATAAGCTTTTTCAGGGGTCTAGTCGGGTAACCTCTCCTTTTAAACCTCTGGAATAATTGCTCACTCTCTCTCCCAAAGGCCATTTCATCCGAGCAGTTCCTGCGTGCCCTCAGATATTGGCCAGTTGGTATTCCTCTTTTCAAGGGGAGTGGGTGGCAACTATTCCAATGCAGATAACTGTTTGTTGCAGTTACTTTCCTATGGACCTCAGTGACAAGATGACCATCTTCTGATTTTTTTATTTTGAGATCAAGAAATACTATCTCCTCATTCTGAACCTCAGAAGTGTACCTCATCCCTATATTATTTGTATTAAGTCTCTGAGTGAATTCTTGAAACAGAACGTGACCGCCATCCCATAATATGAGAATGTCGTCAATATATCTGCCCCAAAATAAAATGTGGCAGACATATGACGACATTTCATCCGTGAATACAAAATTATTTTCCCACCACCCTAAAAATAAATTTGCATACGTCGGGGCACATGACGTCCCCATCGCAGTCCCATTTATTTGGTGATAGAAGTGTTCCTGAAACATAAAATAATTGTGCTCCAAAATAAATCTAAGTGCTAATAAAACAAACTCATTATGTTTTTGGAAATTTTTACTTTTTGTATTGAGATAATATTCCACCGCGTGTATTCCTAAGGAGTGCTGAATATTACTATAAAGTGATTCAACATCTAGACTAGCTAGAATGGTGTTAGGGGTAACCGTGATATCATTGATTTTTTAAAGTAAATCTTTGGTGTCCCTAATATATGAGGGCAAGGCGGTCACAAAAGGTCTCATTATTTGATCAACGTATTCACTCAGAGCTTGTGTCAGGTTTTCGTTCCCTGAAACTATCGGTCTCCCAGGGATGGGTTTCTTATTCTTGTGCACCTTTGGTAAGGCATAGAATGTGGAGATAGTAGGATTTTTATTAAACAGGTACTGGTATTCATCTTTGGAGATAATATTTGCCTGCAGTGCCTCTGTGAGGAGATTTTTTAATTCACTCGTATATTCTTTTGTGGGATCCTGAGGCAAAACTTTATAAGTTTTTCTATCTCTCAGAAGTCTCAAGACCATCTTGACATAGTCATTTTTGTCTTGTATGACTATGTTACCCCCCTTATCACTCGGTTTTATTATTATGTTTCCACTTTTCTTAAGGGTCTCCAAGGCTTCATGTTCCTGATTACTCAAATTTGAGTTTATATGACCCTTCCTCATTTTATGGGATTTTATATCTTGGGTCACCAGATGTACAAAAGTTTCTATCTCTTGGAATTGTGTAAAATTTGGAGTGATCCTCGATTTTGGTTTTAGAGTCGAGAAAGGGGGATCCGGGAAAATCTGATATCCTTCACTCTCTTTCAATAAATCTTCTAAGGTCTCTACACATCTTCTTTCATTCTCAAAAGTCTTACGTACATCATTTTGTTCTTGTTTATGTACTTTGTGTAGGGCTAACTTCCGGGCGAAAAGGTTTATATCCTTGATCCAAAGAAACTTGTCGCACTGGGGGACTGGCGCAAAGGTAAGACCCCTACTTAAGAGTGTCTGTTGTGAGGTTGTAATCATATGGGTTGATAGATTTATAATCTGTTTTTCGTCTGAACCCATTTCAGATATTGTTTCAGTTACTTGCTGTATACCCATTTTTCCCTGTCCCTCAGCTGAACCCCTTGTTGTCCTAAAAAAAGGGGGCAATAGGGGGGGTTTTCTCCCTCGCACCCATATTGATCTGAGGCAAAGAGGTAGTGGTCTGGCATGGTATACCAAGGGGTTGATAGACCGTCTGGTTCTGACCCATGTTCACCCCCTGAGACAAACCAAAGGAAAATGGTTGTGAAGATAGTGATGGGTAGGTTAGCATGGGATTTGTATTTGTGTTGACCATTGAGGTACTCGGATTTGCTGTAGTCTGTTTCCTTATTGCTCCTTCCGAACATGGTTGGAAGGATTCTCGTCTCTCTAAAGGTTGTTTTTTTGGCGGATATTGTCTTTTTATAGTTTTACGTTTGATACCCTTAGCTCGATTTCCCTGTGTACTTGAGCTATAGTTTGAACCCTCTGTACCTGAGGTCTCTGTTTCAGAGTTCTCAAAATATCTGCGTTGTGTGATCCTACTTGTTCCCCTATTTCTCCAGATGTATACTCTGTCCGTCTCAAAATCGGTACGGTCCCTGATGTATTTCCTATGCTTTCTTTCTTTAATTTCGTGTTGTAATTGTTCTATATTTTTCTTTATTTTCTGTTCAAGATCAGAAAACTCAGGATGTTGATTAAAGTCTTAAATTTCTTGTATTTCTTTCTCTAACTGCTGATCTATTTTTTGAAAGAAGCCTTTTTCATATTCCGCCAGATATTTCAACAATCTTAGTGAGCACTCGGTTAACAGACTCTCCCAGCCCTTAGTGAACTGTGTACCCTCCAGGTGCACATTAGGTCTTAGAGGGATACGTAGTCCTCTATATATCATCCCCTGCTGGATATATGTTTCCAGACTAGCTATTTCCCACCACGATCTTACATGTTTGCTATATGTATTGTTGACATTTCTAAATGCTCCGCTTATATCTGTTTGGCCCAGAGGTATATGAGCATTCGAGAATACTTGATTTGCCTCAATAGTAAGGTTCTCCAGGCTTAGTTTCTGTTTTAAAAAACCTGCCATGCCCTAGTGATTCCTATTATACTGGCAAATCATATATTGACTCTTTTTGTAGGTACTTCTCTGTTCACTAGCCCTCGGATCTAGTTGTTATATTCCATCCATCATTACTCATCCAGCATTAGGAAAACCTATCAGCGAGTATCCTAGGATCTAGGATCTGGATTCGGAGTAGGTGTATTTTCCTAAGTACGGCAGCAAGAATAGTTTTGAAGACTGAGGGGATTAGTATACCTTGAAGGACATAAAACGCAATAGTCAAAATAACAGTGATAATAGATCCCTTGAACAGGATGATTGTGATATCCTTTATGAATATATAACATTCTAATATAGTATATAATATCCCCATGTCCTCCACCCGGGCACCTCTCCTCCACCCTCCATTTCCCTATCCAGGAAAATAGTACCAGTCTATATCTATATGTTGCAGCCCTCCCAATCCTTCAGAAACAAATGGATAATAAGGCAATCATTTAGGAAAAGCTGCATAAATTTACATCTATATGCTGAAATTCTCCCAAGTCCCTATGCTAATAAAATGGATAATAAGTGCCAATAATCGTATCCCTCCAATATAATGTGGAGAGAATTAGAAGGTGATGATATGGAATAAGAATATAGAAGGTGAGATTAACCTTGTCAATTCCTTATAATAGAGACACTGAATGCACCCAAAATATGGTCTTGAGAGAATCTGGCAAACTGATAGACTAACTGGTTGAGCATGCGTAGGAGGAACACCTCAGAAAATAATTGGAGTATACACGCATGCGCCTCAACTCTAACCTGACGAAATAAGTGGAGAGGATGGGGAGGTCTTGGAAATGACAGAGTGTGGACGCATGCGCATAGACACTCGTATCGTGGATCCTAGCAACTCACGAACAAAGTGTGTGGGCATGCGCAGTAGGGATAACCTGTGGCGAATCGATCTGACAGTAATGCGCTTGCGCCTATACTGTACTTGGTAATCGGGGAGGCGATGTCGTGAGTGCTGCGCATGCGCCTATACTTAGCAGCCGTACGGAGAGCCTACCCCAGCGAGACAGGTCCTGGAATGAAAAGAGGATTACAGGCTACAAGTCGATACGCAAGCGCACACTGTTGACAGGCACTGGTCAGTTTGACACTGACGGTGTATCATTTGGACTCCTATTGGCCAACCATTGTGACTAACAACAGATCCCCGGCGAATCACTGGTGATAGGGTAAGTTAACGACCCACCCATGTGATATATAAAGGGCAAATCAGAGGACGATCGTGTTGTTAGTAGCTCCATAGCCCCTGAAGACGCCACATCTGTGGTGAAACATGTCGGGGGAGCTGCAATCTTAGGTTTTAGATCAGTGCGGTGTGCTTGTAGTCCGGCCCCGGTGAGCTGCAGACACTGGGTTAGCCGTGACAAATAGTTACATTCTATCCTCAAGAGGAACAAGGGATAGAGTTACCTATACTCTATCCATTATGATGCGGGACTGACAGTGATCTATCTCGCCATACTCCTGCTTAACTGAAGCAGGGAAATTCAGTTAGATCAACTCCTCAGGATAGATTTGTATATATATCAAAGATTGAGCATAAGTAAATAGAGCAATTACTGTTACCAAGCACCAGAGCATTTGAACTTTTAAATACTTTTCTTTTCTTTTTCCCGTTAATTTTAAATGAATATTTAATAAATGTTATATTTTAAAATAGACCTTAAACGGGAACTCATTAGCCGTATGGCTATCTGAACCTTAATAATTTAAATCCCGGGTCCGAAGGGTCCCTGAAAGGAATTAAAATAAAGACAGTTCCTGTTTTACACTCAACATAGAGCCTCGTCTCATGTGTATGGGGATTGCTATACGCTGTATACTCCCCTGGCTATAACTCCTAGCTCTTGTAAGAGCTTGCTCCTGGTTCCTGTCTCTGGATTTAGGAGAGGTTCACCCACTGGAGCCTTGTCATAGGTCCAGGGTGGGTAGGAGACGGCGAGACCTCCACCAAGCTTCGGCGGTTCGTGGGGTCTGCAGTGCTGACGGGGTCAAGTGGAGTGCTTGGAGTCCTCTGGAAGCACTAGGAGCATCTATCGACGGAGGTACCCGGTCAGGGTGCTAGGCGTTCCGTTATAGTTCTTGGGAGGGAAGGATTGTATGCTGTACCGGCCTATTTGGATCATTGCCTGCTTTTCCTGTCTACCAGCGGAGACCTTGTGGATCGTGCTACCCCTCCGCTACAGGCTGTATTTCAAATGGCTGTATTTCAAATGCCTGTATCAAACCCCTGTATGATGAGGGTGTATCTCAAAGGGGCTGAACCAGTTTAGGCCTAAATTAAATATTTCTTTGCCCAAAATGGCTGTATTTCAAATGCCTGAATCAACCCTCTGTATGTAGAGTGTGTATCTCACACGGTCTGAACCAAAGTATGCCTGAATTAAATATTTCTTTGCCCTAAATGGTTGTATTTCAAATGGCTGTATTTTAAATGCCTGAATCAAACCCTGGTATGTAGAGGGTGTATCCCACACGGTCTGAACCAGTGTAGGCCTGAATTAAATTTATTTTTTGCCCAAAATGGCTGTATTTCAAATGGCTGTATTTCAAATGCCTATATTTCAAATGCCTGAAACAAACCCCTGTATGTAGAAAGTGTCACATGGCCTTAACCAGTGTAGGCCTGAATTCAATATTGGTGCACCAAATGGCGGTATTTCAAATGCCTGAATGAAACCCCTGTATGTAGAGGGTGTGTCTCACACGGTCTGAACCAGTGTAGGCCTGAATTAAAGATTTCTTTGCACAAAATAGCTGTATTTCAAATGGCTGTATTCTAAATGCCTGAATCAAACCCCTGTATGTAGAAGGTGTATCTCAACCGGTCTGAACCAGTGTAGGCCTAAATCAAATATTCCTTTGCCCAAAATGGCTGTATTTCAAATGGCTGTATTTCAAATGCCTGAATCAAACCCCTGTATGTAGAGGGTGTATCTCACACGGCCTGAACCAGTATAGGCCTGAATTAAATATATTTGTTTGCCCTACAAGGCTGTATTTCAAATGGCTGTATTTCAAATGCCTGAATCAAACCCCTGTATGTAGAGGGTGTATCTCAAAGGGCCTGAACCAATGTAGGCCTAAATTAAATATTTCTTTGCACAAAATGGATGTATTTCAAATGGCTGTATTTCAAATGCCTGAATCAAACTCCTGTATGTAGAGGGTGTAATTCACAGGACCTTAACCAGTCTAGGCCTAAATTAAATATTTCTTTGCCCAAAATGGCCTTATTTCAAATGCCTGAATCAACCCCCTGTTTGTAGAGGGTGTATCTCATACGGTCTGAACCAATGTAGGCCTGAATTAAATATTTCTTTGCACAAAATGGCAGTATTTCTAATAGCTGTATTTCAAATGCCTGAATCAAACCCCTGTATGTAGAGGGTGTATCTCATAGGGCCTGAACAAGTGTAGGCTTAAATTAAATATTTCTTTGCCCAAAATGGCTGTATTTCAAATGACTGTATTTTAAATGCCTATATTTCAAATGCCTGAATCAAAACCCTGTATGTAGAGTGTGTATCTCACATGGCCTTAACCAGTGTAGGCCTTTACTCAATATTGGTGCACCAAATGGCTGTATTTTAAATGCCTGAATCAAACCCCTGTAGGAAGAAGGTGTATCTCAACCGGTCTGATCCAGTGTAGGCCTGAATCAAGTATTCCTTTTCCCAAAATGGCTGTATTTCAAATGGCTGTATTTCAAATGCCTGAATGAAACCCCTGTATGTAGAGGGTGTATATCCCACCAGTGTAGGCCTCAATTAAATATTTATTTGCCCTACAAGTCTGTATTTCAAATGGCTGTATTTCAAATGCCTGAATCAAACACCTGTATGTAGAGGGTGTATCTCACAGGGTCTGATCCAATGTAGGCCTGAATTAAATATTTCTTTGCCCAAAATTGCATTATTTCAAATGGTTATATTTAAAATGCCTGAATCAAACCCTTGCATGTAGAGGGTGTATCTCACACGGTCTGAACCAGTGTAGGCCTGAATTAAATATTTCTTTGCTTAAAATGGCTGTATTTCAAATGGCTGTATTTTAAATGTCTATATTTCAAATGTCTGAATCAAACCCCTGCATGTAGAGTGTGTATCTCACATGGCCTTAACCAGTGTAGGCCTGAATTCAATATTGGTGCACCAAATGGCGGTATTTCAAATGCCTGAATCAAACCCCTGTATGTAGAGAGTGTATCTCACATGGTCTGAACCAGTGTAGACCTGAATTAAATACTTCTTTGCACAAAATTGCTGTATTTCAAATGGCTGTATTTCAAATGCCTGAATCAAACCCCTGTATGTAGAGGGTGTTTCTCACATCATCTGAACCAGTGTAGGCCTAAATTAAATATTTATTTGAACAAAATGGATGCATTTAAAATGGCAGTATTTCAAATGCCTGAATCAAACCCCTGTATGTAGAGGGTGTATCTCACAGGGCCTGAACCAGTATACGCCTAAATTAAATATTTCTTAGCCCAAAATGGCTGTATTTCAAATGCCTGAATCAACCCCCTGTATGTAGAGGTTGTATCTCACACGGTCTGAACCAATGTAGGCCTCAATTTAATATTTCTTTGCCCAAAATGGCTGCATTTCTAATGGCTATATTTCAAATGCCTGAATCATACCCATGTATGTAGAGGGTGTGTAGGGATAATTTAAATATTTCTTTGCCCAAAATGGCTGTATTTCAAATGCCTGAATCAAACCCCTGTATGTAGATGGTCTATTTCATACGGTCTGAATCAGTGTAGGCCTGAATTAAATATTTTTTCCCCAAAATGGCTGTATTTCAAATGGCTGTATTTCAAATGCGTGAATCAAACCCCTGTATGTAGAGGGTGTATCTCACACGGCCTGAACCAGTGTAGGCCTAAATTAAATATTTATTTGCTCAAAATGGCTGTATTTCAAATGCCTAAATCAAACCCCTGTATGTAGAAGGTGTATCTCACACGGACTGAACCAGTGTAGGCCTGAATTAAATATTTCTTTGCCCAAAATGGCTATATTTCAAATGGCTGTATTTCAAATGCCTCAAATAAACCCCTGTATGTAGAGGGTGCTTCTCACATCGTCTGAACCAGTATATGCCTGAATGAAATATTTATTTGCCCAAAATGGCTGTATTTCAAATGCCTAAATCAAACCCCTGCATTTAGAGGGTGTATCTTAAAGGGCCTGAACCAATGTAGGCCTATATTAAATATTTCTTTGAACAAAATGGATGTATTTTAAATGGCAGTATTGTGGCAAACCCAGCCACTGTATATTCTCATTTCTGTATGTACGATGTTATTGCATATGTGTATGCCACTTTAAAGAACCAAGCGTATATATGTTTTGTGTAATATGGTTGAGGTGGGCTGTAACGTTCCTATGCTGGCTGCATGAAAACCGCCAGCATTCATGCAATTGTATGTTGTTATGTGAGGGGACCCAGAAAGCTAATTGTATTGTATTTGTGTATTCTGAGCGGCATTCACCTAATGATATGCCCTCAGACTGGAGCTATTTGGGATATGTTAATGTCTGTGTTTGCTGGGAGGGTGTGCCATTGTATGTTTGAGTAAGTGATGTCTGTTCCATTGTCCCCACGTGTGTATTGGCCATTCCCCTTTGTCCTGAGAGATAATTGAATTACTCCTCGGTTGTCTCCAGGACAGAGGATATTGTGTATTCGTCTGTCTGTGATGATTGCATCAACCCAGTGTGAGGTAATTCTATCACGGACAGAGGGGAGGATTTTGTGGGGATGTGTTGTAATATATTGATTGGTTGTATTTCAAACCCCTGTGGGCAGTACTATGTTTTTGGTTTGTGAATAAAAGAGGCTGTACGTGAAGTACAGTCAGTTCCTGTTTTAACCCTCAAGGTGAAGTGTCGTCTCATTCTTGGGGGAGGATTTATTGTATGCTGTACCGGCCTATTTAAATCATTGCCTGCTTTTCCTGTCTACCAGCGGAGACCTTGTGGATCGTGCTACCCCTCCGCTACAATTTCAAATGCCTGAATCAAACCCCTGTATGTAGAGGGTGTATCTCACAGGGCCTGAACCAGTGTAGGCCTAAATTAAATATTTCTTTGCCCAAAATGGCTGTATTTCAAATGCCTGAATCAACCCCCTGTATGTGGAAATTGTATCTCACACGGGCTGAACCAATGTAGGCCTCAATTAAATATTTCTTTGCCGAAAATAGATGTATTTCTAATGGCTGTATTTCAAATGCCTGATTCAAACCCCTGTATGTAGAGGGTGTATCTCACACGGCCTGAACCAGTGTAGGCCTGAATTAAATATTTCTTTGCCCAACAAGGCTGTATTTCAAATGCTGTATTTCAAATGCATGAATCAAACCCCTGTATGTAGAGGGTTTATCTCACAGGGAATAAACCAGTGTAGGCCTACAAAAAATATTTCTTTGCCCAAAATGGCTGTATTTCAAATGGCTGTATTTTAAATGCCTGAATCAAACACCTGTATGTAGAAGGTTTATCTCACACGGACTGAACCAGTGTAGGCCTGAATTAAATATTTATTTGCCCTACAAGGCTGTATTTCAAATGGCTGTATTTAAAATGCCTTAATAAAATCCCTGTATGTAGAGGGTGTATCTCACATGGCCTGAACCAGTGTAGGCCTGAATTAAATATTTTTTTGCCCAACAAGGCTGTATTTCAAATAGCTGTATTTGAAATGCCTGAATCAAACCACTGTATGTAGAGGGTGTATCTCACACGGTCTGAACCAGTGTAGGCCTGAATTAAATATTTCTCTGCCCAACAAGATTGTGTTTCAAATGGCTGTATTTTAAATGCCTGAATCAAACCCCTGTATGTAGAGGGTGTATTTCACATGGCCTGAACCAGTGTAGGCCTGAAATAAATATTTATTTGCCCTACAAGTCTGTATTTAAAATGGCTTTATTTCAAATGCCTGAATCAAACACCTGTATGTAGAGGGTGTATCTCACAGGGTCTGATCCAATGTAGGCATGAATTAAATATTTATTTGCCCAAAAATGCATTATTTCAAATGGCTATGTTTAAAATGCCTGAATCAAACCCTTATATGTAGATGGTATATCTCACATGGTCTGAACCAGTGTAGGCCTGATTTAAATATTTCTTTGCCCAAAATGGCTGTATTTCAAATGGCTGGATTTCAAATGCCTGAATCAAACCCCTGTATGTAGAGGGTGTATTTCATACAGTCTGAATCAGTGTAGGCCTGAATTAAATATAAATTTGCCCAAAATGGCTATATTTCAAATGGCTGTATTTTAAATGCCTGAATCAAAGCCCTGTATGTAGAAGGTGTATCTCACACGGCCTGAACCAGTGTAGGCCTAAATTAAATATTTCTTTGCTCAAAATGGCTGTATTTCAAATGCCTGAATCAAACTCCTGTATATAGAGTGTTTATCTCACACGGACTGAACTAGTGTAGGCCTGAATTAAATATTTATTTGCCCAAAATGGCTGTATTTCAAATGGCTGTATTACAAATGCCTCAAATAAACCCCTGTATGTAGAGGGTGCTTCTCACATTGTCTGAACCAGTTTAGGCCTGAATGAAATATTTATTTGCCCTAAATGGCTGTATTTCAAATGCCTAAATCAAAACCCTGTATTTAGAGGGTGTATCTCAAAGGGCCTGAACCAATGTAGGCCTATATTCAATATTTCTTTGAACAAAATGGATGTATTTCAAATAGCTGTATTTCAAATGCCTGAATCAAACCCCTGTATGTAGAAGGTTTATCTCACACGGTCTGAACCAGTGTAGGCCAATTAAATATTTATTTGCCCTACAAGGCTGTATTTCAAATGGCTGTATTTAAAATGCCTTAATAAAACCCCTGTATGTAGAGGGTGTATCTCACATAGCCTGAACCAGTGTAGGCCTGAATTAAATATTTCTTTGCCCAACAAGGCTGTATTTCAAATAGCTGTATTTGAAATGCCTGAATCAAACCCCTGTATGTAGAAGGTGTATCTCACACGGCCTGAACCAGTGTAGGCCTAAATTAAATATTTATTTGCTCAAAATGGCTGAATTTCAAATGCCTGAATCAAAACCCCTGTATGTAAAAGGTGTATCTCACACGGACTGAACCAGTGTAGGCCTGAATTAAATATTTCTTTGCCAAAAATGGCTGTATTTCAAATGGCTGTATTTCAAATGCCTCAAATAAACCCCTGTATGTAGAGGATGCTTCTCACATCGTCTGAACCAGTATAGGCCTGAATGAAATATTTATTTGCCCAAAATGGCTGTATTTCAAATGCCTAAATCAAACCCCTGTATTTAGAGGGTGTATCTCAAAGGGCCTGAACCAATGTAGGCCTATATTAAATATTTCTTTGAGCAAAATAGATGTATTTTAAATGGCAGTATTTCAAATGCCTGAATCAAACCCCTGTATGTAGAGGGTGTATCTCACATGGCATGAACCAGTGTAGGCCTAAATTAAATATTTCTTTGCCCAAAATGGCTGTATTTCAAATGCCTGTATCTACCCCCTGTATGTAGAAATTGTATCTCACACGGGATAAACCAATGTAGGCCTCAATTAAATATTTATTTGCCGAAAATAGATGTATTTCTAATGGCTGTATTTCAAATGCCTGAATCAAACCCCTGTATGTAGAGGTTGTATCTCATAGGGCCTAAACTAGTGTAGGCCTAAATTAAATATTTCTTTGCTCAAAATGGCTGTATTTCAAATGACTGATTCAAACCCCTGTATGAAGAGGGTGTATCTCACACGGCCTGAACCAGTGTAGGCCTGAATTAAATATTTCTTTGCCCAACAAGGCTGTATTTCAAATGCAGTATTTCAAATGCATGAATCAAACACCTGTATGTAGAAGGTTTATCTCACACGGACTGAACCAGTGTAGGCCTGAATTAAATATTTATTTGCCCTACAAGGCTGTATTTCAAATGGCTGTATTTAAAATGCCTTAATAAAATCCCTGTATGTAGAGGGTGTATCTCACATGGCCTGAACCAGTGTAGGCCTGAATTAAATATTTTTTTGCCCAACAAGGCTGTATTTCAAATAGCTGTATTTGAAATGCCTGAATCAAACCACTGTATGTAGAGGGTGTATCTCACACGGTCTGAACCAGTGTAGGCCTGAATTAAATATTTCTCTGCCCAACAAGATTGTGTTTCAAATGGCTGTATTTTAAATGCCTGAATCAAACCCCTGTATGTAGATGGTGTATTTCACATGGCCTGAACCAGTGTAGGCCTGAATTAAATATTTATTTGCCCTACAAGTCTGTATTTAAAATGGCTTTATTTCAAATGCCTGAATCAAACACCTGTATGTAGAGGGTGTATCTCACAGGGTCTGATCCAATGTAGGCATGAATTAAATATTTATTTGCCCAAAAATGCATTATTTCAAATGGCTATGTTTAAAATGCCTGAATCAAACCCTTATATGTAGATGGTATATCTCACATGGTCTGAACCAGTGTAGGCCTGATTTAAATATTTCTTTGCCCAAAATGGCTGTATTTCAAATGGCTGGATTTCAAATGCCTGAATCAAACCCCTGTATGTAGAGGGTGTATTTCATACAGTCTGAATCAGTGTAGGCCTGAATTAAATATAAATTTGCCCAAAATGGCTATATTTCAAATGGCTGTATTTTAAATGCCTGAATCAAAGCCCTGTATGTAGAAGGTGTATCTCACACGGCCTGAACCAGTGTAGGCCTAAATTAAATATTTCTTTGCTCAAAATGGCTGTATTTCAAATGCCTGAATCAAACTCCTGTATATAGAGTGTTTATCTCACACGGACTGAACTAGTGTAGGCCTGAATTAAATATTTATTTGCCCAAAATGGCTGTATTTCAAATGGCTGTATTACAAATGCCTCAAATAAACCCCTGTATGTAGAGGGTGCTTCTCACATTGTCTGAACCAGTTTAGGCCTGAATGAAATATTTATTTGCCCTAAATGGCTGTATTTCAAATGCCTAATTCAAAACCCTGTATTTAGAGGGTGTATCTCAAAGGGCCTGAACCAATGTAGGCCTATATTAAATATTTCTTTGAACAAAATGGATGTATTTCAAATAGCTGTATTTTAAATGCCTGAATCAAACCCCTGTATGTAGAAGGTTTATCTCACACGGTCTGAACCAGTGTAGGCCTGAATTAAATATTTATTTGCCCTACAAGGCTGTATTTCAAATGGCTGTATTTAAAATGCCTTAATAAAACCCCTGTATGTAGAGGGTGTATCTCACATAGCCTGAACCAGTGTAGGCCTGAATTAAATATTTCTTTGCCCAACAAGGCTGTATTTCAAATAGCTGTATTTGAAATGCCTGAATCAAACCCCTGTATGTAGAAGGTGTATCTCACACGGCCTGAACCAGTGTAGGCCTAAATTAAATATTTATTTGCTCAAAATGGCTGAATTTCAAATGCCTGAATCAAAACCCCTGTATGTAAAAGGTGTATCTCACACGGACTGAACCAGTGTAGGCCTGAATTAAATATTTCTTTGCCAAAAATGGCTGTATTTCAAATGGCTGTATTTCAAATGCCTCAAATAAACCCCTGTATGTAGAGGATGCTTCTCACATCGTCTGAACCAGTATAGGCCTGAATGAAATATTTATTTGCCCAAAATGGCTGTATTTCAAATGCCTAAATCAAACCCCTGTATTTAGAGGGTGTATCTCAAAGGGCCTGAACCAATGTAGGCCTATATTAAATATTTCTTTGAGCAAAATAGATGTATTTTAAATGGCAGTATTTCAAATGCCTGAATCAAACCCCTGTATGTAGAGGGTGTATCTCACATGGCATGAACCAGTGTAGGCCTAAATTAAATATTTCTTTGCCCAAAATGGCTGTATTTCAAATGCCTGTATCTACCCCCTGTATGTAGAAATTGTATCTCACACGGGATAAACCAATGTAGGCCTCAATTAAATATTTATTTGCCGAAAATAGATGTATTTCTAATGGCTGTATTTCAAATGCCTGAATCAAACCCCTGTATGTAGAGGTTGTATCTCATAGGGCCTAAACTAGTGTAGGCCTAAATTAAATATTTCTTTGCTCAAAATGGCTGTATTTCAAATGACTGATTCAAACCCCTGTATGAAGAGGGTGTATCTCACACGGCCTGAACCAGTGTAGGCCTGAATTAAATATTTCTTTGCCCAACAAGGCTGTATTTCAAATGCAGTATTTCAAATGCATGAATCAAACCCCTGTATGTAGAGGGTTTATCTCACAAAGAATGAACCAGTGTAGGCCTACGAAAAAATATTTCTTTGCCCAAAATGGCTGTATTTCAAATGGCTGTATTTTAAATGCCTGAATCAAACCCCTGTATGTAGAAGGTTTATCTCACACGTTCTGAACCAGTGTAGGCCTGAATTAAATATTTATTTGCCCTACAAGGCTGTATTTCAAAAGGCTGTATTTAAAATGCCTTAATAAAACCCCTGTATGTAGAGGGTGTATCTCACATGGCCTGAACCGGTGTAGGCCTGAATTAAATATTTCTTTGCCCAACAAGGCTGTATTTCAAATAGTTGTATTTGAAATGCCTGAATCAAACCACTGTATGTAGAGGGTGTATCTAACACGGTCTGAACCAGTGTAGGCCTGAATTAAATATTTCTCTGCCCAACAAGGTTGTGTTTCAAATGGCTGTATTTTAAATGCCTGAATCAAACCCCTGTATGTAGAGGGTGTATCTCACACGGCCTGAACCAGTTTAGGTCTGAATTAAATATTTATTTGCCCTACAAGTCTGTATTTAAAATGGCTTTATTTCAAATGTCTGAATCAAACACCTGTATGTAGAGGGTGTATCTCACAGGGTCTGATCCAATGTAGGCATGAATTAAATATTTATTTGCCCAAAATTGCATTATTTCAAATGGCTATATTTAAAATGCCTGAATCAAACCCTTATATGTAGATGGTGTATCTCACACGGTCTGAACCAGTGTAGGCCTGATTTAAATATTTCTTTGCCCAAAATAGCGGGATTTCAAATGGCTGGATTTCAAATGCCTGAATCAAACCCCTGTATGTAGAGGGTGTATTTCATACAGTCTGAATCAGTGTAGGCCTGAATTAAATATTTATTTGCCCAAAATGGCTATATTTCAAATGGCTGTATTTTAAATGCCTGAATCAAAGCCCTGTATGTAGAAGGTGTATCTCACACGGCCTGAACCAGTGTAGGCCTAAATTAAATATTTCTTTGCTCAAAATGGCTGTATTTCAAATGCCTGAATCAAACTCCTGCATGTAGAGTGTGTATCTCACACGGACTGAACCAGTGTAGGCCTGAATTAAATATTTCTTTGCCCAAAATGGCTGTATTTCAAATGGCTGTATTTCAAATGCCTCAAATAAACCTCTGTATGTAGAGGGTGCTTCTCACATTGTCTGAACCAGTATAGGCCTTAATGAAATATTTATTTGCCCAAAATGGCTGTATTTCAAACGCCTAAATCAAACCCCTGTATTTAGAGGGTGTATCTCAAAGGGCCTGAACCAATGTAGGCTTATATTAAATATTTCTTTGAACAAAATGGATGTATTTCAAATAGCTGTATTTCAAATGCCTGAATCAAACCCCTGTATGTAGAAGGTTTATCTCACACGGTCTGAACCAGTGTAGGCCTGAATTAAATATTTATTTTCCCTACAAGGCTGTATTTCAAATGCCTTAATAAAACCCCTGTTTTTAGAGGGTGTATCTCACATAGGCCTGAATTAAATATTTCTTTGCCCAACAAGGCTGTATTTCAAATAGCTGTATTTGAAATGCCTGAATCAAACCCCTGTATGTAGAGGGTGTATCTCACACGGTCTGAACCAGTGTAGGCCTGAATTAAATATTTCTCTGCCCAACAAGGCTGTGTTTCAAATGGCTGTATTTTAAATGCCTGAATCAAACCCCTGTATGTAGAGGGTGTATCTCACACGGCCTGAACCAGTGTAGGCCGGAATTAAATATTTATTTGCCCTACAAGTCTGTATTTAAAATGGCTTTATTTCAAATGCCTGAATCAAACACCTGTATGTAGAGGGTGTATCTCACAGAGTCTGATCCAATGTAGGCATGAATTAAAAATTTATTTGCAGAAATTGCATTATTTCAAATGGCTATATTTAAAATGCCTGAATCAAACCCTTATATTTAGATGGTGTATCTCACACGGTCTGAACCAGTGTAGGCCTGATTTAAATATTTCTTTGCCCAACATGGCTGGATTTCAAATGGCTGGATTTCAAATGTCTGAATCAAATCCCTGTATGTAGAGGGTGTATCTCATAGGGCCTGAACTAGTGTAGGCATAAATTAAATATTTATTTGCTCAAAATGGCTGTATTTCAAATGCCTGATTCAAACCCCTGTATGTAGAGGGTGTATCTCACACGGCCTGAACCAGTGTAGGCCTGAATTAAATATTTCTTTGCCCAACAAGGCTGTATTTCAAATGCTTTATTTCAAATGCATGAATAAAACCCCTGTATGTAGAGGGTTTATCTCACAGGGAATGAACCAGTGTAGGCCTAAGAAAAATATTTCTTTGCCCAAAATTGCTGTATTTCAAATTTCTGTATTTCAAATGCCTAAATCAAACCCCTGTATGTAGATGGTGTATTTCACACGGTCTGAACCAGTGTAGGCCTGAATTAAATATTTCTTTGCCCAAAATGGCTGTATTTCAAATGCCTGTATTTCAAATGCCTGAATCAAACCACTTTATGTAGAGGGTGTATCTCACATCGTCTGAACCAGTGTAGGCCTGAATTAAATATTTCTTTGCCCAAAATGGCTGTATTTCAAATGGCTGTATTTCAAATGCCTATATTTCAAATGTCTGAATCAAACTCCTTCATGTAGAGTGTGTATCTCACATGGCCTTAAACAGTGTAGGCCTGAATTCAATATTGGTGCACCAAAAGGCGGTATTTCAAATGCCTGAATCAAACCCCTGTATGTAGAGGGTGTATCTCACACGGTCTGAACCAGTGTAGGCCTGAATTAAATACTTCTTTGCACAAAATTGCTGTATTTCATATGGCTGTATTTCAAATGCCTGAACCAAACCCCTGTATGTAGAGGGTGTATCTCACACGGACTGAACCAGTGTAGGCCTAAATTAAATATTTCTTTGCCTAAAATTGCTGTATTTCAAATGCCTTAATCAAACCCCTGTATGTAGAGGGTGTATTTCATACCGTGTGAATCAGTGTAGGCCTGAATTAAATATTTCTTTGCCCAAAATGGCTGTATTTCAAATGGCTGTATTTCAAATGCCTGAATAAAACCCCTGTATGTAGAGGGTGTTTCTCACATCGTCTGAACCAGTGTAGGCCTAAATTAAATATTTATTTGAACAAAATGGCTGTATTTCAAATGGCTGTATTTCAAATGCCTGAATCAAACCCCTGTATGTAGAGGGTGTATCTTATAGGGCCTGAACTAGTGTAGGCCTAAATTAAATATTTATTTGCTCAAAATGGCTGTATTTCAAATGCCTGATTTAAACCCCTCTATGTAGAGGGTGTATCTCACACGGCCTGAACCAGTGTAGGCCTGAATTAAATATTTCTTTGCCCAACAATTCTGTATTTCAAATGCTGTATTTCAAATGCATGAATAAAACCCCTGTATGTAGAGGGTGTATCTCACAGGGCCTGAACCAGTAAAGGCCTAAATTAAATATTTATTTGCCCAAAATGGCTGTATTTTAAATGCCTGAATCAACCCCCTGTATGTAGAGGTTGTATCTGACACGGTCTGAACCAATGTAGGCCTCAATTAAATATTTCTTTGCCCAAAATGGCTGTATTTCTAATGGCTGTATTTCAAATGCCTGAATCAAACCCCTGTATGTAGAGGGTGTATCTCACAGGGCCTGAACCAGTAAAGGCCTAAATTAAATATTTATTTGCCCAAAATGGCTGTATTTTAAATGCCTGAATCAACCCCTTGTATGTAGAGGTTGTATCTGGCACGGCCTGAACCAGTGTAGGCCTAAATTAAATATTTCTTTGCTCAAAATGGCTTTATTTCAAATGCCTGAATCAAACCCCTGTATGTAGAGGGTGTATCTCACACGGCCTGAACCAGTGTAGGCCTAAATTAAATATTTCTTTGCTCAAAATGGCTGTATTTCAAATGCCTGAATCAAATCCCTGTATGTAGAGGGTGTATTTCATACAGTCTGAATTAGTGTAGGCCTGAATTAAATATTTATTTGCCCAAAATGGCTATATTTCAAATGGCTGTATTTTAAATGCCTGAATCAAACCCCTGTATGTAGAAGGTGTATCTCACACAGCCTGAACCAGTGTAGGCCTAAATTAAATATTACTTTGCTCAAAATGGCTGTATTTAAAATGCATGAATCAAACCCCTGTATGTAGAGGGTGTATCTCACACGGCCTGATCCAGTGTAGGCCTGAATTAAATATTACTTTGCCCAACAAGGCTGTATTTCAAATTGTTGTATTTTAAATGCCTGAATCAAACCTCTGTATGTAGAGGGTGTATCTCCCACGGTCTGAACCAGTGTAGGCCTGAATTAAATATTTCATTGCACAAAATGGCTGTATTTCAAATGGTTGTATTTTAAATGCCTGAATCAAACCCATGTATGTAGAAGGTGTATCTCACACGGTCTGACCCAATGTAGGCCTGAATTAAATATTTATTTTCCCTACAAGACTGAATTTAAAATGGCTGTATTTAAAATGCCTGAATAAAACCCCTGTATGTAGAGGATGTATCTCACACGGCCTGAACCAGTGTAGGCCTGAAATAAATATTTCTTTGCCCAACAAGGCTGTATTTCAAATAGCTGTATTTGAAATGCCTGAATCAAACCCCTGTATGTAGAGGGTATATCTCACATGGTCTGAACCAGTGTAGGCCTAAATTAAATATTTCTTTGCACAAAATGGATGTATTTTAAATGGCTGGATTTCAAATGCCGGAATCAAACACCTATATGTAGAGGGTGTATCTCTAAGGGACTAAACCAATGTAGGCCTAAATTAAATATTTCTTTGCACAAAATGGATGTATTTCAAATGGCTGTATTTTAAATGCCTGAATCAAACCCCTGTATGTAGAGGGTGTATCTCACACGGCCTGAACCAGTGTAGGCCTGAATTAAATATTTCTTTGCCCAACAAGGCTGTATTTCAAATGGCTGTATTTCAAATGCCTTTATCAAATCCCTGTATGTAGAGGGTGTATCTCACAGGGCCTGAACCAGTTTAGGCCTAAATTAAATATTTCTTTTCCCAAAATGGCTGTATTTCAAATGCCTGAATCAACCCTCTTTTTTGTAGAGGTTGTATCTCAAACGGTCTGAACCAATGTAGGCCTGAATTAAATATTTCTTTGGCCAAAATGGCTGTATGTCAAATGGCTGTATTTCAAATGCCTGAATCAAACCCCTGTATGTAGAGGGTGTATCTCATAGGGCCTGAACTAGTGTAGGCGTAAATTAAATATTTCTTTGCCCAAAATGGCTGTATTTCTAATGGCTTTATTTCAAATGCCTGAATCAAACCCCTGTATGTAGAGGGTGTATCTCACACGGCCTGAACGAGTGTAGTCCTGAATTAAAAATTTCTTTGCCCAACCATTCTGTATTTCAAATGCTGTATTTCAAATGCATGAATCAAAACCCTGTATGTAGAGGGTTTATATCACAGGGAATGAACCAGTGTAGGCCTGAATTACTGTAAATATTTCTTTGCCAAAAATTGCTTTATTTCGAATGTCTGTATTTCGAATGCCTGAATCAATCCCCTGTATGTAGAGGGTGTATATTACACGGTCTGATCCAGTGTAGGCCTGAATTAAATATTTCTTTGCCCAAAATGGCTATATTTCAAATGGCTGTATTTTAAATGCCTGAATCAAACCCCTGTATGTAGAAGGTGTATCTCACACAGCCTGAACCAGTGTAGGCCTAAATTAAATATTACTTTGCTCAAAATGGCTGTATTTAAAATGCATGAATCAAACCCCTGTATGTAGAGGGTGTATCTCACACGGCCTGATCCAGTGTAGGCCTGAATTAAATATTACTTTGCCCAACAAGGCTGTATTTCAAATTGTTGTATTTTAAATGCCTGAATCAAACCTCTGTATGTAGAGGGTGTATCTCCCACGGTCTGAACCAGTGTAGGCCTGAATTAAATATTTCATTGCACAAAATGGCTGTATTTCAAATGGTTGTATTTTAAATGCCTGAATCAAACCCCTGTATGTAGAAGGTGAATCTCACACGGTCTGACCCAATGTAGGCCTGAATTAAATATTTATTTTCCCTACAAGGCTGAATTTAAAATGGCTGTATTTAAAATGCCTGAATAAAACCCCTGTATGTAGAGGATGTATCTCACACGGCCTGAACCAGTGTAGGCCTGAAATAAATATTTCTTTGCCCAACAAGGCTGTATTTCAAATAGCTGTATTTGAAATGCCTGAATCAAACCCCTGTATGTAGAGGGTATATCTCACATGGTCTGAACCAGTGTAGGCCTGAATTAAATATTTCTTTGCCCAACAAGGCTGTGTTTCAAATGGCTGTATTTCAAATGCCTGAATCAATCCCCTGTATGTAGAGGGTTTATTTCACAGGGCCTGAACCATTGTAGGCCTAAATTAAATATTTCTTTGCACAAAATGGATGTATTTTAAATGGCTGGATTTCAAATGCCGGAATCAAACACCTATATGTAGAGGGTGTATCTCTTAGGGACTAAACCAATGTAGGCCTAAATTAAATATTTCTTTGCACAAAATGGATGTATTTCAAATGGCTGTATTTCAAATGCCTGAATCAAACCCCTGTATGTAGAGGGTGTATCTCACACGGCCTGAACCAGTGTAGGCCTGAATTAAATATTTCTTTGCCCAACAAGGCTGTATTTCAAATGGCTGTATTTCAAATGCCTTTATCAAATCCCTGTATGTAGAGGGTGTATCTCACAGGGCCTGAACCAGTTTAGGCCTAAATTAAATATTTCTTTTCCCAAAATGGCTGTATTTCAAATGCCTGAATCAACCCTCTTTATGTAGAGGTTGTATCTCAAACGGTCTGAACCAATGTAGGCCTGAATTAAATATTTCTCTGCCCAACAAGGCTGTATTTCAAATGCTGTATTTCAAATGCATGAATCAAACCCCTGTATGTAGAGGGTGTATCTCATAGGGCCTGAACTAGTGTAGGCCTAAATTAAATATTTCTTTGCCCAAAGTGGCTGTATTTCAAATGCCTGAATCAAACCCCTGTATGTAGAGGGTGTATCTCACACGGCCTGAACCAGTGTAGGCCTGAATTAAATATTTCTTTGCCCAACAAGGCTGTATTTCAAATGCTGTATTTCAAATGCATGAATCAAACCCCTGTATTTAGAGGGTTTAACTCACAGGAAATGAACCAGTGTATGCCTGAATTAAATAATTATTTGCCCAAAATTGCTGTATTTCAAATGTTTGAATCAAACCCCTGTATGTAGAGGGTGTATCTCACACGATCTAAACCATTGTAGGCCTAAATTAAATATGTTTTTGCCCAAAATGGCTGTATTTCAAATGGCTTTATTTCAAATACCTATATTCAAATGTTTGAATTAAACCCCTGTATGTAGAGGGTGTATATCAAATGGCCTGAACCATTGTAGGCCTGAATTAAATATTTCTTTGCCCAACAAGGCTGTATTTAAAAAGGCTGTATTTCAAATGCCTGAATCAAACACCTGTATGTAGAGGGTGTATACCACAGCGCCTGAACCAGTATAGGCCTAAATTAAATATTTCTTTGCCCAAAATGGCTGTATTTCAAATGGCTGTATTTCAAATGCCTAAATCAAAGCCCTGTATGTAGAGGGTGTATCTCAAAGGGCCTGAACCAATGTAGGCCTGAATTAAATATTTCTTTGCCCAAAATGGCTGTATTTCAAATGCCTGAATCAAACCCCTGTATGTAGAGGGTGTATCTCACACGGCCTGAACCAGTGTAGGCCGAAATTAAATATTTCTTTGCCCAACAAGGCTGTATTTCAAATGCTGTATTTCAAATGTTTGAATCAAACCCCTGTATGTAGAGGGTGTATCTCACACGATCTAAACCATTGTAGGCCTGAATTAAAAATGTTTTTGCCCAAAATGGCTGTATTTCAAATGCTGTATTTCAATTGTTTGAATCAAACCCCTGTATGTAGAGGGTGTATCTCACACGATCTAAACCATTGTAGGCCTGAATTAAAAATGTTTTTGCCCAAAATGGCTGTATTTCAAATGGCTTTATTTCAAATGCCTGTTTTTTTAAATGCCTGAATCCAACCCCTGTATGTAGAGGGTGTATCTCACACGGCCTGAACCAGTGTAGGCCTGAATTAAATATTTCTTTGCCCAACAAGGCTGTATTTCAAATGCTGTATTTCAAATGCATGAATCAAACCCCTGTATGTAGAGGGTTTATCTCACAGGGAATGAAATGAACCAGTGTAGGCCTGAATTAAATATTCCTTTGCCCAAAATTGCTGTATTTCAAATGTTTGAATCAAACCCCTGTATGTAGAGGGTGTATCTCACACGATCTAAATCATTGTAGGCCTGAATTAAATATGTTTTTCCCCAAAATGGCTGTATTTCAAATGGCTGTATTTCAAATGCCTATATTTCAAATGTCTGAATCAAACCCCTGTATGTAGAGGGTGTATATCACATGGCCTGAACCAGTGTAAGCCTGAATTCAATATTGGTGCACCAAATGGCGGTATTTCAAATCCCTGAATCAAACCCCTGTATGAAGAGGGTGTATCTCACACGGTCTGAACCAGTGTAGGCCTGAATTCAATTTTTCTTTGCCCAACAAGGCTGTATTTCAAATGGCTGTATTTTAAATGCCTAAATCAAACCCCTGTATGTAGAGGGTGTATATCACAGGGCCTGAACCAGTATAGGCCTAAATTAAGTATTTCTTTGCCCAAAATGGCTGTATTTTAAATGCCTGAATCAACCCCCTGTATGTAGAAGGTGTATCTCACACGGCCTGAACCAGTGTAGGCCTGAATGAAATATTTCTTTGCCCAAAATTGTTGTATTTTAAATGGCTGTATTTCAAATGCCTAAATAAAACCCCTGCATGTAGAGGGTGTATCTTAAAGTGCCTGAACCAATGTAGGCCTAAATAAAATATTTCTTTGCACAAAACAAATGTATTTCAAATGGCTGTATTTCAAATGCCTGAATCAAACCCCTGTATGTAGAGGGTGTATCTCACAGGGCCTGAACTTAGTGTAGGCCTAAATTAAATATTTCTTTGCCCAAAATGGCTGTTTTTCAAATGCCTGAATAAACCCCCTGTATGTAGAGGTTGTATCTCACGCGGTCTGAACCAATGTAGGCCTGAATTAAATATTTATTTGCCCAAAATGGCTCTATTTCTAATGGCTGTATTTCAAATGCCTGAATCAAACCCCTGTATGTAGAGGGTCTATATCACAGGGCCTGAACCAGTATAGGCCTAATTTAAATTTTTCTTTGCCCAAAATGGCGGTTTTTCAAATGCCTGAATTAAACCCCTGTATGTAGAGGGTGTATCTCACATGGCCTGAACCAATGTAGGCCTAAATTAAATATTTCTTTGCACAAAAATGGATGTATTTCAAATGGCTGTATTTCAAATGCCTGAATCAAACCCCTGTATGTAGAGGGTTTATCTCACATGGCCTGAACCAGTGTAAGCCTGAATTCAATATTGGTGCACCAAATGGCGGTATTTCAAATGCCTGAATCAAACCCCTGTATGTAGAGGGTGTATCTAACACGGTCTGAACCAGTGTAGGCCTGAATTAAATATTTCTTTTCACAAAATGGCTGTATTTCAAATGGCTTTATTTTAAATGCCTAAATTAAACCCCTGTATGTAGAAGGTGTATCTCACACGGTCTGAAACAGTGTAGGCCTAAATTAAATATTTTTTTGCCCAAAATGGCTGTATTTCAAATGCCTGAATAAACCCCCTGTATGTAGAGGTTGTATCTCACGCGGTCTGAACCAATGTAGGCCTGAATTAAATATTTATTTGCCCAAAATGGCTCTATTTCTAATGGCTGTATTTCAAATGCCTGAATCAAACCCCTGTATGTAGAGGGTCTATATCACAGGGCCTGAACCAGTATAGGCCTAATTTAAATTTTTCTTTGCCCAAAATGGCGGTTTTTCAAATGCCTGAATTAAACCCCTGTATGTAGAGGGTGTATCTCAAAGGGCCTGAACCAATGTAGGCCTAAATTAAATATTTCTTTGCACAAAAATGGATGTATTTCAAATGGCTGTATTTCAAATGCCTGAATCAAACCCCTGTATGTAGAGGGTTTATCTCACATGGCCTGAACCAGTGTTAGCCTGAATTCAATATTGGTGCACCAAATGGCGGTATTTCAAATGCCTGAATCAAACCCCTGTATGTAGAGGGTGTATCTAACACGGTCTGAACCAGTGTAGGCCTGAATTAAATATTTCTTTTCACAAAATGGCTGTATTTAAAATGGCTTTATTTTAAATGCCTAAATTAAACCCCTGTATGTAGAAGGTGTATCTCACACGGTCTGAAACAGTGTAGGCCTAAATTAAATATTTCTTTGCCCAAAATGGCTGTATTTCAAATGCCTGAATAAACCCCCTGTATGTAGAGGTTGTATCTCACGCGGTCTGAACCAATGTAGGCCTGAATTAAATATTTATTTGCCCAAAATGGCTCTATTTCTAATGGCTGTATTTCAAATGCCTAAATCAAACCCCTGTATGTAGAGGGTCTATATCACAGGGCCTGAACCAGTATAGGCCTAATTTAAATTTTTCTTTGCCCAAAATGGCGGTTTTTCAAATGCCTGAATTAAACCCCTGTATGTAGAGGGTGTATCTCAAAGGGCCTGAACCAATGTAGGCCTAAATTAAATATTTCTTTGCACAAAAATTGATGTATTTCAAATGGCTGTATTTCAAATGCCTGAATCAAACCCCTGTATGTAGAGGGTGTATCTCACATGGCCTGAACCAGTGTAAGCCTGAATTCAATATTGGTGCACCAAATGGTGGTATTTCAAATGCCTGAATCAAACCCCTGTATGTAGAGGGTGTATCTAACACGGTCTGAACCAGTGTAGGCCTGAATTAAATATTTCTTTTCACAAAATGGCTGTATTTTAAATGGCTTTATTTTAAATGCCTAAATTAAACCACTGTATGTAGAAGGTGTATCTCACACGGTCTGAAACTGTGTAGGCCTGAATCAAATATTTCTTGGCCCAAAATGGCTGTATTTCAATTGGCTGTATTTCAAATGCCTGAATCATACCTCTGTATGTAGAGTGTGTATCTCACAGGGCCTGAACCATTGTAGGCCTAAATTAAATATTTCTTTGCCCAAAATGGCTGTATTTCAAATGTCTGAATCAACCCCCTGTATGTAGAGGGTGTATCTCATACGCTCTGAACCAATGTAGGCCTAAATTAAATATTTGTTTGCCCAAAATGGCTGTATTTCAAATGGCTGTATTTCAAATCCCTGAATCAAACCTCTGTATGTAGAGGGTGTATCTCACACGTACTGAACCAGTGTATGCCTAAATTAAATATTTCTTTGCCCAAAATGGCTGTATTTCAAATGCCTGAATCAAAACCCTGCATGTAGAGGGTGTATCTCACACGGCCTGAACCAGTGTAGGCCTGAACTCAATATTGGTACACCAAATGGTGGTATTTAAAATCTCTGAATGTAACCCAAATGTATTAAGGGTGTATATCACAATGACATCTGCATTAAAGGCTGCCAACTTATTTTTTTGTGCCCAAACAAGTGTTTGTTTAACAACTAATTTTGACAGCAGTATATAAGCCTGTAATTTCACACGTGCTGATCCTGCAAGGCCTGAAAATAGTGTTTTTTGTCATAAAAGTGTGTTTTCAAAACCCCAGAAAATGATGGGTGTATTTCTAGTTTAAATTGCATATTGATTAATCCAGATGTTGTAGATATCCAAAAAAGTGTTTTTTCTGGTAACAGAATATGAAAGCTGTATATATTAAACTTGAATTTAAGACTTGCAGATCAGGAAAATACTGTTTTTTGACAAAAAAAAGTGTGTTTTTCAAACCCCAGAAAATGATGGGATTATTTCTAGCTTAAATTGCACACTGACTAATCCAGATGTTGTAGATTGCTAAAAAAGTGTTTTTTTGGTAACAGAATATGAAAGCTGTATATATTAAACTTGAATTTAACACTTGCAGATCAGGAAAATACTGTTTTTTGAAATAAAAAGGGTGTTTTTCAAACCACAGAAAATGATGGGTATATTTCTAGCTTAAATTGCACACTGACTAATCCAGATGTTGTAGTTTGCCAGGTTTGCCAAAAAAATGGTGATTTGCAATGTCCCAAAAGCTCAGATTCAGTGCTGGTGCACTGAGCTTGCATAAAATGGCCACCGCCGCCGCCCACCTAACTAACAGAATTAAAAAAAAAATTTTTTGGTCAATGGGCTCAGGGTAGGGTAAAACGATTGTGCCCTGCACCCACACAACTATTTCTCTGTAGATCGCTGAGTTAGATTCTCTCCTTTTCTCTCCCTGAAATTACAAGTCCAGCATCATCCTCTCCCTACACTTGTAACAGCATAGTGACATGCAGCGCTACGTGACACCAGCTTATATAGAGCCTGGGTCACATGCTGCTCTGCAGCCTTTTAAAAAGCGCCAAGAAAGCGCCGAACACCGAACCCGAACCCAAAATTTTACGGAAATGTTCGGGTTCGGGGTCTAAAAATCCTAAAGTTCGGTACGAACCCGAACTTTACAGTTCGGGTTCGCTCAACCCTAGTCATGGGTCATAGTTTGGCGCTATGCAAAAGAATATGGCGCCTGTGGACATCACCATATGTTCGCATGTTCGAAGATTTGTAAACTATCAAAGTTTGCCGCGAAACGACCGCCGGGTGAACCGCAAGGCCATCTCTATTCTCTGATATCTAGGATGCGCAAGCATTATATAGGAGATGTAGCGCAGTTAATGTCGCTGTCACCAGCGGCAAAAAGATTGAACTGAATATCAATGATATTTAGGATGTGCAAACGTTATACAGGAGATGTAGAGCAGGTAATTTCGCTGTCACCAGCGGCAAAAAAATTTAAATGAGAGTCACTGATATTTAGGATGTGCAAACATTATAAAACAGATATAGCGCAGGAAATGTCGTTGTCACCAGCGGCGAAATTTTTTTACTGAATGTCACAAATATTTAGGATGCGCAAACGTTATACAGGAGATGGAGCGCAGGTAATGTCGCTGTCAGAAACGGCAAAAAAATGTAACTGAATGTCACAAATATTTAGGATGCGCAAACGTTATACAGGAGATGTACCGCAGGTAATGTCACTGTCACCAGCGGCAATTTTTTTTTATGAATGTCACTGATATTTAGGATGCGCAAACGTTATACAGGAGATGTACCGCAGGTAATGTCACTGTCACCAGCGGCGAATTTTTTTTAATGAATGTCACTGATATTTAGGATGCGCAAACGTTATACAGGAGATGTAGCGCAGGTAATGTTGCTGTCACCAGTGGCGAAAAAATTTAACTGAATGTCACTGATATTTAGGATGTGCTAACGTTATACAGGAGATGTAGCGCAGGTAATGTTGTTGTCACCAGCGGCAAAATTTGTTTACTAAATGTCACTGATATTTAGGATGTGCAAGCGTTATATAGGAGATGTTGCGCAGGTAATGTCGCTGTCACCAGAGGCAAAAAAATTTAACTGAATGTCACAAATATTTAGGATGCGCAAATGTTATACAGGAGATGTAGCGCAGGTGATGTCGCTGTCACAAACGGCGAAAAAATTTAACTGAATGTCACTGATATTTAGGATGTGCAAACGTTATACAGGAGATGTAGCGCAGGTAATGTTGTTGTCACCAGCGGCAAAATTTGTTTACTAAATGTCACTGATATTTAGGATGTACAAGCGTTATATAGGAGATGTTGCGCAGGTAATGTCGCTGTCACCAGCCGCAAAAAAATTGAACTGAATGTCACTGATATTTAGGATGCGCAAACGTTATACAAGAGATGTAGCGCAGGTAATGTCACTGTCAACAGCGGCAAAAATATTAAAGTGAATGTCACAGATATTTAGGATGCACAAACATTATACAGGAGATGTAGCGCAGGTAATGTCGCTGTCGCCAGCAGCAAAATTTTTTAATTGAATGTCACAGGGATTAACAATGTGCAAACGTTATACATGAGATGTAGCGCAGGCAATGTCGCTGTCGCCAGCGGCGAAAAAATTTAACTGAATGTCACAGATATTTAGGATGCGTAAACATTATACAGGAGATGTAGCGCAGGTAATGTCACTGTCACCAGCGGCGAAAAAATTTAAATGAATGTCACTGATATTGAGGATGCGCAAACGTTATACAGGAGATGTAGCGCAGGTAATGTCGCTGTCAGCAGCGGCCAAACAATTGTGCTGAATGTCACAGATATTTAGGATGCACAAATGTAACACAACAGATGTAGCAGAGGTTGTGTCACTGTCAGCAGCGGCCAAAGAATTGCACGCAATTTAGTGCAGGTTGCGCTAATAATATATATTGCAGCCAGATAAAACAATAGTCCTTAAAAGGACTTTTGGGTCTCTAATAGTGATGAGCGAGTCCGAATACCTGTTCGGCTCGAGCATCGCTATGCTCGGCACATGGCGATACTTGACGGGTACCGCATGTGCTCTAGCGTCATGCTCGAGCGCCATGCTCGAGTCTCCTCCCCGCACGTTTCACGGCTGCTAAGCAGCCAATAAACGTGCAGGTAAGTACTGCCATCATTGTAATGCCAGTAGCCATGTTGGCTGCTGGCATTACAGTGTTTGGCTGGCCGGAACGCGTCATAGGGTGCTATATAGAGCAGAACGTAGGAAGGGAAAGGCAGTGTAGGGAGCAAAATTCACTGAAATTATTCTAAGAAAGCTTTTCAAAGACCCAAAAATCCTTTTAAGGATTACTGTGTGTGTGTGTGTTTTAGAGCAGCAATATATATTTACCTGCGTTAAATTGATCAGTTTTAGGGACATCCGTGCTGAGGAATGGAGAGAAATTTGCTCTTTTTACTACCAAAAGCATTTCAAAGACACCAAAGTCGTTTTAAGGACTACTGTGTGTGTGTTTGACAGCAGGAAGATATTTTTCTTTAATAGCAATTAGTGACATATACTGTACATGATCCGCAGATTGTCTTTTTGCGTAAATTCAAATAATCAGCTCCACATTTATTCTTTATAGTGTGCGTTTAATACACATCCGTGACATATACAGTACTCCATCCGAAAACTGTTTCTTTAGCGTAAATTTAAATAATCTGGGCCTAATCTAGTGTCCCTAGTGTGTTGTTTTCTGTGACATATACAGTACGCCATCCAAAAACAGTTTTTTTAGGGCAAATGTAACTAATCTGGGCCTAATCTAGTGTCCATAGTGTGTGGCTTTCTGTGACATATACAGTACTCCATCCGAAAAAACTGTTTCTTTAGCGTAAATTTAAATAATCAGGGGCCAGCCCTCATCTACTGTCTCTGTAGTGTGTGCGTGTAATACACATCCGTGACATATACAGTACTCCATCCGAAAACTGTTTCTTTAGCGTAAATTCAAATAATCTGGGCCTAATCTAGTGTCCATAGTGTGTTGTTTTCTGTGACATATATAGTACGCCATCCGATAACTGTTTCTTTAGCGTAAATTTTAATAATCTGGGCCTAATCTAGTGTCCATAGTGTGTTGTTTTCTGTGACATATACAGTACGCCATCCAAAAACTGTTTCTTTAGGGCAAATGTAACTAATCTGGGCCTAATCTAGTGTCCATAGTGTGTGGCTTTCTGTGACATATACAGTACTCCATCCGAAAAAACTGTTTCTTTAGGGCAAATTTTAATAATATGGGCCTAATATAGTGTCCATATTCTTTGGGTTTCTGTGACGTATACTGTCCTGCATCCGAAAACTGTGTCTTTAGCGGACTGTAAAACAATGTGTGCCACATCTAGTGACAAAACCATTAATATGAAGAAGGCGAGCACTAAGGGACGGGGAAGTGGGCGTGATGCTGATGGTGAACGCAGAGGCCGTGGCACTGTGCCTGCTGCCAATGCACCAGAAAAAAAAAAAAAAACATCCACCGTAACTAGCTTCATGTCCAACTTAGCTGGGCGGCGCACGACAGCACTGTCCAAGTCGGACCAGTGCGAACAGTTGGTCTGTTGGATTGCTGAAGATAATGCTTCCAGTCGGTTAAGCACCACCCTCTCTTCCACCAAGTCCAGTTTCTGTAGCCAAGAGTCTAGTCAACCGAATCCTCACTCTGATTATCCTTCCTGCCACCATGGAGAGGTAGAGGAAAAAAAGAGACAATGCAGCAGCACCCTGCAAATCAGATAAAGTACAACAATGCCATAGTCACAAAAATAATGATTACAAAAATTATGGTGCTAATGCTACACTTATTTATAAAGTGAGATGCTTGGCCAATGCATTTTGTACAAAACCATCTGAGCCCGTCTGCCGAACGTCAAGGCGATCTCTGTTAGACGGGTCCTAACACTAAATACTACCTGTTATGCGCCATAATGACCGCCATAAAATTTAGGAAGTGTTGGATCCACATGCATGTTGGATCCACTCTGCCTTTTTCCATTTTTTGTCCCATAATGGCCTCCATTACAAGGGATGCAGGTACCAACATGCTTTATCCCCTGAAGACACTGGTTACACAGCGAAACATGTCGGGAAGCAGAGTGTAGGAGTGTTTAGGTTTTAGGCAGTGAAATACCTGCAGTATGCTCAAATATATGGGCACATCTACAGAGTCATATAGCAGGCGGCAGCAATAGAATCAACATAGGACAAGTTATATAACAGTTAGAGAGGGAAGAGGAGAAATATGAGTAGCAGTTGAGCAAGAGGAGGAAAAATAAGAGCAGCAGAGGCTGCAACAATTACAAACAAAAGTGAAGTAAATCTATCACACAGTAGATTAACGCTCCAGAGTATATAGGAGCTTATAATAAAGCTACTACACAGCAACACCACCTCTAAACTATTCATAAAGTACCTCACTTATCTTCACTATCCATCACATGTCCCTACCCCTCACCCTCTCCCTCCCCTCCCCCCCTGTCTCCACTTACCTTCCCCCCTGCTGTTTAGTCCATTGATACAAGCCAGCTACAACAGCGAATCATTGAGCATATAGGTAGGAATAAATTGAGTAAGACCACATCACTGAGAGTTTTAACGCCTATAGTTTAGTAGTTATGTTCTAAGTGTAAAAATACTACATATACACTCACCTAAAGAATTATTAGGAACACCATACTAATACGGTGTTGGACCCCCTTTTGCCTTCAGAACTGCCTTAATTCTATGTGGCATTGATTCAACAAGGTGCTGATAGCATTCTTTAGAAATGTTGGCCCATATTGATAGGATAGCATCTTGCAGTTGATGGAGATTTGAGGGATGCACATCCAGGGCACGAAGCTCCCGTTCCACCACATCCCAAAGATGCTCTATTGGGTTGAGATCTGGTGACTGTGGGGGCTATTTTAGTACAGTGAACTCATTGTCATGTTCAAGAAACCAATTTGAAATGATTCGAGCTTTGTGACATGGTGCATTATCCTGCTGGAAGTAGCCATCAGAGGATGGATACATGTTCTCATTCTGTTTATGCCAAATTCGGACTCTACCATTTGAATGTCTCAACAGAAATCGAGACTCATCAGACCAGGCAACATTTTTCCAGTCTTCAACAGTCCAATTTTGGTGAGCTCGTGCAAATTGTAGCCTCTTTTTCCTATTTGTAGTGGAAATGAGTGGTACCCGGTGGGGTCTTCTGCTGTTGTAGCCCATCCGCCTCAAGGTTGTGCGTGTTGTGGCTTCACAAATGCTTTGCTGCATACCTCGGTTGTAACGAGTGGTTATTTCAGTCAACGTTGCTCTTCTATAAGCTTGAATCAGTCGGCCCATTCTCATCTGACCTCTAGCATCCACAAGGCATTTTTGCCCACATGACTACCGCATACTGGATGTTTTTCCCTTTTCACACCTTTCTTTGTAAACCCTAGAAATGGTTGTGCATGAAAATCCCAGTAACTGAGCAGATTGTGAAATACTCAGACCGGCCCGTCTGGCACCAACAACCATGCCACGCTCAAAATTGCTTAAATCACCTTTCTTTCCCATTCTGACATTCAGTTTGGAGTTCAGGAGATTGTCTTGACCAGGAGCACACCCCTAAATGCATTGAAGCAACTGCCATGTGATTGGTTGACTAGATAATTGCATTAATGAGAAATAGAACAGGTGTTCCTAATAATTCTTTAGGTGAGTGTATATTAAAAATATGAAATAAAAGTGAAGTTTTAATTTAATAAACAGTACATGATCCAAAAAACGTAAATAGGTCCTGAGTGACCACCAGTTAGTAAATTAAAATACTAAAACGTTAACTTGTACTGTGAGGTCAAAAGGTAAAAATTATTTAACATGCATGCTGAGCCCACTCTATACCTTTCCTGGTGCTAGACAGCTTCCAATGAATGTAGTGAGAGCCGGCTACAGCTTTAGGCCCCTTTCACTCAGGCGAGTATTCCGCGCGGATGGGATGTGTGAGTTGAACGCATTGCACCCGCACTTAATACCGACCCATTCATTTCTATGTGGCTGTTCACATGAGCGGTGATTTTCACGCATCCTTTGTGCGTTGCGTGAAAATCGCAGCATGCTCTATATTCTGTTTTTCACGCAACGCAGGCCCCAAAGAAGTGAATTGGGTTGCGTGAAAATCGCAAGCATCCGCAAGCAAGTGCGGATGCGGTGCGATTTTCACACACGGTTGCTAGGAGATGATCGGGATGGAGACCCGATCATTATTATTTTCCCTTATAACATGGTTATAAGGGAAAATAATAGCATTCTGAATACAGAATGCATAGTAAAATAGCACTAGAGGGGTTAAAATAAATAAATAAATAATTTAACTCACCTTAATCCACTTGATCGCGGAGCCGGCATCTCCTTCTGTCTTCATCTTAGCTGTGTGGAACAACAGGACCTGTGGTGACGTCACTCCGGTCATCACATGATCCATCACATGATCCATCACCATGGTAAAAGATCATGTGATGGATCATGTGATGACCGGAGTGACGTCACCACAGGTCCTTTTGCTCCCCACAGCTAAGATGAAGACAGAAGGAGATTCCGGCTCCGCGATCAAGTGGATTAAGGTGAGTTAAATTTTTATTATTTTTTTTAACCCCTCCAGCGCTATTTTACTATGCATTTTGTATTCAGAATGATATTATTTTCCCTTATAACCATGTTATAAGGGAAAATAATACAATCTACAGAACACCGATCCCATGCATGCTGTTGGTACCTGCATCCCTTGTAATGGAGGCCATTATGGCACAAAAAATGGAAAAAGGCAGAGTGGATCCAACATGCATGTGGATCCAACACTCCCTGAATTTTATGGCGGTCATTATGGCGCATAACAGGTAGTATTTAGTGTTAGGACCCGTCTAATAGAGATCGCCTTGACGTTTGGCAGACAGGCTCAGATGGTTTTGTACAAAATGCATTGGCCAAGCATCTCACTTTATTAAATAAGTGTAGCATTAGCACCATAATTTTTGTAATCATTATTTTTGTGACTATGGCATTGTTGTACTTTATCTGATTTGCAGGGTGCTGCTGCATTGTCTCTTTTTTTCCTCTAGGTCTTTGCCATGGCAATGTGCACCTGCGCACTGGGAGGTGCTGACTAACCCCCTTTTTTTTGCAGATTTACCATGGAGAGGTGTCACGGCCTATGGTGTACGCTGTGACACTGTTGCACACACTTGCGGTTGCCTGTGTGCTAGAGTTAAGCTCCTTGTCTGGTTATTCCATCTGTCCAGTGAGGGCCACCCTTGTGGTCATCAATGTTAACCCGGTGTCTCCTTCCCTTCCTGTCCTTATTTGTATGGAGTGGGTTATGTTCAGGGTGTTTGTATGTCTAGTTTGGTGTTACATGTTTGGTGTCCTGCATGTTTGTCTGTGTGGTTTGTGGTGTGTGCTGTGTCCTCTAATGTTGGTGTGGACACCAGCACTTGTGCACGGATTCCAGTCAGTGTGTCTGTGGCAGGTAAGTGTGTTATAGGTTTCGCTTACCTGCCATCTCAATAGCTGTATGTGTTCCCCTCTCCTTGCAGCCTGGCCTCAGATAGAGACTTCTGTTCCTCCCTGACTGGGATGAACAGGCCGTCTCTCCCCTGCTCCTAAGTGAGGCATTTCCAGGGCAACTCAGGATATTAGGTATCCAGGGTATGAACCGTCCCACCATCAAGGTCCGCTCAAACGGTGAGGAGTCAGGGAGAGGATTAGGGATGTTGTAGGAGGTGACCTGCTCCCTTATTACTCCTTTTTGGCCAGGCTGATCCCCTTTACCCTTTTTGACACCGCACGGTGGGGGGTTTCCCCCACTCCCCGCCGTGACAAGAGGCTTGCCAAACGAGTGATCCCACACTCGGATATTCCGAGGAGCTCTTTCCAGTGCCACTATTACATTTGGCCCTCACGCCCAGCATGCTTAAAGAGGGACCTGAGATATTGTGCCCTGATTCCCAAACTCTTGAGCCTTCACAGTCTCAAGAAGATGAAGGTGGTGAACGGCAATCTTTGGTTCACGAGGTGGATGATGATGAGACACAGTTGTCAATCACTGAGGTTGTGGTTAGGTCAAGTCAGAAGGATGAGCAGAGTGAGGAAGCGGAAGAGGATGTGGTTAACGGTGAGGTCACTGTCCCAAAAAGCCGAGTGAGGACAGCAGTACAGAGGGGGAGGGATCCGCATAACCACAACAGGCTGGCAGAGGCAGTGGAATTGCAAAAGGGAGAAGTCGGCCCACACCAAACAGGCCTGCAACCGTTACACCGAGCACCCCATGGCGCTTTTTTGAGGAGACGACATTAGAGAAGTAGTTTGCTATCTGTGCGGTACCAAAATGAGCCGGGGCGTGAACACTCGCAACCACATCACCACCAGCATGATCTGCCACATGGCATCCAAGCACCCTAATAACTGGGCCGAATGCCCGGGTCCACAATCTGGACCAATCCCCTGTCGAAGTCGCAGGCCCGGATGCCCCTCGCCCTGCACCTGGACCTTCGCATGAACCATCAGCAACAACATCCACTTCCCTGTCCCAGCGCAGCGTCCAAATGTCCATAACACAGTCATTTGAATGCAAGCGCAAATACCCACCCACCCACTGGCCTACCACTAAATGCGCAACTTTCAAAATTACTCGCCCTTGAAATGTTGCCATTTAGGTTTGTGGACACTGAGGCCTTCCGCATCCTTTTATCGGCGGCCGTCCCTTGGTACGCAGTCCCCAGCTGCCACTATTTTTCACAGTGTGCCGTGCCCGCCTTTCACCTGCATGTGTCCCAGAACATCACCCGTGCCCTGATTAATGCACTTACTGGGAAGGTCCACCTCACCACGGACACATGAACAAGTGCTGGTGGCCAGGTATGCTACATTTCTCTGATGGCACACTGGGTGAATGTTGTGGAGGCCGGGAGTGAGTCATACCCTGGAATGGCACAGGTGCTACCCACACCCAGGATTGCGGGCCCTACGTCCATCAGGGTCTCCGCCAGCAGCTATGTTACTGACTCCAACCCCCACTTTTCCTCCTCTGCCGCCTCCTCCTCCACTTTCACCTCAGCCATCAGTTGCTAGCTGGCAGCAGAGTAGCACTGCTGTGGGTAAGCGTCAACAGGCAGTGCTGAAATTGATCTGCTTAGGGGACGAACAGCACGCCGCCGCAGAGCTGTGGCAGGGTATAAGGGATCAGACCGAGCTGTGGCTCTCACCACTCAACCTACAACCAGGCATGGTTGTGTCTGACAATGGCCGTAACTTGGTAGCAGCTTTGGAGCTCAGCAACCTAACACACATCCCATGCCTAGCCCACGTCTTAAACTTAGTGGTTCAGTGGTTTATCAAAACCCCCCCAATTTGCCAGAGCTACTAGTGAAGGTGCGCCGCGTGTGTGTCCATTTCCGCAAGTCGTCCACAGCTTCAGCCGGTCTGTCAACGCTGCAGCAGCGCTTGCTGCTTCCGGCTCACCGACTGTTGTGTGACAGGAGCACGCGCTGGAACTCTACGTTCCACATGTTGGCCAGGCTTTGTGAGCAGCAGAGGGCAGTTGTGGAATATCAGCTCCAACATGGTCTTCACCTTTCGAGTCAACTGCCACTATTCACAAGCGAGGAGTGGGCATTGATGTCAGATCTCTGTAAGGTTTTAAAAAACTTTGATGAATCCACACATATGGTTAGTGGCGATAATGCTATTATCAGCGTAACCATCCCACTTTTGTGTCTACTCAAACGCTCGCTGCTCACAATTAGGGAGGACGCTTTGCATGTGGAAGAGGTGGAAATGAGCGAAGAAGACATTACACAGGGTGATAGCCAGACCACCCTCTGTCCGTCTTCTCAGCGTGAATTGGAACATGAAAAGGAGGAGGAGCTGGAGACAGTTGCCTCTGCTCCAGAGGGTAGTACCCATGGAACTTTAATTCCATTTGTTCAGCGTGGATGGGCCGAAGAGGAGGAGGAGATAGAGAGTCATCCTGATGTCGACATCGACGTCTTGCCTGTTGGTACTCTGGCACACATGGCTGACTTCATGTTAGGCTGCCTTTCCCGCGACCCTCACGTTATACGCATTTTAGATAACACTGATTACTGGGTGTTCACTCTTCTCGACCCTCGCTACAAAGATAACTTCTCATCTCTCATTCCTGTGTGGAGAGGACGAGTAAAATGGTGCAATACCAGAAGGTACTTGTTGAGAGATTGCTCCAAAATTTTCCATCTAATAACGCAGCCAGCAGAGTCCGTACATCCTTAGGCAACCGAGAAAGGGAGACAAGGGGAACACACAGCAGTTCCAACAAAGGCAGGGCAACACTCTCCAAGGCATGGGACACTTTCATGACACCCTGCCAGAAACCTCACCCTGAAGCGTGGCCTAGTGATACAAGGAGGGAATAGTTTTGGAAGATGGTGAAGGAATACATAACAGACAGTTTCAGTGTCCTAAATGATTCCTCAGTTCCTTACAACTACTGGGTGTCCAAACTGGACATGTGGCACGAACTTGCGCTCTATGCATTGGAGGTGCTGACCTGCCCTGCCGCCAGCGTTTTGTCTAAGCGTGTATGTGGCAAAACCAACCTCGCCACTGGGTTTTGGAGGGGCCTGGCTGCTGGCCTCTTGCCTCAGGATTATGGCCCATACTAACTTTTAAACCCCTGAACCTATTCAAGTGAATTTTGGATAGGTTTGTCCCCAGGTTATACTGGTTAAATTGATGTAAGTTATATGTATGGACAATGCAAACTCACAAAGTTGTAACAATTTATAATAAGTATAGGTTGTCAGCTTGGGAGATAGTTGAGTGGATAAACAGAGGGGAGGAATATGCTGGGTGTGTTTCTATTGTCCCATTGTGCCATTGTCCCATTGTGTGTTTAAATGGTGATGTCTGTCCTCACATGTGTATTGGCGATTTCCCTTTGTCCTGAGAGATAATTGGATTGCTCCTCGGTTGTCTCCAGGACAGAGAGGAGGAAACCATGATGCATTGTGGGGATGTGTTGTGTCTGTATCCTGAATTGCTACATATCTGTCCTGTGTCGCAGTCTTCCTTCTGGTCCCCTAGGGGCGTGTACACCAGATGGGCTTGGTTGCTGTACTTACATTATATGTGTTGTAACATATTGATTGGTTGGATTTCAAAACCCTGTGGGCGGACCTGTATTTGCAACAACTGTAATAAAAACCAGGCTGGGTGTCCCAGCACCTCAGACCACTGCTTGACCCTCAACACGGAGCCTTGTCTCGTTATTGGGGGGATCCACTGTATGCTGTTTAGAGACTGATTACCAGGAGTGTAAGCTGATCCCTGTTCGTCTGCTAGCAGCTATTCGTGAGGTCCCAGTTTGGAGTGCTATTTTGTATCCAGTTCGGGAGTTTGGTGTTCTGCAGTAGCTGTGCCTGTCTCTCAGAAAGGGGCATATCGCCTAAATGGATTTTAACCCCTTGTCTGCTGAAACGGTCCGTTACAGTGTATTTAGTGCTGCTAGTGGCATTATAACAGATAAGCGTATCCGCTTGTCCACTGGCAATGCTGACAGGTTGACTCAGATAAAAATTAACAAGGCCTGGATTGCCCCTGACGTCTCAACTCCACCAGAGGAGAGCTGAGCTGAGCTGATGATGAACATAAAGACAATTTCAATCTATTATTTATAATGTACTCAATCTACTGTAGTGTATTCCCATGCACCTTTTCCGCCACAAAAAAAGAATATATGGTTGAATCTTGTTTTCTTCTACTCCTCATCCAGATTGTATATATTCCCTCCACTGTAACTGCATGACCTCAACTCAAATTTTTTTTATAGGGTCAGCTCAACTGCAGGCCTTCCACAATTTTTTTTTTTTATAGGGTCAGCTCAACTGCAGGCCCTCAACTAAAAATGTTTATAGGGTCAGCTGTACAGCATGCACTCGCATTTAATGTTTTAGAGCTTCATTTGAACAGCATGCACTCGCATATAATGTTTTAGAACGTCAGTTCACCAGCAGGCACTTGCATATAATGTTTTACAGTGTCAGCTCACCAGCAGACCCTCGCACCTAATGTTTTAGAGGGTCAGCTCAGCAGGCCCTCCCATATAATGTTTTACAGAGTCAGCTCAACTGCAGGCCCTCGCATACAATGTTTTAGATGGTCAGCTCACCTGCAGGCCCTCGCATATAATGTTTTACATGGTCATCTCTCCTGCAGGCCCTCGCATATAATGTTTTACAGGGTCAGCTCAACTGCAAGCCCTCGCATATAATGTTTTACAGGTTCAGCTCAACTGCAGGCCCTCGCATATAATGTTTCATAGGGTCAGCTCAACTGCAGACTCTTGCATATAATGTTTTACAGGGTCATCTCAACTGCAGGCCCTCGCATATAATGTTTTACAGGGTCAGGTCACCTGCAGGCCCTCGCATATAATGTTTTACAGGATCAGCTCAACTGCAGGCCCTCGCATATAATGTTTTACAGGGTCAGGTCATCTGCAGGCCCTCACCTAAAATCTTTTACAGGGTCAGCTCAACTGCAGGCCCTCGCATATAATGTTTTACAGGATCAGTTCACCTGCAGGCCCTCACCTACAATATTTTACAGGGTCAGCTCACCTTCTGATGACGACAGCAAAGTCTTGCCTGTTGGTACTCTGGCACACATGGCTGACTTCATGTAAGGCTGCCTTTCCCACGACCCACGCATTAAACGCATTTTATACAACACGGATTACTGGTTGTTCACCCTTCTCAACCCCGCTACAAAGATAATTTCTTATTTCTCATTCCTCTGGTGGAAAGGACAAGCAAAACGGTGCTATACCAGAAGGTTCTTGTTGAGAAATTGCTCCAAAGTTGATAGGGCAGACATCCAAATGGATCGTCGCTGTCACGAGGACGTGCAATCGCCTAGAAGTTTTCTAGAGTCAACAAAGCGGCAGCAGGCCCTCACCTTCAAGTCCAGTCTGAGTAGTCAAGAGTCTGGTCAACAAAATCCTCAGCATGATGGCACACTGGGTGAATGTTGTGGAGGCCGGGAGCAAGTTGGCTGCTTGCACCAGACTTGATCTCCAATAGATCCTCGTTAACGGAAAGTGTACTCATTCCAATAACAGGGCCGCTTAGGAGTACTGTATTGTTATTTATCGTCACTACCTCCCCGAGTCGGGAGTGGGTAATTGCCATGCGCCTGCTGCCTTCCTTGGATTATTCTGCTTTAATAACTTGACCCACCCTCTCTGGGTGGTTCACAATTAGGAAAAAAAAGGGGCAAAGCGACAACAGCCAATCAGATTTCAGCCATTGACCTCCCTTGGATGTGGTAGCCCTTTCTCAAGCTCCCTCTCTGGCATCGAACCCTGATTCCCCATTACCCGTTATCACCATGGTAGGCGCAGAAAAGAACATAAAAAGTTGATAGGGCAGACATCCAAATGGATCATCGCCGTCACGGGGACCTGCAATCGCCCAGAGGTTATCTAGAGTCACCAATGCGGCAGCAGGCCCTTGCCCCTAAGGTTTTAGATGGTCAGGTCAGCAGGCCCTTGCTCCAAATGTTTTTGATGGTCACCAGCAGGCCATCAATCATAATTTTTCAATGGTGTGTATGATGCCCTCCTTTATTTGTAACAAAGGGTGTTTTGTAGTTCCGGTTCCTTGTAATTTTTGGCTGCCCTTTCACTTAGTGCATAGGCTTTATGAATGTAGGAGTCCCACTACCTGAACAATTGTACCAGAATGTGAATGAGGCCCTCCTTTATGTGGCTGTTTCGGAGTGTCTCTTGCTTGTAATTTTTTGCAGCACTTGCACTTTATATACAATTGAATATACAGGAAAGAATGTTTGCTAACAATTTTTCTTGTAAAATGGATTTTATGGGGGGTTTTGTGCGTATTTTTGGCAGTCTGTAAAAGTGGCGTACAACTCGGACAACATGGTTCCCAGCAGTGACCTTGGAGCCCAAGATGCATCCAGACATCGTCCCCATGCTGTTTCCGATCCATTTCGGTGGTGTTTGTCACTTTCTGACCTTTTCCAATGGACCAGGCACCCTCCCCTCTTTAGAGCAGGGGGTGCCTGGTTGTCTCCCATTGACTTCCATTATACTCGGGTGCTCGGCCGAGTACGCGAATATAGCAATGTGTTCGGGCCGAACACCTAAATACTTTGGTGCCTGATCATCACTAGTCTCTAACACCTTTCAACACTAAACCCTGCCTAAAAAAAACTATTCCTGTCCCTACACTATCTGTCCCTTCTGCTGCAGCTCTCCCTGACTAAGGCTGAGCTGAACCACGTGTCATCGGGTGCAATATAGCGTTCCGGCCAGCCAATCACTGTAATGCCAGTAACCAACATGGCTACGGCATTATAGTGAGTGCCAGTATTTCCCCGCACGAGCATCCATGTGCCAAGCATCGCGATGCTCGAGTGAAAATGGTGTTCAGCCGAGCATGCTTGCCCAACACTATTAGATAGTGATATAGTGTAGTGTAACTGATAGGTTCCAGTGCAGGGTGTCAGGTAGTGTGATAGAAATTGTTTCTCTGATGTCCGTACAGTACATACATGCTACATAAATAGTGCTGTGATGTCACAACAATACTTAGTTCACCAATCAGTAATATCTACTCAGACCTGATAAAATGTGAAGTTGCATGTACTTTAACAATAATGACTGGAGAATATTATGCAAAAAATTTGTGAAATATCTTGAAAACGAATATTGCCTATGCCGCTAATCACTAATGAAGAAGCGACTTTGGATGTAACTAGGGTTGAGCAAACACCTTGAAGTTCGCTGGGTTCGGCCGAACTTTGCCACAAAGTTCAGGTTCGGGACCTGAACTTAACCCGAACTTGACCCCGAAACCCATTGAAGTCAATAGGGTTTAAAATGGCTTTAAAAAGTCATAGAAAGGGCTATAGGGCTGCAAATGGAAGCAAAATAAGGGTAAGAGCAGGACTATTGCCCTGCAAACAAATGTGGATAGGGAAATGAATTAAAATAACATAACATTTTAAAAAAAGTAAAAAATTATGATTTTGAACTAGGAGGCGGAGGTCAAAGTGGAGTAGGAGGTTGAGAAGGCGGTGGACGTGGTGAGGAGGCGGTAAACATGGCAGTGTAGGTGGAAGTGGTGGTGGAGAAGGAGGAGGTAGACAACACAATTTTTTTTTTTTTATAAAGTTGGGAAGACCCCAAAAAATTGGGAAATATAAAAAAGAAAACAAAGATAAAGTACGCTGGAGTATAACAATGGCTAGGTGCGTCCGGTATACTTGTTTATTCTGCACAAGGTACGGACAAGTACTGTGGCATCAATGCCTAGTTCATTTTAATGAATGTGAGCTTGTCCACATTGGCTGTGGACAGGCGGCTGCGCTTCTCTTTCATCACCCGACTACCGTGCTGAACACACGTTCGGACAATACACTGGCCGCAGGGCGGGCCAGCACCACAAAATACATGGGTATATGACGTGCACCTAACTAACAGACGGATTAACTATTATATTTGTGTGTCAGGGGTACAAAGTACAATGTTGCATTGCACCCACAAAAAAATCGCTGTAGGTCACCCACAGAATTAACAACCAGATTTATGATTATCTTTCTGTGTCAGGGGTGCAAAGATGGTGTATTGCACCCACAAGAAATCACACTAACACTGTCCCTCACTTCAGCTGCCTGCTTTCTGTCCCTTCACTGCTGAGAGCTGATGGGCGGTGCTAGACGCGATCCAGCTTATATAGAGCCATTAGTAGGCATGGCTGTGATGGCTTCTAAGGGCACACAGCTTAAAAGCTTGTGGATTGGCTGCCTTGCAGCCTTTCAATAAGCTTTATTAAATGCCCGAACACCGAACTCAAACCCAAACTTTTCTGGCAAAGTTCGGGTTCGGGTCCAGGTACCAAAAATCATAAAGTTTGGTACAGTCATACAGTTCGCTCAACACTAGATGTATCATCCGAATCTCGCTTCGCTCATCTCTAATTGAAACCTCCACATATTGTTCTTTCAAGAGAGGTCTTGAAGGATCCTCTGGACAAGAGACAGAGAGCCAAATGTTAGTTAAGAGATAATTTCTATGATTTTGAGAGTCAAGAGTAAAAAAGATTTTATTATATCCTATTAGAATAGGTAATCCTCCTTTATTTCCACAATTTTTGCCCACTTGTTCCACAGATACATTATGAAGACTTGTGAGGCTTACAAGACCTGGCCTAGGGTCCATGGGCTGTTTGTGTATATGTATTAGTATATTTTCTGTATCCTTTAGCTTCATAATATAGTGTTGTATCTTTTTTTATATTAGAACTAATAAAGCAATTGGTATTTCTTAGATATTTTAATGATGGCTCAGTAGCCACTAGAGATGAGAGAATCGAATCCCACAAAGTGGAATTCAATCCAAATTTTAGGATTAATTCGATTTGCCTAGAAGACGAATTTCCTCGTGCTTTGTGTAAGCGAATCGATTTACCTGAAATATTATAAAAAAAAGAAAAATTAAAACTTTCCTCCTCCGTTTGCTCACGACGGACCACCAGCCTCGATCTTGCTTGAAGATCTCGTCCAAAATCCTGTGCGGCGCTAAATTACATCATCACGCCAGCTGGCATGATGACGTCATACATCACCACGCTAGCCGGCGTGATGCCGTAATCTTGCGCCGCACAGGACTTCTGCCGAGCTTTTCAAGCAAGATGGCAGTGACCGGCCCGTTGTGAGCAAATGTTGGTGGTAAGTTTGATTTCATTTTTTTATTTTTAATTGTACACTCAGATGCTGTGATCATGTATGAACGCGGCATCTGAGGGGTACAATGACGGGGGTGGCGCTATCGCAGCTTTATGTCATTGCACCTGCTACTTCGGTGAATCAGCCGAATCAAACTTTTAAGAAATTTGCTCATCTCTATTAGCCACTGTAAGCAGGATAATTTCCTTTCTCTACCCACCAGTGACTGGTGAATACATGTCCCACTCTCACTCTTATACCGTCCTTGCATGTTGGTTCTAGGGGTTCCACTCCTCCAGGCTTACATTCACTAATTTGGCTATTCTTATAGCCCAGGCATGCTCAACCTGCGGCCCTCCAGCTGTTGCAAAACTACAACTCCCATCATTACCGGACAGCCTACAGCTATCAGCCTACAGAAGGGCATGGTGGGAGTTGTAGTTGAGGCTACATCACGGCCTCTGGACACATCGCTGCGCTTCAGGAGAAGGATTTGACCAACATCAGGCTACCCTCTCAACACTGCCTTTATATCATGAGGCAAGAACGGCGCCCTGATACATAAGCGGAGCCTGGACTAAAGGCTACCGCTTTAAGGTATCAACTGTGTCAACTACTGTTAATTATAACTGTGCATAACTGTGTGTGTTGACCACCAAACTAAAGACCAACACTATATGTTATTATACTGCATTGCCCCTCTGTGTGTGCCTATATTCCCCTGATGAGTTTTTTATACGAAACATGCGTGTAGGGATTAGCTACACTAGGGCACAATAGGGCCAAGTAGCAAAAGGGCAAGGTTCCGGACGGGGTCGTTCTTATCAGAACGGGTGCTCCGTGAATAGGATGCTAGGGCCGAGATAGTACCCATATGCTAGGGCTGTCTAGGTACCTTCAACCCACTAATACCCCCGCCCAGCCTTAACTGCTCTTTTCCACAGCAAATCGAATGCTACTGAACATCGACGGTGACCAGAGGATCCTGGCCTAAACGGTAGGACCACTGGTTATTCAAGGTGCCGCTGTGCACCAACCTTTCTGTATGTAAGGTGCGGCCATGCACCAATCTATTATTTTCTGTATCCCTTGTGTTATCATGCACTTATTTTGTATCTAAAAGAAATATCTAGGGACCCCATTCTATATATAATAATTGAAAGTTAAGTTTTAACTACAAATCACCATTCCTATTCTACCTACAAGAGTTGTAGTTTTACAACAGCTGGAGGGACGCAGGTTGAGCATCCCTGTTATAGCCCATTCATGCGCTCCTTGGTGGCTGCTTCAGCCTAGACTTCCACCCAGTCATGCAGCAGATAATTGCTTTTGGCTTCTATGATACCTACAGTACTTGGCAAATTGAGTTGTAGAATAAAATAAATTTAGGATGCCTATCATATGCTTATTAAGCATTATTATTTAAAACCAATAGATACAAACATGTAATATTTGTACCACTTTGCTTGGCAGCATATTAGCATAGAATCTGATGGCTCATGAAGATGTTGATGCATTGCCTAATGAGGTTGCAGACACAGGGTTATAGTTCATACTGGTTTACACTAGTTCATACTAGGGTTGGGATGTGTGGGTGTTGACAAAAGCATTTCAGCTTACATCATGACTTCACATTGATCTTCTTTAGCACAGAGACCAGTTATCAACAGCCAATAGGATGGCAAGCAATTTTTTTTTATTGTAATTAGTTATGTGCAAAGTTATGAAAAATTAGATTTTGTTTCTTTGCCAAATTTCACAAAGAAATTCTATCTGTGACAAATGACTTAGTTCACTGATTGCTGCATCTGATGCTACAATTGTGGGCTTTCAGGGGTTAATCTGGTTAAAAAAAAAAATTTGCTTGCGGAGAGGCCATTGCGGCCATCTTGATTGAAGAAACCAGGTAAAACCCTGTGCGGTGACGTGATCACATCATTTGCACAGTATTGTGATGGTCTCTTCGCATGCAAATGGATGAGGTGAGTATGTTGTTTTTTTTGCCACCATTTTAGCAAAAATAGATTTGATACCATGTAGAGTGAGGAAAGTAGGCTTTGCAGCCAATCAAATATTTCCTGAAATTCGGATGAAAGTCAATTCTTTTGGCTTTGATTCACTCAACACCCATTGTAAAAATAACAATTAGTAATAATATCCAAATGCTATTATTTCTATTTTAAAATATAAGCGGTTATAAAATAAATTCTTAAGTATTTATGAAGCAGTGTAAAAATAGAATAGAATTGTAATGCAAGGCACCAACAAAACAGACCAGTGAGGATGAAGTCAAAAGAGTTTATTAACAAAATAAACAAAGTCCAGGCAAAACTTCACTGGAGCTAATATCAGGCAAACAAAACAAAGGGAAGCCAGGAGTAGTCCCGATCCGTGCATAAGTCTTTGTGTAACTTGCCAAGTGAACGGATGCGACACGGAAAATCCCGGGTCCTGGGTCCCACTGGAATGGATGAAGTCCAAGCAAACTTCAGTCAGCAGCAAGCAGTACTGACCTGCACCTGGATGAGGCAAGATAACAGTGGACACTGACCGACCTGGGAGGCCACCTTTTATGTGCTTGCTAACAAATCCCAGGGCGCCAAGTGTCCACTCCCCATAGGTCATGATCCTGCCCTACACCTGTGTACAAGGCTTTGGTCAGTCATTAGTCAATTGGACAAATGCCGTCCCCCTAATCTGCTTTGAACTTGCGGCCAGGTGCTATTCCCTTCGCTGGTCGGCGAAGCGCATAAGAAGTGTGTACCTGCGACCACGTATCCCCTTGCAAACCCATTTTCGAATGTAAATGCGGATGCACGACAGGCTCTGCGAGAGTGCGCGAGCGCGTCGACATGGACACCGGAATGGAATCCGCAACAGGCACCGGAGACAAGCTCGGCCGCAGCGTACTGCCACTAGCCCGGCCAAGCTGTCCCCATAAGCCCCTTCGGCGCACATGCGAACGAATCCCCGGGTCATTTTGCAAAGGGGTTGGAGCTGGTGTATCAATGGAGACACACGTAACCTGTCCCGCAGCTCCACGAGGACCCTTTTTGGTCACACCAGAGTGCGAGACAGGTGAGGATCTTACAAGAATAGAATAGAATAGAATAGAAAATGTAAAACAAATTGAATATATTTGCAGGTGTAATATATTGCATTTTTATTTAGTTCAAGAGATTTTCATTTTCATTTGAATATTTAACATTATTTATTAGCTGCAAAACATGAAGATAAATATGCTCAGCAGATGTTACATGCACATATCTTTGCTAGAGCAATCCGATTTAGATATATAAAGTGTCATGGTTGTTCATACATAATCATTTATTTCCAGTCCTCTTCTTTTCACAAATATGTTGATAGGAAAATACAAAAAAGAAGGATAAGCAAAAGATAATGCAAGGGATTAAAAAGACTGGAATTTATTGTGAACAATGAAAATAAGAAAACATAAAAAGAAAAAGTTGTTTGAGGATAACATTAAACAACACAGCAGTATGCATTGTGAGCAATCTCAATCCCCAAGGGCATTATCTTCCATTAAAGTGTACAAAGAAGCAAAGTGTGCAAACTGGTACCCTGCAGATTTAGCTTATTGTAACAAGAGCCTATAATTATAACTAGCTGCTGAGCTGAGATGGACAAATGTACAAATATTTAATACATAAGTATAGAAATTAAGTTAGGAGAATTTCAGTTGGTTTGATAAAACAAGCTATTGACAGAGTAAGGCCTCATGCACACAACCGTTGTTTTGGTCCGCATCCGAGCCGCAGAATTTGCGGCTTGGATGCGTACCTATTCACTTCAATGGGGCTGCAAAAGATGTGGACAGCACTCAGGGTGCTTTCCGCATCTGTTGTTCCGTTCCGTGGTCCGCAAAAAAAATATAACCTGTCCGTTTTGCGGACAAGAATAGGCAGTTATATTAATGGCTGTCTGCGCCGCTCCGCAAAACACACAACGGTCATGTGCATGAGGCCTAATAAATACTTTTTTCCTAGTCATTTTAACATAAATTGTAATTGTAAAAGTTTCAATTTAAGGCCTGAAGGAAAATGGTTGTTCGGGTTTGTTTATTAAAAGAAACATTCAGTAGTATTGAATTATCTTGCAGTATAACACAAAAACTAAATTACATCATGTATAATTAAATAGCTTATTTTCGAGACTCACCAGGATATATGTTCATTAGCATTGCCTAAATGTTAACAGATTTCTTTAGCACTAAAAAGATTTCCAAAATGTTTCACTAGTTGATTAATTACTACTAAAATCATAACTGCAGATAAAACCGCATAAATACAGCACAAAATATTTAAAGGATAACTGTCATATTTATTAATTTTTTGCTAAAGTGTAGGGCAAGTGATAGGTACAATTTTACAATAGACTTTATTTAGCCAAAATATTTATTTTTGGTAGAAAACTGGGGCTGAAATGGCCCTTAGCAGCACTCTTAAAATGAGCGTTGATAAGGGCCATCCTTCTCCTATTACAAAAGGGGAGACGGGCTGTGCAGACGCTGTGCTTCTGCCTCCCGTGCTTCCCTGGGAGACAGAAGGCTGGGCACAGGAGTCTTAGGAGTTAAAATTACATTTATATTCCCCCTTTCTATGCAATCTAATGCTCTGTTACATTCACTGACCTGCGATCCCTGTGATAATAATTCATGAAGCAGCCGTCAGAAGTAGAAGCACTGTACGCAGTGAGCCGGCTGCTGCTTCATGAATTATTATCACAGGGATCGCAGGTGAGTGAATGTAGCAGAGCATTAGAGTGCATAGAAAGGGGCAATAAAAAATGCATGAGAAGTCCACAGAGTGGACCTATGACATAGTGGTGAGGTGGAAGCAGCATGAGGAGACCACAAAGTGGCCCAATGACAGGGTCTGGGGGTGGCAGCAGTATGAGGAGGCCACCAAGGGGCACAATGACAGAGTCTGGAGTTGGCAGCAGTATGAGGAGGGCGTGTGGAGATGGTGCCAGCATAGGGACACCACAGAGTGGCCCAATGACAGAGTGCTGAGGTGGCGGCGGAAGCAGCAGCAGCATCAGGAGGAGGCCACAGAGTGGCACAATGACCAAGTATGGAGTTGGCAGCATCAGAAGGAGGCCTCAGAGTGGCACAATGACAGAGTTTGGAGTTGGCAACAGCATGAGGAGACCACAGAGTGGCCCAATGAAAGAGTGTTGAAGTCGCGGCGGCAACAGAAGCATCAAGAGGAGGCCACCGAGTGGCACAATGACATGGTCTGGAGGTGGAAACAGTATGAGGAGGCCACCGAGTGGCACAATGACAAAGTCTGGAGGTGGCGACAGTATGAAGAGACCACAGAGTGGCCCAATAACAGAGTGAGGAGATGGCGGCAGAAGCAGCCTCAGAAGGAGGCCACAGAGTGGCACAATGACAGAGTCTGGAGGTGGCAACAGCAGCAGAATACCAAAGAGTGGCAAGGTGACATAGTGTGGAGATGGCAGTAGCAGCATCAGGATACCACACAGTGACAGCAGCATCAGCAGGAGACCACAGAGTGTCAAGGTGACCTAGTGTGGAGATGACAGCAGCAGCAGGATACCACAGAGTGGCAAGGTGACATAGCGTGGAAATGGCATTAGAAGTAGCCGCATCAGGATACCACACCGTGGCAAGGTAACATAGTGTGGAGATGGCAGCAGCAGCATCAGGAGACCACAGAATGGCAAGGTGACATAGTCTGGAGATGGCAGCAGCAGCATCAGAAAACCACAGAGTGGCAAGGTGACATGGTGTGGAGATGGCAGCAGCAGCAGGATACCACAGAATGGCAAGGTGAGATAGTGTGGAGATGACAGCAGCATCAGGATACCACAGAGTGGCAAGGTGACATAGTGTGGAAATGGCAGCAACAGCATCAGAGACCATAGAGTGGCAAGGTGACATAGTGTGGAGAAGGCAGCAGAAGCTGCATCGGGAGACCACAAAGTGACCCGGTGACAGAGTGGGACGGTGGGTGGCAATACCAGTACCCGCTGATGAATGTGGGTAAAAGAAGGAGCACTTGGCATCAGATGTGTGGCATTAGACGGGTGGCAGCATAAAAAAAAAATGTCAGTATTGGGTCCGTGTACCCACCGCAGGGTGGCAAACCCCCGTCCGCACATCACAGCGCCATGGGTCCCAGTGCTGGCTTACCTGGCAGGAGATGCAGGCGCCCTTCAGCATACCGATGCATCCGTCCTCACTGCCAGGTGCCATCTCATGCACTATAGTGCATGCGCACCTCTCCCTGTCTTATGGGAGTAGGCAGCTGGATCATGATTGCCATTCCCACCCGGAGGCGGTGCCTTGTATATTTAAGGCAGCTTCACTTTGCAGCAAGCGCCCAAGCGTAGTTGTATTACCTGTTTACTCCCGCTGAAGCTTCCTGCTGTGTTCTGGACTGTCTGTTGGATTTTGACCTCTGCTTTGTTTGACCTCAAATCAGTTTATCGCCTGCTTGTTGTATTACCTGGACTATTGACCTCTGCCTGCCGTCTGCCTCTTAGATCATCTGGATTATCGACCTCTGCACCACCTGGCTACCCATTTGCCTCCTGTAAGTCTGCCTGGATCCCTGACCCTGCACTGCCTGACAATGAGACCACCTGATTCTATACTCTGCATTTATCTGAACTGTGTTTACCTTTATTGCAAGTGACTTGGTTTCCATTTATCAGTAAAGCTCTTCTGTTCCGTTAACCTGCCTGTATTGGACTCTGTTGACACTGCTGTGGTTAGCAGCCTTCTGGGTGACTGGTGCAAACACCAGTGCTCTGACTCTGAGAGTCAGCAGTCAGCAATATAGGGCTAGGATCAGTCCTCTATCCGCTGACCCAGAAGATCCACATCCTCTGGTCGTAACTAGAGTTGAGCGAACCCGAACTATAAAGTTCAGGTTCGTACCGAACTTTAGGTTTTTCGGCACCCGAACCCGAACATTTACGTAAAAGTTTGGGTTCGGGTTCAGTGTTCGGCGCTTTTTATGGCGCTTTTTGAAAGGCTGCAAAGCATACTACTTGCCCCAAAAGGCCATCACAGCCATGCCCACTATTGGCATGGCTGTGATTGGCCAACTGCAGCATGTGACCCAGCCTCTATTAAAGCTGGAGTCACTTAGCGCCGCCCGTCACTCTGCTCGGATTAGTGTAGGGAGAGGCTGAAGCTGCTGTGAGGGAAAGATCAGGGAGCGATCTTATCAAGAACTGGTTTATGTACTCAGCGATCTACAGAAAAAGTGTTTTGTGGGTGCAGTGCACAATTTTTTTAAGCCTGCCCTGAGCCAACTACTGCTGAAAATGAACTTTTTTTTCTTCATTTCATCAATATCAATACCTGATGGGCAGCCATTTTATGCAACGATAGTGCACCAGCATAGGCTATCTGCAAGTCCATAAATACAGCTTTGGCATACTGGGGTGAAAAAAACATCTAATATACTGCACATCTGGGATTAGACAAGCATAAGTGACTCACATTTAGGACAGAAATACAGCTTTTTGGATAGGGTGAAAAAAGCCTCTAATATACTGCACATCTGTGATTACACGTGCATAAGTCACTGTCACATTTAGGACAGAAATACAACTTTTTTCTTACTGGGGTGAAAAAACCCTCTGATATACTGCACATCTGTGATTACACGTGCATAAGTCACTGTCACATTATGGCCAGAAATACAGCTTTTTTCTTACTGGGGTGAAAAAACTCTCTGATATACTGCACATCTGTGATTACACATGCATAAGTCACTGTCACATTTAGGACAGAAATACAGCTTTTTGGTTAGGGTGAAAAAACCCTCTGATATACTGCACATCTGTGATTACACGTACATAAGTCACTGTCACATTTAGGACAGAAATATAGCTTTTTTCTTACTGGGGTGAAAAAACCCTCTGATATACTGCACATCTCTGATTACACGTGCATAAGTGATTGTCACATTTAGGCCAGAAATACGCCTTTTTGGTTACTGGGGTGAAAAAAGCCTCTGATATCCTGCACATCTGGGATAAGACGTGCATAAGTGAGTGTCACATTTAGGCCACAAATATCGCTGTCATATAGAGTAAAAAAAAAAATTGAGTGCAATACCCTACATCAGGGTTTTAATTGGCGGTTAATTTTTTTAACAGACTTAACCACTTTTTACTTTGCTTTGTAAACGCTAACTATGAGGCAAACATCTAATAAGGGAAGCGGTCATGGTCGTGGTGGTGGTGTTGGTGGAGCCTCTGGTGCAGGGAGAGGACGTGGCCATTCTGCCACAGCTACACGTCCTACTGAACCTACTACCTCAGGTCCCAGTAGCCACCAGAATCTACAGCGATATTTGGTCGGGCCTAATGCCGTTCTAAGGATGGTAAAGCATGAGCAAGTTTAGGCGCTACTCAATTGGGTGGCCGACAGTTGATCCAGCACGTTCACATTATCTCCTACCCAGTCTTCTGCCGAAAGAGCACAGGTGGTGCCTGAAACCCATGCCCATCAGTCTGTCACATCACCCCCGTGCATATCAGGGAACCTGTCTGAGCCTCAAGTCATGCAGCAGTCTCTTATGCTGTTTGAAGGCTCTGCTGGCAGGGTTTCCCAAGGGCATCCACCTAGCCCTTCCCCAGGGGTGGAAGACATAGAATGCACTGACGCACAACCACTTATGTTTCCTGATGAGGACATGGGAATACCACCTCAGCACGTCTCTGATGATGATGAAACACAGGTGCCAACTGCTGCGTCTTTCTGCAGTGTGCAGACCGAAAAGGAGGTCAGGGAGGAAGACTGGGTGGAAGAAGATGCAGGGGACGATGAGGTCCTAGACCCCACATGGAATGAAGGTCGTGCCACTGACTTTCAGAGTTCGAAGGAAGAGGCAGTGCTGAGACCGAGCCAACAGCGTAGCAAAAGCGGGAGCAGGGTGCAAAAGCAGAGCAGCCATTGTCAAAACAGTTCGCCTGCTACTGGCCACCGTCACCAGGGACCGAGCACACCAAAGGCAGCTTCAAGGAGTTCCCTGGCATGGCACTTCTTCGCACAATGTGCTGACAACAAGACCCGAGTGGTTTGCACGCTGTGCCATCAGAGCCTGAAGCGAGGCATTAACGTTCTGAACCTTAGCACAACCTGCATGACCAGGCATCTACATGCGAGACACGGGCTGCAGTGGAGTAAGCACCTTCAAAACCAAGAAAGGGCTCAGGCCCCTCCTGATCCCTCTTCTGCTGCTGCCTCGGCCTCTTCCTCCGCCTCCGGAGGAACGTTGACACCTGCCGCCCAGCAAACAGAGGATGTGCCACCAACAACACAACCTCCGTCACCAAGCATCTCCACCATGTCACACGGAAGCGTTCAGCTCTCCATCTCACAAACCTTTGAGAGAAAGCGTAAATTCCCACCTAGCCTCCCTCGATCCCTGGCCCTGAATGCCAGCATTTCTAAACTGCTGGCCTTTGAAATGCTGTCATTCAGGCTGGTGGAGACATACAGCTTCAAACAGCTTCATGTCGCTTGCTGTCCCACAGTACGTCGTTCCCAGCCGCCACTACTTCTCTAGGAGAGCCGTGCCCTCCCTGCACAACCAAGTATCGGATAAAATCAAGTATTCACTGCGCAACTCCATCTGTGGCAAGGTCCACCTAACCACAGATACATGGACCAGTAAGCATGGCCAGGGACGCTATATCTCCCTAACTGCACACTGGGTAAATGTACTGGCGGCTGGACCCCAGGCGGAGAGCTGTTTGGCGCACGTCCTTCAGCCGCCAAGGATAGCAGGGCATCATTCTTTGCCTCCTGTTGCTTCCTTTTCCTACTCAGCTTCCTCCTCATCTTCTTCCACCTCCTCATCCAGTCAGCGACAGACCTTCACCACCAACTTCAGCATAGCCAGGGGTAAACGTCAGCGGGCTGTTCTGAAACTGATGTGTTTGGGGGACAGGCCCCACACTGCGCAGGAGTTGTGGTGGGGTATACAGTAGAACAACAGACCGACTAGTGGTTGCTGCCAGTGGTCCTCAAGCCCGGCCTGGTGGTGTGCTATAATGGGCGAAATCTCGTTGCAGCTCTGGGACTAGCCGGTTTGACGCACATCCCTTGCCTGGCGCATGTGCTGAATTTGGTGGTGCAGAAATTCATTCACAACTACCCCGACATGTCTGAGCTTCTGCATAAAGTGCTGGCCTTCTGTGCGCACTTTCGGCGTTCTCACCCTGCTGCTGCTCGCCTGTCAGCGCTGCAGCGTAACTTCGGCCTTCCCGCTCACCGCCTCATATGCGACGTGCCTACCAGGTGGAACTCCACCTTGCACATGCTGGAGAGACTGTGCGAGCAGCAGCAGGCCATAGTGGAGTTTCAGCTGCAGCACACACGGGTGAGTCGCACTGCGGAACAGCACCACTTCACCACCAATGACTGGGCCTCCATGCGAGACCTGTGTGCCCTGTTGCGCTGTTTCGAGTACTCCACCAACATGGCCAGTGCGATGACGCCGTTATCAGCATTACAATACCACTTCTATGTCTCCTTGAGAAAACACTTAGGGCGATGATGGAAGAGGATGTGGCCCAGGACGAGGAGGAGGAAGAGGGGTCATCTCTAACACTTTCAGGCCAGTCTTTTAGAAGTGGCTCAGAGAGAGGATTTTTGCAACAGCAGAGGCCAGGTACAAATTTGGCCAGCCAGGGCCCACTACTGGAGGAGGAGGAGGATGAGAAGGAGGATGGGGATGAAGCATATTCACAGCGGGTGGCATCCAACGCAGCTCGGGCCCATCACTGGTGCGTGGCTGGGGGGATACGGAGGACGCAGACGATACGCCTCCCACAGAGGACAGCTTGTCCTTACCTCTGCGCAGCCTGGCACACATGAGCGACTACATGCTGCAATGCCTGCGCAATGACTGCAGAGTTGCCCACATTTTAACGTGTGCTGACTACTGGGTGGCCAACCTGTTGGATCCCCGTTACAAAGACAATGTGCTGTCCTTAATTCCCTCACTGGAGCGTGATCGGAAGATGCGCGACTACAGGCGCACACTGGTAGATGCGCTCCTGAGAGCATTCCCGACTGACGTCAGGGGACAAGTGGAAGCACAAGGCGAAGGCAGGGGAGGAGGAAGAGGTCGCCAAAGCAGCTGTGTCAGCGCCAGCACCTCAGAAGGCAGGGTTAGCATGGCCGACATGTGGAAAAGCTGTGTCACCTCGCCGCAACAACCGGCCCCAACTGCTGATATGGAGCGTGTTAGCAGGAGGGAGCATTTGAACAACATGGTGGAACAGTACCTGTGCACACGACTACACATACTGACTGAAGGTTCTGCCCCATTTAACTTCTGGGTCTCCAAATTGTCCACATGGCCAGAGCTTGCCCTGTATGCCTTGGAGGTGCTGGCCTGCCCTGCAGCCAGTGTACTCTCTGACCGGAGACGCAGGAGGCGTCATTAAAGACAGACGCAGCCGCCTGTCCACAGCCAACGTGGACAAGCTCACGTTCATTAAAATGAACCAGGCTTGGATCCCACAAGACTTGTCTGTACCTTGTGCAGAATAGACATTTATACCACCATCAAACATACATTCTTGTACTCAAGTCAAGTGCAATGATTCTTTGTTTTATTTTTTTTTATTTGTCCCAATATTATGGGGGCTACCTACCCAATAAAAATAAATTAAAAAAAACATTGTTAGCTACCTGTTCCTCCTCCATTGCTGCCTCCACCTACAACACCACATTCACCGCCTCCTCAACTTCCGACTCCATATCCACCTCCTTCTCTGAGTTGCAGGTTAATAATTAGTAATTTTTAGTTATTTTATTTCATTTTAACCACCTCAGCCCCCAGTGCTTAAACACCCTGAAAGACCAGGCCACTTTTTACACTTCTGACCTACAATACTTTCACCGTTTATTGCTCGGTCATGCAACTTACCACCCAAATGAATTTTACCTCCTTTTCTTCTCACTAATAGAGCTTTCATTTGGTGGTATTTCATTGCTGCTGACATTTTTACTTTTTTTGTTATTAATCGAAACAACGAGATCCATATAGAAATTTTGCTCTAAATTTATAGTTCTACATGTCTTTGATAAAAAAAAAATGTTTGGGTAAAAAAAAAATGGTTTGGGTAAAAGTTATAGCGTTTACAAACTATGGTACAAAAATGTGAATTTCCGCTTTTTGAAGCAGCTCTGACTTTCTGAGCACCTGTCATGTTTCCTGAGGTTCTACAATGGCCAGACAGTACAAACACCCCACAAATGACCCCATTTCGGAAAGTACACACCCTAAGGTATTCGCTGATGGGCTGGGTGAGATAAATATGAGATAAATATCTTGGTCAAATGCCAACTTTGTATAAAAAAATGGGAAAAGTTGTCTTTTGCCAAGATATTTCTCTCACCCAGCATGGGTATATGTAAAATGACACCCCAAAAGACATTCCCCACCTTCTCCTGAGTACGGAGATACCAGATGTGTGACACTTTTTTGCAGTCTAGGTGGGCAAAGGGGCCCATATTCCAAAGAGCACCTTTCGGATTTCACAGGTCATTTTTTACAGAATTTGATTTCAAACTCCTTACCACACATTTGGGCCCCTAGAATGCCAGGGCAGTATAACTACCCCACAAGTGACCCCATTTTGGAAAGAAGAGACCCCAAGGTATTCGCTGATGGGCATAGTGAGTTCATGGAAGTTTTTATTTTTTGTCACAAGTTAGTGGAATATGAGACTTTGTATGAAAAAAAAATAAATAAAAAATCAGCATTTTCCACTAACTTGTGACAAAAAATAAAAAATTCTAGGAACTCGCCATGCCCCTCACGGAATACCTTGGGGTGTCTTCTTTCCAAAATGGGGTTACTTGTGGGGTAGTTATACTGCCCTGGCATTTTCCAGGGGCCCTAATGTGTGGTAAGTAGGTAAATGACCTGTGAAATCCTAAAGGTGCTCTTTGGAATGTGGGCCCCTTTGCCCACCTAGGCTGCAAAAAAGTGTCACACATGTGGTATCGCCGTATTCAGGAGAAGTTAGGGAATGTGTTTTGGGGTGTCATTTTACATATACCCTTGCTGGGTGAGAGAAATATCTTGGCAAAAGACAACTTTTCCAATTTTTTTATACAAAGTTGGCATTTGACCAAGATATTTCTCTCACCCAGCATGGGTATATGTAAAATGACACCCCAAAACACATTCCCCACCTTCTCCTGAGTACGGCGATACCAGATGTGTGACACTTTTTTGCAGCCTAGATGCGCAAAGGGGCCCAAATTCCTTTTAGGAGGGCATTTTTAGACATTTGGATACCAGACTTCTTCTCACGCTTTGGGGCCCCTAGAATGCCAGGGCAGTATAAATACCCCACATGTGACCCCATTTTGGAAAGAAGACACCCCAAGGTATTCAATGAGGGGCATGGCGAGTTCATAGAAATTTTTTTTTTTGGCACAAGTTAGCGGAAATTGATATTTTTAATTTTTTTCTCACAAAGTCTCCCGTTCCGCTAACTTGGGACAAAAATTTCAATCTTTCATGGACTCAATATGCCCCTCACGGAATACCTGGGGGTGTCTTCTTTCCGAAATGGGGTCACATGTGGGGTATTTATACTGCCCTGGCATTCTAGGGGCCCTAAAGCGTGAGAAGAAGTCTGGAATATAAATGTCTAAAAAATTTTACGCATTTGGTTTCCGTGAGGGGTATGGTGAGTTCATGTGAGATTTTATTTTTTGACACAAGTTAGTGGAATATGAGACTTTGTAAGAAAAAAAATAAAATATTCCGCTAACTTGGGCCAAAAAAATGTCTGAATGGAGCCTTACAGAGGGGTGATCAATGACAGGGGGGTGATCAATGACAGGGGGGTGATCAATGACAGGGGGGTGATCAGGGAGTCTATATGGGGTGATAACCACAGTCATTGATCACGCCCGTGTAAGGCTTCATTCAGACGTCCGTATGCGTTTTGCGGATCCGATCCATCTATCAGTGGATCCGTAAAAATCATGCGGACGTCTGAATGGAGCTTTACAGGGGGGTAATCAATGACAGGGGGGTAATCAATGACAGGGGGGTGATCAGGGAGTCTATATGGGGTGATCACCACAGTCATTGATCACGCCCCTGTAAGGCTTCATTCAGACGTCCGTATGCGTTTTGCGGATCCGATCCATCTATCAGTGCATCCGTAAAAATCATGCGGACATCTGAATGGAGCTTTACAGGGGGGTAATCAATGACAGGGGGGTGATCAGGGAGTCTATATGGGGTGATCACCGCAGTCATTGATCACGCCCCTGTAAGGCTTCATTCAGACGTCCGGATGCGTTTTGCGGATCCGATCCATCCATCAGTGGATCCGTAAAAATCATGCGGACGTCTGAATGGAGCTTTACAAAGGGGTAATCAATGACAGGGGGGTAATCAATGACAGGGGGGTGATCAGGGAGTCTATATGGGGTGATCACCACAGTCATTGATCACGCCCCTGTAAGGCTTCATTCAGACGTCCGGATGCGTTTTGCGGATCCGATCCATCTATCAGTGCATCCGTAAAAATCATGCGGACATCTGAATGGAGCTTTACAGGGGGTTGATCAATGACAGGGGGGTGATCAGGTAGTCTATATGGGGTGATCACCACAGTCATTGATCACGCCCCTGTAAGGCTTCATTCAGACGTCCGGATGCGTTTTGCGGATCGGATCCATCTATCAGTGCATCCGTAAAAATCATGCGGACATCTGAATGGAGCTTTACAGGGGGGTAATCAATGACAGGGGGGTGATCACCACAGTCATTGATCATGCCCCTGTAAGGCTTTATTCAGACGTCCGGATGCGTTTTGCGGATCGGATCCATCTATCAGTGCATCCGTAAAAATCATGCGGACATCTGAATGGAGCTTTACAGGGAGGTAATCAATGACAGGGGGGTGATCACCACAGTCATTGATCATGCCCCTGTAAGGCTTCATTCAGACGTCCGGATGCGTTTTGCGGATCGGATCCATCTATCAGTGCATCCGTAAAAATCATGCGGACATCTGAATGGAGCTTTACAGGGGGGTAATCAATGACAGGGGGGTGATCACCACAGTCATTGATCATGCCCCTGTAAGGCTTCATTCAGACGTCCGGATGCGTTTTGCGGATCGGATCCATCTATCAGTGCATCCGTAAAAATCATGCGGACATCTGAATGGAGCTTTACAGGGGGGTGATCAGGGAGTCTATATGGGGTGATCACCACAGTCATTGATCATGCCCGTGTAAGGCTTCATTCAGACGTCCGGATGCGTTTTGCGGATCCGATCCATCTATCAGTGGATCCGTAAAAATCATGCGGACGTCTGAATGGAGCTTTACAGGGGGGTAATCAATGACAGGGGGGTAATCAATGACAGGGGGGTGATCAGGGAGTCTATATGGGGTGATCACCACAGTCATTGATCACGCTCCTGTAAGGCTTCATTCAGACGTCCGGATGCGTTTTGCGGATCCGATCCATCTATCAGTGGATCCGTAAAAATCATGCGGACATCTGAATGGAGCTTTACAGGGGGGTGATCAATGACAGGGGGGTAATCAATGACAGGGGGGTGATCAGGGAGTCTATATGGGGTGATTAGGGGTGATCAGGGGCTAATAAGGGGTTAATAAGTGACGGGGGGGGGGGGTGTAGTGTAGTGGTGCTTGGTGCTACTTTACTGAGCTACCTGTGTCCTCTGGTGGTCGATCCAAACAAAGGGGACCACCAGAGGACCAGGTAGCAGGTATATTAGACGCTGTTATCAAAACAGCGTCTAATATACCTGTTAGGGGTTAAAAAAAACACATCTCCAGCCTGCCAGCGAACGATCGCCGCTGGCAGGCTGGAGATCAACTCTCTTACCTTCCGTTCCTGTGAGCGCGCGCGCCTGTGTGCGCGCGTTCACAGGAAATCTCGGCCATCGCGAGATGACGCGTATATGCGTGACTGTGCGCAGCGCTGCCACCTCCGGAACGCGATCCTGCGTTAGGCGGTCCGGAGGTGGTTAAGTTATTTCCCTATCCACATTTGTTTGCAGAGCAGTGGCCATGCTCTTAAGCACATTTTACTCTAGCCTTTTCAAGGACTATATTAGAGCCATTTTAATTTTAAAAAGTGGAAATTTTAGTGCCCTAAATTGAAAAAATTCTTATTTTCAATTGTCGGGTGACATTTTACCATTTTTGGCGTATACAAACCCCTGCTGTGCCTGGGTGACAGGGGCCTAAATCTCTCAAACTCCTCTGTTGTATTGCTGGGTGACAAGAACTCCCTTTTGCCGTGAATGAACCCCTGCTGTGCCTGGGTGACAGGGGTCTAAATCTCTCAAAATCCTCTGTTCTATTGCTGGGTGACATGAACCCCCTTTTGCCGTGAATGAACCCCTGCTGTGCCTGGGTGACAGGGGTCTAAATCTCTCAAAATCCTCTGTTGTATTGCTGGGTGACATGAACCCCCTTTTGCCGTGAATGAACCCTTGCTCTGCATTGCTGACAAGGGCCTAAATCTCTCAAAATCCTCTGTTCTATTGCTGGTTGACATGGACCCCCTTTTGCCATGAATGAACCCTTGCTCTGCATTGCTGACAGGGAACTAAATTTTGTGAAAACATCTGTTACTGATCGGAAGATGCGCGACTACAAGCGCACGCTGCTGATGGCATTCCCACCTGACAGCGGGGGCACAGTGGAAGCACAAAGCGAAGGCAGAGGAGGAGGAAGAGGTCGCCAACGCAACTGGGGCACCGCCAGCACCTGAGAAGGCAGGGTTAGCATGGCCCAAATGTGGAAAAGCTTTGTCAGCCTTGGAGGTGCTGACCTGCCCTGCAACCAGTGTATAGTGTGAACGTGTGTTTAGCACGGCAGAGAGCATTATTACAGGACACAGCCAATGTGGATAGGCTTACGTTTATTAACCACTTAAGGACCACAGGTTTAAACCCCCCTAGTGACCAGGCCCTTTTTTTTACAAATCAGCACTTCACAACTTTAACGGTTTATTGCTCGGTCATGCAACTTGGCACCCAAATGAATTTTACCTCCTTTTCTTCTCACAAATACAGCTTTCTTTTGGTGCTATTTGATTGCTAATGAGATTTTTCGTTTTTCTGATATTAATCAAAATAGACCGCTTTTTTCTCAAAAAATGTGTATTTTTAACTTTCTCTGGTTAAATTGTTCGAATATAATTACATTTCTATACAAGTTTGTGTCAGAATTTATTGTGCTACATGTCTTTGATAAAAAAATCCAATAAGTGTATATTTATTGGTTTGCGCAAAAGTTATAGCGTTTACAAACTATGGTACAAAAATGTGAATTTCCGCATTTTGAAGCAGCTCTGACTTTCTGAGCATCTGTCATGTTTCTTGAGGTTCTAGAATGCCAGGATAGTATAAATACCCCCCAAATGACCCCATTTTAGAAAGAAGACACCCCAAAGTATTCGCGGAGGGGCATGGTGAGTTTATGTATGATTATTTTTTTTCACAAGTTAGCGGAAAATGACACTTTCTGAGGGGGAAAAAAAATATAATAAAGTTTCCATTTCTGCTAACTTCTGGCAAAAAAATAAAAAATCTCCCACGGACTCACTATGCCCCTCAGTGAATACCTTAGGGTGTCTACTTTCCGAAATGGGGTCATTTGTGGGGTGTGTTTACTGTTCTGGCATTTTGGGCGGGGCTAAATTGCGAGCAACCCTGTAAAGCCTAAAGGTATTTGTTGGACTTTCGGCCCCTTTACGCACCTAGGCTGCAAAAAAGTGTCACACATGTGGTATCGCCGTACTCAGAAGAAGTAGGGCAATGTGTTTTGGGGTGTATATACCCATGCTGGGTGAGAGAAATATCTCTGTAAATTGACAACTTTGTATATATTTTTTTTAAAAGTTGTCATTTACAGAGATATTTCTCATACACAGTATGGGTAGATGTAAAAATACACCCCAAAACACATTTCCCTACTTATTCTGAGTACGGCAATACCACATGTGTGACACTTTTTTGCAGCCTAGGTGCACAAAGGGGCCCAAATTCCAATGAGTACCTTTAGGGCATTTTTACGCATTTGGATTCCAAACTACTTCTCACACTTTAGGGCCCCTAAAATGCCAGGGCAGTATAAATACCCCACAAGTGACCCCATTTTGGAAAGAAGACACCCCAAGGTATTCCATGAGGGGCATGGCAAGTTCATAGAAGATTTTTTTTTGTTGGCACAAGTTAGCGGAAATTGATATTTTTTTTTCTTACAAAGTCTCATATTCCACTAACTTGTGACAAAAAATTAAATTTGACATGAACTTACCACACCCCTCACGGAATACCTTGGGGTGTCTTATTTCTAAAATGGGGTCACTTGTGGGGTATTTATACTGCCCTGGCATTTTAGGGGCCCTAAAGCGTGAGAAGTAGTTTGGAATCCAAATGCGTAAAAATGCCCTGTGAAATCCTAAAAGTACTCATTGGAATTTGGGCCCCTTTGCGCACCTAGGCTGCAAAAAAGTGTCACACATGTGGTATCGCCGTACTCAGAAGAAGTAGGGCAATGTGTTTTGGGGTGTATTTTTACATATACCCATACTGTGTGTATGAAATATCTCTGTAAATGACAACTTTTTCCATTTTTTTATACAAAGTTGTCAATTTACAGAGATATTTCTCTCACCCAGCATGGGTATATGTAAAAATACACCTCAAAACACATTACCCTACTTCTCCTGAGTACGGCGATACCACATGTGTGACACTTTTTTGCAGCCAACATGCGCAAATGGGCCGAAAGTTCAACGAGTACCTTTTAGGAGGGCATTTTTAGGCATTTGGATTCCAGACTTCTTCTCACTCTTTAGGGCCCCTAAAATGCCAGGGCAGTATAAATACCCCACATGTGACCCCATTTTGGAAAGAAGACACCCGAAGGTATTCTGTGAGGGGCTGAAAGAAAAAATGAACGGCACAGATTTCTTCATTCGCATCGATAAATGTGGATGAAAAAATCTCTGCCAAAAAATGTGCAAAAAAAAAAAGAGGGGAAAGGACATAGGAGTGCTTGCAAAGTAAAGCTGCGATCGCTAGTAAAGATCCAAAAAGCTCAAAAGTGATCTTTATAGCGCCGCAGCAATTTTACGGTGTTTTTGCAGTGATCAGAAAAAAAAATATTCTGTCACTGCGGTGGGGCGCAAGTGTGCGCACAAGATCAGGCCTGATCGGGCGAACACTGCTTTTTTTGTAGAGCCTAAGGTGACCCTAATTATATAGATCTGATTGCGATCAGTCTTGATCACTTACAGATACTATACAGTAGGGCTGTCGAATATAATCGATGCATCGATGCATCGCGATTCGACCCCCGGCGATTCTGCATCGATGCGGTTGCTTTAAATAATCGATGCATGTTGACAGGGCCGCTGATAGGTACAGCTGGCCCAGTTGTACCGGGCCCGGCCCGGCCCCCCCCCCGCTTTCTACGTTTTTTTTTTTTTTTTAAATCGCCGCTCAGTACTACCTGCCTGCTTGCTGTGCCTGTAGGGACTATTTCCTCTGTTTCGGGCGCGGAAGAGTATCTCTTCTCTCTCCCGCGCCCGCTCCTCTGCTCTGCTCAGTCCCGGAATCAAGTCCCGGCCAGCTTGTCGGCTGTTTTTTTTACCGCCGCTTCCGGGTAGGTCTTCTGCGGGACTGGGCGTTCCTATTTGATTGACAGGCTTCCGACCGTCGCATACTGTGCGTCACGAGTTGCCAAAAGAAGCCGAAGACCGTGCAACATCGACTGTGTCAGGTGGGGGTCAGCGTCTGTGTCAGGTGAGGTGGCCAGGTGGGGTCAGCGTCTGTGTCAGGTGGGGGTCAGCGTCTGTGTCAGGTGAGGTGGCCAGGTGGGGTCAGCGTCTGTGTCAGGTGGGGGTCAGCATCTGTGTCAGGTGGGGGTCAGCGTCTGTGTCAGGTGGGGGTCAGCGTCTGTGTCAGGTGGGGGTCAGCGTCTGTGTCAGGTGGGGCCCCCTGATCACCCCCCTGTCATTGATTACCCCCCTGTCATTGATCAACCCCCTGTAAAGCTCCATTCAGACGTCCGCATGATTTTTACGGATCCACTGATAGATGGATCGGATCCGCAAAACGCATCCGGACGTCTGAATGAAGCCTTACAGGGGCGTGATCAATGACTGTGGTGATCACCCCATATAGACTCCCTGATCACCCCCCTGTCATTGATTACCCCCCTGTCATTGATCAACCCCCTGTAAAGCTCCATTCAGACGTCCGCATGATTTTTACGGATCCACTGATAGATGGATCGGATCCGCAAAACGCATCCGGACGTCTGAATGAAGCCTTACAGGGGCGTGATCAATGACTGTGGTGATCAAAGCTGCATTGACGGATCCGTTCTTCCGATCTGCGCAGACCTTTAAATCTGTGAAAAAAATAAACACCGGATCCGTTTTTCCAGATGACACCGGAGAGACAGATCCGGTATTTCAATGCATTTGTCAGACGGATCCGCCTGACAAATGCATCCGTTTGCGTCCAGATTGCCGGAATCCTCTGAAAAACAAGGGGACTTGGGTAATAATCTTGATGCATCGTGATGCATCGCCGAATCGAATCGAATCGAATCGTGGACTTGATAATCGTAATCGCATCGAATCGTGAGACGAGTGAAGATGCGCAGCCCTACTATACAGTACTAGTGCTGATTAGCGACAGCGATGACGCTAATCAGTGACTAATCAGTGACTGCGGTGCGGTGGGCTGGGCACTAACTACCTAACAAGTAGCTAACTAACTGGCGGTGATAAGGGACCCTTAGGCCCCATTCACACGTCCGCAATTCTGTTCCGAATTTTGCGGAACGGAATTGCGGACCTATGCATTTCTATGGGGACAGACTTTGTCCCGCTCGGATCTGGAATTGCAGATATGCACTTCCGGGTCCGCACTTCCGTTCCACAAAAATATAGAACATGTCCTATTCTTGTTCGCAATTGCGGACAAGAAAAGGCATTTTCTATATAGTTCTGGCAATGTGCGGATCTGCAAAATGCGGAAAGCACATTGCCGGTGTCCGTATTTTGCGGATCCGCGGATCAGTGGATCTGCAAAACACATACGGACGTCTGAATGGAGCCTTACAGGGGGTGATCAATGACCTGAGAGTGCCGCCGCACTGACGCCTATCGGCGTTAGTGTGACATCAAGCGGTTAAAATGAACCAGGCATGGATCCCACAGGACTTGTCCGTATCTTCTGCAGAATAGACATTTATACCAGCCTCAATCATCCATTCTTGTACTCAAGTGCACTTATTCTTAGTTTTATTTTGTTATACAGTAAAGACCAAAAGTTTGGACACACCTTCTCATTCAAAGAGTTTTCTTTATTTTCATGACTATGAAAATTGTAGATTCACACTGAAGGCATCAAAACTATGAATTAACACATGTGGAATAGAGATGGCCCGAACTATCCGACGGCGAACAGTTCCCGGCGAACATAGCTTGTTCGCGTTCGCCTCTGCCGGGCGAACACATGCGATGTTCGGTCCGCCCCCTATACATCATCATTGAGCAAACTTTGACCCTGTACCTCACAGTCAGCAGACACATTCCAGCCAATCAGCAGCATACCCTCCCTCCCAGACCCTCCCACCTCCTGCACAGCATCCATTTTAGATTCATTCTGAAGCTGCAGTCTTAGTGAGAGGAGGGAGACTGTAACTGCTGCTGATTTAATTGGGAAATCGATAGCTAGGCTAGTGAATTCAGTGTCCACTCCAGTCCTGAAAGACTCATCTGATCTCTGCTGTAAGGACAGCGTCCTGACAGCACCCCAAAAAGCCCTTTTTAGGGCTGCAACATTAGTCTGCTTTTTTTTTTTCCTTTATATACATATTGCAGTTGCCTGGCCTGCCTGTGTGTGAGGAGCTGCAGGCCCACAGACTGTAGTGTGCCCACTGCCAGTGCTCACCCCTGTCATTCCGTGTGGCACAGGACTTTGCTTAAAAAAAGGCACTTAATTTTTACACTTTAATCTAAGGTTAGTTGCCTGCCAGTGTGTGTCAGGCTGACTTCCACTGACTGTAGTGTGCCCACTGCCAGTGCCCACCACTCATACCGGCTGGCACAGGACTTTGCATAAAAAAGGCATTTAATTTTTACACTTTAGTGTAATTTCAGCTGCTTGCCTGCTGCTAGTGTGTGTCAGGCCGACTTCAACTGACTGTAGTGTGCCCACTGCCAGTGCCCACCCCTGTCATCCCGTGTGGCACAGGACTTTGCTTAAAAAAAAGGCACTTAATTTTTACACTTTAATCTAAGGTTAGTTGCCTGCCAGTGTGTGTCAGGCTGACTTCCACTGACTGTAGTGTGCCCACTGCCAGTGCCCACCACTCATACCGGCTGGCACAGGACTTTGCATAAAAAAGGCATTTAATTTTTACACTTTAGTGTAATTTCAGCTGCTTGCCTGCTGCTAGTGTGTGTCAGGCCGACTTCAACTGACTGTAGTGTGCCCACTGCCAGTGCCCACCCCTGTCATCCCGTGTGGCACAGGACTTTGCTTAAAAAAAAGGCACTTAATTTTTACACTTTAATCTAAGGTTAGTTGCCTGCCAGTGTGTGTCAGGCTGACTTCCACTGACTGTAGTGTGCCCACTGCCAGTGCCCACCACTCATACCGGCTGGCACAGGACTTTGCTTAAAAAAGGCATTTAATTTTTACACTTTAATGTAATTTCAGCTGCTTGCCTGCTGCTAGTGTGTGTCAGGCCGACTTCAACTGACTGTAGTGTGCCCACTGCCAGTGCCCACCCCTGTCATCCCGTGTGGCACAGGACTTTGCTTAAAAAAAAGGCACTTCATTTTTACACTTTAATCTAAGGTTAGTTGCCTGCCAGTGTGTGTCAGGCCGACTTCAACTGACTGTAGTGTGCCCACTGCCAGTGCCCACCCCTGTCATACCGAGTGGCACAGGACTTTGCTTAAAAAATAGGCACTTAATTTTTACACTTTAATCTAAGGTTAGTTGCCTGCCAGTGTGTGTCAGGCTGACTTCCACTGACTGTAGTGTGCCCACTGCCAGTGCCCACCACTCATACCGGCTGGCACAGGACTTTGCATAAAAAAGGCATTTAATTTTTACACTTTAGTGTAATTTCAGCTGCTTGCCTGCTGCTAGTGTGTGTCAGGCCGACTTCAACTGACTGTAGTGTGCCCACTGCCAGTGCCAACCACTGATACCGGGTGGCACAGTAGCTTGCCGATAAATAAGGCATTTAATTTTTAGACAGTAGTCTAAATTCAGTTGCTTGCCTGCTGCCAGTGTGTGTCAGGCCCGCTTCCACTGACTGTAGTGTGCCCACTGCCAGTGCCAACCACTGATACCGGGTGGCACAGTAGCTTGCCGATAAATAAGGCATTTAATTTTTAGACAGTAGTCTAAATTCAGTTGCTTGCCTGCTGCCAGTGTGTGTCAGGCCCTCTTCCACTGACTGTAGTGTGCCCACTGCCAGTGCCAACCACTCATACCGGGTGGCACAGTAGCTTGCCGATAAATAAGGCATTTAATTTTTACACTTTAGTGTAATTTCAGTTGCTTGCCTGCTGCCAGTGTGTGTCAGGCCCGCTTCTACTGACTGTAGTGTGCCCACTGCCAGTGCCAACCACTGATACCATCTCCCCGTTCGAAAAATCTATTCAATAAATGGCACCCAGATTGGGGACGTTAGAGGGATTAAACTGATGAGAATAGTACTACAGAAAATACCACTCATATCGGGTGTGACAGTAAATTGCACGGCGCAGACGCAGTCACCGTGGATAAAAACAAAGGGGAGGGAGCCAGCGTTTTTTTAACCATCTCCCCGTTCGAAAAATCAATTCAATTGACCTTTCGGGGACCCTTGGTGTTGTACGTGGCTGGGTGGAGGAAGAAACCTTCAATGACATCACCGGGACGTGGCTAGCTTGGTATCCAACCTTGTGCAAATGGGGAGTTTGCGGTTGTGCAAATGAACTGTTTGCGGTGCATTAAAAGGGGAGTTTGGTCTGTCAATGTCTGTGATGCGGGCGTAACCCTTACACTACCTGATCGATACAACATCATACCTGATCGTAATTTTCCATGGGAGTTTTGCCATAGATCCCCCTCCGGCATGCCACAGTCCAGGTGTTAGACCCCTTGAAACAACTTTCTCATCACTATTGTGGCCAGAAAGAGTCCCTGTGGGTTTTAAAATTCGCCTGTCTATTGAAGTCTATGGCGGTTTGCCCGGTTCGCCAGTTCGCGAACATTTGCGGAAGTTCTCGTTCGCTGTTCGCGAACTGAAAATTTTATGTTCGCGACATCACTAATGTGGAATTATATACATAACAAACAAGTGTGAAACAACAGAAAATATGTCATATTCTATGTTCTTCAAAGTAGCCACCTTTTGCTTTGATTACTGCTTTGCACACTCTTGGCATTCTCTTGATGAGCTTCAAGAGGTAGTCCCCTGAAATGGTTTTCACTTCACAGGTGTGCCCTGTCAGGTTTAATAAGTGGGATTTCTCTTGCCTTATAAATGGGGTTGGGACCATCAGTTGCGTTGAGGAGAAGTCAGGTGGATACACAGCTGATAGTCCTACTGAATAGACTGTTAGAATTTGTATTATGGCAAGAAAATAGCCGCTAAGTAAATAAAAACGAGTGGCCATCATTACTTTAAGAAATGAAGGTCAGTCAGTCAGCCGAAAAATTGGGAAAACTTTGAAAGTAAGGGCTATTTGACCATGAAGGAGAGTGATGGGGTGCTGCGCCAGATGACCTGGCCTCCACAGTCACTGGACCTGAACCCAATCGAGATGGTTTGGGGTGAGCTGGACCACAGAGTGAAGGCAAAAGGGCCAACAAGTGCTAAGCATCTCTGGGAACTCCTTCAAGACTGTTGGAAGACCATTTCAGGGGACTACCTCTTGAAGCTCATCAAGAGAATGCCAAGAGTGTGCAAAGCAGTAATCAAAGAAAAAGGTGGCTACTTTGAAGAACCTAGAATATGACATATTTTCAGTTGTTTCACACTTGTTTGTTATGTATATTATTCCACATGTGTTAATTCATAGTTTTGATGCCTTCATAGTCATGAAAATAAAGAAAACTCTTTGAATGAGAAGGTGTGTCCAAACTTTTGGTCTGTACTGTATGTCCCAATACTTTGGGGGATGCCCCAATTTAAAAAAAAAAAAAATACACAAATCTGTTTTGGCTACCTATTCCTCCTTCACCGCCGCTTCCACCTACACCGCCATGTCACCCTACACTGCCACATCCACCCATCCACCGCCTCCTCAACCTCCTACTCCTAGATCCAGATTGTTATTTTAAATTTTTCTGTATTTTATGTTATTTTAAGTCATTTACCTATCCACATTTGTTTGCAGAACAGTTGCCATGCTCTTAAGCACATTTTGATGCCTTTTGCAGCCCTCTAGGCCTTTCCAGGACTATTTTAGAGACATTTTAGTGCCCAAAAGTTCGGGTCCCCATTGACTTCAATGGGGTTCGGGTTCGGGGTCAAGTTCGGGTCCCGAACCCGAATTTTTTTTTCAAGTTTGGCCGAACCTGCCGAACCCGAACATCCAGGTGTCCGCTCAACTCTAGTCGTAACACAATAATTGCTATTGTTTTTCTTGAAACCCATGACGGCACCCATGCGACCAGGACCTCCCATCCAGGACAGGAAACCTGACGAGATAAAAAGGTTCACACCCCCACCACACCTCAGTGATTATAATAAACAGATCTCCGGTGGCGTGCCAACCACCAAGAAAAAAAGGGAAGCACACAAAAAGAGAAACAAATTTTGCATATATATATTTTTATTTATTTTTTGTAAAGGGAGGGAAAATTAGGAAGTGCCGTCATGGGTTTCAAGAAAAACAATTACCAGTAAGAGCAATTATTGTTTTCCCCTCACCCATGCGAGAATAAAATATAAGCCAAAACTTGGAGGAAAATTACAGCCTGAAGCACTTTCCTCCCAAAGGCCACATCTGAATTGAGATACAACCTGTAATGTTTGAAAAAGGTATGGGGAGAACTCTAAGTAGCAGTTCTACAAATCTGGGCCAACAAAGCCTCTGCCCTTTCTGCCCAAGAGGTCGCTAAGGCCATGGAAGAATGAGCTCCAAACCATGTTGGAGAAGGAAGGTTAAGAGAAGAATAGGCAATAGAAATAGCATACTTAACCCATCTAGTTATCACACTAGAGGAGACTTTACGGCCTCTGTTCTTTCCCTGGAACAGAATAAGGAGATTTTCATCTATCCTCCAAGGAAAAGTGAAATCTAGGTAAAAAAGTAGATACCTTCTGACATCCAAGCAATAAAACCTTTACTCTAACGCATTGGCTGGATTTGGGCAAAAGGAGGAAAGAATCACATCCTTATTTATGTGGAAGTCTGAAATTTCTTTGGGCTGGAAAAAGGTGATAGGTCTGATTATCACTAGGGTTGAGCGAACCCGAACTGCAAAGTTCGGGTTCGTACCGAACTTTAGGAATTTTGGACCCCCGACCCGAATTTTTCAGTAAAAGTTCGGGTTCGGTATTCAGCAATTTAATGGCGCTTTTTGAAAGGCTGCAGAGCAGCAAAGCAACAAGCGTTTAACTTGTGTGTCCTTAGAAGCCATCACAGCCATGCCTACTAATGGCATGGCTGTGATTGGCCAGTGCAGCATGTGACCCAGCCTCTATATAAGCTGGAGTCACGAAGCGCTGTACATCACTCTGCTCTGATTAGTGTAGTAATAGGATGCTGCTGCTGTGAGGGAGATAATAGGACAGAATCTTTAATCTGAAGTGCTTTTGTTTTGTGGGTGCAGTGCACAATCTTTTTACCCTGCCCTGAGGCCAGTGACACAGAAAAATAACTTTTATCTGTCTGTTGGTTAGGTGGGCGGTGGCGGCCATTTTATGCAAGTTCTGTGCACCAGCACTGCATATGTGCATTTTTGACAGTGAAATAGAAGCTTGAAATACTGCAATTATATTCTGGGTTTAAAAAAATCACCCATTTTTGGCAAGACCCTACATCTGGTGCCTTTTCAGCATTTGTCAGTGTGCAATTTAAGCTTGAAATACTGCAATAATTTTATGGGTTTAAAAAATAACCCATTTTTGGCAATACCCTACATCTGGGGCCTATGCAGCATTTGTCAGTGTGCAATTTAAGCTTGAAATACTGCAATAAAAAGAGGGAGCAGAGTGCAAAAGTGGAGTGGCCGTCCCCTAGACAGTATGCCTGCTACTGCCCAACACAGCAAGGGACCGAGCACACCAAAGCCAGCCTTAAGAAGTTCCCTGGCATGGCAGTTCTTCAGACAATGTGCTGATGACAAGACACGAGTGGTTTGCACACTGTGCAATCAGAGCCTGAAGCGAGGCATAAACGTTCTGAACCTGAGTACAACCTGCATGACCAGGCATCTAAGTGCAAAGCACGAGCTGCAGTGGAGTGGACACCTCATAAACAAAGAAAGGTCTCTGGCTCCTCCAGCTTCCTCTTCTGCTGCAGTCTCAGCCTCTTCATCCACCTCTGGAGTGACAGTGGCACCTGCCATCCCGCAAACAGAGGATCTGCCAGCAACACCACCACCTGGGTCACCAAGCATCTCCACAATGTCCCACAAAAGTGGTCAGCTCTCCATATCTGGAGCGGAAGAGGAAGTACCCCCCTACCCACCCGCGATCCTAAGCCCTGAATGCCAGCATTTCAAAATTACTGGCGTTTGAAATGCTGTCATTCCGTCTGGTGGAGACGGAGAGTTTTAAAAGCCTTATGGCGGTGGCTGTCCCACAGTAAGTCGTGCCCAGCCGCCACTACTTTCTACTTTTCCAGACGAGCCATCCCTTCCCTGCACAACCAAGTGGGGGACAAAATCAGGTGTGAACTGCGCAACGTCATCTGTGGCAAGGTCCACCTAACTACGATCGAATATGTGGACCAGTAAGCACGGTCAGGGACATTATATCTCCCTAACAGCACACTGGGTAAATGCAGTGGCGGCTGGGCCTGAGGCGGATAGCAGTTTGGCGCATGTCCTTCCACTATCGAGGATTGCAGGGCTCTTCAGTTTGCCTCCTGTTGCTTCCTCCTCCTACTCTGCTTCCTCATCCTCTACTGCCTCCTCATCCGGTCAGCATAACACCTTCACCATTAACTTCAGCTCAGCCAGGGGTAAACGACAGCAGGCAGTTTTAAAACTTATCTGTTTGGGGGACAAACCCCACACCGCACAGGAGCTGTGGACGGGCCTTGAACAACAGACCGATGAGTGGTTGGTGCCAGTGAGCCTCAAGCCCGGCCTGGTGGTGTGCGATAATGGGCGAAATCTCATAGCAGCTTTGGGACTAGCCGGTTTGACGCACATCCCTTGACTGGCGCATGTGCTGAATTTGGTTGTGCAGAGGTTCGTTAAAAATTTCCCCGATATGTCAGAGCTGCCGCACAAAGTGCGGGCCGTCTGTGCGCGCTTTCTGCGTTCTCACCTTGCTGCTGCTCGCCTGTCAGCGCTGCAGCGTAACTTCGGCCTTCCCTCTCACCGTCTAATATGTGACGTGCTCACAAGGTGGAACTCCACCTTGCACATGCTGGTCAGACTGTGCGAGCAGTGGAGTTTCAGCTGCAGCAAGCACTGGTGAGTCGCTCTGCGGAACAGCACCACTTCACCACCAATGACTGGGCCTCCATGCGAGACCTGTGTTCCTTGTTACGCTGTTTCGAGTACTCCACCAACATGGCCTGTGCCCATAACGCCGTTCTCAGCGTAACTATCCCACTTCTATGCCTCCTTGAAAAAACGCATCTGGCGATGATCAAAGAGGATGTGGCACAGGAGGAGGAGGAGGAGGAAGAGGGATCATTTCATAGGGTTTCTGGCCAGTCATTCACAAGTGGCTCCGAGGGTGGGTTCCTGCACCCACAAACACCAGGTACACAATTGTTCAGCCAGGGCACAGATCTGGAGGATGATGAGGTGGAGGATGAGGAGGAAGAGATGGAGGAGGAGGAACCGTGTTCACTGCAGGGTGGCACCCAAACCAGCTCATGGCCATCACTGGTGCGTGGCTGGGGGGATACAGACGATACACCTACCACAGAGGACAGCTTGTCATTGCCTCTGGGCAGCCTGGTACACATGAGCGATTACATGCTGCAGTGTCTCCGCAACGTTCGCTGAGTTGCCCACATTCTAACTTGTGCTGATTATTGGATCCCCATTACAAGGACAACGTACCGTCCTTAATTCAGTCACTGTAGCGTAATCGTAATATGCGCGAGTACAAGCGCATGCTGGTAGACGCACTGCTGGTGGTATTTCCACCTGACAGCGGGGCCACAGTGGAAGCACCAGAGGCAGACGCCTCACTACCCTGCCAACAGACCCCGCCGAAGAAGGTCATATTAGACCGAAACGTCCGGGAAATATGTCTCATGTGGCTATATACTAATGATGTACAAATTATTTACTCTGGATGTATACAAATGATAATCTGCAAAAAAGAATAAAAATGTGAAACAATTTTTGCACAAAAAAATATTTTTGAGTGCCGTGGATTAACTTCATACTGTTCAACCACTCTCACAGGCACCCACACTGGATCCAAGGTGTGCAGAGTACATATTTATTCAACTGCATAGGTGACAGTGACCAAAATTTAAAAAATCATCTGTTCCATTGGTGGGTGACATTAACCCATTTCTGGCGATGAAAAACCCCTGCTTTGCATAGGTGACAGCGACTTAATTTTCTAAAATTTGTCTTTAATTGGCCCTTTCATTCGATCCTTCTGCTTTAATAATTTGTCCCACATTTCAGCTTGATCACATTGCAGCCATTGACCTCCTTTGGATGTGGTCTCCCTCTCCAGCGTGGAACCCTGATTCGCCGCTAACCGTGATCAACATGGTAGGTGCAGAATAGAACATCGAAAGTTGATAGAGCAGATATCCAATTGGATCGTGGACATCACGTGGACGTGCGACATGGTGGAGCAGTATGTGTGCACACGCCTACACGTATTGACTGATGGGTCTGCCCCCTTCAACTTCTGAGTCTACAAATTGGGCACATGGTCTGAGCTTGCCCTTTAAGCCTTGGAGGTGCTGGCCTGCCATGCAGCCAGTGTATTGTCTGAATGCTTGTTTAGCACGGCTGGAGGGGGTTATAACAGGTTATACTTTATATTTCCCAATGTTTTGGGGTGTAATTTAAACAAAAATTAAAATTAAAAATAAAACCAAAAAGCAGTGTAGGCTACCTCCTCATCCTCCACCGCCGCTTCCACCTACACCGCCACATCCACCGCCTCCTCAACCTCCTAATCCATATGGACCTCGTCCTCCTAGATCAAGATTATTATTTTTTATTTTTACGTATTTTATGTTATTTGAAGTCATTTCCCTGCCATGCTCTTAACCACATTTTGCTGCCATTTGCAGCCCTCTAGACCCTTTCCATGACTTTTTTACAGCCATTTTAGTGCTCAAAAGTTCGGGTCCCCATTGTCTTCAATGGGGTTCGGGTTCAAGTTCGGGTCCCGAACTCAAACTTTTTTGTGAAGTTCGGCCGAACCCTTCGAACCCGAACATCCAGGTGTCCGCTCAACTCTAATTATCACCTTATCTTCTAGAATCGTGGTATAGGGAGTGTGGCGAAACCAACCTCGCCACAGTGTTTTGGAGGGGGCTGTTTGCCAGCCTCCTGCCCCAGGATTATGGCCCATACTAACTTTTAAGGAGAAGACAGACCTGCCGCACAGCTTAAATCTGTAGAACTGTTTTGGGCAGGAAAGCCATGCTTGCGGCCGGCCAAATGTGACTTCCATGGAATTCGGTAACCCCTGCTCGGATCTGGGTGATTTTTGGATATGTTGTTAGATCAGAGCTATCCATGGATGCATACATTATGGGGATGTGTGGGGTTTTGAGGTGTTTTCTGTGTGTTGGGAAAAATGTGTGTTTTCTGTCTGGTAGTGATTAAGTTAGCCCATTACGTTTGGTAATTGTATTTTGTGGATTACGTCTCAGACAATGCCAGTGTGTTAGTTAATTGCATCTCAGACAATGCTCATTGTATTTTGTGGATTGCGTTACTGACAGAGGGAAGGGGATTTTGTGTACAATTGCTGGGAGGGTTTGAATACTGTAAATGCATGTGATTAGCTAAAATATAAACTGTCAGTCTTTTACAAGGGCCCCAGGGGGAGTGTCCCTTGCTAGGAGACCTGCATAAAAGGCTGAAAAATAACCCATTAAAGAGTTCCTGCTTTGCCCCTTTATGAAGTCTTGGCTCATGTTTGGGGGATGGGATAACTACACTCTTGGGGATTGCTATATCATAATACTACCCTGAGTATAAGCTCTTGTAAGAGCTTGTTCCTGGTTCCTGTCTCTGGATTTAGGAGAGGTTCACCCACTGGAGCCTGGAGCCTTGTCGTAGGTCCAGGGTGGGTAGGAGACGGCGAGACTTCAACCAAGCTTCGGCGGTTCGTGGGGTCTGCAGCACTGACGGTGTCAAGTGGAGTGCTTGGAGTCCTCTGGAAGCACTAGGAGCAGCTATCAACGGAGGTACCTGATCGGGGTGCTAGGCGTTTCGTTACAACACCCCTCAATAAATATTTTGTGAAAACAGGTATATAGAACACTTGAATCAATGTTTGGTAGAAGCAGGTATATCGCACCCCTCAATCAATATTTTCTGGAAGCAGGTATATAGAAACCCTTAATCAGTATTTTGTAGAAGCAGGTATATAGCACTCCTCAATCAGTATTTTGTGGAAACAGGTATATTGAACCCCTTAATCAGATTTTGTAAAAGCAGGTATATCGCACCCCTCAATCAATATTTTGTGAAAACAGGTATATAGAACACTTGAATCAATGTTTGGTAGAAGCAGTTATATCGCACCCCTCAATCAATATTCTCTGGAAGCAGGTATATAGAACCCCTTAATCAGTATTTTGTAGAAGCAGGTATATAGCACCACTCAATCAATATTTTGTGGAAACAGGTATAAAGAACCCCTGAATAAATATTTGAAGGAAGTAGTTATATTGCACCCCTCAATCAGTATTTTGTGGATGCCGGTGTATCACAGGCCTCAATCAATATTTGGTGGAATCAGGTATATCGCACCCCTCAATCAGTATTTTGTGGAAGCTGGTGTTTTGCAGGCCTCAATCAATATTTGGTGGAAGCAGGTATATTGCACCCCTCAATCAGTATTTTGTAGAAGCAGATATATCGCACCCCTCAATCAGTATTTTGTGGAAGAAGATCTATAGAACCCATTAATCAATATTTAGTAGAAGCTAAATCGCACATTTCAATCAGTATTTTGTGCAAACAGGTATATAGAACACTTGAATCAATTTTGGGTGGAAGCAGGTATATTGCACCCCTCAATCAGTATTATTTGGAAGCTGGTGTATCGCAGGCCTCAATCAATATTTGATGGAAGCAGGTATATCGCACCCCCTAATCTGTATTTTGTGTAAACAGGTATATTTAAACGCTTAATCAGTATTTCTTTGAAACAGGTATATCGCACCCCTCAATTTGTATTTTGTGGAAGCAGATATATCGCGCCCCTCAATCACTATTTTGTGGAAACAGGTATATAGAACCCATTAATCAGTATTTTGTAAAAGCCGGTATATTGCACCCCTCAATCAGTATTTTGTGGATGCCGGTGTATCACAGGCCTCAATTAATATTTGGTGGAAGCAGGTATATCGCACCCCTCAATCAGTATTTTGTGGAAGCTGGTGTTTTGCAGGCCTCAATCAATATTTGGTGGAAGCAGGTATATTGCACCCCTCAATCAGTATTTTGTAGAAGCAGATATATCGCACCCCTCAATCAGTATTTTGTGGAAGAAGATCTATAGAACCCATTAATCAATATTTAGTAGAAGGTAAATCGCACATTTCAATCAGTATTTTGTGCAAACAGGTATATACAGTAGGTGTTTGTGAGATTGTGCTTTTAGCACGACAGCGTCGCGCTGATACTCGGCAACATGGTGCCGAGATCTCGCACTCACTGGAATAGTGACAGCACATCCCAGCAAGCGCGTCATAGAAGCGACGGGAGATCCGACTTGGATTCCCGCCAATTCTACACGTGTGCGGCGTTTGTTATGAATCCTGAGGGGGAAGTCCCCGCCGGATTTTAAATAAAAATCCGGCCTGGGTCCCCCCCTCAGGAGCATACCGGGCCCTTAGGTCTGTTATGGGTTGTAAGGAGAGCCCCCCCTACGCCGAAAAAAATGGCGTAGGGGGTCCCCCTACAATCCATACCAGACCCGTATCCAAAGCACGCTACCCGGCCAGCCAGGAAGGGAGTGGGGACGAGCGAGCGCCCCCCCCCCTCCTGAGCCGTACCAGGCTGCATGCCCTCAACATGGGGGGGTTGGGTGCTCTGGGGCAGGGGGCACACTGCGGCCCCCCCACCTCAGAGCACCCTGTCCCCATGTTGATGAGGACAGGGCCCCTTCCCGACAACCCTGGCCGTTGGTTGTCGGGGTATGCGGGCGGGAGGCTTATCGGAATCTGGGAGCCCCCTTTAATAAGGGGGCCCCCAGATACCGGCCCCCCACCCTAAGTGAATGAGTATGGGGTACATCGTACCCCTACCCATTCACCTGCAAGAAAAGTGGTAAAAACACAAATAAACCACACAGTGTATTAAAATATTTTATTTTTCTGCTCCGGAGGCCGCCCCCTGTCTTCTTTATTAGCTCTTTTACCAGGGGGGGCTCTTCTTCTTCCGCTATCCCGACGGGTCTTCTCCGCTATCCGGGGGGTCTTCTCAACTCTCCGGGGTTCTCCTTCTGTCTTCTCCGCTATCCGGGGGGGTCTTCTCAACTCTCCGGGGTTCTCCTTCTGTCTTCTCCGCTATCCGGGGGGGTCTTCTCAACTCTCCGGGGTTCTCCTTCTGTCTTCTCCTTCTGTCTTGTTGACTCGGCGCACCCCGGTTCTTCGTCTCGCGAGACGTCTCGCGAGACGAAGAACCGGGGTGCGCCGAGTCTCGCGAGACGAAGAACCGGGGTGCGCCGAGTCAACAATACAGAAGGAGAAGACAGAAGGAGAACCCCGGAGAGTTGAGAAGACCCCCCCGGATAGCGGAGAAGACAGAAGGAGAACCCCGGAGAGTTGAGAAGACCCCCCCGGATAGCGGAGAAGACAGAAGGAGAACCCCGGAGAGTTGAGAAGACCCCCCGGATAGCGGAGAAGACCCGTCGGGATAGCGGAAGAAGAAGAGCCCCCCCTGGTAAAAGAGCTAATAAAGAAGACAGGGGGCGGCCTCCGGAGCAGAAAAATAAAATATTTTAATACACTGTGTGGTTTATTTGTGTTTTTACCACTTTTCTTGCAGGTGAATGGGTAGGGGTACGATGTACCCCATACTCATTCACTTAGGGTGGGGGGCCGGTATCTGGGGGCCCCCTTATTAAAGGGGGCTCCCAGATTCCGATAAGCCTCCAGCCCGCATACCCCGACAACCAACGGCCAGGGTTGTCGGGAAGGGGCCCTGTCCTCATCAACATGGGGACAGGGTGCTCTGAGGTGGGGGGGCCGCAGTGTGCCCCCTGCCCCAGAGCACCCAACCCCCCCATGTTGAGGGCATGCAGCCTGGTACGGCTCAGGAGGGGGGGGGGGGCGCTCGCTCGTCCCCACTCCCTTCCTGGCTGGCCGGGTAGCGTGCTTTGGATACGGGTCTGGTATGGATTGTAGGGGGACCCCCTACGCCATTTTTTTCGGCGTAGGGGGGGCTCTCCTTACAACCCATAACAGACCTAAGGGCCCGGTATGCTCCTGAGGGGGGGACCCAGGCCGGATTTTTATTTAAAATCCGGCGGGGACTTCCCCCTCAGGATTCATAACAAACGCCGCACACGTGTAGAATTGGCGGGAATCCAAGTCGGATCTCCCGTCGCTTCTATGACGGCTCTGTCTCCATCGCGGCAAGCCAGCTCGGCGCTGGCTCCCGCGATGGGGCTCGTAGGTGCTCAATCTCGCCGAGAAAGAGAGCGAGATTGACACAAAATCGGGTTCACCTACTGTAGAACACTTGAATCAATTTTGGGTGGAAGCAGGTATATTGCACCCCTCAATCAGTATTATTTGGAAGCTGGTGTATCGCAGGCCTCAATCAATATTTGTTGGAAGCAGGTATATCGCACTCCCTAATCTGTATTTTGTGTAAACAGGTATATTTAAACACTTAATCAGTATTTCTTTGAAACAGGTATATCGCACCCCTCAATTTGTATTTTGTGGAAGCAGATATATCGCACCCTTCAATCACTATTTTATGGAAGCAGGTATATAGAACCCCTTAATCAGTATTTTGCAAAAGCCGGTATATTGCACCCCTCAATCAGTATTTTGTGGTAACAGGTATATAGAACACCTAAATCAATGTTTGGTGGAAGCAGGTATATCGCACCCCTCAATCAGTATTTTGTGGAAGCAGGTGTATCACAGGCCTCAATCAGTATTTGGTAGAAGCAGGTATATCACACCCCTCAATCAATATTTTGTAAAAGCAGGTATATAGAACACCTTAATTAGTATTTTGTAGTAGCAGGTATATCGAAACCCTCAATCAGTATTTTGTGCAAACAGGTATATAGAGCACCTGAATTAATTTTGGGTGGAAGCAGATATATTGCACACCTCAATCAGTATTTTGTGGAAGCTGGTGTATCGCAGGCCTCAATCAATATTTATAAATTGTTGGAGGGCACTCAATTACCTGAAAACATTCAGTATAGGGTATCAATAAACCTATTTATTGCACATAAAATATTCACATAAAAACATACACAAATATGTAAAACCATGCACACATAATATATAAAAAATGCACCTGTTTGACCCTATTACAATGTCATAAAAGAATAAAAATGCAAAGCAATGCAATGTCGCTAATCCAAATAGTGGACTCGATCCCGATGTGAGTAGTCCGAGTCTAGCTGCAGTGTTAATGAACGATCTTATTTAGCTGATTCTGTAACCGCATTCAATCACCATGTGTGGCATATATATAATGTAGATATGACCAATTTCAATCGCCAAGTGTGGCGTATGCATATGATGGAAATCGCATAAGTGGATGCATCTATATAGCCCCATGGGGCGAAGTATGTTACCCCTCTTGTGTCACCGTAGGAAAAACCTTAATCAGCCACTCAGACTCACATTGTGATTCAGCAGGATGGCCGTAGAAAACGCACTGGCGGTGCAGAAAACGCACAGATAACGCTAGTGCGCTTTTTGGATTGAAAATTTTTTTTGGGGAAGTCTTGATGCAATAAATATGAAGCAGGGTCACAGTTTGATGCCATTTTAGGTCGAATGACCTAAGAAGTGGTTTTATTGCATTGTTATCTACATGTTGGACCTAATGAATATCGCATGTTGGACCTAATGAATATCGCATGTGCGGTTACATATGTATATATATAGAAAATTAGCACGTAGCCAAATGAAGTGATCCATATCGGGATCTCAATGTGGCTGAGGTACCAGAATGCCTCGCTGCAATAAAGGAAGGGTATATAAGGGAAAGTGAGTATAGTAGCTGTCATTACCGCTGAGGAAGGGGCTTGATCACCGAAACGCGTCCGGTTCATGACAGCAAAAGTTTTTTCAATGGAATCCTGAGGTGCCGACATTGAGGTGCCGACAAGCATAAAGTCTGGACTCTAGGACCGAACTCACTCGCCAGTCTTCTAAAGAGCCGTGTGAATCACGTGGGACGCAGCCAGGTCACGTGGGACGCCGCGTTCGAGACCTTCAGTCCACACGGGACGCCGATGTGAGTCTGAATGGCTGATTAAGGATTTTCCTATGGTGACACAAGAGGGGTAACGTACTTCGCCCCATGGGGCTATATTGATGCATCCACTTATGCGATTTCCATCATATGCATACGCCACACTTGGTGATTGAAATTGGTCATATCTACGTTAAATATATGCCACACATGGCGATTGAATGCGGTCACAGAATCAGCTAAATAAGATTGCGCATTAACACTGCAGCTAGACTCGGACTACCCACATCGGGATCGAGTCCACTATTTGGATTAGCGGACATTTGTGCATTTTTATTCTTTTATGACATTGTAATAGGGTCCAACAGGTGCATTTTTTATATATTATGTGTGTATGGTTTTACATATTTGTGTATGTTTTTATGTAAATATTTTATGTGCAATAAATAGGTTTATTGATACCCTATACTGGATGTTTTCAGGTAATTGAGTGCCCTCCAACAATTTATTTACCTTGCATTTTCTTAATAGGATTTAGGTGAATCCGTGGAGTGAGCACCGGGTCCTTGGGGAGAAGGTGGGTGAGCCGCTGAATACTAGTATACTCAATCAATATTTGTTGGAAGCACCCCTCAATCAGTATTTTGTGTAGACAGGTATATTTAAACCCTTAATCAATATTTATTTGAAACAGGTATATCGCACCCCTCAATTAGTATTTTGTGGAAGCAGGTATATCGCACCCCTCAATCAGTATTTTCTGGAAGCCGGTATATAGAACCCCTTAATCAGTATTTTGTAGAAGCTGGTATATAGCAATAGAACCCCTGAATCAATATTTGATGGAAGCAGATATATCGCACCCCTCAATCAGTATTTTGTGGATGCTGGTGTGTCATAGGCCTCAATTAATATTTGGTGGAAGCAGATATATCGCACCCCTCAATCAGTATTTTGTGGAAGCTGGTGTATTGCAGGCCTCAGTCAATATTTGGTGGAAGCAGAGATATCGCACCCCTCAATCAGTATTTTGTAGAAGCAGATATATTGCACCCCTCAATCAGTATTTTGTGGAAGCAGGTCTATAGAAAACATTAATCAATATTTAGTAGAAGAAGGTAAATTGCACCCCTCAATCAGTATTTTGTGGAAGCAGGTCTATAGAAAACATTAATCAATATTTAGTAGAAGAAGGTAAATTGCACCCCTCAATCAGTATTTTGTGCAAACAGGTATATAGAACACCTGAATCAATTTTTGGTGGAAGCAGGTATATCGCACCCCTCAATCTTTATTTTGTGGAAGCAGGTATATCAAACATTTTAATCAGTATTTTGTGGAAACAGGCATATCGCACTCCTCAATCATGATTTTGTGGAAGCAGGTATATAGAACACCTTAATCAGTATTTTGTAGAAGCAGGTATATCGCACCCCTCAATTAGTATATTGTGAAAACAGTTATATAGAACCACGGAATCAATATTTGGTGTAAGCAGAAATATCACATCCCTCAATCAATATTTTGTGGAAGCTGGTGTATCGCAGGACCCAATCAATATTTGGTGGAAGCAGGTATATCGCACCCCCAATCTGTATTTTGTGGAAGCAGGTATTTATTGCACCCCTTAATCACTATTTTGTGGAAGCGGTTATATAGAACCCCTTAATCAGTATTTTGTAAAAGCAGGTATAATGCAACCCTCAATCAGTATTTTGTGGAAACAGGTATATAGATCACCTGAATCAATATTTAATGGAAGCAGGTATATCGCACCCATCAATCAGTATTTTGTGGAAGCACGTGTATCACTGGCCTTAATCAATATTTGCTAGAATCAGGTATATAGCATCCCTCAATCAGTATTTTCTGGAAGGTATATAGAACCCCTTAATCAGTATTTTGTAGAAACAGGTATATAGCACCCCTCAATAAATATTTTGTGGAAACAAGTATATAGAACCCCTGAATCAATATTTGGTGAAATCAGGTATATCACACCCCTCAATCAGTATTTTGTGGAAGCGGGTGTATAGCAGGCCTCAATTAATATTTGGTAGTAGCAGGTATATCGCAACCCTCAATTAGATTTTGTGGAAGCCGTTATATAGAACCACTTAATCAGTATTTTGTAGTATTTTGTAGAAGCAGGAATATAGCACCCTTCAATCAGTATTTTGTGAAAACAGGTATATAGAACCCCTGAATCAATATTTGGTGGAAGCTGTTATATCGCACCACTCAATCAGTATTTTGTGAAAGTCGGTGTATCGCAGGCCTCAATCAATATTTGGTTCAGGCAGGTATATCACACCCCTCAATCAGTAATTTGTGAAAGCGGGTATATAGAACCACTTAATCAATATTTAGTAGAAGCAGGTATATCGTACCCCTCAATTAGTATTTTGTGGAACCAGGTATATCAAACCCCTTAATCAGTATTTTGTGAAAGCAGGTATATAGAACCTCTTAATCAGTATTTTGTAGAAACAAGTATATTGTAACCCTCAATCTGTATTTTGTGGAAACAGGTATATTGAACGCATAAATCAATATTTGGTGTAAGTAGGAATACTTCACCCCTCAATCAGAATGTTGTGGAAGCCGGTGTATTGCAGTCCTCAATCAATCAATTTGGTGGAAGCAGGTATAACGCACTCCTCAATCTGTATTTTGTGGAAGCAGGCATATTTAACCCCTTAATTAGTATATTTTTTGAAGCAGGTATATTTTACCCCTCAAAAAGTATTTTGTGGAAGCAGGTATATTGCACCCTTAAATCACTATTTTGAGGAAGCAGGTATATAGAACATTTGAATCAATAATTGGTTGAAGCAGGTATATTGCACCCCTCAATCTATATTTTGTGGAAGCATATGTATCAAACTCCCTAATCGGTATTTTGTGGTAGCAGGCATATCACCCCCCTCAATCAGTATTTTGTGGAAGCAGGTATATAGAACTTCTTAATCAGTATTTTGTAGAATCAGGTATATCGAACCCCTCAATCAGTAATTTGTGGAAGCCGATGTATCGCAGGCCTCAATCAATATTTGGTGGAATCAGGTATATCGCACACTTCAATCAGTATTTTGTGGAATCAGATATATCGTACCCGTCAATCAGTATTTTGTAGAAGCAGGTATATAGATCACCTTTATCAATATTTATTAGAAGCAGGTATATCGCACCCCTCAATCAGTATTTTGTGGATACAGGTATTTAGAACACCTGATTCAATATTTGATGGAAGAAGGTATATCGCACCCCTCAATCAGTATTTTGTGGAAGCCGGTGTATCGCAGGCCTCAATCAATATTTGTTGGATACAGGAAAATCACACCCCTCAATCAGTATTTTGTGGAAGCAGATATATCACACCCCTCAATCAGTATTTTGTGGAAGCTGGTATATAGAACGCCTAAATCAATATTTGGTGGAAGCAGGTATAAATCGCACCCCTCAATCTGTATTTTGTGGGAGCTGGTGTATCGCAGGCCTCAATAAATATTTGGTGAAAGCAGATATATCGCACCCCCTAATCTGTATATTGTAGAAGCAGTTTTTTTTAAACCCTTAATCTGTATTTATTTGAAGCAGGTATATCGCACCCCTCAATCAGTATTTTGTGGAAGCAGGTATATTGCACCCCTCAATCAGAATTTTGTTGAAACAGTTATATAGAACACCTAAATCAATATTTGGTGGAAGCAGGTATATTGCACCCCTCAATCAGTATTTTGTGGAAGCAGGTGTATCACAGGCCTCAATCAATATTTGGTAGAAGCAGGTATATCGCACCCCTCAATCAGTATTTTGTGGACGCAAGTACAAACCGGATTCCAAAAAAGTTGGGACACTATACAAATCGTGAATAAAAACTGAATGCAATGATGTGGAGGTGCCAACTTCTAATATTTTATTCAGAATAGAACATAAATCATGGAACAAAAGTTTAAACTGAGAAAATGTACCATTTTAAGGGAAAAATATGTTGAATCAGAATTTCATGGTGTCAACAAATCCCCAAAAAGTTGGGACAAGGCCATTTTCACCACTGTGTGGCATCTCCTCTTCTTCTTACAACACGCAACAGACGTCTGGGGACCGAGGAGACCAGTTTCTCAAGTTTAGAAATAGGAATGCTCTCCCATTCTTGTCTAATACAGGCCTCTAACTGTTCAATCGTCTTGGGCCTTCTTTGTTGCACCTTCCTCTTTATGATGCGCCAAATGTTCTCTATAGGTGAAAGATCTGGACTGCAGACTGGCCATTTCAGTACCCGGATCCTTCTCCTACGCAGCCATGATGTTGTGATTGATGCAGAATGTGGTCTGGCATTATCTTGTTGAAAAATGCAGGGTCTTCCCTGAAAGAGATGATGTCTGGATGGGAGCATATGTTGTTCTAGAACCTGAATATATTTTTCTGCATTGATGGTGCCTTTCCAGACATGCAAGCTGCCCATGCCACACGCACTCATGCAACCCCATACCATCAGAGATGCAGGCTTCTGAACTGAGCGTTGATAACAACTTGGGTTGTCCTTGTCCTCTTTGGTCCGGATGACATGGCGTCCCAGATTTCCAAAAAGAACTTCAAATCATGACTCGTCTGACCACAGAACAGTCTTCCATTTTGCCACACTCCATTTTAAATGATCCCTGGCCCAGTGAAAATGCCTGAGCTTGTGGATCTTGCTTAGAAATGGCTTCTTCTTTGCACTGTAGAGTTTCAGCTGGCAACGGTGGATGGATTGTTTTCACTGACAATGGTTTCTGGAAGTATTCCTGAGCCCATTCTGTGATTTCCTTTACAGTGGCATTCCTGTTTGTGGTGCAGTGTCGTTTAAGGGCCCGGAGATCACGGGCATCCAGTATGGTTTTACGGCCTTGCCCCTTACGCACAGAGATTGTTCCAGATTCTCTGAATCTTCGGATGATGTTATGCACAGTTGATGATGATAGATGCAAAGTCTTTGCAATTTTTCGCTGGGTAACACCTTTCTGATATTGCTCCACTATCTTTCTGCGCAACATTGTGGGAATTGGTGATCCTCTACCCATCTTGGCTTCTGAGAGACACTGCCACTCTGAGAAGCTCTTTTTATACCCAATCATGTTGCCAATTGACCTAATTAGTGTTAATTGGTCTTCCAGCTCTTCGTTATGCTCAAATTTCCTTTTTCCAGCCTCTTATTGCTACTTGTCCCAAATTTTTTGGGATTTGTTGACACCGTGAAAATTGGAATCAATGTCTTTTTTCTTTAAAATTATACATTTACTCGGATTAACCGTTTGATCTGTCATCTACATTCTATTACAAATAAAATATTGACATTTGCTATCTCCACATCATTGCATTCAGTTTTTATTCACAATTTGTTTAGTGTCCCAACTTTTTTGGAATCCGGTTTGTATATAGAAACCCCTTAATCAGTATTTTGTAAAAGCAGGTATATAGAACCCCTCAATAAGTATTTTGTGGAAACAGGTATATAGAACCCCTGAATCAATATTTGGTGGAAGCAGGTATATCACACCACTCAATCAGTATTTTGTGAAAGCTGGTGTATTGGAGGCCTCATTCAATATTTGGTGGAGGCAGGTGTATCGCAACCCTCAATCAGTATTTTGTAGAAGCAGATATATCGCACCCCTCAATCAGTATTTTGTGGAAGCAGGTATATAGAACCCCTTAATCAATATTTAGTGACGAGCCTGTGAGATCCAACCCCCTGGATCTCACAGGCCGGAAGCTGTATGAGTAATAAAACACAGTATTACTCATACAGCCAATGCATTCCAATACAGAATTGTATTGGATTAGACCCCCAAAAGATGAAGTCCCAATGTAGGACAAAAAATAAATTGAAAAAAAAAGTTGAAAAAATAAAGTCCCCCCCCAAAAAAATTATAAGTTTCAAGTAAAAATAAACAAAAATGTAATGTTCCCCAAATAAAGTAAAAAAAGATTGGTTGGGGGAAAAAAAAGTTGACATATTAGGTATTGCTGCGTTCGTATCGACCAGATCCATATCACATGACCTAACCCCTCATATGAACAACGTAAAAAAAAAAAAATGCTAAATAAAATTTTTTTTGTCACCTTACACCACAAAAAGCAAAACAGCAAGCGATCAAAAAGGCGTATGCCCACCAAAATAGTACCAATCTAACCGTCACCTCATCCTGCATCCGTATCGACCGGCTCTATAAAAATATCACATGACCTAACCCCCTCAGATGAACACCGTAAAAAATAAAAACTGTGCTAAATAAAAAAAAAATTTGTCACCTTACATCACAAAAAGTGTAATAGCAAGCGATCAAAAAGTCATACGCACCCCAAAATAATACCAATCTAACCATCACCTTATCCCGCAAAAAATTTGCCCCTACCTGAGACAATACCCCCAAAAAATAAAAAAACTATGGCTCAGAATATGGAGACACTAAAACTTTTTTTGTTTCAAAAATGATATTATTGTGTAAAACTTACATTAATAAAAAAATATATACATATTAGATATTGCCGCGTCCGTATCGACCGGCTCTATAAAAATATCACATAACCTAACCCTTCAGATGAACACCGTAAAAAAGAAAAAAATTAAAACTGTGCTAAATAAACCATTTTTTGTCACCTTAATTAACAAAAAGTGTAATAGCATGCGATCAAAAAGTCATATGCACTTCAAAATAGTGCCAATCAAACCGTCATCTCATCCCACAACAAATTAGACCCTAGCTAAGATAATCGCCCAAAAACTGAAAAAAACTATGGCTCTCAGACTATGAAAACACTAAAAAATGTTTTTATTTGTTTCAAAAATAAAATCATTGTGTAAACCTTACATAAATAAAAAAAGTATACATATTAGGTATCGCCGCGTCCGTGACAACCTGTTCTATAAAATGACCACATGATCTAACCTGTCAGATGAATGTTGTAAATAACAAAAAATAAAAACGGTGCCAAAACAGCTATTTCTTGTTACCTTGCCTCATAAAAAGTGAAATATAGAGCAACCAAAAATCATATGTACCCTAAAATAGTACCAAATAAAACTGCCACCCTATCTCGTAGTTTCTAAAATGGGGTCACTTTTTTGGAGTTTCTACTCTAGGGGTGCATCAGGGGGGCTTCAAATGGGACATGGTGTCAAAAAACCAGTCAAGCAAAATCTGCCTTCCAAAAACCGTATGGCTTTCCTTTCCTTCTGCGCCCTGCCGTGTGCCCGTACAGCGGTTTACGACCACATATGGGGTGTTTCTGTAAACGACAGAATCAGAGCTATAAATATAGATTTTCATTTGGCTGTTAACCCTTGCTTTGTAACTGGAAAAAAATTATTAAAATGGAAAATCTGCCAAAAAAGTGAAATTTTGAAATTGTATCTCTATTTTCCATAAATTCTTGTGGTACACCTAAAAGGTTAACAAAGTTTGTAAAATCAGTTTTGAATACCTTGAGGGGTGTAGTTTCTAGAATAGGGTCATTTTTGGGTGGTTTCTATTATGTAAGCCTCACAAAGTAACTTCAGACCTGAACTGGTCCTGAAAAGTGGGTTTTTGAAAATTTCAGAAACATTTTAAGATTTGCTTCTAAACTTCTAAGCCTTGTAACATCCCCAAAAAATAAAATGTCATTCCCAAAATGATCCAAACATGAAGTAGACATATGGAGAATGTAAAGTAATAAAAAAAAATTGCAGGTATTACTATGTATTATAGAAGTAGAGAAATTGAAACTTGGAAATTTGCAATTCTTTACCAATTTTTGGTAAATTTGGTATTTTCTTACTTCATTTTACCAGTGTCATGAAGTACAATATGTGATGAAAAAACAATCTCAGAATAGCCTGGATAAGTCAAAGTGTTTTAAAGTTATCACCACTTAAAGTGACACTGGTTAGATTGGCAAAAAATGGCCTGGTCCTTAAGGTGAAATAAGGCTGTGTCCTAAAGGGGTTAATCAGTATTTTGTGGAAGCAGGCATATCGCACCTCTTATTAAGTATTTTGTGGAAGCAGGTATATAAAACCCATTAATCAGAATTTAGTAGGAGCAGGTATATCGCAACCCTTAATCAGTAATTTGTTGAGACAGGTATACAGAACCCCAAAATCAATATTTGGTGGAAGCAGGTATATCGCACCCCTCAATCTGTATTTTTTTGGAAGCAGGTATATCAAACCCCTTAATCAGTTTTTTGTGGAAGCAGGCATATCGCACCCCTCAATCTGGACTTTGTGTAAGCAGGTATATAGAACACCTTAATCAATATTTTGTAGAAGCAGGTATATCGCACTTCTCAATCGGTATTTTGTGTAAGCCGATGTATCGCAGGCCTCAATCAATATTTGTTGGAGACAGGTATATCGCACCCCTCAATCAGTATTTTGTGCACGCAGGTATATAGAACCCCTTAATCAATATTTTGTAGAAGTAGGTATATAGCACCCCTCAATAAGTATTTTGTGGAAACAGGTATATAAATCCCCTGAATCAATATTTGGTGGAAGCAGGTATATAACACCCCTCAATCAGTATTTTGCGGAAGCCGGTTTTTCGCACCACTCAATCAATATTTGGTGGAGGCAGGTATATCGCACCCCTCAAATAGTATTTTATGGAAGCAGATATATCGCAACCCTCAGTATTTTGTGGAAGCTGGTATATAGAACCCATTAATCAATATTTAGTAGAAGCAGGTATATTCCACCCCTCAATCAGTGTTTTGTGGAAACAGGTATATAGAACACCTGAATGTATATTTGGTGGAAGCAGGTATATCGCACCCCTCAAACAGTATTTTTTGGAAGCAGGTATATCAAACCCCTTAATCAGTATTTTGTGGAAGCAGGTATATAGAACCCCTTAATCAGTATTTTGTAGAAGCAGGTATATCGCACCCCTCAATCAGTATTTTGTGGAAACAGGTATATAGAACCCCATAATCAATATTTGGTGTAAGCAGGAATATTGCACCCCTCAATCAGTATTTTGTGGAAGCCGGTGTATCGCAGTCCTCAATCAATATTTGGTGGAAACAGGTATAACGCACCCCTCAATCTGTATTTTGTGGAGGCAGGTATATTTAACCCCTTAATCAGTATATTTTTTGAAGCAGGTATATCGCACCCCTCAATCAGTATATTTTGGAGACAGGTATATCGCACCCCTCAATCAGTATTTTGTGGAGACAGGTATATAGAACCCCTGAATCAATATTTGGTGGAATCAGGTATATCTTACCCTGCAATAAGTTTTTTTCGGGCAATAGGTTAATCACACCCTTTGCAAATAGTTGTTCCAATAACACTTGTCCCTCTATATACTTGCGGTATCGCAGCAGAACCTCACATAACTGCTGTACAATACAAATGCACTATAATATACTTTCTAAGTTAGAAAGTATATAGAGATGTCGCGAACATAAAATTTTCCGTTTGTGAACGGCGAACGCGAATTTTCGCAAATGTTCGCGAACTGGTGAACCGGGCGAACCGCCATAGACTTCAATAGGCAGGCGAATTTTAAAACCCACAGGGACTCTTTCTGGCCACAATAGTGATGGAAAAGTTGTTTCAAGGGGACTAACACCTGGACTGTGGCATGCCGTAGGGGGATCCATGGCAAAACTCTGATGGAAAATTACGTAGTTGACGCAGAGTCGGGTTTTAATCCATAAAGGGCATAAATCACCTAACATTCCTAAATTGTTTGGAATAACGTGCTTTAAAACATCAGTTATGATGTTGTATCGATCAGGTAGTGTAACGGTTACGCCCGCTTCACAGTGACAGACCAAACTCCCCGTTTAACGCACCGCAAACAGTCCATTTGCACAACCGCAAACTCCCCATTTGCACAAGGTTGGATACCAAGCTAGCCATGTCCCGTTCCTTGTCCTCACTGATGTCATTGAAGGTCTCTTCCTCCACCCAGCCACGTACAACACTAAGGGTCCCCGAAAGGTGACAACAAGCCCCCTGGGACGCCTGCTGTGGTTGGTCTTCCACCTCCTCAAAGCCACCTTCCTCCTCTGACTCCTCTTCTTCAGACTCCTCTCTCTGCATTGCCTCTCTATGCGTTATTTTAAGGTGTGTTAAATAGTACTATTCCTATCAGTTTAATCCCTGTTACGTCCCCTATCAGGGGACGTGTATATGGCATTGATTTTAGGAACGGGGAGATGGAAAAAGATGCTTGGTCGGTCCTCCTACTTTAAATTTGCGGCACTGCATGTGCAATCTAATGTGCCGCCAGATAGTTGTGGTGTGTTATGTTATTCTATTCTTATCAGTTTAATCCCTGTTACGTCCCCTATAAGGGGACGTGTATATGGCATTGATTTTAGGAACGGGGAGATAGAAAAAGATGCTTAGTCGGTCCTCCTACTTCAAATTTGGGGCACTGAGCATGCAATCTAATTTGCCGCCAGATAGTTTTGGTGTGTTATGTTGTTCTATTCTTATCAGTTTAATCCCTGTTATGTCCCCTATCAGGGGACGTGTATATGGCATTGATTTTAGGAACGGGGAGATGGAAAAAGATGCTTGGTCGGTCCTCCTACTTCAAATTTGGGGCACTGCGCGTGCAATCTAATGTGCCACCAGATATGAGTGGTGTGTTAAGTAGTACTATTCTTATCAGTTTAATCCTTGTTACGTCCCCTATCAGGGGACGTGTATGGAATAGATTTTAGATAACCGCAAAGAGTTGTCAATAGTTGACACACTCATGACATAAATTTTATACCTCTATGCGTCAATCTTGGTGTAGTTATGACTGTGCTCGTGCGCACGTTTGGGAGATTGCAGGCGATGGGGGTTTTACAAAGCCTATGGTCGTGCTGAGGTAGTTCAGTGACAGTTAAGTGACCCAGAAAACAATGATTCTGCAGTGTGGGCCCATTGTTGGCCAAGTAGGCTTTAATGATCACCTTAGATGATCACAAAGAAAATTAATGTTTTTTCTATGCAAAATTATCCAGCCGATCGCTTTTGGTCTGTTCACAATGAAGTAACGACCTTATCATCTGGGGTGTGCCAACATTGCCATTGCCAACACACTCATATTGGTGGTCTCTTCATTGTGATACGCAAGCCCCTTCAGCACGACAAGGTAATGATCACGAAGGGGAATTGACACATGTATGTGCCTTTTTTGTTGTTTGGTTTTTGAAGCCACAGTGCAGCACCAGAGGCCAGAAAAATTAGGCATGTACACATGCCTGAAAAATTAGGTATTGCTGCAGCCGCTGCTGTAGCAGCGGCCAGAAAAATTTATGTTTGTTTCCCAGGCAGAAAGTGCCCTAAAACATTGCTGCTTGAACCCTATTTGGTGGCGGATAAGTCACGCAAGTCATCCGGCATTCAGAGATAAAATACAGCAGCGTGTGGACCATTTTTAGCCCAAGGCAGCTCATCTCATCAGGCCTTTTTTAGTCGAATGTATCGCCCACTGTCAGTCCCTTCGGGATCCATCACTCATTCATCTTAATAAAGGTGAGGTAATCTAGACTTTTTTGACCTAGGCGACTTCTCTTCTCCATGCACGGCACATGTGTCAACTTGCCCAAATTCAATGCCGCCAAAAAATTGCTTCCGTTGTCACACACCACTTTGCCGATCTCCAGTTGGTGCGGAATCAGCCACTGATCCAACTGTGCGTTCAGGGCGGACAGGAGTACTTGTCCAGTGTGACTCTCTGCTTTCAGGCAAGTCAACCCCAAGACGGCGTGACACTGTAGGTGTTGGACTTCCCACGACTCAGTTTCTTTTGGCACAGGTTGCAAATGGCATCGCTGTTGTCAGAGGCAGACACACAAAAAAAATGCCACACTGTTGAGCTCTGCAATGACGGCATTCTGGTGGTGGCAACAGCATGTGTTGATTGGCGGGCTGTCTGGCTGATCCCGGGTGCCGATGCATGCTGTCTGACTGTGCCACTAGCTCCTTGCGACGACCTCCCCCTGCTTCCAACTCGTCTCCTCCTCCTCTCTGTCTCCCCATCTGAACTTTCCCCCTGTTCTTCTTCTCTTCGAGCGGGCACCCACGTGACATCCACGGACACATCGTCATCATCAACCGCTTCACTTGTATCTGACAACTCAGCAAAGGAAGCAGCAGCGGGTACAACATAATCATAATCACACAGTACGTCCATGTGTGTAATGCTGCCTGACTGAGACATATCCCTGTTATCTACATCCTCTGGCAATAATGGTTGCACATCACTCATTTCTTCCAACTGATGTGTAAATAACTCCTCTGACAGATCAAGAGAAGCGGCTGTGGTGCTAGTGTTGGTGGTGGCGGCAGGCGGGCGAGTGGTAACTTGAGAGGTGCCCGAAGCTAAGCTGGAGGAGGATGGTGCGTCAAGGTTCCGAGCGGAAGCTGTAGAAGATTGGGTGTCCTGTGTTAGCCAGTCAACTATGTCCTCAGAACTTTTCGAGTTCAGGGTACGTGGCCTCTGAACACTGGGCATTATTCTAGGGCCAAAGGGAATCACAGCACCACGACCACGACGGCCCCTGCGGGGTGGCCTGCCTCTGCCTGTCATTTTTTTTTAGATTAGTTAAGTTGTACTATGCGTGCAAGCTACTGTGACACCAAATATGAGTGACACTGTGCACTGGCAGAAGTTGGCAGAGTAGACGCTGTAGGCCTGACACAAACGCTTGAAGACAACTAACTGCTATTCAATCGATTACAGTCAAAATTGTATTTTTTTTTTTTTATGTGCACTACTGTTACACCAGATATGAGTTGCACTGGTGTGACACTGTGCCCTTGCAGGCCCTGAAATGCACACTTGTGAAGGAAAATGACTGCTATTATTTCAGTCCAAAAAGTGTTGTTTTTTTAAATGTGCACCACTGTTACACCAGATATGAGTTGCACTGGTGTGACACTGTGCCCTGGCAGGCCCTGAAACGCACACTTGTGAAGGAAAATGACTGCTATTATTTCAGTCCAAAAAGTTTTTTTTTTTTTTATGTGCACCACTGTTACACCAGATATGAGTTGCACTGGTGTGACACTGTGCCCTTGCAGGCCCTGAAACGCACACTTGTGAAGGAAAATGACTGCTATTATTTCAGTCCAAAAAGTTTTTTTTTTTTTAAATGTGCACCACTGTTACACCAGATATGAGTTGCACAGGTGTGACACTGTGCCCTTGCAGGCCCTGAAACGCACACTTGTGAAGGAAAATGACTGCTATTATTTCGTCCAAAAAGTCTTTTTTTTTTTTATGTGCACCACTGTTACACCAGATATGAGTTGCACTGGTGTGACACTCTTGCCCTTGCAGGCCCTGAAATGCTCACTTGTGAAGGAAAATGACTGCTATTATTTCAGTCCAAAAAGTGTTTTTTTTTTTTATGTGCACCAATGTTACACCAGATATGAGTTGCACTGGTGTGACACTGTGCCCTTGCAGGCCCTGAAACGCACACTTGTGAAGGAAAATGACTGCTATTATTTCAGTCCAAAAAGTCATTTTATTTGTTTTTATGTGCACCACTGTTACACCAGATATGAGTTGCACTGGTGTGACACTGTGCCCTGGCAGGCCCTGAAACGCACACTTGTGAAGGAAAATGACTGATATTATTTCACAGTCAAAATTATTACTATTTTTTTTAAATGCAAGCTATTGTGACACCAGATATGAGTGGTGGCACTGGGCAAGTGGGCACAGTATATGCTGTGAGCCTGACACACACGCTGGCAGCCGCAAGCAGGCAACTGCAATTAGATTACACAGGGAAAAAAAAATAGACTGATGTTCTAGGCCTAAAAAGGGCTTTTTGGGGTGCTGTCCTTACAGCAGAGATCAGATGAGTCCTTCAGGACTGTAGTGGACACTGAATACACTAGCCTAGCTATCGATTTCCCTATTAAATCAGCAGCAGCTACACTGTCCCTCCTCTCACTAAGAATGCAGCTTCCGAATGAATCTAAAATGGATGCTGTCCAGGAGGTGGGAGGGTCTGGGAGGGAGGGTCTGCTGCTGATTGGCTGGAATGTGTCTGCTGACTGTGAGGTACAGGGTCAAAGTTTACTCAATGATGACGAATAGGGGGCGGACCGAACATTGCATATGTTCGCCCGCCACGGCGAACGCGAACAAGCTATGTTCGCCGGGAACTATTCGCTGGTGAACTATTCGGGACATCTCTAAAAGTATATTATAGGTATATCACACCCCTCAATCAGTTTTTTGGGGGGCAACAGGTATATCACACCAGTTGCAAATAGTTGTTCCAATAGCGCTTGTCCCTCTGTATAGTTTTTGGTGTCCCTAATAGAGATGTCGCGAACATAAAATTTTCCGTTCGCGAACGGCAAACGCAAATTTCCGCAAATGTTCGCGAACGGGCAAACCGGGCGAACCGCCATAGACTTCAATAGGCAGAATTTTAAAACCCACAGGGACTCTTTCTGGCCACAATAGTGATGGAAAAGATGTTTCAAGGGGACTAACACCTGGACTGTGGCATGCCGGAGGGGGATCCATGGCAAAACTCCCATGGAAAATTACGTAGTTGACACAGAGTCGGGTTTTAATCCATAAAGGGCATAAATCACCTAACATTCCTAAATTGTTTCGAATAACGTGCTTTAAAACATCAGGTATGATGTTGTATCGATCAGGTAGTGTAAGGGTTACGCCTGCTTCACAGTGACAGACCAAACTCCCCGTTTAACACACCGCAAACAACCGCAAACAGTCCATTTGCACAACCCCAAACTCCCCATTTGCACAAGTTTGGATACCAAGCTAGCCATGTCCCGTTCCTTGTCCTCACTGACGTCATTGAAGGTCTCTTCCTCCACCCAGCCACGTACAACACCAAAGGGTCTCCGAAAGGTGACAACAAGCCCCCTGGGACGTCTGCTGTGGATGGTCTTCCACCTCCTAAAAGCCACCTTCCTCCTCTGACTCCTCTTCTTCAGACTCCTCTCTCTGCGTTGCCGCAGGTCCAGCAATCGACGACGACAAGGCTGCTTCTGGTGGTGATGGTGACCACAACTCTTCCTCTTCATGCTCATCTACGGCCTGATCCAGCACTCTTCGCAGGGCACGCTCCAGAAAAAACGCATATGGGATGAGGTCGATGATGTTGCCTTGGGTTTGACTGACCAGGTTTGTCACCTCCGCAAAAGGACGCATGAGCCTACAGCTATTGTGCATGAGCGTTCAGTAACGCGGCCAAAAAATACCCAGCTCCGCAGAGGCTGTACTCTTTTTTTTTTTTATTAAAAAAATCTGTTCTTACCAGTTTAATCTCTGTTTTGTCCAGGGGCCGGTGTGGTGTATGGAATAGATTTTAGGAACCGGGAGATGGAAAAAGATGCTTGGTCGTTCCTCTTACTTCCAATTTGGGGCACTGTACGTGCGCCGTGCAATGTACTATGCAATCCCAATATGAGTGGTATGTTAAGTAGTACTATTCCTATCAGTTTAATCCCTGTTACGTCCCCTATCAGGGGCCGGTGTATGGAATAGATTTTAGGAACTGGGAGATGGAAAAATATGCTTGGTCGGTCCTCTTAGTTCCAATTTGGGGCACTGCGCGTGCGGCATGCAATGTACTGTTCTACCAGATATGAGTGGTATGTTAAGTAGTATTATTCCTATCAGTTTAATCCCTGTTACGTCCCTTATCAGGGGACGTGTATGGAATAGATTTTAGGAACCGGGAGATGGAAAAAGATGCTTGGTTGGTCCTCTTACTTCCAATTTGGGGCACTGCGCGTGTGCCGTGCAATTTACTGTGCTACCAGATATGAGTGGTATGTTAAGTAGTACTATTCCTATCAGTTTAATCCCTGTTACGTCCCCTATCAGGGGCCGGTGTGGTGTATGGAATAGATTTTAGGAACCGGGAGATGGACAAAGATGCTTGGTCGGTCCTCTTCCAATTTGGGGCACTGCGCGTGTGCCGTGCAATTTACTGTGCTACCAGATATGAGTGGTGTGTATTAAGCAAATATATTGCTGCATTTGTGGGAGGGGAGGCTGATTACAAGGCTAATTATACGCACCTGTGGGCCCAGGCTGGCTGATTACTAGGCTAATTACACGCACCTGTGGGCCCAGGCTGGCTGATTACTAGGCTATTTATAGGCACCTGTGGGCCCAGGCTGACACTGATTCAGCTGATTTCACTACCTCTGAGTCAGCTCTAGGATACAGCAGCATGGTGTGGAGGCTCCTTACGGCTGGGCGACGGCAGAATGTCTCAGGAGGGCGCTGGTATTCATGGTAGGATCGGAGTTGTTTGTACGGGACCCACGCTGTGGTCCGCGACATGTAGCGCTCTGGGATGAAGCAGAGTTTGGGCGCTAATGGTCGAACCATGGTTGTTTGTATTGTTTGTCTGGCTATTCAGAGGCCTGGTGGGGCCATTGCATACAGTTATTGGGGTAGCATGTGCTTAGAGTGGGCATGGTTGTATGTTTTCTGATACCTGGTTTACATGCGGGGCGCGTGTCTGCAGTTGGCTCAAGCTACGCGTGCTTGGTTTAAGTGATGGTAAATGTGGATCAATGGTCGATTTAAAAAAATAAAATAAAAAATGCAGCATCGTGTGGAGGTTCGGTTGCGCCTGGGCAATGGCAGAAGGTGCCAGGCGAGTGCTGGTATTCACGGTAGGATCGGACTTGGTTACACGGTCCGTGACTTGTAGCGCTCTGGGGTGAAGGGGGTTGGGCTCCAATGGTCAAATGATCGTGGTTAGGATTGTTACCTTCAAAGCTACATCCGTGTGTCTGCATTTACATTTTGTCCTATACACCATTCACTACTAAGAGCTGCGGTCATACGTTCACTGTTGCATTACATTAATACTCTGCTCACTTTCAGATTGCATTCATACGGCTGCTTTATACCATGCTCCTCATACTCATACTCAGAGCTGTGCCCATACCATGTTGTTAGGCACCACTCCTATCCAGAGCTGCATTCACCCACTTGTTCTTACATCATGTGTTATACTCTGCTTCCACTTAAAGCTGCATTTCTTTTCATTGCTACATAATGGTTACTCAGTATTCTTACTAGGGCTATCAGCACACCGCTCTGATACTGCTCTTCCGATAAAAAATATCTGCTTTCTTTTCAGGCTTACGTTTCTTTCCTCGGTGGTTTGTTACATTCCTTAGGCCTACCTTTTTCTGTTTACTTGGGGGGAAGAGAGGAGAAAATAGAAGAAGGAAAAAAATAAATAAATTGGGTGGTGTTCTTTAATCCTAGTTTGCATTCACTCAGACTGGTCTCCTTTACATCTGGTTCGCATTCACTCAGATTGATCTCCCGCCCCAGTTAACCAAATAGCTCCCTAGCGGACAGTGGGCCAATAGGAATAAGTTCCTACTATGTTTTCACAGTTGTTCATTCGTTTGTCACGACAAGGGTCTTTTCTTAGCAAACTGCAATGCCTCTGGCTCTTGTTTTTTTCCCATCTGTTTCAATTTCACGGTTGGTTAATGTTTCGTTCATGCAAGTGGTTCGGATCACTAATGTCTATGCATTTTCCATTAGGTCTGGCTCACGTTTTAATTACTTATCGTCACTGTAAGGTCATCCAGGTCAATCTCTTGGCTTCAGGGGGCCTCATGGCTTCGGGGGCCCGATGACCGTTCTTCATGTTGTTCGTTAGGGGTACAATATGGTTGTAGGCTGGTTAGCGTCCTAGGTTTATTGTCGGAGAGGGTCATGATTATGCGAGTCCCCAAGTCATACTGGTGCTGCATAAGTGTTTTTAAAAAAATAAAAAAATAAAAAAATATATCCGCCATTAGAGTCTCTCCCGCATGACTTCTCCGTTTTAGTGTTACACATATGGCTCCGCCATTAGAGTCTCTCAAGCCTGGCTTCTCCATTTTTAGGTTTACACATATGGCTCCGCCATTAGAGTCTCTCACGCATGGCTCCGCCATTAGAGTCTCTCACGCATGGCTTCTCCGTTTTAGTTTTACACACATGACTCCGCCATTAGAGCCTCTCACGCATGGCTCCGCCATTAGAGTCTCTCACGCATGGCTTCTCCGTTTTAGTTTTACACATATGACTCCGCCATTAGTCTCTCACGCATGGCTTCTCCCTTTTAGTGTTACATATGACTCCGCCATTAGAGTCTCTCACGCATGGCTCTGCCATTAGAGTCTCTCACGCATGGCTTCTCTGTTTTAGTTGTACACATATGACTCCGCCATTAGTCTCTCACGCATGGCTTCTCCCTTTTAGTGTTACACATATGACTCCGCCATTAGAGCCTCCCATGCATGGCTTCGCCATTAGTCTCTCACGCATGGCTTCTCCGTTTTTAGGTTTAGACATATGACTCTGCCATTAGTCTCTCACGCATGGCTTCTCCTTTTTAGTTTTACACATATGACTCCGCCATTAGTCTCTCACGCATGGCTTCTCCCTTTCAGTGTTACATATGGCTCTGCCGTTAGAGTCTCTCACGCATGGCTCCGCCATTAGAGTCTCTCACGCATGGCTTCTCCATTTTAGTTTTACATATATGACTCCGCCATTATTCTCTCACGCACGACTTCTCCCTTTTAGCGTTACATATGACTCCGCCATTAGTCTCTCACGCATGGCTTCTCCCTTTTAGTGTTACATATGACTCCGCCATTAGTCTCTCACGCATGGCTTCTCCGTTTAAAATTTACACACATAACTCCGCCATTCGAGGCTGGCTGCGTGGTCCCACAACAAGTAAGTTCCATGTCTTTTTCTGCCTTCAGACCCGCTCGCATGGCTCGGTCATCTGTGGCTCACAATACAATTTTCTTGTGGTGGCTCGCACGTGTGGCTTGTGCCATTAGAGTCTCACTCACGTTATTGTTTTCCCTGACTTTTTTATTTTCTAGGTTGTTGGTTTTCATTGTTTTCTTTATAAGCAGTCATCCCAAGCCTGCCTTTGCGGACATGATCTTCTCCCAGGCATGCTTACTTCATCTACAAACTTGGGCTGAGGGTGTTGGTGTCCGGCCTAAGTCCTGGGTATCGGTCCATCTTCCAGTAGGAGGTACAGTAATAAGGCGCAGTTTACGAAGTCTGTCATGTCTTCTGACACGACAAGTCCTATCACGACTACAGGCGCAGCATACATAGTTTATCACGACCTTAAGCATTTTCTGTCACAACTGCAGGTATTGTGTACGTTCTGTCCTTATTACAGGCAACATTAGCTCGTTAATCGAAATAGCCATGTATTCCTGTGGATGGTTCCCCAGGCCTGGTGGGTTTACACATTTCACTTAATTTACTACTACAGTAAGACGGCAGACGCCATGTTCTGACTTTTGGGCCCTTAATAGAAAGTGTGGCCTGGGGAATAAGTAGAGGTAAAGTATTTTGCCACCAGGAACAGTTGGTGCCCGATCAGGGCCCTTGGCGCATGGTTGTAGTTCATCTAGGCCCTTCCAACAGATTCACCATTGTTTGTTTCAGTCTGCAGCTCTCAGGATTCAGACCTTCTCGTAATATGGTCATATGTTAGTCAACATAGGAGTAAATCATTCCTGGTTACCAGCCACTCTTTCAATTGCATCAGCATTAACCATCTCCAAGAACGATGTGGCGGTACACATGACAAAGAGGTAAGGTAGATGGAAGTCACTGTAATATATACGGCATATTCCGCACCTTCATCGTGAAAGGTCTTTTCCGTTCAAAATCGGGTGTCGTAACGGTATGTATATATTTACTCTAAACAAGGTCTGCTCTTTTTGGCCCCTTTAGGCTGCCCTACCACGGCAGTCATGGCATAACTCCACTGCTTGTTGTAGATAGGGGTTAGATAGGTTAGGTTCACCTTTCTGATAGCCTATCTGACCACAAGTTAAGTAGTACTATTCCTATCAGTTTAATCCCTGTTACGTCCCCTATCAGGGGACGTGTATGGAATAGATTTTAGGAACCGGGAGATGGAAAAAGATGCTTGGTTGGTCCTCTTACTTCCAATTTGGGGCACTGCGCGTGCACCGTGCAATGTACTATGCAATCCCAATATGAGTGGTATGCTAAGTAGTAAGGACAACATGTAAGGACAACATGGATATGGACTCAAGCACAGAGGGTGTGAAACCATCGACTCCTATGTCTAATGTATGCAACAAAAAAGATAAAGTGAAGTCTCAAAGGAAGCAGCTGTTGCTGGGTGATTCAATCATAAGAAGTGTGGAGCTTAAAGAAAATGGTTTTGTGAGATGTCTCCCTGGGGCTACTGCTAGAAGAGATAGAAGACGTATTATTAATATTGTTAAGCAAGCAAAGCAGGAAGGGGACGTGGATGTTCTTGTCCATCTAGGGACAAATGACCTGGCTTGCAATGAAGTGTCAGAGGTGAAAAAATCTTTTATCACACTTGGTAATTACGTACAGGATTTTGCATCCACCATTTCATTTTCTGAAGTTCTGCCTGTGCAGAATGATAGGCAGAGGCGCATAAAGGAGTTCAACATATGGCTTGGTAAATGGTGTCAAGAGCAAGGATTTGGCTTTGTTTCTCATGATAGCTCTACTTGGAATAGAAAGGAGCTGTACAAAAAAGATGGTTTGCATCTTTCTCTCAAAGAAACAAATGTACTTAGTGAACAACTCTAAGAATTTGCGAAAGAGTATTTAAACTAGGAAGGGGGGCAAAAGAGTGAAAATAAAAGAGTCCAATTGCCCCCCGAAACAATGCCAGAACAGGTCAGAAGCACAGAGGTTAAGAAATGATAAGCTCAGAGTCCTGTCTACAAATGCTCGCAGTTTAGGTAAAAAAATCAATGAACTTGGGTCAATAATGGCATCTGAGAATGTAGATTTAGTGGCTGTTACGGAGACATGGTTTAATGAAAGAAATGACTGGGACATAACCATACCAGGGTACTCTTTATACAGAAGAGACAGAGAAGGCAAGAAAGGAGGAGGCGAGGCCCTGTATGTGAAAGATAGCATTAAATCTAACCTAATACAAGTTGGTGAGGCCAACATAGAGTCAGTTTGGGTTACGTTGCAGTTTGCTAACCATGCAGTAACTCGTGTAGGTGTGATATATAGACCACCTGGTCAAGTTAAAGAACTAGATGATCTACTACTTGAAGAAATAGCTAAAATGACAATGAAAGGAGAAGTTATCATTATGGGAGATTTCAATCTTCCAGATATAAACTGGAAAACCAAAATAGCAAGTTCTACCAGGAGTACAGATATTCTAAATTCCCTACTGGGGTTATCTCTACAACAAGTGGTTGAGGAGCCAACCCGGAGGGAGGCCATTTTGGATTTGGTATTCACAAACGGGGATTCGGTATATGATGTCATTGTAGGCGAAACCTTGGGAACTAGTGATCACCAGTCAGTGTGGTTTAATATAAGAACTGTGAAAGAGTCCCACCACACAAAAACAAAAGTTTTAGATTTTAGAAAAACAGACTTTTCAAAAATGAAATTAGTCATAAATGAGTCCTTATCAGACTGGAACGGATTACATGGAGTCCAGGAGAAATGGGACTACTTAAAAGGTGCATTATTGAAGGCAACAGAAAATTGCATTAGACTTGTCAGTAAAAGCAAAAAAAGGAGGAGACCACTGTGGTACTCAGCAGAAGTGGCCCAAATCATTAAAAATAAAAAGCTAGCATTTTGTAATTATAAAAAAAACCCAGAGCAATGAAGATAAGGAAATCTACAAGAGTAGGCAGAGAGAGGCCAAGCAAGTTATAAGAACTTCTAAAGCGCAGGCAGAAGAAAAACTAGCTCAGTCTATGAAAAAAGGGGATAAGACATTCTTCAGATATATAAATGAAAAAAGGAAATTAAAACAAGGAATAACTAAATTAAAAACAAAGGACGGAAGGTATGTAGAAGAGAATAAAGGGCTAGCCGACTGCCTTAATGAATACTTCTGTTCAGTTTTTACAAAAGAAAAAGGAGAAGGACCTCCACTAGAAAGAATGACTAATAAATCGTTTGATGCATGTATCTTTACAGAGGAAGATGTTCTAAGTTTGCTGTCTAAGGTGAAGACAAATAAGTCACAGGGGCCTGATGAGATACACCCAAAATTATTAAAAGAGCTTAGTGGTGAACTAGCAAAACCATTAACAGATTTATTTAACCAATCATTAGTAACAGGAGTCGTACCGGAAGATTGGAAATTGGCTAATGTCGTGCCCATTCACAAGAAAGGTAGTAGGGAGGAATCGAGCAACTATAGACCAGTGAGTCTGACATCAATAGTAGGCAAATTAATGGAAACCCTATTAAAGGATAGGATTGTGGAACATCTAAAATCCCATGGATTGCAAGATGAAAAACAACATGGGTTTACTTCAGGGAGATCATGTCAAACAAATCTTATAGATTTTTTTGACTGGGTGAATAAAATAATAGACGGTGGAGGTGCAGTAGACATCGCATATCTAGATTTTAGTAAGGCTTTTGACACTGTCCCACATAGAAGACTTATCAATAAACTGCAGTCATTGAGCATGGACTCCCATATTGTTGAGTGGATTAGGCAGTGGCTAAGTGACAGACAACAGAGGGTGGTAGTCAATGGAGAACATTCAAAACAAGGTCATGTTACCAGTGGGGTTCCACAGGGATCTGTACTGGGACCGATTTTGTTTAATATCTTCATAAGTGATATTGCAAAAGGCCTCGCTGGTAAGGTTTGTCTTTTTGCTGATGACACAAAGATAGGTAACAGGGTTGATGTTCCTGGAGGGAAACGCCAAATGGAAAAGGATTTAGGAAAACTAGAAGAATGGTCAGAACTCTGGAAACTGAAATTTAATGTGGATAAGTGCAAGATAATGCACCTGGGGCGTAAAAACCCAAGGGCAGAATATAGAATATTTGACACAGTCCTGACCTCAGTATCTGAGGAAAGGGATTTAGGAGTAATTATTTCAGAAGACTTAAACATGGGAAGACAATGTAATAGAGCAGCACGAAATGCCAGCAGAATGCTTGGATGTATAGGGAGAGGTATAAGCAGTAGAAAGAGTGAAGTGCTTATGCCGCTGTACAGAACACTGGTGAGACCTCACTTGGAGTATTGTGCGCAGTACTGGAGGCCATATCTCCAAAAGGATAAAGATACTCTAGAGAGAGTTCAGAGAAGAGCTACTAAACTAGTACATGGATTGCAGGATAAAACTTACCAGGAAAGGTTAAAGGACCTTAATATGTATAGCTTGGAAGAAAGAAGAGACAGAGGGGATATGATAGAAACTTTTAAATACATAAAGGGAATCAACTCGGTAAAGGAAGAGAGCATATTTAAAAGAAGAAAAACTACCACAAGAGGACACAGTTTTAAATTAGAGGGGCAAAGGTTTAAAAGTAATATAAGGAAGTATTACTTTACTGAGAGAGTAGTGGATGCATGGAATAGCCTTCCTGCAGAAGTGGTAGCTGCAAATACAGTGAAGGGGTTTAAGCATGCATGGGATAGGCATAAGGCCATCCTTCATATAAGATAGGGCCAGGGGCTATCCATAGTATTCAGTATATTGGGCAGACTAGATGGGCCAAATGGTTCTTATCTGCCGACACATTCTATGTTTCTATGTTTCTATGTAGTACTATTCCTATCAGTTTAATCCCTGTTACGTCCCCTATCAGGGGACGTGTATGGATTAGAGTTTAGACAACCGCAAAGAGTTGTTAATAGTTGACACACTCATGACATACATTTTATTCCTCTATGCGTCAATCTTGGTGTAGCGATGACTGTGCTCGTGCGCACGTTTGGCAGATTGCAGGCGATGGCGGTTTTTCAAAGCCTATGGTCGTGCTGTGGTAGTTCAGTGACAGTTAAGTGACCCAGAAAAAAATGATTCTGCAGTGTGGGCCCATTGTTGGCCTAGTAGGCTTTAATGATCACCTTAGATGATCACAAAGAAAATTAATGTTTTTTCTATGCAAAATTATCCAGCCGATCGCTTTTCGTCTGTTCACAATGAAGCAACGACCTTATCTCATCTGGGGTGTGCCAACATTGCCATTGCCAACACACTCATAGAGGTGATCGCTTCATTGTGATACGCAAGCCCCTTCACCACAACAAGGTAATGATCACGAAGGGGAATTGACACATGTATATGCCTTTTTATTTTTCTTTTATTTTGCAGCCACAGTGCAGCACCAGAGGCCAGAAAAATTAGGCATGTACACATGCCTGAAAAATTAGGTATTGTTGCAGCCGCTGCTGTAGCAGTGGCCGGTAAAATTTATGTTTTCCAGGCAGAAAGTGCACTAAAACATTTTGGCTTGAACCCTAGTTGGTGGCGGAGAAGTCACGCAAGTCATCCGGCATGCAGAGATAAAATACAGCAGCTTGTGGATCATTTTTAGCCCAAGGCAGCTCATCTCATCACCAGGCCTTTTTTAGTCAAATGTATTGCCCACTGTCAGTCCCTTCGGGATCCATGCCTCATTCATCTTAATAAAGGTCAGGTAATCTAGACTTTTTTGACCTAGGCGACTTCTCTTCTCAGTGACAATACCTTGAAGGGGGGCAGGCCAGAAGTTCTATCGCAAATTGGGATAGCTCAGGCCACAGATCAAGCCTGCACACCCAGTAGTCAAAGGGTTCATCGCTCCTCAGAGTGTCAATATCTGCAGTTAAAGCGAGGTAGTCTGCTACCTGTCGGTCGAGTCGTTCTCTGAGGGTGGACCCCCGGAGGGCTGTGTCGATGCGTAGGACTTAAAAAGCTCTGCATGTCCTCCATCAACAACACGTCTGTAAAGCGTCCTGTCCTTGCCAGCGTGGTCGTGGTAGGAGGAGGATTACTTTCACCTCTTCCCCTGTTAGATTCCCGTTGTGCTGTGACATCACCCTTATACGCTGTGTAAAGCATATTTTTTTAACTTGCTTTGAAACTGCTGCATCCTTTCCGACTTCCGGTAATTCGGTAACATTTCAGGCACTTTCTGCTTATACCGGGGGTCTAGTAGCGTGGCCACCCAGTACAGGTCGTTCTGCTTCAGCCTTTTTATACGAGGGTCCCTCAACAGGCACGACAGCATGAAAGACCCCATTTGCACAAGGTTGGATGCCGAGCTATTCATGTCCCGTTCCTCGTCCTCACTGATCTCACTGAAGGTCTGTTCTTCCCCCCAGCCACGTACAACACCACAGGTACCAGATAGGTGACAACGAGCACCCTGGGATGCCTGCTGTGGTTGGTCTTCCTCCTCCTCAAAGCCACATTCCTCCACATTCCAAGCGATGCTGATAAGGCTGTTTCTGGTGGTGATGGTGACCACAACTCTTCCTCTTCCTCTTCACACTCATCTACGGCCTGATCCAGCACTCTTCGCAGGGCACGCTCCAGGAAGAAAACAAATGGTATGATGTCACTGATGGTGCCTTCGGTGCGACTGACTAGGTTTGTCACCTCCTCAAAAGGACGCATGAGCCTACAGGCATTGCGCATGAGCGTCCAGTTACGTGGCAAAAAAATACTCAGCTCTGCAGAGATTGTCCTAGCACCCCGGTCATACAAATACTCGTTGACGGCTTTTTCTTGTTGGAGCAGGCAGTCAAACATTTGGAGTGTTGAATTCCAATGTGTCGGGCTGTCGCAAATCAAGCGCCTCACTGGCATGTTGTTTCGCCGCTGAATATCTGAAAAGTGCGCCATGGCCGTGTAGGAACGCCTGAAATGGCCACACACCTTCCTGGCCTGCTTCAGGACGTCCTGTAAGCCTGGGTACTTATGCACAAAGCGTTGTACGATCAGATTCAACACATGTGCTAATCCACCTGTGCGTTCAGGGCGGACAGGAGTGCTGGTCCGGTGTGACTCTCTGCTTTCAGGCAAGTCAACCCCAAGACGGCGTGACACTGTCGTATCCGGGATGTGGAATAGCCCCTGGGGAGCTGGGGGGGTGCAGTTGATGTGGAGCAAGACACAGCAGCAGAAGAGGACTCAACCGAGGAGGTTAGTCGAAGAGGATGGAGTAGGAGGAGTAGAGGAGGTGGCAGCAGGCCTGCGTGCAAGTCGTCGCGGTGTCACCAACTCCTCTGCAGAGCCACGCATTCCATGCTTGGCAGCCGTCAGCAGGTTTATCCAATGCGCAGTGTACGTGATATACCTGCCCTGACCGTGCTTTGCAGACCAGGAATCAGTGGTCAGATGGACCCTTGCCCCAACACTGTGTGCCAGACATGCCATGACTTCCTTTTCCACAATAGAGTACAGGTTGGGGATTGCCTTTTGTGAAAAGAAATTTCGGCCGGGGACCTTCCACGGCGGTGTCCCAATAGCTACAATTTTTTTGAAGGCCTCAGACTCCACCAGCTTGTATGCTAAAAGCTGGCAGGCTAAGAGTTCCGACAAGCCAGCTGTCAGATGCCGGGCAAGGGGGTGACTCTGTGACATTGGCTTCTTACGTTCAAACATTTCCTTGACAGACACCTGACTGTGGGCAGATGAGCAGGAACTGCTGAAGGCGAGAGGCGGAGTGGCGGATGGTTGAGAGGGGGCAAGGAGGACAGCAGTGGTTGACGTGGCTGAAGATGCTGGACCAGGAGGAGGATGGCGGCTTTGAGTTTGTGTGCTGCTTGTACTCATGTGTTGATCCCATAAGCGTTTGTGATTTGAGATCATGTGCTTTCGCAAAGCAGTTGTACCTAGGTGGGTGTTGGACTTCCCACGACTCAGTTTCTTTTGACACAGGTTGCAAATGTCATCGCTGTTATCAGAGGCAGACACACAAAAAAAATGCCACACTGCTGAGCTTTGCAATGACGGCATTCTGGTGGTGTCAACAGCATGCGTTGATTGGCGTGCTGTCTGGCTGACCCCGGGTGTCGATACATGCTGTCTGACTGTGCCACTAGCTCCTTGCGACGACCTCCCCCTGCTTCCAAATCGTCTCCTCCTCCTCTCTGTCTCCCCATCTGAACTTTCCCCCTGTTCTTCTTCTCTTCGAGCGGGCACCCACGTGACATCCACGGACACATCGTCATCATCAACCACTTCACTTGTATCTGACAACTCAGCAAAGGAAGCAGCAGCGGGTACAACATCATCATCATCACACCGTACGTCCATGTGTGTAATGCTGCCTGACTGAGACATATCCCTGTTATCTACATCCTCTGGCAATAATGGTTGCGCATCACTCATTTCTTCCAACTGATGTGTAAATAACTCCTCTGACAGATAAAGTGAAGCGGCTGTGGTGCTAGTGTTGGTGGTGGCGGCAGGCGGGCGAGTGGTAACTTGAGAGGTGCCCGAAGCTGAGCTGGAGGAGGATGGAGCGTCAAGGTTCCGAGCGGAAGCTGTAGAAGATTGGGTGTCCTGTGTTAGCCAGTCAACTATGTCCTCAGAACTTTTCGAGTTCAGGGTACGTGGCCTCTGAACACTGGGCATTATTCTAGGGCCAAAGGAAGTCACAGCACCATGACCACGACGGCCCCTGCGGGGTGGCCTGCCTCTGCCTGTCATTTTTTTTCCGATTAGTTGTACTATGCGTGCAAGCTACTGTGACAACGGATATGAGTGGCACTGTGCACTGGCAGTAGTTGGCACAGTGCACACTGTAAGCCTGACACACATGCTTGCAGGCAACTAACTGCAATTTGGTTACAGTAAATAATTTTTTTATTTTTTATTTTTATGTAATCTACTGTGACACCAGATATAAGTGGCACTGGTGGCACTGTGCACTGGCAGTAGTTGGCTCAGTACACGCTGTAGGCCTTACACACACGCTTGCAGGCAACTAACTGCAATTTTATTTAAAAAAATAATAATAATCTTTTTTGACAGTATGTAATCTACTGTGACACCAGATATGAATGGCACTGGTGGCACTGTGCACTGGCAGTAGTTGGCACAGTACACGCTGTAGGCCTGACACACACGCTTGCAGGCAACTAACTGCAATTAGATTACAGTGAAAATATATATATATTTTTAAATGCAAGCTACTGTGACACCAGATATGAGTGGTGGCACTGGGCAAGTGGGCACAGTATACACTGTGGGCCGCCTGACACACACGCTGGCAGGCAACTGCAATTAGATCACAGAGGAAAAAAAAAAAAAAAGCAGACTGATGTACTAGCCCTAAAAAGGGCTTTTTGGGGTTCTGTCAGGACACTGTCCTTACAGCAGATCAGATGAGTCTTTCAGGACTGGAGTGGAGACTTAATACACTGACCTAGCTATCGATTTCCCTAATAAATCAGCAGCAGCTGCACTGTGCCTCCTCTCACTAAGGCCTCATGCACACGACCGTTGTGTGCATCCGTGGCCGTTGTGCCATTTTCCGTTTTTTTTCGCGGACCCATTGACTTTCAATGGGTCCGTGGAAAAATCGGAAAATGCACCGTTTTGCAGCCGAGACCGTGATCCGTGTATCCTGTCCGTCAAAAAAATATGACCTGTCCTATTTTTTTGACGGACAACGGTTCACGGACCCATTCAAGTCAATGGGTCCGTGAAAGAACACGGATGCACACAAGATTGGCATCCGTGTCCGTGATCCGTGGCCGTAGGTTAGTTTTTATACAGACGGATCCGAAGATCCGTCTGCATAAAAGCTTTTTCATAGCTGAGTTTTCACTTTGTGAAAACTCAGAACCGACAGTATATTCTAACACAGAGGCGTTCCCATGGTGATGGGGACGCTTCAGGTTTGAATATACTAACAGAATTGTGTACATGACTGCCCCCTGCTGCCTGGCAGGTGCTGCCAGGCAGCAGGGGGCAGCCCCCCCCCCTGTAGTTAACACATTGGTGGCCAGTGTGGCCGCCCCCCCCTCCCTCCCCTGTAGTTAACTCATTGGTGGCCAGTGCGGCCGCCCCCCCCCTCCCTCCCCTGTAGTTAACTCATTGGTGGCCAGTGCGGTCGGCCCCCCCCTCCCTCCCCTGTAGTTAACTCATTGGTGGCAAGTGCGGCCGCCCCCCCCCCCTCCCCTGTAGTTAACTCATTGGTGGGCAGTGGGCCCCCCCTCCCCTGTAGTTAACTCATTGGTGGCCAGTGCGGCCGGCCCCCCTCCCTCCCCTGTAGTTAACTCGTTGGTGGCCAGTGGGCCCCCCCCTCCCCTGTAGTTAACTCATTGGTGGCCAGTGCCCCCCCCTCCCCTGTAGTTAACTCATTGGTGGCCAGTGCAGCCGGCCCCCCTCCCTCCCCTGTAGTTAACTCGTTGGTGGCCAGTGGGCCCCCCCTCCCTCCCCTGTAGTTAACTCGTTGGTGGCCAGTGGACCTTCTCCCCTCCCCCTCCTAATTAAAATCTCCCCCTATCATTGGTGGCAGCGGAGTGTACCGATCGGAGTCCCAGTTTAATCGCTGGGGCTCCGCTCGGTAACCATAGCAACCAGGACGCTACTGCAGTCCCGGTTGCCATGGTTACTTAGCAATTTGTAGAACCATTATACTTACCTGCGAGCTGCGATGTCTGCGTATGGTCGGGAGCTCCTCCTACTGGTAAGTGACAGGTCCGGCCGGGAGCTCCTCCTACTGGTAAGTGACATGACCTGTCACTTACCAGTAGGAGGAGCTCCCGACCGCACGCAGACATCGCAGCTCGCAGGTAAATATAATGGTTCTACAAATTGCTAAGTAACCATGGCAACCGGGACTGCAGTAGCGTCCTGGTTGCTATGGTTACCGATCGGAGCCCCAGCGATTAAACTGGGACTCCGATCGGTACACTCCGCTGCCACCAATAATGGTTCTACAAATTGCTAAGTAACCATGGCAACCGGGACTGCAGTAGCGTCCTGGTTGCCATGGTTACCGATCGGAGCCCCAGCGATTAAACTGGGACCACCAATGATAGAGGGGAGATTTTAATTAGGAGGGAGGGGAGAAGGCCCACTGGCCACCAACGAGTTATCTACAGGAGAGGGAGGGGGGCCCACTGGCCACCAACGAGTTAACTACAGGGGGGAGGCCGGCCGCACTGGCCACCAATGAGTTAACTACAGGGGAGGGAGGGGGGGGCCGGCCACACTGGCCACCAATGTGTTAACTACAGGGGGGGCTGCCCCCTGCTGCCTGGCAGCAAATGCCAGGCAGCAGGGGGCAGTCATGTACATAGTTCTTTTAGTATATTCTAACCTGAAGCATCCCAATCACCATGGGAACGCCTCTGTGTTAGAATATACTGTCGGATTTGAGTTTCACGATGTAACTCAAATCAAACGGTATATTCTAACATAGAGGCGTTCCCATGGTGATGGGGACGCTTCAAGTTAAAATATACCATCGGATTGGAGAAAACTCTGATCCGATGGTATATTAACTCCTGACTTTACATTGAAAGTCAATGGGGGACGGATCCGTTTGAAATTGCACCATATTGTGTCAACATCAAACGGATTCGTCCCCATTGACTTGCATTGTAATTCAGAACGGATCCGTTTGGCTCCGCACGGCCAGGCAGACACCAAAACGACATTTTTTTCATGTCCGTGGATCCTCCAAAATCAAGGAAGACCCACGGATGAAAAAACAGTCACGGATCATGGAAAAACGGAACCCCGTTTTGCGGACCGCAAAAAAATACGGTCGTGTGCATGAGGCCTAAGACTGCAGCTTCCGAATGAATCTAAGATGGATGCTGTCCTTGCTGTTTGCTAGGAGGTGGGAGGGAGGGTATGCTGCTGATTGGCTGGAATGTGTCTGCTGACTGTGAGGTACAGGGTCAAAGTTTGCTCAATGATGACAAATAGGGGGCGGACCGAACATCGCATATGTTCGCCCGCCACGGCGAACGCGAACAAGCGATGTTTGCCGGGAACTGTTCGCTGGCGAATAGTTCAGGACATCTCTAGTCCCTAATAGTCTGTCCCTGCTCCACAAAGCAACCTCTCCCTACACTGGCAAAACATAGAATTTAAAATGGCTGCCAGATCAGGTCTGTTATAGGTTGGGGGTGTTTCCATGTGCTGAAACATCTCAATTGGCTGTCCTGTCCCACCTGATGGATGTGTCATGGGTCAAATTTGGCGCAATGCAATAGAATATCGCGCATGCGAACATTACCATATGTTCGCATGTTCGGCGAATCGCGAATGAGCAAAGTTTGCCACGAAAGGCCATCTCTATTAATATGTATTCCTATATAATATTTAATTAGATACAACCATACTTCTAATAGGTGACCTACATAAGATATGGAAGAAATTATCAGATTATTATTTTGGACATGATGCCATTCTTGCTGCTTTTTTGTCTAAAGCCAATCAAGAAATATGCTGGCATACCATGATCCTAGTAAGAGTACATTAAAAATTCAGGAGAGCTAATAATTAATTTATATTGCCAACAGGAAACATTTAAAAAGTATCAAGCAGAATAAAAAGCTTTTAAAGTGCTACATCCAAAATACAGCTACATTAGCTAAAGTGCTGTGTAACTTACAAAGTGAAATTGGGCAAATAAATCTTGCATTTTTCAATTCTTGCACAATCACATCAAATTCTTTTCTGAAATGTGTCAAAAAGTGAACTTCAGACTGTAAAAAAATACATTTTGTGTTTTGAGTGTCTAAGTTAGTGCAGACAATTGCATGATTTTCCTATTTTATGACGTAAAGTCATGATTTTATGAAAGTAGAGAGGAAGGTTTCTGATCAGGCGCAAAACACATAGGATCCAATCCGTCTAGTATGGGTGAATCTTTTTTAATTGCATAAAATAAAATAAAATAGAACAACGCGTTTCGGGGCTCAAAATGTCCCCTTCATCAGGTCAACAGTAGTAGTAGTGGTGACTACTGTTGACCTGATGAAGGGGACATTTTGAGCCCCGAAACGCGTTGTTCTATTTTATTTTATTTTATGCAATTAAAAAAGATTCACCCATACTAGACGGATTAGATCCTATGTGTTTTGCGCCTGATCAGAAACCTTCCTCTCTACAAGCATCCTTTGGGGGATTGGGCCTCCGATCCCAAAGATACCTCTTCTGCGGCTGCATCCACGGTTCCAAAAAATCTCTCTCTTTTATTTACATATCTACAATAGTGTTGTGTCTATTATTGCACAACCTAAAAAGGTGAGCACCTTTAATTTGTTTTACAATTAAGTTTGTATTGAACATACTACCCTATTGTGCGCCCCCCATACCATTTCTTTTTGTCTCCATGTTCCCCTCCTGACCGAGGGGGACTCTAGACTCGCCTGTGGTTTTCAAGATGATTTTATGAAAGACACGGAGGCGGGTATTGCTTAACCCTTTCTTTACTGAACCATACAGCAGCAAAGAAAAAACAAGAATATAACCACCAATGGGCTGATAGCCCCACACCCAAGTCCCCTATAAAGGATGCTCCATCCCAGTATATCTTCCTCCAGGAAACACCACGAAACTGCATCCGAAGAAAAAAACAACGAACTGGAACCGGACATCTAACTTGAATCCAACAAAACTGAGACGACAGCGAACGCTGTCAGTCAATGAAGATGATCAACCTCTCATCCGACGCACTCCAGGAGAAAAAATAAATAGATAATACTGTAGTAGGGAGAAAAAACGCAACCAGGTGTCTTCAAAATGAACTGGAACAGATAACCAAGTGCAATATAAATACTTATACTTGTGGTCATGGCTATGGCCAAGAGGTATCCGAAGAACCCTAGGGAGAGAAACAACGGGAACAACCTAACCCAGCTAGGCGTGTCTTAGCTGACTTGACTAAATGGCTTGTTGAGTGCCCTAAGCAATGATCGTAGGTAGGCCTATAAGTGGGCAAAAACCAAGCCAAGTAGGGTAGAAAAGGAATTCGAATGGCATGTGCAAAATAATCCCCAAGCCAACTGCAAGGCGTCAGGGATCTAGAGCGAAAATTCGGGGTATATGAGGCAAGACCAGTAGGAGACCTACAACCCATCTTGTGGATGACAAGGCCAGAGACATGATGCTCAATATTGCGGATACTGCCCCAAAGCGGAATGGAGGACCGGGAATACGTTGTGAAATAGATCATTAAAACCAACTGAAACTTGTAAAGTTTGGTTCTAGTGCGAGTACTGGCAATGCCCTAGCCTCAGGAGATCGTGGGACCGCAACCTAACTGCCTAGACTATGCAGGAATGAGGGACAAAAAGAACCATGTAGATAGGAAGAGAATCCTTGAATTGTTCCCCAGACAACAGCTATCTGCTAGCTGTGGTCCGTGCGTTGTTCTACTGTGTGCCCCTGAGAATTGTTTTTACGCTTGAGACGTGAAGACCGACCTACTATCTGAATCTTCTACTGTGAGGAAATGCTGGACCTTGTCCAAAATCCGATTCACCGTGGTTGTAGGGAGTCTGAGGTTAGTGCGGCAAGAAGCTACGAAGCCAGAATATATACAAGATTCTGTCTATGCCCTCCCATGAGTGAAGGAATGCAATGCAATGAAGCTACCGGCGAAAATAAATTCCTGGTCATGGTAAAAAGGCAAAGACTATGCGCGGGGACCTGGTTGACAAGATATGATCGACTACGATCAGAGACTGAAATGTTAGAGGGAATTGCCCTACTTGTTCTTCCTCTGGCAGGACCTGAACAAAAGCATGAACAATTAAAGAAAGACGAAATATCTGCGTAAGACATGACAATGATGCTGTAGGGCGAACCGGACCAGTTTGCGGTTAAAACATAAAGTGAGCAATCAACATGGATTATTAGGAAATTAGGGAAGCAGGTATGTATGCGATACATAGGGGCCAAATCAGCCCAGATGCACAGATGGACAACCAACCAGGCAATCAGCCCAGCAGGACTGGAAGCTGTCATCGGGCCCCCGAAGCCATGGGGACGAAGCTGTCATCGGGCCCCCGAAGCCATGGGGCCGAAGCTGTCATCGGGTGCCCGAAGCCATGGGGCCGAAGCTGTCATCGGGTGCCCGAAGCCATGGGGCCGAAGCTGTCATCGGGTCCCCGAAGCCATGGGGCCAAAGCTGTCATCGGGCCCCTGAAGCCATGGGGCCGAAGCGGTCATCGGGCCCCTGAAGCCATGGGGCCGAGTTTTTTTTTATTTTTATTATAATTATAGCTATAAAAACTGACCTGAATAAGGTGCAGGTGAAATTAAACCATGAGCCTGACTGATGTGGCAGGCGATACCTAAGATAAACTATGTGGCCTGAATAACATGCAAGGCGAAATATCGTTAGGAACGAGACCTGACTGACGTGGAAGGTGACCCCAATATGAGTTCAACTGCATGACCTGAAAAGACAAAGGGAAACCTGACAGAAAATGGAGATATAACGGACATTAACTAAAATTAAACCTGAATAACATAAGCTGGCAAGCAGGTAAAGATGTGAGTCATTCAAAAGCATAGCTGCACAGGTGGACAGACAACCATTGGTCAGACCCCTGAAGCCATGGGGCCGAAGCAACCACCAGGGGCCCATGCAAACCTTAGAATTAAGGACGGCTGGGGAAAAGATTGGGGCTTAACCCAACGGGTTTAGTAATCAACCGGGACTCGATAACCTAGAAAGACAAAGACATGGGGTAAAGCTTCTTAATGAAACAAGGCTGAAATGAACTGCAAGTACTAATCTGTAAAATATAAATGAACAAAGGAAAACTTCTGAAAGCTGTGCCATGGAAAATAGTATCAGATGGCCGTATGACCTACCAATGTCGATGACAATTGTGAAATCCTCTAAGCTAGAAGCCATGCGTGAGAGCCCCTTATGGCGGGAGCCATGCGTGAGAGCCCCTTATGGCGGGAGCCATGCGTGAGAGCCCCTTATGGCGGAACAAGTATCAGATGACCGTGTGAACTACGAATGACGATGCCAGTCGTGAGGTCCTATAAGCGAAGAGCCACTCGTGCGAGCCTCTTATGATTTTTTTTTTTTATAAACCACTTATGCAGCACCAGAATGCCTTGGGGACTCACATCCATCCTGTTGACCCCCTCCAACAGCAAACCTGGAACACTAACCAGCCTACAACCATGTCGTACCCCTAACAAACAAAACATGAAAAAACGGTCATGGGGCCCCCGGAGCCTTGAGGCCGGATCAGTCATAGGGCCCCCGAAGACAGAGAGATGACGTTGCGGTGACGATAAGTAATTAAAACATAAGCCGGACCTGATGGCATATGAAGCGACTTGAATGATTGGATTGGCTAGAAGGTGGCCTAAGGAAGATGACTGCCAACAGGCGTTAAAAATATAGACATTAGTAATCCGAAGCATGTGCATACATAAAACACTAACCACCGCGAACCATAAACGTAAACATGAAATTGAAACAAAGATGGGAGAAAAAACAAGAGCCTGAGGCATTGCAAGTTTGCTAAGAGAAGTCTCTTATCGTGACAACCAAATAAACAGCTTGTGAAAACATAGCAGGAAACTTAATGACCTCTGCTGAGGAGCTGTTTGGTGAACTGGGGCAGGAGACCAATCTGAGTGAATACGAACCAGAAGTAAAAGGAGACCAGTCTAAGTGAATATGAACCAGGATTAAAACAGAAAGTAGGCCTATGGAATGTAACAGACCACTGAGGAAGGGAACGTTAGCCTGAAAAGAACGCAGCAATGTTTGTCGGGAGAGAGGTACCAGAGCGGTGGGTACAGACTGCCCCGGTGAGATTGAGCAAAACCATGATGTAGCAATGAACAGGAGAATGCAGCTTTGAGTGGGAGCAGAGTACAACACATGATGTAACAACAAATGGGTGAATGCAGCTTTGGATGTGAGTGGTACCTAAAAAAACATGGTATGGGCGCAGCTCTGAGTATGGGTAGCGCATGAAAAGCATGGTATAAAGCAGACGTATAAATGCAACCTGAAAGTGAGCAGAGTATTGACGTGATGTGAAAGCAGACACGTGGACGCAGCTCTAGTAGTGAAGAGTATAGGACAAGAAGATGTGAAAGCAGACATGCGGACGCAGCTTTGGATGTGAACAGAATATTAACTTGATGTGACAGCAGACATGGAAAGCGGCTTTGGTGAGTGGGGTATACGACCTGGTATAACAGTAGAAGTGTGAACACAACTTTGGGTATAAGCAGAGAATGAAATTGGGTATAAACGCAGCTCTGGTTGTGAGTGGAACAAGGTGGGAACACCAGGGTGGTGCATCCAGAGCATGAAAACGGAGTAACAGTAGCAGCTATGACTGTAAGCCGAGTATACAACATGTAATAACAGGCGTGTAATACGGATCCGGCTGTCGGCTGGGGACGGAATGAGATGCAACAGCCAACAGGTGAATGCAGCTTGAATGTGAGACCAATCTGAGTGAATACGAACCAAGAGTAGAAAAGTGCAGGACAGTAAGGAACGTGCGGATGCAGCATAAGACATGAAATAAAAGCCGAAAGTGTAAATGCCGCTCAGGATAACAGCAGAGCATGAAAGTGCGGCAGGGTTTTTAAGTACATGGAGCAGTGAAATACGTGAAGTCTAAAGATGGTGGTAGCGGGGGAGGGGGGGGGGGGAGACACATGGCAAGGAACAGCTACAGCAAGAGGCCTAAACAATAACAGCTGCGTCCGATCCCCAAACATGACATCACGTGCAGCCCGGGGAACTCTTTTTTTACAGCAAACCGGCTGAAGTAACTTTTCATACGAGATGAATGAAGCAAAGTGAAACTTGTAAGATTTATAGGAACTAACTCCTATTACCAACAAACAAAGTTGAAAAGAAAATAGAAGTATTTAGGCCCAACGAGCAAACCTGAGGTAGCAGATTCTGAGGCAAAGCTTCCCGTTTGCTAGCAAAGTCTGTTCCGACCGGCCAGGAGAGACGGCCCCGGCCCAACCTACTTACATAGTATGGCGCGTGCATACCACGGTAGCAGAGAGCATAATAACAAGCTCCATGCTGCAAAGAAAGACTCCTACCACCAGAGAAGCTAGTTTGCTAATGACACCCAGCAGCAGCTGTGCACCTGAAAACACACGCCTGTAAGTGAGGGTGTGGCTCGTATATGAAGAGCCTCCGCCCCTCCCCCAAATGCAGGCTGACTAATCAGCCTTACCAACATATCATAATATTCACATAAACCCAACGTCAAAGCAGGGAGGGAGAAGAAGGGTGGGTCAATACTCGCCTCCGTGTCTTTCATAAAATCATGACTTTACGTCATAAAATAGGAAAATCATGCAATTTTATTTCAAGACACGGAGGCTCCTATTGCTAGTTTAAAGCCGGTTGACAATAGAGGCGAACACGTGTGGATCCGGCCTAAAATAAAATTCTCTAAATGTGGATGTCCGAGACCAATCTGCCAGCCCCATGACATCCTCCAGGCGTGCTCCCGACACAGCCAAGGACGTGGCTGAGGCCCCACGAACCGAATGTGCTGTAAAGATCGCAGTGTCTATACCCGACAGGGATAGAATCCATTTCACCCACCGAGCCAGAGTGACAGTGATAACTGGTGCGAAAGGTCTCCGGAAGAAAATGAATAACTGTGAAGACGACGAGGACCGCAGTGACAGAGTTCTGGATTCGTATTCCTTCAAACATGCAACAGGGCAAAGTGCCAAAGACGAAGGAAAACTAGGATAGGAAACTGACCTGATATTAGTCTTAGTACGTCTAGAGATGTTAAAGGTCACCCCCTCCGGAGTGAAAGACCGGGTGTCATAATCCAAAGCCCGTACATCTGAAACTCTCTTACATGAAATAAGACAAAAGAGGGTGACCAACTTGGCAGACAACTGTCGAATTGATAAGTCCTCATTAGCCGGCCAACCCGAAAGGAAGGCCAACACCATGGCCACGTCCCAGGAACTAGTAAAACGAGGGCGAGGGGGCCGAGTGAGGCGGGAGCCCCTAAGTAACCGACATACCAAAGGATGGCAACCCGCAGGACAACCCTCAAAACCGATATGGCCGGAGGAAATAGCCGATCTGAACACATTCATGGTGCGATAAGCCTTGCCTTCCTCGTAAAGGGAGGAGAGGAACTGGATAATCTCACTCACAGATGCAGTAGTGGGATCCAGGTTCCGAAGGAAGCACCAATTAGCCCAGGACTGCCAGGCTGCCCGATAGGCCTTTCTGGTTCCAGGGGCCCATACGCTTTCCAAAAGGAATCTAGCTGTCTCCGAAACCTCTTGGGATTGCCAGGATTTCCTGATACTCTGCACGCCAGCAGACGCAAGGAGCCCTCTAAAAGCAAAGGATGCGGCTGGTTCATCGGACCTACCAACAGAGACGGCTGGCTGGGAAGCAAGAGGGGACTGTCCACCAGCAGTTCCAGCAGTTGTGGGTACCAAGACTGGGTCCCTCAATGGGGAAGTATTAGGACAAGCTCTGACGCTTGGCGACGCACGGTGGCCAAGACCCGAGGAATCAGGGAAAACGGTGGGAAGGCGTACATCAAGTCGTCTGACCAAGGCTGAAGAAAGGCGTCCACCGCCTCCACGGCAGGATCTGGTCTCCAGCTGAAATATCTGGGCAGTTGGGCGTTCCATCGAGATGCAAAGAGGTCGATAGAAAATGGACCCCAACGTGATGAGATTGCGGAGAAAACCCCCACATCTAACCTCCAATCGCTGGCATCCGAAATGTAGCGAGAGTTCCAATTGGCCAACGTATTGTGGAGACCCGGAAGATATTCCGCCACCACCGACACATTGTTGGACAGACAATAGTCCCAGAAGTCCTTCGCCAAGTGCGTCAACATGGTGGAGCGGGTCCCCCCCATCGAGTTGATGTAACGAACCGCGGAAATATTGTCCATACGGAGACGGATGCAAGCCTCGGCTCTCCCACTGGTGAAGCTGCGGATCGCAAAGGACCCCGTCAGAAGTTCCAGCGTGTTGATGTGCAGGTGAGACTCGATAGCTGACCACGGACCTCCGGTAGATATTCCCTCGCAGTGGGCTACCCAACCGTGGAGACTGGCATCCGACTCCACCACTATATCCGGTTGAGGTCCGAAGATTGCCTTGCCGTTCCAAGCGGAAAGGTTTCCGATCCACCATTCCAGTTCGTCTTGCGTCTCTTGATCCATGGAAATCAGATATGCATACGCTGCACCCTCCTGCAGGTTGGCGATCTTGAGCCGTTGGAGGGCACGATAATGCAGTGGTGCAGGGAAGATGGCTTGAATCGAGTACGACAAGAGACCTATTACTCGAGCCAGATGTCTGAGAGAAATCTGTGACAAAGCCAGAGTGCGGACCAACTCCCTGCGAATCGTCCGAACCTTTGCCGACGGGAGGCTGAGTGTCAATGAGGTAGAACTCACCAGAAAACCGAGAAACTCCATGGTCTGGGAAGGAGAAAGACATGACTTCTCGTGATTGATTATGAATTCCAAGCTGGAGAGGAGGTTCATAGCCATGCGAAGATGGACCTGGAGTGGTAGCACAATCCCTGGCCATGATCAGGATGTCGTCCAGGTAAATTAGAAGTCTCACCCCCCGGCTGCGGAGGTAAGCTACCACCGGCCGCATGAGTTTGGTGAAACACCAGGGGGCAGAAGACAGACCAAACGGGAGGCACGTGAAGCGCCAAATGCTCTCTTGCCAGCGAAACTGGAGAAGATCCCTGGAGGAGGGGGCCACCGGAACCGTTAAGTACGCATCTTTGAGGTCCAGCTTCGCCATCCAATCGTCCGGCAACAGCATGTCCCTTAGAAGGTGGATGCCCTCCATTTTGAAGTGTCGATACCTGACGAAGGTATTCAGAGCCTTTAGGTTGATGACGGGGCGATGCTGGCCTCCTTTCTTTTCGACTACGAAAATACTGCTTATTACTCCACCGTGAGAGTGAGGAGCCAGCTCCACGGCCGCCTTTAGGAACAGGGCTTGTAGTTCTGCATCTATGAAGGCCTGAAATGCTAGAGACCGGGTCATGGACAGTGGGGGGGGGGGAATAGAGGGGGCCCCACGAGGTCTATGTGAAACCCCCGAATCGTGGTTAACATCAAAGGGTCGCTGCTAATGGCAGCCCATACATGCGAAAAATGTTAGAGTCTGCCCCCTACGTAACTGTCCGAAAAAATGAGATGAGGTGGAAGACTTACCATAAGGTCGCCTGAGTTTAGGGTTTCCTCTATACACTCTCCCTCTTCCTGGCACACCGTAAGATGGGAAAAAGGTGGGTTAGTGTCTCGGGTCCTGTCCTGGAGTTCGGTAGGATTGGAAGGAGCCTCGACCCGTACCACGGGTCTGAAAGGAGGAACGGCCGGACAGACGGCCCCTTGTACTGCCGGCCCTGGAGGAAACCCTACCACTAAAGACTCTGCGCGTGGAAGACTGCGCTTTATCCAGGGCGGTGAAGGTACCCACAAACTTCTCTAGGTCCTTTATAAACGGGTCTCCGAAGAGGAACCCTTGGGCCTCCTTTCCTGACTCTGTTAGGGCCATATTGGTGAGTTTAGGCTCAATTTTCATCAAAATGGCCTTGCGTCCTTCAATCGCCAGAGACGTATTTGCATTTCCTGCCATGCAAATGGCTCTCTGGACCCAACCTCGGAGATCCTCCGGGTCGACTTGTCGTCCCTCAGCTTTGGCAGCTTCTGCCAGATCAAATATCTTCGCCAGTGGCCCCAATATATCTAACAATTTGTCCTGGCAGGTTCGCAGCGCCGAATCCAAGCCTCTACGGGGGCTAAACCCCGATTTAGACAAAAATTGGACCATATTAGGGTCCAACACTGGCGTCTCACAAACCTTATTAGGGATGGCCGGACGCGGGCACTCAGCCCGAAGCTTATTCCGCGTCTCTTTTTACTAAGAGGTCTGCGGATCATAGACTCGAAGTAACTGGCTACATGAGGGGCCGGAAGCCACTCAGAGGACCTAGGGTGGTGGAGGGAGTCCGGATCAAATAAGGGATCGCCAGCAGCATCCATAAGGGGAACGGGCGAGCTAGAGGTTGTAGCGGACTTACTAATGATAGGCTGAAGTGGCCGGGGCGAGAAAGCCACTAATGCCCCTTGGTCATCTGCCATGTCTACGCCCTCCTCCTCGGAATCGTGTGGAGATTCCAGTAAAGCCTCCTCATCAGACTCTCTGTAGGAGTCAGAATCAGACTCAGGATGGGACTGGGCTGATTTCCATTGCCGTGCACGTTCTGCCTAACGCGGACAGGCTCCTTCGCGGGACCTAGGCGCGCCGTCATGGGATGGTACCAGGCCATCATTACTAATGATTCTGGAGGCATTTGGTGTTGTCACGGGAGGAGGATTAAGGGCCAGACTAGTAGACGGATTAGCAATAAGGACCTGGGAAATGGAATGGGTCAGTACAGATGACATGGGCCCCATAGCAGTCATAATGGCATTGGAAATAAATTGTTGCAGGGCCAGAGGCCTGCGCCTCAGAGGAAATAGGAACCAAACCACCTGATGCAGGCATGGATCCCTGTAAGGCAGGAGGGGGAGAGTTATCCTCCTGACCAGAGCTACCTCGGGCTGGTGTAGGGGCCCTTTGAGAAGACATTTTATTGAAATGCTAAAAGCCATTGAGGTGTAACACTCACAATCAATTGGCAATAGTGAACACTAACCCCTGGGGAGAGATGCTGGCCTCACTAATCTAACACTACGGCCGAGAAAGGTGGGGTTAGTCGTTAGTCACCCACACCTAAGAGAAATACCGCCGCCGACCTGCAGAAGTGGCGAGCCATCCACCGAATACACCGAGCGGAGCGGTGATAGCAGAGAAGATGGCGTCCGAAATCTCGCGAGATTTAGGACGCCGCAACGGCCAGGAAGACGGCGGCTGAAGAAACTAATATGGCGCCCGAGATCGAGCTCGACGTCGCGAGATCTCGGGCGCGCCGAACGGACACTGAGGAGAAGAACCCCCCACTACAAGAGCGGGGCGAAAACGAACAGGTGAGGGAAAAAGACCACAGGGGAATGCAAGGGGTGGACAGAAGGGGAAGGGCAAGGGCAGGCACAACAAACCCTCTCAGAGTACCCGGAGGGTATAGGAAAAAAAAACTAAAAACAAGAGAAAAGGCAAAAAACCTGAACCCTATAAAACAAAGTGCAAAACAAATGAAAGTAGGTGGAACCCTCACAATACGAAAAAATATATAAAATCTGAGAATATATCGACAAAATGCCACAAAAACCTGAGCCAGATTACTGTGGAATACTTAGCTGGGTGGCAGCAGCAAAGAAAAAGGAAGATATACTGGGGTGGAGCGTCCTTTATAGGGGACTTGAGAGGCGGGGCTATCAGCCCATTGGTGGTTATATTCTTGTTTTTTCTTTGCTGCTGTGTGGTTCAGTAAAGAAAGAGTTAAGCAATAGGAGCCTCCGTGTCTTGAAATAAAATTCTTGTTATATTCAAATTATATATATATATATTATCTATATCTATATATAGTCTATCTATCTATTGTAGGGTTTAGCTTGGGTAGATAGGGTAAGCGGGCGCAGTACAGAGGCAAAATTCTTAACTCAAATCGTCAGTGTTTATTCACACTTGAGGCAATTGCACAAAACTGCACGTAACTTTGTAGTCTTGGTGTTAATTCACACACAATGGAAAGTCATATAACATAAATCACCTTGCTGGCAGTTCTGCCTCCAGTAGTCCACAGCAGGCTTTAGGGGGCCTGTTTCCCCAGCTTGCGTGCTCTCAGTCCTCCATCACGGCACAAAGCCTCAGATCCCAAAAACAGAGACTTCTCTGCTGAGCCCAGCTGCCTATTTAAGGACAGCCAGGTGCTGCCAAAACCCAGACCGGCACTTAAACTCCGATCCGGTATTTGACCTCACCTGGCTGGAAACCAGCCCAGCCACACATGCTGGGGGGAAAATACCTGCCTTGCCAGACACAACCCCTTACTGTTTCACATAGCCTTCCCCTTTTGTTTAACCCTGAGGGGGTGTACACACGCCAAACAATGCACCTGTGACAGGGCATCTGCGTTTCACTGCAACCGGCCTGCTCTGTGTTCTACCGAGAACTTAAAGTTCTGCAGAAACAAAAACCATCTGGTGACCCAGGCATTTCTGTATTTGACCTTGCTCATCCACTTGAGAGAGAAGTGGTCGATCACCAGGCGGTGCACTTCCCTCTACCTTCCCTTCCCGTAACAGAATCACAGGCCTAATTAGCATGGACCCTCTACAGAGTCTTACTGAGCATGTGCAAGGTCTTGCTCAAATTGTGCAAGAATTAGGGGAAAGGTTACAGGCACAGGAGACCGCCCGTACACACCCTGTTCTCGCTCCCGCCACCATTCAGGTGGAACCGCCTATTAAATTACTTGATCGGTTTTCGGGTGACCGCAGTAGTTTTTTAGCTTTCAAAGAAAGTTGCAAGCTCTATTTCTGACTACGACCTCACTCCTCTGGTCCTGACCAACAAAGGGTTAGGATAATCATCTCTCTACTTCAAGGGGACCCCCAGGAATGGGCCTTTTCCTTGCCGCCAGATTCCCTGTGTCTTAATTCTGTTGACCTCTTTTTCCAGGCCCTAGTGGTCCGAGCATCTGTGGCTGAGTCTAATCTAAAGGCCCTTACCCAGGGGGATTGTCCCGTGGAGGATTATTGTACCCAGTTCCACAAGTGGTGCGTTCCTTCGGGTTGGAACGAACCAGCCCTTAAATGCCAGTTTAGGGCAGGGTTGACAGAGAGGTTAAAGGATATGCTGGTCTGTTACCCTAGACCTCACTCCTTAGAGGAAACCATGACGTTAGCCATCAGACTAGACAGATGGATTCGAGAGAGACAGCGGGAGCATTTGTTTTCTCCTCATAGCCTTCCAAGGTCTGAGGTTTCTCCTATCGAACCCAAAGTAGAGACTCCAATGCAATGCTCGGGATGACACGAAGAGAACTACGCCGTCGCCTGGGCTCTTGTTTTTATTGTGGCGATTCCGACCACTGGGTCCGTCAGTGTCCCAAGGCTCCTCCTTCCGGAAGATCTTCCAAGTCAGAGGGTTCCAAGGACAAGGTACTCCCGGAGGTAGTAAGAAGCAAACTTTTGCTGCCTGTCTCAATTGCCTTTGGGGTCTTAAAGGGGTCAGGAAGTGCTTTTGTGGATTCAGGGTCAGCATTTAGTTTTATTTATCTCAAATTTGTTGAACGGGTAGGGATCCCAATACTAAAATTGTCTACCCCGATTCAGGTGGTCGCCATCGACTCTACCCCCCTGCTGGGGGGAACAGTAAAGCTCCGTACTCCCGAGATAATCCTGTCTGTTGGGGTCTGACACTCAGAGAAATGTTCCTTTTTTGTTCTAGAGAACCTTCCTATTCCGGTAGTACAAGGCATGCCCTGGCTTCAGCAACATAACCCGGTCATCAAATGGAGTTCGGGCAAGTTAGATAAATGGGGTTCCAACTGTAGTTCTTGCTTAACTGTAATTCAAGCTGGGGTTTCTTTAGATGTCATTCCTCACCTTATTGCTGACTTTCATGATGTTTTTTCCACTGCTGAGACAGATATTATCCCTCCCCTTAGGTCTTATGACTGCGCCATTGAGTTTGTTCCTGAGTCTAAATTTCCTAAGGGGCGGATTTACAATCTTTCTGGCCCTGAACGCAGTGCCATGAGAGATTATATCCAGGAAAGTCTTAAAAAAGAGCATATTAGGCCCTCCACCTCTCCTCTGGGAGCAGGGTTCTTTTTCGTTAAGAAGAAGGATGGTGGTCTCAGACCATGCATTGATTATAGAAACTTGAATAAAATCACTATTAGGAATCAATATTCCATCCTGTTGATTCCTGATTTATTCAACCAGGTCTTGGGTGCCTCTTGTTTGTCTAAACTCGATCTGAGGGGGGCTTATAACCTGATTCGTATTAATGAGGGTGATGAATGAAAGACTGCCTTTAACACTCCAGAGGGACACTTTGCGTATCTTGTTATGCCATTTGGTCTCTGCAATGCCCCAGCTGTGTTTCAGAACTTTATGAACGACATTTTCAGAGAGCTTATTGGCAAGGTTTTGATTGTTTATCTTGATGATATTCTTGTCTTTTCATTGGATTGGAAGACCCATGTTTCGCACGTCAGATTGGTTCTTAAAATCCTCAGAGAGAATCATTTATCTGTTAAATTGGAAAAATTTGTATTTGGAGTTCAAGAGATTCCCTATCTCTGGTATATTCTTACTCCTCATTCATTTAAAATGGATCCCAGTAAGGTTCAGGCTATCGAAGACTGGGTAAGACCATCCTCCTTAAAGGCACTTCAACGCATTTTAGGATTCTCCAACTTTTATCGTAAATTCATAAAAAAAAATTCAGTCATTGCCAAACCCCTTACTGATTTTGACTAAGAAAGGGTCTGACCTTGTCAACTGGTCTTTGGAGGCCTGCCAGGCCTTTGAGACTCAATTTTTTTTTTTCAAAAGGCCCCAGTCTTGGTTCAGCCTAATCCAGAGGAACCTTTTGTGGTGGAGGTGGATGCCTCAGAGGATGGCGTGGGGGCCATCCTCTCCCAGGGGTCTTCCAACTTCACAAATTTAAGACCGTGTGCCTTCTTTTCTCGCAAGTTCTCTCCCTCTGAGAGAAATTACGATATTGGAAACCGTGAGTTACTGGTCATTAAGTGGGCATTCGAGGAATGGAGACATTCTTTAGAAGGGGCTAAACACTGTGTCACTGTTCTCACAGATCATAAGAATTTAGTGTTTCTTGAGGCGGCCAAACGCCTTAATCCTAGACAAGCTAGGTGGGCCCTGTTTTTTACTCATTTTAACTTCTCTGTTACTTTCAGACCAGGAAGTAAAAATATTAAAGCAGATGCCTTGTCCCGAAGTTTTAATGCCGTCCAACCTCCTGACAACCCTCCTGAACCCATCTTGCCGGCAAGCATCTTTGTGGCAGCGATTTCTTCGGATCTTTCCTCGGAGATTCAACGGGCTCAGCAACATGCTCCTCCACAAACACCTTCAGATAAGTTGTTTGTTCCCGAGCATTTTCGTTTTCAACTATTGGGTGAGTGTCATGACTCCGTTCTGTTTGGTCATCCAGGCATCTAAAGAATTACTGTTGAGGTCTTTCTGGTGGCCCACTTTATCTAAGGATGTGCGATCTTATGTTTTGTCTTGTGAGGTATGTGCCAGATCTAAAACCCCGGGGTCACATCCCGCTGGTGAACTACAACCACTACCCATTCCCTGCAGGCCATGGTCACACATTTCCATGGATTTTATCTCTGACCTGCCCCCCTCTGAGGGGAGGTCAGTGGTTTGGGTGGTGGTTGACCGTTTTAGCAAGATGGTGCACTTTGTTCCCTTAAGTAAGCTTATTGATGGGAAAACCTTAGCATCCTTGTTTATTGAACACGTGGTACGCCTGCATGGTGTTCCTGAAAATATTGTCTCTGATAGGGGCGTTCAGTTTGTCTCTGGATTTTGGAGAGCCTTTTGCCAAAGAGATGCGACATCATATTATCCTTTTCGTCCGCCTTCCGTCCAGAGACTAATGGGCAGACTGAACGGTTAAACCAGGCAGTGGAGCTTTTCCTAAGGTGTTATGTATCGCACAATCAGCTCTTGTGGGTGAGATACCTCCCGTTGGCAGAATTTGCCATCAACAATGGGGTTAATTCATCCATGGGGGTATCTCCTTTTTTTTGTAATAGTGGTTTTCATCCTCGTTTTTGCTCTAATTCTTCTGTGTTCTCACTCAACCCGCAGACAGATTCTTTTACCTCTAGACTGTGCACAGTCTGGGCACAGGTTCAAGCGAACCTGGAAAAGGCCCAGGAGATTCAGCGTAGACAGGCCAATAAGAAACGCTCTAAGGGAGTACATTTTGTACTCGGCGATAAAGTGTGGTTGTCAACTAAAAATCATTATTTGAAACATTGTTCTAAGAAATTCTCTCCGCGTTTCATAGGACCATATAATATTATTGAGGTTATTAATCCGGTGTCTTTTAGAGTGAAACTACCCGACTCCATTCGTATACATAATATGTTCCATAAATCGTTACTCAAGAAATATGTGTCACCAGTGGCTCCTTCCAAAAAACCTCCCCCACCTGTGGAGGTTGAAGGTCAGGAGGAATTCATCATCTCTAGGATTATTGATGTTAGAAAGGTTAGGAACTCCTTTCAATACCTGGTCCACTGGAAAGGTTTTGGACCTGAAGAGAGGTCCTGGGTTCCTGTGTCTAGGATGCATGCCTCCAAGTTAATTGCTAAATTTCACCGGGAACACCCTGAGAAGCCCTCTCCACGATTGTTGGGTCCAGAGGCCCCTCGTGGAAGGGGGGGTACTGTAACGGGGCGCCGAAGGCGCACTTGGTCTCCCATCAGCCGCAGACCTGCTGCTTAGCTTCAGGAGCGAGGATCTGTGTTTGGCCTCATTCCCAGGGCGGCTTTGCTAGCTGAGAGGCTCCCTGCTCCTAGGTCTGCCTTGAGCGTCGAGCTGATCACTCGGTGCTCGACTTGTCTGTCTGTCGGTCATGTGACGCTGGCCACGTCACATGACCCTCACTCCTTACTATAAATACAGGCGGCCTGCTGGCTACAGGTAGCCTGTGATTTTAGTCTCTTAGGCTGTTTGTATTGTTAGCTACTATATTGATTGACCTCTGGAATTTGACCTTGACCGTTTCCTGACCTCCCTTTGCCTGCTCCCTTGGTTTTGAAGCTACATCTCTGATTCTGTCCTTGGCTCGTTCTCGGATTTGCCACCTGCTTCTTCCCTTTGTATTGACGTGACCTCCCGGACTGACCTCGGCTAGCTGACCCGCCTTTGCCTTCTCCTTCACAGGGTACCTCTCTCTTGTCCACTTCCTTGTCCATTTGTCTGCCTGCATCTCGCGTACCGTTCTCTGCCTAGCTGTCCGGTACCCTGTCTGTTCCTTCATCCCCTACCCGGCACTTATGGAGGTTAGGGACCGTCGCTCAGTTGCGCCCCGTCACCTAGGGATGGTGGTGCAAGTAGACAGGGACAGGGTTGAGGGTGGCAGTCTAGGGGGTCTACTTCCTTCTACCTTCCCTTCCCGTGACACAATGTCCATTAATCGCTGAAAAGTGGCGGTGTCGCCATGCAGACCAAAGGGTAAGACCTTATATTGATACAGCCCCTCAGGCGTGATGAAGGCTGTTTTCTCTTTGGCAGCCTTCATTAAGGGCACCTCCAGTACCCTTTTGTGAGGTTCAAAACAGAAAAATACCGGGCTTGTCCTAACTAGTGTTATCAAGCACCATAGTGATCGGGTGCTCGGGGACTCAGGCTGAACATATCGGGATGCTCGGTGCTCTACCGAGCACCCGAGCACAATGGAAGTCAATGGGAGAACCCGAGCATTAAACGAGGCACACCCTGCTCTGAAGAGGGGAGGGTGCCTGGTTCATAGGAAAAGGTCAGAAATTGATGGAAACACCACCAAAATGGTTTGGGAACAGCATGGGGAGGATGTCTGGAGGCATCTTGGACTCCCAGGTCGCTGCTGGGAAAGACGTTGTCCGAGTAGTACGCCACTTTTACAGACTGACAATAATACGCACAAAACCAAAGATAAAATCGATTTTAGAGGAAAAATTGTTAGGAAACATTCTTTCCTGTATATTTACTTGTATATAAAGTGCAAGTGCTGCTACAAATTACAAGGAAGAGGCACTCCGATACAACCTGCATATCACACAAAGGAGGGCCTTATTCACATTGTGGTACAATTGTTCAGGTAGTGGGACTCCTACACTCCTACAATCATAAAGGCTATGCACTAAGTGAAAGGGCTGCCAAAAACTACAAGGAACTGGCACTGCAATACACCCTTTGTTACACATAAAGGAGGGCATCATACACAGCCTTGAAAAATTATAATTGATGGCCTGCTGATGACCCTCAAACATTTGGAGCAAGGGCCTACTGATCTGACCATCTAAAACATTATGGGCGAGGGCCTGCTGCCGCTTTGGTGACTCTAGATAACCTGAGCCCGATCGCACGTCCCCCATTCGGATGTCTGCCCTATCAACTTTCAATGTTATTTTCAGCACCAACCACGGTGACCACAGGTTTGATTCCGGAGAGGGAGCCTGAGAAACAGCTACGGCTACCACTTCCAAGCAAGGCAGCATGCATGAAAATTACCTATTAGGTATAATTAGGTGAGCTGACCCTGTTAAAGATTGTAGGTGAGGGCCTGCAGGTGAGCTGACCCTCTAAAACATTATATGCGAGGTCCTGCAGGTGATCTGACCCTCTAAAAAAATACATATGCAAGGGCTTGCTGCTGAGATGACCCTCTAAAACATTATGGTTGAGGGCCTGCTGCTGAGCTGACCATATAAAAAATTATGGGAGAGTGCCTGCTGCTTAGCTGACCATTGAAAAAATGTATAGTGTTAAAAGCAGGCCGGGGTGCCTGAATACTTCAGATAGGAATAATGGAATAGGACTCCGGTTCAATTTTGTTGGTTTTCGGAACTGGGGCCATGATTAAGAGGGACAGCCATGGGCATCCGTATTGCTTTGCTAGATGTGAAATTCTTGGACAGGCACAGGACGAACCAAAGCGAAAGCATTTGCCAAGAATGTTTTCATTAATCAAAAGCGAAAGTCGGAGGTTCGAAGACTATCAGATACCGTCATACTTCCGACCATAAATGATGACGACCGGCGATGCAGCGGCGTTATTTCCATGACCCGCTGAGCAGCTTCCGGGAAACCACAGTCTATGGGGTCCGGGGGGAGTATAGTTGCAAAACTGAAACTTAAAGGAATTGACGGAAGGGCACAACCAGGAGTGGAGCCTGCGGCTTAATTTGACTCATCATGGGAAACTCACCTGGCTCGGACACGTAAAGGATTGACAGATTGATAGCTCTTTCTCGATTATATGCGTGGACCTGCAGATGAGCCGACCCTGTAAAAGATTGTAGGTGAGGGCCTGCTTGTGAGCTGGCTCTCTAAAAAATTATATGCGAGGGCCTTCCGGTGAGCTGACCCTGTAAAAGATTGTAGGTGAAGGCCTGCAGGTGAGCTGACCCTGTAAAAAATTATATGTGAGGGCTTGCTGGTGATCTGACCCTATAAAACATTATATGTGAGGGCCTGCTGGTTAGCTGACCCTCTAAAAAATTATATGCGAGGGCCTTCAGCTGAGCTTACCTTGTAAAACATTATAGATGAGGGCCTGTTGAGCTGACCCTCTAAAAAAAATTATATCCGAGGGCCTTCAGGTGAGCTCCATTGTAAAAGATTGTAGGTGCGGGCCTGTTGGTGAGCTGACCCTGTAAAACATTATATGCGAGGGCCTACTGGTGAGCTGACCCTCTAAACAATTATATGCAAGGGCCTACTGGTGAGCTGACCCTGTAAAACATTGTAGGTGAAGGCCTGCTGGTGAGCTGACTCTCTAAAAAATTATGTGCAAGGGCCTGCAGGTGAGATGACCCTGTAAAGCATTATATGAGTGGTCCTGCAGGTGAGCTGACCCTGTAAAAGATTGTAAGTGAGGGCCTGCTGGTGAGCTGACCCTCTGAAAAATTATATGAGGGCCTTCAGGTGAGCTGACCCCTTTAAAATATTGTAGGTGAGGGCCTGCTGGTGCGCTGACCCTCTAAAAAATTATATGCGAGGGCCTGCTGGTGAGCTGACCCTATAGAACGTTATATGCAAGGACCTGCTGGTGAGCTGACCATGTAAAACATTGTAGGTGAGGGCTTGCTGGTGAGCTGACCCTCTAAAAAATTATATGCGAGGGCCTGCAGGTAAGCTGACCCTTTAAAAGATTGTAGGTGAGGGCCTGCTGGTGAGCTGACCCTTTAAAAAATATGTGAGGACCTTCAGGTGAGCTGACTCTGTAAAACATTATATGTGAGGGCCTGCTGGTGAGCTGACCCTCTAAAAAATTATATGTGAGGGCCTGCTGGTGAGCTGTCCCTGTAAAACATTGTAAATGAGGGCCTGCTGGTGAGCTGACCCTGTAAAACATTATATGCGACGACCTGCTGGTGAGCTGACCATCTAATATGCGACGACCTGCTGGTGAGCTGACCCTCTAAAAAATTATATGCGAGGGCCTGCTGGTGAGCTGACCCTCTAACAAATTCAATGTGAGGGCCTGCTGGTGAGCTGACATTGTAAAACATTGTAGGTGAGGGCCTGCTGGTGAGCTGACCCTCCAAAAAATTATATGTGAGGGCCTGCTGGTGATCTGACCCTATAGAACATTATATGCAAGCGCCTGCTGGTTAGCTGACCCTCTAAAAAATTATATGCGAGGGCCTGCTGGTGAGCTGACCCTGTAAAACATTGTAGGTGAGGCCTGCTGGTGAGCTGACCCTGTAAAACATTATATGCGACGACCTGCTGGTGAGCTGACCCTCTAAAAAACTACAAACCGGATTCCAAAAAAGTTGGGACACTATACAAATCGTGAATAAAAACTAAATGCAATGATGTGGAGGTGCCAACTTCTAATATTTTATTCAGAATAGATCATAAATCACGGAACAAAAGTTTAAACTGAGAAAATGTACCATTTTAAGGGAAAAATATGTTGAATCATAATTTAATGGTCTCAACAAATCCCCAAAAAGTTGGGACAAGGCCATTTTCACCACTGTGTGGCATCTCCCCTTCTTCTTACAACACTCAACAGACGTCTGGGGACCGAGGAGATCAGTTTCTCGAGTTTAGAAATAGGAATGCTCTCCCATTCTTGTCTAATACAGGCCTCTAACTGTTCAATCGTCTTGGGCCTTCTTTGTTGCACCTTCCTCTTTATGATGCACCAAATGTTCTCTATAGGTGAAAGATCTGGACTGCAGACTGGCCATTTCAGTACCCAGATCCTTCTCCTACGCAGCCATGATGTTGTGATTGATGCAGAATGTGGTCTGGCATTATCTTGTTGAAAAATGCAGGGTCTTCCCTGAAAGAGATGACGTCTGGATGGGAGCATATGTTGTTCTAGAACCTGAATATACGTATATATACACTGTCTGTCCCCAAAAAAGTTGCCAGCAAAAAAAAAAAGGTCACACACTCTAATATTTCGTTGGACCACCTTTAGCTTTGACAGGGGCGTACATAGAAATCACTGGGCCCCATAGCAAAAATCTGAATTGGGCCCCTTAACCCCGCCCACTACCCACAATGGCCCCTCCCACTTCCTGACCTGGCTCCTCCCATGCCACACCCCCATTAAATAAATTTATACATGACCTACTGAAACTGTTAGGGATAAACATTTTTATTTTATTATTAACCAACTTTGTTGCAGTAACGTATAAAATGTACATGTATTTTCCAATAAGGATTTGTTCTGTTTGTTTGCGTTTTGATAGTGAAAAAAAATTCTAAATTGGGGGAAAAAAAAAAGGTTTTACTTTTTTGTCGCCATATTTCAACCCCTATAACTATTTTGCAATTATGTATACGGAACTATATGGGGGCTCAAATTTTGCGGGGCGATCTGAACTTTCCATTGATACCATTCTGGGGTGTTTATGACTTTTTGATCACTTTTTATTTACATTTATTGTGGAAAAGGAAGCGACCAAAAACAGCTAATCCGCCTTTTGGACTCTTTTTTCTGTTTTGCTGTTTGCCATATGGGGAATTTTTTTTATATTTTCATACAATGGGCATGTCACTTGCCAGGCTTGCCAGAGTGGGCACAGGACAGTGGACACAGATGGGCCATGTCACTTGCCAGGCTTTAGCAGAGTGGGCACAGGACAGTGGACACAGGGCGCAATATGTATGCCACACAACTAAGCGAGTGCAGGGCAGGAGCGCATACACAGCACTCCTGCTGCCTCTGTCCACTGTGCTAAAGCCGGACCTAAGCCATCCTCCACATCTTAACCCCTTTGCTACCTGCGCCATTTTGTCATCACTTCTCTTACCCCAAACCCCTTTAACTCCTTGCTGCTGATGCTGAGTGTGCACATATGCGCATGTGTTTGTGTGTGGGGGGGGGAGGGGGTTTGGCTGGTTGGTGAAATATAATTTGGTGGCTATGTGCACACTCAGCATTAGCAGCAAGGAGTTAGAGGGGTTAATATCCATCCAACCCCGCCTAATGCCCTCCAAAATGCCCGGGGGGGGGGGGGGGGTGTTAGGAAGGAGTAGGTGTAGGAGGAAAGCACACTGTCATCTATGAGCCCCCCCAACCCCTAATGCCCTCCAAAAATCTCAGGACAGTGTGCTTTCTTCCTTCTCCCCCATGGGCATTTTGGGGCTCATAGAGGACAACAGGACTCACTGGAGTGGGATTGAAGCATGTCCCACCCTGTCCTGGCTGTCCCCCTCCCCACCCCTCCTCTCTCTTGCTGCCGCTGTCAGTGTCTGACAATCTGAGTATCCAGATCTGACATAGTGACATGACATTATCATACGGTACCTGGTCTCTGCTGAGTGCTGACTGAGTCTGCTCTCTCTCAGTCTCACTCGTCTCAGGAAGCCAGGGCCAGGCACTGCAGGCAGCACGGCAGGACGAACGGTTCTGACTTCAGGCCAGGGACACAGGTGCTTCTGTTCTTCCTTCTTCGTCTCCTCAGCTCAGGCACACTGGCGACGGCGAAGTTCGAACCGATTCTCCCGCCTCCCTTGCGCCACTGGCCAATCAGCAGCTGCCTCAACAGACTTGCCTTGTGCTGATTGGCCAGCGACTCGAGCGCTACATGGAGGCTGCTTTGATCCTGATTCCGCAGCAGGCTGTCAGGATCAGGTCAGAAGGTCAGGATCAGGAGGGGAGGGGGGAGGGGGCGATTGCGGAAGAAGAGTTGGCTGAAGAAAACCAGCCGCATTACCGGCCAGCATGTCATGAGTGGGCGGGGTTAAATAGTGTGGGCGGGGCCTTCTCTGCGCTCCGGGCCCCCCAGTGCCGCGGGCCCCATAGCAATGGCGTGGTCTGCCTCTATGGGCGGTACGCCACTGAGCTTTGATTATGGCACGCATTCGCTGTGGCATTGTTTCGATAAGCTTCTGCAATGTCACAAGATTTATTTCCATCCAGTGTTGCATTCATTTTTCACCAAGATCTTGCATTGATGATGGTAGAGCACATCCCAAAGATTCTTAATGGGGTTAAGTCCTGGACTCTGTGGTGGCCAATCCATGTGTGAAAATGATCATGCACCCTGAACCACTCTTTCACAATTTAAACCCAATGAATCCTGGCATTGTCATCTTGGAATATTCCCGTGCCATCAGGGAAGAAAAAATCCATTAATGGAATAACCTGGTCATTCAGTATGTTTAGGTAGTCAGCTGACCTCATTCTTGGAGCACATGCTGTTGATGGACCTAGACCTCACCAACTGCAGCAACCCCAGATCATAGCACTGCCCCCACAGGCTTGTACAGTAGGCACTAGGCATGATGGGTGCATCACTTCATCTGCCTCTCTTCTTACCCTGATGCACCCATCACTCTGGAACAGGGTAAATCTGGACTCATCAGACCACATGACCTTCTTCCATTGTTCCAGAGTCCAATTTTTATGCTCCCTAGCAAATTGAAGCTTTTTTTTTCTGGTTTGCCTCAATGATTAGTGGTTTTCTTATGGCTACACAGCTGTTCAGTCCCAATTCCTTGAGTTCCCTTCACATTGTGTGTGTGGAAATGCTCTTACTTTCACTATTAAAAATAGCCCTGAGTTCTACTGTTGTATTTCTTCGATTTGATTTCAACAAACGTTTAAGTGATTGCCGATCACGATCATTCAGGATTTTTTCCTGCCACATTTCTTACTTGAATACGATGGGTCCCCACTATCCTTCCAGTTTTTAATAATGCGTTGGACAGTTCTTAACTCAATTTTAGTAGTTTTCTTTTTTTTTTGGACAGGCAGTGTATATAAATAAACACATGCCATGGCATTGCCTCCAGAAAATGTGCGTTTATTCACCCAAAAGTGACAAAAGTAAATGGTGCCAAGTAAAAATACAAATACAAACTCAGGTGATTATTCAATGAAAACTATTAATAAGTGAATTACAATTAATGTGTTTGATTAGTACTGTGTCTAAAAATAAAACATACTGTTTAAAAAAAATGACATAATATACAAGTATCCATACTGTGAAGAGATTAGTAACTTCAATTAAACTATATGAATTAATAATATGTGCTTAATTCATCATAATTACATATTTAAAAAAAGTCCAAAACCAATTGTGTCATTAAAATGGTGTACCGATGAAAAACATAATGGAGGGGGCCAAGAACTAACCAGCATGGATCCGATATAGCACCCCATTTGGTTTACTGCGCATGTCGGCGCAAAGCTTCCGCTTTACATAAAGAAACATGTGATGCAATCACGTGATCGCATCGAAGGCTGAACGCACACAGGCCGCAAGCGTCCATAGACAGGGTGGTCACATGGTAACAGATCACGTTTTCGCACCTGAATTGGAACGCACGTTGAGCCGCAAGCGCCTCACATTTATGCGGTCACATGATCGAAACCACGGAAATGAATAGACCAACTCGCAAACTGGTGACCTTGCCTCAAGAACATTATATATCAACTGTTTAAATTGCAAAGTGAAAAGATGTGATTATATATAAAAATAGGATGTGCAACTTATCATTAGTGATGAGCGGCAGGGGCAATATTCGAATTTGCAATATTTTTCGAACATTTGGTAAAATATTCGCATATTTTCTTGATTGCGAAAAATCGGCAATGTAATTCGGGCGTGGGTCACTATAGCTACATTTGCCAAGCTGCTAGAAGTTTCCTGAGACTGGAGAAAATGGTTGGCACGGCAGAACATTACATTAACTTTTTATGCAGATAGAGTGTCCCAATATATTCGCGATTGCGAAATAGGCACTAATGATGCGAATATTTTGGTGCAATGCGTGCAACTTCACATTTTAACAGGTCTGACTACTTATTAGTGATTGGTGCACTAAGTATTGTTGTGAACTTGTGACATCACAGCACTATGTATGTATGTACTGTATATAGAAATTAATTTTAGTTAGGTAGTGTTAGTGTAGGTTTGTGCTTGAATCCAGCAATTTTTTTATTTATTTTTTCTACTCTTTTCTCTATATTTCAAATTTATAACAAGCCTCTTCACGTGTGAAAACACTACATACACACCTCATACTAAATAAAGTTTTACACATTTCACACAAAACACCCCAATAAAATAAAAATGGCCCGTCCATTCCAACGAGTTTACTCAGCCTAAGAGGCATACGCCTATCTTGCCTCTGATACTGAGTCGGCCAGTGAGGGAGCAGAGGATGCCACTTTCCTCTACTCCTCTACCCCCTTATCATCAACATCATCCGCTGATAAGGGACCCTCTAGAAGGCGCCCCAGGGTAGCAGTGGAGGCAGCCCCCCAGAGTGACCCCATATGGACCCCACCCCCTGACGATTATCAGCCCCAAATTCCGGATTTTGTGGGCAACTCCGGAATACAGATAGACAGTGCGGGCTTCACAGAACAAGATTTTTTCAAAATATTCTCTGAAGATTTTGTCAAATTAATGGTGGCCCAAACCAATTTGTACACCCAACAATTTATAGCTCAGAACCCTACCTCACCTTATGCTAGACCCCCAGGTTGGACCCCAGTAAGTGCAGCAGAGATGATGAAGTTTTGGGGACTCGTACTGCACATGGGTGAAGTAAAGGATCCAAACGTCAGACAATATTGGAGTTTGGACATTTTCTACCAGACTCCAATTTACAGTAACACCATGACCCGGAAGTGTTTTGCGTCAATTCGGAAATTCCTACACTACAACGACAATACACAGTGCCCACCCCAAAATGACCCAACATTTGACTGTCTGTTCAAGGTTAGGCCCGTCCTTGACCACTTTAACACCAAGTTTGCTGAGGTGTACACCCCTGATACAAATGTATGTGTAGATGAGTCCCTGATACTTTTCAAAGAGAGGGTTAGATTCCGCCAGTACCTGCCTAGCAAACGGGCATGGTATGGCATAAAAATTTACTAACTTTGTGAGAGTAGCTCAGGGTACACCCACAAGTTCCACGCTTATGAAGAGAAAGATTCCCGCATAGAACCCCCAGAATGCCCCCTCATCCTAGGAGTTAGTGCAAATATTGTGTGGGACTTGCTGCACCCACTGCTGGATAAGGGTTACCACCTCTATGTGGATAACTATTATACCAGCATACCCCTATTCAGGTCCCTAACTGCCAGAAGTACTGTGGCTTGCGGCAAAATCAGAGAGGCCTCACTAGATCCCTGGTAGGACAACCACTGAGAATGGGTGAAAGCAGGGCTCTCCTCCATGAGAACATGCTGGCGGTTAAGTACAAGGACAAGAGGGATGTCCTTTTACTGACCACCGTTCACACAAATACCAGCTCCCATGCTCATGTGTGAGGTACCACTACCACTGTCCTCAAACCAGTTTGCATCCTGGACTACAATAAGGACATGGGAGGGGTTGATCTTTCAGATCAAGTTCTGAAGCCTTACAGTGTCACACGAAAGACAAAAGTGTGGTATAAAAAGCTGGCCGTACACATTGTATAGGTGGTAATGTACAATAAGTACGTGCTATTTCAATCTGCAGGCCACACAGGAACTATCCTCCAGGTCCAAGAGGTGGTTATCAAGGCCCAAATTTTTCAAAGCCAGGCCGGGGAGGGTCACAGTACTTCAGGAAGTCATGGTGCCTGTGTTGTACCAGGGCAACATTTTCCAGGTCCTGTCCCCTAGACAGCAAGGAAGGGAAGGATCCAACAAGATGCAGGTTGTGTTCCAAAAGGGGGATAAGGAAAGACACCATTTACCACTGCGAAACCTGTCCTGAAAAAGCTGGCCTGTGCATGCAAGAGTGTTTTAGAATCTACCACTCATTCATGGAGTATTAATTTCATCCTTGATGTACTCTGTATTTTTACAACCTTATACCTCTGATTTAGTCCGCATAGCTTACATATCAACTTTTCCCCAACCACTACAACAATTCTATGAAACACCTGTTAGGTCAAAAGTGACCTTTCCACCCCTTAAAATGTTCGTACAGGGGTCCACTTTCCAAAATGGGGTCACTTTTTTTTTTTCATTTCTGGGGACCTCAGACATGGCACCTAAAATTCATGTCTGTTTATTCAGGCCTGCAATATTTTTGTAGTTTGCCTCTAGAGCCCTGCTATGCGCCCATACAACAGGTTACAAGCACATATGGTGTGTTTTCTGAATAGGGAGAAAATGGGGAACACATACTGGGGTGCATTTTCATCTTTAACCCCTTGTGAAAGTAAAAAATTGGAGTCTGCTAGTAATTTTTTATTTTTACAAATGTGTGCTTTGAAATCCTTTCTCTAGTATTTCTGTCTTCTGTGCAGGGCCTGACTGGCCATAGGGCAAACCGGGCATTTGCCTGGTGGGCCGGGCCAAACACAATCAGCCGGGACGCCGGCTGAGTTTATTTTTTATTTTTTTATTAATGTGGCAGCAGCCGGGCAGGAGTGGAGATGAGCGCTTCCATTGTGGAAGAGCTCATCTCCATATTCATCTGTATCGCCGTCCTCAGGACAGCGATACAGATAAATGGAGCAGGGGAGAGGCGTCTCCCTTGCCCATTCCTCTGATAGGCTACAGGCACTAGGCCTGTAGCCTATCAGAGGCTGGTGCAGGCGGAGCGATGACGTCATCGCGCGAGCCGCCAGAGCCGTACAGCGCGGGACACAGGCCAGAAGAGGCCTGCATCGCATCGCTGACAGCAGCATCGAGGTAAGTATATGAGTTTATTGTTTTTATTATTTAATTTTATACTATACTGTGGCAAGAAGGGGGGTGGGGGCCCTATATACTGGCACAATATGGGGAGGGTCGGCACTATGGAGAAGAGGGGAAGCACTATGGGGCCCTATATACTGGCACAATATGGGGGGGTCGGCACTATGGAGAAGAGGGGAAGCACTATGGGGCCATATATACTGGCACAATATGGGGGGGCCTATATACTGGCACAACATGGGGGGGCACTATGGAGAAGAGGGGAAGCATTATGGGGCCCTATATACTGGCACAACATGGGGGGGCACTATGGAGATGAGGGGAAGCACTATGGGGCCCTATATACTGGCACAATATGGGGCGGCACTATGGAGAAGAGGGGAAGCACTATGGGGCCCTATATACTGGCACAATATGGAGGGGCACTATGCAGAAGAGGGGAAGCACTATGGGGCCCTATATACTGGCACAATATGGGGGGCCTATATACTGGCACAATACGGGGGCACTATGGAGAAGAGGGGAAGCACTATGGGGGCCCTACATACTTGCACATTATGGGGGGGCACTATGGACAAGAGGGGAAGGAGCACTATGGGGGCATCTACTGGGGGCCCTATATACTGGCACGCATTATAGGTGGGCACTATGGAGAAGTGGGGGATGAGCACTATGAGGGCATTATATAGGGGCATTTAATACTGGCACACATTTTGATGCCACTATGGGGAAGGGAGGAAAGGAGCATTATGGGGGAATGTGGGGCAGTCTATAGGGACATTTTATAGTCCCACATTATGAAGGGCACTATGGAGACGGGGAAGGAGCACTATGGCGGCATCTTCTGGGGGGACTATATAGGAGTATTTTATACTGGCACAAATTATAAGGTCACTATGGGCACCTAAGCTCAACTGGTGGCACTAAGTGTTTTTTGTAGTGGCACACAGTACGGGTCATTGGAACACATGAGGGCACTCTGGGGACATTGGCTCTACTGGGGGCACTAAGAGGAGGTATTTCTTTTTTTACTGCCACACAACGGGGCATTTTTTGTACTGGTGCAGATTATAAGGGGGGGTTCTACTGTCACACATTATAAATAGAATTATTACTATCGGGGCATTATGGTGGGCTTTATTACAACTGGGGGATTATGGGAGCATTATTACTTGTGGGACACAATTACTGTTGGGGGCACTGTAGGAGCACTATTACTACTAAATGCACTCTGGCAAAGAAATAATTACTATTGTTGGGACTTTGGGAGCACCATTACTGTGGGGGCACCCTGGCACAGCATCAGCTTAGCACAGTTCTTTTTGCAGTATAGTTTTGAGGAGCACAGCTTCTCAGTATTGGGGGTGCATGATGGGATGTTAATTGGAGGATGATGGAAAAGTAGGAAACTAAGATGTCTGTCAAACTCTGCAGAGACATGAGATGGCTGAAAGAAATTATCACGGTTGGTCTGGTCTGAATGGAGAAGATGAAGAAAGAGAACAACTACATCAGAGGAGACGTCACTGGATATAAGAGGTATGGGGCGCTGTATGAGGCTACTTTCACATCTGCGTTAGTGATCCTGGCAGGCTGTTCCAGCTGAGAATTCACTGGATCCGGCACTGCTGGATGCAGACAGAATGCCCGCCAGCCCCATTAACTATAATGGGGTACGGCAGAGATCCGGCCACAATCTGGGAAAAATGCAGAGAATCAGCGGGACATAAACCGCTGCATGTTGTGCTTTGTGTCCAGTCGATTCCTTGCATTTTCTGCCGGATTAGGTGGCCGGATCGTACTAAGACCTCTAATGTCACCTGGGGACCCCCAAAGAAGCTTGTGTGTTGGCTGAAGCCTTCCTATCTTACTGGTGGCTGGCCCTGCCTCTCAATTGTGCTTCCGGTTTTGGCCCCGCCCCTAGATTGCAAGGGGGTGGGGCCTGTTGGGGGTCATGTGATTGGGCTGCTCAGTCAAAAATGCCCGGGCCTATTTTTTGTCCCAGTCCGGCCCCGCCTCTGTGAGACACCTGTTTGCTGAAAGGTAAACTTTCCAATATAACAAAACAATACCAAACACAGGTGCACTCTGTAGTCTCACTAAACCCTCAAACTGATTTTAAAATTGAGAGATTAGTCAACATGTTCTACGGTGTAGAACATGTCTAAGCCCGGGCACCACGCCAAGGTTTCTCAAGTAGCCCGGGACCTAACACTCTCCTACCTGAGCCGTATGGGCGATACCAGGAGCCAGTGGGCAAATTACAGGAGCAAACAGCTCACCAGTTACCTCCAGCATGTAGCCATGCTTGCAATGGGAGGAGGGAGGAGTCTGCGAGTCCCACTCAAGACTGGCTGATATGTTCCAGGCCTCACAGGTGCACCTAAATGTGGCCTGTAGATGGAAAACAGGCACATTTAAATTGGAGTTTATACACCTCCAGGAATCTATATATACAAACTAAGAAGACAGGTTGGCATTAGCAGGAGGTGCTCGAACCCACATGCAGTTGTGCATATATACAGGGGAGCAAATCCTGCACTTGTGGCCCGTTGCTAATGGCAATCCCCAGTAAAATGCATACGGTGGAGGATGCCCGCGGCGAACCACAAGTACCACGATAGACATCCTACACAAGGTAACAAGTGCGGATGTCATAATTAATATAACAATATAACAAGACAATACCAAACACAGGTGCACTCTGTAGTCTCTAGGGATGAGCGAACCCGAACTGTATAGTTCGGGTTCGTACCGAATTTTGGGGTGTCCGTGACACTGACTCGAACCCGAACATTTTCGTAAAAGTCCGGGTTCGGGTTCGGTGTTCGGCGCTTTCTTGGCGCTTTTTGAAAGGCTGCAAAGCAGCAAATCAACAAGCGTCATACTACTTGGCCCAAGAGGCCATCACAGCCATGCCTACTATTGGCATGGCTGTGATTGGCCAGTGCACCATGTGACCCAGCCTCTATTTAAGCTGGAGTCATGTAGCGCCGCACGTCACTCTGCTATGATCAGTATAGGGAGAGGTTGCAGCTGTGACGTTAGGGCGAGATTAGGCAGATTAACTCCTCCAAAAGACTTCATTCTGTGATCGATCTGCAGCTGTGGATCATTGAAGTGCTATTATTGACTTGCTCACTTTTTTGAGGCTGCCCAGAGCGTTTTTAGATCACTTTTTTTCTGGGGTGATCGGCGGCCATTTTGTGACTTGTGGTGCGCCAGCACGAGCTATCACCAAGTGTATTTAACCATCGATAGTGTGGTTATTTTGTGCTATATCCTACATCAGCTGCAGGCTGAGCCTGTGTCACCGAAGTGCATTTAACCATCAACAGTCTGGTTATTTTTTGGCCATATACTACATCAGCTGCAGGCTGAGCCTGTGTCACCCAAGTGCATTTAACCATCAACAGTCTGATTATTTTTTGGCCATATACTACATCAGCTGCAGGCTGAGCCTGTGTCACCCAAGTGTATTTAACCATCGATAGTGTGGTTATTTTGTGCTATATCCTACATCAGCTGCAGGCTGAGCCTGTGTCACCCAAGTGCATTTAACCATCAACAGTCTGATTATTTTTTGGCCATATACTACATCTGGTGCAGGCTGAGCCTGTGTCACCCAAGTGCATTTAACCATTAACAGTCTGATTATTTTTTGGCCATATACTACATCTGGTGCAGGCTGAGCCTGTGTCACCCAAGTTCATTTAACCATCAACAGTGTGGTTATTTTTTGGCCATATATTACATCAGGGGCAAGTTGAGCCTGTCACCCAGCGCCTAAAAAATAGACCTGACATTTCTATTCAACCAAATCTGCACAGTTTTAGCTGGTCAAGTTATTTGTAGTGACCGTAAAAGCAGACTTTTTGTTCTGGGTTGAAAAAGCATTCCCAAATTTGCCATTCTGAAAATAACTAGTTTGTGGTATTTGAGGCCTACTTGAAATCTATCCCAAAAAGAAAATCTTACATTGAAGGTATTGATAGTGTCATTCAGAAAAACCTAAGACACACGCTAGCGTGCTGATAGAAGTGTCATTCTGTGATTAAACCTATAACTGTCACACAGCGCAAAAAAAAACAGATCTCACATCTCTATTCAACCAAATCTGCACAGTTTTAGCTGGTCAAGTTATTTGTAGTGACCGTAAAAGCAGACTTTTTGTTCTGGGTTGAAAAAGCATTCCCAAATTTGTCATTCTCAAAATAACTAGTTTGTGGTATTTGAGGCCTACTTGAAATTTATCCCAAAAAGAAAATCTTACATTGAAGGTATTGATAGTGTCATTCAGAAAAACCTAAGACACACGCTAGCGTGCTGATAGAAGTGTCATTCTGTGATTAAACCTATAACTGTCACACAGCGCAAAAAAAAACAGGTCTCACATCTCTATTCAACCAAATCTGCACAGTTTTAGCTGGTCAAGTTATTTGTAGTGACCGTAAAAGCAGACTTTTTGTTTTGGGTTGAAAAAGCATTCCCAAATTTGCCATTCTCAAAATAACTAGTTTGTGGTATTTGAGGCCTACTTGAAATCTATCACAAAAAGAAAATCTTACATTGAAGGTATTGATAGTGTCATTCAGAAAAACCTAAGACACACGCTAGCGTGCTGATAGAAGTGTCATTCTGTGATTAAACCTATAACTGTCACACAGTGCAAAAAAAAACAGGTCTCACATCTCTATTCAACCAAATCTGCACAGTTTTAGCTGGTCAAGTTATTTGTAGTGACCGTAAAAGCAGACTTTTTGTTTTGGGTTGAAAAAGCATTCCCAAATTTGCCATTCTCAAAATAACTAGTTTGTGGTATTTGAGGCCTACTTGAAATCTATCACAAAAAGAAAATCTTACATTGAAGGTATTGATAGTGTCATTCAGAAAAACCTAAGACACACGCTAGCGTGCTGATAGAAGTGTCATTCTGTGATTAAACCTATAACTGTCACACAGCGCAAAAAAAAACAGGTCTCACATCTCTATTCAACCAAATCTGCACAGTTTTAGCTGGTCAAGTTATTTGTAGTGACCGTAAAAGCAGACTTTTTGTTCTGGGTTGAAAAAGCATTCCCAAATTTGCCATTCTCAAAATTGTGGTGAACGGGAACAATGAGGAAAACATCTAATAAGGGACGCGGACGTGGACATGGTCGTGGTGGTGTTAGTGGACCCTCTGGTGCTGGGAGAGGACGTGGCCGTTCTGCCACAGCCACACGTCCTAGTGAACCAACTACCTCAGGTCCCAGTAGCCAGCAGAATTTACAGCGATATTTGGTGGGGCCCAATGCCGTTCTAAGGATGGTAAGGCCTGAGCAGGTACAGGCATTAGTCAATTGGGTGGCCGACAGTGGATCCAGCACGTTCACATTATCTCCCACCCAGTCTTCTGCAGAAAGCGCACAGATGGCGCATGAAAACCAAGCCCATCGGTCTGTCACATCACCCCCATGCATATCAGGGAAACTGTCTGAGCCTCAAGTTATGCAGCAGTCTCTTATGCTGTTTGAAGACTCTGCTGCCAGGGTTTCCCAAGGGCATCCACCTAGCCCTTCCCCAGGGGTGGAAGAGATAGAATGCACTAACGCACAACCACTTATTTTTCCTGATGATGAGGACATGGGAATACCACCTCAGCACGTCTCTGATGATGAAACACAGGTGCCAACTGCTGCGTCTTTCTGCAGTGTGCAGACTGAACAGGAGGACGATGCAGGGGACGATGAGGTCCTAGACCCCACATGGAATGAAGGTCGTGCCACTGACTTTCACAGTTCGGAGGAAGAGGCAGTGGTGAGACCGAGCCAACAGCGTAGCAAAAGAGGGAGCAGTGGGCAAAATCAGAACACCCGCCGCCAAGAGACTCCGCCTGCTACTGACCGCCGCCATCTGGGACCGAGCACCCCAAAGGCAGCTTCAAGGAGTTCCCTGGCATGGCACTTCTTCAAACAATGTGCTGACGACAAGACCCGAGTGGTTTGCACGCTGTGCCATCAGAGCCTGAAGCGAGGCATTAACGTTCTGAACCTTAGCACAACCTGCATGACCAGGCACCTGCATGCAAAGCTTGAACTGCAGTAGAGTAAACATCTTAAAAACAAGAAAGTCACTCAGGCTCCCCCTGCTACCTCTTCTGCTGCTGCCGCCTCGGCCTCTTCTGCTGCTGCTGCCGCCGCCTCTGCCTCTTCCTCCGCCTCTGGAGGAACGTTGGCACCTGCCGCCCAGCAAACATGGGATGTACCACCAACACCACCACCTGCGTCACCAAGCATCTCAACCATGTCACACGGCAGCGTTCAGCTCTCCATCTCACAAACATTTGAGAGAAAGCCTAAATTCTCAACTAGCCACCCTCGATCCCTGGCCCTGAATGCCAGCATTTCTAAACTACTGGCCTATGAAATGCTGTCATTTAGGCTGGTGGACACACACAGCTTCAAACAGCTCATGTCACTTGCTGTCCCACAGTATGTTGTTCCCAGCCGCCACTACTTCTCCAAGAGAGCCATGCCTTCCCTGCACAAACAAGTGTCCGATAAAATCAAGTGTGCACTGCGCAACGCCATCTGTGGCAAGGTCCACCTAACCACAGATACGTGGACCAGTAAGCACGGCCAGGGACGCTATATCTCCCTAACTGCACACTGGGTAAATTTAGTGGCGGCTGGGCCCCAGGCGGAGAGCTATTTGGCGCACGTCCTTCCGCCGCCAAGGATCGCAGGGCAACATTCTTTGCCTCCTGTCTCCTCCTCCTCCTACTCAGCTTCCTCCTCCTCTTCTTCCACCTGCTCATCCAGTCAGCCACACACCTTCACCACCAACTTCAGCACAGCACGGGGTAAACGTCAGCAGGCCATTCTGAAACTCATATGTTTGGGGGACAGGCCCCACACCGCACAGGAGTTGTGGCGGGGAATAGAACAACAGACCGACGAGTGGCTGCTGCCGGTGAGCCTCAAGCCCGGCCTGGTGGTGTGCGATAATGGGCGAAATCTCGTTGCAGCTCTGGGACTAGCCGGTTTGACGCACATCCCTTGCCTGGCGCATGTGCTGAATTTGGTGGTGCAGAAGTTCATTCGCAACTACCCCGACATGTCAGAGCTGCTGCATAAAGTGTGGGCCGTCTGTTCGCGCTTCCGGCGTTCACACCCTGCCGCTGCTCGCCTGTCTGCGCTACAGCGTAACTTCGGCCTTCCCGCTCACCGCCTCATATGCGACGTGCCCACCAGGTGGAACTCCACCTTGCATATGCTGGACAGACTGTGCGAGCAGCAGCAGGCCATAGTGGAGTTTCAGCTGCAGCACGCACGGGTCAGTCGCACTGCGGATCAGACCCACTTCACCACCAATGACTGGGCCTCCATGCGAGACCTGTGTGCCCTGTTGCGCTGTTTCGAGTACTCCACCAACATGGCCAGTGGCGATGACGCTGTTATCAGCGTTACAATACCACTTCTATGTCTCCTTGAGAAAACACTTAGGGCGATGATGGAAGAGGAGGTGGCCAAGGAGGAAGAGGAGGAAGAGGGGTCATTTTTAGCACTTTCAGGCCAGTCTCTTCGAAGTGACTCAGAGGGAGGTTTTTTGCAACACCAGAGGCCAGGTACAAATGTGGCCAGACAGGGCCCACTACTGGAGGACGAGGAGGAGGAGGTGGAGGAGGATGAGGATGAAGCATGTTCACAGCGGGGTGGCACCCAAAGCAGCTCGGGCCCATCACTGGTGCGTGGCTGGGGGGAAACACAGGACGATGACGATACGCCTCCCACAGAGGACAGCTTGTCCTTACCTCTGGGCAGCCTGGCACACATGAGCGACTACATGCTGCAGTGCCTGCGCAACGACAGCAGAGTTGCCCACATTTTAACGTGTGCGGACTACTGGGTTGCCACCCTGCTGGATCCCCGGTACAAAGACAATGTGCCCACCTTACTTCCTACACTGGAGCGTGATAGGAAGATGCGCGAGTACAAGCGCACGTTGGTAGAGGCGCTACTGAGAGCATTCCCAAATGTCACAGGGGAACCAGTGGAAGCCCAAGGCGAAGGCAGAGGAGGAGCAAGAGGTCGCCAACGCAGCTGTGTCACGCCCAGCTCCTCTGAGGGCAGGGTTAGCATGGCAGAGATGTGGAAAAGTTTTGTCAACACGCCACAGCTAAGTGCACCACCACCTGATACGGAACGTGTTAGCAGGAGGCAACATTTCACTAACATGGTGGAACAGAACCTGTGCACACCCCTCCACGTACTGACTGATGGTTCGGCCCCATTCAACTTCTGGGTCTCCAAATTGTCCACGTGGCCAGAGCTAGCCTTTTATGCCTTGGAGGTACTGGCCTGCCCGGCGGCCAGCGTTTTGTCTGAACGTGTATTCAGCACGGCAGGGGGCGTCATTACAGACAAACGCAGCCGCCTGTCTACAGCCAATGTGGACAAGCTGACGTTCATAAAAATGAACCAGGCATGGATCCCACAGGACCTGTCCATCCCTTGTGCAGATTAGATATTAACTACCTCCCCTTAACAATATATTATTCTACTCCAGGGCACTTCCTCATTCAATACTATTTTTAATTTCATTTTACCATTATATTGCGGGGCAACCCAAAGTTAAATGAACCTCTCCTCTGTCTGGGTGCCGGGGCCTAAATGTGTGACAGTGGCCTGTTCCAGTGGTGGGTGACGTGAAGCCTGATTCTCTGCTATGACATGAATACAGATTCTTCGCTGACATAAGGCCAGATTCTCTGTTACGGGACCGCTCTCCTCTGCCTGGGTGCCTGGGCCTAAATGTGTGACAGTGGCCTGTTCCAGTGGTGGCTGACGTGAAGCCTGATTCTCTGCTATGACATGAAGACAGATTCTGCGCTGACATAAGGCCAGATTCTCTGTTACGGGACCTCTCTCCTCTGCCTGGGTGCCTGGGCCTAAATGTGTGACAGTGGCCTGTTCCAGTGGTGGGTGACGTGAAGCCTGATTCTCTGCTATGACATGAAGACAGATTCTGCGCTGACATAAGGCCAGATTCTCTGTTACGGGACCGCTCTCCTCTGTCTGGGTGCCGGGGCCTAAATGTGTGACAGTGGCCTGTTCCAGTGGTGGGTGACGTGAAGCCTGATTCTCTGCTATGACATGAAGACTGATTCTGCGCTGACATGAAGCCAGATTCTCTGCTATGGCATGAAGAGTCTGATTCTCTGCTGACATGAAGCCAGATTCTTTGCTATGGCATGAAGAGACTGATTCTCTGCTGACGTGAAGCCATATTCTCTGCTATGGGACCTCTGTCCAATTGATATTGGTTCATTTTTATTTTTTTAATTTTAATTTTAATTCATTTCCCTATCCACATTTGTTTGCAGGGGATTTACCTACATGTTGCTGCCTTTTGCAGCCCTCTAGCTCTTTCCTGGGCTGTTTTACAGCCTTTTTAGTGCCCAAAAGTTCAGGTCCCCATTGACTTCAATGGGGTTCGGGTTCGGGACGAAGTTCGGTTCGGGTTCCCGAACATTTACGGGAAGTTAGGCCGAACTTCTCGAACCCGAACATCCAGGTGTTCGCTCAACTCTAGTAGTCTCACTAAACCCTCAAACTGATTTTAAAATTGAGAGATTAGTCAACATGTTCTACGGTGTAGAACTTGTCTAAGCCCGGGCACCACGCCAAGGTTTCTCAAGTAGCCCGGGACCTAACACTCTCCTACCTGAGCCGTATGGGCGATACCAGGAGCCAGTGGGCAAATTACAGGAGCATAAGGCCGACTCTACACCGTAGAACATGTTGACTAATCTCTCAATTTTAAAATCAGTTTGAGGGTTTAGTGAGACTACAGAGTGCACCTGTGTTTGGTATTGTTTTGTTATATTGTTATATTAATTATGACATCCGCACTTGTTACCTTGTGTAGGTTGTCTATTGTGGTTCTTGTGGTTCACCGCGGGCATCCTCCACCGTGTTTGTATATATAGATTCCTGGAGGTGTATAAACTCCAATTTAAATGTGCCTGTTTTCCATCTACAGGCCACATTTAGGTGCACCTGTGAGGCCTGGGACATATCAGCCAGTCTTGAGTGGGACTCGCAGACTCCTCCCTCCTCCCATTGCAAGCATGGCTACATGCTGGAGGTAACTGGTGAGCTGTTTGTGAGTCGGCCTTATGCTCCTGTAATTTGCTTACTGGCTCCTGGTATCGCCCATACGGCTCAGGTAGGAGAGTGTTAGGTCCCGGGCTACTTGAGAAACCTTGGCGTGGTGCCCGGGCTTAGACATGTTCTACACCGTAGAACATGTTGACTAATCTCTCAATTTTAAAATCAGTTTGAGGGTTTAGGTAAACTTTCCACCACTTAAAATGTTTGTATGGGGGTGCTCTTTCTGAAATGGGGTCACTTCTTTGGGTTTTTCATTTATGGGGACCTCAGGAAATTTATTTAATGTGACATGGCACCTAAAATCCATGTCTGTTTATTCAGGCCTGCAAAAACCAATTTTTGCACATTGCCTCTAGAGATCTGCTATGCGCCAATACAGCAGGCTACAAGCATATATGGGGTGTTTGCAAAAAGGGGAGAAAATGGGGAACATAAACTGGGGTGAATTTTCTCCTTTGACCTCTTGTGAAAGTGAAAAACTGGGGTCTGCTATTAATTGTTCATTTTTCCAAATGTGTGCTTTGAAATCCTTTCTCTAGTATTTCTGCCTTCTGTGAGACACCTGATTGCTGAAAAGTACCCTTTCCACCACTTAAAATGTTCGTACGGGGGTGCTTGTTCTGAAATCGGATCACTTCTTGGGGTTTTTCATTTCTGGGGACCTCAGGAAATTAATTTAATGTGAGATGGCACCTAAAATCCATGTTTGTTTATTTAGGCCTGCAAAAAACAGATTTTGCATATTGCATTTAGAGACCTGCTATGCACCAATACAGCAGGCTACAAGCACATACAATATTGGGTGTTTTCAAAAAGGGGAGAAAATGAGGAACATAAACTGGGGTGCATTTTCTCCTTTTACCCCTTGTGAAAGTGAAAAACTGGGGACTGCTTTAGTGTTCACTGTATGGACTTTCAGTGGCAATCGTCCGTACCAAGGTGTGGGGAAGTGTCCCCTATCCACCTTCGTCTCACCGCAAGTTGTGGTAATTTGGGAGAGCACTGAATTGCGCTTCATCTCCCATTTAAATATGCTTGATATCTGGCTAGTCCAACCCCCATCATCCCGCCCCACCTGGCTAAAGTCAGCTGAACTCGTGGTCCGCAAGTGGAACGCATGCTATCAGTGTGCGTTCCACAGCATCGGAAGCAGGCCTCACCTTTTCTTTTCCATTGATTCTATGGAATGAGTAGGTGCCGTTTTTATTTTTTTACGCATTGTCTCACAGTAATGTGGCTTACCTACGCTATTTTAGAAGAACATAGTAAAAGTTACGTTTTATTGACACCTAGTTCACATGGTTTTCTGATTTAATGTGACATGGCACCTAAAATCTATTTCTGTTTATTCGGGCATGCAAAAAACAATTTTTGCACTTTGACTCTAGAGACCTGCTATGCGCCAATACAGCAGGCTACAAGCACATATTGGGTGTTTGGAAAAAGGGGAGAAAATGGGGAACATATACTGGGCTGAATTTTCTCTTTTAACCCCTTGTGAAAGTGAAAAACTGGGGTCTGCTAGTAATTTTTCATTGTTACAAATGTGTTCTTTGAAATCCTCTCTCTAGTATTTTTGCCTTCTGTGAGACACCTGTTTGCTGAAAAGTACCCTTTCCACCACGTAAAATGTTCGTACAGTGGTGATATTTTTGAAATGGGGTCACTTTTTGGGGTTTTCAATTTCTGGGCACCTCAGGAATTTTTTAACATGCAAAATGACACGTAAAATCCATGTCTGTTTATTCAAGCCTACAAAAACCATATTTTGCCCTTTGCCTCTAGAGACCTGCTGTGCACCAATACAGCAGGCTACAAGCACATATGGGGTGTTTGTAAAAAGGGGAGAAAATGGGGAACACATACTGGGGTGCATTTTCTCCTTTAACCCCTTGTGAAAGTGAAAAATTGGGGTCTGCTAATAATTGTTTATTTTTCCAAATGTGTGCTTTGAAATACTTTCTCTAGTATTTCTGCTTTCTGTGAGACACCTGTTTGCTGAAAAGTACCCTTTTCCACCACTTAAAATGTTCGTACGAGGGTGCTCTTTCCGAATAACTATTCATTTTCATAGCAATCGTTTCCTTATTCTGTGAAACGCCCGATGGTCAAAGTGCTCACTACACACCTTGAAATATTCCTTGAGGGTTGTAGTTTCCGGAATGGTGTCACTTTTTGGGGGTTTCCACTGTAGGGCCACCTCAGGGTATCTTCATATGCGACATAGCTCCCAAAAGACAATCCTGCAAAATATGTCTTCCAAAAGCCCTATGGCGCTACTTCCCTTTTGAACCCTGCCATAGCTCCCATCATTTTTTTAGCACTTTGTCCTGTTACCCCTTGTGAAAGTGAAAATGTGGATGTAAATCAACTTTTTCTGGAAACAATTATAATTTTTCTTTTTCACAGCCAAGCCAATCTGTCCTCCAAATGCCCTATGGCACTACTTCCCTTCTGAACCCTGCCATGCACCCATACATCGTTTTTTGAGCATACATGGGGTGTTGGCGTATTTGGGGGGAAATGGGGAACAAAATGTGGGGTACATTTTGTCCTGTTACCCCTTGTGAAAGTGAAAAATGTGGATGTAAAGCAACTTTTTCTGAAAAAAAAAATAAAATTTGATTTTCACAGCCTACGTTTTCTAATTCTGTGAAATGCCCGATGGGTCAAAGTAGTCACTAAACAGCTTGAAATTTTCCTTGAGGGGTGTAGTTTCCATATTGGGGTCACTTTTTGGGGGTTACCACTGTAGGGCCACCTCAGGGTATCTTCATATGCAACATAGCTCCCAATTACCATTCCAGCTAAATCCGCTCTCCTAACACCATATTGTGCTTCTTCCACTCTGAAGCCTGCCGTCGCTCCCATACATCATTTTTTGAACACATATAGGGTGTTGGCGTATTTGGGGGGAAATGGTGAACAAAATGTGGGGTGCATTTTGACCTGTTTCTCCTTGTGAATGTGAAAAATGTGGGTGTAAAGCAACTTTTTCTGGATAAAAATAAAATTTTTCATTTTCATTGCCAAGTGTTTGCTTATTCTGTGAATCGCCCGATGGGTCAAAGTGCTCACTACATACCTTGAAATATTCCTTGAGGGGTGAAGTTTCCAGAATGGGGGTCACTTTTTGGGGGTTTCCTCTCTAGGGGTACCTCAAGGTGTGTTCAATTGCAAGATGGCGCCTGTCAATTATTCTGGTGAAATCTGCTTACCAGAAGCCATTTGGTGCTCCTTTCCTTCTGACCCCTGTGGTACGCCCATATAGCAGTATACATGCACATATGGGGTATTTCTGTAATCAGGAGAAAATGGGCAATACAATAGGGGGTACCTTTTCTCCAGTTCCCCCTTGTGAAAGTGAAAAATTTATTTTTTCTGAAAAAATATGTAATTTTTCATTTTCACAGCCAATTCCATGAATCACCTTTGAGGACAAAGTTCTCACTACACATCTTGAAATATTCCTTGAGGGGTGTAGTTTCCAGAATGGGATCACTTTTTAGGGGTTTCCACTCTAGGGTTACCTCAGGGTGTCTTTTAATGCAACATAGCTCCCAAAAGCCAATCCTGCAAAACTTGTCCTTCAAAAGCCCTATGGCGCTACTTACCTTTTGAACCCTGCCATACATCCATACATCATTTTTTGAGCACATATGGGGTGTTGGTGTATTTGGGGGAAATGGGGAACAAAATGCAGGGTGCATTTTGTCCTGTTTCCCCTTGTGAAAGTGAAAAATGTGGGTGTAAATCAACTTTTTCTGGAAAAAATTTGAATTTTTCATTTTTACACCCAATCGTTTCCTAATTCTGTGAAACGCCTGATGGGTCAAAGTCTTCACTACACACTTTGAAATTTTCCTTGAGGGGTGTAGTTTCCGGATGGGGTCACTTTTTGGGGGTTTTCTACTGTAGGGCCACCTCAGGTTGTCTTCATATGCGACTTAGCTCCTAATTACCATTCCAGCTAAATCAGATCTCCAAAAGCCATATGGTGCTCCTTTTTTTACATCAGTTTTTAATTACACAAGAGGTGTTTCTGTAAACTCCTGATTTAGGGTAATAGATTTTGAGTTTTGTTTGGCTGTTAACCCTTGATGTGTTGCAAAAAAAACTGATTACCACCTTGAGGGATGTAGTTTCTAAAATGGTGTGATTTATGGGTGGTTTTAATATTTATGCCCCATAAAGTGACTTCATAACTAATCTGGTCCTGAAAAAATTGTGGTTTGGAAATGTTCTTAAAAATTTGAAGATTTGCTTCTAAACTTCTAAGCCTTTTAAAGTCCCAAAAAGATTAAATGTAGTTTTCAAAATGATCCAATGTCACGGATGTAGTAGGGGAGAACACCAAAAGACAACAAGAAGGAAGGGAAAAGACACTAGGCCTCACCGCTAGGGAAGGAAAAGGGTCACCACCTATAAAACCCTGCTCCTGGCCCTAACTCCTATCTGTATGGGCACCTCTCAATGGTAGAGATGCCCATACACAGAAACCTAGAAAACCCTGGTGGCCCTCGGATGCCCTAATGGTAATGACAGGGCAGAGACAACCCGCTCCTTCCCTGGTGAAGGAACCAGCGTCTCGCTGAGGCCTAGTAAACAACAAAGGTGGGGGGGAATACAAAATATCACAAGCGAAACACTTAACTTCTGAGGCTGATGGATGATGGATGAACAGGACTTCAACTAGAACCCCACTCTAGCTCTTCCAAAAACCAAATTAAGCTATCCAGAGCAAGGAGTGATGGGTAAAGTCAGACTTCATAGGGGAAGGTAAAGGTCACATGATCCACACCTGAACAGGAGATGTGGACATACAAGCAACACACAGACAAAGTGAAACCAAAACCAAAAGAGGCTGTCAGATCACTAATGTGAAGATAATCTTTCAGACCTTCTAGTACCCCCCTTCTATGGGTGACCTCCGGGCACCCAGGACCGACCTTATCAGAATGAGCTCTGTGGAATGCTCTCACCAGACGACTAGCATTAACATCGGTCGCTGGAACCCACATCCTCTCCTCTGGTCCGCACCCTCTCCAATGAACGAGATACTGGAGGGATCTCCGGAGAACTCGGGAGTCCACAATCCTGCTGATATGAAATTCTAAATTGCCGTCCACCATGACAGGATCGGGAGGCAAGGAGGACGGCTCAACAGGTTCAACACATTTCTTTAACAACGATTTATGAAAAACATTATGGATTTTCAATGCCTGAGGAAGTTCAAGATGGAAGGCTACAGGAATAACAATAGCAGTGATCTTATATGGACCAATAAATCTTGGTCCCAACTTCCAAGAAGGTACCTTAAGTTTAATGTTTCTTGTAGACAGCCACACAGAATCATCCACTCTCAGGTCCGGACCACTCATACGTTTCCTGTCAGCCGCACGCTTATACTTGTTGCCCATCTTTTCCAGGTTATTTTGGATTTTCTGCCAAATAGAACACAAAGAAGAGGAAAATCGTTCCTCCTCAGGAATGCCAGAATTATGAGCACCAGAAAATGTACCAAACTGTGGATGGAACCCATATGCTCCAAAAAACTGTGACTTATCAGTGGATTCCTGTCTACGGTTATTTATAGCAAACTCAGCTAATGACAAAAATGAAGACAACTCTTCCTGATTCTCTGAAACAAAACATCTCAAGTAAGTCTCCTGATTCTGATTAGAGCGCTCCGTCTGTCCGTTCGACTGAGGATGAAAAGCCGAAGAGAAGGACAATTGTACACCCAGACGAGTACAGAACGGTGGAAACAAACTGAGTCCCTCTATCGGACACCACATCAGAGGGAATGCCATGTAGTTTCACAATGTTTTTGACAAACACCTGCGCAAGAGTTTTAGCATTGGGTAGACTAGGTAATGCAATAAAGTGTGCAATTTTACTAAAACGATCGACAACCACCAGAATCATGGTCTTTCCCGAAGAATTCGGTAAAACCGTGATAAAGTCCATGGACGGGATGGGCAAAGGAAGCAGAGATCCGGAAGGACGAGTATGTGTCACCTTAGCATGTGCACAGGTACCACAGGCTGACACATAGTCCTCAATACACTTACACAACCCCGGCCACCAGAATCTGCGAGAGATGAGATCGACAGTCGATCTACTCCCAGGGTGCCCAGTAAGCACCGTACAGTGAAGTTCCTCGAACACCTTGTGACGGAGGGAAGAAACAACTTCCCCTGAGGACAAGAGTCCGGAGCATCCTCCTGTGCCTCCAACACCCTGGCCTCGAGATCAGGATAAAGAGCGGATATAACCACCCCTTCAGATAAAATGGGACTAGGGTCATTAGACTCACCCCCCCAGGAAAGCCACGTGACAAAGCATCCGCCTTGACGTTCTTAACCCCAGGGCGGTAAATGACGATGAAGTTAAATCTGGTGAAAAACAATGACCATCTGGCCTGCCTTGAGTTCAGTCGCTTAGCCGACTCCAAGTAGGCCAGATTCTTGTGATCCGTAATTACCGTAATAGGATGAATTGCTCCTTCCAACCAATGCCGCCATTCCTCGAACGCCAACTTAATGGCCAGCAATTCCCTATTCCCCACATCATAATTCTTCTCAGCAGTCAAGAGTTTTTTAGAGAAAAATGCACATGGGCCATTTACTGGGTGAAGGACCCTGCGACAATATTGCTCCTACCCCTACCTCAGACGCTTCAACCTCAACAATAAATGGCTGAGACACGTCCGGTTGCACCAGAATAGGGGCCGAAGCAAAACATTCCTTCACAGCAGAAAAGGCATGTAATGCCGCATCAGAACAGATAGAAATATCAGCACCCTTCCTAGTCATGTCTGTTAAAGGTTTAACCACCCATGAATAGTTCAAAATAAATTTACAGTAGTAGTTGGTAAACCCCAAAAACTGCATAAGCGCTTTCAGATTTTCGGGTCGATCCCAGTCCAACACGGCACGGACCTTCTCAGGATCCATACGAAAACCTGAGGATGAGAGCAGGTAACCCAGAAATTGGACCTCCTGTACAGCAAATACACACTTTTGCATCTTAGCATACAACTTATTCTCTCTTAGGATTTGTAACACCTGTCTCACATGATCCTGATGAGTCTCCATATTAGGCAAATAAATTAGTATGTCATAAAGGTATACAACGACAAACCTCCCCACCAGATGATGAAAGATGTCATTGACAAAGTGTTGAAAAACCGCAGGAGCATTGGTTAACCCAAAGGGCATGACCAGGTTTTAAAATGACCCTCAGGGGTATTAAATGCAGTCTTCCACTCATCCCCCTCCTTGATCCTTACCAGATTATATGCCCCCCTCAGATCCAATTTAGAGAACACCTTGGCACCGACAATCTGACTAAAAAAATCCGGAATCAAAGGAAGGGGGTAAGGATCACGAACGGTAATACGGATTGAGCTCATGGAAGTCCAGACATGGTCTCAGGGTACCATCCTTTTTCTTTACAAAGAAAAATCCAGTAGCCACTGGGGACTTGGATGGTCTAATATGTCCCTTTGCCAAACTCTCGTCGGTGATATACTCTTGCACAGCCTTTCTTTCGGGTTATGAAGGATTATACAACCGAGATTTGGGCAATTTAGCTCCGGGAATAATATTGACGGGACAGTCATACTCCCGGTGCGGAGGCAACTCCTGATTACCACTCTCAGAAAACACATCAGAAAATTCAGAAATTAACGAGGGTACAGTTTTAGTGGTAACCATAGATAACTATGCATTAAGACAGTTGTCCATGCAAAAATCACTCCAATCGAGAATCTGTCTCGCTTGCCAATCGATTTTAGAGTTATGTTTGCTTAACCATGGTAAGCCCAACACCAATGGAGCAGGCAGACCCTCCAACACATAACAGGAGATAGATTCCTGATGCAAATCACCCACTCTTAAATGAATGTCATTCACTACCTGCGACAGGCATTTTTGGGCGAGAGGTCAACCCGTGAATACGCACAAACTGTCCATCAATCAAGTTAACTCCTGCCCCACTGTCGATAAATGCTTTGATTTTCATAGTTTTGGACTCTGGCGCCACCTTGGCAGACAGGAGAAAACGGGTACTACCATTAAAAGACAAAAGTAGGTTTTCTTGCTCCCCACCCACACTACCAATAGTAATTTGGGGATTAAACTTTGTTCTCTTTTTGTTTACACCTTGATGCTGCAAGTACAGACAAATATTCACAAAATGTCCCTTCTTGCCACAACAAAAGCAGACTCCTTTCACATGACCCAAGCTTTTGCCAGTAGTTCCAGGAGTAGCTCCTCCTAACTGCATAGGCTCATCACAAGGCACAACCACCCATGTCTCGCCACCATAAGTGTCAAAGGACGCCATACCCTTATTGGACACGTCCTGAAGGTGAGGACCCCTAGATCTCTCCCTCAGGCATCTATCAAGACATACAGCAAGGGACATAGCTGCTTCCAATGACTCAGGATTTCTATGAAAAGCCAATGCGTCCTGCAGTCTCTCAGAGAGACCCTGGTAGAATTGGCTACCGAGAGCAGAATCGTTCCACTCTGTATCCGTAGCCCATCTCCTAAATTCAGAGCAATAGGTCTCCGCAGAACGTTCTCCCTGCCGCAAACCCCGTAACTTGGTCTCGGCCTGAGAGATCCGATCCGGGTCATCATAGATAAGACCCAAAGCTCTAAAGAATTAATCTACCGACCGGAGGGACGGTGATCTGGTCGGCAGAGAAAAAGCCCAAAATTGGGCGTCCTCTTTAAGCAATGAAATAATCATACCCACACGTTGACACTCATCACCAGAAGAGTATGGACGCAGCCTAAAGTATAATTTACATGACTCCCTGAACTGGATGAAATTGTCACTACCCCCGGAAAACCTGTCCGGGAGAGCTACCTTCGGTTCAGGGCAGGCCTGGAACCCACCACCGGAACCAGCAGCCAAAAGAGGCTGTCAGATCACTAATGTGCAGATAATCTTTCAAACCTTCTAAAACCTGTCACCGGTGTTACATCCAAACATGAAGTAGACATATGGGGAATGTAAAGTAATAACTATTTTTGGAGTTATTACTATCTATTATAAAAGTAGAGAAATTTTAATTTGCTAATTTGCTAATTTTTCGGGATTTTGGGTAAATTTGGTATTTTTTTTTTATAAATAAAAATGAAAATGTTTGACTCAATTTTACCACTGTCATGAAGTGCAATATGTGATGAGAAAACATTCTCAGAATGGCCTGGATAAGTAAAAGCGTTTTAAAGTTATTAGCACATAAAGTGACTAGTGTTGAGCGCAAATATTCGAATAGCGAATATTAATCGCGAATATCGCTAATTCGCAAATATTTCTAATATAGTGCTATATATTTGTTGTATCGAATATTCGTCATTTTTTAACATCTGAAAACATGTTTCCTCCCTGCTTCTTTCTTGTGGGTCAATGAGTCATTGGCCCACAAGCAACTTAAGCAGGAAGGAATCATGTTTTCATAAGGAAAAAAAATGAAGAATAGTCTCAAATACGAATATATAGCAATATAGTGAATATATTCGTTATTTAGAATATTCACCTTTTTTTTCCCAATCTGTACAGTTGTTTGCATACTCCTCCACGACAAGCGTCCCCATCACCATGGGAACGCCTGTGGGTTAGAAAATACCATCGGATCAGAGTTTTCCCTGAGATCCTGAAAACTCAGATCCTATGGTTTATTCTAACCCACAGGCGTTCCCATAGTGACGGGGACGCTTGTCGGGGAGGAGTATGCCAAAGTTGAATAACAATTCAGATTGAAAAAAAAAAGACAAATATTCTAAATAATGAATATATTCGCTATATTGCTATAACTTAGTTTTTTCAAATATTCGTCATATTCTAAAAAAATTAGGTTATAGCAATATAGCGTATATTCGTAAAATACACATATAGACTGTAATTTAGCTAATATAGTGCTATAATCTTTTTTTTATATAGTCTAATTGTTTTGTCTCTTCTGAACTTAAGATTTGGAAAAAATGTACACTATTAGAAAAAAATACTATAGCACTATATTAGCTAAATTACAGTCTATATGTGTATTTTATGAATATTCGGTATATTGGTATAACTTTGTTTTTTAGAATATTCGTCATATTCTTAAACAAGAATATATAGCTATATAGCGAATATTTGTAAAATACACATATTAGACATAGCTAATGCCATAGACAACCAATAGGAACGTTGCCTTATACAGTTAAAAAATATATAATCGCAATACGATAATTAAATTGCATATTATTCGCGATAAATAGAATAATGACGAATATTCGATTTCAACGAATATAAGTAAAATATTCAATTGATATTAAAACGGGTATATTTCATCTATTTCATTTCATATTTGTGTGTGTTGTTAAAAGATATTGGCAGTATCCACTATAGCAGTGACATCTACAGTACCCGTCCCTTTAACAGTGACCTCCACAGCATCCTGCCCCCTTAACAGTGACTTCTACAGCAGCCCGCCCCTTTAACAGTGACCTCCACAGCAAACGCCCCTTTAACAGTGACCTCCACAGTACCCCATCTCCTTAAAAGTGATTTCCACAACACCCCATCCCATATTTCATTTCATGTTTGTGTGTGTCATTAAAAGATATTGACAGTATCCACTATAACAGTGACATCTACAGTACCCCACCCCTTTAACAGTGATCTGCACAGTGGCCTGCCCCGTTAACAGCAACATCCACAGCGCCCTCCCCTTTAGCAGTGACCTCCACAGCGACTGTCCCTTTATTAGTGACCTCCACAGTTCCCATTCTCATTAACAGTAATTTCCACAATAACCCACCCCCCTAACAGTGACCTCCACAGAGCTCCATTCCCTTAAAATGTGACATCCACAACACCCCACCCCCTTAACAGTGACCTCTACAGCACCCTGCCCCTAAACACTGACCTCCATAGCAGACTGTCCCCTTAACTGTGACCTCCACCGCTCTCTGCCCCCTTAATAAAGACCTCCACAGCGCCCGCCCCTTTAACAGTGATCTCCACATCATCCCACCTCCTTAACAGTGACCTCCACAGCAGCCTGCCCCCTTAACAGTGACCTCCACAGTAGCCCGTCCATTTGACAGTGACCTCCACAGTACCCCATCTCCTTAACAGTGATTTCCAAAACACCCCATCCCCTTAACAGTGGCCTCTACAGCAATCTTCCCCTTAACACTGACTTTCATAGCAGAGTGGTGGACAGAGGTCCAGTTTTAGGCCGGACAGTCCGGCTTTCAGACACCCTGTCCTCCGTCCAGAGCAGGGCCTGGATGGACACAGGGATGAACTTTTGAACAGCTCACTCTCAGACAGCAGCACTGTGCTGTCTGAGAGTGAGCTGCAGGGAGAAAGTCACCTTCCCTACCACCCCTGCATCTGACAGAAGTAAATTTTTAACTTCATTTTTTCAATCCCCATCGGCTGAGGGTGGGAGGGGTGTGGCCTAACCGGTCAGGGCATGGCTTAGTGGGACCTTGGGACTGGGTTTTTAAGTCCGTCTTTTAAGGGTTGCCATTCAGGCCCCTTAACTGTGACCTCCATAGCACTCCCCTTATCCATAGCACTCCAATCTTATCCATAGCACCCTGCCCCTTTAAAGATGTCCTACAGCAGTGAAGAAAAATGGCTGGGTTGTTATGGAAACTTGGCGTAAAACTGTGTGTATGTGGAGACTAAGGGCTTGCGAGCTTCTATTGGCTGAGAAGGGTCATGTGACCAGGCTTCTATTGGCTAATGCATTTTTTGGGAATATCTCAGGAAAGGTACATGCTAGGGAGCTGAGACCCGATCTAAAACCTTCCCGGACACCTGATGTACCTGTGTGCCAAATTTTGTAATTGTAAATGCGACAGTGAGGATTCATTTAGCGGATATACATACACACATACACTCAGTATTATATATATATATATATATATATATACAGTTGTGGCCAAAGGTTTTGAGAATTACATAAATATTGGAATATGGAAAAGTTGCTGCTTAAGTTTTTATAATAGCAATTTGCATATACTCCAGAATGTTATGAAGAGTGATCAAATGAATTGCATAGTCCTTCTTTGCCATGAAAATTAACTTAATACCAAAAAAAATTTCCACTGCATTTCATTGCTGTCATTAAAGGACCTGCTGAGATCATTTCAGTTTTCGTCTTGTTAACTTAGGTGAGAATGTTGACGAGCACAAGGCTGGAGATCATTATGTCAGGCTGATTGGGTTAAAATGGCAGACTTGACATGTTAAGGGGAGGGTGATGCTTGAAATCATTGTTCTTACATTGTTAACCATGGTGACCTGCAAAGAAACGCATGAAGCCATCATTGCGTTGCATAAAAATGGCTTCACAGGCAAGGATATTGTGGCTACTAAGATTGCACCTCAATCAACAATTTATAGGATCATCAAGAACTTCAAGGAAAGAGGTTCAATTCTTGTTAAAAAGGCTTCAGGGCGTCCAAGAAGGTCCAGCTAGCGCCAGGATCGTCTCCTAAAGAGGATTCAGCTGCGGGATCGGAGTGCCACTAGTGCAGAGCTTGCTCGGGAATGGCAGCAGGCAGGCGTGAGCGCATCTGCACGCACAGTGAGGCAAAGACTTTTGGAAGATGGCCTGGTGTCAAGAAGGGCAGCAAAGAAGCCACTTCTCTCCAAAAAAAACATCAGGGACAGATTGATCTTCTGCAGAAAGTATAGTAAATGGACTGCTGAGGACTGGGGCAAAGTCATATTCTCTGATGAAGCCTCTTTCCGATTGTTTGGGGCATCTGGAAAAAGCCTTGTCCGGAGAAGAAAAGGTGAGCGCTACCATCAGTCCTGTGTCATGCCAACAGTAAAGCATCCTGAGACCATTCATGTGTGGGGTTGCTTCTCATCCAAGGGAGTGGGCTCACTCACAATTTTGCCCAAAAACACAGCAATGAATAAAGAATGGTACCAAAACACACTCCAACAGCAACTTCTTCCAACAATCCAACAACAGTTTGGTGAAGAACAATGCATTTTCCAGCACGATGGAGCACCGTGCCATAAGGCAAAAGTGATAACTAAGTGGCTCGGGGACCAAAACGTTGACATTTTGGGTCAATGGCCTGGAAACTCCCCAGATCTTAATCTCATTGAGAACTTGTGGTCAATCCTTAAGAGGCGGGTGGACAAACAAAAACCCACTAATTCTGACAAACTCCAAGAAGTGATTATGATAGAATGGGTTGCTATTAGAGTTGAGCGAACACCTGGATGTTCGGGTTTGAGAAGTTCGGCCGAAATTCCTGGAAATGTTCGGGTTCGGGATCAGAACCCGACCCGAACTTCGTCCCGAACCCGAACCCCATTGAAGTCAATGGGGACCCGAACTTTTGGGCACTAAAAAGGCTGTAAAACAGCCCAGGAAAGAGCTAGAGGGCTGCAAAAGGCAGCAAAATGTAGGTAAATCCCCTGCAAACAAATGTGGATAGGGAAATGAATTAAAATAAAAATAAAAAAAAATAGAAATTAACCAATATCAATTGGACAGAGGTCCCATAGCAGAGAATCTGGCTTCACGTCAGCAGAGAATCAGTCTCTTCATGCCATAGCAAAGAATCTGGCTTCATGTCAGCAGAGAATCAGTCTCTTCATGCCATAGTAGAGAATCTGGCTTCAAGTCAGCGCAGAATCAGTCTTCATGTCATAGCAGAGAATCAGGCTTCACGTCACCCACCACTGGAACAGGCCACTGTCACATATTTAGGCCCCGGCACCCAGACAGAGGAGAGAGGTCCCGTAACAGAGAATCTGGCCTTATGTCAGCACAGAATCTGTCTTCATGTCATAGCAGAGAATCAGGCTTCACGTCACCCACCACTGGAACAGGCCACTGTCACACATTTAGGCCCCGGCACCCAGACAGAGGAGAGAGGTCCCGTAACAGAGAATCTGGCCTTATGTCAGCGCAGAATCAGTCTTCATGTCATAGCAGAGAATCAGGCTTCACGTCACCCACCACTGGAACAGGCCACTGTCACACATTTAGGCCCCGGCACCCAGACAGAGGAGAGAGGTCCCGTAACAGAGAATCTGGCCTTATGTCAGCACAGAATCTGTCTTCATGTCATAGCAGAGAATCAGGCTTCACGTCACCCACCACTGGAACAGGCCACTGTCACACATTTAGGCCCCGGCACCCAGACAGAGGAGAGAGGTCCCGTAACAGAGAATCTGGCCTTATGTCAGCACAGAATCTGTCTTCATGTCATAGCAGAGAATCAGGCTTCACGTCACCCACCACTGGAACAGGCCACTGTCACACATTTAGGCCCCGGCACCCAGGCAGAGGAGAGAGGTCCCGTAACAGAGAATCTGGCCATATTGAATGAGGAAGTGCCCTGGAGTAGAATAATATATTGTTAAGGGGAGGTAGTTAATATCTAATCTGCACAAGGGATGGACAGGTCCTGTGGGATCCATGCCTGGTTCATTTTTATGAACGTCAGCTTGTCCACATTGGCTGTAGACAGGCGGCTGCGTTTGTCTGTAATGACGCCCCCTGCCGTGCTGAATACACGTTCAGACAAAACGCTGGCCGCAGGGCAGGCCAGCACCTCCAAGGCATAAAAGGCTAGCTCTGGCCACGTGGACAATTTGGAGACCCAGAAGTTGAATGGGGCAGAACTATCAGTCAGTACATGGAGGGGTGTGCACAGGTACTGTTCCACCATGTTAGTGAAATGTTGCTTCCTGCTAACACGTTCCGTATCAGGTGGTGGTGCAGTTAGCTGTGGCGTGTTGACAAAACTTTTCCACATCTCTGCCATGCTAACCCTGCCCTCAGAGGAGCTGGCCGTGACACAGCTGCGTTGGCGACCTCATGCTCCGCCTCTGCCTTCGCCTTGGGCTTCCACTGGTTCCCCTGTGACATTTGGGAATGCTCTCAGTAGCGCGTCTACCAATGTGCGCTTGTACTCGCGCATCTTCCTATCACGCTCCAGTGTAGGAAGTAAGGTGGGCACATTGTCTTTGTACCGGGGATCCAGCAGGGTGGCAACCCAGTAGTCCGCACACGTTAAAATGTGGGCAACTCTGCTGTCGTTGCGCAGGCACTGCAGCATGTAGTCGCTCATGTGTGACAGGCTGCCCAGAGGTAAGGACAAGCTGTCCTCTGTGGGAGGCGTTTCGTCATCGTCCTGTGTTTCCCCCCAGCCACGCACCAGTGATGGGCCCGAGCTGCTTTGGGTGCCACCCCGCTGTGAACATGCTTCATCCTCATCCTCCTCCACATCCTCCTCATCCTCGTCCTCCTCGTCCTCCAGTAGTGGGCCCTGTCTGGCCACATTTGTACCTGGCCTCTGGTGTTGCAAAAAACCTCCCTCTGAGTCACTTCGAAGAGACTGGCCTGAAAGTGCTAAAAATGACCCCTCTTCCTCCTCTTCCTCCTGGGCCACCTCCTCTTCCATCATCGCCCTAAGTGTTTTCTCAAGGAGACATAGAAGTGGTATTGTAACGCTGATAACGGCGTCATCGCCACTGGCCTTGTTGGTGGAGTACTCGAAACAACGCAACAGGGCACACAGGTCTCGCATGGAGGCCCAGTCATTGGTGGCGAGGTGGGTCTGATCCGCAGTGCGACTGACCCGTGCGTGCTGCAGCTGAAATTCCACTATGGCCTGCTGCTGCTCGCACAGTCTGTCCAGCATATGCAAGGTGGAGTTCCACCTGGTGGGTACTTCGCATATGAGGCGGTGAGCGGGAAGGCCGAAGTTACGCTGTAGCGCAGACAGACGAGCAGCGGCAGGGTGTGAACGCCGGAAGCGCGAACAGACGGCCCGCACTTTATGCAGCAGCTCTGACATGTCGGGGTAGTTGCGAATGAACTTCTGCACCACCAAATTCAGCACATGCGCCAGGCAAGGGATGTGCGTCAAACCGGTTAGTCCCAGAGCTGCAACGAGATTTCGCCCATTATCACACACCACCAGGCCGGGCTTGAGGCTCACCGGCAGCAACCACTCTTCGGTCTGTTGTTCTATACCCCCCCACAACTCCTGTGCGGTGTGGGGCCTGTCCCCCAAACATATGAGTTTCAGAACGGCCTGCTGACGTTTACCCCGGGCTGTGCTGAAGTTGGTGGTGAAGGTGTGTGGCTGACTGGATGAGCAGGTGGAAGAAGAGGAGGAGGAAGCTGAGTAGGAGGAGGAGGAGACAAGAGGCAAAGAATGTTGCCCTGCGATCCTTGGCGGCGGAAGGACGTGCGCCAAACAGCTCTCCGCCTGGGGCCCAGCCGCCACTACATTTACCCAGTGTGCAGTTAGGGAGATATAGCGTCCCTGGCCGTGCTTACTGGTCCACGTATCTGTGGTTAGGTGGACCTTGCCACAGATGGCGTTGCGCAGTGCACACTTGATTTTATCGGACACTTGGTTGTGCAGGGAAGGCACGGCTCTCTTGGAGAAGTAGTGCCGACTTGTGGGACAGCAAGCGACATGAGCTGTTTGAAGCTATGTGTGTCCACCAGCCTAAATGACAGCATTTCATAGGCCAGTAGTTTAGAAATGCTGGCATTCAGGGCCAGGGATCGAGGGTGGCTAGGTGGGAATTTACGCTTTCTCTCAAATGTTTGTGAGATGGAGAGCTGAACGCTGCCATGTGACATGGTTGAGATGCTTGGTGACGCAGGTGGTGGTGTTGGTGGTACATCCCATGTTTTCTGGGCGGCAGGTGCCAACGTTCCTCCAGAGGCGGAGGAAGAGGCTGAGGCGGCGGCAGCAGCAGCAGAAGAGGCCGAGGCGGCGGCAACAGCAGAAGAGGTAGCAGGGGGAGCCTGAGTGACTTCCTCTTTTTTAAGGTGTTTACTCCTCTGCAGTTCATGCTTTGCATGCAGGTGCCTGGTCATGCAGGTTGTGCTAAGGTTCAGAACGTTAATGCCTCGCTTCAGGCTCTGATGGCACAGCGTGCAAACCTCTCGGGTCTTGTCGTCAGCACATTGTTTGAAGAAGTGCCATGCCATGGAACTCCTTGAAGCTGCCTTTGAGGTGCTCGGTCCCAGATGGCGGCGGTCAGTAGCAGGCGGAGTCTCTTGGCGGCGGGTGTTGCCCACTGCTCCCTCTTTTGCTACGCTGTTGGCTCGGTCTCACCACTGCCTCTTCCTCCGAACTGTGAAAGTCAGTGGCACGATCTTCATTCCATGTGGGGTCTAGGACCTCATCGTCCCCTGCATCGTCTTCCACCCAGTCTTGATCCCTGACCTCCTGTTCAGTCTGCACACTGCAGAAAGACGCAGCAGTTGGCACCTGTGTTTCGTCATCATCAGAGACGTGCTGAGGTGGTATTCCCATGTCCTCATCATCAGGAAAAATAAGTGGTTGTGCGTTAGTGCATTCTATCTCTTCCACCCCTGGGGAAGGGCTAGGTGGATGCCCTTGGGAAACCCTGGCAGCAGAGTCTTCAAACAGCATAAGAGACTGCTGCATAACTTGAGGCTCAGACAGTTTCCCTGATATGCATGGGGGTGATGTGACAGACCGATGGGCTTGGTTTTCATGCGCTATCTGTGCGCTTTCTGCAGAAGACTGGGTGGGAGATAATGTGAACGTGCTGGATCCACTGTCGGCCACCCATTTGAGTAGCGCCTAAACTTGCTTATGCCTTACCATCCTTAGAACGGCATTAGGCCCTACCAAATATCGCTGTAGATTCTGGCGGCTACTAGGACCTGAGGTAGTAGGTTCAGTAGGACGTGTAGCTGTGGCAGAATGGCCACGTCCTCTCCCAGCACCAGAGGGTCTACTAACACCACCACGATTTTTTCCACGTCCGCGTCTCTTATTAGATGTTTTCCTTTTTGTTCCCGTTCACCACAATTTTGAGAATGGCAAATTTAGGAATAGTTTTTCAACGCAGAACAAAAAATGTGCTTTTACGGTCACTACAAATAACTTGACCAGCTAAAACAGTACAGATTTGGTTGAATAGAAATGTGAGGCCTGTTTTTTTTTGCGCTGTGTGACAGGTATAGGTTTAATCACAGAATTAGACTTCTATCTGCACGGTAGCGTGTGTCTTAGGTTTTTCTGAATGACACTATCAGCACCTTCATTGTAAGATATCCTTTTTGGGATAGATTTCAAGTAGGCCTCATATAGGATAAACTAGCTATTTTGAGAATGGCAAATTTGGGAATAGTTTTTCAACCCAGAACAAAAAGTGTGCTTTTACGGTCACTACAAATAACTTGACCAGCTAAAACAGTACAGATGTGGTTGAATAGAAATGTGAGGCCTGGTTTTTTTTTGCGCTGTGTGACAGGTATAGGTTTAATCACAGAATTAGACTTCTATCTGCACGGTAGCGTGTGTCTTAGGTTTTTCTGAATGACACTATCAGCACCTTCAATGTAAGATATCCTTTTTGGGATAGATTTCAAGTAGGCCTCATATAGCAGAAACTAGTTATTTTGAGAATGGCAAATTTGGGAATAGTTTTTAAACCCAGAACAAAAAGTGTGCTTTTACGGTCACTACAAATAACTTGACCAGCTAAAACAGTACAGATTTGGTTGAATAGAAATGTGAGGCCTGTTTTTTTGTGTGCTGTGTGACAGGTATAGGTTTAATCACAGAATTAGACTTCTATCTGCACGTTAGCGTGTGTCTTAGGTTTTTCTGAATGACACTATCAGCACCTTCATTGTAAGATATCCTTTTTGGGATAGATTTCAAGTAGGCCTCATATAGGAGAAACTAGTTATTTTGAGAATGGCAAATTTGGGAATAGTTTTTCAACCCAGAACAAAAAGTGTGCTTTTACGGTCACTACAAATAACTTGACCAGCTAAAACAGTACAGATTTGGTTATATAGAAATGTGAGGCCTGTTTTTTTTTTGCGCTGTGTGACAGGTATAGGTTTAATCACAGAATTAGACTTCTATCTGCACGGTAGCGTGTGTCTTAGGTTTTTCTGAATGACACTATCAGCACCTTCAATGTAAGATATCCTTTTTGGGATAGATTTCAAGTAGGACTCATATAGCAGAAACTAGTTATTTTGAGAATGGCAAATTTGGGAATAGTTTTTAAACCCAGAACAAAAAGTGTGCTTTTACGGTCACTATAAATAACTTGACCAGCTAAAATAGTACAGATTTGGTTGAATAGAAATGTGAGGCCTGTTTTTTTTTTTGCGCTGTGTGACAGGTATAGGTTTAATCACAGAATTAGACTTCTATCTGCACAGTAGCGTGTGTCTTAGGTTTTTCTGAATGACACTATCAGCACCTTCAATGTAAGATATCCTTTTTGGGATAGATTTCAAGTAGACCTCATATAGCAGAAACTAGTTATTTTGAGAATGGCAAATTTGGGAATAGTTTTTCAACCCAGAACAAAAAGTGTGCTTTTACAGTCACTACAAATAACTTGACCAGCTAAAACAGTACAGATTTGGTTGAATAGAAATGTGAGGCCTGTTTTTTTTTTTGCGCTGTGTGACAGGTATAGGTTTAATCACAGAATTAGACTTCTATCTGCACGGTAGCGTGTGTCTTAGGTTTTTCTGAATGACACTATCAGCACCTTCAATGTAAGATATCCTTTTTGGGATAGATTTCAAGTAGGCCTCATATAGCAGAAACTAGTTATTTTGAGAATGGCAAATTTGGAAATAGTTTTTCAACCCAGAACAAAAACTGTGTTTTTACGGTCACTACAAATAACTTCACCAGCTAAAACAGTACAAATTTGGTTGAATAGAATTTTTTAGGCTCTGGGTGACAGGCTCAACTTGCCCCTGATGTAGTATATGGCCAAAGAATAACCACACTATTGATGGTTAAATGCACTTGGGTGACACAGGCTCAGCCTGCACCAGATGTAGTATATGGCCAAAAAATAACCAGACTGTTGATGGTTAAATGCACTTCGGTGACACAGGCTCAGCCTGCAGCTGATGTAGTATATGGCTAAAAAATAACCAGACTGTTGATGGTTAAATGCACTTCGGTGACACAGGCTCAGCCTGCAGCTGATGTAGGATATAGCACAAAATAACCACACTATTGATGGTTAAATACACTTGGTGATAGCTTGTGCTGGCGCACCACAAGCCACAGAATGGCCGCCGATCACCCCAGAAAAAAGTGATCTAAAAACGCTCTGGGCAGCCTCAGAAAAGTGAGCAAGTCGATATTAGCACTTCAATGATCCACAGCTGCAGATCGATCACAGAATGAAGTCTTTTGGAGGAGTTAATCTGCCTAATCTCGCCCTAACGTCGCAGCAGCAACCTCTCCTTATGCTTGAATCAGCAGAGTGACGTGCAGCGCTACGTGACCCAAGCTTATATAGAGGCTGGGTCACATGCTGCACTGGCCAAATACAGCCATGCCAATAGTATGCAAGGCTGTGATGGCCTCTTGGGGCAAGTAGTATGACGCTTGTTGATTGGCTGCTTTGCAGCCTTTCAAAAAGCGCCAAGAAAGCGCCGAACACCGAACCCGAACACGGACTTTCACGAAAATGTTCGGGTTCGGGTCCGTGTCACGGACACCCCAAAATTATATATACAGTTCGGGTTCGCTCATTGCTAGTTGCTATCAGTCAGGAATTGGCCCAGAAGTTGATTGAGAGCATGCCCAGTCGAATTGCAGAGGTCCTGAAAAAGAAGGGCCACCACTGCAAATACTGACTCTTTGCATAAATGTCATGTAATTGTCGATAAAAGCCTTTGAAACGTATGAAGTGCGTGTAATTATATTTCACTACATCACAGAAACAACTGAAACAAAGATCTAAAAGCAGTTTAGCAGCAAACTTTGTGAAAACTAATATTTGTGTCATTCTCAAAACTTTTGGCCACGACTGTATATATATATATATATATATATATATATATATATCACAGGTGAAACTCAAAAAATTTGAATATCGTGCAAAGTTTATTTATTTCATTAATGCAACTTAAAAGGTGAAACTAATATATGAGATAGACTCATTACATGCAAAGTGAGATATTTCAAGTCTTTATTTGGTTTAATTTGGATGATTATGGTTTACAGCTTATGAAACCCCAAAGTCTGAATTTTGAGGTAATTAGCTGACTAGAGTGTGACACTTTGAGCCTAGAATATTGAACCTTTTCACAAAACTCTACTTTTAAGTTGCATTAATGCAATTCCTTTTCATTTGCATTACTGAAATAAATGGACTTTTGCACAATATTCAAATATTTTGAGTTTCACCTGTGTGTGTGTGTATATATATATATATATATATATATATATATAAAAAAAAGAAAGAGAAGAAAGAAAATAATGGCGGCACCGGAAGAATAACACAAGGAGGGTGCTATGTCCAGGGATGTAGCAGCTTACCCCGTCAATAGAAGATGAAAAAACGGACAGCACTCCAGGTAAAAGTTGATGGTGTTTATTCACCCATGTGGATGGCAACGTTTCAGCTCATACAAGAGCCTTTGTCAAGCAATGAACACAATACAAAAGGGGGTTTATATAGGCCAACCCCTATGACATCACAGTGTAATCAATTATCAGCCAAATACAATAAAGTGCAAATAGTGCATATATAATACATAAAAACGTAAGTATAGCAGTATACAATACATCGATGAATCAGTGGTATATATCAAATACATTATGAAGTGAATGCGTAATCGCAAAAAAGTGCATAAAGGTAAATTGGTTAATCAATATATATCAGGTGTGTACTGGAATATATAATAAGTGGGAAGGACAAAATGATGCTGCCAAAGGGAGGAGGAGCGATGACATACCCGGTGTCGCTCGATGCCACACATGTCGACCACCGCCACGTCCGGCGTTCAGGTGGATGCAGTGCGCAGGCGCCAAGTCGCGTGAGGAGTAAGATGTAACTTCCTCACATGACGTAGCCGGAGCATGCGCATAAGTGTAAAAAGCTATGTCAGCCATCTTGGAAGTGGTAAAAACCTCAAATGGGAAGAAGCGCAGACAATAGACCGCATCAAAGACGCGATGTAGTGTGATAACCTCACAGGTAACGGTGAGAATATGCGCAGAATGACAATACTTAAATCAAACAGGAAAAAGGTAGCTAATGTTGATCACTGTGTGCGCGCATAGCCTGATAATGAACAGAGTAGCACAGAACGGAAATAATGCCGTTCACCTGATTGTGTATCCATAAGGGACAGAGAAAAACGAGTGCATACAAAAATGCAACTCGTTTCCCAAATGCGCCATTTGAAGCAATGCACCAAGCAACAACCATGCTGCGGGCATGCCACAAAAAGGCCCGCAGTTCCCCATGGACACACATACAATGTAGGACACACAATATACAGCGCAATGCACCAAGTATGTAAAAATATGAAGAAAGTGTGACCAAAGCAAAAAACAACAAAAACACTGCATGAAAACATGTAGGCAAATATGGGACATATCGGGTACGTCTCACTTCTCCAACCCGCAGCATCATTCTTGTCTGTGTAAAAAAAAGAAGAGAATAAAAATGAAAAACTGGCTTAGTAGTGTTCATAATACACTAAATACCCTCAAAAAGTACACACATATCGCACACATAACAATTGTGGGGCAAACCGCTCCTCTAAACATATAACCCCGGGTTGTAATCCGCATTGAGACCATTAGGTCTCAAGCTGTTGAGGGTATAGATCCAAAAAAGCTCTCTTTTTCTAAGGATCAACACCCTGTTGCCCCCACGTCTAGGCATGGGAATGTGGTCAATGGCCCAACATTTAAGATCTCTTTCGGAGTGTTGAAGCTCCGTAAAATGTTTGGCAACAGGGAGGTCCTTTCTTTTTTTGCGTATGGACAATCGATGATTGTTCAACCGCGTTCTGAGATCCGTCGACGTTTCACCCACGTACAATAATTTACACGGACAGATCAAAACGTAAATTACATAGTTTGAATTGCATGTAAGGTGAAATCGAATAGGGTAAGAAACTCCAGTGGTAGGATGGACAAAGGTAGACCCCCTACCCATATATTTGCAGTCAATACAACATAAGCAGGGGAAACTACCCTTGCCATGTGTAGTTAAGGAGGTTTGAACAGACTTGGACCTAGGCCCAATGTCTGCTCTGACAAGTTGGTCACGTAGATTCCTGGATCGACAGAAAGAGAAGAGGGGAGGGGATCTAAATTCTAAGATCTCACTATGACACCCACCCAGAATCCCCCAATGTCGCTTGATAATGCGATTGATGGCCTCACTTTGCTCCGTATATTTGGAGATGGAGGGTATCCGACTGATGGACCTATCGGACACTCTCCTCTCCAAAGTGCTGCTCCTGTCTACACTACGGACCTTTTGTATGTGAGAATCCAGGAGCTGGGTGGGATACCCCCTATTCTGAAATTTCCTGGACATGTTGTCCAAGGCCAGGTCAACCTGTTCAGGTTCAGAAACAATGCGTTTCACTCTAAGAAACTGAGAGAAAGGCAAACATTTAAGCATACTCCGGGGATGCCCACTATTGAAACAAAGAAGGGTGTTTTTGTCTGTGGGCTTGGTGTATAACCGTGTATGCAGCTTCCCACTTATTATATATTCCAGTACACACCTGATATATATTGATTAACCAATTTACCTTTATGCACTTTTTTGCGATTACGCATTCACTTCATAATGTATTTGATATATACCACTGATTCATCGATGTATTGTATACTGCTATACTTACGTTTTTATGTATTATATATGCACTATTTGCACTTTATTGTATTTGGCTGATAATTGATTACACTGTGATGTCATAGGGGTTGGCCTATATAAACCCCCTTTTGTATTGTGTTCATTGCTTGACAAAGGCTCTTGTATGAGCTGAAACATTGCCATCCACATGGGTGAATAAACACCATCAACTTTTACCTGGAGTGCTGTCCGTTTTTTCATCTTCTATTGACGGGGTAAGCTGCTACATCCCTGGACATAGCAGCCTCCTTGTGTTATTCTTCCGGTGCCGCCATTATTTTCTTTTTTTTATATCGTTTGGGTGGCTGAGCACGGATTTTTTACCGTTTTACCTTTATGCTGTGAATATTGTCCGTTGACATTTCACTATGACGGACATTGATTTCCCATGTGGCTCTATGTACTCCCAGGAGGAGACCGATCGCATATTGCATGACATTGGGGGAGATGCTGCTTTTTTGAACACCCCCTCTATTCATGAGCTCAAAAAGAAGTTTGAGTTCCTGTCCAAAAAGACGGCTTCACTACGACTACACATGACCACACTTGGTGAATATTTCAAAATGCAGAGAATTCCACGTGGCATGAGGTCCAATTTGAGACCTAATTTATTTTCACATAATGCATCATTTTGCAAGAAGTTTGAAATGCTATCCAATCGGTATTCACTTGATTTTATCCTGTTAAACATCCAGTATTTGCAACAGGAATTGACCTCACATTACGGACATCTTTGTCCACTGAGGAATATGCATTGTTCAGCGATAACGTATTGGCTCATGTGGCACGTGCTAAAACCGAATTGGAGGAAGGCAAAAGATCTAAATGGAATCGTGACTCCGATGACTACAAAAAGGATGCGGTTTATACTTGGCAGGCTGACACCATGAATTCCAACTATAAAGATCCAAGAAAGAGAAAAAGGAACACACCAGCTACTTCTGCAGCGTCTACTCCTTTTTTAGGGAACAATGTGGACACACAAAGAATAAACGTGGTCGGACCAGGAGAGGGGGTCGTAGACACCGTAGAACCAACTGTGTCCAGAATCAACAAAACCAGAGCTCAGACCAGCAAATCTCTGGTGAACAAGAGGAAGTGACTGTCATCAACTTATCCAGTAGGATGCTCACCCCAGCACAAGTGAGTGTTCTCAATAGAGGACTTTCTTTCTGTCCCATGTCTTCCCCTAACTGGTTTGATCTGGACTCTGATTTATCTGGATTTTTTCGCAGAATCAAGTTAAAAGTATGGTTCAACACTAGGGCACGGATCGCGGCGCCTCAGGCTAGCGAGTTCTCCCTGAGACGCCTCGATCTGTCCATTAAGAGCCATTTTACCCCCATTGTCAATGAGGCCTCTCTTGATGCATTTATTACTGCTGTTACTTCTGACATAAACGTGTATAAATTGAGATGCAGGGATTATGTTTTCAAACATCCTAATCTTTCTAAGGTGGAGATTGAAGCACTTGACCAACTCAGACAGGACCCTTCTTTGACAATTAAACCTGCGGATAAGGGTGGCGCTGTCGTCGTCATGGACACCAGTAAATATATCAGTGAGATTCTACGTCAGCTGGATGACAAGGATGTCTATTCGGTCCTTCAGACTGACCCCAAATTTGGTATAGCCAGACTCATCAGGGAATGTTTGGCTGATGCCAGACTGGCTGGCACTATTGATGAGGACTTTTATTACTGTTGACCATCCGGTCACACCTGTTTTGTATATTCTTCCTAAAGTGCACAAGTCGCTTGTGGATCCACCCGGACGCCCGATTGTGTCCGGTTCGGACTCCATCTTTAGTTGCATTGCCATCTTCCTTGATAAAGTCTTGCATGATTTTGCTACAGGGGCGGAGTCGTATATACAGGATACGACTGATTTCCTGTGTAGGCTGGATAAAATTGATTTTACTGGTGTCCATGAGGTCCACCTGGCATCTTTCGATGTCACCTCGTTATATACCTCGATTGATCATGATTTGGGTATTGGTGCCATTGAACGTATGTTGGGTTCTTCATCTTACTCCACGGCTGCTAGACAGTTTATTATTGATCTATTACAGATTATCTTAAGATACAACTATTTCCTTTTTCAGGACACGTTTTTTCAACAACAAAGGGGCGTGGCTTTGGGTTCTAACGTAGCACCTACGTATGCAAATATCTTTATGAGGTGCTTTGAGGAAGATGTTGTCCTTGTATCACACCACCGCAGCCATTTGCTGCGGTGGTGGAGATACATCGACGACATCTTCCTCATATGGACAGGTAGTGTTGCCCAACTTGATGATTTTCACCTGTTTCTCAATAGTGTCAATAGGGACCTTCAATTCACCTTGGTCCACTCTGAGACTGAATTGCAGTTCCTAGATACCACGGTCATTTACAATCAGGGTAAGCTGCATACACGGTTATACACCAAGCCCACAGACAAAAACACCCTTCTTTGTTTCAATAGTGGGCATCCCCGGAGTATGCTTAAATGTTTGCCTTTCTCTCAGTTTCTTAGAGTGAAACGCATTGTTTCTGAACCTGAACAGGTTGACCTGGCCTTGGACAACATGTCCAGGAAATTTCAGAATAGGGGGTATCCCACCCAGCTCCTGGATTCTCACATACAAAGGGTCCGTAGTGTAGACAGGAGCAGCACTTTGGAGAGGAGAGTGTCCGATAGGTCCATCAGTCGGATACCCTTCATCTCCAAATATACGGAGCAAAGTGAGGCCATCAATTGCATTATCAAGCGACATTGGGGGATTCTGGGTGGGTGTCATAGTGAGATCTTAGAATTTAGATCCCCTCCCCTCTTCTCTTTCTGTCGATCCAGGAATCTACGTGACCAACTTGTCAGAGCAGACATTGGGCCTAGGTCCAAGTCTGTTCAAACCTCCTTAACTACACATGGCAAGGGTAGTTTCCCCTGCTTATGTTGTATTGACTGCAAATATATGGGTAGGGGGTCTACCTTTGTCCATCCTACCACTGGAGTTTCTTACCCTATTCGATTTCACCTTACTTGCAATTCAAACTATGTAATTTACGTTTTGATCTGTCCGTGTAAATTATTGTATGTGGGTGAAACGTCGACGGATCTCAGAACGCGGTTGAACAATCATCGATTGTCCATACGCAAAAAAAGAAAGGACCTCCCTGTTGCCAAACATTTTACGGAGCTTCAACACTCCGAAAGAGATCTTAAATGTTGGGCCATTGACCACATTCCCATGCCTAGACGTGGGGGCAACAGGGTGTTGATCCTTAGAAAAAGAGAGCTTTTTTGGATCTATACCCTCAACAGCTTGAGACCTAATGGTCTCAATGCGGATTACAACCCGGGGTTATATGTTTAGAGGAGCGGTTTGCCCCACAATTGTTATGTGTGCGATATGTGTGTACTTTTTGAGGGTATTTAGTGTATTATGAACACTATTAAGCCAGTTTTTCATTTTTATTCTCTTCTTTTTTTTTACACAGACAAGAATGATGCTGCGGGTTGGAGAAGTGAGACGTACCCGATATGTCCCGTATTTGCCTACATGTTTTCATGCAGTGTTTTTGTTGTTTTTTGCTTTGGTCACACTTTCTTCATATTTTTACATACTTGGTGCATTGCGCTGTATATTGTGTGTCCTACATTGTATGTGTGTCCATGGGGAACTGCAGGCCTTTTTGTGGCATGCCCGCAGCATGGTTGTTGCTTGGTGCATTGCTTCAAATGGCGCATTTGGGAAACGAGTTGCATTTTTGTATGCACTCGTTTTTCTCTGTCCCTTATGGATACACAATCAGGTGAACGGCATTATTTCCGTTCTGCACTACTCTGTACATTATCAGGCTATGCGCACACACAGTGATCAACATTAGCTACCTTTTTCCTGTTTGATTTAAGTATTGTCATTCTGCGCATATTCTCACCGTTACCTTGTCCTTCCCACTTATTATATATTCCAGTACACACCTGATATATATTGATTAACCAATTTACCTTTATGCACTTTTTTGCGATTACGCATTCACTTCATAATGTATTTGATATATACCACTGATTCATCGATGTATTGTATACTGCTATACTTACGTTTTTATGTATTATATATGCACTATTTGCACTTTATTGTATTTGGCTGATAATTGATTACACTGTGATGTCATAGGGGTTGGCCTATATAAACCCCCTTTTGTATTGTGTTCATTGCTTGACAAAGGCTCTTGTATGAGCTGAAACGTTGCCATCCACATGGGTGAATAAACACCATCAACTTTTACCTGGAGTGCTGTCCGTTTTTTCATCTTCTATATATATATATATATATATATATATATATATACACTCACCTAAAGAATTATTAGGAACACCTGTTCTATTTCTCATTAATGCAATTATCTAGTCAACCAATCACATGGCAGTTGCTTCAATGCATTTAGGGGTATGGTCCTGGTCAAGACAATCTCCTGAACTCCAAACTGAATGTCAGAATGGGAAAGAAAGCTGATTTAAACAATTTTGAGCGTGGCATGGTTGTTGGTGCCAGACGGGCCGGTCTGAGTATTTCACAATCTGCTCAGTTACTGGGATTTTCACGCATAACCATTTCTAGGGTTTACAAAGAATGGTGTGAAAAGGGAAAAACATCCAGTATGCATCAGTCCTGTGGGCAAAAATGCCTTGCGGATGCTAGAGGTCAGAGGAGAATGGGACGACTGATTCAAGCTGATAGAAGAGCAACGTTGACTGAAATAACCACTCATTACAATCGAGGTATGCAGCAAAGCATTTGTGAAGCCACAACATGCACAACCTTGAGGCGGATGGGCTACAACAGCAGAAGACCCCACCGGGTACCACTCATCTCCACTACAAATAGGAAAAAGAGGCTACAATTTGCACGAGCTCACCAAAATTGGACTGTTGAAGACTGGAAAAATGTTGCCTGGTCTGATGAGTCTCGATTTCTGTTGAGACATTCAAATGGTAGAGTCCGAATTTGGCGTAAACAGAATGAGAACATGTATCCATCCTCTGATGGCTACTTCCAGCAGGATAATGCACAGTGTCACAAAGCTCGAATCCTTTTAAATTGGTTTCTTGAACATGACAATGAGTTCACTGTACTAAAATAGCCCCAACAGTCACCAGATCTCAACCTAATAGAGCATCTTTGGGATGTGGTGGAACGGGAGCTTCGTGCCCTGGATGTGCATCCCTCAAATCTCCATCAACTGCAAGATGCTATCCTATCAATATGGGCCAACATTTCTAAAGAATGCTATCAGCACCTTGTTGAATCAATGCCACGTAGAATTAAGGCAGTTCTGAAGGCAAAAGGGGGTCCAACACCGTATTAGTATGGTGTTCCTAATAATTCTTTAGGTAATTGTGTGTATATATATATATATATATATATATATATATTATTATTATTATTTTTTTAAAATTTCCAAATTACTTTTAGTCTACAACATCTTTACAGAATTACCCTTGGCTATTATATTGTTGCAAAACTTATTTGGATTAAGAGCAGATAATTATATGATTATAAGTGTACATTTATCACAAATATTCTCTGTAAATACATGAGACAAAGAAGGCATCCATGCATTTTCATATAACCTTAAGTTGGAAATCAGTTATCAGCTATTTGTTTATAGTGACCTTCATATGCACTATATTCCAATCATAAACAAAAATTTAAATTACGCAAGCAACCATATTTTATGTTAGGAAGAACTATGAATTAATTTAATTAGCTATATTTACATGTTGCATCATGGATAATTTGTGCCCTAATAGAGACTTCTAAAGGTTATGCTCTAACACTTGAAATGTATACACTTCATAATGATTCCATTAAAATAGCAAATAACATACTATGAGATCCATTCTCCAGGGAAGGCAGTAGTCATGGACATTATTAATAATAAAATACAGAATAAGAAGATATAGAAATATCTGTCATATAATAGCACCAAAATATAATGCTTGCATGCCATTCATTGTACCACAATTCAATTATGTCCTTTAGTGGTGAAAAAAGTTTATTTTGTTTACAACTGACATCTACATCCCCCCCCTAAAAGCCTGTCTCAAACATACTGTACTTATCTGACTCCTCAGCCTAATAATTCACGGGCAAGTTTAGGTTCATATCACCTTTTTCAAGCACATACTATTAAAAATTGTACGTGTTACCTACTAAAATAAAAGGACGTTTTTTGATACACAAGAGAGAAGTCCTTCTCTTTTACTTTTCTATGGTTCCTGATCAAAAAGCGTAAGGCCCCTTTCACACGAGCGAGTTTTCCATGCGTGAAGTGAACTGAATCCGGACCCATTCATTTCAATGGGGCTGTGTACATGAGCGTTGTTTTTCATGCATCACTTGTGTGTTGTGTGAAAATAGCAGCTTGTTCTATAATCTACGTATTTCAAGCAATGCTGGCCCCATAGAAGTTAACAGGGCTGCGTGAAAATCGCATTGCATCCGGATGCCATGCGTTGCGCTTTTAACGCAAGTAACTTAGCAATACCGAATGGATTTTAGACAGGAACTTGAGTTGCTCATCGTCTGGCTCCAGGCGGCACATAAGGCAGGAGTTTGCTGCAGAGTTTTCCAGCCACCACGGGTTATGGATGTTGAGAGGATCATTGTCCTCATCCAGGTGAGGCCCTGCATTTCGGATATGCGTTGTGGGGATTACCACGACCGGTATAAAAAAGATGCGGCCTGGGTGGAGATAACCCAGCAGCTTTTTTCCACCATCTGGAAGAAAACCAAAGAGCAAAGTTGCCAGAATTTGGGTAAGTAGCCAATGTATACATGTGTGATCCTTGCTGTCCTACCTAATATAGCACATGTGATACGTTATCCTCCATGGCATGGCACATGTGATACGTTATCCTCCATAGCATGGCACATGTGATAGTTTTCCCTCCATAGCATAGCACATGTGATATGTTATCCTCTATGGCATAGCACATGAGATATGTTATCCTCTATGGCATAGCACATGTGATATGTTATACTCCATAGCATAGCACATGTGATAGTTTTTCCTCCCTAGTAAAGTACATATGATGGTTTTCCCTCCATAGCATAGCACATGTGATATGTTATCCTCCATAGCATAGCACGTGTGATACATTATCCTCCATAGCATAGCACATGTGATACATTTTATCTGTTGGATTGTATATTTAGGTACATTTTCCTTTCTTGTCTTTTTATTACAAGTCAATGAGGTAAAGAATTGTTGGCGGAGCTGCAGGGGCCAGTTCCGCTAAGAAATGCACCACCAGGGGCGGAGTGGTTCCGGGACCCCAAAGAAAAGGCCATATATGTTTAGGGAACAACTCATGTTCCTCCGTGAGGCCATGGAGCTGCATCCGTAAGTTAATTCTACACAATGACCACTACATGTTTATCCATGCACACTGTATGTAGACTATGTAGGTAATGTTATTGGCCAAAAAAATTCATGCTGAAAAGGCATATTTGCCAATAGCAACCATTCAAATTAGTCCTTTCATTAACAAAAGTAGATGACCAACAGGATAAGTGGATTAGGATTTGTTGCTATGGGCAGCTATGACACTTCTAATTTCCCCAATGTAGCTAAATTACCCCATATGTAATATGTTGGGTTGTTCATGTAGTACTATGTGCAATACTTAATTTAATTATCATAGCAATATGTGACGTGAATAGCTATAAAACAAAATACTGTTTATTTAGTAATGTACTATTTTTGTTCTATTTTTGAAGAACAGGAGGACAACCAACAGGAAAAAGGGGATGAGTCGGCTCCGTAGCAATCAAGTGCCTGTAAGGAAAACACTCCCCCTCTACCCCTGGGCCAGTGCAGGTGGAGACTGCACCAGGACCCCGCACGGCACCATCCAGGCCACCACCTGTTTCCGGAGGCGATCCCCCCTGGCTCTACCTAGCTGGGCCAGATGACAGGCAGTGCTTCCTGCCAAATCTCTCATAAACACTAAGGTTCTCGGAATCATTCTGGATGCCGCCCCCCCCCCCCCCCCCTTCCCAATCCCCCAATGACTCTACCAACATTTTTGGGGCCCTGGAAAATTGGCGCCTCCATGGGAACATGTTTTGCCCCCAGAAAATGCCAATTTCCCATGGCTCACAGCCTACACCACCACCTCCTCCACAATTCCACCCTCAAAGGGGTCATTATGGGCCACCTACTCCCCCATAGGGCCCACATTGTCATGTGGAGTCCTCATATGTGCAGCCTGTACCCACCTCCTCACAAGCTGCCCCATCGCAGTACTCAGGCCCCCCTTCCCAACCAGCCTACCCTGGCCCGCAGTTTCAGGGCCCACCCTTGCCATCTGGGCGTTATACGAATTTGCAATTTTTATTTTTCTTTATTTCGTTTATTTTCAAAACCATATTACAATAAAAAGTCAATATGACTAATATGTTTATTTTATAAACAGTTTTATTTACCCAATTTATATTGTTACTTCTCTTTATTATATACATTTCATATTTATATTTATGTATCACCAACACATGCACCACATTAATAATAGTCTACTGTATAGTATAGTATAGTACTATAGTACAATAGTATAGTACTGTAAGTATACTGTATCGTAAGATACACTGTATAGTAATATACTATACAGTAATCTTACCCAAATACACTTAAGTATATATATATATATATATTTGTGTAGATTTTTTTCTGCATCACTGTAAACAGACTATTATAAATGTTGTTTTCACCTATAGCTTAAAATTTCAAAACTTTATTTTGCATATTTTTTATATTTATACATATATACATAACATGTTTTCCACAATATAATGTCCTTTAAGCACACTATAGTAAAAACAATACAGATGAAGTTACAGTATGTGCCATGACACATGTAATGATATTTTTTGTGGTACATCATAATGAGTAGTGATGAGAGGCAGGGGCAATATTCAAATTAGTGATATTTTGTGAATATTCGTCATATATATCTGCAAATTTGAGAATTTGCAATTATTTTCTTGATTGTGAAAATCGGCAATGTAATATACGCAAATTACGCCCACAATACAGGCAAGGGTCACTGTTGCTACATTTTTCCAAATTTCCTTGAAGTTTCCTGAGACCGGAGAAAATGGTTGGCACGGCAGAACATTACAATAGATTTATAGGCAGATAGAGTGCTCCAATATATATCTCCTACTAACTATCTGTATTATATACACTGCTCAAAAAAATAAAGGGAACACAAAAATAACACATCCTAGATCTGAATTAATTAAATATTCTTCTGAAATACTTTGTTCTTTACATAGTTGAATGTGCTGACAACAAAATCACACAAAAATTTAAAAATGGAAATCTAATTTTTCAACCCGTGGAGGTCTGGATTTGGAGTCACACTCAAAATTAAAGTGGAAAAACACACTACAGGCTGTCCAACTTTGATGTAATGTCCTTAAAACAAGTCAAAATGAGACTCAGTAGTGTGTGTGGCCTCCACGTGCCTGTATGACGTCCCTACAACGCCTGTGCATGCTCCTGATGAGGTGGCGGACGGTTTCCTGAGGGATCTCCTCTCAGACCTGGACTAAAGCATCTGCCAACTCCTGGACAGTCTGTGGTGCAACGTGACGTTGGTGGATAGAGCGAGACATGATGTCCCAGATGTGCTCAATTGGATTCAGGTCTGCGGAACGGGCGGGCCAGTCCATAGCATCAATGCCTTCGTCTTGCAGGAACTGCTGACACACTCCAGCCACATGAGGTCTAGCATTAGGAGGAACCTAGGGCCAACCACCAGCATATGGTCTCACAAGGGGTCTGAGGATCTCATCTCGGTACCTAATGGCAGTCAGGCTACCTCTGGCGAGCACATGGAGAGCTGTGCAGCTCTCCAAAGAAATGCCACCCCACACCATTACTGACCCAATGCCAAACCGGTCATGCTGGAGGATGTTGCAGGCAGCAGAATGTTCTCCACAGCGTCTCCAGACTGTCACATGTGCTCAGTGTGAACCTGCTTTCATCTGTGAAGAGCACAGGGCGAAGGTGGCGGATTTGCCAATCTTGGTGTTCTCTGGCAAATGCCAAACGTCCCGCACGGTGTTGGGCTGTAAGCAAGATCCCCACCTGTGGACGTCAGGCCCTCATATCACCCTCATGGAGTCTGTTTCTGACCGTTTGAGCAGACACATGCACATTTGTGGCCTGCTGGAGGTCATTTTGCAGGGCTCTGGCAGTGCTTCTCCTGTTCCTCCTTGCACAAAGGCGGAGGTAGCGGTCCTGCTGCTGGGTTGTTGCCCTCCTACGACCTCCTCCACGTCTCCTGATGTACTGGCCTGTCTCCTGGTAGCGCCTCCATGCTCTGGACACTACGCTGACAGACACAGCAAACCTTCTTGCCACAGCTCGCATTGATGTGCCATCCTGGATAAGCTGCACTACCTGAGCCACTTGTGTGGGTTGTAGACTCCGTCTCATGCTACCACTAGAGTGAAAGCACCGCCAGCATTCAAAAGTGACCAAAACATCAGCCAGGAAGCATAGGAACTGAGAAGTGGTCTGTGGTCACCACCTGCAGAACCACTCCTTTTTTGGGGGTGTCTTGCTAATTGCCTATAATTTCCACCTGTTGTCTATCCCGTTTGCACAACAGCATGTGAAATTGATTGTCACTCAGTGTTGCTTCCTAAGTGGACAGTTTGATTTCACAGAAGTGTGATTGACTTGGAGTTACATTGTGTTGTTTAAGTGTTCCCTTTATTTTTTTTGAACAGTGTATATAAGCTAACTAACTAACTATCTAATGCAATTAAACAGTAAGGCATCACGCACACAACCGTTTTTTTTTGCGGTCCGCAAAAACGGGTTCCGTAGTTCCGTGATCTGTGTCCATTTTTTCTTCCGTGGGTCTTCCTTGATTTTTGGAGGATCCACGGACATGAAGGAAAAAGTAGTTTTGGTGTCCGCTTGGCCGTGCGGAGCCAAACGGATTCGTCCTGACTTACAATGCAAGTCAATGGGGACGGATCCATTTGACGTTGACACAATATGGTGCAATTGCAAACGGATCCGTCCCCCATTGACTTTCAATGTAAAGTCAGGAGCCCCTATTATACCATCGGATCTGAGTTTTCTCCAATCCGATGGTATATTTTTACTTGAAGCGTCCCCATCATAAAGTCAGGAGTCCCTATTAATATACCATCGGATCTGAGTTTTCTCCAATCCGATGGTATATTTTAACTTGAAGCGTCCCCATCACCATGGGAACCCCTCTATGTTAGAATATGCCATCGGATTTGAGTTATATCGTGAAAACTCAGATCCGACAGTATATTCTAACACAGAGGCGTTCCCATAGTGACGTGGACGCTTCAAGTTAGAATATACTAAGAACTGTGTACATGACTGCCCCCTGCTGCCTGGCAGCACCCAATCTCTTACAGGGGGCTGTGATCTGCACAATTAACCCCTCAGGTGCCGCACCTGAGGGGTTAATTGTGCGTATCATAGCCCCCTGTAAGAGATCAGGTGCTGCCAGGCAGGAGGGGGCAGACCCCCCTCCCTCCCCAGTATTAAATTCATTGGTGGCCAGTGCGGCCCCCCTCCCTCCCTCCCGTGTATTACATTCATTGGTGGCCAGTGCGGCCCCCCTCCCTCCCCTGTATTACATTCATTGGTGGCCAGTGCGGCCCCCCTTCCTCCCTCCCCTGTATTACATTCATTGGTGGCCAGTGCGGCCTCCCCTCTCCCCCCATCATTGGTGGCAGCGGAGAGTTCCGATCGGAGTCCCAGTTTAATCGCTGGGGCTCCGATCGGTAACCATGGCAACCAGGACGCTACTGCAGTCCTGTCTGCCATGGTTATTTAGCAATTTTAGAAGCATTATACTTACCTTCACTGTCTGTGGTGGGCTCTCCTCCTACTTACCAGTAGGAGGAGCGCCCTGCCGGCCACAGACAGCGCAGGTAAGTATAATGCTTCTAAAATTGCTAAGTAACCATGGCAGCCAGGACTGCAGTAGCGTCTTGGCTGCCATGGTAACTAATCGGAGCCCCAGCGATTAAACTGGGACTCCGATCGGAACTCTCTGCTGCCATTAATGATGGTGGGGATTTAATTAGGGGGGGAGGGGAGGCCGCACTGGCCACCAATGAATTTAATACTGGGGAGGGAGGGCGGGAGGGGGGGCCGCACTGGCCACCAATGAATTTAATACTGGGGAGGGAGGGAGGGGGGGCCGCACTGGCCACCAATGAATTTAATACTGGGGAGGGAGGGGGCCGCACTGGCCACCAATGAATTTAATACTGGGGAGGGAGGGGGGGCCGCACTGGCCACCAATGAATTTAATACTGGGGAGGGAGGGGGGGCTGCACTGGCCCCAATGAATTTAAAACTGGGGAGGGAGGGGGGTCTGGCCCCTGCTGCCTGGCAGCACCTGATCTCTTACAGGGGGCTATGATACGCACAATTAACCCCTCAGGTGCGGCACCTGAGGGGTTAATTGTGCGGATCACAGCCCCCTGTAAGAGATCGGGTGCTGCCAGGCAGCAGGGGGCAGTCATGTACACAGTTCTTAGTATATTCTAACTATTACTATTCTAACTATTACTTCCCCATTACTATGGGAACGCCTCTGTGTTAGAATATACTGTCGGATCTGAGTTTTCACAATCTAACTCAAATCCGATGGTATATTCTAACATAGAGGCGTTCCCATGGTATATTAATAGGGACTCTGACTTTACATTGAAAGTCAATGAGGGATGGATCCATTTGCAATTGCACCATATTGTGTCAACGTCAAACGGATCCGTCCCCATTGACTTGCATTGTAAGTCAGGATGGATCCGTTTGGCTCCGCACGGCCAGGCGGACACCAAAACGCTGCAAGCTGCGGACTCCAGAGCGGAATGGAGGCGGAACGGAGCCAAACTGATGCATTCTGAAAGGATTCAGAATGCATTGGGGATGAACGGATCAGTTCGGGGCCGCTTGTGAGATCCTTGAAACAGATCTCACAAGCGGAACCCCTGCATAAATCAATGGTAAAAGTAAATATATGAAACTTTGTAATATATCTTCATAAATAGGAAGAATGACTCTTTCTCCACTTAAGGTAACAATCACTTATTTTCCTCTTTCTGCCTATTAACCTGATCAGTCAACCCTCAATTCACAGGTAAACTCCATCTGGAGAAGTGAAGCCGAGAATCAGCTCACCGACGGAACTGGTTACATGCTGCCCATCAAAGTCTATGGAGAGCAGAAGAGGAGAAAGGAGGAGTGAGCTGCTGGAGAGAATTATAGATACAGATACACAGAGATGCTGTTACTGACTCTAGTACTGTAAGTTTTCTTTCTTATCCCAGTACTGGATGGGAGACATCATAGCAGCTATTTTTCCCAGTAGCGAAAAGTGTTAAGTTCAAAGTTTGTTTCTCTTGACATCCCATTCTTGGCAGTGATGGCAAAGAGACCTTTTGCAGTTCCTAAATTACAATACCAATGTGCTATGACGGTCAGTTATCACTAACAAATTTCCTACCCCAGGCCATGGAGTTTATGGATATATCTGTTGTGTCATGATAACATTTCCACAATATGTTGATCAACCAAGTGTAGTTTTTGTACGTAGAATATATTCTTCACCAAATTGTTTCAGACAAGTCAAGATATTAATTTTTTTTTTTTTATTTCCCCAAAAGACTTCTGACCTTTATTTCTAAAGGAAAAGAAGGAGAATAATATAAACCAGGACTAGGTTTTTATGTCTGCCAAAAAAGTATATGGTGCAATACTTTTTTAAAAAGTTCTGGGGGTATTCCATACAATGAATGAAAGTATACTTCCAGTAAAAAGTTTAAGTTTTGCATTGATCATCATCAATTTGGCTAAGAACTAGTGATGAGCGAGCATGCTCAGCCGAACTGCTGTTCGGCTCGAGCATCGCTATGCTCGGCAGATCCGAGTGCTCTGGCTGAAAAATTTGAGTGCTTGAATACAATTCAATACAATGGAAGCCAATGGGAGAACCACAGGCACCCCCTGCTCGGAAGAGAAGAGGGTGTCTGGTTTATAAAAAAAAGGTTAGAAATTGAAGGATACCCAAATCAAAATGGTTTGGAAACAGCATTAAGAGGATAACTGGATGTGTCTTAGACTCCTATTATGTACAACATGCAATAGACAACCACACAAAGGCTATCTGCCAGGTATGTACAAGCCGTCAATCTATCCATGAGACAGATAACAGCCAGCATACTTTACAATGGCAGCCTTGTGCACTATGAGATATTTCAAACCATAGTAAAAAGTTATTTTGCATTTGTTGGGTAGCTTGGGTGGACCTGCACACCTAGATCAATATCATTAGGGCGACAAAAAGTTTTTTGATTGTCCTAACATAATATTCAATAACCTTTATATACAGTTTTGTCATGTAAAAACTCATTTGCATAAACATGGGCATATGGGAAAGACATGCAAATGAGCAGAATATCTCATGAACAGCGCCCTCTATTAGTTGCATAGTGTTATGACAAGACTATTCACTCACAACAGCGAATAGTCTTGTCTATTAGTTGCATAGTGTTATGACAAGACTATTCGCTGAGATCATATTCGCTATATTGCTCTATATTTGTTTTTTAGGATATTTGTAATATTTAAAAAAATGAATATATAGCAATATAGCGAATATTATGTAATAATTATGTAGTAAGTCAGTGATAATATCTGACACTGGAAAAGCTTGGTAATAACTCAGTGTAGATCGCGAGTTATTACCTAGCTTTCCCAGTGTCATATTTTTATCACTGAGTTATTACCCAGCTTTCCCAGTATCAGATATCATCGTAGTGTAGATCACAAATATTGTAATCACAAATTTTTCCATGCAAAAGGCTACACTAATAGGCTTGTTATAAGACTCGAATATCGAATTTTTTTTGCGAATATCGGCACTTCGCTAATTCGCGAATATTTCGAATATAGTGCTATAAATTCGATATTTCGAATATTCGTTGTTTTTGTTTTATTGTTATATTTTTTTCTTTCCCACTTCCCAAAAGTAGTTCTTACCTGTCCTTAGGATTCCTGGCTTCTCCAGTCAGTGCCCATTGCCGCTTCTGATGACTTCCGTGCTCATGGAGCATCCCCATCATCATTGGAATGTCTCCATACTAGAATGTACTGTCGGATTTGAGAATTACATTGAAATCGCAATTCAATTAATTCAAGTTATAATAATCGAATTATGGTTTCAACTTAGCACTGCTATATTCCATATTCGTTAATTCTAGTCTAATATGGAATATAGCAGTGCTAAGTTGAAATCGAAATTCGATTATTATAACTTGAATTAATCGAATTGCTATTTCAACTTGGACCTGGTTTACTATGGTTGGCTTGGTAGAATTAGCGAATATGACGAATGTATTCGTCATATTCCTCAAAACGAAGATAACAAAGTATTCTCCATCTTCGTTTTAGCTCCATATTCGTCAACTTCGCTAATTCTAGCAATCAAATAGAAAAGTTGACTATAGAGACAGCTAAGTTTAATTCGCTATGCGATTATATTACTTAGCTTTTTTTTAAAAAAAATTAAATAGTTAAATACTTGATTATTATAATGATTCTATTTATAAAAAAAAAACAAAGTAATATAATCGCATAGCGAATTAAACACAGCTGTCTCTATAGTCAACCTTCCTATTTGATTGCTAGAATTAGCGAAGTTGACGAATAGGTAGCTAAAACGAAGATGGAGAATACTTCGTTATCTTCGTTTTGAGGAATATGACGAATACATTCGTCATATTCGTTAATTCTACCAAGCCAACCATAGTAAACCAGGTCCAAGTTGAAATAGCAATTCGATTAATTCAAGTTATAATAATCGAATTTCGATTTCAACTTAGCACTGCTATATTTCACATTAGGCTAGAATTAACGAATATGGAATATAGCAGTTCTAAGTTGAAATCGAAATTTGATTATTATAACTTGAATTAATCGAATTGCTATTTCAACTTGGACCTGGTTTACTATGGTTGGCTTGGTAGAATTAGCGAATATGACGAATGTATTCGTCATATTCCTCAAAACGAAGATAACGAAGTATTCTCCATCTTCGTTTTAGCTACCTATTCGTCAACTTCGCTAATTCTAGCAATCAAATAGGAAGGTTGACTATAGAGACAGCTGTGTTTAATTCGCTATGCGATTATATTACTTTGCTTTTTTTTATTTTTTATAAATAGAATCATTATAATAATCAAGTATTTAACTATTCAATAAAAATAAAAAAAGCAAAGTAATATAATTGCATAGCGAATTAAACTTAGCTGTCTCTATAGTCAACTTTCCTATTTGATTGCTAGAATTAGCGAAGTTGATGAATAGGTAGCTAAAATGAAGATGGAGAATACTTCGTTATCTTCGTTTTGAGGAATATGACTAATACATTCGTCATATTCGTCATCTTCGCTAATTCTAGATATCAAACCAATAGGAAAGTAGCCTTAAGTTAAAATCGCAATACGCGATTATTTAAATTGCATATTAATCACAATAACTAGAATAATGACAAATATTCGATTTCGACGAATATGAAACGAATATTCTATTGAATATTCGCGAATTTCGTCGAAATCGAATATGGCACCTGTCGCTCATCACTAGAAACCAATAGATGGCACTATTGAGTTATGAACAGCTGTTCATAACTCAATAGCACCATCTATTGGTTTTCATAGTCTTATTATTATTATTATGCTCATTTGCATGTTTTTCCCATATGACCATGTTTATGCAAATGAGTTTTTACATGACAAAACTGTATAGAAAGGTTATTGAATATTATGTTAGAAATCAATGAAAAAAAATGCACCAAAAAGATACGCAACTAACAATACTAGCCAATTCTTCAAGCTGATGTTAAAATCTGAGAACTTTGCCAATATCTTCCAGTCAGGAACATATGGGAGCCCCTCATGCACCATGTCACGGTGTCTCAGCAAGCATGGGGTCCTACTACTCAACTACCTCAACTACCCATGGTGTGTGAACAGGGTCTGAACAGTGCTAGAAACCAACTCACAGCCAGACTCTCACATGCCTCCATAGTGATATCACCAATGCACTGTGAGGTAGAATAAAGCTATGAGCCGCACCCACAACAGACTATGTGACACAGAAGCTACCAGGTGCAAAAGAACGTTACCACCACAATGAAGTGGCACATTCCATACACATAAAGACAAAAACTCACAGAAAAAAGTGGCCTAAATGGGTGGAAATGCTCCAAACCCAGACACTGTTGCGTGTCTATAGAATAAAGCTGTGAGCCGCACCCACAACAGACCATGTTACACACAAGCTACCAGGTGCAAAAGAACACTACCACCACAATGAAGTGGCACATTCGATACACGTAAAGACAAAAAGTGAGTTTTTGAATATTATGTTAGGACAATTAGAAAACTTTTTGTTGCCCTAATGATATTGATCTAGGTGTGCAGGTCCATCCAAGCCTTTCAACAGATGCAAGATAACTTTGAGGTTTACTGGTTCTCAGTCAGATGAGAGTTGGTTTGGAATATCTCATAGTGCGCAAGGCTGCCATTGTAAGGTATGCTGGCTGTTATCTGTCTCGTGGATAGATCGACGGCTTGCACATACCTGGCTTTTGGCATATAGCCTTTGTGTGGTTGTCTATTGTATGTCATACAAAATAGGAATCTAAGATTCATAAACAGCAAACTAAGCTTCAAAAACCAGTCAGGCAGCTGCTGCCAAGGGTTGCATCAAAAGGGGCATAGATGCCCGTGATAAGAACATAGTCCTACCACTTTACAAATCGCTAGTCAGACCACACATGGAGTACTGTGTACAGTTCTGGCCTCTTGTGAACAAGGCAGACATAGCAGAGCTGGAGAGGGTTCAGAGAAGGGCATCTAAAGTAATAACTGGAATGGGGCAACTACAGTACCCTGAAAGATTATCAAAATTAGGGTTATTCACTTTAGAAAAAAGACGAGTGAGGGGAAATCTAATTACTATGTATAAATATATCAGGGGTCAGTACAGAGATCTCTCCCATCATATATTTATCCCCAGGACTGTGACTGTGACGAGGGGACATCCTCTGCGTCTGGAGGAAAGAAGGTTTGTACACAAACATAGAAAAGGATTCTTTACGGTAAGAACAGTGAGACTATGGAACTCTCTGCCTGAGGAGGTGGTGATGGTGAGTACAATAAAGGAATTCAAGAGGGGCTTGGATGTAATTCTGGAGCGTAATAATATTACAGGCTATAGCTACTAGAGAGGGGTCGTTGATCCAGGGAGTTATTCTGATTGCCTGATTGGAGTCGGGAAGGAATTTTTTATTCCCCTAAAGTGGGGAAAATTGGCTTCTATCTCACAGGTTTTTTTTTTTTGCTTTCCTCTGGATCAACTTGCAGGATGACAGGCCGAACTGGATGGACAAATGTCTTTTTTTGGCCTTATGTACTATGTTACTATCCAGCTATCCTCTTAATGCTGTTTCCAAACCATTTTGATGGTGTTTCCATCAATTTCTAACCTTTTTTATGAACCAGACACCCTCTTCTCTTCCGAGCAGGGGGTGCCTGGTGTTCTCCCATTGATTTTCATTGTGCTCGGTACAACAATCATACCGATGTGTTCGCAAGAGCACCCGAGGACACGAGCACTTTGGTGAAATACTACTAAGAACCTCTCCTTCTTACTGGTTCTACTAGCAGAAAGTTGCCGTCATCATCTGTCTTATTAAAAATACTGTATTGCAGTGCTTCAGAGAGTTATTTCATTTGGATTTCATTTATCTTCTATCTATAGTACCTTTCTCTCTCTCAGCTAGTAAAGAGTAAAGAGCTGCAGTAATTCAATTTATCTGTTCAATCTGATAACTACAGTTTGTCTTCAAATGTTTTTTTGCGGATCTTTTGATGGCCCTGAATACCACAGCATATCAATATGAAGAAAATGTAAAAATAATAATAATAATAATAATAATAATAATAATAGTAATAAAGTAATACCCTGCAATGTGTGTAATTTAAACATTATGTTCTAGCAGTTTGTACTTAAAATGCAAAACAACAATTCAAAAAGTTTAAAGCAGCCCAGAAAAGTCTGCAATGCCTGCATGATAAGACTTGAATTAAGCTATAATCCTATTGTAAATGTGAGCCAGATTCCATTGAGTTCACTGAATTTCCTATTTTAACAGGTGCAATATCACATGTGTATAAGAGTGAAATGCAAATATTAAAAGATTAGCAAAGTAGTCATTGTGGACCTATAAAGCAAATAGAATATCTATAATATTCTGATGGAGAACTAAATGTGTTTTCTTTAACATTTATAAGAATATTGATGGTGAATAACTAAACAGTTAGTTTGGTACCCACCTTCTGAATGGTTACTTGGGTGACAGTCATGGCATTTCTTAAAATATGGGCTTGGAAAATTCAATTGGTGTCTTCAGATTCTGCATCCACTGAAAGACTCAGTCACTTCAAGGAGCTTAGTAAAAAATACCTCTGAATCAGGAACATACATATAAATCACTAGACCCCATAGCAAGAATCTAAATTTGGCCCCATGCACCATTAATAGCACAACCCAATGCCTATTCCGGGCCTCTCCCTTTGCTCCATGAACTGTGCTCAGGGCCGGTGCAACCATATAGGCGAACTAGGTGTTCGCCTAGGGCGCCGGCCTGCTGGGGGCGCACTGGTGGGCTCCCCCGGACTGGGGCTGCAGCCCTGGACGAGCGGCTCTTGAGCCGCCCCCAGCGCCGTTACAGGGAGGCCAGGAGGTGGAGGTCCTTCTTAAATATGGCAGAGCAGGCATCTGCTTACCCTGATGGCAGGTGCCTGCTCTGCCAGTAAATTACCGGAGGAGAGGAGGCGGGCGGCAAGGGAGGCTGTTCTAGCAGCTCCCCACTCCTCCCTCGCACGCCCTCTGTGATGCCGGAATATGACGTCATTCCGGCCCCGGCATACTAAAAGGCGCGCTGGAGGACTGAAGAGCTGCACCACACTGGACCCCAGGGAGGTGAGTGTTTAAGTGTTTGACTGAGTGACTGTCTGCCTGTGCATTTATGTCAGTGAGTGAGTGAGTGAGTGAGTGAGTGAGTGTATGTATGTCTGTCTGTCTTTCTGTCAGTAAATGTATGTGTGTCTGTCATTGAGTGTCTGTGTGTGTATGTCAGTGAGTAGATGTATGTCAGTGAGGGTCTGTGTGTTTGTCAGTGAGTATATGTGTGTGTTTGTCTGCCAGTGAGTGAGTGTCTGTCAGTGAGTTTCTGTGTGTGTGTGTGTGTGTGTGTTTGTGGGTAGGTGTATGTCAGTGAGTGTCTGTCAGTGAGTGAGTGTGTGTCTGTCTGTCAGTGAGTATGTCTGTCAGTGAGTTTCTGTGTACGTCATTCAGTGTGTGTCTGAGTGCGTGTCTGTCTGTCTGTCAGTGATTGTATGTGTGTCTGTCAGTGAGTTTCTGTGTACGTCATTCATTGAGTGTCTGAGTGCGTGTCTGTCTGTCAGTGACTGAGTGACATGAGGGGGCGGCAAAATGGATCTTTGCCTAGGGCGGCAAAAATCCTTGCACCGGCCCTGACTGTGCTTGCTGCTGCGTGTTATACTGTGTGCCATCAGGGCCAGACTGGGATTACAAAACAGCTCTGGCACACAAAAGAGATATAATAGATGCAGTGTGCACATGTATATAGTATGTACAGCAGTGTATTGAAATGTGAGTTATAGGGTATAAATTACAGCTTGTATCTCACATATCAGTCCATTTCTGTATATAATATATATATATATATATATATATCTGTACCCACTGCATTTATTATACCTCGTACCTCACATATCATTCCACTGCTGTATATAATATATACAGTACAGACCAAAAATTTGGACACACCTTCTCATTCAAAGAGTTTTCTTTATTTTCATGACTATGAAAGTTGTAGATTCACACTGAAGGCATCAAAACTATGAATTAACACATGTGGAATTATATACATAACAAACAAGTGTGAAACAACTGAAAATATGTCATATTCTAGGTTCTTCAAAGTAGCACCTTTTGCTTTGATTACTGCTTTGCACACTCTTGGCATTCTCTTGATGAGCTTCAAGAGGTAGTCCCCTGAAATGGTTTTCACTTCACAGGTGTGCCCTGTCAGGTTTAATAAGTGGGATTTCTTGCCTTATAAATGGGGTTGGGACCATCAGTTGCGTTGAGGAGAAGTCAGGTGGATACACAGCTGATAGTCCTACTGAATAGACTGTTAGAATTTGCATTATGGCAAGAAAAAAGCAGCTAATTAAAGAAAAACGAGTGGCCATCATTACTTTAAGAAATGAAGGTCAGTCAGTCAGCCGAAAAATTGGGAAAACTTTGAAAGTAAGGGCTATTTGACCATGAAGGAGAGTGATGGGGTGCTGCGCCAGATGACCTGGCCTCCAGAGTCACCGGACCTGAACCCAATCGAGATGGTTTGGGGTGAGCTGGACCGCAGAGTGAAGGCAAAAGGGCCAACAAGTGCTAAGCATCTCTGGGAACTCCTTCAAGACTGTTGGAAGACCATTTCAGGGGACTACCTCTTGAAGCTCTTCAAGAGAATGCCAAGAGTGTGCAAAGCAGTAATCAAAGCAAAAGGTGGCTACTTTGAAGAACCTAGAATATGACATATTTTCAGTTGTTTCACATTGTTTGTTATGTATATAATTCCACATGTGTTAATTCATAGTTTTGATGCCTTCATAGTCATGAAAATAAAGAAAACTCTTTGAATGAGAAGGTGTGTCCAAACTTTTGGTCTGTACTGTATGTCTGTACACACTGCATCTATTATACCTCGTATCTCATGTATCAGTCCACTACTGTAAATACTATATATCTGTACACAATGCATCTGTTATACCTTGTGTTTAACATATAAGTACACTGCTGTATATACTATATATGTACATACTGCATATAAGTATGTGTTTTATATGCAGTGTGTGTGTGTGTATATATACACTGCTCAAAAAAATAAAGGGAACACTTAAATAACACAATGTAACTCCAAGTCAATCACACTTCCGTGAAATCAAACTGTCCACTTAGGAAGCAACACTGAGTGACAATCAATTTCACATGCTGTTGTGCAAATGGGATAGACAACAGGTGGAAATTATAGACAATTAGCAAGACACCCCCAATAAAGGAGTGGTTCTGCAGGTGGTGACCACAGACACTTCTCAGTTCCTATGCTTCCTGGCTGATGTTTTGGTCACTTTTGAATGCTGGCGGTGCTTTCACTCTAGTGGTAGTATGAGACGGAGTCTACAACCCACACAAGTGGCTCAGGTAGTGAAGCTTATCCAGGATGGCACATCAATGCGAGCTGTGGCAAGAAGGTTTGCTGTGTCTGTCAGCGTAGTGTCCAGAGCATGGAGGCGCTACCAGGAGACAGGCCAGTACATCAGGAGACGTGGAGGAGGCCGTAGGAGGGCAACAACCCAGCAGCAGGACCGCTACCTCCGCCTTTGTGCAAGGAGGAACAGGAGGAGCACTGCCAGAGCCCTGCAAAATGACCTCCAGCAGGCCACAAATGTGCATGTGTCTGCTCAAACGGAAAGAAACAGATACCATGAGGGTGATATGAGGGCCCGACATCCACAGGTGGGGGTTGTGCTTACAGCCCAACACCGTGCAGGACGTTTGGCATTTGCCAGAGAACACCAAGATTGGCAAATTCGCCACTGGTGCCCTATGCTCTTCACAGATGAAAGCAGGTTCACACTCAGCACATGTGACAGACGTGACAGAGTCTGGAGACGCTGTGGAGAACGTTCTGCTGCCTGCAACATCCTCCAGCATGACCGCTTTGGCATTGGGTCAGTAATGGTGTGGGGTGGCATTTCTTTGGAGGGCCGTACAGCCCTCCATCTGCTCGCCAGAGGTAGCCTGACTGCCATTAGGTACCGAGATGAGATCCTCAGACCCCTTGTGAGACCATATGCTGGTGCGGTTGGCCCTGGGTTCCTCCTAATGCAAGACAATGCTAGACCTCATGTGGCTGGAGTGTGTCAGCAGTTCCTGCAAGACGAAGGCATTGATGCTATGGACTGGCCCGCCCGTTCCACAGACCTGAATCCAATTGAGCACATCTGGGACATCATATCTCGCTCTATCCACCAACGTCACGTTGCACCACAGACTGTCCAGGAGTTGGCAGATGCTTTAGTCCAGGTCTGGGAGGAGATCCCTCAGGAGACCATCCGCAACCTCATCAGGAGCATGCACAGGCGTTGTAGGGAGGTCATACAGGCACGTGGAGGCCACACACACTACTGAGCCTCATTTTGACTTGTTTTAAGGACATTACATCAAAGTTGGATCAGCCTGTAGTGTGTTTTTCCACTTTAATTTTGAGTGTGACTCCAAATCCAGACCTCTATGGGTGGAAAAATTTGATTTCCATTTTTAAACTTTTGTGTGATTTTGTTGTCAGCACATTCAACTATGTAAAGAACAAAGTATTTTAGAAGAATATTTAATTAACTCAGATCTAGGATGTGTTATTTTTGTGTTCCCTTTATTTTTTTGAGCAGTGTATATATATATATATATATATATATATATATATAAACACAACACTTTTGGATTTGCTCCCATTTTACATGAGCTGAACTCAAAGATCTGAAACGTTTTCTACATACACAAAAGACCCATTACTCTTGAATATTGTTTAAAAAATCTGTCTAAATCTGTGTTAGTGAGCACTTCTCCTTTGCCGAGATAATCCATCTTACCTCACAGGTGTGGCATATCAAGGTGCTGATTAGAAAGCATGAATATTGCACAGGTGTGACTTAGACTGCCCACAATAAAAGACCACTCTGAAATGTGCAGTTTGATCACACAGCACAATGCCACAGATGTCGCAATGTTTGAGGACGTGTGCAATTGGCATGCTGACTGCAGGAATGTCTACCAGAGCTGTTGCCCATGCAATGAATGTTCAATTCTCTACCATAAGCCGTATCCAAAGGCGTTTCAGAGAATTTGGCAGTACATCCAACCGGCCTCACAACTGCAGACCACGTGTAACTACACCAGCCCAGGACCTCCACATCCAGCATGTTCACCTCCATGATCGTCTGAGACCAGCCACCCAGACAGCTGCAGCAACAATCGGTTTGCATACCCAAAGAATTTCTGCACAAACTGTCTGAAACCATCTCAGGGAAGTTTATCTGCATGCTCGTCGTTCTCATTGGGGTCTGGACCTGATTGCAGTTTGTCATCGTAACCCACTTGAGTGAGCAAATTCTCACATTCGATGGCGTCTTGAATGTGAGAATTTGCTCTCTCAAGTGGGTTACTATGACAAACTGCAGTTAGGTCCAGACCCCGATAAGGACGACGAGCATGCAGATGAACCTCCCTGAGATGGTTTCTGACAGTTTGTGCAGAAATTCTTTGGTTATGCAAACCAATTGTTGCTGCAGCTGTCCGGATGGCTGGTCTGAGACAGGCATGTTGGAGAGGCATTCTTTTTATGGATGAGTCACGGTTTTCACTGTTCAGGGCAGATGTCAGACAGACTGTGTGACGTCGTGTGGGTGAGTGGTTTGCTGACGTCAACGTTGTGGATCGAGTGGCCCATGGTGATGGTGGGGTTATGGTATAGGCAGGCGTATGTTGAGAGGGCTCCTGGTTTCTCCGGAGGGAGTACATCTAGTTTGTGTACAGCTCTGTCTGTTCACTCATGGACTAACTCCGCAAGGGGAACATGCGTCTGCTTGTGTACTGGTTACTGTTTTTCCTTATTGGTCCTGTTTGGTTGTTCGGGTTCCAGTAGCGTGCTCAGGTTCCAGTGTTTGTTTGTGTGGAGAAGCACCAGAAGTCTCTGCAGGTAAGTGGCCAAGTGCACTGGAACCATCCTGGAGGTGCAAACAGTGACCCTCGGCTAAGTTCATCCCCACCATATGGGGCTCTGTGAAGAACGGGGCTCACTGTGTCTCTGCCCTCTGGGTTTGGCCCCAAGTAAAACCGGTGCACTTGGTTCAGTGGTATTTCTTGCCACTGAGCCCTGCTTATCCAGTTCCCTGCTTACTGTCATGTCTGGTCTCTGCTTGCCCTCCTGTGCTTGTCTGTTTGCCTTGATATGTTCTAGTGGTGGTTGTTCCTCATTAGAACATGACACTTATTTAAATACAAGACATCATTGTATTATGCTAATTTAATTGATACAATATACGGTATGGAAATAAAGAAAAACGTACAAAATGTATTTATTTTATAAATTATACTTTATAAGGTTCAGAAATGTAAAATGAACACTATAGCCAAAGCATGCCATAAAACAACAATCTGCAGGCATAAACAATTTCATGCAATAAACAGTTACTATTTTAAAACTCAGATGGAGAGTTTAAAGGCTGAACACAAATTGTTTTGAATTAGAATTATGCAATGTAAAAAGCAAATTGACTTGATTTAAATACGGTAATGATGGAAATTTCAACAAAAATGCACACAGAGATGGTTATAAATATGTAGATTACATAGGTTAGGTTAGAGATAAACAAAATGATTAGAGTGGAATTACAGGCAATATTATCAAGTCTAAGAGATCTGTAATGTTTCAGATTTGGATGTAGAATTTATAGGTAAAACGAATAATCAAAAGTGAGATCAAATTATTATTCATAACAAAAAGTAGTTTAGCACTAGCCAATAATAATTCTCATATAGTGTTTCTCCACAAATTCCAAACTGCTAGGGGTACTACTACACAGAGTGGCCATGATACAATCGGGTTGTGGCTCTTTATTAGTTAAATGAAAGGTAACTATAGCTAATTGGCCACCCGACCAAATCATGGCCCCTCTGTGTGGCCGTATCCTAAAAGAGTCCTCCTCCCATAAATTTTTTGACAAGTTACAGAAAAAAAATCACTCAAAGATGGAATACCCACGCCGCCGCCAAGAGACAATATTGTTATGGATAGCTCTAATTAGGGATGTCCCGATACCGATACCAGTATCGGTATCGGGACCGATACCGGGCATTTGCACGAGTACATGTACTCGTGCAAATGTCCCCGATACCACTGCCGATACCTGTGCACCGCTTCTATGTGTCCGTCCGGGGCCCCTGAATCTCCCACAGCTAACAGCTTCACAGGCAGCAGCAGGCAGTGTAATTGGAGCCTAGAGTGGAAGCTAGCTCCTCCCCTCCCCGCCCTCCAACCAATCAGAGGCAACCAGCACTGACTCACAGTGCAGGGACTCAGAGAATCGCCTGACAGTTTATTAGTTAAAACAATCCAATGAGTCACAGACCGTGTCATCGAGTCCCTGCCAGGCTTCCTGCTCTGCGGCTCCCTGTAAGTCCGTCCGGGGGAAGGGGGGGCATTATTAGCATAGCATGTAGCGGAGCTGTGTGTGTACAGGGTGCATGTAGCAGAGCAGGAAGCCTGGCAGGGACTCGGTGACACAGTCTCTGACTCATTCGATTCGTTTTAACTAATAAACTCTCAGACGATTCTCTGAGTCCCTGCAATAACTATAATTACATCACAGTCTGCTCCACTGCATTCACTGCAGCAGAGCTGTGTTTGCCAGGAGCGAGTCCCTCTAAAAGTGATAGTGTCTGTCTTCTATGACCCTGGTCCTTCCCTTCCTGCCTGCAAGCTGCACATTGATCTCTAAAAGCAGGCATTAGGGCAAGAAGAAATATACATTACTGCATGATGGCCACAAGACTATTATACTGAGGAGGGGGGGCTTCAAAAATTGTTGTCCTGACTCCTTACAGTAGCGTCTCCTTGTGGCCCTCATACAGTATAACATCTCCTTGTGGCCGCCCCATACAGTATAACATCTCCTTGTGGCTGCCCCTATACAGTATAATGTCTCCTTGTGGCTGCCCCCATACAGTATAATGTCTCCTTGTGGCTGCCCCCATACAGTATAACGTCTCCTTGTGGCTGCCCCCATACAGTATAACGTCTCCTTGTGGCTGCCCCCATACAGTGTAACGTCTCCTTGTGGCTGCCCCATACAGTATAACGTCTCCTTGTGGCTGCCCTAATACAGTATAATGTCTCCTTGTAGCTGCCCCCCATACAGTGTAACGTCTCCTTGTGGCTGCCCCATACAGTATAACGTCTCCTTGTGGCTGCCCCCATACAGTATAATGTCTCCTTGTAGCTGCCCCCCATACAGTATAACATCTCCTTGTGGCTGCCCCCATACAGTATAACGTCTCCTTGTGGCTGCCCCCATACAGTATAACGTCTCCTTGTGGCTGCCCCCCATACAGTATGTCTCCTTGTAGCTGCCCCCCATACAGTATAACATCTCCTTGTGGCTGCCTCCATACAGTGTAACGTCTTCTTGTAGCTGCCCCCATACAGTATAATGTCTCCTTGTAGCTGCCCCCATACAGTATAATGTCTCCTTGTGGCTGCCCCCATACAGTATAACGTCTCCTTGTGGCTGCCCCCCATACAGTATAACGTCTCCTTGTGGCTGCTCCCATACAGTATAACATCTCCTTGTGGCTGCCCCCATACAGTATAACGTCTCCTTGTAGCTGCCCCCATACAGTATAACGTCTCCTTGTGGCTGCCCCATACAGTATAACGTCTCCTTGTGGCTGCCCCATACAGTATAACGTCTCCTTGTGGCTGCCCCCCATACAGTATAACGTCTCCTTGTGGCTGCCCCCCATACAGTATAACGTCTCCTTGTGGCTGCCCCCCATACAGTATAACGTCTCCTTGTGGCTGCCCCATACAGTGTAACGTCTCCTTGTGGCTGCCCCCATACAGTGTAAAGTCTCCTTGTGGCTGCCCAATACAGTATAACGTCTCCTTGTGGCTGCCCCATACAGTATAACGTCTCCTTGTGGCTGCCCCCATACAGTATAACGTCTCCTTGTGGCTGCCCCCATACAGTATAACGTCTCCTTGTGGCTGCCCCCATACAGTAGTATAACATCTCATTGTGGCTGCCCCCATACAGTATAACATCTCCTTGTGGCTGCCCCATACAGTGTAACGTCTCCTTGTGGCTGCCCCCATACAGTATAACGTCTCCTTGTGGCTGCCCCATACAGTATAACGTCTCCTTGTGGCTGCCCCATACAGTATAACGTCTCCTTGTGGCCCCCATTCAGTGTAATGTCTCCTTGGAATGTTATAGTTCTGTTTTTGGGCCTTTTGGTTGGTCAGTAAATACATGTGTGTGTATTTTATTGTTAAAATTAGTATCGGTAATTGGTATCGGTGAGTACTTAAATAAAAGTATCGGTACTCATACTCAGTCTTAAAAAAATGGTATCGGGACATCACTAGCTCTAATTATAATAATGTCACTGACTGCTGAGTTCTACCCGGGTTATTGCCTATGTCCCAGTATTAGTGTGTAAAAAGTGAAAAGGAAGCTCTGAACCCACGCTGATAAAGATCGTGTAGATCGCTAACTTTATTAATCTCTCACAAATTTGAGCTGTAGCTGGTGAGAGTAGAAGGGGGAATGTGAATTAAATAACAATAACTGCCTCAGGAATGTTGAAACCGATCAATATGTACAAGTAAATTGAATTAATAAACTTCCACTATTTGGGCTGCTATTGGTGCAAGCAAAGAGGGCAACTGTAAAGTTCAGGTTCGTACCGAACTTTAGGATTTTTGGACCCCGGACCCGAACCCGAACATTTCAGTAAAAGTTTGGGTTCGGGTTTGGTGTTGAGCAGTTCAACAAGCGTTTAACTTTGTGCCCTTAGAAGCCATCGCAGCCATGCCTACTAATGGCATGGCTGTGATTGGCCAGTGCAGCATGTGACCCAGCCTCTAGATAAGCTGGAGTCACGTAGCGCTGCACGTCACTCTGCTGTTACTAGTGTAGGGAGAGGATGCTGCTGCTGTGAGGGAGAGAATAGCAAAGAATCTTTAATCAGAAGTGCTTGTTAAGTTAGTGATCTACCTAGATTTAGTTTTGTGGGTGCAGTGCTCAATCTTTTTACCCTGCCCTGAGCCCAGTGGGAAAAATAACTTTTATCCGTCTGTTAGTATTGCAGCCTTTGCCTAAAACAAGCTTGAAATACTTCAATAATTTTATGGGTTTTAAAAAACACCCATTTTTGTCAATACGCTCCATCTGGGGCCTCTGCCGCATTAGTTAATGTGCAATTTAAGCTAAAATAATTTTCTGGGTTTTAAAAAACACCCTTTTTGGGCAAAATACTCAATTGTACAGCCCTTGCTGCATCTGTACGTGTGAAATTGAAGCGTTATATACACTGCGTGCAGAATTATTAGGCAAATGAGTATTTTGACCACATCATCCTCTTTATGCATGTTGTCTTACTCCAAGCTGTATAGGCTCGAAAGCCTACTACCAATTAAGCATATTAGGTGATGTGCATCTCTGTAATGAGAAGGGGTGTGGTCTAATGACATCAACACCCTATATTAGGTGTGCATAATTATTAGGCAACTTCCTTTCCTTTGGCAAAATGGGTCAAAAGAAGGACTTGACAGGCTCAGAAAAGTCAAAAATAGTGAGATATTTTGCAGAGGGATGCAGCACTCTTAAAATTGCAAAGCTTCTGAAGCGTGATCATCGAACAACCAAGCGTTTCATTCAAAATAGTCAACAGGGTCGCAAGAAGCGTGTGGAAAAACCAAGGCGCAAAATAACTGCCCATGAACTGAGAAAAGTCAAGCGTGCAGCTGCCAAGATGCCACTTGCCACCAGTTTGGCCATATTTCAGAGCTGCAACATCACTGGAGTGCCCAAAAGCACAAGGTGTGCAATACTCAGAGACATGGCCAAGGTAAGAAAGGCTGAAAGACGACCACCACTGAACAAGACACACAAGCTGAAACGTCAAGACTGGGCCAAGAAATATCTCAAGACTGATTTTTCTAAGGTTTTATGGACTAATGAAATGAGAGTGAGTCTTGATGGGCCAGATGGATGGGCCCGTGGCTGGATTGGTAAAGGGCAGAGAGCTCCAGTCCGACTCAGACGCCAGCAAGGTGGAGGTGGAGTACTGGTTTGGGCTGGTATCATCAAAGATGAGCTTGTGGGGCCTTTTCGGGTTGAGGATGGAGTCAAGCTCAACTCCCAGTCCTACTGCCAGTTTCTGGAAGACACCTTCTTCAAGCAGTGGTACAGGAAGAAGTCTGCATCCTTCAAGAAAAACATGATTTTCATGCAGGACAATGCTCCATCACACGCGTCCAAGTACTTCACAGCGTGGCTGGCAAGAAAGGGTATAAAAGAAGAAAATCAAATGACATGGCCTCCTTGTTCACCTGATCTGAACCCCATTGAGAACCTGTGGTCCATCATCAAATGAGGGAAAACAGTACACCTCTCTGAACAGTGTCTGGGAGGCTGTGGTTGCTGCTGCACGCAATGTTGATGGTGACCAGATCAAAACACTGACAGAATCCATGGATGGCAGGCTTTTGAGTGTCCTTGCAAAGAAAGGTGGCTATATTGGTCACTGATTTGTTTTTGTTTTGTTTTTGAATGTCAGAAATGTATATTTGTGAATGTTGAGATGTTATATTGGTTTCACTGGTAAAAATAAATAATTGAAATGGGTATATATTTGTTTTTTGTTAAGTTGCCTAATAATTATGCACAGTAATAGTCACCTGCACACACAGATATCCCCCTAAAATAGCTAAAACTAAAAACAAACTAAAAACTACTTCCAGTTTTTTGGGTTCATTGAGAACATGGTTGTTGTTCAATAATAAAATTAATCCTCAAAAATACAACTTGCCTAATAATTCTGCACTCCCTGTACTACTGTCATAGTCTGTTATTCAAAAAACACCCATTTTGGGCAAAATACTTAATTTGCAGCTATGTCTGCATCTGTCAGTGTGAGATACACACTTTAGATACTGCTGTGCTATTCTGGTATTAAAAAAACACCCATTTTGGGCAAAATAATTAATTTGCGGCCTTGTCTGCATCTGTATGTGTGAGATACACGCTTTAAATACTGCTGTGCTATTCTGGTATTAAAAAAACACACATATTGGGCAAAAATCTTAATTTGCGTCTCTGTCTGCATCTGTACGTGTGAGATACACACTTTAAATACTACTGTGCTATTCTGGTATTAAAAAAACACCCATTTTGGGCAAAAAACGTAATTTTTCAGCCTTTGCTGCATCTCTCATTGTGAGATACACCCTTTAGATACTGTTGTTCTATTCTGCTATTTAAAAAAAACACCTATTTAGGGCAAAAAAATTTGTTTTGCAGCCTTTGCTGTAACTGTCATTGTGAGATACATGCGTTAGATACTGTTGTCCTATTCTGTTATTTTAAAAAAACACGCATTTTTGGCAAGATCCTAAATTTAAGAAATATGAGGAGAGCGTCAAATAAGGGACGTGGTCCCGGTCGTGGTGCTGCTGGTGGAGCTCCTGTTGCAGGGAGATGACGTGGTCGATCTGTGCCAGCTACACGCACAAGTGAAACACCTTCCTCAGGTGCGAGTAGGCGACAGAACCTTCAGCAGTATTTGGTCGGGCCTAATGTGGGTCTACGAATGGTGAGGCCAGAACAAGTACAGGCGATAGTAGATTGAGTGGCTTACAGTGCCTCCAGTTCCTTTACATTGTCTCCCACTCAGTCTCCTGCTGAAAGATCAGAGTTGGCACCTGCAGCCGATGTCCATAAGTCTTTCACCTCACCCCCTTGCAAATCAGCCAAGCAGTCTGAGCCCCAAGTCATGCAACAGTCTCTTCTGCTTTTTGATGACTCTGCTAGCAGGGTTTCCCAGGGCCATCCACCTAGCCCTGCCCCAGAAGTGGAAGAGATTGAGTGCACAGATGCCCAACCACTTATGTTTCAAGATGAGTACATGGGAGAACCATCGCAGCACGTCTCGGATGATGACGAAACACAGGTGCCAACTGCTGTGGCTTTCGAAAGTGTGCAGACCGACAAGGAGGGCAGGGGTGAAGACTGGGTGGAAGATGATGTGGAGGACGATGAGGTCCTCGACCCCACTTGGAATCAAGGTCATGCGAGTGACCTGTGTAGTTCGGAGGAAGAGGCGGTGGACGCACAGAGCCACCAGCACAGCAGAAGAGGGAGCAGGGTGCAAAAGAGGAGCGGCCGTCCCCTAAACAGTACGCCTGCTACTGCCCACCGTAGCAAGGGACCGAGCTCACCAAAGTCAGCTCCAAGGAGTTCCCTGGTGTGGCAGTTCTTCAGACAATGTGCTGACTACAAGACACAAGTGGTTTGCAAGCTGTGCGATCAGAGCCTGAAGCGAGGCATAAACGTTCTCAACCTGAGCACAACCTGCATGACCAGGCGTCTTAGTGCAAAGCACAAGCTGCAGTGGAGTAGGCACCTCAAAAACAAAGAAAGGTCTCTAGCTCCTCCTGCTTCCTCTTCTGCTGCAGTCTCGGCCTCTTCATCCACCTCTGGAGTGACAGTGCCACCTGCCACCCCACAAACAGAGGCCAGCAACACCACCACCTGGGTCACCTAGTATCTCCACAATGTCCCACGGAAGCGTTCAGCTCTCCATCTCCCAAACACTGGAGCGGAAGAGGAAGTACCCCCCTAACCAACCGCGATCCCTAGCCCTGAATTCCAGCATTTCAAAGGCCAGTAATTTTGAAATGCTGGCATTCCGTCTGGTGGAGATGGAGGGTTTTAAAGGCCTTATGGTGGTGGCTGTCCCACAGTACGTTGTGCCCAGCCACCACTACTTATCCAGGCATGCCATCCCTTCTTTTCACAACCAAGTGGGGGACAAAATCAGGTGTGCACTGCGCAATGCCATCTGTGGCAAGGTCCACCGAACTACGGATACATGGACCAGTCAGCACGGTCAGGGACGTTATATCTCCATAACAGCACACTGGGTAAATGCAGTGGCGGCTGGGCCTGAGGCGGATAGCAGTTTGGCGCATGTCCTTCCACCACCGAGGATTGCAGGGCGCTTCAGTTTGCCTCCTGTTGCTTCCTCCTCCTACTCTGCTTCCTCATCCTCTACCAGCTCCTCATCCTGTCAGCGTAACACCTTCATTACCAACTTCAGCACACCCAGGGGTAAACGACATCAGGAAGTTTTAAAACGTATCTGTTTTGGGGGACAAACCCCACACCACGCAGGAGCTGTGGACGAGCCTTGAAAAACAGACCGATGAGTGGTTGGTGCCAGTGAGCCTCATGCCCGGCCTGGTGGTGTGCGATAATAGGCGAAATCTCGTAGCAACTCTGGGACTAGCCGGTTTGACGCACATCCCTTGCCTGGCGCATGTGCTGAATTTGGTGGTGCAGAGGTTCCTTAAAAATTACCCCAACATGTCAGAGCTGCTGCATAAAGTGCGGGCCGTCTGTGTGCGCTTTCGGCGTTCTCACCCTGCTGCTGCTCGCCTGTCAGCGCTGCAGCGTAACTTCGGCCTTCCCGCCTCATATGCGACGTTCCCACAAGGTGGAACTCCACCTTGCACATGCTGGCGAGCGAGCAGCAGCAGGTGATAGTGGAGTTTCAGCTGCAGCACGCACGGGTGAGTCGCTCTGCGGAACAGCACCACTTCACCACCAATGACTGGGCCTCCATGCGAGACCTGTGTTCCTTGTTGCGCTGTTTCGAGTACTCCACCAACATGGCCAGTGCCGATAACGCCATTCTCAGCGTTACTATCCCACTTCTATGCCTCCTTGAAAAAACTCTGCTGGCGATGATGGAAGAGGATGTGGCACAGGAGGAAAAGGAGGAAGAGGGATCATTTCATAGGGTTTCCAGGCAGTCATTCACAAGTGGCTCCGAGGGTGGGTTCCTGCACCCACAAACACAAGGTACACAATTGTCCAGCCAGGGCACAGTTCTGGAGGATGATTTGGTGGAGGATGAGGAACCGTGTTCACAGCAGGGTGGCACCAAAACCAGCTCATGGCCATCACTGTTGTCTGGCTGGGGGGATACAGAGGACACAGATAATACACCTCCCACAGAGGACAGCTTCTTGTTGCCTCTGGGCAGCCTGGCACACATGAGCAATTACATGCTGCAGTGTCACCGCAACGACCGCCGAGTTGCCCAAATTCTAACTTGTGCTGAATACTGGGTGGCCACGCTGCTGGATCCCCATTACAAGGACAACGTATCATCCTTAATTTCGTCACTGGAGCGGGATCGTAAGATGCGCGAGTACAAGCGCACGCTGGTAGAAACGCTGCTGGTGCATTCCCACCTGACAGCGGGGGCACAGTGGAAACACAGTGGAAGCACAAGGTGAAGGCAGAGGACGAGGAAGAGGTCACCAACACAGCTGGGGCACCACCAGCACCTCAGAAGTCAGGGTTAGCATGGCCGAAATGTGTCAGCACGCAACAACAACCAGCACCACCAGCTAATATTGAACATCTTCGCAGGAGGCAGCATTTCAGCAACAAGGTGGAGCAGTATGTGTTCACACGCCTACACGTACTGAATGACGGGTCTGCCCCCTTCATCTTCTGGGTCTCCAAATTGGGCACATGGCCTGAGCTTACCCTTTACGCTTTGGAGGTGCTGGCCTGCCCTGCAGCCAGTATATTGTCTGAACGTGTGTTTAGCAAGGCAGGGGGCGTTATCACAGACAAGCGCAGCCGCCTGTCCACAGTCAATGTGGATAAGCTCATGTTCATTAAAATGAACCAGGCGTGGATCCCACAGGACTTGTCTGTACCTTGTGCAGAATAGACATGTATACCGGCCTTAACCAGTCATTGTTATACTACAGCGCAATTGCTCATTGTTGTATTTTGGATATTTCTCTTTTGGAGTGTACCCTAATTAAGAAAAAAAAGAAAAAATTTAAACCAAAAACCAGTGTTGGCTACCTCGTCCTCCTCCACCACCGCTTCCATCTACACCGCTACGACCACCACCTACTCAAACTCCCACTCCATATGGACCTCCACCTCATAAATCAAGTAAATTTTTTTTCATTTGTACGTATTTTATTTTATATTATTTCACTAATTTGTCTGTTACATTTTCTGGTGAAATTCACCAATTTTTGGGTGTGATATACTCCTGCTCTACCTAGTAGACAGGTAACATTTCACTAATTTGTCTGTTACACATTCGGGTGAAATTCACTAATTTTTGGTGTGATATACCCCGGCTGTACCTAGTAGACAGGTAAAAACATTTCACAAATTTGTCTGTTACATTTTCTGGTGAAATTCACCAATTTCTGGGTGTGATATACCCCTGCTATACCTAGTAAACAGGTTAATAAATTTCAAAAATTCTTCTGTTACATTCTTGGGTGACATTTTGCCATTTTTGCCATGAATAAACCCCTGCTCTGCATAGGTGACAGGGACCGAAATTTTTAAAAATCATCTGTTCCATTGGTGGGTGACATTAACCCATTTCTGGGGAGGAAAAACCCCTGCTCTGCATAGGTGACAGGGAATTAAATTTGTAAAATTTGTCTTTAATTGTCCCTTTCATTCGATCCTTCTGCTTTAATAACTTGTCCCACCTTTCAGCTCGATCACATTGCAGCCATTGACCTCCTTTGGATGCGGTATCTCTTTCTCACGCTCACTCTCTGTGATCAACATGGTAGGCTCAGAAAAGAACATCGAAAGTTGATAGAGAAGATATCCAAATGGATCGTGGACATCACAGGGATGTGCGATCAGGCAGAAGTTATGTAGAGTCAACAAAGTGGCAGCAGGGCTTCTCCTGTCTAATGTTTCCAAATACAAAATACCCCAGTGACATTCCCTATATTTTTTTATTAATCATTCCAATAACAGGGCATCTTAAGATTCCTATATTGTTATTTATCGTCACTACCTCCCCGGGTCGGGAGTGGGTAATTGCCGCGCGCCCCCTCCTTTCCTTCAATTCTTCTGCTTTAATAATTTGTCCCACATTTCCACTCGATCACAATTAAATTTCATCCATTGATCTCTCTTGGTGGTGGTCTCTCTTTCTTACGCTCCCTCTCCGGCGTTGAACCCTGATTTTCCGCTAACCATGATCAACATGGTAGGCGCAGAAAAGAACATTGAAAATTGATAAAGCAGATATCCAATTGGATCGTGAACATCACGATGACGTGTGACATGGTGGGGCAGTATGTTTGCACATGCCTACACAAACTGACTGATGGGTCTGCTCGGGTGCTCTGGCCGAACACATCAGGATGCTAGGGTGCTCTACCGAGCACCAGAGTATAATGGAAGTCAAAGGGAGAACCTGAGCATTAAACCAGGCACCCCCTTCTCTGATGAGGGGAGGGTGCCTGGTTCATTGGAAAAGGTCAGAAATTGATGGAAACACCACCAAAATGGTTCGGGAACAGCATGGGGAGGATGTCTTGATGCATCTTGGACTCCCAGGTTGCTGCTGGGAACCATGTTATCCGAGTAGTAAGCCACTCTTACAGACTGACAATTATACGAACAAAACTGAAAAAAAAAATATAATTTAGATGAAAAGTGCTGCCAAAAATTGCAAGAAAGAGGTACTCCTATACAACCTGTATATCACATAATGGAGTGCCTCATTCACATTGTGGTACAATAGTTCAGGTAGAGGGTCTCCTACACTCATAAAGCCTATGCACTAAGTGAAAGGGCTGCCAAAAATTACAACGAACCGGCACTCCAAAATACCCTTAAAGGAGGGCATCATACACACCCTTGAAAGATTATGATTGATGGCCTGCTGGTGATCCTCAAAAACATTGGGCCTGCTGATCTTACCATCTAAAACATTAGGGGCGAGGGCCTGCTGCCGCATAGGTGATCACGGTTATCGGGCAATCAGGGTTCAATGCCAGAGAGGGAGCCTGAGAAAGGGCTACCACATCCAAGGGAGGTTAATGGGTGAAATCTGATTGGCTGTTGTTGCCTTGCACCTTTTTTTCCTAATTGTGAACCACCCAGAGAGGGTGGGTCAAGTTATTAAAGCACAAGATTCCAAGGAAGGCAGCAGGCAAGCGGCAATTACCCACCCCCAACTCGGGGAAGTTGTGACGATAAATAACAATACAGCACTCCTAAGCGGCACTGTTATTGGAATGAGTACACTTTCTTTAACGAGGATCTATTGGAGGGCAATTTACCACCAGGGATTGCATGCAGGCCTGCCTCTTCTTCTCCTACTTCTACTCCATCCTCCCTCTCCTCTTCGGGTGACTCCTCCTTTTCCGCTGCTACCGTCTCTTTTGCTGCACCCCCCAAGATCCCCAGAACCTATTTGAAGTGCCAGGTGAGATGTTGCCATGCTGTGCTGCGTCTGTTGTGCTTGCCAGCCAAGAGCCACACTAGTCCTGCACTCCTTTCAGATTTGCAGTCACAGGCAGATCAGTGGCTAACCCCGCTCAGTTGACAGTTGGTAAAGTGGTGTGTGAGAACGGTGCCAATTTGCTGAGCGTGCTGAAACAGGGCAAAATGACACACATGCCATGCGTGGCACATGTCCTGAACTTAGTCGTGCAGCAATTAGTTGACAAATGCCCCAGAGTCCAGGACGTCTTGCAACAGGCCAGAAAAGTCTCTGGCCATTTTAGTTCGTGATCGCGTTCGTGAACCGTCCAGGCCGATGTTTTCTTCCATCACTACTGGACAGATGCCACTAGTCACTGCAGACACCCTCTATAGAAAAATTATTGTAAATGCTGGAAAAAATAATTGTACTGTAGCTATAAAATACTGCCAGCCTGCCACCACACAAAATAGTCCTTAAAAGGACTTTTGGGTCTTTGAAACATTTTTCTACTGAATTGATTGCGATCAGACTCCCTACACTCTCTGTCCCTTCTGAAGCGCAGCTCTCCATGACTACAAATGAGCCAAACATGCGTCATCGGGTGCTATATAGCACCAGATGACATGTTCCAGCCAGCCAATCACTGTAATGCCAGTAGCCAACATGGCTACTGGCATTACAGTGAGGGCAGTACTTACCTGCATGTTTATTGGCCGCATAGCAGCCGCGAAATGTGCGGGGACGAGAATCAAGCATGGCGCTCGAACACATGCGGTACTCAGCCGAGTACCGCCATGTGCCGAGCATAGCGATGCTCGAGCCAAACAGCAGTTTGGCCGAGCATGCTCGCTTAGCACTAGTCTTCAGATTTCTGCAACTCACATGTGCGGCACCAGCCGGCCGCTCGCACACGTGGGTTAAAGCCGCGTTGTTGAATTTCCAGGGAGGCGATTCTTCGGTGTGGCGTCACACACTGCAGATTACGGATGCCTCCTAGGTCCACTATTGCTACCAACGCGTTTTGAAATCCACAGATTTCTTCCTCAGAGATAACTGTGGATCTAGTTATCCTGGTTTAAGTACCAGTTCGTCTCCATGGTGACCAGCCTGTTTACGCTCGAAGTCTAGTACTGCAGTTACATTAAATTGCTCCATAGTCACTATATTTCTATAGTCTCCATACAGATATAACTCCCCACATGTTCATAGACCTACACTTTTCATAATATATATGAATATATATATATATATATATATATATATATACACAGTACAGACCAAAAGTTTGGACACACCTTCTCATTCAAAGAGTTTTCTTTATTTTCATGACTATGAAGGCATCAAAACTATGAATTAACACATGTGGAATTATATACATAACAAACAAGTGTGAAACAACTAAAAATATGTCATATTCTAGGTTCTTCAAAGTAGCCACCTTTTGCTTTGATTACTGCTTTGCACACTCTTGGCATTCTCTTGATGAGCTTCAAGAGGTAGTCCCCTGAAATGGTCTTCCAACAGTCTTGAAAGAGTTCCCAGAGATGCTTAGCACTTGTTGGTCCTTTTTCCTTCACTCTGCGGTCCAGCTCACCCCAAACCATCTCAATTGGGTTCAGGTCCGGTGACTGTGGAGGCCAGGTCATCTGGCACAGCACCCCATCACTCTCCTTCATGGTCAAATAGCCCTTACTTTCAAAGTTTTCCCAATTTTTTGGCTGACTGACTGACCTTCATTTCTTAAAGTAATGATGGCCACTCGTTTTTCTTTACTTAGCTGCTTTTTTCTTGCCATAATACAAATTCTAACAGTCTATACAGTAGGACTATCAGCTGTGTATCTACCTGACTTCTCCTCAACGCAACTGATGGTCCCAACCCCATTTATAAGACAAGAAATCCCACTTATTAAACCTAACAGGGCACACCTGTGAAGTGAAAACCATTTCAGGGGACTACCTCTTGAAGCTCATCAAGAGAATGCCAAGAGTGTGCAAAGCAGTAATCAAAGCAAAAGGTGGCTACTTTGAAGAACCTAGAATATGACATATTTTCAGTTGTTTCACACTTGTTTGTTATGTATATAATTCCACATGTGTTAATTCATAGTTTTGATGCCTTCAGTGTGAATCTACAATTTTCATAGTCATGAAAATAAAGAAAACTCTTTGAATGAGAAGGTGTGTCCAAACTTTTGGTCTGTACTGTATATATATAAATATAAATATATATATATATATATATATATATATATATATATAAGGCCAAGCACTCAAATATCCATGAAAAAGGGGGTATTTTAATCACCCATGTGGTAACAGCAACGTTTCAGCTCACTCCATAGAGCCTTTGTCAAGCCATGATACATAGTGCAAAATCAAGTGCTTATATAGCATACATGATTAACAAAGTGATTACATGATTATACATCAATATCTACAAAAACAGTCAAAATCTGCCTAATTCTATCTCACTAAAAGCGGACAATGAGTCATAAAGTGCTATGTGCCAATGATGTGTCCATAAATTCATATGATTACAGTACATAACATCATTATTCATTATCGCAAATCAGGTGTACATGATCGTGTTAATTAAAAACAAATAATTCATTCAATCGAAAGTTCTGACATGTAGCTTGAGATGGCAGGACCTGGTCGGTGTCCGAGATTGCGTAGTGAGCAGGCGTGAAAAGCTCCTCATCCCGCGAGACTATCCATCACATAGAAGACACAGGTGCCCACATTCAAGATGGCGACCTCGCACTGAGCATCAACTGAGCATGCTCCTTCCCAAAGTAATGTGGAAACAGTCTGTCAGTCACATCACATGACGGAGACACATGACCGCCATTCATACCAGCGGACAAACCATACTATACCATTTCTCTAGTAATTACTCAAAAGGTGGGAGTCAAACAATGCAAGTTGGGCTAGTGGCATCCCGCCATTGTCACCCTTATAAACATACTCCCATACCATCATGTATCAATGGTTATATAGCTAATAGTCCACCTGTCGTAGGCAGTCACACTTTCTCTCAGGGGGCATGGCGTCTCCACCAGGGGTCACCCGTTCGGAGGCAGCATGCCCAAATGGGATCCACAGACGCAGCCGTCACCATGAAGCGACTCTGCATCCCGGTCCCCATCCTGGAATGCCATCCAATCACACGCAGACTGTATAATACCCTAGGGATCCAATACGCACAGATACATGACCTAAAAAAGGTCACAATCTGCACTGTGCCAAAGGTCCCATATTATTGGAAGGATTGTTGCAAGGTCAGATCTTGTCTGTGTCGTCATATGTCTCAATGTGATTACATGCATACAAAATTGTACACAAAAAATGTAAAAAGAAAATCCACATATCCATAACCACCAGTATGGTCCTGCTGTCTTGTAGCTTCCAAGGAGGTAATTCATTATTGAACAGGTTTGTATATCCATCTATATAAAAAAATAATAGATAAAACATGAATCAATTAATGGAATAGATCCAATGGTTGCACATATATGAAACCTATACGAGAGAGGAAAGCAGAGTTCATCAGAACCATAGAAGGGAAAGAAAAGAGGCAAGGGAGAAAGAAAAAGGAAAAAAAAAAAACAGAAAAAACAGGAAAAGAAACAACAATGAGAGATATTCATATAACCCTGAACTCCACATTGAGGCCTCTGGGCTTGAGAGTTTGTAACTCAAAGATCCAGTAGAGCACTCTTGTTTTTAAACGTATCGTCCTATCTCCACCCCTTCTGGACAAAGGCACTTGCTCAAGTACTCTAAATTTCACAGTGTCCTGTATCCTTAAAATGTTTGGGCACAGGTAAATCCAGCCTCTGTTTTCTTATAGTGTACCTATGTTGGTTTAGGCGTGTTTTAACATCCCAAGTTGTTTCACCAACATACCACAGGTTGCACGGACATGATAATAAATAAATCACATATGTAGAATCACATGTAAGATATTGTTGGATTCTGATTGTTTTACCAGAGGCTGGATTTACAAAAGAATCACCCCTAATCATATAGGGGCAGTTAACACAATCGCAGCACGGATAGCAGCCCGTACGCGTAGAGCCGAAATACGTGCTGCAATCAATTCTAGAAGACCCAACATCAGCCTTGACTAATTTGTCGCCTAAGTTACGACTCCTACGAAAGGAGCACAATGGGGGAACCCTGAACTCCTCTATATTGTCAAACCCACTGGCCAAAACCAACCAGTGTTTCCTGACAATGGATGAAACCTGAGGACTATTGATGCTATAATCAGTGACAAATGGAATCCTTGGCATCACAGTCTTGGGCCTCCTTGGATCTCCATTCTTCATTCTAGTTTTAGTTTTACAAATACTGTCAGAGATAAGACTCTTGGGGTAGCCTCTAGTCTGGAACTTAGTAGCCATCTCTGTTAATCTAAGGTCCCTAACAGGGCCCTCATCAACTATCCTAGCTACCCGTAGCATTTGGCTGAGAGGAAGAGACTTAATCATCGGTCGTGGGTGATGACTTTCAAACCTTAAAAGAGTATTTTTGTCAGTGGGCTTCACATATAGATCAGTGGCCAACTCATGTCCCCTAATCGAAACCTCAGTGTCAAGAAACTGTAGCTTGTCTTGGGAGTGTACCAAAGTAAATTTGACACTTGGGTCAATGTCATTCAAAAATGAGTGGAAAGCCATGAGGTCCTCTGTGGCTCCAACACATACCAAAAAAATGTCATCTATATAGCGCCACCACCCCAGCACTTGGCTGAAGTGGCGACACCCATAGACATAAGACTCCTCAAGGTGAGACATATATATGTTTGCATAGATGGGCGCTACATTGAACCCCATCGCAGTCCCCCTCAGCTGGACATAATACTCATCTTGGAATAAAAAATGATTCCTAGATAAAATGAATCTAAGCAATGTAAGCAAAAATTCCCTGTATTCCTCTGTGTAATCAGTACACCGTAAGCATTGTTGAACAGCCAGGAGGCCCAACTCATATTCGATTGACGTGTATAGACTACACACGTCAAAAGAAGCCAGAGTGGCGCCCCCAGGTACCCTCAAATCCTTGATTTTAAGCAAAAAATCACTAGTGTCCCTTATATAGGACCTGGCGGACATAGCAAATGGCTGCAAGATCCTATCCAGGAAGACAGCTAAGTTACAAAATAAAGAACCCCCGGACACAATGGGCTGGCCAGGGGGAGCAAACTGATTTTTATGTATTTTAGGGAGGGTATATAGTATAGGCGTTGTTGGTTTTTCACAAAGTAAATAGGTAAACAATTTCTCATCTATGATGCCGCCAGATTTGGCTTGCATCAACAAATCTCTGAGTTCTTTCAACAATCCAAACTTAGGGTCATTTTGGACCCGCTGATACACATTCACATCTGCCAGCTGTGACTTAATTTTATGCACGTAGTAATCTGTGTCCAAAACCACAACCCCACCACCTTTGTCAGCAGACTTGATGGTGAGGCTGTGGTCTGAAGCCAGATCACTAACGGCCCTTATATCCTCAGTAGTCATATTAGCCTATTCCATAGGTCTCAGTGTCACATCCTGTCTCAATTTCTCTATATCTCTCCCCCCCACTAGAGTGAAAGCTTCAACAGCAGGATGATGTATCACAAGGTTAAAATCACTCTTGAGAAATAATCCAGTGCCATGCAAGCTTAATTCACTCAACCCCCTTGTCTCATCCAAGGGTCTGTCCTGTTGTTCAGCAGCCCACACTTTCAACTTGATCATACGAAAAAACCTTTCGAGGTCCAATTCAACGTTGAACCAATTTGTTTTAGCAACAGGGCAAAAGGACAAACCCTTATTCAACACATCTATCTGGGTATCAGTAAGTCTAACTGAGGAGATGTTTACCACTGTGTTTTCTTTTTCACAGTCCTTGTCCTCTGTGTCCTGGATTGCTTTTCCCTTCCTCCATTTGTGCTCCCCCTGGCCGGCCCATTGTGTCCGGCAGGAATTCTTTATTTTGTAACTTAGCTGTCTTCCTGGATAGGATCTTGCGGCCATTTGCTATGTCCGCCAGGTCCTATATAAGGGACAATAGTGATTTGTTTTGCTTAAAATCAAGGATTTGAGGGTACCTGGGGGCGCCACTCTGGCTTCTTTTGACGTGTGTAGTCTATACATGTCAATCGAACATGAGTTGGGCCTCCTGGCGGTTCAACAATGCTTACGGTGTACTGATCACACAGAGGAATGCAGGGAATTCTTGCTTACATTGCTGAGATTCATTTTATTTAGGAATTATTTTTTATTCCAAGATGAGTATTATGTCCAGCTGAGGGGGACTGCGATGGAGTCCAATGTGGCGCCCACCTATGCAAACATATATATGACTCACCTTGAGGAGTCTTATGTCTATGGGTGCCGCCACTTCAGCCAAGTGCTGGGGTGGTGGCGCTATATAGATGACATTTTTTTGGTATGGGTGGGCGCCACAGAGGACCTCATGGCTTTCCACTCATTTTTGAATGACATTGACCCAAGTGTCAAATTTACTTTGGTACACTCCCAAGACAAGCTACAGTTTCTTGACACCAAGGTTTCTATTAGGGGACACAAGTTGGCCACTGATCTATATGTGAAGCCCACTGACAAAAATGCTCTTTTAAGGTTTGAAAGTCATCACCCACGACCGATGATCAAGTCTCTTCCTCTCAGCCAAATGCTACGGGTAGCTAGGATAGAAGATGAGGGCAATGTTAGGGACCTTAGATTAACAGAGATGGCCACTAAGTTCCAGACTAGAGGCTACCCCAAGAGTCTTATCTCTGACAGTATTTGTAAAACTAAAACTAGAATGAAGAATGGAGATCCAAGGAGGCCCAAGACTGTGATGCCCAGGATTCCATTTGTCACTGATTATAGCATCAATAGTCCTCAGGTTTCATCCATTGTCAGGAAACACTGGTTGGTTTTGGCCAGTGGGTTTGACAATATAGAGGAGTTCAGGGTTCCCCCATTGTGCTCCTTTCGTAGGAGTCGTAACTTAGGTGACAAATTAGTCAAGGCTGATGTTGAGTCTTCTAGAATTGATTGCAGCACGTATTTCGGCTCTACGCGTAAGGGCTGCTATCCGTGCTGCAATTGTGTTAACTGACCCTATATGATTAGGGGTGATTTTTTTGTAAATCCAGCCTCTGGTAAAACAATCAGAATCCAACAATATCTCACGTGTGATTCTACATATGTGATTTATTTATTATCATGTCCGTGCAACCTGTGGTATGTTGGTGAAACAACTTGGGATGTTAAAACACACCTAAACCAACATAGGTACACTATAAGAAAACAGAGGCTGGATTTACCTGTGCCCAAACATTTTAAGGATGCAGGACACTGTGAGCGCGATTTGAAATTTAGAGTACTTGAGCAAGTGCCTTTGTCCAGGAGGGGTGGAGATAGGACGATACATTTAAAAAGAATGAGCTCTACTGGATCTTTGAGTTACAAACTCTCAAGCACAGAGGCCTCAATGTGGATTTCAGGGTTATATGAATATCTCTCATTGTTGTTTCTTTTCCTGTTTTTTCCTTTTCCTTTCTCCCTTGCCTCTTTTCTTTCCCTTCTATGGTTCTGATGAACTCTGCTTTCCTCTCTCGTATAGGTTTTATATATGTGCAACCATTGGATCTATTCCATTAATTGATTCATGTTTTATCTATTATTTTTTATATAGATGGATATACAAACCTGTTTAACAATGAATTACCTCTTTGGAAGCTACAAGACAGCAGGACCATACTGGTGGTTATGGATATGTGGACATTTTTATTTTATTTTTTGTGTACAATGTTGTATTCATGTAATCACATTGAGACATATGACAACACAGACAAGATCTGACCTTGCAACAATCCTTCCAATAATATGGGACCTTTGGCACAGTCTAGATTGCGACCTGTTTTAGGTCATGTATCTGTGCGTATTGGATCCCTAGAGTATTATACAGTCTGTGTGTGATTGGATGGCATTCCAGGATGGGGACCGGGATGCAGAGTCGCTTCATGGTGACGGCTGCGTCTGTGGATCCCATTTGGGCATGCTGCCTCCGAACGGGTGACCCCTGGTGGAGACGCCATGCCCCCTGAGAGAAAGTGTGACTGCCTACGACAGGTGGACTATTAGCTATATAACCATTGATACATGATGGTATGGGAGTATGTTTATAAGGGTGACAATGGCGGGATGCCACTAGCCCAACTTGCATTGTTTGACTCCCACCTTTTGAGTAATTACTAAAAAAATTGTATAGTATGGTTTGTCCGCTGGTATGAATGGCGTTCATGTGACTCCGTCATGTGATGTGACTGACAGACTGTTTCCACATTACTTTGGGAAGGAACATGTTCAGTTGATGCTCAGTCGCCATCGCCATCTTGAATGTGGGAGCCATCTTGAATGTGGGCGCCTGTGTCTTCTATGTGATGGATAGTCTCGCAGGATGAGGAGCTCTCCACGCCTGCGCACTACGCAATCTCGGACGCCGAGCAGGTCCTGCCGTCTCAAGCTACATGTGAGAACTTTCGATTGAATGAATTATTTCTTTTTAATTTACACGATCATGTACACCGGATTTGCGATAATGAATAATGATGTTATGCACTGTAATCATATGAATTTATGGACACATCATTGGCACATAGCACTTTATGAATCATTGTCTGCTTCTAGTGAGATATAATTATGCACATTTTGATATACATTGTTTTTAACACTGTTTTTGTAGATATTGATGTATAATTGGAGATTTTCCTAACTATTGTAACGGAAAATATAGATTTTATTGAAGACAGGAGGTGAGCATTGTGCAATAACTTACTTTACTACTCCCATTAGCAGCAAGAATAACTATTACAACAGGTGAAAAGAGTTTTTTCAAAACAGGTACTAAATATGTAAATGAGGAAGTCCAGATAACCAATCAGTGATCTTCCTAGTGTATAAGAGATGATGATGATGTAGATTCTGCCTCTTTCTTGATGGTGACTCAAAATGAAGTAACTTGAAATTAAACGAATCTTGACAATAAAAGGAATGTAAAGTAGATCTAGATGAAACAAATCCGGAGTAACAGGAACATTCGAAGATGGATGGAGGATTGAAGGATTGAAGATATTCTAGTATGCTATGGAGACAGAAAATATATATATACGATCAGGGTTGGGTTAATAGGGGGGGACAATGCTCGCCTCCTGTCTTCAATAAAATCTATAATTTCCGTTACAATAGTTAGGAAAATTTCCAATTTTATTGCAACAGGAGGCTCCCATTGTGCAAGTTTAAAGCTAAATGTATGCCAAATATCATAACTATAATTTATATGATAGACATGGATACATGAGTGTCAGGTTTGAAATAAAATGTTTTAAAAGTGGATTCTGAAGACCAATACGCGGCCTTTAAAATCTCAGAGAGAGAAGCTCCTTTTTGGAATGCTTTAGTGGAAACCGCTCCTCGGATAGAGTGTGGGCCAAAGATTGCTGTATTAATTCCTGCCCTTTGCATGGTAAGTTTAATCCATCTTGCTAATGTAGGGGAGGATACTGGAAGATGTGGTTTACAAAAAGAAATAAGAAGTTGGGAAGATTGAGGAGAGCGTAAAGATTGGGTCATGGATTCGTATGTTTTTAAACAACGGACAATGCATAGTTTATTGTTAGAAGGGAAAGCCGGGTAAAAAACCATATGTAGGTTGGTTTTGGTTCTTCTGGGTATTTGGAAGGTTACTCCGTTAGAGGTGAAGGATCTGTGAGAAATGTCTAAGGCTCTAACATCTGAAACCCTTTTTATGGAGATGAGACATAAGAGGGTCGTGATTTTAAAAGAGAGTAATTTTAGTGAAAGATGTTTATTGTCTTCCCAATTAGAAAAAAGATTTAGAAGGGAGGTAACGTCCCAAGTGGAATGGTATCTAGGTTTCGGGGGGTTTCTAAAATGAATGCCTTTCATAAGTCTACAAACCATTGGATGTTTGCCAACGGGGATGGAGTTAACAGGAGCATGTTCTGATGATATTGCGGAACGATAAAGGTTTATGGTCCTATAAGCTTTCCCTATATTAAGTGATTCAGAAAGAAAATTTAATATGTGGGTAATAGGTGCATGAATGGGATCCAAGTTCCGTTGAGTGCACCAAAGAAGCTGATCTATAAGCCTTTTTGGTACCCGGGGCCCATGCGTCAGAGAGGATGTTGATAGAAGATTGTGAAAGGCCGATATCGATTGTTGGTTGCCTGAAATCAACCAAGCTATTAATGTTAGGTGTCTTGATAGGATCAGAGGGTGTAGGTGTCCCGAAGGGTCTCGGAGAAGATCTTGGGGAGAAGGAAGAATTCTCGGGATATCTATCGTCAGACTGAGTAATGTGGGAAACCATGTTTGAGACGGCCACCATGGGGTGATGATCACTAGTGTGGAACTCTGTGCGATTGTCTGAAGTAGAACCCTGGGGATTAGAGCAAAGGGGGGAAAAGCGTAGAGACGCTGTTGTGGCCAAATTTGGCAGAGAGCATCTAGGGCTAAAGCTTCTGGATCCGGACACCAGCTGAAGAAGGTGGGAAGTTGGGTGTTCAGTCGTGATGCAAATAGATCTATGAGGAGGGCACCCCATAGATTGTTGATCTGTTGGAAGATAAAAGGGTTTAATTGCCAATCGCTGGAATCCAAAAGGTATCGGGAATTCCAATCGGCAACTGAGTTTATCAAACCTGGAAGGTATTCTACTTTTAAGGTGATATCCCTGTCTAGACAGAAGTGCCAAAATTCTTTGGCAATGTCTGTTAGAATCTTGGAGGTGGTGCCCCCGAAACGGTTGATGTATTGAACTGCTGCAATATTGTCCATACGTAGAAGGATGCAGCAGTGTGATTTGTCTTTCGCAAAACTTTTCATGGCGAAAAAGGCGGCTAGTAATTCCAGACAATTGATGTGTAGCTGAGATTCTGACCATTTTCCTCCTGTGGAATAAGGGCCACAATGAGCGCCCCATCCCGATAGGCTGGTGTCTGATTCTAGTATCAGATCTGGTAGGGAATTGAATATCATTTTTCCATTCCAGGTCTGAATATGTTGAAGCCACCAAAGAAGTTCTTCTTTGGCTTTTGGGGATAGTGGAACTTTGTTCGAATATTGTAGACCCTCCCGTAAATGTTGTGTTTTTAGACGTTGGAGGGCTCTGTAGTGTAATGGGGTGGGGAAGATTGCTTGTATGGAGGCCGATAAGAGGCCCACAATCCGTGCAATGGTCCGTAGTGAAACTAGATGTTTGTTTAGTACTGAACGGATTTCTCTTCGAATCAAGGTGAGTTTTTTGGTAGGAAGACTCAATAGACCGGAGTCGGTATTGATATTGAAGTCCAGAAATTCTATTTCTTTGTATGGGGACAGGACAAATTTTTTGTAATTGATTAGGAAACCAAGATTGGTTAGAAGAGAAATGGTCCATTGTGAATGAGTAAGGATTAGTGAGAGTGATTGTGCCATAATTAAAATATCGTCCAAATTTATGATTAGACGTACACCTCGGGATCTTAGGGATGATATCACTGGTTTCATTAATTTGGTGAAACACCAAGGGGCTGATGATAGGCCAAATGGAAGGCAAGTGAATTGCCATTTCTGGTTGTTCAAGAAAAATTGTAGAAAAGGTTGATGGGAAGGGTGTATGGGTACGGTGAGATAAGCATCTTTTAGATCTATTTTTATTAGCCAATCTTGAGGGAGTAAGAGGTCCCTGAGAAGGGGAATTCCTTCCATTTTGAAGTGAAGATAAGTCACAAAATCATTGAGGGTTTTCAAATTTATGACAGGTCTGTGACCCCCATCTTTCTTTTTTACTAGAAAGATGTTGCTGATGAAACCTGGAGATAGAGGTGGTACTTGAATGATCGCTTTCTTGTGGAAAAGATCTAGTATCTCTGACTCTATGAGGTCTTGATCTAAAGTGGAGAAATGTATTGGTTGAGGGATGTGGTTCTGTGAGGGGGGGATTGGAAATCTATCTGATATTCTGAGATGGTGTTCAGGATCCATGAATCTGAGGTTAGAGAGGACCATGTTTGGAAAAAATGTTTCAGTCTTCCCCCTAGAGGAATGTGGGAATAGTTTGGGATAGAAAAGCTTTCCTGATGAGGGTCTGGATCTAGGGAAACCTCGCTGGCCTTGGGTTCTCCATGGACGTCCTCTGGTAGGGAAAAATGGTGTGGTGGATGGTATAAAGGTGGTAGGTCTGTCTGATTGGCTGAGTTTGTCTGAACTGTGAAGTTAGAAACATAGAAACATAGAATGTGTCGGCAGATAAGAACCATTTGGCCCATCTAGTCTGCCCAATATACTGAATACTATGGATAGCCCCCGGCCCTATCTTATATGAAGGATGGCCTTATGCCTATCCCATGCATGCTTAAACCCCCTCACTGTATTTGCAGCTACGACTTCTGCAGGAAGGCTATTCCATGCATCCACTACTCTCTCAGTAAAGTAATACTTCCTTATATTACTTTTAAACCTTTGCCCCTCTAATTTAAAACTGTGTCCTCTTGTGGTAGTTTTTCTTCTTTTAAATATGCTCTCTTCCTTTACCGAGTTGATTCCCTTTATGTATTTAAAAGTTTCTATCATATCCCCTCTGTCTCTTCTTTCTTCCAAGCTATACATATTAAGGTCCTTTAACCTTTCCTGGTAAGTTTTATCCTGCAATCCATGTACTAGTTTAGTAGCTCTTCTCTGAACTCTCTCTAGAGTATCTATATCCTTCTGGAGATATGGCCTCCAGTACTGCGCACAATACTCCAAGTGAGGTCTCACCAGTGTTCTGTACAGCGGCATAAGCACTTCACTCTTTCTACTGCTTATACCTCTCCCTATACATCCAAGCATTCTGCTGGCATTTCGTGCTGCTCTATTACATTGTCTTCCCACCTTTAAGTCTTCTGAAATAATTACTCCTAAATCCCTTTCCTCAGATACTGAGGTCAGGACTGTGTCAAATATTCTATATTCTGCCCTTGGGTTTTTACGCCCCAGGTGCATTATCTTGCACTTATCCACATTAAATTTCAGTTTCCAGAGTTCTGACCATTCTTCTAGTTTTCCTAAATCCTTTTCCATTTGGCGTTTCCCTCCAGATACATCAACCCTGTTACATATCTTTGTGTCATCAGCAAAAAGACAAACCTTACCAGCGAGGCCTTTTGCAATATCACTTATGAAGATATTAAACAAAATTGGTCCCAGTACAGATCCCTGTGGAACCCCACTGGTAACATGACCTTGTTTTGAATGTTCTCCATTGACTACAACCCTCTGTTGTCTGTCACTCAGCCACTGCCTAATCCACTCAACAATATGGGAGTCCATGCTCAATGACTGCAGTTTATTGATAAGTCTTCTATGTGGGACAGTGTCAAAAGCCTTACTAAAATCTAGATATGCGATGTCTACTGCACCTCCACCGTCTATTATTTTATTCACCCAGTCAAAAAAATCTATAAGATTTGTTTGACATGATCTCCCTGAAGTAAACCCATGTTGTTTTTCATCTTGCAATCCATGGGATTTTAGATGTTCCACAATCCTATCCTTTAATAGGGTTTCCATTAATTTGCCTACTATTGATGTCAGACTCACTGGTCTATAGTTGCTCGATTCCTCCCTACTACCTTTCTTGTGAATGGGCACGACATTTGCCAATTTCCAATCTTCCGGGACGACTCCTGTTACTAATGATTGGTTAAATAAATCTGTTTACGGTTTTGCCAGCTCACCACTTAGCTCTTTTAATAATTTTGGGTGTATCTCATCAGGCCCCTGTGACTTATTTGTCTTTACCTTAGACAGCAAACTTCGAACATCTTCCTCTGTAAAGATACATGCATCAAACGATTTATTAGTCATTCTTTCTAGTGGAGGTTCTTCTCCTTTTTCTTTTGTAAAAACTGAACAGAAGTATTCATTAAGGTAGTCGGCTAGCCCTTTATTCTCTTCTACATACCTTCCGTCCTTTGTTTTTAATTTAGTTATTCCTTGTTTTAATTTCCTTTTTTCATTTATATATCTGAAGAATGTCTTATCCCCTTTTTTCATAGACTGAGCTAGTTTTTCTTCTGCCTGCGCTTTAGAAGTTCTTATAACTTGCTTGGCCTCTCTCTGCCTAATCTTGTAGATTTCCTTATCTTCATTGCTCTGGGTTTTTTTATAATTACAAAATGCTAGCTTTTTATTTTTAATGATTTGGGCCACTTCTGCTGAGTACCACAGTGGTCTCCTCCTTTTTTTGCTTTTACTGACAAGTCTAATGCAATTTTCTGTTGCCTTCAATAATGCACCTTTTAAGTAGTCCCATTTCTCCTGGACTCCATGTAATCCGTTCCAGTCTGATAAGGACTCATTTATGACTAATTTCATTTTTGAAAAGTCTGTTTTTCTAAAATCTAAAACTTTTGTTTTTGTGTGGTGGAACTCTTTCACAGTTCTTATATTAAACCACACTGACTGGTGATCACTAGATCCCAAGGTTTCGCCTACAATGACATCATATACCGAATCCCCGTTTGTAAATACCAAATCCAAAATGGCCTCCCTCCGGGTTGGCTCCTCAACCACTTGTTGTAGAGATAACCCCAGTAGGGAATTTAGAATATCTGTACTCCTGGTAGAACTTGCTATTTTGGTTTTCCAGTTTATATCTGGAAGATTGAAATCACCCATAATGATAACTTCTCCTTTCATTGTCATTTTAGCTATTTCTTCAACTAGTAGATCATCTAGTTCTTTAACTTGACCAGGTGGTCTATATATCACACCTACACGAGTTACTGCATGGTTAGCAAACTGCAACGTAACCCAAACTGACTCTATGTTGGCCTCACCAACTTGTATTAGGTTAGATTTAATGCTATCTTTCACATACAGGGCCACTCCTCCTCCTTTCTTGCCTTCTCTGTCTCTTCTGTATAAAGAGTACCCTGGTATGGTTATGTCCCAGTCATTTCTTTCATTAAACCTGAATGGCTGACCAACTTTTTTCAAGGATTTTTTGGCTTTATCGAGGGAGGAAAATACTCCCACGAATTTTCCTATCTCTTTGATGAGGGAATCTCCAAAAAGGAGACCTTCCGCAGACTCATCAGGGTCTGAATTGGCCAAATGAGTAAGTTGTGGGTCTAATTTCATTAAGATATTACGTTTTCTTTCCGCACTCAGGGCAGAGTTAATGTTTCCAAAGAAACAGATGGCCCTTTGGGCCCAGCCACGTAGGACTGATGTGTCTACTGGTTGGCCTGTAATAACGGCTTGCTCCGATAAATCTAATATTTTAGTGAGGGGTCCTAATACGTCTAAAAGTTTGTCTTGACAAAGTTTAAATGATCTGTCCAGACCTCTTTTGGGGTTCTTTCCTGTTTTATTTAAATATTTAAAAATGATGGGGTCTAACTCAGGAGTCAGGGATTTTTTATGTGGTAAAGTAGGTCTTGGACATTCTGCTTTTAGTTTGTTTCTGGAGGATCTATCTAGGGATTTATTAACCCAATGCATCAAAAATTTTGAAATTTGAGGTTGGGGAACCCATTCTCCAGATCTAGGGTGTTTTATCTGGTCGGGGTTGAAAAAGGGGATATCCTGACTGTCTAGGATTAGAGATTCTGGGATTTGGCTAGTTGAAGAGGATTCCTCAGGGTCCTCAGGATAGTCGTCCTCATAATAAAATGGTAATTCGTCTTTCAAAATTGAATCAGAATCATCTGATGAGGAGGAGGAAGATATTTCTTTTTAAGAGATAAACTTAGCCCTCTTACTGGCTGTTATAACCCGGCTATTGGTAGTCTCCTCCCGGGTGGAGGGTCCTTTGTGGGGATTTTCGCCACCATTATCATTACCGCATGGTTTATGCGGACGTTCTTTGGAATTTTGACCCTTTCCCGGGGTGTAGGATTTTGGGTCGTCTGTAAATCTTCTCTTTTTGGCTGATTTGCCAGATTTTTTAAAACCTTTGGCAAGCTCCGTAATTGAATCTTCCGCTGAGAGGAAGTTGTCAGTCGGAGTAGAAGGGTAATTTTGAGGAGACCTTTGGTTTACTACCAAGGAAAGGGATTTAGAAATGGAGTCCTGAATGGATACCATGGCTGACTGTATTGCAACGGATACAGATTTAGAGACGGATTGATCCACCATTTGTTGGATAGAATCCAAAATTAATACTTCATAGCCAATGGGTATGGATTGAATGGATTGGGGATTAGGTTGTTCTTCAGAAGGATTCATGTTGCTAAAATATATGAATATGAATAGAAGAGAAAATGGAAAAAATTTTAAATGAGTGTTTTATACATATATACATACACAAATACGCGCATTCAATAACATACTCAATCAGTATAAAATATATATACAGACCAGTATAGAGTAACTGAATGCATGTAAATGTAAATGTAAATGTACCAGGTATACTCACAATTAGGTAGGAGAAAGGAGATTTATATAAGAATATATACAGGGTGGGCCATTTATATGGATACACCTTAATAAAATGGGAATGGTTGGTGATATTAACTTCCTGTTTCTGGCACATTAGTATATGTGAGGGGGGAAACTTTTCAAGATGGGTGGTGACCATGGCGGCCATTTTGAAGTTGGCCATTTTGAATCCAACTTTTGTTTTTTCAATAGGAAGAGGGTCATTTGACACATCAAACTTATTGGGAATTTCACAAGAAAAACAATGGTGTGCTTGGTTTTAACGTAACTTTATTCTTTCATGAGTTATTTACAAGTTTCTGACCACTTATAAAATGTGTTCAATGTGCTGCCCATTGTGTTGGATTGTCAATGCAACCCTCTTCTCCCACTCTTCACACACTGATAGCAACACCGCAGGAGAAATGCTAGCACAGGCTTCCAGTATCTGTAGTTTCAGGTGCTGCACATCTCGTATCTTCACAGCATAGACGATTGCCTTCAGATGATACGAGATGTGCAGCACCTGAAACTACGGATACTGGAAGCCTGTGCTAGCATTTCTCCTGCGGTGTTGCTGTCAGTGTGTGAAGAGTGGGAGAAGAGGGTTGCATTGACAATCCAACACAATGGGCAGCACATTGAACACATTTTATAAGTGGTCAGAAACTTGTAAATAACTCATGAAAGAATAAAGTTACGTTAAAACCAAGCACACCATTGTTTTTCTTGTGAAATTCCCAATAAGTTTGATGTGTCAAATGACCCTCTTCCTATTGAAAAAACAAAAGTTGGATTCAAAATGGCCGACTTCAAAATGGCCGCCATGGTCACCACCCATCTTGAAAAGTTTCCCCCCTCACATATACTAATGTGCCACAAACAGGAAGTTAATATCACCAACCATTCCCATTTTATTAAGGTGTATCCATATAAATGACCCACCCTGTATACTGTATATATATATATATAATGGTGTGTGGAGTAAATTGTAGCGACGTAGTATCTCTGTGAGGTGACTAGCTGTGCTGAGGTAATTTGAAAAACGTGCACAATCACCTCACAGTCAAGAGAGCGGAGCGCCTGAAGTCTCGCGATACATGATACTTCGGCATTGAATGAAAGAAGATGGCGCCTGGGGACTGGAGAAGGAACAGAGGTAAATTAAGAGGGATAGAAGGCCGAAATAGTTTGATAAAACGAGTCGGCAGTCAGGGGAACAGGGTGAGAAGTGACCACTAGTACCGTAATGAAAAATGGAGGCTTAGGATACGGGGGAACATGCGCTTGTCCGAGTGGAGTGTAATACCAAATGTAAAACCTGATATAATAACTTTAGATATTACATTTATGCATTAAAATACAATTGGTAATATATAGAAAGACAAAATTATTGATACGTATCTTCTTTGGTAGGGAGCAGCAAGAAAGAGGCAGAATCTACATCATCATCATCTCTTATACACTAGGAAGATCACTGATTGGTTATCTGGACTTCCTCATTTACATATTTAGTACCTGTTTTGAAAAAACTCTTTTCACCTGCTGTAATAGTTATTCTTGCTGCTAATGGGAGTAGAAAAGAAAGTCATTGCACAATGGGAGCCTCCTGTTGCAATAAAATCATGTAATCACTTTGTTAATCATGTATGCTATATAAGCACTTGATTTTGGACTATGTATTATGGCTTGACAAAGGCTCCATGGAGTGAGCTGAAACATTACTGTTACCACATGGGTGATTAAAATACCCCTTTTTTTCATGGATATTTGAGTGCTGCCTTGGCCTTTTTTACACATATCTAACAGGACCGGGTCCGTGGTCTGCTTCAATGAATTGCACCAGCTTTGATTTGTGTGCTGCTCTTCAACTTTTTTACATATATATATATATATATATATATATATATATATATATATATTTATATTTTGCTGTTATAAGAAAGCAAATAGTTCAATCTCCTGATTTAACCGTAGAGGTGCCAGGCTGTTTAAATTATATATCCACTTACTTTCATTTTTCAACATTAATTTGATATAATCACCACCTCTTGGGTCAGGTTTTATTTGTTCTAGTCCCCCAAATACAGAGCAAAATTTTCCCCCCATGCTTGTCTCTATAATTCCATGAGAGTGGATGTCCCTCAAATTTTTTACACATATTCCTTATATGCTCACCGATTCTAGTTTGCAACGGTGGTTTGTTTCTGCCAACATAAATCTTTTCACACGGGCATTTTATATAATATATTACTCTTTTTGAATGACAGGTGAGGTGACTTTTTATTTTATAGGTTTTTTCACCACTTAAGTTCCTTAAATAGATTTCTACAATGCAGTAAACGACATGCCTTACACATTTTGCATGGAAAAAAAAACTGTCTGTGTTTTTTGAACTATTGGGCCCTGATTGTTCTTTCTCATTATATTCGTATTCGAGGAGGATACTAGAATCCCCAGGTTGTTGGCCCTTTTGAAGGTAAACTTGGGGTTTTTTGATAATTTTTCCCCTACAATTTTATCCTGTTTCAGGATGTCCCAGTGGGGTCTAATAATTTTTTTTAAAGAGGGATTCTTTTTCATTGTACTGTGTAATTATGGGGACTTTAATTTCATCCTCATTATTATTATAATTATTATTACTATTACTCATATTTCCCTTCACCTTTTTTTAAGAGTGTTGTTCTCTCTATTTCTCTCACGTCTTGTTATTTTTTTTTCCAACTCTTTTATTTGATAACCCTTTTCTTCAAATCGGTTATGTAGGTCCATTGCTTCTTTATCAAATTGCTCCACTATTGTGCAATTTCCTCTTAATCTAATGTATTGGCTCTGAAGGATATTATTGAGCCACATTGGTAAATGGCAGCTCTCTAGCGGGATGAAGCTATTGCTATCCGTGGGTTTTGAATATGTGTGGGTGTCACGGCAGACGTGCATTCAGTATAAAAGATAACACACCAACCAGGCTCTGGACGAGAGACAGGGGAAGGGTCACCTCCTAGTTTATCCCTGACCTCTTTCCCTGCACTGCTCAGCCCACAGGCAGACTTTGAAGGTAGGTGTGCTGTGTCCTCCAGCCTGGACTGACAAAACCCTGAACTCCCTGAGATGGTGAAGTGGGGAGATAGGAGCAGCCTGCTCGCACAGAACCTGGATGGGCTAGATGACACAACCAAACAAGAAATGACACTGAGAGCAGGAACTGACAGCCAACCTTCCCTCCAAACTTCCCAGACCAAAGTGATCAGTATAATCCGCTCAGAGCACTTAGCTGGAGACCATTTAAACTAATGACTCCACCCAGTGCACCTGATGAGAGGCGGATCCAGCACGGCACCAAAACAAATACTAAACTCGTGCTGCTATCCTGGCCGACCTCCGCACATCGTCAGAGTGGGGCATGACAGTACCCCCCCTTCTACGGGTGACCTCCGGACACCCTGGACCAACCTTATCCGGATGGGACCTATGAAAGGCCCTTACCAGTCGGCTGGCGTTGACATCTGACGCCGGAACCCGCATCCTCTCCTCAGGACCGTATCCCCTCCAATGCACCAGGTACTGGAGGGAACCCCGCAGAACTCTCGAGTCGAGAATCCTGATGATCTTGAACTCCAAGTTTCCCTCGACTATAACAGGAGGAGGAGGCAATGGCGATGGTACCACCAGTTTAACATATTTTTTTAGTAAAGACTTGTGAAAGACATCATGGATCCTCCAAGTCTGCGGCAGATCCAGTCGAAACGCCACAGGATTGATCACCGCAGAAATTTTATACGGACCAACAAATCTTGGACCCAGTTTCCAAGATGACACTCTCAACTTGATATTCTTAGTGGACAACCACACCAGATCACCCACACACAGGTCCGGACCAGTCACACGTCTCCTGTCAGCCATTCGTTTATACCTCTCACCCATCCTCTCCAAATTCCCTTGAATCCTCTGCCAGATAGAGGATAAGGCAGAAGAGAATCTCTCCTCCTCTGGCATCCCGGAGGAACCAGACCCAGAAAAGGTACCAAACTGAGGATGGAAACTGTATGAGCCAAAAAATGGCGACTTACCCGTGGACTCCTGCCTACGGTTATTCAATGCAAATTCTGCTAAGGACAAGAATGAGGACCAATTAGATAAATGAATGGGCGGCACTGCGCATCAGTCGCGGTCCAGGTGCGCGGTCAAAAGGTAGATACCTGAATACTTGATTTTTTGGAGCGTGCACGTGCAGTCGAGCTCAAACGTGCAGATGAGCACCTACGGCTATGATGAGGAGGAAGCCCGTGCAATAGTAGCACGAATTGATTCATCGGCAGAGTTCCTGAGAATACCCCCAGGTGAACTGAGAAGCCGTGATTTGGAGAGAACTTCCAAGCATCTGGTATCGCTACAATTGCATGCAACCACACTAGCGGAATATCACCGCTCTAAACGCATTCCACGTGGATTAAGAGTGAACCTCCGACCAACCTTTTTCCGAGAGAGCGTTGAATATTGTGCCCACTTCGCCAGTATTTTAAATAAGTGTTCCTTGGACATTATAGTTCTGACGATTGAACACCTGACTAAAGCTATTGCCGAGTGCCAAGAAGGCATTAGCACTATTGAGTCCCAACTAAGAGACTGTCTCAAAAAGGAAGATTTCGATGTCCTGAAAGAAAAGATTGATAAACAATGTACCGAATTACAAAGCTCTATACAGAGTACAAAGCGTACAAAATATATCCGGGACATGGAAGACTACTAAAGAAATCAAGTGTACAGATGGCAGGACAAGGCCGGCACTGCTACATCTCAACCACCGCGTCGACCCGGCCGCAGAGCGGGCACAGCTTCATCCGACTCTGGGAGCGACTCCACAACAGGTCAACGCAATTTTTTAGGAGCACGCAGACGCCCAAGAAGGCCAACACCCGGCGCTCAGGTCGACACCATCATCGGGGACGCCGAAGCCCCACGTCTAACCCGGTCACAGGTACTCAGCCCACCCTAGTGTTAAACCTATCCTCTAAGAATCTCTCTCCACTCCAAATTGGACTTCTTGAAAAGGGACTATCTTTCAGTCCGACCACGAGTCTGGATACATTTGGACTGGACATGGATTTAAACCGCTTCTTTCGGAGCATACGGCTTAAAAGCCACTTTTCAAATGTTCCTATGCATGATCCGGTCCCTATTGATAATTTACAACCATCATTAAATTTGCAGCAATTTGGCTTAAGGCTTAAGAGCCATTATATGCCCCCAAAGGTATACCATCCTAGCGAAACGTATATACACCTTGTACAACGTGATATTGCCACATTGCTTGCGAATTTTAAGAAAGGTGATTACTATATCCACCATAATTTGTCCGCTGAGGAGAGGCAGGTGGTCAATCATCTGACAGATGATGACTCCCTGGTCTTTAAGCCTGCGGACAAAGGCGGTGCCCTTGTCATACTAGATAAAGACTATTATGTTAGGGAGATTCTGGGACAATTATCTGACCACAATGTCTATGAAATATTGCAGGGGGATCCGGTCTGGACAATAAAACGGGAGCTACAGACTTTGGTTGATCAAAATGTATCACAACATGTTATTGATAAGAAATTAGCAGAGTTTTTGATCAACCAACACCCTGTGACACCCGTATTTTACACACTACCAAAAGTGCATAAATCCCTGGATAAGCCTCCGGGCCGCCCCATTGTTGCAGCTACTGATTCAGTCCTATCTCCCCCTGCAATATTTCTCGACAAAGTGTTGACTCCACTCACAAAAAAGGCCCCCTCCTATCTTAGGGACACCCAACATTTTTTGGAGGCAGTACGGGAAATTGAGCTGTCGCATGACTGCATCCTGGTCACTCTAGACGTCTGCAGTCTATACACAAGCATAACTCATGAAAAAGGACTGGAATCTGTCCAGAAGTTACTAGATGACAGCCTGTACTCGGCACATGAAAAAGAATTTTTTCTTTCTTTACTGTCCATTGTCCTACGCCGCAATTATTTTTTATTTCAGGATACTTTTTTTCAGCAGCGGTGCGGGACCGCGATGGGGTCCAATGCTGCACCGCCATATGCAAATTGCTACATGGCACACTTTGAGAGAGAATATATTTACCCAAGTGAACTATATCGAAATCATTGTATGTTTTGGAAACGTTTTATAGATGACGTTTTTTGCATATGGCGGTGCAGCATTGAGACCCTTATGACCTTTGTGGACTACATTAATAACATAAGACCAGAGTTGAAATTTACCCTGCACCAAGATCCACAACGTGTCTCCTTCCTTGACACATGGGTGATTAGGGGAACTGACAACAGAATTACCACTGACTTATATGTCAAAAAAACTGACAGGAACAGTCTCTTGTCATTCCAAAGTAATCACCCATCAACTGTAAAAAAATCCTTGCCATACTCACAATATAGAAGAGTGGCTAACATTGTCATGGATCAGGACACACGTAATCTTAGGTTACGGGAGATGACTGAGAAATTTATAGACAGAGGCTATCCGCCCTATCTATTACATCAACAGCTAGATAGGATAAAAAATCCCACAGAAAGGAAAGACAAAGGACAGAGAATACCACTAGTGGTAAAATACCATCCTTGGATGGACCGAGTTAAGGCTGTCATCTACAAACACTGGAACATCTTACAGAAATCATATCCTGAGATTCAGGAATTTAGGGACCGTCCCATGATGTGTTTTAAGCGAAACAAAAATATTAGGGACATGATTGTCCGGGCAGATGTAGGGAGTGACAGGATGCCTCAGCGGCAGCTCACTTTCTCTACAGTTAGGAAGGGAACATTTCCCTGTCTTAACTGCGTTCACTGCTCCAATGTGATTAAAGGCTCCAACATAGCACACCCACAGACAGGACAGCAAATCCCCATTCGGGGTCATTTCACATGTGACAGCAGTTTTGTGATTTATTTACTTAAATGTCCCTGTGGGCTGTGCTATGTTGGAGAGACGACAATGCGGATGAAGGACCGGGTAGCGAAACATAAGTCCACAATTAGGAAAGAAAATATTCTGCTGCCTATTCCCCAACATTTTAAAGAAAAAAATCACCGCATCTCACAATTGCGTTTTCAAATTTTAGAAGAAGTGACCTTACCTCGACGTGAAGGAAATCGGATCCAGATGCTCCACCAGCGTGAAGCATATTGGATCCATCGACTTGAGACGCTTGCACCTAAAGGCCTTAATAAGGAATATTCACTCAATAGTTTTCTCTGATCCTATGTGCGTAATAGATAATTTTGTCTTGTCAATACGTATTTATGCATGCCATTGTTTTGTAACCAAATATTGATACCGTGGTTCTTTGTATATGTTTGAACCTGTCATGAATCTTTTTAAATACTGCAGCACAACCTATTTCTTGTGAAACGTGATATTCCTTTGTAACATTTCCTGGAACGGAGACAATGGTGCTATGTCATATGATGTATTGTGTGACTGACATTATTGCCTCCGTAACCATATGTCCGTTTTTGTATGAGGAGGAGACGGTCTAAATATAATGTATCGTTACCCATGGATTGTATAAATGAGATGTGTAAGGGATCAAAATTGCTTTGTTAAATAATAATATATGGATCAGATACATATCTTACCGTACTCCACTCTTGATTAGTTTGCTTGGTTGGGTTGCCTAGCAGTATGACGCACTGGCCCCGTGACTGGTCACATGGCCGGGGACGGTTCAGCCCGCCCCTCGCCATGTGACCACTTACGTGGTCAAGAGGCGGGTTATTTGAATTGTATTTAATGGTGCCACTTGTATACTACTGTGAGCTGTTATCACCTGTACTTTGATAAAGACACAGATTAGTGTCGAAACGCGCGTCACATATGGGTGACGAATAAAAGAAACTTTTTCTCATCACTGGAATTACAGAGTGCTGGTCTTTCTATTACAAGAATGAGGACCAGTCCTCCTGATTCTCAGCCACAAAGCACCTCAAGTAGGTCTCCAGGTTTTGATTGGTACGCTCCGTCTGACCATTCGACTGTGGATGAAAAGCCGACGAGAAAGAAGGTTGAATGCCAAGTCGAGAGCAGAACACCCTCCAAAACCTGGAGACAAACTGCGTGCCCCTATCAGAGACCACATCCGAAGGAATACCGTGCAATTTCACAATATTATCCACAAAAATCTGTGCAAGAGTCTTAGCGTTAGGCAGACTTGTTAGTGGTATAAAGTGAGCCATTTTACTGAAACGGTCGACTACCACCAAGATCACTGTTCTCCCGGAGGAACTCGGCAGGTACGTAATAAAGTCCATGGACAAATGCGTCCAAGGACGAGATGGAATAGACAATGGAAGAAGCGAACCAGGCGGTCGAGTATGAGCAACCTTTGACCGAGCGCAGGTTTCACAAGCTGTCACGTAATTCTCAATACTCTTACGCAACCCTGGCCACCAGAACCTCCGGGACACCAGATCACAGGTGGACTTACCACCAGGATGTCCAGCGAGAACAGTATCGTGATGTTCCTTGAACACATTGTATCGTAGACCCTCAGGAACAATCAACCTCCCTGGGGGACACGAACCAGGAGCCCCCTCCTGAGCTCCCAATACCTCCATCTCTAATTCAGGGTACAGAGCGGAGACCACCACTCCATCCGCCAAAATCGGCGCTGGATCTTCTGAATCACCTCCCCCAGGGAAGCTGCGAGACAAGGCATCTGCCTTCACGTTCTTGACCCCTGGGCGAAAGGTAACCACGAAATTGAACCTGGTAAAAAACAATGACCATCTGCCCTGTCTAGGGTTCAGACGCTTGGCAGATTGCAGGTAAGCCAAATTCTTATGGTCTGCATACACAGTAACGGGGTGAGAAGCCCCCTCTAACCAGTGACGCCATTCTTCAAAGGCCAACTTGATAGCCAACAACTCCCTATCTCCAACATCATAATTCCTCTCGGCGACCGAGAGCTTCCTGGAGAAGAAGGCACACGGGACCCACTTGCCAGGATAAGGACCCTGCGAAAGCACCGCCCCAAACCCCCACCTCCGATGCATCAACCTCGACCATGAATGGCTGAGATACATCCGGCTGCACCAGAATGGGAGCAGACGCAAAACGCTCCTTAATAGCCAAAAAGGCCTGCAATGCCTCATCCGACCAGACAGAGACATCAGCGCCCTTCTTAGTCATATCAGTAAGAGGTTTGACTAGCGTGGAATAATTCGAAATACATTTTCTATAATAATTTGTGAACCCCAAAAACTGCATCAAAGCTTTCTGATTCTCCGGTCGGTCCCACTCCAAAACCGCCCGGACCTTTTCGGGGTCCATACGAAAACCGGAATCAGAAAGCATGTATCCCAAGAATGGAAGCTCTTGCACCGCAAACAAACATTTCTCCAATTTGCCATATAACTTATTCTCCCGAAGGATCGTCAAAACCTGTCTCACATGATCCTGATGGGTCTTCAGATCAGGAGAATAAATTAAAATGTCATCTAGGTAGACTACTACGAACCTCCCCACCAAGTGATGAAGAATATCATTGATGAATCGCTGAAATACCGCTGGCACATTCGTCAACCCAAAAGGCATTACCAAGTTCTCAAAATGACCCTCGTGCGTATTGAAGGCCATTTTCCACTCATCCCCCTCCTTGATCCTGATAAGATTGTATGCTCCTCTCAAATCCAACTTGGAGAACACCTTGGCTCCCACAATCTTATCAAAAAGATCAGAGATCAAAGGCAGGGGATAGGGATCCCGGACTGTAATATGGTTTAGCTCCCGGAAATCCAAACACGGTCTCAGTAATCCATCTTTCTTCTTCACAAAGAACAAACCTACAGCCACTGGAGACTTAGATGGTCTAATATGACCCTTTGCCAAACTCTCGGCGACATACTTTCGCATGACCTCTCTCTCGGGTTGAGAGAGGTTGTAGAGCCGAGACTTAGGCAACTTAGCCCCCGGAAGGAGATTCACTGGACAATCATAGTCACGATGAGGGGGCAATTCCTGAGCCCCACCCTCCGAGAAGACGTCCGAAAAATCCGAGAGATACTGAGGCAAGGCAATAACGGACACTTCCGAAATAGATGTGACAAGACAATTATCCGAACAAAACTTGCTCCAACCAATGATTTGTCTCGCTTGCTAGTCCATAATTGGGTTATGTCTAGACAACCATGGCAACCCCAAAACTATGGGAGCTGGCAAATCCTTCATGACGAAACAGGAAATAATCTCAGCATGTGAATCACCCACCCTTAAATGAATACCATGAACAACGTGAGTAAGGCTCCCTTGAGAAAGAGGGGAAGAATCAATAGCAAAAACACGAAACTCGTTCTCTAACGTGCAAGTACTTAGTCCCAGACCCTCAAGAAACAGAAAGTCAATTAAATTTACCCCAGCACCACAAGCAATATCACCCTGGGCAGCTGGTAAAACAAAACCACACGCGGGAGGAATCCCCTGCACGGAGGGACCCTTACACCTCTCTCTGATACGTCTATCCAAATGTATAGCCAAAGACATTGCGTTCTCCAAAGTATCTGGGTATTTATGAAAAGCCAGAGCATCTTTCAACCTTTGAGATAACCCCTGACAAAACTCACTACGTAACGCGGGGGCGTTCCACCCCGACTCAGTAGCCCACATCCTAAACTCTGTGCAGTAAACCTCAGCAGTATGTTTACCCTGTAGTAAGTTATGTAATTTTGATTCTGCCATCGAAACTCGATCTGGGTCATCGTAAATCAATCCCAGGGCTTTAAAAAATTCCTCCACTGACCGGAGGGCCAGAGAACCGGACGGCAGAGAAAAAGCCCAGGATTGCGCGTAACCTTTAAGCAAAGACATGATGATACCCACCCTCTGATCCTCATTACCTGATGAAAATGGGCACAATCGAAAGTACAAATTACATGACTCTTTGAAACGGAAAAAATCATCAGTACCCCCTGCAAATTTCTCAGGAAGAGCGACTTTAGGCTCCCCAACAATTTGACCTGTACCTGAAGCCAACACCCTCTGACACTGTGTGACCATACTACGCAGATCCGCAACCTCCAGGGACAAACCCTGCATGCGGTCAACCAGTGCATCAATTGACGCCATCACATAAACGCTGAGCAATGGCAGTCACAGTATGGCGGATAATAATGTTACGGCGGACGTGCACTCAGTATAAAAGATAACACACCAACCAGGCTCTGGACGAGAGACAGGGGAAGGGTCACCTCCTAGTTTATCCCTGACTTTTTTCCCTGCACTGCTCAGCCCACAGGCAGACCTTTAAGGTAGGTGTGCTGTGTCCTCCAGCTTGGACTGACAAAACCCTGAACTCTCTGAGATGGTGAAGTGGGGAGATAGGAGCAGCCTGCTCGCACAGAACCTGGATGGGTACAAACAACCAAACAAGAAATGACACTTATCTTCTGAGAGCAGGAACTGACAGCCAACCTTCCCTCCAAACTTCCCAGACCAAAATGATCAGTATAATCTGCTCAGAGCACTTAGCTGGAGACCATTTAAACTAATGACTCCACCCAGTGCACCTGATTAGAGGCGGATCCAGCACGGCACCAATACAAATACTAAACTCGTGCTGCTATCCTGGCCGACCTCCGCACATCGTCAGAGTGGGGCATGACAGTGGGTGAATAGTTAATTGTTATGGATTGTTATAGTGAGATCCAAAAAAATTTTTTTCTCCTTGCTAAATATGGATGTGATTTGCAAATAAAAGTCATTTTTATTTATTTTGAATAAAAATTCTTGGAGTGAATTCTCACCTCCCTTCCATATAAAAACAATATCATCGATAAACCTGTGCCATAGGACCAGACCCGTGCGGAGTATGCCCTCCAGGTAGATGGTGATGTCCTCCCACCTTCCCAGATAGAGATTGGCGAAACTCGGCGCAAATCTGGCCCCCATAGCGGTCCCCCAGGTCTACAAGTAAAAAAACTTCTTCAAATGTAAAAAAAATTATGATTTAAAATAAACATAATGCATTCCCCTATAAACTCAACCTGTTCCAGAGGTAGTTCTTTGTCTTTTAAAAAAAATACTCAGTAGCCTCCCCACTAGGGATGAGCGAACCCGAACTGTATAGTTCGGGTTCGTACCGAATTTTGGGGTGTCCGTGACACGGACCCGAACCCGAACCCGAACATTTTCGTAAAAGTCCTGGTTCGGGTTCGGTGTTCGGCGCTTTCTTGGCGCTTTTTGAAAGGCTGCAAAGCAGCCAATCAACAAGCGTCATACTACTTGGCCCAAGAGGCCATCACAGCCATGCCTACTATGCATGGCTATGATTGGCCAGTGCACCATGTGACCCAGCCTCTATTTAAGCTGGAGTCACGTAGCGCCGCACGTCACTCTGCTATGATCAGTATAGGGAGAGGTTGCAGCTGCGACGTTAGGGCGAGATTAGGCAGATTAACTCCTCCAAACGACTTCATTCTGTGATCGATCTGCAGCTGTGGATCATTGAAGTGCTATTATTGACTTGCTCACTTTTTTGAGGCTGCCCAGAGCGTTTTTAGATCACTTTTTTTCTGGGGTGATCGGCGGCCATTTTGTGACTTGTGGTGCGCCAGCACGAGCTATCACCAAGTGTATTTAACCATCGATAGTGTGGTTATTTTGTGCTATATCCTACATCAGCTGCAGGCTGAGCCTGTGTCACCGAAGTGCATTTAACCATCAACAGTCTGGTTATTTTTTGGCCATATACTACATCAGCTGCAGGCTGAGCCTGTGTCACCCAAGTGCATTTAACCATCAACAGTCTGATTATTTTTTGGCCATATACTACATCAGCTGCAGGCTGAGCCTGTGTCACCCAAGTGTATTTAACCATCGATAGTGTGGTTATTTTGTGCTATATCCTACATCAGCTGCAGGCTGAGCCTGTGTCACCCAAGTGCATTTAACCATCAACAGTCTGATTATTTTTTGGCCATATACTACATCTGGTGCAGGCTGAGCCTGTGTCACCCAAGTGCATTTAACCATCAACAGTCTGATTATTTTTTGGCCATATACTACATCTGGTGCAGGCTGAGCCTGCTTCACCCAAGTGCATTTAACCATCAACAGTGTGGTTATTTTTTGGCCATATATTACATCAGGGGCAAGTTGAGCCTGTCACCCAGCGCCTAAAAAATAGACCTGACATTTCTATTCAACCAAATCTGCACAGTTTTAGCTGGTCAAGTTATTTGTAGTGACCGTAAAAGCAGACTTTTTGTTCTGGGTTGAAAAAGCATTCCCAAATTTGCCATTCTGAAAATAACTAGTTTGTGGTATTTGAGGCCTACTTGAAATCTATCCCAAAAAGAAAATCTTACATTGAAGGTATTGATAGTGTCATTCAGAAAAACCTAAGACACACGCTAGCGTGCTGATAGAAGTGTCATTCTGTGATTAAACCTATAACTGTCACACAGCGCAAAAAAAAACAGGTCTCACATCTCTATTCAACCAAATCTGCACAGTTTTAGCTGGTCAAGTTATTTGTAGTGACCGTAAAAGCAGACTTTTTGTTCTGGGTTGAAAAAGCATTCCCAAATTTGCCATTCTGAAAATAACTAGTTTGTGGTATTTGAGGCCTACTTGAAATCTATCCCAAAAAGAAAATCTTACATTGAAGGTATTGATAGTGTCATTCAGAAAAACCTAAGACACACGCTAGCGTGCTGATAGAAGTGTCATTCTGTGATTAAACCTATAACTGTCACACAGCGCAAAAAAAAACAGGTCTCACATCTCTATTCAACCAAATCTGCACAGTTTTAGCTGGTCAAGTTATTTGTAGTGACCGTAAAAGCAGACTTTTTGTTCTGGGTTGAAAAAGCATTCCCAAATTTGCCATTCTGAAAATAACTAGTTTGTGGTATTTGAGGCCTACTTGAAATCTATCCCAAAAAGAAAATCTTACATTGAAGGTATTGATAGTGTCATTCAGAAAAACCTAAGACACACGCTAGCGTGCTGATAGAAGTGTCATTCTGTGATTAAACCTATAACTGTCACACAGCGCAAAAAAAAACAGGTCTCACATCTCTATTCAACCAAATCTGCACAGTTTTAGCTGGTCAAGTTATTTGTAGTGACCGTAAAAGCAGACTTTTTGTTCTGGGTTGAAAAAGCATTCCCAAATTTGCCATTCTGAAAATAACTAGTTTGTGGTATTTGAGGCCTACTTGAAATCTATCCCAAAAAGAAAATCTTACATTGAAGGTATTGATAGTGTCATTCAGAAAAACCTAAGACACACGCTAGCGTGCTGATAGAAGTGTCATTCTGTGATTAAACCTATAACTGTCACACAGCGCAAAAAAAAACAGGTCTCACATCTCTATTCAACCAAATCTGCACAGTTTTAGCTGGTCAAGTTATTTGTAGTGACCGTAAAAGCAGACTTTTTGTTCTGGGTTGAAAAAGCATTCCCAAATTTGCCATTCTGAAAATAACTAGTTTGTGGTATTTGAGGCCTACTTGAAATCTATCCCAAAAAGAAAATCTTACATTGAAGGTATTGATAGTGTCATTTAGAAAAACCTAAGACACACGCTAGCGTGCTGATAGAAGTGTCATTCTGTGATTAAACCTATAACTGTCACACAGCGCAAAAAAAAACAGGTCTCACATCTCTATTCAACCAAATCTGCACAGTTTTAGCTGGTCAAGTTATTTGTAGTGACCGTAAAAGCAGACTTTTTGTTCTGGGTTGAAAAAGCATTCCCAAATTTGCCATTCTGAAAATAACTAGTTTGTGGTATTTGAGGCCTACTTGAAATCTATCCCAAAAAGAAAATCTTACATTGAAGGTATTGATAGTGTCATTCAGAAAAACCTAAGACATACGCTAGCGTGCTGATAGAAGTGTCATTCTGTGATTAAACCTATAACTGTCACACAGCGCAAAAAAAAACAGGTCTCACATCTCTATTCAACCAAATCTGCACAGTTTTAGCTGGTCAAGTTATTTGTAGTGACCGTAAAAGCATACTTTTTGTTCTGGGTTGAAAAAGCCTTCCCAAATTTGCCATTCTTAAAATAACTAGTTTGTGGTATTTGAGGCCTACTTGAAATCTATCCCAAAAAGAAAATCTTACATTGAAGGTATTGATAGTGTCATTCAGAAAAACCTAAGACACACGCTAGCGTGCTGATAGAAGTGTCATTCTGTGATTAAACCTATAACTGTCACACATCGCAAAAAAAACAGGTCTCACATCTCTATTCAACCAAATCTGCACAGTTTTAGCTGGTCAAGTTATTTGTAGTGACCGTAAAAGCAGACTTTTTGTTCTGGGTTAAAAAAGCATTCCCAAATTTGCCATTCTGAAAATAACTAGTGTGTGGTATTTGAGGCCTACTTGAAATCTATCCCAAAAAGAAAATCTTACATTGAAGGTATTGATAGTGTCATTCAGAAAAACCTAAGACACACGCTAGCGTGCTGATAGAAGTGTCATTCTGTGATTAAACCTATAACTGTCACACAGCGCAAAAAAAACAGGTCTCACATCTCTATTCAACCAAATCTGCAGTTTTAGCTGGTCAAGTTATTTGTAGTGACCGTAAAAGTAGACTTTTTGTTCTGGGTTGAAAAAGCATTCCCAAGTTTGCCATTCTGAAAATAACTAGTTTGTGGTATTTGAGGCCTACTTGAAATCTATCCCAAAAAGAAAATCTTACATTGAAGGTATTGATAGTGTCATTCAGAAAAACCTAAGACACACGCTAGCGTGCTGATAGAAGTGTCATTCTGTGATTAAACCTATAACTGTCACACAGCGCAAAAAAAAACAGGTCTCACATCTCTATTCAACCAAATCTGCACAGTTTTAGCAGGTCAAGTTATTTGTAGTAACCGTAAAAGCAGACTTTTTGTTGTGGGTTGAAAAAGCATTCCCAAATTTGCCATTCTCAAAATTGTGGTGAACGGGAACAATGAGGAAAACATCTAATAAGGGACGCGGACGCGGACGTGGACATGGTCGTGGTGGTGTTAGTGGACCCTCTGGTGCTGGGAGAGGACGTGGCCGTTCTGCCACAGCCACACGTCCTAGTGAACCAACTACCTCAGGTCCCAGTAGCCAGCAGAATTTACAGCGATATTTGGTGGGGCCCAATGCCGTTCTAAGGATGGTAAGGCCTGAGCAGGTACAGGCATTAGTCAATTGGGTGGCCGACAGTGGATCCAGCACGTTCACATTATCTCCCACCCAGTCTTCTGCAGAAAGCGCACAGATGGCGCATGAAAACCAAGCCCATCGGTCTGTCACATCACCCCCATGCATATCAGGGAAACTGTCTGAGCCTCAAGTTATGCAGCAGTCTCTTATGCTGTTTGAAGACTCTGCTGCCAGGGTTTCCCAAGGGCACCCACCTAGCCCTTCCCCAGGGGTGGAAGAGATAGAATGCACTAACGCACAACCACTTATTTTTCCTGATGATGAGGACATGGGAATACCACCTCAGCACGTCTCTGATGATGACGAAACACAGGTGCCAACTGCTGCGTCTTTCTGCAGTGTGCAGACTGAACAGGAGGTCAGGGATCAAGACTGGGTGGAAGACGATGCAGGGGACGATGAGGTCCTAGACCCCACATGGAATGAAGGTCGTGCTACTGACTTTCACAGTTCGGAGGAAGAGGCAGTGGTGAGACCGAGCCAACAGCGTAGCAAAAGAGGGAGCAGTGGGCAAAATCAGAACACCCGCCGCCAAGAGACTCCGCCTGCTACTGACCGCCGCCATCTGGGACCGAGCACCCCAAAGGCAGCTTCAAGGAGTTCCCTGGCATGGCACTTCTTCAAACAATGTGCTGACGACAAGACCCGAGTGGTTTGCACGCTGTGCCATCAGAGCCTGAAGCGAGGCATTAACGTTCTGAACCTTAGCACAACCTGCATGACCAGGCACCTGCAAGCAAAGCATGAACTGCAGTGGAGTAAACACCTTAAAAACAAGGAAGTCACTCAGGCTCCCCCTGCTACCTCTTCTGCTGCTGCCGCCTCGGCCTCTTCTGCTGCTGCTGCCGCCGCCTCGGCCTCTTCCTCCGCCTCTGGAGGAACGTTGGCACCTGCCGCCCAGCAAACATGGGATGTACCACCAACACCACCACCTGCGTCACCAAGCATCTCAACCATGTCACACGGCAGCGTTCAGCTCTCCATCTCACAAACATTTGAGAGAAAGCGTAAATTCTCACCTAGCCACCCTCGATCCCTGACCCTGAATGCCAGCATTTCTAAACTACTGGCCTATGAAATGCTGTCATTTAGGCTGGTGGACACACACAGCTTCAAACAGCTCATGTCACTTGCTGTCCCACAGTATGTTGTTCCCAGCCGCCACTACTTCTCCAAGAGAGCCGTGCCTTCCCTGCACAAACAAGTGTCCGATAAAATCAAGTGTGCACTGCGCAACGCCATCTGTGGCAAGGTCCACCTAACCACAGATACGTGGACCAGTAAGCACGGCCAGGGATGCTATATCTCCCTAACTGCACACTGGGTAAATGTAGTGGCGGCTGGGCCCCAGGCGGAGAGCTATTTGGCGCACGTCCTTCCGCCGCCAAGGATCGCAGGGCAACATTCTTTGCCTCTTGTCTCCTCCTCCTCCTACTCAGCTTCCTCCTCCTCTTCTTCTACCTGCTCATCCAGTCAGCCACACACCTTCACCACCAACTTCAGCACAGCACGGGGTAAACGTCAGCAGGCCATTCTGAAACTCATATGTTTGGGGGACAGGCCCCACACCGCACAGGAGTTGTGGCGGGGTATAGAACAACAGACCGACGAGTGGTTGCTGCCGGTGAGCCTCAAGCCCAGCCTGGTGGTGTGCGATAATGGGCAAAATCTCGTTGCAGCTCTGGGACTAGCCGGTTTGACGCACATCCCTTGCCTGGCGCATGTGCTGAATTTGGTGGTGCAGAAGTTCATTCGCAACTACCCTGACATGTCAGAGCTGCTGCATAAAGTGCGGGCCGCCTGTTCGCGCTTCCGGCGTTCACACCCTGCCGCTGCTCGCCTGTCTGCGCTACAGCGTAACTTCGGCCTTCCCGCTCACCGCCTCATATGCGACGTGCCCACCAGGTGGAACTCCACCTTGCATATGCTGGACAGACTGTGCGAGCAGCAGCAGGCTATAGTGGAGTTTAAGCTGCAGCACGCACGGGTCAGTCGCACTGCGGATCAGACCCACTTCACCACCAATGACTGGGCCTCCATGCGAGACCTGTGTGCCCTGTTGCGCTGTTTCGAGTACTCCACCAACATGGCCAGTGGCGATGACGCCGTTATCAGCGTTACAATACCACTTCTATGTCTCCTTGAGAAAACACTTAGGGCGATGATGGAAGAGGAGGTGGCCCAGGAGGAAGAGGAGGAAGAGGGGTCATTTTTAGCACTTTCAGGCCAGTCTCTTCGAAGTGACTCAGAGGGAGGTTTTTTGCAACACCAGAGGCCAGGTACAAATGTGGCCAGACAGGGCCCACTACTGGAGGACGAGGAGGACGAGGGTGAGGAGGAGGTGGAGGAGGATGAGGATGAAGCATGTTCACAGTGGGATGGCACCCAAAGCAGCTCGGGCCCATCACTGGTGCGTGGCTGGGGGGAAACACAGGACGATGACGATACGCCTCCCACAGAGGACAGCTTGTCCTTACCTCTGGGCAGCCTGGCACACATGAGCGACTACATGCTGCAGTGCCTGCGCAATGACAGCAGAGTTGCCCACATTTTAACGTGTGCGGACTACTGGGTTGCCACCCTGCTGGATTCCCGGTACAAAGACAATGTGCCCACCTTACTTCCTACACTGGAGCGTGATAGGAAGATGCGCGAGTACAAGCGCACGTTGGTAGACGCGCTACTGAGAGCATTCCCAAATGTCACAGGGGAACCAGTGGAAGCCCAAGGCGAAGGCAGAGGAGGAGCAAGAGATCGCTAGCGCAGCTGTGTCACGCCCAGCTCCTCTGAGGGCAGGGTTAGCATGGCAGAGATGTGGAAAAGTTTTGTCAACACGCCACAGCTAAGAGCACCACCACCTGATCCGGAACGTGTTAGCAGGAGGCAACATTTCACTAACATGGTGGAACAGAACCTGTGCACACCCCTCCACGTACTGACTGATGGTTCGGCCCCATTCAACTTCTGGGTCTCCAAATTGTCCACGTGGCCAGAGCTAGCCTTTTATGCCTTGGAGGTGCTGGCCTGCCCGGCGGCCAGCGTTTTGTCTGAACGTGTATTCAGCACGGCAGGGGGCGTCATTACAGACAAACGCAGCCGCCTGTCTACAGCCAATGTGAACAAGCTGACATTCATAAAAATGAACCAGGCATGGATCCCACAGGACCTGTCCATCCCTTGTGCAGATTAGATATTAACTACCTCCCCTTAACAATATATTATTCTACTCCAGGGCACTTCCTCATTCAATACTATTTTTAATTTCATTTTACCATTATATTGCGGTGCAACCCAAAGTTGAATGAACCTCTCCTCTGTCTGGGTGCCGGGGCCTAAATGTGTGACAGTGGCCTGTTCCAGTGGTGGGTGACGTGAAGCCTGATTCTCTGCTATGACATGAATACAGATTCTGCGCTGACATAAGGCCAGATTCTCTGTTACGGGACCGCTCTCCTCTGCCTGGGTGCCTGGGCCTAAATGTGTGACAGTGGCCTGTTCCAGTGGTGGGTGACGTGAAGCCTGATTCTCTGCTATGACATGAAGACAGATTCTGCGCTGACATAAGGCCAGATTCTCTGTTACGGGACCGCTCTCCTCTGTCTGGGTGCCGGGGCCTAAATGTGTGACAGTGGCCTGTTCCAGTGGTGGGTGACGTGAAGCCTGATTCTCTGCTATGACATGAAGACAGATTCTGCGCTGACATAAGGCCAGATTCTCTGTTACGGGACCTCCCTCCTCTGTCTGGGTGCCTGGGCCTAAATGTGTGACAGTGGCCTGTTCCAGTGGTGGGTGACGTGAAGCCTGATTCTCTGCTATGACATGAAGACAGATTCTGCGCTGACATAAGGCCAGATTCTCTGTTACGGGACCTCTCTCCTCTGCCTGGGTGCCTGGGCCTAAATGTGTGACAGTGGCCTGTTCCAGTGGTGGGTGACGTGAAGCCTGATTCTCTGCTATGACATGAAGACAGATTCTGCACTGACATAAGGCCAGATTCTCTGTTACGGGACCGCTCTCCTCTGTCTGGGTGCCGGGGCCTAAATGTGTGACAGTGGCCTGTTCCAGTGGTGGGTTGTCACGGAACCATGAACCAGACGTACAACAAGAGATAAGTGAAAATAAGAAGGCTTTATTGAAAATAAAGCTGTAAAGCAAAAGTCCAAACGGATGGTGAAACCGAGCAGAGTCTTTGCGAAGCCAGAGGTCAGGAACCAGAAGGGTAGTCAGACGAAGCCAGGATCAGGAACCAGCAGGGTAGTCAGACGAAGCCAGGATCAGGAACCAGCAGGGTAGTCAGACGAAGCCAGGATCAGGAACCAGCAGGGTAGTCAGACGAAGCCAGGATCAGGAACCAGCAGGGTAGTCAGACGAAGCCAGGATCAGGAACCAGAAGCAGCAGCAGTCTTAGAAGCATGTGAACACAAGAGGACCAAGCAAGGAACTGAAGCCACAGACCTCCTATATATATGAGCTAGGCATCCAGCTCCTCCCAGGGGAAGGAGGAGCCGCAGGGTGGAAGGCTACAAGAAACCCAGAAACCAAGATGGCCGCCAGCACATGTCAAACGAAGGAGAGCAGCAAGCAGGTAAGACCATGACAGTACCTCCCCCTCAAGGGCCCCTCCTCCGCGGAGCACAAAACGGTTTCTGAGGGAAGCGTGCGTGGAAGGCTCGGAGCAAGGCAGGAGCATGGACATCTGCGGAGGGAACCCAGGAACGCTCCTCTGGACCATAACCACGCCAATGGACCAAAAACTGCAACCGACCGCGGACCAGGCGTGAGTCCAGGATATTGCTCACCTCATATTCCTCACGATTGCCCACTTGGACCGGACGAGGCCGAGGAACCGAGGAAGTGAAACGATTACACACCAGTGGCTTCAACAGGGAGACATGAAACACGTTGGAGATCCGCATGCCAGGAGGAAGCGCAAGGGCATAGGCTACCGGGTTTACCCTGCGAAGCACTCGGAAGGGACCAACAAAGCGAGGCGCCAGCTTGGGAGTGGGCACTCGAAGGTTGAGGTTGCGGGTGGACAACCATACACGGTCTCCGACCTGGTAGGAAGGAGCAGGCGCTCGTCTGCGATCAGCCTGGAGTCTCTGGCGCTGCGCAGAGACCTCAAGGGACTTCTGGATCTGTACCCAAGAAGCACGTAGGACGGAAAGGTGATCCTCCACAGCCGGAATATCCTGGGGAGAGAATACCTCCGGTAACACGGCAGTTTGGAACCCATAATTGGCCATGAAGGGAGACGTCCCAGAGGAAGAGTTCACCGCCGTGTTCCTGGCAAACTCAGCCCAAGGCAGGAGGTCAACCCAATTGTCTTGGTGATCGGAGACATAGCAACGAAGGAATTGCTCCAAGGCCTGATTGGATCGTTCTGCGGCCCCATTGGACTGAGGGTGGTAGGCCGAGGAGAAGGAGAGATGAATCCCCAACTGGGAGCAAAAGGCGCGCCAGAACCTGGACACAAACTGACTCCCCCGATCCGACACAATCTCCTTAGGCAAACCGTGCAACCGGAAGACCTCCCTGGCAAAAATCGTGGCCAACTCTTGTGCAGAGGGTAACTTCTTGAGAGGAACACAGTGGCACATTTTGGAAAACCGATCCACAATCATGAGAATGACCGTATGGCCTCGGGATGCAGGGAGGTCCACAATGAAATCCATCCCCAGGTGTGACCATGGGCGCTCCCCGGTGGCTATGGGTTGCAGAAGGCCCAACGGAAGGTGCCGAGGGGACTTACTCTGGGCACAAACGGAGCATGCCGCTACATATGCGGCGATGTCGGAACGTAGGGAAGGCCACCAGAACAGACGTGAAACAGCCCAGGACAGCTGATTCTTTCCAGGATGCCCCGCGGTCTTGGAGTTATGGTAGGTTCGCAACAACCGAGTGCGCAACTCCTCAGGCACAAAACATCTGCCGTTGGGTCTCCCAGAGGGAGCACCAGATTGAGCCGCCAAAATCTGCTCACCCAGGGGAGAGGTCAGGCTGGTGCGAATGGCGGCCAGGATCTGATTCGGAGGTATGACCGAAGTCGGAATCGACTCCTCCCTGGACAGCTCGGAGTACTGCCGTGATAAGGCATCCGCCCTGATGTTCTTGGAACCGGGTAGGTAGGAGACCACGTAATTAAAACGTGACAAGAACAGAGCCCATCTGGCCTGACGTGGTGTCAATCTCTTGGCCTCAGAAAGGTAGGTCAGATTCTTGTGGTCCGTCAGGATGAGAACCGGAACCACCGAACCCTCGAGCAAGTGCCTCCATTCTTTAAGGGCCTGCACGATGGCCAATAACTCCCTGTCACCAATCTGATAGTTGCACTCCGCGGAAGCCAGTTTCCGGGAGTAAAACCCACAAGGAAGCAGAGGACCCTCTGGTGTTCTACGCTGAGACAGAAGGGCGCCTACTCCCGTCTCAGACGCGTCCACCTCGAGGACAAAGGGCAACCCAGGGTTGGGATGCGACAGAATCGGAGCCGACACAAAGGCGGACTTTAGGATCTCAAAAGCTCGGATGGCCTCTAGCGGCCAGACCTGGGAATTACTGCCCTTCCTGGTCAGATCCGTGAGAGGCTTGGCCAGCATGGAAAAGTCCCTGATGAACTTCCGATAATAATTGGCGAAGCCCAAAAAGCGCTGCAGGGAACGAAGACCACTGGGCTGGGGCCACTGTAAGACAGCCGAAACCTTCTCAGGATCCATGGAGAACCCCTCAGCGGAAATGATGTAACCTAAGAAGGTTACCTGGGATCGGTGAAATTCGCATTTCTCAAGCTTACCGAACAGCTTGTTCTCTCGTAACCGTTGCAACACTCGTCTGACATCCAGAATGTGGGCCTCCATGGATTCAGAATATACCAAGATGTCATCCAAATAGACTACCACACACTGCTGCAACAGGTCACGGAAAACATCGTTGATGAATTCCTGAAAGACTGCGGGCGCATTGCACAACCCAAAGGGCATAACCAAGGATTCGTAATGACCGGTCCTGGTGTTAAACGCGGTCTTCCACTCATCGCCCGCCTTGATCCTTACCAGGTTATATGCCGCCCTCAGGTCGAGTTTGGTAAAGACCGTGGCCCCTTTAAGGCGATCGAACAGCTCGGAAATCAAGGGTATCGGGTAAGCGTTCTTGATCGTGATGCGATTGAGACCCCTGTAATCGATGCAAGGCCTCAACTCACCGCCCTTCTTTTTCACAAAGAAAAATCCAGCCCCTGCCGGGGACGAAGATTTGCGAATGTGTCCGCGTGAAAGCGCCTCCCTCACGTACTCCTCCATGGCCTCATTCTCCGCTACCGACAGTGGATAGACTTTGCCACGAGGAGGAACGGCACCAGATTGTAACTCTATGGCACAATCGTATGGGCGGTGCAGAGGTAGGGCAACCGCGCGCACCTTATCGAATACATCCCGGTACTCCTCGTATTCAGGAGGCAACAGAGAGTCCGAGGAAGTACACAGCAACTTGACAGACCCATGGATGCAACTAGCCCCACACTGCGGTGACCACGAGAGGATCTCGACCGATCTCCAATCGAAAGTCGGATTATGCTTCTGGAGCCAGGGGTACCCCAAGACCACCGAGTAGTGTGGAGACGAAATAACCTGGAGGCAGACCGACTCTCTGTGAACGGCACCAATGGCTATCCCCACTGGAAGGGTCTCATGAGTCACGTGTGGCGGCAGAAGGGGTCTGCCGTCTATCGCCTCAAGAGCCAGTGGGGAACCTCGAGCCTGCAGAGGAATGGAATTGGCGGCAGCGAACACACTATCAATGAACAAACCACCAGCACCAGAGTCCACCAACGCCTGGGTCGTCACCGAGCCCCCGACCCAGGAGAGGACAACAGTGATCAATGGTTTGTCAACACGGGAAACCGGGGACGAGGAGACTCCACCCAAGATCTGCCCCCGACAGGATCTCAGGGTACGAGCGTTTCCCGGACGGTTCGGACATGCCAACCGAAAATGCCCACCGAGACCACAGTACATGCATCGGCCCTCGCGTCTCCGGAGTGCCCTCTCCCCCTCGGACAGGCGAGCAAACCCCAGCTGCATGGGTTCACCCCCAGACAAGTCATCCCCAGGAGGCATGGGAGGAGAGGGAGGCACGGGTGGGACAGCAAACGTAGGCACCAATCTGTTAGAAGACCTCCGCAGGTTCTCCTTAAAGGAAGGTCTCTCCCTGAGTCTGGTGTCAATCAAAATCAGGAAAGAAATAAGAGACTCAAGCTCAACTGGTAGGTCCTTAGCTGCAACCTCATCCTTCAAGGCATCCGAGAGACCATGAGAGAAAGCAGCGACCAGAGCCTCATTATTCCAGCCCACCTCTGCTGCCAGGGTACGAAACTCAATGGCGTATTCAGCTACGGATCGTGAACCCTGTCTGATGGACATAAGGAGCTTCGCAGCAGAGGCAGCACGAGCCGGCACATCGAATACCTTCCGAAGAGAAGCAACAAAACCGGAAAACTCGGCAACCACCGGATTGTTGTTCTCCCATAAAGGGCTGGCCCAGGCCAAGGCCTTGTCCGAGAGCAGCGAGATCAAGAAGCCCACCTTTGATCTCTCAGTAGGAAAGGCATGTGGCAGCAACTCGAAATAAATGCCCACCTGGTTAAGGAAACCTCGGCACTGAGTTGGCTCTCCCCCAAAGCGCTGTGGAAGAGGGGCAGAACCGGTCATACCCCGAAACACCGCAGGCGCAACAACAGGTGTCGGGGTAGACTCTGGCGCAACAACCGGAGCGGCAGTAGGAGCGAGCCCAGGAGCGACAACCGACCCATCGGCAACGGGAGCGAAATGAGCCGTGCGTTCAAGCAGGGTTTGCAACGCCACAGCGAACCGACCCAACAGGTGATCCTGCTGATCAAGTCTGGCAACCAGCGTGGGTAGCGAGGATGGCCCTGTACCGTCAGAATTCATGGCTTGGTCCTAATGTCACGGAACCATGAACCAGACGTACAACAAGAGATAAGTGAAAACAAGAAGGCTTTATTGAAAATAAAGCTGTAAAGCAAAAGTCCAAACGGATGGTGAAACCGAGCAGAGTCTTTGCGAAGCCAGAGGTCAGGAACCAGAAGGGTAGTCAGACGAAGCCAGGATCAGGAACCAGCAGGGTAGTCAGACGAAGCCAGGATCAGGAACCAGCAGGGTAGTCAGACGAAGCCAGGATCAGGAACCAGCAGGGTAGTCAGACGAAGCCAGGATCAGGAACCAGCAGGGTAGTCAGACGAAGCCAGGATCAGGAACCAGAAGCAGCAGCAGTCTTAGAAGCATGTGAACACAAGAGGACCAAGCAAGGAACTGAAGCCACAGACCTCCTATATATATGAGCTAGGCATCCAGCTCCTCCCAGGGGAAGGAGGAGCCGCAGGGTGGAAGGCTACAAGAAACCCAGAAACCAAGATGGCCGCCAGCACATGTCAAACGAAGGAGAGCAGCAAGCAGGTAAGACCATGACATGGGTGACGTGAAGCCTGATTCTCTGCTATGACATGAAGACAGATTCTGCGCTGACATAAGGCCAGATTCTCTGTTACGGGACCTCTCTCCTCTGCCTGGGTGCCTGGGCCTAAATGTGTGACAGTGGCCTGTTCCAGTGGTGGGTGACGTGAAGCCTGATTCTCTGCTATGACATGAAGACAGATTCTGCGCTGACATAAGGCCAGATTCTCTGTTACGGGACCTCTCTCCTCTGCCTGGGTGCCTGGGCCTAAATGTGTGACAGTGGCCTGTTCCAGTGGTGGGTGACGTGAAGCCTGATTCTCTGCTATGACATGAAGACAGATTCTGCGCTGACATAAGGCCAGATTCTCTGTTACGGGACCGCTCTCCTCTGCCTGGGTGCCTGGGCCTAAATGTGTGACAGTGGCCTGTTCCAGTGGTGGCTGACGTGAAGCCTGATTCTCTGCTATGACATGAAGACAGATTCTGCGCTGACATAAGGCCAGATTCTCTGTTACGGGACCTCTCTTCTCTGCCTGGGTGCCTGGGCCTAAATGTGTGACAGTGGCCTGTTCCAGTGGTGGGTGACGTGAAGCCTGATTCTCTGCTATGACATGAAGACAGATTCTGCGCTGCCATAAGGCCAGATTCTCTGTTACGGGACCGCTCTCCTCTGCCTGGGTGCCTGGGCCTAAATGTGTGACAGTGGCCTGTTCCAGTGGTGGCTGACGTGAAGCCTGATTCTCTGCTATGACATGAAGACAGATTCTGCGCTGACATAAGGCCAGATTCTCTGTTACGGGACCTCTCTTCTCGGCCTGGGTGCCTGGGCCTAAATGTGTGACAGTGGCCTGTTCCAGTGGTGGGTGACTTGAAGCCTGATTCTCTGCTATGACATGAAGACTGATTCTGCGCTGACATGAAGCCAGATTCTCTGCTATGGCATGAAGAGACTGATTCTCTGCTGACATGAAGCCAGATTCTTTGCTATGGCATGAAGAGACTGATTCTCTGCTGACGTGAAGCCAGATTCTCTGCTATGGGACCTCTGTCCAATTGATATTGGTTCATTTTTATTTTTTTTATTTTAATTTTAATTAATTTCCCTATCCACATTTGTTTGCAGGGGATTTACCTACATGTTGCTGCCTTTTGCAGCCCTCTAGCTCTTTCCTGGGCTGTTTTACAGCCTTTTTAGTGCCCAAAAGTTCGGGTCCCCATTGACTTCGATGGGGTTCAGGTTCGGGACGAAGTTCGGTTTGGGTTCGGATCCCGAACCCGAACATTTACGGGAAGTTCGGCCGAACTTCTCGAACCCGAACATCCAGGTGTTCGCTCAACTCTACTCCCTACCTTTATTATTTTCAATTACTGTATAGAGAGTTGTAGCATCAAGTGTACCTAAAATATAGTCCGGTTTCCAATGTATGTTTTCCAACAGTTGAAAAATGTGTTGGGTGTCCTTCAGGTAAGCTGGAAGCTTTTGGATGGATTTCTGTAGAATAGTGTCCACATATTTCAACAAGTTAGAAGTCTGCCAATACCCGATATTATGAGTCTCCCTGGTGGTTGTGTTTCAGACTTATGAATTTTTGGCAGGTAATAAAAAGCTGATGTTCTCGGATGCTTAATATTAATACATTCCTGTTGTTCTTTTGTTATTCTAAATTATTTTTCCCCTTCTGTATTTGTCTATCCAGTCCCATCTTATATGATTGTATTGGGTCCAATTTTAATTTTTTATATGTTTTTGTATCGCCCAACAATCTTATAGATTCCTTCTGGTACTGTTCATAGTCCAAGATCACTATGCCCCCCCCCACCCCCCCCCCCCCCCCCCAAAAAAGGCGATCAAGGTAATGGGACAGAAAATATATATTCTCAGTAAATATACATTGACCAAAAGTCACAATAAATCATTACAAAAAGGGTTGAAATTTGCCCCCTCTGCTCGGTTCCGCCCTTTTGATGCTTTTATAGGTCTAAAAAAGTTTTTGAGCAATCTGGGCCAGAAAATTTTTTTCTTAAAAAAGACAATAGAAACTAAGTATATACTCACTCACCTCAGAGCTAAATCAAGTTTTAACCCGATAAATGAATTTTCAGAATCATTTAAAACATTTGAGACTCGTGCCCCCAACTTGACTAAAGAAGAAAACCTGAGCATAAAACGCCTACAACATAATAACGATATAATCATTCGCCCAGTGGATAAAGGGGGGGCATAGTGATCTTGGACTGTGAACAGTACCAGAAGGAATCTATAAGATTGTTGGGCGATACAAAAACATACAGTACAGACCAAAAGTTTGGACACACCTTCTCATTCAAAGAGTTTTCTTTATTTTCAAGACTATGAAGGCATCAAAACTATGAATTAACACATGTGGAATTATATACATAACAAACAAGTGTGAAACAACTGAAAATATGTCATATTCTAGGTTCTTTAAAGTAGCCACCTTTTGCTTTGATTACTGCTTTGCACACTCTTGGCATTCTCTTGATGAGCTTCAAGAGGTAGTCCCCTGAAATCGTTTTCACTTCACAGGTGTGCCCTGTCAGGTTTAATAAGTGGGATTTCTTGCCTTATAAATGGGGTTGGGACCATCAGTTGCGTTGAAGAGAAGTCAGGTGGATACACAGCTGATAGTCCTACTGAATAGGCTGTCATAAATACCAGGAGAGTCGTGTAGTACCAAAGGAGTCAGCAGAGGATCGTCAGGAGGAGGCCGGGGTCAGAATACCAGGAGAGCAGCAAAGTACACAAGGAGCAGGCAGAGGATCGTCAGGAATTCAGCAGGAGGTAAGTACGCCAGGAAAGACAAAACTACAGGTGGAACCTAAATTAACAGGCAACCTGTGGCCAGCAGGCTGCCTGTATTTATAGTGGGGAGTGAGGGTCATGTGACGTGGCCAGCGTCACATGACCGACAGACCATCCAGTCGAGCACTGAGTGATCAGCTCGGCGCTCAAGGCAGACTTAGGAGCAGGGAGCCACCCAGCTAGTAAAGCCACCCTGGGAACGAGGTCAAACACAGATCCTCGATCCTGAAGCTAAGCAGCAGGTCTGCGGCTAATGGGGGACCGAGTGCACCTTTGGAACCCCGTTACAGTACCCCCCCTTTTACGAGGGGCCACCGGACCCAAGACTTCAGGCGATGGCCTTTCAGGGTGTTCTAAATGAAATTTTCGAACAAGTCTAGGAGCATGAATCTCCCTGGCAGGTACCCAAGATCTCTCTTCAGGTCCATACCCCTTCCAGTGAATCAGGTACTGCAAGGAATTACGCACCTTCCTGACATCCACTATTTTTGACACCACATACTCGACAGCATCATTAACAAGAACCGGCGGAGGCGAGGCTTTCGATGGTACTACCGGTTCAAAATATTTTTTAAGTAGAGATTTATGGAACACATTATGAATGTGGAATGACTCGGGCAGCTCCAACCTAAATGATACCGGGTTAATCACCTCCGTGATCTTATATGGTCCAATAAAACGAGGAGCAAACTTTTTAGAATCTACCTTAAGAGAGAGATTCTTGGAGGACAACCATACCTTATCCCCAACCTGAAAATTCACCCCCCTTGAACGTCTCCTATCGGCCTTGAGTTTCTGAGAACTTTGAGCCTTTTCTAAGTTCAATTGAACCCGGGCCCAAACTGTGCACAGTTCAGAGGAGAGCCTATCCGCCTCAGGGTTAGAGGAGGAGACGGATGACCCAGAATGAAAACAGGGATGGAAACTATGGTTACAAAAGAAAGGTGAAACCCCAGCAGAAGAATTGAAATGGTTATTCAAAGCAATTTCAGCCAATGGAAGAAATTTCATCCATAATTGCTGGTCATCAGCAACATACAACCTCAAGAATTGTTCCACAGACTGATTAAGGCGTTCAGTCTGCCCATTACTCTCAGGGTGGTAGGCAGAGGAAAAAGACAATGAAATTTTATATTTTTGACAGAAGGCCCTCCAGAATTTGGACACAAACTGCACACCCCTGTCAGAAACAATATTTTCCGGGATACCATGCAATCGAACAATTTCTTTCACAAAAATAGACGCCAGTGTTTTGGCATTCAGGAGTTTAGACAGGGGAATGAAATGGACCATCTTGCTAAACCTATCGACCACTACCCAAACTACAGTCTTACCCTCCGCCGGCGGTAGGTCAGTTATAAAGTCCATCGAGCTATGGGACCAGGGTCTACTGGGAATGGGTAGGGGTCGTAGGTTACCAGCAGGGTCTTGGACCTGGCACAAACCTCACAGGCTGACACGTAGGACTTGACATCCCTAGTTAGAGTGGGCCACCAATAAGATCTAGAAACCAGATCCTTAGTGCCCTCAACACCCGGATGTCCACAAAAGGCAGAATCGTGACACTCACCCAACAGCTGGAGACGAAATTGCACGGGAACAAACAACTTATCTGTTGGGGAGAATACCGGTGCCAGATGTTGTTCAGACCTAATGCGAGCCAAGATATCCTGGGTAAGAGCTGCTATGAAGATTTTTGCTGGTAGGATGGATTCAGGTGGTACCTCAGTAGGTTAAAAGCATGGAAGCTCTGAGATAATGCGTCCGCCTTCACATTTTTACTTCCCGGCCTGAACGTAATGGAAAAATCAAAACGAGTAAAAAACAGAGCCCATCTGGCTTGACAGGGATTCAACCTCATAGCAGACTCGAGAAACACCTCCACAATAAAAGGTCTCTCCTGATCAGGCTGGATCAGAATGGGAGCGCTACTGAATGCCTTTTTTAATTTTTCAAATGAAGAAATGGCATCAGTAGACCAATTCTCCAAATCCACCCCTTTTTTAGTAAGGTCGGTCAACGGTTTAGCAATTACGGAAAAATTCATAATAAATTTACGATAGTAATTGGCGAAACCTAGGAACCATTGTAAGGCCTTTAAGGATGAATGTCTTACCCATTCCTTAATTGCTAGTACCTTACCAGGATCCATCTTGAAGGCGTGAGGAGTCAGAACATGCCCTAGAAACAGAATCTCCTGTACACCAAAGACACATTTCTCTTGCTTAGCGGATAGCTGATTCTCCCTCAACACCTCTAATACTTGTTTAACATGAGACACATGGGATTCGAAGTCAGGAGAGAATATCAAAATGTTGTCAAGATAGACAATAACAAATTTACCTAAGAACTCCCTAAGAATGTCATTCATGAAGTTTTGGAACACAGCTGGGGCATTGCTGAGTCCAAAAGGCATCACCTGATATTCAAAGTGTCCTACCGGAGTATTGAACGCTGTCTTCCATTCGTCTCCCTCCTTGATTCGGATTAGATTATATGCCCCTTTCAGGTCAATTTTGGAAAACCAGGTTGCCCCCAGAACCTGGTTAAATAAATCCGGAATCAATGGAAGGGAGTATCTATTCTGGACAGTGATTTTATTTAATCTCCGGTAATCAATACATGGCCTAAGACCACCATCTTTTTTCTTAACGAAGAAAACCCCCACCCCCATAGGAGAGACAGAAGGTCTAATATGCCCTTTACCAAGGCTATCCTTAATATAATCTTCCATGGCCTTGCGTTCAAGCTTAGAAAGATTATAAATTCGCCCCTTAGGAAACTTGGCCCCCTCTACTAGCTCTATGGTACAATCATAAGGTCTATGGGGGGGTAGAACCTCCAGGGTTGGTGATGAGAATACATCAGAATATTCCCTAACAACAGTGGGTAAGGTATCAGACTTTACTGAGACCCCAGCCTGTACCACGGACAAGCACGAGTCACACTTAGGCCCCCATCTCACCAACTCCCCACTGGACCAATCTATAGTGGGGTTATGTAGTCGGAGCCAAGGAAACCCTAGTACCACCTCAGCCGGTAGGTTCTCCAGGACTAAAAGGGAACATCTCTCTGAGTGGCACACACCCACGGTTAGAGAAATCTCTGAGGTACATGAGCTCACCGTACCACCAATAAGAGGAGTAGCATCAATAGCCATGACATGGATAGGAGTTGGTAAGGCAAACATAGGAATACCCAATCTTACAGCATACTCAGAGTCAATAAAGCTAGCCGCTGAGCCAGAATCAATAAAGGCCTTACCCGGCCATTTGTCTATTCCCAGAGAAATCGTAATGGGTACCAAAAGCTTACATTTAGAAAATTCAGGGTGTACTTGGTCTTTAGGTTGCCTTGCCTTAGGAGCCTTGACAGAGAGGACCTTCTTAGGACACTGGTTGATCCAATGGTCAGGATCTCCACAGTAAAAGCATTTTTCACGTCTGCGGCGAATATATTCCCTTGGGTCATGCCAACCTGCATGGGTTCCTCGGTGGAGACCTCAGCATTGTCTCTGGGATAGGCCTCTGGCTGGACCACCATCTCGGAAGAGAACTGTTGTTCCTGTCGTCTCTCTAACCCGTTGGTTAAGTCGGATAACAAGGGTCATCATCTACTCTAAGGTCTCTGGAAGTTGATAACTGACCAGAAGATCCTTTAAATTATCAGACAGACCTGACCTAAACTGACTCTTCAGGGCTGGTTCGTTCCACCCTGAGGGGACACATCACCTTCTGAATTGGGTGCAATAATCCTCCACAGGTAGATTGCCCTGAACCAGTGTCTTTAGAGCCGTCTCGGCTACTAGAGCCCTGTCTGGTTTATCATAGAGGGTACCTAGGGCCTGAAAAAAAACCTCCACAGAAGATATGCAACTGGCGCCAGCAGGTAAAGAGAACACCCAGTCCTGGGGATCACCCTGTAGTCGGGAAATGATAATGCCCACGCGTTGACTCTCGGGGCCAGAGGACACGGGGCACAGACGGAAGTAAAGTTTGCAATTCTCCTTAAAAGAGAGAGACTTCTTCCGGTCTCCAGAAAAGGGTTCTGGGAGCTTAATCTGGGGCTCAAAATGCGGACTGGAGGCCTGAGGAGTGAAATAACCTTGCCCTAACTCAAAAGAACTGAGTTTTTCCCCTAACTCCTGCACCATCTGCATCAGATTAGAGACATAGTCAGTCAGGGTCACCAGGGGATTCATTATACAGTGGTTATTGGGCCTGTTAATCTGTAACGGTCGCGTACACACACACAGGGGGGAGGGAAGTGACCACTGCGCTCCACCCTTACCCCTGGCCCTGCCTACTTGCCTCACGAGTCCTAATGACAGAGGACAACTGGACAGCAATCCCTAGCTTGGACTAATTGCAGGGATGACAGACAGACAAACAACAGAACGAGAACGGACCGAGTCAATACCAGGAAAAGCTACAAAGTACAAATGGAGCAAACAGAGAATTGTCAGGAGAAGCCGGGGTCATAAATACCAGGAGAGTCGTGTAGTACCAAAGGAGTCAGCAGAGGATCGTCAGGAGGAGGCCGGGGTCAGAATACCAGGAGAGCAGCAAAGTACACAAGGAGCAGGCAGAGGATCGTCAGGAATTCAGCAGGAGGTAAGTACGCCAGGAAAGACAAAACCACAGGTGGAACCTAAATTAACAGGCAACCTGTGGCCAGCAGGCTGCCTGTATTTATAGTGGGGAGTGAGGGTCATGTGACGTGGCCAGCGTCACATGACCGACAGACCAACCAGTCGAGCACCGAGTGATCAGCTCGGCGCTCAAGGCAGACTTAGGAGCAGGGAGCCACCCAGCTAGTAAAGCCGCCCTGGGAACGAGGTCAAACACAGATCCTCGATCCCGAAGCTAAACAGCAGGTCTGCGGCTAATGGGGGACCGAGTGCACCTTCGGAACCCCGTTACAATAGTCATGAAAATAAAGAAAACTCTTTGAATGAGAAGGTGTGTCCAAACTTTTGGTCTGTACTGTATATCCAAGCTTACACTTCCATCTATCCTAACACTGCACTTTTAGATTTGCTATGCTTTTTGAAGATAAAAAAGGATCTAAAAATATCCCTGTCACGACCATGGTTATGGTCGTGACTCCTGGACCCGCATGCAGTTGCCCGCGGTCTGGTATTGTTGTTCAACCACTGGTGAGTGCTGTTACTATGTTGCCTCACATGTGGTTGCCGCTGGCAACATGTATTGGCAGTATAGCAGCCTGAGCTGTTGCTAGGCAGCTTGCTGTCAAGTGCATGCGGTTGCACCTGGCAACCTCTCTTTGTAGGTGTGCCTTTTGTCTGTATGGTGTGCACTGTGACAGTTTCTTTTCACTGGTGGTTGTCCGCGGCAACGTGTTGTTATGTGTGCATGTGGTGGCAGTGTCTCTGCCTTCTGGCTGATTCCCAGGACATGGTTGCCACGCATGCCGTTGCCGGCGGTAACAGGTGGAGTCTGTTGTTTATATGTGTGCACTTTCCCTGTCTGGTGTGCACCTGGTTTATTGTGTGTGTATTCCCCTTAAAGTTGCTTTCTTCCCTTGCCTGGTGTAGGAAGGGTTAACTCCGTTCTTTGTGTGAACACTGGGTGTGTCTGTGTGTGGGTGTGGCTACTTGGGGCTATTTAGCTCCTGCTGGATGCCTGTATCTGAGGGGTACTTCAGCCATGGTTTGCTGGAGTCATCCTCCTGGTTATATTCCACCTCTCCAGTGAGGGCCACCCTTGTGATCATAAATGTATGTTATGTATGATGTATTGAAGATGTTTCTTTGGTCTCTTTGTTTATTGCAGCTTATGGTCCTGGGTTCCTGTGTGATGTGTGGTGTGTGCTGTGTCCGTTTGTGTTGTTGTGGACAGCAGCACTTGTACATGGGTTCCAGGCTTTGTGTCTGTGGCAGGTAGGTGTTGTTCTTGTTTCATTTACCTGCCATTGTCATAAGCTGTTTATGTTCCCCTTTCTTTGCTGCTGGCCAGTGAGACTCCTGTTCGTCCACATCTAGGAGCAACAGGTCATCTTACCCTGCAACTAGTTCAGGGCACCCTGAGGGCTAGTAGGGACTCCAAGGTTCCGGAGTATGAGCCCTCCTACCATCAGGGTCGGCTCATACAGCTAGGAGTCAGGGTCAGAGTTAGGGACGTAATAGGAGGTGACCTGCTCCCTGATTCCTGTCCTGGCCTAGTAGTGACCATCATCTTCTATCATCGCATGGCTGAGGGTTTTCCCCATCCTCAGCCGTGACAATCCCTTTTTGGAGGCAGATGCCTGCCACTGTATCTATACATAAGGTAGTATCAGACTAAACAATGGCTTGTTTAAAACAAGTGGTCCGAAAATTATCACTTTATGGGGGGGGGGAAGATGCCAGCCAGTGGTTGTACACACACACAGTGATATTGGAGGAAGCAATAGCTTCTTTTAAACAAGTAGTCAAAAAAATTTACCCTTTTTGGGCAGTAGCAACAGTTTTTATTTTAATTAATCTGTGCCCATCCTGGAAAGTGAAGAATCAGCAAAAAATGATCCCTTGTTTGGGACCAGTTTTCAGTTTTATTTATTTATTGATTTTTCATATTGTGTAGGGAAGGGTTCAGTACTGGACAAGGCAAGAGATGTGCAAATGTGTAAGAGATGTGTGGCCTTGTTAGGCTAGTAGTAGCAGTAGCAACAGTGACATGATAAAGTCTTCGGTGATGCACAAAAACAATACATCAGGCTGGAGACATGCTAAAATGGTCATATAACTATATGATATAAAATCTCTCTCTTCAAGCAGGATGTTCTTAGATGAATTGTCTACTGAGCTTAGAGTGTCACAGAGTGTCATCAGCAGGTTGCAGCAGAGATGCAGAGAGACTGGAAGAGTCACAGAAAGGAATAGAAGTGGACGTCCTTTGGCCACATCCCACACTGATGACAGCTTTATTGTGAACAATGCCCTGCGGAACCAGATAAGGAATGCCACACAACTCCAGGCACATTTAAGGGAGGTGAGAGGCACCCAATTGTCATGTCAGACCATTTAAAACTGTTTACATCAGTGTGGTCTGGATGGTGCAAGGGTATCAGACCACAGGCATCATCATGGACCAGGGAGCATCTACGCTGGATGAGGGACCTGTGGCCCTCAATGTTGTTCACTGATGAAAATCAATTTACGCTGAGCAGAAATGGTGGCTGCCATCAATGTTAGAGACGTCAAGAAGAGCGCTATACATCAGCCACTGTTGTCACTAGATGAGCCTTTGGTGGTGGTGGTGTTACAGTGTGGGCAGGTGTGTCTAGTCAATACAGAACTGCCCTATACTTTGTGAATGGTACTGTGACAAGCTCATACTACTTGAATAACATCATTAATCCAGTCATTGTGCGCCTGTATGAACAACACGGGCCTAATATCACATGTGATATGGCAGGTAACAGACGTGTGGTGCAGATGGGAGTGAAGGAAAGTACCCTTTCACTAGGGAGAGGGAGGAGTGGTGACCCCTAACTCACCTAGCACTGGCACCTGGCTGCCCTGACGTCCCTAGACGGGCTGCTAACCCACATGCCTCATCCCTGGCTTACCCTGAAATAAGCCCTAGGTAGTGAATAGGGCGGTGGGAGCACTAGTCCTCACCACTGACACCTAGGGTAACAACAGGGAAAGGACAAACAACACAAACGCCACAAACAATCCCCAAAGGGAGACAACAAACACGAGACAACAACAGGAGTGAACCGCAGATCCAACAGCTCCAGTTCCAACACCTCCACAGTAACCCCAACTCCAACAGAGGTCAGAATATAAGATCTGGAAAGAAGGTCTATATCTGGCAACAAGGGAAGCAGAAAGGGAGAATTTATAGTAGCTGGGAGTGGCTGACAGAGAACAGCTGAAAGGAAAAGCTACAAATTCCTAACTGGGACAAAAAGGATCGGAGACCTAAGCAGGAAAACCTGGACCGGAATCCATTCCCACCACTAGGTCATAGAGCGATCTCTTTAAACTGAGTGAGTAGCCACCCACTTTGACCTTGTGACACAAGGCACAACAGGGTCACCGATAGGTTGTGACACACTTGTGGCACCTAATTTCATCTTCATGGACAACAATGTGCCAGTTCATTAAGGTCACATGATTAGGGAACGGCTGTTGGAGACTGGGGTACCTCAAATGGAGTGGCCTTCACTTTCTCCAGACCTGAATCACACTGAAAACCTATTGAATCACTTGAGTCACCGTGTAGAGGCTCGTAACTATGTACCCTAGAATCTCAATTACCTGAGAGCCACCCTTCAAGAAGAGTGGGATGCCATGCCTCAGCAGAAAATGACTTATGAACAGCATAAGACTTCGTTGTCAAGCTGTAATTGATGCTTAACCTCTTCAGGACATAGGGCGTACAGGTACGCCCTTATGACCTGGTACTTAAGGACACAGGGCGTACCTGTATGCCCTGTGTATTTCTAAACACCGCCGTGCAGCGGGCTGTGATCGGAAGCCGGTGCCTGCACAAATCATTGAGCAGGCACCTCGGCTAAATGCGCGGGGGGGTCTCGTGACCCCCACATGTCGGCGATCGCAACAAACCGCAGGTCAATTCAGACCTGCGGTTTGCTGCGCTTTCTGCAGTTTCTGATCCCCGCTGTCCCTGACCGCGGGGATCAGAAACTTTAGTATTCCTAAAAAATATATGTTTCACCCCCCCTGCACCCCTGAATGATATTATGGCGGCGGGTGGTGCAGGGGGAGTGCTGCGGGCGGTGCGGGAGGCGGACGGTGCGGCAGGCGGGATCGCGATCCCCCGCCCGCCTCCTCTTGAATAATCGTTGGTGGCCAGTGGGTATACCAGGGTGTCAGCACATTGCTGACACCCTGGTATAAACGGCTGACATCTGTGATGCGATGTCAGCTGTTTAACTCTTCCCATACAGCGGTCCGTACGGACCGCTGTATGGAAAAGTTTAACAGCTCAGGGAGCTCCCTCCCTCTCCCATCGGGGGGCTGCTGTGCCTTTGCAGCCCGCCGATGGAGAGGGAGAGAGCCCCCAGACAGCGCTCAGACAGCCCCCCTCCTTACCCTTCCCCGTCTGCGCAGTTCTGGCCACTACTGAGCAGACGGGGAAGGTTCCCATGGCAACAGGACGCCTTCTCAGGCATCCTTCTGTCCATGGTGCTGAACAGATCTGTGCTAAAGGCATAGATCTGTTCAGACAAAGTGTAAGTAAAATACAGTACAAAACACTATATAGTGTACTTTACTGTATTATACAGACATCAGACCCACTGGATCTTCAAGAACCAAGTGGGTTTGGGTAAAAAAAAAGTGAAAAAAAGTGAAAAAAAAGTAAAAATCAAAAAACATATTTATCACTGATTAAAAATGAAAAAAATAAAATGCCCTACACATGTTTGGTATCGCCACGTCCATAACAACCTGATCTATAAAACGGTCATGTTACTTTACCCGAACGGTGAACGCCATAAAAATAAAAAATAAAAAACTATGATGAAATTGAAATTTTGCCCACCTTACTTCCCAAAAAAGGTAATAAAAGTGATCAAAAAAGTCGCATGTACGCCAAAATTGTAACAATCAAACCGTCATCTCATCCCCCTGATTTTTCATACCCTACCCAAGATAATCGCCCAAAAACTGAAAAAACTATGGCTCTTAGACTATGGAAACACTAAAACATGATTTTTTTTTTGTTTCAAAAATGAAATCATTGTGTAAAACAAACAAAAACAAAAAAAAAGTATACATATTAGGTATCACCGCGTCTGTATCGACCGGCTCTATAAAAATATCACATGACCGAACCCCTCAGATGACCACCGTAAAAAAATAAAAATAAAAACGGTGTAAAAAAAGCCATTTTTTGTCATCTTACGTCAAAAAAAGTGTAATAGCAAGCAATCGAAAAGTCATATGCACCCCAACTTAGTGTCAATCAAACCGGCATCTCATCCCGCAAAAAATTAGACCCTACTTAGGATAATCGCCCAAAAACTGAAAAAACTATGGTTCTTAGACTATGGAGACACTAAAACTTTTTTTTGTTTTAAAAATGAAATCATTGTGTAAAACTTACATAAATAAAAAAATTGTATAAATATTAGGTATCGTCGCGTCCGTGACAACCTGCTCTATAAAATGACCACATGATCTAACCTGTCATATGAATCTTGTAAATAACAAAAAAAAAACGGTGCCAAAAAAGCTATTTCTTGTTACCTTGCCGCACAAAAAGTGTAATATAGAGCAACCAAAAATCATATGTACCAACAAAACTGCCACCCTATCCAGTAGTTTCTAAAATGGGGTCACTTTTTTGGAGTTTCTACTCTAGGGGTGCATCAGGGGGGCTTCAAATGGGACATGGTGTCAAAAAAACCAGTCCAGCAAAATCTGCCTTCCAAAAACATGTATGGCATTCCTTTCCTTCTGCGCTCTGCCGTGTGCCCGTACAGCAGTTTACGACCACATATGGGGTGTTTCTGTAAACTACAGAATCAGGGTCATAAATAATGAGTTTTGTTTGGCTGCTAACCCTTGCTTTGTAACTGGAAAAAAAATATTAAAATGGAAAATCTGCCAAAAAAGTGAAATTTTGAAATTGTATCTCTATTTTCCATTAAATCTTGTGCAACACCTAAAGGGTTAACAAAGTTTGTAAAATCAGTTTTGAATACCTTGAGGGGTGTAGTTTCTTAGATGGGGTCACTTTTATGCAGTTTCTACTCTAGGGGTGCATCAGGGGGGATTCAAATGGGACATGGTGTCAAAAAACCAGTCCAGCAAAACCTGCCTTCCAAAAACCAAACGGCGCACCTTTCACTCTACGCCCCGCTGTGTGGCCGTACAGTAGTTTACGGCCACATATGGGGTGTTTCTGTAAACGGCAGAGTCAGGGCAATAAAGATACAGTCTTGTTTGGCTGTTAACCCTTGCTTTGTTAGTGGAAAAAATGGGTTAAAATGGAAAATTAGGCAAAAAAATGAAATTCTCAAATTTCATCCCCATTTGCCAATAACTCTTGTGCAACACCTAAAGGGTTAACGAAGATTGTAAAATAAGTTTTGAATACCTTGAGGGGTGTAGTTTATAGAATGGGGTCTTTTTTGGGTGGTTTCTATTATGTAAGCCTCGCAAAGTGACTTCAGAGCTGTAGTGGTCCCTAGAAATTGGGTTTTTGTAAATTTCTGAAAAATTTCAAGATTTGCTTCGAAACTTCTAAGCCTTGTAACATCCCCAAAAAATAAAATATCATTTCCAAAATAATTCAAACATGAAGTAGACATATGGAGAATGTAAAGTCATCACAATTTTTGTAGGTATTACTATGTATTACAGAAGTAGAGAAACTGAAAATTTGAAATTTGCAAATTTTTCTAAATTTTTGGTAAATTAGGTATTTTTTTATGCAAAAAAAATATTATTTTTTACTTCATTTTACCAGTGTCATGAATACAATATGTGACGAAAAAACAATCTCAGAATGGCCTGGATAAGTCAAAGCGTTTTAAAGTTATCACCACTTAAATTGACACTGGTCAGATTTGCAAAAAATGGCCTGGTCCTTAAGGTGAAATAAGGCTGTGTCCCTAAGGGGTTAAAGGGACTCTGTCGCCTCCATATGGCCATATACAGTGCTTACATTGCCCTATAGCACACCTATACATGAATGTTATGGTACCTTTGTCTTTGTCTTTAGACTTGCAGAAGCTGGAAAAACGAACTTTGATTGATATGCAACTGAGCACTCGCAAGTGCCCAGGGGTGGCGTTCACTGTGTTGCTGCCCAGGCTGCCCTGCCTTTTTTTATTGTTCCCCCACCCCAGCCTCTGCATATGCCTGCCCTCCTATTCCCTTGCGTCATCCTAAGGTCTGACCGAGATCCCACGACTGTGCACTGCCTTGCCGGGCCGGAGCATGCGCACTGCGATGCCCATTGTTGGCACGGCATCGCTTTAACTACTGCGCATGCTCCGGCGATCAGCTGGTTTTGAGCCATTCGCAGGAGCATGCGCAGTAGTTAAAGCGATGCCGTGCCAACAATGGGCATCGCAGTGCGCATGCTCCGGCCCGTCGAGGCAGTGCACAGTCGCGGGATCTCGGGCGGACCTTAGGATGACGCAAGGGAATAGGAGGGCGGGCATATGCAGAGGCTGGGGCAGGGGAACAATGAAAAAAGGCAGGGCAGCCTGGGCACCAACACAGTGAACGCCACCCCTGGGCACTTGCGAGTGCTCATTTGCATATCAATCAAAGTTCGTTTTTCCAGCTTCTGCAAGTCTAAAGACAAAGACAAAGGTACCATAACACTCATGTATAGGTGTGCTATAGGGCAATGTAAGCACTGTATATGGCCATATGGAGGTGACAGACTCCCTTTAAAGCCACATGACAATTTATTGAGACTTTGACATTTTTTGTGGGGGTATATCCACCACTGTGCACTGATGAGCAACAGGGTAACAATGTTTTGAACTTTTGACTTTTAAGCTCCATATATCACCATACACTACAGCTTCAAACTTGAGACTATCATCATTTTATAGATAATCATCCTGGCTATCTCATATATATATTGGACTTGCAACTATTTAGCATATGATTAGTTATGCATATTCTTGTCTTGTAACTGCTTTGTTAGTGTTTTGCTCTTAAAATTATAAATTTAAATTTTTATAATTTTGTTGGTATTTTGTAAATCCACCTTTGGCTTTCAACACTGCCTGAATCCTTCTGGGCATGCTCTTGATTAGATTCAAACATGTATTGACCAAAATCTGTTCCAAGGTCTCTTCTACACGTTCCCAATGTTGGTGCATGCTGGTCGACTTACTTGGATACGAATACAGCTTTTTTTTCTACTGTACCCACAAGTGTTCAATTGGGTTGAGATCTGGCAACTGTGGAGGCCAATCCAGCGCCTCTACTTCATTATAATTGAACCATTTCCTCGCCAATATCAACATATGCTTAAGGTCGTTGTCCTGCTGGAACACTATGTCATCCTTTCTATACCCATATTACGAAGTAACTAAATAAGGGCTCATGCACACAAACATACTTTCTTTCTATGTCAGTTCCATTTTTTTTCGGACCGGATGCTGAACCATTCATTGCAATGGGTCTGCAAAAAAAAAGGAAGTTACTCCATGTGCATTCAGTTTCCGTATGTTCGCATGTCTGTTTCACAAAAGAATAGAACATGTTCTATTATTGTACACATTACAGGCAAGAATAGTACAGTTCTATTAGGGGCCAGCTGTTGCGTTCCGCAAAATACAGAATGCACACGGACATCATCCGTATTTTTTGCAGATTAATTTTTTGCAGACCGCAAAATACATACAGTCGTGTTGATGAGCCCTAACTCGTCTTTTAGGATACTCACATATAGCTCAGCATTAAGACAACCATTGATCCTGGTGAAGTATCCAATGATCCTGGTGAAGTATCCAACTCATATACATGAATTTAACTGAAATACAAAAAAATTACATCTTTATGCAACTTAAACTAATTTGCATAATAATTTGGAATGCAGTGTATGTCTGTTCGGTGTTCCTTGTCATGTCTGACCTTGCCCGATTTCCTGCTGTGGTCTGTCTGTGTTACCCTTCGTGTTTGTTCTTAGTTTAGTTTGGTTACTTTTTTGTTATCCAGTCTGGTGTTTCTGCTTTTGTTCAAGTCTGCCTTTTCTAGTGTGCCTATGTTTTAGTGTTGGTTCCTGTTCAGGCTATGCCTGTGATGCTGTACATTTCCTGATCCTGCCTGTGTTCCTGAGTCGGAGGGTTAGCTGCCAAGTACACCATGCCAGGAGGTAGCAGTCTGGTCTCGCAGCAAAGTCCACATCCCTATATAGGGATTAAAGGGTGAATATCTGGGAGGTACCAGAATAATGTCCATAGGGTTTGGCCCAATGTCAAACTGGTTACTTGTCACAGTGGGTCCACATTACCACTGATCGACCTTGATCTGTAATCAGTGTATTCATAACATTTATAAAGTCTAACTAGCTATTGTCTTCTCTTCTATGTGAGATAACATCTCTAAACTACCTATATTCTGTGTATTAAGACATCTTTTATATGTCTAACAGATGTAATATCCCTCCAATGTTCAACTCCAAAAGAAAATGAAATGGGAGATACTGACTGGTATCTTATGTTTTTATGTAGTGCTATTGACATGCCCACTGACATCATAACTACAGTCCTTCATGATTGTTTAAGATTCACTGCAAGGTATTATGGGCAAGCCCACCGGAATAGGGTCATGTGATCTCCTTACTTCATCTTCTCGTCTTCCCTTTATTCAGATGCATACATTTGATAGATTCATGCAGGATGGATCCCAAAAAAACTCTTATTTGTTAGAAAGTGACGTTTTTTGGAAATGTGTAACACATTTGATTTATTTAGAATAAATTCACTCATCTCTAAATGCAACAGATAATACCTAGAAAAAATATATATGTATAAATATATATTTGTGCACATTTTTTATCACAATTGTGTTGGGCCCATCTACCAGCCACAAAGTGGCTTCCAACAGATGGACGATTTAAATGGGAAAAATACGTGGTCTCAAAAGGCAAGAAATGCTCAACCCCAAAAGCAGTTAAGCATTTATGCTTGGGGGAGCAGATACTGAACTTGTGGTGCGTTGCTAAGGGCGATACCCAGCAAAAAATGCATACAGTTTGGGGGACCCGCAGCAGACCACAAGTGCCATAGAAACATCCTACACCAGATGGTAAAATGTGTGGATGTGGAATGATAAATAAAATAAATAGTTGCAAGAATAGGTGCACTACTGTGGTGGATGCAAACAGTAACATCTGACTAAACCCTCACACGGATGTAAAAAATTTGACTTTAGCCAGTATATCCTTATATTAAGGACATAACTGAGCCCGCACACCATGCCAAGGTTTCTCAAGTGGCACGGGACCTAACGCTAAACCTACCTGTACTGTATGGGTAGTACCAAGAGCCAGTAGGCAAATTACAGCAGCGTAAGGTCCGACTCACAGCAAACAGATCCCAGTTTCCTCCAGTGTGACTAACCACACATACAATGGGAGGAGGGAGGAAGCTTTGAGTCCCACCCATGGCTGGCTGATATGTTGCAGGCCTCACAGATGCACCTAAATGCTGCCTATGGATCTTAATCAAGGCGCATTTAGATTGGAGTTTATACACCTCCACATATAAATATACAATTTAAATGACAAAAATATGTGGTATCAAAAGGCAGGAAATGCTCAACCCCAAATGCAGTTGTGCATTTATGCTCGGGGGTGCAGATACTGTGCTTGTCGTCTGCTGCTAAGGGCGATCCCCAGCAAAAAAATGCATACAGTGGGGGATGCACGCAGCAGACCACAAGTGCCACAGAGACATCCTACACCAGATGGTAAAATGTGTGTTTCCTCTGGCTGAAGGGGAGTGGAAAGGGTGACGGTACCATTAGGCTGGAACTGTATAGTGGTGTGCATCTTCTGTAGCAGATCTGCACCCAAGAGGTTAAGTGGACAGGTGGAGGAGACTACAAATTGTGAAAGCACTTCTTTGGACGACTGTGGTCCAAAAGAGACACTCAGTGGTTTTGTTAAGGGAGAGTCTCGAGCGTGGCCAATGCTGTGACGAAAGCACCTTTGTCACTGGGAGTTGGAGAGACCTGCTTGCCAGCATCTTGCCCTGTGACCATGGCCCCTGGGACACTATTTGGGCACATTGGATTTCAAAGGCACTGTTTCTGCCCCTTGGACTTTTTACTAAAACTATTTGGGCATGGGACCATGTGCACGGTGGGGCAAAAATAAGACTTCCAGGAAATCCCTGAACCCCTGAACCAATCTGGGTGATTTTTGGATAGGTTGTTCACCCAGATCGAGGCTATCAGGGGATGTGACCTTTATGGGAATATGTGGTGTTTTGGGGTGTTTTCTGTGGTTGGGAAAAATGTGTGTTTTCTGCCTGTGAGTGATTAAGTCCATTGTGTTTGTGTGTTTGTTAAATATATCACAGGCAGAGTCCATTCTGTTGTTGATTGTATCACAGGCAGAGCCCATGGTATTTTGTTAATTGCCTCGCAGACAATGCCTATTGTTTTATTGATTGCGTCACAGGCAATGCTATTTTGTTCGTTGAAAGTATAGTTTTTGCGTTTAAACTGTAAAACTGTAAATGATTGGCTGCTATGTTTATGTCCTCAGTTCCCAAACAAGGTCCACATGTGCATAAAAGGCAATGCTTGTGTGGTCATAAATGAGTTCCTGTTTTACCTTCAACATAGAGCCTCGTCTCATGTGTGTGGGGATTGCTAAATGCTGTATACTCCCCTGGCTATAACCCCTAGCTCTTGTTCCTGTTCCTTTTTCCTGCATTGCTCTCTGAAGGAAGAGAGGTTCACCCACTGGAGCCTGGAGCCTTGTTGTAGGTCCAGGGTGGGTAGGAGACGGTGAGACCCCAGCCAAGCTGTGGCAGTTTGTGAGGTCTGCAGTGCTTAGGGTGTCAAGTTGAGTGCTTGGAGTCCTCGGGAAGCAGTAGGAGCATCCATCAACAGAGGTACCCAGTGGGGGTGCCAGGCCTTCCGTTACACATGCCGATACACTGTACAGTAATGTTATCCAGGAAAGAGGGGTCGGGGATCTCATCAGGTTGGATTACACTTCTGGCTGCACCAGTATCCACGAGAAATGTGTGTATGTCACCCTCTGCCTGTAGCTGCACTGTAGGTGCAGGTCCACAGTGGGGAGGGAGGAGGGCCATGGTGGGATTGGCTTCTCCGACGTGAGGATCTGGCTTTCCCCTGTCCTACGGGGCGTGGTATCCTTCCCCTCTCAGTGGGGGTAGAGGAGGAACCCAGGGGGACGCATGGGGCGGCCCCCTTCTTCCCTGCTGCGGGGGGGCGATGTGGGCACTCTCTTTTGAAATGCCCGAATTGGCCACACGCATAGCAGGGACGAGCAGGTCTGAAATCTCCCCTAGGACGGGAGGAGTACTCCTCTGCTGCGAGCATTACGTTAGCTCTGGGAATCACCTCTATGCCTTTAGCCACCAAAGTTAACATTTCAATAAGGACAGAACGATACTCCGGGTGGTCCGTTTTCAATGCATTCTGTACATGGGGTTTTAGTCCATCGGCAAAGGCACTAGACAGCATTCTGGCTTATACTGGGTCTTGTTTGAAAAACCAAGATCCTTAAACATTTGCTCCCCTTTATCCTGCTTCATGTCCTGAATCTGAATTGCCTGATCAGCCAGTCTAGTTCTAGCCCAATTCTCCAACACTTCACAGAAGTGCACTTCAGATTGGTATGTTTTCTGGTATTCTTCATCCCCATGGTTCGGGGCTGGTAGTTCCTTAGCCATGGTTGGCAAAAAAGAATCCCCTGCCTTAATTTGAGTAAGTCGAGATATGTCCCTCCATATGGCAGAGTGTTTTTTCAGATTTGTTCCGATGCCCTATAGAAGGGCATGAGATGCTGTTCAGGGTCGGGGAGAGAGTTTACCAGATTGGTGTCCTGTGTGGGGTTAAAAGTCCCATATCTCCCCTTTTGATGCGTCTCAGGTTGAGATCTAGGAGTCTTGCCTGGCTAGGAGATCTATTTGTCCAGCTAACCTGGCCAGTATCTTGTCTCTCTCTCTCTCTCTCTCCCCTGCTGTAATTTCTTTCTGCACTCCATGCTGCTTCGGCTCTCCCCCTCTGCTCCTGGGAGCTGCATGAAGGGAGGGCTAAAGAGGGGACTGACTGCTTTGGAGTCGCAAGGATGTTTGGTCTCCTCACTCTGCTCTTTCCTCTGCCCTCGTGTTTCAACTCCCATAATTATGGGCACATTCAGAGGTGCAGTAGGTTGTGCAACCAGCCTTCCTGGCATGTAATAGGTGCGGTCCGGATTCAACCCAGGATACAGGGGAGTTATTGGTTTTAGAATTTTTTCTGCAGTCTTCACAGGGCTGTGTTGCCTCCTCGAATGTTATCAGAGAAGGATTGGGGCAACTCAGATTGGTCTGTCTGTCACCCTGCATTGGGGGCTGGACAGGGCAGAGGACAGTTTGTACTGTGGCGTGGGTGCCTACGGATCGGGGCTGCATCATCACAGAAGCCCTCCCACTTCTGGAAGGGTGGGGCCGGGGGGCACCATAAGCAAGACACATATCTCAGGAATCTGGATTCTTCTTCCCACAATGTGTACACGTCCATCCTGCTGGTCCACTCGCTGGCACCGCACTCTGTGGGGGGAGCCTCTCAGAGTGCGATTATCAGACACTGCTTCTCCAGCTCCATTATAGGGCAGCGGCAGTGGCATTGTACTTTCTGCCGCATAGACATACGCTTTCAGACCTTCATCTAACCGCCTCTGGCAGCATGGCAATCTGCCATCTGGTGCCTGGCTTGTGCCGCACCAAATAAACCTTCATCACTCAACTTTCCACGACACTGTGTCAACAATTTCTTTCACAGTTCAGAGTTCAGCTCTCCATTTTCATAACCACCAACTAACTTCATTAACTTTCTGCAATGTTTGACATGCTTGCTTCCTTCTTCTCAGGCTACCAGCTGTGGAGTGATATACTCGCCCTTGGGCAGGGATTGGGACTGTTCCATGAGCTTAACCACTTAATCACAAGCGAGACAAAAAACAACCGGCACCTCCTACTTCTCACTACCAAACAGAACTCACCCCTGTACAGTATATTTATTTATTCTTTCCTGGCTACCACGTCTGGTCTGCCAGCCCAGAACTAACCCTCTGCCACTGCAGACAGATATATTATAGTCCCCCTGGGGCTCCCCTGGTTACTCCCTCTGTCTCTGGGGCAGATATACTTTGTAGACCCTAATTTGAGCCCCCTCCCAGAGCTCCCCAGGGCTACTCCCTCTGTCTCTGCAGGCAGATAATATTGTAACCCCTAATTTGAGCTCTGCCCCCCTGCCAGGGGAATTCTCTTGCTTAGCTTAACTGTTAACCATGGAGGTGCCTGACATAAACACACAAACATAAATCCACAGCAGAGCAAACCTTCTCTTTCAATCTATGGTTCTAAGGACTTTTTATATCAGCTGAGGCTACTTATAGTCCTTGTTTGCTCCTATAATTGAGGAAGGCATGACATCATCATCTGATCTCCATGTGAATTTTTAAGTATGGCATCACAATCATGGTTTCCATAGAAGGAGATTTAGAAACTGCTAGTCACAGGTTAACATCAACAGCTGAACAGATCACTGCAGCAAGGTGGAATACAGCGAGAGGCAGGTAAGATAACCAGTTTCTTACCTTATTTTGCTGGGGCTGCAGTCCCCGACCTCAAGCGTCATCCACCATGCTCTGGGAACCCAATTATTTGGCTAGTGATGTTAGATTCTCCCAAGCCCCACGTTGGGCGCCAAACTGTTGAAGATGTCCCAATCAGGGCCAATTACGTTTGCTCTACTGCTCCAAATTAGTAGTAATCCAAGGCTTTTACATGCATGGAAGAAATAACACTGACAGTCAGTAAGCTCAAAGCAATTTTTGTAATTTATTCAAGGAAGTGAATCAGTTTATAAGGACATCAGAAGAGCATCCCCCCTAAAGCTTGTGGCATTGTTTCATTGGAGAGAATACAATAATAAGAAAAGAGATAATACTTGACATCTGCGCATTGTGCATTGTTTTACTAACTTTGGTGCTTTGGAGAAGATAAGGCGTTGACTGAGAGCTGGAGTATATGGGAGCCATCTTACAGGATGAAGAATAATGATCCACATATCCATCAAATGGGTGGGAGTGAATGATTTAAACAGGGGAAGCCAAAGAGGTTCTAATTTCCATATAATAAGTACAGCAGTAATGTAATTTGAATGTAATCATGTTTTCAGTGTTTGTATGTGACTTTGCATATGGCAGTGTGCTGCTACTTATAGTCCTTATTTGCTCCTATAATTGAGGAAGGCATGACATCATCATCTGATCTCCATGTGAATTTTTAAGTATGGCATCGCAATCATGGTTTCCATAGAAGGAGATTTAGAAACTTATAGAAGTAGATTTATATATAGCCAAAACAAACCTGAAAAGCGTAAATTTGGACAGGCTGCCAAATAATAAATTTGGTGCATGGCTAGACAATTTTATCTAACTTTATACCATCTATTGGTTTGCTTATTTTGAGATAAAATTTATTGCAGAATTGCTGTGTAATTTTGGCCAAAATAAATGTTGCCTATTAGGCCTCATCCTTTCCCTATAAATCTTTATCCTTTTTCTGCTAAACCAGTTTTGTTGGGCTTGGTGCAGATAATTTGTCTAAACATGGATGCCGCAAATTGCACCACATTTTGGCACAATTTACAGGAAAATGCGGGTGCACTCTCATTAGTAAATATAGACCAAGGTGTTTTGCTGCAGAGTTTGTTGTGTGATTTTTAGACTCACCTCAAAACATATATAAATGTGACCTTGTACTGCTGGAAATCACAATATGTTAGATGTAAAGGGCAGTAGAGATGTTATCCCCTGATGTTTATGTTAGAGCAAACACTTAGGCCCCTTTCACACGAGCGAGTATTTTGCACGGGTGCAATGCGTGATGCGAACGCATTGCGCCCCCGCACGTAATCCAAACCCATTTATTTCAATGGGGCTGTGTACATGTGCGTTGGTTTTCACGCATCACTCGTGAAAATTGCAGCATGTTCTATATTCTGCGATTTTCACGCAACGCTGGCCCCATAGAAGTGTATGGAGCTGCGTGAAAATCGCATTGTATTCGCAAGCAAATGCGGATGTGATGTGTTTTTCATGGATGGTTGCTAAGAGATGTTGTTTGTATATATTCCGTTTTTATCATGCGCATGCAAAACGCATCAAAACACAATGAATCACGCATTTTTCACTAAAAGCATTTGCAACGTATCCGGACCTAATCCGGATGGGGTCTTCTGCAAGGGGCATTACACTGATGCAACAAGGGATAGTGGAAGAACAGCTTCCACATCTTGCTCACCACCCTCTAGATGTTGAGGACCCTTGTACAGAGGCACTAAAATGGGCTAACCTGCACAATTGTAGACAGTAGAAAAATTGCAACAGGTTCTTTGGGAGAAATACAAGCCCAGTTAAAGTCCCCTGCTACAAACACAGTATAAACTGGTATTGAGGTGCTAAAATGCGCTACATTGTGCACTTATATACTGTAGAAAACTTGCAATAGGTTTTTTGGGTGAGAAGTACAGACCCGATTAAATGTCCCGTGCTACAAACACACTTATGAACTGTAGAAACTGTGCAACAGGTTTGTGGACAAAAAAGGCTAGTTCATGCACAGAAAAAAAGAGCATTGTCTCTTTAATTGATTTTTGAGCAGTCAGTGCAGCATATGAAGTTATGAACAACATTAGCAGCCAAACTCATTGTAAGACAAACAGTACACTAACTACCTCTATGTTCTACCTTATTATACTGTAAAACCTTACTTTCTATCTAGTTATTTAGCCTACCTAATTAAATATATCTTCTTCACAATTAGTACACTATCCCTGCAAGAACCTAAGGTGGCTTGTGTCTGTAATTGGTGTCTATCAGAGACATGGAAGTAGGCGTGCACCTTCAGTGAGGCCAGGTGAAGCGACTGCCTCAGGCGGCAAAACCTGGACACAAGTGGGGGCGGTGGCAGGGCCATGGGAAATGAGTGCTTCCATTGTATTACAGTATGCCTTCAATGGTAGGGCTGGAGAGGGCGCCATTTCAGTTTTCTCCTCAGGCAGCAGAAAGGCTGGGTGCACCCCTGCATGGAAGACACATACTATCATATCTGAGGTTGAGCTTACAAAAGAGTCTGTGCTTCACAGCTAGCACAGAGCCTAGTCAGTAGATCTAGTCAATATCTTCCCATCTCATTATACTGAATTTTAAGTAAAATGTCAGGCACCATTTTGCACAATTCATCTTACGCTAATTGCCAAAACGAATGCCAATCTTGGTTTATTTTTCTGCAGTGATATCCACATGACCACTTTAGCCAATCACTAGCCTCAGAACTAACGTTGGCATATACACCATATCACTGCTAAGGACAATGGTTGGCTGCAACTGTATATTGTGGCATATCACTGCTATGAGAAAAACAAAGATAGTCAGATTTTTAACTTCTGGGTGACCTCTTTAACTCCTTCCACCACAATACATGTACATTGCAGGGCAGGTCTTTAAAGATGGTGCCCGGGACTAATGCATTCGATCACGATAACATAGATCACATATATTTAACCCCTCAGATGCCATGGTTAAACGTGACCACGGCACCTGGGAGCACAAAACCCTGGTTGCACGTATCCAGGCATTCACCGGCTCCGGATAGTGTGTGCAGCAGCCTCTGTCCTCTTGAATGATCTGAGGCTGCCACACATAAGTTCCCATGGAGACCTTGCCTGTGGGCATTGCTATGTGGAAAAATACCCGTACTGTTAAAATATAAAAATATTTATCCCATGTGGCAAATAATGAAACAGAAGAAAAAGTAAAAATCGCCGATTTGCAGTTTTTTGGTTGCTTCGCCTGCCACAATTTTTTTTTAAAAAAGTGATCTAAAAGTTGTTCACACCCCAAATAATATCAATGAAAATCCAGATCGCCCTACATAAAATGAGCCCTCAAACAGCTCTGTACACATAACTACAAAAAGTTATTGGGATCGAAATATGGCGATGAAAAGAAAAAACACATTTTTTTCAAGGTTTTTATTTTTTTCAGTATTAAAACAGAAAAGCGATATAAATGTGATATCACTGTAATTGTACTGCAACACAGAATGAAAGTAACAGGTCAGTTTTACAGCATAGGGAACTCAGTAAAAACAAAACCCATATAACTGTGGCTGAATTGCATTTTATTTTCCAATTCTAAACTATTTGTATTTTTTTCAGCTCCCCACTACATTGTATGTAATATTATATGATTTCATTAGAAAGTACAACTTGTCCTGCAAAGAACAAGCCCTCATACGGCAGTTGTATGTGAACCGAAAATAAAAAAGTCTTGGCCACGCAAAGGCAGCGAGTGAGAAACAAAAAGGTCTCAGGGGGTGAAATGGTTAAGAAAAATTTGATAGTAAGGAAAAGCATATCAGAATATGTTTATGGACACTTAGGGCCAGATTTTACAACCAAGAGACAGACTGGCACTACTGGGGCTGCTCTGCATATGGTGCTATCAGTGCTTACATCTCTAATCCCACATACTCCTTAGGCTACTTTCACACTAGTGTTGTTTTAATCCGGCGTTCAATTCCGACACCGGAACTGCCCGCCGGATCCGGAAAAACGTGTGAAAACGGATTACATTTGAATCCTGATCAGGATTTTGATCACAATGAAAAAATGCATTGGAAAAAACGGATCCGCCATTTATGGACTTTAACTTTTTTTTCACATTTTTCGGGCTTAACATGCAAAAGCCGGATCCGTTTTGACTGAACACACAGTGCCAGATCCGGCGTTAATGCAAGTCAATGGGAAAAAGGCCTGATCAGGCGTTCAGTCAAAGTGTTCAGGCTTTTTGGCCGGAGGTAAAAATACTGCATGCTACGTTTTTCTGAAAAGCCTGATCAGTCAAAAAGACTGAACTGAAGACATCCTGATGCATCCTGAAGGACTGACTCTCCATTCAGAATGCATGGGGATAAAACTGATCAGTTCTTTTCCGGATTTGAGCCCCTAGGACGGAACTCAGCGCCGGAAAAGAAAAACGCTAGTGTGAAAGTAGCCTTAGTGGTGCTCTGTGTCATTAAATAGTCCATAAATAATGTGTAGTAGAGCATAATACAGCACACATTTATTGTAATGATAGTCTATGGTGCCGCACTGCGATATGCTGCAACTGCGACACAACAGTCACAAAAAAATCCATCCAAGTTGGGTTTTTGTGCAACTGTCACATCGCAGTCGTAGCATGTTGCAGAGCAACACCATAAACTATCATTACAATAAATGTCTCGAGATACATGTTGCAGTGTAGTTGTTACCTGTTTGTTGTGTAACTTATTGTCGCACGACACATCTTGCCGTGTAGCCCTAGCCTAAGTCTGGGTACTGCAGCTATAATGCATACACTAACATGTGACCAATTTGAAATCTATTTTAATAATAATATCTCTATATACTTAGATAAGAACCAATGATAAATGTTGAATAAAATTGATAAAATATTAATATTCTATGATTAATTCTTTGCTGATTCTTTTGTAGTATATTTAATGCCCCAAAGATACTTTAATCTTACTCTTTTACTTAATAAACACCCTTTTTGGTTCTCAGTGTAAAAGTCAATGTAGCCTAGCAAAACCACTGTATATTTCTACCCTGTTAGAATGTGTGTGTGGCCATAAGGGGTCTAAAATTCAAATAGAATAGCACTTTTTAAGGGCAGTCAGTTAGATCTAGTTATGAAGGATGGATAAAGCACCCCTGGTGACCATTACCTTTACATCCTCATATGAAAAAAGGGACACAATTTTAAATTATTATTATTTTTTTTTATGTGAAATACGGGCTTTTTCCATTATCCTAGGTATAAAAAGTACTGACATAAAAATTACATAAAATTAAAGCCCCATGTATCAACTAAAATAAGATACAAAAATTATTCACATAACCGAATGTGATGAAAATGTATGGCTTTCAAAGGCATGGAGTATATATAGTAAACCATGGAAAATGCATTCACCTGAACTGATTAAACAACAATATTTGTTATTGGATCATAAAATTATTAGATCATAAGTCTTGCATATTTTTACACCTTTTTACACCCTTTAAGATGGGCGAGATTTCCACGCGGGTGCAATGCGTGAGGTGAACGCATTGCACCCGCACTTAATCCGGACCTATTAATTTCTATGGGGCTGTGCACATGAGCGGTGATTTTCATCACTTGTGCGTTGTGTGAAAATCGCAGCATGTTCTATATTGTGCGTTTTAGGCCCCATAGAAGTGAATGGGGCTGCATGAAAATCGCAAGCATCCGCAAGCAAGTGCGGATGCGGTGCGATTTTCACGCATGGTTGCTAGATGATGATAGGGATAAGCAACCCCATTAAAGTCTAATCACTGTATTATTTTCTCTTATAACATGATTATAAGGGAAAATAATAGCATTCTTAATACAGAATGCTTACTAAAATGTGGCTTAAGGGGTCAAAAAAATATTAACTCACCTCATCCTCTTGTTCGCGCAGCCGGCATGTCTTCTTTCTTCTTCTTTCAGAACCTGCAAAAGGACCATTGATGATGTAATCGCGCTCACCACGTGGTGAGCGCTGTGAAGTCAGCGCAGGTCCTCCTCAATGAAGATAGAACATCGGAACGCAATCACAGTCAAAACTGACTGCAATTGCGTGCCTACTTGCGTGGTTTTCCTGCAATGCACACGAGACGCATCCGGAGCAAATTCGGGACGCCCCATGTGAAAGAGGCCTAACAGTTCCAAAATCTGTAATGACAGCATGAAGTAAGACCACGTTCACACTTCAATTATTTGTTCAGTTATTTCCATCAGTTTACTGTGAGCCAAAAGTGGGCCAAAAACACGGAACAGGTACAAATCTTTACATTACATCTAATCTCTGTGTAGGCTTCACTTCTGGTTTTGGCTCACAACAAAGGCTCATGGACACAAATGTGTTCTGGCCGGGCCCGTGCTGCGGACTGAAAATTGCGGTACGTCGTATGTGGATGCAGGACGCATTCATTTGAATAGGGTCTGCGATCCGCATCCGATGGACTGCACCGCAAAAAAGTATACTTCCGTGGGGTGCCGCGCCTATGTTCCATATCTTCCAGATTGCGGGCCGCAATGTGGCACCGGCCGACAATGCTTGTGTGCATGAGCCTTTACTGATAGATGTGTAACCCTTACAATCCTGAAATCTATGGTGTTACATTGACATAATGCTGCGAGTTTAACACATTTCATTAGCTCGTGTGTCTCTGGACTTAGGCTATGTCAAGAAGAAAACACCCCAAAAAGTTTTTCTAATTTAGACTATGGGGAGGGGCTGTCTTGTTTTAACCAGTTATCTTACTGAATAAATTTTATATTCTTATTTTTGACACATGTGATTAAGCCAATACCACAAATATCAGAAGTCCTGTAGCAATAGTGATACTGTATTATTATAAGTTTCACCAACTGGAAAAGCTTTAATGTGCTTACAGAGGCGGCTTAGGAAGGGTGCAATATCTCCTTAAAGAGACCAGTCCTGTAAAAAAACATACAGTTCAATGTTCAAATTTTACCCAACAAATGACATTTGTTTAAGTAAGCAATATCAGGTGAAAATTTATAATGTCCATAGTCAAGAGGAAGAATTATAGATAAGAACTTAAATAAAAACTACATTTGAAGTCTATGAAGATTATGTCTAGTATTGTGTGAATCAAAGCATCTGAAGTGGAATTTGATCTGAAGTTTAGGAAAAATTTGATTTGCCACAAAACCAAATTTTCTCGTTATCTTTTTTTTCTAAAATGTCTGCTGCTCATTAGAGATGAGCAAATTTTTCAAAAATTTGATTCAGACGGTTCACCGAGTTTACCTGAAGGATTCATTTTGATAAAACACATTAAAAACAGCTATTTCCTGGATGCTGAGAGCCTGTATACTGGTGTAGAACACTGTGCATTGCAGAAACATGCATAGGGTGTTTGCTGTGGTAATGAAACAATACTGTGAGTCAGTATGACACACAGTTGACAGGTGTCACCTTAGAATCACTGCACACTTCACTTTATTTAGTCAGTTACGGGGCCAAAACTGACTAAATAACTCAGGTGTGAACTTAACCTTACAGGTCAATGTTAGCAATAGGTATAACGAACTGTGCAGTGGCCCAAGATTCTACTATAGAGTGAAAGAGTGCACTCCTTTTACACCGTCAACTGATTCCACATAGATTTATACAGAACCTGTTCTGTTACCTGCTGATACAATTAGTGTCCCCATAACAGAGTGGAAAGGGTGCCAGCAGTAAATTTCTGTTGACATCACTGTTTATTTTGCCCTTCTTTTGATCTGTCATAAGAAAAACCGCCAAAAAATGGATCCTGTCTTTTGAGCATCCACCTTCATATGGTCAGCATTTGGTCAGTAATCCATCAGGATTGCTAAGGCCAAAAAATTAAACAGGATACAGGCCTTATGGATGCTCCAAAGACAGGATCCATTGTGTTTCTCTTTTTTCCGTCCTTCTGACAGATCAGAAGAAGGGTAAAATAAATGGTGATCTCAACAAGGCCAAAAAGGGACAATATTGTCCTCGTCATAGAGTGGGGATGGTGGCAACAGCATGAGAAGTCAACACAGTAGCCCAGTGACAGAGTGGTGAGGTGCTAACCGCATGAGGAGTCAACACAGTGGACCAGTAACAGAGTAGTGAGGGTGGTAACAGCATGAGGAGTCAACACAGTGCTTACAGTCAGGTCCATAAATATTGGGACATCGACACAATTATAAAATTTTTGGCTCTATACAGTACACCACCACAATGGATTTGAAATGAAACGAACAAGATGTGCTTTAACTGCAGACTGTCAGCTTTAATTTGAGGGTATTTACATCCAAATGAGGTGACTCAGTGGGAATTACAATTGTTTGCATATGTGCCTCCCACTTGTTAAGGGACCAAAAGTAATGGGACAATTGGCTTCTCAGCTGTTCCATGGCCAGGTGTGTGTTATTCCCTCATTATCCCATTTACAATGAGCAGATAAAAGGTCCAGAGTTCATTTCAAGTGTGCTATTTGAATTTGGAATCTGTTGCTGTCAGTGAAGCAAGCCATCATTAGGCTGAAAAAAACAAAACAAACCCATCAAAGAGATAGCAAAAACATTAGGCATGGCCAAAACAACTGTTTGGAACGTTCTTAAAAAGAAGGAATGCAACGGTGAGCTCAGCAACACCAAATGACCCGGAAGACCACGGAAAACAACTGTGGTGGAAGACCGAAGAATTCTTTCCTGGTGAAGAAAACACCCTTCACAGCAGTTGGCCAGATCAAGAACACTCTCCAGGAGGTAGGTGTATGTGTGTCAAAGTCAACAATCAAGAGAAGACTTCACCAAAGTGAATACAGAGGGTTCACCACAAGATGTAAAACATTGGTGAGCCTCAAAAACAGGAAGGCTAGATTAGAGTTTTCCAAACGACAGCTAAAAAGCCTTCACAGTTCGGGAACAATATCCTATGAACAGATGATACCAAGATCAACTTCTACCAGAGTGATGGGAAGAGAAGAGTATGGAGAAGGAAAGGAACTGCTCATGATCCTAAGCATACCACCTCATCAGTGAAGCATGGAGGTGGTAGTGTCATGGCGTGGGCATGTATGGCTGCCAATGGAACTGGTTCTCTTGTATTTATTGATGATGTGACTGCTGACAAAAGCAGCAGGATGAATTCTGAAGTGTTTCGGGCAATATTATCTGCTCATATTCAGCCAAATGCTTCAGAATTCATTGGACGGCGCTTCACAGTGCAGATGGACAATCACCCAAAGCATACTGCAAAAGCAACCAAAGAGTTTTTTAAGGGAAAAAAGTGGAATGTTATGCAATGGCCAAGTCAATCACCTGACCTGAATCCGATTGAGCATGCATTTCACTTGCTGAAGACAAAACTGAAGGGACAATTCCCCAAGAACAAGCAGGAACTGAAGACAGTTGCAGTAGAGGCCTGGCAGAGCATCACCAGGGATGAAACCCAGCGTCTGGTGATGACTATGCGTTCCAGACTTCAGGCTGTAATTGACTGCAAAGGATTTGCAACCAAGTATTAAAAAGTGAAAGTTTGATTTATGATTATTATTCTGTCCCATTACTTTTGGTCCCTTAGCAAGTGGGAGGCACATATGCAAACTGTTGTAATTCCTACACCGTTCACCTGATTTGGATGTAAATACCCTCAAATTAAAGCTGACAGTCTGCAGTTAAATCACATCGTGTTCGTTTCATTTCAAATCCATTGTGGTGGTGTATAGAGCCAAAAATGTTAGAATTGTGTTGATGTCCCAATATTTATGGACCTGACTGTATATATACACTAAATACACCCCAAAACTGTTTGTATCAGACTGAAATTTCACCCCAGAATCAAGGAGGAATAGATGTACTTATTTATCAACTAAATACACCCCACAACTGGTTGTATCAGACCGCAGTTTCACCCTACTAACAGAAACAAGGATTACTGGATTTACTGATGTATCAAAGAATGCAAACAACCTAAAATCTGTAGTATTAGAGCACTTTGTAACCCCAATTAGTGCAGCAAGGGGTAATTGAATAGCTACTATTACCCAGGCTTTACACTCTCCTATTGGTTACTGCTCTCTCCCTACAGTGTGGATAATGCCTTCTATCATTTCCCTACGCTATGAATAATCTTTCCATGAAATGCTTAATAGTTTTTTGGTGAATAAATGGTTTCCTAAACACTGTCCCTAGTGCCTGTCACATCTCTTCCTCTACTAAGTTCACTGTAAAATGGCAGAGACCGAGCAGGCTGATTCTTTTTATAGGGCTGCAACATCGCAGGTGCTGGCTAGCTGCTGATTGGCTGGCTGGCTTACTTCCGCATTCTAACATGTGCAGCAGCCAATTTAAAAAGACAAAATGCAATTCGTTACCAAGAAGCTCAAGGAAATTCGACTTTGGGGGCAATCAAATTTTTCCTGAAATTTGGATCAAATTCCACTTCGTCAACTTCGATTCGCTCATCTCTACTGCTCATGTTACAAAGTGGAAGTAAGGCTACTTTCACACTGGTGTTTTGTTTTCTGTTTGTGAGATCCATTTCAGGGCTGAAATGGATCCGTTCTGAACGGATTCATGCGGTTGCATTATCTGAACGGAAGCGTTTGTGCAGATCCATGATGGATGAAGTAGCCTAAGAAGCCCAAGAACGCAATATGACCTATGATGCCGTGCAGCTAGCCAATCAACAGACAACCATCCCCTGTGATGTCACAGCCCTATAAAAGCCTCTTCCTGGGGCTTAGCTAGGAACGTCTGATACAGGATGTGCCTTGCCTGTGGAAATGAGTGGGAGCATTAACAAGCTCCCACTCACAATTCTCTCACAACTAGATTAGCAGACACCTTCAGAGCTAAGTCTAGATAAGGTACATTATGCGGTCACCATATAACAATTTTACTGCAGGCCAGTGGAGTACAGGCCCCAAACATTAGGCATTCACCAGACAGAAAATATCAAGTGATTATGTGGCTGGAGGTACATTAGGCGGTCACCATATGACAATTTTACTGCAGGCCAGTTAGATTACAGGCCCCAAAAATGATGCATTCACCGTACATAAAAATTCAAGTGATTATGTGGCTGGAGCTATATTAGACGGTCATCGGATATCACTTTTACTGCAGGCCAGTGGACTACAGGCCCCAAACATTAGGCATTCACCTTACAGAAAAGAACAATTGATAATGTGGCTGGAGGTACATTAGGCGGTCACCATATGACAATTTTACTGCAGGCCAGTTAGATTACAGGCCCCAAAAATGATGCATTCACCGTACATAAAAATTCAAGTGATTATGTGGCTGGAGGCATATTAGACGGTCATTGGATATAATTTTTTTTGCAGGCCAGTGGACTAGAGGCCCCAAAAATTATTCATTCACCGGACAGAAAACATCAAGTGATTGTTTGGCTGAAGGAATATTAGACGATCATTGGATATCAATTTTACTGCAGGCCAGTACAAATACATAAGAACTAAAAATAAAAAATTAGATTAAAAACATTGCTAATGAAATCCCACCTCAAAAAAAAAAAAAAATGGTAATAGGTGAAATTCAATTAAACTTGGTTGTTACAGGTGATGAATTCCTCCGACATCAATGCCTCATTAATTTTTAGAAATGTGAGGTAGTCCACACTGTCGTAAGCTGTTGAGCTGAATGTCCTTTCGGACAGGACACTGGACGAGGAGCAATCCAAGAGTTCCATGGCAAATTGTGCCAGCTCTGACCACAGGTCAAGCCTGCACACCCAGTAGTCAAGGGGTTCCTCGCTTCTCAGAGCGTCCACATCGGTCGTTAACTCGATGTAGTCGGACACCTATCGGTCTAGGTGTTCCCTGAGGTTGGATCCGGAGGGTGGCTAACGATGGGTTGGTTGCAAGAATGATCTTATATCCAAAGTGACCAACACATCTTCAAACCGCCCTCTTCTTGCATGCGCTGTAGGATTGGTACCCGCAACAGTTTCTCTGTATGTGGAAAATTCTCTGCCAGCGGCCGCAAAAGCAGAGTGCAGCATCTCTCGAAGCAAGGCCTGTAAATGCTGCATTCTGACAGCACTCTGTGATGCTGGTAACATATCCGCCATTTAGTGTTTGTACTGGCGGTCTAAGTATCTTGCCACCCAGTACTGATCCTTGCCCTTTACGCTCTTTATATGGGGGTCCCTCTTTAAACACGGGAGCATGAAGGCCCCTATTTGCACTAAATTGGAACAGGTGGAGCGGACTGTCTCCTGCTCATCGCCCAGGAGAATGTCATCCTCGGTTTCCTTCCCCCAGTCACGGACAACACCAGGGATCCCAGAAAAGTTTAAAACCTGCTCTTCTTGCTGCTATGCCTCCTCCCCCAGGCACCATCCTCCTCTGACTCCACTTCAGACTCCTGCTGACTTGTCTCAGATGGAGTAGCCCCCCCCCCCCCTCTGTGGGAATTCATTTAGCATTGCGTCTTCCTCATCTTCCTGCTCCTCGATGGCTTGATTAATGAAACGATGCAATGCACGCTCCAGAAAGAAGGCGTAAGGTACTATGTCACTGATGGTGCCATGGCTGCGACTGACCAGTTTGGTGATCTCATCAAATGGCCGCAAAAGTCTGCATGCATCGCGCATGAGCAGCCACTGGCGCGGTGGGAAAAAAAAACAAGCTTCCCAGAACTTGTCCTGCCTCAGAGTTCGTACAGCTGGTTGTTAACGGCACGTTTCTGCTGGGGCAGTCTATTAAACATATACAAGGTGGAGTTCCAGCGAGTTGGGCTGTCACAAATCAGACATCTGATGGGCAAGTGGTGTCGCTGCTGATCTTCTAAAATGGCCAGAGATTTTCCTGGCCTGCCGCAAGATGTCCTGGACCCCGGGGTATTTAGCAACTAATTGCTGCACGACTAAGTTAAGGACGTGTGCCATGCCCGGCAAGTGCGTCATTTTGCCCTGTTTCAGTGTGCTCATCAGATTGGCACCGTTGCCGCACACCACTTTAACAACTGTCAAATTGAGCGGGGTTAGCCACTGATCGGCCTGTGACCGAAGAGCTGAAAAGAGTGCAGGACCGGTGTGGCTCTTGGCTTCCAGGCAAAAAAGCCCAAGCACAGCATGGCAACGTCTCATCTGGCACATCGAATAGGTTCTGGGGAGCTTGGGGGGTGTAGCGGAAGAGGCGGTAGCAGTGGAAAAGGAGTAGTCAGCCAAGGAGGAGACAGTATATGGAGTAGGAGGAGGAGAAGAAGATGCACGCCTGCATGCAATCCGTGGCGGTAACACGAAATCCACACGGGTGCCACGTTTTGCATACTTGACAGCCGTCAGAAGGTTCACCCAGTGGTCAGCAAAAATTATGTAACTTCCCTACCCGTGTTTGCTAGATCACGTGTCTGTGATCAGATGTATCTTGGCACCGACACTGTGTGCCAGAGATATATTCACTTGCCGCTGAACATGGCCATATAGCTCTGGGATGCTCTTCTGGGAGAAATATTTCCTTCCGGGAACCTTCCCATTGTGGTGTGCCAATGGTCACAAATTTTCTAAAGGCCTCCGAGTCCACCAGTTTATATGGCAGTAGTTGGCGGGATAGCAGTTCCGACAAGCCAGCGGTCAGCCGGCTTGGGCAAGAGGGTTATCCAGCGTCATCAACTTTTTACGTTCGAACATTTGGGCACGGAAGCCTGCCTATTGCCAGATGAGCGCGATGACGGCACGGGGGAAGGTGGAGTGGAGGACAAATGGGAGGAGAGAGGAGAAGGAGAAGGAGAAGAAGCAGGACGTGAAGCGCCGAGAGTGTGGCTTTGTGGGTTCTGACGGTGTTGCTCCCACTAGGCTTGGTGATGGGTGGCCAGGTGCCTTCTTAAAGCAGTCGTCTCTAGGTGAGTGTTAGGCTTACCGTGACTTATGCGTTGACAACACAGGCTGCAGATGGCAACACTATTGTCAGCAGCTAATACGTTAAAAAAAGCCCACACTGCGGAGCCATGTGCCAGCGTCCTGGGAGCGCCAGATGTGACCGTTCATGGTGGATGGCTTGCTCAAGATATATTGCAGTCTGCTTTTTGCCTCCTGTGACTCCGAGTTTTGCCTGCTTCTCCTTCTTCTCCTCCCTATCTGCTGCTCCGTCTCTCCCTCTGAACTCCCCTCCTCTTCCTCTCTTGTGGGCACCCACGTGACGTCCATCGACTCGTCATGATCGTCCCCTTCACCACCACTGACATTAGAGATCTCGGAGTAGGCAGCAACAGCGGGGACCACCCTCTTTAGGGTGATCTGGGTACTGTCGTCAGACCGCTGGGTGGCAGCTGTTGCTACCTCCTCTTCCTCATCCGATGCCAAAAATGGCTGCGCATCGGTAAGGTCTGGGAATTGATGGGAAAATAATTCCTCTGACTCGAGTGGCGGGGCTATGGTGGTGGTGTTGGTGGTGTCCTTGGGGGGTGCACACAGCAGAGAGTGAGGAGGGTGCTGATACAGAGGATGAGGAGGGTGCAGAAGTGAAAGACTGAGTGAGCCACTCAACCAACTCTGTTGCATCCTTTGATGGAATCGCACACACCTTCTCCAACTTCCCACTTAGGCTCCGGCCTGGTGCACCTGCCTGACTCCTATAACCCCTGCGGAATGACCTGCCGCTTCCTCTGCCTGTCATTTTCAAAATGACCCTGTGACAAAGTCCCTATGGAAGAGCAGTATTTGTGGAAGCAGGTATATAGAACCACTTAATGATTATTTGCCGGAAGCAGATATATCAAACCCTTAATCATTTTTTTTGGGGGGGGGCAACAGGAATTTTTCACTATTTGCAATTACTTGTTCCAATAGGGTTTGTCTCTCTGTATAGCTGCAGTATCGCAGCAGAACCGTACACAACTGCTGCCCAATACAAATGCACTATATAGAAATTATATTATACAGTAGGTATATCACACCCCTGCCACAATCATTTTTTTTTGGGGGGGGCAACTGGTATATCACATTAGTTGCAATTAGTTGTTCCAATAGCGTTTGTCCCTCTGTATAGCTGCGGTATCTCAACAGAACCGCACATAAGTACTGCAACAATACAAATGCACTATATAGAAATTATATTATAGGTATATCACACTCCTGTCTCAATCATTTTTAAAAAATATATTTTTTTGGGTTGGGGCAACTAGTATATCACACCAGTTGAAATTAGTTGTTCCAATAGCGTTTGTCCCTCTGTGTACCTGCGGTATCTCAGCAGAACCGCACACATCTGCTGCACAATACAAATGCACTACACTGCGTGCAGAATTATTAGGCAAATGAGTATTTTGACCACATCATCCTCTTTATGCATGTTGTCTTACTCCAAGCTGTATAGGCTCGAAAGCCTACTACCAATTAAGCATATTAGGTGATGTGCATCTCTGTAATGAGAAGGGGTGTGGTCTAATGACATCAACAGCCTATATTAGGTGTGCATAATTATTAGGCAACTTCCTTTCCTTTGGCAAAATGGGTCAAAAGAAGGACTTGACAGGCTCAGAAAAGTCAAAAATAGTGAGATATCTTGCAGAGGGATGCAGCACTCTTAAAATTGCAAAGCTTCTGAAGCGTGATCATCGAACAATCAAGCGTTTCATTCAAAATAGTCAACAGGGTCTCAAGAAGCGTGTGGAAAAAGGCGCAAAATAACTGCCCATGAACTGAGAAAAGTCAAGCGTGCAGCTGCCAAGATGCCACTTGCCACCAGTTTGGCCATATTTCAGAGCTGCAACATCACTGGAGTGCCCAAAAGCACAGGGTGTGCAATACTCAGAGACATGGCCAAGGTAAGAAAGGCTGAAAGACGACCACCACTGAACAAGACACACAAGCTGAAACGTCAAGACTGGGCCAAGAAATATCTCAAGACTGATTTTTCTAAGGTTTTATGGACTGATGAAATGAGAGTGAGTCTTGATGGGCCAGATGGATGGGCCCGTGGCTGGAATGGTAAAGGGCAGAGAGCTCCAGTCCGACTCAGACGCCAGCAAGGTGGAGGTGGAGTACTGGTTTGGGCTGGTATCATCAAAGATGAGCTTGTGGGGCCTTTTTGGGTTGAGGATGGAGTCAAGCTCAACTCCCAGTCCTACTGCCAGTTTCTGGAAGACACCTTCTTCAAGCAGTGGTACAGGAAGAAGTCTGCATCCTTCAAGAAAAACATGATTTTCATGCAGGACAATGCTCCATCACACGCGTCCAAGTACTCCACAGCGTGGCTGGCAAGAAAGGGTATAAAAGAAGAAAATCTAATGACATGGCCTCCTTGTTCACCTGATCTGAACCCCATTGAGAACCTGTGGTCCATCATCAAATGTGAGATTTACAAAGAGGGAAAACAGTACACCTCTCTGAACAGTGTCTGGGAGGCTGTGGTTACGATGAGCGAACCCGAACTGTATAGTTCGGGTTCGTAACTGAATTTTGGGGTGTCCGTGACACGGACCCGAACCCAAACATTTTCGTAAAAGTCCGGGTTCGGGTTCGGTGTTCGGCGCTTTCTTGGCGCTTTTTGAAAGGCTGCAAAGCAGCCAATCAACAAGTGTCATACTACTTGCCCCAAGAGGCCATCACAAGCCTTGCCTACTATTGGCATCTCTGTGATTGGCCAGTGCAGCATGTGACCCAGCCTCTATATAAGCTTGGGTCACGTAGCGCTTGCACGTCACTCTGCTGATTCAAGCATAGGGAGAGGTTGCAGCTGCGACGTTAGGGCGAGATTAGGCAGATTAACTCCTCCAAAAGACTTCATTCTGTGATCGATCTGCAGCTGTGGATCATTGAAGTGCTATTATTGACTTGCTCACTTTTTTGAGGTCTGCCCAAGCGTTTTTAGATCACTTTTTTCTGGGTGATCGGCGGCCATTTTGTGACTTGTGGTGCGCCAGCACGAGCTATCACCAAGTGTATTTAACCATCGATAGTGTGGTTATTTTGTGCTATATCCTACATCAGCTGCAGGCTGAGCCTGTGTCACCGAAGTGCATTTAACCATCAACAGTCTGGATATTTTTTGGCCATATACTATATCAGCTGCAGGCATGAGCCTGTTTCTCACCCAAGTGCATTTAACCATCAACAGTCCTGATTATTTTTTGGCCATATACTACATCAGCTGCAGGCTGAGCCTGTGTCACCCAAGTGCATTTAACCATCAACAGTGTGGTTATTTTTTGGCCATATATTACATCAGGGGCAAGTTGAGCCTGTCACCCAGCGCCTAAAAAATAGACCTGGACATTTCTATTCAACCAAATCTGCACAGTTTTAGCTGGTCAAGTTATTTGTAGTGACCGTAAAAAGCAGACTTTTTTGTTCTGGGTTGAAAAAAGGCATTCCCAAATTTGCCATTCTGAAAATAACTAGTTTGTGGTATTTGAGGCCTACTTGAAATCTATCCCAAAAAGAAAATCTTACATTGAAGTTATTGATAGTGTCATTCAGAAAACCTAAGACACACGCTAGCGTGCTGATAGAAGTGTCATTCTGTGATTAAACCTATACTGTCACACAGCGCAAAAAAAACACGTCTCACACCTCTATTCAACCAAATCTGCACAGTTTTAGCTGTCAAGTTATTTGTAGTGACCGTCAAAGCAGACTTTTTGTTCTGGGTTGAAAAAGCATTCCCAAATTTGCCATTCTGAAAATAACTAGTTTGTGGTATTTCAGGCCTACTTGAATCTATCCCAAAAAGAAAATCTTACATTGAAGTTATTGATAGTGTCATTCAGAAAAACCTAAGACACACGCTAGTGTGCTGATAGAAGTGTCATTCTGTGATTAAACCTATAACTGTCACACAGCGCAAAAAAAAACAGGTCTCACATCTCTATTCAACCAAATCTGCACAGTTTAGCTAATCAAGTTATTTGTAGTGACCGTCAAAGCAGACTTTTTGTTCTGGGTGAAAAAGCATTCCCAAATTTGCCATTCTCAAAATAACTAGTTTGTGGTATTTGAGGCCTACTTTGAAATCTATTCCCAAAAAGAAAAATCTTACATTGAAGTTATTGATAGTGTCATTCAGAAAAACCTAAGACACACGCTAGCATGCTGATAGAAGTGTCATTCTGTGATTAAATCTATAACTGTCACACAGTGCAAAAAAAACAGGTCTCACATCTCTATTCAACCAAATCTGCACAGTTTTAGCTAATCAAGTTATTTGTAGTGACCGTCAAAGCAGACTTTTTGTTCTGGTTGAAAAAGCTTCCCAAATTTGCCATTCTGAAAATACTAGTTTGTGGTATTTCAGCCTACTTGAAATCTATCCCAAAAAGAAAATCTTACATTTGAAGTTATTGATAGTGTCATTCAGAAAACCTAAGACACACGCTAGCGTGCTGATAGAAGTGTCATTCTGTGATTAAACCTATAACTGTCACACAGTGCAAAAAAAAAACAGGCTCACATCTCTATTCAACCAAATCTGCACAGTTTTAGCTGGTCAAGTTATTTGTAGTGACCGTCAATAGCAGACTTTTTGTTCTGGGGTTTGTAAAAGCATTCCCAAATTTGCATTCTGAAAATAACTAGTTTGTGGTATTTCAGGCCTACTTGAAATCTATCCAAAAAGAATATCTTACATTGAAGTTATTGATAGTGTCATTCAGAAAACCTAAGACACAGCTAGCGTGCTGATAGAAGTGTGATTCTGTGATTAAACCTATACCTGTCACACCAGCACAAAAAAAAAACAGGTCTCACATTCTCTATTCAACCAAATCTGCACTGTTTTAGCTGGTCAAGTTATTTGTAGTGACCGTAAAAGCAGACTTTTTGTTCTGGGTGAAAAAGCATTCCCAAATTTGCCATTCTCAAAATTGTGGTGAACGGGAACAATGAGGAAAACATCTAATAAGGGACGCGGACGTGGACATGGTCTGGTGGTGTTTAGTGGACCCTCTGGTGCTGGGAGAGGACGTGGCCGTTCTGCCACAGCCACACGTCCTAGTGAACCAACTACCTCAGGTCCCAGTAGCCAGCAGAATTTACAGCGATATTTGGTGGGGCCAATGCCGTTCTAAGGATGGTAAGGCCTGAGGCAGGTACAGGCATTAGTCAATTGGGTGGCCGACTGTGGATCCAGCACGTTCACATTATCTCCCACCCAGTCTTCTTCAGAAAGCGCACAGATGGCGCATGCAAAACCAAGCCCATCGGTCTGTCACATCACCCCCATGCATATCAGGGAAACTGTCTGAGCCTCAAGTTATGCCAGCAGTCTCTTATGCTGTTTGAAGACTCTGCTGCAGGGTTTCCAAGGGCAATCCACCTAGCCCTTCCCCAGGGGTGGAAGAGATAGATTGCACTAACGCACAACCACTTATTTTTCCTGATGATGAGGACATGGGAATACCACCTCAGCACGTCTCTGATGATGACGAAACACAGGTGCCAACTGCTGCGTCTTTCTGCAGTGTGCAGACTGAACAGGAGGTCAGGGATCAAGACTGGGTGGAAGACGATGCAGGGGACGATGAGGTCCTAGACCACACATGGAATGAAGGTCGTGCCACTGACTTTCACAGTTCGGAGGAAGAGGCAGTGGTGAGACCGAGCCAACTAGCGTAGCACAAAAGAGGGAGCAGTGGGCAAAATCAGAACACCCGCCGCAAGAGACTCGCCTGCTACTGACCGCCGCCATCTGGGACCGAGCACCCAAAGGCAGCTTCAAGGAGTTCCCTGGCATGGCACTTCTTCAAACAATGTGCTGACGACAAGACCCCAGTGGTTGGCACGCTGTGCCATCAGAGCCTGAAGCGAGGCATTAACGTTTCTGAACCTTAGCACACACCTGCATGACAAGGCCACCTGCATGCAAAGCATGAACTGCAGTGGAGTAAAACACCTTAAAAACAAGGAAGTCACTCAGGCTCCCCCTGCTACCTCTTCTGCTGCTGCCACCCTGGCCTCTTCTGCTGCTGCCGCCGCCTCGGCCTCTTCTGCTGCTGCTGCCGCCGCCTCGGCCTCTTCCTCCGCCCCTGGAGGAACGTTGGCACCTGCCGCCCAGCAAACATGGGATGTACCACCAACACCACCACATGCGTCACCAAGCATCTCAACCATGTCACACGGCAGCGTTCAGCTCTCCATCTCACAAACATTTGAGAGAAAGCGTAAATTCTCACCTAGCCACCCTCGATCCCTGGCCCTGAATGCCAGCATTTCTAAACTACTGGCCTATGAAATGCTGTCATTTAGGCTGGTGGACACACACAGCTTCAAACAGCTCATGTCACTTGCTGTCCCACAGTATGTTGTTCCCAGCCGCCACTACTTCTCCAAGAGAGCCGTGCCTTCCCTGCACAAACAAGTGTCCGATAAAATCAAGTGTGCACTGCGCAACGCCATCTGTGGCAAGGTCCACCTAACCACAGATACGTGGACCAGTAAGCACGGCCAGGGACGCTATATCTCCCTAACTGCACACTGGGTAAATGTAGTGGCGGCTGGGCCCCAGGCGGAGAGCTGTTTGGCGCACGTCCTTCCGCCGCCAAGGATCGCAGGGCAACATTCTTTGCCTCCTGTCTCCTCCTCCTCCTACTCAGCTTCCTCCTCCTCTTCTTCCACCTGCTCATCCAGTCAGCCACACACCTTCACCACCAACTTCAGCACAGCACGGGGTAAACGTCAGCAGGCCATTCTGAAACTCATATGTTTGGGGGACAGGCCCCACACCGCACAGGAGTTGTGGCGGGGTATAGAACAACAGACCGACGAGTGGTTGCTGCCGGTGAGCCTCAAGCCCGGCCTGGTGGTGTGCGATAATGGGCGAAATCTCGTTGCAGCTCTGGGACTAGCCGGTTTGACGCACATCCCTTGCCTGGCGCATGTGCTGAATTTGGTGGTGCAGAGTTCATTCGCAACTACCCCGACATGTCCAGAGCTGCTGCATAAAGTGCGGGCCGGTCTGTTCGGCGCTTCCGGGCGTTCACACCTGCCGCTGCTCGCCTTGTCCTGCGATACAGCGTAACTTCGGCCTTCCCGCTCACCGCCTCATATGCGACGTGCCCACCAGGTGGAACTCCACCTTGCATATGCTGGACAGACTGTGCGAGACAGCAGCAGGCCATAGTGGAGTTTCAGCTGCAGCACGCACGGGTCAGTCGCACTGTGGATCAGACCCACTTCATCCACCAATGACTGGGCCTCCATGCGAGACCCGTGTGGCCCTGTTGCGCTGTTTCGAGTACTCCACCAACATGGGCCAGTGGCGATGACGCCGTTATCAGCGTTACAATACCACTTCTATGTCTCCTTGAGAAAACACTTAGGGCGATGATGGAAGAGGAGGTGGCCCAGGAGAGGAAGAGGAGGAAAGAGGGGTCATTTTTAGCACTTTTAGGCCAGTCTCTTCGAAGTGACTCAGAGGGAGGTTTTTTGCAACACCAGAGGCCAGGTACAAATGTGGCCAGACAGGGCCCACTACTGGAGGACGAGGAGGACGAGATGAGGAGGAGGTGGAGGAGGATGAGGATGAAGCATGTTCACAGCGGGGTGGCACCCAAAGCAGCTCGGGCCCATCACTGGTGCGTGGCTGGGGGAAACACAGGACGATGACGATACGCCTCCCACAGAGGACAGCTTGTCCTTACCTCTGGGCAGCCTGGCACACATGAGCGACTACATGCTGCAGTGGCCTGCGCAACGACAGCAGAGTTGCCCACATTTTAACGTGTGCGGACTACTGGGTTGCCACCCTGCTGGATCCCCGGTACAAAGACAATGTGCCCACCTTACTTCCTACACTGGAGCGTGATAGGAAGATGCGCGAGTACAAGCGCACGTTGGTTAGACGCGCTACTGAGAGCATTCCCAAATGTCACAGGGGAACCAGTGGAAGCCCAAGGCGAAGGCAGAGGAGGAGCAAGAGGTCGCCAACGCCAGCTGTGTCACGCCCAGCTCCTCTGAGGGCAGGGTTAGCATGGCAGAGATGTGGAAAAGTTTTTGTCACACGCCACAGCTAAGTGCACCACCACCTGATACGGAACGTGTTAGCAGGAGGCCAACATTTCACTAACATGGTGGAACAGTACCTGTGCACACCCCTCCACGTACTGACTGATGGTTCGGCCCCATTCAACTTTGGGTCTCCAAATTGTCCACGTGGCCAGAGCTAGCCTTTTATGCCTTGGAGGTGCTGGCCTGCCCGGCGGCCAGCGTTTTGTCTGAACGTGTATTCAGCACGGCAGGGGGCGTCATTACAGACAAACGCAGCCGCCTGTCTACAGCCAATGTGGACAAGCTGACGTTCATAAAATGAACCAGGAATGGATCCCAGTGACCTGTCCATCCTTGTGCAGATTAGATATTAACTACCTCCCCTTAACAATATATTATTCTACTCCAGGGCACTTCCTTATTCAATACTATTTTTAATTTCATTTTACCATTATATTGCGGTGCAAACCAAAGTTGAATGAACCTCTCCTCTGTCTGGGTGCCGGGGCCTAAATGTGTGACAGTGGCCTGTTCCAGTGGTGGGTGACGTGAAGCCTGATTCTCTGCTATGACATGAATGCAGATTCTGCGCTGACATAAGGCCAGATTCTCTGTTACGGGACCTCTCTCCTCTGCCTGGGTGCCTGGGCCTAAATGTGTGACAGTGGCCTGTTCCAGTGGTGGCTGACGTGAAGCCTGATTCTCTGCTATGACATGAATACAGATTCTGCGCTGACATAAGGCCAGATTTCTCGTTACGGGACCGCTCTCCTCTGTCTGGATGCCAGGGCCTAAATGTGTGACAGTGGCCTGTTCCAGTGGTGGGTGACGTGAAGCTGATTCTCTGCTATGACATGAAGACAGATTCTGCGCGGACATAAGGCCAGATTCTCTGTTACAGGGACCTCTCTCCTCTGCCTGGGCCTAAATGTGTGACAGTGGCCTGTTCCAGTGGTGGGTGACGTGAAGCTGATTCTCTGCTATGACATGAAGACAGATTCTGCGCTGACATAAGCCAGATTCTCTGTTACGGGACCTCTCTCCTCTGCTGGGTGCCTGGGCCCTAAATGTGTGACAGTGGCTGTTCCAGTGGTGGGTGACGTGATGCCTGATTCTCTGCTATGACATGAAGACAGATTCTGCGCTGACATAAGGCCAGATTCTCTGTTACGGGACCGCTCTCCTCTGTCTGGGTGCCGGGGCCTAAATGTGTGACAGTGGCCTGTTCCAGTGGTGGGTGACGTGAAGCCTGATTCTCTGCTATGACATGAAGACTGATTCTGCGCTGACATGAAGCCAGATTCTCTGCTATGGCATGAAGAGACTGATTCTCTGCTGACATGAAGCCAGATTCTTTGCTATGGCATGAAGAGACTGATTCTCTGCTGACGTGAAGCCAGATTCTCTGCTATGGACCTCTGTCCAATTGATATTGGTTCATTTTTATTTTTTTAATTTTAATTTTAATTCATTTCCCTATCCACATTTGTTTGCAGGGAATTTACCTACATGTTGCTGCCTTTTGCAGCCCTCTAGCTCTTTCCTGGGCTGTTTTACAGCCTTTTTAGTGCCCAAAAGTTCGGGTCCCCATTGACTTCAATGGGGTTCGGGTTCGGGACGAAGTTCGGATCGGGTTCGGATCCCGAACCCGAACATTTCCGGGAAGTTCGGCCGAACTTCTCGAACCCGAACATCCAGGTGTTCGCTCAACTCTAGCTGTGGTTACTGCTGCACGCAATGTTGATGGTGAACAGATCAAAACACTGACAGAATCCATGGATGGCAGGCTTTTGAGTGTCCTTGCAAAGAAAGGTGGCTATATTGGTCACTGATTTGTTTTTGTTTTGTTTTTGAATGTCAGAAATGTATATTTGTGAATGTTGAGATGTTATATTGGTTTCACTGGTAAAGATAAATAATTGAAATGGGTATATATTTGTTTTTTGTTAAGTTGCCTAATAATTATGCACAGTAATAGTCACCTGCACACACAGATATCCCCCTAAAATAGCTAAAACTAAAAACAAACTAAAAACTACTTCCAAAAATATTCAGCTTTGATATTAATGAGTTTTTTGGGTTCATTGAGAACATGGTTGTTGTTCAACAATAAAATTAATCCTCAAAAATACAACTTGCCTAATAATTCTGCACTCCCTGTATATAGAAAGTATATTATAGGTATATCACACCCCTGTCTCCTAAAAAATTTTTGGGGGGCAACTGGTATATAACACCAGTTGCAATTAGTTGTTCCAAAAGCGTTTGTCCCTCTGTATAGCTGCGGTATATCAGCAGAACCGCACACAACTGCTGCACAATACAAATGCACTATATAAAAATTGTATAATAGGTATATCCCACCCCTGCCTCAATCAGTTTTTTGGGGAGGCAACTGGTATATCACACCAGTTGCAATTATTTGTTCCAATAGCGTTTGTCCCTCTGTATAGCTGCGGTATCTCAGCAGAACCACACATAACTACTGCACAATACAAATACACTATATAGAAAGTGTATTATAGGTATATAATACCCCTGCCTCAAACAGTTTTTTTTGGGGGGCAACTGGTATATCACACCAGTTGCAATTACTAAACATGTTCCAATGACTTTTCTCCCTCTGTATAGCTGCATTATCTCAGCAGAACTGCACACAACTGCTGCACAATACAAATGCACTATATAGAAAGTATATTATAGGTATATCACACCCCTGCCTCAATCATTTTTTTTGGGGAGGCAACTGGTATATCACACCAGTTGCAATTAGTTGTACCAATAGCGTTTGTCCCCCTGTATAGCTGCGGTATCTCAGCAGAACTGCACACAACTTCTGCACAATACAAATGCACTATATAAAAATTGTATGATAGGTATATCATACCCCTGCCTCAATCAGTTTTTTTGGGGAGGCAACTGGTATATCACACCAGTTGCAATTAGTTGTTCCAATAGCGTTTGTCCCTCTGTATAGCTGCGTATCTCAGCAGAACCACACATAACTACTGCACAATACAAATGCACTATATAGAAAGTATATTATAGGTATATCATACCCCTGCCTCAATCAGTTTTTTTGGGGGGCAACTGGTATATCACACCAGTTGCAATTAGTTTTTCCAATAGTGTTTGTCCCTCTGTATAGCTGCGTATCTCAGCAGAACCGCACACAACTGCTGCACAATACAAATGTACTATATAAAAATTGTATGATAGGTATATCACACCCTTGCCTCAATCAGTTTTTTTTGGGGAGGCAACTGGTATATCACACCAGTTGCAATTATTTGTTCCAATAGCGTTTGTCCCTCTGTATAGCTGAGGTATCTCAGCAGAACCACACATAACTACTGCACAATACAAATGCACTACATAGAAAGTGTATTATAGGTATATAATACCCCTGCCTCAAACATTTTTTTTGGGGCAACTGGTATATCACACCAGTTGCAATTACCGAACATGTTCCAATGACTTTTCTCCCTCTGTATAGCTGCATTATCTCAGCAGAACTGCACACAACTGCTGCACAATACAAATGCACTATATAGAAAGTATATTATAGGTATATCACACCCCTGCCTCAATCATTTTTTTTGGGGGGCAACTGGTATATTACACCAGTTGCAATTAGTTGTTCCAAAAGCGTTTGTCCCTCTGTATAGCTGTGGTATCTCAGCAGAACTGCACACAACTTCTGCACAATACAAATGCACTATATAAAAATTGTATGATAGGTATATCATACCCCTGCCTCAATCAGTTTTTTGGGGGAGGCAACTGGTATATCACACCAGTTGCAATTATTTGCTCCAATAGCGTTTGTCCCTCTGTATAGCTGCGGTATCTCAGCAGAACCACACATAACTACTGCACAATACAAATGCACTATATAGAAAGTATATAATAGGTATATCATACCCCTGCCTCAATCAGTTTTTTTGGGGGGCAACTGGTATATCACACCAGTTGCAATTAGTTGTTCCAATAGTGTTTGTCCCTCTGTATAGCTGCGCATCTCAGCAGAACCGCACACAACTGCTGCACAATGCAAATGTACTATATAAAAATTGTATGATAGGTATATCACACCCCTGCCTCAATCAGTTTTTTTTGGGGAGGCAACTGGTATATCACACCAGTTGCAATTAGTTGTTCCAATAGCGTTTGTCCATCTGTATAGCTCCGGCATCTCAGCAGAACCACGCATAACAACTACTGCACAATACAAATGCACTATATAGAAAGTATATTATAGGTGTATCATACCCCTGCCTCAATCAGTTTTTTTGGGGGGCAACTGGTATAGCACACCAATTGCAATTAGTTGTTCCAATAGTGTTTGTCCCTCTGTATAGCTGCGTATCTCAGCAGAACCGCACACAACTGCTGCACAATACAAATGCACTATATAAAAATTGTATGATAGGTATATCATACCCCTGCCTCAATCAGTTTTTTTGGGGAGGCAACTGGTATATCACACCAGTTGCAATTATTTGCTCCAATAGCGTTTGTCCCTCTGTATAGCTGCGGTATCTCAGCAGAACCACACATAACTACTGCACAATACAAATGTACTATATAGAAAGTATATTATAGGTATATCATACCCCTGCCTCAATCAGTTTTTTTGGGGGGCAACTGGTATATCACACCAGTTGCAATTAGTTGTTCCAATAGTGTTTGTCCCTCTGTATAGCTGCGCATCTCAGCAGAACCGCACACAACTGCTGCACAATGCAAATGTACTATATAAAAATTGTATGATAGGTATATCACACCCCTGCCTCAATCAGTTTTTTGGGGGAGGCAACTGGTATATCACACCAGTTGCAATTATTTGCTCCAATAGCGTTTGTCCCTCTGTATAGCTGCGGTATCTCAGCAGAACCACACATAACTACTGCACAATACAAATGCACTATATAGAAAGTATATAATAGGTATATCATACCCCTGCCTCAATCAGTTTTTTTGGGGGGCAACTGGTATATCACACCAGTTGCAATTAGTTGTTCCAATAGTGTTTGTCCCTCTGTATAGCTGCGCATCTCAGCAGAACCGCACACAACTGCTGCACAATGCAAATGTACTATATAAAAATTGTATGATAGGTATATCACACCCCTGCCTCAATCAGTTTTTTTGGGGAGGCAACTGGTATATCACACCAGTTGCAATTAGTTGTTCCAATAGCGTTTGTCCATCTGTATAGCTCCGGCATCTCAGCAGAACCACGCATAACAACTACTGCACAATACAAATGCACTATATAGAAAGTATATTATAGGTGTATCATACCCCTGCCTCAATCAGTTTTTTGGGGGGCAACTGGTATAGCACACCAATTGCAATTAGTTGTTCCAATAGTGTTTGTCCCTCTGTATAGCTGCGTATCTCAGCAGAACCGCACACAACTGCTGCACAATACAAATGCACTATATAAAAATTGTATGATAGGTATATCATACCCCTGCCTCAATCAGTTTTTTTGGGGAGGCAACTGGTATATCACACCAGTTGCAATTATTTGCTCCAATAGCGTTTGTCCCTCTGTATAGCTGCGGTATCTCAGCAGAACCACACATAACTACTGCACAATACAAATGTACTATATAGAAAGTATATTATAGGTATATCATACCCCTGCCTCAATCAGTTTTTTTGGGGGGCAACTGGTATATCACACTAGTTGCAATTAGTTGTTCCAATAGCGTTTGTCCCTCTGTATAGCTGCGTATCTCAGGAGAACTGCACACGACTGCTGCACAATACAAATGCACTATATAGAAAGTATATTATAGGTATATCACACCCCTGCCTCAATCAGTTTTTGAGGGGGCAACTGGTATATCACACCAGTAGAAATTAGTTGTTCCATATAGTTGTCTCTCTATATAGCTTAGTTATCTCAGCAGAACCGCACACAACTGCTTCACAATACACATGCACTATAATATATTTTCTATGTTGCAAAGTATATTATAAGTATATCAAACCCCTCTTATGTCACACCTATCGATAGCACACCTATACCAGTCCTTAAAAGGACTTTTGTGGCCCTATTAGCTAGCGTTTAGTGTCCCTAACAGTCCATCTCTGCTCCACACAGCAACCTCTCCCTATACTGGCAAAAGACTGAATGTAAAATGACAGCCATATCAGGTTTATTTATAGGGTAGGGGGTATGTCCATGTGATGAAACATCTCAATTGGCTGTCCTGTACCACCTGATGGATGTGTCATGGGTAATAGTTTGGCACAATGCAAAAGAATATGGCGCCATCAGACATCGCCACATGTTCGCATGTTTGGTGAACTGCAAATGAGTAAAGTTCGCCGTGAAACGACCGCCGGGCGAGCCGCAAGGCCATCTCTACAGCCAAAGTACAGTCAGTAAATGCTCTTAATTTCTAAAGAAAAGTATTCTAAAATTCTAAAGTACATGCAAAAAATGTCAGTACTTTAAAATACCACACATCTATTTCTCAAATAAATATATATTTGTATAATATATGTATTAAACATGAAGCAAGTTGTTTCATACAGTAATACCATTAGAGTGCTTTTGTTACTTATGAAAAGTCTAACATTTCCTTCCTATAATTTTGGAAGCCAAATTGCAGACTTTTAGACAAGTTAATGGATGTCTTATACTAGTCTGAAAATGTTAGTGGAGGGAATACAGTACATTATAAATATTACAGTGCATTTCTGACCACATCAAAAATGGTTGAAAACTTGTGTTATCATAAGAATAAAATATGGAGTAATTTGATTTTCCTAAACGATCAAAGCTATAAGTGCATAAGAAGCAGAGTGCATAAGAAGCGCCGCCATTACATGCACAGTGACAGAAATTGCTCTCAGATACACACTGCAGCTGCTGCCAGCAGTATTAGCCAGCACCACCAATCAGTGCCAGCAATAATTGCCAGCCATCAATCATTGCCACCAGTCACAGTAACAGCAGTCAGTGCCAGCCCTATCAGCCACCAGTAACAGTGCCAGTGGTCTCAGCACCACCAGTTAGTGCCAGCTCTATCAGCCACAAGTCACAGTGCCCGCTGTCTCAGCACCACCAGTCAGTGCCAGCAGTCAGTGCGAGCTGTATCAGCCACCAGTCACAGTGCCAGTGGTCTCAGTAGCACCAGTCAGTGCCAGCAGTCAGTGCCAGCCGTATCACCCACCAGTCACAGTGACAGCAGTCTCAGCATCAACAGTCAGTGCCAAGCGTATTAGCCACCAGTCACAGTGACAGTGGTTTCTGCACCACCAATTAGTGCCAGCTCTATCAGCCACCAGTCACAGTGACAGTGGTTTCTGCACCACCAGTTAGTGCCAGCTCTATCAGCCACCAGTCACAGTGCCCGCTGTATTAGCACCACCAATCAGTGCCAGCTGTATCAGCCACCAGTCACAGTGCCAGTGGTCTCAGCACCACCAGTCAGTGCCAGCCGTATCAGCCACCAGTCACAGTGCCAGCAGTCTCAGCACCATGTGGCACTGCCAATCGTCTCAGCCACCAGTCAGCGCCAGCTGTTTCAGCCATCAGCTGCAGTCTCAGCACCACAAGTCAGTGCCAGCAGTTCGTGCCAGCCATCTCAGGCACCAGTCACAGTGCCCACAGTCTCAGCACCACCAGTCAGTCCTAGCAGTCAGTGCCAGCTGTATCAGCCACCAGTCACAGTGCCAGTGGTCTCAGCACCACCAGTCAGTGCCAGCCGTATCAGCCACCAGTCACAGTGACAGCAGTCTCAGCACCACTAGTCAGTGCCAAGCGTATTAGCCACCAGTCACAGTGACAGTGGTTTCAGCACCACCAGTTAGTGCCAGCTCTATCAGCCACCAGTCACAGTGCCAGTGGTCTCAGCACCACCAGTCAGTGCCAGCCGTATCAGCCACCAGTCACAGTGACAGCAGTCTCAGCACCACTAGTCAGTGCCAAGCGTATTAGCTACCAGTCACAGTGACAGTGGTTTCAGCACCACCAGTTAGTGCCAGCTCTATCAGCCACCAGTCACAGTGCCAGTGGTCTCAGCACCACCAGTCAGTGCCAGCCGTATCAGCCACCAGTCACAGTGACAGCAGTCTCAGCGCCATGTGGCACTGCCAGTCGTCTCAGCCACCAGTAAGTGCCAGCTTTTTCAGCCATCAGCTGCAGTCTCAGCACCACCAGTCCATGACAACCATCTCAGGCACCAGTCACAGTGCCCACAGTCTCAGCACCACCAGTCAGTGCCAGCAGTCAGTGCCAGCAATCAGTGCCAGCAGTATCAGCCACCAGTCACAGTGCCAGTGCTCTCAGCACTACCAGTCAGTGACAGTCATATCAGCCACCAGTCACAGTGCCTGCAGTCTCAGCCAAAAGTCAGTGCCAGTGACGCATATTACAGCTACATATAATTCACAGAAACACCACCATTCTAAAACATAATCTTTAATGCTTTTATGTTAAAAGTCAATACACCCTTATAATTATAAATAAATAATAATGAAAGAAAGAAAAACAAAACCTAAGGTCAAGTTGCTATTCCCTTGCACAGTGCTTGCAAGAGGATAAGGAGATATTAGTAGGGCCTATTGGGGGCAGTATCCCTATTTCTGGTCCTAATAAGATGACCCTGCCTAAATACGGAATAGCCGCCCCGATAGGGGCGATCCCGTTTCTCGTGCCTCCTAGTATCCCTGGGATGACCCTAGCACGGGGAGGGTTCCAACCTGTGGAATAGGTAGCCCTATATTTAGACCTAGGCTATTATGATTACAAAAAAATAAAAATAAATACACATACCCAGATGAAGTGACAGAAAACACCCTAAATATTAGGTGAGATAAAGTCATAGAGATGTCCTATATTGTCCCTACGCTTTTCATCTGGTTGGTGTCAGGCTCATCAGGGGACATATCTGACTAAAAAGTACCTATCACCATTATTAATCACCTGAGCACTTTAAATTATACTATATACAAGTTAATTTATTTACTTTTCTATTTATTTTCTCTCTTTTATGATAGTGAGAAAATCACTAGGATAAGTGATCAAGATTAATTACCAGCTACTAACTGGCTCATCATTATAACTATTCCAGTTTATAGAGCAAGAGACAACGGTTATCATAGCTATGGTATAGTCACTATTATTTGAAGTGACCTAGAATGACCCCAATGTCTAATGCTCTTGGCTGGAGCCACATGGGGTATACCAATTTATTATATATACCAGTATGTGACCCACATCTGCATTTAACAAAGCAATGCTTGATTATTTATTTCCCACCAGTAATTTAATATATAAGTCTAGATAGTATATTCTTGTATTAGGTATAAAGGGATAGAAGTACCCCTAATACATGTGGAATAAAGCAGTAATAACTTATGGCCAATATAGGGGTGGTTGACGGTCCACATGAAAGATACAGAACGAGTTATCAATATATAGTGTGGACTAGTGTCCAAAAAGTACTGATCTGGTTAGCGGTACTTGCGTTCCCTTAAAGAATGTTCAAATGGACCATCGGCGATGTCCGAAGGTTAGGAGGCCAATATTGGTGGGGGCATCATGGTGACTCGGAGGTGCAGTGGCAATGATGTCCGGCAGGATGTAGCAGCGAGGTGCTGCCGGCGTCTTTACCTTTTAAAGGTTACTTCCAGATATCGAGTGACGTGGGAACTGCCACGTGATGTTAATGCCGGATAGCGTCTGACGTCAGACGCCGGCATGTGACTGGGTGATTCTCAGGTGATGTAGATGCCGGATAGCGTCTGACGTCAGACGCCGTCACATGACCAAGATGCCGGTCATATGACCGCTCATCCGAGCCATTATGGGGAGGCGGGACAAAAATAATTGTAGCTATATAAGAAGGAAAATTAAGATAATATAGCTTCCTTCATATTTTATTGTTTAATAGGAAATAAGTTCATATAGATGTAATATAATCCTATATAGCCAGGAGCCAATATATAAATATGGCATCCTCGGCAACCCAGGCTTATGAATTGATATATACGTAGCTAGTTAATAAATTAATTTAATTATTTACAGTGCGACTGGCTAGTATATAAAAGGGATCAAATTTGGAGGGGTTTACCTCCCAGTCAACAAGTGTTGTACTGTATATATGATATATTGATCCTTAAGGATAGTGAAGACGCCTTATATGAAACACGCAAAGTCAATGCATTCATTTAATCCAGCAGGTGCAACAGTGTTTAGCCTGAAGATCCATCTGGATTCTTTTTGTTTTAGCATTTTATAAATGTCCCCACCTCTTTTGGACATTTTTAATATTTCAATCATGAAAAAATGAATAGTTTTGGTGGACCCTGCATGATTAGTCCATATGTGTCTTGATATGGGATTGTCCCGTCTATTACGGATGTCCCCAATATGTTCAAGCATTCTCCTTTTGAACATCCTTTTGGTTTTACCTATATATTTGAGTCCACAGTCACATTGAGCCATATAGATGATCCCAGAGGTATTGCAATTGGCAAAGCTGCGGTTATAGAATATCTTATCTTCCAGGCTATTCATGAAAGTTTTTCCTGGAACTATAAAGGTGCACGCTTTGCACTTGCCGCACTTAAAAGTGCCCATCTGTCGGTTGGACAACCACATGCTTTTTTCCGGGGACTCAAAGTGACTATGGACCAATGTGTCAGCTACATTATGTCCACGTCTATATGTAATAGCCGGGTTTTCGGATAGTACATGAGTTAAGTCAGGGTCTGTCTTTAATAGCGACCAGTATCGATTAAGGATGTCTCGAACTTGTTGGGATTCTGATTCAAAAGTTCCAATGATTCAGATTGGATCTTGAAGGCTCTTTTTTTTGGGTTGTGGTTGTAGCAGGGAGGTATTCCGTATTTAGGCAGGGTCATCTTATTAGGACCAGAAATAGGGATACTGCACCCAATAGGCCCTACTAATATCTCCTTATCCTCTTGCAAGCACTGTGCAAGGGAATAGCAACTTGAACTTAGGTTTTGTTTTTCTTTCTTTCATTATTATTTATTTATAATTATAAGGGTTAGAGTTGAGCGAACACCTGGATGTTCGGGTTCGAGAAGTTCGGCCGAACTTCCCGTAAATGTTCGGGTTCGGGATCCGAACCCGAACAGAACTCCGTCCCGAACCCGAACCCCATTGAAGTCAATGGGGACCCGAACTTTTGGGCACTAAAACGGCTGTAAAACAGCCCAGGAAAGAGCTAGAGGGCTGCAAAAGGCAGCAACATGTAGGTAAATCCCCTGCAAACAAATGTGGATAGGGAAATGAATTAAAATTAAAATTAAAAAAATAAAAATGAACCAATATCAATTGGACAGAGGTCCCATAGCAGAGAATCTGGCTTCACGTCAGCAGAGAATCAGTCTCTTCATGCCATAGCAAAGAATCTGGCTTCATGTCAGCAGAGAATCAGTCTCTTCATGCCATAGCAGAGAATCTGGCTTCATGTCAGCGCAGAATCAGTCTTCATGTCATAGCAGAGAATCAGGCTTCACGTCACCCACCACTGGAACAGGCCACTGTCACACATTTAGGCCCCGGCACCCAGACAGAGGAGAGCGGTCCCGTAACAGAGAATCTGGCCTTATGTCAGCGCAGAATCTGTCTTCATGTCATAGCAGAGAATCAGGCTTCATGTCACCCACCACTGGAACAGGCCACTGTCACACATTTAGGCCCCGGCACCCAGACAGAGGAGAGCGGTCCCGTAACAGAGAATCTGGCCTTATGTCAGCGCAGAATCTGTCTTCATGTCATAGCAGAGAATCAGGCTTCACGTCACCCACCACTGGAACAGGCCACTGTCACACATTTAGGCCCAGGCACCCAGGCAGAGGAGAGAGGTCCCGTAACAGAGAATCTGGCCTTATGTCAGCGCAGAATCTGTCTTCATGTCATAGCAGAGAATCAGGCTTCACGTCACCCACCACTGGAACAGGCCACTGTCACACATTAGGCCCAGGCACCCAGGCAGAGGAGAGAGGTCCCGTAACAGAGAATCTGGCCTTATGTCAGCGCAGAATCTGTCTTCATGTCATAGCAGAGAATAAGGCTTCACATCACCCACCACTGGAACAGGCCACTGTCACACATTTAGGCCCCGGCACCCAGACAGAGGAGAGCGGTCCCGTAACAGAGAATCTGGCCTTATTTCAGCGCAGAATCTGTATTCATGTCATAGCAGAGAATCAGGCTTCACGTCACCCACCACTGGAACAGGCCACTGTCACACATTTAGGCCCAGGCACCCAGGCAGAGGAGAGAGGTCCCGTAACAGAAAATCTGGCCTTATGTCAGCGCAGAATCTGTATTCATGTCATAGCAGAGAATCAGGCTTCACGTCACCCACCACTGGAACAGGCCACTGTCACACATTTAGGCCCCGGCACCCAGACAGAGGAGAGCGGTCCCGTAACAGAGAATCTGGCCTTATGTCAGCGCAGAATCTGTATTCATGTCATAGCAGAGAATCAGGCTTCACGTCACCCACCACTGGAACAGGCCACTGTCACACATTTAGGCCCAGGCACCCAGGCAGAGGAGAGAGGTCCCGTAACAGAGAATCTGGCCTTATGTCAGCGCAGAATCTGTATTCATGTCATAGCAGAGAATCAGGCTTCACGTCACCCACCACTGGAACAGGCCACTGTCACACATTTAGGCCCAGGCACCCAGGCAGAGGAGAGAGGTCCCGTAACAGAGAATCTGGCCTTATGTCAGCGCAGAATCTGTCTTCATGTCATAGCAGAGAATCAGGCTTCACGTCACCCACCACTGGAACAGGCCACTGTCACACATTTAGGCCCAGGCACCCAGGCAGAGGAGAGAGGTCCCGTAACAGAGAATCTGGCCTTATTTCAGCGCAGAATCTGTATTCATGTCATAGCAGAGAATCAGGCTTCACGTCACCCACCACTGCAACAGGCCACTGTCACACATTTAGGCCCAGGCACCCAGACAGAGGAGAGCGGTCCCGTAACAGAGAATCTGGCCTTATGTCAGCGCAGAATCTGTATTCATGTCATAGCAGAGAATCAGGCTTCACGTCACCCACCACTGGAACAGGCCACTGTCACACATTTAGGCCCAGGCACCCAGGCAGAGGAGAGAGGTCCCGTAACAGAGAATCTGGCCTTATGTCAGCGCAGAATCTGTATTCATGTCATAGCAGAGAATCAGGCTTCACGTCACCCACCACTGGAACAGGCCACTGTCACACATTTAGGCCCAGGCACCCAGGCAGAGGAGAGAGGTCCCGTAACAGAGAATCTGGCCTTATGTCAGCGCAGAATCTGTATTCATGTCATAGCAGAGAATCAGGCTTCACGTCACCCACCACTGGAACAGGCCACTGTCACACATTTAGGCCCCGGCACCCAGACAGAGCAGAGCGGTCCCGTAACAGAGAATCTGGCCTTATGTCAGCGCAGAATCTGTCTTCATGTCATAGCAGAGAATCAGGCTTCACGTCACCCACCACTGGAACAGGCCACTGTCACACATTTAGGCAGAGGCACCCAGGCAGAGGAGAGAGGTCCCGTAACAGAGAATCTGGCCTTATGTCAGCGCAGAATCTGCATTCATGTCATAGCAGAGAATCAGGCTTCACGTCACCCACCACTGGAACAGGCCACTGTCACACATTTAGGCCCCGGCACCCAGACAGAGGAGAGCGGTCCCGTAACAGAGAATCTGGCCTTATGTCAGCGCAGAATCTGTCTTCATGTCATAGCAGAGAATCAGGCTTCACGTCAGCCACCACTGGAACAGGCCACTGTCACACATTTAGGCCCAGGCACCCAGGCAGAGGAGAGCGGTCCCGTAACAGAGAATCTGGCCTTATGTCAGCGCACAATCAGTCTTCATGTCATAGCAGAGAATCAGGCTTCACGTCACCCACCACTGGAACAGGCCACTGTCACACATTTAGGCCCCGGCACCCAGACAGAGGAGAGGTTCATTCAACTTTGGGTTGCCCCGCAATATAATGGTAAAATGAAATTAAAAATAGTATTGAATGAGGAAGTGCCCTGGAGTAGAATAATATATTGTTAAGGGGAGGTAGTTAATATCTAATCTGCACAAGGAATGGACAGGTCCTATGGGATCCATGCCTGGTTCATTTTTATGAACGTCAGCTTGTCCACATTGGCTGTAGACAGGCGGCTGCGTTTGTCTGTAATGACGCCCCCTGCCATGCTGAATACACGTTCAGACAAAACGCTGGCCGCCGGGCAGGCCAGCACCTCCAAGGCATAAAAGGCTAGCTCTGGCCACGTGGACAATTTGGAGACCCAGAAGTTGAATGGGGCCGAACCATCAGTCAGTACGTGGAGGGGTGTGCACAGGTACTGTTCCACCATGTTAGTGAAATGTTGCCTCCTGCTAACACGTTCCGTATCAGGTGGTGGTGCACTTAGCTGTGGCGTGTTGACAAAACTTTTCCACATCTCTGCCATGCTAACCCTGCCCTCAGAGGAGCTGGGCGTGACACAGCTGCGTTGGCGACCTCTTGCTCCTCCTCTGCCTTCGCCTTGGGCTTCCACTGGTTCCCCTGTGACATTTGGGAATGCTCTCAGTAGCGCGTCTACCAACGTGCGCTTGTACTCGCGCATCTTCCTATCACGCTCCAGTGTAGGAAGTAAGGTGGGCACATTGTCTTTGTACCGGGGATCCAGCAGGGTGGCAACCCAGTAGTCCGCACACGTTAAAATGTGGGCAACTCTGCTGTCGTTGCGCAGGCACTGCAGCATGTAGTCGCTCATGTGTGCCAGGCTGCCCAGAGGTAAGGACAAGCTGTCCTCTGTGGGAGGCGTATCGTCATCGTCCTGTGTTTCCCCCCAGCCACGCACCAGTGATGGGCTCGAGCTGCTTTGGGTGCCACCCTGCTGTGAACATGCTTCATCCTCATCCTCCTCCACCTCCTCCTCATCCTCGTCCTCCTCGTCCTCCAGTAGTGGGCCCTGTCTGGCCACATTTGTACCTGGCCTCTGGTGTTGCAAAAAACCTCCCTCTGAGTCACTTCGAAGAGACTGGCCTGAAAGTGCTAAAAATGACCCCTCTTCCTCCTCTTCCTCCTGGGCCACCTCCTCTTCCATCATCGCCCTAAGTGTTTTCTCAAGGAGACATAGAAGTGGTATTGTAACGCTGATAACGGCGTCATCGCCACTGGCCATGTTGGTGGAGTATTCGAAACAGCGCAACAGGGCACACAGGTCTCGCATGGAGGCCCAGTCATTGGTGGTGAAGTGGGTCTGATCCGCAGTGCGACTGACCCGTGCGTGCTGCAGCTGAAACTCCACTATGGCCTGCTGCTGCTCGCACAGTCTGTCCAGCATATGCAAGGTGGAGTTCAACCTGGTGGGCACGTCGCATATGAGGCGGTGAGCGGGAAGGCCGAAGTTACGCTGTAGCGCAGACAGGCGAGCAGCGGCAGGGTGTGAACGCCGGAAGCGCGAACAGACGGCCCGCACTTTATGCAGCAGCTCTGACATGTCGGGGTAGTTGCGAATGAACTTCTGCACCACCAAATTCAGCACATGCGCCAGGCTAGGGATGTGCGTCAAACCGGCTAGTCCCAGAGCTGCAACGAGATTTCGCCCATTATCGCACACCACCAGGCCGGGCTTGAGGCTCACCGGCAGCAACCACTCGTCGGTCTGTTGTTATATACCCCGCCACAACTCCTGTGCGGTGTGGGGCCTGTCCCCCAAACATATGAGTTTCAGAATGGCCTGCTGACGTTTACCCCGTGCTGTGCTGAAGTTGGTGGTGAAGGTGTGTGGCTGACTGGATGAGCAGGTGGAAGAAGAGGAGGAGGAAGCTGAGTAGGAGGAGGAGGCGACAGGAGGCAAAGAATGTTGCCCTGCGATCCTTGGCGGCGGAAGGACGTGCGCCAAATAGCTCTCCGCCTGGGGCCCAGCCGCCACTACATTTACCCAGTGTGCAGTTAGGGAGATATAGCGTCCCTGGCCTTGCTTACTGGTCCACGTATCTGTGGTTAGGTGGACCTTGCCACAGATGGCGTTGCGCAGTGCACACTTGATTTTATCGGACACTTGTTTGTGCAGGGAAGGCACGGCTCTCTTGGAGAAGTAGTGGTGGCTGGGAACAACATACTGTGGGACAGCAAGCGACATGAGCTGTTTGAAGCTGTGTGTGTCCACCAGCCTAAATGACAGCATTTCATAGGCCAGTAGTTTAGAAATGCTGGCATTCAGGGCCAGGGATCGAGGGTGGCTAGGTGAGAATTTACGCTTTCTCTCAAATGTTTGTGAAATGGAGAGCTGAACGCTGCCGTGTGACATGGTTGAGATGCTTGGTGACGCAGGTGGTGGTGTTGGTGGTACATCCCATGTTTGCTGGGCGGCAGGTGCCAACGTTCCTCCAGAGGCGGAGAAAGAGGCCGAGGCGGCGGCAGCAGCAGCAGAAGAGGCCGAGGCGGTGGCAGCAGCAGAAGAGGCCGGGGTGGCAGCAGCAGAAGAGGTAGCAGGGGGAGCCTGAGTGACTTCCTTGTTTTTAAGGTGTTTACTCCACTGCAGTTCATGCTTTGCATGCAGGTGCCTGGTCATGCAGGTTGTGCTAAGGTTCAGAACGTTAATGCCTCGCTTCAGGCTCTGATGGCACAGCGTGCAAACCACTCGGGTCTTGTCGTCAGCACATTGTTTGAAGAAGTGCTATGCCAGGGAACTCATTGAAGCTGCCTTTGGGGTGCTCGGTCCCAGACGGCGGCGGTCAGTAGCAGGCGGAGTCTCTTGGCGGCGGGTGTTCTGATTTTGCCCACTGCTCCCTCTTTTGCTACGCTGTTGGCTCGGTCTCACCACTGCCTCTTCCTCCGAACTGTGAAAGTCAGTGGCACGACCTTCATTCCATGTGGGGTCTAGGACCTCATCGTCCCCTGCATCGTCTTCCACCCAGTCTTGATCCCTGACCTCCTGTTCAGTCTGCACACTGCAGAAAGACGCAGCAGTTGGCACCTGTGTTTCGTCATCATCAGAGACGTGCTGAGGTGGTATTCCCATGTCCTCATCATCAGGAAAAATAAGTGGTTGTGCGTTAGTGCATTCTATCTCTTCCACCCCTGGGGAAGGGCTAGGTGGATGCCCTTGGGAAACCCTGGCAGCAGAGTCTTCAAACAGCATAAGAGACTGCTGCATAACTTGAGGCTCAGACAGTTTCCCTGATATGCATGGGGGTGATGTGACAGACCGATGGGCTTGGTTTTCATGCGCCATCTGTGCGCTTTCTGCAGAAGACTGGGTGGGAGATAATGTGAACGTGCTGGATCCACTGTCGGCCACCCAATTGACTAATGCCTGTACCTGCTCAGGCCTTACCATCCTTAGAACGGCATTGGGCCCCACCAAATATCGCTGTAAATTCTGCTGGCTACTGGGACCTGAGGTAGTTGGTTCACTAGGACGTGTGGCTGTGGCAGAACGGCCACGTCCTCTCCCAGCACCAGAGGGTCCACTAACACCACCACGACCATGTCCACGTCCGCGTCCGCGTCCCTTATTATATGTTTTCCTCATCGTTCCCGTTCACCACAATTTTGAGAATGGCAAATTTGGGAATGCTTTTTAAACCCAGAACAAAAAGTCTGCTTTTACGGTCACTACAAATAACTTGACCAGCTAAAACTGTGCAGATTTGGTTGAATAGAGATGCGAGACCTGTTTTTTTTTTGCGCTGTGTGACAGTTATAGGTTTAATCACAGAATGACACTTCTATCAGCACGCTAGCGTGTGTCTTAGGTTTTTCTGAATGACACTATCAATACCTTCAATGTAAGATTTTCTTTTTGGGATAGATTTCAAGTAGGCCTCAAATACCACAAACTAGTTATTTTGAGAATGGCAAATTTGGGAATGCTTTTTCAACCCAGAACAAAAAGTCTGCTTTTACGGTCACTACAAATAACTTGACCAGCTAAAACTGTGCAGATTTGGTTGAATAGAGATGTGAGACCTGTTTTTTTTTGCGCTGTGTGACAGTTATAGGTTTAATCACAGAATGACACTTCTATCAGCACGCTAGCGTGTGTCTTAGGTTTTTCTGAATGACACTATCAATACCTTCAATGTAAGATTTTCTTTTTGGGATAGATTTCAAGTAGGCCTCAAATACCACAAACTAGTTATTTTGAGAATGGCAAATTTGGGAATGCTTTTTCAACCCAGAACAAAAAGTCTGCTTTTACGGTCACTACAAATAACTTGACCAGCTAAAACTGTGCAGATTTGGTTGAATAGAGATGTGAGACCTGTTTTTTTTTGCGCTGTGTGACAGTTATAGGTTTAATCACAGAATGACACTTCTATCAGCACGCTAGCGTGTGTCTTAGGTTTTTCTGAATGACACTATCAATACCTTCAATGTAAGATTTTCTTTTTGGGATAGATTTCAAGTAGGCCTCAAATACCACAAACTAGTTATTTTGAGAATGGCAAATTTGGGAATGCTTTTTCAACCCAGAACAAAAAGTCTGCTTTTACGGTCACTACAAATAACTTGACCAGCTAAAACTGTGCAGATTTGGTTGAATAGAGATGTGAGACCTGTTTTTTTTTTGCGCTAGCGTGTGTCTTAGGTTTTTCTGAATGACACTATCAATACCTTCAATGTAAGATTTTCTTTTTGGGATAGATTTCAAGTAGGCCTCAAATACCACAAACTAGTTATTTTGAGAATGGCAAATTTGGGAATGCTTTTTCAACCCAGAACAAAAAGTCTGCTTTTACGGTCACTACAAATAACTTGACCAGCTAAAACTGTGCAGATTTGGTTGAATAGAGATGTGAGACCTGGTTTTTTTTGCGCTGTGTGACAGTTATAGGTTTAATCACAGAATGACACTTCTATCAGCACGCTAGCGTGTGTCTTAGGTTTTTCTGAATGACACTATCAATACCTTCAATGTAAGATTTTCTTTTTGGGATAGATTTCAAGTAGGCCTCAAATACCACAAACTAGTTATTTTGAGAATGGCAAATTTGGGAATGCTTTTTCAGCCCAGAACAAAAGTCTGCTTTTACGGTCACTACAAATAACTTGACCAGCTAAAACTGTGCAGATTTGGTTGAATAGAGATGTGAGACGTGTTTTTTTTTTGCGCTGTGTGACAGTTATAGGTTTAATCACAGAATGACACTTCTATCAGCACGCTAGCGTGTGTCTTAGGTTTTTCTGAATGACACTATCAATACCTTCAATGTAAGATTTTCTTTTTGGGATAGATTTCAAGTAGGCCTCAAATACCACAAACTAGTTATTTTCAGAATGGCAAATTTGGGAATGCTTTTTCAACCCACAACAAAAAGTCTGCTTTTACGGTCACTACAAATAACTTGACCAGCTAAAACTGTGCAGATTTGGTTGAATAGAGATGTGAGACCTGTTTTTTTTTGCGCTGTGTGACAGTTATAGGTTTAATCACAGAATGACACTTCTATCAGCATGCTAGCGTGTGTCTTAGGTTTTTCTGAATGACACTATCAATACCTTCAATGTAAGATTTTCTTTTTGGGATAGATTTCAAGCAGGCCTCAAATACCACAAACTAGTTATTTTCAGAATGGCAAATTTTGGAATGCTTTTTCAACCCAGAACAAAAAGTCTGCTTTTACGGTCACTACAAATAACTTGACCAGCTAAAACTGTGCAGATTTGGTTGAATAGAAATGTCAGGTCTATTTTTTAGGCGCTGAGTGACAGACTCAACTTGCCCCTGATGTAATATATGGCCAAAAAATAACCACACTGTTGATGGTTAAATGCACTTGGGTGACACAGGCTCAGCCTGCAGCTGATGTAGTATATGGCCAAAAAATAATCAGACTGTTGATGGTTAAATGCACTTGGGTGACACAGGCTCAGCCTGCAGCTGATGTAGTATATGGCCAAAAAATAACCAGACTGTTGATGGTTAAATGCACTTCGGTGACACAGGCTCAGCCTGCAGCTGATGTAGGATATAGCACAAAATAACCACACTATCGATGGTTAAATACACTTGGTGATAGCTCGTGCTGGCGCACCACAAGTCACAAAATGGCCGCCGATCACCCCAGAAAAAAAGTGATCTAAAAACGCTCTGGGCAGCCTTAAAAAAGTGAGCAAGTCAATAATAGCACTTCAATGATCCACAGCTGCAGATCGATCACAGAATGAAGTCTTTTGGAGGAGTTAATCTGCCTAATCTCGCCCTAACGTCGCAGCTGCAACCTCTCCCTATACTGATCATAGCAGAGTGACGTGCGGCGCTACGTGACTCCAGCTTAAATAGAGGCTGGGTCACATGGTGCACTGGCCAATCACAGCCATGCCAATAGTAGGCATGGCTGTGATGGCCTCTTGGGCCAAGTAGTATGACGCTTGTTGATTGGCTGCTTTGCAGCCTTTCAAAAAGCGCCAAGAAAGCGCTGAATACCGAACCCGAACCCAGACTTTTACGAAAATGTTCGGGTTCGGGTCCGTGTCACGGACACCCCAAAATTCGGTACGAACCCGAACTATACAGTTCGGGTTCGCTCATCCCTAATAAGGGTGTATTGACTTTTAACATAAAAGCATTAAAGGTTATGTTTTAGAATGGTGGTGTTTCTGTGAATTCCTGTTAGTGACCACATTCTACCATAAATCCCCTGAACAGGACTATGTTCAATCTGTGAATAAAAAAAACAATAAAAAAAACAGCTACATATAAGTCAGTATTACAGTAAGAGAAAATATTATAAAATTATAAATATACAAGCCTATATTACTTGGACTTTTTACTAACAACATGCCACCCAAAAAAAAGGACACATCAAGTAGGACAAAAGACACAGAGAATGAAACTCTACATAACTAAATTCTCCTGGAGAAACAGTCAAGTCAGCAAGTAAAAATCAAAAAAAGAAAGGCTGAAAAACAAAGAAAAAAATTAGCAAATAGATCAATTCAAGAAAAAGAAAATGAGTGTCACAAAAACTCTAAAAGAGAAAGATTCAGAAGAGCAAATAGATCTATAGAAGAACAGGAAAATCAGTGTAAAAAAAACAATCTCTAAGAGAAAGACAAAGACGAGCAAATAGATCTATTGAAGAAAAGGAAAATGAGCGTCAGAAAAATGTGAAAGCACACAGAGCTAGGAGAGCAACACTACGTCAGCAACAAGCAATAAAAAGAGGCAGGATAACAGATCTACAAACAGACACAACACATTTATCAACAGCCACACAGGTGAGGATAAATGATGTAAGAGAAAGACAAAAACGTAAGAGACATGCTGAAAGAGAAAAAGCTAGGAGAGCAAGTCTTACATCAGAAGAACGACAATTACAATGTTTGCAGCAAGCACAATTACAGAGACTGGCCCGAAGTAAACGAGTGGAAAATAACGAATCCCGGGCAACAATGCAAAGAATGGCAATGATAAATGATATAGTTAATATTAATGAGGGTAACATTATACCCCACACATGTGGAGATTTAAATCAGATATGGAATTTTTGTAAAGCAAAACATTTTGAAGGAGAAAGACCATCTGATCAAAATGTATACAGTGTTGCTCAAAAGGAAAAGTAAATCTTCAACCAATTCGAACAAATCCATTTATACAGCAGCTCATGATGGGTCAGCATCATTACAGCAAAAATTTCATGCAAAATATAAGATCAATAAATAGTGCTCTAGCATTTGCATCTATGGGAGCTAACATTAGTCCGCCTTCTGGCTATGGGCCATACTGTTTTCGAATCCATGGTTCGATTTGTCACAGAGCAGGAACACTGCATCCTCAACAGGGTGAAAACAGACAGTTTGCACAATTATACATTTTAGATCCCTCTGAAGCTGCAGAACAAAGAATGCAAATTTCTGCCAACTCAGGAATAAATACAGAGCTTATGCAAACATTAAGTACATTTATGGCACAATTCAATCCTTTTGCCGAGGCCTGCAAAATGTTGTACCAAGTTGAAAAAGAATATGAAGAGAATGCCGCAAAAAATGACAATGTTAAAAGTGTCCATGACAATAGTACAAGATTGCAAAAATGACCAAAGGCGCTATAACGCACCAAAATGTAATGAGGTTGCTTTTATTTTTCAAAATGATGATGGACAACCACCACTTGAAAGAGATCTTCTTATACACTGCAAACCAAGTGAAGATTATACAAATAAATAAAAAACACAAAGAATTAGTGTCCTTGATCCTAATTTGGAACCCATGGTTTATCCATTGTTATTCCCCTATGGGGATCAAAGCTGGGGAATTGACATTCCATTGCAAAACAGACCACAAGCTTTATTAAATTTACCAAACCAGTCACACAATCCTAGAGTTAGAGTCACTCAAATGCAATACTACGGTTACCATCTTTCCATTAGAGAGGATTTTAATCCCTTTTTAAATGCAGGCCGCCTTACACAGCAATATATAGTTGATGCATATGTAAAAACAGAAGCCAACAGACTCAATTACATACGTCAAAATCAGCCTAAATTGCGTGTTGAAAAATACTCTGGATTAATGGATCATTTGTTTAATGAAGCCAATGAAGCAGGCCTGAGTCCTGGAAAAATGTATATTTTGCCTTCTTCATTTGCAGGGAGCCCCAGAAACATGCAACAAAATTATCAAGATGCTATAGCAATTGTCAGAAAATATGGAAAACCAGATCTTTTTATTACAATGACATGCAATCCCAAATGGGAAGAGATTGTACATAACCTACAACATGGACAAACTGTTGATGGACAACCACATTTAGTTGCAAGAGTATTTCACCTAAAACCCAAATCTCTAATTGATGACATAAGTAAAAAACATATTTTTGGAGTTCCAAAAGCAATGGTCTACGTGATAGAATTTCAAAAGAGAGGTTTACCACATGCTCACATACTTCTCATTCTTAAAGAAAGCTGTAAACCAAAAAATGAAGAACTGATAGATAAAATTGTCTCTGCTGAAATCCCTAACATAGAAATCACTCCTCGCTTACATGCAATTGTAACAAAGCATATGATTCATGGACCATGCGGGGCACTCAATCCTAATTCTCCATGTATGACAAATGACAAATGCTGTAAGGATTTTCCGAAGGAATTCCAACAAAAAACTATTGCTAATAGCAATGTCTATCCAAAGTACAAGAAAAGAAATACAGGCCAAACTATAATTCTTAACGGAAAGAATATTGATAATTCTTGGGTTGTACCATATAATCCTTACTTAGCGTTGAAGTACAATTGCCACATTAATGTGGAAGTTTGTGCATCAGTAATAAGTGTCAAATACCTTTTTAAATATGTGTACAAAGGTCATGATTGTGCAAATGTTGTCATTCAAGAACAAGGTACTTTGAATCATGATGAAATAAACACCTTTATTAATTCTAGGTATGTCAGTGCTCCATAAGCAGCATGGCGTTTGCATGGGTTTGAAATGCATTATCAATCCCATACCATCCATAGATTAGCAGTGCATCTGCCTGAAGAACAATCAGTTTTTTTCAACCCAAATGACATTACCACAGCGGTACAGAGAGCTTTAAACCGTGATACTCAATTGACAGCTTGGTTCAAATTCAATCAACAAAAAGAGGAAGCAACGAATATATTATATTCGGACATTCCTTTGCATTATGTGTTTGACTCTCAAAATTGTTGTTGGAAATTGCGTCAACGTGGTGCAGAAAAAAATATTGGACGAATGTATTCTGTCAACTTAATATCACATGCAGAGCGTTACTGTCTGCGTCTACTATTGCTGCATGTGGCGGTGCAGTATCCTTTGAAGATCTGAGGACAGTACATGGTAATGTCTATCCCACTTTCCAAGAGGCTGCAAAAGCAAAAGGACTTATTAATGATGACGATGTGTGGGAGAACACTCTGGAAGATGCTGTCCACTTTACAATGCCTAAACAACTTAGGGAATTATTTGCATATGTCTGCGTTTTTGCATGATTACAAAATATGAATGCACTTTTTCTAAAATATGAGCAATATCTCATTGAAGATTTAGTTCACAAACATAAACAACACAATGATGATTGTACAATTTGTCGTAAGATCGCACTAAAAGAAATAGCCAACATTCTGGTACTACATGGCAAAAACTGTGAAGATTTTGGATTGCCTTCCACAATGCCAAATACTGATCAACTTTGGAATATGTATGATAAGGAATTACAAAAATACAGAGCTGAAGAAATGGAGAAAACATTAAACAGAGAACAAAAAAGAGCTTCAGAAAAAATATTGTCTGCAAGCAAAAATGACAACCTTTGCAACCCTTGTTTTCTCTTGGATGGTCCAGGAGGTAGTGGTAAAACGTATCTTTACAAAACCCTTCTCAGCAGAGTTCGTGGAGAAGGTAACATTGCACTCCCTGTAGCCTCAACAGGTATAGCAGTCAATCTTCTCGAGGGTGGAAGAACATACCACTCTCAGTTCAAATTACCTGTTCTGATAGTTGAGAACTCAATATCAAATATGCGTCTCAATTCTGCTGATGCTGAAAATTTTAGATCATCTACAGTGCTCATTTGGGATGAGTGTACAATGGCCCCATCTATTGCTCTTACAGTGGTTAACAAACTGCTAAAAGAAATAATGGATAACCAGAAACCCTTTGGAGGAAAAGTTGTATTACTTGGTGGAGATTTTCGGCAAACATTTCCAGGGGTTCCTCATGGTGACCGGACAAAAATTGTTGAAGCATGTATAAAGTATAAAAAATAGTGGTAGGTTGTGGTGGCTCACTAGCAAGTAGTTAAGGTATGGTGCTGCAAGCTCATATAGAGGGAATCACCCCACCCTCTCTTAAAAGGCAAATGTAATAATAGGAAAATGAGCGAGCACTCATATACTTGGCAACCGAATTGACATATGCAGAAAATATTTATTAAATCCCCATAAAATGCAAGTAATAAAATTTATAAGAACAATGTAACAATAATATACAACATTACAATCACATATATTGTGGTAGATATGATCGATACTACACTGCTCAAAAGAATAAAGGGAACACAAAAATAACACATCCTAGATCTGAGTTAATTAAATATTCTTCTGAAATACTTTGTTCTTTACATAGTTGAATGTGCTGACAACAAAATCACACAAAAATTAAAAAATGGAAATCAAAATTTTCAACCCATGGAGGTCTGGATTTGGAGTCACACTCTAAATTAAAGTGGAAAAACACACTACAGGCTTATGTAATGTAATGTCCTTAAAACAAGTCAAAATGAGGCTAAGTAGTGTGTGTGGCCTCCACGTGCCTGTATGACCTCCCTACAACGCCTGTGCATGCTCCTGATGAGGTGGCGGACGGTCTCCTGAGGGATCTCCTCCCAGACCTGGACTAAAGCATCTGCCAACTCCTGGACAGTCTGTGGTGCAACGTGATGTTGGTGGATAGAGCGAGACATGATGTCCCAGATGTGCTCAATTGGATTCAGGTCTGGGGAACGGGTGGGCCAGTCCATAGCATCAATGCCTTCGTCTTGCAGGAACTGCTGACACACTCCAGCCACATGAGGTCTAGCATTGTCTTGCATTAGGAGGAACCCAGAGCCAACCGCACCAGCATATGGTCTCACAAGGGGTCTGAGGATCTCATCTCGGTACCTAATGGCAGTCAGGCTACCTCTGGCGAGCACATGGAGGGCTGTGCGGCCCTCCAAAGAAATGCAACCCCACACCATTACTGAACCAATGCCAAACCGGTCATGCTGGAGGATGTTGCAGGCAGCAGAACGTTCTCCACAGCGTCTCCAGACTCTGTCACGTCTGTCACATGTGCTCAGTGTGAACCTGCTTTCATCTGTGAAGAGCACAGGGCGCCAGTGGCAAATTTGCCAATCTTGGTGTTCTCTGGCAAATGCCAAACGTCCTGCACGGTGTTGGGCTGTAAGCACAACCCCCACCTGTGGACGTCGGGCCCTCATATCACCCTCATGGAGTCTGTTTCTGACCGTTTGAGCAGACACATGCACATTTGTGGCCTGCTGGAGGTCATTTTGCAGGGCTCTGGCAGTGCTTCTCCTGTTCCTCCTTGCAGAAAGGCGGAGGTAGCGGTCCTGCTGCTGGGTTGTTGCCCTCCTACGGCCTCCTCCACGTCTCCTGATGTACTGGCCTGTCTCCTGGTAGCGCCTCCATGCTCTGGACACTACGCTGACAGACACAGCAAACCTTCTTGCCACAGCTCGCATTGATATGCCATCCTGGATAAGCTTCACTACCTGAGCCACTTGTGTGGGTTGTAGACTCCGTCTCATGCTACCACTAGAGTGAAAGCACCGCCAGCATTCAAAAGTGACAAAAACATCAGCCAGGAAGCATAGGAACTGAGAAGTGGTCTGTGATCACCACCTGCAGAACCACTCCTTTATTGGGGGTGTCTTGCTAATTGCCTATAATTTCCACCTGTTGTCTATCCCATTTTCACAACAGCATGTGAAATTGATTGTCACTCAGTGTTGCTTCCTAAGTGGACAGTTTGATTTCACAGAAGTGTGATTGACTTGGAGTTACATTGTGTTGTTTAAGTGTTCCCTTTATTTTTTTGAGCAGTGTATATTCAATAAAAATATATTCGATAGAAATATTCGATAAATTGAATGGTAGAAAATTCAATGTTGAAATATTCGATAGAATATTCGATACCACTCAATAGTGTCGATAAATTCAATAATATATATCACACCAAAAAACTTCAAGTATATGCTGTTATTTGGGAAAGAGGGGGTATTATCTTCTAGAGCTCTATCCCAATTTGGGAAACTGAATGTCACTGAAAATGTTGTAGGTGTATTCACTGGGAGTGCAATATGTTCATAAAGTGTCCACAGGAATCCTGATAATGTGAAAAGTCTCTTATAGCATATCCTTTTAAGGTCGATATGAGCTTTGAATCGAAGAAAACTTTAAATCGATATTTGGCTTACCGTCTAGCGTCTGTTGTCTCCCTATTGCTTCAATGGAGCTTTAAATATTTGCCGGCTTATTCAGTCGCTCCATACAGCAAGCTGGTTTAAATTTCGCGGGAGTTCCAAAGATCGCGGGAGTTGCCACTCTGTTCCGCAATTTCGTTCAGTGCAGCTTTCGACGATAAGAATAGTTAATCCTTTACTGTAGAAATTTTCTTCTGTATGGCCAAACAGTATTATCGGAGGCTTTTCAATGCAGGTACATCACTTGTTTCACCATACGCGTTTCGGGTAGATTCACTCTCCCTTCCTCAGCGACCACTGAGGAAGGGAGAGTGAATCTACCCGAAACGCGTATGGTGAAACAAGTGATGTACCTGCATTGAAAAGCCTCCTATAATACTGTATGGCCATAAGGAAGAAAATTTCTACAGTAAAGGATTAACTATTCTTATCGTCGAAAGCTGCACCGAAGGAAATTGCGGAACAGAGTGGCAACGATCTTTGGAACTCCCGCGAAATTTAAACCAGCTTGCTGTATGGAGTTTGTATGGAGTTTAATAAACATGTAGCTGCGTACATGTTTATTGATGGATTAGAAATAGGCGTTGGGGATGGGGATTGGTAGGACCTGTTGAAGGTAGTTTAGCCTTGGCAAAACCAGTGAAGTGAACAGGTTTTTACGGCCAAACCAGGAGAGTGTTGGAAAATACAAATTGTCAATTTGTGTCTGCATGGAGTGTAGAAGGGGGATATAATTAAGATTAAACAAATTGGAGGGGTCTGATTGGTTGTCATGAGTAAAAGGTCATCGGCGAAGGCGGCCACTTTGTGTTTGTGGCCTCCTAACTCCATACCTTCTATCAGGGGGTCTTGTCGGATGGACTGTAAGAGGGGTTCCATAATTAGAACAAAAATCAAAGGAGCGAGTAGGCAGCCCTGGCGAGTGCCATTTTTGATTGGAAAGGGGGGGAGGGGAAGTGTCATTCACCAGCACCGAAGGCATTAAGATACATAGAAAAAATTGCTTGAATAAATGGATCTGGAATTTCAAATTTCTGCAAAGCTGAACATATAAAGTCCCAATTGACTCTATCAAATGCTTTTTCGGCATCGGTGGACGGGCTTTCTTTTTTGCATATGAGATGGCGTTTATAATTCTCGCTGAATTATCCTTCCCTTCTCTGCCAGAAATAAAGCCGGTTTGGTCCTTATGTATTAGAGACGGGAGGAGCAGGGAAAGGCAGTTAGCAAGGATTTTGGCCATTAGTTTGAGGTCAAGGTTTAGCAATTATATAGGACGGTAATTTCCACAGTGCGCGGGATCTTTATCTGATTTATGAATAATCGTGATGTGTGCTTTTGTCATGTCTTGGGACAAGGGTATGCCTTTCAGGGACTGGTTAAAGAGTGAAAGCAGGTGAGGGGCGAGGAGATCTTTAAAGCTACGATAATATATGGCCGTCAGACCATCTGGTCCAGGGGCTTTATTTTTTGGTAGCTGTTTTATAGAATCTAACACTTCTTTGAGCGTAAAGGGGGATTCTAGGGGGGCTCTTTGGGAGTTATTTAGTTTGGGGAGGTGGAGAAATTTTTGGATTGTCTCAAGGTGAGAAGGAGACCCTGTATTAGGGGAGTCGGTGGGAATGTTGTATAATGCATGGTAGAATTTTTGAAATTGGGAGGCTATCTCCTCAGTTTTAGTGACAAGGTCCCCATTTTTAGTAAAAACTTTATCTATAAAATAATTTAAATTGGGAGTTTAGGAAGAATTTGGCTGAAGTATTATTCAGGAGGTTTTTTAAATCAGAGCGGAGTTTCGTAAGTTCAGAAAGGGTATGTTTGTGTTGGGTCTCTAATTTTCCAATCTGTTTAAGTAGGGTGTCTATTTGAATTGATCATAACTTTTTAGCATGAGAGCCTAGACTAATGAGTTGCCCTCTTATGAAGGCTTTGTGGGTATCCCACAGTAAGTTGAGAGAGGTGTCGGGAAGGGCATTTAGGGAGAAGAAGTCTTTTAGGACCCGATTCAGTTTGGAGACATACTCCGGGTTTGAGAGGAGTTGTTCGTTGAGCCTCCATCTAAATGTTTTGGGAGGGGGGGGGGTGTTGGACAAATGGAAATAAAGATCGGGGCGTGATCAGACATATGAATGGAGTCAATACAAGGGTCTTTGTATATTTGGACGAGGTCTTTAGGTATTAATAGATAATCTAGTCTCTGATAAGACCCATGTAGGTTCGAGTAAAAAGTATAATCCTTTACTGAAGGGTTTAGCAGTCTCCAAATGTCGACCAAGTGTAATTCTGCTAATGAGTTAGTAATCGTTCGTAGTGCTCGTTTGGAAAGGGCAGATTTATTTGAAGAGGAATCTAGGAGCGGGTTCAAGGTGGCATTGAGGTCACCGCCTAGAATCAGTATACCTTCTTGAAAGGTAGATATTTTTGGAATAAGGTTTTTAAACCAAGTGGCTTGGTTGACGTTTGGGGCATATATATTCACGAATGTAAACAAACATTTATCAATATATCCCTTGAGTAGCAGATATCTGCCGTCTGTGTCTTGTTGGTGAGAGCAGTATTGGAAGTGGACATGTTTGTTGAAACCAATGCTAACCCCTCTGGATACAGAAGAATTAGAGCCACAGTGGAGCCATATTGGATAATTGGAGCGAGACAGATCGGGATACTTGTCAAATTTAAAGTGGGTTTCTTGTAACAGCAGAACTGAGGCCTGTTTTTTTTTCAGAAAAGAGAAAATTTGGCATCTTTTAGAGGGCGAATTAAAGCCTTTTACATTATAAGATGCGACTTTAAGATTAGCCATTTAATGAGAAAGGAGGATCCCGACCTGTCTGGCCCCGTACAATCGGTATCCCCATCCACCCATAGAACAGCATCCATAAATCCTGTATTGAAACAGACTTATATGAGAAAGTAAAGCAGATCCACAAAATAATAAAAAAGGTAACATAAAAAGAATTAACACAATACCAAAAAAGTATGAACATCAGTAACTTAAGCGCGCATGCGCTAACTAACATAATGTCGATCATGGGGGTAGTGAAAATCGATGTGAACGCCCTTAGGTGGTAAAGATTTTGAGCAAGAAATCGATCTGAGGAAAAAGATTCGGAGGAGAATCGATAGAAAAATCGATAGACAGCTTGAGGGGGAGAGTATGGTAACTGCTGAGGAGGGAGGAAGAAATCGAGAGAAATTTCGATTAGAGGTAAGGACAGAGGAGAGAGGGAATAAGGAGAGCTAAGGTGGTAAGGAGGATACATCAGTGGTTCATAAGAACCTATATTGCAGAAACTCGGTGTGGTTAGTGAAGCTTCTCTCCTTTGTTTGCCTTGCTTAGGAGTGCGCGTTTTTTCCCATTGGTCCGCTGCAGGAAGGGTCGGGAGAAAGGAGAGATCCTGAACTCTGTCCCAGTTCTGGATATTCAGTGGACTAATATTCAGATGATCGTAGACCTGGTCCAGGTCTATATAGGAAGAAACAGCCATCTTGCGACCCTCAAAGAAGAAGGATACCCCGAAGGGGAAGGTCCATCTGTATAGAACGTTGTGTGCTCTGAGCCAGTCGGTAAGTGGCTTTTTTGTAAGGTGGACTGCGCTAGATCCTGGAAAATGGAGACGAAATATCCGTCCCAGGTGACTTCTCCTGAATGCCGCGCCTTGGTAAGGATGGCTTCTTTGACCGGGAAGGCTAGTAACTTACAGATGATGTCTCTGGGGGGAGCGTTTGTGGCCGGTTTAGGCCATAGTGCCCTGTGTGCACGCTCCAATATAACATCGTGAGCCGAATCGGGGCCCAGGAGAGATAGGTAGATCTGTGTAATCGTATGTGGTATATCACTCGCAGCAACCGATTCCGGTATGCCTCGGAAGCGCAGATTGTTCCGTCTGCTTCGATTCTCTTGGTCTTCTAAGGCCGCATATAATGTGTTTAGATTTGATTGGATCGAGCAGACATGTTGAGACACCGCTTGCTGATGTTTTATGATTGCGGTTTGCGAGTCCTCTAAAGCTTCTACCCTCCGTCCTATATGCTTAATGTCTTGCTTGATAGTGGACAGGTCAGAGCTTATAGGATCGAGGGCTGCAGATAAGGAGGACATTAGTGTGTCCTTAAAGTATTCTCTGGAAAGAGGGAGAGTATTAGTTTCTTCTTCTCTCTCTGCTACAGCTTCAGGCTGTTCTTTATGTGAGCGGCTGCTGGATTGCGGGGAGACCGGCGCCATCTTGTTGTCTCTAGCCACATAAGAAGAAGCAGCTTTTTTTGATAAATTTGTCCATTTCTCCCTTATTTACCGCCGGTTTTTGTGGATCAGGACCTTCACTGGCTTTAGCTCCTCCAATTTTCACCATAGTGATCTCTTAAAGCTGGTTTTCCAAGCTAATAGGGTGATTGTTCACACGGAGCTGAGCACTCACACAGCCATCCACTGCAGGCGCTGGCTCCGCCCCCCTTTCCAAAATATTTTTGACAAAAGAAAATAAAACAAGAAATACAATGTGGTTAAATTATCTTACTATTTAATATAGACTGTTTCTACTAATGTTTATACACTACTGTTCTAACGCCCGTTATTATAACGGGCTTAATGTCTAGTTTTTCTATAAACGGCCAGCCAGCCACCCTTTTGTAATATTTTCACGTTTCTACAGTTTATAGGTTTATTGCCAGCTCTTCCAGCATCACTAGCGTACATTCTGCTATAAAGGTCTAGCTATTGCCCGTTTTTTGCTTTTCAAAAAAAAAATACAGTTTCCTTAATTTGGTGTGTCAGTATAGGGATGGCACTCTAGTCATAAGTTATGCATGGAAAAAATTATTTATTAGGGGATGGCTGTATGGCCCAAAAACATAGGGTTGAAGAAGGGTATAAAAACAGAGAGATAAAATTGTTGCAGATCCTTAGATATACAAAAATCAAATAATGACATAAAAAAGTAAAAAAGTAAATATTAAAATATAAAAAATATTAGTCTGAAAGTCCAACTGGAGGTATATATGAATGTCCAGTCAAATGGTGTAGTTTCCAGGGATAGATTTAGGGAATCAGTATCTTTCTTTAAAAAAACATATAATATATAATATAATAACTTGTAAGGTAACGTCCAGTTAAAATCAATTAGCCCCCATATTATTGGTCCAGCAATAGTACGTATCGGTGCTATAGTAGCAAGTACGTTACCCTCCTGGTGTCCAATAGTAGGCAGGTAGTCGGCTCCTCGCGGGAGGATGGCGTCCTCGTGTAGTACGCCCGCCCGCGGGCCTGAGCCCGGCCAAGGTTTCTCAAGTAGCTCGGAACCTAACGCTAAACCTAATTGTGCCGTATGGCCAATACCAGGATCCAGTGGGCAAATTAAAGGAGCGCAAGGTCCGACTCACAGCAAACTCCCGGTTACCTCCAGCATGCAGCCATGCTTACAATGGGAGGAAGGAGAGAGCTCTGAGCCCCACCCAAGACTGGCTGATATAGCCCAGGCCTCATATGTGCACCATAATGTTGTCTGTAGATGGACATAAAGGCACATTCAGACTAGCAGTTTTTACACCTCCACACAATTCTATATATAAACTAAAAATTGGTGTGGTAATGAAAAGCAGGAAGTGCTCAACCCCATATGCAGTGGTGCATCTATACCAGGGGGCAGATCCTGCACTTGTTATCTGCTGCTAATGGCAATCCCCAGCAAAAATTCATACAATGGAGGATGCCCGCAGCGGACCACAAATACCACAATAGACATCCTACACAGGATAGCAAATGTGTGGATGTGATAAACAATAAAACAAAATAACAATAACTTTTACAAAGACAGGTGGACTTTGCTGTCTTATTAAACCCTCATACTGATGTAAAATTTAGAGATTAGCCAACATATCCTACTGTGGAGGACATGTCTGAGCCTGAGCACCGTGCTAAGGTTTCTCAAGTAGCTCAGGACCTAACGCTAAACCTAACTGTGCCATATGGCCAATACCAGGATCCAGTGGGCAAATTACAGGAGCGCAAGGTCCGACTCACAGCAAACTCCCAATTACCTCCAGCATGCAGTCATGATTACAATTGGAGGAGGGAGAGAGCTCTGAGCCACACCCAAGAATGGCTGATATAGCCCAGGCCTCACATGTGCACCAGAATGTTGCCTGTAGATGGTGTGGAGATTAGCTGTACAAATGGTAGGCAGTCGGCAGGATTGGATGCAACATAAGGGTTTTATTGGAAAAAACACAACTCAAATTTGGTCCAACAGGACGGCTTGGCTTCAGCCCATCAAAGTTCAGTCACATAAAGCACTTGTCTTCAGCCCTCATGTGTCATATAACAGTTCAATTGTTAAACAGGCAAAATACAGGAGTCACCTTTGTGCAGAATCTTGTCTTTTCCCTTCTCAGGAACACTGTGGAGAGGAATGCTCCCATGTCCTCTGCAGACCAACACCAAACACATACTGACAGTGTGTCTTTTAAATTAGCTTCCAGCTGGGTGAGGTGGTAACACAGGAGATGGAGTATGGGAGTGACCTTCCCACCCAAACTCTTCAGTCACTCCTAAATCCCGGACCCAAGTTCCAGCTACCACAAACTCAGCGATCTAACATCACTGGTTGCTATTTACCTCCGGGATTTACATCACTGAGAGCAGCAGCCTCAGTGACACATACTTGCCATCAATAACCTTACACCTTTAGATGCTTACAATGGAAATAAAGGCACATTCAGACTAGGAGTTTTTACACCTCCAAACAATTCAATATATAAACTACAAATTGGCATGGTAATGAAAATCAGGAAGTGCTCAACCCCATATGCAGTTGTGCATCTATAAGGGGGGGGGGGGGATCCTGCACGTGTGGTCCGCTGCTAATGGCAATCCCCAGCAAAAATGCATACAAAGGAGGATGCCCTCAGTGGACCACAAGTACCACAATAGACATCCTACACAGGATAGTCGGTAATCCAGGTGATCCAATAAACAGACGTCAGGCAGATTTCGTAGTCAAACAGAGCAGAGGTCAATAGTCCAGGCAAGATACAGTTACGCAAACACATTTTACTGCATTATGGGGTTGAGCACTTCCTGCTTTTCATTACCAAGCCAATTTGTAGTTTATATATTGAATTGTTTGGAGGTGTAAAAACTCCTAGTCTGAATGTGCCTTTATTTCCATTTACAGGCAACATTCTGGTGCACATGTGAGTCCTGGGCTATATCAGCCAGTTTTGGGTGGATCCCGTTGTAAGCATGACTGCATGCTGGAGGTAACTGTGAGTTTGCTGTGAGTCGGACCTTGTGTACCTGTAATTTTCCCACTGGCTAGTGGTATTGCCCATACAGCACAGGTAGGGTTAGCGTTAGGTCCCGAGCTAGTCTGAATGTGCCTTTATTTCCTTCTACAGGCAACATTCTGGTGCACATGTGAGGCCTGGGCTATATCAGCCAGTTTTGGGTGGGTCTCAGAGCTCTCTCCCTCCTTAATTTATCCCATTGTAAGCATGACTGCATGCTGGAGGTAAATGAGAGTTTTCTGTGAGTCGGGCCTTGCACTCCTGTAATTTGTCCACTGGATCCTGGTATTGCTCATACGGCATACGTAGGTTTAGCATTAGGTCCTTAGCTACTTGAGAAACCTTGACGCGGTGCTCGGGCTCAGACATGTCTTCCACAGTAGGATATGTTGGCTAATCTCTCAATTTTACATCAGTATGAGGGTTTTGTAAGATCATAGAGTGCACCTGTCTTTGTAAAAGTTATTGTTATTTTCCTTAATTTATCTATTGTTTGTAACTGGGCGTTTTTAACTTATTTCCGATACAGTTACGCAAACACATTAATATAGGAGTGTATATAACTTTATTAGAATACACATTTTAGGTAACACATTGTATTACTTCAAGATACTACAGTCCTTATCAAAAGTTTAAGACCACTTGAAAATTTTACATTGTTGTATCTTAACAAGGTTCCAAGTAGAGCTTTAACATGCAACAAGAAGAAATAAGAGTGAGACAAAACATTTTTTGAGCATTCAATTTAATGAAAACAAAGAATAAACTGAAACAGGCTGTTTTTCAGCTGATCAAAGGTTTTGGACCACATGCCTTTAAATGGCCAAATCTGTGCAAAGATGTGGATTCATTGTCCTTTTCTGTTAGGTAGTCACACGTTATGATGGCAAAGGCAAAACAACTTTCCCTTTTTGAACGTGGTGGGGTTGTTGAACTGCATAAGCAGGGTCTCTTACAGCGCGCCTTCGCTGCTGAGATGGGACACAGTAAGTCATTTGGAATTTCTTAAATGATCCTAAGGGTTATGGAACAAAAAAGTCAAGTGGAAGACCCAAAAGAATTTCACCAGCACTGAGCTGGAGGATCCAATTGGCTGTCCGTCAAGACACTGGACGATCCTCGACCCAAATTAAGGCCCTTACTGGTGCTGACTGCAGCCCCATAACCATCAGACAGCATCTGAGACTGAAGGGCTCCAAAAACCAAAAAACGTCTTCAAAGACCTCGTCTCCTTGAACGCCACAGAATTGCTCTGTAACGGGGTTCCGAAGGTGCACTCGGTTCCCCATTGCCCGCAGAACTGTTGCTTAGCTTTGGGAATGAGGATCTGTGTTTGACCTCATTCCCAGGGCGGCTTTACTGCTGGGTGGCTCCCTGCTCCTAAGTCTGCCTTGAGCGCCGAGCTGATCACTCGGTGCTCAACTGGTTGGTCTGTCGGTCATGTGACGCTGGCCGCGTCACATGACCCTCACTCCCCACTATAAATACAGGCAGCCTGCTAGCCACAGGTTGCCTGTTAATTTCTAGGTTCCTGGCTATTTGTTGGACTACTGAATACTCACCTGATTCCGTTCCCTGACGATCCTTTTGCCTGCTCCTCCTGTACTGCGCATCCATCCTGGTATTGTGACCTCGGCTCCCACCTGACTACTCTCTTAGGACTCCTCTTGTACTTCTCTACTCTCCTGGTATTTGACCCCGGCTTCTCCTGACCATTCTTTGCTTAACCCTTTGTACTGCGTAGCTCTCTTGGTTCTGACCGGGTCCGTTCATGTTCCGTATTTTGTCTTGTCTGTCTTCCCTGCACGTATCCTAAGTTAGGGACTGTTGTCCAGTTGTCCCCTGTCATCAGGACTCGTGAGGCAAGTAGGCAGGGCCAGGGGTGAGGGTGGAGCGCAGTGGTCACTATCCTTCCCCCTGTGTGTGTGTGGACGTGACCGTTACAGATTAACAGGCCCAATAACCACTGTATCACGAATCCTCTTACTACCCTGACTGACCATGTCTCTAACTTGACACAGAGGGTGCAGGAGCTAGGAGAGAAACTCCGTTCTTGTGAGTTAGGGCAAGGTTCTTCCACTCCTCTGTCCTCCAGTCCACATTTTGAACCCCAGATCAAGCTCCCAGAACCCTTTTCTGGAGACCGGAAGAGGTTTCTCTCCTTTAAGGAGAATTGCAAACTCTACTTCAGTTTGCGCTCCGTGTCCTCCGGTCCCGAGAGCCAACGCGTGGGGATTATCATTTCTCTACTACAGGGTGATCCCCAGGACTGGGCATTTTTGTTACCTCCTGGGGCCAGTTGTCTAACTTCTGTGGAGGTTTTTTTTCAGGCCCTGGGTACCCTCTATGACGAACCAGACAGGGCCCTGGTAGCCGAGACGGCTCTTAGGGCACTGGTTCAGGGCCATCTCCCTGCGTAGGAGTATTGCACCCAATTCAGACGGTGGTGTGTCCCCTCAGGATGGAATGAACCATCCTGCATGTTCCCCTGATCTAAATCCAATTGAGAACCTTTGGGGATGGATGGAAAGGGAAGTTTACAAAAATGGACAACAGTTCCAGACAGTAGATGGCCTTCGTGCGGCCGTCTTCACCACTTGGAGAAATGTTCCCACTCACCTCATGGAAACGCTTGCATCAAGCATGCCGAAACGAATTTTTGAACAATAACGGCGGAGCTACTCATTACTGAGTTCATGTTTGAAAGTTGGATTTCTGTTTTGGGGGGGTTTAGTTTTTTTTTGGAGGTGTGGTCCTAAACTTTTGATTAGCTGAAAAACAGCCTGTTTCAGTTTATTCGTCGTTTTCATTAAATTGAATGCTCAAAAAAAGTTTCGTCTCACTCCCATTTCTTCTTCCTGCATGTTGAAGCTCTACTTGGTACCTTGTTAAGATCCAGCCATGCTAAATATTATTTTTTTGCCATTTTTCAAGTGGTCTTAAACTTTTGATCAGGACTGTATGTAGTTAAAGCAAATACATTTTTACTGCAATAACTGCATTAATATACCTGTGTTAATGAATACTGTTACGACCAGAGGATGTGGATGCTCTGTATCAGCGTATAGAGGACTGGACTTTAGCCCTGTATTGCTGACTCTCAGAGTCAGGATACTGGTATTTGCACCAGTCACCCAGGATGCTGCTAACCGCAGCAGTGTGAACAGAGTCTAGCACAGGTAGTTAAGCGGAACAGAAGAACTTTACTAGTAAACGGCAAACAACAGTCAAGGCAAAGACAGTTCAGAGTAATGCAGTGTGCAGATTAAAGCGGTCTCGTTGACAGGCGGTGCAGGGTCAGAAATCCAGGCAGACTTACAGGAGGCGATGGGCAGATGCGTAGTCATTTGGTGCAGAAGTCAGTAATCCAGGTGATCCAATAAACAGTCGTCAGACAGATTCGTAGTCAAACAGAGCAGAGGTCAATAGTGCAGGCAATCCAGCAAGCAGACAGTAAGCAGAGTCGGGGTCAAAAGAGGCAGAGGTCAGAATCCAGGAAATCCAATAAACAGACAGAACACAGTAGGAAGCTTGAGCGGGAGTCAAGAGGTACAACAACCATGCTTGGGCACTTCCTCCTAAATCAAGCTGCCTAAATACTCTAAAGCCCGCCTCCAGGTGGGGACGATAATCAGGACCTAGCTGCCTACTCCCATTGGACAGGGAGAGGGGTGCGCGCGTGCGCTATATCGCATCAGATGACACTTGGCAGTGAAGACAAATGCGGCGATATGCTGGCGGACGCCTGCATCTCCTGCAAGGTAAGCCAGCCCTGGGACTCATGGCTCTGAGATGTGTTGATAGGGATCTGTCACCCTGTGGTGGGGACACAGACCCAATACTGACAGTACCCACATCTTACTCCCCCTCCTCCACACGGTCGACCTGTAGATAAATTTCTTCAGCAGCAGAGGGGCACGAATATTGGCTGCACCCTCCCACGACCTCCCTTCAGCACCGTAGCCCTTCCAGTCTACCAAATAAAAGGTCTCACCTCTGATAATTCTCCTATCTAGAATGTCCTTGACCTCAAATCCATCATCCATAGTGACAGGAGGAGGATTCTGTGAAGTGCCTTTTCAAAACCTGTTAAAGACAGCTGGTTTAACTTACGACACATGAAAAGAGTTAGGAATCCACAAGGTAGCTGGTAATTTGAGTTTGTAAGCAACAGGATTAATTTTTTTTATCACAGCAAAAGGTTCCAGGAATAACAGAGCTAGTTTGTAGAAGGGCAATCTGAGATGGATATTCTTGGAGGAAAGCCATACCTTGTCTCCAATGGCAAACTGAGGGGGAGGTCTACGCGTCTTATCTGCGGACCTCCTCATCTGGTCTGCTGTTCTCCGAAGAGATTTCTTCATGTCAAACCAGACCTGAGAAAGCTGCTCCACACAAAAATTTGCAGCAGTAACTCCCGAAGAAGGTCGCACAGGAACACTCGGGTGTCGGCCGTAGATTAGAAAAAAACTAAGAGTTACCTGTGGCTTGACTTACTTGATTGTTATGGGCAAATTCCACCCATTGAAGATACTTCACCCAGTCGTCCTGATGGGCATTAGAGAAATGTTTCAGGAAGTTGACCAGTATTTGATTGTGTTCTACCTGGCCATTAGACTGTGGATCGTAAGCAGAGGAAAAGTCCAGAGATACATTCAGTGACTTACATAAAGATTTCCAAAATCGGGAGGTGAATTGTACTCCAGACGAACCAGACGAGGAGCAGATGATAGACCTGGAAGCGGAATAAAGTATGACCTCTTGGAAAAATGGTCAACGACAGCCCAAATGATTGTGCAACCCTCAGAGACAGGTAAATCAGTAATAAAGTCCATACCAATATACTGCCAAGGGACCTCTGGCACCGTCAGTGGCAATAATAAACCTGCAGGTTTTATCCTAGGGGATTTATTCTGGGCGCACGAGGTACAGGACGCCACAAAGTCTCCAATATCCGCGGTCTAGGAAGGCCACCAATAACATCTAGAGATGAGATTCAGGGTCCCCCGTTGACCTGGATGGCCATCAATCTTGGACGCATCTCCCCACAGTAAGAAATTCATACGTTTGGATTCCGGAACAGAGATCTTATCTGGGGGAACCTTGAACAGGTTGACTGGAGCCACTGGGAAAGCTTTAGTCGGTTCAATGATGAACTGGGATTCATCTTCTGTATCTGTAGTTTTGAAGGACCTGGAGAGAGTGTCTGCTTTGGTATTTTTATCAGCTGACCTGAAATTAAGTTGAAAATTAAATCTGGCAAAAAAGAAGATTGAGCCGCTGAGCTGTCTGCAAGTACAGTAGGTCAAATTTTTGTGATCGGTGTAAATTATGACCGGTAGACTAGAACCCTCCAAAAGGTATCTCCATTCCTCTAGAGCCATCTTGATAGCTAGGAGTTCCCTGTCTCCAATAGAATATATTTTTTGGGCAGCGGAAAATAACTTAGAAAAGAAACCACAAGGAGACATACGATCTGAGGCATTCTTCTGTGACAGGACCGCCCCGGCTCCTATGGAGGATGCGTCCACCTCCGAAGAAAAACTGTTTGTAAGGTTCTGGGCGTCTAAGGACTGGAGCTGAAGAAAAAGCTTGCTTGAGGGAAGAAAATGCTGTCTCCGCTTCAGGGGATTGGCACCCTTCCTGGTCAGACCAGAAATAGGAGCTGTCAAAGTAGAAAAATTACGAATGAATTGATAATAATAATTAGCAAAACCTAAGAATTGCCTTCAGGCAGGAGTGATGAGGCCAGTCGAGCACTGCAGCCACCTTTTCAGGATCCATTTTGAGACCCTGATCCTAGATCATATATCCCAGGAAGGGAAGGGACGACGTTTCGAAGACACACTTTTCCAGTTTAGCGTATAGCAGATTCTCTCGTAAACATTGTAAGACTACCTGCACATGCCTGCGATGAGTTCTGATGATATTTCTGGAAAAAATAAGAAAATCATCCAAATAGACAACATCACAAGAATAGAGCAGATCTCGAAAAATATCATTAGCAAACTCCTGGAAGACGGCAGGGGCATTAGTGAGCCCAAATGGCATAAAGAGGTATTCATAGTGGCCATCCCTGGTGTTAAAGGCCGTCTTCCATTTATCACCCTCACGAATATGTATTAAATTGTATGCCCCCCGTAAGTCCAGCTTAGAGAAGATCCGGGCCCCACGGAGTCTATCAAATAACTTGGAAATTAATGGTAACGGGTACTTATTCTTGATGGTGATCTTATTCATTTATTTATACTGCCCCTGTGGGTGATGAAGACTTCCTGATGAAAACCCTCTCAATATTCTCCTTGATGTAATCTGCTGTAGCCTGTGATTTAGCAGGAGACAGAGGGTACACACGACCTCGAGGAGGAGATGTCCCTGGTTGCAGATCAATAGGGCAGTCATAGGGGCGATGGGGTGGTAGTATCTCAGCCTCCTTTTTAACAATTACATCAGCAAAGGAATGATAGGCCACCGGCAAAGCCTCCAGGCTTTTAGGAAGAGGTATAGCAACTAGAGTTAAGCGGACACCTGGATGTTCGGGTTCGGCAGGTTCGGCCGAACTTGAAAAAAAAGTTTGGGTTCGGGACCCAAACTTGACCCGAACTTGACCCCGAATCCAAACCCTATTGAAGTCAATGGGGACCCGAACTTTTGGGCACTAAAATGGCTCTAAAATAGTCACGGAAAGGGCTAGAGGGCTGCAAAAGGCATCAAAATGTGCTTAAGAGCATGACAACTGTTCTGCAAACAAATGTGGATAGGGAAATGACTTAAAATAACATAAAATACTGAAAAATTTAGAATAACAATCTGGATCTAGGAGTAGGAGGTTGAGGAGGCGGTTGATGGGTGGATGTGGTGGTGTAGGTTGACGTGGTGGTGTAGGTGGAAGCGGCGGTGAAGGAGGAACAGGTAGCCAATAGGGATGAGCGAACCCGAACTGTATAGTTCGGGTTCGTACCGAATTTTGGGGTGTCCGTGACACGGACCCGAACCCGAACATTTTCGCAAAAGTCCGTGTTCGGGTTCGGTATTCGGCGCTTTCTTGGCGCTTTTTGAAAGGCTGCAAAGCAGCCAATCAACAAGCGTCATACTACTTGGCCCAAGAGGCCATCACAGCCATGCCTACTATTGGCATGGCTGTGATTGGCCAGTGCAGCATGTGACCCAGCCTCTATTTAAGCTGGAGTCACGTAGCGCCGCACGTCACTCTGCTATGATCAGTGTAGGGAGAGGTTGCAGCTGCGACGTTAGGGCGAGATTAGGCAGATTAACTCCTCCAAAAGACTTCATTCTGTGATCGATCTGCAGCTGTGGATCATTGAAGTGCTATTATTGACTTGCTCACTTTTTTGAGGCTGCCCAGAGCGTTTTTAGATCACTTTTTTTCTGGGGTGATCGGCGGCCATTTTGTGACTTGTGGTGTGCCAGCACAAGCTATCACCAAGTGTATTTAACCATCGATAGTGTGGTTATTTTGTGCTATATCCTACATCAGCTGCAGGCTGAGCCTGTGTCACCGAAGTGCATTTAACCATCAACAGTCTGGTTATTTTTTGGCCATATACTACATCAGCTGCAGGCTGAGCCTGTGTCACCCAAGTGCATTTAACCATCAACAGTCTGATTATTTTTTGGCCATATACTACATCTGGTGCAGGCTGAGCCTGTGTCACCCAACTGCATTTAACCATCAACAGTCTGATTATTTTTTGGCCATATACTACATCTGGTGCAGGCTGAGCCTGTGTCACCCAAGTGCATTTAACTATCAACAGTCTGATTATTTTTTGGCCATATACTACATCTGGTGCAGGCTGAGCCTGTGTCACCCAAGTGCATTTAACCATCAACAGTGTGGTTATTTTTTGGCCATATATTACATCAGGGGCAAGTGGAGCCTGTCACCCAGCGCCTAAAAAATAGACCTGACATTTCTATTCAACCAAATCTGTACTGTTTTAGCTGGTCAAGTTATTTGTAGTGACCGTAAAAGCACACTTTTTTTCTGGGTTGAAAAATTATTCCCAAATTTGCCATTCTCAAAATAACTAGTTTCTGGTATTTGAGGCCTACTTGAAATCTATCCCAAAAAGGATATCTTACATTGAAGGTGCTGATAGTGTCATTCAGAAAAACCTAAGACACACGCTAGCGTGCAGATAGAAGTCTGATTCTGTGATTAAACCTATACCTGTCACACAGCGCAAAAAAAAACAGGTCTCACATCTCTATTCAACCAAATCTGTACTGTTTTAGCTGCTCAAGTTATTTGTAGCGACCGTAAAAGCCCTTTTTTTTTTCTGGGTTGAAAAACTAATCCCAAATTTGCCATTCTCCAAATAACTAGTTTCTGGTATTTGAGGCCTACTTGAAATCTATCCCAAAAAGGATATCTTACATTGAAGGTATTGATAGTGTCATTCAGAAAAACCTAAGACACACGCTACCGTGCAGATAGAAGTCTGATTCTGAGATTAAACCTTAACCTGTCACACAGTGCAAAAAAAAACAGGTCTCACATTTCTATTCAAGCAAATCTGTACTGTTTTAGCTGCTCAAGTTACTTGTAGTGACCGTAAAAGCAGACTTTTTTTTCTGGGTTGAAAAACTATTCCCAAATTTGCCATTCTCCAAATAACTAGTTTCTGTTATTTGAGGCCTACTTGAAATCTATCCCAAAAAGGATATCTTGCATTGAAGGTATTGATAGTGTCATTCAGAAAAACCTAAGACACACGCTACCGTGCAGATAGAAGTCTGATTCTGAGATTAAACCTTAAATACCCTTAAAGCCTGATTCTCTGCTATGACATGAATACAGATTCTGCGCTGACATAAGGCCAGATTCTCTGTTACGGGACCTCTCTCCTCTGCCTGGGTGCCTGGGCCTAAATGTGTGACAGTGGCCTGTTCCAGTGGTGGGTGACGTGAAGCCTAATTCTCTGCTATGACATGAAGACAGATTCTGCGCTGACATAAGGCCAGATTCTCTGTTACGGGACCTCTCTCCTCTGCCTCGGTGCCGGGGCCTAAATGTGTGACAGTGGCCTGTTCCAGTGGTGGGTGACGTGAAGCCTGATTCTCTGCTATGAAATGAAGACAGATTCTGTGCTGACATAAGGCCAGATTCTCTGTTACAGGACCTCTCTCCTCTGTCTGGGTGCCGGGGCCTGAATGTGTGACAGTGGCCTGTTCCAGTGGTGGGTGACGTGAAGCCTGATTCTCTGCTATGACATGAAGACTGATTCTGCGCTGACATAAGACCAGATTCTCTGTTACGGGACCTCTCTCCTCTGCCTGGGTGCCTGGGCCTAAATGTGTGACAGTGGCCTGTTCCAGTGGTGGGTGACGTGATGCCTGATTCTCTGCTATGACATAAAGACAGATTCTGTGCTGACATAAGGCCAGATTCTCTGTTACGGGACCTCTCTCCTCTGCCTGGGTGCCTGGGCCTAAATGTGTGACAGTGGCCTGTTCCAGTGGTGGGTGACGTGAAGCCTGATTCTCTGCTATGACATGAAGACAGATTCTGCGCTGACATAAGGCCAGATTCTCTGTTACGGGACCTCTCTCCTCTGCCTGGGTGCCTGGGCCTAAATGTGTGACAGTGGCCTGTTCCAGTGATGGGTGACGTGAAGCCTGATTCTCTGCTATGACATGAAGACAGATTCTGTGCTGACATAAGGCCAGATTCTCTGTTACAGGACCTCTCTCCTCTGTCTGGGTGCCGGGGCCTAAATGTGTGACAGTGGCCTGTTCCAGTGGTGGGTGACGTGAAGCCTGATTCTCTGCTATGACATGAAGACTGATTCTGCGCTGACATAAGGCCAGATTCTCTGTTACGGGACCTCTCTCCTCTGCCTGGGTGCCTGGGCCTAAATGTGTGACAGTGGCCTGTTCCAGTGGTGGGTGACGTGAAGCCTGATTCTCTGCTATGACATGAAGACTGATTCTGCGCTGAAATAAGGCCATATTCTCTGTTACGGGACCTCTCTCCTCTGCCTGGGTGCCTTGGCCTAAATGTGTGACAGTGGCCTGTTCCAGTGGTAGGTGACGTGAAGCCTGATTCTCTGCTATGACATGAAGACAGATTCTGTGCTGACATAAGGCCAGATTCTCTGTTACGGGAGCTCTCTCCTCTGTCTGGGTGCCTGGGCCTAAATGTGTGACAGTGGCCTGTTCCAGTGGTGGGTGACGTGAAGCCTGATTCTCTGCTATGACATGAAGACTGATTCTGCGCTGACATAAGGCCAGATTCTCTGTTACGGGACCTCTCTCCTCTGCCTGGGCGCCTGGGCCTAAATGTGTGACAGTGGCCTGTTCCAGTGGTGGGTGACGTGATGCCTGATTCTCTGCTATGACATGAAGACAGATTCTGTGCTGACATAAGGCCAGATTCTCTGTTACGGGACCTCTCTCCTCTGCCTGGGTGCCTGGGCCTAAATGTGTGACAGTGGCCTGTTCCAGTGGTGGGTGACATGAAGCCTGATTCTCTGCTATGACATGAAGACTGATTCTGCGCTGACATAAGGCCAGATTCTCTGTTACGGGACCTCTCTCCTCTGCCTGGGTGCCTGGGCCTAAATGTGTGACAGTGGCCTGTTCCAGTGGTGGGTGACGTGATGCCTGATTCTCTGTTATGACATGAAGACAGATTCTGTGCTGACATAAGGCCAGATTCAATGTTACGGGACCTCTCTCCTCTGCCTGGGTGCCTGGGCCTAAATGTGTGACAGTGGCCTGTTCCAGTGGTGGGTGACGTGAAGCCTGATTCTCTGCTATGACATGAAGACAGATTCTGCGCTGACATAAGGCCAGATTCTCTGTTACGGGACCTCTCTCCTCTGCCTGGGTGCCTGGGTCTAAATGTGTGACAGTGGCCTGTTCCAGTGGTGGGTGACGTGAAGCCTGATTCTCTGCTATGACATGAAGACAGATTCTGTGCTGACATAAGGCCAGATTCTCTGTTACAGGACCTCTCTCCTCTGTCTGGGTGCCGGGGCCTAAATGTGTGACAGTGGCCTGTTCCAGTGGTGGGTGACGTGAAGCCTGATTCTCTGCTATGATATGAAGACTGATTCTGCGCTGACATAAGGCCAGATTCTCTGTTACGGGACCTCTCTCCTCTGCCTGGGTGCCTGGGCCTAAATGTGTGACAGTGGCCTGTTCCAGTGGTGGGTGACGTGATGCCTGATTGTCTGCTATGACATGAAGACAGATTCTGTGCTGACATAAGGCCAGATTCTCTGTTACGGGACCTCTCTCCTCTGTCTGGATGCCGGGGCCTAAATGTGTGACAGTGGCCTGTTCCAGTGGTGGGTGACGTGAAGCCTGATTCTCTGCTATGACATGAAGACTGATTCTGCGCTGACATAAGGCCAGATTCTCTGTTAAGGGACCTCTCTCCTCTGCCTGGGTGCCTGGGCCTAAATGTGTGACAGTGGCCTGTTCCAGTGGTGGGTGACGTGATGCCTGATTCTCTGCTATGACATGAAGACAAATTCTGTGCTGACATAAGGCCAGATTCTCTGTTACGGGACCTCTCTCCTCTGCCTGGGTGCCGGGGCCTAAATGTGTGACAGTGGCCTGTTCCAGTGGTGGGTGACGTGATGCCTGATTCTCTGCTATGACATGAAGACAGATTCTGTGCTGACATAAGGCCAGATTCTCTGTTACAGGACCTCTCTCCTCTGTCTGGGTGCCGGGCCCTAAATGTGTGACAGTGGCCTGTTCCAGTGGTGGGTGACGTGAAGCCTGATTCTCTGCTATGACATGAAGACAGATTCTGCGCTGACATAAGGCCAGATTCTCTGTTACGGGACCTCTCTCCTCTGCCTGGGTGCCTGGGCCTAAATGTGTGACAGTGGCCTGTTCCAGTGGTGGGTGACGTGAAGCCTGATTCTCTGCTATGACATGAAGACAGATTCTGCGCTGACATAAGGCCAGATTCTCTGTTACGGGACCGCTCTCCTCTGTCTGGGTGCCGGGGCCTAAATGTGTGACAGTGGCCTGTTCCAGTGGTGGGTGACGTGAAGCCTGATTCTCTGCTATGACATGAAGACTGATTCTGCGCTAACATGAAGCCAGATTATCTGCTATGGCATGAAGAGACTGATTTCTTGCTGACATGAAGCCAGATTCTTTGCTATGGCATGAAGAGACTGATTCTCTGCTGACGTGAAGCCAGATTCTCTGCTATGGGACCTCTGTCCAATTGATATTGGTTCATTTTTATTTTTTTTATTTTTATTTTAATTAATTTCCCTATCCACATTTGTTTGCAGGGGATTTACCTACACGTTGCTGCCTTTTGCAGCCCTCTAGCTCTTTCCTGGGCTGTTTTACAGCCTTTTTAGTGCCCAAAAGTTCGGGTCCCCATTGACTTCAATGGGGATCGGGTTCGGATCCCGAACCCGAACATTTCCGGCCGAACTTCTCGAACCCGAACATCCAGGTGTTCGCTCAACTCTAGTAGCCAACACTGATTTGTGTTATATTTTTTTTTTAAATTGGGGTATCCCCCAAAATATTGGGACAAATAACAAAATAAAACAAAGAATAAGTGCTGGTGGTGCCCCAGCTGCGTTGGTGACCTCTTCCTCCTCCTCTGCCTTCGCCTTGTGCTTCCACTGTGCCCCCTCTGTCAGGCGGGAATGCTATCATCAGCGTGCACTTGTAGTCGCGCATCTTCCGATCAGTAACAGATGTTTTCACTAAATTTAGTTCTCTGTCAGCAATGCAGAGCAGGGGTTCATTCACGGCAAAAGGGGGATCATGTCACCCAGCAATACAGCAGAGGATTTTGAGAGATTTAGGCCCCAGTCACCCAGGCACAGCAGGGGTTCATTCACGGCAAAAGGGGGTTCATGTCACCCAGCAATACAACAGAGGATTTTGAGAGATTTAGGCCCCAGTCACCCAGGCACAGCAGGGGTTCATTCATGGCAAAAGGGGGTTCATGTCACCCAGCAATAGAACAGAGGATTTTGAGAGATTTAGGCCCCTGTCAGCAATGCAGAGCAGGGATTCATTCACGGCAAAAGAGGGTTCATGTCACCCAGCAATACAACAGAGGATTTTGAGAGATTTAGGCCCCTGTCAGCAATGCAGAGCAGGGGTTCATTCACGGCAAAAGGGGGTTCATGTCACCCAGCAATACAACAGAGGATATTGAGAGATTTAGGCCCCTGTCAGCAATGCAGAGCAGGGGTTCATTCATGGCAAAAGGGGGTTCATGTCACCCAGCAATAGAACAGAGGATTTTGAGAGATTTAGGCCCCTGTCAGCAATGCAGAGCAGGGGTTCATTCACGGCAAAAGGGGGATCATGTCACCCAGCAATACAACAGAGGATTTTGAGAGATTTAGGCCCCAGTCACCCAGGCACAGCAGGGGTTCATTCACGGCAAAAGGGGGTTCATGTCACCCAGCAATACAACAGAGGATTTTGAGAGATTTAGGCCCCAGTCACCCAGGCACAGCAGGGGTTCATTCACTGCAAAAGGGGGTTCATGTCACCCAGCAATAGAACAGAGAATTTTGAGAGATTTAGGCCCCTGTCAGCAATGCAGAGCAAGGGTTCATTCACGGCAAAAGGGGGTTCATGTCACCCAGCAATACAACAGAGGATTTTGAGTGATTTTGGCCGCTGTCACCCAGGCACAGCAGGGGTTTGTATACGCCAAAAATGTCACCTGACAATTGAAAATAAGATTTTTTTCAATTTAGGGCACTAAAATTGGCATTTTTTTTATTTAAATGGCTCTAAAATAGTCCTTGAAAAGGCTAGAGGGATGTAAAAGGCAGTAAAATGTACTTAAGAGCATGGCAACTGCTCTGCAAACAAATGTGGATAGGGAAATAACTTAAAATGAAATAAAATAAATAAAAATTACAAATTATTAACCCTCAACTCAAAAAAGGAGGTGGATATGGAGTCGGAGGTTGAGGAGACGGTGAATGTGGTGTTGTAGGTGGAGGCAGCAATGGAGGAGGAACAGGTAGCCAACAATATTTTTATTTATTTTTTATTGGGGTAGATAGCCCCCAAAATATTGGGACAAATAAAAAAAAAGAAAACAAAGAATCATTGCACTTCACTTCAGTACAAGAATGTATGTTTGATGGTGGTATAAATGTCTATTCTGCACAAGGTACAGACAAGTCTTGTGGGATCCAAGCCTGGTTCATTTTAATGAACGTGAGCTTGTCCACGTTGGCTGTGGACAGGCGGCTGCGTCTGTCTGTAATGACGCCTCCTGCCGTGCTAAATACACGTTCAGAGAGTACACTGGCTGCAGGGCAGGCCAGCACCTCCAAGGCATACAGGGCAAGTTCTGGCCATGTGGACAATTTGGAGACCCAGAAGTTGAATGGGGAAGAACCATCAGTCAGTACGTGTAGGCGTGTGCACAGGTACTGTTCCACCATGTTGTTCAAATGCTGCCTCCTGCTAACACGCTCCATATCAGCAGGTGGGGTCGGTTGTTGCGGCGAGGTGACAAAGCTTTTCCACATGTCGGCCATGCTAACCCTGCCTTCTGAGGTGCTGGCGCTGACACAGCTGTGTTGGCGACCTCTTCCTCCTCCCCTGCCTTCGCCTTGTGCTTCCATTTGTCCCCCGGAGCCAGTCGGGAATGCTCTCAGGAGCGCGTCTACCAGTGTGCGCCTGTCGTCGCGCATCTTCCGATCACGCTCCAGTGAGGGAATTAAGGACGGCACATTGTCTTTGTAACGGGGATCCAGCAGGGTGGCCACCTAGTAGTCTACACACGTTAAAATGTGGGCAACTCTGCAGTCTTTGCGCAGGCACTGCAGCATGTAGTCGCTCATGTGTGCCAGGCTGCCCATAGGTAAGGACAAGCTGTGGGAGCTGTATCGTCTGCGTCCTCCGTATCCCCCCAGCCACGCACCAGTGATGGGCCCAAGCTGCGTTGGATACCACCCCGCTGTGAACATGCTTCATCCCCATCCTCCTCATCCTCCTCCTCCTCGTCCTCCAGTAGTGGGCCCTGGCTGGCCAACTTTGTACCTGGCCTCTGCTGTTGCAAAAATCCTCTTTCTGAGCCACTTTTAAAACTCTGGCCTGAAAGTGTTAGAGATGACCCCTCTTCCTCCTCATCATCCTGGGCCACATCCTCTTCCATCATCGCCCTAAGTGTTTTCTCAAGGAGACATAGAAGTGGTATTGTAATACTGATAACGGCATCATCGCCACTGGCCATGTTGGTGGAGTACTCGAAACAGTGCAACAGGGCACACAGGTCTTGCATGGAGGCCCAGTCATTGGTGGTGAAGTGGTGCTGTTCTGCAGTGCGACTCACCCGTGCGTGCTGCAGCTGAAACTCCACTATGGCCTGCTGCTGCTCACACAGTCTCTCCAGCATGTGCAAGGTGGAGTTCCACCTGGTGGGGACGTTGCATAAGAGGCGGTGAGCGGGAAGGCCGAAGTTACGCTGTAGAGCAGACAGCCGAGCGGAGGCAGGATGAGAACACCGGAAGTGCGCACAGACGGCCCGCACTTTATGCAGCTGCTCAGACATGTCAGGGTAGTTGTGAATGAATTTCTGCACCACCAAATTATGCGCCAGGCAAGGGATGTGCGTCAAACCGGCTAGTCCCAGAGCTGCAACGAGATTTTGCCCATTATCGCACACCACCAGGCTGGGCTTGAGGCCCACTGGCAGCAACCACTCGTTGGTCTGTTGTTCTATACCCCGCCACAACTCCTGCGCGGTGTGGGGTCTGTCCCCCAAACACATCAGTTTCAGAATGGCCTGCTGACGTTTACCCCTGGCTGTGCTGAAGTTGGTGGTGAAGGTCTGTCGCTGACCGGATGAGGAGGTGGTAGAAGATGAGGAGGAAGCCGGGTAGGAAGGGGAGGCAACAGGAGGCAAAGAATGATGCCCTGCGATCCTTGGCGGCGGAAGGACGTGTGCCAAACAGCTCTCCGCCTGGGGCCCAGCCGCCACTACATTTACCCAGTGTGCAGTTAGGGAGATATAGCGTCCCTGGCCGTGCTTACTGGTCCACGTATCTGTGGTTAGGTGGACCTTGCCACAGATGACGTTGCGCAGTGCACACTTGATTTTATCCGATACTTGGTTGTGCAGGGAGGGCACGGCTCTCCTGGAGAAGTAGTGGCGGCTGGGAACAACATACTGTGGGACAGCAAGCGACATGAGCTATTTGAAGCTGTCCGTCTCCGCCAGCCTGAATGTCAGCATTTCAAAGGCCAGCAGTTTAGAAATCCTGGCATTCAGGGCAAGGGATCGAGGGTGGCTAGGTGGGAATTTATGCTTTCTCTCAAAGGTTTGTGAGATGGAGAGCTGAACGCTTCCGTGTGACATGGTGGAGATGCTTGGTGACGGAGGTAGTGTTGTTGGTGGCACATCCTCTGTTTGCTGGGCGGCAGGTGCCAACGTTCCTCCAGAGACAGAGGAAGAGGCCGAGGCAGCAGCAGAAGAGGCAGCAGGAGGGGCCTGAGCCCTTTCTTGGTTTTGAAGGTGCTTACTCTACTGCAGCCCGTGTCTCGCATGTAGATGCCTGGTCATACAGGTTGTGCTAAGGTTCAGAACGTTAATGCCTCGCTTCAGGCTCTGATGGCACAGCGTGCAAACCACTCGCATCTTGTCATCAGCACATTGTGTGAAGGAGTGCCATGTGAGGGAACTCCTTGAAGCTGCCTTTGGTGTGCTCGGTCCCTGTTGACAGTGGCCAGTAGCAGGCGAACTGTTTTGGCGACGGCTGCTCTGCTTTTGCACCCTGCTCCCGCTTTTGCTACGCTGTTGGCTCGGTCTCACCACTGCCTCTTCCTCCGAACTCTGAAAGTCAGTGGCACGACCTTCATTCCATGTGGGGTCTAGGACCTCATCGTCCCCTGAATCGTCTTCCACCCAGTCTTCCTCCCTGACCTCCTTTTCGGTCTGCACACTACAGAAATACGCAGCAGTTGGCACCTGTGTTTCATTATCATCAGAGACGTGCTGAGGTGGTATTCTCATGTCCTCATCAGGAAACATAAGTGGTTGTGCGTCAGTGCATTTTTATGTCTTCTAGCTAGGTGGATGCCCTTGGGAAACCCTGCCAGCAGAGTCTTCAAACAGCATAAGAGACTGCTGCATGACTTGAGGCTCAGACAGGTTCCCCGATATGCAGGGGGGTCATGTGACAGACTGATGGGCATGGGTTTCAGGCGCCACCTGTGCGCTTTCTGCAGAAGACTGGGTGGGAGATAATGTGAACGTGCTGGATCAACTGTCGGCCACCCAATTGAGTAGCGTAATTGAGTAGTGTAATGACTCATGACATCCACAGACCACAGATCACCCTTGACACCGCTCACATTTGAACATGATTTCTCTAAACAGTAAAGTAAACACTGTAATCATCTAGGCTGCACTGTGCAGACAGTAACTTTAACTTTTAAATCAGGAAGATTCAGGGGCCGCTCTCCTCTCAGAGTCAGCCCTCATCTCTCTAGTTAGACAGAGACTTAGTCACAAGTCAGTCACTACTTGTACCTGATTATTAAGTTATTAACCAACACCACTAGGTCAGGCTCAGTCTCAGACCAGTCAGGCTGACTCTCAGCTTCAGCTATCTGCAGTGCTTCTGCTTCAGTATCGGTACTCGGACGGTAGGGTAGGGCCACGCCACCCCACACTGTCTCTCTAGTATCTGGGCCTGGCTTAGGCAACAACTTCAACTACAGGCAGTGGGCGGGCTGCGCTGAGCGCTCACAGTGACATCACGCGCCTGACCCAGGCTGCGCCGCTTAGGAGGAGGAGCAGGCGCGCCACCCGCACTGCCAGTAGTTAAATGTTACCATCCTAGTAGTACTATCGCGAGGCTCAAGCGGTGCACTGATTTCTGCACAGCAGCGTGAGCGCACGGCACTGCCACTAACTGGTCAGGTCCTGGGGATGCGGTGGGGAGACTCAGATGTCCGGTAGGATAGTCCGGCCCTGCTGGCTGCCTGCAGCACAGACCAAGTTGAGGGGGCACATGGGGTGGCACAGCTTGATGTAGGGGGGGCCGTAGCCCCCTCTGGTCCCCCCTTGACGACGCCAGAGTGAGGAAGCCAGCAGCCGCCGAGAGTCCCTCACTGCGCCTGGGCCGAATACTAAACGGAGCGAGATTTGCACTGCAGACACGGCCGGCGGGAAGTGAGCAGCGCTGCCTGGCCCTGTCAATCAAGAGAAGAAGGTAGTGAAAAGAGGTGGGCAAAAGGAGCCTCTAGGAGCAGGTTCAACGCCCTTCCTGCTCCTAGAGGCTAATTAGCATATTATACAAGTTTGTTTTTCTCAATAAAGGCTTTAGGCAGTGAGATGGCACTAATATAGTTATGTTCAGCTGACATTAGCACATCGCTAATGTCAGCCAGCTTAATACCCATTTTTCAGGTGACAGAAACGCTTTAATGTGTGTTGATACGTACTTTTCACTGAATCTTGGGGATAGCCACGGCTTTTAAAGCGGGCTCGTAAGTCTCTGGCTACCAACCTAAGGTCAGCTAGCTCCGACCAATTCCTCCGAGCCCTTAAGTACTGCCCTTTAGGGATACTTACTTTTCTATTCTTCTGATCTGTTAGAAGAACAGAAAACAAACAAAAAAAAAAGAGTCCTGTTGTTTGAGCGTCCATAAGGCGTCTATCATATGGCCATATTTTGCATCAGGAATTGATCATGATTTGGAAGCTAAAAGTAGGAGTGCGTCCAAAACACAGAACAGGTGTATATACTTCCATCACATTTTACCTCTGTTTTGGACTGACTCCTGTTTTTGCCTTACAAATACTGATCAAATGCTGACCAAATACTGGCCGTGTTAAGGGTAATGCTCCAAATACAGGATCAGCTTGTTTTTTTTGGCTGCTTTTCTGAAAGATCAGAAGAAGGGAAAAATAAACAGTGAAGTAAACACAACCTTACTGCTGACACCCTCCCCACTCACGAGGCCACTACTTGAATCTTCAAGTAATCTATGATGCTGTGTGCTTCCGTGTGCACGATCAATGCCGCTCTGGAACATATGGCCCGCTCACGGACCGTATATCTCGGAGGGCACACGGTCGTGTGCAAGAGGCCTAACATTGACCTGTAAGGCTGAGTTCACACTTCAGTTAGGGTGGGTTCACATCAGCGTTATGTATTCCATTATGGCTTTACGTTATAACATGGTTATAATGGAAAATAAAGGAATCCATAAGACAGAAGTCAAAACGGAAGCCTTAAGAGGCATTCTGTTTTGATCTGTCATAATAGAAGTCTATTGGAATCATAACTGATTCGTCCGGTTGTGCAAGACGAAAAACAAAGTCCTGTCGACAGGACTTTTTTGTCCGTTCTGTATTACGAGAACCAGATGGATCTGTTATGATTCCCATAGACTTATATTATGACGGAAAGCAAAACGGAGGACCATTTAAAGGCTTCTGTTTTGCATTCCGTCATAATACAAGTCTATGGGCAGCATAATCGATCCGTCTTGGTTTCTGTTATGCAGGACTGGACTCCTGCATAATGGATCCGTTATGCTGCCCATAGACTTGTATTATGAAGGATCAAAACGGAATGCCTTTTAACCACTTAAGGACCACAGGTTTATACCCCCCTAGTGACCAGGCCCTTTTTTACAAATCGGCTCTCCACAACTTTAGCGGTTTATTGCTCGGTCATGCAACTTACCACCCAAATGAATTTTACCTCCTTTTCTTCTCACTAATAGAGCTTTCATTTGGTGGTATTTCATTGCTGCTGACATTTTTACATTTTTTGTTATTAATCGAAATTTAACGATTTTTTTTACAAAAAAATGACATTTTTCACTTTCAGTTGTAAAATTTTGCAAAAAAAACGACATCCATATATAAATTTTTCTCTAAATTTATTGTTCTACATGTCTTTGATAAAAAAAAATGTTTGGGTAAAAAAAAAAATGGTTTGGGTAAAAGTTATAGCGTTTACAAACTATGGTACAAAAATGTGAATTTCCGCTTTTTGAAGCAGCTCTGACTTTCTGAGCACCTGTGATGTTTCCTGAGGTTCTACAATGCCCAGACAGTACAAACACCCCACAAATGACCCCATTTCGGAAAGTAGACACCCTAAGGTATTCGCTGATGGGCATAGTGAGTTCATAGAACTTTTTATTTTTTGTCTCAAGTTAGTGGAAAAGGATGATTTATTTATTAATTTTTTCTTACAAAGTCTCATATTCCACTAACTTGTGACAAAAAATAAAAACTTCTATGAACTCACTATGCCCATCAGCGAATACCTTGGGGTGTCTTCTTTCCAAAATGGGGTCAATTGTGGGGTAGTTATACTGCCCTGGCATTCTAGGGGAACAAATGTGTGGTAAGTAGTTTAAAATCAAAATGTGTAAAAAATGACCAGTGAAATCCGAAAGGTGCTCTTTGGAATGTGGGCTCCTTTGCCCACCTAGGCTGCAAAAAAGTGCCACACATGTGGTATCGCCGTACTCAGGAGAAGTTGGGGAATGTGTTTTGGGGTGTCATTTTACATATACCCATGCTGGGTGAGATAAATATTTTGGTCAAATGCCAACTTTGTATAAAAAAAATGGGAAAAGTTGTCTTTTGCCAAGATATTTCTCTCACCCAGCATGGGTATATGTAAAATAACACCCCAAAACACATTCCCCAACTTCTCCTGAGTACGGAGATACTACATGTGTGACACTTTTTTGCAGCCTAGGTGGGCAAAGGGGCCTACATTCCAAAGAGCACCTTTCGGATTTCACCGGCCATTTTTTACAGATTTTGATTTCAAACCACTTCTCACGCATTCGGCCCCTAAAATGCCAGGGCAGTATAACTACCCCACAAGTGACACCATTTTGGAAATAAGACACCCCAAGATATTTTGTGATGGGCATAGTGAGTTCATGGAAGTTTTTATTTTTTGTCACAAGTTAGTGGAATATGAGACTTTGTAAGGAAAAAAATAAATATAAATAAATCATAATATTCCGCTAACTTTTGACAAAAAATATAAAATTCTAGGAACTCGCCATGCCCCTCACGGAATACCTTGGGGTGTCTTCTTTCCAAAATGGGGTCACTTGTGGGGTAGTTATACTGCCCTGGCATTTTCCAGGGGCCCTAATGTGTGGTTGGTAGGTAAATGACCTGTAAAATCCTAAAGGTGCTCTTTGGAATGTGGGCCCCTTTGCCCACCTAGGCTGCAAAAAAGTGTCACACATGTGGTATCGCTGTATTCAGGAGAAGTTGGGCAATGTGTTTTGGGGTGTCTTTTTACATATACTCATGCTGGGTGAGAGAAATATCTCGGCAAAAGACAACTTTTCCCATTTTTTATACAAAGTTGGCATTTGACCAAGATATTTATCTCACCCAGCATGGGTATATGTAAAATGACACCCCAAAACACATTTCCCAACTTCTCCTGAGTACGGCGATACCACATGTGTGACACTTTTTTGCAGCCTAGATGCGCAAAGGGGCCCACATTTATTTTATGAGGGCATTTTTAGACATTTGGATCCCAGACTTCTTCTCACGCTTTAGGGCCCCTAGAATGCCAGGGCAGTATAAATACCCCACATGTGACCCCATTTTGGAAATAAGACACCCCAAGGTATTCAATGAGGGGCATGGCGAGTTCATATAATTTTTTTTTTTTTGGCACAAGTTAGCGGAAATTGATATATATATTTTTTTTCTCACAAAGTCTCCCTTTCCGCTAACTTGGGATAAAAATTTTAATCTTTCATGGACTCAATATGCCCCTCACGGTATACCTTGGGGTGTCTTCTTTTCGAAATGGGGTCACATGTGGGGTATTTATACTGACCTGGCATTCTAGGGGCCCTAAAGCGTGAGAAGAAGTCTGGAATATAAATGTCTAAAAATTTTACGCATTTGGATTCCGTGAGGGGTATGGTGAGTTCATGTGAGATTTTATTTTTTTACACAAGTTAGTGGAATATGAGACTTTGTAAGAAAAAAAATTATAATTTCCGCTAACTTGGGCCAAAAAAATGTCTGAATGGAGCCTTACAGGGGGGTGATCAATGACAGGGGGGTGATCAATGACAGGGGGGTGATCAATGACAGGGGGGTGATCAGGGAGTCTATATGGGGTGATCACCCCCCTGTCATTGATCACCCCCCTATAAGGCTCCATTCAGATGTCCGTATGTGTTTTGCGGATCCGATCCATGTATCAGTGGATCCGTAAAAATCATACGGACATCTGAATGCAGCCTTACAGGGGGGTGATCAATGACAGGGGGGTGATCAATGACAGGGGGGTGATCAATGACAGGGGGGTGATCAGGGAGTCTATATGGGGTGATCACCCCCTGCCATTGATCACCCCCCTGTAAGGCTCCATTCAGATGTCCGTATGTGTTTTGCGGATCCGATCCATGTATCAGTGGATCCGTAAAAATCATACGGACGTCTGAATGGAGCCTTACAAGGGGGTGATCAATGACAGGGGGTGATCAGGGAGTCTATATGGGGTGATCACCCCCCTGTAGGGCTCCATTCAGATGTCTGTATGTGTTTTGCGGATCCGATCCATGTATCCGTGGATCCGTAAAAAACATACGGACATCTGAATGCAGCCTTACAGGGGGGTGATCAATGACATGGGGGTGATCAATGACAAGGGGGTGATCAGGGAGTCTATATGGGGTGATCACCCCCGTCATTGATCACACCCCTGTAAGGCTCCATTCAGACGTCCGTATGCATTTTGTGGATCCGATCCATCTATCAGTGGATCCGTAAAAATCATGCGGACGTCTGAATGGAGCTTTAAAGGGGGGTGATCAATGACAGGGGGGTGATCAATGACAGGGGGTGACCAATGACAGGGGGGTGATCAGGGAGTCTATATGGGGTGATCACCCCCCTGTAAGGCTCCATTCAGATGTCCGTATGTGTTTTGCGGATCCGATCCATGTATCAGTGGATCCGTAAAAATCATACGGACATCTGAATGCAGCCTGACAGGGGGGTGATCAATGACAGGGGGGTGATCAATGAAAGGGGGGTGATCAGGGAGTCTATATGGGGTGATCACCCCCTGCCATTGATCACCCCCCTGTAAGGCTCCATTCAGACGTCCGTATGTGTTTTGCGGATCCGATCCATGTATCAGTGGATCCGTAAAAATCATACGGACGTCTGAATGGAGCCTTACAAGGGGGTGATCAATGACAGGGGGTGATCAGGGAGTCTATATGGGGTGATCACCCCCCTGTAAGGCTCCATTCAGACGTCTGTATGTGTTTTGCGGATCCGATCCATGTATCCGTGGATCCTTAAAAAACATACGGACATCTGAATGCAGCCTTACAGGGGGGTGATCAATGACAGGGGGGTGATCAATGACAGGGGGGTGATCAGGGAGTCTATATGGGGTGAACACCCCCGTCATTGATCACGCCCCTGTAAGGCTCCATTCAGACGTCCGTATGCGTTTTGCGGATCCGATCCATCTATCAGTGGATCCGTAAAAATCATGCGGACGTCTGAATGGAGCTTTACAGGGGGGTGATCAATGACAGGGGGTGATCAATGACAGGGGGTTGATCAGGGAGTCTATATGGGGTGATTAGGGGCTAATAAGGGGTTAATAAGTGACAGGGGGGGTGTAGTGTAGTGTGGTGCTTGGTGCTACATATTGCTGAGCTACCTGTGTCCTCTGGTGGTCGATCCAAACAAAAGGGACCACCAGAGGACCAGGTAGCAGGTATATTAGACGCTGTTATCAAAACAGCGTCTAATATACCTGTTAGGGGTTAAAAAAATCACATCTCCAGCCTGCCAGCGAACGATCGCCGCTGGCAGGCTGGAGATCCACTCGCTTACCTTCCGTTCCTGTGAACGCGCGCGCCTGTGTGCGCGCGTTCACAGGAAATCTCGGCTCACGCGAGATGACGCCAATCGGCGTTAGCATAGCCTGGGGGAGCCGCCGCAATGACGCCTTTCGGCGTTACAGTTACGGGAAGTGGTTAAAGGCTTCCGTTTTGACTTCTGTCTTATGGATGCCATTATTTTCATTTATAACCATGTTATAACGAACAGCCATAAGGGAATACATAACGCTGATGTGAAACTACCCTTATTTGGTCAGTTATTTCCATCATTTTTTGTGAGCCACATTTAGGTGAATAGATCACCCATTCTGTGTGTTTGACACGCACCTGCTTTTGGTTGACATTAAATGATGAGAATAACTGGGCAAATAACTGAAGTGTGAACTGAGCCAATTAGTGATGCATACTTATTCTACAGTGATTAAAAAGCATGTGTTTGCACTGCCACAACATGAATTAAAAGAACTTTTTTTTTCTCCATTACTTTATTGGAGCTGGCTCTATGTCTTTATTTTGTTCCACTAAAGAGTCATTTGGACCCAGCTCCTGCAGGAGAGTGCAGCATTTTAAATTTTTTCTTTTTTTTGCTTTACTGAAGGCTGCTGTATGCTTTTCTTTTGATTTAACAGAAGGGATTAGCTAGGAATGTTAGTGGCATGTACGATGATGCGCACATCCATGTATGTGACCTGCCTGTCTTTCTGATGCAGAGTAACTGTTTAGCTACCAGAAAGGATTAGCTATGTATGCTGGTGCAATGCACACTGATGTACACAAGATAAAATTTCCCACACGTTGAACTGCAGGACAGGATAGACCTGATGTAATGCACTTCGTGACAAATTAATTTGCAAAAAAATAACTAATTTCTTGGTTCAAATAGAATTTTTGGAAACTTTGCTCTTCTCTATTCATCATCAAACAATTGTGGAGCAGAAATAGAATGTGATAACTGACAGCAAGGAAACCTGAATCTAGGGACTAAAACAATCGTCCAGTAATATTGTTGATTGTACAAAGTAAAGCTGTATTCATAATTTATTTGGGAGATCCACTCTACAGCATAATTTTTAACTCAGAAACTGACCCAAAGACATACCTTAAAAAACACTCTTCCAAGGAAATGCTTATGAGTATCATTTTTTTTCAATCCTTTTTGCTGGATCACTTCCTATTTTAAGAACAAAAAGCAAATGGAGAACAGATGCCCCAATTCAGCTTTATTTTTGCCTGAATATATTATACACTTTTTAGCGAGTCACTCTGTTAGGTAATACATGCCTAATTATAGGTGATTATAAAGGTTAAAGACATGTCTAATCAAGAAAGAAAGATATATTGTTGGATGATATTAAGCAGTGATTGATGATATCAAATGGTAATGGCTGCATGTTACCAGGGTGTGACAGCTGTATTTTATAGTCATAATAGGCTACGCTAAGCTTTAAGATAAGTAATTACAGTTAGTACAGAGATGCTGCATAGATAAATTAATTTAACTTACAGAATTGTGTTATAGATGTAGTGGTGATAAGATTGCCACGTGTTTCTTATTTTGTCACTCACTTTCAAGTAAACATATGTAACATCCCAGAGTATGTCACTAAAACTCTGTCACCCAGCTTCATGATGTTAAAGTGTAGATGTAGATGTGTTTCACCCTGTGTAACCTGACATTGCATTTATATTGTATGCCATTTCTATGTCTGTATTGAATGTATTTGCTGTAATTCCAAATGTACACCAACAGCTGGCAGCAATATGTAGACAGAATAAGGCAAGTTAGTATATCTAGACTGGAATATACCATTCCAGGCTAGCTTCCCCCTATCTGAGGAGGAGTGGAATGTTCCCACATCCTACTTCAGAGGGTGGACAGAAAGTTCTAGGCAGTGTACCAGCCACCCACTGTTGGTGTAGGCTGTGTGAATAGGAGCTCCCAGAAACAGGGACCCCAACCAGGGATCCAAGCCTCTGCTGAGGCCCAAGATCAACCTTCCCAGCCTGAGTCCCTTACCTCAGCTGGATGATCAAGAAAGCAGCAAACTTCAGAACTATCAGATCTCCAGGACGCCACCATCATTCCTTGCGAGCAGTCCTGTAAGTACACATTCCAGAACAAGGAGAAGATAAGTACCTCCATAGCTAGTCAGGCCCAAACCAAGCAGAACATAGACAGAGCAGAAGACAGATACCCGCCAGATTCTTAAAGGCGTATTTATTAGATGCAGAATATAGATATATAATTCCTGCCACATATTGCCAACACCTGCTGGGATCCTAGGCTACTGCTGCATATTGTATGGATCTAAAGCTGCATATATATTAACATCAAGTAAAGACAAGTTGGACCCTATTTCTGTGTGGAATCCCATCATTCCTCAGTTACTCCTATTTATAGCACTCAATTTTGTTGCATGTGAGCCAGGATACAGGAGTCCAGTACTACAGGTAGGAGACACCGTTGACACAATACAGAGACAATCTCCCCCTCTGGCATTCCTCACCTAGTACGTGTGCTCATACCATCTTAAAGGGCCCTTTTACAGTACCTGCGCAAGCTGCAACTGGCGTCACAAACTTATTCACCTATAAATCTGACCCACTGCATAGCAGCCCCAACTGACCCAGTGTCCTGCTCATTGCACATACAGATACCACATACAGTGCCTTGCAAAAGTACTCACCCCCCTTGACTTTTTTCGTATTTTGGTGCCTCACAACCTAAAATTAACATGGATTGTTTGAGAATTTTCATAATTAAATTTACAGAACATGCCCACAACTTTGAAGATTTTTTATTTTTTATTTTTTTTTATTGTGAAGCAAACAACAAATCGGACAAAATAACAGAAAAAGTCAATGTGCATAACTATTCAAGTAAATACATTGTAGAGCCACCTTTTGCTGCAATCACAACTCCTAGTCGCTTTGGATAAGTCTCTATTAGCTTGCCATATCTTACCACTGAGATTTTTGCCCATTCCTCCTTGCAAAACTGCTCCTGCTCCTTCAAGTTTGCTGTTCAGAAGGGCAAAACATCCATCTTTAAGTCTGACCACAGATTTTCTATTGGATTGAGATCTGGGCTTTAACTAGGCCATTCCAACACATTTACATGTTTCCCCTTAAACCACTCAAGGGTTTCTTTGGCAGTGTGTTTGCGGTCATGGTCCTGCTGGAAGGTGAACCTCCGTTCTAGCCTCAAATCACGCACAAAGTGGTACAGGTTTTGCTCAAGAATATCCCTGTATTTAGCACCATCCATCTTTCCCTCAACTCTGACCAGTTTCCCAGTCCCGGCTGGTCAAAAACATCGCCACAGCATGATGCTGCCACCACCATATTTTACTGTGGGGATGGTGTTCTTTGGGTGATGTGTTGGGTTTGCCCCAGACATAGCGTTTTCTTTGATGGCTGAAAAGTTAAATTTTAGTCTCCTCAGACCAGAGCACCTTCCTTCATACATTTTGTGAGTCTCCCACATGCCTTTTTGCAAACTCACAAAGTGGATTTCTGTTTTTAGCTGAAAGTAATGGCTTTCTTCTGGCCACTCTGCCATAAAGCCTACTTCTATGGAGCGTACGGCTTATTGTCGGCCTATGTACAGATACTCCAGTCTCTGCTGTGGAACTCTTTAGCTCCTCCAGGGTTACCTTAGGTCTCTGTGCTGCCTCTCGGATTAATGCCCTCCTTGCCCGGTCCATGAGTTTTGGTGGGCGGCCGTCTCTTGGCAGGTTTGCTGTTGTGCCATGTTCTTTCCATTTGGTTATGATGGATTTCATGGTGCTCCTGGGGATCATCAAAGATTTGGATAATTTTTTAAAACCTAACCTTGACTGTACTTCTCAACAACATTGTCCCTTACTTGTTTGGAGAGTTCCTTGGTCTTCATGGCAGTTTTTGGTTAGTGATGCCTTTTGCTTAGGTGCAGTCTCTGGGTCCTTTCAAAAAAGGTGCGTATATGTAATGACAGATCATGTGACACTTAGAATGCACACAGGTGGACATCATTCCACTAATTATGTGACTTCTATGTAATTGGTTGCACTAGAGAATTTTATGGGCTTCCTAACAAAGGCGGTGAATACATACGCACATGCCAGTTATCTGTTTTCTATTTCAAAACATTAGTTTTATTTATATATTTTTCTCATTTCACTTCACCAACTTAGACTTGTGTTCTGACCCATCACATAAAATTCAGATTAACAAAACATTGAATTTAAGGCTGTAATGTAACAAAATACGAAAAAAGTCAATGGGGTGAATATTTTTGTATGTCTATATCTGTATGTCAGATCTGCTCATTCCATATCTAAGTACAGCCTTACTTGGGAAGACAAGAATGGCAGGATTAAGTGGTTGATTTATTTTGAATTAGGTCTCTTTCACACGACCGTGTATCCCCTGTGTCCGTATTGCAGCCCGCATACGGCGGGTCCGTAATGCACGGGGCACCGGCCACGTGCATTCCGCATCACAGATGCGGACCCATTCACTTAAATGGGGTCGCAAATATGGAGATGCGGTGCGGAATGGAACCACGGAACGGAAGCACTACAGAGTGCTTCTTTGTGGTTCCGTTCCATTCTTCCGTTCCACAAAAATATAGAACTTGTTCTATCTTTTTGTGGAATGGAGGGATTGTGGGAACCCATTCAAGTGAATGGGGTCGCGATCCGCATGCGGCTGGCCCACGGTTTGTGCCCATGCATTGCGGACCGCAATTTGCGGTTCGCAGCACGGCCACGGGAGACACACGTTTGTGTGAAGGAGGCCTTAGGCTACTTTCACACTAGCGTTCGGGGCTCCGCTTGTGAGTTCCGTTTGAAGGCTCTCACAAGCGGCCCCGAACGGATCCGTCCAGCCCTAATGCATTCTGAGTGGATGCGGATCCGCTCAGAATGCATCAGTCTGGCACCGTTTGTCCTCCGCTCTGCTCAGCAGGCGGACCCCTGAACGCAGCTTGCAGCGTTCGGGTGTCCGCCTGGCCGTGCGGAGGCAAACGGATCCGTCCAGACTTTCAATGTAAGTCAATGGGGACGGATCCGTTTGAAGTTGACACAATATGGCTCAATTTTCAAACGGATCTGTCCCCCATTGACTTTCAATGTAAAGTCAAAACGGATCCGTTTGCATTATCATGAACAAAAAAAAAAAAAAAAATTTTTTTTTTTTTTTTTTTTGTTCATGGTAATGCAAACGGATCCGTTCTGAACGGATCTAAGCGTTTGCATTATAGGTGCGGATCCGTCTGTGCAGATACCAGACGGATCCGCACCTAAACGCAGGTGTGAAAGTAGTACACATTCTGAATGATATGGACACAGTATAGTATGCAACATATGAATGCATATGAATGCATATGAATGCATGGCAAATTTTTACTGAAACATCTGCAACCTAACAACTGCTGCACAGACCTGAATCATTGAAGAAAGGGTGAGTATAATGTGTTTCTTTTTTCTTTTTTTTAAGGACACCCCCTTTAAACAGAACCTGTCACCACATTTTTGCCTAGGAAGCAAATGGCATTTTCCTGCATGGCACATTACGCTGCTTTTAAATCTGTAAAACAGACCACAAAGCTTTTTGTTCATGAAATAAAAGATTGAATTTGGTCCTAACCTGAGCTCAGTGTGGGACATGAAGCCGTAGCTCACTACCCAAGACATCCCTGGATGTCTTGCAGCCAGTTTGACAGTATTCAATGGGCAGGTTCAAGATTTCGGACGCGTCGGAATGATGTCTGTAACCTAATGGAATATCAATCAGTGAGGTGGGCAGACTAGTCAGGTCAAATTAATTTATTTCTGCAAAATGGGTTCACAGACAGTTTTAATAAAAATAGCTTTAAAAGCAGTGTAATGTGCCCAGCAGTAACATGTCATTTGCTGCATTGGCAAACATGTGATGACAGGCTCCCTTTAAGGCCTTCCTCACACAAACATACCGTACTCTTTTTTTTTTTGTGTGTATTTAAATGTTTTTAAAAATGCCAACAATTCCAGTTGTTTTTTTCATGGTGTTTTTTTTTTACAAGTTTTTGGTGCATTTATTTTGCTACATTTGTAATGTGCATAACTAGATTATTTTATCATAGCTGGATAACAACTGATGTTTTTAATTAATTTCAATAAGTCAATAATTAAATCAATTATTTCAAGTCAATAATTAAATCACTGGTACTCAATGACATCTTTAAAAATCTGCATTTCACTTGGCCATGAATATTGAATTTCCTAATCTCTGTTCAATATCAATATTTATTGAAGGAACGTTGCTGCTTTAAAATCTCCATACCGAGAGACTGGACACATATTTATTGTTAGATACAGTACAAATGATTCTCTGTGTAATATTTCATGTACTATTCTTTTCTTTCTATGTTCAGCTCCACAAAAAATTATGCATATTATTTATTGATTGATATAGCATGCTACTGACTGGTTGTTTATTGATTTGGGCATCTGATATGTTAGAATTAAATCATGTTTCAGGTATTATTTAATTAGAACTAGTTTTTTCCTGTTTCCATTTGTTGCTTTATTAGGGTGGGTTCACACTAGCGTTATGGATTCCGTTATGGCTCTCCGTTATGGTTATAACGGAAAATAAGGGATTGCCCAGACAGAATGCAAAACGGAAGCCTTTAAAAGGCAATCCATTTGCTTTCCATCCTACTAGAAGTCTATGGGAAAGCATAACGGATCCGTCTGGGTCCCGTTATGCAAGATGGAAAACATAGTCCTGTCGACGGGACTTTGTTTTCCGTCTTGCATAACGGGACCTAGACGGATCCATTTTGATTCCCATAGACTTCTATTAGGACGGAAAGCAAACGGAATGCCTTTTAAAGGCTTCCGTTTTGCATTCTGTCATAATACAAGTCTATGGGCAGTAGAGCGGATCCGTCCTTCCGTCTTATGGATTTCGTTATTTTGGATTTCGTTAACCTTGCAGGCTAACACATAGGACTTGACATCCCTAGTTAGAGTGGGCCACCAATATGATCTAGAAACCAGCTCCTTAGTGCCCTCAATACCAGGATGTCCACACAAAACAGAATCATGACACTCACCCAACAGTCGGAGACAAAACTGTACGGGGACAATCAACTTTTCTGTTGGAGTGGGTGCCGGGGCCAGTTGTTGTTCAGCCTTAATGAGAGCCGTGATAGCCTGGGACAAGGCTGCTAAGAAGATATCATCTGGTAGAATGGGTTCAGGTGGTGCATCCGTAGGCTAAAACGCACAGAAGCTCCGAGACAAGGCGTAGGCCTTCACGTGTCTACTTCCTGGCCTGAAAGTGATGGAGAAATTAAAACGTGTAAAAAACAATGCCCATCTGGCTTGATGGAGATTTAACCTCTTAGCAGACTCGAGAAACATTAGGTTCTTATGATCAGTGACAACAGTGACACAATGTTTTGCCCCTTCAAGAAAATGCCTTCACTCCTCAAACGCCCATTTAATGGCCAGCAATTCACAATTCCCTATGTCATAGTTTCTCTCAGTGGGGGAAAATTTTCTGGAAAAGAAAGCGCAAGGCCTCAGGTTAGTAAGGCTAGAGGGACCTTGTCCTCGGACACATACACCTCCACAATAAAAGGTCTCTCCTGATCTGGCTGGATCAGAATGGGAGCGCTACTGAATGCCTTCTTTAGGGTTCCAAATGAAGTTAAGGACTAATCTTCCAAATCCGCCCCTCTTTTAGTGAGGTCGGTCAACAGTCTAGCAATTACCGAAAAATTATTTATGAATTTACGGTAGTAATTAGCAAACCCTAGAAAATGTTGTAAGGCCTTTAAGGATGATGGTCTTACCCATCCCTTAATCGCTAGTACCTTGCTAGGATCACATTTCTTTGTAAGTTGTGGGCGCAATGACCCGGAACGGCAATTCTGCCCCCCCCCCCCCCCTTCTGCCATTGAACCCCTCAGATGCCATGTCCATCGCTGATAGCGGTATCTGAGAATAATAGTGAGGGCTTTCAGGGGTTAATCCATAAAAAAAAAAAACGGACTTTATCCATTTGAGTGCAAAGAGGCCGCCGCATCCATCTTGATTGAAGACACTGCGGTAAAACTCACGCAGTGCGTAATAAAGTCATCACGTTGGCCTGCATTGTGAGGTCATATATCACAGCGCACAAGATTTTGCACAGATTCTTCAATCAAGATGGCCACGGCAGCCTCTTCATGCTCAAATGGATGAGTTGAGTATGTGTTGTTTTTTTTTACCGCCATTTCTGGGAAAATTGATTACCACGAAGCACAAGGAAATTCGGAAATTGCGGCAAATCAAATTTTTCCTGAAATTTGGATTGAAGTTCACTTTGGATACTTCGATTCACTTAACACTAGTACCAACAAATACCATCCAGTCTGCACCCTTTAGCTGTCTTTACTTCTTCCAAATCATTCTTCAAAGTCTCCATGTCCAAGAAAAGTAAGCAAGATGCGGGGGGGAAGGGGGCTCTATGATCCTGATGACATATTCTCAATAATATTAGATGATGGGGGAAAAAGAAGAAAAGCAAAAGGCAGAAGAAGGTCTCCCACCTGTAGGGCAGGAGAGCGCTGGGGTTTGAAAAGTGGGTATGCCAGAGTTGATTACTATTCTGTGTTTACTGTCAAATAATCTGCAGGAGATTGCAGACAAGAACCCACCTAACCAGCCAAACTCTGTACCAGTAACATCCCCTAAAGGTGCATTAAAGGTGTCACACGGCCATTAACATAGACCAACTATACAGTGTGGCCTTCATTATTAAATGAAAGGCAGCTGCTCATTAATTGGCCGCACAGTTGTTCACAGCAGCATGGCCGCTCCGTGTGGACACATCCTAAAACAGATTAGTATGGGTATACCTGATTTGTGATGAATTCCTTCGCAACTGAATTTCTTGGCAAGCTTCAGTGAAGTTGCCAAATTAAATTTAGTAAAATTTTGCTCAAAATGTTGCTTATCTCTGATCACAACCTCTAAACTCCTTTCAACACACAGCATAATTGTATGATTGACATATAAGTATACTTTTTTTTCTACTTGCCTAGTACTTTGATTTTCTCAGTCTGTCATATTCAAGATTTGTAACAATTCAGAGTGAATTGCATTTTACAGAATTAGTAGGAAAATACAACTGCATTATATCTACATGCATGATTGTGATTTTACTGGTTTGACTGATTCTAAATGCTTCTTTTGTATTACCAATCTTATAATTGGATTTCTGGTCTTTGTTTTTAATTCCTCTCCTCAGCACTGTCCCTGGTGCCTTTACTCTGTTCTTAAAGGGTAACTGTCATGTATTCATAAAAAAAAAAAAAAAATTTTAGCATATGTTACTGCTGCAGTAGTATTATGCATAAAGCAATCTTTCGTTTCTTCACATACCACTGTTTTCCTTGAGTTTTTCCCTTAGTTACGGCTGTTTAACCGCCTCACGTCCGCCCATAGGATATAAACGTCCTATGGGTGGACGTCTATTTCTGACAGCACGTTTTAAAACGTCCTGTCAGAAATAGCAGCTGCACGCTAATCGTGCAGCTGCTGATCGGGTTGCCCGCTGTCAGTGACAGCAGGGCAACCCTAAGACAAGGCAGGGACAGTGCCCAGGTGTCCCTGCCTTCACGATCGCTGCAGACACAGCGCTCACCGAGCGCTGTGTCTGCAGAGCAGGAAGCGCTGTGAAGCTTCCTGTTCCGGCCCGGCGGTCATGTGACCGCCGTGACCGGAGTGTGCAGGAGCTGTGTGAGGTCTCTCAGAGACCTCGATCAGCCCTGCTCTGAGGCTGTACAGCGCTAGATTGCTGCTGTACAGCCTCTATAGGGGTGCATTTGTCCTGTAACTGGGGCTACTATCTCAGCCCCAGTTACAGGAGAAATCAACTGTGAAAAAAAAAAGAAAAAGTGAAGCAAATGTCCCCCAGAGGTCTTGTATGACCTTATGGGGGACGAAAAGTGTAAAAAAAAATAAAAAAAATAAAGGGTTGAAAAAATAAAATAAAATAAAGTTTCACATGTAAAAAAAAAAAAAGTTCCCAAGTTAGGAATAAAAAAAAAAAAATTAAAATAGAAAAAATAAAGTAAAATAGACATATTTAGTATTGCCGCGTCCGTAAAAACCAGCTCTATAAAAATATCACATGACCTAACCCCTCAGATGAACACCGTAAAAAATAAATAAAAAAAACTGTGTCAAAACAAGCAATTTTTGTCACCTTGCATCACAAAAGGTGCAACACCAAGTGATCAAAAACGCGTATGTACCACAAAATGGTACCAATAAAACCGTCACCTCATCCCGCAAAAAATTAGCACCTACATAAGAAAATCTCTCAAAAAATAAAAAAACTATAGCTCTTAGAACATGGAGACACTAAAACATAATTTTTTTGGTTTTAAAAATGCTATTATTGTGTTAAAGTGAAACAAATAAAAAAAAGTATACATATTAGGTATTGCCGCGTCCGTAAAAACCAGCTCTATAAAAATATCACATGACCTAACCCCTCGGGTGAACACCGTAAAAAAAAAAAAAAAAAAACTGTGTCAAAACAAGCAATTTTTGTCACCTTGCATCACAAAAGGTGCAACACCAAGTGATCAAAAACGCGTATGTCCCACAAAATGGTACCAATAAAACCGTCACCTCATCCCGCAAAAAATGAGCCCCTACATAAGAAAATCTCTCAAAAAATAAAAAAACTATAGCTCTCAGAACATGGACACATTAAAACATAATTTTTTGGTTTCAAAAATGCTATTATTGTGTAAAACTTTAATAAATGAGAAAAAGTATACATATTAGGTATCGCCACGTCCGTAACAATCTGCTCTATAAAAATGTCACTTGACTGAACCCCTAAGGTGAACGCTGTAAAAATAAATAAATAGAAACTGTGCTAAAACAACCAATTTTTTGGTCACCTTGCCCCATAAAGTGTTATATTGAATGATCAAAAAATCATATGTACCCAAAAATAGTACTAATAAAACTGGCACCTTATCCCCTAGTTTCCAAAATGGGGTCACTTCTTGGGAGTTTCTACTGTAAGGGTGCATCAGGGGGGCTTCAAATGGGACATGGCATCTAAAAACCATGTGGAGTTCCTTTCCTTCTGCGCCCTGCCGTGTGCCCATACAGCAGTTTACGACCACATGTGGGGTGTTTCTGTAAACCGCAGAATCTGGGTAATAAATATTGAGTTTTGTTTGGCTGTTAACCATCGATGTGTTAGAGAAAAAAATTGATTAAAATGGAAAATCTGCCAAAAAAGTGAAATTTAAAAATTTGATCTCCATTTTCCTTTAATTCTTGTGGAACGCCTAAAGGGTTAACAAAGTTTGTAAAATCGGTTTTGAATACCTTGAGGGGTGTAGTTTCTACAATGGGGTCATTTATGGGGGTATCCACTATGTAGGCCCCACAAAGTGACTTCAGACCTGAACTGGTCCTTATAAAGTGGGTTTTGGCAATTTTCTTAAAAATTTGAAAATTTGCTTCTAAACTTCTAAGCCTTCTAACGTCCTAAAAAAATAAAATGACATTTCCAAAATGATGCCAACATAAAGTAGACATATGGGGAATGTTAAATAATAAATATTTTATGAGGTATCACTTTCTGTTTTAAAAGCAGAGAAATTGAAATTTAGAAAATTGCGATTTTTTTAAATTTTTGGGTAAATTTGGGATTTTTTCATAAATAAAGGTGAAATATTTTGACTCAAATTTATGACTATCATGAAGTACAATGTGTCACGAGAAAACAATCTCTGAATGACTTGGATAAATAAAGGCGTTCCAAAGTTATTACCACATAAAGTGAGATATGTCCGTTTTGCAAAATTTGGCCTGGTCAGGAAGGGGGCAAAGGGCCCAGATGGGAAGTGGTTAAACATTTCAATATGAGGAACTTTTCAGTATGGCTCCTCTACCAGTTCTCTGAGGCCAAATAGATGATGGGAGATATCTCTGTACAGACTCCTGATATATTTATACATGGTTATATACATGGTTATTAGATCTCTCCTTAGTCTGTTTTTTTCTAAACCGAATAACCCAAATTTTGATAATCTTTCTGGGTACTGTAGTCCACCCATTACAGTTATTACTTTAGTTGCCCTCCTCTGAACCCTCTACAATTCTGCTATATCAGTCTTGTGCAGAGGAGCACAGAACTGTACACAGACAATGTGTGGTCTGACTAGCGATTTGTAAAGTAGTAGGAATATGTTCTCATCACGGGCATCTATGCCCCTTTTGATGCAACCCATTATCTTATTGGCCTTGGCAGCAGCTGCCTGGCACTGGTTTTTGCAGCTTAGTTTGCTGTTCACTAAAATTCCTAGATTCCTTTTCATGTCAGTGTTACCGAGTGTTTTACCATTAAGTATGTACAGGTGGATGACGTAGGCGTGCCGCGCTCCTCCTCTGGCTGCCCTCTCCTCTCTCTCCCCGCCTCGCCGAGCTCTTCGATGCGGTCCTGGATCCTAAGGAATGCCGCCCTCTGGCCAGGCCTGGCTAGCGGAGCCCAGACGCCCTAGATGGGAGTTAGCACTATCTTACCTTGCCGCCTGTGGTGATCCGTCTGCTCTGACCTGTTACCTGCTACCTGCTGCTGCCCGCCTGCTGTGACCGGTTGTATGGTGTTCCGTTGCCGCGGAGGTGCTGGGCACTGGGCGCTGGAGCTGGTAAGCCACCCGGTACACTCCGGTGCTTGCTTTACCTTGCCACTTGTTACTTGCTGCTCGATGTTTCCAGCAGCCTGATCTGTACTGCCTGCTCTGGCTCGTCCGACTCGTCCCTCGATGCCCGCTCCTTGCTGTGATCAGCTGTATGCTCTCTGGCTGCCTGTGAGGTGTTGGGTGTCGGAGCTGGTCAGATACCAGATAAATCGGGATCCGACTCCTGTGGGTGAAGTAGGGGTTCGGTGCCAGACGCCAGATGCCTTGCGGATGAATTGGGTGTTCCACCCCGGTTTTTGAATCTGCTGACCCCCGGTGCGGGTGAGAGGCGGTAGTGGGGTGGTGTCCCCAGCCTGCTGTGCCATCATTGGTTTTGGTTTGCGGTCAGCTGCGAGCCCTGGGACTATCATCTGTGGAAGCTGCGGTGGACGCTGGAGCCTGAGGTTGCGATCTCAGGTGAACTGCCCCCCCTTCTGTGCAAAGTATAGAGGAACATATAAGGTCAATAAAGACCCTCTTCGTCTTACAGTCTTCTGGACCTTGTCTTTTTTCTTTTTGGATGGTCTGGCCCTCCTGATAACCTCAGTTGCCAGTTGGAAAATTCCTGGGGCATTTTGATATTGCTTTTGTGCGGCTGAAAAGCCAAACCCTGGTGTCCGCAGACTGAACTTCTGTGGGTGCGCCTATTGAGTATCCTGTTTTTTTGCATTTGCTTATGGGACACATATTTTAAATCTGAGTTCTAGTAATCTGTTAAGAGTAGAGTTGAGCGAACACCTGGATGCTCGGGTTCGAGAAGTTCGGCCGAACTTCCCGGAAATGTTCGGGTTCGGGATCCGAACCCGACCCGAACTTCGTCCCGAACCCGAACCCCATTGAAGTCAATGGGGACCCAAACTTTTCGGCACTAAAAATGCTGTAAAACAGCCCAGGAAAGAGCTAGAGGGCTGCACCATGTAGGTAAACCCCCTGCAAACAAATGTGGATAGGGAAATGAATTAAAATAAAAATAAAATATATAAAAATAAACCAATATCAATTGGAGAGAGGTCCCATAGCAGAGAATCTGGCTTCACGTCAGCAGAGAATCAGTCTTCATGCCATAGCAGAGAATCTGGCTTCACGTCACCCACCACTGTAACAGTCCATTGTCATATATTTAGGCCCCGGCACCCAGGCAGAGGAGAGAGGTCCCGTAACAGAGAATCTGGCTTCATGTCAGCAGAGAATCAGTCTGCATGTCATAGCAGAGAATCAGGCTTTACGTCACCCAACACTGGAACAGTCCATTGTCAGATATTTAGGCCCAGACACCCAGGCAGAGGAGAGAGGTCCCGTAACAGAGAATCTGGCTTCATGTCAGCAGAGAATCAGTCTGCATGTCATAGCAGAGAATCAGGCTTCACGTCACCCACCACTGGAACAGGCCACTGTCACATATTTAGGCCCAGGCACCCAGGCAGAGGAGAGAGGTCCCATAACAGAGATTCAGGCTTCATGTCAGCAGAGAATCAGTCTTCATGTCATAGCAGAGAATCAGGCTTCACGTCACCCACCACTGGAACAGGCCACTGTCACATATTTAGGTCCAGGACCCCAGGCAGAGGAGAGAGGTCCCATAACAGAGATTCAGGCTTCATGTCAGCAGAGAATCAGTCTTCATGTCATAGCAGAGAATCAGGCTTCACGTCACCCACCACTGGAACAGGCCACTGTCACATATTTAGGCCCAGGCACCCAGGCAGAGGAGAGAGGTCCCATAACAGAGATTCAGGCTTCATGTCAGCAGAGAATCAGTCTTCATGTCATAGCAGAGAATCAGGCTTCACGTCACCCACCACTGGAACAGGCCACTGTCACATATTTAGGCCCAGGCACCCAGACAGAGGAGAGAGGTCCCGTAACAGAGAATCTGGCTTCATGTCAGCACAGAATCAGTCTTCATGTCATAGCAGAGAATCAGGCTTCACGTCACCCACCACTGGAACAGGCCACTGTCACATATTTAGGCCCAGGCACCCAGGCAGAGGAGAGAGGTCCCATAACAGAGATTCAGGCTTCATGTCAGCAGAGAATCAGTCTTCATGTCATAGCAGAGAATCAGGCTTCACGTCACCCACCACTGGAACAGGCCACTGTCACATATTTAGGCCAAGGCACCCAGACAGAGGAGAGAGGTCCCGTAACAGAGAATCTGGCTTCATGTCAGCACAGAATCAGTCTTCATGTCATAGCAGAGAATCAGGCTTCACGTCACCCACCACTGGAACAGGCCACTGTCACACATTTAGGCCCTGGCACCCAGACAGAGGTGAGAGGTCCCGTAACAGAGAATCTGGCTTCATGTCAGCACAGAATCAGTCTTCATGTCATAGCAGAGAATCAGGCTTCACGTCAACCAACACTGGAACAGGCCACTGTCACATATTTAGGCCCCGGCACCCAGACAGAGGAGAGAGGTCCCGTAACAGAGAATCTGGCTTAATGTCAGCACAGAATCAGTCTTCATGTCATAGCAGAGAATCAGGCTTCACGTCACCCACCACTGGAACAGGCTACTGTCACATATTTAGGCCCAGGCACCCAGGCAGAGGACAGAGGTCCCATAACAGAGATTCAGGCTTCATGTCAGCAGAGAATCAGTCTTCATGTCATAGCAGAGAATCAGGCTTCACGTCACCCACCACTGGAACAGGCCACTGTCACATATTTAGGCCCAGGCACCCAGGCAGAGGAGAGAGGTCCCATAAAAAGATTCAGGCTTCATGTCAGCAGAGAATCAGTCTTTATGTCATAGCAGAGAATCAGGCTTCACGTCACCCACCACTGGAACAAGCCCCTGTCACATATTTAGGCCCAGGCACCCAGACAGAGGAGAGAGGTCCCGTAACAGAGAATCTGGCTTCATGTCAGCACAGAATCAGTCTTCATGTCATAGCAGAGAATCAGGCTTCACGTCACCCACCACTGGAACAGTCCATTGTCAGATATTTAGGCCCAGACACACAGGCAGAGGAGAGAGGTCCCGTAACAGAGAATCTGGCTTCATGTCAGCAGAGAATCAGTCTGCATGTCATAGCAGAGAATCAGGCTTCACGTCACCCACCACTGGAACAGGCCACTGTCACATATTTAGGCCCAGGCACCCAGGCAGAGGAGAGAGGTCCCGTAACAGAGAATCTGGCTTAATGTCAGCACAGAATCAGTCTTCATGTCATAGCAGAGAATCAGGCTTCACGTCACCCACCACTGGAACAGGCTACTGTCACATATTTAGGCCCAGGCACCCAGGCAGAGGACAGAGGTCCCATAACAGAGATTCAGGCTTCATGTCAGCAGAGAATCAGTCTTCATGTCATAGCAGAGAATCAGGCTTCACGTCACCCACCACTGGAACAGGCCACTGTCACATATTTAGGCCCAGGCACCCAGGCAGAGGAGAGAGGTCCCATAAAAAGATTCAGGCTTCATGTCAGCAGAGAATCAGTCTTTATGTCATAGCAGAGAATCAGGCTTCACGTCACCCACCACTGGAACAAGCCACTGTCACATATTTAGGCCCAGGCACCCAGACAGAGGAGAGAGGTCCCGTAACAGAGAATCTGGCTTCATGTCAGCACAGAATCAGTCTTCATGTCATAGCAGAGAATCAGGCTTCACGTCACCCACCACTGGAACAGTCCATTGTCAGATATTTAGGCCCAGGCACCCAGGCAGAGGAGAGAGGTCCCATAACAGAGATTCAGGCTTCATGTCAGCAGAGAATCAGTCTTCATGTCATAGCAGAGAATCAGGCTTCACGTCACCCACCACTGGAACAGGCCACTGTCACATATTTAGGCCCAGGCACCCAGGCACAGGAGAGAGGTCCCATAACAGAGATTCAGGCTTCATGTCAGCAGAGAATCAGTCTTCATGTCATAGCAGAGAATCAGGCTTCACGTCACCCACCACTGGAACAGGCCACTGTCACATATTAAGGCCCAGGCACCCAGACAGAGGAGAGAGGTCCCGTAACAGAGAATCTGGCTTCATGTCAGCACAGAATCAGTCTTCATGTCATAGCAGAGAATCAGGCTTCACGTCACCCACCACTGGAACAAGCCACTGTCACATATTTAGGCCCAGGCACCCAGGCAGAGGAGAGAGGTCCCATAACAGAGATTCAGGCTTCATGTCAGCAGAGAATCAGTCTTCATGTCATAGCAGAGAATCAGGCTTCACGTCACCCACCACTGGAACAGGCCACTGTCACATATTTAGGCGAAGGCACCCAGACAGAGGAGAGAGGTCCCGTAACAGAGAATCTGGCTTCATGTCAGCACAGAATCAGTCTTCATGTCATAGCAGAGAATCAGGCTTCACGTCACCCACCACTGGAACAGGCCACTTTCACACATTTAGGCCCTGGCACCCAGACAGAGGAGAGAGGTCCCGTAACAGAGAATCTGGCTTCATGTCAGCACAGAATCAGTCTTCATGTCATAGCAGAGAATCAGGCTTCACGTCAACCAACACTGGAACAGGCCACTGTCACATATTTAGGCCCCGGCACCCAGACAGAGGAGAGAGGTCCCGTAACAGAGAATCTGGCTTCATGTCAGCACAGAATCAGTCTTCATGTCATAGCAGAGAATCAGGCTTCACGTCACCCACCACTGGAACAGGCTACTGTCACATATTTAGGCCCGGGCACCCAGGTAGAGGACAGAGGCCCCATAACAGAGATTCAGGCTTCATGTCAGCAGAGAATCAGTCTTCATGTCATAGCAGAGAATCAGGCTTCACGTCACCCACCACTGGAACAGGCCACTGTCACATATTTAGGCCCAGGCACCCAGGCAGAGGAGAGAGGTCCCATAACAAAGATTCAGGCTTCATGTCAGCAGAGAATCAGTCTTTATGTCATAGCAGAGAATCAGGCTTCACGTCACCCACCACTGGAACAGGCCACTGTCACATATTTAGGCCCAGGCACCCAGACAGAGGAAAGAGGTCCCGTAACAGAGAATCTGGCTTCATGTCAGCACAGAATCAGTCTTCATGTCATAGCAGAGAATCAGGCTTCACGTCACCCACCACTGGAACAGGCCACTGTCACATATTTAGGCCCCGGCACCCAGACAGAGGAGAGAGGTCCCGTAACAGAGAATCTGGCTTCATGTCAGCCCAGAATCAGTCTTCATGTCATAGCAGAGAATCAGGCTTCACGTCACCCACCACTGGAACAGGCCACTGTCACATATTTAGGCCCAGGCAACCAGGCAGAGGAGAGAGGTCCCATAACAGAGATTCAGGCTTCATGTCAGCAGAGAATCACTCTTCATGTCATAGCAGAGAATCAGGCTTCACGTCACCCACCACTGGAACAGGCCACTGTCACACATTTAGGCCCTGGCACCCAGACAGAGGAGAGAGGTCCCGTAACAGAGAATCTGGCTTCATGTCAGCACAGAATCAGTCTTCATGTCATAGCAGAGAATCAGGCTTCACGTCTCCCACCACTGTAACAGGCCACTGTCACACATTTAGGCCCTGGCACCCAGACAGAGGAGAGAGGTCCCGTAACAGAGAATCTGGCTTCATGTCAGCACAGAATCAGTCTTCATGTCATAGCAGAGAATCAGGCTTCACGTCACCCACCACTGGAACAGGCCACTGTCACAAATTTAGGCCCCGGCACCCAGACAGAGGAGAAAGGTCCCGTAACAGAGAATCTGGCTTCATGTCAGCACAGAATCAGTCTTCATGTCATAGCAGAGAATCAGGCTTCACATCACCAACCACTGGAACAGGCCACTGTCACATATTTAGGGCCAGGCACCCAGGCAGATGTGAGAGGTCCCATAACAGAGATTCAGGCTTCATGTCAGCAGAGAATCAGTCTTCATGTCATAGCAGAGAATCAGGCTTCACGTCACCCACCACTGGAACAGGCCACTGTCACATATTTAGGCCCAGGCATACAGGCAGAGGAGAGAGGTCCCATAACAGAGATCCAGGCTTCATGTCAGCAGAGAATCAGTCTTCATGTCATAGCAGAGAATCAGGCTTCACGTCACCCACCACTGGAACAGGCCACTGTCACATATTTAGGCCCAGGCACCCAGGCAGAGGAGAGAGGTCCCATAACAGAGATTCAGGCTTCATGTCAGCAGAGAATCAGTCTTCATGTCATAGCAGAGAATCAGGCCTCACGTCACCCACCACTGGAACAGGCCACTGTCACATATTTAGGCCAAGGCACCCAGACAGAGGAGAGAGGTCCCGTAACAGAGAATCTGGCTTCATGTCAGCACAGAATCAGTCTTCATGTCATAGCAGAGAATCAGGCTTCACGTCACCCACCACTGGAACAGGCCACTGTCACACATTTAGGCCCTGGCACCCAGACAGAGGTGAGAGGTCCCGTAACAGAGAATCTGGCTTCATGTCAGCACAGAATCAGTCTTCATGTCATAGCAGAGAATCAGGCTTCACGTCACCCACCACTGGAACAGGCTACTGTCACATATTTAGGCCCAGGCACCCAGGCAGAGGACAGAGGTCCCATAACAGAGATTCAGGCTTCATGTCAGCAGAGAATCAGTCTTCATGTCATAGCAGAGAATCAGGCTTCACGTCACCCACCACTGGAACAGGCCACTGTCACATATTTAGGCCCAGGCACCCAGGCAGAGGAGAGAGGTCCCATAACAAAGATTCAGGCTTCATGTCAGCAGAGAATCAGTCTTTATGTCATAGCAGAGAATCAGGCTTCACGTCACCCACCACTGGAACAAGCCACTGTCACATATTTAGGCCCAGGCACCCAGACAGAGGAGAGAGGTCCCGTAACAGAGAATCTGGCTTCATGTCAGCACAGAATCAGTCTTCATGTCATATCAGAGAATCAGGCTTCACGTCACCCACCACTGGAACAGTCCATTGTCAGATATTTAGGCCCAGACACACAGGCAGAGGATAGAGGTCCCGTAACAGAGAATCTGGCTTCATGTCAGCAGAGAATCAGTCTGCATGTCATAGCAGAGAATCAGGCTTCACGTCACCCACCACTGGAACAGGCCACTGTCACATATTTAGGCCCAGGCACCCAGGCAGAGGAGAGAGGTCCCATAACACAGATTCAGGCTTCATGTCAGCACAGAATCAGTCTTCATCTCATAGCAGAGAATCAGGCTTCACGTCACCCACCACTGGAACAGGCCACTGTCACATATTTAGGTCCAGGCACCCAGGCAGAGGAGAGAGGTCCCATAACAGAGATTCAGGCTTCATGTCAGCAGAGAATCAGTCTTCATGTCATAGCAGAGAATCAGGCTTCACGTCACCCACCACTGGAACAGGCCACTGTCACATATTTAGGCCCAGGCACCCAGGCAGAGGAGAGAGGTCCCATAACAGAGATTCAGGCTTCATGTCAGCAGAGAATCAGTCTTCATGTCATAGCAGAGAATCAGGCTTCACGTCACCCACCACTGGAACAGGCCACTGTCACATATTAAGGCCCAGGCACCCAGACAGAGGAGAGAGGTCCCGTAACAGAGAATCTGGCTTCATGTCAGCACAGAATCAGTCTTCATGTCATAGCAGAGAATCAGGCTTCACGTCACCCACCACTGGAACAAGCCACTGTCACATATTTAGGCCCAGGCACCCAGGCAGAGGAGAGAGGTCCCATAACAGAGATTCAGGCTTCATGTCAGCAGAGAATCAGTCTTCATGTCATAGCAGAGAATCAGGCTTCACGTCACCCACCACTGGAACAGGCCACTGTCACATATTTAGGCGAAGGCACCCAGACAGAGGAGAGAGGTCCCGTAACAGAGAATCTGGCTTCATGTCAGCACAGAATCAGTCTTCATGTCATAGCAGAGAATCAGGCTTCACGTCACCCACCACTGGAACAGGCCACTTTCACACATTTTGGCCCTGGCACCCAGACAGAGGAGAGAGGTCCCGTAACAGAGAATCTGGCTTCATGTCAGCACAGAATCAGTCTTCATGTCATAGCAGAGAATCAGGCTTCACGTCAACCAACACTGGAACAGGCCACTGTCACATATTTAGGCCCCGCCACCCAGACAGAGGAGAGAGGTCCCGTAACAGAGAATCTGGCTTCATGTCAGCACAGAATCAGTCTTCATGTCATAGCAGAGAATCAGGCTTCACGTCACCCACCACTGGAACAGGCTACTGTCACATATTTAGGCCCGGGCACCCAGGCAGAGGACAGAGGCCCCATAACAGAGATTCAGGCTTCATGTCAGCAGAGAATCAGTCTTCATGTCATAGCAGAGAATCAGGCTTCACGTCACCCACCACTGGAACAGGCCACTGTCACATATTTAGGCCCAGGCACCCAGGCAGAGGAGAGAGGTCCCATAACAAAGATTCAGGCTTCATGTCAGCAGAGAATCAGTCTTTATGTCATAGCAGAGAATCAGGCTTCACGTCACCCACCACTGGAACAGGCCACTGTCACATATTTAGGCCCAGGCACCCAGACAGAGGAAAGAGGTCCCGTAACAGAGAATCTGGCTTCATGTCAGCACAGAATCAGTCTTCATGTCATAGCAGAGAATCAGGCTTCACATCACCAACCACTGGAACAGGCCACTGTCACATATTTAGGGCCAGGCACCCAGGCAGATGTGAGAGGTCCCATAACAGAGATTCAGGCTTCATGTCAGCAGAGAATCAGTCTTCATGTCATAGCAGAGAATCAGGCTTCACGTCACCCACCACTGGAACAGGCCACTGTCACATATTTAGGCCCAGGCATACAGGCAGAGGAGAGAGGTCCCATAACAGAGATCCAGGCTTCATGTCAGCAGAGAATCAGTCTTCATGTCATAGCAGAGAATCAGGCTTCACGTCACCCACCACTGGAACAGGCCACTGTCACATATTTAGGCCCAGGCACCCAGGCAGAGGAGAGAGGTCCCATAACAGAGATTCAGGCTTCATGTCAGCAGAGAATCAGTCTTCATGTCATAGCAGAGAATCAGGCTTCACGTCACCCACCACTGGAACAGGCCACTGTCACACATTTAGGCCCTGGCACCCAGACAGAGGAGAGAGGTCCCGTAACAGAGAATCTGGCTTCATGTCAGCACAGAATCAGTCTTCATGTCATAGCAGAGAATCAGGCTTCACGTCACCCACCACTGGAACAGGCCACTGTCACATATTTAGGCCCAGGCACCCAGGCAGAGGAGAGAGGTCCCATAACAGAGATTCAGGCTTCATGTCAGCAGAGAATCAGTCTTCATGTCATAGCAGAGAATCAGGCTTCACGTCACCCACCACTGGAACAGGCCACTGTCACATATTTAGGCCAAGGCACCCAGACAGAGGAGAGAGGTCCCGTAACAGAGAATCTGGCTTCATGTCAGCACAGAATCAGTCTTCATGTCATAGCAGAGAATCAGGCTTCACGTCACCCACCACTGGAACAGGCCACTGTCACACATTTAGGCCCTGGCACCCAGACAGAGGTGAGAGGTCCCGTAACAGAGAATCTGGCTTCATGTCAGCACAGAATCAGTCTTCATGTCATAGCAGAGAATCAGGCTTCACGTCAACCAACACTGGAACAGGCCACTGTCACATATTTAGGCCCCGGCACCCAGACAGAGGAGAGAGGTCCCGTAACAGAGAATCTGGCTTAATATCAGCACAGAATCAGTCTTCATGTCATAGCAGAGAATCAGGCTTCACGTCACCCACCACTGGAACAGGCTACTGTCACATATTTAGGCCCAGGCACCCAGGCAGAGGACAGAGGTCCCATAACAGAGATTCAGGCTTCATGTCAGCAGAGAATCAGTCTTCATGTCATAGCAGAGAATCAGGCTTCACGTCACCCACCACTGGAACAGGCCACTGTCACATATTTAGGCCCAGGCACCCAGGCAGAGGAGAGAGGTCCCATAACAAAGATTCAGGCTTCATGTCAGCAGAGAATCAGTCTTTATGTCATAGCAGAGAATCAGGCTTCACGTCACCCACCACTGGAACAAGCCACTGTCACATATTTAGGCCCAGGCACCCAGACAGAGGAGAGAGGTCCCGTAACAGAGAATCTGGCTTCATGTCAGCACAGAATCAGTCTTCATGTCATAGCAGAGAATCAGGCTTCACGTCACCCACCACTGGAACAGTCCATTGTCAGATATTTAGGCCCAGACACACAGGCAGAGGAGAGAGGTCCCGTAACAGAGAATCTGGCTTCATGTCAGCAGAGAATCAGTCTGCATGTCATAGCAGAGAATCAGGCTTCACGTCACCCACCACTGGAACAGGCCACTGTCACATATTTAGGCCCAGGCACCCAGGCAGAGGAGAGAGGTCCCATAACAGAGATTCAGGCTTCATGTCAGCACAGAATCAGTCTTCATGTCATAGCAGAGAATCAGGCTTCACGTCACCCACCACTGGAACAGGCCACTGTCACATATTTAGGTCCAGGCACCCAGGCAGAGGAGAGAGGTCCCATAACAGAGATTCAGGCTTCATGTCAGCAGAGAATCAGTCTTCATGTCATAGCAGAGAATCAGGCTTCACGTCACCCACCACTGGAACAGGCCACTGTCACATATTTAGGCCCAGGCACCCAGGCAGAGGAGAGAGGTCCCATAACAGAGATTCAGGCTTCATGTCAGCAGAGAATCAGTCTTCATGTCATAGCAGAGAATCAGGCTTCACGTCACCCACCACTGGAACAGGCCACTGTCACATATTAAGGCCCAGGCACCCAGACAGAGGAGAGAGGTCCCGTAACAGAGAATCTGGCTTCATGTCAGCACAGAATCAGTCTTCATGTCATAGCAGAGAATCAGGCTTCACGTCACCCACCACTGGAACAAGCCACTGTCACATATTTAGGCCCAGGCACCCAGGCAGAGGAGAGAGGTCCCATAACAGAGATTCAGGCTTCATGTCAGCAGAGAATCAGTCTTCATGTCATAGCAGAGAATCAGGCTTCACGTCACCCACCACTGGAACAGGCCACTGTCACATATTTAGGCGAAGGCACCCAGACAGAGGAGAGAGGTCCCGTAACAGAGAATCTGGCTTCATGTCAGCACAGAATCAGTCTTCATGTCATAGCAGAGAATCAGGCTTCACGTCACCCACCACTGGAACAGGCCACTTTCACACATTTAGGCCCTGGCACCCAGACAGAGGAGAGAGGTCCCGTAACAGAGAATCTGGCTTCATGTCAGCACAGAATCAGTCTTCATGTCATAGCAGAGAATCAGGCTTCACGTCAACCAACACTGGAACAGGCCACTGTCACATATTTAGGCCCCGCCACCCAGACAGAGGAGAGAGGTCCCGTAACAGAGAATCTGGCTTCATGTCAGCACAGAATCAGTCTTCATGTCATAGCAGAGAATCAGGCTTCACGTCACCCACCACTGGAACAGGCTACTGTCACATATTTAGGCCCGGGCACCCAGGCAGAGGACAGAGGCCCCATAACAGAGATTCAGGCTTCATGTCAGCAGAGAATCAGTCTTCATGTCATAGCAGAGAATCAGGCTTCACGTCACCCACCACTGGAACAGGCCACTGTCACATATTTAGGCCCAGGCACCCAGGCAGAGGAGAGAGGTCCCATAACAAAGATTCAGGCTTCATGTCAGCAGAGAATCAGTCTTTATGTCATAGCAGAGAATCAGGCTTCACGTCACCCACCACTGGAACAGGCCACTGTCACATATTTAGGCCCAGGCACCCAGACAGAGGAAAGAGGTCCCGTAACAGAGAATCTGGCTTCATGTCAGCACAGAATCAGTCTTCATGTCATAGCAGAGAATCAGGCTTCACGTCACCCACCACTGGAACAGGCCACTGTCACATATTTAGGCCCCGGCACCCAGACAGAGGAGAGAGGTCCCGTAACAGAGAATCTGGCTTCATGTCAGCCCAGAATCAGTCTTCATGTCATAGCAGAGAATCAGGCTTCACGTCACCCACCACTGGAACAGGCCACTGTCACATATTTAGGCCCAGGCATACAGGCAGAGGAGAGAGGTCCCATAACAGAGATCCAGGCTTCATGTCAGCAGAGAATCAGTCTTCATGTCATAGCAGAGAATCAGGCTTCACGTCACCCACCACTGGAACAGGCCACTGTCACATATTTAGGCCCAGGCAACCAGGCAGAGGAGAGAGGTCCCATAACAGAGATTCAGGCTTCATGTCAGCAGAGAATCAGTCTTCATGTCATAGCAGAGAATCAGGCTTCACGTCACCCACCACTGGAACAGGCCACTGTCACACATTTAGGCCCTGGCACCCAGACAGAGGAGAGAGGTCCCGTAACAGAGAATCTGGCTTCATGTCAGCACAGAATCAGTCTTCATGTCATAGCAGAGAATCAGGCTTCACGTCACCCACCACTGGAACAGGCCACTGTCACAAATTTAGGCCCCGGCACCCAGACAGAGGAGAAAGGTCCCGTAACAGAGAATCTGGCTTCATGTCAGCACAGAATCAGTCTTCATGTCATAGCAGAGAATCAGGCTTCACATCACCAACCACTGGAACAGGCCACTGTCACATATTTAGGGCCAGGCACCCAGGCAGATGTGAGAGGTCCCATAACAGAGATTCAGGCTTCATGTCAGCAGAGAATCAGTCTTCATGTCATAGCAGAGAATCAGGCTTCACGTCACCCACCACTGGAACAGGCCACTGTCACATATTTAGGCCCAGGCATACAGGCAGAGGAGAGAGGTCCCATAACAGAGATCCAGGCTTCATGTCAGCAGAGAATCAGTCTTCATGTCATAGCAGAGAATCAGGCTTCACGTCACCCACCACTGGAACAGGCCACTGTCACACATTTAGGCCCTGGCACCCAGACAGAGGAGAGAGGTCCCGTAACAGAGAATCTGGCTTCATGTCAGCACAGAATCAGTCTTCATGTCATAGCAGAGAATCAGGCTTCACGTCTCCCACCACTGTAACAGGCCACTGTCACACATTTAGGCCCCGGCACCCAGACAGAGGAGAGAGGTCCCGTAACAGAGAATCTGGCTTCATGTCAGCACAGAATCAGTCTTCATGTCATAGCAGAGAATCAGGCTTCACGTCACCCACCACTGGAACAGGCCACTGTCACAAATTTAGGCCCCGGCACCCAGACAGAGGAGAAAGGTCCCGTAACAGAGAATCTGGCTTCATGTCAGCACAGAATCAGTCTTCATGTCATAGCAGAGAATCAGGCTTCACGTCACCCACCACTGGAACAGGCCACTGTCACATATTTAGGGCCAGGCACCCAGGCAGATGAGAGAGGTCCCATAACAGAGATTCAGGCTTCATGTCAGCAGAGAATCAGTCTTCAGGTCATAGCAGAGAATCAGGCTTCACGTCACCCACCACTGGAACAGGCCACTGTCACATATTTAGGCCCAGGCACCCAGGCAGAGGAGAGAGGTCCCATAACAGAGATTCAGGCTTCAAGTCAGCAGAGAATCAGTCTTCATGTCATAGCAGAGAATCAGGCTTCACGTCACCCACCACTGGAACAGGCCACTGTCACATATTTAGGCCCAGGCACCCAGACAGAGGAGAGAGGTCCCGTAACAGAGAATCTGGCTTCATGTCAGCACAGAATCAGTCTTCATGTCATAGCAGAGAATCAGGCTTCACGTCACCCACCACTGGAACAGGCCACTGTCACATATTTAGGCCCCGGCACCCAGACAGAGGAGAGAGGTCCCGTAACAGAGAATCTGGCTTCATGTCAGCACAGAATCAGTCTTCATGTCATAGCAGAGAATCAGGCTTCACATCACCCACCACTGGAACAGGCCACTGTCACATATTTAGGCCCAGGCACCCAGGCAGAGGAGAGAGGTCCCATAACAGAGATTCAGGCTTCATGTCAGCAGAGAATCAGTCTTCATGTCATAGCAGAGAATCAGGCTTCACGTCACCCACCACTGGAACAGGCCAATGTCACACATTTAGGCCCTGGCACCCAGACAGAGGAGAGGTTCATTCAACTTTTGGTTGCCCCGCAATATAATGGTAAAATGAAAATAAAAATAGGATTGAATGAGGAAGTGCCCTGGAGTACAATAATATACTGTATTGTTAAGGGGAGGTAGTTAATGTCTAATCTGCACAAGGGATGGACAGGTCCTGTGGGATCCATGCCTGGTTCATTTTTATGAACGTCAGCTTGTCCACATTGGCTGTAGACAGGCGGCTGCGTTTGTCTGTAATGACGCCCCCTGCCGTGCTGAATACACGTTCAGACAAAACGCTGGCCGCCGGGCAGGCCAGCACCTCCAAGGCATAAAAGGCTAGCTCTGGCCACGTGGACAATTTGGAGACCCAGAAGTTGAATGGGGCCGAACCATCAGTCAGTACGTGGAGGGGTGTGCACAGGTACTGTTCCACCATGTTAGTGAAATGTTGCCTCCTGCTAACACGTTCCGTATCAGGTGGTGGTGCAGTTAGCTGTGGCGTGGTGACAAAACTTTTCCACATCTCTGCCATGCTAACCCTGCCCTCAGAGGAGCTGGGCGTGACACAGCTGCGTTGGCGACCTCTTGCTCCTCCTCTGCCTTCGCCTTGGGCTTCCACTGGTTCCCCTGTGACATTTGGGAATGCTCTCAGTAGCACGTCTACCAACGTGCGCTTGTACTCGCGCATCTTCCTATCATGCTCCAGTGTAGGAAGTAAGGTGGGCACATTGTCTTTGTACCGGGGATCCAGCAGGGTGGCAACCCAGTAGTCCGCACACGTTTAAAATGTGGGCAACTCTGCTGTCATTGCGCAGTCACTGCAGCATGTAGTCGCTCATGTGTGCCAGGCTGCCCAGAGGTAAGGACAAGCTGTCCTCTGTGGGAGGCGTATCGTCATCGTCCTGTGTTTCCCCCCAGCCACGCACCAGTGATGGGCCCGAGCTGCTTTGGGTGCCACGCCGCTGTGAACATGCTTCATCCTCATCCTCCTCCACCTCCTCCTCATCCTCGTCCTCCTCGTCCTCCAGTAGTGGGCCCTGTCTGGCCACATTTGTACCTAGCCTCTGCTGTTGCAAAAAAACTCCCTCTGAGTCACTTTGAAGAGACTGGCCTGAAAGTGCTAAAAATGACCCCTCTTCCTCCTCTTCCTCCTGGGCCACCTCCTCTTCCATCATCGTTCTAAGTGTTTTCTCAAGAAGACATAGAAGTGGTGTTGTAACGCTGATAACGGCATCATCGCCACTGGCCATGTTGGTGGAGTACTCGAAACAGCGCAACAGGGCACACAGGTCTCGCATGGAGGCCCAGTCATTGGTGGTGAAGTGGTGCTGTTCTGCAGTGCGACTGACCCGTGCGTGCTGCAGCTGAAACTCCACTATGGCCTGCTGCTGCTCGCACAGTCTGTCCAGCATGTGCAAGGTGGAGTTCCACCTGGTGGGCACATCGCATATGAGGCGGTGAGCGGGAAGGCCGAAGTTACGCTGTAGCGCAGACAGGCGTGCAGCAGCAGGGTGTGAACGCCGGAAGTGCGAACAGGCGGCCTGCACTTAATGAAGCAGCTCTGACATGTCGGGGTAGTTGCGAATGAACTTCTGCACCACCAAATTCAGCACATGCGCCAGGCAAGGGATGTGCGTCAAACCGGCTAGTCCCAGAGCTGCAACGAGATTTCGCCCATTATCGCACACCACCAGGCCGGGCTTAAGGCTCACCGGCAGCAACCACTCGTCGGTCTGTTGTTCTATACCCCGCGGTGTGGGGCCTGTCCCCCAAACATATGAGTTTCAGAACGGCCTGCTGACGTTTACCCCGGGCTGTGCTGAAGTTGGTGGTGAAGGTGTGTGGCTGACTGAAAAAAGCAGGTGGAAGAAAAGGAGGAGGAAGCTGAGTAGGAGGAGGAGGAGACAGGAGGCAAAGAATGTTGCCCTGCGATCCTTGGCGGCGGAAGGACGTGCGCCAAACAGCTCTCCGCCTGGGGCCCAGCCGCCACTACATTTACCCAGTGTGCAGTTAGGGAGATATAGCGTCCCTGGCCGTGCTTACTGGTCCACGAATCTGTGGTTAGGTGGACCTTGCCTCAGATGGCGTTGCGCAGTGCACACTTGATTTTATCGGACACTTGGTTGTGCAAGGAAGGCACGGCTCTCTTGGAGAAGTAGTGCCGGCTGGGACAACATACTGTGGGACAGCAAGCGACATGAGCTGTTTGAAGCTGTCTGTGTCCACCAGCCTAAATGACAGAATTTCATAGGCCAGTAGTTTAGAAATGCTGGCATTCAGGGCAAGGGATCGAGGGTGGCTAGGGGGAATTTACGCTTTCTCTCAAATGTTTGTGAGATGGAGAGCTGAACGCTGCCGTGTGACATGGTTGAGATGCTTGGTGACGCAGGTGGTGGTGTTGGTGGTACATCCCATGTTTGCTGGGCGGCAGGTGCCAACGTTCCTCCAGAGGCGGAGGAAGAGGCCGAGGCGGCGGCAGCAGCAGAAGAGGTAGCAGGGGGAGCCTGAGTGACTTCTTTGTTTTTAAGGTGTTTACTTCACTGCAGTTCATGCTTTGCATGCAGGTGCCTGGTCATGCAGGTTGTGCTAAGGTTCAGAACGTTAATGCCTCGCTTCAGGCTCTGATGGCACAGCGTGCAAACCACTCGGGTCTTGTCGTCAGCACATTGTTTAAAGAAGTGCCATGCCAGGGAACTCCTTGAAGCTGCCTTTGGGGTGCTCGGTCCCAGATGGCGGCGGTCAGTAGCAGGCGGAGTCTCTTGGCGGCGGGTGTTCTGATTTTGCCCACTGCTCCCTCTTTGTCTTTTGCTACGCTGTTGGCTCGGTCTCACCACTGCCTCTTCCTCCGAACTGTGAAAGTCAGTGGCACGACCTTCATTCCATGTGGGGTCTAGGACCTCATCGTCCCTTGCATCGTCTTCCACCCAGTCTTGATCCCTGACCTCCTGTTCAGTCTGCACAGTGCAGAAAGACGCAGCAGTTGGCACCTGTGTTTCGTCATCATCAGAGACGTGCTGAGGTGGTGTTCCCATGTCCTCATCATTAGGAAACATAAGTGGTTGTGCGTTAGTGCATTCTATCTCTTCCACCCCTGGGGAAGGGCTAGGTGGATGCCCTTGGGAAACCCTGGCAGCAGAGTCTTCAAACAGCATAAGAGACTGCTGCATAACTTGAGGCTCAGACAGTTTCCCTGATATGCATGGGGGTGATGTGACAGACTGATGGGCTTGGTTTTCATGCGCCATCTGTGCGCTTTCTGCAAAAGACTGGGTGGGAGATAATGTGAACGTGCTGGATGCACTGTCAGCCACCCAATTGACTAATGCCTGTACCTGCCTTACCATCCTTAGAACAGCATGGGGCCCCACCAAATATCCCTGTAAATTCTGGCGGCTACTGGGACCTGAGGTAGTTGGTACACTAGGACGTGTGGCTGTGGCAGAACGGCCACGTCCTCTCCCAGCACCAGAGGGTCCACTAACACCACCACGACCATGTCCACGTCCGCGTCCCTTACTAGTTGTTTTCCTCATTGTTACCGTTCACCACAATAAGAAAAATATTATTCGGGCCAATGTATTGAATTAAAATTCAGGCCTTTTTTTACAGACACCTAACACTGTATGGCTATCTATTTAGGTACCGTATTACACTAATACAGGCACACAAGTAATGACAGATTTGGTTGAATATAAATGTGAGGCCTATTTTTTACGTGCTGTGTGACAGATATACCTTTAATCACAGAATTAGACTTGTATCTGCACTGTAGCGTGTGTGTTAAGTTTTTCAGAATGACACTATCAGCACCTTCAATCTAAGATATCCTTTTGGGATAGATTTAAAGTAGGCCTGATATAGCAGAAACTACTAATTTTGAGAATGGCAAATTTGGGAATAGTTTTTCAACCCAGAACAAAAACTGTGCTTTTACGGTCACTACAAATAATTTGACCAGCTAAAACAGTACAGATTTGGTTGAATAGAAATGTGAGGCCTATTTTTTACGCGCTGTGTGACAGATATACCTTTAATCACAGAATTAGACTTGTATCTGCACTGTAGCGTGTGTGTTAAGTTTTTCAGAATGACACTATCAGCACCTTGAATCTAAGATATCCTTTTTGGGATAGATTTAAAGTAGGCCTGATATAGCAGAAACTACTAATTTTGAGAATGGCAAATTTGGGAATAGTTTTTCAACCCAGAACAAAAACTGTGCTTTTACGGTCACTACAAATAATTTGACCAGCTAAAACAGTACAGATTTGGTTGAATAGAAATGTGAGGCCTATTTTTTACGCGCTGTGTGACAGATATACCTTTAATCACAGAATTAGACTTGTATCTGCACTGTAGCGTGTGTGTTAAGTTTTTCAGAATGACACTATCAGCACCTTGAATCTAAGATATCCTTTTTGGGATAGATTTAAAGTAGGCCTGATATAGCAGAAACTACTAATTTTGAGAATGGCAAATTTGGGAATAGTTTTTCAACCCAGAACAAAAACTGTGCTTTTACGGTCACTACAAATAATTTGACCAGCTAAAACAGTACAGATTTGGTTGAATAGAAATGTCAGGCCTATTTTTTTACGCGCTGTGTGACAGATATACCTTTAATCACAGAATTAGACTTGTATCTGCACTGTAGCGTGTGTGTTAAGATTTTCACAATGACACTATCAGCACCTTGAATCTAAGATATCCTTTTTGGGATAGATTTAAAGTAGGCCTGATATAGCAGAAACTACTTATTTTGAGAATGGCAAATTTGGGAATAGTTTTTCAACCCAGAACAAAAACTGTGCTTTTACGGTCACTAAATATAACTTGACCAGCTAAAACTGTACTGATTTGGAGGAATAGAAATGTCAGGCCTATTTTTTACGCGCTGTGTGACAGATATACCTTTATTCACAGAATTAGACTTGTATCTGCACGGTAGCTTGTGTGTTAAGTTTTTCAGAATGACACTATCAGTACCTTCAATCTAAGATATCCTTTTTGGGATAGATTTAAAGTAGGCCTGATATAGCAGAAACTACTAATTTTGAGAATGGCAAATTTGGGAATAATTTTTCAACCCAGAACAAAAACTGTGCTTTTACGGTCACTAAATATAACTTGACCAGCTAAAACTGCACTGATTTGGAGGAATAGAAATGTCAGGCCTATTTTTTAGGCGCTGGGTGACAGGCTCAACTTGCCCCTGATGTAGTATATGGCCAAAAAATGACCACACTATTGATGGTTAAATGCACTTGGGTGACACAGGCTCAGCCTGCACCTGATGTAGGATATAGCAAAAAATAACCACACTATTGATGGTTAAATGCACTTGGTGGTAGCTTGTGCTGGCGCACCACAAGCCACAAAATGGCCGCAGATCACCCCAGAAAAAAGTGATATAAAAACGCTCTGGGCAGCCTAAAAAAAGTGAGCAATTCAATATCAGCACTTCAATGATCCACAGCTGGAGATCGATCACTGAATTAAGTCTTTTGGAGGAGTTAATCTGCCTAATCTCACCCTAACGTCGCAGCAGCAACCTCTCCCTACGCTTGTATCAGCAGAGTGACGTGCAGCGCTACGTGACCCAAGCTTATATAGAGGCTGGGTCACATGCTGCACTGGCCAATCACAGCCATGCCAATAGTAGGCAAGGCTGTGATGGCCTCTTGGGGCAAGTAGTATGACGCTTGTTGATTGGCTGCTTTGCAGCCTTTCAAAAAGCGCCAAGAAAGCGCCGAATACCGAACCCGAACCCGGACTTTTACGAAAATGTTCGGGTTCGGGTCCGTGTCACGGACACCACAAAATTCGGTACGAACCCGAACTGTACAGTTCGGGTTCGCTCATCCCTAGTTAAGAGTCCAATTGGGTTTGCTCCATTCATATTAATATGGCTGTTATATAACTGTTGGCAACTATATTCTATCCTGTTATCTGGGGGGACTAACCAGTTAGTTCGCATTTACCCCGGGTTTCTAAAGTATATATACTAACTCAGCGTGTATTATTATTTTTCTTGTCTGTTGTACATACCTAACTAGTACTTGCCTTCTTTCTCTATAGGGTTTCGCTAATATTGAGGGTTGGTGCTCTGTATTTATATATATGAGATATTGCTGTGTAGGAACTCTGTATGTAGATGCAATATATTGACTTATACCGTATACCGTATATCAGGTGGTCTGACCTCTCCAAAAGGTGGATCAGGGGGGAGCCCACAGGCTCGACTAGATAAATTTTTGAAGTCACCACCACCCAAAACTAGAGGAGGGGTACAGAGATCCGTCCCGCAGGCTGAGTCAGGTTCAGATAATACGGACCGGTTAGAGCAGGGCTTATCAAAGACCAGCTCCTCCCATAGTGAAGGCTTTGAGAGCATTAATAATAAATTGCAGGATATACTGGGAGTGGTAAATGCTACTAGTTCCTCGGTTGCAGAGTTGGCCTCTTCCCTTGCAGTAGTACAAGGGGACGTTACCATAATAAGAGACGAAATGACGAAGCTGAGATTAAAGGTTAAGGAATTGGAGACCGCAGTTAAATCTGTAACTGTAGAGAACGGGGTATTAAAGATCAGACTGGAAGAAGTAGACAAAGATCGAATTTGGTTAAGAAGGAAAGTGGTAGAGTTGGAGGATAGATCTCGTAGATATAATCTGGGTTTAGTAGGATTCCCAGAAGGGGTAGAACAGGATACCCCGTCGAAATTTATTCAGAAGTGGCTGGTAGAAAGTTTGGGGCCAGATTACGATGTATCTTCCTTTTGTGTGGAAAGGGCCCACAGAATTCCTTTTAAAAAACCTCCTCCAGGCGCCCCCCCTAGGGCTATTCTAGCAAAATTTCTCTGTTCAAAGGACCGGGATTGGGTTCTTAGACGCAAAAGAGAAGTATCAGAAATATACTTTGATAGTAACTTGATATTAATATTTCCTGACTTCTCCCGAGAGACTCAAAATAAAAGAAGATCCTTTTTTGATGTTGAAAAAAGATTGATTTCAGCCAAGATTAAGTACTCAATGTTATACCCTGCTAAATTAAGAGTGTTATACAATGATTCTGTTTGCTTCTTTACCACACAGGCGGAGGCGGTGCAATGGTTGGATTCTAGGGGTTTATGAAATAGTAGGAAGAGGTGGTGAGGAGGGAGGTTAATGAGGGGAGGTGGCGGGGGGGAGGTTTGGAGGAAGGAGAGAGGTTGATGGGTACAGTAAAATGCCCTGTCAACCATGCAGGGGGGTTTTTTGGGGGTGGGTTTAAGGGAGGGATTGGCTGCCGTTCTCTGTTTTCGTGGCTGTGCGTGCCTCTCCGCTGAGATTGGGGACACCTTTATTCATTAGATATGCCTTGCAATGTTTTATGTTGGAATGTGAGAGGGTTGGGAGACAGGGTGAAGAGGACGGTGGTATTTGACCTGGTGGACCGTCATTTGCCTGCGATTGTGGCACTACTAGAGACCCATGCAACAGAAGATAGGATTTATACATTGAAAAGGAAATGGGCTTCTCTGGAGTACCACACTTGTTATTCTTCTTATGCAAGAGATGTTAGTGTATATATTCATCGAGGGATGGAGTTCCAACCGTTAGATAGTACCACTGATAAAGAAGGGCGATATGTATTTCTTCATGGGTACTGGAAAGAGCAGGAGGTGATATTGGCTTTTATTTATGTCCCCCCTCCATTTAAATACATAGTAACAGTGTAACATAGTACATAAGGCCGAAAAAAGACATTTGTCCATCCAGTTCGGCCTGTCATCCTACAAGTTGATCCAAAGGATCAACGTTTTTTTCTCATTTAGCCCAATATATATCTACCAAAAATCAATGTGCCTTATTGGTGGCAGGTGATTTCAATGCGGTACCAGACCCTGAGTTGGACCGGTTCTCTTCACCTTCTGGGCGCGGTCGCAGTGGGTCCCCTTTGACTCCTGTGTGCCAGGAGCTGACGCTGGTGAATATCTGGTGCCACCTCTATGGCAATAAAAAAATATTTTCTTGCTTTAGCCAGTCATACGGGTCTATGTCCCGTATTGATTTGGCCTTTGCAAGTCGGGATCTGTGCGGTCGCGTCCTGAGGATGAAGTATGAACCTCACGGAATATCGGATCACTCCCCAGTTCTGATTGTGTTTGCGGAGGCTCCATCCTCAGGAAGAACGTTTAAATTGAACCCGCATTGGTTTGAGGTGATAGGGGAGCAATCCCGAGTAGATCAGGATATTCAGGAATTCTATTTCAAGGCCAGAATCGATTTTGCGAGTCCGGTAAAACGGGCAGGTTTTTGGCTCGGTTGGTGGTGAACCAGAGAGAGGATACCAGTATAAAAGAAATCAGGAATCCACAGGGAACTGGAGTGAGATCCGCTGAGGAGATTAGAGAGAAATTTGTGAAATATTATTTTATCCTATATAAATATGAGTCTACGGTTAGTCGTACTGACATGGACCAATATCTTCAACAACTGGCTCTCCCCTAGTTATCTACCCAAGATAGATTGATGTTGGATTCCCCTATTCTTTTGGAGGAACTTCAGGCGATTCTCCCGTCTCTAAAGTACAGTTCATCTCCCGGCTTAGATGGTTTCCCGTTTGAAATCTATAGGTACCACGCCAAATCACTCCTGCCGATCCTTCTTCAGGTTTTTAATGAATCCTGCTCACTCGGTTCTTTACCACCATCATTTAGAGAGGCAGTGATTGTTTTGGTCTTGAAGAAGGATAAGGACCCATGCGATGTGGGGTCATACAGACCTATATCGCTCTTAAATACGGACTATAAGATTTTCGCCAAGATTCTGGCTAGTCGCTTGAAGAGGGTTATAGCAGGTCTGGTACACCCTGACCAGACGGGCTTTATTCCGGGCCGCCAAATACAGACGAGTATATATAGGGTCTATTTGAATTTGTCTGTTGGGGGCAGTGTGGACCACTCCATCCTGTCATTAGACGCCGCTAAGGCGTTTGACAGGATGGAGTGGTCTTTTTTGTGGGCTACAATGTCTTATTTTGGCCTTGGGAAACCTTTTCTGGATATGACTCAAATGCTATATGAACAGCCGGTTGCATATATTAATATCAATGGTATTAGTACTTCTCCTGTTATGATGCGGAGAGAGATGAGACAGGGTTGTCCCCTGTCTCCCCTCCTCTTCGCTCTTTTTATAGAACCGCTGGCTTGTCGGATCCGTCTAGATAATTGTATAGATGGCTTTGGGGGGTCACGGGAGTGAGCGATAAAATAAGTCTATACGCAGACGATGTGATTCTGTTTCTGGACCAGGGTTGGAAAATCCTCCCGTATGTTATAGAGGTAATAGAATATTATGGTAAATTGTCAGGCTATATGATTAACTGGACAAAGTCATCGCTCCTCCCGCTGAACCGGAAGGCTGTAGATGTAGGGAGCCGAGTCCGTGTTTTGACTCCTAATGATACCTTAGACTACTTGGGGGTTAAGATTGGGGTTCCTATAAATAGGTTTTATGAGCTCAATCTGGCCCCAGTTTTGGAGAAAGTTAGGACCAAAGCTTGCGCTTGGCGCAAATTGTTATTGGCACAGACAGATCGAATTGCACTGATCACAATGATTATTTTGCCTATGGTTCTGTTCCCGATGTGTGCTTCTCCTATTTGGATTGATGATATCTTCTTTCATAGATTGGAGACCTTAATTAATGACTTAATTTGGGGCAGGAAGAGGGTGCGTATAAAGCAGAGATATCTATGGTTATCGGAGAAAGATGGTGGGTTGTGACTACCTTTTTTTTCAAGGTTATTTTTTTTGTGCACAGATTCTGCGGTGTTGTAATTGGAAAGAGAGTTTACTTTCACGATATTTGAATAAAGTCTTTAATAAGCCAATAGAGAATATATTTGCATGTTTGGAAACGGGGTTTATGGGAATGAGGAATTCCTTGCTGATCCCTTTCTCAATACAGAGGGTGTGGAATAGGCTGAAGGAGTTTCTTAAAGTCCCCGGCCCGTTTGTTTTCACCCCTCTGTGGGGGAATGGGGGGCTGGAGGAATTTTTCTAAATTACTGATTTTGGTTATTGGTCACGTAACGGCATCAATAGGGTGTCTCACCTATTTTACTTAGGTCGTTTTAAATCACTTTCGGAATTTGGGTTAACCGATACTTCACCATTAGATTTATTTATGTATGCACGTCTGAAACATATATTTGAAGCCTCTAGGAATAGGGGCCGTATTTTTCCACGAGAGAATATATTTTTTGATTATTGTGACGCTCAGAAGGATGAGTGGGTGAAATTATCTAGATTATATGCTAAACTTCGTATGGCACTGGCAACTGTAACACCTTTTAAAAGCCCAAGTAAATGGAAGCAAGAGTTGAATTGCCCTCCTTTACAGTGGCCCACTATGTATAGGAACGTGAGAAAGGCGACAGTTTCCAGTGCTCACAGATTAATTCAATTTAAGATCCTTCATAGACTGTACTATACGCCCAAAATCCAAGGGAAATTCCCCCAAAATAGGGATCGGGACTGTTGCTGCCCTAAATGTGGATATGTGAATGCGAACTATGTTCATATGCTTTGGAGTTGCAGCAAAATAAGAACATTTTGGGATTAGGTGTTTTCTTCCCTACAAAAGGAATCTTCAATGAATTATAACCCGGGGATCTTGATAGTGATCTTTGGAGACTATGGTTCAGAAATGGAAGTTCCCCCCCAGGTTAGACAGATCTGGATGAGAGGATTGATGGTAGCAAAAGCTATATTGGTCAGGCACTGGGGCTCTGTCTCCCAGCCCTCGTCAAGGAAGTGGGTCTATATTTTCAACAAATTAAAATATATGAGGATATTGAAAGGAAGCGGAGAATTGCACGCAGAGCCACGAAGAAATAATTAATATATTTGTTGTATGCTGTACTTGATTGCACTGAGGGGAACGACAGCCAATGGGGGGGGGGGAGGGCTATAAGGATGTTTATGATTCCTATATTATATACACGGTTGTGATGGATATGTGATATATTGCTGTATTATATATGTACTAATTTTATTTTTGAAAATTAAAAAGAAAAAAAATTAAAAATAGGATGTACGGGTGACTTGCATTATTCCTTCCCATGTGCATAACTTTACATTTGTCAGTGTTAAACCTCATCTGCCACTTCTCTGCCCAAGCCTCCAATCTATCCAGATCCATCTGTAGCTGTATATTGTCTTCTTCAGTGTTAATTACTTTACACAGTTTAGTGTCATCTGCAAAAATTATTATTTTACTGTGCAAGCCTTCTTCAAGATCATTAATAAATATAATGAAGAGAATAGGGCCCAATACTGACCGCTGAGGTACTCCACTAGTGACAATGACCCAATCTGAGTGTGTACCATTAATAACCACCCTCTGTTTTCTATCACTGAGCCAGTTACTTATCCACATACAGACATTTCCACCAGTCCAAGCATTCTCATTTTATATATATACTAGCCTTCTATGTGGGACAAAGACTAAGAAAAAACCAGCACTGCCATATTCCAAACTGGTCACTTTATTTGTAGAAAAAAGTAAACACTCAAGCAGTAAAAAAAATCACCTTGATGCGTTTCGGGCATCCAGGCCCTTTGTCAAAAGCGTAACGCGTCAAGAAGGTGATGTTTTTTACTGCTCGAGTGTTTACTTTTTTCTACAAATAAACTGATCAGTTTGGAATACGGCTGTGCTGTTTTTTTCTCAGTCTTTGATTCAGGAGTCTCTGCTCACCGTGACACGCCGTCAGCTTTTCAAACACCATGGTAAGGGGGTATATCCCCGAATTGTGTTCTATGTGGGACAGTATCAAATTCTTTGGAGAAGTCAAAATATATGACATCCATTGACTCACCGCAGTCAAGTCTAGAACTTACCTCCTCATAGAAACTGATTAAATTAGTTTGACAGGACTGATCCCTCATGAAGCCTTGCTAATATGGCGTTATTTTCATTTCTTCATTTATTTTCATTGATATATTCCAGAATATCATCTCTTTGAAAACCCTCAATAGTTTACCCACAATAGACAGTCTCAAAGCAGGGAGCATGTGTTGCTTTGAGGTCAGGCAGTTGCAGATCATCTGAGATACCTGTCAGGTGCTGAAGCCTTTTAAAGAGGCCACAAAGTTTGTCATCATAAATAGAGCTGGATTGTGACTGCTGTGGACAATTGCTAAACCGTTGCTGCATATTAGCTTTTTAGAAATTTTCCCCACTTACGCCAATGTTTCTGAATTGATTATTCTTCACATAAAGAGTCTGTCACCAACTTTTCTCTAATAAAACTACCAGCAATGGCCATCAGTGTATTATATATGCATTCTCAAAATAACTGCGCAGGAAAATAACTGTTATTCATATGCAAATAGCATTCCAAGTGTCCAGCTGGGTGGCCTTTCCTCTCAAAGTGACCAAGCCTACTGCTTTTCCCAAATGTCCGCTCCTCTTCTAACCTCTCGAAACGTCCACCCTTTTCACTTAACATCACAGGGATATGTCTCCAAATCTTGCACAGGAGCCCTATGCTGGGCTTTTGCTGCCTGCGTGCTACATTGCCTTTTGTGGGCTATTGCCTCATCTCCTGCATAGAACATATACCTGAGGCAATAGCCCACAAAAGGGAATGTAGCAAACAGGTGGAATCTCAGCAAAGGGTGCCTGCCCAAGATTTGGAGACATATCAGGGTGATGCGAGGGGACAGAGGAGGAAGGGATGTGAGGTTAAGGGAGTAGGGGACATCTGGCAAAATCTTTGGGCTTGGGCACCTTGAGAGGAAAGCCAGTCCATCTGAATTGCATTACTGCTATACTAATGAAAAAAGAGTTTCCATTTTTCATGAATAGTAAATAGTAAAAAGAACTGTGTACATAACTGCCCCCTGCTGCCTGGCAGCACCCGATCTCTTACAGGGGGCTGTAATCCGCACAATTAACCCCTCAGGTGCCGCACCTGAGGGGTTAATTGTGCATATCTTAGCCCCCTGATCGGGTGCTGCCAGGCAGCAGGGGCCAGACCCCCCTCTCTTCCCAGTATTAAAAGCATTGGTGGCCAGTGCGGCCCCCCCCCCCTCCCTCCCCAGTATTAAAAGCATTGGTGGCGAGTGCGCCTCCCCCCTCCCTCCCCAGTATTAAAGGCATTGGTGGCCAGTGCGGCCCCTCCCTCCCTCCCCAGTATTAAAAGAATTGGTGGCAGTGCGGCCCCCCTCTACCTCCCTCCCCAGTTTTAAAAGCATTGGTGGCCAGTGCGGCACCCCCTCCCACCCCCCCCCAGTATTAAAAGCACTCTGGTGAACAGCTAGCAGGGTTAAAAATAGGGCTGGAGCGGTTAAAAATTTATCAAAAATAATTTAACTCACCTTAATCCACTTGATTGCGCAGCCCGTCTTCTCTTCTGTCTTCTTCTTTGCTGTGTGCAGGAAAAGGACCTGTGGTGACTCCAGCCCTATTTTTAACCCCGCTAGCTGTTCACCAGAGTGCTTTTAATACTGGGGAGGGAGGGGGGGCTCACTGCCACCAATGCTTTTAATACTGGGGAGGGAGGGGGGGCTCACTGCCACCAATGCTTTTAATACTGGGGAGGGAGGGAGGGGGGCCCGCACTGGCCACTAATCCTTTTAATACTGGGGAGGGAGGGGGGGCCGCACTCGCCACCAATGCTTTTAATACTGGGGAGAGAGGGGGTCTGGCCCCTGCTGCCTGGCAGCACCCGATCAGGGGGCTGAGATCCGCACAATTAACCCCTCAGGTGCGGCACCTGAGGGGTTAATTGTGCGGATCACAGCCCCCTGTAAGAGATCGGGTGCTGCCAGGCAGCAGGGGGCAGTTATGTACACAGTTCTTAGTATATTCTAACTTGAAGCGTCCCCATCACTATGGGAACGCCTCTGTGTTAGAATATATTGTCGGATCTGAGTTAAATTATTTTTTATATTTTTTTAACCCCTCGTCCGTGTGAACTCAGCCTTAATGTAATGTCCACATATAAATATTGGAATGGCTTAGGTTCAGAGTGTATATACTGTATTTATGTATAAATATATATATATACAGTATATATATATATATATATATATATATATATATATATTGCTGGCAATCATGGATCTTGTGTAGTGGTTATCTGCTAACTACAGTACTATTATATGGTAGTAATAAAATGTGCAATTGTAATTTTCTATTTTTTTGTTATATTTTTCTTTTTCTTTTTTAATAAGGATACAGGGATTTTTGTGATTTTATGCACAGTAAATTATTAAAAAAATAAATAGATTAATATTTTATATACAGAGCCGACCATCGATCCTGTATTTAAATATATGCAAAAGGGTAGGCACAGTACTTTCTTATTTAATCTATTTTGTCCATAGTGATAGGGCCAACATTACAATAAAAGATGGACACTTTACTTTCAGTGAGTCCGCAATCCCGAGATAACACCTGGTGTTATCAAAATCCAATCCACTTGTACAGTCACAGATATAAAGACATACTGTACACTAATTGAGCGGTGTATACAGATCTACAATAGAATGGTGGATACAGATACAGGTCTGTATATAATAGAGCGGTGTATACAGATATATTATACAGATTTATTATGCAAATAAATCCCAGTCTTCACTGAGAGAACATCCTGCAGTGGTTATCATACTGGTTAATGAAACAGGAAGATCAGGATTAGCAGAGCTCAAGAGACCTGGCATTCTATTCATGAACCAGGAGGTGCAGGATGAACAGTGATGCAGGTTGAACTTATTGTACTAAAAAGGGTCATGCTCTGGTGGCAAGGACATGAGGGGGAGTTCTAGTACTCCTTATTACTGTATTTTTTTTTTTTACCTTCTACCTTGCTACAGTATTTAAAAATGTACCATACTGGGTACAGATTATGTCACTGAGCTCTCCGTTTATGTATATAGAAAAAAACAAATAATAATATACATTATATCTTCTTATTAACGAAGATAGAAAATATATAGCGCTATATTCTCTATCTTAGTTAATTCTAGCAAGCAATTTTTATTTATTATTTGTTTTTCTCTGTATACATCAATATATATTTAGCATATCCAAAGCTACAGGTTCTCTGATATCACCATGAGGGGGTGGTCTATTGTGGTGGAACTACAAGTGCCAGCATACACCATTAATAAAAGTGCAGCGCTCCAGTGTCACTTGTACTTGAAGGGCAGGCACTTCATAATTTCTGAGGGTGCGGGGTTAGGTTAGTATACATACTATTGTATATACACTCAGGAAGATACCATGGATAAATAAAATAAAAAGAATAAAACAGAGTTTCCCCTTCCCACCTCTATTTCTGGTTTGGTGTTACACATTTGGTGTGTTACCCTCCCCCAGCTAATGAAAGTACTATATGCACTACGTTTTTAGTTCTTGGAGAACAATAGATGATAATTGTGGGGGTTGGGATTAGTCACAGCAGTTGTGAATCCAATGGTTTGAAGCCCTCTTTCTTTTTGTTAGGAGCTGTAGCTGTAGCTCATGCTAAGCACAGTTACAGGACTAACTACAGTACAATGGACTAAATGTACATTCATATATTTATGTATCGATCACAATTATGATTCAGTACATCGAGCATATCAGACTATATATTTGCATATGCAGCTGTATAATATATCTGTATACACCACTCCATTATGTCTTTACATCTGTGATACAAGTGGATTAGATTTGGATAACACCTGGTGATACATTGTACCAGATTTTTTGCGGCCTACTGCATACAGATATATAATGGAGCGGTGTATACAGATATATAATGAAGTGTTGTATACAGATATGTAATGGAGCAGTGTACAGTATACAGATATATAATGTAGTGGATACAGAGTGTATTTATTAGCTATGTTCCTATAGTGGCTGAATGTTAATACAGTATCGAAAAACAACATGTACAGTATGGATACATTTGTATTTAGCAAAGCCTTTTGATTATTTCCTCCTTGCCGGCATGAAGGTGTAGAATATGCTTCTTGCAGTTTTATGCTATTGAACAGCTCCCTAAATAGAGATAGGGAAAGAGCATCTGTCCTGTGGGTACTGTAAAACATATTAGATATGTTGATCATATGTAGAAGCCCCCCCCCCCCCCCTTCTGCCAGGACAATTCCAACACCTATTTTTGCTATTCTTAATGTTGGATCTCTTTCTCCACAATTGTGCAATGGAAACCTAATATGAATTATGATGTTAATACTGACACCATTAAACAAATAATATTGTTACATGAAAAACAAAAATAAATAAATAAATACTACTCCATATTATAGCCTAAACTGTGCCTTTTTAGACTGGGTTAATGCGGTAATAACAATCACTATTGTGCCGTAATCTATCTATCTATCTATCTCATATCTATCTTTCTACATATCAATCTATCTGTCTACCTAATTAATGCAGTATCATCGCAGGATCATAGTGGCAGTAGTATATTAATAAATCAATACAGCTGCAGCGCTGGGTAAGTTTTAAAATACACCAAAAGTTAACAGGCAAAAATGTTGCTGCTATATTGATTTATTATATATAAATATATTTATATATATTTATATTATATATACATTTACATATAGTATAATTAGTATAATATTGTATAATTATTTATTACATGATCCATATGAGGTATGGTGATTTAGATATAGTGTATTGTACAGTATAATGGACATATAGAGATATAGATAGATAACCTCTGTATTAACAGGGTATAAATAACATGAGATTACAACTAAAAAATCATGGTAATTTAAAGGATAAGCAAATTGAATTTTTGGCAGAAGGTGTGAGACACATACTAACACACAATTATTTCTTCTTTGAGGGCGCGTACTACCTCCAGATTCGAGGCACTGCCATGGGCACCAGATTCGCCCCAAGCTCTGCCAACCTGTTTATGGCACAATGGGAACAGGAGACCATCACACCCAAGCTGGGGTCGGATCTGGTGCTCTGGCAGCGTTATATCGACGATGTCATCTTTATCTGGCAGGGAGGTGAAACACGCTTGCGCACCTTCTTAGAAGAAATCAACCATAATCCATACAATCTTAACTTCTCTTCTAATATCAATCAAGAATGCACAGAGTTTCTGGACATACTCATTACCACCCAATCAGACCATTATATTTGCAATACTTACCAGAAAAAGGTGGCAAAAAATAGCTTTATCCTCTTCTCCAGCTGTCATCTACCTTCTTGGCTGCTGAATATACCCACAGGACAGTTCTGTAGGATCAAGAGGTACTGCACCAGTGGAGAAAAATTTGAAGAGGAAGCTATTAATATGAGGAAACAATTTCAGGCCAAAAACTATCCAGAAAATGCATTACAAAAAGTCAGGGAAATGGATAGAAATCAGTTTTTTGCAGCTAACTCGACTGATGTTGAGAAGAAACAAAGTGAAGATAGATTTCGCATAATACTGCCATATAACGCACAATATAAAAAAATTGAGCGAATCATAAAAAATCATTGGCATCTGATTCAGAAGGATAAGACCATAGGTCCTTTAGTCCCTATAGTACCCGAGATAGTCTATACTAAAGCCCCTAATTTGAGCCTGAAAATAGCACCATCTATCAAACATCACACAAAGGGTAATGGATCTATCAACAAATGGCTCAAAAGGAGTGGGTTCCATAGATGTGAGTGTTGTGTTAACTGCAAAAATACGTCATTTGCTAGAAAAACCACACAAATTAACTCAACACAAAATACATTTTCCTTTGAAATTAAAAATCTCCTCACGTGTAATAGCTCCAATGTGATTTACATAATTCAATGTGCTTGTGCCAAACAATATATTGGCAGGACTAAAAGACCTCTTAAAATCAGAATTGCGGAACATAGAAATAATATAAAAAAGGCATATGAAAAACACTCCCTATCCAAGCACTTTAAACTGATGCATAATCAAGACCCCAAAACCCTGACATTTGCAGCATTTGAACAGGTAGAACGCCATTAAAGGGGAGGAAATCATATTGCACGAATGTCCAGAGCTGAATCAAGAAGGATTTTCGAATTCGGCAGCCTGGCGCCAGCGGGGCTAAATGCCGAATTGGAAATATTTGGGTTCTTATAATGGGGTGGAGGCCTCCGGATCACGAGGGGTACTAGTCTGGCTGTCTATCAACACTATGACCCCCCTGGCCTAGAGGCCTCTACCCCCAATCCCATCTATTTCACCTGATCCTCAGATGCCATCTGTGAGTTACCCGAAATATACACCTCTGGATACTCCACAATAGTAACAAACTACAATATGAATGATCTACACTATAGTGAATAACCTCCTATATATACATAGATGAGACATACCTACTTTATTTTATATTCTATATCCTGTATTCGTTATCGAAAAGAGGCTATGACTATGATAACAGCTAGGTCTTCACGAATTTATAGAAAGATATCTCCGTGCTATATATGCCCTTGATACTGTGGTAGAACTATAGTGCCCTATTAGCGGGATATATAGTCATGACGATACATTTATTTTTATACTTGTATATATATTTTTTATAATGTCTTAGTATATTTTTAATATATATTGCATACAAGGTATGCATCTGGTATAATTGCCTACACCGAATGATAATGCAACCAGCTCCATCTAAAATAATCAATAGAAAGCAATGTATACAAGGTAGAGATGCTTGAGAATAGAAAACGCACTAATCCCAAAAAAAACGCAAGGGAAACGCAATAGAATCGCAACCTTAGGAGGAGCCTATTTAACAGCACCAGATCCACTAGATCCATCCCAGATTTACTATGGAGCCGCTTTGGGAGATACAGAGATAAAAGCCGGTCAGCCAGACAGATCAAACAAAGCCACTGAGTAAGGAGGCAGGATAGCCTTCAAAAACGCGTCTGGCATGGAGGATTAGAGACCTGGATCTGTCAAAAACCGGCAAATCGAAATACTAATATTGCTGTACTAGCCGCTGTTGCAGAAAGCGCTTTCATTTAAAAGGAGCCCAGACCTCTCGGTTAGCGTCTGATGTGCTACAGGAAACAGCAGGAAGCTGGTGAAGTCCAACCACCTGCACAGGTACTGCGGGAAACACGAAGGACGCCCGAAACAAACAGAGGATCAGATCTTAAACTTACCATGGGATAACCAGAGAAATCCCTCTGACCTGCAGCAGGATCTGTGTATCAGCTATAACGGACTATATGCGCACCAGTGAGGTATTACCGAAACTTTTAATTCAGAGGTAAGCTTACTCTTTACTCACGTCACGTGGGATGCCACGAACGGGACACTACTACTATATGTGAGTACTGAACTATCCTCTCATAAATAATATTACCGAATATTTGATACGGAAATCTCCTGCTAGATTACAATGTGAATCAAAACACTCAAGATTGCAACATCTTATATGAAACAACTTACTAAAGCTACATTTCCAGAAAAGCTATTACTAGAGAGATATACTCTGGGGAAGTGATTGTTACACCAATATTGCAGAGCTCCTTCAGATTGTTGGCAATACACGACCCATCACTTTGATTAAATATCTACTACATATTTTTCTCGTGAGCACTTTAAAGCCTATGAGATTTGACTTTGATGCACGTTCAATATTTTTTCTTATGGTTTTTTCCAGTACTATATAATCTATATATGGACTTGGATTTTTTCACTTACAGTTTATTTATGGACTTGGATTTTTTTCACTTATAGGTGAATGATTGTGTTGGATTTACACGTATTCAGTTACAACTTCAAATCAGTTCATTGCAATAGGAGCATTTACCCACCTGCTCCAATCTGAGAACTGGATGGACTCTGCTCAGGTTGCAATAGTTACCTGGTTGCATTATCTGGCCCCCAGAAGCTACTTTCCTTATTATATAATAACCAGCATTTTATTGCATTTTACTGTGTATTCACAGGCCTGTTGATTTTATATATGACGTCTTGCTTATTTTAACCCCATTTTTGGAGAGATCAATACGGATATTGTATTATACATATGTTTATATTTTCTGTATCTTATTGCTATATGCATTAATAAACATAGATAGTGATATTACACTAAACCTGTGTGTGTCCAGATATAAGAGTGCCCACTATTCTTCTTTGTACAAATTTCTGGTGATCAGAGTGCGACATCAGTTTAGAGCACCTTGCTATCCCCAATCAGAGGAAGAGCCGTCCTATATCTTCCCTTCCAGATCTAGATTTGGATAACACCTGGTGATACATTGTACCGGATTTTTTGCGGCCTACTGCATACAGATATACACTCACCTAAATAAATATTAGGAACACCATACTAATACGGTGTTGGACCCCCTTTTGCCTTCAGAACTGCCTTAATTCTACGGGGCATTGCTTCAACAAGGTGCGGATAGCATTCTTTAGAGATGTTGGCCCATATTGATAGGATAGCCTCTTGCAGTTGATGGAGATTTGATGGATGCACATCCAGGGCACGAAGCTCCCGTTCCACCACATCCCAAAGATGCTCTATTGGGTTGAGATCTGGTGACTGTGGGGGCCATTTTAGTACAGTGAACTCATTGTCATGTTCAAGAAACCAATTTGAAATGATTCGAGCTTTGTGACATGGTGCATTATCCTGCTGGAAGTAGCCATCAGAGGATGGATACATGTTCTCATTCTGTTTACGCCAAATTCGGACTCTACCATTTGAATGTCTCAACAGAAATCGAGACTCATCGGACCAGGCAACTTTTTTCCAGTCTTCAACAGTCCAATTTTGGTGAGCGCGTGCAAATTGTAGCCTCTTTTTCCTATTTGTAGTGGAGATGAGTGGTACCCGGTGGGGTCTTCTGCTGTTGTAGCCCATCCGCCTCAAGGTTGTGCGTGTTGTGGCTTCACAAATGCTTTGCTGCATACCTCGGTTGTAACGAGTGGTTATTTCAGTCAACGTTGCTCTTCTATCAGCTTAAATCAGTCGGCCCATTCTCCTCTGACCTCTAGCATCCACAAGGCATTTTTGCCCACAGGACTGACGCATACTAGATGTTTTTCCCTTTTCACACCATTCTTTGTAAACCCTAGAAAAGGTTGTGCGTGAAAATCCCAGTAACTAAGCAGATTGTGAAATACTCAGACCGGCCCGTCTGGCACCAACCACCATGCCACGCTCAAAATTGCTTAAATCACCTTTCTTTCCCATTCTGACATTCAGTTTGGAGTTCAGGAGATTGTCTTGACCAGGACCACACCCCTAAATGCATTGAAGCAACTGCCATGTGATTGGTTGACTAGATAATTGCATTAATGAGAAATAGAACAGGTGTTCCTAATAATTCTTTAGGTGAGTGTATAATGGAGCGGTGTATACAGATATATAATGAAGTGTTGTATATAGATATGTAATGGAGCAGTGTATTGTAATAGTATACAGATATATAATGTAGTGGATACAGAGTGTATTTAATAGCTATGTTCCTATAGTGGCTGAATGTTAATACAGTATCAAAAAACAACATGTACAGTATGGATACATTTGTATTTAGCAAAGCCTTTTGATTATTTCCTCCTTGCTGGCAGCCCCCCCCCCCCCCCCCTCCCTTCTGCCAGGACAATTCCCACACCTATTCTTGCTATTCTTAATGTTGGATCTCTATCTCCACAATTGTGCAATTGAAACCTAATATGAATTATGATGTTAATACTGACACCATTAAACAAATAATATTGTTACATGAAAAACAAAAAAAAATAAAATAAATACTACTCCATATTATAGCCTAAACTGTGCCTTTTTATTCTGGGTTAATGCGGTAATAGCAATCACTATTGTGTCGTAATAATGTATCTATCTCATATCTATCTTTCTACATATCAATCTATCTGTCTACCTAATTAATGCAGTATCATCGCAGGATCATAGTGGCAGAAGTATATTAATAAATCAATACAGCTGCAGCGCTGGGTAAGTTTTAAAATACACCAAAAGTTAACAGGCAAAAATAGACCAATATATACAGCGTTGCTGCTATATTGAGTTATTATATATAAATATATTTATATATATTTATATTATATATAAATTTACATATAGTATAATTAGTATAATATTGTATAATTATTTATTACATGATCCATATGAGGAAAAAGAAGTATAGGAAATAGCTCACCCACTCGCATCCACTATGAGGTGCTCTAGTCTATATGTGAACCACCCTTCACGGCTGAAAAATACATAAAATGTTGGAAGACTGGCACTCTCAACATATGGAGTCGTAGGTTTAATTGCAGATCACAAAGTTTATTATGGGTACATAAAAGGTTAAAAAATAAATAAATAAAATGTGCAAATCAATACACTATTAATAAATGATCACAGTCTGGTATCAATAATGACAAATGTATCAAGATGAAAAGTTCACTTTGTCAATGTTGCAGATCCTTGAGAAAAACGGCAACAAAAAAAGGAACCTCCCTCTTGTTCGTGATAAAGAAGATCCAATATTTAGATGTTTCAATTATATTGAGCTTTGAATATGATGTTTCTTTTTATATCACAAACAGGCTATAAAATTCGGCAGTTCAATATATATTTTTAGTAACACCCGCTCTGTGGGTATACTTTAATGAAAGTCAGTCCCTTTGATGTTTCAGGGTATATGAAATACCAACCCGCTGTGCGGGCTTATCTTTGTGTTAGTCCGACACTCTGAGACAGTGTGTGAGTGACAACCCACTATGTGGGCTTACCTTCTCCTTTGTGTCGGACAGTCACCCAAGTATTTTCGCAGCTGTTGGGAGCCGGCGTCCCGGCTGGTCCTCAGTCAGCGTTCCTCGTGGAGTCGGAGACAAAAATCGTCGCTCCGGAAGTGACGTAGCGGCACTTGGGATTTTTTTTCTTTTGTATTTTCTTCTGCCAGTTACCTGTGGCTCAAGTTTCGTTGCATCCAATCGGGGTTACAGTGCACTGTTGTCCCGCAGAATGTTATAGATATCTTCTTATATCTGGGTCATATATAGATCTTTGTTCAGATCGCAGGAAACCAAACGCGTTTCGAGGACGTCTCTCCTCTTCTTCAGTGGTAATGACCCTACTCCATATTTGGTTGGTTTTTATACTTCTAGTTGGAGATTCCAAAAATCAGACATGGAGTATTTATCAACATCATTTTATTCGATTCTAAATACATTGGATGTCATTTTTTCTTTTTCCATATATATCTTTACCATTTTTTCTCATCTAGTATTTCATAAATGGTATTATTTTTCAATTTTTCTACTTGCGTTTTTATTGCGTTTTCAGTGCGTTTTTTATTTGGCACATGCGTTTTTTTGACAGAAGCTGCAGATCTTCTCAAAATATAAGGTCCTTCAAGGATTTTATTGCAGCAGCTTTAATTAAGCTTTTATGGTGATTTTTATCACCCATTCTTGAAAGCCATATCTAATTAGTTCATTTGTCATCTTTCACCATGTAACATAGTAACATAGTAACATAGTACATAAGGCCGAAAAAAGACATTTGTCCATCCAGTTCGGCCTGTCATCCTACAAGTTGATCCAGAGGAAGGCAAAAAAAAACCCTGTGAGGTAGAAGCCAATTTTCCTCACTTTAGGGGAATAAAAAATTCCTTCCCGACTCCAATCAGGCAATCAGAATAACTCCCTGGATCAACGACCCCTCTCTAGTAGCTATAGCCTGTAATATTATTACACTCTAGAAATACATCCAGGCCCCTCTTGAATTCCTTTAATGTACTCACCATCACCACCTCCTCAGGCAGAGAGTTCCATAGTCTCACTGCTCTTACCGTAAAGAACCCTTTTCTATGTTTGTGTACAAACCTTCTTTCCTCCAAACGCAGAGGATGTCCCCTCGTCACAGTCACAGTCCTGGGGATAAATAGATGATGGGATAGATCTCTGTACTGCCCCCTGATATATTTATACATAGTAATTAGATCTCCCCTCAGTCGTCTTTTTTCTAACGTGAATAACCCTAATTTTGATAATCTTTCAGGGTACTGTAGTTGCCCCATTCCAGTTATTACTTTAGTTGCCCTCCTCTGGACCCTCTCCAGCTCTGCTATGTCTGCCTTGTTTACAGGAGCCCAGAACTGTACACAGTACTCCATGTGTGGTCTGACCAGTGATTTGTAAAGTAGTAGGAATATGTTCTCATCACGGGCATCTATGCCCCTTTTGATGCAACCCATTATCTTATTGGCCTTGGCAGCCGCTGCCTGACACTGTTTTTTGCAGCTTAGTTTGCTGTTTATTAAAATTCCTAGATCCTTTTCCATGTCAGTGTTACCGAGTGTTTTACCATTTAGTATGTACGGGTGACTTGCATTATTCCTTCCCATGTGCATAACTTTACATTTCTCAGTGTTAAACCTCATCTGCCACTTATCTGCCCAAGCCTCCAATCTATCCAGATCCCTCTGTAGTAGTATACTGTCCTCTTCAGTGTTAATTACTTTACACAGTTTAGTGTCATCTGCGAAAATTGATATTTTACTATGCAAGCCTTCTACAAGATCATTAATAAATATATTGAAGAGAATAGGGCCCAATACTGACCCCTGAGGTACTCCACTAGTGACAGTGACCCAATCTGAGTATGTACCGTTAATAACCACCCTCTGTTTTCTATCATTGAGCCAGTTACTTACCCACTTACAGACGTTTTCTCCGAGTCCGAGCATTCTCATTTTATATACTAACCTTTTATGAGGTACAGTGTCAAATGCTTTGGAGAAGTCCAGATACACGACATCCATTGATTTGCCGCTGTCAAGTCTAGTACTTACCTCCTCATAGAAACTGATTAAATTAGTTTGACATGACCGATCCCTCACGAAGCCATGCTGATATGGCGTTATTTGCTTATTTCCCATAAGATGCTCTAACATAGCATCTCTCAGAAAACCTTCAAACAGTTTACCCACAACAGATGTTAAACTTACCGGCCTATAGTTTCCAGGCTCTGTTTTTGGACCCTTTTTGAATATTGGCACCACATTTGCCATGCGCCAATCCTGTGGGACATTCCCTGTTAGTACAGAGTCCGCAAATATCAGAAATAAGGGTCTGGCTATGACATTACTTAATTCCCTTAGGATACGGGGGTGTATGCCATCCGGTCCTGGCGATTTGTCTATTTTGATTTTTTTTAGTCGCTGTTGTACTTCTTCCTGGGTCAGACAGGACACTTTTAATGGCGAATTTATTTCAGCATTCAGCATTTCATCTGACAGTTTATTTTCCTCAGTGAATACATTGGAGAAAAAAATATTTAACAGCTTTGCTTTCTCCTCGTCGCTCTCTGCGACTCCCCCCTCATTACTCTTTAAAGGGCCGACACCTTCAGATTTATACTTTTTAACATTTATATAATTGAAGAACATTTTAGGGTTAGTTTTACTCTGTTTGGCAATTAATCTCTCGGTCTCTAGTTTGGCCGCTTTTATTTGTTTTTTACATGTTCTGTTTTTTTCCTTATAGTTTTTCAGTGCTTCCGTGCTACCCTCCTGTTTTAGGGTTTTATATGCTTTCTTTTTGTCATTTATTGCTTTCTTTACAGTTCTGTTTATCCACATTGGTTTCTTTTTGTTCCTTAACCTTTTATTCCCATACGGTATGTACCTCTCACAATGAGATTTTAGGATGTTTTTAAAGATATCCCATTTTTTGGCTGTATTTTTATTTTTGAGGACTTTGTCCCAGTTAGTTAGGCCTATGGCCTCTCTTAGTTGGCTAAATTTAGCTTTTTTGAAGTTTGGTATTTTTGTTTCTCCCTGTAGAAACGCTCTTTTGAATGATAATTGGAAGGTTATTACTTTATGGTCACTATTTCCCAGGTGTCCCCCAACCTGCACGTCTGTTGTTCTGTCAGGTCTATTGGTTAATATTAAGTCCAGTATGGCCGTCCCTCTAGTCGGGTCCTGAACCAGTTGGGAGAGATAATGGTCTTTGGTTATTGCCAAGAATCTGTTTCCTTTATGAGATATACAAGTTTCAGTTTCCCAGTCTATATCTGGGTAGTTGAAGTCCCCCATAATAACCACCTCATTATGATTTGCCGCCTTGTCTATCTCGTTTAGTAGTAGATTTTCTGTGGACTCTGGTATATTAGGTGGTTTATAGTAGACTCCTATTAGTAATTTATTGTTGTTTTTAGCTCCATGTATCTCTACCCACAGTGACTCCACATGTTCATGTCCCTCACTTATATCTTCACGGAGTGTGGGCTTTAGACAAGATTTTACATAAAGATTTTACATGGTGAAAGATGACAAATGAACTAATTAGATATGGCTTTCAAGAATGGGTGATAAAAATCACCATAAAAGCTTAATTAAAGCTGCTGCAATAAAATCCTTGAAGGACCTTATATTTTGAGAAGATCTGCAGCTTCTGTCAAAAAAACGCATGTGCCAAATAAAAAACGCACTGAAAACGCAATAAAAACGCAAGTAGAAAAATTGAAAAATAATACCATTTATGAAATACTAGATGAGAAAAAATGGTAAAGATATATATGGAAAAAGAAAAAATGACATCCAATGTATTTAGAATCGAATAAAATGATGTTGATAAATACTCCATGTCTGATTTTTGGAATCTCCAACTAGAAGTATAAAAACCAACCAAATATGGAGTAGGGTCATTACCACTGAAGAAGAGGAGAGACGTCCTCGAAACGCGTTTGGTTTCCTGCGATCTGAACAAAGATCTATATATGACCCAGATATAAGAAGATATCTATAACATTCTGCGGGACAACAGTGCACTGTAACCCCGATTGGATGCAACGAAACTTGAGCCACAGGTAACTGGCAGAAGAAAATACAAAAGAAAAAAAATCCCAAGTGCCGCTACGTCACTTCCGGAGCGACGATTTTTGTCTCCGACTCCACGAGGAACGCTGACTGAGGACCAGCCGGGACGCCGGCTCCCAACAGCTGCGAAAATACTTGGGTGACTGTCCGACACAAAGGAGAAGGTAAGCCCACATAGTGGGTTGTCACTCACACACTGTCTCAGAGTGTCGGACTAACACAAAGATAAGCCCGCACAGCGGGTTGGTATTTCATATACCCTGAAACATCAAAGGGACTGACTTTCATTAAAGTATACCCACAGAGCGGGTGTTACTAAAAATATATATTGAACTGCCGAATTTTATAGCCTGTTTGTGATATAAAAAGAAACATCATATTCAAAGCTCAATATAATTGAAACATCTAAATATTGGATCTTCTTTATCACGAACAAGAGGGAGGTTCCTTTTTTTGTTGCCGTTTTTCTCAAGGATCTGCAACATTGACAAAGTGAACTTTTCATCTTGATACATTTGTCATTATTGATACCAGACTGTGATCATTTATTAATAGTGTATTGATTTGCACATTTTATTTATTTATTTTTTAACCTTTTATGTACCCATAATAAACTTTGTGATCTGCAATTAAACCTACGACTCCATATGTTGAGAGTGCCAGTCTTCCAACATTTTATGATCCATATGAGGTATGGTGATTTAGATATAGTGTATTGTACAGTATAATGAACATATAGAGATATAGATAGATAACCTCTGTATTATTAAATAATTATACAATATTACACTAATTATACTATATGTAAATTTATATATAATATAAATATATAAAATATATATAAATATATTTATATATAATAAATCAATATAGCAGCAACGCTGTATATATTGGTCTATTTTTGCCTGTAAACTTTTGGTGTATTTTAAAACTTACCCAGCGCTGCAGCTGTATTGATTTATTTTTGTTTTTCATGTAACAATATTATTTGTTTTAATGGTGTCAGTGTTAACATCATAATTCATATTAGGTTTCCATTGCACAGTTGTGGAGAAAGAGATCAAACATTAAGAATAGCATTATACACTTAAAGGATAAAAAAACAGATGAATGCAATAATATAGATTGTGTATCTGACATTCTTGAAGAAAACTATCTTATTACTTGAAATTGGGACATTCTCTAATAACTTTCTTATTCCCTAAACACTGAAGGTATTTAGATGCAAATCGCGATTCATATGCTAATGCCGCCCTTCATTATCACATGTTTGGCTATTTGTGAACAAGTGAGGGAGTCTGTTTAACACTATATGGTGTTACTTTACACCCTCAGTATGGCTACAATAGGATCTAATACAGACAAACAGTGGAGCCAACACAGAAAAACCCTATACAACCCCATATATATCTTGGGATTGAGGACTCACTGAAAGTAAAGTGTCAATTTTTTTTATTCTAATGTTGACACTATCGCTATGGACAAAACACATCAAATAAGAAAGTACTGTGCCTACCATTACTGTAACTCTGTGTGGGGAGGAGGATCTGTTAGGAGATGGAAGGGTAAGGTGTACCTTGCCATGTGTACAGTACAGTACAGTATGATCGGCTTATTTATAAGGACCAGGCTGCAGGAGATGGGTGTATTATCCTGATATAGCAATACTGGCATTTAGGCAAAAGGGGGCATAGATAGAAATATCACTACTGGGGATGATGAAATTAGATATCAGGTATATAGCTATATACTGTAAATCTAGTGTTCCATATAGGGTCAGTAGTGTATGGTATTTATTTATAGGGCGTCTCAGCCTACCCTGTTATAAACAAATCACTGTTAGGCCTCATGCACACGACCGTTTTTTTTTAAGGTCCGCAAAAACGGGGTCCGTAGGTCCGTGATCCGTGACCGTTTTTTCGTCCGTGGGTCTTCCTTGATTTTTGGAGGATCCACGGACATGAAGTTTGCCATTGAAATGATAGGAAAAAACGGACACGGATCATGGACACGGATCACGGACGCGGATGACAATCTTGTGTGCATCCGTGATTTTTCACGGACCCATTGACTTGAATAGGTCCGCGAACCGTTGACCGTGAAAAAAATAGGACAGGTCCTATTTTTTTCACGGCCAGGAAACACGGCTCATGGATGCGGCTGCCAAACGGTGCATTTTCCGATTTTTCCACTGACCCATTGAAAGTCAATGGGTCCGCGGAAAAAAACGGAAAACGGAACCTTCGGACGCGGATGCACACAACGGTCGTGTGCATGAGGCCTTAGGGGAATAAAAAACGTGCACAAGGACAATCTATAAATTAAAAAGAAAACATGAATGACAAAAGGCTGTGCGTATGTACAGTATGTCTTTAGATCTGTGACTGTACAAGTGGATTGCATTTTGATAACACAAGGTGTTATCTCGGGATCGCGGACTCACTGAAAGTAAAGTGTCCATCTTTTATTGTAATGTTGGCACTATCACTATGGACAAAACAGATTAAATAAGATAGCTATTGTCCTGATTTTAGTTAATAAACACGTACTCCACCAGAAGCGCAGTGAAAGGCACCAGCAGTGAAAGGGTCTCCAGCAGGAAAATAACCTGCACTTTACCTGCACTACTGATTGTAGTTCCATGCGCCATCTGGTGTTCACAAACCAACATTGCACCCTGCATTTTCTCAATGGCTATTTACGCGATTCGGGTTTGCTAATTGAATTGGAAATCGCTTTGCGCTGCCGCGATTCTGAAGGGAGCGCTAGCAATGCTATATCTGTATGTGTCACCGAGATTCCTGGCCTCTGTGAACTAAGAGCCGGTAGTTTGAAGTGTCAGCGGCAGCTAGTGCTGACTGACACTGTTTTGTTGTTAGTATGGCTGTAAAGACGATCCGGGCCTGCTCTCACTGGGAGTAGCCAAAGTGCTGGGTGGGTGGCCTCTCCCCGCACTCCAGGACGGGTCTTTTTTGGCCTACATATAAACTCATTATTGAGAAAAAAGTGGTATGAATAGCTCACTCTTATGTGACAGGGAACAGGTGCTCTAGTCCAAATAGCTGTATCACCCGTACAGAAAAAAAATTGGAAATAATTGTAAAATACGGACTGGCACTCTGTATGTGTGGCTACAAATAAATATACAATATGTAAAGTGATCATACTGAATTTAATGAATAAACCAATATCAATAAAACACTATAAATCTATTGTAAAAGTATCATAAAAACATCAATCAAACACGTGTATGCTGACACACATAATATTGAATATGGGGAAAGCAAGCAATATATATGAAAAAAATGCAAAGGGTTCCTTGAATAGATGAGGATTCCTTCTCAATGAGACTAGTTGAGTCTTTATGTTAGTTCAATAGTCCGCATAAAGTGCATTCAACAGTGCTATTTGATCATATAGTTATGGCTTACGGCTTGTATGCCAAAGCGTCCTTAATAAGAATGAAAAAAGTCCTGGATATAATTGCGGTTTACTTGCGGTTTAGTTATTGCCGATAATAATAGATCGAGTGCTGGTTTGCACTATAATAACCGCATATACAGGTTCTTACCTGCTTCTAGGTGGATTGTAGTTTCATGTCCCAAAATACGGCACTACATACCCGATATGGAAGTTACTGCTGTATTAGCTTCTCCACGCTGTTCAGGCAGACGCCGGCATATCACGTGGTCTGTATCAAGAGTCAAGCTTGTATCTCGCAGCAGGGTATGGCGGGAACTGGAGCCGAAAATAGGATCCGAAGATTTTTTCTTGTTTGGAGCGCTCCAATTATTCGTAAGATTTTTAAATAATTTTTGTAGATCATCCGTGTAGAGGCCTCTTGTCAGTCCAGTGGGAGTTATCAGCTGGTTACGCCAGACGCGTTTCGGGGACCTCTTACCCCTTCCTCAGTGGCAGCTGATCTCCCATTTTTAAGCCGCCCAGAACCGCCCAAACTATGGGGCGGGTTTAGCAATCAGAGATTCAAAGATTTAGCTCTGTTGCTAGCCATGCGGTTTTTCTTGCGGTTCTGTTGCGTTTTTTTCGCTACTTATGCGTTTTTTTGTTATAATGTGTATTATTATAAGATCTAGCAATCTGTTAAAAAATAAATATTGCAACTCTATTGCTATAAATTTAAAACTTGAAAATTTGATAAAATATTGCATATCACAATAGAATGCATAAAACATGATACAATGGTGATAAAATGCCATAATGGAACACAGATACAACAGTGGATATACATATATGCAAAATCTTAATAAATTCTTAATATGATATATGTTCTTATATACAGTGACTACTTGGTTTAAATTGCATGATAATATAGGGTGCATGTTCGACTCCAAGGGAGAGTCTCAGTGCTGATAAACAGCCAAACATGAGACTCTCCGTCGGATGACGAACATGCAACCCCAAAATTATAAGAAGACGAAAATTTCTAAATCGGCGTTTAGGCCCATTGGGATGAGGCTGCCGAAATCAAAAATGAGTCTTGATTCGGCTCTAGACATTCTTTCTATCTGTTCGCCCCCACGCCAATGTTTGACGATTTTTTGTAGCGTCATCTTTATTATGGAATTCTTTAAAGTGCCTTGACAGTGAATGTTTAATGTATCCATTTTTGATGTTTCGTAAATGTTCACTTATTCTGGTTTTCAGGCAATGTTTTGTTCCACCAATGTACTGCTTTCCGCAGGGACATTGGATCAGGTAAATTACGCTAGAGGTATTGCAATTGAGGAAGCTTTTAATGGTCATGGAAAAGGTGTTTTGGGATAAGCTGATTTTGGTGGTATTTTTTGGGAATTTGGTTATTTTGCAGCCTTGGCATTTTCCACACCTATAAAACCCCTTCAAACTCATCCAATTATTGGGGGACGGATTTTTAGATTTATGCTTAATAGAAGGTGCAATTTTAAGTCCTAAATTTTGTGCTCTTGTGTAGGTGATTTGAGGTTTTGTGGGTAGTGATGGACCAATTGTCTTATCCTGTGATAACAAGTGCCAATATTTATTAATTATTAATTAAATTTGTTTATATTGTGTGGAAAAGGGAATTATAATCCTAAAATCCGTACCCTCTTTTTTTGTATTCTCATCATCGTTTTTTTATAAGTTCTTTAGAATTTTTTCTGAAAAAAGTTTCTCTAGGTATTTCATTTACCTTCAAAAGTGCTTTTTCTAGCACCTGTGTAGGATATCTTTTTTTCTTCAAACCTGTCTTTTAGTCTTTGTGCTTCCTGTTGGTATTGTAAATCTTCAGTGCAATTCCTCTTTATGCGGCGGAATTGTCCAAAAGGTATATTTATTAGCCAATATGGCAAATGGCAGCTTGAATATAATATGTATCCATTTTTGCTGTTGTTTTTTGGAAAGTTCAGCATATACACTCACCTAAAGAATTATTAGGAACACCTGTTCTATTTCTCATTAATGCAATTATCTAGTCAACCAATCACATGGCAGTTGCTTCAATGCATTTAGGGGGATGGTCCTGGTCAAGACAATCTCCTGAACTCCAAACTGAATGTCAGAATGGGAAAGAAAGGTGATTTAAGCAATTTTGAGCGTGGCATGGTTGTTGGTGCCAGACAGGCTGGTCTGAATATTTCACAATCTGCTCAGTTACTGGGATTTTCACGCACAACCATTTCTAGGGTTTACAAAGAATGGTGTGAAAAGGGAAAAACATCCAGTATGCGGCAGTCCTGTGGGAAAAAATGCCTTGTGGATGCTAGAGGTCAGAGGAGAATAGGCCGACTGATGCATGCTGACGAAGGCACGCCGAAAGGCGCGTTGGGGTAGCGCCATCCTGGTTGTCACACTTCTAGACCTCTTTAGGTGAGTCCCTTCTGCATGTCTACCCCCTTGATTTTCTCACCTGGATGTTCACCGACACCTTAGGTTCACATCCAGTGCGGCTATTATCTATAGCTGCTTGCTTCATCTACCTCATTATTATTTTTTGTCTGCTATTGGTTCTCTGCATTTTTTCTGCGACTCACCATTTATCATGTACATGTATGTGATCCTAGGGTAGGTTATTATACCATATACATCCCTACTGATCCTATGTATTTACGTACTCTTGACCAGTGTGTCTCTCCCAGGGTGGCACCGTTTTTTCCTTCCCTGTTCCTTTTTTGTTCCCTGTCCTCTGGCATCATATGCATGTAATTGCAATTTTAATTGTGTCTTGTTATATCATAATAAAAGTCTATATTTATACCATTTACTATTTGGCATTTTCGGCTCCATTTTCTTTTTTTGTTCTGCCATTGTACTCGGGAGCTTGTGCCGAGTTATTTATCGGGGGTACCATTTGTGGATACATTAGGTGGGCACTGTCCCCCCCTTTCACTCTCCTAACCCCTGGGGTCTTTTTCTCTTTTCTGGTAATGAAGGTAATTAGCAGCCAGCTGAGGAGCTCAGGTAAATGTGGGCTGAGCTCCTCAATCAGGGCTCCCAGTCTGGGGAAGGATCAGGCTGCGCCAAGGCCTGTGGGAGCCGGGACCCTCTGACCCTATGTGGGGTAAGCACGGTGCTGTGTTTTGGGGAGCTGGGTGGTAGACCCAGATCCCGGTAGAGAGGGAGAACTATGTTATAGTCAGTGACCAGACGGCCTAGGATTTCTGTTTATGATTTATGTTTGGTCTGCTGTTAAAGTGACAATAAAGCTGGTCGTGGCCAGTTTGCACCCAAATCTGCAGTGTTGGAGTGGCTTCTTGAGGTGGAGAGTTAAGTGACCCCGAGATGTCACATATGGTGGAGGATGCGGGCCTAAAATGGCATGTGAGACTGAGTGCTGCAGAGCTTAAAGGGCCAGAAGCCCAATTTAAAGAGTCTGTGATCTCTGCTGATGAGACTGTAATGTCTGCGGTGCAAAAGAAATGTGACTGAGATTGTCTCTAGAAAGTGAGAGAGACATCTGGAGGCTGTGGTCTCTGATAAAGTGCACTTGCTCGCTGAAAAGTCTGTTACCATGGGTCTCGTGGAAGAATATGTCAGACGGTTGTGGCAGATAAAATGGCAGGAAAACCTGGCCACACAGATGGGATGTACCCAAGCTTAAATGGTGTAGTTTGATGCAGAGCGAGAGGCTTTGGAGGCGCAACTGCAGTTGGCCCTGGAGAGAAAGTCTTTAACGCTGAGTGGACACGTTGTAAAGGTCCAAGGTGGTTATGTGCCAGGAGTTCCAGAGAAAAATGTGATGTGTGTCGTTGCTAAGGGCAACCAATGGGAGCAAAGTGATATCGAGAGCGGCTCTGCTCTTAGGAGTTCATATGTTCCCTGCAAATGTGTACAGATTCCTAGAGAGGACATGTGGAGTTGTCGTAATGCCGTTGCTAGGAGCAACCAACCACTACAGCATGCAGCTGTCCAGCACCGGAGGGAGGGCTGCTTTAGAGGCCATCAAGTGGGAAAGTGTGCACCGAATTGTCCTTTGGTCAGGAGGCCAGAAGAATTGCAGAGCAAGACATGCAAATTGTTGGTGGGTGGAATCCCACTATGGGTGGAGCTGGATTGTCGCCAAAGAGTGTCACAGGTACTTCCAGAGGTACTGATGTTCGTTAAGACGGGTCCAGAAACTGGTAAGACTGTATTTCTTACTTTTGTGACTGATTATGGAACTGTACAACATGAACTGTTAAAGTGTGCTGAGCTTAAGCTGGAGTTCATCCTAGGCAGAGACTTCCCATATTTCTGTCAGTTGTGGAAGGGAGACAAGGTCCCAGATCAGGCTGCAGAGCATGCTGTTCTGTAACACCCCAAAGTTACTACACACCTCTACTTCGCTACTATCTTCTAAGAGCCTTTACATTGTCATCTGATATAATTTATATTATATCTTTACAAATGTGCATATAAAACCATGTTAAATGTAATTGTTTCTTGTAATTTTCCAGGTTGACCAGCAGGTGGCAGCAATGCATTGGTAAGGTACAAGTCCGGGTATCAGTAAGAAGTGTTTATTCCTGCCAATGATTTCTAAAACCTGCTGGGACCAGAGACCAAAGCTGTATACTGCTTGGATACAAGTTATCTTCAGTAAAGAAAAGTTTGAACTTCATCTAAAGGTCTGGACATAATTTCTGCTGCAAAATTCCTCTATTACTCCTACTATCACTACACTCAAATTTATTGCAAGTGAGCCAGGAGTCCAGCCGTACCCAGGTAGGAGACAGTGTTGACACAAATTACCCTATAGAGACATTAAAGGCCATTACACCATTACACCACTCTGGCATTCCTAACCTGGGAGGTGCGTTATAACACCTTGGAAGGGCCCTGTGATAGTACCCTGCGCACGCTGCAATTGGCGTCACAAACAAACTATAGACTATTAACCACCCATATCATGGCCCACTGCATAAGTGGTGTCAGTGTACCCGTTCACGGTCACTGCAGTTCCGCTACCTAAAAAGGAAAAGCCAGATGACTCTCAGCTAAAAGTCCATGAGGTAATGGCGGGGAGAGTCTCACTATCGAACAGTCTGAATTGTGACCAGACAAAAATGCAACCAGAGAAGTTGCTAGGAAAGAGTCCTGAGCGTGGGGAGTCCATGCTGGTTTCTGTTGAGACTGTGCAACATGGACTTAAAAAGTCTAATGGACTCATGGACAACAACGGGTTAAATGAGGTGTCTGAAGGAAAAGAGACACAACTGTTATGTGGAAACAGTAATGTGATGTTACATATTATGTCTAACCTGCCTCTGTTTCAGGAAAGATGCACAAAACCTGATCAGGTAAAAGCAATGTGTGAACTGGCAGGTAAGCCAGCTGAGATGTCTTCCTCACAGGTGTCTGCAGGAGAGAAAGTCACTGCTTTACCTAAATTGTCAGTTACAAGAGGTAACTGCGGGATGGCTGAACTCAGGGATCCTTTGCTAACCCGTGTAAGAGGTAGCAGGATAGTAAAACCTGAGACTGGTAGAATGATAAATGCTAGGGACAATTATACAGATATTACAGACTATCCGGGGGTCCTCACTGAGGGTGAGACCCTGGTGAAAACTGAGGCTGATGATCTTGGTAATGCAAAAGTGCTCATACATGAGGGAATGTTGGGCCGTGATGTTCCTTTGTTCTATGATTTGTAGGGGAAGTTTTAATTTCTGCAGTCCGTGTTAAATCTCCTGCAGAACTGTTACCTAGCCCTTTAAATGAAGTGACCATTAGAAACAATGGTACTGATAAGGTGCAAGGTGATTGTACCAAGTTTGCAGAATTGCATAATGAAAATGTGATGTCATGTGAAATATGTGATGATGATGATGATGACATGATTTTGCCGTTGCAGGTTGTGGACAGGGGATAAGTGCCCCCTGTAGGCAAAAATGTAAATGATGTAGAAATGCTTATAAATGTTGAGGGCACACAGCTGAGGGAACCCACTGTGGTAAATGTGTGGGAAAGTGGGGCACGGCTAGCGTATGTACCACATGTACCAGAGGAGAGTGTGCAGTCTCTCCAGGGTTCTATGTTTAATAAGGAAATGTCCAATGTTGGGATTAGCTCATGTGCGCCCCTCAAGGTCAGCGCTGATAATTAAATTAATGGTATATGTGATGTATGTGCTGTGATTGATAGCAGCTCAGAGAGTGAGGCGGCCATGTCAGTTTCCAGTAAAACTAAGGTGGTTGCTAGTGGCAACCAGGAGTCAGTTGTACCTGACGAGATGAGTGTCAAGTCGGTGAGCTTGATATGGGAAGAGAAAATATCTGGTAGTGACTGTATGCTGGAAGGGTGTACAGAACCAGTGGTGCATCATGGAGAGACCTTCTCGGAGGCCGTTGATAAAGGTGACTGTGTGTGCAGCAGGTGGCTATGCTGAAAAGAGCCTGGATTCTCTGTGTGATGATGGGAAGGTGTGTGGTGCTGAACCCTATATGTCGGCTGCTGGGGCCCTATGTAATGACACAGAGCCAGTTAAGTCCAGCAGTGAGATGCTGCAGGATATGGAGGATCATACTGGGGTTAATGTAGCTCAAGATAATACATTTGAGTGCCTGGATGATAACATCAGTAAGGTCTGAACGTTGATGGATGTGGTGTTCACTGGTAATGAGCCAGACACACTGGAAAATTCCTTACAGGTGTCAGTTGTTGGTAGTAACCTTGAGTATAACACCGCCAAAGAAGATGTCTATGGTAGAGAAGTGTGTTTAGTAGAAATTCTGCCCCCTGCAGGTCGTGAGTGGAATGTAGAAGCTGAGACCCCCGCAGAGCTCACTTATTCCCAGGTTGAGAGGGAAGCCACCGAAGGGGATGGTAAGATTGGTCCTGTGGGTGCAGATGCAATGTGTGTCCCAGTCACTGATGTTACAAGCAATATAGACCAGGTTGTCTGTGGTAACAACGAAGATGTTATTAAGAGTGCTGTGGTACAGGCTGTGATGGAGGCCCCAACATATGAGCTTGTATGGTATGACTCTCGGGTATCAGATCTTGGGGTCAGTTATACTGAGTGTAAAGAGCCAAGTGAAGATAGAGACTCTGCACTGTCAGTAATGAGAGAGTTAATTACTGAATGTCTGTCTGCAATTGCTAAAGTAGCACATGCCCAGGGTGATGAGCTGTGCGATAGTGATGGAGAGAGAACAGATGATGGACCTTCTAGAGAGAAAGGTCAACAACCTCATGTAGAGCAGATGCTCATAGAAGGTGATATACACGGCATGCCTACTGCTGAGGTGACCCCAGATGTTTCCAAACGTAGGACCTTTAACGCTGGAGGGGGGTTATATAATGTGAAAAGTCCTACGGCCTTTATCAGGGGGGCGTGATATGTGGCAGTGGAGCTGCCAGAGGGCCATATGATGGCCATTGAACAGGTGTATCCCACCTAGAAGAGTCTGGGTGAGAACAGGAAAGGCGGGGAAAATAGGTTTTTCCCACTGTCTGCAGCAGCTAGGCTGGTAATGAAGGCAATTAGCAGCCAGCTGAGGAGCTCAGGTAAGTGTGGGCTGACCTCCTCAATCAGGGCTCCCAGTCCTGGGGAAGGATCAGGCTGCGCCAAGGCCTGTGGGAGCCGGCAACCTCTAACCCTGGGTGCTGTGTTTTGGGGAGCTGGGTGGTAGACCCAGATCCCGATAGAGAGGGAGAACTACGGTATCGTTAGTGGCCAGACTTATATTTACTTATTTTCCTTTAGACTTGAGAAAGGGGTCAGTGGTACTCCGAAATGCGTCATCATACAATAAATTTTATTTTGTTCATCAACTGGTTACGAAAGTGCGCCCTTTGTTGTCCACACACTTGGCTTCTATGGTCCGGCGTTCTCTTACTTCTACAAGAGAGGAAGAGGAGGGGAGTTGAGAGGAAGAGATGGAAAAGAAGACAGGGAGGAGACGGAGAAGAAGCAGGAAGAACTCGCAGAGCACAGGAGGCAAAAAGAAGACTGCAAATTCATCTGGAGCGAGCCATCCACCATGCACGGTCACATCTTGCGCTCCCAGGACGCTGGCACATAGCTCTGCAGTGTGGGCTTTTTTTAAAGTGTCAGCTGCTAAAAATAATGTTGCCATCTGAGCCCAGTGGGAGCAATGCTGTAAGAACCCACAAAGCCACACTCCCGGCGCTCCGCGTCCTGCCTCTTCTCCTTCTCCTCGCTCCTCCCATTTGTCCTCCACTCCACCTTCCACCGTGCCGTTGTTGCGTTCATCTGGCAGAAGTCAGGCTTCTGTGACCCAAATGTTCGAGCTTAAAAAGTTGATGACACCAGATAACCCTCTTTCCCAATGGCTGAACGATGGCTTGTCGGAACTGTTAGCCCGCCAACTACTGCCATATAAACTGGTGGGCTCAGAGGCATTTAGAAAATTTGTGGCCATTGGCACACTGCAATGGAAGGTCCCCGGATGAAAATTTTTCTCCTAGAAGTGCTTCCCGAGCTATATGGCCATGTTCAGCGGCAATTGAATATATATCTGGCACACAGTGTCAGTGCCAAGATACATCTGACCACAGACACGTGGTCTAGCAAACACGGGCAGGGAAGGTACATAACTTTTACTGCCCACTGGGTGAGCCTTCTGACGGCCGTCAAGCATGTAACCTGTGGCACCCGTGTGGATTTGGTGTTACCGCCACGGATTGCATGCCGACCTGCCTCTTCTTCTCCACCTCCAACTCCATCCTCCGTCTCCTCCTTGGCTGACTCCTCCTTTTCCACTGCTACCACTTCTTCCGCTGCACCCCTCCAAGCTCCCCAGAACGTATTTGACGTGCCAGGTGAGACGTTGCCATGCTGTGATGCGGCCATTGTGCCTGAAAGCCAAGAGCCAAACCGGTTCTGCACTACTTTCAGCTCTGCAGTCACAGGCCGATCAGTGGCTAACCCCGCTCAATTTGACAGTTGGTAAAGTGGTGTGCGACAACGGTGCCAATCTGCTGAGCACGCTGAAACAAGGCAAAATGACACACGTGCCGTGCCTAGGACACATCCTGAACTTAGTCATGCAGCGATTCATTGCCAGGATGTCTTGCGGCAGGCCAGGAAAATCTCTGGCCATTTTAGAAGATCTTACACGGCCATGGCTCACCTTGCTGACGTTTAGCGGCGACACCACCTGCCCATCAGATGTCTGACACGTTTGACAGCCCGATGCACTGGACCTGCACCTTGTATATGCTTGATAGGCTGCTCCAGCAGCAACGTGCTGTTAACTGTTAACGAATACCTGTACGAACTCTGCAGCAGGACAGGTTCTGGGGAGCTTGGTTTCTTTTCACCGCGCCAGTGGCTGCTCATGTTCGATGCATGTTCGATGCACTTCTGTGTCCATTTGATGAGATCACCAAACTGGTCAGACGCAGCCAGGGCACCATCAGTGATATCGTACCTTATGCCTTTTTTCTGGAGCGTGCATTGCATTGTGTCATTGATCGAAAGTGATGAGCGGCAGAGGCTATATTCGAATTCGCAATATTTCACAAATATTTTGTAGAATATTTGTCTTATACTCGCAAATTTCAAGAATTCGAGATTGATTTATTGAATGCGAAAAATCGGCAATGTAAAAATCGCATAATGCGAATTCTTAAAGCGAAATACAGGCGTGGGTCACTTTGGCTACATTTTTCAAGGTAGAAAAAATTTCTTGAGACCGGAGAAAATGGTTGGAACAGCAGAACATTTGAATAGCTTTATATGCAGATAGAGTCAAGTGCCCCAATATATTTGCGATTGCGCTAATCGGCAGTGATTAGAATATTTTTTCGTACTACGTGAAACCTCACATTTTAGCAGGTCTGACTACAGATTACTGATTGGTGCACTAAGTATTGTTGTGAACTTGACATTGCTTCCTTCTCATTGGCCCACAAGCAAGAAACAGAGAGGAATCACGTGTTCAGATGAAAAAAAATGCTGAATATTTGATATAATGAATATATAGCACTATATTCTAAATATTCGCAAATTCTCAAAGTGGCAATATTCCCTATAAAGATTCTCTATTCGAATATTCGTGCTCAACACTATTGATCAAGCCATCGAGGAGCAGGAGCTGGAAGATGAGGAAGTCGCAATGCTAAATTAATTCCCAGGGGGAGCTACTCCATCTGAGACAAGTCAGCAGGAGTCTGAAGAGGAGTCAGAGGAGGATGGTGGCTGGGGGGAGGAGGAGGAGCAAGAAGAGCAGGCTTTGAGGGGGACTTTAAACTTTTCGGGATCCCTGGTGTTGTCCGTGGCTGGGGGGAGGAGACCAAGGACGACATTCTCCTGGGCGATGAGCAGGAGCCAGGGCGCTCCACCGCTTCCAATTTAGTGCAAATTGGGGCCTTCATGCTCCAGTGATTGAAGAGGGATACCCGTATTAAAAGCATAAAGGGCAAGGACCAGTACTGGATGGCAATGTACTTAGACCCCCGATACAAACACAAAATGGCGGACATGTTACCAGCATCACAGAGAGCTGCCAGAATGCAGCATTTCCAGGCTTTTCTGCGAGAGATGCTGCATTCTGCTGTTGCGGGCGCTGGCAGATAAATTTCCACCCACAGCAAAACAGGTGCGATTACCAATCCTACCTTGCCTGCAAGAAGAGGGTGGTTTGAAGATGTGTTGGTCACTTTGGATATGAGATCATTCTTGCAGCCAACCCATCGAGAGCCGCCCTTTTAGTATCTAGCCTCAGGGAACGCATAGACCGACAGGTGTCCAACTACATCGGGTTAACTGCCGATGTGGACGCTCTGAGAAGTGAGGAACCCCTGGACTACTAGGTATGCAGGCTTGACCTGTGGCCAGAGCTGGCACAATTTGCCATGGAATTCATGGCTTACTCCTCGTCGAGTGTCCTGTCCGAAAGGACGCGCAGCAGGGCGGATTGTGACCGAATAGTGCACTCGCCTAGCTCACGACAGTGTGGACTATCTCACATTTCTAAAAATGAATGAGGCATGGATCTCGGAGGAATTCAACACCTGTGACGACCACGTGTAATTGAATTTAATCATGCCAGCCCACACATATTCGCCATTATCCAGAACAAAGAATGGTCCTTGTCTTATGTATATACAGCGGCATAAAAGGCCTTTTCTGTCAGGTGAATGCCTAATTTTTGGGCCTCTACTCCAGTGGCATACAGTAAAATTTTTATCCAGTGACAGCCTAATGTACCTCCAGACACATAATCACTAGTTATTTTCTGTCAGGTGAATGCCTAATTTTTGGGGCCTATACTGGCCTACAGTAAATTCTTTAGCCGGTGACCGCCTAATGTACCTTTAGCCACATCATCACAAGTTATTTTCTGTCAGGTGAAGGCCATATTTTTGGGGCCTGTATTGGCCTACAGTAAAAAAAAATTCCAGTAACCGTCTAATATACCTCCAGCCGCATAATCACTTGTTCTTTTCTGTCAGGTGAATGTCAAATTTTTTGGCCTATACTGGCCTGCAGTCAAATTGTTATCCACTGACCGTCTAATATACCTCCAGCCACGTAATCACTTGTTCTTTTCTGTCAGGTGAATGCCTAATTTTTGGAGCCCGTACTCTAGGTTCCAGCCTAGGGCACATTTTTGAGTTTCCCTTTAAAGGGGTATTATCATCTGGGTAATCATGTCTCATCCCCCTTCCCCTTCCCACCCCTGAGGCTTTTCCTAAATATAATCCTTTTTCTAAATCCTATAGGTTTTGAATAAAATTGAAAAATCATATAGCATTGTTTATAGTCGCTGCCTATGGATACGGCCACCGCTCGCCGGCCGCATCCATGGGCCACGCCTGCGCACATCATTTCCTGGTGATCTAGTGGCGGCCGCAATTCTTCTCGAGATCGCGCACGTCTCCGGCCGGCCGCACATGCGCAGATCTATTTTCCTTTGAGCTGCGTTGAAAATAGAGCCGCACATGCAGCATGTCACGGGGTACCATCGAAAGCCTCGCCTCCCCCGGTTCTTGTTAATGATGCTGTCGAGTATGTCGTGTCTAAAATAGTGGATGTCAGGAAGGTGTGTAACTCCTTGCAGTATCTGATTCACTGGAAGGGGTATGGACCTGAAGAGAGATCTTGGGTACCTGCCAGGGAGGTTCATGCTCCTAGACTGGTTCGTAAATTTCATTTAGAACACCCTGAAAAGCCATCGCCTGAAGTCTTGGGTCCGGTGGCCCCTCGTAAAAGGGGGGGTACTGTCACGGGGTTCCGAAGGTGCACTCGGTCCCCCATTGCCCGCAGAACTGTTGCTTAGCTTTTGGAATGAGGTTCTGTGTTTGACCTCATTCCCAGGGCGGCTTTACTAGCTGGGTGGCTCCCTGCTCCTAGTCTGCCTTGAGCGCCGAGCTGATCACTCGGTGCTCGACTGGTTGGTCTGTCGGTCATGTGACGCTGGCCACGTCACATGACCCTCACTCCCCACTATAAATACAGGCAGCCTGCTGGCTACAGGTTGCCTGTTAATTTCTAGGTTCCTGGCTATTTGTTGGACTACTGAATATTTACCTGATCCTGTTCCCTGACGATCCTCTGCCTGCTCCTCCTGTACTGCGCATACATCCTGGTATTGTGACCTCGGCTCCCACCTGACTACTCTCTTAGGACTCCTCTTGTACTTCGCTACTCTCCTGGTATTTGACCCCGGCTTCTCCTGACCATTCTTTGCTTAATCCGTTGTACTGCGTAGCTCTCTTGGTTCTGAGCCGGTCCGTTCATGTTCCGTATTTTGTCTTGTCTGTCTTCCCTGCACATATCCTAAGTTAGGGACTGCCGTCCAGTTGTCCCCTGTCATCAGGACTCGTGAAGCAAGTAGGCAGGGCCAGGGGTGAGGGTGGAGCGCAGTGGTCACTACCCTTCCCCCTGTGTGTGTGTGGACGTGACCGTTACACAGCACAAAGGAATATAGATATGCGCATGCGCGGCCGGCCGATCAGCTTGTGGAAGGAAGAGACGACTGCGGACGGCGTGGGAGAGACAGTGGGGTGAGTGTTATATATGCGATTGGGGGCTGATGGAGGCACTTGAGGGGGCAGATGGAGTCACTTTTGGGGCAGATGGAGGCATATGGGCGGCTATAGGAGGCATATGGCTGGCTATAGGAGGCATATGGGGGGCTATATGAGACATATGGGGGCTATAAGAGGCATATGGGGGGCTATAAGAGGCATATGGGGGGCTATATGAGGCATATGGGGGGCTATAAGAGGCATATGGGGGGCTATATGAGGCATATGGGGGGCAGGTGGAGGCACTTGGGGGCAGGTGGAGGCACTTGGGGGCAGATGGAGGCACTTGGGGGCTGGTGAAAGAGAAACAGATGTAGCAGAGCTGAATATGCGGGTGTTCTGACACAGTGCTGGTTGAAGATAAAAACAGATGTAGCAGAGCTGTATATGTAGAAGGTCAGCATCAATGCTGGTGAAAGAGAAACAGATGTAGCAGAGCTGAATATGAGGGTGTTCTGACACAGTGCTGGTTGAAGATAAAAACAGATGTAGCAGAGCTGTATATGTGGAAGGTCAGCATCAATGCTGGTGAAAGAGAAACAGATGTAGCAGAGCTGAATATGCGGCTGTTCTGACAGTGCTGGTTGAAGATAAAAACAGATGTAGCAAAGCTGTATATGTGGAAGGTCAGCATCAATGCTGGTGAAAAAGGAACAGATGTAGCAGAGCTGAATATGCGTCTGTTCTGACACAGTGCTGGTTGAAGATAAAAACAGATGTAGCAGAGCTGTATAGGAAGCCATTCAGCCAAAGTGATCTTAGGGGACTGGAGAAGACACATGTAGCTTAGCTGTATATGCATCTATAAAGATACATAGTGTAAGGTTTATACACAACTGGAGTACAGCTATAATGGAAACAAATCTGCATCAGTGCTGGTGGGTGGGGGTTGGTCAAGCTTTTGGGCTAATGTATAATATGGAATTATAGTTTTTGATGCACAGAATGGGTTTGTAAAAGATCAGACAGATATTTTATGTGTAAAACTGCAGAACAGCCAGGTGTTACTGTACACTGAGCTCACTTCACATGGGTCTGAGTGACCATTCCCCTCACACACACTGCAGGCTGCCAGACTGATGAGTCATACTTTTCTCATGAACTAGCACGCAGGACTCAGCTCTCAGTGTGATGTCATAAGGAAGAGTGGCCGGCCTTCACTCTAGCTGCCTAAGCCCGCCCAGCCTTAGCAGCAGAAAAACCAGGAAGTGAACAGCTAGCTGGCAGCAATTGAGGATAAAGTAGCAAGATGAGAATACCCCTTTAAGACACATAAAAATGGCCCCTGATTAAAATACATATTTTTTGTGTGAATTTTTGCCATTGATCCCCCTCTGGTATGTCACTGTCCATGTTGTGGGACTATTTATGCACTTTTAGTAAGTATTTGGTGGCTGCAAATATGACCTGAAGGATTTTCAGGTTTGCCTGCCATTAAAGTGAATGGGGCCCGCCGTGAACACGCAGTTCGTAAACATTTTATTGCGCGTTCGCGAAGCATCTCTCTTGATGTTTGTCTATCACTAGTCAGAGGAAGAAGTGGCTTGTTTTGAACGAGCTTAGAAAAATTCTGCCTTTTTAATTGGGAGCAGCAGCAGTACAGAGCATATGTGGAAAGGGTACTGAATTAGCGGCACATGTCCACAAAAATTGTGCCATCAGAAGCAACATAGCATTGAACATACAAGACAGTAGATCGGCTGTCTATGGGTGGTAGCAGTAGTAGGAGCGATAGTGATAGCAGTGACGGATACATAGCGAAGCTGGACAAGAAAGAAGACAGAAAGCCTACTGTGCCAGTTCTAAGTTCTTTCTAGTCTGCCAGCCCAAAAGTCCATGGGGTCAGGAAACAGGGTATGAGCCAGAGAAAGGCCCTAGTGTAGATACTGTAGGTCTGAACCTGGGCATTGAGGTGGGACATCTCCGCTTACTGATTTGCCTCAGGCTGGCGTAGAATTTGAAACAACTGCTCCATCATGTTGAGGAGACTGAAATGGCTGCTGCTGTTGTGGCTTCTGTAGCTTTCTGACATGCATGTGGCAGGTGCATGCTCGCCAAAAGCTGTGGCAAGCTGCATACACAATGTTTCCTGATAATAATGTAATTTGATTTCACATTCCTCCATTTTGCCTTGATAGCGAACGTCTAAAAGCATGGCTATCCAGTAATCATCAAACTGCTTGATGTCATTGATATGCCTGTCAGCGAGCATACAGGTCACCATTAGAGTTGAGCGAACACCTGGATGTTCGGGTTCGAGAAGTTCGGCCGAACTTCCCGGAAATGTTCGGGTTCGGAATCCGAACCCGACCCGAACTTCGTCCCGAACCCCATTGAAGTCAATGGGGACCCGAACTTTTGGGCACCAAAAAGGCTGTAAAACAGCCCAGGAAAGAGCTAGAGGGCTGCAAAAGGCAGCAACATGTAGGTAAATCCCCTGCAAACAAATGTGGATAAGGAAATTAATTAAAATAAAAATTTCAAAAATAAAAATTAACCAATATCAATTGGACAGAGGTCCCATAGCAGAGAATCTGCCTTCACGTCAGCAGAGAATCAGTCTCTTCATGCCATAGCAAAGAATCGGGCTTCATGTCAGCAGAGAATCAGTCTCTTCATGCCATAGCAGAGAATCTGGCTTCATGTCAGCGCAGAATCAGTCTTCATGTCATAGCAGAGAATCAGGCTTCACGTCACCCACCACTGGAACAGGCCACTGTCACATATTTAGGCCCCGGCACCCAGACAGAGGAGAGAGGTCCCGTAACAGAGAATCTGGCCTTATGTCAGCACATAATCTGTCTTCATGTCATAGCAGAGAATCAGGCTTCACGTCACCCACCACTGGAAAAGGCCACTGTCACACATTAAGGCCCCGGCACCCAGGCAGAGGAGAGAGGTCCCGTAACAGAGAATCTGGCCTTATGTCAGCACAGAATCTGTCTTCATGTCATAGCAGAGAATCAGGCTTCACGTCACCCACCACTGGAACAGGCCACTGTCACATATTTAGGCCCGGCACCCAGGCAGAGGAGAGAGGTCCCGTAACAGAGAATCTGGCCTTATGTCAGCACAGAATCAGTCTTCATGTCATAGCAGAGAATCAGGCTTCACGTCACCCACCACTGGAACAGGCCACTGTCACATATTTAGGCCCAGGCACCCAGGCAGAGGAGAGAGGTCCCGTAACAGAGAATCTGGCCTTATGTCAGCACAGAATCTGTCTTCATGTCATAGCAGAGAATCAGGCTTCACGTCACCCACCACTGGAACAGGCCACTGTCACATATTTAGGCCCCGGCACCCAGACAGAGGAGAGAGCTCCCGTAACAGAGAATCTGGCCTTATGTCAGCGCAGAATCAGTCTTCATGTCATAGCAGAGAATCAGGCTTCACGCCACCCACCACTGGAACAGGCCACTGTCACATATTTAGGCCCCGGCACCCAGACAGCGGAGAGAGGTCCCGTAACAGAGAATCTGGCCTTATGTCAGCACAGAATCTGTCTTCATGTCATAGCAGAGAATCAGGCTTCACGTCACCCACCACTGGAACAGGCCACTGTCACACATTTAGGCCCCGGCACCCAGGCAGAGGAGAGAGGTCCCGTAACAGAGAATCTGGCCTTATGTCAGCACAGAATCAGTCTGCATGTCATAGCAGAGAATCAGGCTTCACGTCACCCACCACTGGAACAGGCCACTGTCACACATTTAGGCCCCGGCACCCAGGCAGAGGAGAGAGGTCCCGTAACAGAGAATCTGGCCTTATGTCAGCACAGAATCAGTCTGCATGTCATAGCAGAGAATCAGGCTTCACGTCACCCACCACTGGAACAGGCCACTGTCACATATTTAGGCCCAGGCACCCAGGCAGAGGAGAGAGGTCCCGTAACAGAGAATCTGGCCTTATGTCAGCGCAGAATCAGTCTTCATGGAATAGCAGAGAATCAGGCTTCACGTCACCCACCACTGGAACAGGCCACTGTCACATATTTAGGCCCCGGCACCCAGACAGAGGAGAGAGGTCCCGTAACAGAGAATCTGGCCTTATGTCAGCACAGAATCTGTCTTCATGTCATAGCAGAGAATCAGGCTTCACGTCACCCACCTCTGGAACAGGCCACTGTCACACATTTAGGCCCCGGCACCCAGGCAATGGAGAGAGGTCCCGTAACAGAGAATCTGGCCTTATGTCAGCACAGAATCTGTCTTCATGTCATAGCAGAGAATCAGGCTTCACGTCACCCACCTCTGGAACAGGCCACTGTCACACATTTAGGCCCCGGCACCCAGGCAGAGGAGAGAGGTCCCGTAACAGAGAATCTGGCCTTATGTCAGCACAGAATCTGTCTTCATGTCATAGCAGAGAATCAGGCTTCACGTCACCCACCACTGGAACAGGCCACTGTCACATATTTAGGCCCCGGCACCCAGACAGAGGAGAGAGGTCCCGTAACAGAGAATCTGGCCTTATGTCAGCGCAGAATCAGTCTTCATGGAATAGCAGAGAATCAGGCTTCACATCACCCACCACTGGAACAGGCCACTGTCACATATTTAGGCCCCGGCACCCAGACAGAGGAGAGAGGTCCCGTAACAGAGAATCTGGCCTTATGTCAGCGCAGAATCAGTCTTCATGTCATAGCAGAGAATCAGGCTTCACGTCACCCACCACTGGAACAGGCCACTGTCACATATTTAGGCCCCGGCACCCAGACATAGGAGAGAGGTCCCGTAACAGAGAATCTGGCATTATGTCAGCGCAGAATTAGTCTTCATGTCATAGCAGAGAATCAGGCTTCACGTCACCCACCACTGGAACAGGCCACTGTCACATATTTAGGCCCAGGCACCCAGGCAGAGGAGAGAGGTCCCGTAACAGAGAATCTGGCCTTATGTCAGCACAGAATCTGTCTTCATGTCATAGCAGAGAATCAGGCTTCACGTCACCCACCACTGGAACAGGCCACTGTCACACATTTAGGCCCCGGCACCCAGACAGAGGAGAGGTTCATTCAACTTTGGGTTGCCCCGCAATATAATGGTAAAATGAAAATAAAAATAGGATTGAATGAGGAAGTGCCCTGGAGTAGAATAATATATTGTTAAGGGGAGGTAGTTAATATCTAATCTGCACAAGGGATGGACAGGTCCTATGGGATCCATGCCTGGTTAATTTTTATGAACATCAGCTTGTCCACATTGGCTGTAGACAGGCGGCTGCGTTTGTCTGTAATGACGCCCCCTGCCGTGCTGAATACACGTTCAGACAAAACGCTGGCCGCCGGGCAGGCCAGCACCTCCAAGGCATAAAAGGCTAGCTCTGGCCACGTGGACAATTTGGAGACCCAGAAGTTGAATGGGGCCAAACCATCAGTCAGTACGTGGAGGGGTGTGCACAGGTACTGTTCCACCATGTTAGTGAAATGTTGCCTCCTGCTAACACGTTCCGTATCAGGTGGTGGTGCAGTTAGCTGTGGCGTGGTGACAAAACTTTTCCACATCTCTGCCATGCTAACCCTGGACTCAGAGGAGCTGGCCGTGACACAGCTGCGTTGGCGACCTCTTGCTCCTCCTCTGCCTTCGCCTTGGGCTTCCACTGGTTCCCCTGTGACATTTGGGAATGCTCTCAGTAGCACGTCTACCAACGTGCGCTTGTACTCGCGCATCTTCCTATCACGCTCCAGTGTAGGAAGTAAGGTGGGCACATTGTCTTTGTACCGGGGATCCAGCAGGGTGGCAACCCAGTAGTCCGCACACGTTAAAATGTGGGCAACTCTGCTGTCGTTGCGCAGGCACTGCAGCATGTAGTCGCTCATGTGTGCCAGGCTGCCCAGAGGTAAGGACAAGCTGTCCTCTGTGGGAGGCGTATCGTCATCGTCCTGTGTTTCCCCCCAGCCACGCACCAGTGATGGGCCCGAGCTGCTTTGGGTGCCACCCCGCTGTGAACATGCTTCATCCTCATCCTCCTCCACCTCCTCCTCATCCTCGTCCTCCTCGTCCTTCAGTAGTGGGTCCTGTCTGGCCACATTTGTACCTGGCCTCTGCTGTTGCAAAAAAACTCCCTCTGAGTCACTTCGAAGAGACTGGCCTGAAAGTGCTAAAAATGACCCCTCTTCCTCCTCTTCCTCCTGGGCCACCTCCTCTTCCATCATCGCCCTAAGTGTTTTCTCAAGGAGACATAGAAGTGGTATTGTAACGCTGATAACGGCGTTATCGCCACTGGCCATGTTGGTGGAGTACTCGAAACAGCGCAACAGGGCACACAGGTCTCGCATGGAGGCCCAGTCATTGGTGGTGAAGTGGGTCTGATCCTCAGTGCAACTGACCCGTGCGTGCTGCAGCTGAAACTCCACTATGGCCTGCTGCTGCTCGCACAGTCTGTCCAGCATATGCAAGGTGGAGTTCCACCTGGTGGGCACGTCGCATATGAGGCGGTGAGCGGGAAGGCCGAAGTTACGCTGTAGTGCAGACAGGCGAGCACCGGCAGGGTGTGAACGCCGGAAGCGCGAACAGACGGCCCGCACTTTATGCAGCAGCTCTGACATGTCGGGGTAGTTGCGAATGAACTTCTGCACCACCAAATTCAACACATGCGCCAGGCAAGGGATGTGCGTCAAACCGGCTAGTCCCAGAGCTGCAACGAGATTTCGCCCATTATCGCACACCACCAGGCCGGGCTTGAGGCTCACCGGCAGCAACCACTCGTCGGTCTGTTGTTCTATACCCCACCACAACTCCTGTGCAGTGTAGGGCCTGTCCCCCAAACATATGAGTTTCAGAACGGCCTGACGTTTACCCCGGGCTGTGCTGAAGTTGGTGGTGAAGGTGTGTGGCTGACTGGATGAGCAGGTGGAAGAAGAGGAGGAGGAAGTTGAGTAGGAGGAGGAGGAGACAGGAGGCAAGGAATGTTGCCCTGCGATCCTTGGCGGCGGAAGGACGTGCGCCAAACAGCTCTCCGCCTGGGGCCCAGCCGCCACTATATTTACCCAGTGTGCAGTTAGGGAGATATAGCGTCCCTGGCCGTGCTTACTGGTCCACGTATCTGTGGTTAGGTGGACGTTGCCACAGATGGCGTTGCGCAGTGCACACTTGATTTTATCCGACACTTGGTTGTGCAGGGAAGGCACGGCTCTCTTGGAGAAGTAGTGCCGGCTGGGAACAACATACTGTGGGACAGCAAGCGACATGAGCTGTTTGAAGCTGTGTGTGTCCACCAGCCTAAATGACAGCATTTCATAGGCCAGTAGTTTAGAAATGCTGGCATTCAGGGCCAGGGATCGAGGGTGGCAAGTTGGGAATTTACGCTTTCTCTCAAATGTTTGTGAGATGGAGAGCTGAACGCTGCCGTGTGACATGGTTGAGATGTTTGGTGACGCAGGTGGTGGTGTTGGTGGTACATCCCATGTTTGCTGGGCGGCAGGTGCCAACGTTCCTCCAGAGGCGGAGGAAGAGGCCGAGGCGGCGGCAGCAGCAGAAGAGCCCGAGGCGGCGGCAGCAGCAGAAGAGGTAGCAGGGGGAGCCTGAGTGAGTTCCTTGTTTTTAAGGTGTTTACTCCACTGCAGTTCATGCTTTGCATGCAGGTGCCTGGTCATGCAGGTTGTGCTAAGGTTCAGAACGTTAATGCCTCGCTTCAGGCTCTGATGGCACAGCGTGCAAACCACTCGGGTCTTGTCGTCAGAACATTGTTTGAAGAAGTGCCATGCCAGGGAACTCCTTGAAGCTGCCTTTGGGGTGCTCGGTCCCAGATGGCGGCGGTCAGTAGCAGGCGGAGTCTCTTGGCGGCGGGTGTTCTGATTTTGCCCACTGCTCCCTCTTTTGCTACGCTGTTGGCTCGGTCTCACCACTGCCTCTTCCTCCGAACTGTGAAAGTCAGTGGCACGACCTTCATTCCATGTGGGGTCTAGGACCTCATCGTCCCCTGCATCGTCTTCCACCCAGTCTTGATCCCTGACCTCCTGTTCAGTCTGCACACTGCAGAAAGACGCAGCAGTTGGCACCTGTGTTTCGTCATCATCAGAGACGTGCTGAGGTGGTATTCCCATGTCCTCATCATCAGGAAAAATAAGTAGTTGTGCGTTATTGCATTCTATCTCTTCCACCCCTGGGGAAGGGCTTGGTGGATGCCCTTGGGAAACCCTGGCAGCAGAGTCTTCAAACAGCATAAGAGACTGCTGCATAACTTGAGGCTCAGACAGTTTCCCTGATATGCATGGGGGTGATGTGACAGACCGATGGGCTTGGTTTTCATGCGCCATCTGTGCGCTCTCTGCAGAATACTGGGTGGGAGATAATGTGAACGTGCTGGATCCACTGTCAGCCACCCAATTGACTAATGCCTGTACCTTTTTAGGCCTTACCATCCTTAGAACGGCATTGGGCCCCACCAAATATCGCTGTAAATTCTGCTGGCTACTGGGACCTGAGGTCGTTGGTTCACTAGGACGTGTGGCTGTGGCAGAACGGCCACGTCCTCTCCCAGCACCAGAGGGTCCACTAACACCTCCACGACCATGTCCACGTCCGCGTCCGCGTCCCTTATTAGATGTTTTCCTCATTGTTCCTGTTCACCACAATTTTGAGAATGGCAAATTTGGGAATAGTTTTTCAACCCAGAACAAAAAGTGTGCTTTTACGGTCACTACAAATAACTTGACCTGCTAAAACACTACAGATTTGGTTGAATAGAAATGGGAGGCCTGTTTTTTTTTGCGCTGTGTGACAGGTATAGGTTTAATCACAGAATTAGACTTGTATCTGCACGGTAGCGTGTGTGTTAAGTTTTTCTAAATGACACTATCAGCACCTTCAATGTAAGATATCCTTTTTGGGATAGATTTCAAGTAGGCCTCATATAGCAGAAACTAGTTATTTTGAGAATGGCAAATTTGGGAATAGTTTTTCAACCCAGAACAAAAAGTGTGCTTTTACGGTCACTACAAATAACTTGACCAGCTAAAACAGTACAAATTTGGTTGAATAGAAATGTCAGGTCTATTTTTTAGGCGCTGGGTGACAGGCTCAACTCTCCCCTGATGTAGTATATGGCCAAAAAATAACCACACTATTGATGGTTAAATGCACTTGGGTGACACAGGCTCAGCCTGCACCAGATGTAGTATATGGCCAAAAAATAACCAGACTGTTGATGGTTAAATGCACTTCGGTGACACAGGCTCAGCCTGCAGCTGATGTAGTATATGGCCAAAAAATAACCAGACTGTTGATGGTTAAATGCACTTCGGTAACACAGGCTCAGCCTGCAGCTGATGTAGGATATAGCAAAAAATAACCACACTATTGATGGTTAAATACACTTGGTGATAGCTTGTGCTGGCGCACCACAAGCCACAAAATGGCCGCCGATCACCCCAGAAAAAAGTGATCTAAAAACGCTCTGGGCAGCCTCAAAAAAGTGAGCAAGTCGATATTAGCACTTCAATGATCCACAGCTGAAGATCGATCACAGAATGAAGTCTTTTGGAGGAGTTAATCTGCCTAATCTCGCCCTAACGTCGCAGCAGCAACCTCTCCCTATGCTTGAATCAGCAGAGTGACGTGCAGCGCTACGTGACTCAAGCTTATATAGACGCTGGGTCACATGCTGCACTGGCCAATCACAGCCATGCCAATAGTAGGAAAGGCTGTGATGGCCTCTTGGGGCAAGTAGTATGACGCTTGTTGATTGGCTGCTTTGCAGCCTTTCAAAAAGCGACAAGAAAGCGCCGAACACCGAACCCGAACTTTTACGAAAATGTTCGGGTTCGGGTCCGTGTCACGGACACCCCAAAATTCGGTACGAACCCGAATTATACAGTTCGGGTTCGCTCATCCCTAGTCACCATTCTTGCCAGTGTGTCCGAGGAGCCAGTTCTTTCTGGCTTGCCCCCCATTAAGATCAGTGGGTGTTGTGGCCAGTGCCATCATCATCATTTTCCTCCTCCTCATCCACCTCCTCCATGGGAATTTCTCAGACAGCAAGATGCATTAGCTGTTTTTTTCCGCCACTTGCTGCATGAGCGTCGGCTGACAAGTGTCTCATATGAGCTGCCACTGCCTGACCTCGAAACAACACATGCTCCTGCTGAGGCAGTCTGGTGCATGACAAAATGGTTCACTGCTTTCTGCTGCTCGTACAGATGCTCTTGTATGTACAATGATAAATTCCAGCAAGTTGGAACGTTGTCGAGGCAGACAATTTTGTTGCTGCAAATCCAGGAGAGCATTCCTCTCCACATAAGAATGGCTGAAATGTGTGGACAGTCTCCTGGACATTGCAAGCACATTGCACATGCTGGTGTACTTTAAAAAAATTAAAAGTGTTGCACAACTAGGTTAATGACGTGTGCCATGCAAGGAGCATGTGTTATTTCCCTCAGGTTCAGTGCAGCCACAATGTTGCAGCCATTGTCCCTGACTACATTGCCTAGTTGGAGTCAGTGGAGTGACAGCCAGCATAATGTTTGGTGCTTGATGTACTTGAGCAACTGCTCGTCTGTGTGGCTACTCTTGCCCAGGTCGATCATCTCCAACACTGCATGTCAACGCTTGACTTCACATATGTGATAGGAAGGAGAAGGAGGGGGAGAGGAAGTGGCAGCGATGTTGTGCCCTGCCACTATTGGAGATAGTGGCAAATGGATAGAGAAAGGCGCTCATAGGGTAAATATGTTTGATCAATGAATTATCCACAAACAGTGAGAAATGGTTTGCTCACCAATTGTGTTTGCACCAATTTGGGCACAACCACAATGAAGGCCAAGTGAACCTGGGTTTGTCCGTTCACCTTGGGCGGGAGCCACCCCACCACTCTGGTACGACAGTAGAAATAAGTAGACACTGGACCTTTTGAGCCAAATGTATGGACAGCAGGAGGTGCACTCTCACAACCGGTTGTTTAGCAATTTTCAGTTTATTTGTAGACAACGCATTTCGGGGTACTACTGACCCCTTTATTAAGTCTAGAAGATCAATAACAATAAAAAAATAAAAATAAAAATAAAAAAATATATATATATATATATGCGCAAATACACGGCTTTGTGTGTGGGATCATAAAAAAATAAAAAATAATAATACTTAAAATATATATATATATGGTACACACGGTTCTGTATGTATAAAACCATAAGAAATAATAAATAAATAAGTAATTGTGTCATATAGCCATATAAATATAAATATAAATCTTGTTTAAAAATGGAAGAAAAAGGAGGTTTACTGTAAAAAACTCATTTAGCTTAGGTAACTTATAAATACCAAAAGAGTTCATTTTAATAATATAAAAATATATATGTAAAAGCACCCTTATGTATGTGTCCCAGGGGGACATAAACTCATAACAGTCCTGATGGAGCTAAGGTTAGGAAAAATAAATAATCTTCCTGATAAGAAGAGAGAAGGAGTCCTTGGTGTGGTGTAATGACAGCGGAGAGTGATAATAAATCATGGAGAGGAGAGTTTCAGTCACCTCGGATTAATCAGCAGAGCGGGTGGCACGGTTGGAGTTCGGCAGCACGTGGAGGAGCTGCTGTAATAGATAAGGGCTGGAGATGGAGAGAGAGTGCGCTCATTGGCGGAGCGTCCTGTAGTGGGGCAAAGCTAGAACGGCTGCTAGTAAAGCAGCAGAGTAGGGCACGAATCTTATTACCCCATAAGTCTGTTTTCTGGATCTTAAAGACAGAGCGGAAGAATAAAATGTCCTTCCCTTTCCATAAACCTACTGAAGGTACTGTTATTGACAATTTACTTTAGAAATAAAGCAGTACCGGTGCTACTAACAGATTTGGGTCTAGAGGCATATGTGCATCCAAATATGCAGATTCAGAAAAAACACTTTCTGTAGTGTAAAACACAAGTTGTCAACCTAGTATGAGACTATTCGACTATGAGACACACACCAACTCTTGAACTGTCTGGAGATTCCCTGACACAGAATTCAGACTAGTATTTTATTTTTTTACTCAGAGATTTAAGAGGCTACCCTCTGGATTGTAAAGCTGTAATACACATGTTGCACACTTTTATTGATATATTTTTATATTTTTTACCTTTTGGAGATGCCCTGACACAGATAAAATGCTATCCTCTGTATTGTAAAACACACATAGCACACTTGTATTGCTATATTTCACAAGACAAAAAAAAAAAACTTAACTGCCTGACAATGCCCTGACACAGACTTTCTGTATAATATTTCAAATTTTTTCACTCAGAAATTTAAAACACTGCAAAAAATATTGTAAAAGCAACATAACAAAAAAATTGAACTGTCCAAAGATGCTCTGACACAGATTATGGATTTTAAAAGCTACCCAGTGCAAAACACATGTTGCACATTTGCCCTGCAATATTTCGCAAAACAAAACAATTGAATTGTCTAGAGATGTCCTGACACAGATTTCAGACTAGTATTTCACAATTTTTCACTCAGAGATTTAAAATGCTACCCTCTGTATTTTAAAACACATATAGCACACTTGGATTGCTATACTTCAGAAAAAATAAAAAATAAATAAAAAAGGACCCACCCAGGAGGAGAACTAAGAGATGTTATTGTCAGGATCCCCTCAACAGTATTATACAATTACATTATATACAGAGACACTGTAGGAAACGGACAGAGCAGCTTCTGGGGCCCAGTCTGAGAGAGCGATCTTGACTAGCCACAGGAGTGGGGGTTGCACGGGAGCAGTGGGTTGCAAAGAAGTTGCTGAAGAGGGGGGGGGGTAGTTGGGTAGGGGGGCCTAATCAAAAATTTGCTGTGGGACCCAGTCATTTATAGTTACGCCACTGTCCCAGAGTTTTATAATTTGACATACTGTATATTGAGTTGTTTTTTTCCACTGCTCATAATTATTTAGCTTTGTCGTTCATTTTCAACATGCACACAACAGCACAACACTTAAATTCCAAGTTTGTTAGTCTAGAGACCAGCTTATTTTGGGCCTTATTGGTCAAGTGTTTTTCTTCCTTCCAACAACTTTTATTAACTCTTTCTGGGAGAGAGATGGGAAAAACAGCAACATTGCCACTGAGTTTTTAAAACTTTTATAACTTTTACATCATAAATTTTTTGGTATAAATAACATAATATTTTTATTCTATGGGTCAGTATGATTACAGCAATACCAAATAAATATATATATATATATATATATATATATATATATTTACATTTTACTACTTTTGGCAATAAACCCCCTTTTTTTTTAAAGGAAGAAAATCTTTTTTCATCGGCACTTTCCAAGACGCATACATTTTAACTTTTTCATTCTATGGATTTGTAACACCCAGTTAGGAATGCAGGTAAAGCGGTGACAAAAAACAAAGAGTAAAGCTTCAGCTAACTACAGTTTTGTCTTTGCCTTTACCTTTGCCTTTACTGTTTCTCTGGATCTGTTCTTCACATGGACTGCCATTATAATCACAAAAATAAATAGAAAAATATACAGTAGAAAAATACATTAAATTGGCAGGAATGTTACTATATAGTTTTTTTTATTAATTTATCTATTTATTTATTTATTTATTTTTAATTTGTGAAATAAGTAAAAAGTAAAAAGTAAGGTAACAAAATTCCCATAAACTTTTGCTGGTCATTTAATGGTTAGATGCAGTAGTAATGAGTGTCATCTCTGCTTCTGTTTCCACTAATTAGCCCCCTGACCTGTGCACTACACAGTCTGAAAGCTTATGTTATAGATGTTTTGCTAAATGTGCAAAAGTCTATATAGATTGCAGCTGTCAGGTCAAGGGTGAGCACAAAGTCCCATAACAAATAAGAACTTTTTTGTTATCCCTGGTTAAATCCCATAGGTTATGAAAGGCTATAAAATGCAGTAAACTGAATTGTTATATTTGATGGCATGCATGGCCAAGTATGTCACTTTGGTTCTCAATATATATATATATATATATATATATATATATATATACATACACCTGATGTACCTGTGTGCCAAATGTTGTGATTGTAAATGTGACGGTGCTGATTGCTTTAGCGGACACACACACATACACAAATATTAGACTAGCTGAAGGACCCGGCTTCGCTCGGGTATATTTAATCTATTTCATTTAATGTTTGTGTGTGTCGTTAATAGATATCAACACTATCCACTATAACAGTGACATCTACAGCACCCCGCCCCCTTAACAGTTACCTCCACAGCCCCCCACCCCTTAACACTGACCCCCTCTCACAGTGCCCTGTCCCTTTAAAATTTGACCTCCACAGCAGCCCACCCCCTTAACTTTGACCTTTACAGCAGCCTTCCACCTTTAACAGTGACTTTCACAGCATACCACCCCCTTGACAGTGACCTCCACAGGGGCCGGCCCCCTTAACAGTGTCCTTTACTGGATCGGGGGCATGTCCTTTTGAACAGCTCACTCTAAAACAGCAGCACTGTACTGTCTAAGTGTGAGCTACAGGGAGAAAGTCACCCTCCCTCCCACCCCTGCCAATGATAGAAGTTGATTTTTACCTTCATTTTTTCAATCCCTGTTGGCTCAGGAGTGGGAAGGGGGCGTGGACTAACTGGATCAGGGGCATGGCTTAGCAGGACCTGGGGGCAGGGTTTTAAGTCTTTTGAGGGTGAAAACATTGTGGCAGGGGGCGTGTTTGGGCTCCTTCCTGCAAAAGTGATGCCCCTCTGGGCACCTTCCTGGCTCATTTGCATACCAAATAAACAGGATTTTCAGAGGATAAAAACATCTATTGCTGGAACAAAGGCTCATCGGGAAATAAGGTACTAAGTGCTATTAGGCCATGGCTTTACTGCAATAGCAATTACCCTTGTGACAGATTTCCTTTAAAGTTCTCCTATAGCAGTGAAGATAAATGGCTGGGTTGTTATGGAAACCTGGAGTAAAACTGTGTATGTGGAGGCTGGAGGACCTGCGAGCTTCTACTGGCTGATAAGGGTCATGTGACAAAGCTTCTATTGGCTAATGTATTTTTGAGGAATATCTCAGGAACGGTAAGTCATAGAGAGATGAGACCTGGTCTAAAACCTTCTTGGACACCTGATGTACCTGTGTGCCAAATTTCATGATTGTAAATGCGATGGTGCGGATTCCTTTAGCGGACATACACACACGAGCACACACTCAGCTTCATAATATATATATATATTGTGACAGGGTGTCACAATGTTTTGCAGAGAAAGTGCTGGATGGTGTGTACATTGCACCAAGTTTCCAGCACTTCATGTGTTAAAAGGCTCCAGGAAGGTTTGGTTTTCTTTGTATCCAGAAGCTTTCTGGGAAAAAGAAAGCCAGTTTAGGGTCCTGGAGCCGGTCAGGGAAGAGTTGGGTGGGTTCCCTGACCACCCGGAGCCAGTCCGGGTTTTACCTGCCTGGGGGACTGCTCACATTGATGTACTAATTAAGTCAGCAGCCCTGACCCAGGAGCTCTCTCTCTGGCAGTCTGTTTTGAGAAGCTGCAAGCCTAGGAGCTCTGAGAGCGGTTGGCTTCTCCACCTAACTACTGAACTGTAAGTTGCTCTGTTTTCCCCTTGAAAATGCTCTTTGTGTTTTGTGTTATGAGTTTAGCTAGGGCTGCCGAGTGAGATAGGCAGGAGCCAGACGGCTATTGTTGTTTTTGGTTTTGTTTGTTAATTTGAGCAACTTGCAAAATAAACTAGCAACAGTGTGACGCACAAGCTACAAAGGTGTCAGTGTTCCTGTTTCGGCCCAAAACAACCCCGCAGGAAGGCGTAACAGTTCACTATATATATATATATATATATATATATATATATATATATGAACCAATAGATCCTAAACAAATTGGATTCATTATGAATTTCATAAAAATGTATCTGACGAAAGAATCCGAAATTTTGCTGATTCAATTTGGACAAATTGCATAAAAACAACACCTAGCAAGAAAAAAAAAAAACACCACCCAGCTCCATTTTATTGTGAAAATATTGACAGAGAGAAAACCACGAAGGAAGAAGAAGATAAATGACACTGGGAGGAAGTGAGGGGAGAGCTTGCCTGACAGACTCAGAGGCTGAAAGACAGCCTCATCTAGCAATCAGTTTGGTAGTAGACAATAGATCTTTGTGCTGAACGAGAAGAATCTCTTCAGTTGGTTCAAAGACATTTTACCACAAACATTGCATTGTTATAACCATTGCATTACTGAATCAGGCCATTAGGCCATGTAGTTCAAAGACATTTTACTACAAAAATTGCATGGTTACAAAAGTAAAATATCAACACCAGTGTGAAGCATCTTTAAATTACAGGGGGAAAAAAAAAACACATGCAAATTTAATAATATGTGTAACAAACCCATGACTTTTCAGTAGTAATCGTAGGCAACAGCTTTCCTTGGCTTCCGATATGTGCCATATTATTATTGAGGACAAAGGGTTGAGGTTGTGTACTGGATGGTTTGCTTCTCCTCTCAGTCTGGATATCACTTCTGAGTTTGACAATGTGACTGGAGCCAGGGTTCACATCATTCCTCTTGCTCCTCATCCTTGCAACTTCAGAGAAGCTTATCAGTTGCATCCTCTCTGTCTTTCCTGACTCCTCCTAGTCTGGTGCTTTCTTTTTTCCTAAGAAGAGGCAACAAAACCCCATCTGCTATGGAAGATACTCAAGATAGCTTTTGGACATTGCCATGAAGTGGAAATTCAGGAGGAGGTGGGGGACCCAATGCATATCTCTGTTAGTGGTGGTGGTGGTAGTAATGGCACCTGTAGCAACAGTGGTGGTGGTAGAGCACGTGTTAGCAACAGTGGCACTCAGGGCAAATACAGAACAGAGAATCTGGAGGGGGACCGAGGAGCCCATGATGACATATCACAGTCTGATAAAAATGGCGGGAATAGTGAGGACTATGATGATGATGATGGACATGGGAGCCAGATCAGGGTGCTGAGGAGGTGGTAACATCAAAGGAAGAGGGTGGTGGCAGTAACAACAATAAAGAGCAGAGACAATATACGTCCAGAAACTCCTAAAAACCTGCCATGGCCAGATCTGCTTCTGTGAAGAATGAGAGCCTCTCCTTGCAATTCTCACTGTGCAGCAAGGTGTGCACTATGGTGGACACCTGGAGATTCTGCAATGGGCAGAAACAGTACAGGTATTTCACAGTCCAGTGGGTCAATGTTTTGTGTAGCAGTGGCGAGGCAGCAGTTGGTGGTGGCCGCCTTTGTGCAATCAAATGGATGAGGTAAGTATTTTTTTTATTTTTATGTTACACTGTAAAGTGTAATATTGCTGTCAGATGCCATGATCAACTATGAACGTAGCATCTGAGGGGTACAATGACAGGGAGAAGCACAATTGTCGATCCTTGTCATTGAACCCACTACTTACATGCGCTTCGTGACAAAGTTATTGGTCACAAAGTGCAGCCAAATCAAGTTTTTTAATACTTCGCTCATCTCTCTTCATACTATATAGTACAGTATTTCATTTCTGCAAAACCCTAAATAGAGGCAGACAAGTGACTAATGGAAATGTGGTAGTGGAGTTAAACAGGAAATAAACAGGTGATTTTTTTTTAAGCAGCTTCATGATTTTTGGACAATTTTTTAAACCTTTAACAACCCTTTTAATTAACTTAATTAACATTGTGCCTTTTCTCTTGAAATGTCTACTGGATGTTTAGGAGATGTTCTTGCTTAATGTGACCAACATACAAATGAACTTACAATAGTCAGTTGAAGAATTATTATAGTCCATATACTTTTTGCTGTACCCTTTTCTTGGAACATCTCTCGCTAATAGTGACAAGCATTTTCCCTTCTGTTCCTCTATGCAATGTATTAGAATATTGCAAGGTTTTGTCTTTAATTAATGCTTTGTGCTTTCAATGACCTCTTCTTTTCACAAGAACTCATGATTAAGTATACTGTAGCTCATAGGCAGCAACATAGCTAAATGAAAAATGCCACCCATATCTGTACCATAGATTTTTGCCAAAAATAGGTCATTTTAAAGCTTTGTTGAAGTACAAAGAATGCCTGAAAAAATTATGTAAGACCATACCCTGAATGAAGATGTTAATTATTTTACTACCAACCTGCTACAGTGATGTTTCTAGGCTGAAGCTTAAATTCTACACTGAATCTTCTAAAAATGAATCTTAAAAAAATAAAATTTTTAAATTTTAATATGCCAACAACACTGTCTAATCAGGGAGCTGTTAGCATGGAGAGAGAAGAGAATTGACCAAGTCCCCAGGTGTCACAGTGAAGATGTCAGCATGAGACCTCATACTAATCAAGTAGAAGAATCTAAATTTGGAAGACATACCAAGAGGTCTCTCCTTTCTTATTTTTTCGATACCATTGTAAGAAACAGTCATGTAATGTCTCTAAGTTTCATTATCCTGGTAAACTGTGTTAAAATTTAATGTAAAATGCCTTCAGTATTTGTTTGGTCAGTAGATGGCAGCATAGGACCAATTTGCATTGGAGGTTACCATAGAGAAAGTGTATTAATGTGATACTGGTCCTTTAAGGCAGCAGCTAAGTGTTGAAGTGACACGTCCCTTATGATGTCACCCTGCCTCAGTGTGAGCAGGAAGAAGGAGGAAGAGGGACTGGAACTGCAGCTGCCGCCATATCGGCAAGGTAGAAAACAAGTTCTGTGTTGTGTAAGACATGTGTGGAGATACTAAAGGACATTCCTGTATAGCCAAGCTGTGTGAACTTCGGTCTAGAGACGGATGGAGTACAAAGAGACCGTGCATTTAGTGAAGCCAAGTTAAAAGGACTGTGTGCAGCAACTAACCTGTGGAGCCAACATTGGGCTGTGTGGATTGCCCCAAACAGTAAAGAGACTCACAGTGCTGTCGAGGTACCGGACAGTAACTGTAATAATCCTGGATTATATTCAACTGTTTTTCCGGCCTGCTGAGGAGGACTTCTTTGTTGCGGATCCTGCGCTGATTAAAGAAAAGGACAACATCGGGCCCCACCGTGCACTTCCACAAACTGTAAGCGGTCCACTTGGACCACTGGGATAAGGGGGGTGCGCACCCGCTTGAAAGTTAGGGTCAGTTAGGGATAGTTTCTGGGACTATTCTTTCTTAGTGTCCGCACTGCAAATACGGACACAGCAAAGGTGAAAATTGTTGCAGTGTTTAACTTGTATTGTTTATACTGTTTTGAATATTTTGCTTGTCTTTACCTTTGTAACTGCATTGTTAACCTGCTTTTATTAATTAATAGTAAATGCAATTTTATTAATCTTGACTTCTGCGTACGCACTCTTTTCTGGTTGCAGAGTCAAACCACCTGCCTTGCTCTCGGTTCACACCATTAAGTACTAATTTGACTTCAAAATCTGTCCTTAAGCATTTGTTATTATAGAGAGTGGTTTCTAAGCCACAACAATCCATCACAAATAACTTTATAACTTTCAGACTGACATCCACTGGCACATGAACACTCATGCTTTTTTTTTCTTTGTTTTTAAATATCTTTTCTCAACATGTATTTCCAAACAGGGACTTTTTGCCTTGATACGAAGAAGTATTAAATGTTTGATTTCCTTTTACCTTATGTTAAGTCACCATTAAGGCTGAGCGAATCAAAGTATCTAAAGTGGATTTCGATTTGAATTTCAGGGAAAATTTGATTTGCAGTGAGGCCAAATTTCCTTGTGTTTCGTGGTAACAAATTAATTTTCCCTGAAATGGCTGTTAAGAAAAACATATCTCCACATCCATTTGAGCGCGAAAAGGCCGCCATTTTAATAAAAAATCCTGCACAAAATCTTATGCACGGTGACGTATGGCGTTACCATGCTGTCCGGCGTGATGACATCATCACGCACCACACAAGATTTTGTGTGGGATCTTCAATCAAGAATATTGTGCTGGTGTTTTTGCGCTCAAATGGATAAGATGAGTATTTTCTTTTAACGATTTAATCCCTGAAATCCCTCACTATTATTCTCAGATGCTGTGATCAAAAATGAACATGGCATCTGAGGCGTTCAATGATGGGGGCCGCTCCCCGTCATTGTGCCCACTAATTACAAAGAAATGCGCTTGTGACGAAGTTATTTGCCACAAAGCAAATTTCTTTGTGAAATTCGGGCAAGCAGCTGAATCAAATTTTTAAAAAATTCGCTCAACACTAGTCACCATTTTCCAACTATATAAAATAGGCAGTTCAATAAACTGTACATAGATAGATAGATATGTACAGTAATGTATGTGATTGGAAGCTTTACACTACCTAATCTTCTAGACCTTCCTTTCTGTTATAGATATAAGCTCTAGCCGTTCCATCGGCTCTGCCTGATGTCACGTTGATGTGACTGCCTTTATGACACGGTCACATGCATATGATTCCAGTATATTATTCATATTTCTGAAATTATGCTCTAAAAGGGCAGGATAGAATGTTATTATCATTAAAATAGAAAATGAATTTAAGTCCGAAAACACTTTCCCCCCCTTTTGGAATATACCCTTATACTATGTAAGAAAAATCGGTGGAAAATACATATGCAATAGCAGGAAGAAAATGGAAGCAGTAGAGATAAGTCAAGCACTTACAAATCGATAGCAAAATGTGTCACAGAGCTCATGCCAAGGACACCTTGTGCTCCTGTCAGTGAAGAATTAGATGCAGCAGCTTTATTATTTCACATATAAAGCACTGCACTTTCTGCGACGGTCTTTATAAAAAACCCTCTGACTAAATAAAGAAGAATATGATAATGTATTGCAATTGAGTGATTAATGTAAAAGGATGGTTTTATAAGTAGTGTATTGTGGGATTTCTATTCCTTGTTCATTTCACTGCGCTTCTATCTACTTGCCAAAACCTTGAATAGTTTCATGAATACAGCAAAATCAATTTTAGGAGGGGAATGCATAGTACATGATACACTATACTTTAAAAATTTCAATAATAATGTAGCACAAACATTCTTTAGAGAAGGATATTTTAGAACCAATGCTGCATGTTTAATTAATGAAAAATGCAATTGAATGCCATGACTATTATCATTTAAAACTGCATTGCTTACTCATTTTTTCTGCCTGCATGGGGTAGATGAGCTGCTTAACTTTTTGTTTCTCTCTTACATGGCTGGGAAGGGAAATTATCTTCTTTGGGAAAGAGAATGCATAGGACATTATATGCACATTTCAATCTGCCAATACCCCACATCATCCATATTAGTATAACTGAAATAATAGCCATGTACCAATGATGTCTTAGGGACAAAGTGCTAAATATGTGTACAGTGTATTTGTATATTGTAAAGTCATATTCATAACTTTCTCCATGTACAATATATACACTACTTTTATATCATTTTTGAATTCAGAGGTAGGGATGAGCAAACCCGTGGAAGTTCTTGACCGAACTTGACCCCAATTTGACCCAGAACCCGGACCCCATTCAAGTCAATGGTGACCCGAACTTCACTTTATTATTTTCCGTTATAATATGGTTATAGCGGAAAATAACAGCATTCTTAAGACAGAATGCAAAAGAATATGTCAATTTAGGGGTTAAAAAAAAACAAAAAAAACAACTTACCTCATTCACTTAATCGTGCTGCCGCAGTGTCTTCTATTTTCTTTGAGCAGGACCTGCAAAAGGACCTGCAGTAACGTCACTGCGCTCACCACGTGGTGAGCGTGGTGATGTCATCGCAGGTCCTTCTATCTTCATTCAGCAGGACCTGCCAAAGGACTTTACAATGAAGTCACTGTGCTCACCACGTGGTGAGTGTGGTGACGTCATTGTAGGTCCTTTTGCTAGAAGATAGAATACACTGCGGCAGCGCGATCTGGTGGATGAGGTGAGTTTTTTTTTTTCCTAAATTGCCATACTCTTTTGCATTCTGCCTTAAGAATACTATTGTTTTCCGATATAACCATGTTATAACGGAAAATAATAAAATCACCTGAACACCGGGCCTGGACTTCAGTGAAAAAGCCCGGGTTCGGGTCCGGGTACCCAAACTCGCAAAGTTCGGTACGAACCTAAACTTTGTAGTTCGGGTTCGCTCATCCCTATTCATAGGTTATATATAGAGATGAGCGAATCGAAGCTGATGAAGTGGAATTTGTTACGAATTTCAGGAAAAATTTGATTTGATTTCCTCGCGCTTCGTAGTAACAAATCAAATTTTTCCTAAAATGGCTGCTGCACGTGTGAGGACATGGAGAAATGAAGTCTGGGATGGCGGGCTCACCCATACTGACATGCATGCAGCCAGCCAGCCAGCCCTGTAATGTCTTAGCCGTATAAATATGGCAGCCATCTCAGATTCTGCCATTCACCGGGGTACTTAGTGCAGGGAGAGACATGTCTGCAGGTGCTAAGGACAGTGATAGAAAAAGCCTCATTGTGCTAAAAAAAAAAAAAAAAAAGATTTAGAAGTGTAGGATAGGGAGGAATCATTCCACACCATTTATGTTGAACTGGGTTCAGTCGGGGAGGGTACAGCCTCGGTAATAGGAACAATCCTATTACACCTTTAATAAATACACCTATGAACATAGGGCTATAGAAGGGTACGTGGAACATGTGCCACACTACTCCAATATAAACACGCACCACTAAATAATTGAAAATGTTATACTCTTTATACCATAAATAACAAATCATAATAACATCAATGCGGTTAAAAAAGTGATCCTAGCAGCAGCAACTACTGAGTCAATCATCCGAAAAGCAGTACATACATATAAAATATCGTAGCAAATCCACCAATCGGGCCGAAGACATGTCATTAGGGCTAAGGTCCATTTAAACATTGTCAAAACAGTACAAGGACTGCATAACAGGCTAAATGCCGCAGTGGATAATAGGTCAAAGCAATATAAAGTACAGACCGCAAGATGGTGCAGACTCCAGTGACTCCCCGCCGCGCGTTTCGCCTGGCGGCTTCTTCCAGGTGGCGTATCGACATAGTCCTGGGAGCACTTGATATACACTGAATACATGTGTGTCCAATCAACAATCACCCAATCAACGTGATCCTCATACTAGCGAAACCAAATTCCCTCCCACTGCGTCTGCGTCATAACACGATCACCGCGCAATGAATATCGCGAGATCGTGGCAATGCATGCATGCGCAGACGGAACGGAAGAAGGAAAGGCGCCATCTTAGAAAGGCTACATGCACACGACCATATGTGTTTTTGCAGTCAGCAAATTGCAGATCCACCAAAAAAACTGATGACGTTCCGTATGGCATCCATTTTTTTGGCAGATCCATTGTAATAATGCCTATCCTTGTCCGCAAGCTAGAAAAAAAATAGGACATGCACAATTTTTTTTGCGGGGCAACGGAAAGGACATACTGAAGCGGACCGCGTTTTTTTTGCGGACCCATTGAAATTAATGGGTCCGCATCCTATCCGCAAAAAAATGGAACGGAAACGGAAACAAACAACGTTTGTGTGCATGTAGCCAAAAGGTAAGAATATCTCCCAGTGGAAATAGTAACCCTCGCTCACACATACCACCGACGATCACCCGAGAGCATCAATATGTTATACCAGGTAACAAAATACAAAGTGGTCATATAATAGTAGCGGACCAAGAGAGCAGACTATTAAAGCCATATCTCAGGCCAAGTACATATCAGTGACAGTGGGAGTGGAGTAGCTAAATAAATCACAATGGTGATAATAAAATAAAAGATAATAAGAAAAACAGTGCAAAATGCAAACAAAAAGTACCAGTGGTGGTGTAAAAAAATGCAAAGGAAGTGAGAGGAAAAGTGTACAGTAAAATAATTTTTTATAACATACATTATCAGATATATATATATATATACAGTATATATACACATTACCACATAATACTAATAATAATAAAAAAAATTATATATATATATATATATATATATATATATATATATATATATAAAAAATTAAAGGTTAAAAGACATGTATATAAGCTATCCATGTGAAAGTGTAAGCATGTCCAAAGTCAACAAGACATCATAACAAGTGTCTATGGCCAAAAGATTGGCTTGCGGTATATTCCCATGGTCCACCTTCTTCCCATTTCCGTATAGGTCAAAATACCGTAGGTCGGGTACATCCCACAACAGCTCAAGAGAGGGACCATACAACCTAAATAAAGAAGAAAGAAAAAGAAAAAGGTGAGAGACATTCAAGTAAGTACATACTAGCCACACCTAATCACTCAGATGTACTCCAAGAAAAAACTAAAACATAATTAAAAACATTTAAAAATTATATAAACGTACGGGGTCAACTAAAATGGTGGAGTATCTGGCAAAACAGCATATGTCATATAATTTACCTAGCCAGAGAGATCACAGAAAAGGACCAAAGGAATTTGTTTCATTCAGTCCTTTCGGTACCATTGTATCCAATAGAAAGATCTATTTAGTTTCCCGCTGTGCAAGCAGTTTCTTCCAATTACCGCCCCGTGGCGAGATCAGGATGCGGTCAATGCCTCTGAACCTGAAAAGTGAGCCATCTGAATTGTGATGTTCAAAAAAGTGTCTGGGAATGGGTAGTAGCGTGTCGATATCCTTCACCTCTTCTTCTACCTCAATTCACAATATATGCTCATGTATTCTTTTCTTAAAGGGTCTTGAGGTCATACCGACATAAATCAGCCTACATGGAAACACTGCCCAGTATATAACCCCCATGGTCATACATGTAACGGTGTGTGTAATATTTAATTATTGTGTCTCCGATGAATTCCAAAACTGATCCGCCCTGTCTACACTGCCACATGCAATGCAGTTACCACAGGGCTTGCATACCCATCTGGGTCCTCTGGAATTGAAGATCCGACCACTAGTAGGTCCCATATAATGGCTTTTAACCAATATATCCCGTAGATTCTTGCATCTCCGAAAGGTCAGAGAGGGAGTTGGAACGATCGTAACGGCTTGCTGGGAATCCAGACCTATTACACCTTGTAGCACTGAATGACGATACAAATTGCCATTATACATCTCTGTAATTCCAGCAAACCGTTCTTATTAAGGTGCAAGTGCTTTTTGATATAGGCATTAACAGGGTTTATTACAAGGAAATATTTCTACGTTTTATTTGCTCTTGTGTGATGCAGTTATATATTCTAAAGCATTTTTTGGCTTGTATTAGCAGGAGAAAAGGGATTATTAGCCATTGTGAGGTGAAGTGCGAATAGTGGCAAAAGTAAAATATATTTTTTGCTCAGCTATGTACTTATCTGTTTTAAAGCCCTTTTTTGCGTGTATTAGTGGAAAAAAGGAAAATATCTTTGCCGCTCAGCGGTGCAGTTATATGTTTCAAAGCCCTTTTTTCTGTGTATTAGTGGAAAAATAAAAAATATATTAGCTGCTCAGTGGTGCAGTTATCTGTTTTAAAGCCCTTTTTTGCGTGTATTAAATATCTTTGTCGCTCAGCGGTGCATTGAGATATTTTACAGCCCAGTTTGCCGTGTATTACTGGCAAAATACAAATATATTCGCCTTTCATTGTTGCACGGATCTGTTGAAAAGCCTTTTATGTAAAAATAGAAAAACAATTGGGCCTAATTGTCATTCAGCAGTGCAGTGAGACATTTTACAGCCCAGTTTGCCGTGTATTACTAGCGAAATACAAATATATACGCCTTTCATTGTTGCACTTATTTGCTGAAAAGCCTTTTGTGTAAAAATAGAAAAAAACTTGGGCCTAATTGCCGTTCAGCTGTGCAGTGAAATATTTTACAGCCCAGTTTAATCGCCTTTCATTGTTGCACTTATCTGTAGAAAAGCCTTTTTTTTGTAGAAATAGAAAAAACGTGGGCCCAATTGCCATTCAGCAGTGCAGTGGGATATTTTATAGCCCAGTTTGCCATGTATTACTGGGGAAATACAAATATATTCGCCTTTCATTGTTGCACTGATCTGTTGAAAAGCCTTTTTTGTAAAAATAGAAGTAAAAACTTGGGCCTAATTGCCGTTCAGCGGTGCAGTGAGATATTTTACAGCCCAGTTTGGCATGTATTACTGGCAAAATACAAATATACTCGCCTTTTATTGTTGCACTCATCTGTTGAAAAGCCTTTTGTGTAAAAATTGAAAAAAAATTGGACCTAATCACTGTTCAGCGGTGCAGTGAGATTTTTTACAGCCCAGTTGGCCGTGCATTACTGGCGAAATATAAATATATTTGCCTTTCATTGTTGCACTTATTTGTTGAAAACCCTTTTGTGTAAAAATTGAAAAAAATTAGGGTCTATTTGCTGTTTAGCGGTGCAGTGATATATTCTAATGCTCTGTTTGCTGTGTATTAGTGGTGAAATAAAAAATATTTGATCTAACATTTGGTTATTTGATCTAACAGTATGTCAGGCAGAGAAGTTCCAGGCCCTTCACAGGGTAGTGGCAGAGGCGTAAATGTTTCTGGCAAAGGTTTAAACATTTACTAGAACAGGCTCTGTAGACATTTATACACGACGGTGTAAAAGGAGTGCACTCTTTCACACTACAGTAGGATCTTGGGCCTCTGCACGGTTCTTTATACCTGGCGCTAACATCGACCTGTAAGGCTGTAAGTGTGCAGTGATTCTAAGGCCTCTTTCACACGGGCGTTGCGGGAAAATGTGCGGGTGCGTTGTGGGAACACCCGCGATTTTTCCGCGCGAGTGCAAAACATTGTGAGAAAAATCATGCATGTTTGGTACCCAAACCCGAACTTCTTCACAGAAGTTCGGGCTTGGGTTAGGTGTTCTGTAGATGTTATTATTTTCCCTTATAACATGGTTATAAGGGAAAATAATAGCATTCTGAATACAGAATGCTTAGTAGGTGATCAATTGAGGGTTAAAAAAAAATAAAAAAAAATAAAAAAAAATAAAAAAAATAAACTCACCTTCTCCTCTTGTTCGCGTAGTTCCCGGTCTCTTCTTTACTTCTTTAATGATGAGCTGTGGGCTAAAGGACCTTTGATGACGTCAGATCACATGCTCCAATCACATGGTCCATCACTGTGGTGATGGACCATGTGATTGGAGCATGTGATCTGACGTCACCACAGGTCCTAGCCGGTAGTTCATCATTAAAGAAGTAAAGAAGAGACCGGGAACTACGCGAACAAGAGGAGAAGGTGAGTTAATTTTTTTATTTCTTTTTAACCCTCAATTGATCACCTACTAAGCATTCTGTATTCAGAATGCTATTATTTTCCCTTATACCCATGTTATAAGGGAAAATAATACAGTGAATAGACTGTCACCTAGCAACCATGCGTGAAAATCGCACCGCATCCGCACTTGCTTGCGGATGCTTGCGATTTTCACGCAACCCCATTCACCTCTATGGGGCCTGCGTTGTGTGAAAAACGCAGAATATAGAGCATGCTGCGATTTTCATGCAACGCACAAGTGATGTGCGAAAATCACCGCTCATGTGAACAGCCCCATAGAAATGAATGGGTCGGTATTCAGTGCGGGTGCAATGCATTCACCTCACGCATCGCATCCGCGCGGAATACTCGCCCGTGTGAAAGGGGCCTAAGAGTGACGCCTGTCATCTGCATGTCATACGGACTCACAGTATTATTTCACTACCAAAGCAGACTAGCTATACGTGTTACTGCAACACACAGTGTTCTACACCACTATAAAGGCTCTCCCCAGCCAGGAAATAGCATTTTTTTTTACGCGATTCACCGCAAATTAATTTGGATCGAACTAAATTTTTCCCAAAAAATTTGTCAAACTGGCTCATCTCTAGTTATTTACTCAAATTTTCTGTAAGGGCTTGATGAGAAATAAACAATACCACCATTTACTACCAGGAGAGTGAACTCAGGGGAAGGGAATTTTACCTATTTGCTTTAATGCAGTTGGAACACGTTACTTATTTGTCCCAAAAGAAAATGTCCATTTTGAAGAAGAAATATTCTATTATATCATTTACTGATCAATGGGTTTATGGTGCAGAGAATTATAGTGACAATAATACTTTTTCTACAACTTTAAATTTTCCACTATATTTTTCCAGTCAAACTTTTTGAAGTTTCAGTTCAAACTTATGTAAGGCGGAAAATATTTGCTTAGATATTTGACCTTAAATGTGTTGATTGGAACATAATACTGGTCCATTAACTTACATATAAACCATCTGCAGTACAAAGTAGTGTTGACTTGTATGTAACCCTTTATATAGATTTCTATGATTAAGAGATGCGGTTGTCAGGATACAGGATTTTTTAATTTTTTTTGCTATGTCTATCTTTTTAAAAATAAATTACTGCATTTTTCACAGTGACTAAAGGTTGTAAGTATGATAGATCTCACTCCGGGGATATTGGCATAATGACAGGTCTACTGTTATGCCCGGAGCCAAGATAAGTAGTTTTCATGCTGACAATAGCAAAGAAAAGATTATAGGTGACGCAGGTCAAAGTGAGAGGGCAGATTATTATGTCATTGCTCTCAACAGTTAAAGACTCCACACGTTGCCTGGAATCTAGATTGAGTAAGATTTTTGAGGAATATTTGTTGATGATCTTTAATTCTCTGATCTACCTGATGAAGAGCTCTTATATAGAGTGCTCTCCAAATGTTTATGTAGACACTTTATAACAAGCTCATTAGCTGACTGAATGGGATGAGTGTCACGGAACCATGAACCAGACGTACAACAAGAGATAAGAGAAAATAAGAAGGCTTTATTGAAAATAAAGCTGTAAAGCAAAAGTCCAAACGGATGGTGAAACCGAGCAGAGTCTTTGCGAAGCCAGAGGTCAGGAACCAGAGGGGTAGTCAGACGAAGCCAGGATCAGGAACCAGCAGGGTAGTCAGACGAAGCCAGGATCAGGAACCAGCAGGGTAGTCAGACGAAGCCAGGATCAGGAACCAGAAGGGTAGTCAGACGAAGCCAGGATCAGGAACCAGAAGCAGCAGCAGTCTTAGAAGCATGTGAACACAAGAAGACCAAGCAAGGAACTGAAGCCACAGACCTCCTATATATATGAGCTAGGCATCCAGCTCCTCCCAGTGGGAAGGAGGAGCCGCAGGGTGGAAGGCTACAAGAAACCCAGAAACCAAGATGGCCGCCAGCACATGTCAAACGAAGGAGAACAGCAAGAAAGTAAGACCATGACAGTACCTCCCCCTCAAGGGCCCCTCCTCCGCGGAGCACAAAACGGTTTCTGAGGGAAGCGTGCGTGGAAGGCTCGGAGCAAGGCAGGAGCATGGACATCTGCGGAGGGAACCCAGGAACGCTCCTCTGGACCATAACCACGCCAATGGACCAAAAACCAGGCGTGAGTCCAGGATATTGCTCACCTCATATTCCTCACGATTGCCCACTTGGACCGGACGAGGCCGAGGAACCGAGGAAGTGAAACGATTACACACCAGTGGCTTCAACAGGGAGACATGAAACACGTTGGAGATCCGCATGCCAGGAGGAAGCGCAAGGGCATAGGCTACCGGGTTTACCCTGCGAAGCAATCGGAAGGGACCAACAAAGCGAGGCGCCAGCTTGGGAGTGGGCACTCGAAGGTTGAGGTTGCGGGTGGACAACCATACACGGTCTCCGACCTGGTAGGAAGGAGCAGGCGCTCGTCTGCGATCAGCCTGGAGTCTCTGGCGCTGCGCAGAGACCTCAAGGGACTTCTGGATCTGTACCCAAGAAGCACGTAGGACGGAAAGGTGATCCTCCACAGCCGGAATATCCTGGGGAGAGAATACCTCCGGTAACACGGCAGGTTGGAACCCATAATTGGCCATGAAGGGAGACGTCCCAGAGGAAGAGTTCACCGCCGTGTTCCTGGCAAACTCAGCCCAAGGCAGGAGGTCAACCCAATTGTCTTGGTGATCGGAGACATAGCAATGAAGGAATTGCTCCAAGGCCTGATTGGATCGTTCTGCGGCCCCATTGGACTGAGGGTGGTAGGCCGAGGAGAAGGAGAGATGAATCCCCAACTGGGAGCAAAAGGCGCGCCAGAACCTGGACACAAACTGACTCCCCCGATCCGACACAATCTCCTTGGGCAAACCGTGCAACCGGAAGACCTCCCTGGCAAAAATCGTGGCCAACTCTTGTGCAGAGGGTAACTTCTTGAGAGGAACACAGTGGCACATTTTGGAAAACCGATCCACAATCATGAGAATGACCGTATGGCCTCGGGATGCAGGGAGGTCCACAATGAAATCCATCCCCAGGTGTGACCATGGGCGCTCCCCGGTGGCTATGGGTTGCAGAAGGCCCAACGGAAGGTGCCGAGGGGACTTACTCTGGGCACAAACGGAGCATGCCGCTACATATGCGGCGATGTCGGAACGTAGGGAAGGCCACCAGAACAGACGTGAAACAGCCCAGGACAGCTGATTCTTTCCAGGATGCCCCGCGGTCTTGGAGTTATGGTAGGTTCGCAACAACCAAGTGCGCAACTCCTCAGGCACAAAACATCTGCCGTTGGGTCTCCCAGAGGGAGCACCAGATTGAGCCGCCAAAATCTGCTCACCCAGGGGAGAGGTCAGGCTGGTGCGAATGGCGGCCAGGATCTGATTCGGAGGTATGACCGAAGTCGGAATCGACTCCTCCCTGGACAGCTCGGAGTACTGCCGTGATAAGGCATCCGCCCTGATGTTCTTGGAACCGGGTAGGTAGGAGACCACGTAATTAAAACGTGACAAGAACAGAGCCCATCTGGCCTGACGTGGTGTCAATCTCTTGGCCTCAGAAAGGTAGGTCAGATTCTTATGGTCCGTCAGGATGAGAACCGGAACCACCGAACCCTCGAGCAAGTGCCTCCATTCTTTAAGGGCCTGCACGATGGCCAATAACTCCCTGTCTCCAATCTGATAGTTGCACTCCGCGGAAGACAGTTTCCGGGAGTAAAACCCACAAGGAAGCAGAGGACCCTCTGGTGTTCTACGCTGAGACAGAAGGGCGCCTACTCCCGTCTCAGACGCGTCCACCTTGAGGACAAAGGGCAACCCAGGGTTGGGATGCGACAGAATCGGAGCCGATACAAAGGCGGACTTTAGGGCCTCAAAAGCTCGGATGGCCTCGAGCGGCCAGACCTGGGAATTACTGCCCTTCCTGGTCAGATCCGTGAGAGGCTTGGCCAGCATGGAAAAGTCCCTGATGAACTTCCGATAATAATTGGCGAAGCCCAAAAAGCGCTGCAGGGAACGAAGACCACTGGGCTGGGGCCACTGTAAGACAGCCGAAACCTTCTCAGGATCCATGGAGAACCCCTCAGCGGAAATGATGTAACCTAAGAAGGTTACCTGGGATCGGTGAAATTCGCATTTCTCAAGCTTACCGAACAGCTTGTTCTCTCGTAACCGTTGCAACACTCGTCTGACATCCAGAATGTGGGCCTCCATGGATTCAGAATGTACCAAGATGTCATCCAAATAGACCACCACACACTGCTGCAACAGGTCACGGAAAACATCGTTGATGAATTCCTGAAAGACTGCGGGCGCATTGCACAACCCAAAGGGCATAACCAAGGATTCATAATGACCGGTCCTGGTGTTAAACGCGGTCTTCCACTCATCGCCCGCCTTGATCCTTACCAGGTTATATGCCGCCCTCAGGTCGAGTTTGGTAAAGACCGTGGCCCCTTTAAGGCGATCGAACAGCTCGGAAATCAAGGGTATCGGGTAAGCGTTCTTGATCGTGATGCGATTGAGACCCCTGTAATCGATGCAAGGCCTCAACTCACCGCCCTTCTTTTTCACAAAGAAAAATCCAGCCCCTGCCGGGGACGAAGATTTGCGAATGTGTCCGCGTGAAAGCGCCTCCCTCACGTACTCCTCCATGGCCTCATTCTCCGCTACCGACAGTGGATAGACTTTGCCACGAGGAGGAACGGCACCAGATTGTAACTCTATGGCACAATCGTATGGGCGGTGCGGAGGTAGGGCAACCGCGCGCACCTTATCGAATACATCCCGGTACTCCTCGTATTCAGGAGGCAACAGAGAGTCCGAGGAAGTACACAGCAACTTGACAGACCCATGGATGCAACTAGCCCCACACTGCGGTGACCACGAGAGGATCTCGACCGATCTCCAATCGAAAGTCGGATTATGCTTCTGGAGCCAGGGGTACCCCAAGACCACCGAGTAGTGTGGAGACTAAATAACCTGGAGGCAGACCGACTCTCTGTGAACGGTACCAATGGCTATCCCCACTGGAAGGCTCTCATGAGTCACGTGTGGCGGCAGAAGGGGTCTGCCGTCTATCGCCTCAAGAGCCAGTGGGGAACCTCGAGCCTGCAGAGGAATGGAATTGGCGGCAGCGAACACACTATCAATGAACAAACCACCAGCACCAGAGTCCACCAACGCCTGGGTCTTCACCGAGCCCCCGACCCAGGAGAGGACAACAGTGATCAGTGGTTTGTCAACACGGGAAACCGGGGACGAGGAGACTCCACCCAAGATCTGCCCCCGACAGGATCTCAGGTACGAGCGTTTTCCCGGACGGATCGGACATGCCAACCGAAAATGCCCACCGAGACCACAGTACATGCATCGGCCCTCGCGTCTCCGGAGTGCCCTCTCCCCCTCGGACAGGCGAGCAAACCCCAGCTGCATGGGTTCACCCCCAGACAAGTCATCCCCAGGAGGCGTGGGAGGAGAGGGAGGCACGGGTGGGACAGCAAACGTAGGCACCAATCTGTTAGAAGACCTCCGCAGGTTCTCCTTAAAGGAAGGTCTCTCCCTGAGTCTGGTGTCAATCAAAATCAGGAAAGAAATAAGAGACTCGAGCTCCACTGGTAGGTCCTTAGCTGCAACCTCATCCTTCAAGGCATCCGAGAGACCATGAGAGAAAGCAGCGACCAGAGCCTCATTATTCCAGCCCACCTCTGCTGCCAGGGTACGAAACTCAATGGCGTATTCAGCTACGGATCGTGAACCCTGTCTGATGGACATAAGGAGCTTCGCAGCAGAGGCAGCACGAGCCGGCACATCGAATACCTTCCGAAGAGAAGCAACAAAACCGGAAAACTCGGCAACCACCGGATTGTTGTTCTCCCATAAAGGGCTGGCCCAGGCCAAGGCCTTGTCCGAGAGCAGCGAGATCAAGAAGCCCACCTTTGATCTCTCAGTAGGAAAGGCATGTGGCAGCAACTCGAAATAAATGCCCACCTGGTTAAGGAAACCTCGGCACTGAGTTGGCTCTCCCCCAAAGCGCCGTGGAAGAGGGGCAGAACCGGTCATACCCCGAAACACCGCAGGCGCAACAACAGGTGTCGGGGTAGACTCTGGCGCAACAACCGGAGCGGCAGTAGGAGCGAGCCCAGGAGCGACAACCGACCCATCGGCAACGGGAGCGAAATGAGCCGTGCGTTCAAGCAGGGTTTGCAACGCCACAGCGAAACGACCCAACAGGTGATCCTGCTGATCAAGTCTGGCAACCAGCGTGGGTAGCGAGGATGACCCTGTACCGTCAGAAGTCATGGCTTGGTCCTAATGTCACGGAACCATGAACCAGACGTACAACAAGAGATAAGAGAAAATAAGAAGGCTTTATTGAAAATAAAGCTGTAAAGCAAAAGTCCAAACGGATGGTGAAACCGAGCAGAGTCTTTGCGAAGCCAGAGGTCAGGAACCAGAGGGGTAGTCAGACGAAGCCAGGATCAGGAACCAGCAGGGTAGTCAGACGAAGCCAGGATCAGGAACCAGCAGGGTAGTCAGACGAAGCCAGGATCAGGAACCAGAAGGGTAGTCAGACGAAGCCAGGATCAGCCAGGAAACCAGAAGCAGCAGCAGTCTTAGAAGCATGTGAACACAAGAGGACCAAGCAAGGAACTGAAGCCACAGACCTCCTATATATATAAGCTAGGCATCCAGCTCCTCCCAGTGGGAAGGAGGAGCCGCAGGGTGGAAGGCTACAAGAAACCCAGAAACCAAGATGGCCGCCAGCACATGTCAAACGAAGGAGAACAGCAAGAAAGTAAGACCATGACAATGAGGCTAAGGTGATTTCTGAATGTTGACAAAGAATGGTTCAATGTATTCATTTTAACAATGACCATAAATGCATTAGAAAGTTATGATATTTTATTGTAGAAATTTACAAATGCTGTAAGCTCTTCCTTCATTGAGCTCCAAATTGAACCTTTTACAGACATTTTCCCCACTCCTTCTCTTTCTGTTAAAATTTTATATAAAAATTAATACATTTAATCATAACTATCTAACACCTATATGTCGAATATTTGTTTCTTTGTTGCCTTCTGTTACTGTAAGCGCCATATTGTAACACCTCAGAGTGGGTTATCACAGCACAATCCTACTTGAAGTGCACCTTTTTTTCTAAAGAATTAAAAGGCCTTTCAGTCCTTCTACATTATTAGCTCTGTTACCTCTTTTCATACTGTTGAAACATTGCAAGTGAAGAGAACATTTTCAGCTCACTAGCTTGTTTTTGCTAAATTGAAAATAGTATTGTCACAATTTCACTTTAAAGGGGCATTTCAATTTCAGCCCATAATTAAAGATTAAAGACTCTCTATCATATCTAGGTATCCAGATAGGGACCAAACTGGAACATTATATGAAACTAAATATACTTCCAATAATAGATAGAGTTAAGGAAAAAATTAGAACATGGCTAAAACTCCCCTTGTCACAAATCAACCGTATAGCACTTATAAAAATGTCGCTACTACCAATGTTATTTATATTTAACGCTAGTCCAATAACGATAGAAGATAAGTTCTTTAATAAGTTAGAGACTCTCTTCAATGAACTAATATGAGGGCGCAAACGAGTTAGAATTAAGATAAAATATTTGTATAAAGAAGAGGGTGGGATCTCTATGCCTTTTCTTAAAGGATACTATATAGCTGCCCAACTGAGATGGTGTGTGAGGAATCGAAAGAATAAATGCATTCGGCCCATTTTTGGGAAGTATTGTAGACCGTGGGAGGATCTTTTTCATATTCTTGAAGCTGGCATTATGGAGAAGAGAATAATATTGAATCAGTTCGGTAGAATGCTTGGGTACATCTGGCAACAAGTTAGATTGATGGTTGGAGTCTCCCAAGCAGTCCAGTATACCCCATTATGGGGGAATGTACACCTTCCACAAGTTATGCAATTAGGTGACGTGGAATATTGGGAAAAACACTGGATAAATTTAATTGCACAGGTTTTTTATAAAGGACAGATTAAGCCCCTTAACGAAATCCTACCAGACATTACATTAGGATTTATGGCTAAATTACGATATGAACAATTACGACACGCCATACACTACACTAAACACTTTTTTTAGATTTTTGTCAAGATATGACCTTTAACACTTCTATATCGCACATTTATGCAAAGTTAAAACATGAATACACTAAAACAATCACATTTAGAGGTGAGGTTAAATGGGAAAAGGACCTGCAAAATGGGGAATCCATTCCGTGGAACATCGTCTACAGAAATATTAAAAGATTGACGGTCTCTCCCGCCCATGCATGGATTCTTTTGAAAATCATACACCGTCTCTATTATACTCCGGCATTATTGCATACCATTTACAACGACAGAAAACAGAATTGTTATAAATGTAGTAAAGACAGAGGAGATTATAAACACTTGCTGTGGGAATGCCCAGGGAAAAAGGATTACTGGATTAAAATATTCCGGAAACTACGGGACAGTTCCCCTATGAAATATGAAGCATGTATTGTATACGCTATCCTGGGCATTCTCCCAGAGCCAGATAAAAATAAAACTGAGCAGATACTCTGGTTTCGGGGCATCGCCCTGGCCAAAATAATAATAGTTAAATACTGGGGTACTACGGAATATCCCAGTTACCAGGAGTGGAGGGAGCGGATGAACAGGGTTAAGCAATATGAACACGTTCTTGCCCAAACAGCGGGGAAAAAGGCAGCCTGGTTGCGGATATGGGGCAATTGGAAATGAAAACATTAGGTGTAATGACAAGGCAATAACAGTAGCTCCGCGGAAAAAAGGGGGTTGGAGGGAGGAACGGGGGGGTTAAAAAATAAGAGGGAAATTTAATATTAGATGAGACGATGTATTATTGTTTTGTAATATCGAAATGGAAGATTGTACATCTTTATACTTTTGAAAATAAAAAGATATAATAAAAAAATAAAAAAAAAATAAAAAGATTAATGAATTACTTAAAAATTCATTTCTAATATGATTTGAATAAATCTGTTTTATTCATCATAAATCAATTTGATTCATATATAAATAAAAATAAATTAGATCCAAATCAAATGTGCTTATTTTGCCCTGAAAAGTGGTGTCTAACACCCTGAGGTCTCCTAGGACTGTATCTATTCCCTTTTCAAAGGGGTTATCTGGGCTTTTAATATTGATGATCAGTCCTCAGGATAGGACCCCCACTTATCAGCTGTATGAGGAGTCGGCATGCAGTGTGCACGTTCTGTATTCCTTCTCTCTTTCTGCTCTGCTGCTGATTTGACAGCAGTAGCGGACAGGAAGAGAGATGGGAGACGACACATGCACACTGCGTGCCATCTCCTCATACGACTGATTGGCCCGGGTGTCGGACTCCTGCCGATCTGATATTGAGGACCTATCCTGAAGATGTCATCAATTTAGGAGAGCCCAGAGAACTCCTTCAAGATTACAATAGCAATAATAATGACAGTGATATATATGGCTATGTGTAAATATATGGTTGAACATTTAAAAACGTACTGCTATGCTTGATTTGATATACTTTAAAAAAAAAAAAAAATTTCCAAATGTTATCTCTTTTGAAGGAAGATGCCTGTTGGTGTTATGCACACATGGTGGTATCGGAAAAAGCAATAGCTTGTTTTAAACAAGTAAAAAAACTGATCCCTTTTTTGGGAGTAGCAACAGATTTGGTGTTATGTTAAATTAAGAAAAAAAATCCAACCAATCAATGTGGTCATTTGACCGGTAAAACTCCTGTGCTAACTGTCTAGTGGCGCTTCTCTACAGTGTGGTACTCCATGTTCTGTACTGCTCTTTTCCTGTGTAAGGATGAGCTGGTACTTTGGACAGCTCCATTTCATTTTTCCTGACCCTGAGGATGCTCTTGTCCTGTACGTTGAAAGTGGTTTACACTTTCCAGCAGCTATTTCTGACTGTTAGAAGTAAGGACTTGCTTAATATATAACAGTTAGATGCTTAATCTACTTTAATCTCAATGTTATCTTATTTTGGGTGATATTGTGGGGATTTAGAACCAGTTTTCCATAGTATTATCTCTACTTATGCCACCACCACAAATGCATGTGTTGGTGACAGTGTGTCTGAATTCCAGGAGAGCAAAGAAGTAATGGCTTTAATTTTTACAAAAGCCATTACAAAAATTATCTCTTCTTGTGGGAGTAGCAGTAGTATAGGATGGGAAATAATATGGCAGGAGATGTGCAGCTGTGTAGGGGTAGTAGTAGCCATGGTAACAGCATTACAATATGGAACCTGAATAACAAAGCAGAAGATGTGCTGCTGTGTAGGTGTACCAATTAGACAGTGTCTGTGACATGTGAATATATGCCAGGTCGGGTGAACAATTTGTAAAACAAAATGTGCAATTGGACTGAAACGGCAACTATATACAGTGACTGACATAGCAAAATAGTCCAGCCAGGTTTAGTACACTTATTAATTTGAAAAATTTTGCATGACTTAGTCAAATGCAATTAGGAAGAATAAAAATATATTATAATTTTGTATTTTTTTTTGTTAATTGGGCATGAGAATGCCCATGATATTAAAATATAACAATATTTATCCCATATGGCAAATGGTGTAACCAAAAAATAATTCTAAAATGGCCTACTTGCCATTTTTTGTCACTTTACCTCGCACAAAATTTTCTTATAAAAAGTGATCAAAAACTGACAGACTTCAAAATAGTATCACTGAAAAGTACAGATCCGGCTGAAAAAAATGAGCCCTCACACAGCTCCATACACATAACTACAAAGAAAGAGCTCAGACTAAATTGATAAAAATAAAATAATAATAATTTTTTTCAAGATTTTTATTTTTTTCTAGTAACGCAAGAACGTTACTTCTTAAAACGCAAGAAAATCTATACAAGTGTGGTGTAAATGTAATCATGCGGACCTGGAGAATGAAGGTAAGGGTTCGCACTAGCGTTATGGCATTCCATTACACCACGCAACAACAAAAAACTTTTTGTCTGCTACTGGGCAAAAACCATTTGTCCTATACTAAATCGAGATACAAATCCGAAGTCAGAATTGTTGTAACACGTCACGAAATTTTGCTATGCATAAGTATGCCTAAATGAATTAAGCACTTGGAAAGCATTGAATAATTTTGAACAAAACGAGTTTTACTCCAACAATTACCTGATCTACATAAAAGTTTGCGTAGTAGACAGTGTATGAAAATGTAATGGAATAACAACATTTCAAAAGTCTCGTTTTTCAGTTTAAAAGTCTTATAGAGCAAGCCCCAGTACTGTTAAAGGGCTTCTGTCACCCCACTAAAGTCATTTTTTTTTTTTTTGGGCTAGTTAAATTACTTATATTGCGATATATGAAAATATAATGGTCTTACTTACTTTGATTCAGCAGTTTCTTCTAAAAACAAAGTTTTATAATATGTAAATTAGGTCTCTACCAGCAAGTAGGGCGGCTACTTGCTGGTAGCAGCTGCAGAAAACCGCCCCCTCCTTCTGCTGATTGACAGGGCCAGCCGGGATCTCCTCCTCCGGCCAGCCCTGTCGGCATTTCAAAAATCGCGTGCCTGTGTTATTCGGCGCAGGCGCTCTGAGATGAGGAGGCTCGCCTCCTCAGAACTCCCTCAGTGCGCCTGCGCCGATGACATTACCGAAATAGAAGACGTCATCGGCGCAGGCGCACTGAGGGAGTGCTGAGGAGGCGAGCCTCCTCATCTCAGAGCGCCTGCGCCGAATGAACACAGGCGCGCGATTTTTGAAATGCCGACAGGGCTGGACGGAGGAGGAGATCCCGGCTGGCCCTGTCAATCAACAGAAGGAGGGGGCGGTTTTCTGCAGCTGCTACCAGCAAGTAGCCGCCCTACTTGCTGGTAGAGACCTAATTTACATATTATAAAACTTCGTTTTTAGAAGAAACTGCTGAATCAAAGTAAGTAACACCATTATATTTTCATATATCGCAATCTAAGTAATTTAACTAGCCCCAAAAAAAAAAAAAGACTTTAGTGGGGTGACAGAAGCCCTTTAATTACCTCAGCCCCTATAGCTTAAACACCCTTAAAGACCAGGCCACTTTTTACACTTCTGACCTACACTACTTTCACCGTTTATTGCTCGGTCATGCAACTTACCACCCAAATGAATTTTACCTCCTTTTCTTCTCACTAACAGAGCTATCATTTGGTGGTATTTCATTGCTGCTGACATTTTTACTTTATTTTTAAAAATCGAAATTTAACGATTTTTTTGCAAAAAAATGACATTTTTCAATTTCAGTTGTAAAATTTTGCAAAAAAAACGACATCCATATATAAATTTTTCTTAAAATGTATTGTTCTACATGTCTTTGATAAAAAAAAAAATGTTTGGGTAAAAAAAAATGGTTTGGGTAAAAGTTATAGCGTTTACAAACTATGGTACAAAAATGTGAATTTCCGCTTTTTGAAGCAGCTCTGACTTTCTAAGCACCTGTCATGTTTCCTGAGGTTCTACAATGGCCAGACAGTACAAACACCCCACAAATGACCCCATTTCGGAAAGTAGACACCCTAAGGTATTCGCTGATGGGCATAGTGAGTTCATAGAACTTTTTATTTTTTGTCACAAGTTAGTGGAAAATGATGATTTTTTTTTTTTTTACAAAGTCTCATATTCCACTAACTTGTGACAAAAAATAAAAACTTCTATGAACTCACTATGCCCATCAGCGAATACTTTGGGGTGTCTTCTTTCCAAAATGGGGTCACTTGTGGGGTAGTTATACTGCCCTGGCATTCTAGGGGCCCAAATGTGTGGTAAGTAGTTTGAAATCAAAATGTGTAAAAAATGACCGGTGAAATCCGAGAGGTGCTCTTTGGAATGTGGGCCCCTTTGCCCACCTATGCTGCAAAAAAGAGCCACACATGTGGTATCGCCGTACTCAGGAGAAGTTGGGGAATGTGTTTTGGGGTGTCATTTTACATATACCCATGCTGGGTGAGATAAATATCTTGGTCAAATGCCAACTTTGTATAAAAAAATGGGAAAAGTTGTCTTTTGCCAAGATATTTCTCTCACCCAGCATGGGTATATGTAAAATGACACCCCAAAACACATTCCCCAACTTCTCCTGAGTACGGAGATACCACATGTGTGACACTTTTTTGCAGCCTAGGTGGGCAAAGGGGCCCATATTCCAAAGAGCACCTCTCGGATTTCACCGGTCATTTTTTACACATTTTGATTTCAAACTTCTTACCACACATTTGGGCCCCTAGAATGCCAGGGCAGTATAACTACCCCACAAGTGAACCCATTTTGGAAAGAAGACAACCCAAGGTATTTCGTGATGGGCATAGTGAGTTCATGGATGTTTTTATTTTTTGTCACAAGTTAGTGGAATATGAGACTTTGTAAGGGAAAAAAATAAATAAAAAAATCATCATTTTCTGCTAACTTGTGACAAAAAATGTAAAATTCTAGGAACTCGCCATGCCCTCACGGAATACCTTGGGGTGTCTTCTTTCCAAAATGGGGTCACTTTTGGGGTAGTTATACTGCCCTGGCATTTTCCAGGGGCCCTAATGTGTGGTAAGTAGGTAAATGACCTGTGAAATCCGAAAGGTGCTCTTTGGAATGTGGGCCCCTTTGCCCACCTAGGCTGCAAAAAAGTGTCACACATGTGGTATCTCCGTACTCAGGAGAAGTTAGGCAATGTGTTTTGGGGTGTCATTTTACATATACCCATGCTGGGTAAGATAAATATCTTGGTAAAATGCCAACTTTGTATAAAAAAATGGGAAAAGTTGTCATTTGCCAAGATATTACACTCACCCAGCATGGGTATATGTAAAATGACACCCCAAAACACATTGCCCAACTTCTCCTGAGTACGGCGATACCAGATGTGTGACACTTTTTTGCAGCCTGGGTGGGCAAAGGGGTCCACATTCCAAAGAGCACCTTTCGTATTTCACCGGTCATTTTTTACAGATTTTGATTTCAAACCACTTCTCACGCATTCGGCCCCTAAAATGCCAGGGCAGTATAACTACCCCACAAGTGACCCCATTTTGGAAAGAAGACACCCCAAGGTATTTCGTGATGGGCATAGTGAGTTCATGGAAGTTTTTATTTTTTGTCACAAGTTAGTGGAATATGAGAATTTGTAAGGAAAAAAATAAAAAATAAAAATAATCGTTTTCCGCTAACTTGTGACAAAAAATATAAAATTCTAGGAACTCGCCATGCCCCTCACGGAATACCTTGGGGTGTCTTCTTTCCAAAATGGGGTCACTTGTGGGGTAGTTATACTGCCCTGGCATTTTCCAGGGGCCCTAATGTGTGGTAAGTAGGTAAATGACCTGTGAAATCCTAAAGGTGCTCTTTGGAATGTGGGCCCCTTTGCCCACCTAGGCTGCAAAAATGTGCCACACATGTGGTATCGCCGTATTCAGGAGAAGTTGGGCAATGTGTTTTGGGGTGTCTTTTTACATATACTCATGCTGGGTGAGAGAAATATCTCGGCAAAAGACAACTTTTCCCATTTTTTATACAAAGTTGGCATTTGACCAAGATATTTATCTCACCCAGCATGGGTATATGTAAAATGACACCCCAAAACACATTGCCCAACTTCTCCTGAGTACGGTGATACCACATGTGTGACACTTTATTGCAGCCTAGATGCGCAAAGGGGCCCACATTCATTTTATGAGGGCATTTTTAGACATTTGGATCCCAGACTTCTTCTCACGCTTTAGGGCCCCTAGAATGCCAGGGCAGTATAAAAACCCCACATGTGACCCCATTTTGGAAAGAAGACACCCCAAGGTATTCAATGAGGGGCATGGCGAGTTCATAGAATTTTTTTTTTTTGGCACAAGTTAGGGGAAATTTATACATAATTTTTTCTCACAAAGTCTCCCTTTCCGCTAACTTGGGACAAAAATGTCAATCTTTCATGGACTCAATATGCCCCTCACGGAATACCTTGGGGTGTCTTCTTTCCGAAATGGGGTCACATGTGGTGTATTTATACTGCCCTGGCATTCTAGGGGCCCTAAAGCGAGAGAAGAAGTCTGGAATATAAATGTCTAACAAATTTTACGCATTTGGATTCCGTGAGGGGTATGGTGAGTTCATGTAGATTTTATTTTTTGACACAAGTTAGTGGAATATGAGACTTTGTAAGAAAAAAAAAAAAATTTCCGCTAACTTGGGCCAAAAAAATGTCTGAATGGAGCCTTACAGGGGGGTGATCAATGACAGGGGGGTGATCAATGACAGGGGGGTGATCAGGGAGTCTATATGGGGTGATCACCCCCCTGTCATTGATCACCCCCCTATAAGGCTCCATTCAGATGTCCGTATGTGTTTTGCGGATCCGAACCATGTATCAGTGGATCCGTAAAAATCATACGGACATCTGAATGCAGCCTGACAGGGGGGTGATCAATGACAGGGGGGTGATCAATGACAGGGGGGTGATCAGGGAGTCTATATGGGTTGATCACCTCCCTGTCATTGATCACCCCCCTATAAAGCTCCATTCAGACGTCCGTATGTGTTTTGCGGATCCGATCCATCTATCAGTGGATCCATAAAATTCATACGGACGTCTGAATGCAGCCTTACAGGGGGGTGATCAATGACAGGGGGGTGATCAGGGAGTCTATATGGGGTGATCACCCTCCTGTAAGGCTCCATTCAGATGTCCGTATGTGTTTTGCGGATCCGATCCATGTATCAGTGGATCCGTAAAAATCATACGGACATCTGAATGCAGCCTTACAGGGGGGTGATCAATGACAGGGGGGTGATCAATGACAGGGGGGTGATCAGGGAGTCTATATGGGGTGATCACCTCCGTCATTGATCACTCCTCTGTAAGGCTCCATTCAGATGTCCGTATGTGTTTTGCGGATCCGATCCATCTATCAGTGGATCCGTAAAATTCATACGGACGTCTGAATGCAGCCTTACAGGGGGGTGATCAATGACAGGGGGGTGATCAATGACAGGGGGGTGATCAGGGAGTCTATATGGGGTGATCACCTCCGTCATTGATCACTCCCCTGTAAGGCTCCATTCAGACGTCCGTATGTATTTTGCGGATCCGATCCATCTATCAGTGGATCTGTAAAATTCATACGGACCTCTGAATGGAGCCTTACAGGGGGTTATCAATGACAGGGGGGTGATCAATGACAGGGGGGTGATCAGGGAGTCTATATGGGGTGATCTGGGGTGATCAGGGGTGATCAGGGGCTAATAAGAGGTTAATAAGTGACGGGGGGGTGTAGTGTAGTGTAGTGGTGGTTGGTGCTACTTTACTGAGCTACCTGTGTCCTCTGGTGGTCGATCCAAACAAAAGGGACCACCAGAGGACCAGGTAGCAGGTATATTAGACGCTGTTATCATAACAGAGTCTAATATACCTGTTAGGGGTTAAAAAAAACACATCTCCAGCCTGCCAGCGAACGATCGCCGCTGGCAGGCTGGAGATCCACTCTCTTACCTTCCGTTCCTGTGAGCGAGCGCACCTGTGTGCGCGCGTTCACAGGAAATCTCGCGTCTCGCGAGATGACGCACGGATGCGTGCAGGAGGAATGAATCAACCACCTTCCGAACGCATCCGTGCGTTAGGCGGTCGGGAGGTGGTTAAAAGTGCTTCAGGCATCTGCTTTTGCATTTGTGAACGGTCATATTTTCCCATTGGGATTCCAGCAGCCTTGATACCTGTTTTCCTTTGTAAAAATATCTTTATGGAACCGCTCTCCATGTTCGTCACGTGTCCAAAATTGGGTGGGATAAAGTCAAGATAGGAATGTAAGAAATGCACTTTCAATGACATTCGGCAGCCAAGTTGATCTTATGCTGTAAGCATGTTGTCTACTAATTCAGCATAGTTTGCAGCTCGTCTGTTCCCAAGGAAGTTCTGCACTACTAGCACAAACGCATCCCAAGCTGCAAGTTCCAGAGGGTTGAGTTTTGTTCTGGATGTGTCATCCTGCATTAGTTTGTTGATTTTGGGGCCAATAAAAATTCTGGCCTTTATTTTAACATTAGTTTTCAGTGTGCTAAACTTCTCCTTCAAATACTGGAAACCATTTCCATCACGATCAAGTGCAATTACAAAATTTTTCATTAAACCAAGTTTAATGTGAAGTGGTGGAAGATAAACTTGAAGTGGATCGACCAGTGATTTGTGTTGTACATTGTACTGACCAATTGTGTGTTCGACTCTGAGAGGCCAGTCTCATTTTGTAATGATTGTTGTCATCACGAATGTTCCATAGGCACAAGAAACTCATATGTTTTGTGTACCCTAACTCTAGGCCAAGCAGCAGTGCTACCACTTTCAGGTCAGCACAAATTTTCCATTTATGCTCTGAGTATTTGATCATTTTCAAAATTAACTCCATAGAAGCATGGGTCTCTTTCATTCCAACCGCATGAGCCAATGGAACAGATGGTATTTCTTTACCATTGTGCAACAAGACAGCTTTCAAACTTGTTTTGCTAGAGTCTATGAATAGGCTCTATTCATCAGGAACATGTGTACCATCTAACTCCATCATAAGACCATTTACATCAGTACAGAAACAGATATCACTTTCCATTGCATAGTATGCAGCTAACTTGTCTGGATTGTTAACAAATTTGCGTTTATGCATCTTAAGTTTAAAAACTGATAGCACTATAACAGATCACTTTATCAAAATCTGTCCAGATTGCCTTATATACTTACTGCTGACATCAGCCTGAGTGCATCTGAACAGGTCTGGACATGTCCATAGGAATATCTCCAATATAATGCATTAATATTATAACTGAATAGGCTTTGCATGTATAACTTAACCCTTTAAGGACCTCCGCCATACATGTATGGCGGAAGTCCGGTCTCCAAACATGGCACCCGCTCGTACGTGCAGCGGGCACCATAGCTGCCGGGTTTCTGCTATTTTAAATAGCAGAGACCCGCGGCACATGTATGCGATCAGCCATAAGGATGATCGCATACATTTTACCTTTCAGATTCCATGGTCAAATGTGATCACGGCATAAGTGCAGTCCGGAAGCGGAAGTCGCGCACTTCCGCTCCGGTAACAGCATTCCCCAGCTGAGATTGGGAAACCTGTTACATTGATCTAATAGGCTGAAACCTCAAGCAGGCTTCGGTGCTTATTAGATGACTATTCCAATACAGGCCACTAGGTGGCAGCATTGTATTGGTATAGTGTAAATTAAGTGTTCAGTGGTGTCTATATAGACATCAATGAACACAATAGGCAATCTAATGATTGCTAGTTATTGTCAACCAAGGCGACTTAAAAAAAGTAAAAAAAAAATTTTAAAAATGGTTTTTGCGAATATAAAAAAAATAAAAAAAGTTATAATCACCCTCCTTTCCTTTAAATAAAAATAAAAATACTTAAACAATAAAAAAATATTATGGGCATCGTCCCATGCAAAAATGCCCATACTATTAAAATATAACAATATTAATGGCATACGGCAAATGACGTAATGGGAAAAAAAATAAAAACAGCCAATTTGCCATTTTTTGTCACTTCAATAATAAAAAGTGATCAAAAAGTTGCACACACTTCAAATTGGTATCACTGAAAAGAACAGATCGTCCCACAAAAAATTAGCCCTCACACAGCCTTGTACACATAACTACAAAAAAAGTTATAAGGGTCAGAATATGGTTGTTTTTTTTTTTTTCTCAAAGATTTAAAAAAATAATTCAGTATTAAAACACAAGAAAAATTATATAAGATTGGTATCGTTGTAAACGTACTGACTTGGAGAATGAAGATAACAGGTAAATTTTACCGCTTGGTGTACGGTGTAAAAAAAATTATAAAAACCTTTGTCAGAATTGCATGTTTTCCCAATTCTACCCCATTTGGAAATTTTTTGTGCTTCCCACTACATGGTATGCAATCATAAATGGAGCCATTAGAAGCTAAAGCTGAAAAGCGAAAATGCAAAAAAGGAATATCCCAGGGACCTTAACCCCTTAAGGACGTTTTTCCGAATCCTTAAGGACTCAGGGCGTACCGGTACGTCCTAACTTTAAATCGCGATTCCGGCGCCACGGGGGTTAATCAGAACGGGATGCCGGCTGAAATCATTCAGCCGGCATCCTGTAACAACGCAGGGGGGGGGGGGGGTCATTTGACCCCCCCGTATGGATCGAACTAAATTTTTCCCCAAAAATTGTCAAACTGGCTCATCTCTAGTTATTTACTCAAATTTTCTGTAAGGGCTTGATGAGAAATAAACAATGCCACCATTTACCACCATGAGAGTGAACTCAGGGGAAGGGAATTTTACCTATTTGCTTTAATGCAGTTGGAACACGTTACTTATTTGTCCCAAAAGAAAATGTCCATTTTGAAGAAGAAATATTCTATTATATCATTTACTGATCAATGGGTTTATGGTGCAGAGAATTATAGTGACAATAATACTTTTTCTACAACTTTAAATTTTCCACTATATTTTTCCAGTCAAACTTTTTGAAGTTTCAGTTCAAACTTATGTAAGGCGGAAAATATTTGCTTAGATATTTGACCTTAAATGTGCTGATTGGAACATAATACTGGTCCATTAACTTACATATAAACCATCTGCAGTACAAAGTAGTGTTGACTTGTATGTAACCCTTTATATAGATTTCTATGATTAAGAGATGCGGTTGTCAGGATACATTTTTAATATTTTTTTGCTATGTCTATCAATGTAAAAATAAATTACTGCATTTTTCACAGTGACTAAAGGTTGTAAGTATGATAGATCTCACTCCGGGGATATTGGCATAATGACAGGTCTACTGTTATGCCCGGAGCCAAGATAAGTAGTTTTCATGCTGACAATAGCAAAGAAAAGATTATAGGTGACGCAGGTCAAAGTGAGAGGGCAGATTATTATGTCATTGCTCTCAACAGTTAAAGACTCCACACGTTGCCTGGAATCTAGTTGAGTAAGATTTTTGAGGAATATTTGTTGATGATCTTTAATTCTCTGATCTACCTGATGAAGAGCTCTTATATGGAGTGCTCTCCAAATGTTTATGTAGACACTTTATAACAAGCTCATTAGCTGACTGAATAGGATGAGGCTAAGGTGATTTCTGAATGTTGACAAAGAATGGTTCAATGTATTCATTTTAACAATGACCATAAATGCATTAGAAAGTTATGATATTTTATTGTAGAAATTTACAAATGCTGTAAGCTCTTCCTTCATTGAGCTCCAAATTGAACCTTTTACAGACATTTTCCCCACTTTCTGTCAAAATTTTATATAAAAATGAATACATTTAATCATAACTATCTAACACCTATATGTCGAATATTTGTTTCTTTGTTGCCTTCTGTTACTGTAAGCGCCATATTGTAACACCTCAGAGTGGGTTATCACAGCACAATCCTACTTGAAGTGCACACTTTTTTCTAAAGAATTAAAAGGCCTTTCAGTCCTTCTACATTATTAGCTCTGTTACCTCTTTTCATACTGTTGAAACATTGCAAGTGAAGAGAACATTTTCAGCTCACTAGCTTGTTTTTGCTAAATTGAAAATAGTATTGTCACAATTTCACTTTAAAGGGGCATTTCGATTTCAGCCCATAATTAAAGATTAATGAATTCCTTGAAAATTCATTTCTAATATGATTTGAATAAATCTGTTTTATTCATCATAAATCAATTTGATTCATATATAAATAAAAATAAATTTGATCCAAATCAAATGTGCTTATTTTGCCCTGAAAAGTGGTGTCTAACACCCTGAGGTCTCCTAGGACTGTATCTATTCCCTTTTCAAAGGGGTTCTCTGGGCTTTTAATATTGATGATCAGTCCTCAGGATAGGACCCCCACTTATCAGCTGTATGAGGAGTCGGCATGCAGTGTGCACGTTCTGTATTGCTTCTCTCTTTCTGCTCTGCTGCTGATTTGACAGCAGTAGCGGACAGGAAGAGAGATGGGAGACGACACATGCACACTGCGTGCCGTCTCCTCATACGACTGATAGGCCCGGGTGTCGGACTCCTGCCGATCTGATATTGAGGACCTATCCTGAAGATAGGTCATCAATTTAGGAGAGCCCAGAGAACTCCTTCAAGATTACAATAGCAATAATAATGACAGTGATATATATGGCTATGTGTAAATATATGGTTGAACATTTAAAAACGTACTGCTATGTTTGATTTGATATATTTAAATTTTTTTTATTTTTTTCAAAATGTTATCTCTTTTGAAGGAAGATGCCTGTTGGTGTTATGCACACATGGTGGTATCGGAAAAAGCAATAGCTTGTTTTAAACAAGTCAAAAAACGGATCCCTTTTTTGGGAGTAGCAACAGATTTGGTGTTATGTTAAATTAAGAAAAAAAATCCAACCAATCAATGTGGTCATTTGACCGGTAAAACTCCTGTGCTAACTGTCTAGTGGCGCTTCTCTACAGTGTGGTACTCCATGTTCTGTACTGCTCTTTTCCTGTGTAAGGATGAGCTGGTACTTTGGACAGCTCCATTTCATTTTTCCTGACCCTGAGGATGCTCTTGTCCTGTACGTTGAAAGTGGTTTACACTTTCCAGCAGCTATTTCTGACTGTTATAAGTAAGGACTTGTTTAATCTATAACAGTTAGATGCTTAATCTACTTTAATCTCAATGTTATCTTATTTTGGGTGATATTGTGGGGATTTAGAACCAGTTTTCCATAGTATTATCTCTACTTAAGCCACCACCACAAATGCATGTGTTGGTGACAGTGTGTCTGAATTCCAGGAGAGCAAAGAAGTAATGGCTTTAATTTTTACAAAAGCCATTACAAAAATTATCTCTTCTTGTGGGAGTAGCAGTAGTATAGGATGGGAAATAATATGGCAGGAGATGTGCAGCTGTGTAGGGGTAGTAGTAGCCATGGTAACAGCATTACAATATGGAACCTGAATAACAAAGCAGAAGATGTGCTGCTGTGTAGGTGTACCAATTAGACAGTGTCTGTGACATGTGAATATATGCCAGGTCGGGTGAACAATTTGTAAAACAAAATGTGCAATTGGACTGAAACGGCAACTATATACAGTTTTGCATGACTTAGTCAAATGCAATTAGGAAGAATAAAAATATATTATAATTTTGTATTTTTTTTTGTTAATTGGGCATGAGAATGCCCATGATATTAAAATATAACAATATTTATCCCATATGGCAAATGGTGTAACCAAAAAATAATTCTAAAATGGCCTACTTGCCATTTTTTGTCACTTTACCTCGCACAAAATTTTCTTATAAAAAGTGATCAAAAACTGACACAGACTTCAAAATAGTATCACTGAAAAGTACAGATCCGGCTGAAAAAAATGAGCCCTCACACAGCTCCATACACATAACTACAAAGAAAGAGCTCAGACTAAATTGATAAAAATAAAATAATATTTTTTTCAAGGTTTTTATTTTTTTCTAGTATTAAAACGCAAGAAAATCTATACAAGTGTGGTGTAATCATGCGGACCTGGAGAATGAAGGTAAGGGTTCGCACTAGCGTTATGGCATTCCATTACACCACGCAACAACAAAAAACTTTTTGTCTGCTACTGGGCAAAAACCATTTGTCCTATACTAAATCGCGATACAAATCCGAAGTCAGAATTGTTGTAACACGTCACGAAATTTTGCTATGCATAAGTATGCCTAAATGAATTAAGCACTTGGAAAGCATTGAATAATTTTGAACAAAACAAGTTTTACTCCAACAATTACCTGATCTACATAAAAGTTTGCGTAGTAAACAGTATATGAAAATGTAATGGAATAACAACATTTCAAAAGTCTCATTTTTCAGTTTAAAAGTCTTATAGAGCAAGCCCCAGTACTGTTAAAAGTGCTTCAGGCATCTGCTTTTGCGTTTGTGAACGGTCATATTTTCCCATTGGGAATTCCAGCGGCCTTGATACCTGTTCTCCTTTGTAGAAATATCTTTATGGAACTGCTCTCCATGTTCGTCACGTGTCCAAAATTGGGTGGGATAAAGTCAAGATAGGAATGTAAGAAATGCACTTTCAATGACATTCGGCAGCCAAGTTGATCTTATGCTGTAAGCATGTTGTCTACTAATTCAGCATAGTTTGCAGCTCGTCTGTTCCCAAGGAAGTTCTGCACTACTAGCACAAACGCATCCCAAGCTGCAAGTTCCAGAGAGTTGAGTTTTGTTCTGGATGTGTCATCATGCATTAGTTTGTTTATTTTTGGGGCCAATACAAATTTTGGCCTTTATTTTAACATTAGTTTTCAGTGTGCTAAACTTCTCCTTCAAATACTGGAAACCATATCCATCACAATCAAGTGAAATTACAAAATTTTTCATTAAACCAAGTTTAATGTGAAGTGGTGGAAGATAAACTTGAAGTGTATCGACCAGTGATTAGTGTTGTACATTGTACTGACCAATTGTGTGCTCGACTCTGAGAGGCCAGTCTCATTTTGTAATGATTGTTGTCATCACGAATGTTCCATAGGCACAAGAAACTCATATGTTTTGTGTACCCTAACTCTAGGCCAAGCAGCAGTGCTACCACTTTCAGGTCAGCACAAATTTTCCATTTATGCTCTGAGTATTTGATCATTTTCAAAATTAACTCCATAGAAGCATGGGTCTCTTTCATTCCAACCGCATGAGCCAATGGAACAGATGGTATTTCTTTACCATTGTGCAACAAGACAGCTTTCAAACTTGTTTTGCTAGAGTCTATGAATAGGCTCTATTCATCAGGAACATGTGTACCATCTAACTCCATCATAAGACCATTTACATCAGTACAGAAACAGATATCACTTTCCATTGCATAGTATGCAGCTAACTTGTCTGGATTGTTAACAAATTTGCGTTTATGCATCTTAAAGAGGACCTTTCACCTGTATAAACGATGTTAACTGAGTATGCTGCCATATAGAGCGGCGCCCGGGGATCTCACTGCACTTACTATTATCCCCGGGCGCCGCTCCGTTCTCCCGTTATAGGCTCCGGTACCTTTGCTTCTTAAGTTATAGTAGGCTGGTCTTCTCTTGTCCTGTGGGCGTCTCCTTCTCCTAGGCTGTAGCGCTGGCCAATCGCAGCGCACAGCTCACAGCCTGGGAGAAAAAAACCTCCCAGGCTGTGAGCTGTGCGCTGCGATTGGCTAGCGCTGCAGCCTAGGAGAAGGAGACACCCACAGGACAAGAGAAGACCCGCCTACTATAACTTAAGAAGCAAAGGTACCGGAGCCTATAACGGGAGAACGGAGCGGCGCCCGGGGATAATAGTAAGTGCAGTGAGATCCCCGGGCGCTGCTCTATATGGCAGCATACTCAGTTAACATCGTTTATACAGGTGAAAGGTCCTCTTTAAGTTTAACCCCTTAAAGACACAGCCTTATTTCACCTTAGGACCAGGCCATTTTTTGCAAATCTGACCAGTGTCACTTTAAGTGCTGATAACTTTAAAACGCTTTGACTTATCCAGGCCATTTTGAGACTGTTTTTGTCGTCACGTATTGTACTTCATGACACTGGTAAAATTAAGTCAAAAAAATTATTTTATTTCCACAAAAAAATACCTAATTTAACAAAAATTGGGAAAAATTAGCAAATTTCAAAGTTTCAGTTTCTCTACTTCTGTAATACATAGTAATACCCCCAAAAATTGTGATGACTTTACATTCCCCATATGTCTACTTCATGTTTGAAATTTTTTGGGGATGTTATAAGGCTTAGAAGTTTAGAAGCAAATCTTGAAATTTTTCAGAAATTTACAAAAACTCAATTTTTAGGGACCAGTTCAGGTCTGAAGTCACTTTGCGAGGCTTACATAATAGAAACCACCCAAAAATGACCACATCTAAGAAACTACACCCCTCAAGGTATTCAAAACTGATTTTACATACGTTGTTAACCCTTTAGGTGTTGCACAAGAGTTATTGGCAAATGGGGATGAAATTTGAGAATTTCATTTTTTTGTCAATTTTTTTATTTTAACCCATTTTTTCCACTATTAAAGCAAGGGTTAACAGCCAAAAAAGACTGTATCTTTATTGCCCTGACTCTGCCGTTTACAGAAACACCCAATATGTGGCCGTAAACTACTGTACTGCCACACTGCGGGGCGTAGAGTGAAAGGTGCGCCGTTTGGTTTTTGGAAGGCTGATTTTTATGGACTGGTTTATTTACACCATGTCCCATTTGAAGCCCCCTGATGCAGCTTTAGAGTAGAAACTCCCTAAAAGTGACCACATCTAAGAAACTATACCCCTCAAGGTATTCAAAACTGATTTTACATACGTCGTTAACCCTTTAGGTGTTGCACAAGAGTTATTGGCAAATGGGGATGAAATTTGAGAATTTCATTTTTAGTCAAATTTTTCATTTTAACTAGGGATCGACCGATTATCGGTTTGGCCGATATTATCGGCCGATATTGAGGATTTTGAACGTTATCGGTATCGGCATCTATTTTGCCGATATACCGATAACGTATTGGGAACACAGAACGCGCTGCTCTTAGCGCGTTCTGTGTTCCCTCCGCAGCACAGGGGAGAAGGAAGCAGTGTCTCCTCCCCCTGTGCTGCTGCTGCCGCTGCCTTTAATGACAGGACGGAAGACAAGAGGAGGGGAGGGGCTGTGGCCGCTGCGCCACCAATGAAGATGAGTCTTTCATTAATTCAAATACAGGAGGCGGGAGCTGGCTGCAGAATCACATAGCCGGCTCCCGACCTCTATGAACGGCAGCTGCGGTCCGCGGTAGTTAACCTCTTAGGTGCCGCGGATCGCAGCTACCGCTCATAGAGGTCGGGAGCCGGCTATGTGATTCTGCAGCCAGCTCCCGCCTCCTGTATGTGAAAGAGAGGTATCTTCATTGGTGGCGCAGTGCGCCCCCCCCCCCTCAAGCCCCCTAGTATTAATCATTGGTGGCGCAGTGCGCCCCCCACCCCAATAGTAAAAACATTGGTGGCGCAGTGCGCCCCCCCCCCTCAAGCCCCCTAGTATTAGTCATTGGTGGTGCAGTGCGCCCCCCACCCCCATCCCAATAGTAAAAACATTGGTGGCGCAGTGCGCGCCCCCCCCCAGTTCTAATCATTGGTGGCAGTAGCCACAGGATCCCCTCTCCCCTGCTCCTCCGATCGGAGCCCCAGCAGTGTAAGCCTGGGGCTCCGATCGGTTACCATGGCAGCCAGGACGCTATTGAAGCCCTGGCTGCCATAGTCAGCTCCATGCTGCTGTGTGCACAGAGCACAGGGCAGCAGGGAGAGTGCGAGATCCTATTCACTCTGATAGAGATCTATCAGGGTGAATGGGACAAGGGTTCTAGTCCCTAAGGGGGCTAAAAGTTAGTAAAAAAAAAAAAAAAACACAAAAATATTAAGTATAAATGAAAAAGATTTACAAAAAAAAGAAAATAATAATACACGTTAACAATAAACATTAATTTTCAGCAGATTTGTGTAGGAAATTTTTTTTTTCCTCAAAAATAAAAATACCCAGAATATCGGTATAAATTATCGGCTATCGGCCTGAAAGTTGACAAATTATCGGTATCGGTATCGGCCCTAAAAAATCAATATCGGTCGATCCCTAATTTTAACCCATTTTTTTCACTAACAAAGCAAAGGTTAACAGCCAAACAAGACTGTATCTTTATTTCCCTGACTCTGCCGTTTACAGAAACACCCAATATGTGGCCGTAAACTACTGTACGGCCACACAGCGGGGCGTAGAGTGAAAGGTGCGCCGTTTGGTTTTTGGAAGGCTGATTTTTATGGACTGGTTTATTTACATCATGTCCCATTTGAAGCCCGCTGTTGCACCCCTAGAGCAGAAACTCCCTAAAAGTGACCCCATATAAGAAACTACACCCCTCAAGGTATTCAAAACTGATTTTACATACCTTGTTAACCCTTTAGGTGTTGCACAAGAGTTATTGGCAAATGGGGATGAAATTAGAAAATTTCATTTTCTTGCCTTATTTTTAATTTTAACCCATTTTTTTCACTAACAAAGCAAGGGTTAACAGCCAAACAAGACTGTATCTTTATTGCCCTGACTCTGCCGTTTACAGAAACACCCAATATGTGGTCGTACACTACTGTACAGCCACACAGCGGGGCGTAGAGTGAAAGGTGCACCGTTTGGTTTTTGGAGGGCTGATTTTTATGGACCGGTTTATTTACACCGTGTCCTGTTTCAACCCCCCTGATGCACCCCTGGAGTAGAAACTCCCTAAAAGTGACCCCATTTTGGAAACTACGGGATAAGGTGGCATTTTTTGGGGACTATTTTTAGGGTAAATATGATTTTTGGTTGCTCTATATTACATTTTTGTGAGGCAAGGTTACCAAAAATTGAAATTCTGAAATTTCATATCCATTTGCCATTAACTGTTGAGGAACACCTAAAGGGTTAATAAAGTTAGTATAATCAGTTTTGAATACCTTGAGGGGTGTAGTTTCTTAGATGGGGTCACTTTTAGGGAGTTTTTACTCTAGGGGGGCTTCAAAAGGGACATGGTGTCAATAAAAAAGGCCATCAAAATCGGCCTTCCAGAAACCATGTCGGTCCTTTCCTTTTGCGGCCTCCCTTTAACTGATACAGCAGTTTACGACCACAAATGTGGCGTTTCTGTAAACTGCAGTATCAGGGTTATAAATTTTAACTTTTGTTTGGTTGTTAACCCTTGTTTTGTTGACCGTGTTAATCTAGGGGGTTGGGTCATGGGGTATTTTTATAGAGGAGATTCTTACGGACGTGGCAATACCTAATAAGTCTACTTTTTTTTACAATTATTTAGGTTTTTGACTATATTATCCTTTTTGATACAAATATTTTTTTGGGGTATCTCTAAAGTCTAAGTGTCATTTTTTTTATTTTTTTTATCCAATTATCTTATGTGGGGGCTCATTTTTTGCGGGATAAGCGTACGGTTTAATTGGCACTATTTTGGGGGCTATATTACTTTTTTATCGCTTGCTATTAAACTTTTTGTTATGTAAGGTGACAAAAAAAATCCTTTTTTGCACCTATTTTTATTTTTATTTTTTGACCGTGTTAATCTAGGGGGTTGGGTCATGGGGTATTTTTATAGAGGAGATTCTTACGGACGCGGCGATACCTAATAAGTCTTCTTTTTTTACATTTATTTAGGTTTTAGACTATATTATCATTTTTGATACCAAATTTATTTTTTGGTATCTCTAAAGTCTAAGAGTCATTTTTATTTTTTTTATTTTATCGGATTATCTTATGTGGGGGCTCATTTTTTGTGGGATGAGATGACGGTTTTATTGGCACTATTTTGGGGGCTATATGACTTTTTGATTGCTTGCTATTAAACTTTTTATTATGTAAGGTGATAAAAAAAAAACTTTTTTTGCACTTTTTTTTTTTTTTTTTTCTGGACCGTGTTAATCTGGGTGGTTAGGTCATGGGGTATTTTTATAGAGGAGATTATTACCGACACGGCGATACCTAATATGTCTACTTTTTAATAAATTATTTTAATTTTTTTGGGTGTCTCAAGTCTGAGAACCAGATACTCCCTGAAGCAACCGTCAATGCAGACTGGATCACTCAGGATCGCTGGATGGTGATTGGTGGGGTGAAATCACACCACCATCACCATCCTGTTCCGTGTTATCGGGTCTTCAGAGACCCGAATAACCCAGAAATGCAGAAAACCGCAGGTCTGAATTGACCTGTGGTTTTCTGCGATCGCATGCAAGTGGGGGTCACAGGACCCCCCGACGCATTTGCCCCAAGTGCCTGCTCAATGATTTGAGCAGGCACGGGGTTCCGATCACCGCCCGCCGCGTGGCGGTGATCGAAAATACACAGGGCGTACATGTACGCCCTGTGTCCTTAAGTACCAGGGCACAAGGGCGTACCTGTACGCCCTATGTCCTTAAGGGGTTAAAAACTGATAGCACTATAACAGATCACTTTATCAAAATCTGTCCAGATTGCCTTATATACTTACTGCTGACATCAGCCTGAGTGCATCTGAACAGGTCTAGACATGTCCATAGGAATATCTTCAATATAATGCATTAATATTATAACTGAATAGGCTTTGCATGTATAACTTAAAGGGAGTCTGTCACCAGCATTTCACTTTTTTAACCCTTCCCACAGCTCCCTAGCATGCTTACAGTTAATAAAAACGTTACCTCTGGCATCAATCCTGGACTTATAGAACCCTCAAAAACGATCTTTATAAGATATCTTATAAAGATCGTTTTTGAGGGTTCTAGAAGTCCAGGATTGATGCCAGAGGTAACGTTTTTATTAACTGTAAGCATGCTAGGGAGCTGTGGGAAGGGTTAAAAAAGTGAAATGTTGGTGACAGACTCCCTTTAACCTTTAAGGACCTCCGCCATACATGTATGGCGGAAGTCTGGTCTCCAAACATGGCACCCGCTCGTACGTGCAGCGGGCACCATAGCTGCCGGGTTTCTGCTATTTTAAATAGCAGAGACCCGCGGCACATGTATGCGATCAGCCATAAGGATGATCGCATACATTTTACCTTTCAGATTCCATGGTCAAATGTGATCACGGCATAAGTGCAGTCCGGAAGCGGAAGTCGCGCACTTCCGCTCCGGTAACAGCATTCCCCGGCTGAGATTGGGAAACCTGTTACATTGATCTAATAGGCTGAAACCTCAAGCAGGCTTCGGTGCTAAATTAGATGACTATACCAATACAGGCCATTTAGGTGGCAGCATTGTATTGGTATAGTGTAAATTAAGTATTCAGTGGTGTCTATATAGACATCAATGAACACAATAGGCAATCTAATGATTGCTAGGTATTGTCAACCAAGGTGACTTAAAAAAGTAAAAAAAAAATAAAAAAAAAAGGGTTTTGCAAATATAAAAGAAATGTAAAAAGTTATAATCACCCTCCTTTCCTTTGAATAAAAATAAAAATACTTAAACAATAAAAAAAATGGGCATCGTCCCATGCAAAAATGCCCATACTATTAAAATATAACAATATTAATGGCATAAGGCAAATGACGTAATTGAAAAAAAAATAAAAACAGCCAATTTGCCATTTATTGTCACTTCGACTACCCAATAATTTTTTTCATAAAAAGTGATCAAAAAGTTGCACACACTTCAAATTGGTATCACTGAAAAGAACAGATCGTCCCACAAAAAATTAGCCCTCACACAGCCTTGTACACATAACTACAAAAAAAGTTATAAGGGTCAGAATATGGTTATATTTTATTTTTTCTCAAAGATTTTAATTTTTTTTCAGTATTAAAACAAGAAAAATTATATAAGATTGGTATCGTTGTAAACGTACTGACTTGGAGAATGAAGATAACAGTTAAATTTTACCGCTTGGTGTACGGTGTAAAATTTTTTAGAAAAACCTTTGTCAGAATTGCATGTTTTCCCAATTCTACCCCATTTGGAAATTTTTTGTGCTTCCCACTACATGGTATGCAATCATAAATGGCGCCATTAGAAACTAAAGCTGAAAAGCGAAAATGCAAAAATGGAAAATCCCGGGGTCCTTAAGGGGTTAAAATATAGACGTGTCAGGCAAATTCCGAGTTCATATTTGGAATCAGTGCACTAATTTTAGTATAAATCACATGTTTTTCTCTCAGTAGCAAAATCATTGTTGCGCGGACGGATCCTTTATGCTTGCCAATAGACTTCTATTAGAATGGAGCAACACGGAATGCCTGTAAAGGTTTCCATTTTGCATTCCATCTGGGCATTCCGTTATATTCCGTTATAAATGAAACCTATAACGGAATGCCATAACGCTAGTGTGAACCCACCCATACAGGTCAGTTTTACAGCATAGGGAAAAAACAAAACAAAAAAATAACATAAAACTGTGGTGGAATTGGATATTTATTTTTTCAATTCCACCCCATTTCCCCACTAAATCAAATGCTATATTAAATGCTGCCATTAGAAAGTACAACTTGTCCCTAAAAAAAAAAAAACCTCAGGCCATGTAAATAGTAAAATGAAAAAAAAAAATGGCTCTGTGAAGGTGGGGAGTAAAAAACGAAAATGCAAAAATTGAAAATATCAGGGTCATCTGTGGGTTAAACTTTTTTTTTGTCTTACTAGGGAACTTAAATCTGATCCTTTTTACAATGCATTTTATACACAGGCTTAACTAGACATGTTAACTAAACTAGTTATGTTAAGTTGACACCTTTAATTGCTTCTGTTAAGAAATTTGAGTTATACATAAGAGTTTGGGTGTTAACTCTGCTACATCCGTATTGTAATGCTTTGTGACTGTCCATTTTACTGTGACAGTTTCCTATAAAACCCATCCTGGGGGTCTGGGCCTCATTGGACTCCATAGATGGAAGGCTTCAAGGCCTTTGTAAGGCCACAGGCTGCCCTAGCAGCCATCAGCACACTCGATAGGTTTAGAGAGGGAAACCCCTTAGATTCAGCAGTCAGCATTGATTGTGACATCAAAGTGGTTAATCCACCAGCACCGTTGCTGGTGGTTACGATGAATGTCGGGAAGGGGTTACCCTATCTCAGACATTGATGGCATATCACTAGCATATTCCATTAACATCAGAAAGGTGCAGGACTCACCTCTAGGATCACTTCCTATTTCCAGAAAGGGGCACCTGAAGTGAAGGAGAGGACATGACACATTTGTGGTATGCTCTTCACTCACTTCTATTTGAGTTCTGAAGATACCCAAGAGAGCACGTTCAGCGAATTTCGAAAGTCCCATAGCAGTAAATAGATGTCAGAGTTCGGTTCATGGTGACGTTTTCCATGTAGGCTGGCTGCATGCGCCCTTGCGTACTGACTGCAGGCCGAAATCCTGCGCAGGCTGGTTGCTATGGGCTTCATGCTGGCTGCGGGGTCTGTTGTGAACCGCCTGTGTATGTTGCTCTCCCCGTCTCTGCTGTGTCACGGGAGGTTGCTTTCCCCATGATGCTTCTGATTGTCTCTGGAGCTGGATTGGTTGTGCTCTGGCGTGCTGACTGCGGGTGTTTCCTTGTATGCCGGTTGCCAGGGGCAACACCCGATTCTGTACATTTGTATCTTGTTGTTCTGAGCTCCAATTCTGATGGGGTTAACTCTCCCTGTCTGTTGTGCCTGGGTGTGGTTTTCCAGGTGCCTCGTTACCCAGCTATATAGACCTGTGAGCTATAGTTCTGGAGGGAAGTCTTGGTCAGTCTTTGTCAGTCTGTCCTGAGTCCTGTCTGTGGCTGCAAAGTGTAGCACCTCACTTCTGTTCCTGGGGAGTTTTAATCTTCCCTTCTGCGTTGTGTCCCCTGATTTTGCATCCATTATCATGTTCTGTTCTGTACCTGTCCTGTCTCATGTATCATGTTATGGTCTGTTACCCTATTCTGTTCCGTGTATCGCCTAGCAGTACGTAACTGCATCTGAGAGCCTGGCAGTGCTTAACTGCTTTCGATGTATCCTGTCCCATGTCTGTCCTGTAGTGCCTTTGGCTTCTGTCCCTGTTCTGTTCATGTCTGCCTGTTGTTCTGTCCTGCCTTCAGAAGAGGGTTCCTGTGGTCCCCGGAGGGGGATTGCCCATTCTCTGCTATGTGCAGCTGTGCCTGGGGCCGCTTAGCTTCTATTGATTGGACGCAGGTAACTGCTTCTGTCTCTGCTCTAGTCTGTTCTGTGCCTGGTATCTCTGTTCTGTGCAGCTCTGCTTGGGGCCGCTTAGCTTCGATTGCTTGCAGCACAGGTAACTGCTTTGGTTGCTCTCCGTGTATTCCGTTGCTCCTGGTTACATCTCTGTCTGTGACGGTATGTTTATGCTTCCTGCCGATACCTAATTCAGGTACTTCCTGGTCTGATTATCCCCTGGCAACTACCATCGACCCAAGCCTATCCTCACCATCTGAGGCTCTAGTGAATATCAGGTGTTGCTGTTTCGTGTAGTGCGCCTGTGCGTACGTCTGTATCCTTGGTCTGTTTTACCTGTATACCGATTTCCTGACGTCCCAGAGGTCTGCCTTGGGCCCCCGGCAAGTGACAATAGAAATCAGTTTGATCAATTTGCGAAATTTTCCGAAAAGATTCAATTCGATCCAAATTTATTAATGGTGAACCATGTTAAAAAACAGCTATTTCCTGGCTGCAGAGAGCCTGTATAGTAGTGTAGAACACTGTGTCTTGCAGTAACATGCATAGGGAGTCTGCTGTGGTAGTGAAACAATACTTTAAGTCAGTATGACAAACAGACGACAGGTGTCGATCTTAGAATCACTTCACACTTTACTCAATTGGTCAATTACGTGGACAAAACTGACCAAAAAACTCAAGTGTGAACTCTACAGGTTCACACTTACAGGTCAATGACAAGGGTGTGAGCGGTAAGTTTGTGTTGACGTCACTGATTATTTTGCCCTTCCTCTGATCCGTCAGAACAATAACCCCGAAAAAACGGATCCTGTCTGTTGAGCATCTGCCTTCACTCGGTCAGCATTTGGTCATTAATCAATCAGTATTGCTAAAGCCAAAAATACAGGAGTGTATCCAAAGAAGAGATAACACGTGAATGGAATATTCTGCATGTCTTCTTTGCTTTGTACCCACTCCTACTTTTGGCTACCAAATCATAGGCCAATTCTAATGTAAAAAAGGATCATGTCGTACAGGCCTTACAGCTGCTGCATAGACAGGATCCATTGTGCTTCTTATTTTTCATTCCTTCTGAAAGATCAGAAGAAGGGTCAAATAAATGATAATGTCAACCAGGCAAAAAAAGGAAAATAGTGGCTCAGTCATAAAGTTAGGAGAGTGGGAACAGCAAGAGAAGTCCACAGAGTGGCCCAGTGACAGAGTGGTGAGGTGGCAGCAGCATGAGGAGACAACAGAGTGGCCCAGTGACATAGTGGTGATGTGGAAGCAGCATGTGGAGACCACTGAGCAGTGAGGTGGAAGCAGCATGAGGAAACCACAGAGTAGTAAGGTGGCAGCAGCAAGAGAAGACCACAGAGTGGCATAGTGACATAGTGGTGAGGTGGCATCAGCATGAGGAGACCACAGAGTGCCCCAGTGACGTGAGGTGGCAGCAGCATGATGAGACCACAGAGTGGCCCAGTGACATAGTGGTGAGGTGGCAACAAAATGAGGACACCACAGAGTCGCCCAATGACATAGTGGGAAGGAGGCAGCAGCATGTTTAGACTACAGTTGTGGAAAAGTTCAACAATTCCGACCATACAGGAAATCATCAACTCAGTGGACACTACTAGGTCTTTTGAAAAAATGTTAGCACACAAAAACTTTGCGGTACGCAAATTTGAAAGGGAGTGGGCACAATGGAGTGGTAACTCCAGTGATCAATAGATTGTCTCTAACAACCTATAAACATAAAGGGCATTTACACAGTCAATACTTGCTTGCATTAATTTATGCTTTTGATGTATATTCGGAAGCCTCGATATACTACACAGAGTCTGCCTCTCTGCTTTTTCTTTATTTATTTATTTTCTCGTTCTCCGTTCATTTCTCCATGTTTATTCTGTAAGATACGGTCATTGGATTGTACTGACGCTATACCAACCTATTGTACAGATGTAATCTTTGGAGTACATGATTCCACCTGATACATGTGAACAACGCATATTAATGTAATATAATACAACCCGTTGCACGGGTGATATGTACGATCCCTCTGATCACTGTATTTTTTGGATTTATGAAAAAATTCTCAATAAAGATATATTGAAAGATAGACTACAGTTGTGGCCAAAAGTTTTGAGAATTAGATAAATATTGGAAATTGGAAAAGTTGCTACTTAAGTTTTTATAATAGCAATTTGCATATACTCCAGAATGTTATGAAGAGTGATCAGATGAATTGCATAGTCCTTCTTTGCCATGAAAATTAACTTAATCCCAAAAAAAACTTTCCACTGCATTTCATTGCTGTCATTAAAGGACCTGCTGAGATCATTTCAGTAATCGTCTTGTTAACTCAGGTGAGAATGTTGACGAGCACAAGGCTGGAGATCATTATGTCAGGCTGATTGGGTTAAAATGGCACGCTTGACATGTTAAAAGGAGGGTGATGCTTGAAATCATTGTTCTTCCATTGTTAACCATGGTGACCTGCAAAGAAACGTTTGCAGCCATCATTGCGTTGCATAAAAATGGATTCACAGGCAAGGATATTGTGGATACTAAGATTGCACCTCAATCAACAATTTATAGGATCATCAATCTCTTTCCGATTGTTTGGGGCATCTGGAAAAAGGCTTGTCCGGAGAAGAAAAGGTGAGCGCTACCATTAGTCCTGTGTCATGCCAACAGTAAAGCATCCTGAGACCATTCATGTGTGGGGTTGCTTCTCATCCAAGGGAGTGGGCTCACTCACAATTTTGCAAAAAAACACAGCCATGAATAAAGAATGGTACCAAAACACCCTCCAACAGCAACTTCTTCCAACAATCCAACAACAGTTTGGTGAAGAACAATGCATTTTCCAGCACGATGGAGCACCGTGCCATAAGGCAAAAGTGATAACTAAGTGGCTTGGGGACCAAAACGTTGACATTTTGGGTCCATGGCCTGGAAACTCCCCAGATCTTAATCCCATTGAGAACTTGTGGTCAATCCTCAAGAGGCGGGTGGACAAACAAAAACCCACTAATTCTGACAAACTCCAAGAAGTGATTATGAAAGAATGGGTTGCTATCAGTCAGGAATTGGCCCAGAAGTTGATTGAGAGCATGCCCAGTCGAATTGCAGAGGTCCTGAAAAAGAAGGGCCAACACTGCAAATACTAACTCTTTGCATAAATGTCATGTAATTGTCGATAAAAGCCTTTGAAACGTATGAAGTACGTGTAATTATATTTCACTACATCACAGAAACAACTGAAACAAAGATCTAAAAGCAGTTTAGCAGCAAACTTTGTGAAAACTAATATTTGTGTCATTCTCAAAACTTTTGGCCACGACTGTACACAGCGGTGAAGTTACAGCAGCATGAGGAGAATACAGTGGCCCAGTGACATAGTGGTGAGGTGCCAAAAGCATGAGGAGACCACATAGTGGTGATGTAGAAGCAGCATGAGGAGACCACAAAGTGCCCCAGAGACATAGTGTTGAGGTGGCAGCAGCATGAAGAGACCACAGAGTGGCCCAGTGACATAGTGGTGAGGTGGCAGCAGCATGAGGATACCACAGAGTGGTAAGGTGGAAGCAGCATGAGGAGACAACAGATTTCCCCAGTGATGTAGTGTTGAGGTAACAACAGCATGAGGAGACCAAAGAGTGCCCAAGGTACATAGTGTTGAGGTGGCAGCAGCATGATGAGACCACAGAGTGTCCAAGTGACATAGTGTTAAGGTGGCAGCCGCATGAAGAGACCACAGAGTGGCCCAGTAACATAGTGGTGAGGTGGCAGAAGCATGAGGAGACCACAAAGTGGTGTGTGGCAGTAGCATGAGGAGACCAAAGAGTTAATGTGGTAGCAGCAAAAGGAGACCACAGATTGGTGATGTGGCAGCAACAAGGGGAGACAATATAATGCCCCAGTAACATAGAGTTGAGTTGGTAGAAGCCTGAGGAGACCACAGAGTTCTTAAATGACACGGTGTTGAGGTAGCAACAGCATGAGGAGACCACAGAGTAGTGTGTGGCAGCAACAAGAGGAGATTATGAGATTTGTGAGGTGGCAACAGCATGAGGAGACCACAGAGTGGCCCAGTGACATAGTGTTGAGGTGGCAGAAGCATAAGTAGACCACAGAGTGGCTCAGTGACATAGTGGTGAAGTGGCATAAGCATAAGGACACCATAGAGTGGTGATGTGGCAGCAGCATGAGGAGACCACAGAGTGCCCCAGTAACATAGTGTTGAGGTGGCAGCAGCATAAGGAGACCACAGAGTGACCCAGTGACATAGTGGTGAGGTAACAGCAGCATGGGGAGACCAAAAAGTGGCCCAGTGACATAGTGTTGAGGTGGCAGCAGCATGAGGAGACCATATAGTGACCCAGTAACATAGTGGGAAGGTGGCAGCAGCTTGAGGAGACCACAGAGTGGTAAAGTGGCAGCAGCATGAGGAGACCACAGAGTGCACAGTAACATAGTGTTGAGGTGACAGCAGCATAAGCAGACCACAGAGTGGCCCAGTGACATAGTGGTGAAGTGGCAACAGCATGATGAGACCAGAGAAATCACCAGTGACGTAGTATTGAGGTGGTAGCAGCATGAGGAGACCACAAAGTGCCCCAGTGACAAAGTGTTAAGGTGGCATCAGCATGAGGAGACCACAGAGTGGCCAAGTAACATAGTGGTGAGTTGGCAGCAGCATGAGCAGACCACAGAGTTGCCCAGTGACATAATGGTGAGGTGGCAGCAGCATGATGAGACCACAAATTGGCCCATTGGCATAGTGGTAAAGTTGAAGCAGCATGTAGAGACCAGAAGTGGTGATGTGGCAACAGCATGAGAAGACCTCAGATTGGTGATGTGGCAGAATCATGAGGAGCCGAGAGAGTGACCTAGTGACAAAGTAGTGATGTGTCAGCAGCATGAGGAATCCACAGAGTGGCCCAGTGACATAGTGGTGAGGTAACTGCATCATGAGGAGACCACAGAGTGGTGAGATGTCAGCAGCATGAAAAGACCACAAAGTGGCCCAGTAACATAGTGGTTTGGTGGCAGAAGCATGAGGAAATTACAGAGTGGTGAGGTGGCAACATCATGAGGAGACCACAAAGTGGCCCAGTAACATAGTATTGAGGTGGCAGCAGCATGAGGAGACCAATAAGTGGTCCAGTGACATAATGGTGAAGTATCAGCAGCATGAGGAGACCACAGATTGGTCATATGGCAGCAACATCAGATGACCACAGAGTGCCCCAGTGATGTAGTGCTAATGTTGCAGCAGTATGAGGAGACCACAGAGTGGCCCAGTGACAGTGTTGATGTGGCAGCAGCATGAGTAAAATTTTGCTCATGGTAAAATTGACAGCAGCATGAGGAGACCACACAGTGCCCCAGTGACATAGTGTTGAGGTTTTAGCAGCATGAGGAGACCACATAGTGGCCGAGTGACATAGTGTTGAGGTAGGAGCACCATAAAGAGACTACAGAGTGGCCAAGTGACATAGTGTTGAGGTGTCAGCAGCATGAGGAGACCATAGAGTGGCCCAGTGACATAGTGTTGAGCTGGCAGCTGTATCAGGAGACCACAGATTGGCCCAGTGACATAGTGTTGAGGTGGCAGCAGCATGAGGAGAACACAGAGTGGCCAAGGGACAAAGTATTGAGGTGGAAGCAGCATGAGGAGACCACAGAGTGGCTTAGTGACATAGTGTTGAGGTGGAAGCAGCATGAGGAGACCACAGAGTGGCCCAGTGACATAGTGTTGAGGTGGCAGCAGCATGAGGAGAACACAGAGTGGCCAAGGGACAAAGTATTGAGGTGGAAGCAGCATGAGGAGACCACAGAGTGGCTTAGTGACATAGTGTTGAGGTGGCAGCAGCATGAGGAGACCAATAAGTGCTCCAGTGACATAATGGTGAAGTATCAGCAGCATGAGGAGACCACAGATTGGTCATGTGGCAGCAACATCAGAAGACCATAGAGTGCCCCAGTGATGTAGTGCTAATGTTGCAGCAGCATGAGGAGACCACAGAGTGGCCCAGTGACAGTGGTGATGTGGCAGCAGCATGAGTAAAATTTTGCTCATGGTAAAATTGACAGCAGCATGAGGAGACCACACAGTGCCCCAGTGACATAGTGTTGAGGTTTTAGCAGAATGAGGAGAACACATAGTGGCCGAGTGACATAGTGTTGAGGTAGGAGCACCATAAAGAGACTACAGAATGGCCAAGTGACATAGTGTTGAGGTGTCAGCAGCATGAGGAGACCATAGAGTGGCCCAGTGACATAGTGTTGAGCTGGCAGCAGAATAACAAGTCCACACAGTGGCCCAATGACATAATGGTGAGGTGGCAGCAGCATGAGGAGACCACAGACTGGTCCAGTGACATAGTGTTGAGGTGGCAGCATCAAGAGGAGACTACAAAGTGAACCAGTGACATAGTGGTTAGGTGTCAGCAGCATGAGGAGACCAAAGAGTGGCCCAGTGAGATAGTGTTGAGGTGGCAGCAGCATGAGGAGACAACAAAGTGAACCAGTGACATAGTGGTGGTGTGGCAGCAGAATGAGGGGACCACAGAGTGGTGAGGTGTCAGCAGCTTGAGGAGACTACAAAGTGGCCCAGTGACATAGTGCTGAGTTGAGAGAAGCATGAGGAGACCACAGAGTGGTGAAGTAGTAGCAGCATAAGGAGACCACAGAGTTCCCCAGTGACATAGTGTTAAGGTGGCAGCAGCTTGAAGAGACCTCAAAGTGCCCCAGTTAGATAGGGTTGAGGTGACAGCAGCATCAAGGGAACACAGAATGGCCAAGTGACATAGTGGTGAGGTAGCAGCAGCATGAGGAGACCACAGAGTGGCCCAGTGATATAGTGTTGAGGTGGCAGCTGTATCAGGAGACCACAGATTGGCCCAGTGACATAGTGTTGAGGTGGCAGCAGCATGAGGAGAACACAGAGTGGCCAAGGGACAAAGTATTGAGGTGGGAGCAGCATGAGGAGACCACAGAGTGGCTTAGTGACATAGTGTTGAGGTGGCAGCAGCATGAGGAGACCACAGAGTGGCCCAGTGACATAGTGTTGAGGTGGCAGCAACATGAGGAGACCACAGAGTGGTGATGTGGCACAGCATAAGGAGACCACAAAGTGGTGTGTGGCAGCAGCATGAGGAGACCACAGAGTGGTGAGGTGTCAATAACATAAGGAGACCACAGAGTGGTCCAGTGACATAGTAGTAAATTGCAGCAGCATGAGGAGACCACAGAGTGGCTAAGTGACATATTGGTGAGATGGCAGAAGCATGAGGAGATCACAGAGTGGCCCATTGACATAGTGGTCAGGTGGCATAAGCATGGGGAGACCACAGAGTGGCCCAGTGATATAGTGTTGAGGTGGCATAAACATGGGGAGACCACAGAGTGGCCCAGTGATATAGTGTTGAGGTGGCAGCAGCATGAGGAGACCAGAAAGTGGCCCATTGACATAGTGGTGAGGTTGCAGTAGCATACAGAGACCACAGAGTTTTACAGTGACATAATGGTGAGGTGGAAGCAGCATGAGGAGACAACAGAGTGGCCCAGTGGCATAGTGGTGAGGTGGCAGCAGCATGAGGAGACCACAGAGAGGATCAGTGACATAGTGCTGAGGTGGCAGCAGCATGAGGAGACCACAGAGTGGCCCATTGACATAGTGGTGAGATGGCAGAAGCATGAGGAGACCACAGAGTGACTTTGTGACATAGTTTTGATGTAACAGCAGCATGAGGAAACCACAGAGTTGTTGGGTGACATAGTGATGAGGTGGAAGCAGCATGAGGAGACCACAGAGTGGCGTGTGGTAGCAGCATGAGGAGACCACAGAGTGATGAGGTGTCAGCAGCATGAGAAGACCACAGAGTGGCCGAGTGACAGTGGGGAGGTGGCAGCAGCATGAGGAGACCACAGAGTGGTGAAGTGGCAGCAGCATGATGAGACCAGAGAAATCACCAGTGACGTAGTATTGAGGTGGTAGCAGCATGAGGAGACCACAAAGTGCCCCAGTGACAAATTGTTAAGGTGGCATCAGCATGAGGAGACCACAGAGTGGCCAAGTAACATAGTGGTGAGTTGGCAGCAACATGAGCAGACCACAGAGATGCCCAGTGACATAATGGTGAGGTGGCAGCAGCACGAGGAGACCACAAAGTGGCCCAGTGGCATAGTGGTAAAGTTGAAGCAGCATGTAGAGACCAGAAGTGGTGATGTGGCAACAGCATGAGAAGACCTCAGATTGGTGATGTGGCAGAATCATGAGGAGCCGAGAGAGTGACCTGGTGACAAAGTGGTGATGTGTCAGCAGCATGAGGAATCCACAGAGTGGGCCAGTGACATAGTGGTGAAGTGGCAGCAGCATTAGGAGACCACAGAGTGGCCCAGTGACATAGTGGTGAGGTGGCTGCATCATGAAAAGACCACAAAGTGGTGTGTGGCAGCAGCATGAGGAGACCACAGAGTGGTGAGATGTCAGCAGCATGAAAAGACCACAAAGTGGCCCAGTAACATAGTGGTTTGGTGGCAGAAGCATGAGGAGACCACAGAGTCGTGATGTGGCACTAGCATGAGGAAATTACAGAGTGGTGAGGTGGCAACATCATGAGGAGACCACAAAGTGGCCCAGTGACATAGTATTGAGGTGGCAGCAGCATGAGGAGACCAATAAGTGGTCCAGTGACATAATGGTGAAGTATCAGCAGCATGAGGAGACTACAGATTGGTCATGTGGCAGCAACATCAGAGGACCACAGAGTGCCCCAGTGATGTAGTGATAATGTTGCAGCAGTATGAGGAGACCACAAAGTGGCCCAGTGACAGTGGTGATGTGGCAGCAGCATGAGTAAAATTTTGCTCATGGTAAAATTGACAGCAGCATGAGGAGACCACACAGTGCCCCAGTGACATAGTGTTGAGGTTTTAGCAGCATGAGGAGACCACATAGTGGCCGAGTGACATAGTGTTGAGGTAGGAGCACCATAAAGAGACTACAGAGTGGCCAAGTGACATAGTGTTGAGGTGTCAGCAGCATGAGGAGACCATAGAGTGGCCCAGTGACATAGTGTTGAGGTGGCAGCATCAAGAGGAGACTATAAAGTGAACCAGTGACATAGTGGTTAGGTGGCAGCAGCATGAGGAGACAACAAAGTGAACCAGTGACATAGTGGTGGTGTGGCAGCAGAATGAGGGGACCACAGAGTGGTGAGGTGTCAGCAGCTTGAGGAGACTACAAAGTGGCCCAGTGACATAGTGCTGAGTTGAGAGAAGCATGAGGAGACCACAGAGTGGTGAAGTAGTAGCAGCATAAGGAGACCACATAGTTCCCCAGTGACATAGTGTTAAGGTGGCAGCAGCCTGAAGAGACCTCAAAGTGCCCCAGTTGGATAGGGTTGAGGTGACAGCAGCATCAAGGGAACACAGAATGGCCAAGTGACATAGTTGTGAGGTGGCCGCAGCATGAGGAGACCACAGAGTGGCCCAGTGATATAGTGTTGAGGTGGCAGCTGTATCAGGAGACCACAGATTGGCCCAGTGACAGTGTTGAGGTGTCAGCAGCATGAGGAGAAAACAGAGTGGCCAAGGGACAAAGTATTGAGGTGGAAGCAGCATGAGGAGACCACAGAGTGGCTTAGTGACATAGTGTTGAGGTGGCAGCAGCATGAGGAGAACACAGAGTGGCCAAGGGACAAAGTATTGAGGTGGAAGCAGCATGAGGAGACTAGTGTTGATCACGAATATTCGAATTGCGAATTTTAATCGCGAATATCGGCACTTTGAGAATTCGCGAATATTTAGAATATCGCTAAATATATCGCAATTCATTTTTTATGCACATATTTTATGCGAATTTTATGCGACCACAGAGTGGCCCAGTGACATAGTGTTGAGGTGGCAGCAGCATGAGGAGAACACAGAGTGGCTTAGTGACATAGTGTTGAGGTGGCAGCAGCATGAGGAGACCACAGAGTGGCCCAGTGACATAGTGGTGAGGTGGCAGCAGCATGATGAGACCACTGAGTGGCCCAGTGACATAGTGATGGTGTGGCAGTAGCATGAGGAGACCACTGAGTGTTGAGGTGTCAGCAGCATGAGAAGACCACAGAGGGGCCCGTTTACATAGTGGTGAGGTGGCAGAAGCATGAGCCGACCACAGAGTGGTGATGTGGCAGCTGCATGAGGAGACCACAGAGTGCCCCAGTGATATAGCGGTGAGGTGGCAGCAGTATGTGGAAACCACAGAATGGCCCAGTGTCATAGTGGTGAAGTTGCAGAAGCATAAAAAGAACACAGAGTGGTGAAGTGGCAGCAGCATGAGGAGACCACAGAATGCCCCAGTGACATAGTTGTGAGGTTACAGCAGCATGAGGAGACCACAGAGTGATCCAGTGACATAGTTGTGAGGTTACAGCAGCATGAAGAGACCACAGAGTGGCCCAGTGACATAGTGGGGAGGTGGGTACCAATACCAGTATCAGCTGAAGATGGTGGTTGGCTGTAGGTGCACCTGACAGCAGGTGTGTTATCAGTCAGGTTGGAGCATCAGAATAGTAGCTGAAGCAGGTAGTTAGAAGAAACTGGTATCTTTTGTCAAAGTGTAGGTGTGGCACCATGAATGATTTAGTCTGATGCATCAGGCACTGGTGTTTGAAAATCCTGGCTGATCCACGCCTGATTTATCTTCACAAAGGTCAGTTTCTCCACATTTTGTGTGAACAGGCGAGTTCTCCTTGGGGTAACTATGGTCCCCGCCGCACTAAACACCCGCTCTGATTCCACACTGCTGGCCCTCTCAGCGGGTGTAAAAAACTCCCCCATTTTGGAACGGTAGCTAACATGGTAGTGAGCCAGTAGTCATCTCTCTGCCGAATGGTGACAATTAGAGATGGCCTTGCAGTTCGCCCGGCGGTCATTTTGTGACGAACTTTGCTCGTTCGCTGTTCGCCAAACGGGCGAATATATGGCGATATTCACGCCCGACATATTCTTTTACATTTTGAAGAATTTTGACCTATCACACATCCATCAGGTTGTACAGGACAGCCAATTGAGATGTTTCAGCACATTGACATACCCCCTACCTTATAAATAAACCTGATCTGGCCGCCATTTTACATTCAGTCTTTTGCCAGTGTAGGGAGAGGTTGCTGTGTGGAGCAGGGACAGACTGTTAGGGACACAAAACGCTAGCTAATAGGGCCACAAAAGTCCTTTTAAGGACTGGTATAGGTGTGCTATCGATAGGTGTGACATACTGAGGGGTGTAATATACGTATAATATACTTTCTAACATAGAAAGTATATTATAGTGCATTTGTATTGTGCAGCATTTGTCGGCGGTTTTGTTGCGATTCTGCAGCTACACAGAGTGACAAACACTATTTGAAGAAATAATTTCTATTGGTGTGATTTACCAGTTGCCCCCAAAAACAATGATTGAAGCAGGGGTGTTATATACCAATAATATACTTTCTATATAGTGTATTTAGGTAGTACAGCATTTGTTTGCGGTTCTGCTGCGTTACCGCAGCTACACAGAGTGACAAACGCTATTGGAACAAATAATTTCTTCTGGTGTGATTTAACAGTTGCCCCCAAAAACATTGATTGAAGCAGGGGTGTTATATACCAATAATATACTTTCTATATAGTGCATTTAGGTAGTGCAGCATTTCTTTATGGTTTTGCTGCGTTACCACATCTACACAGAGTGACAAACACTATTAGATCCAATAATTTCTACTGGTGTGATTTACTAGTTGTCCCCCCAAAAAACTGATTGAAGCAGGGGTGTTATATATCAATTATATCCTTTTTATATAGTGCATTTGGTAGTGCAGCATTTGTTTGCGGTTTAGCTGCGTTACTTTAGCTACACAGAGTGACAAACACCATTGGAACAAATAATTTCTACCAGTTGCCCCCCCCCCCCCCAATTTTTTTTTATTGAAGCAGGGGTGTTATTTACGTTAAAATAATTTGCAGTCATTTCTTATGAAGGAGCATAGGGCGGTATTTCAGTAATACACAAAACATTTAAACGCACTGCACGGTTGCATTTATTTGTGGTGAAACAGTATAGGGGCTTATTTCATAAAATAAATAAAAATACATACGCACTGCTGGTGAAAGCGTATAGTGATCTATTTCAGTCCAATAAGAAAAATACATTTTCAGTTCACTTCTGCAGTTATTTCTGGTGAAAACGTATAGGGGCGTATTTCAGTACTACAAGATAAATACATTCTCACTTCACTGTTGCAGTTATATCTGGTAAAGCCTTTACTGGCGTATAGCAGTAGAAAAATAAATATACATTTGCCATTTGCTGTTGCACTTATATCTTGAAAAATATGTATTGACGTATATCAGTAGAAAAATAAAAATATATTCAGCTTTCAATGTTGCAGTTATATGAGGTAAAACCTTTAGTGGCGCATTTCTGTACAAAAATCAAGATATATTCAGCATTCAGCATTGCAGTTATATGTGGAAAAGTCCTTTTTGCGGTATGGACTGAATTACATTGTGTTAAAAAAAAAAATTCTTTTTACACACTGCGCACTTATGTTACGACATCCATAAGAGCGGCGCACCAATACAGGTGAATATATTATGCGCTAACCCTGCACAAAAATGCAAAATAATTCACACCAGCCGCATCTATCTACGGTATTGCTTACTAGACACTACGGGGACTTTTCTGCAGCACAGAAACCGCACGAGGTCCGCGTCTCTCTCTTCCAGCGTGGACCTACTTCCTCTGCTATGTCCCGTTCACTTTAGAAAAAAATCTTGTATTCTGCATTAAGCGCTGCAATGATATGCGCTAAAATTTCTTTTGAAATATTTTGATGGAAAAAAACTTGTATTCGGCGTTAAGCGCTGCACTTATATGCTGTTAAATATCTTTTGAAATATTTGGTTGCCAAAAAAATCTTGTATTCAGCGTTAAGCGCTGCACTGATATGCGCTAAAATCTCTTTTGAATTATTTGGGTGGCAAAAAATCTTGTATTCGGCGTTAAGCGCTGCTCTTAAATGCGGTAAAATATCTTTTGAAATATTTGGGTGGCAAAAAATATTGTATTCAGCGTTAAGCGCTGCACTGATATGCGCTAAAATCTCTTTTGAAATATTTGGGTGGCAAAAAGTCTTGCATTCGGCGTTAAGCGCTGCTCTTAAATGCGGTAAAATATCTTTTGAAATATTTGGGTGGCAAAAAATCTTGTATTCAGCGTTAAGCGCTGCACTGATATGCCCTAAAATCTCTTTTGAAATATTTTGGTGAAAAAAAAACTTGTATTCAGCATTAAGCGCTGCACTGATATGCGCTAAAATCTCTTTTGAAATATTTGGGTGGCAAAAAAATCTTGTATTCAGCGTTAAGCGCTGCACTGATATGCCCTAAAATCTCTTTTGAAATATTTTGGTGGAAAAAAAACTTGTATTCAGCATTAAGCGCTGCACTGATATGCGCTAAAATCTCTTTTGAAATATTTGGGTGTCAAAAAATCTTGTATTCAGCGTTTAGCGCTGCACTGATATGCGCTAAAATCTCTTTTGAAATATTTGGGTGTCAAAAAATCTTGTATTCAGCGTTTAGCGCTGCACTGATATGCGCTAAAATCTCTTTTGAAATATTTGGGTGTCAAAAAATCTTGTATTCAGCGTTTAGCGCTGCACTGATATGCGCTAAAATATCTTTTTAAATATTTAGGTGGAAAAAAAATTGTATTCAGCGTCAAGCGCTGCACTGATATGCAATAAAATTTATTTTTTAATATTTGGGTGGAAAAAAATCTTGTATTCTGCCACCTCCACACTGTCATTGTGCCACTCTGAGGCCTTCTGATGCTGCCACCACCACCAGACTTTGTCATTGTGATCTCCTCATGCTGCTTCCACCTCACCACTCTGTCATAGGGACACTCTGTGGACTTCACATGCTGTTCACACCCTCCCCACTTCATGACTGGGCCACTATTTTGACTTTCGGCCTGGCTGAAATCATCATTTATTTGACCTTTCTTCTGATCTGTCAGAAGGAAGGAAAAATGAGACGCACTTCGGATCCTGTCTGTGTAGCAGCTGTAAGGCCTGTATGGTCCCATCAGAATTGGTTTATGATTTGGTAGACAAAAGCAGGAGTGGGTACAAAACACAGAAGACATGCAAATATTCCATGCATGTGTAATCTCTGTTTTAGCTCCACTCTTGTTTTTATTGGCATTAGCAATATTGAGCAAATACTGACCGTGTGAAGGCGTATGCTCCAAAGATAGGATCCGTTTTTTGTGGGTTATTGTTATAACGGATCAGAGGAAGGGCAATTAATCAGTGACGTCAACACAAACTTACTGCTGACATCCTCTCCACTCCGTAAGGGGGGCTGTTCTTGTATAAGTGTGTAATAGAACAGGTTCTGTAGACATCGATGTGGAATCAGCTCACATGGGTGTAAAAGGAGTGCACTTCTTCTTGACACTAACATCAACCTATAAGGCAGAGTTCATACTTGAGTTATTAGACCAGGTTTGGAAAATTTAAGTATACTTTCTTATAATTTTAATCATGTTTTGGTTTAATAAAATTAATGTTAAAATATTTAATAAATTCTATAATAAAAATAAAATGTTGCGTAAGACAGGAGAGAATCGGCCAGTCTTCTGTTTATTCAACAACGTGGTGTTGCGATGGAGAAAGCATTAAAAAAATAAAATAAATACTCTCCACCTGGAGCCAAATCCTGTCAAGATTGATGCAAGTGCGGTATTGGCTGCTCATCCAGCAAGATACTTCTGGGGGAACCTGCTGCCATGCTTAGGCCTCTACTAGCGACAGACAATGAGAAGAAGACAAAGCTTCAAGATTAGAGATGTCGCGAACATAAAATTTTCCATTCGCAAACGGCGAACGCGAATTTCCGCGAATGGGCGAAACGGGCGAACCGCCATAGACTTCAATAGGCAGGCAAATTTTAAAACCCACAGGGACTCTTTCTGGCCACAATAGTGATGGAAAAGTAGTTTCAAAGGGACTAACACCTGGACTGTGGCATGCCGGAGGGGGATCCATGGCAAAACTCCCATGGAAAATTACGTAGTTGACGCAGAGTCGGGTTTTAATCCATAATGGGCATAAATCACCTAACATTCCTAAATTGTTTGGAATAACGTGCTTTAAAACATCCAGTGTGTGTATACGATCAGGTATGATGTTGTATCGATCAGGTAATGTAAGGGTTACGCCCGCTTCACAGTGACAGACCAAACTCTGACAGACCAAACTCCCCGTTTAACGCACCGCAAACAGTCCATTTGCACAACCGCAAACTCCCCATTTGCACAAGGTTGGATACCAAGCTAGCCATGTCCCGCTCCTTGTCCTCACTGACGTCATTGAAGGTCTCTACCTCCACCCAGCCACGTACAACACCAAGGGTCCCCGAAAGGTGACAACAAGCCACCTGGGACGCCTGCTGTGGTTGGTCTTCCACCTCCTTAAAGCCACCTTCCTCCTCTGACTCCTCTTCTTCAGACTCCTCTCTCTGCGTTGCTGCAGGTCCAGTAATCGACAACGACAAAGCTGCTTCTGGTGGTGATGGTGACCACAACTCTTCCTCTTCATGCTCATCTATGGCCTGATCCAGCACTCTTCGCAGGGCACGCTCCAGAAAAAACGCATATGGGATGAGGTCGATGATGTTGCCTTGGGTTTGACTGACCAGGTTTGTCTCCTCCACAAAAGGACGCATGAGCCTACAGCCATTGTGCATGAGCGTTCAGTAACGCGGCCAAAAAATTCCCAGCTCCGCAGAGGCTGTCCTCTTTTTTTTAAATTAAAAAAAATCTGTTCTTACCAGTTTAATCTCTGTTTTGTCCCCTATCAGGGGCCGGTGTATGGAATAGATTTTAGGAACCAGGAGATGGAAAAAGATGGTTGGTCGGCCCTCTTACTTCCAATTTGGGGCACTGCGCGTGTACCGTGCAATGTACTGTGCCACCCTATATGAGTGGTGTGTTAAGTAGTACTATTCCTATCAGTTTAATCCCTGTTACGTCCCCTATCAAGGGCTGGTGTATGGAATAGATTTTAGGAACCGGGAGATGGAAAAAGATGGTTGGTCGGTCCTCTTACTTCCAATTTGGGGCACTGCGCGTGCGCCGTGCAATGTACTGTGCCACCCGATATGAGTGGTGGGCACTGGCAGTGGGCACAGTACAGTCAGTGGGCCTGACACACACTGACAGGCAACTGCAATTATATTACAGAGAAAAAAATGTATGACTTTTTTATCTGCAAGGTACTGTGCCACCCTATATGAGTGGTGTGCACACAGTACAGTCTGTTGGCCTGTGGCCTCTCACACACAGGCAGGCAACTGCAATATATATATATATATATATATATATATATATATATATAAAAAATAAAAGCAGACTGATGTACCAGCCCTAAAAAGGGCTTTTTGGGGTGCTGTCAGGACGCTGTCCTTACAGCAGATGAGTCTTTGAGGACTGGAGTGGACACAGAACACTGCCCTAGCTAACAATTTCCCTATTAATTCAGCAGCAGCAGCACTCTCCCTGCTCTAACTAACACTGCAGCTTCAGAATGAATCTAAGATGGATGCTGTCCTTGCTTTTTGATAGGAGGTGGGAGGGTCTGGGAGGGAGGGTATGCTGATTGGCTGGAATGTGTCTGCTGACTGTGAGGTACAGGGTCAAAGTTTGCTCAATGATGAGGTATAGGGTGCGGACCGAACATCGCATATGGAGCCCGGAAGAGTTGCGAATTTAATCACAATTCAAACCAACCAGGGCCCAGTCTCTTCGTCAGGGGTTCCCAGTCATCATGAAATGGAAAGGAGGGCATCCTTATTATATTTAATAATTTAATAAATGTAATAATAAAATGTTAATACATATTATAATAAAAATAAAATTTGTCCTAACACAGGAGGAGGAGGAGGAAATCCTGTGGTGCACGGAGATGGAGATGGTCTTCAGATTCCCACACAGACGTCTCAGAAATGAACTGCGGCTCCCAAAATCAGCTCCTGGGAAGATCATCAGTCATCTATTCGCCCCACTTTATTTTGGTAGTGTGTAGAACCCGTGTGGGACCCCCACGCTGCAGATTGATCATGGAGACACCGAATTTTATAATATATATGGAATTTCATAATAAAATGTTTAAAAAATGTTATAATTTTAATAATTTTTTTCTTAGGAGAGAATCGGCCAGTCTTCAGTTTATTCAACGACGTGGAGGGTGTTGCAATGGAGAAAGCATTCCAAAAAAAACAATTCCTCTACACCTGGAGCCGAATCCTGTCAAGAATGATGCAAGTGCGGTATTGGCTGCTCATCCAGCAAGATACTTCTGCGGGCACCTGCCTGCCATGCTTAGGCCTCTACTAGCAACAGACAATGAGAAGAAGACAAAGCTTGTTCTTTTCTGTGCATTGAATTAATAATTTTTGGGGCCTGTACTCCACTGGCATGCAGTAAAATTGATATCTAATGACCTCCAGCCACATAAATCACTTGATGTTTTCTGTCCGGAGAATGCCTAATGTTTGGGGCCTGTACTCTCATGTAGAGTTGAGCGGACACCTGGATCTTCGGGTTTGACGGGTTCGGCCGAACTTCACAAAAAAGTTTCAGTTCAGTTGACCCGAACTTGACCCCGAACTCAAACCCCATTGAAGTAAACAGGGACCCGAATTTTTGAGCACTAAAATGGCTCCAAAAAAGTCATGGAAAGGGTTAAAGAGCTGCAAATGGCAGCAAAATGTGGTTAAGAGCATAATAAGTGCTCTGCAAACAAATGTGGATAGGAAAATGACTTACAATAACATAAAATACGTAAAAATAAAAAAATAATAATCTTGATCTTGGAGGAAGAGGTCCATATGGAGTAGGAGGTTGAGGAGGCGGTGGATGTGGTGGTGTAGGTGGAAGCGGCGGTGGTGGATGAGGAGGTTGCCTACACTTCTTTTTGGTTTTATTTATTATTTGTTTAAATTAGGGTACACCCTAAAACATTGGCAAATATAACCTGTGATAACCCCCTTCAGCCATGCTAAACAAACGTTCAGACAATAAGCTGGCTGCAGGGCAGGCCAGCACCTCCAAGGCGTAAAGGGCATATGCCCAATTTGGAGACCCAGAAGTTCAAGGGGGCAGACCCATCAGTCAGTACGTGTAGGCGTGTGCACACATACTGGTCCACCATGTCGCACGTCCCCGTGATGTCCACGATCTAATTGGATATCTTCTTTTCTGTGCCTACCATGTTGATCACGGGTTCCACACCGGAGAGGGAGCGTGAGAAAGAGAGACCACATCCAAGGGAGGTCAATAGCTGTAATGTGATCAAGCTGAATTGTGGGACAAATTATTGAAGCCGAAGCTTCCAAGTAAAGGAGGGGGCGCGCGGCAATTACCCATTCCCGACTCGAGGAGGTAGCGATGATAAATAACAATACAGGACTCTTATAATAAAAAATAATAGGAAATGTCACTAGGGTATTTTGGATTTAGAAACGTTATACAGGAGAGGCCCTGCTGCTGCTTTGTTGACTCTAGATAACTTTTGCCTGATTGCACGTCTCCGTGACTTCCACGATTCATGTGGATATCTTCTCTATAAACTTTAGATGTTCTTTTCTGCGCCTACCATGTTGATCACGGTTAACGGCGAATCAGGGTTCCACGCTGAAGAGGGAGTGTGAGAAAGAGATACCACATCCAAGGGAGGTCAATGGCTCCAGCGTAATCAAGCAGAAGTGTGGGACAAGTTGTTAAAGTTGAAGCATCGAATGAAAGGAGGCGGCAAGTGTCAATTAAAAACAAATTTTAGAAATTTAATTCCCTGTCACCTATGCAGAACAGGAGGTTTTCAATGCCAGAAATGGGTCAATGTCACCCACCAATGGAACAGATGATTTTTAAAAATTTCGGGCCTTGTCACCTATGCAGAGCAGGGGTTTATTCACGGCAAAAATGGTAAAATGTCACCCAAGAATGTAACAGACGAATTAGTGAAATGTATTTCCTTGTCCACTAGGTAGAGCAGGGGTATATCACAGGAAGAAAATGGTAAATGTCACCCGACAATGTAACAGAAAAATTTGTGAAATTTATTAACCTGTCAACTAGGTAGAGCAGGGGTATATCACAGCCAAAAATTGGTGAATGTCACACAACTATGTAACAGAAATTTTTTGAAATTTATTAACCTGTCAACTAGGTAGAACAGGGGTATATCACAGCCAGAAATTGGTGAATGTAACCCGACAATGTAACAGAAAAAATAGTGAAATTTATTAACCTGTCCACTAGGTAGAGTAGAGGTATATCACAGTCAAAAATTGGTAAATCTCCCCCGAAAATGTAACAGACAAATTAGTGAAATTTGTTTACCTGTCTACTAGGTAGAGCAGGGGTATATCACAGCCAAAAATTGGTGGATTTCACCCAAAAATGTAACAGACAAATTAGTGAAATGACATTAAAAAAAATATGTATAAATTAAAAAAAATTATCTTGATGTATGAGGTGGAGGTCCATATGGAGTAGGAGCTTGAGGAGGCGGTGGACATAGCGGTGTAGGTGGAAGAGGAGGTGGAGGAGGACGAGGTAGCCAACACTGGTTTTTGGTTTTAATTAAATTTATTTATTTATTAGGGTACACCCAAAAGTAGTGGGAAATATCAAAAATAAAACAATGAGCAATTGCGCTGTAGTATAAGAATGGCTTGGTTACGGTCATTATGCATGTCTATTCTGCACAAGATATGGACAAGTCCTGTGGGATCCATGCCTGGTTCATTTTAATGAACGTGAGCTTGTCCACATTGGCTGAGGACAGGCGGCTGCGCTTGTCTGTGATAACGCCCCCGCCGTTCTAAACACACGTTCAGACAATACACTGGCTGCAGGGCAAGCCAGCACCTCCAAAGCGTAAAGGGCAAGTTCAGGCCATGTGCCCAATTTGGAGATCCAGAAGTTTTAGGGGGCAGACCTGTCATTCAGTACGAGTAGGCGTGTGCACACATACTGCTCCACCATGTTGCTGAAATGCTGCCTTCTGCTAAGATGTTCCATATCAGCTGGTGGTGCTGGTTGTTGTGGCATGCTGACAAAGCTTTTCCACATTTTGGCCATGTTAACTTTGCCTTCTGAGGTGCTGGCAGTGCCCCAGCTGCATTGGTGACCTCTTCCTCTGCCTTCGCCTTGTGCTTCCACTGTGCCCCCGCTGTCAGGTGGGAATGCCACCAGCAGCGCATCTACCAGCGTGCGCTAGTACTCGCGCATCTTACGATCACGCTCCAGTGAGGGAATTAAGGACGGCACATTGTCTTTGTAACAGGGATCCAGCAGTGTGGCCACCCAGTAATCAGCACAAGTTCGAATGTGGGCAACTCGGCGGTCGTTGCGGAGACACTGCAGCATGTAATCGCTCATGTGTGCCAGGCTGCCCAGAGGCAACGAAAAGCTGTCCTCTGTGGGAGGTGTATCGTCTTTGTCCTCTGTATCCCCCTAGCCACGCACCAGTGATGGCCATGAGCTGGTTTGGTTGCCACCCTGCTGTGAACACGGTTCCTCCTCCTCCATCTCCTCCTCCTCATCCTCCACCTCGCCATCCTTCAGAACTGTGCCCTGGCTTGACACTTGTGTACCTGGCGTTTGTGGGTGCAGGAACCCACCCTCAGAGCCACTTGTGAATGACTGGCCGGAAAACCTATGAAATGATCCCTCTTCCTCCTCCTGTGCCACATCCTCTTCTATCATCGCCAGCGTTTTTTCAAGGAGGCATAGAAGTGGGATAGTAACGCTGAGAACGGCGTTATCAGCACTGGCCATGTTGGTGGAGTACTCGAAACAGCGCAAAAAGGAACACAGGTCTCGCATGGAGGCCCAGTCATTGGTGGTGAAGTGGTGCTGTTCTGCCGAGCGACTCACCCGTGTGTGCTGCAGCTGAAACTCCACTATTGCCTTCTGCTGCTCGCACAGTCTGACCAGCATGTGCAAGGTGGAGTTCCACCTTGTGGGCATGTCGCATATGAGACGGTGAGCGGGAAGGCCGAAGTTACACTGCAGTGCTGATAGGCGAGCAGCAGGAGGGTGAGAACGCCGAAGACGCGCACAGACGGACCGCACTTTATGCAGAAGCTCTGACATATCGGGGGATAATTTTTAAGGAACCTCTGCACCAACAAATTCAGCACATGCACCAGGCAAGGGATGTGCATCAAATCAGCTAGTCCCAGAGCTGCTACGAGATTTCGCCCATTATGGCACACCAACAGGCCGGGCTTGAGCGTCACTGGCACCAACCACTCATCAGTCTGTTGTTCCATGCCCGTCCGCAGCTCCTGCGCTGTGTGGGGTTTGTCCCCCAAACAGATAAGTTTTAAAACTGTCTGCTGTTGTTTACCCCTGGCTGTGCTGAAGTTGGTGGTGAAGGTGTTACGCTGACAGGATGAGGAGGCGGTAGAGGGTGAGGAAGCGGAGTAGGGGGAGGAAGCAACAGGAGGCAAACTGAAGCGCCCTGCAATCTTCGGTGGTGGAAGGACATGTGCCAAACTGCTATCCGCCTCAGGCCCAGCCACTAATGCATTTACCCAGTGTGCTGTTAGGGAGATATAACATCCCTGAACGTGCTTACTGGTCCACGTATCCGTAGTTAGGTGGACCTTGCCACAGAACGCATTGCGCAGTGCACACCTGATTTTGTCCCCCACTTGGTTGTGCAGGGAAGGGATGGCTCGCCTGGAAAAGTAGTGGCAAATGGGCATGACGTACTGTGGGACAGCCACCGCCATAAGGCTTTTAAAATTCTTCGTCTCCACCAGACGGAATGACAGCATTTCAAAGGCCAGTATTTTGAAATGCTGGCATTCAGGGCCAGGGATCGCGGGTGGGTAGGGGGGTACTTCCTCTTCCGCTCCAGTGTTTGTGAGATAGAGAGCTGAATGCTTCCATGGGACATTGTGAAGATGCTTGGTGACCCAAGTGGTGGTGTTGCTGGCAGATCCTTTGTTTGCGGGGTGGCAGGTGGCAGTGTCACTCCAGAGGTGGATGAAGAGGCTGAGAATGCAGCAGAAGAGGAAGCTGGAGGAGCCAGAGACCTTTCTTGGTTTTTGAGGTATCTATTCCACTGCAGCTCTTGCTTTGCACTTAGATGCCTGGTCATGCAGGTTGTGCTCAGGTTGAGAACGTTTATGCCTCGCTTCAGGCTCTGATTGCACAGCGTGCAAACCACTCGTGTCTTGTTGTCAGCACATTGTCTTAAGAACTGCCACGCCAGGGAACTCCTTGGAGCTGGCTTTGTTGTGCTCGGTACCTTGCTGCATTGGGCAGTAGCAGGCTTACTGTCTATGGGACGGCCGCTCCGCTTTTGCACCCTGCTCCCTCTTCTGCTGTGCTGGTGGCTCTGTGCGACCACCGCCTCTTCCTCCGAACTACACAGGTCACTCGCATGACCTTGATTCCATGTGGCGTCAAGGACCTCATCGTCCTCTACATCATCTTCCACTCAGTCTTCACCCCTGCCCTCCTTGTTGGTCTGCACACTGCAGAAAGCCACAGCAGTTGGCACCTGTGTTTCATCATCATCCGAGACGTGCTGCGATGGTCCTCCCATTACTCATCCTGAAACATAAGTGGTTGGGCATCGGTGCACTCAATCTCTTCCACTTCTGGGGCAGGGATAGCTGGATGGCCCTGGGAAACCCTGCTAGCAGAGTCTTCAGAAGGCAGAAGAGACTGCTGCATGACTTGGGGCTCGGACTGCTTGGCTGATTTGCAAAGGGGTGAGTTGAAAGACTGATAGACATCGACTGCAGGTGCCAACTATGATCTTTCAGCAGGAGACTGGGTGGGAGACAATGTGAAGGAACTGGAGGCACTGTCAGTAACCCAATTAGTATCACCTGTACTTATTCTGGCCTCACCATTCGTAGAGCCGCATTAGGTCTGACCAAAAAACATTGAAGGTTCTGTCGCCTTCTCACACCTGAGGAAGGTGTTTCACTTGTGCATGTAACTGGCACAGATCGACTATGTCCTCTCCCTGAAACAGGAGCTCCACAAGCAGCACCATGACCGGGGCTACGTCCCTTATTCGACGATCTCCTCATTCTCCGCAAATTTAGGATCTTGCCCAAAATGGGTGTTTTTTTTTATAACAGAATATAACAGCAGTTACTAACGCGTTTATTTAACATTGACAGATGCAGCAAAGGCCGGAAATTTTGTAATTGGCCCAAAATGAATGTTTTTTAATAACAGAATATAACAGCAGTATCTAACGCGTGCATTTCACACTGACAGATTTAGTATTTTGCCCCAATTATTATTTTTTAAACCAAGAATATTATTGCAATATTTCAAGCTTGTTTTTCACACTAACAAATGCAGCATTGGCCCCAGATGTAGGATATTGCCAAACATGGGTGTTTTTTTAAACCCAGAATATTATTGCAGTATTTCAAGCTTGTATCTCACACTGACAGATGCAGCAAATTTAGTATTTGGTCCAAAATGGGTGTTTTTTTAATAACAGAATATAACAGCAGTATCTAACGTGTGTATTTCACACTTACAGATGCAGCAAAGGCTGCAAATTTTGTATTTTGCCCAAAATGGGTGTTTTTTTTTAAACCAAGAATATTATTGCAACATTTCAAGCTTGTTTTTCACACTAACAAATGCTGCAAAGGCCCCAGATGTAGGATATTGCCCAAAATGGGAGTTTTGTTTAAACCCAGAAAATTATTGCAGTATTTCTAGCTTGTATGTCACACTAACAAATGTAGCATGGGCCCCAGATGTAGGGTATTGCCAAAAATGGGTGTTTTTCAAAACCAGAAAACTATTGAAGTTTTGCAAGCTTGTATATTTCACACTGACAAATGCTGCAAAGGTGCAAGATGTAGGATATTGCCAAAAACAGGTGTTTTTTTTTAAACCCAGAATAGTGTTGCAGTATTTCTAGCTTGTATGTCACACTAACAAATGCAGCATAGGCCCCAGATGTAGGGTATTGCCAAAAATTGGTGTTTTTAAAACCAGAAAATTATTGAAGTATTGCAAGCATGCATTTCACACAGACAAATGCTGCAAAGGCACCAGATGTAGGATATTGCCAAAAATGGGTGTTTTTTTAAACCCAGAAAATATTATTGCAGTATTTGAAGCTTGTATTTCAGACTAACAAATGCAGCATAGGCCCCAGATGTAAGGTATTGCAAAAAATGGGTGATTTTTTTTAAACCCAGAATATAATTGCAGTATTTCATATGCTGTGCTGGTGCACTGAACTTGCATAAAATGGTCGCCACTGCCCACCTAAGTAACAGACGGATAAAAGTTATTTTTCTGTGTCACTGGGCTCAGGGCAGGGTAAAAAGATTGTGCACTAGACCCACAAACAAAATCTATGTAGATCGCTGAGTTAACAAGCACTTCAGATTAAAGATTCTTCCCTATTCTCTCCCTCACAGCAGCAGCTTTCTATCCCTACACTAATCAGAGCAGAGTGATGTGTAGCGATACATGACTCCAGTTTATATAAAGGCTCGGTCACCTGCTGCACTGGCCAATGACAGCCATGCCATTAGTAGGCATGGCTGTGATGGCTTCTAAGGGCACAAGAGTAAAATGCTTGTTGATTGGCTGCTCTGCAGCCTTTCAAAAAGCACCATTAAATTCCCGAACACCGAACTCGAACCCGAACTTTTACTGAAAAGTTCGGGTCCGGGGTCCAAAAATTCTAAAGTTCGGTACGAACCCGAACTTTACAGTTCGGGTTCGCTCAACCCTACTGCCATGGCCTAAAATAAAATTTTTAAAGTTGCAAGCATGACACATTTTTGAGAGTTTCAATTTAAGACGCATAAAAATGGTCCCTGATTAAAATACATATTTGTGGGGATTTTTGCCAATGATCCCCCTCTGGTATATCACTGTCCATGTTGTGGGACTATTTGTGTACTTTTAGTAAGTGTTTGCTGGCTGAAAATATGAGCTGAAGGTTCTCCTGTCATTAAAGTGAATGGGGCCCGCAGCAAACTTGCGGTTCGTGAACATTTGATCGCGTTCGCGAACCGTCCCGGCCGATGTTCGTCCATCACTAGTGACAATTCGGCTGTCACTATGCAAGCAACTCAGCATGCATCGGGCCATTTGCGTAAGTGACTCAGAGGAACTCCCTGACTCCATCTCCACTGCATACTGCCACGGAGTGTCTGGGTAATTTGCCTCGTCTTCCTCATCATCCTGTAGCTGCTCTGACTGCTCCTGCTCCTCCTGCTCCTCCTCTCCTGTCACCTGTGTAGAAAAAACAGCCATTTCTCCACGCATTGATTTTGCTCGAATGTCCTCCTCCTCCTCTAGTTTAACTACCACAGGGCTCATGTGGCTGTGAGATGTAGTTGCCAAGTCTCCTGTCCCCTGGCCAGACAAATTTAGCAGCATCTGTTCCAGGATATGAATCAGTGTAATGACGTTGTTCATCCCATAGTCCTGATGACTGACAAATAAAGTGGCCTCCTCAATGGCAGGTGTCAAGCATGAGATGCCATTGGTTAACATTGAAGTTACACAGGGGAGTACCTCTGTCTGCCTTTATCATTAAGAAATTGTTTATGGCTTTTCTCTGTTTATATAATCGGTCCAACATATGGAGGATGTAATTCCAATGGATGGAAACGTCGCATATCAGCCTATGTTGGGGGACGCCCTTCTGCCGCTGCAGCTCAAGGAGGGTGTGCTTTGCAATGTACGAGTGGCTGAAGTGCATTCAAAATTTACTGGCCATTTTCAGGATGTCTTTCAGATGGGGTGAAGACTTATGAGCAGCTTTACCACCAGATTGAACAGATGCGGCATGCAGGGCACATGGCTCAGCCCCTTTTAACGCAGCCGACACCATGTTCTTCCCGTTGTCGGTCACCATGGTTCTGATTTTGAGTTGTCGAGGAGAAAGCCATGATTCGATTTCTTGGTGAAGGATGTGGAGCAGTTCCTCCCCTGTGTGACTCCATTTACCCAGGCAAACTAGGTGCAGAATAGCGTGACACCGCCGTGCCCTGCACAAGTGGTGCGCTGGAGAAACACTGTAAATTGTCCCTGCAGTGGAAGCTGAGGACACATTGGAGGATGAGGAGGCAGAGGCGGACATTGTCACAGGACCAATGGCATGAGAATGTGGAGGTGGAAGCTGTGTACCTGGCCAAGTTGCTGGTGTGGCTGGGCAGGAACCACATTTAGCCAGTGGGCCGTAAAGGACATATATTGTCCTTGACCGTAGTTACAGCTCTACACGGCAGCGCTGCCGTGCACTTTGGCAGACACTGACAGGCTCAAGGACTGGCCCACCTTCTGTTTAAATATGTGTGCAGGGCTGGTACTGCCTTTTTGGCAAAAAAATGACAGCTTGGGACTCTCCACCTCGGCACGGAACAAGCCACCAGTTCTCTGAAAAGTGCAGTCCACCACTTGGAAAGGGAGGAACTGCAGCACCAGGCAATCTGGCCAGGTGCACTTTCAGCTTCTGCACCGTTGGATGAGTGCACGCATACTGTTGTCTCTTGGCAATCGCTTCAGTATATCGATTGCTGACGGAATGACTGATGAGGAGTAGGAGGACGAGGAGTAGGGCATCAGGACCAGCAGATAATGGGAAGGACAGACAGCTCCCTTCGCTGAGGTGGTGGAGCTTTGACTGCATGAAATCGGGTTATGAAGCGGTTGATGCGGCAGGCTGGACCACCACATCGGAGCCACAGTTCTCCCAGGCCACTTCATGGTGATGCTGCATTTGTTAACACAGGGCCATCCTGGCCACGCTTCACCTTCTGCCAACAAATTCGGCAATTGACCATGTTCACCTCCTCCCGCGGCCTAGTAAAAAATTGCCACACTGCCAAGTATGGCATTTTTCCCCCAGCACTCTGAGCTGACTGCCTGCTATTGCTGCCTTCATAAACTCCTGCACCTCTACTTTCTGGGCCAGTAGGCTCCTGAGAAGCGAGTGGTTTACCATGGGCACGTTTGTCTCCAAACCTCCCACTGTTGCCACCCTGCTGACTCACAGCCATGCTACCACCCTGCTGGCTCAGCCACTGCCTGACACGCAAGCTGCCACTCTCTTCTCCTGATGATGATGATAAAGCCCCTTCTTCACCTGGCTCCCAAGTGTGATCGGCTACATCATCATCATCATCCGCTACTGTCTGCACGTTACTGAAGTTACCCTCAACGGTCTCAGGGTCAGGATCCTGACTGCTCGCAAAACTTGCTCCCACGCGACTCTCATCATCATTACTTGACCACCTACCGGAGGAAGCGGCGGATGTCTTCTCTTGATCTTGGCTGGACAGTAGCTGCTGACTGTCCTCTAGTAGCTCGTCCTCGCTGAAAAATGGAGCCGAGCATATGGCATATAATACTTCTCGCGCTGAGGGAACTGAAAATGATAGAGGAAGATTCAGGACAGGTGGGGGCACAGGGCCTGCTCCCGGGCCATGCAAACTAAGCATCGTTTCAGAGGAACCCACCGACTCTTGGCTTGGGGTGTCTGATGTTACTTGCGATGAAGTCGAAGACCGAGTCAACCATTCAAGCACCGCTAGGTTGCTTGTCAAGACACAACCGCTAGATGACACCGGGATTTCAGGACTCTCGCTGCGACTCCTGCTGCCACCCACCTTTCTTCTGCTGCCTGCGACAGGAACATTTTGGACACGTTCCCTTTGAAGGGCCTGTCACCTGTCTGTCTGACATACTGTATAATAAAAGAATTAAATTAAAATAATACCCCCAAAAAAGGCTGTAGTACAATGTAACTTCACCGCTGAACAGCAATTTTTTTCTGATTAATAAACTAATAAACTCCTTCCCCCCAAAAAAAAAAAATATAACAATCACAATTCACTGCAGAACGGCTATTGGGACGTATGTATATTTCCTTTTTATACACCACGTAAATGGCTATAGTACAATGTAACTTCACAGCTGAACAGTAATTAAGACATTTTTTTTTTCTGATTAATAAACTCCCCCTCCAAAAAAACAAAAAAATAACAGCACTTATGACATATATTTTTCCTTTTTTTTTTCTATTAATACACCCCCCAAAAAAGTAAAACAATGTACGGCTAATAGGACGACTGCAGGAAATATCTGAGCCAGCTCTCTATTATTTTCAGAATTCCCCTAACATTGAGAGGAGAGTGGCCACATTTGAATGGTAAGCGCTCCTGTTCTGGATTGGGTTCTAGAGGTGGGACCTTTACATATCTAACAATGATGGCATATCCTTAAACCTCTTTAAGCACTACTTAGTTCAATTAATCTATTTCATCACCCCAAGGTTTTCAGAATTTATGTGATCAGAAACAGAAAAGAGGTTCATTTAAATAAAGATTAGACTCTGTTTGTTGTGGTAAAATCCATAGAAATAGATTATCTCCCAAGAGAATTAAACAAGGCCATGCATGCCAAAGGTGATTTCATAATCAAATAAAAAGTTCTTTCAAGTCATTCAACTCTGCAAAACTACTGATTAGTCTTTGCTAAATCACAACCTCAGCTAAATGTTTGTGGAAATATAGATTTATTCAGCATTAAAATTTTGAAGATTTACTTGGAAAAATGGATGAAAATGATGTTACTTAACTAGGACAAACAACAGCAAAATAGTGTTGAGCGAGAATGCTCAGCCGAACACCAGTTGGGCTCGAGCACAGCTATGCTTGGCACATCGCGATGCTTGAGTCAGTGTATTTAAATCTAATTTAGCCTCTATTTCTACGCAGAAGATTACTGTACAGTGAGGGAATCCCTCAGTGTGAGTCCACGGCTTAGCAGTCCCTGCTCTGACTCCATATATAGCTACAGTGCTGCCCATAATTATTCATACCCCTGGCAAATTTTTACTTAAAGTTACTTTTATTCAACCAGCAAGTAATTTTTTGACGGGAAATGACAAAGGTGTCTCCCAAAAGATAATAAGACGATGTACAAGAGGCATTGCTGTGAAAAAAAAAAAAAAATTATCAGCTTTTATTTACATTTAAGCAAAAAGTGTCCAGTCCAAAATTATTCATACCCTTTTCAATAATCAATAGAAAAGCCTTTATTGGCTATTACAGCAATCAAACGCTTCCTATAATTGCAGACCAGCTTTTTGCATGTCTCCACAGGTATTTTTGCCCATTCATCTTTAGCAATGAGCTCCAAATCTTTCAGGTTGCCATCACCCTGATCTTTAGCTCCCTCCACAGATTCTCAATTGGATTCAAGTCTGGACTCCAAAACGTTAATGTGGTCTGCTAACCATTTCTTCACCACTTTTGCTGTGTGTTTTGGGTCATTGTCATGCTGAAATGTCCACTTGTGCCCAAGGCCAAGTTTCTCTGCAGACTGCTCTATTTTCATGGTGCCGTTTACTGTGATTAGGTTCCCTGTTCCACTGGCTAAAAAACACCCCCAAAGCATTAGGTTCCCACCACCATGTTTGACAGTGGGGATGGTGTTCTTTGGGTTGAAGGTTTCTGCTTTTTTACGCCAAATGAAGGAAACATCATTGTGACCAAACAATTCAATTTTTGATTCATCTGACCATAACACAGAAGACCAGAAGTCTTCTTCTTTGTCGAGATGAGCTTTTGCAAAGGACAAGCAAGCTTTTGTGTGCCTTATCTGGAGAAGTGGCGTCCTCCTTGGTCTGCATCCGTGGAACCCAGCAGTGTGCAGTGTCCGTTGGATTGTCTGCCTTGAGACATTGCCACCAGCAGAGCCCAGATTCACCAGGATGGCCTTGGTGGTGATACTTGGATTCTTTTTCACCTCTCTAACTATCCTCCTGGCCAGCACAGGTGTCACTTTTGGCTTCCGACCACGTCCACTGAGATTTTTTATAGTGCGGAACATCTTGTATTTTTTATTAATACTTTGCACTGTAGCCACCGAAAACATTTAGAAATGGCCTTGTAGCCCTTTCCTGACTTGTGAGCAGCCACAATGTGCAGCCGCAGGTCCTCACTTAGCTCCTTTGTCTTAGCCATGACTGTCCACAAACCAACTGCAGAGAGCTGCTGTTTTTCACCTGTTGAGTTGATTAAAATAGCTGTTCCCAATTAAGCAGGGTAATTAGGATGCTTTAGAACAGCTTGGACTATTTGGAATGGTATAGAACTTTTGATTTTCCCACAGTTTGTGAAGGGTATGAATAATTTTGGACTTGACACTTTTTGCTCAAATGTAAATAAAAGCTGAGAAATGTTTTTTTCTTCCCACAATAATGCCTCTTGTACATCGTCTTATTATCTTTTGGGAGACACCTACAGTACAGACCAAAAGTTTGAACACACCTTCTCATTCAAAGAGTTTTCTTTTTTTTCATGACTATGAAGGCATCAAAACTATGAATTAACACATGTGGAATTATATACATAACAAACAAGTGTGAAACAACTGAAAATATGTCATATTCTAGGTTCTTCAAAGTAGCCACCTTTTGCTTTGATTACTGCTTTGCACACTCTTGGCACTCTCTTGATGAACTTCAAGAGGTAGTCCCCTGAAATGGTCTTCCAACAGTCTTGAAGGAGTTCCCCGAGATGCTTATCACTTGTTGGCCCTTTTGCCTTCACTCTGTGGTCCAGCTCACCCCAAACCATCTCGATTGGGTTCAGGTCCGGTGACTGTGGAGGCCAGGTCATCTGGCGCAGCACCCCATCACTCTCCTTCATGGTCAAATAGCCCTTACTTTCAAAGTTTTCCCAATTTTTCGGCTGACTGACTGACCTTCATTTCTTAAAGTAATGATGGCCACTCGTATTTCTTTACTTAGCTGTTTTTTTCTTGCCATAATACAAATTCTAACAGTCTATTCAGTAGGACTATCAGCTGTGTATCCACCTGACTTCTCCTCAACGCAACTGATGGTCCCAACCCCATTTATAAGGAAAGCAATCCCACTTATTAAACCTGACAGGGCACACCTGTGAAGTGAAAACCATTTCAGGGGACTACCTCTTGAAGCTCATCAAGAGAATGCCAAGAGTGTGCAAAGCAGTAAAAAAATCAAAAGGTGGCTACTTTGAAGAACCTAGAATATGAAAGATTTTCAGTTGTTTCACACTTGTTTGTTATGTATATAATTCCACAAGTGTTAATTCATAGTTTTGATGCCTTCAGTGTGAATCTACAATTTTCAAAGTCATGAAAATAAAGAAAACTCTTTGAATGAGAAGGTGTGTCCAAACTTTTGGTCTGTACTGTATGTCATTTCCCGTCAAAAAATTTCTTGCTGGTTGAATAAAAGTAACTTTAAGTCAAAATTTGCCTGGGGTATGAATAATTACGAGGAGCACTGTATGTCCATATACGGAGTCAGTGCTTGGGGACACCCTGGTGTATTTTAATCTAATTTAGCCTGACTCCCTCCCCTGTACACGGAGGGAGTCAGGGTCACCTGGATCCAGAAAAGACAAAAACATAAATACATAAACAGCACTTATCTGCAGACGACTGACGACTGAGGACTGGGAACTGGGAACTGGGAACAGCATGCACACACACTCCAGGAAGTTGTATCAGCCGCACACTACTGCATTATGGGGAGGAACTTAAAGGGTAGCGATCAGTCTGACTGCATGACAGCTGAGATAGACTAACGAGATGAGAAACTAAACCAAAACAAAGAAATTCAAGGAGGAGGATCTGAGAAGCTCCTGTGAGCGCTTCTCAGCTGTCTGGCTGTGACAATAACATTCTGGAGTATATGCAAATTTCTATTATAAAAACTTAAGCAGCAACTTTTCCAATTTCCAATATTTATGTAATTCTCAAAACTTTTGGCCACGACTGTAGACAAGAAAGTCCAGGGATAGCAAACTGGGCCAGTTCTAGCCACTTGTTTCAGTCTGCCTCCCCAGCAGTCTATGGGGTCAGGGATCAGGCACACTTCAGTGATGACTTAAATTTTTCTGAAGAAGTTTCACGCACAGCCAAGGAAATGTTCAATATATAAAATTACTAATTTATTGTGCAAAACAAGTGTCCATAAATACAAAGGTGCAAATTAAGTATTCAATCATGATGTTTAAATAACAAAAAATAATTGAGCCAATATTCTGTATTGTATTGTTTTTGCCAGTCGGTCGAATACAACAGAGAATTCAGACATTTCAGTCCATTCTAGACCTTTTTCAATGGTTCACTGTAAACAAAAGGAACAGTTGAGGGGCAAGACAGTACAAGGTATAGGAGTGACAAACCTGATGCAGGTTAATTAAGTAAATAGCTACAAGATAAAGGAAATAATAAAATCATATCAACAGTAAAATCCCGAAATAAATAAAAAAGATAAACAATATAAACAGTAATACTATCAGTTAATATGTACCTCTCCTAGGTAATAGAGGATGTACAGTATCATAATTAAGTATAATCAAATCTGCAGGTCACAGAAAAGAAATACAGGTATGTGGCTTACCAATGTATTGGTATGCCGCAATCTAAGATCGCAGTGGTGCTCAAGGTATTGAAAACACTATCAAGCTGGAGCATGCATGAAACCAGAAAGTGTTTTATTTATAACAGGATGTGAGATTGCATCCTGTAGGGCTGTGCTTCTGAGTGAAGGGAGGGAGAAGGGGAGTATAATGAGCGCATCTTATGATCACGCTCCAGTGACGGAATTAAGGACGGCACGTTGTCCTTGTAATGGGGATCCAGCAACGTGGCCACCCAGTAATCAGCGCAAGTTAGAATGTGAGCAACTCGGCGGTCATTGCGGAGACACTGCAGCATGTAATCGCTCATGTGTGCCAGGCTGCCCAGAAGCAATGAAAAGCTGTCCTCTGTGGGAGGTATATTGTCTGTGTCCTCTGTATCCCCCCAGCCACGCACCAGTGATGGCCATGAGCTGGTCTGGGTGCCACCCTGCTGTGAACAAGGTTCCTCCTCCTCCATCTCCTCCTCCTCCACCTCGTCATCCTCCAGAACTGTGCCCTGGCTGGACAATTGTGTACCTGGCGTTTGTGGGTGCAGGAACCCACCCTCGGAGTTACTTGTGAATAACTGGCCAGAAACCCTTCAAAATGATCCCTCTTCCTCCTCCTCCTCCTGTGCCACATCCTCTTCCATCATCGCCAGAAGCGTTTTTTCAAGAAGGCATAGAAGTGGTATAGTAACGCTGAGAATGGTGTTATCGGCACTAGCCATGTTGGTGTAGTAATCGAAACAGCGCAACAAGGAACACAGGTTTCGCATGCAGGCCCAGTCATTAGTGGTGAAGTGGTGCTGTTCCGCAGAGCGACTCACCCGTGAGTGCTGCAGCTGAAACTCCACTATCACCTGCTGCTGCTCGCACAGTCTGGCCAGCATGTGCAAGGTGGAGTTCCACCTTGTGGGCACGTCGCATATGAGGCGGCGAGCGGGAAGGCCAAAATTACGTTGCAGCGCTGACAGGCGAGCAACAGCAGGATGAGACCGCCGAAGACGTGCACAGACGGCCCGCACTTTATGCAGCAGCTCTGAGGGTAATTTTTAAGGAAACTCTGCACCACCAAATTCAGCACATGCGCCAGGCAAGGGATGTGCGTCAAACAGGGTAGTCCCAGAGCTGCTACGAGATTTCGCCCATTATCGCACACCACCAAGGCGGGCTTGAGGCTCACTGGCACCAACCACTCATCGGTCTGTTGTTCAAGGCCCGTCCACAGATACGTTTTAAAACTGCCTGCTGTCGTTTACCCCTGGCTTTGCTGAAGTTGGTCGTGAAGGTTTTACGCTGACCGGATGAGGAGACGGTAGAGGATGAGGAAGCGGAGTAGGAGGAGGAAGCAACAGGAGGCAAACTGAAGCGCCCTGCAATCCTCGGTGCTGGAAGGACATGCGCCAAACTGCTATCTCCTGCATTTACCCAGTGTGCTGTTATGGAGATATAACATCCCTGACCATGCTTATTGGTCCACGTATCCATAGTCAGGTGCACCTTGAAACAGATAGCGTTGCGCTGTGTACAGCACAACGTACTGTGTGACAGCCACCACCATAAGGCCTTTAAAACTCTCTGTCTCCACCAGATGGAATGACAGCATTTCAAAGGCCAGTAATTTAGAAATGCTGGCATTCAGGGCTAGGGATCGTGGGTGGGTAAGGGGGCACTTCCTCTTCCGCTCCAGTGTTTGGGAGATGGAGAGCTGAACTCCAGAGGTGGATGAAGAGGCCAAGACTGCAGCAGAGGAGGAAGCAGGAGGAGCCAAAGATCTTTCTTGGTTTTTGAGGTGTCTACTCCAATACAGCTCTTGCTTTGCACTTAGATGCCTGGTCATGCAGGTTGTGCTCAGGTTGAGAACGTTTATGCCTCGCTTCAGGCTCTGATTGCACAGCGTGCAAACCACTCGTGTCTTGTCATCAGCACATTGTCTGAAGAACTGCGACGCCAGGGAGCTCCTTGGAGCTGGCTTTGGTGTGCTCGGTCCCTTGCTGTGGTGGGCAGTAGGAGGCGTACTGTCTAGGGGATGGCTGCTCACCTTTTGCATCCTGCTCTCTCTTCTGCTGTGCTGGTGACTGTGCGACCACCGCCTCTTCCTCCGAACTACATAGGTCACTCGCATGACCTTGATTTCATGTGGGCTCGCGGACCTCATCGTCCACCACATCATTTTCCACCCAGTCTTCAACCCTGCACTCCTTGTCAGTCTGCACACTTTCAAAAGCCCCAGTAGTTGGCACCTGTGTTTTGTCATCATCTGAGACGTGCTGCGATGGTCCTCCCATGTACTCATCTTGAAACATAAGTGGTTGGGCATCGGTGCACTCAATCTCTTCCACTTCTGGGGCAGGGATAGCTGGATGGCCCTGGGAAACCCTGCTTACAGAGTCATCAAAAAGCAGAAGAGACTGCTGCATGACTTGGGGCTCAGACTGCTTGGCTGATTTGCAAAGGGGTGAGGTGAAAGACTGATGGACATCGGCTGCAGGTACCAACTCTGATCTTTCAGCAGGAGACTGGGTGGGAGACAATGTGAAGGAACTGGAGGCAGTGTCAGCAACCCAATCTACTATCGCCTGTACTTGTTCTGTCCTCACCATTCGTATAGCCGCATTAGGCACGACCAAATACCGCTGCAGGTTCTGTCGCCTACTCGCACCTGAGGAAGGGGTTTCACTTGTGCGTGTAGCTGGCACAGATCGACCAAGTCCTCTCCCTGCAACAGGAGCTCCACCAGCAGCACCACAACCTGGGCCACATCCCTTATTCGCGCCCTCCTCAAATTTCTCAAATTTAGGATCTTGCCCTAAATGGGTTTTTAAGTAATAGCAGAATAGAACGACAGTATGTAAAGGTTGTATTTCACACATACAGATGCAGACTAGGCCGCAATTATAATTTTTTGCCCAAAATGTGTGTTTGTTTAATAACTGAATAGAATCACAGTATGTAAAGGGTGTATCTCACACAGACTAGGCCACAATTAAAGATTTTTGACCAAAATGGGTGTTTTTCAAATAACTGAATGTAACCACTGTATGTAAAGGTGTGTCTCACACGCCCTGATCCAGACTAGGCCACAATTAAAGATTTTTGACCAAAATGGGTGTTTTTCAAATAACAGAATGTAACTACTGTATGTTAAGGGTGTATCTTACATGCCCCGATCCAGACTAGGCAGCAATTAAAGTTTTTTGACCAAAATGGCTGTTTTGCAAATATCTGTATAGAACCACAGTATCTAAAGGGTGTATCTCACAATGACATATGCAGCAAAGGCTGCAAAATGAAGTTTTTGGCCCAAAATAGGTGTTTGTTTAATACCAGAATATGACAGCAGTATATAACCCTTGAATTTCACACGTTCGGATGCAGCAAGGGCTGAAAAATTGTGTATTTTGCCCTAAAAGGGTGTTTTATTAATAGAAGAATATAACCACAGTATGTAAAGGGTGTATCTCACACTGACTGATCCAGACTAGGCCGCAATTAAATTTGTTTGCCCAAAATGGCTGTTTTTAAAATAACTGAATAGAACCACAGTATCTAAAGTGTGTATCTCACACGTACTGATCCAGACTAGGCCGGAATTTAAGTTTTGTGCACAAAATGGCTGGATTTCAAATAACTGAATAGAACCACAGTATCGAAAGGGTATATCTCACACGTCCTGATACAGACTAGGCCGCAATCAAAGTTTCGTGGACAAAATGGCTGTTTTTCAAATAACTGAATAGAACCACAGTATCTAAAGGGTGTATCTCACAATGACATATGCAGAATAGGCTGAAATTTTTTTTTTGTTTGTTTAACCCCTTCCCAAATGCAATCCATCTATATACGTGATATTTGCACATACCCTGTTCTTTCATCCAAGCGCTGCAAAGCTTCTGCCCCTGCCCTGCTGCTGTCACGGACAGCATACAGTTCAGTAATGCCCGCAAGGGACCAATCATAATGGTCCCTTGCCAGCAATTGATCTGGTTGGTTAGTCTGTGCAGACTAATCAATCGGATCGCGGCAGTGAAAAAGTGCCTGTTCCAGGCTCTGATCTGCGCTCTGCAGATCAGAGTCTGAAATCAGGTAATGTGTCCTGAAACAGGGGCGTAGCTAGAAATGACTGGGCCCCAAAAATTGACCTGTGAAATCCGAAAGGTGCTCTTTGGAATATGGGCCCCTTTGCCCACCTAGGCTGCAAAAAAGTGTCACACATCTGGTATCTCCGTACTCAGGAGAAGGTGGGGAATGTGTTTTGGGGTGTCTTTTTACATATACCCATGCTGGGTGAGATAAATATCTTGGTCAAATGCCAACTTTGTATATAAAAATGGGAAAAGTTGTCTTTTGCCAAGATATTTCTCTCACCCAGCATGGGTATATGTAAAATGACACCCCAAAACACATTCCCCACCTTCTCCTGAGTACGGCAATACCAGATGTGTGACACTTTTTTGCAGCCTAGGTGGGCAAAGGGGCCCATATTCCAAAGAGCACCTTTCGGATTTCACAGGTCATTTTTTTACAGAATTTGATTTCAAACTCCTTACCACACATTTGGGCCCCTAGAATGCCAGGGCAGTATAACTACCCCACAAGTGACCCCATTTTGGAAAGAAGAGACCCCAAGGTATTTCGTGATGGGCATAGTGAGTTCATAGAAGTTTTTATTTTTTGTCACAAGTTAGTGGAATATGAGACTTTGTAAGAAAAAAAAATAAAAAATAAAAAATCATCATTTTCCGCTAACTTGTGACAAAAAATAAAAAGTTCTATGAACTCACTATGCCCATCAGCGAATACCTTAGGGTGTGTACTTTCCGAAATGGGGTCATTTGTGGGGTGTTTGTACTATCTGGCCATTGTAGAACCTCAGGAAACATGACAGGTGCTCAGAAAGTCAGAGCTGCTTCAAAAAGCGGAAATTCACATTTTTGTACCATAGTTTGTAAACGCTATAACTTTTACCCAAACCATTTTTTTTTTACCCAAACATTTTTTTTTATCAAAGACATGTAGAACAATAAATTCGGAGCAAAATTTATATATGGATGTCGTTTTTTTTGCAAAATTTTACAACTGAAAGTGAAAAATGTCATTTTTTTGCAAAAAAATCGTTAAATTTCGATTAATAACAAAAAAAGTAAAAATGTCAGCAGCAATGAAATACCACCAAATGAAAGCTCTATTAGTGAGAAGAAAAGGAGGTAAAATTCATTTGGGTGGTAAGTTGCATGACCGAGCAATAAACGGTGAAAGTAGTGTAGGTCAGAAGTGTAAAAAGTGGCCTGGTCTTTCAGGGTGTTTAAGCACTGGGGGCTGAGGTGGTTAAACAGCGCACATTTCTCGCGCGCTACGGCCACTACAATGTCGGGAGGCTCGCTGCTGCACGCACGATATCAGAGGCAATATCGGGTGCCAGAGGTGGCACTCAGAGCCCTCTTTGTGGGCACCCACTTCCTGGAAAATTTCTAAGGCCTACCAATATGCCTTAGATATTTTCTGCCATTCATCAGTGCAGGACGTGCTATGAATGGCACAAGCAGCACACTGAATGTAGGCAGGTTATTATAGCCAAATGATAAAGTACATGGAAGATATACTATATTGTTATCCAGGTTAAATTGCCGTGTTGGCACTTTTGTGATAAATATGTGGGCTTTGGGTTACAGTTTGGACACTCAGACCATAAAACGTTTGCCATCACTGGTGTAGGCTATATGTGTATAACATAAACATATTTCACATGAAAACGTACAATTACTTGGCTTGGCCGTTGGGGATCTTGGACACCACTTCAACACTTGGCTGGGGGGCTCGGCGGAGCCCCCCAGCCAAGTGTTTTATCCTAATGAGAAAGATTTCATATTAAGGATTTGGAGAAGGGGCAAAGGAATAGCAGAGTAGGGAGAAGATGGTGCTGCTACTAGGAGGTCCTACCATGGGGGAGTAATAAAGCCCACCATAATGCCCCCCAGTAGAAATAATTCTCCTTATAATGTGAAAGTGCAAAAAATACCCCCTTGTAATGCCCCCAGTTGAGCTAATGTCCCCATAGTGCCCCCATAATGTGCCAGTATAAAATACCCCTATATAGTGCCCCCAGTAAATGCCTCCATAGTGCTCCTCTCCCCCCTTCCTCCTAGTGCCCCCCATACTGTACCAGTATAAAATGCCCCAGTAGATGCCCTCAGTGTCCCCCATAATTTGCAAGTATAAAATACCCCTTCTTAGTGCCCCCCGTAGATGACCCCATAGTACTCCTCTCCCCCTTCCTCATAGTACCCACCATAATGTGTTCCAGTATAAAATTCTACTGTACAGAGCCCCCCATATAAAACACCCCTTCTTTGTGGCCTCAGTAGATGCCCCTATACTGCCCCCAATAATGTGCCAGTAATAACAGCCCCCCCATCATGTGCCAGTAATAACAGCCCCCCATCATGTGCCAGTAATGACAGCCCCCCCCTTGTGCCAGTAATAACAGCCCCCATTATGTGCCAGTAATGACAGCCCCCCATTATGTGCCAGTAATGACAGCCCCCCATTATGTGCCAGTAATGACAGCCCCCCATTATGTGCCAGTAATGACAGTCCCCCCTTGTGCCAGTAATGACAGCCCCCATTATGTGCCAGTAATGACAGCCCCCCATTATGTGCCAGTAATGACAGCCCCCCATTATGTGCCAGTAATCACAGCCCCCATTATGTGCCAGTAGTGACAGCCCCCCATTATGTGCCAGTAATGGCAGCCCCCAACCCATTATGTGCCATTAATGACAGCCCGCCCCCATTATGTGCCAGTAATGACAGCCCCCCATTATGTGCCAGTAATGACAGCCCCCCATTATGTGCCAGTAGCTATAGCCCCCCATTATGCGCCAGTAGCTGAGCCCCCCATTATGTGCCAGTAGCCACAGCCCCCCATTATGTGCCAGTAGCCACCATTATTGTACACACAAAAAAATAAACACTTATACTAACCTCCTTGGCAGCGATGCGATGCAGGCCTCTTCCCACAATGGAAGCGTTCATCTCCCTAGGCCCCGCCGCCGCCCCCCCACTTCTGAGCAGCTCGGGGGGGGGGGGGCAGTTGCCCCATTTCCCCCCCCTGGATCCACCAGTGCTGCTGGCCCCAGGGGGGGGCACTTGCCCCCCCTTGCCCCTCCCTGCGGACGCCCATGGGATGAGGTTCATTGATGATATATTTATCCTATGGAAAGGTACAAAGAAGAAATTCATGGACTTTGTATCGAGGCTGAATATAAACACCTTGGGCCTGTACTTCACATCTGAAATTGATGAAAAACGTATCACTTTCTTGGACCTTGCAATCGAGATTGACCCCTCTGGACATCTCAAAACAAAAGTGTTTCGCAAACCCACGGCCACTAATGCCCTCTTGAGGTGGGAGAGTGGACATCCGTACCCACTCAAGAGGGGCATTCCTAAGGGGCAGTACCTTAGAATGAGACGGAACTGCTCTCAGTGGTCGGATTTCAAGGCATCAGCGGATGACCTTGAAAAACGGTTTGTTGAGAAGGGATACCCTAAACCCGTGTTGAAAGAGGCCTATCAACATGCGGCTGCATGTGATAGGGAACATTTCCTGCATCCTAAAAATAAGACATCAGAGGATGCGCAGCTACGCATAATAGGAACTTTTGATACGGCGCATAAGGAGATGCAGGCTTTGCTGACTGAACACTGGGATATTTTAAAAACTGACCCAGATGTTGGACACCTAGTTGGTAGTTATCCCATGATCACGTACCGTCGGGGTGGAAACATTAAGGACAAAGTGGTCCATAGTGCCTTCACTTCTCCTAGGAATGAGACTTGGCTAGGGGCAAATATACCAAATGGCACATAGCATGCAAAGTGATTTTAAAGAGCGCACACTTTAGGAGCTCAACCGCAGGACATGAGTATAACATCAAATCCTTTATAAATTGCAAGACGGTTGGGGTGGTATATCTCGCGACCTGCATTTGTGGTTCCCAATATGTAGGGGAAACTAAGCGTGAATTTAGGAGGCGCATAGGGGAACACTTATTGAAGATCAGAAGCTCTGGTGATACCCCTATTGCGCAACATGTGGCAACCTGCCATCCCAGTATATCTGATTGCTTTAAATTTCAGGGTATCGAACATGTAAGACCACCACCCAGGGGAGGTGATATTGATACACTGCTTCTCAGCAAAGAGGCGCAGTGGATTTTCACACTAAACACTGTCAAACCAAAAGGTCTTAATGATGCGATTTCTTACGCATGCTTCATTGAATAAGGGATAATCTCCCTTCTTGGCTAGTGTATGAGATTTATCTCCTGTTCTTATGTTGAATATTTTGTCTGCTTTGATGACTCTCCTGTATACTGATTTCTCCCTTTTGACTACATGGAGATTATCCGCCATCTGTGAATTTTAGGTGTCCCTAATGTCCTGAACATACCTAGGGAGTGGGACTTTAAGATGTCCCTATTATCCCTAGTATGAATTTCAGTGGTTGATGCCACTGCGATTTATGGGGATCTCGTAGGGATTGTATGACATCACCCCTATTAAAGTAGTTTTTGTATTCTGTGTATACATATATTCTTTCCGCTTCTGGCAGGTTTTACCGTCTATATCTCCATCCTGGTAACCACTTATGAGAATTAATATGTGTTCCGATTCTTTATACACTGATGTTCTCTGAACATTAAGTTAATCCAAGGACTATATGTCCCCGCCTAGATGGTGACTCAAGCAAACGTCTTACAAACCTCCACTCCCCCTTGTCATAGCGACGAATGATGCTTAGGAGCAGGCGGAGTCGACGCGGATGATTGTGCAATGGGCTGTCCGTCCCTTGGTGATGACGACAGTAGTAGGCGCGGCCATGCAGCGATCGTGCACCGATTGGATGCCTGCTAGAGGCTTGGCAAGAGAAGGGGAGGATCTTTCTTCATTTAAACAGCGCACATTTCTCGCGCGCTACGGCCACTACAGTGCTGGGAGGCTCGCTGCTGCACGCACAATATCAGAGGCGTGCAGCGTCTTTCTAGTCAGGAGACCGAAAAGTGCTTGGCAATATTATTGCATACCCACCATCAGGGTCGCAATACATGAAGCCGGCCAAGCACTAGGTCTAATGCTACTGATGAAATACCGACAAGTGTCGGATAGGGAAACGCGTTGAGCATTAGACTGCAGTACAGGCATACATGCAGACTGACTCTCGCTTCTATATCGAGCACATTAGTGATTAGTCCTCTAAGTGTGAGATCCTATACAACACCTACTAAGGGGTGCACAGCCCTATATAATAAGTGTAAGAATATGTCTTTAGGATCACTAGAGGACTTATACCATCATTTGTACACTCCTAAATATAAAGGAGTCTTTGTGGTAGGGTGTTACTAGGAACCAGCATATAAATAGTCAGAAAAATTCCAGTTCACCCTATCAGCCTATTTATGTGGAGATTTATTGATTTTAACATTATTAAATAAAAGTGTTTTTAACGTACTTTACATAGGTAGTAAACGCTCAGGTGAACACTGTAAAAAATAAAAATAAAAAAGAGTTACAAAAAGCAATTTTTTTCACCTTACATCACAAAAAGTGCAACACTAAGCGATCAAAAAGGCATATGTTCCAGAAAATAGTACCAATCATTCCATCACCTCATCCCGAAAAAAATAATACCCTATTTAAGACAATCGCCCAGAAAAATAAAAAAGCTATGGCTCTAAGACTATGGAGACACTAAAACATTGTTTCAAAAATGCTATTATTGTGTAAAACTTAAATAAATAAGAAAAAGTAAACATACTAGGTATTGCCACATCCGTAACGATCTGCTCTATAAAACTGTCACATGACCTAACCCCTCAGATGAACGGTGTAAAAATAAATAAATAAAAACTGTTCCAAAACAGGCAATTTTTTGGTTATAAAGTGTAATAAAGTGTAATAATGAATGATCAAAAAATTCCAATGTGCCAGTAATAAGCCCCCCCCAATGTGCAAGTAATAAGCCCCCCAATGTGCCAGTAATAAGCCCCCCCAATGTGCCAGTAATAAGCCCCCCCAATGTGCCAGTAACACTGTTGTAAAAAAAAAAAAAAAAAATCATACTTACCTCCATGTCAGCAATGCGATGCAGGCCTCTTCCGGCCTGTGTCCCACGCTGTAAGGCTCAGGCGGCCTCTGATAGACTGCCGGCCTAGTGTCTGCAGCCAATCAGAGGAAGGGGAAGGGACACGCCTCTCCCTTGCCTGCACCGCCGCGGTACAGGCCGGCAGATGACTATGGAGATGAGCGCAATGGAAGCGCTCATCCCCCTGTGCCCGACTGCGGCCGTGGCGGCTCACTTATGGGGGGCATTTTAGTTGGGGGGGCACAGCATGATGTAGGGGGGGCCGTGGCACCCTCTGGCCCCCCTGGCGACGCCACTGTTTACACCATGTCCCATTTAAAGCCCCCCTGATGCACCCCTAGAGTAGAAACTCCATAAAAATGACACCATCTAAGAAACACACCCCTCAAGGTATTCAAAACTGATTTTACAAACTTTGTTAACCCTTTAGGTGTTGCACAAGGGTTATTGGAAAATGGAGATGGAAAATTTGCCCAAAAAATGTAATTCTCAAATTTTAATCCATTTTTTCCAGTAACAAAGCAAGGGTTATCAGCCAAACAAAATGCTATATTTATTGCCTCGATTCTGTAGTTTGCAGGAACCCCCCATATCTGGCCGTAAACTACTGTACGGGCACACGGTAGGGCGTAGAGGGAAAGGTGCGCCATATGGTTTTTGGAAGGCAGATTTTGCTAGACTGGTTTATTTACACCATGTCCCATTTGAAGCCCCCCTGATGCACCCCTAGAGTAGAAACTCCATAAAAGTGACCTCATTTTGGAAATTACGGGATAAGGTGGCAGTTTTGTTGGGACTTTTTTTAGGGTACATATTATTTTTGGTTTATCTATATTACATTTTTGTGAGGCAAGGTTACCAGAAATAGAAATTCTGAAATTTCATCTCCATTTGCCAAATCTGCCTTCCAGAAACCATACGGCGTTCCTTTCCTTCTGCGCCCTGCCGTTTGGTCATACAGCAGTTTACGACCACATATGAGGTGTTTTTGTAAACTGCGGTATGAGGGTAATAAATATTAAGTTTTGTTTGGCTGTTAACCCTTGCTTTGTTAGTGGAAAAAAACGGATTAACATGGAAAATTTACCCAAAAATTGCTTTTTTGGCACCATTTTTTTTTTTTTTACCGTGTTCATCTGAGGGGTATTTTTATTGAGCAGATTCTTACGGACGCGGCGATACCTAATATGTCTACTTTTTATTTATTTATGTTTTACACTACAGGGAGTGCAGAATTATTAGGCAAATGAGTATTTTGACCACATCATCCTCTTTATGCATATTGTCTTACTCCAAGCTGTATAGGCTCGAAAGCCTACTACCAATTAAGCATATTAGGTGATGTGCATCTCTGTAATGAGAAGGGGTGTGGTCTAATGACATCAACACCCTATATTAGGTGTGCATAATTATTTGGCAAAATGGGTCAAAAGAAGGACTTGACAGGCTCAGAAAAGTCAAAAATAGTGAGATATCTTGCAGAGGGATGCAGCACTCTTAAAATTGCAAAGCTTCCGAAGCGTGATCATCGAACAATCAAGCGTTTCATTCAAAATAGTCAACAGGGTTGCAAGAAGCGTGTGGAAAAACCAAGGCGCAAAATAACTGTTCATGAACTGAGAAAAGTCAAGCGTGCAGCTGCCAAGATGCCACTTGCCACCAGTTTGGCCATATTTCAGAGCTGCAACATCACTGGAGTGCCCAAAAGCACAAGGTGTGCAATACTCAGAGACATGGCCAAGGTAAGAAAGGCTGAAAGACGACCACCACTGAACAAGACACACAAGCTGAAACGTCAAGACTGGGCCAAGAAATATCTCAAGACTGATTTTTCTAAGGTTTTATGGACTGATGAAATGAGAGTGAGTCTTGATGGGCCAGATGGATGGGCCCGTGGCTGGATTGGTAAAGGGCAGAGAGCTCCAGTCCGACTCAGACGCCAGCAAGGTGGAGGTGGAGTACTGGTTTGGGCTGGTATCATCAAAGATGAGCTTGTGGGGCATTTTCGGGTTGAGGATGGAGTCAAGCTCAACTCCCAGTCCTACTGCCAGTTTCTGGAAGACACCTTCTTCAAGCAGTGGTACAGGAAGAAGTCTGCATCCTTCAAGAAAAACATGATTTTCATGCAGGACAATGCTCCATCACATCAGTCCAAGTACTCCACAGCGTGGCTGGCAAGAAAGGGTATAAAAGAAGAAAATCTAATGACATGGCCTCCTTGTTCACCTGATCTGAACCCCATTGAGAACCTGTGGTCCATCATCAAATGTGAGATTTACAAGGAGGGAAAACAGTACACCTCTCTGAACAGTGTCTGGGAGGCTGTGGTTGCTGCTGCACGCAATGTTGATGGTGAACAGATCAAAACACTGACAGAATCCATGGATGGCAGGCTTTTGAGTGTCCTTGCAAAGAAAGGTGGCTATATTGGTCACTGATTTGTTTTTGTTTTGTTTTTGAATGTCAGAAATGTATATTTGTGAATGTTGAGATGTTATATTGGTTTCACTGGTAAAAATAAATAATTGAAATGGGTATATATTTGTTTTTTGTTAAGTTGCCTAATAATTATGCACAGTAATAGTCACCTGCACACACAGATATCCCCCTAAAATAGCTAAAACTAAAAACAAACTAAAAACTACTTCCAAAAATATTCAGCTTTGATATTAATGAGTTTTTTTGGGTTCATTGAGAACATGGTTGTTGTTCAATAATAAAATTAATCCTCAAAAATACAACTTGCCTAATAATTCTGCACTCCCTGTATATTATCTTTTTATAAAGAAAAAAAATACATTTTAGTATCTCCATAGTATGAGTAATTTTTTTTTGCTTTTAGCCGATTAGCTTATGTAGGGGCTCATTTTTTGCGGTATGATAGGACGGTTTTATTGGCACTATTTTGGGGGCATATGACTTTTTGATCGCTTGCTATTACCCCCCCCCCCCCCCCCGCTAACCCCTTGTTCATCTGAGGGGTTAGTGGGGTATTTTTATAGAGCAGATTATTACGGACGTGGCTATACCTAATAAGTGGGTGAAGTGTTGTCCAGGGACGACATATACCGATTGTAGTTGACGATACCATCTGGCTTGAGGACCGTTGCCGCGGTACCTCGCATAGGGACAGGAGTGATGCTGTTACCATGAATTGTGGACAGTACAAGGACATCCCTCTTGTCCTTATATCTGAACAGCAACAGGTTTTCACTGGTAAGGGCACGGGTCTCACCCCTGGGGATAGGTACCTGGAGGGGGTGGGCAGGGAGGCCGCGTTGATTTTTACTCACGGTCCCACAAGCGGACGTGGATCTGGCGGCGAGGGACTGGAACAAGGGGATACTAGTATAAAAGTTATCCACGTACAGGTGATAACCTTTATCTAGCAGTGGGTGTATAAGGTCCCACACAAGTTTCCCGCTAACACCCAGAGTGGGGGGATATTCTGGGGGTTGAATACGGGAATCTCGCCCCTCGTACACACAAAACTTGTAAGTGTACCCTGAGGTACTCTCACAAAGTTTGTACAGCTTCACGCCATACCTCGCCTGCTTTGAGGGAACATACTGGCTGAAAATGAGTCTCCCCTTGGACTCAATGAGAGACTCATCCACCGCGACCTACCTTCCAGGTACATAGGCCTGTACAAATTTGGCCCCAAAGTGATCGATGACCGGCCTGATTTTGTACAGGCGGTCATAGGCAGGATCACCTTGGGGGGACATGCTGAATTATCTGAATAATGCAGGCATTTCCGGGTGGCCTCAAACCGGGTACGTGTCATGGCAGTACTGTAAAGTGGGGTCTGATAGAGGACGTCCCTACTCCAGTAATGACTGACACTAGGTTTCTTGACCAGGCCCATGTGCAGCACGAGGCCCCAAAATGTCCTCATCTCGGCTGCACTGACCAGGGTCCAGCCACCGAGCCTAGCCAAAAAAGAGCCCAGGTGTTGAGCAATAAACTGTTGGGCGTACTGGTTAGTTTGCTCCACCATAAGATTTACCAGTTGGTTACTGAAAAAAAGACTAAAAAGTCATATTCAGTGAAGCCCACTGTGTAAATATGGATTCCTGGTTGGCCTACAAAATCAGGAATCACAGGCTCAAATCGCTCTGGGGTACACCAGACAAGTCCACCGGCAGGGGGCTCCGGTGGATTTAACTGGTGGGCCGGAAAATTTGTACGAGTCCCAGAGCTGCTTGTGCTAGCGTGGGCCACAGGGTCCCAAGCATGGCGGTCCCCTTGCTCCGCCTGGCGGCGTCTCCGCCACCTTGGGGGCTCATCATCAACGCTAGATGATGAGGAGGACACGGATGACAACAGGAAAGTGGTGTCATCCTCGTCCTCACTAGGAATCTCGGACTGGGCGTATGCCTCCTCGGCCAAGAACATCCGGCGGGCCATAGGGGAGTGTGTGTCAGCGTGTGTGTGTGCGTGCGTGTAAATATTTATTCAGTGTGCTTGTGTGTAGGGGCACGGGTGTTCAAAGACTAACTAAACAAAAGGGGAAAAAATGTTAAAAAAATTAAAATCAAAACCGCTGATCAACCGTCCAAAGTTGATCAGCGGTGGGATGTGCGATGCCCTAACAGTGGCCGGACGCTAAGAGTGCCGGCCACAGTCAGTGTACACACAAAAAAAAAACTGCCTGCGCCCCAAAAAATTTGTGGGGGGGAGGAAGGAGGGCAGGGGGGCAAGCGGCATCACCCCTGGGGGGTCTAGGGTCACACAGCTGTGCTGTGGACCCCAGACACCCTATTTAAGGTGATGCAATCAACGTTTTTTTCCCCACTAACTTTCCCTTTTATTTCCCTGCCTAGCCCAACATTTCTCTAGCCTTTCCCTAATTACCTGGCTGATTAGATGAGGGGTGCTGGGGCACAGATGGGGTGCTGGGGCACAGATGGGTGCTGGGACACAGAAGGGGTGATGCTGACTGAGATCCACACGTGCAGCGGCAGCGCTCCTCTGCTCCCCGGACACAAAAGGAGGAGAAAAGGAGCGTTGCCAAGATTTGAACGTCCCGCCGTCCGCCCACCTACAATCAGAAGCGATCCTGAGAGGTGATGTCACATCACCTCTCAGGATCGCAGGATGGTGATTGGTGGTGTAATATCACACCACCGATCACCATCCTGTTCCAGGTTATCGGGTCCTCAGAGACCCGAATAACCCGGAAACGCAGCAAACCACAAGTCTGAATTGACCTGCGGTTTGCTGCGATCGCCTACACGGGGGGGTCACAGGACCCCCCGGCGCATTGGCCCCAGGTGCGCGGTGGTGACCGGAAATACACAGGGCGTACAGGTATGCCCTGTGTCCTTAAGTATCAGGACATCAGGGCGTACCTGTACGCCCTGTGTCCTAAAGAGGTTAATATGGTGGATTTGGTGATCTCTGTAATGGGGACACCTCTTTGCTCGGTTTTCCTTCCTTTGAGGGATATCTGGCTTTCACTGTGTTGAAGACCCATAACTGGGGCTCCATGGTTATTTTGCATATTACTGTTTCCCAGGGAGCTTTGCACTTTGGATTGCTGTGTTGAGACTCTTAAATGAGGCTCCAGAGTGTTTTCTGTAGCTGGTCTCCCTAAGATCAGCTAATGTTTTGTTTGAGTAGTCTCCAAGGCATTGCTCCCAATTAGCCAGAATCCTACTCCACACTGATGAGGGGGCAACACCCTGAAACAGCTGTCTGTGGATGGATAACTGGCTTAGGTCTTCCCCATCACATCCTTAAAGCTTGTAAAAGAGCGGGATCTTGACATAGGGGCCACTTAATTTGGTGATCTCTGTATTGGGGACACCCCTTTGCTCGGTTTTCCTTTCTTTGAGGGATATCTGGCTTTCACTGTGTTGAATACCCATAACTGGGCTCCACGGTTATTTTGCATAGATGAATTTTGGAAAATATAAAAAAATAACAAAACGATGCCAAAACAGCCATTTTTTTGGTTACCTTGCCTCACAAAAAAACTTAATATAGAGCAATTAAAAATCATATGTACAGCAAAAAGTACCAATAAATCTGGCACCTCATCCCCTAGTTTTCAAAATAGGGTCACTTTTTGGGAGTTCCTACTGTAGGGGTGCATCAGGGGGGCTTTAAATGGGACAAGGCATCTAAAAACCAGACCAGCAAAATCTGCCTTCCAAAACACCATGCGGCGCTCCTTTTCTTCTGCGCTCTGCCATGCGCCCTTACATCAGTGTCACGGGGTTCCGAAGGTGCACTCGGTCCCCCATTGCCCGCAGAACTGTTGCTTAGCTTTTGGAATGAGGTTCTGTGTTTGACCTCATTCCCAGGGCGGCTTTACTAGCTGGGTGGCTCCCTGCTCCTAGTCTGCCTTGAGCGCCGAGCTGATCACTCGGTGCTCGACTGGTTGGTCTGTCGGTCATGTGACGCTGGCCACGTCACATGACCTTCACTCCCCACTATAAATACAGGCAGCCTGCTGGCTACAGGTTGCCTGTTAATTTCTAGGTTCCTGGCTATTTGTTGGACTGCTGAATACTTACCTGATCCTGTTCCTGACCATCCTTTTGCCTGCTCCTCTTGTACTGCGCTTCCGTCCTGGTATTGTGACCTCGGCTCCCACCTGACTACTCTCTTAGGACTCCTCTTGTACTTCTCTGCTCTCCTGGTATTTATGACCCCGGCTTCTCTTGACAATTCTCTGCTTGCTCCATTTGTACTTTGCAGCTTTCCTGGTATTGACTCGGTCCGTTCACGTCCTGTTGTTTGTCTGTCTGTCATCCCTGCACTTACTCCAAGTTAGGGATTGCCGTCCAGTTGTCCCCTGTCATTAGGACTCGCGAGGCAAGTAGGCAGGACCAGGGGTAAGGGTGGAGCGCAGTGGTCACTTCCCTCCCCCCTGTGTGTGTGTGTACGCGACCGTTACAATCAGTTTACGACCACATGTGGGGTGTTTCTGTAAACCGCAGAATCAGGGTAATAAATATTAAGTTTTGTTTGGCTGTTAACCCTCAATGTGTTAAAGAAAAAAATTTAATAAAATGGAAAATCTGCCAAAAAAGTGAAATTTTGAAATTTTGTCTCCATTTTCCTTTAATTCTTGTGGAACACCTAAAGGGTTAACAAAGTTTTGTAAAATCAGTTTTGAGTAACTTGAGGGGTGAAGTTTCTACAATGGGGTCATTTATGGGGGTATCCACTATGTAAGCCCCACAAAGTGACTTCAGACCTGAACTGGGGCTTAAAAAGTGAATTTTGGAATTTTTGGCTTCTAAACTTCTAAGCCTTCTAATGTCCTAAAAATTTTTTATTACATTTCCAAAATGATGCCAGCATAAAGTATACATATGGGGAATGTTAAGTAATAAATGTTTTATGAGGAATCACTTTCTGTTTTAAAAGCAGAGAAATTGAAATTTAGAAAATTGCAAATTTTTCAAAATTTTGGGTAAATTTGGGATTTTTCATAAATAAAGGTGAAATATATTGACTCAAATTTATGTCTGTCATGAAGTAGAATGTGTCATGAGAAAACAATCACAGAATGGCTTGGATAAATAAAAGTGTTCCAAAGCTATTACCACATAAAGTGACGCATGTCAGATTTGTAAAATTTGACCTGGACACTGGGGCATCAATGACCCTTGGTCATGAAAGGGTTAATAACTGAATATGACAGCAGTAAATAAGCCTTGAATTTCATGCGTGCTGATGCAGCAAGGGCAGAAAAAAATGGTGTATTTTGCCTAAAAAGGGTGTTTTATTAATAGAAGAATATAACCACAGTATCTAAAGGGTGTATCTCACACTGACTGATCCAGAGTAGGTCGCAATTAAATTTGTTTGCCCAAAAAGACTGCATTTCAAATAACTGAATAAAACCACAGTATCTAAAGGGTGTATCTCACACTCCCCGATCCAGACTAGGCAGCAATTAAAGTTTTTTGACCAAAATGGCTGTTTTGCAAATATCTGTATAGAACCACAGTATCTAAAGGGTGTATCTCACAATGACATATGCAGCAAAGGCTGCAAAATGAAGTTTTTGGCCCAAAATAGGTGTTTGTTTAATACCAGAATATGACAGCAGTATATAACCCTTGAATTTCACACGTTCGGATGCAGCAAGGGCTGTAAAATTGTGTATTTTGCCCAAAAAGGGTGTTTTATTAATAGAAGAATATAACCACAGTATGTAAAGGGTGTATCTCACACCGACTGATCCAGACTAGGCCGCAATTAAATTTGTTTGCCCAAAATGGCTGTTTTTAAAATAACTGAATAGAACCACAGTATCTGAAGTGTGTATCTCACACGTACTGATCCAGACTAGGCCGGGATTTTTGTGCACAAAATGGCTGTATTTCAAATAACTGAATAGAACGACAGTATCTAAATGGTGTATCTCACAATGACATATGCAGCAAAGGCTGAAAAATTTATTATTTTGCCCAAAATGGGTGTTTGTTTAATAACTGAATATGACAGCAGTAAATAAGCCTTGAATTTCACACGTGCTGATGCAAGGGCAGAAACAAAATTTGTATTTTGCCCAAAAAGGGTGTTTTATTAATAGAAGAATATAACCACAGTATGTAAAGGGTGTATCTCACACCGACTGATCCAGACTAGGCCACAATTAAATTTGTCTGCCCAAAATGGCTGTATTTCAAATAACTGAATAGAACCACAGTATCTAAAGGGTGTATCTCACACGTAGTGATCCAGACTAGGCCGGAATTTAAGTTTTGTGCACAAAATGGCTGTATTTCAAATAACTGAATAGAACCACAGTATCTAAAGGGTGTATCCCACACGTACTGATCCAGACTAGGCCGGAATTTAAGTTTTGTGCACAAAATGGCTGTTTTTCAAATAACTGAATATAACCACAGTATCTAAAGTGTGTATCTTACAATGACATATGCAGCAAAGGCTGCAAAATAAACTTTTTTTGCCCAAAACGGGTGTTTGCTTAATAACTGAATATGACAGCAGTATATAACCCTTGAATTTCACACGTGCTGATGCTGCAAGGGCTGTAAAATTGTGTATTTTGCCCAAAAAGTGTGTTTTTAAAACCCCTGAAAATTATGGCTGTATTCCTAGCTTAAATTGCACACTGAATAATCCAGATGTTGGATAATGCCAAAAATTGGTGTGTTTTTTTTTAAAGCCAGAAAGTTATTAAAATTTTTAAAACTTGTTTTTAACAATCACAGATGCAGCAAGGGCTGCAATATTAAGTATTTTGAAAAAAAAAGGTTGTTTTTTTAATAACAGAATATGAAAGCTGTATAAAACGATTGAATTTCACACATGCAGATGCAGCTAGGGCTGTAAAATTGTGGATTTTGCACAAAAAGGGTGTTTTTAAAAACCCACAAAATTATGGCTGTATTCCTAGCCTAAATTGCACACTGACTAATCCATATGTTGTATATTGCCCAAATTTTTTTACATTTTTTTTTTATAACAGAATATGAAAGCTGTATATTACGCTTGAATTTCACACGTGCAGATCTGTACAATAGTGGATTTTGCAAAAAAAGAGTGTTTGTAAAAACCCAGAAATTTATGGCTGTATTTCTAGCTTAAATTGCACACTGACTAATCCTGCAAATGCACCAGATGTTTTATATTGCCAAAAAAGGGTGTTTTTTTAAAACCAGATTATTAGTGCAGTATTTCAAGATTGGATTTCAATCTCACAAAAGCTCAGATGCAGTGCTGGTGCACTGAGCTTGCATAAAATGGCCGCCGCCGCCCACCTAACTAACAGACAGATAAAAGTTTGTTTTTTCTGTCACTGGCAGGGTAAAAAGATTGTGTACTGCACCCACACGACTAACTGTATATAGATCGCTAAGTTAGATTTGAGTTCTGATCACAGATTCTGTCCTATTCTCTCCCTGAAATCACCAGCAGAATCCTCTCCCTACACTAGTAACAGTAGAGTGACGTGCAGCGCTACGTGACTCCAGCTTATATAGAGGCTGGGTCACATGCTACACTGGCCAATCACAGCCATGCCATTAGTAGGCATGGCTGTGATGGCTTCTAGGGTCACACAGTTAAAGGCTTATTGATTGGCTGCTCTGCAGCCTTTCAAAAAGCGCTGAGAAATCGCCGAACACCGAACCCAAACTTTTACTGAAATGTTCGGGTCCGGGGCCCAAAAATCCTAAAGTTCAGTACGAACCGGAACTTTACAGTTAGGGTTCGCTCAACCCTAGTCTCAAACACATATTTTGATATGTTGGGTGGACCATTATCACAACATTACCACCTTTATCAGATGGTTTACACACAATATTGTTATCAGATTCCAGAATTCTTTTAACGCATCCAACTGATCCTTACTAAGATTAGTAGGCTGCCTTTTACTCACTCCCTCAAGTCCTTCCAGCTGATCTACCACTAGTTTGTTAAAAAGGTCTAAAGCTGGAGTATCCTGTGGCTGAGGTATTCTAAAACTTTTAGGTTTGAGATGCGTGAATAGACCTGGTGCAGGAGTAAACTCATTCGCGGTTAGGAGAGAGATCAATGTTCGAACTCCCTCCAAATCCTCCAAGGAGATACCAAGCTTGGTACATTCATCCTTGTGCCATTTTAAAGAACTTGTGCCATTTTAATTTATGGATAAAAAGACTAAGATCCTTAACCCAGTCAAATGTACTGAATTTAGTCGTAGGAACAAAAGAGAAACCCCTTGCTAGAAGTTTCTCCTCCTGATCAGTGGGCTTTGGTGGGCTTCTGACTTGCTCCAGTATCCCTGTCCCTCAATTGGTATGGGAATATGCTTGTTCCCCCACTGATTTATAAAAAAGTATTGGGGGAGGATGATGAGCTCGGCAAAGAAGAAGGCAAAGAGGACAACGTGGAGGTAGGTGCCACGGGTGTAGATTCTTGTGTTGTACTTCGTGAGGGCCTTGATAACAAGCAATTTGATTCATGCCCCTGTATCCACGCTGTCCTTGTGGCCATCGTCTTCTCCCTCTCCCTCTCTAACTATTTCTACCCCTAAATAAAGTGGTACCTCTCTCTGTATCCAAAGATTAGGGATCAGTGGAGGATATGTTGGTGTTGGGGTTTTTCTGGACACTTGTGTGTAAGAACTAAGGCCCCATGCACCCGACAGTTGTTATTTGCTATCATTTTTTTTAGAGGATCCGTTTTTTTCCACAGATCCCTTGTAATAAATGCCTATCCTTGTCCGCAAATGTGAAAAAAGTAGGACATGCACTATTTTTTTTGCTGAAGAGAAACACGGACAACAAACGCGGAACACAAACGGATGAACTATCAGCATTTTTTTGCTGACACATTGAAATAAATTGATCCCCATCCTATCCGCAAAAAAAAGGGAACGGAGGCCGAGAAAAACAACTGTCGTGTGCATGAGGCCTTAAAGGCACGTTTTTCACGAAAATCCGACAAATCCCGAATAAATTGTCTGTGCATTCTATCTTTGAGAATTGTCTGGTATCTTTATACGTTTGTACGTAACTTATTCTCGCGTCTGCTAAAGTCAGAATCAGATTTAAATTTTAGGGCTGACTCAATGAGGGTATTAAGGTGTTTGGATGTTCTGTCCAAAATAAATTTCTCCTCATCCAACAAAAGTTGCATAAAGCAAATCGAGCTGGACAACAATTCCTCTTCCCACTTCTCCAGCAATTGTGCTGAACGTGCCCGCTGGGCTGGTGTAAACTGTACTCTTAATCCTTTCGGGACTATTTAGTTTTTAATGTAGTTTTCCAAAGATTGGAATTCCCACCAAGACTTTAGATTTTCTTTATAGTCCTCATATAGGTCCCTGAAGATGCCCTTTAGTGAAGGTGTCCTATCTAGATTGCTCTCTCCCTCTCTTTCAGAGAATGCTTCTTGAGCATCATTTAACCAGGCGTTAGTGTCTATGGGTCCTGTAAGAAAACCTGCTATACTAAGCAAGCAAACAATATCACTGTAGTAATTATAAGATTTGAAAAGTAACAATACAGAATATCACATAGGAAAAATGACTTTTCATATAAAACTTAACTTTTACTATCGATTGTTAAAATAATACTCCATATATATGTCATTAATAATAAACTATGTCAGATATTTTGACAAAGCCTTACTTAGGACGTATGTCTGAGGCCAATTAGCTAGTAGAGACCTCTCACATCAACACCCAGGTTTAGGCCTACCTACACTGGGGCCTGTCTCTGGTGCATACCCTGTTCCCAGACCTCATGGTTTTCTGGTCAGGGAGACTGGAACAGTTAGGATATTCACACTCCTTTGGCTGAGGCCAATTAAGAGATCTGGCCTTGCTTACGATGCACCCTCTTGCCACTTTTGTTGTCTGCCTGCCTTCCATCATGATTTGTATTGCTGCTGCCTCAATCATGCCACTGTCGCCATCATGACACTGCTGCTGCCTGCCTACCATCATGTTCCATAAGGCTGTTGTCTGCCTGCTGTCATGGTGCGGTTCACTGTGACTTGGTTTGCTGTGCAGGCTGGCTGCACGCCTTTTGCAAACTGGCTGCGGGCGATTCTGTGTAGGCTGGTTGCTTTTGGCTGCGTGCTGGCTGCGTTATCTTGTGTGTTACTGCCCGTGTGTGTGCGTGTACCCCCCTTTGGCTGTATTGTCTCCCTGTGGGTATTAAGGTCTGTTGCGCACTTGCGTACTGGCTGCGGTGTTTCGTGTATGCTGGTTGCTAGGAGCAACGTTCTGTATGGCAGCTAGGTAGGCTGCAGTTTCTGGTTACCCCTGACCTGATTTGGTACCTCCCCGTTTTGGTTCTGCTGGGGTTAACCCCCACGGTTCAGTTCCTGGGTGTGTCCTTTCAGGTGCGTTCATTAGGCTGCTATTTCTGCCTTTGAGCGTGGAGTGTTCAGGTCAGTTTTAGTCAGTCTGTTTTTGTCTTGTCTTGTGGGTGTTTCACCCTTATGCTTTCTCAGGTCTGTCTATGTTTGCCTTGCCAGGTTTTGCCCTTTGTAGCTAACCCAAGCGGTCCGGCCATCTACGTCTCAGTATGTGCCGCCTGGTTCTGCATTGTCTTCTGTCTTGTACCATGCTATGCCTTGTCCTTTCCTGTACCATGCTATGCCTTGTACCATGCTATGCTTTTTCCCTGTCCTGTACCTTGTTATGCCTGGTCCATGCTTTGTACCATGCCTTGTTTCTGTCCTGTATTTTTTCCACCAGAGGCGCTAGTGAAGACCTGGTGTTGCTTAGTTACACCCCTGCAGAGTAGTGCTAGTTAGTGGCACAGTGGGTTATCCACTCTACTGATCTGGTTTAGTACATTGAGGTCGTCTATTATTTTCATTGTCACGTGTCTTGGTTTCTTTGTACGGTTACCGTATGTGTTCTGTGTTCCTTGGCCTATTTTACCTTGTCCAGCTCGTAAAAAGTCCCAGAGGTCCCCCTTGGGATCCCCGGCACGTGACACCTGCCAACATGTATGATATGGCTGCTACCACCACCGTCACCTGGGATGCTGCTCCTCGCTGCTAATCCCCTACTACCACTACTATTAACGCTACGCATCTGCCACTACTACTACTACCACTACCACCACTACTACCACTACTACTATTACTACTACCCATAGACAGCTGACCGACTTCCTTTGATGGTTCATGCTATGCTGCTTCTTCTGCCGCTGCTATTGTGGTCATGCGCCTTGCATTACCCTATCCTTTCCACATCCACGCTGCATTACTGCTGCTCCCAATTAAAAAGGAGAATTTTTCTAGGCTCATTCACAACAAACTACTTTTCTTATGACAATTGACACTTTTGCGTGTTAATTAGTATTGGCAGGTATTCTGACCCTGTTAAGACATCATTTTTGGATGCTTGGTCCTAAAGATCCAAAATGCCATTTGGATCCAAAATGGCATTTTGGATCTTTAGGTTAAATACCAGGTCTCCCATGGGATTAAATATGAGAAAGGAGTTAATGTATTATTATTACATTTCATTAATATGTATTGAATATAACTAATGATATTTACACACACACATACACGTATATAAAATATTTTCCATGTACATTTAAACAACAAGCAAGCCCCATTGCATTTTGTCAAAAGGGTATAGATGTACTTTATGATAATGCCTTGAAAATGTGACTTCAGGAAATTAACTGAATGTTTTTTTCCTTTTTTATTCTGTTCACATTTTGCAATCTAAGATCTTGACTATTTATTGACTTTTTTTATAACATGAAATGTTGCATCTTATACATTTTATATGTGGATTTTGCGTGTTATATGTGGCAAGTTAATGAGTACTCCCTTAGCATCAGGTTTGTGTATTCCCACCCCTGACTTGATTGGAGGTGGGATCTGTGCTTAAAGCCTAGCAAATGGAGTCTCATTTGGTTACGACTAAGAACACACCTGTGTTCGAAACGCGTCAACTATGCTAGGGTGGAGGATTGTATCCATGTAAGATATTTGCTACAAGAAGAAATAAAAGTGCAACAAAGTTTTATTGTGAGCGCTGGAACCGTTTTTCTTTCTATTTTCCAAGCAAGAGATTTGCCTGGTTTGTTCCTTGCACAGGGCTGTGGATTATGAGGTGAGCTGGATTTCTTTACTAACTTATTACCAGTGTCTGTATGATCATATAGTCTGCTTGTGAGTAAAGAAGTAATATGTAGATTAGCTTTCTGAGCAGATCTCAGTGTGATGAAGCTATAGTACAGAGTGTGTATAATACACATATATACAGTAGATCTGTACAGTATAAGCCAGGACATAGCTCTGCCCTTAGCGCTGTCAATAAAGGGGAGGGGGGAGTGTGCAGAGCACAGGGGGTGTTACATAGCAGTGCTCAGAATATTCAGCCCCACCTCCTAGTGCTCAAATTTCTCATTTGCATATGAATAAAAACACAGATATCTCTGCAGCCGTTTAACATCAAGAAAAAATAAAGGTATAGTTTCAATCAGAATGACGAGCTCTAACAGGCAGTATGTCTGGTTTAATAGGGTTGATCCCGGTGACAGAGCCTCTTTAAGATTCATAAGATATTGTTTATTATGCAGGCTCTAATATTCGTCAATGGTTGGATCATATTAATATGTGTAAAATGCATCACAATAGCCACTGGATTCTATGATTTTATTTTTGATTTGAGGCTTTGATTCTGAAGTAGTATTATTGTACTGTACAATGCCTTTCATATCACAAAGATTTTAGACAGATTGTTGCTTTAACCCGTGTCTAAGCTCTGCTCTTGTAACCTATCAGTGAACCGAGCCTAATGGAGCTTGAAATAGGAAGCAATGATCCCTAAACTAAACAGATAGCTGAGATACATGAATGTCCCAAGTGCATGATTGAACATGGTTGCTCAGAAATCCCCTTTTCTGGAAAAGTTCGGAATTAAATAAATTTGCATTTGTTCCAAAATGGTCTGCTAGATGACATATTCAATTTTATTTGCACTTAAACTTGAAATAACAGTAAGAGCTACAGTCCTTAATCTTGTGTATTCAGAGTGGACTTCATTCATTTTAGCTACTAAACATTTTTGGGGTCATTTAAGACTTGCATTTTAGACACCCAAATTAAAACTGCTGGCGCATGATGCGCCTAAATTCTGAAGAGGCACCCGCCTCTACATAACTTAGGCGCATCCACCGTCGGCCTAAATCTACGCCATCTCCCTTGCTGACACAGATCTAGATAATTTTCTACGGCTAAAACAGATGTAGAAAATGATAAATAAGACGGAACTGCCGTCCAGCCCCTTTCCTCACCCACGCTATGCCCCCTTTTTTAGACCTGCCATGAGCAGGGAAAAGTTGCAGATTCAGCCGCAAATACCCTTTGCAACCGAATCAACGACAGATATATATGCCAAATTTTTTTTATCTAATAATAAATGACCCCCTTTATGTAGAGCATATGTAAGTTTACTGGGCTAGGAATAGGGCTGCTGTCTGTGCTTTGCATCAATTATACATTGCATTTTTGCAATCAAGTTAACATTTGTGCGGCACATAAATATCACAAATACTGTCAGCATTGGCCATCGGAATGTTAGAAAAGCATTATAACTAGGGATGAGCGAATCAAAGTTAGCGAAGTGGAATTCAATCTGAATTTCAGGAAAAATTTGATTTGCCATGAATCCGAATTTCCTCTTGCTTTATGGAAACAAATCTGATTTTCTTTTCCGAAATGGCTGTTCCACATGTTACAAAATAAAATTAAGAAGTCTGGGAATGAGGAATCACACATAATGCCATGCAGCCAACCAATCAGCAGATAGCAAGCCCCTGTGATGTCACAGCCCCATAAAAAATCTCATCCTGCCCAGTCTCCGCCATTTTCCAGTGAACTGAGCATAAGGACAGATGTGACAAGTGCTAGGGAAAGTGTTTTACATACTTTTTTAATAGATTAATCTGGGGTAGGGACAGTGTAGGGAGATCGTAGGTAGAGTTTCACACACTGTAGGGAGAGCATAGGGAGACTACGGCACAGTGCAGGCTCTGTAAGCTGAAGGGATCCTTAGGAGACAGTGCAGTTTGCATCAATCCCATGTGTACGGCACAGAGATATGTAATTGAACGGCGTTCACCGTGTTCAATAGATAAGCAATTCCATTAGGCATTGATTCTTAAATTGTGCTAAATAAGACGTGTAATCTAACGTTATTTGGGTGCGCACCTTGTTTAGATAAGCAATTCTATTGTGCCTTCATTCTGAAATTGGGGTGAATAAGCTGTGTAATCTAATCTTTAATGGTATGCCCACCTAGTTTAATAGATAAGCAATTCCATTATAGAGTATATTCGAATAGCAAATATTAATCGCAAATATCAGCACTTAGAGAATTTAGAATATAGTGATATATATATTCGTAATTTTGAATATTCTAGAATTTTTTTCATCAGTAACCTCCCTTCTTCCTTGTGGGCCAATGAGAAGGCTACAATGTCTTTGTCTGAGCTTAGCAACATCCCTAGCAACCAATAGGAAAGTTGCCTACCCCTTACTATATAAGAATCTCCCCAGCAGCCCTTGTATGCAGTATTGTGTAGATCTGAGAGAGACAGCAGTGTTATTGCTGTGCTCTCTGCTTTACTGTGTCATTACATTAGATAGTTAGTTAGCTTTTATATATATATATTAAAGATAGTGGGAGATAGTCAGTGTAGGTTAGATAGTGATATAGTGTAGCTGTCCATACATACATGCTACATACATAGTGCTGTATGTATGTATGTATGTATGTATGTATGCTGCATACTACATACATACATACATACATAGTGCTATGATGTCACAAACTCACAATACTTAGTGCACCAATCACTAATAAGAAATCATACCTGTTAAAATGTGAAGTTTCATGTATTGTGCCAAAATATGTGCATCATTAGTGCTGATTTTGCAATCGCGAATATATTGGAGCATTCTATCTGCATATAAAGCTATTGTAATGTTCTGCCGTGCCAACCATTTTCTCCAGTCTCAGGAAACTTCTAGCAGCTTGAAAAATTTTGCTATAGTGACCCATACCTGTATTTTGCGCGCATTACATGAATAATACATTGCCGATTTTTCAGAATCAAGAAAATAATCTCGAATTCGCAAATTTGTTAATCTATGACGAATATTCTACCAAACATTAAATAAAATTGCAAATTTGAATATTGCCCCAGCCGCTCATCACTATTCTGTTACACCTGTATTCTCAAATTGATGTAGCGGAAGGTCTTGAATGATTTCCTGATGTTGCAGGAAGACGTGTACTCCCCTATGTAACTTCGATTTTAGCCAGTGGCATCTCATCCATGACACATGCCACTTGCTCAGGCCCTTTGAGGAGGCCACTTTATTTGTCAGTCACCAGGACTATAAGATGAATGATGTCATTCCACTCCTTCACTTTCTGGAGCAGATGCTGATAAATCTGGCTAGGGGACAGGAGACATGGAGCCTACATTTGACAGTCACCTGAGCCCTGGGTGGCTGAACTAGCAGAGGAGGAGGAGATGGACATTAACGCCCAGGAATTGTATACATAAATAGGTGGTTTATCTGCCCCAATGGCAGGAGAGGAACAGGAGGAGAATGAGGAGCTTGATGGAGATGAGGAAGATCAGGCAGGTGACCCCGACAGACCATGGCAGTATGCAGTTGAGATGGAGGCAGGGAGTCCCTCAGATTTCCTTGGTCAGATGCATGCTGAGTTGTTTGCATAGTGACAGCCGCATTATCACCATTCGACAGAGGGATGAATACTGGTTCTCCACAATGTAAGACACTCGCTACCTGCTGAGAAGGATAAAAACCTCAAATAATATCGAGACATCCTATGTAGTCGGTTGGTCACTGATTATGTGCGCCATCACCCATCCTCACGAAGGTCTGACTGGAGGAACATCCTGCACTCACACTCCACTGCCATGACTGCTGGAAAGAGCTGGGGGTGAAGGAGCAGCACCAGTTCCATCAGCAGCAACCTAAACCTGGAATCTCTAATGAGCACTTTTCTTCACCCACCTACTGAAGAAATCACCCAGCAGCAGTAGCAGCAGGACATGGAGCTGAACCTAAGCCAGCAGGTGTTGGCATACTTGAACTGCACCCTTCCACCCCAGATACAAGATCCCCTGGACTGCTGGGCAGCCAAATTTGATTTGCAGACACAACTGCCCAAGTTTGCCTGGGAAAGCTTTCCTGCAAAGCCAGTAGTGTGGCATCAGAGCGGGTGTTCAGTGCAGCGGGGGCATAGTTACCCAAAGGAGAACACACCGTTCAACACAAAAGAGAGATTAACCTTTATAAAGATGAATCAGGTGTGGATCAGCCAGGATTTCCACACACCGATGCCTCATGCATCAGACCAGATCATTCTGGCAGTAATGTTCTGACTGCAGTGTGCTGCCACACCAGAACATTGTGAATAATTCCCCATAGAGTTGAGCAGACACCTGGATGTTTGGGTTCGACAGGTTCGGCCGAACTTCACAAAAAAGTTTGAGTTCAGGACCCGAACTTGACCCCGAACCCAAACCCGAACCCCATTGAAGTCAATAGGGACCTGAACTTTAAAGCACTAAAATGGCTGCAAAAATGTCATGGAAAGAGCTAGAGGGCTGCAAATGGCATCAAAATGTGGTTAAGAGCATGGCAAGTGCTCTGCAAACAAATGTGGATAGGGAAATGACTTTAAATAACATAAAATACGTAAAAATAAAAAATAATAATCTTGATCTAGGAGGATGAGGGCCATATGGAGTCGGAGGTTGAGGAGGCGGTGGATGTGGCGGTGTAGGTGTAAGCAGCTGTGGAGGAGGTAGCCTACACTGCTTTTTGGTTTTAAATTTATTTGTTTATTTTTTTAAAATTAGGGTACACCCCAAAACATTGGGAAACATAACCTGTGATAACCCCCTCCAGTCGTGCTAAACACACGTTCAGACAATACACTGGCTGCAGGGCAGGCCAGCACCTCCAAGGCGTAAAGGGCAAGCTCAGGCCATGTGCCCAATTTTGAGACCCAGACGTTTCAGGGGGCAGACCCATCAGTCAGTTAGTGTAGGCATGTGCAAATATACTGCCCCACAATGTCGCACGTCCCAGTGAGGTTCACAATCCAATTGGATATCTGCTCTATCAACTTTTGATGTTCTTTTCTGCACCTACCATGTTGATCACAGTTATCAGCAAATCAGGGTTCCACGCTGGAGAGGGATCGTGAGAAAGGGAGACCACATCCATGGGAGGTCAATGGCTGCAATGTGATTGAGCTGAAATGTGGGACAAATTATTAAAACAGAAGAATCCAATGAAAGGGGCCAATTAAAGACAAATTTTATTCCCTGTCACCTATGCAGAGCAGGGGTTTTTCATCACCAGAAATGGGTTAATGTCACCCACCAATGGAACAGATGATTTTTAAAAATTTTGGTCCCTGTCACCTATGCAGAGCAGGGGTTTAATCACGGCAAAAATGGTAAAATGTCACCCAAGAATGTAACAGAAAAATTAATTAAATATTTTTTTACCTGTCTACTGGGTATATCACACCCAAAAATTGGTGAATCACACCCGAATATGTAACAGACAAATTAGTGAAATGTTACCTGTCTACTAGGTAGAGCAGGGGTATATCACACCCAAAAATTTGTGAATTACACCCGAATATGTAACAGACAAATTAGTGAAATGTTACCTGTCTACTAGGTAGAGCAGGGGTATGTCACACCCAAAAATTTGTGAATTTCACCCGAATACGTAACAGACAAATTAATGATTTTTTTTTACCTGTCCACTAGGTATAGCAGTGGTATATCACACCCAAAAATTAGTGAATTACACCCAAATATGTAACAGACAAATTTGTGAAATGTTAACTGTCTACTTGGTAGAGCAGGGGTATATCACACGCAAAAATTTGTGAATTTCAGCCGAAAATGTAACAGACAAATTAGTGAAATGTTTTTACCTGTCTACTAGGTACAGCCGGGGTATATCACACCCAAAAAGTGGTGACTTTCTCCCGAATATGTAACAGACAAATTAGTGAAATGTTACCTGTCTACTAGGTATAGCAGTAGTATATCACACCCAAAAATGGGTGAATTTCACCAGAAAATGTAACAGACAAAATTTGTGAAATGACATAAAATAAAATACGTACAAAAGATAAACTTGATTTATGAGGTGGAGGTCCATATGGAGTAGGAGTTTGAGGAGGCGGTGGACGTAACGGCGTAGGTGGAAGCGGCAGTGGAGGAGGACGAGGTAGCCAACACTGGTTTTTGTTTTTAATTAATAATTTTTTTTCAAATTTGGGTACACTCCAAAAGAGTGTGGAATATCCAAAATACAACAATGAGCAATTGTGCTGTAGTATAACAATGGCTGGTTAAGGTCGGTATACATGTCTATTCTGCACAAGGTACAGACAAGTCCTGTGGGATCCATGCCTGGTTCATTTTAATGAACGTGAGCTTGACCACATTGGCTGTGGACAGGCGGTTGCTCTTGTCTGTGATAACGCCCCCTGCCGTGCTAAACACACGTTCAGACAATACACTGGCTGTAGGGCAGCCCAGCACCTCCAGGGCATAAAGAGCAAGCTCAGGCCATGTGCCCAATTTGGAGACCCAGAAGATGAAGGGGACAGACCCGTCATTCAGTACGTGTAGGCGTGTGCACACATACTGCTCCACCATGTTGGGGAAATGGTGTCTCCTGCTAAGACGTTCCATATCAGCTGGTGGTGTTGGTTGTTGTGGCATGCTGACAAAGCTTTTCCACATTTCAGCCATGCTAACAATGCCTTCTGAGGTTCTGGTGGTGCCCCAGCTGCTTTGGCGACCTCTTCCTCCTCCTCTGCTTTCGCCTTGTGCTTCCACTGTGCCCCCGCTGTCAGGTGGGAATGCCACCAGCAGCACGTCTACCAGCGTGCGCTTGTACTCGCGCATCTTACGATCACGCTCCAGTGATGGAATTAAGGACGGTACGTTGTCCTTGTAACGGGGATCCAGTAGCGTTGCCTCCCAGTAACCAGCACAAGTTAGAATGTGGGCAACTTGACGGTTATTGCTGAGACACGGCAGCATGTAATCGCTCATGTGTGCCAGGCAAGGAAAAGCGCTTGTACAGGCGGCGCATGCGCCGTCTGACTCAAGCGCGATCCTGTAACTGAATCGCGCATGCGCCGTCCCCGATGCCTGCCTGTCTTCTCTTCCTCACGCGCGATTCAGTTACAGGATCGCGTTTGAGTCTGACGGCGCATGCGGCGCCTGTACAAGCGCGGTCCCGGTGACTGAGCCGGGTGTCAATTAGACTACTTAGAGGCGGGGTTAGGGCAGGGGAGTTACAGCCTGGAGTGAGGGAAGGGCTACCCCCTTGACTTCTACCGTGACTTGTGGAGCTGGAGAAGAGTACTTTATAAAGTGATTTTTTCCATGCATATACATGCCAGAAAAGCGGGACAAGACCGTGTGCTAACACAATGAGGATGATCTATAAGGTACTTTTGATAGTTTATTAAGTGAAATCCAGGTGAAAGGTTCGCTTTAAACTCCTTCACTGTATTTGCAGCTACCACTTCTGCAGGAAGGCTATTTCATGCATCCACTACTCTCTCAGTAAAATAATACTTCCTGATATTACTTTTAAACCTTTGCCCCTCTAATTTAAATCTATGTCCTCTTGTAGCAGTTTTTCTTCTTTTAAATATTCTGTCCTCTTTTACCTTGTTGATTCCCTTTATGTATTTAAAAGTTTCTATCATATCCCCTCTGTCTCGTCTTTCTTCCAAGCTATACATGTTAAGGTCCTTTTATCTTTCCTGGTAAGTTTTATCCTGCAATCCATGTACTAGTTTAGTACCTCTTCTCTGAACTCTCTCCAAAGTATCAATATCCTTCTGGAGATATGGTCTCCAGTAGAGTTGAGCGAACCCGAACTGTAAAATTCGGGTTTGTACCGAACTTTAGGGTTTTCGGCACCCGGACCCGAACATTTACGTAAAAGTTCGGGTTCGGTGTTCAGCAATTTTTATGGCGCTTTTTGAAAGGCTGCAAAGCAGCCAATCAACAAGTGTATACTACTTGCCCCAAAAGGCCATCACAGCCATGCCTACTATTAGCATGGCTGTGATTGGCCAACTGCAGCATGTGACCCAGCCTCTATTTAAGCTGGAGTCATGTAGCGCCGCCCGTCACTCTGCTCGGATTAGTGTAGGGAGAGGCTGCAGCTGCTGTGAGGGATAGATCAGGGAGAAATCTTATGAAGATTCAGAACTGCTTCTTTACTCAGCGATCTACAGCAAATGTGTTTTGTGGGTGCAGTGCACAATTTTTTTAAGCCTGCCCTGAGCCAACTACTACTGAAAACTAACTTTTTTTCCTTCAGTTAGTCAATATCAATACATAATCGGCAGCCATTTTATGCAACGATAGTGCACCATCACAGGCTATCTGCATGTCTGCAAGTCCAGAAATACAGCTTTTTACTTACTGGGGTGAAAAAAATACACCTGTTTCATATAGTGCACATCTGGGATTAGACATGCATAAGTGAGTGTCACATTTAGGCCAGAAATACGACTTTGTGCTTACTGGGGTAAAAAAAACCTCTAATATACTGCACATCTGGAATTAGACGTGCATAAGTGAGTGTCACATTTTGGCCACAAATACGGCTTTGTGCTTACTGGGGTGAAAAAAACCCTCTGATATACTGCACATCTGGGATTAGACGTGCATAAGTGACTGTCACATTTAGGCAACAAATACGGCTTTGTGCTTTCTGGGGTGGAAAAACCCTCTGATATTCTGCACATCTGGGATTAGACGTGCATAACTGACTGTCACATTTAGGCCAGAAATACGGCTTTGTGCTTACTGGGGTGAAAAAACCCTCTGATATACTGCACAACTGGGATTAGACGTGCATAAGTGAGTGTCACATTTAGGCCAGAAATATGGCTTTGTGCTTACTGGGGTGAAAAAAATACATCTGTTTCATATAGTGCACATCTGGGATTAGACTTGCATAAGTGATTGTCACATTTAGGCCAGAAATACGGCTTTTTTCTTACTGGGGTGAAAAAAATACATCTGTTTCATATACTGCACATCTGGGATTAGACGTGCATAAGTGACTGTCACATTTAGGCCACAAATACGGCTTTGTGCTTACTGGGGTGAAAAAACCCTCTGATATACTGCACAGAGGTCGCTAACACAGCTGTGTCAGCGCTACCACCTCAGAAGGCAGGGTTAGCATGGCCGACATGTGGAAAAGTTTTGTCACCTCGCCGCAACAACAGGCCCCAACTGCTGATATGGAATGGGGTCATCTACGGGGGGCACTAAGAAGTTTGTTTTATACTTGTAAATTATGGGGGACACTGAGGGCATCTACTGGGGCACTATATATGGGGCATTTTATACTGGAACATTATGGGGGGCACTAGGAGGAAGGGGGAGAGGAGCATTATGGGGGCATTTACTGGGGGCACTATATAGGGGTATTTATACTGGCACATTATGGGGGCACTATGGGGACATTAGCTCAACTGGTGGCATTACAAAGGGGTATTTTTTGCACTGTCACATTATAAGGAGAATTATTTCTACTAGGGGGGCATTATAGTGGGCTTTATTACATCCCCATGGTATGAACCCCGTAGTAGCAGCACCAGCCTCTCCCTGCTCTGCTATCCCTCTGCCCCTTCTCCAAATCCTTATTATGAAATATTTCTCATTAGTATAAAACATAACATCAGCTCCACCAAGCCCCCCAGCCAAAGTTTGAAGTGGTGTCCGAGATCCCCAAGGGCCAATCCAAGTAATTGTAAGTTTTTATGTAATATATGTTTATGTTATACACATGTAGCATACACTGTGCCACACAATATACAGTATACCTCTACACTGTGTAGTCTGTTCTATAAGCACCATTGTTTTGTGGCGGCAGACAGAAAATAATCTGGAAGTGCCCCTCCCGAGACCAGGCTCTGGATCCACCACTGGGTGTGGCGTGGATAATTTAACTGTCCACAGCGGACACCATCTACGGAAAAAGTGTACTGGATGTCACTGATATTTTAGGATGTGCACACTTTAAACAGGAGATGTGGCGCAGATAATTTAACAGTCCGCAGCGGACACCGTCTACTGGAAAAATGCCCTGGATGTCACTGATATTTTAGGAATGCACACACTTTAAACAGGAGATGTGCCGGGGATAATTAAACTGTCCGCAGTGGCCTATTACACGGTATTTAGCACAGGATGCGCTAAAAATATATATTGCTGCTGTCACACACAAGTCCTTACAAGGAGTTTTGGGTCTCTGAAACGTTTTTGTACACTTATAATATTCGATTACACTCCCTACACTCTATGTCCCTTCCTATCCTCAGCTCTCCCTGACTTAGAATGAACCGAACATGCGTCATCGGGTGCTATATAGCATCCGATGAGTGTTCCGGCCAGCCAATCACTGTAATGTCAGTAGCCAACATGGCTACTGGCATTACAGTGAGGGCAGTACTTACCTGCACGTTTATTGGCTGCTTAGCAGCCGCGAAACGTGCGGGGAGGAGATTCGAGCATTGCGCTAGAGCACATGCGGTAATCGGCCGAGTACTGCCATGTGCCAAGCATAGCGATGCTCGAGTCGAACTGGTATTTGGCCGAGCATGCTTGCTCAACACTAGTCTGGCGCTTTAATCAAGACAGAATTCATATAGCATATTATGCTGCACCACTAACATAATCTGGCAATATTATATCAATATCACCATCTATCATAATCTGATTCGAAACACAGCACAGTCAGAAGTTTTATGTTGATGGTATTATAATTTTGCTTTATACTGTATTTGATACTGTAATTCTATTTCTTCCTAATGGAATTATCATGAGAATGTAAAATATAAAATGAAATACAGAACTATTTTTCGTTACTACTTAAATACCTGCTAATCTATTAAATTACCACAGCCGTTTAAATCACGTTTAATGATGATATATTGTTTGACTACTTCAATTTTAAAGGTGACCGCTTGGAATACATTTATAAAATACTCTTTTGTGTAAATGGAAAATGGAAAACCTGTTTTTTGTAAATAATTTATTTCTTTACTATGTTATTGGTGCTTGATCTTTCAAACCAAATGCTTGCAGTTTTTGCTCTGCTCATAGATCATTTTTCATGCTGTACCGTAATTTTACGTTATGCTTTAGTCACACTGCACATAGAGTTGCAAGCAAATGTAAGTGAACCCTTTGTAATTACTTTAATTTCTGCCACAATTACTAATATTATGTGTCAAATATTATCAACACCACATTTTACTGAAGTCTATTGTATTCAATGTGCATTGAAGGCCCGCACATTTTTTGAACAACTTCAAATGAAAAGCATGATCTCTCACTTGTACAATATTTATAAATGCTACATCAACAAAATCAGGACACCACCCATACTGCAATAATAAAATTATTGATCCATGTTAAAGTTCAATGTATTTTTATCAGCAGCAAGCAAAGCTTCATGTAGGAGATGGGTAGATCGTGATTCGTGAACACAAGCAACCTTTCTCAATCATGCGTGACAAACCCCCCTCACCATTCATAAATTGCATATACAATTATTCAACTGTGAATTGTAAAAATGACAGGGTCCTAACATTTCTAAATAATACAAAAGGACAACAAAGAGGCAGATTTCAATTGAGATCAAATACATTTTTTCCTTGAAGTAACCTTATTTGGATCTGTTCACAATCTGACCCTATTATATCTTCTAGTATGCAACACTAGCTCAAACAATTTGGGGAACATTTATCTCAATGGCATTTCCTACGACAGTCTAGATCCCTTGCATGCTGGAGTGAGATGCGCCAAATTTATTAAAAGTCACATGCCACTTAATAAACTAGGTGCATCTCTGGCCCTCTCAGATCCCGTAAACTCAAGTCTAGGGGCTGTTGTAGACTTCTGCTATAAATTATGTCAATTTCTCATTACAGTCTTGAAAAATGAATCCATATTTTGGATTGCCTTTTAAAATGACCCACTATTTCAAAATCACTTTTTTAATCATACCGTAATAGAGTCATATGTAGAGATAAATAATGGCTGTATGTAGAGATAAATAATGGGCTCTCGTCTTTCCTTTTATTGTCATGGTTGCCAGGGGCATAACTACCATAGTGACAGACCATGCGACTGCTATGGCACCCAGGGCAAGAGAGCGCCCAGTCTCAGTTGGGATTATCTCCTCTTCTGCTGGAGGTGAAACCTTGGTCAGGACTCTACCCAATAAAGGAACAACTTTTAGCAAATGAAGCAGTGGGAAAATGGCCCAAGGGTCATTTAAAAGGGTTTAGGCGAAAACCCTTCTGTCCTAAGTGGGGGGCCTGGTTGGATCCTTGCTATGGGGCCCTTACTTCTCTTTTTACGCCACTGATGGTTGCATGATATTTTCTTAGGGTAGTCCCCCCACCTTTTTAACCACTTTACATATCTCTTTCTCTGGATGCCCTCTTTGAACAGATTTCATAACCAGCTTCTCCAGCTGAATTGAATATTCTGTACCATCATTACAAATCCTCCTTGCAAACTGGCATCTTAGTATTCTGTGGCAATGTGAACTGTAAAATGCATGGGAAAGTCCCGGAAGGGGGGTATATCTCTTTCAGGTTCCTCAACTGGCTGAGGTGGGTGAAATCCAGAATGATGCTGGCTTCAGTAAATATAGTTGCTGGAGCTATTTTCTATATTTATTCCAGGCTGGATTTTACTTGGATTGGGATGGTAGGTTTTGGCAGTGGGACCTCCCAATCCACCCCCCCAGTCCAGGGCAGGTTTTTCCCTAGCAGGAAGGTGATTGCAGGTGAAGCCTACCCTAATCAGGCTAGCATAAATCCACCCTCAGTGTGTCTGTCTGGGTGAGTGTCTGTGAACCTGGAGCAGAGGCTCTGTATGTGGTCTAAGTCAGGAGGGCTGAGTTCAGGCTTTGCACAAGGCTATGCGAAGCCTGAACTCTGTGTGGACTGACGCTTGATGAGCGGACCCTGCTAAGGCTTGGAGTATGATACCCTGACCCTAAGCGGTACTTAGAGGTGAGTAAGGGAAACCTATGTGTTTAGGTAGAGCCCAGACGGGCAAGGTGTTTTATTTTCGCTTTGTATGTTTTTCATTATGCCGTGTGCCACAATAAAGCACAGTTTGGCCCCTAAATCCAGGTGTCCATGAAGAAGTGTGTGGTTGTGACCCCAGTGAAAGAGAACTACCCTTTACAATTCCTTTAAATATTTTGGGCATTTGATGACTATTATATCTGTGTAGGTAATTTATATATGTGGTATTCGAAATGCCGAATGACCAAGTGATTGCCAAATGACCATCATTCTTGGTTACCTCTACATCCAAATAGTTTAATGTAATTGAATCATTACATTTTTTAAGTAGTGTGCAACCTTCTAAGCTGTTGATTATTCACAAAACATATATCTTGTACATGTAACATAGGCATAAAAGGTGTCTGCAGTTAGTGAGAGTTTTCATGGGGTCTCCGCTCTGCGGTGATCGGGACCCGATGGATGAGAAGTCATCCCGATGCCTTGTAGAGGCATCAGGACCTGCCTTCTACGGAGGCCTAGGAAATCCATCCCCTGGCTGGGTATCCTAGTCAACTGTTAGTATATTACACTGTGTAATAAACTAATAGGCAATGCATTATAATACAGATGTGTTGTAATGCATTGAAGAGGGGATTAGATCCCTAAAAGCTGAAGTCCAAGAGTAGGGCAAAAATAAAGTGTAAAAAAAAAAGTTTTTTTAATATTAATAAAAAATCAAGTTTCAAGTAAAAAATAAATAAATGCCCCTTTCTCCTAAAGTTATAAAAACAAAAAGATAGAAAAAATAAACATAGTAGGTATCAGCACTTTCAGAAAATAGAAAACACTAAAACATCATTTTTTTTGTTTCAATACATATTAGGTATTGCCACATCCACAATGACCTGTTATATAAAAATATCACATGAACTTACCCCTCAAGTGGACATCAAAAATAATAATAATAAAGAATAATCATTAAAAATAAATAATAATAATAATAATATTATTAATAATAATAATAATAATAAAATAAATAATAATAAAATTTGTGCCAAAACAAACTATTTTTTCACCTTGCCCCATAAAGTGTAATTTGTACCCAAAAATGGTACCAATAAAAATATCAACTCTTCCTGCAAAAAATTAGCCCCTGCACAAGACGGTTGGCAACAAAATAAACAAATATATTGTTTTTGGAAAATTGAGACACAAAAACTCAATTCAAAAATGCTTTACTATGTAAAACATGTACATATATTTGATATCTTTGCATCCGTAACAACCTGCTCTATAAAAATAGCACGTAATCTAACCTGTCAGATGAACATTGTAAAAAGCAACAGCTAAAAACTGTGCCAGAACAGTCATTTTTTGTTACCTTGCCTCAAAAAACAAACAAACAAATATAGAGTGATCAAAAATCATATGTACCCCAAAATAGTATCAATAAAACTGTCACCTTATCCCATATTTTCCAAAATGGGGTCACTTTTTTGTAGTTTCTCCTGTAGGGATGCATCAGGGAGGCTTCAAATGGGACATGGTGTCTAAAAACCAGTCCAGCAAAATCAGCCTTCCAAAAACCAAATGGCGCTCCTTTCTTCTACATTCTGCTGTGTGCCCTTGCAGCAGTTTACCACCACATGTGGAGTATTTCAGAGTAATAGATATTGAGTTTTGTTTGGCTGGTAACCCTTGATGTCTTACAGAATTTTGTTTATTAACCCCTTCCCGACTGCAATCTGTATATATACGTGATAGCTGCACATGCCCCGTGCAGCTATCACGTCTATAAACGTCAAGACAGTTCTTTAATCCAAGCGCTGCAAAGCACTTGGATTAAAGCTTCTGCCCCTGTCCTGCTGCTGTCACGGACAGCATACAGTGCAGTAATGCCGGCAAGGGACCAATCAGAGTGGCCCCTTGCCGACAATCGATCCGATTGGTTAGTCTGTGCAGACTAACCAATCGGATCGCGGCAGTGGAAAAAATGCCGGTTTCAGGCTCTGATCTGCGCTCTGCAGATCACAGCCTGAAATCAGGTAGTGTCTCTGTGGTCCCCAATCTGTGCCCCCCGATCTGCCTCCAACACCCCCCTGTCCGCGCTTGCCCCTGATGCAGTAGTTCCCCCGCCCGATCCATATTCATGTAGTCCCTCCCTGATGCGGTCTGCCCCATGCGGTCTCCCTGCCCCTCCTGCCCCAGCCTCCCTCACCCTCAATGTTAGCCGCCGTACCCCAATACCCCCCCTTTCCAGTGCTGCCCCCGATCCTGTGCCCCCGCTGTGTGTGATGGCGGCGGCTCCATTCCTGAGCTGCCGCCATCAGCAGCGTGTGTCAGCACTATGCTGACACTCTGCTGTAACCCCATAGATGCCGCAGTTGCGGCATCAATGGGGTTAATAGAGGGAGGGAGCTCCCTCTCTTAACCATCGGGGCTGCAGCGCTGTGATAGCAGCGCCCGATGGTTGCCATGGCAACCGGACACTTTACAAAGGCGTCTGGTTGCCATGGCAAAGGCGTCCGGTGCTGCCACCTACAGGGCATCTAATAGTATTATACTTTGCAATGCAAGAGCATTGCAAAGTATAGTACAGCCATCAGCCCCATTGGATCTTCATGATCCAAGAGGGCCTTGATAAAAAAAGAAAGTGAAAATAATAAAAATGAAAAATAAAAAAATAAATAAAAATTTAAATTAAAAAAAAAAATTGCCTTTTCCTATAAAAAAAAGAAAAAATAAACACATATTAGGTTTCACCGCGTCCGTAACGACCGTCTCTATAAATATATCACATGATAGACCTAGTCCGATAAACACCATTAAAAAAAAAAAAAAAAAACTGTGCCAAAAAAGCTATTTTTGTCACCTTACATCACAAATAGTGCAACAGCAAGCGATGAAAAAGGCTTATGACCCCAAAAATAGTACCAATCAAACCGTCACCTCATCCCGCAAAATATGATACCCTATTTAAGACAATCGCCCCAAAAATATAAAAGCTATGGCTCTCAGACTATGGAGACACTAAAACATCATTTTTTTGGTTTCAGAAATGCTATTATTGTGTAAAACTTAAATAAATAAGAAAAAGTATACATAATAGGTATTGCCATGTCCGTAACGATCTTCTCTATAAAACTATCACATGACCTAACTCCTCAGATGAACGCTGTAAAAATAAATAAATGAAAGCTGTTCCAAAACAGCCAATTTTTTGGTCACCTTGCCCCATAAAGTGTAATAATGAATGATCAAAAAATCCTATGTACCCAAAAATGGTACCAATTGAAACCTCAACACTTTCTTCAAAAAACGAGCCCCTGCACAAGACGATCGGCAGAAAAAAAAAAACAAATGGCGTTCAGAAAACCAATCCAGCAAAATCTGCCTTCCAAAAACCGAATGGCATTCCTTTCCTTCTGCGCCCTGATGTGTGCCCGTACAGCAGTTTACGACCACATGTGGGGTGTTTCTGTAAACCGTGGAATCAGGGTTATAAATATTGAGTTTTGTTTGGCTGTTAACCCTCAATGTGTTAAAGAAAAAAATGCAATAAAATGGAAAATCTGCCAAAAAAGTGAAATTTAGAAATTTCATCTCCATTTTCCTTTAATTCTTGTGGAACACCTAAAGGGTTAAATAAGTTTGTAAAATCAGTTTCGAGTAACTTGAGGGGTGTAGTTTCTACAATGGGGTCATTTATGGGGGTATCCACTATGTAGGCCCCACAAAGTGACTTCAGACCTGAACTGGTCCTTATAAAGTGGGTTTTGGAAATTTTCTTAAAAATTTTAAGAATTGCTTGTAAACTTCACATTTCCAAAATGATGCCAACATAAAGTAGACATATGGGAAATGTTAAGTAATAAATATTTTATTAGGTATGACTTTCTGTTTTAGAAGCAGAGAAATTTAAATTTGGAAAATTGTGAATTTTTCAAACTTTTGGGTACATTTTGGATTTTTTCATAAATAAAGGTGAAATATATTGACTCAAAAATATGACTATCATGAAGTACAATATGTCACGAGAAAACAATCTCAGAATGGTTTGGATAAGTAAAAGTGTTCCAAAGCTATTACCACATAAAGTGACGCATGTCAGATTTGTAAATTTTGACCTGGACATTAGGGCATCAATGACCCTCGGTCATGAAAGGGTTAAAATAGAAAATCTGACCTTTTTTTTTACTTTCATATCAATTTTCCTTAAATTTTTGTGAAATACCTAAAGGGTTAACACAATTTGTAAAAGCAGTTTTGAATAACTTGAGGGGTGTAGTTTCTAAAATGTCACTTATGGGTGGTTCCTAATAAGTAAGCCCCACAAATTGACTTCAGAACTGAACTGATCCCTATAAAGTGGGATTTGGAAATTATCTTAAACATTTTAAGAATTGCTTCTAAAATTCTAAGCCTTCTAACATTCAAAAAAAATAAAATTATATTTTCAAAATGATGCCAACATAAAGTATTACTTTCTGTTTTAAAATCAGAGAAATTGAAATTTTGAAAACTGCTAAATATTCTAAAGTTTTGGTAAATTGTGGATTTTTTTTTATAAATAAAGGTGAAATATATTGATTAAAATTTTTGACTGTCATGAAGTACAATGTTTCACAAGAAAACAATTTCAGAATGGCCTGAATAAGTAAAAGTGATCCAAAGTCATCACACATAAAGTGACACGTCAGATTTGCAGATTTCACTACCTGAGGTTTTTTCATTTAAATTTTTGTTCCCTATCTTCCTTGAGCCATAACTTTTTTATATTTCGATTCACGTAGCTGTATGAGGGCTTCTTTTTTTTCAGGGCAAGTTGTACTTTCTAATGCCACCATTATGATTATAGCATACAATATAGTGAGAAGGTGTAAAAAAAAATATCCCATTGGGGTGGAATTGGAAAAAAAAACACACAATTCCTCCACCGTTTTAGTTTTTTTTTTTTTTACCACAGCATTTCATTTGTTTTTGTTTGTGGCAAAACTGACCCATGCCTTTCATTCTCTGGGTCAGTACAATTACAACGATACCCTATATGTATAGGTTTTTAATGACTAAATAGTGTAAAAATAAATTTAAACCTTTTAATCACCATATTCTGAACTCCATAACATATTTTTTTTTAGCTATATCTACTGAGCTTTGTAGGGGAAAAACAACAGCACTCTGTAGAAAACTTCTGTTTAGCTTTTTATTATGCAGGGAAACTTCACCAGAAAAAGTGACGTTTCGGTCATAAGACCTTTATCAAACACTGTGTGACAATAGAACATAAACAATCCATAAGTATAATTAACAACATCAAGGATGAATATCCATGATACCAAATGCAATATTTATATCAGGAAACCTTACAGGTATAGTATATGGCGTTACTAGCTATAATATTAATTTCAGAGGTATAACCGCTGTTGGAGATCAAATCTATTTACAATAAACATAATATATTTAACAAAAGACCAACACATATCAATTAGTCTCATAAGTTAGACTGGTAGCTATAAGGATCCATAACTGGTAAAAAAACATTCAGGATAAGTAATAATCATGTACAGATAACTGTCAATACTGTGTAATATTAATTCTGTGATCCAGAATTCTAAAGTACCCAAAATAGCAACAAAAACAACTTAGACGGCATCTTTGCCAGAGCCAATGGTGAACTAAATCACAAATAAGTCTTGAAGATTGAAATGCATGAATAGAAATGGACTAGAACCAGGTGCCCCCATGAGGCCAGAACACTTACCAAGTTGCCGAAGAAGAAATGAATAGAGAACAGTCAAAGCTTTGCTGAGCTGATAATGGTGTATCCACACCCATGTAATTGCTAATTTCATATAGAGTGGCACTGATTAAATGCTATTGACCTGGAAGAAAATGGCCCGAAAACCGGAAGTGTGTATGCGTTCCATGCTGGACACAAACTAGAAGTGACAGGCTAAAATATTAAGAATAATAGTTGGAAATGAATCTTCAGTGTATAAATATATTAAAAAGGGGAAGATAAGGACGTCTAAAGAGTAGTAAACTCCGGCCGCGTTACAGTCTGGAACGCAACCGGAAGTGTGTCATGCTGGCCGGAAAACACTAATGCGCTACAGCTTGGAGTGCATCGGATTGTACTAAATGCCCAGGTCTGGAGCATATCGCAGGACTGGGCTGTCTATACACCAAAAAGGGGGAGGAGTAACCGCTATAATGGAAGATAAGAGAGAAGAAAATGTAACACTTATTATGACAATTAATAGTATAATTATAACAGGGAATACAGTAATGTTATGACTATAATAAACTAACCATAAAGTGGAAAAAAAGAATATAGTAAAAGAATAAAAGAGAGACAGATGTCAAAAGAGGGTATAGAAAACAGAAACCAACACTGTATCTGGCTGAAAACAGAAAAGATTAAAAAGAAAAGAAAAAGAGAAAAGAATGTGTTAGAAAAATTACCTACCCCCAGAAAAGGATACAGAGAAAAACGGCAAACAAGGTGGGGGTCCGGTTCTTAATGCATCTGAGAGAAATAAAGACAAATAATTAATGATATGAACAAATACAATCAAATGAAAGATGATAATTCGTATTCCCTATTGAGTCCCTTTGGTTCCAAGCTATGTAATCTGTGTATCCAATAGGCCTCACGCTTCTTTAACAGTTGTTGTCTGTTGCCGCCTCGTCTTGGCAGATCTACCTTTTCTATCACTTGGAATTTAAGTTGGGATACATTGTGTTTAATTTTGTAGAAATGGTGTGGGACCGGAAGTAATAGATTCTGACAACGAATAGTGGACTTATGTTGGCAGATTCAATCCCTGACACTCTGAGTGGTTTCCCCCCGTATATCATGCCACATGGACTTTTTAAAAGGTTAGCCACATAGTTCGATTGACATGTATGGAACCCTTTGATTTGCAAGGACTCACCCGTCTGTGGGTAATACATTTTGTCTCCCTTCATAACATTAGGGCACTGGGCACAATGTAGGCAAGAAAATGTGCCCTGTCTAGCTTTCCCCAATAGACGTTGGTGTAGGGTAGTACCGCTCGGGCCTATATCTGCTCTTGCTAATCAATCTCTCAGGTTTTTAGGTCTTCTGCTACATGGTAGACACCGTGTATGAAATTCCTCTCTGTTAGGAAAGGAATGGGAAAGTATATTTCAATGTTTATTGAGAATATTTATTATTTTGTAGGAATATGGGTGGTAGGTATGTACAAAAGGAATTCTTTTCTGGGTCCCATCTTTATGTTGTTTGCTGGATTCTGAACTTGGTGAGATAATAGACATAGGATACCCTCTCTGTTGGAATTTCTATGTATCTTTTTTGCTTATCTTCTTCTGAGGTGACTATTCTCCTAATACGCTCAAATTGCGATCTAGGTAGTGATTTTTTTGTGGAGGGGTGCATAACAACTATTGTAATGAAGCAAATTATTTTGATCCGTAGGTTTACGGTAAAGATCTGTAAGTAAAGGGCCATCCTCTTGTTTGAGGATCAGGGTATCAAGAAAACCGATAGTGTGCTGATCATGATGTATCGTGAATTGCAGTTCAGGGTAAATGGAGTTGAGATAAGTATGGAAGGTCAGAAGTGTATCTTCTGAACCTTCCCATAGACAAAAAATATCATCTATGTATCTTTTCCACGTCTTGGCATGTTGCTGAAATAAGGAATGAGGATATACATATTCAATTTCAAATCTTGTCATGTAACCATTAGCATTAGATGTCTCCTCCTTTTCAGCACCCCAATCTGGCTCTTTGGTTCCCCTCCCGATTCCCTTCTGTGTATTTGCCCCAACTGTCACTGCCCCCCCACTGCCAATACCATGGCTACATGTGCCACTATTAACACCACAAACACAGCTATGCATGGGATCCCCTGCCTCCTCTTGAACCTCCTGCTCAGGGCAGTTCAAACCCTGACTGCTCTCACATAAGTCATCAACAATTACAGCCAGGTACATAAATATTGGGACATCAACACAATTCTAAAATTTTTGGCTCTATACACCACCACAATGGATTTGAAATTAAACTAACAAGATGTGCTTTAACTGCAGACTGTCAGCTTAAATTTGAGGGTATTTGCATCCAAATCAGGTGAACGGTGTAGGAATTACAACAGTTTGCATATGTGCCTCCCACTTGTTAAGGGACCAAAAGTAATGGGACAGAATACTAATCATAAATCAAACTTAAACTTTTTAATTGGCAGAAGAGAAATTAGCTCAGTCAGTGAAAAAAAGCAATAAGACATTCTTCAGATACATAAATGAAAAAAGGAAACTAAAACAAGGAATTACCAAATTAAAAACAAAAGAAGGAAGGTATATGAAAGAAGATAAAGAACTAGCTGACTGCCTCAATAAATACTTCTGTTCAGTTTTTACAAAGGAAAATTAAGGAAAAGTCCTCAGTTAGGAAGGAAGACTAATGAATCTTTGATGCATGTGTCTTTACAGAGGAAAAGGTTCTAAGTCAGCTGTCTAAAATTAATACAAATAAGTCACAGGGGCCTGATGGGATATACCCAAAGCTATTAAAAGAGCTTAGCGGTGAACTAGCAAAACAATTAACAGATTTATTTAACCAATCACTGGTAACAGGAGTTGTCCCAGAAGATTGGAAATTAGCAAATGTTGTGCCCATTCACAAGAAAGGTAGTAGGGAGGAATCAGGCAACTATAGTAGGCCAGTAAGCCTGACATCAATAGTGGGGAAATTAATGGAAACCATACTTAAGGAGAGGATTGTGAAACATCTAAAATCCCATGGATTGAAAGATGAAAAACAGCATAGGTTTACTTCAGGGAGATCATGTCAAACTAATCTTATTGATTTTTTTGATTGGGTGACTAAAATAATAGATGGTGGAGGTTCAGAAGACATCGCTTATCTAGACTTTAGTAGGGCTTTTGATACTGTCCCACATAGAAGGCTTATCAATAAATTGCAGTCTTTGTGCTTGGACTCCCAAATTGTTGAATGTATTTGGCAGTGGCTGAGGGACAGACAACAGAGGGTTGTAGTCAATGGAGTATATTCAGACCATGGTCTTGTTACCAGTGGGGTACCTCAGGGATCTGTTCTGGGAACCATATTGCTTAATATCTTTATCAGTGAAATTGCAGAAGGCCTCGATAATAAGGTGTGCCTTTTTGCTGATGACACAAAGATTTGTAACAGGGTTGATGTTCCTGGATGGATACACCAAATGGAAAAGGATTTAGGGAAACTAGAGGAATAGTCAAAAATCTGGCAACTAAAATTTAATGTTGATAAGTGCAGGATAATGGACCTGGGGCGTAAAAACCCAAGAGCAGAATATAAAATCAGTGATACAGTCCTAACTTCAGTATCTGAGGAAAGGGATTTAGGGGTCATTATTTCAGAAGACTTAAAGGTAGGCAGACAATGTCATAGAGCAGCAGGAAATGCTAGCAGAATGCTTGGGTGTATAGGGAGAGGCATTACCAGTAGAAAGAAGGAGGTGCTCATGCCGCTCTACAGAAAACTAGTGAGACCTCATTTGGAGTATTGTGTTCAGTACTGGAGACCATATCTCCAGAAGGATATTGATACTTTGGAGAGAGTTCAGAGAAGAGCTACTAAACTAGTACATGGATTGCAGGATAAAACTTACCAGGAAATATTAAAGGACCTTAACATGTATAGCTTGGAAGAAAGACGAGACAGAGGGGATATGATAGAAACTTTTAAATATATAAAGGGAATCAACAAGGTAAAAGAGGAGAGAATATTTAAAAGAAGAAAAACTGCTACAAGAGGACATAGTTTTAAATTAGAGGGGCAAAGATTTAAAAGTAATATCAGGAAGTATTACTTTACTGAGAGAGTAGTGGATGCATGGAATAGCCTTCCTGCAGAAGTGGTAGCTGCAAATACATTGAAGGAGTTTAAGCATGCATGGGATAGGCATAAGGCCATCCTTCATATGAGATAGGGCCAGGGGCTATTCATAGTATTCAGTATATTGGGCAGACTAGATGGGCCAAATGGTCCTTATCTGCCGACACATTCTATGTTTCTATGTTTCTAATACTTGGTTGCAAATCCTTTGCAGTCAAATACAACCTGAAGTCTGGAACGCATAGACATCACCAGACGCTGGGTTTCATCCCTGGTGTTGCTCTGCCAGGCCTCTACTGCAACTGTCTTCAGTTCCTGCTTGTTCTTGGGGCATTTTTCCTTTAGTTTTGTCTTCAGCAAGTGAAATGCATGCTCAATCGGATTCAGGTCAGGTGATTGACTTGGCCATTGCATAACATTTCACTTCTTTCCCTTAAAAAACTCTTTGGTTGCTTTTGCAGTATCCTTTGGGTCATTGTCCATCTGCACTGTGAAGCGCCGTCCAATGAGTTCTGAAGCACTTTAGAATACTTTTAAAATACTTTACAAAGAATACTTTAAAGCGAACCTTTCACCTGCATTTCACTTAATAAACTATCAAAAGTACCTTATAGATCATCCTCATTGTGTTATCATACAGTCTTGTCCCGCTTTTCTGCCATGTATATGCATGAAAAAATCGCCTTATAAAGTACTCTTCTCCAGCTCCACAAGTCACGGTAGAAGTCAAGGGGGTAGCCCTTCCCTCACTCCAGGCTGTAACTCCCCTGCCCTAACCCCGCCTCTATGCAGTCTAATTGACACCCGGCTCAGTTAGACTGCATAGAGGCGGGGTTAGGGCAGGGGAGTTACAGCCTGGAGTGAGGGAAGGGCTACCCCCTTGACTTCTATCGTGATTTGTGGAGCTGGAGAAGAGTACTTTATAAGGCGATTTTTTCATGCATATACATGGCAGAAAAGCGGGACAAGACTGTATGATAACACAATGAGGATGATCTATAAGGTACTTTTGATAGTTTATTAAGTGAAATGCAGGTGAAAGGTTCGCTTTAAAAATTCAAATGTAATTGAACCCCATTGGTTTTAATGATTCCATTTTTGTAATCCTCCTAGTTTCATGCTGCATTCATTTACATTTATTATCTTCAGGGGTCATCCCAGGTTTAATGTACTCTAGTATCACCCATTTTATTTCATTCCATTTATGCATTATTTCCTGACAGTGTTGCAACAATATGGTCTCTTGGTACTTTTTTTTTTTTCTTTTTTGCTGTCTGTAAATTACAAACCGGATTCCAAAAAAGTTGGGACACTAAACAAATTGTGAATAAAAACTGAATGCAATGATGTGGAGATGGCAAATGTCAATATTTTATTTGTAATAGAACGTAGATGACAGATCAAACGTTTAATCCGAGTAAATGTATCATTTTAAAGGAAAAATACGTTGATTCCAATTTTCACGGTGTCAACAAATCCCCAAAAAGTTGGGACAAGTAGCAATAAGAGGCTGGAAAAAGTAAATTTGAGCATAACGAAGAGCTGGAAGACCAATTAACACTAATTCGGTCAATTGGCAACATGATTGGGTATAAAAAGAGCTTCTCAGAGTGGCAGTGTCTCTCAGAAGCCAAGATGGGTAGAGGATCACCAATTCCCACAATGTTGCGCAGAAAGATAGTGGAGCAATATCAGAAAGGTGTTACCCAGCGAAAAATTGCAAAGACTTTGCATCTATCATCATCAACTGTGCATAACATCATCCGAAGATTCAGAGAATCTGGAACAATCTCTGTGCGTAAGGGTCAAGGCCGTAAAACCATACTGGATGCCCGTGATCTCCGGGCCCTTAAACGACACTGCACCACAAACAGGAATGCTACTGTAAAGGAAATCACAGAATGGGCTCAGGAATACTTCCAGAAACCATTGTCAGTGAACACAATCCACCGTGCCATCCGCCGTTGCCAGCTAAAACTCTACAGTGCAAAGAAGAAGCCATTTCTAAGCAAGATCCACAAGCTCAGGCGTTTTCACTGGGCCAGGGATCATTTAAAATGGAGTGTGGCAAAATGGAAGACTGTTCTGTGGTCAGACGAGTCACGATTCGAAGTTCTTTTTGGAAATCTGGGACGCCATGTCATCCGGACCAAAGAGGACAAGGACAACCCAAGTTGTTATCAACGCTCAGTTCAGAAGCCTGCATCTCTGATGGTATGGGGTTGCATGAGTGCATGTGGCATGGGCAGCTTGCATGTCTGGAAAGGCACCATCAATGCAGAAAAATATATTCAGGTTCTAGACAACATATGCTCCCATCCAGACGTCATCTCTTTCAGGGAAGACCCTGCATTTTTCAACAAGATAATGCCAGACCACATTCTGCATCAATCACAACATCATGGCTGCGTAGGAGAAGGATCCGGGTACTGAAATAGCCAGTCTGCAGTCCAGATCTTTCACCTATAGAGAACATTTGCCGCATCATAAAGAGGAAGGTGCAACAAAGAAGGCCCAAGACGATTGAACAGTTAGAGGCCTGTATTAGACAAGAATGGGAGAGCATTCCTATTTCTAAACTTGAGAAACTGGTCTCCTCGGTCCCCAGACGTCTGTTGAGTGTTGTAAGAAGAAGGGGAGATGCCACACAGTGGTGAAAATGGCCTTGTCCCAACTTTTTTGGGATTTGTTGACACCATGAAATTCTGATTCAACATATTTTTCCCTTAAAATGGTACATTTTCTCAGTTTAAACTTTTGTTCCGTGATTTATGTTCTATTCTGAATAAAATATTAGAAGTTGGCACCTCCACATCATTGCATTCAGTTTTTATTCACGATTTGTATAGTGTCCCAACTTTTTTGGAATCCGGTTTGTACATATATCTCTTTATGTTTGACTTATGCTCATTGAGTCTTGTTCGTATTTCTCTCTTTGTCTGTCCTATATATTAAAACTAAAGGGGTTGACTGACATTTGTAATTTTAAAGTATTCTTGTGATATGGTCACTGTGTAACTAATTAATTGTTTTTAGAATAGAACCTTGAAACAGATCACGCCCATATCATTGAATATTTAAGGTTGTTGGTTACACTTGATCTTCACACATGAGTAAGGGGGCATGACCCCCGAAACGTCGAGCTTGAATGTGCTGCAACTAGGCGTTCTCTGAATATATGGGCCTGCGAGCCATGCAACATTTTAAATTTTGAAGAATAAAGTTATGAAAGTACCAATGGTTCTTCAGAAGTGTGAGTAATACTCTCCTCATTTATCAAAGGATGCTCTAAGTGATATATGGCTGAATTGTATATGAAGATTATGGAACTTAAAGACAGGGAGCTTGAAATAAATGTCTTTCCCTTTCTACTTTGGGAATATTGCAGTATCAGCATCACAGATCAGCAACATATTTGGTCCTAATGTCTTATGTGCATTCAAATACGCAGATTTAGAAAAAAGCTTTCTCTAGTTGAAAATACAAGTTGTCAACCTACTATGAGATTATTCCCCCTACACCAGCACTGAACTATCTTGGGATTCCCTGTCACAGATTTAGAATTACTATTTCAGGTGTTTTCACACACAGATTTAAAACAGTACCCTCTGGATTATGAAACACGCATTGTACACTTGTATTGCTGTTTTCAGAACTTATACCAACACTTGAAATGTCTGGAGATGCCCTGTCCCCATTTTCAGACTACTGTTTCAGGTGTTTTCACTCAGTGGTTTAAAATAGTACCCTCTGCATTGTAAAATATGAGTTGCACATTTGTATTGCTATTTTTTTTCAACATACACCAACACATGAATTGACTGGAGGTGTCCTGTCTCAGATTTTGGACTACTATTTCAGATGTTTTCAGTCAGAGATTTAAAACGGCACCCACTGTATTGAACACATGTTGTGCTCTTGTATTGCTATATTTACAACCCACACCAACATTTGAACTCTTTGTACACTGCGTGGAGAATTATTAGGCAAATGAGTATTTTGACCACATCATCCTCTTTATGCATGTTGTCTTACTCCAAGCTGTATAGGCTCGAAAGCCTACTACCAATTAAGCATATTAGGTGATGTGCATCTCTGTAATGAGAAGGGGTGTGGTCTAATGACATCAACACCCTATATTAGGTGTGCATAATTATCAGGCAACTTCCTTTCCTTTGGCAAAATGGGTCAAAAGAAGGACTTGACAGGCTCAGAAAAGTCAAAAATAGTGAGATATCTTGCAGAGGGATGTAGCACTCTTAAAATTGCAAAGCTTCTGAAGCGTGATCATCGAACAATCAAGCGTTTCATTCAAAATAGTCAACAGGGTCGCAAGAAGCGTGTGGAAAAACCAAGGCGCAAAATAACTGCCCATGAACTGAGAAAAGTCAAGCGTGCAGCTGCCAAGATGCCACTTGCCACCAGTTTGGCCATATTTCAGAGCTGCAACATCACTGGAGTGCCGAAAAGCACAAGGTATGCAATACTCAGAGACATGGCCAAGGTAAGAAAGGCTGAAAGACGACCACCACTGAACAAGACACACAAGCTGAAACGTCAAGACTGGGCCAAGAAATATCTCAAGACTGATTTTTCTAAGGTTTTATGGACTGATGAAATGAGAGTGAGTCTTGATGGGCCAGATGGATGGGCCCGTGGCTGGATTCGTAAAGGGCAGAGAGCTCCAGTCCGACTCAGACGCCAGCAAGGTGGAGGTGGAGGTGGAGTACTGGTTTGGGCTGGTATCATCAAAGATGAGCTTGTGGGGCCTTTTCGGGTTGAGGATGGAGTCAAGCTCAACTCCCAGTTCTACTGACAGTTTCTGGAAGACACCTTCTTCAAGCAGTGGTACAGGAAGAAGTCTGCATCCTTCAAGAAAAACATGATTTTCATGCAGGACAATGCTCCATCACACGCGTCCAAGTACTCCACAGCGTGGCTGGCAAGAAAGGGTATAAAAGAAGAAAATCTAATGACATGGCCTCCTTGTTCACCTGATCTGAACCCCATTGAGAACCTGTGGTCCATCATCAAATGTGAGATTTACAAGGAGGGAAAACAGTACACCTCTCTGAACAGTGTCTGGGAGGCTGTGGTTGCTGCTGCACACAATGTTGATGGTGAACAGATCAAAACACTGACAGAATCCATGGATGGCAGGCTTTTGAGTGTCCTTGCAAAGAAAGGTGGCTATATTGGTCACTGATTTGTTTTTGTTTTGTTTTTGAATGTCAGAAATGTATATTTGTGAATGTTGAGATGTTATATTGGTTTCACTGGTAAAAATAAATAATTGAAATGGGTATATATTTGTTTTTTGTTAAGTTGCCTAATAATTATGCACAGTAATAGTCACCTGCACACACAGATATCCCCCTAAAATAGCTAAAACTAAAAACAAACTAAAAACTACTTCCAAAAATATTCAGCTTTTATATTAATGAGTTTTTTGAGTTCATTGAGAACATGGTTGTTGTTCAATAATAAAATTAATCCTCAAAAATACAACTTGCCTAATAATTCTTCACTCCCTGTATAAGCCTTGTCCCAAATTTTGGCTTACTATTTCAGGTGCTTTCATTTAGAGAATTAAAATGATATGCTCTGGATTGTAAAACACACATTGTACACTTGCATTCCTATTATTGCAACCCACAAACTGTCTGGAGATGCCCTGTCACATAATTTGGACAACTATTTTAGGCTACTTTCACACTAGTGTTCGGGGCTCCGCTTGTGAGCTCCGTTTGAAGGGGCTCACAAGCGGCCCCGAACGCATCCGTACTGCCCTAATGCATTCTGAGTGGATGCGGATCCGCTCAGAATGCATCAGTCTGGCAGCGTTCAGCCTCCGCTCCGCTCAGCAGGCGGACACCCGAACGCTGCTTGCAGCGTTCGGGTGTCCGCCTGGCCGTGCGGAGGCAAATGGATCCGTCCAGACTTACAATGTAAGTCAATGGGGACGGATCCGTTTGAAGATGACACAATATGGCTAAATTTTCAAACGGATCCGTGCCCCATTTACTTTCAATGTAAAGTCTGGACGGATCCGTCTGAACTACTTTCACACTTTTTCTAAGCTATAATGCAGACGGATCCGTTCTGAACGGATCCAAACGTCTGCATTATAGGAGCGGATCTGTCTGTGCAGACAGCAGACGGATCCGCTCTGAACACAAGTGTGAAAGTAGCCTTAGGTGTGCTCCCAAAGATTTTAAATGGTACCCTCTGGATTGACAAACATGCATTGTACGATTTAGATTATCCACCCCACACACACCAACACTTGAACATGCAGAAAAGGCAATTTGATTCCATTGTGTAATTTACGTTCATTTCCACTGGTACAAAAATTGCATTATAGCTTTTTCAATATTGCAATTTTAAAAGTTTAAAAACAATACAAATAAGAATAAAACAATACAATAAGCTGGCCATAATAGAAACCAGGTTTGCAAAACAAAAACAAAAAAGCTCCAGCTCCAGCTGCTTTGGAGGTTCTGCTGTAGCTGCATTATAAGGCAGTAACTGCAGCTAGAAGGCACTGTCTGGAGCACTGTCTTCTCTCCTCACTCCCTGGCTAAAAGCTTTCCTTTCCCTTCTATTTTCTATACAATTATTCTTCTTTCTAGCCTTTTCCTAAACTGACCTTTACAGTAGAACAGAAGCTTGATGGCAACTGTACACTATTCCTAAGATGTTTTTTTTCCACAGACTGCTACACATATCCACCCTCTCTCACAGCCCAATCTTGTAGTCATTTTGCAAGGGCACCTTCCTGCCTACTGACCCACTGATTAGCTCATCCAGGCTGTTTGTCAGCCTGTGAGCCAGTCAGGGAAAGCCCCCCACCACCACACTTCCTCTCAGAATCATGTGAGCATCCTTGTCCTTCCTCTTTTATGGTTTTTCCTGTCAACATGAGCATTAAGATTGCTCTGCATGCCATTTTACAGGATTTGTCCAAAGTGAGCCTGAAAAACTTCAAGTTTGTCTTGCAGACAATTTTTTGGGATGCTCGTAACAAACCTAGTTTGTTGCAAACCTAGTTAGCTTGTCTCTAATTAGCACAATGTTAATAAGGAACTTTGGACCATTCCACCCTGCATATGTGTTTCAGTTCATTTGTATTTCTGGGATACCTTGCAAGTGCAGCGCCATTCAGGTCCTGCCATAGCATCTTGATAAGATTAAGGTCAGGGCTCTGAGTTTGACATTCCAAAACATAAATCTTATGTTTCAATAATTCTTTAGCTAGAGAATGTTTCACAGTGGGGGATGAAGTTTTGATGTCGGTGTTCATTTGTCTTTTCCCTCCAAACATAACATTATACATTTGTACAAAAAAAAAAAATATATATATGTTTTATCTTATCAGTCCTTACAAGATATTCCCATAAGTATTGTGGAACATCTAGGGCAGTGATGTCGAAGCTATGGCACGGGTGCCAGAGGCGGTACTCGGAGCCCTCTCTGTGGGCACCCGAACCCTGAAAAAGGTCTATGGTGTACCAATATGCCTTAGACTTTTCCTGCCATTCATCAGCGCAGGACGCACTATGAACAGCGTAAGCAGCGCACTGAATGTAGACAGGCTTTTATAGCTAAATGATAAAGTACATTGAAGATATACTACAGTATATTCGACTGTGGTATTCAGGGTAAATTGCCATGTCGCCACTTCGCGATAAATAAGTGGGTTTTCGGTTGCAGTTTGGGCACTCGGTCTCTAAAAGGTTCCCCATCACTGATCTAGGGTCTTGGGTAAACTTCAGCTTCATGTTTTTTGGACAGCAGCTGCTTCCTTTATTATGTTCTTCCATTATGACAATTCTTGTTCAGTGTTTTTTTTCTAATTGTAGACACATGGTAGACACTGATGCTTTTGCTGTTTGTAGATTCTTCTGATTCATTGATCTTCTCACATTTGGACAATTTCTCAACTTTTTCAGGATTGTCTGTTGTGCCTTTTTGAATAAATCCAAAAGACATGTGCTAAAGTTAAGCACACCCAGAAATAAATAGAAAAGTTTATTAGATCAGACCATGAAATAAAAACAGACAAATATACCAGGGTATCTGCTAATAATATTTACAGGTCGAAATTAAGCACAGTCCTGAGAAAGGACCTTATCTAGTGAGGTCAAAAGTGCATGGAGTAGCAGAAATATATGTGGGGATACATCCTTTAGTACCTTGAGGTCAATCTGTTAGTAATCAATGCAGAAATCCAGTTAATTTAGACTTATTCAATTACTTCTTCTTGAAATTGTATGCTAGACGATCATCCTTTTTTAACCAGGATCCATTCCTAGATTATGCTCTTAAAAAGTGCACAAAATTGCACTGCAGTATAAGTTTCTATGTTTCCTCCTTTGGTTTCCCACAAAGTAAAACAAAAAAGAGCTTTGGACTTCCTTTCTAGGTAAACAACAAAGAAAAGTGTAGATTATCATAATGTCTGTATCATAAAGTCTGTATGATTTGGATATTGGTATTTTGTTTTTGTATATCAATTAATATATAAAATACATCTCCTTTTGATCTATATTTACATTTCTATTTACCACCAAATTTGATCTGACTGGCTACCAGAAAAAATACAATCAAAGTATAAATAAATTTGGCTAAAAAAAAAGAAACAAAAAAAAGTGATCCAAAATGTATTTTAAAATGAAAAAAAAAAAATACTCTTTAAATATGTTACTCTTTAAATATAGACCTTTAGCTCGATGACATTTATGTTAGACTAATTTAGAAAAATAATAAGTTGAAAATGGTTAGAAACACAATTTTATTTTATTTTTTAATCTCAGGTTTTACAAGCTGGTGGGCAAACACAAAAGACAGCCCTAAAAACGTCAACAAAAGAAAATGGCAGGCATACGGTAAACTTAGACTTTTTACATCTGCACCAAATTTATTACAGTGGCTGAGGCATGATGGTACTGTACATCTTATGCTTGACTAGAGACTTTTGTTTGACTCTATACCAACTTTTGATTGGTTTAACTTGAGACCAAATTTTACACCAGCATCATAGCGCAATTTTGGTTTGAAATGTTGCATCTAAGGTCAAGCCTCTTACCTGCAAAGTCATTCCCCTTCCCACTAAGTTCCACCCCTTTTTCAGTGAGACCAAAAAAATATATAGAAAATCCCTATTTGTGTCAAAATTGTGGCAATTTTTGAAACTTTTTTCATCGATTCTAAGTTCAGACACACCAGTAAATTTGGCTCAGTATCTTTTAAAAATCTGTCTGCTTAGAATTCCAACATTTTTACATTTCCCTGTATATTAATATTGGCTCTCTAAAATAATTCCATTATTTCCCATTAAAATATCCATAAAACTAGGGACACCCTACTATTGTCCACCCAAGTGTAGAATGCATTCACCCAAGTGCAAAGTTTCAGCTCTTCAATAGGGCCATTATCCAGCTCAATTGAAGAGATGTTGCACTGTAAACTATGGATAAATAAAAGCTACACTTAGCGAGAAGCAACTGGAGCGTCGCTTCATTCCATTTTATTGTGGTGAGACTGCTGACCTTTGAGTATGGTCATATGAAGCTGTGTACCTACTCTTTGAAGTGAAATCTACTTTAGTGCTTCTCCATTTATTGAATTTAGTCTTAGTAAATGTAGGGACTGGTGTAATATATTTCTAGGTCTCCTGCACATAACTATTCACTAGAGGTTTTCTGACACCCATAGAAATCTTTGGGCCTTAGTGTATCTCCATACACCTTTAATTTCATATAAATTCATGCAGAGTTGCTTTTATGTTGGATTTGATACTAAAGGGAATTATGGATTCTACCTTCAATGCCGCATTATAGTGTTTATCCCTTGAAGCATTGCGACTAGCACAGAATATCTCTGTAATGTGTGGGCTGAGCATCAACTGGCAGAACATGGAGTGCACATGCTGTCCACTGTAAATTCTACACACTGAAATAACTTTAAATTGGGCTTTAATCTATGAAAAGAAAAATGTAAATTAAGTTTTACTAGTTGGTAGCATAAAAATGAATATTTTATAGTAGTAGTCGTTTGAAACATACACGATACAAAGGGTTATGAGTTTCCTGGGTATTTTATATTCATGAAAGGCTTTTCAGCACAATTCACAAATACTTTCAAGATACAATTTATTTTACTTCCATTTGTACTTCGTTTTATCAGTTCCCTAACATCAAGGTTCAACTGAATAGACAGTTAGAGAATGAGGCAGATCATGAGACTCATGCAGTAAAGTAGATATGTCCATTTTCATTAGTTAATTCACATTGCTGTCTGCAGGAGGAAATGCCAAATGTGCTTTACTCATCAAAGGTTCAAGTAGACCTCAGAGTTTCTCGTACGGAGGTATGAAGGCTGTAAACAAATAGATATAACATTAGGAAGAAGAAAATCTAACCATTACCGTTGTGTTCTTCATTGTAGGTTTCTCCGCTTTCTGTTCAGAGAGGAGACGTCTGTAAACAAAGTAATAACCTGTATAAGAGCAATTGGAAAGAGTAAAATGTGGTTTTTTTCTGGGATAAATGCTGTAACTCGCATGTATTTAAAAATAAATGTTGACCAGCATAAGGGCATATGTTTTTGAGGGCACATATTAGTTTACTTTATTTTTAGTTTCCAGCAATTTCTAAAATTTGTATCAAGTACAGTTGGCAGATGGATTTGCTGTTTTGAAAATTAATTCTGTTATAGAACAATTATAATACTGTGAGATTCCGGTCCATATGTTACTTGAAACAATAACCGATCTTACTAGAATGTTTAAAGGATAACTGTCATATTTTTTTTTTTATTTGCTAATTTATTAGAGCTAGGCATGTATACCTGAGTTTGTCTGTCAATGATTGCCAAAAGATCTGTAATTACCTTATAATAACAGCTTTCACTAATGTCCTCTGTCCCTTTCCACTGCTCCCTTAATAGACCGTTGTTATCACTCATCTGTCTCTGGCTAGGAAGACAGAGGGGCGGTCCTTCACACTGCATGCCTGCATTAGGCTTCAGAGTGAGGAGGCGGGTCTCTCAGTAATCCAATCTGATTGGCTGGCAGGAAGCTGCTGGCTACAGCAAGTTTGTATGTGACGTGAGGGAATGCAGTTTTGGACTCAGAGAACTGGCAGAGGAGCCATCTTGAGAAGATCCTCATAATATAGGATTCAAAACAGCCGTAACTAAGGAAAAACTCAAGGAAAACAGTGGTAAGTGAAGAAACTAAAGATTGCTTTATGCATAATGCTGCTGCAGCAGTAACATATGCTAAAATAGATATTTTTAATGAAAATATGACAGTTATCTTTTAACTTTAGATCATTTGCGATCGTTTGAGATGAATTTGATATTACATTGCATGTGTGAATTTAAAGCATCTTCAACATGCTCTTTTCTAGCACAAATCATGTTAGAGATGAACGAATATCTCAAAAATTCAATTTGGTCGGTTCGCTGAATTTTCCAAAAGGATCTGATCCGAATTAATTTGTGGCTAATCGTGTTAAAAAACAGCTACTTCCTGGCTGCAGAGAGCCTGTATAGGGGTGTAGAACACTGTGCCATGCAGCAACACGCATAGTGAGTGTGCTGTGGTAGTAAAACAATACTGTGAGTCAGTATGACACGCAGATGACAGGATTCGCTCTTAGAATCACTGCACACTTCACTTCTTTGGGCAGTTACTGAGCCAAAACTGACCAAATAACTCAAGTGTGAACTCAACCTTACAAAGCAATATTAGCGTCAGGTATAAAGAACCGAACAGAAGCCCAAGATCCTACTATAGTGTGAAAGAGCGCACAGTCGTCAGCTGATTCCACATAGATGTCTACAGAATCTGTTCTATTAAACACTTATACAAGTAGAGCCCCCGGACAGAGTGGAGAGGGTGTCAGCAGTAAGTTTGTGTTGACGTCACTGATTATTTTGCCCTTCCTCTGATCCGTCAGAACAATAACCCCCCAAAAAGTATCCTGTCTGTTGAGCATCCACCTTCACTCGGTCAGCATTTGGTCAGTAATCCATCAGTATTGCTAATGCCCAAAAAAAAAAAAAAAAGCAGGAGTGGATCCAAAACAGAGATGACACGTGATTGCAATATTTGCATGTCTTCTGTGTTTTGTACCCACTCCTGCTTTTGGCTACCAAATCATAAGCTAATTCTGATGGGACCATACAGGCCTTACAGCTGATACACAGACATGATCCATTTTGTGTCTCATTTTTCCTTCCTTCTGACATATCAGAAGAAGGGTCAAATAAATATTGATGTCAACCATGCCAAAAAGGCTAAATACTGGCCCAGTCATGAAGTGGGTAGGGTGGGAACAGCATGAGAAGTCCACAGAGTGGCCCAATCACATAGTGTGGAGGTGGCAGCAGCATCAGGAGACCGCAGAGCGGAAAGGTGACATAGTGTGTAGGTAGCAGCAGCATCAGGAGACCATAGAGTGACACAATGACAGAGTGTGGAGGTGGCAGCAGCAGCATGAAGAGGCCACAGAGTGGCAAAGTGACATAGTGTGGAGGTAGCAGCAGCATCAGGAGACCACAGAGTGGCAAGGTGACAAATTATTGAGGTAGGAGCAGCATTAGGAGACCACAGAGTGGCAATACGACATAGGGTGGAGGTGGCAGCAGTATCATAAGACCACAGAGTGGCAAGGTGACATAGTGTGGAGGTGGCAGCAGCATCAGGAGACCACATAGTGGCAAGGTAACATATTGTGGAGGTGGCAGCAGCATCAGGAGACCACAGAATGGTAAGGTGACATAGTGGGGAGGTTGCATCAGCATCAGGAGACCACAGAGTGACCAGATGACAGAGAGGGGAGGTGGGTGGCTCTAACAGTACCCACTGACGATGGTGGGTGTAAGAAGGAGCACATGGCATCAGATGAGTGGCATAAGGCGGGTGGAAGCATCAGAATAGTAGCTGAGGCAGGTAGCCAGAAGAAACCGGTCTCTTTTGTCAAGGTTTTGGTGAGGCATCATGGATGATCTAATATGATGCATCAGGCATTGGTGGGTGAAAATCCTGGCTGATCCACGCCTAATTCATCTTGACATAGGTTAGTGTTTCCACATTTTGGGTGGACAGGCGAGTTCTCCTATGGTCCCCGCTGCACTATATACCCACTCTGATGCTACACTACTGGCCGGGAAGGACAGCTTTTCCAGGGCAAACTTGGCCAGTTGCGGCCACAAATCCAGTTTAGTTGCCCAGTAGTCCAGCGGATATTCAATGACAGCTGGCAGGGTGCACTACAAGTATGCCACCACCTGCTGGATTAGGTTCTGCTCTATGTCTAGCTACTGGTGAGTAGTTTCTTCACAATGAGGATGAAGAAAGCTGCTCATCAGTGACTCTAGACTCAGGCTGCTGCTGATGGAGCAGGTACTGTTCCTGCCCCCCTTCCCCCAGCAGCCATGGCAGTGGAATATGAGTGCAGAGGGCCCCCCGGTCAGAAGTGCGAGAGGAGGGATAATGGCACAGATAGGCTGCAGCCAACTGACTACATAGAATGTCTCTATAGTAGTTCAGTTTGTCCTCCCTCTCAGCGGGTGTAAAGAAGGCCCCCATTTTGGACCAGTAGCGAGGGTCTAACATGGTGGAGAGCCAGTAGTCATTCCTCTGCCGAATGGTGACAATTCGGCTGTCAATACGCAAGCAAGTGAGCATGCATTGGGCCGTTTGCGAAGTGACTCAGAGGGACTCCCTGCCTCCATCTCCACTGCATACTGCCACGGTGTGTCTTGGTCATCTGCCTCTTTCTCCTCTGGCTGCTCCAGCTCCTCCTTCCCTGTTATCTGTGTAGAAAAACCACCCATTTCGCTACACATTGCTTGTGCTCCAATGTCCTCCTTCTCCTCCAGTTCAGCTCCCACAGGGCTCATGTGGCCGTGAGATCTAGGCGCCAAGTCTCCAGTCCCCTGACCAGCCAGATTTACCAGCATCGTTTCCACTAAATAAATCAGTGGAATGACTTTGTTCATCTTCTAGTCCTGGCGAGTAGCCTCCTCAAAGGGCACGAGTAAATGGCAGGTGTCACACATGAGCGGCTACTGGCTAACATCGAAGTTACACAGGGGAGTACCTCTGTAAGCCTGTATCATCAAGAAATCATTTATGGCCTTTCTCTGTTCATATAGTCGGTCCAACATATGGAGGGTGGAATTCCAACAAGTGGAAACATCGCATATCAGCCTATGTTGGGGATTGCCATTCTGCTGCTGTAGCTCAAGGAAGGTTTGCTTGGCGGTGTACGAGTGGCTGAAGTGCATGCAAAGTTTCCTGGCCATTTTTAGAATGTCTTGCAGATGGGTGGAAGACTTCATAAAAAGCTTGACAACCAGATTGAACACGTGTGCCATGCAGGGTGCATGACTCAGCCCTCCTTGACGCAGCGCCGACTTCATGTTCTTCCCGTTGTCGGTCACCATGGTTCCGATTTTGAGTTGACGCTGAGAAAGCCAGAATTCAATATCTTGATGAAGGACACGGAGCAGTTCCTCCCCTGTGTGACTTTGTTCTCCCAGGCATACTAGGTGCAGAAAGCACATGTTGTATGCTGGTGAGGCACTGTGAATTGTCCCTGCAGTGGAGGCTGAGGACACGGTGTAGGATGAGGAGGCAGAGGCGGACATTGTCGCAGGACCAACGGTGTGATAACGTGGAGGAAGCAGCGTCACTTGGCCAAGGTGCTGGTTTTGCTGGGCAGGAACCACATTTACCCAGAGGGCCGTAAAGGAAATATATTGTCCTTGACCGTAGTTACAGCTCCACACATTGGCGCTGCCGTGCACTTTGGCAGACACCGACAAGCTCAAGGACTGGCCCACCTTCTGTTCTACATATGTGTGCAGGGCTGATACTGCCTTTTTGGCAAAGAAATGACGGCTTGGGACTCTCCACCTCGGCTCGGCAAAAGTCAACTGTTCTCTAAAAGGTGCAGAGTCCACCACTTGGAGCGGGAGGTACTGCAGTACCAGCAACTTGTCCAGGAGCACGTTCAGCTTCTGCGCCGTTGGATGAGTGCGCACATACTGTTGTCTCTTGCCAATCGCTTTGATGATCGATTGCTGACGGTATAACTGACTGGTATAGAAAGGACCGGCACTCGCTTTAGTTGTAAATTTCAAGTGATTTTAATGGTCACATACATGTGGTAATTGACGCATTTCGGCTACTAAGAGCCTTTGTCAAACATGATAATTACAGGTAACTAACAAGTTTAAATAGCCCGCGATGGAGCCGGAAATGACGTTGGTAACCATGGCAACGTCGTAAACAAAGGGCACAACAATACAGAATTAACATATTTGCAAAAGAATGTCATTAGTTATCAGGGCACCATGCTTTATAGTGCTATATTCTGCTGCACATTGTTATAATGGTGTACAATGCTAAAAGCTGCATGCTGTAGAAAATTCGCTGGAAAAATTTCATTAATTCACAGGGCACCATGCTTTACACTGCTGCAACATACTAGGCATTATTATGATGGTACAGAATACTAGATATTGAATACTATATACTAAATGGTGAACTTGCACCATGCTATGCTGTACTTTACAGTGCTATACACCATGCTTTACAGTGCATCTTTTGCTGCACATTGTTATAATGGTGTACAATGCTAGATGCTAAAAGCTACATGCTGCAATAAATGCCATTAATTCACAGGACACCATGCTTTACAGTGCTGCCACATACAGAGCATTGTTGTGATGGTACAGAATACTGAGTATTAAATGCTATATGCTAAATGGTGAACTTACGCCCTGATCAGGCACTAAATGACACAGGTTTTGGAATGCATCAAGTTCTCTGTGGAAGGAAGAAAGAAAAAGGGAACATGTTGAAAGGGTAACCACAGACTATCCCTTAAAGGAAACTGTTCAGATCATAGTCACAATTTAACCCCTTAGGTTCTAGGGTTTGCAAGCGATGAATCCAGTAGGCTTCACGTTTTTTGAGCACTACTCTCCTGGGTAGTGATACGTGCTCTATTATCTGGAAGCGCAATTGGGAAATGGCATGTCAGTGTTTCATCAAAATGATGCGGAATGGGGAGTAATAGATTTTTCTTTCTAATAGTAGATTTGTGCTTACAGAAGCGATCTTTCATCCTCATGGAGGTCTCACCGACATACACAAGTCCACAAGGACACTTCAAGAGATAAACCACGAAGTTACTATTGCAGGTAAAGAAACCATTTATTTAGAATTTTTCGCCTGTGTACGGGTGAGTGAAGTATTCTCCTTTGATGGCACTGGAGCAATGTATGCATTGAAGGCATGGGTATGTCCCATTTTTGGGTGTGGAGAGAGTGGCCTGTCGAAGATTTAGTCTGTCACTGCCCACATCAGCTCTAACTAAGATGTCACGGATATTCTTGGACCTTTTGTAGCACAACATGGGGGGGGACTGGAATTCCGCAACATTCGGGTAAGCTCTGCTGATGATGTTCCAATGCTTATTGATGATGGTCCTACATTTATTTACCCAGGGGTGATATTTCACCGCAAAGGGAACTCGTGGTTGTTTATTACTGGTTGTGTTAATGGTTCCACTAGGTTGTTTTTCCCGTTGTGAATTTAATAGGTCATTTGGATAGCCTCTGCTGCGGAACTTACCTACCATTTCATCCTCTCGTATTGTTCTCATGTCAGTGTCAGACACTATCCTGTTCACCCTCTGGAGTTGTGAATAGGGTAGTGATTGTTTGACTGCAGGTGGATGGTTGCTCGTGAAGTGTAGCAGACTATTACGGTCGGTATTCTTGGTATATAGGTCTGTGTGTATCTGACCCTTCTCATCCTTTATGACCCATGTGTCCAGAAAATTAATTCTGGACACATCTGAGTGTATGGTGAATTGCAGTTCTGTCCAGATAGAATTCATGTGCTGCATGAATTGTTCGAGGGTTCGAATGTCGCCCCGCCACACGCAGAATATGTCATCGATAAACCGTCGCCAGAAAATGCAGTGTAGTAACTTCGTGGTTTATCTCTTGAAGTGTCCTTGTGGACTGGTGTATGTCGGTGCAACCTCCATGAGGATGAAAGATCGCTTCTGTAAGCACAAATCTACAATCAGAAATAAAAATCTATTACTCCCCATTCCGCATCATTTTGAGAAACACCGACATGCCATTTCCCAATTGCGCTTCCAGATAATAGAGCACATATCACTACCCAGGAGAGGAGGAGACAGGGTTAAAATGCTCAAAAAACGTGAAGCCTACTGGATTCATCGCTTGCAAACCCTAGAACCTAAGGGGTTAAATCGTGACTATGATCTGAACAGTTTCCTTTAAGGGATAGTCTGTGGTTACCCTTTCAACATGTTCCCTTTTTCTTTCTTCCACAGAGAACTTGATGCATTCCAAAACCTGTGTCATTTAGTGCCTGATCAGGGCGTAAGTTCACCATTTAGCATATAGCATTTAATATTCAGTATTCTGTACCATCACAACAATGCTCTGTATGTGGCAGCACTGTAAAGCATGGTGTCCTGTGAATTAATGACATTTATTGCAGCATGTAGCTTTTAGCATCTAGCATTGTACACCATTATAACAATGTGCAACAAAAGATGCACTGTAAAGCATGGTGTATAGCACTGTAAAGTACAGCATAGCATGGTGCAAGTTCACCATTTAGTATATAGTATTCAATATCTAGTATTCTGTACCATCATAATAATGCCTAGTATGTTGCAGCAGTGTAAAGCATGGTGCCCTGTGAATTAATGACATTTTTCCAGCGAATTTTCTACAGCATGCAGCTTTTAGCATTGTACACCATTATAACAATGTGCAGCAGAATATAGCACTATAAAGCATGGTGCCCTGATAACTAATGACATTCTTTTGCAAATATGTAAATTCTGTATTGTTGTGCCCTTTGTTTACGATGTTGCCATGGTTACCAACGTCATTTCCGGCTCCATCGCGGGCTATTTAAACTTGTTAGTTACCTGTAATTATCATGTTTGACAAAGGCTCATAGTAGCCAAAACGCGTCACTTACCACATGTATGTGACCATTAAAATCACGCACAAGTTGCCATTCTCTTCTCCTGATGATGATGACGCCTCTTCGTCACCCGGCTCCCAATTGCGATTGGCTACATCATCATCCAGCAGTGGCGTACCGCCAATAGAGGCAGGGTACGCCACTGCTATGGGGCCCGCGGCACCGGGGGACCCGGAGCGCTCGGAAGGCCCCGCCCCCTGCAACTGCGCTCACTGCAGGGCCGGCTCAGAGGCGGTCTGCACACTTATAATTGGCTCCGAGTCCCAGCGCCGCCGATAATACACGCCCCCCCCCCCCCCCCGTCTGACTTCTCATTGACTCACTGACACTGTGCGCTCCCTAGGACCCAGCCGCGCTCCCTCGACTCGTGCGTCTGCTGCGCCTGCACTGCTTCACATACTGGGCCAATCAGCATTAGCAGTGTGTTAAGATCCTGCTGCTGATTGGCCCAGCCAGTGCAGGCAGCAGGCGCGCACCCAGCATGGAAGAACTTTAGAGTGAGTTGTGCTGCCCGGCCGTGACAGACGCCAGTGCCTTTTCCATCATCTCACAGCCAGTCCGGACCTGTGCCACTGCCAGCCGTCGTCCACACAGTAGGACTATCTTTACAACCGGGATCATTAATGAAAAAAATGTCTGTAGTGTACTAATAACAGTCTCTCTTAGCACTGGCGTAACTAGAAATGACTGGGCAGTGGGCCCCACAGGAAATTTTTGAATGGGCCCCCCCCAGCTGTTTGGCAGCTCTGACCGGCAGAGACACTTGACTTCTTCCCTAATACAGTCCAAATTCTAATTATCGTCCAAAAGACAAGTCATGGAAATATATGTATACTGTAGTATGATATTTTGACAGTAAAGGTAAGAATAAAGGTCTTCTGGTTAGTACAGTATACTTTCTATATTTCCATGACTTGTCTATTGGACGATAATTGGACTGTATTAGGGAAGTCAAGTGTCTCTGCTGGTCAGAGGTGCCGGACAGCTGGGAGGGGGGCAATTCAAAAATTTCCTGTGGGGCCCGTTCAAAAATTTCCTGTGGGGCCCAGTCATTTCTAATTACGCTAGTGCTAATAGAGACTGTATAAAACGTTCCAGTTCCAGAACTTCATGTATAGGACTTTCTGAGGGCAGCAGCAAGCAGAGTTCCTGTGGGGGTGGGCGGTACTGTAGGCTCATAGAGGACTCAGGAATGTGCCACCCTCCTCGCCCCCCCATGAACTCTGCTTGCTGTTAAAGGGAACCTGTCACCTCAAAAACACAAATAAAACCGCCAGCATTAGTCGTCCCCAGTCTGTTCATAATTAGAGATGAGCAAATTTCATATTTTAAAATTCGTTCACGCTTCGTTTGGTGGTAAATAGTGAATTGCATTATGGATTCCGTTACCATGGACCATAATGCAATTCTATGACGGAATGCATAACTGAATGCCTTTATAGGCAGCTTTATAGGCATTCCATTATTCATTCTGTCATAATAGAAGTCTAGGGCCTGCATAACGGATCCGTCCCGTTTTCGTTATGCTGGAGTCCTCAGTAGGTCATGTATACGTTTCTTTATTGGCAAATGGGGGTGTGGCAGGGGAGGAGCCAGGGCAGGAGGTGGGATGGGCCAAGGTAGTGGGCGGGGTTAAGGGGCCCAATTCAGATTCTTGCTATGGGGCCCAATGATTTCTATGTACGCCCCTGTCATCCAGTACTGTCTGCATGTCACTGATGTCCTCCTTAACGGTCTCTGAGCCAGAAGCCTGACCGCTCACAACACCAGCTCCCACGCCACTCTCCTCATCACTACTTGCCTGCCTACCAGAGGAAGCGGCAGATGTCTTCTCCGGATCTTGGCTGGGCAGTAGCTGCTGACTGTCCTCTAGTAGCTCGTCCTCGCTAAATAGTGGAGATGAGCCCACAGCATATAATACTTCTCTGGCTGAGGGAACAGAAAAGGACAGAGGCTGCTCCCGGGCCATGCCAACTAAGAGATGTGTCTGACGAACCCACCGACTCTTGGCTGGGGGTGTCTGATATCACTTGCAATGAAGTCAAAGATCGAGTCAACCATTTTAGAATCTGTCCGAATATTTATGTTGTCTCCGATTAACAGTCTATATTATTTATGTAAATAAATTAGAATCTCTAATGAAGGAGATTCTAATCTATTAGCATAAATACCAAGCTAAAACGAGCTCGTGATCTGCGCTAAGTAAGACAACAAAAAGAAGGCGGTGGTAAATCAAAATATATATTTATTAAATGACAATAATACAGTGCAAATATATATATACTGTAGGTAAATTGGTGACAAATTAAATTCAATCAATGATATGCAAAATATTAAGAAAGTCAAAATAATCTAGAGTATGTATATGTCCACTACTATGCCTTATTATGACAATGCCCTTAACTTATATTTTAAATCAATTTGATACCTGATTTCTCTCAGCCGACAAATGTCTGATTAAATCCAAATCTGGTCTATTTCAGATTTGCTCTTTTATTGATACAAATATATATATATATATATATATATATATATATATATATATACATAATTAACCATAACGGCCTAGAACTGAATTCAGTTCTTTGGAGATGATGCCATGTTTCCAACAGAACATATACATCTCCCTGAATTGGATCAAGTTTTAGGATGATGCTGCAGGTACACCCCAATTTTATTCCAAAACAGATACTATACACATAGTATGGTTAATTGAATATATATATATATATATATATATATATATATATATACACATACATATACATATATACACAGTACAGACCAAAAGTTTGGACACACCTTCTCATTCAAAGAGTTTTCTTTATTTCTAGCAGAAATCAGTTTCAATGGTCCTAAGATGGCTGCCTCCAATGGCTGAAAAAGTGGTCAAGTGGCTGGATATGATGGATCAAGATGTCTTTAGGTTTTAATAATGTTTTCTTCAAGATGACCACCCCAAGCTGATTCAAGAAGATCATCCCTCTCTCAGCCCATACCATCTTTATATCCTATCTAAAATGGGACTGGTCTAGTTTAATCAACAACTAGTTACATCACAAATAAATAATAGGACCTCCCCTAGTGATTTTGCAATACATTCCTTTTTTTTTTTTTTTATCCTAACATTAGGTGGCACTAAGGCTCCATATAAAAGTCTTTGGCAATTATGGCTAGTTCCTGTATATATTCTTTTAATTTGAAGAAGGGATACATTTTAACTAAGGTTTCATACAAACCTTGAAGAGACCAGAAAGAGACAATGAAATGTATCTCTTGTTAAATATCTAGTCTCTTTCTAAATCTCTGACTAATAGAGTTGAGCGAACACCTGGATGTTCGGGTTCGAGAAGTTCGGCCGAACTTCCCGGAAATGTTCGTGTTCGGGATCCGAACCCGACCCGAACTTCGTCCCGAACCCGAACCCCATTGAAGTCAATGGGGACCCGAACTTTTCGGCACTAAAAATGCTGTAAAACAGCCCAGGAAAGAGCTAGAGGGCTGCAAAAGGCAGCAACATGTAGGTAAATCCCCTGCAAACAAATGTGGATAGGGAAATGAATTAAAATAAAAAAAATAAAAATTAACCAATATCAATTGGAAAGAGGTCCCATAGCAGAGAATCTGGCTTCACGTCAGCAGAGAATCAGTCTCTTCATGCCATAGCAGAGAATCTGGCTTCATGTCAGCAGAGAATCAGTCTTCATGTCATAGCAGAGAATCAGGCTTCACGTCACCCACCGCTGGAACAGGCCACTGTCACATATTTAGGCCCCGGCACCCAGACAGAGGAGAGAGGTCCCGTAACAGAGAATCTGGCTTCATGTCAGCACAGAATCAGTCTTCATGTCATAGCAGATAATCAGGCTTCACGTCACCCACCACTGGAACAGGCCACTGTCACATATTTAGGCCCCGGCACCCAGACAGAGGAGAGAGGTCCCGTAACAGAGAATCTGGCTTCATGTCAGCACAGAATCAGTCTTCATGTCATAGCAGAGAATCAGGCTTCACGTCACCCACCACTGGAACAGGCCACTGTCACATATTTAGGCCCCGGCACCCAGACAGAGGAGAGAGGTCCCGTAACAGAGAATCTGGCTTCATGTCAGCACAGAATCAGTCTTCATGTCATAGCAGATAATCAGGCTTCACGTCACCCACCACTGGAACAGGCCACTGTCACATATTTAGGCCCCGGCACCCAGACAGAGGAGAAAGGTCCCGTAACAGAGAATCTGGCTTCATGTCAGCACAGAATCAGTCTTCATGTCATAGCAGAGAATCAGGCTTCACGTCACCCACCAGTGGTAAAGGCCACTGTGACATATTTAGGCCCCGGCACCCAGACAGAGGAGAGAGGTCCCGTAACAGAGAATCTGGCTTCATGTCAGCACAGAATCAGTCTTCATGTTATAGCAGAGAATCAGGCTTAACGTCACCCACCACTGGAACAGGCCACTGTCACATATTTAGGCCCCGGCACCCAGACAGAGGAGAGAGGTCCCGTAACAGAGAATTTGGCTTCATGTCAGCACAGAATCAGTCTTCATGTCATAGCAGATAATCAGGCTTCACGTCACCCACCACTGGAACAGGCCACTGTCACATATTTAGGCCCAGGCACCCAGACAGAGGAGAGAGGTCCCGTAACAGAGAATCTGGCTTCATGTCAGCACAGAATCAGTCTTCATGTTATAGCAGAGAATCAGGCTTCACGTCACCCACCACTGGAACAGGCCACTGTCACATATTTAGGCCCCGGCACCCAGACAGAGGAGAGAGGTCCCGTAACAGAGAATCTGGCTTCATGTCAGCAGAGAATCAGTCTTCATGTCATAGCAGAGAATCAGGGTTCATGTCACCCACCACTGGAACAGGCCACTGTCACATATTTAGGCTCCGGCACACAGACAGAGGAGAGAGGTCCCGTAACAGAGAATCTGGCTTCATGTCAGCAAAGAATCAGTCTTCATGTCATAGCAGAGAATCAGGCTTCACGTCACCCACCACTGGAACAGGCCACTGTCACATATTTAGGCCCCGGCACCCAGACAGAGGAGAGAGGTCCCGTAACAGAGAATCTGGCTTCATGTCAGCACAGAATCAGTCTTCATGTCATAGCAGAGAATCAGGCTTCACGTCACCCACCACTGGAACAGGCCACTGTCACATATTTAGGCCCCGGCACCCAGACAGAAGAGAGAGGTCCCGTAACAGAGAATCTGGCTTCATGTCAGCACAGAATCAGTCTTCATGTCATAGCAGAGAATCAGGCTTCACGTCACCCACCACTGGAACAGGCCACTGTCACATATTTAGGCCCAGGCACCCAGGCAGAGGAGAGAGGTCCCGTAACAGAGAATCTGGCTTCATGTCAGCACAGAATCAGTCTTCATGTTATAGCAGAGAATCAGGCTTCACGTCACCCACCACTGGAACAGGCCACTGTCACATATTTAGGCCCCGGCACCCAGACAGAGGAGAGGTTCATTCAACTTTGGGTTGCCCCGCAATATAATGGTAAAATGAAAATAAAAATAGGATTGAATGAGGAAGTGCCCTGGAGTACAATAATATATTGTTAAGGGGAGGTAGTTAATGTCTAATCTGCACAAGGGATGGACAGGTCCTGTGGGATCCATGCCTGGTTCATTTTTATGAACGTCAGCTTGTCCACATTGGCTGTAGACAGGCGGCTGCGTTTGTCTGTAATGACGCCCCCTGCCTTTCTGAATACACGTTCAGACAAAACGATGGCCGCCGGGCAGGCCAGCACCTCCAAGGCATAAAAGGCTAGCTCTGGCCACGTGGACAATTTAGAGACCCAGAAGTTGAATGGGGCCGAACCATCAGTCAGTACGTGGAGGGGTGTGCACAGGTACTGTTCCACCATGTTATTGAAATGTTGCCTCCTGCTAACACGTTCCATATCAGGTGGTGGTGCAGTTAGCTGTGGCGTGGTGACAAAACTTTTCCACATCTCTGCCATGCTAACCCTGCCCTGACACAGCTGCGTTGGCGACCTCTTCTCCTCCTCTGCCTTCGCCTTGGGCTTCCACTGGTTCCCCTGTGACATTTGGGAATGCTCTCAGTAGCGCGTCTACCAACGTGCGCTTGTACTCGCGCATCTTCCTATCACGCTCCAGTGTAGGAAGTAAGGTGGGCACATTGTCTTTGTACCGGGGATCCAGCAGGGTGGCAACCCAGTAGTCCGCACACGTTAAAATGTGGGCAACTCTGCTGTCGTTGCGCAGGCACTGCAGCATGTAGTCGCTCATGTGTGCCAGGCTGCCCAGAGGTAAGGACAAGCTGTCCTCTGTGGGAGGCGTATCGTCATCGTTCTGTGTTTCCCCCCAGCCATGCACCAGTGATGGGCTCGAGCTGCGTTGGGTGCCAGCCCGCTGTGAACCTGCTTCATCCTCATCCTCCTCCACCTCATCTCATCCTCATCCTCCTCGTCCTCCTGTAGTGGGCCCTGTCTGGCCACATTTGTACCTGGTCTCTGGTGTTGCAAAAAACCTCCCTCTGAGTCACTTCGAAGAGACTGGCCTGAAAGTGCTAAAAATTACCCCTCTTCCTCCTCTTCCTCCTGGGCCACCTCCTCTTCCATCATCGCCCTAAGTGTTTTCTCAAGGAGACATAGAAGTGGTTTTGTAACGCTGATAACGGCGTCATCGCCACTGGCCATGTTGGTGGAGTACTCGAAACAGCGCAAAAGGGCACACAGGTCTCGCATGGAGGCCCAGTCATTGGTGGTGAAGTGGGGCTGATCCGCAGTGCGACTGACCCGTGCGTGCTGCAGCTGAAACTCCACTATGGCCTGCTGCTGCTCGCACAGTCTGTACAGCATGTGCAAGGTGGAGTTCCACCTGGTGGGCACGTCGCATATGAGGCGGTGAGCAGGAAGGCCAAAGTTACGCTGTAGCGCAGACAGGCGAGCAGCGGCAGGGTGTGAACGCCGGAAGCGCGAACAGACGGCCCGCACTTTATGCAGCAGCTCTGACATGTCGGGGTAGTTGTGAATGAACTTCTGCACCACCAAATTCAGCACATGCGCCAGGCGAGGGATGTGCATCAAACCGGCTAGTCCCAGAGCTGCAACGAGATTTCGCCCATTATCGCACACCACCAGGCCGGGCTTGAGGCTCACCGGCAGCAACCACTCGTTGGTCTGTTGTTCTATACCCCGCCACAACTCCTGTGCGGTGTGGGGCCTGTCCCCCAAACATATGAGTTTCAGAACGGCCTGCTGACGTTTACCCCGGGCTGTGCTGAAGTTGGTGGTGAAGGTGTGTGGCTGACTGGATGAGCAGGTGGAAGAAGAGGAGGAGGAAGCTGAGTAGGAGGAGGAAGAGACAGGAGGCAAAGAATGTTGCCCTGCAATCCTTGGCGGCGGAAGGACGTGCGCCAAACAGCTCTCCGCCTGGGGCCCAGCCGCCACTACATTTACCCAGTGTGCAGTTAGGGAGATATAGCGTCCCTGGCCGTGCTTACTGGTCCACATATCTGTGGTTAGGTGGACCTTGCCACAGATGGCGTTGCGCAGTGCACACTTGATTTTATCGGATACTTGGTTGTGCAGGGAAGGCACGGCTCTCTTGGAGAAGTAGTGCCGGCTGGGAACAGCATACTGTGGGACAGCAAGCGACATGAGCTGTTTGAAGCTGTCTGTGTCCACCAGCCTAAATGACAGCATTTCATAGGCCAGTAGTTTAGAAATGCTGGCATTCAGGGCCAGGGATCGAGGGTGGCTAGGTGGGAATTTACGCTTTCTCTCAAATGTTTGTGAGATGGAGAGCTGAACGCTGCCGTGTGACATGGTTGAGATGCTTGGTGACGCAGGTGGTGGTGTTTTTGGTACATCCCATGTTTGCTGTGCGGCAGGTGCCAACGTCCCTCCAGAGGCGGAGGAAAAGGCCGAGGTGGCGGCAGCAGCAGAAGAGGCCGAGGCGGCAGCAGCAGAAGAGGTAGCAGGGGGAGCCTGAGTGACTTCCTTGTTTTTAAGGTGTTTACTCATCTGCAGTTCATGCTTTGCATGCAGGTGCCTGGTCATGCAGGTTGTGCTAAGGTTCAGAACGTTAATGCCTCGCTTCAGGCTCTGATGGCACAGCGTGCAAACCACTCGGGTCTTGTGGTCAGCACATTGTTTGAAGAAGTGCCATGCCAGGGAACTCCTTGAAGCTGCCTTTGGGGTGCTCGGTCCCAGATGGCGGAGGTCAGTAGCAGGCGGAGTCTCTTGGCGGCGGGTGTTCTGATTTTGCCCTCTGCTCCCTCTTTTGCTACGCTGTTGGCTCGGTCTCACCACTGCCTCTTCCTCTGAACTGTGAAAGTCAGTGGCACGACCTTCATTCCATGTGGGGTCTAGGACCTCATCGTCCCCTGCATCGTCTTCCACCCAGTCTTGATCCCTGACCTCCTGTTCAGTCTGCACACTGCAGAAAGACGCAGCAGTTGGCACCTGTGTTTCGTCATCATCAGAGACGTGCTGAGGTGGTATTCCCATGTCCTCATCATCAGGAAACATAAGTGGTTGTGCGTTAGTGCATTCTAACTCTTCCACCCCTGGGGAAGGGCTAGGTGGATGCCCTTGGGAAACCCTGCCAGCAGAGTCTTCAAACAGCATAAGAGACTGCTGCATAACTTGAGGCTCAGACAGTTTCCCTGATATGCATGGGGGTGATGTGACAGACTGATGGGCTTGGTTTTCATGCGCCATCTGTGCGCTTTCTGCAGAAGACTGGGTGGGAGATAATGTGAACGTGCTGGATGCACTGTCGGCCACCCAATTGACTAATGCCTGTACCTGCTCAGGCCTTACCATCCTTAGAACGGCATTGGGCCCCACCAAATATCCCTGTAAATTCAGGCGGCCACTGGGACCTGAGGTAGTTGGTACACTAGGACGTGTGGCTGTGGCAGAACGGCCACGTCCTCTCCCAGCACCAGAGGGTCCACTAACGCCACCACGACCATGTCCACGTCCGCGTCCCTTACTAGATGTTTTCCTCATTGTTACCGTTCACCACAATAAGAAAAATATTATTCGGGCCAATGTATTGAATAAAAATTCAGGCCTTTTTTTTTACAGACTCCTAACACTATCTGGCTATCTATTTAGGTACCACATTACACTAATACAGGCACACCAGTAATGACAGATTTAGCTGAATATAAATGTGAGGCCTATTTTTTAGGCGCTGGGTGACAGGTATACGTTTAATCACAGAATTAGACTTGAATCTGCACTGTAGCATGTGTGTTAAGTTTTTGAGAATGACCCTATCAGCACCTTGAATCTAATATACCCTTTTAGGGATAGATTTAAAGTTGGCCTGATACAGCAGAAACCACTAATTTTGAGAATTGCAAATTTGGGAATTGTTTTTCAACCCAGAACAAAAACTGTGCTTTGACGGTCACAAAAAAATAACTTGACCAGCTAAAACAGTACAGATTTGGATGAATATAAATGTGAGGCCTATTTTTTAGGCGCTGGGTGACAGGTATACGTTTAATCACAGAATTAGACTTGGATCTGCACTGTAGCGTGTGTGTTAAGGTTTTGAGAATGACCCTATCAGCACCTTGAATCTAATATACACTTTTAGGGATAGATTTAAAGTAGGCCTGATACAGCAGAAACCACTAATTTTGAGAATTGCAAATTTGGGAATTGTTTTTCAACCCAGAACAAAAACTGTGCTTTGACGGTCACAAAAAAATAACTTGACCAGCTAAAACAGTACAGATTTGGATGAATATAAATGTGAGGCCTATTATTTAGGCGCTGGGTGACAGGTATACGTTTAATCACAGAATTAGACTTGGATCTGCACTGTAGCGTGTGTGTTAAGGTTTTGAGAATGACCCTATCAGCACCTTGAATCTAATATACCCTTTTAGGGATAGATTTAAAGTAGGCCTGATACAGCAGAAACCACTAATTTTGAGAATTGCAAATTTGGGAATTGTTTTTCAACCCAGAACAAAAACTGTGCTTTGACGGTCACAAACAATAACTTGACCAGCTAAAACAGTACAGATTTGGTTGAATATAAATGTGAGGCCTATTTTTTAGGCGCTGGGTGACAGGTATACGTTTAATCACAGAATTAGACTTGGATCTGCACTGTAGCGTGTGTGTTAAGTTTTTGAGAATGACCCTATCAGCACCTTGAATCTAATATACCCTTTTAGGGATAGATTTAAAGTAGGCCTGATACAGCAGAAACCACTAATTTTGAGAATTGCAAATTTGGGAATTGTTTTTCAACCCAGAACAAAAACTGTGGTTTGACGGTCACAAAAAATAACTTGACCAGCTAAAACAGTACAGATTTGGATGAATATAAATGTGAGGCCTATTTTTTAGGCGCTGGGTGACAGGCTCAACTTGCCCCTGATGTAGTATATGTCCAAAAAATAACCACACTATTGATGGTTAAATGCACTTGATGAAAGCTTGACCCTGATGTAGGATATAGCAAAAAATAACCACACTATTGATGGTTAAATGTACTTGGTGGTAGCTTGTGCTGGCGCACCACAAGCCACAAAATGGCCGCCGATCACACCAGAAAAAAGTGATATAAAAACGCTCTGGGCAGCCTAAAAACAGTGAGCAATTGAATATCAGCACTTCAATGATCCACAGCTGTAGATCGATCACTGAATGAAGTCTTTTGGAGGAGTTAATCACTGCCTAATCTCGCCCTAACGTCGCAGCTGCAACCTCTCCCTACGCTTGTATCAGCAGAGTGACGTGCAGCGCTACGTGACCCAAGCTTATATAGAGGCTGGGTCGCATGCTGCACTGGCCAATCACAGCCATGCCAATAGTAGGCATGGCTGTGATGGCCTCTTGGGGCAAGTAGTATGATGCTTGCTGATTGGCTGCTTTGCAGCCTTTCAAAAAGCGGCAAGAAAGCACTGAACACCGAACCCGAACCCGGACTTTTACGAAAATGTTCGGGTTCGGGTCCGTGTCACGGACACCCCAAAATTCGGTATGAACCCGAACTATACAGTTCGGGTTCGCTCATCCCTACTGACTAAACCTAATTCATTCCAAACACACACAACAACACTTGTGGTCATTGTTTGGTAAAAAGTTTATGATCACCTATGTCCACATTTCTCTATTCAAGAAATCTTCAGGGAAATAGATCATCAACTTACATTTTACTCTGGGAGACATTCTGAAATTACATAGGAATTTCTACCTCAATTCTAACCTTAAAATGAATAGCTCTATGATTACCACACTCTTAGTTACATAAAACACACATATTTAAATCGATGATATAAAAATCTAAATCCACTCATACATTGATTAATACATATAAAAACCCCAAAGAAAATTAGAGTCTCTTTCTATCCCTTTCAACTAACCTAAAACCCACACATTTCTACTTCAGTGTCTTATCTGGGTAAATACATTTTATTAGACCTGTCTAGATTTCTTCTCACACAAGAGCAAACTATGAAAAACCCTCCTACGATTTATAAACAAAAGTCTTTACACAAGTCTAATCTGAGTTAGTGATTCTAAGTTAACAAGGGTTTGAACTTCTATTACCCTCTTGAATAAGACGAAATCAGACAAAATGGCTTCTATCAATGTTCTCATTTATATACCTATATAGACCTTATATGATGGACTCTTTTTATATCCAATAGCTCTGACAAATCGCTGGGTTGCTGGTCAAGACACGACCGCTAGCTGACACTCGGAGCTCAGGCCTCTTGAAGTGACCCCTGCTGCCATGCCGCCTTACTCTGCTGCGACCTGTGCCTGCTCCAGAAACATTTAGACCTCAGTCACTCCCCTGTGCAGGGCCTGGCACTTCTCTGTCTAACATACTGTTAGATCAAATAAGTAGAGATAAGCGAGCATGCTCGGCCGAATACCGGTTCGGCTCAAGCATCACTATGCTCGACAGATCCATGTGCTCGGCCGAATACTTCGGATGCTCGAGTACAATTTAATACAATGAAAGTCAATGGGAGACTCGAGCATTAAACCAGGCACCCCCTGCTTTGAAAAAGAGAGGCTGTCTAGTTCACAAAAAAAGGTTAGAAATTGATGGAAACAGCATTAAGAGGATGGCTGGATGCGTCTTCGACTCCTATTATCTATGACATACAATAGAGAACCACACAAAGGCTATATGCCAAAAGCCACATATATGCAAGCCATCAATCTATCCATGAGACAGATGACAGGCTTAGTCAGCATACCTTACAATGGCAGCCTTGCGCACTATGAGACATTCCAAACCAGTTCTCATCTGACTGAGAGCCAGTAAGCCTCAAAGTTACTTCAGATCTGTTGGATGGCTTGGGTGGACCTGCACACCTAGATCAATATCATTAGGGAGACAAAAAGTTTTCTGATTGTCCTAACATAATATTCAATAACCTTTCAATACAGTTTTTTCATGCAAAAACTCATTTACATAAACATGGACATATGGGAAAGACATGCAAATGAGCAGAAACTGCCTTGTTTTTCAGCTGTCATAAGACTATGAAAACCAAGAGATAGCGCTATTGAGTTATGAACAGCACCATCTATTGGTTTCACAGTCTTATGACAACATACTAATAGTTTTGTAAGAAGACTATGAAACCAACAGATGGCGCTGTTCATAACTCAAGTGCCATCTATTTGTTTCATAGTCTTCTGACAAGAATATTAGACTATAAGTCTTATGACAAGCTTATTAGTGTAGCCTTTTACATGGAAAATTCGGAATAAAAATTTGCAATCTGCACTAGGATGATATCTGACACTGGGAAAGCTGGGTAATAACTGAGTGATAAAATCTGACACTGGGAAAGCTGGGTAATAACTGAGTGATAAAATCTGACACTGGGAAAGTTGGGTAATAACTGAGTGATAAAATCTGACACTGGGAAAGTTGTGTAAAAACTCAGTGAAGATATCTGACAGTGGGAAAGTTGGGTAATAACTGAGTGATAAAATCTGACACTGGGAAAGTTGGGTAATAACTCAGTGAATATATCTGACACTGGGAAAGCTGGGTAATAACTCAGTGAATATATCTGACACTGGGAAAGGTGGGTAATAACTCAGTGATGATATCTGAGACTAGGAAAGCTGGGTAGTAAGTCAGTGATAATATCTGACACTGGGAAAGTTGGGTAATAACTCAGTGAAGATATATGACACTGGGAAAGCTGGGTAATAACTCAGTGAAGATATCTGACACTGGGAAAGCTGGTTAGTAACTCAGTGATGATATCTGACACTGGGAAAGTTGGGTAATAACTCAGTGAAGATATCTGACACTGGGAAAGCTGGGATCAACTCAGTGTTGATCACAAATATTCTAATCGCAAATTTTTACAGTGAATTTTCCATGCAAAAGGCTACACTAATAAGCTTGTCATAAGACTCATAGTCTAATATTCTTGTCAGAAGACTATGAAACCAATAGAGGGCGCTATTGAGTTATGAACAGCGCCATCTATTGGTTTCATAGTCTTCTGACAAAACTATGTCATAAGACTGTGAAACTAATAGATGGCGCTGTTCATAACTCAATAGCGCCATCTATTGGTTTTCATAGTGTTATGACATATGCCCATGTTTATGCAAATTCGTTTTTATATGACAAAACTGTATAGAAAGGTTATTGAATATTATGTTAAGACAATCAGAAAACTTTTTGTCGCCCTTATGATATTGATCTAGGTGTGCAGGTCCACCCAAGCCCTCCAACAGATGCAAAATAACTTTGAGGTTTACTGGTTCTCAGTCAGATGAGAGCTGGTTTGGAATATCTCATGGTGCACAAGGCTGCCATTGAAAGGTATGATGGCTGTTTTCTGTTTCATGGATAGATTGATGGCTTGCACATACCTGGTTTTTGGCATATAGCCTTTGTGTGGTTGTCCATTGTATGTTGTACATAATAGGAGTCTAAGACGCATCCAGCTATCCTCTTAATGCTGTTTCCAAACCATTTTGATGAGGTTTCAATCAACTTCTAACCTTTTTTTATGAACCAGACACCCTCTTCTCTTCTGAGCAGTGGGTGCCTATGGTTCTTCCATGGACTTCCGTTGTGCTCGGGTGCTCGGTAGAACACACAAGCATACAGATGTGTTCAGCCAGAGCACCCGAGCACATGAGCACTTTGGTGCTCACTCAACACTACAAATAAGTAAATAAAAAGGAAATTAATATATGCCAAAAAGGGCTGTAATTTTCTCACTTCTCCACACAACGGCTAATAATTCCCCCCCCCCCCCCCCCCACTAATATACAACAACAAAAAGGCTTTAGAATTGCTCCTATTACCCAGGCTGTACACTCCCCTATTGAACCCTGTTCTGCTTCAATACTGTGGAATAATTCCTCCCTATTATTTCCCTACACTTCTAATGCTCTTTCCCTGAACTTCTATTGAGCAAAATATAAGTTTTCAAGTCTTTCCTAGAACTGTCCCTAGTGCCTGCTGACCTCTCTCCCTGCACTAAGTACACTGGAAAATGGCTGAATCCAAGATGGCTGAGGCTATTTATAGGGCTGTGACATCACAGGGCTGGCTGGCTGCTGATTGGCTGCATGCATGGCATTGTGGGTGATCCCACGTTCCCAGAGTTCCTTGCTCCATGTCCTCACATGTGCAGCAGCCATTTTAAGGAAAAAATTTGATTTGTTACCACAAAGCGTGAGGAGATTTGGATTCGGTGTGAATCGAATAATTCCTGAAATTCAGATCGAATTCCAGTTTGTCAGCTTCAATTCGCTCAACTCTAGTTAGAATAAAGAATATAAAGTATATTGTTTAACATATGTGGACATATAAATATTACAGATTTATTCAAACACAATGTAATCATAAAAGAGATGTAATGGACAAACACAAAAAAATAAATAACTGCAGTACGTTAGTAAACCAAACATTTTGGCTTATAAATCAAGTACTGCATATGCTTGGCTATTGGTACTGCTCATAAACATTATGCTTCTATGGAGATTTCTGTACAATGAGTCATAGGCTTCTTGTAAGTACAGCCCTATGTAAATATAATCCCTCTACAGTATCACTATGGGATTTAGATCTGGGCTGAGCCGTTTAAGGACTATATATATATAGTTAAGGCTGAAGCTCAGCCTGTAGTTGTGGGAGGGGCATGTAGTATTTAGCCCCGCGCCTACCTCACTCCAGCCTGGCGTTCCTGCGGCGTGCAGTAGTGTCCGGTCATCAGCGCAGCCACCTCACTTCCGGGTCCGCCCCTTCTGCTTCCTCCGGTGGCAAAGTCCAGCGTTCGGCTCTCCTCTGCTCCCGGCGTCTTCGGGATACCACGGTACATTCAGGCCAGGGTCTGCTGGTCACCTCACGTTACTGTCCATCACCCCTTTCAAACCAACCTTCTTTCTGTCGACTTTTTCCATACCCTGAGTTATTATGTCCTAGTCTATTTCACTGCTGTACGTGTTCCTTCTCCACATTGCACTTTTACAATACTTCTACCCACGGTGTGATGACGATTTGATCATAAGCTGCATCCTGCAGATAACGGCATTTTTCATCAACCTGCGGGTGGGCGTGTGGCTGTGTGAATGAAATACTTACACTGGTTTTCCGACTCTTAGAAATCAGAAGTAATGTTCACATCCTTCATCTGCTGCGGAGCCTTATTCAGTGCATCCGAGTGTGTCAGTCTCCACCGTCACTGCTATATGTATCATGGGCCTCTCCTCAGGTCATCTGTCTTCCCTTACACTGCGGTTCTCGGATCCTCCGAGTTCTCCCGGCTCGCAGCATCCTCGCTACATTACCTGTCGTTTGCTGGGTCTTCCCGGATCGCCCGGGCTCTCTCTCCTTCACGGGGTTCGTCCTGTCTCAGGTCCTGGATCGCCCAGGGCCATTTCTCTCCGGTTCGCCCGGTCCATGTATTTATCTCCTGGATCGCCCAGGTCTCTTTACCTAGTTCGCCTAGGGTTCTTCTTCTCCTGGATCGCCCAGGTCCTTTTTCCCTAGTTCGCCTGGGGTTCTACCTTCCTCCTGGATCACCCAGGTCTGTCTTTAGCTTACTCGGCCGCCTTGTCTCTCTCTGTAAAACACGGGTGCGGTTTGTCTATGCTTCTTGTCTCCAGTCGACTTGTCCCTTGTGCCCCTAGGTTACGTCTCAGGCTCGTTCGCTCCCTGGGCCAGCAGGGTCAACTTGATCCTTTTCGGTGTCTTTTCTGTCGCTGCTTCCTTTGGGAGATCGCCTCCCGTTTCTCTTCCCAGCTGTCGGTTAACTGGTCCTCATATGCGTTATCTTCAGAACGAAGGTTCGTTCCGTTTTTCATCTCGCATTCAGTCGAGGGTTAAATCCTCTCTAAGGTAAATTCAGGTTATGCTCGGTCCCTCTGAGGGCTGTGTTTTTTTTTTTTTCCCCTTTCCTTCCCTCTTCTCCTCTTCTGAAGGTCTGGATTTTTCTCTAGCTTGCCGGTCCGTAAGCGGATTCAGATCTCCAGTTCTTCGGTCTTCGGCTTCGTCTGGTAAGTATCTTAAATTGTCTCATTTCCCTCGCCTTTCATCTTCATTCTTGGCTGTTTCTTTCGCTCTTCTGCAGCTTTGTTCCCCCTCTCATTTACATTTTTTCCGCAGGTCAAGGATGTCTCACGTGTCAGAAATGGAAGACAATATTTCCCTTCCTAGAACATCGGCTTCTGGTCACTCCGGCAGCGCTTCCTTGAGGAGCTGGACGGTGCCTAGGCTGATCACCGAGCTCAACCGCAGGGGGATTCGTCATCCCGCGTCGGCCCGCAAGGCGGAATTATACCGCTTGTTGATGACGGCCCCGAGTTCAGTGGAAGTTCAGTCTAGCTCGCCTTCCATCCAGCAAGCCCTGTCCCAGATTCAGTCCTCTATTAGCGGGCTGGCCAGTTCTATATTTGACATTCAGGCCAGGGTTGCAGCTCTCAAAGCCAGACCCTCAGCAGCCCCTCCCTCTCCGGTGGTGGCACCCTCCCCACCTCCAGATGTGGCAGGTAGGCCAGCTCCTGGTCCTCTAATTGCCCCGTCTCATTTCATCCCCGAGCATATTAAAAAGGACATCTTGGCTGGGAGGGATGTGAATTTGGCCTCCATCCTCATCGCCTCCCAGGACATCTCGGAGAATCGGATCATTAATTGCGGGGAGGTTTCGGTGGTCTTGAAGGCCAAAGATGCCAGACTTTATCGCAAACTGTCCATTGCCGAGTTTGTCCTGGCCTTTAGCCTGTATCGGGACATTGTCTGTTTGGTCGAACCATCCAGGAGGGAGGAGCTTGATACCTACCTGTATCGGGTATCGGATCTGGGCCACAAGTACGGTGGCTCAGCGTTCTATGATTACCACAGGTCCTTTTTCGCCAAGGCAGCAGCAGCCCTGTCGCAGTTTCAGTTCATGACTAATTGGGCCGATCTCGACATGGAGCTGTTCTGCCGTCATTTTGCCGGGCTCAGAGCTCCCTCTTGTGCCTCTTGTCAGTCTATCTTCCATTCCTCTGACTGGTGTCCCGATCAGGCTCATCCTTCCCAGCCGGGAGCTGCTCCTAGTACTTAAGGGGCCGCCAAGAGCTCAGCAACTCTAGACAAACTGGGCAGACCAATTGTCTATTTAGGTAGCAGCCAGGTCTGCAACAACTTCAATGCAGGAGGTTGTGCCTTTAACGCCTGTCAAGCTCTTCATATCTGCTCGGCGTGCTTTCGGGCTCATCCGCGTTCGGCCTGTTCCAGGAAATCGTCTAAGAGCTCCTGACTAGCCGACATTGATGTAGACCTTCTGGCTGTTCTGCTGCAGGGTCACCCAGACTGTCTTTTTGTGGCTTTCCTCTTGGCCAGGTTCCGGGAGGGCTTCCATACAGGGCTCATCACCCTGCCTCATGGGTCATGGGAAGGTCCTAATTTGCGTTCAGCCTTCGGTGACCCGGAGGCCGTGGATGCCCTCCTTTGATCCGAAGTCGAAAAGGGTTTCATTATTGGTCCTTTCCTCCACATACCGTTTCAGTCCTGGCGGATCAACCCTATTGGGCTGGTTGTAAAACAATCTTCCAATAAAAAACGCCTCATCTACGATCTGTCAGCGCCTCATATGTCATCCACCCCCAAGCCTGAATTCTCTCATTCCATCCGAGGAGTATTCTATGCAATACTCGTCGGTGGAGGAGGCAATTCAGCTCATCCTCCAGTCGGGGGTTGGGTCTTGGCTTGCCAAAGTAGATATATGTGACGCCTTTAAGCTTCTCCCAGTCCACCCGCATCTTTGGAGGTACTATGGTATCAATTGGTGGAACAGGTTTTATTTTTCCAATCGCCTAACCTTCAGGTCCAAGAGCAGCCCCTGGCTGTTCAACCAGTTTGCCAGGGCTCTCCATTGGATTCTGGTGCACCACGGCGGTCTTCCCATGGTAATTCATTACCTGGACGACTTTTTGCTTGTTGAACACCCTCATCTGGTCCCCTCAATTCCCGCCACTCTTCTTAGTTGACAGAGGATCTTAAATATGTGTGATTTCATAATCCCTGTTGAGACCTCTTGGGTGTAGGGTGTCTAGGGTATGGATCCAATAGGCCTCCCGACGTAGTAATAACTTCTTAATATCCCCTCCCCTTCTGGGTCTGATGACCCGTTCTATTACCTGGAACTTCAATTGGGCAATAGTGTGTTTATATTTTTCAAAATGGGAGGGAATAGGAAGCAATAAGTTCTTAGTCCTAATAGTGGACTTATGCTTTCCAATGCTATCTCTAATAGTTTGCATGGTCTCACCAATATATAATAACCCACAAGGACATTTGATTAGATATACTACATTAGTAGACTCACAGGTGAAAAAACCATCCACCGGATATGTTCGTCCAGTATGTGGGTGATAAATATTGGGTCCTTTAATTATATTTGAGCACTGGAAGCAATGCAGACAAGGGAACGTACCCTTCCGCTGTGTGGCTAGTACACTCTGTTTGAGTATGCCTTTAGGGCTCCCCATATCAGCGCGCACTAGCTTGTCTCTGTAACTCAGTTTTTTTTTGTTACAAATTGTAACAAAAAAAACCTGAGTTACAGAGACAAGCTAGTGCGCGCTGATATGGGAGCCCTAAAGGCATACTCAAACAGAGTGTACTAGCCACACAGCGGAAGGGTACGTTCCCTTGTCTGCATTGCTTCCAGTGCTCAAATATAATTAAAGGACCCAATATTTATCACCCACATACTGGACGAACATATCCGGTGGATGGTTTTTTCACCTGTGAGTCTACTAATGTAGTATATCTAATCAAATGTCCTTGTGGGTTATTATATATTGGTGAGACCATGCAAACTATTAGAGATCGCATTGGAAAGCATAAGTCCACTATTAGGACTAAGAACTTATTGCTTCCTATTCCCTCCCATTTTGAAAAATATAAACACACTATTGCCCAATTGAAGTTCCAGGTAATAGAACGGGTCATCAGACCCAGAAGGGGAGGGGATATTAAGAAGTTATTACTACGTCGGGAGGCCTATTGGATCCATACTCTAGACACCCTACACCCAAGAGATCTCAACAGGGATTATGAAATCACACATATTTAAGATCCTCTGTCAACTAATGCATCATTCCTGTTTAATTTGGTTATCTAATATACACTGCTCAAAAACATAAAGGGAACACAAAAATAACACATCCTAGATCTGAATTAATTAAATATTCTTCTGAAATACTTTATTCTTTACATAGTTGAATGTGCTGACAACAAAATCACACAAAAATAAAAAAATGGAAATCCAATTTTTCAACCCATGGAGGTCTGGATTTGGAGTCACCCTCAAAATTAAGGTGGAAAAACACACTACAGGCTGATCCAACTTTGATGTAATGTCCTTAAAACAAGTCAAAATAAAGCTCAGTAGTGTGTTGCCTCCACGTTCCTGTATGACCTCCCTACAACGCCTGTGCATGCTCCTGATGAGGTGGTGGACGGTCTCCTGAGGGATCTCTTCCCAGACCTGGACTAAAGCATCTGACAACTTCTGGACAGTCTGTGGTGCAATGTGACGTTGGTGGATAGAGCGAGACATGATGTCCCAGATGTGCTCAATTGGATTCAGGTCTGAGGAACGGGCGGGCCAGTCCATAGCATCAATGCCTTCGTCTTGCAGGAACTGCTGACACACTCCAGCCACATGAGGTCTAGCATTGTCTTGCATTAGGAGGAACCCAGAGCCAACCGCACCAGCATATGGTCTCACAAGGGGTCTGAGGATCTCATCTCGGTACCTAATGGCAGTCAGGCTACCTCTGGCGAGCACATGGAGGGCTGTGCGGCCCTCCAAAGAAATGCCACCCCACACCATTACTGACCCAATGCCAAACTGGTCATGCTGGAGGATGTTGCAGGCAGCAGAACGTTCTCCACGGCGTCTCAAGACTCTGTCACGTCTGTCACATGTGCTCAGTGTGAACCTGCTTTCATCTGTGAAGAGCACAGGGCGCCAGTGGCGAATTTGCCAATATTGGTGTTCTCTGGAAAATGCCAAACGTCCTGCACGGTGTTGGGCTGTAAGCACAACCCCCACCTGTGGACGTCGGGCCCTCATATCACCCTCATGGAGTCTGTTTCTGACCGTTTAAGCAGACACATGCACATTTGTGGCCTGCTGGAGGTCATTTTGCAGGGCTCTGGCAGTGCTCCTCCTGTTCCTCCTTGCACAAAGGCGGAGGTAGCGGTCCTGCTGCTGGGTTGTTGCCCTCCTACGGCCTCCTCCACGTCTCCTGATGTACTGGCCTGTCTCCTGGTAGCGCCTCCATGCTCTGGACACTACGCTGACAGACACAGCAAACCTTCTTGCCACAGCTCGCATTGATGTGCCATCCTGGATAAGTTGCACTACCTGAGCCACTTGTGTGGGTTGTAGACTCTGTCTCATGCTACCACTAGAGTGAAAGCACCGCCAGCATTCAAAAGTGACCAAAACATCAGCCAGGAAGCATAGGAACTGAGAAGTAATCTGTGGTCACCACCTGCAGAACCACTCCTTTATTGGGGGTGTCTTGCTAATTGCCTATAATTTTCACCTGTTGTCTATCCCATTTGCACAACAGCATGTGAAATTGATTGTCACTCAGTGTTGCTTCCTAAGTGGACAGTTTGATTTCACAGAAGTGTGATTGACTTGGAGTTACATTGTGTTGTTTAAGTGTTCCCTTTATTTTTTTGAGCAGTGTATATCATTATTATTTTTTAGACATCTTCCACTCAATGAAGGATCTCTCATCTGAGATGGTATCTATAATATACAATATAATATAAATGTCTTGATACATTGCTGCTACACGTTTTCCTTTATATATATTCTTTGTTACTTTTTTGTTACCTTGTATGTACCACCCCTTCCGGGGTCTTATGTCACTGGGAGGATCCCTATCCCTGGCATTCATTATAGGTGTATATAAACCTGTCTTTATCTCACAACACCATCAAACTATATTTAGCGGGGCTCCAGAATCATCGCATGATCGCCAAGCCAGATGGGGGTTCCATCTTTGCCACACAAGCCATCAAGGCAACGCTCAGGGGTCTGCAGAAACAGGGGAGGGGTCCACGCACCCATAGACAGCCAGTGTCAGGGGAATTGTTCAGAGCCCTATTCTCGGCCTTAGACGGCAGTCCTTTTGGGCCCTCTCTTAGCACGGTTCTGAAGGCTGCTATTTACCTCGGGTTCTACTGCTTTCTCAGGCCTGGCAAATTCACGGCTGGCCCCGGGCGTCATATCTTTCTCCAGAAACGTCACCTAGTCTGGAACAAAGACCATTTTGTACTCTATCTCCCGTCCTCCAAAACCAACCAGTCTGGTCCACCCACGGAGATTAGGTTTTTCCCTTCAAATAATCAATGGTGCCCGGTCAAGGTTCTGTGGCAGCTGTCGTCCTGCTTCATGGTCTCTCCACTAGACTCCCCTCTGCTGCCTTGCGTAGGTAAGCCACTTACCACATCAAAATTCATGTCCCTCGTCCGGTCTCTGATGCAGGGGTTGGGTCACGACCCCAGCACTATTTCAGGTCATTCTTTCCGCATTGGGGCAGCGACGGCAGCTTCTAAGCATCAGGTCCCCGCACATGTTATTCGCTGCATGGGGCGTTGGCGTTCGTCTTGTTTCGCCCGTTATATACCAGACCCCCAGGTAGAAATTTCTCAGGCTTTCCGTACAATGGCTTTGTAATGTTTAAATAAATCTATGTTTACCTATTCGGACTCTTTGGCCCCTTTTCTTGGCGTACCCGCGGTCGTGGCTCCCGGCACACCCCAGCCACTAGGTTCAGGGTTAGGGTTCCCTCTCCCCCCGCTTCTCGCTATCTCTAGCCCTGACCATAAATCTTTAATTGCGGCCTAGTGTGGGTCAGGGCATGTGAGATACACCCTTTAAATACAGGGGTTCTATTCAGGTATTTGAAATACGGCCATTTTGGGCAGAAATCTTTAATTGCAGCATAGTGTGGGTCAGGGCGTGTGAGCTACACCCTTTAAATACAGGGCTTCTAATCAGGTATTTGAAATACAGCCATTTTGTGCACAAATCTTTAATTGCGGCCTAGTGTGGGTCAGGGTGTCTGAGATACACTCTTTATATAAAGGTGTTCTATTCAGTTATTTGAAATAAAGGCATTTTGGGCACAAATCTTTAATTGCGGCATAGTCGGGTCAGGGCATGTGAGATACACCCTTTAAATACAGGGGTTCTATTCAGGTATTTGAAATACAGCCATTTTGGTCAGAAATCTTTAATTGCGGCCTAGTGTGGGTCAGTACGTGTGAGATACACCCTGTATATACAGGGGTTATATTCTTCTATTAATAAAACACCCTTTTTTTTGCAAAATACACAATTTTTCAGGCCTTGCAGCATCAAGACGTTTGAAATTCCAGGGTTATATACTGATGTCATATTCAGTTATTAAACAAACACCAGTTTGCACAAAAAAACTATGTTTTTGGCAGCCTTTGCTGCAGATGTCAGTGTGAGATACACCCTTTATATATTTGGGTTATATTCAGTTATTTGAAATACAGCCATTTTGTGCACAAATCTTCAATTGCGGCCTAGTGTGGATCAGGGCATGTGAGATACATCCTTTAAATACAGGGGTTTTATTCAGGTATTTGAAATACAGCCATTTTGAGCAGAAATCTTTAATTGCGGCCTAGTGTGGGTCAGGGCGTGTGAGATACACCCTTTAAATACAGGGCTTCCATTCAGGGAGGGGAGAGCTGGGCCGGGGGGCAGGGAGGCAATTGCCCCCCAGGCCGCCCTAAAAAAAACGGCCGCTGGCCATCTTTAACAAATAAAAAAATATATATTCCTCAGGGCCGCACCGCCAATCACCACAGGCGGCGCGGCCCTGTATGTAATTGCTACAAGAAATATTACAAGAAAGTTTAGACTGGCATATTCTTATTCATATTCATAGTCCCACTGAGGAAGAAGTAGTGATTACTTCGAAACGCGTCTGGTAAAAGCTGAGAAACATTCGCTCACAAAAGTCCTTGCAGCATGGCCATGCGATCTACATATGAAAATTTGAATAAGGACTTTCACATGTCACATTCAATGCCCTCTGTAGAGATTATCTTCACGATACTTGGAGTATACAGCACAACAGCTGCGGACTGAGACAACTCCCGTATTAACTCCCTTGCGAAAATTTTTGTATCCGACAAACGACTTGGAGCATAGAGCACTTATATGTGGGACGCCACAGAAACAAGATCCAGCTCGAAATAGTGAGTAACTATTGAATAAATTGCATCATATGTCGGAACACTACAGAGAGACTATCTATACGCTGTAATACTACCATATACGCGTCATTATATTCTCATGCGTTTTTATTACCACTCATGCAATTTAAATCATGTGCTTTTTTTCATTCACTCCATGATTGAATAAAGGCCAGTTTATACTGAAAGCTACCTCAGGAGGACACCAATAGTATATACTTGGACTCACAATTCCACCCAGTAGATTCTTATTGCTATATCTATTTATTTTATATGTATATTTTTATCTATGTATTGCAATTTTATTGAACTGTATGATATAAATGTTATTAAATAGTGTTAACCATATTTTAGTTGTCCCACATTACTCCCACTGTTAGAGTGCCGGTCATTTTTTCCTTTGGCATATTCTTATTCATAATCATAGTCATGGGTGCACATCCATAAGGCAAACATAATAAATAAAAAAATAATGGCTGCACACACATATAAGCAGTAAAGCTGAGAAATGGGGATCATTCCAAATTCAAATGGTACTATACTTACTATTTGGATCAATGGAAGCTCTTAGCGCACATTTTGATCAAACTTGTGTCGGGCCCATCCATCAGGCGTCAAGGTGGCTTCCGCGGACGGGTCCCTATCACTAATATACCGCCTCTCTTGGACTTGTCTAAGTCCACATTATCAGGGCAATGAAGGAACCAGCTACATTTGTACTTTGCTCAGAAGCCCCAGGCAGATGGGCGTGTGCTCAGTCTAAAAGAGGTGCCACCCTCAGATAAATATTACAAGAAAATTTAGACTGGCATATTCTTATTCATAATCATAGTCATGGGTGCACATCCATAAGGCAAACATAATAAAAAAATAAAAAAATAAAAAAAATATTGCTGCACACACATATTAGCAGTAAAGCTCAGAAATGGGGATCATTCTAAATTCAAGTGGTACTATACCTACTATTGGAATCAATGGGAGCTCTTAGCGCACATTTTGATCAAACTTGTGTCGGGCCCATCCACCACGCGTCAAGGTGGCTTCCGCGGACGGGTCCCTATCACTAATATACCGCCTTATCCAAGTCCACATTATCAGGGCAGTGAGATAATGCCTTATAGATGTGCACCCATGACTATGATTATGAATAAGAATATGCCAGTCTAAACTTTCTTGTAATATTTATCTGAGGGTGGCGCCTCTTTTAGAATGAGCACACGCCCATCTGCCTGGAGTTTCTGACCAAAGTACAAATGAAGCTGGTTCCTTCACTGCCCTGATAATGTGGACTTGGATAAGTCCAAGAGAGGTGGTATATTAGTGATAGGGACCCGTCCGCGGAAGCCACCTTGACGCGTGGTGAATGGGCCCGACACAAGTTTGATCAAAATGTGCGAAGATGACTGTATACATGGTTACCATGACGCCAGCTGTAAGGACTCTACACAATGACGGGAGGCCCAACGTCAGATCCTATTACTACGTGCGTTGGGCGCGCATGCGCATTGTACGCTAGTGGTGATATGGATAGGAGGAGTCTGGTTTCCATGGCACCGGGGGAGCGTACTACGTGGACGCACATGGCTGACGTCACAGAAGTGGCGTGCAAGCGCATTGGACATAGAGGAACGCGAGGGAAGCGTGGTAATCGGCTACACATGTCGACAGAGTTTGGTCCACCTGAGTGATGCTCTCCCCAGGTCCACATTATGTATCGCAGTGAGTAGATAGATATATATTTATATATGCACAACGTGTGATGATTGACACTATATGCTATGTTATCCCCGTAATAGGGTGAACACTGAAAGGGGCGGTACACATTTTTCTGTAAATGTTTATTAACATAATTGATTGGGTCATGTGACCCGTTTAGTAGGGTATATGTATCCGGTATTTAGTTCACATTGTTAATTGCTTGAGAAAGATCACACAGATCGAAACATCGCATTGTATTGGTGAATAAAGTTTGAAAGACCAAGGCTGGAGAGTGCTGCAATTTCTTTTATGATTAAATCTGGAGTTGGGGAAGCTCAAGACTGGCTTCTGACACAGCGGGCACCACCACAGTAAGGCCTCTTTCACACTTGCGTTGTCCGGATCCGTAACAACGCAAGTGAACTGAAAGCACTTGTCCGGATCCGTCTTCAAAATGCGTTCAGTGTTACTATGGCACCCAGGACTGGTTGCCGTAGTAGTAGTGGGGAGCAGTATACTTACCGTCCGTGCGGCTCCCATGGCGCTCCAGAATGACGTCAGGGCGCCCCATGCGCATGGATGACGTGCGCATGGGGCGCCCTGACGTCACTCTGAAGCGCCCTGGGAGCCGCACGGATGGTAAGTATACTGCTCCCCCGCTCCCCACTACACTTTACCATGGCAAACAGGACTTTAGCGTCCCGGGAGCCATGGTAACCATTCAGAAAAAGCTAAACGTCGGAACCGGTAATGCGCCGAAACGACTTTTCGCTTAAGGCCGGCTCCGGATTAATGCCTTTCAATGGGCTCAGGATTTTTGACCGGAGCAAAAAGCGCAGCATGCTGCAGTATTTTCTCCGGCCAAAAAATGTTCCGTTCCGGAACTGAAGACATCCTGATGCATCCTGAACGGATTTCTCTCCATTCAGAATGCATGGGAATAATCCTGATCAGGATTCTTCCGGCATAGAGCCCCGACGACGGAACTCTATGCCGGAAGAAAAGAACGCAAGTGTGAAAGAGCCCTAAGGAACAATATATATTTTTTGTTGTGCTGCTACATTTTTCTCTTTTTTTGCCATGATCAGTCTGGTAGCGTGCACACGATACCACAAATGAACAACAACCTTTTTGTTTGTTGCTTTAAGTGGTAGTCAGCCATGGATTCACCAAGTAAATCAGTTTTTTCAAGTGAGGAGGTGACGCAAATTTTGGACGGTGCGGTGGGAGATGGCTCATTCTTAAACAAACCAACTAAAGATCTGATTAAAAGAAAATGGGAGTCAGAGTTGAAACAATGCATAAATTATGAACTGCATCTGTCTACCATGAAGGAGTATTATGTTGCGGAGCGGATCCCACGGGGGCTGAGAACACATTTGAGGCCAATCCTGTTACCAAAGAACGCAGATTTTTGTATGAAGTTCACACAAATCTCCAACCGGTATTCAATGGACATAATTAGAGTTGAGCGAACACCTGGATGTTCGGGTTCGAGAAGTTCGGTCGAACTTCCCGGAAATGTTCGGGTTCGGGATCCGAACCCGACCCGAACTTTGTCCCGAACCCGAACCCCATTGAAGTCAATGGGGACCCGAACTTTTCGGCACTAAAAAGGCTGTAAAACAGCCCAGGAAAGAGCTAGAGGGCTGCAAAAGGCAGCAACATGTAGGTAAATCCCCTGCAAACAAATGTGGATAGGGAAATTAATTAAAATAAAAATAAAAATTAACCAATATCAATTGGACAGAGGTCCCAAAGCAGAAAATCTGGCTTCACGTCAGCAGAGAATCAGTCTCTTCATGCCATAGCAGAGAATCTGGCTTCACGTCACCCACCACTGTAACAGTCCATTGTCATATATTTAGGCCCCGGCACCCAGGCAGAAGAGAGAGGTCCCGTAACAGAGAATCTGGCTTCATGTCAGCAAAGAATCAGTCTGCATGTCATAGCAGAGAATCATGCTTTACGTCACCCAACACTGGAACAGTCCATTGTCAGATATTTAGGCCCAGGCACCTAGGCAGAGGAGAGAGGTCCCGTAACAGAGAATCAGTCTTCATGTCATTGCAGAGAATCAGGCTTCACGTCACCCACCACTGGAACAGGCCACTGTCAGATATTTTTAGGCCCCGGCACCCAGGCAGAGGAGAAAGGTCCCATAACAGAGATTCAGGCTTCATGTCAGCAGAGAATCAGTCTTCATGTCATAGCAGAGAATCAGGCTTCACGTCACCCACCACTGGAACAGGCCACTGTCACATATTTAGGCCCAGGCAGAGGAGAGAGGTCCCATAACAGAGATTCAGGCTTCATGTCAGCAGAGAATCAGTCTTCATGTCATAGCAGAGAATCAGGCTTCACGTCACCCACCACTGGAACAGGCCACTGTAACATATTTAGGCCCAGGCACCCAGACAGAGGAGAGAGGTCCCATAACAGAGATTCAGGCTTCATGTCAGCAGAGAATCAGTCTTCATGTCATAGCAGAGAATCAGGCTTCACGTCACCCACCACTGGAACAGGCCACTGTCACATATTTAGGCCCAGGCACCCAGGCAGAGGAGAGAGGTCCCATAACAAAGATTCAGGCTTCATGTCAGCAGAGAATCAGTCTTCATGTCATAGCAGAGAATCAGGCTTCATGTCACCCACCACTGGAACAGGCCACTGTCAGATATTTTTAGGCCCCGGAACCCAGACAGAGGAGAGGTTCATTCAACTTTGGGTTGCCCCGCAATATAATGGTAAAATGAAAATAAAAATAGGATTAAATGAGGAAGTGCCCTGGAGTACAATAATATATTGTTAAGGGGAGGTAGTTAATGTCTAATCTGCACAAGGGATGGACAGGTCCTGTGGGATCCATGCCTGGTTCATTTTTATGAACGTCAGCTTGTCCACATTGGCTGTAAACAGGCGGCTGCGTTTGTCTGTAATGACGCCCCCTGCCATGCTGAATACACGTTCAAACAAAACGCTGGCCGCCGGGCAGGCCAGCACCTCCAAGGCATAACGTGGACAATTTGGAGACCCAGAAGTTGAATGGGGCCGAACCATCAGTCAGTACGTGGAGGGGTGTGCACAGGTACTGTTCCACCATGTTAGTGAAATGTTGCCTCCTGCTAACACGTTCCGTATCAGGTGGTGGTGCAGTTAGCTGTGGCGTGGTGACAACACTTTTCCACATCTCTGCCATGCTAACCCTGCCCTCAGAGGAGCTGGCCGTGACAAAGCTGCATTGGCGACCTCTTGCTCCTCCTCTGCCTTCGCCTTGGGCTTCCACTTGTTCCCCTGTGACATTGGGGAATGCTCTCAGTAGCGCGTATACCAACGTGCGCTTGTACTCGCGCATCTTACTATCACGCTCCAGTGCATGAAGTAAGGTGGGCACATTGTCTTCGTACCGTGGATCCAGCAGGGTGGCAACCCAGTAGTCCGCACACGTTAAAATGTGGGCAACTCTACTGTCGTTGCGCAGGCACTGCAGCATGTAGTCGCTCATGTGTGCCAGGCTGCCCAGAGGTAAGGACAAGCTGTCCTCTGTGGGAGGCGTATCGTCATCGTCCTGCGTTTCCCCCCAGCCACGCACCAGTGATGGGCCCGAGCTGCGTTGGGTGCCAGCCCGCTGTGAACCTGCTTCATCCTCATCCTCCTCCACCTCCTCCTCGTCCTCCTCGTCCTCCAGTAGTGGGCCCTGTCTGGCCACATTTGTACCTGGCCTCTGCTGTTGCAAAAAACCTCCCTCTGAGTCACTTTGAAGAGACTGGCCTGAAAGAGCTAAAAATGACCCCTCTTCCTCCTCCTCCTCCTGGGCCACCTCCTCTTCCATCATCGCCCTAAGTGTTTTCTCAAGGAGACATAGAAGTGGTATTGTAACGCTGATTACGGCGTCATCGCCACTGGCCATGTTGGTGGAGTACTCGAAACAGCGCAACAGGGCACACAGGTCTCGCATGGAGGCCCAGTCATTGGTGGTGAAGTGGTGCTGTTCCGCAGTGCGACTGACCCGTGCGTGCTGCAGCTGAAACTCCACTATGGCCTGCTGATGCTCGCACAGTCTGTCCAGCATGTGCAAGGTGGAGTTCCACCTGGTGGGCACGTCGCATATGAGGCGGTGAGCGGGAAGGCCGAAGTTACGCTGTAGCGCAGACAGGCGAGCAGCGGCAGGATGTGAACGCCGAAAGCGCGAACAGACGGCCCGCACTTTATGCAGCAGCTCTGACATGTCGGGGTAGTTGTGAATGAACGTCTGCACCACCAAATTCAGCACATGCGCCAGGCAAGGGATGTGCGTCAAACCGGGTAGTCCCAGAGCTGCAACGAGATTTCGCCCATTATCGCACACCACCAGGCCAGGCTTGAGGCTCACCGACATTAACCACTCGTCGGTCTGTTGTTCTATACCCCGCCACAACTCCTGCGCGGTGTGGGGCCTGTCCCCCAAACATATGAGTTTCAGAACGGCCTGCTGACGTTTACCCCGGGCTGTGCTGAAGTTGGTGGTGAAGGTGTGTGGCTGACTGGATGAGCAGGTGGAAGAAGAGGAGGAGGAAGCTGAGTAGGAGGAGGAGGAGACAGGAGGCAAAGAATGTTGCCCTGCAATCCTTGGCGGCGGAAGGACGTGCGCCAAACAGCTCTCCGCCTGGGGCCTAGCCGCCACTACATTTACCCAGTGTGCAGTTAGGGAGATATAGCGTCCCTGGCCGTGCTTACTGGTCCACGTATCTGTGGTTAGGTGGACCTTGCCACAGATGGCGTTGCGCAGTGCACACTTGATTTTATCGGATACTTGGTTGTGCAGGGAAGGCACGGCTCTCTTGGAGAAGTAGTGCCGGCTGGGAACAACATACTGTGGGACAGCAAGCGACATGAGCTGTTTGAAGCTGTCTGTGTCCACCAGCCTAAATGACAGCATTTCATAGGCCAGTAGTTTAGAAATGCTGGCATTCAGGGCCAGGGATCGAGGGTGGCTAGGTGGGAATTTATGCTTTCTCTCAAATGTTTGTGAGATGGAGAGCTGAACGCTGCCGTGTGACATGGTTGAGATGCTTGGTGACACAGGTGGTGGTACATCCCATGTTTGCTGGGCGGCAGGTGCCAACGTTCCTCCAGAGGCGGAGGAAGAGGCCGAGGCGGCGGCAGCAGCAGAAGAGGCCGAGGCGGCAGCAGCAGAAGAGGTAGCAGGGGGAGCCTGAGTGACTTCCTTGTTTTTAAGGTGTTTACTCCACTGCAGTTCTGCACTGCATGATTTGCATGCAGGTGCTGGTCATGCAGGTTGTGCTAAGGTTCAGAACGTTAATGCCTCGCTTCAGGCTCTGATGGCACAGCGTGCAAACCACTCGGGTCTTGTCGTCAGCACATTGTTTGAAGAAGTGCCATGCCAGGGAACTCCTTGAAGCTGCCTTTGGGGTGCTCAGTCCCAGATGGCGGCGGTCAGTAGCAGGCGGAGTCTCTTGGCGGCGGGTGTTCTGCTTTTGCCCACTGCTCCCTCTTTGTCTTTTGCTACGCTGTTGGCTCGGTCTCACCACTGCCTCTTCCTCCGAACTGTGAAAGTCTGTGGCACGACCTTCATTCCATGTGGGGTCTAGGACCTCATCGTCCCCTGAATCGTCTTCCGCCCAGTCTTGATCCCTGACCTCCTGAGGTGGTATTCCCATGTCCTCATCATCAGGAAACATAAGTGGTTGTGCGTTAGTGCATTCTATCTCTTCCACCCCTGGGGAAGGGCTAGGTGGATGCCCTTGGGAAACCCTGCCAGCAGAGTCTTCGAACAGCATAAGAGACTGCTGCATAACTTGAGGCTCAGACAGTTTCCATGATATGCATGGGGGTGATGTGACAGACTGATGGGCTTGGTTTTCATGCGCCATCTGTGCGCTTTCTGCAGAAGACTGGGTGGGAGATAATGTGAACGTGCTGGATGTCGGCCACCCAATTGACTAATGCCTATACCTGCTCAGGCCTTACCATCCTTAGAACGGCATTGGGCCCCACCAAATATGGCTGTAAATTCTAGCGGCTACTGGGACCTGAGGAAGTTGGTACACTAGGACGTGTGGCAGAACGGCCACGTCCTCTCCCAGCACCAGAGGGTCCACTAACACCACCACGACCATGTCCGCGTCCCTTACTAGATGTTTTCCTCATTGTTACCGTTCACCACAATAAGAAAAATATTATTCGGCCAATGTATTGAATTCAAATTCAGGCCTTTTTTTACAGACACCTAACACTAAGTCTATCTGGCTATCTATTTAGGTACCGTATTACACTAATACACGCACACCAGTAATGACAGATTTAGCTGAATATAAATTTGAGGCCTATTATTTAGGCGCTGGGTGACAGGTATACGTTTACGGACAGAATAAGACTTGGATCTGCACTGTAGCGTGTGTGTGAAGTTCTTGAGAATTACCCTATCAGCACCTTGAATCTAATATACCCTTTTAGGGATAGATTTAAAGTTGGCCTGATACAGCAGAAACCACTAATTTTGAGAATTGCAAATTTGGGAATTGTTTTTCAACCCAGAACAAAAACTGTGCTTTGACGGTCACTAAAAATAACTTGACCAGCTAAAGCAGCAATGACAGATTTGGATTAATATAAATGTGAGGCCTATTTTTTAGGCGCTGGGTGACAGGCTCAACTTGCCCCTGATGTAGTATATGGCCAAAAAATAACCACACTATTGATGGTTAAATGCACTTAGTGACAGGCTCAACTTGCCCCTGATGTAGTATATGGCCAAAAAATAACCACACTATTGATGGTTAAATGCACTTGATGAAAGCTTGACCCTGATGTAGGATATAGCAAAAAATAACCACACTATTGATGGTTAAATGCACTTGGGTGACAAGGTCAGCTTGCCCCTGATGTAGTATATGGCCAAAAAATAACCACACTATTGATGGTTAAATGCACTTGATGAAATCTTGACCCTGATGTAGGATATAGCAAAAAATAACCACACTATTGATGGTTAAATGCACTTGGGTGACAAGGTCAGCTTGCCCCTGATGTAGTATATGGCCAAAAAATAACCACACTATTGATGGTTAAATGCACTTGATGAAAGCTTGACCCTGATGTAGGATATAGCAAAAAATAACCACACTATTGATGGTTAAATGTACTTGGTGGCAGCTTGTGCTGGTGCACAAGCAAAAAATGAAGAAGGTCACGGCACTCCAGAAGCAGATTTAATGTGTTTTAATCCACCAAGTATTCAGCAGCAACGTTTCGACAACAGTCTTTATCAAGCTACAAGTATGTAGCTTGATAAAGACTGTTGTTGAAACGTTGCTGCTGAATACTTGGTGGATTAAAACACATTGAATCTGCTTCTGGAGTGCCGTGACCTTCTTCATTTTTTGCTGGTACATTGGGGGTCTCTGAGGCCGAGACCTGACGCCACGAGCACCGCCGCAAAGTCGCTTGAGTGTATTCAAGTAAGTGGTGCTGTTCTACCTTACATTTTTGTGTGAGGCGCACAAGCAAGCCACAAAATGGCCGCCGATCACCCCAGAAAAAAGTGACTGAAAAACGCTCTGGGCACCCTAAAAACACTGAGCAATTGAATAGCAGCAGTTCAATGATCCACAGCTGTAGATCGATCACTGAATGAAGTCTTTTGGAGGAGTTAATCACTGCCTAATCTCGCCCTAACGTCGCAGCTGCAACCTCTCCCTATGCTTCAATCAGCAGAGTGACGTGCAGCGCTACGTGACCCAAGCTTATATAGAGGCTGGGTCACATGCTGCACTGGCCAATCACAGCCATGCCAATAGTAGGCAAGGCTGTGATGGCCTCTTGGGGCAAGTAGTATGACGCTTGTTGATTGGCTGCTTTGTAGCCTTTCAAAAAGCGCCAAGAAAGCGCCGAACACCGAACCCGAACCCGGACTTTTACGAAAATGTTCGGGTCCGTGTCACGGACACCCCAAAATTCAGTACGAACCCAAACTATACAGTTCGGGTTCGCTCATCCCTAGACATAATGCTCCTGAACATGGAGTACTTACAAAAAGAACTAATGGAGAACAAGATAAGGATAGAAGGATTGGAACTACAGTTAAAATCTATGATGACACCACAAGATTATATAATAATGAAAGAACAGACGGATAAAGATCTCCAGGTGTACAGGGCCAACATTGAGACCTCAAAGAGACAGAAATGGTTCCGTGATCAGGATGATTATTTAAAAGGCGAAGCATATAAAAAGAATCCCACTGAAGGGGGACAGAGAAGAATTATACAGGGGCGACAAAGACCGATGAGACGACAGATAAGGAAGAACCGCAACACGGACACTGAATCCTCTGGGGAAATAAGTGAAGACCAGCGTTTTTTAGAGCCAACAATGACGCAAGGCGCCAAAAACCGACAAGAAGAGGGGGGCGTAAGCACCACAGGCGGAGGAAGCGAGGTGCTGAGGGTGACCCGCTCAAAGAAACCACCATTGGATTACAAACATGGACAGACGACTCAGAAACAACAGATTTAGTAAAATCATTGGAACCAGAAAAAGTAAAGACTTTAGTGGTAAATATATCATCTGCTGTTTTATCTAATGATGAAATTTCACTGTTGGAAAAGGGGTTATTGTTTTGTCCTTTTTCTGATGTAGATTGGTTCAATTATGAGATAGATCTGCAAAAGTTTTATAGGCGCATTAAATTACAGGTTTTCTTTAAAGAAATCCCTAAGATGACCACTATGATGGCTAAACAGGATATTGTGAATACTGATATGTTGTGTTGAAGGGAGACGGGTTTACACTTGCATAGTAATTTTCAACCCCCTGTCATGAAAGATGCAGTGAACACATATATAGACCTAGTCAAAAAAGGCATAGAAAAAATTAAAACTAGCAGTAACAGGCATGGTAATAACAATAATTTGAGTCAGGGAGAAAAAAGAGCACTGAGAGAGCTTAGTAGTAGAAAGGAGATCACAATAAAAAAAGCTGATAAAGGAGGAGCTACGGTAATTATGGACACTGACAAGTATATAGCGGAGATACAACGGCAATTGGGGGATAGTGCAGTATACCGAGCATTGGATGCGGACCCCAAATTCGCTATTAAAAGGAGATTGAAATTACTAATAGATGACGCTAATGCGTCTGATTTAATTGATGATAAGCTACATGAATATCTATTGGTAGACAAACCAGTGACACCATTACTGTACATATTGCCTAAAATTCATAAAAGCTTGCTTGATCCACCTGGGCGTCCCATAGTTTCTGGGATTGACTACATTTTTTCACCAGCAGCTATCTTCCTTGACAGATATCTTAGGGACTATGCCATGTCAACTAGGTCTTATGTGAAAGACACAACCGACTTCCTCAACAAATTGCAAACATTGCAGGTTGAGGAAGGACAATATCTTGTTTCCTTTGATGTGGTCAGTCTCTATACGAGTATTGACTACATCAAAGGACTAGATTCAGTTGAATGGACTCTCTCCAGGGGTGAGATCAAACCGGAGATTGCAAGGTTTGTTCTTTCCTTGTTGGAGATCGTCCTCACGTGTAACTATTTCCTCTTTGAGGACACTTATTATGTACAGCAGCGGGGGACCGCAATGGGGTCCAATGTGGCCCCAACTTATGCAAATATTTACATGAACAAATTTGAGGAGTGCTTTATATACCCATCCAGCCACTTTACTTCGGTGAAGGGCTGGATGAGGTATATAGATGACATATTTTTTGTCTGGACTGGAACTCTTGAAAGTTTGCTAGAGTTTCAGGGGTATATAAATTCAGTCCATGCGGAACTACAGTTCACGGCTGTGTACTCTCAAACTAGCCTACAGTTCCTGGACACGACAGTATACTGTATAGGATGTAAACTCCAAACATATCTGTTTGTAAAACCTACAGATAGGAACAACATGTTGCTATTCCAGAGTGACCATCCAGGATTTATGAAAGAGTCCCTGCCCTATAGCCAGCTACTTAGGGTAAAAAGAATAGTAACAGACGAAGAGAAACTGAAGGTGAGACTCAGTGAGATGTGTAACAGATTCTATGAGAGGGGTTACCCGAGGCCCATGGTACAGAGGCATAAGCAGAGGGTTAATCAATTTAAAAGGGAAGATCTTTTGAAGAATAAGGAACAACGAGAGGAGAACATACAGTATTCAGTAGACAAATATCACACATCCTCAAGAACAGTTGGCATATTCTCACAGAGTCATTCCCTGACATTGAGGCATTTCGTACCACTCCGCTTATGTCATACAGAAGGCCGCGCAATGTAGATGATAGGCTAGTGAATGCAGACACCAAACAGCTTAGTCTGCCTAAAATTCAGAGAAACGGCTGTTTTCCCTGCTTGGGGTGTTGTAACTGTAATGGTATTTTAAAGGAAAGCTCCTTTACACATCCCAGGACAGGGAAAACCTACCAGATCAGGAACTACTACACATGTAGATCGGAGTATGTGATTTATGTGCTCCAATGCCCATGTGGGCTCTTTTACGTGGGAGAAACGACCCAAGAGTTCAGAAAGAGAGTGAACCAACATCGGTATGACATACGTAAACTACTTTCAGGTGTAAAAGAGGCTGATAGTTCCAAGACTGAATTACCAGTTCCAGAGCATTTCCTAAAGTTTAAGCACAACATCTCGCAATTACGCTTACGAGTTATTGATGGAGTTTCACCCCAAAGAAGAGGGGGTGACAGGGAAAAATTATTAAAAAGGATGGTGTTCAGGTGGATCTACGAGTTACAAACACTCAAACCCAAAGGCCTCAACAGGGAGTTTAAGATTGGTTCACTCTACTGACTGTACGAAGTTTAGTCTTCACCTCACTTGTTAATTTAATACTGTACTCTATCTAAGTATTGGATTTTTTTTAATTAAGTTTGTACCCAACCTGATAGGCTGAGATTAACCTGATAGGCCTGACTCCCAACTTTCACCTATATGTTCCTGTGTCCCAGCCCCCCACCATAGACTCCACCCTGTGACCACCCAAATATCTTCCCCATCTCTTTGACAATAAAATGTTGTTTAACTGATTTTACAATGTGCCCTTCCTGCCTTAGATATGCTAACAAGGGACACAATGCTACTGGCCATACTGAATGGGTGAATACCACTGGGTCCAATTATTAGGCATATTTGTGTGGTCATCAGGATGAGGTTCTGGCTGAAAGCCATATTTCCTGTAACATATCCTCCTGTTGTCGGTATACCGACACACTATGTTGGAAGCCTGGTCTGTGTGTGGGAGTGTTTACAATAAGAACAAACACAATACATTATAAGCTCATTTATGTAGCATTTTCGGCCAATCGGTTGATTCATCTTCTTGTGCATGGATGGTTCTGATGTTCATCTGGGATTTCATCTGGGATCATCTGGTGCCTTCATGATAAGTCTTGACAGATGTCTGGTCACCTTATTAGATCAAGGGCATTCATTGTGTGTCTGGGCATTTCTCCACCTGAAATCATATTAAAACACAACAGTCTGCTCCTCCGGGGAGCACACCTCAACAGCTGCAGTTCTGAAGATCTCTTAGTAGGTACATTACAAACTGAGGCTATATATCACAACCCAGTGGGAGTTCCCACTTGCAACGGCTGCGCCCAAGTTCCGTGTCCGACTGGACAGTCGCAATTTCTGCAAACCGCCTCTGCGGATCACTGGGGTGTCAACCCACTCCCTCGCAGAATTCCCAATAGGGAGAGCTATGCCCCACAACCTACTGGCTGCGCCACAGACTTTGTGGGCTGGCACCCAAATTACACGCCATGTATCCATGGTATTTAGTTACTACCGTTAATGGGACCAGTCAGTTTTGGCCTGACTAAACGCCTACTTATAATTGCCAGTGACAGACAGGGAGATAGACTGCCATTTCTCCATCCTCTTTAGGGACCCAATTCAGAAGCTGACAGTACAGGGTTTACCCGAGTAAGGCTACTTTCACACTGGCGTTTTTGCTTTCCGCCTGTGAGATCCGTTCACAAGCGGTCCAAAATGGATCAGTTTTGCCCTAATGCATTCTGAATGGAAAAGGATCCGCTCAGAACGCATCAGTTTGCCTCCATTCTGTCTCCATTCCGATTTGGAGGTGGACACACAATGTAAGTCAATGGGGACGGATCCGTTTTTTATGATACATTCTGGCACAAAAGAAAACGGATCCGTCCTCCATTGACTTTCAATGGTGTTCAAGACTGATCCGTCTTGGCTATGTTAAAGATAATACAAATAGATCCGTTCTGAACGGATGAAGATGGTTGTAATATATGAACAGATCCGTCTGTGCATATTCATGACGGATCCACACCAAACGCGAGTGTGAAAGTAGCCTAAGACACACTGGAGATATGCAATGACATGGCCTTATGATGACACTCTGAGCCAAGTTTAAGGAGCAACAGACCTTGGCACCAAAAATTAGAACCATATATTTTATGCCATCCTAGTGATATAGACGAGGGCCGCCTCATAACCAGACATTTGCATTACACTACTGAGGACAAACAAACAAAAGGTTCTGAAACAGTAAACCTAATCATATCTGTAAAGAATAAATCAAGGCAACTGGACTTACTGTAGATTTCTTGAAAACGTTTCACTCGTTCTTCAAACAAGCTTTCTCAATTCTGAGTGACTGTACAAGAATTCTCTGGGAATAAATATGAAACTGAATCAACATCTGGTAATTATACCCAGCATGGAGGTCAAAGGTGTGGATTCCTTTATCCTAATTGGAGTCAGTAGGTGATAATGACCTCCCAGAAAAAGGTGTCAAGACAGCATTGTATGTGGCAGACGATAGATGTTTAACCCCCCCCGCCTCTATTCAAACTTGGCTTCTCCATTTTTACGTAGACGGCCTCCTTCACACCTTGTTTGTACTAATCGGCCTCCTTATCCAAAACACGTACTTGACTGTCTTCAAAGGTGTGACCTGTTTCTTTTAGATGTAAGTACACGGCTGAATCTTGACCAGAAGTTTTGGCTCTTCTATGCTAAGCCATACGCTGATGTAGTTGAGGAATGCTCAGAACTGTATATCGGCGAAACAAAACAACAACTACATCAGCGTATGGCTCAGCATAGAAGAGCCAAAACCTCTGGTCAAGATTCAGCCATGTACTTACATCTAAAAGAAACAGGTCACACCTTTGAAGACAGTCAAGTATGTGTTTTGGATAAGGAGGCCGATTGGTACAAACGAGGTGTGAAGGAGGCCATCTACGTAAAAATGGAGAAACCAATCTTGAATAGAGGCGGGGGGGGGAGTTAGACATCATTGTCTGCCACATACAATGCTGTCTTGACACCTTTTTCAGGGAGGTCATTATCACCTACTGACTCCAATTAGGATGAAGGAATCAACACCTTTGACCCCATGCTGGGTATAATTACCAGATGTTGATTCAGTTACATATTTATTCCCAGAGAATTCTTGTATAGTCACTCAGAATTGAGAAAGCTCGTTGGAAGAACGAGTGAAACGTTTTCAAGTTGCCTTGATTTATTCTTTACAGATATACCATGACCTGTATAAATGAGAACCTTCACAGACATACAGTAAACCTAATCACTCCCCTGTGTTGGTGACCATGCACTGGGGGCTATCATAGGTTTACATTGATTGCATGCTCTGGCCAGTATATGGGGGACCCCTGAGTTACATATTATGGCCAGATCTTTAGGGATTCCCACCACAAATCTATTATAACAGATTCTCAGTAGGGATATCTGTTGCAATGGTGTCTTGCAGCCCTGTCTAATGTGTAGCCTGTTGGCTCACAAATGAAACAGGTCTCTGTCTTTGCAATTTTATGTGTGGTTGAACGCCACCCCGCCTTACATCTCTGTGCAGACAGAGTCGTTTTATGTGTCCAGATTGCAGACAATGGAAACACCGTATATTCTCCCACTTTCTTAGTTGAAGAGCACTAGAATACACAGATATTTTGTTAGCTGCCTCCCCTTTACATGCAGCCATCTTGCATTTTTTTATTAAATGCTAACTTCTTCCTGATTTTTATAGATTTGTGACTCTTTAGCAAATCCTGCCTGACCTGCTCTATTACCATTGCTGCTTCAATCAGTGATGTCTCCTTAGCTGCATTTAAACAAATTGTGGTATCAAGATATGGAAACTTCTCCACAAACATACATATTATGCCTTGTGGGGCTCCTACACCATGATCCTTTGTCACCTTCCTATTTCATCTCTATTTTCCTTTAATTCTTGTGGAACACCTAAAGGGTTAACAAAGTTAGTAAAATCAGTTTTGAGTAGCTTGAAGGGTGTAGTTTCTACAATGAAGTACCATATTTTTTGCCCCATTAGTGAGTACTATGTGGATTGCGCTACCTTGCAGGTTACATATGGATTGCCTACAGTTTACATATGAATACTGGTGTGTGCGGGACCCGGTGTATTAGAGTACAGTGACTGCTCCAGGCCCCGCCGCGAGTTGCCGGCCTTCAGCCTCTCCTCCCTTCCCACCGGCGATGTATCAAGCGGAGTAAAAATGTCAGCATTCACCCCATAAGGCATTTTCCCCCCACTTTTGGAGGGAAAAATAGTGCATCTAATGGGATGAAAAATAGAGTACAGTGACTGCCCCGCCGAGATTTCAACACCAGTTGCCAGCCTCCACCCCCTGTATTGGGGTCACTATTTACCGTACACAGGGACACTGTTATGGGGGATATCTGTGGATGACACATATATAGCATAAGATGCTATATACGGTATGTGTCATCCACAAATTCCCCCCATAACAGTGTCATCCACAGATGCCCCTATAACAGTGTCATCCACAGATGCCCCCATAACAGTGCCATCCACAGATGCCCCCATAACAGTGCCATCCACAGATGCCCCCATAACAGTGCCATCCACAGATGCCCCCATAACAGTGCCATCCACAGGTGCCCCATAACAGTGCCATCAACAGATCCCCCATAACAATGCCTTCCACATATCCCCCCAACAGTGCCATCCACAGATCCCCCCATAACAGTGCCATCCACAGATCCCCATAACAGTGTCAACCAAAGATCCCCATAACAGTGTCATCCACAGATCCCCCATAACAGTGCGTCACCCAAATATCCCCAGATCCCCGCATAATAGTGTCATCCACAGACCACCATTAGTTCAAAACCCACCAATAGCACACCTTTTGGTTCAAAATATTTTCTTTTCTTATTGTTCTCCTTAAAAACCTAGGTGCGTCTTATGATCAGGTGCGTCTTATAGGGCGAAATACGGTAATTTATGGGTGGTTTCCACTATGTAAGCCCCACAAAGTGACTTCAGACCTGAACTGGTTCTTAAAAAGTGGGTTTTGGAAATTTTCCTAAAACTTTTAAGAATTGCTTCTAAAATTCTACGCCTTCTAACGTCATAAAAAAATAAAATGACATTTACAAAATGATGCCAACATAAAGTAGACATATGGGGAATGTTAAGTAATAAATATTTTATGAGGTATCACTTTCGGTTTTAAAAGCAGAGAAATTTAAATTTAGAAAATTGCAAAATTTAACATTTTTTAGGTAAATTTGGGATTTTTTCATACATAAAGGTGAAATATATTGACTCAAATTTATGACTATCATGAAGTACAATGTGTCACGAGAAAACTATCTCAGAATCGCTTGGATAAATAAAAGTGTACCAAAGTTATTACCACATAAAGTGACACGTCAGATTTGCAAAAAATGGCCTGGGCAGGAAGGTGAAAACTGGCCCGGGGTTAAAGGGTAACTGTCATGCCATTTTTGCACATGTTACTGCTGCAGCAGAATTATGCATATAGCAATCTTTATAGTTTCTTCACATACCACTGTTTGAGTTTTCCCTTAGTTGCGGCTGTTTAACCACTTCAGCCCCCCTACCTTAAACACCCTTAATGACCAGGCCACTTTTTACACTTCTGACCTACCCTACTTTCACCGTTTATTGCTCGGTCATGCAACTTACCACCCAAATGAATTTTACCTCCTTTTCTTCTCACTAATAGAGCTTTCATTTGGTGGTAGTTCATTGCTGCTGACATTTTTACTTTTTTTTGTTATTAATCGAAATTTAACGATTTTTTTGCAAAAAAATGACATTTTTCACTTTGAGTTGTAAAATTTTGCAAAAAAAAAAACGACATCCATATATTCATTTTTCTCTAAATTTATTGTTCTACATGTCTTTGATAAAAAAAAAAAAATGTTTGGGTAAAAAAAAAAATGTTTGGGTTTGTATAAAAAAATGGGAAAAGTTGTCTTTTGCCAAGATATTTCTCTCACCCAGCATAGGTATATGTAAAATGACACCCCAAAACACATTGCCCAACTTCTCCTGAGTATGGCGAGTTCTCCTGAGTATGGCCGGCATGGCGAGTTCCTAGAATTTTTTATTTTTTGACACAAGTTAGCGGAAAATGATGATTTTTTTTTTTTCTTACAAAGTCTCATATTCCACTAACTTGTGACAAAAAGTCACAAAATACCTTGGGGTGTCTTATTTCCAAAATGGGGTCACTTGTGGGGTAGCTATACTGCCCTGGCATTTTAGGGGCCCAAATGCGTGCAAAGTAGTTTGAAATCAAAATCTGTAAAAAAATGGCCGGTGAAATCCGAAAGGTGCTCTTTGGAATGTGGGCCTCTTTGCCCACCTAGGCTGCAAAAAAGTGTCACACATGTGGTATTGCTGTACTCAGGAGAAGTTGGGCAATGTGTTTTGGGGTGTCATTTTACATATAGCCATGCTGGGTGAGAGAAATATCTTGGCAAAAGACAACTTTGTATAAAAAAATGGGAAAAGTTGTCTTTTGCCAAGATATTTCTCTCACCCAGCATAGGTATATGTAAAAAGACACCCCAAAACACATTGCCCAACTTCTCCTGAGTACGGGGATACCAGATGTGTGACACTTTTTTGCAGCCTAGGTGGGCAAAGAGGCCCACATTCCAAAGAGCACCTTTCAGATTTCACAGGCCATTTTTTACAGATTTTGATTTCAAACCACTTGTCACGCATTCGGCCCCTAAAATGCCAGGGCAGTATAACTACCCCACAAGTGACCCCATTTTGGAAAGAAGACACCCCAAGGTATTTCGTGATGGGCATAGTGAGTTCATGGAAGTTTTTATTTTTTGTCACAAGTTAGTGGAATATGAGACTTTGTAAGAAAAAAAAATTAAAAAATCATAATTTTCCGCTAACTTGTGACAAAAAATAAAAAATTCTAGGAACTCGCCATGCCCCTCACGGAATACCTTGGGGTGTCTTCTTTACAAAATCGGGTCACTTGTGGGGTAGTTATACTGCCCTGGCAAACTAGGGGCCCTAATGTGTGGTAAGTAGGTAAATGACCTGTGAAATCCGAAAGGTGCTCTTTGGAATGTGGGCCCCTTTGCGCATATAGGCTGCAAAAAAGTGTCACACATGTGGTATCGCCGTATTCAGGAGAAGTTGGGCAATGTGTTTTGGGGTGTCATTTTACATATACCCATGCTGGGTGAAAGAAATATCTTGGCAAAAGACAACTTTTCCCATTTTTTATACAAAGTTGGCATTTGACCAAGATATTTATCTCACCCAGCATGGGTATGTGTAAAATGACACCCCTAAACACATTGCCCAACTTCTTCTGAGTACGGCGATACCAGATGTGTGACACTTTTTTGCAGCCTATATGCGCAAAGGGGCCCACATTCCTTTTATGAGGGCATTTTTAGACATTTGGATCCCAGACTTCTTCTCACGCTTTAGGGCCCCTAAAAAGCCAGGGCAGTATAAATACCCCACATGTGACCCCATTTTGGAAAGAAGACACCCCAAGGTATTCAATGAGGGGCATGGCGAGTTCATATAATTATTTTTTTTTTTGGCACAAGTTAGCGGAAATTTTTTATTTTTATTTTTTCTCACAAAGTCTCCCTTTCCGCTAACTTGGGACAAAAATTTCAATCTTTCATGGACTCAATATGCCCCTCAGCGAATACCTTGGGGTGTCTTCTTTATAATTGGATTGCTCCTCGGTTGTCTCCGGGACAGAGAGGAGGAAACCATGATGCATTGTGGGGATATGTTGTATCTGTCCTGTGTCGCAGTGTCCCTTCTGGTCCTCTGGGGGCGTGAACGATTGGTTGCTGTACTTACATTGTATGTGTTGTAAATTACTGATTGGTTGTATTTCAAAACCCTGTGGGCAGTACTATGTTTGTGGTTTATAAATAAAAGAGGCTGTACTTGAAGTACAGTCAGACCACTGCTTGACCCTCAGCACGGAGCCTTGTCTCGTTATTGGGGGGATCCGCTGTATGCTGTTAGAGACTGATTGCCAGGAGTGTAAGCTGATTCCTGTTCGTCTGCTAGCAGCTATTCGTGAGGTTCCAGTTTGGAGTGCTATTTTGTATCCAGTTTGGGAGTTTGGTGTTCTGCAGTAGCTGTGCCTGTCTCTCAGAAAGGGGCATATCGCCTAAACGGATTTTAACCCCTTGTCTGCTGAAACGGTCCGTTACAGGGAGTTCATGTGAGATTTTATTTTTTTGACACAAGTTAGTGGAATATGAGACTTTGTAAGAAAAAAAATAAAAATTTCCGCTAACTTGGGCCAAAAAAATGTCTGAATGGAGCCTTACAGGGGGGTGATCAATGACAGGGGGGTGATCAATGACAGGGGGGTGATCAGGGAGTCTATATGGGGTGATCCCCCCCCCCTTTCATTGATCACCCCCCTATAAGGCTCCATTCAGATGTCCGTATGTGTTTTGCGGATCCGATCCATGTATCCGTGGATCCGTAAAAATCATACGGACGTCTGAATGGAGCCTTACAAGGGGGTGATCAATGACAGGGGGGTGATCAATGACAGGGGGGTGATCAGGGAGTCTATATGGGGTGATCACCCCCCTGTCATTGATCACGCGCCTATAAGGCTCCATTCAGAAGTCCGTATGTGTTTTGCGGATCCGATCCATGTATCCGTGGATCCGTAAAAAAACATACGGACATCTGAATGCAGCCTTACAGGGGGGTGATCAATGACAGGGGGGTGATCAATGACAGGGGGGTGATCAGGGAGTCTATATGGGGTGATCAGCCCCCTGTCATTGATCACCCCCCTGTAAGGCTCCATTCAGACGTCCGTATGTGTTTTGCGGATCCGATCCATGTATCAGTAGATCCGTAAAAATCATACGGACGTCTGAATGGAGCCTTACAAGGGGGTGATCAATGACAGGGAGGTGATCAATGACAGGGGGGTGATCAGGGAGTCTATATGGGGTGATCACCCCCCTGTCATTGATCACCCCCCTATAAGGCTCCATTCAGATGTCCGTATGTGTTTTGCGGATCCGATCCATGTATCCGTGGATCCGTAAAAAAACATACGGACATCTGAATGCAGCCTTACAGGGGGGTGATCAATGACAGGGGGGTGATCAGGGAGTCTATATGGGGTGATCACCCCCCTGTAAGGCTCCATTCAGACGTCTGTATGTGTTTTGCGGATCCGATCCATGTATCCGTGGATCCGTAAAAAACATACGGACATCTGAATGCAGCCTTACAGGGGGGTGATCAATGACAGGGGGGTGATCAATGACAGGGAGGTGATCAAGGAGTCTATATGGGGTGATCACCCCCTGTCATTGATCACCCCCCTGTAAGGCTCCATTCAGACGTCCGTATGTGTTTTGCGGATCCGATCCATCTATCAGTGGATCCGTAAAAATCATACGGACGTCTGAATGGAGCCTTACAAGGGGGTGATCAATGACAGGGGGGTGATCAGGGAGTCTATATGGGGTGATCACCCCCTTTAAGGCTCCATTCAGACGTCTGTATGTGTTTTGCGGATCCGATCCATGTATCCGTGGATCCATAAAAAACATACGGACATCTGAATGCAGCCTTACAGGGGGGTGATCAATGACAGGGGGATGATCAATGACAGGGGGGTGATCAAGGAGTCTATATGGGGTGATCACCCCCTGTCATTGATCACCCCCCTGTAAGGCTCCATTCAGACGTCCGTATGTGTTTTGCGGATCCGATCCATGTATCAGTGGATCCGTAAAAATCATACGGACGTCTGAATGGAGCCTTACAAGGGGGTGATCAATGACAGGGGGGTGATCAGGGAGTCTATATGGGGTGATCACCCCCTTTAAGGCTCCATTCAGACGTCTGTATGTGTTTTGCGGATCCGATCCATGTATCCGTGGATCCGTAAAAAACGTACGGACATCTGAATGCAGCCTTACAGGTGGGTGATCAATGACAGGGGGGTGATCAATGACAGGGGGGTGATCAGGGAGTATATATGGGGTGATCAGGGGTTAATAAGTGACAGGGGGGGTGTAGTGTGGTGCTTGGTGCTACTTATTACTGAGCTACCTGTGTCCTCTGGTGGTCGATCCAAACAAAAGGGACCACCAGAGGACCAGGTAGCAGGTATATTAGACGCGGTTATCAAAACAGCGTCTAATATACCTGTTAGGGGTTAAAAAAATCGCATCTCCAGCCTGCCAGCGAACGATCGCCGCTGGCAGGCTGGTGATCCACTCGCTTACCTTCCGATCCTGTGAACGCGCGCGCCTGTGCGCGCGCGTTCACAGGAAATCTTGCGTCTCGCGAGATGACGCATATATGCGTGACTCTGCTCAGGGCTGCCGCCTCCGGAACGCGATCCTGCGTTAGGCGGTCTGGAGGCGGTTAAACATTTACAATATGAGGAACTTCTCAAGATGGCTGCCCCGCCAGTTCTCTGAGGCCAAAACTGCTTTCCCTCACTTCCCATACACACTTGCTGAAGCCAGCAACTCCCTGCCAGCCAATCAGATTGGATTACTGAGAGACACGCCTCCTCACTCTGAAGCCTAATGCAGGCATGCAGTGTGAAGGACCGCCCCTCTGTCTTCTGTTTACATTGAGTTGAGAGACAGACAAGCCCAAGTAGTGGTCTTTTAAGGGAGCAGTGGAAAGGGACAGAAGACATTAATGAAAGCTGTTATTATAAGATAATTACAGATCTTTTGACAATCATTGACAGACTAACTCAGGTATACATGCCTAGCTCTAATAAACTAGCAAATAAAAAATATAACAGTCACCCTTTAATTAATGATTATATGTACACAAAATGGTGCATTAGAAACTATAACTTGTCCTGCAAAAAATAAGCCCTCAGGTACATTGATGAAAATCAAAATTTTTGGACACATAGTCCTAACAAGCCACTGTCTTTTTTTTCTCATTACACAGTGTGTTTAAAGTTTAAACATCATCAGTTTTTAACCACTTCCCGCAACTGTAACGCCGAAAGGCGTCATTGCGGCGGCTCCCCCAGGCTACGCTAACGCCAATAGGCGTCATCTCGCGTGAGCCGAGATTTCCTGTGAACGCGCGCACACAGGCGCGCGCGCTCACAGGAACGGAAGGTAAGAGAGTTGATCTCCAGCCTGCCAGCGGCGATCGTTCGCTGGCAGGCTGGAGATGTGTTTTTTTTAACCCCTAACAGGTATATTAGACGCTGTTTTGATAACAGCGTCTAATATACCTGCTACCTGGTCCTCTGGTGGTCCCCTTTGTTTGGATCGACCACCAGAGGACACAGGTAGCTCAGTAAAGTAGCACCAAGCACCACTACACTACACTACACCCCCCCCCCCGTCACTTATTAACCCCTTATTAGCCCCTGATCACCCCATATAGACTCCCTGATCACCCCCCTGTCATTGATCACCCCCCTGTCATTGATCACCCCCCTGTAAAGCTCCATTCAGACGTCCGCATGATTTTTACGGATCCACTGATAGATGGATCGGATCCGCAAAACGCATCCGGACGTCTGAATGAAGCCTTACAGGGGCGTGATCAATGACTGTGGTGATCACCCCATATAGACTCCCTGATCACCCCCCTGTCATTGATCACCCCCCTGTAAAGCTCCATTCAGACGTCCGCATGATTTTTACGGATCCACTGATAGATGGATCGGATCCGCAAAACGCATCCGGACGTCTGAATGAAGCCTTACAGGGGCATGATCAATGACTGTGGTGATCACCCCATATAGACTCCCTGATCACCCCCCTGTAAAGCTCCATTCAGCTGTCCGCATGATTTTTACGGATGCACTGATAGATGGATCGGATCCGCAAAACGCATCCGGACGTCTGAATGAAGCCTTACAGGGGCATGATCAATGATTGTGGTGATCACCCCATATAGACTCCCTGATCACCCCCCTGTCATTGATTACACCCCTGTCATTGATCACCCCCCTGTAAAGCTCCATTCAGATGTCCGCATGATTTTTACAGATGCACTGATAGATGGATCGGATCCGCAAAACGCATACGGACGTCTGAATGAAGCCTTACAGGGGCATGATCAATGACTGTGGTGATCACCCCCCTGTCATTGATTACCCCCCTGTAAAGCTCCATTCAGATGTCCGCATGATTTTTACGGATGCACTGATAGATGGATCGGATCCGCAAAACGCATCCGGACGTCTGAATGAAGCCTTACAGGGGCATGATCAATGACTGTGGTGATCACCCCCCTGTCATTGATTACCCCCCTGTAAAGCTCCATTCAGATGTCCGCATGATTTTTACGGATGCACTGATAGATGGATCGGATCCGCAAAACGCATCCGGACGTCTGAATGAAGCCTTACAGGGGCGTGATCAATGACTGTGGTTATCACCCCATATAGACTCCCTGATCACCCCCCTGTCATTGATTACCCCCCTGTCATTGATTACCCCCCTGTAAAGCTCCATTCAGATGTCCGCATGATTTTTACGGATCCACTGATAGATGGATCGGATCCGCAAAACGCATCCGGACGTCTGAATGAAGCCTTACAGGGGCATGATCAATGACTGTGGTGATCACCCCATATAGACTCCCTGATCACCCCCCTGTCATTGATTACCCCCCTGTAAAGCTCCATTCAGATGTCCGCATGATTTTTACGGATGCACTGATAGATGGATCGGATCCGCAAAACGCATACGGACGTCTGAATGAAGCCTTACACGGGCGTGATCAATGACTGTGGTTATCACCCCATATAGACTCCCTGATCACCCCCCTGTCATTGATCACCCCCCCTGTCATTGATCACCCCCCCTGTCATTGATCACCCCTCTGTCAGGCTCCATTCAGACATTTTTTTGGCCCAAGTTAGCGGAATTATTATTATTTTTTTCTTACAAAGTCTCATATTCCACTAACTTGTGTCAAAAAATAAAATCTCACATGAACTCACCATACCCCTCACGGAAACCAAATGCGTAAAATTTTTTAGACATTTATATTCCAGACTTCTTCTCACGCTTTAGGGCCCCTAGAATGCCAGGGCAGTATAAATACCCCACATGTGACCCCATTTCGGAAAGAAGACACCCCCAGGTATTCCGTGAGGGGCATATTGAGTCCATGAAAGATTGAAATTTTTGTCCCAAGTTAGCGGAACGGGAGACTTTGTGAGAAAAAAATTAAAAATATCAATTTCCGCTAACTTGTGCCAAAAAAAAAAAATTTCTATGAACTCGCCATGCCCCTCATTGAATACCTTGGGGTGTCTTCTTTCCAAAATGGGGTCACATGTGGGGTATTTATACTGCCCTGGCATTCTAGGGGCCCCAAAGCGTGAGAAGAAGTCTGGTATCCAAATGTCTAAAAATGCCCTCCTAAAAGGAATTTGGGCACCTTTGCGCATCTAGGCTGCAATAAAGTGTCACACATCTGGTATCGCCGTACTCAGGAGAAGTTGGGGAATGTGTTTTGGGGTGTCATTTTACATATACCCATGCTGGGTGAGAGAAATATCTTGGTCAAATGCCAACTTTGTATAAAAAAATGGTAAAAGTTGTCTTTTGCCAAGATATTTCTCTCACCCAGCAAGGGTATATGTAAAATGACACCCCAAAACACATTCCCCAACTTCTCCTGAATACGGCGATACCACATGTGTGACACTTTTTTGCAGCCTAGGTGGGCAAAGGGGCCCATATTCCAAAGAGCACCTTTAGGATTTCACAGGTCATTTACCTACTTACCACACATTAGGGCCCCTGGAAAATGCCAGGGCAGTATAACTACCCCACAAGTGACCCCATTTTGGAAAGAAGACACCCCAAGGTATTCCGTGAGGGGCATGGCAAGTTCCTAGAATTTTTTATTTTTTGTCACAAGTTAGTGGAAAATGCTGATTTCTTTTTTTTTTTTTTTTTTCATACAAAGTCTCATATTCCACTAACTTGTGACAAAAAATAAAAACTTCCATGAACTCACTATGCCCATCAGCGAATACCTTGGGGTCTCTTCTTTCCAAAATGGGGTCACTTGTGGGGTAGTTATACTTCCCTGGCATTCTAGGGGCCCAAATGTGTGGTAAGGAGTTTGAAATCAAATTCTGTAAAAAATGACCTGTGAAATCCGAAAGGTGCTCTTTGGAATATGGGCCCCTTTGCCCACCTAGGCTGCAAAAAAGTGTCACACATCTGGTATCCCCGTACTCAGGAGAAGGTGGGGAATGTGTTTTGGGGTGTCATTTTACATATACCCCTGCTGGGTGAGAGAAATATCTTGGCAAAAGACAACTTTTCCCATTTTTTTATACAAAGTTGGCATTTGACCAAGATATTTATCTCACCCAGCATGGGTATATGTAAAAAGACACCCCAAAACACATTCCTCAACTTCTCCTGAATACAGAGATACCAGATGTGTGACACTTTTTTGCAGCCTAGGTGGGCAAAGGGGCCCATATTCCAAAGAGCACCTTTCGGATTTCACAGGTCATTTTTTACAGAATTTGATTTCAAACTCCTTACCACACATTCGGGCCCCTAGAATGCCAGGGCAGTATAACTACCCCACAAGTGACCCCATTTTGGAAAGAAGAGACCCCAAGGTATTCGCTGATGGGCATAGTGAGTTCATGGAAGTTTTTATTTTTTGTCACAAGTTAGTGGAATATGAGACTTTGTATGAAAAAAAATAAAAAAAAATAAAATCATCATTTTCCACTAACTTGTGACAAAAAATAAAAAATTCTAGGAACTTGCCATGCCCCTCACGGAATACCTTGGGGTGTCTTCTTTCCAAAATGGGGTCACTTGTGGGGTAGTTATACTGCCCTGGCATTCTAGGGGCCCGAATGTGTGGTAAGGAGTTTGAAATCAAATTCTGTAAAAAATGACCTGTGAAATCCGAAAGGTGCTCTTTGGAATATGGGCCCCTTTGCCCACCTAGGCTGCAAAAAAGTGTCACACATCTGGTATTGCCGTACTCAGGAGAAGGTGGGGAATGTGTTTTGGGGTGTCATTTTTTCATATACCCATGCTGGGTGAGAGAAATATCTTGGCAAAAGACAACTTTTCCCATTTTTTTATACAAAGTTGGCATTTGACCAAGATATTTATCTCACCCAGCATGGGTATATGTAAAATGACACCCCAAAACACATTCCTCAACTTCTCCTGAGTACGTAGATACCAGATGTGTGACACTTTTTTGCAGCCTAGGTGGGCAAAGGGGCCCACATTCCAAAAGCACCTTTCGGATTTCACTGGTCATTTTTTACAGAATTTGATTTCAAACTCCTTACCACACATTTGGGCCCCTAGAATGCCAGGGCAGTATAACTACCCCACAAGTGACCCCATTTTGGAAAGAAGAGACCCCAAGGTATTTCGTGATGGGCATAGTGAGTTCATAGAAGTTTTTATTTTTTGTCACAAGTTAGTGGAATATGAGACTTTGTAGGAAAAAAAATAAAATAAAAAAAAATCATCATTTTCCGCTAACTTGTGACAAAAAATAAAAAGTTCTATGAACTCACTATGCCCATCAGCGAATACCTTAGGGTGTGTACTTTCCGAAATGGGGTCATTTGTGGGGTGTTTGTACTGTCTGGGCATTGTAGAACCTCAGGAAACATGACAGGTGCTCAGAAAGTCAGAGCTGCTTCAAAAAGCGGAAATTCACATTTTTGTACCATAGTTTGTAAACGCTATAACTTTTACCCAAACCATTTTTTTTTTACCCAAACATTTTTTTTTTATCAAAGACATGTAGAACTATAAATTTAGAGCAAAATTTCTATATGGATCTCGTTTTTTTTGCAAAATTTTACAACTGAAAGTGAAAAATGTCATTTTTTTGCAAAAAAATCGTTAAATTTCGATTAATAACAAAAAAAGTAAAAATGTCAGCAGCAATGAAATACCACCAAATGAAAGCTCTATTAGTGAGAAGAAAAGGAGGTAAAATTCATTTGGGTGGTAAGTTGCATGACCGAGCAATAAACGGTGAAAGTAGTGTAGTGCCGATTTGTAAAAAAGGGCCTGGTCTTTAGGGGGGTATAAACCTGTGGTCCTTAAGTGGTTAACACTATCAACCATGTATTTACCCATATCTATATATGTCAGTGTCATTTAGACATTATTTATTATTGCTGTCATTGCATTCAAGATCTTAAAACAAAGGACAAGGGAGGAGAGCAAGAGCAAATATTATTAAAAAAAATAAAATAAATAATAATAATAATAATAATAAAATAACAAAAAGATATAAAAAAAAATAAGTTCTGGGAGACTTCAGAGTGCCTTATGTCAATCATTTTTTTAATTTTTTTATTTTGATGAATCAGACCCAAAACAAATTTCTAAAGAAAATTATGAGCTGTATACCAACTGAATACCAAATTGTTGCATACAATTGACATCTGTATCCATTTTTATTTTTTTTGCATAATGCAAAAGCATAATGTACAAACATATATACCTAGGACATATTTTTGGCATCTGACTTGTAGAAACCTTTAAATATTGTTCAGTGAATACACTATTAACGTTATAACAAAAGTGGTGGGAATAGCACTTTAAAGGGGTTGTCTCACTTCAGCAAATTGCATTCATCATGTAGAAAGTTAATACAAGGCACTTATTAATGTATTGTTATTATTAGAGTTGAGTGGACACCTGGATGTTCGGGTTCGACGGGTTCGGCCAAACTTTGGAAAAAAGTTTTAGTTCGGGACCCGAACTCGAACCGAACTTGACCCCGAACCCCATTGAAGTCAATGGGGACCCAAACTTTAGAGCACTAAAATGGCTGTAAAAATGTCATGGAAAGGTCTAGAGGGCTGCAAATGGCGTCAAAATGTGGTTAAAAGCATGGCAAGTGCTCTGCAGACAAATGTGGATAGGGAAATTACTTAAAATAACATAAAATACGTAAAAATAAAAAATAATAATCTTGATCTAGGAGGACCAGGTCCATATGGAGAAGGAGGTTGAGGAGGCGGTGGATGTGGCGGTGTAGGTGGAAGTGGCTGTGGAGGAGGAGGTAGCCTACACTGCTTTTTGGTTTTAAATTTATTTTTATTTTTTAAAATTAGGGTACACCCCAAAACATTGGGAAATATAACCCTCCAGTCGTGCTAAACACACGTTCAGACAATACACCGGCTGCAGGGCAGGCCAGCACCTCCAAGGCGTAAAGGGCAAGCTCAGGCCATGTGCCCAATTTGGAGACCCAGAAGTTGCAGGGGACCCCTGTCAGTTAGTTCGTGTAGGCGTGTGCATACTTACTGCCCCACCCACCATGTCGCACGTCCCTGTGATGTTCACGATCCAATTTGATATCCGCTCTATCAACTTTCGATGTTCTTTTATGCGCCTGATTACGGGTGGCGGGGAATCAGGGTTCCAGGCCGGAGAGGGAGCGTGAGAAAAAGAGACCAAATTTAAAGGAGATACATTTTTTAAAAATATTTGGGATCAAGAAGAAATGTGGGAAAAGTTATTGAGGCGCAAATGTGGGACAAATTACAGAAGCCCAAATATGGGCCAAAAGAGTCAAGCGGAATTGTGGGAAAAGCTATTGAGGCGCAAATGTTGGCCAAAAGAGTATAGCAGAAATGTGGGACAAAGTATTGAAGCTTAAATGTGGTACAACTTGCTTAAGTTTAAGCATTGAATCAAAGGAGGTGGTGCGCATCAATTATAGCAGCATTTCAGAAATTGTATTCCCTGTCACCTATGCAGAGCAGGGGTTTATTCACGTCTAAAATTGTATAATGTCAACCCAAGAATGTAACAGAAAAATTAAAGAAATTATTTAACCTGTCTACTTGGTAGAGCAGGGGTCTATAACAGAAAACAATTGTTTATTGTCACCCGAAAATGTAAAATAAAATTTTGGGAAATTTATTAAGCTGTCAACTAGGTAGAGGAGGGGTATATTACACCCAAAAATTGGTGAATTTGACCCTAAAATGTAACTGACAATTTTTTTATTATTTTTTTTTAACGGTCTACTAGGTATAGCAGTGGTAATTCACACCAAAAAATTAGCAAATTTCACCATAAAATGTAAGAGACAATTTTTTGCATTGTTTAACCCGTCTACTAGGTATAGCAGTGGTACTTCATACCCAAAAATTGGTAAATTTCACCCGAAAATGTTAATGACAATTTTATTTTATTTTTTTAACCGGCCTACTAGGTAGAGCAGTGGTACATCACACCCAAAAATTAGTGAATTTCACCATAAAATGTAAGAGACCAATTTTTTATTGTTTAACCCCTTAAGGACTCAGCCCTATTTCACCTTAAAGGGAACCTGTCACCAGTTTTATGGTGTCCTAACTAAGGGCAACATAATTAAGTTACTGATTCTCTTAGCACAATGCTGGGTCACTTTCTTTAATTGACCCAGTCAATTTGCCAACATCTTGTATTGAAAAGCTCCAGATGATAATGATGAGTCATGAATATTCATGAGCTCCTGACTCTCCCCGCCCACCTGCTGCTGAATGAGTTTGTTTCCATAGGAATCAGCATCAGGTGGGCAGGGGAGTGGCTATAGCTCTGAATTAAATATACACTGGACTCAATGACATCATGCCGGTCTCAAATCAGCTCATTAGCATGCGGCATGCAGCATCTTTGTGTGTATATTATGAGGTAACCATCTGTCACACCAGTAAGTGAATACATCTAAGGAACTTTTTAGTAGTTAATGATTGTATATAATTAGTTAGATTATAATCAAATAGCCACATGACAGGTTCCCTTTAAGGACTTGGCCATTTTTTGCAAATCTGACCAGTGTCACTTTCAGTGCTGATAACTTTAAAACGCTTTGACTTATCCAGGCCATTCTGAGATTGTTTTTTCGTCACATATTGTACTTCCTGACACTGGTAAAATGAAGTAAAAAAAAAGCATTTTTATTTATAAAAAAATACCAAATTTACCAAAAAAATTAAAAAAAATTGCAAATTTCCAAGTTTCAATTTCTCTACTTCTATAATACATAGTAATACCTCCAAAAATTGTTATTACTTTACATTCCCCATATGTCTACTTCATGTTTGGATCATTTTGGGAATGATATTTTACTTTTTGGGGATGTTACAAGGCTTAGAAGTTTAGAAGCAAATCTTAAAATTTTTCCGAAATTTTCAAAACCCCAATATTTTGGGACCAGTTCAGGTCTGAAGTCACTTTGCAAGGCTTACATAATAGAAACGACCCAAAAATGACCCCATTCTATAAACTACACCCCTCAAGGTATTCAAAACTAATTTTACAAACTTTGTTAACCCTTTATGTGTTCCACAAGAATTAATGGAAAATAGAGATATAATTTCAAAATTTCACTTTTTTGGCAGATTTTTCATTTTTTGCGGTATGAGGTGATGGTTAGATTGGTACTATTTTGGTGGGAAAACGCCTTTTTGATCGCTTGCTGTTGTACTTTTTGTGATGTAAGGTGACACAAAAATGGTTTATTTAGCACAGTTTTTATTTTTTACGGTGTTCATCTGAGAGGTTAGGTCATGTGATATGTTTATAGAGCCAGTCGATACGGACGCGACGATACCTAATATGTATACTCCCCCCCCCCCTATTTTTTACCAATTTTTTTAACTTTATTTGGGGAAAATGACGTTTTTGTTTATTTTTACTTGAAACTTTTACATTTTTTTGGGGAAAACTTTTTTTTCACTTTATTTTTTGTCCCACTTTGGGACTTGAACTTTTGGGGGTCTAATCCTTTACAATGCATTCCAATACTTCTGTATTGGAATGCATTGGGTGTATGAGTAATACTGAGTGTATTACTCATACAGCTTCCGGCCTGTGAGATCCAGGGGGCTGGATCTCACAGGCACATCACAGGAAGGCAGTGGCGATGCCTCAGGAAGGCATCGCGCTGGCTTCCATGCCATCGGGTCCCCCCTACAGCCCCATGGGGACCCGATGGCACCGCCGCCCGCCGGATAAGGTAAAAGCCGCAAACCGTAGGTCTGAATTGACCTGCGGTTTGTGGCGATCGTCGCTGTGGGGAAGTCACATGACCCCCCCCCCCCACCGGCGTTGTGACAGGATGCTCGCTGAATGATTTCAGCGGACATCCTGTTCCGATTAACCCCCGCCGCGCAGCAATTCATTTTTAAAGTTAGGACGTACCAGTACATCCTGGGTCCTTAAGGACTCGGCAAACATGGCGTACCGGTACGTCCTAAGTCATTATAAGGGGTTAACCTGTCTACTAGGTATAGCAATGGCACTATACACCCCAAAATTGGTGAATTTCACCCGAAAATGTAAATGACAAAGTAGTGAAATTATATAAAATAAAACACGTACAAAAAAAAATATATATATTTATGAGGTGGAGTTCCATATGGAGTAGGAGTTTGAGGAGGCGGTGGACGTAGTGGTGTAGGTGGAAGCGGCGGTGGAGGAGGACGAGGCAGCCAACACAGGTTTTTGGTTTTAATTTAATTTTTTAAAATTAATGTACACTCCAAAAGAGTGTGAAATATCCAAAATACAAACGTGAGCAATTGCGCTGCAGTATAACAATGGCTGGTTAGTGTCGATATACATGTCTATTCTGGACAAGGTACGGACAAGTCCTGAGGGATCCATGCCTGGTTCATTTTAATGAATGTGAGCTTGTCCACATTGGCTGTGGACAGGCAGCTGCGCTTGTCTGTGATGACACCCCTTGCCGTGCTAAACACACATTCAGATAATACACTGGCTGCAGGGCAGGCCAGCACCTCCAAGGCGTAAAGGGCAAGCTCAGGCCATGTGCCCAATTTAAAGACCCAGAAGTTGAAGGGGGCAGACCCGTCATTCAGTACGTGTAGGTGTGTCCACATATACTGCTCCACCATGTTGGTGAAATGCTGCCTCCTGCTAAGACGTTCCATATCAGCTGGTGGTGCTGGTTGTTGTGGCGTGCTGACAAAGCTTTTTCACATTTCGGCCATGCTATCCCTGCCTTCTGAGGTGCTGGCGGTGCCCCAGCTGCGTTGGCGACCTCTTCCTCGTCCTCTGCCTTCGCCTTGTGCTTCCACTGTGCCCCCGCTGTCAGGTGGGAATGCCACCAGCAGCGCGTCTACCAGCGTGCGCTTGTACTCGCGCATTTTACGATCACGCTCCAGTGAGGGAATTAAGGACAGTACGTTGTCCTTGTAACGGGGATGCAGCAGCGTGGCCACCCAGTAATCAGCACAAGTTAGAATATGGGCAACTCGGCGGTCGTTCCGGAGACACTGCAGCATGTAATCGCTCATGTGTGCCAGGCTGCCCAGAGGCAACGAAAAGCTGTCCTCTCTTGGAGGTGTATCGTCTGTGTCCTCTGTATCCCCCCATCCACGCAACAGTGATGGCCATGAGCTGGTCTGGGTGCCACCCTGCTGTGAACATGGTTCCTCCTCCTCCTCCTCAACCTCCACCTCCTCCAGAACTGTGCCCTGGATGGACAATTGTGTACCTTGGGTTTGTGAGTGCAGGAACCCACCCTTGGAGCCACTTGGGAAAGACTGGCCGGAAAACCTACGAAATGATCCCTTTTCCTCCTCCTGTGTCACATCCTCCTCTATCATCGCCAGCGTTTTTTCAAGGAGGCATAGAAGTGGGATAGTAACGCTGAGAACGGCGTTATCAGCACTGGCCATGTTGGTGGAGTACTCGAAACAGCGCAAAAAGGAACACAGGTCCCGCATGGAGGCCCAGTCATTGCTGGTGAAGTGGTGCTGTTCTGCCGAGCGACTCACCCGTGCGTGCTGCAGCTGAAACTCCACTATCACCTACTGCTGCTCGCACAGTCTGGCCAGCATGTGCAAGGTGGAGTTCCACTTTGTGGGCACGTCGCAAATGAGGCGGTAAGCGGGAAGGCCGAAGTTACGCTGCAGCGCTGACAGGCGAGCAGCAGAAGGGTGAGAACGCCGAAAGCGCACACAGACGGCCCGCACTTTATGCAGCAGCTCTGACATGTCGGGGTAATTTTTAAGGAATCTCTGCACCACAAAATTCAGCACATGTGCCAGGCAAGGGATGTGCGTCAAACCGGCTAGTCCCAGAGCCGCTACGAGATTTCGCCCATTATCGCACACCACCAGGCCGGGCTTGGGGCTGAATGGCACAAACTACTCAGCAGTCTGTTGTTCAATGCCCTTCCACAGCTCCTGCGCGGTGTGGGGTTTGTCCCCCAAACAGATAAGTTTTAAAACTGCCTGCTGTCGTTTACCCCTGGCTGTGCTGAAGTTGGTGGTGAAGGTGTTACGCTGACTGGATGAGGAGCTGGTAGAGGAAGCAGAGTAGAAGGAGGAAGCAACAGGAGGCAAACTGAAGCGCCCTGCAATTCTTGGTGGTGGAAGGACATGCGCCAAACTGCTATCCGCCTCAGGCCCAGCCGCCACTGCATTTACCCAGTGTGCTGTTATGGAGATATAACGGCCCTGACCGTGCTTACTGGTCCACGTATCCGTAGTCAGGTGCACCTTGCCACAGATGGCGTTGCGCAGTGCACACCTGATTTTGTACCCTATTTGGTTGTGCAGGGAAGGGATGGCTCGCCTTGAAAAGTAGAGGCAGCTGGGCACAACGTACTGTGGGACAGCCACCGCCATAAGGCCTTTAAAACTGACAGCATTTCAAATGCCAGTAATTTAGAAATGCTGGCATTCAGGGCTAGGGATCGCGGGTGGGTAGGGGGGTACTTCCTCTTCCTCTCCAGCGTTTGGGATATGGAGAGCTGAACGCTTGCGTGGGACATTGTGGAGATGCTTGGTGACCCAGGTGTTGGTGTTGCTGGCAGATCTTCTGTTTGTGGGGTGCCAGGTGGTACTGTCACTCCAGAGGTGGATGAAGAGGCCGCGACTGCAGCAGAAGAGGAAGCATGAGGAGCCAGAGACCTTTCTTGGTTTTTGAGGTGTCTACTCCACTGCAGCTCGTGCTTTGCACTTAACTGCTTAGTCATGCAGGTTGTGCTCAGGTTGAGAACATTTATGCCTCGCTTCAGGCTCTGAATGCACAACGTGCAAACCACTCGTGTCTTATCGTCAGCACATTGTCTGAAGAACTGCCACGCCAGGGAACTCCTTGGAGCTGTCTTTGGTGTGCTCGGTCCCTTGCTGTGGTGGGCAGTAGCAGGCATACTGTCTAGAGGACGGTCGCTCCGCTTTTGCACCCTGCTCCCTCTTCTGCTGTGCTGGTGGCTCTGTGCGACCACCGCCTCTTCCTCCGAACTACATCGGTCACTCGCATGACCTTGATTCCATGTGGGGTCGAGGACTCCACATCATCTTCCACCCAGTCTTCACCCCTGATTTACTTGTCGGTCTGCACACTTTTGAAAGCCCCAGCAGTTGGCACCTGTGTTTCGTTATCATCCGAGACGTGCTGCGATAGTCCTCTCATGTACTCATCTTGAAAAATAAGTGGTTGGGCATCGGTGCACTCAATCTCTTCCACTTCTGGGGCAGGGCTAGGTGGATGGCCCTGGGAAACCCTGCTAACAGAGTCATCAAAAACCAGAAGAGACTGCTGCATGACTTGGGGCTCAGACTGCTTGGCTGATTTGCAAGGGGTTGAGGGGAAAGACTGATGGACATCGCCTGCAGGTGCCAACTGTGGTCTTTCAGCAGGAGACTGGGTGGGAGACAATGTGAAGGAACTGGATCCACTGTCAGCAACCCAATCTACTATCGCCTGTACTTGTTCAGGCCTCACCATTCGAAGAGCAGCATTAGGCCCGACCAAATACCGCTGCAGGTTTTGTCGCCTACTCGCACCTGAGGAAAGGGTTTCATATGTGCATGTAGGTGGCACAGATCGACCACGTCCTCTCCCTGCAACAGGAGCTCCACCAGCAGCACTACAACCTGGGCCACGTCTCTTATTTGATGCTCTCCTCATATTTTTTTTATTTAGGATCTTGCCCTAAATAGGTGTTTAATTAATAGCAGAAAAGAACTACAGTAGGTAAAGGGTGTATCTCACATGGCCTGAACCAGACTAGGCCTCAATTAAAGATTTATTTGCACAAAATGCCTATATTTGTAATGGCTGTATTTCAAATGCCCAATTCAAACCCCTGTATGTATAGGTGGTATCTCAGAGGGACTGAAGTAAATATATATCTTTGCACAAAATGGCTGTATTTCAAAAGCCTAATTTAAACCCCTGTATGTATAGGGGGGATCACACACACCCTGAATCAGTGTAGGCCTGCAGTAAATATATCTTTGCACAAAATGGCTGTATTTCAAATGGCTTTATTTCAAATGCCTAATTCAAACACCTGTATGGAGAGGTGGTATCTCAGAGGGCCTGAACCTCTGTAGGCCTGAAGTAAATATATTTTTGCACAAAATGGCTGTATTTCAAATGCCTAATTCAAACCCCCTTATGTATAGGGGGATCACACAAGCCCTGAACCAATGTAGGCCTGCAGTAAATATATCTTTGCACAAAAAGGCTGTATTTCAAATGGCTGTATTTCAAATGTCTAATTCAGACCCCTGTATATATAGGAAGATCTCACACGCCCTGAATCAGTGTAAGCCTGAAGTAAATATATCTTTGGACAAAATGGCTGTATTTGAAATAGCTGTATTTCAAATGCCTAATTCAAACCCCTGTATGTATGGGGGGATCACACACACCCTGAATCAGTGTAGGCCTGCAGTAAATATATCTTTGCACAAAAAGGCTGTATTTCAAATGTCTGTATTTCAAATGCCTAATTCAAACCCCAGGTCTGTAGAGGTGGTATCTCACAGGGCCTAAATTCAATATTGGTGCACCAAATGGCGGTATTTAAAATCTCTTAATGTAACCCAAATGTATTAAGGGTGTATCTCACAATGACATCTGCATAAAAGGCTGCGCCAACTAAATTTTTTGTGCCCAAATGAGTGTTTGTTTAAAAACTGAATTTGACAGCAGTATATAAGCCTGTAATTTCACATGTGCTGATGCTGCAAGGCCTGAAAATATAGTTTTTTTTTCAAAAGAGTGTGTTTTTCAAACCCCAGAAAATGATGGGTGTATTTCTACCTTAAATTGCACACTGACTAAGGCCTCATGCACACGACAGTTTATTTTTGCGGTCCGCAAAAACGGGTTCCGTAGTTCCATGATCTGTGTCCGTTTATTCTTCCGTGGGTCTTCCTTGATTTTTGGAGGATCCACGGACATGAAGGAAAGTAAAAAAAAAGTTGTTTTGGTGTCCGCCTGGCCGTGCGGAGCCAAACAGATCCGTCCTGACTTACAAAGCAAATAAATGGGGACGGATCCGTTTGACGTTGACACAATATGGTGCAATTGCAAACGGATCCGTCCCCATTGACTTTTAATGTAAAGTCAGGAGTCCCTATTATACCATCGGATCAGAGTTTTCTCCAATCCGATGGTATATTTTAACTTGATGCGTCCCCATCACCATGGGAACGCCTCTATGTTAAAATATACCATCGGATTTGAGTTATATCGTGAAAACTCAGATCCGACAGTATATTCTAACACAGAGGCGTTCCCATAGTGATGGGGACGCTTCAAGTTAGAATATACTAAGAACTGTGTACATGACTGCCCCCTCCTGCCTGGCAGCACCCGATCTCTTACAGGGGGCTGTGATCCGCACAATTAACCCCTCAGGTGCCGCACCTGAGGGGTTAATTGTGCGTATCATAGCCCCCTGTAAGAGATCAGGTGCTGCCAGGCAGGAGGGGGCAGACCCCCCTCCCTCCCCAGTTTTAAATTCATTGGTGGCCAGTCCGGCCCCCCTCCCTCCCCAGTATTAAATTCATTGGTGGCCAGTGCGGCCCCCCTCCCTCCCCTGTATTAAATCATTGGTGGCCAGTGCGGCCCCCCCTCCCTCCCCTGTATTACATTCATTGGTGGCCAGTGCGGCCCCCCCTCCCTCCCCAGTATTTAATTCATTGGTGACCAGTGTGGCCTCCCCTCTCCCCCCCTTCTAATTAAACCCTGTCCCCATCATTGGTGGCAGCGGAGAGTTCCGATCTGAGTCCCAGTTTAATCGCTGGGACTCCGATCGGTAACCATGGCAACCAGGACGCTACTGCAGTCCTGGCTGCCATGGTTACTTAGCAATTTTAGAAGCATTATACTTACCTGCGATGTCTGTGACCGGCCGGGAGCTCCTCCTACTGCTAAGTGAAAGGTCTGTGCGGCACATTGCTTATAGCACAGACCTGTCACTTACCAGTAGGAGGAGCGCTCGGCCGGTCACAGACATCGCAGGTAAGTATAATGCTTCTAAAATTGCTAAGTAACCATGGCAGCCAGGACTGCAGTAGCGTCCTGGTTGCCATGGTTACCGATCGGAGTCCCAGCGATTAAACTGGGACTCCGATCGGAACTCTCCGCTGACACCAATGATGGGGGTGATTTTAATTAGGAGAGGGGGAGAGGGGAGGCCGCACTGGCCACCAATGAATTAAATACAGGGGAGGGGGGCCGCACTGGCCACCAATGAATTAAATACAGGGGAGGGAGGGAAGGGGGGCCACACTGGCCACCAATGATTTAAATACTGGGGAGGGAGGGAGGGTGGCCGCACTGGCCACCAATGAATTTAAAACTGGGGAGGGAGGGGGGTCTGCCCCCTCCTGCCTGGCAGCACCTGATCTCTTACAGGGGGCTATGATACGCACAATTAACCCATGGATCTCACAGGCAAGCTGGCGGAAGTGTATTACAGAGTGTAAATGTAAAAGGGATTAGACCCCCAAAAGTTGAAGTCCCAGAGTGGGGAAAAAAAAGTAAAGTGAAAAAAAAAGTAATAAAATAAAGTTAAGTATAAATAAATAAAGATTCAAGAAAAAAAAAAGTCCTTTCCCCAAAATAAAGTAGAAAAAATTGCTAAGGAATAGGGGAAAAAAAGAAAAGTAGACAAATTATGTATTGCCGCGTCCGTAACGACCAGATTTATAAAAATATCGCATAACCTAACCCTTCAGGTAAAATAAAAATGGTGCTAAAAAAAAACTTTTTTTGTCACCTACATCACTGAAAGTGCAACACCAAGAGATCAAAAAGGCGTATGCCACCCAAAATAGTAGCAATCTAACCATCACCTCATCTCGCAAAAAATGAGCCCCTACCTAAGACAATCACCCAAAAAATAAAAAAAAATATGGCTCTCAGACTATGGAGACACTAAAACATGATTTTTTTTTGTTTCAAAAATATTATTGTATAACACTTAAATCGAATAAAAAAGGAGACATATTAGGTATTGCCGCGTCCGTAACAACCTGCTCTATAAAAATACCACATGATCTAACCCCTCAGGTGAACACTGTAAAAAAGATAAAATAAAAACAGTGTCAAAAAGCCATTTTTTGTTACCTTACATCACAAAAACTGTAATAGCTTGCGATCAAAAAGTCATATGCACCCCAAAATAATGCCAATCAAACCGTCATCTCATCCCGCAAAATTGATACCCTAAGGCAATCACACTAAAACATGATTTTTTTTTGTTTCAAAAATTATATTATTGTGTAAAACTTAAATAAATAAAAAAAAGTATACAAATTAGGTATCGCCACGTCTGTAAAGACCTGGTGTCTAAAAATACCACATGACCTAGCCCCTCAAGTGAACACCGTAAAAAAATAAAAATAAAACTGGTGTCATAAAAGCCATTTTTTTGGTCACCTTACATCACAAAGAGTGTAATACCAAGCGATCAAATAGTCATACGCAACCAAAATAGCACTCCATAGTGCTCCCGTATGGTTCAGTTCCGTGCTTCCGTTCCGCACCATTCTGCATCTCCGGATTTGCGGACCCATTTAAGAAAATGCTGTGATGCGGAATGCCCACGGAACGGCACCCGTGTATTGCGGATCCGCAACGGGGCACACACGTTCGTGTGCAAGAGGCCTGAGACTTTTTTTTTTCAAAACAGCTGCTATTGTGTAAAACATAAATAAATATTAAAAAACTATACATATTAGGTATCGCCGTGTCAGTAAGGACCTGGTGTACAAAAGTACCACATGACCTAACCCCTTAAGTGAACACCGTAAAAAAAACACAAAAAAAGGTGTAATAAAAACTATTTTTTTGTCACCTTACATTATAAAAAGTGCAATATCAAGCGATCAAAAAGTAGTATGAACCCCAAAATAGTACCAATCAAACTGTCATCTCATCCCGCAAAAAAATAGCCCCTACCTATGATGTAGCAGGGTTAACAAACAAATTCTTAACTCCAATTTCTTAACTCATTGCGTTATCTTGAAACAATAGCCTTTGAAAAGCAAATGCAGGGGTTTGCTTAATGCATTTAGTTTAGATAACACATCTCATAAAGCATGTGTGTTAACTCTACTACATCTGTAAGACAATCTCCCAAAAAAAAACAAAAAACTAGGGCTCTCAGAATATGGAGACACTGAATCATGATTTTTTTTTATTGAAAAAGGCTGTTATTGTGTAAAACGTAAATCATAAAAAAAAAAGTATATATATATTAGGTATCGCTGCATCCGTAAGAACCTGCTATATAAAAATATCACATATCAGGTGAACACCGTAAAAAAATAAAAATAAAATTGTGTCAAAAAAGCACCTTACATCACAAAAAGTGTAATACCAAGAGATCAAACAGTCATATGCACCTTAAAATACTGCCAATCAAACCGACCCCCAAATTATTATTATTTTTTTCAGAAATGCTTTATTATTAGCGTTGAGCGAACCCGAACTGTAAAGTTCGGGTTCGTACCGAACTTTAGGATTTTTGGACCCCGGACCTGAACCCGAACATTTCAGTAAAAGTTTGTGTTCGTTGTTTGGCGATTTCTAAGCGCTTTTTAAAAGGCTGCAGCCAATCAACAAGCGTTTAACTGTGTGACCTTAGAAGCCATCACAGCCATGCCTACTAATGGCATGGCTGTGAATGGCCAGTGTAGCATGTGATCCAGCCTCTATATAAGCTGGAGTCACGTAGCGCTGCACGTCACTCTGCTGTCACTAGTGTAGGGAGAGGATGCTGCTGGTGCTTTCAGGGAGAGAATTGGACAGAATCTGTGATCAGAACTGGAATCTAACCCAGCGATCTACATAGATTTAGTTGTGTGGGTGCAGTGCACAATCTTTTTACCCTGCCCTGAGTATAGTGACAGAAAAAAATAACTTGTATCTGTCTGTTAGTTAGGTGGGCGACGGTGTAGGCGATTTTATGCAAGCTCACTGCACCAGCACTGCATCTGTGCTTTTGTGACATTCAACTCTAAGCTTGAAATACTGCACTGATAATCTGGTTTAAAAAAAAACACCCCTTTTTGGCAATATACAACATCTGGTGCATTTGCAGGATTAGTCAGTGTGCAATTTAAGCTAGAAATACAGCCATAATTTTCTGGGTTTTTAAAAACACCCTTTTTGTACAAAATACACTATTTTACAGCCCTAGCTGCATCTGCACATGTGAAATTCAATTGTTATATACAGCTTTCATATTGTGTTATAAAAAAAACAACCTTTTTTTGTAAAATATTTAATATTGAAGCCCTTTTATGGCTTTGAAAAAACGCAAATTTTTGGCAATATCCAACATCTGGTGCCTTTGCATGATTATTCAGTGTGCAATTTAAGCTAGAAATACAGTTTTTTTTCTGGGTTTTTCAAAACAACCTTTTTTGGCAAAATACACAATTTTACAGCACTTGCCGCATCCGAACATGCGAAATTCAAGGTTTATATACTGCTGTCTAGAGATGGCCTTGCGGCTGTCGTTTCGCGGCAAACTTTGTGTGTTTGCAATTTGCCGAACATGCGAACATATGGAGATATTCGAGCCCGCCATATTCTTTTACATTGTGAAGAACTTTGACCCATGACACATCCATCAGGTGGTACAGGACAGCCAATTGAGACGTTTCAGCACATGGACACACCCCCTACCTTATAAATAAACCTGATCTGGGCGCCATTTTACATTCAGTGTTTTGCCAGTGTAGGAAGAGGTTCTGTGTGGAGCAGGGACACAAAACGCTAGCAAATAGGGCCACAAAAGTCATTTTAAGGACTGGTATAGGTGTGCTATCGATAGGTGTGATACACAGAGGGGTGCGATATAATTATAATATATTTTTATAATGAGTCAAAAACACATATATCTATATAGTGATCACCTGGAAGTCAGGGGCCTAGGGGCTAGGGGCTTACTAGGGCCATTTTTATATAGGGTAAGGTTCCGGACGGGGTCGCTCATATCAGGGCGGGTGGTCTGTGGTTAGGCTATCAAGGCCAGAATAGCACCCCCCTAGGGCAATATCAGGGACAGTTATTTGCCCACCCTGTCCTTCAATACCACATCATCATCTAGCCCAGGGATAGATGGTTTTTGCTTTCCCTCTGGAATTCATGGATGTGCACTGGAACCCCCCGTATTGTGGTAGGACATATGGTTTCTGATTTGGTGCCGCCGAGCACCTGATTTAGTGCCGCCGAGCACTTGTTATTGCCTACCACATCTATGCTTTTTGCTTAACTTTAATAATTTAATTTATTTTCATTTTGAGGGATATCTTTTCCATTCACACGTCCGCAAAATGGGTCCGCATCCGTTCCGCAATTTTGTAGAACGGGTGCAGCCCCATTAATTTTCAATGGGTCCGGAATGTGCTGTCCGCATCTGCATTTGCATCCGCACTTCCACATCCGTGCTTCCGTTTCCGCAAAAAAATAGAACATGTCCTATTCTTGTTCACAATTGCAGAAAAGATTAGGCATTTTCTATTATAGTGCCGGCGATGTGCGGTCTGCAAATTGCGGAATGCACATTGCCCGTGTCCGTGTTTTGCGGATTCGCAAAACACTTACGGACGTGTGAATGGACCCTCATAGTAACATTATTAAAGGTTATGTTTTATCTTTATGTATATTCTAATGGATTGCCTTCCTTGGAGAATGTTATTATATACTTTCTATGTTAGAAAGTATATTATAGTGCATTTGTATTGTGCGGCAGTTGTGTGCGGTTCTGCTGCGATACTGCAGGTATATAGAGGGACAAGCGTTATTGGAACAAATAATTTCTAATGGTGTGATATACCAGTCGCCCCCAAAAAACCTGATTGAAGTGGGGTGTTATATACCAATATACTTTCTTTATAGTGCATTTCGGTACTGTATAGTGCATTTGTGCATGAGCGTACGCAAAAATTATATTGCCGATATTTCGCAATGAAAAAAAAAATGCATGGAGATCGCAAATTTGAATAATACATCTGATATGTCACTGTCCATGTTGTGGGACTATTTGTGCACTTCTAGTAATTATTTCTTGGCTGCAAATATGAGCTGAAGGTTTTTCAGGTTCGCCTGCTATTAAAATGAATGAGACCCGCCGCGAACTTCCAGTTCGCGAACATTTGATCGTGTTCGCATTAGCGAACCGTCCCGGCAGATGTTCGTCCATCACTACTGCTGTCATATTCTGTTATTAAATAAACACCCATTTTGGGCCCAAAAATTAATTTTGCAGCCTAGTCTGCATCAGGATGTGTGAGATACACCCTTAACATACTGTTGTTCTATTCTGCTATTAATTAAACACCCATTTAGGGCAAGATCCTAAATTTGAGAAATATGAGGAGAGCGTCAAATAAGGGACGTGGCCCAGGTCGTGGTGCTGCTGGTGGAGCTCCTGTTGCAGGGAGAGGGCGTGGTCGATCTGTGCCAGCTACACGCACAAGTGAAACCCCTTCCTCAGGTCCTAGTAGGTGACTGAACCTGCAGCGGTATTTGGTCGGGCCTAATGCGGCTCTATGAATGGTGAGTCCAGAACAAGTACAGGCGATAGTAGATTGGGTTGCTGACAGTTCCTCCAGTTCCTTCACATTGTCTCCCACCAAGTTTCCTGCTGAAAGATCAGAGTTGGAACCTGCAGCCGATGTCCATCAGTCTTTCACCTCACCCCCTTGCAAATCAGCCAGTCTGAGCCCAAAATCACACAGCAGTCTCTTCTGCTTTTTCATGACTCTGTTAGCAGGGTTTCCCAGGGCCATCCACCTATTCATGCCCCAGAAGTGGAAGAGATTGAGTGCACCGATGCCCATCCACTTATTGTTCAAGATGAGTACATGGGAGGACCATCGCAGCACGTCTCGGATGATGACTAAACACAGGTGCCAACTGCTGGGGCTTTCGAAAGTGTGCAGACTGACAAGGAGGGCAGGGGTGAAGACTTGGAGGAAGATGATGTGGAGGACGATGAGGTCCTCGAGCTCACATGAAATCAAGGTCATGCAAGTGGCCTATGTAGTTCCGAGGAAGAGGCGGTGGTCGCACAGAGCCACCAGCACAGCAGAAGAGGGAGCAGGGTGCAAAAGCGGAGCAGCCGTCCCCTAGACAGTATGCCTGCTACTGCCCATCGCAGCAAGGGACCGAGCACACCAAAGCCAGCTCCAAGGAGTTCCCTGGCGTGGCAGTTCTTCAGACAATGTGCTGACGACAAGACACGAGTGGGTGCAATCAGAGCCTGAAGCGAGGCATAACGACAACTCAAAAACCAAAAAAAAGGACTCTGGCTCCTCCTGCTTCCTCTTCTGCTGCAGTCTCGGTCTCTTCATCCACCTCTGGAGTGACAGTGCCACCTGCCACCCCGCAAACAGAGGATCTGCCAGCAACACCACCACCTGGGTCACCAAGCATCTCCACAATGTCCCACGGAAGCATTCAGCTCTCCATCTTCCAAACACTGGAGCGGAAGAGGAAGTACCCCCCTACCCACCCGCGATCCCTAGCACTGAATGCCAGCATTTCTAAATTACTGGCCTTTGAAATGCTGTCATTCCGTCTGGTGAAGACCAAAAGTTTTAAAGGCCTTATGGCGGTGGCTGTCCCACAGTACGTCGTGCCCAGTCGCCACTACTTTTCCATGCGAGCCATCCCTTATCTGCACAACCAAGTGGGGGACAAAATCGGGTGTGCACTGTGCAACGCCATCTGTGGCAAGGTTCACCTCACTACGGATACGTGGACCAGTAAGCACGGTTAGGGATGTTATATCTCCATAGCAACACACTGGGTAAATGCAGTGGCGGCTGGGCCTGAGGAGGATAGCAGTTTGGCACATGTCGTTTCACCATCGAGGATTGCAGGGCGCTTCAGTTTGCTTCCTGCTGCTTCCACTTTCTACTCTGCTTCCTCATCCTCTACCGGCTCCTCATCCAGTCAGCGTAACACCTACACCACCAACTTCAACACAGCCAGGGGTAAATGACAGCAGGCAGTTTTAAAACTTATCTGTTTGGGGAACAAACCCCACACCGCGCAGGAGCTGTGGACGGGCCTTGAACAACAGACCGATGAGTGGTTGGTGCCAGTGAGCCTCAAGCCCGACCCGGTGGTGTGCGATAATGGGTGAAATCTCATAGCAGCTCTGGGACTAGCCGGTTTGACGCACATCCCCTGCCTGGCACATGTGATGAATTTGGTGGTGCAGAGATTTCTTAAAAATTACCCCGATATGTCTCAGCTGCTGCATAAAGTGCGTGCTGTCGGTGTTCTCACCCTGCTGCTGCTCGCCTGTCAGCGCTGTAGTGTAACTTTAGCCTTCCCGCTCACCGCCTCATATGCGACGTGCCCACAAGGTGGAACTCCACCTTGCACATGCTGGCCAGACTGTGCGAGCAGCAGCACGCACGGGTGAGTCGCTCTGCGGAACAGCACCACTTCACCACCAATGACTGGGTCTCCATGCGAGACCTGTGTTCCTTGTTGCGCTGTTTCGAGTACTCCACCAACATGGCCAGTGCCGATAACGCTGTTCTCAGTGTTACTATCCCACTTCTATGCCTCCTTGAAAAAACGCTGCTGGCGATGATGGAAGATGATGTGGCACAAGAGGAGGAAGAGGGATCATTTCATAGGGTTTCCGGCCAGTCATTCACAAGTGGCTCCGAGGGTGGGTTCCTGCACCCACAAACGCCAGGTACACAATTGTCCAGCCAGGGCACAGTTCTGGAGGATGACGAGGTGGAGGATGAGAAGGAGATGGAGGAGAAGGAACCTTGTTCACAGCAGGGTGGCACCCAGACCAGCTCATGGCCATCACTGGTAAGGGACTGGGGGGATACAGAGGACACAGACGATACACCTCACACAGAGGACAGCTTTTCGTTGCCTTTAGGCAGCCTGGCACACATGAGCGATTACATGCTGCAGTGTCTTCGCAACGACCGCCGAGTTGCCCACATTGTAACTTGTGCTGATTACTGGGTGGCCACGCTGCTGGACAACGTACCGTTCTTAATTCCGTCACTGGAGTGTGATCGTAAGATGTACGAGTAAAAGTGCACGCTGGTAGACGCGCTGCTGGTAGCATTTCCACCTGACAGCGGGGGGCACAGTGGAAGCACAAGGCGAAGGCAGAGGAAGAGGTCGCCAATGCAGCTGGGGCACTGCCAGCACCTCAGAAGGCAGGGTTAGCATGGCCGAAATGTGGAAAAGCTTTGTCAGCATGCCACAACAGTCAGCACCACCAGCTGATATGGAACGTCTTAGCAGGAGGCAGCATTTCACCAACATTGTGGAGCAGTATGTGTTCACAAGCCTGCACGTACTGAATGACGGGTCGGCCCCCTTCAACTTCTGGGTCTCCAAATTGGGCACATGGCCTGAGCTTGCCCTATACGCTTTGGAGGTGCTGGCCTGCCCTGCAGCCAGTGTATTATCTGAACGTGTGTTTAGTGCGGCAGGGGGCGTCATCACAGAAGAGCGTAGCCGCCTGTCCACAGCCAATGTGGACAAGCTCCCGTTCATTAAAATGAACCAGGCATGGATCCCACAGGACTTGTCCGTACCTTGTGCAGAATAGACATGTATACCGGCCTTAACCAGCCATTGTTATAATACAGCGCAATTGCTCATTCTTGTATTTTGGATATTTCAAACTCTTTTGGAGTGTACCCTAATTAAAAAAATAAATAAATATGTAAACCAAAAACCTGTGTTTGCTACCTCGTCCTCCTCCAACGCTGCTTCCACCTACAACGCTACGTCCACCGCCTCCTCAAACTCCTACTCCATATGGACCTCCACCTCATAAATCCAATTTTTTTTTTTACATATTTTATTTTATGTCATTTTACTACTTTGTCTGTTACATTTTCGGGTGAGATTCACCAATTTTTGGGTGTGATGTACCACTGCTATAACTAGTAGACAGGTTAAAAAAAAGAAAGAAATTTGTCTGTTACATTTTCAGGTGAAATTCACCAATTTTTGGGGTGTAATATACCCCTATTCTACCTAGTTGACAGCTTAATAAATTTCACTAATTTTTCTGTTACATTCTTGAGTTGACATTTTAAAATTTTAGACGTGAATAAACACCTGCTCTGCATAGGTTACAGGGAATAAAATTTAAGAATTTCTTCTTTGATGCGCGCCACCTCCTTTCATTCAATGCTTAAACTTTAACAAGTCGTCCCACATTTGCGCTTCGTTAAATTGTTACACATTTGAGCTTTAAAAATTTTCCCACATTTGCGCTTCAATAATTTGTCCCACATTTGCGCCTCAATAACTTTTCCCATATTTCCGCTCGATCCCCAAAAAAATGTATCCATTTATCTCCCTTGGATGTGGTCTCTTTCTCACGCTCCCTCTCCGGCGTGGAACCCTGATTCGCCGATAACCGTGATCAACTTGGTAGGCTCAGAAAAGAACATCAAAAGTTGATAGAGAAGATATCCAAATGGATGGTGGACGTCACAGGGGCACCTCTGCATAGGTAACAGGAACATAAATTTCAAAAAATCGTCTGTTACATTGTCAGGTGACATTTTTCAAATTTTGCCGGACAGAAACCCCTGCTCTGCATAGGTGACAGGGAATAAAATTTCTGAAATTCTTCTTTAATTTATGCGTGCCACCTCCTTTCATTCAATGCTTAAACGTTAACAAGTTGTCCCACATTTGCGCTTCAATAATTTGTCCCACATTTGCGCCTCAATAATTTGTCCCACATTTGCGCTTCAATAATTTGTCCCACATTTGCGCTTTCAATAATTTGTCCCACATTTGCGCCTCAATAATTTGTCCCACATTTGCGCCTCAATAACTTTTCCCATATTTCCGCTCGATCCCCAAAAAAAATTATCCATTTATCTCCCTTGGATGTGGTCTCTTTTTCTCACGCTCCCTCTCCGGCATGGAACCCTGATTCACAGAGAAACGTGATCAACATGGTAGGCTTAGAAAAGAACATCGAAAGTTGATAGAGAAGATATCCAAATGGATGGTGGACGTCAAAGGGACGTGCAATCAGGCAGAAGTTAGCTAGAGTCAACAAAGCGGCAGCAGGGCCTCTCCTGGCTAACATTTACAAATCAAAAATACCCAATGACATTCCCTATAATTTTTTATTAATCATTCCAATAACAGGGCATCATAAGAGTCCTGGATTGTTATTTATCGTCACTACCTCCCCGAGTCAGGAGAGGGTAATTGCCACACGCCCCCTAATTTCCTCAAAATGTTTCCATTTTAATAGCTTCTCCCACATTTCCGCTTGATCACAATTAAATTTCATGCATTGACCTCCCTTACATGTGGTATCCTTTTCTCAGGCTCCCTCTCCGGCCTGGAACCCTGATTCCCCGCCACCCGTGATCACCATGGTAGGCGCATAAAAGAACATCGAAAATTGATAGAGCAGATATCAAATTGGATCGTGAACATCACCCTGATTCGCGGATAACCGTGATCAACATGGTAGGCTCAGAAAAGAACATCAAAAGTTGATAGAGAAGATATCCAAATGGATGGTGGACGTCAATTCACAAAATGATCCAAAACTGAAGTAGACATATGGGGAATGCAAAGTAGTAACTATTTTTGGAGTTATTACTATCTATTATAAAAAGTAGAGAAATTGAAATTTGCAAATTAGCAAATTTTTCCACATTTTTGGTAAATTAGATTTTTTTTATAAATAAAACTGAAATTTGTTGACTTAATTTTACCACTGTTATGAAGTACAATATGTGAAGAAAAAACAATCTCAGAATGGCCTGGATACGTAAAAGTGGTTTAAAGTTATTACCACATAAATGACACATGTCAGATTTGCTAAAAATGGCCTGGGCAGCAAAGTGAAAAATGCCTTGGTCCTGAAAGGGTTAAAGGGCCATTGTATTAGCGGTGAGAAAACAGGAAACTGGCCTGATATTCCCTTGGTAAAATTCCTGTTGTATAAGTCCTATTGCACACGACCGTATGGCTTTTTCAGTATTTTGCGTTCCGCAAAAAACGGATCCGCAAAAAATACAGATGAAGTGCGTGTGTATTCCGTTTTTTGCGGAACACAACAGCTGGCCCCTGATATAACAGAACTATTCTTGTTTGTTATGCAGACAATAATAGTACATGTTCTATCTTTGAACGGAACAGAAAAAAGGAAATAGGGAAACGGAAGGCATACAGAACAACTTTAGTTTTTTTGCGGATCCATTGAAATGAATGGTTCCGTATATGGACCTTATACGGAAAGCCAAAAAAACTTTGTGTGCAAGAGGCCTAAGGGCTCATGCACACAACCGTGCCGTTTTTTGCGGTCTGCAAATTGCGGATCCGCAAAATATTGATGCCGCCCGTGTGCCTTCCGCAATTTGCGGAACGGAACAGGAGGCCCATTATAGAGATGCCTATTGTCCTCAAAACAGACAATAATAGGACATGTCTCATAATTTTTGCGGGGTCACGGAACGGAGTGCTGTCCGCATCTTTTGTGGACCCATTGAAATGAATGGTTCCGTATATGGATCGTATACGGAATCAAAATACGGTCCGTAAACGGAACGCAAAAAACATTTGTGTGCATGACCCCTCAGTCTAATGTTCCTTTCCATCTTTATTATACGAGCCAGAAATCCAGAACTTATTGTACATTTTCTGAACAGTGATGGTTAAGATAAGGGGATGAAGTATGGAAATATCTGTGTCAGTAGTGACACTTGAGACAGCTGCATTCCATATACGTGGTCTGGAGCAGTACACACATTAGATCTAGTGATGTCACCTATTTGGGAGATATTGCACATCATTTGTGCCCTACTAGCCCACTTGGGTGTGCTTTTCATTCTTTAGGTAGACATGAGCATGGTAGTTCTATTAGATATTTAAATCAAATTGCTTTTTCCTAGCTGACATATTCCATTTTTTTATATATATATATATATATATATATATATATATATATATTTTTTTTTTTTTGGCCACTAGAGTTTAGTTATTACAGATTAATACCTTATACATAAAATAATTACACTTGCTTTGCTTCTTGCAGCTGAGAAATCTGAGTGCGAGAGAGCAGCATTAGCTGTGCACATTTTTCTCTATTACGTTACCAAAACAATTAATTGCACCACCTGTTCAGAGATTCAAGTAAGATGATTTCCTTTGGGAGTCTTGATCGGCATGATCGCTGAAATGACTATGCAAAACTAAATACAGCAGAAACAAAGTAAATCAATTGAAAATTGGACATATATTTTAGTTGTTAACGGCAATCACCTTCTGACAGAACAAATCTCACCCAAAAAAAAATGTTCATGCTTTTTTTTTTTTTTTTATGTTCCAGAACATGGTTTTATTACAGATTTTATTGAAATATCCAAAGGAAAAGTATATCCAGCATTCAGTGTAAAATCCTCACAACTTTATTTAAAAAAGGATGTATAACAGACAACAATTTTAAACTCATATCAAACTTTTAATACTATGGGGTTAATTTATTATAATTCAATATACCTATATTAGGCATATTTAGGTTTTGATGGCGGCACAACAGTTAGTTGCGCCGCTATTTGTGACTTTGTACCGCTCACACCAGTTCTAAAATTGTGGACTTGCCGTCGGTGGGGAAGGGAACAGGAAGCCCTTAGAAAATAATCTAAATGTAGGACAGCTCGGAAGCTGTCTTGCATTTAGAACTGGTGTAAGAGTAATGGTCACAGTACCCCGCTCCCTTAACAATGATTTCCACAGTACCCTGCTGTCTTAAAAGTGACCCGCACAGCGGCTGCCCCTTTAATATTGACATTCACAGTCCTCTGCCCCCTAACAGTAACCTCCACAGTTCCCGCCCCTTTAACAGTAACCTCCACAGCATCCCACCCCCTTAACAGTGACCTCCACAGCACCCACCCCTTTAACAGTGACCTCCTCAGAGGCCGCCCCATTATTTGTGACCTCCACAGTACCTCATCTTCTTATCAGTGATTTCCACAATAACTCGCCAAATTAACAGTGACCGAATCAGCAGTCTTCCCTCTTAACCGTGACCTCCGCAGCACTCCGCTCTCTTAACAGTGTTATCCACAGTGCCCTGCACCTTTAAAGGTGGCCTACAGCAGTAAAGAAAAATGGCTGGGTTGTTATGGAAACCTGGTGTAAAACTGTCTGCATGTCGAAACTGAAGTACCTGCGAGATTCTATTGGCTGATAAGGGTCATGTGACAGTGTGAATGTCAGAGAAAGACCTGCAGGCTTCCATTGGCTATGCAGGTCACGTGATGGTGCCATATTTGCATTTAAAAAAAAAATAATAATCTCAGGATCAGTGCGTACTAGAGCGCTGAGACCCGGCCTAAAACCTTCCCGGTCACCTGATGTACCTGTGTGCCAAATGTGGTTAAGATCGGGCCAGTCGTTTGGTCGCACATAAAGAACAGACAGACAGACAGAAACTAATTTTTGTAATAGAAGAGACTAGCAGAAGGACCCCAGTTTCACATGGGTATATTTCATCTATTTCATTTAATGTTTGTGTGTGTGCCGTTAAAAGATATTGACAGTATCCCCCATAATGTGACCTCTACAGCACCCCGACCCCTTAACAGTGACCTACACAGCCCGCCACCCCTTAACATTGACCCCCCCACAGTGCCCCGACTCCTTAAAATGCAAATTCCACAGCAGCTCACTCCCTTAACTTTGATCTTTACAGCAGCCCGCTTCTTTAACAGTGAGTTCCACAGCACCCCACCCCCTTGACAGTAACCTCCACAGGGGTCCTGCCCCCTTAACTGTAACCTCCACAGCATCCCGCCCCTTAAAACTGACTTCCGTAGGGGACAGTCCCCTTAACTGTGACCTCTACCATTCCATGCCCCCTTAACAAAGACCTCCACAGCTCCTGCCCCTTTAACAGTGACTTCCACAGTACCCTGCTCCCTTCACAATGACCTCACAGTACTCCGCTGCCTTAACAGTAATGATGAGCAACAGGGGCAATATTCAAATTTGTGATATTTCGCAAATATTTGGGTAAATATTTGTCATAAATTCGTGAATTTTCTTGATTGCAAATATTGGCAATGTAATATGCGCGTATTGCGTGCACAATAAAGGTGTGGGTAACTTTTGCTACATTTTTCAAGCTGCTAGAAGTTTCATGAGACTGGAGAAAATGGTTGGCACAGCAGAACATTACAATAGCTTTATATGTAGTTAGAGTGCTCCAATATATTCGCGATTGCGCAAATTGACATAAAAGGTGCACATATTTTGGCGCAATACGTGCAACTTCACATTTTAGCAGGTCTGAATACATATTAGTGATTGGTGCACTAAGTATTGTGAACTTGTGACATCACAGCACTATGTATGTACATATGTACAGTACAGACCAAAAGTTTGGACACACCTTCTCATTCAAAGAGTTTTCTTTATTTTCATGACTATGAAGGCATCAAAACTATGAATTAACACATGTGGAATTATATACATAACAAACAAGTGTGAAACAACGGAAAATATGTCATATTCTAGGTTCTTCAAAGTAGCCACCTTTTGCTTTGATTACTGCTTTGCACACTCTTGGCATTCTCTTGATGAGCTTCAAGAGGTAGTCCCCTGAAATGGTCTTCCAACAGTCTTGAAGGAGTCCCCAGAGATGCTTAGCACTTGTTGGCCCTTTTGCCTTCACTCTGCGGTCCAGCTCACCCCAAACCATCTCGATTGGGTTCAGGTCCGGTGACTGTGGAGGCCAGGTCATCTGGCGCAGCACCCCATCACTCTCCTTCATGGTCAAATAGCCCTTACTTTCAAAGTTTTCCCAATTTTGTCGGCTGGCTGACTGACCTTCATTTCTTAAAGTAATGATGGCCACTCGTTTTTCTTTACTTACCTGCTTTTTTCTTGCCATAATACAAATTCTAACAGTCTATTCAGTAGGACTATCAGCTGTGTATCCACCTGACTTCTCCTCAACGCAACTGATGGTCCCAACCCCATTTATAAGGCAAGAAATCCCCACTTATTAAACCTGACAGGGCACACCTGTGAAGTGAAAACCATTTCAGGGGACTACCTCTTGAAGCTCATCAAAAGAATGCCAAGAGTGTGCAAAGCAGTAATCAAAGCAAAAGGTGGCTACTTTGAAGAACCTAGAATATGACATATTTTCAGTTGTTTCACACTTGTTTGCTATGTATATAATTCCACATGTGTTAATTCATAGTTTTGATGCCTTCAGTGTGAATCTACAATTTTCATAGTCATGAAAATAAAGAAAACTCTTTGAATGAGAAGGTGTGTCCAAACTTTTGGTCTGTACTATATGTATGTATGTATGGACAGCAGAACCTATCACAGTACCTAACACCCTGCACTGGTAACTATCAGCTACACTATATCACTATCTAACCTACACTGACTATCTCCCACTAACTACCTGTAATATATATATATAAGCTAACTAACTATCTAATGTAATGACACAGCAAAGCACAGAGCACAGCAATGACACTGATGTCTCTCACAGAACAGCAAAAAAACTGCAGAAAATGGCTGCTGGGGAGGTTCTTATATAGTAAGGGGTAGGCAACTTTCCAATTGGTTGCTAGGGATGTTGCTAAGCTCAAACACATTGCAGCCTTCTCATTGGCCACAAGCAAGAAGCAGGGAGGGATTATGGGTTCACATGAAAAAAAATCTAGTATATTCGTAAATAAGAATATATAGCACTATATTCAACATTTTTGAGAATTTTCAAAGTAGCGATATTTGAGATTAAAATTTGCGATTCTAATATTCGCGCCCAACACTACTTAACAGTGGCTTCCACAGCATGCTCCTTTAATAGTGGCCTCCACAGTCGCCTGCATGCTTAACAGTGACCTCAACAGTGCCCACTACTTTAAAAGTGACCTCCACAGTGGCCACCCATTTATTAGTGACCTCCACAGTATTCCGTCTCCTTAACAGTGATTTCAACAATAACTCGCCCACTAAACAGTGACCTCTACAGCAGCTGCTCTTTTAATAGTGACCTCCACATTCCCCCCGCCTCCTTAATAGTAACCTCCACAGCTCTCACCCCTTTAACACTGACCTCCACAGGGCTCCGTTCCCTTAAAATGTGACCTCCACAAAATCCCACCCCCTTAACAGTAACCTCTACAGTAGAGATGGCCCGGCGGTCGGTTTGCGGCGAACTTTGCTCGTTCGCGGTTCGCCGAACATATGGCGATATTCAAGCCCGCCATATTCTTTTACATTGTGAAGAACTTTGACCCATGACACAGCCATCCATCAGGTGGTACAGGACAGCCAATTGAGACATTTCAGCACATGGACATACCCCCTACCTTATAAATAGACCTGATCTGGTCGCCATTTTACATTCTGTCTTTTGTCAGTGTATGGAGAGGTTGCTGTGTGGAGCAGGGACAGACTGTTAGTGACACAAATCGATAGCTAATAGGGCCACAAAAATCCTTTTTAGGACTGGTATAGGTATACTATTGATTGGTGTGCAGAACAGAGGGGTGTAATACACTTATAATATACGTTCTAATATAGAAAGCATATTATAGTGGATTTGTATTGTGCAGCATTGTGACTGGTGATCGGTTCTGCAGCGATACTACAACTACAAAGAGTGACAAACGCAATTATAAAAAAGTATTATAACTGGTGTGATAGACCAGTGGCCCCCCAAAACAACAGATTGAAGCGGGGTGTTATATAACAATATACTTTCATAATAGTGTATTTGGGTACTGCAGAATTTTTGCCTGTTTTGCTGCGTTCCCTCTGCTACACAGTGACAAACGGTACTGGAAAAAAGTATTATAACTGGTGTGATAGACCAGTCGCCCCCCCAAAACAACATATTGAAGCGGGGTGTTATATTCCTTCTTCCACATACACTGCGCTTCTCTAGAGACTTTTGTCACAAGGTGATTTAAAAAATGACAGGCAGAGGAAGAGGCAGGCCCTTCCGCAGGGGTGGTAGGGGTAGGGCAGGAGCACCAGGCCGGAGCCAAAGTGGGAAGTTGCAGAAGGTGCGTTCGATTATGTCAAAGGACGCACCAGACTTGGTTGAGTGGCTCACTCAGCCTTCCACTTCTGCACCCTCCTCATCCTCTCTATCTGCACCTTCTTCACTCTCTGCTGTGTGCACCCCCAAAGACACCACCACTAACACCACCACCATATACCCTCCGCTTGAGTCACAGGAATTATTTACAAGACATTTCCGATGCGCAGCCATTCTTGGAATCTGATCAGGAAGAGGAGGTAGCAACGGGCGCCAATCATCAGTCTGACGACAGTACCCAGATCAGCCCAAGGAGGTTGGTCCCCGCTGTTGCTCCCTACTCCGAGATCTCTAATGTTAGTGGTGGGGAAGGTGACGTCGATGATGATGTCTCTATGGACGTCACGTGGGTGCCCACAAGAGAGGAAGAGTTCAGAGGGAGAGATGGACCAGCAGATAGGGAGGAGAAGCAGGCCGAACTTACATTGCACAGGTGGGAAAAACCAGACTGCTAATGTATCAGGAGCGAGCCATCAACCATGTACGGTCACATCTGGCGCTCCCAGGACGCTGACACATGGCTCCGCAGTGTGGGCTTTTTTTTAACTTGTCCACTGCTGACAATAGTGTTGCCATCTGCAGCCTTTGCAGTCAACTCATAAGTCGTAAAAAAGACCAACACTCACCTAGGGAAGACCGCAATAAGAAGGCACCTGGCCTCCCATCACTGAGCCCAGTGGGATCAAAACCCACCTGGCCATCAAAACCCACAAAGCCACACTCCAGGCGCTCACCGTCCAGCCTCTTCTCCTTCTCCTCTCTCCTCCCAATTGTCCTCCACTCCACCTTCCATCATGCTGTCCTCACGTTTATCTGGCAAAAGGCAGGCTTTTGTGGCCCAAATGTTCGAGCGTAAAAAAATGATGACACCGGATAACCCTCTTGCCTAACTGGCTTGTCGGAACTGATAGCCCTCCAACTACTGCCATATAAACTTGTAGACTCGGAGGCCTTTAGAAAATTTGTGGCCATTGGTATACCGCAATGGAAGGTCCCAGGAAGGAAATATTTCTCCCAGAAGGGCATCCCAGAGCTATATGGCCAGGTTCAGCGGCAAGTGAATGTATCTCTGGTACACAGTGTCTGTGCCAAGATACATCTGACCACAGACACGTGGTCTAGCAAACACGGGCAGGGAAGGTACATAACTTTTACTGCTCACTGGGAGAACCTTCTGACGGCCGTCAAGCATGTAACCCGTGGCACCTGTGTAGATTTGGTTTTACCGCCACGGATTGCATGCAGGCCTGCCTATTCTTCTCCTACTCCATCCTCCCTCTCCTCCTCAGCTGACTCCTCCTTTTCCGCTGCTATCGTCTCTTCCGCTGCGCCCCCCAAGATCCCCAGAACATATTCGACATGCCAGGTGAGACGTTGCCATGCTGCGTCTGTTGTGCCTGGAAGCCAAGAGCCACACCGGTCCTGCACTCCTTTCAGCTTTGCGTTCACAGGCAGATCAGTGGCTAACCCCGCTCAATTTGACAGTTGCTAAAGTGGTGTGCGACAATGCTGCAATCTGCTGAGCGCGCTGAAACAGGGCAAAATTACAAACGTGCCATGCATGGCACACGACCTGAACTTGGTCATGCAGCAATTCGTTGTCAAATACCCTGGGGTCCAGGATGTCTTGCGGCAGGCCAGGAAAATCTCTGGCCATTTCAGAAGATCTTACATGGCCATGGCTCGCCTTGCTGACATTCAGTGGCGACACCACCTGCCCGTCAGACGTCTTATTTGTGACTGCCCAACATAATGGAACTCAACCTTATATATGCTTCATAGGCTGCTCCAGCAGAAACGTGCAGTTAACGACTACCTGTACGAACTCTGCGGCAGGACAGGTTCTGGGGAGCTTGTTTTTTTTTCACCACGCCAGTGGCTGCTCATGCGCGACGCATGCAGACTTCTGCGGCCATTTGATGAGATCACCAAACTTGTCAGTCGCAGCCAGGGCACCATCAGTGACATCGTACCTTACGCCTTCTTTCTGGAGCGTGCATTGCGTCATGTCATTGATCAAGCAGTAGAAGAGCAGGAAGATGAGGAAGTAGCAATGCTGGATGAATTCCCAGGGGGGGCTACTCCATCTGAGACAAGTCAACAACAGGAATCTGAAGAGGAGTCAGAGGAGGATGGTGCCGGGGCGGATGAGGAGGAGCAAGAAGAGCAGGCTTAAAACCTTTCTGGGATCCCTGGTGTTGTCCGTGGATGGGGGAGGAGAACAAGGACGACATTATCCTGGATGGTCAGCAGGAGCCAGGCCACTACACCGCTTCCAGTTTAGTGAAAATGGGGGCCTTCATGCTCCAGTGTTTTAAGAGGAACCCCCGTATAAGAAGCATAAAGGGCAAGGACCAGTACTGGGTGGCAACGTACTTAGACCCCCGGTAAAAAACAAAAAATGGCGGAAATGTTACCACCATCACAGAGGGCTGTCAGAATGCAGCACTTCCAGGCCTTGCTTCGAGAAATGCTGCATTCAGCTTTTGCGGGTGCTGGCAGAGGAATTTCCACTCACAGAGAAACAGTTGCGGGTACCAATCCTACCACGCCTGCAAGAAGAGGGCGGTTTGAAGATGTGTTGGTCACTTCTGATATGAGATCATTCTTCCAGCCGACCCAGTCCTCCGGATCCAGCATCAGGGAACGCCTAGACCGACAGGTGTCCGACTACATCGGGTTAACGGCCGATGTGGAGCTCTGAGAAGTGATGAACCCCTGGACTACTGGGTGGGCAGGCTTGACCTCTGTCCAGACCTGGCACAATTTGCCATGGAACTAAGGGCAACATAAATAAGTATCTGATTCTCTTAGCAAAATGCTGGGTCACTTTCTTTAATTGACCCAGTCAATCTGACAACATCTTGTATTGAAAAGCTCCAGCTGATAATGATGAGTCATGAATATTCATGAGCTCCTGACTCTCCCCGCCCACCTGCTGCTGAATGACAGCTTTTTTTCCATATGAATCAGCAGCAGGTGGGCCGGGCAGTGGCTATAGCTCTGAATTAAATATACGCTGAACTCAATAACATCACGCTGGACTCAAATCAGCTCATTAGCATGCGGCCTGCGGCATCTTTGTGTGTATATTATGAAGTAACCATCTGTCACACCAATAAGTGAATACATCTAAGGTACTTTTTAGTAGTTAATGATTGTATATAATTAGTTAGATTATAATCAAAAATCCACATGACAGGTTCCCTTTAAACCTTTATTTTGTGGTGCATCTGACTTTGATTGCTTTCTATTACACCTTTTTGTGATAAAAGTTGTCCAAAAAAATGCCTTTTTGGAGAGTTTAAATTTTTTGTTTTGAAAGGTGTCTACCTAAGGGGTTACTTGGTATAATATTTTTATACAGCTGGTTGTTACATATGTGGCAATACCTAATATGTTTCCTTATTTTTTTGTTATTTCTGTTTTACACAATAAAAGCATTGTTGAACCAAAAATAATTCATGTTTTAGTGTCTCCATAGTTTGAGAGCCATATTATTATTTTTATTTGGCGATTTTCTAATGTTAGGGTCTCATTTTTGTCCGATTGTTACTATTTTGAGGGGCATATGCCTTTTTTTATAGCTTGGTGTTGCACTTTTAGTGATGTTAGGTGACTAAATTAGTATTTTTTTTATTGTTTCTATTTTTACAGTGTTCACCTGAGGGGTTAGATCATAGGATATTTTTATAGAGACGATCGATATGTACACGGCAGTACAAAATATGTCTGTTTGTCTATATACACATTGACGATTTAAATCTCAATAAGTTAGTTAGTGATATTTATGATGATTATATAGTTTATTAGTTAGTGATATTTCAGTATAGTATTATTTTATTTTGTTTGTTAGTTAGTGATAGTTCTATAGAGTTTAATATTATTTATTTAATAAGTTAATGGTTTTAATGTAGATTAAAGAGTTATTGTCCAGTGTTCTATTTTTGTATTACTATAGTGTATGTTGTCGCCTCATTGTTGGCCCTTTTTATGTTTATGTACATGTTATGAATGCATAATCATATTGCTATGTGCACATATTTACCCTCCTGGCGGGGGCTGGTGATCGCCTCCTCTTCCTCCGAGTCCTGAGATGGGGCGGTGCTGGAGGGTCCAGCACTTTCCACCTCCACCTCCTTCACTTCTCCCACATCTGGTGGGGGTGGCTCAATAGGCTGGGAGGGTCCACCCTCCTCCTCCTCTTCCTCCTCAACCTCCACCACCTCCACGGCCTCCGCCGATCGCCTTCTCTGAATGTAGGGAATAGGAACTTCTGTGATCACAGAATATTCAGATTTTAGATAAACAACTCAGAAATCTTAACAATATTAGATATAAAGAAATTCCAATATGGAGGGATCTATATATAATTGCAGTGGCTGCCAGCTTTATGACTCATAACTCAAAAAAAAATGAACAGCATGCAAAAAGACATCCCCTCCAGAGTGTCTTGATGAAACAATAGGGAGAGAGGAGACCCATGGGATGGGATTATCTCCTGAGTGTATCATAGGATGGTCTACTTCTCTACTCCAGAGTCGGCTACTTCTTAATCCCATCACTAACACAATAGAACAAAGGGACAAATAAACTAACACATTCATTGGGAGTCTCAGAGCAGAGTTAACCCTTAATGCGTTTATGGATTCACACCATGGAACTTTAATGGGGAATATGAAGGATCAACCAAAAAAATCATGGTTTATAGTTCCCTCTAACCCAAATAGGTCAGTGTGGGCGTCTCCATAGTCCTGGGTACATAGCCCGTTGGAAGGAGGCTAGCCCTCAGGCTTCTACTGCAGACACAGTGATGGTTCAGTCCGTCACTTGTCTGGCACAAAGCCAACACATCACATCACCCAAAGAACACCATTTTTCAGCAGCTGGGACTGGGAAACTGGTCAGAGTTGAGGGAAAGATGGATGGTGCTAAATACAGGGATATTCTTGATATTCTGTCTCACTCTGTGCGTTATTTGGGGCTAGGACGGAGGTTCACCTTCCAGCAGGACAATGCCCCCAAACACACTGCTAAAGCAACACTTGAGTGGTTTAAGGGGAAACATGTAAATGTGTTAGAATGGCCTAGTCACAGCCCAGATCTCAATCCAATAGAAAATCTGTGGTCAGACTTAAAGATTACTCTTCACAAGCGCAAATCATCCAATTGGAAGGAGCTGAATCAGTTTTGCAAGGAGGAATGGGCAAAAATCCCAGTGGTAAGATGTGGCAACTGCTCATAGAGACTTATCCAAAGCGTCATGGAGCTGTGATTGACGCAAAAGGTGGCTCTACAAAGTATTGCCTTTAGGGGGTGAATAGTTATGCACATTGACCTTTTCTGTTATTTTGTCCTATTAGTTTTATGCTTTACAATAAACCAATTTAAAAAAAGGTCTAAGTTGTGGGCATGTTCTACAAATTACATGATGGAAATCCTCAAACAATCCATGTTAATTCCAGGATGTGAGACAACAAAAAAAAGAACGAAGTCAAGGGGGGTGAATACTTTTGCTTACCACTGTATACATTACAGAGTGTTGGCAAAACATACAAAAGTTATTTACGCATCTACCTGGGCATTTTTCGTACCGTATTCTTTTTATAAACCGTGGGTGTATCTTCACTTCATGTCTGACCATTTTTTAATAATGGCCAGATGGCAGTGTTTGAGACCCGTTTAGAGCCAGATCTCAAATGCCAGCTCCCGCACAATCCGCTGCTTCTCGGCGTGGGACCGGATGCGGTCATATCCCCGCCCCAACATCCGCTGCAAGATAAAAATGCAAGCATATAATGCCAATTTTTAACAATAATAGTATTGAAAATAATTTACTCAAGTAAACTGCAAAAAGTATTTAATGCTTTGAGGTGGAAATATTACATTTAGGCTGCCTGCACATGGGCGTGTTTTTTCACAACTACGGACTGTACAAACCCGTCCTGACGAGTGTACGAGCGCACGGCGTCATTGGTTGCTAAGACGACGTGCGCTTCTGGCCACCACCGCTGTACTGTGATATACTTATGATCTGTACAGCGGTGGCAGCAAGAAGTGCAATGCGTCATAGCGAGTTAGCAACCAATGACGCCGTGCGCTCGACCACTCTGCAGGACAGCAGCCTGGGTTTAAACGGTCCGTAGTTGTGAAAAAACACGCTTGTGTGCATGCGGCCTTACAGTGACGGTTAGAAGATGGGATTGTATTACGACTGTATGTAAGTGGGGTCTGAGCTATCCGATATTGTCCAGCTAAGTAGAGATGTACCTGTCTAGTGAAGTGATGGTACGGTATGGGGTGTACAGCTGGTTCGCCTCCCCGTGGTGGACACTGGGTAACTGTAAATGAACCAGCAAATACTGGCGGTCTGACAAAGAAAGCTTCTCCTGAGTCCTGACCAACAGGCAGGGCCGGACTGGCCATAGGGCAGACCGGGCATTTGCCCGGTGGGCCGGGCCGCCTGGTGGGCCGGGCCGAACACAATCAGCTGGGCAGGAGTGGAGATGAGCGCTTCCCAGTAACTATCAGGGAAGCAGCTGCTTCGGGGCCCGAGAGCAGTCCTTCGTCACCCCGGCCCCTGTCAGAGCAGCTGACTTCTCCTGCACCACTTGCACTCTGTCACTGACCTCCTGACATCAGTGATATTGCTCCGCCTCTCCCCTCCTTAGTTCTTATGATGGACAGTGGTGACCAGCATCAGGACGGCCCGATGTGGGCGGAGCTATAATAGCCCCGTCCTTTTTAGGCCCGCGATTCCTGCAGCCTGAACTTTCCTGCCCACCATGCTGAACATCAGTTGGATTGAACTGCACCAGTGATGTGAGTAGCAGGGGAACTGGGGTTATATTCAGTTTTCCCAGACTGTGCGCATGTGACCTGCAGTACAGTAGGAAAGCTGGGTGAATTATATCATGAAATGTCATCCAGCTTCCCTGCTATCCTGCATGGCACAAGTGCAGAGGCATTAGTGTATGCGGGAGAGGCACAGCAGGAAAGCTGGGTGTCTATATATGTGTATTGTATATGTGTGCGTCCATGTATGTGGTGACTGTGTGCATGAATGCATCCATGTATGTGGAGAGTGCGTGTATGAGTGCGTCCATGTATGTGGAGAGTGTGTGTATGACTGCGTCCATGTATGTGGAGAGTGCGTGTATGACTGCGTCCATGTATGTGGAGAGTGCATCCATGTATGTGGAGAGTGCGTGTATGACTGCGTCCATGTATGTGGAGAGTGCGTGTATGACTGCGTCCATGTATGTGGAGAGTGCGTGTATGACTGCGTCCATGTATGTGGAGAGTGCATCCATGTATGTGGAGAGTGTGTGTGTATGACTGCATCCATGTATGTGGAGACTGCGTTCATGTATGTAGAGAGTACGTGTATGACTGCGTCCATGTATGTGGAGAGTGCGTGTATGACTGCGTCCATGTATGTAGAGAGTGCGTGTATGACTGCGTCCATGTATGTAGAGAGTGCGTGTATGACTGCGTCCATTTTTGTGGAGAGTGCGTGTATGACTGCGTCCATGTATGTGGAGAGTGCGTGTATGACTGCGTCCATGTATGTGGAGAGTGCGTGTATGACTGCGTCCATGAATGTGGAGAGTGCGTGTATGACTGCGTCCATGTATGTGGAGAGTGCATCCATATATGTGGAGAGTGCGTGTATGACTGCGTCCATGTATGTGGAGAGTGCATCCATGTATGTGGAGAGTGCGTGTATGACTGCGTCCATGTATGTAGAGAGTGCGTGTATGACTAAATCCATTTTTGTGGAGAGTGCGTGTATGACTGCGTCCATGTATCTGGAGAGTGCGTGTATGACTGCGTCCATGTATGTGGAGAGTGCGTGTATGACTGCATCCATGTATGTGGAGAGTGCGTGTATGACTGCGTCCATTTTTGTGGAGAGTGCGTGTATGACTGCGTCCATGTATGTGGAGAGTGCGTGTATGACTGTGTCCATGTATGTGGAGAGTGCGTGTATGACTGCGTCCATGTATCTGGAGAGTGCGTGTATGACTGCGTCCATGTATGTGGAGAGTGCGTGTATGACTGCGTCCATGTATGTGGAGAGTGCGTGTATGACTGCGTCCATGTATGTGGAGAGTGCGTGTATGACTGCGTCCATGTATGTGGAGAGTGCGTGTATGACTGCGTCCATGTATGTGGAGAGTGCATCCATGTATGTGGAGAGTGTGTGTATGACTGCATCCATGTATGTGGAGACTGCGTTCATGTATGTAGAGAGTACGTGTATGACTGCGTCCATGTATCTGGAGAGTGCGTGTATGACTGCGTCCATGTATCTGGAGAGTGCGTGTATGACTGTGTCCATGTATGTAGAGAGTGCGTGTATGACTGCGTCCATTTTTGTGGAGAGTGCGTGTATGACTGCGCCCATGTATCTGGAGAGTGCGTGTATGACTGCGCCCATGTATCTGGAGAGTGCGTGTATGACTGCGTCCATGTATGTGGAGAGTGCGTGTATGACTGCGTCCATGTATCTGGAGAGTGCGTGTATGACTGCGTCCATGTATCTGGAGAGTGCGTGTATGACTGCGTCAATGTATCTGGAGAGTGCGTGTATGACTGCGTCCATGTATGTAGAGAGTGCGTGTATGACTGCGTCCATTTTTGTGGAGAGTGCGTGTATGACTGCGCCCATGTATCTGGAGAGTGCGTGTATGACTGCGCCCATGTATCTGGAGAGTGCGTGTATGACTGCGTCCATGAATGTGGAGAGTGCGTGTATGACTGCGTCCATGTATGTGGAGAGTGCATCCATGTATGTGGAGAGTGCGTGTATGACTGTGTCCATGTATCTGGAGAGTGCGTGTATGACTGCGTCCATGTATCTGGAGAGTGCGTGTATGACTGCGTCCATGTATGTGGAGAGTGCGTGTATGACTGCGTCCATTTTTGTGGAGAGTGCGTGTATGACTGCGTCCATGTATCTGGAGAGTGCGTGTATGACTGCGTCCATGTATCTGGAGAGTGCGTGTATGACTGCGTCCATGTATCTGGAGAGTGCGTGTATGACTGTGTCCATGTATGTAGAGAGTGCGTGTATGACTGCGTCCATTTTTGTGGAGAGTGCGTGTATGACTGCGCCCATGTATCTGGAGAGTGCGTGTATGACTGCGCCCATGTATCTGGAGAGTGCGTGTATGACTGCGTCCATGTATGTGGAGAGTGCGTGTATGACTGCGTCCATGTATCTGGAGAGTGCGTGTATGACTGCGTCCATGTATCTGGAGAGTGCGTGTATGACTGCGTCAATGTATCTGGAGAGTGCGTGTATGACTGCGTCCATGTATGTAGAGAGTGCGTGTATGACTGCGTCCATTTTTGTGGAGAGTGCGTGTATGACTGCGCCCATGTATCTGGAGAGTGCGTGTATGACTGCGCCCATGTATCTGGAGAGTGCGTGTATGACTGCGTCCATGTATGTGGAGAGTGCGTGTATGACTGCGTCTATGTATGTGGAGAGTGCATCCATGTATGTGGAGAGTGCGTGTATGACTGTGTCCATGTATCTGGAGAGTGCGTGTATGACTGCGTCCATGTATCTGGAGAGTGCGTGTATGACTGCGTCCATGTATGTGGAGAGTGCGAGTATGACTGCGTCCATGTATCTGGAGAGTGCGTGTATGACTGCGTCCATGTATCTGGAGAGTGCGTGTATGACTGCGTCCATGTATGTAGAGAGTGCGTGTATGACTGCGTCCATGTATGTGGAGAGTGCGTGTATGACTGCGTCCATTTTTGTGGAGAGTGCGTGTATGACTGCGTACATGTATCTGGAGAGTGCGTGTATGACTGCGTCCACGTATGTGGAGAGTGTGTGTATGACTGCATCCATGTATGTGGAGAGTGCGTGTATGACTGCGTCCATTTTTGTGGAGAGTGCGTGTATGACTGCGTCCATGTATCTGGAGAGTGCGTGTATGACTGCGTCCATGTATGTAGAGAGTGCGTGTATGACTGTGTCCATGTATCTGGAGAGTGCGTGTATGACTTCGTCCATGTATGTGGAGAGTGCGTGTATGACTGCGTCCATGTATGTGGAGAGTGCGTGTATGACTGCATCCATGTATCTGGAGAGTGCGTGTATGACTGCGTCCATGTATCTGGAGAGTGCGTGTATGACTGCGTCCATGTATCTGGAGAGTGCGTGTATGACTGCGTCCATGTATGTGGAGAGTGCGTGTATGACTGCGTCCATGTATCTGGAGAGTGCGTGTATGACTGCGTCCATGTATCTGGAGAGTGCGTGTATGACTGCGTCCATGTATCTGGAGAGTGCGTGTATGACTGTGTCCATGTATGTAGAGAGTGCGTGTATGACTGCGTCCATTTTTGTGGAGAGTGCGTGTATGACTGCGCCCATGTATCTGGAGAGTGCGTGTATGACTGCGCCCATGTATCTGGAGAGTGCGTGTATGACTGCGTCCATGTATGTGGAGAGTGGGTGTATGACTGCGTCCATGTATCTGGAGAGTGCGTGTATGACTGCGTCCATGTATCTGGAGAGTGCGTGTATGACTGCGTCAATGTATCTGGAGAGTGCGTGTATGACTGCGTCCATGTATGTAGAGAGTGCGTGTATGACTGCGTCCATTTTTGTGGAGAGTGCGTGTATGACTGCGCCCATGTATCTGGAGAGTGCGTGTATGACTGCGCCCATGTATCTGGAGAGTGCGTGTATGACTGCGTCCATGTATGTGGAGAGTGCGTGTATGACTGCGTCCATGTATGTGGAGAGTGCATCCATGTATGTGGAGAGTGCGTGTATGACTGTGTCCATGTATCTGGAGAGTGCGTGTATGACTGCGTCCATGTATCTGGAGAGTGCGTGTATGACTGCGTCCATGTATGTGGAGAGTGCGTGTATGACTGCGTCCATTTTTGTGGAGAGTGCGTGTATGACTGCGTCCATGTATCTGGAGAGTGCGTGTATGACTGCGTCCATGTATGTAGAGAGTGCGTGTATGACTGCGTCCATGTATGTGGAGAGTGCGTGTATGACTGCGTCCATTTTTGTGGAGAGTGCGTGTATGACTGCGTCCATGTATCTGGAGAGTGCGTGTATGACTGCGTCCACGTATGTGGAGAGTGTGTGTATGACTGCATCCATGTATGTGGAGAGTGCGTGTATGACTGCGTCCATTTTTGTGGAGAGTGCGTGTATGACTGCGTCCATGTATCTGGAGAGTGCGTGTATGACTGCGTCCATGTATGTAGAGAGTGCGTGTATGACTGTGTCCATGTATCTGGAGAGTGCGTGTATGACTTCGTCCATGTATGTGGAGAGTGCGTGTATGACTGCGTCCATGTATGTGGAGAGTGCGTGTATGACTGCATCCATGTATCTGGAGAGTGCGTGTATGACTGCGTCCATGTATCTGGAGAGTGCGTGTATGACTGCGTCCATGTATCTGGAGAGTGCGTGTATGACTGCGTCCATGTATGTGGAGAGTGCGTGTATGACTGCGTCCATTTTTGTGGAGAGTGCGTGTATGACTGCGTCCATGTATCTGGAGAGTGCGTGTATGACTGCGTCCATGTATGTAGAGAGTGCGTGTATGACTGCGTCCATGTATGTGGAGAGTGCGTGTATGACTGCGTCCATTTTTGTGGAGAGTGCGTGTATGACTGCGTCCATGTATCTGGAGAGTGCGTGTATGACTGCGTCCACGTATGTGGAGAGTGTGTGTATGACTGCATCCATGTATGTGGAGAGTGCGTGTATGACTGCGTCCATTTTTGTGGAGAGTGCGTGTATGACTGCGTCCATGTATCTGGAGAGTGCGTGTATGACTGCGTCCATGTATGTGGAGAGTGCGTGTATGACTGCGTCCATATATGTGTAGAGTGCATCCATGTATGTGGAGAGTGTGTGTATGACTGCATCCATGTATGTGGAGACTGCGTTCATGTATGTAGAGAGTACGTGTATGACTGCGTCCATGTATCTGGAGAGTGCGTGTATGACTGCGTCCATGTATCTGGAGAGTGCGTGTATGACTGTGTCCATGTATGTAGAGAGTGCGTGTATGACTGCGTCCATTTTTGTGGAGAGTGCGTGTATGACTGCGCCCATGTATCTGGAGAGTGCGTGTATGACTGCGCCCATGTATCTGGAGAGTGCGTGTATGACTGCGTCCATGTATGTGGAGAGTGCGTGTATGACTGCGTCCATGTATCTGGAGAGTGCGTGTATGACTGCGTCCATGTATCTGGAGAGTGCGTGTATGACTGCGTCAATGTATCTGGAGAGTGCGTGTATGACTGCGTCCATGTATGTAGAGAGTGCGTGTATGACTGCGTCCATTTTTGTGGAGAGTGCGTGTATGACTGCGTCCATGTATCTGGAGAGTGCGTGTATGACTGCGCCCATGTATCTGGAGAGTGCGTGTATGACTGCGTCCATGTATGTGGAGAGTGCGTGTATGACTGCGTCCATGTATGTGGAGAGTGCATCCATGTATGTGGAGAGTGCGTGTATGACTGTGTCCATGTATCTGGAGAGTGCGTGTATGACTGCGTCCATGTATCTGGAGAGTGCGTGTATGACTGCGTCCATGTATGTGGAGAGTGCGTGTATGACTGCGTCCATTTTTGTGGAGAGTGCGTGTATGACTGCGTCCATGTATCTGGAGAGTGCGTGTATGACTGCGTCCATGTATCTGGAGAGTGCGTGTATGACTGCGTCCATGTATCTGGAGAGTGCGTGTATGACTGTGTCCATGTATGTAGAGAGTGCGTGTATGACTGCGTCCATTTTTGTGGAGAGTGCGTGTATGACTGCGCCCATGTATCTGGAGAGTGCGTGTATGACTGCGCCCATGTATCTGGAGAGTGCGTGTATGACTGCGTCCATGTATGTGGAGAGTGCGTGTATGACTGCGTCCATGTATCTGGAGAGTGCGTGTATGACTGCGTCCATGTATCTGGAGAGTGCGTGTATGACTGCGTCAATGTATCTGGAGAGTGCGTGTATGACTGCGTCCATGTATGTAGAGAGTGCGTGTATGACTGCGTCCATTTTTGTGGAGAGTGCGTGTATGACTGCGCCCATGTATCTGGAGAGTGCGTGTATGACTGCGCCCATGTATCTGGAGAGTGCGTGTATGACTGCGTCCATGTATGTGGAGAGTGCTTGTATGACTGCGTCCATGTATGTGGAGAGTGCATCCATGTATGTGGAGAGTGCGTGTATGACTGTGTCCATGTATCTGGAGAGTGCGTGTATGACTGCGTCCATGTATCTGGAGAGTGCGTGTATGACTGCGTCCATGTATGTGGAGAGTGCGTGTATGACTGCGTCCATTTTTGTGGAGAGTGCGTGTATGACTGCGTCCATGTATCTGGAGAGTGCGTGTATGACTGCGTCCATGTATGTAGAGAGTGCGTGTATGACTGCGTCCATGTATGTGGAGAGTGCGTGTATGACTGCGTCCATTTTTGTGGAGAGTGCGTGTATGACTGCGTCCATGTATCTGGAGAGTGCGTGTATGACTGCGTCCACGTATGTGGAGAGTGTGTGTATGACTGCATCCATGTATGTGGAGAGTGCGTGTATGACTGCGTCCATTTTTGTGGAGAGTGCGTGTATGACTGCGTCCATGTATCTGGAGAGTGCGTGTATGACTGCGTCCATGTATGTAGAGAGTGCGTGTATGACTGTGTCCATGTATCTGGAGAGTGCGTGTATGACTTCGTCCATGTATGTGGAGAGTGCGTGTATGACTGCGTCCATGTATGTGGAGAGTGCGTGTATGACTGCATCCATGTATCTGGAGAGTGCGTGTATGACTGCGTCCATGTATCTGGAGAGTGCGTGTATGACTGCGTCCATGTATCTGGAGAGTGCGTGTATGACTGCGTCCATGTATGTGGAGAGTGCGTGTATGACTGCGTCCATTTTTGTGGAGAGTGCGTGTATGACTGCGTCCATGTATCTGGAGAGTGCGTGTATGACTGCGTCCATGTACAGTCATGTGAAAAAATTAGGACACCCTTTGAAAGCATGTGGTTTTTTGTAACATTTTTAATAAATGGTTATTTCATCTCCGTTTCAACAATACAGAGAGATTAAAGTAATCCGACTAAACAAAGAAAACTGAAGAAAAGTCTTTTCAAGATCTTCTGTAAATGTCATTCTACAAAAATGCCTATTCTAACTGAGGAAAAAGATAGGACACCCTTGCCCCTAATAGCGAGTGTTACCTCCTTTGGCTGAAATAACTGCAGTGAGACGGTTCTTGTAGCCATCTACCAGTCTTCGACATCGGTCTGAGGAAATTTTACCCCACTCCTCAATGCAGAACTTTTTCAGCTGTGAGATGTTTGAGGGGTTTCTTGCACGTACAGCCCTTTTCAAGTCACCCCACAGCATCTCAATGGGATTCAAATCTGGACTTTGACTTGGCCATTCCAGGACTCTCCATTTCTTCTTTTTCAGCCAATCTTTGGTTGATTTACTAGTATGTTTTGGGTCATTGTCATGTTGCATGGTCCAGTTCCGCTTCAGCTTTAATTTTCTAACTGATGGTCTCACATGTTCTTCAAGCACCTTCTGATACACAGTAGAATTCATCGTGGATTCTATGATGGTGAGCTGACCAGGTCCTGCTGCAGCAAAGCAGCCCCAAACCATGACACTTCCACCTCCATGCTTCACAGTTGGTATGAGGTTCTTTTCTTGGAATGCTGTGTTTGGTTTACGCCAAACATGTCCTCTGCTGTTGTGTCCAAATAATTCAATTTTGGACTCATCTGTCCAAAGAACATTATTCCAGAAGTCCTGGTCTTTGTCAACTTTATCTCTGGCAAATGTCAGTCTGGCCTCGATGTTTCTCTTGGAAAGCAAAGGTTTCCTCCTTGCACACCTCCCATGCAAGTTAAACTTGTACAGTCTCTTTCTGATTGTAGAGGCATGTACTTCTACATCAACAGTAGCCAGAGCCTGCTGTAGTTCTCGAGATGACACTTTAGGGTTTTTGGATACCTCTTTTAGCATCTTGCGGTCTGCTCTTGGGGTGAACTTGCTGGGGCGACCAGTCCTGGGCATGTTGGCAGTTGTTTTGAAAGCCCTCCACTTGTAGACTATCTTCCGGACAGTGGAATGGCTGATTTCAAAATCTTTTGAGATCTTTTTAAATCCCTTCCCAGACTCATAGGCTGCTACAATCTTTTTTCTGAAGTCCTCTGACAGCTCTTTTGCTCTCACCATGGTGCTCACTCTCACTTCAACAGTCAGGAGCACACCAAACTAAATGTCTGAGGTTTAAATAGGGCAAGCCTCATTCAACATGCAGAGTAACGATCTACTAATTATGTGCACCTGGTGTGATATACCTGTGTGAGATCTGAGCCAATTTAAGAGGGAATACATGTGAGGGTGTCCTATCTTTTTCCTCAGTTAGAATAGGCATTTTTGTAGAATGACATTTACAGAAGATCTTGAAAAGACTTTTCTTCAGTTTTCTTTGTTTAGTTGGATTACTCTAATCTCTCTGTATTGTTGAAACGGAGATGAAATAACCATTTATTAAAAATGTTACAAAAAACCACATGCTTTCAAAGGGTGTCCTAATTTTTTCACATGACTGTATGTAGAGAGTGCGTGTATGACTGCGTCCATGTATGTGGAGAGTGCGTGTATGACTGCGTCCATTTTTGTGGAGAGTGCGTGTATGACTGCGTCCATGTATCTGGAGAGTGCGTGTATGACTGCGTCCACGTATGTGGAGAGTGTGTGTATGACTGCATCCATGTATGTGGAGAGTGTGTGTATGACTGCGTCCATTTTTGTGGAGAGTGCGTGTATGACTGCGTCCATGTATCTGGAGAGTGCGTGTATGACTGCGTCCATGTATGTAGAGAGTGCGTGTATGACTGCGTCCATGTATCTGGAGAGTGCGTGTATGACTTCGTCCATGTATGTGGAGAGTGCGTGTATGACTGCGTCCATGTATGTGGAGAGTGCGTGTATGACTGCATCCATGTATCTGGAGAGTGCGTGTATGACTGCGTCCATGTATCTGGAGAGTGCGTGTATGACTGCGTCCATGTATGTGGAGAGTGCGTGTATGACTGCGTCCATTTTTGTGGAGAGTGCGTGTATGACTGCGTCCATGTATCTGGAGAGTGCGTGTATGACTGCGTCCACGTATGTGGAGAGTGTGTGTATGACTGCATCCATGTATGTGGAGAGTGCGTGTATGACTGCGTCCATTTTTGTGGAGAGTGCGTGTATGACTGCGTCCATGTATCTGGAGAGTGCGTGTATGACTGCGTCCATGTATGTAGAGAGTGCGTGTATGACTGCGTCCATGTATCTGGAGAGTGCGTGTATGACTGCGTCCATTTTTGTGGAGAGTGCGTGTATGACTGCATCCATGTATCTGGAGAGTGCGTGTATGACTGCGTCCATGTATGTAGAGAGTGCGTGTATGACTGCGTCCATGTATGTGGAGAGTGTGTGTAAGACTGCCTCCATGTATGTGGAGAATGCGTGTATGACTGCGTCCATGTATGTGGAGAGTGCGTGTATGACTGCGTCCATGTATCTGGAGAGTGCGTGTATGACTGCGTCCATGTATCTGGAGAGTGCGTGTATGACTGCGTCCATGTATGTGGAGAGTGCGTGTATGACTGCGTCCATTTTTGTGGAGAGTGCGTGTATGACTGCGCCCATGTATCTAAAGAGTGCGTGTATGACTGCGTTCATGTATCTGGAGAGTGCGTGTATGACTGCATCCATGTATGTGGAGAGTGCGTGTATGACTGCGTCCATGTATGTGGAGAGTGCATCCATATATGTGGAGAGTGCGTGTATGACTGCGTCCATGTATGTGGAGAGTGCATCCATGTATGTGGAGAGTGCGTGTATGACTGCGTCCATGTATGTAGAGAGTGCGTGTATGACTGCATCCATTTTTGTGGAGAGTGCGTGTATGACTGCGTCCATGTATCTGGAGAGTGCGTGTATGACTGCGTCCATGTAAGTGGAGAGTGCGTGTAGGACTGCATCCATGTATGTGGAGAGTGCGTGTATGACTGCGTCCATTTTTGTGGAGAGTGCGTGTATGACTGCGTCCATGTATGTGGAGAGTGCGTGTATGACTGCGTCCATGTATGTGGAGAGTGCGTGTATGACTGCGTCCATGTATGTGGAGAGTGCGTGTATTACTGCGTCCATGTATGTGGAGAGTGTGTGTATGAGTGCATCTATGTATGTGGAGAGTGCGTGTATGACTGCGTCCATGTATGTGGAGAGTGCTTGTATGACAGCGCCCATGTATGTGGAGAGTGCGTGTATGAGTGCATCTATGTATGTGGAGAGTGCGTGTATGACTGTGTCCATGTATGTGGAGAGTGCGTGTATGACTGCGTCCATGTATGTGGAGAGTGTGTGTATGACTGCGTCCATGTATGTGGAGAGTGTGTGTATGACTGCGTCCATGTATGTGGAGACTGCGTGTATGACTGCGTCCATGTATCTGGAGACTGCGTGTATGACTGCGTCCATGTATCTGGAGAGTGCGTGTATGACTGCGTCCATGTATGTGGAGAGTGCGTGTATGACTGCGTCCATGTATGTGGAGAGTGCGTGTATGACTGCGTCCATGTATGTGGAGAGTGCGTGTATGACTGCGTCCATGTATGTGGAGAGTGTGTGTATGACTGCGTCCATGTATGTGGAGAGTGTGTGTATGACTGCGTCCATGTATGTGGAGAGTGTGTGTATGACTGCGTCCATGTATGTGGAGACTGCGTGTATGACTGCGTCCATGTATGTGGAGACTGCGTGTATGACTGCGTCCATGTATCTGGAGAGTGCGTGTATGACTGCACTATGGGGGCATCTACTGGGGGCCCTGTATACTGTCACGCATTATAGGTGGGCACTATGGAGAAGTGGGGGACAAGAGCACTATGAGGGCATTATATAGGGGCATTTAATACTGGCACCCATTTTGATGCCACTATGGGGAAGGGAGGAAAGGAGCATTATGGGGGAATCTATGTGGGGCAGTCTATAGGGGCATTTTATAGTGCCACATTATGGAGGGCACTATGGAGACGGGGAAGGAGCACTATGGGGGCATCTTCTGGGGGGACTATATGGGAGTATTTTATACTGGCACAAATTATAAGGTCACTATGTGCACCTAAGCTCAGCTGGTGGCACTAAGTGTTTTTTGTGGTGGCACACAGTACGGGTCATTGGAACACATGAGGGCACTCTGGGGACATTGGCTCTACTGGGGGCACTAAGAGGAGGTATTTCTTTTTTTTACTGCCACACAACGGGGCATTTTTTGTACTGGTGCACATTATAAGGGGGGGGGGGGGGGTTCTACTGTCACACATTATAAAGATAATTATTACTATCGGGGCATTATGGTGGGACTATGGGAGCATTATTACTTGTGGGACACAATTACTGTTGGGGGCACTGTAGGAGCACTATTACTACTAAATGCACTCTGGCAAAGAAATAATTACTATTGTTGGGACTTTGGGAGCACCATTACTGTGGGGGCACCCTGGCACAGCATCAGCTTAGCACAGATCTTTTTGCAGTATAGTTTTGGGGAGCACAGCTTCTTAGTATTGGGGGTGCATGATGGGATGTTAATTGGAGGATGATGGAAAAGTAGGAAACTAAGATGTCTGTCAAACTCTGCAGAGACATGAGATGGCTGAAAGAAATTATCACGGTGGTCTGGTCTGAATGGAGAAGATGAAGAAAGAGAACATCTACATCAGAGGAGACGTCACTGGATATAAGAGGTATGGGGCGCTGTATTAGGCTACTTTCACATCTGCGTTAGTGATCCTGGCGGCTGTTCCAGCTGAGAATTCACTGGATCCGGCACTGCTGGATGCAGACAGAATGCCCGCCAGCCCCAAAACTATAATGGGGTACGGCAGAGATCCGGCCACAATCTGGGAAAAATGCAGAGAATCAGCGGGACATAAACCGCTGCATGTTGTGCTTTGTGTCCAGTCGATTCCTTGCATTTTCTGCTGGATTAGGTGGCCGGATCGTACTAAGACCCCTAATGTCACCTGGGGACCCCAAAGAAGCTTGTGTGTTGGCTGAAGTCTTCCTATCTTACTGGTGGCTGGCCCTGCCTCTCAATTGTGCTTCCGGTTTTGGCCCCGCCCCTAGATTGCAAGGGGGTGGGGCCTCTTGGGGGTCATGTGATTGGGCTGCTCAGTCAAAAATGCCCGGGCCTATTTTTTGTCCCAGTCCGGCCCTGCCAACAGGATACAAACTATAATCTATAAACTGTGTGTGTGCGGTATATAGTGTGTGTCTGTGCTATATAGTGTGTGTGTGCGCGGTATATATAGTGTGTGTGGTATATAGTGTGGGCCTTGACAATGGATGTGCAATGTGCATGTGAAATATATTTCTCTGCTTTCCATAGAAATATGCTACTAACATAGTGGGTGTGATGTCACAGGAATACTTAGTGCAACAATCAATAATATCTAGTGAGACCTTATAAAATGTGAAGTTTTGTGCACTTAAGAAAAATTAATGTAAGATTACTTACAGTCACCAGGAGTTCTTCCTCTTCGTCGGTGAACTTAATTCCAACCATCGCATCCATTTAATTGCTAGTCGGTGCAAACCAGTTGATGTCGGCCCGCCTTTAGCACATGTGCTCTTGCGATTAATACTTTGCCGAAATTTTGCCGATAAAAAAAACGCTTGTAGATCGCAGATTCGCTTAATAGTTATGGTATGTCAGTGTCCATGTTGTGGGACTATGTGTGCACTAGATAGTGGCTGCAAATATGACCTGGAATTTTTCACATTCGCCTGCCATTAAAATAAATGGGACCCGCGTTCACAAACCGTCCCAGCAGATGTTTGTTCCATCACTACTCTACAGCACCCCACCTCTTAACACTGACTTCCATAGCGGCACGTCCCCTTAACTGTGACCTATACTGTTCCCTGCCCCCTTAACAGAGACCTCCAAAGCGTCCGCCCCTTTAACAGTGACCTCCACAGTACCCCGCTGCCTTAAAAGTGACCCCCACAGCAGCTGCCCCTTTAACAGTGACTTCCACAGCGGCCCACACCCTTAACAGTAACCTCCCCAGCGCTTTCCCCTTTCATAGTGATTGCCACAGTATCCCACTGCATTATCAGTGACCTCTACAGTGGCTGCCCCTTTATTAGTGACCTCCCCAGACTGCCACTCGAACAGTGACCACCACAGCATACGCCCCTTCAACAGTGATTTTCACAATAACTCGCCCCCTTAACAGTGACCTCTACAGCACTCTGCCCCTTAACATTGACCTCCATAAGGGACTGTACCCTTAACTGTGACCTGCACAGCAGCCTGCCCCCTTAACTGTTACCTCCTCAGCACTCTGCGTCCTTAACAGTGTCATCCACAGCGCCCTGCCCCTTTAAAGGTGACCTACAGCAGTGAAGAAAAATTGCTGGGTTGTTATGAAAACCTGGTGTAAAACTGTGCGTGTATGCCAAGACTAAGGGTCTGCGAGCTTCAATTGGCTGATAAGGGTCATGTGACCGTGTGTATGGCAGTTAGGATATGAGTGAAAGACCTGCAGGCTTCTATTGGCTAATCCAGGTCATGAGATAGTGCCATATTGGCATTTTTTGGGAATATCTCAGGAACGGTACGTCTTAGAGAGCTAAAACCTTCCAGGACAAATGATGTACCTGCATGCCAAATTTGGTGAAGATTGGTCCAGTCATTTGGTTGTGCATATAGAACTAGCAGAAGGACCCGGCTTCGCACTGGTATATTTCATCTATTTCATTTAAAGGGAACCTGTCATCAACTCTATGCTACCCATACTAACGGCAGAATAAAGTAGACACAGGTGAGTTGATTTTAGTGGTCTGTCATTTAAAAGTAAGTGATTGCTGAGAACCAACATCACAATCATTGCAGACTGGGCCTGGAAATGAGTGACGGCCACCTGAGAAGAGTCCTGGTTATTCATGAATTCCTGCTCTCCTGCCCACCTGCTGATGACTGACAGGCTTCTACCTAGTTTTCTCCCTTGCCTTCTAGGAGAGAACTGTCAATCATCAGCAGATGGGCGGGAGAGCAAGAGATTATGAATAACCATGACTCTTCTCAGGTAGATTTGACTCTTTTCCAGGCCCGGGCTGCAATGATTATGATGTTGGTTCTCAGCAATCACTTACTTTTAGCTCATGAGTGACACTGCTGAAATCAGCATTTCTGTCACTATTTTATGCTGCCCTCAGTGAGGTTAGTTTAAGTTGATGACAGGTTCCCTTTAATGTCTGTGTGTGTCGTTAAAAGATATCGACAGTATCCCCCATAACAGTGACCTCTACAGCACCCCACTCCTTTAAGAGTGAACTCCACAGTTCCTCACCCCTTAACACTGACCCCCACAAAGTGCCCCTCCACTTCAAATGGGATCTCCACAGCAGCCCATCCCCTTAACTTTGACCTTCACAGCAACCTTCCGCTTTAACAGTGAATTTCACAGCACCCTACTCCCTTTACAGTGACCTCCACAGTACCCCACTGCCTTAACAGTGACCTCACAGCCTCATAGTACCCTGCCTCCTTAACAGTGACCTCCACAGCAGTTGCGCCTTTCATAATGGCCGCTGCCCCCTTAACAATGACCTCCACAGTGTCCACCCCTTTAACACTAACCTCCACAGCGCCCTGCTCTTTTAACAGTAAGATTCACAGTGCCCACCCCTTTAACACTGACCTCCACAGTGCCCGCCCCATTAACACTGACCTCCACAGCGCCCTGCCCCTTTAACAGTAACACTCACGTCCACCTAGAAACTCATTTTTATATGTATACTAGCAGAAGGACCCGACACAGGAATTCATCTATTTCATTTCATGTTTCCGTGTGTTGTAAAAAGATAAACAGTATTCCCCATAACAGTGACCTCTACAGTACCCGCCCCTTTAACAAGGACCTCCACAGTGCCCACCCCTTTAACAGTGATCTCCACAGAGCCTGCCCCTTTAACAGTGACCTCAATAGTGGCCGCCCCTTTAACATTGACATCCACAGTGCCCGCCGTTTTAACAGTGAATTTATACACAAGTGTGCCCCTCTTCAGGCATTTGTTCCTAGAACAGATTGGCTGCTGTGGCACCGCGCGAACTAGTCGCGTGGGCTTCCCCCAACGGCTTGTTACCACCCGTCTTGCAAGGGGGGAGAGGGTTGCCTTGTGTAACGAAGAACTGCTCGCGGTGAAATGGAGAGACAAGCGTGACGTTTACATGCTCTCCTCCATTCACGCAGACACGACAATACAAATTGAGCGAGCAACCCGTGTCATTGAAAAGCCCCTCTGTGTCCACGACTATAATTTGCTCATGGGAGGGGTGGACTTCAATGACCAGATGTTGTCTCTGTATTTAGTTTCCCGACGCACCAGACGCTGGTATAAGAAGGTGTCTGTATATTTAATTCAATTGGCTGCATATAATAGTTTTGTTCTCTACAGTAAGGCTGGGAGAACACGATCCTTCCTCAAATTTCAGGAAGAGATCATCGAGAACCTCCTGTATCCAGAAGTGTAGGTAGCCGTCTACACGAGTGACATTTCCCCAGTGTCGTTGCCGGGACCTCAACCCAACCGTCACCCCGAAAAAGATGTTGTGTCTGTAGCAGGAGTGGAATAAGGCGTGACACCCGCTATTTCTGTCCTGACTGCCCTGACCACCCTGCCCTATGCTTTGGAGAGTGTTTCCAGAAGTACCACACACAGGTACACTTAGCATAGGGATTGCATCTCACAGGACAGGCACACAGGGCTATTAGGGCCCTTTTACTCACAGCTGCTGCAAACCTCTCCTTTCACCTGGGATAAAGTGCATAATGTACTTCGCCACATCTTTGGGGGCGATTTGCACTTTGCACATTGTCCCATGGGGAAGGAGAGGTTTGTCCTATAAAAGATAAATATCTTGGTCAAATGCCAACTTTGTATAAAAAAAATGAAAAAGTTGTCTTTTGGCAAGATATTTCTCTCACCCAGCATGGGTATATGTAAAATGACACCCCAAAACACATTGCCCAACTTCTCCTGAGTACGGCAATACCACATGTGTGACACTTTTTTGCAGCCTAGGTGGGCAAAGGGGCCCACATTCCAAAGAGCACCTTTCGGATTTCACCGGCCATTTTTTACAGATTTTGATTTCAAACTACTTTGCACGCATTTGGGCCCCTAAAATGCCAGGGCAGTATAACTACCCCACAAGTGACCCCATTTTGGAAAGAAGACACCCCGAGGTATTTCGTGATGGGCATAGTGAGTTCATGGAAGTTTTTATTTTTTGTCACAAGTTAGTGGAATATGAGACTTTGTAAGAAAAAAGAAAAAATAAAAAATCATAATTTTCCGCTAACTTGTGACAAAAAATAAAAAGTTCTATGAACTCACTATGCCCATCAGTGAATACCTTAGGGTGTCTACTTTCCGAAATAGGGTCATTTGGGGGGTGTTTGTACTGTCTGGCCATTGTAGAACCTCAGGAAACATGACAGGTGCTCAGAAAGTCAGAGCTGCTTCAAAAAGCGGAAATTCACATTTTTGTACCATAGTTTGTAAACGCTATAACTTTTACCCAAACCATTTGTTTTTTACCCAAACATTTTGTTTTTTATCAAAGACATGTAGAACAATAAATTTAGAGAAAAATTTATATATGGATGTTGTTTTTTTTGCAAAATTTTACAACTGAAAGTGAAAAATTTAATTTTTTTGCAAAAAAAAACCGTTAAATTTCGATTAATAACAAAAAAACTAAAAATGTCAGCAGCAATGAAATACCACCAAATGAAAGCTCTATTAGTGAGGTAGAAAAGGAGGTAAAATTCATTTGGGTGGTAAGTTGCATGACCGAGTAATAAACGGTGAAAGTAGTGTAGTGCAGAAGTGTAAAAAGTGGCCTGGTCATTAAGGGTGTTTAAGCTAGGGGGGCTGAGGTGGTTAAGGCTCCAATCACACGTTGGTTCCGCAAAATGCAGAACAGAATTGCGGACCCATTCATTTATATGGGGCGGCACAATGTGCTGCCCGGATCCGGAAATGCGGATCCGCACTTCCGGGTCCGCAATTCCGTTCCCGAAAAAAATAGAACATGTCCTATTCTTGTCCGCAATTGCGGACAAGAATAGGCATTTTTTATTAAGTGCCAGCGATGTGCGGTCCGCAAAATGCGGAACACACATTGCCGGTGTCCGCTTTTTGAAGATCCGTGGATCTGCAAAACACTTACGGAAGTGTGAATGGACACTAATAGTGGCCCCTGCCCCCATGCATGTAGCAGTGTATTTGTGCCGTCATACGTCATATGACTGAATATTTAAGGACCTGCGAACTGCTAAAACCTGTGATCAGTTGTTATGGCAGACTGGAGTAGGACCTGCGAGCTTCTATTGGCTAATAAGGGAATGTGACCGTGTAAATGGCAGTTCAGATTTAAGTGAAAGGCTTGCTGGCTTCTATTGGCTAATGCAGGTCATTTTTTGGGAATATCTCAGGAATGGTAAGTCCTAGAGAGCTTACCATTCCCGTACACCTGATGTACCTGTGTGCTAAATTTGGTGAAGATCGGTCCATATATATATAACTAGCAGAAGGATCCGGCTTCGCACAGGTATATTTCATTTTATGTTTCCGTGTGTCGTAAAAAGATATAGAGTTTCCCCAAAAACAGTGACCTCTACAGTACCCGCCCTTTTGACAATGACCTCCACAGTGCCGTCCCTTTAACATTGACCTCCACAGGGCCTTCCCCTTTAACAATGAACTTCACAGTGCCCGCTTCTTTAATAGTGACTTTCACAGTGACCGCCCCTTTAACAATGACTTACACAGTAGCCGCCTCTTTAAAAGTGACTTTCATAGTGACCGCCCCTTTAACAATGACTTACACAGTAGTCGCCTCTTTAAAAGTGACTTTCATAGTGACCGCCCCTTTAACAGTGATTTACACAGTAGCCGCCTCTTTAAAAGTGACTTTCACAGTCGCCGCCCCTTTAACAGTGACTTTCAGTGACCGCCCCTTTAACAGTGACTTTCACAGTGACCTTCATAGAGCTCGCCCCTTTAATAACAGTGACCTCCACAGTGCCCGCCCATTTAATAACAGTGACCTCCAATGTGCCCGCCCCTTTAATAACTGTGACCTCCACTGTGCCCGCCCCTTTTAAAACATTGACCTCCACAGTACCCGCCCCTTTAAGCAGTAAAGAAAAATGTATTGGGGGGCTAATTTTTTGGGAATATCTCAGGAACGGTACGTCCTAGAGAGCTGAGACCCAGTCTAAAACCTCCCCAGACAACTGATGTACCTGTGTGCCAAATTTGGTGAAGATCAGTCCAGTCGTTTGGTGGCCCATGAAGAATGTCTAGACAGACGTCTAGACAGACAGACAGACAGAAACTCATTTTTATATACACTGCTCAAAAAAATAAAGTGAACACAAAAATAACACATCCTAGATCTGAATTAATTAAATATTCTTCTGAAATACTTTGTTCTTTACATAGTTGAATGTGCTGACAATAAAATCACACAAAAAAAAAAAAAATGGAAATCAAATTTTTTAACCCATGGAGGTCTGGATTTAAAGTCACCCTCAAAATTAAGGTGGAAAAACACACTACAGGCTGATCCAACTTTGTTGTAATGTCCTTAAAACAAGTCAAAATGAGGCTCAGTAGTGTGTGTGGCCGCCACGTGCCTGTATGACCTCCCTACAACGCCTGTGCATGCTCCTGATGAGGTGGTGGACGGTCTCCTGAGGGATCTCCTCCCAGACCTGGACTAAAGCATCTGCCAACTCCTGGACAGTCTGTGGTGCAACGTGACGTTGGTGGATAGAGCGAGACGTGATGTCCCAGATGTGCTCAATTGGATTCAGGTCTGGGGAACGGGCGGGCCAGTCCATAGCATCAATGGATCCGTCTCTCCGGTGTCATCCGGAAAAACTGATCCAGTATTAATTCTTTTTTGCATTTTTAAAAGGTCTGCGCATCCGTTTTGCAAGTACACTTAATGACTGATCCGGTGTTCTCACAAAAATCCTTACTTCGTGAAAATACCTTATCACTCGTGATTTCCAGGGGTGTGCGCCTCAACTTCCGGGGGTGTGCGCCTCAGCGCAAGCACACTACCACGGCATGGGTAAGCTAAAATTACAGGGAGCTCTGACTCACAGACACTGCGCGTGCGCCCTCAGGGGTAAGGAGATCTGATGGTCTTTTCTCCTTACCCTCACACTGCGCACGCGTGGATTGTGAAATCTCCTTACCCTCTTTAGGGTTATGCCCCCAATATGCTGCACACACCACCCACCCACCAGATGGCTGATAGTGCTGGGAGCAAAAGGAGATTTCACAATCCGTGCGTCCGCAGTGTGACGATAAGGAGAAAAGACCGTCAGATCTCCTTACTCCTGAGGGCGCACGCGCGTGTGCCCCCTGACTGCCGCTCCGTCCCCATTGACTACAATGGGGGCGGGGGCAGGGTTCCGGCAGCAGCACGGCGAGAGGCAGCCGCACTAAAACTATGACATGCATTACTTTTAATCCGGCTGCCTCTCGCCGTGCACTGCCATGCTGCCGCCGGAACTCCGCCCCCGCCCCCATTATAGTCAATGGGGACGGAGCAGCAGTCCGGGGACACACGTGAACTAGCGGCAGGACGGATTTGACAGGTACTTTCACACTTGCGTCAAAATTTTCTGGTATTGAGTAACGTCCTAGGGGTTCAATACCGGAAAAAAAATGATCAGTTTTATCCTAATGCATTCTGAATGGAAAGCAATCCGTTCAGGATAAATCAGGATGTCTTCAGTTCAGTCCTTTTACGGTATTTGGACGGAGAAAAAAACGCAGCATGCTGCATTTTTCTCTCTGGCAAATATCCTGAACACTTGCCAGAATGCCGGATCCGGCATTTTTCCATTGGAATGTATTAGTGCCGGATACAGCATTAAAATTGCCGCATTGATGGATCCGGTGGCATACAGACGGAACTGCCTGCCGAAATCCAGCAACGCAAGTGTGAAAATACCCTTCATCATAGTCCTTCATAGGACCAAAGAAACTGGTGAGCTGATCTTGTCTTACTAATTACATTTAATTAGATCGAAAGCTTTTATTTAAAAAAAATGGATCTGCAATTTAAAGAAGAATTCAAGGCAAAACTTACAATATGTTATGCAGAGCTTGAGGGGGTGGTGCAGGGGCCTGCACTAGACATAACTGTTTTGACTAGACTGTTCAATTAAAATTTTAAATTGTTTATCGACACTGAATCTGACAAAGTCATCTAAAGCATTTTGAAACATGAAAAACATGCAATAACATTACACATTTACTTCCATGGTAAAAAAAAACTAGCAATAATAAAGACAAAAGAAAATACATACGGTCGTGTGCATGAGGCCTACATGGGCGTTGAGGGAAAAGATGCGGGTGTGTTGCGGGAAAATGTGCGATTTTTTCCAAGCGAGTGCAAAGCGTTTCAATGTGTTTTGCACGCGAGTGAGAAAAATCCACATGTTTGGTACCCAGACCCGTACCCGGACTTATTCACAGAAGTTTGGGTTTGGGATCGGTGTTGTGTTGATTCTATTATTTTCCCTTATAACATGGGAAACAAGTAAATTAGGGATGGAGGGGTTAACAAATTAACATTTTTTAATTAAACTCACCTCATCCACTTGTTCGTGTAGTCCGGCTCGTCTTCTTTCTTCTTCTTTGAGGACCTGGGAGGAAAAGGACCTTTGGTGACGTCACCAAAAGGTCCTTTTCCTCCCAGGTCCTCAAAGAAGAAGAAAGAAGACAAGCTGGACTGCACGAACAAGTGGATGAGGTGAGTTTAATATATATATATTTTTTTAACCCCTCCAGCCCTATTGTACTATGCATTCTCTATTAAGAATTCTCTTATTTTCCCTTATAACTATGTTATAAGGAAAAATAATAAAGATCGGGTCCCCATCCCAATCGTCACCTAGCAACCATGCGTGAAAATTGCACCGCATCCGCACTTGCTTGAGGATGCTTGCGATTTTCACAAAGCCCCATTTACTAAGGGGCCTGCGTTGCGTGAAAAACGCACAATATAGAGCATGCTGCGATTTTTACGCAACGCACAAGTGATGCGTGAAAATCGCTGCTCATCTGCACAGCCCCATTGAAGTGAATGGGTCCGGATTCAGTGCGGGTGCAATGCGTTCACCTCACGCATTGCACCCGCACAGAATTTTTGCCCGTGTGAAAGGGGCCTAATACTAAGGCCACTTTTAAACGCAACGCATAACATCCGCACTGAATCCTGACCCATTAATTTCAATGAGTTTGTGCACATGAGTTTTTTTCACGCATCAGTTCCACGTTGCATGAGAATCGCAGTATGTTCTATATTCAGCGTTTTTGTTAGTAAATGGGGCTTCAGTGAAAAACGCATTGCATCCGGATGTAACCTGAATGCAGTCCAGGTGCAGTGCGTTTTTCACTGAAGGTTGCTAGGAGATGTTGTTTGTAAACCTTCAGTTTTTTTAGGTTTTTTTCACGAGTGTATGTTTCTAGTCATGGCAGTATGCACCTGCTGACTGACCCCCTTTTTTTTTTATTTTTGCAGTTGCTCTGTAGTCCAGACCGCACAATCCCTCTCTCACACGGAGCACGATTCCTGCAAGGGACATGCTTGTATGAAAAAGCCCTAACCCCTGAAATACCTAAATGGTAGCTTGAGATGCCGCAATCAGCTATGAATGCGGCATCTGAGAGGTTCAATGGCGGGGACGGACCAATCTCCATTCCCCGTCATTGCGTCCACTACATACGAAGAAATGCGCTTCATGACAAAGGAATTAGTCACAAGTCGAATTTCTTGAAATTTGGCAAAACTGTCTAATCGAACTTCGCTCATCTCTAATTATGAACCTTCTACAAAGACATATAGATGAAAGATGTATTCATATTTTTGAGTCTCCTCATAGATGTCGAACAGCAATTTGTGACCACAAGATGGATAAAAGTAGCACACGCTGCCTATTTCAAACACACACTTCATAGTATATGAAAAGCCCATAGATTGATTCCATATACATGTAATACATTCAAAGCATGCACAGGTGAAAATGCACATTTCAGATATGCTGTTTTTGTGTTTACATTTTTTATTTTTTTTGGAAGGGTTGGCTTGGAAATAAACTATTAAAGTCTGTGAAGGGCTTTCAAAATATTAATGCACCCATATGTCATTTGTATTAAGAATCAAGAATAAAAGATCTTAAAGGATTTGTCCAGCAACATTAAAAGTAGAGATGAGCGAATTTCAGGTTATGAAATTCGTTCACACTTCGTTTACTGGTAAAAGGTGAATTGCGTTATGTATTCCGTTACCACGGACCATAACACAATTCTATGAGGAAATGCATAACGGAATGCCTTTAGAGTCATTCCGTTATTTATTCCGTCATAATAGAAGTCTGTGGGCTGCAAAACGGATCAGTCCGGTTTCCGTTATGCAATCCGGAATGTGTGGTGTGGAATGGAGGCAAGGAACCACGTAGAGCTTCCGTGGGCTTTCTGTCCGTTAGTGATCTGACAGCCTCTTTTGGTTTCACTTTGTCTGTGTGTTGCTTGTATGTCCACACCTCCTGTTCAGGTGTGGATCATGTGACCTTTACCTCCCCCTATTTAGTTTGACTTCACCCATCACTCCTTGCTCTGGATAGCTTCATTTGGTGTTGGAAGAGCTGGAGTGTGGTTCTAGTTGAAGTCCTGATCATCCATCATCCTTAGAAGTTAAGTGTTCCTCTTGATGTGTTTTGTATTCCTCCACCCCCCCCCCCTCTGTTGTTTACTAGGCCTCAGTGAGACGCTGGTTCCTTCACCAGGGAAGGAGCGGGTTGTCTCTGCACTGTCATTAAGTCTAGGTCATCTGAGGGCCACCAGGGTTTTCTAGGTTCCTGTGTATGGGCATTTCTACCATCGAGAGGTGCCTATATGGTTAGGAGTTAGGGCGAGGAGCAGGGTTTCATAGGTGGTGACCCTTTTCCTTCCCTAGCGGTGAGGCCTAGTGTCTTTTCCCTTCCGTCTTGTTGTCTTTTGGTGTTCTCCCCTACTACATCCGTGACAGCCATCATGTGCACAAGCGCACGGCGTCATAGCAATCAATAACGCCATGTGCTCGTGCACTCAGCAGGACGGGTTTTCGTGATACAAATGCATTGCGCCAGCATGTAATCTGGACCCATTCATTTCAATGGGGCTGTATACATCAGCGTTGGTTTTCACGCATCACTTGTGCATTGCGTGAAAATCGCAGCATGCTCTATATTCTGCGTTTTTCATGCAACGCTGGCCCCAAAACTGCATGCCCTTGCTTGTGAAATAGCACATTTTTCACTGAAGGCATTCGCAACGCATCCAGACCTAATCCGTTCACGCTTGTCTGCAAGGGGCCTAATCTGCAGCAGAAAAAAAGCAAACAAAAGGTGTGTGCACACGTTTCGTTGCAGAAAAATCTGCATAAGGGCTCATGCACACAAACGTATTTTCTTTCCGCTTCCATTCCGTTTTTTTGGTGGACCGCATGTGGAACCATTCACTTCAATGGGTCCACAAAAACAACGTAAGGTACTCCGTGTGCATTCCGTTTCCATATTTCTGTTCCACAAAAATGTAGTGCATGTCCTATTATTGTCCGCAAATCACGGTTGGAGGCCCCATTCTAGTCAATAGGTCCAAAAAAATACGGAACGCACACGGAACACATCCATATGTCATCCGTATTTCATCTGAATTTTGCTGGATCCATACTTTAGAAATGCTATGCCCAGCCAAAATTGCTCATGGTGTAGGGTAAAAAATATACATAAACCTCTCAAATGTATGTATACTAATGCCAGAAGCCTGACTAATAAAACTGGGGAGCTGGAATTAGTGATGTGTGAGGAGAACTATGACATAGTGGGAATAACTGAGACATGGCTGGATGATAGCTATGACTGGGCAGTTAATGTTCAAGGTTACAGTCTGTTTAGAAAGGATCGTCAAAACCGGAGAGGGGGAGGGGTCTGCCTTTATGTAAAGTCCTGTCTAAAGCCCACAGTCCGTGAAGATATAAGTGAGGGACAAGAACATGTGGAGTCACTGTGGGTAGAGATACATGGAGCTAAAAACATCAATAAATTACTAAATAGGAGCTTACTATAAACCACCTAATATACCAGAGTCCACAGAAAATCTACTACTAAACAAGATAGACAAGGCGGCAAATCATAATGAGGTGGTTATTATGGGGGACTTCAACTACCCACATATAGACTGGGAAACTGAAACTTGTATATCTCATAAGGGAAACAGGTTCTTGGCAATAACCAAAGACAATTACCTCTCCCAACTGGTTCAGGACCCGACTAGAGGGACAGTCATACTGGACTTAGTATTAACCAATAGGCCTGACAGAACAACAGACATGCAGGTTGGGGGACACCTGGGAAATAGTGACCATAAAGTAATAACCTTCCAATTATCATTCAAAAGAGCGTTTCTACAGGGAGGAACAAAAATACCAAACTTCAAAAAAGCTAAATTTAGCCAACTAATAGAGGCCATAGGCCTAACTAACTTGGACAAAGTCCTCAAAAATAAAAATACAGCCACAAAATATCTTTAAAAACATCCTAAAATCTCATTGTGAGAGGTATATACCGTATGGGAATAAAAGGTTAAGGAACAAAAAGAAACCAATGTGGATAAATAGAACTGTAAAGAAAGCAATAAATGACAGAAAGCATATAAATCACTAAAATAGGAGGGTAGCACGGAAGCACTGAAAAACTATAAGAAAAAAAATAGAACATGTAAAAAACAAATATAAGCGGCCAAACTAGAGACCGAGAGATTAATTGCCAAAGAGAGTAAAACTAACCCTAAAATGTTCTTCAATTATATAAATGTTAAAAAGTATAAATCTGAAAGTGTCGGCCCTTTAACCACCTCAGCCCCCATAGCTTAAACACCCTGAAAGACCAGGCCACTTTTTACACTTCTGACCTACCCTACTTTCACCGTTTATTGCTCGGTCATGCAACTTACCACCCAAATGAATTTTACCTCCTTTTCTTCTCACTAATAGAGCTTTCATTTGGTGGTATTTCATTGCTGCTGACATTTTTACTTTTTTTGTTATTAATCGAAATTTAACGATTTTTTTGCAAAAAAAAAGAAATTTTTCACTTTCAGTTGTAAAATTTTGCAAAAAAAACGACATCCATATATAAATTTTGCTCTAAATTTATTGTTCTACATGTCTTTGATAAAAAAAAAATGTTTGGGTAAAAAAAAATGGTTTGGGTAAAAGTTATAGCGTTTACAAACTATGGTACAAAAATGTGAATTTCCGCTTTTTGAAGCAGCTCTGACTTTCTGAGCACCTGTCATGTTTCCTGAGGTTCTACAATGCCCAGACAGTACAAACACCCCACAAATGACCACATTTCGGAAAGTAGACACCCTAAGGTATTCGCGGATGGGCATAGTGAGTTCATAGAATTTTTTATTTTTTGTCACAAGTTAGTGGAAAATGATGATTTTTCATTTTTTTTCTTACAAAGTCTCATATTCCACTAACTTGTGACAAAAAATAAAAACTTCTATGAACTCACTATGCCCATCAGCGAATACCTTGGGGTGTCTTCTTTCCAAAATGGGGTTACTTGTGGGGTAGTTATACTGCCCTGGCATTTTCCAGGGGCCCTAATGTGTGGTAAGTAGGTAAATGACCTGTGAAATCCAAAAGGTGCTCTTTGGAATGTGGGCCCCTTTGCCCACCTAGGCTGCAAAAAAGTGTCACACATGTGGTATCGCTGTACTCAAGAGAAGTTGGGCAATGTGTTTTGGGGTGTCATTTTACATATACCCATGCTGGGTGAGATAAATATCTTGGTCAAATGCCAACTTTGTATAAAAAAATGGGAAAAGTTGTCTTTTGCCAAGATATTTCTCTCACCCAGCATGGGTATATGTAAAATGACACCCCAAAACACATTCCCCAACTTCTCCTGAGTACAGCGATACCACATGTGTGACACTTTTTTGCAGCCTAGGTGCGCAAAGGGGCCCACATTCCAAAGAGCACCTTTCGGATTTCACCGGCCATTTTTTACAGATTTTGATTTCAAACCACTTCTCACGCATTCGGCCCCTAAAATGCCAGGGCAGTATAACTACCCCACAAGTGACCCCATTTTGGAAAGAAGACACCCCAAGGTATTTTGTGATGGGCATAGTGAGTTCATGGAAGTTTTTATTTTTTGTCACAAGTTAGTAGAATATGAGACTTTGTAAGGAAAAAAAAAAAAAAAAAATAAATCTACATTTTCCGCTAACTTGTGACAAAAAATATAAAATTCTAGGAACTCGCCATGCCCCTCACGGAATACCTTGGGGTGTCTTCTTTCCAAAATGGGGTCACTTGTGGGGTAGTTATACTGCCCTGGCATTTTCCAGGGGCCCTAATGTGTGGTAAGTAGGTAAATGACCTGTGAAATCCTAAAGGTGCTCTTTGGAATGTGGGCCCCTTTGCCCACCTAGGCTGCAAGAAAGTGTCACACATGTGGTATCGCCGTATTCAGGAGAAGTTGGGCAATGTGTTTTGGGGTGTCTTTTTACATATACTCATGCTGGTTGAGAGAAATATCTCGGCAAAAGACAACTTTTCCCATTTTTTTATACAAAGTTGGCATTTGACAAAGATATTTATCTCACCCAGCATGCCCAACTTCTCCTGAGTACGGCGATACCAGATGTGTGACACTTTTTTTGCAGCCTAGATGCGCAAAGGGGCCCACATTCCTTTTATGAGGGCATTTTTAGACATTTGGATCCCAGACTTCTTCTCACGCTTTAGGGCCCCTAAAATGCCAGGGCAGTATAAATACCCCACATGTGACCCCATTTTGGAAAGAAGACACCCCAAGGTATTCAATGAGGGGCATGGCGAGTTCATAGAAATTATTTTTTTTTGGCACAAGTTAGCGGAAATTGATTTTATTTATTTTTTTCTCACAAAGTCTCCCTTTCCGCTAACTTCGGACAAAAATTTCAATCTTTCATGGACTCAATATGCCCCTCACGGAATACCTGGGGGTGTCTTCTTTCCGAAATGGGGTCACATGTGGGGTATTTATACTGCCCTGGCATTCTAGGGGCCCTAAAGCGTGCAAAGAAGTCTGGAATATAAATGTCTAAAAAATTTTACGCATTTGGATTCCGTGAGGGGTATGGTGAGTTCATGTGAGATTTAATTTTTTGACACAAGTTAGTGGAATATGAGACTTTGTAAGAAAAAAATAATAATTTCCGCTAACTTGGGCCAAAAAAATGTCTGAATGGAGCCTTACAGGGGGGTGATCAATGACAGGGGGGTGATCAGGGAGTCTATATGGGGTGATCACCCCCCTGTCATTGATCACCCCCCTATAAGGCTCCATTCAGATGTCCGTATGTGTTTTGCGGAGCCGATCCATGTATCCGTGGATCCGTAAAAATCATACGGACATCTGAATGCAGCCTGACAGGGGGGGGTGATCAATGACAGGGGGGGTGATCAATGACAGGGGGGTGATCAGGGAGTCTATATGGGGTGATCACCCCCCCTGGAAGGCTCCAGGGATCCGATCCATGTATCAGTGGATCCGTAAAAATCATGCGGACATCTGAATGGAGCTTTACAGGGGGGTGATCAATGACAGGGGGGTAATCAATGACAGGGGGGTGATCAGGGAGTCTATATGGGGTAATCACCACAGTCATTGATCACGCCCCTGTAAGGCTCCATTCAGACGTCCGTATGCGTTTTGCGGATCCGATCCATCTATCAGTGGATCCGTAAAAATCATGCGGACATCTGAATGGAGCTTTACAGGGGGGTGATCAATGACAGGGGGGTAATCAATGACAGGGGGGGTGATCAGGGAGTCTATATGGGGTGATCACCACAGTCATTGATCACGCCCCTGTAAGGCTCCATTCAGACGTCCGTATGCGTTTTGCGGATCCGATCCATCTATCAGTGGATCCGTAAAAATCATGCGGACATCTGAATGGAGCTTTACAGGGGAATGATCAATGACAGGGGGGTAATCAATGACAGGGGGGTGATCAGGGAGTCTATATGTGGTGATCAGGGGCTAATAAGGGGTTAATAAGTGACAGGGGGTGTGTAGTGTAGTGTAGTGGTGTTTGGTGCTACTTTACTGAGCTACCTGTGTCCTCTGGTGGTCGATCCAAACAAAGGGGACCACCAGAGGACCAGGTAGCAGGTATATTAGACGCTGTTATCAAAACAGCGTCTAATATACCTGTTAGGGGTTAAAAAAATTCCATCTCCAGCCTGCCAGTGAACGATCGCCGCTGGCAGGCTGGAGATCCACTCACTTACCTTCCGATCGTGTGAACGCGCGCGCCTGTGTGCGCGCGTTCACAGGAAATCTTGCGTCTCGCGAGATGACGCATATATGCGTGACTCTGCGCAGGACGGCCGCCTCTGGAACGCGATCCTGCGTTAGGCGGTCCGGAGGTGGTTTAAGAGTAATGAGGGGGAGTCGCAGAGAGCGACGAGGAGAAAGCAAAGCTGTTAAATATTTTTTTCACCAATGTATTCACTGAGGAAAATAAACTGAATGTAAAATTAAATTCCCATTAAAAGTGTCCTGTCTGACCCAGGAAGAAGTACATCAGCGACTTAAAAAGATTAAAATAGACAAATCACCAGGACCGGATGGCATACACCCCCGTATCCTAAGGGAATTAAGTAATGTCATAGCCAGACCCTTATTTCTGATATTTGCGGACTCTATACTGACAGGGAATGTCCAACAGGATTGGCGCATGGCAAATGTGGTGCCAATATTCAAAAAGGGTCCAAAAACAGAGCCTGGAAACTATAGGCCGGTAAGTTTAACATCTGTTGTGGGTAAACTGTTTGAAGGTTTTCTGAGAGATGCTATCTTAGAGCATCTCAACGGAAATAAGCAAATAACGCCATATCAACATGGCTTCGTGAGGGATCGGTCATGCCAAACTAATTTAATCAGTTTCTATGAGGAGGTAAGTTCTAGACTTGACAGCGGCGAATCAATGGATGTCGTATATCTGGACTTCTCCAAAGCATTTGACACTGTACCGCATAAAAGGTTAGTATATAAAATGAGAATGCTCGGACTGGGAGAAAACGTCTGTAAGTGGGTAAGTAACTGGCTCAATGATAGAAAACAGAGGGTGGTTATTAACAGTACACACTCAGATTGGGTCACTGTCACTAGTGGGGTACCTCAGGGGTCAGTGTTGGATCCTATTCTCTTCAATATATTCATTAATGATCTTGTAGAAGGCTTGCATAGTAAAATATCAATTTTCGCAGACGACACTAAACTGTGTAAAGTAATTTACACTGAAGAGGACAGTATACTACTACAGAGGGATCTGGATAGATTGGAGGCTTGGGCAGATAAGTGGTAGATGAGGTTTAACACTGACAAATGTAAAGTTATGCACATGGGAAGGAATAATGCAAGTCACCCATACATACCAAATGATAAAACACTCGGTAACACTGACATGGAAAAGGATCTAGGAATTTTAATAAACAGCAAACTAAGCTGCAAAAACCAGTGTCAGGCAGCTGCTGCCAAGGCCAATAAGATAATGGGTTGCATCAGAAGGGGCATAGATGGCAGTGATAAGAACATAGTCCTACCACTTTACAAATCACTGGTCAGACCACACATGGAGTACTGTGTACAGTTCTGGGCTCCTGTGAACAAGGCAGACATAGCAGAGCTGGAGAGGGTCCAGAGGAGGGCAACTAAAGTAATAACTGGAATGGGGCAACTACAGTTGACGACTGAGGGGAGATCTAATTAATATGTATAAATATATCAGGGGTCAGTACAGAGATCTATCCCATCATCTATTTATCCCCAGGACTGTGACTGTGACGAGGGGACATCCTCTGCGTCTGGAGGAAAGAAGGTTTGTATACAAACATAGAAGAGGATTCTTTACGGTAAGAGCAGTGAGACTATGGAACTCTCTGCCTGAGGAGGTGGTGATGGTGAGTACAATAAAGGAATTCAAGAGGGGCCTGGATGTATTTCTGGAGAGTAATAATATTACAGGCTATAGCTACTAGAGAGGGGTCGTTGATCCAGAAAGTTATTCTGATTGCCTGAATGGAGTCGGGAAGGAATTTTTTATTACCCTAAAGTGGGGAAAATTGGCTTCTACCTCACAGGCTTTTTTTTTTTGCCTTCCTCTGGATCAACTTGCAGGATAACAGGCCGAACTGGATGGACAAATGTCTTTTTTCGGCCTTATGTACTATGTTACTATGTTATGTGTTTGGTGATTAATAAGTTACTGTTTCCGTTTCCGATCCATAAAAAACGGATCACATACGGATATGTAACCCTAGGCTACATGCACACAAACGTTGTTTGTTTCCGTGTTCGTTCAGTTTTTTTTTGCGGATAGTATGCGGACTCATTAATTTCAATGGGTCCGCAAAAAATGCAGACAGCACACCGTGTGTTGTCCGCATCAATATGTCCGCTCCCTAGCCCCGCAAACAAAAAATAGAACATGTCCTATTCTTGTCCGTTTTAGGCATTGTTACAATGGATTCACACAAAAAAACGGCATACGGATGTCACCCGTTTTTGTTTGCGGATACGCAATTTGCAGAGCGCAAAACACAATAATAGACACAGTTTCATTCTTTGCATAGGAAAGGGTGAAATCCGCTATAAAATCTGCTGGATAAATTAACATGCTGCAGATCTCAAATCCGCCATACCGCAGCTTTCTGTTGCGGTTTTTTTTATGCAGCATGTGGAATTCGGAAATTCTCATCTGTTTTTCTGGTACTGTACGACACTGCAGATTTACCGCACAAAAATCCACAACAGCAAATCTGCAGCTAATCAGATTAGTAAAGTTTTGAAAAATTTGATTTGGTAGCTTCTCCAAAGTTCGCCAAGAAATGTGATTTTTTATGAGTTAATTTGTCACAAATCACTATAAATCAGGTAAGGCCACTCTGCCTTAGGGTACGACCACACGGAGTGGCCATGCTGCAGGCGGGTTGCGGCCATGTTGCGGTGAAGAAGAATAATTCCACAGCTGCCTTTCATTTAATAATGAAGACCGCACTGTACAGCCTGTCTCCATTGTTAATGGCCGAACGGCACATTTAACCCCTTCCCGACCTATGACGAGTATACTCGTCATGGAGCACTGCTACTTTGAGCTCCATGACTAGTATACACGTCATGGCATTAAACTGTCACCATGTCTGCAGACATGGTGACAGCGCTGAGATCCTGGCTGTTACACACAGCCAGGCACCTTGGGTCAATACCGAGGGGGGTCCTGTGACTCCCCCTATCGGCGATCGCTGCAAACCGCAGGTCAATTCAGACCTGCGGTTTGTAGCGCTTTCTGCAGTTTCTGGTCAGGGACCGCGGGGATCAGAAACGTTAAAATTACCAAAATAAAGATTTTTCACCCCCCCTGCACCCCTGAATGATGTTATGCCGGCGGGTGGTGCAGGGGGGGTGTTACAGGTGGTGAGGAGGTGGTGCGGGAGGCGGGCGGTGCGGCACTCTGGTATAAACGGCTGACATCTGTGCTGCGATGTCAGCCGTTTAACCCTTTCCATACCGCGGTCCGTGCGGACCGCTGTATGGAAAAGGTTAACAGTCAGGGAGCTCCCTCCCTCTCCCATCGGAGGGCTGCTGTACCTTTGCAGCCCCCCGATGGGAGAGGGAGGGAGCCCCCAGACAGCCCCCCTCCTTCCCAGTCTGCTCAGTTGTGGCAGACGTGGAAGGTTCCTATGGCAACAGGATGCCTTCTCAGGCATCCTGCTGTCCATGGTGCTGAACAGATCTGTGCTAAAGGCATAGATCTGTTCAGACAAAGTGTAAGTAAAATACAGTACAATACACTATATACTGTACTGTATTACAGGGAGTGCAGAATTATTAGGCAAATTAGTATTTTGACCACATCATCCTCTTTATGCATGTTGTCTTACTCCAAGCTGTATAGGCTCGAAAGCCTACTACCAATTAAGCATATTAGGTGATGTGCATCTCTGTAATGAGAAGGGGTGTGGTCTAATGACATCAACACCCTATATTAGGTGTGCATAATTATGCAAAATGGGTCAAAAGAAGGACTTGACAGGCTCAGAAAAGTCAAAAATAGTGAGATATCTTGCAGAGGGATGCAGCACTCTTAAAATTGCAAAGCTTCTGAAGCGTGATCATCGAACAATCAAGCGTTTCATTCAAAATAGTCAACAGGGTCGCAAGAAGCGTGTGGAAAAACCAAGGCGCAAAATAACTGCCCATGAACTGAGAAAAGTCAAGCGTGCAGCTGCCAAGATGCCACTTGCCACCAGTTTGGCCATATTTCAGAGCTGCAACATCACTGGAGTGCCTAAAAGCACAAGGTGTGCAATACTCACAGACATGGCCAAGGTAAGAAAGGCTGAAAGACGACCACCACTGAACAAGACACACAAGCTGAAACGTCAAGACTGATTTTTCTAAGGTTTTATGGACTGATGAAATGAGAGTGAGTCTTGATGGGCCAGATGGATGGGCCCGTGGCTGGATTGGTAAAGGGCAGAGAGCTCCAGTCCGACTCAGACGCCAGCAAGGTGGAGGTGGAGTACTGGTTTGGGCTGGTATCATCAAAGAGGAGCTTGTGGGGCCTTTTCGGGTTGAGGATGGAGTCAAGCTCAACTCCCAGTCCGACTGCCAGTTTCTGGAAGACACCTTTTTCAAGCAGTGGTACAGGAAGAAGTCTGCATCCTTCAAGAAAAACATGATTTTCATGCAGGACAATGCTCCATCACACGCGTCCAAGTACTCCACAGCGTGGCTGGCAAGAAAGGGTATAAAAGAAGAAAATCTAATGACATGGCCTCCTTGTTCACCTGATCTGAACCCCATTGAGAACCTGTGGTCCATCATCAAATGTGAGATTTACAAGGAGGGAAAACAGTACACCTCTCTGAACAGTGTCTGGGAGGCTGTGGTTGCTGCTGCACGCAATGTTGATGGTGAACAGATCAAAACACTGACAGAATCCATGGATGGCAGGCTTTTGAGTGTCCTTGCAAAGAAAGGTGGCTATATTAGTCACTGATTATTTTTTTTTTGTTTTTTGAATGTCAGAAATGTATTTGTGAATGTTGAGATGTTATATTGGTTTCACTGGTAAAAATAAATAATTGAAATGGGTATATATTTGTTTTTTGTTAAGTTGCCTAATAATTATGCACAGTAATAGTCACCTGCACACACAGATATCCCCCTAAAATAGCTAAAACTAAAAACAAACTAAAAACTACTTCCAAAAATATTCAGCTTTGATATTAATGAGTTTTTTGGGTTCATTGAGAACATGGTTGTTGTTCAATAATAAAATTAATCCTCAGAAATACAACTTGCCTAATAATTCTGCACTCCCTGTATACAGACATCAGACCCACTGGATCTTCAAGAACCAAGTGGGTCTGGGTCAAAAAAAATGTAAAAAAATGTGAAAAAAAGTAAAGATAAAAAAAACACATTTATCACTGAATAAAAAAAATTAAAAATAAAATACACTACACATATTAGGTATCGCCGCGTCCGTAATGACCTGATCTATAAAACAGTCATGTTATTTTCCCCGCACGGCGAACGCCATAAAAATAAAAAAATAAAAACTATGGGGAAATAGAAATTTTGCCCACCTTACTTCCCAAAAAAGGTAATAAAAGTGATCAAAAAAGTCGCATGTATGACAAAATAGTACCAATTAAACAGTCACCTCATCCCGCAAAAAATGAGCCCGTACATGAGACAATCGCCTTAAAAACTGAAAAAACTATGGCTCTCAGTCTATGGAGACACTAAAACATGTTTTTTTTGTTGTTTCAAAAATTATATTATTGTGTAAAACCTAGATAAATTAAAAAAGTAGACATATTAGGTATTGCCACGTCCGTAAGAACCTGCTCTATAAAAATACCACATGACCTAACCCCTCAGGTGAACACTGTAAATTTTTTTTAAATAAAAACGGTGTTAAAAAAGCTATTTTTTTGTTACCTTACATCACAAAAAGTGTTATAGCAAGCAATCAAAAAGTCATATGCATAGTGCCAATCTAACCGTCATCTCATCCCGAAAAAATGATACCCAACCTGAGACAATCGCCTAAAAACTGAAAAAACTATGGCTCTCAGACAATGGAGACACTAAAACATGATTTTTTTTGGTTTTAAAAATGATATTATTGTGTAAAACCTAAATAAATAAAAAAAGTATACATATTAGGTATCGCCGCGTCTGTAAGAACCTGCTCTATAAAAATAGCACATGATCTAACCTGTCAGATGAACGTTGCAATTAATAAAAAATAAAAACAGTGCCAAAACAGCTATTTTTTGGCAAACTTTCCATTTTAATCCATTTTTTCCCGTAACAAAGCAAGGGTTAACAGCCAAACAAAACTCAATATTTATTGCCCTGATTCTGTAGTTTATAGAAATGCCCCATATGTGGTCGTAAACTGCTGTATGGCCACACGGCAGGGTGCAGAAGGAAAGGAATGCCATATGGTTTTTGGAAGGCAGTTTTTGCTGGACTGGTTTTTTGACACCATGTCCCATTTGAAGCCCCCCTGATGCACCCCTAGAGTAGAAACTCCAAAAAGTGACCCCACTTTGGAAACTACACCCCTTAAGGTATTCAAAACTAATTTTACAAACTTTGTTAACCCTTTAATTGTTCCACAAGAGTTAGTGGCAAATGGAGATGAAATTTCAGAATTTCTATTTTTTGTTACTTTGCCTCACAAAAAGTGTTCTATAGAGCAACCAAAAATCATATGTACCCTAAAATAGTACCAACAAAACTGCCACCTTATCCCGTAGTTTCCAAAATGGGGCCACTTTTTTTGAGTTTCTAACCTAGGGGTGCATCAGGGGGCTTCAAATGGGACATGGTGTCTAAAAACCAATCCAGCAAAATCTGCCTTCCAGAAACCATGACGCACCTTTCCTTCTGCGCCCTGCCGTGTGCCCGTACAGCAGTTTACGACCACATATGGGGTGTTTCTGTAAACTACAGAATCAGGGCCATAAATAATGAGTTTTGTTTGGCTATTAACCCTTGTTTTGTTACTGGAAAAAATGGATTAAAATTTTAAATTAAAAAAAATATATAAATTCTGAAATTTCATCTCCATTCGCCAATAACTCTTGTGGAACACCTAAAGGGTTAACAAAGTTTTGAATACCTTGAGGGTGTAGTTTCCAAAATGGGGTAATTTTTGGGTGGTTTCAATTATGTAAGCCTCACAAAGTGACTTCAGACCTGAACTGGTCCTTAGAAAATGGGTTTTGGAAATTTTCTGAAAAATGCTTCTAAACTTCTAAGCCTTGTAACGTCCCCAAAAAATAAAATGTCATTCCCAAAATGATCCAAACATGAAGTAGACATATGGGGAATGTAAAGTAATAACTATTTTTGGAGGTATTACTATGTATTATAGAAGTAGAGAAATTGAAACTTTTTGGTAAATTTGGTCTTTTACTCCATTTTACCAGTGTCATGAAGTACAATATGTGACGAAAAAACAATCTCAGAACGGCCTGGATAAGTAAAAGCGTTTTAAAGTTATTCACACATAAACTGACACTGGTCAGATTTGCAAAAAATAGCCTGGTTCTTAAGGTGAAAAATGGTTGGGTCCTGAAAGGGTTAATGCACCTTTAAACAGGGGCTGTTGCTGGTAGGGGGTTTGGCCGGTTAGGTGGGGGGACAATATGCATATTATTGCTGTTCTTGCCTGCAATCTCCTGCAGGTTATTTGACAGTAAACACTGAATATTAATCAGCTCTGGCATACCCACTCCTCCAACCCCAGCACTCTCCTGCCCTACAGGTGGGACCCCTTCTTGTGCCATCTGCTTTTCCTCCTTTCCACATATCGGATATCAATAAGAATGTCATCAGGAACATCCCGCTCCTCCTCTCTATGCATCTTACTGACTTTTCTAGGACATGGAGACTTTAAAGTATAATTGGGAAGAAGTAAAGCCGGTAAAAGATGAGTATGGTCATCGTTAAGACTTGGCCCCCTGATGGAATTGGTTGGCATGCTGGCACCGTTATAATAAAGTCTTACATCTTACTGGTATGGAATTACATTTCTTAGTTTACGATGTAGTAATAAGTAAATGTAGGAATAAATAAATAAAACTGACGCAGAATAAGTTTCCCTGCACTCTCTCTGGACTCTTCCTTCTCCAATATTCTTCTATTAATCATTTTCCGCAACACTGTCCGTAGCACATGAGCACTTGCCACGTCTCTCCCTATGCTCAGTTCACAGGACAATGGCGGAGACCAAGCAGGATGAGGTTTTAGATGGCTATCTGCAGACTGGCTGGCTGCACGGCATTATGGGTGATCTTGCATCCCAGGGCTTGTCTCCTCTACACTTAGTTTTGTTTTGTAACGCATGCAGCCGCCATTTTAGGAAAACCTGATTCGTTACCATGAAGCACAAGGAAATTTAGATTAATTGTGAATCAAAGTTTTCCTAAACTTTGGACCAAATTCCAATTTGAAAGCTTCGCTTCACTCAACGCTACTAATCAGTCACGTGTGAAACTAGCCTTAGGGCTCATGCACACAACCACTGTTGTTTTGCCGTCTGCAAATTACAGATCCGCAAAACACGGATACCAGCCGTGCACATTTCTTATTTTGTGGAACGGAACAGCCGGCCCTCAATAGAACAGTCCTATCCTTGTCCATTAGGCCTCCTGCACACGGACGTTTTTTTTTCCCGTTTACTGGCCGTTTTTTGCGTTCCGTATACGGTCCGTATACGGAACCATTCATTTCAATGGCTTTGCAAAAAAGACGGAATGTACTCCGTATGCATTCCGTTTCAGTATTTCTGTTTTTCCGTTCCGTTTTAACATAGAACATGTCCTATTATTGCCCGCAAATCACGTTCCGTGGCTCCATTCAAGTCAATGGGTCCGCAAAAAAACGGAACACATACGGAAATGCATCCGTATGTCTTCCGTTTCCGTTCCGTTTTTTGCGGAACCATCTATTGAAAATGTTATGCCCAGCCCAATTTTATCTATGTAATTACTGTATACTGTATATGCCATACGGAAAAACGGAACGGAAAAACGGAACAGAAACGGAAACACAACGGAAACAAAAAACGGAACAACGGATCCGTGAAAAACGGACCGCAAAACACTGAAAAAGCCATACGGTCGTGTGCAATAGGCCTAATGCAGACAATAATTAGACATGCTCTATTTTTTTGCAGAACGGCCATGCAGACATACTGACACAGAATGCACATTTCCCTTTTTATGTGGCCTCATTGAAGTGAATGGTTCCTTATATGGGCCGAAAAAAAAACAAAAAACATAACGGACAAAAAAATATGTTCGTATGAAATTAACCATACAAATGAATCTTTAAATCGTCTTTAAGATCATGTACCCTTAGTTTTCACAGAATGGTTTATTCTGTGTTCATTGGTAATCATCAATTAAAGGGGTTATCTAGGAAATGGTAATGATGACCTGTCCTCAGGATAAGGCCTCATGCACACGACCGTTTTTTTTTGCGGTCCGCAAAACGGATTTCCGTTGTTCCGTGATCCGTTTTCTCTTCCGTGGGTCTTCCTTGATTTTTGGAGGATCCACGGACATGAAGGAAAAAGTCATTTTGGTATCCGTCTGGCTGTGCGGAGCCAAACGGATCCGTCCTGACTTACAATGCAAGTCAATGGGGACGGATCCGTTTGACTTTGACACAATATGGTGCAATTGCAAACGGATCCGTCTCCCATTGACTTTCAATGTAAAGTCAGGAGTCCCCATTATACCATCGGATCGGAGTTTTCTCCAATCCGATGGTATATTTTAACTTGAAGCGTCCCCATCACCATGGGAATGCCTCTATGTTAGAATATACCATCAGATTTGAGTTATATCGTGAAACTCAGATCCGACAGTATATTCTAACACAGAGGCGTTCCCATAGTGATGGGGACGCTTCAAGTTAGAATATACTGAGAACTGTGTAATAACTGCCCCCTGCTGCCTGGCAGCACCCGATCTCTTACAGGGGGCTGTGATCCGCACAATTAACCCCTCAGGTGCCGCACCTAAGGGGTTAATTGTGCGGATCACAGCCCCCTGTAAGAGATCGGGTGCTGCCAGGCAGCAGGGGGCAGTCATGTACACAGTTCGTAGTATATTCTAACTTGAAGCGTCCCCATCACCCTGGGAACGCCTCTGTGTTAAAATATACTGTCGGATCTGAGTTTTCACGAAGTGAAAACTCAAATCTAAAAAGCTTTTATGCAGACGGATCAGTGGATCCGTCTGTGTGAAAGTAGCCTACGGACACGGATGACGGACGCGGATGACAATCTTGTGTGCATCTGTGTTTTTTCACGGACCCATTGACTTGAATGGGTCCGTGAACCGTTGTCCGTCCAAAAAATAGGACAGGTCATATTTTTTGGACGGACAGGAAACACGGATCACGGACGCGGATGTACAATGGTGCATTTTCTGAGTTTTCAACAGACCCATTGAAAGTTAATGGGTCCGCAGAAAATCACGGAAAACGGAACAACGGATGCACACAACAGTCGTGGTTCACATGGGCGTTGCAGGTGACGTGCGGGTAAAGATGCGAGTGCGTTGCGAGAAAATGGGTGATTTTTTCAGACGAGTCCAAAGCGTTTTAATGCATTTTGCACCCGCGTGAGAAGAATCTGCATGTGGACTTCTTCATAGAGGTTCGGGTTTGGGTTAGGTGTTCTGTAGATTTTATTTTCCCTTATAACATGGTTATAAGGGAAAATAATAGCATTCTTAATACAGAATGCTTAGAAAAATGTCCATTGAGGAGTTAATAAATAATAAACACATTTAACTCACCTCATCCACTTGATCACGTAGTGGCTCTCCTCTTCTTTCTTCAGGACGTGGGTAAAGGACCTTTGATGACGTCACTGTGCTCATCACATGTGATGAGCGCAGTGACGTCATCAAAGGTCCTTTACCCACGTCCTGAAGAAAGAAGAGGAGATCCGCTACGCGATCAAGTGGATGGGGTGAGTTAAATTTATTATTTTTTAACCCCTCCATCACTATTTTACTTAGCATTCTGTATTAAGAATGCTATTATTTTCCCTTATAACCACTTGCTTGCTGATGCTTGCGATTTTCACGCAGCCCCATTTACTTCTATGGGGCCTGCGTTGCGTGAAAAACGCACAATATAGAGCATGCTGTGATTTTCACGCAGCGCACAAGTGATGCGTGAAAATCTCCGCTCATGTGCACAGCCCCATTGAAGTGAACGGGTCTGGATTCAGTGTGGATGCAATGCGTTCACCTCACGCATTGCACCCGTGCAGAAAACTCACCCGTGTGAAAGAGGCCTAAGTCATCATTTTCACATCGGCAGGGGTCAGAGTCCTAGCAAGCACGCCGATCAGCTGTTTCAGGGAGCCGTCACGCTTAACGGAGCTCTAGTGAATGCGGCTGGCTCCCGGCAGTTTACCAAGCACACCGCTGTGCATTGTATTGTACGGTGATGTCACATGGCATAGGAAGAGGATGGCGTGCTCAAGGCAGGGGTCATGGGTGTTAGCCATAAATGGAGAAAAACCACACAAATATCACTTTAAGGACTCCGATAAATGCTTGCTTTTTTCTGCACTATAACAAACTGACAGTAGCAGTTAAAATACGTACAAAACGTATACCCTTTGCAATGCAGACAGATATACAGTATCTGAAGCAAACCTGGAACATTTACCCTACAGTTAGCTGCCATTTATTCCGGCAGATACTCTCAATAATTCTCACTGAACACATCATGTGTACACATGCACTAAGGCCCCTTTCACACGAGCGAGTATTCAGAGCAGGTGCAATGCGTGATGCGAACGCATTGCACCTGCACTGAATCCGAACCCGTTCATTTCAATGGGTCTGTGTACATGAGCGTTGGTTTTCACACATCACTCGTGCGTTGCGTGAAAATCGCAGCATGTTCTATATTCTGCGAATTTCACGCAAAGCAGGCCCCATAGAAGTGAACGGGGCTGCGTGAAAATCACGGATGGTTGCTAAGAGATGTTGTTTGTATAGATTCAGTTTTTTATCACACGCGTGCAAGACGCATTAAATCGGATTGCACCCGCGCGATAAAAACTGAACAACCGAATGCAATCGCAGACAAAACTGAATGAACTTGCTTGCGAAATTGCGCATTTTTCACTGAACACATCCGGACCTAATCCTCTCACGCTCTTCTGCAAGGGGCCTAAGATTCCTCAATTCATTTTTAGGCCAATGCCCAAGAGGTTGAGGGGGGGGGGGGCATTATCTTTGTTACCATCCACTCTCAAGAGGGTGGATGTTATGATGGATTTTCATAGGGCGATTAGAAGCTGATGCTCAGGAAGGAAGCGTTCCTTCCCAACAGTCGGCTGCTTGTGAAGTGGAGGTGAAGCGCTTACATGCAGTGATCCCCTCCACAGTATGAGGAGCGATCGCGAGTGATGTTTAGACAGCATGATCAGCTGCCCAGTAACAATTTATTTGCAAGCACTAATCACCTGATGAAAGAGCGTTTCAGTTGTGCATTGGGTTATTGGCTGTATCTTTAGGCTAGGGCTACACGACGACCCATAGGGCACAACTACACTGCAACATATGTTGAGCGACACTGATGTCGCGTGACAATTTTTATAATGATAGTCTATGGTGTCGCACTGCGGCATGCGACATCTTGGATGGATTTTTTGCTACTGTCGTGTCGCACTCACAGCATGTCGCACTGCGACACCATAGATTAGCATTATAAAATTGTCACGAGACAATGGTGCGAAAAATGTCGCGAGACACATGTCGTCGTGTAGCCCTAGCCTTTGTTTGGAACGAGCGTTTGCAGGAACATTTGTTCCCTATAATTTGCCCAAATATTGCCCCGACTAAATCCACCTTAGGGCTCATGCACACGACAGTTGTTGGCCATTTGTTCAGCGCACCACGGATGTGGACCCATTCACTTGAACATGTTCTATTTTTTTGGCGGTTCAGACGGATCAGGGACCCATTCAAGTTGAATGGGTCTGCATCCATCTGCGGCAGCCACACGGCCCCCAATGCACGGAACGGCGGCACACGTTTGTGTGCATGAGCCCTTAAGCCTCATTCACACTTAGTGGTCAGTGATGCCTCCGTGAAGAATCAGTGTGTGGTCCGAGTGTCCATTTGCTGTCCGTGTGTAATCCGTGTTTCACGGACACTGTGCACCTGGAAAATGATTTTCAAAGCATCTCGTCCAAATGATCCGCGAAACACGGATGAAACACAGATGGCATCCGTGGTTTTCATGAACCCCTAGACTTGTGGTTGTGATCCATGAACACGGACAAAATAGAGCATGGTAAAGTATGGATGTGTGAATGGGTACGTGTGGTGTTCGTGTTCTCCACGCTGAATGAGGCTTAACTCTCACAAGAACAGGTGTTATTTTTCTTCTCTGTACAGCCACACGTAGCATAAATGTTTAAAATTCTGAAGAATGCAGTGCAGAAAATCCACAGCATTTACAGTAGCAGTGAATTGGATGGGATTTAAAATAAAATCTCGTCTGCACACTTCAGAGAATGTATGAATTGGAATCCGCACATTACTTGACACGTGTTGTGGATTTGGAAACTGCAGGATGCCATGTTATGTTTGACGATATCTGATAATCACAGTTTTCCTCCTTTCCTAAGCAAAAATCCACAAAAAAATCCGCACAATTTGTGCAAAATGGAAGCTCAGAACATTGTCAACATATTAAAGTAGAAATGAATTCTAAAAACTGTGCAAATGCTGGTCCAGCACCTGACCAGTCACCAGCAGATTTACAGTAATAAAAGCTATAGAGGATGCAGTCTAGTTTGGTACTTCAAATGACAGTCATTTTTCTTTTTTCAAACATCAGCATAATCCAGGCATCCTCAAACTGCGGCCATCCAGCTGTTGCAAAACTACAACTCCCAGCATGCCCGAACAGCCTACAGGTAGCCTACAGCAGGGCATTGTGGGAGTTGTAGTTTTACAACAGCTGGAGGGCCGCAGTTTCAGGATGCCTGGCATAATCAGATACAGGTAAAAACCCGAAAATTTTGAATAATGTGAAAAGTTCATTTATTTCAGTAATGCAACTTAAAAGGTGAAACTAACATATGTGATAGACTAATTACATGCAAAGCGAGATATTTCAAGCCTTTGTTATAATTTGGATGATTATCGCTTACAGCTTATGAAACCCCAAAGTCACAATTTTGAGGTACCTTTGCTCAGGGGGTATGGATTAATTAGCTGACTAGAGTGTGACACTTTGAGCCTAGAATATTGAACCATTTCACAAAATTCTAATTTTAAGCTGCATTAATGCAATTCCTTTAAGGTTGCATTACTAAAAGTTTTTTTTTGTTTTGCTCTTTTCAATGTCCCATGCCACTATTTATATTGAAAAAAAAAAACGGATTCTACAGTTTTCACACTGACCACTAAGCTTAAGGACCAGACTGATTTTTGCATTTTTTTATCTGACCAGTGTCACTTTATGTGGTGATAACTTTAAAATGCTTTTACTTATCCAGGCTATTCTGAGACTGTTTTCTCGTCACATATTGTACTTCATGACAGTGGTAAATTTGAATCAAAATATTAAATTTTTATTTATAAAAGAATTGCCAAATTTAGAAAAAATTTGGAAAAATTCACAACTTTCCAAATTTTTATTTATCTGCTTTTAAAACAGATAGGGATACCTCATATAATAGTTATTACTTTAAATTTCCCATATGTCTACTTCATATTTGGATCATTTTGTGAATGCCATTTTATTTTTTGGAGACGTTAGAAGGCTTAGAAGCAAATCTTAGTGATGTAAGGTGGAAGCATATTTTATGGAAGCATAATAAACTGGACGTTTTATCTTGGAATTGGTGAGTGCCGCTGTCTCCTTTCATCTCTCCTTTGAAAACATTACACTTTTTGTGATGTAAAGTGCCAAAAAAAGGACTTTTTTGACACAGTTTTATTTTTTTTATTTTTTTTTACGGTGTTCACCTTAGGGGTTAGGTCATGTGATATTTTTATAAAGCAGATTGTTACGAACGTGTGAATACCTAATATGTATACTTTTTTATTTAAGTTTTATACACTAATATAATTTTTGAAGCAAAACAAAAATCATGTTTTAGTGTCTCCATAGTCTGAGAGCCATATTTATTAATATTTTTTTGAGCTTCTGTCTTAGGTAGGGTTTAATTTTTTTGGGATAAGATGACAGTTTGGTTGGTACAATTTTGGGGTGCATATGACTTTTTGATCGCTTGCTATTACACTTTTTGTGATGTAAGTTGACAAAAATATGACTTTTTTGACACCGTTTTTTTTTTTTTTTCGGTGTTCACCTTAGGGGTTAGGTCATGTGGTATTTTTATAGAGCAGGTTGTTATAGATGCGGTGATGCCTAATATGTATACTTTTTTCTTTATATTTAACACAATAAAAGCATTTTTGAAACAAAAAAAAACATGTTTTAGTGTCTCCATAGTCTGAGAGCCATAGTTGTTTTTTTGTTTTTTTTTGGCCGATTGTCCTATGTTGGGGCTCATTTTTTGCTGGATGAGGTGACTGTTAGATTGGTACTATTTCGGGGGGCATACGCCTTTTTGATCGCTTGGGGTTGCACTTTTAGTGATGTAAGGTGACAAAAATTGCTTTTTTTACACAGTTTCATTTTTTTATGGTGTCTATTGGACGGGGTGTATTATGTGATGTATTTATAGAGCCAGTCGTTACACTGAGTAATACACTAACAGGTTGCCTAGGAGACCTGAGGCTGGATCTCCTGGGCACCCGTAGAAGGCAGATCCCCATGCCGTGCAAGGCCACAGCAGTGTGGGGAACCGATGCGCTCTTTCACCGGCCGCAAACCACTTCTATGTCGCGGTCAGAGCTGACCGCAGCACAGAAAGGGTTAATCCGCCGACATCGCTGTAAACAGCGATGTCGGCGGATACAGCAGGGGCCCGGCTACAGGGAACTGCCGGACCCCTGCAGTGATCGGGCGGGCGCAGTTCCTGCACCCGCCTGATCAGCCCGCTGTGCAGGTACAGCGGAATGCGTTCTGGCACAGCTTCCTCCGCCGTACATGTACGGTATTTTGCGTTAAGGGGTTAAAAACTACTGATACTTCCTGTTTTGCTGAAATAATTTTTCAATATTCATGTCATTAACCTCACAGGCAGGATTACAATAACAGATTATATATATACACTCACCTAAAGAATTATTAGGAACACCTGTTCTATTTCTCATTAATGCAATTATCTAGTCAACCAATCACATGGCAGTTGCTTCAATGCATTTAGGGGTGTGGTCCTGGTCAAGACAATCTCCTGAACTCCAAACTGAATGTCAGAATGGGAAAGAAAGGCGATTTAAGCAATTTTGAGTGTGGCATGGTTGTTGGTGCCAGACGGGGCAGTCTGAGTATTTCACAATCTGCTCAGTTACTGGGATTTTCCCGCACAACCATTTCTAGGGTTTACAAAGAATGGTGTGAAAAGGGAAAAACATCCAGTTTGCGGCAGTCCTGTGGGCAAAAATGCCTTGTGGATGCTAGAGGTCAGAGGAGAATGGGCCGACTGATTCAAGCTGATAGAAGAGCAACGTTGACTGAAATAACCACTCGTTACAACTGAGGTATGCAGCAAAGCATTTGTGAAGCCACAACACGCACAACCTTGAGGCGGATAGGCTACAACAGCAGAAGACCCCACCGGGTACCACTCATCTCCACTACAAATAGGAAAAAGAGGCTACAATTTGCACGAGCTCACCAAAATTGGACTGTTGAAGACTGGAAAAATGTTGCCTGGTCTGATGAGTCTCGATTTCTGTTGAGACATTCAAATGGTAGAGTCCGAATTTGGCGTAAACAGAATGAGAACATGTATCCATCCTCTGATGGCTACTTCCAGCAGGATAATGCACCATGTCACAAAGCTCGAATCATTTCAAATTGGTTTCTTGAACATGACAATGAGTTCACTGTACTAAAATGGCCCCCACAGTAACCAAATCTCAACCCAATAGAGCATCTTTGGGATGTGGTGGAACGGGAGCTTCGTGCCCTGGATGTGCATCCCTCAAATCTCCATCAACTGCAAGATGCTATCCTATCAATATGGGCCAACATTTCTAAAGAATGCTATCAGCACCTTGTTTAATCAATGCCACGTAGAATTAAGGCAGTTCTGAAGGCAAAAGGGGGTCCAACACCGTATTAGTATGGTGTTCCTAATAATTCTTTAGGTTAGTGTGTATATATATATATATATAAAGAAAAAAAGATGGCAGCACCGTCACAGAAAAATTGGATGAAGGGTGCAAAAAGCCCAGTATGGATATAAGCCAATCCAGTAAAATGCAAGCGATGAAAAGAAGGGCAGCACTCCAATAAATAAAAATGAAAAAACTTTATTTACCCATAAGGCTGTAGCGACGTTTCGGCTCTTACACAGGCTTGAGGAAGGCTCCTGTGTAAGAGCCGAAACGTCGCTACAGCCTTATGGGTAAATAAAGTTTTTTTCATTTTTATTTATTGGAGTGCTGCCCTTCTTTTCATCGCTTATATATATATATATATATATATATATATATATATATATATATATATCGCACAGAAACATACCATTCACAATAGATGATGGTCACAGTTTATCTACTTCCCCTCCCTGCACAGTGACCCATGAGGAGGCCACAGAGAAGTCAATGAACATCTCTCATCCATTGTGCCTATGGCCCATGTGGCTGCTGTAAAGAAGATCTCTAAATATTGCTGGCAGCTGAGCCAAAATGGCCCCATAATCATGTACACCAAAGAATATAATCTACAATCATAATCATGAATTCGATTTTAATTTAATTACGAAAGATAGATATGCTTTAGATATGTTCCATCCATCTTTTTCACTGTAAGCAGAAAACTCAACACTATGGGTCTGAAAGGATTTGTAACTGTCAATAAGGAGTCACTGAGAAAAGGAAGTATAATGTGGATCATGTTTTAAGGAGTCCATAAAACTAACAGGCAGTGTTTATGCCATAAAAGCAATGACAAACTCTTTGAACCATGTCTACAACCGTTAATCAGTTATGGTGGAAGACAAGTTCAGGTGAAGGAATATATAACGGCATGTAGAGTTGTTGAAGACGTTAGGAAAACTGGCACAAACAAACAGATTTATATATATATAATATATGACAGCTTTGTTAAATGCTTAGGCCAAAATACATTTGACAGAAATGTAATGACTTTACTGAGATGGTCAAGACATACTCAGCAGATAGTGAAGATGCTGGTATTCTCTTAACAATGAGTTTCCACAAGGGATGAGCAAGTTTCTTGAAATCTGTTGAGTCTGAAACCAAATCCATCAAAATGATCAGAAGATTCTATTCAGGTACAAATAAATTCAACCGAGTCGAGAGTGCTCAGATTGCCCTGAAATGTTGTGTATGACACTCTGTGGTCTCCTGGGACTCTACCCAATCCCTTTCAAGCACATAAATCAAAAGACAGCATTGGTTTTAAGAAAGTGACCTATATGGCTATGGTTGAACGCATGGATGACAGTGAAAATAAACAGCCGGATTAAAAGCACACCGTCCTGTTGGATTTGTGATGCTTTTTAAAATTAAAAAAATGTCCCAACAAATGATTCCTTATTGATGGCAGATGCCTGCAAGTGTTCATACACAAACAATAGTATCGGAAGAACTAATGATTTCTTCTGAACAAGTGGTCCAAACATGATTCCTTAAAAGGCATCTGTCATTTGTACCTATGACACTGGCTGACCTGTTACAGCTGTAGACATCTGTGTTGGTCTCATGTTCATATGTGCCCTCATATGTGCTGAGAAAGATTATGTTTTAATATATGCAAATGAGCCTCTAGGAGCAACGGGGGAGTTACCATTACACCTAGAGGCCCTGCTCTCTCTGCAACTGCCGCACCCTCTCCACTTTGATTGATACATCATACTGCCTGGCCTTGTCAATCAAAGTGGATAGGATGTGGTGGTTTCTGAGAAAGCTGAGGCTCTCTGTGTAACAGCAACACCCCTATAGATTCTAATTTGCATGTATTTAAATATATTTTTTCTCAGAAATACAGGCACATATGCTCATGAGGCCAACACAGATGTCTTCAGCTGCCAAGCAGGCATTCAACGGGTCAGCCAGTTTCATAAGTACAAATCTGCTGACAGATGCCTTTTAAAAGGGGTTGTCTCACTTCAGCAAATGGCATTTATTATGTTGACAAAGTAAATACAAGACACTAATGGTGGCTTAACTTTGGTGGCTTGATTCATTTTTACTTCATATTATACACTGCTCATATCCAGGAGTTATGACCACCCTGCAATCCAGCAGCGCTAGACATGCTTGCGCACTATGGCAAAAAGCCCTGGCCTTTCTGGTCAGAACTGTGGGAGTGCACATAGGCACGCACTGCTGCTCCTATCCCGGCCACCTCATATCTGCATTGTAGCTGTGGCCATAACAAGCAGTGTATAATGTGATGGCAAAATGAATCAAGCCAATATTAAGGCAATATGGACAATCACAGTACATTAGTAAGTGCCTTGTATTAACTTCCTCTACATGATGAATGCCATTAGCTGAAGTGAGAGAACTCCATTATTGGGGCAGATGTCTGTTTAGTGAAAAAAAAAATGCAATTGGACACAAATTGTAGCAAAAATGTATGCTGACTGTGATGCTCCATGATATGTCTGGTCATGTTTGTACACTTAATATTAACCCCTTCCAGACCTCTGCCATACATTTATGGTAGAAGACCATACTTTATAGATGGCACTCACTCGGAAGCTGAGAGGGCACCCTAGCCAACCGATGTCTACTGGTCCACATAGCAGACACCCGGAGGCAATGTCCATAATCGGTGATAACATCAGTCACAGACATTTAACCCCTCAGTTGCCATGGTCAATTGCAACCACGGCACCTGAGCAGTGAAGTCCAGGAACACTGTGCTCTCAAGGCCCGAACGCCTCCCCTGCACTAAGAACGAAGGAGCCGTTCAGTTGCTGTGGCCCTCTGAGGTTTGTGACAGTAATGTTCCTATGGAGCCCTGTCTGTGGCACAACTCCATAATAACATAAATCAAAAATCACTGATTCGCCATTTTTTCATCTCTTCACTTCCCCAAAAATGAAATAAAGTGATCAAAAAGTCATACACACTATCAATATAAACTACAGATTGGCCCACAATAAATGAACAAGTAAGTCCAAGAGAGGCGGTATATTAGTGTTAGGGACCCATCTGCGGAAGCCACCTTGACGCCTGGTAGATGGGCCCGACCTTCCATTTACTTATTTATAGTAGGTATGATACCACTTTTATTTAGAATGATCCCCATTTCTTAGCTCTATTGTTTGTATGTATAATCGTGAGCAGCCATTTTCTTTTTTATCGATAAATTAACAGTCACATTAATCTTTAGACTTATATCTTATTTTCACAATCAGTGATCAGTCAGTGATTTCCATCAGTGATTGAGAGCCAAAACCAGGTGTGGGTAAAGTTATGCACATGGGAAGGAATAATGCAAGTCACCCATACATACTAAATGGTAAAACACTCGGTAACACTGACATGGAAAAGGATCTAGGAATTTTAATAAACAGCAAACTAAGCTGCAAAAAACAGTGTCAGGCAGCTGCTGCCAAGGCCAATAAGATAATGGGTTGCATCAAAAGGGGCATAGATGCCCGTGATGAGAACATATTCCTACTACTTTACAAATCACTGGTCAGACCACACATGGAGTACTGTGTACAGTTCTGGGCTCCTGTAAACAAGGCAGACATAGCAGAGCTGGAGAGGGTCCAGAGGAGGGCAACTAAAGTAATAACTGGAATGGGGCAACTACAGTACCCTGAAAGATTATCAAAATTAGGGTTATTCACTTTAGAAAAAAGACGACTGAGGGGAGATCTAATTACTATGTATAAATATATCAGGGGTCAGTATAGAGATCTATCCCATCATCTATTTATTCCCAGGACTGTGACTGTGACGAGGGGACACCCTCTGCGTCTGGAGGAAAGAAGGTTTGTACACAAACATAGAAGAGGATTCTTTACGGTAAGAGCAGTGAGACTATGGAACTCTCTGCCTGAGGAGGTGGTGATGGTGAGTACAATAAAGGAATTCAAGAGGGGCCTGGATGTATTTCTGGAGTGTAATAATATTACAGGCTATAGCTACTAGAGAGGGGTCGTTGATCCAGGGAGTTATTCTGATTGCCTGATTGGAGTCGGGAAGGAATTTTTATTCCCCTAAAGTGAGGAAAATTGGCTTCTACCTCACAGGGTTTTTTTGCCTTCCTCTGGATCAACTTGCAGGATAACAGGCCGAACTGGATGGACAAATGTCTTTTTTCGGCCTTATGTACTATGTTACTATGTTACTATGGGTCTAAACAAAGAACAAGTGCAGATCTTTCCCTTATACCTTATCTCTGTGTTGCCCCCATTCCTGGCTTTGGCTCACAATCACTGCTCATTACACAACTTTTGATAAATCTTCCCCATTGAATGCATATCAGATGTTGAATGAGAGACAGTTTATCATGTCATGAAAAAATAAAATAAAAAATAGAAATTGAGATGGCATAAACACATCTGAAAAAAGTTGGGACAGGGTCAACAAGACGATGTAAAAGTAGTGGCACTAATAAAAAACAGCTGGAGGAGCAATATGCTACTAAATCACATGATTGGGTATAAAAGAGCATGCTAAAGAGGCAGAGTCTGTAAGAAGCAAATATGGGCAGAGGTTCCCCAACCTGCGAAAAAATATACCTAAAAGGTATGGAATTATTTAAGAAAAATGTTCTTCAGCATAAAATTGTCAAGACTTTGCATATCCTACCATTTATAGTACATAGTATCATACAAAGATTCAGAGAATCTGGAGAAATCCATGTGCTCAAGGGACAAGACCAATAGTCATGATTGGATACTCGTGATCTACGGGCCCTCAGGGAGCACTGCATTAAAAACAGCTATGATTCTGTACAAGAAATCACTGAATGGGCCCAGGAACACTTCCAGAAATTATTGTCTGTGAACACCGTTCACTGAGAAATCCAAAAATGCAACTTAAAGCTGTATCATGCAGTGAAGAAGCCATATTTCAACACAATCCAGAAATGCCACCACCTTTTCTGGACCATTTAAGGCTACTTTCACACTAGCGCTCGGGGTTCCGCTTGTGAGTTCCATTTGAAGGGGCTCACAAGTGGCCCCGAACGCATCCGTACAGCCCCAATGCATTCTGAGTGGATGCGGATCCGCTCAGAATGCCTCAGTCTGGCTCCGCTTGGCCTCTGTTCCGCTCAGCAAGCGGACACCCGAATGCAGCTTGCAGCGTTCGGGTGTCCGCCTGGCCGTGCGGAGGCAAGCGGATCCGTCCAGACTTACAATGTAAGTCAATGGTGACGGACCCGTTTGAAGATGACACAATATGGCTCAATTTTCAAACGGATCCGTCCCCCATTGACTTTCAATGTAAAGTCTGGACGGATACGTCTGACTAACTTTCACACTTAGAATTTTTTCTAAACTATAATGCAGACGGATCCGTTCTGAACGGATCCCAACGTTTGCATTATAGGAGCGGATCCGTCTGTGCAGACACCAGACGGATCCGCTCCGAACGCAAGTGTGAAAGTAGCCTAAAATGTACTGAGGCAAAATGAACTAATTTAAAATGGACTAAAGCAAAATGAAAACTGTTCTGTGGTGAGATGACTCAAAACATTAATTTGCTGATGGAAACCATGGACATTGTGTGCTGTGGACTCAAGAGGAAAGGGACCATCTAGCTTGTTATCAGCACACAGTTAGGCTCCATTCACACATCCGTGGTGTGTTGCGGACCCGCAATTTGCGGGTCCGCAACACACCAGCCCGTCACCCCCATAAAATGCCAATTCTTGTCCGCAAGCTGCGGACAAGAATAGGACATGCTCTATCTTTTTGCGGAGCTGCGGACCCAAAATTAGGGCCGTGCTCCGCAATTGCGGCTGCAGACAGCACACTGTGTGCTGTCCACATCCATTCTGTCCCCATAGAGAATGAATGGGTCCGCACCCATTCCGCTAAATTGTGGAAAGGATGCGGACCCATTTTGCAGACGTGTGAATGGAGCCTTAAAAAGCCTATATATCTAATGGTATAGGGTTGCATTAGTGTCTAGGATGTGATGTGGATAGCTTACATATCTGGAAAGGCACTATCAATGCTGTATAGTATATAGAGGTTTTAGAATAACATATGCTCCCATGCAGACATCTTTTTCAAGCAACGCCTTGCATATTTCAGCAAGACAATGATAAACCACATACTGCATCCATAACAACAGCATGGCTTCACAGAAAAAGAATCTGGGTGCTGAAACCTATAGAAAACATTTGATCCATCATGAAGCAAAAAATCTTACAATGAAGACCCAGGACTGTTGCACAGCTAGAATCCTACATCAGACAAAAATGGGACAACATTCCTCTTCAAAAACAATACACTTCCAAGACGTTTAAAGATTGTTGTTGAAAGAAGAGGGGATGCTACACAATGGTAGACATGGCCCTGTCCCAACATTTTTGAGATGCATTGCTGCCTTCAAGTTCTAAGTTGAAGGGATTCTGTCACCAAGTTTTAGGCTATAGAGATACGGACATGCACGGCTAGATCGCCGCTAGCATGTCCGCAAATTACAGGTCCTATAGGGCTAGGTGCTTTTATTTAGCAAGTAAGCCAGATTTCCTTTACACCAGTAAATTTACCACAAAGTTCCGTAATATAATACAAGGTGTTCAAAACCTGATCATACATTGTGTGCAGTCACAGTCCATGTGTATTTTTACGGCTGTGTCCCATTGCACACTTTTTTTTTTTTTCTTCAATTAGCCTGTTGAAAGTTTCTTCCTTTAACCCCTTCAGCACCCTGTGTACGATGTAGTGGGAAGCTGGAAATAAATTCCAAATGAGGTGGAATCAGAAAATAATGCCACTTTGCCATAGATTTATCGGTTTTGTTTTTATTGCATTCCCTATGTAGTAAAAGTGATCTGTTACCTTTATTCTCTGCGTCAGTACGGTTTTAACGTTATATTTATATATAACCTTAACTCTAGAAAAAGTTGGGATGTTGTGTAAAATGTAAATAAATCTAAATAAAAACAGAATGCAATGATTTGCAAATCTCATGGACTCATATTTTATTTACAATAGACCATAGAACACACATCATACGTTGGATAATGTGAGACACGTTTTACCATTTCATGAAAGAAAAAACGAATTAAAGGGATTCTGACACCAAGTTTTAGGCTATAGAGATCCAGACATGCACGGCATGTCTGCAATATACCGGTCCTATAGGGCTGTGTGCTTTTATTTTGTTTAAAAGAGGATTTTAGAGATATGTAAATTAGTCTTGTAAGGTGCCCAAGGGGCTGTACGAACCTTCCTGGTGCCCAGCCACGCCCGCCTGTGAAGGAGCCCAGCACCGCCTATGTCCTCCGAATCTCCTCCTTTTGTCACCGATAGATTGCCGTAATCTCGCGATGCGTGAGCTCGCGCATGCGCAGTTCCTTCCCTGAGGCTGATGCCAGCACAGGGAAGGAACACTATACCGGCACTGCGCATCGCAAGATTACGGCAATCTATCGGTGACGAAAGGAGGAGATTCGGAGGACATAGGCGGTGCTGGGCTCCTTCACAGGCGGGCGTGGCTGGGCACCAGGAAGGTTCGTACAGCCCCTTGGGCACCTTACAAGACTAATTTACATATCTCTAAAATCCTCTTTTAAACAAAATAAAAGCACACAGCCCTATAGGACCGGTATATTGCGGACATGCCGTGCATGTCTGGATCTCTATAGCCTAAAACTTGGTGACAGAATCCCTTTAATTCGTTTTTTCTTTCATGAAATGGTAAAACGTGTCTCACATTATCCAACGTATGATGTGTGTTCTATGGTCTATTGTAAATAAAATATGAGCCTATGAGATTTGCAAATCATTGCATTCTGTTTTTATTTAGATTTATTTACATTTTACACAACATCCCAACTTTTTTTTTAGAGTTAAGGTTATATATAAATATAACGTTAAAACCGTACTGACGCAGAGAATAAAGGTAATAGATCACTTTTACTACATAGGGAATGCAATAAAAACAAAACCGATAAATCTATGGCAAAGTGGCATTATTTTCTGATTCCACCTCATTTGGAATTTATTTCCAGCTTCCCACTACATCGTAGACACAGGGTGCTGAAGGGGTTAAAGGAAGAAACTTTCAACAGGCTAATTGAAGAAAAAAAAAAAGTGTGCAATTGGACACAGCCGTAAAAATACACATGGACTGTGAGTGCACAAAATGTATGATCAGGTTTTGAACACCTTGTATTATATTACGGAACTTTGTGGTAGATTTACTGGTGTAGAGGAAATCTGGCTTACTTGCTCAAAGCAACTAATGAGATCCCACCTTTGATTTTTCAGAGCTCCTTTGGAAAATGAATGGTGGAATCTGATCTGTTGCTATTAGCAACTAAGACAGTTTTCCTTAACAATAGTTTGATAAATCTCCCCCTTCGTATCAGGTTTATTGAAAAAAAATCACAATTGGACACAGTCTGCATAAAAAATATATGATGACTGTGGCACTGCACCATATGGCCAGTCACGTTAGCTATACCTGAAATTGAAGAAAATTAGCCACAGCTTTTTTGGGGGAAAAAAATATCTGCAGCGAAAATATATGCTGACTGTAACTCTGCATAATATGTCTGGTCCGGTTTAGTACACATAATCTTAAATGAAAAAACTTTGTTTCAGGTTTATTGAAAAAATGCCCCGTTGGACACAGTCTGCAGCAAAAATATGTCGACTGTGACCTTGCACGATAAGTCTATTCAGTTAGGTATTCTTCTGATTAAAGAAAATTTGCAACAGCTTTTTTGAAAGAAAAAAAAAATGTGCAATTGGATACAGTCTGCAGCAAAAATACACTGCCTGTCCAAAAAAAAAAAAGTCGCCACCTGGATTTAACTAAGCAAATAGGTATGAGCCTCCTATTGGATAATTACTGCATGGGCGATTATCTTTCAGCTGGCAACAAGTTATTTAACCCCAACTGATGCAATGAGTTGCTTCTCATTTCTTAAACAACCATGTCGAAAGACACATCTCGTGGTCGTGAAAAAGATGTTAGTCTGTTTGAGAAGGGTCAAATCATTGGCATGCATCAAGCAGAGAAAACATCTAAGGAGATTGCAGAAACGACTAAAATTGGGTTAAGAACTGGAAGGATAGTGGGGACACCATCGTATTCGGGGAAGAAATGTGTCGGGAAAAAAATCCTGAATGATCGTGATCGACGATCACTTAAACGTTTGGTGAAATCAAATCGAAGAAAAACAACAGTAGAACTCAGGGCTATGTTTAATAGTGAAAGTAAGAGCATTTCCACACATACAGTGTGAAGGGAACTCAAGGGATTGGGACTGAACAGCTGTGTAGCCGTAAGAAAACCACTAATCATTGAGGAAAACCAGAAAAAAAAAAGCTTCAATTTGCTAGGGAGCATAAAGATTGGACTCTGGAGCAATGGAAGAAGGTCATGTGGTCTGATGAGTCAAGATTTACCCTGTTCCAGAGTGATGGGTGCATCAGGGTAAGAAGAGAGGCAGATGAAGTGATGCACCCATCATGCCTAGTGCCTACTGTACAAGTCTGTGGGGGCAGTGCTGGGGTTGCTGCAGTTGGTCAGGTCTAGGTTCAGCAACAGCATGTGTTCCAAGAATGAGGTCAGCTGACTACCTGAACATACTGAATGACCAGGTTATTCCATCAATGGATTTGTTCTTCCCTGATGGCACAGGCATATTCCAAGATGACAATGCCAGGATTCATAGGGCTCAAATTGTCAAAGAGTGGTTCAGGGAGCATGAGACATCATTTTCACACAGAGATTGGCCACCACAGAGTCCAGACCTTAACCCCATTGAGAATCTTTAGGATTTGCTGGAGAAGGCTTTGCACAGAAGTCAGACTCTACCATCATCAATGCAAGATCTTGGTGAAAAATTCATGCAACACTGGATGGAAATAAATCTTGTGACATTGCAGAAGCTTATCGAAACAATGCTACAGAGAATGTGTGCCATAATCAAAGCTAAAGGCGGTCCAATGAAATATTAGAGTGTGTGACCTTTTTTTTTTGGTGGCGACTTTTTTTTGGACAGGCAGTGTATATGTTAATGCTCCAAAACTGAAGACACTTAGAGAAATTTTGACACAGCTTTTTTGAACAAGATGTGCAACTTGACAGTGTCCAGGGCAACTATGACATCTAAAAAATAAGCAGCCTGTGCATATGACATTTCAAACTATAAATTGCACTGTATCCTGCACATTAGGAAAAAATGAGTATTGTAGCTTTAAATAGCAATGCAAGCACAAGATTTTCAATGATCGGCAGCAGCAAAGTAACACAGCACATTAAATGACCCTTGTCCTGTCCCTAGCTAAAAATCTCTCTATTAGATAATTAAATCTATCTAAATCTCTACATCTTTCCCTATAAAACCCTGAACTCACTGTATTGCTTGTGTGTCTAAAGATAACTGGCTTTCTTTGCTTTTTGTGCGGATGAGATTTTCTGTATCATCAATGTTGGAGCTCCGAAGGACATAATCTTCTTGTTTGGATTCATAGTGCCTCTGATCTATAATCACCCCTTCTTATTGCCTGAGGCTGATCAGATATTAATGGCCTATCCTGAGGATAGACATTCAATATAAAAAGATACTCAACAAAATGTCCAGTATGAAATGTACATACCTTTAGCCTGTGTGACTCAGAATGATCATAGGGTTGATGGGTAAAGAACTTCTAAAGAAAACATTCATTTCTTATTATTTGGCTTAGTAGTCTTAAGATAACAGCTGTCAGAGCAAAGGTTCAGGGAGTGTTGTCTTAGGGATATAAGAGGAAAATGTTTTTATTTTTTTCTTTACAAGAGGTCTATTAACATCAATCATTGAGAAATGCATCAACAAGATAGTGAAACAAAATCCATTTTAAAAGCAAACTAAGGGGGCTTTAACAAGTAATTTTCCTTTGAAAAGCATCTTCTAATCAATTCCTTCTCTTTTACCTAGCGTACTAAAGAATGGCATGATAGAAATAGAAGCACTTGTATGTGCTGGATAAAACGTGCTCTACTTTATTCTACAAGCGTTTACTTTAGGAGGGAGGAGATCTGGTTGGAACACAGAAGAAGAGTGATAATGGTCTTGTCATAGTTGTCAGCGACATGTAGACAACTTTATTCTAATGGCAGAAATGAAATATTAGGCAATGTTACTTGTAAAATATCTAAGATTTTTTTTGCATACAACTACAGTAATGCAAAGCCATTGAACAATAAATGCAGGACATGACATTGATTTCCACTAGTTTTTCAGTCCTTTAGATTATCCTGCATTTAGAAGACCCAATTAGAGTATTTTTTAACTGATCTGATACAAACTGAGACATCTCATAGACATATTGACAGGATCTGTCCAAGAATCCTATTTTTTTTTTAACAAAACAAATATCAATAAAATGAGAAGAGAAATGGACTGTCATGTGCACCACATTACAGAAGGTTTAGTTTACACATCGAAATTTCCTCTACCAGTACTGAATGAAGCCTTTCCAAGGGATCGAACATATAAAACATGATGATGCAGATTCCACTTACAATTACTACTGTATTTTCATATACTGGTATACTCGCCCTCATGCTGTACCACCAGATCATAGATATGCTGGCAAGCATGTGGCCTGGCTTGTTAGATACTTACAGTAATGAAAAGTCGTATGAATATTTGTTCCTGCCGAGCAGCTGATGAGAAAATAGATGAAATTTCTGAAGCAGGCTCAGACATTCAATATGTATAGCTTCTCACAGGCAGACCCAGGTCCATATTAACCGTGTTTGTCTTTACTTTTTTCCAAACATATTTGATATAAAAATAAAAATAAATGCCCAGATTTACTAAACCTATAGATGGCATAAGCTTACACAGACTGTCTAGACCTGCATCAGATTTATCACTGTGACTCAGGCTGGATGATAAATTGAGTACAGCGTGAAAAAAGGTACAAGGAATCATCGTGGATGATAGGTACGTGTCACTGAGGTTCCTGGCCTCGGTGGAGTAAAAAACGTTTTTTATGTGTCAGCAGCAGTTGCTGTTTGACACCTTGGTACTTAAGCATGGCTGTAACAGCTGATCCGGGACGGCTCTTACTGGGAGTAGTCAAAGTGCCGGGTGGGTGACTACTCCCCACGTTCCAGGCCAGGTTTTGGCAGGCATAATAACCCGCCAGCAATGCCAGGTAGAGAGGATTACCTCCGTCTAACAGTGGAGCTCAGGAGGTCTGTGTGCTGGGATCTGAGGCCTGTGATGGGCTGGAGAGTGGAGACCCGTGTGTCAGGGGAACAGGCCGCCTAAAGCCTGTATATGAACTTTTTGAGGCAGAACTGCCACCAAGGTGACTTTTGTTTTATTAACTTGCCATTTGGTGTGAAGCAACACCAACACTGCAAAAGTGACGTTTTGTTTTTGGCATCATGTGTGAATAAACACTGAAGTTTGAATTACGAACTTGTATTTTGGCTCTGTACTGCGCCCGCTTATCCTAACTACCAGAGCGAATCCCCACAAGCGATAGACACTTACTTCACTTACTCTTTACAAACTTTTGGTTGGCTTACTTTGAGAAAAAAAATTATTCCAGAATTGCTGCAAAATTCTGCTGCAAATTGATGCATCATAGGCTGAGTTCACATCACGTTATTCCCGTCCGTTTAATGCATACAAAAAACATATACCTTAAACGGATGCCTCAGACTGATGTCATACAGTGGCATCCGTTCACCATAGAGTTCAATTGTAAAAAAAAAAAAATCTAAATTTTTTTACCAGACTCTGTAGAATACAAGAACATGGTGTGCTGCATTTTTGTATCTTTTTTTTCTAATGTATACGTCAAACGGAGGCATAAAACGTGATGTGAACCCACCCTTAGATCCTAACCCAAGTCTTGCCTCTTTTTTTTCATCATGTCATAAAAAAAGTGTACCAATCCTAGATGCACAAAATTGCTCCAATTTGCACCATTCTGAGTCCCTTTTTAAACAGATTTTTGGCACATTAGGAAATATGGCCAAAGTGTATGCAGTTCATTGACAGGTGCCATACATTCTTTATACTTGATTCTGTATTAATTTAGTGAAAATCTGTTTTTCACATGATCCCAAAATGTTAGCAGGGCTATGAGTATATGAAAAAATAACCAGAGAAAAGTAGCGTATCGAAAGACATGATAAAAACTAGTATATTAGTATAGTCATATAAGTAGCATAAACACAAAATTCCACATAGGAGGAAATCTACTAAGACCAATGTAGATCATATGCAAGTTTTAGTATAAAGTCCGCAGGCGCAAGTTGTGTCAAAGATTTTAGGAAGAACAAGGTTCTTAATAATGTAGCTGCATCAAGGGAGCACCATGCACCAGAGGTTATAAGGACCATATGTCCATATTATATACCCATATGACATAAAATCAATAATAAAAGTACCCCATATATTCAATTTCAACCAAGGGCTGATGATTGTACTCCATAAAAATACAATGAGATACATGTTTATGCTACAGTACCTTCCTGAGATATTCCTGCAATAACCCAAAGGCAAATATTTTACAAAGGCAAAAAATTGCAAGAAAAATGAAGTTTGTGACAGTCGCCACTGACATTGGATTTGATAATGTATGAGGTATGTTGGGCAGATTTGCTAATCTGAACGTTAAGAGAATGTAAGCTTAGAGCAAGCATTCTATAGATGCACCATATTTTTCACAGTGGGTGATGCGGGATAATAAATTTGGTGCATTGCTAGAAATTTTTGCTCCAATTTACACTACATATTGGTTGACTTAACTTTGCTCCAAAACTTTGGCACATGTCCCAATCTACTAAGGCACACCTTGTTGAAGGAAAAGGTGTATAAAACTGTGGCTGTGCAAAATGTGTGGTCAGGTTTTGTACACCTTGTATTAAATTAAGAAACTTTGGACACAGTCTTCAGAAAAAATATACACTGACTGTATGGGCGGTCATGTTATGTATACTTATAATTAAAGAAAATTTGCAACCGTTTTTTGGAAAAAATGTGCAATTGGATACAGTCTGCAGCCAAAAAGCTGATGCTGCAAAACTGAAGAAACTTGAAGAAACTTTGTAACAGCTTTTTATGAACAAGATGTGCAACTTGACAGTGTCCAGTGCAACTATGACTATGGATGAACCGATACAGATTTTTTATATCATGCGCTCATGTGCATTTTCATTTAAAAAAATTAATAAAAAATCCTAAACAAATCTGCTGAAAATAAACATGTTTATTGTTAACATGTAGATTTTTTTTGTAAATCTTTATTTTTCATTTATACTTAATATTTTAGTGTGTTTTATTTTTACTAACTTTTAGCCCCCTTATGGGCTAGAACCCTTGTCCTATTCACCCTGATAGATCTCTATCAGGGTTAATCGGACTTCACACCCTCCCTGCTGCCCTGTGCTTTGCGTGCACGGCAGCAGGGAGCTGACTATGGCAGCCAGGGCTTCAATTGCGTCCTGGCTGCCATGGTAACTGATCGGAGCCCCAGGATTACACTGCTGGGGCTCCGAATAGAACTGCCACCAATGAGGAGGAGGGGACCCTGTGGCCACTGCCAACAATGATTAATACTGGGGGGCTTGGGTGGGGGGTACACTGCGCCACTAATGTTTTTAATACTGGGGTTGGGTGGGGGGAGTTCACACTGCGCCACCAATGAAGATAACTCGCCCATTAATTCATATACAGGAGGCGGGAGCGGGTTGCAGAATCATATAGACGCACCCGACCTCTATGAGCGGTAGCTCCGATCCGCGGCAGTTAACCCCTCAGGTTCGTCTGGGGTTAACTGCCGCGGATGGCAGCTACTTGTCATAGAGGTCGGATGCGGCTATATGATTATGCAGCCAGCTCCCGCCTCCTCTTCTCTCTCCTTTCATTGGTGTCAGCTGCAGCAGCAGCACAGGGGAGAGGGAGACACTGCTTCCTTCTCCCCGTGCTGCTGAGGGAACACGGATTGCGCTGACAGCAGCGCGATCCTTGTTCCCGATTCGTTATCGGCATATCATCAAAATAGATACTGATAACTTTGAAAATCCTGAATATCGGACGATAATATCGGAAAAAACGATAATCGGTCAATCCCTAATTATGACATCTAAAAAATAAGCAGCCAGTGCATATATTTTAAAATATAAACTGGACTGTATCTGTCTCCTGCACATTAGGAAAAAAAAAAAAAAGAGTATTGTTGCTTTAAATAGCAATGCAAGCACAAGATTGTCAATGGTCGGCTGTAGCAAAGTAACAGAGCACATTGAATGACCTTTGTCCTGTCCCTAGCTAAAAAGCTCTCTTTTAGATAATTAAATCAATTTAACTAAATCCCTAATTCTTTCCCTATACAACCCTGAACTCACTGTATTGCTTGTGTCTCTAAAGAGAACTGGCTTTCTTTGCTTTTTATGCAGAAGAGATTTTCTGCATTATCAATGTCTGAGCTCAGAATGACATAATTTCCTTGTTTGGATTCATAGTGCCTCTGATCTACAGTATATCACCCGACTTTATTGCCTGAGGCTGATCAGTTGTTGATGGCCTATCCTGAAGATAGAAATTCAATATAAAAAGACTAGACAACCTCTTTAATAAGATACTCAAAAAATGTCCAGTGTTAAGATATGAAATTTACATCCCCTTTTGGTTTCTGTTCCCTAGACACAATTTCGCTCTTTAGCCTGCTAAAATCTAGATGGCCTAGAGTTTAGCTTCTAGCTTATAAAACATTGGTCTTAGTAGAATTCCCCCTATGTGCAATTTTGTGCTTAGTCTACTTATGTGACTATACTAAATTATACTAGTTTTTATCATGTTTTTCAATAAGCGGTTTTTCTACAGTTGTCTTTTCATAGACGCATAGCCCTGCTAACATTTTGGGATCATGTGAAAAAACGATTTTGATTAAGGAGAAGGTGTATAAAATATTTAATAAATATGTAACACAGTGCGTGCACCAGGAGTCTGCCTCTGCCTGGTTTTTAATTAGCAAAATATACAGCATTTTTTGCTTTTATACTTTTTTCACCCAAACGTGGGGGAAAAATGGCAGTGTGTCTTATAAAGCAAATAATAGTGAACGCTTCCATTATGGAAGTGCTCACTACTATGCAAGAGGCGCTGGGAGCGGTGACTGTAGTGCTGCTAGCACATGCTTTACTCGCCACTCCCTGGTCTTCCTTCGAGCATCACATTGTACGTGTCCTAAATGCGTACATTGTCAGGACATAAACAAAACTTCAGGAAAGTCACGGCACTCTTGTTCTTGAATCAAAGCTTAGTGTTTAATTACACCGAAAAAATACAGCAACGTTTCGACACACAGGTCTTTCGCAAGCTACATGAGAAAGACCTGTGTGTCGAAACGTTGCTGTATTTTTTCGGTGTAATTAAACACTGAGCTTTGATTCAAGAACAAGAGTGCCGTGACTTTCCTGAAGTTTTGTCTACGTTCGAAGGGTCCCTGAGGCCGGGACCTGACGCCACGAGCACCGCCGCCATACCATGGACTATTAGTCCCAGTAAGTGGTGCTGTCCTACTCCAGTTTTTTGTCAGGACATAATGCACACACTATGACCTAACTCTCAACATAATCAGGTCACAGTGCCGTGAAGGGCAGGAGAAAACCAGAAAGCGGTGACTGCCCGAGAGACTACCAGACCTGTAGACTGGAGCTGGAGCAGCTGGCCACGGGAAAGAGCATAGTTTGTGTGCAATGAGAGTGATACCAAATGCCTCATTTGCATATTAAAAACAGCTATCAAGAAAGTGACCAATCAAGAAAAAAAAAAAATATGTATTATACCCAGATAATCTAAATTATATATATATATATATATATATATATATATATATATGTAAATGCCCTTGTTGCATAGGGAGGTTACTGGTGACAGACTCCCTTTAGGGTGGGTTCACACAGATTTTTTTTTGTTGCAGTTTTTGAAATCAGTATTTTGAGCTAAAACAAGAAGTGGTTTGGAAGGTAATGAAACATATAAAGTAAAAACGTATTTATCCTGCTGGATCCACTTCTAGCTTTGGCTCAAAAAACTGCCAAAAAACATGTGTTAACCCACCTTTAAAGGGGTTCTATGGGAATTGAGGAAATTCAAATACTTATATATTAGTTTACTATAAATACATTCCTAAATACATTTCATTAGTTATAATGACTCATTTTGTCATGGGAGCAATGAATAGGAGAAATAAAATAACTGCCGTCCTATTAATACACACAAAACCTGTCCTAATCACACAGCAGGATAAGTTACTTCAGAACATTGAGCTAAAGAGCTGCTTCATCCTCTTCTATGCTCTGCTTGTCAGGGATTATGATCCTGAATACAGCTAGTAAGATCTTCAGCTGAATCTCTGTAGTACAGAGAGGAGGGCGGGAATGTGGTAATGAGCAGCAGCACTTATATGCAGTCTCTATTCCTGTCCATCCTCTCTGTACTTTATGTCTGCTCATGAACTCCATTCCTACAGAGATTCAGCTGAAGATCTTATCAGTTGTATTTAGGATTATAATCCCTGACAAGTAGAGCAGAGAGGAGGATGAGGCACCTCCGTGTTGTGAAATAATTTATTCTGCTGTGTGAGTAGGACAGGTTTTGTGTGTACTAATAGGACAGCGTATTGATTGCTCCCTAGACAAAACTAGCCATTATAACTAATGTATTGGAAATATATTTATAATAAAGTAATATTGAAGTATTTTCATTTTCTTAATTTCTGGAGAACACCTTTAATGTTAAGTACTGTGGAGATTTTCTCTGCATACTTTAGTTATAACGCTTCAACCTATGGAATCTGGTAGAAAAAAAAAAATCTGTTTACGTATTCTAAGATAAGACAGTACTACTTACTAATACTTTCTCAGAACGATGTGATAGCACTCCCAGATAAGGTAAAAAAAAAAGGTTATTTTATTGACCCGTGCATAGTTACTGTACTTGTATTGTTGTGCCAAGTTTTCAAAAATTTGATTTGGCTGCTCTGCCGAACTTAGAAAAAAAATTTGATTGGTTACAAAGTACTTAGTCACGAATCGCATTCCAATGACGGGGAACGATGATCACACCTCCCCCTGTCACTGAACCCCGCAGATGCCACATTCAACGCTGGTCGCAACATCTGAGAGTCACATTGAGGCCTTTCAGGGGTTAATCAGGGGTAAAAAAATAAATAAATACCTCATCCATTTGATTGCGAAGAGGTCGTCGCGGCTATCTTGATTGAAGAAAACATGCCAAATCCCTCACGCTGATGTGATGCGGTGACGTCAAACGCCAGTACACCTGAGATTTGGCACATTTTCTTCAATCAAGATGGCCACAAAAGCCTCTCCACAATCAAATGGATGAGGTGAGTACTTTTTTTTTTTTTTACGACCATTTCAGGGAAAAATGATTAGTCACCAAGAAGCACAAGGAAAATTGCCTTTGTGACAAAATCAAATTTTTACTGAAATTTAGTTCAAAGTCCACTTCATAAATTTCGATTCGATCAACACTAGTTATTTGCATGGGTGAATATAATAACCTTTACGCTGGGTTCACACCAGAGCGTACTGAACTTACGCTCTGTATGCGCGATTGTACGGGCGTTTACAATCGCGCATACAGAGACAAGCGAACGCCCAGTGTCGCGCGTTCCAGGAAGTCTATGTACGGGAACGCGCGACACTACGCCCCAAAGAAGCTCCTGAACTTCTTGGGGCGTCTGGCTTTTTACAGCGCGATCGTACGCGCTGTAAAACGCCCAGGTGAGAACCATGCCGATAGGGAAGCATTGGTTCCTCCTTGTTGAGCGTTTTACAGCGCGTGGGAACGTGCTGTAAAACGCTCAGGTCTGAACCGGCTGTCAATTCACGTTATCTGGTAGCGCTACACCTTCTTGGCACTAATGCACATCACTCCATGAACAGGAACTGGAATGCTGGCATGCCGCTGCCCATCTGGAACACAGTAAGCTAGAATGGGCATGGAGGTACAGTAGGGCATCACAGAAGTCTGTTGTTCCATATCATTTTCTGAATTATATATGTAAAGTTTTGATATCTTTGACCATTATAATAGAAAACAATGTTACTCCACTTTCCAATTAGTCCTAATAAAATCCTTTAAATGTGAAGAGTACTCTCACATAGCTAGGCCTTATGAAACAGATGCATATCATGTATCATATATGTAGTATCATTTGCAGTTTCTAATTCACCTGAGGACAATATTCTAATTGTTATATGTTAAACACTTGAACACCCATTCACACATGAATGTTCATATTATGCTATAACACATTAGCAATCCACTTAAGACTCTTGATATTCAATTAGTGGATCACATCTGGTGTGAAACCACTGGAGTCTGCAAAGCTTATGATTTGGGAAACCTTAACCAACTTGTAAAAAAAAATTAAAAATTACAGCAAAATCTGTCAATTATAGCAAGATATTGTAAAATCGCTGACGAGACCTTCTTTAATGCCAATAGGAATGCTTTACAACCTATGGCACAGGCCTAAAAGCATGGCTAAACCTGGGACATAGAAAAGAGGTTACACTTTATGTAAAAAGAAAACTGTCAATTCTATAGTAAAAGATTGGTATAATCAATTTCAATTTTAATAGAATTATTTAATTTCTTAAAATATAATTTTACATTGAATTCCCCAAATTTTGTAGATTAAATAAAGTACATATCACTGAACAAAATATTTGAATGTAAATAAAATAACATCCTCCATACATTACAAAGCTGCCTTATATTATTCTGTCTCTTCTGTCGCATGTATCAACAAAATATCAGCAAGTGTTTGGTATAGACATATGATTGATGTGTAACCTTTGCTATTCTGGTAAAATACAGACAATCTTCTTATAACGGTTAAACAGATTGACATCATATATTTATTAACATATTACTATGTTGATCTTTATTCACTTATATTTTAGTTCATGTGGCTATGTCCCTATATTGTAAGCAGAAATACCATATAATGTTAAAATCTTTCACTCACCAGAATATGCATGATCTTAATTATCCTCTTTTGACTAAAGTACACACTGTACAAATGTTCATCAAAACCATAGTAACCGTGCATAAAAAAATAGATATTTTATTTAAGATTTTTTTTTAATTTTTTTTTATAGATTAATTGAATCTGGAATAACATTAGAAAGGATTGTGAAAAGGTGTAAAGTAAGAAACAATTATGGGGGAGGGGAGCTTAGCCTACTGAACTGATTACAGTAAAAGTATAAGTAATGTTGTTGATAGAAAAATAATTTAAAATAATAATAATAATAAATCAGTGACGGGAACATCATGATAATATATTAATACATTGAAGCAATCATTATAAAAATAACAATGCAAGATGTATCATTGCTGTGTTTCCATATCTCCAAAAAGTTAAATATAATGATTTTTTATTTTTTTTTATATATGGGGGGAGGGGCATTGCCGTCAAAGGCAAGATAAATATAATCTAATATAATGAATAAATTATGCAGTGGATAGTTCACAAAAATATTTTTTCATTTTTAAAGGGCAGTTATTTGAAAAGTTGCATATCCCTGTTTCTATTATTCATTGAAAGTGAGGAATACAAAGTAGACTATGCCCACAAATAGATCTTCATGGAAGAATCCATAAAAGTGTGTTCAATAACTAGGTCATTGCATATGAGAAATAAGTCTCAGGATGCAAAATACAAAATGGTCTAGGAAGAGGCTACAAAGTATTGTTGGACACTAGAAAGAGGCCTACAAATAAATACTAGAGACATGAATTTGCCATGGCCATTGAAGGAAAATCTTGATCTGAATCAGAGCCAATCTACTGTTAGAGGTACATGTGGGTTTATACTGTATGTGCGCCGGTGTCCATGTGTGTCTATGCTTTTGTCTCTGTAAGCATGTGTACTTGTGTGAGGATGCCACTAAATACCCTGTTGCAAATATTACATGAAAAAAACTAAGGAACTTGTATAAAAATAAATGTTATAGGGCTATAGTATCAACACAAGCAAAAATGTCACGTGCTCTAAAAAAGTAGAACATTTGTAAATCTTCAATTTTTGTCAAATTGGTAATCAAGAAACAAGATATGGTTCAAAAACTTAATTTGTACTGTACTGGCTGCAATGCTTAATACATGAACATATGCCAAAAAAAACACTATGACATTAGAAAAATTTAGAAATGCATCTTAAAATGGTTACTGTTGTTCATAAAATGTTATCGCTTATTGGATACATATATCACAACACTATTTCTCAAAAAAAAAAAAGTGTCCTAAAAATAAAAGAAAAAACTGTGATATTTTTTCGTAGCTTGCACATTCCAACGTGTCAAACCTGCCAAGTGACAGGGCACTTGCCAATCTATACAGTGCAGTTGAAATTGGCTACAACAGTAGTCACAAAATTACATTTGGGTCACTAACAAAATAAATTCATTTTACGTAACACCAGATGTCCCCCTATGTTCCTCACTATCCAATAATTGATTCATTATGCCTCTCATAGAGCAACTGCAACGTCGACCGACATGCTTGTCCCAAGTCGTATTTTCAATCTGGTCAGTTTTTAATTTCCTATCACTATCTCTGATATGACAACTTCCCCGTGTAGTGAAATACATTTGAACAGATGAAATAAAAAAAAAAAAAAAGAAAGAAAAAGAAAAAAAAAAAAAGAAAAAAAGAAAAAAGAAAAAAAAAAAAGAGAGAAAAAAAAAAAAAAAAAAGAGAGAGAGAGAGAGAGAGAGAGAGAGAGAGAGAGAGAGAGAGAGAGAAAAGAAAAGAAAGAAATGCTAAATGTGCGTATAAAAATAGGTGCTACATTAAAATATTTGATATTTCAACAATAAGTTATTTAACTACCCAAGTTATGGATTTGATGTCTTTGCACTTTAGAATTTGTTTACACCATCTAGGGTGATGCATAAAGATCATACCTTACATAATTTAGCTTGAAAAGTCCAGAAAGCATACAAATACATCCTGTAAAAATGGACCTTTATATTAAACGTAGGGGAAGGGGGTGCTAAAACACCAGAAAAGTTATTTAGACCCACCCTTGTCTGAAGGGTTATAGCATATGTGTGGTAAATTCATCATATATACCTCCTAGCACCAGGAGTGATTCCATCTCTTTAATTCTCAGGCTGCAGAAATAGACCACAGAGTAGAGGACCTCTTGCAATCAGTAAATGTTGTGCCCCATTTATACAATTGATGTTGTCCTACAAAAAAGGAGAAGAAAATTGCACACCCTTTCAGTATATCTGCTGCAGCTGAAAATCTTGTGCCAAGGCACTTCATCCGAAGGTTGAAGCAACAAAATCATCATTTAAGTCCTTTGTTTCAAAGATAAAACTGTGGTTGTAGGAGTCTAGAACTGGCTGAATGTTGTCTGTTTCTCCAGCACTTCGAGGTAGTCCGGCTCAACATTGAGTTTAGCTTTTAATTCCAGATATTCATTCCTGTTAGGTTCCACATAGACAGTACTGGGTGTGCTGTATAGCACTGCTTCTCTTAACCTGTCCGGATGCAAGAATTGACGCTTTGCTTCATATTTGGGGGTATATGTAAAAGCAGGGGGGTTGCTATATTTATACTCAATGTTATTTCCAGGTGAAGGTCCCTTATCTGGTTCTAGGATCCCTCTATATACACGATCTGTATCTTGCACAGGAGAAAGCTCCACCCTGGGCTCAATAGTGCTGACACTGTAGCTTGGGCTCCTAAGATTGCTCTCCCTTTCTTCTTCTAGATGGTTCCTGTAGGTGACCTTAAGTTCGTGTAGATCCTTGTAATCATCAACAGAATTGCCTTCCCTAGATCTATAGATAGGGTTTTTGCACATGTGACCCATGGGGTGGGGGATGTACTCATAGACATGGCCGGCTGGGGTCTTCACTTTAGGCAGAGGTCTGTTGCTGTACACACTGTACTGCATGTTGAATGAGCTCACGTCTGAGTTATTTGTGCTGGCTGGCTCGTTCTGATTCTTTTTCCTTCTTTTCATCACAAGGACGAATAGCCCTGCAGCAACAAACACAGACATAATGAAAACCAAGAGCAAGCTCAGTATGAGCACAGACAAGGGCACTGAGCTCGACACGTTGTTGAATTTAATGGGATAAATTAAGGTGGTGGTGCTCTCTGGAGGTTGCTCCTCTGATGGTGTAGAGGTGGGAACTATAATGTCAGAGTAATCTGGGCAAAGGAGATCAGACTTGATCAGTCTCATTTCCTTCATTGCAAATTTTTTGGGGCTTTTACAGATGACATCATCCACCAAGACCCCAACACTGAGTTGCTCCAGCCAGAGCTTCATCCCCACCACATCGCATGTACAATCCCAGGGATTCTCATGGAGGTCTATCTGCACTAAGGATTTCAGTTGGTCCAACACTCCGCTCACTGTCAGGTGTGAAAAATTGTTACTTCTCAGGTTCAGCCTTGAGAGATTCAATCCCGAGAAAATGTTGCTAGGTAAGTATTTCAGGAGATTGTTGTTGAGGAACAAAAGGTGGAGATTGGGAACTGAATCAAATGTTCCAGGTTCGATGACCTTAATTGCATTATATTGTAGGAAAAGATATTGAAGGCTTTGAAGGCCATATAACAAGCTTGGTGTCAGCTTTTCAATAGAATTACCATTTAAGTACAGTCTACGTAAATTAGTCAAATCCTCAAAGGCTCTTTCTTGGATGACTGATATCCGATTGTTCCCAAGATGCAAAAGGTCCAATCCAGTGGAGTCGATAAAATCAGACCTACGAACCAGAGTGATATAATTGCCTGTCAGATACATCTTTTTGGGGTTGTAAGGTTTTGGGTGCAAGTCAGAGATACTCTGTATCTTTCTCTCCTGACAGTTGACATTAAGTCCCAGATTGGAGATCTGTAGGTTGCACGTACAGTTTGTAGGACACTCCAAAGGCACTGGGGATTTGGTCTGATAAGCAATGTATCCATTTTCTTTGGGAGGGTGGTGGGATGTGGCTCGTACTCTTGGTCTGTTTGGTTGCCGTGTGCTTTTAGGTTTGGTTGGGTTTTTGTAAACAGAGGAAGAGATGGTGGCCCCAGAATTTACTGAGGCTGGAGTGGTATGGAAATACTCGTTTGTACTTCGAGGAACTGGTGGTCGCATTTCATAGGAAGGGATCAGTTTCCTGGGGCATAATTCCTGCTTGGAAATCTCATCCAAATCTCTCCCATATAATCTAAAAGGGGTTTCACAAACCACATCACCGACTAGAGCAGAGTAAGAAATACTATACAGCCAATCCTTCAGGGCAATTAACTCACAAGAACAATTCCAGGGATTCTCCTCCAGTTGCAGCTCCACAACCTTATCCATATGTTCCAGCAGACCCACAAAAGGAAGTACTTTCAGTCTATTCCCTCTCAAGTCTAGGTGTGTTAAAGGGACAAAACGAAAAAGATTGGTGGGCAAAGTGGACAAAAGGTTGTCGTTCAGGATCAGGACTTGCAAAGTGTGAAGCCTACTGAAAGCATTAGGCTCAATGGAGATAATGTAGTTATAATCAACTTGCAAATACTCCAGGCTCTCAAGGCCAAGGAAGGTATCATTCTTAAGAAGTTCCAGCTTGTTGTTGTTGAGATGAAGCCTTTTTAGACCCTGAAGTCCGTTAAATGACCCAGTTTCAATCTCCTGTATGTCATTATTACCAAGATGCAATATAGAAGCCCCAGTGTAGTTGACAAATTCATTGAAATATAGGCGATTTAAGAGATTCCCAAATAAGAAGAGATGATAGACTGAGAAACGTGGAGGGGTAATCTCAGAAAGGCTAATGATCCCTCTGTTCTCACAGTTCACTGATAAGATGCCATCTCGCTCCTCACAAGGACAGTTGTCACACACCTCTCCATAGGATTCTATTGTTTCTGCCCAAGAGAGAACCAGGGATGTCAAAGCAAATGCGGTCGTCTGGAGAATCCACATCTGCATTTTCTTGTTTAAATCCTGGTCAAATGTGACTGCGGAGCAGCAATGGTACATTTTACCTCCTGTGGGACAAAATAGGAGACATTTTAAGTAGGGCATCAGCACAGGGACAGGAGGCATATACTCATAGAGGTGTTGAGGTTTTAGGTATAGCAGGGAGACATACTCATAGAGGTGTTACGGGTATAGCAAGCTGTGTGTGTTCTGTATACTGATTCCCAGACACATCAGATACGTGTGTATGCAGTGAACGCCATGAGCAGACAGGTTTGCACTGGAAAAGGTTCCTAATCATCTATAAGTATGCATAAAATGGCTGTCACCTCAGAGATCTTTCCCCACGTTACCTAGCTTTCTAGTGCTTTCAGCACCGCACCACTAAACAGCGCACTGGACGATCTCCATATTAATGTCCAGGCTTTCATGTAATCCACCACAACTTGTCTATGGAGGCTATAGTTCTACCGCAATGCGTTACAGGCTTCCCTAAGCAAAGCTTCAGTTTGTCTACAGATGATTTCACCCCCTCGTCATCACCATCATCATGGATAACACGTAGAGAATAATAGAAAAGAACGTCTTGTTCTCTGTTGCTTTGACGATGCCAAAAAGGATCCATAAGCAAAATGGCACTTTGCAACAGGACTAGGCTGTGCAGAATATACCCCTCTTCCCTGTCTCCTCTGCTTCCAAATCCTGCAGGCATCCGTTCACATCATAATCCATCAAGGTGGCTGAAGGGTTAATCACAGCACATACATGTAAAGGTCTCCGGGGAACGTGTGTAGTCAAATAGCATGGACTTTGGGGAGGCTGGAAAACTAGCTTAATGAGGAGAATCGAAGAGATCATTTCTATTTTTGCCATTGTCAATACACTGGGCATTAAAGCTGGGGATGGTTACTAATGGGGGAGGAGGACTATTAGATGTAGCCTGTGCTAGTCATGAGGACTACTAGATGTATCCTGTGCTAGTCATGAGGACTATTAGATGTATCCTGTACTAGTCATGAGGACTACTAGATGTATCCTGTACTAGTGATGAGGACTACTAGATGTATCCTGTGCTGGTCATGAGGACTACTAGATATATCCTGTGCTAGTCATGAGGACTACTAGATGTAGCCTGTGCTAGTCATGAGGGCTACTAGATGTATCCTGTGCTAGTGATGAGGACTACTAGATGTATCCTGTACTAGTCATGAGGACTACTAGATGTATCCTGTACTAGTCATGAGGACTACTAGATATATCCTGTGCTAGTCATGAGGACTACTAGATGTATCCTGTACTAGTGGTGAGGACTACTAGATATATCCTGTGCTAGTCATGAGGACTACTAGATGTATCCTGTACTAGTGATGAGGACTACTAGATATATCCTGTGCTAGTCATGAGGACTACTAGATGTATCCTGTGCTAGTCATGAGGACTACTAGATGTATCCTGTGCTAGTCATGAGGACTACTAGATGTATCCTGTGCTAGTCATGAGGACTACTAGATGTATCCTGTACTAGTGATGAGGACTACTAGATATATCCTGTGCTAGTCATGAGGACTACTAGATGTATCCTGTGCTAGTCATGAGGACTACTAGATGTATCCTGTGCTAGTCATGAGGACTACTAGATGTATCCTGTGCTAGTCATGAGGACTACTAGATGTATCCTGTGCTAGTCATGAGGACTACTAGATGTATCCTGTGCTAGTCATGAGGACTACTAGATGTATCCTGTGCTAGTCATGAGGACTACTAGATATATCATGTACTAGTGATAAGGACTACTAGATATATCCTGTACTAGTGGTGAGGACTACTAGATATATCCTGTACTAGTGATGAGGACTACTAGATATATCATGTACTAGTGATAAGGACTACTAGATATATCCTGTGCTAGTCATGAGGACTACTAGATATATCCTGTGCTAGTCATGAGGACTACTAGATGTAGCCTGTGCTAGTCATGAGGACTACTAGATGTAGCCTGTGCTAGTCATGAGGGCTACTAGATGTATCCTGTGCTAGTCATGAGGACTACTAGATGTAGCCTGTGCTGTAGCATCTAGTCATGAGGACTAGTTCACATTGACAACACAGAGCTGGGATCAGCATGGCTGTGCTTACATGGGGCTGCTGTCAGCTCTGTACTGGAGTCCTTCTGCATCCTTCAGCCCACAACAACCTGCATTTCAACAGCCACAATCCACAGAGCACCAGGCAGTAACAAGCGGCAGAGATGCCCACAGACCAGGCTGGCACTGCTGCCCAGACCCACTCCTGGCTATAGGTGCCTAGTGATCAAAGTTTAATTGAATGACAGTTGCTTACCAGAAATGCCAAGGGGTGGGGGGGATCCAAGTTCCTTCACCCAGACCAGAAGTGAACCATCCACCTGCCATAAATCCTAAAGGAGGACTAGCATTAACCCTTGCAGGGCGCAGGATCTCCAGTCTTCTGCACCGCTTCCAAGCCAGCTCCTCCAGTCGTGTGCCATCAGACTCCAGCACATCGCCACCGTGCTGCCCAGAAGATACCAATGAAAGAGGGAGCAGGGCATCCGCACCCTCATTTAACCCGCACCCAGCCTCCCAATAAGCCGAAATGATGATACTCACTCAGACTGGGGTCTCCAGGGCCCAACCATCGCGGAGAGCCGTGCAAACGGCGAGCAGGGAGGCGGCTGCTGGCTGCAGTGTGAACGGTGGCCCTCCTCACTCCCAGCCCGCACTGCATCCATCCTCCGGCTCCAGCAGTCCCATTGTGATCCTTCTCCGAGCCGAGGGGATTGCAGGGAGGCAGAGACAGCACAGAGAGGGAGAGATGGAGGGAAGCGGGAGAAAGGAGCGGGGGATGGGGGCAGCGGAGGAGGAGTCTGCCGGCACGGGGAGCAGCCTCAGCCGCTCCACTCGTCAACTTGACAACATCCTACCATGCATTACATGTCAATTCGGTCCCCTTCCATGAAATGCCCCCCTGGTGCACTATGGGATGGCAGTGCGTGGCGACCGCACCTGCCTCGGGTGCGTGATTTAACCCTTGGCGAGCACGCGGCTCTGGGAAGCCCTAGTAACAACCGTGCATCCACCCGACCACCTGTGAGCAGATGCTGGAAGCTGTCATCCCCCAGGAGCTGACACACATGTTTATTGGGCAGCCCGTCACCCACCGACAGATGGCGACACAGGGCGACAGCATTGTCTCTTCTTCCCCAGCAATGTGACCATGAGAGCTGGAGGATGGAGGCAGTAGACATCTAGGGGAGCTTCCATCTTGTGTGGAGGAGATCTTGTCTCTTTGTTCTAGCCAGATGGATAGAGAATGCTGCCCTCCATCCCTAATTGCCCAGCTACAGTCACTCCAGAGATAATCTGTAGAGTAACAAAGCAAATCCCCTTTTACTGTCTTGTAAACCGCTGGCGCCAGATGTGGCTCCTAATGTTCTCCTGTCATATTGCTAAGTGAGGAAGACGGATCCAACGGCTGGGAGCGGGCAAGGACATGCTGTCTCCTGACAGGAGCAAATGGATCCTCACAATGCATGGAGAACATGTCTGCACCCCATCCATTCGTGTCAGCTGCAATCCCATCCATTTCATAGGGAGATTTATTTATTACTTCAAGTCTGGGGGATTTGCTTTTTTTTTTACATTTATTTATTATTTTTGCTAATTTGATATTTATGGTTCCTCCTAGATCTTTAGTCGTTCTGTGTATTCAGAGTGTGGCATTACTGATCTATGTAGACCTTCTCTATAGGACGCTGCCTGGGTTAGATACCGTCCAGCTCATCATTAGAATGGCGCTGCGATGCTATTTGTCCATAGACTTGGCCCACTAGGTGTCTCTAAGAGCCCTGGTCACGGTTATGGAAGCCAAGGATGAAAGACAAGTGTAATGAGTTGAAGCCCAGGTAACTGAATTAACAGCGAGTAGAGTGGAACAGGGAAAGAAGGAGAAAAGAAAATGAAGCAGTTCTCTGATTTCTCATTGACGTGGCCTTCAATGCAATGTCCTCGGAATTGGCGCCTCTGCTATCCCGATTTAAAGGCTTTGTACATCTTTGCAACCTAGATTTTCTTATTTATTTCTCGAATGCATCTACAATGAAAATACAGGCAACTTTGCATATGGCCTGCATGAATAATCCTTACTATTTTGTGTTTATGCAGACTTATGCATCTCCATGGCAACAGACAACAAACAAAACCCTGCGTAGTCTGATCCTGAAGTCCTACTCCTTTTCATGTGTCCCCCTACATTTGGTAAATTAATAAGAAGTAGGGGGCAGAGAGAAACATGACTGCGGGATCAGACTACACAGGGTTGGATTGTTGTCTGTTACCATGGGGATTGCTAAGTCTCTGTAGACCCTTAAAAGTAGTAATGGGGTCATTTATCAAACTGGTGTAAAGTAGAACTGGCTTACCTGCCCATAGCAACCAATCAGATTCCACCTTTCATTTTCCAAAAGAGCTGTCAAAAATGAAAGGTGGAATCTGATTGGTTGCTATGGGCAACTAAGGAGTTCTTCTTTACACCAGTTTGATAAATGACCCTATATACATTTTTAATAAAGATGGTTCATTTTTTTTTTAGATGCACTGAATAATGAAAAAAATTGTTGTGAAGCCATTTAAAAAAAAATAATAGTTTTTCAGAAACAGCTCAGAGTCAGTTAAAAACGTAAAAGCAGCAATGTTCCCCTCATTGCTCCTTTGTGGCTTCTGTTCTAGTGCTTACCAGATCCCTGCTGATCTCTATGTCCTGGTCCCAAAAGGAAACGTCCACTCGGTCACACATTGGCTTCAGTCAGTGACGGACCGAGCAGTGTTTCCTGTGTCAAGAAAGGAGCAGGGTATAGAGGCTAGTGGAGACTCACGGTCTATCTGTCTGGGACATAATGAGGGGGGACAAGTGGGCATGTGCCCTGAGTGCAGAGATTTACATGGTGAAGCAGGGAGCAATCTCACCATTCAGCTCAGTAGTGATGAGCGGCAGGGGCTATATTCGAATTCGCGATACTCCTCTCCTCTCTGCCAATCCCTTCACTGGTTCCCCATTGCCTAGCGAATTCACTTCAAAGTACTAATAAATACATACAAGATCGTCCATAACCTGTCCCCCCCTACATCTCTGAGCTACTTTCCCGATACATCCCCACACGCACTCTCAGACATCCCAACCTGCAAAAACTCATTTCAGGGAGGTGTACGTCTCATTTCAGGGAGGTGTACGTCTCATTTCAGGGAGGTTTTCTTTTTTTTTCTTTCACAAACTTTTTATTACATTTCCCAAACATATGCAGTATCTGCACACTTTGCTCTATGGTGTGGAGGACTGGGCTCATTACCCAGCCCCAAATTATCATATTTATGTATATGATTAAAGGGATTCTGTCACCACCTATAAGCCCTGTGAGCTAAACATATGATCATGTCCGGGGTAGCATTCTGATTTCTAAGGTGGCCTTATAAAAGCTATTTGTGGCTTTATTCTGCGGAAAAACTGGTTTTACTAACCTGTCAATCATTGAATTAAGGTGCCCAAGCAGGGGAGGTCTGTGGATGCATGGTGCCCGGCCGCACGCATCGCCGCCTTCTACTCCTCAGTGCCGCCTCTCCCTCTCCCTCCCTCCACCTCCTCCCGCTTTGAGATCCCGCCTGTGCGCACAGGCTCAGCCTGATGCGCCGTGGCGGACTGCTGGCATCGGCTTCTTCTTGCACTGTGCGCACGCGCCGAGAAGGGGGCACTGCTACAGGTTGCCGGAAAGGTTTACTGCGAGTAAACTAGAGATGGGAAGTTCGGATCTTTCACATGAATCGGTTCATTTGAATCAGTTCATTCAAATGAACCGATTCATGAATCAAATCTTCGGTTCATTCGCTGAGCTGACAAGAAGCAAGTGAACCGAAGCTTAGGTTGCGCAATGCGCATGCGCGGGTGCTTCCATTCACTTGCTGAGTCGGCTCTTGGTCTGAGTCAGGAAGTTTATTCTTTAAAACCCTGTGTGTAATTATCTACCCCACTGTAGGAAAAAAAACAAGCATTCAGGGGGTGTGAATTTAACACTGGGGTAAATAATATAATTAAAATGGAGGGTTAAATGTGTAAATGTATTAAAAAAAAATACATCTCTCTCAATAGTTCTATAGCTACTGAATGACACAGAAGAAGGGATGCCTTTAACATATATATCTCCTTGAGAAGCCAATTTGACCCTAAAGGGTTAATTCAACCTGTAATCTAAACTCTGTCCTGTCACTTCTCTTATCTCTCTGCTCTGCTATCAGTAAACCTTTCCGGGATATATTGTCTCACATGCGGGTGTCAGGGAGCCGCTATCTAATAGCGGGAGACTCCCTGAACCTCCGGGATAGTTGAGATCCCTGCACTCTCCGATCCTCACAAGACCCTCTCCTCTTATCGACTCCAAGATTTCTCCCGCGCATCCCCCATACTCTGGAACTCGCTACCATAACATATCAAACTCTCACCTACAGTGGTATCCTTCAAAAGAAACCTGAAAACCCACCTCTTCAGACAAGCCAACAACCAGTGACCCTGCTGCCTCTATACCGCCATGACCAACTTCACCCGCACCTACTGTGTCCTTCTCCCATACCATGTAGATTGTAAGCCCTCATGGGTAGGGCCCTCTCTCCTTCTTTACCAGTTTGTAACTTGTCTTGTTTATGATTAGTGCAATTGTCTGTATTATGTATGTGCACCGCTTATCATATGTACAGCGCTATGGAATGAAAGGCGCTTTAATAATAAATAATAATAATAATAATATACTTTCTATATAGTGCATTTGTATTGTGCAGCAGTTGTGTGCAGTTCTGCTGAGATATAGCATCTATACAGAGGGACAAACACTATTGGAACAACTAATTGCAACAGGTGTGATATACCAGTTGCCCTAAAAAAAAAACTGATTGAGGCAGGGGTGTGATATACAGGGTGGGCCATTTATAGGGATACACCTTAATAAAATGGGAATAGTTGGTAATATTAACTTCCTGTTTGTGGCACATTAGTATATGTGAGGGGGGAAACTTTTCATAATGGGTGGTGACCATGACGGCCATTTTGAAGTCGGCCATTTTGAATCCAACTTTTGTTTTTTCAATAGGAAGAGGGTCATGTGACACATCAAACTTATTGGGAATTTCACAAGAAAAACAATGGTGTGCTTGGTTTTAACGTAACTTTATTCTTTCATGAGTTATTTACAAGTTTCTGACCACTTATAAAATGTGTTCAATGTGCTGCCCATTGTGTTGGATTGTCAATGCAACCCTTTTCTCCCACTCTTCACACACTGATAGCAACACCGCAGGAGAAATGCTAGCACAGGCTTCCAGTATCCGTAGTTTCAGGTGCTGCACATCTCGTATCATCTGAAGGCAATCGTCTATGCTGTGAAGATACGAGATGTGCAGCACCTGAAACTACGGACACTGGAAGCCTGTGCTAGCATTTCTCCTGCGGTGTTACATTAAAACCAAGCACACCATTGTTTTTCTTGTGAAATTCCCAATAAGTTTGATGTGTCACATGACCCTCTTCCTATTGAAAAAACAAAAGTTGGATTCAAAATGGCCGACTTCAAAATGGCCGTCATGGTCACCACCCATTATGAAAAGTTTCCCCCCTCACATATACTAATGTGCCACAAACAGGAAGTTAATATCACCAACCATTCCCATTTTATTAAGGTGTATCCATATAAATGGCCCACCCTGTACATATAATATACTTTCTATATAGTGCATTTGTATTGTGCAGCAGTAGTGTGCGGTTCTGCTGAGATACCGCAGCTATACAGAAGGACAAACGCTATTGGAACAACTAATTGCAACTGGTGTGATATACCAGTTGCCCCCCAAAAATACTGATTGAGGCAGGGGTGTGATATACCTATAATATACTTTCTATATAGTGCATTTGTGTTGTGTGCAGTTTTGCAGCGATACCACAACTATACAGAGGGACAAACGTTATTGGAACAACTAATGGCAATTGGTGTGATATACCAGTTGCCCCCCCCCCCCCCCCCCGAAAAACTTTGAGGCAGGGGTGTGATATACCTATTAGGGTTGTCCCGATACCGATACTAGTATCGGTATCGGGACCGATTCCGAGTTTACTCAGCCGCCGATACCCCGCCCCGATACATAAATAGAATACTTTTTTTTTTTTCCCCGCAATGAATATTTTTGCGGCACGGCAAAGATGCAGCATCGGGAGAGAGGAGGGGCTGGAGTCCGTAACTATGGGCGGGGCCCGGTGCAGTCACTGTACTCTTACACCGGGCCCCGCCGCTCACCAAAGTATTTATAAACGTGAATCCTTATCCTGTTATTAAGTTGAACTAACGCTGCCCTCTCCCATGTTCCCATGTTCCCCTGTATCCCCCTGTAAGCTTCAATAGCAGGCAGAGCAGACGGCAGCAGTAACGTCACTCACTGACGTAGAGCGCCTGCTCCGCCCACTTTATGAATGAAGCAGGCGGAGCAGACGCGCGACGTCAGTGAGTGACGTTACTGGTGCCGTCCGCTCTGCCTGCTATGGAAGCTTAAGTAAGTGCTGTGGGGATACAGGGGGATACAGGGGAACATGGGAGAGGGCAGCGTTAGTTCAACTTAATAACAGGATAAGGATTCACGTTTATAAATACTTCGGTGAGCGGCGGGGCCCGGTGTATTGGGGGACACTGTTATGAGGGGGATCTGTGGATGACATATAGCAGTGTCATCCACAGATCCTCCCCATAACAGTTCCATCCACAGATCCCCTATAACAGCACCATCCACAGATCCCCCACCAAATAACAATGCCATCCTCAGATCCCCCCACCCCATAACATTGCCATCCACAGATATCCCACCCCATAGCAGTACCATCCACAGATCCCCATAACAGTGCCATCCACAAATCCCCATAACAGTGCCATCCACAGATCCCCCATAACAGTGCCATCCACAGATCCCCCATAACAGTGCCATCCACAGATCCCCATAACAATGCCATCCACAGATATCCCACCCCATAGCAGTACCATCCACAGATCCCCATAACAGTGCCATCCACAAATCCCCATAACAGTGCCATCCACAGATCCCCCATAACAGTGCCATCCACAGATCCCCCATAACAGTGCCATCCACAGATCCCCCATAACAGTGCCATCCACAGATCCCCCATAACAGTGCCATCCACAGATCCCCATAACAGTGCCATCCACAGATCCCCCATAACAGTGCCATCCACAGATCCCCCATAACAGTGCCATCCACAGATCCCCCATAACAGTGCCATCCACAGATTCCCCATAACAGTGCCATCCACAGATCCCCCATAACAGTGCCATCCACAGGTCCCCCATAACAGTGCCATCCACAGATCCCCCACATGACAGTGCGTCATCCACAGATCCCCCAAAACGGTCACATGACATTTAAAAAAAGTATCGGTATTCGGTATCGGTGACTACTTGAAAAAAAGTATCGGTACTTGTACTCGGTCCTAAAAAAGTGGTATCGGGACAACCCTAATACCTATAATATACTTTCTATATAGAGCATTTGTATTGTGTAACAGTTGTGTGCGGTTTTGCAGCGATACCACAGCTATACAGAGGGAAAAATGCTATTGGAACAAATAAGTGCAACTGGTGTGATATACCTGTTGCCTCAAAAAAACTGATTAAGTGGTTTGATATTCCTGCTTCTAGCAAATAATCATTAAGGGGTTCTATATACCTGCTTCCAAAAATACTGCTCTTCTATAGGGACTTTTGTCACAGGGTCATTTTGAAAATGACAGGCAGAGTAAGAGGAAGGCCATTCCGCAGGGGTGGTAGGGGTTGGGCAGGTGCACCAGGCCGGAGCCTAAGTGGGAAGTTGGAGAAGGTGCGTGCTATTACGTCAAAGGACGCACCAGAGTTGGTTTAGTGGCTTACTCAGCCTTCCGCTTCTGCACCCTCCTCATCCTCTGTAGCTGCACCCTTCTTACTCTTCTCTGCTGTGTCCACACCCAAAGACACCACCACCACTACCATAGCTCCTACACTCGAGTCAGAGGAATTATTTTTCCATAAATTCCCAGACCCTACTGATGTGCAGCCTTTCTTGGGATCGTAAGATGAAGAAGAGGTAGCAACGATCAACACCCAGCGGTCTGATGACAGTACCCAGATCAGCCCAAGAACGTAGGTCCCCACTATTGCTGCCTACTCCGAGATCTCTAATGCCAGTGGTCCACTATTGCTGCCTACTCCGAGATCTCTAATGCCAGTGGTGGTGAAGGTGACGATGATGACAGAGCAGCAGATAGGGGGTAGAAGTAGGAGAAGCAGGCAAAACTCGCAGTTCACAGGAGGCAAAAAGCAGACTGCAAATGTATCTAGAGTGAGCCAACCACCATGCATGGTCACATCTGGTGCTCCCAGGACGCCAGCACATGGCTCCGCAGTGTGGGCTCTTTTTAACGTGTCCGCTGCTGACAGTAGTGTTTCCATCTGCTGCCTGTGCTGTCAACGCATAAGTCATGGTAAGCCCAACACTCACCTAGGGATGACAGCCTTAGGAAAGAACCTGACCTACCATTACCGATCCCAATGAGAGCAACATCATCAGAACCCACAAAACCAAACTCCCGGCGCTCCACAACCTGCCTCTTCTCCTTTTCCTCTCTACTCCCATTTGTCCTCCACTCCACCTTACACCGTGCCGTCGTTGCGTTCATCTGGCAAAAGGCAGACTTCCCTGGCCCAAATGTTCGAACGCAAAAAGTTGATGACGCTGGATAAACCTCTTGCCCAATGGCTGACCGCTGGCTTGTCAGAACTGCTAGCCCACTAACTACTGCCATATAAACTGGTGGACTCAGAGGCCTTTAGAAAATTTGTGGCCATTGGCACACCACAATGGAAGGTCCCCGGAAGGAAATATTTCTCCCAGAAGAGCATTCTAGAGCTTTATGGCCATATTCAGTGGCAAGTGAATGTATCTCTGGCACATAGTGTTGGTGCCAAGATACATCTGACCACAGACACATGGTCTAGCAAACACGGGCAGGGAAGGTACATAACTTTTAATTCCCACTGAGTGAACCTTCTGATGGCTGTAAAGCATGCAATCCGTGGCACCCGTGTGGATTTGGAGTCACCGCCACGGATTGCATGCAGGCCTGCCTCTTTTTCTCCACCTCCAACTCCATCCTCCGTCTCCTCCTTGGCTGACTCCTCCTTTTCCACTGCTACCGCCTCTTCCGCTGCACCCCTCCAGCTCCCCAGAACCTATTCGGCGTGCCAGGTGAGACATTGCCATGCTGTGCTGTGGCTGTTGTGCCTGGAAGCCAAGAGCCACACCGGTCCTGCACTCCTTTCAGCTCTGCGGTCACAGGCCGATCAGTGGTTAACCCCACTCAATTTAAAAGTTGGTAAATTGGTGTGCCACTACGGTGCCAATCTGCTGAGCGCGCTGAAACAGGGCAAAATGACACACGTGCCGTGCATGGCACACGTCCTTAACTTAGTCGTGCAGCGATTCGTTGCCAAATACCCCAGGGTCCAGGACGTCTTGCGACAGGCCAGGAAAATCTCTGGCCATTTTAGAAGATCTTACATGGCCATGGCTCGCCCGTCAGACATCTGATTTGTGCTAGAACTTCACCTTATATATTCTTGATAGGCTGTTCCAGCAGAACTGTGCCGTTAACGACTACCTGTACGAAATCTGCAGGACAGGTTCTGGGAAGCTTGTTTTTTTTTCACCGCGCCAGTGGCTGCTCATGCGCGACGCATGCAGACTTCTGTGGCCATTTGATGAGATCACCAAATTGGTCAGTCGCAGACAGGGCGCCATCAGTGACATCGTACCTTATGCCTTCTTTCTGGAGTGTGCATTGTGTTGTGTCATTGATCAAGCCGTCGAGGAGCTGGAGCAGGAAGATGAGGAAGTCGCAATGCTGAATTAATTCTCAGGGGGGCTACTCCAACTGAGACAAGTCAGCAGGAGTCTGAAGAGGAGTCAGAGAAGGATGGTGCCTGGGAGGAGGAGGAGGAGCAAGAATAGCAAGCTTTAGACTTTTCTGGGATCCCTGGTGTTGTCTGTGGATGGGAGAGTGAGGACGACATTATCCTGGATGATGAGCAGGAGCCAGGGCGCTCCACTGCTTCCAATTTAGTGCAAATGGGGGCCTTCATTCTCCAGTGTTTGAAGAGGGACCCCCGTATAAAAAGCATAAAGGGCAAGGAACAGTACTGGGTGGCAAAGTACTTAGACCCCCGGTACAAACACAAAATGGCGGACATGTTACCAGCATCACAGAGGGCTGTCAGAATGCAGCATTTCCAGGCCTTGCTTCGAGAGATGTAGCATTCTGCTGTTGCAGGCGCTGGCAGAGGAATGTCCACCCACAGAGAAACAGTTGTGGGTACTAGTCCTACAGCGCATGCAAGAAGAGGGCGGTTTGAAGATGTGTTGGTCACTTCAGATATGAGATCATTCTTGCAGTCAACTTATCGACAGCCGCCCTCCAGATCCAGCCTCAGGGAACGCCTAGACCGACAGGTGTCCGACTACATCGGGTTAACGGCCGATGTGGACGCTCTGAGAAGCAAGGAACCCCTTGACTACTGGGTGTGCAGGCTTAACCTGTGGCCAGAGCTGGCACAATTTGCCATGGAATTCTTGGCTTGCCCCTCGTCGAGTGTCTTGTCCGAAAGGGCGTTCAGTGCAGCACGGGGGATCGTGCCTGATAAGTGCAGTCACCTAGCTCACGACAGTGTGGACTACCTCACATTTCTAAAAATGAAGGAGGCAGGCATCTCGGAGGAATTCAACACCTGTGACGACGACGTTTAATTGAATTTCACCTATTACCATTGGTTTTTTTTTCAAGAGGGGGGATTTCATTAGCCATGTTTTTAATCCAATTTTATATTTTTAGTTCTTTTAAACATATGTATTTGACATGTATTTGTACTGATCTGCAGTAAAATTGATATCCAATGACCGTCTAATATACCTCCAGCCACATAATCACTTGATGTTTTCTGTCCGGTGAATGCCTAATGTTTATGGCCAGTACTCCACTGGCCTGCAGTTAAATTGATATCCAATGACCGTCTTATATACCTCCAGCCACATAATCCCTTGATCTTTTCTGTACGTTGAATGCAAAATTTTTTGGGCCTGTAATCTTACTGGCCAACAGTAAAATTGTTATTCAGTGACAGCATAATGTACCTTCAGCCACATATTCACAATTTCTTTTATGTCAGGTGAATGACAAATTTTTAGGGACCGTAATTCCGTGGTGCAAAATAAAAATTTTCTAGGCTCCAGCAGGGCACATTTTTGAAAATTTCCCTTTGAGACGCATAAAAATGGTCCATGATTAAAATACATATTTTTTTAGGGAATTTTTTTCATTGATCCCCCTCTAGTATGTCACTGTCCATGTTCTGGAAATATTTGTGCGCTTCTAGTAGGTATTTGGTGGCTGCAAATATGACCTGAAGGTTTTTCTGGTTCGCCTGCCATTAAAGTGAATGGGGCCTGCGAACATTTGACCGCGTTCGCGAATCGTCCCGGCCGATGTTCGGCCATCACTACTTATGTATAATAAAACGTGAGTACCCTAAAATCTGTAGTATCAAGCTGCAATTTCACCCCAATAAAAGAATCAAGGATTAATGGATTGAATTATATATAAATTAACCCGAAGAGCCTAAAATCTGTAGTATCAAGCCGCAATTTCCCCCCAATTAGACATTCGAGGATTAACGGATTGAATTATTTTTAAAAGAATCTGAAGAACCTAAAATGTGTAGTATCCAGATGCAATTTCACCCCAATTAGACAATCAAGGATTAACAGATTTAATTTTTTTAAAAAGAATCTGAAGAACCTAAAATTTGTAGTATCCAGATGCAATTTCACCCCAATTTGACAATCAAGGATTAATGGATTGAATGATATATAAATGTGAACTTCCCAAATTCTGTAATATCAGACCGCAGTTCCACCCCAGTAACAGAATCAAGGGTTACTGGATTTACTGATGTATCAAAAAAATGCAAATAACCTTAAATCTGTAGTATTAGATCAATTTGCATCCCCAATTAGTGCAGCAATAGCTCCTATTATCCAGGCTTTACACTGTTCAATTGTCTCTGCTCTTTCCCAACAGTGTGGATGATGCCTCCCTATTATATCCCTAAACAATTCTGTCCCTGAACTGCTCAATAGTAATATATGGTTAATAAAGTTTTTCCTAAACACTAGTGTTGATTGAGCATGCTCGGCCGAACACCAGTTCGGCTCGAGCATCTCGATGCTCGGCACATGGTGGTATTCGGCCGAATACCGCATCTGCTCGAGCGCAATGCTTGAGTCTCCTCCCTGCACGTTTCTTGGCTGCTACGCAGCGAATAAACGTGCAGGTAAGTACTGCCCTCACTGTAATGCCGTAGCCATGTTGGGTACTGGCATTACAGTGATTGGCTGCACCGGAATGCGTCATCGGTTGCTATATAGCACCCGATGACTTATGTTCGGCTCAGTCTTAGTCAGGGAGAGCTGTGCTGAGGAAGGGACAGACAGAGTAGGGAGTGATATATGAAGATTTTTATTAGAAAAACTTTTCAGAGACCCAAAAGTTATTTTAAGGACTATTGTGTTTGGCAGCAGCAATATATATTTTTAGTGCAACCTGCGCTAAATTGCTAAAACTTTACAGACCCAAAAGTCCTTTTAAGGACTATTGTGTGGCAGTAGCAATATCTATTTTTAACGCAAACTGCGCAAAATAGCTAAAACTTTACAGACCCAAAAGTCCTTTTAAGGACCATTGTGTGTGGCAGCAAGTTACTGCTGGATTTAAATATTCAAAGTAGAGGATGACTCATGCTGCTGGTTGCTGAAAGAATAACCAGGAAGTGAGAGCTGAGATGGTGAAAGCACTGGATATGTGAGATAGAATCCGGTTCCATCCTGGTTTCAGAGTGTCTTGGAGTGTTCGGGGATGCAGTGGGGGGGAAGACTGGTCATTCTTCCTCACCTAGATCCTGCTTTTTGGGAGAGGGATTGTTCCAGGAGGATTGTTTGCAGCGTTTGAACAGAAGCTTAATTACCAAGCAAGGCCGCATGAGGACTGGGGACCTGATGATCATCTCGGTTAAAAGACATCCTCTGACACAGAACGACTCAGGTCAGTAAATCTGTTTACTCATCACCTTATACTAGTGGCGCCTGAAGCATCAGAGACTAAGTTTAGGTCTGCAAATAGTTAGTTAGTTAGGATTTGCATTCTTGGAAGGCTTTACAGAATTGTTCTGCGGCACAGTATTGACTTGCAGGCTCTGCTGTGTGCGCCATCGGCTAGGTTTGTTCTCTTTTGCGGCACAGCATCGACTTGCAGGCTCTGCTGTGCAAGCCATCCTGGACAGGGACTGTGGGCCCGGGGTATAAGATCTTTGGTGCACCTTCACATTGTTATGTCTATATTACTGGTTTAGTAAAGTTTCTGTTTTGCACAACGCTGTGTGTTGTCGCTTTCCTCGTCTGTGACTTTGCTGTATTCTGGGGTCCCTCCCCAGTTCATGGTCTTACACATCCAAAAAATATCTGTGACATCCAGTGTACTTTTTCCATAGATGGTGTCCGCTGTAGATAGTGACATTAGCTGCGCCACATCTCCTATGTAAAGTGTGCGCATCCCAAAAATATCTGTGACATCCAGTGTACTTTTTCCGTAGACGGTGTCCGCTGCGGACAGTGACATTAGCTGCGCCACATCTCCTGTGTAAAGTGTGCACATCCCTAAAATATCTGTGACATCCAGTGTACTTTTTCCGTAGATGGTGTCCGCTGCGGACAGTTAAATTATCTGCACCACATCTCCTGTGTAAAGTGTGCACATCCCTAAAATATCTGTGACATCCAGTGTACTTTTTCTGTAGACAGTGTCTGCTGCAGACAGTGACACTACCTGCACCATATCTGCAGGGTAACGTTTGCACTAAAAAAATTTATCTGTGACATGCAGTGTTTTTTTTCAATAGACGGTGTCCGCTTCTGACAGTGACATTACCAGTGCCACATCTGCAGTGTAACCTGTGCGGTTAAATAATGTATCTGTGACATACAGTGTACATTTTCCGTAGACGGTGTCCGCTGCAGATAGTGACATTACCTGCGCCACATCTCTTATGTAAAGTGTGTTTATCCAAAACATATCTGTGCCATCCAGTGTACTTTTTCCGTAGACGGCGTCCACTGCGGACAGTGACATTAGATGTGCCACATCTCCTGTGTAAAGTGTGCGCATCCAAAAATTATCTGCGACATCCAGTGTTCTTTTTCCGTAGACGGTGTCTGCTGCGGACAGTGACATTAGCTGCGCCACATCTGCAGTGTAAAGTGTGCACATCCAAAAAATATCAGTGACATCCAGTGTACTTTTTCCGTAGATGGTGTCCGCTGCGGACAGTGACATTAGCTGCGACACATCTCCAGTGTAATGTGTCCACATCCAAAAAATATCTGTGACATCCAGTGTGCATTTTCCGTAGACGGTGTCCACTGCGAACAGTGACATTACCAGATTCACATGTCCAGTGTAATGTGTGCGCATCTAAAAAATCTGTGACATACAGTGTTCTTTTTCCGTAGACAGTGTCCGCTGCAGACAGTGACATTAGCTGTGCCACATCTCATGTGTAAAGTGTGCGCATCCAAAAAATATCTGTGGCATCCAGTGTACTTTTTCTGTAGACAGCGTCTGCTGCGGACAGTGACATTACCTGCACCACATCTTCAGGGTAACGTCTGCACTGAAAACATTTATCTGTGACATACAGTGAATTTTTTCAATAGACAGTGTCCACTTCTGACAGTGACATTACAAGCGCCACATCTCCAGTGTAATATGTGCGCATCTAAAAAATATCTGTGACATCCAGTGTACTTTTTCCGTAGACGACGTCCGCTGCGGACAGTGACATTTGCTGCACCACATCTCCTGTGTAAAGTGTGCGTATCCAAAAAATATCTGCGACATCCAGTGTATTTTTCCGTAGACGGTTTCCCCTGCGGACAGTGACATTAGCTGCACCACATCTCCAGTGTAAAGTGTGCGCATCCAAAAAATATCTGTGACATCCAGTGTACTTTTTCTGTAGATGGTGTCCCCTGCAGGCAGTGACATTACCAGCGCCACATCTCCAGTGTAAAGTGTGCGCATCCAAAAAATATCTGTGACATCCAGTGTACTTTTTCCATAGACAGTGTCTGCTGCGGACCGTGACATTACCTGCACCACATTTGCAGGGTAATGTCTGCACTGAAAAAATGTATCTGTGACATACAGTGTATTTTTTCAATAGACGGTGTCCACTTCTGACAGTGACATTAGCTGCACTACATCTCCAGTGTAAAGTGTGCGCATCCAAAAAATATCTGTGACATCGAGTGTACTTTTTCCATAGATGGTGTCTGCTGTGGACAGTGACATTAGCTGTGCCACATCTCCAGTGTAATGTGTGCGCATCCAAAAAATATCTGTGACATCCAGTGTATATTTTCAGTAGACGGTGTCCGCTGCGGACAGTGACATTAGCTGAGCCACATCTCCTGTGTAAAGTGTGCACATCCCAAAAATATCTGTGACATACAGTGTACTATTTCTGCAGACGCTGCGGACAGTGACATTACCGGTGGTACCTCTCCTGTATAACGTTTCCTCATCCAAAAAACCTGTGACATTCCCTGTAATTTTTTATTAGCAGCTGGTGACAGCATTGACATTTTCTGCAGGATATCTCCTGTGTGACGTTTCAACATCCCAAATACCTTTTGAAATTTGTTTGCGTCTACACTTCCAAATCCTACACTACTGTACGTGTGACATACTTTCAAGCATATATAACATTTAATATGAAGAAGAGATGGGGAAGTGGCCGTGATGCTGATGGTGTATGCAGAGGCCGTGGCCCTGAGCACAAAAAAAAACAATCATCCACGATAACTAGCTTCATGTACCAGTTTGCAAGGCAGCGCAGGACACCACTCTTTGAAGTTAGAGCAGGACACCACTCTTTGAAGTTAGAGCAGGACACCACTCTTTGAAGTTAGATGAGTGCGACCAGGTGGTCGGTTGGATTGCTGCAGATACTGCTTCCAGTCGGTTAAGCACTAGTGATGAGCGACAGAGGCTAAATTAGAATTTGTGATATTTCACGAATATATGGGCGAATATTCGTCATATATTCGAGAATTCGAGATTATTTTCTTGATCGCAAAAAATCGTCAATGTAATATTCGCGTAATGTGCGTGAATTACAGACGTGGGTCATTTTTGCTACATTTTCCAAGCTGTTAGAAGTTTCCTGAGACTGGAGAAAATGGTTGGCACAGCATAACATTAAAAATGGCTTTATATGCAGTTTGAGTGCTCCAATATATTCGCGATTGCTCATATCGGCAATAACAATGCAAATATTTTGGTGCAATATGTGAAACTTCACATTTTAGCAGGTCTGCATATATGTATGAACAGCAGAACCTGTCACACTACCTAACACCCTGCACTGCAACAGCTACACTATATCAGGATATAACTTACACGGACTATCTCCTACTTACTATCTGTATTATATATATATAAACTTTCTACCATAACTATCTATCTACTGTAGTGTGGAAAGCACATACCACAGCAATGACACTGCTGTCTCTCTCAGAACTTTAAAAAACTGTAGAAAATGGCTGCTGCGGAGGTTCTTATATAGTAAGGGGTAGGCAACTTTCCTATTGGTTACTAGGGATGTTGCTAAGCTCAGACAAAGACATTGCAGCCTTCTCATTGGCCCACAAGCAAGAAGGGAGGTTACTGATGAAAATAAATCTAGAAAATTCGAAATTACTATAATATATATCACTATATTCTAAATATTCGCGAATCCTCGAAGTGCCGATATTCGGGACTTATATTCGTTATTCGAATATTCGTGATCAACACTATTAATCCCTTAAGGACCGGGCCATTTTTCACCTTAACCCCTTTAGGACACAGCCTTATTTCACCTTAAGGACCAGGCCATTTTTTGCAGATCTAACCAGTGTCACTTTAAATGGTGATAACTTTAAAACTCTTTGACTTATCTGTTTTTTCGTCACATATTGTACTCCATGACACTGGTAAAATGAAGTAAAAAAAAATCTTTTTTATTTATAAAAAAAAATACCAAATTGACCAAAAATTTGTAAAAAATAGCAAATTTCAAAGTTTCAATTTTTCTACTTTTATAATATATAGTAATACCTCCAAAATTAGTCATTACTTTACATTCCCCATATGTCTACTTCATGTTTGGATCATTTTGGGAATGATATTTTATATTTTGTTACAAGGCTTAGAAATTTAGAAGCAAATCTTGAAATTTTTCAGAAATTTTCAAAAACCCAATTTTTAGGGACCAGTTCAGGTCTGAAGTCACTTTGTGAGGCTTACATAATAGAAACCACCCAAAAATGACCCTATTCTAGAAACTTCACCCCTCAAGCTATTCAAAACTGATTTTACAAACGTTGTTAACCCTTTAGGTGTTCCACAAGAATTAATTGAAAATGGATATGAAATTTCAGAATTTAACTTTTTGGCAGATTTTCCATTTTAATCCATTTTTTCCAGTAGCAAAGCAAGAGTTAACAGCCAAACAAATTGCTATATTTATTGCCCCGATTCTGTAGTTTGCAGAAACACCCCATATGTGGCCGTAAACTACTGTACAGGCACACAGTAGGGCGTAGAGGGAAAGGTGCACCATATGGTTTTTGGAAGGCAGATTTTGCTGGACTGGTTTATTTACACCATGTCCCATTGAAGCACCCCTAGAGTAGAAACTCCATAAAAGTGACCCCATCTAAGAAACTACACCCCTCAAGGTATTCAAAACTGATCTTACAAGCTATGTTAACCCTTTAGGTGCTCCACAAGAGTTATTGGCAAATGGAGATGAAATTTCAGAATTTAATTTTTTTGCCAAATTTTCCATTGTAACCCATTTTTTCCACTAACAAAGCAAGGGTTAACAGCCAACAAGACTGTATCTTTATTGCCCTGACTCTGCTATTTACAGAAACACCCCATATGTGGTCATACACTACTGTACGGACACACGGCGGGCGTAGAGGAAAAGGAGCGTTGTGTGGTTTTTGGAGGGCTGATTTTTATGGACCGGTATATTTACACCGTGTCCTGTTTCAAGCCCCCCTGATGCACCCCTGGAGTAGAAACCCTCTAAAAGTGACCCCATTTTGGAAACTACAGGATAAGGTGGCGGTTTTGTTTGGACTATTTTTAGGGTGCATATGATTTTTGGTTGCTCTATATTACATTTTTGTGAGGTAAGGTTACCAAAAATTTAAATTCTAAAATTTCATCTCCATTTGCCATTAACTGTTGAGGTACACCTAAAGGATTAATAAAGTTTGTAAAATCAGTTTTGAATACCTTGATAGGTGTAGTTTCTTAGATGGGGTCACTTTTAGGGAGTTTCTACTCTAGGGGTGCATCAGGGGGGCTTCAAAAGGGGCGTGGTGTCAATAAAAAAGGCCATCAAAATCGGCCTTCCAGAAACCATGTCGGTCCTTTCCTTTTGCGTCCTGCCTTTTAGTGATACAGCAGTTTACTACCGTGTTTCCCCGAAAATAAGACATCCCCCGAAAATAAGACCTACCTCTAGTTTTGCCTATCGCTGTAATATAAGGCACCCCCTGAAAATAAGGCCTCCCCGATAATAAAGCATCCTCCGAAAATAAGGCCTCCCCGATTATAAAGCATCGGCCGAACATAATGCCTCCCCGATTATAAAGCAAGCCACCCCAGAATGTAAGGAGCTCACTGATTGGTCGCAGCGCAGGCGGTGCGAAGTCTCTTTAAATCAGAGAGCCTGCGCCGCCGCCAGGACAAGCTGCCGCCTTCTTCCTCCCGCTGCTCGCTCTGCCCTGATGGAGTCTCACAACTTGGCTGGCACGGACACACAGGGGACGAGGTGACAGGTAGGGGAGGGAATATCTGATGGAAGGTGGGGGATGTCTGGTGAAGATGGGGGGGAGACTAAAAACAGTAATTAAAATGACACAGGGTGATCAGAGAAGGGAATCAAAATGACACAGGGGGATCAGAAGGGGGTACTAAAATGCTATAGTAATCCCCCCCCTCTGATTCTCCTGTACCATTTTGATTCCCCCTTCTGATCCCCCTGTGTAATTTTAAGTGATCCCCCTCCCCACCCTGATACCCCTGTGCCATTTTAAGGGATCCCCCTCCCCACCCTGATTTCCTTTTTTTTGTTCAACAATAAATGTGTACCGTATTTTTCTTCATGGAAAAATAAGACATCCCTGAAAATAAGACCTAGCGAATCTTTGGGAGCAAAAATTATTATAAGACACTGTCTTGTTTTCGGGGAAACAGGGTACTACAAATGTGGCGTTTCTGTAAACTGCAGTATCAGGGTAATAAATATAAAGTTTTGTTTGGATTTTAACCCTTGCTTTGTTTTTTAGCCGATTGAATTAGGTAGGGGATCATTTTTTGCGAGATGAGAGGACAGTTTTAATGGCACTATTTTGGGGGCTATATGACTTTTTGATCGCTTGCTATTAAACTTTTTGTTATGTAAGGTGACAAAAAAAAATCTTGTTTACTTTTTTTTATTATTTTAGTTTTACAAACTTTTTGAACAATTTTTTTTTGGTGTATCAAGTCTGAGAACCATAGTTTTTATCGATTGTCAGTTGCTAAATGGAAAAGGGGATAATAAATTTAATGCTCCATGGAAGTGTGATACTCCCTGAAGCTACCAATAATGTAGAGGCCCGGATGATGGGGGCACGTGTCACATTGAGTAGTGGTGTCCTTCCGTATCCCCCTCCTGTGACACACTCTGCACCTTTTTTGGGGTCCGTCCCTTCTTTCCAGTATGGGGGACCACACCTGGAAAGTGTTGGCCAGGGACAATCCGGGCGCCTCCAGTTCCTGAGGTACTCCTGCCTGCTATTTCCCGGTCCGAAAAGATCAGGGCCTTGAGGACTGCCTCATAGAACTGAAGGAATGTCCCTGTTTTGCTAGCGCTCCGGGACAGCACAAAAGAGTTGTACAAGGCAACCTGTACCAAGTAGACCGCAACTTTTTTGTACCATGCCCGGGTTTTGCGCATGGCATTATTTGGCTTGAGGACTTGATCAGAGAGATCAACTCTTCCCATATACCAATTGTAGTCAACGATACAATCGGGCTTGAGGACCGTTGCCGCGGTACCTCGCACAGGGACAGGGGTGATGCCGTTACCATGAATTGTGGACAGTACAAGGACATCACTCTTGTCATTATATCTGACCAGCAACAGGTTTCCAGTGGTAAGGGCACGGGTCTCACCCCTGGGGATAGGTACCTGGAGGGGGTGGGCAGGGAGGCCGCTTAAATTTTTCCGCATGGTCCCACAAGCGGACATGGATCTGGCGGCAAGGGACTGGAACAAGGGGATACTAGTATAAAAGTTATCCACGTACAGGTAACCCTTATCTAGCAGTGGGTGCATAAGGTCCCACACAAGTTTCCCGCTAACACCCAGAGTGGGGGGACATTCTGGGGGTTGAATACGGGAATCTCGCACCTCGTACACACGAAACTTGTAAGTGTACCCTGAGGTACTCTCACAAAGTTTGCACAGCTTCATGCCATACATCGCCCGCTTTGAGGGAACATACTGGCGGAAAATGAGTCTCCCCTTGAACGCAATGAGAGACTCATCAACCGCGACCTCCCTTGCAGGTACATAGGCCTGTACAAATTTGGCCCCAAAGTGATCGGTGACCGGTCTGATTTTGTACAGGCGGTCATAGGCAGGATCACCTCGGGGGGGGACATGCTGCATTATCTGAATAATGCAGGCATTTCCGGATGGCCTCAAACCGGGAGCGTGTCATAGCCGTACTGTAAAGTGGGGTCTGGTAGAGGACGTCCCCACTCCAGTAATGCCTGACACTAGGTTTCCTGACTAGGCCCATATGCAGCCCGGGTGTTGAGCAACGAACTGTTGGGCGTACAGGTTCGTCTGCTCCACCATTAGATTTACCAGTTGGTCACTGAAAAAATGACAAAAAAAGTCATATTCAGTGAAGTCCACTGTGGAAATCTGGATTCCTGGTTGGCCTACAAAATCAGGAATCACGGGCTCAAATCGCTCTGGGGTATAGAAACATAGAAACATAGAATGTGTCGGCAGATAAGAACCATTTGGCCCATCTAGTCTGCCCAATATATCTGAATCCTATGAATAGTCCCTGGCCCTATCTTATATGAAGGATAGCCTTATGCCTATCCCATGCATGCTTAAACCCCTTCACTGTATTTGCAGCTACCACTTCTGCAGGAAGGCTATTCCATGCATCCACTACTCTCTCAGTAAAGTAATACTTCCTTATATTACTTTTAAACCTTTGCCCCTCTAATTTAAAACTGTGTCCTCTTGTGGTAGTTTTTCTTCTTTTAAATATGCTCTCCTCCTTTACCGAGTTGATTCCCTTTATGTATTTAAAAGTTTCTATCATATCCCCTCTGTCTCTTCTTTCTTCCAAGCTATACATGTTAAGGTCCTTTAACCTTTCCTGGTAAGTTTTATCCTGCAATCCATGTACCAGTTTAGTAGCTCTTCTCTGAACTCTCTCTAGAGTATCTATATCCTTCTGGAGATATGGTCTCCAGTACTGCGCACAATACTCCAAGTGAGGTCTCACCAGTGTTCTGTACAGCGGCATAAGCACTTCACTCTTTCTACTGCTTATACCTCTCCCTATACATCCAAGCATTCTGCTGGCATTTCGTGCTGCTCTATTACATTGTCTTCCCACCTTTAAGTCTTCTGAAATAATTACTCCTAAATCCCTTTCCTCAGATACTGAGGTCAGGACTGTGTCAAATATTCTATATTCTGCCCTTGGGTTTTTACGCCCCAGGTGCATTATCTTGCACTTATCCACATTAAATTTCAGTTGCCAGAGTTCTGACCATTCTTCTAGTTTTCCTAAATCCTTTTCCATTTGGCGTTTCCCTCCAGGAACATCAACCCTGTTACATATCTTTGTGTCATCAGCAAAAAGACAAACCTTACCATCGAGGCCTTTTGCAATATCACTTATGAAGATATTAAACAAAATTGGTCCCAGTACAGATCCCTGTGGAACCCCACTGGTAACATGACCTTGTTTTGAATGTTTTCCATTCACTACAACCCTCTGCTGTCTGTCACTCAGCCACTGCCTAATCCACTCAACAATATGGGAGTCCATGCTCAATGACTGCAGTTTATTGATAAGTCTTCTATGTGGGACAGTGTCAAAAGCCTTACTAAAATCTAGATATGCGATGTCTACTGCACCTCCACTGTCTATTATTTTAGTCACCCAGTCAAAAAAATCTATAAGATTTGTTTGACATGATCTCCCTGAAGTAAACCCATGTTGTTTTTCATCTTGCAATCCATGGGATTTTAGATGTTCCACAATCCTATCCTTTAATAGGGTTTCCATTAATTTGCCTACTATTGATGTCAGACTCACTGGTCTATAGTTGCTCGATTCCTCCCTACTACCTTTCTTGTGAATGGGCACGACATTTGCCAATTTCCAATCTTCCGGGATGACTCCTGTTACTAATGATTGGTTAAATAAATCTGTTAGCGGTTTTGCCAGCTCACCACTAAGCTCTTTTAATAATTTTGGGTGTATCTCATCAGGCCCCTGTGACTTATTTGTCTTCACCTTAGACAGCAAACTTAGAACATCTTCCTCTGTAAAGATACATGCATCAAATGATTTATTAGTCATCCTTTCTAGTGGAGGTCCTTCTCCTTTTTCTTTTGTAAAAACTGAACAGAAGTATTCATTAAGGCAGTCGGCTAGCCCTTTATTCTCTTCTACATACCTTCCGTCCTTTGTTTTTAATTTAGTTATTCCAGCAGGGAGCTCCGGTGGATTTAACTGGTGGGCTGGAAAACTAGTACGAGCTCCAGAGCTGCTCGTACTAGGGTGGGCCACCCGGTTCCTATCATGGCGGTCCCCTTGCTCCGCCGCCTTGGGAGCTCATCATCATCGCTAGATGATGAGGAGGACGGGTGACAACAGGAAAGTGGGGTCATCCTCGTCCTCACTGCGACTCGGAGGCAAGCTGGGCGTATGCCTCCTCGGCCGAGAACATCCGGCGGGCCATAGGGGAGTGTGTGTCTGTGTGTGTGTGTGCGTGTGTGTAAATATTTATTCAGTGTGCGTGTGTGTGGGGGCACGGGTCTTCGCGTACTTATCCCTAAAACTAATAGAAAAAAAAAAAAAGACTAACTAAAAAAGGTCAAAAAATTTGAAAATGTGAAAATATATAAAAAATTCAAAACCGCTGATCAACCGTCCAAAATTGATCAGCGGTGGGGTGTGCGATGCGCTAACAGTGGCCGGACGCTAAGAGTGCCGGCCACAGTCAGCGTACGCACAAAAAAAAAATAAACTGCCTGCGCCCAGGCAAAGTTTTTTTTCCCACTATCTTTCCCTTTTATATCCCTGCCTAGCCCAACCTTTCCCTAGCCTTTCCCTAATTTCCTGGCTGATCAGATGGGGGGTACTGGGGCACAGATCGGGTGCTGGGGCACGGATAGGTGCTGGGGCACAGTTGGGGTGATGCTGGCTGAGATCCACACGTGCAGCGGCAGCTCTCCTCTCTTCTCTGCTCCCCGGCCACAAAAGGAGGAGGAGAGGAGCGCTGCCAAGATTTGAACCTCCCGCCGCCCGCCCACTCTCAGGATCGCAGGATGGTGATTGGTGGTGTAATATACCACCGATCACCATCCTGTTCCGGGTCCTCAGAGACCCAAATAACCCGGAAACGCAGCAAACCGCAGGTCTGAATTGACCTGCGGTTTGCTGCGATCGCTGACATGGGGGGGTCACAGGACCCCCCGGCGCATCTAGCCAAGGTGCCTGCTCAATTATTTGAGCAGGCACCGGGCTCCGATCACCGCCCGTCGGGCGGCGGTGATCGGAACTATACATGACGTACCGTTATGTCATGTGTCCTTAAGTACCAGGACAACATGCCGTACCGGTACGTCATGTGTCCTGAAGAGGTTAAGGACCAGACTGATTTTTGCAAATCTGACATGTGATGATAACTTTAAAAAGCTTTTACTTATCCAATCCATTCTGAGATTGTTTTCTCGTCACATATTGTTCTTCATAACAGTGGTAAATTTGAATCAAAATATTTCATTTTTATTTAAAAAAATACCAAATTTACAAAAAATTGGGAAAAATGTGCAACTTTCCAAATTTCTATTTCTCTGCTTTTAAAACAGATAGTGTTACCTCCTAAAACTGTTATTACTTTACATTCCCCATATGTCTATTTCATGTTTGGATCATTTTGTGAATGTGATCTTATTTTTTGGGGACGTTAGAAGGCTTATAAGTTTAGAAGCAAATCTTGAAATCTTTCAGAAAATTTCCAAAACCAACGTTTAAGGACCAGTTCAGGTCTGAAGTCACTTTGTGAGGCTTACATAATATAAACCACACAAAACTGACCCCATTTTAGAAACTACACCCCTCAAGGTATTAAAAACTGATTTTACAAACATTGTTAACCCTTTAGGTGTTCCACAAGAATTAATTAAAAATGGATATAACATTTCAGAATTTCACTTTTTTGGCAGATTTTCCATTTTAATCATTTTTTTTCTCCGCTAACAAAGCAAAGGTTAACAGGCAAACAAAACTCAATATTTATTGCCCTGATTCTGTAGTTTACAGAAACACCCCATATGTGGTCAAAAACAGCTGTATGGCTACACGGCAGGGGGCAGAAGGAAAGGAATGCCATATGGTTTTTAGATGGCAGATTTTGATGGACACCATGTCCCATTTGATGCCATCCTGATGCACCCCTAGAGTAGAAACTAAAAAAAAAATAACCACATTTTAGAAACTACACCCTCAAGGTATTCAAAACTGATTTTACAAACGTTGTTAACCCTTTAGGTGTTCTACAAGAATTAATTGAAAATGGATATGAAACTTCAGAATTTCACTTTTTTGGCAGATTTTCCATTTTAATAATTTTAAAGCCAGGATTAACAGCCAAACTAAACTCTATATTTATTGCCCTGATTCTGTAGTTTACAGAAACACCCCATATGTGGTCAAAAACTGCTAAATGGCCACATAGCAGGGCGCAGAAGGAAAGGAATGCCATATGGTTTTTAGGCTACTTTCACACTAGCGTTCGGGTGTCCGCTCGTGCGCTCCGTTTGAAGGGGCTCACGAGCGGTCCCGAACGCATCCGTCTGGCCCCAGTGCATTCTCAGTGGAGGCGGATCCACTGAGAATGCATCCGCCTGCCAGCACTCAGCCTCCGCTCCGCTCAGTGAGCGGACACCTGAACGCTGCTTGCAGCGTTCGGGTGTCCGCCTGGCCGTGCGGAGGCGAGCGGATCCGTCCAGACTTACAATGGAAGTCAATGGGGGCGGATCCGCTTGAAGATGACACAATATGGCTCAATCTTCAAGCGGATCCGTTCCCCATTGACTTTCAATGTAAAGTCTGAACGGATCCGCTCAGGCTACTTTCACACTTAGAAAATATTCTAAGTTTTAATGCAGACGCATCCGTTCTGAACGGATGCGAACGTCTGCATTATCGGAGCGGATCCGTCTGATGAAACATCAGACGGATCCGCTCCGAACGCTAGTGTGAAAGTAGCCTTAGAAGGCAGATTTTGATGGACTGGTTTTTTGACACCATGTCCCATTTAAAGCCACTCTGATGCACCCCTAAAGTAGAAACTCCAAAACAGTGACCCCATTTTAGAAACTACACACCTCAAGGTATTCAAAACTGATTTTACAAACTTTGTTAACCCTTTAGGTGTTCCACAAGAATTAATTGAAAATGGATATGAAATTTCAGAATTTCACTTTTTTGGCAGATTTCCCATTTTAATAATTTTTTTCTGTTAACAACGCCAGGATTAACAGCCAAACTAAACTCAATATTTATTGCCCTGATTCTGTAGTTTACAGAAACACCCCATATGTCATCAAAAACTGTTGTAGGGCCACACGGCAGGGCGCAGAAGGAAAGGAATGTCATATGGTTTTTAGAAGGCAGATTTTGATGGACTGGTTTTTTGACACCATGTCCCATTTGAAGCCACCCTGATGCACCCCTAGAGTAGCTCTGAAAAAATGACCCAATTTTAGAAACTGCACCCTCCAGGTATTCAAAACAGATTTTACAAACGTTGTTAACCCTTTAGGTGTTCCACAAGAATTAATTGAAAATGGATATGAAATTTCAGAATTTCACTTTTTTGGCAAATTTTCCATTTTAATATTTTTTTTACGCTAACAAAGCAAAGGTTAACAGCCAAACAAATTTAATATTTATTACCCTGATTCTGTAGTTTACAGAAAGCCCCTATGTGGTCAAAAACTGCTGTATGGCCACACAGCAGGGGCGCAGGATGAAAGGAACGCCATATGGTTTTTAGAAGGCAGCTTTTGATGGACTGGTTTTTTGACACCATGTCACATTTGAATGTTGATACGGACGCGGCGATACCTAATATGTATACTTTTTTACATTTATTTAAGTTTTATACACTAATATAATTTTTGAAAGAGAAAAAAAATCATGTTTTAGTGTCACCATAGTCTGAGAGCCATATATATATTTTTTGGTCGATTCTCTTAGGTAGGGTATAATTTTTGCGTGATGAGATGATGGTTTGATTGGTACAGTTTTGGGGTGCGTATGACTTTTTTATCGCTTGCTATTACACTTTTTGTGTTGCAAGGTGACCAAAAAATGGCTTTTTTTCACACTTTTTTTTTTTACGGTGTTCACCTGAGTGGTTAGGTCATGTGGTATTTTTATACAGCAGGTTTTTATGGACGCGCCGATACCTAATATGTATATATATATATATATATATATATATATATATTTTTTTTTTTAACTTAACACAATAAAAGCATTTTTTAAACAAAATCATGTTTTAGTGTCGCCATAGTATGAGACCCATAGTTTTTTTTTGGGGCGATTGTCCTATGTAGGGGCTCATTTTTAGCGGGATGAGGTGACGGGTATATTGGTACTATTTTGGGGCATACGCCTTTTTGATCGCTTGGTGTTGCTCTTTTAGTGATGTAAGGTGACAAAAATTGCTTTTTTTTAACACAGTTTTTATTTTTTATGTTGTCTATCGGACGGCGTGGATAATGTGATATATTTATAGAGACGGTCGTTACGGACACGGCAATACCTAATATGTGCGTTTTTTCTTTTCTATTTTTTATTATAAAATCGGGGGAAAGGGGCGTTTTTTTTAAACTTGAAACTTTATCTTTTTTATTCAAAACACTTTATTTTACTTTTATTTAAAACATTATTTCTGTCCCACTCTGGGACTTCAACTTTTGGTTGTCTGATCCCCTCTGCAATGCATTACAATACATCTATATTGTAATGTATAGCCTGTTCGTGTACTACAGTGAGTAGTACACAAACAGGATGCCTAGGAGACCCATTCTGAGGCATCGGGCTGCAATGTCACGCATCGGGTCCCCGCCACAGCAGTGCGGGGAGTTGATGCGCTGCTTCACCCGCCGCAAACAACTTCTATGTCGTGGTCAGCGTGGACCGCAGCATAGAAGGGGTTAAACAGCGATGCCTGCAGATACAGCAGGGGCCCGGCTATCAGGCACTGCCGGACCCCTGCAGTGATTGGGCGCGATCATCCTGCCGTGCATGTAAGGTGGAATGCATCCTGGCATTGCAAACCCCGCCGTACATTCACGGCATTTTGAGTTAAGGGGTTAAGCAACAACCTTCCACCAAGTCCAGTCTCAGCAGCCAAGAGTCTGCTCAACACAATCCTCACCCTAATCCTCCTTCCTGCCACCATGGAGAGTCTGGGCAAACAAGTGATCCCACGCTTGGATATTCCGAGGACCTCTTTTCAGCACCATTCCTTGATTTGGCCCTCTTGCCAAGCACGCTTAAAAGGGACAGATCTTGTGCCCTGATTCCCAAACTCTTGAGCATCCACAGTCACAAGAAGATGATGGTGGGGAAAGGCAATTACTGTTTAATGAGGTGGATGATGATGAGACACAGTTGCCAATAAGTCAACGGCAATTACTGTCTCAAGAGGTTGATGAAGAGGATGAGACACATTTGTCAATCACTGAAGTTGTGGTTAGGTCAACAAGTCAGGAGGATGAGCAGAGTGAGGAAGTGGAAGAGGAGGTGGTGGACGATGAAGTCACCGACCCAACCTGGGAAGGTGGAAAGCCAAGTGAGGACAGCAGACAAAGGGGGAGGGATCTGCAGCACCCCAACAGTCTGGAAGAGGCAGTGGAGTAGAAAAAATGGAGAAGGTGGGCAACACCAAACAGGCCCGCTACTGTTCCATGGAGAACCAGCTTGTTGAGAGCTACCTTTGCCAAGGGGTCTGCAGTATAGCGCTTTTTTGAGGAAAGTGCGGACAACAAAAGAATAGTAGTTTGCAACCTGTGCCGTACCAAAATGAGCCGAGGCATGAACACTAGCAACCTCACCACCACCAGCATGATCCGCCACATGGCATCCAAGCACTGTAATAAGTTGGACGAACGCCTGGGTCCACAATCTGTTTCTGCGGTTCACTCCACTGCCCCCTTAGTGAATGTCACACAACAATGTAACAGACAAATTTGTGAAATGTATTTCCCTTTCCACTATGTAGAGCAGGGATAAATCACAGCCAAATATTTGGGATATGTCACCAATGTAACAGACTAATTAGTGAAATGTATTTCCCTATCCACAATGTAGAGCAGGGGTATATCAAAGCCCAAAATTTGGGTTACGTCACCCAACAATGTATCAGACAAATTAGTGAAATGATTTAAAATAAAATACGTAAAAATTTAAAATAATAATCTTGATCTATGAGGTGGAGGTCCATATGGAGTAGGAGGTTGAGGAGGCGTTGGATGTAGCGGTGTAGGTGGAAACAGCAGAAGAGGAGGAGGAAGTAGCCAACAGTAGTTTTTGGTTAAATTAATTAATTTATTTATTTTTGTTTAAGGACCGTACATTGTCCTTGTAACAGGGATCCAGCAGTGTGGCCACCCAGTAATCAGCACAAGTTAGAATGTGGGCAACTCGGCGGTCGTTGCGGGGACACTGCAGCATGTAATTGCTCATGTGTGCCAGGCTGCCCAGAGGCAACAAAAAGCTGTCCTCTGTGGGAGGTGTATTGTCTGTGTTCTCTGTATCCCCCCAGCCATGCACCAGTGATGGCCACGAGCTTGTTTGGGTGCCACCCTGCTGTGAACACGGTTCCTCCATCTCCTCCTCCTCATCCTCCACCTTGTCATCCTCCAGAACTGTGCCCTGGCTGGACAATTGTGTACCTGGCGTTTGTGGGTGCAGGAACCCACCCTCGGAGCCACTTGTGAATAACTGGCCGGTAACCCTATGAAATGATCCCTCTTCCTCCTCCTCCATCTGTGCCACATACTCTTCCATCATCGCCAGGAGCATTTTTTCAAGGAGGCATAGAAGTGGGATAGTATCGCTGAGAACGGCGTTATCGGCACTGGCGATACTCAAAACAGCGCAACAAGGAACACAGGTCTCGCATGGAGGCCCCGTCATTGGTGGTGAAGTGGTGATGGTACGCAGAGCGACTCACCCGTGCATGCTGCAGCTGAAACTCCACTATCGCCTGCTGCTGCTCGCACAGTCTGGCCAGCATGTGCAGGGTGGAGTTCCACCTTGTCGGCACATCGCATATGAGGCGGTAAGCGGGAAGGCCAAAGTTACGCTGCAGCGCTGACAGGCAAGCAACAGCAGGATGAGAACGCTAAAAGCACTTTATGCAGCAGCTCTGACATATCGGGGTAATTTTTAAGGAACTTCTGCACCACCAAATTCAGCACATGCACCAGGCAAGGGATGTGCGTCCAACCGGCTAGTCCCAGAGCTGCTACGAGATTTTGCCCATTATCGCACACCACCAGGCCGGGCTTGAAGCTCACTGGCACCAACCACTCATCGGTCTGTTGTTCAAGGCCCGTCCACAGCTCCTGCGTGGTGTGGGGTTTGTCCCCCAAACAGATAAGATTTAAAACTGCCTGCTGTTGTTTACACCTGGCTGTGCGTTAGAGGATGAGGAAGTGGAGTAGGAGGAAGCAACAGGAGGCAAAGAGAAGCGCCCTGCAATCCTCGGTGCTGGAAGGACATGCGCCAAACTGCTATCCGCCTCAGGCCCAGCTGCCACTGCATTTACCGAGTGTGCTGTTAGGGAGATATAACGTCCCTGACAGTGCTTACTGGTCCACGTATACGTAGTTAGGTGGACCTTGCCACAGATGGTGTTGCGCAGTGCACACCTGATTTTGCACATCTGATTTTGTCCCCCACTTGGTTGTGCAGGGAAGGGATGGCTCGCCTGGAAAAGTAGTGGCGGCTGGGCACGACGTACTGTGGGACAGCCACCGCCATAAGGCTTTTAAAACTCTGTCTCCACCAGACGGAATGACAGCATTTCAAAAGCCAGGAATTTTAAAATGCTGGCTTTCAGGGCCAGGGATCGCGGGTGGGTAGGGGAATACTTCCTCTTTTGCTCCAGTGTTTGGGAGATAGACATCTGAACGCTTCCATGGTACATTGTGGAGATGCTTGGTGACCCAGGTAGTTGAGTTGCTGAAACATCCTCTGTTTGTGGGGTGGCAGGTGCCACTGTCACTCCAGAGGTGGATGAAGAGGCCGAGACTGCAGCAGAAGAGGAAGCAGGAGGAGCCAGAGACCTTTCTTTGTTTTTGAGGTGTCTACTCCACTGCAGCTCGTGCTTTGCACTTAGATGCCTGGTCATGCAGGTTGTGCTCAGGTTTAGAACGTTTATGCTTCGCTTCAGGCTCTGATCGCACAGCGTGCAAACCACTCGTGTCTTTTCATGAGCACATTGTCTGAAGAACTGCCATGCCAGGGAACTCCTTGGAGCTGGCTTTGGTGTGCTCCTTCCTTTGGTGCGGTGGGCAGTAGCAGGCGTACTGTCTAGGGGACGGCCTCTCCGCTTTTGCACCCTGCTCCCTCTTCTGCTGTACTGGTGGCTCTGTGCGACCACCGCCTCTTCCGCCGAACTACACAGGTCACTTGCATGACCTTGATTCCATGTATGGTCGACTTTATCGTCCTCCACATCATCTTTCACCCAGTCTTTACCCCTGCCCTCCTCGTCGGTCTGCACACTGCAGAAAGCCACAGCAGTTGGCACCTGTGTTTCATCATCATCCGAGACGTGCTGCGGGTGTCCTCCCATGTACTCATCCTGAAACAAAAGTGGTTGGGCTGGTGCACTCAATCTCTTGCACTTTTGGGGCATGGCTATGTGGATGGCCCTGGGAAACTCTGCTAGCAGAGTCATCAAAAAGCAGAAGAGACTGCTGCATGACTTGAGGCTCAGACTGCTTGGCTGATTTGCAAGGGGTGAGGTGAAAGACTGATGGACATTGGCTGCAGGTTCCAACTCTGATCTTTAAGCAGGAGACTGGGTGAGAGACAATGTGTAGGAACTGGAGGCACTGTCAGCCACCCTGTTTACTATCGCCTGTACTTGTTCTGGCCTCACCCTTCGTAGAGCCGCATTCGGCCGTACCAAATAACGCTGAAGGTTCTGTCGCCTACTCGCACCTGAGGAAGGTATTTCACTTATGCCTGTAGCCCACAGATCGACCACGTCCTCTCCCTGCAACAGGAGCTCCACCAGCACCACGACTGGGGTCACGTCCCTTATTTGACGCTCTCCTCATTCTTTGCGTTCACCCACCAAACTAACAGATGGTTTATGTCAGGTGACAATGTAACCGCCAATAGTCAACAATTAAGTTCACTGAGAGTAAGGACATGCCAGTGTTATAAAGAGGAAAAATATCTTGAGGTCACACAATAGTGTGACAGGTAAATTTTATACAATTATTTTACGGTCACAAAAATGTGAATTTGTCAACCAACAATGTAACTGCATTAATGACTGGTTGTATTTGACTGTGACAGAAATGCAGCAAAGGCACCAAAAGTAGTATCTTGCACAAAATGGGTGTTTTTTTAAACCCTGAATATAACTGCAGTATTTAAAGCTTGTATTTGACTGTGACAAATGCAGCAAAGGCCCCAGATGTAGGCTCTTGGCCAAATGGGTGTGTTTTTAAACCCAGAATATAACTGCAGTATTTTAAGTTTGTATTTGACTGTCACAAATGCAACAAAGTCCGCAAATGTATTATCTTGCCACAAAATGGGTGTTTTTTGAATACCAGAATATAACAGCAGTATCTAACGCGTGTTTGACTGTGACAAATGCAACAAAAGCCGCAAAGGTATTATCTTGCCCAAAATGGGTGTTTATTTAATAACAGAATATAACAGCAGCATCTAACGCTTGTATTGGACTGTCACAAATGCAACAAAGGTCGCAAATGTATTATCTTGCCCAAAATGGGTGTTTATTTAATAACAGAATATAACAGCAGCATCTAACGCTTGTATTGGACTGTCACAAATGCAACAAAGGTCGCAAATGTATTATCTTGCCCAAAATGGGTGTTTGTTTTTTTTAAATATAATTTTTATTAACTTTTAGCATTTTTCATTCCAAAAGCATGTTACAATGGTATGAGAAATTGACAAGGTTTGACATAAAGATACAATATATCTGCCACATACTGAACAATTTCTTACATGAATAAAGCTGATCCCCAGCTGTCATTCCTTTCACATTATTTATTGGCTGCTCGATCAAAATTCTGATCTTTAAAGCTAGTCAACTAGCCCCTAACTGAAGGTAACCCCTTGCCCCCCCCCCCCCCTCCCTTCCCCCTCTCCCAAACTTTTTTCCTCCAGTATACCGGATCTTGATATACTTTATACTTTAATCGGACAGTAATCTCCCTAGGGTCCCAGCAATTTTTCGTTTCAAATACCACTCCGAGGATAGAAATGGTGTCATCAAGCTCTTCAATTCCAGATCTGAATATACTATTATCATAAAATCTTCCCATCGTTTGAAAATTTTTTCGATACGTTTTCCCCTAACGGAATTCGCCTCTATTCTCTCCATATCAAAGCATTTTTTTACATGTTCTAATACCTCATTCATTGAAGGTACCTGAGGTCGAAGCCAGCTGTTTAGTAGACACCGTTTAGCCGCCAGAATAATGATATGGACGATTGGTTGTATGTGCTTGGGTGTTTTTTTTTAATACCAGAATACATCAGCAGTATATAACGCTTGTATTGGACTGTCAGAAATGCAGCAAAGGCTGCAAATTTGTTATCTTGCCTAAAATGGGTGTTTTTTTAAAATACCAGAATAAGACAGCAGTATATAACGCTTGTATTCGACTGTCAGCAATGCAGCAAAGGCTGCAAATGTATTATCTTGCCCAAAATGGGTGGTTTTTTTTTAATACCAGAATATAACAGCACTATCTAACGCTTGTATTGGACTGTCAAAAATGTAGCAAAGGACCCACAATGTATTACCTTGCAAAAAAATTGTGTTTTGTTAAGCCCAGAATATAACTGCAGTATTTAAAGTTTGTATTTGACTGTCACAAATTAAGCAAAGGACCCAAAATGTATTATCTTGCAAAAAATTTGTGTGTTTTTTTCAAACCCAGAATATAACTGCAGTATTTAAAGCTTGTATTTGACTGTCACAAATGCAACAAAGGCCACAAATGTATTATCTTGCAAAAAATGGGTATTTTATTAAACTCAGAATATAACTGCAGTATTTAAAGTTTGTATTGGACTGTCAGAAATGCAACAAAGGACGCAAAATGTATTATCTTGCAAAAAATGGGTATTTTTTTAAACCCAGAATATAATTGAGGTATTTAAAGCTTGTATTTCACTGTGACAAATTAGCAAAGGCCCCAGATGTAGGGTCTTGCAAAGAATGGCTATTTTTTTAAACCCAGAATATAACTGCAGTATTTAAAGTTTGTGTTTGACTGTCACAAATGCAACAAAGGACCCAAAATGTACTATCTTGCAAAAAATGGGTGTTTTTTTAAACCCAGAATATAATTGAGGTATTTAAAGCTTGTATTTCACTGTGACAAATCAGCAAAGGCCCCAGATGTAGGGTCTTGCAATAAATGGGTGTTTTTTTTTAACCCAGAATATAACTGCAGTATTTAAAGTTTGTATTTGACTGTCACAAATTCAGCAAAGGACCCAAAATGTACTATCTTGCAAAAAATTTGTGTTTTTTTTTAAACCCAGAATATAATTGAGGTATTTAAAGCTTGTATTTCACTGTGACAAATCAGCAAAGGCCCCAGATGTAGGGTCTTGCAATAAATGGGTGTTTTTTTAAACCCTGAATATAACTGCAGTATTTAAAGTTTGTATTTGACTGTCACAAATTCAGCAAAGGACCCAAAATGTATTATCTTGCAAAAAATGTGTGTTTTTTTAAACCCAGAATATAATTGCTCTATTTAAAGCTTGTATTGGACTGTCAGAAATGCAGCAAAGGCCGCAAATGTATTATCTTGCCACAAAATGCGTGTTTTTTTTAATACCAGAATATAACAGCAGTATCTAATGCTTGTATTGGACTGTCAGAAATGCAACAAAGGACCCTAAATGTATTATCTTGCAAAAAATTGGTGTTTTTTTTAAAACCCAGAATATAACTGCAGTATTTAAAGTTTGCATTTGACTGTCACAAATTAAGCAAAGGACCCTAAATGTATTATCTTGCAAAAAATGGGTGTTTTTTTAAACCCAGAATATAATTGCAGTATTTAACCCCTTCACGCAACATCACGTACATGTACGTGGGGGAATGTGGTGCCTCACCGCATCCCCACGTGCATGTACGTGATCGGCTTTCACTGTCAGCGCAGGGAGCGAAGCGCTGAAGCTTCGATGAAGCCGGCGTGCTGGGGTTGCTAGGCAACCAGAGAAGCCGGCAGGCACTGTATAGGCGCTCTGACCCGCCCGCGATTGCTGTGATTGGTCCATTACTGCAGAGGGACCAATCACAGCGCATCGGGGCAGGTAAGGGGGGGTTAGGGAGGGACTATGTGCTTCTCCTTCTCTGATCGCCCCAATTCCTGTCAGGGAAGCGATCAGAGAAGGAGATAGTGTGAAAATCTTCCCGACCTATGACGAGTATACTCGTCATGGCGCACTGCTACTTAGCGCGCCATGATGAGTATACACGTCATGGCATTTAACTGTCACCATGTCTGCAGACATGGTGACAGCGCTGAGATCCTTGGGTCAATGCCGAGGGGGGTCCTGTGACCCCCCCCATGTCGGCGATCGCTGCAAACCGCAGGTCAATTCAGACCTGCGGTTTGTAGCGCTTTCTGCAGTTTCTGATCCCCGCGGTCCCTGACCGCGGGGATCAGAAACTTTAGTATGTCTAAAATAAAGATTTTTCACCCCCCTGCACCCCTGAATGATGATATGTGGGCGGGTGGTGCAGGGGGGGTGTCGCAGGCGGTGCGGGAGGTGCGGTAAGGTGCGGGAGGCGGGCGGTGCGGCAGGTGGGATCGCGATCCCCCGCCCGCCTCCCCATGAATGATCGTTGGTGTCTAGTGGGTATACCAGGGTGCCAGCACATTGCTGGCACCCTGGTATAAACGGCTGACATCTGCGATGCGATGTCAGCCGTTTAACCCTTTCCATACAGCGGTCCGTACGGACCGCTGTATGGAAAAGGTTAACAGCGCAGGGAGCTCCCTCCCTCTCCCATCGGGGGGCTGCTGTGCCTTTGCAGCCCCCCGATGGGAAAGGGAGAGAGCCCCCAGAGAGCCCCCCTCAGCCCTGTGCTTACCCTTCCCCGTCTGCGCAGTTCTGAGCAGTACTGAGCAGACGGGGAAGGTTCCCATGGCAACAGGACGCCTCTCAGGCATCCTGCTGTCCATGGTGCTGAACAGATCTATGCTAAAAGCATAGATCTGTTCAGTGTAAGTAAAATACAGTACAGTACAATATATATTGTTCTGTACTGTATTATACAGACATCATACCCACTGGATCTTCAAGAACCAAGTGGGTCTGGGTCAAAAAAAAAAGTAAAAAAAAGTGAAAAAAGTTAAGTTTCAAAAAAACACATTTATCACTGAATAAAAATAAAAAAAATAAAATACACTACACATATTAGGTATCGCCGCGTCCGTAACGACCTGATCTATAAAACGGTCATGTTCCTTTCCCCGCACGGTGAACGCCATAAAAATAAAAAAATAAAAACTATGAGGAAATTGAAATTTTGCCCACCTTACTTCCCAAAAAAGGTAATAAAAGTGATCAAAAAAGTCGCATGTACGCCAAAAAAGTACCAATCAAACCGTCACCTCATCCCGCAAAAAATGAGCCCTTACATGAGACAATGGCCCAAAAAATAAAAAAACTATGGGTCTCAGACTATGGAGATACTAAAACATGATTTTTTTTTTTGTTTCAAAAATGATATTATTGTGTAAAACCCTGATAAATTATAAAAAGGTAGACATATTAGGTATTGCCATGTCTGTAAGAACCTGATCTATAAAAATACCACATGACCTAACCCCTCAGGTGAACACTGTAAAAATTTTTTAATAAAAACGGTGTCAAAAAAGCTATTTTTTTGTTACCTTACATCACAAAAAGTGTAATAGCAAGCGATCAAAAAGTCATATGCACCCCAAAATAGTACCAATCTAACCGTCATCTCATCCCGAAAAAATGATACCCAACCTGAGACAATCGCCAAAAAACTGAAAAAACTATGGCTCTCAGACTATGGAGACACTAAAACGTGTTTTTTTTTTTGTGTCAAAAATGATATTATTGTGTAAAACCTAAATAAATAAAAAAGTATACATATTAGGTATCGTCACGTCCGTAAGAACCTGCTCTATAAAAATAGCACATGATCTAACCTGTCAGATGAACGTTGTAAATAATAAAAAATAAAAACTGTGCCAAAACAGCTATTTTTTGGCAAATTTTCCATTTTAATTCATTTTTTCCCATAACAAAGCAAGGGTTAACAGCCAAACAAAACTCAATATTTATTGCCCTGATTCTTTAGTTTATAGAAATGCCCCATATGTGGTCGTAAACTGCTGTATGGCCACACGGCAGGGCGCAGAAGGAAAGGAGCGCCATATGGTTTTTGGAAGGCAGTTTTTGCTGGACTGGTTTTTTGACACCATGTCCCATTTGAAGCCCCCCCGATGCACCCCTAGAGTATAAACTCCAAAAAATGACCCCATTTTGGAAACTACACCCCTCAAGGTATTCAAAACTGATTTTACAAACTTTGTTAACCCTTTAAGTGTTCCACAAGAGTTAATGGCAAATGGAGATGAAATTTCTGAATTTCTATTTTTTGTTACTTTGCCTCACAAAAAAGTGTAATATAGAGCAACCAAAAATCATATGTACCCTAAAATAGTACCAACAAAACTGCCACCTTATCCCGTAGTTTCCAAAATGGGGCCACTTTTTTGGAGTTTCTAACCTAGGGGTGCATCAGGGGGCTTTAAATGGGACATGGTGTCTAAAAACAATCCAGCAAAATCTGCCTTCCAGAAACCATATGGTGTTCCTTTCCTTCTGCGCCTTGCCGTGTGCCCGTAAAGCAGTTTACGACCACATAGGCGGTGTTTTTGTAAACTACAGAATCAGGGCCATAAATAAAGAGTTTTGTTTGGCTGTTAACCCTTGATTTGTTGCTGGAAAAAAAATATTAAAATGGAAAATCTGCCGAAAAAGTGAAATTATGAAATTGAATCTCTATTTTCCATTAATTCTTGTGGAACACCTAAAGGGTTAACAACGTTTGTAAAATCGGTTTTGAATACCTTGAGGGGTGTAGTTTCTTAGATGGGGTCACTTTTATGGAGTTTCTACTCTAGAGGTGCATCAGGGGGGCTTCAAATGGGACATGGTGTAAAAAAAAACAGTCCAGCAAAACCTGCCTTCCAAAAACCGTATGGCATTCCTTTCCTTCTACGCCCTGCCGTGTGCCCGTACAGCGGTTTACGACCACATATGGGGTGCTTCTGTAAACTACAGAATCAGGGCCATAAATAATGAGTTTTGTTTGGCTGTTAACCCTTGCTTTGTAACTGGAAAAAAAATATTAAAATGGAAAATCTGCCAAAAATGTGAAATTTTGAAATTGTGTCTCTATTTTCCATTAAATCTTGTGCAACACCTAAAGGGTTAACAAAGTTTGTAAAATCAGTTTTGAATACCTTGAGGGGTGTAGTTTCTTAGATGGGGTCACTTTTATGGAGTCTCTACTCTAGGGGTGCATCAGGGGGGCTTCAAATGGGACATGGTGTAAAAAAAACAGTCCAGCAAAATTAGCCCTCCAAAAACCAAACGGCGCACCTTTCACTCTACGCCCCGCTGTGTGGCCATACAGTAGTTTATGGCCACATATGGGGTGTTTCTGTGAACAGCAGAGTCAGGGCAATAAAGATACAGTCTTGTTTGGCTGTTAACCCTTGCTTTGTTAGTGGAAAAAATGGGTTAAAATTCAAAATTAGGCAAAAAAATGAAATTCTCAAATTTCATCTCCATTTGCCAATAACTCTTGTGCAACACCTAAAGGGTTAATGACCTATGTAAAATCAGTTTTGAATACCTTGAGGGGTGTAGTTTCTTAGATGGGGTCACTTTTAGGGAGTTTCTACTCTAGGGGGGCATCAGGGGGCTTCAAATGGGACATGGTGTAAATAAACCAGTCCATAAAAATCAGCCTTCCAAAAGCCAAACGCACACCTTTCACTCTATGCCCCGCTGTGTGGCCGTACAGTAGTTTACGGCCACATATTGGGTGTTTCTGTAAACGGCAGAGTCAGGGCAACAAAGATACAGTCTTGTTTGGCTGTTAACCCTTGCTTTGTTAGTGGAAAAAATGGGTTAAAATGAAAAATTAGACAATAAAATGAAATTCTCAAATTTCCTCCCCATTTGCCAATAACTCTTGTGCAACACCTAAAGGGTTAACAATGTATGCAAAATCAGTTTTGAATACCTTGAGGGGTGTAGTTTCTTAGATGGGGTCATTTTTTGGTGGTTTCTATTATGTAAGCCTCACAAAGTGACTTCAGACCTCAACTGGTCCCTAAAAATTGAGTTTTTGTAAATTTCGGAAAAATTTCAAGATTTGCTTCTAAACTTCTAAGCCTTATAACATCCCCAAAAAATAAAATATCATTCCCAAAATAATTGAAGCATGAAGTAGACATATGGGGAATGTAAAGTCATCACAATTTTTTGGGATATTACTATGAATTACAGAAGTAGAGAAACTGAAACTTAGAAATTTGCTAATTTTTCAAAATTTTTGGTAAATTAGGTATTTCTTTGTGCAAAAAAAACAATTTTTTTGACTTCATTTTACCAGTGTCATGAAGTACAATATGTGACGAAAAAACTATCTCAGAATGGCCTGGATAAGTCAAAGCGTTTTAAAGTTATTAGCACTTAAAGTGACACTGGTCAGATTTCCAAAAAATGGCCTGGTCCTTAAGGTGAAAATGAGCCCGGTCCTTAAGGGGTTAAACCCTGTATTTGACTGTCACAAATGCACATATGCTGTGCTGGTGCACTGAACTTACACAAAATGGCCACCGACACCCACCTAACTAACAGACGGATAAAAGTTCTTTTTCTGTGTCACTGGGCTCAGGGCAGTGTCTGATAATGGCTGTAACTTGGTGGCGGCTTTGGAGCTCGGCAAGCTCACACACATACCATGCCTAGCCCACATGTTCAACCTAGTGTTTCAGCGGTTTCTCAAAACCTAAGTAATTTTTGGCAGCACTTGCACTTTATATACAAGTAAATATACAGGAAATAATGTTTTCTAATAATTTTCCCTCTAAAATAGATTTTATCTTTGGTTTTGTGCGTATTATTGTCAGTCTGTAAAAGTGGCGTACTACTCGGACAACATCGTTCCCAGCAGCGACCTGGGAGACCAAGATGCATCCATACATCCTCCCTATGCTGTTCCCAAACCATTTCAGTGGTGTTTCCATCAATTTCTGAATTTTTCATATTAACCAGACACCCTCCCCTCTTCAGAGCAAGGGGTGCCTGGTTTAATGCTCAGGTTCTCCTATTGACTTCCATTGTCCTTGGTTGCTTGTTAGAGCACCCGAACATCCCGAGGTTTTTGGCCAAAGCACCCGAGCACTTTGGTGCTCGATCAACACTATCCACCACCTCAGCTGAAAGGAGCTGTCTGTCCTTCCCATCATCTAGCTGTCCTGATGCTCCTGCTCCTCGTCCACCAACTTCCCATCCAACGGCACGGAAGCTGAACGTGCTCCTGTCCAAGTTTCTGGTGCTTCAGTCCCTCCCTTTCCATTTGGTGGTCTCTGCACCTTTCAGAGAGCTGATGGCTTGTTCCAAGCTGAGGTGGAGAGTCCCAAGCCGTCATTTCTTTGCCAAAAATGCAGTACCAGCCCTGCACACACATGGGGAACAGAAGGTGGCCAGTCTTTGAGCCTGTAGGTGTCTGCCAAAGTGCATGGCAGCGTCGACGTGTGGAGCTGTCAGGGACAATACTCTCCCTTAACGGCCCACTGGGTGAATGTGGTTCCTGCACAGCCACACCAGAAACTAGGCCAGGTGACAACGCTTCTGCCTCCACGTTCTCACGCTGTTGGTCCTGCGACAATGTCTGCCTCTGCCTCCCCATCCTCCATCGTGTCCTCAGCCTCCACTGCAGGGACAATTCACAGTGCCCCTTCAGCATACCACACTTGCAGGGCACGGTGGTGTCACGCTGTTCTGCACCTCGTTTGCCTGGGCGAACGGAGTCACACAGGGAAGGAACTGCTCCATGTCCTTCATCAAGAAATCAAATCCTGGCTTTCTCCTCAACAACTCAAAATCGGAACCATGGTGACCGACAACGGGAAGAACATGGTGTCGGCGCTGCGTCAAGGAAGGCTGAGCCATGCGCCCTGCATGGCACACGTGTTCAATCTGGTTGTCAAACTTTGCATGTATAGTGCCCCCAGTAGTTTAGATAGCCGACTTTACTGCTCCAAGGATTTTACATAGGCCCATAATATGCCCTCCATAGCGCCTACAATAGTTTAGATAGTCCCTCATAGTGCCCCCAGAAGTTGAGATAGCCCACTATAGTGCCCCCGGGAGTGTAGATTACCCTCTAATTTAGTGCCCCCAGGAGCTTACATTGCCCCTAACAGTACCCACTGTAGTTTTGACAGCCCTTCATAGTGTAACCAGTAGTTTAGATAGTCCAGCAGCTGAGCCTGTGTTTGCCTTAAAGTCAGAAGACTGGGCACAGGAGACAACCATTTTATGTGGAAAGAGGGTTATTATATGCTTACTTGCTGAGGAATGCTTTTGCTGCACAAGGCTCCCGCATCAATTCACAGGCAGCACAATCATTCCTGAACAAGTGAGCCTATAATAACCCCTTTCCACATAAAATGGTTGTCTCTTGTGCTCAGTCTTCTCCCATAAACCTAATACTATATACCCTGCCTGAAGTTAGCCTCACTCTCTCTCACTGTAAGGAGACAAGACTTGAGGACAGCCCATTTGCCACTGTGATCGTCCACTGCACTGCAGCTGCTGTGCTGTGCAGTCCAAAATGGCCTCCAATTCTGTCTGCCTGAGCGGGAAAGAAAGCTGCAATTTCATTGGTGGCCAGTGGTGTGTGATGGGGACACTGCCTCCTGCCCTCCTACCTCCTCCTCCTCTTGTCCTCCACTTCTGCTGCCTGCCTGGTGAGTGCCCCTGCGCCGCCCAGCCCCGGAACCGACTCCCAACCTAGCCAGCAACTTCTCCTTTTTGCACTGCACAAGTCCGCATGTGCAGTGCAGAATTCGGGTTTTGGCCATAAATTTCAAAGATGGAATTTTTTTCAGCCAGACGTTACAGACGGCAGAAAAAACTACAGTTTTTTGCGGACTGTCCGTATCTGGACCAGATCTGGACCCATTCATTTTCAATGAGTCCTGAAAAAAATCGGACAGCTCAATGTCTGATTTTTTTTCAGGACTCATTGAAAATGAATGGGTCCAGATCTGTTCCGCAAAAAACGGAACAGATCAAGAAAGAAACAACGGAAGTGTGAATGGACCCTAATGGATACGGTGCTGGTATCCTATGGGCAGCGATGGACTGGCCATCGGGAGTACCGGGAGAATCCCGGTGGGCCGATCGAATTATGGGCCGGCCAGGGCCGCCATCAGGGGGCCCTGGCCGCACGACCCCCCTGCACGCACAGTACACTCAGCGGCGGCATCACTACCAGACGGGGGCGGGGCGGTTATCAGCGAGGCCCTGATAGACTGAAGAGAGATGTTAGCCCCGCCCCCGGCTCAGCTGAATAGATGGATGTGAGCCCCGCCTCCTGCTTCGCCCTCCAGCGCAGCAGCGGCGGCATCACTACCAGATGGGGGCGGGGCGGTTATCAGCGAGGCCCTGATAGACTGAAGAGAGATGTTAGCCCCGCCCCCGGCTCAGCTGAATAGATGGATGTGAGCCCCGCCTCCTGCTTCGCCCTCCAGCGCAGCTGAATGAATGTGAGCCCCTCCCCTCCTGGTGCTCCGCCCCCGGCTCGCCTGAATAAATGGATATGAGCCCCGCCCCTACTGCTGCTCCGCCCCCCGTTTAGCAGAATGGATGGCTGTGAGCACCGCCACCACCCCTCCTGCCGCTCCGCCCCCGGCTCTGCTGAATGGATGGATGTGAGCCACGCCTCTCTTGTTTCCCCGCCCCTCTATTTGCTCCGCCCCCGGCTCTGCTGAATGGATGTATGTGAGCCCCGCCCCTCTATTTGCTCCGCTGAATGGATGTATGTGAGCCCCGCCCCTTTATTTGCTCCGCCCCCGGTGGGCCGGTCAGTGGGCCGGTCTGGCTGAAGTCCAGGGCCACTTTATTGTCCCAGTCCATCCCTGCCTATGGGTTAAAACATCATTTTTCTCAGCAATCTGGGCACATGTGAACATGGGACCAACACAGATAGATGGATGCCTTCAGAGCAAATACTTGTATTGTCTTTAAGTTTTACTATGTTGGGATACGCTTTGTAACTTTATTCGCCTTTGTAGTATGTGTCCTTAGACTTGGAGTACATGCACAGGTAATTAATTAAGAGATGTGGCATTACAAAACAAAAATAAGGTAGAATATAAAAATCAATATTGCAACAATTTCATTAAAACAACAAAAGCTAAATATATGGTTCCATTCAGATTATCCATTAAATATATTAAAAAATGTTTTATTATGTATGTCTAACAGCTGTAAGAAGGCACCTCAACAAAGGATAACACATTCAAAGCAACCATATGCTAATCTATGAGTTATACTTGTGGTTATGTTTTAGTCTGATTAAATGAGCTAAATCTTACAGTTTTAATCTGCTTAGAAGTCTTTTCTCTACTAGACACTTTTTATAAGGTAATTTTTAAGATTTTTTTGTTTACTTAGTTGTTAAAGGGAGACTGTCATCAGCAACATCGCTATACAAACAAGCAGTAGCGCCAGACAAGCTTTGCTGTGCCAACTGTGCCATTCTTATAGCAATCCATGGCTCCCTTGCAGATAAAATCAACTTTTTTAAAGTATGCAAATTATTTATTTAGTGCAGTGAGGACAGCAACATTGCTCTCTTTGCACAGAAGCTCTGCTCATTTACTGCCCAGCCCTGGCACAGCTGGAAGAAGCTTAGTGCGCCTGATCAGTACAGGGGCCTGGCTGTTACTGATAGCTGAGCTCCTGCTGTATTCGCCAGAATCGCTGAAAATGTTGATGCTGGCGCATTCTCAGCTTCCACAATTTATGCTGACCTCTGCATCTATGGGGTTTGCAGAGGGAGGGGGCTCACTCTTTTAACCCTTTGGCTCCCCACACTGCGATGATGAGGGCCGATGATTGACGTAGCCCCCAGAAGCCTTGCAATGGCCTGCCAGCTACAGAGGCCTAGCCCCAAATCTGGGTCTTATAGGCAACTATTGAAACAGTGATCAGACCTAAAATTCTTTAAGTCCCATAGTGGGACAAAAATAAAAAAGTAAAAAAAATGTTTCATAAAAAAATGCAAATTTTAGGTATCTCGACAGCAATAACGACCTTCTCTTTAATCTACCTCGTCAGGTAAATGCCGTAAAAAATAAATAAAGCAGTGTCAGAATAGTAATTTTTTTTTAACAGTGCCCCACATAAAGCATAATATTGAGCGATCCAAAAGTATTATGTACCCCAAAATGATACCAATAGAAATGTCAACTCCTCCCGCAAAAAAAGCATATGGCACACCAACCTTCTCAGCCCTGCCGTGTGCCCAAACAACAGTTTAAAAGCAGATACTGGGTGTTTCTCTAAACTGCATAATCAGGATAATAAATGTTTTGGTTTGTTGTTGTTGTGAAACCCTTGCTGTGTTACATGCAAAAAAATTATAAAAATGACAAATCTGTAAAAAAAAAAAAAGTTAAATTTTGAAATTTCACCTCTACACAAGAACATCACCAGAAGAAAAAATATATATCTTGATTTCAGAATATGGCAACACAAAAACCTGTTTAAAAATAAATAAAAATAAATAAATAATAATAATAATAATAACACGTTATTATAATGGCAAGCAAAAAAATAAGTCCTCACACAGATCCATAGAGAAAAAATAAAATTTTCCCAGAAAATGGTTATACAACTACCTGTGGCAATGTGAACATGGGAGCGTGTCACCAAGGGGCCCGGCCTTGGTGGAGTAAAGGCCCCTAGATAGGTAGTCACTAAGTTAGCTGGTGGACACCAATATAGTTAGAATAGCTGGTTCCAGCTAGTCCGAGGCGGGCTTTTACTGGGAACAGGCAATGTGCTGGGTGGGTGCCTGTTCCCCATGCTCCAGTCCGGGACTTAGGGCATGCTCACGTCCAGGGATTTCATTTAATCTGGTTGCTGGAATTGGGTGTGGCTCACTCTGGAGAGTGTGCAGACAGAGGCCTGGTGAGGCTCTGTCAGTGTGGTCTGAGCTAGGCAAGGCTGAGGGGCCACGAGGCTATGCAATAGCCTGGACTTTGGGGGACTCAGCGACGCCCGGGAACAAGTGTTGAAAGGTCAGAGTCGGGAGGACTGCTAGATCACAACCCCCTTCAAAGGTACTGCACTTGTTACAGCCCGAGGGCTGGTGAACTGTATGTCTGGGGTAAGCTGCACCTGGTTCCATGTGTGAACGCTATCATATAGCCGAGTTAGTGATGCAATGTTTATTATGTTTAGGTAGAGCCCAGACGGGCAGGCTTTTGCTTTATGCAATGCTGTGTATGAAAAGTGTCAAATAAATCGCACTGTTTGGACCTGAAACCCAGTGGTTATGAAGATAATTTTGTGAGAATGAACCCCGAATAAGAGACGATCCCTACATACCCCAGAGCCATTTCAAAACCAAAATGGTTCCTGTAAAACAATCCATCAAAATCTGCTCTGCAAAAGCCAAAAAATTATCTTTCCCTTCTGAATTCTGCAGCATACCCAAACAGCAGTTTGTCATATTTTTGGCATTTCAGTACCCAGTACTAACAATTGAAACGGTATGATGTGTCCTAAATGGCACAAGCTGGGCACAACATATTGAGATATGAAATGCCATATCTGTGGAAAACTGGCAATTTTCACTTTGCATGGTCTGCTGTGCATTAATTTCTGCAAAATACCTGTGGCAAAATGTTCACTCCAACCTTCAGTACCTTAATGGGAGTAGTTTCCAAAATGGGTTCACATATCGGAGATTCCATTTATAATTTCACCACAGAGCCTCTACATTTGTCAGCACAAGTCGGGTCAGTAGAACTGGTTTAGTTGCCCATAGCAACCAATCAGATTCCACCTTTCATTTTTGACAGCTCTTTTGGAAAATGAAAGGTAGAATCTGATTGGTTGCTTTTAGAGATGAGCAAATTTTTCTAAAATTTGATTAGCCGGTTTGCCGATTTTTTTTTGCAGCGAATTACGTAAAAGGCTACTTCCTGGCTGCAGAGAGCCTTTATAGTGGTGTAGCACACTGTGCCTTGCAGTAACACACATAGGGAGTCTGCTTTGGTAGTGAAATAATACTGTGAGTCCGTATGACATGTAGATGACAGGCTTTGCATTTAGAATCACTGCACGCTTCACTTATTTGGGCAGTCACAGGGTAAAAACTGACCAAATAACTCATGTATGAACTCAGCCTTACAGGTCAATGTTAGCACCAAGAAGAAGCGCACTCCTTTTAAACAATCATCAGCTGATTCCACATAGATGTCTATCAAACCTGTTTTATTAAACGCTTATACAAGTAGAGCCCCCCGACAGAGTGGAGAGGGTGTCAGCAGTAAGTTTGTGTTGACGTCACTGATTATGTTGCCCTTCCTCTAATCCGTCAGAACAATAACCCCCAAAAAACTGATCCTGTCTGTGGAGCATCCACCTTCACTCGGTCAGCATTTGGTCAGTAATCAATCAGTATTGCTAATGCCCAAAAAAACAGGAGTGGATCCAAGACGCAGATGACTTATGAACAGAATATTTGCATGTCTTCTGTGTTTTGTACCCACTCCTGCTTTTGGCTACCAAATCACAAGCCAATTCTTTTTTTTATATTTTTTTGAACAGGGGAGAAAAAATAACGCTTATTTAACAAACAACACATATAAAATACAACACAGAGGGGGCAAAACCACAAGACAAAAAGGAAAAACAAAGTGACCACAATGGTAATGCATACAGATCAAGAAATGTATGGGATTATGGCTGATAAATGCTCCAGTGTTTGTGACCTCAAGAATTTTTTTTCTCTTTATGACACCGCCACAGCCTTACAGTCAGTGAACTTATTTGTTGACTATTGGCGGTTACATTGTCGCCTGACATAAACCATCTGTTAGTTTGGTGGGTGAACGCAAAAAATTAGGAGAGCGTCAAATAAGGGACGTGGCCCTGTTCGTTGTGCTGCTGGTGTTGGTGGAGCTCCTGTTGTAGGGAGAGGACATGGTCTAACTGTGCCAGCTACACGCACAAGTGAAACACCTTCCTCAGGTGCGAGTAGGCGACAGAACCTTCAGCGGTATTTGGTCGGGCCTAATGCGGCTCTACGAATGGTGAGGCTAGAACAAGTAAATAGGCGATAGTAGATTGGGTGGCTGAAAGTGCCTCCAGTTCCTTCACATTGTCTCCTACCCAGTCCCTGAAAGACCAGAGTTGGCACCTGCAGTTCATGGCCATGAGTCTTTCACCTCACCCCCTTTTAAATCAGCCAAGCAGTCTGAGCGCCAAGTCATGCAGCAGTCTCTTCTGCTTTCGGATGTCTCTGCAAGCAGGGTTTCCCAGGGACATCCACATAGCCCTGTCCCAGAAGTGGAAGAGATTGAGTGCACCGATGCCCAACCACTTATGTTTTTTTTTTTTTTTAACTCTTTTTATTGTAAAAGAGTAACAAGGCAAGATCGTGGTACAATCAGTTGGACATAAGTCAAAAGTATGCAGTATACATAATCTTGTAATACAAGGGTATCATTTGTACTTAGTCAGGTCGATACAATAGGGCAAAATGACACTTCTTCACATTTACAGCATAAATACAATAAAGTGAACAAGTACATTAATAGCGTGTGAGGTCTGTATATTATGCCAAATTTAAGAGTCATCAGAGATCACAGATCTGGGTGAAGCGGTCAGAGATGAATCACACCAAAGACCCCATACTTTCTGGAATTTTTTAGGGCATTTCCTGTGAATAAATATTACATTTTCAAGGGGTATTACTTGATTTACTAGCCTTTTCCAAATCCCTAGTGTAGGTAGATCATCTGCCATCCATTTAAGAGCAATTACCTTACGGCAGTGCTTCTCAATTATTTTCTGTCATGCCCCCCCTAGGAAGAAGAAAAAATTTCGCGCCCCCCGCACGACTGTAAATAGTATCATTTGTCTATAAAATTGTTATAAGTACACCTCTGCATAACACTGTATCCATATTAACGTATAAGAGAATAAAAAAAGAAAGAAATGTGGATCGGACACACACTTATGGGGGGATCTGTGGATGACGGACACTTATGGGGGGATCTGTGGATGACGGACACTTATGGGGGGATCTGTGGATGACGGACACTTATGGTGGGATCTGTGGATGACGGACACTTATGGGGGGGATCTGTGGCTGGCACTGTTACAGGGGGATCTGTGGCTGGCACTGTTATATATGTGCCATCCACAGACCCCCCACCCCATAACAGTGCCATCCACAGTGCCCCCCCCAGCCCATAACAGTGCCATCCACAGACCCCCACCCCTTAACTGTGCCATCCACAGATTCCGTGTGCCCGCCGCCACCGTTTAAAGTTATTAAACATGCCCCCCTCACTCCTAATAGTACCGTATATCCGAATTTCTTCTGTATAATGCCGGCAGGTGGGTCGGGCGGCCGGCGCGTCCCTCAGTGACGTCACTTGTCTGCGCCGCCTGCTTCATTCATAAAGAAGGCGGCGCAGGCACGTGACATCACTGAGGGACGCGCCGGCCACCCGGCCTGCCTGCCGGCATTATACAGAAGAAATTCGGATATACGGTACTATTAGGAGTGAGGGGGGCATGTTTAATAACTTTTAATTCAATAATACATTTTATATTAGTATACCGGAGGGAGCGGTGGGGCGGGGCTATAGTACAGTGACCGTACCGCCCCACCGCTATTGCCGGCCCACAGCTCCTCCTCCCAGTGCCTCCCCCGGCCCCCGCACCGTACATCGCGTCCAGCGCCTGCGCCAGCCTCTGATAAGACGGGAGATGAGCGCTTCCACAATGGAAGCGTTCATCTCCCTGCCGCATATTACACTGCGAGCTGTCGGCCGCCCGGCGCCCCTGTTGCTATGGCGCCCTGTGCGGCCGCACAGCCCGCACACCCCAAAGGCCGGCCCTGACTGAGCCCCCCCTTTACGGAGCCTGGCGCCCCCCCTGGGGGGCGCGCCCCACTATTTGAGAAGCACTGCCTTATGGGCAAGAAACAGATGGGGAATATTCCCTTTCCACCTGGCCACGGCTAGTATGGGTTGTGATGACATATGGTTACCCAATAGGTGTGTATAGAGTGCTGAGATTATACCTCTAGGTCCTTGTGATTTAATAACCCCTATTAAAGGATAAGAGGAAATGGCCCTGTCTCCGTCCCTGAATTGTTCCTAAAGAGCATGTCTGATTTGTAAATACTTAAAAAACTGGGTGCGCTCTATACTATATTGTTCCTGAAGTTGGGAAAATGAGTGTAAAACTCCATTTTGATATAGGTCTCGCAATGTAGTGATTCCACATGTTTTCCAGGTATGTGTCCCTTCTATACCCTGTAAATGGGGGAATAATGAGTTATCCCACAAAGGTATGGTATCAGCCCAGTCTTGGTAGTGACGTAATTTTGCATCTCTCCATACCTGTTGTGCCAGTTTATGGATCTGCAACATTCGTCCCGGTAGGGATCCAATGTTTTCAAGTACCGGCCACAGAGTGGACAGATCTAGGTATTGCTGTAAATAGCACTCCATATTCTGAAGGGGTTCCCCATTGACCCAAGTAGCCAGAAACCTCAATTGCCCTGCGAGAAAGTACAAGTGAAAGTTTGGGAACGCCACACCTCCCTGGAGCTTAGATCGTTGCAATGTATTCAATGCAAGTTTGTGCCTGGCCCTACCCCAAATAAAGTTAACCATCAGTGAGTGAAGGCGGTCAAAGAAGCTTTGGGATATCGGGGTACAAGCATGTTCCAACATATATAGCCCTTTGGGTAATAAGATCATTTTTATTAGTTTAATCCTACCCATAATGGACAATGGTAGGGTTTTCCACACCTTAAATGTCACAAATGTGGTCATGGTCGTGACTCTTAGAGCCGCATGCAGTTGCCAGTGGCCAGGTTTGGTTGTTTACCGCAGGTGAGGGCTGTTAGTTTTCTAGCCTCACGTGTGGTTGCCGCTGGTAACATGGTGTTGTTGGCAGTGTAGCAGCCTGAGCTTATTGCTAGGCGGCTCGCTGTCAATGCATGCGGTTGCCTCTTGCAACGTGTGTTTGTATGTGTGCACTTTCTCAGTTTGGTATGCATGGGGTTAAGGTGTGTTTGCTTGGTGTGGTGGGTGTGACCTCAGGCCTCCTTATATGTTGGTGTGGTGGAGCTTGAGGTCAGTTTTGATTTTGTTGTCAGTCTGTGTAGGAGCTTTGCTCCCTGGCTGAATGTTCCTGTCTGTGTGAGCCATCCTTATTTAATATATTGTTTCCCTTGCTCTGTCTGTGTGTCCCCTCCGGCGTGTTTCTGTTTTCCCTCTCCCACCTGGTGTATGTTGTTATGGTGTGGGCCTTGTTTGGAGGTTATTGTGTTGTAGTGTGTTTCCGCCGAAAGGGGGCTGCTTTCCCGGAGGGGTTTATGCAAACATCTAGACAGTGCATTTCTGGTCCATCTTGTCGGCGGCAGGTAAGTTCTGGTAACCTAGGTTGGCTATTGCCTTTTGTTACTTACCTGTCGTTCGGCTGTGAACCCTGTCTAGTTGGTGGCCAGCTGCTGGGCCTCTGGAGACACCATGCATCCATTGTGCTTGATGAATGGGTGGTCTCTGCGCTGTCTTCAGGCTTAGGGCATAGCAGGGATACCTAGGGTTCTAGGTTGGAGAGCATGAGCCCCCTTACCTTCTGAGGCGGCTCATGCATTAGGAGTTTAGGGAGATCTTCAGGGTCGCGTTAGGAGGTGTCCTGCTCCCTGTTCCCTGCTTTCCTGCATTGCAGCGAACGCCGAGGCACGGTGGGGGGTTCCCCCCACTCCCCGTTGTGACATTAAATTTGTCAGTGAAGATGGCTTCTAGAGGGGCAATGTTTTTAGAGTAGAAGTCTTTCGGCATTTTAGTAATAAAGACACCTAGGTATTTAAAGTGATCCACTATCTTGAGATTGTGGCAAACCTCGGGCCAGTCGGATCGCCACAGAGGCATCAGGGCCGACTTAGCCCAATTCATATGTAATCCTGAGAAGTGCCCAAATTCTTCTATGATGGCAATCGCCCGTGGTAAAGAAATGTCCATCTCTCTCATAAATAATATGAGGTCATCCGCATACAGACCAACTCTATCCTCTCTCTCCCCTAGTGCTACCCCTTTAAATATTGAGTCCTGACGAATTCGAAGAACCAGATGTTCAATGGCAATTGCGAATAGTAGGGGAGAGAGAGAGGACAACCCTGCCTCGTGCCTCGTTGCAAGGGAAAAGAGGAAGAGGCTGTACCATTAACCATCATACTGGCCCTAGGATTTCTATATACACTGCTCAAAAAAATAAAGGGAACACAAAAATAACACATCCTAGATCTGAATTAATTAAATATTCTTCTGAAATACTTTGTTCTTTACATAGTTGAATGTGCTGAAAACAAAATTACACAAAAATAAAAAAGTGGAAATCAAATTTTTCAACCCATGGAGGTCTGGATTTGGAGTCACACTCAAAATTAAAGTGGAAAAACACACTACAGGCTGATCCAACTTTGATGTAATGTCCTTAAAACAAGTCAAAATGAGGCTCAGTAGTGTGTGTGGCCTCCACGTGCCTGTATGACCTCCCTACAACGCCTGTGCATGCTCCTGATGAGGTGGCGGACGGTCTCCTGAGGGATCTCCTCCCAGACCTGGACTAAAGCATCTGCCAACTCCTGGACAGTCTGTGGTGCAACGTGACGTTGGTGGATAGAGCGAGACATGATGTCCCAGATGTGCTCAATTGGATTCAGGTCTGGGGAACGGGCGGACCAGTCCATAGCATCAGTGCCTTCGTCTTGCAGGAACTGCTGACACACTCCAGCCACATGAGGTCTAGCATTGTCTTGCATTAGGAGGAACCCAGGGTCAACCGCACCAGCATATGGTCTCACAAGGGGTCTGAGGATCTCATCTCGGTACCTAATGGCAGTCAGGCTACCTCTGGCGAGCACATGGAGGGCTGTGCGGCCCTCCAAAGAAATGCCACCCCACACCATTACTGACCCAATGCCAAACCGGTCATGCTGGAGGATGTTGCATGCAGCAGAACGTTCTCCACGGCGTCTCCAGACTCTGTCACGTCTGTCACATGTGCTCAGTGTGAACCTGCTTTCATCTGTGAAGAGCACAGGGCGCTAGTGGCGAATTTGCCAATCTTGGTGTTCTCTGGCAAATGCCAAACGTCCTGCACGGTTTGGGGCTGTAAGCACAACCCCCACCTGTGGACGTCGGGCCCTCATATCACCCTCATGGAGTCTGTTTCTGACCGTTTGAGCAGACACATGCACATTTGTGGCCTGCTGGAGGTAATTTTGCAGGGCTCTGGCAGTGCTCCTCCTGTTCCTCCTTGCACAAAGGCGGAGGTAGCGGTCCTGCTGCTGGGTTGTTGCCCTCCCACGGCCTCCTCCACGTCTCCTGATGTACTGGCCTGTCTCCTGGTAGCGCCTCCATGCTCTGGACACTACGCTGACAGACACAGCAAACCTTCTTGCCACAGCTCGCATTGATGTGCCATACTGGATAAGCTGCCCTACCTGAGCCACTTGTGTGGGTTGTAGACTCCGTCTCATGCTACCACTAGAGTGAAAGCACCGCCAGCATTCAAAAGTGACCAAAACATCAGCCAGGAACTGAGAAGTGGTCTGTGGTCACCACCTGCAGAACCACTCCTTTATTGGGGGGTGTGTTACTAATTGCCTATAATTTCCACCTGTTGTCTATCCCATTTGCACAACAGCATGTGAAATTGATTGTCACTCAGTGTTGCTTCCTAAGTGGACAGTTTGATTTCACAGAAGTGTGATTGACTTGGAGTTACATTGTGTTGTTTAAGTGTTCCCTTTATTTTTTTGAGCAGTGTATTATCTGTATCCATTGTAGGAATCTAGGGCCAAAGCCAAACTTCTCCAACGTTCTCATTAGGTATGGCCACTCCAATGAATCAACGGCTTTGGCCGTATCTAAGGAGGCCATCGCCCATTGTCTATCATGATGGGTTCCGATTTGAGCTATGACTTGTGCCCTGCGAATATTGTTAGAAGTCAACCTTCCTGGTATGAAACCAGTTTGATCGTCATGTACTATATAAGTTATTATTTTGTTTAACCTGTCGGACAAAATTTGTGTCAGAATTTTGTAATCTAAGTTTAATAAGAATATCGGACAATATGAGGCACAGTCTAACCCAGGGGTGCACAACCTGCGGCCCGGGGGCCACATGCGGCCCTCAATATCATTCTGTGCGGCCCTCAACCATCTGGTGACAGACATGTATGTCTATGTCTTGTGGCTGCTCACATGCATTTTTCATGTATTCTCCCATTAGATGGGAGTCCTGGATGTGTAACCAAACATTTATGGTTTACACTGTATGTACAATATGTAATAAATACAGTATATCAGTTGGTAATTCCCCTTTAACTTTTATTTTCAGCCCTTGGGATTCCTTCAGTCTGACAATGTGGCCCCCAACCAGAAAAGGTTGTGCACCCCTGGTCTAACGGATCCTTGTGTGGCTTTAGCAATTATACTATGGATGCCTCATATAAAGAATCTGGTAGCCTGCCCACCCGCCATGCCTCTTTGAACATGTCTTTCAGCTGGGAACCCAAAATGTCTACATATTTGGAATAAACCTCAAGGGGAAGCCCGTCAGCTCCAGGAGATTTTCCATTCGCCAAACCATTAATAGCCTCCAGCACCTCCTCCAAGGTTATATCCTCCTCTAGCAAATTGCTGTCCTCTACTGTAAGTCTTGGGTGAACTACCTCACCTAAGTAGTCCTCAAGCTCCAACTCCGAGTAGCTCACCCGGGATCGGTACAGGTCACGGTAAAAGTCAGCAAAACCCGTTACAATGCCTAGGGTAGAGTCCCTAACCTCTCCACTTGGGGTCTGTATGCACAGGACCGGCGGAGCGGCTGTATTTATATGGACAATATGGGATAGCACTCTTCCTGCCCTGTCTCCCAACTCAAAGGCTTGTTGTTTATAAAAGAATAACTTGCGATTACTTTTTTCATGGAGATGGACCATATACAGTCTACCCTTCTGCAACCAATCCTGTCTGTTTGCTTCAGAGGGATCTGAGACAAAACTTACCTCGGATTCTTTGATACTAATACTAAGGGAGTCCTCTTTTTTCCGTGTGTCTCTTTTAATATAATAGATAGAGGATTTAAGGCAACCCCTGAGATATGTTTTCAGTGTGTCCCACAGTAGCAAGGTATTCGTATCTACTTCATGTAATTCTAGGAACATCCGTAGTTGGTCTGGGATCCTATCCTGATTCGTCAGGAGGGTAAGCCAGAAGAGATGTATTCTCGTTTTCAAACTCAAAGGTTGCCGCAGTCTGCAAAACTGATAAATTTGCAGGGGGGGGGGGGGGACAGTATATTTTCAGAATCACATACGGAGCACAATTCACGTGAGCATACACAAAAATATACCTCCCCTCTGAATCTGTATCAACGGTATGCGGTTCCGATCTGATAGAGCGGTGAATCAGAAGAGACACTCCTCTAGAGTGTGAATTGCCATAGGAATGGCTTTACCATTGAACCCATGGTTTCTGAAGCCTAGTGGCCGTATCAGCAGTCAGGTGGGTTTCTTGCAGGCTGAGTATATGTGGATTGTATTTGGGATATGCGCAAAAATTGCCATTCTTTTACCCGGATTACCCATCCCCCTCACGTTCCAGGACATTAACGATAGGGCTGCCATATTGCATGTGAACTATATCTAGATACATGTCTACCTTTCTGCTGTACTTCGGGAGTACTCCCCTGTATCGAGATGCCCAGCACACGTAAAAGACTGCATACATGTAGTGAACTACCACATTGTGCCCAAACAGAGTGTATAAACTGAAGATAGAACAAAGAATACCATAAACTAACTTTGAAACAGTATAAGCAATACCAAGAATGGGAGGTTAAACTACCAGTGGCTGAGTAGTCAGGGACCTGCATAGTTCAAGGTGGTAAAAGTCTATGCAGGTATCTGACCAGCTCCCTAAGCATAATACACATCGTGCTGATACCTAGTCAATAATAAATACATTAAACAATGAAACTCACTCCGGACCAACTATGCGCAACATTACGGAGTCCATAACAGTGTAACGATGCCAGAATCGGATGGCGATATTCCTCAGACATCACGGGTCTTGTACCCTGTTAGCAATGTCCTCAGGCAAGAGATAAGATGGCGGTGACGTCCCACGCATCAGGAAGGAGACAGTCTGCGTGTCTTTCTAGAGACCCAGTCATCTTCTTCTTTGAGGTCTGTGAAGAAATGTGATTTTTTACCTTCTACCACGCGCAGCCGGGCATGATACGCCATGGAGTATGGTAAGTTCAAATCCCGGAGCCTTCTCTTAACGGAGACAAAGGTCGCCCTTTTCTTTTGAAGCTCGGCCGAAAAGTCGGGGAACAAGGACACCTTGGCGTTGTCATAAGTGATAGACTGCTTACGTCTCGCCTGGCTAAGAATAAGGTCCCGGTCTTTCCAGTTTAACATGCGGGCCAATAGAGGCCTGGGAGGAGCCCCAGGTGGTGGTAGACAAGCCGGCACCCCGTGGGCCCGCTCTACTGCATACGCCATAGAAAAGGCTGCCTCGGGAAAAGTAGACTTGAACCAGGTCTCCAAAAAGGTGGCAGGGTCTGAACCCTCTGCTCTTTCGGGCATGCCCAGTATACGTACATTGTTCCTCCTGGCCCTGTTCTCCAGGTCGTCGCATTTTTGTTTTCATAAGGTGACCAAGTCTTCCAGGGCATGAATCTTAGCAGATAAGGGACGGGTGAGGTACTCTAGCTCAGAGATCCTCTCCTCCGCTCCCCGCACCCGTTCTCTGAGTTGTTGGACATCTTGTCTGAGGAGGCCCATATATATGTAGAGAGAGAGAGAGAGATGGCCTTGCGGTTCGCCCGGCTGTCATTTCGTGGCAAACTTTGCTCGTTCGCGTTTCGCCGAACATGCGAACATATGGCGATATTCGCGCACGCCATATTTTTTTGCATAGCGCCAAACCTTGACCTATGACACATCCATCAGGTGGGACAGGACAGCCAAATGAGATGTTTCAGAACATGGACACACCCCCTACCCTATAACAGAACCTGATCTGGCAGCTATTTTGCTAGTGTAGGGAGAGGTTGCATTTTGGAGCAGGGACAGTTAGGGACTCTAAACGCTAGCTAATAGGGCCGCAAAAGTACTTTTATGGACTGGTATACTGTAGGTGTGCTATCGATAGGTGTGATATAGAGGGGTGTTATATACTTATAATATACTTTCTAACATAGAAATTATATTATAGTGTATTTGTATTGTGCAGCAGTTGTGTGCGGTTCTGCTGCGATACTGCAGCTAGATAGAGGGATAAACGCCATTGGAATAACTAATTGTAACGGGTGTGATATACCTGTTGCCCCAAAAAAAACTGGTTGAGGGCTGCGATATACCTTCTTCCACAAAATCCTGATTGAGGGGTGCTACATACCTGTTTCCGCCAAATACTGATTGAGGGGTGCTATATACCTTCTTTCACAAAATACTGATTGAGGGGTGCTATTGTTATATACCTTCTTCCACTAAATACTGATTGAGGGCTGCAATACACCTGCTTCCGCAAAATACTGATTGAGGGGTGCCATATACTTGTTTCAGCTAAATACTGATTGAGGTGTGCTAATTACCTCTTTGCGCCAAATACTGATTGAGGGGTGCCATATACCTGGTTCCGCTAAATACTGATTGAGGAATGCTATATAGCTGTTTCCGCCAAATACTGTTTGAGGGGTGCCATATACCTTCTTTCACAAAATACTGATTGAGGGGTGCTATTGCTATATACCTTCTTCCACCAAATACTAATTGAGGGGTGCCATATTCCTGTTTCTGCCAAATACTGTTTGAGGGGTGCCATTTGCCTTCTTCCACTAAATACCGATTGAGGGGTGCTATTGCTATATACCTTCTAACACCAAATACTGATTGAGGGGTGCAATACACATGCTTCCACAAAATACTGATTGAGGGGTGCCATATACCTGTTTCCGCCAAATATTGATTGAGGGGTGCTATATACCTGTTTCCGCCAAATACTGATTGAGGGGTGCTACTGCTATATACCTTCTTCCACCAAATACAGATTAAGGGGTGCAATACACCTTTTTTCGCCAAATACTGATTGAGGGGTGTGATATACCTTCTTCCACTAAATACTGATTGAGGGGTGCAATTGCTTTATTCCTTCTTCCACCAAATACTGATTGAGGGGTGCAATACACCTGCTTCCACAAAATACTGATTGAGGGGTGCCATTTGCCTGTTTCCACCAAATATTGATTGAGGGGTGCTATATACCTGTTTCCGCCAAATACTGATTGAGCGCTGCGATATACCTTCTTCCACAAATACTGCTATTCTCTACGGACTAACTGTATATAAAGCGATTGTTCTGACGTGCATGTGAAATGTAATCAAATACACTGCTTTAATGTCAAATTACATACAGTGATCAGAGGTTCTTCCTCAATGTCGTGAAAATTGCTGCCAACCATCTTTTCTGATCGCATCCATCTTCGGATTGGTGGAAACCAGTTGCTGTAGTAGGCCACGCCTATTTTGGTACGTGGTAAATACATACGTGGTAATTACATTGCCGATATTTTGCAATGAAAAAAAAAAATTATGCAGATCGCAAATTCACATAAAACATCTGGTATGTCACTGTCCATGTCGTTATTTGTGCCTTTCTAGTAAGTCTTTGGTGGCTGCAAATATGACCTGGAGTGAATGGAGCTTGCGGCGAACTTGCGGTTCGCGAACATTTGATCGCGTTCGCGAATTGTCCCGGACGATTATTTTTTTTCCTATTAATGTACCTTCAAAAGAAAAGGAAAATAATGTAAAATCACTGCAGAAAGGCTAATAGGACATACGTATCTATCTTATTAATACACCCCATAAATGTCTGTAGTACAATGTAACTTCACCTCTGAACGGCACTTATGACATATATTTTTTTATTTTTTTTATTATTAATATACCCCCCTCAAAAAAAGTTAAAGAATGTAAGATCCATGCAGGACGGCTAATAGGATGTACGTGTATATCCTATTAATACACCCCATAAATGGCTGTAGTACAATGTAATTTCACTGCTGAACAGCAATTCTGACATATATTTTTCCCTTTTTTTCCTAATAATAACCCCCCCCCAAAAAAAAAAGTTAAAGAATGTAAAATCAACGCAGAAAGGCTAATAGAACGTACGTATTGTGGCAATGTGAACATTGAGGTGTGCAGTAAAGTCACAGGGAAGCAGGATAAAAGGGGTGTTGTGTGCATCGGGAGTGTGTCATCAAGGGGCCTGGCCTTGGTGGAGTAGAAGCTCTAGTTCAGGTGTCCACTAAAGTAGTTGGGGGACACCATATAGATAGTGTAGCTAGTTCAACTATTTCAGGGCGGGCTTTTACTGGGAACAGGCAATGTGTTGGGTTGGAGCCTGTTCCCCATGCTCCAGTCCGGGACTTAGGGCATGCTCATGTCCAGGGATCCTATTTAATCCTGCTACTGGATCTTGAGTGTGGCTCACTCTGGAGTGTTTGGTGAAGCAGAGTCCTGGTGAGGCACTGTGTGAGTGGTCTCAGCCGTGTGGGCTGAGGGGCCACGAGGCTAGGCGCTAGCCTGAACTTTGGGGGAGTGTGTTGCCTGTGGACAGAGGCCTGGAGGCTCTGTGTGGTCCAAGCCAGGAGGGCTGAGAGACCACTATTCCCCAAGAGACACTGGACTGGAGACAGTGGGCGTACTGTGCTCTGTACAGCTAGGAGGCTGTGGGACATTGGCTGAGAAAGCCGCATGTGTTCACAGGGTGTGAACAGGGACTTAGGTGAGTCAGGAATATTATGTTTAGTTAGAGACTGGACGGGTGAGTGTTTATTATTTTTGTCATTTTGCTTGTGCTGGTGTATCACAATAAATGCACTGTTTGGACCTGAAACCTGGTGTCCTGATGCCGTATCGGTGTGAATGATCCCCTAAATGAAAGCTACCCCTCACAGTATCTTTCCTATTAATACACCCCATAAATGACTGTATCACAGAACATGCACCCAAATCACAAGCAAGGTTTGCTGGAATTAGTGATGTATCATATAGTGCAAACAACCTAACAGCAATTTGGATCCCCAATAAGTGCAGCAAGGTGTAATAGAATTGCTTCTATTGCACCCTCTTCTCCTTTTATAGTGTAGATGATGCCTCCCTATCCTTTCCCTACACCTTGACTAATCTTTCCCTGAACTTGCAAATCATTTTTTGAGCACAATGAAGTCTTTCGTAGCACTGTCCCTAGCGCCTGCTGACGTCTCTCCCTGCACTAAGCACACCGGAAAATGGCAGAATCCAAAATGGCTGAGACACAGGGGCTGGATGGCTGCTAATTGGCTGCATGCATGGCATTGTGGGTGATCCCTCTTTCCCAGAGTATTTTTGCTCCATGTCCTAACACGTGCAGCAGCCATTTTGGGAAAAAAATGTGATTCGTTACCACGAAGCGTGAGGAAATTCGGATTCGGTGCAAATCAAATTTTTTATGAAATTCGGATCGAATTCCACTTCGTCAGCTTTGATTCGCTCATCTCTAATGCCAACATAAAGTAGACATCTGGTGAATTTTACTGTAAGTAATACCTATTTTATCAGTTGTCACTATCTCTCTTCAAAAATTTGAATTTTTCAAAATGTTTCATGAATAAATAAAGGGAAAACATATCAACTCAATATTACCATTAACATGAAGTATGATGCATCACAAGAAAACAGTCTCAGAATCGGATGGATTTGTAAAAGCATTCCAAAGTTATTACCACATACATATGTCACATTTGCAAAAATAGGCTCTGTCAGGAAAGTGAAAAATGGCCTTGAATGGAAGGGGTTAAAGGAAGAGCAGTTCCCAAAACTATTTTGGAAGACTCACAACATTTATTACAATTGAAAGTAGATAAACTTAATCAAATCAAATGAACACTGTAAATTTTCATGCTTAACATCATTACTATGATCAACCATATTAAGGGCTCTTTCACACCTGCGTTATTGTCTTCCGGCATAGAGTTCCGTCGTCGGGGCTCTATGCCGGAAGAATCCTGATCAGGATTATCCTAATGCATTCTGAATGGAGAGTAATCCGTTCAGGATGCATCAGGATGTCTTCAGTTCCGGTACGGAACGTTTGTTGGCCGGAGAAAATACCGCAGCATGCTGCGCTTTTTGCTCCGGCCAAAAATCCGGAACACTTGCCGCAAGGCCGGATCCGGAATTAATGCCCATTGGAAGGCATTGATCCGGATCCGGCCTTAAGCTAAACGTCGTTTCGGCGCATTGCCGGAGCCGACATTTAGCTTTTTCAGAGTGGTTACCATGGCTGCCGGGACGCTAAAGTCCTGACAGCCATGGTAAGTGTAGCGGGGAGCGGGGGAGCAGTGTACTTACCGTCCGTGCGGCTCCCCGGGCGCTCCAGAGTGACGTCAGGGCGCCCCAAGAGCATGGATCACGTGATCACATGGATCACGTCATCCATGCGCATGGGGCGCTCTGACGTCATTCTGGAGCGCCCCGGGAGCCGCACGGACTGTAAGTATACCGCTCCCCCGCTCCCCGCTCCTACTAAGGCAACCAGGACTTTAATAGCGTCCTGGGTGCCATAGTAACACTGAAAGCATTTGGAAGACGGTTCCGTCTTCAAATGCTTTCAGTACACTTGCGTTTTTCCGGATCCGGCAGGCACCTCCGGCAACGGAAGTGCATGCCGGATCCCAACAACGCAAGTGTGAAAGAGGCCTAAACCAGTTATTCTGCCTAGCAAGATTGATCATGCAACACTGCCTTCCTTTCTGTAATTGGATGCAGTTCCATGCAGAGAAATCCTTTTATTAATATGCTAATGAGGTGCCTGGAGAAATAAGAGACAGGCCTAGCCCCTTGGAGCACCTCTTCACCTCCTTCTCTTCCCCATCACAGCTCCCCTTTCTACACTAATTGACAGTCCAAGGCATACTCATTGTTCAGATGCCTTGCCCTGAAATCTCCCACATGCTCCTGCAGGATTACAATTAGAACATGCATTGGACCTCCTTCAGCTGCCCTCTGTACTCTGAGATTTCAATGCATGAGATTTCAGGGCCAAGCATCAGTAGTGAGCATGTCTGGCCCGTCAATTAATGTGAGAGGAGAGTGGTTATGGAGAAGAGGTGAAGGTTAAGTAGTGTTCTAAAGATCTATGCTTTAGATTTAAATATCCAATTGCAAAGAGGAAGGTAGCACTGAACTTTAATAGATTTGATCATGGTGACAGATGCATTTTAAAAATACATTCTATTGCATGTGTATCACATTAGTGAAATGGGACTAAATTAGAGATGAGCGAATTTCCCAAAATTTGTTTTTAACCTATTAGTCCAAAAGAGATCTGGAGCATATCTCTCTCTCTCTCTCTCTCTCTCTGAATGAATCAGTTTTCTCATCCTTAGGGCTCATTTAGATAGTCGTATGAATGAGTCCGCAATTTCAATGGGGCCACAAAAGATGCGGACAGCACACCGTGGTTCTGTTCCGCGGCTCTGCGAAAAAGATAGAACATGTCCTATTCTTGTCCGCAATCATGGGCAAGAATAGGTATTTTCTATTATGGTTACCTAAAGTTCTAATGATATAGAATGATGAATTATTGTATAGGGAAATGCAACACTTATTTTGGCTCCAGTAAATCAGTAGCACAGTCTCTTTGCTGGACTTCCAAGGGAAACAAGAACTTTCAGCATTGGGGGACATTGGCAGTGGCCAGGATATGGGTGGTAAATGTTCTGTATTTGTCGTGAGGCCAATTGCAGCATGCGCAGGGTACTACCCCAGGGCCCTTTCAAGGTGTTATAACTCACGTCCCAGATTAGGAATGCCAGAGTGGTGTAATGGCCTATAATGTCTCTGTAGAATAGTGGTAGTAGTGTAAATGGTGTCTCCTACCTGGGTACGGCTGGACTCCTTGCTCCTGGCTCGCTTGCAATAAATTGGAGTGTAGTGATAGTAGGAGTAATAGAGGAATTTTGCAGAAGAAATGATGTCCAGACCTTTAGATGAAGTTCAAACTTTTTTTTTTTTTTACTGAAGATAACTTGTATCCAAGCAGTACAGGGAGTGCAGAATTATTAGGCAAGTTGTATTTTTGAGGATTAATTTTATTATTGAACAACAACCATGTTCTCAATGAACCCAAAAAACTCATTAATATCAAAGCTGAATATTTTTGGAAGTAGTTTTTAGTTTGTTTTTAGTTTTAGCTATTTTAGGGGGATATCTGTGTGTGCAGGTGACTATTATTGTGCATAATTATTAGGCAACTTAACAAAAAACAAATATATACCCATTTCAATTATTTATTTTTACCAGTGAAACCAATATAACATCTCAACATTCACAAATATACATTTCTGACATTCAAAAAAAACACAAAAACAAATCAGTGACCAATATAGCCACCTTTCTTTGCAAGGACACTCAAAAGCCTGCCATCCATGGATTCTGTCAGTGTTTTGATCTGTTCACCATCAACATTGCGTGCAGCAGCAACCACAGCCTCCCAGACACTGTTCAGAGAGGTGTACTGTTTTCCCTCCTTGTAAATCTCACATTTGATGATGGACCACAGGTTCTCAATGGGGTTCAGATCAGGTGAACAAGGAGGCCATGTCATTAGATTTTCTTCTTTTATACCCTTTCTTGCCAGCCACGCTGTGGAGTACTTGGACTGATGTGATGGAGCATTGTCCTGCATGAAAATCATGTTTTTCTTGAAGGATGCAGACTTCTTCCTGTACCACTGCTTGAAGAAGGTGTCTTCCAGAAACTGGCAGTAGGACTGGGAGTTGAGCTTGACTCCATCCTCAACCTGAAAAGGCCCCACAAGCTCATCTTTGATGATACCAGCCCAAACCAGTACTCCACCTCCACCTCCACCTTGCTGGCGTCTGAGTCGGACTGGAGCTCTCTGCCCTTTACCAATCCAGCCACGGGCCCATCCATCTGGCCCATCAAGACTCACTCTCATTTCATCAGTCCATAAAACCTTAGAAAAATCAGTCTTGAGATATTTCTTGGCCCAGTCTTGACGTTTCAGCTTGTGTGTCTTGTTCAGTGGTGGTCGTCTTTCAGCCTTTCTTACCTTGGCCATGTCTCTGAGTATTGCACACCTTGTGCTTTTGGGCACTCCAGTGATGTTGCAGCTCTGAAATATGGCCAAACTGGTGGCAAGTGGCATCTTGGCAGCTGCACGCTTGACTTTTCTCAGTTCATGGGCAGTTATTTTGCGCCTTGGTTTTTCCACACGCTTCTTGCGACCCTGTTGACTATTTTGAATGAAACGATTGATTGTTCGATGATCACGCTTCAGAAGCTTTGCAATTTTAAGAGTGCTGCATCCCTCTGCAAGATATCTCACTATTTTTGACTTTTCTGAGCCTGTCAAGTCCTTCTTTTGACCCATTTTGCCAAAGGAAAGGAAGTTGCCTAATAATTATGCACACCTAATATAGGGTGTTGATTTCATTAGACCACACCCCTTCTCATTACAGAGATGCACATCACCTAATATGCTTAATTGGTAGTAGGCTTTCGAGCCTATACAGCTTGGAGTAAGACAACATGCATAAAGAGGATGATGTGGTCAAAATACTCATTTGCCTAATAATTCTGCACTCCCTGTATACAGCTTTGGTCTCTGGTCCCAGCAGGTTTTGGCAATGGTTGGCAGGAATAAATACTTCTGCTTTAAATTTGGAGCTTGCAGGATAAGTCGTCTGCTTAGTAGTTCTGTAATTGTGACAGGAATTAATCTTCTGCACTTTTCTGCAACTTCTGCTGTATGAGGGACAGACTAGCTGAGGAGGAATGGCTTCTCCTAGGTCTCTGGAGGATTCTCAGGGTATGCTTTCTTCCTGGAACTCTAAAGATTGTCTGTGGTTTCTGCTTCTCTTCATCCAGCAGAGCTGAAGGTGCTCAGACTGGGTATATTACCAAGTCTCAGCCGAGACTCGGTCTTTGCTGTCTTCCCTTTTGGAGGGGGTTCTCCTGAATGCAATCACACAGCATTCCCCTAGCAGTGGGGGGCTAGTCTAACTGTAACTTCCTTCTCCACCCATGCTGCAGGATGTGGGAACAGCCCACTTCGCTCACAGAGGGAGAGCTAAGCTGGAATAATCCATTCCAGCTCAGATATACTAAACTGCAACTACCGTAGTAGCTTGCCAATGTGTTGCTGCCACCTACTGGTAACCAGGCAAATTACATGAACAATTGTGTTTAACATGGTTTTAGATGCACATTTGTGGAGGAAATAAGCAAAATCAAATCAGATGACAGTATAACGCTCTTAGAAGATATTAGCGGGATAGAGGCGTGTAGTAACACAACTCTGGGGTGTTACACTTGTATATATTAGGATTCACCCTGGCCTGTAATCTGCATGCAGTGCCCTATTTAATTAGTGTATGTGTTTTTGGTTATATAATGTAACCTTTTTATGTTAGGATTATGTTCTGTTCACATACCCATCTGATCAGAGGTATATGTCATAAGGATTCCCATTATAAACCTCTGATGGACAGTTGCAACATACACAACTTTATAAGCATATATAGCCCACGGCCTCACATTTTAATAAAAAAAATATGTTTTTTTTACAGTATTTACTGTAGTTTAATTCACTATTGCATGAAGTTACAAAAAATAGAATTCTGATGCATACCAGCCCAATTCTGGCATAGTTTTTCGGATCATATACGTCTGTTTCCAGATGTACATGATAGTAAATTTGTGTCACTGAAGTTCTAGCCCTGGCACAGCCCTTGACATACCCCTACTTTGTCCCCGTCCTGCCCATCTGTGAAATAATATTGTTGCACGGCCAGTTAAAAAAGTGACTATTGACTATTTCTTTGAGCTTGATTGTTGGTTTGACTTCTTTTTCTCTTTGACTGCTTGTTTCATTTCTCCTCCTGATTAAGTCCTGCTTCTGAATTTTACTGATGACTTTCTGATTTACCATTTGTCTGCCATTCTAATATTTGTAGTCCTTCATGGCTTTTAGATCTGGGTCTGACTCTGACCTGATTATCTGGCATCAGCCTCTGCCTTATCTGTTTCCTCTTACATCTGTTTGTTTCACCAGCCAGTGGCTACTCTACAGATGCAACCTGGGGATTTGTAACAGCCAAGTCTAGCTCTCCTTGTGAGTGGCCAGTGCAAATTTCCACTATAGAAGTGGAATCACTAAACAAGAAATGTCATGCAATATGATTACAGTCTGGAATTGTAAACTAGTTTTATTCTAAAGTCTAAGAATGTATAATATATATTTTTTTCCTTTGGTTTCATTTACTGAAATATCTATCTATATCTGTAAGAGCCAATGCACCTTTCAAAAAAGGCAAGCAAAAAAGAAACTGTTGAAGACATCTGTCATGACATTATCTGGTTCATAGGTACCATTTGAAATGTACAGTTGACCCTTACGTCTGGGTAGCATAGGTCATATTTTGATAGAACTTAGATGTTGTAGAACTGAAATCAAGTGCACAAGTAATTGGTTCTGATTTTGAGCATTGTTTTAATTTGTTGCTATAAAGCAATTACTTGACATCAAAGTTAATTTTCACAAATCATCCTAATCTATCACAATGTAATGTTATTGTCCCCTAAATAACCTTTTAATTTTTTCTTTTACCAATTCCCATGACTCCCGGTCATGGATTTGTGAGTGCAGCATTTTTACTTCTGGTCTGTGGCCAGCTCTGCTTTATTTTAGTACCAAACATATGATGCTCTGTGGCTGCTTGTATACAAGCAATCAAACACTCCCCAAATGCCTCCTTTGCAACACCCACTCCTTCTTGCTCCAAGGCTCCAAGGAAGGATTCCAGATCACCCATGGAAATCAGGAAGATGGCAAGATGCTTGCAGACACTGCAAACCAGAAGACTGGCTTACAGAGCCATGGGCTTAATGTCAGTGAAAGCGGCTGTTACAGTGGTTATGTGATTGATAGAGATGAGCAAAGTTTTGAAAAATTTGATTTGCCGGTTCGCCAAATCTTTTTGGAAAAATTTGTTTCGATCCGAAAATATTTGTGGCAAATTACGTTAAAAAACAACTATTTCCTGGCTGCAGAGAGCCTTTATAGTGGTGTAGAACACCGTGCCTTGCAGTAACACGCATAGGGAGTCTGCTGTGGTAGTGAAATAATACTGTGAGTCCGTATGACATGCAGATGATAGGGGTCGCTTTTAGAATCACTGCACACTTCACTTATTTGGGCAGTCATGGGGCCAAAACTGACCAAATAAATCATATAGGAACTCAGCCTTGCAAGTTGATGTTCGCGCCAAGAAAAAGCTCACTCCTTTTACACCACCGTCAGCTAATTGCACATAGATGTTTACAGAACCTGTTCTATTAAACGTTTATACAAGTAGAGCCTCTCCCGACAGAGTGGAGAAGATGTCAGCAGTAAGTTTGTGTTGATGTCACTGATTATTTTGCCCTTCCTCTAATCCGTCAGAACAATAACCCCCAAAACACAGATCCTGCCTGTGGAGCATCTCCCTTCACTCGGTCAGCATTTGATCAGTAATCCATCAGTATTGCTAATGCCAAAAAAAACAGGAGTGGATCTAAAACAGAGATGACCGGTGAACAGAATATTTGCAAGTCTTCTGTGTTTTCTACCCACTCCTGCTTTTGGCTACCAAATCACAAGCCAATTCTGATGGGATCATACTGGCCTTACAGCTGCTAAACAGACAGGATTCGTTGTGCTTCTCATTTTACCTTTCTTCTGACAGATCAGAGGAAGGGTCAAATAAATTATGTCAGCCAAAGCCAAAAAGGCTAAATAGTGGCCCAGTCATGAAATGGGGAGGGTGGGAACAGCATGAGAAGTCCACAGAGTGGCCCTATGACATAGTGGTGAGGTAAGAGCAGCATCAGCAGGCCACAGAGTGGAACAATAATAGAGTGTGGAGGTGGCGGCATCATCAGGAGGCCACAGAGTGGCAAGGTGACAGTGTGGAAGTGGGTGGCAATACCAGAAGATGGTGGGTGAAAGAAGGTGCACTTGGCATCAGATGTGTGGCATCAGGTGGGTGGCAGCATCAGAATAGTAGCTGAATCAGGTAGCCAGAAGAAAGCAGTCTCTTTTGTCAAAGTGTTGGTGTGGCACCATAGATGATCTAGTCTGATGCATCAGGAATTGGTGGGTGGAAATCATGGCTGATCCACGCTTGATTCATCATGACAAAGGTCAGTCTCTACACATTTTTGGTGGACAGGCGAGTTCTTCTTGGGGTAACTATGGCCCCCGCTGCACTAAACAGACTCTCTGATGCCACACTACTGGCTTGGCAGGACAGATTTTACACAGCAAACTCGGCCAGTTGCGGCCACTAATCCAGTTTGGCTGCCCAGTAGTCCAGTGGATCTTCAATGATGGTTGGCAGGGTGCACTCCAAGTATGCCACCGCCTGCTGGTTCAGGTTCTGCTCTATGTCTAGCTGCTGGTGAGTAGTTTCTTCACTAGGTGGGTGAAAAAAGCTGCTTATCAGCGACTCTAGACTCAGGCTTCTGATGACGGAGCTAGTACTGCTCTTGACACTCCACCCCTCCCCAGCAGCCATGGCAGTGGAACATAAGCGCAGAGGGCCCACCTGGTCAGACCTGCGAGAGGATGGACAATGGCTCAGTCAGCGGCCAACTGACTACATAGTATGTCTCTATAGTAGTTCAGTTTGTCCTCCCTCTCAGCAGGTGTTAAAAAGGCCCCCATTTTGGATCGGTAGCGAGGGTCCAACAAGGTGGAGAGCCAGAAGTCATCCGTCTGTCACTACCCAAGCAAGTGAGCATGCAGCGAACCATTTGCGCAAGTGACTCAGAGGGACTCCCTGCCTCAATCTCCACTGCATACTGTCACAGTGTGTCTGGGTCCTCTTCCTCATCTTCCTCAATGCCTTGTAGCTCCTCTGGCTGCTTCTGCTCCTCCTCTTCTGTCACCTGTGTAGCAAAACCACCCATTTTTCTACACATTGCTTGTGCTCCAATGTCCTCCTCCTCTTCCTCCAGTTTAGTCCCCACAGGGCGCATGTGGCAGTAAGATCTAAGCGCCACGTCTCCAGTCCCCTGACCAGCCAGATTTACCAGCATCTGTTCCAGGACATGAAGCAGTGCAATGACATTGTTCATCCTGTAGTCCTGGCGACTGACAAATAACATGGCCTCCTCAAAGGGCCTGAGCAAACGACAGGTGTCACACATGAGCTTCCACTGGCTGACATCGAAGTTACACAGGGGAGTACTCCAGTCCGCTTGGATCATCAGGAAATCGTTTATGGCCTTTCTCTATTCGTACAGTCGGTCCAACATATAGAGAGTGGAATTTCAACGGTGGACACGTTGCATATCAGCCTATGTTGGGGGATACGGTTCTGCTGCTGCAGCTCGAGGAGGGTGTGTTTTGCAGTGCACGAGCGGCTGAAGTGCCTGAAAAGTTTCCTGGCCATTTTTGAATATCTTGCAGATTGGTGGAAGACTTCAGGAAACGCTTGACAACCAGATTTTCTGTTGTCACGGAGAAATCCAGGATTCAATTTCTTGATGAAGGACCCGGAGCAGTTCCTCCCCTGTGTGACTCCGTTTCGCCCCCGGCAAACGAGGTGCAGAACAGCGTGACACCGCAGTGCCCTGCACATGTAGAATGCTGGAGGGGCACTGTGTAACTTCCCTGCTTTGGAGGCTGAGGACACAGAGGAAGCAGAGGATGAGGAAGCAGAGGCAGACATTGTCGCAGGACCAACGGTGTGGCAACGTGGGGTTGGAAGCGGCGTCAACTGGCCAAGTTGCTGGTGTGGCTGTGCAGGAACCACATTCACCCAATGGGCCATAAAGGACATGTATTGTCCCTGACCGTAGTTACAGCTCCACATGTCGGCGCTGCCGTGCACTTTGGCAGATGCCAACAGGCTCAAGGACTGGCCCACCTTCTGTTCTACATGTGTGTGCATGGCTGGTACTGCCTTTTTGGCAAAGAAATTATGGCTTCGGACTCTCTACCTTGGCTCGGTACAAGCCATCAGTTCTCTAAAAGGTGCAGAGTCCACCACTTGGAAAGGGACGGACTGCAGCACTAGCAACTTGGCCAGGAGCGCGCATAATGTGGTCTCTTGGCAATAACTTCGGTGATCGATTGCTGACGGAATGACTGATGAGGAGTAGTAGGAGGAGGAGGAGCAAGAGCATCAGGACCAGCAGATGATGGGAAGGACAGACAGCTCCATTTGGCTGAGGTGGTGGAGCCTTGACTGCCTGAAACTGGGTGCGTGCCACTGGATGATGCAGCGGTGGCTGCGGCAGGCTAGACCACCTCATCGGATCCACGGTTCTCCGAGGCCACTTTATGGAGACTCTGCATTTGTTGACGCAGGGCCGTGGTGCCAACATTGGCACCCTGACCACCCTTTAACTTCTGCCCACATATTCTGCATATGGCCACGTTCACCTCCTCCGGCGGCTTGAGTAGGTGATTTTACCCCCAGCACTACGCACTGACTGACTGCTACCGTTGATGCTTCCTTTAACCCCTGCACCACTACTTCCTGGGCAGGTAGGCTCCTGAGAAGCAGGTGGTCTACCCAGGGCACATTTGTCTCCTGACCTTGCGACTTCCTGGCACTGCTGCTGGCTCACGGGCAAGCTGCCACCCTCTTTTCACGATGATGCCCCTTCGTCACCCGGCTCCCAAGTGCAATCAGCTACATCATCTTCATCGAGTAGTGTCTGCACGTCGCTGATACCCTCCTCAACCGTCCCTAGGAGTTAGGAGCCTGACCGCTCGCAACAACAGCTCCCACACCACTCTCCTCATCACTACTTGCCCACCTGGTGGAGGAAGCGGCAGATGTCTCCTCCAGATCTTGGCTGGGCAGTAGCTGCTGACTGCCCTCCAGTAGCTCTTCCTCGCTGAAAAGTGGAGCCGAGCCTACGGCATATAATGCTTCTCGCAGTGAAGGAACTGAAAAGGAGCGTTGTGTCAGAGAAACCCGACGACTCTTGGCTGGAGGTGTCTGATGTTAGTTGGGACAAAGTGGATGACCGAGTCAACCATTCAAGAACCGCTGGGTTGCTGGTCAAGACATGACCGCTAGATGACACCGGGAGCTCAGGCCTCTCGCTGCGACCCCTGCTGCCGCACCCCCTTACTCTGCTGCGACCTCTGCCTGCGCCAGAAACATTTAGGCCTCTGCCACTCCCCTGTGCAGGGCCTGGCACTTCTCTGTATGACGTACTGTTAGATCAAATAACCAAATGTTAGATCAAATATATTTTTATTTCACCATGAAAACACGGCAAACAGGCCTTTAGAGTATATCACTGCAACGGGGAACAGCAATTAGGCCCTATTTTTTTTCTAGTTTTACACAACACAAAAGGCTTTTCAACAGATAAGTGCAACGCTAAAAGGTGAATATATTTTTATTTTGCCACTAATACACGCCAAACAGGCCTTTAGAGTATATCACTACACCAGTGAACGACAATTAGGCCCTAATTTTTTTTTACTTTTACACAACAAAAATGCTTTTCAACAGATAAGTGCAACGCAGAACGGCGAATATATTTTTATTTCGCCACTAATACACGGTAAACAGGGCTGTAGAATATATCACTGCACCGCACAAGGGCAAATATATTTTTCTTTTGGGCGGAGCTAGCTGCCGAGCAGGGAAGAAGCAGCTTAAAGAAGCTCTGCAAACAGACGGAGAAAACTGATGTTTACTCGGTACATTCGAGTCAGACTCTGATTAAAACTACAGATTCTGATCCAGGGCACTGTCCGGAACCCAAAGAAATCACTTTTGAGGTTCTCTGTGGTGGTTTGAAGTGGCGGCCTATACCGCACCGTTGAGCAAGGGACTTTATTTTGGCGCCTCACCGCAACTCATACGGATCCCTGACAACCCTCGGCGCTGCGGCCATTTAAGACCATCACCGGTCCATAGAGGCTGCTCTATCGGAGGCAGAGACCCTCTCCACAAGGGTAAATCTACCCCGTCTGTGAGGACAAGATCCGCAGAAGTTCGTGAAAGATCGCGGAGTAAAAGATACACCCGAAGTGTTCGCCACTCGTCCGACACGCGGCCCAAGCTGATCGCTCTACAATTACAGGTCAGTGTATACAAGTGTCTGTTCCGGTAAACAAAGACCGACCGCTATAATCACAACACCACCGCAGACACCCTGCTATCGACAGGAGAAGCTGCCCTGTAAACTGCGATAATAAACTGCCGCTCTGGAGATAATCGCTTCGCCCTCACAGATAGCTAGAGACGATTTTCTGTAAAGCTCCCTGAAGCGCTGACAACCTAGAAGCTGCAGTTACCGAGAGCTGGTGCGCTGTTCTGAAACCACCTCTGACCGGTAGAACAGAGGAACCGCTGCGACATATTGGTCGATCACAAATATCACCTGGGGATTATATAAAACACCCGTAAGATCAGAAAACCACTCACCTCTTATCCACATCCCACCGTGAGTACTGCCGGGGTTAAGAGTGGCTGTGTCCCCCAACAGATAAGGGCCAATTTTGACACCGCAAGCGCAGCGTGGCCCTAGACACGCAGGGCTGACACTAAGCAGCATATAAAGAACAGGGCAAGGATCGTAGCATGCAAAGTTATAGTAAGACAGCACAGACACGGATTTGACTATTAATCCGAGGTCACTCAGAGGGACAACAGAAGTTCTGTATAGCTGTGGGGATCTTACTGCTAGTTGAAAATTTCAGCAGAGGAAAATATATAGCCCCATTTGACAAGTGTTCAAGAATCCTTTGATACAATCTTCTACTCTCAGCTTACATTAGAGTCTGTCAAACAGACCTCAGGGTTGTTGGCCCAATTTTTTTCAGCCTTTTTCCAGAGTACTGACAGAGGCGACTCAATGCAGTTCCCCATGTAATCTGCAGCTGCGGCCATAGAGGGCCACAGGATAAGAAAATAAGCGGGACTTACATTTTCCTTACATCATATCGCTATTCTTAAACATTTTCACACCAGTGGAACCGACAATCCCAGGCACCTGTCTCAACAGTGATGGTTAAAATTGGCCCAGGCAAACCGAGGCCTACCTCCAATAAGTGTCTCTCGGGCTCTTTAGATTCTTACATGCAAAAACGTCTTCCTGTACCACCTGCAAAGGTCTCCCATACGCAAAGAACCTCATCCTCAAGCTCTTTGCTCAAAGACACAACGCCTAATATCCCTCCGGAGATGGAAAGCGACCAGGAAGAAGACACAAGTTTACCCATATCTAGGGCGTTTCTGGGGCAAGCCCTTTCAAGAGCTCTTGAACCTGTAGTGAAAGAACTACAAGACATAAAACAAGAAATGAAATATTTGGGAGGAAGGGTGGAACAATTGGAAAATACCCAAGCGCAGATCGTCTCCTACACAGAGGCGACTTCTGCAAACTTTACATCATGCCAGACACACATGAATAAACTTGTCAATTGGATGGAAGATCAGGAGAACAGAGCCAGGCGCAACAACCTGAGACTCAAGGGAATCCCAGAATCTATCTCTACAGAGGCCTTACTCGACAGAGTCAAACAAATATTCTCAGCTATACTCGGAGACAACTATCTATTGGAGATCTCCATCGAAAGAGCACACAGAGCACTAAGAGCCAAACCTCAAGCGTCAGACCCACCGAGAGACGTAATCTGCCGACTCTTTAACTCTAGAGTGAGAGATGACATCTTAAAATACGCTCGCACCAAACCTGCGGTGAAACTGGAGGGATCCGAAATATCAATATATCAAGACCTAGCCAGAGTCACCTTATCTAAACGAAACATGCTTCGTCCTTTAACAGAAATACTACGTCACAGGAACATTCCTTACAGATGGCTATTTCCGTTCGGCCTCTCCTTTAATGTTGAAGGGAAAAGATATATCTTGAGAGACCACTCCGAGTTGGCGGATATCCTATCTTCACTCCAGATTACAGATATTGACATCCCAGACTGGTCTCCGATATTAGACCTCACCAGCCTCCCGATGATCCCCCCACCCACGCCATGGGAAGCTGCTGGAGCAGAGAGGAAGAGTCGCAGTCGAAAACGCCAGGGTAAACTGACCCCGAGACGACTTGATATTGATCCCACCTGAGTACAGACTTGATCTAGGTGATATCCACAATTAGTACTTCAGGGTACTATCCCCTTAGTGGATAGGTGGAATGCATTCATAGTTTATTGCAGTTGCTGCCTCAATAGAGATCATCTCTGCTTCTGTTATTACACCATTGGGGCGGACTGGGGGGGAGACCCGTGACATCATATGTTAGATAAAAAATATAACCTTATTCTCTTAACACTCCCATATCCATCGGGAGGTTGTTGCTGGTCTCCCTTTCACTCCTCACTCCTCATTACTCCTTCTATTTAAATAGTTGGCTCGGTCATTTCCCTATGATACGCTGCATACTTTAGATTTGCTAGATGCCTCATATTGCCCATAGTTTTACTAAAATGAGCACTCTCAGCCAAGAAGTCAGGATGGACAGTCCTTGAGAGGTGAGGATCGAACACCGACCCCATCTAAGAATAGATCTGATCTGAGTGATGTCTATTCATGACCACCCTTTAGGTAGAACTCTCTTCAGTAGTTATACTGAATGCATTCACTGTTCACTATAGTTGCCTGTTTACTGTATTTCGCTTTTACTTACATGCTTCCACCTCTAGGGGGAGGGAGGGGAGGAATCGCGTCCTCATATTATTCAGTTGAATATTATTTTTCCTCAACTACTATACCCTCATCTATTAAGGGGAGGTTGCGGTCTCCTCCCTTTTCCCTCACTATTACATTTAGATAATCAGCTGGCTCGGATACTTTCACCCCGACCCGACTTATACTCTTTGAATTGTTAGCTCCCTCACATTATTCAGAGCTATGTTAAAATGAATGTGGCCCTCAGGGCTATAGCATTTCTATGACAACATTTATTGGCGGCCTCCTCCCACCCTCCTAAACATTTGATCTCACAGATTTACAACATTATACAACAAATCAAACACCCATGCACTGGAGGTTATCTGAGGGATTGGGAAAAAGACCTGGATACCACCTGGTCCATTGCAGAGACCAAACAAATATACCTCAAATCACATGGCATCTCTAGATGTATTCGGCTTCAAGAAAACTCATATAAGATAGTTACTAGATGGTACCGTACACCCGTGAGGCTTAAGCAGATGACCTGCTTAAACTCGGACACATGCTGGAAATGTAAAAACTCAAGAGGTACATATATTCACATGTGGTGGGATTGTCCGGTGATTAAACCATTCTGGAAATATATTTTTCTTTTGCCACTAATACACGGCAAAAGAACTTAACATATAACTGCACCGCGTAAGTGGAAAGAGGGCCGTTTCTACAGCCAGGCGAGGCAGACTGATTGCCCGCCGCCCCCATCAACTACAATGGGGTACTGTGTGTAACTAGTATTTTCAGGGGGATTATCAGTCTGTGCAGTATAGTTTTTTGGGGTGCATGATGGGATGTTGAGAAGGTGGGAGGATGATGGAAACTAAGATGTCTGTCAAACTCTGCAGAGAGAAGAGATGGCTGAAAGAAATCATCATGGCGGTCTGGTCTAAATGGAGAAGATAAAGGAAGAGAACATCTACATCAAAGGAGACATCACTGGATGTAAGAGGTATGTGGTGCTGTATTAGGCTACTTTCACAACTGCGTTAGTGATTCTGGCAGGCTGTTCCAGCAGAGAACAGCCTGACGGAATTCACTGGATCCGGCACTGCTGGAGGCAGACTGATTGCCCGCCGCCCCCATCAACTACAATGGGGTACGGCAGAGATCCAGCCACAATCTGGGAAGAGGAGGGGGCTTTTTTGATGTTCACCCTGTTGGTAAATTTCCCTAGAAACTGCCCTGAGTGCAAATAAGACGTACTGTAGAAATATTTCCTTGTAATAAACCCTTTTAATGGCTGTATCAAACAGCACTTGCTCCCCAATAACAAGAACGGTTTGCTGGAATGACAGAGCTGTATAATGGCAATTTGGATACCCAGTCATTGCAGCAAGGTGTAATAGGATTGTTCATATTACCCAGTCTGTAACGTCCCCTACTGAACCCTGTTCTACATACAGTCAGGTTCATAAATATTAGGACATCAACACAATGCTAACATTTATGGCTCCATACACCACCACAATGGATTTGAAATGAAACGAACAGGATGTCCTTTAAATGCAGACTGTCAGCTTTAATTTGAGGGAATTTACATCCAAATCAGGTGAACGGTGTAGGAATTACAACAGTTTGCATATGTGCCTCCCAGTTATTAAGGGACCAAAAGTAATGGGACAATTGGCTTCTCAGCTGTTTCATGGCCAGGTGTGTGTTATTCCCTCATTAACCCAATCACAATGAGCAGATAAAAGGTCCAGAGTTTATTTCAAGTGTGCTATTTGCATTTGGAATCTGTTGCTGTCAACTATCAAGATGAGATACAAACTGATGTGACTATCAGTGAAGCAAGCCATCATTAGTCAAAACAAACCCATCAGAGAGATAGCAAAAACATTAGGCGTGGCCAAAACAACTGTTTGGAACATTCTTAAAAAGAAGGAAGACCCGGAAGACCATGGAAAACAACTGTGGTGGATGACCGAAGAATTCTTTCCCTGGTGAAGAAAACACCCTTCACAACAGTTGGCCATATTGAGAACACTCTCCAGGAGGTAGATGTATGTGTGTCAAAGTCAACAATCAAGAGAAGACTTCACCAGAGTGAATACAGAGGGTTCACCACAAGATGTAAACCATTGGTGAGCCTCAAAAACAGGAAAGCCATATTAGAGTTTGCCAAACAACATCTAAAAAAGCCTTCACAGTTCTGGAACAACATCCTATGGACAGATGAGACCTAGATCAACTTGTACCAGAGTGATGGGAAGAAGAGTATGTAGAAGGAAAGGAATTGCTCATGATCCTAAGTATACCACCTCAGTGAAGCATGGTGGTGGTAGTGTCATGGCGTGGGCAGATGGACAATGAACCAAAGCATACTGCAAAAGCAACCAAAGAGTTTTTTTAAGAGAAAGAAGTGGAATGTTATGCAATGGCCAAGTCAATCCCCTGACCTGAATCCGATTGAGCATGCATTTCACTTGCTGAAGACAAAACTGAAGGGAAAATGCCCCAAGAACAAGCAGGAACTGAAGACAGTTGCTGTAGAGGCCTGGCAGAGCATCACCAGGGATGAAACCCAGCTTCTGGTGATGTCTATGCGTTCCAGACTTCAGGCTGTAATTGACTGCAAAGGATTTGCAACCAAGTATTTAAAAAGTGAAAGTTTGAGTTATGATTATTATTCTGTCCCATTACTTTTGGTCCCTTAACAAGCGGGAGGCACATATGCAAACTGTTGTAATTCCTACACCGTTCACCTGATTTAGATGTAAATACCCTCAAATTAAAGCTGACAGTCTGCAGTTAAAGCACATCTTGTTTGTTTCATTTCAAATGCACTGTGGTGGTGTATGGAGCCAAAAATGTTAGAATTGTGTCGATGTCCCAATATTTATGGACCTGACTGTAAATGCTGTGAAATGATTACTCCGTTCCTGCACTTATAAATAATTTTTTCACCACAATCACGTCTTTAATGGCTGTATCAAACAGCACTTGCACCCCAATGACAGAAACAGTTTGCTGGAATGACAGAGCTGTATAATGGCAATTTGGATCCCCAGTCAGTGCACCAAGGTGTAATAGGATTGTTCCTATTAACCAGTCAACCTCCCCTACTAAATCCTGTTCTACACAAATGCTGTTGAACGATTCCTCCCTATCCTTTCCTTGCACTTATAAATTGTTTTTTCACCACAATCAAGTCTTTCCTATCACTGTCCCTAACACCTGCAGATGTCTCTCCCTGCACTAAGTACACTGGTAAATGGCACAATCTAAGATGGTTGCCGCTATTTATAGGGCTGTGACATCACAGGGCTGACTGGCTACTGATTGGCTGCATGCATGGCATTATGGGTGTTCTCGCCTTCCCAGAGTTCCTTTCTCCATGTCCTCACACATGCAGCAGCCATTTTAGGAAAAATTGTGATTCGTTACCACAAATTGAGAGGAAATTAGCTTTCGGTGCGAATGGAATTTTTCCTGAAATTCGGAACGAATTTTGCTTCGTCAGCTTCGATTCGCTCATCTCTAGTGATTCATATTCCTATGTAGCGATATGGACAAGAAAAGTAAAGAGAGTGTATTATAAAGTGGAGGTTATTGATGAATTGAAATTGAAGAGCACTTACTAATGTAGCAACCTTTTAAAATGGTTTCCCCCCCAAAAAAAATAAATAATAATATACAGTGGGATGCTAAAGTTTGGGCAACCTTGTTAATCGGTTGTTGCGATAAAAAAAAGTCAGTTAAATATATCATATAGGAGACACACACAGTGATATTTGAGAAGTGAAATGAAGTTTATTGGATTTACAGAAAGTGTGCTATAATTGTTTAAACAAAATTGGGTAGGTGCATAAATTTGGGCACTGTTGTCATTTTATTGATTCCAAAACCTTTAGAACTAATTATTGGAACTCAAATTGGCTTGGTAAGCTCAGTGACCCCTGACCTACATACACAGGTGAATCTAATTATGAGAAAGAGTATTTAAGGGGGTCAATTGTAAGTTTCCCTCCTCTTTTAATTTTCTCTGAAGAGTAGCAACATGGGGGTCTCAAAACAACTCTCAAATGACCTGAAGACAAAGATTGTTCACCATCATGGTTTAGGGGAAGGATACAGAAAGCTGTCTCAGAGATTTCAGCTGTCTGTTTCCACAGTTAGGAACATATTGAGGAAATGGAAGACCATAGGCTCAGTTCAAGTTAAGGCTCGAAGTGGCAGACCAAGAAAAATCTCAGATAGACAGAAGCGACGAATGGTGAGAACAGTCAGAGTCAACCCACAGACCAGCACCAAAGACCTACAACATCATCTTGCTGCAGATGGAGTCACTGTGCATCGTTCAACCATTCGGCGAACTTTACACAAAGAGATGCTGTATGCGAGAGTGATGCAGAGGAAGCCTTTTCTCCGCCCACAGCACAAAAAGTGCCGCATGAGGTGGGCTAAAGCACATTTGGACAAGCCAGATTCATTTTGGAATAAGGTGCTGTGGACTGATGAAACTAAAATTGAGTTATTTGGCAATAACAAGGGGCGTTATGCATGGAGGAAAAAGAACACAGCATTCCAAGAAAAACACCTGCTACCTACAGTAAAATATGGTGGTGGTTCCATCATGCTGTGGGGCTGTGTGGCCAGTGCAGGGACTGGGAATCTTGTCAAAGTTGAGGGACGCATGGATTCCACTCAGTATCAGCAGATTCTGGAGACCAATGTCCAGGAATCAGTGACAAAGCTGAAGCTGCGCCGTGGCTGGATCTTTCAACAAGACAACGACCCTAAACACTGCTCAAAATCCACTAAGGCATTTATGCAGTGGTGTGACTTAAAGAGAGTTGTCCATGCTTGGAAGCCATCAAACCTGAATGAACTAAAGATGTTTTGTAAAGAGGAATGGTCCAAAATACCTTCAACCAGAATCCAGACTCTCATTGGAACCTACAGGAAGCGTTTAGAGGCTGTAATTTCTGCAAAAGGAGGATCTACTAAATATTGATTTCATTTCTTTTTTGTGGTGCCCAAATTTATGCACCTGCCTAATTTTGTTTAAACAATTATACACACTCTCTGTAAATCCAATAAACTTCATTTCACTTCTCAAATATCACTGTGTGTGTCTCCTATATGATATATTTAACTGACATTTTTTATCGTAACAACCAACGATTTATACAGGAAAGTCATGACGATTAACAAGGTTGCCCAAACTTTTGCATCCCACTGTGTATATATATATATATATATATATATATACAGTACAGACCAAAAGTTTGGACATACCTTCTCATTCAAAGAGTTTTCTTTATTTTCATGATTATGAAGGCATCAAAACTATGAATTAACACATGTAGAATTATATACATAACAAACAAGTGTGAAACAACTGAAAATATGTCACATTCTAGGTTCTTCAAAGTAGCCACCTTTTGCTTTGATTACTGCTTTGCACACTCTTGGCATTCTCTTGATGAGCTTCAAGAGGTAGTCCCCTGAAATGGTCTTCCAACAGTCTTGAAGGAGTTCCCCGAGATGCTTAGCACTTGTTGGCCCTTTTGCCTTCACTCTGCGGTCCAGCTCACCCCAAACCATCTCGATTGGGTTCAGGTCCGGTGACTGTGGAGGCCAGGTCATCTGGCGCAGCACCCCATCACTCTCCTTCATGGTCAAATAGCCCTTACTTTCAAAGTTTTCCCAATTTTTCGGCTGACTGACTGACCTTCATTTCTTAAAGTAACGATGGCCACTCGTTTTTATTTACATAGCTGTTTTTTTCTTGCCATAATACCAATTCTAACAGTCTATTCAGTAGGACTATCAGCTGTGTATCCACCTGACTTCTCCTCAACGCATCTGATGGTCCCAACCCCATTTATAAGGCAAGAAATCCCACTTATTAAACCTGACAGGGCACACCTGTGAAGTGAAAACCATCAGGGGACTATCTCTTGAAGCTCATCAAGAGAATGCCAAGAATGTGCAAAGCAGTAATCAAAGCAAAAGGTGGCTACTTTGAAGAACCTAGAATATGACATATTTTCAGTTGTTTCACACTTGTTTGTTATGTATATAATTCCACATGTGTTAATTCATAGTATTGATGCCTTCAGTGTGAATCTACAATTTTCATAGTCATGAAAATAAAGAAAACTGTTTGAATGAGAAGGTGTGTCCAAACTTTTGGTCTGTACTGTATATGTATATATATATATATATATATATATATATATATATATATATATTTCTCAAGCCAGAATCTTGATCTGGACACTATTGTAATTGCATGTAACTAAAAATGAAGTAAGCCACTGAGTTTTTCAATAAAATATATATAGATAGTGCCACCAGCTCAGCCACCATGTTCATCTTGACAAGTTCCCTTTAATTGCTCATGAACATGGCTATTGTCGTTTTTGTGGTCAACAGAATGCAGATTTGCAAAGCACGGATATCGGTCTTGTGGTTTTCACATTTTGTGGAACAGAACGTGCGGCCCATTATAGATCGGTCCTATCCTTGTCTGTAATGCTGACAATAATAGGAAAGGTTCTATATTTTTGTGGATGCCACAGAATGGATGTACGGATGCGGACAGCACACGGTGTGCTGTCTGCATCGTTTGCTTCCCTGTTGAAGAGAATGGGTCCACATCTGACCCACCAAAAATGTAGATCAGATGCGGATAAAAAATACATTTGTGTGCATGAGCCCTAACAAGTATGAAAAATCCATGCCCATTTGTGTATTTCAAGTATTTGCACTTAAAATTTGTAGACACAAAAAGTATGAATCCAGACAGAAAAAATAAAACTGACAAGAACAAAAATGCAGAAAAGGATCTAAAGAGAGATGGGTGAACAATCAGGTCTCCTGTAGCTGTGAGTGAAAATGTATTGAATCACATTAATGTTGCAGACAGGTATGAATGAGGTCTTGGAATGGAACAGACACAAAGTGGATGCTTTGTAATAGCTAAACGATTAGTCTGATGGAAGTACTTTAGGTAGGCATCTTGATTATATACAACAATCTAAAAGTGCTATGATCTTTGGCACTGTGTGCTTGTATGAAAATACAACAATTTAGAACTTTTCAAATTGTGCTGTTGTGTGTTGCTTCACACTGATACTTTAGGCAAAGCAAGCAACACTGAAAATGTTACTGCAATAATAATTTATGACAATAGAAACATATAACAGTATAGCAGTATAAAGTGCTAATTCATATAGTGTATACAGTCTGCATAAACCTGGAAAAGAAAACACTTGTATTAACTCTTTCTCTGCCTGTTTTCTTCTAATCATCAAGTATATGACCACACGGTGCAGTCAGGATCCGGTCGGGTTGCAGAAAGCTGTGGTCAAGGGCTGCATGGCCAACTAGGCAGCTGCCTGATATTTAACTAATAAAGACCTTAAAATGATTTTAGGTATTTAGGTCACAAGCTTAGGGAAAGGATCTCAAAGGTAGTGTTTTCTGAAATACTACCTGTATCACAAGCCACACAGGAAAGGCAGCGGGAGATTAAATATTTTAACAAGTGGCTCAAGAACTTGTGTAAGAAGCAGGGGTTTGGGTTACTGGAGAATTGGGCCAGCTTCTCTGTTGGCTACAGGCTCTATCGTAGGGACGGGCTGCACCTCAATGGGGAAGGTGCAGCTGTTTTGGGGGAGAAGATGGCTAGAAGGTTGGAGGAGTATTTAAACTAGGGACTGGGGGGCAGTAATTACTGTACATTATAGGAGGGGAAAATAGTGCAGATAGAGACCTGGGGCGAGGTAATGGAACTGGGGGAGGAATGAAAGGAGGGGCTAGAACAGTTCATAAGGCAAGGTGTAAGGTAAAAAATATACATAAATGCCATAAATGTATGTACACTAATCCCAGAAGCCAGACTAATAAAAATTGGGAACTGGAAGTAGTGATGTGTGAGGAGGACTGTGACATAGTGGGAATAACTGAGTCATGGCTGGATGATAGCAATGACTGGGCAGTTAATGTACAAGGTTACAGTCTGTTTAGAAAGGATCGTAAAAAACTGGACGGGGGGAGGGGGGGTTGCCTTTATGTAAAGTCCTGTCTAAAGCCCACATTCCAGGAAGATGTAAGTGAGGGACATGAACATGTGGGGTCAAGTTGGTAGAAATACAAGGAGGCAAAAACAATAATAAAATACTAATAGGAGTTTATTATAAGCCACCTAATATACCAGAGTCCAGAGATAATCTACTTCAAAATTAGATAGATGAGGCGGCAAATTATGAGGTCGTTATTATGGGGTAATTTAACTACCCAGATATAGACTGGGAAACTGATACCTGTAGATTTCATAAAGGAAAGAGTTTCCTGGCAATAACCAAAGACAATTACTGTACCTTTCCAAACTGGTTCAGGACCCGACTAGAGGGATGGCCATACTGGACTTAGTATTAACCAATAGACCTGACAGAACAGATGTGCAAGTTGGGGGACACCTGAGAAATAGTGACCATAAAATAATAACCTTCCAACTGTCGTTCAAAAGAGTATTTCTTCAGGGAGGAACAAAAATACCAATCTTCAAAAAATCAAAATTTAGCCAACTAAGAGAGGTCAGTGGACTAACTAACTAAAATATAAAGCCACAAAATGGGATGTTTTTAAAAACATCCTAAACTTTAATTGTGAGATGCATATATCTTATGGGAATAAAAGGTTGAGGAACAATAAAAAGACAATGTGAATAAATACAATTGTAATAAATGACAAAAATAAAGCATTTAAATCACTAAAACAGGAGGGTGGCGAGGAAGCATTGCAATGCTATAAGGGAAAAAGTAGAGTATGTAAATGGCAAATAAAAACAGCCAAACTAGAGACAGAGAGATTCATTGCCAAAGAGAGTAAAACAAACCCTAAAATGTTCTTCAATTATTTAAATTGTACAAAGTATAAACCGTAAGGTGTCGGCCCATTACAGAGTAATTAGGGCAGAGTTGCAGACAGCAACGAGGAGAAAGCAAAGCTATTAAATACTTTTTTTCCCACTGTATTCGCTGTGGGGAAAAAACTATCAGATGAAATGCAGACTGTAAAATTAAATTCCCCATTAAAATACCCTGTCTAACCCAGGAAGAAGTATAGCGGCGTCTTAAAAAGATTAAAATAGACACATCACCTGGACCATACGCCAAAAACCCCTGTATCCTAAGAGAATTAAATAATATCATAGCCAGACCCTTATCTCTGTTATTTATGGACTCTATATTGACAGGGAGTGTTCCATAGAATTGGAGCATAGCAAATCTGGAGCAAATATTTAAAAAGGGTAAACTGCTTGAAAGTTTTCTAAGAGATAGAATATTAGAGTACCTCAATGAAAGTAAGCAAATAACGCCATATCAGTATGGCTTCATGAGGGATCGGTCATGTCAAACTAATTTAATCAGTTTCCATGAGAAGGTAAGTTCTAGACTTGACTGTAGCAAATCAATGGATGTTGTATATCTTGACTTCTCCAAAGCACTTGATACTGCACCACATAAAAGGTTAGTATATAAAATGAGAATGCTCGGACTGGGAGAAAATGTCTGTATGTGGGTAAGTAACTGGCTCAGTAATAGAAAACAGAGGGTGGTTATTACCGGTACACACTCAGATTGGGTCACTGTCACCAGTGAGGTACCACAGGGGTCAGTATTGGGACCTATTCTCTTCAATATATTTTTAAATGCACTTGTAGAATGCTTGCACAGCAAATCATCAATTTTTGGCAGATGACACTAAACTATGTGAAGTAATTGACAGAGGACAGTATACTACTACAGATGGATCTAGATAGATCGGAGGCTTGGGCAGAAAAGTGTCGGATGAGATTTAACACTGATAAATGTAAAGTTATGCACATGGGAAGGAAAAATGCAAGTCACCAGTACATACTAAATGGTAAAACACTGGGTAACCCTGACATGGAAAAGGACTTAGGAATTTTAGTGAACAGCAGACTAAGCTGTAGAAGGCAGTGTAAGGCAGCTGCTGCCAAGGCCAATAAGGAAATGGGTTGCATCAAAAGGGGCATAGATGCCCCGTGAAGAGAACATAGTTTTTACACTTTACAAATCAACAGTCAGACCACACATGGAGTACTGTGTACAGTTATGTGCTCCTGTGAACAAGGCAGACATAGCAGAGGAGGGCAACTAAAATAATAACTGGAATGGGTGGATGTACAGTACCAAGAAAGATTATGATAATTAGGGTTATTCACTTTAGAAAAAAGATGAATAAGGGGAGATCTAATAACTATGTATACATTTTTAAGGGGTCAGTACAGAGATCTCTCCCATCATCTACAGTGGATATAAAAAGTCTACACACCCTGTTAAAATGTCAGGTTTCTGTGCTGTTAAACAATGAGACAAAGATAAATCCTTTCAGAACTTTTTCCACCTTTAATGTGACCTATAAACTGTACCACTCAATTAAAAAAACAAACTGAAATCTTTTAGGTGGAGGGAAGAAAACAAAATAATGTGGTTGCACGCCCTCTTATAACTGGGGATGTAGCGGTGTTCAGAATTAAGCAATCACATTTAAAATCATGTTAAATAGGAGTCAGCACACACCTACCATCATTTAAAGGGCCTCTGATTAACCCCAAATAAAGTTCAGCTGCTCTAGTTGGTCTTTCCTGAAATTTTCTTAGTCGCATCTGACAGAAAAATCTATGGTCCACAGAGAGCTTCCAAAGCATCAGAGGGATCTCATTGTTAAAAGGTATCAGTCAGGAGAAGGGTACAAAAGAATTTCCAAGGCATTAGATATACCATGGAACAGTGAAGACAGTCGTCATCATCAAGTGGAGAAAATATGGCACAACTGTGACATTACCAAGAACTAGATGTCCCTCCAAAATTGATGAAAAGACGAGAAGAAAACTGATCTGGTAGGCTACCAAGAGGCCTACAGCAACATTAAAGGAGCTGCAGGAATATCTGGCAAGTACTGGCTGTGTGGTACATGTGACAACAATCTCCCGTATTCTTCATATGTCTGGGCTATGGGGTGGCAAGACAAAAGCCTTTTCTTATGAAGAAAAACATCCAAGCCAGGCTACATTTTGCAAATACACATCTGAAGTCTCCTAAAAGCATTTGGGAAAAGGTGTTATGGTCTGATGAAACCAAGGTTGAATTTTTTGGCCATAATTCCAAAAGATATGTTTGGCGCAAAAACAACACTGCACATCACCAAAAGAACACCATACCCCCAGTGAAGCATGGTGGTGGCAGCATCATGCCAAGGGGCTGTTTTTCTTCACCTGGAACTGGGGCCTTAGTTAAGCTAGAGGGAATTATGAACAGTTCCAAATACCAGTCAATATTGGCACAAAACCTTCAGGCTTCTGCTAGAAAGCTGAACATGAAGAGGACCTTCATCTTTCAGCATGACAACGACCCAAAGCATACATCCAAATCAACAAAGAAATGGCTTCACCAGAAGAATATTAAAGTTTTGGAATGGCCCGGCCAGAGCCCAGACTTGAATCCAATTGAAAATCTGTGGGGTGATCTGTAGAGGGCTGTGCACAGGAGATGCCCTCGCAATCTGACAGATATGGAGTGTTTTTGCAAAGAAGAATGGGCAAATCTTGCCAAGTCAAAATGTGCCATGTGATAGTCTCATACCCAAAAAGACTGAGTGCTGTAATAAAATTAAAAGGGGCTTCAACAAAGTATTAGTTTACGGGTGTGCACGCTTATGTAACCATATTATTTGAATTTTTATATTTTTTCTTCCCTCTACCTAAAAGATTTCAATTTGTTTTTCAATTGAGTTGTACAGTTTATAGGTTACATTAAAGGTGGAAAAAGTTCTGAAATGATTTATTTTTGTCAAATTTTTTTACATCACAGAAACCTGACATTTTAACTTTTTATATCCACTGTATTTATCTCCAGGACTTTGATTGTGACGAGGGGACATCCTCTCCGTCTGGAGGAAATAAGGTTTGTACACAAGCATAGAAGAGGATTCTTTACGGTAAGAGCAGTGAGACTATGGAACTCTCTGCCTGAGGAGGTGGTGATGGTGAGCTCACTAAAAGAGTTCAAGAGGGGCCTGGATGTATTTCTGGAGTGTAATAATATTACAGGATATAGTTACTAGAGAGGGGTTGTTGATCCAGGGAATTATTCTGGTTGCCTGATTGGAGTCGGGAAGGAATTTTTTTTACCCCTAAAGTGAGGAAAATTGGCTTCTACCTCACAGGGTGTTTTATGCCTTCCTCTGGATCAACTTGCAGGATAACAGGTTGAACTGGATGGACAGATGTCTTTTTTCAGCCTTATAAACTATGTTAGTATGTTACTATGTTAACACACTGTATTCTGATTTCTTAACGGCCGTGCTTCACCTCTAAGCCTGTCACTATACAAGAAATACACAAGGTGTCCTGGGCAGGTAGGAGAACATCAGCCTGGCATACAAGGACTGGTGAGCTGTGAAGAGCATGCAATGGGTGAATTGATGTGTGAATGATTGGCGGGTGAGTTGGCACTAGATATACAACTTTTGAATGAACTGGCCCTGGGCATGCTGTGGGCACCATGATGAGAGAGCTGGCAATGGCTGAGCAACAGAAACATTGTGTACTTGCACTAGGCATACGTTGCTCCAGAGCAATGCCTACAAAGGACTGAAAGACCTTGATGCCTCCACTTCATTAAACCACCAAGAAAGGTTTAATAAGTAGAAAAAATATTTTTCTAATTTTCTGTTTTCTAAACCTGGAGCCCATCTTATGGTCTGAAAAAAATAAAATAAAAAAACACATATATTTACCTAATAAAGTGTACACACTCACTGTCCCTACATATATATATATATATATATATATATATATATATATATAAAAATAAGAAAAACATTTAATTACAGTTTAACTTTAACAACCAGAGTATTTGGTCTTCAATCGTTGGACAATTGTTCTAGAATGTGGTAGTATGATAGCACTTATTGTTTTTTTTAATAATTTTTTTAATACTTTTTTTCATGATGCGTAGTTCTCGTTTTAGAATACCATTTTTACTGAAATATATTATTCATTTTTAGTTTTATAAGTACCCAGTATCACAGCAATTCCTCTACCATTTGATTAGTGGAATGATGGTTCTCTCCATTGTTAAATTCATCCTTCCATACCTGGCCTTTCTTTCACTCTTTTTCTAATTTCCAGTTTTTATTGATCATTGACCACAAAGGTGTTTACCTTCCCATACTATTTAGAATTCTTGTCTTATTCTAAGCACTATATTATATTATTATTATTACTACCGTATTTTTCGCCCTATAAGACGCACCGGCCCATAAGACGTACCTAGGTTTTTGAGGAGGAAAATAAGATTTTTTTTTTTTTTAACCAATAGGTGTGCTTTTGGTGAGTTTTGAACTAATTGTGGTCTGTCGATGGCGCACTGTTATGGGGGATCTGTGGGTGACGCACTGTTATGGGGGATCTGTGGGTGACGCACTGTTATGGGGGATCTGTGGGTGACACTTATGGGGGTTCTGTGGGTGACATTTATGGGGGATCTGTGGGTGGCTCTTATTGGGGTCTCTGGATGGCACTGTTATGGGGATCTGTGTATGACAGTTATGGGGGGGGATCTGTGGATGACATCTTATGCTATGTGTCATCCACAGATCCCCTCCATAACAGTGTCCCTGTAGTGAATGACCCTCAATACAGGGGGTGGGGGTCGCATCTGCTTTTATAATGACAGCGGGGCCCGTGCAGTGACTGTATTCTACTACATGGGCCCCGCTCACTGTATAATCGTATCTGTAATAATTAATTATGTATATAATCGCATAATCAGCGCCTGTATTACTTACAACTACAAGTGCTCGGTAGGTAGCAGAGAGGAGGGAGGAGGCAGGCCAGGAGGACGGGCGCTGGCAGCGTGAGTCACTACGTCATGCGCCCACGCCGCCTGCTTCATTCATAAAGTGGGTGGCGCAGGCGCGTGACGTAGTGACTCACGCTGCCAGCGCCCGTCCTCCCGGCCTGCCTCCTCCCTCCTCTCTGCTACCTACCGAGCGCTTGTAGTTGTAAGTACAGGCGCTGATTATGCAATTATATACATAACAATTACTATTACAGATACGATTATACAGTGAGCGGGGACCGTGTAGTAGAATACAGTCATTGCACGGGCCCCGCTGTCATTATAAAAGCAGATGCCGGCCCCCAGCCCCTCCTCCGCGGCATCGCGGCGGGTGTATCATTGAAAATTATGAAAAATCATCAGCATTCGCCCCATAAGACGCACTGCTATTTTCCCCCCACTTTTTTTTGGGGAAAAGTGCATCTTATAGGGAGAAAAATACGGTATATCATAATAAAGATTCATATTTATACATACTTACCTGCCTTAGACCTCATACAAATGACAGTATCTAAATTGTGGTCTGGGAACCATGGATCTGCAAAATACGGATACTGGCCATGTGCATGCCACAGTTTTCTCACTCCCTTAACAAGAACTGCCTATTTTTGTCTACAAAACAGACAAGAATAGAACAAGTTCAATAAATTGCAAAAAGGCCACACGGATGCAGATGGCACACAGATGATGTGAAATTAATGGGTCTGCGTGAGATCCACAGGGTGCAGATGGGACACAGACCGAAACTATGGCTGTGTGCATGAGGCCTAAGAGCAATATCACTACATGCAGCAACACAAACTTATTTTGAGCTCTAATTTGATATTCTGATAATTAGAAAATATTTCTGTAGTTCTCAAATTTTTAAGTGTGGGTTCACCAAATGGAGAGAATAATTGTCATACTGAAGGGTAGGCTGTGGGGAATTTTGTTCAGTTTGATTATTTATTTATTTTATGCACTTATATAATGCTGACATATTTCAAAGCACTTTACAGACATTATCATCACACTGTTCCCAATGGGGCTCACAATCTAAGTTCCCTATTAGTGTTGAGCTAGCATGCTCGGCCGAATACCAGTTCATCTCGAGCATCGCTATGCTCGGCACATGGCGGTACTCGGCACATGGCGGTACTCCTCCCCGCACTTCACACGGCTGCTAAGCAGCCAATAAAAGCGCAGGTAAGTACTGCCCTCACTGTAATGCTAGTAGCCATGTTGGCTCCTGGCATTACAGTGATTGGCTGTCCGGAACACGTCATCGGGTGCTATATACCACCCAATAACGCGTGTTCGGCTCATGCTAAGTCAGGGAGAGCTGAGGATAGTAAGGGACAGAGAGTGTAGGGCGTGTAATCCAGATTAATCCATAGTATTTAGTATATTGGGCAGACTGGATGGGCCAAATGGTTCTTATCTGCCGACACATTCTATGTTTCTATGTGATCAGTTTGCACAAGCATTCGAGTAAAATACATTCTCGAGTTTTTGCTTCACTTCGAGATGTTGATAAAGCACCAGGAACCCACCCACTTGTGTCTGGAGATTGGGTGGTGGTGGTAAAAAGACACGTTAGAAAAGTCCTGTCCTCAAATCCTGGTTCAATGGTCCATTCCAAGTGTTCTTGACCACAAGCACATCAGTGAAGCTTGATGGAAAGCTTAATTCGAGTCATTTCAAGAAAGTATTGAGTTGGGGGACTTGAAAGGATGTTTCTTGTTTCCCCTTGTGTGACTGCTGATCCTGACTAAAAGAATATGGATTCTTAATGAGATAGTAAAGGTTTCTGGGCTGGGGAAGAGGTGTGCAAAAGGAAGAACAAAGTTACAGTCCGATATTTCTAGCCCAGTGACCCATTAATAGTATAGCCCAAAGACTCCCAGTATTGATAGTTCTTATGTTCACACTAATCAATGACCAGGTCATGAATGCCCTAAAAGGACTTACTTCCTATTCCTGAATTTTATCTTTAATTCTGCTATTTGCGTTAATTGTTTGATGTGTCATCCCCTACATTAGAAGGTTTTTGTTCAAAGTCATAGCTGAGGCTACCCCAGAGATGCTCATGGGAGACCTCCATAAGGAAGTGGACTGCATTCTTTGAATTCAGCTAAGAAAGCTATCACAAACTTTAGCTCTCAGACAACACCTTATCTTCTGCAGAGACCAAAGGTTCCATCCTACCGAAGAGAACATGCCTCCTTGTTGCGTCATTTATGCTTTTCTGTTGTTAGTATAGACTCCATTACAAGATGGCCGCTATAGCTAGATATTTACATACCAGAGTTAGTAAAACAATTCACACTGCGCAGATGCCAAGTCTTATCTATTTTCTTATTTTCATATTTCAGCCAATGTAACAATGCCACATGCTTCAGGGGGAATGCCTATCTGATGTCTATATAAACTGCTGTACTTACTGTAATAAACAAGAATTTGCTTTGACTCCCCCACCGTGTGTAAAAGGGGATCAGCCTGGCCAAAAAGGAGTAAGAAGGGAGCAGGTCACCTCCTACAACATCCCTAATCCTCTCCCTGACTCCTCACCGTATGAGCGGACCCCGATGGTAGGACGACTTATTGGATTCCTATAGACCCTAAGTCGCCCTGGTAATCCCTCACCAAGGAACAGGGAAGAGACGACCTGTTCATCCTAGTCATGGAGGAACAGGAGTCTCTATCTGAGGCCAGGCTGCAAGGAGAGGGGAACACATTCAGCATATGGAGATGGCAGGTAAGCGAAACCAATAACACCCTTACCTGCCACGGACACACAGACTGGAACCCGTGCACAAGTGCTGGTGTCCACACCAACATTAAAGGACACAGCACACACCACAAACCACACAGGGACCCAGAACACCCATAGCTGCAATAAACATAAGACAGGGGAATGTCTAGCAAACATGACACCCAACACCACCAGACATGTAACACCAAACTAGACATACAAACACCCTAAACATAACCCACTCCATACAAATAGGGACAGGAAGGGAAGGAGACACCGGGATAACATTGATGACCACAAGGGTGGCCCTCACTGGACAGATGGAACAACCAGACAAGGAGCTTAACTCCAGCACACACCAAGGCTGGAGTACAACTGACTCCTGATCTAAATCCACAGGTATAAGAAGCACAAGAGACCACACCCAGCAAGGTAGTTAACCCTTACATCACCAGACAGGGGAAGGAAGCTACTTAAAGGGGAAGTGCACACACAAGCATACCAAACCACGTAACCATCGGCAACAGCATGCGTGGCAACCATGTCACGGCAATCACCCAGAAGGCCGGGACACTGCCACCGCATGCTCTAACAGAAACACGTTGCCGCGGGCAACCGCAAGTGTGGCAACAGTGTCACAGCGTACACCATAGGTCGTGACAGGTGTGTGTCATAGTTATTTTCTTCCGTGCACGTAAAACCCTTGGGTTACTATTAATTTGAAGCAGTAGAGAAAACCTAATCAGCCCCGATTGAGGGCATCTATAACAGTAAAAAGCAATGAATATTTTTTGGTCTGAAATTCAATTCAACACATTTAACTGCTTACAGTATATATAACAAATTGGTGAAATTAGCATTCTTGTTTAGTTGGCGCACGATGTTAGTAGCATGTATGTATCGTCCATGGAAAAAATTAATCACATGCACATAGCACATCCATTTTCCTGCCACTAAATATATACCACACACTATATAACACACACACAATATATATAGAGATTCTATTTTACGACCAAGAGCTTTTTTAGTCTGAATGTAAGGTTTTGCCGGTTCATTTTGCGTTAGAGAGTGCACCCTGGCTAGGCAAACCAGCTATACATACGGTACCGTGCCTTAACAAGACAGGTACATCTCAGCTTACTTGGCCAATATCTGATTTGTCAGAGCCCACACACATAGAATCGCAATAGAATCAGGATTCTTAACAGTAACATGAAAATGTAAATTTGGCTTTCAAAATATTTTGATATATGTTTAATATGTGATTTACTTTAATATGTAGTATACTAAAAATGTTTTGACTATATGCTTTCATCTTTATCCATCAGCAATTTCTGCTTCGGGTATGTGACCGGACCACGAAAAGAAAGGACAAAATGGAGATAGTACTGTCTCTTCAATCAGAGTTATATGCCAAATATGGAGTGCAGCATGATATGCCAGCCATCCCCAAAAATGGTGTGACATCAAGCGGCAACACTATGATCGAGTAGTAGAGTATAGTAAGCGATTATGCCCAGGTACAATGCTTACATTAATTTGGTCCCTCTCTCTACAACACTCTGTAATGTACGGTATATGTACAGTAATGCTGCTAATCCGTACAGATGTAGTAGGGTTAACACACTACCTCTTAAATCAAATTTATTAACTCATCACGTTTTCTTGAAACAAAATCTATTTAAAAAAATAATAATCTTTACGCATAACATTTCATTTAGTTTACATAACATGTCTCATAAAGCATGTGTGTTAACTTTACCACATCCGTATTTTATCCTTTTATAAATGATTACTTAATACCGGTTTTGACATGTACAAAATCATCCGGTTACGTCATACATCTCTACCTCGCTGTGATTGTATATACTCTATATTGTAATACACACAGCGCGGTACTGATGTATGATGTCACCGGATGATTTCATACGTTTCACACACATATTAAAAATCATAAAACAAACTTTCACTTTTTAATACGTGGAAATCCTTTGCAGTCAATTACTTTCCCCCAAGAGACACTGGTGTGGGAGCAGCCTGGAGGATGCTGGAGGTTGGGCTGGGAAAGCCGCATCTCATCATGGGTGTGAACTGTGGTATGCTTTAGGTGAGTCAGGGAAACCTATGTGTTTAGATAGGGCCCAGACGGGCAAGGTATTTTATTTTGGCTTTGTATGTTTTTTCTTTATGCCGTGTGCCACAATAAAGCACAGTTTGGCCCCTAAATTCTGGTGTCTGTGAAGAAGTGTGTGGTTGCAAACCCCGGAAAAGAGCTAATCCCCCACAATATATACACACACACCAGTAAATTCACCTCATAAAACCAATAATTCAATGAGAGGTTAAGATTGTAATAGGGGGAAGGTATGGGAGATCAGACATTAGTGATGTAAACTGTTGATTTTACATGGAAGACTAACATTAACCACTGAATAGACCTGCGATAAACTGTGGATAAATAGAATTTAACAATCAAGTCCGCTCACCAGTCACCACCTATCGGCAAGCGTGTTTAACCCCCCTTCTAATAAGTGACTGTGACAACTAAGTCAATAGGGAGGGAGGGAGGTCGGGCAGGATGCAGATCATGAATATGTGGCTTGGCAGACAGTATAATGCTGGCAGCCACCAAAAGTAACTTACCCAACAAAACACCATCCAAAATATCCTCTACAAAAAAGCAAAAACTAGTTACGTCTTTAGAGGGGAAATATTCGATTTAATGTTACCGTTATAAGATCGGATTGTATTGCGATTGTATGTGTGTGAGGTCTGAGCAATCAGATATTGACCAGCTAAGCTGAAATGTACCTGTCTAGTGAAGTGACGGTACGGTATTGGGTGTACTGCTGGTTCGCCTCCCCGTGGTGCACCCTGGGTAACGCTAAATGAACCAGCAAATACTTTTGGTCCGACACAAAAAAGCTCATGGACATAAAATGTAATCTATATATATTGTGTGTATGGTATATGATGTGTGGTATATATTGCATGGCAGGAAAATGGACGTGCTATGTGCATGTGATAGATATTTATCTGTTGTACATACAGTACATACATGCTACTGACATAGTGCTGCGAAGTAACAAGAATACTCACTGCACCAATCAGTAGTATCTACTGGCGGCTGAGGAAAAATATATATATATTTTTTTATATCAATGTAGTTCTTATTCGCATACACGAATATTTAGCAACACTCAATCTACATATAAATAATTTATACGTAGCTTGAGTGTTGCAAAATATTGTTCTGCCATGCATGCAATATGAAATAAAATACAGTACTGTAATACAATATTACTTACAGTGAGAATAACTTCTTCTTTTTTAAAGTGAATTCGCACCATTTTCGATCGCCGATTTTACTTCAGGCAGACTGCCAAACTCCACTAGTAGCAAAAGCGAAACCGAAACTAGGGCACATGACACATGACACGATTACGTCATAAGATCGCGTCCTCACGCGATCATTCATAACATTCCCGATTTTCGGCGAAAAATCGGGAATTCGAATATAAAGATTGATTCCACCCTGCTTCTTGCTATATAGCGAATATTCAAAAAAACTAATGTAGAATCAATCAATTTAGCTAATATAGTGCTATAATCTTCCTTGTCTAATAGTTGTAACTCTTTTTTATCTCCTAAACTTCAGATAAAAAAATAAAAAATTACGACTTAAAAAAAAGATTATAGCACTATATTAGCTAAATTGCTCTATGTTTGTATTAAGCGAATATTCGCTATTACTATATATTCTTGTTTTAGAATATGACAAATATTCTGAAAAACTAATATATAGCAATATAGCGAATATATTCCTTATTTAGAATATTTGTCAATTTTTTTTTCCATATGAAAACATGATTCCTTCCTGCTTAAGTTGCTTGTGGGCCTATGACTCATTGTCCCATAAGCAAGAAGCAGTGAGGAATCATGTTTTCAGATGTTAAAAAATCACGAATATTCGATATAGCGAATATATAGTACTATATTAAAAATATTTGCGAACTAGCGAAGTTGCGATAAAAAATCGTTATTTGAATATTCGCGCTTAACACTACCGATAATGTCCGTAACTTGGTGGCGGCTTTGTAGCTCAACAAGCTTAGACACAACCCATGCCTTGCCCATGTCTTTAACCTTGTGGTTCAGTGGTTTCTCAAAACCTACCCCTTTCCAAGGCCTGGGACAGTTTCATGACACCCCGCTGTCACCCTCACCCTGATGCGTGGCCAAATGTCACAAGGAGAGAAAAATTTGGGAAGATGGTGAAGGAGTAAATAGCAGACCGTGTCAGCGTCCTTAATGATTCCTCAGTGCCTTACAACTACTTGGTGTCCAAGCTAGACACGTGGCACGAACTGGTGCTCTATGCTTTGGAGGTGCTGGCCTGCCCTGCCGCCAGCGTTTTTTCTGAGCGGGTATTTTGTGGTGCTGGTGGCATCATAACAGATAAGCGTATCCGCCTGTCAACAAAATGAACAAGGCCTGGATTGACCATGACTTCTCGACTCCATCAGAGGAAAGCGGCTGAACATAAAGGCACTTTAAATGCGTTGTTTATGATGTACTGAATACACTGTATTCCCATGCCCCCCTTCCACCACAAACAAAGGTATATGGTTGAATCTTCCTTTTTTCATCTTCCTCCTCCTCTTCCATCAGATCAACATGCTTATTCGTCACATATAATGCCATCACATATAATGCCCTCGCATGTATGGATTTCAAATATAATGTTTTACAACGTCAGCTCACCTGCAGGCCCTCGCATATAATTTTTTAGAGGGTCAGCTCAGCTGCAGGCCCTCGCATATAATCTTTTAAAGTGTCAGCTCACCAGCAGACCCGCACCTCAAGTCTTTTACAGGGTCAGCTCACCTGAAGGCCCTCACATTAAATTTTTTAATAGGGTCAGCTCACCTGCATGCCTGCACCTCAAATCTTTTACAGGGTCAGCTCACCTTAAGGCCCTTGCATTTAACTTTTTAGATGTTCAGCTCACCTGTAGGCCCTTGCATATAATGTTTTACAGGGTCAGCTCACCAGCAGGTGCTCGCATATAATTTTTTACATGGTCAGCTCACCAGTAGGCCCACACCTAAAATCTCTTACAGGGTCAGCTCACCTGCAGGCCCTCACCTAATTATACCTAGTAGGTAATTTGCATGCATGCTACCTTGCTTGGATGTGGTAGCCGTAACTGTTTCTTAGGCTCCCTCTCTGGAATCAAACCATGATTCCCCCGTTACCCATGGTCTACATGGTTTGGGCTGAAGATGACATTGAAAGTTGATATGCCAGACATCCGAATGGATCGTTGCCATCATGGGGACGTGCGATCAGCCCCAGGTTAACTAGAGTCACCAAAGTGGCAGCAGGCCCTCACCCATAATGTTTTAGATGGTCAGATCAGCAGGCCCTTGATCCAAATGTTTTTGAGGGTCACCAGCAGGCCATCGATCATAATTTTTCAAGGGTGTGTATGATGCCCTCCTTTATGTGTAACAAAAGGTGTTTGGGAATGCCGGGTTCCTTGTCATTTATGGCAGCCCTTTCACTTAGTGCATAGGCTTTATGAGTGTAGGAGTCCCACTACCTGAACAATTGTACCACAATGTGAATGAGGCCCTCCTTTATGTGATATACAGGTTGTATCGGAGTGCCTCTTCCTTGTAATTTTTGGCAGCACTTGCACTTTATATACAAGTAAATATACAGGAAAGAATGTTTCCTATCTCTAAATTATTATTTTTTTTATTAGTTTTTTGTGTATTATTGTCAGTCTGTAAAAGTGGCGTACTATTCGGACAACATAGTTCCCAGCAGCGACATGCGAGTACAAGATGCATCCAAACATCCTCCCCATGCTGTTCCAGAACAATTTTGGTGGTGTTTCCATCAATTTCTAACATTTTCCTATGAACCAAGCACCCTCCCCTCTTCAGATCAGGGAGTACCTGGTTTATTGCTCGGGTTCTCCCATTGACTTCCATTATACTCGGGTGCTTGGTCGAGCACCCGAACATCCCGATGTGTTAACGGCCCGAGCACCCGAGCACTATGGTGCTCGATCAACACTATTCCCTATCAGTATGTCTTTGGAGTGTGGGAGGAAACGCGGGGAGAACATACAAACTCCATGCAGATGCTAACCTATTATTTAAAGTCAGTTTTGCTTGAGTCTATATTGGCGTACTTTATGCCACATTTATCAAATGTTGCATGTTTGAAAAATCTGTCTTGCATTTTGTATTGCATTTATTTTACAACATCCAGCATGGTATAATGTTTTTATTGGCATTTTTCCTTTATGTATCTATTCAGGCAGAAAAACGCCTGCCTAAAATGTTGCATTAAGAAAGCTGCAAATAGAACATGCAAAGTGGTATAAAACACCAAAAATGAGTTAGGAATCCTGATTGCTTTTTTCAGCGAACCAGTGAATTGTGTAAAGCATACTAAACACAGTTTTATTATCCAGCAAAACTGAACTTTAAATCTGGATGAAATGTCCACACATAAGCAGGAAGAAAAAGAAAAGAATGTATGTTTTTGAGTAGATTGACTCAAGATATATATTGTAATAGAGTAAAGCAAAACTTCAATTTCTTATGATGATAGGTTCTTGGGAGCTTTGAGTCAGAAATCAATAAATATTATAGGCAGCCAATATAAATGGCATTGTTCAAAAGACATTAGATTCTTATGTCTTTGAGATTCACTTTCTTTTCCCGATGATGTGAAAAGCTAATTTTGATAATTGTTGGTATACTCTAAGTCCACCTGCACATGATTGCAGATGAATGCACATAAGATCCACGCGAATTCCTGTGCAAATGTTTTATGCATTTCTGCAACATATCGGCACCAAAATCTGCAATGTCTAATAGTGTTTTTTGTTGCGGATTTGATGCAGTTTTGCTGCAGATCTCACCTTTCCATTGAAAAGGGTGAAATCCACAGCTAAAACCGCAAACATAATTGACATGCTATTTTATTTGAAAACCGCAATGCAGGTCAATTTCTGCACAGAAAAAATCAGCGTGGAAATACTGCACATATTGCGCGACTTGTGCAGGTGGCCTAAGGGTGCCTTCACAACAGGGGTGCACCGCCAATGAGGCCAGGTAAGGCGATCGCCTCAGGCAGCACCAAGTAGGGTCAATAGGGGGACAGCTGAATGGCCGTGGGCAACTAGTGCCTTCATTTTGGCAAAAAGGGTTAGGTTAAAAAACTGGCATGGGGGGTGGGCGCCATTTGAGTTTTCGCCCCCGGCAGCAGAAAGGCTAGGTGCACCCCTGCTTCACAATCAGCAGATTTTGTAGTCAAAATTTCTGCAGCTGAAAGTCAGTTCCATGTATTTGAATGGTGTTGTTTTGGCAGCAAACATATGGATTTCTTAAAGTCCCATTAAGGTGAATAGAACTTATTTTTAGGCAAGAAAATTTCTGCAACAAAATTTGCCAAGTGTAAAAGCACCTTAAAGGTATGATCACAGGTAACAAAATCCAATGCCACAAAAACCAGCAGAATTTCCACATGAATATACCTAAGGGTTCATGCACACGACCATTGCCTGCTTTGCAGTCCGCAAATTGCAGACCTATAAACTTGAATAGCAGTTGTGTGTGTTCTGCATTTTGCAGAACGGAACATCCAACCCATAATAGAAGTCTTGTCCTTGTCTATAATGCGGACAAAAATAGGACACGTTCTATACTTTTGCATTTGCTACGGAACATACAGATGCGGACAGCATTAAAACAAAGTTTTGAGCGAAGTGACTTTGGATATAGGATCCGAAGCTTGCTTCACTCATCCCTAATTTTGAGCATCAAAACAGATGCTCAAAAAAAGACAGCAGTTATATTTAGTGTAAACTGATGCTAACTGAGCATAACTGATGCTCAAAATAACTGATAAGTTTTTTATTTTTTTCTGTTCTTCTGATGGTTCAGAAGAATGGAAAGCAAAACGGTGATGTGAGACTAAGAGATCATGCACATTAATGTGTGCAGCCCGTGCCCATATCACAACCCGCAAACAGCGGATCTGCAATTTAGGGGCACCGGTCCGAGTGGAAGCCCACGGAAGCACTACGGACAGCTTCAGGGCTAGTTTAATCTGTGCTTCTATACCACATAAATATAGAACATGTTCTAATTATTTGCGGTGCGGACAGCATCTTGCGGATCATAAAGCCATTCAGGTAAATGGGTCTGCATCCGCAAACGCCGGGCACACGACTGGCCCGCAAATTATGGTCAACAGCACAGGCTGCACATGTTTATGTGCATGAGCCCTAAAAGCTGGCATCTGATTGGTCAGTTAGTTCCATCAGTTATTGTGAGCCAAAACTAGATGCGGGTCAAAAACACAGAACAGGTGAATATCCACTGTACCTGATCTCTGAGTAGGCGCAGGCGCAGTGAGTGAAGGACGCGCTCCTGGTGCCGGTTTCCTCACTGTGACATAGTCGGCACAGGCTGTGCCAAATACAGAAGTGGACGGCGAAGGCGCAGGATTTCTTCAGCGATCCAGCTAACTCGGATGTCATTCAAGAGGAGCGGGGCGGGCCAAAAATGTTTCCCATTATACTTTATCTTTATGTAGGCTCTGCTCCGTGTTTGGGCTCACTGAACAAACACTGATCAAAATACTGAGTTGTGAAAGCAGCCTTAGATGTATAGTAGCAGGCAAGAAATATGGAAATATGTATTTAAATGCAAGATGTAAAGAATTTTTGACAAAAGGTGATCCACATGAATTTGTAGATACAGCTGTTTGTTAAACCACTGTATGGTCTTGACCATCATGCTGCAGCTGAGTTTAAGGCCTCTTGCACACGTGGGCACCGACAGTGGGCCAGCCAAATGCGGATCGCCACCCCATTCGGGGTCCGCGATCCATGCGTTTCGCAAAAAGATAGGACAAGTTAAATTTTTTTGTGGAACGGAAGCACGAAACGGAACCCCGCGACAGCACTCCGTAATGCTTCCGTTCTGTGGTTCCGCACCGCATCTCCGGAATTGCAGACCCATTCAAGGGAATGGGTCCGCATCCGTGATGTGGAATGCACACGGCCAGTGTCCTGTGTATTGAGAACCCGCCATATGTGTGCAAAAGGCCTAAGGGTGTTGGCAATCTTCTTATAGCCTAGGCCATCTTTATGTAGAGCAACAATCTTTTTATTTTTTTTTCCAGATCCTCAGAGAGTTCTTTGCCATGAGGTGCCATGTTAAACTTCAAGTGACCAGTATGGGAGAGTGTGAGAGCAATAACACCAAATTTCACACACCTGCTCCCCATTCATACATGTGAGACCTTCTAATACTAACAAGTAACATGACACCGGGGAGGGAAAATGGCTAATTGGGCACAATTTGGCCATTTTCACTTAGAATGTACTCACTTTTGTTGCCAGCTGTTTAGACATTAATGGTTGTGTGTTGAGTGCACCTTAACTCCAAAAACACTAATATGGGGTACGCGTGTCCTAATAGTAAGATTCACTGCCTAAGGGCTCTTTCACACTTGCGTTGTTCTGTTCCGTCGTCGGGGCTCTATGCCGGAAGAATCCTGATCAGGATTATCCCAGTGCATTCTGAATGGAGAGAAATCCGTTCAGGATGCATCAGGGTGCCTTCAGTTCCGGAACGGAGCGTTTTTTGGCCGGAGAAAATACTGCAGCATGCTGCGCTTTTTGCTCCGGCCAAAAATCCTGAACACTTGCCGCAAGGCCGGATCCAGAATTAATGCCCATTGAAAGGCATTAATCCGCATCCGGCCTTAAGCTAAACGTCGTTTCGGCGCATTACTGGATCCGACGTTTAGCTTTTTATCAATGGTTACCATGGCTTCCAGGACGCTAAAGTCCTGTTTGCCATGGTAAAGTGTAGTGGGGAGCAGTATACTTGCTGTCCGTGCGGCTCCCAGGGCGCTTCAGAGTGACGTCAGGGCGCCCCACGCTCATGGATGACGTGTCGCATGGATCACGTCATCCATGCGCATGGGGCGCTCTGACGTCATTCTGGAGCGCCCCGGGAGCCGCACGGATGGTAAGTATACTGCTACCCCGCTCCCCACTACTACTATGGCAACCAGGACTTTAATAGCGTCCTGGGTGCCATAGTAACACTGAACGCATTTTGAAGACGGATCCGTCTTCAAATGCTTTCAGTTCACTTGCGTTGTTACGGATCCGGTGGACACCTCCGGCAAATGGAGTGCACGACGGAACCGGACAACGCAAGTGTGAAAGAGCCCTAAGTGAAGGATGCTAAAATAACATTTATTTCATAAACCATAAACCATTAAAAATAGTGACTCCCCACCAAAACACTCATCTGGCTCAACAGACAAAAAACATCATGCTCAACAGTGATTTTCTGGGATGTGGGGTCTATATGTTACAGCTGCACCCTGTTTTTTTCTGTATAGCCTGATGAGTGTTTTGGTGGGGAGCCACTATTTTTAATGGTTTATGAAATAAATGTTATTTTAGCATCCTTCACTTAGCCAGTGAATCTTACTATTAGGACACGCGTACCCCATATTACTGTTTTTGGAGTTAAGGTGCCCTCAAAATAACTCAACACACAACCATTAATGTCTAAACAGCTGGCAACAAAAGCCTCAACAATCCAGGCAGTGAATCTTATTTTGAGGGCACACCAAATTTACACCGCTATACAAGCTGTACACTGACTACTTTACATTGTTTCAAAGTGCCATATCTTCAGTGCTGTCCCATGAAAAGATATAATAAAAAAATTTACAAAAATGTGAGGGGTGTACTCACTTTTGTGAGATACTGTATATAGAAAAATAGAGTGGACTTTTACATGATGAGCTGCATAAAGCATGGAAAACAAGGAAACTATCTGCTTTTACTTACATCTGAGTGGTAAAATAGCCAGTATTTTGAGAAGTAACTGGGGCATTTTGGTCCAACTTTTCCTGATGTGGAGAAGTTTAGTGTGCTATCCCCTTATGTCATATCAAACATGTAGAAATCTTAGAGCCCTGCTAGTAAAGACTGAAGTAATTACTCATTCTAGTATGCCATAAGCAATTAACTATTTTGAGAGGATATATTCTGTACCCAGAGGCCATGCACCTATGCCACAGTGCAACCAGTGTCTTGAAGATGGCACTGTATGTTGAGTGTGTCTTGAAGATACATTCATCTCAAAAGACTAGTGTTTAGTGAAATTTTTGTAAGCTGAAGCCATTATTACTTGGGGGACCCATTGCAATTTTGTTCCTTTTCTCCTGATTCCTTTGGTGGGATACATTCCCCTTTTTGCTACATGCAGTTCATCTCTAGTCATGTGTGTCATTTGACACAACTCACTATGACATAAAACATCCCTGCTGTTTTACATGCTATAGGACTGTCAATAAATGTATTAAAATAACTTTAGTCCCCATTTTCATGTCTGTCTACTATGGACTTCCTACTGTGCTATACATCTGTGTGTCTCCAAGGCACACCAAATAGGTTTTACACACAGATTCCATGGCCTTCTTAAAATTGTGGATCACAGAAAATTTTCCTTAAAACATGCATGTAACATACAGTGATATAAAAGAATAGCTGTAGGTCCTTAATATATGTGCTTCTGTATAAGGTCTGTGAATCAGCACAATGCACAAATGTAGCCCAGAATAGTTACATGACATATCATGTGGCAGCTGTGTTTAAGCTTCCTTCATCCTATTCATTTAATGCACCCACATTAAACTTTCAGATTTACTTTAGACTGAGGATAATCCTTCTTTAAATGGATCAATGTGTAAAAAAAAAAAGCAGAAATTAGAAAAAATACACTGTGAACTAGAGATGGGTAAATCACTCAAGGTTTGGTTCAGCTTCGCCAAGCTTTTTAAAAAGTTCAGTACAGACCTGACTCAAATCGGGCCAAACCGAAGTTGCCCTGAAAATTGGTATATAACCCCCTCTAGCCTCCTAGGACTCTATAGGAATTTATAGGCATTTATAGGAAAACGTATCTCTTTAGATTAATTTTTTATTATTTTTTTATTTTCCTTTCCCCCCACCGCAAGCTTTTGAATGCAACGACAGCTATAGTAAATGATTTGTCTGAGTGGCATAGCTATAAGTAAATGAACGTTTTATGGCGTTAACGTAGAGTGTGTTTAAAAACACACTGCGTCAGCATTTCTGTTATGTTTTTTCATATAACAAAGCAAGTATTGCAAGGAGTGGCCCACGTTCTCTGCCACGTGAGAGTACAAGGCACTTTTACAATGGTACTGCAGCAAGTGCACCGCCAACAATGTGGCTAGGAGGGGGTTCCGCTTGTGGACAGGGTAATTGCTGGTGAAGAAAAGTTTTTTCATGACATTCTGTTATAGATGTCTCACGATGGAGCCAAGGAGAAGGTGAAGATGATGACAAAGATGCCATATTGCCTGGGGATGCGGGTTGGCTGCTACAAAGAGGACCAGGGGAAGGAATACAGACTTTTTCTGATTGGGAATGCTGGCAAGTTGTATTTTCCCAAAGCAACCAGAGATGCTGCCTCAAGTGGTGCAATAGACCTCTTGTAGCTATGATTGTGTTTTAACGGCCATGGCTTATTTTATTCCTCCAATCTTGTACACCACTTGTGTGCTCGCCTTATGGAGAAAAAGCACAATATGGGAGTTGCTCATAAAGAGCTACAGGCAGCCAAGCTGGGCTTAGCTCTTGCACGTTGTGGGCCTAACCCACCCACAGTGTCAGCGGCATAACCAGATTCTGAAGCAGTTGTGGCCCTTGCTGTTATTTGGGAGGTACATCGCCTCTGTTCTTTATTGCTGTCACTGATACCACTGCCCTTCTTCACTGATGTTGTTTCTATAGATGAGCAATTTTTTTTTAAATTCGATTTGCCGAATCGAGGAATTTTTTGGGGAAAATTTGGTTTCATCTGAATTTATTTGTGGCAAATTGCATAAAAAATGCCTATTTCCTGGCTGGGGAGAGCCTTTATATTGGTGTAGAACACTGTGCCTTGCAGTAACACTCATAGGTAGTCTGCTTTGGTAGTGAAATAATACTGTGAGTCAGTATTACATGCAGATGACAGGTGTCACTCTTAGAATCACTGCACACTTCACTTATGGTCACAGGGCCAAAACTGACCAAATAACTCAAGTATCAACTCAGCCTTACAGGTCCATGTTAGCGCCAAGAAGAAGCGCACTTCTTTTACACCATCATCAGCTGATTCCACATAGATGTCTACAGAACCCTTTCTATTAAACGCTTAAACAAGTAGATCCCCCTGACAGAATGGCGAGGATGTCAGCAGCAAGTTTGTGTTGACGTCACTGATTATTTTGCCCTTCCTCTGATCCATCAGAACAATAACCCCCCAAAAAACGAATCCTGTCTGTGGAGCATCCACCTTCACTCAGTCAGCATTTGGTCAGTAATCCATCAGTATTGCAAAAGCCGACAAAAAAACAGGAGTGGATCCAAAACAGAGATGACACGTGAATGCAATATTTGCATGTCTTCTGTGTTTTGTATCCACTCCTGCTTTTGGCTACCAAATCGCAAGCCAATTTTGATGGGACCATACAGGTCTTACAACTGCTACACAGACAGGATCAATTATGCGTCTCATTTTTCCTTCCTTCTGACAGATCAGAAGAAGGATCAAATAAATGATGATGTCAGCCAAGCCAAAAGGGCAAAATAGTGGCCCAGTCATGAAGTGGGGAGGGTGAAAACAGCATGAGAAGTCCACAGAGTGGCCCAATTACAGATTCTGGAGGTGGTGGCAGCATCAGGAAAAGGCCACAGAGTGGAAAAATGACAGACTGTGGAGGTGGTAGCAGCATGAGGAGGCCACAGAGTGGCAGGATGACAAATAGTGGAGGTGTCAGCAGCATGAGGAGGCCACAGAGTAGCATAACAACGAGAGATTGTGAAGGTGGAAGTAGCATGAGGAGGCCACAGAATGGCACGATGACAAAGTGTGGAGGTGGCAGCAGCATGAGGAGGCCACCTCGGCTCGGCGCAATTTAATAATACCTGTTCTCCGGCACAAAAGGCTTGGCAAATTGATTGTCCAGGAATTTTTATCGAATATTGGGATAATATATTGGCAAATTTAAGTTTTGTTTCTTATAATTTTAATCAAGTTTTGGTTCCATTTAATATTAAATATTTTATAAATTTAATTTAAAAAATTAAGTGTTACCTAAGACATAAGAGAATCAACCAGTCTTCTGGTTATTCGACGACGTGGTTGCGATGGAGAAAGCATTCCAAAAAACTATTTCTCTCCACCTGGAAATTAATCCTGTCAAGATTGATGCAAGTAAGGTATTGGCTGCCCATCAAGCCAGATACTTCTGGGGGAACATGCCTGGCATGAATAGGCCTCTAGCAGCTACAAATAGCTACAAATAGAGTTGAGCGGACACCTGGATGTTCGGGTTTGGCAGGTTCGGCTGAACTTGAAAAAGAAAAATCGTATTCGGGACCCGAACTTGACCCGAACATGACCCCGAACCCGAACCCCATTAAAGTCAATGGGGACCCGAACTTTTGAGCACTAAAATGGCTGTAAAAATGTCATGGGAAGAGCTAGAGGGCTGCAAAAGGCAGCAAAATGTGCTTAAGAGCATGGCAAATGCTCTGCAAACAAATGTGGATAGGGAAATGAATAAAAAAAACATAAAAGACCTTAAAAAAATAAAAATTAGGATTGATGTAGGAGGAAGAGGTTGAGGAGGCGGTGAATGGGTGGATGTGGCCGTGTAGGCTCACATGGCGGTCTAGGTGGAAACGGCGGCGAAGAAGGAATAGGTAGCCAACACAGATGTTATTTTGCATTTTTACATAGGGGTATCGCCCAAAATATTGGGACATATAAAAATAAAAAAAGGAATAAGTGCACTTGAGTACAAGGATGGATGGTTGAGGCTGTTAGAACTGTCTATTATGCACAAGGTACAGACAAGTCCTGAGGGATCCAAGCGTGGTTCATTTTAATGAACTGGCTGTGGACAGGCGGCTGCGTCTGTCTGTAATGACGCCTCCTGCCGTGCTAAATACACGTTCAGAGAGTACACTGGCTGCAGGGCAGGCCGGCACCTCTAAGGCATACAGGGCAAGCTCTGGCCATGTGGACAATTTGGAGACCCAGAAGTTGAATGGGGCAGAACCATCAGTCAGTACGTGTAGTCGTGTGCACAGGTACTGTTTCACCATGTTGTTCAAATGATGCCTCCTGCTAACACGCTCCATATCAGCAGTTGGGGCCGGTTGTTGTGGCGAGGTGGCAAAGCTTTTCCACATGTCGGCCATGCTAACCCTGCCTGAGGTGCTGGCGCTGACACAGCTGCGTTGGCGACCTCTTCCTCTTCCCCTGCCTTCGCCTTGTGCTTCCACTTGTCCCCCGGCGTCAGTCGGGAATGCTCTCAGGAGCGCGTCTACCAGCGTGCGCCTGTAGTTGCGCATCTTCCGATCATGCTCCAGTGAAGGAATTAAGGACGGCACATTGTCTTTGTAACGGGGATCCAGCAGGGTGGCCACCCAGTAGTCAGCACACGTTAAAATGTGGGCAACTCTGCTGTCGTTGCGCAGGCACTGCAGCATGTAGTCGCTGATGTTGTGCCAGGCTGCCCAGAGATAAGTGCAAGCTGTCCTTTGTGGGAGGCGTATCGTCTGCGTCCTCCGTATCCCCCAGCCACGCCCCAGTGATGGGCCCGAGCTACGTTAGATGCCACCCCGCTGTGAACATGCTTCATCCCCATCCTCCTCCTCCTCCTCCACGTCCTCCAGTAGGGGGCCCTGGCTGGCCAAATTTGTACCTGGCCTCTGCTGTGACAGTCTTTGTGATACACCGTGATTTTATTCACACCGGTCCTGCAGGCTTCTAGGCTACCTGCCTTTGTCTCCCTCAGGCCGGAGGCCCTTCGACTAGTGGCACCACAGGTCCCAGGGCTATCCTTCAGTTTATGCTGCGCCCAGTCTCTCCTTGACCAGAACCGACTCTGTCTGTCAAAATTTCCAGCACAGCAAGACACACCCCACCCACCATCTTCAGCAGGCTGGGTTCCTCAAAGGCCCAGCTCCACCAAAAACCTGGGCTGGCTGTGGGGAACAGGCACCCACCCTTCTCTTTACCGGCCCGGACACGCTGCACCAGCAGCATTCGCCGCTGTAACCGCAATGATTTGGTTCTTACTCCACCGAGGCCAGGACCTCTGGTGGCACGTATCGTCCGTCCATTATTATCCCGGGGACTCTCCTACATATCCCCCCCCCATTTTTCACCCCTACATACTGTTCAAGCCTGAGGGGGTGAACACAAGCACAGCAGTGTACCCGGGACAGGGCATCTGCGTTCCCCTGTAAGCGGCCGGCCCTGTGCTCAACAGTGAACTTAAAGTTCTGGAGGGACAAGAACCACCTGGTGACCTGAGCGATCCCCTCCTTAGCCCAGCTCATCCACTGGAGAGGGGAGTGGTCGGTCACCAGACGGAAACTTCTCCCTAAGAGGTAATATCTGAGAGACTCGAGTGCCCACTTAAAGGCGAGGCACACTCTCTCCACGATGCTATACCGGGTTTCTGCTGGGGTAAGCTTGCGGCTTAAAAAAACAATGGGGTGCCCTTCCCCGTTGAGCTCCTGAGAAAGCACAGCCCTTAGTCCTACTCCCGAGGCATCTGTTTAAACTACAAACTCCCGCTTGAAGTCGGGCATCACCAGAATCGCGGACCCACATAGGGGCGACTTCAAATGGGAGAACGCCTCCTCTTCCTGCTCTCCCCAGCGAACCATCTTGGACTTTCTACCCTTCAAGAGTCCAGTTAACAGGGCTGCCAAGGTGGCAAAATAGGGAATGAACCTCATACACTGCTCAAAAAAATAAAGGGAACACTTAAACAACACAATGTAACTCCAAGTCAATCACACTTCTGTGAAATCAAACTGTCCACTTAGGAAGCAACACTGAGTGACAATCAATTTCACATGCTGTTGTGCAAATGGGATAGACAACAGGTGGAAATTATAGGCAATTAGCAAGACATTCCCAATAAAGGAGTGGTTCTGCAGGTGGTGATCACAGACCACTTCTCAGTTCCTATGCTTCCTGGCTGATGTTTTAGTCACTTTTGAATGCTGGCGGTGCTTTCACTCTAGTGGTAGCATGAGACGGAGTCTACAACCCACACAAGTGGCTCAGGTAGTGCAGCTTATCCAGGATGGCAAATCAATGCGAGCTGTGGCAAGAAGGATTGCTGTGTCTGTCAGCGTAGTGTCCAGAGCATGGAGGCGCTACCAGGAGACAGGCCAGAACATCAGGAGACGTGGAGGAGGCCGTAGGAGGGCAACAACCCAGCAGCAGGACTGCTATCTCCGCCTTTGTGCAAGGAGGAACAGGAGGAGCACTGCCAGAGCCCTGCAAAATTACCTCCAGCAGGCCACAAATGCGCATGTGTCTACTCAAACGGTCAGAAACAGACTCCATGAGGGTGATATGAGGGCCAGACGTCCACAGGTGGGGGTTGTGCTTACAGGCCAACACCGTGCAGGACGTTTGGCATTTGCCAGAGAACACCAAGATTGGCAAATTCGCCACTGGCACCCTGTGCTCTTCACAGATGAAAGCAGGTTCACACTGAGCACATGTGACAGACGTGACAGAGTCTGGAGACGCCGTGGAGAACGTTCTGCTGCCTGCAACATCCTCCAGCATGACCGGTTTGGCATTGGGTCAGTAATGGTGTGGGGTGGCACAGCCCTCCATGTGCTCGCCAGAGGTAGCCTGACTGCCATTAGGTACCGAGATGAGATCCTCAGACCCCTTGTGAGACCATATGCTGGTGCGGTTGGCCCTGGGTTCCTCCTAATGCAAGACAATGTTAGACCTCATGTGGCTGGAGTGTGTCAGCAGTTCCTGCAAGACGAAGGCATTGATGCTATGGACTGGCCCGTCCGTTCCCCAGACCTAAATCCAATTGAGCACATCTGGGACATCATGTCTCGCTCTATCCACCAACGTCACGTTGCACCACAGACTGTCCAGGAGTTGGCAGATGCTTTAGTCCAGGTCTGGGAGGAGATCCCTCAGGAGACCGTCCGCCACCTCATCAGGAGCATGCACAGGCATTGTAGGGAGGTCATACAGGCACGTGGAGGCCACACACACTACTGAGCCTCATTTTGACTTGTTTTAAGGACATTACATCAAAGTTGGATCAGCCTTTAAATTTGAGTGTGACTCCAAATCCAGACCTCCATGGGTTGAAAAATTTGATTTCCATTTTTTTATTTTTGTGTGATTTTGTTGTCAGCACATTCAACTATGTAAAGAACAAAGTATTTCAGAAGAATATTTAATTAACTCAGATCTAGGATGTGTTAATTTTGTGTTCCCTTTATTTTCTTGAGCAGTGTATAATACCCAATCAGGCCCAAAAAATACCGTACTTGCTTGGGCGTACGAGGCCTAGGCGATCTTTATTCACTTGGGGCCTAACGACTCCGCATCCTATCACATACCCCAAATAGCAAGCTTCCTCTAGCCCCACCGAGCACTTTTTTGGGTTGGCGGTCAACCCCGCCTTCCTGAGAGAATCTATCACTGCCTGAAGTTTTGAAAAATGACTCTCTCAATCCGGGCTGAACACGACTATATCATCCAGATACGCAGAGGTATACTGGTGATGGGGCTTGAGGACGACATCCATCAGACGCTGGAACGTAGCCGGAGCGCCATGCAACCCAAAAGGCAACACCCGATACTGAAAAAGCCCCTCCGGGGTGACAAAGGCTGTCTTCTCCTTTGCCGCCTCCATCAGAGGTACCTGCCAGTAGCCTTTCGTGAGATCTAGGATCGAAAAATACCTGGCTTTTCCCAGCCGCTCTATCAACTCGTCCACCCGAGGCATGGGATAGGCGTCAAATTTTGATACTTCATTTAATTTCCTAAAATCATTACAGAACCGTAATGAACCATCTGGTTTGGGAATAAGGACAATCGGGCTTGCCCACTCGCTCTTTGACTCTTCTATGACCCCTAGCATCGATCTTACCTCCTGCGAAATGGCCTGCCGCCAAGCCTCCGGTACTTGGTATGGTCTTAGGTGGACTTTCACCCGGGACTCTGTGACAATGTCATGCTCGATCAAATTGGTAAGTCCAGGAAGGTCAGAGAATACGTCCCTATTCCGAATAACAAATTCTCTCACCTCTTGTGCCTGACTGGTCGACAACCCGTCCCCTATCGTCACTCCAGCGGCGTTCTCTAGAACCCCTGGTGACCCCGGGTCACTCCCTACCATCCAGACCGAGGGCAGGCTGTCTCCAAAAATTCTCTCTGTCTCTCCAAGGTTTCAGTAGGTTCACATGATATACCTGTTCGGGATTCCGCCGTCCTGGCTGGTATATCCTGTAATCCACTGGGCCCACTTTCTCCTTAGCTTCATAGGGTCCTTGCCACCGGGCCAAGAATTTACTCTCGACCGTGGGCACGAGTACAAGAACTCGGTCCCCCGGGTGAAATATCCATACCTGGGCAGATCGGTTATATACCCGACACTGGGCCAGTTGTGCCGCTTCCATGTGCTCACGGACGATCAGCAACACGACCCCTATTCGGTCCTGCATTTTTCCTATTTGCTCTATCACACTTTTATGAGGCGTAGGCTGTTGCTCCCATGCCTCCTTAGCGATATCCAGTAGCCCACGGGGATGTCTCCCATATAACAACTGGGGCACTTCCCGTATCGCAAAACAAAACATAGGGCCACAGTAAGTCCCAATCTCTGTCGTCCTTAGCCACATCTCTTTTTAGCATGGACTTCAGGGTCTTATTAAACCGTTCTACTAACCCATTGTTTTGGGGATGGTAGACGGACGTGTGCAGGTGTTTAATATTTAATAGCTTACACAATTCCTTTGTTATTTTGGACATAAAGGGTGTCCCCTAGTCCGTCAAAATCTCCTTTGGTATCCCCACCCGGGAGAACATACTCATGAGCTCTTTAGCTATTACCTTGGCCGACGTATGGCGCAATGGGAACGCCTCTGGATACCGCGTGGCATAGTCTAACACTACGAGGATGTGTTGGTGACCTCAGGCTGATTTAATAATGGGGGCTACCAGATCCATGGCGATCCTTTCGAAGGGCACCTCTATAATGGGCATAGGCACTAGTGGACTGTGATACTGAGGTTGGGGGCTAGTCACCTGACACACTGGACAGGACTGACAGAACCTCCGGACTTCCTCATATATCCCAGACCAATACAACCGTTGTAATACTCGCTCCAGTGTTTTCTTAACCCCCAGATGCCCTACCAACACATGTGCATGTGCTAAATCCAAGACCATTCGCCGGTAAGGCTGGGGCACCACCAGTTGATCCACCACCTCCTGCCTCACCTTGTCTACCCTGTATAATAGGTCATGGTTATAGGCCAGGTGAGGAAATACGGTATCGGCCTTGGGCAACGCCATTGATCACCGACACACCTTCTCTAGCCCACCATAACATCAGATCCTGGAGCTGTGCGGTCCCGAAGGTTTCTCGGGCTACCTCCAGATCCAGGATGGACGAACTTTCTACTGTCTCACCCGCCAATCCTTCTAGGGGAAACCGGTCAGGGTTACACTCCACCTCCCCTATGGTGACCCCTACGGCTGGTGCCCCTGCCTCGGGGTCCTCGGGCTCGGGACCAGGACATTTTTCTTCCCCACAGGTAGGCAAACCGTTCCTCCACAAAGTCCAGAACAGGGGAAAGTCCCTCCCCAATATTGCGGCATAAGGGAGCCGTCTCCCCACTCCTACGACATGCGGTACCTGTTTCCCACACACCACCAGGGTAACCTTACTGGTGGGATACTCCCGGTGATCCCCATGTATACAGACAACGGTAAGGATTCGCCTTTCCGGAAGTTTTTCCGTTACCAGCGACTCATGGACCAGAGTTACCAGGCTCCCGGAGTCCAGCAGGGCCTGCATGGAGTGTCCATTAGCAACGACATCACACACCGGAGAGGTGTCCGTGGCCAGCAGGGGGTCATCTATATACACCGGTTGGGCATAAAAGGAGGACCGGCGAACCAACCCGCAGTCCATGGGTTTGTTCGCCCTAGGGCAGTTGGCTGCAACATGTCCCCAGTCCTGACAATGCCAACATCTGATCCTCACAGCCTCCCTCTTATGAGGTTGGATCCCTTTTTCAGGATCCCGGGTCGGCAACAGTGGCTGACTTGACTTTGGTAGTACCGCTGAGTCCCGCACCAAATCCTGAGTGGCCATATACCTCTCCAGCAGGCTAACCAGTTGTTCCAGGTTGTATGGCTCTCGGGAAGGTATGCACGAACCTGTTGACCACGACCCTTTCAACCATCTGAGAAGGGCTCAACATTTTAGGCTGAAGGCATTTTTTTACTAGGTGAAGTAAGTCATAGGCTTGTGACCGGGCGGGTCGGGACTCGGAAAACACCCACTGATACACCCTGTGTGGTCGCACATAGGTGTTTACCCCCAACCTGGCCAACACCTCACCTTTTAGTCTCTCATAGTCCTTGGCCTCCTCGCGGCTGAGGTCAAAATACAGTGAGGTCCATAAATATTGGGACATCAACACAATTCAAATTTTTTTGGCTCTATACAACACCACAATGGATTTGAAATGAAACAAACAAGATGTTGTCATGCCCTGCTCTGACTATGTGCGGAGGTCGGCCAGAATAGCAGCACGTGTTTAGTTTTGTTTTGTTTTGGAGTCGTGCTGAACCCTCCTCCCATCAGGTGCACTGGGTGGGGTCACTGGTTTAAATATCACTCTAGTCCAGTGTTCTGAGCGGGTTATAGAAATCAGTCTGGCCTTGGAAGCAAGGAAGGAAGGTTGTCTGTTCCTGCTCAGAAAAGATAAGTGTGGTTTCAGTTTTTGTTGATTGCTGTCTAGGTTGTGTTTGTGTCATCTTTCCCATCCAGGTTCTGTGCGAGCAGGCTGCTCCTTTTCCCCTTTTCATTATCTCAGGGAATCTAGGGTGTTTTAGCCCAGGCACGAGGACACTTCATTCCTACCTTCAAGGTCTGAATGTGGGCTGAGCAGTGCAGGGAAAGAGGTCAGGGTTTAGCTAGGAGGTGACCATTCCCCTGCTTCTCGCCTAGAACCTGGTTGTTGGTTTATCTGTGTGTCTGAGTTCCCCGTCCGCCGTGACATTATGACCCGCCATACTGTAGCTGCCATTACTCTGCGGTTTTGTGATGGCGTCAATTGATGCACTGGTTGACCGCATGCAGGGGATATCCATAGAGGTTGCGGATCTGCGTAGTTCGGTCACACGGTGTCAGAATGCTCTGGCATCAGGTGCAGGTCAAATTTGTGTGGAGCCAAAAGTGGCTCTTCCTGATCGATTTGCAGGGGGTACGGATTACTTTATCCGTTTAAGAGAGTCTTGCAAATAGTATTTTCGGCTGCGTCCATCGTCGTCAGGTGATGAGAGTCAGAGGATAGGTATAATCATTTCTCTGCTTAAAGGGGACGCGCAATCCTGGGCCTTTTCTCTGCCGCCCGGTTCTCTGGCCCTCCGGTCGGTGGAGGAATTTTTTAAGGCCCTGGGATTAATCTGCGATGACCCAGATCGGGTCTCGATGGCGGAATCGAGATTACGTAATTTTTTTCAGGGTGAGCATACTGCAGAGGCTTTCTGTGTTGAGTTTAGGAGATGGGCTACCGAATCAGAGTGGAATGATCCCGCATTACGTAGTCAGTTTTGTCAGGGGTTATCTGAGAGATTGAAAGATGCCCTTGCTTTTCATGAGTACCCAGATTCTTTGGAGATTGCAATGTCTTTAGCAGTACGGTTAGATAGACGTATTAGAGAAAGGTGTAGGGCTCCCTCCGCGCTAGGGATCCCTTCTGTGAGTGGTTTCGTCTCTACTGCTTCCCAGGGTGATGTTACAGGTAGCTCTGGGGTAGCGGAGGAACCCATGCAGCTGGGTCAGGTTTCTTGCCGTTCTGATAGTAGAGAATTTAGGAAATTGCACAAACTGTGTTACTACTGTGGGAAAAGTGGTCATTTTATTTTTGCTTGTCCTTTTGTTAAACCGCATGTGGAAGAGAAAAAGAAAAAAAAAAAACTTTCCTGACTCTTGGCGGCGATAATGGTGTGGTGGAGCAGGCAGGTATGCAAGCTCCCTGCAGTTCCCGTTTTCTCCTTCCAGCTGTGGTGGCGCTAGAGTCAAGAAAGATTTTTGTTGAAGTATTCCTTGACTGTGGTGCTGGGGTAAACCTAATTGACTCTCTTTTTCTTCAAAATCTGGGTCTAAGTACTTGCACTTTAGAAAAAGAGATTCGGGTTTTTGCAATTGATTCTTCCCCTCTTTCTCAAAGGAGTCTTACTCACATTGTTCATGGTATTCACTTAAGGTTGGGTGATTCACATGTTGAGATTATGTCTTGTTTTGTCATGAAGGATTTGCCAGCTCCTATAGTTTTGGGGTTACCATGGTTGACTAAGAATAACCCAATTATAGATTGGCAAGTGAGACAAATCATCGGTTGGAGTGAGTTTTGTTCGGATAATTGTCTTAGCACATCTATCGCTGGTGTGTCCACTACGGCTTTACCTCAGTATCTCTCAGATTTTGCGGATGTCTTTTCGGAGGGTGGGGCTCAGGAATTGCCCCCTCATCGTGACTATGATTGTCCAGTTAATCTCATCCCAGGGGCTAAATTGCCAAAGTCTCGGCCTTACAACCTTTCTCAACCCGAAAGAGAGGTCATGCAAAAGTATATCGCCGAGAGTTTGGCAAAAGGTCATATTAGGCCTTCTAAGTCTCCGATGGCAGTAGGCTTGTTCTTTGTAAAAAAAAAGGATGGATCGCTGAGACCGTGTTTGGATTTCCGGGAATTGAACCGTATTACGGTCCGGGATCCATATCCCCTGCCTTTGATCTCTGACCTTTTTGATCAGATTGTTGGAGCCAAGGTGTTCTCCAAGTTGGATTTGAGAGGGGCCTACAATCTGATCAGAATCAAGGAGGGGGATGAGTGGAAAACGGCCTTCAATACGCACGAGGGTCATTTTGAGAATCTGGTTATGCCTTTTGGGTTGACGAACGCGCCAGCAGTATTTCAGCGATTCGTCAATGACATTTTTCATCATTTGGTGGGGAGATTCGTGGTGGTTTATTTGGATGACATTTTAATTTACTCTCCTGATCTGAAGACCCATCAGGATCATGTGAGACAGGTCTTGACGATCCTTCGGGAGAATAAATTATATGCTAAATTGGAGAAATGTTTGTTTTCGGTGCAGGAGCTTCCGTTCTTGGGATATCTGCTTTCTGACTCTGGTTTTCGTATGGACCCCGAAAAGGTACGGGCGGTTCTGGAGTGGGACCGACTAGAGAATCAGAAAGTTTTGATGAGGTTCCTGGGGTTTACTAATTATTATAGAAAATAAATTTCGAACTATTCCCCCATTGTAAGACCTCTCACTGATATGACTAAGAAGGGCGCCGACATCTCTGTCTGGTCGGATGAGGCATTACAGGCCTTTTCGGCTATTAAGGAGCGTTTTGCGTCTGCTCCCATTCTGGTGCAGCACGATGTGTCTCAACCATTCGTAGTGGAGGTTGATGCATCTGAGGTGGGGGTTGGAGCGGTGCTGTCTCAGGGTCCATCTCCTGGCAAATGGGTCCCGTGTGCTTTTTTCTCCAAGAAGCTCTCGGTCGCCGAGAGGAATTATGATGTTGGAGATAGAGAGTTGCTGGCTATCAAGTTGGCCTTTGAGGAATGGCGTCACTGGTTGGAGGCGGCGTCTCACCCTGTTACAGTATATACAGACCGTCTCCGCTCTGTACCCCGAATTGGAGATGGAGGTGTTGGGAGCTCAGGAGGGGGCTCCTGGTTCTTGTCCCCCAGGGAGGTTGTTTATTCCTGAAGGCCTACGATACAAGGTATTCAAGGAACATCACGATACTGTCCTTGCTGGACATCCTGGTGGTAAGTCCACCTGGGATCTGGTGTCTCGGAGGTTCTGGTGGCCAGGGTTACGTAAGAGCATTGAAGATTACGTGGCAGCTTGTGAGACCTGTGCTCGGTCAAAGGTTGCTCATACTCGACCGGCTGGTTCACTTCTTCCATTGTCAATTCCGTCTCGTCCTTGGACGCATTTGTCTATGGACTTTATTACGGATCTGCCGAGTTCCTCCGGGAGAACAGTAATTTTGGTGGTAGTTGACCGTTTCAGTAAAATGGCTCACTTTATATCTTTAACTAGTCTGCCTAACACCAAGACTCTTGCGCAGATTTTTGTGTATAATATTGTGAGATTGCATGGTATTCCTTCGGATGTGGTCTCTGATAGGGGCACGCAGTTTGTCTCCAGGTTTTGGACAGACAGAGCGTACTAATCAAAACCTGGAAACCTACTTGAGGTGCTTTGTGGCTTAGAATCAGGAGGACTGGTCCTCATTCTTGTCCCTAGCAGAATTTGCTTTGAATAACCGTAGACAGGAGTCCATGGGTAAGTCGCCATTTTTTGGTGCATACGGTTTTCATCCTCAGTTTGGTACCTTTTCTGGGACTGGTTCCTCTGGGATGCCAGAGGAGGAGAGATTTTCTTCTGCCTTGTCCTCTATCTGGCAATCGCCATTGCCTCCTCCTCCCGTTCTGGTCGATGGAAATTTGGAGTTCGAGATCTCCAGGGTTCTCGACTCTAGAGTTCTTCAGGGTTCCCTTCAGTACCTGGTACACTGGAGGGGATACGGCCCTGAGGAGAGGACATGGGTTCCGGCGCTGGATGTCAGTACCAGCCGATTGGTAAGGGCTTTTCATAGATCCCATCCGGATAAGGTTGGTCTGGGGTGTGGCCGGAGGTCACCCGTAGAAGGGGGGGTACTGTCATGCCCTGCTCTGACTATGTGCGGAGGTCGGCCAGAATAGCAGCACGTGTTTAGTTTTGTTTTGTTTTGGAGTTGTGCTGAACCCTCCTCCCATCAGGTGCACTGGGTGGGGTCACTGGTTTAAATATCACTCTAGTCCAGTGTTCTGAGCGGGTTATAGAAATCAGTCTGGCCTTGGAAGCAAGGAAGGAAGGTTGTCTGTTCCTGCTCAGAAAAGATAAGTGTGGTTTCAGTTTTTGTTGATTGCTGTCTAAGTTGTGTTTGTGTCATCTTTCCCATCCAGGTTCTGTGCGAGCAGGCTGCTCCTTTTCCCCTTTTCATTATCTCAGGGAATCTAGGGTGTTTTAGCCCAGGCACGAGGACACTTCATTCCTACCTTCAAGGTCTGAATGTGGGCTGAGCAGTGCAGGGAAAGAGGTCAGGGTTTAGCTAGGAGGTGACCATTCCCCTGCTTCTCGCCTAGAGCCTGGTTGTTGGTTTATCTGTGTGTCTGAGTTCCCCGTCCGCCGTGACAGATGTGCTTTAACTGCAGACTGTCAGCTATAATTTGAGAGTATTTACATCCAAATCAGGTGAACGGTGTAGGAATTACAACAGTTTGCATATGTGCCTCCTACTTGTTAAGGGACCAAAAGTAATGGGACAACTGGCTTCTTGGCTGTTCTATGGCCAGATGTGTGTTATTTCCTCATTATCCCAATTACAATGAGCAGATAAAAGGTCCAGAGTTCATTTCAAGTGTGCTATTTGCATTTGGAATCTGTTGCTGTCAACTCTCAAAATTAGATCCAAAGAGCTGTTACTATCAGTGAAGCAAGGCATCATTAGGCTGAAAAAACAAAACAAATCCATCAGAGAGATAGCAAAAACATTAGGCGTGGCCAAAACAACTGTTTGGAACATTCTTAAAAAGAAGGAATGCACCGGTGAGCTCAGCAACACCAAAAGACCCGGAAGACAACGGAATATAATTGTGGTGGATGACTGAAGAATTCTTTCCCTGGTGAAGAAAACACCCTTCACAACAGTTGGCCAGATCAAGAACACTCTCTAGGAGGTAGGTGTATGTGTGTCAAAGTCAACAATCAAGAGAAGACTTCACCAGAGTGAATACAGAGGGTTCACCACAAGATGTAATTGGTGAGCCTCAAAAACAGGAAGGCCAGATTAGAGTTTGCCAAACACATTTAAAAAAGCCTTCACAGTTCTGGAACAACATCCAATGGACAGATAAGACCAAGATCAACTTGTACCAGAGTGATGGGAAGAGAAGAGTATGGAGAAGGAAAGGAACTGCTCATGATCCTAAGCATACCACGTCATCAGTAAAGCATGGTGGTGGTAGTGTCATAGCGTGGGTATGTATGGCTGCTAATGGAACTGGTTCTCTTGATGATGTGACTGCTGACAAAAGCAGCAGGATGAATTCTGAAGTGTTTCAGGCAATATTATCTGCTCATATTTAGCCAACTGCTCCAGAACTCATTGGACGGCCCTTCGCAGTGCGGATGGACAATGACCCAAAGCATACTGCAAAAGCAACCAAAGAGTATTTTAAGGGAAAGAAGTGGAATGTTATGCAATGGCCAAGTCAATCACCTGACCTGAATCTGATTGAGCATGTATTTCACTTGCTGAAGACAAAACTGAAGGGAAAATGCCCCAAGAACAAGCAGGAACTGAAGACAGTTGCAGTAGAGTCCTGGCAGAGCATCACCAGGTATGAAACCCAGCGTCTGGTGATGTCTATGCTTTCCAGTCTTCAGGTTGTAATTGACTGCAAAGGATTTGCCACCAAGTATTAAAAAGTGAAAGTTTGATTTATGATTATTAATCTGTCCCATTACATTTTGTCAAGTAACAAGTGGGAGGCACATATGCAAACTGTTGTGATAGCTACACCGTTCACCTGATTTGGATGTAAATACCCTAAATTAAAGATGAAAGTCTGCAGTTAAAGCACATCTTGTTTGTTTCATTGCAAATACATTGTGGTGGTGTATAGAGCCAAAAATGTTAGAGTTGTGTCAATGTCCCAATATTTATGGACCTGACTGTAGGCCTTTTGTGGGGTCCTCCACCAGAAAAGGCACCACCACCTCAGCCCACTGCTCCAATGGCAACCTCTCTTGCTCCGCGGTTCTTTCGAACACCGTCAGGAATGCCTCTATATCGTCTTCCGGACCCATTTTCCTCAGGGCGGATCAGACTTTGTCCCTGGCGGTAGAAAACAGTCAGGGCTGTCGCTGTTGAAACTCCTTGCAGGGATGTTCGCACCGACTCTTGCATGGCTACCAGCTGCTGCATTAGGAGTTGTTTGTCTGCTGCTGTGCACACATAGCCTCCTCATGTCTTTTTTGCTATAGCTCATTTTTTTCCCTCTGAGCCTGCAAAGCCTGTTGCTGCTGTAGATTACTCTGAATCAGGTGCTCAATATCCTCCTCCATCTTGTCGGGAACCATAAAACTTGCAGGCCTGATATATGACATGCAGTCCAACACAACTTTTGCCTCAGGCCTGCCTCACTGCAGGATTGCCTGCATCCGACACCATATGTGGGTGTGCTCGTGGTAGGCTACGGTAGCGGCGGCAGTATTGAGGCAATCACAGACAGTCTTTGTGATACACCGTGACTTTATTCACACCAACCGCATAACAGGCAATGTGCAGACCACACAGGGGTGTATCCACATAGAGCATAGAACAAAATGTCCTTCCATAGCAAACAAACATCAGGTTTGAGTCACCTTGTTTCTGTACGGATCACACCGGTCCTGCAGGCTTCTAGGCTACCTGACTTTGTCTCTCTTAGGCCGGAGGCCCTTCGGCTAGTGGCACCTCAGGTCCCAGGGCTATCCTTCAGTTTGTGCTGCGCCCAGTCTCTCCTTGACCAGCACCGACTCTGTCAAAATTTCCAGCACAGCAACACATACCCCACCCCCATCTTCAGCAGGCTGGGTTCTTCAAAGGCCCAGCTCCACCAAAAACCTGGGCTGGCTGTGGGGAACAGGCACCCACCCTGCTCTTTACCTGTTCCCAGTAAGAACCGGCCGGGACACGCTGCGCCAGCAGCATTCGCCGCTGTAACTGCAATGATCCGGTTCTTACTCCACGAGGCTAGGACCTCTGGTGGCACGTATCGTCCGTGCATTATTATCACGGGGACTCTCCTACAGGACCTTAACATGTATAGCTTGGAAGAAAGACGAGACAGAGGGGATATGATAGAAACTTTTAAATGCATCAAGGGAATAAACAAGGTAAATGAGGAGAGAATATTAAAAAGAAGAAAAACTGCTACAAGAGGACATAGTTTAAAATTAGAAGGGCAAAGGTTTAAAAGTAATATCAGGAAGTATTACTTTACTGAGAGAGTAGTGGATGCATGGAAAAGCCTCCCTGCATAAGTGGTATCTGCAAATACAGTGAAGGAGTTTAAGCATGCATGGGATAGGCATAGGCCATCCTTCATATAAAATAGGGCCAGGGGCTATTCATAGTATTCAGTATATTGGGCAGACTAAATGGGCCAAATGGTTCTTATCTGCCGACACATTCTATGTTTCTATGTTTCTGTGATGAATGGCACAACAATGGGCCTCAGGATCTCGTCACGGTATCTCTGTGCATTAAAAATGCCATCAATAAAATGCACCGGTGTTCGTTGTCCATAACATACGCCTGCCCATACCATAACCCCACCGCCACCATGGGCCACTCGATCCACAATGTTGACATCAGTAAACAGCTCACCCACACGATGCCACAAACGCTGTCTGCCATCTGCCATGAACAGTGAAAACTGGGACTCATCAGTGAACAGAACGCCTCTCCAACTTGCCAGACGCGATTGTGAGCATTTGCTCACTCAAGTCGGTTACAACGACGAACTGCAGTCATGTCCAGTCCCCGATGAGGACAACAAGCATGCAGATGAGCTTTCCTGAGATGGTTTCTGACAGTTTGTGTAGAAATGTTTGGTTATGCAAACAGATTGTTGCTGCAGCTGTCCAGGTGGCTGGTCTCGGACGATCATGGACGTGAACATGCTTGATGTGGAGGTCCTGGGCTGATGTGGTTACACATGGTCTGCGGTTGTGAGGCCGGTTGGATGTACTGCCAAATTATCTGAATCGCCTTTGGAGACGGCTTATGATAGAGAAATGAACATTCATTGCACGGACAACATGTCACGGAACCATGAACCAGACGTACAACAAGAGATAAGTGAAAATAAGAAGGCTTTATTGAAAATAAAGCTGTAAAGCAAAAGTCCAAACGAATGGTGAAACCGAAGCAGAGTCTTTGAGAGGCCAGAGATCAGGAACCAGAAGGGTAGTCAGACGAAGCCAGGATCAGGAACCAGCAGGGTAGTCAGACGAAGCCAGGATCAGGAACCAGCAGGGTAGTCAGACGAAGCCAGGATCAGGAACCAGAAGCAGCAGCAGTCTTAGAAGCATGTGAACACAGGAGGACCAAGCAAGGAACTGAAGCCACAGACCTCCTATATATATGAGCTAGGCATCCAGCTCCTCCCAGTGAGAAGGAGGAGCCGCAGGGTGGAAGGCTACAAGAAACCCAGAAACCAAGATGGCCGCCAGCACATGTCAAACGAAGGAGAACAGCAAGAAGGTAAGACCATGACAGTACCTCCCCCTCAAGGGCCCCTCCTCCGCGGAGCAAAAAACGGTTTCTGAGGGAAGCGTGCGTGGAAGGCTCGGAGCAAGGCAGGAGCATGGACATCTGCGGAGGGAACCCAGGAACGCTCCTCAGGACCATAACCACGCCAATGGACCAAAAACTGCACCCGACCGCGGACCAGGCGTGAGTCCAGGATATTGCTCACCTCATACTCCTCATGATTGCCCACTCGGACCGGACGAGGCCGAGGAACCGAGGAAGTGAAACGATTACACACCAGTGGCTTCAACAGGGAGACATGAAACACGTTAGAGATCCGCATGTCAGGAGGAAGCGCAAGGGCATAGGCTACCGGGTTTACCCTGCGAAGCACTCGGAAGGGACCAACAAAGCGAGGTGCCAGCTTGGGAGTGGGCACTCGAAGGTTGAGGTTGCGGGTGGACAACCATACACGGTCTCCGACCTGGTAGGAAGGAGCAGGCGCTCGTCTGCGATCAGCCTGGAGTCTCTGGCGCTGCGCAGAGGCCTCAAGGGACTTCTGGATCTGTACCCAAGAAGCACGTAGGACGGAAAGGTGATCCTGCACAGCCGGAATATCCTGGGGAGAGAATACCTCCGGTAACACGGCAGGTTGGAACCCATAATTGGCCATGAAGGGAGACGTCCCAGAGGAAGAGTTCACCGCCGTGTTCCTGACAAACTCAGCCCAAGGCAGAAGGTCAACCCAATTGTCTTGGTGATCGGAGACATAGCAACGAAGGAATTGCTCCAAGGCCTGATTGGATCGTTCTGCGGCCCCATTGGACTGAGGGTGGTAGGCCGAGGAGAAGGAGAGATGAATCCCCAACTGGGAGCAAAAGGCGCGCCAGAACCTGGACACAAACTGACTCCCCCGATCCGACACAATCTCCTTGGGCAAACCGTGCAACCGGAAGACCTCCCTGGCAAAAATCGTGGCCAACTCTTGTGCAGAGGGTAACTTCTTGAGAGGAACACAGTGGCACATTTTGGAAAACCGATCCACAATCATGAGAATGACCGTATGGCCTCGGGATGCAGGGAGGTCCACAATGAAATCCATCCCCAGGTGTGACCATGGGCGCTCCCCGGTGGCTATGGGTTGCAGAAGGCCCAACGGAAGGTGCCGAGGGGAATTACTCTGGGCACAAACGGAGCATGCCGCTACATATGCGGCGATGTCGGAACGTAGGGAAGGCCACCAGAACAGACGTGAAACAGCCCAGGACAGCTGATTCTTTCCAGGATGCCCCGCGGTCTTGGAGTTATGGTAGGTTCGCAACAACCGAGTGCGCAACTCCTCAGGCACAAAACATCTGCCGTTGGGTCTCCCAGAGGGAGCACCAGATTGAGCCGCCAAAATCTGCTCACCCAGGGGAGAGGTCAGGCTGGTGCGAATGGCGGCCAGGATCTGATTCGGAGGTATGACCGAAGTCGGAATCGACTCCTCCCTGGACAGCTCGGAGTACTGCCGTGATAGGGCATCCGCCCTGATGTTCTTGGAACCGGGTAGGTAGGAGACCACGTAATTAAAACGTGACAAGAACAGAGCCCATCTGGCCTGACGTGGTGTCAATCTCTTGGCCTCAGAAAGGTAGGTCAGATTCTTATGGTCCGTCAGGATGAGAACCGGAACCACCGAACCCTCGAGCAAGTGCCTCCATTCTTTAAGGGCCTGCACGATGGCCAATAACTCCCTGTCACCAATCTGATAGTTGCACTCCGCGGAAGACAGTTTCCGGGAGTAAAACCCACAAGGAAGCAGAGGACCCTCTGGTGTTCTACGCTGAGACAGAAGGGCGCCTACTCCCGTCTCAGACGCGTCCACCTCGAGGACAAAGGGCAACCCAGGGTTGGGATGCGACAGAATCGGAGCCGACACAAAAGCGGACTTTAGGGCCTCAAAAGCTCGGATGGCCTCGAGCGGCCAGACCTGGGAATTACTGCCCTTCCTGGTCAGATCCGTGAGAGGCTTGGCCAGCATGGAAAAGTCCCTGATGAACTTCCGATAATAATTGGCGAAGCCCAAAAAGCGCTGCAGGGAACGAAGACCACTGGGCTGGGGCCACTGTAAGACAGCCGAAACCTTCTCAGGATCCATGGAGAACCCCTCAGCGGAAATGATGTAACCTAAGAAGGTTACTTGGGATCGGTGAAATTCGCATTTCTCAAGCTTACCGAACAGCTTGTTCTCTCGTAACCGTTGCAACACTCGTCTGACATCCAGAATGTGGGCCTCCATGGATTTAGAATATACCAAGATGTCATCCAAATAGACCACCACACACTGCTGCAACAGGTCACGGAAAACATCGTTGATGAATTCCTGAAAGACTGCGGGCGCATTGCACAACCCAAAGGGCATAACCAAGGATTCATAATGACCGGTCCTGGTGTTAAACGCGGTCTTCCACTCATCGCCCGCCTTGATCCTTACCAGGTTATATGCCGCCCTCAGGTCGAGTTTGGTAAAGACCGTGGCCCCTTTAAGGCGATCGAACAGCTCGGAAATCAAGGGTATCGGGTAAGCGTTCTTGATCGTGATGCGATTGAGACCCCTGTAATCGATGCAAGGCCTCAACTCACCGCCCTTCTTTTTCACAAAGAAAAATCCAGCCCCTGCCGGGGACGAGGATTTGCGAATGTGTCCGCGTGAAAGCGCCTCCCTCACGTACTCCTCCATGGCCTCATTCTCTGCTACCGACAGTGGATAGACTTTGCCACGAGGAGGAACGGCACCAGGTTGTAACTCTATGGCACAATCGTATGGGCGGTGCGGAGGTAGGGCAACCGCGCGCACCTTATCGAATACATCCCGGTACTCCTCGTATTCAGGGGGCAACAGAGAGTCCGAGGAAGTACACAGCAACTTGACAGACCCATGGATGCAACTAGCCCCACACTGCGGTGACCACGAGAGGATCTCGGCCGATCTCCAATCGAAAGTCGGATTATGCTTCTGGAGCCAGGGGTACCCCAAGACCACCGAGTAGTGTGGAGACGAAATAACCTGGAGGCAGACCGACTCTCTGTGAACGGCACCAATGGCTATCCCCACTGGAAGGGTCTCATGAGTCACGTGTGACGACAGAAGGGGTCTGCCGTCTATCGCCTCAAGAGCCAGTGGGGAACCTCGAGCCTGCAGAGGAATGGAATTGGCGGCAGCGAACACACTATCAATGAACAAACCACCAGCACCAGAGTCCACCAACGCCTGGGTCGTCACCGAGCCCCCGACACAGGAGAGGACAACAGTGATCAGTGGTTTGTCAACACGGGAAACCGGGGACGAGGAGACTCCACCCAAGATCTGCCCCCGACAGGATCTCAGGTACGAGCGTTTCCCGGACGGTTCGGACATGCCAACCGAAAATGCCCACCGAGACCACAGTACATGCATCGACCCTCGCGTCTCCGGAGTACCCTCTCCCCCTCGGACAGGCGAGCAAACCCCAGCTGCATGGGTTCACCCCCAGACAAGTCATCCCCAGGAGGCGTGGGAGGAGAGGGAGGCACAGGTGGGACAGCAAACGTAGGCGCCAATCTGTTAGAAGACCTCCGCAGGCTCTCCTTAAAGGATGGTCTCTCCCTGAGTCTGGTGTCAATCAAAATCAGGAAAGAAATAAGAGACTCGAGCTCCACTGGTAGGTCCTTAGCTGCAACCTCATCCTTCAAGGCATCCGAGAGACCATGAGAGAAAGCAGCGACCAGAGCCTCATTATTCCAGCCCACCTCTGCTGCCAGGGTACGAAACTCAATGGCGTATTCAGCTACGGATCGTGAACCCTGTCTGATGGACATAAGGAGCTTCGCAGCAGAGGCAGCACGAGCCGGCACATCGAATACCTTCCGAAGAGAAGCAACAAAACCGGAAAACTCGGCAACCACCGGATTGTTGTTCTCCCATAAAGGGCTGGCCCAGGCCAAGGCCTTGTCCGAGAGCAGCGAGATCAAGAAGCCCACCTTTGATCTCTCAGTAGGAAAGGCATGTGGCAGCAACTCGAAATAAATGCCCACCTGGTTAAGGAAACCTCGGCACTGAGTTGGCTCTCCCCCAAAGCGCTGTGGAAGAGGGGCAGATCCGGTCATACCCCGAAACACCGCAGGCGCAACAACAGGTGTCGGGGTAGACTCTGGCGCAACAACCGGAGCGGCAGTAGGAGCGACAACCGACCCATCGGCAACGGGAGCGAAATGAGCCGTGCGTTCAAGCAGGGTTTGCAACACCACAGCGAACCGACCCAACAGGTGATCCTGCTGATCAAGTCTGGCAACCAGCATGGGTAGCGAGGATGGCCCTGTACCGTCAGAACTCATGGCTTGGTCCTAATGTCACGGAACCATGAACCAGACGTACAACAAGAGATAAGTGAAAATAAGAAGCAAAAGTCCAAACGAATGGTGAAACTGAAGCAGAGTCTTTGAGAGGCCAGAGATCAGGAACCAGAAGGGTAGTCAGACGAAGCCAGGATCAGGAACCAGCAGGGTAGTCAGACGAAGCCAGGATCAGGAACCAGCAGGGTAGTCAGACGAAGCCAGGATCAGGAACCAGAAGCAGCAGCAGTCTTAGAAGCATGTGAACACAGGAGGACCAAGCAAGGAACTGAAGCCACAGACCTCCTATATATATGAGCTAGGCATCCAGCTCCTCCCAGTGAGAAGGAGGAGCCGCAGGGTGGAAGGCTACAAGAAACCCAGAAACCAAGATGGCCGCCAGCACATGTCAAACGAAGGAGAACAGCAAGAAGGTAAGACCATGACACAACAGCTCTGGTAGACATTCTTGCAGTCAGCATGCCAATTGCACGCTCCCTCAAACATTGTGACATCTATGGCATTGTGCTATGAGTTCTAACTGCACAGTTCAGAGTTGCCTTTATTGTGGGCAGTCTAAGGCACACCTGTGCAATATTCATGCTGTCTAATCAGCACCTTGATACGCCACACCTGTGAGGTAGGATGGATTATCTCGGCAAAGGAGAAGTGCTCACTAACACAGATTTAGACAGATTTGTGAACAATATTTGAGAGTAATGGGTCTTTTGTGTATGTAGAAAATGTTTCAGATCTTTGAGTTCAGCTCATGCAAAATGGGAGAAAAACCGAAAGTGTTGCGTTTATATTTTTATTCAGTGTATATTATAGTGCATTTGTATTGTGCAGCAGTTGTATGCGGTTCTGCTCAGATACCGCAGCTAGATAAAGGGACTAACTAATTGCAACTGGTGTGATATACCTGCTTCCACAAAATACTGATTATGGGGTTGTCACAACTGAGAGTGGGGGAAACTCTCAGCCGTGCGATGATAGTGGATGGATGGTTGCTGCTAGGCCAGGACCACAGGATCAGGGAGAAGGTCACCTCCTATCGCGTCCCTAATGCTGACCCTGACTCCTATCCGTATGAGCCAACCCAGAAGGTAGGAGGGCTCATACTCCGTAACCTAGGGTCCCTATTAGCCCTAAGGAAAGCCCTGGACTTAGGAGCAGGGTAAGACGACCTGTTCCTCCAGGACACGGACGAACAGGAGTCTCACTGGCCAAGCTGCAAGGAAGGGGGGAACAAATACAAACATATGGATATGGCAGGTGAACAACACTAGTTCCAAACCTACCTGCCACAGCCTTGCTGACTGGAACCCATGCACCAGTACTGCTGTCCACACAAACACTAAAGAGACAGCACACCACAAAACACACAGGTAACCAGGACATCCATAGCTGTAATAAACTTAGAAAGGATAACACATCAACATAACATCATACATTGGTTTTATGACCACAAGGGTGACCCTCACTGGATGATGGTATAATACCAGGAGGATGACTCCAGCATATGGCTGAAGTACCCCTCAGCTACAGGCCTCCAGCAGAGGCTAAATAGCCCAGGTAGCCACACCCACACAGACACACACTGGAAAGGGAATTAACCCTTTCAACACAAGACAGGGTAGTGAAGCCACTTAAAGGGGAATACACACACAATAAACCCTGTGCACACCAGACAGGAAAAGTGCACACATATAAACACACGTTGCCAGGTGCAACTGCATGCACATGATAGCAAGCTTATACAAAAGAAAAGGGCTGGGCACTCACTATATCTAGTAGCCGTGGTGCTTTATTAATTAAAATCAATTATTATAATATAATTAAAAACACATATTCTAACACACATTCATACACATCAATAATAGTATCTAAAATATAAATATAATCACTGTAACACAATGGTAAAAGGACCTATTTGATATATATAAGAGTCAGATATGATCAGTAATTCGTATATGACCAATAGTCCGCATATATGGAGGACGAAAACAGTCCAAAACTATCCGAATGTTCAGTCCAATATCAGAAGTGTGCCATATACAAAAAGGACGGATGAAATAGTTGATCCGATATTCTGAGATCTTTTTCAAATATTCGCACAGTTCAAAGTAACAGCGTTAATTTCCAAATGGATAATGTGTCAGTTGTATTATAGTCTACTCACATAATAAATGTACTTAGGCGGCTCAGATCAACAATCCGCAGGGTCCCGCGTAATAGTCAGGGTATGATCTCCGCTTGTACGTGTGAGCCACAACTTCACAATGGAATAGTCTTTGATAACTCCTAGTAGGTTTCACAGAGAGATTTCAACAAGCTGTTTTTCAATTGAACAATCAAAGTTCCTCACTTACTGGCGCCAGTAGTATCTTTGTATTCCACAGCTCTGCAGATATGCGTTCCACCTTCAATTTATTTTCTCCAAGAAGGGGCGAAGCTGCAAAGGTTGGTGGTCCTTAGGTCCAGTCGGGGGGTCCAGTACCAGACGCGTTTCGGGGCTCTTAGTGGCCCCTTCCTCAGTGGTTGACCTCCCCTCCCTAATGTCTCTCCTTTTATAGAGGACTTCAGTAATTAATCCAACTGGGAAATGAGCCAAGTATTCCTCAAATTCTGAAATGGATCGGGTTCTCCTCAAAATCTGTGGTGGATCTCAATATTGGGATCTCTTCGAATGAATCAATATTAGATACACCAAAATATCCTCCATACTCCTTTCCATAATTTTCATTAGATATGTATAGATCTGGATTGTATATATCAAAGATACACCAAATATAAAGTAACCGCTTATGCGGTATTGATGCGTCTTTGTTGCATTTTTTGTTGCATTTATATTCAAAACGATCCAGATTTCATAACTGTGTAGATCCCTCATATACATATCTATAAAAATATATAAATATCAAATAGGTCACCATCGTGTCAGGCTATGTTATATAGCCTTATTACAATAAGCTGGAGATTTTGAAGGGAAAAAAAAAAAAAAAAACGCATGGTCTCCAAAAAACGCATATGCGGTTTTGATGCGTTTTCAATGCGTTTTTTCTAAAAAAAAACAGTAAAACATGTTATATAATGCATAAATAACATCAAATTCCCAAAAAATACACGCAAATATCCCATAAAAACATGTAAAATATATAATAGTGAATGTATGAAGATTGGTATTTCCTTACTCATGTTTAAGGAAAAACTGGTTAACTAAAACCATTTAATATAAAAAAGTTATAAAAAGTGTTTATAAAAAATATTTATAAAAAACCTCCATGTCAGGTTCCTAAGAGGTAGTCCTAAATTACATTTCATACTTATATATAAACAAACCGCTTGTAATGGCGTTCTATTTCAAATTCAGATCTTATTGTAGTATATTGGGGGGAGCGTCAGCGGCAGAGAGGGACCGACCACCTTAAATATGGTACGGTCACTAGTCGGCCGATGGCGCTCTCCCCTATAGAAAGCCAAACAATTCAAATTCAGAATTTAATCCCATTGGGAGTAATGTGTCAAATTCAAAAATTTTTTGAGTTTCTGCTCTTGACATCTTGGCTATGTGATCACCTCCTCTCCAATCTCTCTGTATCTTTTCCAGGGCTGCAAACTTAAGGCCTGAGGGATCCTGATGATGTGCATCTTTAAAATGGCTTGAGAGGGAGTGATTTTCGAAGCCCTTTTTGATTTTACTAATATGTTCCGCTATCCTTTTCTTAAGTAATCTCTTTGTTCTCCCGATATATTGTAGTTTACAGGGACATTCAATGACATATATAACGTCACTTGTATCACAGGACAAAAACTCTTTAATCTTGTGTCTAAATCCGTTTGAGGTCGAGACAATCTCCATTGTTTTTTTAGGGAAGGATGTTGATTTACAATTATTACATTGTCCACACCTAAAAAAAACTGTGATGTCGGCCCATTTTTGTAGCGTTTGGGCTCCTTTTTTAGGTTTAACTGTTGGCGCTATTTTAAGGCCCAAATTTGGAGCTTTTGTGAATGATACAAGTGGAAATTCTGGCATCATGCTCCCAATGATTTTGTCCTTCCGGACCATATGCCAGTATTTCTTGATGATCTTGCGAATCTTTCCATATTGCTCATTATATGGCAAGATCATCCTAACAGCTCAGGCCGCTATACTGCCAATACATTAATGTTGCCAGCGGCAACCACACGTGAGGCAACATAGTAACAGCACTTACCAGTGGTTGAACAACAAGAGCAGACCGCGGGCAACTGCATGCGGGTAAAGGAGTCACGACCATAACCATGGTCGTGACAGGGGTTTGATATACCTGTTTCCACAAAATACTGATTGAGGGGTGCGATATACCTGCTTCCACAAAATACTGATTAAGGGGTTTGATATACCTGTTTCCACAAAATACTGATTGAGGGGTGTGATACACCGGCTTCCAAAAAATATTGTTGAGGACTGCGATACACTGGCTTTCAACAAATACTTATTAAGAGGTTTGATATATAGGCTTCCAGCGAATACTCATTAAAGGGGTTCTATATACCTGTTTCCACAAAATACTGATAGAGGGGATTGTTATGCCGGCTTGCACAAAATATTGATTGAGGCCTGCAATATACCTGCTTCCACAAATACTGCTCTTCTATAGGGACTTTGTCACAGGGTCATTTTAAGGGGTGGTAGGGGTCGGACAGGTGCACCAGGCCAGAGCCTAAGTGGGAAGTTAGAGAAGGTGCGTGAGATTATGTTAAATGACGCATCAGAGTTGGTTGAGTTGCTCACTCAGCCTTCCGCTTTTGCACCCTCCTCATCCTCTATATCAGCACCCTCCTCACTCTTTGCTGTGTGCACCCCCAAAGACACCACCACTATAGCCTCTCTACTAAGAAAGCAGCCAGCCCAGTGGGAGCAACGCCGTCAGAACCCACAAAGCCACACTCCCGGTGCTCCACGTCCTGTTATTTCTCCTTCTCCTCTCTCCTCCCATTTGTCCTCCACTCCACCTTCTACCGCGCTGTCGTCGCGGTCATCTGGCAAAACGCAGGCTTACGTGGCCCAAATGTTCGAACGTAAAAAGTTGATGACGCCGGATAACCCTCTTGCCCAATGGCTGACCGTTGGGTTGTCGGAACTGCTAGCCCGCCAACTACTGCCATATAAACTGGTGGACTCGGAGGCCTTTAGAAAATTTGTGGCCATTGGCACACCGCAATGGAAGGTCCCTGGAAGGAAATATTTCTCCCAAAAGGGCAACCCAGAGCTATATGGCCATGTTTAGTGGCAAGTGAATGTATCTCTGGCACATAGTGTCGGTGCCAAGATACTTCTGACCATAGACACATGGTTCTAGCAAACACTTGCAGGGAAGGTACATAAATTTTACTGCCAACTGGGTGAACCTTCTGATGGCTGTCAAGCATGCAACCCATGACACCCGTGTGGATTTGGTGTTACCGCCATGGATTGCATGCAGGCCTGCCTCTTCTTCTCCTTCTCCTACTCCATCCTCTGTCTCCTCCTCGACTGACTCCTCCTTTTCCTCTGCTACCGCCTCTTCCGCTGCACCACCCAAGCTCCCCAGAAACTATTCGACGTGCCAGGTGAGATGTTGCCATGCTGTGCTGTGGCTGTTGTGCCTGGAAGCCAAGAGCCACACTGGTCCTGCACTGCTTTCAGCTCTGCGGTCACAGGCCGATCAGTGGCTCAATTTGACAGTTGGTAAACTAGTGTGCGACAATGGTGCCAATCTGCTGAGCGTGCTGAAATAGGGCAAAATGGCACACATGCCGTGCATGGCACACATCCTGAACTTAGTAGTGCAATGATTCATTGCCAAATACCCCGGGTCCAGGACGTCTTGTGGTAGGCCAGGAAAATCTCTGGCCATTTTAGAACATCTTACACGGCCATGGCTCGCCTTGCTGACGTTCAGCGGTGACACCACTTGCCCGTCAGACGTCAGATTTGTGACTGCCTGATGCACTGGAACTCCACCTTGTATATGCTTGATAGGCTTCTCCAGAAGAAACGTGCCGTTAATGACTACCGGTACGAACTCTGTGGCAGGACAGGTTCTGGGGAGCTTGGTTTCTTTTCACTGCGCCAGTGGCTGCTCATGCGCGATGCATGCAGACTTCTGCGGCCATTTGACGACATCACCAAAATGGTCAGTCGCAGATGACATCGTACCTTACGCCTTCTTTCTGGAGCATGCATTGCGTCGTGTCATTGATCAAGCCATCGAGGAGCAGGAGCTGGAAGATAAGGAAGTATCAATGCTGAATGAATTCCCAGGGGGGGGGCAACTCCATCTCAGACAAGTCAAGAGAAGTCAGAGGAGGATGGTGCCTGAGGGGAGGAGGAGGAGCAAGAAGAGCAGGTTTTAAACTTTTCTTGGATCCCTGGTTTTGACAGGATGGCTAAAACAGAAGAAAATACGCCTTTTGGAGTGGCCCAGTCAGAGTCCTGACCTCAACCTGATTGAGATGCTGTGGCAGGACCTCAAGAAAGCGATTCACACCAGACATCCCAAGAATATTGCTGAACTTAAACAGTTCTGTAAAGAGGAATGGTCAAGAATTACTCCTGACCATTGTGCACATCTGATCTGCAACTACAGGAAACGTTCGGTTGAAGTTATTGCTGCCAAAGGAGGTTCAACCAGTTATTAAATTCAAGGGTTCACATACTTTTTCCACCTTCACTGTGAATGTTTACATGGTGTTAGCGGTTTTCTTCAGGCAGGTTTATGCTGGTATAAGATGAGGCATCAGACCTCCAACCCGTGAATATTTCCCTGTGCAACGAATATCCCTTTGCTTCTGATCAGAGAGATAAATAACAGCCCAGACCGAACTTAGGTTGCTAAATATCTGACATCTTTATTTTTCATCACATACTTATAGGGCTTTTTGGGGGTGGGCGCATATTGTTTCTCAAGGTCCAATTGGAACAGTCCTGGTATGTCCAAAGAGGCTCTGGGAACATGTGTCACCAAATTACAGTTGAAACTTTGCTAAACAATGCTGGTATCTGCTGTATACAATACTTGCAAAAGAGCTATTTTACATTCAACAGGTTTCCCTTTATATGCTAACAAGGTGAATAGGCTATCTTAGTTTGTTTGATTGTATGTGAGGTGAGATGTTAAATAGCTCCTTTGTTCAGAGATGCTGCTATTGTGTCCAGGATGGCAGAGGGTGTGTTACGTGCTAATTTCGATGTGATGCATGCATAAGAGATGAGGCTTGTATAATATATGTCTTATCTGTGATGTATCAAACGATTTATGAGAATCCCTTTCACATGGTGTGTTCAATAAAAACATGGTAACATTTAATTCTTTGTGTTATTTGTTTAAGCAGACTGTGATTGTCTAAGATGAAGATCAGATCACATTTTATGACCAATTTGTGCAGAAATCCATATCATTCCAAAGGGTTCACATACTTTTTCTTGCAACTGTATGTAGTACAACATTTCATATAAAAAGAACTCATAAAATATATATATAAAAAAAGGAAATGTAGATAGAAATGTACAGTCCCTAATTAATAACCTTTCTATTGTTCCATGGTTTTGTCTGAGTAAAAGCAAAAGTTCATATTTCACACGATTATTCCAGAGATATATTTATCCAACCCAAAATATAGTGCTAGTGATAAACAATGAAAAAAATAAAATAAATAAATAAAAAACAGAAAAATAAATAAATAAAATAAGTGACTTGTTAAATTGTGATTTTTAATTCATTCTTAGTAATCCATAATTTATGTGTATGATCAGTTGTATCTATTTTTTATTTAGTGTCCTATATTTTATGTATATTGACATGTAGTCTCACTTAATTATGAGAAAAGTGTGCCAGTAGATAACAATTACATAGTTACATAGTTAATACAGTTGAAAAAAGACATAAGTCTATCAAGTTTAACCAAGGATAGGTCGGGACTAGTGTTGATCAAACCCGAACTGTAAAGTCCGGGTTCGTTCCGAACTTTAGGATTTTTGGACCCCGAACATTTCAGTAAAAGTTTGGGTTCGGTGTTCAGCGATTTTTTGGCGCTGTTTGAAAGGCTGCAGAGCATCCAATCAACAAGCGTTTAACTATGTGCTCTTAGAAGCCATCACAGCCATGCCTACTGACTGCATGGCTGTGATTGGCCAGTGCAGCATGTGACCCAGCCTGTATATAAGCTGGAGTCACGTAGCACTGCACGTCACTCTGCTGTGCTTAGTGTAGGGATAGGATGCTGCTGCTGTGAGGGAGAGAATAGGACAGAATTTTTAATCAGAACTCCAATTAAACTCAGCGATCTACATAGATTTTGTGTGGGTGCAGTGCACAATCTTTTTACCCTGCCCTGAGCCCAGTGACAGAGAAAAATAACTTTTATCTGTCTGTTAGTTAGGTGGGTGGTGGCGGCCATTTTATGCAAGCTCAGTGCACCAGCACTGCATATATACTTAATAATGCAGCCTTTGCTGCATCTGTCATTGTGAGATACACCCTTTACATACCGTTGTTCTATTTTGCTATTTTACCACCTCCCGTCCGCACATAGGATATAAATGTCCGGGAGGTGGTTCTCTATTTCTGAACGGACGTTCCAGAACGTCCGTTCAGAAAGTGCAGCTGCACGCTAATTGTGCAGCTGCTGATTGGGTTGCACGCTGTCAGTGACAGCAGGGCAACCCAGAGAGAAGGCAGGGACAGTGCCCAGGTGTCCCTGCCTTCTGGATCGCTGCATACACAGCGCTCACCGAGGAATAAAAAAATAAATAAAAAAATAGAAGAAATAAAATAAAATAGACATATTTGGTATTGCCGCGTCCGTAAAAACCAGTTCTATAAAAATATCACATGACCTAACCCCTCGGGTGAACACCGTAAAAAAAAAAAAAACTGTGTCAAAACAAGCAATTTTTGTCACCTTACATCACAAAAAGTGCAACACCAAGTGATCAAAAATGCGTATGTCCCACAAAATGGTACCAATAAAACCGTCACCTCATCCCGCAAAAAATGAGCCCCTACATAAGAAAATCTCTCAAAAAATAAAAAAACTATAGCTCTTAGAACATGGAGACACTAAAACATCATTTTTTTGGTTTCAAAAATGCTATTATTGTGTTAAAGTGAAACAAATAAAAAAATGTATACATATTAGGTATTGCCGCATCCGTAAAAAACAGCTCTATAAAAATATCACATGACCTAACCCCTCAGGTGAACACCGTAAAAAAAAAAAAAGTGCAACTACAAGTGATCAAAAATGCGTATGTCCAACAAAATGGTATCAATAAAACTGTCGCCTCATCCCGCAAAAAATGAGCCCCTACATAAGAAAATCTCTAAAAAAATAAAAAAAACTATAGCTCTTAGAACATGGAGACACTAAAACATCATTTTTTAGGTTTCAAAAATGCTATTATTGTGTTAAAGTGAAACAAATAAAAAAAGTATACATATTAGGTATTGCCGCGTCCGTAAAAAACAGCTTTATAAAAATATCACATGACCTAACCCCTCAGATGAACACCGTAAAAAAAAAAAAAAACTGTGTCAAAACAAGCAATTTTTGTCACCTTACATCACAAAAAGTGCAACACCAAGTGATCAAAAACGCGCATGTCCCACAAAATGGTACCAATAAAACCGTCACCTCATCCTGCAAAAAATTAGCCCCTACATAAGAAAATCTCTCAAAAAATAAAAAAACTATAGCTCTCAGAACATGAACACATTAAAACATAATTTTTTGGTTTCAAAAATGCTATTATTGTGTAAAACTTTAATAAATAAGAAAAAGTATACATATTAGGTATCGCCACGTCCGTAACAATCTGCTCTATAAAAATGTCACTTGACTGAACCCCTCTGTCACGGATGGTGTACAGGAGACAAGATGATACAAATAACATACGATGACTCACTGGATCCACAACTAAGGAACAAAAAGGGAGACCCTTGCAATCGACCTGCCGCTCTCCCTTATTGCTCAGCCTATGCGACCACTCTAAAGGTGAATGGGCGCATATCCACGTACCTCGGCTATCTGAACCTGAAGGCCCTACAATAGTGAGGGGACACGACCACCGGCTCCCTACACAGACACGGAGGGAGTCAGGGTCACCTGGATCCAGACAACAGAAAATCATAAATACTAAAACAACACTTATCTGCAGACGAACTGAGAACTGGTAGTTGGGAGCTGGGAGCTGGGAGCTGAAGACAGCATGCACACTCATTCCAGGAAGTTGTATCAGCCACACCCAACTACCTTATGGGGGAGAATATAAAGGTAGGTAATGAGTCTGACTGCATGACAGCTGAGATAGCCTAACGAGGTGAGGAACAGAAACCAAAACAAAGAAACTCAAGGGGGAGGATCTGAACGGCTCCTGTCAGAACTTCTCAGCTGTCTGCTTGTGACAGTACCCCTCCCTCTAGGAGTGGACTCCGGACACTCAGGGCCCACCTTCTCAGGATGGGACCTATGGAAAGCCCTGATGAGGCGAGAGGCCTTAATGTCCGTCACTGGGAGCCACATCCTCTCCTCAGGACCATAACCCTCCCAATGAACGAGGTACTGGAGGGAACCGCGGACAAGACGAGAATCCACAATCCTAGAAACCTGAAATTCAAGATTCCCATCAACCATAATCGGAGGAGGAGGCAAAGGTGAGGGTACAATAGGTTGAACATAAGGTTTCAATAAGGACTTATGGAAAACATTATGGATCTTCCAAGTCTGAGGAAGATCAAGACGGTAGGCAACAGGATTGATGACAGACAGGATCTTGTAAGGCCCAATAAACCTAGGACCCAACTTCCAGGAGGGAACCTTCAATTTGATATTCTTGGTAGACAGCCACACCAAATCACCAACATTCAGGTCCGGACCAGGCATACGTCTCTTATCCGCCACACGCTTATATCTCTCACTCATATTCTTTAGATTATCCTGAATATTTTGCCAAATAGATGACAAAGACGAGAAAAATCTGTCCTCATCAGGCAAACCAGAAGAGCCCTCTCCAGAGAAAGTCCCAAACTGCGGATGAAACCCATATGCACCAAAAAATGGTGACTTATCAGAGGACTCCTGACGACGGTTATTTAAAGCAAACTCAGCAAGGGACAAAAACGAACACCAATCCTCCTGATTCTCCGCCACAAAACAGCGCAGATATGTCTCCAGATTCTGATTGACACGCTCTGTCTGGCCATTCGACTGCGGATGGAAAGCAGAAGAGAATGACAAGCGAACCCCCAAGCGAGAACAGAAAGCCTTCCAGAATCTGGAAACAAACTGCGTGCCCCTATCAGAGACTATGTCAGAAGGAATCCCATGCAATTTGACAATGTGGTCAACAAATGCCTGCGCCAGCGTCTTAGCATTGGGCAAACCGGGAAAAGGGATAAAGTGCACCATTTTGCTAAAACGGTCCACCACCACCAGAATCACAGACTTCCCCGAGGAACGAGGCAAGTCCGTTATGAAGTCCATGGACAGATGTGTCCAAGGACGGGAAGGAATGGGCAAAGGAAGGAGAGGACCTGATGGCCGTGAGTGAGGGACCTTGGCACGAGCGCAAGTCTCGCAAGCTGCCACAAAACCCTCAACCGACTTACGAAGCGCAGGCCACCAGAATCTCCGAGCAATGAGATCCAGTGTGGCTCTTGTCCCCGGGTGCCCAGCAAGGACCGTATCATGGTGTTCTTTAAAAATCTTGTGTCTCAAAGCGAGAGGCACAAACAACCTCCCAGGAGGACAAAGATCAGGAGCTTCTGACTGGGCTGCCTGCACCTCTGCCTCCAATTCAGGAAAAAGAGCAGAGACCACCACACCTTCAGCTAAAATGGGACCCGGGTCTTCAAAATTCCCACCTCCCGGGAAACAACGTGACAGGGCATCTGCCTTCACATTCTTAACCCCAGGGCGGAACGTAACAACAAAATTAAACCTTGAAAAGAACAAAGACCATCTGGCCTGTCTCGGGTTCAGACGCTTGGCTGACTCCAAGTAGGCCAGATTTTTATGGTCAGTAAACACGGTAATAGGGTGTCTGGCTCCCTCTAGCCAATGGCGCCATTCCTCAAAAGCCAACTTGATGGCCAACAATTCCCTATCTCCCACATCATAATTTCTCTCTGCGGAGGAGAGCTTCTTTGAGAAAAAGGCACACGGTTGCCATTTGGCAGGAGAGGAACCCTGAGACAAGACCGCCCCCACCCCTACCTCAGAAGCATCAACCTCAACTATGAAGGGTAAGGAAACATCAGGTTGTACTAGGATGGGAGCGGAAGCAAAACTCTCCTTGATATCAGAAAAGGCCTTACGCGCCTCTACCGACCAGGAAGAAAAATCTACCCCCTTTCTGGTCATATCCGTGAGTGGTTTAACAACAGAGGAATAATTCAAAATAAATTTCCTGTAATAATTAGCAAAGCCCAAAAAACGCATCAGCGCCTTCTGATTCTCAGGAAGCTCCCACTCAAGCACAGCGCGGACCTTCTCGGGGTCCATGCGAAAACCAGAAGCGGAGACAAGAAACCCCAGAAATTGGATCTCTGGAACCGCAAACACACATTTTTCCAGTTTCGCGTATAATTTATTCTCCCGCAGGATGAGTAAAACCTGACATAAGTGTTCCTTATGAGATTTGAAATCAGGAGAAAAAATCAAAATGTCATCCAAATACACTAATACAAATTTTCCCATTAAATGATAAAAAATGCTGTTGACGAAATGCTGAAAAACGGCTGGGGCATTCATCAAACCAAAAGGCATAACTAAATTCTCAAAATGGCCCTCAGGGGTATTGAAAGCCGTCTTCCATTCGTCTCCTTCTCTGACCCTAACCAGGTTGTATGCCCCTCTTAGGTCTAATTTGGAAAAGACTTTCGCCCCAACAACCTGGTTAAACAAATCTGGGATTAAAGGAAGCGGATACGGATCACGAATAGTGATACTGTTCAGCTCCCTGAAATCCAGACAAGGTCTTAAAGAACCATCTTTTTTCTTAACAAAGAAAAAACCAGCGGCAACAGGTGACTTTGAGGGTCGTATGTGTCCTTTTCTCAGACTCTCAGAGATATAAGCCCGCATAGCGACCCTCTCAGGTTGGGAGAGATTGTATAAACGAGATTTAGGCAGCTTGGCGCCTGGGATGAGATCAATAGGGCAATCATACTCCCTGTGCGGAGGCAAATCCTGAACTCCACTCTCAGAGAAAACATCCAAAAATTCAGAGAGGAAAGGTGGTACAGTTTTAGTAGAAACCTCAGAAATAGATGTTATGAGGCAATTCTCTCTGCAAAAGTCACTCCAACCATTTATTTGCCTCGCTGGCCAATCAATGGTGGGGTTATGTTTAGAGAGCCAGGGTAGCCCCAACACTAGAGGAGTAGGCAAACCGCTAAGGACGAAACATGACACATCCTCAACATGAGTATCATTCACAATTAAACGGATATTGTGAACTATGCCCTTTAATGATTTCTGAGAAAGTGGAGCTGAATCAATAGAAAAAACAGGAATATTTTTTCGCAAAGTGCAAACCTGGAAACCATGAGTTATTGCAAATTGGTTATCAATGAGGTTGACAGCTGCTCCACTATCCACAAAAATCTCACAAAAAATGCTCTTGCTCTCTAGCGCCACCCTAGCAGGCAGGACAAAACGGGAACTACAAGCAAAAGACAATTCTTCAATTTCCGCCTCAACCCTGCCAATAGTAACAGACGGAATATTCTTAAAAGATTTCTTCCTTTTTGTCTCTTTATTACTCCCAGAAAACTGCCTGAATCTCCTAGAGGGACAAACATTTCCCAGATGATTTATACCTCCACAACAAAAGCAAACCCTCCCCTGCGGGCTGAATCCTCTATTGTCAGAGGCAATCAACCCCAGCTGCATGGGCTCCTGCTCAGAAGGGGCTGACAGCGACTGAGACCCCTGTGCACAGAATGACACCGCTGCACTGTCCCGGGACTGAGCATGATAAGAAGGAGAAATCTCTCCTCTTTCTCTAAGACGCCTGTCAATACGAACAGCCTGAGACATAGCAGAATTCAGGGAGGTAGGTCTTTCATGAAAGGCAAATGCATCTTTCAATCCCTCAGAAAGACCATAACAAAATTGACTTCGGAGTGCAGCATCATTCCAACCCGTATCTGCTGCCCATCTCCGAAATTCTGAGCAGTATATCTCTGCAGATTGTTTACCCTGGCATAACAGACGTAGTCTAGACTCAGCCAGAGCAATACGATCCGGATCATCATATATCTGACCCAGGGCTAAAAAGAATTCATCCACTGAACGGAGGGGTTGTGCCCTCTCCGGCAGCGAAAAGGCCCAGGACTGAGCATTACCCCTGAGCAGCGATATAATGATGCCCACCCTTCGTTCTTCATCACCGGAAGAATGGGGAAGAAGGCGAAAATGGAGTTTGCAGGCCTCTCTAAAACGTACAAAATTCTCACTACCCCCGGAAAACGTATCCGGGAGCGAAATCTTAGGCTCAGCACAAACTCCATGAACGCAAGCTGAACCGGTCACTTGAAACTGAGAAAAAGTCTTACGGAGATCAGCTACCTCCAAAGCAAGACCCTGAAAGCGTTCAGCCAAAAGTGAAACCGGATCCATGCTAGACGGTTTTGGTGGCTGATAATGTCACGGATGGTGTACAGGAGACAAGATGATACAAATAACATACGATGACTCACTGGATCCACAACTAAGGAACAAAAAGGGAGACCCTTGCAATCGACCTGCCGCTCTCCCTTATTGCTCAGCCTATGCGACCACTCTAAAGGTGAATGGGCGCATATCCACGTACCTCGGCTATCTGAACCTGAAGGCCCTACAATAGTGAGGGGACACGACCACCGGCTCCCTACACAGACACGGAGGGAGTCAGGGTCACCTGGATCCAGACAACAGAAAATCATAAATACTAAAACAACACTTATCTGCAGACGAACTGAGAACTGGTAGTTGGGAGCTGGGAGCTGGGAGCTGAAGACAGCATGCACACTCATTCCAGGAAGTTGTATCAGCCACACCCAACTACCTTATGGGGGAGAATATAAAGGTAGGTAATGAGTCTGACTGCATGACAGCTGAGATAGCCTAACGAGGTGAGGAACAGAAACCAAAACAAAGAAACTCAAGGGGGAGGATCTGAACGGCTCCTGTCAGAACTTCTCAGCTGTCTGCTTGTGACACCCTCAGGTGAATGCTGTAAAAATAAATAAATAGAAACTGTGCTAAAACAACCAATTTTTTGGTCACATTGCCCCATAAAGTGTTATAATGAATCATCAAAAAATCATATGTACCCAAAAATAGTAGCAATTAAACTGGCACCTTATCCCCTAGTTTACAAAATGGGATCACTTCTTGGGAGTTTCTACTGTAAGGGTGCATCAGGGGGCTTCAAATGGGACATGGCATCTAAAAACCGTATGGCATTCCTTTCCTTCTGCGCCCGGCCGTGTGCCCGTACAGCAGTTTACGACCACATGTGGGTGTTTCTGTAAACTACAGAATCAGGCCCATAAATATTGAGTTTGGTTTGGCTGTTAACCCTTGCTTTGTAACTGGAAAAAAAATACAAACCGGATTCCAAAAAAGTTGGGACACATACATACAAATCGTGAATAAAAACTGAATGCAATGATGTGGAGGTGCCAACTTCTGATATTTTATTCAGAATAGAACATAAATCACGGAACAAAAGTTTAAACTGAGAAAATGTACCATTTTAAGGGAAAAATATGTTGAATCAGAATTTCATGGTGTCAACAAATCCCAAAAAAGTTGGGACAAGGCCATTTTCACCACTGTGCGGCATCTCCCCTTCTTCTTACAGCACTCAACAGACGTCTGGGGACCGAGGAGACCAGTTTCTCAAGTTTAGAAATAGGAATGCTCTCCCATTCTTGTCTAATACAGGCCTCTAACTGTTCAATCGTCTTGGGCCTTCTTTGCTGCACCTTCCTCTTTATGATGCGCCAAATGTTCTCTATAGGTGAAAGATCTGGACTGCAGACTGGCCATTTCAGTACCCGGATCCTTCTCCTACGCAGCCATGATGTTGTGATTGATGCAGAATGTGGTCTGGCATTATCTTGTTGAAAAATGCAGGGTCTTCCCTGAAAGAGATGATGTCTGGATGGGAGCATATGTTGTTCTACAACCTGAATATATTTTTCTGCATTGATGGTGCCTTTCCAGACATGCAAGCTGCCCATGCCACACGCACTCATGCAACCCCATACCATCAGAGATGCAGGCTTCTGAACTGAGCGTCGATAACAACTTGGGTTGTCCTTGTCCTCTTTGGTCCGGATGACATGGCGTCCCAGATTTCCAAAAAGAACTTCGAATCATGACTCGTCTGACCACAGAACAGTCTTCCATTTTGCCACACTCCATTTTAAATGATCCCTGGCCCAGTGAAAATGCCTGAGCTTGTGGATCTTGCTTAGAAATGGCTTCTTCTTTGCACTGTAGAGTTTCAGCTGGCAACGGCGGATGGCATGGTGGATTGTGTTCACTGACAATGGTTTCTGGAAGTATTCCTGAGCCCATTCTGTGATTTCCTTTACAGTAGCATTCCTGTTTGTGGTGCAGTGTCGTTTAAGGGCCCGGAGATCACGGGCATCCAGTATGGTTTTACGGCCTTGACCCTTGACAGAGATTGTTCCAGATTCTCAGAATCTTCGGATGATGTTAAGCACAGTTGATGATTATAGATGCAAAGTCTTTGCAATTTTTCGCTGGGTAACACCTTTCTGATGTTGCTCCACTATCTTTCTGCGCAACATTGTGGGAATTGGTGATCCTCTACCCATCTTGGCTTCTGAGAGACACTGCCACTCTGAGAAGCTCTTTTTATACCCAATCATGTTGCCAATTGACCTAATTAGTGTTAATTGGTCTTCCAGCTCTTCGTTATGCTCAAATTTACTTTTTGCAGCCTCTTATTGCTACTTGTCCCAACTTTTTTGGGATTTGTTGACACCGTGAAAATTGGAATCAACGTATTTTTCCTTTAAAATGATACATTTACTCGGATTAAACGTTTGATCTGTCATCTACGTTCTATTACAAATAAAATATTGACATTTGCCATCTCCACATCATTGCATTCAGTTTTTATTCACAATTTGTTTAGTGTCCCAACTTTTTTGGAATCCGGTTTGTATTAAAATGGAAAATCTGCCAAAAAAGTGAAATTTTGAAATTGTATCTCTATTTTCCATTAATTCTTGTGGAACACTTAAAGGGTTAACAAAGTTTGTAAAATCGGTTTTAAGCAACTTGAGGGGTGTAGTTTCTACAATGGGGTCATTTATGGGGGTATCCACTATGTAGGCCCAACAAAGTGACTTCAGACCTGAACTGGTCAGTAAAAAGTGGGTTTTGGCAATTTTCTTAAAAATTTGAAGAATTGCTTCTAAACTTCTAAGCCTTCTAACGTCCTAAAAAATGAAATGACATTTCCAAAATGATGCCAACATAAAATAGACATATGGGGAATGTTAAGTAATAAATATTTTATGAGGTATCACTTTCTGTTTTAAAAGCAGAGAAATTGAAATTTAGAAAATTGCTAATTTTTCAAAATTTTTGGTAAATTTGGTATTTTTTTCATAAATAAAGGTGAAATATTTTGACTCAAATTTATGACTATCATGAAGTACAATGTGTCACTAGAAAACAATCTCTGAATGACTTGGATAAGTAAAGGCGTTCCAAAGTTATTACCACATAAAGTGAGATATGTCAGTTTTGCAAAATTTGGCCTGGTCGGGAAGGGGGCAAATGGCCCAGATGGCAAGTGGTTAAAAAAACACCCATTTTGGGCAAAAATCTTAATGTGCTGCCTAGTCTGCATCTGTATGTGTGAGATACTCCCTTTAGATAGTGTTGTTCTATTCTGCTATTAAAACAACACCCATTTAGGGCAAAAAACTTAATTTTGCAGCCTTTGCTGCATATGTCATTGTAAGATACACCCTTTAGATACTGTTGTTCTATTCTGCTATTAGAAAAACACCAATTTTTGGCATACATCTTAAATTGCGGCCTAGTTTGCATCTGTACGTGTGAGATACACCATTTAGATATTTTGTTCTATTCTGCTATTAGAAAAATACCCATTTCGGGCAAGATCCTTAATTTGAGAAATATGAGGAGAGCGTAAAATAAAGGACGTGACCCCGGTCGTGGTGCTGCTGGTGGAGCTCCTGTTGCAGGGAGAGGATGTGGTCGATCTGTGCCCGCTACACTCACAAGTGAAGCACCTAACTCAGGTGCGAGTAGGCGACAGAACCTGCAGCGGTATTTGGTCGGGCCTAAAGTGGCTCTACGAATAGTGAGGCCAGAACAAGTACAGGCGATAGTAGATTGGGTTGCTGACAGTGCCTCCCGTTCCTTCACATTGTCTCCCACCCAGTCTCCTGGTGAAAGATCAGAGTTGGCACCTGCAGCCGATGTCCATCAGTCTTTCACCTCACCCCCTTGCAAATCAGCCAAGCAGTCTGAGCCCCAAGTCATGCAGCAGTCTCTTCTGCTTTTTGATGACTCTGTTAGCAGGGTATCCCAGGGCCATCCACCTAGCCCTGCCCCAGAAGTGGAAGAGATTGAGTGCACCGATGCCCAACCACTTATGTTTCAAGATGAGTACATGAGAGGACCATCGCAGCACGTCTCGGATGATGGCAAAACACAGATGCCAACTGCTGGGGCTTTCGAAAGTGTGCAGACCGACAAGGAGGGCAGGGGTGAAGACTGGGTGGCAGATGATGTGGAGGACGATGAGGTCCTTGACCCCACATGGATTCAAGGTCATGCGAGTGACCTATGTAGTTCGGAGGAAGAGGCGGTGGTCGCACAGAGCCACCAGCACAGCAGAAGAGGGAGCAGGGTGCAAAAGCGGAGCGTCCGTCCCCTAGACAGTACGCCTGCTACTGCCCACCGCAGAAAGGGACCAAGCACACCAAAGTCAGCTCCAAGGAGTTCCCTGGCGTGGCAGTTCTTCAGACAATGTGCTGATGACAAGACACGAGTGGTTTGCACGCTGTGCAATCAGAGCCTGAAGCAAGGCATAAACGATCTCAACCTGAGCACAACCTGCATGACCAGGCATCTAAGTGCAAAGCACGGGCTGAAGTGGAGTAGACACACAGAAAGGTCTCTGGCTCCTCCTGCTTCCTCTTCTGCTGCAGTCTCGGCCACTTCATCCACCTCTGGAGAGATAGTGCCACCTGCCTCCTCGCAAACAGAGGATCTGCCAGCAACACCACCATCTGGGTCACCAAGCATCTCCACAATGTCCCACGGAAGTGTTCAGCTCTCCATCTCGCAAACACTAGAGTGGAATAGGAAGTACTCCCCTACCCACCCGCGATCCCTGGCCCTGCATGCCAGCATTTCAAAATAACTGGCCTTTGTAATTGTAGAGACGAAGAGATTTAAAAGCCTTTTGTTGGTGGCTGTCTCACAGTACGTCGTGCCCAGCCACCACTACTTTTCCATGCGTGCCATCCTTTCTTTGCACAGCCAAGTGGGGGACAAAATCAACTGTGCACTGCGCAACGCCATCTGTAGCAAGGTGCACCTCACTACGGATATGTGGAGCAGTAAGCACGTTCAGGGACGTTATATCTCCATAACAGCACACTGGGTAAATGCAGCGGCGGCTGGGCCTGAGGCGGATAGCAGTTTGCCGCATGTCCTTCCACCACCGAGGATTGCAGGGTGCTTCAGTTTGCCTCCTGTTGCTTCCTCCTCCTACTACGCTTCCTCATCCTCTACCGCCTCCTCATCCAGTCTGCGTAACACCCTCACCAGCAACATCAGCACCTCCAAGGGTAAACGACAGCAGGCAGTTTTAAAACTTATCTGTTTGGGGGACAAACCCCACACCGCGCCTTGTGGACGGGCCTTGAACAACAGACCGATGAGTGGTTGTTGCCAGTGAGCCTCAAGCCCGGCCTGGTGGTGTGCGATAATGGTCTATGCGACTAGCCGGTTTGACGAACATCCTTTGCCTGGCGCATGTGCTGAATTTGGTGGCGCAGAGATTCCTTAAAAATTACCCCGATATGTCAGAGCTGCTGCATAAAGTGCGGGCCGTCTGTGAGAGCTTTCGGTGTTCTCACCCTGCTGCTGCTCGTCTGTTAGCGCATCAGCGTAACTTCAGCCTTTCCGCTTACCTCCTCATATGCAACGTGCCCACAAGGTGGAACTCCACCTTTCACATGCTGGCAAGACTGTGCGAGCAGCAGCAGGTGATAGTGGAGTTTCAGCTGCAGCACACACGGTGAGTCGCTCTGCGGAACAGCACCACTTCACCACCAATGACTGGTCATCCATGCGAGACCTGTATTCCTTGTTGCGCTGTTTCGAGTACTCCACCAACATGGCCAGTGGCGATAACGCCGTTCTCAGCGTTACTATCCCACTTCTATGCCTCCTCTAAAAATGCTGCTGACAATGATGGAAGAGGATGTGGCACAGGAGGAAGAGGGAGAAGCGGGATCATTTCATAGGGTTTCCGGCCAGTCATTCAAAAGTGGCTCCGAGGGTGGGTTCCTGCACCCACAAACGCCATGTACACAATTGTTCAGCCAGGGCACAGTTCTGGAGTATGACGAGGAGGCGAAGGAGCAGGAGATGGAGGAGGAGGAACCACGTTCACAGTAGGGAGGCACCCAGACCAGCTCATGGCCATCACTGGTGCGTGGCTGGGGGGATACAGAGGACACAGACTATACACCTTCCACAGAGGACAGCTTTTCGTTGCCTCTGGGCAGTCTGGCACACATGAGCGATTACATGCTGCAGTGTCTCCGCAACGACCACCGAGTTGCCCACATTCTAACTTGTGCTGATTACTGGGTGGCCACGTTGCTGGATCCCCATTACAAGGACAACGCACCATCCTTAATTCCCTCACTGGAGCGTGATCGTAAGATGCGCAAGTACAAGCGCACGCTGGTAGACGCGCTGCTGGTGGTATTCCTACCTGACAGCCGGGGCACAGTGGGAGCATAAGGCGAAGACAGAGGACGAGGAAGAGGTCGCCAACGCAGCTGGGGCACCGCCAGCACCTCAGAAGGCAGGGTTAGCATGGCCGAAATGTGGAAAAGCTTTGCCAGCACGCCACAACAACCAGCACCACCAGCTGATATGGAACGTCTTAGCAGGAGGCAGCATTTTAGCAACATGATGGAGCAGTATGTGTGCACACGCCTACACGTACTGAATTACAGGTCTGCCCCCTTCAACTTCTGGGTCTCCAAATTGGGCACATGGCCTGAGCTTGCCCTTCACGCCTTGGAGGTGCTGGCCTGCCCTGCAGCCAGTGTATTATCTGAATGTGTGTTTAGCACGGCAGGGGGCGTTATCACAGACAAGCGCAGCCGCCTGTCCACAGCCTATGTGGACAAGCTCACGTTCATTAAAATTAACCAGGCATGGATCCCACAGGACTTGTGCAGAATAGACATGTATACTTTTACCAGCCATTGTTATACTACAGCGCAATTGCTTATTCTTGTATTTTGGATATTTCACACTCTTTTGGAGTGTACCGTAATAAAAAAATAATAATAATTAAAACCAAAAACCAGTGTTGGCTACCTCATCCTCCTCCACCTCTGCATCCACTCACACCGCTACGTCCACCGCCTCCTCAAACTCCTACTCCATATGGACCTCCACCTCATAAATCAAATTTTATTTTATTTGTACGTATTTTATTTTATGTAATTTCACTAATTTGTCTGTTAAATTTTCGGGTGTAATTCACCAATTTTTGGGTGTGATATATCACTGCTATACCTAGTAGACATGTAAAAAAAATTCACTAATTTGTTACATTTTCGGGTGAAATTCACAATTTTTTGGGTGTGATATACCCCTGCAATACCTAGTAGACATGTAAAAAAATTTCACTAATTTGTCTGTTAAATTTTCAGGTGAAATTCACCAAATCTTTGGGTGTGATTTACCCATGCTCTACCTAGTAGACAGGTAAAAAAATATACACTAAATTGTCTGTTACATTTTCGGGTAAAATTCACCTATTTTTGGGTGTGATATACCACTGCTATAAATAGTAGTCATGCAAAAAAAATCACTAATTTGTCTATTACATTTTTTGGGTGAAATTTACCAATTTTGGGGAGTGATATACCACTGCTCTACCTAGTAGACAGGTAAAAAAAATCACTAATTTGTCTGTTACAATTTCGGGTGAAATTCACAAATTTTTCGGTGTGATATACCACTGCTCTACCAAGTAGACAGGTTAAAAAAAATCATTAATTTGTCTGTTACATTTTCGGTTGAAATTCACCAAATAAAAAAATATACACTAAATTGTCTTGCATTTTCAGGTGAAATTCACCAATTTTTGGGTGTGATATACCACTGCTATACCTAGTAGACAGGTGAAAAAAATTCACTAATTTGGCTGTTACATTTTCAGGTAAAATTCACAAATTCTTGGCTGTGATATACCCCTGCTATACCTAGTTGACAGCTTAATAAATTTCACTAACTTTTCTGTTTTTAGGGTGACATTCAACACTTTTTGGCTGTGATAGACCCCTGCTCTACCTAGTAGACAGGTTAATAAATTTCACTAATTTTTCTGTTACATTCTTGGGTGACATTTTAAAATTTTTGCCATGAATAAACCCCTGCTCTGCATAGGTGACAGGGACCAATTTTTTTTTTAAATAATCTGTTCCATTTGGTGGGTGACATTAACCTATTTCTGGCAATGAAAAACCCCTGCTCTGCATAGGTGACAGGGACTTAAATTTCTAAAATTCTTCTTTAATTGGCCCTTTCATTCGATCCTTCTGCTTTAATAACTTGTCTCACATTTCCACTTCATCCCATTGCAGCCATTTACCTCCCTTGGATGAGGTCTCCCTTTCTCACACTCCCTCTTCGGCGCGGAACCCTGATTTGACGATAACCGTGATCAACATGGTAGGCTCAGAAAAGAACATCGAAAGTTGATAGAGAAGATATCCAAATGGATGGTGGACGTTACAGGGACGTGCGATCAGGCAGAAATTATCTAGAGTCAACAAAGCGTCAGCAGGGCCTCTCCTGGCTAATGTTTCCAAATCCAAAATGCAATCCAGTGACATTCCCTATAATTTTGTAATAATAATTCCAATAACAGGGCATCTTAAGAGTCCTGTATTGTTTTTTATCGACACTACCTCCCCGAGTCAGGAGTGGGTAATTGCCGCGCGCCCCCTCCTTAACTTGGAAGCTTATGCTTCAATACTTTGTCCGCTCGATTACATTTAATTTCATCCATTGACCTCCCTTGGATGTGGTATCCCTTTCTCAGGCTCCCTCTCTGGCCTGGATCCCTGATTCCCCGCCACCCATGATCACTATGGTAGGCGCATAAAAGAACATCAAAAGTTGATAGAGAAGATATCTAATTGGATCGTGGACATCATGGGGACGTGCGACATGGTGGAGCAGTATGTGTGCACACGCCTACATGTACTGAATAATGGGTCTGCCTTCTTCAACTTCTGGGTCTCCAAATTGGGCACATGGCCTGAGCTTGCCCTTTACGCCTTAGAGGTGCTGGCCTGCTCTGCAGCCAGTGTATTGTCTGAATGTGTGTTTAGCGTGACTGGAGGGGGTTATCACAGGTTATATTTCCCAATGTTTTGGGGAGTACCCTAATTTAAAAAAATAAAAATAAATTTAAAACCAAAAAGCAGTGTAGGCTACCTCCTCCTTCACCTCCGCTTCCACCTACACCGCCACATCCACCGCCTCCTCAACCTCCTACTCCATATGGACCTCTTCCTCCTAGATCAAGATTATTATTTTTTATTTTTACGTATTTTATGTTATTTGAAGTCATTTCCCCATACACATTTGTTTGCAGAGCACTTGCCATTCTCTTAATCATATTTTGATGCCATTTGCAGCCCTCTAGCCCTTTCCATGACATTTATACTGCTATTTTAGTGTTTAAAAGTTCGGGTCCCCATTAAGTTCAATGGGGTTTGGGTTCGGGGTTAAGTTCGGGTCCCGAAATCTCAAACTTTTTTGTGAAGTTCGTCCGATCCCGTCGAACCCGAACGTCTAGGTGTCCGCTCAACTCTAGTGGGGACGCGAATCCCAGAAGAAATTGAGATTCAGATTTCTACACGTTTTCATAAGTATTAATGTTGTTTACTTTTAAGAATTCGTCTAAACCCTTTTTAAAACTGTCCACTGTTCCTGCTGTGACCACGTCCTGAGGAAATCTGTTCCACAGTTTCACTGTTCTTACAGTAAAAAAGCTTTGACTCTTCGGGAGACTGAACTTTTTCCTCTCCAATCAGAGGCAGTGCCCCCTTGCCTTTTGAGCGCATTTTACATGGAACAGTTTTTCACCGTATTTTTTGTTTGGCCCATTTTTATATTTGTATGGGTTAATCATGTCCCCCCTTAGACGTCTTTTATCAAGACTAAATAAATTTAATTATTTAAATCTTTCTTCATAACTAAGACCCTCCATGCCCCTTATCATTTTAGTCGCTCTCCTCTGTACTTTTTCCAGCTGCAGAGCCTCCTTTCTATGAACTGAACTGGACTGCATATTCCAGATGAGGCCGCACCAACGCTTTGTTAATTGGTAATATCAAATCCCTGCCCTGTGAGTCCATGCCTCGTTTATTGCATGACAATATCCTGGTGGCCTTAGAAGCAGCTGATTGACATTGTATGTAATTACTGTAATTTAATCTACCATCCACAAGGACACCCAAATCTTTCTCTATAAGTGACTCTCCCGGTGTTACATCACCTAGGATATATGAAGCACAGAGATTATTACTACTAAGATGCATAACTTTACATTTGTCCACATTGAACCTCATTTGCCAAGTTGATGCCCAATCACTCAGAGTGTTCAAGTCAGCTTGTAGTATATGGACATCTTCCATAGACTGTACAGTTCTACATAGCTTAGTATCATCTGGAAAAATAAAAATGGTGCTATTAACCCCATCCTCAATATCATTAATAAATAAATTAAATAATGAAGGGCCCAGCACTGAACCTTGGAGTACACCACTTATAACCCGGGACCATTCTGAATAGGAATTATTGACCACAACTCTGGTGCTTCAGCCAGTTTTCAATCCATTTTCAAGCCTATAGACCTTACTTTACTTATATTTTTCGCCCCATAAGATGCACTTTCCCCCCCCCCAAAAAATGGGGGAAAAATGCCCCTACGTCTTATGAGGCGAATGCTGACATTTTTACATCGCTGGCTGCGATGTATGCGAGAGCGGGGAGGTACTGGGAGGAGAAGCTGGGGGCCGGCAATTGCGGCGGGGCGGTGCAGTCACTGTAGTCCGGCCCCGCCGCTCCAGTGCTGCACTATACAAATATAAAATGTCTCATTCAATTAAAAGTGATTACACATGCCCCCCCCCACTCCTAATATTACCGTACATCCTAACAGCTTCTGTAGAATGCAGGCAGGCAGGCCCGGCGAGCGGCAGCAAAACTCCCTGATGTCACGTGCCTGGCCGCCTATTTTATGAATGAAGCAGGCGGCGCAGGCAAGTGATGTGATGCGCCGGCTGCCCAGCCTGCCTGCCTGGGTTGTACAGAAGCTGTTAGGATGTACAGTAATATTAGGAGTGAGGGGGCATGTGTAATCACTTTTAATTGAATGAGACATTTTATATTTGTATACTGCAGCACTGGAGCGGCGGGGATGGGGATCTGTGGATGACAGTTTTATGAGGAACATCTGTGGATGGCACTGTTAAGGGGTGGGGGGTCTGTGAATGGCACTGTTATGGGCTTGGGGGGTCTGTGGATGGCACTGTTATGGGGTGGGGGGTCTGTGGATGGCACATATATAACAGTGCCACCCACAGATCCCCCATAACAGTGCCACCCACCTATCCCCCATAACAGTGCCACCCACAGATCCCCCCTGTAACAGTGCCACCCACAGATCCCCCCTGTAACAGTGCCACCCACAGATCCCCCATAACAGTGCCATCCACAGATCCCCCTGTAACAGTGCCAGCCACAGATCCCCCCTGTAACAGTGCCAGCCACAGATCCCCACTGTAACAGTGCCAGCCACAGATCCCCTGTAACAGTGTCAGCCAAAGATACCCCCATAACAGTGTCCGTCACAGATCCCCCCATAACAGTGCGTCATCCACAGATCCCCCATAACAGTGCGTCATCCACAGATCCCCCATAACAGCGTGTCATCCACAGATCCCCCATAACAGTGCGTCATCCACAGATCCCCATAACAGTGCCATCCCCAGATCCCCCATAACAGTGTCCTTCACAGATCCCCCATAACAGTACCATCCACAGATCCCCATTTATAGTGCCATCCACAGACCACCATTAGTTCCAAACCCACCAAAAGCACACCTTTTAGTTATAAATATTTTTTTTTCTTATTTGGATGGCACTGTTAAGGGGTGGGGGGTCTGTGGGTGGCACTGTTATGGGCTGGGGGGGGTCTGTGGATGGCACTGTTATGGGGTGGGGGGTCTGTGGGTGGCACATATATAACAGTGCCACCCACAGATCCCCCATAACAGTGCCACCCACAGATCCCCCATAACAGTGCCACCCACAGATCCCCCATAACAGTGCCACCCACAGATCCCCCCTGTAACAGTGCCATCCACAGATCCCCCCTGTAACAGTGCCAGCCACAGATCCCCCCTGTAACAGTGCCAGCCACAGATCCCCCTGTAACAGTGCCAGCCACAGATCCCCCTGTAACAGTGTCAGCCAAAGATCCCCCCCATAACAGTGTCCGTCAAAGATCCCCATAACAGTGCGTCATCCACAGATCCCCCCATAACAGTGCGTCATCCACAGATCCCCCCATAACAGTGCATCATCCACAGATCCCCCCATAACAGTGCGTCATCCACAGATCCCCCATAACAGTGCCATCCCCAGATCCCCCCATAACAGTGTCCTTCACAGATCCCCCATAACAGTGCCATCCCCAGATCCCCCCATAAGTGTCCTTCACAGATCCCCCCATAACAGTGCCATCCACAGATCCCCAGTAATAGTGCCATCCACAGACCACCATTAGTTCCAAACGCACCAAAAGCACACCTTTTAGTTATAAATATTTTTTTTCTTATTTTCCTCCCCAAAAACCTAGGTGCGTCTTATGGGCCGGTGTGTCTTACATAGAAACATAGAATGTGTCAGCAGATAAGAACCATTTGGCCCATCTAGTCTGCCCAATATACTGAATACTATGGATAGCCCCTGGCCCTATCTTATATGAAGGATGGCCTTATGCCTATCCCATGCATGCTTAAACTCCTTCACTGTATTTGCAGCTACCACTTCTGCAGGAAGGCTATTCCATGCATCCACTACTATCTCAGTAAAGTAATACTTCCTGATATTACTTTTAAACCTTTGCCCCTCTAATTTAAAACTATGTCTTATAGGGCGAAAAATATGGAAAGCGTCTATGAGGGACAGTATCAAAAGCCTTTGCAAAATCCAGAAACACTACATTCACAGCCGCCCCTCTGTCCAGGCTAGTAATCACCTCCTCATAAAAACAAATCCGGTTAGTCTGACAACTTCTGTCCTTGGTAAACCCATGTTGGTTATCACTTATAATATTATTTACAGTGACATACTCCTGTATATAGTCCCTTAAGAGTCCTTCAAACATATTTCCCACAACAGAAGTTAAACTAGCTGGTCTATAATTATCTGTGAAGGACCTTGATTCTTTTTTGAATATGGGCACCACATTTGCCTCGTGCCAATCACTTGGCACTATACCAGTACCTAGAGAATCTTTAAAAATTATAAACAGGGGCACAGCAATGACAGAACTGACCTCTTTAAGCACTCTTGGGTGTAATCCATCTGGACCCTGAGCCTTGTTCACATTTACCCTATTTAAAGGGAGTCTGTCACCAGCATTTCACTTTTTTAACCCTTCCCACAGCGCCCTAGCATGCTTACAGTTAATAAAAACGTTACCTCTGGCATCAATCCTGGACTTATAGAACCCTCAAAAACGATTTTTATAAGATATGCAAATGAGGGCTCGCAAGTGCCCAGGGGCGGCGTTTCTCTCTTAGGTGCCCTGCTTGCTCAGCCTTCTCATTGCATCCCCCGCCCCTTCCTACCCTCTGCCCGCCCATCCTTTCCCTCTGACCGCCTTTGTACTAACTTGTTATGCTGCCGATATCCCGCGCCTACGCACTCATTCCTTTGGCCGGTGCATGCGCACTGCGATGCCCATTCCTTGTACGGCATCACAGTAACTATTGCGCATGCGCCGGCTAACGACGCAGATTTTTTCAACATCTAAAGTCATGATTCCTCCCTGCTTCTTGCTTGTGGGCCAATGACTCATTGACCCACAACCGGCCTAGCCGGTTTGACGCACATCCCTTGCCTGGAGCATGTGTTGAATTTAATTTAATAACTTGTCCCACATTTCAGCCCGATCACATTTTAGCCATTGACCTGCCTTGGATGTGTTATCCCTTTCTCAGGCTCCCTCTCCAGCATGGAACCCTGATTCCCTGTTACCCGTGATCACCATTGTTGGCACATAAAACAACATCGAAAATTGATTGGGAAGATATCCCATTGGATCGTGAACGTCACGGGGACGTGCGATCAGGCAAAAGTTATCTAGAGTCAACAAAGTGGCAGCAGGACCTCTCCTGTATAACGTTTCCTAATCCAAAATACTGCAGTGACATTCCCTGTAATTTTTTATTTCTCATTCCAATAACAGGGCATCTTAAGAGTTCTGTATTGTTATTTATCATCACTACCTCCCCAAGTAGGGAGTGGGTAATTGTCGTGTGTGTCCCACATTTCCACCCAATCACATTTCAGCCATTGACCTCCCTTGGATATGGTATCCCTTTCTCAGGCTCCCTCTCCGGCATGGAACCCTGATTCCCTGTTTCCCGTGATCACCATGGTAGGGGCATAAAATAACATCGAAAGTTGATAGGGAAGATATCAAATTGGATCGTGGATGTCACGGGGATGTGCGAAATGGTGGATGTACACGTACTGACTGATGGGTCTGCCCCCTTCAACTTCTGGGTCTCCAAATTGGGCACATGGCCTGAGCTTGCCCTTTGCGCCTTGGAGGTGCTGGCCTGCCCTGCAGCCAGTGTATTGTCTGATTGTTTGCTTAGAATGGCAGGAGGGGGTTATCACAGACAAGCACAGCCGCCTGTCCACAGCCAATGTGGACAAGCTCACGTTCATTAAAATGAACCAGGCAGGGATCCCACAGGACTTGTTCGTACCTTGTGCAGAATAGACATGTATACCGGCCTCATCACTGTTGTACTCCAGCGCACTTTGTCTTTGTTTTATTTTTTTATATTTCCCAATGTTTTGGGGTCTACCCAAATTTAAACGAAAAATAAATAAATAAAAGAAATTAAAAAACAAAAACCAGTGTTGGCTACCTCATCCTCCGCCGCTTCCACCTACACCGCCACATCCACCTCCTCCTCAACCTCCTATTTCATATGGACCTCCTCCTTCTAGAGCAAGATTATTATTTTTTATTTTTACGTATTTTATGTTATTTTAAGTCATTTCCCTATCCACATTTGTTTGCAGAGCACTTGCCATGCTCTTAACCACATGTTGCTGCCTTTTGCAGCCCTCTAGCCCTTTCCATGACTTTTTTAGAGCCATTTTAGTACTTTGGTCCCCATTGACTTCAATCAGGTTCGGAGTCAAGATCGGGTCAAGTTTGGGTCCCGAACTCAAACTTTTTTGCGAAGTTCGGCCGATCCCGTCCAACCCGAACATCCAGGTGTCCGCTCAACTCTAGTGGCGAGTTATGATGCATCAGTTCTTTGAGACTGGCCACAGTGGATATAACTGCAGGTGGGAATCTGATATTTAGGGATTGTAAAGACTATGTTAAGGTGCATTTGCATGTGCCGATGGAACAGGTTATTATCGTGAAGGAACCATTCCTTCCTAATAACTGTCTACTTGTCAGTTGAGGAAAGAGCTGCCTTTACATGCAGCGCACTACTCCACTATATGGTGACACTCGATAGCTACTGTCATTACTCCTAGTCCAGCAGTTCAGTATGAAAAGGTCTCTAAGGGTTAAGTATATGCAAAACTACTTCCAGCAATTTATATAACCCATTAAAAATTATAGACTTTAATTATATTCCTTAAAAAAGTGAAATAAATACACAAAGGACGATACTAACTGAGGGTCCACTCAGATGTATTGCCGCACTGAGCACCGCAAGATATATCAGGGGATGGAGGGAAAACTGTCCCTATCGTCTCTCCCTGGTCTTGCTCAGCCCAGGGACGACCCCTAATGGTGGGGACTCTCTGTCCTCGAACCTAGGCTGATCTAAACCTCACACAGCCCTGACACGTTGGTCCGGTGAGGGTGGGGAGGTAGAGGGGATGGTGCTAAAAGTGATATTTAGGGTTTGTAAAGACTATGTTAAGGTGCATTTGCATGTGCCGATGGAACAGGTTATTATAGTGAAGGAACCATTCCTTCTTAATAAATGTCTACTTGTCAGTTGAGGAAAGAGCTGCATTTACATGCAGCATTCTGCTCCACTATATAGTGACACTCGATAGCTACTGTCATTACAGGGAAGAAGGCTCCTTTGGGGCCTGAAATCCGAAGTGGCCCACCCAGGAGGAGGACTAAAATATTTTAGTTTCAGTGCCCCCTCTACAGTATTATGCAATTATATTATATTCATAGACACTGTTGGAAAAGGATGGAGCAGCTGCCGGGGCCTCTTCTAAGAGAGCGAAACATAGGAGTGTGGGTTGCATGGGAGGAGGGAACTGCGAAGAAGTTGGTGTTGGGCCCAGTCATTTCTATTTACACCATGGTACAGATTCACTGTTTCTGGGCAGCAGATTGCTATTCCACAGCACAATTTGCTGCCTGGAGACAATGATGTTATGTGCTGCATGAAAGATCATTTCACCCAATGAACCAGTGCTTTGAACATTCATTGGGTGATCAGCAACACTTTTACATGGACACATTATCAGGAACAAGCTTTCGTAGTAACATTCATTATTGATAATCTTCTCAACAACCAAGCCATATAAATCATTCATTACTCCTGCAAGAGTTCATATATATATATATATATATTTTAACAACTATTATATCTCCATTGTTCTCCTTGTTAATTGCTCAGAAGCTGAATGACATAGCCACTTGGTTTTTACTATATTTCACAGCAAACACATCAATCATGGACATTTGACTAGTGATGAGCGAGCACCAAAGTATTCGCTGTATGGGTGTTGGGCCCGAAAACATCGCTATATTCGTGTCCTCGGCCGAGCACCCAAGTATAATGGAAGTCAATGGGAGACAACCAGGCAACCCCTGCTCGGAAGAGAAGAGGGTGTCAGGTTCATAATCAAAGGTTAGAAATTGATGGATACCCCATCAAAATGGTTTAGAAACAGCATTATGAGGATGGCTGGATACGTATTAGACTCCTAATACATATGACATACAATAGACAACCACAAAAAGGATATATGCCAAAAGCAATGTATGTGCCCAACCTATCCATGAGACAGATAACAGCCAGCATACCTTACAGTGGCAGCCTTGTACACTATGAGATATTCAAAACCAGCTCTCATCTGACTGAGAACCAGTAAACCTCAAAGTTATTTTGCATCTGTTGAATGGCTTGGGTGGACCTGCACACCTAGATTAATATCATTCAATAACCTTTCTATACAGTTTTGTCATGTAAAAACTCATTTGCATAAACATGGGCATATGGGAAAGACATGAAAATGAGCAGAATCTGCCTTGTTTTTCAGCTGTCATAAGACTATGAAAACCAATAGAGGGCGGTATTGAGTTATGAACAGTGCCTTCTATTGGTTTTACTGTCTTATGACTAGTCTAATATTCATGTCAGAAGACTGTAAAACCAATAGAGGGCGCTGTTCATAACTCCATAGTGTCCTCTATTGGTTTCATAGTCTTCTGACAAGAATATTAGACTGTATTCTTATGACAAGCTTATTAGCCTTTTGCATGGAAAATTAGCAATTAGAATATTCACAATTAGAATATTCGCAATCTATACTAGGATGATATTTGACACTGGGAAATCTGGGTAATAACTCAGTGATAAAATCTGACACTCAGTGTAGATCGCGAGTTATTACCCAGCTTTCCCAGTGTCAGATATTATCACTGACTTGCTACATAATTATTACATAATATTCGCTATATTGCTATATATTCGTTTTTTGTAACTTTTTGTCGCCCTAATGATATTAATCTAGTGTTACCTCCAGTTCTGTGAGAAGGTCTGTTAGACATTCTTCTCTACCTCTTGCATGAGGTTCTTTGTTTTGGTTTCACTTTGTCATCTCCTTTCCTTCTCCCAGCTGTCACCTATTTACACTAATTGCTTTCCTTTATATTCCCTCCTATTACTGCCTCACTTTGCGGTTTATACTTCTTCCTGGATGAGTTGTTTACCTCTGGAGGCTTCTACTGCTGATTCCTCAGATAAGTCCTTTTCCTTTATTTGTGTTTCCTTGCTGGCTTGATTCTAGGTGACCCTGACTCCGTCCGTATTAAGTGCAGGGAGCTGGTGGTCGTGTCCCCTCACTATTATAGGGTTTTCAGGTGTCACACAGTATAAGGTACGTGGGCATGCAATTGTCTACCATAAAGACCTTTGCATGGGCATAGCAGTCAGGGAGAGCTTTAGGGGTTTTATAGGGCTCACCCATATGCTCCTTAGTTTGTGATCAAGCCAGTCGGATGTTTATTTATAAGTTCCAGCTTTCTGCAACACCATCTGTGACACAACGGATGTTTATTTATAAGTTCCAGCTTCGCATGGACCCTGAGAAGGTCAGCGCTGTGCTTGATTGGGAGCTTCCTGAGAATCAGAAGGCGCTGATGCGGTTTTTGCCAATTATTACAGAAAGTTCATTTTGAATTATTCCTCTGTTGTTAAGCCACTCACTGATATGACTAAAAAGGGGGATAGATTTTTCTTCGTGGTCGGTACTTGGAATCGGCCAAGCGTCTGAACCTAAGACAGGCCAGATGGTCTTTGTTCTTTTCTAGATTTAATTTTGTTGTTACGTTCCGCCCTGGGGTTAAAAATGTGAAGGTGGATGCCCTGTCACGTTGTTTTCCGGGAGGGGTGAACTTTGAAGACCCGGGTCCCATTTTGGCTGAAGGGGTGGTCGTCTCTGCTCTTTATCCTGATTTGGAGGCAGAGGTTCAGGCAGCCCAGGCAGAGGCTCCTGATCTTTTTCCCCCTGGGAGGTTGTTTGTGCCTCTCGCTTTACGACACAAGGTTTTTAAGGAGCACCACGATACTGTCCTTGCTGGGCACCCGGGGAGTAGAGCCACAGTGGATCTCATTGCTCGGAGATTCTGGTGGCCGGCTCTTCATAAGACGGTTGAGGGTTTTGTGGCAGCCTGCGAGACCTGCGCTCGTGCCAAGGTCCCTCATTCACGGCCATCGGGTTGTCTCCTCCCGTTACCCATTCCTTCCCGTCCTTGGACGCATCTGTCCATGGACTTCATTACGGACCTGCCTCGTTCCTCGGGGAAGACTGTGATTCTGGTAGTAGTGGACCATTTTAGCAAAATGGCGCATTTCATTCCCTTTCCTGGGTAACCCAATGCTACGACGCTGGTGCAAGCGTTTGTTGATCACATTGTTAAATTGCATGGCATTCCTTCAGACATCGTTTCTGATAGGGGCACGCAATTTGTTTCCAGATTCTGGAAGGCCTTCTGTTCTCGCTTGGGGATTCGGTTGTCGTTCTCTTCTGCTTTTCACCCGCAGTCGAATGGTCAGACCGAACGCGTCAATCAGAATCTGGAGACATATCTGTGCTGTTTTGTGGCGGAGAATCAGGACGATTGGTGTTCTTTTTTGTCCCTTGCTGAGTTTGCTTTAAATAACCGTCGCCAGGAGTCCTCTGATAAGTCCCCATTTTTTGGTGCATATGGGTTTCATCCGCAGTTTGGAACATTCTCTGGAGAGGGGTCTTCTGATTTACCTGATGAGGAGAGATTTTCCTCGTCTTTGTCATTTATTTGGCAAAAGATTCAGGGTAATCTGAAGAGGATGAGTGAGAGATATAAGCGTGTGGCGGATAAGAGACGTGTGCCTGGTCCGGACCTGAATGTGGGTGATCTGGTGTGGTTGTCTACAAAGAATATCAAACTGAAGCTTCCCTCCTGGAAGTTGAGTCCTAAGTTTATTGGGCCTTACAAGATCTTGTCAGTGATCAATCCCGTTGCCTTCCGTCTTGATCTTCCTCAGACTTGGAAGATCCATAATATTTTTCACAGGTCCCTATTAAAACCTTATGTCCAACCCACTGTACCCTCCTCTTTGCCTCCTCCTCCGATTGTTGTTGATGGTAATCTTGAATTTCAGGTCTCTAGGATTGTGCGGTTCTCTCCAGTACCTCGTTCATTGGGAGGGTTATGGTCCTGAGGAGAGGATGTGGGTCCCAGTGGTGGACATTAAGGCCATTCGTCTCATCAGGGCTTTCCATAGGTCTCATCCTGAGAAGGTGGGCTCTGAGTTTCCGGAGTCCACCCATAGAGGGAGGGGTACTGTCACCGCCAGTTCTGTGAGAAGTTCTGTTAGATGTTCTTCTCTACCTCTTGCATGAGGTTCTTTGTTTTGGTTTCACTTTGTCATCTCCTTTCCTTCTCCCAGCTGTCACCTATTTACACTAATTGTCTCCCTTTATATTCCCTCCCATACTGCCTCACTTTTCCTTGCTGGCTTGATTCTAGGTGACCCTGACTCCGTCCGTATTAAGTGCAGGGAGCTGGTGGTCGTGTCCCCTCACTATTATAGGGTTTTCAGGTGTCACACAGTATAAGGTACGTGGGCATGCAATTGTCTACCATAAAGACCTTTGCATGGGCAAAGCAGTCAGGGAGAGCTCTAGAGGTTTTATAGGGCTCACCCATATGCTCCTTAGTTTGTGATCAAGCCAGTCAGATGTTTATTAATAAGTTCCAGCTTTCTGCAACACCATCCGTGACATCTAGGTGTGCAGGTCCACCCAAGCCATCCAACAGATGCAAAATAAGTTTGAGGTTTACTGGTTCTCAATCAGATGAGAGCTGGTTTGGGATATCTCATAGTGCACAAGGCTGCCATTGTAAGGTATGCTGACTTTCATCTGTCTCATGGATAGATTGGGCACATACATGGTTTTTGTCATATAGCCTTTGTGTGGTTGTCAATTGTATGTCATACATAATAGGAGTCTAAGACGCATCCAGCTATCCTGTTAATGCTGTAGACAAACCATTTTAATAGAGTTTAATCAATTTCTAGCCTGTTTTTATGAACCAGACACCCTCTTGTCTTCCGAGCAGGGGGTGCCTGGTTGTCTCCCATTGACTTCCATTGCCGAGCATAGCGATACTTGAGCCGAACAGGTATTCGGCCGAGCATGCTCGCTCATCACTACATTTAACCCCTCAGATGCCCCTCAATTGTGACCACTGTATCTAAGCGGTGAATCCCTAGAAGTGCTGCCCTCCAAGGGTCCAAACGATATCCCCATGCCAATATTGAAGGAGCTCTATAGTGATAGCCATGGGCCCTATGGACATCTAAGTGATGTTCCTGTGGCGGGCTCCATAGGAACATAGTGAATCTCACATAGGCTGCAATGTTAAGGAGTACCTTAACTTTTTTTTAATCCCTTAGGGACCGGGCTCATTATCACCTTAAGGACCAGGCCATTTTTTGCAAATCTGACCAGTGTCACTTTATGTGGTGATAACTTTAAAACGTTTTTACTTATCCAGGCCATTCTGAGATAGTTTTTTTGTCACATATTGTAATTATGACATTGGTAGAATGGAGTCAAAAAAATTCATTTTTATTTATAAAAAAATACCAAATTTACCAAAAATTTAAAATTCTTGTTTCAATTTCTCTACTTCTATAATACATAGTAATATCTCCAAAAAAAGTTATTACTTTACATTCCCCATATGTTTACTTCATGTTTGGATAATTTTGGGAATTATATTTTATTTTTTGGGGATGTTACAGGGCTTAGAAGTTTAGAAGCAAATCTCTAAATTTTTCCGAAATTTTCAAAAACCCAATTTTTAGGGACCAGTTCAGGTCTGAAGTCACTATGTGAGGCTTACATAATAGAAACCACCCAAAAATGACCCCATTCTAGAAACTACACCCCTCAAGGTATTCAAAACTTATTTTACAAACTTTATTAGCCCTTTAGGTGTTGCACAACAGTTATTGGCAAATGGAGATGAAATTTGAGAATTTCAATTCTTTGGCAAATTTTCCATTTTAATCAATTTTTTACAGTAACAAAAGCAAGGGTTAACAGCCAAACAAATTGCTATATTTATTGCCCCGATTCTGTAGTTTGCAGAAACACCCCATATGTGGCCGTAAACTACTGTACGGGCACACAGTAGGGCATAGAGGGAAAGGTGCGCCGTGTGGTTTTTGGAAGGCAGATTTTGCTGGACTGGTTTATTTACACCATGTCCCATTTGAAGCCACCCCTGATGCACCCCTAGAGTAGAAACTCAATAAAAGTGACCCCATCTAAGAAACTACACCCCTCAAGGTATTCAAAACTGATTTTAGAAATGTCGTTTACCCTTTAGGTGTTGCACAAGAGTTATTGGCAAATGGAGTTGAAATTTGAGAATTAAAATTTTTGGGCAAATTTTCCATTTTAATCCATTTTTTCCAGTAGCAAAGCAAGGGTTAACAGCCAAACAAAATGCTTTATTTATTGCCCCAATTCTGTAGTTTTCAGAAACACACCATATGTGGCTGTAAACTACTGTATGGGCACACAGTAGGGCGTAGAGGGAAAGGTGCACCGTGTGGTTTTTGGAAGGCAGATTTTGCTGGACTGGTTTATTTACACCATGTCCCATTTGAAGCCCCCCTGATGCACCCCTAGAGTAGAAACTCCATAAAAGTGACCCCATCTAAGAAACTACACCCCTCAAGGTATTCAAAACTGATTTTACAAACGTTTTTGACTCTTTAGGTGTTGCACAAGATTTATTGGCAAATGGAGATTAAATTTGAGAATTTCACATTTTTGCCAAATTTTCCATTTTAATCAATTTTTTCCAGTAACAAATCAAGGGTTAACAGCCAAACCAAATGCTATATTTATTGCCCCGATTCTGTAGTTTGCAGAAACACCCCATATGTAGCCGAAAACTACTGTACAGGCACACGGTAGGGCGTAGAGGGAAAGGTGCGCTGTGTGGTTTTTGGAAGGCAGAAACTCAATAAAAGTTACCCAATTTTGGAAACTACGGGATAAAGTGGCAGTTTTGTTGGGACTATTTTTAGGATACATATGATTTTTGGTTTATCTATATTATATTTTTGTGAGGCAAGGTTACCAAAAATAGAAATTCTGAAATGTCATCTCTATTTTCCATAAACTGTTGAGGAACACCTAAAGGGTTAATAAAGTTTGTAAAATCTGTTTTGAATACCTTGAGGGGTGTAGTTTCTTAGATTGGGTCGCTTTTATGAAGTTTCTACTCTAGGGGTGCATCAGGGGGGCTTCAAATGGGACATGTTGCCAAAAAAAGGCCTTCAAAACCTGCCTTCCAGAAACCATACGGCATTCCTTTCCTTCTGCGCCCTGCCGTTTGGTCATACAGCAGTTTACGACCACATGGGGGGTGTTTCTGTAAACTGCAGAATCAGGGTAATAAATATTAAGTTTTGTTTGGCTGTAAACCCTTGCTTTGTTACTGGAAAAAACTGATTAAAATGAAAAATTTGCCAAAAAATTGGTGTTTTGGCACTGTTTTTATTTCATTTTTTTGACCATGTTTATCTGAGGGGTTAGGTCATGGGGTATTTTTATAGAGCAGATTCTTACAGACGCGGCAATATCTAATATGTCTACTTTTTTAATTTATTTATGTTTTACACTATATTATCTTTTTATAAACAAAAAAAACCAAAAAACATTTTAGTATCTCCATAGTCTAAGAGTCCGTTTTTTCAAAGTTTTTAGCCGATTATCTTAGGTAGGGGCTCATTTTTTGCGGGATGAGAGGACGGTTTTATTGGCACTATTTTGGGGGGCATATGACTTTTTGATCGCTTGCTATTACAAATTTTGTGATGTAAGGTGACAAAAAAATACCTTGTTATGCACCGTTTTTATTTAATTTTTTTGACTGTGTTCATCTGAGGTCATGGGATATTTTTATACAGCAGAATCTTACGGAATTGGCGATACCTAATATGTCTACTTTTTTTATATTTATTTTAGTTTTACTAAGTCTTAGAACCATAGTTTTTTATCCGATTGTCAGTGGCTAAATTGGGAACGGGGAATATAAATTTAGTACTCCATGGAAGTGTGGTACTCCCTGAAGCAACCAATAATGCAGAGGCCCAGATGATCGGGGCACGTGTCACACTGAGTAGTGGTGTCCTTCCGTATCCCCCTCCTGTGACACACTCTGCACCTTTTTTGGTTCCGTCCCTTCTTTCCAGTATGGGGGACTACACTTGGAAAGTGTTGGCCAGCGACGATCCGGGCGCCTCCAGTTCCCGAGGTACTCCGGCCTGCTCTTTCCCGGTCAGAAATGATCAGGTCCTTGAGGACTGCCTCATAGAACTGAAGGACTTTCTCTGTGTTGCCAGCGCTCCGGGACAGCACAAAAGAGTTGTACAAGGCAACCTGCACCAAGTAGACCGCAAATTTTTTGTACCATGTCCGGGTTTTGTGCATGGCATTATATGGCTTGAGGACTTGATCAGAGAGATCCACTCCTCCCATATACCGATTGTAGTCGACGATACAATCGGGCTTGAGGTTCGTTGCCGCGGTACCTCGCACAGGGACAGGGGTGATGCTGTTACCGTGAATTGTGGACAGTACAAGGACATCCCTCTTGTCCTTATATCTGACCAGCAACAGGTTTCCACTGGTAAGGGCACGGGTCTCACCCCTGGTGATAGGTACCTGGAGGGGATGGGTTGGGAGGCCATGTTGATTTTTCCGCACGGTCCCACAAGCGGACGTGGTTCTGGCGGCGAGGGACTGGAACAAGGGGATACTAGTATAAAAGTTATCCACGTACAGGCCGTAACCCTTATCTAGCAGTGGGTGAATAAGGTCCCACATAAGTTTCCCGCTAACACCTAAAGTGGGGGGACATTCTGGGGGTTGAATACGGGAATCTCGCCCTTCGTACACACGAAACTTGTAAGTGTACCCTGAAGTACTCTCACAAAGTTTGTACAGCTTCACGCCATACCTCGCCCGCTTAGAGGGAACATACTGGTGGAAAAGGAGTCTCTCCTTGAAAGCAAGGAGAGACTCATCAACCGCAACCTCCCTTCCAGGTACATAGGCCTGCACAAATTTGGCCCCAAAGTGATCGATGACCGGCCTGATTTTGTACAGGCGGTCAAAGGCAGGATCACCTTGGCGGGGACATGCTGAATTATCTGCATAATGCAGGCATTTCCGGATGGCCTCAAACCGGGAGCGTGTCATGGCCGTACTGTAAAGTGGGGTCTGGTAGAGGACATCCCCACTCCAGTAATGCCTGAAACTAGGTTTCTTGACTAGGCCCATGTGCAGCACGATGCCCCAAAACGTCCTCATCTTGGCTGCACTGACCGGAGTCCAGCCACAGGGCCGAGCCAAAAAGGAGCCCGGGTGTTGAGCAACAAACAGTTGGGCGTACAGGTTTGTTTGCTCCACCATTAGATTTACAAAGTGGTCACTGAAAAAAAGACTAAAGTAGTCGTATTCAGTGAAGCCCACTGTGGAAATCTGGATTCCTGGTTGGCCTACAAAATCAGGAATCACAGGCTCAAAACACTCTGGGGTATACCATTCAAGTTCACACGCAGGGGGCTCCGGTGGACTTAACTCGTGGGCCGGAAAACTAGTACGAGCCCCAGAGCTGCTCGTACTAGTGTGGGCCACAGGGTCCCTAGCATGGCAGTCCCCTTGCTCCGCCTGGCGGCGTCTCCGCCGCCTTGGGGGCTCATCATCATTGCTAGATGATGAAGGAGGACACGGATGACAAAAGGAAAGTGGGGTCATCATCGTCCTCACTGGGACAAGAACATCCGGCGGGCCATAGGGGAGTGTGTGTGTGTGTGCGTGTGTGTGTGCGTGCGTGTTAAACTTTATTTGGTGTGCGTGTGTGTGGGGGCACGGGTGTTCACGAACTAACCCTAAACCTAACAGACAAAAAAAAAAAATGCTAAATAAAAAAAGGACAAATTCAAACTAGCTGATCAACTGTCTTCCACAAGTTAAATTCATCATATTTGCGCATTGCAGACTTCACAGCAGTGTAAGGTGTACTCTTTAAATAATGGAAGTCTATGGGAGAAGCGATAAGGCAATTGCATGTTTAAAGAGGACCTTTGATTTGTTTGAGTATTATAAACTAGTATGCCTACCGGAATGCAATAGGTGAATAGGTAAATCTGTGGGGACACTATGCCCCCTGCTATTTTTGGTGCCTCATATGTTAATTTTTACCATCAGTATAGGGAGGAGGAGATGCCAGCATTTCTTAAAATCTTCATCCCTTGGTCCCGCTCCACTGGCTAGACCCAAACACACCGTCCATACAGGAATGATCCGCTAGAGTTCACCAAATTTTTTAACTGGAGGAGCTTTCCAGCTAGAAGAGATGGTCACACCCCTTCTTTCTAACCTTCTGAGCCCTTTGGACTCATTGGAAGTCGATTAACCATATGTAGGATGTGAGACTACACTCAGACGCTTACTGTTTCCTGGCCCATTTGGCCGTATATTTCCTAAAATGTTATGCAACGTTAAACTTTTTTTTAACAGACCACTGGATTCTGGCTCCATTGCTTCACTGCCACCTCCACAAGTCCCACTCCCAATCATTGTTCGCAACGGTGACTTGTCAACCATGCGGTACGTCATTGAGTCATGTGTTGCATGGGTGACAGGTCACTGCTGCAACCAGTGATTGGCTGCGACGATCACGTGAGTTCAGTGAACAGAATGTTGATTTCAACTAGACCCAGGACCTGTGTAGGAGGCTGTGAAGCGATTCAGAACCCAAGATAATGGCTCATATTTGAGTTATAATTTTGATAATTCAGCACAGAGTATATTGTGCTAGACTCCATTGTATGCCAGATGCACACAAAATTCTCTCCTAGCGTCAAAGCACCTGACAAAGTCTGCATGGCAGCAATCAGAAGGCTTTGTAGCTCTGTTCAAGTGAGCAATAAAGCCTCTTTGGACTGCTGTACTTGCTCCATGAACATGTCTCTGCCAAGTGCATGGGGCCTAAGGCTATGTTTTTTCTTCCATATGCACTTACATTGTGCAATCTAATTTATTTTATTGACTAACATGTTTTGCACAGTATAAATCTAATTCTTCAATATATAATCTGACAATTTTAGAGAAATTAAGTTTGTTTATTTTACTATTATGTATGAGCAAAGAGAAGCTTTCCGCTCTGCAATTTTTTTTCACAGAATCTGCTTCTGTGCACATTAGACTATATAGCCTGTAAGCAGTGTATTCTCTAGTGTGCATGTTCAGCCTTCTGGATGGATGATGATTCAGTGAATGATGTTTGGCTAAAATAGAAATATTGCACACATTTTTCATTAGGTTAATGACAGCTGTGTTGCTTGCATCACAAGAGTGGCATTTGTAGCATGTTAAATTGAACATGATTTTAATCAGCTCTCTGCTGTAACTTTGATGGTCCACTGACGTTGGATTATAGTGTCTATTATAAGTTTGTGAAGTTATAAAGAAATAACAAAGACAAAGTAGGCAAAACAGGTGAAGCGGAACTGTCACATCTATTCCATTAAGATGGAGAATTATTTGGGTTAATACAGAAATGCTCAAAAAATGACATGGAAAAAACTATTTTTAACATCACATTGCATCAATTCGCTCTGTTTCTAGGTCGGTTTATAGACTGCTATGATGGTGGTGTCTTCACAGAATACACATAAATAACAAAAAAAAATTGAATAAATTGTATGCAAACGTCTGGGCATGCTATACATTGCTATGGACTGCTGAGTTGGAATTTACTGATTGGCCCGTCAACCAGCAAGAATGGTTCCCTGTTTTCCTCTACATATGGGTTGCCACAAACCCCTTCCCATGACTGCAATACATTGTAATCATCTAATTAATTCATTGTCATCTCAGTTGCTGCACCAAAATAGTAAGTTAATTAGTTTATTAAACTACCAATTTTACTATAAAGACACAGTTGGCTAAGATGAAATCGGTTGTGACTGTTCCATTGGCATATTCATCTACTCCCTCCATAAACCCCTATCTGGAACATCTTCATAACTTTGAGCACCCACTCTTCCCCATCACTGCCGCTGCATGAGAAGGTCAAAAGGCAGCATATACCCACTGCCCACTTCCGTACTGGACCTGCACATCAGGTCACCAGGTCAGTGTAGATGGGGCTCTCTCAGAAAAATAGTATACAGGTAAATAAAAGGGAAATAAGGGAAAAAGGTGAATAAGGGAAATACATTAAATTTCCAATTCCAGTGAATGTCTTCCTCTCTATTTGTGTTGGGACTACAACATCCAGCATGACAGTGTCAGAGCTTTGGGTTCTTTTGGAAATTGTATTTCCCTTACAACTGGGAAGGCACAGAAAGCATTCAACATGGTTTAAATTTCACAAACCACTAGACTATTATAGTGTTATGCTGGTGCCCTGTGTCTGCCACTCCACTTGCTGTCTGTCTGATATGTGTGTGTGTGAAAAGGAACTTAGTTCAGTATATATCACCTCAGGTTCCGCACTGCAGGGAATAATGGGGTTACACTCTTTTTCTCTTGCTTTGTGCACTCTTTTGTCTCTCTCATTCTTTGCCTGATCTTTGTCCTTCTATGTTCTGCTAGTCTGCTTTACCTTGCTATCTGAGCTATAATCCATTTACCTGTTGGGATACTGACAGTTGCCTTCCTGGACTTTGACCTTAGCCCGTTTTTGAACATGAGCTAGCATGGTCCCTCTGGTACTCCGCTCTGGTGTCCCTGATCCATAAATCAGGATACACATGCACAGATCGTAACATGTAGAACATCATGGTGATGGTCTACACCTAAAAATATCCACAAATATAATGTAAACTTAGCAATTTGCACACCCATAGACTATGTGCACAATTATTAGGCAAGTTGTATTTCTGAGAATTAATGTTATTATTGAACAACAACAGAGCTGTCCATCAATCCAAAATTTTTATTTGAGTAGTATAGGGCTACTGTTCTCGTCAAACTAAAAGTGACAGGTCGACATGCCCCTTTTCCCGCCCACAACCCTTCCCAAACCAAGCCAATATACCACCCCAAACAACGGCTAAATACCCCCCATTCAACGCCCCTTTTATTCTGTTAGATCTGATATTACGTCAGTAATTTATTAAGTTTTAATATCTTTAAAAATAAAATGATATTAAGCTTGTATTAACCTCTTACTAAGGCATTATAAAAGCCATTATAAATATTGACAATAGCTATTTGATCCATCTAGGATCCTAAAACTAAAAGACCTTTGATGATGTAACCGCGGGTCCTTAAAAGTTAACTGTTGCATTCCCTTTGTTAGTGGACCTGCGGTCTTTGAAATTTGCTTTTAATTATATACGATTGTGTTTAATAAAAACAAAGGCGTCGTGATTTAAGCAAAATATTTGAACGCCGCATCTAACGCAGATATGTATAATCTATAAATATTAAGAATAGCTAATTGCGGCACCCAACTTTCCCGGTTGCCGATAACACGTCGAAGACATGTTCGGGAATGTCCTAAGACATACCATCAGTAATTCAGATGTCCTAAGACGCTATTTAAGAGTGTCAACCGCGGCACCCAACTTTCCAGGGTGCAGATTCTGTCTTCCTATCTTGTCCTATTTCATAGTCGCATCTATCAAAGATATAGCTATCTAATGCAGATATGTAGCATTTATAAATATTAACAATAGCTAATTGCGACACCCAACTTTCCCAGGTGTCGATAACACATATCTATCTTCTAATACACCGGTCATCCAGCAATTTGTACAAACACCTACCAAATTTAGAAGCCAACAATGTTTATACATTACGTTACGAGACCTTGTCACCCTTATGTACGAGCAGCTGCGACAATAGCAAACAGTTGTCAAAACATGCCCCGAACACATTCTAATATCTTTAAAAATAAAATGATATTAAGGTTCTATCCTAACTATCTATCTTTCAGCCGTGGACAATTAGCGGTATGTAAAAGAGCGCTACACGCGCATTTTTATAGTCTGTTTTACACAGTGGCGTAGCGTGGGTAACCAGCACCCGGGGCAAGCCAAGTATTGCGCCCTTCCCCCAACCAACCTGTGACCACGCCCCTTTTTTTAAACAAATAATGTAATAGATGTCTCCTGCAGTCCTATGTAACACCACAGATAACACAGTGATAACTCTCTGAGTACAGATAATGTAGTAGATGGGTGTGAGGCCCCAGAATTCAGAACACACACAGTGTGACCTCAAGTCTGGGGCCAGGCTGAGGCAGGGTGGGACAAATTCTATATACCCCCTCCCCCCTACCCTACCGTGAAACAGATATTTGGATGGACATTACATACATTGCTATGAAATATACAGGAGAATACAGCACCATACCTGTTACATCCAGTGACATCTCCTGTGATGTAGACTTTCCTCAATGTCCTCATTCGGAGATAGGACCGTCATGACTAGAGTTGAGCGAACACCTGGATGTTCGGGTTCGAGAAGTTCGGCCGAACTTCCCGGAAATGTTCGGGTTCGGGATCCGAACCCGATCCGAACTTCGTCCCGAACCCGAACCCCATTGAAGTCAATGGAGACCCGAAATTTTGGGCACTGAAAAGGCTGTAAAACAGCCCAGGAAAGAGCTAGAGGGCTGCAAAAGGCAGCAACATGTAGGTAAATCCCCTGCAAACAAATGTGGATGGGGAAATGAATTAAAATAAAAATAAAAAAAATAAAAATGAACCAATATTAATTGGACAGAGGTCCCATAGCAGAGAATCTGGCTTCACGTCAGCAGAGAATTAGTCTCTTCATGCCATAGCAAAGAATCTGGCTTCATGTCAGCAAAAAATCAGTCTCTTCATGCCATAGCAGAGAATCTGGCTTCATGTCAGCGCAGAATCAGTCTTCATGTCATAGCAGAGAATCAGGCTTCACGTCACCCACCACTGGAACAGGCCACTGTCACACATTTAGGCCCCGGCACCCAGGCAGAGGAGAGAGGTCCCGTAACAGAGAATCTGGCCTGATGTCAGCACAGAATCTGTCTTCATGTCATAGCAGAGAATCAGGCTTCACGTCACCCACCACTGGAACAGGCCACTGTCACACATTTAGGCCCCGGCACCCAGACAGAGGAGAGCGGTCCCGTAACAGAGAATCTGGCCTTTTGTCAGTGCAGAATCTGTCTTCATGTCATAGCAGAGAATCAGGCTTCACGTCACCCACCACTGGAACAGGCCACTGTCACACATTTAGGCCCAGGCACCCAGGCAGAGGAGAGAGGTCCCGTAACAGAGAATCTGGCCTTATGTCAGCGCAGAATCTGTATTCATGTCATAGCAGAGAATCAGGCTTAATGTCACCCACCACTGGAACAGGCCACTGTCACACATTTAGGCCCCGGCACCCAGACAGAGGAGAGCGGTCCCGTTACAGAGAATCTGGCCTTATGTCAGCGCAGAATCTGTCTTCATGTCATAGCAGAGAATCAGGCTTCACGTCACCCACCACTGGAACAGGCCACTGTCACACATTTAGGCCCAGGCACCCAGGCAGAGGAGAGAGGTCCCATAACAGAGAATCTGGCCTTATGTCAGCGCAGAATCTGTCTTCATGTCATAGCAGAGAATCAGGCTTCACGTCACCCACCACTGGAACAGGCCAATGTCACACATTTAGGCCCAGGCACCCAGGCAGAGGAGAGAGGTCCCGTAACAGAGAATCTGGCCTTATGTCAGCGCAGAATCTGTATTCATGTCATAGCAGAGAATCAGGCTTCACGTCACCCACCACTGGAACAGGCCACTGTCACACATTTAGGCCCCGGCACCCAGACAGAGGAAAGCGGTCCCGTAACAGAGAATCTGGCCTGATGTCAGCACAGAATCTGTCTTCATGTCATAGCAGAGAATCAGGCTTCACGTCACCCACCACTGGAACAGGCCACTGTCACACATTTAGGCCCCGGCACCCAGACAGAGGAGAGCGGTCCCGTAACAGAGAATCTGGCCTTTTGTCAGCGCAGAATCTGTCTTCATGTCATAGCAGAGAATCAGGCTTCACGTCACCCACCACTGGAACAGGCCACTGTCACACATTTAGGCCCAGGCACCCAGGCAGAGGAGAGCGGTCCCGTTACAGAGAATCTGGCCTTATGTCAGCGCAGAATCTGTCTTCATGTCATAGCAGAGAATCAGGCTTCACGTCACCCACCACTGGAACAGGCCACTGTCACACATTTAGGCCCAGGCACCCAGGCAGAGGAGAGAGGTCCCGTAACAGAGAATCTGGCCTTATGTCAGCGCAGAATCTGTCTTCATGTCATAGCAGAGAATCAGGCTTCACGTCACCCACCACTGGAACAGGCCACTGTCACACATTTAGGCCCAGGCACCCAGGCAGAGGAGAGAGGTCCCGTAACAGAGAATCTGGCCTTATGTCAGCGCAGAATCTGTATTCATGTCATAGCAGAGAATCAGGCTTCACGTCACCCACCACTGGAACAGGCCACTGTCACACATTTAGGCCCCGGTACCCAGACAGAGGAGAGCGGTCCCGTAACAGAGAATCTGGCCTTATGTCAGCGCAGAATCTGTCTTCATGTCATAGCAGAGAATCAGGCTTCACGTCACCCACCACTGGAACAGGCCACTGTCACACATTTAGGCCCAGGCACCCAGGCAGAGGAGAGAGGTCCCGTAACAGAGAATCTGGCCTTATGTCAGCGCAGAATCTGTCTTCATGTCATAGCAGAGAATCAGGCTTCACGTCACCCACCACTGGAACAGGCCACTGTCACACATTTAGGCCCAGGCACCAGCACCCAGGCAGAGGAGAGAGGTCCCGTAACAGAGAATATGGCCTTATGTCAGCGCAGAATCTGTCTTCATGTCATAGCAGAGAATCAGGCTTCACGTCACCCACCACTGGAACAGGCCACTGTCACACATTTAGGCCCAGGCACCCAGGCAGAGGAGAGAGGTCCCGTAACAGAGAATCTGGCCTTATGTCAGCGCAGAATCTGTCTTCATGTCATAGCAGAGAATCAGGCTTCACGTCACCCACCACTGGAACAGTCCACTGTCACACATTTAGGCCCAGGCACCCAGGCAGAGGAGAGAGGTCCCGTAACAGAGAATCTGGCCTTATGTCAGCGCAGAATCTGTCTTCATGTCATAGCAGAGAATCAGGCTTCACGTCACCCACCACTGGAACAGGCCACTGTCACACATTTAGGCCCAGGCACCCAGGCAGAGGAGAGAGGTCCCGTAACAGAGAATCTGGCCTTATGTCAGCGCAGAATCTGTATTCATGTCATAGCAGTGAATCAGGCTTCACATCACCCACCACTGGAACAGGCCACTGTCACACATTTAGGCCCCGGCACCCAGACAGAGGAGAGCGGTCCCGTAACAGAGAATCTGGCCTTATGTCAGCACAGAATCTGTCTTCATGTCATAGCAGAGAATCAGGCTTCACGTCACCCACCACTGGAACAGGCCACTGTCACACATTTAGGCCCCGGCACCCAGACAGAGGAGAGGTTTATTCAACTTTGGGTTGCCCCGCAATTTAATGGTAAAATGAAATTAAAAATAGTATTGAATGAGGAAGTGCCCTGGAGTAGAATAATATATTGTTAAGGGGAGGTAGTTAATATCTAATCTGCACAAGGGATGGACAGGTCCTGTGGGATCCATGCCTGGTTCATTTTTATGAACGTCAGCTTGTCCACATTGGCTGTAGACAGGCGGCTGCGTTTGCCTGTAATGACGCCCCCTGCCGTGCTGAATACACGTTCAGACAAAACGCTGGCCGCCGGGCAGGCCAGCACCTCCAAGGCATAAAAGGCTAGCTCTGGCCACGTGGACAATTTGGAGACCCAGAAGTTGAATGGGACCGAACCATCAGTCAGTACGTGGAGGGGTGTGCACAGGTACTGTTCCACCATGTTAGTGAAATGTTGCCTCCTGCTAACACGTTCCGTATCAGGTTGTGGTGCAGTTAGCTGTGACGTGGTGACAAAACTTTTCCACATCTCTGCCATGCTAACCCTGCCCTCAGAGGAGCTGGCCGTGACACAGCTGCGTTGGCGACCTCTTGCTCCTCCTCTGCCTTCGCCTTGGGCTTCCACTGGTTCCCCTGTGACATTTGGGAATGCTCTCAGTAGCGCGTCTACTAATGTGCGCTTGTACTCGCGCATCTTCCTATCACGCTCCAGTGTAGGAAGTAAGGTGGGCACATTGTCTTTGTACCGGGGATCCAGCAGGGTGGCAACCCAGTATTCCGCACACGTTAAAATGTGGGCAACTCTGCTGTCGTTGCGCAGGCACTGCAGCATGTAGTCGCTCATGTGTGCCAGGCTGCCCAGAGGTAAGGACAAGCTGTCCTCTGTGGGAGGCGTATCGTCATCGTCCTGTGTTTCCCCCCAGCCACGCACCAGTGATGGGCCCGAGCTGCTTTGGGTGCCACCCCGCTGTGAACATGCTTCATCCTCATCCTCCTCCACCTCCTCCTCATCCTCGTCCTCCTCGTCCTCCAGTAGTGGGCCCTGTCTGGCCACATTTGTACCTGGCCTCTGGTGTTGCAAAAAACCTCCCTCTGAGTCACTTTGAAGAGACTGGCCTGAAAGTGCTAAAAATGACCCCTCTTCCTCTTCCTCCTGGGCCACCTCCTCTTCCATCATCGCCCTAAGTGTTTTCTCAAGGAGACATAGAAGTGGTATTGTAACGCTGATAACGGCGTCATCGCCACTGGCCATGTTGGTGGAGTACTCGAAACAGCGCAACAGGGCACACAGGTCTCGCATGGAGGCCCAGTCATTGGTGGTGAAGTGGGTCTGATCCACAGTGCGACTGACCCGTGCGTGCTGCAGCTGAAACTCCACTATGGCCTGCTGCTGCTCGCACAGTCTGTCCAGCATATGCAAGGTGGAGTTCCACCTGGTTGGCACGTCGCATATGAGGCGGTGAGCGGGAAGGCCGAAGTTACGCTGTAGCGCAGACAGGCGAGCAGCGGCAGGGTGTGAACGCCGGAAGCGCGAACAGACGGCCCGCACTTTATGCAGCAGCTCTGACATGTCGGGGTAGTTGCGAATGAACTTCTGCACCACCAAATTCAGCACATGCGCCAGGCAAGGGATGTGCGTCAAACCGGCTAGTCCCAGAGCTGCAACGAGATTTCGCCCATTATCGCACACCACCAGGCCGGGCTTGAAGCTCACCGGCAGCAACCACTCGTCGGTCTGTTGTTCTATACCCCGCCACAACTCCTGTGCGGTGTGGGGCCTGTCCCCCAAACATATGAGTTTCAGAATGGCCTGCTGACGTTTACCCCGTGCTGTGCTGAAGTTGGTGGTGAAGGTGTGTGGCTGACTGGATGAGCAGGTGGAAGAAGAGGAGGAGGAAGCTGAGTAGGAGGAGGAGGAGACAGGAGGCAAAGAATGTTGCCCTGCGATCCTTGGCGGCGGAAGGACGTGCGCCAAACAGCTCTCCGCCTGGGGCCCAGCCGCCACTACATTTACCCAGTGTGCAGTTAGGGAGATATAGCGTCCCTGGCCGTGCTTACTGGTCCACGTATCTGTGGTTAGGTGGACCTTGCCACAGATGGAGTTGCGCAGTGCACACTTGATTTTATCGGACACTTGTTTGTGCAGGGAAGGCACGGCTCTCTTGGAGAAGTAGTGGCGGCTGGGAACAACATACTGTGGGACAGCAAGTGACATGAGCTGTTTGAAGCTGTGTGTGTCCACCAGCCTAAATGACAGCATTTCATAGGCCAGTAGTTTAGAAATGCTGGCATTCAGGGCCAGGGATCGAGGGTGGCTAGGTGGGAATTTACGCTTTCTCTCAAATGTTTGTGAGATGGAGAGCTGAACGCTGCCGTGTGACATGGTTGAGATGCTTGGTGACGCAGGTGGTGGTGTTGGTGGTACATCCCATGTTTGCTGGGCGGCAGGTGCCAACGTTCCTCCAGAGGCAGAGGAAGAGGCCGAGGCGGTGGCAGCAGCAGCAGAAGAGGCCGAGGCGGCAGCAGCAGAAGAGGTAGCAGGGGGAGCCTGAGTGACTTCCTTGTTTTTAAGGTGTTTACTCCACTGCAGTTCATGCTTTGCATGCAGGTGCCTGGTCATGCAGGTTGTGCTAAGGTTCAGAACGTTAATGCCTCGCTTCAGGCTCTGATGGCACAGCGTGCAAACCACTCGGGTCTTGTCGTCAGCACATTGTTTGAAGAAGTGCCATGCCAGGGAACTCCTTGAAGCTGCCTTTGGGGTGCTCGGTCCAAGATGGCGGCGGTCAGTAGCAGGCGGAGTCTCTTGGCGGCGGGTGTTCTGATTTTGCCCACTGCTCCCTCTTTTGCTACGCTGTTGGCTCGGTCTCACCACTGCCTCTTCCTCCGAACTGTGAAAGTCAGTGGCACGACCTTCATTACATGTGGGGTCTAGGTATCACGGTCGGCGTGACTATCACATACGTGACACAGAGGGAGGGAACGAGGAAGGCCCTGCCCAAGTGAGAGGGAAGGTAGTGACCCCTGACTCACCTTGCGGCTGGCACCTGGCTGCCCTGACGTCCCTAGACGGGTTCCTCACCCGTACGCCGATCACGTGCCTAAAGCCCTGGCTTTCCCTAAGCTGAGCCCTAGATAGTGAACAGGGCGGTGGGAACACTAGTCCGCACCACTAGCTCTAAAGGAAAACACCAAGGGGAGGACAGACAATACAGACTCAACATATAACCCCAGGTGGGCGACAACAGGAGACAACAAGAAGCCCAACAGGGATCCGGAGGGTAGCACTCTGGAACGACAACCAGGATTCACAACTCCAGTGGGTCAGTATAGATGTCCAGGCAGGAAGCTCTATAACTGGCAACTAGAGAAGTGTGAGGGGAGAATATAAGGAGGTTGGGAGTGGCAGACAAGAAACAGCTGAGGAGGAGAAGCTACGGATCCCTGAGTGAGACAAAAAGGATAGCAAGGCAAACACAGAACACAATCACTAAGAAACAATGTGATCTTTAGATATAGAGCGCGCAGCCACCCGCTGCGACTTCCTGACCCCGGGTATAACGGAGTCAGACGTGGCTCTTGATACCCTCGTGACAGTACCCCCCCTTTCACGAGGGGCCTCCCGACACTCAGGACCAGGTCTCTCCGGATGAGAGGCATGGAAAGTCTGAATTAACCTGTTGACGTTTACCTCTGACGCTGGAACCCACATTCTTTCCTCGGGACCGTAACCCCTCCAATGCACCAGATACTGAAGAGAGCGGCGGACCCGACGAGAATCAACAATTCTGGCTATTTGAAACTCCAGATTACCATCCACAATAACAGGAGGAGGTGGCAGCGGTGATGGTTCTAGAGGTGGAACATACTTCTTGAGTAACGATTTATGGAAGACGTTATGGATCTTAAAAGTCTGAGGTAGCTCCAGGCGAAAAGCCACAGGGTTAATGACGGCTACTATTTTTTAAGGACCAATGAACCTAGGGCCCAGTTTCCAAGAGGGAACCTTCAACTTAATATTCCTAGTAGACAACCACACATAGTCATTCACTCCTAGGTCCGGACCTGGCGACCGTTTCTTATCGGCCATGCATTTGTATTTACCACTCATCTTTTTCAAGTTAACTTGCACCTTCTGCCATACCGATGAAAGAGATGAAGAAAACCTTTCCTCTTCGGGAACCCCAGAAGACCCCCCCTCTTTGAAAGTACAAAATTGGGGATGAAAACCGTATGCACCAAGGAATGGTGACTTGCCACTGGACTCCTGATAATGATTATTTATGGCAAACTCAGCTAACGGTAAATATGATGACCACAACTCTTGGTTTTCAGACACAAAACACCTTAAATATGTTTCTAGGTTTTGGTTGGTACGCTCAGTCTGTCCATTCGACTGAGGATGGAAAGCTGAGGAAAAGGACAAGTGTACCCCCAAACGGGAACAAAAAGCTTTCCAAAACTTAGAAATAAACTGGGTTCCCCGATCCGAAACCACATCGGAAGGGACCCCGTGAAGCTTCACGATTTCACTGATAAACACCTGGGCAAGAGTTTTAGCATTAGGAAGTGCAGGTAGCGCAATAAAGTGTACCATTTTGCTAAATCTGTCTACTACTACCAAGATAACTGTTTTACCCGTAGACAACGGTAAGTCAGTGATGAAATCCATTGACAGATGTGTCCATGGCCTATTGGGGATGAAAAGTGGCAATAAAGACCCTGCTGGACGTGTATGAGAGACTTTCGCGCGTGCACAAGTAGAGCAAGTAGACACGAAATCCATTACATCCTGACGCAACCTTGGCCACTAAAAACGACGAGATAATAGCTCCAAGGTTGCTTTACTACCCGGGTGCCCAGCAAGTGCCGAATTATGATGTTCTTTTAATAATTCAAAACGCAGGTTTAACGGTACAAACAATTTCTCTGAGGGGCAAGAGGCCGGGGCGTCCCCCTGGGCCTCTAACACCTTTCCCTCTAGAACAGAGTGTACAGCAGAGACAACCACTCCTCTTTGTAAAATAGGCACCGGATCACTAACATTACCCCCTCCAGGGAAACTACGAGATAATGCGTCTGCCTTGGTATTTTTTGCCCCAGGACGATAGGTGATTACAAAGTTAAATCTGATAAAGAATAGCGACCACCTAGCTTGTCTAGGGGTGAGACGCTTAGCCGATTCTAGGTACAGAAGGTTTTTGTGATCCGTAATCACCGTGACGGGGTGGATTGCTCCCTCTAAGAAGTGACGCCACTCTTCAAGCGCCAGTTTAATCGCCAACAGTTCCCTATTTCCAATATCATAGTTCTTCTCTGCAGAAGATAATTTTTTGGAAAAGAAAGCGCAAGGACGCCATTTGCCAGGAGACGGACCCTGAGACAATACAGCCCCCACTCCCACCTCTGACGCATCTACCTCAACAATAAAAGGCTGGGAGACATCAGGTTGAATTAGAACAGGTGCCGAGGTAAACCTCTCTTTTAGAGAGGAAAATGCATCTTTAGCGGCGTCAGACCATTTGGAAAAATTTGTCCCCTTCCTAGTCATGTCGGTAAGGGGTTTAACGATCACTGAATAATTTTTAATGAATTTTCTATAGAAATTTGCGAAACCCAAAAACCGTTGTAGGGCTTTAAGGTTCTCAGGAAGATCCCAATCTAAAATTGCCTGGACCTTCCCAGGATCCATACGGAAACCTGAAGCAGATAATAGATATCCCAGGAACTGTATTTCCTGAACGGCGAAGACACATTTTTCAATTTTCGCATATAATTTATTCGTCCGTAGGACCTGCAGTACTTGCCTGACATGCACCTCATGTGTTTTCAGATCCGCCGAATAAATTAAGATATCATCCAGGTATATGACTACAAACCTGCCGATGAGATGACTAAAAATATCATTAACGAAATGTTGGAAGACAGCAGGGGCATTGGTTAGACCGAAAGGCATAACTAGATTTTCATAATGCCCCTCAGGGGTGTTAAAAGCTGTCTTCCACTCATCCCCTTCCTTGATACGAATCAGATTGTATGCCCCCCTAAGATCAAGTTTGGAGAACCACCTAGCACCCGCAATCTGATTAAAAAGGTCAGGAATGAGAGGAAGAGGGTATGGGTCTCGGATGGTTATCCGGTTTAGCTCACGGAAATCTAGGCAAGGACGCAGAACCCCATCTTTCTTTTTAACAAAGAAAAACCCTGCAGCCACGGGTGAAGAAGAGGGTCTGATGTGTCCCTTAGCCAGACTCTCAGAGATATAATCTTTCATGGCCTGTCTCTCGGGACCCGAAAGATTATACAACCTGGACTTGGGTAATTTTGCACCGGGAATCATAAGGACGATGAGGTGGTAGCTTCTGACAACCCTTTTCAGAAAAAACGTCCTCAAAGTCCGAAATAAATGTAGGTAGGGAAGTTATGGAGGCGATTAAGCAATTGTTATTTAAGCAATTCTCTCTGCAATGCTCACTCCACTCCAATATCTCCCTGGCCTGCCAATCCACCACTGGATTGTGCGCTACCAACCAGGGAAGACCCAATACCACAGGAGAGGGAAGGCCCTCCAGAACGTAGCATGAAAGACACTCATTATGGTGGTCCCCTACCCGAAGGTGTAAATTATGAACAATGTGGGTGAGGTTTCTCTGAGACAGAGGAGCAGAATCTATAGCGAATACGGGAATAGGTCTCTGCAGCGTACAGAGAGACAAACCCATAGTGCGGGCAAAATGGGCATCTATCAAATTTACCCCTGCTCCACTGTGTAGAAAAAAAGAAATAGACTCCGTCTTAACACCAAAAACAATAACCGCTGGTAACACAAATTGAGATGTTCGTATGGAGGAAACGTATACCCCCCGGCTGACATCCTCCGCACAGCCTGGGGTTAGTAGTTTTCCGACGATCTTTTGTTTTTGAGAAAGGAGGGACAGACATTAATGAAATGACCCCTCCCCCCACAGAAAAAACAAGCCCCCCCCTACGGCGAACCTCAGGAGGACGGACCTGACGAGAAGTTCCGCCTAGCTGCATAGGCTCATCTAAGTCAGTACAGACTAACTGTAGCTTGGGAGAGGTAACCAATTGCTCAGGAATTTTCGATCTCTCCCTAAGACGTCTATCTATTCTGATAGAGAGAGACATAACAGCATCAAGGGAAAGGGGGGTCTCATACAGCGCCCGTGCATCCTTAACCCTTTCCGATAGCCCAGAGCAGAACTGACTCCTGAGAGCCGGGTCGTTCCACTGAGTATCCGTAGCCCACCTACGGAACTCTGAGCAATATTCCTCTGCTGGCCGATCTCCCTGTAAGAGTCTCCGTAACTTCGACTCAGCCAGGGCGACTCGGTCAGGGTCATCATATATGAGACCCAAAGCCCCAAAAAATCCCTCCACTGACCGGAGAGCCTGGGAACCAGGGGGTAACGAGAACGCCCAGGATTGCGGGTCCCCCTGAAGCAGGGAAATGACAATCCCTACCCGCTGTTCTTCATTACCTGAGAAGTAAGGGCGCAACTTAAAATATAATTTGCAGGCCTCACGGAACGTCGCAAATTTGTCCCTTCCCCCAGAAAATCTGTCAGGAAGAACAACCTTGGGTTCTGTAACAACCTGGTTACCAATAGCAACCGCTGGGCTTGCGGTCTGCTGCATTTGCTGCTGTTGTTGGAGGACAGACGCCTTCAATCCTGCCATCTCCAAAGACAGGCCTTGAAGCTGTTTTGCCAAGGCAGCAATAGGATCCATATTGGATTCTAAGTAGAGAAAAAAAAAACAACAAATATAATTTTTTTATTTATTTTTTTCTCAAAAAGTAAGGCCAGTTATAATATCACGGTCGGCGTGACTATCACATACGTGACACAGAGGGAGGGAACGAGGAAGGCCCTGCCCAAGTGAGAGGGAAGGTGGTGACCCCTGACTCACCTTGCGGCTGGCACCTGGCTGCCCTGACGTCCCTAGACGGGTTCCTCACCCGTACGCCGATCACGTGCCTAAAGCCCTGGCTTTCCCTAAGCTGAGCCCTAGATAGTGAACAGGGCGGTGGGAACACTGGTCCGCACCACTAGCTCTAAAGGAAAACACCAAGGGGAGGACAGACAATACAGACTCAACATATAACCCCAGGTGGGCGACAACAGGAGACAACAAGAAGCCCAACAGGGATCCGGAGGGTAGCACTCTGGAACGACAACCAGGATTCACAACTCCAGTGGGTCAGTATAGATGTCCAGGCAGGAAGCTCTATAACTGGCAACTAGAGAAGTGTGAGGGGAGAATATAAGGAGGTTGGGAGTGGCAGACAAGAAACAGCTGAGGAGGAGAAGCTACGGATCCCTGAGTGAGACAAAAAGGATAGCAAGGCAAACACAGAGCACAATCACTAAGAAACAACGTGATCTTTAGATATAGAGCACGCAGCCACCCTCTGCGACTTCCTGACCCCGGGTATAACGGAGTCAGACGTGGCTCTTGATACCCTCGTGACACTAGAACCTCATCGTCCCCTGCATCGTCTTCCACCCAGTCTTGATCCCTGACCTCCTGTTCAGTCTGCACACTGCAGAAAGACGCAGCAGTTGGCACCTGTGTTTCGTCATCATCAGAGACGTGCTGAGGTGGTATTCCCATGTCCTCATCATCAGGAAAAATAAGTGGTTGTGCGTTAGTGCATTCTATCTCTTCCACCCCTGGGGAAGGGCTAGGTGGATGCCCTTGGGAAACCCTGGCAGCAGAGTCTTCAAACAGCATAAGAGACTGCTGCATAACTTGAGGCTCAGACAGTTTCCCTGATATGCATGGGGGTGATGTGACAGACCGATGGGATTGGTTTGCATGCGCCATCTGTGCGCTTTCTGCAGAAGACTGGGTGGGAGATAATGTGAACGTGCTGGATCCACTGTCGGCCACCCAATTGACTAATGCCTGTACCTGCTCAGGCCTTACCAAATATCGCTGTAAATTCTGCTGGCTACTGGGACCTGAGGTAGTTGGTTCACTAGGACGTGTGGCTGTGGCAGAATGGCCACGTCCTCTCCCAGCACCAGAGGGTCCACTAACACCACCACGACCATGTCCACGTCCGCGTCCCTTATTAGATGTTTTCCTCATTGTTCCCTTTTACCACAATTTTGAGAATGGCAAATTTGGGAATGCTTTTTCAACCCAGAACAAAAAGTCTGCTTTGACGGTCACTACAAATAACTTGACCAGCTAAAACTGTGCAGATTTGGTTGAATAGAGATGTGAGACCTGTTTTTTTTTTGCGCTGTGTGACAGTTATAGGTTTAATCACAGAATGACACTTCTATCAGCACGCTAGCGTGTGTCTTAGGTTTTTCTGAATGACACTATCAATAACTTCAATGTAAGATTTTCTTTTTGGGATAGATTTCAAGTAGGCCTCAAATACCACAAACTAGTTATTTTCAGAATGGCAAATTTTGGAATGCTTTTTCAACCCAGAACAAAAAGTCTGCTTTGACGGTCACTACAAATAACTTGACCAGCTAAAACTGTGCAGATTTGGTTGAATAGAGATGTGAGACCTGTTTTTTTTTGCGCTGTGTGACAGTTATAGGTTTAATCACAGAATGACACTTCTATCAGCACGCTAGCGTGTGTCTTAGGTTTTTCTGAATGACACTATCAATAACTTCAATGTAAGATTTTCTTTTTGGGATAGATTTCAAGTAGGCCTCAAATACCACAAACTAGTTATTTTCAGAATGGCAAATTTTGGAATGCTTTTTCAACCCAGAACAAAAAGTCTGCTTTGACGGTCACTACAAATAACTTGACCAGCTAAAACTGTGCAGATTTGGTTGAATAGAGATGTGAGACCTGTTTTTTTTGCGCTGTGTGACAGTTATAGGTTTAATCACAGAATGACACTTCTATCAGCACGCTAGTGTGTGTCTTAGGTTTTTCTGAATGACACTATCAATAACTTCAATGTAAGATTTTCTTTTTGGGATAGATTTCAAGTAGGCCTCAAATACCACAAACTAGTTATTTTCAGAATGGCAAATTTTGGAATGCTTTTTCAACCCAGAACAAAAAGTCTGCTTTGACGGTCACTACAAATAACTTGACCAGCTAAAACTGTGCAGATTTGGTTGAATAGAGATGTGAGACCTGTTTTTTTTTTGCGCTGTGTGACAGTTATAGGTTTAATCACAGATTGACACTTCTATCAGCACGCTAGCGTGTGTCTTAGGTTTTTCTGAATGACACTATCAATAACTTCAATGTAAGATTTTATTTTTGGGATAGATTTCAAGTAGGCCTGAAATACCACAAACTAGTTATTTTCAGAATGGCAAATTTGGGAATGCTTTTTCAACCCAGAACAAAAAGTCTGCTTTGACGGTCACTACAAATAACTTGACCAGCTAAAACTGTGCAGATTTGGTTGAATAGAGATGTGAGACCTGTTTTTTTTTGCGCTGTGTGACAGTTATAGGTTTAATCACAAAATGACACTTCTATCAGCACGCTAGCGTGTGTCTTAGGTTTTTCTGAATGACACTATCAATAACTTCAATGTAAGATTTTCTTTTTAGGATAGATTTCAAGTAGGCCTCAAATACCACAAACTAGTTATTTTCAGAATGGCAAATTTGGGAATGCTTTTTCAACCCAGAACAAAAAGTCTGCTTTTACGGTCACTACAAATAACTTGACCAGCTAAAACTGTGCAGATTTGGTTGAATAGAAATGTCAGGTCTATTTTTTAGGCGCTGGGTGACAGGCTCAACTTGCCCCTGATGTAATATATGGCCAAAAAATAACCACACTGTTGATGGTTAAATGCACTTGGGTGACACAGGCTCAGCCTGCAGCTGATGTAGTATATGGCCAAAAAATAATCAGACTGTTGATGGTTAAATGCACTTGGGTGAAACAGGCTCAGCCTGCAGCTGATGTAGTATATGGCCAAAAAATAACCAGACTGTTGATGGTTAAATGCACTTCGGTGACATAGGCTCAGCCTGCAGCTGATGTAGGATATAGCACAAAATAACCACACTATCGATGGTTAAATACACTTGGTGATAGCTCGTGCTGGCGCACCACAAGTCACAAAATGGCCGCCGATCACCCCAGAAAAAAAGTGATCTAAAAACGCTCTGGGCAGCCTCAAAAAAGTGAGCAAGTCAATAATAGCACTTCAATGATCCACAGCTGCAGATCGATCACAGAATGAAGTCTTTTGGAGGAGTTAATCTGCCTAATCTCGCCCTAACGTCGCAGCTGCAACCTCTCCCTATGCTTGAATCAGCAGAGTGACGTGCAGCGCTACGTGACCCAAGCTTATATAGAGGCTGGGTCACATGCTGCACTGGCCAATCACAGCCATGCCAATAGTAGGCAAGGCTGTGATGGCCTCTTGGGGCAAGTAGTATGACGCTTGTTGATTGGCTGCTTTGCAGCCTTTCAAAAAGCGCCAAGAAAGCGCCGAACACCGAACCCGAACCCGGACTTTTACGAAAATGTTCGGGTTCGGGTCCGTGTCACGGACACCCCAAAATTTGGTACGAACCCGAACTATACAGTTCGGGTTCGCTCATCCCTAGTCATGACACCTTCTTTCAGCCGCGTCTCGTCTCTGCAAAGTTTTGCAGAAAATGTTTTAGATTCCTCACTTTACTATCATCCTCAGATAACAGACGTCCCCTTCCCCTGTAGTGCCCATAAGTATAATGCTCTCTGTATAATTATAATATATAATGGCCCCCTCTGTATTATTATTATAATGACCACCTCTGTAGTATTATAGTAATAATTATGGCCCCCTTCAGCCCCTCCAGCATACAGTCCTGTGTAAGATACAACACTCCCCCTGCCTTTAGTCCTTCTTGCAAACAGTCCCATGTAAAATACATCACTCTCCCTTCAGCTCCTCCAGCATACAGTCCCATGTAAGATACAACCCCCAGAGGATGCCATCTGCCCATCTCTCCTGTCCATATACCAGGCCTACCAGTATTACCCTTTCATATACCGCCTGGTCACCCCACACCTAACAGTCACTTGTCTCCCTGAGTGTTAGGTGGGGTGACCAGGCGGGCAGGTGGTATATCAAGGGGTAATGCTGGTAGACCTGGTATATGGACAGCAGAGATGGGCAGATGACATCCTCTGGGCAGTATTGTCTCTCTGGTCATCCTTCACCAGCACCCTGACTGCCACGGTCCTGCTTGGCCTGGCTCTCATGGCACTTCACTGCCTGGTGCTCGGCTATCAGCACTGAGTGACTCAGTCAATGTTGCAGTGTGACTGAGTCACTCAGCGCTGATAGCCAAGCACGAGGCAGTGAAGTGCTATGAGAGCCAGGCCAAGCAGGACCGTGGCAGTCAGGGTGCTGGTGAAGGAAGACCAGAGAGACAGTCGGCCAGAGACTTAGTGGGGGCACTGGGGGAAAAATTACGTAATGGGCAGTGTGCAGTGAGTTGTGCACTGTCTGTAGTGGCAGTATTACTTAGTGGGGGCACTGGGGGGAAAATTACGTAATGGGCACTGCCCATTAAGTAATTTGCCCCCCAATGCCCCAACAAAGTAATACTGCCACCACAGACAGTGCACAACTCACTGCACACTGCCCATTACGTAATTTTTTCCCCAGTGCCCCCACTAAGTAATACTAACTGCCCCCACAGACAGTGCACAATGCCCTCCATTATGTTATTTGCCCCCCAGTGGCCCACTAAGTAATACTGCCACAACTCTGCACTGTCTGTGGGGCACTATTACTTAGTGGGGGCACTGGGAGGCAAATTACATAATGGGCAGTGTGCAGTTGTGCACTGTCTGTGGGGGCACTGGGGGGCAAATTACGTAATGGGCAGTGTGCAGTGAGTTGTGCACTGTCTGTGGGGGCACTGGGGGGCAAATTACGTAATGGGCAGTGTGCAGTGAGTTGTGCACTGTCTGTGGGGGCAGTTAGTATTACTTGGTTGGGGCACTGGGGGGCAAATTACGTAATGGGCACTGCCCATTACGTAATTTGCCCCCCAGGGCCCCAACAAAGTAATACTGCCCCCACAGACAGTGCACAATGCCCCCACTAAGTAATTCAAGTTTAATCACTGACTCTAGGCTCATGGCTGGACTACAGTCTCCTACTGATTCAGCTGCAGCCATGATCTTCTGCTTCTTCTTGCTGCCTCCGGCTCCTGGCTCTGCAGTCTGCACTGTCTTTCCCGCCTGGAAAGTGGGCGGAGCCTATCGGGAACTGCCGTGCATGCCCCGCCTGCTCTCGCCTCCTCACTCTGCTCTGCAGCCGGACGCTGTGTCCCCTGCAGAGTGGCGCCCGGGGCAACGGCCTCCCCAGCCCCCCCCACGCTACGCCCCTGGTTTTACATCCACCTATGTCAGACTCGAATTATACACACTCCTAGACAGATTGCAAGAACGTTGTCTTTATCACTACACAGACTATGCCATATTCGTAAGTAGCGACGACGACTGGAACCCGCCATTGAGCGATTTTCTCGGCGAACTAACTAGTGAAATACCCGCCGACACGTACATTACCGAGTTTGTGTTTGCGGGGGTCAAGTTCAGGTCAAGTTCGGGTCCCGAACTCAAACTTTTTTGTGAAGTTTGGCCGAACCCGTCGAACCCGAACATCCAGGTGTCCGCTCAACTCTAGTTATAAGCCTTCCATCCATGGAGTCTCAGTTTCATAATACATTAATGATCAATGTGCAGCAGCAACCACAGACATTGTTCAGAGAGGTGGACTGTTGTTTTCCTTAAGCGTAAATCTCCTCTTTAAGAAGGGACCAAAAGCTCTCAATAGGGTTTAGGTCAGGTGAGGAAGAAGGCCATGTCATTATTATGACAGTTACTAGCTATCCATGCAGATGAGCACTTTGATGTATGCAATGGAGCATTGGAGCATTGTCCTACATAAAATTCATGGTTTTCCTGAAAGATGCAGACTTTTTCATGTACCACCGCTTGACGAAATTGTCTTCTAAAAACTGGCAGTAGGTTTGGTAGTTGATTTTGAGTCCCTCTTTAACACAAAAAAGTCCAACTAGTTCATCTTTAATAAGACCAGCCCATAGCAGTACCCCATCTCTATATTGCTGGCGTTTGAGTCGAAATGCAGCTCAGTGCCCATTTCTGATCCACGGATCCATCCACCTGGTCCGTCAAGAGTCACTCTCATCTCATCAGTCCATAAAACCTTTGAAAAATGTGTCTTCAGATATGTCTTGGCCCAGTTTTATTCAGTGGTGGTCAGGTTTCTGACTAAACACAGAGAGGTTGTAATTCTGGAATATGACAATACTGAGGGATAATTGGTTCCTGGTCACTTCATGTTTGATACTACTCAAACCTTTGGCAGTTACTTTGCCTCTTTTCTTTTTCTCAACACATTTCTTGTGACCTTGTTGACTATTTGCAACAAAACGTTTGATGGGTCTCTGATCTTGCCCCAATATCATAGCAATTTTAAGAGTGCTGCATCCCTCGGAAAGACTTTTCAGAGTCAATTAAATTTCTTTTGTGGCCCATGCTGCAGGAAAAGCTGTAATAATTATTAGATATAAAAAGGGTATAAATACATAATAAAAAAAAACTGTACTGGTACAAAAGGATAAAATACCCTGCCTTTGAGGGATTGCAAATCTCTAAAGGATGGGGGAAGAAGACAGTAGATGATCATAAAGCTGTGCAAATTGAGGTATAGTGGTGCCAAATCTACTGACTTTCTTGGTGCCAGTTAATAGTACATTAAAAACAGTAGCTACTGGATCTTTAAAAGGGGATTTATGAATGGTACAGGGAATTATAAATAAAAGGTTAAATATCAGGGACACATCAGGGAACATATAGGAAAGGGGTAAGGGAGGAAGTACCTATCTATCTGTGTACAGTATTACATAAATATTAAAATGATTTCACAATCACATCCACAGCTCCACCATTTGCTCAGGCCTACTTGATGATTTTTCTTCAATCAGCCTCCAGTAATCCTAAGAGTGTGCCCTTGCTTTAACAATCTTCATCTTCCTGTTCTTGGACTTAGATTACATTTATGTACTCTCTGCTACCCCCCGGTCATTGTAAAGCATTCTCCAAATGTTGTTGATACCCTGGAGGGTTGGCTTGTGTTTATAGCCCTACTAAAGCAATAGCTGTCGATCACAAGAACAGGTACTCCTCCACTTGTACAGATTATAAGAAGATGTAGAAACCTTGAACACTGTAAGAAGGAGTAATGGGGAAGAGGTGGATTGGTCGAGCAGCATAGTTGAGGATGGATTGAAGGGGTACCAGTGTGTTAGATGGGAGGCCATAAAGGAAAATGTTATGGTAGTCTCGGCAAGAGATGAGGGCATAAGCAATAATGCAAGCATTTTTGAAGACCTATGGTTACAGAATGTGCTGATCTGAGAGATATTTTTGAGTCAAAGGCAACAGGAGGTGGGAAGGGCTTATATGTGTGGTTTGAAAGACAGGGGAATATGAAAGATTAGCAAGGCAATTCAAGAAAGTGGATTTTTGGGATGAGGAGAGGGTGGAGCTATTAATTGTGATAGATATGTCTGGTGGGGGAGAAGGCTGAGTGAGATGGGGGTAAAATAATACATTGTTTTCTCCATGTTATGTTTTGGAAGGGATAGGGGAATAAAAAGAGAATAGAGAATAGACATTATGCGATTCTAGATAGCAGGGAGGTAACATCTGGACAAGAGAGGTAAATTAGCATGTCATCAGCATAAAAGTGGTACTGGAAGCCATGGGGCACTATGAGCTGTCCCAGGCCAAAAGTGTACATTGAGAAGAGTAGGAGTCCTAGGACAGAGTCTTGAGGGACACCAACAGAGAGGGATGAGATGAGGAGGAGATTAGATAGGGGTAGAAACTAAATGTCTGGTCTATGAGATATGAGGTGATCCAGGAATTGGCCAAGGGACGAAGCAGTTTCCAAAAGAAGAGAGTGGTCAGCTGTGTCCCAGACAGAACACAGGCCTAGGAGGAGAAAGACAGAGTAATGCTGTTTGTCTTTGGCAGACCATTGGTGACTGTGTTTAGGTTGGTTCCAGTTGAGTGATGGGATTGAAAGCCAGATTGAAGCCTGTCAAAAAATTAGAATGTGTCACCGCCAGTTCTGTGAGAAGGTCTGGCAGATGTTCTTCTCTACCTCTTGCATGACGTTCTTTGTTTTGGTTTCACTTTGTCATCGCCTTTCCTTCTCCCAGGTGTCACCTATTTAGACAAATTGTCTCCCTTTATATTCCCTCCCATACTGCCCCACTTTGCGGTTTATACTACTTCCTGGATGAGGTATTCACTGCTTGAGGCTGCTGCTGCTGTTTCCTCAGATATGTCTTTTTCCTTTATTTGTCTTTCCTTGCTGGCTTGATTCTAGGTGACCCTGACTCCATCCGTATTAAGTGCAGGGAGCTGGTGGTCGTGTCCCCTCACTATTATAGGGTTTTCAGGTGTCACACAGTATTAGGTACGTGGGCATGCAATCGTCTACCATAGAGACCCTTGCATGGGCATAGCAATCAGGGAGAGCTCTAGGGGTTTTATAGGGCTCACCCATATGCTCCTTAGTTTGGGATCAAGCCAGTCGGATGTTTATTTATAAGTTCCAGCTTTCTGCAACATCATCCGTGACATTATAAACTGCCATAACCGTCTTAAGCATGGATCTGGTTTCAGCCTTGATTGACCGCATGCAAGGTCTTTCGCTGGAGGTAGCAGATCTCTGTAAAACTGTGTCTCAGTTTCAGGTGACCGGTTCTGCTGGCGTTCATGGAATTTGTTCTGAGCCTAAGATCTCGCTTCTGGATATGTTCTCCGGGGGTAGAGAGAATTCGCTTTAGAGAGGCTTGCAAACTCCATTTTCACCTACTTCCCCATTCCTCTGGTGATGAGGAGCAGAGGGTGGGGATCATCATCTCGCTGCTCAGGGACAACGCTCAGTCTTGGGCCTTTTTGCTGCTGGTGGGGGCACGGCCCCTCCGATCGGTGGATTAATTTTTTGTAGCCCTGGGCCAGATATATGATGACCTGGATCGTATTGCTCTGGCTGAATCCAAACGGTGTTTTTTATGCCAGGGTGAACAGTCCGCAGAGATGTATTGTTCTGAATTTCGGAGATGGGCAGCTGATACTGGTTGGAATGATGCTGCACTCTGAAGTCAATTTTGCCATGGTCTTTCGGAAAGATTGAAACATGCATTTGCTTTTCATGAGAGACCAGCCTCGTTAGAGTCTGCCATGTCTCTAGCTGTTCGTATTGACAGGCGTCTTAGAGAGAGAGAGGAGACTACTCCTTCCTGTCATATTCAGCCCAATGACAGTGGGTCTGTCTCATTCAGTGCGCAGGGGTCTCAGTCTCTCTCAATCCCCTCTGAGGAGGAGGCCATGCAGCTGGGTTTGCTTGCCTCTGATAGTAGAGGATTCAGCTCTCAGAGGAGGGTTTGTTTCTGTTGTGGGGGTATAAATCATTTGGCTAATGTTTGCCCCTCTAGGAGATTCATGGAGTTTTCTGAGAGTAATAAAACAAAAACAAAAATAAAAAAAGACCTCTAAAAACTTTCCATTTGCTACTATTGACTAGGTTGATGCGGAAATTGAAGGTTTGCTGTTTACTTGTAGTTCCCGTTTTCTCCTACCTGCCAGGGTGGCGCTAGACAGCACGAACATTGTTTGTGAGATTTTTGTAGATAGTGGAGCAGCTGTCAATCTCATTGATAATCAATTTGCAATAACGCATGGTTTCCAGGTATGCACTTTGGAAAAGGATATACCTGTCTTTGCTATTGATTCTGCTCCACTTTCTCAAAGATTGTTACAGGGCATAGTTCACAATATCCGTTTGACTGTGGGTGACGCTCATGTTGAGGATATGTCGTGTTTCGTCCTAAGTGGATTACCTACTCCTCTAGTGTTGGGGCTACCCTGGCTCACTAAACATAACCCCACCATTGATTGGCAAGCAAGGCAAATAAATGGTTGGAGTGAGTTTTGCAGAGAGAATTGCATCACGGCGTCTCTTTCAGAGGTTTCTACCAAGACTGTACCATCTTTTATCTCTGAATTTTCGGATGTGTTTTACAAGAGTGGTGTCCAGGAGTTGCCCCCTCACCCGGAGTACGACTGCCCTATTAATCTCATCCCAGGCGCCAAGCTGCCAAAATCACGTTTATACATTTTTCTCCCAACCTGAAAGAGTCGCTATGCGTACTTATATCTCTGAGAGCCTGAGAAAGGGACACATCCGACCCTCGAAGTCACTTGTTGCTACTGGATGTTTTTTTTGTTAAGAAAAAAGATGTCTTTTAAGACCTTGTCTGGATTTCAGGGAGCTGAACCGTATCACAATTCGTGACCCATATCCGCTTCCTCTGATCCCGGACCTGTTTAAACAGATTGTTGGGGCTAAAGTTTTTTCTAAGTTGGATTTAAGAGGGGCATACAACCTAGTCAGGGTCAGGGAAGGAGACAAATGGAAGACGGCCTTCAATACCCCTGAGGGTCATTTCGAGAATTTGGTTATGCCCTTTGGTTTGATGAATGCTCCGGCCGTCTTCCAACATTTTGTGAACAGCATTTTTTATCATTTAATGGGGAAATTTGTACTGGTGTATCTAGATGACATTTAGATTTTTTCTCCTGATTTCAAGACTCATCGAGACCACCTACGTCAGGTCTTGCTGATTCTGCGGGTGAATAAATTGTACGCTAAAATGGAAAAATGTGTGTTTGCGGTTCAGAAGATTCAATTTCTTGGTTTTCTTCTTTCTGCTTCTGGTTTTCGCATGGACCCTGAGAAGGTCCGCGCTGTGTTTGATTGGGAGCTTCCTGAGAATCCGAAGGCGCTGATGCAGTTTTTGGGTTTTGCCAATTATTACAGAAAGTTCATTTTGAATTATTGATCTGCTGTTAAGCCACTCACTAATATGACTAAGAAGGGGGTCAATTTTTCCTCGTGGTCGGTAGATGCGCTTAAAGCCTTTTCTAGTATCAAAGAGAGTTTTGCTTCCGCTCCCATTTTGGTACAACCTGATGTCTCTCTACCTTTTATTGTTGAGGTGGACGCTTCTGAGGTGGGTGTTGGTGCGGTCTTATCTCAGGGTCCCTCTCCTGCCAAATGGCGACCGTGTGCCTTTTTCTCAAGGAAACTCTCCTCTGTAGAGAGAAATTACGATGTGGGAGATAGGGAGTTGTTGGCCATCAAATTAGCTTTTGAGGAATGGCGTCATTTGTTAGAGGGAGCCAGACACCCTATTACCGTGTTTACCGACCATAAGAATCTGGCCTACTTGGAATCGGCCAAGCGTCTGAACCCGAGACAGGCCAGATGGTCTTTGTTCTTCTCTAGGTTTAATTTTGTTGTCACGTTCCGCCCTGGGGTTAAAAATGTGAAGGCGGATGCCCTGTCACATTGTTTTCCGGGAGGGGGGAACTTTGAAGACCCGGGTCCCATTTTGGCTGAAGGGGTGGTCGTCTCTGCTCTTTATCCTGATTTGGAGGCGGAGGTTCAGGCAGCCCAGGCAGAGGCTCCTGGTCTTTTTCCTCCTGGGAGGTTGTTTGTGCCTCTCGCATTTGTTGATCACATTGTCAAATAGCATGGCATTCCTTCAGACATAGTTTCTGATAGGGGCACGCAGTTTGTTTCCAGATTCTGGAAGGCCTTCTGTTCTCGCTTGTGGATTCGTTTGTCGTTCTCTTCTGCTTTTCATCTGCAGTCGAATGGTCAGACCGAACGCGTCAATCAGAATCTGGAGATGTATCTGCGCTGTTTTGTGGCGGACAATCAGGAGGATTGGTATTCTTTTTTGTCCCTTGCTGAGTTTGCTTTAAACATCCGTCGCCAGGAGTCCTCTGATAAGTCACAATTATTTGGGGCATATGGCTTTCATCCGCAGTTTGGGACATTCTCTGGAGAGGGGTCTTCTGGCTTACCTGATGAGGTTTGATTTTCCTCGTCTTTGTGCAATGAGCAGGACACTGGGTCAGTGGGCATGCTATGCAGTGGGTCAGTATTTATGTATATAAGTTCGTGACGCCAGTTGCAGCTTGCGCAGGTACTGTAGCAGGGCCCTTTAAGATGTTATGAGCACACGTACTAGGTAAGGAATGCCAGAGGGGGGAGATTGTCTCTGTATAGTGTCAACGGTGTCTCCTACCTGCGGTACGGCTGGACTCCTGTATCCTGGCTCACATGCAACAAAATTGAGTGCTCTTAATAGGAGTAATGGAGGAATGATGGAATTCCACACAGATAATAGAGTCCAACTTGTCTTTACTTGATGTTATAATATGCAGCTTTTGATCCATACAATGTACAGCAATAGTCTAGAGTCCCAGCAGGTATTGGCAATATGTGGCAGGAATTTACATATATTCTGCATCTGGTACATACACCTATAGAATCTGGCAGGTATCTATCTTCTGCTCTGTCTGAGGTCTGCTTGATATGGGCCTGACTAGCTGTGGAGGTACTTATCTTCTCCTTGTCTTGGAATCTTTACTTACAGGACTGCTCGCAGGGAATGGTGGTTTTGTCCTGGAGATCTGATAGTTCTGTAGATGGCTGCTTCCTTGGTCTACCAGCTGAGGTAAGGGACTCAGGCTGGGAAGGTTGATCTGGGGCCTCAACAGAGGCTTGGATCCTTGGTTGGGGTCCCTGTTTCTGGGAGCTCCTATTCACACAGCCTACCCCAACAGGGGGTGGCTGGTACACTGCCTAGAACTTTCTTTCCTCCTCCTGAAGTAGGATGTGGGAACAGTCCACTCCTCCTCAGATAGGGGGAAGCTAGCCTGGAATGGTCTATTCCAGTCTAGGAACTATCTCTAACCTGTTACATACTGCTGCCACCTGCTGGTGTACATTGCAAATCTCAGCAAATATATAAAATACAGGCATAGAAATATATATAAAGGCAAATGCACAGTTATGTTACACCTGATGACAATACATAAACACCTAACATGTTGTCGCAGGGGGAAAGAGTTTAGTGACATACTCTGGGATGTTACATACCCGCTTACTTTAAGTGAAGCCGTCCTCGGCGTATGATAGGTTTTGAGGAATAAGCTCTGGGTACCCAATACCATACAACGTGCTACATGAATTCACATATAAATGACGTACAAAGACAAAACATTTAACGGTTTCCTCGAGGTTCCTGCCCGCTAGCATAAGGTGTCCAACACACAGTTTCCTTATCTTGGTATAACCATGTAACCTGAATACTGCACAAAGCATGCATTGCTGACTGACTCTGTATGTTCTGGCAATGAACATCAGAGAGAGCATGGGGGTGTCTTTATTCCGTAATGCCACCATTATGTAATGCAAAGCCTGCAAATAGAAGGGTGGCTTTATCCTGTATTCCCTTCCCTGCATCATAGCCTGAAGAAATTTGGCTTATAGCACGATCACTATGATGAGTAAGAGGAAGCTAAATATATGGCTCTAAGGCTTGAGGTACCATACCTTAGGCAAACGCTCAGAAGGGGAGGTATTTATCGTCTCCTTGTCTTCTGGCAATGTCACAGGAGGAGGGCAGTACGTTCCCATGGATCTCCTGGAAATGAGACACCTCCGGATGGGAACAATCCGGAACATTTAATAAGCGGGAAGGAGCAGCCTAGGGCTTCTAACAATTCCCGAAGCAGCAGGGGTACCTGTGTAGTAACTAGACCTGTCAGGACTTACCACTTGGTCCTACCCTGGGTACCTATGGGTATATATCACCGGGTGTAGGCCATTTGTGTACAACGTCCGTATGTAGACAGTCCGTATGAAGGGGGGAGAGAACAAGAGCTGTGAAAAGGCACACTTTAGGTAAGTTGCTACATTTTTGTTAAGTGCAATGGTAAGTGCAATCATTTTAAACAGTGCATAAATTCACATTGCGGCACATGGAAACATGATACACACAATGGGCAGGTTACTTAAACGTTGCATAACATTTGTAAACTGGTTACAATGACATAAATTATTAAATAGCATGACAATTATAAGCAAGCTTTTTTTTTGCAAACATTCTATAAAATAGTGCAAATTTTATAAGTGCAAGGATAGGCTCAACAATAACTTGAGTCCGTATTCCTGGAAGTGCTTGAAATTGCAGAATCCTCTGGAAACTGATAAAAGTTCTTTGCAATCCACAAGGCAAAATAGTTAATTGTAAACCAAAGGGTTAAAAGTTAATAGCAGCAACAGGCTATCAAGTAACCTGAGAAAGGTGATAAAACTTTCAACTTGGACATAAAGGGTTAAGTGCTCATGAGGGGAGGCCTTACTGACATGACCATCTGGATGAGGACAGAACACTGTCAACCTGGAACAAAAGGGTTAAAACACACAAACAATGCCAACAGGTCCTCACCCATCAGGTAATCAGTCCATGGCGTGGCTCCCAAACAATGTCACTTGATGACTTTCTTCATGATGGGGACAACTTACAGGTAGGTGTCCAGCTCCTCGTCGCTACTGGAGCTGCTAAAGTGCATCAGAGGTAATTCCTGCCTCTGCTGGTAGCTGAGAGTAGTGTTAGTGGTGGTGCGCCACCGCCCTCTACCGGTGACAGTAGGAATTGGCTGTACTGCCAGCCTGGAGAAGGTAGATGTAGCTTGCCGCAGACCGGAATCCACAGCCGGTGCTTGAAGGGGCAGAATCTCTGGCTGCATTGGTGGAGGGAGAGCTGGAGCAGATTGTGCAGACTGCTTCCAAGGGAGCGTGTAGGGAGGCATAAAACACGGCTGCACCTTGGGATTGAACGTAAGTACACTGTTGTTAATTTGTCCTACCCTCAGGGTTGGTGGCGGTGACAAATCCGGAATCAAGGGTGCAGGGGCTGGTTGAGCCTGTTCTTTGAAGATCAGGCGGCCGTCCGGGGTTTCCTGAAGGCACCTGGTCCTGGCCGCAGAGCCTGGATCCTCCTGCCAGCTCTCTGGGGTGACGGCAGGGGAGAGCGGCTTCTGCAGCAGGGTGACTCCAGCTGCAAACAGTCCTTGCATAGGCCGCATGGGGGTGTATTCCACCTGGTCCCCCACATACAAATTGTGCCTTTCCTGGGGCAAATAGTGTCTCTTTACGGACCGGCGGCCTACAAACACCTCAGTGCCCGAATGATTGTCCTGGAGGAACCCCACTCCTCTCTCCACCGAGAACCATAGAACGGTTCCGGTCCTCCTGGCTAACCTGGGGTCGCCTGGTTGGGGGTCATCTATTACCTGCTTTGCCCATTCCTCAACCGCCGACTTGTACTCCCACGCGGTCTGGGCGAAAGCGGTAATTTCATGTGGGACATCCGGATTTAAGCTGCGGAGCTTGGCGTAGCTGGGCGGTGGAGTGGAATCGCAAGCCGCCTCCACTGCACCAGGATGCACAGACAGCGGTGCAGGTTGGGGTCCGGTGACGTTGACTGGTGTCACGGGACGCGATGCAGGCCTGGGCCTGATGGCAGGTACTGGGGTCTCAGGACGTGGCGGTGGGACGGACACGGACCGGGCCTGGGCCTCAGGGAGCGGGGTTGCTCCTACCTGATGATGTGGTCGGGCGGCCGGTTCCGGTGTCTCCTGGTCCTCTCGGGATTCGGGTGCCATCTGGATCACTGGCTTCTCTTCAGCTGCTGCAGTTACGTCAGCGGTGTCCTCCGCGGGAGCAGGCACGACATCCACCTCCATCTTTATAGGCGCGTCGCCTTCCGCGGGCACATCTGATGAGGCGGAGGGATCCACAGCCTCCGGTATCTCCATCAAGTCAGGAACTTTAGAAGCTGGCGCCGGGACTTCATCAGCCGCCTTCTCTGGAAGGTCCGATATACTGGCCAGGGTAGATGCTGCTGTGTCTTTGGACACGGAGGATTTCACTGCCTCCGGCCTGGAACCAAAAGTCGATGGGCCGCGTCTCTGCATGAGTTGGGAGACTTGGATCTCCAGCGGCTGCTCGGGGTAGACGTCTTCTCCGCCAATGGACATTGCATTCCACTTTGGACGTGGATACGCCATCACTGCTGTCCTTCTGACAACACTGATCGCTAATACTAAAGGAGGGGCGCAGAGGGTGGAGTCTTTATCACCTCGGGCCAGGTCAGTGACAAGTCCATGGAGGGCGTTCTCTATTTTTCCCGCTCCTGAAGGGGCGTATTCAACATCTTCTAGCCTTTCTTGAGGGGGTGTTACAGATTTCCCGCTTCTGGGGGGCGTAGACAGCATTTTCGAGCTCCTGGGAGGGCGTTTCTTAGTTTCTTTGTTCTTTGGCATGAAGATGAAGCGCCATTTTAAAACGAATATGGCGAATCTCCACAATATCGAATTAACTCCTTGTATACCGCAGCGCACGTCCAGCGCTTTCTTGGCACAGCAACACAAGTAAGAAAGTCACTTTTTTAATGGTTTTTGTACAATCTTCAGCCTTGCTAATACTGTGAAACATGCGATTTTAAGTCTGTTTTTTTCCCCACACAATCAGATGCGATTCTGTTGCTAGGGATGGACACACAATACAATCCGATCCTGTTCGTGACGCCACTTGATCCAATGAGCAGGACACTGGATCAGTGGGCATGCTATGCAGTGGGTCAGTATTTATGTATATAAGTTTGTGACGCCAGTTGCAGCTTGCGCAGGTACTGTAGCAAGGCCCTTTAAGATGTTATGAGCACACGTACTAGGTAAGGAATGCCAGAGGGGGGAGATTGTCTCTGTATAGTGTCAACGGTGTCTCCTACCTGCGGTACGGCTGGACTCCTGTATCCTGGCTCACATGCAACAAAATTGAGTGCTCTTAATAGGAGTAATGGAGGAATGATGGAATTTCACACAGATAATAGGGTCCAACTTGTCTTTGCTTGATGGTATAATATGCAGCTTTTGATCCATACAATGTACAGCAATAGTCTAGAGTCCCAGCAGGTATTGGCAATATGTGGCAGGAATTTATATATATTCTGCATCTGGTACATACGCCTATAGAATCTGGCAGGTATCTATCTTCTGCTCTGTCTGAGGTCTGCTTGATATGGGCCTGACTAGCTGTGGAGGTACTTATCTTCTCCTTGTCTTGGAATCTTTACTTACAGGACTGCTCGCAGGGAATGGTGGTTTTGTCCTGGAGATCTGATAGTTCTGTAGATGGCTGCTTCCTTGGTCTACCAGCTGAGGTAAGGAACTCAAGCTGGGAAGGTTGATCTGGGGCCTCATCAGAGGCTTGGATCCTTGGTTGGGGTCCCTGTTTCTGGGAGCTCCTATTCACACAGCCTACCCCAACAAGGTGTGGCTGGTACACTGCCTAGAACTTTCTTCCCTCCTCCTGAAGTAGGATGTGGGAACAGTCCACTCCTCCTCAGATAGGGGGAAGCTAGCCTGGAATGGTCTATTCCAGTCTAGGAACTATCTCTAACCTGTTACATACTGCTGCCACCTGCTGGTGTACATTGAGAATCACAGCAAATATATAAAATACAGGCATAGAGATATATATAAAGGCAAATGCACAGTTATGTTACACCTGATGACAATACATAAACACCTAACATGTTGTAGCAGGGGGAAAAGAGTTTAGTGACATACTCTGGGATGTTACATTTGTCATTTATTTGGCAAAAGATTCAGGGTAATCTGAAGAGGATGAGTGAGAGATATAAGCGTGTGGCGGATAAGAGACGTGTGCCTGGTCCGGACCTGAATGTGGGTGATCTGGTGTGGTTGTCTACAAAGAATATCAAACTGAAGGTTCCCTCCTGGAAGTTGGGTCCTAAGTTTATTGGGCCTTACAAGATCTTGTCCGTCATCAATCCCGTTGCCTTCCGTCTTGATCTTCCTCAGACTTGGAAGATACATAATGTATTTCACAGGCCCCTTTTAAAACCTTATGCCCAACCCAGTGTACCCTCCTCTTTGCCTCCTCCTCCGATTGTTGTTGATGGTAATCTTGAATTTCAGGTCTCTAGGATTGTGGATTCTCGCATTATCCGCGGTTCTCTCCAGTACCTCGTTCATTGGGAGGGTTATGGTCCTGAGGAGAGGATGTGGGTCCCAGTGGTGGACATTAAGGCCACTTGTCTCATCAGGGCTTTCCATAGGTCTCATCCTGAGAAGGTGGGCACTGAGTGTCCGTAGTCCACCAGTAGAGGGAGGGGTACTGTCACCGCCAGTTCTGTGAGAAGGTCTGGCAGACGTTCTTCTCTACCTCTTGCATGACGTTCTTTGTTTTGGTTTCACTTTGTCATCTCCTTTCCTTCTCCCAGGTGTCACCTATTTAGACTAATTTTCTCCCTTTATATTCCCTCCCATACTGCCTCACTTTGCGGCTTATACTACTTCCTGGATGAGGTGTTCACTGCTGGAGGCTGCTGCTGCTGTTTCCTCAGATATGTATTTTTCCTTTATTTGTGTTTCCTTGCTGGCTTGATTCTAGGTGATCCTGACTCTGTCCGTATTAAGTGCAGGGAGCAGGTGGTCGTGTCCCTTTACTATTATAGGGTTTTCAGGTGTCACACAGTATTAGGTACGTGGGCATGCAATCGTCTACCATAGAGACCCTTGCATGGGCATAGCAATCAGGGAGAGCTCTAGGGGTTTTATAGGGCTCACCCATATGCTCCTTAGTTTGGGATCAAGCCAGTCGGATGTTTATTTTTAAGTTCCAGCTTTCTGCAACATCATCCGTGACAGTATGATGAGAGGTGGGAAACAATTCAAGGTTGCCATGTTGTACAGGAAGTTTTGAGGCAAATGAGAGTAGCAGCATGGTGTAATAGCTAGACAAAGAGAACGGGTCAATGGAAGGCTTTTTTAAGGATGGGTATGATGTTTACATATTTAAAATAGGCGGGGAAGTTTCCAGTTGTTAGTGATAGGTTAAAGAGAGTGGATTAGGGCTAGGATAAACACTGTAAAGAGGCTGGGCATAAGGTGATCAGGTGAAACACATAGGTGGTGAGATTTTTCTTGATAGTAAAGTGGAAAGATTTTGTTCTGTAATAGTGGAAAAGCTGGTTTTGGAGAAAAGAGAACTAAATAGTTATGTAGAGGAGCTGTGAGGATGAAGCTTTGTCTGATGTTGTCAATCTTCCATTTGAAGTATGTTGCAAAGTCCTCAGATGACATAAGAGATGTGGGAAAGGGACTTGGGCATTGTAGTAGAGAGTGAAAGTTATACAGTAAATAGCTGTTTAGGGTTGTGAGACAAGAAGATATGAGAGATTTGAAGAAGGCCTCTTTTGCTCCAATGAGTATAGACTTGGAATTGGGATTGTTTATATGTATTAATGTGCATCGTTACAATGGGTTTTCTTCCATTTCTGTGCTGCAACTCTGGAAGCTTGCTCAGTTTTTTTGTCAAACTGGTGCACCAAGCGTTGCTTATTGATTCTTCAAGTGAGGGGACGACTAAGTTAGGAGCTGAAGTTATTGAGGCTGCAACTGCATCGTGATGGAAACATATGGTAGAGAGTTGCAATAGAGAGTCAGAAAGTAAGAAAAAGTAAAGATTTGTAAGGTTCCACCAACAGTGTGCAAGTTTGTTGACTAAGGGGGCGACTGTGGAAATGAGCGAAGAGAATGTGAGAATGTAAGTAGATTGTGGTCAGATAGGAGGTGAGGTGATGTGGAGAGGTTAGATAAGGAACAGAGGCAGATAAAGATAACATCCAGTGTGTGACCGTATTTATGAGTGGCAGTGAAGGACAGCTGTGAGAAACCAAATTAGAAAATGAGTGAGGAAGTGAGTTTGGAGGGAGCTGAGTGGAATGTTTTTAAGTGGGGATGTTAAATCACCCATGATGATTATGAGGATATCACTGGAAAGGATGTGTAGGAGCCAGGTAGGGAATTTGTCAATATAGGTACTAGCAGGGCCTAGGGGTTGGTAAATGACAGCCACTTATAGGTTGGAGAGAGAGTAGATGTAGACAGTGTACTTCAAAAGATTGGCTCTATACACCACCACAATGAATTTGAGGGTATTTCCATCCAAATCAGGTGAATGGTGTAGGAATTACAACAGTTTGCATATTTGCCTCCCACTTGTTAAGTGATCAAAAGTAATGGGACAATTGGCTTCTCAGCTGTTCCATGGCCAGGTGTGTGTTATTCCCTCATTATCCCAATTACAATGAGCAGATAAAAGGTCCAGAGTTAATTTCAAGTGTGCTATTTGCATTTGGAATCTGTTGCTGTCATCTCTCAAGATGAGATCCAAAGAGCTGTCACTATCAGTGAAGCAAGCCATCATTAGGCTGAAAAAGCAAAACAAACCCATCAGAGAGATAGCAAAAACATTAGGCGTGGCCAAAACAACTGTTTGGAACATTCTTTTCTTTTTTTTTTCTGTTTTTATTTTATTTTTATTCTTTTCATAATACAACATTAAAAATAGGTTTGACAACACAAAATCTGAGTTCAACAATACACAATTTGCTAAAACATTCAGTGTAACCAGTTGTATACCATAATAAACACAAACAATACCACAATAATAAATAATCTATTCTATCTTGGGGGTTCCATGACTCCCCGTTGGACTCCACAGTACATTTAACTCAGACCTCATATTGTCTGTCTAAGTTAAGTTACCCCCATCTTAAACAAAACCACCCCCCAATGCCCCCCCATGTGGTTATCTCGGTAGGCACCATAGATGCTCCCCCAAAGTGGCATGCATTATCTTCATCTCTCTCTCCTCCCTCCTCCCTCCCCACCCGGACAGTGGCACTGCTCGACAGTAACTAATTGTCATAATTACTACTTATTGCATATTCCTAAAACCTCTCGATCTTTACTAATACATTTTTCCACTCCATAATATTAGGCACTTTATCAGACCCCCACTCTCTTGCGATAATAACTCTCGCCACCATAAGGCCTCTTGTCCAGACCCTTTTTTTTCTTTTTTGCCTAACTGATGGTGGAATACAGCCCAACACCGCCACCTTCAGTTCAAGTGGAAGGGATACCAACTCTACACTTTAAGCACGAAAAACCTCTTTCCAAGAGGATTGCACATTTGAGCAACTCCATATCATATGTATATAGTCAGCGGCTTCTTCTTTACATTTCCAATAGTTTGATTTTCGTTCTTTATAAATCTTACTTAATAATGGGGTCATGTACAGTACAGACCAAAAGTTTGGACACACCTTCTCATTCAAAGAGTTTTCTTTATTTTCATGACTATGAAGGCATCAAAACTATGAATTAACACATGTGGAATTATATACAAACAAGTGTGAAACAACTGAAAATATGTCATATTCTAGGTTCTTCAAAGTAGCCACCTTTTGCTTTGATTACTGCTTTGCACATTCTTGGCATTCTCTTGATGAGCTTCAAGAGGTAGTCCCCTGAAATGGTCTTCCAACAGTCTTGAAGGAGTTCCAAGAGATGCTTAGCACTTGTTGGCCCTTTTGCTTTCACTCTGCGGTCCAGCTCACCCCAAACCATCTCGATTGGGTTCAGGTCCGGCGACTGTGGAGGCCAGGCGCAGCACCCCATCACTCTCCTTCATGGTCAAATAGCCCTTACTTTCAAAGTTTTCCCAATTTTTCGGCTGACTGACTGACCTTCATTTCTTAAAGTAATGATGGCCACTCGTTTTTCTTTACTTAGCTGCTTTTTTCTTGACATAATACAAATTCTAACAGTCTTTTCAGTAGGACTATCAGCTGTGTATCCACCTGACTTCTCCTCAACACAACTGATGGTCCCAACCCCATTTAGTGAAGGGAAAACCATTTCAGGGGACTACCTCTTGAAGCTCATCAAGAGAATGCCAAGAGTGTGCAAAGCAGTAATCAAAGCAAAAGGTGGCTACTTTGAAGAACCTAGAATATGACATATTTTCAGTTGTTTCACACTTGTTTGTTATGTATATAATTCCACATGTGTTAATTCATAGTTTTGATGCCTTCATAGTCATGAAAATAAAGAAAACTCTTTGAATGAGAAGGTGTGTCCAAACTTTTGGTCTGTACTGTATGTTCTATGGATAATATTAAAATAAATAATCCTAAAGTTACTAGAAATCATTGACCTTTTTATAATATTATATATATTCGCCCATTCTAATGTGTTTGATCCTATATCCTTCGCCCATTTTTCCTCACTTTTAAACTTTATTATTTTTCCCAACCCCTTCCTTATTATCCTGTACACTTGAGAAATAGTCACCCTAGTTGTCGTATATTGATAACAAAAGTCTATAAACTCATTTTTTGCTGTAATAAAATGTAGCTTTGTATGTAGCTTAAATGCGTGTTTTAATTGGTGATACCGAAACCGACTCATTGAGTCCAAATTTATTCTGGGACATAACTTTTTTAGTAATCTTATTTCCCCATTCTTAACTAACTGTGATACATTAATAATACCATACTTTTCCCAAAACTTATATTCTGCAATTAGTTGAAATTCTCTGATATTACTATTACACCACAAAGGTGAGAAGTATAAAGTGTTCAAAATTCCTAGTATTCTTTTAATTTTTCGCCAGGCCAAGTCGACCATCCGGCATATTGGACATGTTTTACCTTTCTTTTTAATAAATCCCGTCTCCAATATACTAAATATGTTATATTTTGGGCCAATAAAACCCCTTTCTAGATATTGATTTATAGCTTTTTCTCTGGATTTTAACCACTGAACTTGAGAGGCCAAATAGTATCCTTGAAAAAAGGGAACAGATAGCCCTCCGACCTCTTCCGCTAACGAAAGATATTTCTGTTTTAGTTTCACCCTTTTTCTTCCCCAGATTAAGTCGTTCAGCAGCCGTTCCAGATGGTTGAAGAAATAATCCTCTATCCGAACTGGACATGCTGCCAAAATATACAAAATCTGGGGAAGTAACACCATTTTTATTAGTGCAATTCTGTCCGCCTGACCTATCGATAACTTCTGCCAAACACTTATTTTACTTTTACATTTAGTCAACAAAGGAGAAACATTTAAATTAGTTAAATCAAGGATATTTGCAGTTAACTTTACACCCAGATATTCAAAAGATTCCATGGGTTTCAATACTCTAATTTCTAGGGGGTTCTGTGAAGTTGCCTGATCAAGCGGTAGTAATACTGATTTAGCCCAATTGATTTTATATCCGGAGATGTCACTGAACTTATTTATTAGTTCCATAAGGTGAGGCAACTGTAATGTTGAATTCTCCAAAAAAATTAAGATGTCATCTGCATACATACTTATTTTGTCAGATGTCCCCTTCATGCCAAAACCTTTAATCCTTGCATCTGATCTAGTTTTAGCTGCCAACGGTTCTATAAATAATGCAAACAGCAAAGGGGAAAGAGGACATCCCTGTCTTGTTCCTCTATGCAACTCTATTTGCTCAGACCATATCACATTAATGTTAATTCTAGCTTTGGGGTGATTATATAAAATTTGGACCCACTTAATAAAGTATTGGCACAAATTCATCCTATACATTATTTTCCAGAGGTATTCCCACTCCACCCTGTCAAACGCTTTCTCGGCATCTAATGACAGGATGGAGCGGGAGTCTCCCCCCTCCCCTGCCTGCATATTCAAAAAAACTCTACGTATACTAGATTGTACTAATCTCTTGGGTATAAAGCCAGTCTGATCTAGGTGAATTAACCAGTCAATAACTCCCTTTAATCTATTAGCAAATATTTTTGCAATGATTTTATAATCTCTATTTAACAGAGAGATCGGGCGATATGCCCCAACCTCTCTTTCATCCTTACCCTTTTTCAGAATAAGTGTAATCACAGCTTCAGATAAAGATGGAGGGAGTTCACCAGTCTGATAAGTTTTATTTAAGACCTGTAATAGCATTGGCAAGATTGTAACTCCATACCGCCAATAAATCTAAAACAGGAGTCCGTCAGTCCCTGGGGAAGAATTTCCCTGAATATCCTTGACAGCCTCAAATAGTTCCTTTAGATCTATAGGTCGGTTTAGTATTTTACATTCCTCCTCTGTTAATTTGGGAAGGTTAATGTTCTCTAAGAACATTTCAACGTCTCCATCCTGCTGATTTTCATTGTTTGTATATAAGGTTTTATAATACTTAACGAACTCCCACTCAATCTCCTCCGGACATGCAGTAACCACCCCATTGTCCAATCTAATATTTTTTATTCTATTTATACTTTTTTGGCTTTGGATTAAGGATGATAAAAGGTTTCCTGGTTTCCCTGCTTGGGAAAAGTATTTAGCTCCTGTAAAGAAGACCCTGTGTTGTGCTTTTTCTAATAAGCAGTTTTTATACTCCAACAACGCTTCTTCAAACTGTGATTGTACAGCTGAGTTCATGTTATTAAGCTTCTCTCCCTGTAAGGACCGAACCCTTCTATCTAGGGCTAGTTCTTTTGCCGCATATTCTTTTTTTTCCTATTAATTTTGGCTATATATGCTCCACGCAAAAACGCTTTGAAAGAGTCCCAAACAAAATTCATAGGTGCGGACAGAGCATTTAATAGCCCAAATTCTTGGATCTCTTTTGTTATACTTTCCTGATCCTTAACCAGCTTGATCCAATAGGGATTTAGACTAAAACTTCGTGTTTTCTTCTTATCATACCCCATTTTCGTTGTTACTACTATTGGAGAATGATCTGAAATCGTATGTGTTTCATACTTCATTTTTATTACCAAATCAAAAAAATCGATGTTAGCAAGAGCAAGGTCTATTCTAGACATCACTGTATTCACCCAGCCAAAACAAGAGAATATTCTTTTATCTCCATATAGATATCGCCAAATGTCTGTCAATGCCATTTCCTGGCAGACTCTTCTTAGCAATGTTAGTTTATCTTTATTTACTTTATACACATGATCCTTAGAAAATCTATCTTTCTCTAGGTCCATTACATCATTAAAGTCCCCGGTAACCATGACCGGGCACCTTGCTGTAGAGCCAATAAAGTCCGCCAGGTATGACATGACACACATAGAGAAAGGTGGAGGGATATACACAAATGCCACTATGCAAACCGTGCCGTTCAACTGACAATGCAAAAAAACAAATCTACCTTCTCTATCAATTCTATGAGCAATTGGAATATAATCCACACTCCTGTGGACGTAAACACTGACAGCCCGGGAATAGGCCGAGAAGCAAGCATTGTAATCATATTTTGCCCATTTCCTTTTCGCAATACTAATATTCTCATATGTAAGATGTGTTTCGAGGAGACATATAATTGCGGGGAGATGTCTCTCAGCCATTCCCCGTATATTCCACGTAAATATCTTATTCATGTGTCATCGTGCTCAGCAGTACGTCCACAGAGACCCTAAGTGGAGGAGGGAAGGGGAGGGGAGAGAGAGAGCGCCCCCCAGTGTCCACCGAGACGCCATCATCCCACCCACCCCACCCCCTCTTGGTCAAACGAACCGAACGGTTCACTAACCTCTTAGGCCCCTTTCACACGGGCGAGTTTTCTGCACGGGTGCAATGCGTGACGTGAACGCATTGCACCCGCACTGAATCCGGACCCATTCTTTTCTATGGGGCTGTGCACATGAGCGGTGATTTTCACGCATCACTTGTACGTTGTGTGAAAATTGCAGCATGTTCTATATTCTGCGTTTTTCGCGCAACGCAGGCCCCATAGAAGTGAATGGGGATGCGTGAAAATCGCAAGCATCCGCAAGCAAGTGAGGATGCGGAGCGATTTTCACGCACGGTTGCTAGGAGACGATCGGGATGGGGACCCGATCATTATTATTTTCCCTTATAACATGCTTATAAGGGAAAATAATAGCATCCTTAATACAGAATGCATAGTACAATAGGGCTGGGGGGTTAAAAAAAATAAAAAATAATATAACTCACCTTAATCCACTTGATCGCGCAGCACGGCTTCTCTTCTGTCTTCTTCTTTGCTGTGCACAGGAAAAGGACCTTTCATGACGTCACTGTGCTCATCACATGGTCCGTCACATGATCAATCACCATGGTAAAAGATCATGTGATGGACTATGTGATCAGCGCAGTGACGTCATCAAAGGTCCAATTCCTCAAAAAGAATAAGACAGAAAAGAAGCCAGGCTGCGCGATCAAGTGGATTAAGGTGAGTTAAATTATTTTTTATTTTTTTATCCCCTCCAGCCCTATTGTACTATGCATTCTGTATAAAGAATGCTATTATTTTCCCCTTATAACCATGTTATAAGGGAAAATAATAGAATCTATACAACACCTAACCCAAACACGAACTTCTGTGAAGAAGTCTGGGTTCGGGTCTGGGTACCAAACATGCCGATTTTTCTCACGCGCGTGCAAAACGCATTACAATGTTTTGCACCCGCGCAGAAAAAACGCAAACATAGAATGCAATCGCAGTGAAAACTGACTTGTTTTATTGTCAAAATCGCACCATTTTCCCGCAACGCCCGTGTGAAAGGGGCCTTACACTTCACCATTCCCCCCCCTCCTCCTCACCCCCCAGCCCCTGTTGAATATAACATTACCTATAACATCAGGAACCTATCCCCTTACCATCCAACCATTCCCGCACCTCCTCTGGTTGGGTAAAAAAAAAGAGCTTGGTCCTGATATATCACTCTTAATTTCGTAGGGTAAAACAGAGAATATTTAATCTTGGCTTCCGCCATTCTCTTCTTAACCTCTCTAAATTCACGATGTGTAAACTGTGTTGCCCTCGAGTAGTCCGGATATATTTCTATTTCCCTTCCATTATGCTCTAGGGGAGGTAAAATTATTTTATTTTTCATAATGTTATCCCTGTCTGGAACGTTTATCATTTTAGCCAAGATTGCTCTTGGAGGACTCCCTACCGGTAGCTGTTTATTTGGTATCCGGTGGGCTCTCTCCACCGAAAACCCTATAGACAGTCGATCCACACCAAACACTTCTATTAACCATTGCTGAATAAACCCTGTCGGGTATTCTTTTTCAGACCCGTCAGGGAACCCAACCAGACGTATATTCGCTCTGCGAAATCTGTCCTCCATTTCATTGACTCTTTCCTGTAATGATTTATTTTCTGTTTCCATCACCCCCATTCTATTCATAATCCCGTCCATCTCTCTCTTTAACTCTTTTGTAACCAAATAGAGATCTTTAACTTTCTCACGTACTTTATTCATCTCGTCTTTAATCAAAGAGAGATTTGTTTGGACTGTGGAGATTTTGACTGACAGATCTCCCAATGCTTGGTTTGATTGCTGAACCACATTCAGGATATCTTTCAGCTTCTTATCCACTAATGCTATCCTCTCATCTATTGCAGCGTTCTTATCTCTCTTTCCCTCTTCTCTATCACTAATTTCCTCTATGTTTAGTGAGTCTGTTGAATCAACTTTATTCTACCTATTACCCTACTGATTAGTCCTAGTCTTATATTGCCTTATATACTTCAAGAATTTATCCATTTTTGAAATTGGGCTACCTCCGCTTGCACCCAAAGACTTCCAATTTTGGACCTTTGCTGGCATATTATCAAGCATACAACAACAACAAAAATTAGAAAAGGGAGAGGAAAAATAAAATAAAAAACAATTTCTAATCTTCACATCCTAAGATAGGTTACAAAATATTAAAACTTAGGATACATCCTATGGGCTACTCCCACTTCGAACCAGTCACAAGACCAATATGTCAGAAGTGTTCCTCAGGTCCCCAATTTCATCCGCACCCCTAAGGGCACAGGGGGGACGGTACCAGTTCCACAGAAGATGAAGACCTCTTCATACAGGCCAGAAGGAAAACCATGCGGAGTAACAGAAGGTTATATAGCATAGAAGTCCAGTAAACATATATAACATACAGTCAGGTCCATAAATATTGGGACATTGACACAATTCTAAAATTTTTGGCTCTATACACCACCACAATGGATTTGAAATGAAACGAACAAGATGTGCTTTAACGGCAGATTGTCAGTTTAATTTGAGGGTATTTACATCCAAATCAGGTGAACGGAGTAGGAATTACAACAGTTTGCATATGTGCCTCCCACTTGTTAGGGGACCAAAAGTAATGGGACAATTGGCTTCTCAGCTGTTCCATGGCCAGATGTGTGTTATTCTCTCATTATCCCAATTACAATGACCAGATAAAAGGTCCAGAGTTCATTTCAAGTGTGCTATTTGCATTTGGAATCTGTTTCTGTCAATTCTCAAGATGAGATCCAAAGAGCTGTCATTATCAGTGAAGCAAGGCATCATTAGGCTGAAAAAACAAAACAAACCCATCAGAGAGATAGCAAAAACATTAGGCGTGGCCAAAACAACTGTTTGAAACATTCTTAAAAAGAAGGAACGCACCGGGGAGCTCAGCAACACCAAAAGACCCGGAAGACCACGGAAAACAACTGTGGTGGATGACCGAAGAATTCTTTCCCTGGTGAAGAAAACACCCTTCACAACAGTTGGCCAGATCAAGAACACTCTCCAGAAGGTAGGTGTATGTGTGTCAAATTCAACAATCAAGAGAAGACTTCACCAGAGTGAATACAGAGGGTTCACCAGTGCAAGATGTAAACCATTGGTGAGCCTCAAAAACAGGAAGGCCAGATTAGAGTTTGCCAAACGACATCTAAAAAAGCCTTCACAGTTCTGGAACAACATCCTATGGACAAATGAGACCAAGATCAACTTGTACCAGAATGATGGGAAGAGTAGAGTATGGAGAAGGAAAGGAACTGCTCATGATCCTTAGCATACCACCTCATCAGTGAAGCATGGTGGTAGTGTCATGGCGTGGGCATGTATGGCTGCCAATGGAACTGGTTCTCTTGTATTTATTGATGATGTGACTGCTGACAAATGCAGCAGGATGAATTCTGAACTGTTTTGGGCAATATTATCTGCTCATCAGCCAAATACTTCAGAACTCATTGGACAGCGCTTCACAGTGCAGATGGACAATGACCCAAAGCATACTGCAAAAGCAACCAAAGAGTTTTTTAAGGAAAAGAAGTGGACTGTTATGCAATGGCCAAATCAATAACCTGACCTGAATCCGATTAAGCATGCATTTCACTTGCTGAAGACAAAACTGAAGGGAAAATGCCCCAAGAACAAGCAGGAACTGAAGACAGTTGCAGTAGAGGCCTGGCAGAGCATCACCAGGGATGAAACCCAGCATCTTGTGATGTCTATGCGTTCCAGACTTCAGGCTTTAATGGACTGCAAAGGATTTGCAACCAAGCATTAAAAAGTGAAAGTTTGATTTATGATTATTATTCTGTCCCATTACTTTTGGTCCCTTAACAAGTGGGGGGCACATATGCAAACTGTTTTAATTCCTACACCGTTCACCTGATTTGGATGTAAATACCCTCAAATTAAAGCTGACAGTCTGCAGTTAAAGCACATCTTGTGCGTTTCATTTCAAATCCATTGTGGTGGTTATAGAGCCAAAAATGTTAGAATTGTGTCGATGTCCCAATATTTATGGACCTGACTGTAAATAGTTAAACAAAGAAAGTTCATCAGCCAAGGGGGTTAGCAGAGTAGGTAACAGCAGATGTTAGCAGGTAATTAATTACATTTTCCTTGTTATTTCCCTGCCATGCTTCCATAACGTTAGTACATAGAGATCGTCACTCACATTACTCACATAGTCCAGGCCAGAGACCGCAGAGATCTATAGCGTGAGTATATTAAACAGCAGGTGTTCGTTAGCCAGAGAAGATTAGCAAGACAAGTGTTGGCAAATGTTAGCAGGTACTGGTTTTAGTTGTTTTAATTTTCTAATAATTTCCCTGCCATACATTCAAGCAGTCCAGCAAGCGTATATAACATAAATAGTTAATCATAGAAAGTTCATCAGCTGAGGGGGTTAGCAGAACAGGTGATAGCAGATGTTAGCAGGTATTGATTTTAGTTGTTTTAGAATCCAATATTATTTCCCTGCCATGCATTCCAATCCGTTAGTACGTAGCTGGCGCCCCTCATATTACTCACGTGGTCAAGGCCAAAGGTCATACAGAGTGCCATATATTATGCCACAGAGTAGTCCAGCTGAGATTTATGGACAGCTGGACTACTTTGGACTATGCTGGACAGCCAGCGTTCATTAGCCATAAATCAGCAAAGTGAGTGTCAGCGAATGTTAGCAGGTACTGGTTTTGATTATTTAAGTTTTATAATACTTTCCCTGCCCTGCATTCCATAAGGCTGGTGCATAGGGGTCACCCCTCAGATTACTCATGTGCTCCAGGCCAGCCGCGATGCTCAGTACAGATCATCTTCGTCCACAAGACGCCCGACACTCAAGCTGCCATAACACACAGCTACATAAATAAAGCACATGGGTTCTCCCCGGGGTCTCCGCTAATCAGGCAGGCTAATAGGAGCAACAAAAAGCAGGTGAGTTCAGCAGCTGTAACACAAACCCTGCTACTGGCTCAAAGGTCAGCCATGCTGCCAGCCCCATCACAGCCGTCCGGACATCCAGCTTCTTCCAGTGTAGCTGGGACTCCTCGCATAGTGGCAAGCCGAGGGCACTCCCAAGTACCTCCTATTCTCGTCAGTCAGAGCCGCGGTGAGAGAGAACGCCAGCGTATAGCAGGTGCAGGAAGTCTACACACATGGAGCCGGATAAGAGGGGGAGGGATCGCAGCACGCCTACGTCCTCACTTCATGCCGCTGCAGCCCAGCACTGACTGTTTGGAACATTCTTAAAAAGAAGGAACACACCGGTGAGCTCAGCAACACCAAAAGACTCAGAAGACCACGGAAAACAACTGTGGTGGATAACCGAAGAATTATTTTCCTGGTGAAGAAAACACTCTTCACAACAGTTGGCCAATTCAAGAACACACTCCAGGAGGTAGGTGTATATGTGTGTCAAAGTCAGCAATCAAGAGTAGACTTCACCAGAGTGAATACAAAGGGTTTACCACAAGATGTAAACCATTGGTGAGCCTCAAAAACAGGAAGGCCAGATTAGAGTTTGCCAAACACCATCTAAAAAAAGCCTTCACAGTTCTGGAACAACATCCTTTGGACAGATGAGACTAAGATCAACTTGTACCAGAGTGATGGGAAGAGAAGAGTATGGAGAAAAAAGGAACTGCTCATGATCATAAGCATACCACATCATTAGTAAAGCATGGTGGTGGTAGTGTCATGGCGTGGGCATGTATGGCTGCCAATGGAACTGGTTCTCTTGTATTTATTGATGATGTGACTGCTGACAAAAGCAGCAGGATGAATTCTGAACTGTTTTGGGCAATATTATCTGCTCATCAGCCAAATACTTCAGAACTCATTGGACAGCGCTTCACAGTGCAGATGGACAATGACCAAAAGCATACTGCAAAAGCAGCCAAAGAGTTTTTAAGGGAAAGAAGTGGACTGTTATGCAATGGCCAAGTCAATCACCTGACCTGAATCCGATTGAGCATGCATTTCACTTGCTGAAGACAAAACTGAAGGGAAAATGCCCCAAGAACAAGCGGAACTGAAGACAGCTGCAGTAGAGGCCTGGCAGAGCATCACCAGGGATGAAACCCAACGTCTGGTGATGTCTATGCATTGTAGACTTCAGGCTGTAATTGACTGCAAAGGGTTTGCAACCAAGTATTAAAAAGTGAAAGTTTGATTTATGATTATTTTTATTCTGTCCTATTACTTTTGGCCCCTTAACAAGTGGGAGGCACATATGCAAACTGTTGTAATTCCTACACCGTTCACCTAATTTGGATGTAAATACCCTCAAATTAAAGCTGACAGTCTGCATTTAAAGCACATCTTGTTCATTTTTTATTGTTTATGTCTAAATATTTATGGACCTGGCTGTATATATTTGTAGTCAGTGTATCTCCAAACCAAAGAAATAATTCAAATAACAATAGTTGCTGAACATAAACAGTCCTAGGTAGCCCCAAAATAAATCCTTATCTAGGTCAAATTTCAATTATATTTTACTTTTTTTTCAGGAAGTGTTCCTTAGAAAATAGAACCTTGACACTACAATTGATCTCACATTTACTAAAGTGAGATGCAGAGTGTAGATGATCCTCAATTGCTTTACCATGGGCTCCACCAGATAAGATTGGGTTTAACCTGTTGGATCCACAACTTATAAGCAATTATCACACACCAGTCAGTCAGTTTATGATGGGACACGGCAACACTATAGCAGGTGAGTAGTGAAATGGCCCCATAAGTAAAAACCAGTAGATCCCTCTGAATTGTAAAATGCTGCCACAAAATGTTTGATCATTTTTAATTATTATTAAAATGATCAAATAGCAGCAAAAAATCTAAATGGCATAACAAGAGTGTTCGCCAGAGGTCCAACCAGAGGGAAGAAGAAGGGGCTGACATGTTCAATTTTAGTCTCATCTGACTGAATTACTTTCTTCCATGTGTTTGAGGAGTTGGTTAAAAAATCGACCATTAAAAGACCAATGTGCTTCTATAGATTTATAGATACATAAAGAAAACACTTTTTAGTAAATGTATAGAAAAATGTGCTGTGAAAGTTGCATTGGCTTTGTGGCATTCTTAATTTCAAACCTCAAATTAAGAAAATGTATTTGTCTCATTCAGGAGGTCAGTTTGTTTTATACATGTCTTTACAGCATATATGCAACATCATTTTCTTATTTTCTTATATCAGAAATGTTAAATAAAAAAATTTAATTAAAAAATGCAAACAAATTCACCAATCTCATTAGGAAGTTTGAAAACTAAATATAAAAAAAAAACTGGTATTACACACGGTAATTCGGCGTACAAGGATAGAACCAAAGTATGGCATCCATGACTGAATAGCTAGAGAAATGATTCCAAAGAGGTACAGTAATTGACAGAAGAGCTATATGCTCACCATAGCATTTTACTCTTTCTGCCTCATCACATCTCCTTTTCATAAAGCTGACACAGGTTTAAACTTTTATTATGCTTTTTACTTCTATTATTTAGCAGTAATCCTTTTCAATGAACAGTTAAGGTAAAGTCAGCAGATAATATATCAGGAACTTTGATGAGTTGAGAGGATAATAAAATGGACCTGATTTTTCCAAGACTAACCACAATGTTTTAGTAAATTATTGTAATCCCTATGACATAGCCATTTTAAAACATAGCTCTGAGTTGTTATTCCTACAAGAAAATTAATGAAAAAATTGACAGTTGGTGTTACCAGTTAGGATTGTATCCATAGACTGTCTGATGCCATTAATACATTTTTAAGAATACCAGAGGAATGGCACAATGCAGAGTTTGAAAAAATGATGATCCAGAATTGTTGTTTTAATGCTAAAACATACTTGTCAGCAGTGTAAAAGGTAACCAATCATGGGGGAAACATGGCATAGAGCAGATTAATATACTGTATAGCTTTGTGCAAAAAGATTTAGTAGAGCTCATGTTTTAGTCATTTTAATCCCTGCTCTTTTTGTGTTGAAAAGTCATAGAATATTTTTATGTGCATGCAGCGGTCTCTCATAGGACCATACACATGACTCCTAACCATAAAAAGAGACGCAATTTTAAATGAATGTAATACAAGTTATACAAAATTTTTCTCCGCAAAACTATAGTCTATCAATCTGCTCAGCTTCTGCAGCTCTATAAAAAGCAGATCAGACATCATGTGTAGTGTTGAGCGCGAATATTCAAATTATGAATTTTAATCGCGAATATCAGCACTTAGAGAATTTGCGAATATTTCAAATATAGTGCTATATATTCCTTTTTCGAATATTCAGGATTTTTTTCCATCTGAACACATAATTCCTTTCTGATTCTTGCTTGTAGGCCAATGAGTTAATGGCCCACAAGCAACTTAAGCAGGCAAGAATCATGACTTCAGATGGAAAAAAATGATGAATATTCTAAAAAGCAAATATATAGCACTGTATCGAATATAGTGCTATATATTCTTTTTTTAAGAATATTCCTCATTTTCCTCCCTGCTTAAGTTGCTTGTCAAGGAACTTAAGCAGGGAGGAATCATGACTTCAGATGGAAAGAAATGATGAATATTCTAAAAAACAAATATATAGCACTATATTTTACAGTATAGTGCTATATATTTGTTTTTGACCCAAATATTCAATTCGCAAATATTCAACGAATATTCTACAAAATATTTGCAAAATATCACAAATTCGAATATGACCCCTGCCACTCATCACTAATCATGTTGCAGCTTCCTTTCAACAAGTCTTCTTTAAAGGGGTTGGCCACTTTCTGGGTACATTTGACCAATGTGTTTGTAAGATGATTATATGGTACTTACTAATATAGCCTTTGTTGAAATTCTACACCATTTTCTATATTTCACAAGGTATATGTCACGGCCTATGGTGTGTTTTGTGACACTTTCCTTCACTTGCAGTTGCCCGTGGCAACGTGTGGTGTTGTTTGCATGTGGTGGCAGTGTCTCGGCCTTGTGGCTGTTTCTCAGGACATGGTTGCCTCGCGTGCCGTTGCCGGCGGTAACAGGTGGAGTGTGATGTTTGTGTGTAAACTTCCCCTTTAAGTGGCTTTCTTCCCTTGCCTGGTGTTGGAAGGGTTAATTCCCTTCCTAGTGAGTGAACACTGGGTGTGTCTGTGTGTGGGTGTGGCTACTTGGGCTATTTAGCTCCTGCTGGATGCCAGTAGCTGAGGGGTACTCCAGCTATAGTGTTTGCTGGAGTCATCCTCCTGGTCTCATATACCATCTGTCCAGTGAGGGTCACCCTTGTGGGCATAAGTTATGTTTAGACATAGATGTTCTTATTTTATTATATGTCTAGTGGTGTCTCTATGTTTATTGCAGCTTATGGTTTCTGGGTTCCTGTGTGCTTTGTGTGTGTGCTGTGTCCTTTTGTGTTTGGTGTGGACATTAGCACTTCTGTACGGGTTCCAGTCTGTGTGTCTGTGGCAGGTAGGTGTTGTACTAGTTTCACTACCTGCCATTGCCATCTGCTGTATATGTTCCCCATTCCTTTCAGCTTGGCCTGTGAGAATCCTCTTCATCCGTGCCTAGGAGGAACAGGTCATCTTACCCTGCTCCTTGTTACAGGGCTATCCTGAGGGCTAGTAGGGACCCTAGGTTACGGAGTATGAGTCCTCCTACCATCAGGGTTGGCTCATACAGCTAGGAGTCAGGGTCAGATTTAGGAACGTTATAGGAGGTGTTTCCTGTCCCTGTTTCCTGTCCTGGCCCAGCAGCTACCTGTCCTGGCCCAGCAGTATACCTCCTTGTTTTCAAAGTCTTTTGTGCTGTCCACACAGAGTTCCTGTCCATAAGATGGCCACTGATGGAGAGTCGCGTAATCAAACAGATCACCTTCATGTGACGTCTCCTCTGTTTAAACACACTGCTCCTGCCAACTGCTGAGAGTTTAGTGCAGCATGAAGGTGATTTATCTGGTCACCCTCCATAATAAGCCATTATATGGACAGGACCTCTTTGTGGACAGCACATAAAACTTTGTAAACAAGGGGGTATGCGGTACCATATAAAATATAGAAAATGGTGCAGAATTTCAAAACAGGCTATATTAGTAGGTGCCATATAATCATCTCACAAATACATTGGTCAACATTAAACAGAAAATTGTCAACCCCTTTAACAAAAAGTGTCTACTACCATTTACCCCAAATGTTTATACTGTAAATGTTCCTGGTGTAACTAAAGTGATAAAAAGGAAAGCGAGAGAAAATAGCTTTACACATTTTTTAGTAAAGATAGAATTACTTCTCTCAGGTACTAATGGACAACAATCAAATACATAGTAAGCAAAAAGTAAAAACGAAACCACTGTATTCCAAGAACTTTTCCTTACTTCTTTGGGTGAATCCCAAATATCTACAACCTATTTATATATACACTTGAGTCATATAATTATGACTAGAGATGAGTGAATAAAAAAAAAATTGATTTACAGGTTCGCCAAAAATTTAGTTTGATCTGAACTTATTTGTGGAGAATTTCGTTAAAAAAAGGCTATTTCCTGGCTGCAGGGAGCCTCTGTAGGGGTGTAGAACACTGTGCCTTGCAGTAACACACATAAGAAGTCTGCTGTGATAGTGAAATTATACTGTGAGTCAGTATGACATGCAGATGACAGGCATCGCTCTTAGAATCACTGCATACTTCACTTATTTTGGCAGTCATGTGTCCAAAACTGACCAAATAACTCAAGTATGAACTCAGCCTTACAGGTCGATGTTAGCGTCAAGAAGAAGCGCGCTCCTTTTTCACCGTCGTCAGCTTATTCCACATAGATGTCAACAGAACCTGTTCAAGTAAACGATTATACAAGTAGAGCCCCCCGACAGAGTGGAGAGGGTGTAAGCAGTAAGTTTGTGTTGATGTTACAGATTATTTTGCCCTTCCTCTGATCCGTCAGAACAATAACCCCAAAAAAACTGATCCTGTCTGTTGAGCATCCGCCTTCACTCGGTCAGCATTTGATCAGTAATCCATCAGTATTGCTAATGCCAAAAAAAAACAGGAGTGGATACAAAACAGAGATGACCTAGTCAACCATTCAAGAACCACTGGGTTGCTGGTCAATACACGACCGCTAGACACCTGTCTCTCGTTCAGGCCTCTCACTGAAACCCATGCTGCCACGCCCCCTTACTCTGCTGTGACCTCTGCCTACGCCAGAAACATTTAGACCTCTGCCACTCCCCTGTGCAGGGCCTGGCACTCCTCTGTCTGACATACTGTTAGATCAATAAAATAAATAGGAAATTAAAACACCACGAAAAACGTTGTAATTTTTACAAAAAAGTAATTTTTGCACTTCAGCACACAAAGGCTAATAAGCCCTATTTTTTTACCACTAATACACGCCAAAAAGGGCTGTAATTTTCTCACTTCACCACACAACGGCAAATACTTTTTTGTGCTACTAATACACGGCACAAAAGGCTTTAGAACATATAACTGCACCGCTGATCGGTAAATATATTTTTTCTTTTTCCAATAATACACGCCACAAAAGGCTTTAGCACAGATAACTGCACCGCTGACAGTCAAATATATATTTTCTTTTTCCACTAATGCACACCACAAAAGGCTTTAGAACATATAATTGCACCGCTGAACGGCAAATATGTTTTAATTTTGCTACTAACACACGCCACAAAAGGCTTTAGAAGAGATAACTGCACAGCTGACCAGCAAATATATATTTTCTTTTTCCACTAATACACAACAAAAAGGGTTTTAGAACATATAACTGCACCGCTAAACGGCAAATATATTTTACCTTTGCCACTAATACACAACAAAAAGGGCTGTAATTTTTAGCACTTTACCACACAATGGCTAATAAGCCCTTTTTTTCCACTAATGCAAGCCAAAAAATGCTTTAGGACATATAACTGCACCGCACAAGGGCAAATAGGACATATAAATATTTCCTTGTAATAAACCCTGTTAATGCCTGTATCAAACAACACTTGCACTCTAATAAAAACAGTTTGCTGGAATTACAGAGCTGTATAATGGCAATTTGTGTGTCCAGACAGTGCAGCAAGGTGTAATACGATTGTTCCTATTACCCAGGTTGTAACTACCCCTACTGAACCCTTTTGAACAGAAATGCTGTATAATGATTCCTCCCTATCCTTTCCCTACACCTAAAATAATCTTTCCCTGCACTTGTAAATCGTTTTTTTCAGCAAAAAGCTGTTTTTTTTTTTAACACTGTCCCTAGTGCCTGCAGACGTCTCTCCCTGCACTAAGTACACTGGAAAATGGCAGAATCCAAGATGGCTGAGACTATTTATAGGGCTGTGACATCACGGGGCTGGCTGCTGATTGGCTGCATGCATGGCATTATGGGTGATATTGGGGAATCAGGGTTCAATGCCAGAGAGGGAGCATGAGAAAGGTATACCTCACCCAAGGCAGGTCAATGGCTGCAATGTGATTGAGCGGAAATGTGGGACAAGTTGTTAAAGCGGAAGCATCAAAGTACAGGAGGGGGCGAGCAGAAATTACCCACTCCCGACTCGGGGTGGTAGTGATGATAAGTAACAATACAGGACTCTTAAGATGCCCTGTTATTGGAATGATTAATAAAAAATTATAGGGAATATCACTGGGGTATTTTGGATTTGGAAACGTTAGCCAGTAGAGGCCCTGCTGCCGCTTTGTTGACTCTAGATAACTTCTGCCTGATAGTCCACGATCCAATTGGATATCTTCTCTATCAACTTTCGATGTTCTTTTCTGCGCCTACCATGTTGATCACGGTTAGCGGCGAATCAGGGTTCCATTCGCGTGAGAAATGGATACCACATCCAAGGGAGGTCAATGGCTGCAATGTGATCGAGCTGAAATGTGGGACAAGTTATTAAAGCGGAAGGATCGAATGAATAGGCCGATTAAAGACGAATTTTACAAATTTAAGTACCTGTCACCTATGCAGAGCAGGGGTTTTTCATTGGCAAAAATGGGTTAATGTCACCCACCAATGGAACAGACGATTTTTTAAAATTTCAGGCCCTGTCAACTATGTAGAGCATGGGTTTATTCAAGGCAAAACTGTGTTCATGTCACCCACCAATACAACAGACGATTTTACAAAAATTAGGTCCCTGTCACCTATGCAGAGCAGGGGTTTGTATACGGCAAAATTGGTAAAATGTCAACTAACAATGCAACAGATGATTTTTTAAAATTTTGGTCCCTGTCACCTATTGAGAACAGGGGTTTATTCACGGAAAAAATGATAAAATGTCACCCAAGAATGTAACAGACGAATTTGTGATATGTATTTCCTTGCCCACTAGGTAGAGCAGGGATATATCACAGTCAAAAATTGGTGAATTTCACCCAACTATGTAACAGAAAAATTAGTGAAATGTATTAACCTGTCTACTAGGTAGAGCAGGGGTATATCACAGCCAAAAATTGGTGAATGTCAGGGATCAGCAGAGCATGTGAGCGTCTGACGTCCGATGCTGACGCTGGGACGCTAGGCTCCGCCCCCTCCTCCCCCTGCTCGCTCGCCTGCCTGCCTGCCTCTGGGATGCCTGCTGCTGCTGCCGGGACATGTATGTTGCGGACGCCGATACCCATGATACTTGGATGGTGACCGCATTTTCTTTGCTTCCTTGCCTGCCTGCTGTTGCTGGACGCTGGATGCTAGACGCTGACATGCTAAAGCCTCGAGGGTAAGGGTGAGATTTTGCCTGGCTCTTGTCCCTGTGAGTTGAGTGAGGGGACTGGACTGGTGCTGGAGAAGGCAAAATGATCTGTGAATTTGTCTCTGCATGCCGCTTGAAGTCTGCCTGAGAGTAAAGTTAGTGGAGGGAAGCCATTATCATTGAGCGGTTGTTTAGAGGAGAGGAGAGGGTTTTTTTTTCAGACAAGTGGGAGCGATCTCGTAAACAGGGAAGCTGTGATATAGCCGCTGCGGCATGAGTGGGGTTGGATGCTGGAAAGTGGAAAATGGAGGTTGACCGGACATTCAGCAGCCTTTTGTATGTTTGTGGGGACTGAGTTGTCCCCTGTGAAGGAAACTGAGAGAAGAGGGGAAGGAGGAAGAAAAGGGGGGTGAAGATACACAGATGGCTGCAGAGTATTGTATGTAGATACACTATACATTGATCCATATACACTATTGTACAGTCCTGATATTGCTCTTAACCCTCTCTGGAATCTTGCTTGTTGGATAAACCCCCTCTAACCTCTTGAACTAAATATGAACTAACTACTCCTAATCTCCTCTCTCAAGATATTATGTTGGCACCTCTCTCGTTGGTTTAACGGTTGTGAGCCTTTGGTTCCCCTGTTCCATCCCTCCTCGACCAAAATATAGTTGGACTAAGGAACTGCTCCTGTAAGTGCCTTATTTGATTATTTGGAAAGATACTAACCATCTTGTTAACTGGACCCTCTTGTGAACATCTGGAACTATACTAACCATTAGCTAACTGGACTCCTTTTTTTATCTTTTTTTTTCTCTCTAAGATTGTTCGTTTTAAATAATATATATATATATATATATATTTTTTTTTTTCCCTTCTAACAACAACAATATTAGTACTAGGGCGTAGTTCATGGCCCTGCTCAACTTGATTATCCGCTGACAATATATTAACATACTGCAAATAGTATTTGAAGATATCTGGTTTAATGTTTGTGATTAAGATAATTATTGCTTTGAGATCAGTGTTGTGTAAGAGTTGGGATAGCTGAGAGCGGAGAAATAGGAAGAGAGGAGAAGGGAAGGAGAGAGAGGGGAAAGGGGGGAGGAAAAGGGAAAGAAAAGCAAAGTATAAAAATGCCTCCAAAGAAAAAAGAGGAACAGCGTGGGCCTACAGGTGCTAGCGCTAGGAGATCAGTAACGGGGTTAGAGAGTGAGCAGAAACAGCACAGTCTAAATACATTTCTGATTCCCAGTTCCCCAGTCTCCAGTCCTTCGAAGAAAGAAAAAATTATAGATATTGAGACACATGTTTTGACACAGGAGAGCGGGACTGCGGGTACTGCGGGAGAACAGGGAGCCCCTGTGGTGGCCACAGGAATGGATGCAAAGACGATGAAAGACATATTTCATACCATCTCTAGGATGGAAAATGTAATGGGGAGTATAGTAACACAGATTGGGGCAGTGCAAACTGACGTTAGCGTAATACGTGATGAGGTGGAGAAAATAAGACAGCGATTACATGAGATGGAAAAACAGATTCCGTCTTTGGAGCATTCTGTTGAAAAATTTGAGAAGGAGGTTGCATCTCTAAAACAGATAAATAATAAGATGGAACAAAAAATAATAAGTCAAGAAGATAGATCGAGAAGAACAAATATAAGATGTGTAGGGATTCCAGAACAGGAAGAAGGGGACAATTGTACAGAATTTATGGAGCGATGGATAAAGGAGAACTGTAAGGAGGGTATCCTTTCTCCTCTGTTCGCTATTGAAAGAACACATCGGGTCCCCACAAAAAAGAGAGTTTCAGGGGACTATCCTAGACATATGTTGGTGAAATGTTTACTTTCTAAGGATCGAGATATAATATTGTCTGATGCTAGAACCTCTGAAAAATATCAGATACAAGGTGTAAAGATAAGACTTTTTCCAGATTACTCAGCAGATACAAATGCACGTAGGTAGGAGTTTATAAGTGTAAAAAAGAGATTAAGGGAAGCAGGCCTGAACTATAGCTTGCTTTTTCCTGCTAAGTTAAGGGTGGAATATAAAGGAAGGATCGAGATTTTTCAGACTCCTATGGAAGCTAACGAATGGGCAGAGAGGATGGGCTTCTGAGGGGGTGGGGCATGAGGGGGGATAGGGAGCCTCTATGCTAGTAATGGAGCTGCCTCGACTGCTGATCAGCAGAGGGGGATCTATTCGGAAGGTAGGGGAGGGTGGTATTATGGGGAGGAGAGAGAGAGAGAGCGGTTGTTCTTCTTGCAAATATATATATTCCGCCACCATATAAGCCAGATGTGTTGTATGCGTTGCATAGATTTATGTTGAATAGACAAGAATGTATAATGATCGCGATAGGAGATTATAATGCTGTAATGGATCCACTCAGGGATAGAATGTCTAGCAGAGGGGGAAGAACACAAAATGTAGATTTGTTTAAACTGGCCTTGGAGTTTAATTGGATTGATGTCTGGCGTTATTTTAACCCGGAAGAAACCATGTATTCCTGTTATTCGAAATCACATCAAACGTGGTCAAGAATTGATATGGTTTTGGGAAATAAAAACTTAATGACCCAAAATAGGATTAAGATAAAGTACTTGCCTATGGCGCTATCCGATCATAATGCTGTGGTAATGGAATTGGACTTGAACAGAACGCAAAATTTGTTAATGTTTAAGTTCAACCCTCACTGGTTATCGTTAATTCCAGATAAAGAAAGTATATTGCTGGAGTTAAAACATTTCTTCCAGGAGAATAACAACTCTGCCAATAGATTGATAGTTTGTTATACCGCCAAGGCATATTTAAGAGGATCTTTGTTTAAAAGGGTGAATTATTGGAAAAAAATTACTAAAGAAAAAGGGGATCTATTGGAAAAAAATTCAGAAGAAGCAAGATTAGTATGTATAACGAATCCCACTGGATATAACAAGCAGAAATGGGAGGAGGAACATGAAAAGTTAAACATTTATTATATGGAGAAAACTAGGAAAGAATTGTTCTTTCAAGGGTTTCGGTTAGCCTCAGAGGGAGAAAAGGTGGGGAAAATCTTAGCAGGTATAGTAAAAAATCAGAGAGGGAAATCATGGATAGGGGCGTTTAGAGACAACAGGGATGAAATAGTTAGTTCACCTGAAGGAATCAAAAAAGCTTTCGTGGATTACTTTCAGGAACTTTATAAGTCGAGGGTACAATACACAAAAAAAGACTTGGACCAATACCTAGATCAGATTGTCTTGACTGAGATATCTAAAGCCCAAAAGGAATATCTGGAAAAAGAAATATCTGTCTTAGAAATAGAAGAGGTTTTGGGTACGGTGAAACCATTAAAAGCACCAGGGTGCGATGGACTTCCTTTTGAAATATATAAGACCTTCGCGCAGGTGCTAATACCAGAATTAAGTGCGACACTCTATGAGGCCCAAAAAATAGGTGATTTACCAGATTCAATGAAAGAAGCAATTATTACATTGATTCCAAAAAAGGGTAAAGAACAACTAGACCCTGGCTCATATAGACCAATATCTTTGTTAAATACGGATGTTAAAATTCTGGCAAAGGTTTTGGCAGGTAGGCTTTCTAAGGTGATTAAAGGTATAATTCACGAAGATCAGACAGGTTTTATACCAGGAAGAACGATATACTCAAACATAAGAAGGTTGTACCTTAATATTGAAGCTAACAAAACAGAAATCTGTGAAAAAGCCATACTTTCATTGGATGCCTAAAAGGCATTTGATTGTATCGAGTGGGAGTACTCATGGGCAGACTTGAAAAAGGTTGGTATAGGGGAGGGATTTATAAGATGGATACAACTTATATATTCCAACCCGAGGTCCAGGGTGATGGTGGATGGGAGCTTGTCCCTGCCTTTTGCCCTCGATAGGGGCACTAGACAGGAATGCCCTGTCTCTCCCCATTATTATTTGCTATCGCAATAGAACCCCTGGCATGCATGATAAGAAATGATAGCGAGATTAAAGGTTTTCAATATGGGGAAGAAAATGAAAAATTATTAATGTATGCTGATGATATTTTACTATTTATGCACAACACTGGGGATGAGTTTAATAGAGTAATAGATATAATAGATAAATGTGTTCTCTGGTTTAAATATTAATTGGAAGAAATCCCATATGATGTTATTAGGGAATGGGCATTTACAGAATGGCTCAAGGGTGCATGTGCTTGAGCAACACAAGAGTTTTAAATATCTAGGGATACAAATTTCTAGAAATATAAAAGAATATTAAAAATTTAATGTACTCCCCTTAATAAAAGAACTCAGAACAAAAATACATATCTGGAAGAGATTACCGTTGTCAATTCAGGGTCGGGTGAATTTAATAAAAATTATTTTTCTCCCAAAGATACTGTACGTTTTACAAAATGCCCCAATGAGTTTGCCGAAGAAAATATTTAGGTTACTAGATGGGTTAATGGGGGATTTTATATGGAAAGGGGCCATTCCTAGGTTAAAGAGAGAAGTGCTTCAGCTCCCAGTAAGAGAGGATGGATTAGCAGTTCCTAATTGTTTTTTTTATTATTTAACCGCCTCACGTCCGCCCATAGACTATAAACGTCCTATGGGTGGACGTCTATTTCTGACAGCACGTTTTAAAACGTCCTGTCAGAAATAGCAGCTGCACGCTAATCGTGCAGCTGCTGATCGGGTTGCCCGCTGTCAGTGACAGCAGGGCAACCCTAAGACAAGGCAGGGACAGTTCCCAGGTGTCCCTGCCTTAACGATCGCTGCAGACACAGCGCTCACCGAGCGCTGTGTCTGCAGAGAAGGAAGCGCTGTGCGCTTCCTGTTCTGGCCCGGCGGTCATGTGACCGCCGTGACCGGAGTGTGCAGGGGCTGTGTGAGGTCTCTCAGAGACCTCGATCAGCCCTGCTCTGAGGCTTTACAGCGCTGGATTGCTGCTGTACAGCCTCTATAGGGGTGCATTTGTCCTGTAACTGGGGCTACTATGTCAGCCCCAGTTACAGGAGAAATCAACAGTGAAAAAAAAAAAGAAAAAGTGAAGTAATTGTCCCCCAGAGGTCTTGTATGACCTTATGGGGGACGAAAAGTGTAAAATAAAAAAATAAAAAATAAAAGGTTGAAAATAAAAAAATAAAAAAAAGTTTCACATGTAAAAAAAAAAAAAAGTCCCCAAGTAAGGAATGAAAAAAAAAAGTTAAAAATAGAAAAAATAAAAAAAGTATACATATTAGGTATCGCCGCGTCCGTATAAACCAGCTCTATAAAAATATCACATGACCTAACCCCTCGGGTGAACACCGTAAAAAAAAATAAAAAAAAAACGGTGTCAAAACAAGCAATTTTTGTCACCTTGCATCACAAAAGGTGCAACACCAAGTGATCAAAAACGCGTATGTCCCACAAAATAGTACCAATAAAAACGTCACCTCATCCCGCAAAAAATGAGCCCCTACATAAGAAAATCTCTCAAAAAATAAAAAAACTATAGCTCTTAGAACATGGAGACACTAAAACATAATTTTTTTGGTTACAAACATGCTATTATTGTGTTAAAGTGAAACAAATAAAAAAAAGTATACATATTAGGTATTGCCGCGTCCGTAAAAACCAGCTCTATAAAAATATCACATGAACTAACCCCTCGGGTGAACACCGTAAAAAAAAAAAAAAAAAAACTGTGTCAAAACAAGCAATTTTTGTCACCTCGCATCACAAAAGGTGCAACACCAAGTGATCAAAAACGCGTATGTCCCACAAAATAGTACCAATAAAACCGTCACCTCATCCCGCAAAAAATGAGCCCCTACATAAGAAAATCTCTCAAAAAATAAAAAAACTATAGCTCTCAGAACATGGACACATTAAAACATAATTTTTTTGTTTCAAAAATGCTATTATTGTGTAAAACTTTAATAAATGAGAAAAAGTATACATATTAGGTATCGCCACGTCCGTAACAATCTGCTCTATAAAAATGTCACTTGACTGAACCCCTCAGGTGAACGCTGTAAAAATAAATAAATAGAAACTGTGCTAAAACAACCAATTTTTTGGTCACCTTGCCCCATAAAGTGTTATAATGAATGATCAAAAAATCATATGTACTCAAAAATAGTACTAATAAAACTGGCACCTTATCCCCTAGTTTCCAAAATGGGCTCAGTTCTTTGGAGTTTCTACTGTAAGGGTGCATCAGGGGGCTTCAAATGGGACATGGCATCTAAAAACCATGTGGAGTTCCTTTTCTTCTGCGCCCTGCTGTCATGGTCTTACCTTCTTGCTGTTCTCCTTCGTTTGACATGTGCTGGCGGCCATCTTGGTTTCTGGGTTTCTTGTAGCCTCCCACCCTGCGGCTCCTCCTTCCCACTGGGAGGAGCTGGATGCCTAGCTCATATATATAGGAGGTCTGTGGCTTCAGTTCCTTGCTTGGTCCCCCTGTGTTCACATGCTTCTAGACTGCTGCTGCTTCTGGTTCCTGATCCTGGTTTCGTCCAACTACCCTGCTGGTTCCTGATCCTGGTTTCGTCCGACTACCCTGCTGGTTCCTGATCCTGGCTTCGTCTGACTACCCTGCTGGTTCCTGATCCTGGCTTCGTCTGACTACCCTTCTGGTTCCTGACCTCTGGCTTCGCAAAGACTCTGCTTCGGTTTCGCCATCCGTTTGGACTTTTGCTTTACAGCTTTATTTTCAATAAAGCCTTCTTATTTTCACTTATCCCTTGTTGTACGTCTGGTTCATGGTTCCGTGACATTAGGACCAAGCCATGAATTCTGACGGTACAGGGCCATCCTCGCTACCCACGCTGGTTGCCAGACTTGATCAGCAGGATCACCTGTTGGGTCGGTTCGCTGTGGCGTTGCAAACCCTGCTTGAACGCACGGCTCATTTCGCTCCCGTTGCCGATGGGTCGGTTGTCGCTCCTGGGCCCGCTCCTACTGCCGCTCCGGTTGTTGCGCCAGAGTCTACCCCGACACCTGTTGTTGCACCTGCGGTGTTTCGGGGTATGACCGGTTCTGCCCCTCTTCCACAGCGCTTTGGGGGAGAGCCAACTCAGTGCCGAGGTTTCCTTAACCAGGTGGGCATTTATTTCGAGTTGCTGCCACATGCCTTTCCTACTGAGAGATCAAAGGTGGGCTTCTTGATCTCGCTGCTCTCGGACAAGGCCTTGGCCTGGGCCAGCCCTTTATGGGAGAACAACAATCCGGTGGTTGCCGAGTTTTCCGGTTTTGTTGCTTCTCTTCGGAAGGTATTCGATGTGCCGGCTCGTGCTGCCTCTGCTGCGAAGCTCCTTATGTCCATCAGACAGGGTTCACGATCCGTAGCTGAATACGCCATTGAGTTTCGTACCCTGGCAGCAGAGGTGGGCTGGAATAATGAGGCTCTGGTCGCTGCTTTCTCTCATGGTCTCTCGGATGCCTTGAAGGATGAGGTTGCAGGTAAGGACCTACCAGTGGAGCTCGAGTCTCTTATTTCTTTCCTGATTTTGATTGACACCAGACTCAGGGAGAGACCTTCCTTTAAGGAGAGCCTGCGGAGGTTTTCTAACAGATTGGCGCCTACATTTGCTGTCCCACCCGTGCCTCCCTCTCCTCCCACGCCTCCTCGGGATGACTTGTCTGGGGGTGAACCCATGCAGCTGGGGTTTGCTCGCCTGTCCGAGGGGGAGAGGGTACTCCGGAGACGCGAGGGCCGATGCATGTACTGTGGTCTCGGTTGGCATTTTCGGTGGCATGTCCGAACCGTCCGGGAGACGCTCGCACCTGAGATCCTGTCGGGGGCAGATCTTGGGTGGAGTCTCCTCGTCCCCGGTTTCCCGTGTTGACAAACCACTGATCACTGTTGTCCTCTCCTGGGTCGGGGGCTCGGTGACGACCCAGGCGTTGGTGGACTCTGGTGCTGGTGGTTTGTTCATTGATAATGTGTTCGCTGCCGCCAATTCCATTCCTCTGCAGGCTCGAGGTTCCCCACTGGCTCTTGAGGCGATAGACGGCAGACCCCTTCTGCCGCCACACGTGACTCATGAGACCCTTCCAGTGGGGATAGCCATTGGTGCCGTTCACAGAGAGTCGGTCTGCCTCCAGGTTATTTCGTCTCCACACTACTCGGTGGTCTTGGGGTACCCCTGGCTCCGGAAGCATAATCCGACTTTCGATTGGAGATCGGCCGAGATCCTCTCGTGGTCACCGCAGTGTGGGGCTAGTTGCATCCATGGGTCTGTCAAGTTGCTGTGTACTTCCTCTGACTCTCTGTTGCCTCCTGAATACGAGGAGTACCGGGATGTATTCGATAAGGTGCGCGCGGTTGCCCTACCTCCGCACCGCCCATACGATTGTGCCATAGAGTTACAATCTGGTGCCGTTCCTCCTCGTGGCAAAGTCTATCCACTGTCGGTAGCGGAGAATGAGGCCATGGAGGAGTACGTGAGGGAGGCGCTTTCACGCGGACACATTCGCAAATCCTCGTCCCCGGCAGGGGCTGGATTTTTCTTTGTGAAAAAGAAGGGCGGTGAGTTGAGGCCTTGCATCGATTACAGGGGTCTCAATCGCATCACGATCAAGAACGCTTACCCGATACCCTTGATTTCCGAGCTGTTCGATCGCCTTAAAGGGGCCACGGTCTTTACCAAACTCGACCTGAGGGCGGCATATAACATGGTAAGGATCAAGGCGGGCGATGAGTGGAAGACCGCGTTTAACACCAGGACTGGTCATTATGAATCCTTGGTTATGCCCTTTGGGTTGTGCAATGCGCCCGCAGTCTTTCAGGAATTCATCAACGATGTTTTCCGTGACCTGTTGCAGCAGTGTGTGGTGGTCTATTTGGATGACATCTTGGTATATTCTGAATCCATGGAGGCCCACATTCTGGATGTCAGACGAGTGTTGCAACGGTTACGAGAGAACAAGCTGTTCGGTAAGCTTGAGAAATGCGTATTTCACCGATCCCAGGTAACCTTCTTAGGTTACATCATTTCCGCTGAGGGGTTCTCCATGGATCCTGAGAAGGTTTCGGCTGTCTTACAGTGGCCCCAGCCTAGTGGTCTTCGTTCCCTGCAGCGCTTTTTGGGCTTCGCCAATTATTATCGGAAGTTCATCAGGGACTTTTCCATGCTAGCCAAGCCTCTCACGGATCTGACCAGGAAGGGCAGTAATTCCCAGGTCTGGCCGCTCGAGGCCATCCGAGCTTTTGAGGCCCTAAAGTCCGCCTTTGTGTCGGCTCCGATTCTGTCGCATCCCAACCCTGGGTTGCCCTTTGTCCTCGAGGTGGACGCGTCTGAGACGGGAGTAGGCGCCCTTCTGTCTCAGCGTAGAACACCAGAGGGTCCTCTGCTTCCTTGTGGGTTTTACTCCCGGAAACTGTCTTCCGCGGAGTGCAACTATCAGATTGGTGACAGGGAGTTATTGGCCATCGTGCAGGCCCTTAAAGAATGGAGGCACTTGCTCGAGGGTTCGGTGGTTCCGGTCCTCATCCTGACGGACCACAAGAATCTGACCTACCTTTCTGAGGCCAAGAGATTGACACCACGTCAGGCCAGATGGGCTCTGTTCTTGTCACGTTTTAATTACGTGGTCTCCTACCTACCCGGTTCCAAGAACATCAGGGCGGATGCCTTATCACGGCAGTACTCCGAGCTGTCCAGGGAGGAGTCGATTCCGACTTCGGTCATACCTCCGAATCAGATCTTGGCCGCCATTCGCACCAGCCTGACCTCTCCCCTGGGTGAGCAGATTTTGGCGGCTCAATCTGGTGCTCCCTCTGGGAGACCCAACGGCAGATGTTTTGTGCCTGAGCAGTTGCGCACTCGGTTGTTGCGAACCTACCATAACTCCAAGACCGCGGGGCATCCTGGAAAGAATCAGCTGTCCTGGGCTGTTTCACGTCTGTTCTGGTGGCCTTCCCTACGTTCCGACATCGCCGCATATGTAGCGGCATGCTCCGTTTGTGCCCAGAGTAAGTCCCCTCGGCACCTTCCGTTGGGCCTTCTGCAACCCATAGCCACCGGGGAGCGCCCATGGTCACACCTGGGGATGGATTTCATTGTGGACCTCCCTGCATCCCGAGGCCATACGGTCATTCTCATGATTGTGGATCGGTTTTCCAAAATGTGCCACTGTGTTCCTCTCAAGAAGTTACCCTCTGCACAAGAGTTGGCCACGATTTTTGCCAGGGAGGTCTTCCGGTTGCACGGTTTGCCCAAGGAGATTGTGTCGGATCGGGGGAGTCAGTTTGTGTCCAGGTTCTGGCGCGCCTTTTGCTCCCAGTTGGGGATTCATCTCTCCTTCTCCTCGGCCTACCACCCTCAGTCCAATGGGGCCGCAGAACGATCCAATCAGGCCTTGGAGCAATTCCTTCGTTGCTATGTCTCCGATCACCAAGACAATTGGGTTGACCTCCTGCCTTGGGCTGAGTTTGCCAGGAACACGGCGGTGAACTCTTCCTCTGGGACGTCTCCCTTCATGGCCAATTATGGGTTCCAACCTGCCGTGTTACCGGAGGTATTCTCTCCCCAGGATATTCCGGCTGTGGAGGATCACCTTTCCGTCCTACGTGCTTCTTGGGTACTGATCCAGAAGTCCCTTGAGGTCTCTGCGCAGCGCCAGAGACTCCAGGCTGATCGCAGACGAGCGCCTGCTCCTTCCTACCAGGTCGGAGACCGTGTATGGTTGTCCACCCACAACCTCAATCTTCGAGTGCCCACTCCCAAGCTGGCGCCTCGCTTTGTTGGTCCCTTCCGAGTGCTTCTCAGGGTAAACCCGGTAGCCTATGCCCTTGCGCTTCCTCCTGGCATGCGGATATCCAACGTGTTTCATGTCTCCCTGTTGAAGCCACTGGTGTGTAATCGTTTCACTTCCTCGGTTCCTCGGCCTCGTCCGGTCCAAGTGGGTAATCGTGAGGAGTATGAGGTGAGCAATATCCTGGACTCACGCCTGGTCCGCGGTCGGGTGCAGTTTTTGGTCCATTGGCGTGGTTATGGTCCAGAGGAGCATTCCTGGGTTCCCTCCGCAGATGTCCATGCTCCTGCCTTGCTCCGAGCCTTCCACGCACGCTTCCCTCAGAAACCGTTCTTTACTCCGCGGAGGAGGGGCCCTTGAGGGGGAGGTACTGTCATGGTCTTACCTTCTTGCTGTTCTCCTTCGTTTGACATGTGCTGGCGGCCATCTTGGTTTCTGGGTTTCTTGTAGCCTCCCACCCTGCGGCTCCTCCTTCCCACTGGGAGGAGCTGGATGCCTAGCTCATATATATAGGAGGTCTGTGGCTTCAGTTCCTTGCTTGGTCCCCCTGTGTTCACATGCTTCTAGACTGCTGCTGCTTCTGGTTCCTGATCCTGGTTTCGTCCGACTACCCTGCTGGTTCCTGATCCTGGTTTCGTCCGACTACCCTGCTGGTTCCTGATCCTGGCTTCGTCTGACTACCCTGCTGGTTCCTGATCCTGGCTTTGTCTGACTACCCTTCTGGTTCCTGACCCCTGGCTTCGCAAAGACTCTGCTTCGGTTTCGCCATCCGTTTGGACTTTTGCTTTACAGCTTTATTTTCAATAAAGCCTTCTTATTTTCACTTATCCCTTGTTGTACGTCTGGTTCATGGTTCCGTGACACCTGCCGTGTGCCCATACAGCAGTTTATGACCACATGTGGGGTGTTTCTGTAAACCGCAGAATCTGGGTAATAAATATTGAGTTTTGTTTGGCAGTTAACCATCGATGTGTTAAAGAAGAAAATTGATTCAAATGGAAAATCTGCCAAAAAAGTGAAATTTAAAAATTTGATCTCCATTTTCCTTTAATTCTTGTGGAACGCCTAAAGAGTTAACAAAGTTTGTAAAATCGGTTTTGAATACCTTGAGGGGTGTAGTTTCTACAATGGGGTCATTTATGGGGGTATCCACTATGTAGGCCCCACAAAGTGACTTCAGACCTGAACTGGTCCTTATAAAGTGGATTTTGGCAATTTTCTTAAAAATTTGAAGAATTCCTTCTAAACTTCTAAGCCTTCTAACGTCCTAAAAAAATAAAATGACATTTCCAAAATGATGCCAACATAAAGTAGACATATGGGGAATGTTAAGTAATAAATATTTTATGAGGTATCACTTTCTGTTTTAAAAGCAGAGAAATTGAAATTTAGAAAATTGCGAATTTTTCACATTTTTGGGTAAATTTGGGATTTTTTCATAAATAAAGGTGAAATATTTTGACTCATTTATGACTATCATGAAGTACAATGTGTCACGAGAAAACAATCTCTGAATGACTTGGATAAATAAAGGCGTTCCAAAGTTATTACCACATAAAGTGAGATATGTCAGTTTTGCAAAATTTGGCCTGGTCAGGAAGGGGGCAAAGGGCCCAGATGGGAAGTGGTTAATAACACAATATAGTCAGATAAAAGGAAGTTTAAATGGCTTAGTGGTGGGTGGAGTGGGGAAAGGAATCACTTAGAGGTTTTGGAGTCAGGAACATTAGGTAAAAATATCACAATAAATTGAATATTGAATTCAATGGAATATATATGGGTGGAAGTTAAAAAAATATTAGATATTACAGATTATTTGCCGTATACACCTATTTGGAAAAATATCAATTTAAAGGAAGTGCAAAGGATTAGGTCTTATATAGACTGGGATAAAAAGGGGTGAAATATCTAGGTCAAGTATTCGAGGAAGATAAACTGAAGGATTTTGGCACCTTGGTAAGGGAGTTTGGGATCCCCCAACAGGATATTTATAAATATTTTCAGCTCAAAAATGCTATCAAGATGCCGATGTGTTTAGATAAATATAGAAAGGAACATTCAGATAGAATAGATAAATTTACGAATGTAGGAGAAAAAAGAGGAACAACATCAAAAAGATATGGGATTTTAATGGAGGAAAAAAAAACTGATTACAATACTTGCAGGAGGAAAATGGGAAAAAGAGCTCCCGTCTCTTACGGAAGAAAAATGGAAGGATGCCCTTAGAAGCTATATTATGGTGTCCGAGAGGGCCTCACATAAAATTTCTCAGTTTTTTATAGTTAATAGGTTACATCGATCCCCTTGGGTCCTAAAGAAAACGGGGGGTAAGAACTTCTGATAACTGCCCAAAATGTAAGGGAGAGAAGGTGGATCTAATACACTGTTTTTGGAGATGTCCTAAACTTTTTAGGTATTAGAAAGAGATCGCAGAAATTATATTAGTATTTTTTGATGTTCAAGTTTTTGGAGACCCAATAGTTTGTATATTAGGGGCTACAGAACATCTTAAATTAAATAAAGAGATACGATTGGTTTTAGGTCAAGTATTATTTCAAGCCAGACTCCTTATACGGAAGTGGGTAAATGGAGATCCCCCCACAGTGGGACAGTGGCAAGAAGCAGTTACTAATGTGATCAAACTGGAACGGGTGTCTGAGAGATATAGTGAGAGACTAGGAAAAACTGATAAAATATGGAAAAAATGGCTGTACTAGAGCCGGATGTGGTTGTTTTTTTATTTTTTTTCTCTCTCTCTCTCTTTCTCCAAAGGCCGGTGGGTGGGTATTTGGGGAAAAATGCTATTGTATTGCTGTTTAATGTATTAGGAACTTTTTGATGATTTGAATTTGTATATGTTTCTTATATAATGGAAAAAAAAAAAAATTGGTGAATGTCACCCGACAATTTAACAGACAAATTTTGAAATTTATTAACCTGTCTACTAGGTAGAGCAGGGGTAAATCACAGCCATAAATTGGTGAATGTCACCCAACTATGTAACAGACAAATTTGTGACATTTATTAACCTGTCCACTAGGTGAAACAGGGGTATATCGCAGCCAAAAATTGGTAAATGTCACCCAACTATGTAACAGAAAAATTAGTGAAATTTAGGCGGTGGACGTAGCGGTGTAGGTGAAAGCGGCGGTGGAAGAGGACGAGGTAGGCAACACCGAATTTTTGTTTTAATTTATCTTTTTAAATTTTTATTTTAATTTTTTAAATTAGGGTACACCCCAAAAGAGTGAGCAATTGCGCTGTTATAACAATGGCTGGGTAAGGCCGGTATACATGTCTATTCTGCACAAGGTACGGACAAGTCCTGTGGGATCCATGCCTGGTTCATTTTAATGAACGTGAGCTTGTCCACATTGGCTGTGGACAGGCAGCTGCTCTTGTCTGTGATAATGCCCCCTGCCGTGCTAAACACATGTTCAGACAATACACTGGCTGCAGGGCAGGCCAGCACCTCCAAGGCGTAAAGGGCAAGCTCAGGCCATGTGCCCAATTTGGAGACCCAGAAGTTCAAGGGGGAAGACCTGTCATTCAGTACGTGTAGGCGTGTGCACACATACTGCTCCACCATGTTGCTGCAATGATGCCTCCTGCTAAGACGTTCCATATCAGCTGGTGGTGCTGGTTGTTATGGCGTGCTGACAAAGCTTTTCCACAATTCGGCCATTCTAACCCTGCCTTCTGAGGTGCTGGTGGTGCCCTAGATGTGTTGGCGACCTCCTCCTTCTCCTCTACCTTCGCCTTGTGCTTCCACTGTGCCCCCGCTGTCAGGTGGGAATGCCACCAGCAGAGCGTCTGCCAGCGTGCGCTTGTACTCGCGCATCTTACGATCACGCTCCAGTGACGGAATTAAGGATGGTACTTTGTCCTTGTAATGAGGATCCAGCAGCGTGGCCACCCATAATCAGCAATCGTTGTGGAGACACTGCAGCATGTAATCGCTCATGTGTGCCAGGCTGCCCAGAGGCAAAGAAAAGCTGTCCTCTGTGACAGGTGTATCGTCTGTGTCCTCTGTATTCCCCCAGCCACGCAATAGTGATGGCCATGAGCTGGCTTGGGTGCCACACTGCTTTGAACATGGTTCCTCCTCCTCCATCTCCTCATCTTCCACCTCGTCATCCTCCAGAACTGTGCTCTGGCTGGACAATTGTGAACCTGGCGTTTGTGGGTGCATGAACCCACCCTCGGAGCCACTTGTGAATGACTGGCCTGAAACCCTATGAAATGATCCCTCTTCCGCCTCCTCCTCCTGTGCCACATCCTATTCCATCATTGCCCGAAGCGTTTTTTCAAGGAGGCATAGAAGTGGGATACTAACGCTGAGAACTGCGTCATCGGCACTGGCCATGTTGGTGGAGTACTGGAAACAGTGCAACAAGGCACACAGGTCTTGCATGGAGGCCCACTCATTGCTGGTGAAGTAGTGCTGTCCTGCATAGCTACTCAGTCTGCCCAGCATGTGCAAGGTGGAGTTCCACCTTGTGGGCACGTCGCATATGAAGCGGTGAGCGGAAAGGCCTAAGTTACGCTGCAGCGCTGGCAGGCAAGCAGCTGCAGGGTGAGAACTCCGACGGCCCGCACTTTCTGCAGCAGCTCTGATATATCGGGGTAATTTTTAAGGAACCTCTGCACCACCAAATTCAGCACATGCACCAGGCAAGGGATGTGCGTCAAGCCGGCTAGGCCCAGAGCTGCTACGAGATTTCGCCCATTATCGCACACCACCAGGCCGGGCTTGAGGCTCAGTGGCACCAACCACTCATTGGTCTGTTGTTCCATGCCTGTCCACAGCTCCTGCACGGTGTGGGGTTTGTCCCCCAAACAGATAAGTTTTAAAACTGCCTGCTGTCGTTTACCCCTGGCTGTGCTGAAGTTGGTGGTGAAGGTGTTACGCTGACCGGATGAGGAGGCGGTAGAGGATGAGGAAGTGGAGTAGGAGAAGGAAACAACAGGAGGCAAAAAGAAGCGTCATGCAATCCTCGGTGGTGGAAGGACATGCGCCAAACTGCTATCCGACTCAGGCCCAGCCGCCACTGCATTTACCCAGTGTGCTGTTAGGGAGATATAATGTCCCTGACCGTGCTTACTGGTCCACGTATCCTTAGTTCAATGTACCTTGCCACAGATGGCATTGCGCAGTGCACACCTGATTTTGTCCCCCACTTGGTTGTGAAAGGAAGGGATGGTTCGCCTGAAAAGTAGTGGCGGCTGTGCACGACATATTGTGGGACAGCCATCGCCATAAGGCTTTTAAAATTCTCTGTCTCCACCAGACACAATGACCGCATTTCAAAGGCCAGTCATTTTGAAATGCTGGCATTTAGGGTCAGGGATCGCGGGTGGGTAGGGGATACTTCCTCTTCCGCTCCAGTGTTTGGGAGATAGAGAGCTGAATGCTTCCATGGGACATTGTGGCGATGCTTCATGACCCAGGTGGTGGCGTTGCTGGCAGATCCTCTGTTTGCGGGGTGGCAGGTTCCACTGTCACTCCAGAGTTGGATGAAGAGGCTGAGACTGCAGCAGAAGAGGAAGCAGACCAGAGACCTTTCTTTGTTTTTGAGGTGTCTACTCTACTGCAGCTCGTGCTTTGCATTTAGATGCCTGTTCATGAAGGTTGTGCTCAGGTTGAGAAAGTTTATGCCTCGCTTCAGGCTCTGATTGCACAGCGTGCAAACCACTCGTGTCTTGTCGTCAGCACATTGTCTGAAGAACAGCCACGCCAGGGAACTTCTTGGAGCTGGCTTTGGTGTGCTCGGTCCCTTGCTGTGGAGGGCAGTAGCAGGCGTACTGTCTAGGGAACGGGCGCTCCGCTTTTGCACCCTGCTCCCTCTTCTGCTGTGCTGGTGGGTCTGTGCGACCACCGCCTCTTTCTCCGAACTACACAGATCACTCGCATGACCTTGATTCCATGTGTGGCCGAGGACCAGGTCTTCAACCCTGCCCTTCTTGTCGGTTTGCACACTGCAGAAAGCCACAGCAGTTGGCACCTGTGTTTCGTCATCATCCGAGACATGCTGCGGTGGTACTCCTACTTATCTTGAAACATAAGTGGCTCGGCATCGGCATCTCTTCCACTTCTGGGGCAGGGCTATGTGGATGGCCCTGGGAAATCATGCTAGCAGAGTCATCAAAAAGCAGAAGAGACTGCTGCATGACTTGGGGTTTAGACTGCTTGGCTGATTTGTAAGGTGGTGAGGTGAAAGACTGATGGACACGGGTTGCAGGTGCCAACTCAGATTTTTCAGCAGGAGACTGGGTGGGAGACAATGTGAAGGAACTGGAGGCACTGTAAGCAACCCAATCTACTATCTCCTGCACTTGTTCTGGCCTCACCATTCGTAGAGCCGCATTTGGCCCGACCAAATAACGCTGAAGGTTCTGTTGCCTTCTCGCACCTGAGGAAGGTGTTTCACTTGTGTGTGTAGCCGGCAGAGATCGACCACGTCCTCTCCCTGCAACAGGAGCTCCACCAGCAGCACCACGACTGGGACAGCGTCCCTTTTTTGACGCTCTCCTCATATTTCTTAAATTTAGGATCTTGCCCAAAATGGGTGTTTTTTTAAAATAACAGAATATAACAGCAGAATCTAACGCTTGTATTTCACAATGACAAATGCAGAAAAGGACCCCAAATTTAGTGTTTTGCCCAAAATAGGTGTTTTTTTAATAACAGAATATAACAGCATAACAAAATAATAACAAAGACAGGTGCACTCTGCGGTCTTACTAAACCCTCAAACTGATTTTAAAATTGAGAGATTAGCCAACATATCCTACGATGTAGGACATGTCTGAGCCCGAGCACCGCGCCAAGGTTTCTCAAGTAGCTCGGGGACCTAACACTCACCTACCTGGGCCATATGGGCTTTACATGCTGGAGGCAACTGGTGAGTTGTTTGTGAGTCGGCCTCATGCTCCTGTAATTTTCCCACTGGCTCCTGGTATAGCCTATATGGCCCATGTAGGTGAGTGTTAGGTCCCGAGCTACTTGAGAAACCTGGGAGCGGTGCTCGTGCTCAGACATGTCCTACACCGTAGGATATGTTGGCTAATCTCTCAATTTTAAAATTAGTTTGAGGGTTTAGTAAGACCGCAGAGTGCACCTGTCTTTGTTGTTATTTTGTTATATTGTTATATTGATTATCACATCCACATAATTGCTATCTTGTGTAGGATGTCTATTGTGGTACTTGTGGTTCGCTGCTGTCATCCTCCACTGTATGCATTTTTGCTGGGGATCGTCATTAGCAACGGGCCACAAGTGCAGGATCTGCTCCCCTATATATATGCACAACTGCATGTGGGTTTGAGCATGTCCTGCTTGTTTAATACCACGCCATTCTTTTCAGTTTGTATATATAGAGATTCCTGGAGGTGTATAAACTCCAATTTAAATGTGCCTGCTTTCCATCTACAGGCTACATTTAGGTGCACCTGTGAGGGCTGGGCCTTATCAGCCAGTCTTGAGTGGGACTCGCAGACTCCTCCCTCCTCCCATTGCTAGCATGGTTACATGCTGGAGGCAACTGCTGAGTTGTTTGTGAGTCGGCCTCATGCTCCTGTAATTTGCCCACTGGCTCCTGGTATATCCCATATGGCCCAGGTAGGTGAGTGTTAGGTCCCCGAGCTACTTGAGAAACCTTGGCGCGGTGCTCGGGCTCAGACCATAGGCGTGCGCACGAGGTGTGCCGGGTGTGCCCGGGCACATCCTAATAGTCACCTCCGTGCTCACTGCCCCCCGCTGATTTCCCTGTCTGTTATGCTGGCTGCCGCCGCCCGCCGCACTGTAATTTAATTTACAATACCTGGCTTAGGGCGGGCGGCGGGCAATGGCTAGTATTCACATAGGGGGTGGAGTCGGGGACCCAGCGGAGGCAGAGAGGGAGCCGTACGGTGCGTGCTGTGCGGCGCAGGCTGAGTTGATGTGATGTGACGTGACGTAACGTCACGTCACGCTGCATCTGTGTGTACCTAGCGCGCCTGCAAGTTGGTGAGTTGAGGTGGGGGTGAGGGCTGAGGGCATATAAAAAAATAAGTATGTACCTTTGTAACCCCCTGTCCCACAGTGCTACGCCTCCTCTGTTATCCCCTGTATTACCCTGATACCCCTCAGTTATATAATATATCTGAGGGGTATCAGGGTATATTATACAGGGGGTAATATAACTAGGGGTATTAGGGTACATGAGGGGTAATATAACTGAGGAGGGCTATGCTACTATCAGACATTATACAGGGGTAATATAACTTATCTTACCCCTCACCCCTGTATTATGTCCCTGATAGCCCTCCTCAGTTATATTACCCCTGTATAGTGTACCCTGATACCCCTCAGTTATATAATATAACTGAGGGGTATCAGGTTAAATTATACAGGGCGGGGTAATATGACTAAGGGGTATCAGTGTATATTATTATACAGGGTAATATAACTAAGGGGTATCAAGGGACATTATTATACAGGGATAATATAACTAAGGGGTATCAGGGGACATTTTTATACAGGGGTAACATAACTGAGCAGGGCTATCAGGGGACATTATACAGGGGTAATATAACTTATATCACCCCTGTATAATGTCCTTGATAGCCCTCCTCAGTTATATTACCCCTGTATAATGTACCCTGATACTCCTTGGTTATATTACCCCCTGTATAATTTACCCTGATACCCGTCAGTTATACACTCACCTAAAGAATTATTAGGAACACCTGTTCTATTTCTCATTAATGCAATTATCTAGTCAACCAATCACATGGCAGTTGCTTCAATGCATTTAGGGGGGTGATCCTGGTCAAGACAATCTCCTGAACTCCAAACTGAATGTCAGAATGGGAAAGAAAGGTGATTTAAGCAATTTTGAGCGTGGCATGGTTGTTGGTGCCAGACGGGCCGGTCTGAGTATTTCACAATCTGCTCAGTTACTGGGATTTTCACGCACAACCATTTCTAGGGTTTACAAAGAAGGGTGTGAAAAGGGAAAAACATCCAGTATGCGGCAGTCCTGTGGGCAAAAATGCCTTGTGGATTCTAGAGGTCAGAGGAGAAGGGGCCGACTGATTCAAGCTGATAGAAAAGCAATGTTGACTGAAATAACCACTCGTTACAACCGAGGTATGCAGCAAAGCATTTGTGAAGCCACAACACGCACAACCTTGAGGCGGATGGGCTACAACAGCAGAAGACCCCACCGGGTACCACTCATCTCCACTACAAATAGGAAAAAGAGGCTACAATTTGCACGAGCTCACCAAAATTGGACTGTTGAAGACTGGAAAAATGTTGCCTGATCTGATGAGTCTCGATTTCTGTTGAGACATTCAAATGGTGGAGTCCGAATTTGGCGTAAACAGAATGAGAACATGTATCCATTCTCTGATGGCTACTTCCAGCAGGATAATGCACCATGTCACAAAGCTCGAATCATTTCAAATTGGTTTCTTGAACATGACAATGAGTTCACTGTACTAAAATGGCCCCCACAGTCACCAGATCTCAACCCAATAGAGCATCTTTGGGATGTGGTGGAACTGGAGCTAACAGTGTGTCATCCACAGATGCCCACATAACAGTGTGTCATCCACAGATGCCCCCATAACAGTGTGTCATCCACAGATGCCCCCATATCAGTGTGTCATCCACAGATGCCCCTATAACAGTGTGTCATCCACAGATGCCCCCATAACAGTGTGTCATCCACAGATGCCCCCATAACAGTGTGTCATCCACAGATGCCCCCATAACAGTGTGTCATCCACAGATGCCCCCATAACAGTGTGTCATCCAGCCCCCATAACAGTGTGTCATCCACAGATGCCCCCATAACAGTGTGTCATCCACAGATGCCTCCATAACAGTGTGTCATCCACAGATGCCCCCATAACAGTGTGTTATCCACAGATGCCCCCATAACAGTGTGTCATCCACAGATGCCCCCATAACAGTGTGTCATCCAAAGATGCCCCCATAACAGTGTGTCATCCACAGATGCCCCCATAACAGTGTGTCATCCACAGATCTCCCATAACAGTGTGTCATCCACAGATCCCCATAACAGTGTGTCATCCACAGATCCCCCATAACAGTGTGTCATCCACAGATCCCCCATAACAGTGTCATCCACAGATCCCCCATAACAGTGCACCTGCGCACTGAGGAGAGACTGAAAGCAGGAGAAGATCCGCAGAAGCAAGCAGAGGACGGCACAGCAGGCGACTGAATAGCTTCTTTTGTAAGTAAATTATTTTATTATAGTGCTGAAACTGCTAAACTCTAAAGAAAAGTTTTGGAGAGTGTTTCTCTCTTTCTCAGGTCTGAAGCAATACCGAGGAAGAAAGGAAAACTCTTGAAAGCTTGTCTTTTAAGTATTAGGATAGTATAATAAAAAGGTATCCCTGCATACCGCAATACTCTCGTATTTTGTAACCTTATTTATATATACTTATTTTGTTTTTTTCAGTAGTATGATTAAGTGGTGAAAATTATTAGTGCCCCCTCATTTTTGACTGTGGTATCTTATGTGCCCCCCCTATATATTGTTCCTAGGCGCAGAGGCGGAGTCATGCCAATGCTAGGGTGAGGCCCGGCCTGTGTGTATGTATATAATATATATATACTGTATATATATATATACATACACACGTGCGCGGGGCGTGTGTGTTTGTGCTTTAGGGTGCACACCCTAATGCAATAGTCTGTGCACGCCTATGGCTCAGACATGTCCTACACCGTAGGATATGTTGGCTAATCTCTCAATTTTAAAATCAGTTTGAGGGTTTAGTAAGACCGCAGAGTGCACCTGTCTTTGTTATTATTTTGTTATATTGTTATATTGATTATCACATCCACATAATTGCTATCTTGTGTAGGATGTCTATTGTGGTACTTGTGGTTTTGCTGCTGTCATCCTCCACTGTATGCATTTTTGCTGGGGATTGCCATTAGCAACGGGCCACAAGTGCAGGATCTGCTCCCCTATATATATGCACAACTGCATGTGGGTTTGAGCAAGTCCTGCTTGTTTAATACCACGCCATTCTTTTCAGTTTGTATATATAGAATATAACAGCAGTATCTAACGCTTGTATTTCATACTGACAGATGCAGCAAAGGATTCAAATTTGGTATTTTGCCTAAAATGGGTGTTTTTTTAATAACAGAATATAACAGCAGTATTTCAAGCTTGTATTTCACATTGACATATGCAGCAAAAGCCGCACATTTAGTATTTTGCCCAAAATGGGTGTTTTTTTTAATAACAGAATATAACAGCAGTATCTAACACTTGTATTTCACTTTGACAAATGCAGAAAAGTCCGCTACTTTAGTATTTTGCAGCATCCTATCCCTATACTAATAAGAGCAGAGTGACGTGCAGCGCTACGTAACTCCAGCTTATATAGAGGCTGGGTCACATGCTGCACTGGCCAATCACAGCCATGCCATTAGTAGGCATGGCTGTGATGGCTTCTAAGTGCACACGAGTTAAACACTTGTTGATTGGCTGCTCTGCCAACTCGCCAAACACCGAACCTGAACCCGAACTTTTACTGAAAAGTTCGGGTCCGGGGTCCAAAAATCCTAAAGTTCGTTACGAACCCAAACTTTACAGTTCGGGTTTGCTCAACCCTACTAAGGAGAGAGTTCTAGACAAACAACATGAAGAAAAAGGCTTTAAGACATCTCCAAACAGCTTGATGTTCGTTCCTGTTACTACAGTTGCCCATATTATTCAAAAGTTTATGGTCTACGGGACTGTAACCAACCACCCTGGATGGGGCCACGACAGTAAAATTTATGAAAAATTGAAGAGGCGGCTAATACGAATGGTAACCAAAGAGCACATAACAAATTCCAAAGAAATTAAAAGTGAAATCCAAGGCCAAGGTACATCAGTGTCAGATTGCACTATTCGTTGCTGTCTTAGTCAAACTGGAGGAGTAGAGATGAGCGGACCCGCTTAAAAGTAAGCAAAATGCGGTTAAGAGCAGGACAATTGCCCTGCAAATAAATGTGGATAGGGAAATGACTTAAAATAACATAGAATAGAAAATAATAATAATAATAATCTTGAACTATGAGGCAGAGATCGAAGTGGAGTAGGAGGATGAGGAGGTGGTAGACGTGGCGGAGTAGGTGGAAGCGGTGGTGGAGGAGATAGCCAAGACTGTTTTTGTTTTTTTCCCCTTTATTTATTTATATATTTTTTTATAAATTTGGGAAGGCCCCAAAACATTGGGAAATTGAAAAGAGAACGCAAAGAGACTGCGCAAATCAGCACTAATGATGCACATATTTTTTTTTAGCAATACATGTAACTTCACATTTTATGAGGTCTGAGTAGATATTACTGATTGGTGCACTAAGTATTGTTGTGACATTACAGCACTATGTCTGTAGCATGCATGTATGGACAGCAGAGAAACAGTAATTCCTATCACACTACCTACCACCCTGCACTGGAACAGCTACACTATATCACTATCTAACCTACACTGACTATCTCCCACTAACTATCTGTTTTATATATATGAGCTAAACAACTATCTAATGTAATTGGATAAGGAATAGGATCCAGATGATAGCACAGAGCACAGCAATGTCACTGCTCTCTCAGAACTGAAAAAACTGCGGAAAATGGCTGCTGGGGAGTTTCTTATATAGTAAAGGGGCGGGCAACTTTCCTATTGGTTGCTAGGGATGTTGCTAAGCTCTGACAAAGATCTTGCAGCCTTCTCATTGGCCCACAAGCAAGAAGGGAGGTTACTGATGAAATAAAAATCTAGAATATTTGCGATTACGAAAATATAGAGCACTATATTCTACATCTTTGCAAATTCTCGAAGTGCTGATATTTGCGATAAAAATTTGTGATTAGAATATTCGCGATCAACACTAGTGCACACGTACTGTTCCACCATTTTGCTGAAATGCTGGCTCCTGCTAATACCTTCTGTATCAGCTGGAGGTGCTGGTTGTTGTGGCGTGCTGACAAAGCTTTTCCACATTTCGGCCATGCTAACCCTCCCATCTGAGGTGCTGGCGGTGACCCAGCTGCTTTATCGACTTCTTTATTCTCCTCTGCCTTCACCTTGTGCTTCCACTGAGCCCAAAGCGTTTTTTTCAGGGAGACATAGAAGTGGAATAGTAATGCTGATGAAGGAGTCTTTGGCACTGGCCATGTTGGTGGAGTACTCGAAACAGCGCAACATGGCAAACACGTCCTGCATGGAGGCCCACTCGTTGGTGGTGAAGTGGTGCTATTCAGCAGAGCGACTGGCCCGTGCATGCTGCAGCTGAAACTTCACTATCGGCTGCTGCTGCTCGCACAGTCTCACCAGCATGTGCAAGGTGCAGTTCCACCTTGTGGGTATGTCGCATATGAGGCGGTGAGCGGGAAGACCGAAGTTATGCTGTAGCACAGACAGGCGAGCAGCAGCAGGATGAGAATGCCTAAAGCGCGCATAGATGGCTCGCACTTTCTGCAGCAGCTCTAATATATCGGTGCAATTTTTCGGGAACCTCTGCACCATCAAATTCAGCACCTAAGCCAGGCAAGTGATGTGCATCAAACCAGCTAGGCCCAGAGCTGCTACTAGATTTTGCCAGTTATCGCACACCACCAGGCCGGGCTTGAGGCTCAGTGGCACCAACCACTCATTGGTCTGTTGTTCCATGCCCGCCCACAGCTCCTGCACAGTGTGGGGTTTTTCCCCGAAACAGATGAGTTTCAAAACCGCCTACTGTTGTTTCCCCCTGGCTGTGCTGAAGTTGGTAGTGAAGGTGTTACACTTACTGGATGAGGAGGTGGTAGAGGAGGAAGCGGAGTAAGAGGAGAAGGCAACAGTAGGCGACGAGAAACGTCCTGCAATCCTCGGTGGCAGAAGGACATGCACCAAACTGCTATCCACCTCAGGACCAGCCGCCACTGAATTTACCCAGCGTGCTGTAAGGGAGATATAAAGTCCCTGCTCATGCTTACTGGTCCACGTATCGGTGGTTATGTGGACCTTGCCACAGATGGCGTTGCGCAGTGCACACCTGATTTTGTCCGCCACTTGGTTGTGCAAGGCAGGGATGGCTCATTTGAAAAAGTATTGGAGGCTGGGAACCACGTACTGTACATCCTCTGTTTGACGGGTGGCAGGTGCCACTGTCACTCCAGTAGGGGAGGAAGAGGCCGAGACTGCAGAAGAAGAGAGAGCAGGAGGAGCCTGAGATCTTTTTCTGGTTTTTGAGGTGTGTACTCCACTGCAGCTTGTGCTTTGCATTTAGATGCCTGGTCATGCCTCGCTTCAGGCTCCGATTGCACAGCGTGCAAACCACTCGCGACTATCACAACAGGGAACTCCTTGGAACTGGATTTGGTGTGCTCAGTCCCTGGGTGCAGTAGGCAGTAGCAGGCATACTGGCTATTGGATGGCCACTCTGCTTTTACACCCTGCTCCCTCTTTTGCTGTGCGGCTGGCGCTGTGTGACAACCACCTCTTCCACCAAACTGCACACATCACTCGCATGACCTTGATTCCATGTGGGGTCATCATCCTCCACATCATCTTCCACCCACTCTACACCACTGCCCTCCTTGCCGGTCTACACTCTGCAGAAAGCCACAGCAGTTGTCACCTGTGTTCGTCATTATCAGAGACATGCTGCAGTGGTCCTCCCATGTCCACATCCTGAACCATAAGTGATTGGACATCAGTGCACTCAATCTCTTCCACTTCTGGGGCAGGGCTGGTGGATGGCCCACAGAAAACCTGCCAGCAGACTCATCAAAAAGTATAAGAGACTGCTGCATGACTTGGAGCTCAGACTGCTTGTCTGATTTGCAAGGGGGTGAGGTGAAAGACAGATGCCCATGGGCTGCAGGTGCCAACTCTGCGCTTTCAGCAGGGGACTGGGTGGGAGACAATGTGAAGGAACAGGAGGCACTGTCAGCCACCCAATCTACTACCGCCTCTTCTTGTTCTGGCCTCACCATTTATACATCGGTATTCAGGCCGACAAAATAACGCTGAACTTTGTATCGCCTAAGTTCACCTGAGGAAGGTGTTTCATTTGGGAGTGTAGCTGGCACAGATCGACCACGTCCTCTTCTTGCAACAGTAGCTCCACCAACATCAGCAGCACCACGACCAGGGCCACGTCCCTAATTTGATGCTCTCCTTATTCTTTGAGGTCACCCACTGAACTAACAGACAGATTAACTATATTAATTTTCCTGTCACGTATGCAGTTCAGGTGTACCTCACACCAAAAATGGGAATATGTCACCCACCGATCTAACAGACGGATTAACTATATTAATTTCCCTGTGATGGATGCAGCGCAGGTATACCTCACACAAAAAATGGGTATATGTCACCCATTGATCTAACAGACGGATTAACTATATTAATTTCCCTGTCACGGATGCAGTGCAGGTGTACTTCACATAAAAAAAATGGGTATATGTCACCCACCAAACTAACAGACAGATTAACTATATCAATTTCTCTGTCACGGATGCAGTACAGGTGTAGCTCACACCAAAATGCCAGATGAGAGTCCTAACACTCTCCCTCACTTCAGCGGCCTGTTTCCTGTCCCTTCACTATTCAGAGCTGATGGCTGTGCTACATGTGATCCAGCTTGAATAGAGGCTGGGTCACATGATGCACCGGCCAATCACAGCCATGCCATTACTAGGCATGGCTGTGATGGCTTCTAAGTGCCCACAGCTTAAAAGCTTGTTGATTGGCTGCAGCCTTTCAACAAGCTTTATTAAATGCCCAAACACCGAACTCAAACCCGGACTATTGCGCAAAGTTCGAGTTCGTGTACTCGAACTTGCAAAGTTCGTTACGGACCGAAACTTTGCAGTTCTTGTTCGCTTAACACTATCGAGGAGGAATTCACTGATGAAAGCAAATCATAAAAAAACAAGCCTGGAATTTGCCAAAATGCATATTGACAAACCATAAAGCTTCTGGGAGAATGTCCTGTGAACAGATTAGCCAAAACGGAACCTTTTTTGGCGAGTCACATAAGCTGCATGTTCACAGATGCAAAAATTAAGCATACAAAGAAAAGAGCATTGTGCATACTGTGAAACATGGAGAAGACTTAGTTATGTTTTGGGCTGCTTTGCTGCATCTATCACAGGGTGTCTCGAATATGTGCAGGGTACAACGAAATCTTAAGATTATCAAGGCATTCTGGAGCAAAATGTGCTTCCCATTGGGAGAAAGCTTGATCTCAGTCGCAGTTCATGGGTCTTCCAACAGGATAATAATGACCCAAAATGGACAACTAAAAACATCCAAGAATGGCTGAGGGACTTCCATAAGCCCTGATCTAAATCCTATTGAACATTTGTGGAAGGAGCTTAAACATGCATTCTGGAGAAGTCACCCTTAAATAAATATATATATATATATATATATATATATATATATATATATATATACACTCACCTAAAGAATTATTAGGAACACCATACTAATACGGTGTTGGACCCTCTTTAGCCTTCAGAACTGCCTTAATTCTACGTGGCATTGATTCAACAAGGTGCTGATAGCATTCATTAGAAATGTTGGCCCATATTGATAGGATAGCATCTTGCAGTTGATGGAGATTTGAGGGATGCACATCCAGGGCACGAGATCTGGAGACTGTGGGGGCCATTTTAGTACAGTGAACTCATTGTCATGTTCAAGAAACCAATTTGAAATGATTCAAGCTTTGTGACATGGTGCATTATCCTGCTGGAAGTAGCCATCAGAGGATGGGTACATGGTGGTCATGAAGGGATGGATATGGTCAGAAACAATGCTCAGGTAGCCCGATTGTGAAATACTCAGACCGGCCCATCTGGCACCAACAACCATGCCACGCTAAAAATTGCTTAAATCACCTTTCTTTCCCATTCTGACATTCAGTTTGGAGTTCAGGAGTTTGTCTTGACCAGGAGCACACCCCTAAATGCATTGAAGCAACTGCCATGTGATTGGTTGACTAGATAATTGCATTAATGAGAAATAGAACAGGTGTTCCTAATAATTCTTTAGGTGAGTGTATATATATAGTGACAGAGTGAGAGGTTTGGTCTGGCAAAACAGGTATTTTCCTCCTAGCATGTGCTGCTGTTTGTGTCGGTCCGGGTTCTGGCAGCACCTGGCTGTCATTAAATAGGCAGTTGGACTCAGAAGCCAGGTCTGTGTGCTGGGATCTGAGGCTTGTGCTTGGCTGGAGAGCTGAGACCCATGTGTCAGGGGAAAAGGCCGCCTAAAGCCTGTATTTGGACTTTCTGAGGCAGAACTGCCACCAAGGTGACTTTTTGTTATATTAACTTGCCATTGGGTATGAAGTAACACCATCTCTTCAAAAGGGACGTTTTGTTTTTGGAACCATGTGTGAATAAACACCGAAGTTTAAATGACGAACTTGTATTTTGCCTCTGTACTGCACCCGTTTATCCTAACTACCAGAGCAAATCCCCACAATTGGTGGATGATGTGGGCAAGCGTAGAGAGGCAGGCGTAAGCGCCAAAATATTGTTGTTGTTTTTTTTTCCCACCGGGCATGGTTGTATGTCTTGCATTAAACCTGCTAAATTTCAACCCATGACCCTTGACAAAATAGAGGCGTTAATGAAGGCCCTCAAGGAGGCTAACAAACAGCAGCAAAAAAACTAATCTGCAACAGCAGGAGGCTAACAGCCAGCAGCAAGAAACAAACCAGCTGCTGCTACAACACATGATGGCTTGGCAGACGGCAGGAGCAACCCTGAGCGACAATGATGCCCGGAAAGCGGTCTGTGCAGCGATCCCCAAGATGACACCTGCAGATGACGTTGAAACCTACCAGGCGATGTACGAGAAGGTGGCCACAAGGGAGAAGCTACCCCTAGACCAGTTGGCTGTGGTCATCACTCTGTTCCAGGCATCCGATCCCCAGCGGGTCTATTTCGACTTGCTGGATGATCAAGCGGCCGACTACCAGAAAGTCACGGGTGAGGTTCTGGCAAGACTGGGGGTGAATGTGTTTGTCCGGGCCCAGCGGGTGCATTAGTGGGGGTTCAACCTGGTGAGCCTGAAAGACCCCAGTATTATAACTTGCAAAACTCTTGAAAAAATGGCTACAGCCTAACGTGCTGAGTCCCACTGCAATGCTGGATCGTATGTTAGCTGATATGTTCTCGAGGGCTTTGCCATACCCTCTCCAGCACTGGATCGGTCAGGTGTTCCTGGCAATGCTATGGCTACTGTCAGTCGCTATATGCCAGGAGGCTGTGTGCAACAGGTACCCCAGAGTCTCTAGATCACTTGTGCCAGGTGGAATGGGAGACACTACTGCGGAGGCTCTGCTGGACTCAGGGAGTCTGGTGACCCTAGTAAGGGCTACCCTGGTGCGGTTCACTGAGTATACTGGCCTGAAATTCAGGGTGATGTGCATCCACAGAAACTTAAAATACAACCCCACCGCTCTGGTGTCTCTAACTATAGTGGTCGGTAGATGGACCCACGAGGTGGCTGTAGCCACAAATCTACATTATGAACTCATAATAGGGAGATACTTCCTGGGCTTCCCAGCACTGTGGCCTGCTACCAATACCCATGAGACAGGGGTAACCCCAGCAGAGTGGCCTTGCTCAGGGGGGAGACCAAGACCCTGGGAACCCAAGGCCAAAGGGTCAGCGGTAGGGCTTACCGCCACTTTGGCGGAAGAGGGGGAGACAACCCCACTGAGTGTGATGATGGGAGACGTGGAGGACTTGCCGCCGGGTCCTATATTGGCAGACTTAAATGTCTCCGGGGACCGGGACCCAACCCTATCCCGAGCCTGGGAGAATGTGTTAATAGTAGATGTTGAACCACAACAACCTGGGTCCGAGTCGGTGTTTCCCCTTTTTGTAGTTCATCAGGTTATGCAGGGTAAATTAACTATGAGGTGAGCATATTGAACAGTTGGTGGCCCCCAAGGCTTATCGCAAACTCGTCTTAGATCTAGCCCACCAGTTCTCAGGGGTCACCTGGGGTTGCAGAAAACACAGGATCGTATACTACAGCGGTTTTACTGGCCCAGCATATTCAGAGAGGTAGAAGAGCTTTGTAAGTCTTGCCCGACCTGCCAGATAAATAGTCCTCATTTCCGTAGACCCCTAGTTCCTCTCCCGATTATCGAGGTACCGTTTGACAGAATAGCTATGGATCTCATAGACCCCGTTCCGAAGTCTGCAAGAGGGCACCAACACATCTTAGTCATCCTAGACTATGCCACTCGGTATCCGGAGGCGGTGCCACTGCGAAATACATCGGCCAAACTCATAGCTAAGGAGTTAATGGAGATGTTTTCCCAAGTAGAACGACCTAAAGAGGCTTTGATCGATCAGGGGACTCCTTTTATGTCCAAGGTGATGAGGGAACTCTGTAAGTTGCTGCAAATAAAACGGCTACGGATGTCCGTTTACCTTCCACAAACAGACGGTCTGGTAGAAAGGTTTAACCAAACATTAAAAAATATGTTGAGAAGGGTGGTTGCTAAAGATGTGAAGGACTGGGACCTTCTTCTGCCCTATCTCATGTTCGCAATGCGAGAGATACCCCAGGCCTCTACTGGGTTCTCGCCCTTCGAACAGCTATATGGCAGACACCCTCGCAGTCTCTTGGATGTAGCCAAAGAGGCATGGAAACAACAACCTACTCCGTATAAAAATGTTATTCAGTACGTTACCTAGATGCAAGAACGGATAGAGACAGTGTTGCCTCTTGTTAGGGAGCATATGGAGGCAGCTCAGTGAGCCGAGAGTTGGGTCTATAATCAGCAGGCTCGGGTCCGGATCTTTAACCCGGGTGATCGGGTTTTGGTTCTGGTACCAAGCGTGGACAGTAAGTTCCTGGCTAGGAGGCAGGGGCCCTGCGAGGTACTCGAGAAAGTTGGAGATGTAAACTACAAGGTGCACCAGCCAGGACGGCGAAAGCCGGAACAGATCTACCATGTTAATTTGCTTAAGCCGTGGAAGGATAGGGAGACCTCTAAGGAAGACAGCCGCGTCCAGGTTTTCTAGGGGAAGAGGTTCTGGCCCCTTTGTCTGATGCAAGGGAAGCGGTTGCCGCCATAAAAGTTGCTGACATCCTCTCCTCTAAACAGGCTCAGGAGGCCAGAAAGTGTGTTAGTCGGAACACGGATGTGTTCTCTGATCTCCCCGGACACACTTCCACAATCCAACATGACATTGTCACGGAACTGTCACCGCCAGCTCTCTGAGAAGCTGTGGCAGACGTTCTTCTGTACCTCTTGCATGATGTTCTTTGTTTTGGTTTCACTTTGTCATCTCTTTTCCTTCTCCCAGCTGTCATCTATTTACACTGATTGCCTCCCTTTATATTCCCTCCCATACTGCCTCACTTTGCGGTTTATACTACTTCCTGGATTGTGTTCACTGCAAGAGGCTGCAACTGCTGGTTCCTCAGATAAGTCTTTTCCTTTATTTGTGTTTCCGGGCTGGCTTGATTCTAGGTGACCCTGACTCCCTCCGTATTAAGTGCAGGGAGCCGGTGGTCGTGTCCCCTCACTATTATAGGGTTTTCAGGTGTCACTCAGTCTAGGTACGAGGGCATGCCATTATCTATCATAAAGATCTTTGCATGGGCATAGCAGTCAGGGAGAGCTCTAGGGGTTTTGTAGGGCTCATCCATATGTTCCTTAGTTTGGGATCAAGTCAGTCGGATGTTTATTTATAACTTCCAGTTTTCTGGAATACCATCCATGACATTATAAACCGCCATAACCGTCTTAAGCATAGATCCGGTTTCAGCCTTGATTGACCGCATGCAGGGTCTTTCACTGGAGGTAGCAGGTCTCCGTAAAAAACTGTGTCTCAGTTTCAGGTGACCGGTTCTGCTGGTGTTCATGGGGTTTGTTCCGAGCCTAAGATCTCGCTTCCGGATACATTCTCCGGGGGTAGTGAGAATTTTGTTCATTTTAGAGAGGCTTGCAAACTCCATTTTCGCCTACGTCCCCATTCCTCTGGTGATGAGGAGCAGAGGGTGGGGATCATCATCTCGCTGCTCAGGGATAACGCTCAGTCTTGGGCCTTTTCGCTGCCGGTGGGGGCACGGCCGCTCCGATCGTGATGAATTATTTGTAGCCCTGGGGCAGATATATGATGACCCGGATCGTATTGCTCTGGCTGAATCTAAACTGCGTCTTTTATGTCAGGGTAAATAGTCCGCAGAGATATATTGTTCAGAATTTCGGAGATGGGCAGTTGATACTGGTTGGAATGATGCTGCACTCCGAAGTCAATTTTGCCATGGTCTTTCGGAGGGATTGAAAGATGCATTTGCCTTTCATGAGAGACCTGCCTCCTTGGAGTCTGCCATGTCTCGAGCTGTTCGTATTGACAGGCGTCTTAGAGAGAGAGATCTCTCCTTCTTGTCATATTCAGTTCAAGGACAGTGGGGCAGTCTCATTGAGTGCGCAGGGGTCTCAGCCTCTCTCAATCCCCTCTGAGGAGGAGGCCATGCAGCTGGGTTTTCTTACCTCTGATAGTAGAGGATTCAGCTCTCAGAGGAGGGTTTGTTTCTGTTGTGGAGGTATAAATCATATGGCAAATGTTTGCCCCTCTAGGAGATTCAGGGAGTTTTTTGAGGGTAATAAAGAAACAAAAAGAAAAAAACCCTCTAAAAACTTTCAATCTGTTACTATTGGCAAGGTTGATGCGAAAATTGAAGGTTTGCAGTTTGCTTGTAGTTCCCATTTTGTCCTACCTGCCAGGGTGGCGCTAGATAGCAAGAACATTGTGAGATTTTTGTAGATAGTGGAGCAGCTGTCAATCTCATTGATAATCAATTTGCTATAACACATGGGTTTCAGGTATGCACTTTGGGAAAGGATATACCTGTTTTTGCTATCGATTCCACTTTCTCAAAAATCGTTAAAGGGCATAGTTCATAATATCCGTTTGACTGTGGGTGATGCTCATGTTGAGGATATGTCATGTTTCGTCCTAAGCGGATTACCTACTCTAGTGTTGGGGCTACCCTGGCTCACTAAACATAACCCCACCATTGATTTGCAAGCAAAGCAAATAAATGGTTGGAGTAACTTTTGCAGAGAGAATTGCCTCACGGCGTCTCTTTCAGAGGTTTCTACCAAGACTGTACCATCTTTTCTCTCTAAATTTTCGGATGTGTTTTCAGAGAGTGGTGTCCAGGAGCTGCCCCCTCACCGGGAGTACGATTGCCCTATTAATCTCATCCCAGGCGCCAAGCTGCCAAAATCACATTTATATAATCTCTCCCAACCTGAAAGAGTCGCTATGCGTACTTATATCTCTGAGAGCCTGAGAAACGGATACATCCGACCCTCGAAGTCACCTGTTGCCGCTGGGTTTTTTTTTGTTAAGAAAAAAGATGGTTCTTTAAGACCATGTCTGGATTTCAGGGAGCTAAACTGTATCACAATTCGTGACCCTTATCCTCTTCCTCTGATCCCGGACCTGTTTAACCAGATTGTTGGGGCTAAAGTTTTTTCTAAGTTGGATTTAAGAGGGGCAAACAACCTAGTCAGGGTCAGGGAAGGGGACGAATGGAAGATGGCCTTCAATACCCCTGAGGGCCATTTTGAGAATTTGGTTATGCCCTTTGGTTCGATGAATGCTCCAGCCGTCTTCCAACATTTTGTGAACAGCATTTTTTATCATTTAATGGGGAAATTTGTACTGGTGTATCTAGATGACATTTTGATTTTTTCTCCTGATTTGAAAACTCATAGGGACCACCTACGTCAGGTCTTGCTCATTCTACGGGTGAATAAATTGTACGCTAAACTGGGAAAATGTGTGTTTGCGGTTCCAGAAATTCAATTTCTGTTTTTTTTTCTCTCCGCTTCTGGTTTTTGCATGGACCCTGAGAAGGTCCGTGCTGTGCTTGATTGGGAGCTTCCTGAGAATAAGAAGGCTCTGATGTGGTTTTTGGGTTTTGCCAATTATTACAGGAAGTTCATTTTGAATTATTCCTCTGTTGTTAAGCCACTCAGTGATATGACTAAAAAGGGGGTCGATTTTTCCTCCTGGTCGGTAGATGCGCTTAAGGCCTTTTCTAGTATCAAAGAGAGTTTTGCTTCCGCTCCCATCTTGGTACAACCTGATGTCTCTCTGCCTTTCATTGTTGAGGTGGACGCTTCTGAAGTGGGTGTGGGTGCGGTCTTGTCTCAGGGTCCCTCTCCTGCCAAATGGCGACCGTGTGCCTTTTTCTCAAGGAAACTCTCCTCCGCAGAGAGGAATTATGATGTGGGAGATAGGGAGTTGTTGGCCATCAAATTAGCTTTTGAGGAATGGCGCCATTGGCTAGAGGGAGCCAGACACCCTATTACCGTGTTTACTGACCATAAGAATCTGGCCTACTTAGAATCAGCCAAGCGTCTGAACCCGAGACAGGCCAGATGGTCTTTATTCTTTTCTAGGTTTAATTTTGTTGTCACGTGCCGCCCTGGGATTAAAAATGTGAAGGCTGATGCCCTGTCATGTTGTTTTCCGGGAGGGGGGAACTTTGAAGACCCGGGTCCCATTTTGGCTGAAGGGGTGGTCGCCTCTGCTCTTTATCCTGATTTGGAGGCAGAGGTTCAGGCAGCCCAGGCAGAGGCTCCTGATCTTTGTCCTCCTGGGAGGTTGTTTGTGCCTCTCGCTTTACGACACAAGGTTTTTAAGGAGCACCACAATACTGTCCTTGCTGGGCACCCGGGGAGTAGAGCCACAGTGGATCTCATTGCTCGGAGATTCTGGTGGCCGGCTCTTCGTAAGACGGTTGAGGGTTTTGTGGCAGCCTGCGAGACCAGCGCTCGTGCCAAGGTCCCTCATTCACAGCCATCGGGTTCTCTCCTCCCGTTACCCATTCCTTCCCGTCCTTGGACGCATCTGTCCATGGACTTCATTACGGACCTGCCTCGTTCCTCGGGGAAGACTGTGATTCTGGTAGTAGTGGACCGTTTTAGCAAAATGGCACATTTCATTCCCTTTCCTGGGTTACCCAATGCTAAAATGCCGGCGCAAGCATTTGTTGATCACATTGTCAAATAGCATGGCATTCCTTCAGACATAGTTTCTGATAGGGGCACGCAGTTTGTTTCCAGATTCTGGAAGGCCTTCTGTTCTCGCTTGGGGGTTCGGTTGTCGTTCTCTTCTGCTTTTCACCCGCAGTCGAATGGTCAGACCGAACGCGTCAATCAGAATCTGGAGACATATCTGCGCTGTTTTGTGGAAGAGAATCAGGAGGATTGGTGTTCTTTTTTGTCCCTTGCTGAGTTTGCTTTAAATAACCGTCGCCAGGAGTCCTCGGATAAGTAACCATTTTTTGGTGCTTATGGGTTTCATCCGCAGTTTGGGACATTCTCTGGAGAGGGGTCTTCTGGTTTACCTGATGAGGAGAGATTTTCCTCGTCTTTGTCATTTATTTGGCAAAAGATTCAGAGTAATCTGAAGAGGATGAGTGAGAGATATAAGCGTGTGGCGGATAAGAGACGTGTGCCTGGTCCGGACCTGAATGTGGGTGATCTGGTGTGGTTGTCTACAAAGAATATCAAACTGAAGGTTCCCTCCCGGAAGTTGGGTCCTAAGTTTATTGGGCCTTACAAGATCTTGTCCGTCATCAATCCCGTTGCCTTCCGTCCTGATCTTCCTCAGACTTGGAAGATTCATAATGTTTTTCACAGGTCCCTATAAAAACCGTATGTCCAACCCACTGTACCCTCCTCTTTGCCTCCTCCTCCGATTGTTGTTGATGGTAATCTTGAATTTCAGGTCTCTAGGATTGTGGATTCTCGCATTATCCGCGGTTCTCTCCAGTACCTCGTTCATTGGGAGGGTTATGGTCCTGAGGAGAGGATGTGGGTCCCAGTGGCGGACATTAAGACCACTCGTCTTATCAGGGCTTTCCATAGGTCCCATAATGAGAAGGTGGGCTCTGAGTGTCCGGAGTCTACTCGTAGAGGGAGGGGTACTGTCACCGCCAGCTCTCTGAGAAGCTGTGGCAGACGTTCTGCCACAGAGGCTGCAACTGCTGGTTCCTCAGATAAGTCTTTTCCTTTATTTGTGTTTCCATTCTGGCTTGATTCTAGGTGACCCTGACTCCCTCCGTATTAAGTGCAGGGAGCCGGTGGTCGTGTCCCCTCACTATTATAGGGTTTTCAGGTGTCACTCAGTCTAGGTACGAGGGCATGCCATTATCTATCATAAAGATGTTTGCATGGGCAGAGCAGTCAGGGAGAGCTCTATTTGTTTTGTAGGGCTCACCCATATGTTCCTTAGTTTGGGATCAAGTCAGTCAGATGTTTATTTATAACTTCCAGTTTTCTGCAACACCATCTGTGACAGGAACCTCATGCCAAAGTCTGGTTAAAACCATACCGAGTATCCGAGGCTACAGTTAATGCTGCAACTAGATGTAATTTAGGAGTCTAAAAGTGAGTGGGCCAGTCCTATAGTCTTAATACCCAAGCCAGAGAAGACGTTAAGGTTTTGTAACGATTTCCGTAAACTGAACGAGATTTCCAAATTCGATGCATATCCCATGACCGGGGTGGATGAGCTTATCGAGAGGTTAGGACAAGCCCGATATTTTTCTGTTTTGGACCTCACCAAAGGGTACTGACAGGTGCCCTTAACGGAGGCTGCCAAAGAGAAAACTGCCTTCATCACACCTGAGGGGCGGTATCAGTACAAGGTGCTACCCTTTGGTCTGCATGGTGCCCCCGCCACTTTTCAACGGCTTATGGATATTGTGCTGCGTCCACATCGTCGGTACGCTTTGGCTTACCTGGACAATATTGTCGCCCACAGTACTGACTGGGAAAGTCACCTAGCCTAAGTGCAGGCTGTAGTAGACTCCCTTAGGAAGGCGGGACTAACTGCTAGGCCAAAAAAAAAGTGTGATAGGGTTAGAAGAGACTAAGTATCTGGGGTATGTCATTGGGCACGGAGTCATCAAACCCCAAGTGAACAAAATAGAGGTAATACAAAATTGGCCCCGACCTGTCACCACTAGGCAAGTAAACTCATTCCTGTGAATGGTGAGCTATTACATGAGGTTTGTCCCCCACTTTGCTACCGTGGCCGCACCATTGACAGGGCTCTTGAAGGGACACAAGTCAATAATGGTTTGCTGGGATGATCGGGCGGAAGAGGCTTTCTCCGCTTTGAGTCGGCCCTGTGCGGGTCCCTGGTTTTGGTGACGCCTGACTTTAAAAGGGAGTTTATAGTACAGACCGATGCATCTGAAGTAGGCCTCGGTGCTGTACTGTTTTAGGAAGTACTGTTTTCCTCAGCCGTAAGCTCACCCCAGCCGAGATCCGGTATAGTATATTGGAGAGAGAGTGCCTGGCTATCAAGTGGGCACTCGAGTCTCTCCGCTATGCTTTATTGGGGAGAAAATTCCACCTGGTGACTGACCACTCCAGTCTCAAGTGGAAGAGCCAGGCCAAGGACAGAAATGCCCGGGTCACCCGATAGTTTCTTTCCCTACAAAACTAAGTTTTTCGGTGGAACACAGTGCAGGTTGGTTACAGGGAAATGCGGATGTACTGTCCCGGGTACACTGTCTGGCCTGTGTTCACCCCCTCAGAGTTGTGACACAGTGAGAGGTTTGGTCTGGGGAAACAGGTATTTTCCTCCCAGCATGTGCTGCTGGGCTGATTTATAGTCAGGTGAGGTCAGATACCGGACCGGATTTTAAGTGCCGGTCCGGGTTTTGGCAGCACCTGGCTGTCCCTAAATAGGCAGCTGGGCTCAGAAGCCAGGTCTGTGTGCTGGGATCTGAGGCCTGTGCTGGGCTGGAGAGCTGAGACCCGTGTGTCAGGGGAACAGGCCACCTAAAGCCTGTATTTGGATTTTCTGAGGCAGAACTGCCACCGAGGTGACTTTCCGTTATATTAACATGCCATTGGGTGTGAAGTAACATCAACACTGCAAAAGTGACGTTTTGTTTTTGGCACCATGTGTGAATAAACACTGAAGTTTAAATTACGAACTTGTATTTTGCCTCTGTACTGCGCCTGCTTATCCTAACTACCAGAGCAAATCTCCATAATACATTGTAGGAAGGAACAAGGGGCCATCATTGCTGGTCAGTACGTGTCACCAAGGTTCCTGGCCTCGGTGAAGTAAGAGCCATTTTTATTTCCTGAAGTGTCAGTATTGCAGATTGCAGTCTGACACTTCAACTGGTTAGTATGGCTGTAAAGCTGATCCGGGACGGCTCTTACTGGGAATAGCCAAAGTGCTGGGTGGGTGGCTACTCCCCATGTTCCAGGCCGGGTCTTGGGAGACATATAAGCACTGTCAGTTGTGTGGATTATCCTCCATCTCACAGTGAAGCTGTGGAGTCTCTGTGATTTGGGATCTGAAGATGTGTGCCGTGCAAAAGGGCTGAGAGCCGCATGCTGGAAATCAGGCCCCTAAAGCCTGTTGGGGACCGCTGATGAAAAACTGCTAACAAGGTGAATGTTTGTGTTCTGTGGACTTTCCATGGTGTGAACAAACACCAAGACTGTGATCTGTTATTTTGTTTTGCCTTCTGTGCAAATAAACACTGAACTATTTAAGTTAACCACTTGCCGCACACGTAACGCCGATAGGCGTCCGGGTGGCGGCAGTCTCAGGCTCAGCGACGCCTATTGGAGTGGAACAGGCCACTGTCAGATATTTTTAGGCCCCGGCACCCAGACAGAGGAGAGAGGTCCCATAGCAGAGAATCAGGCTTCATGTCATAGCAGAGAATCAAGCTTCATGTCACCCACCACTGGAAAAGGCCACTGTCAGAAATCTTTAGGCCCCGGCACCCAGACAGAGGAGAGAGGTCCCATAGCAGAGAATCAGGCTTCATGTCATAGCAGAGAATCATGCTTCATGTCACCCACCACTCGAACAGTACCACTGTCAGATATTTAGACCCCAGCACCCAGACAGAGGAGAGAGGTCCCATAGCAGAGAATCAGGCTTCATGTCATAGCAGAGAATCAGGCTTCGTGTCACCCACCACTGGAACAGGCCACTGTCAGATATTTTTTAGGCCGCGGTACCCAGACAGAGGAGAGAGGTCCCATAGCAGAGAATCAGGCTTCATGTCACCCACCACTGGAACAGGCCACTGTCAGATATTTTTAGGCCCCGGCACCCAGACAGAGGAGAGAGGTCCCATAGCAGAGAATCAGGCTTCATGTCACCCACCACTGGAACAGGCCACTGTCAGATATTTAGGCCTTGGCACCCAGACAGAGGAGGGAGGTCCCATAGCAGAGAATCAGGCTTCATGTCACCCACCACTGGAACAGGCCACTGTGAGATATTTAGGTCCCGACACCCAGACAGAGGAGAGAGGTCCCATAGCAGAGAATCAGGCTTCATGCCATAGCAGAGAATCAGGCTTCATGTCACCCACCACTGGAACAGGCCACTGTCAGATATTTTTAGGCCCCAGCACCCAGACAGAGGAGAGGTTCATTCAACTTTGGGTTGCCCCGCAATATAATGGTAAAATTAAAAAAAGAGGATTGAATGAAGATGTGCCCTGGAGTACAAGAATATATGGTTAAGGGGAGGTAGTTATAAATGTCTAATCTGCACAATGGATGGACAGGTCCTGTGGGATCCATGCCTGGTTCATTTTTATGAACGTCAGCTTGTCCACATTGGCTGTAGACAGGCGGCTGCGTTTGTCTGTAATGACGCCCCCTGCCGTGCTGAATACACGTTCCGACAAAACGCTGGCCCCTGGGCAGGCCAGCACCTCCAAGGCATAAAAGGCAAGCTCTGGCCACGTGGACAATTTGGAGACCCAGAAGTTGAATGGGGCCCGAACCATCAGTCAGTACGTGGGGGGGTGTGCACACGTACTGTTCCACCATGTTAGTGAAATGTTGCCTCCTGCTAACACGTTCCGTATCAGGTGGTGGTGCAGTTAGCTGTGGCGTGGTGACAAAACTTTTCCACATCTCTGCCATGCTAACCCTACCCTCAGAGGAGCTGGCCGTGACACTGCGTTGGCGACCTCTTGCTCCTCCTCTGCCTACGCCTTGGGCTTCCATTTGCTCCCCTGTGAAATTTGGGAATGCTCTCAGTAGCGCGTCTACCAAAGTGCGCTTGTACTCGCGCATCTTCCTATCACGCTCCAGTGCAGAAAGTAAGGTGGGCACATTGTCTTTGTACCGGGGATCCAGCAGGGTGGCCACCCAGTAGTCAGCACACATTAAAATGTGGGCAACTCTGCTGTCTTTGCGCAGGCACTGCAGCATGTAGTCGCTCATGTGTGCCAGGCTGCCCAGAGGTAAGGACAAGCTGTCCTCTGTGGGAGGCGTATCGTCATCGTCCTCCGGTTCCCCCCAGCCACGCACCAGTGATGGGCCCGAGCTGCGTTGGGTGCTACCCCGCTGTGAACATGCTTTATCCTCATCCTCCTCCACCTCCTCCTCATCCTCGTCCTCCTCGTCCTCCAGTAGTGTGACCTGTCTGGCCACATTTGTACCTGGCCTCTGCTGTTGCAAAAAACCTCTCTCTGAGTCACTTCTAAGAGACTGGCCTGAAAGTGCTAAAAATGACCCCTCTTCCTCCTCCTCTTCCTGGGCCACCTCCTCTTCCATTGTCGCCCTAAGTGTTTTCTCAAGGAGACATAGAAGTGTTATTGTAACGCTGATAGCGGCGTCATCGCCACTGGCCATGTTGGTGGAGTACTCGAAACAGCGCAACAGGGCACACAGGTCTCGCATGGAGGCCCAGTCATTGGTGGTGAAGTGGTGCTGTTCCGCAGTGTGACTGACCCGTGCGTGCTGCAGCTGAAACTCCACTATGGCCTGCTGCTGCTCGCACAGTCTGTCCAGCATGTGCAAGGTAGAGTTCCACCTGGTGGGCACGTCGCATATGAGGCGGTGAGCGGGAAGGCCGAAGTTACGCTGTAGCGCAGACAGGCGAGCAACGGCAGGATGTGAACGCCGGAAGCGCGCACAGACGGCCCGCACTTTATGCAGCAGCTCTGACATGTCGGGGTAGTTGTGAATGAACTTCTGCACCACCAAATTGAGCACATGCGCCAGGCAAGGGATGTGCATCAAACCGGCTAGTGCCAGAGCTGCGACGAGATTTCGCCCATTATCGCACACCACCAGGCCGGGCTTGAGGCTCACCGGCAGAAACCACTCGTCGGTCTGTAGTTCAATACCCCGCCACAACTCCTGCGCGGTGTGGGGCCTGTCCCCCAAACATATGAGTTTCAGAATGGCCTGCTGACGTTTACCCCTAGCTGTGCTGAAGTTGGTGGTGAAGGTGTGTGGCTGACTGGATGAGCAGGTGAAAGAAGAGGAGGTGGAAGCCGACTAGGAGGAGGAGGCTACAGGAGGCAAAGAATGTTGCCCTGCGATCCTTGGCGGCGGAAGGACGTGCGCAAAAGTGCTCTTCGCCTGGGGCCCAGCAGCCACTACATTTACCCAGTGTGCAGTTAGGGAGATATAGCGTCCCCGGCCGTGCTTACTAGTCCACGTATCTGTGGTTAGGTGGACCTTGCCACAGATGGCGTTGCGCAGTGCACACTTGATTTTATCGGATACTTGGTTGTGCAGGGAAGGCACGGCTCTCTTGGAGAAGTAGTGGCGGCTTGAAACAACATACTGTGGGACAGCAAGCGACATGAGCTGTTTGAAGCTGTCCACCAGCCTGAATGACAGCATTTCATAGGCCATTAGTTTAGAAATGCTGGCATTCAGGGCCAGGGATCGAGGGTGGCTAGGTGGGAATTTACGCTTTCTCTCAAATGTTTGTGAGATGTGTAGGTGGATGCCTTTGGGAAACCCTGCCAGCAGAGTCTTCAAACAGCATAAGAGACTGCTGCATAACTTGAGGCTCAGACAGTATCCCTGATATGCATGGGGGTGATGTGACAGACTGATGGGCTTGGTTTTCAGGTGCCATCTGTGCGCTTTCTGCAGAAGACTGGGTGGGAGATAATGTGAACATGTTGGATCCACTGTCGGCCACCCAATTGACTAATGCCTGTACCTGCTCAGGCCTTACCATCCTTAGAACGGCATTGGGCCCCACCAGATATCGCTGTAAATTCTGGCAGCTACTGGGACCTGAGGTAGTTGGTTCACTAGGATGTGTGGCTGTGGCAGAACGGCCACGTCCTCTCCCAGCACCAGAGGGTCCACTAGCACCACCACGACCATGTCCGTGTCCCTTACTAGATGTTTTCCTCATTGTTACCGTTCACCACAATAAGAAAATAATTATTTGGCCCAATGTATTGAATTCAAATTCAGGCCTTTTTTTACAGGCACCTAATACTGTCTGGCTATCTATTTAAGTACCGTATTACACTAATACAGGCACAGCAGTAACCACAGATTTAGGGGAATATAAATTGTAGGCCTAGTATTTAGGCCCTGGATGAAAGGTATCCTTTTACGGACAGAATTAGACTTGGAGATGCACAGTAGCGTGTGAAGTTATTGAGGATGACCCTATCAGCACTTGAATTTGCACCTTCAATGTAATATACCCTTTTACGGACATATTTAAACTTGGCCTGCAACAGCAGAAACTACTGATTTAGGGAATTGCTATTTCTGGAATTGAATTTCAACCCAGAACAAAAACTATGCTTTGACGGACACTAAATAACTTGACCAGCCACAGCAGTAACCACAGATTTAGCTGAATATAAATTGTAGGCCTAGTATTTAGGCCCTGGATGACAGGTATCCTTTTACGGAGAGAATTAGACTTGGAGATGCACGGTAGCGTGTAAATTTATTGAGAATGACCCTATCAGCACTTGAATTTGCACCTTCAATGTAATATACCCTTTTACGGACAGAAATACACTATGTGAGATGCACAATAGTGCGTGCAAATTTAAAGGCTTATTCTTTCAGCAATTGTAATTTAACAGTTTGTGTAATATACCCTTTTACGGAACAAAAATACAATTGGAGATGCACGCTGAGTGTAATATACCCTTTTACGGACAGATTTACACTTGGCCTGCAACAGCAGAAACCACTGATTTAGGGTATTGCTATTTTGGGAATTGAATTTCGACCCAGAACAAAAATTATGCTTTGACGGACACTATAAAACTTGTCCAGCCACAGCTGGAACACCAGATTTATGGTATTGCTATTTTGGCAATTGAATTTCACCCCAGAAAAAAAAAATATCCTTTGCCAGACAGCAGACAGTATTACAATTGGCTAGCCACAGCTGAAACACCAGATTCAGGGTATTGCTATTTTGGCAATTGTATTTCACCCCTCAATAAAATAGCAAGCACAGCCAAGCCCCTGATGTAGGATATAGCAAAAAAATAACCACACTATTGATGGTTAAATGGACTTGGTGGCAGCTTGTGCTGGTGCACCACAAGACACAAAATGGCCGCCGATCACCCCAGAAAAAAGTGACAGAAAAAATGCTCTGGGCAGCCTAAAAACAGTGAGCAATTAACTAGCAGAAGTTGAATGATTCACAGCTGTAGATCGATCACTTCATTAAGTGTTTTGCTGAGTAAATCCCTGCCTAATCTCGCCCTAACAGCAGCTGCATCCTCTCCCTACACTGATCAGAGCAGAGTGACGTGCGGCGCTACGTGACTCCAGCTTAAATATTGGCTGGGTCACATGCTGCACTGGCCAATCACAGCCATGTCAATAGTAGGCATGACTGTGATGGCCTCTTGGGGCAAGTAGTATGACGCTTGTTGATTGGCTGCTTTGCAGCCTTTCAAAAAGCGGCGAACCCGAACTTTTACGTAAATGTTCGGGTTCGGGTCCGTGTCACGAACACCCTAAAATTCGGTACGAACCCGAACTATACAGTTCGGGTTCGCTCATCCCTAGTTATGGGGGATCTGTGGATGGCACTGTTATCGGGGGATATGTGAATGGTACTGTTATGGGGGGATCTGTGGATGGCACTGTTATGGGGGGATCTGTGGATGGCACTGTTATGGGCGGATCTGAGGATGGCACTGTTATGGGTGGCATCTGTGTATGGCACTGTTATGGGGGGATCTGTGGATGGCACTGTTATGGGGGATATGTGGATGGCACTGTTATGGGGGGATCTGTGGATGGCACTGTTATGGGGGATCTGTGGATGGCACTGTTATGGGGGGACCTGTGGATGGCACTGTTATGGGGGGACCTGTGGATGGCACTGTTATGGGGGATCTGTGGATGGCACTGTTATAAGGGATCTGTGGATGATACTGTTATGGGGATCTGTGGATGGCACTGGTATGGGGGATCTGTGGATGGCACTGTTATGGGGGAACTGTGGATGACAGTGTTATAGGGGATCTGTGGATGACACTGTTATGGGGATCTGTGGATGACACTGTTATGGGGGATCTGTGGATGACACTGTTATGGGGGATCTGTGAATGACACTGTTATGGGGGATCTGTGGATGACAGTGTTATAGGGGATCTGTGGATGACACTGTTATGGGGGATCTGTGGATGGCACTGGTATGGGGGGATCTGTGGATGGCACTGGTATGGGGGATCTGTGGATGACACTGGTATGGGGGATCTGGCGATGGCGCTGTGTCTGACACTGTTATGGGGCTGGTCTGTGGCTGACACTTATTGGGGTCTATGGCTGACACTGTTATGGGGGTATCTGTGGATGACACTGTTATGGAGCTGGTCTGTGGCTGACACTTATTGGGGTCTGTGGTTGACACTTATTGGGGTCTGTGGCTGACACTGTTATGGGTGTATCTGTGGATGACACATAGCATCTTATGCTATGTGTCATCCACAGATCCTCCCATAACAGTGTCGCTGTTTAGTGTGAATGTAATGGCAGCGGGGCTCGGTGCAGTCACTGTATTGCACCGGCCCCTAAGAGTAGTAATACTTTGAATAACTGTAATAATAATAACGATCTTCACTTCTTCACTTACTACATGGTGAGGCAGGAGGCCGGGCGGGCGGCCAGGCACTGGCAGCGTAACTCACTACGTCATGCGCCTGCGCTGCCTGCTTCATTCATGCAGTGGGCGGAGCAGGGGCGTCACTTAGTGAGTTACGCTACCAGTGCCTGGCCTCCCGCCAGGCCTCCTGCCTCACCATGCAGTAAGTAAGCGGGGCCGATGCAATACAGTGACTGCCCCCCGCTGCCATTACAATAGGATGCTGCACATGTAGTGTCCGTGGAGTGTGTGCCGATGGAGCGGCGTCTAGCCACACTGCGCGTGTGGGGAAGCGGGCACATGCGCAGTGTGGCATAATGAGTAAGATAGAAGGCTCTCAGTGTGGATGGCTCCCCGGGATCTGTGACTGCTGCGCTGTCCCGTGTGCTCCGGGCAGTGTATAACTCTGAAAGCCGCTGTGCCCGGCTCCGGAATTCTCCTCCCTGAGCCCTGCTGTCCCGCCGCTGTGCCCCCGAGCCCGGCTCTGCGACCTGGATTGGCCTGTGTGTGTGTGTGTCCGTCCGCTGCGCATGCGCACTTCTATAATCGGCACACACGCACGGACACCAGTCCTGAGCACGTACACAGGGCTTTTATTAGTATAGATAATATTTTCTCTTGTAATACTGACTTATATGTAGCTGTAATATGTGTCACTGGCACTGACTTTTGGCTGAGACTGCAGGCACTGTGACTGGGGGCATGATTTGACTGCCACTGACTGGTAGTGCTGAGACCACTTGCACTGTGACTGGTGACTGATACAGCTGTCACTGACTGGTGGAGCTGAGACCACTGGCACTGTGACTGGTGGCTGATACGGCTGGCACTGACTGGTGGTGCTGAGAGCACTGGCACTGTGACTGGTGGCTGATACTGCTGGCACTGATTGCTGGCACTGACTGCTGGCACTGACTGGTGGTGCTGAGACTGTGGGCACTGTGACTGGTGCCTGAGATGTCTGGCATGGACTGGTGGTGCTGAGACTGCAGCTGATGGCTGAAACTGGTGGCTGAGACGACTGACAGTGCCACGTGGTGCTGAGACTGCTGTCACTGTGACTGGTGGCTGATACGGCTGGCACTGACTGGTGGTGCTGAGACCACTGGCACTGTGACTGGTGGCTGATAGAGCTGGCACTAACTGGTGGTGCTGAAACCACTGTCACTGTGACTGGTGGCTAATACGCTTGGCACTGACTGGTGGTGCTGAGACTGCTGTCACTGTGACTGGTGGCTGATACGGCTGGCACTGACTGGTGGTGCTGAGACCACTGGCACTGTGACTGGTGGCTGATACAGCTGGCACTGACTGCTAGGACTGACTGGTGGTGCTGAGACTGTGGACACTGTGACTGGTGCCTGAGATGGCTGGCACAAACTGCTGGCACTGACTGGTGATGCTGAGACTGCAGCTGATGGCTGAAATAGCTGGCGCTGACTGGTGGCTGAGAGGACTGGCAGTGCCACGTGGTGCTGAGACTGCTGACACGTTTTGGTGTCCGCCTGGCGGTGCGGAGCCGAAAGGATCAGTCCTGATTTACAATGTAAGTCAATGGGGACGGATCCATTTACATTGACACAATATTGGTGCAATTGTAAACGGATCCGTCCCCCATTGACTTTCAATGTAAAGTCAGGAGTCCCTATTTTAGGCTACTTTCACACCTGCGCTAAGTGCGGATCCGTCTGGTATCTGCACAGACGGATCCGCACCTATAAATGCAAACGATGGTATCCGTTCAGTGCGGATCCGTCTGCATAACAGCTTTTTCAGATCTGAGTTTTCACTATCGTGAAAACTCATATCCGACAGTATATTCTAACACAGAGGCGTTCCCATGGTGCCGCACCTGAGGGGTTAATTGTGCGGATCTCAGCCCCCTGATCGGGTGCTGCCAGGCAGCAGGGGGCCAGACCCCTCTCCCTTCCCAGTATTAAAAGCATTGGTGGCCAGTGCGGACCCCCCTCCCTCCCTCCCTCCCTCCCCAGTATTAAAAGCATTGGTGGCCAGTGCGGCCCCCCCTCCTTCCCTCCCCAGTATTAAAAGCATTGGTGGCCAGTGCGGCCCCCCTCCCTCCCTCCCCAGAATTAAAAGCATTGGTGGTCAGTGTGGCCTTCCCTCCCCAGTATTAAAAGCATTGGTGGCCAGTGCGGCCCCCCCTCCCTCCCCAGTATTAAAAGCATTGGTGGCCAGTGTGGCCCCCCTCCCTCCCCAGTATTAAAAGCATTGGTGGCCAGTGCGGCCCCCCCTCCCTCCCTCCCCAGTACTAAAAGCATTGGTGGCCAGTGCGGCCCCCCCCTCCCTCCCCAGTATTAAAATCATTGGTGGCAGTGGCCACAGGCTAACAACCCCCCTCCCCCATCATTGGTGGCAGCGGAGCAGCATTTCCGATCGGAGTGCCAGTTTAATCGCTGGGGCTCCGATCAGTTACCATGGCAGCCAGGATGCTACTGCAGTCCTGACTGCCATGGTTACTTAGCTTCATAGGCGTGTGCAGCCTATTGCATTAGGGTGTGCACCCTAAAGCACAGACGCAGCGCACGCACCTGTGTATGTATGGATATATATATATTATATACACATACACACACATATATATACACTTGATTAGTATTCGCCCCATAAGACGCAGGGGCATTTTCCTGCCACTTTTGGGGGAAAAATGCATCTTATGGGGCGAAAAAGTGCAGCACGAGGGTGACAGAACCAGTGTTCCCTCTAAGCCTTGGCAGCTGCTGAGCGGGATCGGCTCAGAGCTGGGCAAAGCGCCATCAAAGGTGGGCGATAGGAAAACCTAAGATAATTGTCACATCAAAGAGCATAAAAACCACTGCGCCATCCCATACAATACAGTATAATCCCTGCACCATCTCGTACAATATACAGTATAACCCCTGCACCATCTCGTACAATATACAGTATACAGTAGTCCTCTCTGTGATCACTGGACATTGCTCTCCATATATAAACCATACGGGGAAAAAATTCTCATTGATCCAGAGAACTTACATAGAAAAACTAATAACCAAGAGGCTAAACAAAACCCTTTTTCTGACCCTTATGTTAAAACATAACTTTCATTTGATTGCTCTAATACCTAAACACCTAAAGGAAAAAAAAAATTTTTTAAAAAGCTGCTGTTTCTCTAGATGACATTATGTTGATAGTAGTGGAAATAGAGTCTCAAGGGTCTATAAAAGCAGCTACACTATTTTTTACAAACCTTTGAGACTCCCCTTTAACACTACTATCAACATAAGGTCATCTAGAGAAACAGTAGGTTTTTAAAAAAAAATTCCTTTAGGTGTTAAAACATAACTTTCATTAGATTGCTCTAACACCTAAACGGAAAAAAAAAAAGAATTTAAAAAAAACAGCTTTTTCTCTAGAAGGTCTGCAAAAATAGTGTAGCTGCTTTTATAGACTCTTGATACTCTGTTATCACTACTATAAGGTCATCTAGAGAAACAGCAGCTTTTTAAAATGATTTTTTTCCATTAGGTGTTAAAGCAATCAAATGAAAGTTATGTTTTAACATAAGGGTCAGAAGCAGTTTTTTTCTTGCCTCTGTCTTGGCTATTAGTTTTTCCATTCATAAAGCTCCACATTAAGCTCCCACCCAGCAGTAGATAGAAGCCTGCAGGACACTTCTGTTGTCACATCACCTGGGCACATGGTGATGGCTCCATTCCTATGCTGTCCCTGGCACTTCATCCGCAGCAGGGGTGGCGCGCTTCCTGGTTTCATAATAACTGAAAAGGAAGCTACTGCTGCTGCTGTGTTCAGCTCCCGAGCGAAGGGGGTGTGAAAGGATCAGCCAATGGCACGGCAGCCAGCTGATACTGGCTAATCAGCAGCCTCCTTGTCACGACCGCTATCCCAGCAGCAGTCGTGTCGCACCAGACGGAGGGGAAGGGGGACCTTTATCTACGGATGGGAAATAGAATGGCCACCCCTGACTAACCCTAAGCTGGCACCTGTCTGTCCTGATACCCTAGTCGCCCTAACAAGACTGGACTGGGGAAAGGCCGATGGGAGCGCTAGTCACCATCACTCACGTCTAGGAAAACAACAGGGGAAGACAGCAACAAACAAACAACAGCAGAGATAGACTTATCCAGTCACGAGCAGAGAAGGCGATCCCAAACATGACAGTCCACGCCGGACAAGAGCTCCACAGCAACACTATCAAACGATCTCCTTCAAAGGTCAGAGTAGCACTGGAAGTAAGGACTATATCTGGCAATGACTGCAAGTGAAACTGAAACTAATATAGTATCTGGGAGTGGCAGACAGGACTCACCTGAGAAGGATGCCTACAAACTCCCAGTCAGGACAAAAAGGTTCACAAGGCAAAACCTGGATGACATACCCTGAACCACGGAGCAAACTCACAAGCTATCGCGAGTAGCAAGTCGCTGCGACCTTCTCCTCCCAGACCTGTCTGGATCAGTCACAGTCGTGACACTCCTCCCTTATAACAGAGCTCTGTAAGGTACAGAGCTCTGTTATTGGAGATTTCAGGCATCAGCTGTATTGCTCTGCTGACTGCAGTGCCACTCACAGTACTCAGTGCGCTAAGAAACAGTGAAATCGGCGGCTGAGCGCATATTGTAAACCTCAATTCGGCTTGAGTAGGGTGTGCCCAGGCACACCCGGCACACCCCGTGCGCACGCCTATGCTTAGCTTATACTTACCTGTGCTGTCTGTGGCCGGCCGGTCGCTCCTCTTACTGGTAAGTGAAAGGTCTGTGCGGCGCATTGCTTATAGCGCAGACCTGTCACTTACCAGTAGGAGGAGCGCTCGGCCGGCCACAGACAGCGCAGGTAAGTATAATGCTTCTAAAAGTGCTATGTAACCATGGCAGCCAGGACTGCAGTAGCGTCCTGGCTGCCATGGTAACCCATCGGAGCCCCAGCGATTAAACTGGGACTCCGATCAGAACTCTCCACTGCCACCAATGATGGGGGGGTGATTTTAATTAGGGGGGGAGAGGGGAGGCCGCAATGGCCACCAATGAATTTAATACTGGGGAGGGAGGGAGGGGGGCCGCACTGGCCACCAATGAATTTAATACTGGGGATGGAGGGGGGCCGCACTGGCCACCAATGAATTTAATACTGGGGAGGGAGGGGGGGCCGCACTAGCCACCAATGAATTTAAAACTGGGGATGGAGGGGGGTCTGGCCCCCTGCTGCCTGGCAGCACCTGATCTCTTACAGGGGGCTATGATACTCACAATTAACCCCTTAGGTGCGGCACCTGAGGGGTTAATTGTGCAGATCACAGCCCCCTGTAAGAGATCGGGTGCTGCCAGGCAGCAGGGGGCCGTTATGTCCACAGTTCTTAGTATATTCTAACTTGAAGCGTCCCCATCACTATGGGAATGCCTCTGTGTTAGAATATACTGTCGGATCTGAGTTTTCATGATCTAACTCAAATCTGATGGTATATTCTATCATAGAGGCGTTCCCATGGTGATGGGGACGCTTCAAGTTAAAATATACCATCGGATTGGAGAAAACTCTGATCCGATGGTATATAATCGGCACACACGCACCCTGCTGTGTGTGTGGAGTGTGTGCTGATTAGTTTGTGCGCTGCGCATGCGCACTTCACTAATCGGCACACACGCATGGACAACAGCCCTGCGCACTTACACAGGGCTTTTATTAGTATAGATAGGAGACACACACACTGATATTTGAGAAGTGAAATGAAGTTTATTGGATTTACAGAAAGTGTGCTATAATTGTTTAAACAAAATTAGGCAGGTGCATAAATTTGGGCACTGTTGTCATTTTATTGATTCCAAAACCTTTAGAACTAATTATTGGAACTCAAATTGGCATGGTAAGCTCAGTGACCCCTGACCTACATACACAGGTGAATCCAATTATGAGAAAGAGTATTTAAGGGGGTCAATTGTAAGTTTCCCTCCTCTTTTAATTTTCTCTGAAGAGTAGCAACATGGGGGTCTCAAAACAACTCTCAAATGACCTGAAGACAAAGATTGTTCACCATCATGGTTTAGGGCAGGGGTCTCCAAACTTTTCAACAGGAGGGCCACATTGAAGATTTTACAAGTATTCGGGGGCCGGAAAAAAAAATCAGTTATGTATTAAATTAAATGTATATATTTTACATGGATCGTTTTTGTAATCAGCATGATATGACTGAGAACAAAAGAGAAAAAACTTTAGCAAAACAACGCAAAGACACCCGTGTCCCTATCAGCGGTGTCCCCATCAGCACAAAAATGTCCCCATCAGCACAGCAATGTCCCCATCAGCACAGCAATGTCCCCATCAGCACAGCAATGTCCCCATCAGCACAGCAATGTCCCCATCAGCACAGCAATGTCCCCATCAGCACAGCAATGTCCCCATCAGCACAGCAATGTCAGCATCAGCACAGCAATGTCAGCATCAGCACAGCAATGTCAGCATCAGCACAACAATGTCCCCATCAGCACAGCAATGTCCCCATCAGCACAGCAATGTCAGCATCAGCACAGCAATGTCCCCATCAGCCGTGTCACCCTTAAGCACAGCAATGTCCCCATCAACGATGTCCCCATCAGAACAGCAATGTCCCCATCAGCGGAGTCCCCATTAGCAGCTGATAGGGGCCACCACTGATGGGGACACTGCTGTTGGGGACGCGGCTGATGGGGACACCATTGATGGGGACACCCGTGTCCCTATCAGCGGTGTCCCCATCAGAACAGCAATGGCCAAATCAGAACAGCAATGTCCCCATCAGAAAAGCAATATATTACCATAAAAATAAAAATATTCCCATCAAAAAAACAATATTCCCATCAGAAAAACAATATTCCCATCATGGGGACACCCACTGATGGGGACGCTGCTGTTGGGGACATTGCTGTGCTGATGGGGACACCACTGATGGGGACGCTGCTGTTGGGGACATTGCTGTGCTGATGGGGACACCACTGATGGGGACACCATTGATGGGGACACCCGTGTCCCTATCAGCGTTGTCCCCATCAGCACAGCAATGTCCCCATCAGCGGTGTCCCCATCAGCACAGCAATGTCCCCATCAGCGGTGTCCCCATCAGCACAGCAATGTCCCCATCAGAACAGCAATGTCAGCAAACTCAGAATACATTTCATTTTGCCCCCTCTCACTCAGAATACATTTTATTTTGCCCCCTCTCACTCAGAATACATTTTATTTTGCCCCCTCTCACTCAGAATACATTTTATTTTGCCCCCTCTCACTCAGAATACATTTTATTTTGCCCCCTCTCACTCACAATACATTTTATTTTGCCCCCTCTCACTCAGAATATATTTTTATTTTGCCCCCTCTCACTCAGAATATATACAATGTGAGAGGGGGCAAAATAAGATATATACAATTTTGCTCCACAGGTGGGGAAAGTGGAATATCGATAAAGAGGGGAAAATGGAATATATACAGAGGGGGCAAAATGGATATAAATAGAGGGGCCCTGTATATATCCATTTTGCCCCCTCTGTATATATTCCATAATCATTTATCCCCTGTGTGTATATATTGCATTTTTGCCCCCTCTGTTATCTGTTTAATTTTTTATCCATTTTTTTTGCCTTTTTTTCTTATTGAAATATATTTTTGTTCCCCATTGGTCCCCTGTGGAGGATTTCTTGCCTGACATTTAGTTCCATGCCAGGTGCCCCCCTGTGAGTTATAGCCAGGCAGTGGTGGTGTGCACATTTAAAAAAAAAATACTTACCTCGTCAGACTGCTCCGCTCCCGCCTTCTTGCTCTTGCTTGCAGCCCACAATCCTGTCTTCCAGCGTGCGTTGTGTGATCCCGCGAGACCTGGCTGGCGCGATATCACAGCGCCACCAGGCCTGAATGGGTGGAGGCGGAGCCCGAATGGATGGAGGCAGGGCTGGGGTTGGTGGGGCGGCGCAACTACTCACAGAGGCCGGGGGCCCAAGCGACCAGCCATTTACATAAAAATGTTAAAATAACTTGCGATGGGGCGACGGAGCTGCGGGCCCCCCCCACCGCCGGGCCCGGTCGCGGTCGCATCCTCTGCGACCGCGATCGTTACGCCCCTGGGCGGTTGTGCGGATTTGGTTCCTGCAACCTGCCAGCTGCGGGCGGGCCGGATCGAACGCACAATCGGGCCGGATGTGGCCCGCGGGCCGGGGTTTGGAGACCCCTGGTTTAGGGGAAGGATACAGAAAGCTGTCTCAGAGATTTCAGCTGTCTGTTTCCACAGTTAGGAACATATTGAGGAAATGGAAGAGCACAGGCTCAGTTCAAGTTAAGGCTCGAAGTGGCAGACCAAGAAAAATCTCGGATAGACAGAAGCGACGAATGGTGAGGACAGTCAGTCAACCCACAGACCAGCACCAAAGACCTACAACATCATCTTGCTGCAGATGGAGTCACTGTGCATCGTTCAACCATTCGGCACACTTTACACAAGGAGATGCTGTATGTGAGAGTGATGCAGAGGAAGCCTTTTCTCCGCCCACAGCACAAAAAGTGCCGCTTGAGGTGGGCTAAAGCACATTTGGACAAGCCAGCTTTATTTTGGAATAAGGTGCTGTGGACTGATGAAACTAAAATGGAGTTATTTGGCCATAACAAGGGGTGTTATGCATGGAGGAAAAAGAACACAGCATTCCAAGAAAAACACCTGCTACCTACAGTAAAATATTGTGGTGGTTCCATCATGCTGTGGGGCTGTGTGGCCAGTGCATTCTCAATGGGGTTAAGGTCTGGACTCTGTGGTGGCCAATCCATGTGTGAAAATTATGTCTCATGAACCACTCTTTCACAATTTGAGCCCGATGAATCCTGATATTGTCATCTTGGAATATTCCCGTGCCATAAGGGAAGAAAAAATCCATTGATGGAATAACCTGGTCATTCAGTATGTTCAGATAGTCAACTGACCTCATTCTTGGAGCACATAATGTTGCTGAACATAGACCTGACCAACTGCAGCAACCCCAGATCATAGCACTGCCCAACAGGCTTGTACAGTAGGCACTAGGCATGATGGGTGCATCACTTCATCTGCCTCTCTTCTTACCCTGATGCGTCCATCATTCTGGAACAGGGTAAATCTTGACTCATCAGACCACATGACCTTCTTCCATTGCTCCAGAGTCCAATCTTTATGCTCCCTAGCAAATTGAAGCCTTTTTTCTGGTTTGCCTCACTGATTAGTGGTTTTCTTATGGCTACATAGCTGTTCAGTCCCAATCCCTTGAGTTCCCTTTGCATTGTGCATGTGGAAATGCTCTTACTTTCACTATTAAACATAGCCCTGAGTTCTACTGTTGTTTTTCTTCGATTTGATTTCACCAAACGTTTAAGTGATCGCCGATCACGATCATTCAGGATTTTTTTTCCGACACATTTTTTCCTAAAATACGATGGGTCCCCATTATCCTTCCAGTTTTTAATAATGTGTAGGACAGTTATTAACCCAATTTTAGTAGTTTCTGCAATCTCCTTAGATGTTTTCTCTGCTTGATGCATGCCAATGATTTGACTCACAGACTAACATCTTTTCCACAACCATGAGATGTGTCTTTTGACATGGATGTTTAAGAAATGAGAAGCAACTCATTGCACCAGTTGGGGTAAAATAACTTGTTGCCATCTGAAAGATAATTGCCCATGCAGTAATTACCCAATAGGAGGCTCATAACTATTTGCTTAGTTAAATCCAGGTGGTAACTTTTTTTTGGGACAGGCAGTGTATATATATATATATATATATATATATATATATATATATATATACACACTCACCTAAAGAATTATTAGGAACACCTGTTCTATTTCTCATTAATGCAATTATCTAGTCAACCAATCACATGGCAGTTGCTTCAATGCATTTAGGGGTGTGGTCCTGGTCAAGACAATCTCCTGAACTCCAAACTGAATGTCAGAATGGGAAAGAAAGGTCATTTAAGCAATTTTGAGTGTGGCATGGTTGTTGGTGCCAGACGGGCCAGTCTGAGTATTTCACAATCTGCTCAGTTACTGGGATTTTCACGCACAACCATTTCTAGGGTTTACAAAGAATGGTGTGAAAAGGGAAAAACATCCAGTATGCGGCAGTCCTGTGGGCGAAAATGCCTTGTGGATGCTAGAGGTCAGAGGAAAATGGGCCGACTGATTCAAGCTGATAGAAGAGCAACGTTGACTGAAATAACCACTCGTAACAACCGAGGTATGCAGCAAAGCATTTGTGAAGCCACAACACGCACAACCTTGAGGCGGATGGGCTACAACAGCAGAAGACCCCACCGGGTACCACTCATCTCCACTACAAATAGGAAAAAGAGGCTACAATTTGCACGAGCTCACCAAAATTGGACTGTTGAAGACTGGAAAAATGTTGCCTGATCTGATGAGTCTCGATTTCTGTTGAGACATTCTAATGGTAGAGTCCGAATTTGCCGTAAACAGAATGAGAACATGTATCCATCCTCTGATGGCTACTTCCAGCAGGATAATGCACCATGTCACAAAGCTCGAATCATTTCAAATTGGTTTATTGAACATGACAATGAGTTCACTGTACTAAAATGGCCCCCACAGTCACCAGATCTCAACCAAATAGAGCATCTTTGGGATATGGTGGGACGGGAGCTTCGTGCCCTGGATGTGCATCCCTCAAATCTCCATCAACTGCAAGATGCTATCCTATCAATATGGGCCAACATTTCTAAAGAATGCTATCAGCACCTTGTTGAATCAATGCCACGTAGAATTAAGGCAGTTCTGAAGGCAAAAGGGGGTCCAACACCGTATTAGTATGGTGTTCCTAATAATTCTTTAGGTGAGTGTATAACCTATAATTTGTTTTTTACTTCTTTAATCAGTGCCATTTAATATGGCTTCCATTACTGCACTACTGGGCCAATAGATTGAAACTGACATCAGTTATTACGGTAATTCTATTCCTTGTTGAGCACTCCAGATTTTATTGAGCTTGGTATTTACATACTAAATAGCTTACATACATTCCCTTCCCTTCTCTTTCTATAATACAGTAGAAGAAGACAGCAAACAAATGCATTATTAAAGTGAATAAAATATGCCAATGAATTACCTATAAATATGTCCATTACATGACATGAAAGAAGTAAATAGCTTGTTCACATCAAAAGCACAATCGTGTAAGAAATTGCCAGTACCCCTTCCAGAAATATTCACTCAATACTGTAGTGTCATCTCTCTGGTATAGCTGTACAGGATGAAAATGACCTTTAATTTAATTCCAGCAAGCGTGATTCAAAGAATGATAAAGCCCTTATACAACGACTTGTGACATTAAGATTTCTCAACGTTATTTTTGTTGTTAAATGTTCCTTACACATTGTAAATGGAAGTTTGGAAATATGCATTTCATTTTATAGTGTATATCTTGCCTTTTAGGTGCTCATTTTAGAAAATAGTGAATTTAATATATTTTTTAAAATTTTATTTATATTGTCACAATATAGTAACTTACTGCATTTTAAATTCAAGCTAAAAATATAAGTCTGCCTCACACCTAAAATATTTTATTATAGTATTAAATAAATATTTCAAAAATTTAATTACTTATTAGAGGGGGCACTCATTTTTTCAGTAGTAGTTTGTTACCCTTACTTCAGTCTTTTAGGGGGGGAATCACAGACAGTGTTTTTTTTTTTTTTTAGAAGTTGATCCAGTAGGAATGAGATGTAAAAATATATGTTATACTTTTCATCCCCTTACAACTTAATTCTTTATTTGTCCCAAAAACTACATGTGAACCCACTTACACTTCTGGTGGCTGCCTGGCTATTACTTTGAACTAGTAGCCAAGTCATCTCTGTCAGGGGCAAAAGGTTACATGCAGCAGCATGAAGTGATGATCGGGATCCCCGCAGATATATCAAGAAGATGGAACCTGTGGTGTGAATGTTCCTGACAACCTGCCAATGCACCTAGATGATATAATCAGCCTTAGGCCTATTGCACACGACCGTATGGCTTTTTCAGTGTTTTGCGGTCCGTTTTTCACAGATCCGTTGTTCCATTTTTTGTTTTCGTTGTGTTTCCATTTCTGTTCCGTTTTTCCGTTCCGTTTTTCCGTTTCTGTTCCGTTTTTCCGTTCCGTTTTTCCGTTTCATACAACAAGCGTTTCATACAATTTAGAAACACTTGGCTGTGAAAATGATTTTTATTTTTATTTTTTACACAAGAAAATTATGCTTTAGGTCCAAACTTTCTTTTTCACAAGAAATAAGAGAAGAATATCACCCCACAATTTGCTACCCATTTTATCCTAAACATAGCAACACCTCATTTGTGGTCGTAAACTGCTGTTTGGGGATATGCCAGGGCTCGGAAGGGAAGGAGCAGCATCTGGATTTTCTAACATGGAATTTGCTGAAATAGCGAGCTGTGTGAGGGCTCTTTTTTTTTTTCTTGCAGGATCAGATTTCATTGTTTTCATTGGCACTATTTTGAGTACATTTGGCTTTCTTTTATATCTCAAGTTTTGGGAGGTGATGAGGGAAAAAAAATTGTAATTGTCAAGTTTTTTTTCATTGGGTTCACCATGTGGTATACAGTATATGATATGATAACTTTGCTCTGTCGTTGATATGGTTATGGCAATATCAAATTTATATAGTTATTTTCATGTTTTACTACTTTTGAATAATAAAATCACTTTTCTTTATTTTATATGTTCTGAGGCTGCTGGGGTCTGAACTGAGAGGTATGGGGGCAGTAATAAGAGGCATGGGGGCAGTAATAAGAGCATGGGGCAGACATAACATGCATGGGGGCAGTAATAAGAGCATGGGGCAGACATAACAGGCATGGGGACAGAAATAAAAGGCATGGGGGCTAATATTAGAGGCATGGGGGCTGATAAGAGACGTATGGGGGCTGATATGAGAAGTAATGGGGGCTGATATGAGAGGCAGTGGGGACTGATATAAGAGGCATAGGGCTCTTATCTGAGATCTGATTGGGGGTCATTCACATTGGGGTCTGATCTGAGGTCTTATTGGAGTCTTATTAACATTGGGGGTCTGATTGGGGCTGTGAGCTGAGATCTGATTAACATTGAAAGTCTGATTGTTGGTCTGACCTGAGGTCTAATGAAAAATTATTTTTTCTTATTTTCCTCCTGTAAAACCTAGGTGCGTCTTATTTTTTACTTTCACATGATGGGGTACATCATGTAATATTTTTATAGAGACAGTCATTATGAATGTGGCAATACTAAATATGTCTATTTTTTCAAATTTTACACAAATTGAAAAAAATAACATGTTTCTGTATTGCCATTTTCTTAGAGCCATATATACAGTACAGACCAAAAGTTTGGACACACCTTCTTATTCAAAGAGTTTTCTTTATTTTCATGACTATGAAAATTGTAGATTCACACTGAAGGCATCAAAACTATGAATTAACACATGTGGAATTATATATATAACAAACAAGTGTGAAACAACTGAAAATATGTCATAGTCTAGGTTCTTCAAAGTAGCCACCTTTTGCTTTGATTACTGCTTTGCACACTCTTGGCATTCTCTTGATGAGCTTCAAGAGGTAGTCCCCTGAAATGGTTTTCACTTCACAGGTGTGCCCTGTCAGGTTTAATAAGTGGGATTTCTTGCCTTATAAATGCGGTTGGGACCATCAGTTGCGTTGAGGAGAAGTCAGGTGGATACACAGCTGATAGTCCTACTGAATAGACTGTTAGAATTTGTATTATGACAAGAAAAAAGCAGCTAAGTAAAGAAAAACGAGGGGCATCATTACTTTAAGAAATGAAGGTCAGTCAGTCAGCCGAAAAATTAGGAAAACTTTGAAAGTAAGGGCTATTTGACCATGAAGGAGAGTGATGGGGTGCTGCGCCAGATGACCTGGCCTCCACAGTCACCGGACCTGAACCCAATCGAGATGGTTTGGGGTGAGCTGGACCGCAGAGTGAAGGCAAAAGGGCCAACAAGTGCTAAGCATCTCTGGGAACTCCTTCAAGACTGTTGGAAGACCATTTCAGGGGACTACCTCTTGAAGCTCATCAAGAGAATGCCAAGTGTGTGCAAAGCAGTAATCAAAGCAAAAGGTGGCTACTTTGAAGAACCTAGAATATGACATATTTTCAGTTGTTTCACACTTGTTTGTTATGTATATAATTCAACATGTGTTAATTCATAGTTTTGATGCCTTCATAGTCATGAAAATAAAGAAAACTCTTTGAATGAGAAGGTGTGTCCAAACTTTTGGTCTGTACTGTATATATTTTTTTCTGGCGATGGTCATGTGAGGGCTCATTTTTTATGGGATGTGGTGATGTTTTCATTGGTACCATTTTGGGTTATATACAGCTTTTTGATCGTTTTATATGTTTTATGAGAAATTAGGTTACCAAAAAATAGCTGTTTTGGCATAATATATATATTTTTTTACAGCGCTTACCTGATGGGATAGATCATTTGATATTTTTATCCAATCGGTCATTACGGACATGGCAATACCAAATACCCAATACCAAATACCAACATTTTAAATGCCTTGGAAACGGGAGCTCTTGTTTGCACTTAAAACTTTTATTGTTTTATTTTTATAAAACACTTTTAATTTATTTATTTATTTGTATTTTACACTTTGTGCCCCCCATAAGTTCATGCAAGACCTTTAGGGGACATTTAAACTTAGTTTTTTTTACTGCTGATTTCTCCTGCAACTGGGGCTGATATAGTAGGCCCAGTTACAGGGGGAATACAACCCCTAGAAAGGCTGTACAGCTGGGGCCAAAAAAGGAAGACTAGCGTTTTAGTTTTCAGTATTGAGATCTGTCATAGCTTTTTCCTATAGTGTACTGCAATGTAATGAAGTGACACAACCCCTTTAAGCATTGGGTGGATCAATCATGCTTTGGGGTTGTGTTGCAGCCATTGGTATGGGGAACATTTCACAGGTAGAAGGAAGAATATGTGTGGCACTATCATAACTCCGGGGCAGCTTGCCCACTTGCTCGGTGTTCTGTTAGACATGGATCTTTCCTTTATCTCCTATATATTCAATCTTTTGCCCACTCATGCTGCTTGCACCTCAAAAACATTTCTAGAATCTGCCCCTTTCTTGCTGTGGAAACAACAACTCTCATTGTTGTCCTGTCCATTCCCACCTTGATTACTGTAATTCATTACTAATTGGCCTCCCCCTCACCAGGCTGTCTTCTCTCCAAACTCTCCTGAATACAGCAGCCAGGCTCACCTATCTGTCTAACCGCTACCCTAATAACTCCACCCTGTGCCAATCATTCCACTGGTTGCCCATACAGTACAGGATTCAATTTAAATTGCCCATTCCCACTCACAAAGCTATCCACAGTGCTGCACCCCCCCCCCACATCTCCTCCCTCATCTCCGTCTACCATCCTACCCATGCTCTCCTTTCAGCTAATGACTTACGACTGACATCCACCATATTTCGAACCACTCACTCCCATATCCAAAACGTCTCCCGAGCTGCAACAGTTCTCTGGAATTAGATGCTTAGACACTCCCTAAAAAAAACTATTTTTTTTAGGATATCATTACATATAGTCCTTGCATGGCCCAGCTACTACTATTAATCATCAAAACAAATAAATTGCAACTGAGTCAAAAAACTGTTTCCCATAAAATCAATTATTTATTAAATAAACATTAAATTAATTCAAGTTACTCCAAAAGTTAAAGGGGTTTTACCATCTCACAGATTCATCCTCTCCTGCAGCCTGACTGCTGTTCACTTCCTGGGTTCTTGCTTCTGAGGCTGGGTGGGCTTAGGCAGTTTGATTGATGGGCTGCCATGCCTCCTTATGACATCACCTCCATTCATGCTTGTTCATGTAGCTAACGTAGTATGAGTCATCAGCCTGCAGTGTGATGTTTCCCAACCAATCAGAAAGCACCTTTCATATCTCTCTCTCTCTCTGAACGTCTTCTCTCTGCAGGTCAGTCTCCGAAGTCTGTGCTGCAAACAGAGCATGCGCGGCTCTGTTTTGGACGCAGCCATCGGAATAAAGCTTTTGCGCATGCGCGGGTTCCCGGCGGCGTGCGCGTTCATGTAATCAATGAGCAACCGGCCAGGGGAGAGAAGTGCTTCTTCTGCGCAAGCGCGGGCCATGAAATCGCCTGAGAAGCGGTGGCCGTAACTAGGGGGGACCAAAGTGTAACACTAGGTAGTATGGAAGTAATTTTATCAAGAAAGGTGGGAATTTGCTAATGTATCATATTTGCAAAAATGATCACGGGCACATCAGTAACAAATTAAACTATGATGATTGTGATGGGAATACCCCTTTAAGGAGATGTGAATACCAACACAGGGTGGAACCACCACACGTTCCTCCAACATGTATATTGTAATCAAAGAATCAATACCATCATTACTAATGGCATTATAGTGATGAAAGACATATATCCAAATCTAAAATCTATTATGAAGTCTGCATGACCGTGACCCTAATACAGCTATACATATAATCATGCCTGAGCATCCTTCAAAACAAATAGGAAGAGAACATTAATAAATCAAGTAAAAATGCCATACAAACGGAGGAACAATGTCAGTGGTCCAACCCCCGTACCTCGACACACGTTTCACGTGTTATTGCTTTGTCAGGAGGAAGGGGCTATACTAACTGATGTTCCTAAAAAGTGCAACTTGGCCAATCAGCTAACTTTACAATTATCATGCGATATGGATGTACAACACTGAGAATGCATTAGCGGCGCATGGCCAATCTAAACATATCCACGTCATGGCATCTCTGCAAATGAGCTGGTCTGCACTACAGACAAGGGAATCACATGACCGGGCACAAATGCCCGCCCCTGTGCCTCCATCACCACAGCATTAGAGGTGGCCCGCGCACTGAGATTCCAGTGATCATGTGACCGGTCATATGCACTGCAACTTTTGTGTCTATTACTGGAAAGGGCAACAGACAGATCTTTGTAAAGATACAAAATATTAAAACCTTTACCACAGAAACATATCCTATTAAATATTGTGATAATCAAATGTACATGATCAATCCTTAAAAATAATATGCATAATATAAAAGTAAAGAAATATAAATATTAGAAGGAGAAAACCCTTGTGGGTGTTGTGCAAAAAACGCTATACAAACAGTATCTTGTAATTGAAAAAACTGGTTAAATATTGTGAAAAAACAATCAAAGACATTATATTTAATAATTTACATAATAATTATAAAGTGCATAGTGCAATATTGTAATATATTAAATTAAAAACTGACAGAAATTCATGCATATGAAACACATTGGGCCACTGAAATAGTGAAATTAATGGTGATAAAAAAATAATAATAATTCTGCTGTCTATAATGTCAATACCCATGTACATGATTAAATATCACTCCAATTCACAGTTCTTATTGAAGTAATATTTTCATGTACTGTATATTCCGTTAATTCTGTCTTCATCTTCTTTGTAGTCCTCTACTGTATCCGCCGATATTCTGGGCCAAGCTCACCCCTATTCACACTTGGAACATCCAATATCTAAAAAGTAATTAGAAATAACAATAAAAAAATATAAAAAAAAAAAAAAAAAAACATTAAAAATATAGCCTCAAAGAAAACCATCATATCCCATATTTTCATTTAAAACCTTTGGTGTCAGGATGTCTAATGTAAATATCCACCTACTTTCCATTTGTGCCAGCTTCTTTGCTTTATTCCCTCCTCTGGTTCCCATTTTGACCACATCTATTACTCTAAATCTGAGTAATTTCGAGTTACATTCATGAAACAATTTGATGTGTCTCGGAATGGTTTTTAAAACTTGAATCTCTTCCAATTCTTCAGCTTTTTCAATGTCTCGTTCATGTTCTATGACTCACTTTTAGCTCTCTAGTAGTCAATCCCACATAGATTTTGTCGCACGGACAGGTGGCATAATAAATGCCTCCGCTAGTACTGCAAGAAATATAGTGTCTGATTTAAAAATTACGAGATCCACTACTATTCAAAAAATTCATCACATATTGATATTACTACATAGCCTGCAGTCACCACAAGGATAACTGCCCTTTCTAAATGTCACATTACCAAATGGTCTCTTGATTTGTGGAATATAGTGGCTATGTACTAATACATCCTTCAAGTTCTTTGCTCGCCTAACAGTCATCAAAGGTCTGACCGATAGTTTTTCTTTGAAAACTGGATCTGTCAGTAGAATGCCCCAATATCTTTTGTAAAATTTCTCCTATTTGATACTATTTCTTGTTATACTGAATGATAAAATGTACATTAGCAGTAGTGTTGAGCGTGAATATTCAAATAGCAAATTTTAATCTCAAATATCAGCACTTCGAGAATTAGAATATTTAGACTATAGTGCTATATATTCGTAATGACGAATATTTGTAATTTTTTTCTAAACACATGATTCCTCCCTGCTTCTTGCTTGTGGGCCAATGTGTCATTGTCCCGCAAGCAACTTAAGTAGGGAGGAATCATGACTTCAGATGGAAATAAATGACAAATATTTGTCATTACGAATAGAGTTGAGCGAACACCTGGTTGTTCGGGTTCGAGAAGTTCGGCCAAACTTCCCGGAAATGTTCGGGTTCGGGATCCGAACCCGACCCGAACTTAGTCCCGAACCCCATTGAAGTCAATGGGGACCCGAACTTTTTGGCACTAAAAAGGCTGTAAAACAGCACAGGAAAGAGCTAGAGGGCTGCAAAAGGCAGCAACATGTAGGTAAATCCCCTGCAAACAAATGTGGATAGGGAAATAAATAAAAATAAAAATAAAAAAAATAAAAATTAACCAATATCAATTGGACAGAGGTCCCATAGCAGAGAATCTGGCTTCACGTCAGCAGAGAATCAGTCTCTTCATGCCATAGCAGAGAATCTGGCTTCATGTCAGCAGAGAATCAGTCTTCATGTCATAGCAAAAAAATCAGGCTTCACGTCACCCACCACTGGAACAGGCCACTGTCACATATTTAGGCCCAGGCACCCAGACAGAGGAGAGAGGTCCCGTAACAGAGAATCTGGCTTCATGTCAGCACAGAATCAGTCTTCATGTCATAGCAGAGAATCAGGCTTCACGTCACCCACCACTGGAACAGGCCACGGTCACATATTTAGGCCCAGGCACCCAGGCAGAGGAGAGAGGTCCCGTAACAGAGAATCTGGCTTCATGTCAGCAGAGAATCAGTCTTCATGTCATAGCAGAGAACCAGGCTTCACGTCACCCACCACTGGAACAGGCCACTGTCACATATTTAGGCCCAGGCACCCAGGCAGAGGAGAGAGGTCCCGTAATAGAGAATCTGGCTTCATGTCAGCAGAGAATCAGTCTTCATGTCATAGCAGAGAATCAGGCTTCACGTCACCCACCACTGGAACAGGCCACTGTCACATATTTAGGCCCAGGCACCCAGGAAGAGGAGAGAGGTCCCGTAACAGAGAATCTGGCTTCATGTCAGCACAGAATCAGTCTTCATGTCATAGCAGAGAATCAGGCTTCACGTCACCCACCACTGGAACAGGCCACTGTCACATATTTAGGCCCCGGCACCCAGACAGAGAAGAGAGGTCCTGTAACAGAGAATCTGGCTTCATGTCAGCAGAGAATCAGTCTTCATGTCATAGCAGAGAATCAGGCTTCACGTCACCCACCACTGGAACAGGCCACTGTCACATATTTAGGCCCAGGCACCCAGGCAGAGGAGAGAGGTCCCGTAATAGAGAATCTGCCTTCATGTCAGCACAGAATCAGTCTTCATGTCATAGCAGAGAATCAGGCTTCACGTCACCCACCACTGTAACAGGCCACTGTCACATATTTAGGCCCAGGCACCCAGGAAGAGGAGAGAGGTCCCGTAACAGAGAATCTGGCTTCATGTCAGCAGAGAATCAGTCTTCATGTCATAGCAGAGAATCAGGCTTCACGTCACCCACCACTGGAACAGGCCACTGTCACATATTTAGGCCCCGGCACCCAGACAGAGGAGAGAGGTCCCGTAACAGAGAATCTGGCTTCATGTCAGCACAGAATCAGTCTTCATGTCATAGCAGAGAATCAGGCTTCACGTCACCCACCACTGGAACAGGCCACTGTCACATATTTAGGCCCAGGCACCCAGGCAGAGGAGAGAGGTCCCGTAACAGAGAATCTGGCTTCATGTCAGCACAGAATCAGTCTTCATGTCATAGCAGAGAATCAGGCTTCACGTCACCCACCACTGGAACAGGCCACTGTCACATATTTAGGCCCAGGCACCCAGGCTGAGGAGAGAGGTCCCGTAACAGAGATCCTGGCTTCATGTCAGCAGAGAATCTGTCTTCATGTCATAGCAGAGAATCAGGCTTCACGTCACCCACCACTGGAACAGGCCACTGTCACAAATTTAGGCCCAGGCACCCAGGCAGAGGAGAGAGGTCCCGTAACAGAGAATCTGGCTTCATGTCAGCAGAGAATCAGTCTTCATGTCATAGCAGAGAATCAGGCTTCACGTCACCCATCACTGGAACAGGCCACTGTCACATATTTAGGCCCCGGCACCCAGACAGAGGAGAGAGGTCCCGTAACAGAGAATCTGTCTTCATGTCAGCACAGAATCAGTCTTCATGTCATAGCAGAGAATCAGGCTTCACGTCACCCACCACTGGAACAGGCCACTGTCACATATTTAGGCCCCGGCACCCAGACAGAGGAGAGAGGTCCCGTAACAGAGAATCTGTCTTCATGTCAGCACAGAATCAGTCTTCATGTCATAGCAGAGAATCAGGCTTCACGTCACCCACCACTGGAACAGGCCACTGTCACATATTTAGGCCCCGGCACCCAGACAGAGGAGAGAGGTCCCGTAACAGAGAATCTGGCTTCATGTCAGCACAGAATCAGTCTTCATGTCATAGCAGAGAATCAGGCTTCATGTCACCCACCAATGTAACAGGCTACTGTCACATATTTAGGCCCAGGCACCCAGGCAGAGGAGAGAGGTCCCGTAACAGAGAATCTGGCTTCATGTCAGCACAGAATCATTCTTCATGTTATAGCAGAGAATCAGGCTTCACGTCACCCACCACTGGAACAGGCCACTGTCACATATTTAGGCCCCGGCACCCAGACAGAAGATAGGTTCATTCAACTTTGGGTTGCCCCGCAATATAATGGTAAAATGAAAATAAAAATAGGATTGAATGAGGAAGTGCCTTGGAGTACAATAATATATTGTTAAGCGGAGGTAGTTAATGTCTAATCTGCACAAGGGATGGACAGGTCCTGTGGGATCCATGCCTGGTTCATTTTTATGAACGACAGCTTGTCCACATTGGCTGTAGACAGGCGGCTGCGTTTGTCTGTAATGACGCCCCCTGCCGTACTGAATACACCTTCAGACAAAACGCTGGCCGCCGGGCAGGGCAGCACCTCCAAGGCATAAAAGGCTAGCTCTGGCCACGTGGACAATTTGGAGACCCAGAAGTTGAATGGGGCCGAACCATCAGTCAGTACGTGGAGGGGTGTACACAGGTACTGTACCACCATGTTATTGAAATGTTGCCTCCTGCTAACACATTCCGTATCAGGTGGTGGTGCAGTTAGCTGTGGCGTGGTGACAAAACTTTTCCACATCTCTGCCATGCTAACCCTGCCCTCAGAGCAGCTGACCGTGACACAGCTGCGTTGGCGACCTCTTGCTCCTCCTCTGCCTTCGCCTTGGGCTTCCACTGGTTCCCCTGTGACATTTGGGAATGCTCTCAGTAGCGCGTCTACCAACGTGCGCTTGTACTCGCACATCTTCCTATCACGCTCCAGTATAGGAAGTAAGGTGGGCACATTGTCTTTGTACCGGGGATCCAGCAGGGTGGCAACCCAGTAGTCCGCACACGTTAAAATGTGGGCAACTCTGCTGTCGTTGCGCAGGCACTGCAGCATGTAGTCGCTCATGTGTGCCAGGCTGCCCAGAGGTAAGGACAAGCTGTCCTCTGTGGGAGGCGTATCGTCATCGTCCTGTGTTTCCCCCCAACCACGCACCAGTGATGGGCCCGAGCTGCGTTGGGTGCCAGCCCGCTGTGAACCTGCTTCATCCTCATCCTCCTCCACCTCCTCTTCATCCTCGTCCTCCTCGTCCTCCAGTAGTGGGCCCTGTCTGGCCACATTTGTACCTGGCCTCTGCTGTTGCAAAAACCTCCCTCTGAATCACTTCGAAGAGACTGGCCTGAAAGTGCTAAAAATGACCCCTCTTCCTCCTCTTCCTCCTGGGCCACCTCCTCTTCCATCATCGCCCTAAGTGTTTTCTCAAGGAGACATAGAAGTGGTATTGTAACGCTGATAACGGCTTCATCGCCACTGGCCATGTTGGTGGAGTACTCGAAACAGCGCAACAAGGGCACACAGGTCTCGCATGGAGGCCCAGTCATTAGTGGTGAAGTGGGGCTGATCCGCAGTGCGACTGACCCATGCGTGCTGCAGCTGAAACTCCACTATGGCCTGCTGCTGCTCGCAAAGTCTGTCCAGCATGTGCAAGGTGGAGTTCCACCTGGTGGGCACGTCGCATATGAGGCGGTGAGCGGGAAGGCCGAGGTTACGCTGTAGCGCAGACAGGCGAGCAGCGGCAGGGTGTGAACGCCGGAAGCCCGAACAGACGGCCCGCACTTTATGCAGCAGCTCTGACATGTCGGGGTAGTTGTGAATGAACTTCTGCACCACCAAATTCAGCACATGCGCCAGGCAAGGGATGTGCGTCAAACCGGCTAGTCCCAGAGCTGCAACGAGATTTTTGCCCATTTTCGCACACCACCAGGCCAGGCTTGAGGCTCACCGGCAGCAACCACTCGTCGGTCTGTTGTTCTATACCCCGCCACAACTCCTGTGCGGTGTGGGGCCTGTCCCCCAAACATATGAGTTTCAGAACGGCCTGCTGATGTTTACCCCGGGCTGTGCTGAAGTTGGTGGTGAAGGTGTGTGGCTGACTGGATGAGCAGGTGGAAGAAGAGGAGGAGGAAGCTGAGTAGGAGGAGGAGGAGACAGGAGGCAAAGAATGTTGCCCTGCGATCCTTGGCGGCGGAAGGACGTGCCCCAAACAGCTCTCCGCCTGGGGCCCAGCCGCCACTACATTTACCCAGTGTGCAGTTAGGGAGATATAGCGTCCCTGGCCGTACTTACTGGTCCACGTATCTGTGGTTAGGTGGACCTTGCCACAGATGGCGTTGCGCAGTGCACACTTGATTTTATGGGATACTTGGTTGTGCAGGGAAGGCACGGCTCTCTTGGAGAAGTAGTGCCGGCTGGGAACAACATACTGTGGGACAGCAAGCGACATGAGCTGTTTGAAGCTGTCTGTGTCCACCAGCCTAAATGACAGCATTTCATAGGCCAGTAGTTTAGAAATGCTGGCATTCAGGGCCAGGGATCGAGGGTGGGTAGGTGGGAATTTACGCTTTCTCTCAAATGTTTGTGAGATGGAGAGCTGAGCTCTGCCGTGTGACATGGTTGAGATGCTTGGTGACGCAGGTGGTGGTGTTGGTGGTACATCCCATGTTTGCTGGGCGGCAAGTGCCAACGTCCCTCCAGAGGCGGAGGAAGAGGCCGAGGCGGCGGCAGCAGCAGAAGAGGCCGAGGCGGCAGCAGCAGAAGAGGTAGCAGGGGGAGCCTGAGTGACTTCCTTGTTTTTAAGGTGTTTACTCCACTGCAGTTCATGCTTTGCATGCAGGTGCCTGGTCATGCAGGTTGTGCTAAGGTTCAGAACGTTAATGCCTCGCTTCAGGCTCTGATGGCACAGTGTGCAAACCACTCGGGTCTTGTCGTCAGCACATTGTTTGAAGAAGTGCCATGCCAGGGAACTCCTTGAAGCTGCCTTTGGGGTGCTCGGTCCCAGATGGCGGCGGTCAGTAGCATCTGATTTTGCCCACTGCTCCCTCTTTTGCTACGCTGTTGGCTCGGTCTCACCACTGCCTCTTCCTCTGAACTGTGAATGTCAGTGGCACGACCTTCATTCCATGTGGGGTCTAGGACCTCATCGTCCCCTGCATCGTCTTCCACCCAGTCTTGATCCCTGACCTCCTGTTCAGTCTGCACACTGCAGAAAGCCGCAGCAGTTGGCACCTGTGTTTCGTCATCATCAGAGACGTGCTGAGGTGGTATTCCCATGTCCTCATCATCAGGAAACATAATTGGTTGTGCGTTAGTGCATTCTATCTCTTCCACCCCTGGGGAAGGGCTAGGTGGATGCTCTTGGGAAACCCTGCCAGCAGAGTCTTCAAACAGCATAAGAGACTGCTGCATAACTTGAGGCTCAGACAGTTTCCCTGATATGCATGGGGGTGATGTGACAGACTGATGGGCTTGGTTTTCATGTGCCATCTGTGCGCTTTCTGCAGAAGACTGGGTGGGAGATAATGTGAACGTGCTGGATGCACTGTCGGCCACCCAATTGACTAATGCCTGTACCTGCATCCTTAGAACGGCATTGGGCCCCACCAAATATGGCTGTAAATTCTGGCGGCTACTGGGACCTGAGGTAGTTGGTACACTAGGACGTGTGGCTGTAGCCACTTCCTCTCCCAGCACCAGAGGGTCCACTAACACCACCACGACCATGTCCGCGTCCGCGTCTCTTACTAGATGTTTTCCTCATTGTTACCGTTCACCACAATAAGAAAAATATTATTCGGGCCAATGTATTGAATTAAAATTCAGGCCTTTTTTTACAGACACCTAACACTATCTGGCTATCTGTTTAGGTACCGTATTAAACTAATACAGGCACACCAGTAATGACAGATTTAGCTGAATATAAATGTGAGGCCTATTTTTTAGGCGCTGGGTGACAGGTATACGTTTAATCACAGAATTAGTCTTGGATCTGCACTGTAGCGTGTGTGTTAAGTTTTTGAGAATGACCCTATCAGCACCTTGAATCTAATATACCCTTTTAGGGATAGATTTAAAGTAGGCCTGATACAGCAGAAACCACTAATTTTGAGAATTGAAAATTTGGGAATTGTTTTTCAACACAGAACAAAAACTGTGCTTTGACGGTCACAAACAATAACTTGACCAGCTAAAACAGTACAGATTTGGTTGAATATAAATGTGAGGCCTATTTTTTAGGCGCTGGGTGACAGGCTCAACTTGCCCCTGATGTAGTATATGGCCAAAAAATAACCACACTATTGATGGTTAAATGCACTTGATGACAGCTTGACCCTGATGTAGGATATAGCAAAAAATAACCACACTATTGATGGTTAAATGCACTTGGGTGACACAAGCTCAGCTTGCCCCTGATGTAGTATATGGCCAAAAAATAACCACACTATTGATGGTTAAATGCACTTGATGAAAGCTTGACCCTGATGTAGGATATAGCAAAAAATAACCACACTATTGATGGTTAAATGTACTTGGTGGTAGCTTGTGCTGGCGCACCACAAGCCACAAAATGGCCGCCGATCACCCCAGAAAAAAGTGAAATAAAAACGCTCTGGGCAGCCTAAAAACAGTGAGCAATTGAATATCAGCACTTCAATGATCCACAGCTGTAGATCGATCACTGAATGAAGTCTTTTGGAGGAGTTAATCTGCCTAATCTCGCCCTAATGTCGCAGCTGCAACCTCTCCCTACGCTTGTATCAGCAGAGTGACGTGCAGCGCTACGTGACCCAAGCTTATATAGAGGCTGGGTCACATGCTGCACTGGTAGGCAAGGCTGTGATGGCCTCTTGGGGCAAGTAGTATGATGCTTGTTGATTGGCTGCTTTGCAAGAAAGCGCCGAACACCGAACCCGGACTTTTACGAAAATGTTCGGGTTTGGGTCCGTGTCACGGACACCCCAAAATTCGGTATGAACCCGAACTATACAGTTCGGGTTCGCTCATCCCTAATTACGAATATATAGCACTATAGAATATAGTGCTATATATTAGTTTTTTAGAATATTCCTCATTATTTTGCATTTGAAGTCATGATTTCTCCCTGCTTAAGTTGCTTGTGGGCCAATGACTCATTGGCCCACAAGCAAGATGCAGGGAGGAATCATGTGTTCAGATGGAAAAAATGACGAATATTCTAAAAACTAATATATAGCACTATATTCTATAGTGCTATATATTCGTTTTTGACCCACGCCTGTATTGAGCGCGTAATATTCGCATATTACGCGATCCTTACCTTGCCGATTTTCGCATAAAAAAAGAGAATGTAGAATATAACGAATATACGAATTCGCAAATATATGACAACTATTCTACAAAATATTCGCGAAATATCACGAATTCGAATATGACCCCTGCCGCTCATCACTAATTAGCAGTCTCCATACCATTTACTTTTTCATTGCGATGTAAGAGTTTCTGTCTAGATCTTGCTTTGATCTTGTTAATTCCTATTTTGATTTGACATCTACTATGACCTTTTTCCTCAAAACGCTTTCTAGGAACATCAGTTAGTTCAGCCCATTCTCCTGACAAAGCAGTAACACGCAAAACGTGCGTCGAGGTACAGGAGTTGGACCACTGACATTGTTCCTCGTTTTGTATGGCATTTTTTCTTGATTTATTAATGTTCTCTTCCTATTTGTTTTGAAGGATGCTTGAGCATGATTATGTGTATAGCTGTATTAGGGTCACGGTAATGCAGACTTTATAATAGATTGTAGATTTGGATATATGTCTTTCATCACTATAATGCCTTCAGTAATGATGGTATTGATTCTTTGATTACAATATACATGTTGGAGGAACGTGTTGGTGGTTCCACCCTGTGTTGGTATTCTCATCTCCTTAACTTTTGGGGTTACTTGGATTATTTTATTGTTTATTTAAAGGATAACGGTCACATTTAGACCCTAATTTAAATTTTCATATATGTAGTTACTAATAACATGATATTCCCCCTAAAAGGGTTAATCTCCTGCAGCACAAAGGGGTCCTCTTACCACATGTTGCTTTCATTTATACACTGAGCAGATGGCAGATCTCCCTTCCCTGGTGTGAGCTGCTCCAACTCTGCATTCTCCAGCTCTGCTGAGTGAGGGAGCGTCTGCCAAGCGCAGGGACAGGGAGAAGTGCACACAGCCCAGGCACTGTTATCAGCTGCTGGGGAGGACCTGGCTTTAATCATTTACTTACAGTCCCTGGCTGTCAGTAATGTGACCCTGCACGCTGCGTGCTCCGTCTATCAACAGATAGTCGAACCATGCCTAGCAACCCTATTTTAAGCACAGGTAAAAATAGGCAATACAGGGAACAAAAAGGTGGAATTAAGGGGTAATTGAATACACAGTGAAAAGTTGAAATAGGGCCACCAAGGTGAAATTAATCACCACAAATCCAATACTCCAAAAAAAAAAAAAAAAATACAACAGTTATCCTTTAATAAATGATTGATTTTATTGGCTCAGTTGCAATCTTATTTGTTTTGATCTTTTTAGGTTAGCCTATCTCATATCCTGATCTAACCTTTTGCCATTCACCCCCCTTCAGAACTATTCCTCTGAACCTGGTCTATCAGTATCCACCACACCCCATGCACTCAGAAACACTACAGATATCAGATGGTGACTGGCTCATGCATTGTGTTAAGATGGATGGACCATTGTATAAAACAAGCACTCAACCCATCTCTTCATGGATTGTAAGCTCTTGTGAGCAGGACCCTCTTCCTTTTGTTTTAATAATCAACCAGCTCTAGAAATTCCAACAAATTCAGGAAGCAAACATAACACCAACTGTAAAAAATCCCTCTAACAAGAAATAAAAGTCTATTGGTTGACTACAAAAAGTTATTACAAGCTGTGATACTTGCTAAAAGGGGTGCTACTAGATGCTAAAGTTTGCAGGGTGCACAAACTCTTTGTTTGGGTCCTTTTCTATTTTTGCTACATTACCGGAGTGTTTACCCCTTCCTTATCAGGCCAATTTTTCACTTGTAGCAATGGGCCCATCTTACTGCAAATACAGTGGGATGCGAAAGTTTGGGCAACCTTGTTAATCGTCATGATTTTCCTGTATAAATCGTTGGTTGTTACGATAGAAAATGTCAGTTAAATATATCATATAGGAGACACACACACAGTGATATTTGAGAAGTGACAGACCAAGAAAAATCTCGGATAGACAGAAGCGACGAATGGTAAGAACAGTCAGAGTCAACCCACAGACCAGCACCAAAGACCTACAACATCATCTTGCTGCAGATGGAGTCACTGTGCATCGTTCAACCATTCGGCGCACTTTACACAAGGAGATGCTGTATGCGAGAGTGATGCAGAGGAAGCCTTTTCTCCACCCACAGCACAAAAAGTGCCACTTGAGGTGGGCTAAAGCACATTTGGACAAGCCAGCTTCATTTTGGAATAAGGTGCTGTGGACTGATGAAACTAAAACTGAGTCATTTGGCCATAACAAGGGGTGTTATGCATGGAGGAAAAAGAACACAGCATTCCAAGAAAAACACCTGCTACCTACAGTAAAATATGGTGGTGGTTCCATCATGCTGTGGGGCTGTGTGGCCAGTGCAGGGACTGGGAATCTTGTCAAAGTTGAGGGACGCATGGATTCCACTCAGTATCAGCAGATTCTGGAGACCAATGTCCAGGAATCAGTGACAAAGCTGAAGCTGCGCCGGGGCTGGATCTTTCAACAAGACAACGACCCTAAACACTGCTCAAAATCCACTAAGGCATTTATGCAGAGGAACAAGTACAACGTTCTGGAATGGCCATCTCAGTCCCCAGACCTGAATATAATTGAAAATCTGTGGTGTGACTTAAAGAGAGCTGTCCATGCTCGGAAGCCATCAAACCTGAATGAACTAAAGATGTTTTGTAAAGAGGAATGGTCCAAAATACCTTCAACCAGAATCCAGACTCTCATTGGAACCTACAGGAAGCGTTTAGAGGCTGTAATTTCTGCAAAAGGAGGATCTACTAAATATTGATTTCATTTCAATTTTGTGGTGCCCAAATTTATGCACCTGCCTAATTTTGTTTAAACAATTATAGCACACTTTCTGTAAATCCAATAAACTTCACTTCTCAAATATCACTGTGTGTGTCTCCTATATGATATATTTAACTGACATTTTTTATCGTAACAACCAACGATTTATACAGGAAAATCATGACGATTAACAAGGTTGCCCAAACTTTTGCATCCCACTGTCACTAATTAATTTCTGAGCCAACTTACAGGTATTTAGTCAGTGTCTGACTGGGGTGCCAAGGGCCCATCAGTAGAAGTGACTCTAGGGGCCCACCATATAGTTTCATGCAAATATTAATACTTAAAGGGATGCCGGGAGGATTGAATTGCGCAGGCGCAGGATCGGGACTGGGGAGAGTTCTAGCCCCGCCCAGCAAAGTGAATAATGATGAGCTGGGCGGGGCTTAAGAACGGCAGTTGGGAAGGCTGGCTGGGCGCATTTTCACATGAAACGCCGCCCCTTGGGCAGATTGCTGACCGCAGATGCAGGTTATAAAACTTTATATTTCGCTCTTTATAAGGTGGACAGGGGGGATACTTATATGCTTTTAAAAGACTCTTTAAGACCTGTAATGTGATATATCTAACTATATATGCTGATTTCGCCTGTCAGTGTCCCTTTAAGGGGTTTTTCCAATTTTCATCAACATCCTTTAAGATAATCCTTTATATACAGTAGGAAGCTGTAGTGTAATAGCGCACATGACTGCTGCAGCTAATCACTGACCTTGGTGCTGTACACCACTGAGATCACTGATTAGTAACAGCAGTCAAGTACGGTACTCAGGCATTTTACCGCGACAGTCAAGCAAAAATATTATGTCCCAGCTGCAGCCTTTGCGGAGAGAACAGAGTAGTGTTTTTATTTATTTTTTATTTTTTTATTTATTTTAACAGCCTCCCTGTAATTTGGCATCACTACTTCAGTACTTAGATAGCATAATAATACCAAGCTCTGTACTTAGATAAAGTAACAGAACATAGGTTTGTGCATAGATACAGCAGCAGAACCACGTTACGTGCATAGATACAGTAACAGAACCAAGCTGCATGCATACATACAGTAACAGAGCCAAGCTGCGTGCAAAGCTACAGTAACAGAACCGAGCTCTGTGCAAAGATTCAGTAATAGAATCAAGCTGAATACATTCATACAGTAACAGAGCCAAGCTGCATGCAAAGCTACAGTAACAGAACCAATCTGCGTGCATAGCTACAGTAGCAGAACCAAGCTGCGTGCGAAGGTACAGTAACAGAACCAAGCTGCATGCATACATACAGTAACAGAATCAAGCTGCGTGCATAGATACAGTAACAGAACCAAGCTGTGTGAATAGATACAGTAACAGAACCGAGCTGTGTGTATAGATACATGCACTTCTACCTGCACTCTTTTACACGCACACTTCTACACATGCTGTCACTCTTTTACACTCACACTTCTACATATGCCGACACTCTTTTACACACACACACTTCTACATATGCTGGCACTCTTTTACATGCACACTTCTATAGTGATGAGCGGGAGGTGCCATATTCGATTTTGCTATATTGTGCGAATATTCATCTTATATTCGTCAAAATCGAATATTCGTCATTATTCTATTTATCGCGATTAATATGCGATTTAATTATTCGCGTATTGCGTTTTTTTTTAACTGTATAAGGCAACTTTCCTATTGGTTTGCTAATGGTATGTGTATTTTACGAATATTCGCTATATTGCTATATATTCTTGCTTTAGAGTTATAGCAATATAGCCAATATTCGTAAAATACACATATAGACTGCAATTTAACTAATATAGTGCTATAATCTTTTTTTTTATAGTCAAATTTTTTTTTGTCTCTTCTGAACTTCAGATTTGGAAAAAAATTACCCTATTAAAAAAAATACTATAGCACTATATTAACTAAATTGCAGTCTATATGTGTATTTTTACGAATATTTGCTATATTGCTATATATTCTTGTCTTAGAATATGACGAATATTCTAAAAAACGAAGTTATAGAAATATAGAGAATATGACGAATATTCTAAAAAACGAAGTTATAGCAATATAGCGAATATATTCGTTATTTAGAATATTCGTCTTTTTTTTCAATGTGTACTGTTATTCCACTTTGGCATATTCTTCCCCGACAAGAGTCCCCGTCACAATGGGAATGCCTGTTGGTTAGAATATACCATCGGGGGAAGGGGGGGGGCGGAGCTAGCGCCGGACTGAGATGGACTCTTAGTTCACTGCTCTGCTAAAGCGACCGAACCTAGCACCAGCTATAATTAGCCCCAGCGAGCAAGGAAGGTAAAAATTGGGAACCCCAAGCTGGGAGAACAAAACGTGACCCCCAAAGGCCAGATCCCAAGTGGAGAAATGAATAAATTCCTTAAAAAAGCAGCCGCTACGATCGCGCCACGCGAGTCAAAGATGGCGCCGCCCAGCAAACCAAGGCCCTGAAGTGCACGCCTGCACTAGCCAACCTAGCTCCGACCTACCGCTCACCAGACGATATCTGGATCGGGCGCTCAGCAGGGTTATGGAACCCATTCTTTCTGAAATCTCTGCGTTCCGACAAGAGGTGAGACACGTTGGGGAACGAGTGGACACACTCGAAACCTATCAGGCCGCTTCCCTGAACCACCAGTCAGCGGTCTCAGCCTCACTCCGCCGATGCACAGAACACCTTAATGAGCTCCACAAGGCCCTGGAAGCCCAGGAGAACAGAGGGCGCCACAACAACTTAAGATTCAGAAGGATCCCCGAATCAATAGGGCCGGGGGAGATCACCTCCACCATCATCTCGATATGCAGTTCCCTGTTAGGTCCCGATTATCCTCATGAAATTGCTATTGAACGCGCTCACAGGGCGCTACGCCCTAAACCCAAGCAGACTGAGCCGCCCCGAGATATCATCTGCAAGTTTCTGAACTTTCCAGTGAAAGCGGCCATTCTGGATGCTGCACGCAACCATGCTGATCTCTCCTATGAAGATTCCAGATTGGAGATATACCAGGATCTGGCCCCCTCCACCCTCAAGAAGCGGAGAGCCCTAAAACCCCTGACCGACTGGCTTCGGTCCAACAAAGTCCTGTACCGTTGGTCCTATCCATTTGGGCTTTCCTTTTCTACCGCTGGCAAGCGGTTTAATATCTCGCCCCATGCTGACATCGCTTCTATACTCAAAGATCTCGACATTCCCTCTATGCAGATAGAGAACTGGGTGTTATACCACGACCTAGGAGACCTGCCAGATCTTCCTAAAGTGTTGCCATTTGAGGTCCAGCGCACCCCAAAATCCTCAAGATCTAAGAAAAGAGGCCACCAGCTCACACCTAGGAGCCTCTCCCAAGAACCTTAAAAGGACTTGAACTCCAGCCTACCAGCTCCGTTCACCCTTTTTTGGAAGTGACACACCACAGTCATCTGCCGTTACCTCCTACTTTAAAACACTATGAGTATTAATCTGTTTTTTCTCCCTCCATTATAGAAGTTAATTGTCAGACCCGTCCTTGCTTACTACTTTATGACCCTCATTTGGGTGCTATTCGGTCCATTACCTGGTCATTTGACCAACTACCCCCCTCATGCTTAAAGCGTACATTTGTATGCTTACCTCTCTTTGTATTGCTGTTCTAATTTGTATTGTTTTTGTTTTCCCTTATGTTCTTTTCCCAAGGTACCTGTCAACCTCTTCTACACATTGGTCAACCAATATTAACCAGACAGAATGATATCAAAACATCGGACCCCCAAGGAGTCATAATAATCACCAAAAAGAAAAATATAAAAACTAACTTTCGTATGTATGAAAATCCAAAAAGCTTTATTGTAAATATATATAAACAGTACATACATGTATTATAAAACAGGCAGCATGAGGCGGGACACACAGATGAGGAGCAGGACCCAAGGAGAGGCCGGGAGATCAGTTCAACAAAATACAGGGAAAAAGAATACTAGCTGAAAGAGCATACCTCAGAGTCTCATAACAGCAACGCCCCAAACACAATGCAACAGAGGCGATTGTGGAGACTGAGGTTTAAGATGGAAGGAACACAAAGGAACACAATTAAACATACCCTGAATGGTGCAAAGATCTCTCGGCCAACTCCTGACCCTGGGTTTGTTTTTTCGGCACATATTGTACTTCATGACACTGCTAAAATTGGGTCAAAAAAGTAAATTTTTTTGCATAAAAAAATACCAGATTTACCAAAAATGTTGAAAAATTCGCAAATTTCAAAGTTTCAGTTTCTCTACTTCTGTAATACATAGTAATACCCCCAAAAATTGTGATGACTTTACATTCCTCATATGTCTACTTCATGTTTGTAGCATTTTGGGAATGATATTTTATTTTTTGGGGATGTTACAAGGCTTAGAAGTTTAGAAGCAAATCTTGAAATTTTTCAGAAATTTACAAAAACCCAATTTTTAGGGACCACTACAGGTCTGAAGTCACTTTGCAAGGCTTACATAATAGAAACCACCAAAAAATGACCCCATTCTATAAACTACACCCCTCAAGGTATTCAAAACTGATTTTACAAACTTCGTTAACCCTTTAGGTGTTGCACAAGAGTTATTGGCAAATGGGGATGAAATTTGAGAATTTCATTTTTTTGCCTAATTTTCCATTTTAACCCATTTTTTACACTAACAAAGCAAGGGTTAACAGCCAAACAAGACTGTGTATCTTTATTGCCCTGACTCTGCCGTTTACAGAAACACCCCATATGTGGCCGTAAACTACTGTACGGGTACACAGTAGGGCGTAGAGGGAAAGATGCGCCGTATGGTTTTTGGAAGCCAGATTTTGCTGGTCTGTTTTTTTGACACCATGTCCCATTTGAAGCCCCCCTGATGCACCCCTAGAGTAGAAACTCCATAAAAGTGACCCCATCTAAGAAACTACATCCCTCAAGGTATTCAAAACTGATTTTACCAACTTTGTTAACCCTTTATCTGACAGGTTAGATCATGTGGTAATTTTATAGAGCAGGTTGTCACGGACGCGGTGATACCTAATAAGTATACAATTTTTTTTATTTATGTAAGTTTTACACAATGATTTCATTTTTAAAACAAAAAAAATGTTTTAGTGTCTCCATAGTCTAAGAGCCATAGTTTTTTCAGTTTTTGGGCCATTATCTTAAGTAGGGTCTAATTTTTTGTGGGATGAGATGACGGTTTGATTGGCACTATTTTGGGGTGCATATGACTTTTTGATCGCTTGCTATTACACTTTTTGTGACGTAAGATGACAAAAATGCTTTTTTTACACCGTTTTTTTTTTTTTTTTTTTTTACGGTGGTCACCTGAGGGGTTAGGTCATGTGATATTTTTATAGAGCCGGTCGATACAGACGCGGCGATACCTAATATGTATACTTTTTATTTATTTATTTAAGTTTTACACCAAAAAAATCATGTTTTAGTGTTTCCATAGTCTGAGAGCCATAGTTTTTTCAGTTTTTGGGCGATTATCTTGGGTAGGGTAGGATTTTTGCGGGATGAGATGCCGGTTTGATTGGTACTATTTTGGCGTACATGCGACTTTTTTGATCACTTTTATTACCTTTTTTGGGAAGTAAGGTGGTCAAAATTTCAATTTCCTAATAGTTTTTATTTTTTTATTTTTATGGCATTCACCGTGCGGGGAAAGAAACATGATCGTTTCATATATCAGGCCGTTACGGACGCGGCGATACCAAACATGTGTAGGAAATTTTATTTTTTTCATTTTTAATCAGTGATAAATGTGTTTTTTGATTTTTACTTTTTTTCCACTTTTTTTAACTTTTTTTTGACCCAGACCCACTTGGTTCTTGAAGATACAATGGGTCTGATGTCTGTATAATACAGTACAGTACAGTATATAGTGTTTTGTACTGTATTTTACTTACACTTTGTCTGAACAGATCTCTGCCTTTAGCACAGATCTGTTCAGCACCATGGACAGCAGGATGCCTGAGACGGCATCCTGTTGCCATGGGAACCTTCCCTGTCTGCTCAGTAGTGGTCAGAACTTCGTAGATGGGGAAGGGTAAGGACGGGGCTGTCGGAGGGCTGTCTGGGAGCTCTCTCCCTCTCCATCGGGGGGCTGCAAAGGCACTGCAGCCCCCCGATGGGAGAGGGAGCTCCCTCTTACTGTTAACTTTTTACATACAGCAGTATAGAAAGGGCTGAACGGCTGACATCTGCACAGATGTCAGCCGTTTATACCAGGGTGTCAGCAATGTGCTGGCACCCTGGTATACCCACTAACCACCAACGAATTTTCAAGAGGAGGCGGGCGGGGGATCGCGATCCCGCCTGCTGCACCGCCCGCCTCCCGCACCGCCCCCACCGCCCACAACTCCCCCAACTGCACCACCCGCCGGCAAAAAATCATGCAGCGGTGCAGGGGGGGTGGAAAATCCATATTTGAGGGACACTAAAGTTTCTGAAGCTGCAGAAAGCGCAGCAAACCGCAGGTCTGAATTGACCTGCGGTTTGCGGCGATCGCCGATAGGGGGCGGTCACATGATCCCCCCTGGCGTTGTGACAGGATGCCGGCTGAATGATTTCAGCCGGCATCCCGTTCCCATTAACCCCCGCGGCGCCGGAATCTTCATTTAACCACCCCAGTGCTTAAACACCCTGAAAGACCAGGCCACTTTTTACACTTCTGACCTACACTACTTTCACCGTTTATTGATCGGTCATGCAACTTACCACCCAAATGAATTTTACCTCCTTTTCTTCTCACTAATAGAGCTTTCATTTGGTGGTATTTCATTGCTGCTGATATTTTTACTTTTTTTGTTATTAATCGAAATTTAACGATTTTTTTGCAAAAAAATGACATTTTTCACTTTCAGTTGTAAAATTTTTCAAAAAAAAACGAGATCCATATATAAATTTTGCTCTAAATTTATTGTTCTACATGTCTTTGATAAAAAAAAAATGTTTGGGTAAAAAAAAAAATGGTTTGGGTAAAAGTTATAGCGTTTACAAACTATGGTACAAAAATGTGAATTTCCGCTTTTTGAAGCAGCTCTAACTTTCTGAGCACCTGTCATGTTTCCTGAGGTTCTACAATGCCCAGACAGTACAAACACCCCACAAATGACCCTATTTCGGAAAGTAGACACCCTAAGGTATTCGCTGATGGGTATAGTGAGTTCATAGAACTTTTTATTTTTTGTCACAAGTTAGCGTAAAATGATGATTTTTTTTTTTTTTTTTCTTACAAAGTCTCATATTCCACTAACTTGTGACAAAAAATAAAAAGTTCTATGAACTCACTATGCCCATCACGAAATACCTTGGGGTCTCTTCTTTCCAAAATGGGGTCACTTGTGGGGTAGTTATACTGCCCTGGCATTCTAGGGGCCCAAATGTGTGGTAAGGAGTTTGAAATCAAATTCTGTAAAAAATGACCAGTGAAATCCGAAAGGTGCTCTTTGGAATATGGGCCCCTTTGCCCACCTAGGCTGCAAAAAAGTGTCACACATCTGGTATCTCTGTATTCAGGAGAAGTTGAGGAATGTGTTTTGGGGTGTCTTTTTACATATACCCATGCTGGGTGAGATAAATATCTTGGTCAAATGCCAACTTTGTATAAAAAAATGGGAAAAGTTGTCTTTTGCCAAGATATTTCTCTCACCCAGCATGGGTATATGTAAAATGACACCCCAAAACACATTCCCCAACTTCTCCTGAGTACGGAGATACCAGATGTGTGACACTTTTTTGCAGCCTAGGTGGGCAAAGGGGCCCATATTCCAAAGAGCACCTTTCGGATTTCACTGGTCATTTTTTACAGAATTTGATTTCAAACTCCTTACCACACATTTGGGCCCCTAGAATGCCAGGGCAGTATAACTACCCCACAAGTGACCCCATTTTGGAAAGAAGACACCCCAATGTATTCGCTGATGGGCATAGTGAGTTCATGGAAGTTTTTATTTTTTGTCACAAGTTAGTGGAATATGAGACTTTGTAAGAAAAAAATAAATAAAAAAAAAATCATCATTTTCCACTAACTTGTGACAAAAAATAAAAAATTCTAGGAACTCGCCATGCCCCTCACGGAATACCTTGAGGTGTCTTCTTTCCAAAATGGGGTCACTTGTGGGGTAGTTATACTGCCCTGGCATTTTCCAGGGGCCCTAATGTGTGGTAAGTAGGTAAATGACCTGTGAAATCCGAAAGGTGCTCTTTGGAATGTGGGCCCCTTTGCCCACCTAGGCTGCAAAAAAGTGCCACACATGTGGTATCTCCGTACTCGGGAGGAGTTGGGGAATGTGTTTTGGGGTGTCCTTTTACATATACCCATGCTGGGTTAGAGAAATATCTTGGCAAAAGACAACTTTTCCCATTTTTTTATACAAAGTTGGCATTTGACCAAGATATTTATCTCACCCAGCATGGGTATATGTAAAAAGACACCCCAAAACACATTCCTCAACTTCTCCTGAATACAGAGATACCAGATGTGTGACACTTTTTTGCAGCCTAGGTGGGCAAAGGGGCCCATATTCCAAAGAGCACCTTTCGGATTTCACTGGCCATTTTTTACAGAATTTGATTTCAAACTCCTTACCACACATTTGGGCCCCTAGAATGCCAGGGCAGTATAACTACCCCACAAGTGACCCCATTTTGGAAAGAAGACACCCCAAGGTATTCGCTGATGGGCATAGTGAGTTCATGGAAGTTTTTATTTTTTGTCACAAGTTAGTGGAATATGAGACTTTGTAAGAAAAAAAAAAAGAAAAAAAAAATCATCATTTTCCACTAACTTGTGACAAAAAATAAAAAATTCTAGGAACTCGCCATGCCCCTCACGGAATACATTGGGGTGTCTACTTTCCAAAATGGGGTCACTTGTGGGGTTGTTATACTGCCCTGGCATTTTCCAGGGGCCCTAATGTGTGGTAAGTAGGTAAATGACCTGTGAAATCCGAAAGGTGCTCTTTGGAATGTGGGCCCCTGTGCCCACCTAGGCTGCAAAAAAGTGTCACACATGTGGTATCTCCGTACTCGGGAGAAGTTGGGGAATGTGTTTTGGGGTGTCATTTTACATATACCCATGCTGGGTGAGATAAATATCTTGGTCAAATGCCAACTTTGTATAAAAAAAATGGGAAAAGTTCCCTTTTGCCAAGATATTTCTCTCACCCAGCATGGGTATATGTAAAATGACACCCCAAAACACATTCCCCAACTTCTCCTGAGTACGGCGATACCAGATGTCTGACACTTTTTTGCAGCCTAAATGCGCAAAGGGGCCCACATTCCTTTTATGAGGGCATTTTTAGACATTTGAATCCCAGACTTCTTCTCACGCTTTAGGGCCCCTAGAATGCCAGGGAAGTATAAATACCCCACATGTGACCCCATTTTGGAAAGAAGACACCCCAAGGTATTCAATGAGGGGCATGGCGAGTTCATAGAATTTTTTTTTTTTTGGCACAAGTTAGCGGAAATTGATTTTATTTATTTTTTTCTCACAAAGTCTCCCTTTCCGCTAACTTGGGACAAAAATTTCAATCTTTCATGGACTCAATATGCCCCTCACGGAATACCTGGGGGTGTCTTCTTTCCGAAATGGGGTCACATGTGGGGTATTTATACTGCCCTGGCATTCTAGGGGCCCTAAAGCGTGAGAAGAAGTCTGGAATATAAATGTCTAAAAAGTTTTACGCATTTGGATTCCGTGAGGGGTATGGTGAGTTCATGTGAGATTTAATTTTTTGACACAAGTTAGTGGAATATGAGACTTTGTAAGAAAAAAAAATAAAATTCTGCTAACTTGGGCCAAAAAAATGTCTGAATGGAGCCTTACAAAGGGGTGATTAATGACAGGGGGGGTGATCAATGACAGGGGGGTGATCAATGACAGGGGGGTGATCAGGGAGTCTATATGGGGTGATCACCACAGTCATTGATCATGCCCCTGTAAGGCTCTATTCAGACGTCCGTGTGCGTTTTGCGGATCCGATCCATCTATCAGTGGATCCGTAAAAATCATGCGGACATCTGAATGGAGCTTTACAGGGGGGTGATCAATGACAGGGGGGTGATCAGGGAGTCTATATGGGGTGATCACCACAGTCATTGATCATGCCCCTGTAAGGCTCCATTCAGACGTCCGTGTGCGTTTTGCGGATCCGATCCATCTATCAGTGGATCCGTAAAAATCATGCGGACGTCTGAATGGAGCTTTACAGGGGGTTGATCAATGACAGGGGGGGTGATCAATGACAGGGGGGGTGATCAATGACAGGGGGGTGATCAATGACAGGGGGGTGATCAGGGAGTCTATATGGGGTGATCACCACAGTCATTGATCATGCCCCTGTAAGGCTCCATTCAGACGTCCGTGTGCGTTTTGCGAATCCGATCCATCTATCAGTGGATCCGTAAAAATCATGCGGACGTCTGAATGGAGCTTTACAGGGGGTTGATCAATGACAGGGGGTTAATCAATGACAGGGGGGTGATCAGGGAGTCTATATGGGGTGATCACCACAGTCATTGATCACTCCCCTGTAAGGTTCCATTCAGACGTCCGTATGCGTTTTGCGGATCTGATCCATCTATCAGTGGATCCGTAAAAATCATGTGGACATCTGAATGGAGCTTTACATGGGGGTGATCAATGACAGGGGGTAATCAATGACAGGGGGGTGATCAGGGAGTCTATATGGGGTGATCACCACAGTCATTGATCATGCCCCTGTAAGGCTCCATTCAGAAGTCCGTGTGCGTTTTGCGGATCCGATCCATCTATCAGTGGATCCGTAAAAATCATGCGGACGTCTGAATGGAGCTTTACAGGGGGGTGATCAATGACAGGGGGGTGATCAGGGAGTCTATATGGGGTGATCACCACAGTCATTGATCATGCCCCTGTAAGGCTCCATTCAGACGTCCGTGTGCGTTTTGCGGATCCGATCCATCTATCAGTGGATCCGTAAAAAAAATGCGGACGTCTGAATGGAGCTTTACAGGGGGGTGATCAATGACAGGGGTGTAATCAATGACAGGGGGGTGATCAGGGAGTCTATATGGGGTGATCACCACAGTCATTGATCATGCCCCTGTAAGGCTCCATTCAGACGTCCGTGTGCGTTTTGCGGATCCGATCCATCTATCAGTGGATCCGTAAAAATCATGCGGACGTCTGAATGGAGCTTTACAGCGGTGTGATCAATGACAGGGGGGTAATCAATGACAGGGGGGTGATCAGGGAGTCTATATGGGGTGATCAGGGGTGATCAAGGGTGAATAAGGGGTTAATAAGTGACGGGGGGGGGGGGTGTAGTGTAGTGTGGTGCTTGGTGCAACATATTACTGAGCTACCTGTGTACTCTGGTGGTCGATCCAAACAAAGGGGACCACCAGAGGACCAGGTAGCAGGTATATTAGACGCTGTTATCATAACAGCGTCTAATATACCTGTTAGGGGTTAAAAAATCACATCTCCAGCCTGTCAGCGAACGATCGCCGCTGGCAGGCTGGAGATGCACTTTCTTACCTTCCGTTCCTGCCTGTGAGCGCGCGCACCTGTGTGTGCGCGTTCACAGGAAATCTCAGCCATCGCGAGAGGACGCGCCGGCGCGTCCACTCGGAATGAATCAACCACCTCCAGGACGCGTCTGTGCGTACAGCGGTCCGGAGGTGGTTAAAGTTAGGACGTACCGGTACGCCCTGCGTCCTTAAGGGGTTAACTGTAAGTAATATTCTATTAAAGCATATTGGTGTTTTTTGCACATATTGCATGCAGCACAATGATTGTTCTGTAGATCACGAATTCTGAAATATTTGTAGATGCCATTATTATCTATATTGATACGATTTATTTTATTTTTTTTGTCTGAAAGTCAATTCAACACATTTTAACTTGTTACAGTATATATTGCGAATTGGTGAAATTAGCATTCTTGTTTCGTCGGCGCACGATGTTAGAAGCATGTATGTATGGTCCATGGAAAAACTTTATCACATGCACATAGCACATCCATTTTCCTGCCACTAATACCACACACTAAATAACACACACACACAATATATATAGAGATTCTATTTTATGACCAAGAGCTTTCTTAGTCTGAATGTAAGGTTTTGCCAATTTATTTTGCGCTACACAGGGTGCACCCTGGCAAGGCGAACCAGCTATACAACACATACGGTGCCGTGTCTTAACAAGACAGGTACATCTCAGCTTACTTGGGCAATATCTGATTTGTCAGAGCCCACACACATAGAATCTCAATAGAATCAGGATTCTTAACAGTAACATGAAAATTTTAATTTGGCTTTCACATATTATTTTTTTTTGGATATATGTTTAATATGTGGTATACTAAAAATGTTTTGAATATATGCTTTCATCTTTCTTCATCAGCAATTTCTTCTTCGGGGATATGACCGGACCACGAATAGAAAGGATAAAATGGAGATAGTACTGTCAATCAGAGTTATATGCCAAATATGGAGTGTGGCATGAAATATCAGCCATCCCAAAAAAATGGTGTGACATCAGGAGGCTAAACTATGATCTAGTAGTAGAGTACAGTTCAAAATTATGCCCAGGTACAATGCTTACATGAATTTGGTCCCTCTCTCTACAACACTCTGTAATGTATATATATAGTAATGCTGCTAATCCGTACAGATGTAGTAGGGTTAACACACTATCTCTTAAATCTAATTTATTAACTCATCACGTTTTCTTGAAACAAAATCCATAAAAAAAAAAAATCTTGACGCATAACCTTTCATTTACTTTACATAACATGTCTCATAAAGCATGTGTGTTAACTTTACCACATCTGTATTTTATTCTTGTTATGGATATCTTACACTCCAGCTGAGTAAATCTGTACAGCGTCTCCCAAAAATCAAGTAAATCCAAAGGTGTTGTGAATATATAGCTCCCAATCCCCCACAAACAGGATCCAGGACTTCAGGAAGGGGGTAAAAATTATCAACTTTATTGATGGCCACAGCTCAGCTTTTTATCAAGTCCTCCGGCAAGGGTTACTCACACGGGGCCTTGTGGGGAACAGGCACACAAAATACAGTCACCAATCAATATACAGTAAAATATAACACACTCCCACATGAATAGTAAAATCTCTCCTCTCTATCCTGGAGATAATTGGATAAAGGGGCCAGACATAGTTCCATGCAGTCGATGACTAAGACCATTGTGTTTGCTAAATGTATCACAGGCGGATAAAGTGTTTTTTTGTACATTTAAAGGGCGAAATAGGGTTAACTACATGAACAGCAGACGAAATACAAGAGTCTGGGCATTCATAAAACAGGGGTTTTGTCACAATCTTTTTTACAAATGATTACTTAATACTGGTTTTGACATGTACAAAATCATCCGGTTACGTCATACATCTCTCCCTCGCTGTGATTGTATACATATATAGAGTTATACACACAGCGCGGGACCCATGTATGATGTCACCAGATGATTTCATACATTTCACACACACATAAATATATATACATCTCGTTGTTTATACATCAACAGCAAACATCTTTCAGTATTCTGGTGAAAAGACCCGTTCATTACATACATCCCCCTCGTAATTTGCATGGGATTACAGAGTATATATATATATATATACACACACACCAGTAAATTCACCTTATAAACCAATAATTCAATGCTATATGAGAGGTTAAGATTGTAATAGGGGGAAGGTATGGGAGAGCAGACATTAGTGATGTAAACTGTTGATTTTACATGGAAGACTAACATTAACCACTGAATAGACCTGCGATAAACTGTGGATAAATAGAATTTAACAATCAAGTCCGCTCACCAGTCACCACCTATCGGCAAGCGTGTTTAACCCCCCTTCTAATAAGTGACTGTGACAACTAAGTCAATAGGGAGGGAGGGAGGGAGGGCAGGATGCAGATCATGAATATGTGGCTTGGCAGACAGTATAATGCTGGCAGCCACCAAAAGTTACTTACCCAACATAACACCATCCAATAACCCCGTATCTAATTGCAGAACTGTTGTTTAGTTTCCAAAACTGTCAATAATCCAGCCACAATACTCTATAGCACAGCTTTCTAAAAAATTCCTGTGTTAGCTCATCGTACCTTGTAACTTCGACTAGTTCTACCCATCTATAACACTGGTTTTGGCATATTATAAAACCACAAATTGAGGAAAATACACCATGTGTATAATCATAATCCCAAGCAGATCAATACATCTCTGAATTTCTTGATCTATTACTTTGTTATGAATTCTGAGTTTTTGTTCTAAATTCTTAACATTGTGTGATCATTCACAGGGCTTCCCGTTCCATCGACAAAACGACGAAGACCCAAAAGGCCTCTTCTGAACATGGTGCAGGTGTCGATGAACGAAGAGTCGGAGGAGCAGTCGGAGGGATAGCAGGCCGGACCCTTTGCAAATGTCTTGGCCACTTACCCTCCTGGTGTCTGTGGTGTCTGCAGTCCCCCCCCCTGATGTCTGCAGTTCCCCCCCGATGTCTGCAGTTCCCCCTCTGATGTCTGCAGTTCCCTCCCGATGTGTGCACTTTTCCCCCTCATGAGTCGGAGGAGCAGTCGGAGGGAGAGCAGGCCGGACCCTCTGCAAATGTCTTGGCCATCTACCCCCTGATGTCTGCAGTTCCCCCCTGATGTCTGCAGTTCCCCCTCTGATGTCTGCAGTTCCCCCTCTGATGTCTGCAGTTCCCCCTCTGATGTCTGCAGTTCCCCCTCTGATGTCTGCAGTTCCCCCTCTGATGTCTGCAGTTCACCCTCTGATGTCTGCAGTTCACCCTCTGATGTCTGCAGTTCACCCTCTGATGTCTGCATTCCCCCCCCCCCCCGATGTCTGCAGTTCCCCCCCCCTGATGTCTGCACTTCCCCCTGATGAGTCGGAGGAGCAATCGGAGGGAGAGCAGGCCGTACCCTCTGCAAATGTCTTGGCCACTTCACCCCTGATGTCTGCAGTTCCCCCCTGATGTCTGCAGTCCCCCCCTGATGTCTGACCCCCCCCCCCCCCCCCTCAATGTCTGCATTTCATTCCCTGATGTCTGCACTTTCCCTCCTGATGTATGCACAATGGTGGAAGTCGAGGCGGAGGAGGCCGGACCTTCTCATCCACCAGAATCTAACCACCCAGGTCAAGAAAAAGAGGAGGAGGGAGAGGTGGTCAACAACCGCCACCAGGAGGGTAAATATGTGAACACATCAAAATAATTCTGTATACATAAGATGTTCACATGCATCACATGATCCACCCACCCCCCTTTCAACTCTGGAGCAAAAATGCACATATGTAATAAATCTAAACTATAGCCAACTTTAGTTAACATGGCTGCCTGTTTACCTGAGCAGCCTTTGCACCCCGGTTAGCAAGCGACTACGCCTGGGACCCGGGGGTTTGTTGTTACATAATAGTACGTCCCTGTGCGTCTAGCCACTTCCCGCTGCGGCTTACTAGTAAATTGGCCGGTTGGTAATTGTTTATAAGTTCCTACAATGAGGGGGTCAACATAAACTACCTTACTATAAAGAAACAGAAATGCACCCTTCCATTAGGCGCACGACCGTTGTTTAGGTCCGCATCAGAGCTGCAGTTTTTACAGCTTGGATATGGACCCATTAAATACCATGATGCCGAAAAAGATACGGTCTGCAATCTGTGTGCTGTCCCCATCCGTAGCTCTGTTATGTGGTGCCTAGAAAAAATATTACCTGTTCTATTGTTGTTTTGCGGACAAGAATATGCAGTTATTGAAATGGCTGTCTAGGCAGTTACGCTAATTGCATACACCATTTACGCGCCATGCAAAACACACAACGGTCGTGTGCATGTAGCCTAAGGCCCCTTGCACACGATCGTATGCCCTCCGAGACATACGGTCCATGAGCATGCCATATGTCCCGGAGCGGAATACAACATGCACACAGGAGCACGCAGGATCATAGGTTACTATGCCAATAATGTACAGGGTGGGCTATTTATATGGATACACCTTAATAAAATGGGAATGGTTGGTGATATTAACTTCCTGTTTGTGGCACATTAGTATATGTGAGGGGGGAAACTTTTCAAGATGGGTGGTGACCATGGTGGCCATTTTGAAGTTGGCCATTTTGAATCCAACTTTTGTTTTTTCAATAGGAAGAGGGTCATGTGACACATCAAACTTATTGGGAATTTCACAAGAAAAACAATGGTGTGCTTGTTTGTTTGTTTTTTAATTGATAGTTTTTATTTTCATAAAAAACACACATATGAAAAAACAAGTAACATTACAGGTATATAAATCACTTGCATAATGTAGGTTTAAAGATAATAGAGTATAAGCGTTGACAACGTTACACTTCTTAAGGAATACATGTAAATGAGATGTTGATATGACAGCACAAGGCGTATAGGTTGTACATCCTAATAATCAGAGAGGGGGAGGAAAAAAAGGAGGGGGAGGGAAAGAAGGAGGGGGAGGGGGGGTGGGGGTGCTAGGTTAGACATAGGATAAGATCTATAAAGTCTCAATACATAAGGCAACTTGCATGAAAGTACTATGAATAATGCCTGAATTTTTTCCAGGGGCTCCATATATTAAGAAAAACAGATCTTGTTCTCAATTCCCAATGAGATATCTCCTCCAATCTATATATCTGGTCTATCTTAGCATACCAACTTTCAAGACTGGGGGTGTTTGAGGTAAGCCAGAGTTTTGGAAGGAGTAACCTAGCAGCCCCTAGCATAGGTGAGAAAAGGGAAGCCTTATATTTGGGAATTTTCTGGACCCCCAGGGTGAGGAGGACTAATTCCGGGGTACAAGGAATATTAGTTTGACATATTCTGTTTATGGTTCCCATTATCTCATCCCACCACGCCCTGATCACCCCACAAGACCACCAAATATTAAGATAGGAGCCTTTTTCTGTTTTACATCTCCAACAAAGGTCAGAGGAGTCTTTGCTGTAGAGGCAGGTTTTGTCCGGGGTTTTGTACCGGCGAGACAAGATCTTGAAACTATTTTCTTGTGTTCAGGTGCATCTAGAGAGTCTGTGTGGGGCAATCAACATGGAGGAAATCTCCACATCTGATAAAGAACGTTGTAGATCTTTCTCCCACAGACCTACTATAGCTGGTTTGGGATCAGAGACTGGAGATTTTAGATTCCTATATATTGTAGAGATAGGTTTGGAGGGATAAAGTTTGGTGTTTAGAAGTTTTTCAAACCAGGAAAGTTCAACATGGGTCGAGGTGTTTTTAAGGGAAGAGAGGATTTCTGTTTTTAGGAAATTCAGTGGGATGGGGTTACAGAACCTTGTTTTAAGGAGGTCACATAGCTTTTGGTCAGGTAGTAACGCCCCTTCTGAATCTATTAACATCCCTATGGGGGCGTCGGAGGATCGCAAAGAGGGGGGAAAGCTTTCTCTAAGTCCCTCCGGGGCTAGGGAGACTATATCCTTGGTAAGTAGCAAGGGGAAGGAAGGGACATGGATCCTATTTTAGCTGAAAACCATCTCCATGTTTTTAGGGTATTTCTAATCATAGAGTTAGGGATAAGGCGTAGACCAGGAAGGGGTTTTCCTGATAATAAAAGAGCCCATAAGGGAATGTTTAGGAATGAGTTTTCCAGCGCAAGCCATGATTTGGTGGGGGGAGATCTAATCCAGTCAATAATCCTAGAAAAAAGAATGGATCTCATGTACATTTCAGGATCAGGTAATCCTATCCCTCCAGCTTTTTTTGGTTTGGAAAGAGTAGAGAAGGAGATACGAGGGGCCTTACCTTGCCATATAAATTTCCGGATGTGCTTGTTCAAAAGCTTAAAGAATGAATTGGGCAATTCTATTGGGAGGGTCTGCATTAAGTATGTAAACCTTGGCATTATCAGGGACATAAGTAGGTTTTTCCTCCCAAACCAAGATAAAAAGGGGAACTTGAGTGAGTCTAATTAGGCAATAATGGAAGATAATAAGGGTTTGAAGTTTAGAGCGTAGAGATTAGTGTTGAGCGAACAGTTCGAGCATAGTTCGGGTCCGTACCGAATTTTGGGGTGTTCGTGACACGGACCCGAACCCGAACTTTTTCGTAAAAGTTCGGGTTCGGGTTCGTCGTTCGGCATGTATTTTGGCGCATTTTGAAAGGCTGCAAAGCAGCCAATCTACATGCATTATACTACTTGCCCTAAGATGCCATCGCAGCCATGCCTACTATTGGCAAGGCTGTGATTGGCCAAGTGCAGCATGTGACTCAGCCTCTTTATAAGCTTGTGCGCACGTCGGGACGTGCTCACTCCCGATGTGAATAGAACAGGGATAGACGCAGCTGATGCTAGGGCGAGAATAGGCAGGGATAATTAAATAACTGGAAGCAAATTTCTCTCCTCCACCTGTGATTCATCTGAACAACTGCAGCTGAGCTGCTTTTTTGATAGGGATTGGCTATTTTTAGAGTGGCCAGAGTGATTTTTCCATCCACATGTACCTGGGCTGACCGCCGGCCGCCATTTTGCGACTTGTAGTGCTGCAGCAGAAGCTGCCACAGTGTGCATTTCAAAGCTCCAAACAAGTCAGACATCTACACCTGGGATTCAGACCAATAGCGATTTAGCAGCACAGTCCAAGGCTATTTTTTTTAAAGGTTGTGCAGACCATTTTGTGGCACATGTTACTGGGCTGATAGGCGGCGGCCATCTTGGGACTAATGCTGCAGCACAATCTCTCCCAACGTCCATTAATCACTTGTAATAGTGGTCTGTGCCATAGAAATCCTACATCAGGGACTTGGGTGTGCTTGTGTCACCCCTACTAATACCAGTCCACCTGTAATCCATACAGTGAAAAGCCATAAAGTATTCCAGTGAGGGAATTTTTTTTTTATTTAAAAAAGGCCAAGTTAGTTTATCTGGCGTTCAATATACTAGATACAGTTAGGCCTGCGTTTCATACATCTGGAATTAGCAAACTAATGTGCTGGGGTTGGGAAAACATATATGTACCCATACTAGAATCTGTCAAAGAAAGCGGTACTCACATATAACAGTCATTCCATCTGTAATCCATACAGTCAAAAGACTGAAAGTATTCCAGTGAGGGAATTTTTTTTTTATTTAAAAAAGGCCAAGTTAGTTTATCTGGCGTTCAATATACTAGATACAGTTAGGCCTGCGTTTCATACATCTGGAATTAGCAAACTAATGTGCTGGGGTTGGGAAAACATATATGTACCCATACTAGAATCTGTCAAAGAAAGCGGTACTCACATATAACAGTCATTCCATCTGTAATCCATACAGTCAAAAGACTGAAAGTATTCCAGTGAGGGAATTTTTTTTATTTAAAAAAGGCCAAGTTAGTTTATCTGGCGTTCAATATACTAGATACAGTTAGGCCTGCGTTTCATACATCTGGAATTAGCAAACTAATGTGCTGGGGTTGGGAAAACATATATGTACCCATACTAGAATCTGTCAAAGAAAGCGGTACTCACATATAACAGTCATTCCATCTGTAATCCATACAGTCAAAAGACTGAAAGTATTCCAGTGAGGGAATTTTTTTTTTATTTAAAAAAGGCCAAGTTAGTTTATCTGGCGTTCAATATACTAGATACAGTTAGGCCTGCGTTTCATACATCTGGAATTAGCAAACTAATGTGCTGGGGTTGGGAAAACATATATGTACCCATACTAGAATCTGTCAAAGAAAGCGGTACTCACATATAACAGTCATTCCATCTGTAATCCATACAGTCAAAAGACTGAAAGTATTCAAGTGAGGGAATTTTTATTTTATTTAAAAAAGGCCAAGTTAGTTTATCTGGCGTTCAATATACTAGATACAGTTAGGCCTGCGTTTCATACATCTGGAATTAGCAAACTAATGTGCTGGGGTTGGGAAAACATATATGTACCCATACTAGAATCTGTCAAAGAAAGCGGTACTCACATATAACAGTCATTCCATCTGTAATCCATACAGTCAAAAGACTGAAAGTATTCCAGTGAGGGAATTTTTTTTATTTAAAAAAGGCCAAGTTAGTTTATCTGGCGTTCAATATACTAGATACAGTTAGGCCTGCGTTTCATACATCTGGAATTAGCAAACTAATGTGCTGGGGTTGGGAAAACATATATGTACCCATACTAGAATCTGTCAAAGAAAGCGGTACTCACATATAACAGTCATTCCTTCTGTAATCCATACAGTCAAAAGACTGAAAGTATTCCAGTGAGGGAATTTTTTTTATTTAAAAAAGGCCAAGTTAGTTTATCTGGCGTTCAATATACTAGATACAGTTAGGCCTGCGTTTCATACATCTGGAATTAGCAAACTAATGTGCTGGGGTTGGGAAAACATATATGTACCCATACTAGAATCTGTCAAAGAAAGCGGTACTCACATATAACAGTCATTCCATCTGTAATCCATACAGTCAAAAGACTGAAAGTATTCCAGTGAGGGAATTTTTTTTTTATTTAAAAAAGGCCAAGTTAGTTTATCTGGCGTTCAATATACTAGATACAGTTAGGCCTGCGTTTCATACATCTGGAATTAGCAAACTAATGTGCTGGGGTTGGGAAAACATATATGTACCCATACTAGAATCTGTCAAAGAAAGCGGTACTCACATATAACAGTCATTCCATCTGTAATCCATACAGTCAAAAGACTGAAAGTATTCCAGTGAGGGAATTTTTTTTATTTAAAAAAGGCCAAGTTAGTTTATCTGGCGTTCAATATACTAGATACAGTTAGGCCTGCGTTTCATACATCTGGAATTAGCAAACTAATGTGCTGGGGTTGGGAAAACATATATGTACCCATACTAGAATCTGTCAAAGAAAGCGGTACTCACATATAACAGTCATTCCATCTGTAATCCATACAGTCAAAAGACTGAAAGTATTCCAGTGAGGGAATTTTTTTTATTTAAAAAAGGCCAAGTTAGTTTATCTGGCGTTCAATATACTAGATACAGTTAGGCCTGCGTTTCATACATCTGGAATTAGCAAACTAATGTGCTGGGGTTGGGAAAACATATATGTACCCATACTAGAATCTGTCAAAGAAAGCGGTACTCACATATAACAGTCATTCCATCTGTAATCCATACAGTCAAAAGACTGAAAGTATTCCAGTGAGGGAATTTTTTTTATTTAAAAAAGGCCAAGTTAGTTTATCTGGCGTTCAATATACTAGATACAGTTAGGCCTGCGTTTCATACATCTGGAATTAGCAAACTAATGTGCTGGGGTTGGGAAAACATATATGTACCCATACTAGAATCTGTCAAAGAAAGCGGTACTCACATATAACAGTCATTCCATCTGTAATCCATACAGTCAAAAGACTGAAAGTATTCCAGTGAGGGAATTTTTTTTATTTAAAAAAGGCCAAGTTAGTTTATCTGGCGTTCAATATACTAGATACAGTTAGGCCTGCGTTTCATACATCTGGAATTAGCAAACTAATGTGCTGGGGTTGGGAAAACATATATGTACCCATACTAGAATCTGTCAAAGAAAGCGGTACTCACATATAACAGTCATTCCATCTGTAATCCATACAGTCAAAAGACTGAAAGTATTCCAGTGAGGGGATTTTGCTTATAAAAAATAATATATTTCATTGTGGTGCGAGTTGAATCGCAACAATGAAGAAAAATACTATTAAGGGACGAGGACGCGGTCGTGGTGGTGTCCGTGGAGCCTCTGTTGCTGGTAGAGGACGTGGCCGTTCGGCCCCAGGCGCACACAGTAGGGAACGAACTCCCTCAACTAGCCGGCAGAATGTACCGCAATATCTCGTGGGGCCCAATGACGCTCTTAGGATGGTAAGGCCTGAGCAGGTACAGGCATTAATCGATTGGGTGGCCGACAGTGCTTCCAGCACGTTCACCACATGGTCTTCCACCCAGTCTTCTGCGGAAAGCGCACAGGTGGCACCTGAAAACCAAGCCCATCAGTCTGTCACATCACCCCCAAGCATATCAGGGAAACGGTCTGAGCCACAAGTTATGCAGCAGTCTCTTCTTCTGTTTGAAGACTCTGCTTCCAGGGTTTCCCAGGGGCGTCCACCTAGCCCTTCCCCAGTGGAGGAAGACATACCATGCACTGACGCACAACCACTTATGTCTCCAGATGAAGAGGACATGGGAATACCACCACAGCAGAGTCACCGACTCTCTGATGATGACGAGACACAGGTGCCCACTGCCGCGTCTTTTTGCAGTGTGCAGACTGAACAGGAGGAGGTCAGGGAGGGAGACTGGGTGGAAGACGATGCAGAGGACGATGAGGTCTTAGACCCCACATGGACTGAAGATCGTGGCGATGACTTTCACAGTTCAGAGGAAGAGGTAGTGGTGAGACCGAGACAACAGCGAAGCCAAAGAGGGAGCAGGGGGCCAAAGCAGACGAGCCGCCGCCCCCAGAGTTCGCCTGCTACTGGACATCGCCAACAGGGACCCAGCCCCACAAAGGCAGCTTCAAAGAGTTCCCTGGCATGGCACTTCTTTAAACAATGTCCTACCGACAAGACCCGAGTGACTTGCACGCTCTGCCATCAGAGCCTGAGGCGAGGCATTAACGTTCTGAACCTCAGCACAACCTGCATGACCAGGCATCTACATGCAAAGCATGAACTGCAGTGGGGTACACACCTTAAAAACCAGGCACTCGCTGAGGCTCCCCCTGCTCCCTCTACCGCTGCTGCCTCGGCTTCCGCCTCGAGAGGAATGTTGCCACCTGCCGAGCAGCAAACAGAGGATGTGCCACAGACACCACCACCACCGCCACCGTCAACTAGCGTCTCCACTATATCACACAGCAGCGTTCAGCTCTCAATATCTCAAACCTTAGAGAGGAAGCGCAAATTCCCCCCGAGTCACCCTCGAGCCCTTGGCCTGAACGCCAGCATTTCTAAACTGCTGGCCTTTGAAATGCTGTCATTCCGGCTGGTGGACACAGACAGCTTTAAACAGCTGATGGCCATGGCTGTCCCGCAGTATGTGGTTCCCAGCCGCCACTACTTCTCCAAGACAGCCGTGCCTTCCCTGCACATGCAAGTGTCCGATAAAATCAAGTGTGCACTGCGCAACGCCATTTGTGGCAAGGTCCACCTAACCACAGATACGTGGACCAGTAAGCACGGCCAGGGACGCTATATCTCACTAACTGCACACTGGATGAATGTAGTGGCGGCTGGGCCCCCGGCGGACAGTTCCTTGGCGCACGTCCTTCCGCCCCCTAGGATCGCAGGGCATCATTCTCTGCCTCCTGTAGCCTCCTCCTCCTCCTCGGCTTCCTCCTCCACTGCTTCCACCAGCTCATCCGGTCAGCCACACACCTTCACCACCAACTTCAGCACAGCCCGGGGTAAACGTCAGCAGGCCATTCTGAAACTCATATGTTTGGGGGACAGGCCCCACACCGCACAGGAGTTGTGGCGGGGTATTGAACAACAGACCGACGAGTGGTTTCTGCCGGTGGGCCTCAAGCCAGGCCTGGTGGTATGCGATAATGGGCGAAATCTCGTGGCAGCTCTGGGACTAGCCGGTTTGACGCACATCCCTTGCCTGGCGCATGTGCTGAACTTGGTGGTGCAGAGGTTCATTCACCACTACCCCAACATGTCAGAGCTGCTGCATAAAGTGCGGGCCGTCTGTGCGCGCTTCCGCCGTTCACATCCTGCCGCTGCTCGCCTGTCTGCGCTACAGCGGAACTTCGGCCTTCCCGCTCACCGCCTCATATGCGACGTGCCCACCCGGTGGAACTCCACCTTGCACATGCTGGAGAGACTGTGCGAGCAGCAGCAGGCCATAGTGGAGTTTCAGCTGCAGCACGCTCGCGTCAGTCGTACTGCCGAACAGCACCACTTCACCACCAATGATTGGGCCTCCATGCGAGACCTGTGTGCCCTGCTGCGCTGTTTCGAGTACTCCACCAACATGGCCAGTGGCGATGACACTGTTATCAGCGTTACAATACCACTTCTATGTCTCCTTGAGAAAACACTTAGGGCAATGATGTTAGAGGAGGTGGCCCAGGTGGAGGAGGAGGAGGAGGATGAGGGCTCGTTTCTAACACTTTCGGGCCAGTCTGTTCGAAGTGGCTCAGAGGGAGGTTTGTTTAAGCAGCAGAGGACAGGTTCACAAGTCGCCAGCCAAGGCACTGTACTGGAGGACGAGGAGGAGGAGGAGGTGGAGGGGGACGAGGATGACGCAAGTTCACAGCGGGGTGGCAGCCCAGGCCCATCACTGGTGCGTGGCTGGGGGGATACGGTGGACGATGACGATACGCCTCCCACAGAGGACAGCTTGTCCTTACCCATGGGTAGCCTGGCCCACATGAGCGAATATATGCTCCAATGCCTGCGCAACGACAGCAGAGTTGCCCACGTTTTAACGTGTGCAGACTACTGGATGGCCACCCTGCTGGATCCCCGGTATAAAGACAATGTGCCCACTTTAATTCCTGAACTGGAGCGCGACCGTAAGATGCGCGAGTACAAGCGCACGCTGATAGAGGCGCTCTTGAGAGCATTCCCACATGTCACAGGGGAACAGGTGGAAGGTGAAGGCAGAGGAGTGGCAAGAGGTCGCCAACGCAGCTGTGTCACGGCCAGCTCATCTGAGGGCAGGGTTAGCATGGCAGAAATGTGGAAAAGTTTTGTCTCCACGCCACAGCTATCTGCACCGACACCTGATACGGAACGTGTTAGCAGGAGGCAGCATTTCACTAACATGGTTGAACAGTATGTCTGCACACCCCTCCACATCCTGACGGATGGTTCGGCCCCATTCAACTACTGGGTTTCGAAATTGTCCACGTGGCCAGAGTTAGCATGTTATGCCTTGGAGGTGCTTTCCTGCCCGGCGGCCAGCGTTTTATCTGAACGCGTATTCAGCACGGCAGGGGGCGTCATTACTGACAAGCGCAGCCGCCTGTCCACAGCCAACGTGGACAAGCTGACCTTCATAAAGATGAACCAGGCATGGATCCCACAGGACCTGTCCCTCCCTTGTGCAGAGTAGTCCTTATTAACTGCCTAAAACATGTCTTGTTGTGCTACGGGCCACTTCTTTATTTGATACAAATTTTATGAAACCCACAGTTGAATGAAACTCTTCTCTGTCTGGGCGCCGGGGCCTAACCAGATGAAAGTGGCCGGTTAAACTAACGGGTGACATGAAGCCATAACCTCTGCCATGCTACCTCTGTCTTCTGTCTGGGTGCTGAGGCCTAAGTCAAATAAAGCGGTCTTCTGCTGTGCTGGGGGATATGAAGCTAATCTCTGACCTCTCTCCTCTGTCTGGGTCCAAAGGCCTAAATCACTGAAAGAGGCCTTCTCCTGTGGTGTGTGATATGATGCCAGAATATGTGCTGTGGGGCCTCTCTCCTCTTCCTGGGTGCAGGGGTCAAAGTAACTCAATGGTGGCTTCTCCTGTGGTGGCTGATATGATGCCAGAATATGTGCTGTGGTGCCTCTCTCCTCTTCCTGGGTGCGGGGGTCAAAGTAACTCAATGGTGGCTTCTCCTGTGGTGGCTGATATGATGCCAGAATATGTGCTGTGGGGCCTCTCTCCTCTTCCTGGGTGCAGGGGTCAAAGTAACTCAATGGTGGCTTCTCCTGTGGTGGTTAGTATGATGCCAGAATATGTGCTGTGGGGCCTCTCTCCTCTTCCTGGGTGCAGGGGTCAATGTAACTCAATGGTGGCTTCTCCTGTGGTGGCTGATATGATGCCAGAATATGTGCTGTGGTGCCTCTCTCCTCTTCCTGGGTGCGGGGGTCAAAGTAACTCAATGGTGGCTTCTCCTGTGGTGGCTGATATGATGCCAGAATATGTGCTGTGGGGCCTCTCTCCTCTTCCTGGGTGCAGGGGTCAAAGTAACTCAATGGTGGCTTCTCCTGTGCTGATTGATATAAAGCTGATGGTTGTGCCATCTGACATGGTTGCTAGGGTCTGATTCAATGGGGGCCTACTCCTGTGGTGGGTGATCTAAATGCCTGATTCTCTGCTGTGAAACCTCTCTCCTCCGTCTGGGTGTAGGGGTCAAAGTCTTTCAAAGTCGCCTTCTCCTGTGCTGATTGATATGAAGCTGATGGTTGTGCCATCTGACATGGTTGCCGGGGTCCCATTAAATTGTGGCCTACTCCTGTGGTGGTTGATATGATGCCTGATTCTCTGATGTGGAACCTCTCTCCTCTGTTTGGGTGCAGGGGTCAAAGTAACTCAATGGTGGCTTCTCCTGTGGTGGCTGATATGATGCCAGAATATGTGCTGTGGTGCCTCTCTCCTCTTCCTGGGTGCGGGGGTCAAAGTAACTCAATGGTGGCTTCTCCTGTGGTGGCTGATATGATGCCAGAATATGTGCTGTGGTGCCTCTCTCCTCTTCCTGGGTGCGGGGGTCAAAGTAACTCAATGGTGGCTTCTCCTGTGGTGGCTGATATGATGCCAGAATATGTGCTGTGGTGCCTCTCTCCTCTTCCTGGGTGCAGGGGTCAAAGTAACTAAATGGTGGCTTCTCCTGTGGTGGTTGATATGATGCCTGATTCTCTGCTGTGAAACCTCTCTCCTCCATCTGGGTGTAGGGGTCAAAGTCTTTCAAAGTCGCCTTCTCCTGTGCTGATTGATATAAAGCTGATGGTTGTGCCATCTGACATGGTTGCCAGGGTCTGATTCAATGGGGGCCTTCTCCTGTGGTGGGTGATCTAAATGCCTGATTCTCTGCTGTGAAGCCTCTCTCCTCCGTCTGGGTGTAGGGGTCAAAGTCTTTCAAAGTCGCCTTCTCCTGTGCTGATTGATATGAAGCTGATGGTTGTGCCATCTGACATGGTTGCCGGGGTCCCGTTAAATTGTGGCCTACTCCTGTGGTGGTTGATATGATGCCTGATTCTCTGATGTGGAACCTCTCTCCTCTGTTTGGGTGAAGGGGTCAAAGTAACTAAATGGTGGCTTCTCCTGTGGTGGCTGATATGATGCCAGAATATGTGCTGTGGGGCCTCTCTCCTCTTCCTGGGTGCAGGGGTCAAAGTAACTCAATGGTGGCTTCTCCTGTGGTGGCTGATATGATGCCAGAATATGTGCTGTGGTGCCTCTCTCCTCTTCCTGGGTGCGGGGGTCAAAGTAACTCAATGGTGGCTTCTCCTGTGGTGGCTGATATGATGCCAGAATATGTGCTGTGGTGCCTCTCTCCTCTTCCTGGGTGCGGGGGTCAAAGTAACTCAATGGTGGCTTCTCCTGTGGTGGCTGATATGATGCCAGAATATGTGCTGTGGTGCCTCTCTCCTCTTCCTGGGTGCAGGGGTCAAAGTAACTAAATGGTGGCTTCTCCTGTGGTGGTTGATATGATGCCTGATTCTCTGCTGTGAAACCTCTCTCCTCCATCTGGGTGTAGGGGTCAAAGTCTTTCAAAGTCGCCTTCTCCTGTGCTGATTGATATAAAGCTGATGGTTGTGCCATCTGACATGGTTGCCGGGGTCCCATTAAATTGGGGCCTACTCCTGTGGTGGGTGATCTAAATGCCTGATTCTCTGCTTTGAAACCTCTCTCCTCCGTCCGGGTGTAGGGGTCAAAGTCTGTCAAAGTCGCCTTCTCCTGTGCTGATTGATATAAAGCTTATGCTTGTGCCATCTGACATGGTTGCCGGGGTCTGATTCAATGGTGGCCTACTCCTGTGGTGGGTGATCTAAATGCCTGATTCTCTGCTGTGTAACCTCTCTCCTCCGTCTGGGTGTAGGGGTCAAAGTAACTAAATGGTGGCCTACTCCTGTGGTGGGTGATATGATGCCTGGTTCTCTGCTGTGGGACCTCTCTCCTTTGTCTGGGTGCTGTGGTCAAAATAATAGTAAGTGACCTTCTCCATTGGTGGGTGACTTGAAGCCTGATTCTGTGCTATGGGACCTCACTCCAATTAATATTGTTTAATTTTTATTTATTTTATGTTAACTCATCATTTCCCTATCTACGTTTGTTTGCAGGGGATTTAACTACATTTTGCTGCCTTTTGCAGCCCTCTAGCCCTTTCCGGGTGTGTTTTACAGCCTTTTTAGTGCCCAAAAGTTCGGGTCCCCATTGACTTCTATGGGGTTCGGGTTCGGGATGAAGTTCGGGTCGAGTTCGGATCCCGAACCCGAACATTTTTCGCGAACATCCAGGTGTTCGCTCAACTCTAGTAGAGATCGGATAAAAAGGGGGTAAGTTTAACGCCTAAGTATGTTAATTGCTGAGAATCCCAATTAAAGGGAGTGGAAGCTTTCAGGGAAGAGAGAATTGTGCGGGATAGTCCCATGTGTAGAACCTTGGATTTAGTAGGTCTAACTTTGAAATTGGATAGGGATCCAAATTGGCTCAATAGTGAGAGAATAATGGGCATGGATTTAGAGGGGTTGGTCATAATTATTAGAAGATTGTCTGCAAAAGCAGCCAATTTAAATTCCAATCCCCCAACCTGAAGGCCTCGAATGTCATTTTCCTGTCTCAAAGCTTGCAGGAGTGTTTCCATAATAAGGACGAAGATAAGAGGGGAAAGGGGGCATCCCTGTCTGGTCCCGTTTCTGATTGGGAAGCTACAGTAGATGAAAGGATTCCGTTAACTGACACGGACGCTGAGGAATGGGTATACATAGAGAAGACTGAGTTAATGAAAGAGTCTGGGATTTGGAATTTTTGTAATGTAAGACGGATATACGACCAATCAACCCTATCGAAAGCTTTCTCAGCGTCCGTGCCAATCAAGATCAGGGGTGAGAATTTATGAGCAGCGTAAAAAAGAGAATTCAGGACTTTAGTAATATTATCTTTGCCTTCACGGCCCTTGACAAAAACCCACCTGATCCGGATGGATTAGTGAAGGGAGAAAGTTATTCAGGCGGAGGGCAAGCATTTTAGCTAGGAGTTTTAAATCTACATTGAGTAGAGATATGGGGCGATAATTAGAGCAAGAGGTAGGATCTTTTGCGTCTTTAGGGATTATGGTGATGGTAGCTCTAGTCATGTCAGAGGATACTGGAGTTCCCTCCAGGGAGGAGTCATAAATTGGGAGTAGGTAGGGGATAAGGATGTTTTTAAAAGAGGAGTAGTAGAGGATTGGGAGACCGTCTGGGCCTGAGCATTTCCCTCTTGGGGTAGATTTTATAGTTGACTCCAATTCTTGGGACGAAAAAGGCCTGGAAAGAAAATCTTTTTTGGGAAGGGGTTAATGTGGGAAGTGTAAGGAAGTCCAGGAAGTGATTAATATGAGGTATTTTCTCCTCAGGGGAATATTTTAGCTCATGAGGGGGGAGATTGTATAATGATTCATAGAAGAGTTTAAATTGATCGGCAATTTCCTCCGATTTAAACAAGGACGAGCCTTGCGGGGATTTAACACTTTGGACAAATCGGGACTCCCTCCTCTGTTTAATCCTCCGCATCATGTATTTAGAAGCCTTGTCGCCATGGGCGTAAAACTTCTGTTGGGAAGATAGAAAGTATTTAGCTGAACGCTCATTCAAGAGGTTCTTAAGTTCAGATCTGAGAGACAGGAGTTCCAAAAGGTGCAAAGCAAGATGTGATTGTTTATGTTTCTTCTCAATAGTGTGAATTTGCGTCAGGAGGTGGTTTGATTTTTTCTCAGCTTCTCTTTTGAGGAATGAGCAGAGGCTTATGAGTTTACCCCTGATATAGGGTTTGTGAGCGTCCCATAACGTTTGGGGGGAAACTTCTGGGGTATTATTAATAGAGAAATATTCCTCAAGGTAAGAGGCAATCTGGGTTTTGTGGGTGCTGTTGTTTAGTAAAGATTCATTAAAGCGCCAGTTTGGTGCTCTAGGGGGATACGGTAATAGACGCATTTCACATGAGATTGGGGCATGGTCAGATAGTGTGATGTCACCGATCTTAGCTAATTTGCATAATTGTAGTTTTTCTTTAGGAAGGAAAATATAGTCAATCCTAGTATATGTGTCATTTGCCGTAGAGTAATAGGAAAAATCGAACTCATCTGGGTGCAAACACCTCCAAACGTCTACTAGGCCTAGATTAAATAATTTAACTTGTAGGGCTTTAAGGCTTCTGGAGGAAATTGAAGACTTTTTAGAGGAGGTTAAGGTCACCCCCTAGGATTAAGGAGCCTTCTATATGTTCTTCTAACAGAATCAGGAGGGAGAGGAGCCAATCTACCTGACCTGAGTTGGGGGCGTAGACGTTCACTAGGGTAAAGACTTGTTGGCCTATAGTTCCCTTCAGAATAAGGTATCTACCCTCCGGGTCTAGAGTTTGTGTATGGAGAATAAAGGGGAAGTTTTTGCAAAACCCTATGCTCACACCCCTTGAGGCAGCGCCACTGGCTCCACAATGGAACCATGTGGGGAAGTTGGAATATGAGATATTGGGATAATGGCCATGCTTGAAGTGAGTTTCCTGGAGGAAAATCACAGAACCATTAGCCTTTTTTAGTAATGAAAAGATTCTACACCTCTTGGAGGGTGATCTCAGTCCCTTAACATTATAGGAAATCAGGTGAACGTCCGCCATCATCTTGTGTAAAGTGTGGAAGGAAAGGGATTGGAGGACGCTAACCCTGTACCCCTAAGGAAGGCGCTGCCTGGCGGGGCGAGAGACAGAGGGTATGCAAGTACAATATACAGAACCTGTATAATGAAGGGAAAAGGCAGAATGTGCATAGCAAAAATCTTACTTCCTATGTCTACAAGGTAGTGCTGGATCCTCTTAAAGCGAACCTTTCACCTCATTTTCACTTTATAAACTAGCAACAGTACCTTGTAGATTATCTTCAGTGTGTTCTTATACATGTTAGTGCCGCTTTCCTGCGCTGTTTATTCTTGAAAAAATCGTCTTATAAAGTTCACATTTCCTGCTCCAACAGTCACGCAACAAGTCAAGGGGGTATCCCTTCCCTCACCTCTGGCTGTACCTCCCCTGCCCTAACCCAGCCTCTATGCTCTGTAATTGACAGCCGGCTCAGTCGCCGGGACCGCGCTTGTGAATCCTGCGCATGCGCCGTCCTCCTCATTCGCCGCGCTATCCCGTCTTTCTTGCGGACACAAGCGCGATCCTGTAACAGAATCGCGCATGCGCCGTACGCAATGCCTGCCTGTCTGCTCTCCCTCCCGTGCGCGCGCTGCCCTATCTTCAGGCTCCAAGTGCCCCACGTGATCACTGTAGACTTGCCGCAGCAGAGGTGAGGGAAGGGATACCCCCTTGACTTGTTGCGTGACTGTTGGAGCAGGAAATGTGAACTTTATAAGACGATTTTTTCAAGAATAAACAGCGCAGGAAAGCGGCACTAACATGTATAAGAACACACTGAAGATAATCTATAAGGTACTGTTGCTAGTTTATAAAGTGAAAATGAGGTGAAAGGTTCGCTTTAAGGTTGGATAGGGTATACCTGTCACAAAAAGAAAAAATAAGAACAGATAACGAATAACAGAACAAGAACTTGTGATCAAGCTCAAATATGAAATTACTGTTGAAATATGTTAGAGTTGAAGACAGTAACATTAACAGTGGGGGGAGATACAGACAAAACGTCATGTAGGTAAGTAGATAGTACCCTCAAGGGCCAATACTACTGGAATATAGATGCTAGAGACCAGGGATAAAAAAGGTTATCATTTGTCTGGCAAAGAGAGTCTCTTAGGGGTAGAAGCAAGGTAGCTTTTCTTGGTCTTCTGCGATCTTGGGGTGCGCAGGGTCTCCCAGGAGGATATTGCAGGCAGAGGCGTCAGCAAAGAAAGGTTCTGGACTGTCTCCCAGTTCTCTATGTCCAGAGGGGAGATTTTCAAGTGGGCATATGCTTTTTCTAAGTCCCCATAAGAAGAGATGGTGATGCGGCGGCCATCATGGAAAAACGACAGACCAAACGGGAAGGTCCAACGGTAGGTGACATTGTGCTGACGGAGCCATTCCGTTAGTGGTTTCAGGGATTGGCCCTTCTTCAAGGTGGACTGCGCTAAATCTTGGAAAACAGCGATAGGGTTATTCTCCTATCTCAGAGGCTCTGCTTGTCTGGCCCCGGATAATATGGCTTCCTTGACAGGGAAGTGCAAGAATTTGCAGATAACGTCCCGGGGAGGCTCTGAAGCCTGTGGCTTGGGGCGAAGGGCTCTGTGCGCCCTCTCTATGATCACCTCATGTGCTGAGTCTGGGCCCAGGATTTGTAGGCAGATTTGAATAACCATGTGCGGAACATCCACTGGGGACACAGACTCGGGTATTCCACGGAAACGTAGATTATTTCTCCTGCCTCTGTTCTCCTGTTCCTCGATGGCGGAGTACAGGGAGTTAAGGTGTTTCTGACATGCCATGAGGCTGTTAGCTGCCTCCGATTGGTGTGTAATGATGGCCGCCTGATTCTCTTCTAGGCCCTCCACTCTTCTGCCTATGTGACGGACATCTTCCTTGATAGAAGCAAGATCCAGGCTGAGTGGACCCAGGGCATCTAATAAAGCCTCTTTGAGGTAAGGGAGATGGGGAGGCTGTCAGGGTCAGGGGAATCATCTCTTACCCCATCCGATTCGGCCGTCTCTCTGGCTGATCTGTTGTTGCCGCCTCTAGGAGTGCTGGGCGCCATCTTAGGATTTCTGTTCACTGCAGCAGCCGCTGCTTTTCTGATGAAACGATCCATATTGCCGGGCTGACTAGAGGAGCGGGATCGACCCGTTTGGTCAGGAGGTTTTAGGCCACCTATCTTGACCATTTTAGTGACCAGTAGAGCTGAAAATCCAAGCTTATAGGGTAAATCTGCAGGAGAGCAGCGCTTCACATGTCCGCTCGGCTCCGGCGCTAGCTCCACCCCCATGGTATGCTTGGTTTTAACGTAACTTTATTCTTTCATGAGTTATTTACAAGTTTCTGACCACTTATAAAATGTGTTCAATGTGCTGCCCATTGTGTTGGATTGTCAATGCAACCCTCTTCTCCCACTCTTCACACACTGATAGCAACACCGCAGGAGAAATGCTAGCACAGGCTTCCAGTATCCGTAGTTTCAGGTGCTGCACATCTCGTATCTTCACAGCATAGACAATTGCCTTCAGATGACCCCAAAGATAAAAGTCTAAGGGGGTCAGATCGGGAGACCTTGGGGGCCATTCAACTGGCCCACGACGACCAATCCACTTTCCAGGAAACTGTTCATCTAGGAATGCTCGGACCTGACACCCATAATGTGGTGGTGCACCATCTTGCTGGAAAAACTCAGGGAACGTGCCAGCTTCAGTGCATAAAGAGGGAAACACATCATCATGTAGCACTGATATTTCTTCATTAGAGACAGATTTCATGCGTCCACATTTTGGCAAATCCAACACTGAACCAGTTTCACGAAACATAGCAAGCAGTTTGCTAACTTTACCATGGGAGATGGGTGGTCTCGTAGGGTGTCTTGCATTGAAATCTGCTGCAATGACCCGGTTACTGCGTTCACCAGACATCAACACAATTTCTATCCTCTCCTCACGTGATAACCTCGGCGACATGTCAATGGCTGTAAACAAAGAGAAACTTGTAAATAACTCATGAAAGAATAAAGTTACGTTAAAACCAAGCACACCATTGTTTTTAGTGTGAAATTCCCAATAAGTTTGATGTGTCACATGACCCTCTTCCTATTGAAAAAAACAAAAGTTGGATTCAAAATGGCCGACTTCAAAATGGCCGCCATGGTCACACCCATCTTGAAAAGTTTCCCCCCTCACATATACTAATGTGCCACAAACAGGAAGTTAATATCACCAATCATTCCCATTTTATTAAGGTGTATCCATATAAATGGCCCACCCTGTATATTGCCAAAAAGCTTGGATTTGCTGGTGCACTGAGCTTGCAAAAAAATGGCCACGCCGCTCACCTAACTAACAGACGGATAAAAGTATTTTTTTTCTGTCACTGGGCTCAGGGCAGGGTAAAAAGATTGTGCACTGCACCCACACAACTAAATCTATGTAGATCACTGAGTTCTGCAGCCTTTCAAAAAGCTCTAAGAAATCGTCGAACAACGAACCCGAACTTTTAGTGAAATGTTCGCGTTCGCGTTCGGGTCCGGGGTACAAAAATCCTAATGTTCGGTACGAACCCGAACTTTACAGTTCGGGTTCGCTCAACCCTAGCAATAACCTTGGGCCTCTGTCGCATTAGTCAGTGTGCAATTTAAGCTAGAAATACAGTAATAATTTTCTGGGTTTTAAAAAACACCCTTTTTGGGCAAAATACACAATTTTACAGCCCTTGCTGCATCTGCACGTGTGAAATCCAAGCGTTATATACAGCTGTCATATTCTGTTAGTAAAAAAAACACCCTTTTTGGGCAAAATACTTCTCTTTCGGTGACGTCATCGGCGCATGCGCACTGAGGGAGTGCTGAAGAGGCGAGCCTCCTTATCTCAGAGCGCATGCGCCGAAACAACACAGGCGCACGATTTTTGAAATGCTGACAGGGCCAGTCGGAGGAGGAGATCGCGGCTGGCCCTGTCAATCAACAGGAGGAGGGGTGGTTTTTTGCGGCTGCTACCAGCAAGTAGACGCCCTACTTGCTGGTAGACAGGTAATTAGCATATTATAAAAGTACGTTTTTTGACATATCTACTGAACGAAAATGATTAATAACATAATGTATAGATATATCGCAGGATAGGGATTATAAGTACACACAAAAAAAATAATGAGTTTAGTGGGGTGACAGAAGCCCTTTAATATTGCAGCCCTTGCTGCATCTGTGATTGTTAAAAACAAGTTTGAAATACTATTGTTCTATTCTGCTATTAATAAAACACCCATTTTGGGCAAAAAAAAATTAATTGCGGCCTAGTCTGCATCTGTACGTGTGAGATACACCCTTTAAATACTGTGGTTCTATTCTGCTATTAAAAAAACACCCATTTAGGGCAAAAAAAAATATTTTGCAGCCTTTGCTTCATTGTCATTGTGAGATACACACTTTAGATACTGTGGTTCTATTCTGCCCTAAGAAAACACCCATTTAGGGCAAGATCCTAAATTTGAGAAATATGAGGAGAGCGTCAAATAAGGGACGTGGCCCAGGTTGTGGTGCTGCTGGTGGAGATCCTGTTGCAGGAAGAGGATGTAGTCGATCTGTGCCAGCTACACGCACAAGTGAAACCACTTCCTCAGGGGCGAGTAGGCGACAGAACCTGCAGTGGTATTTGGTCGGGCCTAATGCGGCTCTACAAATAGTAAGGCCAGAAGAAGTACAGGCGATAGTAGATTGGGTTGCTGACAGTGCCTCCAGTTCCTTCACATTGTCTCCCACCCAGTCTCCTGCTGAAAGATCAGTGATGGCACCTGCAGCCGATGTCCATCAGTCTTTCACCTCACCCCCTTGCAAATCAGCCAAGCAGTCTGAGCCCCAAGTCATGCAGCAGTCTCTTCTGCTTTTTGATGACTCTGTTAGCAGGGATTCCCAGGGCCATCCACCTAGCCCTGCCCCAGAAGTGGAAGAGATTGAGTGCACCGATGCCCAACCACTTATTTTTCAAGATGAGTACATGGGAGGACCATCGCAGCACATCTCGGATGATGACGAAACACAGGTGCCAACTGCTGGAGCTTTCGAAAGTGTGCAGACCGACAAGAAGGGCAGGGGTGAAGACTGGGAGGAAGATGATGTGGAGGACTATGAAGTCCTCGACCCCACATAGAATCAAGGTCATGTCATGTCAGTTACCTGTGTAGTTCGGATGAAGAGGCAGTGGTCGCACAGAGCAATCAGCACAGCAGAAGAGGGAGCAGTGTGAAAAAGCGGAGCAACAGTCCCCTAGACAGTATGCCTGCTACTGCCCACCGCAGCAAGGGACTGAGCACATCAGGAGTTCCCTGGCGTGGCAGTTCTTCAGACAATGTGCTGACGACAAGACACGAGTGGTTTGCACGCTATGCAATCAGAGCCTGAAGCGAGGCATAAACATTCTGAAACTGAGCACAACCTGCATGAACAGGTATCTACAGTAGGTGTTTGTGAGATTGTGTTTTCAGCACGACAGCGTCGCGCTGATACTCGGCGACGTGGTGCCGAGATCTCGCACTCACTGGGATAGCGACAGCACATCCCAGCAAGCGCGTCATAGAAGCGACGGGAGATCCGACTTGGATTCCCGCCAATTCTACACGTGTGCGGCGTTTGTTATGAATCCTGAGGGGGAATTCCCCGCCGGATTTTAAATAAAAATCCGGCCTGGGTCCCGCCCTCAGGAGCATACCGGGCCCTTAGGTCTGTTATGGGTTGTAAGGAGAGCCCCCCCTACGCCGAAAAAAACGGCGTAGGGGTCCCCCTACAATCCATACCAGACCCGTATCCAAAGCACGCTACCCGGCCAGCCAGGAAGGGAGTGGGGACGAGCGAGCGCCCCCCCCCCCTCCTGAGCCGTACCAGGCTGCATGCCCTCAACATGGGGGGTTGGGTGCTCTGGGCCAGGGGGCGCACTGCGGCCCCCCCACCTCAGAGCACCCTGTCCCCATGTTGATGAGGACAGGGCCCCTTCCCGACAACCCTGGCCGTTGGTTGTCGGGGTATGCGGGCGGGAGGCTTATCGGAATCTGGGAGCCCCCTTTAATAAGGGGGCCCCCAGATACCGGCCCCCCACCCTAAGTGAATGAGTATGGGGTACATCGTACCCCTACCCATTCACCTGCAAGAAAAGTGGTAAAAACACAAATAAACCACACAGTGTATTAAAATATTTTATTTTTCTGCTCCGGAGGCCGCCCCCTGTCTTCTTTATTAGCTCTTTTACCAGGGGGGGGCTCTTCTTCTTCCGATATCCCGACGGGTCTTCTCCGCTATCCGGGGGGGTCTTCTCAACTCTCCGGGGTTCTCCTTCTGTCTTCTCCTTCTGTCTTGTTGTCTCCTTCTGTCTTCTGTCTCCGGGGGGGGCTCTTCTTCTTCCGATATCCCGACGGGTCTTCTCCGCTATCCGGGGGGGTCTTCTCAACTCTCCGGGGTTCTCCTTCTGTCTTCTCCTTCTGTCTTGTTGTCTCCTTCTGTCTTCTGTCTCCGGGGGGGCCCTTCTTCTTCCGATATCCCGACGGGTCTTCTCCGCTATCCGGGGGGGTCTTCTCAACTCTCCGGGGTTCTCCTTCTGTCTTCTCCTTCTGTCTTCTCCTTCTGTCTTGTTGTCTCGGCGCACCCCGATTCTTCGTCTTCTCTTCTTGTTTTCGCCTCTCTCTGTTGTTGACTCGGCGCACCCCGGTTCTTCGTCTCGCGAGACGAAGAATCGGGGTGCGCCGAGTCTCGCGAGACGAAGAATCGGGGTGCGCCGAGTCTCGCGAGACGAAGAACCGGGGTGCGCCGAGTCAACAACAGAGAGAGGCGAAAACAAGAAGAGAAGACGAAGAATCGGGGTGCGCCGAGACAACAAGACAGAAGGAGAAGACAGAAGGAGAAGACAGAAGGAGAAGACAGAAGGAGAACCCCGGAGAGTTGAGAAGACCCCCCCGGATAGCGGAGAAGACCCGTCGGGATATCGGAAGAAGAAGAGCCCCCCCCGGAGACAGAAGACAGAAGGAGACAACAAGACAGAAGGAGAAGACAGAAGGAGAACCCCGGAGAGTTGAGAAGACCCGCCCGGATAGCGGAGAAGACCCGTCGGGATATCGGAAGAAGAAGAGCCCCCCCCTGGTAAAAGAGCTAATAAAGAAGACAGGGGGCGGCCTCCGGAGCAGAAAAATAAAATATTTTAATACACTGTGTGGTTTATTTGTGTTTTTACCACTTTTCTTGCAGGTGAATGGGTAGGGGTACGATGTACCCCATACTCATTCACTTAGGGTGGGGGGCCGGTATCTGGGGGCCCCCTTATTAAAGGGGGCTCCCAGATTCCGATAAGCCTCCCGCCCGCATACCCCGACAACCAACGGCCAGGGTTGTCGGGAAGGGGCCCTGTCCTCATCAACATGGGGACAGGGTGCTCTGAGGTGGGGGGGCCGCAGTGCGCCCCCTGCCCCAGAGCACCCAACCCCCCATGTTGAGGGCATGCAGCCTGGTACGGCTCAGGAGGGAAGGGGGGCGCTCGCTCGTCCCCACTCCCTTCCTGGCTGGCCGGGTAGCGTGCTTTGGATACGGGTCTGGTATGGATTGTAGGGGGACCCCTACGCCGTTTTTTTCGGCGTAGGGGGGGCTCTCCTTACAACCCATAACAGACCTAAGGGCCCGGTATGCTCCTGAGGGCGGGACCCAGGCCGGATTTTTATTTAAAATCCGGCGGGGACTTCCCCCTCAGGATTCATAACAAACGCCGCACACGTGTAGAATTGGCGGGAATCCAAGTCGGATCTCCCGTCGCTTCTATGACGCGCTTGCTCTCCATCGCGGCAAGCCAGCTCGGCGCTGGCTCCCGCGATGGGGCTCGTATGTGCTCAATCTCGCCGAGAAATACAGCGAGATTGACACAAAATCGGGTTCACCTACTGTAAGTGCAAAGCACGAGCTGCAGTGAAGTAGACACCTCAAAAACCAAGAAAGGTCTCTGGCTCCTCCGGCTTCCTCTTCTGCTGCAGTCTCGGCCTCTTCATCCACCTCTGGAATGACAGTGCCACCTGCCACACCGCAAACTGAGGATCTGCCAGCAACACCACCATCTGGGTCACCAAGCATCTCCACAATGTCCCACGGGAGCGTTCAGCTCTCCATCTCCAAAACATTGGAGCGGAAGAGAAAGTACCCCCCTACCCACCCGCGATCCCTGGCCCTAAGTGCCAGCATTTCAATTGCTGGCCTTTGAAATGATGTCATTCCATCTGGTGGAGGCAGAGAGTTTTAAATGCCTTATGGCGGTGGCTGTCCCACAGTACATCGTGCCCAGCCGCCACTACTTTTCCAGGCATGCCATCCCTTCTCTGCTTAACCAAGTAGGGGACAAAATCTGGTGTGCACTGCGCAAACGCTATCTGTGGCAAGGTGCACCTCACTACGGATACGTGGACCAGTAAGCACGGTAAGGGACATTATATCTTCTTAACAGCACACTGGGTAAATGCAGTGGCGGCTGGGCCTGAGGCAGATAGAAGTTTGGAGCATGTTATTCCACCACGAGGATTGCAGGGCGCTTCAGTTTGCCTCCTGTTGCCTCCTCCTCCTACTCCGCTTCCTCATCCTCTACCGGCTCCTTATGCGGTCAGCGTAACACCTTCACCACCAACTTCAGCACAGCCAGGGGTATACGACAGCAGGCAGTTTTAAAACTTATCTGTTTGGGGAACAAACCCCACACCGCGCAGGAGCTGTGGACGGGCTTTGAACAACAGACAGATGAGTGGTTGGTGCCAGTGAGCCTCAAGCCCGGCCGGGTGGTGTCCGATAATGGGCAAAATCTCGTAGAAGCTCTGGGACTAGCCGGTTTGACACACATCCCTTGCCTGGTGCATGTGCTGAATTTGGTGGTGCAGAGATTCTTAAAAAATTACCCCGATATGTCAGAGCTGCTGCATAAAGTGTGGGACGTCTATGCGCGCTTTCGGCGTTCTCACCATGTTGCTGCTCGCCTGTCAACGCTGCAGCATAACTTCGGCCTTCCCGCTCACCGTCTCATATGCGACGTGCCCACAAGGTGGAACTCCACCTTGCACATGCTGGCCAGACTGTGCGAACAGCAGCAGGCGATAGTGGAGTTTTAGCTGCAGCACGCACGGGTGAGTCGCTCTGCGGAACAGCACCACTTCACCACCAATGACTGGGCCTCCATGCGAGACCTGTGTTCCTTGTTACGCTGTTTCGAGTACTCCACCGACATGGCCAGTGTCGGTAATGTCGTTCTCAGAGTTACTATCCCACTTCTATGCCTCCTTGAAAAAACGCTGCTGGTGATGATGGAAGAGGATGTGGCACAGGAGAAGGATGAGGAAGAGGGATCATTTTGTAGGGCTTCCGGCCAGTCATTCACAAGTGGCTCCGATGGTGGGTTCCTGCACCCACAAACGCCAGGTACACAATTGTCCAGCCAGGGCACAGTTCTGGGGGATGACGAGGTGGAGGAGGAGATGGAGAAGGAGGAACCATGTTCACAGCATTGTGGCACCCAGACCAATGAAATTGAAAAATTTTGGATAGAAATTCGCATTATGAAAAATATTACGCGATCATTACCATTACCCTGTAAATTTTTTGAGTAAAAAAAATTGTAGAATATAACGAATCTTCAAATTTGCGAATATTCGCCGAATATTCTACAAAATATTTGCGAAATATCGCGAATTCGAATATGACTCCTCATCACTAGTCGCCAATGCAGCTGGGGCACCCCCAGCACCTCAGAAGGCAGGGTTAGCATGGTCGAAATGTGGAAAAGCTTTTTCAGCATGCCACAACAACCAGCACCACCAGCTGATATGGAACGTCTTAGCAGGAGGCAGCATTTCAGCAACATGGTGGAGCAGTATGTGTACTGAATGACGGGTCTGCCCCATTCAACTTCTGGGTCTCCAAATTGGGCACATGGCCTGAGCTTGCCCTTTTCGCCTTGGCGGTGCTGGCCTGCCCAGCAGCCAGTGTATTATCTGGACGTGTGTTTGTAGTGTCCCACTAGGTAAATGTGGGCACTACACAAGGGTCAATATGGCCACGTTATTCTCCACCTCCTGTGGAATATGGCCATTGTATTTTATATGATGTTTTATGTGATTTTCCTGTTTATTTCCTGTATCAGGCCTGTTAGGGGTAGTTCCTCCTCCTAGACAGTAGAGGGAGCTAGGGAACCCCTAGTATATATATTTAGGTCCAGACAGAAAGGAGGAAGGCAGAGTAGTCCAGGAGGCTAGTGAGTGCAGTCTAGTCTGCCTGAGGTTCCTGAGCAAAGCAAGCTCAGAAGTTTGCCACCAGGAGAGGGTTTTGCCTCCTGAGAAACCTGGAGTTCCTATAAGAGTACAGAGCAGAGCTATTGTTCCAGCCAAACAGAGAGCTGAAGGGCAGAAGGATATATATGCAAAGCAAGGAGATATATACCTGAGGAAGTTTCCCTAACCAAGGATAAAGCCAGCAATAGGGCATACGGGCCTTGGGATAAAGACAGACAGGATTCTGATGAAAAGTGCAGCCTGATCTGTAAGTGTTTAACCCTCTGAGTATCTTGCAAGAACATTGTGCCTGCCATTGGATGTAAAGCCTGCCTGTTACCTTCTTGTACATGTGGAACTAAACAAAAAAACTGTAAATAGTTAACTGTTTCAGTAAACAAAAGTTTTGGTTCACTGCAACTAGTGTTCCTCACTTATTAGCACAATAAATCGGTGTGCCACCGTTACCGGCACTGGCGTCACGAACTTAAAGGGATCTTGCACCGGCACATTAAACCTGCAACATCCAGGGCACCTCATCTACCATCCGCCTGGTCCCTATACATTGAGAGTGCCCCAGAGGACTTCTGTGCCAGCCTCTCCATCACTGCTATACGCCTGCCCAGGGTTTTCTATAAACTGTGAGTACCAAAGACACCCTCAGTTAGTGAATACCCCTGTGACCTCACATTCGCAACACCCTGCAGGGCTGCGTACTGCATATTTTGGCGTCACAAACAGGATTTACGGATTATTCCTACGCCATTGTGGAATTTAAACTGTGTGCCGTTATTGCCCATAAAGTGATAAAGCCCTATATGTTTATTTGAAAAATTGCTGGGCCAAGAACTGTGAAAATCGCGGTGTGAAAACTATATATTGTGGACTGTTTGCCGCTTCTTAAAGTCACCGCTTACTGTCAGTGAATGGACAGCGTTATACTTAAAGATGGCCGCCTAAGCTGACTGGACTATCGGTGCGCCTCGTTGTGTCTGTTTGGCGCGAAAAAGAGAACAGAAGGTACCGCCCAGCCTGTTAAAGAAAAGTACCACCGTGTCTGTAAAGAAGATACCGCCTACCTTGAATCCCGGAGCTCAGAGAGGCCGCGCCTATCTGCCGACGCTGCGCGTGGGACCTCCGCACAACCTAATCCTGTGCCTCGCGAGACCTGGACTGCGCATCACCGGAGTAAGTAAACTTTCGGTACGAACCGATTCCTTTATATTTAAGCACCGGGTGAATTCCGATCTTGCTGGAAAGCTGGGGGGAGGTCCCTCTTTAGTCATAAGAGACTTAATCCAGGGGAGAACACATCCGATTCGGATCTTGGCCTGCTCCGCTGCTCCTTAAAGGGCCATACTCGCTTCATAGTGCCCCTTAGCAATGCTTGAGCCAGCGAAACCCAGCGTGTGTCTGCCTAAAGAAGCTACCTCCAGAGTCCACGCCATGTTCGCACCTGAAGAAGCGGGGCAGGTGGCCCCCGATATACCTTCTGAAGTGCACGCAGCTGATGACAGGACGCCTGCCGCTGCGGCAACATCTAGCCTGATGCCACTGACCAAGCCATATTATTTTGGGGCCCCCTGGTTCCCGCGATGTTCCGGGGAAGCCCATAAATTGAAGGACTTTAGAGACCAGATCCTGGCCTTATTCCGGCTCTACCCTATCTCCGCTGAGCAACAAATGGAGATTCTCTTAGCACAGTTAGAAGGGGCCGCCCGCAGGGAGGTCATGTCATGGCCCCGTTCCAAAAAGAATAGCCTGGAACAGATCTTTGATCACCTAGGCACCACGTTTGAGGCCAGAACGGTGTCAGAAGTTAAGATGCGATTTTTCAGCAGGAAGCAACAGCCTAGTGAGTCACTCCGTGATTTTGCTTTGTCCCTGCAAGAGACCCTGAGGGCTGTGGTCCAGGTGGACCCCCGGGAGGCTGAGGACCAGGACCAGACTCTAAGGGAGCAGTTCATTGCGGGTGTAAACACTGAGCACTTAAAGGGCCAGCTGAGGATGCTGTCGGCCCAACACCCGAATTGTGCGTTTTTTGGACTTTAAAGAGCTGGCCATCAGTATCCTAGGCCAAAACCCGCCCACGGGCCCAGTGGCCTCCCTTGAACCTCAGGCCTGCCAGTCAAAAACTACTGTGCGGCCGTCCGGAGCCAGTCAAACCACCCAGGCTCCAGTAACAGATTTGGTGACGGCATTAATGGAGCAAGTTAACCATCTCACTAAGAGCCTAGAAAAAGTGTGCAGGAAAATATAGGAATGGCAAAGACCATTGTTATTTGAGGACGAGAGCCCACTACCTCAAAGGCTCCTCCCAACTGCATATAAAGAGGTATACCCCAGAGAACTGGATGGACGACCAAGTTACCGGTCTAAGAATCACAAGCAGCCTGTCTGCCACTATTGTAAAAAATATGGACATACTGAATCAACGTGTTGGCAGTTAAACGGGCCACCCCCAAGGCCGAGGACCGCCCCTCGGGAGGTAGAACAGTAGGTCCAAGGGATCCAAGTTGGATGCCTAGATACGTAGGATCTCGTCCAAAAATTAACATAAGCATCAACGGGATACCTTTTGAAGCCCTGCTGGATACTGGGTCTCAGGTCACCACCATCCAATGACCCAAATTCTGGGATTCAAGTCTCCTCACCTAGCCACCAGAATCCTGGCTGGATATCATTGCTAGCAACGGCAAGCCGGTGAAAGTCCATGGGTACTGGGAACCTACCCTTCAGGTGGGAGAAGCCACCTTACCACAGCAAGGTGTGATTGTAGTGCAAGCCGGAGATAAAGGGGGACACCCCGTGATCCTAGGGACTAATGTCTTTAAAAATTGTTACTCCGAGGTGCTTGAGGCATTGAACCAATCCATACCTTCAGCTTCACCTGCTTCTAAAAGAGTCATTCAAGACTATCAGTGTGCTGTGTGCTCAGCAAAGATTCGCAAATGGAAAAGGAGAAATCTGTACTGCCCGGATCCGGGATAACCATCCGGTAATCCTGCCACCGAATTCCCAGATTATCCTATGGTGCCGCTCTGTGCTAGGGATCCAGGGCCTGGACTATCAAGCCCTAGTGGAGCCTATCCAAATTGAGAATCATCCCTTCGTGCGAGCAGCCAAGAGCCTGGTGACCGTATCTCAAGGTAAGGTGCCTGTCCGTTTGATTAATTTTGGTGATCACCCTGTTACTCTCTCTAAGCACTGCCCCGTTGCTCAGCTTTTCTAGGTATCCTTCCAGGATGTTATCAGTCTGCCTGCCACAGAGACGTTCCAGACCGCACAGAGTAGCAGCGCACCCGCCAGCGCCTTTTCAGTATCCTGGTGGGAGGAACTTCATGTGGGGAACGAATCCACCCCGAAGGAGCAAATGGAGAGAGTCCTGAATCTGGTGAAAGAACACCACAAGGCCTTTAGCAAGCACTCCATGGACTATGGAGAGGTCAGTGTAATCAAACACACCATACCCACTGGCTCTGATCCTCCTATTAAGGAGAGATACAGACTCATACCGCCTACTACCTATCAGTCCATGAAAGAGATGATACAGGAAATGAAGGACTCTAATATAATCCGGGACAGTCATAGTCCCTGGGCTGCGCCCCTAGTTCTTCTTCGAAAAAAAGATGGCAGCATTAGGTTCTGCGTGAACTATAGAAAAATCAATCAAATTACCCATAAAGACGCTTATCCGTTGCCACGTATTGAAGATTCCTTGACTGCCCTGGGGTCATCAGCCTACTTCTCCACTCTGGACTTAACCAGTGGGTACTGGCAGGTACCTATGGCCCCCGAAGATCGAGAGAAGACCGCTTTCACTACGCCTATGGGCCTGTTTGAATTTAATTACATGCCTTTTGGATTGTGTAACGCTCCAGGGACGTTCCAGCGGTTGATGGAGCGTTGTTTAGGCCATAAGAACTTTGAGACTGTACTGCTATACTTGGATGACGTCATTATCATCTTCTAAAGACGTATCAGAATCATTTAAAACACCTGGCTGAAGTGTTTCAAGTCCTTGTTAAATATGGCCTTAAAATTAAGCCGTCCAAGTGCCATCTGCTGAAACCAGCAGTAAAGTACCTAGGGCATGTTGTTAGTGCCGAAGGAGTCCAGCCTGAATCTGATAAACTTGCTGCTGTCCGTAATTGGCCTACTCCCACCACCGTGAAAGAGGTGAGAAGTTTCCTTAGCTTTGCAGGATATTACAGGCGCTTCATCCCGCATTTTGCACAGATTGCGGATCCGATCCAGGAACTCCTAAGGGGGCATCCCAAAAAGAGTCCAAAGACTCCTATCCCTGTTGAATGGAATGAAGAACGGGAATTTGCCTTCCAGCTCTTAAAGAAAAAGCTGACTGAACCCCCTGTCCTGAGTTACCCGGATTATCAGAAGCCGTTTCACCTCTATACAGATGCCAGTAAAAGAGGCCTGGGAGCCGTGCTGGCTCAGGTGCAAGACAACAAAGAGAGGGTGATTGCCTATGCCAGCAGGTCCCTGAGGGGAGCTGAGAAAAACGATCAGAATTATAGTTCCTTCAAGCTGGAGTTCCTTGCTTTAGTGTGGGCTGTGACTGAAAAATTAAAAGACTATCTTGCTGCCACTCCGTTTGTCGCCTTCACGGACAACAACCCCCTGGCGCATCTGAATACAGACAAGTTAGGGGCGCTGGAGAAAAGATGGGCCTCCCGCCTTGCCAACTATGACTTCACTGTGAAATACCGGGCAGGCCGCTCCAATGATAATGCTGATGCCCTGTCTCGGCTCCCCACTACAGAAGCACCAGATGAACCAAAGGATGCCTGGGAAGAAGTGGAGATGCCGGCGTTTTACAACAAATTTGCTCAGCAAGATAATGTTCGCACTGAAAATCACTCAGCTGCTGATCCCTCTTCATCAAATATTCCTGAGTCCAGGGGCAAACAAGAAAGGTGGATTAAGCTCCAGTCAGAAAGTAGAGTCCTCGGTGAACTGCTCGACTTCCTTACTAGTGGGAGAACTCCTGAGAGAGTCCGCAGGAAGAGTGCAGACCCAGAACTATTGACACTGTGGAGACATCGCCACCAACTCTTCTTTCAAAAAGGCCTGTTGCTTAGAAGGAGCCTGGATCCAGTGTCCTGTGATAGGGTGTACCAGATCCTCATACCACGTTGAGACGCCAGTCTGGTGTTAGAGATGTATCATAACCAGTCCAGACACTTCGGCGTGCAGAAAACTGAGGCCACCATTCGCAGGAGGTTCTATTGGATCGGGATGAGAGAAGACATTGAAAAATGGTGTCGGGAATGTACTGCCTGTGCCGTCGGGAGAAGTGAACGCCATGACCAGAGAGCGCCTCTCCATCCTATTGTGAGTAAAACTCCCTTGGAACTTGTTGCCATTGATCATGTGAAGTTGGAGCCAAGTCGCTCAGGGTATACTTATGCCATGACCATTATTGATCACTTCACTAAGTTTGTCGTAGCAGTGCCTGTGAAAGACCCGACAGCCAAGACTGCGGCGGAGGCGTTCTGGAAGCATTTCCTCCTGCCCTACGGCTGCCCAGAGAGGATCCTCACCGACCAGGAATCTGCGTTTGAATCACAGTTGTTCCAAGAGATGTGCCTGCTACATAATTGCCAGAAGGTCCGGACCACGGCCTATCATCCACAAGGTAACGGACTCTGCAAAAAGATGAATCAAACTCTCATTGAAATGTTGAGAGCAGTGCCCCCAGAGACAAGGGGTAATTGGCCTACTCTGCTGCCACAACTCATGTATACATATAACAATACAATTCACTGCTCCACAGGGTACACGCCCTTCTATCTGATGTTCGACCGTCAAGGGAGGCTGCCTGCTGACCACTCCCTGGATGTACAGGTGCCCGATGTCATCAATCCACTACCAAGGACTGATTGGGTGGTGGAGTATCAAAGACGTCTCCTTAATGCTAAGGAGATTGTTCAGGAGCGCATGGAAAGTGCCCGAGAGCGAGAGCAGAGAGACTATGACCTGGCTGCTCATGCAGAACCTCTAGCCAGTGGCGTACCGCTAATAGCGGCAGACCACGCAGTTGCTATGGGGCCCGGCCAGGCTGAATGGCCCCGCCCCCTCACTTTCTCATCTTACAAGACGGTCTACATAGCAGCCGATAGTAAGTTTTATATACGGTAGTAATGCTGTTCATACTGGCTCCCTGCCTGTAAGCCAGATACAGCTGACCAATAAGCAGTGAGATGCCCTGATGCTGTCGCTGCTTATTGGCCAGCTGTACTTCAGCATCACCACATCTAGCCTCTGGCGCGGCAGGGGCATGTCTCCGGCTGCCAGCGCCATTGCAGTGAGGGGACAAGTGGCCCGTAGTTCTTGAGGAGAAAAGTTTGGAAATCTCCCCCAGTGTGACGACCGCGGCCCAGTGACTGCCTCAGTGACCAGCACCTGTCAACCTCGCTAAGTAGGAGAGGCTGCAGGCCTGGTGCAGCAGTCATCACTTTGTGTGTGAGTGTACTAGTGTAATAACCAGTCAGTCACATACACAGTCCTGCAATGTGTAGGGGAGGGAGCGCCACACTGTGGTCTCTGGGTGGCAATGAGAGGCAGAGAATGAAACCCCTTCAACTACCAGCATTTCCCCCATAGACATATGCTTTAAGTTCTAAGGTCAGTCTCTGACTCTCAGTGCACTATTACACTAATAGTCTTTGTTGATTGTACTAAATAATAGGACAATGAGAGCTTATATATAATATATACTGTATATATATCCAAGAAAAGAAGACCACAGTATCGCAGGGGTAAGTCAAAAATATTAAGCAGCTTTATTCAAGAAGGTAATAGCAAAAAATTATTTTAACCACTTGACAAAGGTGTTTTTTATGCTGAAACGTTGCATCATGTGACGGATGTACGATTTTGAATAAAGCTGATTAATATTTTTGACTTACCCCTGCGATACTCTGGTCTTCTTTTCTTGGATGTTTAACCAAGCAGTTGTTCTGGTGACCACGTGCACAACGGGAGAAGAAACATACTGCTGACGCTCAGTATTTTATATTTAGATGGGGGGCCCACAATTTTTTGCTATGGGGCCCATTGATTTCTATGTATGCCCCTGCCTCTAGCTTTAGGAGACATGGTGTGGCTGAAAAATAACCACCGAACCAGTAAACTGGACAGTACGTGGGAAAGGACTCCCTACGTCATTTCTGCTATCCCTAATGCTGAGGCCCACATTTATAAAATTTCCAGAGAAGATAAAGGCTCCCAAATTGTACACAGGAATCGTTTAAAACCCTGCATAGAAGGAGAAATTGCAGCAGAGGATATTGAGCCGGAGTCTCCTGAGCCCGAGTTGCCAGCCGAGCCTGCTGATCCTATGCAGGCTGTTGAGAACCTGATACATGACAAAGAGCCACTTCATTGGTTCCTCACACCTTGGTTGAACTTGGTGGTACCGGCTCCAATTCCTGCTAGTCCTCAACCCCAGGCTGACCTGTCCCAGAGTATACCTGAAAGAGTTCCAGAGCCTGGGGATTCCTCTGGCCCTCCTGAACCCAGACAGGAAGAGCCTCTGCCAGTGAAAAGGTCCACGCGGCCTACTAAGGGGCACCCACCTGTGAGATTTGGAGACCAGAGTAACTCCTCCCGGGAAACCCCTGTTTAACTGTCTACAAGACCCGGGTACGGACTCATTTTACCCTTTTGAGCCTCCAGGAACTCATATTATACTTACATTTTTATCGTTATCATTATGGACTATCCTGGTTATTCCCGATATGCTGTACCAGGTCAGCGCCCCTGTTCCCTATACTATCCTGAGGGAAGAGGACGATGCCCCTTTTCACCGCACTTGTTCCTTTGCCAGCGGAGCTGCCTGATATTTGTATTGCAAATGTAGATGTGTATGCCTGCTTTGCATTTTTATTTTTGTCTTTCAGGTCGCAGTGTCCAGCTGGGTGGGCCCCTTGTGTTGCGCCGAGGACGGGCAACGTCAAAGCAACGGTGTATGTAGTGTCCCACTAGGTAAATATGGGCACTACACAAGGGTCAATATGGCCACGCTATTCTTCACCTCCTGTGGAATATGGCCATTGTATTTTATATGATGTTTTAGGTGATTTTCCTGTTTATTTCCTGTATCATGCCCGTTAGGGGTAGTTCCTCCTCCTAGACAGTAGAGGGAGCTAGGGAACCCCTAGTATATATATTAAGGCCCAGACAGGAAGGGGGAAGGCAGAGTAGTCCAGGAGGCTAGTGAGTGCAGTCTAGCCTGCCTGAGGTTCCTGAGCAAAGCAAGCTCAGAAGTTTGCCACCAGGAGAGGGTTTTGCCTCCTGAGAAACCTGAAGTTCCTATAAGAGTACAGAGCAGAGCTATTTTTCCAGCCAAACAGAGAGCTGAAGGGCAGAAGGATATATATGCAAAGCAAGGAGATATATACCTGAGGAAGTTTCCCTAACCAAGGATAAAGCCAGCAATATGGCATACGGGCCTTGGGATAAAGACAGACAGGAGTCTGAGGAAAAGTGCAGCCTGATCTGTAAGTGTTTAACCCTCTGAGTATCTTGCAAGAACATTGTGCCTGCCATTGGATGTAAAGCCTACCTGTTACCTTCTTGTACATGTGGAACTGAACAAAAAAATAAATAGTTAACTGTTTCAGTAAACAAAAGTTTTGGTTCACTGCAACTTGTGTTCCTCACTTATTACCACAATAAATCGGTGTGCCACCGTTACCGGCACTGGCGTCACGAACTTAAAGGGATCTTGCCACCGGCACATTAAACCTGCAACACCCAGGGCACCTCATCTACCATCCGCCTGGTCCCTATACATTGAGAGTGCCCCAGAGGACTTCTGTGCCAGCCTCTCCATCACTGCTGTACGCCTGCCCAGGGTCTTCTATAAACTGTGAGTACCAAAGACACCCTCGTTTAGAGAATACCCCTGTGACCTCACATTCGCAACACCCTGCAGGGCTGCGTACTGCATGTTTAGCACGGCAGGGGCGTTATCACAGACAAGCGCAGCCGCCTGTCCACAGCCAATGTGGACAAGCTCACGTTCATTAAAATGAACCAGGCATGGATCCCACAGAACTTGTCCGTACCTTGTGCAGAATAGACATGTATACCGGCCTTAAAGAGGACCTTTCACCTTGAAAAACATTGTGAACTAAGTATGCTGCCATGGAGAGCGGCGCCCGGGGATCTCACTGCACTTACTATTATCCCTGGGCGCCGCTCCGTTCTCTAGTTATGCCCTCCGGTATCTTAACTCACTAAGTTATAGTAGGCGGTGTCTGCCCTTGTCCTGTGGCCGTCTCCCCCTCCTAGGCTGCAGCGCTGGCCAATCGCAGCGCACAGCTCACAGCCTGGGAGTTTTTTTTCTCCCAGGCTGTGAGCTGTGCACTGCGATTGGCCAGCGCTGCAGCCTAGGAGAAGGAGACGCCCACAGGACAAGGGCAGACACCGCCTACTATAACTTAGTGAGTGAAGATACCGGAGGGGATACCGGGAGAACGAAATGGCGCCCAGGGATAATAGTAAGTGCAGTGAGATCCCCGGGCGCCACTCTCCATGGCAGCATACTTAGTTCACAATGTTTTTCAAGGTGAAAGGTCCTCTTTAACCAGCCATTGCTATACTACAGCGCAATTGCTCTTTTTTGTATTTTCGATATTTCACATTCTTTTGGAGTGTAACCTAATTTAAGAAAATAAATCAAATTAAAACAAAAAAACAGTGTTGGCTACCTCGTCCTCCTCCACCGCTGCTTCCACCTACACCGCTAGTGATATACCACTGCTCTACCTAGTAGACAGGTAAAAAAAAAATAACTAATTTGTCTGTTACATTTTCGGGTAAAATTCACCTATTTTTGGGTGTGATATACCACTGCTATAAATAGTAGTCATGCAAAAAAAAATCACTAATTTGTCTATTACATTTTTTGGGTGAAATTTACCAATTTTGGGGTGTGATATACCACTGCTCTACCTAGTAGACAGGTAAAAAAAATCACTAATTTGTCTGTTACAATTTCGGGTGAAATTCACAAATTTTTCGTTGTGATATACCACTGCTCTACCAAGTAGACAGGTTAAAAAAAATCATTAATTTGTCTGTTACATTTTCGGTTGAAATTCACCAATTTTTGCCTGTGATATATGCCTGCTCTACCTAGTTGACAGCTTAAAGGGACACTGACAGGCCCAATAAGCATATTTAGGTATATATATGACAGTACAGGTCTTATCAAGTGTATTAAAATCATCTAAGTATCCCCCCTGTCCACCTTATAAATACCGAAAACTGAAGTTTTATAACCTGCTTGTCTCGTCTCCAATCTGCCCAAGGGGCGGCGTTTCATCTCAAAATGCGCCCAGCCAGCCGCTTCCAACTGCCGTTCTGAAGCCACGCCCAGCTCATCAATATTCACTTCGCTGTGCGGCGGCTACAACTCTCCCCGACTCAAGTGCCCGGCGCATGCGCATAAAGCAGAGGCTGCAGCGGCCTCTAAGACGCAGACTGTCTGTACGCAGGCGCGATGTGACCCCGGCCGGGCGCATGCGCTGAAGATTAGATGGAGGACGTGCCCAGAGGATTGAATTGGCCATGCGCAGGATCTTGAGTCGGGGAGAGTTGTAGCCGCCGCTGGGCAGATTGGCAGATTGGAGACGAGACAAGCAGGTTATAAAACTTTCGTTTTCGGTATTTATAAGGTAGACAGGGGGGATACTTAGATGATTTTAATACACTTGATAAGACCTGTACTGTCATATATATACCTAAATATGCTTATTGGGCCTGTCAGTGTCCCTTTAATAAATTTCACAAATTTTTCTGTTACATTTTCGGGTGACATTCAACAGTTTTTGGCTGTGATAGAACCCTGCTCTACCTAGTAGACTGGTTAATAAATTTCACAATTTTTTCTGTTACATTCTTGGATTGAGATTTTACAATTTTTGCCATGAATAAACCTCTGCTCTGCATAAGTGACAGGGACCGAAATTTTTAAAAATAATCTGTTCCATTGGTGGGTGACATTAACCCATTTCTGGCGATGAAAACCCCCTGCTCTGCATAGGTGACAGGGACTTAAATTTCAAAATTTCATCTTTAATTGGCTGTTTCATTAGATCCTTCTGCTTTAATAACATGTCCCACGTTTCCACTTCATCCCATTGCAGCCATTGACCGCCCTTGGATGAGATCTCTCTTTCTCATGCTCCCCCTCCGGCGTGGAACCCTGATTCTCCGATAACCGTGATCAACATGGTAGGCTCAGAAAAGAACATCGAAAGTTGATAGAGAAGATATCCAAATGAATCATTGACGTCACAGGGGCGTGCGATCAGGCAGAAATTATCTAGAGTCAACAAAGCGGCAGCAGGGCCTCTCCTGGCTAACGTTTCCAAATCCAAAATACCGCAGTGACATTCCTTATAATTTTTCTCCGATAACCGTGATCAACATGGTAGGCTCAGAAAAGAACATTGAAAGTTAATAGAGCAGATATCCAATTGGATCGTGAACATTACGGGGACATGCAACATGGTGGGGCAGTATGTTTGAACACGCCTACACGAACTGACTGATGGTTCTGCCCCCTGCAACTTCTGGGTCTCCAAATTGGGCACATGGCCTGAGCTTGCCTTTTACGCCTTGGAGGTGCTGACCCGCCCTGCAGCCAGTGTATTGTCTGAATGTGTGTTTAGCACGACTGGAGGGGTTATTACAGGTTATATTTCCCAATGTTTTAGGGTGTACCCTAATTTCAAAAAAATTTAATAAATGTAAAACCAAAAAGCAGTGTAGGCTACCTCCTCCTCCTCCACCGCCGCTTCCACCTACACCGCCACATCCACCGTCTCCTCAACCTCCTATTCCATATGGACCTCGTCCTCCTAGATCAAGTTTATTATTTTTTTTTTTTTTACGTATTTTATGTTATTTAAAGTAATTTCCCTATCCACATTTGTTTGAAAACCACTTGCCATGCTCTTAACCACATTTTGATGCCATTTGCAGCCCTCCAGCCCTTTTCATGACATTTTTACAGCCATTTTAGTGCTCAAAGTTCGGGTCCCCATTGACTTCAATGGGGTTCAGGGTCAAGTTCGCGTCCCGAATTCGAACTTTTTTGTGAAGTTCGGCCGAACCTGTCGAACCCGAACATCCAGGTGTCCGCTCAACTCTAGTTGTGTCCAATATAAGTGGAATTGCTGAAATACCAAAACACACGTGTGGACAGGTATAGCACTGTTTTTGGAAGAAAGCAGCAAAGTTTTTACCAATCTTGTACGAGCCCTTTAAATGACAAAACACTTATCCCTGTCAATGATCTGACCATTATATTGTTTTAATAGTGTTACCTACTGATCAGGTTTTGAATAACAGCAGAAGATGTAGATTTTACTTACTAAGAGATTAAAGAGAAAAACTGCAGAAGCAATGAATTTGTTCATCTTTATCAATAATGATCAATAATCTGAACCAGTGGCGTCGCCAAGGGGGGCCAGAGGGGGCCATGGCCCCCCCTACATCACGCTGTGCCCCCCCATGTGCCCCCCCAACTGAGCAGCTCAGGGGGGGCGGCGGCCGCAGGGCACATGAAGATGAGCGCTTCCATTGTGCTCATCTCCATAGTCATCTGTATCGCCGTCCTCAGGACAGCGATACAGATGCCTGTGCTAGTTAGGTGGGGCAGGGGAGGGATAGGCGTATTCCTTCCCCTTCCTCTGATAGGCTGCTGGCCTAGTGCCTGCAGCCTATCAGAGGCCGGCGCAGGCGGCACGATGACGTCATCGCGCCGCTTGAGCTGTACACCGCGGGACACAGGCCGGAAGAGGCCTGCATTCCATCGCTGACATGGAGGTAAGTATAAGGGTACTTTCACACTTGCGGCAGGACGGATCCGACATGCTGTTCACCATGTCGGATCCGTCCTGCCGCTATTTCGCCTTGCCGCCGGACCGTCGCTTCGTCCCCATTGACTATAATGGGGACGTGGGCGGAGCTCCGGCGCAGCACGACGAAAGCCGCCGGACTAAAAAGTCCTGCATGTCTGACTTTTTAGTCCGGCGGCTTTCGCCGTGCACCGATTATAGTCAATGGGGACGGAGCGGCGGCACGGCGAAATAGCGGCAGGACGGATCCGACATGGTGAACAGCATGTCGGATCCGTCCTGCCGCAAGTGTGAAAGTACCCTAAGTGTTTATTTTTATTTTTATATGTACAATAGTTTTACAGGCAAATTATGGGGGCTCTTGTTACTGGCACATTGGGGGACTCTAAGCTCTTGTTACTGGGCTGGCACATGATGGGGGGCTCTTACTGACACATGGGGGCTCTTGTTTCTGGCACATGGGGGGCTCTTGTTACTGGCACATGATGGGGGGGCCAGTGGCGTACACACAACCCATGGGGCCCCAGTGCGAAACTGATCCATGGGCCCCCCCCCCCCCGGTCTCGGGAGGGGCATTTCCCCGGGCAATAGGAGATTATGGGGCCCCTGTGTCAACCACACACACACACACACACACAGCCCCACCCATAAATCGCGCCCGTACCTCTTACATCCAGTGACGTCTCCTTCGATGTAGATGTTCTCTGTCCTCGTCTTCTACTTTCAGACCAGACCACCATTTTTACGCCGTTTTTAATCTCTGCAGTTTGACAAAAAAAAAAAAATCTTAGTTTACTACTTTTCCATCATCCTACCATCTTCTGGAGAAAACATCCTACTACCCCAATACTGTGCCCTGTGGTCCCCAATAGTGCCCCCAATATTGTGCCAGTATCAAGTGCCAACTGCCTCGTGTGCCAGTATCAAGTACCAACTCCCCCACCTCATTTTCCAGTATCAAGTGCCAACTCCCCCCCCTCATTTTCCAGTATCAAGTGCCAACCTTCCCCCCCCATTTTCCAGTATCAAGTGCCAACCTTCCCCCCCATTTTCCAGTATCAAGTGCCAAACTTCCCCCTCCCCCATTTTCCAGTATCAAGTGCCAACCTTCCCCCCCATTTTCCAGTATCAAGTGCCAAACTTCCCCCTCCCCCATTTTCCAGTATCAAGTGCCAACCTTCCCCCCATTTTCCAGTATCAAGTGCCAAACTTCCCCCTCCCCCATTTTCCAGTATCAAGTGCCAAACTTCCCCCTCCCCCATTTTCCAGTATCAAGTGCCAACCTTCCCCCTCCCCCATTTTCCAGTATCAAGTGCCAACCTTCCTTCCCCCCCCATTTTCCAGTATCAAGTGCCAACCTTCCTTCCACCCCCCCCATTAGTAAAGTCCGGTATTAAAAAATAAATAATAAACCCTTATACTTACCTCCTTAGCAGCGATGCGATGCAGCCCTCTTCTGGCCTGTGTCCCGCTCTGTACTGCTCAAGCAGCGCGATGACATCACCGTGCCGCCTGCACCGCTCTGATAGGCTGCCGGCACAAGGCCCGCAGCCTATCAGAGGAACGGGGAAGGGAGACGCCTCCCTCCCCTGCCCGGCCGCAGCACAGCAATCTGTATCGCTGTCCTGAGGACGGCGATACAGATCACTATGGAGATGAACGCTTCCACAATGGAAGCGTTCATCTCCCTATCACCTGCCGCCGCCGCTGCCACGGGCCCACCTGAGTCGCACACGCACTACTGCAGGGGCCAGGGGTCCACAGGCGGCCGGGCCCCCTGGAGTGTCGGGCCTGGTCGCAACTGCGACCCCTGCGACCCCTGTATGTACGCCACTGGGGGGGCTCTTGTTACTGGCACATGATGGGGGTGCTTATTACTGGAACATGATGGGGGGCTTATTACTGGCACATGATGGGGGGGCTCTTGTTACTGGCACATGATGGGGGGGCCTCTTGTTACTGGCATGTGATGGGGGGGCTCTTGTTACTGGCACATAGGGGGCTCTTGTTACTGGTACATTGGGGGCTATTATTACTGACACATGGGGGGCTCTTGTTACTGGCACATTGGGGGGCTCGTATTACTGGCACATGATGGGGGGCTTATTACTGACACATGATGGGGCGCTCTTGTTACTGGCACATGATGGGGGGCTCTTGTTACTGGCACATTTGGGGGGCTTTTATTACTGGCACATGATGGGGGGCTGGGCTCTTATTACTGGCACATTGGGGGGGGCTCTTATTACTGGTATGTGATGGGGGGCTCTTGTTACTAGCACATTGGGGGGGCTTTTATTACTGGCCCACAATGGGGGGGCTCTTATTACTGGCACGTGATGGAGAGGCTGGGCTTTTATTACTGGCACATTGGGGGGCTCTTATTACTGGCACGTGATGGGGGGCTCTTGTTACTGGCACATGATGGGGTGGCTCTGGTTACTGGCACGTGATGGGGGGCTCTTATTATTGACACATGGGGGGCTCTTGTTACTGGTACATTGGGGGGCTATTATTACTGACACATGGGGGGTTATTGTTACTGGCACATTGGGGGGCTCTTATTACTGGCACACGATGGGGGGCTTATTACTGACACATGATGGGGCGGCTCTTGTTACTGGCACATGATGGGGGCTCTTGTTACTGGCACATTTGGGGGGCTTTTATTACTGGCCCACAATGGGGGGGGCTCTTATTACTGGCACGTGATGGAGAGGCTTGGCTTTTATTACTGGCACATTGGGGGGCTCTTATTACTGGCACGTGATGGGGGGCTCTTGTTACTGGCACATGATGGGGGGGCTCTTGTTACTGGCACGTGATGGGGGCTCTTATTACTGACACATGGGAGGCTCTTGTTACTGGTACATTGGGGGCTATTATTACTGACACATGGGGGGCTCTTGTTACTGGCACATTGGGGGCTCCTATTACTGGCACATGATGGGGGGCTTATTACTGACACATGATGGGGCGGCTCTTGTTACTGGCACATGATGGGGGGCTCTTGTTACTGGCACATTTGGGGGGCTTTTATTACTGGCACGTGATGGGGGCTGGGCTCTTATTACTGGCACATTGGGGGGGCTCTTATTACTGGCACGTGATGGGGGCTCTTATTACTGGCACGTGAAAGCGGGAGGCTCTTATTACTGGCATGTGATGGGGGGCTCTTATTACTGGCACATGATGGGGGGGGCTCTTGTTACTGGCACGTGATGGGGCTCTTGTTACTTGCACTTTGGGGGGCTCTTATTTCTGGCACATGATGGGGCGCTCTTGTTTCTGGCACGTGATGGGGGCTCTTGTTACTGGCACATTATTGGGGGCACTTATTACTGGCACATTATTGGGGGCACTTATTACTGGCACATTATTGGTGGACACTATAGGGGCCTCTACTGAGGCCACAAAGAAGGGGTATTTTATATGGGGGGCTCTGTACAGTAGCATTTTATACTGGGACACATGGTGGGTACTATGAGGAAGGGGGGAGAGGCGCACTATGGGGGCATTTACTGGGGCACTATATAGGGGTATTTTATACTGGCACATTATGGGGGCACTATGGGGACATTAGCTCAACTGGGGGCATTACAAGGGGGTATTTTTTGCACTGTCACATTATAAGGAGAATTATTTCTACTGGGGGGGGGGGGCATTATGGTGTGCTTTATTACTCCCCCATGGTATGAGCCCCCTAGTAGCAACACCAGCCTCTCCCTGCTCTGCTATCCCTCTGTCCCTTCTCCAAATCCTTATTATGAAATCTTTCTCATTAGGATAAAACACAACATCAGCTCCACCGAGCCCCCCAGCCAAGTGTTGAAGTGGTGTCCGAGATCCCCAAGGGCCAAACCAAGTAAGTGTAAGTTTTCATGTGAAATATTGAAATAGAAGTTTATGAGACGCACAAGAGTGGGTGAGGCCACAGATGGAGGTGCTCGCAGTAAAAAAGGATTCGCCCCTCCTTTACAAGTAAAACAATATAAAAGTGGTATACTGGGCACTCACACTATAGGCAGAACCACGATTAGAAACGATGTTGATGACTGAATAAAGGTTTATTGGTATAGCTGAACGCTTGGTTAATAAATAAATACAATAAAATACAATACAATGGACTTAACTATCTAAAAGTCAATACAATATCATTGGAATAGAATAGTGCAATAGAAGTTCCTAAAATGAAATAAAATAGTGATACTTGGACAATAAATAGAATTAAATAAGGGTAGCAGAACGCGGCTAAATCTCTGATAATAGTTGAGGTAGTTTATAAGACAGTCGGGTTCCTAGCCAAAGAAATGGTATTGAATAATGTCGATGATGCTGGGGCAAAATCTATGAATAATCCAAAATTCAATAGAACAATGACAGAGCAATGCTGAAGTTGCAGTGAGTGTGATATGCGGCGTTCCGCTTCTACTCACTGTTCGGTGATTTTTAGTGTAAATTACACTGCTGGAGCTCCGGTTCTCTGTGTCACCCAATAGCTGTTCCCAGGTTGTCTTCCGCCACCGGTTTAATACGGCTCCGGGCACCGCTCCGTATGATTCAAGAGCCGATGTCCTTCAAGCCTGTGTGTGCCTGCTTCCACGCTGGATTAGATTTGCGGTCGCAAAATAAGGATGCGCTCGTTCTCTGGTTGTTGAGAGGTTCAAGCTCCTGATGACTCAGCGTGCCAGGTTCTCTTAGAAGATGTTCCGGTTATGTAGCGTCAGCCTGGAGAACATCCAACACCCGGTGTGACAAGGGTTCAATTGGAGATAAGCTGGGGGTCTTGGATCAAACGCGTTTCGGGGCTTCACGTTGCCCCTTCCTCAGTGATGAACAATCCCCCTTACAAAAGGCCTTTTTATGTATAAAGTTATGATGATTCCAATTATCTAATTTGGTGTTACTCCTCCTATTGTTCACATTCTGATACCAATCAGTATAATGCTGGTTTGGGAGTCTTCATTACTTTATAGAGAAAAACCTCTTTTCTCTCTTTGGTCAAATTGCTCACTTTACATTCCGACTTTATATATGCCGCTATTCTATTTGTATCACAGAGTGTATAAATACATGGACCAAGGACATATCTACACATAAACATCCAGGGAATAATAGTCACTATCTCTATACAAATGTGCATTTTGGCATCCATATCAATATTATATACATATAATTCTATGCTATATAAATAAATAAATAAATAAATACATAAATAAATAAATAAATAGAGCAATAGAGCATTGCGTCTTCTATTTCTATATGCACTAGGCAATTGGTATATCGATGTTTTTGCCCAGTATTGAATAGGTGTCTCTAAATTGGGTTGTTACTGGCCATATGAATAAAAACCTTTTCTTCCTAATAGTGTTGTGAGATATAACCATACTAAAAGATAAAAGGCACGAAAATAACCAGAAGAAATTTAAAAACTTTAAAAGAAGAAATTTTTTTGTTTGGAAAAAATTTATTTTCCATTAATATCCTTATCAACCGTAATATTCCTTTCTATTATATTATGTTAAAACAATATATAAATATCGATATAAATATAGATAACAAACTGTTTTAATGTAGATAAAAACGCACAAAATTACTATTAAAATTATGATCCTTTTGTTTCTTTTCGCTATATATAATTAATTGTTTTAAAATATTTAATAATTTTGATCATTTCCAATATTTTTAATAGTAATTTTAAAGATATTTAAAGATTTTTAAAGATTTTTAATAATTCAACTTAAATAGCTTCTATATCTTCTTGCCGACAATGATGGAGGGGGACTCGTTGATCTTTGTCAAAGATCAACGAGTCCCCCTCCATCATTGTCGGCAAGAAGATATAGAAGCTATTTGAGTTGAATTATTAAAAATCTTTAAAAATCTTTAAATATCTTTAAAATTACTATTAAAAATATTGGAAATGATCAAAATTATTAAATATTTTAAAACAATTAATTATATATAGCGAAAAGAAATGAAAGGATCATAATTTTAATAGTAATTTTGTGCGTTTTTATCTACATTAAAACAGTTTGTTATCTATATTTATATCGATATTTATATATTGTTTTAACATAATATAATAGAAAGGAATATTACGGTTGATAAGGATATTAATGGAAAATATTTTTTTCCAAACAAATAAATTTCTTCTTTTAAAGTTTTTACATTTCTTCTGGTTATTTTCGTGCCTTTTATCTTTTAGTATGGTTATATCTCACAACACTATTAGGAAGAAAAGGTTTTTATTCATATGGCCAGTAACAACCCAATTTAGAGACACCTATTCAATACTGGGCAAAAACATCGATATACCAATTGCCTAGTGCATATAGAAATAGAAGATGCAATGCTCTATTGCTCTATTTATTTATTTATGTATTTATTTATTTATTTATTTATATAGCATAGAATTATATGTATATAATATTGATATGGATGCCAAAATGCACATTTGTATAGAGATAGTGACTATTATTCCCTGGATGTTTATGTGTAGATATGTCCTTGGTCCATGTATTTATACACTCTGTGATACAAATAGAATAGCGGCATATATAAAGTCGGAATGTAAAGTGAGCAATTTGACCAAAGAGAGAAAAGAGGTTTTTCTCTATAAAGTAATGAAGACTCCCAAACCAGCATTATACTGATTGGTATCAGAATGTGAACAATAGGAGGAGTAACACCAAATTAGATAATTGGAATCAGCATAACTTTATACATAAAAAGGTCTTTTGTAAGGGGGATTGTTCATCACTGAGGAAGGGGCAACGTGAAGCCCCGAAACGCGTTTGATCCAAGACCCCCAGCTTATCTCCAATTGAACCCTTGTCACACCGGGTGTTGGATGTTCTCCAGGCTGACGCTACATAACCGGAACATCTTCTAAGAGAACCTGGCACGCTGAGTCATCAGGAGCTTGAACCTCTCAACAACCAGAGAACGAGCGCATCCTTATTTTGTGACCGCAAATCTAATCCAGCGTGGAAGCAGGCACACACAGGCTTGAAGGACATCGGCTCTTGAATCATACGGAGCGGTGCCCGGAGCCGTATTAAACCGGTGGCGGAAGACAACCTGGGAACAGCTATTGGGTGACACAGAGAACCGGAGCTCCAGCAGTGTAATTTACACTAAAAATCACCGAACAGTGAGTAGAAGCGGGACGCCGCATATCACACTCACTGCAACTTCAGCATTGCTCTGTCATTGTTCTATTGAATTTTGGATTATTCATAGATTTTGCCCCAGCATCATCAACATTATTCAATACCATTTCTTTGGCTAGGAACCCGACTGTCTTATAAACTACCTCAACTATTATCAGAGATTTAGCCGCGTTCTGCTACCCTTATTTAATTCTATTTATTGTCCAAGTATCACTATTTTATTTCATTTTAGGTACTTCTATTGCACTATTCTATTCCAATGATATTGTATTGACTTTTAGATAGTTAAGTCCATTGTATTGTATTTTATTGTATTTATTTATTAACCAAGCGTTCAGCTATACCAATAAATCTTTATTCAGTCATCAACATCGTTTCTAATCGTGGTTCTGCCTATAGTGTGAGTGCCCAGTATACCACTTTTATATTATTTTTCATGTGAAATATGTTTATGTTATACACATATAGCATACACTGTGCCACACAATATACAGTATACCTCTACACTGTGTAGTCTGTTCTATAAGCACCATTGTTTTGTGGTGGCAGACAGAAAATAATCTGGAAGTGCCCCTCCCGAGACCAGGCTCTGGATCCGCCACTGGTCTGGACCGCTCACAGGAGTGTACATTTCTTCTAAACTGTAATCCTTATCCTCTGACCTGCGGAAATCAGTGCTCGCTCAGTAACAACTAACAGGCAGTGCCTGTAGGCTGTAGCCTGGCCCTGTTACCGAAGCTAGCTGAGTGGTGTAAGGTTAAGTTACTAGTAGAGATGAGCGGCCGCTGAATCCTGATTTAAAGTTAAAGTTACTGCAGGATATGGATTACAGTTTAGAAATGTCAAATGTACACTCCTGTGAGCGGCGGGGAGGGAGATCTGTGGATGACACTGTTATAGGGAGGGGGATCTGTGGATGACACTGTTATAGGGAGGGGGATCTGTGGATGACACTGTTATAGGGAGGGGGATCTGTGGATGACACTGTTATGGAGGAGGATCTGTGGAGGACACTGTTATGGAGGGGGATCTGTGGATGACACTGTTATGGAGGGGGATCTGTGGATGACACTGTCATGGGGTGGATCTGTGGATGACACATATAGCATAAGATGCTATATACGGTATGTGTTATCCACAGATCCCCCTCCATAACAGTGTCATCCACAGATCCCCCTCCATAACAGTGTCATCCACAGATCCCCCCCATAGCAGTGTCATCCACAGATCCCCCTCCCTATAACAGTATCATCCACAGGCAACTAGGACATGTTGAAATCTGAGTGATTGTTTATTTCTTTTTAAACCACAGACAGCAGGACTTTTCTTCCCTGTTGTGGTTTTAGGTATTAGGTAAAGTATCGCAGCATTTATAAGCACACTTGTGTAAATGTATTGTTGTTATAGCTGACCCCTTTACTTTTGTCCTGGCCCCCAGTATGCCCCCCCCCCCCCCCCAAAAAAAAAAAGTTTGAAAGATAGAGATGCCCCTGATCTGAACCAGTTGTAATATGGTTTTGTAATATTAAGTAAAGCTGTGTCTGCCAAGAAGATATTATGCAAGCAGACAGGGGAAATTGTGCATTTAAATGTATTGTGTACAGATACGATGGAAAAAGTGTAAAGATTTAAATTAGCCATATAGTACATATAGAAAGGCTACTAACAAGAATGCTGAGATTGCAGATAGTGTGCATAATGTCAGTGTACATTAGGGTTTTCTCTCCTCATATGGATACTCATATATAAATTTAGAGATTAGTGAGATAGAAATAAGTAGTAATAAAAAAAAATATATATGCTCATGATACAGTAAGTCTTAACAGTCTCTGTTTTTCTCCTTTTGGGATATTGAGCTAACCTTAGGCACAAAATCCACATTATTGCTACATGTTCTTATAGGGGTTGTCCAATGAAAAAAAAAATAATCAAACCAACACCTGGATCTGAATACTTTTGTAATTGCATGTAATTAAAAATGTAGTATAACTATTGAGTTGTATACACTGAAATCTATCTATATCTTGCCAACTGCTGGTTGCACTATTTTAATTTCTCAATCCTGATCACTGAGATGGAAGTACCAGCTTAGTTCTATCCTTTAACTGCCACCAGCTGCAGTAGTAAGGACACACTCCCTGAGAAAGTGCATGACCGCTGTGCTGCTAGCTTGAAATAAGTGTAACAGAACAATTGGGGCAATGAATGGGGGTAACTCTGGAATCATGAGCGTACAGGGCTGGTTCTAAGTTTGTTAGAAAGAGACTGTAACATACCATATGATATGGGATTTTCATTTTTATATTAATCATGGGGCCACCCATTAAAGGCCTCAAAGTAAATGTGTCACTATTTTGTTTTTATTACTGATTAAAAGTATTTATTAAATTATATTTTTTACTTGTATTAACCTACATTTTCTAATTGTATCCCTTTTTATTTTTTATTCATTTTGTGGGGGCAGTCATCTTCAATAGAGCTGCTGTTTCAAAAAAAGAGGGGCTACCAAATAAGAGGGGATGTGGCTGGGATATATGAAGGTGGCTGTGATTAGCAATTGTGAGGGAAGGAGGCTGTGGCTGGCAAATTTGAGGGGCTGCTGGAAGAAAATATGGGGGGCTGTATCTGGCAAATAATATGGAAGAAGACTGTAGCTGGCAAATATGTTTTTTGTTTTTTTTTTGCTTCCAAATATGGGGGGGGGGCTGTGGCTGGCAACTATGAGGGAAGCAGGTTGTGGCTGGCTAATATGGGGGGGCTGCTACTGGCAAATATGGTTGTATGGCTGGCAAATATGGGGGCTATAACAGGGAATTGTGAAAGTGCAGGATGTGGCTGGCGACTATGGGGGACTGATGCTGGCAAATATAGGGGGCTATGATTGGCAAATATGAGGAAGGTGGCTGTGGCTAGCAATTGTGAGAGAATGAGGCTGTGGGTGGCAACAGTGAGGAAAGTAGGTTGTGGCTCACAAACAAAGTGGTGTATGGCTGGTAAATATGTGAAAAGGGGCTGTGGTTGGCCTCAGCTCAGGGTACAGTATGTGGTGTCACAGTTGTCTGTGTATCCTTCATTAGTACAATGGAGTTGTTATCTGCCATTGTAAGACCTCACTTCAGTGATAAGAAGGTGATTCTGAGAGCCCACCCTAAACTGCACAATACTGGTGAAAACTGAGCTGCCTAAAACAGGGAGCTCATATTTTCTGAATGCTCTTGTGGCCAGGGTAAAAACTATAATAGTTAAGCATTTATTTAATTTTTTTAGATAGTGTGATAGAAAAAGCAAACAAAAACCCCCCACTAACATCCTTTAACAGTATGTTTTCCCTAAAATGTGATTTAAATTGTGTCTTTCTTTGATGATACGTTCCTTTTAAAGGGTTTGCCTGTAGTCATATTACCATGTTCACGCAGCTCTTTCTTATTTCCTATGATGTTATGTACATGGGCAAAACAATGCAGCTACAGGGGCAGTAATAGGGAGTGTTTATGTAACTAGCAGGGTGGGAGGAGCTATAACCTAGCTGGGTGTTGTTAGGGGCAGTGATAAGGAGTGTTTAGGTAACTAGCTGAATGGGAGGAGCTATAACCTAGCTGGGTGTTGTTAGAGGCAGTGATAGGGAGTGTTTAGGTAACTAGCTGAATGGGAGGAGCTATAACCTAGCTGGGTGTTGTTAGAGGCAGTGATAGGGAGTGTTTAGGTAACTAGCTGAATGGGAGGAGCTATAACCTAGCTGAGTGTTGTTAGAGGCAGTGATAGGGAGTGTTTAGGTAACTAGCTGAATGGGAGGAGCTATAAACTAGCTGGGTGTTGTTAGAGGCAGTGATAGGGAGTGTTTAGGTAACTAGCTGAATGGGAGGAGCTATAAACTAGCTGGGTGTTGTTAGAGGCAGTGATAGGGATTGTTTAGGTAACTAGCTGAATGGGAGGAGCTATAAACTAGCTGGACATTGTTAGGGATGGTGCTGGAGCTGTGACAGATAAAGGAGAAGTGCCTCATGGGTTTGGTTGGATACAGCAGCAGGAAGTGCTACATATAGGATGTAAGAAACTAGAGTGATTCGTTTATATGGTGGAAATGGATCAGGAGAGTCCAAATAAAAAAATGCATGGAGAAGATGTATGTGAGGAAGAAACTACATGAAATGGAAAACCCTTTTAATGTCTGATTTTCTCGATTTGGAAGACTACTATTTTTGGGTAAGCCCATTTTGGCTAAGACATTTTAAAGGCTGAATTTTAGAATAATATGTCCTCTGGACTGTTAAACCAAATGCCAAAAATATTGTGCTGTTTAGTATATTTCAACTAATAAACTATATAGAGGACTACATTTACTGGCTGTAACCAAAAGGAGAGCACTCTACTTGTGTCTTTGTTACTCATATACCATTGACCGTATCCCAATAATGAAGCTGCACTCAAAAAATCTTCTCTAGAAAATTAAATTGATTTATTCAGCCAATGGACAACAATATTTCAGTTCCCGCATGGAAGAATTTTCAAGCAACTAAGGCCCCTTTCAGACGAGCCAGTTTTCCACGGGGGTGCAATGAACGCATTGCACCCGTACTGAATCCGGACCCATATATTTCAATGGGTCTGTGTACATGAGCTTTTTTTTCATCACTTCTGGGTTGTGTGAAAATCGCGGCATGTTCTATATTCTGCATTTTTCATGCAACACTAGCCCCATAGAAGTGAATGGGGCTGCGTGAAAATCACATTGCTTCCGGATGCACCGCATTGCATTGCATTGCATTGCCTTTTAAACGCAAGTAACTTAGCAACAGTGAAGGGATTTATAAGACAGGAAGTTCAGTTTCTCAGTGTGTGGCTCCAGGCAGTGCATGGGAGAGGAGATTTTTACACAGTTTCTGCCCTTGCGGAGCTATTTACACAATGAGGAAGGCACCAAAAACCATAGATGTGGAGAGGCTGATCGTTCTGGTGGAGGAGAGGCCATGTATTTGGGACAGCAGGTCGGGGGAGTACCATGACCAGTACAAAAATGACGCCGCATGGCTAGAAATATCCCAAGAGCTGTTTGGTCCAATATGGTAGGAAAGTCAAGGCCAGATTCACCAGAGGTTAAGTAAGTGGCCAATCTATACATGTTTGATCCTAGCTGTCCTCCCTAGCATAGCACATGTTATCGTTTGTCCTCCCTAGCATAGCACATGTCATAGTTTGTCTTCCCCAGCTGTCACGAATGAGCTATAGGAGAAAACACCACACTGACAACCAGGAGGGAAAGCCACTAGGCCTCAATGCTAGGTAAAGGAAAAGGTGGCATTCTAGAGAATCCTACTCCTGGCCCTGACTCCTAACCGTATGAGCATCCCTTGGAGGTAGGAATGCACATACCCTGGAACCTGGGACTCTGGAGAACCAAAATATCCCTATGGATATTGGCAGGGCTAAGACAACCGGTTCCTTCCCATATGAAGAAACAAGCATCTCCCTGAGGCCTAGTAACAACCAACTAGGAAGGGAAAACAAAACACAAACAAACGTGACACTTAACTTCTGTAATGAGATGGACGAGCAGGAACTCCAGAGAGGACCACACACCAGCTCTTCCAAAACCAAATGAAGCTATCTTACCGCACAGTCAGAAGGGTGGGGTAAGACTAAATAGGGTAGAAGTAATGACTACTAAGCTACACCTGAAACAAGAGGTGTGGTAATAAACAACAACACTGAATCAAGAGTAATCAAAGAGGCTGTTAGATTCCTCCATGCTCTGCCAGTCTCCTTGATCTCCTGACATCTGTCATGGAATGATCGTGACACTAGCATTTGTCCTCCCTAGCATAGCACATGACATACGTTGTCCTCTTTAAGATTGTATTGTTTGGTAAATGTTTGCTTGTTGTATTTTTATTCAAAGTGGATGAAGTGAAGAATCGGTGGTGGAGCTGCAGGGACCAGTTCCGGAAGGAAATCCAGCAGCAAGGCCGCAGTAGGTCCGGGACTACCAAAAAATGGCCCTATCTGTTCCTCCATCTATTAATGGAGCTGCGTCCGTAAGTTCATTATAAACAATGACCACTACATGTTTATCAATACACACTGTATGTTGACTATGTGAGTAATGTAATTTGTACCAATGTGTAACTTAGAAATGTCATAGTTGACCAATCCGATTCTTCCTTGTATTTGCATAAGTATTTGAACAACATTACAAGTGGAATAGGATTATTTATTTATGGCAGCTATGCCACTTCTAATTTTCCTAATGTTGCTACATGACCACATATGTAATATGTTGGTTAGTTCCATAGGAAGCTGTCACCACTCCTGACATGCCTGTTTTATAGTGCTTAGCGAGCATGCTCGGCCGAACTGCTGATCATAATTAGCCGAGTACCACATGTGCTCGAGCGCCATGCTCGAGACTCCTCCCTGCACGTTTCATGGCTGCTATGCAGCCAATAAACGTGCAGGTAAGTACTGCCCTCACTGTAATGCCAGTAGCCATGTTGGCTACTGGCATTACAGTGATTGGCTGGCCGGAACACGTCATGGGGTGCTATATAGCACCCAATGACTCATGTTCGGCTCATTTGTAGTCGGGAAGAGCCGCGCTTCGAAAAGGACAGAGAGTGTAGGGAGTCTGATCGCAATCAATTCAGTAGAAAAAAGTTTCAAAGACCAAAAAGTGCTTTTAAGGACTATTTTGTGTGGTGGCAGGCTGGAAGTATTTTATAGTATTTTCAATACTTTTTATATAGAGGGTGTCTGCAGTGACTAGTGATATCTGTATTATACCTTCTGTGTGACAGGGCCAGAGATTGGAGAAATAAAACTGATAATAAATATATTTTTCCATCATTTTCAATATTTTTTCTATAGATTTTGTGTGGTGGCAGGCTGGAAGTATTTTATAGTATTTTCAATACTTTTTATATAGAGGGTGTCTGCAGTGACTTGGGACATCTGTCCAATACCTTCTGTGTGTCAGGGCCAGAAATTGGAGAAATATAAGTGAAATCTATTTTCATTTTGCCATACTTTTATGTACTTTTTCCATATACTGTGCTTGCTGTGAACTTTGACATCCGTGCCAAATCTTGTGTGTCAAGCGTGCATATAATATTTAATATGCGCCAGGCGAGCAGTAAGAGATGGGGAAGTGGCCGTGATGCTGATGGTTTACGCAGAGGCCGTGGCCCTGGGCGCATTGAAACTGTGCCTGCTGCCAGAGCACAAAAAAGAAAACAATCATCCACGATACCTAGCTTCATGTCCCAGTTTTCAGGGTGTCGCAGGACAAAACTCTTGAAGTCAGACCAGTGCGACCAGGTGGTCAGTTGGAATGCAGCAGATAATGCTTCCAGTCGGTTAAGCACCACCCTGTCTTCCAACAAGTACAGTCTCAGTAGCCAAGAGTCTGGTTAACAGAATCCTCTTCCTGATCCTCCTTCTTCCCACCATGGAGAGTCTGGACAAACAAGAGATCACACACTCGGAAATTCCGAGGATCTCTTTTCATTGCCATTACTTGATTTGGAATAAAAAATAAATAGAAGTAGGATTGGATTGGCTCACCCTCCAATAAATACGGAATGGGTGCTCCCCCTAAAAGAAAGATATCCCCAATCTTCTAGGTAGATAAAATAGATTAAATAGAGGAGAGGGGCACACCTGCATATGATAATCAAATGGAGCTACAGCCAATGCGTTTAAACTATTTATTTGTTACAATAAAATAATGTAAGGTACCTTAATATCATAAAATATTCAATAAAATACAATTAATACATAAATAACCATCTGTATGGACTCAGATAACCAGTAGGAGTGTCACTGATACCCGATACAATCCGTGGGTTTGATAGTAATAAAGTTCCAATGCGCAATGGTAAATGCGCTATAACTCTGCTAGTGTTGGATAATGACTAGCAACTATGGCTAGTATGTTGCAATGTAATACAAAGTCTCGTATCTTACTTGCTGATTGTTACCTTGGTGTCTGTTTGTATAGACACAGCTGGACTTGCATTTCTTCCTGACTGATATATAGAAAGCGCTCCAAAGAACTCCAAATGTTGCGCAGGTAATACGCTGCGGTTTCTTACTTGCTTTACTCGAGACTTGTGCACCAGACGCGTTTCGGAGTTGGCAGTGACTCCTTCCTCAGTGGTCAAGTCTCGTCTGTTGTCCAAGAGTTTATATAGGGCTAGAGCCATCTGTTCATTATGATTTATTTCGTCTTCATGAAGTGGAACAGAAAATCTGGATTTAGGATTCCCGGCTGTTTGGCATTTGGTTATTTCATTATTTGCACATGAATATATACCCGTATCACCTGCGCAACATTTGGAGTTCTTTGGAGCGCTTTCTATATATCAGTCAGGAAGAAATGCAAGTCCAGCTGTGTCTATACAAACAGACACCAAGGTAACGCCGACAATTAAGTGGGTCAAAATATCTAGACCCCGGCGTCTAAAACGGACAGTTTCTTTGCCTGTCACGGTACCCTACTCACATTCACCGAGAGCGGACCGGAACTGAGGCCTCTTGTGCTGCAACACGTAGGACGCCACGCCAAGCACGAGTGACCAGTCCCTTACCGCTTCAAACAGTGAGTAGTGTGTTCACACACAGCAAGCCAATATATCGCATCAACTGGCATGCTGTAACAATCAGCAAGTAAGATACGAGACTTTGTATTACATTGCAACATACTAGCCATAGTTGCTAGTCATTATCCAACACTAGCAGAGTTATAGCGCATTTACCATTGCGCATTGGAACTTTATTACTATCAAACCCACGGATTGTATCGGGTATCAGTGACACTCCTACTGGTTATCTGAGTCCATACAGATGGTTATTTATGTATTAATTGTATTTTATTGAATATTTTATGATATTAAGGTACCTTACATTATTTTATTGTAACAAATAAATAGTTTAAACGCATTGGCTGTAGCTCCATTTGATTCTCATATGCAGGTGTGCCCCTCTCCTCTATTTAATCTATTACTTGATTTGGTCCTCTTTCCAAGCACGCTTGAAGAGGAACATGAGATCCTGTGCCCTGATTCCCAACCTCTTGAGCATCCACAGTCACAAGAACATGACGGTGGGGAACGGCAATTAGTGTTTAATGAGGTGGATGATGATAAGACACAGTTACCAATGAGTCAACCGCAATTACTGTCTCAAGAGTTTGATGAAAAGTATGAGACAGTTGTCAATCACTGAGATTGTGGTTAGGTCAACAAATGAAGAGGATGATCAGAGTGAGGAAGTGGAAGAGGATGCGGTGACCGATGAGGTCACTGACCCAACCTGGGAAGGTGGAAAGCTGAGCAAGGAAAACAGTACAGAGGGGGAAGGATCTGCATCACCGCAACAGGCAGGAAGAGGCAGTGGGGATGGCAAAAGAGAGAATGCGGGCCTCACCAAACAGGCCTGCAACTGTTCCACGGAGCACCCCCTTGCGTAAATCTCCCTTGCCATGGGGTAGGTGTTCCGTAGTATGGCGCTTTTTTGAAGAAAAAATGGACGACAAAAGAATAGTAGTTTGCAACCTGTGCTACACTAAAATGAGCCGGGGCATGAACACTAGCAACCTCAGCACGACCAGCATGATCTGCCAGACGGCATCCAAGCTCCATAATAATTGGGACGAACGCCTGGGTCCAGAATCTGTATCAGCGAGTCACACCACTGCCTCCTCTTCCCCTATGGTACGTGCTGTCCAATCGCCTTTCGAAGGCGCAGGCGAGGATGCCTCCTGCCCTGCACCTGGACCTTCGCAAGCACCATCAGCAACCACATCCACTTCCATGTGCCAGCTGCCAAATGTCATTACCCCAGGCCTTTGAACGCAATAGCAAATACCCAGCCACTCACCCACAGGCCATAGCACTAAATGCGCACCTTTCAAAATTATTGGCCCTTGAAAGTTGTCATTTAGGCTTGTGGACACTGAGGCCTTCCGCAGCCTGATGTTGACGGCTGTCCCGCGGTACTCTTTCCCCAGCCGCCACTATTTTTCGAGGTGTGCCGTGCCCGCCTTCACTAACATGTAGCCCGAAACGTCACACGTGCCCTGACCAACGCAGTTACTGGCAAGGTACACTTAACCACGGACACATGGGCAAGTGCATTTGGTCAGGGATGCTACATTTCCCTGATGGCACATTGGGTGAACATTGTGGAGGCCGGGAGAGAGTTGTACCCTGGGATGGCACAGGTGCTACCAATGCCGAGGATTGCGGGCCCTAATTCTATCAGGGTTTCTGCCAGCACCTAAGTTAGTGATTCCAACCCCCTCCACTTCTCCTCCTCCACCTCCAATTCCACCTCTGTATTATCCGATTGCAGCACCAGTCAGCCATCAGCCGGTAGCTGGAAGCAGTGTAGCAGTGGGGAAGCATCAACAGGTCGTGCTGAAGCTTATATGCTTAGAGGGAAAACAGCACACCACCGCAGAGCTGTTGCAGGGGATAAGAGACCAGACTGAGCCGTGGCTCTCGCCACTCAACCTACAACCAGGCATGGTTGTGTGTGATAATAGCCGTAACTTGGTGGCGGCTTTGTAGCTCGGTAAGCTCACACACATACCATGCTTTGCCCACGTCTTAAGCTTAGTGGTTCAGCGGTTTCTCAAAACCTACTCCAATTTGCCTGAGCTACTGGTGAAGGTGCGACAGTCATCGACTTCTTCAGCTGGTCTGTCAACACTGCAGCTGTGCTTTAACTTGACAGCTCACCAGCTGTTGTGCGACATGAGCACGCGCTGGAACTCCACGTTCCACATGATGGGCAGGCTTTGTTAGCAGCAGAGGGCAGTAGTGGAATACCAGCTGCAACATAGTCATCACCTTTCCAGTCAGCTTCCGCTAATCATAAGCGAGGAGTGGGCATGGATGTCTGACCTCTGTGAGGTTTTAATAAACTTTGATAAACCAACACAGATGGTGAGCAGTAATAACACTATTATGAGCGTAACCATACCACTTCTGTGTCTACTCAAACACTCGCTGCTCACAATTAAAGACAATTAGGACAATTGCATGTGAAAGAGGTGGAATTTGGGGAAGAAGACATTACACAGGGTGATAGCCAGACCACTCTTCATCCGTCTTCTCAGCGCAAATTGGACGATGAATAGGAGGAGGACCAGGAGGATCAGGAGACGGTTGCCTCCGCTACAGAGGGTAGTACCCATGGAAGTTTAATTCCATCTGTTCAGCGTGGGTGGGCAGAAGAGGAGGAGAAGATTGAGAGTGATCCTCCTGATGACAGCAAAGTCTTGCCTGTTGGTACTCTGGCAAACATGGCTGACTTCATGTTAGGCTGCCTTTCCTGCGACCCACGCGTTATAAGCATTTTAGACAACACGGATTACTTCTCGACCCCCGCTACAAAGAGAACTTCTCATGTCTCATTCCTCAGGTGGAGAGGACGAGCAAAATGGTGCAATATCAGAAGCTCATTGTTGAAAAATTTCTCCAAAAATTCCAGTCCATACTTTTCTTGGCCAACCAAGGATGGGAGACAAGGGGAACACACAACAGTTCCAACAGAGGCAGGGTAACACTCTCTAAAGCCCGGGACAGTTTCATGACACCCCGCCTGCACCCTCACCCTGATGTGCGGCCTAGTGTCACAAGGAGGAAAAAATTTGGGAAGATGGTGAAGGAGTACATAGCAGACCGTGTCAGCGTTCTCAATTATCCTTCAGTGCCTTACAACTACTGCATGTCCAAGCTGGACACGTCGCACGAACTGGCGCTCTACGCCTTGGAGGTGCTGGCCTGCCCTGCCACCATAGTTTTGTCTAAGTGGGTATTTAGTGCTGCTGGTGGCATTATAACAGATAAGCGTTTCCGCCTGTCAACTGAAAATGCTGACAGATTGATTCTTATAAAAATGAACAAGGCCTGGATTGCCCAGACTTCTCGACTCCACCAGAGGAAAGCGGATGAACAATGGCACTTTAAATGTGTTGTTTATAATGTACTGAATACACTGTATTTCCATGCACCCCTTCCAAAACAAAAAGAGTATATGGTTAAATCTTCCTTTTCTCATCCTCCTCCTCCTCTTTCATCATATCAGCATGCTTATTCTTCGCATATATTGCCCTCGCATATAATGTTTTACAGGGTCAGCTCAACTGCAGGCCCTCGCATATAATGTTTTACAGGGTCAGCTCAATTGCAGGCCCTCGCATATAATGTTTTACAGGGTCAGCTCAACTGCAGGCCCTCACCTAAAAGCTTTTATAGGGTCAGCTCTACTGCAGGCCCTCACATATTATGTTTTACAGGGTCAGGTCACCTGCAGGCCCTCACCTAAAATCTTTTACAGGGTCAGCTCTACTGCAGGCCCTCACATATAATGTTTTACAGGGTCAGCTCACCTGCAGTCCCTCACTTACAATCTTTTACAGGGTCAGCTCACCTTCTGATGACAACAGCGAAGTCTTGCCTCTTGTACTCTGGCTCACATGGCTGACTTCATGTTAGGCTGCCTTTCCCACGACCCGTGCGTTATACGCATTTTAGACAACACAGATTACTGGTTGTTCACCCTTCTCCACCCCTGCTACAAAGAGAACTTCTCATCTCTCATTCCTCTGGTGGAGAGGACAAGCAAAACGGTGCAATACCAGAAGGTCCTTGTTGAAAAATCGCTCCAAAGTTGATAGGGCAGACATCCAAATGGATCGTCGCTGTCACGGGGACGTGCAATCATCTAGAAGTTATCTAGAGTCAACAAGGCCTTCACCTACAAGTCCAATCTCAGTAGCCAAGAGTCTGGTCAACACAATCCTCATCATGATGGCACACTGGGTGAACGTTGTGAAGACCGGGAGCAAATTGGCTGCTGGCACCAGACATGCCCTCCAATAGATCCTCGTTAACGGAAAGTGTACTCATTCCAATAACAGGGCCGCTTAGGAGTGCTGTATTGTTATTTATCATCACTACCTCCCAGGGTCAGGAGTGGGTAATTGCCGCACGCCTGCTGCCTTCCTTGGATGTTTGTTCTTTAATATCTTGATCCACCCTCTCTGGGTGGTTCACAATTAGGAAAAAAAAGAGGCAAGGCAACAAAAGTCAATCAGATTTCAGCCATTGACCTCCATTGGATGTGATAGCCCTTTCTCAGGCTCCCTCTCCGACATCAAACCCTGATTCCCTGTTACCCGTGATCAACATGGTAGGCGCAGAAAAGAACATGAAAAGTTGATGGGGCAGACATCCAAATGGATCGTCGCCGTGACGGGGACGTGCAATTGCCCAGAGGTTATCTAGAGTCACCAATGCGGCAGCAGGCCCTCGCCCCTCATTTTTTAGATGGTCAGATCAGCAGGCCCTTCCTAAAAAAAAGGTGTGTATGATGCCCTACTTTATGTGGTGACTATTGGTGACTTTTCGCTATTGATTCTGCTGGATCTCTCTGCAGCGTTTGATACTGTAGACCATACACTCCTCCTCACCATGCTCCACTCAGTTGTCCTTAAGGACACTGCTCTCTTTTGGTTCTCTTCCCATCTCTCTGGTCACTCCTTTAGTGTATCATTCGCTGGCTCTTCTTTTTTTCCTCTTCCTCTTGATGTCGGCGTTCCTCAGGGCTTAGTACTTGGTCCTCTACTCTTCTCCCTCTATACAGCCCCCATCGGACAAACTATCAGTAGATTTGGCTTTCGATACCATCTCTATGCTGACAACACCCAAATATACACTTCATCCCTTGACATCACCCAACATCATGTCCTCTCTATATCTAAAACGGAACCTCTCAAAAACTGAACTTCTTGTCTTTCCCACATCTACTAACTCACCTTAACTTGATATTTCAATTTTGGTCTGCTGCACTATCATAGCTCCTGTGCAACATGCCCGCTGTCTTGGGGCCACATTTGACTCTGATCTTTCCTTTGCTCCCCAGCAGCACCTCCATATATCTCCTCCCTCATCTCCATTTACCACCCTACTCCTGCTCTCCGTTTTGTTAGTGGCCTAAGAATAATAACCTTCATAATTCGTAGCTCTCACTCCCGTCTTGAAGACTTTTCTTGAGCTGCACCTACTCTCTGGAATACTCTGCATCGGAATACTAGGTCAATTCACAACTTCTCAACCTTCAAACGTGCCTTAAAAACAAATCTTTTCAGGCAGGCTAATCAAGCTACCTAAAATTACTTTTCCCAGGATAAACCTTTCCCGCACCAACTGCTCTGGCCTGAACTCGATTCTCTAGTAGTCCCAAACCCGAAGCAGATTGGCCGGCACCACTCCTATCAGTTCAATAATGGCTCAAATCCTACTTATCACAATCAACTACCTTATGTGTCACCCCCAATTCCTCATAGATTGTAAGCTCTTGCGAGCAGGGCCCTGACTCTTAGTGTTTCAGTTGCATATTAGTTTTTTTTTGTTTGTTTTTTTGCGTATTATTGTCAGTCTTTAAAAGTGGCCTACTACTCGGACAACATGGTTTCCAGCAGCGACCTGGGAGTCCAAGATGCATTGAGACATCCTCCTTATGCTGTTCCCGAACCATTTCGGTGGTGTTTCCATCAATTTCTGACCTTTTCCTATGAACCAGACACCCTCCCCTCTTCAGTGCAGGGGGTGCCTGGTTTAATGCTGGGGTTCTCCCATTGACTTCTATTATACTCGAGTGCTCGGTAGAGCACCCAAGCATCCCGATGTGTTCGGCCAGAGAACCCGAGCACTGAGCACTTTGGTGTTCGATCATCACTACTGTTTTAATAGCTTCATACATTCCCCATGTAATACAAATTCTGGAGCATCTATTCTTATGAATCTATGTAGTGGCGTCCCTTTATTATTCCTGCTAGAAGTTATAATTGAATTGCTATTAGTCTTCAATAAAGGGTACAGGGGGATGGTAACAAGTTTTGGGTGTGTACATGCACAGACTCATTCTATCCAATCAGTGCTGCCATGTTTAGGTGGGCAGGTACAACCCCCCAACTTTTTACAACCCGTCTGTACCCTTTAAAACTGAAGGCTAATAGCAATTTATTAATAACTTATATTTGAGAAATAATAAAGGAATGGCACAAGATTGAACCATAACAATAGATGTTCCAGAAATGTAATTACCTGGGGAATACATGAAGTAATGAATGACACATGTCAGGAGTGGTTAACGGTCTATTTAAATTATTATTATGTTCAAGAATTGTATATTAGGGATCTACAGTAGGTGGACCTCCTATTTGTATTCTCAGTGGTCTCAATAATAGAAATACGGAACTGAGGATGCCTTATTGTATTTAGGTTAATATATAACTTTTATTTAGGTCATATAAAATAAATGAGACAGTATGGTGTATAAATCTACACTATTAGAAGATAGGGGGCGCTATGGGTCTATATCAGCAATTGAGGCCAGGCTGCCTGTTATATTGGAAGAGGGTGGTACCCTGGGGAGGAGCCTATTAGTCCGGACCCTTACTCACCCTGTATACTCACCCTACTTGGCCTGGTCTAATAGGTGTGAAGACCTCAGTGGCTGTAGTCGGGGCACTCGTCCTGAAAAGGACGACCCCCAGCCTCAGGAACCTCGGGCCTGTGCTGTAAACCATATTCTCTTACCTCCCTAGAAGTTGTTGATGGTACCTTTATCCTACGCGTTTCACCGGGTGTAGACTCGGCTCGTCAGGGATATTGGTGGACAGAGCACCGAATGCAGTGGCTGTGCGTCTGTAATCTTCTTCTGGCAGTGGCAATCTTTGATACTCCCGCGTCTCTTTTTGAACGCGTAGCTCCTCCCACATGGTGCGTCACTCATCACGTGTCTCTTCAGACGGAGACACCATGCCGAGACACCGCCCCAGGCTGAGTACGGGCTCGCTGTGCTCCGTCACTACCCGGAAGTGACATGTGTTGTGGGAGTGGTAAGTTGCTATGGGGATCTAACTCCGGGTCCCCGGCTAACTTTCAGTACAGCAAGTTTCTATTGATGATCGCTGTTTAGCGATCCTGGTGCCGTCTGGATCAGAGGACAGCTGATGGGTAGTTGTAAATGTATTAGTTAGTGGACCGGAGACGATGCTCAATCACCCCGTCCTGTTCCGGACCGCAGTGAGAGCGTGCAGGTCCAGTCCACTTGTAAATTATAGCAGCAGTATCATTGCACTTAGATGCAGCTTTTGATAGGATAGTAGCAAGTATATGTATAGTAGTACTTCCATGTGTATATCGCAGTATCATTGCACTTAGATGCAGCTTTTGATAGGATAGTAGCAAGTATATGTATAGTAGTACTTCCATGTGTATATCGCACACATACCTGTACATGCCCAGCGTCAGCTGCCTATGCGTACAGAAAAGTTTGCACCATAGACCAGTGTGTATCACACAGGTACCCCTGTGCATGGCCAGAATCAGATGGCCTATACGTTTAGTAATTTGTATGCAACTGACACTGATCATGACAATAGGTTTATCTGCAGAGGGTAGGTGTACCCTAGTATAGTTAGCACTACTACATATAGTATTTATGATATATAGGTTATTCCTAGATTGATGGTAATAGTCCACTCAGTACAGTCCCCAAGTTCAAATTGGAGCACTTGGTGCAGATAGATGTTACCAGTGTCCCATAGTGTCCCTTAGGCACTAATGTCCCATAGGCACACTTGGGGACAGCGCCGTGGACAGCTAAGGTATAGAGGGATAGTCTGGTCGGTATCATTCCAATACTAGATGGCCTGTATTTTAATCTACTGTTTTATATTATTTTCACAGGAACGGTTTATACGAAAGGTATTCATTGAGACCATTAGGTGTCACTGATTTTAGTCTAAAGATCCATCTGGTTTCTGCCTTGAGGATCATTTTGTCCCAATCTCCACCTCTACTGGGCCTGGCGATGTGCTGGATACCTATGAATTTAAGGTAAGTGGTATCCCCATTGTGATATTGGTTCATATGACGGGCCACTGATGTATCTTTCTTATTTTGGATATCATTGATGTGGTCTCTGATTCTACGCCTAAATTCCCTCTTTGTTTTCCCTACATAGTCAAGGGGGCATGAGCATTGTGCCAGATAAACTACACCCATAGTGAGGCAGTTTATATAATCACGTATTGAGTACTCTGTGTGTGTAGCCGAACTTGTGAAGTTCATGGTTTTGGATATTTGACTACAGGCTGTGCACCTTCCACATTTGAAGGTGCCTAGCGGCCTCCTTGACAGCCAGTTTCCGGGGTTCTGAGGGGGCTGGTAGTGGCTATTAACCAGTCTATCCTTCAAACTTCTACCTTTTCTGTAAGTTATTAGGGGGTAGGGACCTATAATATCTTCCAGATCTGGGTCTGTTTTTAGTATGTCCCAGTGTCTGGATAGCACCTGTCTCACCTGCTGATGTGCATCATCAAAGGTACCAACGATGCGAGCAGAATTCTGCTCCTTCGTTGGTCCCCCCTTCTTCTTGTTGGGTATGAGCAGTGTGTCTCTGTTTGCCGAACACGCTGCCTCAAAGGCCACACGTAGCACTCCGTCTGGGTAGCCTCTTTCCCTGAACCTGTATCTCAGATCCCTTGCTTCACTCTTGAATTTTTTCATAGTGGAGCAATTACGTCGGAGTCTGAGATACTGGCCCTTGGGTATACCCCTGCGTAGAGCATAGGGGTGGGCACTTTCCCAGCGGAGCATGCTATTCGTGGCCGTCTTTTTACGGTAAATGGATGTAGTTATTTTATTCCCTGAGCCTCTTTCTATCAATACATCTAGGAAAGGTAGAGAGTCATGGTTAACAATAGATGCTCTATGCATAACAATTTCCTACTAGATCTACTGAACTTTAGCCTGACCAGAAACTACTTCATCTTCAACGACCAATATTACCACCAGCTCAGGGGCACCGCGATGGGCAGCTCATGTGCGCCGTCGTATGCAAATTTGCTCCTGGGCTGGTGGGAAGCCAACTATATTGGGTCGGAGAGGATGGATAAGTGGCAAGAAAAGATATCTGTCTGGCTAAGGTTCATAGACGATATCTTTGTACTATGGAGGGGATCAGAGGAGTCTTTTGCAAAATTTATGGATGTTATTAATAACAACGACCTAGGCCTCAGGTTCACTTCTGAAGTTAACCATGACTCTCTACCTTTCCTAGATGTATTGATAGAAAGAGGCTCAGGGAATAAAATAACTACATCCATTTACCGTAAAAAGACGGCCACGAATAGCATGCTCCGCTGGGAAAGTGCCCACCCCTATGCTCTACGCAGGGGTATACCCAAGGGCCAGTATCTCAGACTCCGACGTAATTGCTCCACTATGAAAAAATTCAAGAGTGAAGCAAGGGATCTGAGATACAGGTTCAGGGAAAGAGGCTACCCAGACGGAGTGCTACGTGTGGCCTTTGAGGCAGCGTGTTCGGCAAACAGAGACACACTGCTCATACCCAACAAGAAGAAGGGGGGACCAACGATGCGAGCAGAATTCTGCTCGCATCGTTGGTACCTTTGATGATGCACATCAGCAGGTGAGACAGGTGCTATCCAGACACTGGGACATACTAAAAACAGACCCAGATCTGGAAGATATTATAGGTCCCTACCCCCTAATAACTTACAGAAAAGGTAGAAGTTTGAAGGATAGACTGGTTAATAGCCACTACCAGCCCCCTCAGAACCCCGGAAACTGGCTGTCAAGGAGGCCGCTAGGCACCTTCAAATGTGGAAGGTGCACAGCCTGTAGTCAAATATCCAAAACCATGAACTTCACAAGTTCGGCTACACACACAGAGTACTCAATACGTGATTATATAAACTGCCTCACTATGGGTGTAGTTTATCTGGCACAATGCTCATGCCCCCTTGACTATGTAGGGAAAACAAAGAGGGAATTTAGGCGTAGAATCAGAGACCACATCAATGATATCCAAAATAAGAAAGATACATCAGTGGCCCGTCATATGAACCAATATCACAATGGGGATACCACTTACCTTAAATTCATAGGTATCCAGCACATCGCCAGGCCCAGTAGAGGTGGAGATTGGGACAAAATGATCCTCAAGGCAGAAACCAGATGGATCTTTAGACTAAAATCAGTGACACCTAATGGTCTCAATGAATACCTTTCGTATAAACCGTTCCTGTGAAAATAATATAAAACAGTAGATTAAAATACAGGCCATCTAGTATTGGAATGATACCGACCAGACTATCCCTCTATACCTTAGCTGTCCACGGCGCTGTCCCCAAGTGTGCCTATGGGACATTGGTGCCTAAGGGACACTATGGGACACTGGTAACATCTATCTGCACCAAGTGCTCCAATTTGAACTTGGGGACTGTACTGAGTGGACTATTACCATCTATCTAGGAATAACCTATATATCATAAATACTATATGTAGTAGTGCTAACTATACTAGGGTACACCTACCCTCTGCAGATAAACCTATTGTCATGATCAGTGTCAGTTGCATACAAATTACTAAACGTATAGGCCATCTGATTCTGGCCATGCACAGGGGTACCTGTGTGATACACACTGGTCTATGGTGCAAACTTTTCTGTACGCATAGGCAGCTGACGCTGGGCATGTACAGGTATATGTGTGCGATATACACATGGAAGTACTACTATACATATACTTGCTACTATCCTATCAAAAGCTGCATCTAAGTGCAATGATACTCCGATATACACATGGAAGTACTACTATACATATACTTGCTACTATCCTATCAAAAGCTGCATCTAAGTGCAATGATACTGCTGCTATAATTTACAAGTGGACTGGACCTGCACGCTCTCACTGCGGTCCGGAACAGGACGGGGTGATTGAGCGTCGTCTCCGGTCCACTAACTAATACATTTACAACTACCCATCAGCTGTCCTCTGATCCAGACGGCACCAGGATCGCTAAACAGCGATCATCAATAGAAACTTGCTGTACTGAAAGTTAGCCGGGGACGCGGAGTTAGATCCCCATAGCAACTTACCACTCCCACAACACATGTCACTTCCGGGTAGTGACGGAGCACAGCGAGCCCGTACTCAGCCTGGGGCGGTGTCTCGGCATGGTGTCTCCGTCTGAAGAGACACGTGATGAGTGACGCACCATGTGGGAGGAGCTACGCGTTCAAAAAGAGACGCGGGAGTATCAAAGATTGCCACTGCCAGAAGAAGATTACAGACGCACAGCCACTGCATTCGGTGCTCTGTCCACCAATATCCCTGACGAGCCAAGTCTACACCCGGTGAAACGCGTAGGATAAAGGTACCATCAACAACTTCTAGGGAGGTAAGAGAATAGGGTTTACAGCACAGGCCCGAGGTTCCTGAGGCTGGGGGTCGTCCTTTTCAGGACGAGTGCCCCGACTACAGCCACTGAGGTCTTCACACCTATTAGACCAGGCCAAGTAGGGTGAGTATACAGGGTGAGTAAGGGTCCGGACTAATAGGCTCCTCCCCAGGGTACCACCCTCTTCCAATATAACAGGCAGTCTGGCCTCAATTGCTGATATAGACCCATAGCGCCCCCTATCTTCTAATAGTGTAGATTTATACACCATACTGTCTCATTTATTTTATATGACCTAAATAAAAGTTATATATTAACCTAAATACAATAAGGCATCCTCAGTTCCGTATTTCTATTATTATGTTCAAACTGTATTTTGCGGATGAGAGTAGTGTTTTTTTTTTTTTAATATTGGTGTGGTCATATATTAATTTACATGATATGTTTGTTTAAATTTTGTAGAACGGAGGACAACCTTGAGGAGGAAGCTGAAGAGAGTGTGCCACAAAACTCCAGCACCTGTGATGAGGAGACTGCTGCATCACAAGCTCCTCCAGAGTGTGCTGAAGGGCCCAGCACCTTTGCTGCCTCTTGGCCCCCAGCCTCAGGAGTGGACACCCCCCCACACACTTTGTCCTTACCAGCCCGCCGCCGCAATGTCTCCTAATGAGGATATGATAAATAGTCAGGTCCTGGACTATTTGTCTAAAGCCCGGCAGAAGGACCAGTTTGATCTGTATGTACACAGTCTGGCACCTTATTTATGGAGTCTGCCTCCAGAATGAGTACTGATAACCAAAGTGGCTGTTGGTATCGTTCTGGAGGCAGCCACTCCGCCAAATGATCCCACAGACTTTTTTCTGGCCCTGGAGAATTGGTGCAGCCATGGGCACATGTCTAGCCCCCGGCCAACACCAATTCCCCAGGTTTGCCATGGAGCACCACAATTCCTTCCCACAAGGGAATATTATGGGCCACAAAGTCGCCCATATTCCCCACATTACGACATATCATATGGCCAGCCTGGCCCCTCCACATCCCAAGCTGCCCCATCTCATCACTCTGACCCCCTTTCTCAACCCTCCTACCCTGGGCCTCAGTTTCAGGGTTCAACTGGGTCACCTGAGCAGTTTTTTTTTAATTTGTTAATTTTACATTAACATTATTGTTTATTTTATTTTACTTAAAAAGAGGAAATATGAGGACTCTGTGCTGAAATAAACAGAGTTTTATTTTCACGCATTTCATTGTTTCCTGTCTGTATTATATACATGGAATTATTATATTTATGTAGCACAAACACATTGTCATGGTAGGTGAGGGAAGGGAAGCAAACGAAATACAACAAAAGCAACAAATCAACAGGCTAGGCCCCAAAGCTAGGGAACAGGGAAAGATCACCACCTGACAATCCCTGAGCCTTTCCCTGACTGCTGACAACATGAGCAAATACTTAGGGTGGAAGTGCTCATGTGCTGGAACCTAAGCCTAGCTGAAACTTGAAAAAACCCTCAGCTAGGGAGCAGGAGATAAGACAACCATTTCCTAGCACTTGGTGCAGGAACCAGCGTCTTCCTGAGGCCTAGCAAGGACACACAACAAAAGGGGAGGAATAGGACTTAGCTTAAAACGGACGGGGAGCAGGAGATCCACCAAACACCAGCTGAGAACTTCAAAAGCAAATATAGACTGCAAGGGCTATAGTGAGAGGCGGGTATAAATAGCACCACTAAATAGCTAATGAGCAGAACCCGTGGGGAGGTGGGATCCTGCCCAAAACCACAACAAAGAGAAACAGAACAATATGTTAGATAGACTCACGTGTAGCAAGTCTGTCAGATATTCTCACAGGGCAGAGCGTGACACACATAAAACACATTAATAATTGTAAACATTTATTATACATTTTTTTAACCTACATACACGTAACTATACACACAAATATTAATTTTGCTATAAACAATATCAACCAATTAAAAAAATGTATTCTACATTTTGGTAATTATAATACATATCTACATAAAAATATTACAAACTATTTAATGTCCATTATGAACACAATAGACAATACATATGTCGTTTTCTGACATGATACATGTAATGATAGTTATTAGTAATTGATTATGAGGCTAACTACAACTTTATTCATTATTATGGTGAAACAGGCATATTTTTAATAATGCTTACATTTTATCTTTATAGTAATGAGGTATTACAACATATTTCACATACCTATTTTAGACACAGAATGGTTCAGTTTTTTTTCACGAGCGTTAAAAACTCATGCAATCCGAATGTCATCCTCGCGGTAAAAAAGCAATAACGCAACGCAATCGCATACAAAACGGACGCCAAACGCAAGCCAAATTGCTCGAAATATCACTGAACGCACCCGGAACGCATCCGGACCTAATCCGTCATGCTCGTGTGCAAGAGGCCTAATTATGTGCTAGTGCTAGTATATACCTCAACTCCATGTACTAGACATGATTAATCCACTATATAATTGACTGATTTCTGCTGTGTATCTGATTGGACAATCATTAGTGACTTGGGTGGGAGAGGCTGAGGAGAGTACATCTTTAACTCCTTCCCAACAACCACGGTACATATACAGAGCAGTGGAAAATGACTTTCCCCCTGGATCTCAAAGGCAGGCAGTCAGTGTATTACACTGGTAATACAATGACAGTCAATATATTACAATATACAGGTACTCTGTATTGTAATGCCTTGTAGAGTCGATCAGACCCTCAAAAGTTAATGTCCCACAGTGGGATAAAAATAAGTTGGAAAAAAAGTTTCAAAAAAGTAAAAGTCTATCAAAGGGTAATCAGAGCAGCTCTCACCTGTCTGGAAACTTCATTCATGAAGGCACAGACCGTTTCCTCACCCGGATTGGAAGCCAAATTCGTATAAATGAAAAAAGAGGTTTGTCCAGCCTTTTCTTTGCGAAATTCCAGTAGCACTTTATTTCATACAAAACTTAAAACATCCAGGTACAGAAGATGTTGGTCTACGCGTTTCAGGCAACAAAACAATAACAGCCCTTACTCATGACCATTGAACAAGCATTGAATCTTCACTTATGTAGCAGGAGGGAACCGCACCAGACCAATCAAGGTGGTCATGCAGCCACTCCCTCCTAGACAGGTGTGTAACCAATTAAAAATCTAGACAAACTTAAAATAATCTCATGCATAACATGTAGAATATATGGGAACAGAAGTTTAGTATTGAAGGATCAGGTCCAACCTTTTGCTTAACCCCAAGGGTTGGCGGCTTTCTAATCTAAAAATCCAAAAGGATTCTCTATTCAGAAGTTTTCTTCTTCTATCGCCGCCTTGTCCTGGCTTATTGACCCTTTCAATGCCTTGCACAAGCATATCCGATGTATCCCCACCATGAACAACCGCAAAGTGGAGACTAGTCGCAGAGACATTGGGGCTTTCATGGTGCGGTACATCAGATACGTGTTTTCTTATCCAGGTTTTTACAGTATTAGTAGTACATCCTACATACTTAATTGAACACTTGGTACATGTGATTAAATAGATGGAATATGTTGTATTGCAATTTATAAAGGATTTTATCACAAATCTTTGGCCAGTAACACAGGATTCAAACACTTTGGATACTTTCATATATCTACAGCATATACAAACAGAATGTCCACATTTGTAACTACCCTTAGTAGATAGCCAGGTACTATGGAGAGGTGATGTTATTTTGTTTTTTTGAAACATACTTGGGCTAACTGTATTTGCAATTGTCAGGGCTCTACGTGCTGCAAATTTTATGCTGTTAAAGCCACATCACTCCAATTTTTATCGCACGCTAGTACTGGGAAATGTTTTTTAATAATATTGCAAACCTGTGTGTATTCACTGCTAAACTGCGTGATGAATACACTCTTTTTTGTGTAATCTGTCTCGCATTTTTTTTGAGTTTTTTTGGCATTTGTATTTATCAGTTTATCTCTGCTCATATTCAGGACATCTGTATTGTGTTTCATCATCAATTTTTTCGAATAAGATCTATTTGACAATCTACTGATAATACTTTCAGCCTCCTCTTCATACAATGTTTTGCTCACTACAGTTTCTCCTGGCTCTGATGAATTTCCCTTTGGGTATATTCCGTACTGTATGGGAAGGATGACACAACCTTGCATGTAGTAGTGTATTACCAGATGTTGGTTTCCTATAGGTACTTGTGTGAATGGAGGCTGCCGTGGAGTCCCCCCTCAGGTGGAGATCTAAAAACACTATGTGCGATGTGTCAAATTGAACAGTAAATTGGATACTGTTCACACAAGTGTTTAGGTATTGGGAGAAAAGTGGTATGGCCGCCACATCACCAGACCAGATAAAGATCAGGTCATCGATGTAACGGCCATACCACCTGATGTTCTCCACAAATGGGTGGGTGTCGATGAGCAGAAAGCTTCTCTCCCACTGTGCCCTGAAAATATTGGCTATGGAGGGAGAGAACCTGGCCCCCATCGACACCCCCGATGTCTGTAAAAAGAACATCTCATCGAACATAAAAAAATTCCGCCTGAGGAGGAAGTCCACAACAGCCACCACAAACTCCACAAGTGTATCCGTGAAATCACTAAAATTGTTGAGAAACCAAATCAGGGAGGTAATAACCAAATTGTGTGGAATACTGGGATATAAGGCAATCACATCTGCTGTCACCCATGAATAGTGATCAGACCATTGTAACTCTTCTACAGCTTGTAAAACTGCCTTAGTATCTCTTAAAAAAAACTGGGATATGTCGAATTAATGGCTGTAACAGCGAATCTACCCACTGACATAAGTGTTCTGAATACGACCCAATCCCCGACACAATAGGTCTAAGGGGTGGAGGAAAAATCTGTTTATGTACTTTGGGAAGGGCATGTAAAATATAAATAACAGGATGGTCAACATAAATATAATCAAATTCTTTTTGTTTAATGACACCAATGTTTAACCCATGGAGTAATAACTCCTTGAGTTCTTCCTGCTACACAAGTGAAGATTCAATGCTTGTTTAATGGTCCTGAGTAAGGGCTGTTATTGTTTTGTTGCCTGAAACGCGTAGACCAACATCTTCTGTACCTGGATGTTTTAAGTTTTGTATGAAATAAAGTGCTACTGGAATTTCGCAAAGAAAAGGCTGGACAAACCTCTTTATTAAAAAAAGTAAAAGTATTAAAAGTTTCAAGTAAAAAAAAAAAGTGCCATTTTCCCCTCATCAAGCCATATGCAAAATTGATTTTAAAAAAATAGACATATTAGTTATCACCACATCCATAATGACTGGCTGTGTACAAATATCACATGATCCAGTCTTATGAATACTGTAAATAAAAAAATAATAAATGCTGAAATGGAGTCAAAATAGCCTTTTTTTGTGACTTTGCCTTACAAAAAGTGTAGTAGCAAGAAATAAAAAATGACAATGTACCCCACAATGGTACAACTTAAAATGTCATCTCATCCTGCAAAAAATGAGCCCTTAGACAAAATGATTGACAAATATATATATATATATATATATATATATATATATATATATATATGGCTTTCAGAAAATGGTAACACAAAAACATTTTTTTTTTCAAAAATGCCTTTATGTAACATTGTAAACAAAATTTAAAAAAATAGACATATTAGGTATCACTGTATCCGTAATGACCTGCTCTATAAAAATATCTAATGGTCTACAACTTCCGGTGAATGCTGTAAAAATATAAATAAAAAAGTGTTAAAAAAGCCATTTTGTGCAATGAGTAGTCTTCATTCCCCCTCTCTCTCTCCTTGCCTTTCCTTCCCCCGTTTTACATTTTAGATTTTTTTTTATAAATAAAGGTAAAACATATTGACTCAAATTTACCTCAAACAATCTCAGAATCGCTTGGCTAAGTAAAAGCATTCCAAAGTTATTACTATTTACTACACGTATAAGAAAATAGGCAACTATTGCAGTGTATTGTACTAGCCATCAGACCATTGGATCTTCAAAAACCCAAGTGGGACTTGGAAAAAAAATTGTATAAAAAAATAGTTTAAAAAATGTAATAAGAATTCTATCAATTTAAAAGTTAAAAATAGATTTTTCCTATATCTGCTCATTTATAATTGGTTAAAAAAATAAACAAAAAAAAAATTCATATTACTCATTCCACATAAAAAAGAATAAAAAAAATTCACAAAAAGCAATCAAAAAGTCATATATACCTCAAAATGGTACCAATAAAAACTACAGTGTATTCCACAAAAAACAAAACCCCCACACAGCTATGTTGAAAGAAAAATGTCAAAGTTTATGGGTGTTAGTAGTGGCCATGCAAAAAAAATATATATATATTTGTCATAAAAAGTGATAAAACAATAAAAAAACATAAATTTTGTATCACCATTATTGTATCAACCTGCAGAATAAAGTTATAATATCAAATATACCACATGCAGAACCCCATAAAAAATAAAAATAAAAACTCTGAATTGTAATTTTTGCCTTCCACACAAATAATGAAATAAAAAGCGATTAAAAAGTAATTTGTTCCCAAACATGGGACAAAAAAAAACTATAGCTGGTTCCACAAAAATAAGCCCTCACACAGCTATGGCTACTTTCACATTAGCGTTTTTCTTTTTCGGCATAGAGATCCGTCACAGGGGCTCTATACCGGAAAAGAACTGATCAGGCATATTCCCATGCATTCTGAATGGAGAGTAATCTGTTCAGGATGCATCAGGATGTCTTCAGTTCAGTCATTTTGACTGATCAGGCAAAAGAGAAAACCGTAGCAGGCTACGGTTTTATCTCCGGCGAAAAAAACTGAAGACTTGCCTGAATGCCGGATCCGGCATTTGTTTCCATAGGAATGTATTAGTGCCGGATCCGGCATTCAAAATACCGGAATGCCGGATCCGTCCTTCCGGTCTGCACATGCGCAGACCTCTAAGAATGAGAAAAAAATAAATACCTGATCCATTGTGCCTGATGACACCAGAAAAACGGATCTGGTATTGCAATGCATTTTTCTGCCTGATCAGGCATTTTTCAGACTGATCAGGATCCTGATCAGTCTGAAAAATGCCTGATCAGTCAGAAAAAATGACATACGTTTGCATACAGTTTGCCTGAACTGCCTGCCGGAATCAAACAACGCAAGTGTGAAAGTACCCTAAGGGCTGTTTCACACGAGCGGATGCCGTGCGTGACATCCACTCCGTGAATGACTGCAGAAGCACGGAGCATTAACAAGATTGATAATGCTCCGTGCCTCTCTGTGATCTCTTTACTACGAAATCACAGTGACAACTTTATCTCACTGTGATTTCGTAGTAAAGAGATCACAGAGAGGCACGGAGCATTGTCAATCATGTTAATGCTCCGTGCTTCTGCAGTCTGCATCGGGTCTTGGCTGTCATTCACGGAGCAGATGTCACGCACGGCATCCGCTCGTGTGAAACAGCCCTAAGTGTGAAGGCTGGCTAGGGTCTCGTGTAGGCCCCAGACCAGCCATAAGTCATTTCCAGCAGGCTGCGTCTCTCTGGCGCAGCCTTCTGGTCAATATCAGAATAGCACTGAAATTAAAATGCAATGCACTATAGGGATAATGCATTGCATTTTAAAATCAGAATGTTGTCTGTTATAGTACCCTTGTGGGACTTTTAAGTGGTATAAAAGAAGTAAAAAAAACTAAAACATTTATTCAATGAAAAACATCCCATAAAAAATAAGCTTTTTTTCCATTGAAAATATACGCTTTTCAATGAAAAAAATTGCAAAAAAACCTCCCCCAAATGTTTGGTATTTCCGCGTCCTTAATGACCTGGACAATATAAATATCATGTAAATTATGTCCTATGGTAAACGCCGTAAAAAAAAAATATATAAAAAAAATACAGAATTGCTAATTTATTCTTAGTTGCCACTGAAAAAACATAATAACCAGCGACCAAAGAGAGACATTTTCTCCAAAATGATACCAATCAAAAATACAAGTCGTCCCAAAAAATCAAGCCCTCACACAACTCCATAGAAATTGTTATTGTCTGGTGAAGCAGATTTAATTGAGTAAGCTCGTTGGAAGAACGAGTGAAACGTTTTCAAGAAATCTACAGTAAGTCCAGTTGCCTTGATTTATTCTTTACAGATGTAAAAAAAAAAGGGGTTGGGGTTTATTGCAGAAAAGTAGCAAAACGGAAAAAAAGATATATATTTGGTATCACTGAAATTGTACTGACCCAGAGAATAAAAATATTATGTTATTTATATTGTAAAAAGGCAGTGGCAGTATTGCTGTCTTTCCCATCTCCCTCTCAGAAAGAGTTAATAAAAGTTAATGAGAAAGTAATGTGTACCCCAAAATGGCGCCATTAATAAACTACAACTTGTCCCGCAAAAAACAAGCAATCATAAAGCTATATAGACAGAAAAATAAAAAAGTTATAGCCCTTGGAACGCAACAATGAAAAAAGGAAGAAAAAAGCTTGGTCATTAAGGCCCAAAACAGGCTGGTCACTAAGGGGTTAAGAGATGTAGTTGCTGAAAACCATTCCAGCAAAATCTGCCCTCAAAAACAATATTGGGTGTCAACCCTTGCTGTGTCACAGGAAAAAGGTAAAAAAAATGGCAATAAAGTTAAATTTTGAAATTTCTCCTCCACTTTTCTTTAATTCTTGTGTAATACCTAAAGGGTTAACAAAGTTTTTTTAAATCAGTTTTGAATAATTTGAGTTGAGTTTGAATAAAAGTTGATTTTGATTATTTTCAGAAAATTAAAAAAATGCCTCTAAAATTTGAAGCCTTCTTACATCCTGAAAAATACCATGACATCTGCAAAATGATGCCAACATAAAGTAGACATATAGAGTATTTTAATGAATAACTATTTTTTAAGGTATCACTATCTGTCTTAAAAGCTGATAAATTCAAATTTAGAAAAATTACATAGTTATATAGTTAATACAGTTGAAAAAGACATAAGTCCATCAAGTTCAACCAAGGGATTTGTGGGGACACGAATCGCAGAAGAAAGTGAGACTCAGATTTCTACACTTTTTTATAAGCATTTTTAAAACTGTCCACTGTTCCTGCTGTGATCATGTCCTGAGGAAGACTATTCCACAGATGCACAGTTCTTACAGTAAAGAAGCTTTGAGGCTTCTGGGGACTGAACTTTTTCTTCTCCAGTCGGAGGCAGTGCCCCTTGTCTTTTGAGGTCATTTGACATGGAACAGTTTTTCACCATATTTTTTGTATGGCCCATTTAAAAAATTGTATAGGTTAATCATGTTCCCTCTTAGACATCTCTTCTCAAGACTAAATAAATGTAATTCTTTTAATCTTTTTTTTTCATAACTAAGACCCTCCATGCCCCTCCATCAGTTTAGTCGCTCTCCTCTGTACTTTTTCCAGCTGCAGAGCATCCTTTCTATGGACTGGTGCCCAGAACTGAACTACATATTCCAGATGAGGCCTCACCAACACTTTGTAAAGTGGTAATATTACATCCCTGCCGCGCGAGTCCATGCCTCGTTTAATTCATGACAATATCCTGGTAGCCTTAAGCCTCATGCACACGTCCGTGGAACACGGACCGTGTGATACCGGCCTGGATTTCTTTTGAGTGTAGGAGCACACTGCGTCATTGGTTGCTATGACTCCGTGCGCTTCCTGCTGTATCATACCAGTGCATCACTGTACTGCGGCGGCAGCAGGAAGCGCACGGCGACATAGCAACCAATGACGCCGTGCGCTCCTGCACTCAGAAGAAATCCAGGCCGGTATCACACAGTCCGTGTTTCACGGACGTGTGCATGAGACTTAAGAAGCAGCTGTTATTTAATCTACCATTTACAAGGACACCCAAATCCGTCTCTATAAGTGACTCTCCCGGTGTTACATGCCTTAGGACATATGAAGCACGGAGATTATTACTACCAAGATGCATAACTTTACATTTGTCCACATTAAACCTAATTTGCCAAGTTGATGCCCAATCCCTCAGAGTGTTTAAGTCAATTGATAATGTTTCCAGTTTTTTAAAGATATACTTGATGGAGTTAGGTCTTTTTTCAAGTGTATTAACTATGTAATATAACACATCAACACAAATGTATCACTAACATGAGGGAAGTACAATGTGCTTGGATAAGTAAAAGCATTGCAAAAAATGGGGCGCCTGCATTTGGTTCAAACTGGCTTTTGCTGGAAGGGGTTAAGGGATGAGGAGATTATTTTTGCTTTTCCGCTGTACATTTTTTGTCTAATTTGTAGATATCTTTTGACATGTTCATTTATAAAGATATTTATTGTTTGTAAAATGCATACAAAGCAATTTCTCTGAAACTGATGGGGAGTGCTGTGGAGGTAAAGGTGGCTAATAAAATTATTGACTAATAAATCGTTGGATGCATGTATCTTTACAGAGGAAGATGTTCTAAGTTTGCTGTCTAAAGTGAAGACAAATAAGTCACAGGGGCCTGATGAGATACACCCAAAATTATTAAAAGAGCTTAGTGGTGAGCTGGCAAAACCGTTAACAGATTTATTTAACCAATCATTAGTAACAGGAGTCGTCCCAGAAGATTGGAAATTGGCAAATGTCGTGCCCATTCACAAGAAAGGTAGTAGGGAGGAATCGAGCAACTATAGACCAGTGAGTCTGACATCAATAGTAGGCAAATTAATGGAAACCCTATTAAAGGATAGGATTGGGGAACATCTAAAATCCCATGGATTGCAAGATGAAAAACAACATGGGTTTACTTCAGGGAGATCATGTCAAACAAATCTTATAGATTTTTTTGACTGGGTGAATAAAATAATAGACGGTGGAGGTGCAGTAGACATCGCATATCTAGATTTTAGTAAGGCTTTTGACACTGTCCCACATAGAAGACTTATCAATAAACTGCAGTCATTGAGCATGGACTCCCATATTGTTGAGTGGATTAGGCAGTGGCTGAGTGACAGACAACAGAGGGTTGTAGTCAATGGAGAACATTCAAAACAAGGTCATGTTACCAGTGGGGTTCCACAGGGATCTGTTCTGGGACCGATTTTGTTTAATATCTTCATAAGTGATATTGCAAAAGGCCTCGATGGTAAAGTTTGTCTTTTTGCTGATGACACAAAGATATGTAATAGGGTTGATGTTCCTGGAGGGAAACGCCAAATGGAAAAGGATTTAGGAAAACTAGAAGAATGGTCAGAACTCTGGAAACTGAAATTTAATGTGGATAAGTGCAAGATAATGCACCTGGGGCGTAAAAACCCAAGGGCAGAATATAGAATATTTGACACAGTCCTGACCTCAGTATCTGAGGAAAGGGATTTAGGAGTAATTATTTCAGAAGACTTAAAGGTGGGAAGACAATGTAATAGAGCAGCACGAAATGCCAGCAGAATGCTTGGATGTATAGGGAGAGGTATAAGCAGTAGAAAGAGTGAAGTGCTTATGCCGCTGTACAGAACACTGGTGAGACCTCACTTGGAGTATTGTGCGCAGTACTGGAGACCATATCTCCAGAAGGATATAGATACTCTAGAGAGAGTTCAGAGAAGAGCTACTAAACTAGTAAATGGATTGCAGGATAAAACTTACCAGGAAAGGTTAAAGGACCTTAATATGTATAGCTTGGAAGAAAGAAGAGACAGAGGGGATATGATAGAAACTTTTAAATACATAAAGGGAATCAACTCGGTAAAGGAGGAGAGCATATTTAAAAGAAGAAAAACTACCACAAGAGGACACAGTTTTAAATTAGAGGGGCAAAGGTTTAAAAGTAATATAAGGAAGTATTACTTTACTGAGAGAGTAGTGGATGCATGGAATAGCCTTCCTGCAGAAGTGGTAGCTGCAAATACAGTGAAGGGGTTTAAGCATGCATGGGATAGGCATAAGGCCATCCTTCATATAAGATAAGGGCCGGGGGCTATCCATAGTATTCAGTATATTGGGCAGACTAGATGGGCCAAATGGTTCTTATTTGCCGACACATTCTATGTTTCTATGTTTCTATGTTTAAAGGGGCAGTCTATTGATACAGGCATTATTTCATGGGAGATAATATGGTGGGGGAGTAGATTTTTTTCTAATATAAAAACTGAAGGTAGACAATGACTGGAGCCCTAGCAGCTGATTTTAAAAGTCAACATACATAATGCTTAAGAAACTCTCATGAGTTATCAGTTTTTACAGCAAAAAAGATTAAATAAATTGTTCTTATGAATTTTAGCTATTTCATATGCCAAGCTAGTACAATCATACTCGTTTTGGATTTTCAATAACATATTTACTGTTGCTTTCACACTAATGCATGTAGTGCTTGAGATTACTGGGTAATGAGGTGAAAATCCTTATAATGCAAGAAAACTCTACAGTACAGCCCAAGGGAATGTTATACTGCAAAATGGGAACAATACAAAACTGATAATTCATTTTTACATTGTTAAATCAGAAAATTATTATTTCAACCTTTGTCCTTCATATCTTAGTCATATTCAAAATTGCAAAGTAATCAAGTAAGCATAAAGCAAGTTTCAAGGTTTTGTATTAAATTAAGAATGGTGATTATTATTTAAAGGAATCAATACTTGTCTGCTAAACGTATGATCCAAATACAAGTTCGAAAACCAAATTAATATGTTTTACCTACCCATCTCTGATTTGTCTAAAATGTGATTTATATGTTTATTGAATTTTTGTCAGTAATTTTACTCAGTGTTAGAAACAAGTGTTTTTTCAACCTTAAAGGGAACCTGTCACCAGTTTTATGGTGTCCTAACTAAGGGCAACATAAATAAGTGACTAATTCTCTTAGCAAAATGCTGGGTCACATTCTTTAATTGACCCAGTCAATCTGCCAACATCTTGTATTGAAAAGCTCCAGCTCATAATGATGAGTCATGAATATTTATGAGCTCCTCACTCTCCCCGCCCACCTGCTGCTGAATGACAGTTTGTTTCCATAGGAATCAGCAGCAGGTGGGCAGGGGAGTGGCTATAGCTCTGAATTAAATATACGCTGGACTCAATGACATCACGCCGGACTCCAATCAGCTCATTAGCATGCGGCATCTTTGTGTATATATTATGAGGTAACCATCTGTCACACCAGTAAGTGAATACATCTAAAGTACTTTTTAGTAGTTAATGATTGTATATAATTAGTTATATTATAATCAAATATCCACATGACAGGTTCCCTTTAAGGCTCCTTCACACGATCGTGCTTTGGTTCCGCATCCGAGCCGCATTTTGTGCGGCTCAGGAGCAGACCCATTTACTCCGTGTGCTGTCCACATCCTTTTCTCTGTTCTGTGGCCCGAAAAAAGTTATAAGTCATATCCTAGGCATTTCTATAATGGGCTGTCTGTTCTGTTCCACACATTGCAGAAGGCACACGGGCAGAATTCGTGTTTTGCAGATCCGCAATTTGTGGTCCACAAAAAACGACATGGTTGTGTGAACAAGCCCTTAGCAGGGCTTTCCAGGAGCTAAATATTGAGTACTAAGGCTACATGCATATGACTGGGAAAAACGGACCGTTTTATGACCAATTGCAGTCTAGGGGGTTAATCACACGGTAGGTTTTTTTGACGGCCAGTGAATAATGGACTTCAAAAAATAGAACTATTTTGTAAATTTTTCACTGTCCAACTGCCCCTCATACAATTGAACGGGTCCATTTTTACCATCCATTTCTCAGATCGGCATCAGTGAAAAAAAGTCGGCTAAAAATAGACAGTTTATCACTTTTCAACTGACTTTTATTTTTCACTGTCATGTGCATGTGGCCATAGAGATGAGCAATTTTCTTGAATTTTTTTTCAGGTACAATTTGAACAAATCAGTTTGTAGATTCAATTGGAGTAAGAATATATTTAGTGTTGAGCGAATCAAAGTATCCAAAGTGGACTTTAATCGGAATTTCACGGAAAATTTGATTCACCATAAAGATAAATTTTGTTTTGCATTGTGGTAACAAATCAGTTTTCCCTGAAATGGTGGTAAAAATGTTAAAAAAAATCATACTCACCTCATAATTTGAGTGCGAAGAGGCCGCCGTGGCTATCTTGCTTGAAGATCCCGCTCAAAATCTTGTATGAGGTCACCATGCACCACCCAAGATTTTGCACAGAATGTTCAAATGAGATGGCTGCGACAGCCTCTTTGTGCTCAAATGGATAAGGTAAGTAATTATTTTTTATTTTTATGATTAACCCCTAAAAGGCCTGGATGAATAACCTATCTCTAGTAACTATAACCTGTAATATTATTACAGTCCAGAAATACATCAAGGCCCCTCTTAAGCTCTTTTAGTGAATTTACTATTCACCACCTCCTCCAGCAAAGAGTTCCATAGTCTGATTGCTCTTACCATAAAGAATCCTCTTCTATGTTTGTGTACAAACCTTCTTTCCTCTAGACGCAGAGGATGTCCCCTCATCACAGTCACAGTCCTGGGGATAAATATATGATAAGAGAGATCTTTGTACTGACTCTATACTTTGTACTATATTTATACATAGTTATTAGATTTCCCCTTAGTTGTCTTTTTTCTAAAGTGAATAGAGATGAGCAAATCGAAGTTGACAAAGTTGAATTCGATCCGAATATCAGGAAAAATTTGATTTGCACCGAATCCGAATTTCTTCACGGTTCGTGGTAACAAATCACATTTTTACCTAAAATGGCTGCTGCACGTGTGAGGACATGGAGCAAGGAACTCTGGGAAGGTGGGATCACCCATAATGCCATGCATGCAGCCAATCAGCAGCCAGCCAGCCCTGTGATGTCACAGCCCTATAAATAGCCTCAGCCATCTTAGATTCTGCCATTTACCAGTGTACTTAGTGCAGGGAGAGACTTCAGCAGGCGCTAGGTACAGTGCTAGAAAAACTTAATTGTGCTAAAAAAAAAATATTTACAAGTTCAGGGAAATATTATTCAAGGGGTAGGGAAAGGATATGGAGGAATTATTCCACAGCATTTATGTTGAACAGGGTTCAGTAGGGGAGGTTACAGCCTGGGTAATAGGAAAATTCCTATTACACCTTGCTGCAGTGACTGGACACCCAAATTGCCATTATACAGCTCTGTAATTCCAGCAAACCTTTCTTGTTATTGGGATGCAAGTGCTGTTTGATACAGCCATTAACAGTGTTTATTACAAGGAAATATTTCTACATTTTATTTGCCCTAGTGCGGTGCAGTTAAAAAAAGGGCTTATTAGCCGTTATGTGGTGAAGTGCAAAAATTACAGCCCTTTTTGGCATATATAAGTGGATAAAGAAAAATTTATTTGCCATTCAGCGGTGCAGTTATATGTTCTAAAGCCCTTTTTGGCGTGTAATAGTGGCAAAATAAATATATATTTGCCGTTCAGCGGTGCAGCTATATGTTCTAAATCCTTTTGTGGCGTATATAAGTGGAAAAAGAAAAATAGATTTGCCGTTCAGTGGTGCAGTTATATGTTTGACAGCATTTTGTGGTGTGTATAAGTGTAAAAAGAAAAATATATTTGCTCTTCAGCCATGCAGTTATATGTTCAAAAGCCCTTTTTGTCGTGTATTGGTGGCAAAAGTAAAATATATTTGCTGTTCAGCAGTGTTGTTATATGTTCTAAAGCCTTCTGTGGCATGTACAAGTGGAAAAAAATAAGATCTAACAGTATGTCAGACAGAGAAGTGCAAAGGGGGAGTGGCAAAGGCCTAAATGTTTTTGGCGCAGGCAGAGGTCGAAGCAGAGTAAGGGGCTGTGGCAGCAGGGGTCACTTCGAAAGGCCTGAGCTCCCAGTGTCAGCTAGCGGTCGTGTCTTGACCAGCAACCCAGCGATTCTTGAATGGTTGACTCGGTCATCTCTGTTTTGGATCCACTCCTGTTTTATTTGGCATTAGAAATACTGATGGATTACTGACCAAATGCTGACTGAGTGAAGGCTGATGCTCCACAGACAGGATCCATTTTTTGTGGGTTATTGTTTTGACGGATCAGAGGAAGGGCAAAATAATCAGTGACGTCAGCACAAACTTACCGCTGACACCTTCTCCACTCTGTCAGGGGTGCTCAACTTGTATAAGTGTTTAATAGAACAGGTTCTGTAGACATCTATCTGGAATCAGCTGACGACCACTATAAAGGCTCTCTGCAGCCAGGAAATAGCCGTTTCAAAAAATTCAGCAAACTGGACGAATAGAATTTTAAAAAAATTTGCTAATCTGTAAAAGTGAATAACCCTAATTTTGTTAAACTTCCATTGATTTGCCATGATCAAGTCTAGAACTTACCTCCTCATAGAAACAAATTAACAAATTAGTTTGAAAGGACCGATCCCTTTATGAAGCCATGTTGATATGGCGTTATTTGCTTATTTTCATTGAGGTACTCCAAAATACATTTAAACCTTTAAACAATTTACCCACTGCAGATGATAAACTTACCGGCGTGTAGTTTCAGGGCTCTTTTTTTGGACCCTTTTTGAATATTGGCACCACATTTGCTATGCACCAATCCTATGGAATATCAGAAATAATGGTCTGGCTATGAGATTACTTAATTCTCTTAGGATACAGGGGTGTATGGCACCTGGTCTCGGCGATTTGTCTATTTTAATATTTAATATTTTTTAAGACGCCGCTATGATTCTTCCTGGATCAGACAGGCCACTTTTAATGGGGAATTTATTTTATATTCTGCATTTCATCTGACAGTTTATTTTCCTCAGTGAATACAGTGGAGAGAAAAAATATTTAATAGCTTTTCTTTCTCCTTATCACTGTATGCAACTCTCCCCTTATCACTCTTTAAAGGGCAGACACCTTCAGAATTATACTTTTTACCTTTCAGAATAACATATAGATGACAATATTCAGTACAAATTTTAGCCACATGCCTAAATAAATCACAACTCGATTTAAAAAAAAAGTTGTGATACTGTGTAAAACCTTAACATGAAGACACCTTTTATTCACGATAGAACATAGAACACATATAACATGTTGAAAGTGAAACATTTTAACATTTCATGGGAAAAAAAAGAACTGATTTAGAACAAGATGGCAGCAATGCATCTAAAAAGTTTGGACGGGGCAACAAAAGGTCAGAAAAGTAAGTAATTGGTAAGTAATTTCACCAACCTGCAAAAAACTGTGTCTAAAAATTATGGAAGAATTTCAGAAAAATATTTCTCAAATTGTGAATATCTCACCACCTACAGTATATACTATCATCAAAAGATTAAGAGAATCTGGAAAAATCCATGTGCACAATGAAAGTGATCTATAGGCTCTCAGTGGCTGCTTTAAAAACAGACATGGTACTGTAATGGAATTTACTGCATGGGCTTAGGAACAGTTCCAGAAGCCATTGTCTGTGAACACAGTTATCTGTGCAATCCACAAATTCAAGTTAAAGCTGAATGTCTACAAAATCCAGAAACCCTGCCCTCTTCTCTTGGCGAAAGCTCACAGCAGGTCATAGAGCCACTAGTCTTGTCTACTGTATAATCCTTAGTCCCTATGTAAATAATAATGATTTACTCAATATGACACTTGTTATTAGTATTTTGAAGCAAAGATTAAAGTTTTGGAAGACATTTTACCTGTATGTGCACACTTTTGAAGATTACAGTCCTACCCTAGATGCTTTATGAATTACTTATTACACCAATTTGGTTGAAGGGGTAAATAAATGTTAAAATTAAGTGAGCTAAAGATTAGAGATGTCGCGAACGGAAAATTTTATGTTCGCGGCATCTCTAATCTTTAGCTCACATTAATTTTAACAAGTTTATTTAACGGCGAACGCAAATTTCTGCAATCGTTCGCGAACGGGCGATCCGCCATAGACTTCAATAGGCAGGCAAATTTTAAAACCCACAGGGACTCTTTCTAGCCACAGTAGTGATGGAAAAATTGTTTCAAGGGGACTAACACCTGGACTGTGGCATGCCGGAGGGGGATCCATGGCAAAACTCTCATGGAAATTACATAGTTGACGCAGAGTTGGATTTTAATCCATAAAGGGCATAAATCACCTAACAATCCAATTTTTTTTTGAACAACGTGGTTTAAAACATCCAGTGTGTGTATACAATCAGGTATGATGTTGTATCGATCAGGTAGTGTAAGGGTTACGCCCGCTTCACAGACATTGACAGACCAAACTCCCCTTTTAATGCACCGCAAACAACCGCAAACAGTCCATTTGCCCAACCGCAAACTCCCCATTTGTACAAGGTTGGATACCAAGCTAGCCATGTCCCGTTGATGTCATTGAAGGTTTCTTCCTCCACCCAGCCACGTACAACACCAAGGGTCCCGGAAAGGTGAATTGAATAGATTTTTTGAACGGGGAGATGGTTAAAAAAACGCTGGCTCCCTCCACTTTGTTTGAATCCACGCCACGGTCACTGCGTCTCTGCCGTGCAATTTACTGTCACACCCGATATGGGTGGTATTTTCTTTAGTTCTCTCTTCTCATCAGTTTAATCCCTGTTACGTCCCCAATCTGGGGTCCATTTATTAAATAGATTTTTCGAACGGGGAGATGGTTAAAAAAATGCTGGCTCCCTCCACTTTGTTTGAATCCACGCCACGGTCAGTGCGTCTGCGCCGTGCAATTTACTGTCACACCCAATATGAGTGGTATTTTCTGTAGTTCTCTCTTCTCATCAGTTTAATCCCTGTTACGTCCCCAATCTGGGTTCCATTTATTCAATTGATTTTTCGAACGGGGAGAAGGTTAAAAAAACGCTGGCTCCCTCCCCTTCGTTTGAATCCACACCACGGTCACTGCATCTGCGCCGTGCAATTTACTGTCACACCCGATATGAGTGCTATTTTCTGTAGTTCTCTCTTCTCATCAGTTTAATCCCTGTTACGTCCCAATCTGGGGTCCATTTATTAAATAGATTTTTCGAACGGGGAGATGGAAAAAAAACGCTGGCTCCCTCCCCTTTGTTTGAATCCACGCCACGGTCACTGCGTCTGCGCCGTGCAATTTACTGTCACACCCGATATGAGTGCTATTTTCTGTAGTACTATTCTCAACAGTTTAATCCCTGTTACGTCCCATATCAGGGTGGGATTGCCTTTTGTGAAAAAAATTTTTGGCCGGGTACCTTTGACTACCTTCACAGTGACAGACCAAACTCTGATACACCAAACTGAATTGATTTTAGGAACCGGGAGATGGAAAAAGAAGCTTGGTTGGTCCTCTTACTCCCAAGTTGGGGCACTGCGCGTGCACGGAGCAATGTGCTGTGACACCCTATATGAGTACTATTCCTATCAGTTTAATCCCTGTTATGTCCCCTATCCGGGGACGTGTGTCGATTTGATTAACCATTGTCGAATTAACAAACCATTACGACATCCTGGAATAATTTAGTTCTGAGCTTTGTACTTGCTTTGTATTGGAATTGATGGGGATTTTTTAAATTCTCTGCATTATTTCTAATAAACTATTAAGAGACTTTATTATGATTTTTTTTTTTTTTATGTATTAAAAACCCACCCATACCACTTAAAAAAAGAAAATAAAAAAATGTATGTTTTTTCTATGAAAAATTATCCAGCCGATCGCTTTTGGTCTGATCATAATGAAGCAACGGCCTTATCATCTGGGGTGTGGAAACATTGCCAACACACTCATAGAGGTGATGATCGCTTCATTGTGATACGCAAGCCCCTTCACCACAACAAGGTAACGATCACGAAGGGGAATTGACACTTGTATGTGCCTTTTTTTTTGTTTTGTTTTTGCAGCCACAGTGCAGCACCAGAGGCCAGAAAAATTAGGCATGTACACATGCCTGAAAAACAATGTGATTGTTGCAGCCGCTGTTGTAGCAGCGGCCGGAAAAATTTATGTTTTCAAGGCAGAAAGGTGACTAAAACATTGCGGCTTGAACCCTAGTTGGTGGCGGAGAATTCACGAAAGTCATCCGGTAGTCAGACATTAAATACAGCAGTGTGGGGACCATTTTGAGGCCAAGGCATGTCATCAGGCCTTTTGTTAGTCAAACGTATCCCCCACTGTCAGTCCCTTCGGGATCCATGCCTCATTCATCTTAATGAAGGTGAGGTAATCAACACTTTTTTGACCGAGGCGACTTCTTTTGTCAGTGACAATGCCTCCTGCTGCACTGAAGGTCCTTTCTGACAGGACACTTGAAGCGGGGCAGGCCAGAAGTTCTATCGCAAACTGGGATAGCTCAGGCCACAGTTCAAGCCTGCACACCCAGTAGTCAAGGGGTTCATCGCTCCTCAGAGTGTCGATATCTGCAGTTAAGGCGAGGTAGTCTGCTACCTGTCGGTCGAGTCGTTCTCTAAGGCTGGATCCCGAAGGGCTGTGGCGATGTGTAGGACTGAAAAAGCTCTGCATGTCCTCCATCAACAACACATCTGTAAAGCGTCCTGTCCTTGCCGCCGTGGTCATGGTAGGAGGAGGATTACTTTCACCTCTTCCCCTGTTAGATTCCCGTTGTGCTGTGACATCCCCCTTATAAGCTGTGTAAAGCATATTTTTTTGTTTTGTTTTGAACTGCTGCATCCTTTCTGACTTTCGGTAAGTTGGTAACATTTACACCACTTTCTGCTTATACCGGGGGTCTAGTAGCGTGAGCACCCAGTACAGGTCGTTCTCCTTCATCCGTTTTATACGAGGGTCCCTCAACAGACATGACAGCATGAAAGACCCCATTTGCACAAGGTTGGATGCCGAGCTACTCATTTCCCGTTCCTCGTCCTCACTGATGTCATTGACGGTCTGTTCTTCACCCCAGCCACGTACAACACCACGGGTCCCAGATAGGTGACAACAACGAGCACCCTGGGATGCCTGCTGTGGTTGGTCTTCCTCCTCCTCAAATCCACATTCCTCCTCTAACTCCTCTTCCTCATACTCCTCTTGCAGCGTTGCCGCAGGTCCGGCAAGCGATGATGACAAGGCTGTTTCTGGTGGTGATGGTGACCACAACTCTTCCTCTTCACGCTCATCTACAGCCTGATCCAGCACTCTTCGCAGGGCACGCTCCAGGAAGAAAACAAATGGGACGAGGTCGCTGATGGTGCCTTCGGTGCGACTGACTAGGTTTGTCACCTCCTCAAAAGGACGCATGAGCCTACAGGCATTGCGCATGAGCGTCCAGTAATGTGGCAAAAAAATTCCCAGCTCCGCAGAGGCTGTCCTAGCACCCCGGTCATACAAATACTCGTTGATGGCTTTTTCTTGTTGGAGCAGGCGGTCGAACATTAGGAGTGTTGAATTCCAACGTGTCGGGCTGTCGCAAATCAAGCGCCTCACTGGCATGTTGTTTCGGCGCTGAATGTCTGAAAAGTGTGCCATGGCCGTGTAGGAATGCCTGAAAATGGCCACACACCTTCCTGGCCTGCTTGAGGACGTCCTGTAAGCCTGGGTACTTAGACACAAAGCGTTGTACGATGAGATTCAACACATGTGCCATGCACGGCACATGTGACAACTTGCCCAAATTCAATGCCGCCAACAAATTGCTTCCATTGTCACACACCACTTTGCCGATCTCCAGTTGGTGCGGGGTCAGCCACTGATCCACCTGTGCGTTCAGGGCGGACAGGAGTGCTGGTCCGGTGTGGCTCTCTGCTTTCAGGCAAGTCAACCCCAAGACAGCGTGACACTGTCGTATCCGGGATGTGGAATAGCCCCTGGGGAGCTGGGGGGATTCAGTTGATGTGCAGCCAGACGCCGCAGCAGAAGAGGACTCAGCCGAGGAGGTTATGTAAGAGGATGGAGTAGGAGGAGTAGAGGAGGTGGCAGTAGGCCTACCTGCAAGTCGTGGCGGTGTCACCAACTCCGCTGCAGAGCCACACATTCCATGCTTGTCAGCCGTCAGCAGGTTGATCCAATGCGCAGTGTAGGTGATATACCTGCCCTGACCATGCTTTGCAGACCAGGTATCAGATGGACCCTTGCCCCAACACTGTATGCCAGAGATGCCATGACTTCCTTTTCAATCACTGAGTAGAGGTTTGGGATTGTCTTTTTTGAAAAAAAAAAATCGTCCGGGCACCTTCCACTGTGGTGTCCCAATAGCGCCAAATTTTTTGAAGGCCTCAGACTCCACCAGCTGGTATGGTAAAAGCTGGCGGGCTAAGAGTTCCGTCAAGCCAGCTGTCAGACGCCAGGCAAGGGGGTGACTCTGTGACATTGGCTTCCTACGCTCAAACATTTCCTTTACAGACACCTGACTGTGGGCAGATGAGATGGAACTGCTGAAGGTGAGAGGCGGAGTGGCGGGTGGTTGAGAGGGGGCAAGGAGGACAGCAGTGGTTGACGTGGCTGAAGATGCTGGACCAGGAGGAGGATTAAAAGCAACGGAGCGGGGGCGCAGCCTTAGCGCAGGGCGAGCTGACTTAGGGGGAAGACCGGAGGCTAGGAAGGGGTTAAAATGGCCGGGTGTATGTTTAGGGGTTGGGTTGAGTTTGGTAGGGAGGAGTTGGTTTGAAGGCGGGAAAATATAATACTGGGAGGCGGAGCTTTGGGTCAGTTGCAGCTTTCCAGCGTGGAATTTAGTCGACATGGCCTCCCTGGACGAGTGGCTGGCGGCAGTGAGGGACGCGGTGCAGGTACATGGAGTGGATTTCATGCAGCAATCCATCCAGGCTGCCCTCCTCCCTCCCGCCCCTCCGGTTGCTGTAGCTCGCGCTGTCAGGGCCAGGAGATCTGTTCCCCCTGAGCGCTTGAGCCCAGAAGCTACCCCCCGGGTCCGCCGATGCATTAGAAGCCCCGCCAGGGACCCTCCGCTGAGGTCTGAGGTGTCGGTGGCCAACCGGACCCCCAGACGCAGCGGGAGGAATTCAGCATCGCGTGGCGGGCCGGCGGGAGATGGTCAGGCTTCACCTAGACCAGTCTCCCTTTCAGCACGGGGGAGGGATCGTTCCCAGGCGGCGACGTCCCCGCGAGAAGCTCCGCGTCGGGGTCGAGCCAGGAGGACATCACCTGTGGAGAGAAGAAGTGTCGCGGCTGGGCTGTCTGCGGGCTTGGGCCTACCTGTGAGTGAAGAGCTGGCGTCTCCGGCGCTGCGGCGGAGGGTTTCTGGCCGGCAGCTTCAGTGTGAGGAGGATCGGTGCGCAGCGGCTGGATGTGATGCAGGTACGTCGGGACCCCGTGCGGTGGGTCGGCGGCATGGCAGCCAGATGAACGTCAGGGAGGAAGCTGGGGCCATATACACTGATCGGCGGCATGGTGTGGCGGCTGGCTGCAGGATTGCAGCTGAGTCGGTAACTAGTGGAGCAGGAGCGATTTTGGAACTGCGGCCAGAGGATGAGGCCTGCCCGGCTGGGGTGCGGACGGTTACCCTCCCCTCACGCCGGTGTCCTGAGGGGGAGGCTGCGCTTATGGAGGAAGGAGAGCTGGAATCGGGAGAGGATGTCGTGGCAGGCGGAAGGGATGAAGCAACTCTGGATCTGGCCGTGCCATGTGGAGCGAGCTCGCCGGCGGGGACATCTCCGAGGGAAGAGGCGGCTGCCGGAGGATCTGTCCGGGGACGGCCAGGTGAGATGACGACAGGGCAGATGTTAGCTGGGAGTGATGTTCAGTATAGTGGGGGGGGTTCAGATAATTTGGCGCGGGAGGTTCTGTCAGGGATGTTGTCTTTGGTGTCACGGTTGGGGTCAGGAGCGCCTTCATCTCCGGCATCGGTCTGGGCGCCTGTGCAGGCGGGCGGGACCCTAGAGCAAGGGACGGTACAAGGTACGGCGGGTGTTGGGGATAGCGTGGGCACCGGTGGTGTGCAGGCCTCTGCGGCGGGGGGTAGAAGTGAAGTGGGGGATGGCGTTCGGTTGTCGGATGCAGCAAAAGGTGAAATTTATGTGTGCTTTGAAGGGCCACTGGGGTCTCATTTAAAGCAAGAAATCAGGGAGAAGATATGGAGGGATGAATATGTAGAAATATTTTCTTTGCTTCCTTTAGAAAAATTTAATTTGGATCGTGGAAGGCCAGATGACAGTAAAAAGGAGGATGAGGAAAGGAGGCGGTACAGGTTGATCCCACGTACTTTTCAGAATTGGCTGCAGGCATTTGCGATTTTGGCCAGCGTGGTTGGGGAAAAATCGCCTGAACATTGCTCTGCGCTGTTCTGTTATATGGATGCGATAGGGGAGGCTCATCGGACGTATGGGGGTGTGGCGTGGCTATGGTATGATGAGCAGTTCCGGCAACGGAAGGCGGTCAGGCCTAATATAAGGTGGGACCATAAGGACATCGGTCTATGGATGCGATTGATGGCGGCACCTAGGAGTGGCCCTCAGCCTTTTCGGGGATCGGCCGGGGGTTCCTCGGCTTCTGAATCACAGGGAGGAGGTAGAAAAGGCTGTTGTTGGCAATACAATGAGGGACATTGTAGGTTCTTGTCAGATTGCCGGTACAAGCACGAGTGTTCCGGTTGTGGCGGTTCCCATAGTTTGTCGCGCTGCTTCAAGCGAGGGAAGGGTAAGGGACCCGAGGTTGTGCAGAAGAGGGGTGACTCCGGTGAGGGTGGGAGAGATGGAGCCCTATTTAAAGAGTTATCCAAATAAGGAGGTTGGGCGGTTTTTGCTGGCGGGGTTTACTAAGGGTTTTGTGATCCCGTGTAGTTCAGTTGTGCCGTGTTTGTCGGTGCGGAATTTGCCATCAGCATTGCGTCATCCGGATGTGGTGAGGGAGAAGATTGAGAAGGAGGTCGCTGCGGGCAGGGTTGTAGGCCCCTTTAGTGATCTCCCCTTGCCCGACTTGTGGGTGTCCCCGTTGGGGTTGGTTCCCAAGAAGGAACCCAATAAGTTTAGACTTATTCATCATTTATCTTATCCGCAAGGGGGGTCTGTGAATGATGGAATAGCGGATGAGTTGTGCTCTGTGTCTTATACGTCTTTTGATGCGGCGGTGCGGTGGGTTAGGCGTTTTGGGCAGGGCGCCTTGCTTGCTAAGACGGACATTGAGGCTGCTTTTCGGTTGTTGCCCATTCACCCGGATAGTTTGCATTTGCTGGGATTTCAATGGGATGGTTGTTATTATGTGGATTGTTGTTTGCCTATGGGCTGCGCAATTTCTTGTTCACTGTTTGAATCGTTTAGTTCTTTTCTGGAGTGGGTGGTGAAACAGGAGTCTGGATGGAACTCGGTGCTACATTATTTGGACGATTTTTTGTTTTTAGGTCCGGCTGGATCCAAGGTGTGTCCGGTGTTGTTGCGCACGCTGGAGCGAGTTGCAGGGCGGTTTGGTATTCCTTTAGCCGGGGAAAAAACGGAAGGGCCTTCCACGGTCATTACGTTTTTGGGGATAGAAATCGACAGCATGGCCATGGAATGTCGGTTACCGGACAACAAGGTGTCTGATTTGTTGGAGGAGGTTGTTTTTCTGAGGAAAGCTAAGAAGGTTCAGCTTAAGCGGGTTCAGTCTGTATTGGGAAAATTGAATTTCGCTTGTCGTATTTTGCCAATGGGTAGGGTTTTTTGTCGGCGTTTAGCGTTAGCTACGGCTGGGGTGGTCGCCCCTTTTCATTATTTGCGATTGCCTGTTGCGGTAAAGGAGGATTTGGCGGTGTGGGAGAATTTTCTGGGGGAATATAATGGGCGGTCAATGTGGATGGAGGAAGCGATTAGTAGTGTGGATTTGGAGTTGTTTTCTGATGCCGCGGGTTCGTGTGGATATGGGGTTTTTTGCCAGGGGCAATGGAGTGCGGGTGCGTGGCCTGTGGAGTGGGAACGGGCTGGTTTCCTTAGCAACTTGGTTCTGTTGGAGCTTTTTCCCATAGTTTTGGCTACTGAGTTGTGGGGGGATTGGCTCAGGAATCGGCGAGTTCGGTTTTATTGTGACAACATGGGGGTAGTGCAGGCGATTAATAGCCAGACGGCTAATTCTCCGCCGGTGTTAAATTTACTCAGGCATTTGGTGTTGCGGGGGCTGCGTTTGAATGCATGTTTTGTCGCGGTACATCTTCCAGGTGTAGATAACTCACTCGCAGATTCCCTTTCTCGTTTTCAGTGGGATCGTTCCCGCACTCTGGCGCCAGGCGCCGAAGTTCAGGGCTTGTCCTGTCCCCAGTGGCTCTGGAGCGTGGCCTTGGGGTGTCAGCGGGCTTGATTGGTCAGTCACTCAGTAGAGGTACGTGGTCGGCATATTCGTCAGTATGGTTGTTGTGGGAGGAGCTGATAGAGCGAGTTGGGGGGTATAGTTCGGTTGAGGAGCTTCAGACTTTGTTGGTTTTTTGGGTAGGTTCATGTTATGCGGAAGGTGGGATTGTTGTTCGTCATCGGGAATTGGAGGCGGCGTCGCCTCAATTCTTAAGAGATGATGGCGTACATCTGAATGATGTGGGCATAGATATGTGGGCTTTGGTTATCCAGGAGGGTTTGGAGACGGCCATTAGGGTTTGGCGGGACGCCCACAGGTGAGGTGTCACCGGTGGTTGTCGGTGGCTGATGGAAATAGGATCCTGGGGAGCAATTCAATGGTTAAGAGGTGCAGGACATGTTGGAGCCTGCATCTCAGATGGTTTGTTAATGACGAGGATGGGTCCCCTGTTTGGGCTACAAGGCCTACAGGGGGGGATACTAGTATACTTCAAGGAGTTGGTGCCCTTGGGTCGGTGAGTGCGGCCAAGGGTAAGTCTTGAAGTGAAGCGGTGAAGGAGGATACGGCTCGTTTGGGTTGCCCTCCAGGATCCTTGTTATGTGTGTAAAATGCCGGATGTTATTATGGTTATTGTTATTATTGTTATTATTATTATTATTAATGTTATATGGTGTACGATGTGGTTTTGTTATGCGTGGAATAATAAAGTTGGCCACCATGGTCATTATACCAAGCAAGTAAGTGTTGGTGTGGTTTATTTAAAAGGGGGAACAGGGTAGGTTTATAGCCGGAGGAGATTCTTCCATCCTATTAAGTCATAAAAGCAACGGAGCGGGGGCGCAGCCTTAGCGCAGGGCGAGCTGACTTAGGGGGAAGACCGGAGGCTAGGAAGGGGTTAAAATGGCCGGGTGTATGTTTAGGGGTTGGGTTGAGTTTGGTGGGGAGGAGTTGGTTTGAAGGCGGGAAAATATAATACTGGGAGGTGGAGCTTTGGGTCAGTTGCAGCTTTCCATCGTGGAATTTCCCTCCCTCCCACCCTTTTTATTGCTATTATTTTGGGATTGGTGATAGTAGTAGGGCTGATGGAAATAGGATCCTGGGGAGCAATTCAATGGTTAAGAGGTGCAGGACATGTTGGAGCCTGCATCTCAGATGGTTTGTTAATGACGAGGATGGGTCCCCTGTTTGGGCTACAAGGCCTACAGGCGGGGATACTAGTATACTTCAAGGAGTTGGTGCCCTTGGGTCGGTGAGTGCGGCCAAGGGTAAGTCTTGAAGTGAAGCGGTGAAGGAGGATACGGCTCGTTTGGGTTGCCCTCCAGGATCCTTGTTATGTGTGTAAAATGCCGGATGTTATTATGGTTATTGTTATTATTGTTATTATTATTATTATTAATGTTATATGGTGTACGATGTGGTTTTGTTATGCGTGGAATAATAAAGCTGGCCACCATGGTCATTATACCAAGCAAGTAAGTGTTGGTGTGGTTTATTTAAAAGGGGGAACAGGGTAGGTTTATAGCCGGAGGAGATTCTTCCATCCTATTAAGTCAGGCGGCTTTGAGCTTGTGTGCTGCTTCTACTCGTCATCATGTGTTGATCCCATAGGCGTTTGTGATGTGCGATCATGTGCCTTCGCAAAGCAGTTGTACCTAGGTGGGTGTTGGATTTCCCACGACTCAGTTTCTTTTGGCACAGGTTGCAAATGGCATCGCTGTTGTCAGAGGCAGACACACAAAAAAAATGCCACACTGCTGAGCTTTGCAATGACGGCATTCTGGTGGTGGCAACAGCATGTGTTGATTGGCGTGCTGTCTGGCTGACCCCGGGTGCCGATACATGCTGTCTGACTGTGCCACTAGCTCCTTGCGACGACCTCCCCCTGCTTCCAACTCGTCTCCTCCTTCTCTCTGTCTCCCCTTCTGAACTTTCCCCCTCTTCTTCTTCTCTTTGAGCAGGCACCCACGTGGCAACCACGGACACATCGTCATCATCAACCACTTCACTTGTATCTGACACCTCAGCAAAGGAAGCAGCAGCGGGTACAACATCATCATCATCACACCGTACGTCCATGTGTGTAATGCTGCCTGACTGAGACATATCCCTGTTATCTCCATCCTCTGGCAATAATGGTTGCGCATCACTAATTTCATCCAACTGATGTGTAAATAACTCCTCTGAGGGATCAAGTGAAGCGGCTGTGGTGGCTGTGGTGGTAGTGGTGGTGGTGGCGGCGGTAACTTGAGAGCAGGTGACCAAAGCTGAGCTGGAGGAGGATGGTGCGTCAAGGTTCTTAGCGGAAGCTGTTGAAGATTGGGTGTCCTGTGTAAGTCAGTCAACTATTTTCTCCGAATTTTTGGGGTTCAGGGTATGTGGCCTCTGAACACTGGGCATTATTCCAGGGCCAGTGGAAATCACAGCACCACGAACACGACGGCCCCTGCGGTGTGGCCTGCCTCTGCCTGTCATTTTTTATTAGATAAGTGTTACTATGCGTGCAAGGTACTGTGCCACCCTATATAAGTGGTGGGCAGTGGGCACAGTACAGTCTGTGTGGGCCTGACACACACGGGCTTGCAAATGTGATTAGATCACAGAAAAATATTAAATAGAATTTTTTTTATCTGCGAGGTATTTGTGAGTGAGTGACACCCTGTAACGGTATAAGTGGAGGCCTAGCCACTAGCCAGTGGCCACAATACAGTCTGTGTGGGCCTGACACACACGGGCTTGCAAATGGGATTATATCACAGAAAAATATTAAATAGAATTTTTTTTTTATCTGCGAGGTATTTGTGAGTGAGTGACACCCTGTAACTGTATAAGTGGAAGCCTAGTCACTAGCCAGTGGCCACAATACAGTCTGTGTGGGCCTGACACACACGGGCTTGCAGCTGTGATTAGATCACAGAAAAATATTAAATATAATTTTTTTTTATCTGCGAGGTATTTTCTGTCACACCCTGTATGAATGGTGTGCACACAGTACTGTCTGTGACTGAGCCTGCAGCCTCTCACACACGGGCAGGCAACTGCAATATATATATATATATATATATATATATAAAAAAAAGAAAAAAAAAGCAGACTGATGTACCAGCCCTAAAAAGGGCTTTTTGGGGTGCTGTCAGGACGCTGTCCTTACAGCAGATGAGTCTGTGGACACAGAACACTGCCCTAGCTAACGCTTTCCCTATTGAATCAGCAGCAGCAGCAGCAGCACTGTCCCTCCTCTCACTGAAAATGAATCTAAAATGGATGCTGTCCAGGAGGTGGGAGGGTCTGGGACGGAGGGTCTGCTGCTGATTGGCTGGAATGTGTCTGCTGACTGTGAGGTAGAGGGTCAAAGTTTACTCAATGATGATGTATAGGGGGCGGACCGAACATCGCGGCGAACGCGAACAAGCTATGTTCGCCGAGAACTATTCACCGGCGAACTATTCGGGCCATCTCTACTAAAGATACCCACACTGCCGTTACTGTGAGGAGCCACACTATACTGTAAAGTTTTGTGTGAGTCCTGTCGATGCTGGGTTCGAAGGGGTTAATTGCCTACCCCCTTAAGTTTAGTTTCTGAATATTTGTGTGTGGCTGAACCAGCGCTGACTCTGCAAAAATGTCTTGGGTGTGTGATGGATGGATTACAGTAAATGAGCGATCTATCTAATCACAGTTCAGTATATTACATATATGAAGAACTAAAAATAATGAATCCTGCTGTTATTTACTTAGTCACATTCATATGGAAGTACTGTATACAGACGCAGAGAATACTTGCCAATATTGCTGAGCTGTGAATTTAATCCAGGGGAGTCTTCCTTCTGTGTTCACTCCCGGCTCTGATGCTGTCTTCTGCTTCCTCTTCTCGCATGCGTGGCTCCGGCCGGCAGCACACGTGCACGTGGGAAGCGGTGTGGTTCTTTCCAAGGAAGCCTTCGGTGTGACGTCATACTCAGGTACTACGAATGCTTCCTCAGTCCAACAAACCTACGACGCGTTTCGGAATAGACGTCAATCGGCATGTGAAACAGCAGAAACCTGATGGCTATGGTGCCTGACCTGTGACAGGACTTCTGCCATACATGTATGGTTTAAGTCCGTAAAAGGTTAATCCCTTCCTGACATGTGAAGTACAGGTACGGCACTTGTTGATTCTTTAAACATGTTTTCCACTCAACTTCTATATGAAACAACAGAAACCCGGTAGTCTGTGGCAGGAGTCCTTAGTGGATCTCTTATAGACTGCTATGATAGTTTTAAAAAATAGGTTTAAAAAAAAAAAAAAAAATTAAAATATAAAAAACAACAATTCAGATCACCCCTTTCCCCATATTAAAAATAAAATGAAATTAAAAAAAATAATGATCATGTAAAACTATATAAATGTATTTATCCCTAATCATGAAAATCGAAATGGCTTATTCACCTTTTTTACTTCACCTACCTAAAAACAATTGAATAAACAGTGATCCACTTGATCTCGGAGAGGCTGTCCACTCATGTCTTGAAGAAAGCTCGCCAAAGGACCTGCCATGAGCATAATTGCCTCCACATGTGATCATGCTGGGTGTGCATGGTGACATCATCCCTGATAATTTTTTTAAACCCTGATTGACCCCTGAGAAGCTGAATGTGAGTCACAAATGCTGCAATCAGAGTTGAACGTGGCATCTGAGGGGTTAAATGACGGGCACCATTCCCCATCATTTTTCCCACACAATACAATGGAAAGTAATTTGTGATTAAATAATTTATAGCAAATCAAATTTCTTGTGAAAATTTGGTGAATTAGAAAAATCGAATTTTCATGCACACCCCAAAACAGAAACACTAAAATCTTATTTTCCCACAGAAATGAGCCCTCTGTAGACACAACTTTTTTTGTATTAAAGAAATAAAAACTATATACTGTACCATATTTTTCTCTCTATAAGACGTACCTGACCATAAGACACATCTAAGTTTTAGAGGAGGAAAATAAGAAAAAAAATTCATCAGGCCTCAGATCTGCTCCCCAATATTCTTCAGACCTCACATCAGGCCCCAAATCTTCATCAGACCTCAGATAAGACCTCCAATCTTCATCAGACCCCCAGTCTTCATCAGACCTCAGATCAGACCCTCAATCTCCATTAGACCTCAGATGAGACCCCGAATCTGAACTCAGATCAGACCTCCAATCTGTCTATTTTATGTTGGCATCATTTTGTAAATGTCATTTTTTAGCACATTAGAAAACTTTGAATTTCAAATTTTTAGAAAAGACTTTTAGGACCAATTCAGTTAAGAAGTCACTGTAAGGGGCTGATGTTATAAAAAGAAACACCCAAATGATCCCATTTTAGAAACTACACCTCTCAAATTATTCAAAACAGATTTTTGAAACTTTATTATCCCTTTTGGTGTTCCACAGGAATTAAAGGAAAATGGAGGTGAAATAAAAAAATTTAATTTGTGCAGATTTTCCATGTTAATCAATTTTTTTCCTGTAGCGCAGCAAGGGTTAACAGCAAAACAAACCTTAACCTTGATTCTGCAGTTTACAATAACACCCAATATGTGGTCATAAATCATGAGATTGCAAAAATGTTTATTCTGTCTATTTTTTTATTTTTTATTTTTTTTATAGGGTTCTTCATGCGGTATATACATGTCAACTTTGTTCTGTGGGTCGATGTGATTATGGTGATAGCAAATTTATATAGTTTTTTATGTTTTACTACTTTTGCAGCCTAAAATATATATATTTTTTTATATAAATAGGTTATATTTTGCATCACCATATACTAACATCCATAACATTATATTTTTTTTATCAATGTAACTGTGTAGGGGCTTTTTTGTGGGACAAGATGTAGTTTTTTTTGGTCAAATTTTGGGGTACATATGACTTTTTGATCACTTTTTAAATTTTTTGCGAGGGGAGGTGTGCAAAAATTGCTATTCTATCAGTGTTTTTTATTTTTTATGGGGTTCTCCATGTGGTATATATGATATCATAACTTTGTTATGTGGGTCCATACAGTTATGACGATACCAAACTCATATAGTTTTTTTCATGTTTCACTACTATTACAGCATAATATCACTTTTGTATTAAAAAATTAATTATATTTTCCATGATTATATATAATGATGAGCGAATCGAAGCTGAAGAAGTGGAATTCGATCCAAATTTCAGGAAAACTTCGATTTGCAACGAATGTGAATTTCCTCGTGCTTCGTGGTAAAGATTCGCAATTTTCCCAAAATGGCGGCTAAATGTGTGAGGACTGAGGACATGGGGCAAGGAAATCTGGGAAGGCGGTATCACCCAGATTGACATGCCTGCATGCAGCCAATCGGCAGCCAGACAGACCTGTGATGTCAAAGCCCTATAAATACGGCAGCCATTTTAGATTCTGCAATTTTCCAGCGTTCAGAGTGCAGGGACAGATGTGTGAAGGCGCTAGGGACAGCTATTGGAAAAACCTCTATGTTTAAAAAAAGCTGAAGAAACGATTTATAAGTGCAGGGAAAGGATAGAGAGTAATCATTTCACAGCATCTTAGTGCAGGGATTGGATTTTTCACCCTATAAGACACACCGGCCCATAAGATGCACCTAGGTTTTTTTTTCATTAGACCTCAGATCAGCAATCAGACCCTCAATGTTAATCAGACCTCACAGCCCCAATCAAATTCCCAAGATTTTACATCAGACCCCAATGTGAATGACCCTCAATCAGACCTCAGATCAGAGCCCAAAATAAAGAAGACACCTAATCAGACCTTAGATGAGACCCCCATGCCTCATATTAGCCACCAGCCATATGTGATCAGACCCCAATTCTCTAATCAATCCCCAGTCATATAATCAGCTCCCAGTCATATAAGCAGCCTGCAGTATTAATCATCCCTCAGCCATATGTACTCAGTTCAGCCCCCAGCTATATGTGAGCAGCCCCCAGCCATAATTCAGCCTCAGATGACAAAATAAAAAAAAACACTTACTTTTCCTGCTCCTGGACGCTGCCGCTCCTCACATCACGATCCTCTTCCTCCTGCTGTCGGATGTACTGTGAACTGGCGTGCACAGCGTGAGGTCACAGAGCGCTCTAACGCTGTGCGCAGCCTTCATATCTGACAGCCGAGGACCAAGATGCGGTGAGTACAGACACTTCACCGATTCCCGGTCCTCTGGTACTAATGAACACTTCCATAACAGAAGCGCTCATTAGTATTTGCCCCATAAGACATAGTAACATAGTACATAAGGCCAAAAAAAGACATTTGTCCATCCAGTTCGGCCTGTTATCCTGCAAGTTGATCCAGAGGAAGGCCAAAAAAAGCCCTGTGAGGTAGAAGCAAATTTTCCCCACTTTAGGGGAATAAAAAATTCCTTCCCGACTCCAATCAGGCAATCAGAATATCTCCCTGGATCAACGACCCCTCTCTAGTAGCTATAGCCTGTAATATTATTACGCTCCAGAATTACATCCAAGCCCCTCTTGAATTCCTTTATTGCACTCACCATCACCACCTCCTCAGGCAGAGAGTTCCATAGTCTCACTGCTCTTACCGTAAAGAATCCTTTTCTATGTTTGTGTACAAATCTTCTTTCCTCCAGATGCAGAGGATGTCCCCTCGTCACAGTCACAGTCCTGGGGATAAATAGATGATGGGATAGATCTCTGTACTGACCCCTGATATATTTATACATAGTAATTAGATCTCCCCTCAGTCGTCTTTTTTCTAAAGTGAATAACCCTAATTTTGATAATCTTTCAGGGTACTTCAGTTGCCCCATTCCAGTTATTACTTTAGTTGCCCTCCTCTAGACCCTCTCCAGCTCTGCTATGTCTGCCTTGTTTACAGGAGCCCAGAACTGTACACAGTACTCCATGTGTGGTCTGACTAGTGATTTGTAAAGTGGTAGGACTATGGTTCTTATCACAGGCATCTATGCCCCTTCTGATGCAACCCATTATCTTATTGGCCTTGGCAGCAGCTGCCTGACACTGTTATTTGCAGCTTAGTTTGCTGTTTATAAAAATTCCTAGATCCTTTTCCATGTAGGTGTTACCGAGTTTTTTATCATTTAGTATGTACGGGTAACTTGCATTATTCCTTCCCATGTGCATAACTTTACATTTGTCAGTGTTAAACCTCATCTGCCACTTATCTGCCCAAGCCTCCAATCTATCCAGATCCCTCTGTAGTAGTATACTGTCCTCTTCCGTGTTAATTACTTTACACAGTTTAGTGTCATCTGCGAAAATTGATACTTTACTATGCAAGCCTTCTACGAGATCATTAATAAATATATTGAAGAGAATAGGGCCCAATACTGACCCCTGAGGTACCCCACTAGTGACAGTGACCCAATCTGAGTGTGTACCATTAATAACCACCCTCTGTTTTCTATCATTGAGCCAGTTACTTACCCACATACAGACGTTTTCTTCCAGTCCGAGCATTCTCATTTTATATACTAACCTTTAATGTGGTACAGTTGCAGTAAGCCAGATTGGGACAGATGCACACTGGCGCAATATTAATAGTTTTTAGTTTGTGACGCCAATTGCAGCTTGCGCAGGTACTGTAACAGGGCCCTTTAAGATGTAATAGCTCACGTACCAAGTGAGGAATGCCAGAGGGGGATAATGTCTCTATGTAATGTCAACGGTGTCTCCTACCTTGGTACGGCTGGACTCCTGGATCCTGGCTCACTTGCAATAAAATTGAGTGTGGTCAGTAGGAGTAATTGAGGAATGAATGAGATCCAGAGAGGTAATATGATCCAACTCGTCTTTACTTAATGGTTGCAGCATAAATCCATATGAGTTACAGCAATAGTCCTTTAGGTCCCAGCAGGTATTGGCAATATGTGGCAGGAATTTATATGTATTCTGCTTCTTGTCATATGTCTAATAGAACTGGCAGGTATCTATCTTCTGCTCTGTCTGTAATCTGCTTGGTTTGGGCCTGACTAGCTGAAGGAGGTATTTGGCTTCTCCTGGTCTTTGAATAAGTACTCACAGGACTGCTCGCAGGGTATGATGGCTTCTTCCTGGAGATCTTTAGTTCTGGAGATGGCTGCTTTTCTTGTCAACCAGCACTGAGTTAGATGACTCAGGCTGGGAAGAGGATCTTTGGTTGGGATCCCTGTTTCTGGGAGCTCCTACCAACACAGCCTTCCCCAGCAGGGGGTGGCTCACACTCAGACTAGAACTGTCTTTCCTCCTCCTGAAGTAGGATGTGGGAACATTCCACTCCTCCTCATGTAGGGGAGACTAGACTGGAATGGAATATTCCAGCCTAGATCTATTAACTAGCTACGGTCTACTTACATATTGCTGCCACCTGCTGGTGTACATGGAAAGTACAGCAAATACATATAATACAAATGCAATGTCAGATTACACAGGATATTAACACATTTATACTTTAACATCATATAGCAGGGTGACAGAGTTTAAGTGACATACTCTGGGATGTTAAACAGTGTCAAATGCTTAGGAGAAGTCCAGATATACGACATCCATTGATTTGCCGCTGTCAAGTCTAGAACTTACCTCCTCATAGAAACTGATTAAATTAGTTTGGCATGACCGATCCCTCACGAAACCATGCTGATATGGCGTTATTTGCTTATTTCCGTTGAGATGCTCTAAGATAGCATCTCTCAGAAAACCTTCAAACAGTTTACCCAGATGTTAAACTTACCGGCCTATAGTTTCCAGGCTCTGTTTTTGGACCCTTTTTGAATATTGGCACCACATTTGCCATGCGCCAATCCTGTGGAACATTCGCTGTCAGTATAGAGTCCGCAAATATCAGAAATAAGGGTCTGGCTATGACATTACTTAATTCCCTTAGGATACGGGGGTGTATGCCATCCGGTCCTGGCGATTTGTCTATTTTAATCTTTTTAAGTCGCTAATGTACTTCTTCCTGGGTCCGACAGGACACTTTTAATGGGGAATTTATTTTTACATTCTGCATGTCATCTGACAGTTTATTTTCCTCAGTGAATACACTGGAGAAAAAAATATTTAACAGTTTTGCTTTCTCCTCGTCACTCTCTGCGACTACCCACTCATTACTCTTTAAAGGGCCGACACCTTCAGATTTATACTTTTTAACATTTATATAATTGAAGAACATTTTAGGGTTAGTTTTACTCTCTTTGGCAATTAATCTCTCGGTCTCTAGTTTGGCCGCTTTTATTTGTTTTTTACGTGTTCTATTTTTTTCCTTATAGTTTTTCAGTGCTTCCGTGCTACCCTCCTGTTTTATTGATTTATATGCTTTCTTTTTGTCATTTATTGCTTTCTTTACAGTTCTATTTATCCACATTGGTTTCTTTTTGTTCCTTAACCTTTTATTCCCATATGGTATGTACCTCTCACAATGAGTTTTAGGATGTTTTTAAAGATATCCCATTTTGTGGCTGTATTTTTATTTTTGAGGACTTTGTCCCAGTTAGTTAGGCCTGTGGCCTCTCTTAGTTGGCTAAATTTAGCTTTTTTGAAGTTTGGTATTTTTGTTCCTCCCTGTAGAAACGCTCTTTTGAATGATAATTGGAAGGTTATTACTTTATGGTCACTATTTCCAGGTGTCCACCAACCTGCATGTCTGTTGTTCTGTCAGGCCTATTGGTTAATACTGAGTCCAGTATGGCCGTCCCTCTAGTCGGGTCCTGAACCAGTTGGGAGAGATATTTGTCTTTGGTTATTGCCAAGAACCTGTTTCCCTTATGAGATATACAAGATTCAGTTTCCCAGTCTTTTTCTGGGTAGTTGAAGTCCCCCATAATAACCACCTCATTATGATTTGCCGCCTTGTCTATCTCGTTTAGTAGTAGATTTTCTGTGGACTCTAATATATTAGGTGGTTTATAGTAAACTCCTATTAGTAATTTATTGTTGTTTTTAGCTCCATGTATCTCTACCCACAGTGACTCCACATGTTCATGTCCCTCACTTATATCTTCACGGAGTGTGGGCTTTAGACAGGACTTTACATAAAGGCAAACCCCTCCCCCTCTCCGGTTTTGACGATCCTTTCTAAACAGACTGTAACCTTGTACATTAACTGCCCAGTCATAGCTATCATCCAGCCATGTCTCAGTTATTCCCACTATGTCATAGTTCTCCTCACACATCACTAACTCCAGCTCCCCAGTTTTATTAGTCAGGCTTCTGGCATTAGTATACATACATTTGAGAGGTTTATGTATATTTTTTACCCTACACCTTTCCTTCTGAACTGTTCTAGTCCCTCCTTCCATTCCTCCCCTAGTCCCACTACCTTGCCCCCGGTCTCTATCTGCACTATCTTCCCCTCCTATAGTGTAATTACCCTCCCCCCCAGTCCCTAGTTTAAACAATCCTCCAACCTTCTAGCCATCTTTCTCCCCAGCACAGCTGCCCCTTCCCCATTAAGGTGCAGCCCGTCCCTACGATAGAGCCTGTAGCCGATAGAGAAGTCGGCCCAGTTCTCCAGGAACCCAAACCCCTCCTTCCTACACCAGTTCTTGAGCCACTTGTTAATCTCCCTAATCTCCCACTGCCTTTCTTGTGTGGCTCGTGGTACAGGCAGTATTTCGGAAAATACTACCTTTGAGGTCCTTGCCCTAAGCTTTTGACCTAAATCCCTGAAATCATTTTTAAGGACTCTCCACCTACCTCTAACTTTGTCATTGGTTCCGATATGGACCATGACCGCTGGATCTTCTCCAGCCCCTCCCAGTAATCTGTCAACCCAATCCGCGATGTGTCGAACTCTAGTGCCAGTAAGACAGCACACTGTTCGGCGATCGCGGTCTTTGTGACAGATTTCCCTATCTGTTCCCCTAATAATGGAGTCTCCCACTACCAGCAACTGTCTGGCCTGCCATGCTCTCCTGGTCCCCTGCTTACCGGAGCTGACATTCCCCTGACTGGCAGAGGAAGTGTCCGGCTGCAGCAGTGCTGTCCCTGGACTGACATCCCCCTCATCTGCCAAACGTGCAAACTTGTTGGGGTGTGTCAGATCAGGGCTAGCCTCCTTGGCACTCTTCCCTCTACCCTGCTTTTTAACTGTTACCCAGCTAGCTACCTCACTTTCCTCAGCGTCCTCTCTGTCACCCTCCCCCTCATCTACCCCAAAGAGTGCTTGCTCGGTGAGAAGCAAACTCTTTTGCAAATTGTCAATGCCTCTCAGTGTTGCAACTTGCCCATTTAGAGACTCGATTAGCGATTTCAAACGGGTAATTTGCTCACATCTTGAACAAAGATATACACCCTTAAACGGCTGTTCCAGAACTGCATACATCATGCAAGATGTGCACTGGACTGCGTTGTCAATTGTGCAACACATATTAAATTGGGACTACAACAGTAAAAAAGTAAATATGATTTAGAATTAGACCTTGTCTGCTGTAGTTGAAGGACTACCTAGAATTAAGCCAACAACACACAAGGAAATTATAACCAACCTTAGTTTCCAACTCCTTTTTTTTAACTCCACTTAATAAGAAGCCCACTTAGTAGAGCAAGCCTCAGGAAGAGCAGGCTCTAGAGAGTCTAGTGGGTCAATTTATAGCACCTGGTTGCCCAGGCCACTCCCCTAAATCAAGCCGAGAAAAAAAAAAAGGGTTTAAATGGCAACACCCAGCAGAGAAAAAATAAATAAAAAGTGCGTCTTATGGGGTAAAAAATACGGTATGCGGTGCAATGCTGCAGTTATTTCTGGTGAATGCGTCTTATGGGGTAAAAAATACGGTATGCGCTGCACTGTTGCAGTTATTTCTGGTGAATGCGTATAGGGGCGTATTACAGAAAAAAAGATAAACATATTCTCAGTAGTGATGGATGAACATCGGCTGGGAACGCGATCAAATAATCAAATATTTGCGAGCCACAAGTTTGCGGCGGGCCCCATTCACTTTAATGGAAGGCAAACCTGAAAAACCTTCAGGTCATATTTGCAGCCACTAAATACTTACTAGAAGTGCACAAATCATCCCACAACATGGACAGTGACATACCAGAGGGGGATCAATGGCAAAAATTCCCACAAAAAATATGCATATTAATCAGCGGCCATTTTTATCTGTCTTAAAGGGAAACTCTCAAAAATGTGCCCGGCTGATGCCCAGAAATGTTTTATTTTAGACCACGTGAGTACAGGCCCCAAACATTAGGCATTCACCAGACAGAAAACATCAAGAGGTTATGAGGCTAAAAGTATATTAGACGGTCATTAGCAATTTTACTGCAGGCCAGTGGAGTACAGGCCCCAAACATTAGGCATTCACTAGAAAGAAAACATCAAGTGATTATGTGGCTGGAGGTATATTAGACGGTGAATGGATATCAATTTTACTGCAGGCAAGTGGACTACAGGCCCCAAAAATTATTCATTCACCTTACAGAAAAGAACAATTGATAATGTGGCTGGAGGTATATTAGGCGGTCACCGTATAACAATTTTACTGTTGGCCAGTTAGATTATAGGCCCCAAAAATTATGCATTCACAGTACAGAAAAGATCAAGTGATTATGTGGCTGGAGGTATACTAGACGGTCAATGGATATCAATTTTACTGCAGGCCAGTGGACTACAGGCCCCAAAAATTATTCCTTCACCGGACAGAAAACATGAAGTGATTATGTGGATGGAGGTATATTAGACGGTCATAGATATAAATTTTACTGCAGGCCAATACAAATACATGTCAAATACATATGTTTAAAATAACTAAAAATATAAAATTGGATTTTAAATATGGCTAACGAAATCCCCCCTCTTGAAAAAAACCCAAGTGATAATAGTTAAAATTCAATAACATATGGTTGTCACATGTGTTGAATTCTTCCATGGCCCCAAACATTAGGCATTCACCAGACAGTAAAGGCCTTTCATGCCGTTGTATTTACATAAGACAGGGACCATTATTTGTTCTGGGTGGTGGCGGATATGTGTGGGCTGACATGAGGAAATTCAATTACACCTGGTCGTCACAGGTGTTGAATTCCTCCGAGATCCATGCCTCAATAATTTTTAGAAATGTGAGGTAGTCCACACTGTCGTGAGTTAGGCGAGTGAGCTTATCTGTCACGAGAACCCCTGCTGCGCTGAACATCCTTTCAGACAGGACACTCGACGAGGGGCAAGCCAAGAGTTCCATGGCAAATTGTGCCAGCAATGGCCACAGGTCAAGCCTGCACACCCAGTAGTCAAGGGGTTCCTCGCTTCTCAGTGCGTCCACATCGGCCGTTAACTCGATGTATTAAAACACCTGTTGGTCTAGGCGTTCCCTGAGGCTGGATCTGGAGGCCGGGTGTCGATGGGTTGGCTGCAAGAATGATCTCATATCCGAAGTGACAACACATCTTCAAACCACCTTCTTCTTGCATGCGCTGTCGGATTGGTACCCGTAAATGTTTCTCTGTGGGTGGAAATTCCTATGCCAGCGCCTACAGCAGCAGAATGCAGCATCTCTCGAAGCAAGGCCTGGAAATGCTGCATTCTGACAGCCCTTTGAGATGCTGGTAACATGTCCGCCATTTTGTGTTTGTACCAGGGGTCTAAGTACGTTGCCACCCAGTACTGGTCCTTGCCCTTTATGCTTTCTATACAGAGGTCCCCCTTAAAACACTGGAGCATGAAGGCACTCATTTGCACTAAATTGGAAGCGGTGGAGCGGCCTGGCTTTTGCTCATCGCCCAGGAGAATGTCGTCCTTGGTCTCCTCCTCCATCCAAGGACAACACCAGGGATCCCAGAAAAGTTTAAAGCTCCTCCTACTCTTCAGACTCCTGCTGACTTGTCTCAGATGGAGTAGCCCCCTCTGGGAATTCATTCAGCATTGCAACTTCCTCATCTTCCTGCTCCTGCTCCTCGACAGCTTGATCAATGACACGACGCAATGCACGCTCCAGAAACAAAACATAAGGTAAGATGTTACTGATGGTGCCCTGGCTGCGACTGACCAGTTTGGTGATCTCATCAAATGGCCGCAGAAGTCTGCATTCGTCGCTCATGAGCAGCCACTAGCGCGGTGAAAAGAAACCAAGCTCCCCAGAACCTGTCCTGCTGCAGAGTTCGTACAGGTAGTCGTTAACTGCACATTTCTACTGGAGCAGCCTATCAAGCATATAGAAGGTGGCGTTCCAGCGCGTTGGGCAGTCACAAATCAGACATCTGATGGGCAGGTGGTGTCACCGCTGAACATCAGCAAGGCGAGCCATGGGCGTGTAAGATCTTCTAAAATGTACAGAGATTTTCCGGGCCTGTGGGTTCTGACGACATTGCTCCCACTGGGCTCGGTGATGGAAGGCTAGGTGCCTTCTTAAGGCGGTCGTCCCTAGTTGAGTTTTGGGCTTACCGCGACTTATGCGTTGACAGCACAGGCTGCAGATGGCAACACTATTATCTTTAGCTGACACATTAAAAAAAGCTCACCCTGTGGAGTCATGTGCCGACATCCTGGGAGCGCAAGATGTGACCGTGCATGGTGAATGGCTCACTCCAGATACATTTGCAGTTTGCTTTTTGCTTCCTGTGCACTGCAAATTCTGCCTGCTTCTCCTCCTTCTCCTCCCTATCTGATGCTCGTCTCTCCCTCTGAACTCCCCTTCTCTTTCTCTCTTGTGGGCACCCACGTGACGTCCATCGACACGTCATCATCGTCACCTTTACCACCACTGACATTAGAGATCTCAGAGTAGACAGCAACAGTGGGGACCACCCACCTTGGGCTAATCTGGGTACTGTCGTCAGACCGCTGCGTGGCGGCTATTGCTACCTCCTCTTCCTGATCCGATGCCAAGAATGGCTGCGCATCGGTAAGGTCTAGTAATTGATTGGAAAATAATTCCTCTGACTCGAGTGGAGGGGCTATGGTGGTGGTGGTGGTGTATTTGGGGTTGCACACAGCAGAGAGTGAGGAGGATGCAGATACAGAGTATGAGGAGGGTGCAGAAGCGGAAGGCTGAGTGAGCCACTCAACCAACTCTGGTGCGTCCTTTGACATACCATAATCAGGGCCGGCGCTTGCATAGAGGCAAGGGGGGCCCCCCCGCGCCGGCCCGCAACTAACTATAGGCAGGACAGTCAGTCAGTGTCAAACGGAGATGAGCGCTTCCATTGTGGAAGCGCTCATCTCCAGTCATCTGTATCGCCGTCCTCAGGACAGCGATACAGATTACTGTGCTGAGGCAGGGGAGGGAGAGGTGTGTCCCTTCCCCGCCGCCTGAGCCCTGAGTCGTACAGCGCGGGACACAGGCCGGAAGAGGCCTGCATGGCATCGCTGCCAAGGAGGTAAGTATAAGTGTTTTTTTTTTTTTTTTTTCAATACTGGTGGCTACTGGCACATGTTGATGGGGGGGGGGGCTATGGCTACTGGGACATGATAGGGGGGGCCCTGGCTACTGGGACATGATAGGGGGGCCCTATGGCTACAGGCACATGATGGGGGGCTCTGGCTACTGGGACATGATAGGGGGCCCTGGCTACTGGGACATGATAGGGGGGGCCCTATGGCTACTGGCACATGATGGGGGGGCCCTATGGCTACTAGCACAAGATGGGGGGGCTCTGGCTACTGGGACATGATAGGGGGGCCCTGGCTACTGGGACATGATAGGGGGGCCTATGGCTACTGGCACATGATGGGGGGGCCCCTATGGCTACTGGGACATGATAGGGGTGCCCTGGCTACTGGGACATGATAGGGGGGCCCTATGGCTACAGGCACATGATGGGGGTGGCTCAGGCTACTGGCACATGTTGATGGGGTGGCTCAGGCTACTGGCACATGATAGGGGGGCCTATGGCTACTGGCACATGATATAGGGGGCTCTGGCTACTGGCACATGATATAGGGGGGCTCTGGCTACTGGCACATGATATAGGGGGGCTCTGGATACTGGAACATTATATGGGGGGCTCTTGTTACTGACACATGATGGTGGGGGGCTCTTATTACTGGCACATGTCCGTAATCGCACGCACCTTCTCCAACTTCCCACTTAGGCTCCGGCTTGATGCACCTGCACAACCCCTTCCATCCCTGCGGAATGGCCTGCCTCTTCCTCTGCCTGTCATTTTTAAAATGACCCTGTGACAACGTTCCTATAGATGAGCAGTATTTGTGGAAGCAGGTATATAGAACCCCTTAATCCTTTTTTTGGGGGGGGGCAACTGGTATATCACACCAGTTGCAATTAGATGTTCCAATGGCGCTTGTCCCTCTGTATAGCTACGATATCTCAGTAGAACCACACACAAATGCTAAACAATACAAATGCACTATATAGAAATCATATTATAGGTATATCACATCCCTGTCATTTTTAAAATGACCCTGTGACAACGTCCCTATAGTTGAGCAGTATTTGTGGAAGCAGGTATATAGAACCCTTAATCGTTTTTTTGGGGGGGCAACTGGTATATCACACCAGTTTCAATTAGATGTTCCAATGGCGCTTGTCCCTCTGTATAGCTACGGTATCTCAGTAGAACCACACACAAATGCTGCACAATACAAATGCACTATATAGAAATTATATTATAGGTATATCACACCCCTGCCTCAATCATATTACGGGATCATTACCTTGCCGATTTTTCGAGAAAAAAATAATGAATATTCGAAAAACAAATATATAGCACTATATTCGAAATATTCGCAAATTTTCTAAGTTGCGATATTCGCAATAAATATTCATAATTTGAATATTCGCGCTCAACACTAACAGCACAGGCTGCAGATGGCAACACTATTGTCAGCAGATGACATGTTAAAAAAAGCCCACACTGAGGAGCCATGTCCCGGCGTCCGGGGAGCGCAACATGTGACCGTGCATGATGGATGGCTTGCTCCAGATACATTTGCTTTTTGCCTCCTGTGCACTGCGAGTTCTGTCTGCTTCTTCTCCCTGCTGCTCCGTCTGTCACTCTGAACTCCCCTCCTCTTCCTCTCTTATGGGCACCCACGTGACGTCTATCGACACGTCATCATCATCACCTTCACCACCACTGACATTAGAGATCTCGGAGTAGGCAGCAACAGCAGGGACCACCCTCCTTGGGCTGATCTGGTTACTGTCTTCAGACCATGAGTGGCGGCCGTTGCTACCTCCTCTTTCTGATCCGATGCCAAGAATGGCTGCGCATCGGTAAAGGCTGGGAATGGATGGGAAAATAATTCCTCTGACTCGAGTGGAGGGGCAGTGGTGGTGGTGGTGGCTTTGGGAGTGCTCACAGAAGAGAGTGAGGAGGGTGCTGATACAGAGGATGAGGAGGCTGGAGAAGCGGAAGGCTGAGTGAGCCACTCAACCAACTCTAGTGCATCCTTTGACATAATCGCATGCACCTTTTCCAACTTACCACTTAGGCTCCGGCCTGGTGCACCTGCCCGACCCCTACCACCCCTGTGGAATGGCCTGCCTCTTCCTCTGTCTGTCATTTTCTAAATGACCCTGTGCCAAAGTCCCTAGAGAAAAGCAGTATTTGTGGAAGCAGGTAAATCGCAGGCCTCAATCAGTATTTGGTGGAAGCTGGTATATTGCACCCCACAATCAGTATTTTGTGGATGCAGGTATATAGAACCCCTTAATCAGTATTTTGTGGAACCAGGCATGCAGAACACCTGAATCAATATTTGGTGGAAGCATGTATATCACACCCCTCAATCAGTATTTTGTGGAAGCAGGTATATCAAACCTCTTGAACAGTATTTTGTGGAAGCAGGTATATCGCACCCCTCAATCAGTATTTTGTCGAAGCAGGTATATCAAACCCCTCAATCTGTATTCTGTTGAAGCAGGTATATCACACCCCTCAGTCAGTAGTTTGTGGAAGCAGGTATATCGCACCCCTCAATCAGTATTTTGTGGAAGCAGGTATATAGAACCCCTTAATCAGTATTTTGTAGAAGCAGGTATATCACACCCCTCAATCAGTATTTTGTGGAAACCGGTGTATCGTGGGCCTCAATCAATATTTGGTGGAAGCAGGTATATCGCACCCCTCAATCAATATTTTGTGGAGGCAGGTATATCAAACCCCTTAATCAGTATTTTGTAAAAGCAGGTATATTGCACCCCTCAATGAGTTTTTTGGGGCAACAGGTTTATCACACCCGTTGCAAATAGTTGTTCCAATAACGCTTTTCCCTCTATATACCTGTGGTATTGCAGCAGAACCGCACACAACTGATGCACAATACAAATGCACTATAATATACTTTCTATATTAGAAAGTATATTATAGGTATATCACACCCCTCAATCAGATTTTTTTTGGGGCAACAGGTATATCACACCAGTTGCAATTAGTTATTCCAATAGCGTTTGTCCCTCTATATAGCTGCTGTATCGCAGCAGAACCGCACACAACTGCTGCACAATACAAATGCACTATAATATACTTTCTATGTTAGAAAGAATATTATAAGTATATCACACCCCTTAGTATATTATCAATAGCACACCTATACAAGTCCTTAAAAGAACTTTTGTGGCCCTATTAGCTAGCGTTTGGTGTCCCTAACAGTCTGTCCCTGCTCCACAAAGCAACCTCTACCTACACTGGCAAAACACAGAACGTAAAATGGCTGCCAGATCGGGTTCTATTATAGGGTGGGGGTGTGTCCATGTGCTGAAAAGTCTCAATTGGCTGTTCTGTCCCACCTGATGGATGTGTCATGGGTCAAAGTTCAACGCAATGCAAAAGAATATGGCGCCATATGTTCGCATGTTCGGCCAATCGCGAACGAATAAAGTTCGCCGAAGGCCATCTCTATCCATGACACTTTTATTTTTTCACCAATGTACAGTAACTGTGTGAAGGCTTGTTTTTTGCAGGACAAGCTGTAGTTTATATTGGTTTCATTTTGGGATACACTTTTTATAATTTTTTTTGGGGGAGGTGAGGTGACAAAAACAGCAATTTTATCTTTTTTTTGAAGACGTTCACCACGTGGGGTTATAAATCAGGTTGTTACGGAAGCAATAAATATCAATTATGTGTAGTTTATTTTATTTTTCATTTTTTAATCAATTATAAATGAGCTGATATGGGAAAAGGCAATTAATTTTTTATTTTTTACTTAAATTTTTATTTATTTTTTGACATTTTTTACCTTTTTTATTTTTACACTTTTTTTATGACGTTTTACTTGGATCTTGAAGATTCAGTGGGGATGATTGCTGTACTATACTTTGCAATACTCTTCCATGGCAGAGTATAGTGCTGTCAATTTGTGGTCTCATGCACATGACCGTAGCAGGTCGATGCCTGCATTTCAGCCCGCAAACAGGGGGTCATAGTATACAGGCACATGCCGTGTGCACACAGTATTATGGATGCAGGCCCATTCACCTGAATGGGACCGCAATCTGCAAGATACAGTGCGGAGTGGAACGTTGGCGCAGACTGGAAGCCCCCGGAAGCACCACAGAGTGCTTTGATTGGTTTTCGTCCGTGCGGCCTGATGGCAGAGAGAGGGAGCTCCCTCCCTCTGTTAACCCCATGGATGCCACGGGTGGCTATTCACTGCAGCATCAAGAGGTTGAACGACCAGGATTGGTGCCAGCACTGATCTTGGCCATTGCAGCAGAGTGTCAGCTGTATGTTACTCACTGCTGATGGCGGCAGCTCCATTCCTGATCCGCTGCCATCATATACAATACCGGGGGACTGCACAGAAGGCTGGGACATAGTGGGCACAATCTAGGAAGAGGGGGCATAAAGGCAGCAAGTTACATGCAATATAGACTTACATTTACATCCATCTGCAGCAAGGGGTTAAAGTTTGGTGTAAATATTCACATCCACATAGTAACTTTAGATGCTTCTGTGTCTGGTGCTCTTATTGCCTGACTAATGGAGGGGGTTAGAAAGAGATCAGGGACTTCTTGTGTGTAGTCCAGAAAGTTGATTAGTGTCCTGTTCCACAGTCACACTAGCAGAAACAGTAAATTAACCTTATTAACTGTCTGATAACTACACCGTATATTGGCAGGCATCAGTGTTGACATATTAGTTCATATGGGATGCACGGCACAGCTTTCTGCCAGAATATCTTTTCTGCTTGCAAGAATACTTCATAAACCACTTCGGAAGCAGAAATGCATTGAATGGGAAAAAAATTGTTCCGAAAATCAATGAGCACAAGTTAACAAATCCTGATATGGATATCTATTACCTAGGCAATCATGCTGCCATTTGTTTTGCCAGAGTAGGGCTTAGCAAGAAAGTCCAGGCAGTCCATTTCCTATTTATACAACCTGCCTTGTCCAGCAAGAAAACGGAATCTTCCCAAAAGTTGGTAAATGAATATTGACAAAGTTGTCAATATTTGATGCTTGCTATATGACCATAATTGTATGAACAAATAAATCCCTTGAAAATGTTGCTTTCCTGATCCTGTGACTTAATATACACACAGATTGTCTTCATAGCCAATGTATCACGACCATAGGCAGGGACACGCTCTCACTCAGTGAGCCCTAACTTGAACCCAGCCCACTGACCCTGCCTACTTGCAGAACCAGTCCTAGGCGACAAGTCTACAACTGGTCGACGGTCCCTATACTGGTAAGTGCAAAGATACAATCCAAGTGCTCATGGAAACCACAGGTACCTGTTCACACACAGGACCAGACAAACGCCAAGGGAAGTCGTGCCAGAAACAGTCAAACCAGGAGATCAATACCAACACAATCACAAAGCGGAAAGAGGACGCAATAATAAGCCAAGGGTCAATACCGGACAGGAAGAAAGTACAGAATCGCTAAGCAGAGAGAGAGGTCTAGGTATAGCCGAAGTCAAGTCCAAAAGCAACAGTTCAATTAACACACAGGCAGCAGAGCACAGAAAGGAAAACCTATAACTGGCAAAGATAATTGCCAGTAGCTTCCTTAAATAGGGAGCTAATCACCTGAGCGCTGACATCACCGGGGGGCGGAACTCAGGTGTGACATCATCAGGGAGCGTGGCCAAAGCGGGCAATCGAGAGGGGCGTGGCCTAAACACAGAGTCACCAAAGGGCTTGGCATGACAGCGCATCTGGAACCGCGCTGAAGTGTCTGAGCCCCAGACTGCCGCGCTGGAGCTCGAACAGGCAAGTTGGTGACACAATGTTTGAGACCTTTGCAAGACAATGCATCCATCAATAGGCCACTATATTGAATATGGTAGAATGATTTACTGGAGAGTTTATTGAACAAACCTCTAAGATCAGTACACTTTTGTCGGAAACTTTTCATTTATTAGTAGTACTAGTCCAGTTTTAGCCAACCATTCCAATTTCTAGTTGCAAAACATGGACCTACAGTATATCCATTCCTGGTCCACATTGTATCAGTGTGCATCCTTTTTTTAATGGATCCATTCATTGAATAAGCCTCGGATGGAAAATGGACAAGAGTGTTGCATGCCAAGAGTTTCTCTGCCTGGATCAGCAGTCTTGATGGAAAAATGTATATGTAAATTGTGCTATTTACTTTAACTTTACTCAGGCTTATTTGGTTTGTTTGTGCATGCAGTCCAGACAGCATGTGGAAGGAAAACGAACATCATCTAAATTAGGCCTTGGCCCACAGACAAATCCATCAAAATTATACAGGGAAGGTATTGTAGGCTGAATCTAGCTGAAAGGAGAATGTGTGTCCAAACATCTACAGGCACATAAATTGGTTAAGCTCTGAAAAACTCATATGCTATTGTAGGTCAACACTTTGCAAAGGTCAATTTTTATATACTATATATTACCACAGATATAAAATGAACAACTTAAAAGGTAGTATTTTCCAAAATACTACCGGTACCACAAGCCACACAAGAAAGGCAGTGAGAGAATAGGGAGGTTAACAAGTGGCTCAAGAACTGGTGTAGGATGGAGGGGTTTGGGTTCCTGGAGAACTGGGCCGACTTCTCTGTTGGCTACAGGCTCTATCGTAGGGATGGGCTGCACCTCAATGGGGAAGGGGCAGCTGTGTTGGGGGAGAAGATGACTAGAATGTTGGAGGAGTGTTTAAACTAGGGACTGGGGGGAGGGTAATTATGTTATAGGATGGGAAAATAGTGCAGATAGAGACCGGGGGCAAGGTAATGGGACTGGGGGAGAAATGGAAGGAGAGACTAGAACAGATTAGAAAGAAAAGTGTAGGCTACAAAATATACATAAACCTCTTAAATGCATGTATACTAATGCCAGAAGCCTAATAAAACTGGAGAAATGGAATAAGTGATGTGTGAGGAGGACTATGCCATAGTGGTAACAACTGAGACATGGCTGGATGATAGCTATGACTGGGTGGTTAATGTACAGGGTTACAGTCTGTTTAGAAAGGATCGCCAAACTGGAGAGGGGGAGGGGTCTGCCTTTATGTAAAGTCCTGTCAAAAGCCCATATTCCGGGAAGATAGGTGAGGGACATGAACATGTGGAGTCACTGTGGGTAGAAATACAAAGAGGCAAAAACAATAATAAATTACTAATACGAGTTTATTATAAACCACCTAATATACCAGAATCCACAGAAAATCTGCTAATAAACAAGATAGACTAGACGGGGAATTATAATGAGGTGGTTATTATGGGGGACTTCAACTACTCAGATATAGACTGGGAAACTGAAACTTGTATATATCATAAAGGTAACAGGTTCGGGGCAATAACCAAAGACAATTACCTCTCCCAACTGGTTCAGGACCCGACTAGAGGGACAGTCATACTGGACTTAGTATTAACCAATAGACCTGACAGAACAACAGATGTACAGGTCGGAGGATACCTGGGAAATAGTGACCTTAAAGTAACAACCTTCCAATTATCATTCAAAAGAGTGTTTCTTCAGGGAGGAACAAAAATACCAAACTTCAAAAAAGCTAAATTTCGCCAAATAAGAGAGGCCATAGGCCTAACTAACTGGGACAAAGTCCTCGAAAATAAAAATACAGCCACAAAATGGGATATCTTTAAAAGCATCATAAAATCTAATTGTGAGAGGTACATACCTTATGGGAATAAAAGGTTAAGTAACAAGAAAAAAAAAACTATGTGAATAAATTGAACTGTAAAGAAAGCAATAAATGACAAAAAGAAAGCATTTAAATCACTAAAACAGAAGGGTAGCGAGGAAGCACTGAAAAACTATAAGGGAAAAAATAGAATATGTAAAAAACAGATAAAAGCAGCCAAACTAAAGACCGAGAGATTAATTGCCAAAGAGAGCAAAACTAAACCTAAAATATTTTTCAATTATATAAATGGTAAAAAGTATAAATCTGAAGGTGTCGCCCCTCTACAGAGTAAAGAGGGGGAAGTTGCAGAGAGCGATGAGGAGAAAGCAAAGCTATTAAATATTTTTTTCTCCACTGTATTCACTGAAGAAAATAAACTGTAAATGGTAAAACACTCGGTAACACTGACATGGAAAAGGACCTAGGAATTTTAGTGAACAGCAAACTAAGCTGTAAAAAACAGTGTCAGGCAGCTGCTGCCAAGGCCAATAAGATAATGGGTTGCATCAAAAGGGGCATAGATGCCCGTGATGAGAACATAGTCCTACCATTTTACAAATCACTAGCAGACCACACATGGAGTACTGTGTATAGTTCTGGGCTCCTGTGAACATAGCAGTGCTGGAGAGGGTACAGAGGAGGGCAACTAAAGTAATAACTGGAATGGGGGGACTACAGTTCCCTGAAATATTATCAACATTAGGGTTATTCACTTTACAAAAAAGTTGACTGCTGGGAGATCTAATTACTATGTATATTCGCGATTAACACTACTAAATACTATGTATAAATATATCAAGGGTCAGTACAGAGATCTCCCCCATCATCTATTTATCCCCAGGACTGTGACTGTGACAAGGGGACATCCTCTGCGTCTGGAGGAAAGAATGTTTGTACACATACAGTACAGACCAAAAGTTTGAACACACCTTCTCATTCAAAGAGTTTTCTTTATTTTCATGACTATGAAAATTGTAGATTCACACTGAAGGCATCAAAACTATGAATTAACACATGTGGAATTATATCCATAACAAACAATTGTGAAACAACTGAAAATATGTCATATTCTAGGTTCTTCAAAGTAGCCACCTTTTGCTTTGATTACTGCTTTGCACACTCTTAGCATTCTCTTGATAAGCTTCAAGAGGTAGTCCCCTGAAATGGTTTTCACTTCACAGGTGTGCACTGTCAGGTTTAATAAGTGGGATTTCTTGCCTTTTAAATGGGGTTGGGACTAGGGATGAGCGAACCCGAACCCGAATTTTGGGGTGTCCGTGACACGGACCCGAACCCGAACATTTTCGTAAAAGTCCGGGTTCGGGTTCGGTGTTCGGCGCTTTCTTGGCGCTTTTTGAAAAGCTGCAAAGCAGCCAAACAACAAGCATCATACTACTTGCCCGAAGAGGCCATCACAGCCTTGCCTACTATTGGCATGGCTGTGATTGGCCAGTGCAGCATGTGACCCAGCCTCTATATAAGCTTGGGTCACGTAGCGCTGCACGTCACTCTGCTGATACAAGTGTAGGGAGAGGTTGCAGCTGCGAAGTTAGGGTGAGATTAGGCAGTGATTAACTCCTCCAAAAGACTTCATTCAGTGATCGATCTACAGCTGTGGATCATTGAACTGCTGCTATTCAATTGCTCAGTGTTTTTTAAGGGTGCCCAGAGCATTTTTCAGTCACTTTTTTCTGGGGTGATCGGCGGCCATTTTGTGGCTTGCTTGTGCGCCAGCACAAGCTGCCACCAAGTACATTTAACCATCAATAGTGTGGTTATTTTTTGCTATATCCTACATCAGGGTCAAGCTTTCATCAAGTGCATTTAACCATCAATAGTGTGGTTATTTTTTGGCCATATACTACATCAGGGGCAAGTTGAGCCTGTCACAAAGTGCATTTAACCATCAATAGTGTGGTTATTTTTTGGCTATATCCTACATCAGGGTCAAGCTGTCATCAAGTGCATTTAACCATCAATAGTGTGGTTATTTTTTGGCCATATACTACATCAGGGGCAAGTTGAGCCTGTCACCCAGCGCCTAAAAAATAGGCCTCACATTTATATTAATCCAAATCTGTCATTACTGCTTTAGCTGGTCAAGTTATTTTTAGTGACCGTCAAAGCACAGTTTTTGTTCTGGGTTGAAAAACAATTCCCAAATTTGCAATTCTCAAAATTAGTGGTTTCTGCTGTATCAGGCCTACTTTAAATCTATCCCTAAAAGGGTATATTAGATTCAAGGTGCTGATAGGGTAATTCTCAAGAACTTCACACACATGCTACAGTGCAGATCCAAGTCTAATTCTGTCCGTAAACGTATACCTGTCACCCAGCGCCTAAATAATAGGCCTCAAATTTATATTCAGCTAAATCTGTCATTACTGGTATGCGTGTTTTAGTGTAATACGGTACCTAAATAGATAGCCAGATAGACTTAGTGTTAGGTGTCTGTAAAAAAAGGCCTGAATTTGAATTCAATACATTGGCCCGAATAATATTTTTCTTATTGTGGTGAACGGTAACAATGAGGAAAACATCTAGTAATGGACGCGGACGCGGACATGGTCGTGGTGGTGTTAGTGGACCCTCTGGTGCTGGGAGAGGACGTGGCCATTCTGCCACAGCCACACATCCTAGTGTACCAACTACCTCAGGTCCCAGTAGCCGCCAGAATTTACAGCCATATTTGGTGGGGCCCAATGCCGTTCTAAGGATGGTAAGGCCTGAGCAGGTACAGGCATTAGTCAATTGGGTGGCCGACAGTGCATCCAGCACGTTCACATTATCTCCCACCCAGTCTTCTGCAGAAAGCGCACAGATGGCGCATGAAAACCAAGCCCATCAGTCTGTCACATCACCCCCATGCATATCAGGGAAACTGTCTGAGCCTCAAGTTATGCAGCAGTCTCTTATGCTGTTTGAAGACTCTGCTTGCAGGGTTTCCCAAGGGCATCCACCTAGCCCTTCCCCAGGGGTGGAAGAGATAGAATGCACTAACGCACAACCACTTATGTTTCCTGATGATGAGGACATGGGAATACCACCTCAGCACGTCTCTGATGATGACGAATCACAGGTGCCAACTGCTGCGTCTTTCTGCAGTGTGCAGACTGAACAGGAGGTCAGGGATCAAGACTGGGTGGAAGACGATTCAGGGGACGATGAGGTCCTAGACCCCACATGAAATGAAGGTCGTGGCACTGACTTTCACAGTTCGGAGGAAGAGGCAGTGGTGAGACCGAGCCAACAGCGTAGCAAAAGACAAAGAGCGAGCAGTGGGCAAAATCAGAACACCCGCCGCCAAGAGATTCCGCCTGCTACTGACCGCCGCCATCTGGGAACGAGCACCCCAAAGGCAGCTTCAAGGAGTTCCCTGGCATGGCACTTCTTCAAACAATGTGCTGACGACAAGACCCGAGTGGTTTGCACGCTGTGCCATCAGAGCCTGAAGCGAGGCATTAACGTTCTGAACCTTAGCACAACCTGCATGATCAGGCACCTGCATGCAAAGCATGAACTGCAGTGGAGTAAACACCTTAAAAACAAGGAAGTCACTCAGGCTCCCCCTGCTACCTCTTCTGCTGCTGCCGCCTCGGCCTCTTCTGCTGCTGCCGCCGCCTCGGCCTCTTCCTCCGCCTCTGGCACCTGCCGCCCAGCAAACATGGGATGTACCACCAACATCACCACCTGCGTCACCAAGCATCTCAACCATGTCACACGGCAGCGTTCAGCTCTCCATCTCACAAACATTTGAGAGAAAGCGTAAATTCCCACCTAGCCACCCTTAATCCCTGGCCCTGAATGCCAGCATTTCTAAACTACTGGCCTATGAAATGCTGTCATTTAGGCTGGTGGACACAGACAGCTTCAAACAGCTCATGTCGCTTGCTGTCCCACAGTATGTTGTTCCCAGCCGGCACTACTTCTCCAAGAGAGCCGTGCCTTCCCTGCACAACCAAGTATCCGATAAAATCAAGTGTGCACTGCGCAACACCATCTGTGGCAAGGTCCACCTAACCACAGATACGTGGACCAGTAAGCACGGCCAGGGACGCTATATCTCCCTAACTGCACACTGGGTAAATGTAGTGGCGGCTGGGCCCCAGGCGGAGAGCTGTTTGGTGCACGTCCTTCCGCCGCCAAGGATCACAGGGCAACATTCTTTGCCTCCTGTCTCCTCCTCCTCCTACTCAGCTTCCTCCTCCTCTTCTTCCACCTGCTCATCCAGTCAGCCACACACCTTCACCACCAACTTCAGCACAGCCCGGGGTAAACATCAGCAGGCCGTTCTGAAACTCATATGTTTGGGGGACAGGCCCCACACCGCACAGGAGTTGTGGTGGGGTATAGAACAACAGACCGATGAGTGGTTGCTGCCGGTGAGCCTCAAGCCCGGCCTGGTGGTGTGCGATAATGGGCGAAATCTCGTTGCAGCTCTGGGACTAGCCGGTTTGACGCACATCCCTTGCCTGGCGCATGTGCTGAATTTGGTGGTGCAGAAGTTCATTCACAACTACCCCGACATGTCAGAGCTGCTGCATAAAGTGCGGGCCGTCTGTTCGCGCTTCTGGCGTTCACATCCTGCCGCTGCTCGCCTGTCTGCGCTACAGCGTAACTTCGGCCTTCCCGCTCACCGCCTCATATGCGACGTGCCCACCAGGTGGAACTCCACCTTGCACATGCTGGACAGACTGTGCGAGCAGCAGCAGGCCATAGTGGAGTTTCAGCTGCAGCACGCACGGGTCAGTCGCACTGCAGAACAGCACCACTTCACCACCAATGACTGGGCCTCCATGCGAGACCTGTGTGCCCTGTTGCGCTGTTTCGAGTACTCCGCCAACATGGCCAGTGGCGATGACGCCGTTATCAGCGTTACAATACCACTTCTATGTCTCCTTGAGAAAACACTTAGGGCGATGATGGAAGAGGAGGTGGCCCAGGAGGAGGAGGATGAGGAGGAAGAGGGGTCATTTTTAGCACTTTCAGGCCAGTCTCTTCGAAGTGACTCAGAGGGAGGTTTTTTGCAACAGCAGAGGCCAGGTACAAATGGCCAGACAGGGCCCACTACTGGAGGACGAGGAGGACGAGGAGGAGGAGGAGGTGGAGAAGGATGAGGATGAAGCAGGTTCACAGCGGGCTGGCACCCAACGCAGCTCGGGCCCATCACTGGTGCGTGGCTGGGGGGAAACTCAGGACGATGACGATACGCCTCCCACAGAGGACAGCTTGTCCTTACCTCTGGGCAGCCTGGCACACATGAGCGACTACTTGCTGCAGTGCCTGCGCAACGACAGAAGAGTTGCCCACATTTTAACGTGTGCGGACTACTGGGTTGCCACCCTGCTGGATCCACGGTACAAAGACAATGTGCCCACCTTACATCATGCACTGGAGCGTGATAGTAAGATGCGCGAGTACAAGCGCACGTTGGTAGACGCGCTACTGAGAGCATTCCCAAATGTCACCGGGGAACAAGTGGAAGCCCAAGGCGAAGGCAGAGGAGGAGCAAGAGGTCACCAACGCAGCTGTGTCACGGCCAGCTCCTCTGAGGGCAGGGTTAGCATGGCAGAGATGTGGAAAAGTTTTGTCACCACGCCACAGCTAACTGCACCACCACCTGATACGGAACGTGTTAGCAGGAGGCAACATTTCAATAACATGGTGGAACAGTACCTGTGCACACCCCTCCACGTACTGACTGATGGTTCGGCCCCATTCAACTTCTGGGTCTCCAAATTGTCCACGTGGCCAGAGCTAGCCTTTTATGCCTTGGAGGTGCTGGCCTGCCCGGCGGCCAGCGTTTTGTCTGAAGGTGTATACAGCACGGCAGGGGGCGTCATTACAGACAAACGCAGCCGCCTGTCTACAGCCAATGTGTACAAGCTGACGTTCATAAAAATGAACCAGGCATGGATCCCACAGGACCTGTCCATCCCTTGTGCAGATTAGACATTAACTACCTCCCCTTAACAATATATTATTGTACTCCAGGGCACTTCCTCATTCAATCATATTTTTATTTTCATTTTACCATTATATTTCGGGGCAACCCAAAGTTGAATGAACCTCTCCTCTGTCTGGGTGCCGGGGCCTAAAAATATCTGACAGTGGCCTGTTCCAGTGGTGGGTGACATGAAGCCTGATTCTCTGCTATGACATGAAGACTGATTCTCTGCTGACATGAAGCCTGAATCTCTGTTATGGGACCTCTCTCCTCTGCCTGGGTGCCTGGGCCTAAATATGTGACAGTGGCCTGTTCCAGTGTTGGGTGACGTGAAGCCTGATTCTCTGCTATGACATGAAGACTGATTCTCTGCTGACATGAAGCCTGAATCTCTGTTATGGGACCTCTCTCCTCTGTCTGGGTGCCTGGGCCTAAATATATGACAATGGACTGTTCCAGTGTTGGGTGACGTGAAGCCTGATTCTCTGCTATGACATGCAGACTGATTCTCTGCTGACATGAAGCCTGAATCTCTGTTACGGGACCGCTCTCCTCTGTCTGGGTGCCGGGGCCTAAATGTGTGACAGTGGCCTGTTCCAGTGGTGGGTGACGTGAAGCCTGATTCTCTGCTATGACATGAAGACAGATTCTGTGCTGACATAAGGCCAGATTCTCTGTTACGGGACCTCTCTCCTCTGCCTGGGCCTAAATGTGTGACAGTGGCCTGTTCCAGTGGTGGGTGACGTGATGCCTGATTCTCTGCTATGACATGAAGACAGATTCTGCGCTGACATAAGGCCAGATTCTCTGTTACGGGACCTCTCTCCTCTGCCTGGGTGCCTGGGCCTAAATATCTGACAATGGACTGTTCCACTGTTGGGTGACGTAAAGCATGATTCTCTGCTAGGACATGCAGACTGATTCTCTGCTGACATGAAGCCAGATTCTCTGTTACGGGACCTCTCTCCTCTGCCTGGGTGCCTGGGCCTAAATATCTCACAATGGACTGTTCCAGTGTTGGGTGACGTAAAGCATAAATCTCTGCTAGGACATGCAGACTGATTCTCTGCTGACATGAAGCCTGAATCTCTGTTATGGGACCTCTCTCCTCTGTCTGGGTGCCTGGGCCTAAATATATGACAATGGACTGTTCCAGTGTTGGGTGACGTGAAGCCTGATTCTCTGCTAGGACATGCAGACTGATTCTCTGCTGACATGAAGCCAGATTCTCTGTTACGGGACCTCTCTCCTCTGTCTGGGTGCCTGGGCCTAAATATCTGACAATGGACTGTTCCAGTGTTGGGTGACGTAAAGCCTGATTCTCTGCTATGACATGCAGACTGATTCTCTGCTGACATGAAGCCAGATTCTCTGTTACGGGACCTCTCTCCTCTGCCTGGGTGCCTGGGCCTAAATATCTGACAATGGACTGTTCCAGTGTTGGGTGACGTGAAGCCTGATTCTCTGCTATGACATGCAGACTGATTCTCTGCTGACATGAAGCCTGAATCTCTGTTATGGGACCTCTCTCCTCTGTCTGGGTGCCTGGGCCTAAATATCTGACAATGGACTGTTCCAGTGTTGGGTGACGTAAAGCATGATTCTCTGCTAGGACATGAAGACTGATTCTGTGCTGACATGAAGCCTGAATCTCTGTTATGGGACCTCTCTCCTCTGTCTGGGTGCCTGGGCCTAAATATCTGACAATGGACTGTTCCAGTGTTGGGTGACGTAAAGCATGATTCTCTGCTAGGACATGAAGACTGATTCTGTGCTGACATGAAGCCAGATTCTATGCTATGGCATGAAGAGACTAATTCTGTGCTGACATGAAGCCAGATTCTTTGCTATGGCATGAAGAGACTGATTCTCTGCTGACGTGAAGCCAGATTCTCTGCTATGGGACCTCTCTCCAATTGATATTGGTTAATTTTTATTTATTTTATTTTTATTTTAATTCATTTCCCTATCCACATTTGTTTGCAGGGGATTTACCTACACGTTGCTGCCTTTTGCAGCCCTCTAGCTCTTTCCTGGGCTGTTTTACAGCCTTTTTAGTGCCGAAAAGTTCGGGTCCCCATTGACTTCAATGGGGTTCGGGTTCGGGACGAAGTTCGGGTCGGGTTCGGATCCCGAACCCGAACATTTCCGGGAAGTTCGGCCGAACTTCTCGAACCCGAACATCCAGGTGTTCGCTCAACTCTATTCATGACTATGAAAATTGTAGATTCACACTGAAGGCATCAAAACTATGAATTAAGACATGTGGAATTATATACATAACAAACAAGTGTGAAACAACTTAAAATATGTCATATTCTAGGTTCTTCAAAGTAGCCACCTTTTGCTTTGATTACTGCTTTGCACACTCTTGGCATTCTCTTGATGAGCTTCAAGAGGTAGTCCCCTGAAATGGTTTTCACTTCACAGGTGTGCCCTGTCAGGTTTAATAAGTGGGATTTCTTGCCTTATAAATGGGGTTGGGACCATCAGTTGCGTTGAGGAGAAGTCAGGTGGATACACAGCTGATAGTCCTACTTAATAGACTGTTAGAATTTGTATTATGGCAAGAAAAAAGCAGCTAAGTAAAGAAAAATGAGTGGCCATCATTACTTTAAAAAATGAAGGTCAGTCAGTCAGCCGAAAAAATTGGGAAAACTTTGAAAGTAAGGGCTATTTGACCATGAAGGAGAGTGATGGGGTTCTGCGCCAGATGACCTGGCCTCCACAGTCACCGGACCTGAACCCAGTCGAGATGGTTTGGGGTGAGCTGGACCGCAGAGTGAAGGCAAAAGGGCCAACAAGTGCTAAGCATCTCTGGGAACTCCTTTAAGACTGTTGGAAGACCATTTCAGGGGACTACCTCTTGAAGCTCATCAAGAGAATGCCAAGAATGTGCAAAGCAGTAATCAAAGCAAAAGGTGGCTACTTTGAAGAACCTAGAATATGACATATTTTCAGTTGTTTCACACTTGTTTGTTATGTATATAATTCCCCATGTGTTAATTCATAGTTTTGATGCCTTCATAGTCATGAAAATAAAGAAAACTCTTTGAATGAGAAGGTGTGTCCAAACTTTTGGTCTGTACTGTATACAATCATTTCTTTCTTTAACAAAAATGCCTATTACAATAATAGAGCTACACATTTGTCCATAGCAAACTAGATAGGATGAATACTCCAGCATAGGTTGATGTTTTCAAAAGGGGAAACATAAAAATAATATGTTTTAAAAAAAGATCACATGGAATCCATGTATCTTACCTGTTCAGCAGTTAGTTTTTTTTTGTTTTTGTTGTTGTTGTTAAAATCGCACCTGTGAGATGAAAAATCGCATCAAAATCGCATGACACATTATATGATGATAAATGCCAAAATTTACTAATTTATGTGGAGATATGATTCACTACATTATACCTGTTAAGCTAGATAAGCAATTTTTATGACTTTATATGTCTGTGTTTGAATTTTTTGTCAATGAATCCATGTCTGAGTTTATCTCCAACTTGAATCCAGTCCACATCTTAGGATCTACAAAATTAATTGAATGCATGGGATAAATAGGGAACAGATCACATTTGCGGGTTACCACTGAGGAAGGTGCAAGGTATAGACCCCGAAACGCGTATGGTTAATAGGAGACCCGCACATCAGCTGATGGACGTATACCCCTGCATCGACTTCATCTTTGGATACATTTGCATGCAAGGTCTTATACAATAAAGACAAGCCTTACCTCCCATTTGACAAACAAGGAATGCTGCGATCTGACTCTCCAGCTTTGCAAGCCATTTAGAGTCATCATACGATCATTGGTCAGCGACTTTTTACAAAGTGAAAGTGGGATAACGAAACTAAAGTCCGCCCAGTCAAGCGACCACCCGTTTCAGCAGCTCCAGCTGACAACTCACAGTAAGATATTGCTGTTTTAGATACTGCAGCCACGTGGGACGCCACTGTGAGCACAGATCGCACAGCATATTACTATTACTTTTTTTATTTTTTATTATACGCTGGTGTCATAGTACACCGTTGAGTGCAACTCTAATATTACAGTCAGCATTATTTACATCTATTCCTTGATGCAATATAATTGCTTTTAATATATGGGAGAAGATACAACAGTGATTGTTATGTGACATTCATTAACCACTATTGTAGAAACAATCCAGCCTCTATGTCCCAGGATCTGACAGCCAACATTGGACACTATACTATTGCTCTATATATATATATATATATATATATATATTGAGCCAGTGATTCAGCACAATCGCACTTTATTTTGCTCATTGTCGCTACATGCAATTTTACTCAGCATCGCTACTCATGAACATAGATTTTTTATGATTTTTTTCTATTGGTCTTATTTATGTCTATATATTTTTTAAATAATAAATGACTCAGGTGTTTGAATCACACAGGTGTTTGTTCTGCTATATTGTCCTACAGATGATGAGTGCTCAGCCTTAATTTATATTATATTTTGTTGTAATAAAGCCTCCTTTTTCGCAAAGTCAGTGTGGTCACAGAATTTTTTTGCCTACGTATGCACTCCTTATACTCACTTTTGCTCACTGCTAATAGCCTCCTCTCCTCATCAAGTAACAACCGCATTAAGTGGAGGGAACCTTAAATAGACTCTTGTGCCTATTTTTTGAGGAAATCGCTAGAGTGTACACGTGCTGCTGGGAGGATTGGACTTCTCAGTCCTCTTGGGACTATATTGTTTTTAATATATCTGTCCAAAGTCTGGACCTCCCACCAGTATCGAACATGATCTTTATATACACGGCTCAGGTGCTTAAAAGACGCAGTAATGCTCACTTGAGCTACCTGTGTGGGCAGTTATTTTTCTGAAAAAAACCTCCTTAGGGTCTCCTAACCAACATTCGGAACTCAGGCCATGTGACAAAGTTTGCCATTCCCCAACTAATAGAAAAAGCTAACTATAATTGTCTCACACGCTAAAGATACTTAGGTGTACGTTCACTTAGAAAATATATGTATAACACTGCCTGAAGAACGTATTTAAAAGAAAATAATAAAGTATTTATTAATAACTGATTAAAATGGGAAAATCTGTGTGACTTTCAGGCACCAGACTTCAGATGGAAAAAAATGACGAATATTGTAAAAAAGGAATATATAGCATTATATTCAATATAGTGCTATATATTTGTTTTTTAGAATATTTGTCATTTTTTCCATCTGAAGTCATGATTCCTCCCTGCTTAAGTTGCTTGTGGGCCAATGACTCATTTTCCCACAAGCAAAAATCAGGAAGGAATCATGTGTTCAGATGAAAAAAAAAAAGACAAAAAATGAATATATAGCACTATATTCTAAATATTCGCAAATTCTCAAAGTTGTGATATTTGATATAAAAATTAGCTTTTTGAATATTCACGCTCAACACTAGTAATGGCGATGAAAAGATGTCCTCAGAATATCCGAGTGTGGGATCACTTGTTTGGCCAGACTGTACATGGTGGGAGGAAGGAGGATCAGGGTGAGGATTGTGTTGACCAGACTCCCGGCTACTGAGACAGGGTGGTGCTTAACCGACTGGAAGCATTATCTGCTGCAATCCAATAGGCCACCTGCTTGCAGTGAGCTCACTTCAAGAGTGGTGTCCTGCGCCACCCTGCAAACTGGGATATGAAGCTAGGTATCTTCGATGATCGTTTTTCTTGTGCTCTGGCAGCAGGCACATTTTCTTTGCACCCAGGGGCACGGCTTCTGCATGCAGCATCAGAATCACGGCCACTTCCCCGTCCCTTATTGCTCACCTTCTTCATTTTAAATGTGATATATGCTTGAAAGTATGTCAAATGTGTAACACCCCAGAGTTGTGTTATGACACTCCTCTACCCCGCAACTATCTCCTAAGAGCATTTACCTTGTCATCTGATATGATTTTACATTATGTCATTCACAAATTTGCATGAACCATGTTAAATGTAAATTATTGTTGTAATTTTCCATGTTCACCAGCAGGTGGCAGCAATGCATTGGTAAGGAGTTAGCTTCAGTTTAGTATATCTAAGCTAGAATGGTTCATTCCAGCTTAGCTCCCCCTCTGTGGAGGTGTGGACTATTCCCACAGCCTACACCCTGGGTGGAGAAGGAAGTTATTGAGGAGTGCAGCCCACCCTCTTCTTGGGGTAGGGTGTGCGTGTTAGGAGCTCCCCGGTATAGGGAACAAAGCCAGGATCTTGTCTCGGCTGAGACATTGATCACAATCCCCAGCCTGAGCCCTGTAGCCTCAGCTGGATGAAGCAAGCAGACAACCTCCAGTTCCAGGAAGAAAGCATTCCCAGAGAATATAACTATGAGTAAAGTCCAGAAACCTAGGAGAAGCCACTCCTCCTCAGCTAGTCAGTCCCCATAAAGCAGAAGACATAAATTAGTGCAGAAGCCAAATTCCTGCCACAGTTTTAGAGCTACTAAGCAGACGTCCTTCCTGCAAGCTCCAGGTTTAGAGAGCTGAAGATTTATTCCTGCCAACCATTGTCAAAGCCTGCTAGGACCAAGGACCAAAGCTGTACCTTGCTTGGATGAAAGTTACCCTCAGTAAAGACAAGTTTGAACTACCAAAGGTCTGGATATCAATTTCCGCTGCCAAATCCCTCTATTACTCCTCCTATCACTACACTCAAATTTACTGCAAGTGAGCCAGGAGTCCAGCCGTACCCAGGTAGGAGACACCGTTGACACCATTATCATCACCATACATAGACATTATAGGAAATCACACCACTCTGGCATTCCTAACCTGGGACGTGCGCTATAACACATTGGGAGTGCCCTGTGATAGTACCCTGTGCACGCTGCAATTAGAGTCACAAACAAACTATAGACTATTAACCACCCATATCCTGACCCACTGCATAAGTGGCGTCAGTGTACCTGTTCCTGCTCACTCCAAATTTGGCATCACGAACAGGATCGGATTGAATTGTGTGCCTCAACAGGATCGGATTGTGTGCCTATCCCTGCCATAACAGGATCCAACTGTGTCGACAGGATCAAATTGTATGCCTAACAGGATCAAATTGCATGTTTAACACTGCTACAAGGCCTAAGAATTGTGCCAAAACCCTAAAAAATTACTTTATTGACTTAATTGCGGTGCCAGAAAGCACTACACAGTGTGCACCAGCACTCCAATGGTTAATTCGCCATATTCATGCCCTTCAGAAGTGGGAAAACTCAAGAACGCCCTTTCAAGAGCGTGAAAATTATGTCTACGCCCCCTAGAAGCGGAACACTCAAGCCTGCCCACCAAGAACTCTGCAATGTGAGCCAAGGGAGTGAAGACTCCTCCCTCTGGGCTCCACCATCATTCCCTGCACTGAGTGGGAGAGGAGACTCAAGGAAGATGGTGCTCTCACCACCCAAGTGGGACCAAATGTCGATACAGGGAGAACCAGTGTACGCGGCTCACCCACTGGAGATCCGGGTCTCCCAGCTTGTGAAGAGAGCTGGCCCCAGCACTTTTGGAGTGTCCCTGGAGGCTGTGAGTTCCTCAACTGGTGGCGAGACGGCCACCGTTGCTCTAATAAAGATGGCTGCCGTTCATGAACGCGCTCCCGCGGATGATGACGTCACATCTACGGTCCGGACCCCGGAGGCTGTGAATCCCTCTGCGACGGCTGAACGCACCGACCAGACGTCCCCCAAGATGGCCGCCGCCGACAAGCCTGCTCCTGCAGAAGCCACCTCCAACAAAGCTGCCCAGGCCCCGGAGGTCCCTGCATCACCGACGGCATCTACAACTCCAGCGACTGACGTCTCAGCTCCAGAGACGGCCGCGACCACCGCCAAGTGCCAGGAGGCACCGGAACCGGCCACCCGGAACGCAACTACAGGTAAAAGTAGTCCCGCTCCCTGCCTGAGGCCCCGGTCCAGCCAGTAACTGCCCCTGCACCGTGCCCGTGCACCACCCATGTCCAGACCTCGTGGGAATATAAAATGGCTATAGAGGAGTGGGTCAAGCAGGTTCTAGATGACCCCGGCCTGGTGACCCAAAGCTCCTCAGGCGCAACGGGACAGTCCTATGGTTTGCTGTGGAGCAAGGAGTGGGCTTCCTCCAGGCCAATCATTCTGGAGCTGAAATATTTGTGGGCCACCGCTCCGTTAAGCGCCCCTACTTGCCACAGGCCCGTCACAACCTGTATGTGGGTGACCAATTCGAATACACCCTAATGCCATCCATTCAAGGCCCTTTCACCGCAGGAGTGACCCTTTTGGCCAAACCATTTTCCCCTGCACTTACCCCAGAGACCTGGTAGGAAGACCCAGGCTCTGCAGGGAGAGTCTGCTGCCTACAGGAGACCCCAGATGGCAGGATGCAGTTCAGGGAACAAGTCCAGACAGAACGGGAGCCCCTTATCCCTGACCTGGCCGCACCCCCCACAATACGGGTAGGCCAGATTAACAATTCAGTGCTGACATTCAACCCCAGGGTGCAACCTTATGTTCTGCCATGGAAGCTCCCACAGGCACCCCCAGTTTGCCTTCCAGAGCCTCTCCAGCCAGAGGTTTTGTCCACCTCTGCACTGGCAAGGGATTCCGGCTTGCAGCAGGTCACTGTAGCATTCACCAGGCTGACTGCTCAGCCAAATCCAAAAGACACCACAAGAGGGCAGTGGCGCACCACTATAGCTGCCAAGCTAAGTTACCAGAGGCAAGAGCACTAATGAGCTTTAGTAGCTCTAGCAGCTCTCTAAAAATGCTCCTTTTCCAAAAAATAAAGGTCTAATGGGAGCCACAGTGTGGACTGGTCTTGAAGACTGAGAGACTGTTGGCCAGTTTTGTTGTTTTTCGTTGCAGCCAGTGACAGCCTCAGCTGGATGGCCACTCTGGTGAGGACTCCCCCCATCTTCAACTACTTTAACCCTTCGCATCCACGTTTACATTGTTTTATCCCCTTTCTTAAGTTACTTGAGAGCCTCATGGAACTATGGTTCTTATTATGATGCTATTTTATGTGCTTTTACATTACATTTTATACCACCCTTTGGATTATAATTAACTTTATTGTTCTGTGGATTGCAATTGACTTGTACCTGTTTCCAGAGGATTCTACAGAAAGCACTTCAAAGAAAAAAGGACTCAAATCATATTTCAGCACATTATGATAATATTGGTTGCACTAATAAATGCATAACGTTTTTGCACGAATTTCATTATAAGTTTACAGGTTATGCAACGTTAAAGTATTATATGCCCATTGTGTGTATTCTCTTCTAGGTGCCGCAATGTGACCTTCATGCACTTATTGTGATATTGCACTTACTTTTGAACTTAGCCAGATATGTAGCACCTTACTTCTGTGTGCCTTGCTTTACAGCTCTTGTCTCTTCTCCCCTTTATACGGACTGCCTCTATGGACGCTTAACCCCTTAGGGACCAGGCTCATTTTCACCTTAAGGACCAGGCCATTTTTCGCAAATCTGACCAGTGTCGCTTTATGTGGTGATAACTTTAAAACGCTTTGACTTATCACGGCCATTCTGAGATAGTTTTTTCATCACATATTGTACTTCATGACACTGGTAAAATGGAGTAAAAAAAAACTGTACGAGCAGGGCGCAGAAAGAAAGGCATGCCATACGGTTTTTTGGAAGGCAGATTTTGCTGGACTGGTTTTTTGATACCATGTCCCATTTGAAGACCCCCTGATGCACCCCTAGAGTAGAAACTCCAAAAAAGTGACCCATTTTAGAATCTATGGGATAGGGTGGCAGTTTTGTTGGTACTAGTTTAGGGTACATATGATTTTTGGTTGTTCTATATTACACTTTTTGTGAGGCAAGGTAACAAGAAATAGCTGTTTTGGCACAGGTTTTTTAGATCATGTGGTATTTTTTATAGAGCAGGTTGTCCCGGACGCGGCGATACCTAATATGTATACTTTTTTTTTATTTATGTAAGTTTTACACAATGATTTAGTGTTTCTATAGTCTGAGAGCCATCGTTTTTTCAGTTTTTGGGCGATTATCTTAGGTAGGGTATGATTTTTGTGGGAAGAGATGATGGTTTGATTGGCACTATTTTGCGGTGCGTATGACTTTTTAAACAAGTATCTGCTGTAGTCACATTAATAGTATTTATTCCAATATTATCCCTGCTATTTCCTGATTTCTGACACTCCCCACAGAAGTCATACAAGGGAATAAAAGATTCTATATTGTTAGCCATCGACCAGACTTCAAGGAGGTATTCATCGGGTGTAGGCACAGCAATAACACATGTTTGTATAAGATCCCGTGGGCTCTGTAAGTCTTTAAGGCACAATGAACTAACATTTAGGGCATTTGCCATCCTGACTATACTATTCTGTTCAGAATAAAAGGGGGCGGGAGCAAAGGGATCTTGCTCCTGATCTCTTTTATTTACTGACTATTTGCTGCACCGCAGAAGAAACTCATCTCCTCTGGGTGATAAATACATGTAGTAATAAGCCAGACTGGCAAGAAAACACAAAGATTAATAATTATCAGCAGACAAACAAATCTTCCAGAATATTGTGGGGTCATCATCTTCAGCCTGTGGCAAGGCACTTTTCAGGGATACTTCTTCTGAGCTCCCCTCTTTGTTCAGGGAATTCACACCTGTTTCACCCTCTTTGTCTGTCACTGGAGAAGAAGCCTCAGGGACCCTTTTCACTCTGCTAGCATGAATCCAGATTGGAGCCTCTTCTGTGAGAATCGCTGTTCTGGTGACTGCTACCACTCGGGTGGGTGATCCAAACGGGAACTCAGTCTGTTTTCGTCCTTTTGCCAGGCGCTGGACTATCACCACGACTCCTGGTTGGAAAGGATGTGTAGGTTCCTGTGGAGAGAAAGGAGAGGCATGAGCAACATCTTGTTCAATTTGATCTAAAGTTTCTACAAGTTTCCTCACATATTCTGCCTGTACTATTTCTAGATCCCCTTTTTCTATCACAGGGGCCTTTGGACCCCAAGGGGTGGGGAATGGTCTTCCCATTAGGACCTCAAATGGTGAGTAACCAGTATTCTTATTAGGCTGCATCCTAATTTCTGCTAGGGCTATAGGCAAGAACTTTTTCCAATTAGTGAATGTGCCTCCAGTAATTTTCCTTATTTTCTCTTTAATTGTTCTATTAATTCTTTCTACTACCCCAGAACTCTGCGGGTGATAAGGAAGATGAAATTTCCAGTCAATCCTAAGTGCTTTGAAAAGCTCCTTACATACCCTGGACGCAAAAGCTGGGCCATTATCTGAGTCAATTTGAACAGGACACCCCCATCTGGGGATGATCTCTTGTAACAAATTTTTTACCACAATTTGTGTGGTTTCGTTGGTGGTAGGAAAGACCTCCGGCCATCTAGAGAACATATCCACAATTACAAGGGCATACTCCTGCTTTCTTCCTGTCTTTGGGATATGTGTGAAGTCAATTTGTTAGTGAGTGAATGGTGAGGTCGGGTAATTCAGATGCTGATGTTGGGCCTTCTTTGAATTATTTGGATTGTTTCTGAGACATATAATACACCGTGAAACATAAGATTGTACCTTTGATCTAAGACCTGGTATAAAAAAATCTCACTGAATGAGGTCAGTGGTTGCCTGTGCCCCCTATGGCCAAGACCATGATATTGTGCAATTAAAATCGGGGCGCTTGCAACTGGGATACATAGCTTCCCCTCTTTGCAGATAAGACCCGTATCCGGGTCTTGTACTGCACCTACCGACAGCCATTCTATTTTGTCATTACTGGGAGCCAAATCCTGGAGGCTGAGCAATAGATTGTCAGTAAGGGTAATGTCTGGAACTAGGGAGGGCATTGAATTGTTGCTGCCGTTCTAATAGCAGCCTCTTTTGCTGCCTGATCAGCTAGGGCATTCCCTTTAGCTATGTGTGTTTGGAGACCAGTATGTGCCTTACAATGGATAATAGCAACTTTGCTTGGTAATTGGATGGCGGCAAGGAGATCATGTACTAGGGTGGAATGTGAGATTTGTCTCCCATCTGCAGCTATGAAGCCTCACCTCTGCCAGATTACCCCATGATCATGCACAACCCCAAAGGCATACTTGGAATCGGTGTATACATTTACATCTCTCCCCTCAAAAAGACAACAAGCTCTAGTGAGGGCAATCAGTTCAGCTGCTTGGGCCGACTGAAAAGGTATAGGATTCGATTCCAGTATAACATCAGGGAGTTGAACCACAGTGTATCCTGCATGATAAGTGTTGTCATTAGGGCGGGAATAGGATCCATCCACAAAAATATCAGGTGCTCCTTTAATGGGTGTGGACTGTAAGTCAGGCCTAGGTGAGGTATGTTCATGTATAAGTTCAGTACATGCATGGGGAGGAGGTAAATCATCCCGCTCTCCCTTGTAGCCAAGTAGGGCATTCAGTATAGCCATTGGACCGAATGTGGGTGCTTAGTATTTGAAGTTGAGGATTAGATAGCAACAAAACTTCATATACACTTAGTCTTTGTGCTGACATATGTTGTGTATGTATGTTCCTCAATAGGGCCTGAACATTGTGTGAGGTATGCAGAGTGGTGGGATGACCTAGGGTGATAGGCGTGGCCATCTCAGCGACCATAGCACAGGCTGCCAAACTCCTGAGACACGCAGGCATGCCCTGAACCTGTACGGGAACCACTTTTGAGAAAAAAGCAACAGGGCGGAATTTGCCTCCATGATCTTGCGCCAGGACTCCTGCCATAGTTTTACAATTGTCCCTGGCAAATAAGTGAAACATCACGCCATAGTCGGGTAGGCCCAAACCAGGACTTGAAACCATCGCACATTTCAAATGACTAAAAGCTTGTAACATTTCATCAGACCATTTAATGAAGTCAGGCATCTCAGTATTAGTGGCTTGTCTCAGAATATTATCATAGTAGGAACAATCAGCAATCCATTGGCAACAGTAACAAATCATGCCAAGAAAGGTAAACATGTCTTTCTTGGTTTGTGGGCGGGGCAGACCCAGTACGGAGGTAATTCTGGCATGGCTGATTTTCCTCTCACCTTTACTGAGAACAAAGCCCAAATACTCAACACTTTCCATCCTCATTGTGATGTCTGCTGCCCCCAGGCTACGGGAAAACGAGGGGTAGTATTCTGGGACTGTGGCAGTGGTGGGGGAAGATCTCTGACTTGAGCTTGTGGATATGGTTGGGTGCCTTGAGCTTGGGTATCATTCAGGGAAGGTTGCCTAAGTGGCTAAGGGCATCGACTGATCCAGTGGTCAGTCTTACCGCAATTAAAGCAACCTGCTGAACGAGTTCTATTATTCCCCCCTCTCCCAGAACATGGCCCTCTACCCCTTCTCCTGCCACTTCCCCTATTGGGCTGATTTGAGGGACAATTCCTATCCCGAGTTTGGTAATGGGCCTCTTTAGGTCCTACCGTTTCAAGACAACCCGCCGCATCTTTCTCCATTAACTTATTTTGGAATTGATCTTTATTAAGACGAGGCCATTCGGAGATCATTTGTTTAACAGTAAGTTGGAGATGTGGCTGTAGATTGGTAAGGAAAGTCTGAATGAGCATAGAATGCATATTATCCTGAATACTCATTCCTGCTTCCAGAGTCCAAACTTCATTGAACCTCTTCCAAAAGTCTATAACAGACTCTCCTGATTTTTGTTTGCAGGCTGCAGCATTCGGCAATGAGGACCTAGTCTGAAAACACCTCTCCATTTCACACTTAATTTCTTCCCACATTGTGTCTATGCCTGCCTCAGTATTTAATTTATAATTTCCAGCCGGCGTATTCGGGGGTTCTATAGTGCTTATAGAGGGGACCTTACTCCTATCCCAGGGGGAATTGTGCCCAACTACCCCATCTATTATGAGGCGCATATCCTCCTGAGTCAGACATCTCCCTTTACAAGCTCTTTTCAAATAATGAAATGTCCCAGATGAAGATGAGGAGGGTTTAGGGCAGTGTTTAACAATCTTATTAATATCATCTACTTCAATAGGTTTCTTTAACAAGGTGTCCCCTACAGTCATAAAAGGGAACTGTTCCTCAGGGTCATTGTCCTCATTAGGATGAGGTATATGTTTAGGTTTGGGTAAAGACTTTTGTGATCTAAGGCGCCTGGGAGATATGGCATCCCAATCACCAACAGCACCAGCCGCTGGGTCCTGACCACTCTGATCAGGCATAGGTTGTGGCAACTGCGGAGGTGGCTGCGGGAGCTGGGGAGCTGTCGGTGGTTGGATAGGGGTAGCAGTATATACAGCCAATAAATCTAACATCATTTGAAAGGGATGGATATATCTGTGGAATATTTCCTAAATAGGGAGGAGGGGGCTTCTGAGGTGAACCCCTTGTCAATTCTTTTTCTAACTCAGGTTTCTTTTTATATCCCTCCTGATTCTCTGCCTTCTGTTTCCTAACCTTTTTATTTGGTCTGTCATACCAATATGGTGCATAAGTAAGCCAATTTCCCCCTCCCAACTTCATATACTGCATGTCCCACTGGGGGTCTGGACCATAATGCGAGTAAGCTTCAGTGTCACCCAAACATAACCCTTTTACCATATCCATATGGAAGGTGTCATTAGCCCCTTCTTGAGGGAACAAATTTATACCTTCATCCCTTCTGTCCATCCTGCCATATTATCCACCCAGGGAGTAACTAAATAATAATCCTTACATGTTTCTCCTACATACGGAGGGGGTGGAGAGACCTTTCCTTGCTTTGCACCCATTTCTTATAACTGAATTGAGATGGAAGCAGAGCAAAACTCTCCCCAGGACTGGCTGTACTGAACCGTGAAGGGTCCGACAATCCTGTCAACTGGATTAGAGGACTTATGTCTATGCTCAACTTCCTCCTCAATGGACTGTTAGTATTATCCCTTCAAACCGTCACTTGCGTTCACTTGTTTTGGATTAGCGGGTTTCCCTCGCCAAAGTAGTGGGGCATCTTACAGTTATCCAGGACACACAATAAAGTTAGTACAGTTTTCACAGTATCATTTGCTGCTTACCTTCAGCATAAAAATTACTTAATTTGCTGCTTACCTTCAGCATAAAATTACTTGATTCTTCATAACATCATAAAATACAAGAGAGCATAAAGAAAGCGACAGATAAGAAGCGATAGAAATTGGCTGACAAGAAAAAAAAAAAAAAAAACAGGGTGCAGACACTATTTGAATTCTTCCCAAAAGAATTCCTCTTTTATATCCTTCCCTAAAGGATTCCTCTTTTAAATTCTTCCCTAAAGAATTTATCTGTTAGACTTGGCCAGTAGTCTATTTATAGTCTATCTTGCCTAAAGATAGGTACTATTCCTTTCAGTGTGTCTGAAGTGGATTCAAAATAGAAGCAACAGCATGTCTTTGTTCGGAAAGCATCGGAATGTCCCCAGTCATTAAAACAGGAATATTCCGTACTTACCCGAGATGCTGTATTGTTCTATCCCGGACAGAGCCCCCAGTTGAAAGAAATCTGCTTCTTAATGCACAGACGGGTACCCGGAGAACGGACCTCAGGAAGATATACACACAGGCGTATTTCTGAAACCGTTCGGGCTTTATTCTCATAATTCAGCACCTTTATAGACATTCTTCCACACATATTACAAACAGATATGATTCACATATTCACTGTTGCTGGGCAGACTCCATTCCCTATATGGACATAAGGCTAATGTAAACATTTTCTCCCTCTAGAATGATGTTACCCAGCATCCTGTCCCGCATACAGATCATATAGCGTATTCTATTTAACCCTTCAGCTCCCATCCTGAGGTGTCTTCCAGGAGTTTCATGGGATTACTATACCCTCCTCCTGTGACTGCCAGAAGTGCATGGAGAAGCGGATACCTCCCCTTCTTTGCCTTTGCTTAAGGTATGGCGCCTGAAACCTTAGACCACTTTTAGCTACCCATAGACACCATAGTGATTGTGCTACAAGCCTTATATTTTGACTTTGGTGCAGAGAAGGGAATACAGGATATAGCCACCCTTCCATTTGCGGGCATTTCATTACACAATGGTGGAATTACAGAGTAAAGTCACCCACATGCTTTCTTTGGTATTAGGATCCGGAATACTTCAAAGTCAGTCAATAGTGATTGCTTTGTGCAGACCTTTGGTTCACTGGTTATAGAGAGAGGGAAACTGTTACTTAGGACACCCTACTCATGCGGGCAGGAACCTCAGGGTAGCCGTTTTGTGTTTGTCTTTGTATGTCTTATGTGTAATACATGCAGCACTTTGTATTTATTTGGGTACCCCACAGCTGGTTCCTCCCCTCCTAAGCAAAAGCCGAGGGCGGCTTACTTCAAATTTTTTGCTAGTGAGTCAGGAGCCAGGAGTCCAGCCGTACCCAGGTAGGAGACACCGTTGACACCTTTATCATCACCATACAGAGACATTATAGGCAATCACACCACTCTGGCTTTCCTAACCTGGGACGTGCGTTATAACACCTTGGGAGGGCCCTGTGATAGTACCCTGTGCACACTGCAATTGGCATCACAAACAAATTATAGACTATTGACCACCCATATACTGACCCACTGCATAAGTGGCGTCAGCGTACCCGTTCCTGGTCACTGCACAGGTACAGTAGCGTAGGATTTGGAAGTGTATGTGCAAAAAAATTTACAAAAGTTATTTGTGATGAGGAAACGTTATACAGGACAGGTACCACAGGTAATATCACTGTTCGCAGTGTCTACGGAAAAATTTCACTGAATGTCACTTATATTTTAGGGATGCACACACTTTAAACAGGAGATGTGGCGTGAATGATTTAACTGTCCGCAGGGGACATCGTTTATGGAAAAAGTGCACTGGATGTCACGGATATTTTAGGGATGCACACACTTTAACCTCTTGGGGACACATGACGTACCAGTACGTCATGATGTCCCGGTAGTTAAGGACACATTTCCAGGATGGCCGAGCGGTTAGCAAGCAGTGTCAGCACATTGTTGACACTCTGCTTGAAACGGCTGAAGCCCCCGATTCTTGATGGGATCACAGAGGGAGGGGCCCCCCATCCAAGTTAAAAAAATAAAATTCCCTGGACATGTTTGATATCACTGTGTCTGTAACGACCTGATCTATAAAACGGTCATGTTACTTTTCCCGCACGGTGAACGCCATAAAAAATAAAAACTATGATGAAATAGAAATTTTGCCCACCTTACTTCCCCAAAAAAGTTATAAAAGTGATCAAAAAAGTCGTATGTACGCCAAAATAGTACCAATCAAACCGTCACCTCATCCTGAAAAAATGAGCCCCTACATGAGACAATGGCCCAAAAAATAAAAGAAACTATGGCTCTCAGACTAAACATGATTATTTTTATTTAAATGCTTTATGTTAAACGAAAAAAAAAAAAAAGTAGACATATTAGGTATTGCCGTGTCCATAAGAACCTGCTCTATAAAAATACCACATGACCTAAACCCTGAGGTGAACACCGTAAAAAAAAAAAAAAAAGCGGTGTAAAAGCAATTTTTTTGTCGCCTTACATCACAAAAATTGTAATAGCAAGCAATCAAAAAGTCGTATGCCCCCCAAAATACTGCCAATCTAACCATAATCTCATCCCACAAAAATCATACCCTATCTAAAACAATCGCCCAAAAACTGAAAAAACTATGGCTCTTGGACTATGGAGACACTAAAACATGATTTTTTTTTGTTTCAAATATGAAATAATTGTGTAAAACTTACATAAATAAAAAAAGTAGACATTTTAGGTATTGGTGCATCCGTAATAACCTGCTCTACAAAAAAAACACATGATCTAACCTGTCAGATAAATGGTATAAATAACAAAAAAGAAAAACGGTGCCAAAACAGCTATTTCTTGTTACCTTGCCTCACAAAAAGTGTAATATAGAGCAACCAAAAATCATATGTATCCTAAAATAGTACCAACAAAACTGCCACCCTATCCCATAGTTTCCAAAATGGGGTCACTTTTTTGGAGTTTCTACTCTAGGGGTTCATCAGGGGGCTTCAAGTGGGACACGGTGTCAAAAAAACAGTCCAGCAAAATCTGCCTTCCAAAAACCGTATGGCATTCCTTTCCTTCTGCGCCCTGCCGTGTGCCTGTACAGCAGTTTACGACCACATATGGTGTGTTTCTGTAAACTACAGAATCAGGGCCATAAATATTGAGTTTTGTTTGGCTGTTAACCCTTGCTTTGTAACTGGATAAAATTTATTCAAATGGAAAATCTGCGAAAAAAGTGAAATTTTGAAATTGTATCTCTATTTTCCATTAATTCTTGTGGAACACCTAAAGGGTTAACAAAGTTTGTAAAATCAGTTTTGAATACCTTGAGGGGTGTAGTTTATAAAATGGGGTCATTTATGGGTGGTTTCTGTGACAAACCACCCCCCAATCCCGTCGTACTATGCCACAGTTGCCATATAGGTCTCGTCCACTAGAGACTTCTGGAGGCGAATCCACTGTGAGCACAGTAGACGTTTAAGATTGGTTGGTGTGCCCATACATGATACAATCAGAAAAATTAAATTATCGATTTCACGCTGGAAATCTGATTAATTTGCTGCCACCACTATTCGTATTGAATTGTGGCGAAGAGACCCCGGCTAGCTAATCCTAAAGGGAAGAAACGGTTATTTGCAACCTAGCTAACCAATTAACAATGTATAAAAATAAGACAATGCGGTAGTATGTCTCCTCTGAGGACAGAGTTCTTAGCATAAACCAGATAATCAAGGAACAAGATCAAAACTGGAACTATACAATCGTTAGTTTTATTCTAAAAACTATACACAAAAATATATACATTAAAACTGACAGAAAAATATACCTGCCAGTCGAACAGATTGGTTGGATAGAAATAGGTAAGAGGTGGAAGGGAATAGAATGTCTGTAAGTTCAGAATTATCGTGGCATAGTCCAGTAAAAGATAAAGTCTTTGTAAGGAATAATCCAAGATGGCGGGGTGCCCATGTCCAGCGGGCGGTCGTGATGTTAGTTGACGTCAGATGGTAGGTGAAGGACCCAGGACCTGAGTGTGTCACTGCTTTTACCTACTCTGAAGCAGGGAGTGGTTATGACACGTACAGGTCCAGCCTTGTGTAATTGGAACAGGGGCAGTCCTTTGTCCCATATGAGGTTTTGTCATGATGATATCTGAATGATAGATGTATTCTGGCATGGGGCAGGAAGATTCTTTTGGCACGGATGTGCTAAATTTACTCTGATCTCTGAGCTGTGCTAGCAAGGTGAAATACTTCTGGTTAATAAAAAGATTTTAACTCTTTGTGTGCTTTTAAAAACCGGACGCATTCGCGATTTCTTCGGTAACCGAGATCGCAAAGCGTCACAGTTTCAAATTTTTGCTACATTTTTTTATTATTTTTTTTTACTCCATTTTACCTCAAAATGGCCTGGATAAGTAAAAGCGTTTTAAAGTTATTCACACATAAAGTGACACTGGTCAGATTTGCAAAAAATGGCCTGGTCGTTAAGGTGAAATATGGCCGTGTCCTTAAGGGGTTAAACATGAGATGTAGCACGGATAATTTAACTCTCCACAGCGGACACCGCTTACAGAAAAAGTGCACTGGATGTCACTAATATTTTAGGGATGCGCACACTTTACACAGGAGATGTCGCGAATAGTTTAACTGTCCACAGCGGCCTATTACATGGTATTTAGCGTAGGATGCGCTAAAATATATATTGCTGCTGTCACACACAATTGTCCTTAAAAGGACTTTTGGGTCTCTGAAAAGTTTTTTTGTATAAAAATCTTCCTATTACACTCCCTACACTGTCTGTCCCTTCCTATGCACAGCTTTCCCTAACACTGGGCAATTTAGCGCAGGTTGCGCTGCAAACATATATTGCTGCTTTCACACACAATAGTCTAACAAGAACTTTTGGGTCTCTGAAACGTTTTTGTACAAAAAAAATATTCAATTACACTCCCTACACTCTCTGTCCCTTCCTATGCTCAGCTCTCCCTGACTACGAATGAGCCGAACACACGTCATTGGGTGCTATATAGCGTCTGGCCAGCCAATCACTGTAATGCCAGTAGCCAACATGGCTACGGCATTACAGTGAGGTCAGTACTTACCTGCACGTTTATTGGCTGCTTAGCAGCCGCAAAACATGCAGGGAGGAGACTCGAGCATTGCTTTCGAGCACATGTTGTACTCGGCCGAGTACCGCCATGTGCCCAGCATAGCGATGCTGGAGCTGAACTGGTATTTGGCCGAGCATGCTCGCTCAAAACTACCTGTCACATATGCAGTGCAGGTGTACCTCACACCAAAAATGAGTATATGTTACCCAACAAACTAACAGACAGATTAACTATTATATTTTTGTGTTAGGGGTACAAAGATGGTGCATTGCACCCACAAAAGATCACTATAGGTCACCCACAGAATTAACAGCCAGATTATTTCTTATATTTCTGCCTCAATGGTGCAAAGCTGGTGTATTGCACCCACAATTATTTTTTTTTAAATCACTATAGGTCACCCACAGAATAAATAGCCAGATGAGATTCCTAACACTCTCTCACTTCAGCTGCCTGCTTCCTGACCCTGCACAACTCATAGCTGATGCGGTGCTAAACGTGATCCTGCTATAGAGGCTGGGGCACATGATGCACCGGCCAATCACAGCCATGCAATTAATAGGCATGACTGTGATGGCTTCTAAGTGCCCACAGCTTAAAAGATTGTTGATTGGCTGCCCTACAGCCTTTCAACAAGCTTTATTAAATACGTGTCCGGGTCTAAAGTTTGGTACCGACCCGAAATTTGCAGTTCGGGTTCGCTCAACACTAATAGAAAGTGGCACCTACATTTAAATTTATAATGCTAGTGAGTATTAAATTGTTTTGTGAATTGCAATTTATCAATACTATCTTATTCTGCAGTAATTGTATCTTTTTTTTCCACTTTTCTGCACATTTGCTTAACTAGATTTTTTTATGCAAATGTATCCATTGTTGCTTATCATCAGAGATGGCTTTTGCTTAAATTTACTTGCGCACATTTTATTCCAACCACATTTTTTATTTTTTTTAAGTAGAATTTAATACATTTGGTAAAGCCTAAAACCACCCATAACCATGCCTAATTAAGTAACACCAACTAGAAAATGTCAGACTTTCTGTAAGCAGTATTATTTTTTTTGGTGTGGTTATGCAATAAATCACAATATAGTCATTATTTTCACCAAAAGATGCATGGATTCATACACATGGGCAATTGTGCTGAATAAGTTTATCCAATTCTTGTCATAATTTGTACAGGTAGATCAATAAATAAAAAGTATACAGACTGAAGCAAAGATAATCATGGATCATAAAGGAAATGATTTGAATTACCGTACTTATCGCCTTATAAGATGCACCTGCCCATAAGACGCCCACATTGGTTTTAGTGGGTGAAAATAGGAAAAAAAAAAATCTTTTTTGAACAAAAGGTATAGTGAATTTGGCTGGAGCGGACTTACAGTGGCACACGTGGGCTAGCGTTAGTATGCATCCGGCAGGCTGTTCCTGCCGGACACTGCTAAAGCTAATGTGAAATTAGCCTATTCTGCTACTGACACAATGTTATTGGGGGGATTCTGCTGCTGACACACTTATTGGGGAAGGGGGGAGGCTATCCTTTGATACTTAAATAAGGGGGTCACTTTATTATGGGATCACTTTATTGGGGGGGGTCACATTATTAGGGGTACCTTAGGGATTACACAGCTCTCAGGACACAGCTCTCAGGGTACAACAGGAGCAGGCATATGTGAAGACCGAGAGGTGGAGCAGGCATGTGTGACAGGGAAGCCTGCTCCACCCCTCCTCTGTCTGCTCAAGTGCTCCTATCAACCTCTCACAGTGCACGGTCCATAACACGGAGCACCCGCAGAGGTAACAGGCCCCTTCCTCCCACAAACTGCAGAGGAAGACGGTACCTGCCTCCCCCACCATCTGCAGTGACGGCCACCCCCTGCTTCCCTCACCATCTGCAGCGACGGCCGGTCCCTGTCTCCCCCACCATCTGCAGCTGTGTCCGGCCACTTCCTCCCAGCACCTGCAGTGGTGACCAGATAGTATAAGATGTCCGGCAGCAAGCCACCAATTTTTTTCCCCCTGTATTCACCACATAAGACGGGGGGGGGGAAAGTGTGTCTTATGGGGTGAAAAATATGGTAAGTATACTATCTAACAACTATTCTAAAACAAAAAAAAGAAGAAAATGTTCTTTCGGTACTTTAAAAATAAGACCTGTCAGGAACTTATCTTTCAAATCTGATTAAGAATACATTTTAATCAGTATTTTAAAGTCAAACTCTGAGCAGAGTTTATAAGAACGTACACAACTGCTGCCTCTCTTGTGAAGTCGAATACAGTTTGTACTACCGTGCTTTCCTGCCACAAGGGAAAGTGCTATAAGGACTGCTGCTGTTTTGCCTTCAAAGGACAGAATTTGTTTTATTGCTGATAAAATCTGCTTCTGTTTGTTTTGCAAGATATCCCTCAAGGCCAATAAAGTCCGTTTTTGATAAAACCTGCTTCTACTACTCCAACTCTTCAGGGACCTATAGAATTATTTTGAGGCAACTTCTTCCAAAATGCAATAAGAACAAAAGTACAGATTTAAAAGTTGTCCCCTTGTTTTACGTATTTTCTATTTTGTAATGATTATTATAAAAATATGAGTTTTACAGAGTTAAAACCAAAATGACAACATGGCACGAGTGTGTGGAAATTAGCACATAGTTAGTGCAGTATCCAATCTTTATCATACATGATAGCAGCATTTGATATAAATGAGTGCAAAATGTAAAAAAATAAATAAAATACATGATCCATTTGCTGGTGACTGGCAGGCCACTGCCATCTTGCTTGAAGATCTGGCGTGAAATCTCGGGCACGCCGTGATGACGTCATCTCGCCGGCCGGCGTGGTGACATCATATGTCACTGTGCACGTGATTTCTTGCAAGATATTGAAGCAAGATGGCGGTGGCCGGCCCATCACAAGCAAATGGATCAGTTAAAGAGGACCTTTCACTACTGTACAAACTAAAAACTAACTATATCAGTGGGTCCCCCTGCACTTACTAGTGTGTCTGGGCGCCGCTCCGTTCGCCCGGTATAGGCTCCGATGTCTGCGCTCCCTCTGTTGTACTGGACTGATTTTTTGTATGAGGCGTGTCCCTTGCTGCAGCGCTGGCCAATCGCAGCGCACAGCTCATAGCCAGGCTATAGCTGTGCGCTGCGATTGGCCAGCGCTGCAGCAAGGGACACGCCTCATACAAAAAATCAGTCAGAGGGAGCGCAAACACCAGAGCCTATACCGGGCGAACGGAGCGGCGCCCAGACATACTAGTAAGTGCAGGGGGACCCCGGGGCGCCGCTCTGCCCACTGATATAGTTAGTTTTTAGTTTGTACAGTAGTGAAAGGTCCTCTTTAAGTGTGATTTATTTATTTATTTATTTTAACACTATTTCAGGTTGAATCAATTTGCTACCGCGAAGCACAAGTAACTTCGGCTTCACAGCGAATCAAATTTGTGGAGTTTGATTCGCTCAACAATAGACATGTTTCTTTTAATACAATTGTTTAAACCACGTTTATATGTTCCACATATTTTTATTTCCTTCTGGGATTCACGTCCCCACCTATACCTTGGTTGAACTTGATGGACTTATGTCTTTTTTCAACCATATTAACTATCAACTAGGTAACTACTTTTAATTTTACGTGTCAATATCTATATTAAAACAAAAAAATAAAAAATAAAAATCCTGCAGTTTTCCCACTGGCAACTAATAATAATAATAATAATAATAATAATAATAATAATAATAATAATAATAATAAGTCACTTCTTTGGTGTACAGATCACTTTACTGAAATCTCCTGCTTATCTTTACACAGAGGTGATATCATTACTGGCAGGATTAGATTGACAGATAAGACAGGATCCACCATTCGCAATAGTTAGTTGTCAAATCTTATCTGTTCTTTCCTTGTACAATGACCTCTGCACAGGTCACAGAGCATGCCTAGAAAACTCTCCCATAGAAGTCAATGAGGTCTGCTCCTGACCATTCTGTCTATGGCCATGTGGCTGCTGTAATGCAATTTTTAAAATGCTTTCTTAATACTGTTAAAGAGGACCTTTCATGAGTTTTGACATAGGCTACTTATGGTATTACCTTGTAGGGCAGCCCTCACTGATGCCATGGGTGTTTTTTATTTTTATTTTTCAACCTCCCCACTGATCGTCCGCTGTGGTCCCCCGATATTTTGGCACGCTGTATTGTAATGAGCTGTAACTTCGCAATGGGGTGGAGACGCAGTCTTCTGCTGTGGGCGTCTCCTTCTCCCTGGCTGTGAGCACGATCCAATCAGACTGTGAGCACGATCCAATCAGAACGGACCACTCATAGCCAGGGAAAAGGAGCGAAATTCATAAATTTTTTCATTGTCCATTTGTTTTGTTTTTGCAGACCCTATATGATACCATTTATTTCAATTGGTCTGCAAAAACAACGGAAGTTACTCATGTGCATTCCGTTTCCGTATGTCCGTATTTCCGTTCCACAAAAAAATAGAACATGTCCTATTATAGTCTGCATTACGGACAAGTATAGGACTGTTCTATCAGGGCCCAGCTGTTTCATTCCCCAAAATATGGAATGCACACAGACGTCATCCGTATTTTTTGCGGGCCGCAAAATACATACGGTCGTGTGCATAAGGCCTTAGACAGAAAAAAGTATTGCATGCAATACTACTCTTTCCATCTAAAAAAAATGGACCTCAGACAGAAATGGCTCAAACGGATGCCAAATGTGCAACAGGATACATTTTTTTTACAGGAGTCTGTAAAAAAAATTGATCTTGAGCATAACTGATTTTTATAGGATCCTGTTTTTTTTTCTTCTCTTTTGACAGATCAGAAGAACAGAAAATAGAACAGGGATGTGAACTCTTATTATTAGCATTTTGCTTTTGACAGCACCCTGCTAAAAGCACACTGTGTCATTGCTAATTGATGCATTCTAGGAAACAATGTAGTTATCAGTAATGACTTTGGATTGTGATACATACAGCTAACGGATAGACAGGTTTCTTTGTCTTTGTTAGGCCCCTTTCACACGGACGAGTATTCCGCGCGGATGCGATGTGTGAGTTGAACGCATTGCACCCGCACTGAATCCTGACCCATTCATTTCTATGGGGCTGTGCACACGAGCGGTGATTTTCACGCATCACTTGTGCGTTGCGTGAAAATCGCAGCATGCTCCTCTTTGTGCGTTTTTCACGTAGCGCAGGCCCCATAGAAATGAATAGGGTTGCGTGAAAATCGCAAGCATCCGCAAGCAAGTGCGGATGCGGTGCGATTTTCACGCACGGTTGCTAGGTGACGATCGGGATGGGGACCCGATCATTATTATTTCCCCTTATAACATGGTTATAAGGGAAAATAATAGCATTCTGAATACAGGGGTTAAAAACAGGGGTTAAAAAATAAAAATAAAAAATTTAACTCACCTTAATCCACTTGTTCGCGCAGCCGGCATCTCTTCTGTCTTTAACTGTGAGCAATAGGACCTTTGATGATGTCACTATGCTCATCACATGATCCATCACCATGGTGATGGATCATGTGATGAACACAGTGACGTCATCAAAGGTCCTATTGCTCACAGTTAAAGACAGAAGAGATGCCGGCTGCGCGAACAAGTGGATTAAGGTGAGTTAATTTTATTTTTTATTTTTTTTAACCCCTCCAGCGCTATTGTACTATGCATTCTGTATTAAGAATGCTATTATTTTCCCTTATAACCATGTTATAAAGGGAAATAATACAATCTACACTACAACTAACCCAAACCTGAACTTCTGTAAAGAAGTTTGGGTCTGGGTACCACAGTCGGTTTTTTATCACGCGCGTGCAAAACACATTGCACCTGCGCGATAAAAACTGAACATCGGAACGCAATCGCAGTCAAAACTGACTGCAATTGAGTACCTACTCGCGCGGGTTTGCCGCAATGCACCGGGACGCATCCGGACACGCCCGTGTGAAAGAGGCCTTACTGTTAACTTTAGTCTATCCCTGAGGAAAATGTCTTGTATTTTCAATTTCCAAAGGCCTACTGCCAGCAACCCATATAATTTGCAATAAATAAGTGTTGTGTGTCTCCAATTTCTCTCTAGGTAATACAGAGTAAACCAGGGATTATTATTTGTTATGTGCTTTAATGTTACTTGCACCATCACTCAATTTTAATTAAACAATGTAAATTATCTTAATGTGCATTCATTTTATACTTACATAAGTGTCTAAGCCATCTTTATAACATTCCTGTCTCCGGAAAGACATCAGCTTTGATTCATATGCAATTTTATGTAATTCATTATCTCTCAGATACACTTTCCTTAATAAAAAATTAAAAATACAGAGCTGTTGATTTCTCAAGTACATATGCAATGACAAAAGCAAGTTGAGTAGGTACTTATCATAGTTAAAGATGAACAAATTTCTCAAAAATTTGATTCGGCTAGTTTGCAGAACTTTCCGAAAAATTTTGCTTCGATCCGAATTTATTTGTGACGAATCGCGTAAAAAAAAAAAAAAAAAAAAAAAGGCTATTTCTGGGCTGCAGAGAACCTTTATATGGATGTAGAACACTGGGCCTTGCAGTAACACGCATAGGAAGTGTGCTGGGTTAGTGAAATAATACTGTCAGTGAGGATGACATGCAGATGACAGGCGTCACTATTAGAATCACTGCACACTTCACTAATTCACTTATTTTGGGCAGTCAAGGGGCCAAAACTGACCAAATAACTCAAGTATTAACTCAGTCTAACAGGTCCATGTTAGCGTCAAGAAGGCTAAATAGTGGCAAAATGAGTCTGGAGTTGGCGACAGCATCAGGAGGCTACAGAGTGGCTCAATGACAGATTTTGGAGTTGGCGATAGCATGAGGAGGCCACAGAGTGGCACAATGACAGAGTCTGGATAAAAGACTGAGGACACAGATTGTTGAGAAAGATGCAGATGGAAAGTTCTCTGTAGAGCTGTACAGATTAATGCAGCCCTCAAAAGCAAGTTGGGTTTGTCGGTTCCAAAACCTAAATTAGATTGTGGGGTGGGTGATCAGTCTAAGGCCTTTTAAGCAGCAGCAGCAGCACGATGATAAAAATGAGTGGCAAGGTGACAGTGTGGAGATGGCAGCATGAGGAGGCCACATAGTGACATGGTGACAGTATTGATATGGCAGCAACAGCAGCAGCATGATACCACAGAGTGGCAAGGTGACAAGGTGTGGAGATGGATGATCTAATCTGCTGCATCAGGCATCAGTGGGTGGAAATCCTTGTCGATCCATACTCTTGACAAAAGTAAGTCTCTCCACATTTTGGGTGGACAGGAGAGTTCTTCTTGGGGTAACTATGGCCCCAGCCGCATTAAACTCCCGCTCTGATGCCACACTATTGGCCGGGCAGGACAGCTTTTCCAGGGCAAACTCTGCCAGTTGTGGCCACAAATCCTGTTTGGCTGCCCAGTAGTCCAGCGAATCTTCAATGTGGGATGGCAGGGTTCTGTCCAAGTATGCCACCACCTGCTGGTTTAGGTCCTGCTCTAGGTCTACCTGCTGCTGCTGGTGAGTAGCTTCTTCACTATGTGGGTGAAGAAAGCTGCTCATCATGGACTCTAGACTCAGGCTGCTGCTGATGGAGCTGCTATTGTTCCTGCCACCTCCCTCTCAGTGGGTCTAAAAAAGGCCCACATTTTAGAACGGTAGCGAGGGTCCAACATGGTGGAGAGCTAGAAGTCATCCCTCTGCCGAATAGTGACAATTCTGCTGTCGCTACACAAACAAGTGAGCATGCAGCAGGCCATTTGTGCAAGTGACTGAGGGATTCCTGCATCCTTCTCCACTGCATACTGCCGTGGTGTGTCTGGTTCCTCTGTCTCGTCTTCCTCATCGCCCTCTTGCTCCTTCGGCTGCTCCTGCTCTTCCACTCCTGTCACTGCAGGAGAAAAAACACTCAATTGGCTAAATATTGCTTGTGCTCCAATGTCCTCCTCCCTCTCCTCCTCCTCTTCCAGTTCATCCCCCACAGGGCTTATGTGGCCGTGAGATCTAGGTGCCATGTCTCCAGTCCACTGACAAGCCATATATTCACCAGCATCCATTCCAGGACATGAAGCAGTGGAATAAAGGCGTTCATCCCGTAGTCCTGGCGACTGATAAATACCCTGGCCTCCTCAAAGGGCCTGAGCAAATGGCAGGTGTCACGCATGAGCTGCCACTGGCTGACATCGAAGTTACAAAGGGGAGTACTCCTATCCGCTTGGATCATCAAGAAATCGCTGATGGCCTTTCTCTGTTCGTACAGTTGGGCCAACATATGGAGGGTGGAATTCGAACGGGTGAAAAAGTTGCATATCAGCCTATTTTGGGGGATGCCGTTCTGCCGCTGCAGCTCCAGGAGGGTGTCCTTTGTGGTTTATGAGTGGCTGAAGTGCATGCAAAGTTTCCTGGCCATTTTTAGGATGTCTTGCAGATGGGTGGTGTGGCGAAAATAACCTCACCACTGGGTTTTGGAGGGGCCTGGTTGCCAGCCTCTTGCCCCAGGATTATGGCCCCTCTCATCAGCCCATGCAAAACTTAAACCCCATGGCGATTTGACTGTGTTTGTGGCATCTGAGCGCTCAGATCCAAGCCATATGGGGACATGTGGGGTTTTGAGGTGTGTGACAGAACCATCTGTCTGTGTAATTGTATTGTATGTTATGTGAGTATACCCAGATAGCTAATGTTATTGTATTTGTGTATTCTGAGTGCTATTCACCTAATGATATGCACTCAGACTTGCGCTATCTGGGAATATGTTAAATGTCTGTGTTTGCTGTGAGGGTGTGACATTGTGTGTTTGGGTGGTGATTCCTGTCCTGTTGTTCCCACATGTGTATTGGTGATTTCCCTTTGTCCTCAGAGATAATTGAATTGCTCCTCGGGTGTCTCCAGGGCAGAGAGGAGGAAACCATGATGCATTGTGGGGATGTGTTGTGTCTGTGTATCCTGAGTGCTACGTATCTGTCCTGTCTCACAGTCTTCCTTCTGGTCCCCTAGGGGCATGTACACCATATGGGGACCTGCATAAATACGGGCGGGTAGCCCTCAATAAAGTGTTCCTGTTTTTACACTCAACATAGAGCCTCGTCTCATGTGTGTGGGGATTGCTATACTTGTATACTCCCCTGGCTATTACTCCTAGCTCTTGTAAGAGCTGTTCCTTTTCCTGGTTCCTGTGGTGGTAGCGGTGTCGAGCGGAGTGCTTGGAGTCCTCGGGAGGCACTGGGAGCATTTATCAACGGAGGTACCCGGTCGGGGTGCCAGGAGATCCGTTACAGGTGGAAGACTTCAGGAACAGCATGACAACCACAAACACGTTTTACTCCAATGTACAGTCGTGGCCAAAAGTTTTGAGAATTACATAAATATTGGAAATTGGAAAAGTTGCTGCTTAAGTTTTTATAACAGCAATTTGCATATACTCCAGAATGTTATGAAGAGTGATCAGATGAATTGCATAGTCCTTCTTTGCCATGGAAATTAACTTAATCCCAAAAAAACCTTTCCACTGCATTTCATTGCTGTCATTAAAGGACCTGCTGAGATTATTTCAGTAATTGTCTTGTTAACTCAGGTGAGAATGTTGACGAGCACAAGGCTGTAGATCATTATGTCAGGCTGATTGGGTTAAAATGGCAGACGTGACATGTTAAAAGGAGGGTGATGCTTGAAATCATTGCTCTTCCATTGTTAACCATGGTGACCTGCAAAGAAACTCGTGCAGCCATCATTGCGTTGCATAAAAATGGCTTCACAGGCTAGGATATTGTGGCTACTAAGATTGCACCTCAATCAACAATTTATAGGATCATCAAGAACTTCAAGGAAAGAGGTTCAATTCTTGTTAAGAAGGCTTCAGGGCGTCCAAGAAAGTCCAGCAAGCGCCAGGATCGTCTCCTAAAGAGGATTTAGCTGCGGGATCGGAGTGCCACCAGTGCAGAGCTTGCTCAGGAATGGCAGCAGGCAGGTGTGAGCGCATCTGCACACAGTGAGGCGAAGACTTTTGGAAGATGGCCTGGTGTCAAGAAGGGCAGCAAAGGAGCCACTTCTCTCCAAAAAAAACATCAGGGACAGATTGATCTTCTGCAGAAAGTATGGTGAATGGACTGCTGAGGACTGGGGCAAAGTCATATTCTCCGATGAAGCCTCTTTCCGATTGTTTGGGGCATCTGGAAAAAGGCTTGTCCGGAGAAGAAAAGGTGAGTGCTACCATCAGTCCTGTGTCATGCCAACAGTAAAGCATCCTGAGACCATTCATGTGTGGGGTTGCTTCTCATCCAAGGGAGTGGGCTCACTCACAATTTTGCCCAAAAACACAGCCATGAATAAAGAATGGTACCAAAACACCCTCCAACAGCAACTTCTTCCAACAATCCAACAACAGTTTGGTGAAGAACAATGCATTTTCCAGCACGATGAAGCGCCGTGCCATAAGGCAAAAGTGATAACTGAGTGCAGGGCCGGGCCGACACAGAGGCTGGGGAGGCTCCAGCCTCAGGGCGCTCCAGCCTCAGGGCGCAGCAGTCACCGCCGGAGTCAAACACTTTAAGTCCCGCCCCAGGCGGCAGGCCAGACAGTGGCGAGCCGGCGGCAGGCGAGCGCTTGCTGCCGCTTGAGTTGTGATGTGCAGTGCAACAGTGCGCCGCGCCGAGTGCGGTACTTAAAAGACAGTCTGTCTGACAGAGACATCATCACAGCTGAGCCGGTGATTCAAAGGACCCAGGAGGGAGGCGGCGGCGGCAGCGGCAGGAGAACGGTGGGCGGGCCCAGAGCGTGATGCGTCACGCTGATGTCACGCTGCGCCAGGCAGAGCCCGCCCACTGACTGAATTCTTCTCCCGACTCCTGCGCCTGCTGCCTTCTCCAAGTTCTCCCGCCTCAGCTCAGGGCCAGGCAGCCTGCCCACTGTGCCCAGCTCAGCTGTCCTGGTGTGGTGTGGACTGTAGTCAGTAACAGTACTTACCTCCAGTAATAAAGTGCCCTGGCCGCTGCCTCTGTATAACTTGTAAGTCAGTCAGACAGTTTGAAAAATAAAAATGTGATTTTTACAGTGCCTGCTGGGAAGGGGGGGGGGGGGGGGGATGGATGCATATGAGGCATAAAAGCAAAGCTCTGCAGATGTGACTGTATTGGGTCAGTCAATCACTAAATGAACCCTGTTATGGGGAGAAACTGTGGATGACACTATTTGTAATAGTGTCATCCACAGTTTCTCCCCATAACAGGGTTCATTTAGTGATTGACTGACCCAATACAGTCACATCTGCAGAGCTTTGCTTTTATAGTAGTAGAATACAGTCACATTGCACGGGCGACGGGCCCTGCTGTCATTATGAAAGCAAATGCGACCCCACACCTCTTTTATTGGACCAATAAAAGAGGTGTGTGGGGTCGCATTTGCTTTCATAATGACAGCAGGGCCCGTGCAATGTGACTGTATTCTACTACACCCCCCCGCTCACTGGATATAATCTTATTAACTATATAACCGGGCCCCGCTAGCGCTGTTACAGCACCACAGCCTCACCCCTTGTATTTGGGGGTCATTCCTACACGGACCCTGTTATGGGGGGGATTCCCCCAATAACAGTGTCATCCTCAGATCCCCCCAATAGCAGTGTCATCCACCACAGATCCCCCCATAGTGTCATCCACCACAGATTCCCCCATAACAGTGTCAACCACTACAGATCCACCACTACAGATCCCCCCATAACAGTGTCATCCACCACAGATCCCCCCCATAGCAGTGTCATCCACCACAGATCCCCCCCATAGCAGTGTCATCCACCACAGATCCCCCATAGCAGTGTCTTCCACCACAGATCCCCCCATAGCAGTGTCATCCACCACAGATCCCCCCATAACAGTGTCAACCACTACAGATCCCCCCATAACAGTGTCATCCACCACAGATCCCCCCATAGCAGTGTCCTCCACCACAGATCCCCCCCATAGCAGTGTCATCCACCACAGATCCCCCCATAACAGTGTCAACCACTACAGATCCCCCATAGCAGTGTCCTCCACCACAGATCCCCCATAGCAGTGTCCTCCACCACAGATCCCCCCATAGCAGTGTCCTCCACCACAGATCCCCCATAGCAGTGTCCTCCACCACAGATCCCCCATAGCAGTGTCCTCCACCACAGATCCCCCCATAGCAGTGTCCTCCACCACAGATCCCCCCATAGCAGTGTCCTCCACCACAGATCCCCCCATAGCAGTGTCCTCCACCACAGATCCCCCCATAGCAGTGTCCTCCACCACAGATCCCCCCATAGCAGTGTCCTCCACCACAGATCCCCCATAGCAGTGTCCTCCACCACAGATCCCCCCATAGCAGTGTCCTCCACCACAGATCCCCCCATAGCAGTGTCCTCCACCACAGATCCCTCATAGCAGTGTCCTCCACCACAGATCCCCCATAGCAGTGTCCTCCACCACAGATCCCCCATAGCAGTGTCCTCCACCACAGATCCCCCATAGCAGTCTCATCCACCACAGATCCCCCATAGCAGTGTCATCCACCACAGATCCCCCATAGCAGTGTCATCCACCACAGATCCCCCATAGCAGTGTCATCCACACATCCTCCATAACAGTGTCATCGAAAGATCCCCCCATAATGGTGCCATCCACAGATCCCACATAACAGTGTTGTCATCCACAGACCTGCCCGATCTGGAGATCGCTCAGGGAGTCCCATCCTGTGGATGGGGGATACATTTTAAATAACAGGACAACCCCTTTAAAGTCATACAAGTCTGCATTTATTTTCATTTCCCTCCTCTGTGCCCCAATATAGTACAGCCCCCATATAGTACAGGCTCCCCCATCTGTGCTGTCATATAGTACAGATTCCTTTTCTCTGTGTTGCCATGTTTAGTGGGCTTTATTACTGTGTGGGGCAATACGCATTGGGAGTTTGTACAGAGGTGGGGATGGTGCTGGAATCATGGAATGAGAAGCCTAAACTATTAGTTTTGCAGATTCTGCGGAGACGAGTGGTGGCCAGAAAAAGACTGATTCCAATCAAAGAAGACGTCGCCTTTGATTCACCCTTGAGTCGCCGTGTGAGTCAATATTTAGGTACTTTTAATCACTTATGGTTTGCAGAATCGGTGTAGTGCTAGTATTTTCCACTATATTGTCATATTGGTTTTAATTTAGTTACAGTGTGGTGTTAGTATCCAGTCACTATGCGGGGGTCATTCCTGTTAGATTCTATGCGGCCGGCGACGCAGACTCTGCCAATCGCACCGGCCGCTGCCGTTGTGCTGGTATAATTACGCAATGCTATGGGGCTGGTATGTAATTTCTTCCAGGGCTGGTTTTCATCCCCAGTCTGGCCCTGCACAGAGCCGCCTATCTTTGGGAGCACTCGGGCTCCCAATGCCTTCCACAGCGACAGATTCTTAAGGGGGTGACAGCACTACAACCAGGAGACGTTATAAGAACAGGAATGCTCTATGGGAATTAGAGCCTTCACTCTCCATAGGTAAGTACCTGTATTTTTTATTTTTTTTTCTGGTTTCATTATTGCTTTAAGATCGGAGAAAGGTACCAGGCAATTAAAATTACTACAGCAGACAAGTCCTCAGTATATGGCACCAGCAGAGATCGCCTGATGCCAGATAAATGTGCTTGCCTGTTGCTGTAGCAATTGGCCAAAAAAGCAAAAATCTCCCCCCCAAAATACTCACCCAGCCTCACCAAAATTAGTGATGGCTTAGTAAAAGGTAAATGGCAGCTCGCCTAGAGTTTTCCAAAAGGCACCTAAAGGACTTTCAGATCATCATAAACAAAATTCTCTGGTCTGATGAGACAAAGATTGAACTCTGGTTTGAATACAAAGTGTCACGTTTGGAGGAAACCAGGCGCCGCTTATCACCTGCCCAATACCATCCCTACAGTGAAGCATGGTGGAGGCAGCATCATGTCTGGAGGAGACCAGGCGCCGCTCATCACCTGCCCAATACCATCTCTACAGTGAAGCATGGTGGTGGCAGCATCATGCTGTGGGGATGTTTATCAGGGGCAGGAACTGGGAGAATAGTCAGGATAAAGGGAAAGATGACTGCAGCAATGTACAGAGACATCCTGGATGAAAAATATCTGTCAAACATGATTAAAAATAGATAATTGGGGAACAAAAATGTATGAAATTACACCTGACCTTATGCTTACACAGTTGCTGTCACTACTTGGAACCTCCTAAGTTTTTTATTTGCTTATAACAGAATGTCTTCTAAAAAACCTTCTGGAGCAGAGTTCAGAAAAAGAAGAAAGTTGAGGGAAGAGGAAGCAAGTAAGAGTTCTCAAAAATTGCAAAAATGGCTACAGCCTAGCAAAGGTACAGACACAGAGTCAGAAGCCGGAGCAAGTTCAAGTTCCAGAGAGCCAACCTCAACTGCTACAGAGATTGGTTGCAGTCCTACAGATCCACATTTTGGTTTTTCCACTGAAATGGCAGAAAGTCCGGAGTACAATGTGTCAGAAAGAGAACAGATTGAAGGTGAAGAATGCTTGCAAGAAGCTGAAGACACATCGGCAATACCAAGTGAACTCATGCCGGAAGAAATGGCAGCTGAAGAGCCCAGCAGGATGACGTTTAACTTGAATGATCCACCCTCATGGCCTGATATCACAGACAAAATTTGGCGTTATTTAATAGAACAGGGCCCACATCAAGGAATCGATGCAGATTTTGGAAGATCTCAGTTCCAAGAAGGGCGTACATTCTATCCCAGTTGGTTTATAAAACATCTACCTGGTGGTAGGAAAATTGACCATGCATGGTTGATATACTCCCAAACATCAAATGCAGTGTTTTGTTTTCCATGTATCTTATTCGGAAAGCACAATTTTTCAAAAACAAATCCAAAAAAAGGTTTTTCTGATTGGAAAAACCTAAACCCACGTATCCCCACACATGAAAATTCAGCAGAGCATCCGACCAACTATTATAAATGGAAAGTAATGGAAAAGAACATGAAAACCGGCCAGCTTTTTGACAGCACTATAGAGAAAATGGTTTTGACTGAGAAACAAAAGTGGCGAGTCTTGAAGTGCATTTTGGATGGAATTTTGTTTTGTGCAAAAAACAACCTTGCACTCAGAGGTTCTGAAGATATTATCGGAAGTCCAAACGCTGGCATATTCCTTGATCTAATGGAGGTAATAAGTCATCACAACATGTCACTGAAAGAGAAGATTGAGACTCATCAGAAGCGTGGTGTCAATTACCTTTCAAGCAAAATTCAAAACGAATTTATCAGTATTTTGGGGGATACAGTCCGCTCTCAAATCATTAATAGAATAAAGGAAGCAAAATTTTTTTCAATTCTTTTTGACTGCACTCCTGATATATCCCATCAGGAACAAATGAGCGAAATAATCCGTTATGTTACAGTTGTAAATGGAAAGGTAACAATAGAGGAGAGTTTTATCGATTTTATCCACACTAAGGAAAAAACTGGAAGTGGATTAGCTTCTGAGATAATGAACAAGCTACAGACTGATGGACTCGACTTTAAAGATGCACGAGGGCAAGGCTATGACAATGCAGCCAACATGGCAGGAAAATATAATGGAGTACAAGCAAGACTTCTTCTGGAAAATGAATATGCTAAATTTGTTCCATGTGCAGCACATAGTCTCAATTTGGCAGGGGTACATGCAGCATCTGTGAACCCTGACATTAAAACCTTTTTTGGGACTGTTCAAAGAATTTTTACTTTTTTCTCCAGTTCCACAGCTCGTTGGGAAGTACTTCTAAAGCATGTCAAAACTACTGTAAAAGGCCATACCGATACTCGATGGTCATCCAGAGCAAGTGCAGTGAAGGCTTTGTATACACAGATCACTGAAATATGTGAATCACTCACAGACATTGCGGAAAATTCAGCAAATCCAGATTCAGTTTCAACAGCAGAAAGTCTGGTGATGCAAGTGGACTATGGTTTCCTGTGCAAACTTTTTGTTTGGAACAGAATTTTGGGTCATGTCGACAGAGTAAATCAAGCCATACAGGCCAAAGGCGTTTCTGTGTTGCAGGCTTCAAAAATGATTGACGGTTTAAGAGGAACCTTTCAAGAAATGAGGAATATTGATTTTCAGGAAGTATACCAGTATGCTTCAGAGGCATGTGGAAAACTTGACATCCCTGCAATGTTTCCTCAAAAAAGGCAAAGAAAGAAAAAAAACAAAGCACCTTATGAATCCCCTGATGAAGGAGCCAATCTGACTTCTGAGGACAACTTCCGAATTACTGTAAAACAGGTTTTTGACATTCTCATTTCTGACTTAACTTGGAAATCAAAAGCACTAATGGAAACATCCCAAGATTTTGAGTTTCTTTGTTGTCCTGCACTTCTTACACTGGATATGGCGGAGTTACAGAAGGCCGCTTCTGATTTGGCTCTGAAGTATAACAAAGACTTAGATGCCATAGAGCTGTCTTCAGAAATTGAAAGCTTTAGGTTTCAGGTGCAAGCCATATTGCCACAAGCTATGTCGGCAACAGTTATTGATATCTGTCAAATGATCTATGATTATTCACTGTCAGCTTGCTATCCAAATATTGAAACAGCGTTGCGTATATTTCTGACTCTACCTGTCACTGTAGCATCGTGTGAAAGAAGTTTCAGCAAGTTAAAACTTATCAAAAACTATCTACGCTCCAGTATGGGACAAGAGAGACTTTCAAATCTTGCCATTCTTTCCATTGAATATGCAATGGCAAAGCAAATTGACTTTGAAAGGGTGATCGACCAATTTGCTTCAATGAAGGCAAGAAAAGTTGCACTGTAATTTACACCCGTATCTGTTTTTCACTTGGAATTTTGCACTTGGAATTTTGCTGACCACAAAACTATACAGTTTTTGATGCAAAACTTGCTAGTTTTTATTCTGTCTTGTTGACAGGATTATGTTTATATTAATATTATGTGGTTATTGTCTTATATGACTTATTTTTGCACTTTATTTCTTTCTTTATATGGATCTAAAGAGGTTGTGCATTTGTTTACAGCTATAGTTAATTGGTAAATAATCATTAAACTGCCATTAAACTGCGCATACTTATGTGTGATTACAACAGTAAGTATTTAGTAAAGACTACACAAGTTGATGGGGGGGGGGGGGCACACTTGGGAAGCTCAGCCTCTGTTGGTGGTTGACCTTGTCCCAGCCCTGACTGAGTGTCTCGGGGACCAAAACGTTGACATTTTGGGTCCATGGCCTGGAAACTCCCCAGATCTTAATCCCATTGAGAACTTGTGGTCAATCCTCAAGAGGCGGGTGGACAAAAAAAAACCCCACTAATTCTGACAAACTCCAAGAAGTGATTATGAAAGAATGAGTTGCTATCAGTCAGGAATTGGCCCAGAAGTTGATTGAGAGCATGCCCAGTCGGATTGCAGAGGTCCTGAAAAAGAAGGGCCAACACTGCAAATACTGACTCTTTGCATAAATGTCATGTAATTGTCGATAAAAGCCTTTGAAACTTATGAAGTGCGTGTAATTATATTTCACTACATCACAGAAACAACTGAAACAAAGATCTAAAAGCAGTTTAGCAGCAAACTTTGTGAAAACTAATATTTGTGTCATTCTCAAAACTTTTGGCCACGACTGTATATATCAAACCAATATACCACGCATGGAATCATAACATAGACTCCTATAAATACACTAGACGCCACACAAAATAATAAGCAAAAAAACTTTATTAATAATCCATCAGGATTATTTAAAAGAATCCCTCCAACTGTAGGAATGGATATAAATCAATAATCCAGCTCAGCACACTCAGTGATATATATTACCACACGCCCATAATATTGAAAGTAATAGATGCCGACAGGCATTCTCAAACTACATGTCACTTAGGACATCTGCAGTAAATCCAAAATAGGAACCACAGAGTCAAACAAGTATGGCTGAGAGCTATAATGTATATAAATAATACATACCCGGATTGTAGGGAACGGCCCAACGTCCGTTTCGCAGTTGCGCTTTGTCAAGAATTTATATCCATTCCTGCAGTTAGAGGGATTTTCTCCTCATACTCTTGCACTTCTTTTGTACATGTTTTTATCATTTATGTCAGATGGTTATTGTCCTGATGGTGGATTATTAATAATTTTTTTTGCTTATTTTGTGTGGCGTCTAGTGTATTTCCAGATTGAACACGTGTACCATGCAGGGCGCATGGCTCAGCCTTCCTTGACGCAGCACTAACAACATGTTTTTCCAGTTGTCGGTCACCATGGTTCCGATTTTCAGCAGTCGATTTCTTTCTGAAGGAAAGACTACGTGCGCCCAGGCAAACCAGGTGCAGGACCATGTGACACCGCAGTTCCCTGCACATGTGGAATGCTGGAGGGGCACTGTGACTTGTCCCTGCAGTGGAGGCTGAGGGCATGGTGGAGGATGAGGAGGCATAGGCGGACATTGTCGCAGGACAAATGGTGTGAGAAGGTGGAGGCGGAAGCGGCGTCACCTGGCAAAGTTGCTGGTGTGGCTGTGCAGGAACCACATTCACCCAGTGGGCTGTAAAGGCCATGTATTGTCCCTGACTGTAATTACAGCTCCACACGTCGGCACAACCGTGCACTTTGGCAGACACAGACAGGCTCAAGGACTAGCCCACCTTCTGTTCTACATACGTGTGCAGAGCTGGTACTGCCTTTTGCGAAAATAAATGATGGCTTGGGACTCTTCACCTCAGCTCGGCACAACACATCCGTTCTAGTAAAGGTGCAGAGTCCACCACTTGGAAAGGGAGGGACTGCAGCACCAGCAACTTGGCCAGGAGCACGTTCAGCTTCTGAGCTGTTGGATGTGTGCATGCATACTGCTGTCTCTTGGCAATTGCTTCAGTGATTGATTGCTGGCAAAATGACTGACGAGGAGTAGAAGGAGGAGGAGCAGGAGCTTCAGGACCAGCAGACGATGGAACAGACAGACAGCTCCCTTCTGCTGAGCCGGTGGATCCTTGACTGTCTGCAATGGGGTGCGTGCCACTAGGTGATGTAGCGGTGGCTATGGCAGGCTGGACCACCACATCATAGCCACGATTGTCCCAGGCCACTTCATGGTGTCGCTGCATATGTTGTCGCAGGGCAGTGGTGCCAATATTGGCCATCTGGCCACGTCTCAACTTCTGCCCACAGATTCAACATATGGCCATGTTCACCTCCTCCGGAGTCTTGACAAAAAACTGCCACACCGCCGAGTAGCTGATTTTCCCCCCTACACTCCACACTGACTGACTGCTAGTGCCGCTGCTTGCGTGAACCCATGCACCACTCCTTTCTGGGCTAGTGGTCTACCCCGTGCCCACTACTGCCATCCTGATGACTCCAAGCCATGCTACCACGTTGCTGGCTCAGCCGCTGCTTCGTGGGCAAGCTGCCACCCTCTTCTCCCGATGATGATGAAGCCCCTTCTTCACCCGGCTCCCAAGTGAAATCGGCTTCATCATCATCATCATCATCGAGTAGTGTCTGCAAGTCACTAGTGTCCTCCTCAATGCTCTCTGGGTCAGATGCCTGACTGCTCGCAACACCACCTCCCTCTTCTCATCACTACATGCCCGCCTAGCGGAGGAAGCTGTGGATGTCTCCTCCAAAATATTGGCTGGGCATTAGCTGCTGACTGTCCTCGAGTAGCTCGTCCTCGCTGAATAGTAGAGCTGAGCCCACAGCAGATAGTACTTCTGTGGCTGAGGGAACAGCAAAGGACAGAGGCAGTATGAGGACAGGTGAGGGCACAGGGCCAGATCCTGGGTCATGCCAACTAAGGGTTGTGTCTGATGAACCCACCGACTGTTGGCTGGGGGTGTCCAATGTCACTTGGGATGAATTGGATAACCGAGTTAATCAATCAATAATCACTGGGTTGCTGGTCAAGACACGACCAATAGATGACACAGGGAGCTCAGGCCTCTCGCTGCGACTCATAATAATTAAAAGCAAATTAAAACATCTCTAAAAGCCCAGAATATATTTCTCTTTTTGGACAGAAATAGGCGTTTAACCACTTTTAGCACAAATACAAGTAAATGTGAACTGCCTATATATTTCTGATTTTGGACTGAAATAGGCCACTAAATTATTATAGCGGAAATAAAAACAAACATGACATATATATATATATTTCTCGGATTCGACTGAAAAAAGCCAATAAATGATTTTAGCCTAAATAACAGGAAAAGTTAACTGCATATATTTTGCTCTTTTGTTTATTACATATGGCAATAAACGCTTTTAGCGCAAATAACACCAAAATGTGAACTGCGTATATTTTTCTCTAATTGTACTGAACTGGCAATAAATAGTTTGAAAGTAAATAACACCAAATGTCAACTGTGTGTATGAAATAACTGCAGAAGTGACCTGAGTAAATACCGTATTTTTCGCCCCATAAGACGCACTTTTTCCTCCCCAAAAATGGGAGGAAAATGCCCCTGCGTCTTATGGGGCGAATGCTGACAGTTTTAACATCGCTGGACGCGATGTACGGAGCGTGGCCGGGGGAGGGACTGGGAGGAAGAGCTGGGGGCCGGCAATAGCGGTGGGGCGGTGCGGTCACTGTACTATAGCCCCGCCCCACCGGTATACTAATATAAAATGTATTATTGAATTAAAAGTTATTAACCACTTCAGCCCCCAGTGCTTAAACACCCTGAAAGACCAGGCCACTTTTTACACTTCTGACCTACACTACTTTCACCGTTTATTGCTCGGTCATGCAACTTACCACCCAAATGAATTTTACCTCCTTTTCTTCTCACTAATAGAGCTTTCATTTGGTGGTATTTCATTGCTGCTGACATTTTTACTTTTTTTGTTATTAATCGAAATTTAACGATTTTTTTGCAAAAAAATGACATTTTTCACTTTCAGTTGTAAAATTTTGCAAAAAAAACGAGATCCATATAGAAATTTTGCTCTAAATTTATAGTTCTACATGTCTTTGATAAAAAAAAAATGTTTGGGTAAAAAAAAAATGGTTTGGGTAAAAGTTATAGCGTTTACAAACTTATGGGGCGTAAATAACAGGAAAAGTTAACTGCATATATTTTGCTCTTTTGTTTATTACATATGGCAATAAACGCTTTTAGCGCAAATAACACCAAAATGTGAACTGCGTATATTTTTCTCTAATTGTACTGAACTGGCAATAAATAGTTTGAAAGTAAATAACACCAAATGTCAACTGTGTGTATGAAATAACTGCAGAAGTGACCTGAGTAAATACCGTATTTTTCGCCCCATAAGACGCACTTTTTCCTCCCCAAAAATGGGAGGAAAATGCCCCTGCGTCTTATGGGGCGAATGCTGACAGTTTTAACATCGCTGGACGCGATGTACGGAGCGTGGCCGGGGGAGGGACTGGGAGGAAGAGCTGGGGGCCGGCAATAGCGGTACGGCGGTGCGGTCACTGTACTATAGCCCCGCCGGTATACTAATATAAAATGTATTATTGAATTAAAAGTTATTAACCACTTCAGCCCCCAGTGCTTAAACACCCTGAAAGACCAGGCCACTTTTTACACTTCTGACCTACACTACTTTCACCGTTTATTGCTCGGTCATGCAACTTACCACCCAAATGAATTTTACCTCCTTTTCTTCTCACTAATAGAGCTTTCATTTGGTGGTATTTCATTGCTGCTTACATTTTTACTTTTTTTGTTATTAATCGAAATTTAACGATTTTTTTGCAAAAAAATGACATTTTTCACTTTCAGTTGTAAAATTTTGCAAAAAAAACGAGATCCATATAGAAATTTTGCTCTAAATTTATATTTCTACATGTCTTTGATAAAAAAAAAATGTTTGGGTAAAAAAAAAATGGTTTGGGTAAAAGTTATAGCGTTTACAAACTATGGTACAAAAATGTGAATTTCCGCTTTTTGAAGCAGCTCTGACTTTCTGAGCACCTGTCATGTTTCCTGAGGTTCTACAATGGCCAGACAGTACAAACACCCCACAAATGACCCCATTTCGGAAAGTACACACCCTAAGGTATTCGCTGATGGGCATAGTGAGTTCATAGAACTTTTTATTTTTTGTCACAAGTTAGCGGAAAATGATGATTTTTTTTTTTTTTTTTTCTTACAAAGTCTCATATTCCACTAACTTGTGACAAAAAATAAAAACTTCTATGAACTCACTATGCCCATCACGAAATACCTTGGGGTCTCTTCTTTCCAAAATGGGGTCACTTGTGGGGTAGTTATACTGCCCTGGCATTCTAGGGGCCCAAATGTGTGGTAAGGAGTTTGAAATCAAATTCTGAAAAAAATGACCTGTCAAATCCGAAAGGTGCTCTTTGGAATATGGGCCCCTTTGCCCACCTAGGCTGCAAAAAAGTGTCACACATCTGGTATCTCCGTACTCAGGAGAAGGTGGGGAATGTGTTTTGGGGTGTCATTTTATATATACCCATGCTGGGTGAGAGAAATATCTTGGCAAAAGACAACTTTTCCCATTTTTTTATACAAAGTTGGCATTTGACCAAGATATTTATCTCACCCAGCATGGGTATATATAAAATGACACGCCAAAACACATTCCCCACCTTCTCCTGAGTACGGAGATACCAGATGTGTGACACTTTTTTGCAGCCTAGGTGGGCAAAGGGGCCCATATTCCAAAGAGCACCTTTCGGATTTGACAGGTCATTTTTTTCAGAATTTGATTTCAAACTCCTTACCACACATTTGGGCCCCTAGAATGCCAGGGCAGTATAACTACCCCACAAGTGACCCCATTTTGGAAAGAAGACACCCCAAGGTATTCCGTGAGGGGCATGGCGAGTTCCTAGAATTTTTTATTTTTTGTCACAAGTTAGTGGAAAATGATGATTTTTTTTTTTTTTTTTCCATACAAAGTCTCATATTCCACTAACTTGTGACAAAAAATAAAAACTTCCATGAACTCACTATGCCCATCAGCGAATACCTTGGGGTCTCTTCTTTCTAAAATGGGGTCACTTGTGGGGTAGTTATACTGCCCTGGCATTCTAGGGGCCCAAATGTGTGGTAAGGAGTTTGAAATCAAATTCAGTAAAAAATGACCTATGAAATCCAAAAGGTGCTCTTTGGAATGTGGGCCCCTTTGCCCACCTAGGCTGCAAAAAAGTGTCACACATCTGGTATCCCCGTACTCAGGAGAAGTTGAGGAATGTGTTTTGGGGTGTCTTTTTACATATACCCATGCTGGGTGAGATAAATATCTTGGTCAAATGCCAACTTTGTATAAAAAAATGGGAAAAGTTGTCTTTTGCCAAGATATTTCTCTCACCCAGCATGGGTATATGTAAAATGACACCCCAAAACACATTCCCCACCTTCTCCTGAGTACGGCGATACCAGATGTGTGACACTTTTTTGCAGCCTAGGTGGGCAAAGGGGCCCATATTCCAAAGAGCACCTTTCGGATTTCACTGGTCATTTTTTACAGAATTTGATTTCAAACTCCTTACCACACATTTGGGCCCCTAGAATGCCAGGGCAGTATAACTACCCCACAAGTGACCCCATTTTGGAAAGAAGAGACCCCAAGGTATTCGCTGATGGGCATAGTGAGTTCATGGAAATTTTTATTTTTTGTCACAAGTTAGTGGAATATGAGACTTTGTATGAAAAAAACAAAAAAAAAAAAATCATAATTTTCCACTAACTTGTGACAAAAAATAAAAAATTCTAGGAACTTGCCATGCCCCTCACGGAATACCTTGGGGTGTCTTCTTTCCAAAATGGGGTCACTTGTGGGGTAGTTATACTGCCCTGGCATTTTCCAGGGGCCCTAATGTCTGGTAAGTAGGTAAATGACCTGTGAAATCCGAAAGGTGCTCTTTGGAATGTGGGCCCCTTTGCCCACCTAGGCTGCAAAAAAGTGTCACACATCTGGTATCGCCGTACTCAGGAGAAGGTGGGGAATGTGTTTTGGGGTGTCATTTTACATATACCCATGCTGGGTGAGAGAAATATCTTGGCAAAAGACAACTTTTCCCATTTTTTTTATACAAAGTTGGCATTTGACCAAGATATTTATCTCACCCAGCATGGGTATATGTAAAATGACACCCCAAAACATATTCCCCAACTTCTGCTGAATACGGAGATACCACATGTGTGACACTTTTTTGCAGCCTAGGTGGGCAAAGGTGCCCAAATTCCTTTTAGGAGGGCATTTTTAGACATTTGGATACCAGACTTCTTCTCACGCTTTGGGGCCCCTAAAATGCCAGGGCAGTATAAATACCCCACATGTGACCCCATTTTGGAAAGAAGACACCCCAAGGTATTCAATGAGGGGCATGGCGAGTTCATTGAAAAAAAAAATTTTGGCACAAGTTAGCGGAAATAGATTTTTTTGATTTTGTTCTCACAAAGTCTCCCTTTCCGCTAACTTGGGACAAAAATTTCAATCTTTCATGGACTCAATATGCCCCTCAGCGAATACCTTGGGGTGTCTTCTTTCCAAAATGGTGTTATTTGTGGGGTGTTTGTACTGCCCTGGCATTTGAGGGTCTCCGCAATCATTACATGTATGCCCAGCATTAGGAGTTTCTGCTATTCTCCTTATATTGAGCATACGGGTAATGAGATTTTTTTTTTTCGTTCAGCCTCTGGGCTGAAAGAAAAAAATGAACGTCACAGATTTCTTCATTCGCATCGATCAATGTGGATGAAAAAATCTCTGCCAAAAAAAGAAAAAGGAGGGGAAAGGCGTCTGCCAGGACATAGGAGCTCCGCCCAACATCCATACCCACTTCAGCTCGTATGCCCTGGCAAACCAGATTTCTCCATTCACATCAATCGATGTGGATGAATAAATCATTGCCGGGATTTTTTTTTTATATATACAAAGTGTTTGCCAAAGTATATGAACACCGCCACCTCCTCAGCTCATATGCCTCGGCAAACGTATCTTTTACTGCAGAGGAGAAATCTCGTCTTGCAGCGCCGCATACACCGACTTGCGTGTAATCTGACAGCAGCGCAATGCTTCTGTCCGAATGCACATCAGTGCTGCAGCTAGTCGATCGGTTGGTCCACCTGAAAGGTAAAAAAAACAAAACAAAAAAGAAAAAACCAGGCCGCAAAGCAATAACTTTATTAACTGTTGAACAGAACATAGAAACTTTTTTTAAACTTTTTTAACTGAACATTTAACTTTTTTACTTACCGGTATTTTTTTTTTTGTTTAGTTTTTTTTACCTTTTATAGAACAAACCTCTCCTTCCCCATGGGACAATGTGCAAAGCGCAAATCGCCCAAAGATGTGGCGAAGTACGTTATGCACTTTATCCCAGGTGAAAGGAGAGGTTTGCAGCAGCTGTGAGTGAATGGGCCCTAATAGCCCTGTGTGCCTGTCCTGGTGAGATGTGATCCCTATGCTAGGTGTACCTGTGTGTGGTACTTCCGGAAACACTCTCCATAGCATAGGGCAGGGTGGTCAGCACAGTCAGGACAGAAATAGCGGGTGTCACGCCTTATTCCACTCCTGCTACAGACACGACATCTTTTTCGGGGTGACGGTTGGGTTGAGGTACCAGGAACGACACTGGGGAAATGTCGCTCGTGTAGACGGCTAACTACACTGGTGGATGGGGCCACGGAACCTCCTGGGTAAAGGAGGTTCTCGATGATCTCTTCCTGGAATTTGAGGAAGGATCCTGTTCTCCCAGCCTTACTGTAGAGAACAAAACTATTGTAGAGCGCCAATTGAATTAAATATACAGACACCTTCTTATACCAGCGTCTGGTTCTGCGGGAAACTAAATACGGAGACAACATCTGGTCATTGAAGTCCACCCCTCCCATGAGCGCATTATAGTCGTGGACACAGAGGGGCTTTTCAATGACACGGGTTGCTCGCTCAATTTGGATTGTCGTGTCTGCGTGAATGGAGGAGAGCATGTAAACGTCACGCTTGTCTCTCCATTTCACCGCGAGCAGTTCTTCGTTACACAAGGCAGCCCTCTGCCCCCTTGCAAGACGGGTGGTTACAAGCCGTTGGGGGAAGCCCACGCGACTAGTTCGCGCGGTGCCACAGGCGCAAATCCGTTCTAGAAACAAATGCCTAAAGAGGGCCACACTTGTGTAGAAATTGTCCACATAAAGATGGTACCCCTTGCCGAATAAGGGTGACACCAAGTCCCAGACTGTCTTCCCACTGCTCCCCAGGTAGTCAGGGCAACCGACCGGCTCCAGGGTCTGATCTTTTCCCTCATAGATCCGAAATTTGTGGGTATAGCCTGTGGCCCTTTCACAGAGCTTATACAATTTGACCCCATACCGGGCACGCTTGCTTGGGATGTATTGTTTGAAGCCAAGGCGCCCGGTAAAATGTATTAGGGACTCGTCTACGCAGATGTTTTGCTCAGGGGTATACAAATCTGCAAATTTCAGGTTGAAATGGTCTATGAGGGGCCGAATTTTGTGGAGCCGGTCAAAAGCAGGGTGGCCTCTGGGACGGGAGGTGGTATTGTCGCTAAAATGCAGAAAACGTAGGATGGTCTCAAATCATGTCCTGGACATAGCAGCAGAGAACATGGGCATGTGATGAATTGGGTGCGTTGACCAATATGACCGCAATTCATGCTTTTTTGTCAGGCCCATGTTGAGGAGAAGGCCCAAAAAAATTTTAAGTTCGGAAACTTGGACTGGTTTCCACCGGAAAGGCTGGGCATAATAGCTTCCCGGGTTAGCGGTTATAAATTGTGTGGCATACTGGTTGGTCTCTGCCACGACTAAGTCCAAGAGCTCCGCAGTCAAGAACAGCTCAAAAAATCCCAGGGCCGAACCGATTTGAGCCGTCTCAACCCGAACTCCAGACTGGGCGGTGAAAGGGGGAACTACTGGTGCGGCTGAAGTTGGTGACTGCCAATCAGGATTTGCCAGCACCTCAGGGACTCTAGGGGCTCTACGGGCCCGTCTTTGCGGTGGCTGCGACGGGGTAACTATTGCACGTGCCACCGTACCAGCTTCAACTGCCCTTCTGGTGCTCGCTACTTCACCATGTTGTACGGCAGTGCTGGTACTAGGTCCAGGAAGGGCTGCGCTGCTGGTGTATGCCTCACCACGTGATCCGGCAGCGACAGCCCCACTCTGCTGCTCTTGAAGCGGATCCTGCGTAACCTGTGGTCTAGCGACATGGGGCCGGGTACGCCTGGTGCTGCCAGGGACCTCCACCTCCTCGTCCGAACTTTGGGTCAGAGAGCCACTGCTTTCCACAGGTTCATATTCTGACCCGCTAGATTCGTCAGATGAGGGTTCCCACTCCTCATCCGACTGGGTCAGAATCCTGTAGGCCTCTTCAGAAGAATACCCCCTGTTTGACATTTTGGACTACTAAATTTAGGGGTATTCCCTGAGACTACCCAAGAAAAAAAGCAAACCTGTCTTACAAAGGGGAGGCTAGCGAAGTACCGGAGGCTGCTGCGGTTGATAAAAAATATCAAAACTGATTTTTTTATCGCCGCAGTGCGTGTAAAATGAATGTGCAGTGATCAAAAAATATATATTTTTTGTCACTGCGGTGGGGCGGGCGTGGGTGAACGCACGTGTGGGCGACCGATCAGGCCTGATCGGGCAAACACTGCGTTTTGGGTGGAGGGCGAGCTAAGGTGACACTAATACTATTATAGATCTGACCGTGATCAGTTTTGATCACTTACAGATACTATAAAAGTACAAATGCTGATTAGCGATACGCTAAACAGCGAATAAAAGTGACTGCGGTGCGGTGGGGTGGGCGCTAACTGACGCTAATTACCTAACCAAGGGGCCTAAACTATCCCTAAAACCTAACAGCCAATACCAGTGAAAAAAAAAAAGTGACAGTTTACACTGATCACTTTTTTTCCTTTCACTAGTGATTGACAGGGGCGATCAAAGGGGTGATCAAAGGGTTAATTGGGGTGCAGGTGGGTGATCTGGGGCTAAGGTGTAGTGTTGGTGCTACTCACAGTTCAGTCTGCTCCTGTGCTGGATCCAACCGACGAAAAGGACCAGCACAGGAGCAGACAAGCCATATAACAGATCATATTTACTAATATGATCTGTTATATGACTTTGGATTGGATTTTTTGAAAATCGCCAGCCTGCCAGCCAATGATCGTTGCTGGCAGGCTGGTGACGAAATACTTCTTTTAATTTTGCCGGCCCGCGATGCGCATGCGCGGGCCGGCTTTGAGCGAAATCTCGCGTCTCGCGAGATGACGCGTATATGCGTGACTCTGCGCAGCGCTGCCACCTCCGGAACGCAATCCTGCGTTAGGCGGTCCGGAGGTGGTTAAACATGCCCCCCTCACTCCTAATTGTACCGTATATCCGAATTTCTTCTGTATAATGCCGGCAGGCAGGACGGGCGGGCAGCAGCGTAACTCCCTGATGTCACGTGCCTGCGCTGCCTGCTTTATGAATGAAGCAGGCGGCACAGACAAGTGAAGTCACTGAGGGACGCGCCAGCCGCCTGGCCCGCCTGCCGGCATTATACAGAAGAAATTCGGATATACGGTACTATTAGGAGTGAGGGGGGCATGTTTAATAACTTTTAATTCAATAATACATTTTATATTAGTATACCGGAGCGGTGGGGCTGGGCTATAGTACAGTGACCGCACCGCCCCACCGCTATTGCCGGCCCCCAGATCCTCCTCCCAGTCCCTCCCCCGGCCCCCGCTCCGTACATCGCGTCCAGCGATGTTAAAACTGTCAGCATTCGCCCCATAAGACGCAGGGGCATTTTCCTCCCATTTTTGGGGAGGAAAAAGTGCGTCTTATGGAGCGAAAAATACGGTATTTACTCAGGTCACTTCTGCAGTTATTTCATACACACAGTTGACATTTGGTGTTATTTACTTTCAAACTATTTATTGCCAGTTCAGTACAATTAGAGAAAAATATACGCAGTTCACATTTTGGTGTTATTTGCGCTAAAAGCGTTTATTGCCATATGTAATAAACAAAAGAGCAAAATATACGCAGTTAACTTTTCCTGTGGAATCTGTGGATGGCACAGTTAAGGGGTGGGGGTCTGTGGATGGCACTGTTATGGGCTGGGGGGGGCACTGTGGATGGCACATATATAACAGTGCCATCCACAGATCCCCCCCCCTGTAACAGTGTCCGTCATCCACAGATCCCCCATAAGTGTCCGTCATCCACAGATCCCCCCATAAGTGTCCGTCATCCACAGATTCCAACATAAGTGTCCGTCATCCACAGATCCCACCATAAGTGTCCGTCATCCACAGATCCCCCCATAAGTGTCCGTCATCCACAGATCCCCCCATAAGTGGCCATCATCCACAGATCCCCCCATAAGTGTCCGTCATCCACAGATCCCCCCATAAGTGTCCGTCATCCACAGATCCCCCCATAACAGTGTCCGTCATCCACAGATCCCCCCATAAGTGTCCGTCATCCACAGATCCCCCCATAACAGTGTCCGTGATCCACAGACCACCATTAGTTCCAAACCCACCAAAAGCACACCTTTTGGTTAAAAAAAAATTTTCTCTTATTTTCCTCCTCAAAAACCTAGGTGCGTCTTATGGGCCGGTGCGTCTTATAGGGCGAAAAATACGGTATATTTCTTGTTGAACTGAAATAGGCCACTATACGCTTTCATCAGAAATTACTGCAACAGTGTAGTGGGTATATATTTTCTTGTATTACTGAAATAAGGCCACTATACACTTTCACCAGAAATAACTGCAACAATGCAGTGGGTATAAATTTCTGTTTTTTTTTAATGAAATACTGCCCTATACGCTTTCACCAGAAATGACTACAACAGTGCAGTGGGTATTGTGGAGGTTAGCTTTACAAATGGTAGGCAGTTGGCAGGATTGGATGCAACATATGGGGTTTTATTGAAAGGAAAAAAAAAAACACAACAAAAATTGTTCCAACAGGATGGCTTGGCTTCAGCCCATCAAAGTTCAGTCACATAAAGCATTTATTTTCAGCCCTCATGTGTCATATAACAGTTCAATTTTTAAACAGGCAAAAATACAGGAGTCATCTTTGTGCAGAATCTTGTCTTTTCCCTTCTCAGGAACACTGTGGAGAGGAATGCTCCCATGTCCTCTGCAGACCAACACCAAACACATACTGACAGTGTGTCTTTTAAATTAGCTTCCAGCTGGGTGAGGTGGTAACACAGGAGATGGAGTATGGGAGTGACCTTCCCACCCAAACTCTTCAGTCACTCCTAAATCCCGGACCCAAATTCCAGCTACCACAAACTCAGCGATCTAACATCACTGGTTGCTATTTACCTCCGGGATTTACATCACTGAGAGCAGCAGCCTCAGTAAACTAAACTTTCCCTTTAAGTGCAAGGATGTGGTGTGTTAAATAACAACTCCTTACTACTAGTGTCCAATAGGACTAGTTACACCTATTAATCCTGCACCTACCTGATTAACTAAGACTTAACTTTTAATAATTTTTACTAATAGTACTTAAATTGATAACTAGATCTTTAAAACTTCCAGCAAATCACTGGCCTTGAAGTAACAATAGAGTTGCCCTGTCAGGACGTCGCCTGTCCAGGTTGCCTGCTAGTGAGTAGATACGCACTAGTGCCTAGCTGGCTGCGCGCTGCCAGCATAGTGTATAGGCACTGTGTGATTCATTGATACTGTAATAATAGGCTCCAGTGATGTACTGTTTTAAAATTAGAGCTTCACGCTGCCCCCCTTTTTTTTTTTTTTTTTTTTTTTTTTTGAACTTCAAAAACTAAACTTTCCCTTTAAGTGCAAGGATGTGGTGTGTTAAATAACAACTCCTTACTACTAGTGTCCAATAGGACTAGTTACACCTATTAATCCTGCACCTACCTGATTAACTAAGACTTAACTTTTAATAATTTTTACTAATAGTACTTAAATTGATAACTAGATCTTTAAAACTTCCAGCAAATCACTGGCCTTGAAGTAACAATAGAGTTGCCCTGTCAGGACGTCGCCTGTCCAGGTTGCCTGCTAGTGAGTAGATACGCACTAGTGCCTAGCTGGCTGCGCGCTGCCAGCATAGTGTATAGGCACTGTGTGATTCATTGATACTGTAATAATAGGCTCCAGTGATGTACTGTTTTAAAATTAGAGCTTCACGCTGCCCCCCGACATGTTTCGCCGTGTACCGGCGTCTTCAGGGGTTAGGGCAGTGTGTGAGCGTGTCCGCCTCCCGGCTAGCTTATAAGACCTCTGTTTGTGACGTAAGGGCTTTACGATTCACTAGAGGGCGTGATAAGGATCCACTATTGAGATACTGATAGGAGGTGCTGCATGGCTCCGCCCCCCGACGTCAGCAGGCTCTCGTGAAGCTCTAATTTTAAAACAGTACATCACTGGAGCCTATTATTACAGTATCAATGAATCACACAGTGCCTATACACTATGCTGGCAGCGCGCAGCCAGCTAGGCACTAGTGCGTATCTACTCACTAGCAGGCAACCTGGACAGGCGACGTCCTGACAGGGCAACTCTATTGTTACTTCAAGGCCAGTGATTTGCTGGAAGTTTTAAAGATCTAGTTATCAATTTAAGTACTATTAGTAAAAATTATTAAAAGTTAAGTCTTAGTTAATCAGGTAGGTGCAGGATTAATAGGTGTAACTAGTCCTATTGGACACTAGCAGCAGCCTCAGTGACACATACTTACCATCAATAACCTCTCCCCTTAGATGCTTACAGTATATATTTTTCTTGTATTACTGTAATACGGTCTTATAATCTTTCACCAGAAATTACTGCAACAGTGCAGTGGGTATATATTTTTCTTGTATTACTGAATTACGGCCTTAAGCCGAATGCACACGGTGGTAACACGGCCTGGATTCCTGCTGAGAGCAGGAGCACACGGCGTCATTGGTTGCTATGACGCCGTGCGCTTCATGCCGCCGCTGCACTACAGTAATACACTCGTGCATTCGGCTTTATACTCTTTCACCAGAAATTACTGCAACAGTGCAGTGGACACTGTATTTTTCACCCCATAAGACGCACTTTTTCCCCCCAAAAGTGGGGGGAAAATGCCCCTGTGTCTTACGGGGCGAATGCTGCCATTTTACATCGCAGTCTGCGATGTTGCAGTATCGCAGCCTGCGATGTATCAGCGGGGAGGGAGGAGGGGCTGGAGTCCAGGAACTTGCGGCGGGGCCCGATGCAGTCACTGTACTCTTACACCGGGCCCTGCTGCTAACAGCAGTATTTCTAAACAGTAATCCTTAACCTCTTAACAACTTTAACTAAAGTTGCGCTCTCCCCTGTATCAGCACTTACTAACAAGCATCCTTTGCAGGCAGAGCGGCTGGCAGCGTTACGTCACTTAATGACGTTGCGCGCCTGCTCCTCCCACTTTAAATGAATGAAGCAGGCAGAGCAGACACACAACGTCAGTGAGTGACGTTATGCTGCCAGCCGCTCTGCCTGCTACGAATTCTTGTTAGTAAGTGCTGGTACAGGGGAGAGCGCAACTTTAGGTAAAGTTATTAAGAGGTTAATGATTACTGTTTAGAAATACTGCTGTGAGCGACGGGGCCCGGTGTATTGGGGGACACTGTTATGGGGGGGATCTGTGGATGACACGTTAAGGGAAATATTAGTTATTGATATTTTAGATAATATCAATAATTAATATTCATAAATAGGCGTGAGTCGTCTAGTGATGAATCAGCCAATGTATGCCTAAAATAAGAACTAATTAAGTTAGTTAATTGTCTAGCTACCTCTGTTGCTTATACAATCCACTGAGCTACACTATGGGCGACTTACTGCTACTACTACGGCGGCGACTATTAATGACCATACACTGTACTATGAATAATAATGCATTTATTACACAATACAACTATACAAGTCTAATAATATGCTATATCTATATATATTTATAGATCAATGAATATAAATATATATACATATAGGCACACACACCACAGTAAAGTAGCAGTACTACAATAAACGCTATAAAATATATATACAATATACAATAAGTATTATTAAACACAATCCTAACTATACCACACAATACACAATTCCACCCCACACAGTATCTATACATTACACTTACATACACACATATTTATACGTGTATATACACATAAACCAACCTAGGGCAGTATTTGGCCACATTTAGGAATATACATCCATATAGATGTTTGGGGCACATCTACATGCATGTATACAGTATATACAATATAATTCTGGGGCATAAATGGGCAGCAATAAGCCCACCTGCATATACAGTCAGGTCCATAAATATTGGGACATCAACACAATTCTAAATTTTTTGGGTCCATACACCACCACAATGGATTTGAAATGAAACAAACAAGATGTGCTTTAACTGCAGACTGTCAGCTTTAATTTGAGGGCATTTACATCCAAATCAGGTGAACGGTGTAGGAATTACAACAGTTCGCATATGTGCCTCCCACTTGTTAAGGGACCAAAAGTAATGGTACAATTGGCTTCTCAGCTGTTCCATGGCCAGGTGTGTGTTATTCCCTCATTATCCCAATTACAGTGAGTAGATAAAAGGTCCAGAGTTAATTTTAAGTGTGCTATTTGCATTTGGAATCTGTTGCTGTCAACTCTCAAGATGAGATCCAAAGAGCTGTTACTATCAGTAAAGCAAGCCATCATTAGGCTGAAAAAACAAAACAAACCCATCAGAGAGATAGCAAAAACATTAGGCATGGCCAAAACAACTGTTTGGAACATTCTTAAAAAGAAGGAACGCACTGGTGAGCTCAGCAACACGAAAAGACACGGAAGACCACGGGAAACAACTGTGGTGGATGACGAAGAATTCTTTCCCTGATGAGGAAAACACCCTTTACAACAGTTGGCCAGATCAAGAACACTCTCCAGGAGGTAGGTGTTTGTGTGTCAAAGTCAGCAATCAAGAGAAGACTTCACCAGAGTGAATACAGCGGGTTCACCACAAGATGTAAACCATTGGTGAGCCTCAAAAACAGGAAGGCCAGATTAGAGTTTGCCAAACAACATCTAACAAAGCCTTCACACTTCTGGAACGACATCGTATGGACAGATGAGACCAAGATCAACTTGCAAGAAAAAAATGTGGGGGATTCAGTCAGCACAACTCTATATGCAGGTGCACATCGCTATGGCGAAATACATATACAAAGAAAAGAACACAAATGCAATAGCACTCTGCAACCAGCACTCCGCCCTGCCTCCATGCTGGATGTTGAATGAGGCATTGGTGTACATTTTGGCCAAAGCGTAATAAGTAGAGTTGAGCGAACACCTGGATGTTCGGGTTCGAGAAGTTCGGCCGAACTTCCCGGAAATGTTCGGGTTCGGGATCCGAACCCAACCCGAACTTCGTCCCGAACCCGAACCCCATTGAAGTCAATGGGGACCCGAACTTTTCTGCACTAAAAAGGCTGTAAAACAGCCCAGGAAAGAGCTAGAGGGCTGCAAAAAGCAGCAACATGTAGGTAAATCCCCTGCAAACAAATGTGGATAGGGAAATTAATTAAAATAAAAAAAAATAAAAAAAAAATTAACAAATATCAATTGGACAGAGGTCCCATAGCAGAGAATCGGGCTTCACGTCAGCAGAGAATCAGTCTCTTCATGCCATAGCAGAGAATCTGGCTTCATGTCAGCAGAGAATCAGTCTCTTCATGCCATAGCAGAGAATCTGGCTTCATGTCAGCAGAGAATCAGTCTTCATATCATAGCAGAGAATCAGGCTTCACGTCACCCACCACTGGAACAGGCCACTGTCACATATTTAGGCCCCGGCAACCAGACAGAGGAGAGAGGTCCCGTAACAGAGAATCTGGCTTCATGTCAGCACAGAATCAGTCTTCATGTCATAGCAGAGAATCAGGCTTCACGTCACCCACCACTGGAACAGGCCACTGTCACATATTTAGGCCCCGGCACCCAGACAGAGGAGAGAGGTCCCGTAACAGAGAATCTGGCTTCATGTCAGCACAGAATCAGTCTTCATGTCATAGCAGAGAATCAGGCTTCACGTCACCCACCACTGGAACAGGCCACTGTCACATATTTAGGCCCCGGCACCCAGACAGAGGAGAGAGGTCCGTTAACAGAGAATCTGGTTTCATGTCAGCACAGAATCAGTCTTCATGTCATAGCAGAGAATCAGGCTTCACGTCACCCACCACTGGAACAGGCCACTGTCACATATTTAGGCCCCGGCACCCAGGCAGAGGAGAGAGGTCCCGTAACAGAGAATCTGGCTTCATGTCAGCACAGAATCAGTCTTCATGTCATAGCAGAGAATCAGGCTTCACGTCACCCACCACTGGAAGAGGCCACTGTCACACATTTAGGCCCTGGCACCCAGACAGAGGAGAGAGGTCCCGTAACAGAGAATCTGGCTTCATGTCAGCACAGAATCAGTCTTCATGTCATAGCAGAGAATCAGGCTTCACGTCACCCACCACTGGAACAGGCCACTGTCACATATTTAGGCCCAGGCACCCAGGCAGAGGAGAGAGGTCCCGTAACAGAGAATCTGGCTTCATGTCAGCACAGAATCAGTCTTCATGTTATAGCAGAGAATCAGGCTTCACGTCACCCACCACTGGAACAGGCCACTGTCACATATTTAGGCCCCGGCACCCAGACAGAGAAGAGGTTCATTCAACTTTGGGTTGCCCCGCAATATAATGGTAAAATGAAAATAAAAATAGGATTGAATGAGGAAGTGCCCTGGAGTACAATAATATATGGTTAAGGGGAGGTAGTTAATGTCTAATCTGCACAAGGGATGGACAGGTCCTGTGGGATCCATGCCTGGTTCATTTTTATGAACGTCAGCTTGTCCACATTGGCTGTAGACAGGCGGCTGCGTTTGTCTGTAATGACGCCCCCTGCCGTGCTGAATACACGTTCAGACAAAACGCTGGCCGCCGGGCAGGCCAGCACCTCCAAGGCATAAAAGGCTAGCTCTGGCCACGTGGACAATTTGGAGACCCAGAAGTTGAATGGGGCCGAACTATCAGTCAGTACGTGGAGGGGTGTGCACAGGTACTGTTCCACCATGTTAGTGAAATATTGCCTCCTGCTATCACGTTCCGTATCAGGTGGTGGTGCAGTTAGCTGTGGCGTGTTGACAAAACTTTTCCACATCTCTGCCATGCTAACCCTGCCCTCAGAGGAGCTGGCCGTGACACAGCTGCGTTGGCGACCTCTTGCTCCTCCTCTGCCTTCGCCTTGGGCTTCCACTGGTTCCCCTGTGACATTTGGGAATGCTCTCAGTAGCTCGTCTACCAACGTGCGCTTGTACTCGCGCATCTTCCTATCACGCTCCAGTGTAGGAAGTAAGGTGGGCACATTGTCTTTGTACTGGGGATCCAGCAGGGTGGCAACCCAGTAGTCCGCACACGTTAAAATGTGGGCAACTCTGCTGTCGTTGCGCAGGCACTGCAGCATTTAGTCGCTCATGTGTGCCAGGCTGCCCAGAGGTAAGGACAAGCTGTCCTCTGTGGGAGGCGTATCGTCATCGTCCTGTGTTTCCCCCCAGCCACGCACCAGTGATGGGCCCAAACTGCTTTGGGTGCCACCCCGCTGTGAACATGCTTCATCCTCATCCTCCTCCACCTCCTCCTCATCCTCGTCCTCCTCGTCCTCCAGTAGTGGGCCCTGTCTGGCCACATTTTTACCTGGCCTCTGCTGTTGCAAAAAACCTCCCTCTGAGTCACTTCGAAGAGACTGGCCTGAAAGTGCTAAAAATGACCCCTCTTCCTCCTGGGCCACCTCCTCTTCCATCATCGCCCTAAGTGTTTTCTCAAGGAGACATAGAAGTGGTATTGTAATGCTGATAACGGCGTCATCGCCACTGGCCATGTTGGTGGAGTACTCGAAACAGCGCAACAGGGCACACAGGTCTCGCATGGAGGCCCAGTCATTGGTGGTGAAGTGGTGCTGTTCTGCAGTGCGACTGACCCGTGCGTGCTGCAGCTGAAACTCCACTATGGCCTGCTGCTGCTCGCACAGTCTGTCCAGCATGTGCAAGGTGGTGTTCCACCTGGTGGGCACGTCGCATATGAGGCGGTGAGCGGGAAGGCCGAAGTTACGCTGTAGCGCAGACAGGCGAGCAGCGGCAGGGTGTGAACGCCGGAAGCGCGAACAGAGGGCCCGCACTTTATGCAGCAGCTCTGACATGTTGGGGTAGTTGCGAATGAACTTCTGCACCACCAAATTCAGCACATGCGCCAGGCAAGGGATGTGCGTCAAACCGGCTAGTCCCATAGCTGCAACGAGATTTCGCCCATTATCGCACACCACCAGGCCGGGCTTGAGGCTCACCGGCAGCAACCACTCGTCGGTCTGTTGTTCTATACCCCGCCACAACTCCTGTGCGGTGTGGGGCCTGTCCCCCAAACATATGAGTTTCAGAACGGCCTGATGACGTTTACCCCGGGCTGTGCTGAAGTTGGTGGTGAAGGTGTGTGGCTGACTGGATGAGCAGGTGGAAGAAGAGGAGGAGGAAGCTGAGTAGGAGGAGGAGGAGACAGGAGGCAAAGAATGTTGCCCTGCGATCCTTGGCGGCGGAAGGACGTGCGCCAAACAGCTCTCCGCCTGGGGCCCAGCCGCCACTACATTTACCCAGTGTGCAGTTAGGGAGATATAGCGTTCCTGGCCGTGCTTACTGGTCCACGTATCTGTGGTTAGGTGGACCTTGCCACAGATGGCGTTGCGCAGTGCACACTTGATTTTATCCGACACTTGGTTGTGCAGGGAAGGCACGGCTCTCTTGGAGAACTAGTGGCGGCTGGGAACAACATACTGTGGGACTGCAAGCGACATGAGCTGTTTGAAGCTGTCTGTGTCCACCAGCCTAAATGACAGCATTTCATAGGCCAGTAGTTTAGAAATGCTGGCATTCAGGGCCAGGGATCGAGGGTGGCTAGGTGGGAATTTACGCTTTCTCTCAAATGTTTGTGAGATGGAGAGCTGAACGCTGCCGTGTGACATGGTTGAGATGCTTGGTGACGCAGGTGGTGGTGTTGGTACATCCCATGTTTGCTGGGCGGCAGGTGCCAACATTCCTCCAGAGGCGGAGGAAGTGGCCGAGGCGGCAGCAGCAGAAGAGGCCGAGGCGGCAGCAGCAGAAGAGGTAGCAGGGGGAGCCTGAGTGACTTTCTTGTATTTAAGGTGTTTACTCCACTGCAATTCATGCTTTGCATGCAGGTGCCTGGTCATGCAGGTTGTGCTAAGGTTCAGAACGTTAATGCCTCGCTTCAGGCTCTGATGGCACAGCGTGCAAACCACTCGGGTCTTGTCGTCAGCACATTGTTTGAAAATGTGCCATGCCAAGGAACTCCTTGAAGCTGCCTTTGGGGTGCTCGGTCCCAGATGGCGGCGGTCAGTAGCAGGCGGAGTCTCTTAGCGGCGGGTGTTCTGATTTTGCCCACTGCTCCCTCTTTTGCTACGCTGTTGGCTTGGTCTCACCACTGCCTCTTCCTCCGAACTGTGAAAGTCAGTGGCACGACCTTCATTCCATTTGGGGTCTAGGACCTCATCGTCCCATGCATCGTCTTCCACCCAGTCTTGATCCCTGACCTCCTGTTCAGTCTGCACACTGCAGAAAGACGCAGCAGTTGGCACCTGTGTTTCGTCATCATCAGAGACGTGCTGAGGTGGTATTCCCATGTCCTCATCATCAGGAAACATAAGTGGTTGTGCGTTAGTGCATTCTATCTCTTCCACCCCTGGGGAAGGGCTAGGTGGATGCCCTTGGGAAACCCTGGCAGCAGAGTCTTCAAACAGCATAAGAGACTGCTGCATAACTTGAGGCTCAGACAGTTTCCCTGATATGCATGGGGGTGATGTGACAGACTGATGGGCTTGGTTTTCATGCGCCATCTGTGCGCTTTCTGCAGAAGACTGGGTGGGAGATAATGTGAACGTGCTGGATGCACTGTCGGCCACCCAATTGACTAATGCCTGTACCTGCTCAGGTCTTACCATCCTTAGAACGGCATTGGGCCCCACCAAATATCCCTGTAAATTCTGGCGGCTACTGGGACCTGAGGTAGTTGGTACACTAGGATGTGTGGCTGTGGCAGAACGGCCACGTCCTCTCCCAGCACCAGAGGGTCCACTAACACCACCACGACCATGTCCACTTCCGCGTCCCTTACTAGATGTTTTTCTCATTGTTACCGTTCACCACAATAAGAAAAAAATTATTCGGGCCAATGTATACTTCTCCTGGAGCCAAATGGCTACTGGTAGGCCCTGTAGAAGTAGACTTAGTTTTAGGCCTCATGCACACGATCATTTTTTTTTGCGGTCCGCAAAACGGATTTCCGTTGTTCCGTGACCATTTTTTCTTCCCTGGGTCTTCCTTGATTTTTGGAGGATCCACAGACATGAAAAGTGAAAAAAAAAACTAAGTCAAGTTTCCATTGAAAATGATAGGAAAAACGGACACGGATCACGGACACGGATCACGGACGCGGATGACTATCTTGTGTGCATCCGTGATTTTTCACGGACCCATTGACTTGAATGGGTCCGTGAACTGTTGTCCGTGAAAAAAATAGCGCCGGTCCTATTTTTTTCACGGACTGGAAAAACGGATCACGGATGCGGAAACCAAACGGTGCATTTTCCGATTTTTCCACGGACCCATTGAAAGTCAATGGGTCCGCGAAAAAAAAAAAGGAAAACGGAACAACAGCCGCGGATGCACACAACGGTCGTGTGCATGAGGCCTTATACTGACTTTAAAACCAGCCTCCAGGGCAGACTAGCTGGTCAGGTGTGCATGACTGCATGGAGATCGCCACGCCTTCAATATATACTACAAAGAAAGAATGTGGGGGATTCAGTCAGCACAACCCTATATGCAGGTGCACATCGCTATGGCGAAATACTTATACAAAGAAAAGAACACAAATGCAATAGCACTCTGCAACCAGCACTCCGCCCTGCCTCCATGCTGGATGTTGAATGAGGCATTGGTGTACATTTTGGCCAAAGCGCAATAAGCCACTCACCACGTCAAGGTCACCTCTATGAGTGGTCCCTAATACTAGTTTCTACCTGTTTATGGGCCATGACAGCCACACAAAGTCCAGGGAGCGCAGGTACAGCATGAATGCCAGGCACACTCTGCTTTTAACCCCGTCCGGTGCCGTTACAGCTTTCATCGGATCCAGGGATGCAAGTACGGCACCGGACGGGGTTAAAAGCAGAGTGTGCCTGGCGTTCATGCTGTACCTGCGCTCCCTGGACTTTGTGTGGCTGTCATGGCCCATAAACAGGTAGGAACTAGTGTTAGGGACCACTCATAGAGGCGACCTTGACGTGGTGAGTGGCTTATTACGCTTTGGCCAAAATGTACACCAATGCCTCATTCAACATCCAGCATGGAGGCAGAGCGGAGTGCTGGTTGCAGAGTGCAATTGCATTTGTGTTCTTTTCTTTGTATATGTATTTCACCATAGCGATGTGCACCTGCATATAGGGTTGTGCTGACTGAATCCCCCACATTTTTTTTTTGTAGTATATATTGGAGGCGTGGCGATCTCCATGCAGTCATGCACACCTGACCAGCTAGTCTGCCCTGGAGGCTGGTTTTAAAGTCAGTATAAAACTGAGTCTACTTCTACAGGGCCTACCAGTAGCCATTTGGCTCCAGGAGAAGTATATAGTGGGCTCAGCATGCAAGTTGGTACTTGCATCCCTGGATCCGATGAAAGCTGTAACGGCACCGGACGGGGTTAAAAGCAGAGTGTGCCTGGCGTTCATGCTGTACCTGCGCTCCCTGGACTTTGTGTGGCTGTCATGGCCCATAAACAGGTAGGAACTAGTGTTAGGGACCACTCATAGAGGCGACCTTGACGTGGTGAGTGGCTTATTACGCTTTGGCCAAAATGTACACCAATGCCTCATTCAACATCCAGCATGGAGGCAGGGCGGAGTGCTGGTTGCAGAGTGCTATTGCATTTGTGTTCTTTTCTTTGTACAAGATCAACTTGTACCAGAGTGATGGGAAGAGAAGAGTTTTGAGAAGGAAAGGAACTGCTCATGATCCTAAGCATACCACCTCATCAGTGATGCCTGGTGGTGGTAGTGTCATGGCGTGGGCATGTATGACTGTATTTATTGATGATGTGACTGCTGACAAAAGCAGCAGGATAAATTCTGAAGTGTTTCGGGCAATATTATCTGCTCATATTCAGCCAAATGCTTCAGAACTCATTGGACGGCTCTTCACAGTGCAGATGGACAATGACCCAAAGCGTACTGCAAAAGCAACCAAAGAGTTTTTTTAAAGGAAAGAAGTGGAATGTTATGCAATGGCCAAGTCAATCACCTGACCTGAATCCAATTGAGCATGCATTTCACTTGCTGAAGACAAAACTGAAGGGAAAATGTCCCAAGAACAAGCAGGAACTGAAGACAGTTGCAGTAGATCCCAGTCCTCAGCAGTCCATTCACCAAACTTTCTGCAGAAGATCAATCTGTCCCTGATGTTTTTTTTGGAGAGAAGTGGCTTCTTTGCTGCCCTTCTTGACACCACGCCATCTTCAAAAAGTCTTCGCCTCACTGTGCGTGCACATGCGCTCACACCTGCCTGCTGCCATTCCTGAGCAAGCTCTGCACTGGTGGCAATCCGATCCCGCAGCTGAATCCTCTTTAGGAGACGATCCTGGCGCTTGCTGGACTTTCTTGGACGCCCTAAAGCCTTCTTAACAAGAATTGAACCTCTTTCCTTGAAGTTCTTGATGATCCTATAAATTGTTCATTGAGGTGCAATCTTAGTAGCCACAATATCCTTGCCTGTTAAGCCATTTTTATGCAACTCAATGATGGCTGCACGCGTTTCTTTGCAGGTCACCATGGTTAACAATGGAAGAACAATGATTTCAAGCATCACCCTCCTTTTAACATGTCAAGTCTGCCATTTTAACCCAATCAGCCTGACATAATGATCTCTAGCCTTGTGCTCGTCAATATTCTCACCTGAGTTAACAAGATGATTACTGAAATGATCTCAGCAGGTCCTTTAATGACAGCAATGAAATGCTGAAAGTTTTTTGGGGGATTAAGTTAATTTTCATGGCAAAGTAGGACTATGCAATTCATCTGATCACTCTTCATAACATTCTGGAGTATATGCAAATTGCTATTATAAAAACTTAAGCAGCAACTTTTCCAATTTCCAATATTTATGTAATTCTCAAAACTTTTGGCCACGACTGTACACTCTATCATCGCTAAGTTGTCTTTGGATCTCAGAGATGTACCATTCTGTGTCCATAACAACAACGGCTCCACCCTTGTCAGTGGGCTTGACTGTGAGGGAGCCGTTGCTGCACAGATCACCAATGGCCCGTACCTCCTCAGATGTCATATTCGGATGTCTCACACCACTATCCTGCATTAGACCCTTCAGGTGATTAATATCCGCCCTAACTGCATTAATATAGGTATCAATGGCTGGACAATTCAATTGTGGAGTGAAGTCGCTCTTCGCGTGTAGTCCAACACCACGAAGGGAGAGTTCACAGTCACCTGTGTTAGTATGGTCCACACTCCCACCACTGGTCACATTTGTACTTGCATCTGCAAACCACACTTTAAGCTTGATATTTCTGAAAAACCGCTGTAGGTCAACTTCAAGTTGAAACCAGTCTACACCCACCGAGGGACAATATGACAGACCTTTCGATAAAAGTTCAGTCTGTGCATAGGTCAATATATGGGAGGATATATTTACCACTGTTGATTTCTCTTTCTCACAGTCCGATTTCTTGCTGTGTGTTGTTCCTTTTCTCCATCTGTGCTGTCTTTGTCCACCACGTCTGGTCCTTTTGGTTCTAGGGCTGTGCCTAAAAAACAATCTTCCTTTTCAGCTTGTGTGGATCCTGTTGCCATGGATGGTGCCATTTTATTTCTAGAATTGCTGGCATATTTCCTCGTATTATTATTACTACCATAAGCAGGTGGGCGTCTCTGGCCTCTTTGTTCATGCCAGGTGTAAACATTTCCTCATCTGTAATCCTCCTCATCTCGTAACCATTTCCGCCTCTTAATCACCTCTTGTTCCTTTCTGAACTTATCCAGATACGCAGTACAGCTCGTCAGGTATGCCTCATAATCCTGTGATGGAAGGACGTCTTTCAACTTGTTATCTGCGTTTGCAAACTGTTTCCGTGTGACACCCAGTTCATGTTGGAGAAATTTTAGATTCGGTAATATAATGTCCAATGCGTATTTATTGGAGATTTGCATGAATTTCTGTGCAAACGAGGTATTAGCTGGAAACAAATTGGGCTTCAGCTGGGAGCGCATTCCCCTTCGGATTCTGTGCGACTTATAATACTCTGCCAGAGTAGCAAGGTGTAGCTCCATAGAAGCTAAACGTTTACCATCTGCCTCATAGCCTTTCTTAAGTTCTGCCATAGATGGGGTAGATAAAAAAGCGCAGTTGCTCACCAGACCATGGAGAATCCTTTCCTCGTCCAGCCTGGTATAGGAAAATACATCGGGGGGGTCTATTTCAGATTGATTCAGCATCTTCAGTATTATCAGTGCTAAGCTGCGAAGTCCTTAAATATAAACTTGCAAATAACGCAGCAGCACAGTCGGATAATGTGTACTGGGTGCAATTCCTCCAGGGGGCCAACTTCTCCTCCAAAATGTATAATTTCCAAAGAACGAGGCAGCACTTCCAGATAATGGTGAACGGGTGAAGACCCCAAACTTTAATTCCCCAGCAATATATATTGTAAGGGGTAGCTCTCTTTCAGGGTGTCACACTCACAGACACCAGGATTTCAGGGCCAAAACTGTGTTTTATTGTGGCACGTCCGCATAAACATAAACAGTTGTACAAAATAAACTCCTGCCCGTCTGGGCTCTACCTAAACACATAGGTTTCCCTGACTCACTTCTAAGTACCGCTTAGTGTCAGGGTCTCAGGCTGCAAGCCTTAGCAGGTTCCACTCATAAAGCATCAGTCCACACAGGGGAGAGATCAGGCTTCGCCTAGCCTTGTGGCCCCTCAGTCCTCCTGACTGAGACCACACACAGAGCCTCTGCTCCAGTATCACACACACTTCTCCCTCCTCAGACTGACCTAATCTGAGGCGCTTTATGCCAACCTGATTACAGCAGGCCTCACCTGCGATCACCTCAGGTAGAAAGGAAAACCCGTACTGGAAGGTTGTGGACTGGCAACTCCCTCTAACCAAGCCTAGCCACCAGTCCAAGTAAAATCCAGCCCAGAAAATGTATACAAAAATGTCTCAGCAAACTATGCTTTGCTGAGACTACTGCCACACTCTGGATTTTCTCTGTCTCACCCATCTGAGGTACCTGAAGTGGGACAACACACCTTCCAGCACTGTTCACATTACCACAATATATATATATATATATATATATATATATATATATATACAGTCCTGATCAAAAGTTTAAGACCACTTGGAAAATGGCAAAAAATCATATTTAGCATGGCCGGATCTTAACAAGGTTCCAAGTAGAGCTTCAACATGCAACAAGAAGAAATGGGAGTGAGACAAAACATTTTTTGAGCATTCAATTTAATGAAAACAACAAATAAACTGAAACAGGCTGTTTTTCAGCTGATCAAAAGTTTAGGACCACACCTCCAAAAAAAGAACTAACCCCCCCCAAAACAGAAATCCAACTTCCAAACATGAACTAATAAGTAGCTCCACCGTTATTGATGCAAGCGTTTCCATGAGGTGAGTGGAAACATTTCTAAAAGGCCATCTACTGTCTGGAACTGTTGTCCATTTTTGTAAACTTCCCTTGCCATCCATCCCCAAAGGTTCTCAATTGGATTTAGATCAGGGGAACACGCAGGATGGGCCAAAAGAATGATGTTATTCTCCTTGAAGAAGTCCCTTGTTCTGCGGGCATTGTGTACTGTAGCGTTGTCCTGTTGAAAAACCCAGTCGTTACCACACAGACAAGGGCCCTCAGTCATGAAAAATGCTCTCTGCAACATCTTGACATAGCCAGCGTCCGTTTGACGCCCCTGCACTTCCTGAAGCTCCATTGTTCCACTGAAGGAAAAAGCACCCCAGACTATTATGGCGCCCCCTCCACTGTGGCGCGTAGAAAACATCTCAGGTGGATCTGCTTGTCATGCCAGTAACATTGGAAACCATCAGGACCATCAAGGTTAAATTTTTTCTCATCAGAGAATAAAACTTTCTTCCACCTTTGAATGTCCCATGTTTGGTGCTCTCTTGCAAAGTCCAAACGAGCAGTTCTGTGGCGTTCAAGGAGACAAGGTCTTTGAAGACGTTTTTTGTTTTTGAAGCCCTTCAGTCTCAGATGCCGTCTGATGGTTATGGGGCTGCAGTCAGCACCAGTAAGGGCCTTAATTTGGGTCGAGGATCGTCCAGTGTCTTGACGGATAGCCAATTGGATCCTCCGGCTCAGTGCTGGTGAAATTTTTTTGGGTCTTCCACTTGACTTTTTTGTTCCATAAAAAAATTTCATCAAGAAAATGCCAAGAGTGTGCAAAGCAGTAATCAAAGCAAAAAGTGGCTGCTTTGAAGAACCTAGAATATGACATATTTTCAGTTGTTTCACACTTGTTTGTTATGTATATAATTCCACATGTGTTAATTCATAGTTTTGATGCCTTCATAGTCATGAAAATAAAGAAAACTCTTTGAATGAGAAGGTGTGTCCAAACTTTTGGTCTGTACTGTATATATAAACACATACATATACAGTATTTGTCGCTTTTAAATATATATTTGTCGCTTTTAAAGATGTTTTAATTTGCCTTTAATTTATTTAGTTCAGCTAAAAGTATGTCAGACAGAGAAGTGCCAGGCAGAGTGTCAGAGGTGTAAATTATTCTGGTGAAGGCACAGGTCGCAGCAGAGTAAGGAAACGTGGCAGCAGGGGTTTCTTCCCGAGGCCTCAGATCCACATGTCAGTAGTGTTGATCACAAATATTCGAATTGCGAATTTTAATCGCGAATATCGGCACTTCGAGAATTTGTGAATATTTAGAATATCGCTAAATATATTCGTAATCGCGAATATTAAATTTTTTTCAAAATACCAGTTCATCATTTTAGGCAAATTTTATGCGAATTTTAGCAATCAAGAAAATAATGCCTGGAGATCATGAATTTGCAAATTTTTGAATATATGGTGAATATTCGCCCAAATATTCGCGAAATATCGCAAATTCGAATATTGCCCCTGCCGCTCATCACTACATGTCAGCTAGCGGTCGTGTCTTGACCAGCAACCCAGCGGTTCTTGATTGGTTGACTGAATCTTTGACTTTGTCGCAAGTGACAGCAGCACCAGCAGCCTGAGTCTAAAGTCACTGATGAGCAAATTTCTTCACCCGCATAGTGAATAAACTACTCACCAGCAGCAACAGGTAGTCCTGGAGCAGGACCTGAACCAGCAGGTGGTGGCATATTTTGACAGCACCCTGTCAGCCGTCATAGAAGATCCGCTGGACTACTGGGCAGCCAGTAGTGGATTTGTGGGAGCAACTGGCAGAGTTTGCCCTGGAAAAGCTGTCATGCCCGGCCAGTAGTGTGGCATCAGAGCTGGTGTTTAGTGCGGCGGGGGCTGGTGTTTAGTGCGGCGGGGGCCGTAGTTACCCCAAGAATAACTCGCCTGTCCACCCAAAATGTGTAGAGACTTACTTTTGTCAAGATGAATCAGCCAGGAGATTAAGGCTGATTAAGGTCCTATACCTAGTATATACTCCGTTGGCATTTCTCCTCGTATTGAACTTTGGCTAGTTACTTGACTTTTTATTTGATTGCTCTTTTTGTACTTTTGTATCTCATGGCATTTGACTTCAGCTTGAATTTGACCTTGATTTCCCTCGCTTGCACCCTTTGTCCTGTTTTAGCTTCTCCTGGTATGGTATTGACTTTCGGTTTGTTTGACGCTGCTTCTGCTTGTTCCCTGGTACCGCTGTGATATCCTGGTTTTGACCTTGCTTGTTTGACCTCCCTGTATTTGTCTGTTTGTCCTTCCCTCCGCACTTACACAGGTTAGGGATCGCCGCCCAGTTGCGCTCCGTTGCCTAGGACGGATAGTGCAAGTAGGCAGGGACAGAGGAGTGGGTGGAGTCAGGGGTGCACTACTCCCTAACCCCTTTTCGTGACAAATAATTTCTACTGGTGTGATATACCAGTTGCCCCCCCAAAAAAAGGATTGAAGCAGGGGTGTTATATACCAATAATATACTTTCTATATAGTGCACTTAGGTAGTGCAGCATTTTGTTTGCGGTTTTGCTGTGTTACTGCAGCTATACAGAGTGACAAACGCTATTGGAACAAATAATTTCTACTGGTGTTATATATCAGTTGCCCCATAAAAAAACTGATTGAAGCAGGGGTGTTATATACCAATAATATACTTTTTATATAGTGCATTTGGGTAGTGCAGCATTTGTTTGCGGTTTTGCTACGTTACAGCAGCTACACAGAGTGACAAACGCTATTGGAAAAAATAATTTCTACTGGCGTGAAATACCAGTTGCACCCCAAAAAAAGTGATTGAGGCAGGGGTTTTATATACCTTCTTCCACAAATACTGCTCTTCTATAGGGACTTTTGTCACAGGGTCATTTTGAAAATGACAGGCAGAGGAATAGGCAGGCCATTCCACAGGGATGGTAGGGGTCAGGCAGGTGCACCAGGCCGGAGCCTAAGTGGGAAATTGCAGAAGGTGCGTGTGATTACGTCAAAGGACGCACCAGAGTTGGTTGAGTGGCTCACTCAGCCTTCCGCTTCTGCAACCTCCTCATCCTTTATCTGCACCCTCTTCACTCTCTGCTGTGTGCACACCACCATATCCCCTCCGCTCGAGTCAGAGGAAATTTTTCCGATGCATTCCAAGAGCTTTCCGATGAGGAAGAGGAGGTATCAACGGTCCCCACCCAGCAGTCTGACAGTAAGCAGATCAGTCTAAGGAGGTTGGTGCCCGCTGTTGCTGCCTACTCCGAGATCTCTAATGTCAGTGCTGGTGAAGGTGACGATGATGATGTGTCAATGGACGCCACGTGGGTGCACACAAGAGAGGAAGATAAGGGGAGTTTAGAGGGAGAGACGGAGCAGCAGATAGGGAGGAGAAGGAGGAGAAGCAGGCAGAACTATCAGTGCACAGGAGGCAAACGGTAGACTGCTAATGTATCTGGAACATGCCATCCACCATGCACGGTCACATCTGGCACTCCCAGAACGCCGTCACATTCTGGCACTTCCAGTACGCCGGAACATGGCTCCGCAGTGTGGGCTTTTTTTAACGTGTCCACTGCTGACAATAGTGTTGCCATTTGAAGCCTGTGATGTCAACGCATAAGTCGCAGTAATCACAGCACTCATCTAGGGATGACAGCTTTAGGAAGGAACCTGGCATCCCATCACCGAGCCCAGAGCAAACAACACCGTCAGAACCCACAAAGCCACACTCCCGGCACTCCACGTCCTGCTTCTTCTCCTTTTCCTTCTCCTCTCACCTCCAATTTGTCCTCCACTCCACCTTCCATCGTGCCATTGTCGCGTTCATCTGGCAAAAGGCAGGCTGCCGTGGTCCAAATGTTCGAGCGTAAAAAGATGATGACGTCGGATAACCCTCTTGCCCAACGGCTGACCGCTGGCTTGTCAGAACTGCTAGCCCGCCAACTACTGCCATATAAACTTGAGAACTCGGAGGCCTTTAGAAATTTTTTTTCCATTGGCACACCACAATGGAAAGTCCCCAGAAGGAAATATTTCTTCCAGAAAGGCATCCCGAAGCTGTATGGCCACGTTCAGCGGCAAGTCAATGTATCTCTTGCCCACAGTATCGGTGCCAAGCTACATCTGACCACAGACACGTGGTCTAGCAAACACGAGCAGGGAAGGTACATAACTGCCCACTGGGTGAACCTTCTGACGGCCGTCACGCATGCAACCCGTGGCACCCGTGTGGATTTGGTGTTACCGCCACGGATTGCATGCAGGCCTGCCTCTCCTTCTCCTCCTCCTACTCCATCCTCCGTCTCCCCCTCAGCTGACTCCTCCTTTTTCACTGCTACCACCTCTTCCGCTGTGCTCCCCCAAGCTCCCTATAACCTATTTGACGTGCCAGCTGAGACGTTGCCATGCTGTGCTGCGACTGTTGTGCCTAGAAGCCAAGAGCCACACTGGTCCTGCACTCCTTTCACTTTGCGGTCACAGGCCGATCAGTGGCTAACCCTCCTCAATTTGACAGTTGATAAAGTGGTGTGCGACAACGGTGCTAATCTGCTGAGCGCGCTGAAACAGGGCAAAATGACACACGTGCCATGCATGGCACACGTCCTGAACTTAGTCGTGCAGAGATTCGTTACCAAATACCCCGGAATCCAAGACGTCTTGTGGCAGGCAAATCTCTGCCCATTTTAGAAGATCTTAAACGGCCATTGCTTGTCTTTTCTGGCGTTAAGCGGCGACACCACCTGCCCGTCAGTGACTGCCCGACGCACTGGAACTCCTCCTTGTATATGCTTGATAGGCTGCTCCAGCAGAAATGTGCACTTAACGACTTCCTGTACGAACTCTGCGGCAAGACAGGTTCTGTTGAGCTTGTTTTTTTTTTCACCGCTCCAGTGGCTGCTCATGCGCGACGCATGCAGACTTCTGCGGCCATTTGATGAGATCACCAAACTGGTCAGTCGCAGCCAGGGCACCATCATTGACGTTGTACCTTACGTCTTCTTTCTGGAACGTGCATTGCTTTGTGTCATCAAGCCGTCGAGGAGCAGGAAGATGAGGAAATCGCAATGCTAAATGAATTCCCAGGGGGGGCTACTCCATCTGAGACAAGTCAGCAGGAGTCTGAAGAGGAGTCAGAGGAGGATGGTGGCGGGGGGAGGAGGAAGGGGGGCAAGAAGAGCATGCTTTAAACTTTTCTGGGATCCCTGGTGTTGTCCGTGGCTGGAGGCAGGAGACCGAGGACGACATTATCCTGGACGATAAGCAGGAACCAGGCCACTCCACCGCTTCCAGTTTAGTGCAAATGAGGGCCTTCATGCTCCAGTGTTTGAAGAGGGACCTCCATATAAAAAGCATAAAGGCCAAGGACCAGTACTGGGTGGCAAAGTACTTAGACCCCCGGTACAAAAACAAAATGGTGGACATGTTACCAGCATCACAGAGGGCTGTCAGAATGCAGCACTTCTTGACCTTGCTTTAAGAAATGCTGCATTATGCTTTTGCGGGCGCTGGCAGAGTAATTTCCACTCACAGAGAAACAGTTGCGGGTACCAATCCAACAGCACATGCAAGAAGAGGGCGGTTTGAAGATGTGTTGGTCACTTCGGATATGAGATCATTCTTGCATCCAACTCATCGACAGCCACCCTCCGGATCCAGCCTCAGGGAATGCCTAGACCAACAGGTATCCGACTGCATCGGGGTAACTGCTGAGGTGGACACTTTGAGAAGTGATGAACCCCTGGACTACTGGGTGTGCATGCTTGACCTGTGGACAGAGCTAGCACAATTTGCCATGAAACTCTTGGCTTGCCCATCATACAGTGTCCTGTCAGAAAGGACGTTCAGCGCAGCAGTGGGGATCTTGACTGATAAGCGCACTCGCCTAGCTCACGACAGTATGGACTACTTCACATTTCTAAACACAGGTCTGCAAAAAAAGTTTTTTAAAGAGCTGTTTTGGTTATTCCACGTAATCTTTATGTTTTTGATGTGCTAAATCTGAAAATGACCTCCATTTTGCCATAAGACATCACTTTTCCTGACAATTTAGGTGACTTTGTTAAATAAGGCAATACCTCAAAATAAATGGAAATATACTTATAAAATTAAAGTTTTATTATACTTTTTTCATTAAAAATTACTTTTTTGAACTATAATGAGCTCACCTACACACACTAAACTCGATTGTTCTTCCCTCTGAGGATACTATTGGCATTTACGCTTGTGAGTAGCATCTGGAATGTCTCTCTGAAGCATCCAACAGTAGTCTGCCATCCTTGTAATGCTCAATTTTCCCTGGTATCTCCTTTCCATCTCTTTAATGTCTTGGTGGAATCGTTCCCCTTGTTTCTCACTCACAGCTCCCAAATTTTCAGGAAAGTAGTCAAGGTGGGACTGGAGGAAATTCACTTTCAAACTCATCAAGCAACCTAAAGCTTGAAATGCTTTCTGCATCTCATCCGACAATCTTTTTGTAGTGAGAATCATTGTTATTGCCTAAACATTTCTGTATGACTTCTTTAAATGCAATTCACCCTTCTTTTTGAGGATCCGTTATGGTATTGACAAACTCTTGATCAACTATAAGCCTTCTAATATCTGGTCCGACAAACACACCTTCCTTCAATTTTGCCTCCGACAGGCCTGGAAACTTGGTGACCAAGTATTTGAAGCATTCTCCATCTCTCGGAAGTGATTTTACGAATTGCTTCATCAATCCTAATTTTATGTGGAGAGGTGGTAGAATAACTTTATGGAAAGGTACCAATGTTTCTCGAAGGACATTTTTTTCACAGACTGTTAGCACCCTCGACTGCCAACTCTTCTTGGTCCAGTGATTCTGTCAGTCTCGACTGTCCCATAGACACAGAAAACAAGGGTATTTGGTATACCCAGCTTGTTGCCCGAGCAGCATGCACAAGACCTTCAAGTCCCCTCACACTTACCAACCATGGTCTTCATATTTAAGTTTACGAAGAACCAATTCCAAGTTCTGGTAGGTTTCCTTCAAGTGTACGGAATGACCTACAGGTATGGAAATGTAAAAACCACCGTAGTGGAGTAAAACTGCTTTGAGACTTATTTTTGAAGAATCTATAAGAAGACGCCATTGCTCTGAATCATATTGGATTTTAAATTGACCGATTAGACCTTCAACATCAATGCAACAAACCAACTTGTCTTCCTGGGCAAAGTAAGGAACAAACTCCTTTTCATGATGTCTGAACCATGAAGATGACACTCCTGGCAACATAAAATTCCTGCTTTTCCGCCTTGATCCGAGTAACTCAACGGCATCTTTGGAAAGATTCAAGTTTCTTACCAAATCATTCATCTCCTCCTGAGAAAATACGGAAATATTTTTTCTTACCCTTAACCAGTTTCGGAGGTCACTTGATCTTTTCTGTCCGTTCAATGCCAAATGTTGTCCAGTGGCCTACAGTAAAATTTTTATCCATTGACTGCATAATGTACCTCAAGACACATAATCAGAATTTCTTTTATGTCAGGTTAATGTCTAATTTTTAATGACCGTACTCCCATGGCCTAAAATAAAACTTTTCTAGGCTCATATAGGGCACATTTCAGTGAATTTCCGTTTAAAAAGCATAAAAATGTCTCCTGATTAAGATACATATTTTTTGTTGGAATTTTTGTCATTGATCCCCATCTAATAGGTCACTGTCCATGCTGTGGGACTCTTTGTGCACTTCTACTAAGTATTTGGTGGCTGCAAATATGAGCTGAAGGTTTTTCAGGTTCGCCTGCCATAAAAGTGAATGGTGCCCGCCGCGAACTTGCGGTTCGCGAACCGTCCCGGCCAATGTTCGTCCAACACTATATATCACACCCCTGCCTCAATCTTTTTTTGGGGGGGGCAACTGGTATATCACAACAGTTGCAATTAGTTGTTCCAATAGTGTTTGTCCCTCTGTATAGTTGTGGTATCTCAGCTGAGCTGCACATAACTGCTGCACAATACAAATGCACTATATAGAAATTATATTATATAGGTATATCACACCCCTGCCTTTTATTGGGGGCAGCTGGTATATCACACCAGTTGCAATTAGTTGTGCCAATAGCGTTTGTCCCTCTGTATAGCTGCGGTATTGCAGCAGAACCGCACACAACTGCAGCACAATACAAATGCACTATATAGAAAGTATATTATATGTATATCACACCCCTGCTTCAATAAAAAAAAATTTGGGGGGCAACTGGTATATCACACCAGTTGCAATTAGTTGTTCTAATAGCGTTTGTCCATCTGTATAGCTGCGGTATTGCAGCAGAACCGCACACAACTGCTACACTATACAAATGCACTATATAGAAAGTATATTATAGGTATTTCACACCCCTGCCTCAACCAGTTTTTTTGGGGGGCAACTGGTATATCACACCAGTTGCATCTATTTGCTCCAATAGCGTTTGCCCCTCTGTATAGCTGCGGTATCTCAGCAGAACCGCACACAACTGCTACACAATACAAATGCACTATATAGAAAGTATATTATAGGTATATCACACCCCTGCCTCAATCATTTTTTGGGGGGCAACTGGTATATCACACTAGTTGCAATTAGTTGTTCTAATAGCGTTTGTCACTCTGTATAGCTGCTGTATCTCAGCAGAACCGCATACAACTGCTACACAATACAAATGCACTATATAGAAAGTATATGATAGTTATATACACCCCTGCCTCAATCAGATTTTTTTTCGGGGCAACTGGAATATCACGCCAGTTGCAATTAGTTGTTCCAATAGCGTTTTTCCCTCTATATAGCTGTGATATCTCAGCAGAATCGCACACAATACAAATACACTATATAGAAATTATATTATAGATATTTCACACCCCTGCCACCAGTTGCAATTAATTGTACCAATAGCGTTTGTCCCCCTGTATAGCTGCGGTATCGCTGCAGAACCGCACATAACTACTGCACAATACAAATGCACTATATAGAAAGTATATTATAGGTATATCACACCCCTGCCTCAATCAGTTTTTATGGGGGGCAGCTGGTATATCACACCATTTGCAATTAGTTGTTCCAATAGCGTTTGTCCCTCTGTATAGCTGCGGTATCGCTGCAGAACCACACACAACTGCAGCACAATGCAAATGCACTATATACAAAGTATATTATAGGTATATCACACCCCTGCCTCAATTAATTTTTTGGGGGGGCAACTGGTATATCACAAGTTGCAATTAGTTGTTCTAATAGCGTTTGTCCCTCTGTATAGCTGCAGTATCGCAGAAGAACCGCACACAACTGCTGCACAATACAAATACACTATATAGAAAGTATATTATAGGTTTTTCACACCCCTGACTCAATCTGTTTTGTTTGGGGGGCAACTGGTATATCACACCAGTTGCAATTAGTTGTTCCAATAGCGTTGTCCCTCTGTATAGCTGCAATATCGCTGCAGAACCGCACATAACTGCTGCACAATACAAATGCACTATATAGAAAGTATATTATATGTATTTCACAACCCTGCCTCAACCAGTTTTTTTGGGGGGCAACTGGTATATCACACCAGTTGCATCTATTTGTTCCAATAGCGTTTGCCCCTCTGTATAGCTGCGGTATCTCAGCAGAACCACACACAACTGCTGCACAATACAAATGCACTATATAGAAAGTATATGATAGTTATATACACCCCTGCTACAATCAGATTTTTTTGGTTGGCAACTGGTATATCACACCAGTTGCAATTAGTTGTTCCAATAGCGTTTTCCCTCTATATAGCTGCGTATCTCAGCAGAACTGCACACGACTGCTGCACAATACAAATGCACTATATAGAAATTATATTATAGGTATATCACACCCCTGCCACCAGTTTGATTTAGTTGTTCCAATAGCATTTGTCCCTTTGTATAGCTGCGGCATTGCTGCAGAACCGCACACAACACCTGCACAATACGAATGCACTATATAAAATTATATTATAGGTATATCACACCCCTGCCTCAATCAGTTTTTTTAGGGGGCAACTGTTATTTCACTCCAGTTGCAATTAGTTGTTCCAATAGCGTTTTTCCCTCTGGTTAGCTGTGATATCTCAGCAGAACCGCACACAACTGCTGCACAATACTAATGCACTACATAGAAATTACAGGTGAAACTCAAAAAATTGAATATCATGCAAAGTACATTTATTTCCGTAATGCAACTTAAAAGGTGAAACTAATATATGAGATAGACTCATTAAATGCAAAGCAAGATATTTCAAGCCTTTATTTGTTATAATTTGGATGATTATGGCTTATAGCTTATGAAACGCCAAAGTCGCAATTTTGAGGTACCCTTTGCTCAGGGGATATGGATTAATTGGCTGACTAGAGTGTGACACTTAGAATATTGAACCTTTTCACAAAATTCTAATTTTAAGCTGCATTAATGCAATTCCTTTTAATTTGCATTACTGAAATAAATGGACTTTTGCACGATATTCAATTTTTTTGAGTTTCACCTGTATATTATAGGTATATCACACCCCTGCCTCAATCAGTTTTTTTGGGGGTCAACTGGTATATCACACCAGTTGCAATTAGTTGTTCCAATAGCGTTTGTCCCTCTGTATAGCTGCGGTATCGCTGCAGAACCGCACATAACTGCTGCACAATACAAATGCACTATATAGAAAGTATATTATAGGTATATCACAACCCTGCCTCAATCAGTTTTTATGGGGGGCAATTGTTATATCATTTCCAGTTGCAATTAGTTGTTCCAATAGCGTTTCTCCCTCTGTGTAGCTATCGTATTGCAGCAGAACCGCACACAACTGCTGCACAATACAAATGCACTATATAGAAAGTATATTATATGTATATCACACCCCTGCCTCAATCAATTTTTTGGGGGGCAACTGGTATATCACACCAGTTGCAATTAGTTGTTCCAATAGTGTTTGTTTCTTTGTATAGCTGCGGTATCGCAGCAGAACCGCACACAACTACTGTACAATACAAATGCACTATATAGAAAGTATATTATAGGTATATCAGACCCCTGCCTCAATCAGTTTTTATGGGGGGCAACTGTTATATCATTTCCAGTTGCAATTAGTTGTTCCAATAGCGTTTGTCCCTCTGTGTAGCTATCGTATTGCAGCAGAATTGCACACAACTGCTGCACAATACAAATGCACTATATAGAAAGTATATTATATGTATATCACACCCCTGCCTCAATCAATTTTTTGGGGGGCAACTGGTATATCACACCAGTTGCAATTAGTTGTTCCAATAGTGTTTGTTTCTTTGTATAGCTGCGGTATCGCAGCAGAACCGCATACAAAAACTGTACAATACAAATGCACTATATAGAAAGTATATTATAGGTATATCAGACCCCTGCCTCACTCATTTTTTTTGGGGGGGCAACTGGTATATCACACCAGTAGCAATTATTTGTTCCAATAGAGTTTGTCCCTTTGTATAGCTGCGGTATCGCAGCAGAACCGCACACAACTACTGTACAATACAAATGCACTATATAGAAAGTATATTATAGGTATATCAGACCCCTGCCTCACTCATTTTTTTGGGGGGGGCAACTGGTATCACACCAGTAGCAATTATTTGTTCCAATAGCGTTTGTCCCTTTGTATAGCTGCGTTATCTCAGCAGAACCGCACACAACTGCTGCACAATACAAATGCACTATATAGAAAGTATATTATAGGTATATCACACCCTTGCCTCAATCAGTTTTTATGGGGGCAACTGTTATATCATTTCCAGTTGCAATTAGTTGTTCCAATAGCGTTTGTCCCTCTGTATAGCTGCGGTATCTCAGCAGAACCGCACACAACTGCTGCACAATACAAATGCACTATATAGAAAGTATATTATATGTATATCACACCCCTGCCTCAACAATTTTTTTGGGGGCAACTGGTATATCACACCAGTTGCAATTAGTTGTTCCAATAGCGTTTGTCCCTATGTATAGCTGCAGTATCGCAGCCGAACCGCACACAACTGCTGCACAATATAAATGCACTTTAAAGGGCTTCTGTCACCCCCTAAAGTCATTTTTTGGCTCCTTAAAATCCTTATGCTGCGATTTATCAATATATAGGGCTCTTACTCATTTTCGTTCAGTAGTTTCTTCAAAAAATTGACTTTTATAATATGTAAATGAGCTCTCTACCAGCAAGTAGGGCGGCTACTTGCTGGTAGCAGCCGCATCCTCCTTTCATAAAGACGCCCCCTCCTCATGTTGATTGACAGGGCCAGCGAACGCGCTCATCCTCTGGCTGGCCCTGTCTGCGTTCAAAATCTCGCGCCTGCGCAGTACCGGTCTTCAGTTCACGCAGGCGCAATGATAGGAGGACGCTCGCTCGGCCGCTCCTTTCTCAATGCGCCTGTGCCGATGACATCACATCTACACACGGCGCAGGCGCACTGAGGAAGGAGAGGCCAAGCGAGCGTCCTCCTATCAGTGCGCCTGCGCCGACTGAAGACCGGTACGGCGAAGGCGCGAGATTTAAAACGCAGACAGGGCCAGCCAGAGGACGAGCGCTTTCGTTGGCCCTGTCAATCAACATGAGGAGGGGGCGTCATTATGAAAGGAGGATGCAGCTGCTACCAGCAAGTAGCCGCCCTACTTGATGGTAGAGAGGTAATTTACATATTATAAAAGTCCATTTTTTTAAGAAACTACTGAACGAAAATGAGTAAGAGCCCTATATATTGATAAATCGCAGCATAAGGATTTTAAGGAGCCAAAAAAAAAAAGACTTTAGGGGGGTGACAGAAGCCCTTTAAAGTGCATTTATATTGTGCAGCAGTTGTGTGCGGTTCGGCTGCGATACTGCAGCTATACAGAAGGACAAACGCTATTGGAATAACTAATTGCAACAGGTGTGATATACCAGTTGCCCCCAAAAAAACTGAGTGAGGCAGGGGTCTGATATACCTATAATATACTTTCTATATAGTGCATTTGTATTGTACAGTAGTTGTGTGCGGTTCTGCTGCGATACCGCAGCTATACAAAGAAACAAACACTATTGGAACAATCTGTGAATTTCCAGCAAAACGCTATCTGTCCCTGCCTACTGTCTGCTCTCCCTGATGCTGAATGATCCGAGCACGGGACATCGGCTCCTATATAAACTGGTATCACGTGTTCTGGCCAGCCAATCAGTGTAAAGCCTCATGCACACGGCCGGTGTTTGGGTCCGCATCTGAGACGCCGTTTTGGCGGCTCGGATGCAGACCCATTCACTTCAATTGGGCTGTCAGTGTGCTGTCCGCATCCTTTGCTCCGTTCCGTGGCCCCGCTAAAAAAAATAACATGTCCTATTCTTGTCCGCGCTTTGCGGACAAGAATAGGTATTTATATTGAAGGCTGTCCATGCCGTTCCGCAAATTGCAGAATGCGCACGGACGCCATCCGTGTTTTGCGGATCCGCAAAACACACCACGGTCGTGTGCATGAGGCCTAAAGCTAATAGCTAACATGGCTATGGCATCACACCTGAACGTTGATTGGCTGCTTAGGAGGCGCCAAAGTGCAGGGAGGAGACTCAAACAATGCGATGAGCACACGTGGTATTCGGCCGAGTACCGCATAGCGATGCTCGAGCCGAACCAGTACTCAGCCGAGCATGCTCGCTCATCATTAGTTAGCACTGAGTCCTGAATTTGAATCCAACCCAGTGCAACATCTAACAGAATGTGTATTGTGCAGGTTTTTTGTTGTGGGTTTTAGTTACATAGTTACATAGTTAATACGGTTGAAAATAAAAGTTCAACTAATGTATAGGTGGGGAAGCGAATCCCAGAAGAAAGTGAGACTCAGATTTCTACATGTTTTCATAAGCATTGATGTCATTTACTTTCAAGAATTCATCTAAACCCTTTTTAAAACTGTCCACTGTTCCTGCTGTGACCATGTCCTGAAGAAGTCTAGTCCACAGATTCATAGTTCTTACAGTAAAGAAGCTTTGACACTTCTGGAGACTGAACTTTTTCTTCTCCAGTTGGAGGCAGTGCCCCCTTGTCTTTTGAGGGCATTTTAGATGGAACATTTTTTCACAGTATTTTTTGTATGGCCCATTTAAATATTTGTATAGGTTAATCATGTTCCCTCTTAAACGTCTCTTCTCAAGACTAAATAAATTTAATTATTTTAATCTTTTTTCATAACTAAGACCCTCCATCCCTTATCAGTTTAATCGCTCTCCTCTGTACTTTTTCCAGCTGCAGTGCGTTCTTTCTATGGACTGGTGCCCAGAACTGAACTGCATATTCCAGATGAGGCCGCACCGAAGCTTTGTAAACATACTTGGTTTCCTATTCCCTACTGTGTGAGAAAGTGAATTTATGTGAGCTCCATTGGGGACTGAGACTGATGTGATTGATTCCAATCTGTGTCCATCATTGGAAAATAAACAGTATTACAGTTTTATAAGCAATGGTATATGAATAAGTACAATTTATTAAACTGGTTAACAATGATCTGTGTGGTGGTTTTATACATGTTTGAAACAAACTCTGGTTATAGCATTGCACTTTAAATAACATGAGTCATAAAACATAAAGACAATGTTTATTGTAGTAATTAAAATAAAGTTTGACCTTTATATATATCCATATGCCACACTGGTGTCCTATTAATTTCTAAGCTGTAATAATTGCTCCACAGTTTTTGGCCTTTGACCAGAAATCCCTTCTGCTGTCTATTAATGTGTAATATATCTATGCTTACAGTCCACATTACTACAGTAGAATGTAATAAATAACAGAGGTCATCTGCCAGATGTAATAGTGCCCTGCAAAAGGAAAGCTAATATATACTAGCACTTTGCTTAGGTGAATAATTTCTGTCGTGGGCTGGTTAAGCCAAGTGATCATTAGTAGGGTTGAGCGAACCCGTGGGAGTTCGGGTTCGCCAGGTTCGGCCGAACTTCAGGTCAAAGTTCGGGTTCGGGACCCGAACTTCACCCGAACTTCACCCTGAACTCGGACCCCATTTAAGTCAATGGAGACCCAAACTTCACTTTATTATTTTCCGTTATTACATGGTTATAACAGAAAAAAATATCATTCTTAAAACAGAATGCTAAATAAAATGTCTATTGAGGGGTTAAAAAAAACTAAAAAAACTCACCACCTCATCCATTTGATCGTGCAGCCGGTATCTTCTGTTCTTCAGAACCTGCAAAAGGACCTGCGGTGACAACACCTCGCTCGCCGTGCGGTGAGCGCGGTGACGTCACCGCAGGTCCTGCTGAATGAAGATAAAAGGTCCCTCTATCTTAATTCAGCAGAATTTGAGGTGAAGTCACCGCGCTCACCACGCGGTGACTTTACCGCTAGTGTTGAGCGAGCATAACTGGCCAAACTGCTGTTCGGCTCCAGCATCTCTATGCTCGGCACATGGTGGTACTCGGCCGAGTACCGCATGTGCTCGAGCGCCATACTCGAGTCTCCTCACCGCACGTTTCATGGCTGCTATGTAGCCTTGTTGGTTACTGGCATTACAGTGATTGGCTGGCTGGAACATGTCATCGGGTGCTATATAGCACCCGATGGCATGTGTTCAGCTCATTATTAGTCAGGGAGAGCTGCGCTTAGGAAGGGACAGATAGTGTAGGGAGTGTGATTGCAATCTATTTAATTAAAAAATGTTTCAAAGACCCAAAAGTCCTTTGTATGTGGTGGCAGCAATTTAATATAGCCATCAATTTTTTTTCCATACTTTTCCATACTTTTTCTATAAAGGGTGTCTGCAGTGACATATGACATCTGTGCAATACCTTGTGTTTGTCAGGGCCAGAAATAGAAAAAATATAAGTGAAATCTACTTTCCTTTTTCCATACTTTTCCATACTTTTTTAATATACTGTGCTTGCTGTGAACTGTGACATCCGTGCCACATCTTGTGTGTCAAGCGTGCATATAACATTTAATATGAAGAAGGCGAGCATTAAGGGACGTGGAAGTGGCCGTGATGCTGATGGTTCACGCAGAGGCCATGGCCCTGTGTGTGTTGAAACTGTGCCTGCTGCCAGAGCACAAGAAAAACAATCATCCACGATACCTAGGTTCAAGTCCCAGTTTGCAGGGCGTTGCAGGACAAAAATCTTGAAGTCAGACCAGTGCGACCAGGTGGTCGGTTGGGTTGCAGCAGATAATGCTTCCAATTGGTTAGGCACCACCCTGTCTTCCACCAAGTCCAGTCTCAGTAGCCAAGAGTCTGGTCAACAGAAACCTCATCCTGATTCTCCTTCCTCCCACCATGGAGAGTCTGGCCCACAGTCAGATATTTTGAGGAGCTTTTTTCATCGCCATTACTTGATTTGGCCCCCTCGCCAAGCACGATTGAAGTGGGAAATGAGATCTTGTGCCCTGATTCCAAACCTCTTGAGCATCCACAGTCACAAGAACATGATGGTGGTGAACGGCAATTAGTGTTTAATGAGGTGGATGATGAAAGGACACAGTTGCCAATGAGTCAACCGCAATTTCTGTCTCAAGAGGTTGATGTAGAGGATGAGACACAGTTGTCAATCACTGAGGTTGTGGTTAGGTCAACAAATCAAGAGGATGATCAGTGTGAGGAAGTGGAAGAGGAGGTGGTGGACGATGAGGTCACTGATTCAACCTGGGAAGGTGGAAAGCTGAGTGAGGAAAGCAGTACAGAGGGGGAGGTATTTGCACCAACGCATCAGGCTGGAAGAGGCAGTGGGGTGGCAAAAGGGAGAAGGCGGGCCACACCACACAGGCCCGCAATTGTTCCACGGAGCACCTCCTTGTGTAAATCTCCCTTGCCAAGGGGTAGGTGTTCCACAGTATGGCGCTTTTTTGAGGAAAGTGCGGACGACAAAAGAATAGTAGTTTGGAACATGTGCCACACCTCAATGAGCCGGGGCGTGAACACTAGCAACCTCACCACCACCAGCATGATCCGCCACATGGCATCCAAGCATAAGTGAGATGAACGCCTGGGTCCACAATCTTTGTCTGTGGGTCACACCACTGTCTCATCTTCCCCTATAGTACGTGCTGCCCAATCACCTGTCAAAGGCGCAGTCGAGGATGCCTCCTGCCTTGCACCTGGACCTTCGCAAGGACCATCAGTGACCACATCCACTTCACTGTACCAGTGCTGCATCCAAATGTCCTTACCACAGGTATTTGAACGCAAGCGCAAATACCCAGCCACCCACCCCCAGACAATAGCACTAAATGCGCACCTTTGAAAGTTACTGGCCCTGGAAATGTTGCCATTTAGGCTTGTAGACACTGAGGCCTTCCGCAGCCTGATGTTGGCGGCTGTCCCACGGTACTCTGTCCCCATCCGCCACTATTTTTCAAGGTGTGCCATGCCCGCCTTACACCAACTTGTGTCCCGAAACGTCACACGTGCCCTGACCAACGCAGTTACTGGGAAGGTCCACTTAACCACGGACACATGGACAAGTGCATTTGGCCAGGGACGCTACATTTTCCTGACGGCACACTGGGTGAACATTGTGAAGGCAGGGAGTGAGTCGTACCCTGGAATGGCACAGGTGCTACTGACGCCGAGGATTGCATGCCCTACATCGATCAGGGATTCCGTCCGCACCTAAGTTAGTGGCTCCAACCCCCACTTCTCCTCCTTCGCCTCCTCCTCCACTGCTGCGGCCTTCTCACTGTTTACCGCAGGCCCAGTGACGTCACGACTAGTATCACTGGCCTGCGCGCGGCAAAGCTCCGTTCCCTTGAATGGAACTCAGCCCCAGTTGATACAAGTCAAGACGTCACTCGGCCAGCGGTAAACAGGAAGAAGGCCGCGGCGCTGCTGGAGTGCCGCTGCCTTCTCAAACAGCTGATCGGCGGGGGTCCCGGGTGTAGTACCCCCGCCGATCAGATGCTGATGATCTATCCAGAGCAGGGATGCTCAACCTGCGGCCCCCCAGCTGTTGTAAAACTACAACTCCCACCATGCCCTGCTGTAGGCTGATAGTTGTAGGCTGTTCAGGCATGCTGGGAGTTGTAGTTTTGCCACAGCTGGAGGGCCGCAGGTTGAGCATGCCTGATCCAGAGGATAAATCATAATAATCATCAAGTTTAAACAAAGTGCAGAACCTCTTTAAGTTTTTTCGAATATTCGTTATATTGCAAGAAGCGGGGTGGAATCAATCTTGTTATTCGAATTCTCGATTTTTAGATAAAAATCGGGAACGTTATGAATGATCGCGTGAGGACGCGATCTTATGAGTGATGTAATCGTGTCACGTGTCATGTGCCCTGGTTTCGCTTTTGCTACCAGTGGCGTTTGGCAGTCTGCCTGAAGTAAAATCGGTGATCGAAAATGGGGCGAATTCGATTTCTAAAAGAAGAAGAAGTTATTCTCACTGTAAGTAATATTGTATTACAGCACTGTATTTTATTTCATATTGCATGCATGGCAGAACAATATTTAGCAACACTCGGTCTACATCGCAGATCGGGTTGACAGATTACTGGGAGGGGCTGGAGACGATCCAGCGGTCATGGTCCATATCGGAACCAATAACAAAGTTAGAGGTAGGTGGAGAGTCCTTAAAAATGATTTCAGGGATTTAGGTCAAAAGCTTGGTGCAAGGACCTCAAAGGTAGTATTTTCTGAAATACTACCTGTACCACGAGCCACACAAGAAAGGCAGTGGGAGATTAGGGAGATTAACAAGTGGCTCAAGAACTGGTGTAGGAAGGAGGTGTTTGGGTTCCTGGAGAACTGGGCCGACTTCTCTATCGGCTACAGGCTCTATCGTAGGGACGGGCTGCACCTCAATGGGGAAGGGGCAGCTGTGCTGGGGAGTAAGATGGCTAGAAGGTTGGAGGAGTGTTTAAACTACGGACTGGGGGGAAGGGAAATTACACAATAGGAGGGAAAGATAGTGCAGATAGAGACTGGGGGCAAGGTAGTGGGACTGGGGGAGGAATGGAAGGAGGGACTAGAACAGTTCAGAAGGAAAGGTGTAGGGTACCAAATATACATAAACCTCTCAAATGTATGTATACTAATGCCAGAAGCCTGACTAATAAAACTGGGGAGCTGGAATTAATGATGTGTGAGGAGAACTATGACATAGTGGGAATAACTAAGACATGGCTGGATGATAGCTATGACTGGGCAGTTAATGTACAAGGTTACAGTCTGTTTAGAAAATATCGTCAAAACCGGAGAGGGGGAGGGGTTTGCCTTTATGTAAAGTCTTGTCTAAAGCCCACACTCTGTGAAGATATAAGTGAGGGACATGAACATGTGTAGTCACTGTGGGTAGAGATACATGGAGATAAAAACAACAATAAATTACTAATAGGAGTTTACTATAAACCACCTAATATACCAGAGTCCACAGAAAATCTACTATTAAACGAGATAGACGAGGCGGCAAATCATAATGAGGTGGTTATTATGGGGGACTTCAACTACCCAGATATAGACTGGGAAACTGAAACTTGTATATCTCATAAGGGAAACAGGTTCTTGGCAATAACCAAAGACAATTACCTCTCCCAACTGGTTCAGGACCCGACTAGAGGGACGGCCATACTGGACTTAGTATTAACCAATAGGCCTGACAGAACAACAGACGTGCAGGTTGGTGGACACCTGGGAAATAGTGACCATAAAGTAATAACCTTCCAATTATCATTCAAAAGAGCGTTTCTACAGGGAGAAACAAAAATACCAAACTAACTAACTAATTGGGACAAAGTCCTCAAAAATAAAAATACAGCCACAAAATGGGATATCTTTAAAAACATCCTAAAATCTCATTGTGAGAGGTACATACCGTATGGGAATAAAAGGTTAAGGAACAAAAAGAAACCAATGTGGATAAATAGAACTGTAAAGAAAGCAATAAATGACAAAAAGAAAGCATATAAATCACTAAAACAGGAGGGTAGCACAGAAGCACTGAAAAACTATAAGGAAAAAAATATAACATGTAAAAAACAAATAAAAGCGGCCAAACTAGAGACCGAGAGATTAATTGCCAAAGAGAGTAAAAGTAACCCTAAAATGTTCTTCAATTATATAAATGTTAAAAAGTATAAATCTGAAGGTGTCGGCCCTTTAAAGAGTAATGAGGGGGGAGTCGCAGAGAGCGACGAGGAGAAAGCAAAGCAGTTAAATATTTTTTCTCTCCAATGTATTCACTAAGGAAAATAAACTGTCAGATGACATGCAGAATGTAAAAATAAATTCCCCATTAAAAGTGTCCTGTCTGACCCGGGAAGAAGTACATCAGCGACTTAAAAAGATTAAAATAGACAAATCGCCAGGACCGGATGGCATACACCCTCGTATCCTAAGGGAATTAAGTAATGTCATAGCCAGACCCTTATTTCTGATATTTGCGGACTCTATACTGACAGGGAATGTCCCACAGGATTGGCACATGGCAAATGTGGTGCCAATATTCAAAAAGGGTCCAAAAACAGAGCCTGGAAACTATAGGCCGGTAAGTTTAAAATCTGTTGTGGGTAAACTGTTTGAATGTTTTCTGAGAGATGCTATCTTAGAGCATCTCAACGGAAATAAGCAAATAACGCCATATCAGCATGGCTTCGTGAGGGATTTGTCATGCCAAACTAATTTAATCAGTTTCTATGAGGAGGTAAGTTCTAGACTTGACAGCGGCGAATCAATGGATGTCGTATATCTGGACTTCTCCAAAGCATTTGACACTGTACCACATAAAAGGTTAGTATATAAAATGAGAATGCTCGGACTGGGCGAAAACGTCTGTATGTGGATAAGTAGCTGGCTCAATGATAGAAAACAGAGGGTGGTTATTACCGGTATACACTCAGATTGGGTCACTGTCACTAGTGGGGTACATCAGGGGTCAGTATTGGGCCCTATTCTCTTCAATATATTTATTAATGATCTTGTAGAAGGCTTGCATAGTAAAGTATCAATTTTTGCAGATGACACTAAACTGTGTAAAGTAATTTACACTGAAGAGGACAGTATACTGCTACAGAGGGATCTGGATAGATTGGAGACTTGGGCAAATAAGTGGCAGATGAAGTTTAACCACCTCAGCCCCCAGTGCTTAAACACCCTGAAAGACCAGGCCACTTTTTACACTTCTGACCTACACTACTTTCACCGTTTATTGCTCGGTCATGCAACTTACCACCCAAATGAATTTTACCTCCTTTTCTTCTCACTAATAGAGCTTTCATTTGGTGGTATTTCATTGCTGCTGACATTTTTACTTTTTTGGTTATTAATCGAAATTTAACGATTTTTTTGCAAAAAAATGACATTTTTCACTTTCAGTTGTAAAATTTTGCAAAAAAAAACGAGATCCATATAGAAATTTTGCTCTAAATTTATAGTTCTACATGTCTTTGATAAAAAAAAAATGTTTGGGTAAAAAAAAAAATGGTTTGGGTAAAAGTTATAGCGTTTACAAACTATGGTACAAAAATGTGAATTTCCGCTTTTTGAAGCAGCTCTGACTTTCTGAGCACCTGTCATGTTTCCTGAGGTTCTACAATGGCCAGACAGTACAAACACCCCACAAATGACCCCATTTCAGAAAGTACACACCCTAAGGTATTCGCTGATGGGCATAGTGAGTTCATAGAACTTTTTATTTTTTGTCACAAGTTAGCGGAAAATGATTATTATTTTATTTTATTTTTTTCTTACAAAGACTCATATTCCACTAACTTGTGACAAAAAATAAAAACTTCTATGAACTCACTATGCCCATCACGAAATACCTTGGGGTCTCTTCTTTCCAAAATGGGGTCACTTGTGGGGTAGTTATACTGCCCTGGCATTTTAGGGGCCCAAATGTGTGGTAAGGAGTTTGAAATCAAATTCTGTAAAAAATGACCTGTGAAATCCAAAAGGTGCTCTTTGGAATATGGGCCCCTTTGCCCACCTAGGCTGCAAAAAAGTGTCACACATCTGGTATCTCCGTACTCAGGAGAAGGTGGGGAATGTGTTTTGGGGTGTCGTTTTACATATACCCATGCTGGGTGAGATAAATATCTTGGTCAAATGCCAACTTTGTATAAAAAAATGGGAAAAGTTGTCTTTTGCCAAGATATTTCTCTCACCCAGCATGGGTATATGTAAAATGACACCCCAAAACACATTCCCCACCTTCTCCTGAGTACGGCAATACCAGATGTGTGACACTTTTTTGCAGCCTAGGTGGGCAAAGGGGCCCATATTCCAAAGAGCACCTTTCGGATTTCACAGGTCATTTTTTACAGAATTTGATTTCAAACTCCTTACCACACATTTGGGCCCCTAAAATGCCAGGGCAGTATAACTACCCCACAAGTGACCCCATTTTGGAAAGAAGAGACCCCAATGTATTCTCTGATGGGCATAGTGAGTTCATGGAAGTTTTTATTTTTTGTCACAAGTTAGTGGAATATGAGACTTTGTATGAAAAAAAAAAAAATCAGCATTTTCCACTAACTTGTGACAAAAAATAAAAAATTCTAGGAACTCGCCATGCCCCTCACGGAATACCTTGGGGTGTCTTCTTTCCAAAATGGGGTCACTTGTGGGGTAGTTATACTGCCCTGGCATTTTCCAGGGGCCCTAATGTGTGGTAAGTAGGTAAATGACCTGTGAAATCCTAAAGGTGCTCTTTGGAATGTGGGCCCCTTTGCCCACCTAGGCTTCAAAAAAGTGTCACACATGTGGTATCGCCGTATTCAGGAGAAGTTGGGGAATGTGCTTTGGGGTGTCATTTTACATATACCCTTGCTGGGTGAGAGAAATATCTTGGCAAAAGACAACTTTTCCCATTTTTTATACAAAGTTGGCATTTGACCAAGATATTTCTCTCACCCAGCATGGGTATATGTAAAATGACACCCCAAAACACATTCCCCACCTTCTCCTGAGTACGGCGATACCAGATGTGTGACACTTTTTTGCAGCCTAGATGCGCAAAGGGGCCCAAATTCCTTTTAGGAGGGCATTTTTAGACATTTGGATACCAGACTTCTTCTCACGCTTTGGGGCCCCTAGAATGCCAGGGCAGTATAAATACCCCACATGTGACCCCATTTTGAAAAGAAGACACCCCAAGGTATTCAATGAGGGGCATGGCGAGTTCATAGAAATTTTTTTTTTTTTGGCACAAGTTAGCGAAATTGATATTTTTAATTTTTTTCTCACAAAGTCTCCCGTTCCGCTAACTTGGGACAAAAATTTCAATCTTTCATGGACTCAATATGCCCCTCACGGAATACCTGGGGGTGTCTTCTTTCCGAAATGGGGTCACATGTGGGGTATTTATACTGCCCTGGCATTCTAGGGGCCCTAAAGCGTGAGAAGAAGTCTGGAATATAAATGTCTAAAAAATTTTACGCATTTGGTTTCCGTGAGGGGTATGGTGAGTTCATGTGAGATTTTATTTTTTGACACAAGTTAGTGGAATATGAGACTTTGTAAGAAAAAAATAAAAAAATTCCGCTAACTTGGGCCAAAAAAATGTCTGAATGGAGCCTTACAGAGGGGTGATCAATGACAGGGGGGTGATCAATGACAGGGGGGTGATCAATGACAGGGGGGTGATCAGGGAGTCTATATGGGGTGATAACCACAGTCATTGATCACGCCCGTGTAAGGCTTCATTCAGACGTCCGTATGCGTTTTGCGGATCCGATCCATCTATCAGTGGATCCGTAAAAATCATGCGGACGTCTGAATGGAGCTTTACAGGGGGGTAATCAATGACAGGGGGGTAATCAATGACAAGGGGGTGATCAGGGAGTCTATATGGGGTGATCACCACAGTCATTGATCACGCCCCTGTAAGGCTTCATTCAGACGTCCGTATGCGTTTTGCGGATCCGATCCATCTATCAGTGCATCCGTAAAAATCATGCGGACATCTGAATGGAGCTTTACAGGGGGGTAATCAATGACAGGTGGGTGATCAGGGAGTCTATATGGGGTGATCACCACAGTCATTGATCACGCCCCTGTAAGGCTTCATTCAGACGTCCGGATGCGTTTTGCGGATCCGATCCATCTATCAGTGGATCCGTAAAAATCATGCGGACGTCTGAATGGAGCTTTACAGGGGGGTAATCAATGACAGGGGGGTAATCAATGACAGGGGGGTGATCAGGGAGTCTATATGGGGTGATCACCACAGTCATTGATCACGCCCCTGTAAGGCTTCATTCAGACGTCCGGATGCGTTTTGCGGATCCGATCCATCTATCAGTGCATCCGTAAAAATCATGCGGACATCTGAATGGAGCTTTACAGGGGGTTGATCAATGACAGGGGGGTGATCACCACAGTCATTGATCATGCCCCTGTAAGGCTTCATTCAGACGTCCGGATGCGTTTTGCGGATCGGATCCATCTATCAGTGCATCCGTAAAAATCATGCGGACATCTGAATGGCGCTTTACAGGGGGGTGATCAGGGAGTCTATATGGGGTGATCACCACAGTCATTGATCATGCCCCTGTAAGGCTTCATTCAGACGTCCGGATGCGTTTTGCGGATCCGATCCATCTATCAGTGCATCCGTAAAAATCATGCGGACATCTGAATGGAGCTTTACAGGGGGGTAATCAATGACAGGGGGGTGATCACCACAGTCATTGATCATGCCCCTGTAAGGCTTCATTCAGACGTCCGGATGCGTTTTGCGGATCGGATCCATCTATCAGTGCATCCGTAAAAATCATGCAGACATCTGAATGGAGCTTTACAGGGGGGTGATCAGGGAGTCTATATGGGGTGATCACCACAGTCATTGATCATGCCCCTGTAAGGCTTCATTCAGACGTCCGGATGCGTTTTGCGGATCGGATCCATCTATCAGTGCATCCGTAAAAATCATGCGGACATCTGAATGGAGCTTTACAGGGGGGTGATCAGGGAGTCTATATGGGGTGATCACCACAGTCATTGATCATGCCCCTGTAAGGCTTCATTCAGACGTCCGGATGCGTTTTGCGGATCCGATCCATCTATCAGTGGATCCGTAAAAATCATGCGGACGTCTGAATGGAGCTTTACAGGGGGGTAATCAATGACAGGGGGGTAATCAATGACAGGGGGGTGATCAGGGAGTCTATATGGGGTGATCACCACAGTCATTGATCACGCCCCTGTAAGGCTTCATTCAGACGTCCGGATGCGTTTTGCGGATCCGATCCATCTATCAGTGGATCCGTAAAAATCATGCGGACATCTGAATGGAGCTTTACAGGGGGGTGATCAATGACAGGGGGGTAATCAATGACAGGGGGGTGATCAGGGAGTCTATATGGGGTGATCAGGGGTGATCAGGGGCTAATAAGGGGTTAATAAGTGACGGGGGGGGGGGTGTAGTGTAGTGGTGCTTGGTGCTACTTTACTGATCTGCCTGTGTCCTCTGGTGGTCGATCCAAACAAAGGGGACCACCAGAGGACCAGGTAGCAGGTATATTAGACGCTGTTATCAAAACAGCGTCTAATATACCTGTTAGGGGTTAAAAAAAACACATCTCCAGCCTGCCAGCGAACGATCGCCGCTGGCAGGCTGGAGATCAACTCTCTTACCTTCCGTTCCTGTGAGCGCGCGCGCCTGTGTGCGCGCGTTCACAGGAATTCTCGGCCATCGCGAGATGACGCGTATATGCGTGACTGTGCGCAGCGCTGCCACCTCCGGAACGCGATCCTGCGTTAGGCGGTCCGGAGGTGGTTAACACTGACAAATGTAAAGTTATGCACATGGGAAGGAATAATGCAAGTCACCCGTACATACTAAATGGTAAAACACTCGGTAACACTGACATGGAAAAGGATCTAGGAATTTTAATAAACAGCAAACTAAGCTGCAAAAACCAGTGTCAGGCAGCTGCTGCCAAGGCCAATAAGATAATGGGTTGCATCAGAAGGGGCATAGATGCCCGTGATAAGAACATAGTCCTACCACTTTACAAATCGCTAGTCAGACCACACATGGAGTACTGTGTATAGTTCTGGGCTCCAGTGAACAAGGCAGACATAGCAGAGCTGGAGAGGGTCCAGAGGAGGGCAACTAAAGTAATAACTGGAATGGGGCAACTACAGTACCCTGAAAGATTATCAAAATTAGGGTTATTCACTTTAGAAAAAAGACGACTGAGGGGAGATCTAATTAATATGTATAAATATATCAGGGGTCAGTACAGAGATCTATCCCATCATCTATTTATCCCCAGGACTGTGCCTGTGACGAGGGGACATCCTCTGCGTCTGGAGGAAAGAAGGTTTGTACACAAACATAGAAAAGGATTCTTTACGGTAAGAGCAGTGAGACTATGGAACTCTCTGCCTGAGGAGGTGGTGATGGTGAGTACAATAACGGAATTCAAGAGGGGGATGTATTTCTGGAGTGTAATAATATTATAGGTTATAGCTACTAGAGAGGGTCATTGATCCAGGGAGTTATTCTGATAATATTTTTTTTTTTTTCCTCTGCTGCCAGCGCCCCCCCCAATAGTAGATACTACTGATTGGTGCACTGAGTATTCTTGTTACTTTGCAGCACTATGTCAGTAGCATGTATGTATGGACAACAGATAAATATCTATCACATGCACATAGCACATCCATTTTCCTGCCATGCAATATATACCACACACTATATACCATACACACAATATCTAGAGATTAAATTTTATGTCCATGAGCTTTTTTTGCTCAGATCTCACATACATATAATCGCAATACAATCCGATCTTATAACGGTAGCATTAAATCTAATATTTCTCCTTTAAAGACGTAACTACTTTTTGCTTTTTTGTACTGGATATTTTTTTGAATATTTGTATATTAAAAAAATTGTGATTATATGCTTTAATTTTTTTCCTTTAGCGCTTTCTGGAGCGGGGCTATCCATGGACCCGGAAAAGGGTGGAGAAAGAGGCCATCATACGGTCTGTCCGGGCCGAATTAAAATTGAAAAGTGGGATCTGACACGACCACCAGGCTATTCAAAAAAAGTTTTGCGACCTGAAGCGCCTACACCCAGATCGGGTCGAAGATTATAGTAAAAGATTATGCCCAGGTACAATGCTTACATGAATTTTGTATCTCTCTCTACAACACTTATATACATATACGTAGAGAGAGATACAAAATTCATGTAAGCATTGTACCTGGGCATACTATTCAGTTATGCTGCTGATCCGTACAGATGTAGTATGGTTAACACACAACCTCTTAACTCAAATTTCTTAACTTATCACGTAATCTTGAAACAAAAGGCATTTTATAAAATAGCTTAAGGCATTTAATTGCGTTAAGTTTACATAACACGTCTCATAAAGCATGTGTGTTAACTCTACTACATCCATATTTCATCCCTTTTCAAATGATTACTTAATACCTGGGGTGACATGTACAAAATCTTCCGGTTACATCATACATCGCTACCTCGCTGAGATTGTATATATATTGTTATACACACAGCGCGGTAGTGAAGTATGATGTCACCAATGATTTCATACGTTTCACACACACATAAATATATATAGGTGTTTTTGTTTATATCAACATAAACTGCAAACGTCAGTCAGTATTCCGGTCAAAGTCCCCGACCATTACATACATCCCCCACACAATTTGCATGGGATTCAAGATTATATATATATATATATATATATATATATATATATATATAGATATATATATATACAGTACAGACCAAAAGTTTGGACACACCTTCTCATTCAAAGAGTTTTCTTTATTTTCATGACTAAATTGTAGATTCACACTGAAGGCATCAAAACTATGAATTAACACATGTGGAATTATATACATAACAAACAAGTGGGAAACAACTGAAAATATGTCATATTCTAGGTTCTTCAAAGTAACCACTTTTTGCTTTGATTACTGCTGTGCACACTCTTGGCATTCTCTTGATGAGCTTCAAGAGGTAGTCCCCTGAAATGGTTTTCACTTCACAGGTATGCCCTGTCAGGTTTAATAAGTGGGATTTCTTGCCTTATAAATGGGGTTGGGACCATCAGTTGCGTTGAGGAGAAGTCAGGTGGATACACAGCTGATAGTCCTACTGAATAGACTGTTAGAATTTGTTTTATGGCAAGAAAAAAGCAGCTAAGTAAAGAAAAACGAGTGGCCATCATTACTTTAAGAAATGAAGGTCAGTCAGTCAGCCGAAAAATTGGGAAAACTTTGAAAGTAAGGGCTATTTCACCATGAAGGAGAGTGATGGGGTGCTGCGCCAGATGACCTGGCCTCCACAGTCACCGGACCTGAACCCAATAGAGATGGTTTGGGGTGAGCTGGGCCGCAGAGTGAAGGCAAAAGGGCCAACAAGTGCTAAGCATCTCTGGGAACTCCTTCAAGACTGTTGGAAGACCATTTCAGGGGACTACATCTTGAAGCTCATCAAGAGAATGCCAAGAGTGTGCAAAGCAGTAATCAAAGCAAAAGGTGGCTACTTTGAAGAACCTAGAATATGACATATTTTCAGTTGTTTCACACTTGTTTGTTATGTATATAATTCCACATGTGTTAATCCATAGTTTTGATGCCTTCATAGTCATGAAAATAAAGAAAACTCTTTGAATGAGAAGGTGTGTCCAAACTTTTAGTCTGTACTGTATATATATATATACAGTGGGGGAAATAATTATTTGACCCCTCACTGATTTTGTAAGTTTGTCCAATGACAAAGAAATGAAAAGTCTCAGAACAGTATCATTTCAATGGTAGGTTTATTGTAACAGTGGCAGATAGCACATCAAAAGGAAACTCGAAAAAATAACTTTAAATAAAAGATAGCAACTGATTTGCATTTCATTGAGTGAAATAAGTATTTGAACCCTCTAACAAAAAAAGACTTAATACTTGGTGGAAAAACCCTTGTTTGCAAGCACAGAGGTCAAACGTTTCTTGTAATTGATGACCAAGTTTGCGCACATTTTAGGAGGAATGTTGGTCCACTCCTCTTTGCAGATCATCTCTAAATCCCTAAGGTTTCGAGGCTGTCTCTGTGCAACTCTGAGCTTGAGCTCCCTCCATAGGTTTTCGATTGGATTAAGGTCCGGAGACTGACTAGGCCACTCCATGACCTTAATGTGCTTCTTCTTGAGCCACTCCTTTGTTGCCTTTGCTGTATGTTTTGGGTCATTGTCGTGCTGGAACACCCATCCACGACCCATTTTCAGTTTCCTGGCAGAGGGAAGGAGGTTGTCGCTCAGGATTTCACGATACATGGCTCCGTCCATTTTCCCGTTTATGCGAATAAGTTGTCCTGTGCCCTTAGCAGAAAAACACCCCCAAAGCAAAATGTTTCCACCCCCATGCTTGACGGTGGGGACGGTGTTTTGGGGGTCATAGGCAGCATTTTTCTTCCTCCAAACACAGCGAGTTGAGTTAATGCCAAAGAGCTCTATTTTGGTCTCATCAGACCACAGCACCTTCTCCCAGTCACTCTCTGAATCATTCAGGTGTTCATTGGCAAACTTCAGACGGGCCTGCACATGTGCCTTCCTGAGCAGGGGGACCTTGCGAGCCCTGCAGGATTTTAATCCATTGCGGTGTAATGTGTTTCCAATGGTTTTCTTGGTGACTGTGGTCCCTGCTAATTTGAGGTCATTAACTAACTCCTCCCGTGTAGTTCTAGGATGCTTTTTCACCTTTCTCAGAACCATTGACACCCCACGAGGTGAGATCTTGCGTGGAGCCCCAGAGCGAGGTCGATTGATGGTCATTTTGTGCTCCTTCCATTTTCGAACAATCGCACCAACAGTTGTCACCTTCTCTCCCAGCTTCTTGCTAATGGTTTTGTAGCCCATTCCAGCCTTGTGCAGGTCTACAATTTTGTCTCTGACATCCTTGGACAGCTCTTTGGTCTTTCCCATGTTGGAGAGTTTGGAGTCTGCTTGATTGATTGATTCTGTGGACAGGTGTCTTTTATACAGGTGACTAGTTAAGACAAGTGTCCTTAATGAGGGTGACTAATTGAGTAGAAGTGTCTAACCACTCTGTGGGAGCCAGAACTCTTAATGGTTGGTAGGGGTTCAAATACTTATTTCACTCAATGAAATGCAAATCAGTTGCTATCTTTTATTTAAAGTTATTTTTTCGATTTTCCTTTTGATGTGCTATCTGCCACTGTTACAATAAACCTACCATTGAAATGATACTGTTCTGAGACTTTTCATTTCTTTGTCATTGGACAAACTTACAAAATCAGTGAGGGGTCAAATAATTATTTCCCCCACTGTATATATATATATCAGGATGTATGTGTGTATGTATGTGTGTATGTTCCCACAAAAACGCAACAATCGATTTCAACGAAACTTGGTATACACATCCCTTGCTACCTGGAAAGAAATCTCGGCTCTCTACGAAGTACCGTTCCTGAGATATTCCCAAAAAATGACCTGTATTATCCAATACAAGCCTGCCAGCTTTTCACTTAAAACCTAACTTCCAACTGACGGGAGCTGTGGCGTTTACAGTTAAAGGGCCGGTCACTGTGAAAGTCACTGTTAAAAGGCCGGTCACCGTGAAAGTCACTGTTAAAGGGGCGGTCACCATCAAAGTTAATGTTAAAGGGACGGTCACCGTCAAAGTCACAGTTAAAGGGGAGACTTTAAGCCTCCTTCTAATTATAAAGTTACCTTGACAACTAAATCAATAGGGAGGGAGAGAGGCTGGCAGCAGGTCTTCAAAATGTGGCTTGGCAGACAGTCTAACGCTGGCAGCCACAAAGAATTATATACCCAAGATAACACCATCCAATAACCTTTTATCTAATTTCCGAACTGTTGTTTGGTTTCCCTAATTGTCAATTACCCATTCAGAATACCCTATAGGCACCTTCTTAACAAATCCCTTGTTACCTCATCCTACCTTGTAACTTAGACTAGTTCTACCCATCTATAACACTTTTTTTTACCAACAAAATTAGGCAAATCCACTAGTGGTATAATTCATAATCCAATGCAGATTCCTCCATATAGGAATTTTTTGATCTATACCTTTGTTATGATTTCTGAGTTGTTTGTCTAAATTCTTAACATTGTGTCATTATTACAGGTCAACCCGTTCCCTCCGCCCGCCACCACAAAAAATAAAAATAAAAATTAGAGCAGGTGCCCATGGAGGAGGAGGAGTGTGAGGAGCAGGAGGAGGGAGAAAATGTTGAGGCCACTTCCCCCCCCAGATGTTTGCGAGACAGAGGTGACAGAGGAGGAGGCCGGAACTTCCCAGCCACCAGATTCTGCCCCCCAAGCTCCAGAAGAGGAGGAAGAGGTGGTCTACACCCCCCACCGGGTGGGTAAATATGTGCACACATTACTATAATTTGGTATACTTAACATATTCAAAAGCATCCCACGATCCCCCCACCACCCTGCATTTCCGGAGCTGCAGTGCACATGTGTAATGAATCTGAAAAATAGCAGCCCTTAGTTAACATGGCTGCCTGTTTAGCTGAACAGCATTTTCACCCCGGTTCACAAACGTTTATGCCTGGGGGCAGGGTGTCTGTTGGTTCATAATAGACTGTCCCTCTGCGTCAAGTCACGTCCCGCTGAGGCCTACTCTTAATGGCCGGCCGTGAAGTGGTTAAAGTGGCAACAATGAGGGGACAACAGAAATTAGCAAACCAAATAAATAACATTATCCGAACTATCACTAAGGAAACCAAAATATAATTAACGTAAATATCTACAGATATTGGATTTAGATGTAAATAGGCAGTGTTTAAACACATACTACACACAATGCACTAATTAGTAACCCTAATTGAAATTATTATTATTTTTTTTTTCAGTAGTGAGCAAGTGCATAAAGCACTTAGAAGATGTGGCCAGCAGGCTGCCTGTTAAATACTAGCTAGCTGGGGTCATGTGACGTGGCCAGCGTCACATGACCCGCACTAGGAAGTACAGCTGAGCACCGAGTGCCCAGCTCGGTGCTCAGACCTCGCCTGGTTGCTGGGGAAACTGGGGACGCCGGCCGCGCGGAGGAGACATGCACGGCCGGTCCGTCCCGCCCCCTATCACCAAGGAGACGAGGACGCTGTGCGCGTCCTCGCTCCTGCACAGAAACGGAATGCCGGCAGCGCTGAGGAGAGCGAGCGCCTCAGCGTCCCGTGACAGTACCCCTCCGCTTATGCGGGGCCACCGGACCCAACACTTCAGGCGACGGCCTTTCAGGATGTTCTAAATGAAATTTTCGAAACCAGTCTAGGAGCATGAACCTCCCTAGGAGGTATCTAAGATCTCTCTTCAGGTCCATACCCCTTCCAGTGAATAAGGTACTGTAAGGAATTACGCACTCTCCTGACATCTACTATCTTAGACACCACATACTCGACAACATCATTAACAAGAATCAGCGGAGGCGAGGCTTTCGATGGTACAACAGGTTCAAAATATTTTTTAAGTAGAGATTTATGAAACACATTATGAATGTGAAATGACTCGGGCAGTAGAGATTTCCCGAACTATTCGCCGGCGAACAGTTCCCGGCGAATATAGCTTGTTCGCGTTTGCCGCGGCGGGGGAACATATGCGATGTTCGGTCCGCCCCCTATACATCATCATTGACCAAACTTTGACCCTGTACCTCACAGTCAGCAGGCACATTCCAGCCAATCAGCATACCCTCCCTCCCAGACCCTCCCACCTCCTATCAAAAAGCAAGGACAGCATCCATCTTAGATTCATTCTGAAGCTGCAGTGTCACAAATTTGACTAAGTTGTAATCGCAATGCAATTAATACAGGTTATATTAATTGCATTGCGAATTAAACTTAGAGCTGGGTTCCTAATGGTTGTATTGCTAGAATATAACGAAGATTGAGAATATAGTGCTATATTCGTTATATTCGTCAATTCTAGCAATACAACCATTAGGAACTCAGATCTAAGTTGTAATCGCAATGCGATTAATACAGGTTATATTAATCGCATTGCGAATTCAACTTAGAGCTGGGTTCCTAATGGTTGTATTGCTAGAATATAACGAAGATTGAGAATATAGTGCTATATTCGTTATATTTGTCAATTCTAGCAATACAACCATTAGGAACTCAAATCTAAGTTGTAATCGCAATGCGAATGTGAGTTCACACGGGCGAGATTTCCGCGCGGGTGCAATGCGTGAGGTGAACGCATTGCACCCGCACTGAATCCGGACCCATTCACTTCTATGGGGCTGTGCACATGAGCGGTGATTTTCAGGTCCTTTAGCCCAGTGTTTACCAACCAGTGTGCCTCCAGCTGTTGCAAAAATACACCTCCCAGCATTCCCGCACAGCCAAAGGCTGTCCGGGCATGCTGGGAGTTGTAGTTTTGCAACAGCTGGAGGCACACTGGTTGGGAAACACTGCTTTAGCCGACAGCTCATGATTAAAGAAGTAAGAAGAGACCGGCAGCTACGCGATCAAGAGGAGAAGGTGAGTTAATAATTTTTTTTATTTTTTAACCCTCAATTGACCACCTACTAAGCATTCTGTATTAAAGAATGCTATTTTTTTCCCTTATAACCATGTTATAAGGAAAAATAATAACATCTACACAACACTGAACCTGTCACAGTCGTTACCTCTGGCTGTGACCTTCTGTCTATGCTCTCGCTGCAGCTCCGTTCCTGTGTGTTATTTGTGGTTCTTTATGGGTTAACTCCCCTGTGTGCCTATTAGGAGTTAATCCTCTGTCTGCTCCATGTGTGTGGCCTCTCTGCTGCACCCATGGAACCTGTATATAAGGCTGAGGTTTCCTCAGTTCTGGGTCAGCTCTCCTGGTGTGTGTTGTCTTGTCTTGCTCCTTGTTTGTACTCACTCTCCCATGCTGCTGACCCATGGGATCCGTGTCTGTCTGTGCTCTGTGGGTTTCCTACTTGTTCATTCCCGTCCTCTTTCCTGTCTTTCTGTTATCTGTCCTGCCAGTTTTGTTTTAGTTACCTTGTGTGTATTCATATGTCTCTGTTCAGCAAGCCCTTGCTGCAGCACGCCTAGCTGCAGAGTGCCATGGGCAAGGCCACGCAGTATACCACTGGTGGAGCTAGTCCTTCTCTGCTCATTGCAACTCCTGTTCCCTTGCGTGAACTCCTGCTTGTGTTTTTAGTTGCCTGTTTGTTATGTTTGCCTATGTACCGTCGGTACCTTCTGGTACCTGTTGTCCGTTTGCTCCTGTTGTCACTGTCTAGTTCACGCTCCAGAGTGGACTCTGGCAACTCCCTGCGGCAAATCCTAACCCTACCATCTGGGGCCCTAGTGAATACCAGGAGTTGCTTAGTCACGCCCCTCTGGAGTATTACTAGACAGTGGCGCAGTGGGGGTTTTTCTCCCACTGTGCAGACGGTACATAGAGCTCTCAATTTCCCTGTATTTCCCTCCTTGGATTCTGTTTGTGCAATAAACTCTGTTGTGTCTGTACCGTATTGCTGTATGTTTTGGTTTGACGACGCAGAGGTCTCTCCAGGGACCTCCAACTCGTGACAGAACCCAAACCTGAACTTCTGTGAAGAAGTTCGGGTCTGGGTACCACAGTCAGTTATTTATCACACGCGTGCAAAACGCATTGCACCCGAGCGATAAAAACTGAACAACGGAACGCAATCGCAGTCAAAACTGACTGCAATTGGGTACCTACTCGCACGGGTTTGCCGCAAAGCATCCGGACCTTATCCGGACACGCTCATGTGAACTCAGCCTAGTACAGGTTATATTAATCGCATTGCGAATTCAACTTAGAGCTGAGTTCCTAATGGTTGTATTGCTAGAATATAATGAAGATTGAGAATATAGTGCTATATTCGTTATATTCGTCAATTCTAGCAATACAACCATTAGGAACTTAGCTCTAAGTTGAATTCGCAATGTGATTAATGCAGGTTATATTAATTTCATTGTGAATTCAACTTACCACACTCTGCGTCAACTACGTAATTTTCCATGGGAGTTTTGCCATGGATCCCCCTCCGGCATGCCATAGTCCAGGTGTTAGTCCCCTTGAAACAACTTTTCCATCACTATTGTGGCCAGAAAGAGTGCCTGTGGGTTTTAAAATTCGCCTGTCTGTTGAAGTCTATGGCGGTTCGCCCGTTCGCAAACATTTGCGGAAATTCGCGTTCGCCGTTCGCAAACGAAAAATGTTATGCTTGTGATATCTCTATAGGGCAGCTCCAACCAAAACGATACCGGATTATTCACCTCCGTGATCTTATACGGTCCAATAAAACGAGAAGATAATTTTTTAGAAGCTACCTTGAGAGAGAGATTCTTGGAGGACAACCACACCTTATCTCCAACCTGAAAGTTCACCTCCTTGCAACGTCTCCTATCGGCCTTGAGTTTCTGAGAACTTTGAGCCTTTTCTAGGTTCGATTGAACCCGGGCCCAAACTGTGCACAGTTCAGAGGAGAGCCTATCCGCCTCAGGGCTAGAGGAGGAGACGGATGACCCAGAATGAAAACGGGGATGGAAACCATGGTTACAAAAAAAAGTGGAAACCCCAGCAGAAGAATTAACACAGTTATTCAAAGCAAATTCAGCCAATGAAAGGTATTTAACCCATAATTGCTGGTCATCAGCAACATTCAACCCCAAGAATTGTTCCACGGACTGATTAAGGCATTCAGTCTGCCCATTACTCTCAGGGTGGTAGGTGGAGGAAAAAAAACTATGAAATTTGACATTTTTGACAGAAAGCCCTCCAAAATTTGGACACAAACTGCACACCCCTGTCAGACACAATATTTTTCGGGATACCATGTAACCGAACAATTTCTTTCTCAAAAATAGACGCCAGGGTTTTGGCATTCGGGAGTTTAGACAGGGGAATGAAACTGACCATCTTGCTAAACCTATCGACCACTACCCAAACCACAGTCTTACCCTCCTCTGGCGGTAGGTCAGTAATAAAGTCCATCAAGATATGGGACCATGGTCTACTGGGAATGGGTAGGGGTCGTAGGTTACCAGCAGGGCGAGTCCTAGGTGTCTTGGACCTAGCACAAACCTCACAGGCTGACAAGTAGGACTTGACATCCCTAGTTAGAGTAGGCCACCAAGAAGATCTAGAAACCAGATCCTTAGTGCCCTCAAAACCCGGGTGTCCACAAAAGGCAGAATGGTGACACTCACCCAACAGCTGGAGACGAAATTGTATGGGAACAAACAACTTATCTGTTGGGATGGATACCGGTGCCAGATGTTGTTGAGCCTTAATGAGAGCCGAGATATCCTGGGTTAGGGCTGCTATGAAGATATTTGCTGGCAGGATGGATTCAGGCTGTGCCTCTGTAGGTTGAAAAGCATGGAAGCTCCGAGATAATATTTCCGCCTTCACGTTTTTACTTCCCGGCCTGAACGTAATGGAGAAATCAAAACGAGTAAAAAACTGAGCCCATCTGGCTTGACGGGGATTCAACCTCTTAGCTCAAGAAACATTAGGTTTTTATGGTCAGTGACAACAGTTACACAATGCCTTTGCCCCCTCCAGAAAATGTCTATTTAATGGCCAGCAACTCCCTATTCCCTATGTCGTAGTTTCTCTCAGTGGGAGAAAATTTCCTGGAAAAGAAGGCACATGGTCTCAGGTTAGTAAGGCTAGCAGGACCTTGTGAAAGGACTGCTCCTACGCTGTCCTCGGACGCATCCACCTCCACAATAAAAGGTCTCTCATGATCAGGCTGGATCAGAATGGGAGTGCTACTGAATGCATTTTTTAGTGTTTCAAATGAAGAAATGCCATCAGAAGACCAATTCTCCAAATCCGCCTCTTTCTTAGTGAGATCGGTCAATGGTTTAGCTATTACAGAAAAATTCTTAATAAATTTATGGTAGTAATTGGCAAAACCTAAGAACCGTTGTAAGGCCTTTAAGGATGAAGGCCTTACCCATTCCTTAATTGCTAGTACCTTACCAGGATAAATTTTGTGTAAAGTCGTGAGGAGTCAGGACATGCCCTAGAAACAGTATCTCCTGTACACCAATGACACATTTTTCTTGTTTAGCGGATAACTGATTCTCCCTCAACACCTCTAGTACTTGTCTAACATGAGACACATGAGATTTGAAATCAGGAGAGAATATCAAAAAAATGTCGTCAAGATAGACAATAACAAATTTACCTAAGAACTCCCTAAGAATATCGTTCATAAAGTTGTGGAACACAGCTGGGGCATTGCTGAGTCCAGAAGGCATAACCTGATATTCAAAGTGTCCTGCCGGAGTATTGAATGCCGTCTTCCATTCGTCTCCCTCCTTGATTCGGATAAGATTGTATGCCCCTTTCAGGTCAATCTTGGAAAACCAGGTTACCCCCAGAACCTGGTTAAATAAATCCGGAATTAATGGGAGAGAGTATCTATTCTGGACAGTGATCTTATTTAATCTCCGGTAATCGATACAAGGCCTAAGACCACCATCCTTTTTCTTAACAAAGAAAAATCCCACTCCCCTAGGAGAGACAGAAGGTCTAATGTGCCCTTTACCGAGGCTCTCCTTAATATAATCTTCCATGGCCTTGCGTTTCGGGCTTAGAAAGATTATAAATTTGCCCCTTAGGAAACTTGGCACCTTCTACTAACTCTATGGCACAATCATAAGGTCTATGGGTTGGTAGAACCTCTGGAGTTGGTGAGGAGAATACATCAGAATATTCTCTAATGACTGTGGGTAATGTATCAGACTTTACTGAGACCCCAGCCTGTACCACGGACAAGCACGAGTCACACTTAGGTCCCCATTTCACCAACTCCCCCTTGGACTAATCTATAGTGGGGTTGTGTAATCGGAGCCAAGGCAACCCTAGTACCACCTCAACCGGTAAGTTCTCCAGGACTAAAAGGGAACATCTCTCAGAGTGGCACACACCCACGGTTAGAGAAACCTCTGAGGTACATGACCTCACCATAGCACCAATCAGGGGAGTAGCGTCAATCGCCATGACATGGATAGGTTTAGGTAGAGCAAACATAGGAATACCCAGTTTAACAGCATACTCAGAGTCAATAAAGCTGGCCGCTGAGCCAGAATCAATAAAGGCCTTACCCGGCCATTTATTAACCCCCAGAGATATTGTTATGGGTACCAAAACTTTACATTTTGTAAAATCAGGATGTACCTGGTCTTTAGGTTGCCTTGTCTTAGGAGACTTGACGGAGAGGACCTTCCTAGGACAATGGCTGATCCAATGATCAGAATCTCTGCAGTAGAAGCACACTCCATGTCCGCGGCGAAGATTCCCTCGAGTCATGCCAACCTGCATGGGTTCTTTGGTAGAGACCTCAGCGTTGTCTCTGAGATAGGCCTCAGGCTGGACCACCATCTGAGAAGAGAACTGTCGCTCCTGTCGTCTCTCTCTAATCCGTCGGTCAAGTCGGACTACAAGGGTCATCATCTCCTCTAGGGTCTCTGGAAGTTGATAACTGACTAGAAGATCCTTTAAGTTATCAGGCAGACCTGACCTAAACTGACTCTTAAGGGCTGGTTCGTTCCATCCTGAGGGGACACACCACCCTCTGAATTAGGTGCAATACTCCTCCGCAGGTAGATCGCCCTGAACCAGTGCCTTTAGAGCAGTCTCGGCTACCAGAGCCCTGTCTGGTCCATCATAGAGGGTACCCAGGGCCTGAAAAAAAACCTCCACTGATGTTAAACAACTGGCACCAGCAGGTAAAGAGAATGCCCAGTCCTGGGGATCACCTTGTAGTCGGTAAATGACAATGCCCACGCGTTGACTCTCGGGGCCAGAGGACACGGGGCGCAAACGGAAATAAAGTTTGCAATTTTCCTTAAAGGAAAATTCAGTCTCCAGAAAAGAGTTCTGGGAGCTTAATATGGGGCTCTAAATGTGGACTAGAGGCCTAATGAATGGAAGAACCTTGTCTTAGCTCAAAAGAACTGAGTTTCTCCCCTAGCTCCTGCACCATCTGCGTCAGGTTAGAGACATGGTCAGTCAGGGTCACCAGAGGATTCATAGTACAGTGGTTATTTGGCATGTTAATCTGTAACCGTCACGTACACACACACACACACAGGGGGGAGGATAGCGACCACTGCGCTCCACCCTCACTCCTGGCCCTGCCTACTTGCCTCACGAGTCCTGATGAAAGGGGACAACTGGACGGCAGTCCCTAACTTAGGATACGTGCTGGGAGGACAGATAAGACAAATAACGGTTTGTGAACGGACCGGGTCTATACCAAGAGAGCAACGCAGTACAGAGGGATAAACAAAGAATAGTCAGGTGAAGCCGAGGTCAAATACCAGGAGAGTAATGAAGTACAACAGGAGTCCGCAAAGAGTCGTCAGGTGGAAGCCGGAGTCAGAATACCAGGAGAGATGCGCAGTACAGGAGGAGTAGGCAGAGGATGGTCAGGGATCACAGGATCAGGTAAGTATATAGGAATCAAAAATCGCCAGGAACCTAAATTAACAGGCAACTGTGGCCAGCAGGTTGCCTGTTAAATACTAGCTAGCTGGGATCATGTGACGTGGCCAGCGTCACATGACCCGCACTAGGAAGTACAGCTGAGCACCGAGTGCCCAGCTCGGTGCTCAGACCTTGCCTGGTTGCTGGGTAAACTGGGGACTCCAGCCGCGCAGCATGCACCTTCTCCAATTACAAAAAATGTCCAACATATTATTGGAGCTCAAAAAGTTGCCCTAGAGCAGGCATGCTCAACCTGCGGCCCTCCAGCTGTTGCAAAACTACAACTCCCAGCATTCCCGAACAGCCTACATCTATCAGCCTACAGCAGGGCATTGTGGGAGTTGTAGTTTTAAAACAGCTGGAGGGCCGCAGGTTGAGCATGCCTGACCTAGAGGCTTGTTTTCTTATTTTTGTTGTAAATACCTTTTTTAAGTTTGATAACGCGTGCTTTGGTTTTTTATAATGTAATGTTACGGTGTAAATTTTATAAGTTTGTTGTAAGGCCCCTTTATTCCAGGGTCAGAACAGACAGCATTAGGTACATGGTAACACTGTAGTATACGGCCCACACATAACTCAGCAGTGTCAGGACCTACAACAGCAAGAATCAGTAACAGTGGAGTATAAGGCCTACATAACTCAGCAGTGTCAGGACCTACAACAGCAAGTATTGGTAACAGTGGAGTATAAGGCCCACACATAAGTCATCAGGGTCAGGACAGACTTCAGCATCAGCAGCAGGTAGATGTTAAGGGTCCAGTATAAGGCCTACACATAGCTTGGCTTAACTCAGCACGACAGCCAGCAGCAGGTTCAAAGTGTGCAGCAGGAATTTGTTCCCAGTAATGGGCCCCTACCAGACCAGGACAACACCAAAAATAAACCAAGACACCTCTGACAGCATCATGTTGTAAGTGTGCAGCAGGAATGGGCTAACATGAAAAAAAAATACACTATTTGACTTTCTAAATTATTTTTTTTTTTTTAAACAACAAGAAAAAGAAGTACAAAATTTGCTACACACGACGCGTTCCCTCGAATGCTCAAGTCTGTGGCAGATAAATATTTTTAATAACATTTTAACAATAACAATTTACAACATTTTAACAATAACTGTTCTTACTGGCTTATTTTTATATTTTTTCATTGAAAGCAACTATATCTTCGAAACCCGCCGCAGCAGCTTATGTAGAGCCAATTGAGCTTTTACATGCTCCTTCTGGAACTTGCCCATTCGTTGATGGCATTTATAGATTACTGTATGTTTAAAAGAAAAGAAAATATTAATGCAATTTAGTCTAGCAGACAATTAGTGCATTGTGTGGAGTAGGTGTATAAACACTTCAGATTTACATCAAAATCCATTATAGTGTTTTTGGAATTAGAGATAGTTCGGATCCAATTTAATGTTATTTTTTTTGGTAGTTTATATTTTTTAGCTACTTTAGACACTTACGCCACTTGCACACGACCGTATGCCCTACGAGACATACGGTCCATGAGCATGCCATATGTCCCGGAGCGGCATACATCGTGCACATGGGAGCGCACAGCAGCACAGGTTACTATGATACTCTCCGCATCGTCCGCCCGTGGGACTATAGTCCTGTGTTCATATGAGTGCAGGACAATCGTCCCGCGGGTGGCCGATGCGCACAGCATCAATAGTAACCTATGGTTAATTTACTGTACAAACCCTCAGACAAGATACTGAAATTAGCGGCCTACTGGTCAGCGGATGTGAGTTCAAATTGGCATTTGCTGACGACCTACTGATTCTCACAACTAACCCACGTAAATCCATGCCTGTAATAATATCAAAACTCAGTCACTTTGGATCTTTATCCAATTTCAAAGTCAACCCTTCCAAATCCCAAATGCTTCATCTTGGCCTTTCACCTTCAACTCTTCTATCCCTCCAGACAAACTCCCCCTTTAATTGGCACACCCAACAATTGACATACCTAGGTGTGAAACTATCCCCGCATCTAACAGACCTATTTAAACTAAACTATAAACCCCTATTGGTATCAATGATTACCCAACTGGACTCACTAGATTTCCCATACCTATCCTGGTTCGGGAGGAAAAATATCCTCATGTCCCTGGGAATACCAGGACTCACATACCTGATGCAGGTGCTTCCCATTGAGATCCCCAAATCTTACTTTACCTCCCTCAAGAAACATATTTGCAAATTTATTTGGCAGGGGAAAAATCACGTATCTCATTTGATACACTAACCAAGCCTAGATCTAAAGGAGGCATTGGGCTACCTGATCCTGAGATGTACATGAAAGCTATTCAACTCTCAAGAGTGGTAGACTGTATCAGAAACCCATCTTACAAATCATGGCTCGTATTGGAAAATGCCTTCTTACCGTCCCCTATCCGGGCCTTACTGCTGGCTGACAGACCACCTCCTGTACCCAACTCTATACCAAACCCCTTGATCTGAAATACTCTGAAGGTCTGGAGGTGGTTCTCGGCCAACTCTGGGGCCTTTACACTCCCCTCCCCTCTTATACTTATAAAAGACGTGATTGCCTTAGCCCCCAAAGAACTGAAAGAGAGCTGTCCTTTCTCCCTAGGGTCGTCTGAGCTCGCTATTTCTAAGCTACTAAATCAGGATGGATGTATCCTTTCTGATCTCGATATCTGCAAACTACTTAAAACAAATATTCAGAACCCTATTCTCATGCGCTTCCTTGGAACAGAATCACTCCTTCTTGCAAAAAAGACTCCTCCTTCTCGTGAACCTTATTGGTTTGATAAGATGTTAGGAAATTCACTGTACCCCCCTAGAACCATATACACAATATACAAACAATTAAAATCTCTCTCTTTGGCAAAGCCTGCTGTAATTAGCCTCTGGGAGAAAGATCTACAACTAAATTTGACATCCTCTGAGACTTCAAGCATACTGATTACCCCACACAAAATTTCCAGATGCATCCGAATCCAAGAAAATAGCTACAAAATTTTAATGCGTTGGTACAGAACTCCAGATAAAACCAGCTACTACAAATCCAGCTCCTCCGATACCTGCTGGAGATGTCGCAAAGAAAGGGGCTCATTTATTCACATATGGTGGTCTTGCGAATTAATTAAACCCTGGTGGTCTAACATAGTCAAACTCAGTAACCAGATTTGCCAGACCTCCTTCCCCTGCACCCCTGAATTAACTCTGCTCTCCTTGGGAGTTGGGGGAGTGAGCACTCATAAATCAGCACTCTTTTCCCTCATGCTAGGAGCTGCCAGATTACTAATACCAAAACACTGGCTCTCTTCTGAGATCCCCAGCTTAGATCACTGGATTAACAGAGTAGACCAGATCTATAGACTAGAAGAAATTTCCCATTGGGAACTACGTTCTAGATCCACTTTTCTCCAGATCTGGTCACCCTGGAAGACTTACAGGAGTTTCTCTTAACCCCTGACCCGTCTTTCAACTCACAAAATAACACTAAAAGTGATTAAGCATTAAAAGTGGCTTAACTCAACACACACCTATATTCCTAGGTACTCAAGTCATACTGTTGACTAGTAACTGTACTGTTGTTTGAAACTATGTACTGCCTGTCTTGATCGGCTCATGCTGGTCATTTGATGTTTATTTTATTATGTTATTATGTTTTTATTATGTTTATATTATTTCTTTTATTTCTATCTGACTCACTACAAAATGATGCCTGTAGTGCAATTTTACACTGTACATGGCTAATTACATTTATTTGGAAAATAAAAAAACAATAAAAATTGTCAATATTAAAAAAAAAGAAACAAAATAAGAGTATTGCAGGTCTGATACCTTTTAATGGCTAACAAAAATAGAAGTAATGATGTTACATAGCGAGCTTTCGAGACATCACCAGTCTCTTCGTCCTGCGTACTACAAGAATATATGAAGAAACAGCAATATATACAGTATATATATACAATAAGAACAGAGGCATGGGGGAATGAATGGACATTTAAAAAATAACAGAACAACATATTAACATAGTAATAACATAGTAACATAGTACATAAGATCTTGAGAATGAGTCCTTAACCCCTTAGGGACACAGCCTTATTTCACCTTAAGGACCAGGCCATTTTTTGCAAATCTGACCAGTGTCACTTTAAGTGCTGATAACTTTAAAACGCTTTGACTTATCCAGGCCATTCTGAGATTGTTTTTTTTGTCACATATTGTACTTCATGACACTGGTAAAATGAAGTAAAAAAAAAAATATTTTTTGGGCATAAAAAAATACCTAATTTACCATAAATTTGGAAAAATTAGCAAATTTCAAAGTTTCAGTTTCTCTACTTCTGTAATACATAGTAATACCCCCAAAAATTGTCATGACTTTACATTCCCCATATGTCTACTTCATGTTTGAATTATTTTGGGAATGATATTTTATTTTTTGGGGATGTTACAAAGCTTAGAAGCAAATCTTGAAATTTTTCAGAAATTTACAAAAACCCAATTTATAGGGACCACTACAGGTCTGAAGTCACTTTGCAAGGCTTACATAATAGAAACCACCCAAAAATGACCCCATTCTATAAACTACACCCTCAAGGTATTCAAAACTGATTTTACAAACTTCGTTAACACTTTAAGTGTTGCACAAGAGTTATTGGCAAATGGGGATGAAATTTGAGAATTTCATTTTTTTGACAAATTTTCCATTTTAACCCATTTTTTCCACTAACAAAGCAAGGGTTAACAGCCAAACAAGACTGTATCTTTATTGCCCTGACTCTGCCGTTTACAGAAACACCCCATATGTGGCCGTAAACTACTGTACGGCCACCCAGCGGGGCGTAGAGTGAAATGTGCGCCGTTTGGTTTTTGGAAGGCAGATTTTGCTGGATTGGTTTATTTACACCATGTCCCATTTGAAGCCCCCCTGATGCACCCCTAGAGTAGAAACTCCCTAAAAGTGACCCCATCTAAGAAACTACACCCCTCAAGGTATTCAAAACTGATTTTACATACGTCGTTAACCCTTTAGGTGTTGCACAAGAGTTATTGGCAAATGGGGATGAAATTTGAGAATTTAATTTTTTTGCCTAATTTTCCATCTTAACCCATTTTTTCCACTAACAAAGCAAGGGTTAACAGCCAAACAAGACTGTATCTTTATTGCCCTGACTCTGCCGTTTACAGAAACACCCAATATGTGGCCGTACACTACTGTACTGCCACACAGCAGGGCGTAGAGGGAAAGGTGTGCCGTTTGGTTTTTGGAGGGCTGATTTTTATGGACCGGTTTATTTACACCGTGTCCTGTTTCAACTGCCCTGATGCACCCCTGGAGTAGAAACTCCCTAAAAGTGACCCCATTTTGGAAACTACGGGATAAGGTGGCATTTTTTTGGGGACTATTTTTAGGGTACATATGATTTTTGGTTGCCCTATATTATATTTTTGTGAGGCAAGGTTACCAAAAATTGAAATTCTGAAATTTCATCTTCATTTGCCATTAACTGTTGAGGAACACCTAAAGGGTTAATAAAGTTTGTATATTCAGTTTTGAATACCTCTAGGAGTGTAGTTTCTTAGATGGGGTTACTTTTAGGGGGTTTTTACTCTAGGGGGGCATCAGGGGGGCTTCAAAAGGGATATGGTGTCAATAAAAAAGGCCATCAAAATCGGCCTTCCAGAAACCATGTCGGTCCTTTCCTTTTGCGGCCTCCCTTTTACTGATACAGCCGTTTACGACCACAAATGTGGAATTTCTGTAAACTACAGTATCAGGGTAATAAATATTAACTTTTGTTTGGTTGTTAACCCTTGTTTTGTTACCGGAAAAAATGGATTGAAATGGAAAAATGCCAAAAATAGCGGTTTTGGCACAGTTTTTTTTTTTTTTTTTTTTGACCGTGTTAATCTGTGGGGTTAGGTCATGGGATATTTTTATAGAGGAGATTCTTACGGACGCGGCGATACCTAATAAGTCTACTTTTTTTTTACAATTATTTAGGTTTTTGACTATATTATCCTTTTTGATACAAAATTATTTTTTTTGTATCTCTAAAGTCTGTGTAATTTTTATTTATTTTGGTGGGATGAGCGGACGGTTTTATTGGCACTATTTTGGGGGCTATATGACTTTTTGATCGCTTGCTATTAAACTTTTTGTCATGTAAGGTGACAAAAAATTCATTTTTTTGCACCTTTTTTTTTGACCATGTTAATCTGTAGGGTTGGGTCATGGGGTATTTTTGTAGAGGAGATTCTTACGAACGCGGCGATACCTAATAAGTCAACTTTTTTTTACATTTATTTAGGTTTTAGACTATATTATCCTTTTTGATACAAAAAAATTTTTTTGTATCTCTAAAGTCTGTGTAATTTTTTTTATATTTTTTCATCCGATTATCTTATGTGGAAGCTCATTTTTTGCGGGATGAGAGGACGGTTTTATTGGCACTATTTTGGGGGCTATATGACTTTTTGATCGCTTGCTATTAAACTTTTTATTATGTAAGGTGACAAAAATAAATCTTTTTTTGGACTTTTTTTTTTTTTTTTCTGGACCGTGTTAATCTGTGGGGTTAGGTCATGGGATATTTTTATAGAGGAGATTATTACCGATGCGGCGATACCCAATATGTCTACTTTTAATAAATTATTTTCGTTTTTTTGGTGACCAGTTTTTTTATCTGATGTCAGTGCTAAATTGGGATATAAATTTTGTACTCCATGGAAGTGTGATACTCCCTGAAGCAACCGTCAATGCAGAGGCCCGGATGATCGGGGCATGTGTCACACTGAGTAGTGGTGTCCTTCCGTATGCCCCTCCTGCGACACACTCTGCACTTTTTTTGGGTTCGTCCCTTCTTTCCAGTATGGGGGACCACACCTGTAAAGTGTTGGCCAGGGACGATCCGGGCGCCTACAGTTCCCGAGGTACTCCGGCCTGCTCTTTCCCGGTCCAAAAAGATCAGGCCTTTGAGGACTGCCTCATAGAACTGAAGGAATGTCCCTGTGTTGCCAGCGCTCCGGGACAGCACAAAAGAGTTGTACATGGCAACCTGTACCAAGTATACTGCAACTTTTTTGTACCATGCCGGGGTTTTGCGCATGGCGTTATATGGCTTGAGGACTTGATCAGAGAGATCAACTCCTCCTATATACCGATTGTAGTCGATGATACAATCGGGCTTGAGGACCGTTGCCGCGGTACCTCGCACAGGGACAGGGGTGATGCCGTTACCATGAATTGTGGACAGCATAAGGACATCCCTCTTGTCCTTATACCTGACCATCAACAGGTTTCCAGTGGTAAGGGCACGGGTCTCACCCCTGGGGATAGATACCTGGAGGGGGTGGGCAGGGAAGCCGCGTTGATTTTTCCGCACGGTCCCACAAGCGGACGTGGATCTGGCGGCAAGGGACTGGGACAACGGGATACTGGTATAAAAGTTATCTAGCAGTGGGTACATAAGGTCCCACACAAGTTTCCCGGTAACACCCAGAGTGGGGGGACATTCTGTGGGTTGAATCCGGGAATCTCGCCCCTCGTATACACAAAATTTGTAAGTGTACCCTGAGGTACTCTCACAAATTTTGTATAGCTTCACGCCATACCTCTCCCGCTTGGAGGGCACATACTGGCGGAAAATGAGTCTCCCCTTGAACGCAATGAGAGATTCATCAACCGCGACCTCCCTTCCAGGTACATAGGCCTCCATGAATTTGGCCCCAAAGTGATCGATGACCGGCCGCATCTTATACAGACGGTCTTAGGCAGGATCACCTTGGGGGGGGGACATGCTGCATTATCTGAATAATGCAGACATTTCCAGATGGCCTCAAACCGGGAGCGTGTCATGGCCGTACTGTAAAGTGGGTCAGGTATAGGACGTCCCCACTCCAGTAATGCCTGACACTGAGTTTCTTGACCAGGCCCATATGCAGCACGAGGCCCCAAAATGTCCTCATTTGGGCTGCACTGACCGGCGTCCAGCCACCGGGCCTGGCCAAAAAGGAGCCCGGGTGTTGAGCAACGAACTGTTGGGCGTACAGGTTCGTCTGCTCCACCATCATATTTACCAGTGGGTCACTGAAAAAAATGACAAAAAATGTAATATTCAGTGTAGCCCACTGTGGAAATCTGGATTCCTGATTGGCCTACAAAATCAGGAATCACGGGCTCGTATCGCTCTGGGCTACACCAGACTAGTTCACCGGCAGGGTGCTCCGGTGGATTTAACTGGTGGGCCGGCAAACCAGTACGAGCCCCAGAGCTGCTCGTAATAGTGTGGGCCACAGGGTCCCTAGCATGGTGGTCCCCTTGCTCCGCCTGGCGTCGTCTCCGCCGCCTTGGGGGCTCATCATCATCGCTAGATGATGAGGAGGACGCGGATGACAACAGGAAAGTGGGGTCATCCTCGTCCTCACTGGGACTCTCAGAGTCGGAGGCAAGCTGGGCTTATGCCTCCTCGGCCGAGAACTTCCGGCAGGCCATAGGGAAGTGTGTGTCTGCGTGTGTATGTGCGTGTGTTTAAATCTTTATTTGGTGTGCGTGTGTGTGGGGGCACGGGTGTTCACGAACTCACCCTAAGACTAACAGAAAAAAATATATAATAACAAAAAAAAAGGCAAAAAATGTAAAAAAAAAAAATCTAAACCGCTGATCAACCGTCCGAAGTGGGGTGGGGTGTGCGATGGGGTGTCCAGCGGTGGGGTGTGCGATGCGCTAACAGTGGCTGGACGCTAAGAGTGCCAGCCACAATCAGAGTACACAAAAAAAAAAAACTGAACCCCAAAAAAGTTGGGGGGGGGCAAGCAGAAGCACCCCTGGGGGGTCTAGGGTCACACAGCTGTGCTGTGGACCCCAAACACCCTAGTTTAGGGTGATGCAATAAAAGTTTATCAAACTAACTTTCCCTTTATTTACCCTGCCTAACCCAAACTTTCCCTATGCTTTCCCTATGTACCTGCTGGATAGATGGGGAGTGCTGGGGCACAGATCGGGTCCTGGGGGGCACAGATGGGGTGATGCTGGCACCGATGGACGACGACGTGCTGGCAGCTCCTCTCTCCTCCGGCTCCGGAACACAAAAGGAGGAGGAGAGGAGCGCTTGCATCTTTTGAATCTTCCGCCGGCCCGCCCACCAACCAATCAGAGGCGATCCTGAGAGGTGATGTCACCATCACCACTCAGGATTGCAGGATGGTGATTGGTGGGGTAAAATCACACCACCATCACCATCCTGTTCCGGGTTATCGAGTCTTCAGAGACCCGAATAACCCGGAAACGCAGAAAACCGCAGGTCTGAATTGACCAGCGGTTTTCTGCGATCGCATACATGGAGGGGTCACAGGACCCCTCGGCGCATTTGCCCCAGGTGCCTGCTCACCGTGCGGCGGTGATCGAAAATACACAGGGCGTACAGGTACGCCCTGTGTCCTTAAGTACCAGGACATAAGGGCGTACCTGTACACCCTGTGTCCGGAAGAGGTTAATTATCTTACAGATAAGGAGTGTGAAAGTTTTATGGTCTCTAAATTGATGTTATCTCAGAGACCTGGTGCCCCGACTATGTCTATAGAAGACTCTTTAGATCTTGTAGTGTGTCATAAATCCCGGGGACAAATTCAGTCCAGTATTCAAAGTGTCAAGCAGTGTTATAAATTTGTTTTCCCAAATTCTTCTAGCTTTTTGGGATTTGAAGTTACCTTTTAATATGAGAACTTTCATGTGTTCTACATTGTGTCCTGGGCTACAGAAATGCTTAGCCACAGGAAAGTGTAGCTTATTCTCTTTAATTGTGTGGCGGTGGTGCAGCGTCCCACTCAGGACATGTGGGAACTGCAAAATAGCTTTAAAACTGCATTATTGCATTGCATGTCATTTTGCATTATATCACCTGTTGTATCCCTGTTCATAGGCTGGCTAGGTGTAATTTATACATCCCACCATTAGATGGGGATAGCACTACTCTGGGATATCCAGCCGAGCTCAGGTTTTATCTGTAGTCAGTCAGTGTGTTGTTAGTTTTGAGACAGTGCAGATCTAACACTTCTGCTTAGGTAAAAGTCTAGTCCAGGAAGGGACAAAAGAAAGAAAAGACTTAAAAAAACAAAGGATAAAAGCCACAAACCAGGCATAAAAGACCTTTGGGAATCCAGGTGAAGGATACTTTAGCCACAGGCAACCTCACCAAATTACTCTGGTTCACAAGGGACCTGAAGCAAAGTCACCTACCAGAAATACTTATGCAGAACCACAAGCTAAGTCAAAACCCAGCCAAACCTATTAACAGCGGATCAACAGAATTCCTCTAAATTGCAAAAGACTGTATTCTGTCTGGATGTATATGCCACAACTGGAACCAACATCAGTAAAAGTTGTGAGTTGTATCCTACCATTGTCTACTTCATTCTTACAACTGGTTGTACCACCATTAACAGTACTGGTGTCACGACAAATAACAACAAGTGACCCAGCCGCCACAAGCACCCTAAACACCACTGCCATCGACCTCCATCTAGGCTGGTGCTTCCCTACTACAGAGTGTGCCCCGGAGGATTTTGTGCTGTCTTCCTCAACACTGTGCTGCCGGCCCAGGGAGGCTTTCTGCTAACCGTGAGTAAACCGATGAACTGTGTTATTATTTGGCCCCTCATCGGCCCACCGTGCACCTCACGTGTTGCCCCTGCGGTTCTGGCTGGCTAAAGTGGGACCTCATCCTTGCATTGAGTGTCTGTCCTGTTTCTCCAACGTAGAGGCCTCCAACAGGACATTTAGTGCAGAGAATCAGATAAACAACATTAGATGTAGAACATGTGAATGTCCCAGGGATCCTATAGTCCTGCTGTGTGTTGGGGATCCGGATCTTATCTGTTGTCATTATATGGGAACTGAATTTGTCCCCGGGATTTATTACACACTACAAGATCTAAAGAGTCTTCTATAGACATAGTCGGGGCACCAGGTCTCTGAGATAACATCAATTTAGAGACCATAAAACTTTCACACTCCTTATCTGTAAAATAATTAAGGAATCAGTCTCAAGATTTTTAATATGTTGTTCTCTTTTTTTTCAAATGTCCATTTATTCCCCCATGCCTCTGTTCTCATTGTATATATATTGCTGTTTCTTCATATATTCTTGTAGTACGCCTGATAAAGAGACTGGTGATGTCTCGAAAGCTCGCTATGTAACATCATTACTTCTATTTTTGTTAGCCATTAAAAGGTATCAGACATGCAATACTCTTATTTTGTTTCTCTTAATGAGAGCACTAAACTAGTTTTACACAGTGAAAGTCTTTTTGAACAGAATAAAATCTTGTTTTTATGTTGCCATTTTCCGAGAGCCATATTTTTTTTATTTTTTTCGGGATATTGTCATAAGTAGGGGCTCATCTTTTGCGGGATGAGTTGACGGTTGGATTGGTACCATTTTTGGCTACATGTGCCTTTTTGATCACTTGGTATTACACTTTTTGTGAGGCACGGTGACCAAAAAATGGCTGTTTTGGCACAGTTTTTTTTTTTTTTTTTTACAGCATTCACCTGACGTGGTGATCATGTGATATTTTTATAGATTCAGTCGATATGGACGCGGCAATACCTAATATGTTTTCTTTTTTTCCCTATTTTGTTGCAATTTTTTTTAATTATTTTTGCGAAAAGGACACTTTTTTATTTTTTACTTGAAACTTTTAATTTTATATAGTGAAAAACTTTTTGTTTATAATTTTTTTTGTCCCACTCTGGGACTTCAACTTTTGGGGGTCTGATATACTGTAAAATGCATTACAATACATCTCTATTGTAATGCATTGGCTGTAAGTGTATTACACATTGTAATACACTTACAGCCCGCTTGTCTGTGAGATCCAGGGGGCTGGATCTCACAGGCTTACAGGTAAGGCATCCACAATGCCTAAAGAAGGCATCGGATTGCCGTCCCAGCCATTGGGTCCTTGTCACACCGGTGCGGGGACCCAATGGGAGCTCCCTCACTGCATACAGCAAGGGTCCTGCTATTAGTGACTGCTGGAAAGCTGGAAAGCTGCTAGTATTTTAAACACAGTACCCAGTGATGCACGTGTGCGGCGCTGGTACTGTGGGGGTTAATTCATGTTTCTAGTAATTATTTTTTGTACTATCTTACGTAAACCCTTTTATATGTAAGTGTTGTAAAATTATGAAACTTAAAAGTAAGCGTTAATAATAGGAATGATCCAAAAATCCACTAAACAGAAATCTCTTAATGCAAGTAGCTCTCTTAACTGTTTTATAATATTAATAAATATGTTAGGATCATTTGGCTTTATTGCATTTTAAGTCAATATCTATGCCAAAATTCTGCAAATTCAAATACACAGTTGGAGTTTAAGAATAGTTCCAATGTGTGCAGGCATATGTGAATACTAAAGTCAGCATTACTGCTAAAGGACTGTGGTTTATGATAATTGTTTTTTTCTCCTTTTGTTTTTTTTTACCAGCTACCTGTTTGTCCAATTAATTTTTCAGGACTACTTGTGGTGCCCACAGAGAGATATCTCTCGAGTAAGCATTATGCACTGGAGTAGCATCATGAAACTTACTAATCCACTGAAGTAATAACACAAGCACATATTTAAATGGTGATGCTTTTATTTGCTTTGGTTTGCATATGAGCTTACCCAGAGCTGGTAGGTGGTAGTGCTACTAGCATTAATCAAGCATAGCAAAACTACATTCCAACTTCTCTTTAAGTATATTTCACAGCCAGCCTTGTTAAATATCATTACTAAATAAATTAGGCAAAACATTTTTTAATATGGTATGTGATCAACATTGGTACAATGATTTGGAAGAAAAATGTAATGTACTTGGCATAAATATGTGACAAAAAAAAAATGTAAATACATAATTGATTACCCTCAAACTCATAATCTATGAGTATTATATTCTATACTGATTTTATGATACTATTGATTATATAAGAGTTCATACAGTATTAAATAAAATTGTTCAACATTACTAATATTGACCTTAAACAATGAACTTTATGAAAGCCATATTAGAGCAGCAAGCATATTGCTCAAAAAATGTCATTCTAGTAATTTCTTATAAAGAATAATAGTGACAGAGCTTATTAGAGATGAGCAAAGAATCAAAGTTGACAAAGTGGAATTCGATCCGAATTTCAGGATTTATTCAATTCGCACCGAATCCGAATTTACTCACGCTTCGTGGTAACTAATCATATTTTTTCCTAAAATGGCTGCTGCACATGTGAGGACATTGAGCAAGGAACTCTGGGAAGGCAGGATCCCCCATAATGCCATGCATGCAGCCAATCAGCAGCCAGCCAGCCCTGTGATGTCACAGCCCTATAAATACCCTCAGCCATCTTGGATTCTGCCATTCTCCAGTGTACTTAGTGCAGGGAGAGACATCAGAAGGAGCTAGTGATAGTGCTAGGAAAGAGTTCATTGTGCTGAAAAAATTATTTACAAGTTCAGGGAAAGATTACTCAAGGTGTAGGGAAATGATAGGGAGGAATCATTCCATAGCATTTATGTAGAACAGGTTTCAGTAGGGTAGGTTACAGCATGGATAATAGGAACAATCCTATTATACCTTGCTGCACTGACTGGACACCCAAATTGCCATTATGCAGCTCTGTAATTCCAGGAAACCATTCTTGTTAATAGGGTGCAAAGCACTTGCACCCTATTAACAAGAATGGTTTCCTGGAATTACAGAGCTGCATAATGGCAATATTTCCCCTTCTGCAGTGCAGTTATCTGTTCTAAAGCATTTTTTGGCTTGTATTAGTGGGAAAAAATGGCTTATTAGCCGTTGTGTGGTGATGTTCGAAAATTACATGACGTATTAGTGGAAAAAATAAAAAAATATCTTTTTGCCATTAAGCTGTGCAGTTATATGTTCTAAAGCCTTTTGTAAAGTGTACAAGTGGAAAAAAGAAAAATATATTTGCCGTTCAGCAGTGCAGTAATATGTTCTAAAGACTTTTGTGTCGTGTATAAGCGGAAAAAAAATAAGGGCCTATTTGCCATTCAGCGGTGCAGTTATATGTTCTAAAGCCCTTTTGTGGAGTTTATAAGTGGAAAAAAGAAAAATATATTTGCGTTCAGCGGTGCAGTTATATGTTCTAAAGCCCTTTTTGTCATGTATTAGTGGCAAAAGAAAAATATATTTCCCGTTGAGCAGTCCAGTTATATGTTCTAAAGCCTTTTGTGTTGTTTATAAGTGGGAAAAAATAAGGGCCCATTTGCCGTTCAGCGGTGCATTTATATGTAAGCCCTTTTGCGAAGTGGAAAAAAGAAAAATATATTTGCCGTTCAGCAGTGCAGTTATATGTTCTAAAGCCGTTTGTGGATTGTATAAATAGAAAAAAATAAGGGCCTATTTGCCATTCAGCGGTGCAGTTATACAGTCAGGTTCATAAATATTCGGACATCGACACAATTCTAACATTTTTGGCTCTATATACCACCACAATGTATTTGAAATGAAACGAACAAAATGTGCTTTAACTGCAGACTGTCAGCTTTAATTTGAGGGTATTTACATCCAAATCAGGTGAACAGTGTAGGAATTACAACAGTTTGCACATGTGCCTCCCACTTGTTGAAGAATCAAAAGTAATGGGACAATTGGCTTCTCAGCTGTTCCATGGCCAGGTGTGTGTTATTCCCTAATTATCCCAATTACAATGAGCAGATAAAAGGTCTAGAGTTCATTTCAAGTGTGCTATTTGCATTTGGAATCTGTTGCTGTCAACTCTCAAGATGAGATCCATAGAGCTGTCACTATTAGTGAAGCAAGCCATCATTAGGCTGAAAAAACAAAACAAACCCATCAGAGAGATAGCAAAAACATTAGGTGTGGCCAAAACAACTGTTTGGAACATTCTTAAAAAGAAGGAACGCACGGGTGAGCTCAGCAACACCAAAAGACCCGGAAGACCAGGGAAAACAACTGTGGTGAATGACCGAAGAATTCTTTCCCGGGTGAAGAAAACACCTTTCACAACAGTTGGCCAGATCAAGACCTCTCTCCAGGAAGTAGGTGTATGTGTGTCAAGGTCAACAATCAAGAGAAGACTTCACCAAAGTGAATAGAGAGGGTTCACCACAAGATGTAAACCATTGGTGAGCCTCAAAAACAGGAAGGCCAGATTAGAGTTTGCCAAATGACATCTAAAAAAGCCTTCACAGTTCTGGAACAACATCCTATGGACAGATGAGACCAAGATCAACCTGTACCAGAGTGATGGGAAGAGAAGAGTATGGAGAAGGAAAGGAACTGCTCATGATCCTAAGCATACCACCTCATCAGTGAAGCATGGTGGTGGTAGTGTCATGGCGTGGGCATGTATGGCTGCCAATGGAACTGGTTCTCTTGTATTTATTGATGATGTGACTGCTGACAAAAGCAGCAGGATGAATTCTGAAGTGTTTCGGGCAATATTATCTGCTCATATTCAGCCAAATGCTTCAGAACTCATTGGACGGCGCTTCACAGTGCAGATGGACAATGACCCAAAGCATACTGCAAAAGCAACCAAAGAGTTTTTTAAGGGAAAGAAGTGGAATATTATGCATTGGCCAAGTCAATCACCTGACCTGAATCCGATTGAGCATGCATTTCACTTGCTGAAGACAAAACTGAAAGGAAAATGCCCCAAGAACAAGCAGGAACTGAAGACAGTTGCAGTAGAGGCCTGACAGAGCATCACCAGGGATGAAACCCAGCACCTGGTGATGTCTATGCGTTCCAGACTTCAGGCTGTAATTGACTGCAAATGATTTGCAACCAAGTATTAAAAAGTGAAAGTTTGATGTATGATTATTATTCTGTCCCATTACTTTTGGCCCCTTAACAAGTGGGAGGCACATATGCAAACTGTTGTAATTCCTACACCGTTCACCTGATTTAGATGTAAATACCCTCAAATTAAAGCTGACAGTCTGCAGTTAAAGCACATCTTGTTTGTTTAATTTCAAATCCATTGTGGTGGTGTATAGAACCAAAAATGTTAGAATTGTGTCGATGTCCCAATATTTATGGACCTGACTGTATGTTCTAAAGCCCTTTTTTGCTTGTATTATTGGCAAAAAAAGTATTTGCCGTTGTGTGGTGAAGTGAGAAAATTACAGCCCTTTTTGGCATGTATTAGTGGGGGAAAAAGGGCTTATTAGACATTGTGTGGTGAAGTGAGAAAAATGCTGACTTTTTTGGGGTGTTTAAAATTTATTTTTATTTATTGATTTGATCTAACAGTATTTTAGACAAAGAAGTGCCAGGCCCTGCACAGGGGAGTGGCAGAGGCCTAAAAGTTTCTGGAGCAGGCGCAGGTCACAGCAAAGTAAGGGGGGCGTGGCAGCGAGTCACAGCGAGAGGCCTAAGCTCCCGGTGTCATCTAGCGGTCGTGTCTTGACCAGAAACCCAGCAGTTCTTGAATGGTTGACTCGGTTATCCACTTCGTCTCAAGTGACATTAGACATTCCCAGCCAAGAGTCGTGGGTTCGTCAGACACAACCCGGGAGCAGGCCCTGTGCCCTCACCTGTCCTCAACCTGCCTCTGTCTTTTTCTGTTCCCTCAGCCAGAGAAGTATTATATGCTGTGGGATCAGCCCCACTATAGAGCGAGGACAAGCTACTAGAGGACAGTCAGCAGCTACTGGCCGGCAGTGATGATCGGCAGGGGCAATATTCAAATTTGTGATATTTTGTGAATATTTGGGTGAATATTTATCATATATTTGCAAATTCATGATCTCCAGTCATTATTTTCTTGATTGCAAAAATCGGCAATTGGAAAATTTGCAATAAAATTTGCGATACGAAAATTTGCGATCAACACTACTCCTAAAGTCAAAGATATTGCAGCCTTCTTATTGGCCCACAAGCAAGAAGCAGTGAGGGATCATAGGTACTGATAAAAAAAAAATATATAGAATATTCGCAATTATGAAGAAATAGCAATATAGAAGTGCCAATATTCGCGATTCGAATATTCACGCTCAACACTACTAGCCAGCTAAGATGTGAAGGAGACATCCGCCACTTCGTCCGCTAGGCGGGCAAGTAGTGATAAGGAGAGTGGCATGGGAGCTGGTGTTGCAAGCGGTGAGGCTCCTGACCCACAGACCATTGAGGAGGACATTAGTGACAGTACTCGATTATGAAGATGTAGCTGATCGTACTTGGGAGCCGAGTGAATTAGGGTCTTCATCATCATCGGGACAAGAGAGTGGCATCTTGCTTGTGAAGCAGCGGCTTGGCCAGCAAGTCGCTAGGGAGGCCGGGAGTCAGTAGGGTGGCAGCAGTAGGAGGTCGGTAGCCAAACATGCCCGGGGTAGACCACCCGCGTCGCAGGAGCCTACCTGCCCAGAAAGTAGTGGTGCATGGGTTCATGGAAGCAGCAGCGGTAGCAGTGAGTCAGTACATAGTGTTGGGGGGTAAAATTATCTACTCGGCAGTGTGGCAGTTTTTGTTAAGCCGCGCAAAGGAGATGAACATGGCCATATTTAGAATCTGTGGGCAGAAAGTAAAGCATGGCCAGGGTGCCAATGTTGGAACCACAGCCCTGCGCCAGCATATGCAGCATCACCATAAAGTGGCCTGGGAGAACCATGGCTCTGATGTGGTGGTCCAGCCTGCTGCAGTAACTGCTGCATCATCCAGTGGCATGCACCCGGTTTTAGACAGTCAAGGATCCACCACCTCAGCCGAAGGATGCTGTCTAACCTTTCCATCATCTGCTGGTCCTGATGCTCCTGCTCCTCCTCATCCTACTACTCATCAGTAATTCTGTCAGCAATCGATCAATGAAGCGATTGCCAAAAGACAATAGTATGCTTGCACTCATCCAACTGTGCAGAAGCTAAAAAAATCCGGAAATCCTAAAAATAGCCAGGAAACTTTGCATGCACTTCAGCCACTTGTACACTGCAATAGCACACCCTCCTTGAGCTGCAGCGGAAGAACGGCATCCCCCAACATAGACTGATATGCAACAGTTCCACCCGTTGGATTTCCACCCTCTATATGTTGGATCGACTATACGAACAGAGAAAGGCCATAAACAGGTCAGTCACCAGTACTACGGGATGAACAATGTAATTCCACTGCTTCATGTCCTGGAACAGATGCTGGAAAATCTGGCTGGTCAGGGGAATGGAGATGCGGCGCCTGATACATCCATCAGGTGGTACAGGACAGCCAATTGAGACATTTCATCACATGGACATACCCCCTACCTTATAAATAAACCCGATCTGGCTGCCATTTTATATTCAGTCTTTTGCCAGTGTAGGGAGAGGTTGCTGTGTGGAGCAGGGACAGACTGTTAGGGACACCAAACACTAGCTAATAGGGCCACAAAAGACCATTTAAGGACTGGTATAGGTGTGCTATTATTAGGTGTGACTTACTGATGGGTGTGATATACTTATAATATACTTTCTAACATGGAAAGTATATTATAGTGCATTTGTATTGTGCAGCAGATGTGTGCATTTCTGCTGCAATACTGCAGCTATACAGAGGGGCAAACGCTCTTGAAAAAATAATTTCAATGGGTATGATATACCAGTAGTCCCCCCAAAATAGTGATTGATGCAGGGGTGTTATATACCAATAATATACTTTCTATATAGAGGCATTTGGGTAGTGCAGCATTTGTGTGTGGTTCTGCTGTGATACTACAGCTACACAGCGTGACAAACGCTAATGGAATAAATAATTCTAACTGCTGTGATATACCAGTTGCCCTCCCAAAAAAGTGATTGAGGCAGGGGTGTGATATACCAATAATATACTTTCTATATAGTGCATTTGGGTAGTGCAGCATTTGTTTGCAGTTCTGTGTGTTACCGCAGCTACACAGAGTGAAAAACGCTATTGGACCAAATAATTTTAACTGGTGTGATATAACAGTTGCCCCCCAAAAAACTGATTGAGGCAGGGGTGTTAAATAACAGTAATATACTTTCTATATAATGCATTTGGGTAGTGCTGCAATTGTTTGCGGTTCTGCTGCATTACCGCAGCTACACAGAGTGACAAATGCTATTGGAACAAATAATTTCATCTGGTGTGATATACCAGTTGCCCCCCCAAAAAAAGTGATTGAGGCAGGTGTGATATACCAATAATATTCTTTCTTTATAATGTATTTGGTTAGCACTGCATTTGTTTGCAGTTTTGCTGCGTTACCGCAGCTATAAAGAGTGACAAATGCTATTGGAACAAATAATTTTTACTGGTGTGATATACCAGTTGCACCCAAAAAAATTTAATTGAGGCAGGGGTGTTAAATAGCAATAATATACTTTCTATATATTGCATTTGGGAAGTGCAGCATTTGTTCGCAGTTCTGCTGTGTTATCGCAGCTACACAGAGTGACAAACGCTATTGGAACAAATAATTTCAACTAGTGTGATATACCAGTTGCCGCCCCAAAAAAACTGATTGAAGCAGGGGTTTGAAATACCAATAATATACTTTCTATATAGTGCATTTGGGTAGTGCCGCATTTGTTTTCGGTTTTGCTGCGTTACCGCAGCTACACAGAGTGACAAACGCTATTGGAACAAATAATTTCAACTTGTGTGATATACCAGTTGCCCCCCAAAAAAAGTAATTGAGGCAGGGGTGTTACATTCTAATAATATACTTTCTATATAGTGCATTTGGGTAGTGCAGCATTTGTTTGAGGTTTTGCTGCGTTACCGCAGCTACACAAAGTTACAAACGCTATTGCAGCAATTAATTTCTCCTGGTTTGATATACCAGTTGCCCCCCCCAAAAAAAGTGGTTGAGGCAGGGGTGTTAAATACTAATAATATACTTTCTATATAGTGCATTTGGTTAGTGCGGCATTTGTTTGCGGTTTTGCTGCGTTACTGCAGCTACAAAGACTGACAAATGCAATTAGAACGAATAATTTCTACTGGTGTGATATACCAGTTGCCCCCCAAAAAAGTGATTGAGGCAGGGGTGTGATATACCAATAATATACTTCCAATATAGTGCATTTGGGTAGTGCAGCATTTCTTTGCGGTTTTGTAGCGTTTCCGCAGCTACACAAAGTGACAAACGCTATTAGAATAAATTCTACTGGTGTGATATACCAGTTGCCCCCCAAAAAAAGTGATTGAGGCAGGGGTGTGATATACCAATAATATACCTTCCATATAATGTATTTGGGTAGTGCCACATTTGTTTGCGGTTTTGCTGCTTTACCGCAGCTATACAGAGTGACAAACGCTATTGGTACAAATAATTTGTAATGGTGTAATATACCAGTTGCACCCAAAAAAAAGTGATTAAGGCAGGGGTGTTAAATACCAATAATATACTTTATATATAATGTATTTGGGTAGTGCCGCATTTGTTTGCGGTTTTGCTGCGTTACCGCAGAAACACAGAGTGACAAACGCTATTGGAACAAATAATTTCTACTGGTGTGATATTACCAGTTGCCCCCCAAAAAATATGATTTAGGCAGGGGTGTTAAATACTAATAATTTACTTTCTATATAGTGCACTTGGGTAGTGCAGCATTTGTTTGCGGTTCTGCTGCGTAACCGCAGCTACACAGAGTGACAAATGCTACTGGAACAAATAATTTCAACTGGTGTGATATACCAGTTGACCCCCAAAAATATTGATTGAAGCTGGGGTGTTATATACCAATATTATACTTTATATATATAGTCCATTTTCTTATTGCCGCATTTGTTAGCGGTTTTGCTGCGTTACAGCAGCTACATAGAGTGACAAACGCTATTGGAACAAATGATTGGTAATGGTGCAATATACCAGTTGCACAAAAAAAAAGTGATTGAGGTAGGGGTGTTAAATACCAATAATATACTTTATATATAGTGCATTTTCTTAGTGCCGCATTTGTTAGCAGTTTTGCTGCGTTACAGCAGCTACATAGAGTGACAAACGCTATTGGAACAAATAATTTCTACTGGTGTGATATACCATTTGCGCCCCCAAAAAAGTGTTTGAGGCAGGGGTGTTATTTACCAATAATATTCTTTCTATTTGGTGCATTTGGGTAATGCAGCATTTATTTGCGGTTTTGCTGCGTTACCGCAGCTACACAAAGTGACAAACGCTATTGAAACAAATAATTTCTACTGATGTGATATACCAGTTGCCCCCCAAAAAAGTGATTGAGGCAGGGGTGTGATATACCAATAATATACTTTCTATAAAATGTATTTGGGGAGTGCTGCATTTGTTTGCATTTTTGCTGCGTTACCGCAGAAGCACAGAGTGACAAACGCTATTGGAACAAATAATTTCTACTGGTGTGATATACCAGTTGCCCCCCAAAAATTGTGATTTAGGCAGGGGTGTTAAATACCAATAATTGACTTTCTATATAGTGCATTTGGGTAGTGCAGCATTTGTTTGCGGTTTTGCTGCATTACCGCAGCTACACAGAGTGACAAATGATATTGGAACAAATAATTTCTACTGGTGTGATTTACCAGTTGCCCCCCCCCCCCAAAAAAAAAGTGATTGAGGCAGGGGTGTTATGTACCAATAATATACTTTCAAAATAGTGCATTTGGGTAGTGCAGAATTTGTTTGCGGTATTGCTGTGTTACCGCAGCTACACACAGTGACAAACGCTATAAAACAAATAATTTCTACTGGTGTGATATACTATTTGCCCCCCAAAAAGCTGATTGCGGAAGGGGTGTGATATAACTTCTTCCACAAATTCTGCTCTTCTATAGGGACTTTTGTCATAGGGTCATTTTGAAAATGACAGGCAGAGGAAGAGGCAGGCCATTCCGCAGGGGTGGTATGGGTCGGGCAGGTGCACCAGGCCGGCGCCTAATTGGGTAGTTGCAGAAGTTGATTGCGATTACCGTACGTCAAAAGATGCACCAGAGTTGGTTGAGTGGCTCACTCAGCCTTCCGCTTCTGCACCCTTCTCATCCTCTCTATCTGCACCCTCTTCACTCTCTGCTGTGTGCACCCCCAAAGACACCACCACCACCACCATATCCCCTCAGCTCGAGTACGAGGAATTATTTCCCCATCCATTCCAAGACCTTACCGAAGCACTGCCTTTCTTGGCATCGGATCAAGAAGAGGACTTGTATCAGTGGTTTGGAGACAGCACACCGAAGACGGCATATAGTTTCAATTCAATATTTATTTTACCAGTGGTACAATCTCAGAGTGACATTTATTGCTTATTGTGATGTTTCAGGCTCAATTTGGTGCCCTTTATCAAGCTATAAATGTAAACACAAGGGATATATCAATACATTTATTCAAAAAATTCATTAATCATAATGTACGATATTTCATCCATAGTATTTTTTTCATTAATTGCAATGTACAATATTTCATATAAGGAAAAAGAGAATTGTATCCAACCTTAAAACAGCCGAAACAAGGATACTACAAATGAATAACAAATTCTCTAACCGCGGGTTCTCATCAGAAGTATTGATGGAACACACGCACCGCGTCAATAATACCAACAGGGACGACCTCCTTAAACCTAAGCCCATATCTGGGAATAAACAGAACATCAGGATCCCTTGCTTTACCACCTAGTCCACTTGGAGTCGCTTCATCAAAAAGATCATAAACAGACACTGGCGGATCCTACAGAGAAGTGCCCCCAGTGTCTTTCACTTCAGACCTCTTATGTCATACAAACGCCCCCCCATTATTTGCGATCGCTTGTTGAGATCCGATTACGGATCTGGGAAAAACGACCCACAACGAACTATCACCGGGTCACCCAACTTGGGAACATACCCATGTTTGGGATGTGCCCAATGTGGCAATGTCAGAAAAGGTAACACTTTTACCCATCCGTCATCAGGTAAAAAATACTACATCAAAGGCCACTTCTCATGCACTACCAGTTTTGTCATCTACTCATCAAATGTCCTTTCGGACTGGGGTATGTGGGCGAGACCACACAAAAAAAATCAAAGACAGAATTAGTCAACACAAATCGAATATTCGTACCAATAAGAAGGAAACTCCATTAGTACAGCATTTTCAGGAACTTAAACATATACTTTGTTTCCAAGTCATTGACTGGGTCCCGCCCCCGGAGAGGGGGTAATCGTGAGGAAATGTTACACTTAAGGGAAAGGCAATGGATCCGCCGCCTGGGTACTTTGGGCCCTGGAGGCCTCAATAAGGATTACAAATTTTCCTAAATTGAAATACTGTAGTTTTACTGTGTTCTATATTCTGACTCATATGCCTCTTTATGTTTTTCCAATAGGTCCTTCCCCTGCATAAAAATCTCATGATCCCAACTAGAGAATTAACCATAGATAGCCCTCAATCATCATCCACTTCCGTCACTGTATATTGAGGCTGGTGGGTATTAGGTTCTGTCCTGCTCCCAGGGAGGTATTGGTGCCCTATTGTATTTATAGTACATAATTCATAAAGTCAATGATCATATATATCCTACACCAAACACACAAAACCAGATGTGCTTTATATAGATATTCCTCATAATCCACCAAATACTGAGGAACACGACAAAATAGCTGTGTAATTGACTGCCAATAACCTTCCTACTAGTCCGTAAGAAATAATCTGTAATTTGAAGATATTTCCAGTTCTTAAGATGGCCGCTACTAATTCTCGGCGACACTGAGCATGCGCCAATATCTTTCCAGTCTTTGCCAGTATCCAATATGGCGCCACAAGCCCAAGACGCATTAGGGCGCACACGCCAGACAGCACGCCGCCCTCTATACCATTATGTCCAAACAACGCGACTCAATACAAGCCTGCCGAGCCGGATGTCCCGCCCCACACGTGACCGGGCTGACTTCCTTACAAAATTCCACGGCGTGCCTCTGATTTACTGCACGCCGTGGAAGTCTTACGACCGGCCTTCTCAGGTAAGGCACCGCCAATGCCTTGATGACACTTTTAAATCAGATAATTTTTATTTGGTTTTTCAAAAAATCACGAAAAAGCAAAGAAAGACAGTCTGTACAGCATACATGCAACAATTGATGACAAAAATACCATAGCATTACACAATCGGACAGATAGTTACTTACATAAGTATCACAAGTAACATAAACCAGGGTACAAGAAGCACATAAAATCACGTATTCTAGTTACCACATTTTCCATTCAATAATTTATCAACAGGAAACCAACCCTCCCTACCCAACTAAAGCCCAGTATCCCCCCCCCCTACCCAAGCAATGGAGCGGATCCAAACTCCAAGATTGGACATCTTATTAACATGTCAAACGCACATCCATTGGTGTACACCTCCTGTCTGTGTATCAGACCTCTGCACACCCGACCTGCGTAGTACTACACACCTTCATACAGCATACATCCAGAGTAAATTAGGATAGAGGAGATAGAGAGCCTACGTAAACCAATACTGCACCTCTTCCTACCCCATAGTCCAACTATGAGGAAAGGCTAAACCGGACACTGTAGCCTGCATTTCTCCCAGTTATCCCATATTTTGTCATACTTCCCAGCACAGTTTCTTTTAACATACACACTTTTCTCTAAGCGTAATATCTCTGACATTCTATTGAGGAATTCTCCCCTAGTCGGAGATTGAGGTCTAAGCCAAAATCTAGCTATGAGTTTCCTAGCTTGAAATAGTAGATGCTGTACTCCCAAACGATGATGACGATTTTTGATGTCTAATATCCCGACCACACACGCTCTCGGACCAGGCGGGACTGCAATATTATATGCGTCTTTTATTAGGGCTAAAACCGCGGACCAAAAGTTCCGGAGCTCCGCACAATCCCAGAACATGTGCAACAAGGATGCAGGACTCCTGCCACATCTAGGACAATCCGCACCTTCCCGAACACCTATCCGGCAAAAAAACTCTGGCGTCCTATACACCCGGTGTATTAAAAACAGCTGGGACATACGCTGCCCCTCGCAAACTGACAGTTGTGGAGTGAGCGCCAAAAGCGATTTCCACTGCTCTTCTCTTGATGACACTTTTGATCGCGCAGTGCGCTTGGTTGGGTCGCACACTTTGCCGATTGTTATAGCAACCCTTTTGTAGTGCATATACATTGCACTACCTTATTAACTACATCTGGTTTATTCGTGTGTAATTGGGGTTTACATATGTATGGGCACAGTTTGCATTGCACTTCTGAACGTCATATAATATATTAACCCCTAAAATATAACATATTAACCCTAAAAGGTGACTCCAGCCTGTCAGAGTCTTTCCCCTGTGTAAGCATCCAGGCCAGTTAATACTGCCCTCTCTGGCTACTTGTTTGCCCATCTTGAGATTGCATCTGAAGTTGTTTCCTGTAATCATGTTATTCAGTATATACGGTTATGTTTTCCAGTCATGTCATTTTAATTTTCCATGTCATATTCACTTAATCATGTATTTTCATCACACTTACTCTTTGGCCCATGTTACCCACACGGACATACTATGTTTTATACCTTTTTCTTTTTCCTTATATGAAATATTGTACATTGTAATTAATGAAAAAAAAATACTATGGATGAAATATTGTACATTATGATTAATAAATTTTTTGAATATCTGTATTGATATATCCCTTGTGTTTACATTTATAGCTTGATAAAGGGCACCAAATTGAGCCTGAAACGTCGCAATAAGCAATAAATGTCACTCTGAGATTGTACCACTGGTAAAATAAATATTGAATTGAAGCTATATGCCGTCTTTGGTGTGCTGTCTCCAAACCACTGATACAAGTTATTTATTGACACCTCGGGTGGAAGGGGTCTGAAAGGGGACGTGCACCCACAAAAGCCGCTGATAAGACGTGTGCTGAGGTCTTGCTGTGATTATAAGGATCAGGAAGAGGAGGTATCAACGGTCTCCACCCAGCAGTCTGACGACAGTACCAAAATCAGCCCAAGGAGGGTAGTCCCTGCTGTTGCTGTCTACTCTGAGGTCTCTAATGTTAGTGGTAGTGAAGGTGACGATGATGACGTGTCGATGGACAACATGTGGGTGCCCACAAGAGAGGAAAAGTAGAAGAGTTTAGAAGGAGAGGAGGAACAGCAGATAGTGAGGAGAAGGAGGAGAAGCAGGCAGAACTTTCAGTGCACAGGAGGCAAAAAGCAGACTGCTAATGTATCTGGAACGAGCCATCCACCATGCACGGTCACATCTGGTGCTCCCAGGACGCCGGCACATGGCTCAGCAGTGTGGGCTTTTTTTAATGTGTCAGCTGCTGACAATAGTGTTGCCATCTGCAGCCTGTGCTGTCAACGCATAAGTCGCGGTAAGCCCAACACTCACCTAGGGATGACCGCCTGAAGAAGGCAGCTGGCCTCCCATCACCGAGCCAGAACCCACAAAGCCACACTCCCAGGGCTCCACGTCCTGCTTCTTCCCCTTCTCCTCTCTCCTACCATTTATCCTCCACTTCACCTTCCACGGTGCTGTCGTCGCGTTCATCAGGCAAAAGGCAGGCCTGCCTCTTCTTCTCCTCCTTCTACTGGATCCTCAGTCTCCTCCTTGGCTGACTCCTCCTTTTCCACTGCTACCGCCTCTTCCGCTGCGCACCCCAAGCTCCCCAACACCTATTCGACGTGCCAGGTGAGACGTTGCCATGCTGTGCTGCGGCTGTTGTTCCTGGAATCCAAGAGCCACACCGGTCCTGCACTCCTTTCAGCTTTGCGGTCACAAGCCGATCAGTGGCTAACCCCGCTCAATTTGAAAGTTGGTAAAGTGGTGTGCGACAATGGTGCCAATCTGCTGAGCGCTCTGAAAGAGGGCAAAATGACACACGTGCCATGCATGGCGCACGTCCTGAACTTAGTCATGCAGCGATTCGTTGCCAAATACCCTGGGGTCCAGGACGTCTTGCGGCAGGCCAGAAAAATCTCTGGCCATTTTAAAAGATCTTACATGGCCATGGCTCGCCTTGCTGACATTCCGTGGCTTCACCACCTGCCCGTCAGACATCTGATATGTGACTGCCCGACGCGCTGGAACTCCACCTTGTATATGCTTGATAGGCTGCTCCAGCAGAAATGTGCAGTTAATGACTACTTGTACGAACTCTGCGGCAGGACAGGTTCTGTGGAGCTTGTTTTTTTTTCACCGCGACACTGGCTGCTCATGCGTAACTCATGCAGACTTCTGTGGCCATTTGATGAGATCACCAAACTGGTCAATCACAGCCAGCGCGCCATCAGTGGCATCGTACCTTATGCCTTCTTTCTGGAGGGTGCATTGCGTCATGTATTTAATCAAGCCGTCGAGGAGCAGGAGCAGGAAGATGAAAAAGTCCCAATGCTGGAAGAATTCCCAGGAGGAGCTACTCCATCTGAGACAAGTCAACAGGAGTCTGAAGAGGAGTCAGAGGAGGATGGTGCCGGGGCGGAGGAGGAGCAAGAAGAACATGCTTTAAACTTTTCTGGGATCCCAGGTGTTGTCCAGGTGTTGTCTATATAAGCTGGAGTCACGTAGCGCCGCATGTCACTCAGCTCTTACAAATGTAGGGATAGGATGCTGCTGCTGTGAGGGTGAGAATAGGAAATAATCTGATATCAGAACTTGTTGTTAACTCTACGATCTACAGTGTTTTTTTTTTTGGTGGGTGCAATGCAACATTTTGTACCATGCCCTGAGCCCAGTGACACAGAAAAATAAGTTGTATCTGTCTGTTAGTTAGGTGGGCGTCAGCGGCCATTTTGTGCAAGTGCAGTGAACCAGCACTGCATATGTGCCAGGGACAATAATTTAATCCTGTTCTTTTAGTTCAATGAGCAACATATACCCATTTTTTAAATGCACCTGCACTGTATATGTGCCAGGGGAAAGGGAAAATAATATAGGTAATTCATCTGTGAGTTCAGGGACCCAGGGGGTGACATATTCATATTTTTTTTTCTGTAAAGTACCCCTGTGCTGCATATGTGAGTGTAATCAATTCAGTAAACCATCTGCTAGATTCTGTGGGGACAAAATACTTTTTTTTTTTTTTTGCTGAAAAGTACATTTGCACCCTGCACGGCATTTGTGATAGTGAAAGAAAATCAGTTAAATCCATCTGTTTCACTGTGGGTGAAAAAAAACACTTTTTTTTCTCCATAAAGTACCTTTGCGGCCTGTGCTGCAAATCTGATATTGAAAGAAAATCAGTTAAATCCATCTGTTTCACTGTGGGTGAAAAAAATCATATTTTTTTGGCCGGAAAGTACCTTTGCGGCCTGCACTGCAAATCTGATAGTGAAATAAAATCAGTGAATCCATCTGTTTCACTGTGGGTGAAAAAAGAAATATATTTTTACCCATAAAGTACCTTTGCGGCCTGCACTGCAAATCTGATAGTGAAATATAATCAGTAAATTTATCTGTTTCACTGTGGGTGAAAAAATCATATATTTTTTTCCATAAAGTACCTTTGCGGCCTGTGCTGCAAATCTGATAGTGAAATATAATCAGTGAATCCATCTGTTTCATTGTGGGTGAAAAAATCATATTTTTTTTTTGCCATAAAGTACCTTTGCGGTCTGCACTGCAAATCTGATAGGGAAATAAAATCAGTAAATCCATCTGTTTCACTGTGGGTGAAAAAAATATATATTTTTTTCCATAAAGTACCTTTGCAGCAGGTGCTGCAAATCTGATAGTGAAATATAATCAGTAAATACAACTGGGACATTGTGGGTTAAAAAACACATGTTTTTTTTTTTTTGCCATAAAGAACCTTTTCAGCCTGCACTGCATTTGTGATAGTGAAAGAAAGCCAGTTAAATCCATCTGTTTCACTGTGGGTGAAAAAAATTATATTTTTTTAGCCAGAAAGTACCTTTGCGGCCTGTGCTGCAAATCTGATAGTGAAATATAATCAGTAAATACAACTTGGACATTGTGATGAAAAAAACACTTTTTTTTTGGCCATAAAGTACCTTTGCGGCTGTGCTGCATATCTGAAAGCCAGGCAAATAAATACAGTAAATCCATCTGTAGGATTGTGGGGTGACATTTCCACGGTTATCAGGCCAGACATTCATAAGTGGCTCAGAGGGTGAGTTCCTGCACCAACATAGGCCAGGTACACAATTGTACAGCCAGGGCACATGTGCAATACATCATTTTTGCACCCTGGACACAGAAAGATAATTTATCTGTCTGTTCATTCTGTGGCTGACCTTTCTACAGCAATTTTTTGGTGGGCACAATGCAACATCTAAAATAAATATTAATAATTTAATAATTAATCTGTCTGTTAGTTAGGTGGGCGACAAACCAATTTTTGTGTGACGTTCACCTGCACCTGTAGGGACAATAATATAGTTAATCCGTCTGTGAGTTCAGGGGTTGACATATTTGCATTGTTGGCTGTTTTATACCCCTGTTCTACATAGCAGACAGGGAAATAATAAAAAAAAAATTGTCTGTTACATTGTTGGTTGACATTAACCCTTTTTTGGCTGTTTTATACTCCTGCTCTACATACTGTAGCAGACAGGGAAATAATAAAATAAAAAAATTGTCTGTTACATTGTTGGGTGACATTAACCCATTTTTGCCATTTAAAAACCCCTGCTCTGCATAGACGACAGGGACCAAAATTTCTAAAATTCGTCTGTTCCATTGGTGGGTGACATTAACCCATTTTTGCCGTTGAAAAACCTCTGCTCTGCACAGATGACAGGGACTTAAATTTCTAAAAATCGTCTGTTATATTGGTAGGTGACATTAACCCATTTTTTCCATTGAAAAACCCCTGCTCTGCATAGGTGACAGGGACCAAAATTTCTAAAAATTGTCTATTCCATTGTTGGGTGACATAAACCCATTTTTGCAGTTGAAAAACCCCTGCTCTGCATAGGTGACAGGGACCGAAATTTCTAAAAATCGTCTATTCCATTGGTGGGTGACATTAACCCATTTTTGCAGTTGAAAAACCCCTGCTCTGCATAGGTGACAGGGACTTAAATTTCTAAAATTCGTCTGTTCCATTAGTGGGTGACATTAACCCAATTTTGCCATTAAAAAACCCCTGCTCTGCATAGGTGACAGGGACCAAAATTTCAAAAAATCGTCTATTCCATTGGTGGGTGACATAAACCCATTTTTGCAGTTGAAAAACCCATGCTCTGCATAGGTGACAGGGATCAAAATTTCTAAAAATCGTCTGTTCCATTGGTGGATGACATTAACCCATTTTTGCAGTTGAAAAACCCCTGCTCTGCATAGGTGACAGGGACTTAAATTTCTAAAATTCGTCTGTTCCATTGGTGGGTGAAATAAACCCATTTTTGCAGTTGAAAAACCCCTGCTCTGCATAGGAGACAGGGACCAAAATTACTAAAAATCGTCTATTCCATTGGTGGGTGACATTAACCCATTTTTGCAGTTGAAAAACCCCTGCTCTGCATAGGTGACAGGGACCGAAATTTCTAAAAATCGTCTGTTCCATTGGTGAGTGACATTAACCCATCCATCTGTAGGATTGTGGGGTGACATTTCCATGGTTATCAGGCCAGTCATTCACAAGTGGCTCGGAGGGTGGGTTCCTGCACAAACATAGGCCAGGTACACAATTGTACAGCCAGGGCACATGTGCAATACACCATTTTTACACCCTGGACACAGGAAGATAATTTATCTGTCTGTTTATTCTGTCGCTGACCTTCCTACAGCACTTTTTTGGTGGGCACTATGCAAGATCTAAAATAAATATTAATAATTTAATACTTAATCTGTCTGTTAGTTAGGTGGGCGACAAACCAATTTTTGTGTGAAGTACACCTGCACCTGCATTGTTGGGTGACATTAACTCTTTTTTGGGCTGTTTTCCACTCCTGCTCTACATAGCAGACAGGGAAATAATAATAAAAAAAATTGTCTGTTACATTATTGGGAGACATTAACCCTTTTTTGGCTGTTTTATACTCCTGCTCTACATACTGTAGCAGACAGGGAAATAATGTAAAAAAAAAATTGTCTGTTACATTGTTGGGTGACAATAACCCATTTTTTCTGCTTAAAAATCCCTGCTCTGCATAGGCGACAGGGACAAAAATTTCTAAAATTCGTCTGTTCCATTGTAGGGTGATAACCCATTTTTTCATTTGAAAAACCCCTGCTCTGCATAGGTGCTAGGGACCGAAATTTCTAAAAATCGTCTGTTCCATTGGTGGGTGACATTAACCAATTTTTGCCGTTGAATGCTCTGCATAGGTGGCAGGGACTTAAATTTCTAAAATTTATCTGTTCCATTGGTGGGTCACATTAACCCAATTTTGCCGTTAAAAAAAACCCTGCTCTGCATAGGTGACAGGGACCGAAATTTCTAAAAATCGTCTGTTCCATTGGTGGATGACATTAACCCATTTTTGCAGTTGAAAAACTCCTGCTCTGCATTGGTGTCAGGGACCAAATTTTCTAAAAATCGTCTGTTCCATTGGTAGGTGACATTAACCCATTTTTGCGTTGAAAAAACCCTGCTTTGATTTGCTGACAGAGAACTAAATTTAGTAAAAACGTCTGTTACTTCGGTGGGTGACCGCAAAAAATTAGGAGAGCGTCAAATAAGGGATGTGGCCCTGGTCGTGGTGCTGCTGGAACTTCTGTTGCAGGGTGAGGAGGACGTGGTCGATCTGTGCCAGCTACACGGACAAGTGACACACCTTCCTCAGGTGAGAGTATGTGACAGAACCTTCAGCGTTATTTTGTAGGCCCGAATGCCCCTCTACGAATGGTGAGACCAAAACAAGTACAGGCGATAGTAGATTGGCTGGCTGACAGTGCCTCCATTTCCTTCACATTGTCTCCAACCCAGTTCCCTGCTGAAAGATCAGAGTTGGCACCTGCAGCCCGTGGCCATCAGTCTTTTACCTCACCCCCTTGCAAATCAGCCAAGCAGTCTGAGCCCCAAGTCATGCAGCAGTCTCTTCTGCTTTTTGATGACTCTCGGATGATGACGAAACACAGGTGCCAACTGCTGTGGCTTTCTGCAGTCTGCAGACCGACAAGAAGGGCAGGGGTGAATACTGGGTGGAAGATGATGTGGAGGACGATGAGGTCCTCGACTCCACATGGAATCAAGGTCATGTGAGTGACCTGTGTAGTTTGGAGGAAGAGGCGGTGGTCGCACAAAGCCACCAGCACAGCAAAAGAGGGAGCAGGGTGCAAAAGCGTAGCGGCCGTCCCCAGGACAGTATGCCTGCTACTGCCCACCACACCAAGGGACTGAGCACACCCAAGCCAGCTCCAAGGAGTTCCCTGGCATGGCAGTTCTTCAGACTATGTGCTGATGACAAGACACGAGTGGTTTGACCGCTGTGCAATCAGAGCCTGAAGCGAGGCATAAACGTTCTGAACCTGAGCACAACCTGCATGACCAGGCATTTAAGTGCAAAGCACAAGTTACAGTGGATTAGACACCTCAAAAACCAAGAAAGGTCTCTGGCTCCTCCTGCTTCCTCTTCTGCGCAGTCTTGGCCTCTTCATACCCCTCTGGAGTGAAAGTGGCACCTGCCACCCCGGAAACAGAGAATGTGCCAGCAACGCCACCACCTCGGTCGCCAAGCATCTCCACAATGTCCCATGGAAGCGTTCAGCTGTCTATTTCCCAAACACTGGCGCAAAAGAGGAAGTACCCCCCTATCCACCCGCGATCCCGGGCCCTGAATGCCAGCATTTACAATTTCCTGGCCTTTGAAATGCTGTCATTCCGTCTGGTGGACACGGACAGTTTTAAAAATCTGATGGCGGTGACTATCGCACAGTTCGTTGTGCCCAGGTCCACCTAACTACGCCTACGCGGACCAGTAAGCACGGTCAGGGACGCTATGTCTTCTGAACAGCACACTGGGTAAATGCAGTGGCAGCCTGGCCAGAGGCGGATAGCAGTTTGGCACATGTCCTTCCACCACCGAGGATTGCAGGGCGTTTCTCTTTGCCTCCTGTTGCTTCCTCCTCCTACTCCGCTTCCTCATCCTCTACCACCTCCTCATCTGGTCAACGTACCACCTTCACCACCATCTTCATCACAGCAAGGGGGAAATGACAGAAGGCAGTTTTGAAACTTATCTGTTTGGGAGACAAACCCCACACCGTGCAGGAGCTGTGGACGGGCCTTGAACAACAGACCGATGAGTGGTTGGTGCCAGTAAACCTCAAGCCCCGGCCTGGTGGTGTGCGATAATGGGCAAAATCTTGTAGCAGCTCTGGGCCTAGCTGGTTTGATGCACATCCCTTGCCTGGCGCATGTGCTGAATTTAATTTAATAACTTGTCCCACAATTCCACCCGATCAGATTTCAGCCATTGAACTCCCTTGGATGTGGTATCCCTTTCTCAGGCTCCCTTTCTGGCATGGAACCCTGATGCCCCGTTACCCGTGATCACCATGGTAAAAGAACATCGAAAGTTGATAGAGAAGATATCCAATTGGATCGTGGACGTCACAGGAACGTGCGATCAGGCAGAAGTGATCTAAAGTCAACAAAGCTGCAGCAGAGCCTCTCCTGTATAATGTTTCCTCATTCAAAATACCACAGTGACGGGGAGCGGAGCCAGCGCCGCTCTGAGATGTCCGCTTGATTCTGAGCTCCGTGACAAAGTCCATCCTCAGCACTAGCAATCTGCAGCTGCACACCCGAAAATGTTTAAAATCGGGAACCCCAAAGCAGGAGAACACCCGGGCACCAACAAGAGTCACATTGCAGGAGGAGATATGGATAAGTTTATTAGAAAAGCTGCCTCCTCGTTTGCTGCTCATGACTCCAAGATGGCGCCGGTTCAGCCACACAAAGCCAGCCTGCAGGACAAATCGGAGGATGAAAGCGACACAGAGGAGCCACAAGGTAGGGGGGCTCTTCCGATCACCAGAAATTATCTGAAGAATACACTGAGCAAAGCCCTAGAGCCCCTGCTAAGTGAATTTGCCGCCTTACGCCAAGATATGAGGCAGGTGGGCGATCGAATAGAAGCGCTCGAAAATCATCAGGCCCAGATCCTGGATCACCAGAGGGCCACATCAAGCTCACTTCAAAAGTGCGGCACCTACCTATATGAACTGCACAATGCTCTAGAGGATCAGGAGAACAGGGGACGCCGGAACAACCTGCGCCTCAGAGGGATCCCGGAATCCGTCTTACCTGGGGACATCCCAGCTGCAGTTATCTCCCTTTGCTCCTCACTGCTTGGCCCAGAGTTTGCCCTAGAGATCGTGATTGAAAGGGCTCATAGAGCATTGCGACCTAAGCCTAAATCAGAGGATCCCCCTAGAGATGTAATATGTAAATTCCTCAACTTTCAAGTTAAATCAGCAGTGCAAGAAGCTGCAAGGAACAGATCAGACATCCTATTTGAAGGCGCTCAGGTGTCAATCTATCAAGATCTAGCCCCCTCCACTTTGAGGAAGTGCAATGAGCAGGACACTGGGTCAGTGGGAATGCTATGCAGTGGGTCAGTTTATATGTGTATAAGTTCGTGACACCAGTTGCAGCTTGCGCAGGTACTGTAGCAGGGCCCTTTAAGATGTTATGAGCTCGCGTACCAGGTGAGGAATTCCAGAGGGGGATAATGTCTCTGTGTAGCGTCAACGGTGTCTCCTACCTGTAGTACGGCTGGACTCCTGTATCCTGGCTCACATGCAACAAAATGAGTGCTGTTAATAGAAGTAATTGAGGAATGATGGAAATCCACACAGATAATAGGGTCCAACTTGTCTTTACTTGGTGGTATGATATGCAGCTTTGATCCATACAAGTTACAGCTTTAGTCTAGGGTCCCAACAGGTTTTGCCAATATGTGGCAGGAATTTATATGTATTCTACATCTGATCATATGCCTAGAGAATCTGGCAGGTATCTATCTTCTGCTCTGTCTTTAGTCTGCTTAGTTTGGGTCTGACTAGCTGGTGAGGTACTTATCTTCTCTTTGTCTTAGGATCTTTACTTACAGGACTGCTCGCAGGGTATGGTGGTGGCTTCCTGGAGATCTGATAGTTCTGTGAAGGGCTGCTTTCTTGGTCTACCAGCTGAGGTAAGGGACTCAGGCTGGGAAGGTTGATCTTGGGCCTCAGCCGAGGCTTAGATCCTTGGTTGGGGTCCCTGTTTCTGGGAGCTCCTATTAACACGGCCTACCCCAGCAGGGGGGTGGCTCACACTCCTCTCTAACTTCCTTCTCCTCCTCATAAAGCATGGCATGGGACATCCCACTTCTGCTCATGTAGGGGAGACTAGACTGGAATGGACTGTTCCAGGCTAGATACTAACTACGACCTGCTGCATACTGCTGCCACCTGCTGGTGTACATTAAGAATTACAGCATATATATATATATATATAAAACAGGCATAGAAATATATATAAAATGGCAATGCACAGTTAAATCACACAAGATGGTAATACACATTTACACTTGACATTATGAAGCAAGGGAACTGAAGTTTAGTGACATACTTCAGGATGTTACAGAAGCGCAAAACCCTTAAGCCATTGACAGAGTGGCTGCGGGCTAACAGAATTCTATACAAATGGAACTTTCCTTTTGGACTCTCTTTCTCCCAAGGAGGACGTCGCTTCAATATTACCACCCACGCTGATCTGGAAGCCATATACGATCAATTACAAATTCCCCCCATGCAAATTGATAGCTGGGACTTATTTCAAGATCTCTCCACCTTACCAGAAGTTCCGACGGTCGCTGCCTTCACCTTACAACATACCCCTAAGGCTCACAAAGCGGGGAAGAGAAGTCGGCAATTAACACCTAAGAGACTATCTCAAGATTAATAACCTCGAGCTTTCTGCTGCATTCATTGTACATGGATGCGAATTCTCTATGGACTTCCTTAGATCTAGCCAGACAGTCAGCGTTACCTTCAGAGAAGAACTTTCTCTACTGTACTGTCTCTGACTTCATGTTGAAGTCCAGCAATACAAAATGTCTTTCCTTTATTACATGCCTCCTTAACCCTTCCTTCCCTTTCCCTCTCTAATAAATCCCTTCACTGTCCTCTTGACTTTAAAACCCTTTGGCTCTCCCTGTTCAACCGGGTTTACTCAAAACCTTTCCTCTCTCCAAATTCTGATAGTTACCTGTCTTGAGCTAAACTACCTTACTGGGTTGCTATTTTATGTGCTGAATGGCACATCCACTGGTCCAATGACCAATCTTTCCCCCATGCTTTATACCAGTGTGTCATTTCACACACAATGTTATTTTTTGGTTATGTGTTTTGTTCTCATCGCTTTCCCTATCCCTTTGTTTAGTTCCAGGTGAATACTTTAGCATGAACACTCACCCAGATCTCTCGCCCCAAACTCTTTGGGACGCGCACAAACGCTTTAATAGGGGTGAATTCATTAGCATTGGCTCACATTTGAAAAAACTCAGAGAGAGTAACATTAGTAATCTCCTTTCCAAGATAAACAAGTTGGAATCAACCCATAAACGCTCCTTATCTGACCTCCAACTCCAAGAGCTTTCTAAAGATAGAGCTGAATTAAAAGCTCTGCTGCAAATTAAATCAGCCAAATACTATCTCAATTCACAATACAAATATTTTGCACATGGGGACAAAGCCACCAAATTCCTCATGAACAGAATTAAAACCAGAAGAGCAGATAATTACATACATCAATTATCCTCCCCAAAGGGCGATCCAGTTTTCGCCTAAATTGCCAAACAATTTAGAGACTTTTATGAAGCATTATATAATCTCCCTTCCCCCCTCTCAACTGCTTCCCATTCTTCGCTAGTTGACACATTCCTGAAATCAACATCCTGTCCGACACTTTCGGCAGACCAAAAACAATCGCTTGAGGCCCCATTTACCATAGACGAGCTTTCTATAGCCCTTTGCCAAATGCCCCAGGGGAAAAGCCCTGGTCCAGACGGACTTCCTGCTTCCTATTACAAAACTTTTAGAAAACAATTATTACTACATCTCCTTACTGTCTGCAACCAAACCCCTCAAGGCATCCCCCTATCCAGAGATATGACAATTGCTCATATTGCTTTAATTCCCAAAGAGGGGAAGGACCCTAAACTATGCGCAAATTACAGGCCTATCTCACTTCTAAACATTGACCTCAAACTTTTAGCTAAATTGCTTGCAAACCGTCTAGCAAATTTCCTTCCTCTTTTGGTTCATATGGATAAGGTGGGTTTTGTTCGTAACAGAGAGGGTAGAGATAACACAACTAGGGTCATTAATGCGCTCTGTTATGCCAAACATACCTCCTCTCCTCTTGTACTCCTCAGCACTGACGCTGAAAAAGCGTTCGACCGCATAAACTGGAATTATTTAGGCCATGTTCTAGAGGTTTTTGGCCTGCCTAATCCATATGTTAAAGCTATATTTGCTATGTACAATCAGGCCACACCTTGAGTCATGGTAAATGGGGACCTATCCTCTCCTTTCCAAATCCACAATGGAACCCGTCAGGGTTGCCCTCTATCCCCCCTTTTATTCATACTGGCAATGGAACCCCTTCTATCCACGCCCCGGGCAGATACTGAGATCAAAGGCCTGAACCTAGGTGGTCATAGTCATAAACTAGCGGCATTTGCCGATGATGTTATGATAATGACAACTAACCCCAAAATTTCCCTTCCTAAAATTCAGGAGCATTTAAAGAATTATAGTGCAATTTCCGACTTTAAGATTAATGAGAGTAAATCCATCATAATTAGTACTGGTTTATCCCCGCAACTTAAACTTTCTCTAATGGAAAATTCCCCATTCAATTGGTCTTCCCCAACCATTACTTATTTAGGAGTGAAACTTAGCCCCAATATTTCTAACCTTTTTGTACTTAACTATATCCCCCTAAAAACCTCAATATTTAAAGCAATAGATAAAATCACTAAATCTGCCCCGACTCTTTCATGGTTTGGTAGGAAAAACCTTCTTACTTCTCTTATCATCCCCCGTCTCACTTACCTCCAACAAGTCCTTCCAATTCCCATTGCCAAATCCTATTATACCTCTCTTAAACAGAGATTCAGAGCCTTCTTATGGAACGGGAGGAAAGCTAGACTCTCCTATTCTCTTCTGTCTCGTTCCCGCACATTAGGTGGGATTGGACTCCCAGATCCAGAACTCTATGGGAAAGCCATTCTTATGTCCAGAATTGTTGACTGGCTGAGAAATACGAGAAGCAAATCCTGGGTAGCATTGGAACAAAGTGTCATTGGTATGCCAACTCGGGCTCTATGTTTGGGCTACAGCAACCCGCCCCAAATCAATTTCCAATAATAAAAGCCACTTTGGAAGCATGGAAATGGTGGAACTACTCCCATTGCTCTGTACCTTTTCCTTCTCCTCTAATTACAATCAGTGATATCCTAGGCTCATCTTCCATTGGGCCACGCCACTCCTCTAAATTAGTTAGATCCTCCTCCGTGCCAATTTCTCATCTTCTTGAATCCCAAGGTTCATTACCATCAATAGATACCCTCAAAACCCTTCTAAACCCACAACCCTGCGACTTCACCCTCATACCGCTTATCAAATCCTTTGTTCACAGAAACAACATGAAAGGTGAGCTTAAACGTCCCCTAACATGGTTTGAAGCCTTAATAGTAAACCCTAGCCCCTCAAAAAAACTTATCTCACTGATTTATAACAAACTAAGATCCCCCCCTAATTGTTAAGCCTGCATTCATCCGATCTTGGGAAAAAGATACTGGGTTAGATCTACCTCTCTATATTCTACCCACATTATTTGAAATCCCACATAAATCATCAAGATGTGTTCGGGTTAAGGAAAATGGTTACAAAATCCTGTCACAATGGTACATCACTCCAATTAAGTCCTCACACTTCACTAGATCCTCCTCAAACAAGTGTTGGAGATGCCAAGAGGAGAAAGGCACCTTCCTTCATATTTGGTGGCTGGGCCCCCCTATTAAAAAGTGGTGGTCGGAAATCATTCAGATTTGTAATCAAATCTGTTCTTCATCTGTTGAAATATCCCCTTAAGGAGCCCTGCTTTCCTATTTCAATGAAAGTACTACTCCCTCCCCATCCTTTCTCTTTAAGCAACTTTTGATACCGGCTCTCCTGCTGATACCCAAATATTGGTTACAGACTAACATTCCCTCGGTGGAGCAGTGGAGGCTCAAGGTCGATCAAATTTACCATTTTGAGGAACTTGCCTCTTGGGAATCTAGAACACACCCGGCATTTTTAAGACGGGGGGCTCCTTGGACAAAATACAGGTTTCTTAAGACCTAAATTATTCAGCTTCACCTCATCGATACTCGTGGCCCTGCCTTGGGTGCTCCACTGCTAAACAGAGCGAAGCCTTATTGGTGTTACCTCCAGATGAAAGTTGGGAGGGAAATTCTGTCCGACTTCTAACATCCCGCGCACTTTATGTGGGGCGGTGGTTCTCGAACAGAAAGATTCTTGGCTAGGAACTCCTTTCTACTTGTTTACTCTTCAAATTAGGTAATATATTGTCTTATAGGATTATGACTGTCTCCCTGCGTCCTTGTATCTATAATATGTATACTTGGGTTTCATATACTTGAAATTAGCTGCTACTATCTACCAACCTTCTTACACACTGTTGTATCCTAATGACTATGTGTCTGGTACCGATTTACACCATTGTTGATGTTCTGTTTACTCTGTCTATTTTATTGAAAATAAAATATTTTAAAATTAAAAAATAAATAAATAAAAAATACTGCAGTGACATTCCCTGTAATTTTTTATTACTCATTCCAATAACAGGGCATCTTAAGAGTCCTGTATTGTTATTTATTGTCACTACCTCCCCGAGTCAGGAGTGGGTAATTGCGGCACACCCCCTCCTTTCCTTCGATTCTTCCGCTTTAATAACTTGTCCCGCATTTCCACCCGATCAGATTTCAGCCATTGACCTACCCTTGGATGTGGTATCCCTTTCTCAGGCTCCCTCTCCGGTATGGAACCCTAATTCCCCGTTACCCGTGATAAACATGGTAGGCGCATAAAAGAACATCGAAAGTTGATAGAGAAAATATCTGATTGGATCGTGGACGTCACAGGGACGTGCGACATGGTGAAGCAGTATGTGTGCACGCGCCTACACGTACTGACTGATGGGTCTGCCCCCTTGAACTTCTGGGTCTCAAAATTGGGCACATGGCTTGAGCTTGCCCTTTACGCCTTGGAGGTGCTGGCCTGCCCTGCAGCCAGTGTATTATCTGTATTATCTAATGTGGAGAAGCTCACGTTCATTAAAATGAACCAGGCATGGATCCCACATGATATGTCTGTACCTTGTGCAGAATAGACATGTATACCGGCCTCACCCAGCCATTGTTGTACTCCAGCGCACTTTCTCCTTGTTTTATTTTTTATATTTCCCAATGTTTTGGGGTCTACGCAAATTTGAAAAAAATAATAATAATATAAAAATAAAAAACAAAAAACAGTGTTGACTACCTCCTCTTCCAACGCCACTTCCACCTACATCGCCACATCCACCACCTCCTCAACCTCCTACTCCATATCGACCTCCTCCTCCTAGATCAAGATTAATATTTTTTATTTTTACATATTTTATGTTATTTTAAGTCATTTCCCTATTCACATTTGTTTGCAGAGCACTTGCTATGTTCTCAACCACATTTTGCTGCCTTTTGCAGCCCTCTAGCCCTTCCCATTACTTTTTTAGAGCCATTTTAGTGCTCCAAAGTTCGGGTCCCCATTGACTTTAATGGGGTTCGGGTTCAAGTTCGGGTCCCAAACTCAAACTTTTTTGCGAAGTTCGGCCAAACCCGTCGAACCTGAACATCCAGGTGTCTGCTCAACTCTAATTATGTTTTTTTTCAATAGGGGGGATTTTGTTAGCCATGTTTTTAATCCAATTTTATATTTTTAGTTCTTTTAAACATATGTATTTGAACTATATTTGTACTGGCCTTCAGTAAAATTGATATTTATTGACCGTCTTATAGACCTCCAGCCACATAATCACTTGATCTTTTCTGTACGGTGAATGCATAATTTTTGGGGCCTGTAATACACTGGCCTGCAGTAAAATTGATATCCAATGACCTTGAAATCTACCTCCAGCCACATACTTGTTTTTTTCTGTCCACTGAATGCATAATTTTTGGGGCCTGTAGTCCACTGGCCTGCTGTAAAATTGATATCCAATAATCGTGTAATCTACCTCCAGCTACATACCTACTTGTTCTTTTCTGTACGGTGAATGCATAATTTTTGGGGCCTATAGTCCACTGGCCTGCTGTAAAATTGATATCCAAAGACCTCCAGCCACATACTTACTTGTTCTTTTCTGTACGGTGAATTAATAATTGTTGGGGCCTCGGAAAAATTCAACACCAGTGACGACCACGTGTTTTCGAATTTCAACTATTATCATTAGGGTTTTTTTTCAAGAGGGGGGGTTTGTTAGCCATGTTTTTAATCCAATTTTATATTTTTCGTTTTTTTTAAATATATGTATTTGACCTGTATTTGTACTGGCCTGCAGTAAAATTGATATCCATTGACCACATAATATACCTCAAGCCACATAATCAGAATTTCTTTTATGTCAGGTGAATGCCTAATTTTTAAGGCCCGTACTCCCGTGGCCTAAAATAAAAATGTTCTAGACTCCGACAGGGCACATTTCAGAGAATTTCCCTTTAAGATGCATTAAAATGTCCATGATTAAGATACATATTTTTTGTTGGAATTTTTGACATTGATCCCCCTCTAGTATGTCACTGTTGTGGGACTATGTTGTGGGACTATTTGTGTACTTCTACTAAGTATTTGGTGGCTGCAAATATGAGCTGAAGGTTTTTCAGGTTCACCTGCCATTAAAGTGAATGGGGCCCCGCCACGAACTTGCGGTTCGTGAACATTTGATAGCGATCGCAAACCTTCCCGGTGTTCGTCCATCACTACTGACCAAATGCTGACCGAGTGAAGGCAGATGCTCAACAGACAGGATCCATTTTTTGTGGGTTATTGTTCTGACGGATCAGAGAATGGGGAAAATTAATCAGTGACGTCAACACAAACTTACTGCTGACACCCTCTCCACTCTGTCGGGGGACTCTACTTGTATAAGCATTTAATAGAACAGGCTCTGTTGACATCTATGTGGAATCAGCTGACGATGGTGTAAAAGGAGTGTGCTTCTTCTTGGCGCTAACATTGACCTGTAAGGCTGAGTTCATACTTGAATTATTTGGTCAGTTTTGGCCCCTTGACTGCCCAAATAAGTGACGTGTGCAGTGATTCCAAGAGTGACGTCTGTCATCTGCATGTCATACTGACTCACAGTATAATTTCACTACCACAGCAGACTCCCGATGCGTGTTACTGCAAGGCACAGTGTTTTACACCACTATAAAGGCTCTCTGCAGCCAGTAAATTGAGGTATTTTTACGTGATTCGCCGCAAATAAATTCAGATCTAGCCAATCAATTTTTTTTACACCCGCTGAGAGGGAGGACAAACTGAACTACTGTTGAGACATGCTATGTAGTCAGTTGGCAGCTGCCATCGCACATCCTCACGCAGGTCTGACCGGGGGGCCCCTCTGCTGGAGAGGGTTGGGGGGCTGTAGCAGTACCAGCTCCATCAGCAGCAATCTAAGTCTAGAGTCACTGATGAGCAGTTTACGTCACCTGCCTACTGAAGAAACTACTCACCAGCGGCAGCAGGTAGACATAGAACAGAACCTGAACCAGCAGGTGTTGACATACTTGGACTGCACCCTGCCACCCCACATCAAAGATCCCCTGGACTACTGGGCAGTTTTGTGGCTGCAACTGTCGAGTTTGCCCTGGACAAGCTTTCCTGACCGGCTAGCAATGTGGCATCAGAGCGGCTGTTTAGTGCGGCGGGGCCTTAGTTACCCCAAGGAGAACTCGCTTGTCCACCCAAAATGTGGAGAAACTGACCTTCGTGAAGATGAATCAGGTGTGGATCAGACAGGATTTCCACACACCAGTGCCTTATGCATCAAACTAGATCATCCATGGTGCCAAACCTAAACTTTGTCAAAAGTGACCTGTTTCTTCTAGCTACCTGCTTCAGCTACAATTCTGATGCTGCCACCCGCCTTATGCCACACACCTGCCGCCAGGTGCTCCTACTGCCACCCACCATTTTCAGCTAGTACTGGTATTGCCCCCCACCTCACCACTATGTCACTCGGCCACTCTGTGTTCTCCTCATGCTGCTACCACCTCACCACTCTGTGGACTCCTCATGCTGCTGCCACCTAACCACTCTGTTACTGAGCCACGCTGTGGACTTCTCATGCTGTTCCCACACTACCCATTCCATGACTGGGCCACTATTTTTCCTTTTTGGCCTGGATGACATCACCATTTATTTTACCTTTCTTCTGATCTGTCAGAAGGAAGAAAAAATGAGACGCACAACGGATCCTATCTATGTAGCAGCTATAAGGCCTGTGTGACATGGTCCCTATTTTGCATCAGAATTGGCTTATGATTTGGTAGCCAAAAGCAGGAGTGGGTATAAAACACAGATGACATACAAATATTTTATTCACATGTCATCTCTGGTTTGGATTTACTCCTTTTTTTTTTGGGCCTTAGCATTACTGATGGATTACTGACCAAATACTGACCATGTGATGGCAGAAGATCAATAGAAAGGATCCGTTTTTGGAAGTTATTGTTCTGACGGATCAGAGGAAGGGCAAAATAATCTGTGACTTCAACACAAACTTACTGCTGACACCCTCTCCACTCTGTCATGGGGGCTCTACTTGTATCAGCGTTTAATAGAACAGGTTCTGTAGAAATCTTTGTGGAGTCAGTGAATCGCTGTAAAAGGAGTGCGCTCTTTCAAGCTATAGTAGGATCTCTGCACGGTTCTTTATACCTGGTGCTAACATTGATCTGCAAGGCTGAGTTCACACTTGAGTTATTTGGTAAGGTTTGGCCCCCATAACTGCCCAAATAAGTGAAGTGTGCATTGATTCTAAGTGTTACGCCTGTCCTCTCCGTGTCATGCTGACTCACAGTACTGTTTCCCTACCACAGCAGACTCCCTATGCGTGTTTCTGCAAGGCACAGTGTTCTAGTGGGACGCTGAGCCACAGACTATGGGTCACCAACCCTGTGAACAAGGAGCCACCCGGATTACTGAGCTAAAGACCGAAAGCCTTTGACCAGGGTACCAGCCTTCTGAGAGAGAAAGGGACAGCTGGCTCAGGCCTTTCCTCAGCATCAAACCCTTCTTCTGCAAAGGAGGAGACTGGGGAAGCCAGCCCTTTGCCTTGCCTGTAATTGTTTTGCATATGAATTCTTCCATTAAAGAAGCACCCTGGTTAACTGCAGACCATTACTCTCTAGACTTATTTCCCATTGGGAACCCATTTCCCATTGCACCACTACTTACCATCCCAATGCGGAGAGCAGCAACACGTAGACACACCTCGACCATGTAGGATTGGGGCCACCCCAAACCTGACCACTGCACATGCAATGTCAGTGAGTGGCTTATAAGGTAAACAGGATATTGTTATGAAGTAAATGGGATATTGTTATGTATTAAACGACAAACGGACTTGTGGGACAGGGATGTAATTTTACCACTTTACAAAGCTATGATGTGGCATCATTTGGAATATGCAGTTTAGTTCTCAGCACCAGTCCATAGAAAGGAAGCTCTGGAGATGGAAAAAGTATAAAGAGTAGAGTTGAGCGGACACCTGGATGTTCGTGTTCAAAGGGTTCGGCCGAACTTCAGAAAAAAGCTCAAGTTCGGGATTCAAACTTGATCCGAACTTGACTCCGAACCCCATTGAAGTCAATGGGGACCCGAACTAGAAGCACTAAAATGGCTGTAAAAATGTAATGGAAAGGGCTAGAGGGCTGCAAATGACATCAAAATGTGGTTAAGAGCATGGCAAGTACTCTGCAAACAAATGTGGATAGGGAAATGACTTTAAATAACATAAAATACGTAAAAATAAAAAAATAATAATCTTGATCTAGGAGGACGAGGTCCATATGGAGTAGGAGGTTGAGGAGGCAGTGGATGTGGCGGTGTAGGTGGAAGCGGCGGTGGAGGAGGAGGAGGTAGCCTACACTGCTTTTTGGTTTTAAATTTATTTTTATTTTTTTAAATCAGGGTACCCCCCAAACATTGGGAAATATAACCTGTGATAACCCCCTCCAGTGATGCTAAACACACGATCAGACAATACACTGGCTGCAGGGCAGCCCAGCACCTCCAAGGCCTAAAGGACAATCTCAGGCCATGTGCCCAATTTGGAGACCCAGAAGTTGCAGGGGCTAACCCCTGTCAGTCTGTTAATGTAGGCGTGTGCACACTTACTGCCCCACCATGTCGCACGTCCCTGTGATGTTCATGATCCAATTTGATGTCTGCTCTATCAACTTTCGATGTTCTTTTATGCGCCTACCATGGTGATCACGGGTGGCGGGGAATCAGGGTTCCACGCCGGAGAGGGAGCGTGAGAAACAGAGACCACGTCCAAGGGAGGATTAATTTTTTCAAATTTAAAATTATAGAGCGGAATTAAGGGACAAATTATTAAAGCGTAAAAGTGGGACAACTTTTTAAAGTTTAAGCATTGAATGAAAGGATCGCGCATCAATTATGAAGAATTTATTACATTTTATTCCCTGTCTACTATGCAGAGCAGGGGTTTCTATCCGGCAAAATTTGAAAAATGTCACCTGACAATGTAATTGACAATATTCTTTTATTTATGTTCCTGTCACCTATGTAGAGGTGCACCAGTGACATCCACCATCCATTTGGATATGTTCTCTATCAACTTTCGATGTTCTTTTCTGAGCCTACCATGTTGATCACGGTTATCAGGGTTCCACACCGGAGAGGGAGCGTGAGAAAAAGAGACCACATTTAAGGGAGATAAATTTATAAAACATTTTGGGGATCGTGCGGGAATGTGGGAAAAGCTGTTAAAGCGCAAATGTGGGACAAATTACAGAAGCCCAAATGTGGGCCAAAAGAGTAAAGCGGAAATATGGGAAAAGTTATTGAGGTGCAAATGTGGGACAAATTACAGAAGCCCAAATGTGGGCCAAAAGAGTAAAGCGGAAATATGGGAAAAGTTATTGAGGCGCAAATGTGGGACAAATTACAGAAGCCCAAATGTGGACCAAAAGAGTAAAGCGGAAATATGGGAAAAGTTATTGAGGCGCAAATGTGGGACAAATTACAGAAGCTCAAATGTGGGCCAAAAGAGTAAAAAGGAAATTTGGGACAAAGAATTGAAGCGCAAATGTTGGCCAAAAGAGTAAAGCGGAAATGTGGGACAAATTATTGAAGCGCAAATGTGGTGCAACTTGTTAAAGTTTAAGCATTAAATCAAAGGAGGTGGCGCGCATCAATTAAAGAAGAATTTCTGAAATTCTATTCCCCGTCACCTATGCAGAGCAGGGGTTTATTCACGTCTAAAATTGTATAATGTCAACCCAAGAATGTAACACAAAAATTACAGAAATTTATTAACCTGTCTACTTGCTAGAGCAGGGGTCTATGACAGAAAACAATTGTTTATTGTCACCCGAAAATGTAAAAGAAAAATTATTGAAATTTATTAAGCTGTCAACTAGGTAGAGGAGGGGTATATTACACCCAAAAATTTAACAGACAATTTTTATTTTTTTTACCTGTCTACTTGGTATAGCAGTGGTACATAACTGTTGAATTACAACCGAAAATGTAACTGACAATTTTTTTTTTTAACCTGTCTACTAGGTATAGCAGTTGTGCTTCACACCCAAAAATTTGTGAATTTCACCAGAAATTGTAACAGACATTTTTTTTTTTTACCTGTCTACTCGGTATAGCAGTGGTACATCACACCCAAAATTTTTTTAATTTCACCAGAAATTGTAGCTGACAATTATATTTTTTTCCGGTCTACTAGGTATAGCAGTGGTACATCACACCCAAAAATTGGTGAATTTCACCAGAAAATGTGACTGACATATTTTTTTTTTAACCTGTCTACTAAGTATAGCAGTGGTACATCACACCCAAAAATTGGTAAATTTCTACTGACTAATTTTTTTGTTTTTTTTACCGGACTAATAAATATAGCAGTGGTACATCACACCCAAAAATTGGTGAATTTCACCAGAAAATGTAAATGACAATTTTTTTTTTTTTTTTTACCTGTCTACTAGCAGTGAGGGCCAGTTTGCATTGTTCGCCCGCAAACACATGCGGGCTGCCATCTAAGTCCTTACCTGTGCGCGAGCCGGTCTGAAAACAAGTGTGATCACCGGGAGCGGGCAGTTCCGAGAACAGCCCGATGAAGGCCCCCGGTGGCTGTTCTCGGAACTGCCTGCTCCCACTGACCACACTTGTTTTCAGACCGCCTCGCCAGACTTACCTGTGCCTCGCCGGACAGCCCGCATATGTTCGCGGGCGAACAATGCGAACTGGTCATCACTGTCTACTAGGTATAGCAGTGGTACATCACATCCAAAAATTGGTGAATTTCACCCGAAAATGAAACTGACAAATATATATATATATTTTAATGGTCTACTAGGTATAGCAGTGGTACATCACACCCAAAAATTTGTGAATTTCATCCAAAAATGTAAAGGACAAAGTAGTGAAATGACATAAAATAAAGTACGTACAAATAAAAAAAAAAAAATTGAATTATGAGGTGGAGTTCCATATGGAGTAGGAGTTTGAGGAGGCTGTGCATGTAGCGGTGTAGGTAAAAACGGCAGTGGAGGAGGACGAGGTAGCCAACACAGGTTTTTGGTTTTAATTTAATTTTTTAAAATTAGGGTACACTCCAAAAGAGTGTAAAATTATCCAAAATACAAACATGAGCAATTACGCTGCAGTATAACAATGGCTGGTTAGTGCCAGTATACATGTCTATTCTGCACAAGGTATGGACAAGTCCTGTGGGATCCATGCCTGGTTCATTTTAATGAACGTGAGCTTCCTCACATTAGCTGTGGACAGGCGGCTGCACTTGTCTGTGATGACGCCCCCTGCCGTGCTAAACACACGTTCAGATAATACACTGGCTGCAGGGCAGGCCAGCACCTCCAAGGCGTAAAGGGCAAGCTCAGGCCATGTGCCCAATTTGGAGACCCAGAAGTTGAAGGGGGCAGACCCGTCATTCAGTACATGTAGGCATGTGCACACATACTGCTCCACCATGTTGGTGAAATGCTGCCTCCTGCTAAAACGTTCCATATCAGCTGGTGGTGCTGGATGTTGTGGCGTGCTGACAAAGCTTTTCCACATTTTGGCCATGCTAACCCTGCCTTCTGAGGTGCTGGCGGTGCCCCAGCTTCCTTGGCGACCTCTTCCTCGTCCTCTGCCTTTGCCTTGTGCTTCCACTGTGCCCTCACCGTCAGGTGGGAATGCCACCAGCAGCGCGTCTACCAGCGTGCGCTTGTACTCGTGCATCTTACGATCACGCTCCAGTGACGGATTTAAGGATGGTACGTTGTCCTTGTAACGGGGATCCACCAGTGTGGCCACCCAGTAATCAGCACAAGTTACAATGTGGGCAACTCGGCGGTCGTTGCGGAGACACTGCAGCATGTAAATGCTCATGTGTGCCAGGCTGCCCAGAGGCAATGAAAAGCTGTTCTCTGTGGGAGGTGTATCGTCTGTGTCCATGAGCTGGTCTGGGTGCCACCCTGCTCTGAACATGGTTCCTCCTCCTCCTCCATCTCCTCCTCCTCATCCTCCGCCTCGTCATCCTCCAGAATTGTGCCCTGGCTGGACAATAGTGTACCTGGCGTTTGTGGGTGCAGGAACCCACCCTCGGAGCCACTTGTGAATGACTGGCCGGAAACCCTATAAAATGATCCCTCTTCCTCCTCCTCCTCCTGTGCCACATCCTCTTCCATCATCGCCAGCAGTGTTTTTTCAAGGAGGCATAGAAGGGATAGTTATGCTGAGAACGGCGTTATCGGCACTGGCCATGTTGGTGGAGTACTCGAAACAGCGCAACAAGGAACACAGGTCTCGCATGGAGGCCCAGTCATTGCTGGTGAAGTGGTGCTGTTCCGCCGAGCGACTCACCCGTGTGTGCTGCAGCTGAAACTTCACTATTGCCTACTGCTGCTCGCACAGTCTGGCCAGCATATGCAAGGTGGAGTACCACCTTGTGGGCACGTCGCATATGAGGCGGTGAGCGGGAAGGCCGAAGTTACACTGCAGTGCTGACAGGCAAGCAGCAGCAGAGTGAGAACGCCAAAAGCGCGCACAGATGGCCCGCACTTTATGAAGCAGCTCTGACATATCGGTGTAATTTTTAACCACTTCCCATCTGGGCCCTTTGCCCCCTTCCTGACCAGGCCAAATTTTGCAAAACTGACATATCTCACTTTATGTGGTAATAACTTTGGAACGCCTTTATTTATCCAAGTCATTCAGAGATTGTTTTCTCGTGACACATTGTACTTCATGATAGTCATAAATTTGAGTCAAAATATTTCACCTTTATTTATGAAAAAATCCCAAATTTACCCAAAAATTTGAAAAATTCGCAATTTTCTAAATTTCAATTTCTCTGCTTTCAAAACAGAAAGTGATACCTCATAAAATATTTATTATTTAACATTCCCCATATGTCTACTTTATGTTGGCATCATTTTGGAAATGTCATTTTATTTTTTTAGGACGTTAGAAGGCTTAGAAGTTTAGAAGCAATTCTTCAAATTTGTAAGAAAATTGCCAAAACCCACTTTATAAGGACCAGTTCAGGTCTGAAGTCACTTTGTGAGGCCTACATAGTGGATACCCCCATAAATGACCCCATTGTAGAAACTACACCCCTCAAGGTATTCAAAACCGATTTTACAAACTTTGTTAACCCTTTAGGCGTTCCACAAGAATTAAAGGAAAATGGAGATCAAATTTTTAAATTTCACTTTTTTGGCAGATTTTCCATTTTAATAAATTTTTTTCTTTAACACATCGATGATTAACAGCCAAACAAAACTCAATATTTATTACCCAGATTCTGCGGTTTACAGAAACACCCCACATGTGGTCGTAAACTGCTGTATGGGCACACGGCAGGGCGCAGAAGGAAAGGAACTCCACATGGTTTTTAGATGCCATGTCCCATTTGAAGCCCCCTGATGCACCCTTACAGTAGAAACTCCCAAGAAGTGACCCCATTTTGGAAACTAGGGGATAAGGTGCCAGTTTTATTAGTACTATTTTTGGGTACATATGATTTTTTGATCATTCATTATAACACTTTATGGGGCAAGGTGACCAAAAAATTGGTTGTTTTAGCACAGTTTCTATTTATTTATTTTTACAGCGTTCACCTGAGGGGTTCAGTCAAGTGACATTTTTATAGAGCAGATTGTTACGGACGTGGCGATACCTAATATGTATACTTTTTCTCATTTATTAAAGTTTTACACAATAATAGCATTTTTGAAACCAAAAAATTATGTTTTAATGTGTCCATGTTCTGAGAGCTATAGTTTTTTTATTTTTTGAGAGATTTTCTTATGTAGGGGCTCATTTTTTGCGGGATGAGGTGTCGGTTTTATTGGTACTATTTTGTGGGACATACGCGTTTTTGATCACTTGGTGTTGCACCTTTTGTGATGCAAGGTGACAAAAATTGCTTGTTTTGACACAGTTTTTTTTATTTATTTTTTACGGTGTTCACCCGAGGGGTTAGGTCATGTGATATTTTTATAGAGCTGGTTTTTACGGACGCGGCAATACCTAATATGTATACTTTTTTTTATTTGTTTCACTTTAACACAATAATAGCATTTTTGAAACCAAAAAAATGATGTTTTAGTGTCTCCATGTTCTAAGAGCTATAGTTTTTTTATTTTTTGAGAGATTTTCTTATGTAGGGGCTCATTTTTTGCGGGATGAGGTGACGGTTTTATTGGTACCATTTTGTGGGACATACGCGTTTTTGATCACTTGGTGTTGCACCTTTTGTGATGCAAGGTGACAAAAATTGCTTGTTTTGACACAGTTTTTTTTATTTATTTTTTACGGTGTTCACCCGAGGGGTTAGGTCATGTGATATTTTTATAGAGCTGGTTTTTACGGACGCGGCAATACTAAATATGTCTATTTTATTTTATTTTTTCTATTTTTTTATTTTTTTTTTATTCCTTACTTGGGATTTATTTATTTTTTTTACATGTGAACCTTTTTTTTATTTTATTTTTTTAACACTTTATTTTATTTTTATTTTATTTTACACTTTTCGTCCCCCATAAGGTCATACAAGACCTCTGGGGGACATTTACTTCACTTTTTTTTTTTTTTTTCACAGTTGATTTCTCCTGTAACTGGGGCTGAGATAGTAGCCCCAGTTACAGGACAAATGCACCCCTATAGAGGCTGTACAGCAGCAATCCTGCGCTGTACAGCCTCACAGCAGGGCTGATCGAGGTCTCTGAGAGACCTCACACAGCTCCTGCACTCTCCGGTCACGGCGGTCACATGACCGCCGGGCCGGAACAGGAAGCGCACAGCGCTTCCTTCTCTGCAGACACAGCGCTCGGTGAGCGCTGTGTCTGCAGCGATCGTGAAGGCAGGGACACCTGGGCACTGTCCCTGCCTTATCTCTGGGTTGCCCTGCTGTCACTGACAGCGGGCAACCCGATCAGCAGCTGCACGATTAGCGTGCAGCTGCTATTTCTGACAGGACGTTTTAAAACGTGCTGTCAGAAATAGACGTCCACCCATAGGACGTTTATATCCTATGGGCGGACGTGAGGCGGTTAAGGAATCTCTGCACCGCCCATTATCGCACACCACCAGGCTGGGCTTGAGGCTCACTGGCACCAACCACTCATCGGTCTGTGGTTCAAGGCCCGCCCACAGCTCCTGCGCGGTATGGGGTTTGTCCCCCAAACAGATAAGTTTTAAAACTGTCTGCTGTCGTTTAACCCTGGCTAGGGTTGAGCGAACCCGAACTGTAAAGTTCGGGTTCGTACCGAACTTTGGGATTTTTGGACCCCGGAACCGAATCCGAACATTTCCGTAAAAGTTTGAGTTCGGGTTCGTTGTTTGGCGCTTTCTTGGTGCTTTTTGAAAGGCTGCACAGCAGCCAATCAACAAGCGTCATACTACTTGCCCCAAGAGGCCATCACAGCCATGCCTACTAATGGCATGGGTGTGATTGGCCAGTGCAGCATGTGACCCAGGCTCTATATTAGCTTGATCCACGTAGTGCTGCACGTCACTCTGCTGTTACAAGTGTAGGGAGAGGATGCTGTTGGACTTGTGATTTCAGGGAGAGAATAGGAGAGATAAATAGTTGTGTGGGTGCAGGGCACTATCGTTTTACCCTGCCCTGAGCTCATTGACCAAAAAATACTAACTTTTAGAATTCTGTTAGTTAGGTGGGTGGCGGCGGCGGCGGCCATTTTATGCATGCTCAGTGCACCAGCACTGCATCTGAGCTTTCGTGACATTGCAAAACACAATTTTTTTGGGGCAAGCTACAACATCTGGATTAGTCAGTGTGCAATTTAAGGTAGAAATACACCCATCATTTTCTGGGGTTTTAAAAACACACTATTTTTTTTCCAAAAAACAGTATTTTCCAGATCTGCAAGTGTTAAATTCAAGTTTAATATATACAGTTTCATATTCTGTTAGCAAAAAAACACTTTTTTGGCAATCTACAACATCTGGATTAGTCAGTGTGCAATTTAAAGTAGAAATACACCCATCATTTTCTGGAGTTTTAAAAACACACTATCTTTTCAAAAAACAGTATTTTTCAGATCTGCAAGTGTTAAATTCAAGTTTAATATATACAGTTTTCATATTCTGTTAGCAAAAAAAGACTTTTTTGGCAATCGACAACATCTGGATTAGTCAGTGTGCAATTTAAAGTAGAAATACACCCATCATTTTCTGGAGTTTTAAAAACACACTATCTTTTCAAAAAACACTATTTTCAGGCCTTGCAGCATCAGCACGTGTGACTGCTGTCAAATTCAGTTTTTAAACAAACACTCATTTGGGCACAAAAAATTTAGTTGGCAGCCTTTGATGCAGATGTCATTGTGAGATACACCCTTAATACATTTGGGTTACATTCAGAGATTTTAAATGCAGCCATTTGGTGCACCAATATCAAATTCAGGCCTACACTGGTTCAGGCCCTGTGAGATACCCCCTCTACATACAGGGGTTTGAATTAGGCATTTGAAATACAGCCATTTTGTGCAAAGATATATTTACTGCAGGCCTACAGAGGTTCAGGCCCTCTGAGATACTACCTCTACATACAGGGGTTTGAATTAGGCATTTGAAATACAGCTATTTGAAATACAGCCTTTATGTGCAAAGATATATTTACTGCAGGCCTACAGAGGTTCAGGCCCTCTGAGTTACTACCTCTGCATACAGGGGTTTGAATTAGGCATTTGAAATACAGCAATTTGAAATACAGCCTTTATGTGCAAAGATATATTTACTTCAGCCGTACAAAGGTTCAGGCCCTCTGAGATACTACATTTACATACAAGGGTTAGAATAAGGCATTTGAAATACAGCCATTTTGGGCAAAAAAATCTTTTATTGAGGCCTAGGCTGGTTGATCTGTGCCAGCTACACGCACAAGTGAAACCTCTTCCTCAGGTGCGAGTAGGCGACAAAACCTACAGCGGTATTTGGCCGGGCCTCCAAGGAGTTTCCTGGCGTGGCAGTTCTTCGGACAATGTGCTGACGACAAGACACGAGTGGTTTGCACGCTTTGCAATCAGAGCCTGAAGCGAGGCATAAACGTTCTCAACCTGAGCACAACCTGCATGACCAGGCATTTAAGTGCAAAGCACTAGCTGCAGTGGAGTAGACATATCAAAAACCAAGAAAAGTCTCTGGCTCCTCCTGCTTCCTCTTCTGCTGCAGTCGCGGCCTCTTCATCCACCTCCGGAGTGAAAGTGCCACCTGGCACCCCGCAAACAGAGGATCTGCCAGCAACACCAACACGTGGGTCACCAAGCATCTCCACAATGTCCCACGCAAGCGTTCAGCTCTCTATATCCCAAACGCTGGAGACGAAGAGGAAGTACCCCCCTACCCACCTGCGATCCCTGGCCCTGAATGCCAGCATTTCTAAATTACTGGCATTTGAAATGCTGTCATTCCGTCTGGTGGAGACGGATAGTTTTAAAGGCCTTATGGCGGTGGCTGTCCCACAGTACGTCGTGCCCAGCCGCCAATACTTTTCAAGGCGAGCCATCCCTTTCCTGCACAACCAAGTAGGGGACAAAATCAGGTGTGCACTGCGCAACGCCATCTGTGGCAAGGTGCACCGGGCTACGGATACGTGGACCACTAAGCACGGTCAGGGCCGTTATATGTCTATAACAGCACACTGGGCAAATGCAGTGGTGGCTGGGCCTGAGGCGGATAGCAGTTTGGCGCATGTCCTTCCACCACCGAGGATTGCAGGGCGCTTCAGTTTGCCTCCTGTTGCTTCCTCCTTCTACTCTGCTTCCTAATCATCTACCAGCTCCTCATCCGGTCAGTGTAACACCTTCACCATCAACTTCAGCTCAGCCAGGGGTAAACAACAGCAGGCAGTTTTAAAACTTATCTGTTTGGGGGACAAACCGCACAGCGCACAGGACCTTTGGATGGGCCTTGAACAACAGACCAATGAGTGGTTTGTGCCAGTCAGCCTCAAGCCTGGCCTGGTGGTGTTCGATAATGGGCAAAATCTCGTAGCAGCTCTGGGACTAGCTGGTTTGACGCACATCCCTTGCCTGGCGCATGTGCTGAATTTGGTGGGGCAGAGATTCCTTAAAAATTACCCCGACATGTCAGAGCTGCTGCATAAAGTGCTGGCCGTCTGTGCGTGCTTTAGGCGTTCTCACCCTGCTGCTACTCGCCTATCAGCGCTGCAGCGTAACTTCGGCCTTCCCGCTCACCGCCTCAAATGCGATGTGCCCACAAGGTGGAACTCCACCTTGCACATGCTAGCCAGACTGTGCGAGCAGCAGCAGGTGATAGTGGAGTTTCAGCTGCAGGAAGCACGGGTGAGTCGCTCAGCGGAATAGCACCACTTCACCACCAATGACTGGGCCTCCATGCGAAACCTTTGTTCCTTGTTGCGCTGTACTCCACCAACATGACCAGTGCCGATAACGCCGTTCTCAGCATTACTATCCCACTTCTATGCCTCCTTGAAAAAACGCTCCTGGCGATGATGGAAGAGGATGTGGCACAGGAGTAGGAGGAGGAAGAGGGATCATTTTGTAGGGTTTCCGGCCAGTCATTCCCAAGTAGCACCGAGGGTGGGTTCCTGCACCCACAAACCCAAGGTACACAATTGTCCAGCCAGGGCACAGTTCTGGAGGATGAGGAGGTGGAGGATGAGGAGGAGGAGATGGAGGAGGAGGAACCATGTTCACAGCAGGGTGGAACCCAGACCAGCTCATGGCCATCACTGGTGCGTGGATAGGGGGATACAGAGGACACAGACGATACACCTCCCACAGAGGACAGCTTTTCGTTGCCTCTGGGCAGCCTGGCACACATGAGTGATTATATTCTGCAGTGTATCCACAACGACCGCCAAGTTGCCCACATTCTAACTCGTGCTGATTACTGGGTGGCCACGCTGCTGGATCCCCGTTACAAGGACAACATACTGTCCTTAATTCCGTCACTGGAGCGTAATCGTAAGATGCACGAGTACAAGCGCACACTGGTAGACGCGCTGCTGGAGCGTGATCGTAAGATGCACGAGTACAAGCGCACACTGGTAGACGCGCTGCTGGTGGCATCCCCACCTGTCAGCGGGGGCACAGTGAAAGCACAAGGCGAAGGAAGAGGACGAGGAAGCGGTCGCCAATGCAGCTGGGGCACCGCCAGCACCTCAGAAGGCAGGGTTAGCATGGCCAAAATGTGGAAAAGCTTTGTCAGCATGCCAAAACAACCAGCACCACCAGCTGATATGGAACGTCTTAGCAGGAGGCAGCATTTCAGCAACATGGTGGAGCAGTATGAGCGCACATGCCTACACGTACTGAATGACGGGTCTGCCCCCTTCAACTTCTGGCTTTTCAAATTTGGCACATGCCCTGAGCTTGCCCTTTACGCCTTGGAGGTGCTGGCCTGCCCTGCAGCCGGTGTATTGTCTGAACATGTGTTTAGCACGACTGGAGAGTTATATTTACCAATGTTTTGGGGTGTACCCTAATTAAAAAAAAGAAAAAGAAATTTAAAACCAAAAAGCAGTGTAGGCTATCTCCTCCTCCTGCACCGCCACTTCCAACTACACATCCACCACCTCCTCAAACTCCTTCTCCATATGGACCTGGTCCTCCTAGATCAAGATTATTATCTTTTATTTTTACGTATTTTATGTTATTTTAAGTAATTTCCCATTTGTTGGGAGAGCACTTGCCATGCTCTTAACCACATTTTGACGCCATTTGCAGCCCTCTAGCCCTTTCCATTACATTTTTACAGCCATGTTAGTACTCAAAAGTTCGGGTCCCTATTTACTTCAATGGGTTTCGGGTTTGGGGTCAAGTTCGGACCCCGAACTCAAACTTTTTTCCGAAGTTCGGCCAAACCCGTCAAACCCGAACATCCAGGTGTCCGCTCAACTCTACCCCGGGCTGTGCTGAAGTTGGTGGTGAAGGTGTTACGCTGACCGGATGAGGAGCCGGTGGAGGATGAGGAAGCTAAGTAGGAGGAGGAAGCAACAGGAGGCAAACTTAAGCGCCCGGCAATACTCAGTGGTGGAAGGACATGCGCCAAACTGCTATTCGCCTCAGGCCCTGCAGCGACTGCATTTACCCAGTGTGCTGGTATGGAGATATAACGTCCTTGGCCGTGCTGTGCACCTTGCCACAGATGGCATTGTGCAGTGCACACCTGATTTTGTCCCCCACTTGGTTGTGCATGGAAGGGATGGCTCACCTGGAAAAGTAGTGGCGGCTGGGCACGACGTACTGTGGGACAGCCACCGCCATGAGGCCTTTAAAACTATCCGTCTCCACCAGACGGAATGACAGCATTTCAAAGGCCAGTAATTTAGAAATGCTGGCATTCAGGGCTAGGGATCGCGGGTGGGTAGGGGGTAGGTACTTCCTCTTCGTCTCCAGTGTTTGGGAGATGGAGAGCTGAACGCTTGCGTGGGACATTGTGGAGATGCTTGGTGACCCAGGTGGTGGTGTTGCTGGCAGGTCCTCTGTTTGCAGCGTGGCAGGTGTACTCATCTTGAATGATAAGTGGTTGGGCATCGGTGCACTCAATCTCTTCCACTTCTGGGGCAGGGCTAGGTGGATGGCCCTGGGAAACCCTGCTAACAGAGTCATCAAAAAGCAGAAGAGACTGCTGCATGACTTGGGGCTCAGACTGCTTGGCTGATTTGCAAGAGGGTGAGGTGAAAGACTGCTGGACATCGGCTGCAGGTGCTAACTCTGATCTTTCAGCAGGAGACTGGGTAGGAGACAATGTGAAGGAACTGGAGCCACTGTCAGCAACCCAATCTACTATCGCCTGTACTTGTTAAGGCCTCACCATTCGCAAAGCCGCATTAGGCCTAACCAAATAGCGCTGCAGGTTCTGTGGCCTACTCGCACCTGAGGAAGGGGTTTCACTTGTGCGTGTAGCTGGCACAGATTGACCACGTCCTCTCCCTGCAACAGGAGCTCCACTAGCAGCACCACGACCTGGACCACGTCCCTTATTTGTCGCTCTCCTTATATTTCTCGAATTTAGGATCTTGCCCTAAATGGGTGTTTAATTAATAGTAGAATAGAACGACAGTATGTACAGGGTGTATCTCACACGCCCTGAACCAGAATAGGCCTCAATTAATTTTGTTTGCCCAAAATGGCTCTATTTCAAATACCTGAATAGAACCCCTGTATATAAAGTTTGTATCTCACACGCCCTGATCCAGACTAGGCCTCAATTCAATTTATTTGCCCAAAATGGCTGTATTTCAAATATCTGAATAGAACCCCTGTATATAAAGGGTGTATCTCACAATGATATTTTCAGCAAAGTCTGCCAAATAAACTTTTTTTGCCCAAACGGGTGTTTGTTTAATAACTGAATATGACAGCAGTATATAACCCTGGAATTTCAAACGTCTTGATGCTGCAAGTGCGCAACAATTGTGTATTTTGCCCAAAAAACGGTGTTTTATTAATAGAAGAATATAATCCCTGTATATACATAGAAACATAGAAACATAGAATGTGTCGGCAGATAAGAACCATTTGGCCCTTCTAGTCTGCCCAATATACTGAATACTGTGAATAGCCCTTGGCCCTATCTTATATTAAGGATGGCCTTATACCTATCCCATACATGCTAAAACTCCTTCACAGTATTTGCAGCTACCACTTCTGCAGGAAGGCTATTCCATGCATCCACTACTTTCTCAGTAAAGTAACACTTCCTGATATTACTTTTAAACCTTTGCCAATCTAATTTAAAACTATGTCCTCTTGTAGCAGTTTTTCTTATACAGGGTGCATCTCACACGCCCTGACCCACACTAGGCCGCAATTAAAGATTTGTGCACTAAATGGCTGTATTTCTAATACCTGAATAGAACCCCTGTATTTAAAGTGTGTTATCTCACAATGACATCTGCAGCAAAGGCTGCCAAATATATATATATTTTTTTGCCCAAACGGGTGTTTGTTTAATAACTGAATATGACATCAGTATATAACCCTGGAATTTCAAACGTCTTGATGCTGCAAGGGTGCAACAATTGTGTATTTTGCCCAAAAAAGGGTGTTTTATTAATAGAAGAATATAAGCCCTGTACATACAAGGTGTATCTCACATGCCCTGACCTACGCTAGGCCGCAATTAAAGATTTGTGCACAAAATGGCTGTATTTCAATTATCTGAATATAACCCAAATATATAAAGGGTGTATCTCACAATGACATATGCAGCAAAGGCTGCCAAATAAACTTTTTTTGCCCAAACGGGTGTTTGTTTAATAACTGAATATGACAGCATTATATAACCCTGGAATTTCAAACGATTGATGCTGCAAGGGCGCAACAATTGTGTATTTTGCCCAAAAAATTGTGTTTTATTAATAGAAGAATATAAGCCCTGTATATACAGGGTGTATCTCACACGCCCTGACCCACACTAGGCCGCAATTAAAGATTTGTGCACAAAATGGCGGTATTTAAATACCTGAATAGAACCTCTGTATTTAAAGGGTGTATCTCACAATAACAACTGCAGCAAAGGCTGTCAAAATATATTTTTTTTGCCCAAACGGGTGTTAGTTTAATAACTGAATATGACAGCAGTATATAACCCTGGAATTTCAAACGTTTTGATGCTGGAAGGGTGCAACAATTGTGTATTTTGCCCAAAAAAGGGTGTTTTATTAATAGAAAAATATAAGCCTTGTATATACAGGGTGTATCTTACATCCCTGACCCACCCTAGGCCGCAATTAAAGATTTGTGCACTAAATGGCTGTATTTCAAAAACCTGAATAGAACCCCTATATTTAACTCCTTAAGGACACAGCCTTATTTCACCTTAAGGACCAGGCCATTTTTTGCAAATCTGACCAGTGTCACTTTAAGTGGTGATAACTTTAAAACGCTTTGAGTCATCCAGGACATTCTGAGAAAGTTTTTTCGTCACATATTGTACCTCATGACACTGGTAAAATGGAGTAAAAAAAAAACATTTTTATTTACCGTTTTTTTCGCCCTATAGTGCGTCCTATGGGGCGAATGCTGCATTTTGCCAAACTGTCAATGATATGGGTGTATCAGCAGGCCGGGAGGACGGGCGCTGGCAGCGTGAGTCCCTATGGCACACGCCTGCGCTGCCCACTTTATGAATGAAGTAGGCGGCGTGGGCGCATGACGTAGTGACTCACGCTGCCAGCGACCGTCCTCCCGGCCTGCCTCCTCCCTCCTCTCTGCTACCGAGCGTTTGTTGTAAGTAAAACAGGCGCTGATTACCCTGAATTTGTATATATTAACAATGCCTACAATTATAGATAAGATTACGGTATATACAGTGAGCGGGGCCCGTGTAGTAGAATACAGTCACTGCACGGGCCACGCTGTCATTATAAAACCAGATGCGACCCCCACATATATGTGTCATCCACAGATCCCCCTATAACAGAGTCATCCACAGATCCCCATAACAGTGCCATTCAGAGACCCCAATAAGAGCCATCCAGAGATCCCCATAACAGTGTCACCAACAGATCCCCCATAACAGTGTCACCGACAGATCCCCCATAACAGTGTCACCCACAGATCCCCCATAACAGTGTCACCCACAGATCCCCCATAACAGTGTCACCCACAGATCCCCCATAACAGTGTCCTCAACAGATCCCCCATAATAGTGTCATCCACAGACCACCATTAGTTCAAAACCCACCAAAAGCACACCTTTTTGTTCAAAATTATTTTTTTTCTTATTTTCCTCCTCAAAAACCTAGGTGTGTCTTATGGGCAGGTGCGTCTTATAGGGCGAAAAATACCATATAAAAAAAATACCAAATTTGCCAAAAATTTAGAACAATTTGCAAATTTCCAAGTTACAATTTCTCTACTTCTATAATACATAGTAATACCTACAAAAATAGTTATTACTTTACATTCCCCATATGTCTACTTCATGTTAGGATCATTTTAAGAATGACATTTTATTTTTGGGGGACGTTACAAGGCTTAGAAGTTTAGAAGTAAATCTTGAAATTTCTCAGACATTTTCAAAAACCAACTTTTTAAGGACCAGTTCAGGTCTGAAGTCACTTTGTGAGGCTTACATAATAGAAACCACCCAAAAATGACCCCATTCTAGAAACTACACCCCTCAAGGTATTCAAAACTGATTTTACAAACTTTGTTAACCCTTTAGGTGTTCCACAAGAATTAATGGAAAATAGAGATACAATTTAAAAATTTCACTTTTTTGGCAGATTTTACATTTTAATAATTTTTTTCCAGTTACAAAGCAAGGGTTAACAGTCAAACAAAACTCAATATTTATGGCCCTGATTCTGTAGTTTACAGAAACACCCCATATGTGGTCGTAATCTGCTGTACGGGCACACGTCAGGGCGCAGAAGGAAAGGAATGCCATACGGTTTTTGGAAGGCAGATTTTGTTGGACAGTTTTTTTTTTACACCATGTCCCATTTGAAGCCCTCCTGATGCACCCCTAGAGTAGAAACTCTATAAAAGTGACCCCATCTAATAAACTACACCCCTCAAGGTATTCAAAACAGATTTTACAAACGTCGTTAACCCTTTAGGTGTTCCTCAAGAATTAATGGAAAATAGAGATACAATTAAAAAACTTTAACTTTTTTGGCAGATTTTTCATTTTAATATTTTTTTTTCCAGTTACAAAGCAAGGGTTAACAGCCAAACCAAACTCAATATTTATGGCCCTGATTCTGTACCTAATATGTATCCAATTTTTTTTATTTATGTAAGTTTTACGTAATGATTTCATTTTTAGTGTCTCCATAGTCTGAGAGCCATAGTTTTTTCAGTTTTTATGCGATTATCTTAGGTAGGGTCGCATTTTTTGCGGGATGAGATGACGGTTTGATTGGCACTATTTTGGGGTGCATATGACTTTTTGATCGCTTGCTATTACACTTTTTGTGATGTAAGATGACAAAAAATGGCTTTTTATACACCATTTTTTTTTTTTTTTTACGGTGTTCACCTAATGGGTTAGGTCATGTGATAATTTTATAGAGTATCTTATTACGGACGCTGCAATACCTAATATGTATACTTTTTTTTTATTTATGTAAAGTAAGTTTTACACAATGATTTCATTTTTTAAACCAAAAAAAAATCATGTTTTAGTGTCTCCATATTCTGAGAGCCATAGTTTTTTCAGTTTTTGGGCCATTATCTTGGGTAGGGTATTATTTTTGCAGGATGAGATGACGGTTTGATTGGCACTTTTTTGGGGTGCATATGACGTTTCGATCGCTTGCTATTACACTTTTTGTGATGTAAGGTGACAAAAAATTGTTTATTTAGCAGTTCTTTTTTTTTTTTTTTTACAGTGTTAATCTGAGGGGTTAGGTCATGTGATATATTTAGAGAGCCGGTCTATATGGACGCGATGATACCTAATATGTATACTTTTTTTTAAATTTATGTAACTTTTACACAATAATATCATTTTTGAAACAAAAAAAAATCATGTTTTAGTGTCTCCATATTCTGAGAGCCATAGTTTTTACAGTTTTTGGGCGATTATCTTAGGTAGGGTCTAATTTCTTGCGGGATGAGATGACAGTTTTATTGGCACTATTTTGGGGTGCATATGACTTTTTTATCGCTTGCTATTACACTTTTTGTGATGTAAGGTGACAAAAAAATGGTTTATTTAGCACAGTTTTTATTTTTTATTTTTTACGGTGTTCATCTGAGGGGTTAGGTCATGTAATATGTTTATAGAGCCAGTCGATACTGGGAAACTTTATTTTTTCAACTTTTTTTTCACTTGTCTCACTTTGGTAATTCAACTTTTGGGGGGTCTGATCCTTTACAATGAATTCCAATACTTCTGTATTGGAATGCATTGGCTGTATGAGTAATACTGTGTATTACTCATACAGCTTCCGGCCTGTGAGATCCAGGTGGCTGGATCTCACAGGCTCATCACCGGAAGGCAGCGCAATGCCTTCCTTAGGCATCGCACGGCCTTCCATGCCATCGGATCCCCCCTACAGCCGCATGGGGACCCGATGGCACCGCCGCCCGCCGCTACCGCAATAGGTAAAAGCCACAAACCGCAGATCTGAATTGACCTGCGGTTTGCAGCGATCACCGAAATGGGGGGGGGTCACGGGACCCCCCCCCCCGCGCATTTAGCCGAGGTGCCTGCTCAATGATTTCAGCAGGCATCGGCTTCCAATCACAGCCTGCCGCGTCCTTAAGTACCAGGACATCAGGGCGTACCTGTACGCCCAGTGTCCTGTAGAGGTTAAAGGGTGTATCTCACATGCCCTGACCCACACTAGGCCGCAATTAAAGATTTGTGCCCAAAATGGCTGTATTTCAAATATCTGAATATAACCCAAATATATAAAGGGTGTATCTCACAATGACATCTGCAGCGAAGGCTGCCAAATATTTTTTTTTTTTTGCCCAAACGGGTGTTTGTTTAATAACTGAATATGACAGCAGTATATAACCGTGGAATTTCAAACGTCTTGATGCTGCGAGGGCGCAACAATTGTGTATTTTGCCCAAAAAAGGGTGTTTTATTAATAGAAAAATATAAGCCCTGTATATACAGGGTGTATCTCACACGCCCTGAACCGAACTAGGCCTCAATTAAAGATTTGTGCACTAAATGGCTGTATTTCAAATACCTGAATAGAACCCCTGTATATAAAGGGTGTATCTCACACGCCCTGACCCACGCTAGTCCGCAATTAAAGATTTGTGCAGAAAATGGCAGTATTTCAAATATCTGAATATAACCCAAATATATTAAGGGTGTATCTCACAATGACATATGCAGCAAAGGCTGCAAAATAAACTTTTTTTGCCCTAACGGGTGTTTGTTTGATAACTTAATATGACAGCAGTATATAACCCTTGAATTTCACACGTGCTGATGCTGCAAGGGCTGTAAAATGGTGTAATTTGGCCAAAAGGTGTGTTTTTAAAATGATGGCTGTATTTCTATCTTAAATTGCACACTGACTAATCCAGATGTTGTATATTGCCAAAAAGTGTGTTTTTTACTAACAGAATATGAAAGCTGTATATATTAAACTTGAATTTCACACTTGCTGTAAAATAGTGGATTTTGGAAAAAAAAATATTGTGTTTTTAAAAATTCAGAAAATGATGGCTGTATTTCTTGCTTAAATTGCACACTGACTAATCCAGATGTTGTATATTGCCCAAAAAGTTTTTTTTTTTTACTAACAGAATATGAAAGCTGCATATAACATTTGAATTTCACACGTGCAGATGCAGCTAGGGATGTACACAGAAAGGGTGTTTTAAAAAACCCAGAAAATTATGGCTGTATTTCTAGCTAAAATTGCACACTGACTAATCCTGCAAATGCACCAGATGTTGTATATTACCAAAAAAGGGTGATTTTTTTTACAACCAGATTATTAGTGCAGTTTTTCAAGCTTGGATTAGAATGTCACAAAAGCTCAGATGCAGTGCTGGTGCACTGAGCTTGCATAAAATAGTCACCGCCGCCGCCCACCTAACTAACAGACGGATAAAAGTTATATTTTTTCGGTCAATGGGCTTCTAGATTCTCTCCTATTTTCTCCCTGAAATTAACAGTCCAGCAGCATCTTCTCCTTACACTTGTAACAGCTACGTGACTCAAGCTTATATAGAGCCTGGGTCACATGCTGCTCTGGCCAATCACAGCCATGCCATTAATAGGCATGACTGTGATGGCTTCTAAGGTCAGACAGTTAACCACTTGTTGATTTGGCTGCTCTGCAGCCTTTCAAAAAGCACCAAGAAATCGCCGAACACCGAACCCGAACCCAAACTTTTACAAAAAATCCTAAAGTTCGGTACGAACCCGAACTTTACAGTTCGGGTTCGCTCAACCCTACTTATTTCCCATTGGGAACCCATTTTCCATTGCACCACTACTTACCATCCCATGCGGAGAGTAGCAACACCTAGACACACCTCTACCATGTAGCATTGGGGCCATCCCAAACCTGGCCACTGCACATGCAATGTCAGTGAGTGGCTTATAACCGCCTCCGGACCGCCTAACGTAGGATTGCGTTCCGGAAGCGGTCGATTCATTCCTCCTGGACGCGCCGGCGCGTCATCTCGCGAGAGGCGAGATTTCCTGTGAACGCGCGCACACAGGAACCAAAGGTAAACGAGTGGATCTGCAGCCTGCCAGCGGCGATCGTTCACTGGCAGGCTGTAGATGCGATTTTTTTAACCCCTTAAAGGTATATTAGATGCTGTTTTGATAACAGTGTCTAATATACCTGCTACCTGGTCCTCTGCTGGTCCCTTTTGCTTGGATCGACCACCAGAGGACACAGGCAGCTCTGTAAGTAGCACCAATCACCACTACACTACACCCCCCCTGTCACTTATTAACCCCTGATCACCCCATATAAACTCCCTGATCACCCCCCTGTCATTGATCACCAGCCTGTAAGGCTCCATTCAGACGTCAGTATGTGTTTTGCAGATTCGCGGATTTGATTGGTGAGCATTCATTATAGGTCAAGGACCTGTGGTGACGTCACTCCGGTCATCACATGATCCATCACATGATCTTTTACCATGGTGATGGATCATGTGATGACCGGAGTGACGTCACCACAGGTCCTTGACCTGTAATGAATGCTCACCACAGGTCCTGTTCAGTAAAGGAGACAGAAGGAGATGCCGGGCATCACGATCAAGTGGACTAAGGTGAGTTAAAAAAATTTTTTAACCCCTCCAGCAATGTTTTACTAAGCATTCCTTATTCAGAATGCTATTATTTTCCCTTATAACTATGTTATAAGGGGAAATAATACAATCTACAGAACACCTAACCTAAGCCCGAACTTCTGTTAAGAAGTTCGGGTTTGGGTACCAAACATGCACAATTTTTCTCACACGAGTGCAAAACGCATTACAATGTTTTGCACTTGCGCGGAAAAATCGCGGGTGTTCCCGTAGCGCACCCGCACATTTTCCCGCAACGCCCGTCTGAAAGAGGCCTTAGGATTTCACAGGAAATTTCTTACACATTTGAATTTCAAACTACTTCTCACGCATTAGGGCCCCTAAAATGCCAGAGCAGTATAACTACCCCACAAGTGACCCCATTTTGGAAAGAAGACACCCCAAGATATTTTGTGATGGGCATAGTGAGTTCATGGAAGTTTTTATTTTTTGTCACAAGTTAGTGGAATATGAGACTTTGTAAGAAAAAAATCATCATTTTCCACTAACTTGTGACAAAAAATAAAAAGTTCTATGAACTCACTATACCCATCAACGAATACCTTAGGGTGTCTACTTTCCGAAATGGGGTCATTTGTGGGGGTTTTCTACTGTCTGGGCATTGTAGAACCTCAGGAAACATGACAGGTGCTCAGAAAGTCAGAGCTGCTTCAAAATGCGGAAATTCACATTTTTGTACCATAGTTTGTAAACGCTATAACTTTTACCCAAACCAATAAATATACACTTATTGCATTTTTTTTTTATCAAAGACATGTAGAACAATAAATTTAGAGAAAAATTTATATAGAAATTTTTTTATTTTTTTTTAATTTTACAACTGAAAGTGAAAAATTTCATTTTTTTGCAAAAAGTTCGGTAACTTTTGATTAATAACAAAAAAAGTAAAAATGTCAGCAGCAATGATATACCACCAAATGAAAGCTGTATTAGTGAGAAGAAAAGGAGGTAAAATTCATTTGGGTGGTAAGTTGTATGACCGAGCAATAAACCGTGAAAGTAGTGTAGTGCAGAATTGTAAAAAGTGGTCTGGTCATTAAGGGTGTTTAAGCTAGGGGGGCTGAGGTGGCTAAGGTAAACAGGATATTGTTATGAAGTAAATGGGATATTGTTATGTATTAAACGAGGAACGGACTTGTGGGACAGGGATGTAATTTTACCACTTTACAAAGCTTTGATGCGGCAACATTTGGAATATGCAGTTTCCTGATCATCCTTGGCAGCACATAACGAAAGGGTTAAGTCCCCTAGGTACAACCAAGATAGAAACACATTAGAAAGCAGTAGACTTGATTAATTGCCAATTAGCAGGCTATATAGGATAACACATGACACCAGAGCCTTGTATTTTTTTTTTCTCTAGGTATCAGATGGACACTTTAAACATCCTGCTACCATCCTGCAAAAAGACCCGATCCCTGCCAGGTTGTATACAGGCTCCCTGTCCCTCAGCCTGAAGGTGGAACAAGTGCATCTCCCCTGTGTAAAAACTTACAGTGCCTCGTTCCATAGCCGATGTTTATTCCGGCTTGGTGTCTTACTATGTGCATGTGCGGCTGGGGGGAGCTAAGGCCGTGCACGTGACACCCGACGAGAGCGTCCCGGAAGTTAGGCTTTTAAAGCTCACTCCGGCGGGATGCCTGTGCGCTTAGCCAGAACGTCTCACCCGCTGCTTACTGCGGTAAGTATGGTGACTCTTGGGATCCGGGGGTCGACTGCTTGAAGTAAGGTATTGTTTGCAGGCTGCAGGATGTCTTGGATTGGATGTTATGTTCCTCCTCTAGCTTAGAGTAGAGGTTTATTATCCAGTATGTTCTGCCTCTGTTAAAATCATTAAGCATGTGTTTGGCTGTGTTTTAACTCACAGCTATCTAGGTCACTAAGTGTGCCTGTTTTTTTCCTTCTATTATGGCTGTTGACTCTTTTTGAGTTAGGAGTGATCCATTCATGTATTGCTCTGCATCTCTATGGTTACTCTGCAGGATTAAATTCCCTATATGTACCTCTGTTTCTTTTATATTAATTTGCGGTTTAATTGTTATGTTACTTTACTCTTGGAGTCTTTAAATGGGGTTACCATTTTGTCTATGCTGGAACACAGGGTCTCTGGGGTGCGACTACCCTTAGGAGCGGTTGACGTAGGGCACTTACTACACCTCTTGCCATTATGTGTAAACTACTCTCTCATAATGTGAGGGGTTTGAACTCCCCTCGTAAGAGAAAGACGGCTTTCTCATTATACCTTAAGCATGCGCCTGACGTCATCTGCTTACAGGAAACACATTTTACCCCCACGTCCCATCCGAAATATTTTCACCCACATTACACCAGATTTTATTCTTCTACATTCGTTTCAAAATGTCGAGGGGTAATTACACTGATAAAAAATTCCTTCCCTTTCTCTGTCACTCAGAGATGTATTGATCCAGAAGGGAGATATGTGATTGTTATAGGGACCTGTGGAGAGGAATCACTTTGTTTAGTTAATACTTAGATGACCCTATTGCCTTTTTTGTGAAAATGAGCAAAGTGATTGATACCCTCACGTTCCACAAGTTAGTATTGTGTGGGGATTTCAATTTTACTATTCACCCTGTATTGGACCGTACTAACCCGCCGGCAACACCATGACCGGCTACACAGACTATTAAGATTAGTCAGGTTCTCCAATCCCTGTCCTTAGCTGACACCTGGAGGGAACATAATGGTTGTCAAAGAAGTTACACTTATTCTCATCAAATGTACTCACGGATTGACATGATACTAGCTTCCACCTCTCTCCTTCCCTTCATGTCTTATTCCAGACATGTTGTCTCGTCTTGGTCGGACCATGACATGGTCATTTCAGAGTTTTTGGCCCCTCAACAGTGTCGTGGCCCGTTTCAGTGGAGGCTAAACGAGTCTCTTCTGACTCATCCTGCTCTATATGCTCAGCTACAAGAAGAACTCACAAACTTCTTTATTGATAACACCTCCACTGAGATTGACCCTATGACTCTGTGGCTGACCCACAAAGCCTATATGAGAGGAAGTTTGATAAGTAAAGCCATTAAAAAAAAGAGGGAACGTACTAAAGTCCAGGCAAGTCTGGAAGCCAAGTTGAACAGGCTAGTCTGGGCCCATCAATGATTGCCTTCACTATACCTGCTTAAAGAGATAAAAGATGTTAAACAGCAACTTAATATGATCCTGACAAATAACACAGAAAAGGCCCTTAGATGGACAAACTCCTCCTACTATAAATATGCCAATAAGCCAGATAAACTACTAGCCAACCAACTTAAAGCTAAGCAACGGATTAATCACATCTTTAAAATAAATACGAGATCAGGCCAAACCACTTCTAATCCTGACACCATCTACGCCACGTCCCAAAAATTCTATACCCAACTCTATTCTACCCCTACAACAGTATCAGACTCACAGAAAAATGATTTTATATCATCAGTGCACCTACCTGTCCTATCCCTTGAGTCCCAGTTGGGTCTTAATAACCCCATCTCAATTGAGGAAGTGGAACATGCCATTAAATCCCTAAAATTAGGTAAAGCCCCAGGCCCAGACGGCTATTCCACCCTATACTATAAAAAGTTTGCCACTTTACTCACCCCTCATATAGTCAAATACTGTAATCATCTGCTGCAGGGAGCCACACCTCCGGAAGAATTCCTGAAAGCTTCGATCACGGTTATTCCTAAACCCAACAGAGACCCTTTAGTTCCTTCCAATTACAGGCCGATTTCGCTTCTAAATATTGACAATAAACTTTTCACTTCCATTTTAGCCAGTAGACTCAATAGGCTCCTCCCCAGCCTAATTCACAAAGACCAGGTTGGCTTCATTCCAGGCAGGGAAGCTCCTGATAACATCAGAAAAATCCTTAACGTCATACATATGTCTAATAAAACCAAAGTCCCGTTAGCCGTTTTGGCCCTTGATATTGAGAAGGCCTTTGACACTGTCACCTGGCCATACCTATATGGAGTCCTCTCAGCAATGGGAATTAAGGGCCCCTTCCTGGCTATACAGGCTCTTTACTCCAACCCAGAGGCTTGCCTTAAACTATCCACTACAAAAGTTTCCCACATTCCAATAAGACGGGGTACGAGACAGGGGTGTCCTCTTTCCCCGGCATTATTTGCACTAGCCATAGAACCCCTAGCAGCTCACATAAGGTCCCACCCTGATATTAAAGGGTTAGTGATTGGGGGGACGGATCATAAGTTAAGTCTCTTTGCAGACGACCTTCTTCTATCGATTACCAACCCCATTATCTCCTTTCCCTCCCTCTTAAAACTCTTAGAGTCATTTACCGAAGCCTCTGGCCTCTCTATCAATCACTCCAAATCTGAATTGCTTTTGTGTAACACCCCTGCCCCCACTAAAACGCTGATACAACAAAATTTACCATTTCAGCACAGACCCCACCATATCTCTTATTTAGGAAAACTACTACCAAATGCCCTTGACATGGTATATAGAACCAATTACTTACCTATGTATCGTAAGATCCGGCAAGATTTAGCTTCATGGCAATCACTACAAACCTCATGGGTAGGCAGGATAAACATCATCAGAATAGTGGTCCTCCCGAGACTCCTATACTTGTTCAGGGCCTTGCCAATCCCTGTCCCAGTAAAGGATCTTAGATCCATTCAGAAGGATGTTATGAGGTTTATTTGGGGTAACAAGCGCCCACGTATTTCTAAATCTACCATGTGTAGGCATAGGACGCAAGGGGGTTTGTCAGTCCCAGATTTTGTAAAATATTACCAAGCAGCTAGACTAGCCCAGATGTTTTTGACCCATCTAGCCCCACGTGAACACCCGATATGGATCTCGCTTGAATGTTCCAATCTCAACCCCTATACAAGGAAGGCACTGACTTGGGACACTTCTCCTATCCCTCAGGCTCTACGTGTCAACTCCCCCCTGTCCTATTACTCTCTGTTACTTTGGAGGTCAGTTAGATTCAAATTTGCCCTTCAATCCAAGCCATCCCCGCTACTGAATATCATGGGAAAAACAGCCTTCCTTCCAGGCCTTCAATACCGTAATCTTGAGTGGTGGTCCAATAACCAGCTATGTGCACATCACAAATTCACTATTAGAGGTAAATTTATGTCACTTGCAGATTTTAAAGACAAATATTCTCCTTCTTACGGTGTTTATCTGGTTATGGGGCAGATATTCTCCTACTTAAGATCTGTCCAGATCCCTAGCCAAAAAGTGGAATTTACTCCTTTTGAGCGCTCTATTACCTACTCACTTTACAGACAAGGCCTGTTATCAAGGATTTATGGAGCCCTCAATGCTATTCCTGAAGGCCAGAAACTGCCTTACATGAGAGCCTGGGAGGAAGATCTGCATCAGGAATATCCTCCCTCCAAATGGTTCCAACGTTCACAGACCTTCTCTAAGGGTTCTTGGCAAATCACATTAGCGGAATCCTCCATAAAAGTGATGCACAGAACTTATATGGTTCCTACACGACTTCACTGCATTTATCCTGAAGTATCCCCTATGTGCTTCAGAGGTTGTAATGAGGAAGGGTCAATGCTTCATATCTGGTGGTCTTGTCCTGTAGTGGGACGGTTCTGGAACCAGATAGTGAATCTGATTTCATCAGTCCTAGACCATAATTTCCCTCTAACAGTACAATTTTGCCTTCTAGGGGATCAACCCTATGGGCTATCCTATGCAAGGTTTAAACTTTCTCAATTTATTTTGCTTGCAGCTAGAATCCATTTTGCTTTTAAGTGGCGTTCAGATTTGCTGTCCTTCCAGGCTGTCCTAGATAGGATTAATAAAATATTGATATTCGAGAGATTGGCGGCCATCCGCACAGACTCATTTTCCAATTTTGAAAAGGTGTGGGAACCCTGGCTATCTTCACCACACTCTTCGGACCTACGTCTTAATATCTCCCTATAAAGAATGTGTTTCCACCTAACCTAAGGCAGGTTGATTGCCTTTGTGCTTCATTTCCCAGTCCCAGACTTTGTATAACCCTACTATAGTGTTAATGAATATGCCAACGGTATGCTTGTCTCCAAGAGATGTTTTGTTTTCATGTGATAATTATTATCATTCATCATTGTCATATTGCTTTTTTCTATGCAAAACTCAATAAATACCTTTTGAAACATAAATTCCCTATATGTTGCTTTTGTCCTTGCATATATCAGGGATCTGGCTGTATACATCCTAATTGGCTTTTTTGTATGTTTAACTATAGATGTCTGCCTCACAGGAGGAATCCAGCAAAAGGAAAAGAAAAACTAGGCATTGTTTATGTCAGAAATGTGAACAGCCTCTTCCTGACGAAGTACACACTAATGTCTGCACTGATTGCCTGTCACCTACTACGTCTATCCAGTCTGGGAACTTTCTTATATGTTTTAAGGAGCAACTTACTTCAGTATTTGATGAAGTCAGGTCTATAAATAAAAAGCCTAGACATACAAACAAATCTCCACCTCCACAGATAATCTCTTCCTCCTCTGAAGACGAGTATCTGTCTGAGGGAGAAATCTATTCTGACAAGTCTTCTAATGATCCTGATGAATTTTTTATATTTCATAAAGAAAAAATACATGAATTAATTAAAGCAGTAAAACATACATTAGAGTCTGATAAAGACACCCCAGGAAAATCCAAATCAGATAAACTCTTTATTTTCCCCAAGACTAAAGGGAATGTGTTTCCAGGGCATCCAGTCCTGGATGAATGGATTAAACAGGACTGGGATACACCTGACAAAAAATCTAATCCAGGATCCAGACAAAAATCCATTTATAAGTTGGATGAAAAATTTTCTGCGCAATGGGGTTCGGGGCCCAAAGTAGATTTAGCAGTCGCCCGTCTGTCTAAAAAAGCGATTTTTCCAGCGGAGGAAGCATCCCTTATAAAAGATCCCATGGATAGAAAAATAGAAACCTTATTAAAAAGAGATTATGCTTCCTCTTCAGCGGCCTGTATAGCTGGCCTATCTTCAGTACCAGTGACCAGAGCTTTAAGAATCTGGATATCCCAGCTATCCCATGATCTGGAAGATGGGGTGTCTAGAGAGGAGATTTTAAGAAGTTTTCCAGTAATGAAAGCTGCTTCAGATTTTTTGTGTGATGCTCCTCTGGATATTGTAAAATCCTCAGCAAGCTCCATGAGCCTCTCCAATACTGCAAGGAGAGCGCTCTGGATTAAACAATGGCCAGGGGATATATTATCCAAAAATCACTTATGTAGTCTTCCCTTTCAGCCAACATCTCTGTTTGGTCCGCAACTTGAAAAAATTCTTGAATCCTTAAACAAAGGGAAAGGTTCAGTTTTTCCACAGACAAAAAAGAGACCATCTTTTAGGCCTCACAAAGGAGAAGATCTCCTAGATTCAGAAACAGACAACAGTTTTCTAAACAAAGAAGATTTCGGGGCAGACAAGAAAGGTCTGAATATAAGAAGAAATCTAATCAAAAAACCTCTTAATTATGACGCCACCCTAAAGCCAAAAGTTGGCGCAAAACTAAAGCTATTCTATCCCGTCTGGTCTCTCACATCCACAGACGCTTGGGTCACATCCACAGTCAAAAACTGATATGTACTAGAGTTCGCACATTTTCCCCCAGATCGATACTACATAAATAATCCCAGGGATCAAGTTGTCTTCCATCTACTCCAAGAATTCATCCAAAAGAGAGCATTAGAACCAGTGCCCCCAGAAGAGCATTTCAGCGGGGTATATTCCAAAGTATTTCCCATACCCAAACCAGGGAAGAAATGGAGGCTAATCATCGATCTCAGGTTCCTGAACAAGTTCTTGGTGAAAAAGAAATTCAAAATGTAATCTATAAAATCAGTTCTAATGGTTCTGGAAAAGGGAGATTATATGGCGTCAATAGACCTGGCAGACGCTTATTTACATCTTCCGATTCACCCCAGCCACAGAAAATTCTTGAGAATAGCAGTTCAGACGACAACTTGTATTACACATCTCCAGTTTACATGCCTCCCCTTCGGCATAACTTCTGCTCCGAGAGTATTTACGATGGTGTCAATTGTCCTAACAGCAGTTGGAAGGTATAATGTGTATCCCATATCTGGACGATTGGCTTCTAATAGCAAGTTCCAGCCAACAACTGAGCCTCCATCTACAATCCACGATACAAATGCTCCAGTCTCATGGATTCCTAATAAAGAAAAATCTTCTCTAATACCATCTCAACAAATAAAATTTCTAGGATATGTTCTGAATTCGAATCGAATGACAATCAAACTATCTCCGCAAAGAATATTATCCGTTCACAGGGGAGTACATCAACTTCTGTCCAATCAAAAGATCTCTATCCGTCATGCAATGAAGGTGTTAGGTCTCCTAACATCATCTATAGAAGCTGTCCCTTGGGCCAAAGCTCACATCAGAAGTTTACGAAACAATATTCTAACCAGCTGGAACAAAAATTACAGCTCCCAGGACCTGAAGTGGTGGATTTCGTCTCCTCACCTAAAGCAAGGCAGGGGTCTGAATCCCCATTCCCAAAAAATCCTCACGTCGGATGCCTCCTCTTGGGGCTGGGGTGCTCATGTAGACAATTTATGGGTACAGAAGAAGTGGACAAAGAAAGAAGCATTAATGTCCTCCAATTGGAGGAAGTTGAGAGCAGTGAGGCTAGCCCTTCTTCATTTTCAAACATATCTGTCTGGGTTCAAAATATTGATTCAGTCAGACAATCTACCAACTGTCTATTATATCAACAAACAGGGGGGCACAAGGAGTCACAGTCTCTCCAAGGAATGTGCTATCCTCATGGCCTGGGCAGAGAAGTTCACGAAAGACATCTCAGCTATCCATATAAGGGGAATTTTGAATTGCTCTGCAGATCTACTCAGCCGTACCCCTCTACATCCAGGGGAATGGAGCTTAAATCCGATAGTCTTCAACAGCATTGTATCTCACTGGGGGAAACCCTGTCTCGACACCATGGCAACAGATCAGAACAAGAAACTCAACCAATTCTGTTCCATTCATCGGTCCTGCCAAGCATTATCAATAGACGGACTGTCAACCAGTTGGAAGAAGGGCCTGATTTATGTATTTCCTCCAATTCCCCTGTGGCGAAACCAACCTCGCCACTGGGTTTTGGAGAGGACTGGCTGCTGGCCTCTTGCCCCAGGATTATGGGCCATATACTAACTTTTAAACCCCTGAACCTATTCAAGTGAATTTTGGATAGATTTGTCCCCAAGTTATACTGTTTAAATTGATGTTAGTTATATGTATGGCCAATGTAAACTCACAAAGTTGTAACAATTTATAATAAGTGTAACTTGTCAGCTTGGGAGGAAAATGCTGGGTGTGTTTCTATTGTGCCATTGTCCCATTGTGTGTTTAAATGGTGATGTCTGTTCTGTTGTCCTCACATGTGTATTGGCGATCTCCCTTTGTCCTCAGAGATAATTGGATTGCTCCTCAGGTTGTCTCCGGGACAGAGAGGAGTAGACCATGATGCATTGTGGGGATATGTTGTCCGATGTCACAGTCTTCATTCTGGTCCTCTGGGGGCGTGAACGATTGGTTGCTGTAGTTACATTGTATGTGTTGTAAATTACTGATTGGTTATATTTCAAACCCCTGCTTGACCCTCAACACGGAGCCTTGTCTCGTTATTGAGGGGATTCACTGTATGCTGTTAGAAGACCGATTGCCAGAAGTGTAAGCTGATCCCTGTTCGTCTGCTAGCAGCTATTCGTGAGGTTCCAGTTTGGAGTGCTACTTTGTATCCAGTTCGGGAGGTTGGTGTCCTGCAGTAGCTGGGCCTGTCTCTCAGAAAGGGGCATATCGCCTAAACGGATTTTAACCCCTTGTCTGCTGAAACGGTCCGTTACATTGGTGGCAGCAGTGGGATCGTTCCTACAGCCAGAAGGACAGCTACAGGAGACACCATTTTTGTGGATTCTACAATTTAAGGACAACGCATGTCCCAGTACAGCGTCCCTGACAGCAGCAGGATGGAACCAGCAGTGTTATACGAGGAGGAGGACCTGGATGGCCGGGATGCATTAAGGAAAGGCATCTGGTACCAGGCCCTGGATAATCTACAATACCAGCGGGGTGAGAGTCTCCCCAGTGAAGAGCAGCGGTTGCAGAAGCAAGTGGCCCTGCGGATGCCCTTCCTGGGAGAGCAGCCCCTGGAGGAATGGGTGAAGGAACTAGAGCACCGGGTATGGCAGGAGCTATGGCTGGAGGATGCCTACCAGGCGCTTTGGTGGTATATGGCACAGTATATACCCTGGACAGCCGAACATGACAAGCCAGAGGGAGAGGAGTTTTATGGTCCTGGCTTGTTATGGGAGTCCTTTGCAGAGCCTGACTTCGGGAGCCCTGTACAGTCCAGATTTCAGGACATTTTCTATGAGAGGGAGGCTAGGCATGAGTGGGATGACCCCCATGAGGTAGAGCAAGACCTGGCTCACCTAGCAACCCTGGAGTGGGAACTGGAGCAGGACTACCTAGATCTCTTCCACTCCATTGAGAAGGCTCAGCAGGACGGTAAGGTGACAGACCCAGATCCAGACCCATTCAGCTGGGCAGATATTGTAGAGTGTTACTGGGAAGGACCCCAGGTGGCCGGTAGAGATGGGACCGAGGTCTCTCCACCGGTCCTGCAGGGAATTGGGAGCCCAGTCTCCATTCCCCAGCGGCAGTGTGAAGTGCTGGAAGAGGAGAGCAGCGTCCTCCCTCCCCAGCGGCAGGCTGAGTTACAGGGGGCAGAGGTAGTTGTTCCTGCCCCCCAGCAGCAGAGTGATATGCCGGGAAGGCAGTGTGAAATGCAGGGAGAGGAGAGCAGCGTCCTCCCTCCCCAGCGGCAGGCTGAGTTACAGGGGGCAGAGGTAGTTGTTCCTGCCCCCCAGCAGCAGAGTGATATGCCGGGAAGGCAGTGTGAAATGCAGGGAGAGGAGAGCAGCGTCCTCCCTCCCCAGCGGCAGGCTGAGTTACAGGGGGCAGAGGTAGTTGTTCCTGCCCCCCAGCAGCAGAGTGATATGCCGGGAAGGCAGTGTGCAATGCAGGGAGAGGAGAGCAGCGTCCTCCCTCCCCAGCGGCAGGCTGAGTTACAGGGGGCAGAGGTAGTTGTTCCTGCCCCCCAGCAGCAGAGTGATATGCCGGGAAGGCAGTGTGAAATGCAGGGAGAGGAGAGCAGCGTCCTCCCTCCCCAGCGGCAGGCTGAGTTACAGGGGGGCAGAGGTAGTTGTTCCTGCCCCCCAGCAGCAGCATGATTTTTTGGGAATTGGAAGCCCAGTCTCCATTCCCCAGCGGCCGAGTGATGTGCCGGGAATTGGGAGCCCAGTCTCCATTCCCCAGCGGCCGTGTGATGTACAGGGAATTGGGAGCCCAGTCTCCATTCCCCAGCGGCAGGCGGAGTTACAGGGGGCAGAGACAGTCGGTCCTGTCCCCCAGCGGCAGAGTGTCCAGCAGGGAATAGAGAGCCCAGTCTCCTTTCCCCAGCAGCAGGACACTGTATTGGGAGCGGAGACGGTCGGTCGCCCTCCCCAGCGGCTGGAAGTATGTATGGGAGAGGAGCTCGTTACCCCCTCTCCCCAGCGGAAGCTTTACGCACCAGGGGGAGACAGTAAGCCCCACAACAGTGCAGATGGGACCGTGGTCTCTGCACTTACAGCACAGGGGGTAGAGACAGTCGGTCTCCCCCTCCAACAACCAGACTCTAAGCCAGGGAGCAACACAGAGACCGGGAGTACCAGCTTCCAACATAACCTTGGTGGACTCACTGGACAGAGACAGGCTACTAAAGTCAACAGGTCCAGTATTTGGTTGTGGGTGGGCTGCCAGACTAACTCAGGTACCGACCGGCGTGAGGTCAGGTATCTGGTTAGTCTTCCCGGGGGGGGGGGGAGATGTGTGGCGAAACCAACCTCGCCACTGGGTTTTGGAGAGGACTGGCTGCTGGCCTCTTGCCCCAGGATTATGGGCCATATACTAACTTTTAAACCCCTGAACCTATTCAAGTGAATTTTGGATAGGTTTGTCCCCAAGTTATACTGTTTAAATTGATGTTAGTTATATGTATGGCCAATGTAAACTCACAAAGTTGTAACAATTTATAATAAGTGTAACTTGTCAGCTTGGGAGGAAAATGCTGGGTGTGTTTCTATTGTGCCATTGTCCCATTGTGTGTTTAATCCTCACATGTGTATTGGCGATCTCCCTTTGTCCTCAGAGATAATTGGATTGCTCCTCAGGTTGTCTCCGGGACAGAGAGGAGGAGACCATGATGCATTGTGGGGATATGTTGTCCTATGTCACAGTCTTCATTCTGGTCCTCTGGGGGCGTGAACGATTGGTTGCTGTAGTTACATTGTATGTGTTGTAAATTACTGATTGGTTATATTTCAAACACCTGTGGGCAGTACTATGTTTGTGGTTTATGAATAAAAGAGGCTGTACGTGAAGTACAGTCAGACCACTGCTTGACCCTCAACACGGAGCCTTGTCTCGTTATTGGGGGGATTCACTGTATGCTGTTGGAAGACCGATTGCCAGAAGTGTAAGCTGATCCCTGTTCGTCTGCTAGCAGCTATTCGTGAGGTTCCAGTTTGGAGTGCTACTTTGTATCCAGTTCGGGAGGTTGGTGTCCTGCAGTAGCTGGGCCTGTCTCTCAGAAAGGGGCATATCGCCTAAACGGATTTTAACCCCTTGTCTGCTGAAACGGTCCGTTACATCCCCTTATACCAAAAGTCCTAAAAAAGATAAGGGAAGATCATGCAGAAGTCATAGCAGTTCTTCCTTTCTGGCCCCGAAGAACATGGTTCGCTCTAGCCCTATCTCTATCCAAGGGCAGAATCTGGAAAATCCCTCCTCGCCCAGACTTGCTGATCCAGAGAGGATTTCTTCACCACAATCCCAACAGCCTACAGCTTGCGGCTTGGAGGTTGAGCGGCAGTCACTAACATCACTTGGTTTTTCTTCTGAGCTAGTTAATACCATGCTAGCAGCCCGTAAACCAACAACTATTAAAATATACAATAGAGTATGGAAGACCTTTAACGACTGGTGCCAAAGAACTTCTTCTCTTCCTGAAGATTTAAAATCTGTTCTGCAGTTCCTTCAAGAAGGTTTTAATAAAGGTTTAAAAACAAACACCTTGAAAGTACAGTTCACTGCTATCAATGCCCAGTTACAAGGGAAATTCTCAAATAATCAAATAATGCGTACATTTTTTAAAGCTTTGAAAAATCTAAGACCTCCTGCCAGTGTGCCTGTCCCTTTCTGGGATTTGTCTCTGGTATTGTCTGCTATGTTAAAAGAACCCTTTGAGCCAATATAATCCTCTTCTCTGAAGCACGTATTTATGAAGGCCCTCTTTCTGGTCGCAATCACTTCGGCCAGACGTGTTAGTGAACTTCAAGCTCTGTCACATAAAGAACCATATTTTAGAGATATGGGCGACTGTATTATTCTACGAACCATGCCAGGTTTTCTCCCGAAAGTAGCATCGGTAGTAAACATTAACCAAGAGATTTCTCTTCCAGTTCTTCACTCAGATCCTCAAGAAAAAGTGCATTGGCATTTATTGGATGTCAAAAGAGCATTGCTGGCATATCTTCAAAGTACTGCCTCCTTCAGAAGATCAGAAGGATTATTCTTACAGATTCAAGGACCAAATAAAGGAAAGAGAGCTAGTAAAGCAACACTAGCAAGATGGATCAAGCTTGCAATTGAAGAGTCCTATACTGCTGCCGGCCTAGAGTGCCCTATAGGGTTAAAAGCACACTCTACGAGATCTACAGCTTCATCTTGGGCAGAATTGGCACAGGTTTCTCTTGATCAGATCTGTAAAGTGGCTATATGGTCTTCTGTGTCCACATTTATGAGGCATTACAGACTCGACGTATTAGCAGCTAAAGGGTCAACATTTAGCAAAAGAGTGCTTCAAGTGGCGGCCAGTGCTCCCTCCCAATGAGTACTTCTTATCAAGTCCCTTTCGTTATGTGCTGCCAAGGACGATCAGGAAAATGAAAATTTACTCACCGAAATTTTTGTTTCCTGGAGTCTGTAGGCAGCACAACTCTCCCCCCTTTTAATAAATTTATTGCTGCATACAAATACAAGGCTCTGGTGCCATGTGTTATCCTATATAGCCTGCTAATTGCCAATTAATCAAGTCTACTGCTTTCTAATGTGTCTCTATCTTGGTTGTACCTAGGGGACTTAACCCTTTCGTTATGTGCTGCCTACGGACTCCAGGAAACAAAAATTTCGGTGAGTACATTTTCATTTTAGTTCTCAGCACTAGGGATGAGCGAACCCGAACTGTATAGTTCGGGTTCGTACCGAATTTTGGGGTGTCCGTGACACGGACCCGAACCCGAACATTTTCGTAAAAGTCCGGGTTCGGGTTCAGTGCAAAGCAGCCAATCAACAAGCATCATACTACTTGCCCCAAGAGGCCATCACAGCCTTGCCTACTATTGGCATGGCTGTGATTGGCCAGTGCAGCATGTGACCAAGCCTCTATATAAGCTTGGGTCACGTAGCGCTGCACGTCACTCTGCTGATTCAAGCATAGGGAGAGGTTGCAGCTGCGACGTTAGGGCGAGATTAGGCAGATTAACTCCTCCAAAAGACTTTATTCTGTGATCGATCTGCAGCTGTGGATCATTGAAGTGCTAATATCGACTTGCTCACTTTTTTGAGGCTGCCCAGAGCGTTTTTAGATCACTTTTTTCTGGGGTGATCGGCGGCCATTATGTGACTTGTGGTGCGCAAGCACAAGCTATCACCAAGTGTATTTAACCATCAATAGTGTGGTTATTTTGTGCTATATCCTACATCAGCTGCAGGCTGAGCCTGTGTCACCCAAGTGCATTTAACCATCAACAGTCTGGTTATTTTTTGGCCATATACTACATCAGCTGCAGGCTGAGCCTGTGTCACCGAAGTGCATTTAACTATCAACAGTCTGGTTATTTTTTGGCCATATACTACATCTGGTGCAGGCTGAGCCTGTGTCACCCAAGTGCATTTAACCATCAATAGTGTGGTTATTTTTTGGCCATATACTACATCAGGGGCAAGTTGAGCCTGTCACCCAGCGCCTAAAAAATAGACCTGACATTTCTATTCAACCAAATCTGTACTGTTTTAGCTGGTCAAGTTATTTGTAGTGACCGTAAAAGCGTAAAAGCACACTTTTTGTTCTGGGTTGAAAAACTATTCCCAAATAAGCCATTCTCAAAATAACTAGTTTCTGGTATATGAGGCCTACTTGAAATCTATCCCAAAAAGGATATCTTACATTGAAGGTGCTGATAGTGTCATTCAGAAAAACCTAAGACACACGCTACCGTGCAGATAGAAGTCTGATTCTGTGATTAAACCTATACCTGTCACACAGCGCAAAAAAAAAAACAGGCCTGACATTTCTATTCAACCAAATCTGTACTGTTTTAGCTGGTCAAGTTATTTGTAGTGACCGTAAAAGCACACTTTTTGTTCTGGGTTGAAAAACTATTCCCAAATTTGCCATTCTCAAAATAACTAGTTTCTGGTATATGAGGCCTACTTGAAATCTATCCCAAAAAGGATATCTTACATTGAAGGTGCTGATAGTGTCATTCAGAAAAACCTAAGACACACGCTACCGTGCAGATAGAAGTCTGATTCTGTGATTAAACCTATACCTGTCACATAGCGCAAAAAAAAAAAAACAGGCCTGACATTTCTATTCAACCAAATCTGTACTGTTTTAGCTGGTCAAGTTATTTGTAGTGACCGTAAAAGCACACTTTTTGTTCTGGGTTGAAAAACTATTCCCAAATTTGCCATTCTCAAAATAACTAGTTTATGGTATATGAGGCCTACTTGAAATCTATCCCAAAAAGGATATCTTACATTGAAGGTGCTGATAGTGTCATTCAGAAAAACCTAAGACACACGCTTGTCACGGAACCATGAACCAGACGTACAACAAGAGATAAGTGAAAATAAGAAGGCTTTATTGAAAATAAAGCTGTAAAGCAAAAGTCCAAACGGATGGTGAAACCGAGCAGAGTCTTTGCGAAGCCAGAGGTCAGGAACCAGAAGGGTAGTCAGACGAAGCCAGGATCAGGAACCAGCAGGGTAGTCAGACGAAGCCAGGATCAGGAACCAGCAGGGTAGTCAGACGAAGCCAGGATCAGGAACCAGCAGGGTAGTCAGACGAAGCCAGGATCAGGAACCAGAAGCAGCAGCAGTCTTAGAAGCATGTGAACACAAGAGGACCAAGCAAGGAACTGAAGCCACAGACCTCCTATATATATGAGCTAGGCATCCAGCTCCTCCCAGGGGAAGGAGGAGCCGCAGGGTGGAAGGCTACAAGAAACCCAGAAACCAAGATGGCCGCAGCACATGTCAAACGAAGGAGAGCAGCAAGCAGGTAAGACCATGACAACGCTACCGTGCAGATAGAAGTCTGATTCTGTGATTAAACCTATACCTGTCACACAGCGCAAAAAAAAACCAGGCCTGACATTTCTATTCAACCAAATCTGTACTGTTTTAGCTGGTCAAGTTATTTGTAGTGACCGTAAAAGCACACTTTTTGTTCTGGGTTGAAAAACTATTCCCAAAATTGCCATTCTCAAAATAACTAGTTTCTGGTATATGAGGCCTACTTGAAATCTATCCCAAAAAGGATATCTTACATTGAAGGTGCTGATAGTGTCATTCAGAAAAACCTAAGACACATGCTACCGTGCAGATAGAAGTCTGATTCTGTGATTAAACCTATACCTGTCACACAGCGCAAAAAAAAAACAGGCCTGACATTTCTATTCAACCAAATCTGTACTGTTTTAGCTGGTCAAGTTATTTGTAGGGACCGTAAAAGCACACTTTTTGTTCTGGGTTGAAAAACTATTCCCAAATTTGCCATTCTCAAAATAACTAGTTTCTGGTATATGAGGCCTACTTGAAATCTATCCCAAAAAGGATATCTTACATTGAAGGTGCTGATAGTGTCATTCAGAAAAACCTAAGACACACGCTACCGTGCAGATAGAAGTCTGATTCTGTGATTAAACCTATACCTGTCACAGCGCAAAAAAAAAACAGACCTGACATTTCTATTCAACCAAATCTGTACTGTTTTAGCTGGTCAAGTTATTTGTAGTGACCGTAAAAGCACACTTTTTGTTCTGGGTTAAAAAAACTATTCCCAAATTTGCCATTCTCAAAATAACTAGTTTCTGGTATATGAGGCCTACTTGAAATCTATCCCAAAAAAGATATCTTACATTGAAGGTGCTGATAGTGTCATTCAGAAAAACCTAAGACACACGCTACCGTGCAGATAGAAGTCTGATTCTGTGATTAAACCTATACCTGTCACACAGCGCAAAAAAAAAAAACAGGCCTGACATTTCTATTCAACCAAATCTGTACTGTTTTAGCTGGTCAAGTTATTTGTAGTGACCGTAAAAGCACACTTTTTGTTCTGGGTTGAAAAACTATTCCCAAATTTGCCATTCTCAAAATAACTAGTTTCTGGTATATGAGGCCTACTTGAAATCTATCCCAAAAAGGATATCTTACATTGAAGGTGCTGATAGTGTCATTCAGAAAAACCTAAGACACACGCTACCGTGCAGATAGAAGTCTGATTCTGTGATTAAACCTATACCTGTCACACAGCGCAAAAAAAAAAAACAGGCCTGACATTTCTATTCAACCAAATCTGTACTGTTTTAGCTGGTCAAGTTATTTGTAGTGACCGTAAAAGCACACTTTTTGTTCTGGGTTGAAAAACTATTCCCAAATTTGCCATTCTCAAAAAAACTAGTTTCTGGTATATGAGGCCTACTTGAAATCTATCCCAAAAAGGATATCTTACATTGAAGGTGCTGATAGTGTCATTCAGAAAAACCTAAGACACACGCTACCGTGCAGATAGAAGTCTAATTCTGTGATTAAACCTATACCTGTCACACAGCGCAAAAAAAAACCAGACCTGACATTTCTATTCAACCAAATCTGTACTGTTTTAGCTGGTCAAGTTATTTGTAGTGACCGTAAAAGCACACTTTTTGTTCTGGGTTAAAAAAACTATTCCCAAATTTGCCATTCTCAAAATAACTAGTTTCTGGTATATGAGGCCTACTTGAAATCTATCCCAAAAAAGATATCTTACATTGAAGGTGCTGATAGTGTCATTCAGAAAAACCTAAGACACACGCTACCGTGCAGATAGAAGTCTGATTCTGTGATTAAACCTATACCTGTCACACAGCGCAAAAAAAAAAAACAGGCCTGACATTTCTATTCAACCAAATCTGTACTGTTTTAGCTGGTCAAGTTATTTGTAGTGACCGTAAAAGCACACTTTTTGTTCTGGGTTGAAAAACTATTCCCAAATTTGCCATTCTCAAAATAACTAGTTTCTGGTATATGAGGCCTACTTGAAATCTATCCCAAAAAGGATATCTTACATTGAAGGTGCTGATAGTGTCATTCAGAAAAACCTAAGAAACACGCTACCGTGCAGATAGAAGTCTGATTCTGTGATTAAACCTATACCTGTCACACAGCGCAAAAAAAAAATAGACCTGACATTTCTATTCAACCAAATCTGTACTGTTTTAGCTGGTCAAGTTATTTGTAGTGACCGTAAAAGCACACTTTTTGTTCTGGGTTGAAAAACTATTCCCAAATTTGCCATTCTCAAAATAACTAGTTTATGGTATATGAGGCCTACTTGAAATCTATCCCAAAAAGGATATCTTACATTGAAGGTGCTGATAGTGTCATTCAGAAAAACCTAAGACACACGCTACCGTGCAGATAGAAGTCTGATTCTGTGATTAAACCTATACCTGTCACACAGCGCAAAAAAAAAAAACAGGCCTGACATTTCTATTCAACCAAATCTGTACTGTTTTAGCTGGTCAAGTTATTTGTAGTGACCGTAAAAGCACACTTTTTGTTCTGGGTTGAAAAACTATTCCCAAATTTGCCATTCTCAAAATAACTAGTTTCTGGTATATGAGGCCTACTTGAAATCTATCCCAAAAAGGATATCTTACATTGAAGGTGCTGATAGTGTCATTCAGAAAAACCTAAGACACATGCTACCATGCAGATAGAAGTCTGATTCTGTGATTAAGCCTATACCTGTCACACAGTGCAAAAAAAAAACAGGCCTGAATTTCTATTCAACCAAATCTGTACTGTTTTAGCTGGTCAAGTTATTTGTAGTGACCGTAAAAGCACACTTTTTGTTCTGGGTTGAAAAACTATTCCCAAATTTGCCATTCTCAAAATAACTAGTTTCTGGTATATGAGGCCTACTTGAAATCTATCCCAAAAAGGATATCTTACATTGAAGGTGCTGATAGTGTCATTCAGAAAAACCTAAGACACACGCTACAGTGCAGATAGAAGTCTAATTCTGTGATTAAGCCTATACCTGTCTAATAGCGCAAAAAAAAAACAGGCCTGACATTTCTATTCAACCAAATCTGTACTGTTTTAGCTGGTCAAGTTATTTGTAGTGACCGTAAAAGCACACTTTTTGTTCTGGGTTGAAAAACTATTCCCAAATTTGCCATTCTCAAAATAACTAGTTTCTGGTATATGAGGCCTACTTGAAATCTATCCCAAAAAGGATATCTTACATTGAAGGTGCTGATAGTGTCATTCAGAAAAACCTAAGACACATGCTACCGTGCATATAGAAGTCTGATTCTGTGATTAAACCTATACCTGTCACACAGCGCAAAAAAAAAACAGGCCTGACATTTCTATTCAACCAAATCTGTACTGTTTTAGCTGGTCAAGTTATTTGTAGTGACCGTAAAAGCACACTTTTTGTTCTGGGTTGAAAAACTATTCCCAAATTTGCCATTCTCAAAATAACTAGTTTCTGGTATATGAGGCCTACTTGAAATCTATCCCAAAAAGGTTATCTTACATTGAAGGTGCTGATAGTGTCATTCAGAAAAACCTATGACACACGCTTCCGTGCAGATAGAAGTCTAATTCTGTGATTAAACCTATACCTGTCACACAGAGCAAAAAAAAAATAGACCTGACATTTCTATTCAACCAAATCTGTACTGTTTTAGCTGGTCAAGTTATTTGTAGTGATCGTAAAAGCACACTTTTTGTTCTGGGTTAAAAAACTATTCCCAAATTTGCCATTCTCAAAATAACTAGTTTCTGGTATATGAGGCCTACTTGAAATCTATCCCAAAAAGGATATCTTACATTGAAGGTACTGATAGTGTCATTCAGAAAAACCTAAGACACACGCTACCGTGCAGATAGAAGTCTGATTCTGTGATTAAACCTATACCTGTCACACAGCGCAAAAAAAAAAACAGGCCTGACATTTCTATTCAACCAAATCTGTACTGTTTTAGCTGGTCAAGTTATTTGCAGTGACCGTAAAAGCACACTTTTTGTTTTGGGTTGAAAAACTATACCCAAATTTGCCATTCTCAAAATAACTAGTTTCTGGTATATGAGGCCTACTTGAAATCTATCCCAAAAAGGATATCTTACATTGAAGGTGCTGATAGTGTCATTCAGAAAAACCTAAGACACACGCTACCGTGCAGATAGAAGTCTGATTCTGTGATTAAACCTATACCTGTCACATAGCGCAAAAAAAAAAAAACAGGCCTGACATTTCTATTCAACCAAATCTGTACTGTTTTAGCTGGTCAAGTTATTTGTAGTCACCGTAAAAGCACACTTTTTGTTCTGAGTTGAAAAACTATTCCCAAATTTGCCATTCTCAAAATTGTGGTGAACGGGAACAATGAGGAAAACATCTAATAGGGGACGCGGACGCGGACGTGGACATGGTTGTGGTGGTGTTAGTGGACCCTCTGGTGCTCGGAGAGGACGTGGCCGTTCTGCCACAGCCACACGTCCTAGTGAACCAACTACCTCAGGTCCCAGTAGCCAGCAGAATTTACAGCGATATTTTGTGGGGCCCAATGCCGTTCTAAGGATGGAAAGGCCTGAGCAGGTACAGGCATTAGTCAATTGGGTGGCCGACAGTGGATCCAGCACGTTCACATTATCTCCCACCCAGTCTTCTGCAGAAAGCGCACAGATGGCGCATGAAAACCAAGCCCATCGGTCTGTCACATCACCCCCATGCATATCAGGGAAACTGTCTGAGCCTCAAGTTATGCAGCAGTCTCTTATGCTGTATGAAGACTCTGCTGCCAGGGTTTCCCAAGGGCATCCACCTAGCCCTTCCCCAGGGGTGGTAGAGATAGAATGCACTAACGCACAACCACTTATTTTTCCTGATGATGAGGACATGGGAATACCACCTCAGCACGTCTCTGATGATGACGAAACACAGGTGCCAACTGCTGCGTCTTTCTGCAGTGTGCAGACTGAACAGGAGGTCAGGGATCAAGACTGGGTGGAAGACGATGCAGGGGACGATGAGGTCCTAGACCCCACATGGAATGAAGGTCGTGCCACTGACTTTCACAGTTCGGAGGAAGAGGCAGTGGTGAGACCGAGCCAACAGCGTAGCAAAAGAGGCAGCAGTGGGCAAAATCAGAACACCCGCCGCCAAGAGACTCCGCCTGCTACTGACCGCCGCCATCTGGGACCGATCACCCCAAAGGCAGCTTCAAGGAGTTCCCTGGCATGGCACTTCTTCAAACAATGTGCTGACGACAAGACCCGAGTGGTTTGCACGCTGTGCCATCAGAGCCTGAAGCGAGGCATTAACGTTCTGAACCTTAGCACAACCTGCATGACCAGGCACCTGCATGCAAAGCATGAACTGCAGTGGAGTAAACACCTTAAAAACAAGGAAGTCACTCAGGCTCCCCCTGCTACCTCTTCTGCTGCTGCCGCCTCGGCCTCTTCTGCTGCTGCCGCCGCCTCGGCCTCTTCTGCTGCTGCTGCCGCCGCCTCGGCCTCTTCCTCTGCCTCTGGAGGAACTTTGGCACCTGCCGCCCAGCAAACATGGGATGTACCACCAACACCACCACCTGTGTCACCAAGCATCTCAACAATGTCACACGGCAGCGTTCAGCTCTCCATCTCACAAACATTTGAGAGAAAGCGTAAATTCCAACCTAGCCACCCTCGATCCCTGGCCCTGAATTCCAGCATTTCTAAACTACTGGCCTATGAAATGCTGTCATTTAGGCTGGTGGACACACACAGCTTCAAACAGCTCATGTCACTTGCTGTCCCACAGTATGTTGTTCCCAGCCGCCACTACTTCTCCAAGAGAGCCGTGCCTTCCCTGCACAAACAAGTGTTCGATAAAATCAAGTGTGCACTGCGCAACGCCATCTGTGGCAAGGTCCACCTAACCACAGATACGTGGACCAGTAAGCACAACCAGGGACGCTATATCTCCCTAACTGCACACTGGGTAAATGTAGTGGCGGCTGGGCCCCAGGCGGAGAGCTGTTTGGCGCAAGTCCTTCCGCCGCCAAGGATCGCAGGGCAACATTCTTTGCCTTCTGTCTCCTCCTCCTCCTACTCAGCTTCCTCCTCCTCTTCTTCCACCTGCTCATCCAGTCAGCCACAAACCTTCACCACCAACTTCAGCACAGGAGTTGTGGCGGGGTATAGAACAACAGACCGACGAGTGGTTGCTGCCGGTGAGCCTAAAGCCCGGCCTGGTGGTGTGCGATAATGGGCGAAATCTCGTTGCAGCTCTGGGACTAGCCGGTTTGACGCACATCCCTTGCCTGGCGCATGTGCTGAATTTAGTGGTGCAGAAGTTCATTCGCAACTACCCCGACATGTCAGAGCTGCTGCATAAAGTGCGGGCCGTCTGTTCGCGCTTCCGGCGTTCACACCCTGCTGCTGCTCGCCTGTCTGCGCTACAGCGTAACTTCGGCCTTCCCGCTCACCGCCTCATATGCGACGTACCCACCAGGTGGAACTCCTCCTTGCATATGCTGGACAGACTGTGCGAGCAGCAGCAGGCCATAGTGGAGTTTCAGCTGCAGCACGCACGGGTCAGTCGCACTGTGGATCAGACACACTTTACCACCAATGACTGGGCCTCCATGCGAGACCTGTGTGCCCTGTTGCGCTGTTTCGAGTACTCCACCAACATGGCCAGTGGCGATGACGCCGTTATCAGCATTACAATACCACTTCTATGTCTCCTTGAGAAAACACTTAGGGCGATGATGGAAGAGGAGGTGGCCCAGGAGGAAGAGGAGGAAGAGGGGTCATTTTTAGCACTTTCAGGCCAGTCTCTTCGAAGTGACTCAGAGGGAGATTTTTTGCAACACCAGAGGCCAGGTACAAATGTGGCCAGACAGGGCCCACTACTGGAGGACGAGGAGGACGAGGATGAGGAGGAGGTGGAGGAGGATGAGGATGAAGCATGTTCACAGCGGGGTGGCACCCAAAGCAGCTCGGGCCCATCACTGGTGCGTGGCTGGGGGGAAACACAGGACGATGACGATACGCCTCCCACAGAGGACAGCTTGTCCTTACCTCTGGGCAGCCTGGCACACATGAGCGACTACATGCTGCAGTGCCTGCGCAACGACAGCAGAGTTGCCCACATTTTAACGTGTGCGGACTACTGGGTTGCCACCCTGCTGGATCCCCGGTACAAAGACAATGTGCCCACCTTACTTCCTACACTGGAGCGTGATAGGAAGATGCGCGAGTACAAGCGCACGTTGGTAGATGCGCTACTGAGAGCATTCCCAAATGTCACAGGGGAACCAGTGGAAGCCCAAGGCGAAGGCAGAGGAGGAGCAAGAGGTCGCCAACGCAGCTGTGTCACGCCCAGCTCCTCTGAGGGCAAGGTTAGCATGGCAGAGATGTGGAAAAGTTTTGTCAACACGCCACAGCTAACTGCACCACCACCTGATACGGAACGTGTTAGCAGGAGGCAACATTTCACTAACATGGTGGAACAGTACCTGTGCACACCCCTCCACGTACTGACTGATGGTTCGGCCCCATTCAACTTCGGGGTCTCCAAATTGTCCACGTGGCCAGAGCTAGCCTTTTATGCCTTGGAGGTGCTGGTCTGCCCGGCGGCCAGCGTTTTGTCTGAACGTGTATTCAGCACGGCAGGGGGCGTCATTACAGACAAACGCAGCCGTCTGTCTACAGCCAATGTGGACAAGCTGATGTTCATAAAAATGAACCAGGCATGGATCCCACAGGATCTGTCCATCCCTTGTGCAGATTAGATAGTAACTACCTCCCCTTAACAATATATTATTCTACTCCAGGGCACTTCCTCATTCAATACTATTTTTAATTTCATTTTACCATTATATTGCGGGGCAACCCAAAGTTGAATGAACCTCTCCTCTGTCTGGGTGCCGGGGCCTAAATGTGTGACAGTGGCCTGTTCCAGTGGTGGGTGACGTGAAGCCTGATTCTCTGCTATGACATGAAGACAGATTCTGTGCTGACATAAGGCCAGATTCTCTGTTACGGGACCTCTCTCCTCTGCCTGGGTGCCTGGGCCTAAATGTGTGACAGTGGCCTGTTCCAGTGGTGGGTGACGTGAAGCCTGATTCTCTGCTATGACATGAAGAAAGATTCTGCGCTGACATAAGGCCAGATTCTCTGTTACGGGACCTCTCTCCTCTGCCTGGGTGCCTGGGCCTAAATGTGTGACAGTGGCCTGTTCCAGTGGTGGGTGACGTGAAGCCTGATTCTCTGCTATGACATGAAGACTGATTCTGCGCTGACATAAGGCCAGATTCTCTGTTACGGGACCTCTCTCCTCTGCCTGCGTGCCTGGGCCTAAATGTGTGACAGTGGCCTGTTCCAGTGGTGGGTGACGTGAAGCCTGATTCTCTGCTATGACATGAAGACTGATTCTGCGCTGACATAAGGCCAGATTCTCTGTTACGGGACCTCTCTCCTCTGCCTGGGTGCCTGGGCCTAAATGTGTGACAGTGGCCTGTTCGAGTGGTGGGTGACGTGAAGCCTGATTCTCTGCTATGACATGAAGACTGATTCTGTGCTGACATAAGGCCAGATTCTCTGTTACGGGACCTCTCTCCTCTGCCTGGGAGCCGAGGCCTAAATGTGTGACAGTGGCCTGTTCCAGTGGTGGGTGATGTGAAGCCTGATTCTCTGCTATGACATGAAGACAGATTCTGTGCTGACATAAGGCCAGATTTTCTGTTACGGGGCCTCTCTCCTCTGCCTGGGTGCCTGGGCCTAAATATGTGACAGTGGCCTGTTCCAGTGGTGGGTGACGTGAAGCCTGATTCTCTGCTATGACATGAAGACTGATTCTGCGCTGACATAAGGCCAGATTCTCTGTTACGGGACCTCTCTCCTCTGCCTGGGTGCCTTGGCCTAAATGTGTGACAGTGGCCTGTTCGAGTGGTGATTGACGTGAAGCCTGATTCTCTGCTATGACATGAAGACTGATTCTGCGCTGACATAAGGCCAGATTCTCTGTTACGGGACCTCTCTCCTCTGCCTGGGTGCCTGGGCCTAAATATGTGACAGTGGCCTGTTCCAGTGGTGGGTGACGTGAAGCCTGATTCTCTGCTATGACATGAAGACTGATTCTGCGCTGACATAAGGCCAGATTCTCTGTTACGGGACCTCTCTCCTCTGCCTGGGTGCCTGGGCCTAAATGTGTACAGTGGCCTGTTCCAGTAGTGGGTGACGTGAAGCCTGATTCTCTGCTATGACATGAAGACTGATTCTGCGCTGACATAAGGCCAGATTCTCTGTTACGGGACCTCTCTCCTCTTCCTAGGTGCCTGGGCCTAAATGTGTGACAGTGGCCTGTTCCAGTGGTGGGTGACGTGAAGCCTGATTCTCTGCTAGGACATGAAGACAGATTCTGTGCTGACATAAGGCCAGATTCTCTGTTATGGGACCTCTCTCCTCTGCCTGGGTGCCTGGGCCTAAATGTGTGACAGTGGCCTGTTCCAGTGGTGGGTGACGTGAAGCCTGATTCTCTGCTATGACATGAAGACAGATTCTGTGCTGACATAAGGCCAGATTTTCTGTTACGGGACCTCTCTCCTCTGCCTGGGTGCCTGGGCCTAAATGTGTGACAGTGGCCTGTTCCAGTGGTGGGTGACGTGAAGCCTGATTCTCTGCTTTGACATGAAGACAGATTCTGTGCTGACATAAGGCCAGATTCTCTGTTACGGGACCTCTCTCCTCTGCCTGGGTGCCTGGGCCTAAATGTGTGACAGTGGCCTGTTCCAGTGGTGGGTGATGTGAAGCCTGATTCTCTGCTATGACATGAAGACTGATTCTGCGCTGACATAAGGCCAGATTCTCTGTTACGGGACCTCTCTCCTCTGCCTGGGTGCCTGGGCCTAAATGTGTGACAGTGGCCTGTTCGAGTGGTGGGTGACGTGAAGCCTGATTCTCTGCTATGACATGAAGACTGATTCTGTGCTGACATAAGGCCAGATTCTCTGTTACGGGACCTCTCTCCTCTGCCTGGGAGCCGAGGCCTAAATGTGTGACAGTGGCCTGTTCCAGTGGTGGGTGATGTGAAGCCTGATTCTCTGCTATGACATGAAGACAGATTCTGTGCTGACATAAGGCCAGATTTTCTGTTACGGGGCCTCTCTCCTCTGCCTGGGTGCCTGGGCCTAAATATGTGACAGTGGCCTGTTCCAGTGGTGGGTGACGTGAAGCCTGATTCTCTGCTATGACATGAAGACTGATTCTGCGCTGACATAAGGCCAGATTCTCTGTTACGGGACCTCTCTCCTCTGCCTGGGTGCCTTGGCCTAAATGTGTGACAGTGGCCTGTTCGAGTGGTGATTGACGTGAAGCCTGATTCTCTGCTATGACATGAAGACTGATTCTGCGCTGACATAAGGCCAGATTCTCTGTTACGGGACCTCTCTCCTCTGCCTGGGTGCCTGGGCCTAAATATGTGACAGTGGCCTGTTCCAGTGGTGGGTGACGTGAAGCCTGATTCTCTGCTATGACATGAAGACTGATTCTGCGCTGACATAAGGCCAGATTCTCTGTTACGGGACCTCTCTCCTCTGCCTGGGTGCCTGGGCCTAAATGTGTACAGTGGCCTGTTCCAGTAGTGGGTGACGTGAAGCCTGATTCTCTGCTATGACATGAAGACTGATTCTGCGCTGACATAAGGCCAGATTCTCTGTTACGGGACCTCTCTCCTCTTCCTAGGTGCCTGGGCCTAAATGTGTGACAGTGGCCTGTTCCAGTGGTGGGTGACGTGAAGCCTGATTCTCTGCTAGGACATGAAGACAGATTCTGTGCTGACATAAGGCCAGATTCTCTGTTATGGGACCTCTCTCCTCTGCCTGGGTGCCTGGGCCTAAATGTGTGACAGTGGCCTGTTCCAGTGGTGGGTGACGTGAAGCCTGATTCTCTGCTATGACATGAAGACAGATTCTGTGCTGACATAAGGCCAGATTTTCTGTTACGGGACCTCTCTCCTCTGCCTGGGTGCCTGGGCCTAAATGTGTGACAGTGGCCTGTTCCAGTGGTGGGTGACGTGAAGCCTGATTCTCTGCTTTGACATGAAGACAGATTCTGTGCTGACATAAGGCCAGATTCTCTGTTACGGGACCTCTCTCCTCTGCCTGGGTGCCTGGGCCTAAATGTGTGACAGTGGCCTGTTCCAGTGGTGGGTGATGTGAAGCCTGATTCTCTGCTATGACATGAAGACAGATTCTGTGCTGACATAAGGCCAGATTCTCTTTTACGGGGCCTCTCTCCTCTGCCTGGGTGCCTGGGCCTAAATATGTGACAGTGGCCTGTTCAAGTGGCGGGTGACGTGAAGCCTGATTCTCTGCTATGACATGAAGACTGATTCTGCGCTGACATAAGGCCAGATTCTCTGTTACGGGACCTCTCTCCTCTGCCTGGGTGCCTTGGCCTAAATGTGTGACAGTGGCCTGTTCGAGTGGTGATTGACGTGAAGCCTGATTCTCTGCTATGACATGAAGACTGATTCTGCGCTGACATAAGGCCAGATTCTCTGTTACGGGACCTCTCTCCTCTGCCTGGGTGCCTGGGCCTAAATATGTGACAGTGGCCTGTTCCAGTGGTGGGTGACGTGAAGCCTGATTCTCTGCTATGACATGAAGACTGATTCTGCGCTGACATAAGGCCAGATTCTCTGTTACGGGACCTCTCTCCTCTGCCTGGGTGCCTGGGCCTAAATGTGTACAGTGGCCTGTTCCAGTAGTGGGTGACGTGAAGCCTGATTCTCTGCTATGACATGAAGACTGATTCTGCGCTGACATAAGGCCAGATTCTCTGTTACGGGACCTCTCTCCTCTTCCTGGGTGCCTGGGCCTAAATGTGTGACAGTGCCCTGTTCCAGTGGTGGGTGACGTGAAGCCTGATTCTCTGCTATGACATGAAGACAGATTCTGTGCTGACATAAGGCCAGATTCTCTGTTATGGGACCTCTCTCCTCTGCCTGGGTGCCTGGGCCTAAATGTGTGACAGTGGCCTGTTCCAGTGGTGGGTGACGTGAAGCCTGATTCTCTGCTATGACATGAAGACAGATTCTGTGCTGACATAAGGCCAGATTTTCTGTTACGGGACCTCTCTCCTCTGCCTGGGTGCCTGGGCCTAAATGTGTGACAGTGGCCTGTTGCAGTGGTGGGTGACGTGAAGCCTGATTCTCTGCTATGACATGAAGACAGATTCTGCGCTGACATAAGGCCAGTTTCTCTGTTACGGGACCTCTCTCCTCTACCTGGGTGCCTGGGCCTAAATATGTGACAGTGGCCTGTTCCAGTGGTGGGTGACGTGAAGCCTGATTCTCTGCTATGACATGAAGACAGATTCTGTGCTGACATAAGGCCAGATTCTCTGTTACGGGACCTCTCTCCTCTGCCTGGGTGCCTGGGCCTAAATGTGTGACAGTGGCCTGTTCCAGTGATGGGTGACGTGAAGCCTGATTCTCTGCTATGACATGAAGACAGATTCTGCGCTGACATAAGGCCAGATTCTCTGTTACGGGACCTCTCTCCTCTGCCTGGGTACCTGGGCCTAAATGTGTGACAGTGGCCTGTTCCAGTGGTGGGTGACGTGAAGCCTGATTCTCTGCTATGACATGAAGACAGATTCTGTGCTGACATAAGGCCAGATTCTCTGTTACGGGACCTCTCTCCTCTGCCTGGGTGCCTGGGCCTAAATGTGTGACAGTGGCCTGTTCCAGTGGTGGGTGATGTGAAGCCTGATTCTCTGCTATGACATGAAGACAGATTCTGTGCTGACATAAGGCCAGATTCTCTGTTACGGGGCCTCTCTCCTCTGCCTGGGTGCCTGGGCCTAAATATGTGACAGTGGCCTGTTCAAGTGGCGGGTGACGTGAAGCCTGATTCTCTGCTATGACATGAAGACTGATTCTGCGCTGACATAAGGCCAGATTCTCTGTTACGGGACCTCTCTCCTCTGCCTGGGTGCCTTGGCCTAAATGTGTGACAGTGGCCTGTTCTAGTGGTGATTGACGTGAAGCCTGATTCTCTGCTATGACATGAAGACTGATTCTGCGCTGACATAAGGCCAGATTCTCTGTTACGGGACCTCTCTCCTCTGCCTGGGTGCCTGGGCCTAAATATGTGACAGTGGCCTGTTCCAGTGGTGGGTGACGTGAAGCCTGATTCTCTGCTATGACATGAAGACTGATTCTGCGCTGACATAAGGCCAGATTCTCTGTTACGGGACCTCTCTCCTCTGCCTGGGTGCCTGGGCCTAAATGTGTACAGTGGCCTGTTCCAGTAGTGGGTGACGTGAAGCCTGATTCTCTGCTATGACATGAAGACTGATTCTGCGCTGACATAAGGCCAGATTCTCTGTTACGGGACCTCTCTCCTCTTCCTGGGTGCCTGGGCCTAAATGTGTGACAGTGCCCTGTTCCAGTGGTGGGTGACGTGAAGCCTGATTCTCTGCTATGACATGAAGACAGATTCTGTGCTGACATAAGGCCAGATTCTCTGTTATGGGACCTCTCTCCTCTGCCTGGGTGCCTGGGCCTAAATGTGTGACAGTGGCCTGTTCCAGTGGTGGGTGACGTGAAGCCTGATTCTCTGCTATGACATGAAGACAGATTCTGTGCTGACATAAGGCCAGATTTTCTGTTACGGGACCTCTCTCCTCTGCCTGGGTGCCTGGGCCTAAATGTGTGACAGTGGCCTTTTGCAGTGGTGGGTGACGTGAAGCCTGATTCTCTGCTATGACATGAAGACAGATTCTGCGCTGACATAAGGCCAGATTCTCTGTTACGGGACCTCTCTCCTCTGCCTGGGTGCCTGGGCCTAAATGTGTGACAGTGGCCTGTTCCAGTGGTGGGTGACGTGAAGCCTGATTCTCTGCTATGACATGAAGACAGATTCTGCGCTGACATAAGGCCAGTTTCTCTGTTACGGGACCTCTCTCCTCTACCTGGGTGCCTGGGCCTAAATATGTGACAGTGGCCTGTTCCAGTGGTGGGTGACGTGAAGCCTGATTCTCTGCTATGACATGAAGACAGATTCTGTGCTGACATAAGGCCAGATTCTCTGTTACGGGACCTCTCTCCTCTGCCTGGGTGCCTGGGCCTAAATGTGTGACAGTGGCCTGTTCCAGTGATGGGTGACGTGAAGCCTGATTCTCTGCTATGACATGAAGACAGATTCTGCGCTGACATAAGGCCAGATTCTCTGTTACGGGACCTCTCTCCTCTGCCTGGGTACCTGGGCCTAAATGTGTGACAGTGGCCTGTTCCAGTGGTGGGTGACGTGAAGCCTGATTCTCTGCTATGACATGAAGACAGATTCTGTGCTGACATAAGGCCAGATTCTCTGTTACGGGACCTCTCTCCTCTGCCTGGGTGCCTGGGCCTAAATGTGTGACAGTGGCCTGTTCCAGTGGTGGGTGACGTGAAGCCTGATTCTCTGCTATGACATGAAGACAGATTCTGCGCTGACATAAGGCCAGATTCTCTGTTACGGGACTTCTCTCCTCTGCCTGGGTCCCTGGGCCTAAATGTGTGACAGTGGCCTGTTCCAGTGGTGGGTGACGTGAAGCCTGATTCTCTGCTATGACATGAAGACAGATTCTGTGCTGACATAAGGCCAGATTTTCTGTTACGGGACCTCTCTCCTCTGCCTGGGTGCCTGGGCCTAAATGTGTGACAGTGGCCTTTTGCAGTGGTGGGTGACGTGAAGCCTGATTCTCTGCTATGACATGAAGACAGATTCTGCGCTGACATAAGGCCAGATTCTCTGTTACGGGACCTCTCTCCTCTGCCTGGGTGCCTGGGCCTAAATGTGTGACAGTGGCCTGTTCCAGTGGTGGGTGATGTGAAGCCTGATTCTCTGCTATGACATGAAGACAGATTCTGCGCTGACATAAGGCCAGTTTCTCTGTTACGGGACCTCTCTCCTCTGCCTGGGTGCCTGGGCCTAAATATGTGACAGTGGCCTGTTCCAGTGGTGGGTGACGTGAAGCCTGATTCTCTGCTATGACATGAAGACAGATTCTGTGCTGACATAAGGCCAGATTCTCTGTTACGGGACCTCTCTCCTCTGCCTGGGTGCCTGGGCCTAAATGTGTGACAGTGGCCTGTTCCAGTGATGGGTGACGTGAAGCCTGATTCTCTGCTATGACATGAAGACAGATTCTGCGCTGACATAAGGCCAGATTCTCTGTTACGGGACCTCTCTCCTCTGCCTGGGTACCTGGGCCTAAATGTGTGACAGTGGCCTGTTCCAGTGGTGGGTGACGTGAAGCCTGATTCTCTGCTATGACATGAAGACAGATTCTGTGCTGACATAAGGCCAGATTCTCTGTTACGGGACCTCTCTCCTCTGCCTGGGTGCCTGGGCCTAAATGTGTGACAGTGGCCTGTTCCAGTGGTGGGTGATGTGAAGCCTGATTCTCTGCTATGACATGAAGACAGATTCTGTGCTGACATAAGGCCAGATTCTCTGTTACGGGGCCTCTCTCCTCTGCCTGGGTGCCTGGGCCTAAATATGTGACAGTGGCCTGTTCAAGTGGCGGGTGACGTGAAGCCTGATTCTCTGCTATGACATGAAGACTGATTCTGCGCTGACATAAGGCCAGATTCTCTGTTACGGGACCTCTCTCCTCTGCCTGGGTGCCTTGGCCTAAATGTGTGACAGTGGCCTGTTCGAGTGGTGATTGACGTGAAGCCTGATTCTCTGCTATGACATGAAGACTGATTCTGCGCTGACATAAGGCCAGATTCTCTGTTACGGGACCTCTCTCCTCTGCCTGGGTGCCTGGGCCTAAATGTGTGACAGTGGCCTGTTCCAGTGGTGGGTGATGTGAAGCCTGATTCTCTGCTATGACATGAAGACAGATTCTGTGCTGACATAAGGCCAGATTCTCTGTTACGGGGCCTCTCTCCTCTGCCTGGGTGCCTGGGCCTAAATATGTGACAGTGGCCTGTTCAAGTGGCGGGTGACGTGAAGCCTGATTCTCTGCTATGACATGAAGACTGATTCTGCGCTGACATAAGGCCAGATTCTCTGTTACGGGACCTCTCTCCTCTGCCTGGGTGCCTTGGCCTAAATGTGTGACAGTGGCCTGTTCGAGTGGTGATTGACGTGAAGCCTGATTCTCTGCTATGACATGAAGACTGATTCTGCGCTGACATAAGGCCAGATTCTCTGTTACGGGACCTCTCTCCTCTGCCTGGGTGCCTGGGCCTAAATATGTGACAGTGGCCTGTTCCAGTGGTGGGTGACGTGAAGCCTGATTCTCTGCTATGACATGAAGACTGATTCTGCGCTGACATAAGGCCAGATTCTCTGTTACGGGACCTCTCTCCTCTGCCTGGGTGCCTGGGCCTAAATGTGTACAGTGGCCTGTTCCAGTAGTGGGTGACGTGAAGCCTGATTCTCTGCTATGACATGAAGACTGATTCTGCGCTGACATAAGGCCAGATTCTCTGTTACGGGACCTCTCTCCTCTTCCTGGGTGCCTGGGCCTAAATGTGTGACAGTGCCCTGTTCCAGTGGTGGGTGACGTGAAGCCTGATTCTCTGCTATGACATGAAGACAGATTCTGTGCTGACATAAGGCCAGATTCTCTGTTATGGGACCTCTCTCCTCTGCCTGGGTGCCTGGGCCTAAATGTGTGACAGTGGCCTGTTCCAGTGGTGGGTGACGTGAAGCCTGATTCTCTGCTATGACATGAAGACAGATTCTGTGCTGACATAAGGCCAGATTTTCTGTTACGGGACCTCTCTCCTCTGCCTGGGTGCCTGGGCCTAAATGTGTGACAGTGGCCTTTTGCAGTGGTGGGTGACGTGAAGCCTGATTCTCTGCTATGACATGAAGACAGATTCTGCGCTGACATAAGGCCAGATTCTCTGTTACGGGACCTCTCTCCTCTGCCTGGGTGCCTGGGCCTAAATGTGTGACAGTGGCCTGTTCCAGTGGTGGGTGATGTGAAGCCTGATTCTCTGCTATGACATGAAGACAGATTCTGCGCTGACATAAGGCCAGTTTCTCTGTTACGGGACCTCTCTCCTCTACCTGGGTGCCTGGGCCTAAATATGTGACAGTGGCCTGTTCCAGTGGTGGGTGACGTGAAGCCTGATTCTCTGCTATGACATGAAGACAGATTCTGTGCTGACATAAGGCCAGATTCTCTGTTACGGGACCTCTCTCCTCTGCCTGGGTGCCTGGGCCTAAATGTGTGACAGTGGCCTGTTCCAGTGATGGGTGACGTGAAGCCTGATTCTCTGCTATGACATGAAGACAGATTCTGCGCTGACATAAGGCCAGATTCTCTGTTACGGGACCTCTCTCCTCTGCCTGGGTACCTGGGCCTAAATGTGTGACAGTGGCCTGTTCCAGTGGTGGGTGACGTGAAGCCTGATTCTCTGCTATGACATGAAGACAGATTCTGTGCTGACATAAGGCCAGATTCTCTGTTACGGGACCTCTCTCCTCTGCCTGGGTGCCTGGGCCTAAATGTGTGACAGTGGCCTGTTCCAGTGGTGGGTGACGTGAAGCCTGATTCTCTGCTATGACATGAAGACAGATTCTGCGCTGACATAAGGCCAGATTCTCTGTTACGGGACTTCTCTCCTCTGCCTGGGTCCCTGGGCCTAAATGTGTGACAGTGGCCTGTTCCAGTGGTGGGTAACGTGAAGCCTGATTCTCTGCTATGACATGAAGACAGATTCTGTGCTGACATAAGGCCAGATTCTCTGTTACGGGACCTCTCTCCTCTGCCTGGGTGCTGAGGCCTAAATGTGTGACAGTGGCCTGTTCCAGTGGTGGGTGACGTGAAGCCTGATTCTCTGCTATGACATGAAGACTTATTCTGCGCTGACATAAGGCCAGATTCTCTGTTACGGGACCTCTCTCCTCTGCCTGGGTGCCTGGGCCTAAATGTGTGACAGTGGCCTGTTCCAGTGGTGGGTGACGTGAAGCCTGATTCTCTGCTATGACATGAAGACAGATTCTGTGCTGACATAAGGCCAGATTCTCTGTTATGGGACCTCTCTCCTCTGCCTGGGTGCCTGGGCCTAAATATGTGACAGTGGCCTGTTCCACTGGTGGGTGATGTGAAGCCTGATTCTCTGCTATGACATGAAGACAGATTCTGTGCTGACATAAGGCCAGATTTTCTGTTACGGGACCTCTCTCCTCTGCCTGGGTGCCTGGGCCTAAATGTGTGACAGTGGCCTTTTGCAGTGGTGGGTGACGTGAAGCCTGATTCTCTGCTATGACATGAAGACAGATTCTGCGCTGACATAAGGCCAGATTCTCTGTTACGGGACCTCTCTCCTCTGCCTGGGTGCCTGGGCCTAAATGTGTGACAGTGGCCTGTTCCAGTGATGGGTGACGTGAAGCCTGATTCTCTGCTATGACATGAAGACAGATTCTGCGCTGACATAAGGCCAGATTCTCTGTTACGGGACCTCTCTCCTCTGCCTGGGTGCCTGGGCCTAAATGTGTGACAGTGGCCTGTTCCAGTGGTGGGTGACGTGAAGCCTGATTCTCTGCTTTGACATGAAGACAGATTCTGTGCTGACATAAGGCCAGATTCTCTGTTACGGGACCTCTCTCCTCTGCCTGGGTGCCTGGGCCTAAATGTGTGACAGTGGCCTGTTCCAGTGGTGGGTGATGTGAAGCCTGATTCTCTGCTATGACATGAAGACAGATTCTGTGCTGACATAAGGCCAGATTCTCTGTTACGGGGCCTCTCTCCTCTGCCTGGGTGCCTGGGCCTAAATATGTGACAGTGGCCTGTTCAAGTGGTGGGTGACGTGAAGCCTGATTCTCTGCTATGACATGAAGACTGATTCTGCGCTGACATAAGGCCAGATTCTCTGTTACGGGACCTCTCTCCTCTGCCTGGGTGCCTTGGCCTAAATGTGTGACAGTGGCCTGTTCGAGTGGTGATTGACGTGAAGCCTGATTCTCTGCTATGACATGAAGACTGATTCTGCGCTGACATAAGGCCAGATTCTCTGTTACGGGACCTCTCTCCTCTGCCTGGGTGCCTGGGCCTAAATATGTGACAGTGGCCTGTTCCAGTGATGGGTGACGTGAAGCCTGATTCTCTGCTATGACATGAAGACTGATTCTGCGCTGACATAAGGCCAGATTCTCTGTTACGGGACCTCTCTCCTCTGCCTGGGTGCCTGGGCCTAAATGTGTACAGTGGCCTGTTCCAGTAGTGGGTGACGTGAAGCCTGATTCTCTGCTATGACATGAAGACTGATTCTGCGCTGACATAAGGCCAGATTCTCTGTTACGGGACCTCTCTCCTCTTCCTGGGTGCCTGGGCCTAAATGTGTGACAGTGGCCTGTTCCAGTGGTGGGTGACGTGAAGCCTGATTCTCTGCTATGACATGAAGACAGATTCTGTGCTGACATAAGGCCAGATTCTCTGTTATGGGACCTCTCTCCTCTGCCTGGGTTCCTGGGCCTAAATGTGTGACAGTGGCCTGTTCCAGTGGTGGGTGACGTGAAGCCTGATTCTCTGCTATGAGATGAAGACAGATTCTGTGCTGACATAAGGCCAGATTTTCTGTTACGGGACCTCTCTCCTCTGCCTGGGTGCCTGGGCCTAAATGTGTGACAGTGGCCTTTTGCAGTGGTGGGTGACGTGAAGCCTGATTCTCTGCTATGACATGAAGACAGATTCTGTGCTGACATAAGGCCAGATTCTCTGTTACGGGACCTCTCTCCTCTGCCTGGGTGCCTGGGCCTAAATGTGTGACAGTGGCCTGTTCCAGTGGTGGGTGATGTGAAGCCTGATTCTCTGCTATGACATGAAGACAGATTCTGCGCTGACATAAGGCCAGTTTCTCTGTTACGGGACCTCTCTCCTCTACCTGGGTGCCTGGGCCTAAATATGTGACAGTGGCCTGTTCCAGTGGTGGGTGACGTGAAGCCTGATTCTCTGCTATGACATGAAGACAGATTCTGCGCTGACATAAGGCCAGTTTCTCTGTTACGGGACCTCTCTCCTCTACCTGGGTGCCTGGGCCTAAATATGTGACAGTGGCCTGTTCCAGTGGTGGGTGACGTGAAGCCTGATTCTCTGCTATGACATGAAGACAGATTCTGTGCTGACATAAGGCCAGATTCTCTGTTACGGGACCTCTCTCCTCTGCCTGGGTGCCTGGGCCTAAATGTGTGACAGTGGCCTGTTCCAGTGATGGGTGACGTGAAGCCTGATTCTCTGCTATGACATGAAGACAGATTCTGCGCTGACATAAGGCCAGATTCTCTGTTACGGGACCTCTCTCCTCTGCCTGGGTACCTGGGCCTAAATGTGTGACAGTGGCCTGTTCCAGTGGTGGGTGACGTGAAGCCTGATTCTCTGCTATGACATGAAGACAGATTCTGTGCTGACATAAGGCCAGATTCTCTGTTACGGGACCTCTCTCCTCTGCCTGGGTGCCTGGGCCTAAATGTGTGACAGTGGCCTGTTCCAGTGGTGGGTGACGTGAAGCCTGATTCTCTGCTATGACATGAAGACAGATTCTGCGCTGACATAAGGCCAGATTCTCTGTTACGGGACTTCTCTCCTCTGCCTGGGTGCCTGGGCCTAAATGTGTGACAGTGGCCTGTTCCAGTGGTGGGTAACGTGAAGCCTGATTCTCTGCTATGACATGAAGACAGATTCTGTGCTGACATAAGGCCAGATTCTCTGTTACGGGACCTCTCTCCTCTGCCTGGGTGCCGAGGCCTAAATGTGTGACAGTGGCCTGTTCCAGTGGTGGGTGATGTGAAGCCTGATTCTCTGCTATGACATGAAGACAGATTCTGTGCTGACATAAGGCCAGATTCTCTGTTACGGGACCTCTCTCCTCTGCCTGGGTGCCGAGGCCTAAATGTGTGACAGTGGCCTGTTCCAGTGGTGGGTGACGTGAAGCCTGATTCTCTGCTATGACATGAAGACTGATTCTGCGCTGACATAAGGCCAGATTCTCTGTTACGGGACCTCTCTCCTCTTCCTGGGTGCCTGGGCCTAAATGTGTGACAGTGGCCTGTTCCAGTGGTGGGTGACGTGAAGCCTGATTCTCTGCTATGACATGAAGACAGATTCTGTGCTGACATAAGGCCAGATTCTCTGTTATGGGACCTCTCTCCTCTGCCTGGGTGCCTGGGCCTAAATATGTGACAGTGGCCTGTTCCACTGGTGGGTGATGTGAAGCCTGATTCTCTGCTATGACATGAAGACAGATTCTGTGCTGACATAAGGCCAGATTTCTGTTACGGGACCTCTCTCCTCTGCCTGGGTGCCTGGGCCTAAATGTGTGACAGTGGCCTGTTGCAGTGGTGGGTGACGTGAAGCCTGATTCTCTGCTATGACATGAAGACAGATTCTGCGCTGACATAAGGCCAGATTCTCTGTTACGGGACCTCTCTCCTCTGCTGGGTGCCTGGGCCTAAATGTGTGACAGTGGCCTGTTCCAGTGGTGGGTGACGTGAAGCCTGATTCTCTGCTATGACATGAAGACAGATTCTGCGCTGACATAAGGCCAGATTCTCTGTTACGGGACCTCTCTCCTCTGCCTGGTTGCCTGGGCCTAAATGTGTGACAGTGGCCTGTTCCAGTGGTGGGTGACGTGAAGCCTGATTCTCTGCTTTGACATGAAGACAGATTCTGTGCTGACATAAGGCCAGATTCTCTGTTACGGGACCTCTCTCCTCTGCCTGGGTGCCTGGGCCTAAATGTGTGACAGTGGCCTGTTCGAGTGGTGGGTGACGTGAAGCCTGATTCTCTGCTATGACATGAAGACTGATTCTGTGCTGACATAAGGCCAGATTCTCTGTTACGGGACCTCTCTCCTCTGCCTGGGAGCCGAGGCCTAAATGTGTGACAGTGGCCTGTTCCAGTGGTGGGTGATGTGAAGCCTGATTCTCTGCTATGACATGAAGACAGATTCTGTGCTGACATAAGGCCAGATTCTCTGTTACGGGCCTCTCTCCTCTGCCTGGGTGCCTGGGCCTAAATATGTGACAGTGGCCTGTTCCAGTGGTGGGTGACGTGAAGCCTGATTCTCTGCTATGACATGAAGACTGATTCTGCGCTGACATAAGGCCAGATTCTCTGTTACGGGACCTCTCTCCTCTGCCTGGGTGCCTGGGCCTAAATGTGTGACAGTGGCCTGTTCCAGTGGTGGGTGATGTGAAGCCTGATTCTCTGCTATGACATGAAGACAGATTCTGCGCTGACATAAGGCCAGTTTCTCTGTTACGGGACCTCTCTCCTCTACCTGGGTGCCTGGGCCTAAATATGTGACAGTGGCCTGTTCCAGTGGTGGGTGACGTGAAGCCTGATTCTCTGCTATGACATGAAGACAGATTCTGTGCTGACATAAGGCCAGATTCTCTGTTACGGGACCTCTCTCCTCTGCCTGGGTGCCTGGGCCTAAATGTGTGACAGTGGCCTGTTCCAGTGATGGGTGACGTGAAGCCTGATTCTCTGCTATGACATGAAGACAGATTCTGCGCTGACATAAGGCCAGATTCTCTGTTACGGGACCTCTCTCCTCTGCCTGGGTACCTGGGCCTAAATGTGTGACAGTGGCCTGTTCCAGTGGTGGGTGACGTGAAGCCTGATTCTCTGCTATGACATGACGACAGATTCTGTGCTGACATAAGGCCAGGTTCAATGTTACGGGACCTCTCTCCTCTGCCTGGGTGCCTGGGCCTAAATGTGTGACAGTGGCCTGTTCCAGTGGTGGGTAACGTGAAGCCTGATTCTCTGCTATGACATGAAGACAGATTCTGCGCTGACATAAGGCCAGATTCTCTGTTACGGGACCTCTCTCCTCTGCCTGGGTGCCTGGGCCTAAATGTGTGACAGTGGCCTGTTCCAGTGGTGGGTGACGTGAAGCCTGATTCTCTGCTATGACATGAAGACAGATTCTGTGCTGACATAAGGCCAGATTCTCTGTTACGGGACCTCTCTCCTCTGCCTGGGTGCCGAGGCCTAAATGTGTGACAGTGGCCTGTTCCAGTGGTGGGTGATGTGAAGCCTGATTCTCTGCTATGACATGAAGACAGATTCTGTGCTGACATAAGGCCAGATTCTCTGTTACGGGACCTCTCTCCTCTGCCTGGGTGCCGAGGCCTAAATGTGTGACAGTGGCCTGTTCCAGTGGTGGGTGACGTGAAGCCTGATTCTCTGCTATGACATGAAGACAGATTCTGCGCTGACATAAGGCCAGATTCTCTGTTACGGGACCTCTCTCCTCTTCCTGGGTGCCTGGGCCTAAATGTGTGACAGTGGCCTTTTGCAGTCGGTGGGTGACGTGAAGCCTGATTCTCTGCTATGACATGAAGACAGATTCTGTGCTGACATAAGGCCAGATTCTCTGTTACGGGACCTCTCTCCTCTGCCTGGGTGCCTGGGCCTAAATGTGTGACAGTGGCCTGTTCCAGTGATGGGTGACGTGAAGCCTGATTCTCTGCTATGACATGAAGACAGATTCTGTGCTGACATAAGGCCAGATTCTCTGTTACGGGACCTCTCTCCTCTGCCTGGGTGCCTGGGCCTAAATGTGTGACAGTGGCCTGTTCCAGTGGTGGGTGACGTGAAGCCTGATTCTCTGCTATGACATGAAGACAGATTCTGTGCTGACATAAGGCCAGATTCTCTGTTACGGGACCTCTCTCCTCTGCCTGGGTGCCTGGGCCTAAATGTGTGACAGTGGCCTGTTCGAGTGGTGGGTGACGTGAAGCCTGATTCTCTGCTATGACATGAAGACAGATTCTGTGCTGACATAAGGCCAGATTCTCTGTTACGGGACCTCTCTCCTCTGCCTGGGAGCCGAGGCCTAAATGTGTGACAGTGGCCTGTTCCAGTGGTGGGTGACGTGAAGCCTGATTCTCTGCTATGACATGAAGACAGATTCTGTGCTGACATAAGGCCAGATTCTCTGTTACGGGGCCTCTCTCCTCTGCCTGGGTGCCTGGGCCTAAATATGTGACAGTGGCCTGTTCCAGTGGTGGGTGACGTGAAGCCTGATTCTCTGCTATGACATGAAGACTGATTCTGCGCTGACATAAGGCCAGATTCTCTGTTACGGGACCTCTCTCCTCTGCCTGGGTGCCTGGGCCTAAATGTGTGACAGTGGCCTGTTCCAGTGGTGGGTGACGTGAAGCCTGATTCTCTGCTATGACATGAAGACTGATTCTGTGCTGACATAAGGCCAGATTCTCTGTTATGGGACCTCTCTCCTCTGCCTGGGTGTCTGGGCCTAAATATGTGACAGTGGCCTGTTCCAGTGGTGGGTGATGTGAAGCCTGATTCTCTGCTATGACATGAAGACAGATTCTGTGCTGACATAAGGCCAGATTTTCTGTTACGGGACCTCTCTCCTCTGCCTGGGTGCCTGGGCCTAAATGTGTGACAGTGGCCTGTTGCAGTGGTGGGTGACGTGAAGCCTGATTCTCTGCTATGACATGAAGACAGATTCTGTGCTGACATAAGGCCAGATTCTCTGTTACGGGACCTCTCTCCTCTGCCTGGGTGCCTGGGCCTAAATGTGTGACAGTGGCCTGTTCCAGTGATGGGTGACGTGAAGCCTGATTCTCTGCTATGACATGAAGACAGATTCTGCGCTGACATAAGGCCAGATTCTCTGTTACGGGACCTCTCTCCTCTGCCTGGGTGCCTGGGCCTAAATGTGTGACAGTGGCCTGTTCCAGTGGTGGGTGACGTGAAGCCTGATTCTCTGCTTTGACATGAAGACAGATTCTGTGCTGACATAAGGCCAGATTCTCTGTTACGGGACCTCTCTCCTCTGCCTGGGTGCATGGGCCTAAATGTGTGACAGTGGCCTGTTCGAGTGGTGGGTGACGTGAAGCCTGATTCTCTGCTATGACATGAAGACTGATTCTGTGCTGACATAAGGCCAGATTCTCTGTTACGGGACCTCTCTCCTCTGCCTGGGAGCCGAGGCCTAAATGTGTGACAGTGGCCTGTTCCAGTGGTGGGTGATGTGAAGCCTGATTCTCTGCTATGACATGAAGACAGATTCTGTGCTGACATAAGTCCAGATTCTCTGTTACGGGGCCTCTCTCCTCTGCCTGGGTGCCTGGGCCTAAATATGTGACAGTGGCCTGTTCCAGTGGTGGGTGACGTGAAGCCTGATTCTCTGCTATGACATGAAGACTGATTCTGCGCTGACATAAGGCCAGATTCTCTGTTACGGGACCTCTCTCCTCTGCCTGGGTGCCTGGGCCTAAATGTGTGACAGTGGCCTGTTCCAGTGGTGGGTGACGTGAAGCCTGATTCTCTGCTATGACATGAAGACTGATTCTGCGCTGACATAAGGCCAGATTCTCTGTTGCGGGACCTCTCTCCTCTGCCTGGGTGCCTGGGCCTAAATATGTGACAGTGGCCTGTTCCAGTGGTGGGTGACGTGAAGCCTGATTCTCTGCTATGACATGAAGACAGATTCTGCGCTGACATAAGGCCAGATTCTCTGTTACGGGACCTCTCTCCTCTGCCTGGGTGCCTGGGCCTAAATGTGTGACAGTGGCCTGTTCCAGTGGTGGGTGACGTGAAGCCTGATTCTCTGCTATGACATGAAGACAGATTCTGTGCTGACATAAGGCCAGATTCTCTGTTATGCGACCTCTCTCCTCTGCCTGGGTGCCTGGGCCTAAATATGTGACAGTGGCCTGTTCCAGTGGTGGGTGATGTGAAGCCTGATTCTCTGCTATGACATGAAGACAGATTCTGTGCTGACATAAGGCCAGATTTTCTGTTACGGGACCTCTCTCCTCTGCCTGGGTGCCTGGGCCTAAATGTGTGACAGTGGCCTTTTGCAGTGGTGGGTGACGTGAAGCCTGATTCTCTGCTATGACATGAAGACAGATTCTGTGCTGACATAAGGCCAGATTCTCTGTTACGGGACCTCTCTCCTTTGTCTGGGTGCCTGGGCCTAAATGTGTGACAGTGGCCTGTTCCAGTGGTGGGTGACGTGAAGCCTGATTCTCTGCTATGACATGAAGACAGATTCTGCGCTGACATAAGGCCAGATTCTCTGTTACGGGACCTCTCTCCTCTGCCTGGGTGCCTGGGCCTAAATATGTGACAGTGGCCTGTTCCAGTGGTGGGTGACGTGAAGCCTGATTCTCTGCTATGACATGAAGACAGATTCTGTGCTGACATAAGGCCAGATTCTCTGTTACGGGACCTCTCTCCTCTGCCTGGGTGCCTGGGCCTAAATGTGTGACAGTGGCCTGTTCCAGTGATAGGTGACGTGAAGCCTGATTCTCTGCTATGACATGAAGACAGATTCTGCGCTGACATAAGGCCAGATTCTCTGTTACGGGACCTCTCTCCTCTGCCTGGGTGCCTGGGCCTAAATGTGTGACAGTGGCCTGTTCCAGTGGTGGGTGACGTGAAGCCTGATTCTCTGCTATGACATGAAGACAGATTCTGTGCTGACATAAGGCCAGATTCTCTGTTACGGGACCTCTCTCCTCTGCCTGGGTGCCTGGGCCTAAATGTGTGACAGTGGCCTGTTCCAGTGGTGGGTGACGTGAAGCCTGATTCTCTGCTATGACATGAAGACAGATTCTGCGCTGACATAAGGCCAGATTCTCTGTTACGGGGCCTCTCTCCTCTGCCTGGGTGCCTGGGCCTAAATATGTGACAGTGGCCTGTTCCAGTGGTGGGTGACGTGAAGCCTGATTCTCTGCTATGACATGAAGACTTATTCTGCGCTGACATAAGGCCAGATTCTCTGTTACGGGACCTCTCTCCTCTGCCTGGGTGCCTGGGCCTAAATGTGTGACAGTGGCCTGTTCGAGTGGTGGGTGACGTGAAGCCTGATTCTCTGCTATGACATGAAGACTGATTCTGCGCTGACATAAGGCCAGATTCTCTGTTACGGGACCTCTCTCCTCTGCCTGGGTGCCTGGGCCTAAATATGTGACAGTGGCCTGTTCCAGTGGTGGGTGACGTGAAGCCTGATTCTCTGCTATGACATGAAGACTGATTCTGTGCTGACATAAGGCCAGATTCTCTGTTACGGGACCTCTCTCCTTTGTCTGGGTGCCTGGGCCTAAATGTGTGACAGTGGCCTGTTCCAGTGGTGGGTGATGTGAAGCCTGATTCTCTGCTATGACATGAAGACAGATTCTGCGCTGACATAAGGCCAGTTTCTCTGTTACGTGACCTCTCTCCTCTGCCTGGGTGCCTGGGCCTAAATATGTGACAGTGGCCTGTTCCAGTGGTGGGTGACGTGAAGCCTGATTCTCTGGTATGACATGAAGACTGATTCTGCGCTGACATAAGGCCAGATTTTCTGTTACGGGACCTCTCTCCTCTGCCTGGGTGCATGGGCCTAAATGTGTGACAGTGGCCTGTTCCAGTGGTGGGTGACGTGAAGCCTGATTCTCTGCTATGACATGAAGACTGATTCTGCGCTGACATAAGGCCAGATTCTCTGTAACGGGACCTCTCTCCTCTGCCTGGGTGCCTGGGCCTAAATATGTGACAGTGGCCTGTTCCAGTGGTGGGTGATGTGAAGCCTGATTCTCTGCTATGACATGAAGACAGATTCTGTGCTGACATAAGGCCAGATTTCTGTTACGGGACCTCTCTCCTCTGCCTGGGTGCCTGGGCCTAAATGTGTGACAGTGGCCTTTTGCAGTGGTGGGTGACGTGAAGCCTGATTCTCTGCTATGACATTAAGACAGATTTTGTGCTGACATAAGGCCAGATTCTCTGTTACGGGACCTCTCTCCTTTGTCTGGGTGCCTGGGCCTAAATGTGTGACAGTGGCCTGTTCCAGTGGTGGGTGACGTGAAGCCTGATTCTCTGCTATGACATGAAGACAGATTCTGCGCTGACATAAGGCCAGATTCTCTGTTACGGGACCTCTCTCCTCTGCCTGGGTGCCTGGGCCTAAATGTGTGACAGTGGCCTGTTCCAGTGGTGGGTGATGTGAAGCCTGATTCTCTGCTATGACATGAAGACAGATTCTGCGCTGACATAAGGCCAGTTTCTCTGTTACGGGACCTCTCTCCTCTGCCTGGGTGCCTGGGCCTAAATATGTGACAGTGGCCTGTTCCAGTGGTGGGTGACGTGAAGCCTGATTCTCTGCTATGACATGAAGACAGATTCTGTGCTGACATAAGGCCAGATTCTCTGTTACAGGACCTCTCTCCTCTGCCTGGGTGCCTGGGCCTAAATGTGTGACAGTGGCCTGTTCCAGTGATGGGTGACGTGAAGCCTGATTCTCTGCTATGACATGAAGACAGATTCTGCGCTGACATAAGGCCAGATTCTCTGTTACGGGACCTCTCTCCTCTGCCTGGGTGCCTGGGCCTAAATGTGTGACAGTGGCCTGTTCCAGTGGTGGGTGACGTGAAGCCTGATTCTCTGCTATGACATGAAAACAGATTCTGTGCTGACATATGGCCAGATTCTCTGTTACGGGACTCTCTCCTCTGCCTGGGTGCCTGGGCCTAAATGTGTGACAGTGGCCTGTTCCAGTGGTGGGTGACGTGAAGCCTGATTCTCTGCTATGACATGAAGACAGATTCTGCGCTGACATAAGGCCATATTCTCTGTTACGGGACCTCTCTCCTCTGCCTGGGTGCCTGGGCCTAAATGTGTGACAGTGGCCTGTTCCAGTGGTGGGTGACGTGAAGCCTGATTCTCTGCTATGACATGAAGACTGATTCTGTGCTGACATAAGGCCAGATTCTCTGTTACGGGACCTCTCTCCTCTGCCTGGGTGCCGAGGCCTAAATGTGTGACAGTGGCCTGTTCCAGTGGTGGGTGATGTGAAGCCTGATTCTCTGCTATGACATGAAGACAGATTCTGTGCTGACATAAGGCCAGATTCTCTGTTACGGGACCTCTCTCCTCTGCCTGGGTGCCTGGGCCTAAATGTGTGACAGTGGCCTGTTCCAGTGGTGGGTGACGTGAAGCCTGATTCTCTGCTATGACATGAAGACTTATTCTGCGCTGACATAAGGCCAGATTCTCTGTTACGGGACCTCTCTCCTCTGCCTGGGTGCCTGGCCCTAAATGTGTGACAGTGGCCTGTTCGAGTGGTGGGTGACGTGAAGCCTGTTTCTCTGCTATGACATGAAGACTGATTCTGCACTGACATAAGGCCAGATTCTCTGTTACGGGACCTCTCTCCTCTGCCTGGGTGCCTGGGCCTAAATATGTGGCAGTGGCCTGTTCCAGTGGTGGGTGACGTGAAGCCTGATTCTCTGCTATGACATAAGGACAGATTCTGCGCTGACATAAGGCCAGATTCTCTGTTACGGGACCTCTCTCCTCTGCCTGGGTGCCTGGGCCTAAATATGTGACAGTGGCCTGTTCCAGTGGTGGGTGACGTGAAGCCTGATTCTCTGCTATGACATGAAGACAGATTCTGTGCTGATATAAGGCCAGATTCTCTGTTACGGGACCTCTCTCCTCTGCCTGGGTGCCTGGGCCTAAATGTGTGACAGTGGCCTGTTCCAGTGATGGGTGACGTGAAGCCTGATTCTCTGCTATGACATAAGGACAGATTCTGCGCTGACATAAGGCCAGATTCTCTGTTACGGGACCTCTCTCCTCTGCCTGGGTGCCTGGGCCTAAATGTGTGACAGTGGCCTGTTCCAGTGGTGGGTGACGTGAAGCCTGATTCTCTGCTATGACATGAAGACAGATTCTGTGCTGACATAAGGCCAGATTCTCTGTTACGGGACCTCTCTCCTCTGCCTGGGTGCCTGGGCCTAAATGTGTGACAGTGGCCTGTTCCAGTGGTGGCTGACGTGAAGCCTGATTCTCTGCTATGACATGAAGACAGATTCTGCGCTGACATAAGGCCAGATTCTCTGTTACGGGACCTCTCTCCTCTGCCTGGGTGCCTGGGCCTAAATGTGTGACAGTGGCCTGTTCCAGTGGTGGGTGACGTGAAGCCTGATTCTCTGCTATGACATGAAGACAGATTCTGTGCTGACATAAGGCCAGATTCTCTGTTACGGGACCTCTCTCCTCTGCCTGGGTGCCGAGGCCTAAATGTGTGACAGTGGCCTGTTCCAGTGGTGGGTGATGTGAAGCCTGATTCTCTGCTATGACATGAAGACAGATTCTGTGCTGACATAAGGCCAGATTCTCTGTTACGGGGCCTCTCTCCTCTGCCTGGGTGCCTGGGCCTAAATATGTGACAGTGGCCTGTTCCAGTGGTGGGTGACATGAAGCCTGATTCTCTGCTATGACATGAAGACTTATTCTGCGCTGACATAAGGCCAGATTCTCTGTTACGGGACCTCTCTCCTCTGCCTGGGTGCCTGGGCCTAAATGTGTGACAGTGGCCTGTTCGAGTGGTGGGTGACGTGAAGCCTGATTCTCTGCTATGACATGAAGACTGATTCTGCGCTGACATAAGGCCAGATTCTCTGTTACGGGACCTCTCTCCTCTGCCTGGGTGCCTGGGCCTAAATATGTGACAGTGGCCTGTTCCAGTGGTGGGTGACGTGAAGCCTGATTCTCTGCTATGACATGAAGACTGATTCTGCGCTGACATAAGGCCAGATTCTCTGTTACGGGACCTCTCTCCTCTGCCTGGGTGCCTGGGCCTAAATGTGTGACAGTGGCCTGTTCCAGTGGTGGGTGACGTTAAGCCTGATTCTCTGCTATGACATGAAGACTGATTCTGCGCTGACATAAGGCCAGATTCTCTGTTACGGGACCTCTCTCCTCTGCCTGGGTGCCTGGGCCTAAATGTGTGACAGTGGCCTGTTCCAGTGGTGGGTGACGTGAAGCCTGATTCTCTGCTATGACATGAAGACAGATTCTGTGCTGACATAAGGCCAGATTCTCTGTTATGGGACCTCTCTCCTCTGCCTGGGTGCCTGGGCCTAAATGTGTGACAGTGGCCTGTTCCAGTGGTGGGTGACGTGAAGCCTGATTCTCTGCTATGACATGAAGACTGATTCTGCGCTGACATAAGGCCAGATTCTCTGTTACGGGACCTCTCTCCTCTGCCTGGGTGCCTGGGCCTAAATATGTGACAGTGGCCTGTTCCAGTGGTGGGTGACGTGAAGCCTGATTCTCTGCTATGACATGAAGACTGATTCTGCGCTGACATAAGGCCAGATTCTCTGTTACGGGACCTCTCTCCTCTGCCTGGGTGCCTGGGCCTAAATGTGTGACAGTGGCCTGTTCCAGTGGTGGGTGACGTTAAGCCTGATTCTCTGCTATGACATGAAGACTGATTCTGCGCTGACATAAGGCCAGATTCTCTGTTACGGGACCTCTCTCCTCTGCCTGGGTGCCTGGGCCTAAATGTGTGACAGTGGCCTGTTCCAGTGGTGGGTGACGTGAAGCCTGATTCTCTGCTATGACATGAAGACAGATTCTGTGCTGACATAAGGCCAGATTCTCTGTTATGGGACCTCTCTCCTCTGCCTGGGTGCCTGGGCCTAAATGTGTGACAGTGGCCTGTTCCAGTGGTGGGTGACATGAAGCCTGATTCTCTGCTATGACATGAAGACAGATTCTGTGCTGACATAAGGCCAGATTTTCTGTTACGGGACCTCTCTCCTCTGCCTGGGTGCCTGGGCCTAAATGTGTGACAGTGGCCTTTTGCAGTGGTGGGTGACGTGAAGCCTGATTCTCTGCTATGACATGAAGACAGATTCTGCGCTGACATAAGGCCAGATTCTCTGTTACGGGACCTCTCTCCTCTGCCTGGGTGCCTGTGCCTAAATGTGTGACAGTGGCCTGTTCCAGTGGTGGGTAACGTGAAGCCTGATTCTCTGCTATGACATGAAGACAGATTCTGCGCTGACATAAGGCCAGATTCTCTGTTACGGGACCTCTCTCCTCTGTCTGGGTGCCGGGGCCTAAATATGTGACAGTGGCCTGTTCCAGTGGTGGGTGACGTGAAGCCTGATTCTCTGCTATGACATGAAGACTGATTCTGCGCTGACATGAAGCCAGATTCTCTGCTATGGCATGAAGAGACTGATTCTCTGCTGATATGAAGCCAGATTCTTTGCTATGGCATGAAGAGACTGATTCTCTGCTGAAGTGAAGCCAGATTCTCTGCTATGGGACCTCTGTCCAATTGATATTGGTTCATTTTTATTTTTTTTATTTTTATTTTAATTCATTTCCCTATTCACATTTGTTTGCAGGGGATTTACCTACATGTTGCTGCCTTTTGCAGCCCTCTAGCTCTTTCCTGGGCTGTTTTACAGCCTTTTTAGTGCCCAAAAGTTCGAGTCCCCATTGACTTCAATGGGGTTCGGGTTCGGGACGAAGTTCGGGTCGGGTTCGGATCCCGAACCCGAACATTTCGGGAAGTTCGGCCGAACTTCTCGAACCCGAACATCCAGGTGTTCGCTCAACTCTACTCAGCACTAGTCCATATAAAGGAAGCTCTGGAGATGGAAAAAGTATAAAGAGCAAATAAACTGATAAGGGGCATTAGTTATCTTTGGTGTTAGTTATGAGCCGCTCCTCCAGTATTGCCACTATATTTCTGTGTTTTTGTCTTGTTCTATATGTAGTGTATGTGCCGTTACCTGGCATTCAAACACTCTTTTGCACCTGGTGACCTCCATCACAGGGTCTGATATGGGCGTGGCTTGCAGTCTTGGCTTTGTTCACATTGTACTAGTTGTCCTGCTAGGCGTTTGTGTGGAAGCCCGGCTGCGAGCTGGATTACATCGCCTTCAGACCGTGTTCACACCATAGGTAGCGTAGTGGTAGGACCCTTTGCCATGCTGAGTGACCGTGACGTGGTGCAATGATGGGCTCCGATATTTTCCTGACAGGAATATATTGGCGAAAGTCTCAGCTTTTATTATCTGCATGTATGACTAGCCAGTATAGTCAGTGGCATATCCGTTTGGTGCATTTTTTCTGTGATTTTATATGATTGTATTTACATCCGCACAATGCTCCGTTTTGTGTAGGATGCTCTTGTGGTGCATGTGGACCGCGCCGACATCCTCCACCGTATGCATTTTTTGCTGGGGATAGTCGTTTGCTGCGGTCCACATGCGGTGGGGCTGCTCCCCCAATGTAAAACACGCTACAGTGTTAGGGGTTGAGCCGCTCCTCCAGTATTGCCACTATATTTCTGTGTTTTTGTCTTGTTCTATATGTAGTGTATGTGCCGTTACCTGGCATTCAAACACTCTTTTGCACCTGGTGACCTCCATCACAGGGTCTGATATGGGCGTGGCTTGCAGTCTTGGCTTTGTTCACATTGCACTAGTTGTCCTGCTAGGCGTTTGTGTGGAAGCCTGGCTGCGAGCTGGATTACATCGCCTTCAGACCGTGTTCACACCATAGGTAGCGTAGTGGTAGGACCCTTTGCCATGCTGAGTGACCGTGACGTGGTGCAATGATGGGCTCCGATATTTTCCTGACAGGAATATATTGGCGAAAGTCTCAGCTTTTAATATCTGCATGTATGACTAGCCAGTATAGTCAGTGGCATATCCGTTTGGTGCATTTTTTCTGTGATTTTATATGATTGTATTTACATCCGCACAATGCTCCGTTTTGTGTAGGATGCTCTTGTGGTGCATGTGGACCGCGCCGACATCCTCCACCGTATGCATTTTTTGCTGGGGATAGTCGTTTGCTGCGGTCCACATGCGGTGGGGCTGCTCCCCCAATGTAAAACACGCTACAGTGTTAGGGGTTGAGCCGCTCCTCCAGTATTGCCACTATATTTCTGTGTTTTTGTCTTGTTCTATATGTAGTGTATGTGCCGTTACCTGGCATTCAAACACTCTTTTGCACCTGGTGACCTCCATCACAGGGTCTGATATGGGCGTGGCTTGCAGTCTTGGCTTTGTTCACATTGCACTAGTTGTCCTGCTAGGCGTTTGTGTGGAAGCCTGGCTGCGAGCTGGATTACATCGCCTTCAGACCGTGTTCACACCATAGGTAGCGTAGTGGTAGGACCCTTTGCCATGCTGAGTGACCGTGACGTGGTGCAATGATGGGCTCCGATATTTTCCTGACAGGAATATATTGGCGAAAGTCTCAGCTTTTAATATCTGCATGTATGACTAGCCAGTATAGTCAGTGGCATATCCGTTTGGTGCATTTTTTCTGTGATTTTATATGATTGTATTTATATCCGCACAATGCTCCGTTTTGTGTAGGATGCTCTTGTGGTGCATGTGGACCGCGCCGACATCCTCCACCGTATGCATTTTTTGCTGGGGATAGTCGTTTGCTGCGGTCCACATGTGGTGGGGCTGCTCCCCCAATGTAAAACACGCTACAGTGTTAGGGGTTGAGCCGCTCCTCCAGTATTGCCACTATATTTCTGTGTTTTTGTTTAGTTATGAGGAAAGACTAAAATCATATTTATTTAGTCTTGATAAGAGGCGTCTAACGGGGGACACGATTAACTTTTAGAAATATGTAAATAACCCGTTCAAACAATATGGTGAATAAAAATCCCCTCAAAAGACAAGGGGCATTTCCTCCACCTGTGGAATAGTCTACCGCAGGACCTGGTCATAGTAGGAACAGTGGGCAATTTAAAAAAGGTATTATTGAGGGACTCAGCTCTTTTCTTTAACCAACTTCCTTTCATTCTAGTATTGCCTATGAAATAAATTATGTAGAATGTATTATGCCAGTATTATGTGCTTGTTGTAATGTGTATAGTTCATTGACCTAATAACACTGCAACACAATGGTCACTGAACGGCACTGAAACATACTGGGAATCGTCTGCAGTTGTATCAGCATAGACATCACCAAGAACTATGAATTATTAACAGCAAGGGCATAGCATACATTTTCATCGCAGAAGGTAAGACCAAATGCAATGTGACAACTGTGATGCAAAGGGTTACAGTGCGTAAAAGAGAATATATCGACCAAAACACAAACCTGTCAAAACGTTCAAGGAGTATAGTTGCAGATAAAATGGAGTACTTCAACTGCAGCACAAGACATAAAAATGCATCAAATACGTGACAGCCTCATCGTTGTGCATGCATGTAACCTTCTATACATCTAACTCGCAAGAGAAAGAGATAAGAGAAGCTTTAATGAGACATTTACATCAAAGTTTTTAGCACATATTAAAAGCCCACACATGAATATTTTTAACCTGGGGGACGGTTTCCTGAATATATATTTTTAAAAGTCAATACATGCATTTTACTTTCTGTACATCTACAGCACTGGGAGGGTCTTTAAAAATGGTGTCCACATTTCAAACAGCAGAGACACGTGGCTAATGTCTGCGACCACCAATAATGTGATTACAGGCATTTAACCCTTTCAATGCCCTGTTTAACCACTTCACGACCGCCCATTGACCATAAACGTCCAATGGGCAGTTGTTTATCTCTGAATGGACGTTATGGGTCCCGCTGTCAGTGACAGTAGGGCAACCCAGAGAGAAGGCAGGGATCGCTCCTTGGTGTCCCTGCCTTCTAGATCACTGTATACACAGCGCTCAAGGAGCACTGTGTATACAGATCAGGAAGCGCTATGCGCTTCCTGTTCCGGCCCGGTGGTCATGTGACCGCCGGGGCTGGGAGAGTGCAGGAGCTGTCAACCAGCCCTGCACTGAGGCTGTACAGCATTGTATGCTGCTGTGTAGCCTCTCTGGTGCGTGTATTTGAGAAAAAATAAATAAATGTGACGTTAAATGTCCCCCAGAGGTCTTGTATGACCTTATGGGGGACACAAAGTGTAAAATAAAATAAAAATAATAATAAAAAAATTAAGTGTTTAATAAAAAAATAAAAAAAAGTTTCACATAAAAAATTCCCCAATTAAAAAAATGTTAAAAATAGATTTAAAAAATAAATAAAATAGACATATTTGGTATTGCCGCGGCCATAAAGGCTGGATCTATAAACATATCACATGATCCACCCGTCCGATAAACACCGTAAAAAATAAAAATAATAACTGTGTCAAAAAAGCCATTTTTGTCACCTTACAGCACAAAAAGTACAAAACCATGTGATCAAAAATCACCATAAAATGGTACCAATAAAACCGTCACCTCATCCTGCAAAAAATAAGCCCCTAAATAAGAAAATCGCTCAAAAAATTAAAAAAACTATAGCTCTCAGAACATGGAGACATTAAAACATATTTTTTAGTTAAAAAAATGCTTTTGTTGTGTTAAAGTGAAATAAATTAAAAAAGTATACATATTAGGTATCACCGTGTCCATAAAAAAACAGCTCTTTAAAAATATCACATGACCTAACCCCTCAGGTGAACATTGTAAATTTTTTTGAATAAAAACTGTGCTCAAAAAAGTCATTTTTTGTCACCTTACTTCACAAAAATTGCAACACCAAGCGATCAAAAAGGTGTATGCCCCCCAAAATAGTCCATCTGTAACAACCTGCCCTATAAAAATATCACATGACTTAACCCCTCAGGTGAACACAGTTAAAAAATATATATAAACAGTGCCAAAAAAGCAATTTTTCGGTCACCTAACAGCACATAAAGTGCAATAGCAAGCAATCAAAAAGGCGTTTGCCCCCAAAAATAGTATCAATCAAACCGTCACCACATCCTGCAAAAAATTTGACCATACCTAAGAAAATCGGTCAGAAAATAAAAAGCTATGGCTCTCAGACTATGAAGACACTAAAACATCATTTTTTTGGTTTCAAAAATGGTATTATTCTGTAAAACTTAAATAAATAAAAAAAAGTATACATATTAGGTATTGTCCATAACTATCTGCTCTATAAAAATTTCACATGACCTAACCCCTTAGGTGAACGCTGTAAAAATAAATAAATAAAAAGTGTGCTAAAACAACCAATTTTTTGGTCACCTTGCCACATAAAGTGTAATAATGAATGATCAAAAAATCATATGTATCCAAAAATGTACCAATAAAAACATCAACTCTTCCTGCAAATAACAAGCCCCTGCACAAGATGATCAGCAGAAAAATAAAATAAATAAGGCGTTCAGAAAATGGAGACACAAAAACATATATATTTTTTTTTAATGCATTATTATGTAAAACTGTAACAAACAAACAAACAAACAAATAAACAAAGTAGACATATTTGATATTATTGCATCCATAACAATCTGCTAAAAATAGCACATGATATACCCTGTCAGATGAATGTTATAAAAAATAATACCAGTGCCAAAACAGCAATTTATTTGTTACCATGCCTCACAAAAAAATTAATATAGAGCAATTAAAAATCATACCTAAAATAGTACCAATGAAACTTACCTTATCCCCTAGTTTCCAAAATGGGGTCACTTTTTAGGAGTTTCTACTGTAAGGGTGCATCAGTGGAGCTTCAAATAGAATATGGCATCTAAAAACCAGTTCAGAAAAATCTGCCTTCCAAAAACCATATGGCGCTCCTTTTCTTCTGTACCCTGCTGTGTGCCCTACATCAGTTTATGACCACATGTGGGGTGTTTATGTAAATCACAGAATCAGGGTAATAAATATAAAGTTTTGTTTTGCTGTTAACCCTCGATGTGTTAAAGAAAAAAATGGATTCAAATTAGTGATGATCGAGCACCAAAGCATTTGGGTGTTCAGGTGTTCGGCCCGAACACATTGCTATATTTGTGTGCTCAACCGAGCACCCAAGTATAACGGAAGTCAATAGGATACAACCAGGCACCCCATGCTCTGAAGAGGGGAGGGTGCCTGGTCCATTGGAAAAGGTCAGAAAGTGACAGAAACACCACTGAAATGAATCGGGAACAGCATGGGGACGATGTCTGGATGCATCTTGGACTCCCAGGTCGCTGCTGGGAACCATGTTGTCCAAGTTGCACGCCACTTTTACAGACTGCCAAAAATGCGCACAAAACCCCCCAAAAATCTATTATACAGGAAAAATTGTGCTGCAAAAAATTTGAAGCAAGAGGCACTCCAAAACAGATTGTATATCACATAAAGGAGGGCCTCATTCACATTGTGGTACAATTGTTCAGGTAGTGGGACTCCTACACTCAAAAAGCCTATGCACTAAGTGAAAGGGCTGCCAAAAATTACAAGGACTCGGCACTCCAAAACACCCTTTGTTACACATAAAGGAGGGCATCATACACACCCTTGAAATATTATGATTGGTGGCCTGCTGGTGACCCTCAAAAACATTTGGAGCAAGGGCATGCTGATCTGACCATCCAAAACATGAGGGGCGAGGGCCTGCTGCTGAGCTGACCCTCTAAAACATTAGGGGCGAGGGTCTGCTGGTGAGCTGATGCTCTAAAACATTACATGCGAGTGCCTGCTGGTGAGCTGACACTCTAAAACATTATATGCTAGTGCTTGCAAGTGAGCTGACGCTCTAAAACATTATATGGGAGTGCATGCTGTTTAGCTGACGCTCTAAAACATTATATGCAAGTGCATGCTGTTCAGCTGAAGCTCTAAAACATCATATGCGAGTGCATGCTGTTCAGCTGACGCTTTAAAAAATTATATGCGAGTGCATGCAGGTGAGCTGACGCTCTAAAACCTTATATGCGAGTGCGTGCTGTTTAGCTGACGCTCTAAAACAATATTTTCAAGTGCATGTTGTTCAGCTGACGCTCTAAAACATTATTTGCGAGTGCATGCTGTACAGCTGACGCTTTAAAAAATTATATGCGAGTGCATGCGGTTCAGCTGACCCTATAAAACAATTTGAGTTGAGGGCCTGCAGTTGAGCTGACCCTACTAAAAAAATTAGAGTGGAGGGAATATATACAATCTGGATGAGGAGGAGGAGAAAGCAAGATTCAACCATATACTCTTTTTTTCTGATGGAAAAGGTGCATGGGAATACACTACAGTAGATTGAGTACATTATAAATGATAGATTGAAATTTCCTTTATGTTCATCATCAGCTCAGCTCTCCTCTGGTGGAGTTGAGAAATCAGGGGCAATCCAGGCCCTGTTCATTTTTATCTGAGTCAACCTGTCAGCATTGCCAGTGGACAAGCGGATACGCTTATCTGTTATAATGCCACCAGCAGCACTAAATACACGCTGAGACAAAACGCTGGTGGCAGGGCAGGAAAGCACCTCCAAGGCATAGAGCGCAAGTTCCTGCCACGTGTCCAGCTTAGAGACCCAGTAGTTGTAAGGCACTGAGGTATCATTTAGGATGCTGAAACGGTTTGCTATGTATTCCTTCACCATCTTCCAAAACTTTTCCCTCCTTGTACCACTAGGCCACGCTTCAGGGTTAGGTTGCTGGTGGGGTGTCATGAAAGTGTCCCATGCCTTAGAGAGGGTTGTCCTGCCTTTGTTGGAACTGCTTGTGTTCCCCTTGTCTCCCTTCCTCAGTTGCCTAAGGAAGTACGGACTCTGCCGGCTGCGTTGTCAGATGGAAAATTTTGGAGCAATCTCTCAACAAGTATCTTCTGGTATTGCACCGTTTTACTGATCCTCTCCACCACAGGAATGAGAGATGAGAAGTTCTCTTTGTAGCGGGGGTCAAGAAGGATGAACACCCACTAATCCGTGTTATCTAAAATGCGTATAACGCGAGGGTCGCGGGAAAGGCAGCCTAACATGAAGTCAGCCATGTGTACCAACAGGCAAGACGTCGATGTCGACATCAGGGTGACTCTCCATCTTCTCCTCCTCCTCTTCTTCCCATCCACACTGAACAGATGGAATTAAAGTTTCATAGGTACTACCCTCTGTAGCAGAGGCAACTGTCTCCAGCTCCTCCTCCTCCTCTTCAGGGTCCAATTCGCACTGAGAAGACAAACTGGGGGTGGGCTGGCTATCACCCTGTGTAATGTCCCACCCCATTTACTCGTCTGCCACATTCAGAGTGTCGTCCTTTATTGTGAGCAGCAGTGGGATGGTTACGCTGATAATAGCGTTATCGCCACTAACCATCTGTGTGGATCCATCAAAGTTTTTTAAAACCTCACAGAGGTCTGATATCATTGCCCACTCCTCACTTGTGAATAGTGGCAGTTGACTCGAAAGGCGACAACCATGTTGCAGCTGGTATTTCACAACTGCCCTCTGCTGCTCACAAAGCCTGGCGAACATGTAGAACGTAGAGTTCCAGCGCGTGCTCACGTCGCACAACAGTCAGTCAGCTGGAAGCTGCAAGCGCTGCTGCAGCATTGACAGACCGGCTAAAGCTGTGGACGACTTGCGGAAATGGACACACATGCGGCGCGCCTTCACTAGTAGCTCTGGAAAATTGGGGTAGGTTTTGATAAACCGCTGAACCACTAAGTTTAAGACGTGGGCTAGGCATGGGATGCGTGTCAGGTTGCCGAGCTCCAAAGCCACCACCAAGTTACGGCCATTGTCAGACACAACCATGCCTGGTTGTAGGTTGAGTGGCAAGAGCCACATCTTAGTCTGGTCCATTATACCCTGCCATAGCTCTGCGGCAGTGTGCCGTTTGTCCCCTAAGCAGATCAGCTTCAGCACGGCCTGTTGACGCTTACCCACAACAGTGCTACACTGCTTCCAGATAGCGACTGATGGCTGACTGCTGCTGGAGGTGGAAGTGGAGGAGGAGGCGGCGGAGGAGGAGAAGTGGGGGTTGTATTCAGTAACATAGCTGCTGGCGGAGACCCTGATGGACGTAGTGCCCACATTCCTGGGCGTGGGTAGCACCTGTGCCTTAGTGAGGGATGGCCGCCGACATCAGGCTGCAGAAGGCCTCAGTGTCCACAAGCCTAAATGGCAACATTTCAAGGGCCAGTAATTTTGAAAGTTGCTCATTTAGTGCTATGGCCTGTGGGTGGGTGGGTATTTGCGCTTGCGTTCAAATGACTGTGTTATGGACATTTGGACGCTGCGCTGGGACAGGAAAGAGGATGTTGTGTCTGATGGTTCATGTGAAGGTCCAGGTGCAGTGCGATGGGCATCCGGGCCTGCGCCTTCGACAGGGGATTCGCCAGCAGTGCGTAACACAGGGGAAGAGGAGGCAGTGGTGTGACCCGCAGACCCAGATTGTGGACCCAGGCGTTCGGCCCACTTGTTAGGATGCTTGGATGCCTTGTGGCGGATCATGCTGGTGGTGGTGAGGTTGCTAGTGTTCACACCCCGACTCATTTTGTTATGGCACAGGTTGCAAACTACCACTCTTTTGTCGTCTGCACTTACCACAAAAAAGGAACACTTACTGCGGAACACCCACCCTTTGGCAAGGTAGATTTACGCATGGGGTGCTCGGTGTAACGGTTGCGGGCCTGTTTGGTGTGGGCCGATTTTTGCAACCCCACTGCCTTTTTCAGCCTGTTGTGGTGCTGCAGATCCTTCCCCCTCTGTACTGCTGTCCTCGCTCGGCTTTTCACCTTCCCATTTTGTGTCAGTGACCTCATCGTCCTCTTCGACTTCCTCAATCTGCTCATCCTCCTGACTTGATCTAACCGCAACCTCTGTGATTGACAACTGTGTCTCATCATCATCCACCTCGTGAAAGAATGATTGCCGTTCACCACCATCATCTTCTTGAGACTGTGAAGGCTCAAGAGGTTGGGAATCAGGGCACAATATCTCAGGTCCCTCTTCAAGCGTGCACAAGGGCCAAATGTAATGGTGGTGCTGGATAGAGCTCCTCGGAATATCTGAGTGTGGGATCACTCGTTTGGCAAGCCTCTCCATGGTGGGAGGAAGGATGATCAGAGTGAGGATTTGGTTGACTAGACTCTTGGCTACAGAGACTGGACTTGGTGGAAGAGAGGGTGGTGCTTAACCAACTGGAAGCATTATCTTCAGCAATCCAACCGACCAACTGTTTGTACTGGTCCGACTTGGACAGTGTTGTCCTGCGCCGCCCAGCTAAATTGGACATGAATCTGGGTACGGTGGCGTTTTTTTTTTTTTTTCTGGAGCACTGGCAGCAGGCACAGTTTCAATGTGCACCATCAGCATCACGCCCACTTTCCCGGCCCTTAGTGCTCGCCTTGTTCATATTAATGGTTTTGTCACTAGATGTGGCGCAGATTGTTTTACAGTCCGCTAAAGACACATTTTTTGGATGCAGGACAGTATATGTCACAGAAACCCACAGAATATGGACACTATATTAGGCCCAGATTGTTGGAATCTGTAATACAGATACTGTTTTCTGATGTAGTACAGTATTAGTTACAGAACATCACAGATTGTGAACACTTATATTAGGCCCAGATTATTGGAATTTGCAATACAGACACTGTTTTCTGATGTAGTACAGTATTGGTTACAGAACACCACAGAATATGGACACTATATTAGGCCCAGATTATTGGAATTTGCAATATAGACACTGTTTTCTGATGTAGTACAGTATTGGTTACAGAACAGCACAGAATATGGACACTATATTAGTCCCAGATTATTGGAATTTGTTATACAGGCACTGTTTTCTGATGTAGTATAGTATTGGTTACAGAACACCACAGAATATGGACACTATATTAGGCCCAGATTATTGGAATCTGCAATGAAGACACTGTTTTCTGATGTAGTACAGTATAGGTTGCAGAAAACCACAGATTATGGACACTATATTAGGCCCAGATTATTTGAATTTGCAATACAGACACTGTTTTCTGATGTAGTACAGTATTGGTTACAGAACATCACAGATTATGGACACTATATTAGGCCCAGATTATTGGAATTTGTAATACAGACACATTTTGCAGATGTAGTTCAGTATTTTTTACACAAAGCCACACACTCGGTTAAGTACAACCATGTGCCGAGCATAGTGATGCTCGAGCCAAACAGATATTCGGTCGAGCATGCTCGCTCATCACTAATTAAAATTTAAAATTTTCCAAAAAAGTAAAATTTAGAAATGTAATCTCCATTTTCCTTTAATACTTGTGGAATACCTAAAGGGTTAAAAAGTTTGTAAAAGCAGTTTTAATGGGGTGTAGTTTCTACAATGGAGTCATTTATGGGGGGTTTCAACTATGTAAGCCCCACAAAGTAAAAAAATATTGACTTTGGAAATTTTCTTAAAAATTTCATAAATTGCTTCAAAAATTCTAATCCTAAAAAAGTTAAATTACATTACCAAAATGATGCCCACATGAAGTAGATATATGGGGAATGTTAATTAATGAAAAATACAAAATTTTACGGCCCTTGCTGCATTTGTACGTGTGAAATTCAAGCGTTATATACTCCTGTCATATTATGTTAGTAAAAAAAAAACACCCATTTTGTGCAAAGTACTTAATATTGCAGTCTTTGCTGCATCTGTGATTGTTAAAAACAAGCTTGAAATACTTCAATAATTTCTGGGCTTTAAAATACACCAGTTTCTGGCAATACCCTCCATCTTGGGCCTCTGCCGCATTAGTCAGTGTGCAATTTAAGCTAGAAATACAGCTATAATTTTCTGGGTTTTAAAAAACACCCTTTTTGGGCAAAATACTCAATTTTACAGCCCTAGCTGCATCTGTACGTGTGAAATTCATGCGTTATATACTGCTGTCATATTCTGTTATTAAAAAAAACTCCCTTTTTGGGCAAAGTACTTAATATTGCAGCATTTGTTGCATCTGTGATTGTTAAAAACAAGCTTGAAATACTTTAATAATTTTCTGGCTTTGAAAAAACACCCATTTTTGGCAATACCCTCCATTTGGGGACTCTGCCGCAATAGTCAGTGTGCAATTTATGCTAGAAATACAGCTATAATATTCTGGGTTTTAAAAAACACCCATTTAGGGCAAAATACTTAATTTGCGGCCTTGTCTGCATCTGTCAGTGTGAGATACACACTTTAGATACTGTTGTGCTATTCTGGTATTAAAAAAAACAACCATTTTGGGCAAAATACTTAATTTACGGCCTTGTCTGCATCTGTACGTGTGAAATTCAAGCGTTATATACTGCTCTCATATTCTGGTATTTAACCACCTCAGCCCCCATGGCTTAAACACCCTGAAAGACCAGGCCACTTTTTACACTTCTGACCTAAACTACTTTCACCGTTTATTGCTCGGTCATGCAACTTACCACCCAAATGAATTTTACCTCCTTTTCTTCTCACTAATAGAGCTTTCATTTGGTGGTATTTCATTGCTGCTGACATTTTTACTTTTTTTGTTATTAATCAAAATTTAACGATTTTTTTGCAAAAAAATGACATTTTTCACTTTCAGTTGTAAAATTTTGCAAAAAAAACGAGATCCATATATAAATTTTGCTCTAAATTTATTGTTCTACATGTCTTTGATAAAAAAAAAATGTTTGGGAAAAAAAAAAATGGTTTGGGTAAAAGTTATAGCGTTTACAAACTATGGTACAAAAATGTGAATTTCCGCTTTTTGAAGCAGCTCTGACTTTCTGAGCACCTGTCATGTTTCCTGAGGTTCTACAATGGCCAGACAGTACAAACACCCCACAAATGACCCCAATTCGGAAAGTAGACACCCTAAGGTATTCGCTGATGAGATAGTGAGTTCATAAAACTTTTTATTTTTTGTCACAAGTTAGCGGAAAATGATGATTTTTTTTTTTTTTTTTTTTTCTTACAAAGTCTCATATTCCACTAACTTGTGACAAAAAATAAAAACTTCCATGAACTCACTATGCCCATCAGCGAATACCTTGGGGTGTCTTCTTTCTAAAATGGGGTCACTTGTGGGGTAGTTATACTGCCCTGGCATTCTAGGGGCCCAAATGTGTGGTAAGGAGTTTGAAATCAAATTCTGTAAAAAATGACCAGTGAAATCCGAAAGGTGCTCTTTGGAATATGGGCCCCTTTGCCCACCTAGGCTGCAAAAAAGTGTCACACATGTGGTATCTCCGTATTCAGGAGAAGTTGGGGAATGTGTTTTGGGGTGTCATTTTACATATACCCATGCTGGGTGAGATAAATATCTTGGCCAAATGCCAACTTTGTATAAAAAAATGGGAAAAGTTGTCTTTTGCCAAGATATTTCTTGGCAAAGTTAGCAGAAATTGATATTTTATTTTTTTTTCTCACAAAGTCTCCCTTTCCGCTAACTTGGGACAAAAATTTCAATATTTCATGGACTCAATATGCCCCTCACTGAATACCTTGGGGTGTCTTCTTTCCGAAATGGGGTCACATGTGGGGTATTTATACTGCCCTGGCATTCTAGGGGCCCTAAAGCGTGAGAAGAAGTCTGGAATATAAATGTCTAAAAAATTTTACGCATTCGGATTCCGTGAGGGGTATGGTGAGTTCATGTGAGATTTTATTTTTTGACACAAGTTAGTGGAATATGAGACTTTGTAAGAAAAAAAATATATAATTTCCGCTAACTTGGGCCAAAAAAATGTCTGAATGGAGCCTTACAGGGGGGTGATCAATGACAGGGGGGTGATCAATGACAGGGGGGTGATCAGAGAGTCTATATGGGGTGATCACCCCCCTGTCATTGATCACCCCCCTGTAAGGCTCCATTCAGATGTCCGTATGTGTTTTGCGGATCCGATCCATCTATCCGTGGATCCGTAAAAATCATACGGACATCTGAATGCAGCCTGACAGGGGGGTGATCAATGACAGGGGGGGTGATCAATGACAGGGGGGGTGATCAATGACAGGGGGGTGATCAGGGAGTCTATATGGGGTGATCACCCCCCCTGGAAGGCTCCAGGGAGACGCCTGTATGTGTTTTGCGGATCCGATCCATCTATCAGTGAATCCGTAAAAATCATGCGGACATCTGAATGGAGCTTTACAGGGGTGTGATCAATGACAGGGGGGTAATCAATGACAGGGGGGTGATGAGGGAGTCTATATGGGGTGATCACCACAGTCATTGATCACGCCCCTGTAAGGCTCCATTCAGACGTCCGTATGCGTTTTGCGGATCCGATCCATCTATTAGTGGATCCGTAAAAATCATGCGGACATCTGAATGGAGCTTTACAGGGGTGTGATCAATGACAGGGGGGTAATCAATGACAGGGGGGTGATGAGGGAGTCTATATGGGGTGATCACCACAGTCATTGATCACGCCCCTGTAAGGCTCCATTCAGACGTCCGTATGCGTTTTGCGGATCCGATCCATCTATCAGTGGATCCGTAAAAATCATGCGGACGTCTGAATGGAGCTTTACAGGGGTGTGATCAATGACAGGGGGGTAATCAATGACAGGGGGGTGATGAGGGAGTCTATATGGGGTGATCACCACAGTCATTGATCACGCCCCTGTAAGGCTCCATTCAGACGTCCGTATGCGTTTTGCGGATCCGATCCATCTATCAGTGGATCCGTAAAAATCATGCGGACATCTGAATGGAGCTTTACAGGGGGGTGATCAATGACAGGGGGGTAATCAATAACAGGGGGGTGATCAGGGAGTCTATATGGGGTGATCACCTCCGTCATTGATCACTCCCCTGTAAGGCTCCATTCAGACGTCCGTATGCGTTTTGCGGATCCGATCCATCTATCAGTGGATCTGTAAAAATCATGCGGACATCTGAATGGAGATTTACAGGGGTGTGATCAATGACAGGGGGGTAATCAATGACAGGGGGGTGATGAGGGAGTCTATATGGGGTGATCACCACAGTAATTGATCACGCCCCTGTAAGGCTCCATTCAGACGTCCGTATGCGTTTTGCGGATCCGATCCATCTATCAGTGGATCCGTAAAAATCATGCAGACATCTGAATGGAGCTTTACAGGGGGGTGATCAATGACAGGGGAGTAATCAATGACAGGGGGGTGATCAGGGAGTCTATATGGGGTGATCACCTCCGTCATTGATCACTCCCCTGTAAGGCTCCATTCAGACGTCCGTATGTGTTTTGCGGATCCGATCCATCTATCAGTGGATCCGTAAAATTCATACGGACCTCTGAATGGAGCCATACAGGGGGTTATCAATGACAGGGGGGTGATCAATGACAGGGGGGGTGATCAGGGAGTCTATATAGGGTGATCAGGGGTGATCAAGTGTGATCAAGGATGACTAAGGGGTTAATAAGTGACAAGGGGGGGGTGTAGTGTAGTGGTGCTTGGTGCAACATATTACTGAGCTGCCTGTGTCCTCTGGTGGTCGATCCAAACAAATGGGACCACCAGATCATAACAGCGTCTAATATACCTGTTAGGGGTTAAAAAAATCACATCTCCAGCCTGCCATCGAACGATCGCCGCTGGCAGGCTGGAGATCCACTCGCTTACCTTCCGATCACAGGAAATCTCGCGTCTCGCGAGAGGACACGCCGGCGCGTCCACTCGGAATGAATCAACCACCTCCAGGACGCGTCTGTGCGTACAGCGCTCCGGAGATGGTTAAAAAACATACATTTAGGGGAAAAAATCTCAATTTTTCAGCCTTGTCTGCATCTGTACGCGTGATATACACACTTTAGATACTGTTGTTCTATTCTACTATTAAAAAAAACAAACACCCATTTAGGGCAAAAATCTTAATTTGACAGCCTTTGTTGCATATGTCATTGTGAGATACTCCCTTTAGATACTGTTGTTCTATTCTGCTATTTAAAAAAACACCTATTTAGGGCAAAAAACAAAATTTTGCAGCCATTGCTGCATATGTCTTTATGAGAAACACCTTTTAGATACTGTTGTTCTATTCTGCTATTATAAAAAAACACCCATTTTGGGCAAAAATCTTAATTTGCGGCCTTGTCTGCATCTGTACATATGAGATACACGCTTTAGCTACTGCTGTGCTATTCTGGTATTAAAAAAAACACCCATTTAGAGCAAAAATCTTAATTTGGCAGCCTTTGCTGCATATGTCATTGTGAGATACACCCTTTAGATACTGTTGTTCTATTCTGCTATTTTAAAAAAACACCTATTTAGGGCAAAAAACTAAATTTTGCAGCAATTGCTGTATATGTATTTATGAGAAACACCCTTTAGATACTGTTGTTCTATTCTGCTATTAGAAAAAAAAACACCCATTTTGTGCAAAGTACTTAATATTGCAGTCTTTGCTGCATCTGTGATTGTTAAAAACAAGCTTGAAATACTTCAATAATTTCTGGGCTTTAAAATACACCAGTTTCTGGCAATACCCTCCATCTTGGGCCTCTGCCGCATTAGTCAGTGTGCAATTTAAGCTAGAAATACAGCTATAATTTTCTGGGTTTTAAAAAACACCCTTTTTGGGCAAAATACTCAATTTTACAGCCCTAGCTGCATCTGTACGTGTGAAATTCATGCGTTATATACTGCTGTCATATTCTGTTATTAAAAAAAACTCCCTTTTTGGGCAAAGTACTTAATATTGCAGCATTTGTTGCATCTGTGATTGTTAAAAACAAGCTTGAAATACTTTAATAATTTTATGGCTTTGAAAAAACACCCATTTTTGGCAATACCCTCCATTTGGGGACTCTGCCGCAATAGTCAGTGTGCAATTTATGCTAGAAATACAGCTATAATATTCTGGGTTTTAAAAAACACCCATTTAGGGCAAAATACTTAATTTGCGGCCTTGTCTGCATCTGTCAGTGTGAGATACACACTTTAGATACTGTTGCGCTATTCTGGTATTAAAAAAAACAACCATTTTGGGCAAAATACTTAATTTACGGCCTTGTCTGCATCTGTACGTGTGAAATTCAAGCGTTATATACTGCTCTCATATTCTGGTATTTAACCACCTCAGCCCCCATGGCTTAAACACCCTGAAAGACCAGGCCACTTTTTACACTTCTGACCTAAACTACTTTCACCGTTTATTGCTCGGTCATGCAACTTACCACCCAAATGAATTTTACCTCCTTTTCTTCTCACTAATAGAGCTTTCATTTGGTGGTATTTCATTGCTGCTGACATTTTTACTTTTTTTGTTATTAATCAAAATTTAACGATTTTTTTGCAAAAAAATGACATTTTTCACTTTCAGTTGTAAAATTTTGCTAAAAAAAACGAGATCCATATATAAATTTTGCTCTAAATTTATTGTTCTACATGTCTTTGATAAAAAAAAAATGGTTTGGGTAAAAGTTATAGAGTTTACAAACTATGGTACAAAAATGTGAATTTCCGCTTTTTGAAGCAGCTCTGACTTTCTGAGCACCTGTCATGTTTCCTGAGGTTCTACAATGGCCAGACAGTACAAACACCCCACAAATGACCACAATTCGGAAAGTAGACACCCTAAGGTATTCGCTGATGAGATAGTGAGTTCATAGAACTTTTTATTTTTTGTCACAAGTTAGCGGAAAATGATGATTTTTTATTTTTATTTTTTTTCTTACAAAGTCTCATATTCCACTAACTTGTGACAAAAAATAAAAACTTCCATGAACTCACTATGCCCATCAGCGAATACCTTGGGGTGTCTTCTTTCTAAAATGGGGTCACTTGTGGGGTAGTTATACTGCCCTGGCATTCTAGGGGCCCAAATGTGTGGTAAGGAGTTTGAAATCAAATTCTGTAAAAAATGACCAGTGAAATCCGAAAGGTGCTCTTTGGAATATGGGCCCCTTTGCCCACCTAGGCTGCAAAAAAGTGTCACACATGTGGTATCTCCGTATTCAGGAGAAGTTGGGGAATGTGTTTTGGGGTGTCATTTTACATATACCCATGCTGGGTGAGATAAATATCTTGGCCAAATGCCAACTTTGTATAAAAAAATGGGAAAAGTTGTCTTTTGCCAAGATATTTCTCTCACCCAGCATGGGTATATGTAAAATGACACCCCAAAACACATTCCCCAACTTCTCCTGAATACGGAGATACCAGATGTGTGACACTTTTTTGCAGCCTAGGTGGGCAAAGTTAGCAGAAATTGATATTTTATTTTTTTTTCTCACAAAGTCTCCCTTTCCGCTAACTTGGGACAAAAATTTCAATATTTCATGGACTCAATATGCCCCTCACTGAATACCTTGGGGTGTCTTCTTTCCGAAATGGGGTCACATGTGGGGTATTTATACTGCCCTGGCATTCTAGGGGCCCTAAAGCGTGAGAAGAAGTCTGGAATATAAATGTCTAAAAAATTTTACGCATTCGGATTCCGTGAGGGGTATGGTGAGTTCATGTGAGATTTTATTTTTTGACACAAGTTAGTGGAATATGAGACTTTGTAAGAAAAAAAATATATAATTTCCGCTAACTTGGGCCAAAAAAATGTCTGAATGGAGCCTTACAGGGGGGTGATCAATGACAGGGGGGTGATCAATGACAGGGGGGTGATCAGAGAGTCTATATGGGGTGATCACCCCCCTGTCATTGATCACCCCCCTGTAAGGCTCCATTCAGATGTCCGTATGTGTTTTGCGGATCCGATCCATCTATCCGTGGATCCGTAAAAATCATACGGACATCTGAATGCAGCCTGACAGGGGGGTGATCAATGACAGGGGGGGTGATCAATGACAGGGGGGGTGATCAATGACAAGGGGGTGATCAGGGAGTCTATATGGGGTGATCACCCCCCCTGGAAGGCTCCAGGGAGACGCCTGTATGTGTTTTGCGGATCCGATCCATCTATCAGTGGATCCGTAAAAATCATGCGGACATCTGAATGGAGCTTTACAGGGGTGTGATCAATGACAGGGGGGTAATCAATGACAGGGGGGTGATGAGGGAGTCTATATGGGGTGATCACCACAGTCATTGATCACGCCCCTGTAAGGCTCCATTCAGACGTCCGTATGCGTTTTGCGGATCCGATCCATCTATTAGTGGATCCGTAAAAATCATGCGGACATCTGAATGGAGCTTTACAGGGGTGTGATCAATGACAGGGGCGTAATCAATGACAGGGGGGTGATGAGGGAGTCTATATGGGGTGATCACCACAGTCATTGATCACGCCCCTGTAAGGCTCCATTCAGACGTCCGTATGCGTTTTGCGGATCCGATCCATCTATCAGTGGATCCGTAAAAATCATGCGGACGTCTGAATGGAGCTTTACAGGGGTGTGATCAATGACAGGGGGGTAATCAATGACAGGGGGGTGATGAGGGAGTCTATATGGGGTGATCACCACAGTCATTGATCACGCCCCTGTAAGGCTCCATTCAGACGTCCGTATGCGTTTTGGGGATCCGATCCATCTATCAGTGGATCCGTAAAAATCATGCGGACATCTGAATGGAGCTTTACAGGGGGGTGATCAATGACAGGGGGGTAATCAATGACAGGGGGGTGATCAGGGAGTCTATATGGGGTGATCACCTCCGTCATTGATCACTCCCCTGTAAGGCTCCATTCAGACGTCCGTATGCGTTTTGCGGATCCGATCCATCTATCAGTGGACCTGTAAAAATCATGCGGACATCTGAATGGAGATTTACAGGGGTGTGATCAATGACAGGGGGGTAATCAATGACAGGGGGGTGATGAGGGAGTCTATATGGGGTGATCACCACAGTCATTGATCACGCCCCTGTAAGGCTCCATTCAGACGTCCGTATGCGTTTTGCGGATCCGATCCATCTATCAGTGGATCCGTAAAAATCATGCAGACATCTGAATGGAGCTTTACAGGGGGGTGATCAATGACAGGGGAGTAATCAATGACAGGGGGGTGATCAGGGAGTCTATATGGGGTGATCACCTCCGTCATTGATCACTCCCCTGTAAGGCTCCATTCAGACGTCCGTATGTGTTTTGCGGATCCGATCCATCTATCAGTGGATCCGTAAAATTCATACGGACCTCTGAATGGAGCCATACAGGGGGTTATCAATGACAGGGGGGTGATAAATGACAGGGGGGGCGATCAGGGAGTCTATATAGGGTGATCAGGGGTGATCAAGTGTGATCAAGGGTTACTAAGGGGTTAATAAGTGACAAGGGGGGGGGGGGGTGTAGTGTAGTGGTGCTTGGTGCAACATATTACTGAGCTGCCTGTGTCCTCTGGTGGTCGATCCAAACAAATGGGACCACCAGATCATAACAGCGTCTAATATACCTGTTAGGGGTTAAAAAAATCACATCTCCAGCTTGCCATCGAACGATCACCGCTGGCAGGCTGGAGATCCACTCGCTTACCTTCCGATCACAGGAAATCTCGCGTCTCGCGAGAGGACACGCCGGCGCGTCCACTCGGAATGAATCAACCACCTCCAGGACGCGTCTGTGCGTACAGCGCTCCGGAGATGGTTAAAAAACATACATTTAGGGGAAAAAATCTTAATTTTTCAGCCTTGTCTGCATCTGTACGCGTGATATACACACTTTAGATACTGTTGTTCTATTCTACTATTAAAAAAAAAAAACACCCATTTAGGGCAAAAATCTTAATTTGACAGCCTTTGTTGCATATGTCATTGTGAGATACACCCTTTAGATACTGTTGTTCTATTCTGCTATTTAAAAAAAACACCTATTTAGGGCAAAAAACAAAATTTTGCAGCCATTGCTGCATATGTCTTTATGAGAAACACCTTTTAGATACTGTTGTTCTATTCTGCTATTAGAAAAAAACACCCATTTTGGGCAAAAATCTTAATTTGCGGCCTTGTCTGCATCTGTACATATGAGATACACGCTTTAGCTACTGCTGTGCTATTCTGGTATTAAAAAAAACACCCATTTAGAGCAAAAATCTTAATTTGGCAGCCTTTGCTGCATATGTCATTGTGAGATACACCCTTTAGATACTGTTGTTCTATTCTGCTATTTTAAAAAAACACCTATTTAGGGCAAAAAACTAAATTTTGCAGCAATTGCTGTATATGTATTTATGAGAAACACCCTTTAGATACTGTTGTTCTATTCTGCTATTAGAAAAAAAAACACCCATTTTGGTCAAAAATCTTAATTTACGGCCTTGTCTGTATCTGTACATGTGAGATACACGCTTTAGATACTGCTGTGCTATTCTGGTATTAAAAAAAACACCCATTTAGAGCAAAAATCTTAATTATGCAGCCTTTACTGTATCTGTCATTGTGAGGTACACCTTTTACATACTGCTGTGCTATTCTGATATTAAATAAACACCCATTTTGAACAAAAATCTTAATTTGCGGCCTTGTCTGCATCTGTACGTGTGAGATACACGCTTTAGATACTGCTGTGCTATTCTGGTATTAAAAAAACACCCATTTTGGGCAAAAATCATAATTTTGCAGCCTTTGCTGCACCTGTTATTGTGAGATACACGCGTTAGATACTGTTGTTCTATTCTTGTAAATTCAATTTTATTGAAATTTTTCAAAAAATTATGAATAACAAATCGTATAAATACAAAGGGTACAACCAGAGTTCTTCACTCCATAAAGCATCATGTCAGACATATATAACCATGGATATTCTATTTTATTATTAAAAAAAACCTAATTAAATTTGAGAAATATGAGGAGAGAGTCAAAAAAGGGACGTGGCCCTGGTCGTGGTGCTGCTGGTGGAGATCCTGTTGCAGAGAAAGGACGTGGTCTATCTGTTCCAGCTACACGTACAAGTGAAACACCTTCCTCAGGTGCGAGTAGGCAACACAACCTTCAGAGGTATTTACTTGGGCTTAATACGGCTCTACGAATGGTGTGGCCAGAACAAGTACAGGCGATAGTAGATTGGGTTTCTGACAGTGCCTCCAGTTCCTTCACATTGTCTCCTACCCAGTCTCCTGCTGAAAGATCAGAGTTGACAACTGCAGCCGATGTCCATCAGTCTTTCACCTCACCCCCTTGCAAATCAGTCAAGCAGTCTGAGCACCAAGTCATGCAGCAGTCTCTTGTGCTTTTTGAAGACTCTGTTAGTAGGGATTCCCAGGACAATACACCTAGCCCTGCCCCATAAGGAAAAGAGATTGAGTGCACTGTTGCCCAAACACTTATGTTTTAAGATAAGTACATGGGAGGACCATCGCAGCACGTTTTGGATGATGACGAAACACAGGTGCCAACTGCTGGGGCTTTTGAAAGTGTGCAGACCGACAAGGAGGGCAGGGGTGAAGACTGGGTGGAAGATAATGTGGAGGACGATGAGGTCCTCGACCCCACATGGAATCAAGGTCATGCGAGTGACCTATGTAGTTCGGAGGAAGATGCGGTGGTCGCACAAAGCTACCAGCACAGCAGAAGAGGAAGCAGGGTGCAAAAGCGGAGCGACCGTCCCCTAGACAGTAGACCTGCTACTGCCCATCGCAGCAAGGGACCGAGCACACCAAAGCCAGCTCCAAGGAGTTCCCTGGCGTGGCAGTTCTTCAGACATTGTGCTGATGACAAGACACGAGCGGTTTGCATGCTGTGCAATCAGAGCCTGAAGCGAGGCATAAACGTTCTCAACCTGAGCACAACCTGCATGACCAGGCATTTAAGTGCAATGCACGAGCTGCAGTGAACTAGACACCTCAAAAACCAAGAAAGGTCTCTGGCGTCTCTGGCTTCTCCTGCTTCCTCTTCTTCTGCAGTCTCGGCCTCTTCATCCACCTCTGGAGTGACAGTGCCACCTGCCACCCTGCAAACAGATGATCTGCCAGCAACACCACCATCTGGGCCACCAAGCATCTCCACAATGTCCCACGCAAGCGTTCAGCTCTCCATCTCCCAAAAACTGGAGAGGAAGAGGAAGTACCCCCCTACCCACCCACGATCCCTGGCCCTGAATGCCAGCATTTCAAAATGACTGGCCTTTGATATGCTGTCATTCCGTCTGGTGGAGAAGGAGAGTTTTAAAAGCCTTATGGCGGCGGCTTTCCCACAGTACGTCGTGCCCAGCCGCCACTACTTTTCCAGGCGTGCTATCCCTTTCCTGCACAACCAAGTGGGGGACAAAATCAAGTGTGCACTGCGCAACGCCATCTGTGGCAAGGTGCTCCTCACATCGGATACGTGGACCAGTAAGCACGGTCAGGAATGTTATATCTCCATAACAGCACACTGGGTAAATGCAGTGGCGGCTGGCCCTGAGGTGGATAGCAGTTTGGCCAATGTCCTTCCACCACCGAGGATTGCAGGGCGCTTCAGTTTGCCTCCTGTTGCTTCCTCCTCCTACTCCGCTTCCTCATCCTCTACCAGCTCCTTATCCGGTCAGCATAACACCTTCACCACCAACTTCAGCACAGCCAGGGGTAAACGACAGCAGGCAGTTTTAAAACTTATCTGTTTGGGGGACAAACCCCACACCGCGCAGGATCTGTGGATGGGCCTTGAACAACAGACCGATGAGTGGGTGGTGCCAGTGAGCCTCAAGCCCGGCTTGGTGGTGTGCGATAATAGGCGAAATCTCGTAGCAGCTCTGGGACTAGCTGGTTTGACGCACATCCCTTGCCTGGTGCATGTGCTGAATTTGGTGGTGCAGAGATTCCTTAAAAATTACCCCGATATGTCAGAGCTGCTGCATAAAGTGCGGGCCGTCTGTGCGCGCTTTCGGTGTTCTCACCCTGCTGCTGCTCGCCTGTCAGTGCTGCAGCGTAACTTCAGCCTTCCCGCTCACTGCCTCATATGCGACTTTGCCCACAAGGTGGAACTCCACCTTGCTCATCCTGGCCAGTCTGTGCGACTGGCCAGCATGAGTGGAGTTTCAGCTGCAGCACGCACGGGTCAGTCGCACTGCGGAACAGCACCACTTCACCACCAATGACTGGGCCTCCATGCGAGACCTGTGTTCCTTGTTGCGCTGTTTCGAGTACTCCACCAACATGGCCAGTGACGATAACGCCATTCTCAGCGTTACTATCCCTCTTCTATGCCTCCTTGAAAAAACACTGCTGGCGATGATGGAAGACGATGTGGCACAGGAGGAGAAGAAGGAAGATTTATAATTTCATAGGGTTTCCGGCCAGTCATTCACAAGTGGCACCAAGGGTGGGTTCCTGCACCCACAAATGCCAGGTACACAAATGTCCAGCCAGGGCACAGTTCTGGAGGATGACGAGGTGGAGGATGAGGAGGAGGAGATGGAGGAGGAGGAACCATGTTCACAGCAGGGTGGCACCCAGACCAGCTCATGGCCATCACAGGTGTGTCGCTGGGGGGATGCAGAGGACACAGACGATACACCTCCCACAGAGGACAGCTTTTCGTTGCCCCTGGGCAGCCTGGCACACATGAGTGATTTCAAGCTGCAGTGTCTCCGCAACGACCGCCGAGTTGCCCGCATTCTAACTTGTGCTGATTACAGGGTGGCCACGCTGGTGGATCCCCGTTACAAGGACAGCATAACGTCCTTAATTCCCTCACTGGAGCGTGATCGTAAGATGCACAAGTATTAGCGCAATCTGGTAGACGCGCTGCTGGTGGCATTTCCACCTGGCAGCGTGGGAAACAGTGGAAGCACAAGGTGAAGGCAGACGAGGAGGAAGAGGTCGCCAACGCAGCTGGGGCACCGCCACCACCTCAGAAGGCAGGGTTAGCATGGCAGAAATGTGGAAAAGCTTTGTCAGCACAACAACCAGTAGCACCAGCTGATATGGAACGTCTTAGCAGGAGGCAGCATTTCAGCAACATGGTGGAGCAGTATGTGTGAAATTCCCTACACATACTGAATGACGGGTCTGCCCCCTTCAATTTCTGGGTCTCCAAATTGGGCACATGGCCTGAGATTGCCCTTTACGCCTTGGAGGTGCTGGCCAGCCCTGCAGCCAGTGTATTATCTGATCGTGTGTTTAGCACGGCAGGGGGCATTATCACAGACAAGCGCAGCTGCCTTTCCATAGCCAATTTGGACAAGCTCACGTTCATTAAAATGAACCAGGCATGGATCCCAAAGGACCTTGTGCAGAATAGACATGTATACCGGCCTTAACCAGCCATTGTTATACTACAGCGCAATTGCTCATTCTTGTATTTTGGATAGTTCACACTCTTTTGGAGTGTACCCTAATTTAAAAAAATAAAATAAAAATAAAACCAATAACCAGTTTTGGCTACCTCATCCTCCTCCACCGCTGCTTCCACCTACACCTCTACGTCCACCGCCTCCTCAAACTCCTACTCCATATGGACCTCCACCTCCATAAATCAAGTTTTTTTTTTTTATTATTTGTACTTATTTTTTTAATGTCATTTCACTAATTGGTCTGTTACATTTTCTGTTATATTTTTTGGTGAAATTCAACAATTTTTGGGTGTGATATACCACTGCTCTACCTACTAGACAAGTAAAAAAAAATCACTAATTTGTCTGTTACATTTTTGGGTGAAATTCACCAATTTTTGGGTGTGATATACCACTGCTCTACCTAGTAGACAGGAAAAGAAATCACTAATTTGTCTGTTACATTTTTGGGTGAAATTCACCAATTTTTGGGTGTGATATACCACTGCTATACCTAGTAGACAAGTAAAAAAAAAAATCACAAATTTGTCTGTTACATTTTTGGGTGAAATTCACAAATTTTTGGGTGTGATATACCCCTCCTATATCTAGTAGACAAGTAAAAAAAAAAAAAATCACAAATTTGTCTGTTACATTTTTGGGTGAAATTCACCATTTTTTGGCTGTGATATACCACTGCTATACCTAGTAGACAAGTAAAAAAAAAAATCACAAATTTGTCTGTTACATTTTTGGGTGAAATTCACCATTTTTTGGCTGTGATATACCACTGCTATACCTAGTAGACAAGTAAAAAAAAAAATCACAAATTTGTCTGTTACATTTTTGGGTGAAATTCACAAATTTTTGGGTGTGATATACCCCTGCTATATCTAGTAGACAAGTAAAAGAAAAAATCACAAATTTGTCTGTTACATTTTTGGGTGAAATTCACAAATTTTTGGGTGTGATATACCACTGGTAGGACGGTTCGCAAACGCGAACACGATAAAATTTTCGCGGGCCGCAAGTTTGCAGCGGGTCCCATTCATTTTAATGGCAGGCGAAACTGAAAAACCTTCAGCTCATATTTGCCGCCAAGAAATAATTACTAGGAGTGCCCAAATAGTCCCACAACATGGACAGTGACATACCAGATGTATTATTAGAATTTGCTATCTCCATTCATTATTTTTTTCAATGCGAAATATCGGCAATATCATTTTTGCGTACGCGCATGCGCAAATGCACTATACAGTACCCAAATGCACTATAAAGAAAGTATATTGGTATATAACACCCCGCTTCAATCAGTTCTTTTGGGGGAGCGACTGGTATATCACGCCAGTAGAAACTATTTGTTCCTATAACGCTTGTCCCTCTATATACCTGCAGTATCGCAGCAGAACCGCACACAACTGCCGCACAATACAAATGCACTATAATATACTTTATAATATAGAAATTATATTATAACATTGTACACGGAAGGCAATCCATTAGAATATACATAAAGATAAAACTTAACCTTTAATAATGTTAGTATGAGGGTCCATTCACACATCCGTAAGTGTTTTGCGGATCCGCAAAACACGGACACCGGCAATGTGCATTCCGCAATTTGCGGACCGCACATCACCGGCACTATAATGGAAAATGCCTAATATTGTCTGCAATTGCGGACTAGAATAGGACATGTTCTATTTTTTGCGGAAACTGAAGCACGGATGCGAAAGTGCGGATCCGCAAATGCGGATGCGGATCTGCAAATGCGGTTGCTGACAGCACATTCCAGCCCCATTAAAAATTAATGGGGCTGCACCCGTTCCGCAAAATTGCGGAACGGATGCGGACCCATTTTGCGAACATTTGAATGGAAAAGATATCCCTCAAAATGAAAATAAAGTAAATTATTAAAGTTAAGCAAAAAGCATAGGTGTGGTAGCAATAACAAGTGCTCGGCAGCACCAAATCAGAAACCATATGTCCTACCACAATCCGGGGGGTTCCAGTGCACATCCATGAATCCAGGAGGGAAAGCAAAAAAACATCCATCCCTGGGCTAGATGATGATGTGGTATTGAAGGACAGGGTTGGCAAAGAACTGTCCCTGATATTGTCCTACAGGGGGGTGCTATTCTGGCCCTTATAGCCTAACCCGCCCTGATAAGAGCGACCCCGTCCGGAACCTTACCGTATATAAAAATGGCCCTAGTAAGCCCCTAGCCCCTAGGACGCTGACTTTCAGGTGATCACTATATAGATCTATGTGTTTTTGACTCATTATAAAAGTATATTATAAGTATATCGCACCCCTCTGTGTACCGCACCTATCGATAGCACACCTATACCAGTCCTTAAAATGACTTTTGTGGCCCTATTAGCTAGCGTTTGGTGTCCCTAACAGCCTGTCCCTGCTCCACACAGCAACCTTCTCCCTACACTGGCAAAACACTGAATGTAAAATGGCAGCCAGATCAGATTTATTTATAAGGTAGGGGGTATGTCTATGTGCTGAAACGTCTCAATCGGCTGTACTGTACCACCTGATGGATGTGTCATGGGTCAAAGTTCTTCATAATGTAAAAGAATATGGCGGGCGCGAATATCTCCATATGTTTGCATGTTCGGCGAATAGCGAACACGCAAAGTTCGCCGCGAAATGGCCTCCAGACGAACCACAAGGCCATCTCTAACCACTGCTATACCTAGTAGACAGGTAAAAAAAAAATCTATAATTTGTCTGTTACATTTTCGGGTGAAATTGACCAATTTTTGGCTGTGATATACCCCTGCTCTACCTAGTTGACAGCTTAATAAATTTCACAAATTTATCTGTTATATTTTCTTGTGACATTCAAAATTTTTGGCTGTGATAGACCCCTGCTCTACCTAGTAGACAGGTTAATAAATTTCACAAATTTTTCTGCTACATTCTTGGGTTGACATTTTACAATTTTTACCGTGAATAAACCTCTGCTCTGCATAGGTGACAGGGACCAAAATTTTTTAAAATAATCTGTTCCATTGGTGGGTGACATTAACCAATTTCTGGCGATGAAAAACCCCTGCTCTGCATAGGTGACAGGGACTTAAATTTCTAAAATTCATCTTTAATTGGCCCTTTCTTTCCATCCTTCTGCTTTAATAACATGTCCCACATTTCTGCTTCATCACATTGAAGCCATTGACCTCCCTTGGATGAGGTCTCTCTTTCTCATGCTCCCTCTCCGGCGTGGAACCCTGATTCGCCGATAACCGTGATCAACATGGAAGGCTCAGAAAATAACATCGAAAGTTGATAGAGAAGATTACCAAATAGATCGTGGAAGTCACAGGGACGTGCGATCAGGCAGAAGTTATCTAGAGTCAACATAGCGGCAGCAGGGCCTCTCCTGACTAATGTTTCCAAATCCAAAATACCCCAGTGACATTCCCTCAAATTTTTTAATCATTCCAATAACAGTGCATCTTAAGAGTCCTGTATTGTTATTTATCGTCACTACCTCCCAGAGTCGGGAGTGGATAATTGCCGCTCGCCCCCTCCTTAACTTGGAAGCTTATGCTTCAATACTTTGTCCCACATTTCCGCTCGATTACATTTAATTTCATTCATTGACCTCCCTTGGATTTGGTATTCCTTTCTCAGGCTACCTCTCTGGCCTGGAACCCTGATTCCTCGCCACCCGTGATCACCATGGTAGGCGCATAAAAGAACATTGATATTTGATAGAGAAGATATCAATTGGATTGTGGACATCACGGGGACGTGCAACATGGTGGAGCAGTATGTGTGCACACACCTACACGTACTGAATGATGGGTCTGCCCCCTTCAACTTCTGGGTCTCCAAATTGGGCACATTGCCTGAGCTTGCCCTTTACGCCTTGGAGGTGTTGGCCTGCCCTGCAGCCAGTGTATTGTCTGAAAGTGTGTTTAGCACGACTGGAGGGGGTTATCACAGGTTATATTTTCCAATGTCTACCCAAATTTAAACAAAAAAAATAATAATAATAAAATAAAATAAAAAACAAAAACAAAAACCAGTGTTGGCTCCCTCCTCCACTGCTTCCACCTACACCGTCACTTCCACCGCCTCCTCAACCTCCTACTTTATATGGACCTCGTCCTCCTAGATTAATATTATTTTTTATTTTTACGTATTTTATGTTATTTAAAGTCATTTCCCTATCCACATGTGTTTGCAGAGCACTTGCCATGCTCTTAACCACATTTTGATGCCATTTGCAGCCCTCTAGCCCTTTCCATGACATTTTTAGAGCCATTTTAGTGCTCAAAAGTTCGGGTCCCCATTGACTTCAATGTGGTTCGGGTTCGAGGTCAAGTTCGGGTCCCAAACTCAAACTTTTTTGTGAAGTTCGGCCGAACCCGTCGAACCCGAACATCGAGGTGTCAGGGAAGCTGATTCTTCAATCAATACAGCAAGTCTCTCTGAACAGACCCAGTGTATTAGAGCTGCAGGTACTATATTGGCATGCAAATGGAAGGCCAACATAGGACAACAGCAAATTCAGTTTATACTGTTATTCTATGGAACTATAATATAATCTAAAAACAATCTGACTAGTGCATATTGTAGCCTCCTAGAGGGGTGAAAAAAATTAAAAAAAATGTTAAAAAATACAAAAATATAATTAATATCACTGCCTGTCCCTAGAATTTAAAAATAAATACATAAACAATAAAAATATAAACATTAGTGTTGAGTAAAAATCTCAGTGAGATTGTGAAAACTCAGATCTGATTGTATATTCTAACCATCAGGCGTTCCCATGGTGACAGGGACGCTTGTCAGGGAGGAGTATGCAGAAGTGGAACAACGAAATATGAATATTCTAAAAAACAAATATATAGCACTAAATCGTGAATTCGTGAATATTTGCGAATATAACGAATATTCTAAAAAAAAATTGCAAATTATTGAGAATACGAATATGGCCCCTGACACTCATCACTAATAAACATCATGGGCATCGCTATATCCGAAAACCCCCGTACCATTCAAATATAATAATATCTCATACAGCGAATGGCGTAACAGAAAACAAATCAAAGTGGCCGATTTTCTCATCGCTTCACTTACCCCCAAAAATTTAATAAAAGGTGACCAGAAGTCACGCACACTCCAAGATGGCATCAATAAAAAGTACAGATCATCCTGAAAAGTTTGCCCCTAAACAACTCAAGAGACATAACTATAAAAAAAAGTTATGGGGTCAGAATATGGCTATGTAAAAAAAAAATCTAAATAGAAATATTCTTCGGCATTTTATTAATTCCGTTTTTATAATTTTTCTGTGTTAAAACACACACAAAAAAATTCACACATATGTGGTATTGCTGTAATCGTACTGACCTAGAGAATGAAGGGCACAGGTCTATTTTGCCACATAGTGAAAACTAGAGATGAGCGAATCAAAGCTGATGAAGTGGATTTCGTTCCGAATTTCAGGAAAAATTTGATTTGCACCAAATGCAAATTTCCTCGCGCTTCGTAGTAACAAATCATTATTTTCCCGAAAATGGCTGCTGCACTTGTGAGGACATGGAGAAAGGAAGTCTGGGAAGGTGGGATCACCCATACTGACATGCATGCACTCAATCAGCAGCCAGCCAGCCCTGTAATGTCACAGCTGTCTAAATACGGCAGCCATCTTAGATTCTGCCATTCACCAACGTACTTAGTGCAGGGAGAGACGTGTCTGCAGGTGCTAGGGACAGTGATAGAAAAATCGTCATTGTGCTAAATATAAAGATTTGCAAGTGCAGTGAAAGATTATTTAAGGTGTAGAGAAAGTATAGGGAGGAATCATTTCACTGCATTTCTGTTGAACAGGAATCAGTCGGGGAGGTGAAAGCCTGGTTAATAGGAACAATCCGATTACACTTTGTTGCACTGACTGGCGATACAAATTGCCATTATACAGCTCTGTCATTCCATCAAACCGTTCTTGTTAGGGTGCAAGTACTGTTTGATACAGGCATTAACAGGGGTTATGACAAGGAAAAATGTGTACGTTTTATTTGCTTTGTGCTGTGCAGTTACTGTATTTTTCACTTTATAAGACACACTTTTTTTCTCCCAAAAGTGGGGGGGAAATGGACCAAAGCGAATACTAATTATGGAAGCGCTCATTAGTAGCGGAGGACCGGGAAGCGGTGAAGGCTCTGTACTCACCGCTTCCTGGTCCTCAGTTGTCGGCGGTGCTGTGGCTGTGCACAGCGTGAGGGCGCTCTGTGACCTCACGCTGTGTGCGTCGGGTCACAGCACAGCTGCAGCAGGAAGAAGACACAGCGCGCTGGAGGTGTCCAGGAGCAGGAGAGGTAAATGTTTGTTTGTTTTTTGAGAGAGATAGTGACCACCCGCTAAGGTCAGTGTCGTCCTCCCTCTCTCTGCGCTGGTGAGAGAACTAACTAAGAAATGTAACCCACAATGGATCATATAATAAGCTTTACCTTCAAATAAAGTAGAGTCTCTTTTGCCTGTCCGCCAATGGGGAGAGTGGTGTTAGTGTTTTCAGTGTCCAGCTGAGTGGCTTTTGAAGATTCTTGCTCAACCTTCCAGCATGGCGTCGCTCTGGCCAGCAGCAGACGCTCGTGCGAGGGAGCTTGCAGATCCTATTTCTGGGACCTTCGGCGTGTGACATCACTGCACCTGCTAATGGTACCTCCAATAGACACCAGCAGTGCACTTTTCTGTTTCAAAGCCCTTTTCTGCGTGTATTAGCGGAAAAAGGAAAAAATATCTTTGCTGCTCAGCGGTGCAGTTATCTGTTTCAAAGCCATTTTTTGTGTGTATTAGTGGAAAAAGGAAAAATATCTTTGCCGCCTAGCGGTGCTGTTATTTGTTTTAAAGCCCTTTTTGCATGTATTAGTGGAAAAAGGAAAATATCTTTGCAGCATAGCAGTGCAGTTATCTGTTTTAAAGCCCTTTTTGCATGTATTAGTGGAAAAAGGAAAAATAGTTGCTGTGTATTAGTGGCGAAATACAAATATATTCTCCGTTCATAGTTGTGCTTATATGTTGAAAAGCCTTTTGTGTAAAAATAGAAACAAATTTGGGAATAATTGCCATTCAGCGTTGCAGTGAGATATTTTACAGCCCAGTTTGTTGTGTATTACTGGCAGGGCCAGTGCAAGGATTTTTGTCAACACAAGCAAATCTACATTTTGGCCCCCCATCATTTCACATTTCTGCCCCTCATGATTCATGTCCATTTCTTGCCCCCCATCATTTCACATTTCTGCCCCTCATGATTCATGTCCATTTCTTCCCCCCCCCCCCATCATTTCACATTTCTGCCCCTCATGAATCATATCCATTTCTTGCCCCCCCCCATCATTTCACATTTCTGCCTCTCATGATTCATATACATTTCTTGCCCCCCCCCCCCCATCATTTCACATTTCTGCCCCTCATGATTCATATACATTTCTTGCCCCCCCATCATTTCACATTTCTGCCCCTCATGATTCATGTCCATTTCTTGCCCCCCCATCATTTCACATTTCTGCCCCTCATGATTCATGTCCATTTCTTGCCCCCCCCATCATTTCACATTTCTGCCCCTCATGATTCATGTCCATTTCTTGCCCCCCCATCATTTCACATTTCTGCCCCTCATGATTCATGTCCATTTCTTGCCCCCCCCCCCCCATCATTTCACATTTCTGCCCCTCATGATTCATGTCCATTTCATGCCCCCCCATCATTTCACATTTCTGCCCCTCATGATTCATGTCCATTTCTTGCCCCCCCCCATCATTTCACATTTCTGCCCCTCATGATTCATGTCCATTTCTTGCACCCCCATCATTTCACATTTCTGCCCCTCATGATTCATATCCATTTCTTCCCCCCCATCATTTCACATTTCTGCCCCTTATGATTCATGTCCATTTCTTGCCCCCCCATCATTTCACATTTCTGCCCCTCATGATTCATATCCATTTCTTGCCCCCCCCCCATCATTTCACATTTCTGCCCCTCGTGATTCATGTCCATTTCTTGCCCCCCACCATCATTTCACATTTCTGCCCCTCGTGATTCATGTCCGGGCTGTTCGGCACACAGGCTCAGCGGGGTAAATGTAAGTTAGCAAGTTAATTGTTTTACGCCCCGGCGCCGCCCCCCCTTCTCTGCGCCCTCAAGCAGCCGCTTGGGCTGCCTTATGATAGAGCCGGCCCTGATTATTGGCGAAATACAAATATATTTGCTGTTTATAGTTGTACTTATCTGTTGAAAAGCCTTTTGTGTAAAAATAGAAAAAAAATAGGGCCTAATTGCCGTTCAGCGGTGCAGTGAGATATTTTACAGCCCAGTTTGACGTGTATTACTGGCGAAATACAAATATATTTGCCGTTCATGGTTGTACTTATCTGTTGAAAAGCCTTTCGTGCAAAATTATTAAAAAAATTAGGGCCTAATTGCCGTTCAGCGGTACAGTGATATTTTATAGCCCAGTTTGCCGTGCATTACTGTCAAAATACAAATATATTCGTCTTTCATTGTTGCACTTATCTGTTGAAAAGCCTTTTGTTTAAAAATATAAAAAGCAGTTATATGTGGAATGGAACAAATTACTTAATGGTGAAATTTTTTATGTGAGATGTTTTTTTGGGGTAGAATTGTTGGGTGATAGTAGACTTTGTTCTGTATAAACCAAATTCCAATATCCTTTGGTGAATTTTTTTATTTCAACCATGTTTTCTTCTGGAAAATTGATGGGTGATTGTACAACTCCTTTTGCGGTATGGACCAAATTGCGTAGTGGTGAAATTTTTTATGTGAAACACCCTTTTTTTTGTAAATTAATGGGTGATAGTACACTTTCTTCTGTATGAACTGAATTCGAATATCCTTTAATTGATGAAATTTTGTATTTCAGCCATCTTTTCTTCTGGAAAATTGATAGGTGATTGCAATGATAATAATAACAATAATAATAATAATAATAATAATAATAAAATGTATTTATATAGCGCCACCATATACCGCAGCGCTTTACAAATTCATAGGGTTCATGTTCAAAACAAAAGTAACTGGCTAATATGCAACTGAAACACTAGGAGTCAGGGCCCTGCTCGCAAGAGCTTACAATCTATGAGGAATTGGGGGTGACACATAATGTAGTTGATTGTGATAAGTAGGATTTGAGCCATTATTGAACTGACAGGAATGGTGCCGGCCAATCTGCTTCGGGTTTGGAACTACTAGAGAATCGAGTTTAGGCCAGAGGAGTTGGTGCGGAAAAAGGTTTAGTCTGGGAAAAGTCATTTTAGATAGCTTGATAAGTCTGCCTAAAAAGATGTGTTTTTAAGGCACGTTTGAAGGTGGAGTTGTGAATTGACCTAGTATTCCGGTGCAGAGTATTCCAGAGAGCATCGGTGTAGCGGTTGCATGGATAGATGAGCCTGGCTGCAGCATTTAGAACAGACTGAAGGGGGGAGAGTTTAGTGAGAGGGAGACTGTTTAGTAATGTATTGCAGTAGTCAAGACGAGAATGAATAAAGGCAACAATAGTTTTTGCCGTTTCCACCCTAAGAAAAGGGCGGATTCTGACGATATTCTTGAGGTGCAGATGACAAGAGTGGGTAAATGATTGAATAGGGGAACAAAGGAAAGATCAGAGTCAAATGTGGCCCCAAGACAGCAGGCATGTTGCACAGGAGTTATGATAGTGCTGCAGACCGAAATTGAAATATCAAGTTTAGGTGAGTTAGTAGATGGGGGAAAGACAATAAGTTCAGTTTTTGAAAGGTTCAGTTTTAGATACAGAGAGGACATGATGTTAGAGACAGCTGACAGACAATTACTGGTGTTTTGAAGTAAAGCAGGGGTGTTGTCAGCGGATTAAGTGTATAGTTGGGTGTCGTCAACATAGAGATGGTATCGAAAGACAAATCTACTGATAGTCTGTCCGATGGGGGCTGTATAGAGAGAGAAGAGTAGAAGACCTAGTACTGAGCCCTGGGGAACTCCAACATCAAGAGGAAGAGGAAAAGAAGAAGAGCCAGCGAATGATACACTAAAGGAGCGGACAGAGAGATAGGAAGATAACCAAGAGAGAGCAGTGTCCTTAAGGCCAATTGAGTGGAGCATGTTGAGGAGGAGTTATGGTCTATGGTAGGCATGCTCAACCTGCGGCCCTCCAGCTGTTGCAAGACTACAACTCCCAGCATTCTCAGACAGCCTACAGCTATCAACCTACAGCAGGGCATTGTCGGAGTTGTAGTTTTACAACAGCTGGAGGGCCACAGGTTGAGCATCCCTGGTGTCTATGGTATCAAACGCTGCAGAGAGATCCAGCAGAATCAGTAGCGAATAGTCACCATTTCTTTTTGCTGCTAGGAGACCGTTAGACACTTTAGTAAGGGCAGTTTCTGTAGAGTGAAGAGGGCGAAAGGCAGATTGTAAGGGGTCAAGAAGAGAGTTTGCAGAGAGATAGCTTATTAAGTCAGAGTAGACAAGACATTCAAGGAGTGTAGAGATGAAGGGGAAGTTAGAAACAGGTCGGTAGTCGATTGTATAACTCCTTTTGCGGTATGGCCCGAATTACTTAGTGGCAACATTTTTTATGTGAAACAGGATTTTTTTTTGAAAATTGATGGGTGATAGTAGACTTTCTTCTGTATAAACCAAATTCCAATATCCTTTCTTTGGTACATTTTTTTATTTCAGCCAATTTTTCTTTGGGAAAATTAATGGGTGATTGTACACCTCCTTTTGCGGTATGTCCTGAATTATGTTGTCGTGGGTCCTGCAGTAAACATTATGACTTTCCTTTTACCATCTATTCACAATTAAATCAAGCAGCTTCACTAAGTTGAAAACATTTATGTGTTTTTATCTGCTCTGTCTGCATTTGATCTCCATAGCACTCAAGACATGACAGGAGAACCTCTGCCTTGGAGTCCAAGTACAGTTTTTAGAGATCAGGAGTTACATTAGAATTGTGCGTAACAATATTGCTCCCTGTGCAAAGACATAACAAAAGGACTCCGTAGGCATACACATCAGAGGAAGCTGAAGCTTTTTTGCCCCTTTTTTGCTCTGTATCTCTTGTGAAGTCAATGTCTCCAGCAATGCCCCTCTCGCGATTTACAGCACATACTATACATTATTTTCATGTAGAGATCCAAAAATTATGTTGGAGGCATGTAGTGTATGCAAGCCATGTGCAACCCTCTTAATTAAGGGCCTACTTGCCGTTCAGCGGTGCAGTTATATGTGGTAAAGCCCTTTTTGCAGTGAAATTTTTTTTGTGACACTGGCTCTTTTTTTGGAAAAAGCATGGACTGAAGTACTTAGTGGTGAAATTCTTTATGTGACACTTTTTTTTTTTTTTTAGGAAAATGTATGGGTGAATGTACAGTCGTGGCCAAAAGTTTTGAGAATGACAAAAATATTGGAAATCGGAAAAGTTGCTGCTTAAGTTTTTATAATAGCAATTTGCATATACTCCAGAATGTTATGAAGAGTGATCAGATGAATTGCATAGTCCTTCTTTGCCATGAAAATTTACTTAATCCCCAAAAAAACGTTCCACTGCATTTCATTGCTGTCATTAAAGGACCTGCTGAGGTCATTTCAGTAATTGCTGAGTCTTGTTAACTCAGGTGAGAATGTTGACGAGCACAAGGCTGGAGATCATTGTCAGGCTGATTGGGTTAAAATGGCAGACTTGACATGTTAAAAGGAGGGTGATGCTTGAAATCATTGTTCTTCCATTGTTAATCATGGTGACCTGCAAAGAAACGCGTGCAGCCATCATTGCGTTGCATAAAAATGGCTTCACAGGCAAGGATATTGTGGCTACTAAGATTGCACCTCAATCAACAATTTATAGGATCATCAAGAACTTCAAGGAAAGAGGTTCAATTCTTGTTAAGAAGGCTTCAGGGCGTCCAAGAAAGTCCAGCAAGCGCCAGGATCGTCTCCTAAAGAGGATTCAGCTGCGGGATTCGAGTGCCACCAGTGCAGAGCTTGCTCAGGAATGACAGCAGGCAGGTGTGAGCGCATCTGCACGCACAGTGAGGCAAAGACTTTTGGAAGATGGCCTGGTGTCAAGAAGGGCAGCAAAGAAGCCACTTCTCTCCCAGGGACAGATTGATCTTCTGCAGAAAGTATGGTGAATGGACTGCTGAGGACTGGGGCAAAGTCATATTCTCCGATGAAGCCTCTTTCCGATTGTTTGGGGCATCTGGAAAAAGGCTTGTCCGGAGAAGAAAAGGTGAGCGCTACCATCAGTCCTGTGTCATGCCAACAGTAAAGCATCCTGAGACCATTCATGTGTGGGGTTGCTTCTCATCCAAGTTAGTGGGCTCACTCACAATTTTGCCCAAAAACACAGTCATGAATAAAGAATGATACCAAAACACCCTCCAACAGCAACTTCTTCCAACAATCCAACAACAGTTTGGTGAAGAGCAATGCATTTTCCAGCACGATGGAGCACCGTGCCATAAGGCAAAAGTGATAACTAAGTGGCTCGGGGACCAAAACGTTGACATTTTGGGTCCATGGCCTGGAAACTCCCCAGATCTTAATCCCATTGAGAACTTGTGTTTAATCCTCAAGAGGCGGGTGGACAAACAAAAACCCACTAATTCTGACAAACTCCAAGAAGTGATTATGAAAGAATGGGTTGCTATCAGTCAGGAATTGGCCCAGAAGTTGATTGAGAGCATGCCCAGTCGAATTGCAGAGGTCCTGAAAAAGAAGGGCCAACACTGCAAATACTGACTCTTTGCATAAATGTCATGTTATTGTCGATAAAAGCCTTTGAAACGTATGAAGTGCGTGTAATTATATTTCACTTCATCACAGAAGCAGTTTAGCAGCAAACTTTGTGAAAACTAATATTTTTGTCATTCTCAAAACTTTTGGCCACGACTGTACACCTCCTTTTGCAGTATGGAACAACTTACTTAGTTATGAAATTCTTTATGTGACACTGGCTCTTTTTCGGAAAATGTATTGGTGAATGTACACCTCCTTTTGTGGTATGGAATGACTTACTTGGTGGTGAAAGTCTTTATGTGACACTGGCTTTTTTTTGGAAAATATATGGGTGAATGTACACCTCCTTTTGCGGTATGAAACAACTTACTCAGTGGTGAAATTCTTTATGTGACACAGTTTTTTTTCCATAAAATGTATGGGTGAATGCACACATTCTTTTGTGGTATGGGCCAAATTACGTAGTGGTGAAATGTGTTATGTGAAATTGGCTTTTTTTTAGTAAAATTGATGGGTGACTGTACACATCCTTTTGCTGTATGAGCTGAATTAAGCAGTGTTGAATTTTTAAATTTCAAAGTAAACTCCGCTGCTCTGTATCTTTTGTGAAGTCAATGTCTCCAGCAATGCCTCTCTTACGATTTACACCAAATACATTATTTTCATGTAGAGATCCAAGAATTATGTTGGAGGCATGTAGTGTGTGCAAGCCATATGCGACCCCTCTCATCACTCTCACACTGTTCTGCACCTGGTTTGCCTTGGTGAACGGAGTCAGAGACGGGAGGAATTGCTCCATGTCCTTCAGCAAGAAATCAAATCCTGGTTTTCTCCGTGACAATTCAAAATCAGAACCATGGTGACCGACAACGGGAAGAACATGTCGGAGCTGCATCAAGGATGGCTGAGCCATGCACCCTGCATGGCACACATGTTCAATCTGGTTGTCAAGCGGTTCCTAAAGTCTTCAAACCATCCTAAAAATGGACAGGAAACTTTTCATGCACATCAGCCACTCGTACACCGCAAAGCACACCCTCCTTGAGCTGCAGCGGCAGAACTGCATCCCTTAACATAGGCTGATATGCGATGTTTCCAACCATTTGAATTCCACCCTCCATATGTTGGACCAACTGTATGAACAGAGAAAGGCCATAAACTATCAGCCAGTGGCAGCTCATGCGTGACACCTGCCGTATGCTCAGGCCCTTTGAGGAGGCCACGTTATCTGTCAGTCGCCAGGACTACGGGATGAATGATGTCATTCCACTGCTTTATGTCCTGGAACAGATGCTGGTAAATCTGACTGGTCAGGGGACTGGAGACGTGGTGCCTCGAAAGATGGCGGCAGAGTGTGATACGTTTGTCTGTCAATAACTCTGATTACAGTCAGTGAAAGGAAACATAATTTATTGCTAGAATATGCGAACACCAACCAATGGGGTATTAAACGACAGAAGTAGGTCATCGGCTCGAAAGAGCAGTCATTTTCACAGCTCGAGGAATCCTCCCGGAAGCTTGACCTCTGCACATCGACGGTCTGTATTGCAAAGCTTGTCTAAAAGAAAAATCCTGCAGTGCACCCCTTTGGAGGAAACTCTTGATCCGGCACAGGCTGCTTTGCTCCTTCAAAAACAATGGACTCTGTATAGTGTGACACCGATGTATAATTTCTCTTAAACCAGACTGAAAGAGTATTCCAAGCACCTGTCTGTCCACATAGCTGCCGAGAAGCAGAAGGGTCTTGCCATTGAAGTGGGCTCAGAGCTGAACCTAAAAGCCAAATTTCCCTGTTTACTCAGATTCAAAGGAAAGGACAGAGATCCACTGGCTGTGCTCATACAGATTTCATCAAAGCCTCCACTCACCAGGGGAAACACAGAGGAGCGGATTGTGTGGACAGGTTGGTTCTGCGAGACCTACAAAGAGGACGATCTATTGGAGGTGTTACCTAAGATATTTACTTGCCTCCTGCTCTTCCTGTATAATGGCTCTGAAGTGCTCACAGCTAGAGATGGCCTTGTGGTTCGCCCGGCGGTCGTTTCACGGCAAACTTTGCGTGTTCGCGATTCGCCGAACATGTGAACATATGGCGATAATCACGCCCGTCATATTCTTTTACATTGTGTAGAACTTTGACCCATGACACATCCATCAGGTAGTATAGGACAGCCATTTGAGACGTTTCAGCACATGGACATACCCCCTACCTTATAAATAAACCCGATCTGGCTGCCATTTTACATTCAGTCTTTTGCCAGTGTAGGGAGGTGGCTGCTTTGTGGAGCAGGGACAGGCTTTTAGGGACACCAAACGCTATCTAATAGGGCCACAAAAGTCCTTTTAAGGACTGGTATAGGTGTGCTATCGATAGGTGTGATACACAGAGGGGTGTGATATACTTATAATATACTTTTATAATGAGTCAAAAACACATAGATAGATATATATAGTGATCACCTGGAAGTCAGGGGCTTAAGGGCTAGGGGCTTACTAGGGCCATTTTTATATAGAGTAAGGTTCCGGACGGGGTCGCTCTTATCAGGGCGGGTGCTCTGTGTTTAGGCTATCAGGGCCAGAATAGCACCCCCCTGTAGGGCAATATCAGGGACAGTTCTTTGCCCACCGTGTCCTTCAATACCACATCATCTAGCCCAGAGATGGATGTTTTTTGCTTTCCCTCCTGGATTCATCGATGTGCACTGGAACCCCCCAGATTGTGGTAGGACATATGGTTTCTGATTTAGTGCCGCCGAGCACCTGATTTAGTGCCGCCGAGCACTTGTTATTGCCTACCACATCTATGCTTTTTGCTTAACTTTAATAATTCGATTTATTTTCATTTTGAGGGATATCTTTTAATAGTAACGTTTTATCTTTATGTATATTCTAATGGATTGCCTTCCTTGTACAATGTTATAATATACTTTCTAACATAGAAAGTATATTATAGTGCATTTGTATTGTGCGGCAGATGCGTGTGCTTCTGCTGCGATACCGCAGGTATATAGAGGGACAAGCGTTATTAGAACAAATAATTTCTACTAGTGTGATAAACCAGTTGCCCCCCAAAAAAGTGATTGAAGAAGGGGTGGTATATACCAATAATATACTTTCTATATTGTGCATTTAGGTGGCGCAACAGGGCACATTTAAGAGAATTTCCCTTTAAGACGCATAATAATGTCCCCTGATTAAGACACATATTTTTTGTTGGAATTTTTGTCATTTATCCCCCTCTAGTATATCACTGTCCATGTTGTGGGACTATTTGTGCTCTTCTACTAAGTATTTGGTGGCTGCAAATATGAGCTGAAGGTTTTTCAGGTTCGCATGCCATTAAAGTAAATGGGGCCCGCCGCAAAATTGCGGTTCACGAACAGCTATCGAAGGAACGTGGTTCCAAAGAAACTTTGACTGTTGTTTCGGTAATCTGGTGATCACTTCTCAGGACCTTACGTGGCTAGCAGCGATGTGGACCGGGTATGACGTGTCTGGGTCAGTGTCGGCCACAGAGCTTGTTTTCTCTTGCCCGTCGAACCTCACATGGACATTTCTTATGCCATCCATGCAGAGGACTTCAAGACTTTATGGAATGATATTCATAAATCAACGGATGAGGTCACATTGGAGGAAGTAGGCAATTTATTCCAATGTTTTTACTTGCATTCCTTCAGACACTTTAGAATCCACTTATCAGCAACCCAGCTCATCACCGAATGAGCTGGAGTCGGCTTGTTTGCTGGACTGTCCTCCAGTTATCAGCCATAACCCCATACATTTCATGATCCATATGCATTACCATTGTGGTCACCCCGACACTGGTCGTCAATCCATTCTTGTTTATGAAGCACTTTGTTTTTCCAGTTTGTCTTTTAAATCTTGTGATTTTGCCCCTTCTGTGTTGTATTTTATGCGTGTTAATATCCTGTTTGTTAAATAAACATTGTTTTTTCCCCCACGTTAAAAAAAAAAATGGTTTGTGATTCGGTAGGAATGGGTACAAAACACAGAAGACATGCAACTATTCCTTCACGTGTCATCTCTGTTTTGGATCCACATTATTATTTTTTTTGGGCATTAGCAATACTGAAGGATTACTGACAAAAATGCTGACCATGTGAAGGCGGATGCTCAAAAGACAGGGTCCATTTTTTGGTTGTTGTTTTTATGATGGATCAGAGGAAGTGCAAAATAAACAGTGACATTAACACAAACTTACTGCTGCCACCCTCTCCAATGGGGGCACGACTTGTATCAGCTTGTAAAAGAACAAGTTCAGTAGACATCTATGTGGAATCAGCTGATGACGGTGTAGAAGGAGTCCGCTTTTTCTTGGTGCTAACATCGACCTGTAAGGCTGAGTTCACAATTGAGTTATTTGGTCAGTTGTGGCCCCGTGACTGCCCAAATAAGTGAAGTGTGCAGTGATTCTAAGTGTGACGCCTGTCCCTGCATTTCAAAGAAGAAGACCGGCACTTCGCAGATGTAGATCACAATGTAGATTTATTCAGTCACATATTCAAGTGGCATAGTGACGCGTTTCAGCACAAATGTGCTTTCATCAGACTGCAATGAAACATCTTACACTCCAGCTATTTATACATAAATGAGACACTAAGGAACTGACATCATCAGAGGAGCTCCGCCTCCCCCATTAACTAAAAATTCGCATATCAAATAATCGCAATGAAATATTCGCATTAGAAAATTCGCATAAAAAATTCGCATAAAAAAATTTGCATAAACATATCGAAGATTTTCAGTCCAATAGTCCATTTTGGCAGTGATTATTCACGCTGAAGAAAAAGAGAAATATATTTATCTAATTGCATAAAGCCGAATGCCTTATAGGAAGCAGGACACATTGTACTCACGATTGAGGCCCCTGGGCTCCATTGTCTGAAGACGATGGATCCAGTAAGCCTCTCTTTTCAATAACAATTTATTTCTATCACCCCCTCGACGGGGTAATGATACACCTTCAATAATCTGATACCTCAACTGCGAGATATTATGTTTTTTATCATGAAAATGAAGGGGTATTGGAAGTAATAAATTCTGTTTGCGGATAGTAGATTTGTGTTTACTTAGTCTGTCCTTCATTCTCATCGAGGTTTCCCCCACATATAATAATCCACATGGACATTTAAGAATGTAAACCACAAATCTACTATCACAGGTGAACGTGCCCCTTATTGGAATATTTTCACCTGAGTGAGGGTGGGAAAAACATGAACCCTTTATGACGCTGGAACAATTGACACAATTTAAACAAGGAAAAGTGCCCCGTCTAGGTGTAGATAAAAAACTCTGTCCTCTTTCTATTTTATTACTTCCCACATCTGCCCGGACTATTTTTTTTTTTTTTTTTTTATTAACAATTTTTTATTGTTTTATGTTTATCATAGCAAGGTACATGCATGAAGACAAATTGTATCAACAATACATGTGACATAAAAGGAAGCATCAAATATATTCGAAAAAGAATATCACATGTTAAAATAATTGGTGGGCAAATCAAGCCCAACATAGACAGGTATTAGCAAAGAACTTGACCTAAATAAAACTCTGGTTGAACAGAATGTCAGGCACAATCAAGCACATCTCCTGGTGTAAAGAGAAGAAGCCACATAAGGTTATCAGGATTTTATCGACGTCATGTGAATATATGATCAACCCCACCTGGATAAACAGATAAGAATTCAATTATACAAAACCCCTATAAGTTTTCCATGGCGACCAAATCTTCAAAAAGGTAGATCTGGAGTGAGACTCCCAGTGGGAGATTTCTTCTAGCCTGTATATCTGGTCTACCTTATTGATCCAATGGTCAATACTAGGGATATCAGAAGACAACCAATGTGTTGGTAGAAGTAGTCTAGCTGCTGCCAATAAAAGTAAGAAGAGGGAAGATTTATGTAATCCCACTCCACCCACTCCTAAGGATATAAGGGCTATTTCAGGTGAGCAAGGGAGAGATGAGTGACAAATCTGATTGCAAAGTTGGAGTATTTTCTCCCACCAAGGCTTAATTAGGTCACAAGACCACCAGATATGCATGAATGTGCCTTTCGACGTGTGGCATCTCCAGCAAATGTCAGAGGCATTCGAGCTGTACCTACATGTTTTATCTGGGGTCTTGTACCAACGCATAAGGATTTTGTAGCTATTTTCCTGTATGCGTATACATCTAGATAATCTGTGAGGGGAGATTAAGAGTTTAGTGATCTCTTGGGGTGACAGGTTACGTTGTAAGTCTCTTTCCCAGAGACCCACAATTGCTGGCTTAGGAAGGGAGGGGGGCGACTTCAGATGTTTATATATTTTAGAAATGGTTTTGGGTGGGTATATCTTAGAACTGAGCATTACCTCGAACCAACTAGATTCTCCTGATTGGGAAGTTTTTTTTGCCCAAAGAAGAGCCTCTGTCTTGAGGAAGTGCTGTACCAAGCGGTTATGGATCTGTGTTTTTAACAATTTGCATATATCCGGGCCTGAGAGAATACAGCCCTCTTCGTCTAGCAGTTGTGAGACAGCAATCTCCGAATTTCTTAAAGTGATTGGACAGCTCTCCCTTAGCTCCTTGGGTGCCAAATCAATAATATCTTTAATAAGCAAAAGGGGGGATGGTAATATAGGACTTTCTGGGTTGGTTGTGAACCATTTCCAAGTCTTAAGAGTGTTACGAGTTAGAGGGTTGGTAATTGAAACCAGTGGCGGATGTGGTTTATTGGCTAGCAAAAGGGCTCGAATTGGGGATGGAAGTAGCGCATTTTCTAACTTGGGCCAGAATTTGTGAATTGGTTCTCTAATAAAGTCTATAACTCTAGAGAGTTGAATTGCTTTCATATAGGTTTCAGGGTCAGGGAGACCAATGCCACCTAAAGGTCTTGGTTTAGTTAATGTGTCAAAAGAGATACGTGGGTTTTTGCCTTGCCAAATAAACTTGCGAATAATTTTATTCAGAGAGGCAAAATATGTTTTGGGTATTTCAATAGGGAGAACCTGCATCAGATAGGTGAGTTTCGGCATAATCAAGGACATAAAGATATTTTTTCTACCAAACCATGATAGATAGTGAGAGTCCAGGGATTCTAATTGTTTCTGCATAGATGCTAAGAGGGGTTTGTAGTTTAAATTGAAAAGATCAGCTAAACGAGGGGATAGTTTGACCCCTAAGTAGGTTAGTTGTTGGGTTTGCCAGTTAAAAGGGGAGTTTGTTTGTAAAGAGGAGATGCTAGTAGGGGATAGGCCTGTATGGAGTACTTGGGATTTGGAGGGATTGATCTTGAAGTTAGAGAGGGAACCAAAAAGGCTAAGCGTAGATAGGATCTTGGGCATGGATTTATGTGGGTTGGTGGTAATGATTAACAAATCATCAGCGAAGGCTGCTAATTTGAATTCTCGAGTTCTAACTTTTAGGCCTTTAATATCATTACTTTGCCTAAGAGTTTGCAAGAGAGTTTCCATTATTAACACAAATAATAGGGGTGAGAGGGGGCACCCCTGTCTCGTCCCATTTCTAATGGTAAAGCAGGAGGATAGTAAGCCATTGACCGACACGGACGCCGAGGAGCACATGTACATTGCAAATATTGCATTTAGATAAGCTTCTGGGAGTTGAAATTTTGACAGAGTCAATCTAATGTAAGTCCAATCCACTCTATCAAATGCTTTCTCGGCGTCCGTGCCAATCAGGACCAAGGGAGTATGTTTATGTCAGGCATAATATAAGGAGTCAAGTATTTTTGCGGTATTGTCCTTCCCCTCTCTCCCCTTCACGAAGCCTACCTGGTCTGGATGTATTAGCTCGGGTAGGAGAATTTGTAGTCTAGTGGCCAACATCTTAGCGATAAGTTTAAGATCTACATTAAGTAGGGAAATTGGGCGATAGTTGGAGCACAATGTAAGGTCCTTACCCTCTTTGGGTATTATTATTATAGTAGCCCTAGTCATGTCGGGAGAAAGTGGGGTGTTAGCCATAGCTAGGTTACAAATAGGTAATAGGTTTGGTAGAAGTATGTTTTTGAAAGTTGAGAAATACGTTATAGGAAGACCATCCGGGCCCGGACATTTACCCCTGGGGGTCGATTTGATGGCGGTTTCTAGCTCAGAGATGGTAAAGGGTCTGCTTAAAGATTCTTGTTGTATTGAGGATAAGGTTGGGAGGTTAAGGGTGTCCAGAAAAGAATTAATGTTGGCTTCTCTGCATTTAGAAGGGTCAGGCAAGTCAGGGACTGGAAGGTTGTAAAGGGAGTTATAAAATAACCTGAATTGATCAGCTATCTCCTCAGCCTTGAACATTAAATCTCCTTGCTGAGACTTAAGAGATTGTACATATCGGGAATTTCTTCTCTGTTTAATGCGGTTCATCACGTATTTAGACGCTTTATTGCCATGGGCAAAAAATTTCTGTTGCACTGACAAGAAAAGTTTAGCTGAGCGTTCATTAAGAAAGTTTTTTAATTGAGCTCTAAGGGAAGAAAGTTCCGCTAGTTGCTGATCTGTTAGGGATTGTTTATGGGCTTTCTCTGCCATATGTATTTTTGACAGCAGGTCATTGAGCTTTTTCTCTGATTCCTTTTTCAGATGAGAGCAGAGACCAATCAACCTGCCTCTTATGTAAGCTTTATGAGCGTCCCATAAAACTTGTGGGGATATCTCAGGGGTATTATTTATTTGGAAGTACTCCTCAAGATAGGAGGCTATAAGGGCGGTATATTTTGTGTTATTTAATAAGGATTCATTGAATCTCCAATTAGATCGTCTAGCAGTGTTATGATCTGGGCGTATTTCACAGTAAATCGGGGCATGGTCGGACAGGGTAATATTTCCAATTTTTGGAAATGAGGTTAGTTGCAGTTTGTCCTTTGGTATAAAAATATAGTCAATCCTACTGTATGAACTATTGGCCGAGGAATAAAAGGAATAATCAATTGTTTCAGGGTTGTGGCAGCGCCAAATATCCAGAACTCCAAGGTTATGCAGTTTTATTTGCAACAACCTGAGAGTCTTTGATGAGGCTGGAGATTTTTTAGAAGAGGTGTCTTTTGAAGGGTTTAAAGCTATGTTAAGGTCACCTGCCATAATCAGAAAACCTTCCCTATGTTTCTCAATCAGAGATAGGACTGGGGTGATCCAACCGTTTTGGTCTACATTTGGAGCATATAGATTTGCGAAAGTATATAAGGATTGCCCTACTTGGCCAATCAGGATCAGGTAACGACCCTCTGGATCTTGTATATGAGATTTATACTGAAAGGGAAACCCTCTACTGAAACCAATGCTGACTCCCCTCGAGGCCGCACCCCCAGCACCACAGTGGTACCAGTTAGGGAATTTAGAGTATGAGAGATTAGGGTAATTTCCGTGCTTGAAGTGTGTTTCCTGTAAAAAGATCACTGAGCACCTCTCTTTGTGCAGGAGGGAGAAAATCTGGGACCTCTTAGAAGGGGATCTCATTCCCTTGACATTGTAGGAAACCAATTTAAAATCTGTCATGTCTTACTAAAGAAAAAAGAGGGAGGGGGGGGGGGGCTAATTGATATAGCATAAGAGACTTGAATAATCACCATCAGGGCGGAGGAGGGAGTGCGGCCACCAGGGAAGCCCAAGAGCATCCAACTATTCAGGAAAATCCCATCTTTCAAAATCCAAATCTGTGTAGACAACTGTTCACTCATTCGAGAAAGCATTAAATCAGTTTCAGAGTACCTGTCAAAACAATAACAAAATGAAACACAAAGTAAAATTATGGTTAAAGACAAAGGATGAGTAAGTTTCATCCGAATTAGGTAAGTCATAACATCTGCGCCTTTCTGTTTAGGCAGCATATATGGGGGGAAAGGGAAAAATACCCAGTTGCATTACCCTCTGTAATGCTACTTATACTGGAGTGTTTGGACTTAATTTAACTTAGTGAGAGATATAGAAGGTCTGTAAAGATGTAAACAGAATCTTAATAATTTTAACTCGTTTTAAAGTAAACAAGCAGGGAACAAATGATAGTGGGAGGAATGTCTGCCCATAGCCATTAATGGGGATAATAGTAGTGCATAGGATTACAAGATGTAGGTGTGTCAGTGTATATGCCTCGTACAACTTCTTGGATATGGGAAAGCGTATTTATGTAGGAGGTAAGTAGATCTTGATAATTAGTAACGTGACTATTTTAACCTTAAAACAGATGGGAAACTCTGGGAGGAGCTCCCTACTGTCTCGTCGTCTAATACTGGGTAAGGAGCAGAACATGACCAGAAAAAATGAAAAAAGGGTTAAGCCAGGCTCCCCATCCAGTATATGACAATTTGTCACTTGGTGAGTGATGTAATAGTATTCTAGAAATAGCACCTTTCCATATATTGTTTATAGTAGATCCCCCACTTTAGGAGATAGGAGAGCATATTGAGCTATTTATCTACTAAGAACATATGTTTGTGAGGCAAAGAGTAAACTCTTCCTTCTATTTCTTTGGTAATCTTTAACCTATATACAATAGAGAACAAAGGATCCCCATTAATTCTATATCCATCCCTGACTAGAGATATGGCAAATGGATGGGCATTGAAAATAAAATAAAATAAAATAGAATAAAATAAAATAAAAGTGCTAACATTCCCACTCAGTGACTGAAGTAATCCCTGCGAAGCATAACATTCTAATGTATAATTATTAGTGTAAAGGTCCGCGAATTAAGTTCCATGGAACCCTAATAACTGGAAGGAGGATCTCAGGCAGGTTACTTATCCGCTAGGGCTAAACGTTTCGGAGTAGTTGGTAAGTTCCCTCTTCTGAATCTTTGAGATTTGGGAGTTTGAAGCGGTTCCCAAGGTGTAACCACAGGTAGGTCTGGTAAGGTGGTCAAGTTCTGGACCATGTCCCAATTTTCTATAGGGAGTGGTGAAATCTGAAGAAGGTCGTAGGCTTTATCCAGGTCTCCAAATGAAGCAATATGGATGCGGCGTCCATCATGGAGGAAGGAAATGCCAAATGGGAATGTCCATCTGTATATAATCTTATGATGGCGTAGTAGGTCTGTGAGTGGTTTCAACGCTTTGCGTTTTCTCAGGGTTGATTGGGCTAAGTCCTGAAAAATGGTAATGGGGTTTCCCTCCCATTCCACAGAGCTGGCATTTCTGGAGCTGGTCGCTATAGCTTCCTTCACTTGGAAGTGTAAAAATCTGCAGATGACATCTCTAGGAGGCTCATTAGGTTGTGGTTTGGGCCGGAGTGCTCTGTGTGCCCTTTCTATTAGCACTTCATGGATCGAGTCAGGGCCTAGTAGTTTAAAACAAATCTGCATAACAGTTTCTGGGATATCTATTGCAGTGACCGTTTCAGGGATGCCTCTGAAGCGGAGGTTATTTCTCCTGCTTCTGTTCTCCTGGTCCTCCATAGCGGTATAGAGGGAGTTGATATGGTTCTGTGCAAGAGACAGGCTGGAGGACACCTCACTCTGGTGTTGCAAAATCGCGGCCTGGGTGTCTTCTAATACTTCCACCCTTCTGCCTATATGGCGCACATCTTCTTTGATAGAAGAGAGGTCTAGGCTAAGGGGGCCCAAGGCATCAGCTAGCGCTTCTTTGAGGTAAGCCCTAGATATAGGCAGACACTCTGTGTCACAGGGATCTTCTCCTACCGTATCGACGAATGCAGCTGCTGCTTGTTTGTGGCTGGAGCGAGGCGTCCCGGGCGCCATCTTGGATTCTTTGCTGACTGCTCCAGCCGCCGTCTTTTTGATAAATTTCTCGATCTCTCCAGTCTGGTTCAGGGATCTGGTGTGACCTGTTTGGTCAGCAGGCTTTTGGCCCCCGATCTTGACCATTTTGCAGTCCAGTTAGCTTGTTATAAAGTGCTGTGAGGGATATGCTAGCAGGAGAGCAGCACCTCACACGACCATCCGGCTCTGGTGCTGGCTCCGCCCCCCTGCCCGGACTATTTTATCCCTAATATTTTCTGCCCGTTTATAGCATATCATGGGTGGCCTCTGGAACTCTCCTATCCGTGGATAGGACTTGGATAATATGTGCCAATGTTGATTAACAATAGTCCTCAGGCGCTGGGACCAGGGATGGTATTTAATCACTAAGGGGATCCTTGTTTCTTTCTTAGTTCTATCCGGTGGTGTAGTCTCAGCTTTATTACGCTGTATTTTCAATAGATCAGGGGGGTAGCCTCGCTCTCTAAATTTATTGGTCATATCATCTAATCTTGTTTGGCACATATCCCTATCACTAACGATCCGTCTAACCCTCTGGTATTGTGAATATGGGATAGATTCCTTGATGGTTGCTGGGTGACTACTTGAAAAGGACAGTAAACTGTTCCTATCAGTTGATTTCACAAATAAATCTGTCTGTATCTTACCTTCTTTGTCCCTAGTCACCCAGGTATCCAAAAAGGAAATTCTATCAGAACTATGGTGTACAGTGAATTTAAGTTCATCCCAGATGGAATTTAAATACGTGGTAAATTCCGTAAGGGATCGGACGTCGCCTCGCCATACGCAAAAAATATCGTCGATGAATCGACGCCAAAATATACAATGTTGATGATATAGAGGGCTAGAGTAAACAAATTGACACTCAAAAGAAGCCATATATGTATTTGCGTATGGCGGCGCGACGTTCGATCCCATCACGGTCCCACGGCACTGCTGATAAAAAGAATCTTGAAACAAAAAATAATTTTGCTCAAGGACTATTTTCAAAAGTTCCAGAAAAAATTCCTTTTCTGCCTTTTTGTATGTGCTTGTGCCTAAGAGACCCGCGACTGCATTGATTCCTTTTTCATGAATAATAGATGTATAAAGACTGCACACGTCTAAAGTGACGAATATGCAGCCTTCATCCACCTGGAGAGAGCTAATTTCAGATAGAAAATGGCCAGTATCTCGGATATACGATGGTGCTAGTTTAGTTAGAGGGGTTAATACCCTCACCAAAAAAATAGCTGGATTTGAAAGTATGGAGTCGGTGGACGCCACTATCGGGCGACCTGGTGGATTAATTAGTGACTTATGCACTTTTGGTAGAGTATAAAACACCGGGGTAATCGGATGTTGATTTATAAGAAAGTCCCCCAATTTGGCGTCCACCACTTCATTCTCTTTGGCTTTATCTACCACTCGCTGTAAAATTTCTTTGATATGGTAGACTGGATCACTATTTAGCATTTTATAAGTACTACTATCCTGTAATTGTTGTAAAATTTCACTAACATAATATTCTTTGTCTAAGATAACGATGGCCCCCCCCTTATCTGCAGGTTTTATTATTAAGGATTTCTCCTTTAATAAGGAGTCAAGGGCATGTTTCTCCTCCACAGGTAAATTATAATTTACATGTAACTTTCCTTGTTTACATTGTTGCAACAATTTATCGACATCATTTTGCACCAATTTAACAAATGTCTCAACTGGATGATATGTCCTGGGAGGTGTATAATTACTTTTTACTCTCAAATTAAACTGTTTAACAGTTAACATAGTAGTAACAGAGCTATCCTCCACCTGTTCCACATCACCAGTAGTTTCATTACCACCAAATTGAGCTTTTAGACGCAAATTGCGAAAAAAACGATGTAAGTCAGTGTCCAAGGTGAACGTATCAAAGTTCCCGGTCGGGCTGAAAGATAAGCCCCTTTTCAATAAGTTCATCTGGGCAGGACTGAGGCTCTTGGATGATAAGTTTAACACTAAGTTTTCTCCCGTACCTGTGACCGCGTTTTCCTCGGTGCGTCTGCCTCGCCGATGATGACGGCCGGCTCGCCGGGTGTTTGGTCTTCTTGTACGGCGTTGGCCTAAAAAAGGCCCCCGAGAGCCACCTAAAGTTTCGCTGCCGGACCCCGATGAAAAAGAACCGGTTTGACGAAATCTCGGACGTGACGTTGGAGTTGCGGTACCGGAAGCGTCCTGCCATCTGTAGACCCGATGGGATGTATAATCCTCTGTATCTCGCAGATATTTCGATCTCTTGGTCTGTTCGATCTTGCTTTTTAAATCGGTACATTGTTTCTCCAAGTTTTCTTGTGAGGTAGTATATTCGTCGGATTTTAGATTATCTCTCAACTGTTCTTTTATAGTCGCAATATTAGCGTTGCATTCAGTAATGGAGATGGATAGATGTTCAAGCGTAAGGACTATAAGGTAGTGCCGCCCTGTCTTCACTAGAGCCTGTCCCTGCATGTCATACGGACTCACAGTATTATTTCACTACCAAAGCAGACTCCCTATGTGTGTTACTGCAAGGCACAGTGTTTTACACCACTATAAAAGCACTCTGCAGCCAGGAAATAGCCATTTTTAACGTAATTCACCACAAATTGCAAAAAAAAATGGCGAACCGGCGAATCTAATTTTTGAAAAATTCGCCCATCTCTAGTGAAAACCATGGGGATAAAACTGTGATGGAAATGTGTTTTTTTACCACTTCCAACTGCATTGTTTGCCATAATAAATGGTGGCATTAGAAAATACAACTTGTCCTGCAAAAAACATGCCCTCATATGGCTATGCGAATGGAAAAATCCAAACATTATGGCTCCGGGAAACAGGAAAGAAAAAGAAAAACGCAAAAGCAAAGAAAAAAACTCCAGTATCTATGGGGTTAAAGAGGTTCTCTGTTAATTAATAAAATAAAAAACGACCTAAATTTTACTTAATTTAGGGTGGGTTCACATCACCGTTATGTATTCCGTTATAACATGGTTATAACGGAAAATAACGGAATCCATAAGACGAACATCAAAACGGAAGCCTTTAAGAGGCATTCCGTTTTGATGCGTCATAATAGAAGTCTATGGGAATCATAACAGATCCGTCTGGTTCCCGTTATGTAAGACGGAAAACAAAGTCCTGTCGACAGGAATTTTTTGTCCATTCTGCATAACGGGAACCAGACGGATCCGTTATGATTCCCATAGACTTCTATTATGACGGAAAGCAAAACGGAATGCCTTTTAAAGTGAAAATTGCCTGCATTGTCTTGGTAAGAGGCCCTAGAATTCACAACAGGTACAGTGTGACCTGGGGTCGGGCTGCAGCAGTGTGGGCCTCCAGAGGCCCTCAGTGTCTTAAAGGGCTTAAATTCTGCTCCCAAACTGCCCTCAATAGTAATAGTGCCTCCTACAGTACCCCAATTGCAGCCCCATTAGTGATGCACTCCATATTGTGCTCAATAATAATGCACCTACGGCACCCCTAATATTAAAAATGCCCCCATAGGGACTCTAGTAGAAATAAGGCACCCTATAATGTTACCAGCAGTAACAATACCCTTCAATAATGCCCCTATAAAGCCCACAGAAGAAATAAGGCTGATCTATAAGGCACCCCTATAGTGTCCCCAGTAGTTATAATGCTCCCTGTAGTATTCCCAGTATTTATAAAGCCCCACTGCAGTTCCCCCTGACCACATAGTGTCTATATGTATAATGCCCTCTGTATTGATAATATATATATAATGGCCCCTCTGTATTATTAGTATATATAGTTCCCCCCTCTGTCTAATTAGTACATAATAGCCCCCTGCTTATTAATATATAAAATTCCCCCTCTGCAGTATATAAAATACTCTCCCCAATTGCCGTTGTGCCCCTAATACTTTAAATCTTTATAAATACTGGGGATACTACAGGGGGCATTATAACTACTGGGGGCACTATAGGGGTGCCTTATAGATAAGCCTTATTTCTTCTGTGGGCTCTATAGGGGCCTTATTAAGGGGTCTTGTTACTGCTGGTAACACTATGGGGTGCCATATTTCTACTAGGGTTCCTATGGGGGCATTTTTAATATTAGGGGTGCCATGGGTGCATTATTATTGAGCAAAATATGGAGGGCATCACAATGGGGTTGCTATTGGGGTACTGTAGGAGGCATGCATGCATTAGCATATACATATATATAAAAATAAAAAAAATACTCACCTATAATCCTCTCTTTGTCGTCGCCTATGGCCTGAGTTCCAGCGTCCTGGTGCAGGCAGTCACACTGTGCCTTCCTGCGCCACGTCATCATGTCATCCAGCAAGACCGGGCGCAGGAGATCAAGTGAGGTACCCCCTCAGCATACAATCTTACACGGCCCCCCTCCATACAATCCTACACTGCCTCCCTCCATACAATCCTACACTGCCTCCCTCCCTCCAATCCTACACTGTCTCCCTCCCTCCAATCCTACACTGCCTCCCTTCATAAAATGCACAGCCCTCCCTCCATACAATCTTAGACACCTCCCTCAAATCTAACACAGAAACCCCCTTAATTCACAGTCCCACTGTCCTCAGGACATCCACAGTATTCACATGTACCTCCTCCTCAGAGTCTCCTGTACTGACAGATGCTGTTTCTTTCTCCCTCCCTGCGCTGACACTCCTGAGAAGCCATCCGTGACCCAACCTGCGCAGCAGAATCTGACCCATGTGACCTAGGAATGTCACGTGATAGTGTGAGTTGCAGGTCCCTACAACTGCCTGTGCCCTTCTACTGCCTCATAGCTTTTTGGCCTAGTGGCCTGAATCCTATAAGGCTGAACTGCAGGGAGAAGGGAATCTACTCTGCTGTCTGGTGCCCCCTGAAGTTTGGCACCCAGGGAAAAACGCCCCCCCCCCCCCCCCTCCACGCTAAGCCACTGATAGAGATGAGCGAATCAAAGCTGACGAAGTGGAAATCGTTTAGAATTTCAGTAAAAATTTGATTCGTAATGAATGCGAATATCCTTGAGTTTCGTGGTAACGAATAGCATTTTTCCTAAAATGGTGGTTACACGTGTGAGGACTGAGGACATGGCGCAAGGAACTCTGGGAAGGTGGGATCACCCAGATTGACATGCCTGCATGCAGCCAATCAGCAGCCAGCCCTGTGATGTCACAGCCCTAAAAATATGGCGGCAATCTTAGAGTCAAACATTTTCCAGCATTCAGCATTCAACATTAGTGATGTGTGCAGTGATTCTAAAAGCGACGCCTGTCATCTGCATGTCATACGGACTCACAGTATTATTTCACTAACAAAGCAGACTCCCTATGTGTGTTACTACAAGGCACAGTGTTCTACACCACTATAAAGGCTCTCTGCAGCCCGGAAATAGCCTTTTTTAAATGAAATTCGCCACAAATATATTCATCTCCTTTCCTTCTGCCAGGTGTCACTTATTTAGACTAATCGTCTTCCTTTATATTCCCTCCCATACTGCCTCACTTTGCGGTTTATACTACTTCCTGGATGAAGTGTTCACTGCTGGAGGCTGCTGCTGCTGTTTGCTCAAGATAAGTCTTTTCCTTTATTGTGTTTCCTTTCTGGGTTGATTCTAGGTGACCCTGACTCTGTCCGTATTAAGTGCAGGGAGCCGGTGGTCGTGTCCCCTTACTATTATAGGGTTTTCAGGTGTCACACAGTCTTAGGTACGTGGGCATGCAGTTGTCTACCATTGAGACCCTTGCATGTGCATAGCAGTCAGGGAGAGCTCTTAGGGTTTTATAGGGCTCACCTATATACTCCTTAGTTTGGGATCAAGCCAGTCGGTCGTTTATTTATAAGTTCCAGCTATCTGCAACTTCATCCGTGACACCACCTTGGAGATAATCTCTTCCGTGTACATCAGTTTAATAAATTGAGAAGACTTTCCTGTCCCTTTCAGGACTATTATCCTTCTGTCATTACCAGAATTATATTTTGTATTTCATTCTTAATGACACAAAACTGCCAAAATTCAAAAGAAGGAACAGTAAAATATTTGATATGGGGGATTTTATTATCTAGTAAGCTTAATCAAAAGAGCAGCATAGTCTTTAGTCTTCTCAACCACTAAAATGAAAGGAACCCATATGTGGTGTTAAACTGCTGTGGGGGCACATTGAAGGATTTGGAACGGAAGGAGCGACATATGACTTTTGCAGCGCAGATTTTGATAGATTGGTTTATGGGTGCCCTTTATTTTTTAAGTGATTGTCTTATGTGGGGGCTTAATTTTTGTGGGATGAGGTGACGGTTTTATTGGTACCACTATGGCATACATATGACTTTTTGATCGCTTGGTATTAAACATTTTGTGAGACAAGTTGAAACAAATTGGCTGTTTTGGCATAGTTGTAATTTTTTTATTTTTTTACAGAATTCACCTGAGGGGGCATATAATGTGATTTTTTTTATAGAGCAGGTTGTTATGGATGCGGCGATACCTAATATGTCTATTATTTTTATTTTTATTACATTTTACACAGTGAAATCATTTTTGAACAGAATAAAATCTTGTATTTGTATTGTCATTTTCTGAGAGCCCTATTTTTTTTTACTTTTTGGGCGATTGTCTTAAGTAGGGTCTCATCTTTTGTGGGATGAGATGATTGTTTGATTGGCACCATTTTAGGGTACATAAGATATTTTGATCACTTGGTATTACACTTTTTGTGAGGCATGGTGACCAGAAAATTACCTTTTTGACACTGTTTTAATTTTTTTACGGCATTCACCTGACGGGGTTGATCATGTGATACTTTTATATAGCCAGTCATTACGGACGCGTTGATACCTAATATGTCTACTTTTATTTTTTTCCCTATTTTTACATTTTTTTTTACTTTATTTGGGAAAAATGACTCTTTTTTTTACTTGAAACTTATAATTTTTTTGTACTTTTGTAATTTTTGTAATTTTATTTTAACTCCTTTTTTAACTTTATTTTTTGTCCCACTCTGGGACTTTAACTTTTGGGAGTCTGATCCTATTTACAATTTATTACAATGTTTCTGTGTTGTAATTCATTGGCTGTAAGTGTATTAGACACTGCAATACACTTACAGCCTGCTTTTTGTGAGATTCAGAGGACTGGATCTCATAGGATCTCACGAAAAGCAGCCACGATGCCTAAGGAAGGCATCGGGCTGACTTCCCTGCCATAGGGTCCCCATCACAGCAGTGTGGGGACACGATGGCCACCCCGCACCCGGCAGGATACCGCACATGCCACAGTCAGCGCTGACTGTGGCAGTGCAAGGGTTAATGCACCAGCATTGGTGTTTTCACCGATGCCAGCGCATACGGCAGGGGTCCGGCTATCAATGACTGCGCCAGCCCGATGTCGCTGGTATCCTACGGGTTAAAGATAGGAAGAAATGAATGATAAATCTAAAAGATAAGAAGAAATTACAGAGTAAACAATACTTAGCCTAGCGTCAATAGGATATAATAGCATTCTGGAATGTTATTCAGTGGGCCTGAAAAAGAGAAAACAAAGGAAAATATACTGAATGTGATGTCTAAATAAAGCTACATAAATTATAATTCCTGTTGAGACCTCTTGGCTCAAGACTTTGGAGTTTGTAAATGTAAAGCACCTCTCTCATCTTGAGGTGTTTAATGCTATTACCACTTCTTCTGGAAATGGGTATATGTTCAGTGACCTGAAAATTTCACTGAGAGATGTTGTGTTTAGTTTTGGGGAAGTATGCAGAGACCAGTATGAGTAGATTCTTACATTGAATATTGGATTTGTGTTGATTAAGGCAATCACTGACCTTCTGGATAGTTTTAGCCACATAGACTAATCCACAAGAACATTTTAGTAAATAGACCACAAAATTAGCCTCACATGTGAAGAAATCATGTACTGTGTAGGAAAAGTTTTACCCGTGTGGTGATGATATATATCCCCTTTGAGAACATGGGAACACTGAAGACAGTGGAGACAGGGAATAATCCCTTTCTTAGGAGTACATAAAAAGAATGGCCTCCAATGGTAATGGGTTTAGGGATCTCTGTAGAATTCTGTAGTGTCCAGTAAGAATGCTTTTTTTGATAAATAAGTGTAAGTATTTTCTCTAAAAGTACTATAAGGGGTGATAAAATGGAATCAGTTGAGGCTACTATGAAGCAATATTGTGGATTATGGAGACTTATTATCCGCTTCACGTCCGCCCATAGACTATAAACGTCCTATGGGTGGACGTCTATTTCTGACAGCACGTTTTAAAACGTCCTGTCAGAAATAGCAGCTGCACGCTAATCGTGCAGCTGCTGATCGGGTTGCCCGCTGTCAGTGACAGCAGGGCAACCCTAAGACAAGGCAGGGACAGTTCCCAGGTGTCCCTGCCTTCACGATCGCTGCAGACACAGCGCTCACCGAGCGCTGTGTCTGCAGAGAAGGAAGCGCTGTGCGCTTCCTGTTCCGGCCCGGCGGTCATGTGACCGCCGTGACCGGAGTGTGCAGGGGCTGTGTGAGGTCTCTCAGAGACCTCGATCAGCCCTGCTCTGAGGCTGTACAGTGCTGGATTGCTGCTGTAAAACCTCTCTAGGGGTGCATTTGTCCTGTAACTGGGGCTACTATGTCAGCCCCAATTACAGGAGAAATCAACAGTGAAAAAAAAAAGAAAAAGTGAAGCAAATGTCCCCCAGAGGTCTGTATGACCTTATGGGGGACGAAAAGTGTAAAAAAAATAAAAGAAAATAAAGGGTTGAAAAAATAAAATAAAATAAAGTTTCACATGTAAAAAAAAAAAAAGTTCCCAAGTAAGGAATAAAAAAAAAAAATTTAAAATAGAAAAAATAAAATAAAATTGACATATTTGGTATTGCCGCGTCCGTAAAAACCAGCTCTATAAAAATATCACATGACCTAACCCCTCGGGTGAACACCGTAAAAAAAAAAAAAAAAACTGTCATAACAAGCAATTTTTGTCACCTTGCATCACAAAAGGTGCAACACCAAGTGATCAAAAACGCGTATGTCCCACAAAATAGTACCAATAAAACCGTCACCTCATCCCGCAAAAAATGAGCCCCTACATAAGAAAATCTCTCAAAAAATAAAAAAACTATAGCTCTTAGAACATGGAGACACTAAAACATCATTTTTTTGGTTTCAAAAATGCTATTATTGTGTTAAAGTGAAACAAATAAAAAAAAGTATACATATTAGGTATTGCCGCGTCTGTAAAAACCAGCTCTATAAAAATATCACATGACCTAACCCCTCGGGTGAACACCATAAAAAAAAAACTGTGTCAAAACAAGCAATTTTTGTCACCTTGCATCACAAAAGGTGCAACACCAAGTGATCAAAAACGCGTATGTCCCACAAAATAGTACCAATAAAACCGTCACCTCATCCCGCAAAAAATGAGCCCCTACATAAGAAAATCTCTCAAAAAATAAAAAAACTATAGCTCTTAGAACATGGAGACACTAAAACATCATTTTTTTGGTTTCAAAAATGCTATTATTGTGTTAAAGTGAAACAAATAAAAAAAAGTATACATATTAGGTATTGCCGCGTCCGTAAAAACCAGCTCTATAAAAATATCACATGACCTAACCCCTCGGGTGAACACCGTAAAAAAAAAAAAAAAAAAACTGTGTCAAAACAAGCAATTTTTGTCACCTTGCATCATAAAAGGTGCAACACCAAGTGATCAAAAATGCGTATGTCCCACAAAATAGTACAAATAAAACCATCACCTCATCCCGCAAAAAATGAGCCCCTACATAAGAAAATCTCTCAAAAAATAAAAAAACTATAGCTCTCAGAACATGGACACATTAAAACATAATTTTTTTGTTTCAAAAATGCTATTATTGTGTAAAACTTTAATAAATGAGAAAAAGTATACATATTAGGTATAGCCACGTCCGTAACAATCTGCTCTATAAAAATGTCACTTGGCTGAACCCCTCAGATGAACGCTGTAAAAATAAATAAATAGAAACTGTGCTAAAACAACCAATTTTTTGGTCACCTTGCCGCATAAAGTGTTATAATGAATGATCAAAAAATCATATGTACCCAAAAATAGTACTAATAAAACTGGCACCTTATCCCCTAGTTTCCAAAATGGGGTCACTTCTTGGGAGTTTCTACTGTAAGGGTGCATCAGGGGGCTTCAAATGGGACATGGCATCTAAAAACCATGTGGAGTTCCTTTTCTTCTGCGCCCTGCCGTGTGCCCATACAGCAGTTTATGACCACATGTGGGGTGTTTCTGTAAACCGCAGAATCTGGGTAATAAATATTGAGTTTTGTTTGGCTGTTAACCATCGATGTGTTAAAGAAAAAAATTGATTAAAATGGAAAATCTGCCAAAAAAGTGAAATTTAAAAATTTGATCTCCATTTTCCTTTAATTCTTGTGGAACGCCTAAAGGGTTAACAAAGTTTGTAAAATCGGTTTTGAATACCTTGAGGGGTGTAGTTTCTACAATGGGGTCATTTATGGGGGTATCCACTATGTAGGCCCCACAAAGTGACTTCATACCTGAACTGGTCCTTAAAAAGTGGGTTTTGGCAATTTTCTTAAAAATTTGAAGAATTGCTTCTAAACTTCTAAGCCTTCTAACGTCCTAAAAAAATAAAATGACATTTCCAAAATGATGCCAACATAAAGTAGACATATGGGGAATGTTAAATAATAAATATTTTATGAGGTATCACTTTCTGTTTGAAAAGCAGAGAAATTGAAATTTTGAAAATTGCAAATTTTTCAAATTTTTGGGTAAATTTGGGATTTTTTCATAAATAAAGGTGAAATATTTTGACTCAAATTTATGACTATCATGAAGTACAATGTGTCACGAGAAAACAATCTCTGAATGACTTGGATAAATAAAGGCGTTCCAAAGTTATTACCACATAAAGTGAGATATGTCAGTTTTGCAAAATTTGGCCTGGTCAGGAAGGGGGCAAATGGCCCAGATGGGAAGTGGTTATAGACCTTGAGAATGTGAAATACTGGTATTACTGGATTGTAGTTAGTAAGAAAGGTTACTACTCACTGTTCGATTATCCCAGAGATTTGATGATGTCTTAAAGTGTTTCTAATTTTATTAGCTATGATGTTAATGGGGTTATGTGCAAGTTTTTGGTAAATTTGGGTGACACATAACTGGTGTTCTATTTCTTGGACATATAACAACCTGCTCATTACCACCAAAGCTCCCCCATTATGAGTGGTTTTAATGTTTAGTTCTTTATTGGCGAGTATGGTGGTAAGGACTTGTCTATCTAAATTTAACAACTTTTTAGCAGTGTGAACCATAGGATGAGGATTGCGTACCCCATTCAAGTGAATGGGTCCGCGTCTTCAGATGACGGACACACAGTAGGTGCCCATGCACTGCGAATAGCAATTTACGGTCCGAAGCAGGGGCATGCTTGGCACACGGTTATGTGCATTAGGCCTAAAATTGTATCTACCCTTACCTATTCAACATCTTTCCTGAACTTGTCAATATCCCTTGGTACTAAATTGATAAAGATTTCTACAGCAGGATCATTTTTCGGTGGAAGAAAGTATTGGATTGGCAAAAGCAAGTCTTGAACCGAGAGGTCTCAACAGGGAATATGATTTATATAGCTTTATTTAGACATCCAATTCTGAATATTTACCTCTTTTTTTTTTTTTTTGGCCCATTGAATAGCGTTCCGGAATGCCACCATATCCTATTGCCGCTAGCTAAGTATTTTGTCCTCTGTAATTTCTTCTTATCTTTGAGTTTTTGTCTTTCATAATTTTTTTTCTTATTATTCCCCTTTTTATAATTTTTTATCTCTTTCACCTTCTCCTTCTCTCTCCTCTTTTTGTCCACATTATTTTATTCTTTCTCCCTTTTTATAGCTTTTTCACTCTTTTTCTGTAATTGGCTCATGGATTGTTTATACTCTCACTTACAAAAACTTATGTATTCATATTACTTTGCCCATACTTTGCCTCAATTGTTCCCCTTTCTATGTATCTTTTCTGTCATTATGTCTGTCAAACTAAGTCCCTCTCTTAATCACTTCCACAGCATTATATTCAGAATATTGATGCACACCTCTTGCTCATACATGTCAGCATGCTTCACGCTGCTGATGTCATCACACATGCACCCTGGACATTTTCCCACAATACACTGCCACGCAAGCAGCTTAAAAGCGTGCCCTCACCACACATCCACAACACATTACAGAGTGTTGATACACATTATCCAGGGCTCTTACTACTAATTCTCTCCTTCTTATGTGGGAATAGGTAAGCATCTGGTTTTGGATTCCTTTCCTTGATATTATTAAAACGTCTTATTATGTTCATATTTGACCTTACTATCATCCTTAACCTCAGATCTTATTAGATATCAGCCAATGATCTTGACTTGCGCAGACATACTGATTCTGGTACAGGATCTTGACTTCGGCAGTAACAGCAGTTAATCTGGATACTAGCTGGTGGTTGTAATATTGTGACTTGACTGTGTAGTTTTTTTTTTCATGTTGCTACTTTAGCAATAAAACTCATTTTTTTAAAAGCTGAAAATGTGTGATTTTTGTTGGACGACTTGTAGTTTTCATAGGTATCATTTTGGGGCACTTTACAATTTTTGCTCGCTTTTTGTTACATTTTTGGTGGTGAAAAGAAGCAATTCTGGCATTGCCTTTGTATGTTTTTTTATGATGTTCACCGCATGAAGTAAATTATATAATAGTTGTGTGATGTGGGTTGATACTGAGGCTGTAATACCAGATATTTGGAGGGGATTTTATTTTGGAATTTTTTTTTCTATTGAAAAGCTTTTTTCCCAATGGAAAAAGGTTTATTTATCTTGGATTTTGTATTTATTTAATAAACGTAAAAAAAGTTTAACTATTTACTTTCCCCACAAGGAGACTTAAACAGGTGATCTTTTGATCACGTCTATAATACTCTGTACTGATTATGCAGTGCAGAGTATTATACTGTCAGTGCTATACTGACAGTAAGCAGAGAGGCACAGCCATGACAAGAGATTGGCACTCATTGATCTCTTTTACAGAGTGCTGATGGGAGACAGAGGCAGCTTCCTCCCATTAAACCACTTAGATGCTGCAGCTATGGCTAGTGTTGCCTTTTTTTAGATGCTTTGCTTCCATCAATTTCTAAATTACTTATTTTAATTTCATGAAAGGGTAAAATGTCTCACTTTCAACGTCTGATATGTGTTCTATGATCTAATGTGAATAAAATATGGGTCTGAAAATGATTTGCAAATCATCACATTAAATTTCTTTTATTTTCTTTACATTTATTTATATTTCACAGTGTCCTGCCTTTTTTGGAATTGAGGTTGTAGAACAATAAGAACAAAATGAGTTATAACAATGGCATTTAAGATTCAATTGTTTTCTTTTTCTTATTATTGTTACACATTACTTATTGTAATTGTTATCCTTATTCACAATCGCAGCTGTAGTAGTGATATTCATATTCCTTGCCTTACACAAAAGGTCCTATAGACTTTAGGCTTTAAAATTTTCAACTGTGCTTATAAGCTGTTTATTAGGACATTATTAATTTCTGCTTTTTAAATTGTTATTCAGTTTGTATCTCAAGGTGACAATAAACTCAGGTCTTAAAAGAGATTTGTATTTTTCATTAGTGACTCGGCAGCTATTAGTTTAATTATTGCATGTAAACCCACACAAGTCTAGCAGGGTTTTGAGGCCTGAGGGCTAGTCCGTTTATGATTTTTCAGAATTACAGTTTGCATACTCACTTTGCTTTAACTTTAGATTTGCTATTTTGTTGATTTTGTGTTACTTTATTTTATTAACCTACCTGTATAATTGCTCCATGGGGTATAGGAAGATACAACTACAACATTAAAAGTATAACATTTCAAAGGGCTTCTACACTAAGTATTAAATATAAAGAGGAAAGAAAATTAAAATTGATGTCCGTATCCTGGGTAATTATAAACATAATAGATTATGCACATTTTTTAAAGTAGAATGTATGGACAAAAACAAAATATATATATATATATATATATATATATATATATATATATATATTTTTTAAGACCCAATGGAAAATATATCTTCTTGGCTTAATTAAGAAACTAGTGCTTTGCCTTGAGGTCAAACAACAAGAATTAATCACAGTTCACACTGGCTACAAAGAGTACTAGAGTACAGCATGTTATAGACTTTTTATTTATTTATGGTTATCTTGCATCCATTTCATTTCCTCTTTATTTTGTCTCGAATGTGCAATATAGAGATCGATAAATAAATATAACAAAAAGTGACACAACGTAATCTCATAAAGATTGTCTTGTTATCCAAAACCATTGTATTTTATTGTTATCTTTAGACATATGCAACAAGCAAAGATATCTCTTATTTTATATTTGTGGCTATATTTAGTTTTAATTACAAAATGTAATCATGTTAAATCTTAACTTTTTTTTGTCAATCCAATTTACACATATAATAGATTTCTAACGTGAGTCTTCTAAAAAGCTTAAAAAGCTGACAGCTTACAACTTCTGATTTTATATTTTATATTCCTAGTTTTTTAATTATCACTAAGAAAGAATGGTGATATGAATTATAATACTTCAAGCATGTTGTCTTCCGGTCTTTCAAATTTCTTTGGTCTATGAGTCTTGAGTTGTCTCTGAATGTAAATGACAGCAGTTTGCACATTATTTATTGTGCCATAGCTACTTAGAGATATTAAAGAGTTTTCTTGGGAGTATACCTTGATGGCCTACATGTAACATAGACCATCTGTCACGAGGGTATCAAGAGCCACGTCTGACTCCGTTATACCCGGGGTCAGGAAGTCGCACGGGTGGCTGCGCACTCTATATCGAAAGATCACGTTGTTTCTTAGTGATTGTTTTCTGTGTTTGCCTTGCTATCCTTTTTGTCTCTCTCAGGGATCCGTAGCTTCTCCTCCTCAGCTGTTTCTTGTCTGCCACTCCCTACCTCCTTATATTCTCCCCTCACACTTCTCTAGTTGCCAGTTATAGAGCTTCCTGCCTGGACATCTATACTGACCCACTGGAGTGGTTAATCCTGGTTGTCGTTCCTGAGTGCTACCCTCCGGATCCCTGTTGGGCTTATTGTTGTCTCCTGTTGTCGCCCATCTGGGAATATATGTTGAGTCTGTGTTGTCTGTCCTCCCCTTGGTGTTTTCCCTTAGAGTTAGTGGTGCGGACTAGTGTTCCCATCGCCCTGTTCACTACCTAGGGCTCAGCTCAGGGAAAGCCAGGGCTTTAGGCTCGTGATCGGCGTACGGGTGAGGAACCCGTCTAGGGACGTCAGGGCAGCCAGGTGCCAGCCGCCAGGTGAGTCAGGGGTCACCATCTTCCCTCTCACTTGGGCAGGGCCTTCCTCGTTCCCTCCCTCTGTGTCACGTATGTGATAGCCACGCCGACCGTGATACCATCAATGTGTGATATGTAGAGATTAACTAATTTCTCAAAAATTTGATTCGGTCGGTTCACCGAATTTTCCAAAAAGATTTGATTTGATCTGAATTAATTTGTGGCAAAGCACTTTAAAAAAAATAGTTATTTCCTGACTGCAGAGAGCCTGTATAGTGGTGTAGAACACTTTGCCTTGCAGCAACACGCATAGTGAGTCTGCTATGGTAGTGAAACAATACTGTGAGTCAGTATGACACGCAGATGACAGGAGTCGCTCTTAGAATCACTGCACACTTTACTTCTTTGGGCAAAACTGACTAAATAACTCAGATAGGAACTCAACCTTACAGGTCGATGTTAGCATCAGGTATAAAGAACTGTGCAGAGGCCCAAGATCCTACTATAGCGTAAAAGCGGGCACTTCTTTTACACCGTCGTCAGCTGATTCCACATAGATGTCTACAGAACCTGTTCTATTAAATGCTTATACAAGTAGAGCCCCCCTGACAGAGTGTAGAGAGGGTGTCTGTTGAGCATCCGCCTTCACTCAGTCAGCATTTGGTCAGTAATCCATCAGTATTGCAAAAGACAAAAAAAAAAAACAGGAGTGGATCCAAAACAGAGATGACACGTGAATATTAAGGCGGATTAATTGGCCTGTATTTCCCCCCCTCCCCCCACGCCATCATATAGTTAGGCGCACTCACGCAACCTCGTCCTGCGTGGATTCGGCGTCCTAGTGCATGCTACGTGTGTCCTGCTTGAGGAGGCACACCTGCTCTACTTCGCGTGTTTCTTTCTTGCCTCTCGGCATCCGGGTTGGTTAAGTGACCTACTGCAGTCTTTCGTCCTCTCAGTCCGGCCGGCGGTGTGTCAGCTCCTTTAGGTAAGAAGGAGCACCACCCCACCGGAACGTTTCTGTCTGGCAGCATCGGCTCCCCACGCGGCAGACTCTCAGGTTGCAGGAGTCAGCGCGACTCCGCTCTCGGCACATTGTAATGTATAGCACGGGCCGCCGTGCTCGTGGTGAGGCAGGGGTGCGTGCAAGGCTGTTTGCTTCTGGTAGGCTTTTGATTCATCTGGCCTGCTGGAGCCTCCAGGCAGCAGGTGATAGTGGTTCTTAGAAAAAAAAAAGGGGACTCTTTAACTCCTTAACCTCTTAAGGACACATGACGTACCGGTACGTCATGATGTCCTGGTACTTAAGGACACATGACGTGCCGGTACGTCATGTGTTGTTCCGATCACTGCCGCCCGGCCGGCAGTGATCGGAACAAGGTGTCTGCTCAAATCATTGAGCAGGCACCTAGGCTAAATGCGCGGGGGGGGGGGTCCCGTGACCCCCCCATGTCGGCGATCGCAACAAACCGCAGGTCAATTCAGACCTGCGGTTTGATACGCTTTTTGCAGTTTCTGATCCCTGCGGTCCCTGACCGCGAGGATCAGAAACTTTATAATGTCCAAAATATATCTGTATCTCCCCCCCTGCACCCCTGAGTGATTTTAGCCCGGTGGGAGGTGCAGGGGGAGGGTTGTGGGCGGTGCGGGCGGTGCGGGAGGCGGGCGGTGCGGCAGGCGGGATCGCGATCCCCCGCCCGCCTCCCCTTGAATAATCGTTGGTGGTTAGTGGGTATACCAGGGTGCCAGCACATTGCTGGCACCCTGGTATAAACGGCTGACATCTGCGATGCGATGTCAGCCGTTTAACCCTTTCCATAGACCGCTGTATGGAAAAAGTTAACAGTAAGAGGGAGCTCCCTCCCTCTCCCATCGGGGGGCTGCAGTGCCTTTGCAGCCCCCCGATGGAGAGGGAGAGAGCTCCCAGACAGCCCCCCGACAGATCCCCTGCTTACCCTTCCCCGTCTGCGAAGTTCTGAGCAGATGGGGAAGGTTCCCATGGCAACAGGACGCCGCATCAGACGTCCTGCTGTCCATGATGCTGAACAGATCTGTGCTAAAGGCAGAGATCTGTTCAGACAAAGTGTAAGTAAAATACAGTACAGTACAATATATATTGTACTGTACTGTATTATACAGACATCAGACCCACTGGATCTTCAAGAACCAAGTGGGCCTGGGTCAAAAAAAAAGTGAAAACAAAAGTAAAAATCAAAAAACACATTTATCACTAATTAAAAATGAAAAAAATAAAATTCCCTACACATGTTTAGTATCGCCGCGTCCGTAACGACCTGAGCTATAAAACAGTCATGTTACTTTACCAGAACGGTGAACGCCATAAAAATGAAAAATAAAAAACTATGATGAAATTGAAATTTTGCCCACCTTACTTCCCAAAAAAAGGTAATAAAAGTGATTAAAAAAGTCGCATGCACGCCAAAATTGTAACAATCAAACCGTCATCTCATCCCACAAAAATCAAACCCTACCCAAGATAATCGCCCCAAAACTGAAAAAACTATGGCTCTTAGACTATGGAAACACTAAAACATGATTTTTTTTGTTTCAAAAATGAAATCCTTTTGTAAAACTTGCATAAATTTAAAAAAAGTATACATATTAGGTATAGCCGCGTCCGTATCGACCGGCTATATAAAAATATCACATGACCTAACCCCTCAGTTGACCACCGTAAAAAATGTAAAATAAAAACGGTGTAAAAAAAGCAATTTTTTTGTCATCTTACGTCACAAAAAGTGTAATAGCAAGCGATCAAAAAGTCATTTGCACCCCAAAATAGTGCCAATCAAACCGTCATCTCATCCCTCAAAAAATGAGACCCTACTTAAGATAATCACCCAAAAACTGAAAAAACTATGACTCTTAGACTATGGAGACACTAAAACATTTTCTTTGTTTTCAAAATGAAATCATTGTGTAAAACTTACATAAATAAAAAAAAAGCATACATATTAGGTATCGGTGCGTCCGTGACAACCTGCTCTATAAAATTACCACATAATCTAACGTGTCAGATGAATGTTGTAAATAACAAAAAAAAAAACAGTGCCAAAAAAGCTATTTTTTGTTACCTTGCCTCACAAAAAGTGTAATATAGAGCAACCAAAAATCATATGTACCCTAAACTAGTACCAACAAAACTGCCACCCTATCCCATAGTTTCTAAAATGGGGTCACTTTTTTGGAGTTTCTACTCTAGGGGTGCATCAGGGGGGCTTCAAATGGGACATGGTGTCAAAAAACCAGTCTAGCAAAATCTGCCTTCCAAAAACCGTATGGCATTCCTTTCCTTCTGCGCCCTGCCGTGTGCCCGTACAGCAGTTTACGACCACATATTGGGTGTTTCTGTAAACTACAGAATCAGGGCCATAAATAATGAGTTTTGTTTGTCTGTTAACCCTTTCTTTGTAACTGGAAAAAAAATATTAAAATGGAAAATCTGCCAAAAAAGTGAAATTTTGAAATTGTATCTCTATTTTCCATTAAATCTTGTGCAACACCTAAAGGGTTAACAAAGTTTGTAAAATCAGTTTTGAATACCTTGAGGGGTGTAGTTTCTTAGATGGGGTCACTTTTATGGAGTTTCTTCTCTAGGGGTGCATCAGGGGGCTTCAAATGGGACATGGTGTAAAAAAAAACAGTCCAGCAAAATCTGCCTTCCAAAAATCGTATGGCATTCCTTTCCTTCTGCGCCCTGCCGTGTGCCCGTACAGCAGTTTACGACCACATATGGGGTGTTTCTGTAAACTACAGAATCAGGGCCATAAATAATGAGTTTTGTTTGGCTGTTAACCCTTGCTTTGTAACTGGAAAAAAAATATTAAAATGGAAAATCTGCCAAAAAAGTGAAATTTTGAAATTGTATCTCTATTTTCCATTAAATCTTGTGCAACACCTAAAGGGTTAACAAAGTTTGTAAAATCAGTTTTGAATACCTTGAGGGGTGTAGTTTCTTAGATGGGGTCACTTTTATGGAGTTTCTACTCTAGGGGTGCATCAGGGGGGCTTCAAATGGGACATGGTGTAAATAAACCAGTCCAGCAAAATTTGTCTTCCAAAAACCAAACGGCGCACCTTTCACTCTACGCCCCGCTGTGTGGCCGTACAGTAGTTTATGGCCACATATGGGGTGCTTATGTAAACGGCAGAGTCAGGGCAATAAAGATACAGTCTTGTTTGGCTGTTAACCCTTGCTTTGTTAGTGAAAAAAATGGATTAAAATTGAAAATTAGGCAAAAAAATGAAATTCTCCAATTTCATCCCCATTTGCCAATAACTCTTGTGCAACACCTAAAGGGTTAACAAAGTTTGTAAAATCAGTTTTGAATACCTTGAGGGGTGTAGTTTATAGAATGAGGTCATTTTTGGGTGGTTTCTATCATGTAAGCCTTGCAAAGAGACTTCAGACCTGTAGTGGTCCCTAAAAATTGGATTTCTGAAAAATTTCAAGATTTGCTTCTAAACTTCTAAGCCTTGTAACATCCTCAAAAAATAAAATATCATTCCCAAAATAATTCAAACATGAAGTAGACATATGGGGAATGTAAAGTCATCACAATTTTTGGGGGTATTACTATGTATTACAGAAGCTGAGAAACTGAAACTTAGAAATTTGCAAATTTTTCAAAATCTTTGGTAGATTTGGTATTTTTTTATGCAAAAAAAATAATAATTTTGACTTCATTTTTCAAGTGTCATGAAGTACAATATGTGACGAAAAAACTATCTCAGAATGGCCTGGATAAGTCAAAGCGTTTTAAAGTTATCACCACTTAAAGTGACACTGGTCAGATTTGCAAAAAATGGCCTGGTTCTTAAGGTAAAATAAGGCTGTGTCCCTATGGGGTTAAGGACACAGCCTTATTTCAACTTAAGGACCAGGCCATTTTTTGCAAATCTGACCAGTGTCATTTTAGGTGGTGATAACTTTAAAACGCTTTGACTTATCCAGGCCATTCTGAGATTATTTTTTCATCACATATTGTACTTCATGACACTGGTAAAATGGAGTAAAAAAAAAATCATTTTTATTTATAAAAAAATACCAAATTTGCCATAAATTTTGGAAAATTAGCAAATTTCTAGGTTTCAATTTCATTACTTCTATAATACATATTAACCACCTCAGCCCCCAGTGCTTAAACACCCTGAAAGACCAGGCCACTTTTTACACTTCTGACCTACACTACTTTCACCATTTATTGCGCGGTCATGCAACTTACCACCCAAATGAATTTTACCTCCTTTTCTTCTCACTAATAGAGCTTTCATTTGGTGGTATTTCATTGCTGCTGACATTTTTACTTTTTTTGTTATTAATCGAAATTTAACGATTTTTTTGCAAAAAAATGACATTTTTCACTTTCAGTTGTAAAATTTTGCAAAAAAAAACGACATTAATATATAAATTTTGCTCTAAATTTATTGTTCTACATGTCTTTGATAAAAAAAAAAATGTTTGGGTAAAAAAAAAAATGGTTTGGGTAAAAGTTATAGCGTTTACAAACTATGGTACAAAAATGTGAATTTCCGCTTTTTGAAGCAGCTCTGACTTTCTGAGCACCTGTCATGTTTCCTGAGGTTCTACAATGCCCAGACAGTACAAACACCCCACAAATGACCCCATTTCGGAAAGTACACACCCTAAGGTATTCGCTGATGGGCATAGTGAGTTCATAGAACTTTTTATTTTTTGTCACAAGTTAGCGGAAAATGATGATTTTTTTCTTTTTTTTTTCTTACAAAGTCTCATATTCCACTAACTTGTGACAAAAAATAAAAACTTCCATGAACTCACTATGCCCATCACGAAATACCTTGGGGTCTCTTCTTTCCAAAATGGGGTCACTTGTGGGGTGGTTATACTGCCCTGGCATTCTAGGGGCCCAAATGTGTGGTAAGGAGTTTGAAATCAAATTCTGTAAAAAATGACCTGTGAAATCCGAAAGGTGCTCTTTGGAATATGGGCCCCTTTGCCCACCTAGGCTGCAAAAAAGTGTCACACATCTGGTATCTCCGTACTCAGAAGAAGGTGGGGAATGTGTTTTGGGGTGTCATTTTATATATACCCATGCTGGGTGAGAGAAATATCTTGGTCAAATGCCAACTTTGTATAAAAAAATGGGAAAAGTTGTCTTTTGCCAAGATATTTCTCTCACCCAGCATGGGTATATGTAAAATGACACCCCAAAACACATTCCCCAACTTCTCCTGAGTACGGAGATACCAGATGTGTGACACTTTTTTGCAGACTAGGTGGGCAAAGGGGCCCATATTCCAAAGAGCACCTTTCGGATTTCACAGGTCATTTTTTACAGAATTTGATTTCAAACTCCTTACCACACATTTGGGCCCCTAGAATGCCAGGGCAGTATAACTACCCCACAAGTGACCCCATTTTGGAAAGAAGACACCCCAAGGTATTCCGTGAGGGGCATGGCAAGTTCCTAGAATTTTTTATTTTTTGTCACAAGTTAGTGGAAAATGATGATTTATTTTTTTTATTTTTTTTTCATACAAAGTCTCATATTCCACTAACTTGTGACAAAAAATAAAAACTTCCATGAATCACTATGCTCATCAGCGAATACCTTGGGGTCTCTTCTTTCCAAAATGGGGTCACTTGTGGGGTAGTTATACTGCCCTGGCATTCTAGGGGCCCAAATGTGTGGTAAGGAGTTTGAAATCAAATTCTGTAAAAAATGACCTGTGAAATCCAAAAGGTGCTCTTTGGAATATGGGCCCCTTTGCCCACCTAGGCTGCAAAAAAGTGTCACACATCTGGTATCTCTGTATTCAGGAGAAGTTGAGGAATGTGTTTTGGGGTGTCTTTTTACATATACCCATGCTGGGTGAGATAAATATCTTGGTCAAATGCCAACTTTGTATAAAAAAATGGGAAAAGTTGTCTTTTGCCAAGATATTTCTCTCACCCAGCATGGGTATATGTAAAATGACACCACAAAACACATTCCCCAACTTCTCCTGAGTACGGAGACACCAGATGTGTGACACTTTTTTGCAGCCTAGGTGGGCAAAGGGGCCCATATTCCAAAGAGCACCTTTTGGATTTCACAGGTCATTTTTTACAGAATTTGATTTCAAACTCCTTACCACACATTTGGGCCCCTAGAATGCCAGGGCAGTATAACTACCCCACAAGTGACCCCATTTTGGAAAGAAGAGATCCCAAGGTATTCGCTGATGGGCATAGTGAGTTCATGGAAGTTTTTATTTTTTGTCACAAGTTAGTGGAATATGAGACTTTGTATGAAAAAAAATATAAAAAATCAGCATTTTCCACTAACTTGTGACAAAAAATAAAAAATTCTAGGAACTCGCCATGCCCCTCACGGAATACCTTGGGGTGTCTTCTTTCCAAAATGGGGTCACTTGTGGGGTAGTTATACTGCCCTGGCATTTTCCAGGGGCCCTAATGTGTGGTAAGTAGGTAAATGACCTGTGAAATCCTAAAGGTGCTCTTTGGAATATGGGCCCCTTTGCCCACCTAGGCTGCAAAAAAGTGTCACACATGTGGTATCGCCGTATTCAGGAGAAGTTGGGGAATGTGTTTTGGGGTGTCATTTTACATATACCCTTGCTGGGTGAAAGAAATATCTTGACAAAAGACAACTTTTACCATTTTTTTTTACAAAGTTGGCATTTGACCAAGATATTTCTCTCACCCAGCATGGGTATATGTAAAATGACACCCCAAAACACATTCCCCAACTTCTCCTGAGTACGGCGATACCAGATGTGTGACACTTTTTTGCAGCCTAGATGCGCAAAGGTGCCCAAATTCCTTTTAGGAGGGCATTTTTAGACATTTGGATACCAGACTTCTTCTCACGCTTTGGGGCCCCTAGAATGCCAAGATAGTATAAATACCCCACATGTGACCCCATTTTGGAAAGAAGACACCCCAAGGTATTCAATGAGGGGCATGGCGAGTTCATAGAAATTTTTTTTTTTTGGCACAAGTTAGCGGAAATTGATATTTTTAATTTTTTTCTCACAAAGTCTCCCGTTCCGCTAACTTGGGACAAAAATTTCAATCTTTCATGGACTCAATATGCCCCTCACGGAATACCTGGGGGTGTCTTCTTTCCGAAATGGGGTCACATGTGGGGTATTTATACTGCCCTGGCATTCTAGGGGCCCTAAAGCGTGAGAAGAAGTCTGGAATATAAATGTCTAAAAAATTTTACGCATTTGGATTCCGTGAGGGGTATGGTGAGTTCATGTGAGATTTTATTTTTTGACACAAGTTAGTGGAATATGAGACTTTGTAAGAAAAAAAAATATAATAATTCCGCTAACTTGGGCCAAAAAAATGTCTGGAGCCTTACAGGGGGGTGATCAATGACAGGGGGGGTGATCAATGACAGGGGGGGTGATCAATGACAGGGGGGTGATCAGAGAGTCTATATGGGGTGATCACCACAGTCATTGATCACGCCCGTGTAAGGCTTCATTCAGACGTCCAGATGCGTTTTGCGGATCCGATCCATCTATCAGTGCATCCGTAAAAATCATGCGGACGTCTGAATGGAGCTTTACAGGGGGGTAATCAATGACAGGGGGGTGATCAGGGAGTCTATATGGGGTGATCACCACAGTCATTGATCATGCCCCTGTAAGGCTTCATTCAGACGTCCGGATGCAGTTTGCGGATCCGATCCATCTATCAGTGGATCCGTAAAAATCATGCGGACGTCTGAATGGAGCTTTACAGGGGGGTAATTAATGACAGGGGGGTAATCAATGACAGGGGGTGATCAGGGAGTCTATATGGGGTGATCACCACAGTCATTGATCACGCCCCTGTAAGGCTTCATTCAGACGTCCGGATGCGTTTTTCGGATCCGATCCATCTATCAGTGCATCCGTAAAAATCATGCAGACATCTGAATGGAGCTTTACAGGGGGGTGATCAATGACAGGGGTGTAATCAATGACAGGGGGGTGATCAGGGAGTCTATATGGGGTGATAACCACAGTCATTGATCACGCCCCTGTAAGGCTTCATTCAGACGTCCGTATGCGTTTTGCGGATCCGATCCATCTATCAGTGGATCCGTAAAAATCATGCGGACGTCTGAATGGAGCTTTACAGGGGGGTAATCAATGACAGGGGGGGTAATCAATGACAGGGGGGTGATCAGGGAGTCTATATGGGGTGATAACCACAGTCATTGATCATGCCCCTGTAAGGCTTCATTCAGACGTCCGGATGCGTTTTGCGGATCCGATCCATCTATCAGTGCATCCGTAAAAATCATGCGGACATCTGAATGGAGCTTTACAGGGGGGTGATCAGGGAGTCTATATGGGGTGATCACCACAGTCATTGATCATGCCCCTGTAAGGCTTCATTCAGACGTCCGTATGCATTTTGCGGATCCGATCCATCTATCAGTGGATCCGTAAAAATCATGCGGACGTCTGAATGGAGCTTTACAGGGGGGTAATCAATGACAGGGGGGGTAATCAATGACAGGGGGGTGATCAGGGAGTCTATATGGGGTGATCACCACAGTCATTGATCACGCCCCTGTAAGGCTTCATTCAGACGTCCGGATGCGTTTTGCGGATCCGATCCATCTATCAGTGCATCCGTAAAAATCATGCAGACATCTGAATGGAGCTTTACAGGGGGTTGATCAATGACAGGGGTGTAATCAATGACAGGGGGGTGATCAGGGAGTCTATATGGGGTGATAACCACAGTCATTGATCATGCCCCTGTAAGGCTTCATTCAGACGTCCGGATGCGTTTTGCGGATCCGATCCATGTATCAGTGCATCCGTAAAAATCATGCGGACATCTGAATGGAGCTTTACAGGGGGGTGATCAGGGAGTCTATATGGGGTGATCACCACAGTCATTGATCATGCCCCTGTAAGGCTTCATTCAGACGTCCGGATGCGTTTTGCGGATCCGATCCATCTATCAGTGGATCCGTAAAAATCATGCGGACGTCTGAATGGAGCTTTACAGGGGGTTGATCAATGACAGGGGGGTAATCAATGACAGGGGGGTGATCAGGGAGTCTATATGGGGTGATCACCACAGTCATTGATCACGCCCCTGTAAGGCTTCATTCAGACGTCCGGATGCGTTTTGCGGATCCGATCCATCTATCAGTGGATCCGTAAAAATCATGCGGACGTCTGAATGGAGCTTTACAGGGGGGTGATCAATGACAGGGGGGTGATCAATGACAGGGGGGAAATCAATGACAGGGGGGTGATCAGGGAGTCTATATGGGGTGATCAGGGGTGATCAGGGGCTAATAAGGGGTTAATAAGTGACGGGGGGGTGTAGTGTAGTGTAGTGGTGCTTGGTGCTACTTTACTGAGCTACCTGTGTCCTCTGGTGGTCGATCCAAACAAAGGGGACCACCAGAGGACCAGGTAGCAGGTATATTAGACGCTGTTATCAAAACAGCGTCTAATATACCTGTTAGGGGTTAAAAAAAACACATCTCCAGCCTGCCAGCGAACGATCGCCGCTGGTAGGCTGGAGATCAACTCTCTTACCTTCCGTTCCTGTGAGCGCGCGCGCCTGTGTGCGCGCGTTCACAGGAAATCTCGCGTCTCGCGAGATGACGCGTATATGCGTCCAGGCGGAATGAATCAACCACCTCCAGGACGCGTCTGTGCGTACAGCGGTCCGGAGGTGGTTAATACCTACAAAAATAGTTATTACTTTACATTTCCCATATGTCTACTTCATGTTAGGATCATTTTAGGAATTGCATTTCATTTTTGGGGGACGTTACAAGGCTTAGAAGTTTAGAAGTAAATCTTGAAATTTCTCTGAAATTTTCAAAAACCAACTTTTTAAGGACCAGTTCAGGTCTGAAGTCACTTTGTGAGGCTTACATAATAGAAACCACTCAAAAATGACCCCATTCTAGAAACTACACCCCTTAAGGTATTCAAAACTGATTTTACAAACATCATTAACCCTTTAGGTGTTCCACAAGAATGAATGGAAAATACTGTTTTTGGAAGGCAGATTTTGCTGGACTGTTTTTTTTTTTACACCATGTCCCATTTGAAGCCCCCCTGATGCACCGTTTTTTTTTGGTTATTTACAACATTCATCTGACAGGTTAGATCATGTTGTATTTTTATAGACCAGGTTGTCACGGACGCGGCGATACCTAATATGTATACAATTAATTTTATTTATGTAAGTTTTACACAATGATTTCATTTTTGAAACAAAAAAAATCATGTTTTAGTGTCTCCATAGTCTGAGAGCCATAGTTTTTTTTCAGTTTTTGGGCGATTATCTTGAGTAGGGTCTGATTTTTTCAGAATGAGATGATGGTTTGATTGGCACTATTTTAGGGTGCATATGACTTTTTAATCGCTTGATATTACACTTTTTGTGATGTAAGGTGACAAAGAAATGGCTTTTTTTACACCGTTTTAATTTTTATTTTTTTACGGTGTTCACCTGAGGGGTTAGGTCATGTGATATTTTTATAGAGCCGGTCGATACGGACGCGGCAATACCTAATATGTGATACTTTTTAAAATTTACTTAAGTTTTACACAATAACAGCTTTTTTAAAACAAAAAAAAAAGATGTTTTAGTGTCTCTATATCCTGAGCCATATATTTTTTCTTTTTTTGGCAATAGGTAGGGGCTAATTTTTTGCGGGATGAGGTGACGGTTAGATTGGTACTATTTTGGTGGGCATACGCCTTTTTGATCGCTTACTGTTGCACTTTTTGTGATGTAAGGTGACAATTTTTTTTTTATTTAGCAGTTTTCATTTTTTATTTTTTACGGTGTTCATCTGAGGGGTTAGGTCATGTGATATTTTTATAGAGCCGGTCGATACGGATGCGGCGATACCTAATATGTTGACTTTTTTTTTTTAACCTATTTTTTACCAATTTTTTTTTTACTTTACTTGGTGGAAAATGACGTTTTTGTTTATTTTTACTTGAAACTTTAAATTTTTTGGGGGTGAAACTTAATTTTTTTAAACTTTTTTTTTTACTTTATTTTTTGTCCTACTTTGGAACTTCAACTTTTGGGGATCTGATCCCTTTTACAATGCATTCCAATACTTCTTTTTTTTTGGAATGCATTGCCTGTATGAATAATACTGGGTGTATTACTCATACAGCTTCCGGCATTGCGCTGCCTTCCATGCCATCGCGTCCCCCCTACAGCACCGCCGCCCGCCGATGGCACCGCCGCATAAGGTAAAAGGCGCAAAACGAAGGTCCCCCCGCGCATTTAGCCAAGGTCCCTGCTCAATGATTTGAGCAGGCACCAGGTTCGGATCACCGCCCACCGCGCGGCGGTGATCGGAAATACACAGGGCGTAAAGGTACGTCCTGTGTCCTTAAGTACCAGGACATCAGGGCGTACCTGTACGCCCTGTGTCCGTAACAGGTTAAGGTTCCGTAGCGTGTGTCACAAGGTAATTGCCAATCATCTTCTTTTAGGTTGCAGCTTCACCTTTTCCGTAACTTCAGTATTTCCGTTGGATCAGCTAGAAGGGAAAAAAAAATAATTCTGCATGTGCAGGGGTCGCTACTACTTCTTAGTTGCATTTTGCTGTTATCATATCCATTATAAGTTCTTTGGTATTTAATTTATGCTGGTTCTTTCTGAAGTCTCGGTAAGTCCACGTCATGACCAACGTTGGCATGGTTGTTGTCAGTTCCTACTTCCACGCTTTTCTCGGTCTCGGCTTCACTGTATTTGCCTCGTCACGAGTTCAGTGGCACATAGGTGGTTCTTGTGTCAGGGGCGTGGGTTCACATCACAGTTCTACAAGTTGCTTCCGCGCCAACGCACGCTCCACTCATGATGGCACGCATGGTTGTTTACTCAGGTGACGGTGCACCTCAACGCTGTACCGTTCTAAAATACTGATGTTTGTCCACAGTCAGCAATGTCGCATGCGTCTGATATCGTGGAGGGTGCTATAGATGAGAATGTCACCAGGATGTCTGAAGCGGGCAGTATTCCATCGCTCCGGAGTTGGACTGTTCCTAGGCTTACTTCTGAGTTATTGAAAAGGGGTATCCCCTTCTCAGCTTTGACTAGGAAGGCGGAACTGTACCTCTTACTGGTTGCCAGTACCACAGGCCCACAGCAAGAGGAGGGGTCTATGTCGACTCTACAGACTTCTCCTACCCAATTGCATGGAATGGTCAACAACTTGACTTCATCGATTAATAACATCCAGGCACGGTTAGAGACTGTAGAGGCCCGGGAGGTCCCCGCCAGTAATCCCTCTCAGTATCTTCCAGTTGCCTCCACCTCAGCCGCAGGTTCTTTAGGTACCATACCCTCTGTGCCCATCATTACGTCGGCTCATTTCATCCCATTCTAGAGGGCAGAGATGTGAATCTCGCATCTTTATTGATTGCCACCAGGGACATTTCTGACAACAAGGTCATCGCCTGTGGTGACGTTTCCGTGGTACTCAGGAGTCGTGACCACAGGCTGAATAGGAAACTCACCATTCCTGAGTTTGTTCTGGTATTTAGTCTGTATCGAGATGTCATATTTGCTCAGTACGCTCAGATAGAAGAGAAGAGCTAGATCTGTATCTTTACAGAATGATTGACTTGGGGCATAAGTACGGCGGTACCGCATTTTATGATTACCATTGTTTTTTTTTCTGCTAAAGCTGTGGCAGCCCTTAGTCAGTTTCAGTTCTCCACTAACTTGGCCAATATTGACACCGAGCTCTGCTGCAGACATTTTGCAGGCCTCAAAGCCCCATCTTGTGCTCGGTGTCAATCTATTTTTCACACTGCCAACTGGTGTCACCTGGCAGCTGGAGATAACCCCCATTACCTCTGCTGCCAGCCCGTCAGAGGCCCACAAGGGCATTGGCAAGGTTGACAAATTGGGTCGTCCTGTCAAATTTCTAGGTAGATCCCAAATATGTAATAATTACAATTTCTCAGCCTGTAACTATGGTCAATGCTGCCTTCTCCACGTGTGCACCAATTGTTTCCGGGCTCACCCCAAGGTGGTGTTTACATTAAAACCGGATAAATCCTACCTGAGCGTAGTGGACACTGATTATTTAAAGCACTGTCTGCAGGGTCATCACGACCCTGAGTTTGTTAATTTTCTCATCTCAGGGTTCAAGAAGGGCTTCCATACAGGTTTGATCCCCCTTCCTGAGATGACATACTAATGCAGCAACCTACAGTTGGCCAATAAAGCACCCAACGCCATAGACACATTGATTCAAACCGAGCTCAGAAAAGGTTTTCTTATAGGGCCTTTCGCGACCCCACTGTTCAATCACTGGAGGGTCAGTCCGGTAGGGGTAGTGACAGGCAAGTTCAGCAACAAAGAAAGATTAATTTACGATCTCTCTGCCCCTCACGGTTCCCATATCCCCAGCCTCAATTCCCTAATCCCTTCCGAAGAAGTGGACTTGAAATACTCAACCATTAACCAGGCTATAGCCACCATAATGCAGTGTGGGCCCCGCACCTACTTGTCTAAAGCTGACATATCCAATGCTTTCAAACTCCTCCCTATCATGCCTTCGCTATGGCAATGGCATGGCATCAAGTGGAAGGACCTTTACTATTTCGCCACCAAGCTCACTTTTGGTTCCAAGAGTAACCCCTGGCTTTTTGACCAGTTCGCGCAGAGCCTTCACTGGATCTTAGAAACCGAATTCCGCTGCAATCACTTCATTCATTACATCGACGACTTATTATTAATCGAACCCCCTAACAGACCTCCGCAGGCCCTTGACACCTTGTTGGCAGTCTTTTCCAAGCTTGGGGTTCCCGTGTCACCTAAGAAAATTGAAGCCCCTTCCACTGTCATCACCTTTTTAGGAATTGTGTTGGACTCCGACAACATGGTAGCTAGGTTACCAGAAGAGAAATTAGTCAGGATTAGAGACGTCATTCACAGGTTCATGCTAGGCAGAGTCACAACCAAGGCGGATCTACAGTCACTCTTGGGCATGCTGAACTTTGCCATGCGAATCATTCCTCAAGGCAGGTTATTCATATCTCGGTTACTAGCCCTCCTCCCCGATGCAGCCAACCAAGACAGTCCAGTTCAATTAGATGCGCAAGCCATGGCAGACTTAGTCATGTGGGATTACTTCCTGTGTCATTGGAATGGAGTCTCCTTCTTTATTCCGGCCACCAGTAATACTTCCCTTATGGTCTTTTCGGATGCATCAGCCACTACAGTGTTTGCCGCCATTTTAGGCACCCACTGGTTGGCAGGGACTTGGCCCGATGAAGTCAGAAAGATTCCTGGGTTCATGCAGACATCAGCTCTCTTCGAACTTTACCCTATTGTAGCAGCTGCTCATGCCTGGGGGTCACCTAATGTCCCATTCCACTGTTGTCTTCATTTCCAATAACACTGCCACAGTAGACATTTTATTGAAGGGTAGGTCCAAGTCCCCACACATCATGTCTTTCGCTAGATGCTTGGTCCAGCTCTCCCTGACTTACAATTTCCGCAATTGCTGTTCGCATATCAGTGGTACCCAAAATGTGGCGGCTGACGCCTTGTCTCGGGCTAATTTTTCCCTCTTTTCCGAGGTAATGCTGGAAGCACATGCCACAGGGACCACAGTCCCACCATTTTCAACTCTGTTTTTGGATTAACCTATTAACCAGCCATCTGCTCACTGCAAATCGACTAGTTGCCAGATCCCTATCGGCCAATACCTCCAGAAGCTACTCTACAGGCTGGAGCTTGTTTTGCAAGTTCCAAGAGAAGTATCCCCAGCGAGATACCAATTTCATCGACTATGTCCTGGCCTTCATTGGCTAGTAATCTATCACACAATACCGTCCGGTCCTACCTCACAGGGGTCCAGCATTTCACCTCGCTTAGTCATCCGGATAGAGGCTCCCTGTTTTCTGCGCACGTTATCAAGGTCGCTTTGAGAGGATTAGAAAAATCCAGTACTGCGGAACAATCGCGCCGTACCAGCATTTCCAGCAAATTATTCCGAGACCTATCCGACATGCTTGACAGAGCTCCGTTCGGACTTCTCCCCAGTTTGGTGTTAAAAGCAGCTGTCTACCTCACCTTCTACGGCTTCCTAAGACCCGGAGAGTTCACCTGCAAGAACTCCAACAGAAGGTTCATCAGAATCAATCATCTGATCCGTAGTACCGATGGTCTGGTATTATCCTTACCGGTCACCAAGACGTGACCTTTTTCCCGACGGCACATGCCTGGTGTCCCGTCATGGTCCTGCAACACCTGCTAACCACCCTAGCAAGTAATGATCCTCAGGGGCCGCTGTTGCCATTTCCCACGTGGCCATTAACCACCTCACAATTCATTGAGCATGTCCGTGTTTTAGTTTCGAATCTAGGGTTGAATCCTGCCACTGTGTCTGGTCACTCATTCCGGATTGGCGCTACATCTGCTGCATCCAGAAACAAGGTCCCGGCTCATATTATTCACAAATTAGGCCGCTGGCAATCCTCCTGCTTTAATAGATACATTCCCCATCCTAAGCAGGAAATGTTGCTTGCATTTCAGCACTTGGTGATGTAAGAATTGTATGTAATAAATTCCTAATTTTGCATTTCTGGTGTTTTGCCCTCTTATTCAGGTACCCCTACGACGCAGCGGTTATGGCACAACTCAAGCCGCTTAGTCCTATTAGTTAGGCAGGTCAAGTAGTCACCCGTAGGATTCACAGTTTCCTGATGAGCCATGACCACAAATATTAAGGCCGATTTATTGGCCTGTATTTGTAGGAGGGGTGCCCTCCCTCCCCCCACGCCTTCATATAGCTAGGCGCACCCACGCCACCTCATCCTGCATGGATTCGGCATACCCTCCCTACCCTCCCTCATTCAGTTTCATTCCTCTAGGGATGGCCTCTTATTCAGGTACCCCTACGACGCAGCGGTTATGGCACAACTCAATCCGCTTAGTCCTATTAGTTAGACCACATAGTGGCACAATGACAGAGTATGGAGGTGGCAGCAGCAGCATGAGGAGGCCACAGAGTGGCAAGGTGACATAGTGTTGAGGTAGAAACAGCATCAGGAGACCACATAGTGGCAATGTGACATAGTGGATAGTGATGGACGAACATCAGACGGGACCATTCACGCACGCGAATGCACGTTCGCAAGCAAATGTTCGCGAACAAGAAGTTTGCCGCGGGCCCCATAGACTTGAATGGCAGGCGAACTTGAAAAACCTCCAGGTCATATTTGCAGCCACAAAATACTTACTAGATGTGCACACATAGACCCACAACATGGACACTGATATCTCAGAAGTATTAAGCGAATCTGCGATCTACAAGTATAATTTTTTTAATGCAATATTTCAGCAAAGTATTAATCGCAAGAGCACATGTGCTAGGAAGGAGTGACCTACTACTGCAACTGGTTTGCACTGACAAGAACTTACATGCACAGATGGTTGGAAACAAGTTCAGCGACGAAGAGAAAGAACTCCTGGTGACTGTAAGTAATCTTACATTAAGGTAGTGTATTTGATTACATTTCACCTGCATGTCTGAACAATCACTTTATATGTAGAGATGTCGCGAACATAAAATTTTACGTTCGCGAACGGCGAACGTGAATTTCCGCAAGGTTCGCGAACGGGCGAACCGCCATAGACTTCAATAGACAGGCAAATTTTAAAACCCACAGGGACTCTTTCTGGCCACAATAGTGATGGAAAAGTTGCTTCAAGGGGACTAACACCTGGACTGTGGCATGCCGGAGGGGGATCCATGGCAAAACTCCCATGGAAAATTACGTGGTTGATGCAGAGTGTGGTAAGTTGAATTCGCAATGTGATTAATATAACCTGCATTAATCGCATTGCAATTACAACTTAGATCTGAGATCCTAATGGTTGTATTGCTAGAATTGACGAATATAACGAATATAGCACTATATTCTCAATCTTCGATATATTTTAGCAATACAACCCTTAGGAACCCAGCTCTAAGTTGAATTCACAATGCGATTAATATAACCTGTATTAATCGCATTGCGATTACAACTTAGATCTGAGTTCATAATGGTTGTATTGCTAGAATTGACAATTCCAAATATAACGATTATAGCACTATATTCTCAATCTTCGTTATATTCTAGCAATACAACCATTAGGAACTCAGATCTAAGTTGAATTCGCAATGCGATTAATATAACCTGTATTAATCGCATTGCGATTACAACTTAGGTCTGAGTTCATAATGGTTGTATTGGTCGCGCCGTCACGTGGTAAAGGGGGACGGGGATGTGACTCACTGCAGCCTGATGAGTGGTGGGGCGCCGCGGCAGCTGCCCTGCAGGAGTCTCTGGTGCCGGGAGGAGGAGGTAGGTAGAGCGGCTCTGACTTTATAGACCAAATTATTTTAATAATACCCCAATAATAATAAGTTAATAACCTAATCCCATTCATAAATTACTGGTGGATTATTATAGAGACGGCCCCAGGCCAGGAGACATAAGGGGTTGGGTTGAACTGTGGGCTGGGGCCTACCGGCCACATTTACTAATCTTTGCTCACGGGGGCCCTCATAAATATAGACCCACATGGTGTGGACTGGTCATTTTTACTAAGGAATATAGTTTAAATGTTTATGTGCAAAAGAGAAAATAAGAAGTCAGCTCCAATCAGATATCTGCACATAGACCAAGACTAGTGACTTCTTTTTTTCTCTCTTTATCTCTTTATTATGGCTTCGGGGTGGGGGGAAGGGGGGGTGGGGGCAGGGGTGACACCATTTTCTACCGCACCGGGTGACACCAGCCATAGCAACGCCACTGTAACCATTAGGAACCCAGCTCTAAGTTGAATTCGCAATGCGATTAATATAACCTGTATTAATCGCATTGCGATTACAACTTAGATCTGAGTTCCTAATGGTTGTATTGCTAGAATTGACGAATATAACGGATATAGAACTATATTCTCAATCTTTGTTATATCCTAGCAATACAACAACCATTAGGAATCCAGCTCTAAGTTGAATTCGCAATGCGATTAATATAACCCGTATTAATCGCATTGCGATTACAACTTAGTCAAATTTGTGACACTGCAGCTTCAGAATGAATCTAAGATGGATGCTGTCCCTAAAATGGATGCTGTCCTTGCTATTTGATAGGAGGGGGGAGGGTCTGGGAGGGAGGGTATGCTGATTGGCTGGAATGTATCTGCTGACTGTGAGGTACAGGGTCAAAGTTTGCTCAATGATGACGTATAGGGGGCGGACCGAACATCGCATATGTTCGCCCGCCGCGGCGAACGCGAACAAGCTATGTGTGACATCTCTATTTATATGCAGAAAGAGTGTTTTAAAAAAATCACCAGTGCGACCATCTGCGATTTTATTTTTCGTAAGTGCACACAACTTCACATTTTATAAGGTCTCACTAGATATTAGTGATTGTTGCACTAAGTATTCCTGTGACATCACACCCACTATGTTAGTTGCATATGTGTATGGAAAGCAGAGAAATATCTTTCACATGCACATTGCACATCCATTGTCATGCCATTGTCATGCTGCACACTATATACCGCACACACACAGACACACACTACAGTATATACCGCACACACACACTATATACCGCACACACACACAGTTTATAGATTATAATTTGTGTCCTATTGGTCAGGACTCAGGAGAAGCTATCTTTGTCTTACCGCCAGTATTTGCTGGTTCATTTAGAGTTACCCATGGTGCACCACGGGGAGGCGAACCCGCTGTACACCCCATACTGTACCATCACTTCACTAGACAGGCACATCTCTGCTTAGCTGGACAATATCTGATAGTTCAGACCCCACCCACATACAGTCGCAATACAATCCCACCGTAAAAACCCAGGCTGCTGTCCTGCAGAAAGGACGAGCGCACGGCGTCATTGGTTGCTATGATGCTGTGCGCTTCTTGCCGCCAACGCTGTACAGTAATACACTTGTATAGATTACACAAGTGTATGACAGTACAGCGGCGGTGGCTGGAAGCGCACGGCGTCATAGCAACCAATGTCATAGCAACCACTCTGCAGGATGGCAGGACAGGTTTTTACAGTCTGTAGTTGTGAAAAAACACGCTCGTTTGCAGGCGGCCTAAATCTAATATTTCCACTTCAAAGACTTAAATACTTTTTGCAGTTTACTTGAGTAAATTATTTTCAATACATATGCATTTTTATCTTGCAGCGTATGTTGGGGCGGGGATACGACCGCACCCAGTCCCACGCCGAGAAGCAGCGGATAGTGCGTGAGCTGTCATTTGAGCTCTGGCGCAAAATGGATGTCAAACACCGACGTCTAGCTATCATTAAAAAAATATTTATTAATAAAATCTGGGATGAAAAAAGCCCAGGTAGATGCGTAAATAACTTTTGTATCTTTTGCCAACACTCTGTAATGTATACAGTGCAAAGCAAAAGTATTTGGATAAGTCTCTGAGCTTGCCACATCTTACCACTGGGATTTTTGCCCATTCCTCCTTGCAAAACTGCTCCAGCTCGTTCAAGTTGGATGGTTTGTGCTTGTGTTGTGAACAGCAATCTTTAAAGGGCTTCTGTCACCCCACTAAACTCTTCATTTTTTTGGGGGGGTACTTATAATCCCTATACTGCGATTTATCCATACAGTAGATACTGCAAAAAATGTACTTTTATAATATGCAAATTACCTGTCTACCAGCAAGTAGGACGGCCGAGCGAGCGTCCTCCCCTCAGTGCGCCTGCGCCGACTCAAGACAGGTACGGCGCCGGATTTTGAATGCAGATAGGGCCAGCAGAGAACGAGCACGTCCTCTGGCACTGTCAATCAACATGAGGAGGGGGGGTCTTTATGATAGGAGGATGCGGCTGCTACCAGCAAGTAGCCGCCCTACTTGCTGGTAGACAGGTAATTTGCATATTATAAAAGTATGTTTTTTGCAGTATCTACTGAACCAAAATGATTAATTACATTATGTATGGATAAATCGCAGTATAGGGATTATAAGTACCCCAAAAAAAAAAAGAGTTTAGTGGGGTGACAGAAGCCCTTTAAGTCTGTCCACAGATTTTCAATTGGATTGAGATCTGTGGTTTGACTAGGCCATTCCAACACATTTACATGTTTCCCCTTAAACCAGTCAAGTGTTGCTTCATCAGTGTGTTTGGGGTCATTGTGGCTGGTGAACCTCCGTCCTAGCCTCAAATCACGCACAGAGTTGTACAGGTTTTGCTCAAGAATATCCCTGTATTTAGCACTATCTTTCCCTCAACTCTGACCAGTTTCCCAGTCCCGGCTACTGAAAAACATCCCTATAGCATAATGCTGCCACCACCATGTCTCACTGTGGGGATAGTGTTCTTTGGGCAATGTGATGTGTTGGGTTTGCGCCAGACATAGCGTTTTCTTTGATGGCCGAAAAGTTCAATTTTAGTCTCATCAGACCAGGGCACCTTCCTCCATACATTTTGGGAGTCTCCTACATGCCTTTTCGCAAACTCACAACGTGCCTTTTTGTTTTTAGTTGAAAGCAATTGCTTTCTTCTGGCCCTCTGCCATAAAGCCCAACTCTATGGAGCGTATGGCATTTTGTCTTCCTATGTATAGATACTCCAGTCTCTGCTCCAGATGCTTCCTATGTATAGATACTCCAGTTACCTTAGGTCTCTGTGCAGCCTCTCTGATTAATGCCCTCTTTTCCCGGTCTGTGAGTTTTGGTGGGCGGCCATCTCTTGGCAGGTTTGCTGTTGTGCCATGTTCTTTCCATTTGGTTATGATAGATTTGATGGTGCTCCTGGGGATCATCAAAGATTTGGATATTTTTTTATAACCTAACCATGACTTATACTTCTCAACAACATTGTCCCTTACTTGTTTGGAGAGTTCCTTGATCTTCATGGCAGTGTTTGGTTAGTGATACCTCTTGCTTAGATGTTGCAGCCTCTGGGGCCTTTCAAAATAGGTGTGTACATGTAATGACAGATCATGAGACACTTAGATTGCACACAGGTGGACATAATTTCACTAATTATGTGACTTCTGAAAGTATTAGGTTGCACCAGAGCTTTTTATGGGCTTCCTAACAAAGGGGTTGAATACATACGCACATGCCAATTTTCTGTTTTCTATTTCTAAACAATATGTCTATTTATATATTTTTTTCATTTCACTTCACCGACTTAGACTATTGTGTTCTGATCCATCACATAAAATTCAGATTAAGAAAACCTAGAACAGAAGGCTGTAATGTACCAAAATAAGCAAAAAGTCAAGGGGGTGAATACTTTTGGAAGGTACTGTATATACATTAATGCAAATAAGTATTTCATCCCTTTACAACTGATTCATTAGTACCTGGTGGGACACGTCCCAAATTAACCAAATTACATCAAACATCTCAACCTAGCTGTGGTTGTGTATATATATATATATATATATATATATATAGAAGAAAAGATAGCCAGCAGCACTCCGAGATATTAAAGGCAAACGGTGGTTTATTAGACCCAAAGTCAAGCGACGTTTTGACAGCTTGTTGCTGTCTTTGTCAAGCATAGTGCACATGTGACATAGATGTGGTATAAATAGGGATGTCAATCCAGAATATATTAACATCAATCATCTGCATTATAATATAAATATACACTTTACAATCCAAAAGTGATTACAAACTGTACATGTAATAAAACGCCAATGTCTGGCAAACAAAGTGCATAAAAAATAATACAACATCAATATAGTGTATCTTTTGTACTAAGGAAAAACCATAATTGGTGCAGGTGATACTAATGATGGCGTGAATTAAAAAACTCACTGTCCGGTGGGGAACTGTATGCTGCATGGATCGTGTGCAGTGGCGTCCCGGTTCTCTCATTGCGCATGCGCGAGAGCGACAACATCCCGCGATAACCGCGGTGGTCACAGACCAAGAACCAGCCTAAACAAAAATGGCCACAGCAGTCTCATATATGATGTGCGCATGTCCGGAAAATATGCGGTGCCGCCCAGCTATCACTATACTGGCGTAGTCATGGAAACAATGATAAATAAACACTACCAGCTGGTCATGCGATCCGAAAAGAGAATCGGCGTTACTGACCACGGGTCTACCAGACAAAGTCAATGAGATCACCGGGCAGACGCAACTTCAGTTCCTTGATTCCTTGACAAACTTCAGTTCCTTGATACGGAGGTCCGGATCATGGGACGAGGTTTGAGTACAGATTTATTTGTGAAATCTACTGACAAGAATACCTTGCTACGCTATGATAGCCATCATCCTCGTTCTATGGTCCGGTCTCTACCGTTTAGTCAGCTCCTACGAGTACAGCGGATTGTTAAGGATAAACAGGTGAGATACATTAGATTTGAAGAAATGGGCAACAAGTTTGCCACACGCGGATACCCTAAGAAATTAATTAGGGATAGCATCAAAAAGGTTGAAACTCAATCTACCATCACCAAGCCACAGAGAGATTCTCCAATTCCTCGTATCCCTTTTATTTCCAGCTTTTCAACTGACAGCTCACAAATAGCGGGCGTCATTCGAAGACACTGGAAATTGATTGGGAATAGTTTTCCCCTTGTCGCTGAATTCCAAACTCCCCCCTTGTTCTCCTACCGGAGAGGGAGGAATTTGAGTGACAGATTGGTAAGGGCAGATGTGGGCAGCACCAGGGCGAGTGTGAGAACAATGTGTGGCTCCACTCGAACTGGTTGCTACCCTTGCTACCACTGCATTAATTGCAAATTGATGCTTAAGGGAGACACATTCCTTAATCCGGCAACTAATAGGATGATGAAAATCACGCAATTCCTGACTTGTGACTCATCCTACGTGGTCTACCAGCTTGCCTGCCCTTGTGGGAAGTGGTATGTTGGTGAGACCACGTGGGATGTAAAAACACGGTTGAACCAACACCGTTATTCTATCAGGAAAGAAAAATTAGATCTACCCGTGTCTAAACACTTTAAGGAAGCGGGACACACTCAGAATGATCTGAGATTCCGCATTTTGGAACAAATTGAATTGGGGAGACGGGGGGGAGACCGACAAGCTCTCCTCAAAAAACGAGAATTATATTGGATCTACACGTTGCAAACGTTGAGACCCAATGGGCTTAACGTGGACTTCAAGGTGTGAATGGTTCACCTTCTGTACACCATTAGTGTCTCTGTCCAGTGATTGCTGTAACCCGATTTTTTGCTGTGGGTATAATGCACATGTAGATAAACATGCATGTTTAATCAAGTTATTGTTTATGAGAAATATGCTAATATATTCTCCTTTGTTTTTAGGTTCTTTTCAACTTCACTGCCGTGATTGGGGCTCTGTATGGCACGTCATATATCGTGGTTGCAATGGGTCATCCCTGCTAAGTTCAATTATTGCCATATATGTATTTTTGCGTCCGATATATTATTTACATATGCTGTTGTTTATTTAGCATTGGAAGTCCACCCATCTAGTTTATATACATTTAAATTTTTTGATATTTAGACCTATATTATACCTTCCTTATTTTTCCATTAATATGAGAAATGGTGGCGCCCCCTGATGAGGGATTGATGATAGTCCGTGGATATATTCCGGTGACGCTCATCTCTCCCTCTTATATTGATGGCTCATAATTTGATCCGTCATAATCGGGTGACGCTCCATCTCCTATATTATTATATCCATCTGCGATCATCGTATAGCTCGGCGTCTGCCCGGTGATCTCATTGACTTTGTCTGGTAGACCCGTGGTCAGTAACGCCGATTCTCTTTTCGGATCGCATGACCAGCTGGTAGTGTTTATTTATCATTGTTTCCATGACTACGCCAGTATAGTGATAGCTGGGCGGCACCGCATATTTTCCGGACATGCGCACATCATATATGAGACTGCTGTGGCCATTTTTGTTTAGGCTGGTTCTTGGTCTGTGACCACCGCGGTTATCGCGGGATGTTGTCGCTCTCGCGCATGCGCAATGAGAGAACCGGGACGCCACTGCACACGATCCATGCAGCATACAGTTCCCCACCGGACAGTGAGTTTTTTAATTCACGCCATCATTAGTATCACCTGCACCAATTATGGTTTTTCCTTAGTACAAAAGATACACTATATTGATGTTGTATTATTTTTTATGCACTTTGTTTGCCAGACATTGGCGTTTTATTACATGTACAGTTTGTAATCACTTTTGGATTGTAAAGTGTATATTTATATTATAATGCAGATGATTGATGTTAATATATTCTGGATTGACATCCCTATTTATACCACATCTATGTCACATGTGCACTATGCTTGACAAAGACAGCAACAAGCTGTCGAAACGTCGCTTGACTTTGGGTCTAATAAACCACCGTTTGCCTTTAATATCTCGGAGTGCTGCTGGCTATCTTTTCTTCTAGCGTATTGGGCCTAGGTGCTGGTCCACTTTTGCCAGACGTGCACCCCTCGTCTACACAGTGTGCTGCCTCCTCATTTTTTCCTATATATATATATATATATATATATATATATATACACTGCTCAAAAAAATAAAGGGAACACTTAAACAACACAATGTAACTCCAAGTCAATCACACTTCTGTGAAATCAAACTGTCCACTTAGGAAGCAACACTGAGTGACAATCAATTTCACATGCTGTTGTGCAAATGGGATAGACAACAGGTGGAAATTATAGGCAATTAGCAAGACACCCCCAATAAAGGAGTGGTTCTGCAGGTGGTGACCTGACCACTTCTCAGTTCCTATGCTTCCTGGCTGATGTTTTGGTCACTTTTGAATGCTGCCGGTGCTTTCACTCTAGTGGTAGCATTAGACGGAGTCTACAACCCACACAAGTGGCTCAGGTAGTGCAGCTTATCCAGGATGGCACATCAATGCGAGCTGTGGCAAGAAGGTTTTCTGTGTCTGTCAGCGTAGTGTCCAGAGCATGGAGGCGCTACCAGGAGACAGGCCAGTACATCAGGAGACGTGGAGGAGGCCGTAGGAGGGCAACAACCCAGCAGCAGGACCGCTACCTCCGCCTTTGTGCAAGGAGGAACAGGAGGAGCACTGCCAGAGCCCTGCAAAATGACCTCCAGCAGGCCACAAATGTGCATGTGTCTGCTCAAACGGTCAGAAACAGACTCCATGAGGGTGATATGAGGGTCCGACGTCCACAGGTGGGGGTTGTGCTTACAGCCCAACACCGTGCAGGACGTTTGGCATTTGCCAGAAAACACCAAGATTGGCAAATTCACCACTGGCGCCCTGTGCTCTTCACAGATGAAAGCAGGTTCACACTGAGCACATGTGACAGACGTGACAGAGTCTGGAGACGCCGTGGAGAACGTTCTGCTGCCTGCAACATCCTCCAGCATGACCGGTTTGGCATTGGGTCAGTAATGGTGTGGGGTGGCATTTCTTTGGAGGGCCGCACAGCCCTCCATGTGCTCGCCAGAGGTAGCCTGACTGCCATTGGGTACCGAGATGAGATCCTCAGACCCCCTTGTGAGACCATATGCTGGTGTGGTTGGCCCTGGGTTCCTCCTAATGCAAGACAATGCTAGACCTCATGTGGCTGGAGTGTGTCAGCAGTTCCTGCAAGATGAAGGCATTGATGCTATGGACTGGCCCGCCCGTTCCCCAGACCTGAATCCAATTGAGCACATCTGGGACATCACGTCTCACTCTATCCACCAACGTCACGTTGCACCACAGACTGTCCAGGAGTTGGCAGATGCTTTAGTCCAGGTCTGGGAGGAGATCCCTCCGGAGACCGTCTGCCACCTCATCAGGAGCATGCACAGGCATTGTAGGGAGGTCATACAGGCACGTGGAGGCCACACATACTACTGAGCCTCATTTTGACTTGTTTTAAGGACATTACATCAAAGTTGGATCAGCCTGTAGTGTGTTTTTCCACTTTAATTTTGAGGGTGACTCCACATCCAGACCTCCATGGGTTAAAAAATTTGATTTCCATTTTTTTTTTTGTGTGATTTTGTTGTCAGCACATTCAACTATGTAAAGAACAAAGTATTTCAGAAGAAATTTAATTAATTCAGATCTAGGATGTGTTATTTGTGTGTTCCCTTTATTTTTTTGAGCAGTGTATATATATATTTAAACACACAGCGCAATAGAGATTTCGGATGTAACCAGCTGATTTCGTACAAGTGACGGACTGAACCATCACCGGGTATGCAGTAGAAGCCTGAGGGCTAGCCTCTTTCCTACAGACTATGGACCCAGGACTATGGAGACCCCCACTCTGACCTATTTGGGTTAGAGGGGACTATAAACCATGATTTTTTGGTTGAGTTTATAGGTCACATCTTTCCTATTCTCCATTAAAGTTTCATGGTGTGAATCCATAAACGCAATAAGGGTTAACTCTGCAATGAGACTCCCATGAATGTGTTAGTTTATTTGTCCCTTTGTTCTATTGTGTTAGTGATGGGATTAAGAAGTAGCCGACTCCGGTGTAGAGAAGTAGATCATCCTATGATGCACTCAGGAGATAATCCCATCCCATTGGTCTCCTCTCTCCTTATTTTTTCATCAAGACACTGTGGAGGGCATGTCTATTTTCATGCTGTTAATTTTTGATTGAGTTATGCGGAATAACGCTGGCAGCGCTGCAATTATATATAGATCCCTCCATATTGGAATTTGTTAAGATTTCTGAGTTGTTTCTCTAAAATCTGAATATTCTGTGATTACAGAAGTTCCTATACCCTCCATTCGGAGAAGGCCATCGGTGAAGGGCGTGGAGGTGGTGGAGGTTGAGGAGGAAGAGGAGGAAAATTGAACCTATTGAACCACCCCCACCAGCCTATTGAACCACCCCCACCAGATGTGGGAAAAGTTAAAGAGGTGGAGGTGGAAAGTGCTGGACCCTCCAGCACCGCCCCATCTCAGGAGGAGGAAGAGGAGGAGATCACCAGCCCCCACCAGGAGGGTAAATACGTGCACATAGCAATATGATTATGTATCCATAACATGTACATAAACATTAAAAGGGCCAACAATAAGGGGACAACATACACTACAGTAATACAAAACAAGAACACTGGACAATAATTCTTTAATCTACATAAAAACCATTAACGTAACAAATAAATAATATTAAACTCTATTGAACTATTACTAACTAACAAACAAAATAAAATTATTGCGCCTTAGCTAATACCCCGAACCCCTGACGAAGCCGCATCGCGGCGAAACATGTCGGGTGGGCAGGTTTTAGTGCTTAGATCTAGGTGCATGCAAACATTACAAGGTGGAACACGCAATGAGTGCAATTGCATGAGGATGTGTGTGAATGTTCTAGCCTCCTGACAGCTAAGGGGCAGTGAATAAGCAATGCACATATGAGTTCAGACTGTGGAGATAAGAATATATAATTCATGATTTGGGCCCAAATCAAATTATGTCTCCTATTTAGGGACACATCTCCACTCTGTGCATTGTAACTGCATACAAAAGGTGACAATTGTTCACCCTCCTACCACTCCTCTTCTCCCCTCTTCGCTACATTGCAACTTAGTAACCAGCACGATCACCTGATAGTTTTAATGTTTGTGGGGGAATGGTTCATTAAAGACCATGTTTTAAACTGATTTAATAAAGTTTATACCTTTTAGTTTCAAAAAGTAGTACCCCTACAGGGATTTTCGGTTTTTTGACCTGTTGTATATTGAGGATTTACCTCCTGAGGGTCTCTACTAGGGCCCGTTTAGAAGTGTCTATATGAATTGTTTTTGTTTCAACAATGCTTTTATTGTGTAAAACGGAAATAACTAAAAAATAAGAAAACATATTAGGTCTTGCCGCATCTGGAACAACCAGCTGTATAAAAATATCACATGAAGTAACCCCTCATGTGGACACCTTTAAAAACAAAAATTAAAAACTCTAAAAAAAGGAATTTTTTGGACACCTTATTTCACAAAAAGGTGATCAAAAAGTCATATGCACCACAAAATAGCACAAATCAAAACGTCATTTCATCCAGACCAAAAATGAGCCCCTACATAAGACAGTCACAAAAAAAAAACTTGAAACTTGAAACAAACAACCAAAAAAGTAGACATATTTTTTTATTGTCACCTCCGTAGCATCCTGCTCTATAAAAATAGCCCATCATCTAACCTTAGCAACGTTTCAACTTAATGAAGTCTTTTTCAAACAATGCAATAGTGTACGTTATTATTCTTAACCCCTTAATGCCCAGCGCCGTACATTTCTAGCGCAATCGGACGTGACTTAACGCCCAGCACCGTACATGTACAGCGGGAGCTCCGCAGGGCTCTGGGGAACAATTAGGAGGTGGGTTCGTGGCACCATGCCTGCTCTTACCGGTATGCAGCGATGCAGGCTAAGGGCAGCATGGTGCTGCACCGCCCACCTGCAGCTCCGGGTACACCCACAAGTTCCACGTTTATGAAGGGAAGGACTCCCAGATTGAACCACCAGAATACCCATCCGCACTAGGAGTTAGTGGGAAAATAGTGTGGGACTTGCTTCACCCACTGCTGTATAAGGGTCACCACCTCTATGTGGATAACTATTATACCAGCATACTCCTATTCAAGTCCCTAACTGCCAGAGGTACTGTGGCTTTTGCGCACAGTGTGTAAAAATCAGAGAGGCCTCCCTAGATTCCTGGTAGGGCAACCACTGAGAATGGGTGAAAGTAGGGCTCTCCTCCCGGATAACATGCTGGTGGTTACGTACAAGGACAAGAGGGACGTCCTTGTACTTACCACCATTCACACTAACGCCAGCTCCCCTGCTCCTGTACGAGGTACCACAACCACTACCCCCGAACCAGTTTGTATCCTGGACTAGAACAGGCACATGGGAGGGGTGGATCTTTCAGATCAACTTCTGAAGCCCTACAGTACCTCAAGAAGAATGAAAGTGTGGTACAAAAAGCTGCCCGTACACATTGTACAGATGGCAATGTGCAATGCGTACGTGCTATTTCATTCTGCAGGCCACAGAGAAACTTTCCTTCAGTTCCAATAGGTGGTTATCAAGGCCCTAATTTTCTAAGCTAGGCCGGGGAGGGTCCCAGTACTTATGGAAGTTACGGTACCCGTGTTGTACCAGGGCAACATTTTCCAGGTCAAGTCCCCCAGACAGCAAGGAAGGGAAGGACCCCAAAAAGATGCAGGGTGTGTTCCAAAAGGGGTATAAGGAAAAACACCATTTACCACTGTGAACCCTGCCCTGAAAAACCTGGCCTGTGCATGCAGGAGTGTTTCAGAATATGTCACTCATCCATGGAGTATTCATTTAACTCCTATATGCTCCCTGTAATTTTTCTACTTTATATCTCTGATTTAGTTCATCTTTCTTGCATATCCACTTTCCAACAACCAATACACATTATTTTATGTGAGACAACTGTTAAGTCAAAAGTGCCCTTTCCACCCCTTAAAATGTTCGTACAGGGGTTCTGTTTCCGAAATGAGGTCACTCCTTGGGGTTTTTCATTTCTGGGGACATCAGGATTTTTTTTTATGTGACATGGCAGCTAAAATCCATGTCTGTTTATTCAGGCCTGCAAAAAACATATTTTGCAGTTTGCCTGTTGAGCCATGCTGTGTGCCCATACAGCAGACTATAAGCACATATGGGGTGTTTGCTTAACCACCTCAGCCGCCCTAGCTTAAACACCCTTAATGACCAGGCCACTTTTTACACTTCTGCACTACACTACTTTCACCATTTATTGCTCGGTCATGCAACTTACCACCCAAATGAATTTTACCTCCTTTTCTTCTCACTAATAGAGCTTTCATTTGGTGGTATTTAATTGCTGCTGACATTTTTACTTTTTTTGTTATTAATCAAAATTTAACGATTTTTTTGCAAAAAAATGACATTTTTCACTTTCACTTACATTTTTCTCTAAATTTATTGTTCTACATGTCTTTGATAAAAAAAAAATGTTTGGGTAAAAAAAAAATGGTTTGGGTAAAAGTTATAGCGTTCACAAACTATGGTACAAAAATGTGAATTTCCGCTTTTTGAAGCAGCTCTGACTTTCTGAGCACCTGTCATGTTTCCTGAGGTTCTACAATGCCCAGACAGTACAAACACCCCATTTCGGAAAGTAGACACCCTAAGGTATTCGCTGATAGGCATAGTGAGTTCATAGAACTTTTTATTTTTTATCACAAGTTAGCGGAAAATGATGATTTTTTTTTTTTTACAAAGTCTCATATTCCACTAACTTGTGACAAAAAATAAAAACTTCCATGAACTCACTATGCCCATCACAAAATACCTTGGGGTGTCTTCTTTCCAAAATGGGTCACTTGTGGGGTAGTTATACTGCCCTGGCATTTTAGGGGCCCAAATACGTGCAAAGTACAGGGTGGGCCATTTATATGGATACACCTTAATAAAATGGGAATGGTTGGTGATATTAACTTCCTGTTTGTGGCACATTAGTATATGTGAGGGGGGAAACTTTTCAAGATGGGTGGTGACCATGGCGGCCATTTTGAAGTCAGCCATTTTGAATCCAACTTTTGTTTTTTCAATAGGAAGAGGGTCATGTGACACATCAAACTTATTGGGAATTTCACAAGAAAAACAATGGTGTGCTTGGTTTTAACGTAACATTATTCTTTCATGAGTTATTTACAAGTTTCTGACCACTTATAAAATGTGTTCAATGTGCTGCCCATTGTGTTGGATTGTCAATGCAACCCTTTTCTCCCACTCTTCACACACTGATAGCAACACCGCAGGAGAAATGCTAGCATAGGCTTCCAGTATCCGTAGTTTCAGGTGCTGCACATCTCGTATCTTCACAGCATAGACGATTGCCTTCAGATGATACGAGATGTGCAGCACCTGAAACTACGGATACTGGAAGCCTATGCTATCATTTCTCCTGCGGTGTTGCTATCAGTGTGTGAAGAGTGGGAGAAATAGGGTTGCATTGACAATCCAACACAATGGGCAGCACATTGAAAACATTTTGTAAGTGGTCAGAAACTTATAAATAACTCATGAAAGAATAAAGTTACGTTAAAACCAAACACATTTTGTAAGTGGTCAGAAACTTGTAAATAACTCATGAAATAATAAAGTTACGTTAAAACCAAGCACACCATTGTTTTTCTTGTGAAATTCCCAATAAGTTTGATGTGTCACATGACCCTCTTCGACTGACTTCAAAATGGCTGCCATGGTCACTACCCATCTTGAAAAGTTTCCCCCCTCACATATACTAATGTGCCACAAACAGGAAGTTAATATCACCAACCATTCCCATTTTATTAAGGTGTATCCATATAAATGGCCCACCTTGTAGTTTGAAATCAAAATCTGTAAAAAATGGCCGGTGAAATCCGAAAGGTGCTCTTTGGAATGTGGGCCCCTTTGCCCACCTAGGCTGCAAAAAAGCGTCACACATCTGGTATTTACGTACTCAGGAGAAGTTGGGCAATGTGTTTTGGGGTGTTATTTTACATATACCCATGCTGGGTGAGAGAAATATCTTGGCAAAAGACAACTTTTCCCATTTTTTTATACAAAGTTGGCATTTGACCAAGATATTTATCTCACCCAGCATGGGTATATGTAAAATGACACCCCAAAACACATTGCCCAACTTCTCCTGAGTACGACAATACCACATGTGTGACACTTTTTTGCAGCCTAGGTGGACAAAGGGGCCCACATTCCAAAGAGCACCTTTCGGATTTCACTGGCCATTTTTTACAGATTTTGATTTCAAACTACTTCGCACGCATTTGGGCCCCTAAAATGCCAGGGCAGTATAACTACCCCACAAGTGACCCCATTTTGGAAAGAAGACACCCCAAGGTATTTCGTTATGGGCATAGTGAGTTAATGGAAGTTTTTATTTTTTGTCACAAGTTAGTGGAATATGAGACTTTGTAAGAAAAAAAAAATCATCATTTTCCGCTAACTTGTGACTAAAAATAAAAAATTCTAGGAACTCGCCATGCCCCTCACGGAATACCTTGGGGTGTCTTCTTTCCAAAATGGGGAAGTACTCAGGAGAAGTTGGGCAATGTGTTTTGGGGTGTCATTTTACATATACCCATGCTGGGTGAGATAAATATCTCGGCAAAAGACAACTTTTCCCATTTTTTAATACAAAGTTGGCATTTGACCGAGATATTTCTCTCACCCAGCATGGGTATATGTAAAATGACACCCCAAAACACATTCCCCAACTTCTCCTGAGTACGGCGATACCAGATGTGTGACACTTTTTTGCAGCCTAGATGCGCAAAGGGGCCCACATTCCTTTTAGGAGGGCATTTTTAGACATTTGGATCCCAGACTTCTTCTCACGCTTTAGGGCCCCTAAAATGCCAGGGCAGTATAAATACCCCACATGTGACCACATTTTGGAAAGAAGACACCCCAAGGTATTCAATGAGGGGCATGGCGAGTTCATAGAATTTTTTTTTTGCCACAAGTTAGCGGAAATTTTCTATTTATTTTTTCTCACAAAGTCTCCCTTTCCGCTAACTTGGTACAAAAATTTCAATCTTTCATGGACTTAATATGCCCATCAGCGAATACCTTGAGGTGTCTACTTTCCGAAATGGGGTCACATATGGGGTATTTATACTGCCCTGGCATTTTAGGGGCCCTAAAGCGTGAGAAGAAGTCTGGAATATAAATGTCTAAAAAATTTTACGCATTTGGATTCCGTGAGGGGAATGGTGAGTTCATGTGAGATTTTATTTTTTGACACAAGTTAGTGGAATATGAGACTCTGTAAGAAAAAAAATAATAATAATAATTTCCGCTAACTCGGGCCAAAAAAATGTCTGAATGGAGCCTTACAGGGGGGTGATCAATGACAGGGGGGTGATCAATGACAGGGGGGTGATCAGGGAGTCTATATGGGGTGATCACCCCCTGTCATTGATAACCCCCCTGTAAGGCTCCATTCAGACGTCCGTATGTTTTTTACGGATCCACGGATACATGGATCGGATCCGCAAAAAACATACGGACTTCTGAATGGAGCCTTACAGGGGGTGATCAATGACAGAGGGGTGATCACCCCATATAGACTCCCTGATCACCCCCCTGTCATTGATCACCCCCCTGTCATTGATCACCCCCCCTGTAAGGCTCCATTCAGAAGTCCGTATGTGTTTTGCGGATCCGATCCATGTATCTGTAGATCCGTAAAAAACTTATGGAAGTCTGAATGGAGCCTTACAGGGGGGTGATCAATGACAGGGGGGTGAACAGGGAGTCTATATGGGGTGATCACCCTCCTGTAAGGCTCTAGTCAGACGTCTGTATGTGTTTTGCGGATCCGATCCATGTATCCGTGGATCCGTAAAAAACATACGGACGTCTGAATGGAGCCTTACAGGGGGGTGATCAATGACAGGGGGGTGATCAATGACAGGGGGGTGATCAGGGAGTCTATATGGGGTGATCACCCCCCTGTAAGGCTCTAGTCAGACGTCTGTATGTGTTTTGCGGATCCGATCCATGTATCCGTGGATCAGTAAAAAACATACGGACATCTGAATGGAGCCTTACAGGGGGGTGATCAATGACAGGGGGGTGATCAATGATAGGGGGGTGATCAGGGAGTCTATATGGGGTGATCACCCACCATCATTGATCACCCCCCTGTAAGGCTCCATTCAGACATCCATATGTGTTTTGCGGATCCGATCCATGTATCAGTGGATCCGTAAAAAACATACGGACGTCTGAATGGAGCCTTACAAGGGGGTGATCAATGACAGGGGGGTGATCAATGACAGGGGGGTGATCAGGGAGTCTATATGGGGTGATCAGGGGTGATCAGGGGTTAATAAGGGGTTAATAAGTGACAGGGGGGGTGTAGTGTAGTGGTGTTTGGTGCTACTTATTACTGAGCTGCCTGTGTCCTCTGGTGGTCGATCTAAGCAAAAGGGACCACCAGAGGACCAGGTAGCAGGTATATTAGACGCTGTTATCAAAACAGCGTCTAATATACCTGTTAGGGGTTCAAAAAAATCGCATCTCCAGCCTGCCAGCGAACAATCGCCCCTGGCAGGCTGGAGATCCACTCGCTTACCTTCCGATCCTGTAAACGCGCGCGCCTGTGTGCGCGCGTTCACAGAAAATCTTGCATCTCGCGAGAGGACGCGTATATGCGTCCAGGAGGAATGAATCGACCGCCTCCAGGAGGCGTCGCTGCGTTCGGCGGTCCGGAGGCGGTTAATGGGGAGAAAATTGGAAACATATACTGGGGTGCATTTTAGCATTTTACCCCCCGTGAAAGTGAAAAGTTGGGGTCTGCTTGTAAATTTTCATTTTTACAAATGTGTGCTTTGAAATCCTGTCACAAGTGTTTCTTTCTTCTGTGAGAAACCCGTTTGCTGAAAAGTGCCTTTTCCACCACTTAAATGTTCGTACGGGGGTGCTGTTTCTGAAATAGGGTCACTTGTTGGGGTTTTTTATTTCTGGGGACCTCAGGAATTTATTTAATGTGACATGGCAACTAAAATCCATGTCTGCCAATTCAGATCTGCAAAATCCATATTTAGCTGTTTGAGTTTAGAGCCCTGCCATGCTCACATGCATCAATTTTTGAGCACATGTAGGGTGTTGGCGTATTCGGGTGGAAATGGGGAACATGTGGGGTTCATTTTGGTCTGTTATGACTTGTGAAAGTAAAAAAAAATGTGGGTGTAAAACTCCTTTTTCTGGAAAAATTTTAAAATTTTTAATTTTCACGGCTAAGAGTTTCCTAATTCTGTGAAACGCCTGATGGGTAAAAGTGCTTACTACACAACTTGAAATATTCCTTGAGGGGTGTAGTTTCCGGAATGGGTTCACTTTTTGGGGGTTTCTACTGTAGGGCCACCTCAGGGTATCTTTATATGCGACATAGCTCCCAATTACCATTCCAGCTAAATCCGCTTTCCAAAAGCCATATTCCACTCTGAAGCCTGCTGTGCGCCCATACATCAGTTTTTGAGCACACATGGGGTGTTTCTGTAAACCCATGATTCAAGGTAATAGCTTTTGAGTTTTGTTTGGCTGTTAACCATTGATGTGTTGGAAAAAAAATAAAATAAAATTTTTAATCTGCTAAAAAAAGTTACATTTTAAAATTTCATTACCATTTTCTTTTTATTTCTTGTGGGGCACCTAAAGGGTTAACAAAGTTTTTAAAACCAGTTTTGAATAGCTCGAGGGGTATAGTTTTTAAAATTGGGCGATTTATGACTGGTTTCTAATATGTAAGCCCAGAAAGTGAGTTCATAACTGAACTGGTCCTGAAAAAGTTAGGGTTTGGAAATGATCTTAAAAATTTTTAAGATTTGCTTCTAAACTTCTAAGCCTTCTAACGTTCCAAGAAAATAAAGTGTCATTTTCAAAATGATACAAACATGAAGCAGACATATGGGGAATGTAAAGTAATAAGTATTTTTGGAGGTATTCATATCTATTAAAAAAGTAGAGACATTGAAATTTGCAAATTTGCTAATTTTTCAACATTTTTGGTAAATTTGGTATTTTTTTATAAACAAAAATGCTATATTTTGACTAAATTTTACCATTGTCATGAAGTACAATATGTGATGAGAAAACAATGTCAGAATGGCCTGGATAAGTATAAGCGTTGTACCGTGATCCGTGCCCGTTTTTTCTTCCGTGGGTCTTCCGTGATTTTTGGAGGATCCACAGACATGAAAAATGAAAAAAAAATCTAAGTCAAATTTGCCATTGAAATGATAGGAAAAAACGGACACGGATCACGGACACGGATCACGGACGCGGAAGACAATCTTGTGTGCATCCGTGATTTTTCACGGACCCATTGACTTGAATGGGTCCGTGAACCGTTGGCCGTGAAAAAAATAGGACAGGTCATATTTTTTTCACGGCCAGGAAACACGGATCACGGATGCGGCTGCAAAACGGTGCATTTTCCGATTTTTCCACGGACCCATTGAAAGTCAATGGGTCCGTGAAAAAAAACGGAAAACGGCACAACGGCCACGGGTGCACACAACGGTCGTGTGCAGGAGGCCTTAAGTGACACATCTCAGATTAGCAAAAAATGGCCTGGGCACAAAGGAGAAAAATTGTCCGGTCCTTAAAGGTTTAATAAGAATTGCAAATAATGTTCACATTTTTTTTACCAACAGTATTGAAGACATTAAAGGCCACTGTGGCAAAATTGCAGAAGGAGCACCTCCAGGATATGCGGGCCATTCAGGAGCAGATAAAGTTCATGGAGGAGAGGCACCGCCAGACCATGAAGGGGGTGCAGGAGATGCTCCTGCAATTGGAAAAGTTGCCTTAAAAGTTTATTTTTTTCTAATATGTATTTTTGTTTTTTTAATATTGCTCTGTTTTAGTGTAACAGGGTAGTATAAGTTCTTCACAGGATAAATATGTAACTGTCGACCAGTACAGGCACCAAAAATTAGCCAATTGGCGTTCACCTAACAGCAAAGAACTTTGGATTCTGTGGCTGGAGGTACATTAGGTGTTCACAGGATAAATATGTAAATGTCGGCCAGTACAGGCCCCAACAATGAGTCAATAGGTGTTCACCTGTCAGCAAAGAATTTTGGATTCTGTGGCTGGAGGTACATTAAGCGTTCACAGGATAAATATGTAACTGTAGGCCAATACAGGCCCCAAAAATTAGCCAATAGGCGTTCACCTGACAGCAAAGAACTTTGGATTCTATGGCTGGAGGTACATTAGGCGTTCACAGGATAAATATGTAACTGTAAGCCAGTACAGGCCCCAAAAATTTGCCAATAGGCGTTCACCTGACAGCAAAGAACTTTGGATTCTGTGGCTGGAGCTACATTAGGCGTTCACAGGATAAATATGTAAGTGTCAGCCAGTATAGGCCCCAAACATTAGGCATTCAACGGACATACAGTTGCAAGAAAAAGTATGTGAACCCTTTGGAACTATGTGGATTTCTGCACAAATTGGTCATAAAATGTGATCTGTTGTTCATCTAAGTCACAACAATAGACAATCACAGTCTGCTTAAACTAATAACACACAAAGAATTAAATGTTACCATGTTTTTTATTGTACACACCATGTAAACATTCACAGTACAGGTGGAAAAAGTATGTGAACCCTTGGATTTAATAACTGATTGAACCTCCTTTGGCAGCAATAACTTCAACCAAACGTTTCCTGTAGTTGCAGATCACACATGAACAACGTTCAGGAGTAATTCTTGACCATTCCTCTTTACAGAACCGCTTTCTTGAGGTCATGCCACAGCATCTCAATCGAGTTGAGGTCAGGACTCTAACTGGGTCACTCCAGAAGGCGTAATTTCTTCTGTTTAAGCCATTCTGTTGTTGATTTACTTATATGCTTTGGGTCGTTGTCCTGTTGCAACACCCATCTTCTGTTGAGCTTCAGCTGGTGGACAGATGGCCTTAAGTTCTCCTGCAAAATGTCTTGATAAACTTGGGAATTCATTTTTCCTTCAATGATAGCAATCCGTCCAGGCCCTGACGCAGGAAAGCAGCCCCAAACCATGATACCCCCACCACCATACTTCACAGTTGGGGTGAGGTTTTGGTGTGCTGTGCCTCTTTTTCTCCACACATAGTGTTGTGTGTTTCTTCCAAACAACTCAACTTTAGTTTCATCTGTCCACAGAATGTTTTGCCAGTACTGCTGTGGAACATCCAGGTGCTCTTGTGCAAACTGTAAACGTGCAGCAATGTTTTTTTTGGACAGCAGTGGCTTCCTTTGTGGTATCCTCACATGAATTCCATTCTTGTTTAGTGTTTTAAGTATTGCAGATTCGCAAACAGGGATGTTAGCATATGCCAGAGACTTTTGTAAGTCTTTAGCTGACACTCTAGGATTCTTCTTCACCTCATTGAGCAGTCTGCGTTGTGCTCTTGCAGTCATCTTTACAGGATGGCCACTCCTAGGGAGAGTAGCAGCAGTGCTGAACTGCTCATCTACGGCCTGATCCAGCACTCTTCGCAGGGCACGCTCCAGAAAAAACACATATGAGATGAGGTTGATGATGTTGCCTTGGGTTTGACTGACCAGGTTTATCACCTCCGCAAAAGGATGCATGAGCCTACAGCCATTGTGCCGAGCGTTCCGTAACGCGGCCAAAAAATACCCAGCTCCGCAGAGGCTGTCCTCTTTTTTTTAAATTAAAAAAATCTGTTCTTACCAGTTTAATCTCTGTTTTGTCCCCTATCAGGGGCCGGTGTATGGAATAGATTTTAGGAACCGGTAGATGGAAAAAGATGGTTGGTCGGTCCTCTTACTTCCAATTTGGGGCACTACGCGTGCGCCGTGCAATGTACTGTGCCACCCTATATGAGTGGTGTGTTAAGTAGTACTATTCCTATCAGTTTAATCCCTGTTACGTCCCCTATCAGGGGCCGGTGTATGGAATAGATTTTAGGAACCGGGAGATGGAAAAAGATGCTTGGTCGGTCCTCTTACTTCCAATTTGGGGCACTGCGCGTGCGCCATGCAATGTACTGTTCCACCCTATATGAGTGATGTGTTAAGTAGTACTATTCCTATCAGTTTAATCCCTGTTACGTCCCCTATCAGGGGCCGGTGTATGGAATAGATTTTAGGAAACGGGAGATGTAAAAAGATGGTTGGTCGGTCCTCTTACTTCCAATCTGGGGCACTGCGCGTGCGCCGTGCAATGTACTGTGCCACCCTATATGAGTGGTGGGCAGTGAGCACAGTACAGACTGTGGGCCTGACACACACTGGCAGTCAACTGCAATTATATTATAGGGTAAAAATTAAATGACTTTTTTATCTGCAAGGTACTGTGCCACCCGATATGAGTGGTGGGCAGTGGGCACAGTACAGTCTGTTGGCCTGACACTCACTGGCAGGCAACTGCAATTATATTACAGAGAAAACATTTTATGACTTTTTTATCTGCAATGTACTGTGCCACCCGATATGAATGGTGTGCACCGGAAGTGGGCACAGTACAGTCAGTGGGCCTGACACACACTGGCAGGGAACTGCAATTATATTACAAAGAAAAAAATTATGACTTTTTTATCTGCAAGGTACTGTGCCACCCGATATGAGTGGTGTGCACACAGTACAGTCTGTGGGCCTGTGGCCTCTCACACACGGGCAGGCAACTGCAATATATATACAGTACAGACCAAAAGTTTGGACACACCTTCTCATTCAAAGAGTTTTCTTTATTTTCATGACTATGAAAATTGTAGATTCACACTGAAGGCATCAAAACTATGAATTAACACATGTGGAATTATATACAAACAAGTGTGAAACAACTGAAAATATGTCATATTCTAGGTTCTTCAAAGTATCCACCTTTTGCTTTGATTACTGCTTTGCACACTCTTGGCATTCTCTTGATGAGCTTCAAGAGGTAGTCCCCTGGAATGGTTTTCACTTCATAGGTGTGCCCTGTCAGGTTTAATAAGTGGGATTTCTTGCCTTATAAATGGGGTTGGGACCATCAGTTGCATTGAGGAGAAGTCAGGTGGATACACAGCTGATAGTCCTACTGAATAGACTGTTAGAATTTATATTATGGCAAGAAAAAAGCAGCTAAGTAAAGAAAAACTAGTGGCCATCAATACTTTAAGAAATGAAGGTCAGTCAGTCACCCGAAAAATTGGGAAAACTTTGAAAGTAAGGGCTATTTGACCATGAAGGAGAGTGATGGGGTGCTGCGCCAGGTGACCTGGCCTCCACAGTCACCGGACCTGAACCCAATCAAGATGGTTTGGGGTGAGCTGGACCACAGAGTGAAGGCAAAAATGCCAACAAGTGCTAAGCATCTCTGGGAACTCCTTCAAGACTGTTGGAAAACCATTTCAGGGGACTACCTCTTGAAGCTCATCAAGAGAACGCCAAGAGTGTGCAAAGCAGTAATCAAAGCAAAAGGTGGCTACTTTGAAGAACCTAGAATATGACATATTTTCAGTTGTTTCACACTTGTTTGTTATGTATATAATTCCACATGTGTTAATTCATAGTTTTGATGCCTACATAGTCATGAAAATAAAGAAAACTCTTTGAATGAGAAGGTGTGTCCAAACTTTTGGTCTGTACTGTATATATATATATATAAAAAAAAAAGAAAAAAAAGCAGTCTGATGTACCAGCCCTAAAAAGGGCTTTTTTTGGGTGCTGTCAGGACGCTGTCCTTACAGCAGATGAGTCTTTGAGGACTGGAGTGGACACAGAACACTGGCCTAGCTAACGATTTCCATATTAATTTAGCAGCAGCACTCTCCCTGCTCTAACTAACACTGCAGCTTCAGAATGAATCTAAGATGGATGCTGTCCTTGCTTTTTGATAGGAGGTGGGAGGGTCTGGGAGGGAGGGTATGCTGATTGGCTGGAATGTGTCTGCTGACTGTGAGGTACAGGGTCAAAGTTTGCTCAATGATGACGTATAGGGGCGGACCGAACATCGCATATGTTCGCCCGCCGCGGTGAACGCGAGCAAACCATGTTCGCCGGCGAATAGTTCGGGACATCTCTATTGTTGTGACTTAGATGAAGATCAGATCACATTTTATGACCAATTTGTGCAGAAATCCATATCATTCCAAAGGGTTCACATACTTTTTCTTGCAACTGTAAAAGGCCTTTTATGCCGCTGTATTTACCTAAGACAGGGAACACGATTTGTTCTGGGTTGTGATGGATATTTTTGGGCTGTCATGAGGAATTTCAATCAAACATGGTCGACTCGTCACATATGTTGAATTCCTCAGAGATCCATGCCTCATTCATTTTTAGTCCACACTGTCGTGAGCTAGGCGAGTGCGCTTATCGGTCACAATCCCCCTGCTGCGCTGAACTTCCTTTCGGACAGGACACTGGACAAGGGGAAAGCCAACAGTTCATTGGCAAATTGTGCCAGCTCTGGCCACAGGTCAAGCTTGCCCACCCAGTAGTCCAGGGGTTCATCGCTTCTCAGAGCGTCCACATCGGCCGTTAACCCGATGTAGTCGGACACCTGTCGGTCTAGGCGTTCCCTGAGGCTGTATCCGGAGGACGGCTGTCGATGGGTTGACTGCAAGAATGATCTCATATCCAAAGTGACCAACACATCTTCAAACCGCCCTCTTCTTCAATGCGCTGTTGGATTGGTATCCGCAACAGTTTCTCTGTAGAAAGTGGAAATTCCTCTGCCAGCACCCGCAAAAGCAGAATGCAGCATTTCTCGAAGCAAGGCCTGGAAGTGCTGCATTCTGACAGCCCTCTGTGATGGTGGTAACATTTCCGCCATTTTGTGTTTGTACCGGGGGTCTAACTAGGTTGCCACCCAGTACTGGTCCTTGCCCTTTATGCTTTTTATATGGGGTCCTTCTTCAAACACTGGAGCATGAAGGCCCCCATTTGCACTAAACTGGAAGCGGAGGAGTGGCCTGGCTCCTGCTAATCATCCAGGATAATGTTGTCCTCGTTCTCCTCCCCCCATCCATGGACAACACCAGGAATCCCAGAAACATTTAAAGCATGCTCTTCTTGAACCTCCTCCGCCCCAGCACCATCCTCATCTGACTCCTCTTCAGACTCCTGTTGTTGACTCAGATGGAGTAGCCCCCCCGGGAATTCATCCAGCATTGCGACTTCCTAATCTTCTTGCTCCTCGATGGCTTGATCAATGACACGACGCAATGCATGCTCTAGAAAGAAGGTGTAAGGTACGATGTCACTGATGGCGCACTGGCTGCGACTCACCAGTTTTGTGATCTCATCAAATGGCCGCAGAAGTCTGTATGCATCGCACATGAGCAGCCACTGGCACGGTGAAAAAAAAAAAATCTCCCCAGAACCTGTCCTGCCACAGAGTTTGTACAGGTAGTCATTAACTGCATGTTTCTGCTGGAGCAGCCTGTCAAGCATATACAAGGTGGAGTTTTATTGCGTCGGGCAGTCACAAATCAGACATCTGGGCAGGTGGTGTCACCGATGAATGTCAGCAAGACGAGCCATGGCTGTGTAAGATCTTCTAAAATGGCCAGAGATTTTCCTGGCCTGCCACAAGACGTCCTGGACCCCGAGGTATTTCACAATGAATCGCTGCACTACTAAGTTCAGGACGTGTGCCATGCATGGCACATGTGTTATTTTGCCCTGTTTCAGCGCGCTCGGCCCCTTATTTTTCCTAACTAATACACAGCAAAAAAAGGCTTTAGAATATATAAAACTGCATAGCACAAGCGCTAATAAGACCTCAATAACAAGAACGGTTTGCTGGAATTACAGAGGTATTGCAAACCTGAAATGAGCAACAGTATAATGGCAATTTGGATCTGCACTCAGTGTAGCAAGGTGTAATAATATTGTTCCTATTACACAGGCTGTAAACACCCCTATTGAGCCCTGTTCTGCTTCAATACTGTGGAATAATTTCTCCCTATCCTTTACCTACACTTCTAATGGTCTTTCCCTGAACTTCTATTGAGCAAAATATACGTTTTCAAGTCTTTCCTAGAACTGTCCCTAGCACCTGCTGACGTCTCTCCCTGCACTAAGTACACTGGAAAATGGCTGAATCCAAGATGGCTGAGGCTATTTATAGGGCTGTGACATCACAGGACCGGCTGGCTGCTGATTGGCTGCATGCATGGCATTGTGGGTGATCCCTCGTTCCCAGAGTTCCTTGCTCCATGTCCTAACATGTGCAGCAGCCATTTTAGGAAAAAATGTGATTCGTTACCACAAAGCTTGAGGAAATTTGGATTTGGTGCGAATCAAATAATTCCTGAAATTCTGATTGAATTCCACTTTGTCAGCTTCGATTCGCTCATCTCTAGTGATAGGTGTCACTTGGCCCCTTGGAACACCTATTAATAAGTAAAGCATATAGACCACCTTACTCCCTGCAGTACTGTAGCACCTTCTTTGGTATTCCAAATATATTCAGGGATCTCAAGTCTCCCGGAGGTTCAGGGAGTCTCCCGCTCTTAGATAGCGGCTCCCTGACACCCGCATGTGAGACAATATATCCCGGAAAGGTTTACTGATAGCAGAGCAGAGAGATAAGAGAAGTGACAGGACACAGAGTTTAGATTACAGGTTGAATTAACCCTTTAGGGTCATATTGGCTTCTCAAGGAGATATATATGTTAAAGGCATCCCTTCTTCTGTCTCATTCAGTAGCTATATAACTATTGAGAGAGATGTATTTTTTTTAAAGACATTTACACATCCATTTTAAATATAATATTTACCCCAGTGTTAAATTCACACCCCCTGGATGCTTGATTTTTTCCTACAGTGGGGTAGATAATTACACACAGGGTTTTAAAGAATAAACTTCCAGACTCAGACCAAGAGCCGACACAGCGAGTCAGCAAGTGAATCGAAGCATCCGCGCATGCGCATTGCGCAACCTAAGCTTCGGTTCACTTGTTTCTTGTCAGCTCAGCGAGTGAACCGAAGATTCGATTCATGAATCGGTTAATTTGAAAGATCCGAACTTCCCATCTCTAGTTTACTCGCAGTAAACCTTTCCGGCAACCTGTAGCAGTGTCCCCTTCTCGGCGCGTGCGCACAGTGCAAGAAGAAGCCGATGCCAGTAGTCCTCAACGGCACATCAGGCTGAGCCTGTGCGCACGCGCGGGATCTCAAAGAGGCAGGGAGAGGCGGCACTGAGGAGTAGAAGGCGGCGCTGGGCACGAACGGCGATGCGTGCGGCCGGGCACCATGCATCCACAGACCTCCCCTGCTTGGGCACCTTAATTCAATGATTGACAGGTTAGTAAAACCTGTTTTTCCGCAGAATAAAGCCACAAATAGCTTTTATAAGGCCACCTTAGAAATCAGAATGCTACCTGGACATGAGCAGATGTTTAGCTCACAGGGCTTATAGGTCGTGACAGAATCCCTTTAATCATATACATAAATAGGATAATTTGGGGCTGGGTAATGAGCCCAGTCCTCCACACCATAGAGCAAAGTGTGCAGATACTGCATATGTTTGGGAAATGTAATAAAAAGTTCGTGAAAGAAAAAAAAAAGAAAACCTCCCTGAAATGAGAAGTGCACCTCCCCAAAATGAGTTTTTGCAGGTTGGGATGTCTGATATATTAGTACATCTGTTAATGAATGATTACTGGGAACTCTACTACTGTCATCTCTATTACTTACTTGAATGTGGGTAAACCTGAGCCCACTTTTCCACCTCAGCAGCACAACTATCTTTTGGAGCTGCCATATGCATATTCAAACATCACCTATTTGACATCACCGCTGAGAGTCCTGACCATAGTCTTATAGTCAAGGAGAACTTTGGAACCACAGTATTTGGAGTCCCATCAATCATACTTTCATCACCTGTGGATGAAATACAGCAGTTTGATGACTAATATATATAGCATTTTTACTTCTCCAGCATAATTGTGATCTATGACCTGCACTCTGTGTTTGATTCACAGCACTAGACTTATGGGGAGTATCTGTAGTAGAGATGAGCAAACCATTGAAGATTTGTTTTGGGTCTGGTTTTTGAAAGTTTGGTTTGGACTTGAATTGGTTCAGGCTGAACTAAAGTTGCTCCAATTGCCCCGAAAGTTGGTATTTAACCCCCCCCCCCCCCCACCAGTAGCCTCCTGTTTAGCAAAAAATTTTATCTCTTTTTTTATGAATTGTTTCCCCTTTTCCCCTCCCCAAGCTCTGGAACGCAGTGACAGCAATAGTAAATGATGTCTAAATGATTCTGACATACATGGGTAAATGCATATTAGATGGCATTAACATACAGTGTGTTTAAAAACACACTGTGCAGACACGAGTTATGCTTTTTCATATTCCAAAGCTTCCAAAAATTCTTCCTTATTGGGGGCCGTAGTGTTATGGGATTTAAATTTGAAAAAAAGTGGCTTGGGGGTAGAAAAAGTGGTTAGTTATGAACAAGCTTACATTTTTTTCCCCTTTTAATTGGGGGCAGCAGCAAACCAAAGGCCTCATGCACACAGCCGTTGCCCGGTCGTGACCGTATTGTGCCCCGCAAACAGCGGGTCCGCAATATGTGGGCACCGGCCATATGCTCCCCGCATCACAGATACGGAGCCATTCACTTGCAGTGCGGAACGGAGGCACGGAACCCTACGGGAGCACTACGGAGTGCTTCCGTGGTTTTTCTGTCCGTGCCTCCGCACCGCAAAAAAATAGAACATGTTTTGTTTTGTTTTTTTTGCGGTGCAGACGGATTACGGACCCATTCAAATTGCGATCCCCAATGCACGGAATGGCCGCACAACGGCCGTGTGCATGAGGCCTAATGCAGGGTTGATGTGGAAAGGGTACGGTACAGATACTGTACAGTGGCATGCGGCCGCAATAGTAGAAGCAGCAGGAGCAGCATATCTTGGAACATACACGGCTGTCTATGATTAGTAATAGCAAAAGTAGTAGAAGTAGTGATAGTGGTGGCAGATGCTTTGCGTTTATGGTGGTGGCGGTATGGGATTAGCAGCGAGGAACAGCAGCAGCAGAGGCAGCGGCAGCTGCATAATCAGCCGTATGGTACATGTTGGCAGAAAGGCAGCAGCATAATGGAGGGAGCAGCAGCCTTACAGAAGATGATAGTCAGCAGATCGCATTAGCGGCATGATAGTGCAGAGGCATTATGGAGGTAGCAGCAGCAGCCTTATGGAAGATGATGGATGGTAGGCAGCAGCAGTAACATGATGGATGCAGACAGCAACATTGGCAAGATGGAGCACCGCAAGCAAGGCCATATCTATTCATTGGCCTCAGCAGGAGGAGTATGAAAATCCTCCCCAATCCAAGCTTAGTTCATTTTGAGAAATGTAATGTTTTGGACGCTGGCGGAGGACAAATTGGTGCGTTTGGGTGTCACCCCACCACCTTGCAGCACTGAAAACCCTCTCCAATGACACTGGAGGCTGGGCAATAAAGAAGAGCGTGCTGTGCCAGTTTGGACCATTGTTCCAGTCCACCTGCCCTGCCTTTATTTACACAGGGTTAGGAAACAGGGTATGCGCCAGATAATGGACAGAGTTTAGTAGGCCTGAACCTGGGTGTTGAGGCGTGAGCTGTCGGCTTGTTGACTGGCATCAGCCTGGAGTGGCAGGTGGAAAATCTGCTCAATCACATTGAGGAGACTGAACTAACTGCTACTGCAGCTTCTGCTGCTCGTGATGGTGTGATAGGGGTGACTCTGTTGGGGGGGGCAGAAAGGGGCCTCCCTTTTAGACACTTCATCTGCTTGCCATAAGCTCTGTACACAGTGTTTCCTGCTAAATACATAATTTGTCCTACCTTTGTGTGAGAGAAAAACATTCCCCCATTTTGGCTTGATAGCAAGGGTCTAAGAGCATCGCTATCCAGTAATCATAAAACTGCAGTTTGCCATTCTGGCCAGCATACGTGAGGAGCCAGTTCTTTCTACATCCGCTCCCCATCATCATCCTCTTTCTCCTCCAACTCCGGCTCCTCTTCCTTCTCAAGTGGCAGCATCTCCTCCCCATAGAAGTTTCGGATTTTGGGTCGCCAATAGCTAAAGGGCCGCCTGTTGCATGAGTGTCAGTGTCTCTTCAAAAATACATATGAGTGGAATGAGGGACAACTGCAGCATGAACAACCTGGAAACAACACATGCTCTCTGCTGAGGCGGTCTGGTGCATGACCAAATCGTTCACAGCTTTCTGTTGCTCGTACAGACTCTCGAGCATGTGCAATGTTACATAGTTACATAGTTAATACGGTTGAAAAAAGACATAAGTCCATCAAGTTCAACCAAGGGATAGATGGGGAAGCGAATCCCAGAAAGAAGTGAGACTCAGATTTCTGCACATTTTTATAAGCATTAATGTCATTTACTTTTAAGAATTCATCTAAACCCTTTTTAAAAATGTTCATTGTTCCTGCTGGGGCCACGTCTCGAGGCAGTCTATTCCACAGATTCACAGTTCTTATTGTAAAAAACTTTTGACGCTTTTGGAGACTGAACTTTCTCTTCTCCAGGCAGTGCCCCCTTGTCTTTTGCGGGCATTTGACATGGAACAGTTTTTCACCATATTTTTTGTATGGCCCATTTATATATTTAGAAATAATAAAGGGATACCACATACTTAAATGTAAGCCTCGCAAGAACGTGTGGTCCTGCCTATCAGGAGAATACCCGCAGCATTATAGTAACTTCTATTTACCTTATGATTGAAGTCCTTCTTTTCCCGCATGTATTTCCCTCTGTAGCTGGTTCGGAACCCACACTATCGCGGATCAGATGCTAGAATTGACAGCTCCCGCCCCAGCCGGTGGCGCAATGCTGTACAAGAAAAGGAGTTAGCGGCTTGCGCTCTCACAGAGCAGCTCGTGACGTCACTCTTGCAACTACGGATGGTTGCAGGTGCCAAGATTCCTCCAATGCTTTTCAGACAGATCGCTGTCCTTCCTCAGGGAGAATTACATAACTCTCTTCAGAGCCCTCTTTATATGCGCTCGCTTAGAAGTTTTAGTGTTGGTTCCGAACCAACTACAGAGGGAGATACACGTGGGAAAAAAAGGACTTCAATCATAAGGCAAATAGAAGTTACTATAACAACACGGGTATTTTCCTGATAGGCAGGACCACAAGTTCTTGCGAGGCATTTAAGCGTGCAGTATCCCTTTATTATTTCTAAGTGTATCTGTTCAGTGCAGCAGTTGTGTGCGGTTCTGCTGCGATACCGCAGCCACACTAAGTAAAACAAGGAAAGAGCGCTATTGGAACACCTCTTGCTCCATTTATATATTTGTATAGGTTAATCATGTGTCCCCCCCCTTAGACATCGCTTCTCAAGACTAAATAAATTTAATTATTTTACTCTTTCTTCATAACTAAGACCCTCCATGCCCCTTATCAGTTTAGTTACTCTCCTCTGTACTTTTTTCCAGCTGCAGAGCATCCTCTCTATGGACTGGTGCCCAGAACTGAATATTGAATTCCATGAGTTGGAATGTCGCAGATTAAGCAGTGTAGCTGCACACTATTCTGATGCGAGTCCAGGAGAGTGTTCCTCACCAGGTGGGAATGGCTGAAAAGAGTGACAGTCTCCTGGACATTGCCAGTAGTGTTGAGCGAATCGAAGTTAAACAAAGTGACTTTGATCCGAAGTAAAAATAAGCCACAAAGCTAAATTTCCTGGCACTTCATAGTAACAAATACATTTTTCCTGAAATGGTGGTAAAAAAAAAGAAAAAAAAATACTCCCCTCATTCATTTGCTTGCGGAGGTGCAATCACGGCTATCTTGATTGAAAAAAGTTACCAAATCTTGACTGTGCTGACGTGTCACATAATCATGTCATGGCGCTGGCCAGGCATGGTAATATCATCAGTGGTGATGTCACCGCATCCGCCCACCGTGATGCAGCGCACGTGAATTTAATCCAATTGCCAGTGATGGCCTCTATGCGAGCAAATAGATGAGGTGAGCATGGTAACTCCTGATTAACCCCTGAAAGGCCTCAGACTGTAAGATGCCGTGATCAGCTAAATCTAAGGGGTTCAAAGATGGGGGGAGCGCAGCGCAATCACTGTTCCCTGTCATTACACCACATACAATGGAATGCGATTTGTGAATGAAGTAATTTGTAAAAAATCTAATTTCTTCGTGAACTTCAGCAAAGCAGGTGAATCAAATTTTTGATCACTCATTTTTAATTGCCAGCACCTTGTGCAAGCCAGTGCTTTAATTTTTAAATATCATGCAGGGAGCATTTGCTATTTCCTCCAGGTTCAGGGCGGCCAGAATGTTGTGCCCATTGTCACTGCCCACCTTGCCCAGTTGGAATCGGTGGGGTTATGGCCTGCGGGAAGTTTGCTGCTTAATGTACTTGGGCAACTGCTCGCCAGTGTGGATACTCTCTCCCAAGCCAATCAGCTCCAAGACTGCATGGCAACACTTGACTTTACACATGTGATAGGAAGGTGGGGTAGTGTGAGCGACGCTGTGACCTGCTGCTGTTGGGGATGGGACAGTGTCAATGAAGGAGGAGGTGGAGGAGGCAGATAAGTGCCTGCTGTGGGAGCCAGCCCCATGATATGGTTGGAGAGGGTCAAAAGGAACTGGCCACATTGCTGGGTTGCTGCATCTCCACTGCCGTGAAAGACATGTACTGTCCCTGCCCATAACAGCGGCTCGAGGTGTCCACCATGGCATGAACCTTGCCACACAGCGAGAATCGCAAGCAGTTCTCCACCATGTGAGAGTACAAGGCATTACTACAATGGTACTGCAGTGACTGACCCTCCAGCTACATGGCCATGTGGGGGTTGTTTAGCTTGCAGACAAGCTAATTGCTAGTGGAGAAACGTTTTTCATGGCCATACATTCCATGATAGATGTCTCAAGATGGAGCTGAGGACAAGGAGGAGTCTTAGCAGTAAAAGAAGAAAGTGATCATGAGGACAAAGATTCTGTATTGCTTGGGGATGCAGTTTGGCTGCCACAAAAAGGATCAGGAGAAGAAGGACAGAGTTGTTCTGATTTGGAATGCTGGCCCGTTTTTTTTTTGTATTTTCCCAGAGGATTCAGTGATGCTGCTACATGTGCTGCAATAGACCTCTGGTACCTATAATTGTGTTTAAATGATCACAGCTTATTTTAATCCTGCAGATCTTGCACACTGCTGTGGTTTTGTGTGCCCACTTTGTGGAGAAAAAGCACCATATGAGAGTTGCTCGCACAGAGCTACAGGCAGCCAAGCTGGGCTTAGGTCTGGCATGTTTTGGGTCTAACCAGTCCTCAGTGTTACCAGCATCAGCAGATCCTGGACCAAACATGACCATGTTATGTGGTCTCTAATCTTTATTGCTGCCGCCACCAGTCTTCTCCGCTGCTGTTGCCTCCTTCTCAGCACCCTGATCCAGCTCCCAAGACCTGTCCAGCACACAATAGTCATCAGAGTCCTCACCATCCCTGCCTCTTTTTATCAGACTGTGAGATATCATGGTGTGCTCCTGGGCCCTCCTCCCCTGCTCTGAATTTTCCCCGACTGCCACTGCCCTTACCAGTAATGCTGGGGCTACTAATATCACTATTATCACCACCATCAACACAGGTATGCATGGGGTCACCATCCACCTCCCCAACCTCCTCCTCAAGGCAGCCCGAATGGTGATAGCTCTCACGCAAGTCATCAACAGAGAGACACTCTTGACTATCTGCCGTAGGGTCTGGTGTTTTTTTTGTAACTTTTTAGGAAAACGGAAGGTTCCTCGATAGGAAGGGGCAGTGAAGACTGAAGAGAGAACTCCACTGAAAGCCTCTGGGGCTGAAAAAAGGAGGAGTAGGAGGAATCCTGTAACCATGGCACTGTGGCACTCTAAAGTCACCTCCATGTCATCCTGCTGTGACTAAGAGGAGGAGGGAGCAATCCAATCCACAATTTCATCCTCTTTTTCTAAACTATTGTTATGCATTTCCAAAGCCAGCAGGGACCTACTACTACTACTACAACTACTTTTGGCTGAATAGTTGGTGCTGCTACTACCCACATTCTGGCTCTGGTTCTTTCATTTGGAACTCTGCCGTAGCCTGGGCATTTTTGAGCCTCTCACATAATGTTGTGCATTACCCTGTGTATTGTAGTGTTGATCGCGAATATTCTAATCGCAATTTTTTATTGCAAATATCGGCGCTTCGAGAATTTGCGAAGCTGTAGTATATGGTGCTATATCTTCGTAATCGCAAATATTCTAGAATTTTTTTAATCAGTACCCTCCTACTTCTTGCTTGTGGGCCAATGAGAAGTCTGCAATATCTTTCTCTGGGCTTAGCAACATCCCTAGCAACCAAAAGGAAAGTTGCCTACCCCGTACTATATAAGAAACTACCCAGCAGCCATTTTCTGCAGTTTTTTTGCAGTTCTGAGAGAGAGAGAGACTAGTGTCATTGCTGTGCTCTGTTATTTGTTGAGTCATCGGGATCCTTATTCAATTACATTAAATAGTTAGCTCATATATATAATACAGATATTTAGTGGGAGATAATCAGTGCAGGTTAGATAGTGATATAGTGAAGCTGATAGTTTCCAGAGCAGGGTGTTAGGTAGTGTGATAGGAATAACTGTACTGTGCATTTTCTCCAGTCTCAGGCAACTTCTAGCAGCTTGAAAAATGTAGCAAAAGTGAGCCACGCCTGTATTGCGCGCGCCATACATGCATATTACATTGCTGATTTTCACAATCAAGAAAATAATGACTGGAGATCACGAATTCTAGAATTTGCTAATTTATCATGAATATTGGGCAAAAAATTAGAGAAATATCGCAAAAACGAATATTGCCCATGCTGATCATCACTAGTGTATTGTTGTAGCAATCACATATATATGCTGTTAGTTTGAAGACAATCAAGAACCACAAATGAAAATAATTATTTTTTATTTATTGAAAACATGTGAAGGCAGAAATAAAGGGAAACGGTCTAAATTTGTTATCATTCCCAGATCCTTTTGTGTGCTACCCTGTCTATTGGTGTAATAATCGTGTAAATATGCTTCTAGTTTGAATATAATCAACAAACTTTTTAACAAAAAAATAAAAATTGATTGGAAACGTGTTTGTACACACAGACATAAATGGAAACTGATTTATGCCTAAATTAGTTATCCCTCACATATACTTTTGTGTGCTGGGCTGTGTATTGGTATTTTGATCACCTATATGCTGGTTTAATTAAATTTAGGAAGTTCCAAAAAAATAAAAAATTCAATTGTATGGAGAAATAAAAGAAAGTTATTGGTTGATTAAGGACAAAGCCTCAAGCTCAATTTCTAGTTATCACTCACAGGTAGTTTGCTGCCCTATCCTGTGTATTGCTACAGTAATCACTTATATATGCTGGTTTAATTACATTTAACAAATAAATGGAGAATTGAGGCCTGATCCTTAATATTGCTTTAACACTCACAGGCAAATTGTTACTTTAGTGTGTATTTGTATGCTAATCATCTATATGATGATTTCATTAAATTCAATAACTACCCCCCCACCCAAAAAAAAAAAAAAAAACGGAGCTGAACTATGTGTGGAGATTTAGCACTAAAAGTTTGTTCTCAATCACTGATGTACATGGTTTTCCAAACTAAAACCAAATAAATATAAATTTCACAGTATTCTATTTGCTATGATAGATTGATGGTAGAACACAAGTTTGTACAGTTTTTGCTTATTTGACAACCCCCCCCCCCCAAAAAAAATAAAATATGATAAAAAAGAGTTCTGTGAAAATGTGAGAAAACAATTAAAGTATTTACTTGTAGGTAGCTGATTTTGAGGGTTGCATCAGCTGCAGTTCTGCTAGGAGTCAAAACAGCTACAGCTCCTCATTCCTTCCTCCCTGGCTGTCATCTTCCCTGCTTGTTCATTTTCTACACACACAATTCTCCTGCTTCTTTGTAATCTTAGTATTTCCCTTCACTCTACCTGGTAATAGAATACAAGATTGATTGATTTCTGATTGTCCCTCTTTAATTTTTTTACTCCTCCATTCTGGACCTGCAGGAGTGCATGGCATTATCATGATTGATAATGCCATGTGCCTCTGCTTGACCATACTTCTACAAGATCATAGTGACATAAAGCTGTCAGTATAATTCCATAACAGTAAAGTCCAGCAGAGGAACATAGCATTACAAAGCATGATAATGCCGTGTGCTCCTGCAAGTCTAGAACGGAGGATCACGCTCACAAACGGAGTGTGATTCCTGCAATGGACTTACTCGTGTACAACTTTACTGTGCTGATCAAAATTGCTATATAGCTACTTAGATCTGGTCAATAAACTAATATGTGTGTGTGTGTGTGTGTGTGTGTGTGTGTATGTGTGTGTACAATTTCTGAAAATAGTTTAATTAGCTCACACAATATAAAAATTAAAATATAATATTCCCTGAAAAAAAATGATAATGTGGTATACAATTTGTTTGATTCCATTTCCCTAACAATTAGAATTAGATATTGCCATCATTTTATGATTAAAATATATCTTAGAGACCATTAATTTTTATACTTTCCATTTCAGTAAGTTCAGCACACAAACTAATTACTAAAAAGGTCATTGTTCTCATTTTACAATACCAACAGATCATTAAAACTGCATAGCCATGGTTATGGTGATGGATACAATGAAGCATTTTAAGAATAACACTTGTCTTGCTTCATATTTAACAGACCTATTTTTAAAAATACAAAAAATTATGTTATTAAAAATGTTATTACAAATATTAGTTTTAATAATCATATATCATAAATGAAATGGATACACATTATATGATTTGAATCATGCATGTAGGAATACATAATTGATTTTGTTTCTTGATAAATTAGCATAGTGAGAAGATAATTAGCATAATTATTTATCAAGAAATTCCTGGAATCTCATATCTTAAATAAGTAAACACACTATTTGAAAAGAGAGAAACAGTGCAGCACTTATAACATATATGTTGACTGTGAGGTCACAGGGGTAGTTAACAAACCGAGGGTTGCTCTTGGTACTCACAGTTTTTATATACCCTGGGCAGGCGTACAGCAGTGATGGAGAGGCTGGCACATGGATCCTCTGGGGCACTCTCTGTGTATAGGGACCAGGCCAGGTGGTAGGTGAGGTGCCCTGGGTGTTGTAGGTTTAGTGTGCCTGTGGCAAGATCCCTTATAGTTTGTGACGCCAGTGCCGGTAATGGTGGCACACCGATTTGTTGTAGTAATAAGTGAGGAACACACGTTGCAGTGAACCAAAACTTCCTTTTACTGAACAGGTTAACTATTTACAGTCTTTGGTCAGTTCCACATGTAAAAGATGGTGACAGGCAGGCTTTACATCAAATGGCAGGCAATGTTCTTTGCAAGATACTCAGAGGGTTAAACACTTACAGATCAGGCTGCACTTTTCCTCAGGATCCTGTCTGTCTTTCTCCAAGGCCCGTATGCCCTATTGCTGGCTTTATCCTTGGTTAGGGAAAACCTCCTCTTGTATACACTCACATAAAGAATTATTAGGAACACCATACTAATACGGTGTTGGACCCCCTTTTGCCTTCAGAACTGCCTTAATTCTACGTGGCATTGATTCAACAAGGTGCTGATAGCATTCTTTAGAAATGTTGGCCCATATTGATAGGATAGCATCTTGCAGTTGATGGAGATTTGAGGGATGCACATCTAGGGCACGAAGCTCCCGTTCCACCACATCCCAAAGATGCTCTATTGGGTTGAGATCTGGTGACTGTGGGGGCCATTTTAGTACAGTGAACTCATTGTCAAGTTCAAGAAACCAATTTGAAATGATTCGAGCTTTGTGACATGGTGCATTATCCTGCTGGAAGTAGCCATCAGAGGATGGATACATGTTCTCATTCTGTTTACGCCAAATTCGGACTCTACCATTTGAATGTCTCAACAGAAATCGAGACTCATCAGACCAGGCAACATTTTTCCAGTCTTCAACAGTTCAATTTTGGTGAGCTCGTGCAAATTGTAGCCTCTTTTTCCTATTTGTAGTGGAGATGAGTGGTACCCGGTGGGGTCTTCTGCTGTTGTAGCCCATCCGCCTCAAGGTTGTGCGTGTTGTGGCTTCACAAATGCTTTGCTGCATACCTCGGTTGTAACGAGTGGTTATTTCAGTCAACGTTGCTCTTCTATCAGCTTGAATCAGTCGGACCATTCTCCTCTGACCTCTAGCATCCACAAGGCATTTTCGCCCACAGGACTGCCGCATACTGGATGTTTTTCCCTTTTCACACCATTCTTTGTAAACCCTAGAAATGGTTGTGCGTGAAAATCCCAGTAACTGAGCAGATTGTGAAATACTCAGACCGGCCCGTCTGGCACCAACAACCATGCCACGCTCAAAATTGCTTAAATTGCTTTTCTTTCTTTCCCATTCTGACATTCAGTTTGGAGTTCAGGAGATTGTCTTGACCAGGACCACCCCCCTAAATGCATTGAAGCAACTGCCATGTGATTGGTTGACTAGATAATTGCATTAATGAGAAATAGAACAGGTGTTCCTAATAATTCTTTAGGTGAGTGTATGTCTCCTTGCTTGAAATATATTCTTCTGCCCTTCAGCTCTATGTTTGGATGGAAAAAACTTGGCTCTGCACTGTACTTTTATAGGAACTAGGTTTCTCAGGAGGCAGGCTCTTCTCCTGGTGGCAAACTAGGAGAATGGGCTATCTAGCTGCATGTCAGCAGCTGCTCCTCAGCTACTCTCTGGCTAAGCTGACTCTTGGCTTCTGAACACTCTACCCTCTCTCTCTGGTCTGGACCTGGCTATTTATACTAGGGGGGTCCCTAGCTCCCTCTACTGTCTAGGAGGAGAAACTACACCCCTAACATGCCTGGTACACAGGAGATAACATAAATAACATGACAATTCACATTAAAATGCAATATAAAATACAATAACCATGTTCCACAGGAGGTGGAGAACAACGTGACCCAATTGACCCTTGTGTAGTGCCCACCCTTACTTAGTGGGACACTACATATGTTTTGTAGTATATCAAGCAACGCTTTCCCCACATACACAGAAGTTAGACTTCAGAGCTGTGGTATCTTTGGGTTGAACCATTTGCTGTAACCAGATAACGAGTTGTCTTTAAAGAGAACCTGTCACTAGACAATGCAGTACAATTTGTAGGCAATATTTTATAGTGAAAGAGAGGCTGAGCAGATCAGTAAAACTTATATTTTATACATTAAAAACTCAGCTATTTATGACTTTAGTTGTGCATGGGGAAGTGCGACTAATAGCAATCTGTGCGTAAGCATGTATATAGAGATAGCTGTCATTCACTGATAGTTGTACACCGGGGCCGACTTAAAGGGAATGTATCATCAGAAAATGAACTATTGTCTAAATAACATTTTTATGTTTAACTCATTTATAACCCCTTAGGGACACGTGACGTACCGGTACGGCATGTTTCCCGAGTCCTTAAGGACACATGACGTATCGGTACATCATGTGTTGCTCCGATCACCGCCGCCCGGCGGGCGGTGATCGGAACAAGGTGCCTGCTCAAATCATTGAGCAGGCACCTCGGCTAAAAGTCCCGTGTCGGCGATCGCCGCAAACCGCAGGTCAATTCAGACCTGCGGTTTGCGGCTTTTTATGGTGCGGGCGGCGGTGCCATCGGGTCCCCATGGGGCTGTGGGGGGGACCCGATGGCATGGAAGGCAGTGCGATGCCTTCCTGAGGCATCTGCGCTGCCTTCCGGTGAGGAGCCTGTGAGATCCAGCCCCCTGGATCTCACAGGCCCCGGAAGCTGTATGAGTAATACACACAGTATTACTCATACAGCCAATGTATTCCAATACAGAAGTATTGGAATGCATTGTAAAGCGATATACCCCCAAAAGTTTAAGTCCCAAAGTGGGACTAAAAATAAAGTGAAAAAAAAAGTTGAAAAAATAAAGTTTTCCCCCCAAAAAATTAAAAGTTTCAAGTAAAAATAAACAAAAACATCATTTTCCCCAAATAAAGTTAAAAAAAAAAATGGTAAAAAATAGGGGGGAAAAAAAGTATACATATTAGGTATCGCCGCGTCCATATCGACCGGCTCTATAAACATATCACATGACCTAACCCCTCAGATGAACACCGTAAAAAATTAAAAATAAAAACTGTACTAAATAAACAATTTTTTTGTTGCCTTACATCACAAAAAGTACAACAGCAAGCGATCAAAAAGGCATTTGGCCACCAAAATAGTACCAATATAACCTTCACCTCATCCCGCAAAAAATGAGCCCCTACCTGAAAAAACTATGGCTCAGAATATGGAGACACTAAAACTTGTTGTGTAAAACTTACATAAATTAAAAAAAGTATACATATTTGGTATTGGTATTCGTATCGACCGGCTCTATAAAAATATCACATGACATAACCTCTCAGATGAACACCGTAAAAAATAAAAAAATAAAAACTGTGCTAAATAAACCATTTTTTGTCACCTTACATCACAAAAAGTGTAATAGCAAACAATCAAAAAGTCATATGCACCCCAAAATAGTGCCAAACAAACATCATCTCATCCCGCAAAAAATGACACCCTACCTAAGATAATCGCCCAAAAACTGAAAAAACTATGGCTCTCAGAATATGGAGACACTAAAACATGATTTTTTTTTTGTTTCAAAAATTATATTATTGTGTAAAACTTACATAAAAATAAAAAAGTATACATATTAGGTATCGCCACGTCCGTATCGACCAGATTGATAAAAATATCACATGACCTAACCCCTCAGATGAACACCGTAAAAAATTTAAAATAAAAACTGGGCTAAATAAACAATTTTTTGTCACATTACATCACAAAAAGTGTAATAGCAGGCGATCAAAAAGTCACATGCACCCCAAAATAGTGCCAATAAAACCGTAATCTCATCCCACAAAAATCATACCCTACCCAAGGTAATTGCCCAAAAACTGAAAAAATTATGGCTTTTAGATTATGGAAACACTAAAACATGATTTTTTTTGCTTCAAAAATGAAATCATTGTGTAAAACTTACATAAATAAAAAAAAGTATACATATTAAGTATCGCCGCATCCGTGAAAACCTGGTCTATAAAAATATCACATGATCTAACCTGTCAGATGAATGTTGTAAATAACAAAAAATAAAAACGGTGCCAAAACAGCCATTTCTTGTTATCTTGCCTCAGTGTAATATAGAGCAACCAAAAATCATATGTACCCTAAACTAGTACCAACAATACTGCCACCCTATCCTGTAGTTTCTAAAATGGGGCCACTTTTTTGGAGTTTCTACTCTAGGGGTGCATCAGGGGGGCTTCAAATGGGGTGTTTCTGTAAACTACAGAATCAAGGCCATAAATATTGAGTTTGGTTTGGCTGTTAACCCTTGCTTTGTAACTGGAAAAAAATTATTAAAATGGAAAATCTGCCAAAGAAGTGAAATTTTGAAATTGTATCTCTATTTTCCATTAATTCTTGTGGAACACCTAAAGCAGGCATCCTCAAACTGTGGCCCTCCAGCTGTTGTAAAACTACAACTCCCACAATGCCCTGCTGTAGGCTGATATCTGTAGGCTGTTCAGGCATGCTGGGAGTTGGGATGCCTGACCTAAAGGGTTAACAAAGTTTGTAAAATCAGTTTTGAATACCTTGAGGGGTGTAGTTTATAGAATGGGGTCATTTAGCCTCGCAAAGTGACTTCAGACCTGAACTGGTCCCTAAAAATTGGGTTTTTGAAAATTTCTGAAAAATTTCAAGATTTGCTTCTAAACTTCTAAGCCTTGTAGCTTCCCCAAAAAATAAAATATCATTCCCAAAATGATCCAAACATGAAGTAGACATATGGGGAATGTAAACTATGGAGGTATTACTATGTATTATAGAAGTAGAGAAATTGAAACTTGGAAATTTGCTATTTTTGACAAATTTTTGGTAAATTTGGTATTTTTTTATAAATAAAAATGATTTTTTAATTAACTTCATTTTACCAGTGTCATGAAGAACAATATGTGACGAAAAAACAATCTGGCCTGGATAAGTCAAAGCGTTTTAAAGTTATCAGCACTTAAAGTGACACTGGTCAGATTTGCAAAAAATGGCCTGGTCCTTAACCACCTCCGGACCGCTGTACGCAGATTCGCGTTCCGGAGGTGGCAGCGCTGCGCACAGTCACGCATATACGCATCATCTCGCGAGACGCGAGATTTCGCTCCAAGCCGGCCCGCGCATGCGCATCGCGGGCCGGCAAAAGTTAAAGAACAAGTTCGTCACCAGCCTGCCAGCAATGATCATTGGCTGGCAGGCTGGCGATTTTTAAAAAATCCAATCACAAGCCATATAACAGATCATATTAGTAAATATGATCTGTTATATGGCTTCTCTGCTCCTCTGCTGGTCCTTTTCGTCGGTTGGATTCAGCAGAGAAGCAGACATCACTGTGAGTACACCAAACACTTCACTGTAGCCCCTGATCACCCCCCTGCACCCCAATTAACCCTTTGATCACCCCTTTGATCGCCCCTGTCAATCACCAGTGAAAGGAAAAAAAGTGATCAGTGTAAACTGTCACTTTTTTTTTTCACTAGTATTGGCTGTTAGGTTTTAGGGATAGTTTAGGCCCCTTGGTTAGGTAGTTAGCGTCAGTTAGCGCCCACCCCACCGCACCGCAGTCACTTTTATTCGCTGAATAGCGTATCGCTAATCAGCATTTGTACTTTTATAGTATCTGTAAGTGATCAAAACTGATCACGGTCAGATCTATAATAGTATTAGTGTCACTTTAGTTCGCCCTCCACCCAAAACGCAGTGTTTGCCCGATCAGGCCTGATCGGTCGCCCACACGTGCGTTCACCCACGCCCGCCCCACCGCAGTGACAAAAAATATATATTTTTTGATCACTGCACATTCATTTTACACGCACTGCGGCGATAAAAAAATCAGTTTTGATATTTTTTATCAACCGCAGCGGCCTCCGGTACTTCGCTAGCCTCCCCTTTGTAAGACAGGCTTGCTTTTTTTCTTGTGTAGTCTCAGGAAATACCCCTAAATTTAGTAGTCCAAAATGTCAAACAGGGGGTATTCTTCTGAAGAGGCCTACAGGATTCTGACCCAGTCGGATGAGGAGTGGGAACCCTCATCTGATGAATCTAGCGGGTCAGAATATGAACCTGTGGAAAGCAGTGGCTCTCTGACCCAAAGTTCGGACGAGGAGGTGGAGGTCCCTGGCAGCACCAGGCGTACCCGGCCCCGTGTCGCTAGACCACAGGTTATGCAGGATCCGCTTCAAGAGCAGCAGAGTGGGGCTGTCGCTGCCGGATCACGTGGTGAGGCATACACCAGCAGCGCAGCCCTCCCTGGACCTAGTACCAGCACTGGCGTACAACATGGTGACGTGGCGAGCACCAGAAGGGCAGTTGAAGCTGGTACGGTGGCACGTGCAGTAGTTACCCGGTCGCAGCCACCGCACAGACAGGCCCGTAGAGCCCCTAGAATCCCTGAGGTGCTGGCAAACCCTGATTGGCAGTCACCAACTTCAGCCGCACCTGTAGTTCCCCCTTTCACCGCCCAGTCTGGAGTTCGGGTTGAGACGGCTCAAATCGGTTCGGCCCTGGGATTTTTTGAGCTGTTCTTGACTGCGGAGCTCTTGGACTTAGTCGTGGCAGAGACCAACCAGTATGCCACACAATTTATATCTGCCAACCCGGGAAGCTTTTATGCCCAGCCTTTCCGGTGGAAACCAGTCCAAGTTTCCGAAATTAAAATTTTTTTGGGCCTTCTCCTCAACATGGGCCTGACAAAAAAGCATGAATTGCGGTCATATTGGTCAACGCACCCGATTCATCACATGCCCATGTTCTCTGCTGCTATGTCCAGGGCACGATTTGAGGCCATCCTCCGTTTCCTGCATTTTAGCGACAACACCACCTCCCGTCCCAGAGGCCACCCAGCTTTTGACCGGCTCCACAAAATTCGGCCCCTCATAGACCATTTCAACCAGAAATTTGCAGATTTGTATACCCCCGAGCAAAACATCTGCGTAGACGAGTCCCTAATACATTTTACCGGGCGCCTTGGCTTCAAACAGTACATCCCAAGCAAGCGTGCCCGGTATGGGGTCAAATTGTATAAGCTCTGTGAAAGGGCCACAGGCTATACCCACAAATTTCGGATCTATGAGGGAAAAGATCAGACCCTGGAGCCGGTCGGTTGCCCTGACTACCTGGGGAGCAGTGGGAAGACAGTCTGGGACTTGGTGTCACCCTTATTCGGCAAGGGGTACCATCTTTATGTGGACAATTTTTACACAAGTGTGGCCCTCTTTAGGCATTTGTTTCTAGAACGGATTTGCGCCTGTGGCACCGCGCAAACTAGTCGCGTGGGCTTCCCCCAACGGCTTGTAACCACCCGTCTTGCAAGGGGGGAGAGGGCTGCCTTGTGTAACGAAGAACTGCTCGCTGTGAAATGGAGAGACAAGCGTGACGTTTACATGCTCTCCTCCATTCACGCAGACACGACAATCCAAATTGAGCGAGCAACCCGTGTCATTGAAAAGCCCCTCTGTGTCCACGACTATAATGCGCTCATGGGAGGGGTGGACTTCAATGACCAGATGTTGTCTCCGTATTTAGTTTCCCGCAGAACCAGACGCTGGTATAAGAAGGTGTCTGTATATTTAATTCAATTGGCGCTCTACAATAGTTTTGTTCTCTACAGTAAGTCTGGGAGAACACGATCTTTCCTCAAATTCCAGGAAGAGATCATCGAGAACCTCCTTTACCCAGGAGGTTCCGTTGGCCCCATCCCCCAGTGTAGTTAGCCGTCTACAAGAGCGACATTTCCCCAGTGTCGTTCCTGGTACCTCAACCCAACCGTCACCCCGAAAAAGATGTCGTGTCTGTAGCAGGAGTGGAATAAGGCGTGACACCCGCTATTTCTGTCCTGACTGTCCGGACCACCCTGCCCTATGCTATGGAGAGTGTTTCCGGAAGTACCACACACAGGTACACCTAGCATAGGGATTGCATCTCACAGGACAGGCACACAGGGCTATTAGGGCCCTTTTACTCTCAGCTGCTGCAAACCTCTCCTTTCACCTGGGATAAAGTGCATAACGTACTTCGCCACATCTTTGGGCGATTTGCGCTTTGCACATTGTCCCATGGGGAAGGAGAGGTTTGTTCTATAAAGGTAAAAAAAACTAAACAAAAAAAAAATTACCGGTAAGTAAAAAAGTTCAAAAAGTTGAAAAAAGTTAATATGTTCTGTTCTAAAGTTAATAAAGTTATTGCTTTGCGGCCTGGTTTTTTCTTTTTTGTTTTGTTTTTTTTACCTTCCAGGTGGACCAACCGATCGACCAGCTGCAGCACTGATGTGCATTCGGACAGAAGCATTGCGCTGCTGTCAGATTACACGCAAGTCGGTGTATGCGGCGCTGCAAGACGAGATTTCTCCTCTGCAGTAAAAGATATGTTTGCCGAGGCATATGAGCTAAGGAGGTGGCGGTGTTCATATACTTTGGCAAACACTTTGTATATATAAAAAAAAAAATCCCGGCAATGATTTATTCATCCACATCGATTGATGTGAATGGAGAAATCGGGTTTGCCAGGGCATACGAGCTGAAGTGGGTATGGATGTTGGGCGGAGCTCCTATGTCCTGGCAGACGCCTTTCCCCTCCTTTTTCTTTTTTTGGCAGAGATTTTTTCATCCACATTGATCGATGCGAATGAAGAAATCTGTGCCGTTCATTTTTTTCTTTCAGCCCAGAGGCTGAACGGAAAAAAAAAATCTCATTACCCGTATGATCAATATAAGGAGAATAGCAGAAACTCCTAATGCTGGGCATACATGTAATGATTGCGGAGACCCTCAAATGCCAGGGCAGTACAAACACCCCACAAATAACACCATTTTGGAAAGAAGACACCCCAAGGTATTCGCTGAGGGACATATTGAGTCCATGAAAGATTGAAATTTTTGTCCCAAGTTAGCGGAAAGGGAGACTTTGTGAGAACAAAATCCAAAAAATCAATTTCCGCTAACTTGTGCCAAAATTTTTTTTTTCAATAAACTCGCCATGCCCCTCATTGAATACCTTGGGGTGTCTTCTTTCCAAAATGGGGTCACATGTGGGGTATTTATACTGCCCTGGCATTTTAGGGGCCCCAAAGCGTGAGAAGAAGTCTGGTATCCAAATGTCTAAAAATGCCCTCCTAAAAGGAATTTGGGCACCTTTGCCCACCTAGGCTGCAAAAAAGTGTCACACATGTGGTATCTCCGTATTCAGCAGAAGTTGGGGAATATGTTTTGGGGTGTCATTTTACATATACCCATGCTGGGTGAGATAAATATCTTGGTCAAATGCCAACTTTGTATAAAAAAAATGGGAAAAGTTGTCTTTTGCCAAGATATTTCTCTCACCCAGCATGGGTATATGTAAAATGACACCCCAAAACACATTCCCCACCTTCTCCTGAGTACGGAGATACCAGATGTGTGACACTTTTTTGCAGCCTAGGTGGGCAAAGGGGCCCACATTCCAAAGAGCACCTTTCGGATTTCACAGGTCATTTACCTACTTACCACACATTAGGGCCCCTGGAAAATGCCAGGGCAGTATAACTACCCCACAAGTGACCCCATTTTGGAAAGAAGACACCCCAAGGTATTCCGTGAGGGGCATGGCAAGTTCCTAGAATTTTTTATTTTTTGTCACAAGTTAGTGGAAAATGATGATTTTTTTTTTTTTTTCATACAAAGTCTCCTATTCCACTAACTTGTGACAAAAAAAAAAAATTTCCATGAACTCACTATGCCCATCAGCGAATACCTTGGGGTCTCTTCTTTCCAAAATGGGGTCACTTGTGGGGTAGTTATACTGCCCTGGCATTCTAGGGGCCCAAATGTGTGGTAAGGAGTTTGAAATCAAATTCTGTAAAAAATGACCTGTGAAATCCGAAAGGTGCTCTTTGGAATATGGGCCCCTTTGCCCACCTAGGCTGCAAAAAAGTGTCACACATCTGGTATCTCCGTACTCAGGAGAAGGTGGGGAATGTGTTTTGGGGTGTCATTTTATATATACCCATGCTGGGTGAGAGAAATATCTTGGCAAAAGACAACTTTTCCCATTTTTTTATACAAAGTTGTCATTTGACCAAGATATTTATCTCACCCAGCATGGGTATATGTAAAAAGACACCCCAAAACACATTCCTCAACTTCTCCTGAGTACGGGGATACCAGATGTGTGACACTTTTTTGCAGCCTAGGTGGGCAAAGGGGCCCATATTCCAAAGAGCACCTTTCGGATTTTACAGGTCATTTTTTACAGAATTTGATTTCAAACTCCTTACCACACATTTGGGCCCCTAGAATGCCAGGGCAGTATAACTACCACACAAGTGACCCCATTTTGGAAAGAAGAGACCCCAAGGTATTCGCTGATGGGCATAGTGAGTTCATGGAAGTTTTTATTTTTTGTCACAAGTTTGTGGAATATGAGACTTTGTATGAAAAAAAAAAAAAATAAATCATCATTTTCCACTAACTTGTGACAAAAAATAAAAAATTCTAGGAACTCGCCATGCCCCTCACGGAATACCTTGGGGTGTCTTCTTTCCAAAATGGGGTCACTTGTGGTGTGGTTATACTGCCCTGGCATTCTAGGGGCCCAAATGTGTGGTAAGGAGTTTGAAATCAAATTCTGTAAAAAATGACCTGTGAAATCCGAAAGGTGCTCTTTGGAATATGGGCCCCTTTGCCGACCTAGGCTGCAAAAAAGTGTCACACATCTGGTATCTCCGTACTCAGGAGAAGGTGGGGAATGTGTTTTGGGGTGTCATTTTATATATACCCATGCTGGGTGAGAGAAATATCTTGGCAAAAGACAACTTTTCCCATTTTTTTTATACAAAGTTGTCATTTGACCAAGATATTTATCTCACCCAGCATGGGTATATGTAAAAAGACACCCCAAAACACATTCCTCAACTTCTCCTGAGTACGGGGATACCAGATGTGTGACACTTTTTTGCAGCCTAGGTGGGCAAAGGGGCCCATATTCCAAAGAGCACCTTTCGGATTTCACTGGTCATTTTTTACTGAATTTGATTTCAAACTCCTTACCACACATTTGGGCCCCTAGAATACCAGGGCAGTATAACTAACCCACAAGTGACCCCATTTTGGAAAGAAGACACCCCAAGGTATTCCGTGAGGGGCATGGCGAGTTCCTAGAATTTTTTATTTTTTGTCACAAGTTAGTGGAAAATGATGATTTTTTTTTTTTTTCATACAAAGTCTCATATTCCACAAACTTGTGACAAAAAATAAAAACTTCCATGAACTCACTATGCCCATCAGCGAATACCTTGGGGTCTCTTCTTTCCAATATGGGGTCACTTGTGGGGCAGTTATACTGCCCTGGCATTCTAGGGGCCCAAATGTGTGGTAAGGAGTTTGAAATCAAATTCTGTAAAAAATGACCTGTGAAATCCGAAAGGTGCTCTTTGGAATATGGGCCCCTTTGCCCACCTAGGCTGCAAAAAAGTGTCACACATCTGGTATCCCCGTACTCAGGAGAAGTTGAGGAATGTGTTTTGGGGTGTCTTTTTACATATACCCATGCTGGGTGAGATAAATATATTGGTCAAATGACAACTTTGTATAAAAAAATGGGAAAAGTTGTCTTTTGCCAAGATATTTCTCTCACCCAGCATGGGTATATATAAAATGACACCCCAAAACACATTCCCCACCTTCTCCTGAGTACGGAGATACCAGATGTGTGACACTTTTTTGCAGCCTAGGTGGGCAAAGGGGCCCATATTCCAAAGAGCACCTTTCGGATTTCACAGGTCATTTTTTACAGAATTTGATTTCAAACTCCTTACCACACATTTGGGCCCCTAGAATGCCAGGGCAGTATAACTACCCCACAAGTGACCCCATTTTGGAAAGAAGAGACCCCAAGGTATTCGCTGATGGGCATAGTGAGTTCATAGAACTTTTTATTTTTTGTCACAAGTTAGTGGAATATGAGACTTTGTAAGAAAAAAAAAAAAAAAAAAATCATCATTTTCCGCTAACTTGTGACAAAAAATAAAAAGTTCTATGAACTCACTATGCCCATCAGTGAATACCTTAGGGTGTCTACTTTCAGAAAAGGGGTCATTTGTGGGGTGTTTGTACTGTCTGGGCATTGTAGAACCTCAGGAAACATGACAGGTGCTCAGAAAGTCAGAGCTGCTTCAAAAAGCGGAAATTCACATTTTTGTACCATAGTTTGTAAACGCTATAACTTTTACCCAAACCATTTTTTTTTTACCCAAACATTTTTTTTTTATCAAAGACATGTAGAACTATAAATTTAGAGCAAAATTTCTATATGGATCTCGTTTTTTTTTGCAAAATTTTACAACTGAAAGTGAAAAATGTCATTTTTTTGCAAAGAAATCGTTAAATTTCGATTAATAACAAAAAAAGTAAAAATGTCAGCAGCAATGAAATACCACCAAATGAAAGCTCTATTAGTGAGAAGAAAAGGAGGTAAAATTCATTTGGGTGGTAAGTTGCATGACCGAGCAATAAACGGTGAAAGTAGTGTAGGTCAGAAGTGTAAAAAGTGGCCTGGTCTTTCAGGGTGTTTAAGCACTGGGGGCTGAGGTGGTTAACAAACACATTCCATTGAACTCCCTTATCAGATCTCTCACATGGTTTGAGAGCCTTATTCACAGCCTCTCTCCCCCGATGAAACCTATATCCCTACTATATAAATATCTTAGCACGACGATCCTGCCTCCCAAACCTTGCTTCATAAACCAATGGGAAAGGGATTTGAATATCCATTTTTCATCTGAGGAACAACTCCTTCTTTTTAAAATACCACATATATCCTCAAGATGCATCAGAATCCAGGAGAATGGATATAAAGTGTTAACTAGATGGTACAAAACACCTGATGTTACCTGCCGTTTCAGCAATAATGGTTCCGACATCTGCTGGAGATGTGGAGAAGGACGGGGAACAATGTTCCATATCTGGTGGACTTGTCCTCTGATCCTTTACTGGTGGAACAATATTTTTAAAAAATGCAACTAAATTTGTAATTTAAATGTCACCCCATCACCGGTTTTGGCTCTCCTGGGTCTGCTACATGATCATAAGATAAATCTTCCCCCTCTCTTCAAGATCTTAATTATAGCCACCCGACTCTTAATCCCAACACATTGGTTATCAGCAAATACCCCTCCCCTAGATCATTGGTTCAAAAAAGTCGACTCTATATATAGATTCGAAGAGATAGCAGCTTGGGAAAACAGATCCCACCACAAATTTACAACTCTCTGGGAAAACTGGAGATCCTTTAGAGGCTTCCATTGACATAACCATCTAAACTACCCTGCTTTATAGAAATATCTGTACCTAAGGCCCCTCTCTAATTTACGGATAAAGACTTTATATAACATAGCTCTGTTTATTTACATCCTTATTGTTGTTATGTTGCTTCTTGCTTACTAATTGTTACTAAACAATTTTTGTATAACGGGAGCTCATTCCTCCCCTTTTCATTGAATTGACTCAACTGTAACTGATATTTATTTTTCAATAAAGCTTTTGAAAATCAAAAAAAAAAAAAGATTAGGTTTAAGGGACACCTTAAAGATTAGGTTTAAGTTGGGCAATGTGTTTTGGGGTTTCTTTTTACATATACCCATGCTACTGTAGGTGAGATAAATATCTCGGCAAAAGACAACTTTTCCAATTTTTTATACAAAGTTGGCATTTGACAAAGATAATTATCTCACCCATCATGAGTATATGTAAAATGACACCCCAAAACGCATTGCCCAACTTCTCCTGAGTACGGCGATACCAGATGTGTGACACTTTTTTGCAGCCTAGATGAGCAAAGGGGCCCACATTCCTTTTATGAGGGCATTTTTAGACATTTGGATCCCAGACTTCTTCTCACGCTTTAGGGCTTCTAAAATGCCAGGGCAGTATAAATACCCCACATGTGACCCCATTTTGGAAAGAGGACACCCCAAGGTATTCAATGAGGGGCATGGCGAGTTCATAGAATTTTTTTTTTTTTGGCACAAGTTAGTGGAAATTGATTTTTATTTATTTTTTCTCACAAAGTCTCCCTTTCCGCTAACTTGGGACAAAAATTTCAATCTTTCATGGACTCAATATGCCCCTCACGGAATACCTTGGGGTGTCTTCTTTCCGAAATGGGGTCACATGTGGGGTATTTATACTGCCCTGGCATTTTAGAAGCCCTAAAGCGTGAGAAGAAGTCTGGGATCCAAATGTCTAAAAATGCCCTCATAAAAGGAATGTGGGCCCCTTTGCTCATCTAGGCTCTGACTTTCTGAGCACCTGTCATGTTTCCTGAGGTTCTACAATGCCCAGACAGTAAAAACACCCCACAAATGACCCAATTTCGGAAAGTAGACACCCTAAGGTATTCTCTGATGGGCATAGTGAGTTCATAGAACTTTAAATTTTTTGTCACAAGTTAGTGGAAAATGCTTATTTTTTTTTTTTTTTACAAAGTCTCATATTCCACTAACTTGTGACAAAAAATAAAAACTTCTATGAACTCACTATGCCCATCAGCGAATACCTTGGGGTGTCTTCTTTCCAAAATGGGGTCACATGTGGGGTATTTATACTGCCCTGGCATTCTATTGGCCCTAAAGCGTGAGAAGAAGTCTGGAATATAAATGTCTAAAAAATTTTACGCATTTGGAATCCGTGAGGGGTATGGGGAGTTCATGTGAGATTTTATTTTTTGACACAAGTTAGTGGAATATGAGACTTTGTAAGAAAAAAAAAAAAATTCCGCTAACTTGAGCCAAAAAAATGTCTGAATGGAGCCTTACAGGGGGGTGATCAATGACAGGGGGGTGATCAATGACAGGGGGGTGATCAGGGAGTCTATATGGGGTGATCACCCCCCTGTCATTGATCACCCCCCTATAAGGCTCCATTCAGATGTTCGTATGTGTTTTGCGGATCCGATCCATGTATCCTTGGATACGTAAAAAACATACGGACATCTGAATGCAGCCTTACATGGGGGGTGATCAATGACATGGGGGTGATCAATGACAGGGGGGTGATCAATGACAGGGGGGTGATCAGGGAGTCTATATGGGGTGATCATCCCCCTGTCATTGATCACCCCCCTATAAGGCTCCATTCAGATGTCCGTATGTGTTTTGCGGATCCGATCCATGTATCCGTGGATCCGTAAAAAACATACGGACATCTGAATGCAGCCTTACAGGGGGGTGATCAATGACAGGGGGGTGATCAATGACAGGGGGGTGATCAGGGAGTATATATGGGGTGATCACCCCCCTGTCATTGATCACCCCCCTATAAGGCTCCATTCAGATGTCCGTATGTGTTTTGCGGATCCGATTTATGTATCCGTGGATCCGTAAAAAACATACGGACATCTGAATGCAGCCTTACAGGGGGGTGATCAATGACAGGGGGGGTGATCAATGACAGGGGGGTGATCAGGGAGTCTATATGGGGTGATCACCCCCCTGTCATTGATCACCCCCCTGTAAGGCTCCATTCAGACGTCCGTATGTGTTTTGCGGATCCGATCCATGTATCAGTGGATCCGTAAAAATCATACGGATGTCTGAATGGAGCCTTACAAGGGGGTGATCAATGACAGGGGGGTGATCAATGACAGGGGGGTGATCAGGGAGTCTATTTTGGGTGATCACCCCCCTGTCATTGATCACTCCCCTATAAGGCTCCATTCAGATGTCCGTATGTGTTTTGCGGATACGATCCATGTATCCGTGGATCCGTAAAAAAACATACGGACATCTGAATGCAGCCTTACAGGGGGGTGATCAATGACAGGGGGTGATCAATGACAGGGGGGTGATCAGGGAGTCTATATGGGGTGATCACCCCCCTGTAAGGCTCCATTCAGATGTCTGTATGTGTTTTGCGGATCCGATCCATGTATCCGTGGATCCGTAAAAAACATACGGACATCTGAATGCAGCCTTACAGGGGGGTGATCAATGACAGGGGGGTGATCAATGACAGGGGGGTGATCAGGGAGTCTATATGGGGTGATCATTCCCTGTTATTGATCACCCCCCTGTAAGGCTCCATTCAGACGTCCGTATGTGTTTTGCGGATCCGATCCATGTATCAGTGGATCCGTAAAAATCATACGGACGTCTGAATGGAGCCTTACAAGGGGGTGATCAATGACAGGGGGGTGATCAGGGAGTCTATATGGGGTGATCACCCCCCTGTAAGGCTCCATTCAGACATCTGTATGTGTTTTGCGGATCCGATCCATGTATCCGTGGATCCGTAAAAAACATACGGACATCTGAATGCAGTCTTACAGGGGGGTGATCAATGACAGGGGGGTCATCAATGACAGGGGGGTCATCAGGGAGTCTATATGGGGTGATCACCCCCGTCATTGATCACCCCCCTGTAAGGCTCCATTCAGACGTCCGTATGTGTTTTGCGGATCCGATCCATCTATCAGTGGATCCGTAAAAATCATACGGACGTCTGAATGGAGCCTTACAGGGGGGTGATCAATGACAGGGGGGTGATCAATGACAGGGGGGTGATCAGGTAGTCTATATGGGGTGATCAGGGGTGATCAGGGGTTAATTAGGGGTTAATAAGTGACAGGGGGGGTGTAGTGTAGTGTGGTGATTGGTGCAACTTTACAGAGCTGCCTGTGTCCTCTGGTGGTCGATCCAAACAAAAGGGACCACCAAAGGATCAGGTAGCAGGTATATTAGATGCTGTTATCAAAACAGCGTCTAATATTCCTGTTAGGGGTTACAAAAATCGCATCTTCAGCCTGCCAGTGAACCATCACTGCTGGCAGGCTGGAGATCCACTCGCTTACCTTCCGATCCTGTGAACGCGCGCGCCTGTGTGCGCGCGTTCACAGGAAATCTCGCCTCTCGCGAGATGACGCATATATGCGTGACTCTGCGCAGGGCTGCCGCCTCCGGAACGCGATCCTGCGTTAGGTGGTCCGGAGGCGGTTAATATATGTTAACAGAAAAGAGAGCATGTGAGGATGGGATTTGATCTCGGGTAAGGATGAGAAAAGGGCTTCTTGATTTAACGGTCCCCTGTCATTCTTTAATAATATGGAGAGTATAGGTACATCAGAGGAGCGTAGGCTTTTAGGGACACTTTGCTTAAGTTCTAAAGGGGCTAAGCCGATCACATCTCTGATTTGGGCAAGGGGAGAGGGAGAGGGGAAACCCCAGTTCAAGTTTTGGAACCATCTCCAAGCCTCCAGAGTAGCCGATGCCAATAAATTGTGTTTAAGGGCTAAGGATAGATTATGGTGAGGGTCTACTAGCAGGGCCCTTAAGGTTGGGAGATAAGCAGGTGTTTCCATGCCAATCCAGGACTTATGGTCAGGGTTTCTAAACCAATCCAGAGCTCTGGATAAAAGTATAGCTTTTTTGTATAAAAGGGGGTTGGGGAGGCCTATGCCACCTTGAGTTCTGGGTCTTTGAAGGGTGCTAATGTTAATCCTAGCCTTTTTACCATTCCAAATGAAGGAGAATATGTATTTCTCCAATGAATGAAAAAAGGAGTTGGGTATAGGGATGGGGAGGACCTGGAGGAGGTAATTAAGTCTAGGCAGGACAAGAGGCATGACCATGTTCTTACGTCCAAACCACAAAAGTAGAGGGGGGTTTAAAGCTTCTAGTTGGCATTTGATAGAGTTAAGTAGGGGAATATAATTTAGTTTATATAGTGATGTTATATCAGGATGGATCTTTACTCCTAGATATGATATATGGGGTGAATCCCAATTAAAAGGGGATGAGAGGATTAGTTTGGATCTGTGTTTATGATTAAGCCCTACACTAAGAATGTGGGATTTTTTTCATATTTATTAAAAAATTGGAGAGGAAGCTACATTTTTCCAAGATGGAACAGATATATTGTAGAGAGGTGTCGGGGTTGGAGGACATAATTAAGAGGTCATCAGCGAAAGCTGCAATTTTATGTTCCTGGTCACCTAGTTTTAGGCCTTTAATGGCGTTTTCAGAGCGTATGAGAATAAGAAGGGGTTCAAGTATCAAGACGAAGATCAAGGGGGACAGAGGGCAACCCTGTCTAGTCCCATTTTTTATGGGGAAAGGATGGGAGATAATGTTGTTGATCAGCACCGACGCCGAGGCATTGGTATACATGGCTTGGACAGAGCTTATAAAGGCAGCAGGAATTCCAAATTGTTCCATGGTGTGGTACATATAGTTCCAATGTACTCAGTCAAAAGCTTTTTCGGCGTCAGTGCTGACCAAGAATAGAGGAAGGTGGTACTTTGAGGCATGTAACAATACATTTAGTACTCTAGCTGTATTGTCTTTCCCTTCCCTACCCTTGATGAAGCCTGTTTGATCTCTGTGGATAAGTTGGGGGAGGATGGGGGCTAGGCGGTTTGCTAATAGTTTAGCTAATAGTTTTAAGTCTAAATTTAATAAAGAAATAGGGCGATAATTGCCACATTCAGTGGGGTCTTTCCCTTCTTTGGGGATGATGGTAATATTAGCTTTTGCCATCTCGTGGGAGAGAGGGTCACCCCGTAGGGTTTGATTACAAACATTAAGTAGGTGTGGCAGTAGGACGGATTGAAACGAGCCGAAATAGAGAGCTGGAAACCAGTCAGGGCCGGGGGCCTTACCTTTTGGGAGTTGTTTTATTGCTAGAAGAAGTTCCTCGTTAGTAAATGGGGAACTTAGGGTTTTAATATGGGTTTCAGTCCTTCGGGGTGTGTTGACAGATCAGAGAAAAAGTTTTATTGAGTCATAATGTGTGATGTCCGGGGTAGCACTATCCTGGACAGGAAGGTTATAGAGGGAGCGATAGAACTCAGAAAACCTCCGGGCTATGTCCTGAGTATTAGAAAGCATATTGCGCTCATTATTGCAAATTTTGCAGATTAAGTTTTGGGCCTTTCTTTCTTTTATTCTGGACATCATGAATTTGGACACCTTGTCGCCGTGGGCAAAATTATATTGTGCATGAAGGTAAGGCTGTTTGAGTGTTTAGAAGGTTTTTTTAGGTCTGCTCTGAGGAGCGCTAGTTTAGTTAAGTGGGAGTCTAACAGAGAGCTTTTATGAAGGATCTCAATATCTCTGATGTTTTTCAGGAGGGAATCAATGCGGGCAAGTCTAATCTTTTTTGTGTAGGAGCCTAAACTTATGAGTTGACCCCGGATATAAGCTTTATGGGTGTCCCATAGGGTATAGGGGTGGATACCCTGGGTATTATTGGATGAGAAAAAAATCTCTCCATTTGAGGACCTTTTCCTTGTTTTCTGGGGTTTGTATCAATAGCTCGTTGAGTTTCCATCTGAATGGACTAATGGGTCTGTCGGGGGTAAGAATGTTAATCCATATAGGGGCATGGTCGGATATGCTAATGGAACCAATCTGGGCCTTGGAGCATAATTAAATGTGCTCGGATGAGACCAGTAAATAGTCCAAGCGTTGGTATGAACTATGCGGATTGGAATAAAATGTATAGTCCTTAACGCTAGGGTTTAGGGTTCTCCAGATGTCAACCAGGCGCTGTTCATGGAGAGATTTCCTCAGTTTGCATAAGGCTTTATTTGAGATAGCAGAATTTTGGGCGGAAGAGTCCACTGGGGGGACCAAAGTAAGATTGAGGTCACCTCCCATGATGGTCACTCCTTCTCTGAAATGGTCAATCATTTGTAGAATTTTATGTAGCCATGTAACCTGTTTGACATTTGGAGCGTACACATTAATAAATGTGCATGTCTGATTTGCTATGTTATCTTTTAAGATAATAAATCTGCCCTCAGGGTCCAGGATATGATCCAAATAGGTGAAAGGAGTGTTTTTACTAAAGCCCACACTAACTCCTCTAGAGGTGGAAGAATTAGTACCACAGTGGTACCAAGTTGGGAAGTGAGAGTGGGATAGGTTCGGGAAATGGTTAATTCTGAAATGTGTCTCCTTAAGGAGGACCACGGAGCAGCCCATCTTCTTTAATTCAAAAAGGATTTGGCAGCGTTTGGAAGGGGCGTTTAAACCTTTTACATTATAAGAGGTAATTTGTATATCTGCCATACTGTTTTATAAAAAGAGTGGGACTGCCCCGCCGCCCTTCACCCCAGGGGGCACACATCTTATACCTGTAGGGTAGCACGGATAAACACATAGCATTATTTCTTCCTGCAAAATATTAAAGGGACCGCAGATCATTTTACATCCTAAAACAATAGGGATAACTAGAAAATAACAGAACTAGTATGACTAGCTGAGTAATAGGCATGGTATAGCCTAAGATGGAGTTGGGGGGGGGGAAGAAAAACATGTTAGAAATCACCAATTTGTTAAAGATCTGGCGGATATGGGAGGTCTTGAGAGAAAATGATCAGTTGTCCATAGGCAGTCTTCTGGACGTGGTTCTTCTGGAATTCCTAGGGCTTTTTTGACGGGGGTGTGCTGGCATTCCCATATTCCTGGGTGTGGAATGTCAGGGAGGTTGGATAAGTCCTGAATAGGGTCCCAGTTTTCTATCTCAAGGGGTTCTATCTGGAGATGGTCGAAAATTTAGTTCAGATCTGCATAATTGGAAACAGATAGTCTGCGACCTTCATACATAAATGAAAAGTCCATCTGTAGGGGATCTTATGATCCCTGAGCCATCTTGTCAGCGGTCCTAGAGCCCTTCTTTTATCCAGGGTGGATTGGGCTAGATCCTGGAAGATTTGTATATCATGGCCGTCCCAGGTCACTTTGCCAGATTGTCGGGCTTTATGGATGACAGCCTCTTTAACCAGGAAGTTGAGAAATTTGCATCTAATGTCCCTTGGTGGGGCAGTGGCAGCAGGCTTAGGCCTTAGGGATTGATGGGCCCTCTCTAGAATAACTTCATGGGCTGTTTCTGGGCCAAGAAGTGACATGCATATTTGCACCACAGTGCTTGGAATGTCTCCTGTGTCCACAGATTCGGAAACACCGCAGAAACGTAGGTTGTTTTGCCTACCTCTATTTTCCTGGTCTTCCAGGGAGTTGCAGAGGCTGTTCATCTTTTGTTGAATGGTCTGGAATCGCTGGGACACTTCAGTCTGGTGCTGTATGATGGCTTCTTGTGTACATTCAAGCGTTTCCACCCACCTGCGATATTTCCTGCTTGATAGCCACTAGATCGGAGCTCAGAGGTTCTAGGGCTGATGCCAGGGAAGAGGATAAAAGTTCCTTCAGAAAGGTGCGTGAGATAGGGAGGTCGTCAGTGTCCTCCTCGCCACCTGTAGCTTGATCCAGTAGCTGTGTGTGATTAGAGCACGGGGCGCGAAATGGAGTCGGCGCCATCTTGGGCTCTCTGGATGCATGAAGCATCGCTGCTTTCTTTATGAATTTGTCCATCTCTCCGGTGGTAGGAATCCTCCTGTCCTGTGCGGCTTGGTCTCCCGACCTAGGGCCTCCGATTTTTACCATGATCGGTACGCCAGCGTATGTGAAGAAGGCTTCGGTGGTGATCTCAGTAACGGAGCTGCAGCCTCAAGCGTCCATGCTGTTCAGGTGCTAGCTCCGCCCCCCCATATGACACTAATCTTAAGTTCACCAATATATTATCCCAGTCTTCGAGACAAATCGCAGGACAATCAACTTCTCAAGCCCTCTGTCCCCAAGAACGTGTATTATTAAATCGTGCTTTATTCAAAAGATTTTAAACTTGGGAAATCTTAACCTTTTGGCCCAAATTCCCTGTCAAGCCTTTCATATGTGTAGAAGTGTCTATCTAAAAAAAACTTTTTTTTTTTTTTTTTTAAGACTAGCAAGTGCCGATCGTAGCTGAAAATATCTAAACCAAGATAAATTATTTACATTTTCCCTTTGTGCTAAATCTGAGAACAAAAGTATATCACCATTCCCAACTACCTGTGCGACATAAAGAATATTATTTTTTTTGCCAATACTGATCAGTTGCCAATTTATCTAATACTTGTAAGTGATAATTATACCAAAGAGGGGTGCAGCCAAGTGAACCAATTATTCCCAACCACATTCTTATAATACCCCATAACTTAGTTGTGGTGAAACCAACCTCGCCACTGGGTTTTGGAGAGGACTGGCTGCTGGCCTCTTGCCCCTGGATTATGGGCCATATACTAACTTTTAAACCCCTGAACCTATTCAAGCGAATTTTGGATAGGTTTGTCCCCAAGTTATACTGTTTAAATTGATGTTAGTTATATGTATGGCCAATGTAAACTCACAAAGTTGTAACAATTTATAATAAGTGTAACGTGTCAGCTTGGGAGGAAAATGCTGGGTGTGTTTCTATTGTGCCATTGTCCCATTGTGTGTTTAAATGGTTATGTCTGTTCTGTTGTTGTCACGGGGTTCCGAAGGTGCACTCGGTCCCCCATTGCCCGCAGAACTGCTTTTGGAATGAGGTTCTGTGTTTGACCTCATTCCCAGGGCGGCTTTACTAGCTGGGTGGCTCCCTGCTCCTAGTCTGCCTTGAGCGCCGAGCTGATCACTCCGTGCTCAACTGGTTGGTCTGTCGGTCATGTGACGCTGGCCACGTCACATGACCCTCACTCCCCACTATAAATACAGGCAGCCTGCTGGCTACAGGTTGCCTGTTAATTTCTAGGTTCCTGGCTATTTGTTGGACTGCTGAATACTTACCTGATCCTGTTCCCTGACCATCCTTTTGCCTGCTCCTCCTGTACTGCGCTTCCGTCCTGGTATTGTGACCTCGGCTCCCACCCAGGGCCGGGCCGACACAGAGGCTGGGGAGGCTCCAGCCTCAGGGCGCAGCCTGGGGTGGGCGGAAAAACAAACCTTTTTTTTTTTTTTTTATCACTTACTTGCTGCCGGGTGCCCTGCCCTCCCCTCCCCTCCCCCGGCAGCGTGCCCTGTCTATCCCTGCAGAGCTAAACATATGGGGATCCCTCAGCTCCGCGCCCCCCCTCCCAGTATACCAGACATAGGGGCTCTGTGCCCTGCAGCTCAGTGTAGATGCGAGATCCTTCTAAGCTACAGGACCTTTGATGATGTCATGAACATGTGACCGGTCATGTGGGTGGGAGGGGCCAGGCTGTGGACTGGTAGCGCATTTATGATCCTCATCTGCTCCTGACTTTGGCTTGAACTGTTGAACATATGAGGTTAGCACCCTAGCACTTACAATTCCGGGTACTTAGGGGTTAATGCAGGGATGATGTGTATGGCCTCATTCACACATTGCAGATTTAGTCAAATCTGCAAACAAGATGTACAGCGAGCTTGTAGCAGAGCTGTGTGTGTCTGCCTACCCAGAGCAGCTGTGTGTGGGGTGCATGTAGCAGAGCTGAGGGTGCTTCATGTGTATAATGCAGCAAAGATAGGTGTATAGTGTGAATCCAGAACAGTAGTGTGTGTGGTGTATGTAGCAGTGCTGTGTGTGTCTGCCTACCCAGAGCAGCTGTGTGTGGGGTGCATGTAGCAGAGCTGTGTGTGTCTGCCTACCCAGAGCAGCTGTGTGTGGGGTGCATGTAGCAGAGCTGAGGGTGCTTCATGTGTATAATGCAGCAAAGATAGGTGTATAGTGTAAATCCAGAACAGTAGTGTGTGTGGTGTATGTAGCAGAGCTGTGTGTGGGGTGCATGTAGCAGAGCTGAGGGTGCTTCATGTGTATAATGCAGCAAAGATAGGTGTATAGTGTGAATCCAGCACAGTAGTGTGTGTGGTGTATGTAGCAGAGCTGTATGAGACAGAGGAATGTATAATGTGCACAGCGGAGCTGTGTATGTAAAATGTGCAACACAGTGATATATAATGTGCCACCCAGAGCTGTGTGTGTGTGTGTGCGCATGTAGCAGAGCTGTGTATGTAAAATGTGCAAAAACCCTGACGCTCTCAAAAAGAGCAAGCAATATAAAACATTGTAGTTTGATACCTTTTACCCCTTAAAGACCGGCCCCATTTTCATTTGTACATTAGCCATAACCTTTTTATTTTTCCATTCACAGTTATATGAGGGCTTATTTTGTGTGGGACAAGATGCATTTTTTAAATGCCGCCAATTAGTTTACCATGTCTTGTATCAGAAAGCAGGAAAAAAATATATTTGTGGGTTAAAAAAACAAAACAAAAAAAAAAAAACACACACAATTCCACCAAGATTTTTGAGGTTTTCACATCACAGCGTTCACTAAAAATGCCGTCTTTATTCTGCGGCTCAATACGATACTAAACTTGTATGGTTTTTATTTAGTTTAATTACTTTAAAAAATTACTTTTCTATATTTCGGTCTATGTGAGGGCTTGTTTTTGTTTAACGATCGGTAGTTTTCTGGGGGAAGGGGGGGGCCCATACAAAAATTTGCTGTGGGGCCCAGTCACTTCTAGTTACGCCCCTGAGCAGGAGGCTGCTGATTGGCCAGTATTAGCTAGCTGCCCTGCCATTGGTCCATCCTTTCACACCCCCTTCTCTCTGGAGCTGAACACAGCAGGAGGCAGGCGTTCTCACAGTGCATCATGTGACCATGAAGGAGCTTGTGACCAGTGACGTCACAGACCTCCTTCTAACAAATCCATTCTAGCATCTACCCAGCATGTATGGCAGGACTCTGCTGAGCAAAGACCATGTGCCCAGGTGAGGTGACCACAGAAGTGCCCTGGCATCTGTCTGCTGCTGGAAGCTCAATGTGGAGCTTTATGAATGTAAAAACTAATAGCCAAGAGGCTAAACAAAACCCTGCTTGTCTGCTTCTGACCCTAATCTTAACACATAACGTTCATTTGATTCCAATCTACTCTAACACCTAAAGGGATTTTTTTAAAGCCTGCTGTTTCTCTAGAAGATGACCTTATGCTGATAGTAGTGTTAATAGAGTCTCAAAGGTCTGTAAAAATAGGGTAACTGCTTATATAGACCCTTGAGACTCTATTACCACTACTATAAACATAAGGTCACCTAGAGAAAGAGCAAGTTTTTTTAATTATCTTTTTCCTTTAGGTGTTAAAACATAACTTATTTGATTGCTTGAACACCTAAAGGAAATCAAATTAAAAACCTGCTGTTTCTCAAGATGACCTTATGTCGATAGCAGTGGTAATAGAGTCTGAAAGGTCTATAGAAGCAGTTACCCTATTTTTACAGACCTTTGAGGCTCTATTAACACTACTATCAACATAAGGTCATCTAGAGACACAGCAGGTTTTTAAAAAGATTTTTCCTTTAGGTGTTACAGCAATCAAATGAAAGTTATGTTGTAACACCTAAAGGAAAAACATAATAAAAAAAACATGCTGTTTCTCTAAATGACCTGATGTTGATAGTAGTGTTAATAGAGTCTCAAAGGTTTGTAAAAATAGTGTACCTGATTCTATAGACCTTTGAGACTCTATTACCATGACTTTTAGCATAAGATCGTCTGGAGAAACATCAGGTTTTAAAAAAAAATAAAAAATTCTTTACGTGTTAGAGCAATCAAATGGAGGGGGAGAAATGTGACATGGGTGAGGATGGGGTTACATGATGGGCCGGAGACAATGACTGTAGTCTGTCTGTGCCATGGACGGGGAGAAATATGACATGGAGGGCTGATCTGAGGCATTGGGGCTGTGCCTGTGAGCTGGGGTCTGATGGCTGGTCTGACCTGAGGTGGAATGAAAAATATTGTTTCCTATTATCCTCCTTTAAAAAGTAGGTGCGTCTTATGGGACGAACCTACATTTTGGCGCACCCCCCCCCCTTCCCCCAGGTGAGCTGAAGGGGTCGGGGGGGGGGGTCGGGGGCGCCAAAATGTAGGTTCGCTTGTGTTGGTAAAAAACCTTGCACCGGCCCTGGGCGCAGGCAAGGGGGGGGGGGGGAGGTGGGCGCACTTGGGCAGCTCAGCCTCTGTTGGTGGTGGACCTTGTCCCAGCCCTGCTCCCACCTGACTACTCTCTTAGGACTCCTCCTGTACTTCTCTGCTCTCCTGGTATTTATGACCCCGGCTTCTCCTGACAAATCTCTGCTTTCTCCATTTGTACTTTGCAGCTTTCCTGGTATTGACTCGGTCCGTTCACGTCCTGTTGTTTGTCTGTCTGTCATCCCTGCACTTACTCCAAGTTAGGGATTGCCGTCCAGTTGTCCCCTGTCATTAGGACTCGCGAGGCAAGTAGGCAGGGCCAGGGGTAAGGGTGGAGCGCAGTGGTCACTTCCCTCCCCCCTGTGTGTGTGTGTACGCGACCGTTACAGTTGTCCTCACATGTGTATTGGCGATCTCCCTTTGTCCTCAGAGGTAATTGGATTGCTCCTCAGGTTGTCTCCGGGACAGAGAGGAGGAGACCATGATGCATTGTGGGGATATGTTGTCCTATGTCACAGTCTTCATTCTGGTCCTCTGGGGGCGTGAACGATTGGTTGCTGTAGTTACATTGTATGTGTTGTAAATTACTGATTGGTTGTATTTCAAACCCCTGTGGGCAGTAATATGTTTGTGGTTTATGAATAAAAGAGGCTGTACGTGAAGTACAGTCAGACCACTGCTTGACCCTCAACACGGAGCCTTGTCTCGTTATTGGGGGGATTCACTGTATGCTGTTAGAAGACTGATTGCCAGAAGTGTAAGCTGATCCCTGTTCGTCTGCTAGCAGCTATTCGTGAGGTTCCAGTTTGGAGTGCTACTTTGTATCCAGTTCAGGAGTTTGGTGTATCCTGCAGTAGCTGTGCCTGTCTCTCACAAAGGGGCTTATCGCCTAAATGGATCTTAACCCCTTGTCTGCTGAAACGGTCCGTTACATTGGTGGCAAGCAGCGGGATCGTTCCTACAGCCAGAAGGACAGCTACAGGAGACACCATTTTTGTGGATTCTACAATTTAAGGACAACGCATGTCCCAGTACAGCGTCCCTGACAGCAGCAGGATGGAACCAGCAGTGTTATACGAGGAGGAGGACCTGGATGGCCGGGATGCATTAAGGAAAGGCATCTGGTACCAGGCCCTGGATAATCTACAATACCAGCGGGGTGAGAGTCTCCCCAGTGAAGAGCAGCGGTTGCAGAAGCAAGTGGCCCTGCGGATGCCCTTCCTGGGAGAGCAGCCCCTGGAGGAATGGGTGAAGGAACTAGAGCACCGGGTATGTCAGGAGCTATGGCTGGAGGATGCCTACCAGGCGCTTTGGTGGTATATGGCACAGTATATACCCTGGACAGCCGAACATGACAAGCCAGAGGGAGAGGAGTTTTATGGTCCTGGCTTGTTATGGGAGTCCTTTGCAGAGCCTGACTTAGGGAGCCCTGTACAGTCCAGACTCCAGGACATTTTCTATGAGAGGGAGGCTAAACATGAGTGGGATGACCCCCAGGAGGTAGAGCAAGACCTGGCTCACCTAGCAACCCTGGAGTGGGAACTGGAGCAGGACTACCGAGATCTCTTCCACTCCATTGAGAAGGCTCAGCAGGACGGTAAGGTGACAGACCCAGATCCAGACCCATTCAGCTGGGCAGATATTGTAGAGTGTTACTGGGAAGGACACCAGGTGGCCGGTAGAGATGGGACCGAGGTCTCTCCACCGGTCCTGCAGGGAATTGGGAGCCCAGTCTCCATTCCCCAGCGGCAGTGTGAAGTGCAGGGAGAGGAGATCAGCGTCCTCCCTCCCCAGCGGCAGGCTGAGTTACAGGGGGCAGAGGTAGTTGTTCCTGCCCCCCAGCAGCAGAGTGATATGCCGGGAAGGCAGTTTGAAATGCAGGGAGAGGAGAGCAGCGTCATCCCTCCCCAGCGGCAGGCTGAGTTACAGGGGGCAGAGGTAGTTGTTCCTGCCCCCCAGCAGCAGAGTGATATGCCGGGAAGGCAGTGTGAAATGCAGGGAGAGGAGAGCAGCGTCCTCCCTCCCCAGCGGCAGGCTGAGTTACAGGGGGCAGAGGTAGTTGTTCCTGCCCCCCAGCAGCAGAGTGATATGCCGGGAAGGCAGTGTGAAATGCAGAGAGAGGAGAGCAGCGTCCTCCCTCCCCAGCGGCAGGCTGAGTTACAGGGGGCAGAGGTAGTTGTTCCTGCCCCCCAGCAGCAGAGTGATTATTTGGGAATTGGGAGCCCAGTCTCCATTCCCCAGCGGCAGAGTGTCCAGCAGGGAATAGAGAGCCCAGTCTCCTTTCCCCAGCAGCAGGACACTGTATTGGGAGCGGTGACGGTCAGTCGCCCTCCCCAGCGGCTGGAAGTATGTATGGGAGAGGAGCTCGTTACCCCCTCTCCCCAGCGGCAGCTTAACGCACCAGGGGGAGACAGTAAGCCCCACAACAGTGCAGATGGGACCGTGGTCTCTGCACTTACAGCACAGGGGGTAGAGACAGTCGGTCTCCCCCTCCAACAACCAGACTCCAAGCTAGGGAGCAAAACAGAGACCGGGAGTACCAGCTTCCAACATAACCTTGGTGGACTCACTGGACAGAGACAGGCTACCAAATGCAACAGGTCCAGTATTGGGTTGTGGGTGGGCTGCCAGACTAACTCAGGTACCGACCGGCGTGAGGTCAGGTACCTGGTTAGTCTTCCCTGGGGGGGGGGAGATGTGTGGCGAAACCAACCTCGCCACTGGGTTTTGGAGAGGACTGGCTGCTGGCCTCTTGCCCCTGGATTATGGGCCATATACTAACTTTTAAACCCCTGAACCTATTCAAGTGAATTTTGGATAGGTTTGTCCCCAAGTTATACTGTTTAAATTGATGTTAGTTATATGTATGGCCAATGTAAACTCACAAAGTTGTAACAATTTATAATAAGTGTAACGTGTCAGCTTGGGAGGAAAATGCTGGGTGTGTTTCTATTGTGCCATTGTCCCATTGTGTGTTTAAATGGTTATGTCTGTTCTGTTGTCCTCACATGTGTATTGGCGATCTCCCTTTGTCCTCAGAGATAATTGGATTGCTCCTCAGGTTGTCTCCGGGACAGAGAGGAGGAGACCATGATGCATTGTGGGGATATGTTGTCCTATGTCATAGTCTTCATTCTGGTCCTCTGGGGGCGTGAACGATTGGTTGCTGTAGTTACATTGTATGTGTTGTAAATTACTGATTGGTTGTATTTCAAACCCCTGTGGGCAGTACTATGTTTGTGGTTTATGAATAAAAGAGGCTGTACGTGAAGTACAGTCAGACCACTGCTTGACCCTCAACACGGAGCCTTGTCTCGTTATTGGGGGGATTCGCTGTATGCTGTTAGAAGACCGATTGCCAGAAGTGTAAGCTGATTCCTGTTCGTCTGCTAGCAGCTATTCGTGAGGTTCCAGTTTGGAGTGCTACTTTGTATCCAGTTCGGGAGTTTGGTGTATCCTGCAGTAGCTGTGCCTGTCTCTCAGAAAGGGGGTTAAACGCCTAAACGGATTTTAACCCCTTGTCTGCTGAAACGGTCCGTTACATTAGTGAATAACTTCCCGACGGCTCTATAATCCTTATAAAAATCTATTAGTTGACCGTATTCCAATAGGGTCAAAATATTGTCATATGGAGATCTCCTCACCAAGGTTCTACACAGTGGGCTATTGTTCCAAACACGAAAGAACCAGAACTGGACAGCTAAAAAATAGCCCTTGAAACAGTGAAGGTTAAGCCCTCCCTGCTCCATCAGTTTATAGCAGGCATCCTCAAACTGCGGCCCTCCAGCTGTTGTAAAACTACAACTCCCACAATGCCCTGCTGTAGGCTGATACCTGTAGGCTGTTCGGGCATGCTGGGAGTTGTAGTTTTGCAACAGCTGGAGGGCCACAGTTTGAGGATGCCTGGTTTATAGAAATGCTCCAATTTAAGCCTTACCCGTCTTCTCCCACATATTAAATCATTAATAATTCTTTTAATTAATTTGAAAAACTTATCTTTAATCCAATCCATCCCTTAGATAAATATTACATGAAAATATATAAGATGTAATATTTTTCTGAGGGTTGCGCCTCTTTTAGACTGAGCACACGCCCATCTGCCTGGGGCTTCTGAGCAAAGTACAAATGTAGCTGGTTCCTTCACTGCCCTGATAATGTGGACTTGGATAAGTCCAAGAGAGGCGGTATATTAGTGATAGGGACCCATCTGCGGAAGCCACCTTGCCGCCTAGTAGATGGGCCCGACACAAGTTTGATCAAAATGTGTGCTAAGAGCTTCCATTGATCCAAATAGTAGGTATAGTACCACTTGAATTTAGAATGATCCCCAATTCTCAGCTTTACTGCTTATACACTCACCTAAAGAATTATTAGGAACACCATACTAATACGGTGTTGGACCCCCTTTTGCCTTCAGAACTGCCTTAATTCTACGTGGCATTGATTCAACAAGGTGCTGATAGCATTCTTTAGAAATGTTGGCCCATATTGATAGGATAGCATCTTGCAGTTGATGGAGATTTGAGGGATGCACATCCAGGGCACGAAGCTCCCGTTCCACCACATCCCAAAGATGCTCTATTGGGTTGAGATCTGGTGACTGTGGGGGCCATTTTAGTACAGTGAACTCATTGTCATGTTCAAGAAACCAATTTGAAATGATTCGAGCTTTGTGACATGGTGCATTATCCTGCTGGAAGTAGCCATCAGAGGATAGATACATGTTCTCATTCTGTTTACGCCAAATTCGGACTCTACCATTTGAATATCTCAACAGAAATCGAGACTCATCAGACCAGGCAACATTTTTCCAGTCTTCAACAGTCCAATTTTGGTGAGCTCGTGCAAATTGTAGCCTCTTTTTCCTATTTGTAGTGGAGATGAGTGGTACCCGGTGGGGTCTTCTGCTGTTGTAGCCCATCCGCCTCAAGGTTGTGCGTGTTGTGGCTTCACAAATGCTTTGCTGCATACCTCAGTTGTAGCGAGTGGTTATTTCAATCAACGTTGCTCTTCTATCAGCTTGAATCAGTCGGACCATTCTCCTCTGACCTCTAGCATCCACAAGGCATTTTTGCCCACAGGACTGCCGCATACTGGATGTTTTTCCCTTTTCACACCATTCTTTGTAAACCCTAGAAATGGTTGTGCGTGAAAATCCCAGTAACTGAGCAGATTGTGAAATACTCAGACCGGCCCGTCTGGCACCAACAACCATGCCACGCTCAAAATTGCTTAAATTGCTTTTCTTTCCCATTCTGACATTTAGGTTGGAGTTCAGGAGATTGTCTTGACCAGGACCACACCCCTAAATGCATTGAAGCAACTGCCATGTGATTGGTTGACTAGATAATTGCATTAATGAGAAATAGAACAGGTGTTCCTAATAATTCTTTAGGTGAGTGTATGTGTGTGCAGCCATTATTTATTTATTTATTTATTATGTTTGCTTTATGGATATGCACCTATGACTATGAATAAGAATATGCCAGTCTAAATTTTCTTGTAATGACAAATAAAGTGACTTCCTCAAAGGGCACGAGCAATTGGCAGGTGTCACGCTTGAGCTGCCACTGACTAACATCAAAGTTACACAGGGGAGTACCTTTGTACACTTGGATCATCAAGAAATTGTTTATGGCCTTTCTCTGTTCGTATAGTCGGTCCAACATATGGAGGGTGGATTTCAAACGGGTGAAATCATTGCAAATCAGCCTATGTTTTCACATGCTGTTCTGCCGCTGCAGCTCGAGGAGGGTGTGTTTGGCGGTGTATGAGTGGCTAAAGTGCATGCAAAGTTTCCTGGCCATTTTTAGGATGTCTTGCAGATGGGTGGAAGTCTTCAGGATCAGCTTGACAACCAGATTGAACATGTGCGCCATGCAGGGCGCATGGCTCACCCCTCCTTGACGCAGTGCCAAAGCCATGTTCTTCCCGTTGTCAGTCACCATTGTTCCGATTTTGAGTTGTCACGGAGAAAGCCAGGATTTGATTTCTTGATGAAGGATACAGAGCAGTTCCTTCCCTGTGTGACTCCGTTCGCTCAGGCAAACTAGGTGTGGAACAGCAGGACACCACCATCCTTTGCACATGTGGTATGCTGGAGGACCACTGTGAATTGTACCTGCAGTGGAGGCTGAGGACATGGTGGAGCATGAGGAGGCAGAGGTGGACATTGTCGCAGTACCAACGGAGTGAGAATGTTGAGGCGGAAGCGGCGTCACCTGGCCAAGTTACTGGTGTGGCTGGGAAAGAACCACATTTACCCAGTGGGCTGAAAAGGACATATATTGTCCTTGACCGTTGTTATAGCTACCGACCAATTTTCATAAAAAAAGACTATATCACAAACAAATTTCACCACTGAATGGCTAATCGATGCAATTACTCAGTTCCTACAGAAAAAGGTCTACACTCACCAACCAATTTTCCAAAAAAAGGCTGTATCGTAAAGATATTTCACCACTGAATGACAATGTAAATTTACCACAGAATAGCTAATAACACATACTTATTTGTGCTATTAATACAGCTCAAGAATTACTGTATGACAATGTAAATTCACTTCAGAACGGCTAATAACACGTAATAATTTTTCCCTTTAATACACCCAACAATGGCTGTATAAGAATGTCGGTTCACTGCAGACCGGCTAATAAGACATATTCTTTTTCCTATTACCACACCCCCAAAAAAAAAATATAACAATCAAAATTCACAGCAGAACGGCTAATAGTACGTTTGTATCTATCCTACTAATACACCCCCCGTAAATAGCTGTAGTACAATGGAACTTCACCGCTGAACAGCAGATAAAATTTTATTTTTTTGCCACTAATACACACCAAAAAGGGCTGTAATTTTCTCACTTCAACACACAATGGCTAATACAGTTCGGGTTCGCTCAACCCTACTTAAATTTCGGGTTCGTAGCAAACTATAGGATTTTTGGACCCCGAACCCAAACTTTTCAGTAAAAGTTCGGTGTTCGGCGAGTTAATGGTGCTTTTTGCAAAATGGCAGAGCCTACTAATGGCATGGCTGTGATTGGCCAGTGCAGTATGTGACCCAGCCTCTATATAAGCTGGAGTCACGTAGCGCTGCACGTCACTCTGCTCTTATTAGTGTAGGTATAGGATGCTGTTGCTGTGAGGGAGAGAATGTTAACTCAGCGATCTACAGCGTTTTTTTTTTTTGTTTTTTTTACCCTTCCCTGAGCCCAGTGACACTGAAAAAGAACTTTTATCCGTCTGTTAGTTAGGTGGGCGTTGGCGGCCATTTCATGCAAGTTCAGTGCACCAGCACAGCATATGTGCATTTATGACAGTCAAGTACAAGCTTGAAATACAGCAATTATATTCTGGGTTTAAAAAAAATCATCCATTTTTTGCAAGACCCTACATCTGGGGCCTTTGCTGCATTTGTCACTGTGAAATACAAGCTTAAAATACTGCAATAACATTCTGGGTTTAAAAAAAACACCCATTGTTGGCAAAATCCTACATCTGGGGCCTTTGCTGCATTTGTCACTGAAATACAAGCTTAAAATACTGCCATAATATTCTGGGTTTAAAAAAACACCCATTGTTGGCAAGATCCTACATCTGGGGCCTTTTCTGCATTTGTCACTGTGAAATACAAGCTTGAAATACTGCAATAATATTCTGGGTTTAAAAAAAACCACCCATTTTTGGCAAGACCCTACATCTGGGGCCTTTGCTGCGTTTGTCACTGTGAAACACAAGCTTGAAAATCTTCAATAATATCCAGGGTTTAAAAAAACACCCATTTTTGGCCATACTCAAAATCTGGGGCCTTTGCTGCATTTGTCACAATGAAATACAAGCTTGAAATATTTAAATAATATTCAGGGTTTAAAAAAAATATTTTTTTGGCAATACTCTACATCTGGGGCCTTTGCTGCATTTGTCACTGTGAAATACAAGAGTTAGATACTGCTGTTATATTCTGTTATTAAAAAAACACCCATTTTAGGCAAGATAATAAATTTGCGGCCTTTGTTGCATTTGTCACAGTGAAATACAAGCTTGAAATACTGCATTTATATTATGGTTTAAAAAAAAAACAACCATTTTTTGCAATACCCTACATCTTGTGCCTTTGCTGCATTTCTCACAGTGAAATACAAGCTTGAAATACTTCAATTATATTCTGGGTTTAAAAAAAACACCCATTTTTGGCAATACCCTACATCTGTGGCCTTTGCTGCATTTGTCACAGTAAAATACAAGTGTTAAATAGTGCTGTTATATTCTGGTATTAAAAAAAAAAACACCCATTTTGGGCAAGATAATAAATTTGCGGCCTTTGCTGCATTTCTGACAGTCCAATACAAGTGTTAGATACTGCTGTTATATTCTTGTTTTAAAAAAACACCCATTTTGGGCAAGATGATAAATTTGCGGCCTTTGCTGCATTTCTGACAGTCCAATACAAGTGTTAGTGGCATAGAAAGGGTGTTTGCCCCGATCAGAGGAGGGGATCATAAACAGAAATTATTAAGCAGAGAAACCTTTTGGATGTTCAAACTGGGAACATGTTTTCCAAACGGTCTGAATAAGAAACTGCGGTTTTTCCGTCTTGGAGAAGGAGTTTTTCTTTCCCTCGTTATAGGTGCACAGGTGTGCAGGTGGAGGGGGGGGGGGGGGTAACTCAATCAGTGGTTACCCAGCCCCTTGCTATAAAAGGATTTTCATTTTTAACTTATGCATGTCATGATGAAGGAATGCTATGTCTAAGGTCTGAAACGCGTAGACGAAATTTGTATATTTGATGTTTGGAGATTTTATTACAAGGAAATAAAGTTTTTTTTAAGGGAAGCTGGATTCGATTTTTCTTTGTGGAAGGCTACATGGTCGTTGTCTGGGACCTTTTTCTGTGCTTCCAAGAGAAATCTCACTGGTGAGCGCTGCAGTTGATGACTTTGCATTGAATACAAGTGTTAGATACTGCTGTTATATTCTTGTTTTAAAAAAACACCAATTTTGGGCAAAATAATACATTTGCGGCCTTTGTTGAATTTGTGACAGTCAAATACAAACTATTGCTGTTATATTCTGGGTTTAAAAAAACACCAATTATTTGCAAGACTCTACATCTGGGGCCTTTGCTGCATTTGTCCCAGTCAAATCCATCCAGTCAATACTGCAGTTACATTGTTGGTTGACAAATTAAAAATTTTTGGTACAATGAAGTAATTGTATAAAATTTGCCTGTCACACTGTTGTGTGACCTCAATAAATTTGTCATCTTTATGACACCGGCACTGCCTTACTCTCAGTGAACTTAATTGTTGACTATTGGCGGTTACATTATGGCCTGACAAAAACCATCTGTTAGTTTGGTGGGTGAACGCAAAGAATGAGGAAAGCCCTGGTCGTTGTGCTGCTGCTGGAGCTCCTGTTGCAGGGAGAGGACGTGGTCGATCTGTGCCAGCTACACACACAAGTGAAACACCTTCGTCAGGTGCGAGTAGGCAACAGAAACTTCAGTGTTATTTGGTAGGGCCGAATGCGGCTCTACGAATGGTGAGGCCAGAACAAGTACAGGCAATAGTAGATTGGGTGGCTGACAGTGCATCAAGTTCCTTCACATTGTCTGCCACCCAGTCGCCTGCTGAAAGATCAGAGTTGGCACCTGCAGCCCATGTCAATCAGTCCTTCACCTCAACCCCTTGCAAATCAGCCAAGCAGTCTGAGCCACAAGTCATGGAGCAGTCTCTTCTGCTTTTTGATGACTCTACTAGCAGGGTTTCCCAGGGCCATCCCCATAGCCCTGCCCCAGAAGTGGAAGATGCCCAACCACTTATGTTTCAGGATGAGTACATGGGAGGTCCACCGCAGCACGTCTTGGATGACGACCAAACACAGGTGCCAACTGCTGTGGCTTTCTACAGTGTGCAGACCGACAAGGAGGGCAGGGGGGAAGACTGGGTGGAAGATGATGTGGAGGACAATGAATTCCTCGACCCCACATGGAATCAAGGTCATGCGAGTGACCTGTGTGGTTCGGATGAGGAGACGGTGGTCGCACAGAGCCACCAGCACAGCAGAAGAGGGAGCAGGGTGCAAAAGCAAAGTGGCCGTCCCCTAGACAGTACGCCTGCTACTGCCCACCGCAGCAAGGGACCAAGCACACCAAAGTCAACTCCAAGGAGTTCCCTGGCGTGGCAGTTCTTCAGACACGAGTGGTTTGCACACTGTGCAATCAAAGCCTGAAGCGAGGCATAAACATTCTCAACCTGAGCACAACCTGCATTACCAGGCATCTATGTGCAAAGCATGAGCTGCTATGGAGTAGACACCTCAAAAACAAAGAAAGGTCTCTGGCTCCTCCTGCTTCCTTTTCTGCTGCAGTCTCGGCCTCTTCATCCACTTCTGGAGTGACAGTGGCACCTGCCACCCCGCAAACAGAGGATCTGACAGCAACACCACCTGGGTCATCAAGCATCTCCACAATGTCCCACGGAAGCGTTCAACTCTCTATCTCCCAAACACTGGAGCATAACAGGAAGTACTCCCCTACTCACCCGCGATCCCTGGCCCTGAATGCCAGCATTTCTAAATTACTGGCCTTTGGTGGAGACGGAGAGTTTTAAAAGCCTTATGGCGGTCGCTGTCCCGCAGTACGTTGTGCCCAGCTGCCACTACTTTTCCCGGCGAGCCATCCCTTCCCTGAACAAACCAAGTGGGGGACAAAATCAGGTGTGGCAAGGTCCACCTAACTATGCATACGTGTACAAGTAAGCACCGTCAGGGATGATATATTTCCATAACAGCACACTGGGCCTAAGGCGGATAGCAGTTTGGCGCATGTCCTTCCACCACCGAGGATTGCCGGGCGCTTCTCTTTGCCTCCTGTTGCCTCCTCCTTATACTCCGCCTCCTCATTATCTACCACCTCCTCTTCGGGTCAGCGTAACACCTTCACCACCAACTTCAGCACAACCAGGGTAAACGACAGCAGACAGTTTTAAAACTTATCTGTTTGGGGGACAAACCCCACACCACGCAGGAGCTGTGGATGGGCATGGAACAACAGACCGATGAGTGGTTGGTGCCAGTGAGCCTCAAGCCTGGCCTGGTGGTGTGCGATTATGGGCGAAATCTCGGAGCAGCTCTGGGACTAGCAGTTTTTATGCACATCCCTTGCCTGGCGCATGTGCTGAATTTGGTGGTGCAGAGGTTCCTTAAAAATGCCCCAATATGTCAGAGCTGCTGCAGAAAGTGCAGGCCGTCTGTGCGCGCTTTTGACGTTCTCACCCTGCTGCTGCTCGCCTGTCAGCGCTACAGCGCAACTTCGGCCTTCCCGCTCACCGCCTCATATGCGACGTGCCCACAAGGTGGAACTTCACCTTGCACATGCTGGCCAGACTGTGTGAGCAGCAGCAGGTGATAGTGGAGTTTCAGCTGCAGCACGCACGGGTGAGTTGCTCTGCGGAACAGCACCACTTCATCACCAATTACTGGGCCTCCATGCGAGACCTGTGTGCCTTGTTGCGCTGTTTCGAGTACTCCACCAACATGGCCAGTACCGATGATTCCGTTCTTAGCATTACTATCCCACTTATATGCCTCCTTGAAAAAATGCTTCAGGCACAGGAGGAGGATGAAGAGGGATCATTTCATAGGGTTTCTGGCCAGTTATTCACAAGTGTATCCGAGGGTGGGTTCCTGCACCCACAAATGCCAGATACACAATTGTCCAGCCAGGGCACAGTTCTAGAGGATGACGATGTGGAGGATGAGGAGGAGGAGATGGTGGAGGAGGAACCGTGTTCACAGCACGGTGGCATATAAACCAGCTCATGGCCATCACTGGTGCGTGGCTGGGGGATACAGAGAACACACATTATACACCTCCCACAGAGGACACCTTTCCTTGCCTCTGGGCAGCCTGGCACACATGAGCGATTACATGCTGCAGTGTCTCCGCAACGACCGCCGAGTTGCCCACATTCTAACATGTGCTGATTATTGGGTGGCCACGCTGCTGGATCCCCGTTACAATGACATTGTACCTTCCTTAATTCTGTCACTGGAGCGTGATCGTAAGATGCACGAGTACAAGCACACGCTGGTAGATGCGCTGCTTGGTAGCATTCCCACCTGACAGCGGGGGCACAGTAGAATCACAAGGCGAAGGCAGAGGAGGTGGAAGAGATCACCAACGCAGCTGGGGCACCGCCTGCACCTCAGAAGGCAGGGTTAGCATGGCCGAAATGTGGAAAAGTTTTCTCAGCACGCCACAACAACCAGCACTACCAGCTGATATGGAACGTCTTAGCAGGAGGCATCATTGCAGCAACATGGTGGAGCAGTATGTGTGCACATGCCTTCATGTACTGAATGACGGGTCTGCCCCCTTGAACTTCTGGGTCTCCAAATTGGGCACATGGCCTGAGCTTGCCCTTTACATCTTCGAGGTGCTGGCCTGCCCTCCAGCCAGTGTATTGTCTGATCGTGTGTTTAGCACGGCAGGGGGCGTTATCAGAGATAAGCACAGCCGCCTGCCCACAGCCAATGTGGACAGGCTCACGTTCATTAAAATGAATCAGGCATGGATCCCACAGGACTTGTCCGTATCTTGTGCAAAATAGACATGTATACCGGCCTTACCCAGCCATTGTTATACTACAGCGCAATTGCTCATTGTTGTATTTTTTATATTTCCCACTCTTTTGAGGTGTACCCTAATTTAAAGAGGACCTTTCACTAGATGAAAAAAATGTAAACTAACTATACAGACATGTAGAGCGGCACCCAGGGATCTCCCTGCACTTACTATTATCCCTGGGCGCCGCTCCGTTCTCCCGGTATAGCCTCCGGTATCTTCACATGTTAGGCTCCACCCAGTTGAGCCTGCTGGCGTCTCCTTCTCCCATGATGTAGCGCTGGCCAATCGCTGCGCTCAGCTCATAGCCCGAGAGTTTTTTTTTCTCTCAGGCTATGAGCTGAGCGCAGCGATTGGCCAGCGCTGCAGCATGGGAGAAAGAGACGCCGGCAGGTTCCACTGGGTGGAGCCTAACATGTGAAGATACCAGAGGCTATACCGGGCAAACAGGGATAATAGTAAGTGCAGGGGGATCCCTGGGCGCCGCTCTACCTGTCTGTATAGTTAGTTTACATTTTTTTATCTAGTGAAAGGTCCTCTTTAAACAAAATAAATAAATAAAAATAAAAACAAATACCAGTGTTGGCTACCTTGTCCTCCTTAACCGCCGCTTCCACCTACACCTCTACGTCCACCGCCTCCTCAACCTCCTAATCCATATGGAACTCCACATCATACATCACGATTTATATTTTTAATTTTTTATGTATTTTATTTTATTTTAAGTCATTTCACTAATTTGTCTGATACATTGTTGGGTTACATATCCCAAAATTTTGGCTGTGATATACCCCTGCTCCACTAGTGGACAGGTTAATAAATTTCACTAATTTGTCTGTTACGTTGTCGGGTGAAATTCACAAATTTTTGGCTGTGATATACCCCTGCTCTACCTAGTAGACAGGTTAATACATTTCACTAATTTCTCTGTTACATAGTTGGGTGACATTCACCAATTTTTTGCTGTGATATATCCCTGCTCTACCCTAGTAGACAGGTTAATAAAATTCACTAATTTGTCTGTTACATTGTCGGGTGAAATTCACCAATTTTTGGCTGTGATATGCCCCTGCTCTACCTAGTAGACATGTTAATAAATTTCACTAATTTGTCTGTTACATTGTCGGGTGGAATTCACCAATTTTTGTCTGTGATATACCCCTGCTCTACCTAGTGGACAAGGAAATACATTTTACTAATTTGTCTGTTACATTCTTGGGCGAAATGTTACCATTTTTGCCGTGAATAAACCCCTGCTCTGCATAGGTGACAGGGACCTAATTTTTGTAAAATCGTCTGTTCAATTGGTGGCTGACATGAACACAGATTTGCCGTGAATAAACCCCTGCTCTGCATAGGTGACAAGGACCTTAATTTCAAAAAATCGTCTGTGACATTGTCAGGTGACATTTTACCAATTTTATCGTATACAAACCCCTCGTCTGCATAGGTGACAGGGACATAATTTTTGTAAAAGCGTCTGTTCAATTGGTGGGTGACATGAACACAGTTTTGCCATGAATAAACCCCTGCTCTACATAATTGACAGGGCCCGAAATTTTTAAAAATCGTCTGTTCAATTGGTGGGTGACATTAACCCATTTTTGCAGATGAAAAACCCATGCTCTGCATAGATGACAGGGACTTAAATTTCTAAAATTCATCTTTAATTGGCCCTTTCATTCATTCCTTCCGCTTTAATAACTTGTCATGACCATATTTGTATATATATATATAAATATATATATATACATACTGTATATACTTACAGAAACAGAAAATATAAATGTCAATTAACCGCCGACACATAAAATTCAGAATACAGGAAATTAGTGCTACAGCTAGCAGTTTCCATCTATCGAAAATAGCAAAGGTGGGGGCTAAGCTACTCCCTGCAGAAATTTTGACATGCAAGAAAAGTCCCTGATCTATTAACTTCAAAAAGGTCATACAATGTACAAACCGGATTCCAAAAAAGTTGGGACACTATACAAATCGTGAATAAAAACTGAATGCAATGATGTGGAGGTGCCAACTTCTAATATTTTATTCAGAATAGAACATAAATCACGGAACAAAAGTTTAAACTGAGAAAATGTACCATTTTAAGGGAAAAATATGTTGAATCAGAATTTCATGGTGTCAACAAGTCCCAAAAAAGTTGGGACAAGGCCATTTTCACCACTGTGTGGCATCTCCCCTTCTTCTTATAACACTCAACAGACGTCTGGGGACCGAGGAGACCAGTTTCTCAAGTTTAGAAATAGGAATGCTCTCCCATTCTTGTCTAATACAGGCCTCTAACTGTTCAATCATCTTGGGCCTTCTTTGTTGCACCTTCCTCTTTATGATGCGCCAAATGTTCTCTATAGGTGAAAGATCTGGACTGCAGACTGGCCATTTCAGTACCCGGATCCTTCTCCTACGCAGCCATGATGTTGTGATTGATGCAGAATGTGGTCTGGCATTATCTTGTTGAAAAATGCAGGGTCTTCCCTGAAAGAGATGACGTCTAGATGGGAGCATATGTTGTTCTAGAACCTGAATATATTTTTCTGCATTGATGGTACCTTTCCAGACATGCAAGCTGCCCATGCCACACGCACTCATGCAACCCCATACCATCAGAGATGCAGGCTTCTGAACTGAGCGTTGATAACAACTTGGGTTGTCCTTGTCCTGTTTGGTCCGGATGACATGGCGTCCCAGATTTCCAAAAAGAACTTTAAATCGTGACTCGTCTGACCACAGAGCAGTCTTCCATTTTGCCACACTCTATTTTAAATGATCCCTGGCCCAGTGAAAACGCCTGAACTTGTGGATCTTGCTTAGAAATGGCTTCTTCTTTGCACTGTAGAGTTTCAGCTGGCAACGGCGGATGGCACGGTGGATTGTGTTCACTGACAATGGTTTCTGGAAGTATTCCTGAGCCCATTCTGTGATTTCCTTTACAGTAGCATTCCTGTTTGTGGTGCAGTGTCGTTTATGGGCCCGGAGATCACGGGCATCCAGTATGGTTTTACGGCCTTGACCCTTACGCACAGAGATTGTTCCAGATTCTCTGAATCTTCGGAAGATGTTATGCACAGTTGATGATGATAGATGCAAAGTCTTTGCAATTTTTCGCTGGGTAACACCTTTCTGATATTGCTCCACTATCTTTCTGCGCAACATTGTGGGAATTGGTGATCCTCTACCCATCTTGGCTTCTGAGAGACACTGCCACTCTGAGAAGCTCTTTATATACCCAATCATGTTGCCAATTGACCTAATTAGTGTTAATTGGTCTTCCAGCTCTTCGTTATGCTCAAATTTACTTTTTCCAGCCTCTTATTGCTACTTGTCCCAACTTTTTGGGGATTTGTTGACACCGTGAAATTTTGAATCAACGTATTTTTCCTTTAAAATGATACATTTACTCGGATTAAACGTTTGATCTGTCATCTACGTTCTATTACAAATAAAATATTGACATTTGCCATCTCCACATTATTGCATTCAGTTTTTATTCACAATTTGTTTAGTGTCCCAACTTTTTTGGAATTCGGTTTGTAAGATGGAGTCTCATCCCTCACAACATCACTGTTTATTTTCCCCTTCTTCTGATCCGTCAGAACAATAACTCCCCAAAAACTGATCCTGTCTGTTGAGCAACCGCCTTCACTCAGTCAGAATTTGGTCAGTAATCCATCAGTATTGCCAGTGCACAAAAAAAAAGGAGTGGATCCAAAACAGAGATGACATGTAGAGTTGAGCGAACACCTGGATGTTCGGGTTCGAGAAGTTCGGCCGAACTTCCCGGAAATGTTCGGGTTCGGGATCCGAACCCGATCCGAACTTCGTCCCGAACCCCATTGAAGTCAATGGGGACCCGAACTTTTGGGCACTAAAAAGGCTGTAAAACAGCCCAGGAAAGAGCTAGAGAGCTGCAAAAGGCAGCAACTTGTAGGTAAATCCCCTGCAAACAAATGTGGATAGGGAAATGAATTAAAATTAAAATTAAAAAAATAAAAATGAACCAATATCAATTGGACAGAGGTCCCATAGCAGAGAATCTGGCTTCACGTCAGCAGAGAATCAGTCTCTTCATGCCATAGCAAAGAATCTGGCTTCATGTCAGCAGAGAATCAGTCTCTTCATGCCATAGCAGAGAATCTGGCTTCATGTCAGCGCAGAATCAGTCTTCATGTCATAGCAGAGAATCAGGCTTCACGTCACCCACCACTGGAACAGGCCACTGTCACACATTTAGGCCCAGGCACCCAGGCAGAGGAGAGGTCCCGTAACAGAGAATCTGGCCTTATGTCAGCGCAGAATCTGTCTTCATGTCATAGCAGAGAATCAGGCTTCACGTCACCCACCACTGGAACAGGCCACTGTCACACATTTAGGCCCAGGCACCCAGGCAGAGGAGAGAGGTCCCGTAACAGAGAATCTGGCCTTATGTCAGCGCAGAATCTGTCTTCATGTCATAGCAGAGAATCAGGCTTCACGTCACCCACCACTGGAACAGGCCACTGTCACACATTTAGGCCCCGGCACCCAGACAGAGGAGAGCAGACCCGTAACAGAGAATCTGGCCTTATGTCAGCGCAGAATCTGTCTTCATGTCATAGCAGAGAATCAGGCTTCACGTCACCCACCACTGGAACAGGCCACTGTCACACATTTAGGCCCAGGCACCCAGGCAGAGGAGAGAGGTCCTGTAACAGAGAATCTGGCCTTATGTCAGCGCAGAATCTGTATTCATGTCATAGCAGAGAATCAGGCTTCACGTCACCCACCACTGGAACAGGCCACTGTCACACATTTAGGCCCAGGCACCCAGGCAGAGGAGAGAGGTCCCGTAACAGAGAATCTGGCCTTATGTCAGCGCAGAATCTGTCTTCATGTCATAGCAGAGAATCAGGCTTCACGTCACCCACCACTGGAACAGGCCACTGTCACACATTTAGGCCCAGGCACCCAGGCAGAGGAGAGAGGTCCCGTAACAGAGAATCTGGCCTTATGTCAGCGCAGAATCTGTATTCATGTCATAGCAGAGAATCAGGCTTCACGTCACCCACCACTGGAACAGGCCACTGTCACACATTTAGGCCCCGGCACCCAGACAGAGGAGAGCGGTCCCGTAACAGAGAATCTGGCCTTATGTCAGCGCAGAATCAGTCTTCATGTCATAGCAGAGAATCAGGCTTCACGTCACCCACCACTGGAACAGGCCACTGTCACACATTTAGGCCCAGGCACCCAGGCAGAGGAGAGAGGTCCCGTAACAGAGAATCTGGCCTTATGTCAGCGCAGAATCTGTATTCATGTCATAGCAGAGAATCAGGCTTCACGTCACCTACAACTGGAACAGGCCACTGTCACACATTTAGGCCCCGGCACCCAGACAGAGGAGAGCGGTCCCGTAACAGAGAATCTGGCCTTATGTCAGTGCAGAATCTGTATTCATGTCATAGCAGAGAATCAGGCTTCACGTCACCCACCACTGGAACAGGCCACTGTCACACATTTAGGCCCCGGCACCCAGACAGAGGAGAGGTTCATTCAACTTTGGGTTGCCCCGCAATATAATGGTAAAATGGAATTAAAAATAGTATTGAATGAGGAAGTGCCCTGGAGTAGAATAATATATTGTTAAGGGGAGGTAGGTAATATCTAATCTGCACAAGGGATGGACAAGTCCTGTGGGATCCATGCCTGGTTCATTTTTATGAACGTCAGCTTGTCCACATTGGCTGTAGACAGGCGGCTGCGTTTGTCTGTAATGACGCCCCCTGCCGTGCTGAATACACGTTCAGACAAAACGCTGGCCGCCGGGCAGGCCAGCACCTCCAAGGCATAAAAGGCTAGCTCTGGCCACGTGGACAATTTGGAGACCCAGAAGTTGAATGGGGCCGAACCATCAGTCAGTACGTGGAGGGGTGTGCACAGGTACTGTTCCACCATGTTAGTGAAATGTTGCCTCCTGCTAACACGTTCCGTATCAGGTGGTGGTGCACTTAGCTGTGGCGTGTTGACAAAACTTTTCCACATCTCTGCCATGCTAACCCTGCCCTCAGAGGAGCTGGGCGTGACACAGCTGCGTTGGCTGCAGCGTACTCAAGTTAGGGTTAATAGTGTTCCTGGGTGTTGTAGTGCAATTGTGACCACTAACCTGAGACAGCTGACTCTCTGCAAGGGCAAGTAGTGAAAGGTAGTGTTCGTGACGCCAGTGCAAAGTAACGGTGGCACACCGTTTGCTGATAGCAGGAATAACTGAGGAACCACGTGATGATAAAACAGAACTTGAATTTTACTTGATCTTAAGTAGTCATCATACATGGACATAGATGGAAGCGCAGTTCCTTTGAAGACAGTTGGTTTTGGTACAAAAAATGCAGGCAATATGTAGCAAGGTGATCTCAGAGGGTTAAACACAGGACTTGCAGTACAGGCGGCTTGCACTCTATTCCTGACTGATCCTGGGACATGGAAACTATTCCCCAAGGCCCAATGCCCTAGCTCTGGCGTATATCCTTGGGTCTGTAATTATCAAGTACCTCCTCTGCTGTCTTTAGTACCTCTTGCTTTCCCAGACTTGCCTCTGCCTCTCTCAGTTTCCTCAGGCTGGTTAACCGTGGTGTTCCTGCTTCTGCAAATATGGACTCAGGAGGGGAACCTTCTCCTAGGATCTGGAACCCGGTTACAGGGACTGCAATACCCTCTCCTCGTCTGCAAGCTCCAGGCCTGCTCTGCTTTCACAGGCTCATGGCCTGGACTTAACTCAGACATAGTCTGATCTCCTCCTTCCTTTCCCTGACTGGGCCTTATATAACCTAGGGCTCCCTAGCTCCCTCTATTGACTCAGAGCTGGAATGACACCCCTAGCTGGCCTGCACGTGCACATTTCACAGTAACAGGGAAGTACATAGCATTACATTACATTATATTTTATGAAGATGACTTATACCAACCTCCCCATAAATAAGGGGAAACGACAGCACACAAGTGACCCTTCTGTAGTGACGGGCATTACAGCTCCCGTACACTACATGGCGACCTCTTGCTCCTCCTCTGCCTTCGCCTTGGGCTTCCACTGGTTCCCCTGTGACATTTGGGAATGCTCTCAGTAGAGCTTCTACCAATGTGCGCTTGTACTCGCGCATCTTCCTATCACGCTCCAGTGTAGGAAGTAAGGTGGGCACATTGTCTTTGTACCGGGGATCCAGCAGGGTGGCAACCCAGTAGTCCGCACACGTTAAAATGTGGGCAACTCTGCTGTCGTTGCGCAGGCACTGCAGCATGTAGTCGCTCATGTGTGCCAGGCTGCCCAGAGGTAAGGACAAGCTGTCCTCTGTGGGAGGCGTATCGTCATCGTCCTGTGTTTCCCCCCAGCCACGCACCAGTGATGGGCCCGAGCCACTTTCGGTGCCACCCCGCTGTGAACATGCTTCATCCTCATCCTCCTCCACCTCCTCCTCATCCTCGTCCTCCTCGTCCTCCAGTAGTGGGCCCTGTCTGGCCACATTTGTACCTGGCCTCTGGTGTTGCAAAAAACCTCCCTTTGAGTCACTTCGAAGAGACTGGCCTGAAAGTGCTAAAAATGACCCCTCTTCCTCCTCTTCCTCCTGGGCCACCTCCTCTTCCATCACCGCCCTAAGTGTTTTCTCAAGGAGACATAGAAGTGGTATTGTAACGCTGATAACGGCGTCATCGCCATTGGCCATGTTGGTGGAGTACTCGAAACAGCGCAACAGGGCACACAGGTCTCGCATGGAGGCCCAGTCATTGGTGGTGAAGTGTGTCTGATCCGCAGTGCGACTGACCCGTGCGTGCTGCAGCTGAAACTCCACTATGGCCTGCTGCTGCTCGCACAGTCTGTCCAGCATATGCAAGGTGGAGTTCCACCTGGTGGGTACGTCGCATATGAGGCGGTGAGCGGGAAGGCCGAAGTTACGCTGTAGCGCAGACAGGCGAGCAGCGGCAGGGTGTGAACGCCGGAAGCGCGAACAGACGGCCCGCACTTTATGCAGCAGCTCTGACATGTCGGGGTAGTTGCGAATGAACTTCTGCACCACCAAATTCAGCACATGCGCCAGGCAAGGGATGTGCGTCAAACCGGCTAGTCCCAGAGCTGCAACGAGATTTCGCCCATTATCGCACACCACCAGGCCGGACTTGAGGCTCACCGGCAGCAACCACTCGTCGGTCTGTTGTTCTATACCCCGCCACAACTCCTGTGCGGTGTGGGGCCTGTCCCCCAAACATATGAGTTTCAGAATGGCCTGCTGACGTTTACCCCGGGCTGTGCTGAAGTTGGTGGTGAAGGTCTGTGGCTGACTGAATGAGCAGGTGGAAGAAGAGGAGGAGGAAGCTGAGTAGGAGGAGGAGGAGGAGACAGGAGGCAAAGAATGTTGCCCTGCGATCCTTGGCGGCGGAAGGACGAGCGCCAAACAGCTCTCCGCCTGGGGCCCAGCCGCCACTACATTTACCCAGTGTGCAGTTAGGGAGATATAGCGTCCCTGGCCGTGCTTACTGGTCCACGTATCTGTGGTTAGGTGGACCTTGCCACAGATGGCGTTGCGCAGTGCACACTTGATTTTATCGGACACTTGTTTGTGCAGGGAAGGCACGGCTCTCTTGGAGAAGTAGTGGTGGCTGGGAACAACATACTGTGGGACAGCAAGTGACATGAGCTGTTTGAAGCTGTGTGTGTCCACCAGCCTAAATGACAGCATTTCATAGGCCAGTAGTTTAGAAATGCTGGCATTCAGGGCCAGGGATCGAGGGTGGCTAGGTGGAAATTTACGCTTTCTCTCAAATGTTTGTGAGATGGAGAGCTGAACGCTGCCGTGTGACATGGTTGAGATGCTTGGTGACGCAGGTGGTGGTGTTGGTGGTACATCCCATGTTTGCTGGGCGGCAGGTGCCAACGTTCCTCCAGGCGGCGGCAGCAGCAGAAGAGGCCGAGGCAGCAGCAGCAGAAGAGGTAGCAGGGGGAGCCTGAGTGACTTCTTTGTTTTTAAGGTGTTTACTCCACTGCAGTTCATGCTTTGCATGCAGGTGCCTGGTCATGCAGGTTGTGCTAAGGTTCAGAACGTTAATGCCTCGCTTCAGGCTCTGATGGCACAGCGTGCAAACCACTCGGGTCTTGTCGTCAGCACATTGTTTGAAGAAGTGCCATGCCAGGGAACTCCTTGAAGCTGCCTTTGGGGTGCCCGGTCCCAGATGGCGGCGGTCAGTAGCAGGCGGAGTCTCTTGGCGGCGGGTGTTCTGATTTTGCCCACTGCTCCCTCTTTTGCTACGCTGTTGGCTCGGTCTCACCACTGCCTCTTCCTCCGAACTGTGAAAGTCAGTGGCACGACCTTCATTCCATGTGGGGTCTAGGACGTCATCGTCCCCTGCATCGTCTTCCACGCAGTCTTGTTCCCTGACCTCCTGTTCAGTCTGCACACTGCAGAAAGACGCAGCAGTTGGCACCTGTGTTTCGTCATCATCAGAGACGTGCTGAGGTGGTATTCCCATGTCCTCATCATCAGGAAAAATAAGTGGTTGTGCGTTAGTGCATTCTATCTCTTCCACCCCTGGGGAAGGGCTAGGTGGATGCCCTTGGGAAACCCTGGCAGCAGAGTCTTCAAACAGCGTAAGAGACTGCTGCATAACTTGAGGCTCAGACAGTTTCCCTGATATGCATGGGGGTGATGTGACAGACCGATAGGCTTGGTTTTCATGCGCCATCTGTGCGCTTTCTGCAGAAGACTGGGTGGGAGATAATGTGAACGTGCTGGATCCACTGTCGGCCACCCAATTGACTAATGCCTGCACCTGCTCAGGCCTTACCATCCTTTGAACCGCATTGGGCCCCACCAAATATCGCTGTAAATTCTGCTGGCTACTGGGACCTGAGGTAGTTGGTTCACTAGGACGTGTGGCTGTGGCAGAACGGCCACGTCCTCTCCCAGCACCAGAGGGTCCACTAACACCACCACGACCATGTCCACGTCCGCGTCCCTTATTAGATGTTTTCCTCATTGTTCCCGTTCACCACAATTTTGAGAATGGCAAATTTGGGAATGGTTTTTTAACCCAGAAAAAAAAGTGTGCTTTTACGGTCACTACAAATAACTTAACCAGCTAAAACAGTAGAGATTTGGTTAAATAGAGATGTGAGGCCTGTTTTTTTTTGCGCTGTGTGACAGGTATAGGTTTAATCACAGAATCAGATTTCTATCAGCACGCTAGCGTGTGTCTTAGGTTTTTCTGAATGACACTATCACTAGCTTCAATGTAAGATATTCTTTTTGGGATAGATTTCAAGTAGGCCTCAAATACCAGAAACTAGTTATTTTGAGAATGGCAAATTTGGGAATGGTTTTTCAACCCAGAAAAAAAAGTGTGCTTTTACGGTCACTACAAATAACTTGACCAGCTAAAACAGTACAGATTTGGTTAAATAGAGATGTGAGGCCTGTTTTTTTTTTGCGCTGTGTGACAGGTATAGGTTTAATCACAGAATCAGATTTCTATCAGCACGCTAGCGTGTGTCTTAGGTTTTTCTGAATGACACTATCACTAGCTTCAATGTAAGATATTCTTTTTGGGATAGATTTCAAGTAGGCCTCAAATACCAGAAACTAGTTATTTTGATAATGGCAAATTTGGGAATAGTTTTTCAACCCAGAAAAAAAAGTGTGCTTTTACGGTCACTACAAATAACTTGACCAGCTAAAACAGTACAGATTTGGTTGAATAGAAATGTCAGGTCTATTTTTTAGGCGCTGGGTGACAGGCTCAACTTGCCCTTGATGTAATATATGGCCAAAAAATAACCACACTGTTGATGGTTAAATGCACTTGGGTGACACAGGCTCAGCCTGCACCAGATGTAGTATATGGCCAAAAAATAATCAGACTGTCGATGGTTAAATGCACTTCGGTGACACAGGCTCAGCCTGCAGCTGATGTAGTATATGGCCAAAAAATAACCAGACTGTTGATGGTTAAATGCACTTCGGTGACACAGGCTCAGCCTGCAGCTGATGTAGGATATAGCACAAAATAACCACACTATCGATGGTTAAATACTTGGTGATAGCTTGTGCTGGTGCACCACAAGTCACAAAATGGCCGCCGATCACCCCAGAAAAAAAGTGATCTAAAAACGCTCTGGGCAGCCTCAAAAAAGTGAGCAAGTCAATAATAGCACTTCAATGATCCACAGTTGCAGATCGATCACAGAATGAAGTCTTTTGGAGGAGTTAATCTGCCTAATCTCGCCCTAACGTCGCAGCTGCAACCTCTCCCTATACTGATCATAGCAGAGTGACGTGCGACGCTACGTGACTCCAGCTTAAATAGAGGCTGGGTCACATGCTGCACTGGCCAATCACAGCCATGTCAATAGTAGGCATGTCTGTGATGGCCTCTTGGGACAAGTAGTATGACGCTTGTTGATTGGCTGCTTTGCAGCCTTTCAAAAAGCGCCAAGAAAGAGCCGAACACCGAACCCGAACCCGGACTTTTACGAAAATGTTCGGGTTCGGGTCCGTGTCACGGACACCCCAAAATTCGGTACGAACCCGAACTATGCAGTTCGGGTTCGCTCATCCCTAACCACAACCACCACCATAGCCTCTCCACTCGAGTCAGAGGAATTATTTCCCCATCTATTCCCAGACCTTACCGATGCATAGCCATTCTTGACATCGGATGAGGAAGAGGAGGTAGCAACGGACACCACCCAGCTGTCTTATGACAGTACCCAGATTAACCCAAGGAGGGAGGTCCCCGCTGTGGCTGCTTACTCCGAGATCTCAAATGTCAGTGGTGGTGAAGGTGACAATGATGACGAGTCGATGGACGTCACGTGGGTACCCACAAGAGAGGAAGAGAAGGGGAGTTCAGAGGGAGAGACAGAGCATCAGATAGGGAGGAGAAGGAGGAGAATCAGGCAGAGCTTGCAGGGCACAGGAGGCAAAAAGCAGACTGCAAATGTATCTGGAGCGAGCCATCCACCATGCACGGTCACTTCTGGCTCTTCAAGGACGCCGGCAAATCTGCAGCCTGTGCTGTCAACGCATAAGTCGCGAAAAATCCCAAGACTCACCTAGGGACGACTGCCTTAAGAAAGCACCTGGCCTCCCATCACCGAGCCCAGTCGAAGCAACGTGCGGTTACCAATCCTACCACGCCTGCAAGAAGAGGGTGGTTTGAAGATGTGTTGGTTACTTCGGATATGAGATCATTCTTGCAACCAACTGCAGCCGCCCTCCGGATCCAGCCTCAGGGAACGCCTAGACCGACAGGTGTCTGACTACTTGGGGTTAACGGCCGATGTGGACGCTCTGAGAAGCGAGGAACCCTTGAACTACTGGGTGTGCAGGCTTGAACTGTGGCCAGAGCTGGCACAATTTTACATGGAACTCTTGGCTTGCCCCTCGTTGAGTGTCCTGTCCGAAAGAACGTTCAGTGCAGCAGGGGGGATCGTGACCGATAAGCGCACTCGCCTAGCTCACGACAGTGTGGACTACATCACATTTCTAAAAATGAATGAGGCATGGATCTCGGAGGAATTCAACACCTGTGACGACCACGTTTCATTGAATTTCCTCATGCCAGCCCACGCATATCTGCCACCACTCAGAACAAAGAATGGTCCTTGTCTTATGTATATAGTGGCATAAAAGACCTTTTCTGTCAGGTGAATGCCTAATTTTTGGGGCCTCTACTCCAGTGGCCTACAGTAAACTTTTTATCCAGTGACCGCCTAATGTACCTCCAGACACATAATCACAAGTTATTTTCTGTTGAGTGAATGCCTAATTTTTGGGGCTTGTACTGGCCTACAGTAAAATTTTCACCCAGTAACCGCCTAATGTACCTTCAGCCACATAATCACAAGTTCTTTTCTGTCAGATGAATGCCAAATTTTTGGGGCCTGTACTCCCATGGCCTAAAATAATTTTTTTCTAGGCTCCAGCATAAAAATGGCCCCTGCATTAAATACATTTTTTGTGAGAATTGTTGCCAATGATTCCTCTCTGGTATGTTACTGTCCATGTTTTGGGACTATTTGTGCGCTTCTACTAAGTATTTGGTGGCTGAAAATATGACCTGAAGGTTTTTCAGGTTTGCCTGCCATTAAAGTCAATGGGGTCTGCCGCGAATGCACGGTTCGCAACCATTTGTATGCGAAAGCGCGTTCGCAAACTGTCCCAGCCGATGTTTGTCCATCACTACCCCTAGGTTCTAATAATCAACCACTACAAGGGGCTGTGCTAATTGGCATCTAGCTATGAAGCAAGTCCTATACCACACACACTCTCACAGATCCCATACTGCAAGTATCAGCCACTCAACACACACTAATTATACAGCATATCAATTATACAGCATATCACTCTGTCTTATATACAGTTCCCCCAGGATTCTGAACTAAAAATTGCTTCTGGGCAGATTAATAACTACAGAGGTTATTCCCAAATGGAGATAGGAGTGGTGTTGTGGAATTGATAATACCTAGGCTACAGGCCTCACTGCATTTAACATCCCAGTTGTTTATGTGCTGCCCTTTTACCTCATTGAAAAAGGGAAGGGGGACAGAAGAGATATACTGTATGATATGGGACAGAGAGGAAGGAAAGGCTGTGGAGTATGATGTGTGTCCTAGTACTATACATTTGGCTGCTACAATTATGCTGTCCAGCTGATGCTTATGGTATACATTACTCTCGGGAACAGACATCAGGTCCCCTTTTTCAAATTAGTAGCATTCATCTTTAGGTCAATATCCTGTAATTGATACTCTCCATATACTCCGCTCTTGGTGCCTTGCTGGTCTCAGTCAACCACTTTGAGGGGCTCTGCTATACTGTGTCTGTATACAGTATGTAGTGTGAGACTTGCGTATTCATAAGAGCCAGGCACCTTCCCAAATTGCCCAAACCAACAGGAGGCAATTTACCCTTTAGATGCCACATTTACCCATCTACCCTTTAGATGCAGTGGCCAATAGTGACCACAACATTCAAGTGGTTTCCAAGCAGGGAGATCACGTGGTGCCAATCTCTTGGCATGGCATCCATGTATCGCCATCAGGCTGCACCTCTCTGGCTGCTGGTGACTGTCAGTATATCACTGTCAGTATAAAACTTGCCACTACATAAGCAGTTTTGCAACTTTTTACTTCCAGAAAACTGGCATAGGGGATTTTTATATCCCCCCCTTAGTGTCTGTACAGATCTATGTATTGTTTGAAGGAAAAGGCCATTTCTACTACATTACATTGAAATAATTATAGAACCTAAATAGTATACACATTAATACTGAAGACCCTACATGAGTGCAGCTGGTGCTATACATGCATATATGCGAAATTAAGCAGTTTGACGGTGACAATGTGATTAGTGCATCATCCGTTTATGCTGTCTATCTAGAATAAATTAACTCTACTGGTAACATTAGCTGACACAAAAGAAGTGAAAATATTGTAGGTAGCATGAAAAATACCAACCTCAAACCAGAGATTCCTATGGGGAATTGTAATTCCGAAAGAGTTAAATTTAAATGAGGCTAAAAATAGGTATTTTTCCAAGAGTATGCATAAATTCAGGATAAATTCAGACTTTTTGTTTTCACAAAGACCTGGTAGCATGTACATGTTTAGAAATCCTCCTACCGCTCCACATTTTTTTTATGAAGCCATATGGTTGTTCTTCTAACAGGGACCTGAAACCTGCTTACTGTAATTATGTTCATATGCTTATGCAACCTTTTTGAAGTTTCCAATTATCATGATTTAATGGGTTCACAGCGAGACTATTTTCTTGTGGTCATTTTTAAATTGCTTCACAACGAAAGACTAATGGAAATTAGGAGAGATCAGAAAGGAGAACATTTAAGCTGAATTTATTAATATGATTCTCAGTCAGTATTTTCATTTATCTAGCGCAACACTGATTTACTCTACACTTTCCTGTGGTGCACAGAAATCATCCTTGAGCCTACATTCAACTTTAGCCTAAATGAAGTGGAAATCTGTGTACTTATGCTTTTTTTTTGTTAGAGCAATAGCTTTCTTTCAGACATTTTGTGTGGTGACCTATGAACAATACATCAAATCTAATCATTCAATATTTCATGTATTTAATTTAGCATAAATTGCAAAAGACAGAATGATTAATTGAGATTATTATTTTTTGCACCCGAGCTATAGGCCAATCATTGCTTTATAAACATAGTTATATTTCAGTAACCAAAAGCTTCTCTCAGTCATAAGAACAATTTTCTATGATAAGTACAATTGCTAAAGTTCAGTTTTTGTTCAAGGTATGTGAGGGGAAAATCACTGTGTAAGATGGACTTTTAGGACTTTAAGTATTACAGAGTTGGTCCTCTTACTTGGTATACAGATGTTGCATACCTGAATTTGGTTTTAACCACTTTGCACAGCTCATTAGGGCATTAACACCAGTTTCATATTTATGAATGTGTCAGAAAAAGTGGTTTGTGCTTGACTCTTTTCTCAGATTTCTGACACTTTTCTAAACAGAAAAGTTTTTGAAAATCCAGGTTTGTCCAGCGTTATTTAAGATAACAGCAGAATCTGTTGAGCAATTTGTTTGGTGTTCTGATATCGAAAATCTCATCATAAAATAAAAGTAACTTTATAAATCTTTTTGTTTTTGTTTTAATAAATCTTTTTATTAAGTTCAATGGACAATAAATAATACAGCATACAGATATGAAGCCAAGTGTCTAACAAACAGAAAAAAACTCTCGACAAAGTATGGCAGTGGTCCTATACAAGTGTACATAGACAAATGTGTAGTCATTCGTATCCAACAGTAATACAGGTCTAATTTAGTTCTAAAACTCAATGGGTAATAGCTGTGTTGTTCAGAACGGTTGATTTGATGGAGATAAGCAAGGGTTAAAGGGATGAGATGAGCCCTCCCATCTGAGAAAGGGCAGCCCCAGAGTGACAACTTGCATTGACCAGGGCAAGGGAAGCTGTAGGGGACATCTGGTAATATATAGAAGTGGAATGAACCATTATAACAGAAAAAATAAACAGGAAGCTGTGAAGCAAGGATCATCATTGAAGCCCTAGGTCCCATGGGATGCTCTGTAATTTCACGGGTAATTTCATAGTTTTAAAAATTTAGTGTGTTGTCTGGAGGCCCAGCTGGGTAGCTCCTCCATTTTATATAGTTGGTCAAGTTTGCTATACCAATGGTCAATTGTTGGTGGGTCTGTACTGAGCCATTTTAGGGGAATCAATAGGCAGGCAACTTGCCATAGGAGAGTGTGTAGGTTATGTGCTGATGGGGACCACAAGTCATTTGGTAACCATAGCAGAATTGATTCTGGGAACAATCGGATCTGGTTGCCACAAATCACATTGATCTTTGACTCTATCTGTTGCCAAAACGTCTGGATAGGTGGGCAAGACCAGAATACAGTGAGGAACTTAAGTATTTGAACACCCTGCGATTTTGCAAGTTCTCCCACTTAGAAATCATGGAGGGGTCTGAAATTCACATTGTAGGTGCATTCCCACTCTGAGAGACAGAATAAAAGAAAAAAAAAAATCTGGAAATCACATTGTATGATTTTTTTAAAGAATTTATTTGTCTTGCACTGCTGAACATAAGTATTTGAACACCTGAGAAAATCTGTGTTATTATCTGGTACAGAAGCCTTTGTTTGCAATTACAGAGGTCAAACGTTTCCTGTAGTTCTTGACCAGGTTTGCACACACTGCAACAGGGGTTTTGGCCCACTCCTCCACACAGATCTCCTCTAGATCTAACAGATTTTGGGGCTGTCACTGAGCAACACGGAGTTTCAGCTCCTTCCAAAGATGTTATATTGGATTTAGGTCTGGTGACTGGCTAGGTCACTCCAGAACTAGTGATGAGCGGCAGGGGCAATATTCGAATTCGCAATATTTCGCGAATATTTGGGCGAATATTCGCCATATATTCGAGAATTCGCGAATTCATGATCTCCAGGCATTATTTTCTTGAATGCGAAAATTTGCATAAAATTCGCATAAAATATTCGCATAAAAATTCGCATGAACTGGTATTTAAAAAAAAAATCGAATATTCGCGATTACGAATATATTTAGCGATATTCTAAATATTCGCGAATTCTCGAAATGCCGATATTCGCGATTAAAATTCGCAATTCGAATATTCGTGATCAACACTATCCAGAACATTGATATGCTTCTTACGGAGCCACTTCTTGGTTATCCTGGCTGTGTGCTTCGGGTCATTGTCATGTTGGAAGACCCAGCCACGAGGAGGGAAATCAAAATCTCCCAATAAATGTCCCCATTCATCTTCTCCTTAATACAGTGCAGTCATCCTGACTTCACAGAAAAGCACACCCAAAGCATGATGTTACCACCCCCATGCTTCACAGTAGGGATGTTGTTCTTGGGATGCAACTCATCCTTTTTCCCCCAAACACGACGAGTGAAGTTTAGACCAAAAAGTTCTACTTTGGTCTCATCTGACCACATGACTTTCTCCCATGCCTCCTCTGGATCATCCAGATGGTCATTGGCAAACTTCAGACGGGCCTGGACATGTGATGACTTGAGCAGGGGAACCTTCCGTGCAATGCATGATTTGAAACAATGACGGCATAGTGTTCTACCGACAGTGTCCTTTGAAACTGTGGTCCCAGCTCTCTTCATGTCATTGACCAGCTCCTCCCTTGTAGTCCTGGGCTGATTCCTCACCTTACTTATCATCAGTGATACCCCACGAGGTGAGATCTTGCATGGAGCCCCAGTCTGAGGGAGACTGACAGTCGTCTTTAGCCTCTTCCATTTTCTAACAATTGCTCCAACAGTTGATCTACTTTCACCAAGCTGCTTGGCAATTGCCCCATAGCCCTTTCCAGCCTTGGGGAGGTCCACAATTTTGTCTCTGGTGTCTTTTGACAGCTCTTTGGTCTCATGGTAGTAGTTGGTGTCTGACTGACTGTGAGGTGGACAGGGGTCTTTAAAGAGCTCAGACAGGTGCTACTAAGTTAGATTAATGAGTGTAGTAGAGGTGGAGTTTTTAAAAGGCACAGTATCAAGTCTTTGAGAGCCAGAATTTTTGCTGTTTCTCAGGTGTTCAAATACTTATGTTTAGCAGTGCAAGACAAATAAATTCTTTAAAAAAATCATACAATGTGATTTCCTGAATATTTTTTATTTATTCTGTCTCTCAGAGTGGGAATGCACCTACAATGTGAATTCAGACCCCTCCATGATTTCTAAGTGGGAGAACTTGCAAAATCGCAGGGTGTTCAAATACTTCTGTTCCTCACTGTATGTGAAGGAGGGAGCCAGAATCTTGTTGGCACCTCCAGCACAAGTCAGATTGAGAGAGGCCCAATTGGAATAGTATTTTTGGGATAGTTATACCATCTAGTCAAAACCTTAAAGGAGTGTTCTTGTATGCGAACATATCTAGAAAACCCATGAGGCCTAAGGCAAATTTTTACTATTTCAGGTTCCGTAAATGACCTTTGCAATCCTCTCTCCCAGCCCCCTATATATGCTGGCTGAGATGGCTTCTTTAGAGACAAAAGAGTATGATATAGAAAGGAGATCCACCTAGGGTGGGTGGGTAAAGGATTTAAGGATATTTCCAACCAGGTGGGTTCTCCCAGGTCCTTTCTTGCTGAAAATATAGAAGGGAGCGGTCATGTTTTTCTAGAAAGTTATCTGATGGGAGTCTTGTAGAGAAGTAAGGCAAAACATTCTCCGCAGAGTCTATTTCTGTTAGGAGGTCCTCAACTGGTTTATCCTTTAACCTAACCCAGAAGCTTGGAGCGTGTGTGTGGGAAGGGAGGATATAGTATGGGATTAACTGGGCAGGGAGAGAGGTTGGAAGATGGGATAGGAGGGGGGAAGCTGTTGTTAAGGGATCTAAAAGTAGAGTAAATTCCTTTCATTAATCCAGATATCGCGATCTTGAGCACAGTCAGGCCCCAAAGGCTAGCAAATTGTTGATTGCCTAGTGCAGCATGCTCTATGTCCACTCCTAAAGTGGCACAGCCAGTGACATACAAGGAGATCCAACGCTTCATATGAACAGCTTTGTAGTAAGTCAGAATGTCTGTGACAGCAAATCCACCAATGGAACAGGGCAGGGTGAGAGTTTCATATGCTATCCTGGGTTTCCTTTTCTGCCACAAGAATGAAGAGAAGATGGATCTGACCATGAAAAAGAATGACTGGGTGAGAAATATGGGCACCATCTGGAGCATATATAATAATTTGGGCATGACATATGTGCATAATAAATTCTTGCGCCCCATACAGGAGACATAAGGAATAGACAGGGAGAATAACATTGTTTTAATCTCTTGAAATTAGCAGTGGATAGATTCCTAGATTCCTAGTTGGGACAGCTGACATTTAAATGGCATTGACTTTATCAATGCGTCCACTACCACTCGAGGAGCGGAGATATCAAGGGCTTCCGATTTAGTGTAGTTGACTTTGAAGTTGGAGAGTCCCCCAAACTCTTCAAATAATTCAATAATATGTGGGAAGGCTATATCTGGGTTAGTGATCAGTATTAGCAGGTCATCTGCGAAAGCTGCATTCTGGTGTGTTACATCTCCCACATGTAAGCCCTGAATGTGCTTATGTTCTCTGATACTCTGGAGTAAAGTCTCCATGACTAATATAAATAGTGGGGGGGAAGTGGGCAGCCTTGTCCGGTTCCATTGAAGATTTCAAAGGGAACAGACAAAGTCCCATTAACTCTGATCCTAGCACTCAGATGGTTGTATAGGGACATAACCGATCAGATAAAGGAAATTGGGGCACCAAAGCGAATAGCACCTTTTGTAAAAATTCCCAATCGACTTTGTTGAAGGCTTTCTCCGCATCTGTGCTAAGTAGCACTAGCGGAGTATGTTTGGTGGATGCATATCTTATAGTATGTATAAGCCTCACTGAGTTGTGGTTTCCCTCCCTACTTTTAACAAAACCAGTCTGTTTTGGTTGGACAAGCCCCGGAACAAGTTTACCAAGGCGGAGACCTATGATCTTCCCCCAGATGGGGCAGCATGAGCCGCATAATTCAGGGTCCTTCCCCTCTTTTGGCAAGATGGTATTAGTGGCGTTGAGAGCTTGCTTCGGTAGCAGATCTCCAGACATTAGTGCGCTGCACCAAGCAACCAACCTGGGGATCAGGATTGAGGAGAAGGATTTATAATACACGACTGGAAGCCTATCCAGTCTTGGCGACTTCCCCAGGGGCATAGATGCCAATGTCACAGAGATCTCGTCAGCTGTAATGGGCTAAACAAGTTGAAGACTCTCTTCTTCTGAAAGGCAAGGTAGATAAAGGTTAGACAAAAAATGTTCTATCTCAGCAGCCCTAAGCAAGGCACCTGGCAAGGACAGGTCCTTGGGCAAGTTATAAAGTTATAGACGGTAGAAGGAGACAAAGGCATGGGCTATATCTTTGGTCTCAGTAACTTTACCGCCAGGCCCCATCTGAATGGAGTGAATGTATGACAAGTCCTTGCGTTTCCTAATAAGGTGTGAAATGACCTTGTTGCCCTTATCACCGTGGGCATAAAACTTAAATTTAGCATATTGATAGTGTTTAGCATACTGGACATTCAGATGGTCTTTCAGATGTTGACGTAAAGACGCCAGTTCAGCCTGCGTGTTATATAATCTGGATCTCTTTTGCAGAGTCTCATTCTGAGCCAATAAGGAATTGAGCAGTTTCTGGCTCTCCTTTTTGAGACTAGTGCCCAGTGCTGTAAACTCAGAAAATGTTACGACTCCAATATCGACCCTTTAGACCAGTTGGATAAAGCTATTAGGGACCAGAACATAGTCTAGTCTCTGATATGAGGAGTGGGCTGTAGACTGAAAAGAGTAGTCTCTGGAGGAGGGGTTATGTAGTTTCCAAGGTTTTGTATATACAACTAAGGGATTTTTGTGAGTGGACCGAAGTGCCAGGAGAGGAGTCTCACAGAGGATTAAGGGCGATATTGAGGTCCCCTCCTATAAAAATCAATCCTTTAGCAAAGAGCTTGAGTTTGGTCAGAGTGGATTTCATCCACCTGAACTGTCCTCTATTCGGGGCATAAAGACAAGCAAGTGTGAGTGTCACGTTACCCAATTTTCCCTTTACAAACGGGAAACTCCCATCTGTGTCCTGGAGGGTCATTATTTGGGTAAAGAGAATATGTTTGGCCATTCCTATACCGACGCCTCTAGAGGTTTGAGGTAAAGGTACTATGGAACCATTGATTATAGCAATATTGAGGGAATTTTGGGATATGCCCACACCTTAGGAGTGTCTCTTGGAGAAAACATATGCCTGCTCTCGCTTTCCTAAGTATGGCAAGGATCTGTGATCTCTTCTGGTGGGTGTTTATTCCTTTTACATTAAAAGGAAGTTAAGGTAATGTCAGCTACCATATTTAAATGTTAATGTGGACAATAGACCTGCTGTCTGTGCACGCCTGACATAGCACGGCTGGTAAGGGAGAGCATGGAAAAAGAAAACTACTAACATTTCAATAACCATAGGAATAACATTTAACAAGCTAGTGCAATTATATAGTATTCGAGTATGATTATTGAGTGACCTCCTCTAACTTTAGTGGTGAGGAGAGTGATTGTGGTGGCAGGCCTAGTAATGTTCATTTCTGAACTGACACCACAAGCCAGCATCCAGTACAAATGGATATCGCAATACTGCGAGCAAGGCAGTAGCCTAGAACATGCTAAGATATCATCAACATCACCTAGATACCATGGCATCGGCAACAGAGTGACTTTTGTCACTGGAAGGTGAAACCAGGGCTCCGCAGCAGGAGAAACGGGCCGTGCCCCATGCCTATTAAGAGACACTAGAAAGGGAGAGAGGCTGGTAAAGTCCTAAAAGAAACAATATAAAAATAAAAGAGAAAGGGAAGAGAAGAGATAACAGAGAGTCCCTGAAGTCTAAACAAGGATGAGGGACATCAGCATCATCCTGCGGCTTTCCTGGATCTCGGAGACTTGGCTCTGTGGACCACGGGCCATGGAGCTGTCTTTGGCAATGGAGGAAGCTGAGGAAGTTGTAAGGCCTGCGGCAGACATGATGGAATGTCCATAGGATCGGTATTAAGAAGTGGCCATATAGAGGTTAGGTCATCTGGCGTCTTTTTTTTTTTAAAACTTCTTTTTTTTTTTACAAAAGAGGGAATACAAGTTCATATGGACAAAATAATTGCAAGTACAGAAATTCAACGTTAGGTCAAAGAATACAGCATTAGATAATACCTTCATGCTTCCCTTTTTTATTGTATATTTTTCCATCATCATTTTTATATATATTTTTCAACCAAAAGAAAACAAAAACTTTGAAAAAGAATAACTTAACTTTTTAAGGACCAGTTCAGGTCTGAAGTCACTTTGTGGGGCCTACATAGTGGATACCACCGTAAATGACCCCATTGTAGAAACTACACCCCTCAAGTTACTTAAAACCGATTTTACAAACTTTGTTAACCTTTTAGGCGTATCACAAAAATTAAAGGAAAATGTAGATCAAATTTTTAAATTTCACTTTTTTGGCAGATTTTCCATTTTAATAAAAAAAAAAATCTTTAACACATCTATGGTTAACAGCCAAACAAACTCAATATTTATTACCCAGATTCTGCCGTTTACAGCAACACCCCACATGTGGTAATAAACTGCTGTATGGGCACACGGCAGGGCGCAGAAGAAAAGGAACTTCACATGGTTTTTAGATGCCATGTCCCATTTGAAGCCCCCCTGATGCACCCTTACAGTAGAAACTCCCAAGAAGTGACCCCATTTTGGAAACTAGGGGATAAGGTGCCAGTTTTATTGGTACTATTTTTGGGTACATATGATTTTTTGATCATTCATTATAACACTTTATGGGGCAAGGTGACCAAAAAATTGGTTGTTTTAGCACAGTTTTTAATTATTTATTTTTACAGCGGTCACCTGAGGGGTTCGGTCAAGTGACATTTTTATAGAGCAGATTGTTACGGACGTAGAGATACCTAATATGTATACTTTTTCTTATTTATTAAAGTTTTACACAATAATAGCATTTTTGAAACAAAAAAATTGTCTTCATGTGTCCATGTTCTGAGAGCTATAGTTTTTTTATTTTTTGAGAGATTTTCTTACGTAGGGGCTAATTTTTTGCGGGATGAGGTGACGGTTTTATTGGTACCATTTTGTGGGACATACGTCTTTTTGATCACTTGGTGTTGCACTTTTTGTGATGTAAGGTGACCAAAATTGCTTGTTTTTATTATTTATTTTTTTTTTTTATGGTGTTCACCCGAGGGGTTAGGTTATGTTATATTTTTATAGATCTGGTTGTTACGGACGCGGCAATACCTAATATGTATACTTTTTTATTTTATTTCACTTTAACACAATAATAGCATTTTTGAAACCAAAAAAATGATGTTTTAGTGTCTCCATGTTCTGAGAGCTATAGTTTTTTTTATTTTTTTAAAAGAGATTTTCTTATGTAGGGGCTAATTTTTTGCAGGATGAGGTGATGGTTTTATTGGTACAATTTTGTGGGACATACGATCACTTGGTATTGCACTTTTTGTGATGTAAGGTGACAAAAATTGCTTTTTTGTCATTTTTTAGTGATTTATTTTTTATGGTGTTTATCGGACTGGGTCAATCATGTGATATATTTATAGAGCCAACCGTCACGGACACGGCAATACCAAATATGTCTATTTTACTTAATTTTTTTCTATTTTTTTATTATTTTTTTATTCCTGTAATACCTTTATTTTTATTTTTTTGTAACACTTTATTTTTTTTATTTTTATTTTACACTTTTCATCCACCATAAGGTCATACAATACCTCTGGGGGACATTTACTACACTTTTTTTTTTTTTTACAAATGATTTCTCCTGTAACTGGGGCTGACATAGTATCCCCAGTTACAGGAGAAATGCATCCCCCAGAGATGCTGTACAGCGCAATACAGTGCTGTATAGCTTCAGAGCAGGGCTGATCGAGGTTTCTTAAAGACCTCACACAGCTCCTGCACTCTCCGATCCTGGCGATCACATGACCACCGGGCCGGAACAGGAAGAGCATAGCGCTTCCTGCACTGTATACACAGCGCTCGGTAAGCGCTGTGTATGCAGCGATCCAGAAGGCAGGGACACCTGGGAACTCTCCCTGCCTTCTCTAAGGCCTCTTTCACACGGGCGTTGCAGGAAAATGTGCGGGTGCGTTACGGGAACACCCGCGATTTTTCCGCGCGAGTGCAAAACATTGTAATGCATTTTGCACTCACATGAGAAAAATCGCGCATGTTTGGTACCCAAACCCGAACTTCTTCACAGAAGTTCGGGCTTGGGATCGGTGTTCTGTAGATTGTATTATTTTCCCTTATAACATGGTTATAAGGGAAAATAATAGCATTCTGAATACAGAATGCATAGTAAAATAGCGCTGGAGGGGTTAAAAAATAAATACAAATAATTTAACTCACCTTAATCCACTTGCTCGCGCAGCCCGGCATCTCCTTCTGTCTCCTTTGCTGAACAGGACCTGTGGTAACGTCACTCCGGTCATCACATGATCCATTACATGATCCATCACCATGGTAAAAGATCATGTGATGGATCATGTAAAGACCGGAGTGACGTCACCACAGGTCCTGTTCAGCAAAGGAGACAGAAGGAGATGCCGGGCTGCACGAGCAAGTGGATTAAGGTGAGTTAAAATTTTTATTTATTTTTTTTAACCCCTCCAGCGCTATTTAACTATGCATTCTGTATTCAGAATGCTATTATTTTCCCTTATAACCATGTTATAAGGGAAAATAATAATGATCGGGTCTCCATCCCGATCGTCTCCTAGCAACCGTGCGTGAAAATCGCACCGTATCCCCACTTGCTTGCGGATGCTTGCGATTTTCACACAACCCCATTCACTTCTATTGGGGACTGCGTTGCGTGAAAAACGCAGATTATAGAGCATGCTGCGATTTTCACGCAACGCACAAGTGATGCTTGAAAATCACCGCTCATGTGAACAGCCCCATAGAAATGAATAGGTCGGTATTCAGTGCGGGTGCAATGCGTTCAACTCACGCATCGCATCTGCGCGGAATACTCGCCCGTGTGAAAGGGACCTAAGGGTTGCCCTGCTGTCACTGACAACGGGTAACCCGTTCTGCAGCTGCACGATTAGCGTGCAGCTGCAGTTTCTGAATGGACGTTCAGGAATGTCCATTAACCACCTCCATGGACTTTCGGCCCCTTTACGCACCTAGGCTGCAAAAAAGTATAGGAGAAGTAGGGCAATGTGTTTTGGGGTGTATTTTTACATATACCCATGCTGGGTGAGAGAAATATCTCTGTAAATTTACAACTTTGTATAAAAAAAAAAAAAAAGTTGTCATTTACAGAGATATTTCTTACACACAGTATGGATATATGTAAAAATACACCCCAAAACACATTGCCCTACTTTGCCTGAGTATGGCGATACCACATGTGTGACACTTTTTTGCAGCCTAGGTGCACAAAGGGGCCCAAATTCCAATGAGAATCTTTACGATTTCACAGGGCATTTTTTACACATTTGGATTCCAAACTACTTCTCACGCTTTAGGCCCCCTAAAATGCCAGGGCAGTATAAATATCCCACAAGTGACCCCATTTTGGAAAGAAGACACCCCAAGGTATTCCGTGAGGGGCATGGCGAGTTCCTAGAATATTTTTTTCTTGGCACAAGTTAGCGGAAATTATAAATTTTTTTCTTACAAAGTCTCATATTCCACTAACTTGTGACAAAAAATTAAATTTTACATGAACTCGCCATGCCCCTCATGAAATACCTTGGGGTGTCTTCTTTCCAAAATGGGGTCACATGTGGGGTATTTATACTGCCCTGGCATTTTAGGGGCCCTAAAGTGTGAGAAGAAGTCTGGAATATAAATGTCTAAAAAATTTTACGCATTTGGATTCCGTGAGGGGTATGGTGAATTCATGTGAGATTTTATTTTTTGTCACAAGTTAGTGGAATATGAGACTTTGTAAGAAAAAAAAAAAAAAAAAAAAGATTTTCGCAAAAAAAAAAATCTTCTATGAACTCGCCATGCCCCTCAAAAGTGATCTTTATAGCGCCGCAGCGATTTTACGGTGTTTTTTCAGTGATCAGAAACATTTTTTTTCTGTCACTGCGGTAGGGCGGACCGAACGCAAGTGTGCGTACAAGATCAGACCTGATCGGGCGAACACTGCGTTTTTTGTAGAGCCTATAGAACATGTCCTATTTTTGTCCGCAATTGCGGACAAGAAAAGGCATTTTCTATATAGTTCTGGCAATGTCCGTGTTTTGCGGATCCGCGGTATCCGTGTTTTGCGGATCTGCGGATCCGTGGATCCGCAAAACACATACTGACGTCTGAATGGAGCCTTACAGGGGGGTGATCAATGACAGGGGGTGATCAGGGAGTCTATATGGGGTGATCACCCCCCTGTCATTGATCACCCCCCTGTAAGGCTCCATTCAGACGTCTGTATGTGTTTTGCGGATCTGTTAAGTGTGATCTGCAAAAAGTGGATCCGCAAAACACATACGGACGTCTGAATGGAGCCTTACAGGGGGGTTATCAATGACAGGGGGGTGATCAGGGAGTCTAATATGGGCTGATCAGGGGTTAATAATGGGTTAATATGTGACGGGGGGTGTAGTGTAGTGGTGTTTGGTGCTATTTACAGAGCTGCCTGTGTCCTCTGGTGGTCGATCCAAGCAAAAGGGACCACCAGAGGACCAGATAGCAGGTATATTAGATGCTGTTAACAAAACAGCGTCTAATATACCTTTTTGGGGTTAAAAAAATCGCATCTACAGCCTGCCAGCAAATGATCGCCGCTGGCAGGCTGTAGATCCACTCGTTTACCTCCCGATCCTGTGAACGCGCGCTCCTGTGTGCGCGCGTTCACAGGAAATCTCGCGTCTCGCGAGATGACGCGCCGATCTGTGAAGGAGGAACAAATTGACGGCCGCCAGAACGCATCCCTGCGTTAGGCGGTCCGGAGGCGGTTAAGAAATATAGAAGGTTAAGGAATAAAGGGTGGCTTGAGATCGCCCCAGTTTCACCCCGAGGTAAGTTATATAATTGCGTCTCACTTCGACTACACAATGTCCCTCCGGACATAAATCCCCCGAGTGCAGAAAATGGATCTGGCTTTTGGAGACATTTATTTTGTAACCCGTTACCGAGCCATAGTACAATAGTACAGTAGGGTATCGAGAAGTTGCTTGAGATGTTTATCTGGGGATTGCAGGAAGATCAACAAATCGTCCGCAAAGCAAGCTAACTTAATGACCCTTCCCCCCACTTGGATTCCTTCACATATATCGGACTGCATTAAAAGCCGAGCTAGGGGTTCCAGGGCCAGATTGAATAAGAGAGGGGACAGAGGACACCCTTGCCTCGTCCCCTTCTTTAACCTTATCTTCGAAGATAAGAAACCCGGGGCATACATTTGGGGTTGAGGATCTTAGTATATGGCTCAGGTAATTTCGAAAATCCCCTGAAAATCCCCTGAAAAACCCATGGCATCCATTACCTCGCCCAACCAGACTTTGTCTCCAAATGGAATATTATCCTGTCGGAATGCTCATTAAAATTGATGAAGTTGATTATTGAATGTGAAAATGAAAAGCTATTGGGTTTGCAGTCGGATATACAATTCTGTAAAGAATCCCTGTCAAAGTTCAACACAAATGCCGACTTCATCATCATGGAGGAGCAAATGAAAGTATCGATCAATCAGCTGGAGGACACCATTATGGAATATAAGCACAATAAATATCAGCGGGATCTCCATGATTATATGAACAACCAGGTTTATGAATGGGGGAGACGGGAGAATTTACACTCCACGCCCAAATCGATTCTAAAAAACCGTAAGAAGGGAAAATTACAAAAAAGAATATCTCGAGTCAGCTTTTCTTCAGACACTGATATGTCGGACTATTCAAATACAACTGGGATATTGGACATTGAGTCTGATGCATCAGTCCCCCCCATATCATTTGAAAGTGGGGATAATAAAGCATCATATTATAAAAAATACAAATCGGATAAAGATAAAAGAAATCCGGTGGGCGTTACAAAAAACGCAGAACCAGAGCTAGACGGAAACACCAGGCAGCAACACCCAAGATCAACCCGACTTCAGACAAAACACAAGTAACTCAGGATTATTTAAATTTGTTGAATCTGTCCAATATTGTATTGAGCAGCGAACAGGAGTATGTTTTGTCATTAGGCCTGAATTTTGCGCCATTCACACATTTTGATATGTTCGCTACCATATTAGACATTAATAAGTTTGTCCGGAATTTAACAGTGTCCCGACATTTTCATGATATCCCCGTTCCTGCTGATCCCCCGCTGACACAGTTAGAGACCCAGGAAGAGAATATTTATAAGGATTTATTGTTCAAAGAACAGGTGTCACTGTGTTGTCTTGAGGGGCTTCAGCAGGAGCAGGGAATCGTGGAGCTAGCCAAACCAGGTAGGAAATTGCACACCCGTAACCCCCAATTTTACCCAGTTATGTCACGCACTGATAGCATGAATATATTCCAAGAGGTACTGGAAAAAGAGCTGGGAAGATTAGAATTAGAGAGGAATGATGTCAGAGGTTCTGACAACTTAACCCGCTCTCAGATCCAGGCCCTCACGGAATTGCAAAAATGCGATGAAATTGTAATTAAAATGGCTGATAAGGGGGGGGTGGTGGTCATTTTGGACAGTGTGGTATACAATGGTCAAATGCAGGATATGTTATCAGACGCATCGACGCACAAAAAATTAGCTAAAGACCCACTTAAGGAGTATAATATTGGATATGTGACATTGATACATAAGGGCCGTCTCTTCAATGAGGCCGAGTTTAGGTATTTGTGCGTCGATGCGCCTGTGACTCCTATAATGCATGCCCTGCCCAAAATACACAAAGATGTCCACCCCCCCCTTGCGCCCAATAGTGTCGGGTATGGGGTCCCTGACTGAGCGCCTGGGCAATTGGCTGGATAACATCTTGCAGCCATTGGTCAGGCGCACACCAGGCTTTTTAAAAGACACGGCTGACGTGTTAAGAGTCATGTACAGTCTTAAATGGGAAACAAATTACAAATGGATTGCGGCTGATGTAATAGCTTTGTATCCCTCTATTCCCCACAGGGTCGCTCTGTTAGCCATGGAGTGTCACCTCCACAGATATACGGGATTCAATTCCAGCTATATAGATTATGTATGTGAAGTTGCGGACTTTTTGCTAACACATAATTATTTTATGTTCGATGGTGCCCATTATCCACAAATACGTGGAGTGTCAATGGGGGTGAAATTCTCGTCCTCATTGGCGAATTTAACCATGGCATACTGGGAAGATAAATATGTTTATAGTGTGAACAACCCGTTTTTGTCTGGATTGGTCTGGTACGGCAGATACATCGTTGACCTGCTCATGATTTGGGTGGGCAATGTATCTGCCGTCCCGGACCTCCAGACCTATCTAAATGCCAATGATTATAATTTGCGCTTCACATGCATAGCGAATGAATCCAGTATTAACTTCTTGGATCTGTCACTCCATGGCTATCCAGACGAGATTGTACACACCCGAACATATAGGAAAAAAGTGGCAGGGAATTTGATACTGAATGCCAGAAGCCATCATCCCGTACATACCATAAAAGCGATCCCCGTAGGAGAATACATTCGGACTGCGAGAAATTGCAGCTTACCAGTGTACCTGGAGGAGGAATTCAGTATAGTAGACAAGAGGCTAAAAGCGAGAAACTACACTGATAGAATGTTGTTGAGGGGTAGGAAAATTGTGATGCAGAAAAACAGATTTGACATGCTTCTTGGGTCTGGGAAGGAAGGGAGAAAATCCAGAAATTCAGGAAGGAGTGTGAAGGTACATGGGGACAGAGAGCAGGATATTGTTCCGATTTTATCCATCACATATAGCAAGGAATTTAATAAAATCTGTTCTGTGGTTAAGGGATGTTTGCCGATTCTATATGATGACGACATCCTATACAATGCATTAAAATCTGGCTGCAGAATAGTACCCAGGAGGGCTGCTACGTTATCCTGCTCTCTGTCCCCGTCTCTATTCACTTCCAACAGACGAAATACAAACAAAAAACAGAACTGGCTCAGCTACAAGGGGTTCACTAGGTGCGGGGGCAATCCATGCAAAACCTGCAACTATGTGACTCCCTTACAATCCTTTGAAAATTCTGACCACTCCTGTAGTTTTCCAATCAAAAAGTTATATCAATTGTAACACTATAGGGGTCGTTTATATTATCCGTTGCACCGAATGTGACTTGATGTTGTCACGTACCGGCAGGACAGGTAGTGGATCCTCTGGACCAGAGAGGCGATGGCGCGGGTTGTACTAGAGGACCGGTTCTAAGCAGTTACTGGTCTTCACCAGAGCCCGCCGCAAAGCGGGATGGATTTGCTGCGGCGGTAACTACCAGGTCGTGTCCCCTAGTAACAACTCGACCTCTCTGGCTGGTGATATGGCGTGGTACACAGGGAGAAGGCAAGAGCGAAGTCGGACGTAGCAGCGGTCAGGGCAGGCGGCAAAGGTTCAAAGGCGAGTGGACGGTAGCAACGGGTACGGCAACAGGTAAGGCAAACTAACATAGAAAGGAACGCTTTCTCTGAGGCACAAGGCACAAAGATCCGGCAGAAAGCTGTGGGAGGAGAAGGTATAAATGGGCAGTGCACAGGTGCAGCCTAATTAAGTCAGCACTGCCTCTCACAACCTTAACCCTTAATAACCCCTTTGGACCAGGCACCAATCACCTGTGCACTGGTCCTTTGAATCTAAGAGTCCCGGCGCGCGCGCCCCCTAGAAAGCGAGGACGCACACGCCGAGACGCTGGAGTGCTGCCTGGGGGCATATGCTGTGAGTGCTCCGAGGCCAGCAGGGGACCCGAAGCGCTCAGCGTAACAGTACCCCCCCTTTGGTCTCCCTCCCTTTTTGGTACCGAAGAATTTGCGGATGAGACTGCGGTCCAGGATGTTCTCCTCCGGCTCCCATGACCTCTCCTCAGGACCGCAGCCCTCCCAGTCGACCAAAAAAAATCTTTTCCCCCGGGAGATCTTGGTCGCCAAGATCTCCTTGACAGAGAATATATCGAAGGTACCGGCGACAGGGGTGGGAGAAACAAGCTTGGGAGAAAAACGGTTAAAGACAGCAGGTTTAAGAAGGGAGACATGGAAGGAGTTATGGATTCGGAGGGAGGGAGGGAGATGGAGCTGATAAGAAACTTGATTGATACGACTCTTGATTTTATAGGGTCCCAAGAAACGAGGGCCCAACTTGTAACTTGGGACCCTAAATCGGATGTACCTAGAGGAGAGCCACACCTTGTCACCCGGGCGAAATTCCGGTGGAGATCTGCGTCTCTTGTCAGCTTGAACCTTCATATGGGCGGAAGCCCTGAGGAGAGCAGCATGGGTTTCTCGCCAGATGGAGGAAAAATCCTGTACAAGACTGTCAACGGCAGGTACAGAAGAAGGAGTGGGAGACTTCGGCAGAGGTGGAAGAGGATGACGGCCGAAAACTACAAAGAAAGGAGACTTGTTAGAGGAAGAGGATTGTTTGTAGTTGTAGGAGAACTCCGCCCAGGAAAGTAGATCAGCCCAGTCGTCATGGGGTGAGGATACAAAGTGACGCAGATAGTCACCCAAAATCTGGTTCACCCGTTCTACTTGGCCGTTAGACTGAGCATGGTACGAAGAAGAAAAGTCCAATTTGATCCCGAGCTGAGCACATAGAGCCCTCCAGAATTTGGAGACGAATTGTACCCCACGATCCGAGACAATATGTTTGGGAAGGCCATGGAGACGGAAGATGTGTTGGAAAAATTGTTTGGCCAACATGGGTGCAGAGGGTAGACCGGGCAGGGGTACAAAGTGAGCCATCTTGGAGAAGCGATCCACCACGACCCAAATAACGGACTTGCCATGGGAGGAGGAAAGATCTGTAATAAAGTCCATGGCGATGTGAGACCAGGGAACTTCAGGAACAGGTAGAGGCAAGAGGAGACCCGCTGGTTTCTGGCGAGGCGATTTATCCCGGGCGCAAATCATACAGGCCTGGACGAAGTCCGAGACATCTTTCTCCGGAGAAGGCCACCAGTACCTTTGGGAGTTTAGTTGGAGAGACTTTAGCACCCCTGGATGACCGGCAAAAGGGGAGGCGTGGCCCCACTTGAGGATTCGCAGCCGCTGACGTGGAGGTACGTAGGATTTGCTAGGAGGAAGAAGGCGCAGGTCCACAGGAGCGACTGTAATAAGGCGTTCTGGAGGGATAATATATCGAGGTGTTAACTCATCGCCCACCACATCAGAGGAGCGAGACAGAGCATCTGCCCTAATGTTCTTACAAGCCGGACGGAAATGGATCTCAAAGTTAAAGCGGGCGAAGAACAGAGACCAACGAGCCTGACGGGGATTTAATCTCTGAGAAGACTGGAGATAAGCCAGGTTCTTGTGGTCCGTGAAGATGTACACAGGATGTGTGGCCCCCTCGAGTAAATGTCTCCATTGCTCCAGTGCCAATTTAATAGCCAGCAGTTCCCTGTCCCCAATGGAGTAATTTCTCTCTGCGGAAGAGAATGTTTTTGAAAAGAAGCCACAAGTTGAAGTTTTGCCCCGGGAAGACTTCTGGGTGAGGACAGCTCCGGCTCCCACCGAGGAGGCATCCACTTCAAGAGAGAAGGGCTTGGTGGAATCTGGTCTAGAGAGAACGGGTGCAGAGGCAAAGGCGGATTTCAGGGACTGGAAGGCTTCCTCGGCTTGGGAAGGCCAGGATTTGGGGTTAGCTCCTTTTCTAGTGAGAGCCACGATAGGAGCAACCAGAGTGGAATAGTGAGGGATGAATTGCCTGTAGCAATTCGCAAAGCCCAGAAATCTTTGTATGGCTCGGAGGCCAGAGGGACGTGGCCAATCCAGAACCGCCGAGAGTTTGGCTGGGTCCATTTGAAGTCCTTGGGCTGAGATAATGTATCCCAGGAAAGGCAGGGAGGTCCGTTCAAAAAGACATTTTTCAAGTTTGGCGTACAGGCGATTTCTCCTAAGACGAGTAAGAACTTGTTGCACATGGACCCGGTGTTGATCCAAATTGGAGGAAAAGATGAGGATATCATCCAGGTATACGACCACGCAGGTGTAAAGTAAGTCCATGAAAATGTCATTGACGAATTCCTGGAAGACAGCAGGTGCGTTGCAGAGGCCGAAGGGCATCACCAAATACTCAAAATGGCCGTCCCTTGTGTTAAAGGCGGTCTTCCATTCGTCTCCCTCACGGATACGGATCAGATTATAGGCCCCTCGAAGGTCCAATTTAGTGAAGATCTTAGCCCCTCGGAGACGATCAAATAGCTCAGAGATTAGAGGCAGAGGGTAACGGTTCTTGATGGTAATTTTATTAAGACCTCTGTAGTCAATGCAGGGGCGGAGGGAGCCGTCTTTTTTTGTCACGAAGAAAAAACCGGCCCCAGCAGGAGAAGAAGATTTTCTTATGAATCCTCTCTGTAGGTTCTCACGTATATAGTCGGACATGGCAAGAGTCTCAGGAGGAGAGAGAGGATAAATTCTGCCCCGGGGTGGAGTAGAACTGGGTATCAGGTCGATCGGGCAATCATGGGATCGGTGAGGAGGAAGAACCTCAGCTTGTTTCTTGCAGAAGACATCCGTGAAGGAATGGTATGGCTTGGGCAGCCCAGAAGGCAGAGAAACTTGCGGGTTCTGTTTGACCAGAGCAGGCTTGAGACAGCGGTCCGAACAGGAGGAGCCCCAACGCAGGATCTCACCGGTGGACCAATTCAGGACAGGACTATGACGTTGAAGCCACGGCAGACCCAGGAGGAGTTCGGAGGAACAGAAGGGAAGGACAAAGAACTCTAAAGTCTCGGTATGAAATATTCCGATGTCCATCTGCAGAGGCTGGGTACGGAACTGCACGGTGGCAGAGAGTCTCTCACCGTTAACAGTAGAGATGAAAAACGGCTTGGGTAGATGGATTACTGGAATACGGTACTTGTCAACCAAGGAGGCGTGAATGAAGTTGCCAGCTGAACCGGAATCCAAGAAGGCGGCTGCGGAGAAAGAGGACTTGGAAGAGATGATCAGCTGCACGGGTATGATGAGACGTGGAGAGGAAGAATCCACACCTAGCAACGCCTCTCCCACGCTTACTAGGTGCGAGCGTTTCCCGAACGCGGTGGACGGAGAGGACAATCTCTAAGGAAGTGCTCGGTACTGGCACAGTACAGACACAGGTTCTCGTTTCTGCGGCGGCTTCGTTCTTGCGGAGTCAAGCGTGACCGATCCACCTGCATGGCTTCCGCGGCGGAAAACCCAGTAGCGGGTTGAGGTGGATGCGGAAAAACGGGAGCCAGACGAGGAAAGCGTCTAGGACGAGCTTTTTCCTTTTCAAGGAGGAGTTCCTCTTGTCTTTCGGCGAAACGTTTGTCTATCCTAGTGGCCAGCAAGATGAGGTCACTAAGAGTGGAAGGAAGCTCACGTGCAGCCAGAACGTCCTTTACTTCACTGTTAAGTCCTTTCTTGAAGGTGGCGCAAAGGGCTTCATTGTTCCAGTTCAGCTCAGAGGCCAGGGTGCGGAACTGAATGGCATAGTCACCCACGGAAGAACCTCCTTGGGTCAAATTTAGCAAGGCAGTCTCTGCGGAGGTAACCCGGGCAGGCTCCTCAAAAACATTCCGGAACTCTAGGCAGAAGCTCTGGACAGAAGTGGTGGCAGGATCTGCGCGGTCCCATAGTGGTGTAGCCCAGGCCAGGGCCTTCCCGGACAGTAAACTGAGAATAAAGGCTACCTTGGCTCGCTCAGAAGGAAACTGGTCGGACAGGAGCTCGAGGTGGAGAGAGCACTGCGACAAGAACCCACGGCACTGCTTAGGATCTCCGTCATATTTGTCTGGTAGGGACAAACGGATTCTGGAACCGGTGGTAACTGCAGGCGGAGGTGATGCAGCAGGAGCAGACGGAGGAGCTGGCTGTCGCAGAGAAGGCAGGAGCTGCTGCAACATAGCGGTCAACTGGGCCAGCTGTTGACCCTGCTGGGCCACAATGGTGGTGAGGTCCTCCAGGCTTGGCAGGGGAACATCACCGGGATCCATGGCCGGATCTTACTGTCACGTACCGGCAGGACAGGTAGTGGATCCTCTGGACCAGAGAGGCGATGGCGCGGGTTGTACTAGACGACCGGTTCTAAGCAGTTACTGGTCTTCACCAGAGCCCGCCGCAAAGCGGGATGGATTTGCTGCGGCGGTAACTACCAGGTCGTGTCCCCTAGTAACAACTCGACCACTCTGGCTGGTGATATGGCGTGGTACACAGGGAGAAGGCAAGAGCGAAGTCGGACGTAGCAGCGGTCAGGGCAGGCGGCAAAGGTTCAAAGGCGAGTGGACGGTAGCAACGGGTACGGCAACAGGTAAGGCAAACTAACATAGAAAGGAACGCTTTCTCTGAGGCACAAGGCACAAAGATCCGGCAGAAAGCTGTGGGAGGAGAAGGTATAAATGGGCAGTGCACAGGTGCAGCCTAATTAAGTCAGCACTGCCTCTCACAACCTTAACCCTTAATAACCCCTTTGGACCAGGCACCAATCACCTGTGCACTGGTCCTTTGAATCTAAGAGTCCCGGCGCGCGCGCCCCCTAGAGAGCGAGGACGCACACGCCGAGACGCTGGAGTGCTGCCTGGGGGCATACGCTGTGAGCGCTCCGAGGACAGCAGGGGACCCGGAGCGCTCAGCGTAACAGATGTACATTGGGAGTACAATGCGAAAATTTAGAAATCGGCTCTTGGAGCATCTGAATTATATTAGTAATCCAAACGCACTGAATATCTCCAATGCTGCAAGACATTTTGTACAGATCCATGCCCGTAGAGTGAAAAGCTTCAATGCATTTGCAATTGAAAGGGTGCTTCCACCCCCAAGAGGTGGAGACCACCGGAAAAAAACTCCTCTTGCGGGAGGCATTCTGGATATTTAGATTAAACAGTAGAGTCCCGGCTGTTTTAAATTTAAAAAGGGAGTTAATGTACATCTATCAGTAAAATTGCCTAAAGGAGGTAATGTTTTTATATATATTATCCTTCCAGGGGCAATAAATGGAACCCTTTATGTTGGGAATCCAATAGCATGAATAAGGTCATATTAGTAATGTTATTATATGTTTTTATATGTAGTATATCATTCACATTGTGCCGTTTGTTCTTCCTTCTATTTTCTGGCCAAACATAATTGGGCACACCCCATCTGGGGTTAATGGGATTGAGAGTTGCAGCACAATGTGAAGGACATCTACTCTGTGATTAGCAGTCTAGATGATGGGTGTGTAACGTAGCGAAACAACCAATGAATGAGGTGCTCTCCTCCCCTGAAGCTTGGAGGGGTGGGCGTAAAATGCATTTAAATTTTTGTGTTTCACTATGTTACATTGTTACGACTAAGGGTCTAGCACCTGAAACGCATCGACTTGTCTTGTGTACCAAGTGGCTGTGTCTGCTGTAATAAAGAAGACGTTTTAAAGAGGATCTCCATTTGTATCCGGAACCGTTCCTTTTTTCCAGTTCACATTATCAAAGGCCTTTTCGGCATTTAATGTTGGGTTTAATTCTCTGACTGTCTTGTGCTAGCAAAACTCGCCTAATATTAGTAACAGCGGAGCGCCCCTTCATAAAACCTACCTGATGATCCCCTATTAGAGTTGGGAGTGTCTCCACCAGTCGATTAGCAAGAATTTTGGATAGTATTTTGACATCCTGGTTTATGAGAAAAATGGGCCTAAAAGAACCAGGTTGAGATAAGTATTTACCCTGCTTCGGAATGACCTTGATATAAGCCATTTTCCCTGAAGGGGGTAGACTTCCACCCTGAAACACTAAATTGAATAGAGCTATCAATACTGTTCTAGCTTCTTCTGGTAACATCTTATAAAACTCTGCAGGGTATCCATCGTGCCCCGGCGCTTTCCCATTTGAAAGGCCTGTGACAGTGGCATTAAACTCTGCTAAGGATATCTCCTTATTTAAATGAGCTAGAGATTCTGCTGAGATAGTAAGCAGGCTAATCCTTTCTAGGAGTTCTCTACCCCTATTCACATCATATGGGTCTTTGGAATAAAGGGACCTAAAATGCCCCAAAATTTCCTCAATCTCTATTTGGGTGAGTGTGGAGATTCGATGAGGTGTCCTTCAGGGTGTGTTAGTGGGGTTGGCTCGCATAAGCTTTAGCTAGTTTTGACGGTAGCTTACCCGCCTTGTTGCCAAACCAGAAAAAGTCTGCTTTCCTACATTCCCCGTACCACCTCGCCCTACTCTCCAAATATAAGTCAAAAGTGTGTTTCGCCGTCACCCACAGCTAGAGATGTCCCGAACTATTCGCCAGCGAACAGTTCCCGGCGAACATAGCTTGTTCGCGTTCGCCCGGCGGGCGAACATATGCGATGTTCGGTCCGCCCCCTATTCGTCATCATTGTGTAAACTTTGACCCTGTACCTCACAGTCAGCAGACACATTCCAGCCAATCAGCATCATACCCTCCCTCCCAGACCCTCCCACCTCCTGGACAGCATCCATTTTAGATTCATTCGGAAGCTGCATTCTTAGTGAGAGGAGGGACAGTGTAGCTGCTGCTGATTTAATAGGGAAATCAATAGCTAGGCTACTGTATTCAGTGTCCACTACAGTCCTGAAAGACTCATTTGATCTCTGCTGTAAGGACAGCGCCCTAAAAAGCCCTTTTTAGGGCTAGAGCATCAGTCTCTTTTTTTTTTCCCTGTGTAATCTAATTGCAGTTTTCTTGCCAGCGTGTGTGTCAGGCTCACAGCATATACTGTGCCCACTTGCCCAGTGCCACCACTCATATCTGGTGTCACAGTAGCTTGCATTTAAAAAAAATAAATAAACTTTTTTAACTGTAATATAATAGCAGTCAGTTGCCGGCACGCGCGTGTGTTTCATGCCCTGCAAGTGCATAGTGTCACCAGCGCAACTCATATCTGGTGTCCCAGTAGATTACATTTAAATAAAAACAACAATTGTGACTGTGAAAAAATAGCAGTCAGTTGTCAGTTGTTTGTGTGTTTAAGGCCCTGCTGCAAGTGCATAGTGTCACCAGCGCAACTCATATCTGGTGTCACAGTAGTCTGCACGCATAGTACAACTAAACTAATATAAAAAAAATGACAGGCAGAGGCAGGCCACCCCGCAGGGGACGTCGTGGTCGTGGTGCTGTGATTCCCTTTGGCCCTAGAATAATACCCAGTGTTCATAGGCCACGTTCCCTGAACTCGAAAAGTTCTGAGGACATAGTTGACTGGCTAACACAGGACACCCAATCTTCTACAGCTTCCGCTCGGAACCTTGACGCACCATCCTCCTCCAGCTTAGCTTCGGGCACCTCTCAAGTTACCACTCGCCCGCTTGCCGCCACCACCAACACTAGCACCACAGCCGCTTCACTTGATCTGTCAGAGGAGCTATTTACACATCAGTTGGAAGAAATGAGGGATGCGCAACCATTATTGCCAGAGGATGTAGATAACAGGAATATGTCTCAGTCAGGCAGCATTACACCCATGGACGTACGGTGTGATGATGATGATGTTGTACCCGCTGCTGCTTCCTTTGCTAAGTTGTCAGATACAAGTGAAGCGGTTGATGATGACGATGTGTCCGTGGATGTCACGTGGGTGCCCGCTCGAAGAGAAGAAGAACAGGGGGAAAGTTCAGATGGGGAGACAGAGAGGAGGAGGAGACGAGTTGCAAGCAGGGGGAGGTCGTCGCAAGGAGCTAGTGGCACAGTCAGACAGCATACATCGGCACCAGGGGTCAGCCAGATAGCACGCCAATCAACGCATTCTGTTGCCACCACCAGAATGCTGTTATTGCAGAGCTCAGCAGTGTGGCATTTTTTTGTGTGTCTGCCTCTGACAACAGCGATGCCATTTGCAACCTGTGCCAAAAGAAACTGAGTTGAGGGAAGTCCAACACCCACCTAGGTACAACTGCTTTGCGAAGGCACATGATCGCACATCACAAACGCCTATGGGATCAACACATAAGTACAAGCAGCACACAAACTCAAAGCCGCCATCCTCCTCCTGGTCCAGCATCTTCAGCCACGTCAACCACTGCTGTCCTCCTTGCCCCCTCTCAACCATCCGCCACTCCGTCTCTCGCCTTGAGCAGTTCCTGCTCATCTGCCCACAGTCAGGTGTCTGTCAAGGACATGTTTGAGCGTAAAAAGCCAATGTCACAAAGTCACCCCCTTGCCCGGCGTCTGACAGCTGGCTTGTCTAAACACTTAGCCCGCCAGCTTTTACCATACAAGCTGGTGGATTCTGAGGCCTTCGAAAAATGTGTAGCTATTGGGACACCGCAGTGGAAGGTACCCGGACGAAATTTCTTTGCACAAAAGGCAATACCCAACCTGTACTCGATTATGCAAAAGGAAGTAATGGCATGTCTGGCACACAGTGTTGTGGCAAGGGTCCATCTGACCACTGATACCTGGTCTGCAAAGCACGGTCAGGGCAGGTATAGCACCTACACTGCGCATTGAATAAACCTGCTGACGGCTGCCAAGCATGGAATGCGTGGCTCTGCAGAGGAGTTGGTGACACCGCCACGACATGCAGGCAGGCCTGCTGCCACCTCCTCTACTCCTCCTACTCCATCCTCTTCCATAACCTCCTCGGCTGAGTCCTCTTCTGCTGCTGCGTCTTGCTCCACATCAACTGCACCCCCCCAGGGGCTATTCCACATCCCGGATACGACAGTGTCACGCCGTCTTGGGTAGAGATGGCCCGAATAGTTCGCCGACTAATAGTTTCCGGCGAACATAGCTTGTTTGCGTTCGCCGCGGCGGGCGAACATATGCAATGTTTGGTCCGCCCCCTATACATCATCATTGAGTAAACTTTGACCCTGTACCTCACAGTCAACAGACACCTTCCAGCCATTCAGCAGCAGACCCTCCCTCCCAGACCCTCCCACCTCCTGGACAGCATCCATTTTAGATTCATTCGGAAGCTGCATTCTTAGTGAGAGGAGGGACAGTGCTGCTGCTGCTGATTCAATAGGGAAAGCGTTAGCTAGGGCAGTGTTCTGTGTCCACAGACTCATCTGCTGTAAGGACAGCATCCTGACAACACCCCAAAAAGCCCTTTTCAGGGCTGGTACATCAGTCTGCTTTCTTTTCTTTATATATATATATATATATATATATATATTGCAGTTGCCTGCCCGTGTGTGAGAGGCTGCAGGCTCAGTCACAGACAGTACTGTGTGCGCACCATTCATACAGGGTGTGACAGAAAATGCCTTGCAGATAAAAAAACATTCTGTTTAATCTTTTTCTGTGATATAATCACAGTTGCAAGCCAGTGTGTGTCAGGCCCACACAGACTGTATTGTGGCCACTGGCTAGTGGCTAGGCCTCCACTTATACCGTTACAGGGTGTCACTCACTCACAAATACCTTTCAGATAAAAAAAATTATATTTAATATTTTTTTGTGATCTAATCACATTTGCAAGCCAGTGTGTGTCAGGCCCACACAGACTGTATTGTGGCCACTGGCTAGTGGCTAGGCCTCCACTTATACCGTTACAGGGTGTCACTCACTCACAAATACCTCGCAGATAAAAACAAATTCTATTTAATCTTTTTCTGTGATATAATCACAGTTGCAAGCAAGTGTGTGTCAGGCCCACACAGACTGTACTGTGCCCACTGCCCACCACTTATATAGGGTGGCACAGTACCTTGCACGCATAGTAACACTTATCTAATAAAAAATGACAGGCAGACGCAGGCCACGCTGCAGGGGCCGTTGTGGTCGTGGTGCTGTGATTTCCACTGGCCCTGGAATAATGCCCAGTGTTCAGAGGCCACGTACCCTGAACCCAAAAAATTCGGAGAAAATAGTTGACTGGCTTACACAGGACACCCAATCTTCAACAGCTTCCGCTAAGAACCTTGACGCACCATCCTCCTCCAGCTCAGCTTTGGTCACCTGCTCTCAAGTTACCACTCTCCCGCCCGCCGCCACTACCACCACTACTACCACTACCACCATAGCCGCTTCACTTGATCCCTCAGAGGAGTTATTTACACATCAGTTGGATTAAATTAGTGATGCGCAACCATTATTGCCAGAGGATGGAGATAACAGGGATATGTCTCAGTCAGGCAGCATTACACACATAGATGTACAGTGTGATGATGATGATGATGATGATGTTGTACCCGCTGCTGCTTCCTTTACTGAGGTGTCAGATACAAGTGAAGTGGTTGATGATGACGATGTGTCCATGGATGCCACGTGGGTGCCTGCTCGAAGAGAAGAAGAAGAGGGGGAAAGTTCAGAAGGGGAGACAGAGAGAAGGAGGAGACGAGTTGGAAGCGGGGGGAGGTCGTGCAAGGAGCTAGTGGCACAGTCAGACAGCATGTATCGGCACCCGGGGTCAGCCAGACAGCACGCCAAGCAACACATGCTGTTGCTACCACCAGAATGCCGTCATTGCAAAGCTCAGCAGTATGGCATTTTTTTAGTGTGTCTGCCTCTGACAACAGCGATGCCATTTGCAACCTGTGCCAAAAGAAACTGAGTCGTGGGAAATCCAACACCCACCTAGGTACAACTGCTTTGCGAAGGCACATGATCGCACATCACAAACGCCTATGGGATCAACACATGATGACAAGTAGAAGCAGCACACAAGCTCAAAGCCACCATCCTCCTCCTGGTCCAGCATCTTCAGCCACGTCAACCACTGCTGTCCTCCTTGCCATCTCTCAACTACCCGCCACTCCGCCTCTCACCTTCAGCAGTTCCATCTCATCTGCCCACAGTCAGGTGTCTGTAAAGGAAATGTTTGAGAGTAGGAAGCCAATGTGACAGAGTCACCCCCTTGCCCGGCGTCTGACAGCTGGCTTGACGGAACTCTTAGCCCGCCAGCTTTTACCATACCAGCTAGTGGAGTCTGAGGCCTTCAAAAAATTTGTCGCTATTGGGACACCACAGTGGAAGGCACCCGGACAATTTTTTTTTTTTAAAAAGGCAATCCCAAACCTCTACTCAGTGATTGAAAAGGAAGTCATGGCATCTCTGGCATACAGTGTTGGGGCAAGGGTCCATCTGACCACTGATACCTGGTCTGCAAAGCACGGTCAGGGCAGGTATATCACCTACACTGCGCATTGGGTAAACCTGCTGACGGCTGACAAGCATGGAATGCGTGGCTCTGCAGCGGAGTTGGTGACACCGCCACGACTTGCAGGCAGGCCTACTGCCACCTCCTCTACTCCTCCTACTCCATCCTCTTCCATAACTTCCTCGGCTGAGTCTTTTGCTGCGGCATCTGGCTGCACATCAACTGAATCCCCCCAGCTCCCCAGGGGCTATTCCACATCCCGGATACGACAGTGTCACGCTGTCTTGGAGTTGACTTGCCTGAAAGCAGAGAGCCACACCGGACCAGCACTCCTGTCTGCCCTTAACGCACAGGTGGAACAGTGGCTTACCCCGCACCAACTGGAGATCGGCAAAATGTTGTGTGACAATGGAAGAAATTTGTTGGCGGCATTGAATTTGGGCAAGTTGTCACATGTGCCGTGCATGGCACATGTGTTGAATTTTATCGTACAACGCTTTGTGTCTAAGAACCCAGGACGTCCTCAAGCAGGCCAGGAAGGTGTGTGGCCATTTCAGGCGTTCCTACATGGCCATGGCGCACTTTTCAGACATTCAGCGCCGAAACAACATGCCAGTGAGGCGCTTGATTTGCGACAGCCCGACACGTTGGAATTCAACTCTCCTAATGTTCGACCGCCTGCTCCGTATGACCGGGGTGCTAGGACAGCCTCTGCGGAGCTGGGAATTTTTTTGCCACGTTACTGGACGCTCATGCGCAATGCCTGTAGGCTCATGCGTCCTTTTGAGGAGGTGACAAACCTAGTCAGTCGCACCGAAGGCACCATCAGCGACCTCCTCCCATTTGTTTTCTTCCTGGAGAGTGCCCTGCAAAGAGTGCTGGATCAGGCTGTAGATGAGCGTGAAGAGGAAGAGTTGTGGTCACCATCACCACCAGAAACAGCCTTGTCATCATCGCTTGCCGGACCTGCGGCAACGCTGCAAGAGGAGTATGAGGAAGAGGAGTCAGAGGAGGAATGTGGCTTTGAGGCGGAGGAAGACCAACCACAGCAGGCATCCCAGGGTGCTCGTAGTTGTCACCTATCTGGTACCTGTGGTGTTGTACGTGGCTGTCGTGAGGAACAGACCGTCAATTACATCAGTGAGGACGAGGAACGGGAAATGAGTAGCTCAGCATCCAACCTTGTGCAAATGGGGTCTTTCATGCTGTCATGTCTGTTGAGGGACCCTCGTATAAAAAGGATGAAGGAGTACGACCTGTACTGGGTGGCCACGCTACTAGACCCCCGGTATAAGCAGAAAGTGGCGGAAATGTTACCAACTTACCGAAAGTCAGAAAGGATGCAGCAGTTCAAAAGCTTATAAGGGGGATGTCACAGCACAACGGGAATCTAACAGGGGAAGAGGTGAAAGTAATCCTCCTCCTACCATGACCACGGCGGCAAGGACAGGACGCTTTACAGATGTGTTGTTGATGGAGGACATGCAGAGCTTTTTCAGTCCTACACATCGCCACAGCCCTTCGGGATCCAGCCTTAGAGAACGACTCGACCGACAGGTAGCAGACCAGGTGTTAGTCCCCTTGAAACAACTTTTCCATCACTACTGTGGCTAGAAAGAGTCCCAGTGGGTTTTAAAATTCGCCTGCCTATTAAAGTCTATGGCGGTTCGCCCGTTCGTGAACATTTGCAGAAATTCGCGTTTGCCATTCGCGAACGGAAAATTTTATGTTCACGACATCTCTAGTCTTGGGGGTGACTTGCCTGAAAGCAGAGAGTCACACCGGACCAGCACTCCTGTCCGCCCTGAACGCACAGGTGGATCAGTGGCTGACTCCGCACCAACTGGAGATCGGCAAAGTGGTGTGTGACAAAGGAAGCAATTTGTTGGCGGCATTGAATTTGGGCAAGTTGACACATGTGCCGTGCATGGCACATGTGTGTAATCTGATCGTACAACGCTTTGTGCATAAGTACCCAGGCTTACAGGACGTCCTCAAGCAGGCCAGGAGGGTGTGTGGCCATTTCAGGCGTTCATACACGGCCATAGCACATTTTTCAGATATCCAGCGGCGAAACAACATGCCAGTAAGGCACTTGATTTGCGACAGCCCGACACGTTGGAATTCAACACTCCTAATGTTCGACCGCCTGCTCCAACAAGAAAAAGCAGTCAACGAGTATCATGCGCAATGCCTGTAGGCTCATGCGTCCTTTTGAGGAGGTGACAAACCTAGCCGAAGGCACCATCAGCGACATCATCCCATTTGTTTTCTTCCAGGAGCGTGCCCTGCGAAGAGTGCTGGATCAGGCCGTAGATGAGCGTGAAGAGGAAGAGGAAGAGTTGTGGTCACCATCACCACCAGAAACAGCCTTATCAGCATCGCTTGCTGGAAACTCGCGCACCGCTGGAAGAGGAGTGTGAGGAAGAGGAGTCAGAGGAGGAATGTGGCTTTGAGGAGGAGGAGGACACAACAGGCATCCCAGGGTGCTCGTTGTCACCTATCTGGTACCTGTGGTGTTGTACGTGGCTGGGGGGAAGAACATACCTTCAGTGAGATCACTGAGGATGAGGAACAGGACATGAGTAGCTCGGCATCTACCCTTGTGCAAATGGGGTCTTTCATGCTGTCGTGCCTGTTGAGGTACCCTCGTATAAAAAGGCTGAAGGAGAACGACCTGTACTGGGTAGCCACGCTACTAGACCCCCGGTATAAGCAGAAAGTGCCTGAAATATTACCGAATTAACGCAAGTCGGAAAGGATGCAGCAGTTCCAAAATAAATTAAAAAGTATGCTTTACACAGCGTATAAGGGTGATGTCACAGCACAACGGGAATCTAACAGGGGAAGAGGTGAAAGTAATCCTTCTCCTACCACGACCACGCCGGCAAGGACAGGACGCTTTACAGACGTGTTGTTGATGGAGGACATGCAGAGATTTTTAAGTCCTATGCATCGCCACAGCCCTTTGGGGTCCACCCTCAGAGAACGACTCGACCGACAGGTAGCAGACTACCTCGCCTTAACTGCAGATATCGACACTTGAGGAGCGATGAACCCCTTGACTACTGGGTGTGCAGGCTTGACCTGTGGCCTGAGCTATCCCAATTTGCGATAGAACTTCTGGCCTGCCTCGCTTCAAGTGTCCTGTCAGAAAGGACCTTCAGTGCAGCAGGAGGTATTGTCACTGAGAAGAGAAGTCACCTAGGTCAAAAAAGTCTAGATTACCTCACCTTTATTAAGATGAATGAGGCATGGATCCCAAAGGGACTGACAGTGGGCGATACATTCGACTAAAAAAGGCCTGATGAGATGAGCTGCCTTGGGCTAAGAATGGTCCACACACTGCTGTATTTTATCTCTGAATGCCGGATGACTTGCATGACTTATCCGCCACCAACTACGGTTCAAGCCGCAATGTTTGAGGGCACTTTCTGCCTGGGAAACATAAATTTTTGTTTCCCAGTGCCCCAAATTGGAAGTAGGAGGACCGACCAAGCATCTTTTTCCATCTCCCGGTTCCTAAAATCTATTCCATATACACGTCCCCTGATAGGGGACGTAACAGGGATTAAACTGATAGGAATAGTACTACTTAACACACCTTATAATAACGCAGAGAGAGGCAACACAGAGAGAGGAGTCTGAAGAAGAGGAGTCAGAGGAGGAAGGTGGCTTTCAGGAGGTGGAAGACCAAACACAGCAGGCGTCCCAGGGGGCTTGTTGTCACCTTTCGAGGACCCTTGGTGTTGTACGTGGCTGGGTGGAGGAAGAGACCTTCAATGACATCAGTGAGGACAAGGAACGGGACATGGCTAGCTTGGTATCCAAACTTGTGCAAATGGGGAGTTTGCGGTTGTGCAAATGGACTGTTTGCGGTTGTTTGTGGTGCGTTAAACGCGGCGTTTGGTCTGTCATAATTTGGTCTGTCACTGTGAAGCGGGCGTAACCCTTACACTACCTGATGTTTTAAAGCACGTTATTACAAACAATTTAGGAATGTTAGGTGATTTATGCCCTTTATGGATTAAAACCCGACTCTGCGTCAACTCGGTAATTTTCCATGGGAGTTTTGCCATGGATCCTCCTCCGGCATGCCACAGTCCAGGTGTTAGTCCCCTTGAAACAACTTTTCCATCACTATTGTGGCCAGAAAGAGTCCCTGTGGGTTTTAAAATTCGCCTGCCTATTGAAGTCTATGGCTGTTTGCCCGTTCGCGAACATTTGCGAAAATTCACGTTCTCTGTTCGCGAACGAAAAAATTTATGTGAGGTGTGCGAGATAATCCTACCCCTAATCACTGCCTTGGCCGTATCCCAGAACAGCTGTGTATCTGTTTCATGGGGTTGGTTGTCTTGCGAGAATTCCCACCACCATCCCTTTAATCTATTTGCAAAGTGTAACGGTCACGTCCACACACACACACAGGGGGAAGGATAGTGACCACTGCGCTCCACCCTCACCCCTGGCCCTGCCTACTTGCCTCACGAGTCCTGATGACAGGGGACAACTGGACAACAGTCCCTAACTTAGGATACGTGCAGGGAAGACAGACAAGACAAAATACGGAACATGAACGGACCGGGTCAGAACCAAGAGAGCTACGCAGTACAAAGGGTTAATAAAAGAATGGTCAGGAGAAGCCGGGGTCAAATACCAGGAGTGTAGAGAAATACAAGAGGAGTCCTAAGAGAGTAGTCAGGTGGGAGCCGAGGTCACAATACCAGGACGAATGCACAGTACAGGAGGAGCAGGCAAAAGGATCATCAGGGAACGGAATCAGGTGAGTATTCAGTAGTCCAACAAATAGCCAGGAACCTAGAAATTAACAGGCAACCTGTGGCTAGCAGGCTGCCTGTATTTATAGTGGGGAGTGAGGGTCATGTGACGGGGCCAGCGTCACATGACCGACAGACCAACCAGTTGAGCACGGAGTGATCAGCTCGGCGCTCAAGGCAGACTTAGGAGCAGGGAGCCACCCAGCAGTAAAGCCGCCCTGGGAATGAGGTCAGACACAGATCCTCATTCCCAAAGCTAAGCAACAGTTCTGCGGGCAATGGGGGACCGAGTGCACCTTCGGAACCCCGTTACACAAAGTCTTCATCTGACAAAAGGTGGGACGGCAATCGCCATATAAAATCTGAACCTTTCGGCGACCCATCCCACAATTCCAAGATCACGGGGCTGTGATCCGATATTACTAGATCAGAGATTTCCACTTCCTGGACTGTGGTTGCTACCTCTGGTGCGATGAGGAAATAGTCTAACCATGACCAGGAGAGCTTGGAGTGGGAATAATGAGAAAATTCCCTCCCCTCGGGGTGATAATACCTCCATGCATCTACCAAACCTGTCGTCTGCAAAAATGGGAATAAAGTGTAGGGTTTAAATGCTGTTTCTTCACCCGATGTCTCCTATCTTCTCTTTTGTCATGCACCCTGTTGAAATCCCCTCCCACAATTAACTGTCCTCTCTCCTCCTGAAGTAAAGTTGCTTCTAATTTACGATCAAAAAATGATTGGGCTGTATTAGGGGAGTATATATTATAGATGGTCAATTGACCTAATGGAGAGGTCAAAATCTTCTTTGCCTTTCTACCCTCCGCATCAACCTCTGTAGATTTGACCTCCCATGTCAAACGTTTATGTAAGAGAATGAGTACCCCTGCTTTTCTATCTTGTGAAGGGGAGCCTGTCCCACCCACACCTTCCGCATTCTCCAAAAATCCTGTTACTCAGAGAAGCGCTATATCAATTTTAAGTTTCTTGAAATGTCGTAATACATTTGTGCGTTTATACTGGTTCGCAAACCCTTCACATTCCACGTGGCTATCCGCATGTTTGTGAAGCAATAATTGCGTTTAATAGCGACAGCACTCCGAACAGAATCATCCACAGCTGACCCCACAGAGTGAAAACAGACATTTGAAAGGACAATGACAAGATTCCAATCCCCCCCATAATCCCCCCGCCCTTCCCCAAACACAACGTTAACTTATAGATTTTGGACTTCTCTTTTTTTGCGCAGAACTTTGTGAAGCCGTTGTTCCTTCCATATATTCTCAACATTCCAAACTTATTTCTCCCTCAACTCCTCCGCCCAACACCTCTGGGTGTGTAATCCATTGTCCCGGAATTTATGTACCACTTGTCTCACCCTGCTAGCTTATTCTTATGTTTTCTCTTTTTTTTTTTTTTTTCTCTTCCTTCTTCTATTATTCTCCCCTCCTTTCCCCTTCCTTTTTGTTAGTTTTTTCTCCTTTTTTCCCCTTTTTTTTATATATATTAACATTATTTCTCTTCCTTAGTTTCTAGTACTGCGGACCGTATTCTCTAACCCGCTAAAGGAATCCCAGAATGTAAAGAGTGCCCACCCTTGAGTATAGAATGCAGAATACATTTGTTACCCAGATAGGAGCAAAAAATAAATAAAAAATTTCCTCCCACATAGGAGCAAAAACTAATCATTTCCTCCCTTCCATATATTATCTTGCGTGATCACTCCCACTCTGTTCCTTGGCTCCGAGGGGGAGAGGAAGCGTGTCCGACAGTCCCAGAGGATGAATTGGAAGGTCTGCGCCGTCTCGCCGTCTTCTCTCGTCGTCCTCTGCCCGAGAAAAGATCCCTCTGCGATGAGCTTTTCCGAGAAGGGGAGGGGTCCTCCTCCATGATCCCAGCTTCCCGGGCTTCCTTGGAAGTTTGATAAGTTTCAATGGGACCGTCTTGTCGGAAAATCCGCAGAGTGGCTGGGTAAAGGAGAGCAAATTTTGTTTTCTGTGCGACCAAAGAAGAACAATGGCAGAGAAAGCTCTCCTGCGCCTCGTCACCTCTGCAGAATAGTCGCTAAATAGTAGAAGCTTATAGTCCTGCACATTCAGAGGGCGTCTGCTTTTTCTATATCCGTGAAGGTTTTCCTCTTTCGCCGCGGAATTTAAATATTTAACAATGACTGATCTAGGTCTGCTAAAATTCCGATCTTCCTCCGGAGGTCTCCATGGACCCAGCCTATGAGCTCTTTCCACTGTAAAGGTACCCTGGAGTCCCAGGGCTTGAGGGATGTCTGTCTCACATAGCTTAACCAAATGCTACGAGGGAACTGATTCAGGAATCCCTATGATTTGCAAATTGCTCCTCCTGGAGTGGTTTTCCAGGTCGTCGACCTTTTCCTTAAGCGCTTGACTAATACGAAATGCCTCACTGGTTTGGAGCGGGACTTCTCCAACTCATCTTCCGCCTTTGAAAGCCTTTGCTCTAGTTTTGCTATTTGCCCCGCATGGTTTTGAATGTCAGAGGCCAGCAACTTGGCCACTTCTATTGCCATGGTTTTACATGAAATTGTTAATTCTGGCTCTGGGGTTATCTCCCTGTCCTCCCCATTGAGAGCCTGCTCTGCCTGTGAGCGCTGGGGCAGCCCGCGACGCTGACCTGGTAAGCCTGCTGCCTCTCTCACTTGTGGCCGCCATCTTGCTGCTCTGCTCCTTGTCTGCACACTGGGGTAGTGCCGGGGATTGCTGCTGGGAGCCGCTCTTTTGGACAAACCTGTCCATGAAGAAGACACCGGACTTGCGGTGGGTGTTGTGAGGGGGTATAAGGCCCCGTAATGTCGCGGCTCCCCGGACTATCGGGCGGTGGGTAGCGGAGCTCTTTACTCTGCTGCCCGCACGGAATCGGAAGTCCCGGTATCTTAATGGTACATCGCTTGCCCTCTATGGAGATCTGCAATCCAAAAGGAAAGAGCCAACAATACAAAATATTCTGGGATCTCAGGTAGTCTCAGAGAGGCTTCAGTAGGTGCAATTTTGCGAGCGTGAAGGGGGTGACATTTGATATAATGCTATAGTGTGACCATCATGGTTCAGATCTCCAATGCTCTTTAGCTTCTTTCAAAATTGCTGCAGTATCTACATAGCTGAGGAGCCCACAGACAACATCCCTTGGTGGCTCTCCTTCTTTCGGTGAGGGTCTCAGGGATCGGTGTACCCGATCTATAACATTAGATCTTGCCCTGTCCTCACCTAGAATATTACCAAACATCTGTGTCATGGCCTCCCACAGCGCCTTATGAGTCAGTTTCTGGTAGTCCCTTAACACGTACATTCTTGCGGCGACTCATATTTTCTTGATCCTCTATCAGCGTAAATGCTGTGGAGATGTTAGCTGCTATGGTCTCACTATGTGCCACTTGCATGGCTTGATTAGTCTCTAACACTTCCACTCTATGAACAATTTGCCACACATCTGTCTTAATGTCTGCTAATTCTCTCATGACAGGTGCCAGGGCTACAGCAAGGGCCTTTTTGAAATATTTCTTGGAGAAGGATAGGGTGCTGGGTGAGTTTACCTCGTCTCCTAGGTCCACAGAGCTCTCTGCGTCCTAGTCTGCATATGCATCTGAGTCATGTTGAGGGCCCAGCGCCATCTTGGGCTTGTGCGCCGGAGAAGCTGCTGGCTTCTTTTTCAAGTACTGTTCTATTTCAGATTGACTCTTCTTGGAACTACTGGGTTCCAGGTGGTCCCTGATCCGGTCCCTGCCAATTTTGACCATTCTTTAGGCTGCTGGATTTGGCTGGATGCTGGCTTGTGTGATGGGAGCTAAAGCTCAGGCGTCCGTCTTGCTGCTCAGTCAGTCTCCGCCCCTCATAACTTTTTAAATCTAAGCAAACACGAGTGATAACTGCCAGCCAACAGCTAGCTCTCCAGATGCAGCCAAGAGGAGGGGAGAAGATTGAGGCCTCATGCACACGACCATAGTTTTGGTCTGCATCGGATAGGATGCAAACCCATTAAGGGGGGCTGTAGAAGATGTTAACAGCACACCGTGTACTGTCAACATTGATATGTCACATCTGTGGCAGGTCTCAGAAGGTCTAAAAGATTATCTACGCATTAGTGATTTGACAGCCTCTTTCGGTTTCACTTTGTTTGTGTGTTGCTGGTATGTCCACACCTCCTGTTCAGGTGTGGATCATGTGACCCCTACCTCGCCCTATTTAGTCTGACTTTTCCCATCACTCCTTGCTTGGGATAGCTTCATTTGGTCTTGGAAGAGCTGGAGTGTGGTTCGTGTTGAAGTCCTGTTCATCCATCATCCTCTGAAGTTAAGTGTTCCGTTTGTTGTGTTTTGTATCCCCCCCTTCCCAGTTGTTTACTAGGCCTCAGTGAGACGCTAGTTCCTTCACCAGGGAAGGAACGGGTTGTCTCTGCCCTGTCATTATCTTTAGGGCATCTGAGGGTCACCAGGGTTTTCTAGGTTCCCGTGTATGGGTATCACTACCATCGAGAGGTGCCCATACGGATATGAGTTAGGTCCAGGAGCAGGGTTTTATAGGTGGTGACCCTTTTCCTTCCCTAGTGGTGAGGCCTAGTGTCTTTCCCCTTCCTTCTTGATTGTCTTTTGGTGTTCTCCCCTACTACATAAAATTTAAGGTACCCTCTTGGAAGTTGGGCCCAAGATTTATTGGTCCATATAAGATCACTGCCATTGTTAACCCTGTAGCCTTCCATCTTGAACTTCCTCAGGCATTGAAAATCCATGACGTATTTCATAAATCGTTGCTAAAGAAATGTGTCGAACCTGTTGGGCCGTCCTCCTTGCCTCCAGCTCCTGTCATGGTGGACGGCAATTTAGAATTTCAGATCAGCAGGATTGTGGACTCCCGAGTTCTCCGGAGATCCCTCCAGTATCTTGTTCATTAGAGAGGGTACGGGCCAGAGCAGAGGAGAGGATGTGGGTTCCAGCGACCAATGTTAATGCTAGTTGTCTAGTGAGAGCATTCCACAGAGCTTATCCTGATAAGGTCGGTCCTGGGTGCCCGGAGGTCACCCGTAGAAGGGGGGGGTACTGTCACATCTGTGACAGGTCTCAGATGGTCTGAAAGATTATCTATGCATTAGTGATCTGACAGCCTCTTTCGGTTTCACTTTGTGTGTTGCTGGTATGTCCACACCTCCTGTTCAGGTGTGGAGGATCATGTGACCTCTACCTCGCCCTATTTAGTCTGACTTTTCCCATCACTCCTTGCTTGGGATCGCCTCATTTGGTCTTGGAACAGTTGGAGTGTGGTTCGTGTTGAAGTCCTGTTCATCCATCATCCTCTGAAGTTAAGTGTTCTGTTTGTTGTGTTTTGTATTCCCCCCCCCCCCTGGTTGTTTACTAGGCCTCAGTGAGATGCTAGTTCCTTCACCAGGGAAGGAATGGGCGGTCTCTGCCCTGTCATTATCTTTAGGGCATCTGAGGGCCACCAGGGTTTTCTAGGTTCCTGTGTATGGGTATCTCTACCATCGAGAGGTGCCCATACGGATAGGAGTTAGGGCCAGGAGCAGGGTTTTATAGGTGGTGACCCTTTTCCTTCCCTAGCGGTGAGGCCTAGTGTCTTTCCCCTTCCTTCTTGATTGTCTTTTGGTGTTCTCCCCTACTACATCCGTGACATCATATGTCCATTCTCCTGCCACATAAAAATATAGAACATGTCCTATTCTTGTCCATGACATTTGTAACATAGCACGGGACCGGCCGAAAGGTACATGTGGGATGCACACAGCCGGTTCTACAATTTGCGGACCACAAAAGCATATATGATTGTGTGCATGAGGCCTGATGCATATACATCTAGCTGCAGTTTGTCTCCTGAGAACAAAAGAATCTGGTAGTTGAAATCCAACATGCCCGATCCTTGTCTCCCACAACATCAGATGGCGGGGCAGAGTTGGGAGTCACCTGCGCATTAGATAGTTTGTAGAACCTGCTGAAATTGGCAGTTTTGGCAAACATACATCTTATGTGAATGGCCAGCTTTATAAACATATTTTTCCATTGTACATTGTTTTCTATAAATTTATCCAACAATGGATGCTTTAATTCCTGTTGCCATGGTTATATTCTCCTAAAAAAATAATAATTATAGCTCTACATATCTCTATGTATGCAGGCTCAAACTGTTTGTCTCATGGGAGACAATTCCTTTCAAAATGCAGCTGGTGAAAGAAATCAGCTCCAGACACCCCTGGTAAATAATTGTCTAAAGGTTGTCAGACAAAAGCCATTCATGCAGAACATCTCTCCATTCTGACTCATATATGGGACCTCTAGTGGACAGGGGTTGCCTTTCTCAGATAATCTCTTTAATAAATAAAAAATCTCCATTCTTTGGAGTGTTGTCCACCTTCACATTGTGGGATATACAGTTGTAGCAAGCATTAGTTTGCTTGGAACAGCGTGCAGTTACTTTAGCGTGGCAATCATTGCAAGGCAGTAGTTATGAAAATAACCTAGCACACCAAACATATCTTCAGCATGTTAACCCCTTCCTGACGCACTTCCTGTCTTCCCGGAGCCATAATTGTTTTTTATTGTTCCGTTCACATAGCCGTATGAAAGCTTCTTTTTTGACGGACAAGCTGTACTTTTTAATGCCATCCTTTAGTATGGCATACAATGTCGAGGGAAGCTGAAAAAAATTCCAAAATCTTTTCAGGTCAGTAAGATTACGGCAGTACCACACTTATATAATTTTTCTTGGGTTTTAATACTGAAAAATACTGAAAACTTTTTTATAGTTATGTCTAATATCATTTTGGGGTGTGTATGACTTGTTGATCACTTTTTATTAGATTAAATACATTTTTGGGGGAAGTAAAGTGATGAAAAAACTGCAAATCAGCCATTTTTTCCTGTTACGCCATTCACCAAATGGTGAATTTTTAAAAAATATTTTAATAGTATGGGCATTTTCACAAGCGGTGATGCCCATGATTTTATTTTTTTAATTGTTTTGATTTTTTGGAAAGAGGAATGATTTTAATTTTTATATATATTTTTTATATTTTTAAAAACTGGACCTTAACTTGCAATTTGCATAGAATAATGGAATATGATCCATTATTCTATACCTAAATCACCATATTACAGTTCATTGTCATGACAATGTCTCCGATTTTTGGACTAGTACATTTTTATTATCTGTATACTTTTACGGGTTAGATGCATATCAAAAGAGAGCCCTTTTGGCATACGTATGGCCAATTTACAGTATAAGGAGACTGCTATGCAAAACCAAAAAAGATGCATATTAAAGGGGGTTTTCAGGTCCTACATTTTGATAACTCATTCAGCATAGGCCATCAATATCTCATCAATTGATTTCAACGTGCACCCTCACCAATCAGCTGTTTACAGCAGCCACCAAGAGTAGAAAGAGACAGCAGATGCATCCAGAAGTAGAACCCACCATCCACAGTGTAATAGCCATGCCATTCATTTGAATGGAAGCTGAGCTTTAGTACACCGGCATTAGCACTACATTGGCAGTGATAGGAGCTGTCTGCTTCTGGTTCTGGTGGCTCCTGAGAATTGCTGATCTTTGGGGTGACAGATTTTAACTGTTCTTTAGTTTGTTGCAGGAAATAAAATTATTGGGGGTCATATCTTAATAACCCCATTATGTAGAGGTGTCGGCCTCTACATAACTTTGGCATATCCAATGCCGGGCGAAATCTATACCAGCTCCCTTGCTGTCTTAAATTTAGACCATTTTCTTTGCCTAAAATAGGCCTAGAAATTGATGAGACGGGCCTCCCGTCTCGTCCCCTTCCCTACCCACGTCCCCTTCTTTATACCTGGCATGAGTTAAGAAAAGTTGCAGAATGTGGCTCAAATAACCTTCGTGCTGCAATCTGTGCCAGAAATTTGCCCAAATATGCAAATTTATGTTAGTAAATGACCCCCATAGTCTTTATATTCAGGCAGAAAACACAAATCACCCACTCTTCGGCTAAATACTAGCTACAATAAGTTTTCCTGACTATACAAGTGTCTTATTGCCAGCTAAATGAACAAAATTACATTAAGGTGTTTTACTTCACAACAAGAGCAGATGTCCACTAGCAATCACAGAAATGCGTAATTCACACAGTCAGTGTCCAGGCAGTGATTTCCATCAGTGATTTTGAGCCAAAACCAGGTGCAGCTCTAAACAGAGAACAGGAGAAGATCTTTCCCTTATACCTGATGTCTGTGTAGCTCCAAACCTGGGTTTGGCTCAGAATCACTGATTGGAATCACTGACCAAAGCACTGACTTGTGAATGAAGCATAAAAGTTTCTCCAGACAGGTTCTGTCTCCTCAGATGTCTCGCTCTCTCAGGTGCACAACTTGCACCTAAATAGCGCAGCAATGAGCTGAACTTGTGTTAAAAAGAAAACTTGTACTGGACAGGAAGGGAAAGACAGACCCCACTACCATCATTCCATAAAAATACAGTCCTCAAAATGGGACCTACTGCACCAAAGCAAACTATTCCTTGCTAGAGATACTGAGCTCTCCTGGATTCCTTATATCCCACCCCAGCATTCCCTGGAATAGATATATACTTGCAGGAGCCTAGTAGGCATATAAAAGGAATCTGGGGGAAATATAATGATCCCTGATCACTTTTCCTCTCATTGTCTCACAGAAGGCACACAGTGGGCACATTAAATACTTCAGTTTTGTAGTATATTTATTTCTGGTTCTTCAAAGTAATTCTCTATTAAACAATACAAGAGTGGCCTCTCACTTCTGAGACAATAGATAAGACATTGTGCTTATAGAAACATAGAAACATAGAATGTGTTGGCAGATAAGAACCATTTGGCCCATCTAGTCTGCCCAATATACTGAATACTATGAATAGCCCTTGGCCCTTTCTTATATGAAGGATGGCCTTATGCCTATCCCATGCATGCCTAAACTCCTTCACTGTATTTGCAGCTACCACTTCGGCAGGAAGGTTATTCCATGCATCCACTACTCTCTCAGTAAAGTAATAATTCCTGATATTACTTTTAAACCTTTGCCCCTCTAATTTAAAACTATGTCCTCTTGTAGCAGTTTTTCTTCTTTTAAATATTCTCTCCTCTTTTACCTTGTTGATTCCCTTTATGTATTAACAAGTTTCTATCATATCCCCTCTGTCTCGCCTTTCTTCCAAGCTATATATTTATTAATGATCTTGTAGAAGGCTTGCATAGTAAAATATCAATTTTCGCAGATGACACTAAACTGTGTAAAGTAATTAACACTGAAGAGGACAGTATACTACTACAGAGGGATCTGGATAGATTGGAGGCTTGGGCAGATAAGTGGCAGATGAGGTTTAACACTGAGAAATGTAAAGTTATGCACATGGGAAGGAATAATGCAAGTCACCCGTACATACTAAATGGTAAAACACTCGGTAACACTGACATGGAAAAGGATCTAGGAATTTTAATAAACAGCAAACTAAGCTGCAAAAAACAGTGTCAGGCAGCGGCTGCCAAGGCCAATAAGATAATGGGTTGCATCAAAAGGGGCATAGATGCCCGTGATGAGAACATATTCCTACTACTTTACAAATCACTGGTCAGACCACACATGGAGTACTGTGTACAGTTCTGGGCTCCTGTAAACAAGGCAGACATAGCAGAGCTGGAGAGGGTCCAGAGGAGGGCAACTAAAGTAATAACTGGAATGGGGCAACTACAGTACCCTGAAAGATTATCAAAATTAGGGTTATTCACGTTAGAAAAAAGACGACTGAGGGGAGATCTAATTACTATGTATAAATATATCAGGGGGCAGTACAGAGATCTATCCCATCATCTATTTATCCCCAGGACTGTGACTGTGACGAGGGGACATCCTCTGCGTTTGGAGGAAAGAAGGTTTGTACACAAACATAGAAAAGGGTTCTTTACGGTAAGAGCAGTGAGACTATGGAACTCTCTGCCTGAGGAGGTGGTGATGGTGAGTACAATAAAGGAATTCAAGAGGGGCCTGGATGTATTTCTGGAGTGTAATAATATTACAGGCTATAGCTACTAGAGAGGGGTCGTTGATCCATGGAGTTATTCTGATTGCCTGATTGGAGTCGGGAAGGAATTTTTTATTCCCCTAAAGTGAGGAAAATTGGCTTCTACCTCACAGGGTTTTTTTTTTTTTTGCCTTCCTCTGGATCAACTTGTAGGATGACAGGCCGAACTGGATGGACAAATGTCTTTTTTCGGCCTTATGTACTATGTTACTATGTTACTATGTTACTATACATGTTAAGGTCCTTTAATCTTTCCTGGTAAGTTTTATCCTGCAATCCATGTACTAGTTTAGTAGCTCTTCTCTGAACTCTCTCCAAAGTATCAATATCCTTCTGGAGATATGGTCTCCAGTACTGAGCACAATACTCCAAATGAGGTCTCACTAGTGCTCTGTAGAGCGGCATGAGCACCTCCCTCTTTCTACTGGTAATGCCTCTCCTTATACACCCAAGCATTCTGCTAGCATTTCCTGCTGCTCTATGACATTGTCTGCCTACCTTTAAGTCTTCTGAAATAATGACCCCTAAATCCCTTTCTTCAGATACTGAGGTTAGGACTGTATCACTGATTTTATATTCTGCTCTTGGGTTTTTACGCCCCAGGTGCATTATCTTGCACTTAACATTACATTTTAGTTGCCAAATTTTTGACCATTCCTCTAGTTTTCCTAAATCCTTTTCCATTTGGTGTATCTCTCCAGGAACATCAACCCTGTTACAAATCTTTGTGTTATCAGCAAAAAGACACACCTTACCATTGAGGCCTTCTGCAATTTCGCTGATAAAGATATCAAACAATATGGGTCCCAGAACAGATCCCTGAGGTACCCCACTGGTAACAAGACCATGGTCTGAATATACTCTATTGACTACAACCCTCTGTTGTCTGTCCCTCAGCCACTGCCTAATCCATTCAACAATATGGGAGTCCACGCACAAAGACTGAAATTTATTGATAAGCCTTCTATGTGGGACAGTATCAAAAGCCTTACTAAAGTCCAGATAAACGATGTCTACTGCACCTCCGCCATCTATTATTTTAGTCACCCAATCAAAAAAATCTATAAGATTAGTTTGACATGATCTCCCTGAAGTAAACCCATGCTGTTTTCCATCTTTCAATCTATGGGATTGTAGATGTTCCACAATCCCCTCCTTAAGTATGGTTTCCATTAATTTCCCCACTATTGATGTCAGGCTTACTGGTCTATAGTTGCCCGATTCCTCCCTACTAACTTTATTGTGAGTGGGCACAACATTTGCCAATTTCCAATCTTCTGGGACAACTCCTGTTGCCAGTGATTGATTAAATAAATCTGTTAATGGTTTTGCTAGTTCGCCGCTGAGCACTTTTAATAGCTTTGGGTGTATCCCATCAGGCCTCTGTGACTTATTTGTATTAATTTTAGACAGCTGACTTAGAACCTCTTCCTCTGTAAAGACACATGCATCAAAAGATTCATTGGTCTTCTAATCTTCCTAACTGAGGTCCTTTTCCTTCATTTTCCTTTGTAAAAACTGAACAGAAGTATTCATTGAGGCAGTCAGCTAGTTCTTTATCTTCTTCCATATACCTTCCTTCTTTTGTTTTTTATTTGGTAATTCCTTGTTTTAGTTTCCTTTTTTCATTTATGTATCTGAAGAATGTCTTATCGCCTTTTTTCACTGACTGAGCTAATTTCTCTTCTGCCAGTGCTTTAGAAGCTCTTATAACTTGTTTTGCCTCTCTCTGCCTAATCTCATAAATTTGCCTATCATCCTCGTTTTTTTATTTTTATTTTATTTTTACTAAATGCTATCTTTTTGTTTTTAATGATTTTGGCCACTTCTGCTGAGTACCACAGTGGTCTCTTCCTTTTTTTGCTTTTACTGACAAGCCTAATGCAATTTTCTGTCGCATTCAATAGTGCCACTTTTAAGTAGTCCCATTTCTCCTGGACTGCATTGAAACTGTTTCAATCTGATAGGGACTCGTATACCACTAATCTAATTTTAGAAAAGTCAGTTTTTCTAAAATCTAAAACTTTTGTTTTTGTGTGGTGTGACTCAGTCACTGTACTTATAGTAAACCACACTGACTGGTGATCACTAGATCCCAAGCTTTCCCCTACAGTAATATCAGATACCAAATTCCCATTTGTGAATACTAAATCTAAAATGGCCTCCTTCCGGGTTGGCTCCTCAACTACTTGCTGTAGAGATAATCCCAGTAGGGAATTTTGAATATACCTACAATACATTGTCAAGCAATTAACACTCTTTACATTATTTTTTTTTACAAATAAGTATAATGCAATCAAGCACACACACACATGCAATACCCATAGATAAACATTAGTCACGGTATGGCTCATACTGAAGGTGTTAGTGATGTGTCATATGATGCCACCTGCGCCACATGTTAGTTAACCCTTTGAGAACATGGCGATTTTATGTTTTTGTGTTGTCGTTTTTCACTCCCTGCCTACCAGGAGCCATAACTTTTTATTTTTCTGTTCATATAGCTGTATGAAGGCTTGTTTTTATTTATTTTTAATTATTGTTATTTATTTTTTGCAGTACTTTCTAATGGTACCATTTTGCATACAATATAGTGGGAAGATGGAAAAAAATCCCAAATGGGGGGGGAATTGAAAAAAAAAATAAAAAAATAAAAAAAAAAATCACAATTCTGAGTTTTATGGGTTTCATTTTTATGGAGCTTCCAATGCTATAAAATTGACCTTTGATAAGATAAGATGAGATAAGATGCCTTTATTGTCACTGTACAATACAATGTAATACAATGTACAATACAATGAAATGTTGTTTGGAGCAATCCTAGATGCCATGGACAGAGGAACAAGAACTGACATTTAAACTAAAGCATTACACTAGAAAAAATAACAAAACAAAAAAATCATTGCACTAGAAAGCATTACTATTCACAGTTCACAGCATATATAGCAAGAGCAAAGTAGGAAGTGCTTATGAGTATATATACACACTGATTCAGACACCACTGCAGACAAGAGATCATCATGGGTTCACAAATGCAGCAGTCACTTTCAGTCTGTGGTAGTTTCTATCCTAGGAAGGGGCCTTTGCCCTTCTGGGTCAGTTTGATTACAGAGATACCATATTCATATAGTTTTTCTTATGTATTTAAATATTATGGAGGCAGGTGAAGCAACAAAAAAAAATAAAAATTCAATTTTTTTGTCGCAGCATTTACTGTATGGGATAAATATGTTTATCTTTTAATAGTTTAGGCATTTCAGGATGCAGCAGTGCATATGATCTTTTTTTTATATAGGGAAAGAGAGAGATTTTTATAATTTTTTAAAAACATTTTTTTTTTTCCTTTTTAAAGACCCCTAGGGCACCTGAACATGCAATCATTAGATTGCTTTTCCCATAGACTAATGTGATTTAATACATTAATGAATAGAAAGTTCAGTATATTTCAATGCAGTATTGCCACCTGCAGGCCTACATTGAAATATACATTTGATAGGCATTGTGGATTCATACAGGCTTTGGCCTATTACCACCAAGGAATGGCTATCCCTATGTCAGCACAAGGAAGCTCTTTGGGCCCCATGGCATCTGAGGGGTTAAATGTCTGTGATTGACATTATCGCTTGAGGTGACATCAGCAAAAACTGTGGCCCTGATTTAATAACCTTTACTTGGGCCAACTCATCCAGAGAAGGCATGTAATTTATGACGAGGCGCAGGTCTCATCAAAAACTACCTGTCTCCTTTCGGTTGTCTGTGCACCAGCATGAAATCTATGGCAGCGTTGAGCTACTATAGAGTTCAATAATTATTTATGCCAGTTTTTGGCTTAACCCCTTATGGACCGGGCTCATTTTCACCTTAAGGACCAGGCCATTTTTTGCTAATCTGACCAGTGTCACTTTATGTGTGAATAACTTTAAAACAATTTTACTTATCCAAGCCATTCTGAGATTGTTTTTTCATCACATATTGTACTTCATGACACTAGTCAAATGAAGTAAAAAAAAAATAAAATTTTTATTTATAAACAAATGTCAAATTTACCAAAAAATGTGAAAAAATTTGCTAATTTCCAGATTTCAATGTCTCTACTTCTATAATACATAGTAATACCTCCAAAAATAGTTATTAATTTACATTCCCCATATGTCTACTTCATGTTTGGATCATTTTGTGAATGCCATTTAATTTTTTGGGGACGTTAGAAGGCTTAGAAGTTTAGAAGCAAAAAGTGACCCCATTTAAGAAACTACACTCCTCAAGGTATACAAAACTGATTTTACAAACTTTGTTAACCCTTTAGGTGTTCCACAAAAATTAATGGAAAATAGAGATAAAATTTAAAAATTTCACTTTTTTGACAGATTTTCAATTTTATATTTTTTTTTCCAGTTACAAAGCAAGGGTTAACAGCCAGGTCCCGTTTGAAGCCCCCCTGATGCACCCCTAGAGTAGAAACTCCAAAAAAGTGACCTCATTTTAGAAACTACGGGATAGGGTGGCAGTATTGTTGGTACTAGTTTAGGGTACATATGATTTTTTGTTGCTCTATATTACACTTTTTACGAGGCAAGGTAACAAGAAATAGCTGTTTTGGCACCGTTTTTATTTTTTGTTATTTACAACATTTATCTGAAAGGTTAGATCATGTGGTATTTTTATAGAGCAGGTTGTCACGGATGCGACAATACCAAATATGACTACTTGTTTTGGTTGTTTGTTTAAGTTTTACATAACAAAGCATTTTTTTTTTAAATATGATTTTTTTGTGTCTCCACATTCTGAAAGCCATAGATTTATTTATTTTTTGGGCTACTGTCTTGTGTAACGGCTCATTTTTTCCGGGATGAGATGACGGCTTGATTGGCACTATTTTTGGGTGTGTATGAATTTTTGATCGCTTGCTATTACACTTTTTGTGATGTAAGGTGACAAAAATATCAATTTTTTTACTCCGTTTTTATTTTTATTTTTTTACGGTATTCACCTGAGGGGTTAGGTCATGTGATATTTTTATAGAGCAGGTTATTACAAACGTGGTGATACCTAATATGTGTAGTGCATTTAATTTTTTAAATTTTTAATCAGTGATAAATGTGTTTTTTTATTTTTACTTTTTTTCACTTTTTTATTTTTAAATTTTTTACGAGTGTATTACTGTAGTGCAGCGGCGGCATGAAGCGCACGGCGTCATAGCAACCAATGACGCCATGCGCTCCTGCTCTCAGCAGGAATCCAGACCATGTTACCACGGACCGCTCACGGCTGTGAAACACAGCCGTGTGCATTCGGCCTAAGGGGAATGACAAATTCTTCACTGTGTCTGGATCTTTATGAAAGGGTTTTCCATGGATCAGCAGCTGCACACAACTCTACGATCAGCATACATAATGACAAGGGAAAAAGAGGGATGATGGTTGTGTTTTCAGTGTTTTGGAGGGTATGAAAGTGTTGTCTTGCTCAGGATTGGTCATCAATATCTGATCGGTGGGGGGCTGACTCCCGGCACCCCTGCCGATCAGCTGTTTGAAGAGACTGTCTTTACACTCTGCCTCATCTCCTGTTGAGTAGCGGGATAGTGAAATTACAAGCACTCACTTCTTTCACTTGAATAGAGCGAGTTCTTGTATTACACTGCACTTCTGAGAAATAGTGTCGTGTAATGAACAGGAAGCAGCATTCACAATTTGCGCCACCTCCTCTTCAAACAGCTGATCCTATTCAAACCCCTTTAACTCAGGAATGGCGCCTCAGATGAACAAAACAAAACAGGATTTTATTCAGGTGAATTACAGCTATGTGTCTATGCACACAGTTGGATATGAAGGCCGCTGGTGGCAGGTAATGTGTCACCAAAAGTTTTATCTGCCAATTAAAACCAGATAGTGACAAATATCCTTTTTTTCTAATCTGTTTTTATTTTCTAATTACAGATTTTTTATTATGTTTCCTGAACATAATTATGGAGGCGATCATCTTGCCTGAGCTGTTATTAACAGCATCAGGGACGTAGCTAAAGGCTCATGGGCCCTGGTGCAAGAGTTCATCTTGGGCCCCCTTCCCTCAGTGCTTTGTGGCCACGGGCAGGGAAGCACATAGCTCTCGTACTGCCTGAGGCAAAAATAGTAATTACAAAAGATAAATTCTTGACCTAACTCCTTACCTCCAGCCAGAGGTGTAACTTGACCAGCATGCACTTTCTGTAGAACTGGTGTTTTCTTATGTGGCACAAGGGTCTTTGGGTCCCCTCAGGCTCCTGGGCCCAGTAGCGACTGCTACCTCTGCACCCCCTATAGCTACGCCCCTGAACAGCATTTAGAAGGCATTGACAGCAGCCACATGATCAGGTAGGGACCTCATTGACTTCTATAGGAGAGTTTTCTAGGCATGCTCTGTGACCTGTACAAAGAAAGAACAGATAAGTTTTGACAATCACCTGTCTTATCTGTACACAGAAATTATATCATTGCAGACATGATTAGAATGCCAAATAAGCAGGCAACTGCAGGACTTTATGATTCCTTTTTAAATATAGATATTAACATGAAAAATTAAAAATAACATTATTAAAAAATATGTTAAACATAAAAACATGATTTAAATAATAGATCATTTTTTGATGACGCATTCCCTTCAAGTGGTGGATCCCAGAGATGATCATGAGACCTACTTCTTGCTTTTGCTCTCTATCCCGACAATAAAAAATGTCTGTTGTGCGCTCATATCTTGACCTGCAACCACTTTGAGCAATGATGCTGGGTGCAACCCTAACTGTTGAAAGCAATCTTGTGGACAGCAGCTGCTATTCAAAAGTTAATATCAATCAGTCCCGCTACAAAAAGTTGCAGTGTAGCCCAGGCCTTACTAAAACAGCCATGTCAGAAGATCTCTTTGTAATGACAAGCTTTGTGAGACAGAGATAATTATCACAGTATTCAATCAAAATGCAAAGAATTTGTCTCTTCAGTAACACAAAAAGTTATCAGGTTTCTTGAAACAAAGACACTGCATGGTACACAAAAATAGAAACGGGATAAATCCTCCTTAAAGTGGCAGTGTAAATTCAATCCCGAATCAGAGAGAAAGTGTTAAAGTTCCTAGAAATCAACGTGAAAAGCTGTCAAGCTAAATCAAGGTTTTGCTCATTGATTTTACAATATTTGGCTATTTGGCATAGGAATAACCAGGAGAAGTTGTTTGCAAAGCCAAAGAAAATAATTTACAACCATCAACATGGCAAATACTGAAATATGTCCAGCAGGGAAATCTTTGTTTAAAGTCTTGCCAAATTATTTATGCAGCCTGCGCAACAGACTTAACAGTTTCAACGTTATCAAGTTAAATATTAAAAAACTAACACTATACCCAATGCAGCTCATTGCAATGTTCCAATATTGTTTGTGATTTTATTATACGCCCTTAAGGACAAAGCTAATTTTGGTATTCAGGTTGAAACCAAACATTTCATCCTCACTCAAGTCCACTTAGTTGTGTGATATATGAAGCAATAATTCCGAAATTGCTTTTGCCATTTGTTTCACACACTAATAAAAACACCAGAGTGAGGGTTTGTGTATACCGCATATAGTAGATTTTTCATTTTATTTTTTAGATTAAAAAAGAAAGTAATATTACATGATTCAACAAACAATATAGACAGAAATATAATATTTAAAGTAAAAAAAAAAAAGTATATACTGTAGGCCTTGCAACCTTCATGAGCCTGAACACTTGCAGGCAAAGTTCAACATAGTTTTTGTCACACCAATAACTTTGTACCGTATATTACAAAAGGATGTAATTTATTTTAATACAATAGTAATTAAAGCCCACCGTCAGCATTATCAACCCTATTAAACCAGACCAATAGCCTGGTAGGGTTGATCATACATCCAAACCAAAAACACCACAAAACCGTATCAGTAAAAATGGCATAATCTTTATTGTCACTATAAAATATCATAAAAATACATACCAACATGACAACGAGGTGCCATGCAGGAAAATACATAAATTATAAAGGGGGTACTAAGAGGACAGTGTAAAACAATTACAACCTGTACCCGTAGAGCACTAAATAAGGAAATACCAAGCAAGTATCCCATAAGTACAATGGCAAATACTGTCTACCATGGCATCACAAGCCCCAACAACATTCACAGTCTCTTCTGGTAGATAAACTCATGTCTGTCCCACCAACAATATATACCAATCCAGACCAGTTGGAAGGAATTAACACACACGGTGCATAATGTATTTAATTCTAAATACCTCAAGAGAACCCGCTGAAGTACATGGTAATAGTGTCATTATAAACCATCAGGGGAAGGAGGACCACAGAAAGCAGAGCACGTTGTTGGCTATAACTTCCTCATTATCCCCCTCAAACAAATAAATGCATATAGTGCAGTATAATAAGTAATATTATCAGAGTGATGTTTTAACCACTCACAGTATGCAGAATAGATAAGCCTACACTGCATTACGCAAGCACTCCATGATGGATGACTGGTGGAATAGCATGCCACAATTATCAGAAACCAGACAGGCTCATGACAACACATAAAGTTCATAGAGAGCCAGGAGCTAAAGGTTTGCCTATATAAAAATGGTTGCACACATGCCCCGTGGTAAAGTGATAAGTCTCTATACGGTAGTGATAAAGAAAAATAAATCCCTGATTTTGGTAGACTTGTTAAGGAAAGGTAAGGTTTTGCGGTAAGAGACCCAATCTGACCAGGTCTTTTGAAAGCTACGTAGTGTGTGTCCTGGATTCCCAGGCTGGGTATTCTTCCATGTGGTAAATGTGGTTCACCTTATGTTGCCACTGAGATATTTTGGGTGAAGTCTGTTGGTTACAGGGTTTTGAGATTAGGGATTTTGCTGCCAAGGTTAAATGTTGGAAAAGTCTCCTTTTAGTGTGGGGTATGTCGTATAGCCTAATGTTTAGTAGTACAGAAGTTAGTGATGGGGTTTTGTCTAAGGAGCACAAATGTTTAATCAATTCCAGGATCTCAGACCAGAAAGACTGCATCACCAGGCATGTCCACCACATATGTAGATAAGAGCCTCATGGTTGGGGGCATCTCCTGGGTGATCTCTGATAGATTGTAAGAGGGGTTCTAAGGACAGTACTAGTGATGAGCGGCAGGGGCAATATTCGAATTTGCAATATTTTGCGAATATATGGTAAAATATATTCTTCATATATTAGCGAATATTCGTATTCGAGATATTTGTTTTATTGCAAAAAAACTGTAATAAAAAAATCGCATAGTGCAAATTTTTATGGGAAAAAAGGTGTTGGTCAAAAACGAGTATATAGCACTACAGAATATAATGCTATACATTCGTTTTTAGAATATTCGTCATTTTTTCCATCTGAACAAATGATTCCTCCCTGCTTAAAATGCTTGTGGTAAATGAGTCCTTGGCCCACAAGCAAGAATCAGGGAGGAATCATGACTTTAGATGTTGAAAAAAGACGAATATTCTATAAAACGAATATATAGCACTATAGCGAATATATTCGTATTGACATTTTTTAGAATATTCGTCTTTTTTTTTCTCTCCAAACATTACAGGTAAACCCCTTTGGCATACTCCTTCCCACAAGCATCCCCGTCACCATGGGAACGCCTGGTGGTTAGAATATACCATCGGATCTGAGTTACTTACCAACAGGCGCATACATACTGGCCCCCTGCTGCCTGGCGGCACCTGACCTCTGACAGGGCACTGTGATCCACACAATTAACCCCTTAGGTGCCGCACCCCTTAGGTGGCAACTAAAATTTTATGTGGATAAGTGCAAAATAATGCACCTGGGGCGTAAAAACCCAAGAGCAGAATATAAAATCAGTGATACAGTCCTAACCTCAGTATCCGAGGAAAGGGATTTAGGGGTCATTATTTCAGAAGACTTAAAGGTAGGCAGACAATGTCATAAAGCAGCAGGAAATGCTAGCAGAATGCTTGGGTGTATAGGGATAGGCATTACCAGTAGAAAGAGGGAGGTGCTCATGCCGCTCTACAGAGCACTAGTGAGACCTCATTTGGAGTATTGTGCGCTGTACTGGAGACCATATCTCCAGAAGGATATTGATACTTTGGAGAGAGTTCAGAGAAGAGCTACTAAACTGGTACATGGATTGCAGGATAAAACTTACCAGGAAAGATTAAAGGACCTTAACATGTATAGCTTGGAAGAAAGACGAGACAGAGGGGATATGATAGAAACTTTTAAATACATAAAGGGAATCAACAAGGTAAAAGAGGAGAGAATATTTAAAAGAAGAAAAACTGCTACAAGAGGACATAGTTTTAAATTAGAGGGGCAAAGGTTTAAAAGTAATATCAGGAAGTATTACTTTACTGAGAGAGTAGTGGATGCATGGAATAGCCTTCCTGCAGAAGTGGTAGCTGCAAATACAGTGAAGGAGTTTAAGCATGCATGGGATAGGCATAAGGCTATCCTTTATATAAGATAGGGCCAGGGGCTATCCATAGTACTCAGTATATTGGGCAGACTAGATGGGCCAAATGGTTCTTATCTGCCAACACATTCTATGGTTCTATGTTTCTATAATAAATGACTCACAGTAGTGAGTACCCGTGCCAAACCTGCACGCAAAGTCAAGCACCAAAAAAGGGAAAAGGCTGGCACAAATGAATAAATATAAACTTTATTGAAGTCTCCACACGAGACAAAATATGATAAAATACAGGTAAAAGACAATACTGTGGTGGGTGTAAAACACACAGGAAGAAATACGGCACCACTAGTATATAGGCATATACATATAAATATCCAGGCTAATGAAATCATGTAAATAGCATAATATGTAAATAACGTAAACCGGATATCTAAAAAATAGGGCCAAGCCCCAGCTAACAAGACAGGATGGAGATCCAAGACAGTACAAAAGGTATAAGGTGCAAAGTGCAAGCATACATAGTACATGGATCACAAATACTGAGCTAACCACAGTGGAGCCATGGCATAAGTACCTGAGTGGTGAACCGGATACCCCAACGCACGTTTCGCGTATAGCTTCTTCAGGGGGAGAAGGTGTATGTGTAGGGGGAGCTAATAGGGAAGCTTATATAGCCATGTAATTTAATAAAACAATGAACAGCTGGGAAAAGATGTGTGGCCACCCCTATGGAAGGGAGACGAGTGCGCTCCAGCGTGGAACGCATCGCGTCACTTCCGGTCATCGGATGGAACGCACAAGTGTCGTGGAACGTAGGGTGTCACTTCCGGTGCATGGGGATAGGAAGGGAAGGTATCGCAGGCTGGAAATATGAAGGCATATAAAAGATATATAAAGAATAAATAAAGTATGACGGTGGGGATCCTACATAGTAGTGACAACTAGATGTACATATGTGAAAGTTAATATATAGAAATCGGACGAACCGGAAGTGCGCTCCACAGGCATGGAACGCAGGAGGCGATCACATGACCCGTGGAACGCACATTGCCAGACGTCAGCGAAAGTGTAGTGCATAGACTCTATAGGAGGCCAGATAGAATATAGCCATAAGTAGTGATGTAAGAAAGAAGGATAATAGCACATACAAAAGCCTCTGTTAGGGGACAGTGATGATAATACAAAGTGAAAATAAGAAATAAAATAGTGTCCATAAACAAGCTGTAATGGGGATGAATAAAACCGGTGAAAAACCGTGAAAGGTGGGTGAACACTAGGAAACAAAATTTGAACAATATGCCAAATATAATTATCTATAGTGAAATACTTGAACCGGTGTATAGGGTGTATATAAAATATAATATAAAGTATATAGTATATATACAGTCAAAATCAATGAACCAGACCAAAGCGATGAACCTTCTCCAGATGGGGAGGGTGAAAGGACAGGGAGGGAGGGAAGGGGAAAAAAGGATGGGGAAGGGGAGACCCAATGAAGTATACGGCACACCTAAATGGAGGGGAGCCATCGCAGGCGTGATGCATCTTGAAATGACGTGGAATCGTCTTAAGACAGGTGTCGTCCTCTTCGTTCGCTGCAGACTGTATCCCCAGGACATGCTCCCTTCTTAAGCCATTTAGGTGTGGCCGCACAGGAGATGCCGGCGCGTCTAGAGCAGAGGTAATAAATCTCTCTGATGTTAATCTCACCGATGCTCAATTAGAGGTTTTGAGCCTGGGCCTTAATTTTGTCCCAACAACTAAATTTTATGTTTTTACAGCGATAAAAGATCTGAATTTATTTGCCAGAAACTTGGTTTTTAAAAGGATTTTTCATAAGGATGGAGATTGTTTGACGATACCTTTGGATAATGAACAAAGAGCTATACAAGATCTATGTGACCTGCTGGATGAACAGGACCCCACTCCAGTAAGCAGAAAAAATGGAGGGCCACAGCAGCATATCCAACCAAACTTCTTTATTGTGCGAAGTTCCAAGGCACAGAGTACAAAAAATCACAACGTTTCGGCTAAGTTAAGCCGAAACGTTGTGATTTTTTTGTACTCTGTGCCTTGGAACTTCGAACAATAAAGAAGTTTGGTTGGATATGCTGCTGTGGCCCTCCATTTTTTCTGCTTATCTGTGGACCACCTTGGATCTGGGGTCTCCTGCCCAGCTGCTGCATCACACCACCAGAGCTCTGCATAAAGCCGTATGTAGTGCTGCTCCTATCTCCTATTTTCTTCACCCACTCCAGTAAGTAGACTGCCAAGCACTTTGGTGCCCAAATCCAAGAAATTTCCTCCTATGTCTATTTTTCCCAACATAGATATTTTTGTCAAATTGGTGACTGATGACCTGAGTAAAACTTCTACCAGGTTTCACTACGGGAACATGAGTGGCGATTTACAGTACAGACCAAAAGTTTAGACACACCTTCTCATTCAAAGAGTTTTCTTTATTTTCATGACTATGAAGGCATCAAAACTATGAATTAACACATGTGGAATTATATACATAACAAACAAGTGTGAAAGAAGTGAAAATATGTCATATTCTAGGTTCTTCAAAGTAGCCACCTTTTGCTTTGATTACTGCTTTGCACACTCTTGGCATTCTCTTGATGAGCTTCACGAGGTAGTCCCCTGAAATGGTCTTCCAACAGTCTTGAAGGAGTTCCCAGAGATGCTTAGCAGTTGTTGGCCCTTTTGCCTTCACTCTGCGGTCCAGCTCACCCCAAACCATCTCGATTGGGTTCAGGTCCGGTGACTGTGGAGGCCAGGTCATCTGGCGCAGCACCCCATCACTCTCCTTCATGGTCAAATAGCCCTTACTTTCAAAGTTTTCCCAATTTTTCGGATGACTGACTGACCTTCATTTCTTAAAGTAATGATGGCCACTCGTTTTTCTTTACTTAGCTGCTTTTTTCTTGCCATAATACAAATTCTAACAGTCTATTCAGTAGGACTATCAGCTGTGTATCCACCTGACTTCTCCTCAACGCAATTGATGGTCCCAACCCCATTTATAAGGCAAGAAATCCCACTTATTAAACCTGACAGGGCACACCTGTGAAGTGAAAACCATTTCAGGGGACTACCTCTTGAAGCTCACCAAGAGATTGCCAAGAGTGTGCAAAGCAGTAATCAAAGCAAAAGGTGGCTACTTTGAAGAACCTAGAATATGACATATTTTCAGTTGTTCCACACTTGTTTGTTATGTATATAATTCCACATGTGTTAATTCATATTTTGATGCCTTCAGTGTGAATCTACAATTTTCATAGTCATGAAAATAAAGAAAACTCTTTGAATGAGAAGGTGTGTCCAAACTTTTGGTCTGTACTGTACGTCTGGCGATCAAGCAATTGAGCAATATGAAGGATCTGATTATAAAACCCTCCGATAAAGGGGGGAATGTGGTTATCTGGCAAGTCACACTGTATGAGAGGGAGGCTTTTCGCAAGTTAAAGAACACTGTATGTTATGAAAAACTTACTTTCAACCCTCTCAACTTTTTTCAGGATGCCCTAGGCAAAATATTACGCTCGGCCCACGACCGTGGCATCATCAGTCAAAAGGAATTCAATTTTCTACTTGTGACCTACCCTACGATACCCACGTTCTACTTGTTACCTAAAGTACATAAGCAGCTGTCTACGCCTCCTGGCCGTCCTATTGTGGCAGGTAACAACATGTGCGAACCAATATGCAGACTAGTAAACCATGTTTTACGACCCTTGGTTGAGAGTCTTCCCTCTTATCTTAAAGACACTGGGGATATTCTGCGCAAATTGAACGGCATTCAGTTGGAGGAGGATATGTTAATTGTGACCTGTGACGTAGAATCATTATATACCTCAATTTGTCACAAGGACGGGATGACAGCTGTTGCCTATTCCTGGCCATGTCGGATGTTGAAGGAGACTATGCCTCTTTTATCTTACAGATTTTGGATTTTGCCCTCCGGCATAATTTCTTTATGTTTAAGCGTTCTTTCTACCCGCAGCTCCAGGGAACGGCCATGGGGGCGGCGTGCACGCCGTCCTATGCTAACCTTTTCCTGGGGCTGTGAGAGAAGGCCTTTTTCTCACTGACCCGGTCCCTTTCATTGATAGGGTACACATGTGGAACCGCTACATCGATGATGTGCTCATGGTCTGGCAGGGTACGACTGGAGAATTGGATTCCTTTATGACGAATTTGAATAAGAATCATTTGAACATTCATCTTACATACAAATCTGGCCGTAAGGATATGGATTTCCTAGATGTCCTCCTTCAAGTGGACCAAGATGGCTACATCTACACCGACCTTCATCGGAAACCTACTTCAGTTAACAGTCTTTTGCATGCTGGATCCCCCCACCCAAGGAAACTGATCGAAGGGATTCCAATTTTTGCGGCTCAGGTGAATCTGCTCCAATGATGACCTGTTTGAAAAACGTGACCAGAAGATTTAGGGAGCGGGGCTATAGTGAATCCGCACTGAAGAAAGGCTATTTTAGAGCCCGGCGATCCGGTAGAAACGATCTTCTACAGCAACGGCCAAGGGGGACAAAGCAGTCCCAAAACAGCACGGTACGTTTTATCACCACATTTAATTCTAGCCATAATGCAGTGTTGAAATCACTGAGAACACATTGGAATATCCTGTACATGGATCCCATTTTGAAACATCATCTTCCACCCAGACCTTCCCTCACCTATCAACGAGATAGTAACATCCGAGATGCTTTGGTCCATAGACACTACCAGGCCATTACACCTCCTAGACTATTTGGGTCGAAGGGCCCCAAATGGGGCTGTCGTCCATGTGGGAACTGTGTGGCATATGCCAACATTCTCACCACTACTTCCTTTATTGACTCCACAGGCCATAAGACCTTTCAAATTACCCATACGATTACCTGCAATACTATCGGTGTGGTATATGTGGCGAGTTGTCCATGTGGACTTCTCTATGTGGGGCTCACTTCACGTGAACTGAAGCGTCGAACTAGAGAGCATGTCCTGGGGATACAGTCTGCAGTGAACTAAGAGGACAACACCTGTCTTAAGACGATTCCTAGTCATTTCAAGATGCATCACGCCTGTGATGGCTCCCTTTTTAAGGTAAGAGGAATAGATAGGGTGTTTGTGGGTGGGCAGTAGGGGTGGCAATTGGAAGCGGTTATTAGCCCAACGCGAGGCTAAATGGATCTTTCAGCTGAACACGGTTACTCCATATGGTCTTAATGAGGGCCTCAGTTATGCTCCATTCTTGTAAAATATTCCCACATCTTCCACTGTCCTTTCAGTTCGACTGTGGGTGCGACATTCCTTTTCTATTCATGATCTAATTCTGTGTGTTCCTTTGTGTCTTGTTTATACACTGCTCAAAAAAATAAAGGTAACACTTAAACAACACAATGTAACTCCAAGTCAATCACACTTCTGTGAAATCAAACTGTCCACTTAGGAAGTAACACTGAGTGACAATCAATTTCACATGCTGTTGTGCAAATGGGATAGACAACAGGTGGAAATTATAGGCAATTAGCAAGACACCCCCAATAAAGGAGTGGTTCTGCAGGTGGTGACCACAGACCACTTCTCAGTTCCTATGCTTCCTGGCTGATGTTTTGGTCACTTTTGAATGCTGGCGGTGCTTTCACTCTAGTGGTAGCGTGGCTCAGGTAGTGCAGCTTATCCAGGATGGCACATCAATGCGAGCTGTGGCAAGAAGGTTTGCTATGTCTGTCAGCGTAGTATCTAGAGCATGGAGGCGCTACCACGAGACAGGCCAGTACATCAGGAGACGTGGAGGAGGCCGTAGGAGGGCAACAACCCAGCAGCAGGACCGCTACCTCCGCCTTTGTGCAAGGAGGAACAGGAGGAGCACTGCCAGAGCCCTGCAAAATGACCTCCAGCAGGCCACAAATGTGCATGTGTCTGCTCAAACGGTCAGAAACAGACTCCATGAGGGTGATTGTCAGGGCCCGACGTCCACAGGTGGGGGTTGGGCTTACAGCCCAACACCGTGCAGGACATTTGGCATTTGCCAGAGAACAGAGTCTGGAGACGCCGTGGAGAACATTCTGCTGCCTGCAACATCCTCCAGCATGATCGGTTTGGCATTGGGTCAGTAACGTGCTTTGGGGTATCCGGTTCACCACTCAGGTACTTATGCCATGGCTCCACTGTGGTTAGCTCAGTATTTGTGATCCATGTACTATGTATGCTTGCACTTTGCACCTTATACCTTTTGTACCGGCTTGGATCTCCATCCTGTCTTGTTAGCCGGGGCTTGGCCCTATTTTTTAGATATCCGGTTTACGTTATTTACATATTATGCTATTTACATGATTTCATTAGCCTGGATATTTATATGTATATGCCTATATACTAGTGGTGCCGTATTTCTTCCTGTGTGTTTTACACCCACCACAGTATTGTCTTTTACCTGTATTTTATCATATTTTGTCTCGTATGGAGACTTCAATAAAGTTTATATTTATTCATTTGTGCCAGCCTTTTGCCTTTTTTGGTGCTTGACACTGGGGTATATGTCAAACCGATTGATACAAATACCATTCTACGGTTTGATAGTGCTCACCCGAGGGCAATTATTAAGTCATTGCCATTTCTTATGTGCCAAACATATAGTTAGTGACCATACACAATTAGATCAGATAGTAAACAAAATGGTGAAGTCCTTTATTGAAAGATGTTTTCCTAAATCTGTTCTAAATTCACATCTTACTAAAATGAGGGATGTAGAGTGAAATGAACTACTAAATAAAAAGAAGATAAGGACTCAACACAAAATAATTCCCCTAGTAACTACATATACATAGGACATTTACCAGGTGAGAAATATCATTAACAAATATTGGTCCATCATAAAAAGTGGATATAAAAATATTGAGGAGTTTCATAGTTTTCCATTAATGTCATATCGGAGACCTCCCAATTTTTAGGGATAAATTGGTACATACAGACAATGGCCCTCAAAAAACATCAAGACAGAGTTTTTTATTACCACAAAAAATTGGATATTTCCAATGTTTGAACTGTATAAACTGTAAGCACATCTGCAAGTGAAATGTTTTCACACATCCGTCAACTAAACAACAATATAGAATTAACTTCTATTTGACCTGCATGTCTATATATGTCATTTATGCATACGAAAAAATAACGTATGGATCTACCAATTTCAAAACATTTTACGGAACTGTCACATGGGGAACATTAATTAAAATGCATGGTTGTTGATCATGTCCCCCTTTCACGAAAAGGAGGCAATTGAACATTGAATCTGAAAAAGCGGGAGATACAATGGATTACTAAATTGAACACATTAAAACCAAATGGTTTGAATGTAGATTATAAACCATGGATATTCTCATGAGGGTTCCCTTTGCTGCATGCTTAAGGCTGAGTTCACATCAGCGTTCAGCCTTTCCATTCTCCTGCTCTGTTATAGGAGCAGGAGAACGGAAAGGATGAATTCGGCACATAACTGAGCCGAACGGAGCCTACGGACCCGATAGACTATAATGGGGTCCATTAGGTTTCCGCTCAGAAGATGATTTTGGAGTGGAGACTAAAGTCCTGAATGCAGAACTTTTGTCTCCGCTCCAAAATCATCTTCTGAGCGGAAACCTAACGGACCCCATTCTGTCTTTTTTGTCTCTTGCAGATATGATCGACAATGGACACTATGGATGTTAAATCAGCATTGACCCCACCACTATGATTGAAAAAAACAAAAAAGTAAAAAAGAGAAAAAATATAAAAAAATAAATATAGATTTTTTTTTTACTCACGGTATATAAATCTATGGATATTTAATAAGTATGTATCTCCTTAATCTATGAATACTGCATAATGGGAATTTTTCCCCCTACATTTGGTTAGTTTGAGTTCATGCAATAATTTTTTTTTTTGGGACAAACAAAGAGGTAATGGTAGCAAGATGTGGTGTAGTGTCCATAATTTGGATATGGTACTATTCCGCACTGGTTGACTCTGCTGCCTCCTATGCATAATTGTTTTTGCAGATGTGGTCTCAACACCTCTATTATATTGTCACAGGTATACTATGACATACTATACATGTGACTGAAGTATTGGTTAGATATAACTGCATTTGGTGTCTGTTATTCAGATACCAAGCGGTTAATACTTTCCTCCAACATATCTCCTCTGCATCGGTAGTGCGGGGAGCGATGTGGGATACAATGGTCAACATGCAACTACAGAAATCAACCAAACTTTTCAGAACTTTTTACTTTTTATTATTTATTATTTACATAGCTTGATTGTCTTGTAAATATTAATTAACAGAGACGATACATAACATTTCTGATAGTTACAATCATGTGACAAAACAAATGTGTCATGTTTATGATTAGCAACTACTTGTTGCAATTATGTGACTAAGGCCTCCTGCACACGACCGTATGGCTTTTTCATCGTTTTGCGGTCCGTTTTTCACGGATCCGTTGTTCCATTTTTTGTTTCCGTTGTGTTTCAGTTTCCGTTCCGTTTTTCCGTATGGCAAATACAGTATACAGTAATTACATAGATAAAATTGGGCTGGGCATAACATTTTCAATAGATGGTTCCGCAAAGAACATATGTGTTCTGTTTTCTTGCGGACCCATTGACTTGAATGAAGCCACGGAACGTGATTTGCGGGCAATAATAGGACATGTTCTATCTTTAAACGGAACGGAAAAAAACGGAAATACGGAAATGGAATGCATACGGAGTACATTCAATTTTTTTTGCGGAACCATTGAAATGAATGGTTCCGTATACGGAACGCAAAAAACAGCCAGTAAACGGGGAAAAAATAAATCGGTCGTGTGCAGGAGGCCTAAGGTGGAGTCACGTGGATGATAGTGATATATTATGCGTTCCACAGGAGGAGCGCACTTATCTCACGCATGCGCAGAGAACAATTAGGAATGTCGTAGACATGTGGAATCAATGGGGTCCATGCTGGTTAGTGTTCAATTTGCCGATTTGTTTTTAATCTTCTGATGCACGCAGATGTCTAATATTTTTTATTAACACCAATTAAGTCACTTACAGGTATAAAATATATATGAATTTGAGCATTATTCTTTTTTAATTAATATGCACATTGTACACGATCATGTTTAGTTGGATTTATGGGATTATATTACTGATAGAATCATGTTATTTTTTTCAATGTTGTATTATGATCAATTACCCTGAGGGGCCTATATGCATGTATGTACCACCATTATGTTGTATCACTGCTTGAGAAAAGTCCCAGTAAGAGGTCTGCACCGCTTTTTTCCCCCACAAATACACACCAAAAAGGGCTGTAATTTTGTCACTTCACCACACAACAGATTTTTTTTGCCACTAACAAATGTCAAAAAAGGCTTTAGAACATACTGTAACTGCAACGTTGAACGGTAAATAATATATATTTTTTGCCACTAATACACATAAAAAAAGGCTTTAGAACATATAACTGCACAGCTGAACGACAAATATTCATTTTTTTTTGCCACTAATACACACTAAAAGGGGCTGAAATTTTCTCACTTCATCACAAAATCACAATTAATACTTTTTCTTTTGCCATTAATACATGCCAAAAAAGCTTTAGAACATATAACTGCACCACTGAATGGCCACAAAAGCTTTAGAACATATAGTTGCACCGCTAATACATGACAAAAAGGGCTGTACTTTTCAACACACAATTTCTAATAAGCCATTTCTTTCCCTACCTATACACGCCAAAAAAGGCTTTAGAACATATAACTGCACTACTGAACGGCTAATAATATTTTTTTTGCTACTAATACACGACAATAAAGCTTTAGAACCTATAACTGCACCACTGAACAGCAAATACTTTTTTTTGCCACTAATAGAGTTGAGCGGACACCTGGATGTTTTGGGTTCGATGGGTTCGGCCGAACTTCACAAAAAAGTTCGAGTTTGGGACCCGAACTTGACCCGAACTATACCCCGAACCCGAACCCCATTGAAGTTAATGTGGACCCGAACTTTTGAGCACTAAAATGGCTGTAAAAATGTCATGGAAAGGGCTAGAGGGCTGCAAATACCAGCAAAAGGTGGTTAAGAGCATGGCAAGTTCTCTGCAAACAAAAGTGGAATGGGAAATTACTTTAAATAACATAAAATACGTAAAAATAAAAAAATAATAATAATCTTGATCTAGGAGGACAAGGTCCATATGGAGTAGGAGGTTGAGGAGGCGGTGGATGTGGCAGTGTATGTGAAAGCGGCGATGGAGGAGGTAGCCTACACTGCTTTTTGGTTTTAAATTTTTATTATTTTTTTTTTATTAGGTTACACCCTGAAACACTGGGAAATAGAACCTTTGATAACCCCCTCCAGTCGTGCTAAACACAAGTTCAGACAATACACTGGCTGCAGGGCAGGCCAGCACCTCCAAGGGGTAAAGGGCAAGCTCAGGCCATGTGCCCAATTTGGAGACCCAGAAGTTGCAGGGGCTGACCCCTGTCAGTCAGTTTGTGTAGGCGTGTGCACACATACTGCTCCATGTCGCACGTCCCCGTGATGTTCACGATCCAATTTGATATCTGCTCTATCAACTTTCGATGTTCTTTTATGCGCCTACCATGGTGATCACGGGTGGCGGGGAATCAGGGTCGGAGAGGGAGCCTGAGAAAAGGATACCACATGCAAGGGAGGTCAATGGATGAAATAAAATGTAATCGAGTGGAAATGTGGGACAAAGTATTGAAGCATAAGCTTCCAATTTAATGAGGGGGCGCAGCAATTACCCACTCCCAACTCGTGACGATAAATAACAATACAGGACTCTTATGATGCCCTGTTATTGGAATGATTAATAAAAAATTATAGGGAATGTCACAGTGGTATTTTTGATTTGTTAGCCAGGAGAGGCCCTGCTGCCGCTTTGTTGACTCTAGCTAACTTCTGCCTGATCGCACGTCCCTGGGACGTCCACCATCCATTTGGATATCTTCTCTATCAACTTTTGATGTTCTTTTCTGAGCCTACCATGTTGATCACGGTTATCGGCGAATCAAGGTTCCATACCGGAGAGGGAGCATGAGAAAGAGAGACCACATCCAAGGGAGGTTAATTGTTTCAAATTAAAAATGATGAGTGGAAATATGAGACAAAGTATTAAAGCGTAAATGTGGGACAACTTTTTAAAGTTTAAGCATTGAATGAAAGGATGTGGCGCGCATCAATTAATGAAGAATTTCTTAAATTTTATTCCCCGTCAACAATGCAGAGCAGGGGTTTCTATCCGGCAAAATTTTTAAAATGTCATCTGACAATGTAACAGTCAATTTTTTTTTAATTTTGGTTCCTGTCACCTATGCAGAGGTGCCCCAGTGACATCCACCATCCATTTGGATATCTTCTCTATCAACTTTCGATGTTCTTTTCTGAACCTACCATGTTGATCACAGATAACGGCAAATCAGGGTTCCACGCCGGCGAGGGAGCATGAGAAAGAGAGACCACATCCAAGGGAGATAAATGTATTAATTTTTGGGGGAATCGAGCGGAAATATGGGAAAAGTTATTGAGGCGCAAATGTGGGACAAATTATTAAAACGCAAATGTGGGACAAACTATTGAAACGCAATTGTGGGACAGATTTGAAAAGCGCAATTGTGGGACAAATTATTGAAGTGCAAATGTGGTACAGCTTGTTAAAATTTAAGGATTGAATGAAAGGAGGTGGCGTGCATCAATTAAAGAAGAATTTCTGAAATTTTATTCCCTGTCACCTATGCAGAGCAGGGGTTTATTAACGTCCAAAATTGTAAAATGGCAACCCAATAATGTAACAGAAAAATTAAAGAAATTTATAAACCTGTGTACTTGGTAGAGCAGGGGTCTATGAAAGAAAAAAATCGTTTATAGTCACCCGAAATTGTAAAAGAAAATTTATTGAAATTTATTAAGCTGTCAACTAGGTATAGCAGTGGTACATCACACCTACAAATTGGTGAATTTCACACGAAAATGTAACTGACAAAGTAGTGAAATGACATAAAATAAAATAAACTTTGTACAAATAAAAAAAAATATTTGATTTATGAGGGAGTTCCAGATGGAGTAGGAGTTTGAGGAGGCGGTGGACATAGCAGTGTAGGTGGAAGCGGCGGTGGAGGAGGACGAGGTAGCCAACACTGGTTTTTGCTTTTAATTTTTTTATTTTTTTATTTATTAAGTTACACTCCAAAAGAGTGTGAAATAACCAAAATACAAAAATTAGCAATTGCGCTGCAGTATAACATTGGCTGGTTAAGGTCGGTAAACATGTCTATTCTGCACAAGGTACGAACAATTCCTGTGGGATCCATGCCTGGTTCATTTTAATGAACATGAGCTTGTCCACATTGGCTGTGGACAGGCGGCTGCGCTTGTCTGTGATGATGCCCCCTGCCGTGCTAAACAGACGTTAAGATAATATACTGGCTGCAGGGCAGGCCAGCACCTCCAAGGCGTAAATGGCAAGCTCAGGCCATGTGCCCAATTTGGAGACCCAGAAGTTGAAGGGGGCAGACCCGTCATTAAGTATGTGTAGGCGTGTGCACACATACTGCTCCACCATGTTGCTGAAATGCTGCCTCCTGCTAAGACGTTCCATATCAGCTGGTGGTGCTGGTTGTTGTGGCATGCTGACAAAGTTTTTCCACATTTTGGCCATGCTAACCCTGCCTTCTGAGGTGCTGGCGGTGCCCCAGCTGCATTGGAGACCTCTTCCTCGTCCTATGCCTTCGCCTTGTGCTTCCACTGTGCCCCCGCTGTCAGGTGGGAATGCCACCTGCAGCGCGTGTACCAGCGTGCGCTTGTACTCGCACATCTTACGATCACGCTTCAGTGACGGAATTAAGGACGGTACGTTGTCTTTGTAACGGGGATCCAGTAGCGTGGCCATCCAGTAATCAGCACAAGTTAGAATGTGGGCAACTCGGCGGTCGTTGCGGAGAGACTGTATCATTTAATCGCTCATGTGTGCCAGGCTGCCCAGAGGCAACGAAAAGCTGTCCTCTGTGGGAGGTTTATCGTCTGTGTCCTCTGTATCCCCCCAGCCATGCACCAGTGATGGCCATGAGCTGGTCTGGGTGCCACCCTGCTGTGAACATGGTTCCTCCTCCTCCATCTCCTCATCCTCCACCTCATCATTCTCCAGAAATGTGCCCTGGCTGGACAATAGTGTACCTGGCGTTTGTGGGTGCAGGAACACGCCCTCTGAGCCACTTGTGAATGACTGGCTGGAAACCCTACGAAATGATCCCTCTTCCTCCTCCTCCTCCTGTGCCACATCCTCTTCCATCATCGCCAGGATCGTTTTTTCAAGGAGGCATAGAAGTGGAATAGTAACGCTGAGATCGGCGTTATCGCCACAGACGGCCCGCACTTTATGCAGCAGCTCTGACATAACGGGGTCATTTTTAAGGAATCTCTGCACCACCAAATTCAGCACATGAGCCAGGCAAGGGATGTGCGTCAAACCGACTAGTCCCAGAGCTGCTATGAGATTTCGCCTATTATCGCACATGACCAGGCCGGGCTTGAGGCTCACTGGCACCAACCACTCATCAGTCTGTTGTTCAAGGCCCGTCCACAGCTCCTGCGCGGTGTGGGGTTTGTCCCCCAAACAGATACGTTTTAAAACTGCCTGCTGTCGTTTACCCCTGGCTGTGCTGAAGTTGGTGGTGAAGGTGTTAAGCTGACCAGATGAGGAAGGGGAGTAGGAGGAGGAAGCAACAGGAGGCAAACTGAAACGCCCTGCAATCCTCGGTGGTGGAAGGACATGCGCCAAACTGCTATCCGCCTCAGGTCCAGCTGCCACTGCATTTACCCAGTGTGCTTTTATGGAGATATAATGTGTCTGACCGTGCTTATTGGTCCGCGTATCCGTAGTGAGGTGCACCTTGCCATAGATGGCGTTGCGCAGTGCACACCTGATTTTGTCCCCTACTTGGTTGTGCAGGGAAGGGATGCTCGCCTGGAAAAGTAGTGGCGGCTGGGCACGATGTACTGTGGGACAGCCACTGCCATAAGGCCTTTAAAACTATCCGTCTCCACCAGACGGAATGACAGCATTTCAAAGTCCAGTAATTTAGAAATGCTGGTATTCAGGGCTAGGGATCGCGGGTGGGTAGGGGGGAACTTCCTCTTCCTCTCCAGTGTTTGTGAGATAGAGAACTGAACGCTTCCGTGGGACATTGTGGAGATGCTTGGTGACCCAGGTGGTGGTGTTGCTGGAAGATCCTCTGTTTGCGGGGTGGCAGGTAGTACTGTCACTCCAGAGGTGGATAAAGAGGCCGAGACTGCAGCAGAAGAGGAAGCAGGAGGAGCCAGAGGTTTTTGAGGTGTCTACTCCACTGCAGCTCGTGCTTAGCACTTAAATGCCTGGTCATGCAGGTTGTGCTCAGGTTGAGAACGTTTATGCCTCGCTTCAGGCTCTGATTGCACAGCGTGCAAACCACTCGTGTCTTATCGTCAGCACATTGTCTGAAGAACTGCGATGCCAGGGAACTCCATGGAGCTGGCTTTGGTGTGCTCGGTCTCTTGCTGCGGTGGGCAGTAGCAGGCATACTGTATAGAGGACGGCTGCTCCGCTTTTGCACTCTGCTCCCTCTTCTGCTGTGCTGCTGGCTCTGTGCGACCACCGCCTCTTCTTCCGAACTACATAGGTCACTCGCATGACCTTGATTCCATGTGGGGTCGAGGACCTCATCGTCCTCCACATCATCTTCCACCCAGTCTTCACCCCTGCCCTCCTTGTTGGTCTGCACACTTTCGAAAGCCCCAGCAGTTGGTATCTGTGTTTCCTCATCATCCAAGACGTGCTGCGATTGTCCTCCCATGTACTCATCTTGAAACCAAAGTGTTTGGGCATCCTTGCACTCAATCTCTTCAACTTCTGGGCCAGGGATAGTTTGATGGCCCTGGGAAACCCTGCTAACAGAGTCATCAAAAAGCAGAAGAGACTGCCGCATGATTTGGGGCTCAGACTGCTTGGCAAGGGGGCCCCAACTCTGATCTTTCAGCAGGAGACTGGGTGGGAGACAATGTGAAGGAACTGGAGGCACTGTCAGCAACCCAATCTACTATCGCCTGTACTTGTTCAGGCCACACCATTCGTAGAGCCGCATTAGGCCTGACCAAATTCAGCTGCAGGTTCTGTCGCCTACTCGCACCTGAGGAAGGGGTTTCACTTGTGCGTGTAGCTGGCACAGATTGACCACATCCTCTCTCTGCAACAAGACCTTGACCAGCAGCACCACGACCTGGGCCACGTCCCTTATTTGACGCTCTCCTCATATTTCTGAAATTTAGGATCTTGCCCTAAATGGGTGTTTTATTAATAGCAGAATAGAACCACAGTATGTAAAGGTTGTATCTCGCAAGCCCTGATCCAGACTAGGCTGCAATTAAAGATTTGTGCCCAAAATGGCTGTATTTCAAATAACTTAACAGAACCACAGTATGTAAAGGCTGTATCTCACAATGACATATGCAGCAAAGGCTGCAAAATAAACTTTTTTGCCCAAAACTGGTGTTTGTTTAATAACTGAATATGACAGCAGTATATAACCCTTGAATTTCACACATTCAGATGCTGAAAGGCCAGAAAAATTGTGTATTTTGCACAAAAAAGGGTGTTTTATTAATAGAAGAATATGGTGTATCTCACACCGACTGATCCAAACTAGGCCGCAATTAAATTTGTTTGCCCAAAAAAGTGTGTTTTTAAAAACCCAGAACATTATGGCTGTATTTCTAGCTTAACTGGCACACTGACTAATCCAGATGTTGTATATTGCCAAAAGTGTTTTTTTTTTAGTAACAAAATATGAAAGCTGAATATTTTAATCTTGAATTTAACACATGCAGATCTGTAAAATAGTGGATTTTGCCAAAAAAGTGTAGTTTTTAAAAACCCAGAAAATTATGGCTGTATTTCTAGCTTAAATTGCACACTGACTAATCCAGATGTTGTATATTGCCAAAAAAGTGTGTTTTTTTAGTAACAGAATATGAAAGCTGTATATAACCCTTGAATTTCACATGTGCTGATGCTGCAAGAGTTGTAAAATTGTGTATTTTGGCTAAAAAGTGTGTTTTTAAAAACCCAGAAAATGATGGCTGTATTTCTAGCTTAAATTGCACACTGACTAATCCTGCAAATGCACCAGATGTTGTATATTGCCAAAAAAAGGGTGATTTAAAAAAAACAAAAAACGGATTATTAGTGCAGTATTTCAAGCTTGGATTTCAATGTCACAAAAGCTCAGATGCAGTGCTGGTGCACTGAGCTTGCATAAAATGGCCTCTGTCACCGCCCACCTAACAGACGGATAAAAGCTATTTTTTTCTGTCACTGGGCTCAGGGCAGGGTAAAAAGATTGTGCCCTGCACCCACACAACTAAATGTATGTATATCGCTGGGTTAGATTCCAGTTCTGAACAAAGATTATCTCCTATTCTCTCCCTGAAATCACCAGCAGCATCCTCTCCCTACACTAGTAACAGCAGATTGACGTAGGCATGGCTGTGATGGCTTCTAAGGGCACAGAGTTAAACGCTTGTTGATTGGCTGCTCTGCGGCCTTTCAAAAAGCGCCAAGAAAGCGCCGAACACAAACCCAAAATTTTACTGAAAAGTTCAGGTTCGGGGTCCAAAAATCCTAAAGTTCAGTACGAACCCGAACTTTACAGTTCGGGTTCGCTTAACCCTAGTCAGAAATCAATGACAGCACTCTCACTTTCTTGGATCTCAGACTTACCTTGGACCCTGGTGGCCAAATTCTCACTGAGATCATCGAAAACCTACAGCAACTAATAATCTGTTGCATTACAATAGTCACCACCCACACCCCCTAAAAAAGGGGATACCTATAGGCCAATATATTAGGGCACGCAGGAACGGCTCAGAGGATTTAGGTTTTATACAGGAAAATAATAACCTGTATAATAAGTTTAGAGCTAGAGGATATCCCAAAAAGGTCCTATATAGGGCCTTTTCACGGGCAAAGGGTGTGAGGCGTAAGGACTTGCTGACTACGGAACCGGCCGTCTCCCCCACATAGGTCGTCAGATGTATCGGTACCTTTGATGCTCAAAATCAACAGATTGCGTTCCGGAGGCGGTCGATTCATTCCTCCTTGACGCGCCGATGCGTCATCTCGCGAGACGCGAGATTACGCTCACAGCCGGCCCGCGCATCGCGGGCCGGCAAAAGTTAAAGGACAAGTTCGTCATCAGCCTGCCAGCCAATGATCGTCGCTGGCAGGCTGATGATTTTCAAAAAAACTAATCACAAGCCAGTTAACACATTATATTTATAAATATAATGTGTTAAATGGCTTCTGTACTCCTCTGCTAGTCCTCTTTGTCGGTTGGTCCCAGCAGAGGAGCACACATCACTGTGAGTACACACCAAACACTTCACTTAGCCCCAGATCACCCCCATCACCCCAATTAACCCCTTGATCACCCCTTGATCGCCACTGTCAATCACCTAGTGAAAGGGAAAAAAGTGATCAGTGTAAACTGTCACTTTTTTTTTTCACTGGTATTGACTGTTTTAGGATAGTTTAGGCCCCTTTGTTAGGTAGTTAGCGTCGGTTAGCACTTAGCCCACCGCACCACAGTCACTGATTCGCTGATTAGCGTATCGCTAATCAGCATTTGTACTTTTATAGTTTCTGTAAGTGATCAGAACTGATCACAGTCAGATCTATAATAGTGTTAGTGTCACCTTAGCTCGCCCTCCACCCAAAACGCAGTGTTTGCCCGATCAGGCCTGATCGGTCGCCCACACGTGCGTTCACCCACGCCCGCCCCGCCACAGTGAAAAATTTTTTTATTTATTTTTATCACTGCACAATCACTTTACAAGCGCTGCGGCGATAAAAAAAAATCAGTTTTGATATTTTTTATCAATCGCAGCGGCTTCCGGTACTTCCCTAGCCTCCCATTTGTAAGACAGGCTTGCTTTTTTTCATGGGTAGTCTCAGGGAATACCCCCTAAATTTAGTTGACCAAATGGCAAACAAGGGGTATTCTTCTGAAGAGGCCTACAGGATTCTGACCCAGTCGGATGAGGAATGGGAAACCTCATCTGACGAATCTAGCGGGTCAGAATATGAACCTGTAGAAAGCAGTGGCAGTCTGACCCAAAGTTCGGACGAGGAGGTTGAGGTCCCTGATAGCACCAGGCGTACCCGGCCCCGTGTTGCTAGACCACAGGTTGCGCAGGATCCGCTTCAGGGGCAGCAGAGTGGGGCTGGCGCTGTCGTATTACGTGGTGAGGCATACACCAGCAGCGCAGCCCATCCTGGACCTAGTACCAGCACTGCCGTACAACATGGTGAAGTGGCGAGCACCAGAAGGGCAGTTGAAGCTGGTACGGTGGCACGTGCATTATTTCCCCCGTCGCAGCCACCGCACAGACAGGCCCGTAGAGCCCCTAGAGTCCCTGAGGTGCTGGCAAACCCTGTGTGGCGAAACCAACCTCGCCACTGGGTTTTGGAGAGGCCTGTTTATCAGCCTCTTGCCTCAGGATTATGGCCCATACTAACTTTTTAAACCCCTGAACCGATTCAAGTGAATTTTGGATAGGTTTGTCCCCAAGTTATACTGTTTAAATTGATGTAAGTTATATGTATGGCCAATGTAAACTCACAAAGTTGTAACAATTTATAATAAGTGTAACTTGTCAGCTTGGGAGGAAAATGCTGGGTGTGTTTCTATTGTGCCATTATCCCATTGTGTGTTTAAAGGGTGATGTCTGTCCTGTTGTCTGCACATGTGTATTGGTGATTTCTCTTTGTCTTGAGAGATAATTGGATTACGCCTCGGGTGTCTCCAGGGCAGAGAGGAGGAAACCAGGATGCATTGTCGGGATGTATTGTCTCTGTGTATCCTACAGTGCTGCATATCTGTCCTATGTCACAAGTCTTCATTCTGGTCCCCTAGGGGCGTGTACACCAGATGGGCTTGGTTGTTTTATACCTCCCTGTGGGCGGACCTGTAATTGCAACAACTGTAATAAAAAACAGGCTGGGTGTGCCAGCACCTCAGACCACTGCTTGACCCTCAACACGGAGCCTTGTCTCGTTATTGGGGGGATCCGCTGTATGCTGTTAGAGACTGATTGCCAGGAGTGTAAGCTGATTCCTGTTCGTCTGCTAGCAGCTATTCGTGAGGTTCCAGTTTGGAGTGCTACTTTGTATCCAGTTTGGGAGTTTGGTGTCCTGCAGTAGCTGTGCCTGTCTCTCAGAAAGGGGCACATCGCCTAAACGGATTTTAACCCGTCAGGTGGCTTGAAAGGGTACATGGTGTAAATAAACCAGTCCAACAAAATCTGCCTTCCAAAAACCATATGGTGTTCCCCTTCTTCTATGTCCTGCCGTTTAGCCAAATAGTATTTTACGACCACATATGGGGTGTTTCTGCAAACTACAGAATCAGGGCAACCCATTTTGAGTGTTGTTTGGCAGTTAACCCTTGTTTTACTCCTGGAAAAAATTTATTATATTGGAAAATTTTCAAAAAAATAGAAATTTCAAAATTGTTTCTCCATCTGCCATTAACTCTTGTGGAACACCTAAAGGGTTAACAAAGTTTGTAAACCCAGTTTTGAATACCTTGAGGGGTGTACTTTCTTAGATGGAGTCACTTTTTTGAAATTTATATTCTAGGGGTGCAACAGGGGGCTTCAAATGGGACATGGTATAAACAAAACCAGTCCTGCCAAATCTGCCTTCCAAAACCCATATGGTGTTCCCCTCCTTCTATGTGCTACCGTTCGGCTAAACAGTAGTTTACGACCACATATGGGGTGTTTTTGCAAACTACAGAATCAGGGCAACCCATTTTGAGTGTTGTTTGGCAGTTAACCCTTGTTTTACTCCTGGAAAAAATTGATTATATTGGAAAATTTTCCAAAAAATAGAAATTTCAAAATTGTTTCTCCATCTGCCATTAACTCTTGTGGAAGACCTAAAGGGTTAATAAAGTTTGGAAAAACAGTTTTGAATACCTTGAGGGGTGTAGTTTCTAGAATTGGGTCATTTTTGGGAGGTTTCTATTATCTAAGCCTCATAATATGACTTCAAACCTGAACTGGTCCAGAAAATTTCAAAATTTGCTTCTAAACTTCTAAGCCTTGTAACATCCCCAAAAAATAAAATATCATTCCCAAAATGCTACAAACATGAAGTAGACATATGGGGAATGTAAAGTCATCACAATTTTTGGGGGTATTACTATGTATTACAGAAGTAGAGAAACTGAAACTTTGAAATTTGCTAATTTTTCAGAATTTTTGGTAAAAATTGTATTTTTTTATGCTAAAAAATGAACTTTTTTGACCCAATTTTAGCAGTGACATGAAGTACAATATGTGACGAAAAAAACAATCTCAGAACGGCCTGGGTAAGTCAAAGCGTTTTAAAGTTATGAGCACTTAAAGTGACACTGGTCAGATTTGCAAAAAATGGCCTGGTCCTTAAGGTGAAAATGAGCCCGGTCCTTAAGGGGTTAAACCCCTGAACCGATTCAAGTGAATTTTGGATAGGTTTGTCCCCAAGTTATACTGTTTAAATTGATGTAAGTTATATGTATGGCCAATGTAAACTCACAAAGTTGTAACAATTTATAATAAGTGTAGCTTGGGAGGAAAATGCTGGGTGTGTTTCTATTGTGCCATTGTCCCATTGTGTGTTTAAAGGGTGATGTCTGTCCTGTTGTCTGCACATGTGTATTGGTGATTTCTCTTTGTCTTGAGAGATAATTGGATTACGCCTCGGGTGTCTCCAGGGCAGAGAGGAGGAAACCATGATGCATTGTGGGGATGTATTGTCTCTGTGTATCCTACAGTGCTGCATATCTGTCCTATGTCACAAGTCTTCATTCTGGTCCCCTAGGGGCGTGTACACCAGATGGGCTTGGTTGTTTTATACCTCCCTGTGGGCGGACCTGTAATTGCAACAACTGTAATCAAAAACAGGCTGGGTGTGCCAGCACCTCAGACCACTGCTCGACCCTCAACACAGAGCCTTGTCTCGTTATTGGGGGGATCCGCTGTATGCTGTTGGAGACTGATTGCCAGGAGTGTAAGCTGATTCCTGTTCGTCTGCTAGCAGCTATTCGTGAGGTCCCAGTTTGGAGTGCTACTTTGTATCCAGTTCGGGAGTTTGGTGTCCTGCAGTAGCTGTGCCTGTCTCTCAGAAAGGGGCACATCGCCTAAACGGATTTTAACCCCTTGTCTGCTGAAACGGTCCGTTACACCCTGATTGGCAGCCCCCAACTTCAGCCGCACCAATAGTTCCCCCTTTCACCACCCAGTCTGGAGTTCGGGTTGAGACAGCTCAGATCGGTTCGGCACTGGGATTTTTTGAGCTGTTCTTGACTGCGGAGCTCTTGGACTTAGTCGTGGCAGAAACAAATCGGTATGCCACTCAATTTATAGCCGCCAACCCGGGAAGCTTTTATGCCCAGTCTTTCCGGTGGAAACCCGTCCAAGTTTCCGAAATTAAAATTTTTCTGGGCCTTCTCCTCAACATGGGCCTGACAAAAAAGCATGAATTGCGGTCATATTGGTCCACGAACCCAATTCATCACATGCCCATGTTCTCTGCTGCCATGTCCAGGAAACGATTTGAGACCATCTTGCGTTTCCAGCACCTCTCGTCCCAGAGGCCACCCAGCTTTTGACCGGCTTCACAAAATTCGGCCCCTCATAGACCACTTCAACACCAAATTTGTATACCCCTGAGCAAAACATCTGCGTAGACAAGTCCCTTATACATTTTACCGGGCACCTTGGCTTCAAACAATACATCCCAAGCAAGAGCGCCCAGTATGGGGTCAAATTGTATAAGCTCTGTGAAAGGGCCACAGGCTATACCCACAAATTTTGGATCTAAAGTAAAGATCAGACCCTGGAGCCGGTCGGTTGCCCTGACTACCTGGGGAGCAGTGGGAAGACAGTCTGGGACTTGGTGTCACCCTTATTTGGCAAGGGGTACCATCTTTATGTGGACAATTTCTACACAAGTGTGCCCCTCTTCAGGCATTTGTTCCTAGAACAGATTGGCTGCTGTGGCACCGCGCGATCTAGTCACCGGGGCTTCCCCCAACGGCTCGTTACCACCAGTCTTGCAAGGGGGGAGAGGGCTGCCTTGTGTAACGAAGAACTGCTCGCGGTGAAATGGAGAGACAAGCGTGACATTTACATGCTCTCCTCCATTCACGCAGACACGACAATACAAATAGAACGGGCAACCAGTGTCATTGAAAAGCCCCTCTCAGCCCACGATTATAATTTGCTCATGGGAGGGGTGGACTTCAATGACCAGATGTTGGCTCCTTATTTAGTGTCCCGCCGCATCTAGGCTGCAAATTAGTGTCACACATGTGGTATCGCCGTACTCAGAAGAAGTTGGGCAATGTGTTTTGGGGTGTCTTTTTACATATACCCATGCTGGGTGAGATAAATATCTCAGTCAAATGCCAACTTTGTATAAAAAAAATGGGAAAAGTTGTCATTTGCCGAGATATTTCTCTCACCCAGCATGGGTATATGTAAAAAGACACCCCAAAACACATTGCCCAACTTCTCCTGAGTACGGCGATACCACATGTGTGACACTTTTTTGCAGCCTAGGTGGGCAAAGGGGCCCACATTCCAAAGAAGACCTTTAGGATTTCACAGGGCATTTTTTACACATTTTGATTTCAAACTACTTCTCACGCATTAGGGCCCCTAAAATGCCAGGGCAGTATAACTACCCCACAAGTGACCCCATTTTGGAAAGAAGACACCCCAAGGTATTTTGTGATGGGCATAGTGAGTTCATGGAAGTTTTTATTTTTTGTCACAAGTTAGTGGAATATGAGACTTTGTAAGAAAAAAAGAAAAATAAAAAATCATCATTTTCCGCTAACTTGTGACAAAAAATAAAAAGGTATATGAACTCACTATGCCCATCAGCGAATACCTTAGGGTGTCTACTTTCCGAAATGGGGTTATTTGTGGGGTGTTTCTACTGTCTGGGCATTGTAGAACCTCAGGAAACATGACAGGTGCTCAGAAAGTCAGAGCTGCTTCAAAATGCGGAAATTCACATTTTTGTACCATAGTTTGTAAACGCTATAACTTTTACCCAAACCACTTTTTTTTACCCAAACATTTTTTTTTATCAAAGACATGTAGAACAATAAATTTAGAGTAAAATTTAAATAGAAATGTAGTTTTATTTGAAAAATTTTACAACTGAAAGTGAAAAATGTCATTTTTTTGCAAAAAAAAATAAAAATCTGTAAATTTCGATTAATAACAAGAAAAAGTAAAAATGTCAGCAGAAATGAAATACCACCAAATGAAATCTCTATTAGTGAGAGAAAAAAAGGAGGTAAAATTAATTTGGGTGGTAAGTTGCATGACCGCGCAATAAACCGTGAAAGTAGTGTAGTGCAGAATTGTAAAAAGTGGTCGGGTTATTAAGGGTGTTTAAGCTAGGGGAGCTGAGGTGGTTAAGGACTATTGTGTGTGACAGCAGCAATATATATTTTTTACAAAAAAGGGGAAGGGGACCTAACCTGGGTAAAGGTATTTGTATACACATATATATTATTGCCAAGAATGGCCTAGACCTATCTTGACCCAGGTATAAAGTTTGTATTAAAACTTCATTTTTGATTTGACATAATGATAAAACGGCTGTGAGCCGTAACAAACAATTAAAACACTTTGTTTCCACCCCAAAGAGTTGACAACTTAGTTGCTGCCAAGGTGAGGGAGAATCTCCTATTCACCACAACTATATCTGCAGAGCTTGAACATAGGCAATGTGCGGATAGACTAATATAAGCAAACTACCTGTAGTTGCCTGCAAAAACTGATTAAATGGAATAGGTGACTGTGCTCCTACACACAAACTTGTCTGACACTACGTCAGTAGCTGTCAAGACGCATTCACACCCTGCACACACGCTGCTAAGCGCTCCACCTAGCTTAAAAACCTTGCTCTTTTGAAGGAAATGTCCTACACAAGGACTTCTAAGCTAATAAGCAACATTGGAGTGGACAACAATTGTTTAAAACAATCAACTGCCCCCCAACATGTTTCACCAGATCACTGGCTTCTTCAGGGGTTTGGGCAGAATTGAAGACAACAGACATGATGGTGGTATATATGCTACAATTCTGTGATTGATTTGTGTGGTAGCCAACAGCGATGGCCAGTTCGCAGTGTTCGCCCGCGAACACATGCAAGCTGCCATCTTAACTCACAAGTCCGGCGAGGCACAGGTAAGCCCTGACTGCGATGGATCATGTGATTGGACCATGTGATCTGACGTCACCACAGGTCCTTTAGCCGGCAGCTCATGATTAAAGAAGTAAGAAGAGACCGGCAGCTACGCGATCAAGGAGGAGAAGGTGAGTTAATTATATATATTTTTTTAACCCTCAATTGACCAGCTACTAAGCATTCTGTATTAAAGAATGCTATTATTTTCCCTTATAACCATGTTATAAGGGAAAATAATACAGTGAATAGACTGTCATCTTAGCAACCATGCGTGAAAATCGCACCGCATCCACACTTGATTGCGGATGCTTGCGATTTTCACTCGGCCCTATTCACTTCTATGGGGCCTGCGTTGCGTGATAAACGCACAATATAGAGCATGCTGCGATTTTCACGCAACGCATAAGTGATGCGTGAAAATCACAGCTCATGTGCAAAGTCCCATAGAAATGAATGGGTCCAGATTCAGTGCGGGTGCAATGCGTTCACCTCCCGCATTGCACCCGCGCGGAAATCTCACCCGTGTGAACTCAGCCTTAGAAAATCAGCGACATGATGCTTTCCAAAGCGCATGTCCTGCGCAGGTGTAGGGTGCGTGAGCACTCAGTCTCTAGTAGCCGAGACACTGAGTACCTTTACCCATGCCCACCAACTAAAAAGTAAGGGAAATCAAGACATGCCCAATGTGCATGTCCTGCGCCGGCAGTCGATGCGTGAGCACTTGGTTAACAAAAAGTTTGCTTTTTTTTTTTTTCTCCCCCCTCCTCTTTTAAAAAAGGTGCACTGACACTTTAACTACGGTAAGGGGTAGATATAATGTCACTAACTGAGAGAGAAAAAAAAAAGGGGGGGGATTTTGATATCCATCATCCACTGGTGCCAAACATATATAAATGCATTCTAGTATTGACTGCCACAGTATGACTCAGGCTAATTGTGCTGCTAGCACAAACTGCATAAATGTGGCTATACCACCATGCCAACCACTAGTTGTCATCTATGTTTATTTGCTCACTAAACTGAAAACTAAACATAAATATGTATTACAACTTTAATTGCCTCCCTAAAAGGTCTATAAAAATGAGGAAAAGGTGAATCCTTCATTGTGTCCCTTTGGATGGAGACTATCCAAACTGTATATACATTTTGTTTCTTCTTGTAGGAGGAGTGCATTAAGATCGCCCCTCCTTACCCCCAGCGTCTTTTTGCAGATCCCCAAAAAGGTCAGGCATTTGGGGTCTTCCCAGTCATGAAATCTAACATGTTTAGAAATTGTGCTATCCGCCTTTGTATTAATGCTGCTAATATGTTGGCAGATACGTCGCCTGAACTCTTGTGAGGTCTTGCCCACATAGATCTTACTTCAGGGACATTGTGCAATATACTGTATATGATACCCTTAGTTTTGCAATTGATAAACTGTCTGATCTGATATTCCTTTTAGTCCACAGGGTTGACAAATGTCCTAGATTTTTTCATAAACAGACAAAAAACAAAGGCTCCACAGGGAAAGGGGCCAACAGTCCCCGCCCTCAACCAAGTTACCTTTGGAGATTCTGACCGAAAGAGACTATGGAACAAAATGTCCTTGAGATTTTTTCCCCTCTGGTAAGTGATACTGGGATGTTCAGCTGTAACCTCTCTAAGATCGTTGTCATCCCTCAACACATGCCAGTGCTTTTTTAACCACCTCAGCTCCCCTAGCTTAAACACCCTTAATGACCAGACCACTTTTTACAATTCTGCACTACACTACTTTCACCGTTTATTGCGCGGTCATACAACTTACCACCCAAATGAATTTTACCTCCTTTTCTTCTCACTAATAGAGCTTTCATTTGGTGGTATTTCATTGCTGCTGACAATTTAACTTTTTTTGTTATTAATCGAAATTGATCGAATTTTTTGCAAATAAAATGACATTTTTCACTTTCTGTTGTAAGATAAAAAATAAAATAAACTACATTTCTATATAAATTTTCTCTAAATTTATTGTTCTACATGTCTTTGATATAAAAAAAAATGCCTCCCTTGTTGACTAGATGCAAGAATAAAATTGGTGTTTGGCAGAAGTTATCGATAGGACTGTGTCACGGATGGTGTTGCAGGAAACAATAAGTAACAAATAAAGATCCGACTGACTTGATCCCAAACTAAGGAACAAAAGGGTGGGCCCTATTAATGCCCTAGAGCTCTCCCTCACTGCTCAGCCCATGCAAAGATCTCAATTAAAGAAAGTTGCATGTCCACGTACCTTAGACTGAGTGACACCTGCAAACCCTATAATAGTGAGGGGACATGACCACTGGCTCCCTGCACTCAATACGGAGGGAGTCAGGGTCACCTAGAATCTAGCCAACAGGAAAACACAAATACAGAAATAGACTTATCTTGAGGAACCAGCAGTAGCAACTTCAAGCAGTGAACCCAATCCAGGAAGAAGTATAAACCGCAAAGTGAAGCAGTATGGGAGGATATATATAGGGAGGCAATCGCTGCTAATATATGACAGCTGGGAGAGGGAGAAGAGATGTCAAAGCGAAAGCAAAACAAAAGAACATCATGCAGGAAATACTGAAGAACGTCTATCAAAACTTCTCAGAGATCTGGCAGTGACAGACAGGCGGATAGAATCGCACTAATAAAAATGGTGCTACTTACCCAGATTTTGTATATTTTGGCAGCCTGCCCAGTTTGGATAGAGGATAGCTTCTTCAACCATCTGGAACGGCTGCTGAACGACTTAATCTGGGGAAGAAAAAGGGTAAAACTAAAACAAAAATATCTTTGGCTAGCGGAAGAGGACGGAGGGCTATCGGTTACTTTCTTCCAGGGATATTACTTAGCCTCCCAAATTAAATGGATAAAGTCAGGGGGAAATAAAATAAATGAATATCTAGTAAGGGGCTTTAATGGCCCAAAATATAATATATTTAGCATATTGGAGACTGGATTTAATAAAATTAAAGGGAAAAAAAATGCATAATATGTCGAATGGTTGACTAGGTTTGGGGAAAAATAAAAGGAATAGTAGGAATCTTGAACACTGCACATTTTTCACCTCTGTGGTGCAATAGTAATATTAGAGAATTTCAACTAATCACGGAACACAAATACTGGGAAAAATACGGTATTATTTATGTATGACAGTTAGTTAAGAATGGGGAAATAAGATCACTATTAGAACTATGCCCTGGAACGAACTTAGATTTGATGAGTCGGTATTGATATCACCAATTAAAACACGCATTTGAAGCTACACAAAATAGGAAATATTTTATCACGGTCCAAACAAGAATTCACATATTATTGTTATCAACACATGACAACTAGGGTGACTATCTCTCAAGTGTACAGGATGATACTAAAATTTAATAGTGAGGGAAAATAGGCAAAGGATATAGGACAAAACACAATAGATTGGGGGAATATATACAAAATATAAAAAAGGCTACGACTTCTAGCAACTTTAGGCTAATTTATTTTAATATTATCCATAGAATATATATGACTCCTATATTGTTAAGTAAGATTTATAAAGAGCGAGAACCAAATTGTTGGAAATGCAGAGAAGAGTCCGCAGATTATATGCATATGATATGGAGGTGTCCAAGTGTGCAAGTCTATTGGAGAGAGGTTTTCCGCATGTTAAGTGCAGAGTCCTTAATATACCTTCCATGCAATCCGGAAGTGGCCTTCTAGGTAGTATGCCATTACTAATTAGAGATAAAAAGAAAAAAATGGGTTTGGATAAGAGGCCTCATGGTGGCAAGAGTGATTATTGCGAGAGAGTGGGGTTCAAAAAGAGCACCCAACATTATGGAGTGGAAAAACGTACTGGCACGGAATGAGAGGTTTGAGGAATACGTAGCCTGCAGCGGATGAGTGTCATCGTTGCCTGGGGGGGGGGCAGGAGAGAGATGAGAGCAACCATCAATAGCAGCGTGCACCGAGGGGTGGGGGTGGGGGGGATGTACGCCAATGCAGGTGACAATTGACAAATAATCTGGATCAATTATGATGTGAAATTGAATTGGGAGCTTGGGAACCTCCCAAAAAATTGAGAAATAGAGCAGACTACTTACTTGTTCTGTACTGCCTTTGTCTATTGTATTTTATCATATTGACTGTCTCGGCAGATTGTGTATTAAGGAATCCGGATTTTTGTCTTGCCAAATTTTCTTGTCTTCTGCATTGTGTATCAAAAAAAAAAAATAATAATCTATAGAACTATCACTAACTAACAAACAAAATAAAATTATACTGTACTGAAATATCACAAACTAATAAACTATATAATCATCATAAATATCACTAACTAACGTATTGAGATTTAAATCGTCAATGTGTATAAAGACTTTAAATTAAAAAAAATTAAAAAAAAAGGGAAAAAAAAGACAAACAGACATATTTTGTACCGTCGTGTACATATCGACCGTCTCTATAAAAATATCCTATGATCTAACCCCTCAGGTGAACACAGTAAAAATAAGAAAATAGAAAGAATAAAAAAAATAATAATAATTTAGTCACCTAACATCACTAAAAGTGCAACACCAAGCTATCAAAAAAGGCATATGCCCCCCAAAATAGTAACAATCGGTCATTTCATTTGGCCAAAAATGAGACCCTACCTTTAGACAATCGCCAAATAAAAATAATAATATGGCTCTCAAACTACGGAGACACTAAAACATGAATTATTTTTGGTTCAACAATGCTTTTATTATGTAAAACAGAAATAACAAAAAAATAAGAAAACATTAGGTCTTGCCGCATCTGTAACAGCCAGCTGTATAAAAATATCATGCCAAGTAACCCCTCAGATGGACACCTTTCAAAACAAAAAATTTTAAACTCTCCAAAAAAGGCATTTTTTGGACAACTTTTATCACAAAAAGGTGTAATAGCAAGCGAGCATAAAGTCATATGCACCACAAAATAAAGGTTTAAAGGTTTAATAAGAATTGCAAATAATGTTAATATATATATATATTTTTTTTAAAAGTAATGAAGACATTGAAGGCCAAATTGGCCAAAATGCAGAAGGAGCACCGTCATGATATGCGGGCCATTCAGGAGCGGATGAAGGCCATGGAGGAGAGGCAACGCCAGGCCATGAAGGGGGTGCTATTGGAAAAGTTGCCTTAAAAATATTTTTTTTCTAATAAGTTATATAAATCATTTATACAGTTATAACGTGTATTTTGGTTTTTGTAATATTGCTCTGTTTTAGTGTAATAGCTCGGCCTAAATCAGCCAGAACTGACAGCAACCGGTAAATACATGTCAAATACATATAGGGTCCATTCACACGTCTGTAAAATAGTCCGTATCCGTTCTACAATTTAGTGTAACGGTTACAGACCCATTGATTTTCAATTCCAGTCAGAAAAATTAGGCATTCACAGGATAAATAAGTACAGGCCCAAAAAATAAGCCAACAGGCGTTCACCTGACAGCAAAAAAAAATTGTATTCTGCGGCTAGAGGTACATTAGGCATTCACAGGATAAAGTAGTAAGTGTCACCCGGTACAGGCCCCAAAAAGGCCTTTTATGCCGCTGTATTTACCTAAGACATGGACCATGACTGGTTATAGGTGGTGGTGGATATTTGTGGGCTGTCAAGAGAAATTTGAATCAAACGTGGTCTACTGGTCACATGTGTTGAATTCCTCCGAGATCCATGCCTCATTCATTTTTAGAAATGTGAGGTAGTCAACACTGTCGTGAGCTAGGCCAGTGGGCTTATCGGTCACAATCCTCCCTGCTGCTCTGAACGTCGTTTTAGACAGGACACTGAACGAGGGGCAAGCCAACAGTTCCATGGCAAATTGTGCCAGCTTTGGCCAGAGGTCACGCCGGCCCACCCAGTAGTCCAGGGGTTCATCACTTCTCAGTGTCCACATCGGCCGTTAACCCGATGTAGTCGGACACCTGTCGTACTAGGCGTTCCCTAATGCTGGATCCGGAGGACACCTGTCGATGGGTCGGCTGAAAGAATGATCTATAATCAGAAGTGATCAACACATCTTCAAACCGCCCTCTTCTTGAAGGCGCTGTTGGATTGTTACCCGCAACTGTTTCTGGAAATTCCTCTGCCAGCGCCCGCAAAAGCAGAATGCAGCATTTCTCGAAGCAAGGTGTAACGGGGTTCCGAAGGTGCACTCGGTCCCCCATTGCCCGCAGAACTGTTGCTTAGCTTTGGGAATGAGGATCTGTGTTTGACCTCATTCCCAGGGCGGCTTTACTGCTGGGTGGCTCCCTGCTCCTAAGTCTGCCTTGAGCGCCGAGCTGATCACTCGGTGCTCAACTGGTTGGTCTGTCGGTCATGTGACGCTGGCCACATCACATGACCCTCACTCCCCACTATAAATACAGGCAGCCTGCTAGCCACAGGTTGCCTGTTAATTTCTAGGTTCCTGGCTATTTGTTGGACTACTGAATATTTACCTGATCCTGTTCCCTGACGATCCTCTGCCTGCTCCTCCTGTACTGCGCATACATCCTGGTATTGTGACCTCGGCTCCCACCTGACTACTCTCTTAGGACTCCTCTTGTACTTCGCTACTCTCCTGGTATTTGACCCCAGCTTCTCCTGACCATTCTTTGCTTAATCCGTTGTACTGCGTAGCTCTCTTGGTTCTGACCCGGTCCGTTCATGTTCCGTATTTTGTCTTGTCTGTCTTCCCTGCACATATCCTAAGTTAGGGACTGCCGTCCAGTTGTCCCCTGTCATCAGGACTCGTGAGGCAAGTAGGCAGGGCCAGGGGTGAGGGTGGAGCGCAGTGGTCACTACCCTTCCCCCTGTGTGTGTGTGGACGTGACCGTTACAGATTAACAGGCCCAATAACCACTGTATCATGAATCCTCTTTCTACCCTGACTGACCATGTCTCTAACTTGACACAGAGGGTGCAGGAGCTAGGAGAGAAACTCCGTTCTTGTGAGTTAGGGCAAGGTTCTTCCACTCCTCTGTCCTCCAGTCCATATTTTGAACCCCAGATCAAGCTCCCAGAACCCTTTTCTGGAGACCGGAAGAGGTTTCTCTCCTTTAAGGAGAATTGCAAACTCTACTTCCGTTTGCGCCCCGTGTCCTCCGGTCCCGAGAGCCAACGCGTGGGGATTATCATTTCTCTTCTACAGGGTGATCCCCAGGACTGGGCATTTTCGTTACCTCCTGGGGCCAGTTGTCTAACTTCTGTGGAGGGGTTTTTTCAGGCCCTGGGTACCCTCTATGACGAACCAGACAGGGCCCTGGTAGCCGAGACAGCTCTTAGGGCACTGGTTCAGGGCCATCTCCCTGCGGAGGAGTATTGCACCCAATTCAGACGGTGGTGTGTCCCCTCAGGATGGAATGAACCAGCCCTGAAGAGTCAGTTTAGGTCTGGTCTATCTGATAATTTAAAAGATCTATTGGTCAATTACCAAATTCCTGAGACCTTAGAGGAGATGATGACCCTAGTTGTCCGACTTGACAGAGGAGTTAGAGAGAGACGACAAGAACGACAGTTCTGTTCTCAGATGGTGGTCCAGCCAGAGGCCTTTTCCAGGGACAACACTGAGGTCTCCACCGAGGAACCCATGCAGGTTGGCATGACCCGGGGTAATCTTCGTCGCAGACGCGGAGAGTGCTTCTACTGTGGAGATCCTGGCCATTGGATCAACAAGGTTCCTAAGAGGGACCTCTTTGACAAGTCTTCTAAGGCAAGACAACCTAAAGACCAGGTACACCCTGATTTTTCTAAAGGTAAGCTTTTGGTACCCATAACAATTTCTCTGGGGGTTAATAAGTGGCCGGGTAAGGCCTTTATTGACTCCGGTTCAGCGGCCAGCTTTATTGACTTTGTGTTTGCTTGTAAATTGGGTATCCCAATGTTTGCTTTACCTACACCTATCCATGTCAGGGCTATTGATGCTACTCCCCTGATTGGTGGTACGGTGAGGTCATGTACCTCTGAAATTTCTCTGTCCGTGGGTGTGTGCCACTCTGAGAGATGTTCTCTTCTAGTCCTGGAGAACCTACCGGTTGAGGTGGTACTAGGGTTGCCTTGGCTCCGTTTACATAACCCCACAATTGATTGGTCCAAAGGAGAGTTGGTGAAATGGGGACCTAAGTGTGACTCATGCTTGTCCGTGGTCCAGGCTGGGGTTTCAGTAAGGTCTAATACATTACCCTCTGTTATTAAGGAATATTCTGATGTGTTCTCGTCCCTTACTCCAGAGGTTCTACCCCCCCATAGACCTTATGATTGCGCCATAGAGCTAATTGAGGGTGCCGATTTTCCTAAAGGTCGAATTTATAATCTTTCAGGGCCCGAACGCAAGGCTATGGAAAATTATATTAAGGAGAGCCTTGCTAAAGGGCATATTAGACCTTCAGTCTCTCCTATTGGAGCAGGGTTTTTCTTTGTTAAAAAGAAGGATGGTGGTCTTAGGCCTTGTATTGATTACCGGAGATTAAATAAAATCACTGTCCAAAATAGATACTCTCTCCCATTGATTCCGGATTTATTTAACCAGGTTTTGGGGGCAACCTGGTGTTCCAAGATTGACCTGAAAGGGGCATACAATCTAATCCGAATCAAGGAGGGAGACGAATGGAAGACAGCTTTCAATACTCCGATAGGACACTTTGAATATCAGGTGATGCCTTTTGGACTCAGCAATGCCCCAGCTGTGTTCCAAAACTTAATGAACGATATTCTTAGGGAGTTCTTAGGTAAATTTATTATTGTCTATCTTGACAACATTTTGATATTCTCTCCTGATTTCGAATCTCATGTGTCCCATGTCAAACAAGTATTAGAGGTGTTGAGGGAGAACCAGCTATCCGCTAACCAAGAGAAATGTGTCTTTGGTGTACAGGAGATACTGTTTCTAGGGCATGTTTTGACTCCTCACGCCTTTAAGATGGATCCTGGTAAAGTTTTAGCAATTAAGGAATGGGTAAGGCCTTCATCCTTAAAGGCTTTACAACGGTTTTTGGGTTTCGCTAATTACTACCGTAAATTTATCATGAATTTTCTGTAATTGCTAAGCCATTGACCGACCTTACTAAGAAAGGGGCGGATTTGGAGAATTGGTCTACCAAGGCCATTTCTTCATTTGAAACATTAAAAAAGGCATTTAGTAGCGCTCCCATTCTGATCCAGCCTGATCAGGAGAGACCCTTTATTGTGGAGGTGGATGCGTCCGAGGACGGCGCAGGAGCAGTCCTTTCACAAGGTCCTGCTAGCCTCACTAACCTGAGACCGTGTGCCTTCTTCTCTAGGAAATTCTCTCCCACGGAGAGAAACTACGACATAGGGAATAGGGAGCTGTTGGCCATTAAATGGGCATTTGAGGAGTGGAGACATTTTTTGGAGGGGGCAAGGCATCGAGTAACTGTTGTCACTGACCATAAAAACCTAATGTTTCTCGAGTCCGCTAAGAGGTTGAATCCCCGACAAGCCCGATGGGCTCTGTTTTTTACCCGTTTTGATTTCTCCATTACGTTCAGGCCGGGAAGTAAAAATGTGAAGGCAGACGCATTATCTCGGAGCTTCCATGCTTTTCAACCCACTGAGACGCCGCCTGAATCCATCCTACCAGAAAACATCTTCTTAGCGGCTCTAACCCAGGATATCTCGGCTCGCATTAAGGCTGAACAACATCTGGCACCGGCATCCACCCCAACAGATAAGTTGTTTGTTCCCGTACAATTTCATCTCCAGCTGTTGGGTGAGTGTCACGATTCTGCCTTTTGTGGACATCCGGGTATTGAGGGCACTAAGGATCTGGTTTCTAGATCTTATTGGTGGCCCACTCTGACCAGGGATGTCAAGTCCTACGTGTCAGCCTGTGAGGTTTGTGCCAGGTCTAAGACACCTAGGACTCGCCCTGCTGGTAACCTACGACCCCTACCCATTCCCAGTAGACCCTGGTCCCATATCTCGATGGACTTTATAACTGACCTACCGCTGGCGGAGGGTAAGACTGTGGTTTGGGTAGTGGTCGATAGGTTTAGCAAGATGGTTCATTTCATTCCCCTGTCTAAATTTCCGAATGCTAAAACCCTGGCGTCTATTTTTGTGAGAGAGACTGTTCGTTTACATGGCATCCCGGAAAATATTGTTTCAGACAGGGGTGTGCAGTTTGTGTCCAAATTCTGGAGGGCCTTCTGTCAAAGATGTAAAATTTCATTGTCTTTTTCTTCCGCATACCATCCTGAGAGTAATGGGCAGACTGAACACCTTAATCAGTCTGTGGAACAATTCCTGAGGTTGTATGTTGCTGATGACCATCAATTATGGGTCAAATTCCTTCCGTTGGCTGAATTTACTTTAAATAACCGTGTCAATTCTTCTGCTGGGGTCTCCCCTTTCTTTTGTAACCATGGTTTTCATCCCCGTTTTCATTCTGGGTCGTCCGTCTTCTCCTCTAACCCTGAAGCTGATAAACTCTCCTCCGAACTGTGCACAGTTTGGGCCCGGGTTCAATCGAACCTGGAAAAGGCTCAAAGTTCTCAAAAACTCAAGGCCGATAGGAGACGTTCAAGGGGGGTGAACTTTCAGGTTGGGGATAAAGTATGGTTGTCCTCCAAGAATCTATCTCTCAAGGTAGCTTCTAGAAAATTTGCTCCTTGTTTTATTGGTCCATATAAGATCACGGAGGTGATTAACCCGGTATCATTTAGGTTGGAGCTGCCCGAGTCATTCCACATTCATAATGTGTTCCATAAATCTCTACTTAAAAAATATTTTGAACCGGTAGTACCATCGAAAGCCTCGCCTCCGCCGGTTCTTGTTAATGATGCTGTCGAGTATGTCGTGTCTAAAATAGTGGATGTCAGAAAGGTGCGTAACTCCTTGCAGTATCTGATTCACTGGAAGGGGTATGGACCTGAAGAGAGATCTTGGGTACCTGCCAGGTAGGTTCATGCTCCTAGACTGGTTCGTAAATTTCATTTAGAACACCCTGAAAAGCCATCGCCTAAAGTCTTGGGTCCGGTGGCCCCTCGTAAAAGGGGGGGTACTGTAACGGGGTTCCGAAGGTGCACTCGGTCCCCCATTGCCCGCAGAACTGTTGCTTAGCTTTGGGAATGAGGATCTGTGTTTGACCTCATTCCCAGGGCGGCTTTACTGCTGGGTGGCTCCCTGCTCCTAAGTCTGCCTTGAGCGCCGAGCTGATCACTCGGTGCTCAACTGGTTGGTCTGTCGGTCATGTGACGCTGGCCACGTCACATGACCCTCACTCCCCACTATAAATACAGGCAGCCTGCTAGCCACAGGTTGCCTGTTAATTTCTAGGTTCCTGGCTATTTGTTGGACTACTGAATATTTACCTGATCCTGTTCCCTGACGATCCTCTGCCTGCTCCTCCTGTACTGGGCATACATCCTGGTATTGTGACCTCGGCTCCCACCTGACTACTCTCTTAGGACTCCTCTTGTACTTCGCTACTCTCCTGGTATTTGACCCCGGCTTCTCCTGACCATTCTTTGCTTAATCCGTTGTACTGCGTAGCTCTCTTGGTTCTGACCCGGTCCGTTCATGTTCCGTATTTTGTCTTGTCTGTCTTCCCTGCACATATCCTAAGTTAGGGACTGCCGTCCAGTTGTCCCCTGTCATCAGGACTCGTGAGGCAAGTAGGCAGGGCCAGGGGTGAGAGTGGAGCGCAGTGGTCACTACCCTTCCCCCTGTGTGTGTGTGGACGTGACCGTTACACAAGGCCTGGAAGTGCTGCATTCTGACAGCCCTCTATGATGGCGGTAACATTTCCACCATTTTTTGTTTGTACGGGAGGTCTAAATACGTTGCCACCTAGTACTGGTCCTTGCCCTTTATGCTTTTTATACGGGGGTCCCTCTTAAAACACTGGAGCATAAAGGCCCCCATTTGCACTAAACTGGAAGTGGTGTAGTGGCCTGGCTCCTGCTCACCATCCAGGATAATGTCGTCCTCGTTCTCCTCCCCTCATCCACGGACAACACCAGGGATTCCAGAAAGGTTTAAAGCATGCTCTTCTTGCTCCTCCTCATCCGGCCCTGCATCATCCTCCTCTGACTCCTCTTCAGACTCCTGTTGTTGACTAGTCTCAGATGGAGTAGCCCCCCCGGGAATTAATCCACCATTGCGACTTCCTCATCTTCCTGCTCCTCGACGGCTTGATCAATGACACGACGCAATGCACGCTCCAGAAAGAAGGCATAAGGTACGATTTCAATAATGGTGCCCTGGCTGCGACTGACCAGTTTGGTGATCTCATCAAATGGCCGCAGAAGTCTGCATGCGTCGCCCATGAGCAGCCACTGGCGCAGTGAAAAAAAAACAAGCTCCCCAGAACCTGTCCTGCCGCAGAGTTCGTACAGGTAGTCGTTAACTGCACGTTTCTGCTGGAGCAGCCTATCAAGCATATACAAGGTTGAGTTCCATCACGTCGGGCAGTCACAAATAAGACGTCTGACGGGCAGGTTGTGTCGCCGCTGAATGTCAGCAAGGCGAGCCCTGGCTGTGTAAGATCTTCTGAAATCGCCAAAAATTTTCCTGGCCTGCCGCAAGACGTCCTGGACCCTAGGGTATTTGACAACGAATAGCTGCACAACCAAGTTCAGGACGTGTGCCATGCACGGCACGTGTGTCATTTTGCCATGTTTTAGCGCGCTCAGCAGATTGGTACCGTTGTCTCACACCACTTTACCAACTGTCAAATAAAGCGGGGTTAGCCACTGATCTGCCTGTAAGCGGAAAGCTGAAAGGAGTGCAGGACCAGTGTGGCTCTTGGCTTCCAGGAACAACAGACGCAGCACAGCATGGCAACTTCTCACCTAGCATGTCGAATAGGGTCTGGGGATCTTGTAGGGCGCAGTGGAAGAGACGGTAGCAGGGGAAAAGGAGGAGTCAGCCGAGGAGGAGAGGGAGGATAGAGTAGGAGGAGGAGAAGAAGAGGCAGGCCTGCGTGCAATCCGTGGCGGTAAAACCAAATCTACACGGGTGCCACGGGTTAAATGCTTGACGGCCGTCAGAAGGTTCACTCAGTGGGCAGTAAAAGTTATGTACCTTCCCTGCCCGTGTTTGCTAGACCACATGGCTGTGGTCAGATGTATCTTGGCACCAACACTGTGTGCCAGAGATACATTCACTTGCCGCTGAACGTGGCAATATACCTCTGGGATGTCCTTCTGGGAGAAATATTTCCATCCTGGGACCTTCCATTGCGGTGTTCCAATGGCCACAAATTTTCTAAAGGCCTCCGAGTCCACCAGTTTATATGGCAGTAGATGGCGAGCTATCAGTGCCGACAAGCCAGCGGTCATCCGTTGGGCAAGAGGGTTATCCGGAGTCATAATTTTTTTATGCTCTAACAATTGGGCCACGGAAGCCTTACTTTTGCCAGATAAACATGAGGACGGCATGATGGAAGGTGGAGTGGAGGACAATTGGGAGGAGAGAGGAGAGGGAGAAGAGGCTGGATGGTGAGCGCCTGGAGTGTGGCTTTGTGGGTTCTGACGGCGTTGCTCCCACTGGGCTCGTTGATGGGAGGCCAGGTACCTTCTTAAGGCGATCGTCCCTAGGTGAGTGTTGGGCTTACCGCGACTTATGCGTTGACTGAAAAGTCTGCAGATGGCAACACTATTGTCAGCAGCGGACACCTTAAAAAAAAAAAAAAAACACTGCGGAGCCATGTGCTGGCGTCCTGAGAGCGCCAGATCTGACTGTACATGGTTGATGGCTCGCTCCTGATACATTAGCACTGTGGTTTTTCCCTCCTGTGCAATTTAGGTTCTGCCTGCCTGCCAGTACCCAAATACACTATTATGAAAGTACAAACCGGATTCCAAAAAAGTTGGGACACTAAACAAATTGTGAATAAAAACTGAATGCAATAATGTGGAGATGGCAAATGTCAATATTTTATTTGTAATAGAATGTAGATGACAGATCAAACGTTTAATCCGAGTAAATGTATCATTTTAAAGGAAAAATAAATTGATTCCAATTTTCACGGTGTCAACAAATCCCCAAAAAGTTGGGACAAGTAGCAATAAGAGGCTGGAAAAAGTAAATTTGAGCATAACGAAGAGCTGGAAGACCAATTAACACTAATTAGGTCAATTGGCAACATGATTGAGTATAAAAAGAGCTTCTCAGAGTGGCAGTGTCTCTCAGAAGCCAAGATGGGTAGAGGATCACCAATTCCCACAATGTTGCGCAGAAAGATAGTGGAGCAATATCAGAAAGGTGTTACCCAGCGAAAAATTGCAAAGACTTTGCATCTATCATCATCAACTGTGCATAACATCATCCGAAGATTCTGAGAATCTGGAACAATCTCTGTGCGTAAGGGTCAAGGCCGTAAAACCATACTGGATGCCCGTGATCTCCGGGCCCTTAAACAACACTGCACCACAAACAGGAATGCTACTGTAAAGGAAATCACAGAATGGGCTCAGGAATACTTCCAGAAACCATTGTCAGTGAACACAATCCACCGTGCCATCCGCCGTTGCCAGCTGAAACTCTACAGTGCAAAGAAGAAGCCATTTCTAAGCAAGATCCACAAGCTCAGATGTTTTCACTGGGCCAGGGATCATTTAAAATGGAGTGTGGCAAAATGGAAGACTGTTCTGTGGTCAGACAAGTCACGATTCGAAGTTCTTTTTGGAAATCTGGGACGCCATGTCATCCGGACCAAAGTGGACAAGGACAACCCAAGTTGTTATTAACGCTCAGTTCAGAAGCCTGCATCTCTGATGGTATGGGGTTGCATGAGTGCGTGTGGCATGGGCAGCTTGCATGTCTGGAAAGGAACCATCAATGCAGAAAAATATATTCAGGTTCTAGAAAAACATATGCTCCCATCCAGACGTCATCTCTTTCAGGGAAGACCCTGCATTTTTCAACAAGATAATGCCAGACCACATTCTGCATCAATCACAACATCATGGCTGCGTAGGAGAAGGATCCAGGTACTGAATAGTCCAGTCTGCAGTCCAGATCTTTCACCTATAGAGAACATTTGGCGCATCATAAAGAGGAAGGTGCAACAAAGAAGGCCCAAGACGATTGAACAGTTAGAGGCCTGTATTAGACAAGAATGAGAGAACATTCCTATTTCTAAACTTGAGAAACTGGTCTCCTCGGTCCCCAGACGTCTGTTGAGTGTTGTAAGAAGAAGGGGAGATGCCACACAGTGGTGAAAATGGCCTTGTCCCAAATTTTTGGGGATTTGTTGACACCATGAAATTCTGATTAAACATATTTTTCCCTTAAAATGGTACATTTTCTCAGTTTAAACTTTTGTTCCGTGATTTATGTTCTATTCTGAATAAAATATTAGAAGTTGGCACCTCCACATCATTGCATTCAGTTTTTATTCACGAACTGTGAAAGAGTCCCACCACACAAAAACAAAAGTTTTAGATTTTAGAAAAACAGACTTTTCAAAAATGAAATTAGTCATAAATGAGTTCTTATCAGACTGGAACGGATTACATGGAGTCCAGGAGAAATGGGACTACTTAAAAGGTGCATTATTGAAGGCAACAGAAAATTGCATTAGACTTGTCAGTAAAAGCAAAAAAAGGAAGAGACCACTGTGGTACTCAGCAGAAGTGGCCCAAATCATTAAAAATAAAAAGCTAGCATTTTGTAATTATAAAAAAAAACAGAGCAATGAAGATAAGGAAATTTACAAGATTAGGCAGAAAGAGGCCAAGCAAGTTATAAGAACTTCTAAAGCGCAGGCAGAAGAAAAACTAGCTCAGTCTATGAAAAAAGGGGATAAGACATTCTTCAGATATATAAATGAAAAAAGGAAATTAAAACAAGGAATAACTAAATTAAAAACAAAGGACGGAAGGTATGTAGAAGAAAATAAAGGGCTAGCCGACTGCCTTAATGAATACTTCTGTTCAGTTTTTACAAAAGAAAAAGGAGAAGGACCTCCACTAGAAAGGATGACTAATAAATCGTTTGATGCATGTATCTTTACAGAGGAAGATGTTCTAAGTTTGCTGTCTAAAGTGAAGACAAATAAGTCACAGGGGCCTGATGAGATACACCCAAAATTATTAAAAGAGCTTAGTGGTTAACTGGCAAAACCGTTAACAGATTTATTTAACCAATCATTAGTAACAGGAGTCGTCCCGGAAGTTTGGAAATTGGCAAATGTCGTGCCCATTCACAAGAAAGGTAGTAGGGAGGAATCGAGCAATTATAGACCAGTGAGTCTGACATCAATAGTAGACAAATTAATGGAAACCCTATTAAAGGATAGGATTGTGGAACATCTAAAATCCCATGGATTGCAAGATGAAAAACAACATGGGTTTACTTCAGGGAGATCATGTCAAACAAATCTTATAGATTTTTTTGACTGGGTGACTAAAATAATAGACGGTGGAGGTGCAGTAGACATTGCATATCTAGATTTTAGTAAGGCTTTTGACACTGTCCCACATAGAAGACTTATCAATAAACTGCAGTCATTGAGCATGGACTCCCATATTGTTGAGTGGATTAGGCAGTGGCTGAGTGACAGACAGCAGAGGGTTGTAGTCAATGGAGAACATTCAAAACAAGGTCATGTTACCAGTGGGGTTCCACAGGGATCTGTACTGGGACCAATTTTGTTTAATATCTTCATAAGTGATATTGCAAAAGGCCTCGATGGTAAGGTTTGTCTTTTTGCTGATGACACGAAGATATGTAACAGGGTTGATGTTCCTGGAGGGAAACGCCAAATGGAAAAGGATTTAGGAAAACTAGAAGAATGGTCAGAACTCTGGCAACTGAAATTTAATGTGGATAAGTGCAAGATAATGCCCCTGGGGCGTAAAAACCCAAGGGCAGAATATAGAATATTTGACACAGTCCTGACCTCAGTATCTGAGGAAAGGGATTTAGGAGTAATTATTTCAGAAGACTTAAAGGTGGGAAGACAATGTAATAGAGCAGCACGAAATGCCAGCAGAATTCTTGGATGTATAGGGAGAGGTATAAGCAGTAGAAAGAGTGAAGTGCTTATGCCGCTGTACAGAACACTGGTGAGACCTCACTTGGAGTATTGTGCGCAGTACTGGAGGCCATATCTCCAGAAGGATATAGATACTCTAGAGAGAGTTCAGAGAAGAGCTACTAAACTAGTACATGGATTGCAGGATAAAACTTACCAGGAAAGGTTAAAGGACCTTAATATGTATAGCTTGGAAGAAAGAAGAGACAGAGGGGATATGATAGAAACTTTTAAATACATAAAGGGAATCAACTCGGTAAAGGAGGAGAGCATATTTAAAAGAAGAAAAACTACCACAAGAGGACACAGTTTTAAATTAGAGGGGCAAAGGTTTAAAAGTAATATAAGGAAGTATTACTTTACTGAGAGAGTAGTGGATGCATGGAATAGCCTTCCTGCAGAAGTGGTAGCTGCAAATACAGTGAAGGGGTTTAAGCATGCATGGGATAGGCATAAGGCCATCCTTCATATAAGATAGGGCCGGGGGCTATCCATAGTATTCAGTATATTGGGCAGACTAGATGGGCCAAAGGGTTCTTATCTGCCGACACATTCTATGTTTCTATGTTTCTATTTGTATAGTGTCCCAACTTTTTTGGAATCCGGTTTGTACTTTTGAAAAACTTATTGATGAGATCTGTAGGAAGTTTACAAACAGGGGATATCCCAAGAGGTTGATTGGACGCACTAGGAAGAGGATTAGAGACACGGAGCGCAAGGACACTCTAAATTTGAGCCCCCACAATAGAATTGAGACGAGGATCCCTTTTGTGTCCATCTATGGGGAAGATAGTGGCAAAATCGCCACAATCCTTGGAGAAGAATGGCAGATACTACATCGTGGCCTGCCCACTATTAAGGAATTTGAATTACCCCCATGATGGCATACAAAAGGTGCCCCAACAATCGTGATCGAGTCATCAAGGCAGATGTTGGAGGAAAAAATCTAGATAGACAGCTAAAAAATATGGGAATTTCCCTTGTCTCTCATGCTGCAACTGCAGTGGCATCATGAGAGGTGATAGCTTCCCACATCCATACAGTGGCAAAATATTTAAAATGAAGGGATACTATACATGCAGATCTAGAGATGTCATTTATACGATACAGTGCCCATGCAGCTTTATATATGTTGGTGAGACGACAATGGAACTAAGGGAGCGAATCAATAAGCATAAGAGCACAATAAGAAAAGGGATGATTGACAAAACTGTAGCAAAGCACTTTATTGAAGGTGGACATTCCATAAATCAATTATGTTTTCGTTAAATAGATGGGGTAGGTTATCTCCGAAGGGGAGGGGATGAGAACAAGATTTTTAGAAAAAAAAGAACTCAAATGGATATATAATTTGAAGTCACTCCAACCCTATGGTTCAATGTTGCCACAATAGATTAAGTTCGGGTTGTGTGATTTCTTTGTGAGTGTACAATGCTATTATTGTTTTTACATACAAGTGGCCTTTTCCTCATCCGTGATTGTCTGAGGGAGTGTATTTGGCAATTCTGTCTTTTGACAATGGCGGAGCAGGATATGCTGATGCCCGCTTGAGTTGTTGGGGGGACAGAATTAGGTGATGAGGAGTGTGTATAGTGACATCAGATTATGCCTCTGTGGATTAGAACATATAGGGGTTACCCTGATGATATGCATGTCTGACTTTATTGTAATATGCAGATTGATCATCCGGACAGTCTGAGGTCATTACCCCACAATCCATACCTGTGTGGATTGGGATCATTAATCATCTAGTTTCCCTTATGCATGTGATTGATCACTGTTTACAGGTATGGGACTTCTATGGATCCCTGGATACCTTCAGTGTTTTTGTGTGTTGCCGCGGTAACATTGGGACGCCCTCTGTGAGGTCAGTAAGTTGCGCATCGACGCCAGGATTATGTAATCGGGAGCGCTTTTTGCGTCTGCATGACGTTGGCAGTAGAGGACGGAGCAACATGACGCTTAGGGGCGGACCGACGGTAACGGTAGACCATCAATGATGATGTGAATGATTAGACAGCTGGGTATACATGCGCACTGAGCGGTAAGGAACGCCAGATATGGCAAGTGTTGTTTTGCTTTATATTTGAGACTTAGCAATTACAGACATTATGCCATAATGGGGTTAACCTCAGGAGGATTTTTGGATACTCAGGTGAGGCATATAGGTGAATTAGACAAAGTCAAAACGCATTCTCATTGGTGTATTTGTGCCATTGCCAGTTAAAATATCTCAGAAAACACAATTAAGAGCTGTGTCGCAATGATTTTGCCCATACTGTATAGTGTATGCATATATGCAAGTATATTAAGTAAATCCTTATATAATCAATACAAAAATAAAAAGCAAAAAAAAATAGTTAAAATGTTTTTAATAATAAAACACAAACAATATTTTTTGTATATGCATTTTATTATGTAAAAATAAATTATATAATAAATAATGTGACAAAATAAAAAAATTTACACATATATTGGGTATCAATTCCATAAATTTATTAACTACTTTATAGGGATTGGTGAATTGTATAAAAATACAGTGTTGCAAAAAATATAAAAAAAATATTTTTTTCATGTAGATGGAAATATCAATTATTATAAATATACTAGCATACTGTGCTCCAAAATCATACTAAAAGACCAACTAGTCCAGCAAAATGTAACACTGCATACAAGTATATAATGTTGTAAATGTTACTTTGTAAATCTTATTGCTTATGTATACAATTTTAGCATATATGTATGGTTCAGCATGATTTCCTCACACATTCAAGATTAGACTGGTTTGCAATGTATATTATGAATAAGAACCCTTTCAGACTTTAAATAATTATTTTGTTAACAACTAATGGAATTGTTATGATAATTTACAACACAGAAAAGCCTATTAAATTAGCATTCAAATTAATTTCACCTAATAGGATTAATTGAGTTCCAAACCAGTTGACAAGTATTTCCTATAATTGATGTTCTGTAAGGAGGCCAAAGAATGTAATTCATATTATTTTGTTAAAAATGCCTGAAAGTTTAGCAATTTTAGTGGTTTTAGTAATTTAATTTACTACATGCAAGAGAAAAATACACCCATAGATAAAAAATAATGCACCAAGTTGTTGGAATTGAATAAAACTGTATTTGTTTGAATGCTATGATGATAAAGGGTATGTCAGGATTAGAGTAATGTGAGCTCTGGTCATATCAGCTGATAGAGGCATACCTTGTAAAGTGTCATTGTAAACCGGTAGAAGGTGTGGGATCAGTATTTCATGAAAAGTCAAATAGTAGGGGATAGGGAGTCCATCAGGACCTGGGCATTTCCCCCTGGGGGAGTTTTTAATGGCCTCCAAAAGCTCCTTCGAGGAGAATGGGGAAGCTAAGTGTATTCTGTCTTGTTCCGAGAGTGAGGGAAGGGCTAAATCATCTAAATACAAATTAGTGGGCGACGTCGATTCTGTGCCACCCGAGAGAAATTGTGGTGAATTGAGGTTATAAAGGGATTCGTAGTAATCCCTAAATAAGGAAGCTATTTTATTAGATTCAAAGGTTAATGCACCTTCTGGGGTTTTTAATTTATGTAAATAATTATTTAGCTTTCTGCGCTTGAGCCTGGACATCATATAGCGGGAGGCTTTATTTCCGTGCGCAAATATTTTGTATTGGGCGTGTAGGTAGAGCTTGGCAGATGCCATATTTAAAAGGTTCTTGAGGGAGGCCCTACACGAGGAAAGTTCCTGTAGGTGTGATTCTAACAGGGATCTTTTATGAGCCCTTTCTAGGAAACTGATTTTTCATGAAGGGAATCTATCTGTCTTTGTCTCTCTTTCTTAAGGTGAGCCCCGAGGCTGATACAATGGCCCCTTATGTATGCTTTATGGGCATCCCAAATCGTTTGTGATGTGACCTCAGGGGTGCAATTAGTAGTAAAGTATTCTCCTAACAGGTGTTTTAACTTGGATTTGTTGTCTGATGAGCTAATGAGTTGTTCGTTAAACCTCCAGTGGCTAGTAGGTCTATGGTTAGGGGAGGACTTCATACGAAGATATATGGGGGCATGGTCGGATAGGATTATGGATCCCATTTCAGCCCTGGAACATAACTGGAGATGTTCCTTTGAGACAAATAGATAGTCTAAGCGTTGATATGACCTGTGCAGTGAGGAGTAAAAGGTATAGTCTCTGGAATCAGGATGCATGGTACGCCATCAATCAGGTGGGCTTTGGCCAAAGTACACAATAAAGAGCGAATGCCCTTTTGGGATTGTGCAGATTTTTGCGAGGAGGAATCAATGAGGGGGTTTAGGACCAGATTTAAATCTCCCCCTACCACCGTAACGCCATCTCTAAAAGATTCCAATTTTAGTAAATTAGATTTTAGCCATGGAATTTGGCAACTATTTGGGGCGTAAATATTCACAAAGGTATAAAGGTGTTGACCTATTTTGCCTTTAATCATTATAAAACGACCATCAGGGTCACATAGTTGATCATCCAGGATAAAGGGGACCTTACCCTGGAAGCCTATGCTAACTCCTCTAGAGTTTGATGTAGGTGAACCGCAATGATACCAAGTAGGGTAAAATGAAAAGGATAGATTAGGGAAATGTTGGGTCTTAAAATGTGTTTCCTGTAGGAAAACTATGCTCGCTTTATCTTTCCTCAATATCCCAAAAATCTGGCTCCGCTTAGATGGTGAATTGCATCCCTTAACATTATAAGAGGCAATACTAATAGCCATCATGGGGATGAAGAGGAGAGGTAAAATGCTGAAACATGTAAGCATGAAAGTTTGTTACATTAGTGAGTTGATCAGGGTACTTAACGTCTGGTCGGATTGATAATAATGAAGGTCGTAGCCTTGGTGATGAAAGTACCCGTCTCGGATGGACACACCACTGAATATATATAGACCTGGATAAAAGACAGTAAAACAAACATAAAGTGAACAAAAGAAAAATTAGAGCAACCAAAAAAAATGGGTCCTGAGGGACCTGGTGAGAGGGGGGAAAAGGCATTTGCCAATTATGAGCCCGGCACTCTATTGTAATTGTCATAGAAGCCGCAAGGCTGAAGCTATGGAATATAGAGGGTAAATGGGAATGGGCGTGTTGTACTCTGAACTCCCTTAGTATATTATCTAGTCTGATGGTACACAGAGAAAGGGAGGGGAGCATACATATAGGTAGCGGGGGTATATGGGGGGATATGGGAATGATGGGGGGGTAGAAAAACGGGAAATAGGATTGAAAGGGAAACAAAGGATACCCTGATCTACTGGAGATTTTCAAGGCTTATGAACTCAGGAGTATGAATATTTGAAATTTGAGTTGTAATCCCGGGGGACAATACTACACAGGTGGTGTGAAATAAGCCAGAGGCCGCTGAATACATAAAACTGCCCGAAGGCGCTGAGAACATAGTATGGCATTATGATGCCGGATACACAGTGGATCATCACAGAAAAAGGAGAGCACTGAGGCAATGTGTATACGGGAACACTGCCAGGGACTGCTGAGTACATATCATAGCTCAACGGCTCTGAAGACATTCCACGGTGAGAAAGCACCGGCTATATCGTGGGTCAGAACCATATGGGATATATTTTAATGCTCAGTGCCATCGGATGTACCTCACGATATCAAATAGTGAAAACTGGGTACATATGATAACTGAGCGATTTGTAAAGCCTATAAGGCAATACATTACCAGGTGTGCTAGTGGTCAAGATAAACTGCAAGGTACATTGCCGTCAGGTAGAACTATTTTCAGTGGTCATGGAAAGCTGAATATGTGATATAACAAAGCTTCAGGGCTTCCATAGCAAAATAAAGCAAAGTAATGTCAGGTATATAGTGGATTATTGCGATGTAAGGCATATCTTGAAGTGATAAGTCACCAGGTGTTATATCTTGTAATATCAAGGACACAGCCTAGCCTGGTAATTTTGAGAGTATCGCAGGGCATCATAACACTAGCCACAGCATGCGTCAAGACACAGAAGAAGAATCGTAACGCATGCTGCCACCGGGCACATCGCATCGCAGTGTCTAGAAAATGTTGGGTGTCTCAGACAGCTGGACGGCTCCAAGAGCTCCACCAGGCAGCACACTGACGGGTAAGTTAATGATCATAATATGCCATCGGACGCCTTACTATCAGGTGACAGCCCTATAGCGGTCGGAAGCTGAACACACCAATTAGCCTGACATCACTTGGTACACAATATTACCACAGAGTTCCCAGTATATAAGAGTTAAAATAACGGAAGACAGATAGTAAGGCATTATATCGCTGGATATCTCACTTGATAATAGTCCAGGTATGTAAGGCATATTTTCAGGGACATAGAAAAAGAGAAAGAGTCAGGGAACACATCTATAGACATACTGTATATAAGGGAAGTAAGAGGAGGGGTATAGAAAGGGAAGGATGAAAGCATTATACTCATCATATGGGACACAGGATGAGGAGATATAGCGATTCTATGCTTCAGAAGACGTGTGTAGCTATGCGTCTTGGGGTGAGAGGCTGTTTCTTCTTCTTTTCTCTCTGTCTCTGGGCCTTAGGGGTACTTTTCGACTCAAAGGGCACAATTCTAGGGAGTCCTGACCGTGTCCCAATCCTCGATTTCCAAGAGAGAAATGTCCAGAAGATCAAATGCAGGGCCTAAGTCCAGGTAAGACTTGATGGTGATCCTCTTGCCCTGATAAGAAAAGGACAATCCAAATGGGAATTGCCATCGATACAGGATTTTATGGCTTCTGAGCCAATCTGTGAGAGGCTTGAGGGTCCTTCTTTTCTGAAGAGTCATTGAAGCCAGATCCTGATAGATACTAATCGGTACTCCATTGTATTTTGCTCCACTCTGCAAGCGTGCTTTGATTATTATATCTTCTTTGTCTTGGAAGTGGAGGAAACGGCAGATGATATCTCTAGGGGACTCATTGCCCTTCGGTCTCGGACGCAAGGCCCGGTGAGCTCTCTCTATTACTATTGAAGCGGAGCGTTCTGGGCCCAGTAAACCTTCACAAATCTGAGGAGACTTTGGGAGAGTCAGCCTCTGGGATCCCTCTAAAACGTAAGTTGTTTCTTCTCCCACGATCCTCATGGTCTTCCAGGGCATTGAATGCTTCGTTGAGACGCGATTGGCATTTTTGCAGGCTGATGGCTGTGGCCTCCTGGAAATCCAGGATCACGGCCTGGTTATTTTCTAGGGTTTCAACCCTGCCTCCCACATGCCTGACATCTTGTCTAAGGGAGGAAAGTTCACTCACGAGCGGCTCCATTGCTCTTTGCAGTGCCAGATATTTTCTGGAGATCGGGAGGTGTTTGCGGTGTCTATGGTCTTCCGCATCGCCGCCTGGAGATCCGGCTCACTCTCCTCAGTTTCTTTGCAAGGCTCCGGCACCATCTTGGCTTCCCGCGCTGCACAAATTGCAGCGGCTTTTTTGAAAAACTTGTCCATATCTCCGCAGTTCATCGAATGCTTGTGGGAGAGGGACGAGTCCCCCGCTTTTTGCTGGCCGATTTTGCCCATATTTTATGCCAAGCAGCCAACGCTAGCTGATATAAGGCCGAGTCTGAACAGCATGGCTCAAGCGCACACGTCCATTCCGGTCCGGCGCTAGCTCCGCCCCCCCTGTCCTTGCTTTTTGATAGGAGGTGAGATGGTCTGGGAGGGAGGGTATGCTGCTGATTGGCTGCAATGTGTCTGCTGACTGTGAGGTACAGGGTCAAAGTTTGCTCAATGTTGACGTATAGGGGGCGGACCGAACATCACATATGTTCGCCCGCCGCGGAACATCTCTACCAGCAATACAACAGAGGATTTTGAGAGATTTAGGCCCCAGTCACCCAGATTTAGGCCCCAGTCACTTTTCTGAAGAGTCATTGAAGCCAGATCCTGATAGATACTAATCGGTACTCCATTGTATTTTGCTCCACTCTGCAAGCGTGCTTTGATTATTATATCTTCTTTGTCTTGGAAGTGGAGGAAACGGCAGATGATATCTCTAGGGGACTCATTGCCCTTCGGTCTCGGACGCAAGGCCCGGTGAGCTCTCTCTATTACTATTGAAGCGGAGCGTTCTGGGCCCAGTAAACCTTCACAAATCTGAGGAGACTTTGGGAGAGTCAGCCTCTGGGATCCCTCTAAAACGTAAGTTGTTTCTTCTCCCACGATCCTCATGGTCTTCCAGGGCATTGAATGCTTCGTTGAGACGCGATTGGCATTTTTGCAGGCTGATGGCTGTGGCCTCCTGGAAATCCAGGATCACGGCCTGGTTATCTCTACAACACAGCCTACTGGGGTTATCTCTACAACAAGTGGTTGAGGAGCCAACCCGGAGGGAGGCCATTTTGGATTTGGTATTCACAAACGGGGATTCGGTATATGATGTCATTGTAGGCGAAACCTTGGGATCTAGTGATCACCAGTCAGTGTGGTTTAATATAAGAACTGTGAAAGAGTCCCACCACACAAAAACAAAAGTTTTAGATTTTAGAAAAACAGACTTTTCAAAAATGAAATTAGTCATAAATGAGTCCTTATCAGACTGGAACGGATTACATGGAGTCCAGGAGAAATGGGACTACTTAAAAGGTGCATTATTGAAGGCAACAGAAAATTGCATTAGACTTGTCAGTAAAAGCAAAAAAAGGAGGAGACCAATGTGGTACTCAGCAGAAGTGGCCCAAATCATTAAAAATAAAAAGCTAGCATTTTGTAATTATAAAAAAACCCAGAGCAATGAAGATAAGGAAATCTACAAGATTAGGCAGAGAGAGGCCAAGCAAGTTATAAGAACTTCTAAAGCGCAGGCAGAAGAAAAACTAGCTCAGTCTATGAAAAAAGGGGATAAGACATTCTTCAGATATATAAATGAAAAAAGGAAATTAAAACAAGGAATAACTAAATTAAAAACAAAGGACGGAAGGTATGTAGAAGAGAATAAAGGGCTAGCCGACTGCCTTAATGAATACTTCTGTTCAGTTTTTACAAAAGAAAAAGGAGAAGGACCTCCACTAGAAAGAATGACTATTAAATCGTTTGATGCATGTATCTTTACAGAGGAAGATGTTCTAAGTTTGCTGTCTAAGGTGAAGACAGATAAGTCACAGGGGCCTGATGAGATACACCCAAAATTATTAAAAGAGCTTAGTGGTGAGCTGGCAAAACCGTTAACAGATTTATTTAACCAATCATTAGTAACAGGAGTCGTCCCGGAAGATTGGAAATTGGCAAATGTCGTGCCCATTCACAAGAAAGGTAGTAGGGAGGAATCGAGCAACTATAGACCAGTGAGTCTGACATCAATAGTAGGCAAATTAATGGAAACCCTATTAAAGGATAGGATTGTGGAACATCTAAAATCCCATGGATTGCAAGATGAAAAACAACATGGGTTTACTTCAGGGAGATCATGTCAAACAAATCTTATAGATTTTTTTGACTGGGTGAATAAAATAATAGACGGTGGAGGTGCAGTAGACATCGCATATCTAGATTTTAGTAAGGCTTTTGACACTGTCCCACATAGAAGACTTATCAATAAACTGCAGTCATTGAGCATGGACTCCCATATTGTTGAGTGGATTAGGCAGTGGCTGAGTGACAGACAACAGAGGGTTGTAGTCAATGGAGAACATTCAAAACAAGGTAATGTTACCAGTGGGGTTCCACAGGGATCTGTACTGGGACCGATTTTGTTTAATATCTTCATAAGTGATATTGCAAAAGGCCTCGCTGGTAAGGTTTGTCTTTTTGCTGATGACACAAAGATATGTAACAGGGTTGATGTTCCTGGAGGGAAACGCCAAATGGAAAAGGATTTAGGAAAACTAGAAGAATGGTCAGAACTCTGGAAACTGAAATTTAATGTGGATAAGTGCAAGATAAGTGCGTAAAAACCCAAGGGCAGAATATAGAATATTTGACACAGTCCTGACCTCAGTATCTGAGGAAAGGGATTTAGGAGTAATTATTTCAGAAGACTTAAAGGTGGGAAGACAATGTAATAGAGCAGCACGAAATGCCAGCAGAATGCTTGGATGTATAGGGAGAGGTATAAGCAGTAGAAAGAGTGAAGTGCTTATGCCGCTGTACAGAACACTGGTGAGACCTCACTTGGAGTATTGTGCGCAGTACTGGAGGCCATATCTCCAGAAGGATATAGATACTCTAGAGAGAGTTCAGAGAAGAGCTACTAAACTAGTACATGGATTGCAGGATAAAACTTACCAGGAAAGGTTAAAGGACCTTAATATGTATAGCTTGGAAGAAAGAAGAGACAGAGGGGATATGATAGAAACTTTTAAATACATAAAGGGAATCAACTCGGTAAAGGAAGAGAGCATATTTAAAAGAAGAAAAACTACCACAAGAGGACACAGTTTTAAATTAGAGGGGCAAAGGTTTAAAAGTAATATAAGGAAGTATTACTTTACTGAGAGAGTAGTGGATGCATGGAATAGCCTTCCTGCAGAAGTGGTAGCTGCAAATACAGTGAAGGGGTTTAAGCATGCATGGGATAGGCATAAGGCCATCCTTCATATAAGATAGGGCCGGGGGCTATCCATAGTATTCAGTATATTGGGCAGACTAGATGGGCCAAATGGTTCTTATCTGCCGACACATTCTATGTTTCTATGTTTCTATGTAGGCACAGCAGGAGTTCATTCATGGCAAAAGGGGGTTCATGTCACCCAGCAATAGAACAGAGGATTTTGAGAGCTTTAGGCCCCTGTCACCCAGGCAGAGCAGGGGTTCATTCACGGCAAAATGAAGTTCATGTCACCCAGCAATAGAACAGAGGATTTTGAGAGATTTAGGCCCCTGTCAGCAATGCAGAGCAGGGGTTCATTCACGGCAAAAGGGGGTTCATGTCACCCAGCAATACAACAGAGGATTTTGAGAGATTTAGGCCCCTGTCAGCAATGCAGAGCAAGGGTTCATTCACGGCAAAAGGGGGTTCATGTCACCCAGCAAAACAACAGAGGATTTTGAGAGATTTAGGCCCCTGTCACCCAGGCACAGCAGGGGTTTGTATACGCCAAAAATGGTAAAATGTCACCCGACAATTGAAAATAAGAATTATTTAAATTTAGGGCACTAAAATTTGCATTTTTTTTTTTATTAAAATGGCTCTAAAATTGTCCTTGAAAAGGCTAGAGGGATGAAAAGGGAGTAAAATATGCTTAAGAGCATGGCAACTGCTCTGCAAACAAATATGGATAGGGAAATAACTTAAAATGAAATAAAATAACTAAAAATTACAAATTATTAACCTGCAACTCAGAGAAGGAGGTGGATATGGAGTCGGAGGTTGAGGAGGCGGTGAATGTGGTGTTGTAGGTGGAGGCAGCAATGGAGGAGGAATAGGTAGCCAACAATGTTTTTTTATTTTTTTTATTGGGGTAGGTAGCCCCCAAAATATTGGGACAAATAAAAAAAAAGAAAACATAGAATCATTGCACTTGACTTGAGTACAAGAATGTATGCTTGATGGTGTTATAAATATCTATTCTGCACAAGGTACAGACAAGTCTTGTGGGTTCCAAGCCTGGTTCATTTTAATGAACGTGAGCTTGTCCACGTTGGCTGTGGACAGACGGCTGCGTCTGTCTGTAATGACGCCTCCTGCCGTGCTAAATACACGTTCAGAGAGTACACTGGCTGCAGGGCAGGCCAGCACCTCTAAGGCATACAGGGAAAGCTCTGGCCATGTGGACAATTTGGAGACTCAGAAGTTGAATGAGGCAGAACCATCAGTCAGTACGTGTAGTCGTGTGCACAGGTACTGTTCCACCATGTTGTTCAAATGCTGCCTCCTGCTAACACGCTCCATATCAGCAGTTTGGGCCGGTTGGGGCTGGTTGTTGCCAAAGCTTTTCCACATGTCGGCCATGCTAACCCTGCCTTCTGAGGTGCTGGCACTGACACAGCTGCGTTGGCGATCTCTTCCTCCTCCCCTGCCTTCGCCTTTTGCTTCCACTTGTCCCCCGGCGTCAGTCGGGCATGCTCTCAGGAGCGCGTCTACCAGCGTGCGCCTGTAGTCGCGCATTTTCCGATCACGCTCCAGTGAGGGAATTAAGGACGGCACATTGTCTTTGTAACGGGGATCCAGCAGGGTGTCCATCCAGTAGTCAGCACACGTTAAAATGTGGGAAACTCTGCAGTCGTTGCGCAGGCACTGCAGCATGTAGTCGCTCATGTGTGTCAGGCTGCCCAAAGGTAAGGACAAGCTGTCCTCTGTGGAAGGCATATCGTCTGCGTCCTCCGTATCCCCCCAGCCACGCACCAGTGATGGGCCCGAGCTGTGTTGGATACCACCCCGCTGTGAACATACTTCAACCCCATCCTCCTCCTCATCCTCCTCGTCCTCCAGTAGTGGGCCCTGGCTGGCCAAGTTTGTACCTGGCCTCTGCTATTGCAAAAATCCTCTTTCTGAGCCACTTCTAAAAGACTGGCCTGAAAGTGTTAGAGATGACCCCTCTTCCTCCTCCTCGTCCTGGGCTACATCCTCTTCCATCATCGCCCTAAGCGTTTTCTCAAGGAGACATAGAGGTGGTATTGTAAGGCTGATAATGGCGTCATCGCCACTGGCCATGTTGGTGGAGTACTCGAAACAGGGCACACAGGTCTCGCATGGAGGCCCAGTCATTGGTAGTGAAGTGGTGCTGTTCCGCAGTGCGACTGACCCGTGCGTGCTGCAGCTGAAACTCCACTATGGCCTGCTGCTGCTGCTTGCACAGTCTCTCCAGCATGTGCAAGGTGGAGTTCCATATGAGGCGGTGAGTGGGAAGGCCGAAGTTACGCTGTAGAGCAGACAGCCGAGCGGCGGCAGGATGAGAATGCTGGAAGCGCTCACAGACGGCCCGCACTTTACGCAGCAGCTCTCACATGTCAGGGTAGTTGTGAATGAATTTCTGCACCACCAAATTCAGCACATGCGCCAGACAAGGGATGTGCGTCAAACCGGCTAGTCCCAGAGCTTCAACGAGATTTTCCCCATTATCACACACCACCAGGCCGGGCTTGAGGCTCACTGGCAGCAACCACTCATCGGTCTGTTGTTCTATACCCCGCCACAACTCCTGTGCGGTGTGGGGCCTGTCCCCCAAGCACATCAGTTTCAGAACGGCCTGCTGACGTTTACCCCTGGCTGTGCTGAAGTTGGTGGTGAACGTCTGTCGCTGACCGGATGAGGAGGTGGTAGAAGAGGAGGAGGAAGCCGAGTAGGAAGAGGAGGCAACAGGAGACAAAGAATGATGCCCTGCGATCCTTTGCGGCGGAAGGACGTGCGCCAAACAGCTCTCTACCTGGGGCCCAGCCGTCACTACATTTACCCAGTGTGCAGTTAGGGAGATATAGCGTCCCTGGCCGTGCTTACTGGTCCACGTATCTGTGGTTAGGTGGACCTTGCCACAGATGGTGTTGCACAGTGCACACTTGATTTTATCCGATACTTGGTTGTGCAGGGAGGGCACGGCTCTCCTGGAGAAGTAGTGGTGGCTGGGAACGACGTACTGTGGGACAGCAAGCGACATGAGCTGTTTGAAGCTGTCCGTCTCCACCAGCCTGAATGACAGCATTTCAAAGGCCAGTAGTTTAGAAATGCTGGCATTCAGGGCCAGGGATTGAAGGTGGCTAGGTGGGAATTTACGCTTTCTCTCAAAGGTTTGTGAGATGGAGAGCTGAATGCTTCCGTGTGACATGGTGGAGATGCTTGGTGACGGAGGTGGTGTTGTTGGTGGCACATCCTCTGTTTGCTGGGCGGCAGGTGCCAACGTTCCTCCAGAGGCGGAGGAAGAGGCAGAGGCAGCAGCAGAAGAGGGAGCAGGAGGGGCCTGAGCCCTTTCTTGGTTTTGAAGGTGCTTACTCCACTGCAGCCCGTGTCTCGCATGTAGATGCCTGGTCATGCAGGTTGTGCTAAGGTTCAGAACGTTAATGCCTCGCTTCAGGCTCTGATGGCACAGCGTGCAAACCACTCGGTTTTGTCGTCAGCACATTGTGTGAAGAAGTGCCATGCCAGGGAACTCCTTGATGCTGCCTTTGGTGTGCTCGGTCCCTGGTGGCGGTGGCCAGTAGCAGGCGAACTGTTTCGGTGACGGCTGCTCTGCTTTTGCACCCTACTCCCGCTTTTGCTACGCTGTTGGCTTGGTCTCACCACTGCCTCTTCCTCCGAACTCTGAAAGCCAGTGGCACGACCTACATTCCATGTGGGGTCTAGGACCTCATCGTCCCCTGCATCATCTTCCACCCAGTCTTCCTCCCTGACCTCCTTATCGGTCTGCACACTGCAGAAAGACACAGCAGTTGGCACCTGTGTTTCATTATCATCAGAGACGTGCTGAGGTGGTATTCCCATGTCCTCATCAGGAAACATAAGTGGTTGTGCGTCAGTGCATTCTATGTCTTCCACCCCTGGGGAAGGGCTAGGTGGATGCCCTTGGGAAACACTGCCAGCAGAGTCTTCAAACAGCATAAGAGACTGCTGCATAACTTGAAGCTCAGACAGGTTCCCCGATATGCACAGGGGTGATGTGACAGACTGATGGGCATGGGTTTCAGGCGCCACCTGTGCGCTTTCTGCAGAAGACTGGGTGGGAGATAATGTGAACGTGCTGGATCCACTATCGGCCACCCAATTGACTAGCACCTGTACTTGCTCAGGCCTTACCATCCTTAGAACGGCATTAGGCCCGACCAAATATCGCTGTAGATTCTGGCGGCTACTGGGACCCGAGGTAGTAGGCTCAGTAGGACACGTAGCTGTGGCAGAACGGCCACGTCCTCTCCCTGCACCAGAGGCTCCACCAACACCACCACCGCGACCATGACCGCGTCCCTTATTAGATGTTTGCCTCATAGTTAGCGTTCACAAAGCAAAGTAAAAATTGGTTAAGTATGTTAAAAATAATTAACCGCCAATATAAACCCTGATGTAGGGTATTGCACAAAATTATTTTTTTTAAACTCTATATGACAGCGGTATTTGTGGCATAAATGTGACTGTATTCGATGTACGTTAAATCCAAAATGATCAGTATATGAACACACCTTTATTTAAACCACAGTAAACGAATGGCCGTATTTGTGGCCAAAATGTGACTGTATTCTATGTACGTTAAATTCAAAATGAGCAGTATATGAACACACGGTTTATTTCAACTGCAGTAAACGAATGGCCGTATTTGTGGCCTAAATGTGACTGTCACCTATGCACGTGTAATCAAAGATGACCAGTATATGAACACACGGTTCATTTCAACCGCAGTAAATGAATGGCCGTATTTGTGGCCTAAATGTGACTGTTTTCTATGTACGTTAAATTCAAAATGAGCAGTATATGAAACACACAGTTTATTTCAACCGCAGTAAACGAATGGCCGTATTTGTGGCCTAAATGTGACTGTATTCTATGTACGTTAAATTCAAAATGAGCAGTATATGAACACACGGTTTATTTCAACTGCAGTAAACAAATGGCCGTATTTGTGGCCTAAATGTGACTGTCACCTATGCACGTGTAATCAAAGATGACCAGTATATGAACACACGGTTTATGTCAACCACAGTAAACGAATGGCCGTATTTGTGGCCTAAATGTAACTGTATTCTATGTACGTTAAATTCAAAATGAGCAGTATATGAACACACGGTTTATTTCAACCGCAGTAAACGAATAGCCGTAGTTGTGGCCTAAATGTGACTGTCACCTATGCACGTGTAATCAAAGATGACCAGCATATGAACACGGTTTATTTCAACCGAAGTGAACGAATGGCCGTATTTGTGGCCTAAATGTAACTGTATTCTATGTACGTTAAATTCAAAATGAGCAGTATATGAACACACGGTTTATTTCAACCGCAGTAAACGAATGGCCGTATTTACTGCGGTTGAAATAAACCGTGTGTTCATATACTGCTCATTTTGAATTTAACGTACATAGAAAACATTCAAAATGAGCAGTATATGAACACACGGTTTATTTCAACCGCAGTAAACGAATGGCCGTATTTGTGGCCTAAATGTGACTGTCACCTATACACGTGTAATCAAAGATGACCAGTATATGAACACACGGTTTATTTCAACCGCAGTAAACGAATGGCCGTATTTGTGGCCTAAATGTGACAGTCACTTATGCACGTGTAATCAAAGATGACCAGTATATGAAAAAATACATTTTTTAAGCACAGTCAGCAAAAAAGCTGTATTTCTGGACTAGCAGACATGCAGATAGATAGTGCTGGTGCACTATATGGAAAAAAAAATATTTTTAAGCACAGTCAGCAAAAAAGCTGTATTTGTGGACTAGCAGACATGCAGATAGATAGTGCTGGTGCACTATATAAAAAAAAAATATTTAAGCACAGTCAGCAAAAAAGCTGTATTTCTGGACTAGCAGACATGCAGATAGATAGTGCTGCACCAGCATGTCCGCATAAAATGGCTGCCAATTAGGTATTCATAGTGACAAACTGAAGTAAAAAAAAAAATGCGTTTTCAATAGAAGTTGGCTCAGTGCAGGCTTAAAAAAACTGTGCACTGCACCCACATAACACATTGGATTGAGATAGCTGAGTTATAAGGCAGTTCTTCTTAGTATTTTTCCCTGATCTGTCATTGACAGCAGCAGCATCCTCTCCCTACACTCAGAATAGCAGAGTGACGTGCAGCGCTACGTGACTCAGCCTTTTATAGAGGCTGGGTTACATGCTGCAGTTGGCCAATCACAGCCATGCCAATAGTAGGCATGGCTGTGATGGCTTCTAAGGGCACACAGTTAAACGCTTGTTGATTGGCTGCTCAAAAAGCGCCATAAAAATCGCCGAACACGAACCCAAACTTTTACGTAAATGTCCAATGGTTCGGGTCCGGGTCCAAAAAAAGCTAAAGTTCTGTATGAACCCGAACTTTACAGTTCGGGTTCGCTTAACTCTAGTTAGGAGTAGTGTTGATTCCGAATTTTCGTAATACGAATTTTCGTAATACGAATTTTCCTAATGCGAATTTTCTGAATGAGAATCAATGATATTGTGAAAACTCAGATCCGATGGTATATTCTAACCCCCATGCATTCCCTTGGTGACGTGGACGCTTGTCGGGGAGGAGTATGCCAAAGTGGAACAACTGTACAGATTTTTTTTTAAAAAGACGAATATTTTAGAAAACGAATATATTCGCCATTTAGAATATTCGTAATATTCAAAAACAAGAATATATAGCAATATAGCGAATATTCGAAAAAAAAAAAAACGAATATAGAGCAATTTAGCTAATATAGTTCTACAATCTTCTTTGTCTTATAGTTGTAATTTTTTTCTCATCTGAAGTACAGATTGGAAAAAATTTAAACTATTAAAAAAAAAAACATAGCACTATATTAACTAAATTGTTCTACATAATTTTTTTTTTTAATATTCGCTAAATTGCTATATATTCTTGTTTTAGAATATTAGGAATATTTTAAAAAAAATAAAATAAATAGCACTATATCGAATATATTAGTTCTTTAGAATATTCGTCTTTTTTTCCATCTGAAGTCATGATTCCTTCAGATGGAAAAAAAGACGAATATTCTAAAAAGCTAATATATTCGACATAGTGCTATATATTCGATATTCAAATATTCGTAATATTCTAAAACAAGAATATATACGATAGCAATATAGCGAATATTCGAAAAACGCTTGTGGGCCAGTGAGAAGGCTGCAATATCTATGACTTTAGGAGCAGTGTTGATTGCAAATTTTCGTAATGCGAATTTTCGTAATAAGAATCAAAGAGATTGTGAAAACTTAGATCCGATGGTATATTCTAACCCCCAGGCATTCCCATGGTGAATATTCAAAAACAAGAATATATAGCAATATAGCGAATATAAAAAAAAAAAGACTATAGAACAATTAGTGCTATAATCTTTTTTTTTTAATAGTTGTCATTTTTTTCCAATCTAAACTTCAGATGAGAAAAAAAGCCGGAATTAGACTTACCGGTAATTCCGTTTCCACGAAATCACCACGACGGCCACTAGGAGATTAACCCTGATCTCTGTAGAGCAGGAACAGTGAGAGGGTTTAAATCCCCCCTCCCAAAAACCAGCACCAGTGTGTCCAAAATTACAGAGACAGAAAAAGGTGGTGAGAAAAAATAAAATAAATCAAGAGGGTATTACTTCATAACCTCCCAACTAAGAACTAGATTAAGGGTAGGGAATATGTGCCGTCATGGTGATTTAGTGGAAACTGAATTACCGGTAGTGATGTCCCGAACTATTCGCCGGCGAACAGTTCATGGCGAACATGGCTTGTTCGCCTCGGCGGGTAAACATATGCAATGTTCGGTCCGCCTCCTATACATCATCATTGAGCAAACTTTGACCCTGTACCTCACAGTCAGCAGACACATTCCAGCCAATCAGCAGCAGACCCTCCCTCCCAGACCCTCCCACCTCCTGGACAGCATCCATTTTAGATTCATTCGAAAGCTGCATTCTTAGTGAGAGAAGAGACAGTGCTGCTGCTGCTGATTTAATAGGGAAAGTGTTAGCTAGGGCAGTGTTCTGTGTCCACAGACTCATCTGCTGTAGGGACAGCGTCCTGACAGCACCCCAAAAAGCCCTTTTTAGGGCTGGTACATCAGTCTGCTTTTTTTTTTTTTTTTTTGTATACACTCACCTAAAGAATTATTAGGAACACCTGTTCTATTTCTCATTAATGCAATTATCTAGTCAACCAATCACATGGCAGTTGCTTCAATGCATTTAGGGGGATGGTCCTGGTCAAGACAATCTCCAGAACTCTAAACTGAATGTCAGAATGGGAAAGAAAGGTGATTTAAGCAATTTTGAGCGTGGCATGGTTGTTGGTGCCAGACGGGCCGGTCTGAGTATTGCACAATCTGCCCAGTTACTGGGATTTTCACGCACAACCATTTCTAGGGTTTACAAAGGATGGTGTGAAAAGGGAAAAACATCCAGTATGCGGCACTGCTGTGGGCAAAAATGCCTTGTGGATGCTAGAGGTCAGAGGAGAATGGGCCGACTGATTCAAGCTGATAGAAGAGCAACGTTGACTGAAATAACCACTCATTACAACCGAGGTATGCAGCAAAGCATTTGTGAAGCCACAACACGCACAACCTTGAGGCGGATGGGCTACAACAGCAGAAGACCCCACCGGGTACCACTCATCTCCACTACAAATAGGAAAATGAGGCTACAATTTGCACGAGCTCACCAAAATTGGACTGTTGAAGACTGGAAAAATGTTGCCTGGTCTGATGAGTCTCGATTTCTGTTGAGACATTCAAATGGTAGAGTCCAAATTTGGCGTAAACAGAATGAGAACATGTATCCATCCTCTGATGGCTACTTCCAGCAGGATAATGCACCATGTCACAAAGCTCGAATCATTTCAAATTGGTTTCTTGAACATGACTATGAGTTCACTGTACTAAAATGGCCCCCACAGTCACCAGATCTCAACCCAATAGAGCATCTTTGGGATGTGGTTGAACGGGAGCTTCGTGCCCTGGATGTGCATCCCTCAAATCTCCATCAACTGCAAGATGCTATCCTATCAATATGGGCCAACATTTCTAAAGAATGCTATCAGCACCTTGTTGAATCAATGCCACGTAGAATTAAGGCAGTTCTGAAGGCAAAAGGGGGTCCAACACTGTATTAGTATGGTGTTCCTCATAATTCTTTAGGTGAGTGTATATATATATATATATATATATACAGTCGTGGCCAAAAGTTTTGAGGAAGACACAAATATTAGTTTTCACAAAGTTTGCTGCTAAACTGCTTTTAGATCCTTGTTTCAGTTGTTTCTGTGATGTAGTGAAATATAATTACACGCACTTCATACGTTTCAAAGGCTTTTATCGACAATTACATGACATTTATGCAAAGAGTCAGTATTTGCAGTGTTGGCCCTTCTTTTTCAGGACCTCTGCAATTCGACTGGGCATGCTCTCAATCAACTTCTGGGCAAATTCCTGACTGATAGCAACTCATTCTTTCATAATCACTTCTTGGAGTTTGTCAGAATTAGTGAGTTTTTGTTTGTCCACCTGCCTCTTGAGGATTGACCACAAGTTCTGAATGGGATTAAGATCTGGGGAGTTTCCAGGCCATGGACCCAAAATGTCAACGTTTTGGTCCCCGAGCCACTTAGTTATCACTTTTGCCTTATGGCACGGTGCTCCATCATGCTGGAAAATGCATTGTTCTTCACCAAACTGTTGTTGGAATGTTGGAAGAAGTTGCTGTTGGAGGGTGTTTTGGTACCATTCTTTATTCATGGCTGTGTTTTTGGGCAAAATTGTGAGTGAGCCCACTCCCTTGGATGAGAAGCAACCCCACACATGAATGGTCTCAGGATGCTTTACTGTTGGCATGACACAGGACTGATGGTAGCGCTCACCTTTTCTTCTCCGGACAAGCCTTTTTCCAGATGCCCCAAAAAATCGGAAAGAGGCTTCATCGGAGAATATGACTTTGCCCCAGTCCTCAGCAGTCCATTCACCAAACATTCTGCAGAAGATCAATCTGTCCGTGATGTTTTTTTTTGGAGAGAAGTGGCTTCTTTGCTGCCCTTCTTGACACCAGGCCATCTTCCAAAAGTCTTCGCCTCACTGTGCGTGCAGATGCGCTCACACCCGCCTGCTGCCATTCCTGATCAAGCTCTGCACTGGTGGCACTCCGATCCCGCAGCTGAATCCTCTTTAGGAGACGATCCTGGCGCTTGCTGGACTTTCTTGGACGCCCTGAAGCCTTCTTAACAAGAATTGAACCTCTTTCCTTGAACTTCTTGATGATCCTATAAATTGTTGATTTAGGTGCAATCTTAGTACCCACAATATCCTTGCCTGTGAAGCCATTTTTATGCAACGCAATGATGGCTGCACGCGTTTCTTTGCAGGTCACCATGGTTAACAATGGAAGAACAATGATTTCAAGCATCACCCTCCTTTTAACATGTCAAGTCTGCCATTTTAACCCAATCAGCCTGACATAATGATCTCCAGCCTTGTGCTCGTCAACATTCTCACCTTAGTTAACAAGACGATTACTGAAATGATCTCAGCAGGTCCTTTAATGACAGCAATGAAATGCAGTGGAAAGTTTTTTTTGAGATTAAGTTAATTTTCATGGCAAAGAAGGACTATACAATTCTTCTGATCAATCTTCATAACATTCTGGAGTATATGCAAATTGCTATTATAAAAACTTAAGCAGCAACTTTTCAAATTTCCATTATTTATGTAATTCTCAAAACTTTTGACCACGACTGTATATATATATATATATATATATATATATATATATATACACTGCTCAAAAAAATAAAGGGAACACTTAAACAACACAATGTAACTCCAAGTCAATCACACTTCTGTGAAATCAAACTGTCCACTTAGGAAGCAACACTGAGTGACAATCAATTTCACATGCTGTTGTGCAAATGAGATAGACAACAGGTGGAAATTATAAGTAATTAGCAAGACACCACCAATAAAGGAGTGGTTCTGCAGGTGGTAACCACAGACCAGTTCTCAGTTCCTATGCTTCCTGGCTGATGTTTTGGTCACTTTTGAATGCTGGCGGTGATTTCACTCTAGTGGTAGCATGAGACGGAGTCTACAACCCACACAAGTGGCTCAGGTAGTGCAGCTTATCCAGGATGGCACATCAATGCGAGCTGTGGCAAGAAGGTTTGCTGTGTCTGTCAGCGTAGTGTTCAGAGCATGGAGGCGCTACCAGGAGACAGGCCAGTACATCAGGAGATGTGGAGGAGGCCGTAGGAGGGCAACAACCCAGCAGCAGGACCGCTACCTCCGCCTTTGTGTAAGGAGGAGCAGGAGGAGCACTGCTAGAGCCCTGCAAAATGACCTTCAGCAGGCCACAAATGTGCATGTGTCTGCTCAAACGGTCAGAAACAGACTCCATGAGGGTGATATGAGGGCCCGACGTCCACAGGTGGGGGTTGTGCTTACAGCCCAACACCGTGCAGGACGTTTGGCATTTGCCAGAGAACACCAAGATTGGCAAATTCGCCACTGGCGCCCTGTGCTCTTCACAGATGAAAGCAGGTTCACACTGAGCACATGTGACAGGCGTGACAGAGTCTGGAGACGCAGTGGAGAACGCTCTGCTGCCTGCAACATCCTCCAGCATGACCGGTTTGGCATTGGGTCAGTAATGGTGTGGGGTGGCATTTCTTTGGAGGACCGCACAGCCCTCCATGTGCTCGCCAGAGGTAGCCTGACTGCCATTAGGTACCGAGATGAGATCCTCAGACCCCTTGTGAGACCATATGCTGGTGCGGTTGGCCCTGGGTTCCTCCTAATGCAAGACAATGCTAGACCTCATGTGGCTGGAGTGTGTCAGCAGTTCCTGCAAGACGAAGGCATTGATGCTATGGACTGGCCCGCCCGTTCCCCAGACCTGAATCCAATTGAGCACATCTGCGACATCATGTCTCGCTCTATCCACCAACGTCACGTTGCACCACAGACTGTCCAGGAGTTGGCAGATGCTTTAGTCCAGGTCTGGGAGGAGATCCCTCAGGAGACCGTCCGCCACCTCATCAGGAGCATGCACAGGCATTGTAGGGAGGTCATACAGGCACGTGGAGGCCACACACACTACTAAGCCTCATTTTGACTTGTTTTAAGAACATTACATCAAAGTTGGATCAGCCTGTAGTGTGTTTTTCCACTTTAATTTTGAGCGTGACTCCAAATCCAGACCTCCATGGGTTAAAAAATTTGATTTCCATTTTTTTTATTTTTGTGTGATTTTGTTGTCAGCACATTAAGCTATGTAAAGAACAAAGTATTTCAGAAGAATATTTAATTAATTCAGATCTAGGATGTGTTATTTTTGTGTTCCCTTTATTTTTTTGAGCAGTGTATATATATATTGCAGTTGCCTGCCCGTGTGTGAGAGGCTGCAGGCCCACAGACTGTACTGTGTGCACACCACTCATATAGGATGTCACAGTACCTTGCAGATAAAAAAAAGTCTAATTATTTTTCTTTTTTTTAATATAATCGCAGTTGCCAGACAGTGAGAGGCTGCAGGCTCACGGACTGTACTGAGTGCACACCATTCCTACAGGGTGTCACAATACCTTGCAGATAAAACTAAAGTCAATTTATTTTTTCTCTGTAATAAATATAATCGCAGTTGCAAGCCAGTGAGTGTCTGGCCCACAGACTGTACTGTGGCCACTGGCCAGGCCACCACTCATACCGTTACAGGGTGTCACAATACCTTGCAGATAAAACTAAAGTCAATTTATTTTTTCTCTGTAATAAATATAATCGCAGTTGCAAGCCAGTGAGTGTCTGGCCCACACAGACTGTACTGTGGCCACTGGCCAGGCCACCACTCATACAGTTACAGGGTGTCACAATACCTTGCAGATAAAACTAAAGTCAATTTTTTTTTTCTCTGTAATAAATATAATCGCAGTTGCAAGCCAGTGAGTGTCTGGCCCACAGACTGTACTGTGGCCACTGGCCAGGCCACCACTCATACCGTTACAGGGTGTCACAATACCTTGCAGATAAAACTAAAGTCAATTTTTTTTTTCTCTGTGATATAATCGCAGTTGCAAGCCAGTATGTGTCAGGCCCACACAGACTGTACTGTGCCCACTGCCCACCACTTATATAGGGTGGCACAGTACCTTGCACGCATAGTACCACTTATCTAAAAAAAAATGACAGGCAGGCCACCCCGCAAGGGACGTCGTAGTCGTGGTGCTGTGATTTCCACTGGCCCTGGAATAATGCCCAGTGTTCAGAGGCCACGTACCCTGAACCCGAAAAATTCGGAGGACATAGTTGACTGGCTTACACAGGACACCCAATCTTCAACAGCTTCCGCTAAGAACCTTGACGCACCATCCTCCTCCAGCTCAGCTTCGGTCACCTGCTCTCAAGTTACCACTCTCCCGCCCGCTGCCACCACCACCACTGCCACCACAGCAGCTTCACTTGATCCGTCAGAGGAGTTATTTACACATCAGTTGGATGAAATTAGTGATGCGCAACCATTATTGCCAGAGGATGTAGATAACAGGGATATGTCTCAGTCAGGCAGGATTACACACATGGACGTACAGTGTGATGATGATGATGGTGTTGTACCCGCTGCTGCTTCCTTTGCTGAGGTGTCAGATTCAAGTGAGGTGGTTGATGAGGACGATGTGTCCGTGGATGCCACGTGGGTGCCTGCTCGAAGAGAAGAAGAAGAGGGGGAAAGTTCAGAAGGGGAGACAGAGAGAAGGAGGAGACGAGTTGGAAGCAGGGGGAGGTCATCGCAAGGAGCTAGTGGCACAGTCAGACAGCATGTATCGGCACCCGGGGTCAGCCAGACAGCACGCCAATCAACGCATGCTGTTGCCACCACCAGAATGCCGTCATTGCAAAGCTCAGCATTTTTTTTGTGTGTCTGCCTCTGATAACAGCAATGCCATTTGCAACCTGTGCCAAAATAAACTGAGTCGTGGGAAGTCCAACACCCACCTCGGTACAACTGCTTTGCGAAGGCACATGATCTCACATCACAAACGGCAATGGGATCAACACATGAGTGCAAGCAGCCCACAAACTCAAAGCCACCATCCTCCTCCTGGTCCAGCATCTTCAGCCACGTCAACCACTGCTGTCCTCCTTGCCCCCTCTCAACCACCCGCCACTCCGCCTCTCACCTTCAGCAGTTCCATCTCATCTGCCCACAGTCAGGTGTCTGTCAAGAAAATGTTTGAGCGTAAGAAGCCAGTGTCACAGAGTCAACCCCTTGCCCGGCGTCTGACAGCTGGCTTGACGGAACGCTCAGCCTGCCAGCTTTTACCATACCAGCTGGTGGAGTCTGAGGCCTTCAAAAAATTTGTCGCTATTGGGACACCACAGTGGAAGGGACCCGGAAGATTTATTTTTTTTTCAAAAAAGGCAATCCCAAGCCTCTACTCTGTTATTGAAAAGGAAGTCATGGCATCTCTGGCATACAGTGTTGGGGCAAGGGTCCATCTGACCACTGATACCTGGTCTGCAAAGCACGGTCAGGGCAGGTATATCACCTACACTGCGCATTGGGTCAACCTGCTGATGGCTGACAAGCATGGAATGCGTGGCTCTGCAGCGGAGTTGGTGACACCGCCACGACTTGCAGGCAGGCCTACTGCCAAATCCTCTACTCCTCCTACTCCATCCTGTTCGATAACCTCCTCGGCTGAGTCCTCTTCTGCTGCGGCTTCTGGCTGCACATCAACTGAATCCCCCCAGCTCCCCAGGGGCTATTCCACATCCCGGATACGACAGTCTCACGTTGTCTTGGGGTTGACTTGCCTGAATGCAGAGAGCCACACTGGACCAGCACTCCTGTCCGCCCTGAACGCACAGGTGGATCAGTGGCTGACCCCGCACCAACTGGAGATCGGCAAAGTGGTGTGTGACAATGGAAGCAATTTGTTGGCGGCATTGTATTTGGGCAAGTTGTCACATGTGCCGTGCATGGCACATGTGTTGAATCTCATCGTACAACGCTTTGTGTCTAAGTACCCAGGCTTACAGGACGTCCTCAAGCAGGCCAGGAAGGTGTGTGGCCATTTCAGGCGTTCCTGCACGGCCATGGCGCACTTTTCCGAAATTCAGCGGTGAAACAACATGCCAGTGAGGCGCTTGATTTGCGACAGCCCGACACGTTGGAATTCAACACTCCTAATGTTCGACCGCCTGCTCCAACAAGAAAAAGCCATCAACGAGTATTTGTATGAGCGGGGTGCTAGGACAGCCTCTGCGGAGCTGGGAATTTTTTTGGCACGTTACAATACGCTCATGCGCAATGCCTGTAGGCTCATGCGTCCTTTTGAGGAGGTGACAAACCTAGTCAGTCGCACCGAAACAGCCTTGTCATCATCGCTTGCCGGACCTGCGGCAACGCTGAAAGAGGAGTATGAGGAAGAGGAGTCAGAGGAGGAATGTGGCTTTGAGGAGGAGGAAGACCAACCACAGCAGGCATCCCAGGGTGCTCGTTGCTGTCACCTATCTGGGACCTGTGGTTTTGTACGTGTCTGGGGGGAAGAACAGACCGTCAATGACTTCAGTGAGGACGAGGAATGGGAAATAAGTAGCTCGGCATCCAACCTTGTGCAAATGGGGTCTTTGATGCTGTCATGTCTGTTGAGGGACCCTCGTATAAAAAGGATGAAGGAGAACGACCTGTACTGGGTGGCCACACTACTAAACCACCGGTATAAGCAGAAAGTGGCGGAAATGTTACCAAATTACTGAAAGTCGGAAAGGATGCAGCAGTTCAAAACCAAACTAAAAAATATGCTTTACACAGCTTATAAGGGAGATGTCACAACACAACGGGAATCTAAGTGGGGAAGAGGTGACAGTAATCCTCCTCCTACCATGACCACGGCGGCAAGGACAGGACGCTTTACAGATGTGTTGTTGATGGAGGACATGCAGAGCTTTTTCAGTCCTACACATCGCCACAGCCCTTCGGGATCCAGCCTTAGAGAACGACTCGACCGACAGGTAGCAGACTACCTCACCTTAACTGCAGATATCGACACTCTAAGGAGCGATGAACCCCTTGACTACTGGGTGTCCTGGCTTGACCTGTGGCCTGAGCTATCCCAGTATGCGATAGAACTTCTGGCCTGCCCCGCTTCAAGTTTCCTGTCAGAAAGGACCTTCAGTGCAGCAGGAGGCATTGTCGCTGACAAGAGAAGTCGCCTCGGTCAAAAAAGTGTTGATTACCTCACCTTCATTAAGATAAATGAGGCATGGATCCCGAAGGGACTGACAGTGGGGAATACGTTTGACTAACAAAAGGCCTGATGACATGCCTTGGCCTCAAAATGGTCCCCACGCTGCAGTATTTAATGTCTGCATACCGGATGACTTTCGTGAATTCTCCGCCACCAACTAGGGTTCAAGCAGCAATGTTTCAGTCACTTTTCTGCCTGGAAAACAACAATACCATTATTTTTCAGGCATGTGTACATGCCTAATTTTTCTGTCCTCTGGTGCTGCACTGTGGCTGCAAAAAAAAAAAAAAAAAGGCACATACAAGTGTCAATTCCCCTTCGTGATCGTTACCTTGTTGTGGTAAAGGGGCTTGCGTATCACAATGAAGCGCTCATCACCTCTATGAGTGTGTTGACAATGTTGCCACACCCCAGATGATAAGGCCGTTGCTTCATTATGATCAGACAAAAAACGATCGGCTAGATAATTTTTCATAGAAAAAACATACATTTTCTTTTTTTTTTTTGTATGGGTTTTTAATACATAAAATAAAAAAATCATAATAAAGTCTCTTAATAGTTTATTAGAAATAATGCAGACAATTTAAAAAATCCCCATCAATTCCAATACAAAGCAAGTACAGAGCTCTGAACTAAATTATTTCAGGATGTCGTAATGGTTCGTTAATTCGACAATAGTTAACCAATTCGACACACGTCCTCATATAGGGGACGTAACAGGGATTAAACTGATAGGAATAGTGCTAGTTAAGACACCACTCATATAGGGTGTCACAGCACATTGCTCTGTGCAAGCGCAGTGCCCCAACTTGGGAGTAAGAGGACCGACCAAGCTGCTTTTTCCATTTCCCGGTTCCTAAAATCAATTCAACACAAGTCCCCGGATAGGGGACGTAACAGGGATTAAACTGATAAGAATAATTAACACACTACTCATACCGTGTGGCACAGTACATTGTACGGCGCACGCGCAGTGCCCCAAATTAGAAGTAACAAGAAGGATGCACACAGATAAATCACATTTCTGAAAGGAGTTTGTCAACTTTTGACAACTGTTTGCGGTTGTCTAAAATCCATTCAATACACGTCCTGATAGGGGACGTAACAGGGATTAAACTGATGAGAATAGTACTACAGAAAATACCACTCATATCGGGTGTGACAGTAAATTGCACGGCGCAGACGCAATGACCGTGAATTAAAACAAAGGGAAGGGAGCCAGCGTTTTTTTAACCATCTCCCCGTTCGAAAAATCAATTCAATAAATGGACCCCAGATTGGGGACGTAACAGGGATTAAACTGATGAGAAGAGAACTACAGAAAATAACACTCATATTGGGTGTGAGAGTAAATTGCACGGCGCAGACGCAGTGACCGTGGATTCAAACAAAGGGGAGGGAGCCAGCATTTTTTTAACCATCTCCCCGTTCGAAAAATCAATTCAATTCACCTTTCGGGACCCTTGGTGTTGTACGTGGCTGGGTGGAGGAAGAAACCTTCAATGACATCAACGGGACATGGCTAGCTTGGTATCCAACCTTGTGCAAATGGGGAGTTTGCGGTTGGGCAAATGGACGGTTTGCGGTTGTTTGCGGTGCATTAAAAGGGGAGTTTGGTCTGTCAATGTCTGTGAAGCGGGCGTAACCCTTACACTACCTGATCGATACAACATCATACCTGATCGTATACACACACTGGATGTTTTAAACCATGTTGTTCAAAAATATTTAGGATTGTTAGGTGATTTATGCCCTTTATGGATTAAAACCAAACTCTGCGTCAACTATGTAATTTTCCATGGGAGTTTTGCCATGGATCCCCCTCTGGCATGCCACAGTCCAGGTGTTAGTCCCTTTGAAACAACTTTTCCATCACTACTGTGGATAGAAAGAGTCCCTGTGGGTTTTAAAATTCACCTGTCTATTGAAGTCTATGGCGGTTCGCCCGTTTGCGAACATTTGAGGAATTTCGCGTTCGCGAACTGAAAATTTTATGTTTGCGACATCTCTAATTACCGGTAAGTCTAATTCCGGATTTCCACCTCATCACCACGACGGCCACTAGGAGATATAAAAAATTATAACCTAGGGGGAGACGACCGCCTGAAGGACTTTATGTCCAAAAGACAAGTCTGAACTAGATAGGTCTAGTCTATAATATTTAGTAAAGGTGTGAATGTTGGACCAAGTAGCAGCTTTACAGATGTCCTCAAGAGAAGCTCCGGCCCGCTCGGCCTGGGAGGAGGACATAGCTTGGGTAGATTGAGCTCTTAGATTTGAGGGGCAAGGAAGGCCCTGGATCTCATAACAGATAGAAATGGAATCTTTAATCCATCGTGCTAGGGAAGACCTAGAAGCTTTTAGACCCTTATTCTTACCTGAGAACAAGACAAACAGATTGTTGGTTTTACCGAATCCTTTTGAAACTTCAAGATACAGTAAGACCGAGCGTCTTACATCTAGTGAGTGGAAACTAGATTCTCTATCATTAGAGAGATTACCACAAAAGGAAGGCAAAACTATCTCCTGGTTTCGGTGGAAATCGGATACTACTTTAGGAAGAAACCCGGGATCTAACTTAAGAATAATTCTATCATCGGTGATACGGAGATTGGGGTTCTTGTATTGATAAAGCTTGAATTTCGCCTAGCCTTTTTGCGGACGTGATGGCGACCAAAAACGCGGTCTTTAGAGATAGATGTTTGGTGGAACAACTCGACAGGGGCTCAAAAGGGGCAAGTGTTAGGCCTGTGAGCACTGTATTGAGGTCCCAGTTGGGGATCCGGGATTTTAGAGAAGGGCGTAACCGAGAAGCTGCTTTCATAAATCTTTTGATCCAGCGGTGATTGGCTAGATCTTGATCGAAGAAACAAGCTAGGGCCGAGACTTGTACCTTCAAGGTGAAAGGTCTAAGACCTAATTCGAGACCCTGCTGGAGGAAGTCCATGATTTTCTGAAAATTGGGCGCTTCTAAGTTTGGGGCAGGGTTACCGATCCAGAAACAGAACCTCTTCCAAATCTTCAGATAGATCGAGAAGGTAACCTTCTTCCTATTCGCTTTCAAGGTAGATATTACTCGGTTGGAAAGCCCCTGTGATTTCAACCTCTGGACCTCAGGATCCAAGCTGATAACTTGAGGAAACTTGGGTTTGGGTGTAAGATTGGCCCTTGATGAAGCAGGTCCCTCCTGGAAGGAAGAGGCCATGGGTCCTCTATTGACAGGTTTTTTAAGGAAGGGAACCAGCTCCTCTTCGGCCAATAAGGGGCTATTAGTATTAGAGTTGTATCCTCTCGGTTGAGCTTCTGAATTATCCTGGGAAGTAGAGGCAGGGGTGGAAACGCATAACAGAGGTCCCAGTCCCATTATATCGTGAGCGCATCCAGCGCCCAAGGATTGTCCCGTGGGTTCAATGAACAGAACGTTGATACCTTTGTGTTCCTTTTGGAGGCGAACAGGTCCACTTGTGGGGTGCCCCATCTTTCTACTAGAGTCTGAAACACGTCCTGATTTAAAGACCATTCGGTGTAGTCTATTAACTGGTGACTGACATAGTCTGCTTCCACATTCAGTACTCCTTTCAAGTGAATCGCGGAGATGGATCTTACGTGGGACTCCGCCCAATTGAAGATCTTCCTTGCCACGGACATCAGCTTCTCGGATCTCGTCCCACCTTGGTGAGAGAGGTATGCTACCGTCGTAGTATTGTCAGAAAGAATTTTTACATGCCGGCCCTCGAGTAGGAACTCTGCGGCTTTCAGAGCTTTCCAAACCGCTTCCAGTTCTCTGAAGTTGGAAGATTGAGAGCGGGTTGTTGGCATCCAGGAACCCTGAAAGTAATGATCTCCCACTTTCGCTCCCCATCCTTTTTCGCTTGCGTCTGTAAGCACCTAAATGTAGAGAGCCTTCTCCCAGGGAACTCCTAAGGACAGGTTGTTTCCAAATTCTGAGAATCCATGACTGGAGAGATCGGAAGTGGGATTGGCTCCATGGGACAGACGGAATGCAGGACGAGAGAAGACCTAGAAGACTCATGGCTTCCCTTATGGGACAAGACCTCCTGTTCTGAAACCGTCGGACCTTCAACTGGAGGTTTCTGACCTTGTCCGGTGGGAGAAAGGTATGTTGAACCCGGGAATCCAGGACGACCCCTAAAAACTGGATTGCGCTGGAAGGTAGAAGATTTGATTTCTTTTGGTTCACCAACCACCCTAGATCTTGGATGAGAGAAGGGAAGGTTAGTAAGTCTGTTCTGAGTTTGCTCTCTGAATCTCCAATCAGGAGGAAATCGTCCAGGTATGGTATAATCACCAGTCCCTTGCACCTCAGGAAGGCCACCATTTCGATTACCAGTTTTGTGAAGACTCCGGGAGCAGATGATATCCCAAAGGGAAGGGCCGTAAACTGGAAGTGACAGGTTACTCCCCTGTGGTCTTGGATGGCAAATCTTAAAAACTTTTGAAAGTCTGGATGGATTGGGACGTGGTAGTAAGCGTCCCGTAGATCTACTGAACACATCAGAGCATCTCTCCCTATTAAAGGAATCAGGGATTTTAGGGATTCCATCCAGAATTTTCGATATATTACGAATTTGTTCAGGGCTTTTAGATTTATAATAGTCCGGAAAGAGCCTTCTTTCTTGTCTACCAGGAAAAGATTCGAGTAGAACCCCTGTCCTAGCTGTGTTGATGGAACCTGTACTATCACGTCAATCTCCAGAAGGCTCTGAATTCCCTGCAGAATCTTCTTGCGTACGTTGGAGGAGCTTGGGTTGGTAACAATGAAGCGGTCTGGGGGAGATGAAGAGAGTTCGATATCCGAATTTTATGATGTCCCGGACCCAAGGGTTCGGGGTAATGGACTCCCAAGGATCCAGAAAATTCTTCAATCTCCCCCCGACTCTGGTGTCATTGCTTATCCGAGGATTTGTTTTGAGAGGAGGAAGGGGTATTTCTACCCCTGCCCCCTTTGGGATAGCTCCAGCATCCTGACTTCCCCTTATCCCTATAAGATTTGTTCTGGCTGGTGGGGGCACAAAAGGGATATTTCCTTTTATAGGGTCTTTCCTCTGGGAAGCCCTTTTTATTGTCCGCAGCCTTCTCTAAGATACGGTCCAGGACAGGGCTGGAGACATATTCTCCTGAGAACGGAATGGAGCATAACTTCATTTTTGAAGTGTTGTCTCCTGACCAGCTCTTCATCCACAGTGCCGGGTGGGCCGCGTTGGAGAGGCCGGTTTCTTTAGCAGCAAATCTGACAGATTCTGCCAAGGCATCTGCCATAAATGCCGTGGCGGACTTCAGTAAGGGGAGGGACCTTAAGATTTCTTCCCTAGGGGTGTTGTCCCTAATGTGAGACTCCAATTCGTTTAGCCACAACCCCATGGACCTTGCCACCGAGGTGGCAGCAATATTTGCTTTTAAATTAAACATAGCGGCTTCCCAAGATCTTTTAAAAGACTATCCGCCTTCCTATCCATGGGGTCACTGTGAGGCATCCTCGAAGGGCAAGGCAGTCTTTTTGTTGACTTTTGCCACTTGAACATCGATTTTTGGTGTTTCATAGAAAATTTTGCCTTCGTTAGGGTCAAACAATAGACGATTCCTGAAGGACCTGGACACCCCTAAGCGCTTCTCTGGATTGGACGAATCATCAAGCACCATATCTCGTATGTTTTCGTTGATCGTTTTCGTTTTAACCCGGAGTCTCCCGAACATCTCATCTTGTACGGAGTGGGCTTTTGGGGCTTCTTCTACCCCCAGAGTGGCCCGGACTGCCCTTAGTAGGTCAGGCATTTCGTCCAAGGAAAAACAAAATCTCCTATCTGATTCGGAAGTCTCGATATCAGAGGATGCGACAATAAAACTTAACCCAAGGGAGGGTCACCAGAGCCACCCCATAAATGCACATCCGACAATGAATCAGTATCAAAAATATATAAAGTTTATTAGACACACCAACAGACACTTTAAAAAAAATTGTATACAATTAGAACAAAGCGGTATGCAGACAATATTATGTAACCAGCACATACAGCTCCACTGAGTTGCCCCACCATAGGCACATATAATAAAAACCAGCATATAAGAGTATCAATGTGGAGCGTGAAGAAAATGTAACATAAGGTAAGACCTCTGAAAATACAAACAGACCTAGATAGGGTCACAATGGAGGAGCCAAACCAACATGAGCAGCTGGTACAGTGGACCTGGGAAAATGAGAAAGCGCCCAACGCGTATCGCCGGAGCAATCCGCCTTCCTCAGGGGTGGAGGATGCCTCCTCGTCCTCCCAGGCTCTGGAGGATGATGCATTTTCAGCTATCTCCTCTGAATCTGATAAAGAAGGAGATGGTCCCCTCCGTTTTTTAGGTGGAGGCGGGTCCCTGGGTAAGGAGGAAATTTGGGATAAGGAGGATTTTACTTCCTCGTGTATCATGGATCTCAACTCGTCAAAAAAGGAGGGCTGTTCTTCACAAATAACGCTAGAGATACAGTCTTTGCATAATCTCTTGTGGTAGTAGTCCGGAAGTCGTTTAAGACAAGACACACACTTAGCCGGCTTCCTGACTTTTTTCTGAGCCTCCTTAGGGACCTGGGAAAAATAACCCCAAACAGCTATGATGAACATATGCGGGGATATAGAGCCTGAATGCCCCAAGCCAGAGAGGTGGAGGAGGAGGAAACAAGCAACCTGGTACAGTGTCTTTAAAAAATAAGTAACAGGGTGTTGAGGAACGGTTGAGACGTATGCATATATCCATGCATGCCTGCAAACACGTGCGGGCATGTATGGTATATATGTGCATACCTTAACCACAGCATCATGGGACGATGCGCGCAAATGTGCCCAGCATCTGCGCATGTCTGCCCATGGTGATCCCCAGGGGCTCATGGTGGCCCCTGTGGGAAATATGTGCCCCCTGGGAGCCAGGCCCCCTTATAATGTAGGGGCTTGTGCCCCCTTATAATGTAGGGGCTTGTGCCCCCTCATATAATAATGTGCCCCCTTATAATGTAGGGGCTTGTGCCCCCATATAATGTAGGTGCTTGTGCCCCCTTATGTAGGGGCTTGTGCCTCCTTATATATATGTGCCCCTATACAGTTATATAGGAGGGCTTATTCCTGCCCCTATGTGAATAATGTCAGTTCATATATGCTTATAGATGTGCCCCAAGCATCTATGGGCATATATGGCCGGAATCCCGCTCATATGCGCCTGCTGGGTGGGTGGAGGAGACCGACAGTTGGACAATTATGTCCAGCGTCGGCCTCTACAAAGGACAGAGGATCAAAAAGATCCTCTGCCCTTTTTCACCATCTCCGGCAGCACTGGAGATGGTATGCCTAACAGGGACATGGGAACAGAGTTCCCATGCCCCTGTGTGCCGCTCACCTCCGGCGCTGTAATTACAGCGCCAGCGATGTGCGATATCTCCACAGGCGGGAGGATCAAAGGATCCCCCTGCCTGGGAGCGTGGGCTGGCGCAGGGCGGTAAAACGGGCGCGAGCGCTGCAGGGTTTAAATACCCCAGCAGCACTGCGCTCGGGCAGTTCGGCACCCCCCCCTGAAGGTGAGCGCATCCAGCGCTGAGAGATCGGCACCCCCCCCCCTGAAGCCGGTGCTCAGAACGGGACCCCTCCATACAGGAGAGCGCAGGCAGCGATGTGCTGCGCTCTGAAGAAATGACCGGCCACCCCCACAGAGAGGAGAGAGAGAGCGCAGGCAGCCCTGAGCCCTGCACCCGGAACAAGAGCTGAGAAGAGTTGGAAAGCCCAGAGCAGTTGAGCCCAGAGCAGCCCAGAGGAGGAGAGCAGAAGGACGGAGCAGAAGTTATACAGTCTAAGTATCGCTTTCCCTGTCCTGCCTCCTCCTTAACCCTTGCTGCCCTGAACCACTAATATCTCACTGCCCCCCTGCCAATAACCCCTTCAGTGCCCAGCAGTCCCCCAATGGTAATCCCAGCAGCATTGCTTCTGCCCTTAACCCCTGCCCTGCTGCCCCAGGTCACAGTCCCCTGCTCTGCAACTCTGCTCCCCAGTCCCCTGTTAACCCCTTCAGTGCCCTGTTCCCCTACTCTCCCCTGGTTACCCCTGGAACCCTATACACCCCTGGTTAACCCTGTTACCCCTGGACACCCCTGGTAACCCTAATCCTATATCCCCTGATCCCCTACTGACCCCTGGAACCCTATACACCCCTGGTTAACCCTGATTAACCCCTGGTGGTGACCCTGGTTCCCTGCCTTGGTTCCTCTGTAAAGCATGCTTCTGTTCTGCAAACAATCCTCTGTAGAGCATGCCTCTGTTCTGCAAACAATTAATTAACCGTCTTGTAACCCCGTAGGGACAGTGAGTACAGACGGGTGGGTTATTGTTAATATACTTGTATGTGTGAACTGTATAGTTAGTTGATGGGTGGAATTGGGAATGTGTAGTGTAGTTTAGGATTGTATATTTAGTGCTGTATTGTTAGTGTATTGCGTGCGTCGTGTATTAGGTTGTAATAAATACCGTTATATTTGTACCCTTTGTGTAGCGTGTATTTATTGGCGATAGTTCAGTAAGGCGCATGCAGCTAGCGTAGCGATCAGTGTAAAGCATAGCGAAAGTATTGTGTTGTTATTAGTATATAAAGGTATAAATGGGCGGAGTAATCAATAGTTAGCCCCTCCCATTTATGAATATTAATTATCGATATTTGCATAAATATTGGTGATTAATATGCCCCCTTTACATTGGCGAGCCAGGCCCACTGCGTGGATTTTGCGTTTGTTTTTGGTCCACGTCACTACAGGAGATCCATCTTCGTGGGAGCAGCGTACAAGTCCGGCTGGGGAAGAAGCGATCCGGGAAAATGGACTTTTTCCAAGCAGCTGCAAGGACGAAGAGGTACGGCCCCAAGGAGAAAATGGACGCTCATCAAACGGTGAGTATGGACTTCCCCACACTGCAACACTTAGCCAAACACAGCACATTTAACCCCATCCTCCCCACTACATACAAGTCAGCAGAAATGCTGTGGTCCGATTTGTTGGCACAGGCTTGTAGTTATGACAAGCTTTGTGTGAACAAACGGATGGTGTTGAACAAGGCCACCAAACGGCTTCGGATGCTAGCCAAACTCGTTACGTTTGAGGCTAGCATCTGTAAGCCAAAGGAAGTGGCGCTGGTGTCTCAGTCAACGGAGACAATTCCTCCGGCCATTCACTGCCAGTGCTGTACCAGTAATTTGGACCAGGTTTCGCCATTGCAGGCACAGCTGGCAGAGAATGTGCAGTCTACTGTTGACCGAGATGCGCAGGTGGCTAATATAGAGTCACAGTTAGTAGAGCTGCAGAGGCAGAAGGAGGAAATTGAGGCTAAGTTGACTCAGTCTTATACTGAGGTCAAGGCCTTCAAGGAGCGGACTGCCTCTACTGACGTGACGGTAGCCAAATTGAAGGCTGAGGTTGCTGTAAGGTCCCAGCTAATGTCTGGCATGCAACAGGTTATCACCAAGTTGGTGCCGGCCCTTTCTTTTTCTGTAAAGCCAGGGTCGGAATCTCCCAAAACGTTGCCCTGTGCAGGGCCACAAGGGGGGAGAGTAGTCTGTGACCGGTCTAATCATCAGACCAAGCCGGTCCAGACTAACAGAGATTTTACCCTGACTTTGGGAAAAAGAACTGTTGTGAAGAGTGCGTCCCTGAGGATGGAACAATTCAGGAGAAGAGAGCACGGCTGCAGTGTAGATGGACCTGTGTCATGCAGAGCAAACTACAGATGTTTTGCATGTGGTGGCCTAGGTCACATAGCGAGACACTGCAAAACAGATAGGAACATAACACACAGGACAGGAAACCAAGTCACGTGTTTCAGGTGTGGGAACAAAGGACACATTGCAAGGAATTGCCCTTGTGCAAGTAATTGCAATGTGTCCAACAGTATCAGCCAGGTAACAAATTGTGCAGTGGGGTCTAGTCAGCCTGGCCATAACGGGATTACCTCTCGGCAGCATCACCAGCTGATGAGGGGTCAGAGTGGCCAAGCTAGGCTAGGCAACATTTGACATCCCTGTACTATTTGTTACACCGTTTGTTCCCTGTGTATGTCCATGTTGTGTGTTTTTGTTATCTGTTGGTAAGTTTTTCTTGATGTTGATGGTGGTAGTCCTTGTCTACGGATGTGTTCTACCATGCTGATTTATGTAGTTTGTTGTAAGTCCCGTCTGCTGTCTTGTTTCATTCTGTGTCCCCTTGGAGTGGAACAGTGTTATACTGTGGATCGAGAACGTATAGGTTTGCGACCAGATAATATCACACGGGAAATCCTGCTGGTCGGTAGAAGGCATAAGGACCTTCTCCATGGAGCACACAAAGGATGATGTGATATTATTCTGGGCAACCAGGGTCTCAGATCGATACAGATAACACTGTTTTGCTCAAGGTTTTCGGTAGGGCTGTGTTGCGCTGGGGACTGGGGCGGACAGACAACATCGGTGTAATGTTGTGCTGCGCACTTAATTCTAGTCCGAGCAGGCAGCACAGCTCTGATAGGGATTGGACGCAGAGTGTTTGGCAGCAGAGTGTGGACTGTGTTCTTGTCTTGTGGGGTCCTGGGGAGCCAGGGCATGCCTATGCCATTGGTTCTGCGGGCCTCCACAAGATTGGATCACAGGGGGAAATCAGCCTGGGTACACATGGGTGGACAGGGATGCGGTGCCATCAATAACAAGATGGTGCTTTGTCCACAGAACTCCAGTTATCCTAACCTAGTAGGGTGGCCATCCTTATCTGTTGGTGCAGAGGGATGTGCAGCAGAGGACGCTATCCTCTGAAGGTAGGGTGTTCAGACACCAGTGTTGGGATAATGATGGGTCATGTGAGATAAAGGGCAGCCCAATACCTTTCTCTACCCATGGGTCAAAGGTATTGGTGCTGGGAATTTTCACATTTAATTGCACTGCTAGGGGAGAAATTCCCCCGGGAGCGCCTGGTGTTTTCTTCTGCCATAGGTGTGGTTTTATATGGAGAGGAAGAAAAACCTAGGAGATGCCACAGAAGAGACCAGCTATTCCCCCTGACACTCTTGTGAGGCTCCAGAGGATCCCACTGGATTTTGGCAACTAAGCGACCTCTGCCTAGAGGTGTTCTAGAGATGGAAGACTGTGCCACAATCCAGCGGGAGCATTATTTAAGGCTCTGGAGGAAGACTTGGGAGACGTTCGGGTGGAAGAACTTATCACTTGTTTCACCCAGTGAAACTTCTTCTGGTTCCGGTCATCGTTAGCGGAGGGTCAAGGGACTTATTGACCAAATACACCAGAACCAGACAGAACTTTACAGAACTATCCGAAGGAGGAGGCTCAGGACATAACGCTAACATTGTTCCTGTAGCCAAATATTGTATGGACACACTTTGTTTCCTATGAGGGTTCGGGACGTATAACTTGTACTACCCCGAAACCCCATAGCACATTGTATTGTATTTATTGATTTTGTTTGTCGGTTGATTGTGTACCCATGGACACTCTAGGTACAAATGTGTGACAGCCTATATTTGGCTGTACACATTTGCATCCTATAGTCGTTTCCCATTGACACAGGGGTCTGCGTAGAGATATGCCAGGTTGCATGAGTCTCTATGGGTACACATACATATAATGATTTTGGTGGTGTTGGGAGGGATGTGACATGTGTTTTGTGTGAATGGGGATAAGGTTAGGTCACGATAGGGACAGGCATCATTCATTTGCCACCTTGAACCCTGGAACGGTGAAGTTCTTAAGGGAAGGGCTGGAGGTGTAGTGTGGCGGAGGTGTTCTCCGCAGTAGAATTTAGGTACCATGACATCACCGCTTAAGAGTCTGACCTGCCTTGTAAAGACCTATTAATCCGTCCACGGGAGAACCGCACCCATCAAGATAAAAATAGACGTTGGATAGAAGAAATTTGGGACTGAGGTTGTGAGGGTGAACCCGCTCCAGATGCCTTGGAGGCGGGCCATACCTGATGATCGGCAGAACTACCGAGAGACTGTGGGAGTGTGGTCACTCCAAAGTGGGGGTGGCCGACACCAAGAGACTGTTAAAGAAAGGCCAGTTAAAAACTGTAAGGGTGAACCCGCTCCAGAATTGGGGGGGACGAAGATACCTGAAGATCGGCAGAATTACCGAGAGACTGTGGGGGGGTGGTCACTCCAAAGTGGGGGTGGCCGACACCAAGAGACTGTTAAAGAAAGGCTAGTTATCAAGAAGAAGACGGTGTATCCTGTGGACGGAGGAGTAGGTTACGGTGAAGGGCAGGTCGGAGGAAGCTGGATTAGGGATGTCTAAGTACCTAAAGATCAGTGTGCACTACAGTTCTTCCTGAACTTCCACCAAAGATGGGGTTGAAGGGGGGCAAATATATCTCAACCCGTTCCCCCATTATATTGTCGTATTATATAGTCTGACAACAGGGGGATTGTTGAGGAACGGTTGAGACGTATGCATATATCAATGCATGCCTGCAAACACGTGCGGGCATGTATGGTATATATGTGCATACCTTAACCACAGCATCATGGGACGATGTGCTCAAATGTGCTCAGCATCTGCGCATGTCTGCCCATGGTGATCCCCAGGGGCTCATGGTGGCCCCTGTGGGAAATATGTGCCCCCTGGGAGCCGTGCCCCCTTATAATGTAGGGGCTTGTGCCCCCTTATAATGTATGGGCTTGTGCCCCCTTATAATGTACCAAAATTTTTTAATTATTAACGGTCACTAGGACCACGCGTATTTTTGCAACTCCTCTGACTAATAATATAAAACTCAATTTTATTATATTTCTTTTAAAACCAACATAATGCTTGGGAACATAAAGTGGGGAGATTAAAACTTTCAGGAGTGACAGTCGCACTATCAGTGGCCAAAGATTCTGTGTACAGCTTTTGTCATCAGACTTGCCTACATATTTTTACAAATCAGTGATGTAGAGTCTCTTAATTTGAGACCCACATATAACACCCTGTCTAACTCCTGTCTAAAACCTAACTACCTGAATCCCTACATGTTTCGCCGAGCCTGTCGGCGTCTTCAGGGGAAACTATCAGGTGAATGTTGGGGGCGGGGTCAGGGCTTTTTAAACCTTCCGGTTTATTTTAATGTCCAATCCTTTTGTTTCAGGGGAGGGGGCGCTGCCGATACATGTGCACTCCACCAGCGTCCCACCAATAGGTGGGAGCCCCGTCACATCGATTGGGGGTGTATACTATATGGCCGGGCTGTTGACGTCACCTCTTTCGCCTCCCGTCAGCCAGCCCGGTCCTCTTGATGATGTCATTGCCAGTGCGCCCACATACGTGATTGCCCTGCGTCCTCCGGCTTCACAGTGGTGTTGTGCGCATGCGCAAGAACTTTTTCTCCGTTTCCACTGACGACTGGATCTGCGCATGCCTGCGAACTTAGCTTCTGACAAGATTACAGCAAGAAAGCGTTATTGCTGTGTGGGTAGCTACTGGGGGGATAGTCAATATGGGTATATATTGTATATTTCTTTTTTTAATCACCACTTTTCTCATCTCATCAGAGGTTCACAGTGGTTAATACCCTCTGGACTTCTCCTCTTTTTTTGATTTTAGGTTATAGATATGACTTATAGATATGGCTTTTTGATACTTCCCTTATTGATGTCTATTATCTATTCTCTATTTTCTTTTTTTCTTTTTTTCCCTTTAGGTTCCTCACCCTCCTCCTGTCGGAAGCCTTCCCAGACGTGAGTATTATTCATATCGGTTTATATCCTAGTTGTCTCCACTCCCCTAATTTTTTATCTTGCTTTCATCCATCCCTGAACGTCCGTACCCCAATTTCTTTTCTCCCTCATCTCCCTGTGGGGATGGTTATTTATTTATCTATTTAATTTTTTCCTTTTCCCTTTTTATTCATATTTATTCTCATATGGGGAGGAAAGATTTATATTTTTTATTTTATTTTAATGCTCCATATTTTAAATGTCATTCTCACTAGATCCATCATATATTGTAATGCATTTCTGGATGATCCAATTGACCTTACAAAAAAGAAGCAAAGGTAAATCCTTCATTTAGCCCATTCGGGGCTAGGGAGTGGAGACGATAGATCCACTTCGTCTCCTCTTGTTGAAGCTTGCGGTCAATACTGCCCTGTCTGGGAGATACCCCGATCTTCTGTATCCCCCAAATTTTTAGTCCGTTTGTTTTGCCATCATGGCATGTTAGTAAATGCCTAGAGAGGGGTGTCTCTTCATTAGTATTTAATACACTAAAATGCTTCGAGATCCTCCTCCTTAATTCCTGGATGGTTTTCCCAATATACAGCTTTTCACATTCACACTGTATACAGTAGACCACCCCCGAACTCTTACAGTTGATGAACTCACGTATCTTATAAGTTCTGTCATCAGACGGGTTTTTGAATTCCTTCTTTGGAATCATAAATTTGCAGAAACTACAGGCTCCACACGGATAAGAACCCGTGGTTGTGAGCCATGTAGTTTTGATTTTGGAAGTTCTTTGAAAATGACTTCTGACTAGCATTTCCTTCAAATTTCTGCCCCGTCTATATGTGATACTTGGATTTTTAGGCAGTATCTCTCTCAGATCCTTATCCGCCTTCAGGATGTGCCAGTGTTTTTGGAGAATCCTGTACACCCTGGCATTCTGTACGTCGTAGGTCCCTATGCATCTAATGGTTTTCTCATCATCCTTTTTCCTGTTATTTAGGAGTTCTTCCCGATTTGTATTTACGGCTCTATTATACGCTTGATGAAGGACCTTTTTAGGGTAACCCCTCTTTCTAAACCTCGAGTATAAGATGTTACTTTCCTTTTGAAAGGTCTCTTCGTCAGTACAATTCCGTCTGGCCCTCAAGTACTGGCCTACGGGGATGCCTCTCTTTAATTTTGGTGGATGATAGCTCTGCCAATGAAGAAAACCATTAGACGCTGTGGGTTTCCTATAGACTTCTGTTTTAATTTCTCCTGTCATGTCAAGTGTGATTTTTAAATCGAGGAAATTGATACTTTCAGACTGTATTTCTACAGTGAATATCAGACCTAGATTATTTTTATTTAATCTGTCCGTGAATTCATTGAATACATTCAATGAACCATTCCAAAAAATCAAAATGTCATCTATAAACCGACCCCAAAACAAAATACAATCTGTGAATAATGCGTTCTCCTCCGTGAATACGAATTTTTCTTCCCACCACCCAAGGTACAGGTTTGCGAAGCTAGGCGCGCAAACCGTCCCCATTGCTGTGCCGTGCGTCTGTAAATAATAAGTGCCATCAAAAACAAAATAATTGTGAGTAAGTAAAAAACGTAACAATTGTATGACTAAATCATTGTGCTGATATAAGTGTGTTCCCTTTGTATATAGGTAGTGCTCCACTGCTTTTATCCCTTTTTCATGTTCAATACTCGTGTATAAGGCCTCTACGTCGAGGCTTGCTAAAAGGGTGTTGGGGCCTAGCTGGATGCCGTTTAGTTTTTTGACCATGTCCAACGTATCTTTTATATACGACGGTAAAATTTCAACAAAAGGTCTAAGAAAATAGTCTACATAGGTACTAATTCCCTCGCACAGACTGGAATTGCCAGATACAATTGGTCTTCCTGGGATTGGATCCCGCTTTTTATGTACCTTTGGCAAGGCGTAAAAAGTAGCCGTCGTTGGACATGTTTTATACAGTATTTTAAATTCATCTTTTGAGATCAAATTATCCTCTCTGGCCTGCTTTAAAAGGGACTCAAGTTCTGATTTGAATTTGACAGTTGGGTTTGACTCCAATCTTTTATAGGTCTTCCGGTCATCTAGCAGTCTTCTGACCATTCCTACATAGTCCTGTTGTTTAAGTAACACTATGTTTCCTCCTTTATCAGAGGCTTTGATTATTATTTCATCTCTCTTGGTCAGATCTGCTAGAGCAGCCTTTTCTTCATTCGTCAAATTGTTGCCAACCTCACTTTTTTTTGTCTTAATCAGCTCTAGGTCCCTTGTGACCAAATTCACAAAAGTCTCCACACTGGCAAATCCCGAAAACGGAGGGGTGTATTTGGATCTAGGTCCCATATCCGTCATCGGGGCTATGGAATTAGGGGCCTCTCCTCTACCCTCTCTTGATAATTCCTCCAGGATCATCAAGGCCTCCCGTTCTTTCCTACCTGGATCCTGTCTTTCTCTCTCTTGAAATTCTTTATGTAAAGCTAGTTTCCTAGCAAAGAGATTAATATCCTTTACCCAGGAAAAACAATTGAACCCTGGTGTAGGGGTGAAGGATAGACCTTTTCCCAGTAATAGTTCATACTGGGGATCCAGGTCTATCCCAGACAGATTGATAATTTGTAAAGCCGGATCACATTCTAGATCTTTGGCGTATTGTAACCCCATTTGTCTCTGTCTCTCAATTGGATCCCTGGGACTAAAAAAGACGGTGGTATTGCGGGAGTACTCTGAGCTGTCATATGTGTTATACTTCCGTGTGTACCAGTTTCCGATGGAAATGAGAATGCAGATGGTGCAGAAGACAATGCCACCTGTAAATTTTGCTCCTGGGCGCCCACGATCCGATTTCCTTGCACCGGGTTTTGCCATTTTTCGGTGGTGTGGGGTCCCCCAGTTGCTCCCTGATTCTGTGGGTATTTTTTGGATTGATAACCACCCCGATGGTATCTGTTCTTTTTTTTCCCACTATATTTAGAGGGGTACCTGCCACTTCCTTCTGATTCAGATACCTCAGACTCTGATATATCAGTGTAATCCCTTTGCTCAGATCTCCTAGAGAAATAGGGGTTCTTACTATTTTTGTTGTTATATATGTGCCCCGTTTCAAAATCCCTTTTATCTCTCAGATATTTCTTGTGCTTACGTTCTTTAATCTCACTTTGTGCACTTTCTATGTTCTTTTGGAGTCTGGTTTCAAATGAGGGAAATTCAGGTTGTGTCTTAAATATCTGAATGTCACCTATCTCTTTCTCTAACTGTGCAGCTACTCTCATTAGTAATTTTCTCTCGTATTCACATATATACTGTTGCATCCGGAGAGAATTATCCGTAAGTAACTCCTCCCAACCCTTGACAAATTCTACGTCGTCTTGATGCGCATTAGGAGTGATCCGTATGCGCATACCCCTGTAGACTATCTTTTGTTGGAGGTATGTCTCCAGACTGGTAACCTCCCAGATGGATCTAATATATTTCTTATAGGTTTTGTTAATCTCTTTGAATGCCTGAGATATATCTTGGCAATTCAAGGGGAGATTGTCGCTGGAGAACACTATGTTCGCTTCAGAGAGAAAGGCCTGACTATTTAATTGACTAGAGAGAAATCCTGCCATCTCAATCCGATTATTCATCAACTCTATATATGGCTATTCATTGGGGTCACAGCCATTAAACAAGGGTTTCCCAGAAGGGCAGTATATATACAGGATCAATCGTTTGTGGGGTCCTTTGTGAGATTGGGCGGATAAGCCCCTTCAAACAGACAATTGTAACAAACAAAGAAGTCCCTCAAAGGAGTTGCTACGCAACTATTTACCAAAATTTTTTAATTATTAACGGTCACTAGGACCACGCGTATTTTTGCAACTCCTCTGACTAATAATATAAAACTCAATTTTATTATATTTCTTTTAAAACCAACATAATGCTTGGGAACATAAAGTGGGGAGATTAAAACTTTCAGGAGTGACAGTCGCACTATCAGTGGCCAAAGATTCTGTGTACAGCTTTTGTCATCAGACTTGCCTACATATTTTTACAAATCAGTGATGTAGAGTCTCTTAATTTGAGACCCACATATAACACCCTGTCTAACTCCTGTCTAAAACCTAACTACCTGAATCCCTACATGTTTCGCCGAGCCTGTCGGCGTCTTCAGGGGAAACTATCAGGTGAATGTTGGGGGCGGGGTCAGGGCTTTTTAAACCTTCCGGTTTATTTTAATGTCCAATCCTTTTGTTTCAGGGGAGGGGGCGCTGCCGATACATGTGCACTCCACCAGCGTCCCACCAATAGGTGGGAGCCCCGTCACATCGACTGGGGGTGTATACTATATGGCCGGGCTGTTGACGTCACCTCTTTCGCCTCCCGTCAGCCAGCCCGGTCCTCTTGATGATGTCATTGCCAGTGCGCCCACATACGTGATTGCCCTGCGTCCTCCGGCTTCACAGTGGTGTTGTGCGCATGCGCAAGAACTTTTTCTCCGTTTCCACTGACGACTGGATCTGCGCATGCCTGCGAACTTAGCTTCTGACAAGATTACAGCAAGAAAGCGTTATTGCTGTGTGGGTAGCTACTGGGGGGATAGTCAATATGGGTATATATTGTATATTTCTTTTTTTAATCACCACTTTTCTCATCTCATCAGAGGTTCACAGTGGTTAATACCCTCTGGACTTCTCCTCTTTTTTTGATTTTAGGTTATAGATATGACTTATAGATATGGCTTTTTGATACTTCCCTTATTGATGTCTATTATCTATTCTCTATTTTCTTTTTTTCTTTTTTTCCCTTTAGGTTCCTCACCCTCCTCCTGTCGGAAGCCTTCCCAGACGTGAGTATTATTCATATCGGTTTATATCCTAGTTGTCTCCACTCCCCTAATTTTTTATCTTGCTTTCATCCATCCCTGAACGTCCGTACCCCAATTTCTTTTCTCCCTCATCTCCCTGTGGGGATGGTTATTTATTTATCTGAAAATATTATTTATCTCATATTGCAACATATTATATAAGAATACACATAAAATACATAAAATACTCTAAAAGCACATGTAGCCTCCTGGGAATCGCATATGCTGGACCGCTAAAATAAATTGCCAAAGTCCATATTGCGTCAGTGTCCTTAAAGTTCATATACCAATCATAAGGTGGAGCAAAGAAAGATTAATTATATAGTTCACAGGGTACTTTACCGCTCCTTCAGGCTGTTTGTTCTTAGAAGTGCGGCTGCTCTACTTTGAGCTGTAGGGACCTGTGTGTTCGGTCTTTTTCATAGGAAGATCCCCGTTCACTGGATGTTGCTTTAAAGTGTAGTCTGTAGCTTTGACCTTCCAGGACCTTCCGGTGGCGTCCCACGTGGTTTCACTGAATAGGTCAGGTGACTTACAGTTTCCAGGCAGGGTTTTCGAATTTGTACAGCGTCCGATCGTAGTTTTCAAAGTCTTCCTTATATTGTCCCACACTGTCTCTTAGCCATACGCGTTTCGGGGTCAATGGCCCCTTCCTCAGTGGTGATCTCTAGGAGATCTGAGCAAAGGGATTACACTGATATATCAGAGTCTGAGGTATCTGAATCAGAAGGAAGTGGCAGGTACCCCTCTAAATATAGTGGGAAAAAAAAGAACAGATACCATCGGGGTGGTTATCAATCCAAAAAATACCCACAGAATCAGGGAGCAACTGGGGGACCCCACACCACCGAAAAATGGCAAAACCCGGTGCAAGGAAATCGGATCGTGGGCGCCCAGGAGCAAAATTTACAGGTGGCATTGTCTTCTGCACCATCTGCATTCTCATTTCCATCGGAAACTGGTACACACGGAAGTATAACACATATGACAGCTCAGAGTACTCCCGCAATACCACCGTCTTTTTTAGTCCCAGGGATCCAATTGAGAGACAGAGACAAATGGGGTTACAATACGCCAAAGATCTAGAATGTGATCCGGCTTTACAAATTATCAATCTGTCTGGGATAGACCTGGATCCCCAGTATGAACTATTACTGGGAAAAGGTCTATCCTTCACCCCTACACCAGGGTTCAATTGTTTTTCCTGGGTAAAGGATATTAATCTCTTTGCTAGGAAACTAGCTTTACATAAAGAATTTCAAGAGAGAGAAAGACAGGATCCAGGTAGGAAAGAACGGGAGGCCTTGATGATCCTGGAGGAATTATCAAGAGAGGGTAGAGGAGAGGCCCCTAATTCCATAGCCCCGATGACGGATATGGGACCTAGATCCAAATACACCCCTCCGTTTTCGGGATTTGCCAGTGTGGAGACTTTTGTGAATTTGGTCACAAGGGACCTAGAGCTGATTAAGACAAAAAAAAGTGAGGTTGGCAACAATTTGACGAATGAAGAAAAGGCTGCTCTAGCAGATCTGACCAAGAGAGATGAAATAATAATCAAAGCCTCTGATAAAGGAGGAAACATAGTGTTACTTAAACAACAGGACTATGTAGGAATGGTCAGAAGACTGCTAGATGACCGGAAGACCTATAAAAGATTGGAGTCAAACCCAACTGTCAAATTCAAATCAGAACTTGAGTCCCTTTTAAAGCAGGCCAGAGAGGATAATTTGATCTCAAAAGATGAATTTAAAATACTGTATAAAACATGTCCAACGACGGCTACTTTTTACGCCTTGCCAAAGGTACATAAAAAGCGGGATCCAATCCCAGGAAGACCAATTGTATCTGGCAATTCCAGTCTGTGCGAGGGAATTAGTACCTATGTAGACTATTTTCTTAGACCTTTTGTTGAAATTTTACCGTCGTATATAAAAGATACGTTGGACATGGTCAAAAAACTAAACGGCATCCAGCTAGGCCCCAACACCCTTTTAGCAAGCCTCGACGTAGAGGCCTTATACACGAGTATTGAACATGAAAAAGGGATAAAAGCAGTGGAGCACTACCTATATACAAAGGGAACACACTTATATCAGCACAATGATTTAGTCATACAATTGTTACGTTTTTTACTTACTCACAATTATTTTGTTTTTGATGGCACTTATTATTTACAGACGCACGGCACAGCAATGGGGACGGTTTGCGCGCCTAGCTTCGCAAACCTGTACCTTGGGTGGTGGGAAGAAAAATTCGTATTCACGGAGGAGAACGCATTATTCACAGATTGTATTTTGTTTTGGGGTCGGTTTATAGATGACATTTTGATTTTTTGGAATGGTTCATTGAATGTATTCAATGAATTCACGGACAGATTAAATAAAAATAATCTAGGTCTGATATTCACTGTAGAAATACAGTCTGAAAGTATCAATTTCCTCGATTTAAAAATCACACTTGACATGACAGGAGAAATTAAAACAGAAGTCTATAGGAAACCCACAGCGTCTAATGGTTTTCTTCATTGGCAGAGCTATCATCCACCAAAATTAAAGAGAGGCATCCCCGTAGGCCAGTACTTGAGGGCCAGACGGAATTGTACTGACGAAGAGACCTTTCAAAAGGAAAGTAACATCTTATACTCGAGGTTTAGAAAGAGGGGTTACCCTAAAAAGGTCCTTCATCAAGCGTATAATAGAGCCGTAAATACAAATCGGGAAGAACTCCTAAATAACAGGAAAAAGGATGATGAGAAAACCATTAGATGCATAGGGACCTACGACGTACAGAATGCCAGGGTGTACAGGATTCTCCAAAAACACTGGCACATCCTGAAGGCGGATAAGGATCTGAGAGAGATACTGCCTAAAAATCCAAGTATCACATATAGACGGGGCAGAAATTTGAAGGAAATGCTAGTCAGAAGTCATTTTCAAAGAACTTCCAAAATCAAAACTACATGGCTCACAACCACGGGTTCTTATCCGTGTGGAGCCTGTAGTTTCTGCAAATTTATGATTCCAAAGAAGGAATTCAAAAACCCGTCTGATGACAGAACTTATAAGATACGTGAGTTCATCAACTGTAAGAGTTCGGGGGTGGTCTACTGTATACAGTGTGAATGTGAAAAGCTGTATATTGGGAAAACCATCCAGGAATTAAGGAGGAGGATCTCGAAGCATTTTAGTGTATTAAATACTAATGAAGAGACACCCCTCTCTAGGCATTTACTAACATGCCATGATGGCAAAACAAACGGACTAAAAATTTGGGGGATACAGAAGATCGGGGTATCTCCCAGACAGGGCAGTATTGACCGCAAGCTTCAACAAGAGGAGACGAAGTGGATCTATCGTCTCCACTCCCTAGCCCCGAATGGGCTAAATGAAGGATTTACCTTTGCTTCTTTTTTGTAAGGTCAATTGGATCATCCAGAAATGCATTACAATATATGATGGATCTAGTGAGAATGACATTTAAAATATGGAGCATTAAAATAAAATAAAAAATATAAATCTTTCCTCCCCATATGAGAATAAATATGAATAAAAAGGGAAAAGGAAAAAATTAAATAGATAAATAAATAACCATCCCCACAGGGAGATGAGGGAGAAAAGAAATTGGGGTACGGACGTTCAGGGATGGATGAAAGCAAGATAAAAAATTAGGGGAGTGGAGACAACTAGGATATAAACCGATATGAATAATACTCACGTCTGGGAAGGCTTCCGACAGGAGGAGGGTGAGGAACCTAAAGGGAAAAAAAGAAAAAAAGAAAATAGAGAATAGATAATAGACATCAATAAGGGAAGTATCAAAAAGCCATATCTATAAGTCATATCTATAACCTAAAATCAAAAAAAGAGGAGAAGTCCAGAGGGTATTAACCACTGTGAACCTCTGATGAGATGAGAAAAGTGGTGATTAAAAAAAGAAATATACAATATATACCCATATTGACTATCCCCCCAGTAGCTACCCACACAGCAATAACGCTTTCTTGCTGTAATCTTGTCAGAAGCTAAGTTCGCAGGCATGCGCAGATCCAGTCGTCAGTGGAAACGGAGAAAAAGTTCTTGCGCATGCGCACAACACCACTGTGAAGCCGGAGGACGCAGGGCAATCACGTATGTGGGCGCACTGGCAATGACATCATCAAGAGGACCGGGCTGGCTGACGGGAGGCGAAAGAGGTGACGTCAACAGCCCGGCCATATAGTATACACCCCCAATCGATGTGACGGGGCTCCCACCTATTGGTGGGACGCTGGTGGAGTGCACATGTATCGGCAGCGCCCCCTCCCCTGAAACAAAAGGATTGGACATTAAAATAAACCGGAAGGTTTAAAAAGCCCTGACCCCGCCCCCAACATTCACCTGATAGTTTCCCCTGAAGACGCCGACAGGCTCGGCGAAACATGTAGGGATTCAGGTAGTTAGGTTTTAGACAGGAGTTAGACAGGGTGTTATATGTGGGTCTCAAATTAAGAGACTCTACATCACTGATTTGTAAAAATATGTAGGCAAGTCTGATGACAAAAGCTGTACACAGAATCTTTGGCCACTGATAGTGCGACTGTCACTCCTGAAAGTTTTAATCTCCCCACTTTATGTTCCCAAGCATTATGTTGGTTTTAAAAGAAATATAATAAAATTGAGTTTTATATTATTAGTCAGAGGAGTTGCAAAAATACGCGTGGTCCTAGTGACCGTTAATAATTAAAAAATTTTGGTAAATAGTTGCGTAGCAACTCCTTTGAGGGACTTCTTTGTTTGTTACAATTGTCCCTTATAATGTAGGGGCTTGTGCCCCCTCATATAATAATGTGCCCCCTTATAATGTAGGGGCTTGTGCCCCCTTATAATGTAGGTGCTTGTGCCCCCTTATGTAGGGGCTTGTGCCTCCTTATATATATGTGCCCCTATACAGTTATATAGGAGGGCTTATTCCTGCCCCTATGTGAATAATGTCCGTTCATATATGCTTATAGATGTGCCCCAAGCATCTATGGGCATATATGGCCGGAATCCCGCTCATATGCGCCTGCTGGGTGGGTGGAGGAGACCGACAGTTGGACAATTATGTCCAGCGTCGGCCTCTACAAAGGACAGAGGATCAAAAAGATCCTCTGCCCTTTTTCACCATCTCCGGCAGCACTGGAGATGGTATGCCTAACAGGGAAATGGGAACAGAGTTCCTATGCCCCTGTGTGCCGCTCACCTCCGGCGCTGTAATTACAGCGCCAGCGATGTGCGATATCTCCACAGGCGGGAGGATCAAAGGATCCTCCTGCCTGGGAGCGTGGGCTGGCGCAGGGCGGTAAAACGGGCACGAGCGCTGCAGGGTTTAAATACCCCAGCAGCACTGCGCTCGGGCAGTTCGGCACCCCCCCTGAAGGTGAGCGCATCCAGCGCTGAGAGATCGGCACCCCCCCCCTGAAGCCGGTGCTCAGAACGGGACCCCTCCATACAGGAGAGCGCAGGCAGCGATGTGCTGCGCTCTGAAGAAATGACCGGCCACCCCCACAGAGAGGAGAGAGAGAGCGCAGGCAGCCCTGAGCCCTGCACCCGGAACAAGAGCTGAGAAGAGTTGGAAAGCCCAGAGCAGTTGAGCCCAGAGCAGCCCAGAGGAGGAGAGCAGAAGGACGGAGCAGAAGTTATACAGTCTAAGTATCGCTTTCCCTGTCCTGCCTCCTCCTTAACCCTTGCTGCCCTGAACCACTAATATCTCACTGCCCCCCTGCCAATAACCCCTTCAGTGCCCAGCAGTCCCCCAATGGTAATCCCAGCAGCATTGCTTCTGCCCTTAACCCCTGCCCTGCTGCCCCAGGTCACAGTCCCCTGCTCTGCAACTCTGCTCCCCAGTCCCCTGTTAACCCCTTCAATGCCCTGTTCCCCTACTCTCCCCTGGTTACCCCTGGAACCCTATCCACCCCTGGTTAACCCTGTTACCCCTGGACACCCCTGGTAACCCTAATCCTATTTCCCCTGATCCCCTACTGACCCCTGGAACCCTATACACCCCTGGTTAACCCTGATTAACCCCTGGTGGTGACCCTGGTTCCCTGCCTTGGTTCCTCTGTAAAGCATGCTTCTGTTCTGCAAACAATACAATTGTCCATCCATGGCACAGTTCTGGAGGATGACGAGGTGGAGGATGATGAGGGGGAGATGAAGGAGGAGATGGAGGAGGAGTAACCGTGTTCACAGCAGGGTGGCACACAGACCAGCTCATGGCCATCACTGGTGGGTGGCTGGGGGGATACAGAGGACACAGACGATACACCTCCCACAGAGGACAGCTTGTTGTTGCCTATTTCCAAAACAAACAAAAAAATGTGTTGGCTACCTCGTCCTCCTCCACCGCCGCTTCCACCTACACCGCTACGTCCACCGCCTGCTCAACCTCCTACTCCATATAGACCTCCACCTCATACATCAAGATAATTTTTTTTTTATTTGTACGTATTTTATGTCATTTCACTAATTTGTCTGTTACATTGTCGGGTGAAATTCACCAATTTTTGGCTGTGATATACCCCTGCTCTACCTAGTAAACAGGTGGAAAACTTTCACTAATTTGTCTGTTACATTGTTCGGTGACATTTACCAATTTTTGGCTGTGATATACCCTTGCTCTACCTAGTGGACAAGGAAATACATTTCAATAATTCGTCTGTTACATTGTTGGGTTACATCGTCATCTTTTGCTCTAGAAAGTACATTTGTGGCCTACACTGCATTACAGACAGTACGAATCAGGTAAGGCCAGAACAAGTACAGACTATAGTAGCTTGGGGGTCTGACAGTGCCTACAGTTTATTCGCATTGTCTACCACCCAGTCCCCTGCTGAAAGATCAGAGTTGGCACCTACAGCCCATGGCCATCTGTCTTTCAACTCACCCCATTGCAAATCAGGCAAGCAGTCTGAGCCCCAAGTCATGCAGCAGTCTCTTATGCTTTTTGATGACTCTGCTAGCAGGGATTCCGTGGGTAATACACACAGCCCTGCACCAGAAGTGGAAGAGATTGAGTGCACTGATGCCCAACCACTTATGTTTCAGGATGAGGACATTGGAAGACCACCACACCATGTCTCTGATAATGACTAGGGTTGAGCGAACCGGAACTGTAAAGTTCGGGTTCGTACCGAACTTTATGATTTTTGGACCCCGGACCCGAACCCGAACATTTCATTAAAATTTTGGGTTCGGGTTCGGTGTTTGGCACTTTCTGGGCGCTTTTCGGAAGGCTGCAGAGCAGCCAATCAATGAGCGGTTAACTGTCTGACCTTAGAATCCATTACAGCCATGCCTACTAATGGCATGGCTGATTGGCCAGTGCAGCATGTGACCCAGCCTCTATATAAGCTGGAGTCACGTAGCGCTGCACGTCACTCTGCTGTGCTTAGTGTAGGGAGAGGATGCTGCTGGTGATTTCAGGGAGAGAATAGGAGAGACTCTTATACAGCCATTTTGGGCAAAGAAATCTTTAATTCAGGCCTTCAGTTGTTCAGGCCGTGTGAGATACACCCTTTACATACAGGGGTTTGATTCAGGCATTTGAAATACAGCCATTTTGGGAAAATAAATCTTTAATTCAGGCCTACAGTGGGTCAGGCTGCGTGAGATACACCCTGTATATACAGGGCTTATATTCTTTCATTAATAAAACACCCTTTTTGGGGCAAAATACACAGGCCTTGCAGCATAAGAACGTTAAAAGTTCCTGGGATATATACTGCTGTCATATTGAGTTATTAAGCAAACACCCGTTTGGGCAAAAAAAGTTTATTCGGCAGCCTTTGCTGCATATTTCATTGTGAGATACACCCTTAATACATTTGGGTTAGATTCAGAGTATTTGAAATACCGCCATTTGGTGCACCAATATTTAATTCAGGCCTACAGTGGTTCAGACCGTGTGAGATACACCCTTTACATACAGGGGTTTGATTCACGCATTTGAAATACAGCCATTTTGGGCAAATAAATCTTTAATTCAGGCCTACACTGGTTCAGGCTGTGTGAGATACATCCTTTACATACAGGGGTTTGATTCACACATTTGAAATACAGCCATTTTGGGCAAAGAAATCTTTAATTGAGGCCTAGTCTGGTTCAGGCCGTGTGAGATACTCCCTTTACAAACTGTCGTTCTATTCTACAATTAAACACCCATTTAGGGCAAGATCCTAAATTCGAGAAATATGAGGAGAGCGTCAAATAAGGGACGTGGCCCAGGTTGTGGTGCTGCTGGTGGAGCTCCTGTTGCAGGGAGAGGACTTGGTCGATCTGTGCCAGCTACACGCACAAGTGAAACCCCTTCCTCAGGTGCGAGTAGGCGACTGATCCTGCAGCGGTATTTGGTCGGGCCTAATGCGGCTCTACGAATGGTGAGGCCTGAACAAGTACAGGCGATAGTAGATTGGGTTGCTGACAGTAGATCCAGTTCCTTCACATTGTCTCCCACCCAGTCTCCTGCTGAAAGAACACAGTTGGCACCTGCAGCCGTTGTCCATCAGTCTTTCACCTCACTACCTTGCAAATCAGCCAAGCAGTCTGAGCCCCAAGTCATGCAGCAGTTTCTTCTGCTTTTTGATGACTCTATTAGCAGGGTTTCCCAGGGCCATCCACCTAGCCCTGCCCCAGAAGTGGAAGAGATTGAGTGCACCGATGCCCAACCACTTATCTTTGAAGATGAGTATATGGGAGAACCATCGCAGCAGGTCTCGGATGATGATGAAACACAGGTCCCAACTGTTGGGGCTTTCAAAAGTGTGCAGACCGACAAGGAAGGCAGGGGTGAAGACTGGGTGGAAGATGATGTGGAATCAAGGTCATGCGAGTGACCAATGTAGCTTGGAGGAAGAGGCGGTGGTCGCACAGAGCCACCAGCACAGCAGAAGAGGGAGCAGGATGCAAAAGCAGAGCGGCCGTCCTCTAGACAGTACGCCTGCTACTGCCCACCGCAGCAAGGGACCGAGCAACCCAAAGCCAGCCTCAAGAAGTTCCCTGGCGTGGCAGTTCTTCAGACAATGCGCTGACGACAAGACACGAGTGGTTTGCACTCTGTACAATCAGAGCCTGAAGCGAGGCATAAACGTTCTCAACTTGAGCACAACCAGGCATTTAAGTGCAAAGCACGAGCTGCAGTGGAGTAGACACCTCAAAAAACAAGAAAGGTCTCTGGCTCCTCCTGCTTCCTCTTCTGCTGCAGTCTCAGCCTCTTCATCCACCTCTGGAGTGACAGTGCCAAATGCCACCCCGCAAACAGAGGATCTGCCAGCAACACCAACACCTGGGTCACCAAGCATCTCCACAATTTCCAACGGAAGCGTTCGGCTCTCCATCTCCCAAACGCTGGAGAGGAAGAGGAAATACCCCCCTACCCACCCGCGATCCCTAGCCCTTAATGCCAGCATTTCTAAATTTCTGCCCTTTGAATTGTTGTCATTCCCTCTGGTGGAGATGGATAGTTTTAAAGGCCTTATGGCGGTGGCTGTCCCACAGTATGTCGTGCCCGGCCGCCAATACTTTTCCAGGCAAAACATCCCTTTCCTGCACAACCAAGTAGGGGACAAAATCAGGTGTGCACTGCGCAACGCCATCTGTGGCAAGGTGCACCTGACTACGGATATCTCCATAACAGCACACTGGGTAAATGCAGTGGCAGGTGGGCCTGAGGCGGATAGCAGTTTGGGGCATGTCCTTCCATTACCGAGGATTGCAGGGCGCTTCAGTTTGCCTCCTGTTGCTTCCTCAACCGGTCATCATAACACATTCACCACCAACTTCAGCACAGCCCAGGGTAAACGACAGCAGGCAGTTTTAAAACGTATCTGTTTGGGGGACAAACCCCACACCACGCAGGAGCTGTGGACGGGCCTTGAACAATAGACCGATGAGTGGTTTGTGTCAGTCAGCCTCAAGCCCAGCCCTGTGGTGTGCGATAATGGGCGAGATCTCTTAGCAGCTCTGGGACTAGCCAGTTTGACGCACATCCCTTGCCTGGCGCATGTGCTGAATTTGGTGGTGCAGAGATTCCTTAAAACTTACCCCGATATGTCAGAGCTGCTGCATAAAGTGCGGGCCGTCTGTGCGCGCTTTCGGCGTTCTCACCCTGGTCGCCTGTCAGCGCTGCAGCGTAACTTCGGCCTTCCTGCTCACCGCCTCATATGCGACGTGCCCACAAGGTGGAACTCCACCTTGCACATGCTGGCCAGACTGTGCGAGCATCAGCAGGCGATAGTGGAGTTTCAGCTGCAGCGCGCACGTGTGAGTCGCTCTGCGGAACAGCACCACTTCACCACCAATGACTGGGCGTCCATGCGAGACCTGTGTTCCTTGTTGTGCTGTTTCGAGTACTCGACCAAAATGGCCAGTGCCGATAACGCCGTTCTCAGCGTGACTATCCCACTTCTATGCGTCCTTGAAAAAACTCTTCTGGCGATGATGGTAGAGGATGTGGCACAGGAGGAGGAAGAGGGATCATTTCGTAGGGTTTCTGGCCAGTCATTCCCAAGTGGCTCCGAGGGAGTGTTCCTGCACCCACAAACCCAAGGTACACAATTGTCCAGCCAGGGCACAGTTCTGGAGGATGACGAGGTGGAGGATGAGGAGGAGGAGATGGAGGAGGAGGAACCATGTTCACAGCAGGGTGGCACCCAGACCAGCTCATGGCCATCACTGGTGCGTGGCTGGGGGGATACAGAGGACACAGACGATACACATGCCACAGAGGAGAGCTTTTCGTTGCCTCTGGGCAGCCTGGCACACATGAGCGAATACATGCTGCAGTGTCTCCGCAACGACCGCCGAGTTGCCCACATTCTAACTTGTGCTGATTACTGGGTGGCCACGCTGCTGGATCGCCGTTACAAGGACTACGTACCGTCCTTAATTCCGTCACTGGAGCGTGATCGTAAGATGCACGAGTACAAGTGCATGCTGGTAGACTCGCTGCTGGTGGCATTGCCACCTGACAGCGGGGGCACAGTGGAAGCACAAGGCGAAGGCAGGGTTAGCATGGCCAAAATGTGGAAAAGCTTTGTCAGCACGCCACAACAACCAGCACCACTAGCTGATATGGAACGTGTGTTTATCACGGCAGGGGGCGTCATCACAGACAAGCGCAGCCTCCTGTCCACAGCCAAGCTCACGTTCCTTAAAATGAACCAGGCATGGATCCCTCAGGACTTGTCCGTACATTGTGCAGAACAGACATGTATACCAGCACTAACCAGCCATTGTTATACTGCAGCACAATTGCTCATTCTTCTATTTTGGAGATATCACACCCTAATTTAAAAAATAAAAATTTAAACAAAAAACTTGTGTTGGCTACCTCGTCCTCCTCCACCGCCGCTTTCACCTACACCACTACGTCCACCGCCTCCTCAAACTCCTACTCCATATGGAACTCCACCTCATTAATATATATATATTTTTTTTATTTGTACGGATTTTATTTTAGATCATTTAACTACTTTGTCAATTACATTTTCTGGTGAAATTCAGCAATTTTTTGGTGTCCTAGTACTGCTATACCAAGTAGACAGGTTTAAAAAATATATAATTTCATTTACATTTTCCAGTGAAATTCACCAATTTTTGGGTGTATAGTACCACTTCTACACCTAGTAGTCCGGTTAAAAAAAAAAAAAAAATTGTCATTTACATTTTCGGGTGAAATTCGCCAATTTTCGGTGTATAGTACCACTGCTATACCTAGTAGACCGGTAAAAAAAATATAAAAAAATTGTCAGTTACATTTTCTGGTGAAATTAACAAATTTTAGGTGTATAGTACCACTGCTATACCTAGTAGACCGTTAAAAAATAAAAATAAATGTCAGTTATATATTCTGGTGAAATTCATCAATTTGTGGGTGTAATGTACCACTCCTATACCTAGTAGACCGAACAAAAAAATAAAAATTTGTCAGTTACATTTTCTGGTGAAATTCACCAATTTTTGGGTGTAATGTACCACTGCTGTACCTAGTTGACAGCTTAAATTTGAAAAAATTTATCCTTCCTTGGATGTGGTCTCTCTTTCTCACGCTCCCTCTCTGGCCTGGAACCCTGATTCCCCGCCACCCGTGATCACCATGGTAGGCGCATAAAAGAACATTGAAAGTTGATAGAGCAGATATCAAATTGGATCGTGAACATCACAGGGACGTGCGACATGGTGGGGCAGTAAGTGTGCACACGCCTACACGAACTGACTAACAGGGGTCAGCCCCTGCAACTTCTGGGTCTCCAAATTGGGCATATGGCCTGAGCTTGCCCTTTACCCCTTGGAGGTGCTGGCCTGCCCTGCAGCCAGTGTATTGTCTGAACGTGTGTTTAGCATGACTGGAGGGGGTTATCACAGGTAATATTTCCCAATGTTTTGGGGTGTACCCTAATTTTAAAAATAAAATTTAAAACCAAAAAGCAGTGAAGGCTACCTCCTCGTCCACCGCCGCTTCCTCCTAGATCAAGATTATTCTTTTTTATTTTTACGTATTTTATGTTATTTAAAGTCATTTCCCTATCCACATTTGTTTGCAGAGCACTTGCCTTCCTTTTAACCACATTTTGCTGGCATTTGCAGCCCTCTAGCCCTTACCATCACATTTTTACAGCCATTTTTGTGCTCAAAAGTTCGGGTCCCCATTGACTTCAATGGGGTTCGGGTTCGGGGTCAAGTTCGGGTCCCGAACTCGAACTTTTTTCTCAAGTTTGGCCGAACCCGTCGAACCCGAACATCCAGGTGTCTACTCAACTCTAATAATGACAAAACACAGATGCCAACTGCTGCGGATTTATGCAGTATGCAGACCGACAAGGAGCACAGGGGTAAAGAGTGGGTAGAAGATGATGTGAAGGATGATGAGATACTAGACCCCACATGGAATCAAGGTCATGCAAGTGACCTGTCTTGTTTGGAGGGAGAGGAGGTGGTCGCACAGAGGCACCAGCTCAGCAAAAGAGGGAGCAGGGTGCAAAAGAGTCTGTTACATTCTTGGGTGACATTTTACCTTTTTGCCGTGAATAAACCCCTGCTCTGCATAGGTGACAGGGACATAAATTTACAATTTTTGCCGTGAATAAACCCTTGCTCTGCATAGGTGACAGGGACATATATTTCAAAAAATCGTCAGTTACATTGTCAGGTGACTTTTTACCAGTTTTGCCGTAACAACTTGTCCCACATTTCCGCTCGATCACATTGGAGCCATTGACCTCCCTTGGATGTGGTATCTCTTTCTCACACTCCCTCTCCAGCGTGGAACCCTGATTCGCCGTTAACCGTGATCAACATGGTAGGTGCAGAAAAGAACATCGAAAGTTGATAGAGAAGATATACAAATGGATCGTGGACGTCACAGGGACGTGCGATCGGGCAGAAGTTATCTAGAGTCAACAAAGCGGCAGCAGGGCCTCTCCTAGCTAATGTTTCCAAATCCAAAATACCCCAGTGACATTCCCTATAATTTTTTATTAATCATTCCAATAACAGGGCATCTTAAGAGTCCTGTATTGTTATTTATCGTCACCACCTCCCCGACTTCGGGAGTGGGTAATTGCCGTGCCTTTACTTGGAAGCTTCAACTTCAAATATTTTACCCACATTTCCGCTCGATCACATTTCATTTCTTACATTGACCTCCCTTGGATGTGGTATCCCTTTCTCACGCTACCTCTCCGGTGTGGAACCCTGATTCGCCGCTAACTGTGATCAACATGGTAGGCGCAGAAAAGAACATTGAAAGTTAATAGAGCAGATATCCAATTGGATCGTGGACATCACGGGGACGTGCGACATGGCGGAGCAGTATATGTGCACACGCCTACACGTACTGACTGATGGGTCTGCCCCCTTCAACTTCTGGGTCTACAAATTGGGCACATGGCCTAAGATTGCCCTTTATGCCTCGGAGGTGCTGGCCTGCCCTGTAGCCAGTGTATTGTCTGAACGTTTGTTTAGCATGGCTGGAGGGGGTTATCACAGGTTATATTTCCCAATGTTTTGGGCTGTACCATAATTTAAACAAAAATAAAAAATAAAATAAAAAATAAAAACAGAAAGCAGTGTAGGCTACCTCCTCCTCCTCCACCGCCGCTTCTACAAACACTGCCACATCCACCATCTCCTCGTCCTCCAAGATCAAGATTGATTATTTTTTATTTTGACGTATTTTATGTTATTTTAAGTCATTTCCATATCCACATTTGCTTGCAGAGCACTTGCCATGCTCTTAACCACATTTTGATGACATTTGCAGCCCTCTAGCCCTTTCCATGACTTTTTTAGAGCCATTTTAGTGCTCCAAAGTTCAGGGTCCCCATTGACTTCAATGGGGTTCGGGGTTAAGTTCGGGTCCCGAACTCTAACTTTTTAGTGAAGTTCGGCTGAACCAGTCGAACCCGAACATCAAGGTGTCCTCTCAACTCTAGTCCTTACAGGCCAGTACAGGCCTTAAAAATTAGGCAATAGGCATACACCTGACAGCAAAGAACTTTGGATTCTGTGGCTGGAGGTTCATTAGGCGGTCACAGGATAAATATGTAACTGTCGGCCAGTACATTAGGCATTCAACTGACATAAAAGGCCTTTTATGCCACTGTATATACATAAGGCAAGGACCATTCTTTGTTCTGGGTGGTGGCCGATATGTGTGGGCTGGCATGAGAAAATTCAATTACACGTGGTCATTACAGGTGTTCAATTCCTCCAAAATCCATGCCTCATTAATTTATAAAAATGTGAGGAAGTCTGCACTGTCGTGAGCTAGGCGAGTGCGCTTATCGGTCAAAATCCCCCTTCTTGCATTCGCTGTAGGATTGGTACTCACAACTGTTTCTCTGTGGGTGGAAATTCCTCTGCCTGCGCCACGAACAGCAGAATGCAGTATCTCTCGCGGCAAGGCCTGGAAATGCTGCATTCTGACAGCCCTCTGTGATGATGGTAACATGTCCGCCATTTTGTGTTTGTACCGAGGGTCTAAGTACGTTGCCACCCAGTACTGGTCCTTGTCCTTTATGATTTTTATACGGGGGTCCCTCTTCAAGCACTGGAGCATGACGGCCCCCATTTGCACTAAATTGGAAGCGGAGGAGTGCTCTGGCTCCTGCTCATCGCCCAGGAGAATGTCGTCCTCTGTCTCCTCCCCCCATCCACGGACAACACCAGAGATCACAGAAAAGTTTAAAGCCTGCTCTTTTTGCTACTCCTCCTACCCCAGACACCATCCTCCTCTGACTCCTCTTCAGACTCCTGCTGACTTGTCTCAGATGGAGTAGCCCCCCTGGGATTCATTCAGCATTGCGACTTCCTCATCTTCCAGCTCCTGCTCCTCTAAGCATGTCGGGCAATCACAAATCAGACGTCTGACGGGCAAGTGGTGTCGCCGCTGAACGTCAGCAAGGCGAGCTATGGCCATGTAAGATCTTCTAAAATGGTCAGAGATTTTCCTAGCCTGCCCCAAGGAGTCCTGGACCCCGGGGTATTTGGCAACGAATCACGTAGTTCATGACGTGTGCCATGCACGGCATGTGTATCATTTTGCCCTGTTTCAGTGCGCTCAGCAGATTGGCACTGTTGTCGCACATCACTTTACCAACTGTCAAATTGAGTTGGGTTAGGCACTGATTAGCCTGTGACCGCAGAGCTGAAAGCAGTGCAGGACCGGTGTAGCTCTTGGCTTGCAGACACAACAGCCGCAGCACAGCATTGCAACGTCTCAAAAGGTTCTGTGGAACTTGGGGGGTGCAGCGGAAGAGTTGGTAGCAGTGGAAAAGGAGGAGTCAGCTGAGGAGTAAACGGAGGATGGAGGAGGAGGAGGAGGAAAAGGAGAGGCAGGCCTGCATGCAATCCGTGGTGGTAACACCAAATTCACATGGGTGCCATGGGTTAAATGCTTGACGGCCATCAGAAGGTTCACCCAGTGGGCAGTAAACGTTATATACCTTCCCTGCCCATGTTTGCTGGTCACTACTATATGCTACTATATACCTGTTTCCTCCAAATACTGAATGAGGGGTGCTATATACCAGTTTCCGCTAAATACTGATTGAATGGTGCTATATACCTGTTTCCGCTAAATACTGATTGAGGGGTGCCATATACCTTCTTTCACAAAATACTGATTGAGGGGTGCTATTGTTATATACCTTCTTCCACCAATTACTGGTTGAGGGCTGCGATACACTTGGTTCAACAAAATACTGATTAAGGGGTGCCATGTACCTGTTTCCGCCAAATACGGAAAGAATTCTTTGGTCATCCACCACAGTTGTTTTCCGTGGTCTTCTGGGTCTTTTGGTGTTGCTGAGCTCACCGGTGCATTTCTTCTTTTTAAGAATGTTCCAAACAGTTGTTTTGGCCACGCCTAATGTTTTTGCTATCTCTCTGATGGGTTTGTTTTTTTGTTTTTTCAGCCTAATGATGGCTTGCTTCACTGATAGTGACAGCTCTTTGGATCTCATCTTGAGAGTTGACAGCAACAGATTCCAAATAGCACACTTTAAATGAACTCTGGACCTTTTATCTGCTCATTGTAATTGGGATAATGAGGGAATAACACACACCTGGCCATGGAACAGCTGAGAAGCCAATTGTCCCATTACCTTTGGTTCCTTAACAAGTGAGAGGCACATATGCAAACTGTTGTAATTCCTACACCGTTCACCTGATTTGGATGTAAATACCCTCACATTAAAGCTGACAGTCTGCAGTCAAAGCACATCTTGTTTGTTTCATTTCAAATCCATTGTGGTGGTGTATAGAGCCAAAAATAATAGAATTGTGTCGGTGTCCCAATATTTATGGACCTGACTGTAAATGCAATGTCAAACTGATAAACACACAGAAACAATAATATCTGCATCTGGGGACAGAACATCTCACCTGGCACGTCAAATTGGTTCTGTGGAGCTTGAAGGGCGCAGCGGAAGAGGCGGTAGCAGTGGAAAAGGAGGAGTCAGCCAAGGAAGAGACGGAGGATGGAGTATGAGGAGAAGAAGAGGCAGACCTGCATGCAATCCATGACGGTAACACCAAATCCACACGGGTGCCATGGGTTACATGCTTGACACCCGTCAGAAGATTCACCCAGTGGGCAGTAAAAGTTATGTACCTTCCCTGCCCGTGTTTGCTAGACCACGTGTCTGTACTCAGATGTATCTTGGCACCGACACTGTGTGCCAGAGATACATTCACTTGCCACTGAACGTGGCCATATTGCTCTGGGATGCCCTTCTGGGAGAAATGTTTTCTTCCGGGGACCTTCCATTACGGTGTGCCAATGGCCACAAATTTTCTAAAGGCCTCTGAGTCCACCAGTTTATATGGCAGTAGTTGGCGGGCTAGCTGTTGGGCAAGAGGGTTATCCGTCGTCATCATCTTTTTACGCTCGAACATTTGGGCTACGGAAGCCTGCCTTTTGCCAGATGAACTTGATGACGGCAGAAGGTGGAGGACAAATGGGAGGAGAGAGGAGAAGGAGAAGAGATAGGACGTGGAGCGCCGGGAGTGTGGCTTTGTGGGTTCTGACGGTGTTTCTCCCACTGGGCTCGGTGATGTGTCTTCTTAAGGCGGTCATCCCTAGGTGAGTGTTGGGTTTACTGCGACTTATGCGTTGATAGCGCAGGCGCAGGCTGCAGATGTCAACACTATTGTCAGCAGTTGACACGTTAAAAAAAGCCCACACTGTGGAGCCATGTGCCTGGGAGCACCAGATGTGACCATGCATGTTGGATAGCTCGCTCCAAATACATTTGCAGTCTGCTTTTTTTTGTCCACTGTAAGTTCTGCCTACTTCTCCTCCTTCTCCTACCTTTCTGCTGCTCTGTCTCTCCCTATGAACTCCCCTCCTCTTCCTCTTTTGCGGGCACCCACTTGACATCCATCGACATGTCATCATCGTCACCTTCGCCACCACTGACAATAGAGATCTTGGAGTAAGCAGCAACAGCGGGGACCACCCTACTTGGGCTGATCTTGGTACTGTTGTCAGACTGCTGTGTCGCGACTGTTGATACATCCTCTTCCTGATCCGATGCCAAGAATGGCTGCACATCGGTAAGGTCTTATAATAGATGGGATATAAATCCTCTGACTCGAGCGGAGGGGATATGGTGTTGATGGTGGTAGTGGTGGTGGTGTTTTTGGGGGTGCACACAGCAGAGAATAGAGAGGGTGCAAATAGAGAGGATGAGGAGGGTGCAGAAGCAGAATGCTGAGTGATCCACTTTTACCAACTCTGGTGCGTCCTTTTACAGAATCGCACGCACCTTCTGCAACTTCCTACTTAGGCTCCGGCCTGATGCACCTGCCCGACCCATACTCTGTCACTCTTTGTAGCTGCGGTAACGCAGCAGAACTGAAAACAAATGCTGCACTACCCAAATGCACTATATAGAAAGTATATTACTGTTATATCACACCCCTGCCTCAATCAGTTTTTTAGGGGGCAACTGGTATATCACACCAGTAGAAATTATTTTTTTCCAATAGTGTTTGTCACTCTATAGCTGTGCTAACACAGCAGAACTGCAAACAAATGCTGCACTACCCAAATGCACTATATATAAAGTATATTATTGGTTTATCACACCCCTTCTTAACCTTCTCAATCAGTTTTTTGGGGGGGCAACTGGTATATCACACCAGTTGAAATTATTTGTTCCAAGAGCGTTTGCCCCTCTGTATAGCTGCCATATGGCAGCAGAATCACAAACAAATGCTGCACTATACAAATGCACTATATATAAAATATATTTTTGGTATATCACACCCCTGCTTCAATCAGTTCTTTTAGGGGGCAACTGGTATATCACACCGGTTGAATTTTTTTGTTCTAATAGTGCTTGTCACTCTGTGTCGCTGCAGTATCGCAGCAGAACCACAAACAAATGGTGCACTACCCAAATGCACTTTATATGAAGTATATTATTGGTATATCACATCTCTGCTTCAATCAGTTTTTTTGGGGGGCAACTGGTACAGTCAGGTCCATAAATATTGGGACATCGACACAATTCTAACATTTGTGGCTCTATACACCACCACAATGGATTTGAAATGAAATGAACATGTAGAAGATGTACTTTAACTGCAGACTGTCAGCTTTAATTTGAGGGTATTTACATCCAAATCAGGTGAACAGTGTAGGAATTACAACAGTTTGCATATGTGCCTTACACATGTTAAGGGACCAAAAGTAATGGGACAGAATACTAATCATAAATCAAACTTTCACTTTTTTATACTTGGTTGCAAATCCTTTGCAGTCAATTACAGCCTGAAGTCTGGAACGCATAGACATCACCAGACGCTGGGTTTCATCTATGGTGATTTGCAAATTTTTAAGGCTTTTGACCTCACAGTACTTGTCAACGTTTTAGACCTTACATTTGCTAACTAGTGGTCCCTAGGGACCTATTTACGTTTTTGGATCCAGTACTGTTTTATCTTTTAAAACTTCACTTGTATTTCATTGTTTTAATAAATACAGTCCTTTTATTCAAATATTTTTATTTTGTTACTATGTTACAGACGTGTTTAAAACTATCAGTGATGCGGAATAGCTCTGGATTCTTTACTCTTATTGATATATATTCTTATATTGGTGCATAGCATTTACTGCGAGCTTCTTAATAAGTGGCTCTTTTTTCCCATTCATGTGTGGCAACTATTTAGAACAGGGGGAGGGAGGGGAAGGGGAGAGGGGGACTGGGGGAGAGGGGGACTGGGGGAGAGGGGGACTGGGGGAGAGGGGGACTGAGGGAGAGGGGAGGTGGAGGGGATATTATCTATTACCCTCACTGAAGGAGACGATGTGTTAGGGGAGCGTCACGATTTATTGACTATTACCATTCCCTTAGGTATAGGGACATGTATTATACTATTAGACTGATGGTAACAACTATTCGTTTTCTTATTGAGACGTTACTCCTCTCACTTCTTATCAATCACTCTCTATCTCCTATGTGCGTTCCTCCTCTCACTTCTCACTTCATGTCAAACTGTTTCCATCTCCTTTGTACTCCTAGTAGCCTCTACCTCCTATACTGACTGCATCTATTCAGGTCTAAGCATTATGGTTCGCTGCTGCTATAGCGTTTTCTTTATTATCACTGTTAGTGGAGCTTTTCCGCATATCACTGCCTAAAAAGCACTAAATCTCACACGCCCTGCATCCCGGCATGTTTCGCTGTTACACATGATGATGCAGGTGTGAGTGTTGGGGGCGGGGTCCAGCCTTTGAAGGCTCGCTTTAGGTCACATGCTTTCAGCCTCCAATCACTTGCTGGTACGTCATGCCCATATGTTTCTTTTATTCACACCCTCTTTTTTAATTGGCTCCGCTTAATCATGTGCTGGTGACTCACAGACATGCATCACGTCACTGGGATCGTGGTGCACAGCATTATAATTTATTCACGCCCTCTTTTTTTTCTCCACTCGGCTCCGGTCCATCATGTGATCATGACACGTCACTAGGATCATCTTTCACTGCGTTACCGCGAGACCTCCGCTATTCTCGCGCATGCGCGAGGACTTATATATTTCTGTCATAGGATTTGTTAACTACCCGATCTGCGCATGCCTGCGAACTTAGGCTTTCACAGTTCGTTTCTATTCTATCGCGTTATCGACGCAGGCGCGGACTCTTAGCTGGATTACCCTGGCCTTTCATCGTGTCTGTGGTACTTCATTCTTTATACTGGTACTGTATGCAGTTTCTGTTCAGCACTTGTCTTCTGCCAAAATCTTCATGTACCCACATTTCCCTAATTATATTTTACAGGTTTGGGTTTTATCTCCAGTTGGTCCTCCCATTTTCTATCTTTGGTGATCTTTACCTAATGACATATATGATGGTGTATACGTATTAATACATATACACCCTGTATGTGTACCATCTTTTACACCGGAGTTACATTTTACTTTCATTTCTTTGATGTTTGACATTCTTTTCTTTCTAGGGGGTGTTTATATTATATATATATTTATTTTTTATTTTTCTTTCTTTTTAAACCAGTTCACTGACCTCTTGGACCCCATGGTCACCATTTCACTCATGGTAGGCATATGCATGTCTGTACCTATATCTATACCTCTATACGCTCGTCAAAGTGGGGATTCATTTTTTTGGGGGGATGGAGATATAGGGAGTTTTTAATGTCAAATTTTTCGATGTTTACTTTAGAGTATATGATAATTTAGCATTTATTTTCATTTCACTAATCACTCTTATCCACAACACTTTTATATTTTAGGGCCATACCTCCTCATGTGTACCCCCATCTCCAACGACTGCCCCCACCTCATGATGAGCCTCCAAAGTGGACCTCCCACGGTCTGGACCACCTCATCCGTTCTCATGGTAAGTATTTCCATATTGTTAATCGTTATTTTAGGTGTTTTTTAGAAAAAATATTTTTCTAGTTCTTTTTTATTTCTTTTTTCCAGATTTTACATTTTTCACTTTTCATTTCTTCTTTAAGCATATAAGTGTCTTTTTACTTCACTCGGATGATCTTCCTTTGCCCCTCTAGCTAGTCTATTTACATAGCCTTATTCTTGATACTCTAAAGATACTTTATATCTATTATTATTCATTATTTTTACTTTTTTTCTTTTTACTGCTAGATTGCTTTATAAGAACGGTTGGAAGGTAAACCCTTAATTTATTCCTATTGGTGACAGGGATCATCTATGGTGATGCTCTGCCAGGCCTCTACTGCAACTGTCTTCAGTTCCTACTTGTTCTTGGGGCATTTTCCCTTCAGTTTTGTCTTCAGCAAGTGAAATGCATGCTCAATCGGATTCAGGTCAGGTGATTGACTTGGCGATTGCATAACATTCCACTTCTTTCCCTTTAAAAAGTCTTTGGTTGCTTTTGCAGTATGCTTTGGGTCATTGTCCATCTGCACTGTGAAGCACCGTCCAATGAGTTCTGAAGCATTTGGCTGAATATGAGCAGATAATATTGCCTGAAACGCTTCAGAATTCATCCTGCTGCTTTTGTCAGCAGTCACATCATCAATAAATACAAGAGAACCAGTTCCATTGACAGCCATACATGCCCACGCCATGACACTACCACCACCATGCTTCACTGAAGAGGTGGTATGCTTAGGATCATGAGCAGTTCCTTTCCTTCTCCATACTCTACTCTTCCTATTACTCTGGTACAAGTTGATCTTGGTCTCATCTGTACATAGGATGTTGTTCCAGAACTGTGAAGGCTTTTTTAGATGTCGTTTGGCAAACTCTAATCTGGCCTTCCTGTTTTTGAGGCTCACCAATGGTTTACATCTTGTGGTGAACACTCTGTATTCACTCTGGTGAAGTCTTCTCTTGATTGTTTACTTTGACACACATACACCTACCTCCTGGAGAGTGTTATTGATCTGGCCAACTGTTGTGAAGGGTGTTTTCTTCACAAGGGAAAGAATTCTTCGGTCATCCACCACAGTTGTTTTCTGTGTTCTTCCGGGTCTTTTGGTGTTGCTGAGCTCACCGGTGCGTTCCTTCTTTTTAAAAATGTTTCAAACAGTTGTTTTGGCCACGCCTAATGTTTTTGCTATCTCTCTGATGGGTTTGTTTTGTTTTTTCAGCCTAATGATGGCTTGCTTCACTGATAGTGACAGCTCTTTGGATCTCATCTTGAGAGTTGACAGCAACAGATTCCAAATGCAAATAGCACACTTGAAATGAAGTCTAGACCTTTTATCTGCTCATTGTAATTGGGATAATGAGGGAAAAACACACACCTGGCCATGGAACAGCTGAGAAGCCAATTGTCCCATTACTTTTGGTTCCTTAACAAGTGAGAGGCACATATGCAAACTGTTGTAATTCCTACACCGTTCACCTGATTTGGATGTAAATACCCTCAAATTAAAGCTGACAGTCTGCAATTAAAGCACATCTTGTTCGTTTTATTTCAAATCCATTGTGGTGGTGTATAGAGCCAAAAATGTTAGAATTCTGTCGATCTTCCAATATTTTTGGACCTGACTGTATATCGCACCAGTTTAAATTATTTGTTCCAATAGCGTTTGTCACTCTGTAGCTGCGGTAACGCAGCAGAGCCGCAAACAAATGCTGCACTACCCAAATGCACTATATAGAAAGTATATTATTGGTATATCACACCCCTGCCTCAATCAGTTTTCTTGGGGGGCAACTGGTATATTACACCAGTTGAAATTATTTGCTCCAAGAGTGTTTGTCACTCTGTAGAGCTGCAGTATCACAGCAGAACCGCAAACAAATGCTGCACATCCCAAATGCACTATATATAAAGTATGTTATTGGTATATCACACCTCTGCTTCAATCAGTTTTTTGGGGGGGCAACTGGTATATCACACCAGTTTTAAATTATTTGTTCCAATAGTGTTTGTGACTCTGTTTAGCTGCATTAATGCAGCAGAACTGCAAACAAATGCTGCAGTACCCAAATGAACTCGATAGCACACCTATACCAGTCCTTAAAAGGACTTTTGTGGCACTATTAGCTTCCGTTTGGTGTCCCTAACAGTCTGTGCCTGCTCCACACAGGAACCTCTCCTTACACTGCCAAAAGACTGAATATAAAATAGCGACCAGATCTGGTTTATTTATAAGGTAGAGGGTATGTCCATGTGCTGAAACGTCTCAATTGGCTGTCCTGTACCACCTGATGGATGTGCAATGGGTCAAAGTTCTTCACAATGTAAAATACAATGGCGCCGGCGGACATCGCCATAAGTTCACCCGTTCAGCGAACCGCGAACGAGCAAAGTTCGCCACAAAATGACCGCCGGGCGAACTGCAAGGCCATCTCAAGCGCTGAATGTTCGCTCAGACAGTATGCTGAAGGGGGAGGGGGCAAGACATTACCTCCTGCGCATACTGAGCAAGCTCACTGCAGGTGTCCAGCCTGGCAAACCAGTACTCCATGGGGTCATTGGTGCTCATGCTGTCGGAAGCACCGACGGACCCATGGTAGTATGCCACCATGCGGGCCAGCCACTGGTGGTTACTGCTGCTGCTACTGGATTGCGCAGACTCGTAGAACAATCTAATTTCACCCATAAGATCACCTACTTGGCTGGAGCTCCTTGGGCCAGCCACTTGCTGGGTCAGATGAGCGGGGAGAACTAGAGCATGAGGCAGAGGGTTTGTCTTCTTTAACGGGAGAAGCAGACAGGCCCGCAGGTTTTGTATATGGGCATCCCTCCAGCTGGCTGGGATGAACTGCTCCAGTTTCCCCTAGCAGTGAGGGTCTAAAAGGGTGGCCAACCAAAAATCATCCCTCTCCTTAATTTTCCTGATGCGGGGGTCCCTCTGGAGGCAGCGCAGCATGTGGGTAGCCATGGGGAAGAGGACAGCCCGCTGTGACTCTTCTTAGCTTCCCGGTGCCATGACATCTTGGTCCTCCTGCTGCTGCTCCCCCCTGTGGGAGTCACCCCATCCCCGGACTAACAGTGCCCCAAGCACCGGCTCTCCCTCCTGACCAGGCCCAGACTCCTGTACGTCAACAAACTCCTCAACAAATTATTCCTCCTCCTCCTCCGCATCCTGGGCCTGGTGTTGGTGGAGCAGTGTTGCCTCTTCTTGCTCCGACAAGGCGCTCTCCCCAGCATCGAGCAGGCGTTGTAGTGTCCTGTCCAGCATGAACACTATGGGGAGCACGTCATTGAGGCCGACATGCTCCCCGCTGACCATCTTGGTTTCCTGCTCGAATGCGGCCAACACGTGGCAGACCTGGTGTATCTGTCCCCACTCTGCATTGGTGATGTTGGGGAGTGGGTGTGATGGCCTGGAAGCGCCTTGGTCCAGCAGATACTCTTTCACCACTCATCACTGCTCCCACAACCTCTACAGCATGTGGAGGGTGGAGTTCCACCGCGTCACACTGTCCACAATCAGCCTGTAAGGTGGCAGGCTGTTGTCCTGCTGTGGTTTGGACAGGGACTCGGTGGTGGTTGGGGAGCATCGGAAGTGGCTGGAAATCCACTGTACCCTTTTCGCTCAACCTTAGTTATGTGAGTAGGAACTTTTGTACCACAAGATTGAGGACATGTGCCATGCAGGGCACGTGTGTTAGACTGCTAGCATGGAGGGTGCTGAGGAGGTTGCGGCTGCTGTCACAGGCAACCATATGACGCCTTCGGGGTGTCAGCCACTTGTGCACCTGAGCCTAGAGGGTGGACAGAACATAAGGTTTAGAGTCTATCCATTCCCCTAAGCTCACAAGCTGGAGCACGGCCTGGCAGCAGACGTGCCCCAAAATTGTGTAGCTACGGGGATGCTTGCTGGGGGCCTAGCAGCGGTGGGGACAGTTGCTTGAGGGAGAGCAGCAGTTCTCCCCTGGACACCCAGGGGCGGCACCACAAACTGAGATGCCGCCACATCTGATGTTCCCTGCCCGGGGCCTCGGAGGGACACCCAATGGGCTGTGAAGCTGATGTATTGTCCCTGCTCATGTCTGCTGGTCCAGGCATCCGTTGTCTAATGCATCCTGTCGCTGACAGCATGATCCAGTGACAGTTATACATTTTGCACAATGTACTGGTGTAGGGAAGGGATGCCGGTCATGGCAAAAAAATGTCGGCTGGAGACATGCCATCTGGGTTGGGCCTGCTCCAACATCTGCCAGAATGGATTGCAGTCCGCAATATTGAAGGACAGCTGATGTTGGGTGATAACAAGGAGCAAGGAGCCCATTGAGTGAACGCACCCATCGGACCCCAGGGTCGTGGGCCGTGGTCCTTTCAAATGCCTCGGCGACCGACGGCTGGCGCCGGATGGCAGTGGAGGCGATAGAGGAGGGTGCAGAGGAGGCAGAAGTCTGGCTACCTGTACCAGTACCTCTAGGAAAGGGAGTGGGGGAGTGGGAATGCATTGTTGGAAGGGGGTGGGTGGCTGCAGGACAGTGGCATGGCACAGCTAACGGATGGCAATTGTTTGATCGTCTACTGCCAGAGTGAAGTAAGCCCAAACAGGTGACTTACGCACCGACCTCCTGTCAGATGGGGTGGTGCTGGCTTGCACCTGTTTGAGCTCGGTGCGCACAGGTGGAGCCGGCACCTGCTGCTGCTGCCGCCTCCTCCTGCTGCCATTACCAGTGGAGCCCCTGCCACTGGGCTCCCTGGTGACCTGGTGCACCGTTTTCCTTGGGTGCCAACCTTCCTCATCAGTGCTGCTGTCACCTGACAAGGGAGGTGACACCCATTCTAGGTCACTCTCCTCTTCATCCCCTGTAATGTCAAACCCAAGGTCGACCAGTGGTTGAATGAGGGGAACAGCAGACGTGGAGCCCCTGACCTGGCTTCGCTGTTCCCTCGCTGATGCCTGGGTCTGACTAGGTGCAGGGGTTCTGTGGCTGAAACCACCCACACCAGTTGGAAGGGATGTCACTGGGGTACTGACGGGCGGTACCCCTCCTCCTCCTCCTCCTCCTCCTCCTCCACCATCCCTTCCAAAAGATCCTGAGCATCCAGACCAAGCTATAGCTCACTTTCTTTTATTACCTCCCCCAAGATGACCCTCTCGCTTTCGCTGTAAAACAGCATCAGGGATGAGTCTTGGGGGCTGGGGGCTTGTCCTGCAGGAGACAGAGTGCTGCTGCTGCTCAGAGCCGGGGCATAGGACTCTGTGCCACTAGCTTGTGTCACAATTGACACAACTGCCTCTGCATCCTGAGAGGAAATGGGGTGGCTGCCACGCCCAAAAAAATGACGGATGGGGTGGACGCCCTTGCCACCTGCACCCACGCCTCCGTGGGTAGAGGAGCGGCCCCGTGCTGGCAGCGGTCCAGCACTGGAACCAACTCCCCTACCACGACCATGGCGGCTGACACGCCCACATCCACTCATGATTTGCCCACAATGTTTTTAAACACCAGAAAAAAATATAGAAAGAAAATAATGAGAGAGTTTGGGCTAACTTTATTTGGTTGGGGACAATGGGGCAAAAATGAAATAAAATAGACACGAAACCCTAGCACAATGACACAAAAATAGACAGGAAAAGCCTTTTTTTTTTCACAGGCAAAAGACGCAGACAATAATCCCTCCCTAGAACAGGAAACCCTAAAACAGTAACACTAAAATATAGCAAAATACATTATTTTATTTTTTTTTCAAAGAGAAAAAATGCTAACAATAATCCCTCCTTAGCACACAAAACCCTAAAACACAGCCAAAGACTTTTTTTTTTTCCACAGACTAAACAGGCAGCAAAAGGCTATATCTCTATCTAACCAACACTACACCCTGCACTGGAACCTATCAGCTACACTATTCACTAGCTAATCTAGACTATCTCCCACTAACTATCTGGGTTATATATTTGAGCTAACTAACTCTCTAACCTACACTACACCCTGCACTGGAACCTATCAGCTACACTATTCACTAACTAACCTACACTATCTCCGACTAACTATCTGGATTATATATATGACTGAGCTAACTAATGTACCTAACACCCTACACTTGAACCTATCAGCTACACTATTCACTAACTAACCTACACTATCTACCACTAACTATCTGGATTATATATATGAGGTATCAAATGTAATATGTAAACTATGTGTGCTGATTAGGGAGGTCAAACCAATGTGAGATAAGCGCTCCAGATTACCAAGAGTAAAGGCATTATTCAGGAAGTGGGTAATCTAAAATATAACATTTATTAATAATGCAGATAAAATAAAGTATTTTCCTAGATAAAGTGTGCATAAGACAAACCTTGGGATAGAAAATGTAAATGGACCCTAGGAATCACCTAGGTGTCTATCCCAAATGAAAATAACAAAAATACACTGGAATAGTGCACGGCGGCACCAGTAACCATTTGTCCTACCGGTACCGCGGAACAGGATACGGGTCGTTCACCACCGACAGACCTCCGATCGAGGCTTCTCCAAATATATGAACAAATGAAAAAGTAATGTCAGGCAGTGATGCACATGTGTGCAGGGTTCCTGTAAAGGCCCTATGGCTGACTGACGTAAGTGTCCCTAATACTAGATATTGGTAGCAGCCTCACCACAGGGCACTCGTCCTTACAAGGACGACCCCGTCCGGAACCTGTCCCTTAGAAAGAATAAACTATATGTCCCTAAAGGATCTAAAAAGAACTCCCTACACGCATGTTTCACTGCCTAAAAAACAAATTTAAGGCAATTCATCAGGGGAGATGAGGGAAAATGTACTAGGGATAGGTATTAGATAGGCCCTTCATCCCTAGAGACCAGCCTGACTAGGTACGTCAGCCAGTGATGGGGGTATAGCCAGATAATGGACACCTCCTAGGGCGGTCTCTATAGATAAAGAGACTATGGAACATGCAGTTATATGATGCAAAAAGAATTGCACATGGGACGCCAACCTGACTGGCGTTCCCACCATATTTAAATAGTAACCTGGCTGCCGCCTCCGCCGCCCACAATGTAGGAAGGCCAATGGGCGCATTCGTGCGCTCGCACGTCAGCGCCGCGCAAGCGCCCATTGCAGAGACAGGAGCGAGGTCTGAAGCGCACGGAAGTGCCCTGGATGCCGGCTCCTTCCTGCGCATGCGCGGCATCGTTTGTTCTCACGATGCCGCGGCTGCCAGCTGAGTTGACAGCGGCACTGAAGACAAAGAATAATAACGATTGCCTATTGATGCTGTTAGGTGGCAGGGCGATCGGAACTCACCCTGCCATCACAGCATGTTAGCCCAGAATCGGACCGTCAGTAAAGTACAGTATTTGGGCTACTAGTCAGATAAAGACTAAGATTAAATCTCTGGACATTGACAGAAACAAATACAGTGGTGTTATGACTAATGAATATACTGCTGACACAGGAAAATAGAAAGAGTCATAAACCTAATGGTTAGAGAAAAGTCAAAGTAAAAAACCATAGGCAGGGTCTGTACTTATACGTAGGTAGGGGCATAGCTGAATCCATCACAGAAAACAGCTGTAATTCAACTGTTCATTTAAGCCCGTTGGTGTGACTGTTCGTAAAAGAAAGATCCAGCGGGCTTCACGCTGTAGAAGGATTTTGTCCCAGTCACCTCCACGTTTAGGGGGGGGGGGGGGCGACTGCTTCAATACCATTGACTTTAATGGCACGCGGATCACCTTGGTGGAAATCACACACATGACGAGCCACAGCAGCCGTATCTCGTCGTTTATCTATGTCGACGAGATGTTCTCCTATCCGCCTACGTAACTCACGTTTGGTTTTGCCAATATACTCTCTATCACAAATGCACGTGATTTTGGTACCGGTAGGACAAATGGTTACTGGTGCCGCCGTGCACTATTCCAGTGTATTTTTGTTATTTTCATTTGGGATAGACACCTAGGTGATTCCTAGGGTCCCTTTACATTTTCTATCCCAAGGTTTGTCTTATGCACACTTTATCTAGGAAAATACTTTATTTTATCTGCATTATTAATAAATGTTATATTTTAGATTACCCACTTCCTGAATAATATCAAATGTAATATGACACAGGAATTCAGCAAAGCACAGAAATTACACTCCCTGGCTGCTGGGGACGTCTTATATAGTAAGGGGTAGGCAACTTTCCTATTGGTTGCTAGGGATGTTGCTAAGCTCTGACAAAGATATTGCAGCCTTCCCATTGGCCCACAAGCAAGAAGCAGGGGGGGATCATGTGTACTGTTTAAAAAAAAAAAAAAAAGAATATTCGAGAATACGAATATATAGTGCTATATTTTAAATATTCGATAATTCTCGAAGTGGCAATATTCGCAATTCAAATTTGCGATTCGAATATTCACACCCAACACTAGTCCCTACTTACAAACCTAGTGGCCTTTTCAATGGGCCTGAGCACATGACATAAGTAATTAGCTGTGAATGCCTGACCTTAAAGCAGCACCTACTACCTGTTGAGTTGGTCTGGTACACAGTGAAATCATTCATCAATTTATGCTGCTCATGCAGACGCTCCAGCATATGCAAGTGGAATTCCAAAGAGTTTATGGATCAAGCTGTGCAATGGCAGACCTTGCTGTTGCTACAAGTCCAGGAGGGAATTGTTTGCCACCTAAGAATGGCTTAAATGTGAAGGCAGTCTCCTGGACATGGTCAGCACCCTCCGCAAGCCACTGTACCTTTTTTAAAGCATTGCATAGCTCAATTTTTTATGTGTATCATGGATGGAGCATGTGTTATTTCCGACAAATGCAGCATATCCACAATGTTCCTGTCATTGTTACTGACCACCTTGCCCAGTTGAAGTTGGCGGTGAGACAGTCAGAGTGATGATTGCTGATTGATGCACTTTAACAAGTGATTGTCTGTGTGGCTACATTTGCCTAGAGTGATTAGCTCTAACATGCCATCGCAACACTTCATATTACACATATGATAGGAAGAATATGATATGGGGAAATGGTAGCAATCCACTGCTATACTGCTGATGGGGTTGGGTGGATGTCCATGGAAGATAACATGGGAGAGGCAGATAAGATATGAGAGCCAGACCGACACAAAAGTGGAGTTGCTAATAGGACCTGGACATGTTTCTGCGGTGCTGCATCACCACTGACTTAAAAACACTGACTCAGTGGGCCATGAAAGACATGTACTGTCCCTGCTTGTAACAACTGCTCCAGGTGTACATGGTGGTGTGCATTGTGCCAGCAAGTGAGAATTGAGAGGCTAAGCACATGCCATCAGTTCCCTAAGGGACGCAGAATCCACTAACTGGTACTGCAGCGACTGCACCACCAGAAACGTGACCAGATAGGACTTAAGCTGACACATCAGATTGCTTGGCACATAGAGTGGTTTCCTGGCCACCCATTCCAATATCAGTTGCTGATGATGGAACAGAGTAGTAGGAGGAAAAATAGCTTGAATGGGAGAAGCAGTAACTATAAGAAAAAAGCATAGCATGTCTTCAATATAGCAATACTTACTTCTTTAGTCACCAAACAGCAGCAGCAATGTTTTGAATCATACAGATTCTTTCTCCATCATAATATGTCAGTATTTCCAACCATATATATACACATGCCATTATTCTTGATAATGTGAGTCTGTGGACTGCAGACACGAGATAAGTAATGGTTAATGTTAAGATTGTTTTGGACTTTTTTGAGCTGTGCTTTCAACTGTGATAGGTAGAAGCAGTGACTGATGATGACAATAACAAGGACGCTGTATATCATGACTGACTGCCTGACTTCTCCAAAGGAGACCCGGAAAACGAAAACTCTTTTGTTCCTCTAGCTGTTGGACAGTTCTATTTCCAAACGGGATCAAGGAAAAGTGCTTCAAGTGCTGCAAAAAAGTGGTGTCATCTGCATTTGTGCTTAAATGTCCACTGTTTATTTTAAACATATAGATATTGCAAAAGGCAATGTTTTTGTCATCCGGCACTGTGTAGAAAAGGTCTGGCATGTTTTGTGCCTGCGCTGACAATATCAGCCAATGCCACCACTACCCTACTCCTCTGATGTCACCTTGATCCAGCTTCTCGGTCTTGTACAACACACAATTAATCGATCAAGGTCCTAGTTCTCCCTGCCACTTTTATCAGACTGTGATATGTCATTGTGGGCTCCTTGCCCCCCTCCTGATTCAATACTTTATGTTTGTTCTGAGTGCCACTGTCATTACCACTAGCTCTACTGCCACCACTGTGGCTACAAGTGCCACTACTAAAACTACCTCCATAAACACAGCTATGTATGAGGATCCCCATCTCCGCCTAAACCTTCTCCTCATGGCAGTCCAAATGCTGATTGTTCTGACACAAATAATCAACAGGGAGACTATCTTGTGTATCTTTCATAGCACATGGGTTTTCAGCCTCTTCATAGGGAAAATAAAGGCGCCCTAGTAGGAGTGAATGAAATGAAATCTCAAGTTTTTTTCTGTAATTTAAAGACAGAGTACAATTATATGTTTCTCCTTCTCTACACTGCAGACTTTTATTTTTTTTATTACATGTTTAATTTACTTTAATGGTAGCAAAACAAGAAAATATTTTTTTGCTTAAGATAATATTGTAGAAATAACACATAAAAATAAATCTTTGACATAAGCATCTATGCAGTGTCATATATATCAAGACAGACCTAAAGGCCCCAAGGCCCCATAGCTAGGCTAAAATAGCAAGACACAGATAATTACACAGGGAGAAATAACCTGGAGCTAAAAATAATCGAACAATTGAACAATTGAACAGTCTGTAAAAAAAAAAAAAAAAAAAAAAAGAAGTAAATCAGTATTTGAAAAGACTTGAATATGGATATTTTCAGAACCAGGGCTGCCATTTTGTGAAAAACAACCTTATAGATTGGTTTCTAAAGGCGTATATCCTTTCATATAAACAATCAGATCCAGAATGGAAGAAACAGCTGTAGACTCCTAATTCCTTGCCATAAGGAGTTTCACTTCCAAAAACATGGCAGATCAATTTATGAGATTGATAAGGTATCAAATCAATGCCTACAGGGAAAATAAACATAAATGTAGGTGACCCTTGTATATGAAAATATTATTAAGAAGTAGAAGTACCTCTCTCCAAAACCCTGATAATGTATCAGACCCCAAAAAAGATGACAACTTAAAGGCATTGGAGAAAAAACAAACCAGCTGTTGGGGGTAGTAATACCATCTGACAGTTAGCTTATGATGGACTTCTAAAAGGTAAGAACATAAAGTAGCTTTTGTTATCCTCTTAAAGGCTGAATGCCAGTCTTGTATCGGCAACCCCACTTGCAAGTCCATCTCCCAGTTTAAAATATGAGCTCTTTTAGCTGCTGCTAAATCCCTTGAGAGAAAAATGTAAAAATCTCTAGCTGAGAAAGGGGAGATTGTGTCTTTATCACAGAGCCACTTATAAATGGGAGAAGGAACATTTTTTTTTGAAACGTAGGTGATTTAGAAAGATAGTAATGTATTTCTAAATAATCAGTCTATTTGAGGGTATAGAATACATGTCCTGGAGGGCTGAGAAGGGCTTCAAAGTCTAATCATTAAAGAGATCAGATAGTAGAATAATATCTTTCTCCATTCAATATTTAAACAGGAAAAAGGGGATTAAAAACTGTAAAATGTTGATTGACAGAGAAATCAGTCTTGTCTCGTGAACACTAAAGTCTCCCTTCAAGAGAGCCATCCAAGCCCAGACTAATGCCTTTAGAGTTGGGGCAATGGGAAGAAGCCTATTTGGGTCTATTATATAAGATAAAAGTAAAGAACGAATAGATGGGGCGCCAACCACAGAGGATTCAATCGTTGGCCAGCCTGAACTTGTTGAAAAAGACCACCAAATGCCAAGTTGCTTCAAGATTATAGTTAAATAGTTCCAAAGATTAGGAACACCTAATCCCCCACATTTCTTATGAAAATTCTTTGTTGGCCAATTTCAAAATAAGAAACTGATAAGGAGGACTACTGATATAGGAATTATTTTTCAATGTCTGACTTAAGAGCCTATATGCCATGGATTGGTAAAATTTTGGACTTTACAAAATGTATTTTATATGATACTTCTCCAAAAATTGTAATCTCCCAAGTGGAATTTCTCAGAGACAAGATGGGGTCAAGTAGGGTTAAAATAGCGGAATCTGCATATAACCCCAATTTATGTTGACGACCTCCGGCAAGTATACCCGCGATCTCAGGGTTTATTCGTACCCCCACAGTAATAGGTTCCATACCCATCAAAAATAAAAAGGGAGACAGTGGACAACCCTGCCAGGTTCCATACATCATGGAAATAGGATGAGGCATTGCTCCATTGACCGAAACTCGTGCCGAGGGAAATAAATATAGAGCCTGTATTCCCACAAGAATGGAACCCGCAAGCCCAAATTTCTGAAGGTTTGCAAAGGTAAAGTCCCAATTAATTCTGTCGTAAGCCTTCTCTGCATCCAGGGTAAGGACCAGAGAAGGTGTTCAAGGTCTACTAGCCACAGTGTATAGATCCAGCGAGTTTGCGGTAACTCTGAAAGGTAGCTTACAGTAATATACAATATGTTCAATAACACATTCAACTGTGTTATTGCAGTAAAATGCCTATACTATTACACTGAATGGATATAATAATAGCGTTATTGAAGTACCACTGAGGAAGGGGTGTAGACGCCCCGAAACGCGTCTGGTGACTGGAAGAGAAGCGCCCACCTAACCCACTGGATCCTGATGAAATACATTGCATGGCCATGCGATAAGGAATCCCAATAATACCACTCTAGGATACAGGAGATAACTACAGGTTCCACCAACGATTTATTATTCCTATCAGCCGAATTTTGTGATCCCGCGATACCGTGACGTCAGCAACCCGAGATCTGCGACGTGAGACGCCGAAGCAGCCGGCATCACTCGCTTCTCGTGGTAGGACGGCTCAGCGTGGAACAATTTGGAACAATTTGGGATAAGGTAGGAACCTGAACTGTATACTTAGTGGCGTGCTATCTATAGCCCTGTGCGGTTATATCGGATTAATTGTGGAGAGACTGTCATACTGAAAGACATATTTATATGCACGAGGACACTTGAATATTAACTTGGAGTCATATGTACTTCTCACCGGGATATTAGAACTGCCGACTGCGGTCTGCGGTATTACCACTATTCAGAGTGGTTCTTCTACTATACAACTCTACGCGGCATAAAGTGCTAGTTTTAAATACTAAGTACGCAAGGATTGCACAACTACCATTCGTCAGTGTTATTGTATGTTAGTACCAACCACTATTTTATTAAATTTTATTGTATTTGAATGTTGATTTGATTGATTTATTGCATACCATTTATTAAATATATCCTATGGTCCAGATGGTGTGAGTGCTCACTCCTCTCTTTTTCTATCATTCACAAATCTTTTTGGGTCCGGGCACCCAAGTTGTGAGTTAGTAGCACCTGCCCATAACCACCTGAGTATGAGCCAACCACCAATCTATATTTTTTTTTTTAAGTAAAATGTGTTTGCTGTAACACGTAACAGTATCTTACAGTAGCATGCAACCCGTTCAATAACACGGGTATACTGCACTAAAAATGCCCAATAAATCATAAATATAAACTAATTTTTAAGGGGATAAAAGGGCAATTACTCAGTGTTTGCAGCAGAATTTATGCTATGTGGATGCTATCAATAAGCTGGCTATAAACTGTAGGAACTTTAAAAAATGCTGGATGATTCCTACAGAAAAATATGAGTTTCCTGCAGGATTCTGTAATACAGAACTTGCCAGCAAACTAAATGAAACAACTGGGACAGTGAACTCTAAAATCAACCCAATTATATTTCTATGTTCTCTCCTTATAGTGCCCGTATAGTCAGTATCGGACTGGAATACCTAGGGCCCACCAGTAAAAATCATTCTGGGGGCCCACTGTATAACTACATGCAAATATTGTCAGCTCATATTGGGTCAGACAGCAGCAAGACACTGCAAGATGATTATGGGGGTCCCTACAGTGACTTTGAGAGGGCAGGTCCCTGATGAAAGATGATACTGGCTGGCCTGCCTATTTACCTTGAAGATCTCTCAGCCCCCTGATGCATCTATAATAATAATCTGGGTAAGGGTACTTTCACATTAGCGTTAGTGTGATCCGGCAGGCAGTTTCGTCGTCGGAGCTGCCTGCCGTATCCGCCGATCAGTGTGACAACTGACGGCATTTGTAGACGGATCCGTCTACAAATGCATTGCAAGAACGCTTGTCATTCGGATACACGGATCCGTCCTTCAGTTGTTTTGCAATGCCGGATCCGGCACTAATGCAAGTCAATGGGAATTAATGTCTGATCCGGCATTCCGGCGACTGATCAGGCATTTTGGACGGACATAATACCGCAGCATGCTGCGGTATTATGTCCGGCCAAAACGCCTGACAGTGACTGAACAGAAGGCATACTGATAGAAAAAAACACTAAGGAAGGGGCCACTTAGAGTCCCGAAATGCATTTGGTTTTGGATCCTCCTGCTTAACATAAAGACCGCCTTTATTTACAGCAACGAGTATTCTGGGTAGAAAAATTGCAACCAGATTCTAAAGTTTGTGTCATCCTGAGAACCGAAAATACGCAAAGAAATCACTGGCGCCAGTGAGATACATTCACATTCGCTAAAAGTGGATGATAAAGAACATCACAATCGAGATGCCCTCGACATCGCAGCAGAAAACCAACAGTTTTTCGATTTACTACATACCTCTGGTGAAATTCGATACTCACGTGAGTAAGCAGGAGTGGGGGACCTGGTGTAGCTAGCACGCGGGACGCCGCGGACTATTCACCGGATTCCGCCCATATTGACCTGGCTTGTGAGTAGATACATTGTATAGAGGTTAATCAAAACAACTGTGTCGGGGGTCCAATCGATTGTTTAGCTCGATTCGAACAATATAACTCAACATTATAACTGAATGATACGGTTCTGGCAACATTCAAATTTTGATGGTGGACATTGTAGAAATACATTTGAATTTAATTGCGAACATTTACTATCGCGGAAACATACAAAACTGTATGCAAATTTTTCTGCGAATATTGCTACAATAGTACTAATGCAAGAAAATTAATGTGAAAAACAAGCACATGTGATTATTTGATCGAAAGTTATATTGCAGTAAGAACATATTAATTCCTCGCAGATCGGGTTCTACTGGAGAACCTTACACAATTTTAACTCTACAATTTTATCGTATATTTATATTATTTATTATCATTTATATCACTTTTCAGTCTGGCCAGACTCATCCTCACATATGTATTTATTGCCCCAAATCTTTATGGTTTTATAGTTACTAAATAAAGTACCACTTACTCCAGATATAGCTAGTGCCCAGCCTCTTTTTGATATATTTTAGCATTTATAGATTGGGTGAATCTGTTGGCTGTGAGCACCCATCCGGGGAACCTGACGCAGTAGTGCTACCTATTTTGATTTTCCAAGCTAGTGGGAAAGTACCCTAATTTGTTACATTATCTAACCCGTTATTTATATGAACATTGACGGACTGGTTGGGATGCTGTACACTGCATATCTACAGTATATGTAGTGCAGTATATGTAGTGCAGTTGCCATGTGCAACTTGCAGGGTATGTGGTCTAGGGGCCCACCAACTAGGGGATTCCCCTGTTCCCACGTGGGTCAGTCCGAGCCTGTCTATAGTGTTTCTATAGTGTCCCTAGTACCTGGTTTCAGATTCATTTGGCAGATGAGTTTTAGTGCAATTCGTAATAAATCCGATACATTTAAAATAGACTTGTTTATCTCTTATTGAAATAGTCTGCTCCTTTGTATCAACAAATTAGAAATCAAGTAAAGGTTTTTCCATTACATATGATTGCATTTACTGTTTATGAACAAAATAACAGTTTAGTTTGAAATGTTTTACTTTTGTGTCAATAACATATAGAAATAGACTTATTATATACTAAATATAAGGATGTATTGTTTCTTCTTATCCTTTCTATGTCCTAAATGTCAAAATAATCAGCTTGTCTGTCTTTGTGTGCAAGCTACAGGAGGAAAAAGCTAGATCTTTTGTTTCATTAAATCATTTGTGCCTTGAAGCTGAGCTTGCTCCTAAAGCACCAAATGACTATGCTTTCAATAACAAACCATTAATCTTCTAAGTTTTCTATCAAGTCTGTTCTTTCAGTGATGTAAATGGCTGTATCACATTGTCTGGAAGCACTTACTCTATTGTACATCTATACTGAAGATGCACAGCAAGGGCATTGAGTACAATACTTTATTATGCTTTATAAAAGAAGTCTCTATTAATATAGCATGTAATTATGTATTGTTAACCCCTTCCTGACCAGTGCCGTACTAGTACGGCACTGGTTGGGTCTTTAAAGATGGTGCCCGCTCCTGAGCAGAGCGGGCGCCATCGCCATGGGGTGCCTGCTGTTTCTTATAGCAGACACCCGCAGCAAATGTCTGCAACTGGCAGTTATGTCGATCGCAATCGTGGACATTTAACCTATATTGTGGACATTTAACCCCTTCCGGTGATGCTCCAGCTCCCCCGTGCGGCGATCAGAGGAGCCGGAGCTTGTGTACAGCAGCCCCTGTCTTAGAGAATGACATGAGGCTGCTGCATAGCATTTCCTATGGAGCCCTTGCCTGTAATAGGGCTTCATAGAACAGTGTTTCCCAACCAGTGTGCCTCCAGCTGTTGCAAAACTACAACTCCCAGCATGCCCGCACAGCCAAAGGCTGTCCGGGCATGCTGGGAGTTGTAGTTTTGTAACAGCTGGAGGCACACTGGTTGGGAAACACTGCCATAGAAAACTATCAATTTTCTCATAGAGTCCAATGCTAATGTATTGGGGTCTATGAGAATAGTAATCTAATGATTTCTTGTTATAGTGTAGGTAAAGAGGAGAATACGGCGGCACTGCTGCAAATTCAGGTTACGATCCAGCCATTCTTACAGCCAATCACTGGCGCAGCGGTCATTTAAACTTCATACGTGGTGCTCTGCACTCAAGAGAGGAGATGATTTCAAGTGCGACAATATAGAGAAAATATGTAGAGACGTGCGGCACTCACCAAAGTTGCAAATGAAAATCTTCTTTATTGTTCCTTCATTGAAATAAGTTACGTGCAGGACGCAGGAGCAGACACTTTGTTGCGAATGGTCAACCATCCTACTATAATCACTTGTGGGGCAGCGGTTTTGCTAAAAAACTAACTTTTATAAATATGCTAATGAGCCTCTAGGTGCTATGTGGGCGTCATTAGCACCTAGAGGCTCCGTCTACCTTCATACACAGCCGCCGCCCAGCACGTCCCTCCAGCCTGCCCATGTCCTCCTCCGTGTGACGCAGCGGACGAGTTCTCGCGCATGCGCCGTGCGCAGCTGTATTCGGCGCATTTGAGATCTCAGCTCGGAGCGGTCAGACATTCAATGCGCATGCGCGGCTGTATTCGGCGCATGCTTATTGAATGTCTGACCGCTCTGAGCTGAGATCTCAAATGCGCCGAATACAGCCGCGCACGGCGCATGCGCGAGAACTCGTCCGCTGCGTCACACGGAGGAGGAAATGGGCGGGCTGGAGGGACGCGCTGGGCGGCGGCTGTGTATGAAGGTAGACGGAGCCTCTAGGTGCTAATGACGCCCACATAGCACCTAGAGGCTCATTAGCATATTTATAAAAGTTAGTTTTTTAGCAAAACCGCTGCCCCACAAGTGATTATAGTAGGATGGTTGGCCAGAGCAGACACTAGAAGATCGCTAGTGTCTGACAACTAATTATGTCATATGAAGTGATAGAAACCCTTTAATATAAAATAATATTCAAATTGAATGCAGAAGCACCAAGAGTCTATGTAAATGGATTTTAATCTCAATGCACAGTTTTTGTACTTATGCATCGCTTTATCAATAATAATTCATCCTTATATTCAGCACTAATCATAAAAGGAATGGATTTTGCATTTTAACATTCTCTAAGGGCTCATGCACATGACAGTATTTTGCGTTCAGTATACTGGCCGTTTTTTGAGTTCAGTATGCGGTACATATACTGAACCATACATTTCAATGGTTCAGCAAAAAAAAACTGCTGTCTCTGTGTGCATTCCGTTTCAGTGTTTCCGTATTTCCGTACCGTGAAAAGATAGAACATGTCCTATTCTTGTCCGCAAATCACGGTGCTTGGCTCCATTCAAGTCAATGGGTCCGCAAAAAAAAGGAACACATACGGAAATGCATCCGTATGTTTTCTGTATCCATTCCGTTTTTGCGGAACCGTCTATTGAAAATATTATGCCCAGCCCAATTTTTACTATGTAATTACTGTCTACTGTACATGGCATACGGAAAAACGGAATGTAAAAACGGAAAGGAAACAACGGAAACAAAAAAACGGAACAACAGATCCGTAAAAGACGGACCACAAAACACTGAAAAAGCCATACGGTCGTGTGCATGAGCCCTAAATAGAAAAGAATGGAAGTGTGCATATCAAATATCCTATCTATCTATCTATCTATCTATCTATCTATCTATCTATCTATCTATCTATCTATATATCCATCTATCTGCTACGATCCTCTTGGCAGGAGAGAGTGAAACCGCCGTTTAGAAGATATTCCCTTTCCAGATGCAAAGGCAGCTACTAAAGACACCAATCTCCCGAACTGGAAACCATATGAATGCTACATACAGCCGAATAGGAAAAACCATATGAAAGGTTTACACTCCTAGCAGTCGGACTGGAACAGCATACAATCCCCCCAAGAACGAGACCAAGCTCTGTGTTGAGGGTAAAGCAGTGGACAGCCAGAGCTGTGTGTTTATTGTTCTTATATACACATTCTTACACATTAGTACCACCCACAGGGTTTTGTAAGACAACCAGTAACCCCGTACAATACACTCAGACACTCCCACACAAAATCCTCCCCTCTGCCTGTGATACAATTACCTTACACAATGGGTTAATGTAATTATCACAGGCAGGAGCATACACAGTTTTACACAATGTCTTCTGTCCTGGAGACAATTGGGAAGTAATCCAATTTATCTCCAAGGGCAGAGGCAAAACTCCATTAGCCACATGGTAGCAAAAAGACAATTAAAGACATAAAAATATTAAAATGTGCAGCTATTGCATAAAACATAGACATTTAACATACCCCCAGATAGCTCAGGTCTGAGTTCAATTATTAGGTGAATGGCACTCAGACTACACAAATACAGTTCAATTGCCATAATCTTTGCAGGGGAAAATCAAGCGTTTCAACATGGGGCCATAGTCTAAAGGAAGCAGGCGGGCAACCAGGCTTCTCCAATGCAATGTGGCGAGATTGGTCTCGTCACACTATCTATCTATCTACCCATCCAGAGCATAAAAAGCAGCATTCACAGGTAGGTATAAATCAGAATTAATTCAGAATCAATTTATTTGGCCAAATACGTTTGCACTTACAAGGAATTTGACTTGGCAGTTGCTTGACAGACACAAACAAAACAGTACAAGGACAGACAGTATGGATAGTGCAGGACAAGGACAGTAAGTTTTAGTGGAAAAAAACAGGGAGAAGTGTCAGTTTTCAGTTCTATGCTGTAATGCTTCCAAGTCATAGCAGCTTTAGCGTGGTTCTGCATTAAGCAAGGCAACTGCCTGAGGGAAAAAGCTGTTCCTGTGCCTGGAAGTTTTAGTAGCCACTGAACAGTATCTCACTCCTGAAGGCATAGGCTGGAAGATGGAGTGAGCAGGGTGAGAGGGGTCTGAGGCAATCTTAGCCGCAATCTTAGCCGCTCTCTTTCTACACCTGCTAGCGTGAAGATCCTGCAGGGAAGGTAAGCTACAGCCAATTGTCCTTTCCGATGTTCGGATGATGCATTGCAGTCTCACCTTTTCTAATACTGAGAAGGAACCGAACCATACAGTCATAGATGATGTCATGATGGATTTGATGATCGTGGTGTTGAACTGCACCATTAATTTTTGTGGTAGGCCAAACTTTTTTAGCTGTAGTAGGTGGTACATCCTCTGTTGCACTTTCTTGATGATACAGTATTGTTGTTCCATTTTAGGTTGTTGGAGATTGTGGTCCCAAGAAACTTGAATGACTCTACTCTGGTTACTGTAGATCCATTTATGATTATGGGGAGGTTCTGGGGGGGAGATCTCCTAAAGTCTATTATCATCTCCATGGTCTTAAGAGCATTAAATTCCAAGTTGTTGTTGCTGCACCAGGAGGAAAGCTGTCCCACTTCATGCCTATATGCAAGGTCATCCCCATTTTGTATGAGACCAACTACTGTTGTGTCTTCAGCAAACTTCAGAACCTTAACAGATGGGTCTGTGCAGATGCAGTCATTGGTGTACAGTGAGTAGAGCAGTGGGGAAAGCACACAGCCCTGGGGAGCTCCAGTAATGACTGTCAAAGAGCTTGAGGTGTGTTTGCCAAGTCTAACCTGCTGTCTCCTGTCTGCTAAGAAATTGGTTATCCATTTGCAGATGGATTCAGGTATGTGTAGGTGGGAGAGCTTGCTGTGTAGCAGCGATGGTATTATGGTATTAAATGCAGAGCTGAAATCCACAAAAAAAATTCTGGCATAGAAATTCTGGTATAGAATAGAAATTAGTGAATCAATTTCTTACGAACTTCCTAACAATTTGTCTGCAAGATGAACTATTTTACTGCACATGTCAGTTTAAAAAAGCATAGGAGGGTAAGAAGGAGGATGCTCACATGACTCTCAGAGGAAGCGGGTGTGGGGGGGGGGAGGGTTTGCGCTGATTGTCTCACAGGCTAGATGAGTCAGTCAGTGCTATAGCAGGCAGGGAGGTACCCTTGCAGAACAACCAGAACGTCATTCTGTGTTGGGCTATGAATGAGCGTAGACGGGTCTATGCAGTGTGTGACCGAAAACAATCTTAGGAACAGTGTACAGTCACAATCAAGCTTCTATATCTTTTTTTCCCATTAAAAGGGTTTCTACCACCAGAAACACTGTTATGTAGCTGACTGACATTAGCGATGCGCTAATGTCAGCACTACATAACAGTATGTTTTTTACCTTTCTCCCTGCAGCCGTTCTGATAAAATAAGCACTTTTATAATCTGCTAATGAGCCTCTAGGTGCTATGTGGGTGTAAAATCAGCACCTAGAGGCTCCGTCTACTCACCCTTTATCCCGCCCAGGTCCTCTGTTCTGCCCGCCCCGCTCCTCTTGATTGATGCTACGGTCGCAGCATCGCTTATGATATCCCGCGCCTGCGCTGTTCACTTCTGTATTCGGCGCAGGCGCAGTGAGTGAATGATGCGCTCCTGGTGCCGGATTCCTCACTGCGCCTGCGCCGACTACGTCACAGTGAGGAAGACGGCATCAGGAGAGCGGCCTTCACTCACTGCGCCTGCGCCGAAGACAGAAGTGAACGGCGCAGGCGCGGGATTTCGTAAGCAATTCTGCAAACCATGGCATCAATCAAGAGGAGTGGATCGGGCAGAACAGGGGACCTGGGCGGGATAAAGGGTGAGTAGACGGAGCCTCTAGGTGCTGATTCTACGTCCACATAGCACCTAGAGGCTCATTAGCAGATTATAAGTGCTGATTTTATCAGAACGGCTGCAGGGAGAAAGGTAAAAAACACACAGTTATGTAGTGCTGACATTAGCGCATCGCTATATCAGTCAGCTACATAACAGTATTTCTGGTGGTAGAAACCCTGTAAACAAACACCATTTTTCTTTTCTCAAGTGTCGATGTAGAAAGTGGGGGAAAAATATCATAGTAGGCTGACAACTTGTGTTTTACATTACAGAATGAAAAAAAAAAGAATGACCCTTTTGGCCCAGAATGTTCTGAAAATGAACATAAATCAATAGACGAGGGCTATACCAATTCTGTTTTAGGCCTAATTATTCTCTTTCTTTTAAAAAATAAAAAATAACCTTTATGATATTCTTTTTAAATAAACACAAGACAAGATAATATATATGTATATCTCTCTGTGTTATCTTTTTTCAAGAGCCTTTGGTAATAATAAAAAAAACAATAAACATTATTGTGCTGTTTTTTTCAACTCTTCTGTATGTATTAGTATTATTATTTAGGCATAGATATATTATGGCGGTGGTTGTGTTAGCTTTCACACACTACCGCTACAATAATAAGGAGATGTCTTTTTTTTTATCAGTTATTAGCAGCTGCTTTGTTAGAACACCTTTTATATTTTGTCTAAACATTCTGCTTATTTCCTGAGTGTACTGAAAAGCTCTAACACTCAGTTGCTCTCTGTTAGCGACATTGTTTATTATTAGTAAGATAGTTTGTTACACTGTTCCACTCACATAATTTTGCTTACTTTTTAAATATCACACCTGCCAATCTAATGCTCATTCCCTGCTCAATTTGATCTAGCTTTCTCCAATCTATTTCCTAAATATCCTCCATCATGGTTCTCAATTCTATTTCTCACAATCAGATTCAGGGGGAAGCCTGCAGGTCGGCCCCCTTTATTTCACAACACTAATGCTAACTTTTGTATTTAAAGGAGATCAGAGCTCCCCAGACATGTTTCACCACCATCAGAAAACTGTTTCTTTAGCGTAAATTTAAATAATCAGGGGCCAGCCCTCTTCTACTGTCTCTGTAGTGTGTGCGTGTAATTCATATCTGTCACATATACAGTACACCATCCAAAAACTGTTTCTTTAGGGCAAATTTAACTAATCTGGGCCTAACCTAGTGTCCATAGTGCTTGGCTTTCTGTGACATATACAGTACGTCATTCGAAAACTGTTTCTTTAGCGTAAATTTAAATAATCTGGGCCTAACCATAGTGCTTGGCTTTCGGTGACATATACTGTCCTGCATCCGAAAACTGAGTTTGTATTGCAAATTCGAATAATCTGGGTCTAATCTAGTGTCCATAGTGTGCTGTTTTCTGTGCCACATACATTACGCCATCCGAAAACTGTTTCTTTAGGGCAAATTCAAATAATCTGGGCCTAATCTAGTGTCCATATTGTGTGGCTTTCTGTGACATATACAGTACACCATCCGAAAACTGTTTCTTTAGCATTAATTTAAATAATTAGGGGCCAGTTCTCATCTACTGTCTCTGTAATGTGTGTGTGTAATACACATCCGTGACATATACAGTATTCCATCTGAAAACTGTTTCTTTAGGGCAAATTTAACTAATCTGGGCCTAATATAGTGTCCATAGTGCTTGGCTTTCTGTGACATATACAGTACGCCATTCGAAAACTGTTTCTTTAGCGTAAATTTAAATAATCTGGGCCTAACCTAGTGTCCATAGTGCTTGACTTTCTGTGACATATACTGTCCTGCATCCAAAAACTGAGTTTGTATAGCAAATTCCAATAATCTGGGCCTTATCTACTGTCCATAGTATGCTGTTTTCTGTGACATACAGTACAGACCAAAAGTTTGGACACACCTTCTCATTCAAAGTTTTCTTTATTTTCATGACTATGAAAATTGTAGATTCACACTGAAGGCATCAAAACTATGAATTAACACATGTGGAATTATATACATAACAAACAAGTGTGAAACAACTGAAAATATGTCATATTCTAGGTTCTTCAAAGTAGCCACTGTGACGCGATGTCACGTCCCTGTCCGGATCTTATTAAAAAAAAATGACTGTCAGTTTAGCAAAAATTAACCACATCTAATCTAGGAACAGGACGTCCATATATGGTCGTTCCTGTAGCCCTTTGGAGACCACAGACTCTACTCACCCCCTGCTGAGATCACCTCGCACCTTGGAAAGCTTCTAAGGACAGACCCCAGCCCATGCGTCTCCTGTCCACTTTGAAACCATGAAAGCTAAACACATGCTAGTTGGCCCTTCCTTGCAGCCTGCTCAATTTACACATCAGAAGCAGAGATAGCTGGGAGGGCGGAGCGCATAGGAGAGACATGTGAACCGTGCTCTGAGAACCCCAAAAAGCATATTGGGGCTATATGGAGTTATGACCCAAAAATGTAGGTACAGTACCCTCAAAGTGCACCTCTCACCCAGAGGAACCAGGTGAGTCCAAACTTGGCAGCTCTGGGGTCTTCCCAGATTGGGAAATGGGTTACTAGTCACCTGGAGGGGAGAGAGGTGTGGTGTCACCCATAGAATCGTCCATAAATTCATGGGGGACCCCGCACAAGTGCCCGGTTTTTCATATTTATTACGCCGGCAAAGTTATGGGCCTCTTTTGTAAAATTAGGGAAAAGTGGCCTGGCCGGCAGCAGGGAGGGGCGAACAAGCCCTCCCAAAACCCTCCTTCCGGAACACCTACTGTGCAGCCCTTGGCCAGCGATTCGCTGGGCCAACCCCCCTTACCCTCCCACAGAATGGGGCATAAAGGTCAGTGCGCAAGGGGAGAGGGGAGCTTTTTGCCCTGTGGTCACATCGCCGATAGGCTGTCCGTTGGAACGTAAGTTTGTGCCTGGATTTTGTATAGGCAAAATCCAAGATAGTATTTCTCTTTTTATCCCTGTTTATTTTGCACATGATTCCAGCTTGCTATTGTAATATTTTTCTGTAAATTTCTGTATGCATTGTTTGTTTCACTTCTGTGTTACTTATAGTAAAAGATATTTTCATATCTTTTAAATTGTCTCTCTCTTATTGCTCTAAGCCCCACTGCAACAAAGTACTCGTACGCCCTGAAGAGACCTACCTGTTTTATAGTAGACTGATATTAGAGACATAACTGTTTTATGACTCGATTGGGTTAGCTTGTAGCGTGATAGTGGGGCTGATCTGTGAGTGGTCCGAACCCCTATCCCTACAATTATAGAGTCGTTCACTCACGAACGTGGTGGCAGCAGAAAATAAGGGGGGTGCAGGATTGACTGTTTGGGTAATTCTGAATCTCCCCCCTGTCGCGGTCCATCCTCGGTTGGGCTTTTCTCCACGCTGGGGCGTCCTGGCGGTCAGAAGTCTGATTTGAACGGGGGTGGTCGTGACAGCCACCTTTTGCTTTGATTACTGCTTTGCTCACTCTTGGCATTCTCTTGATGAGCTTCAAGAAGTAGTCCCCTGAAATGGTTTTCACTTCATAGGTGTGCCCTGTCAGGTTTAATAAGTGGGATTTCTTGCCTTATAAATGGGGTTGGGACCACCAGTTGCGTTGAGGAGAAGTCAGGTGGATACACAGCTGATAGTCCTATTGAATAGACTGTTAGAATTTTTATTATGGCAAGAAAAAAGCAGCTAAGTAAATAAAAACGAGTGGCCATCATTACTTTAAGAAATGAAGGTCAGTCAGTCAGCCGAAAAATTGGGAAAACTTTGAAAGTAAGGGCTATTTGACCATGAAGGAGAGTGATGGGGTGCTGCGCCAGATGACCTGGCCTCCACAGTCACCGGACCTGAACTCAATCGAGATGGTTTGGAGTAAGCTGGACCGCAGAGTGAAGGCAAAAGGGCCAACAAGTGCTAAGCATCTCTGGGAACTCCTTCAAGACTGTTGGAAGACCATTTCAGGGGGCTACCTCTTGACGCTCATCAAGAGAATGCCAAGAGTGTGCAAAGCAGTAATCAAAGCAAAAGGTGGCTACTTTGAAGAACCTAGAATATTACATATTTTCAGTTGTTTCACACTTGTTTGTTATGTATATAATTCCACATGTGTTAATTCATAGTTTTGATGCCTTCATAGTCATGAAAATGAAGAAAACTCTTTGAATGAGAAGGTGTGTCCAAACTTTTGGTCTGTATTGTATACAGTACACCATCCGAAAACTGTTTCTTTAGGGCAAATTCAAATAATCTGGGCCTAATCTAGTGTCCATAGTGTGTGACTTTCTGTGACATAAACAGTACGCCTGTGATAGAAAGACCAGCACTCCGTAATTCCAATGATGAAAGAAAATCTCTTTATTCGTCACCCATATGTGACGCGCGTTTCGACACCAGTCTGTGTCTTTGTCAAATTACAGGTGTTAACAGCTCACAGCTGTTATCACCTGTAATTTGACAAAAACACAGACTGGTGTCGAAACGCGCGTCACATATGGGTGACGAATAAAGAGATTTTCTTTCATCATTGGAATTACGGAGTGCTGGTCTTTCTATCACAAGTACCTGGGGATTCAACCTATTGACCGTGCACCTGGACCCTGAAGGAAGCACAGTGCCGTCCATTTGTTTCTTATCAATAAACAGTACGCCATCTGAAAACAGTTTCTTTAGCGTAAATTAAAATAATCAGGGGCCATCACTCATCTACTGTCTCTTTAGTGTGCGTGTAATACACATCAATGACATATACTCCATCCGAAAACTGTTTCTTTAGGGTAAATTTAGCTGATCTGGGCCTAATATAGGGTCCATATTCTGTGGGCTTCTGTGACATATACAGTACACCATCCGAAAACTGTTTCTTTAGGGCAAATTTAACTAATCTGGGCCTAATATAGTGTCCATATTCTGTGGGTTTCTGTGACATATACTGTCCTGCATCCAAAAACTGAGTTTGTTTAGCAAATTCCAATAAACTGGGCATTATCTAGTGTCCATAGTGTGTTGTTTTCTGTGACATAAATAGTATGCCATTCAAAAACTGTTTCTTTAGCGCAAATTCAAATAATCTTGGCCCAATCTAGTATCCATAGTGTGCGGCTTTCTGTGGCATATACAGTACACCATCCGAAAACTGTTTTTTTAGCGTAAATTTTAATAATTAAGGGCCAGTCCTCATATATTGTCTCTCTAGTGTGTGCGTGTAATACACATCCATGACATATACAGTACTCCATCCAAAAACTTTCTTTAGGGCAAATGTAACTAATCTGAGCCAAATATAGTGTCCATATTCTGTGGGTTTCTGTGACATATACTGTCGTGCATTCGAAAACTGAGTTTGTATAGCAAATTCCAATAATCTGGGCCTAATTTAGTGTCCATAGTGTGTAGCTTTCTGTGACATATACAGTACGCCATCCGAAAACTGTTTCTTTAGGGCAAATTCCAATAATCTGATCCTAATCTAGTGTCCATAGTGTGTAGCTTTCTGTGACATATACAGTACGCCATCCGAAAACTGTTTCTTTTGGGCAAATTCCAATAATCTGGGCCTAATCTAGTGTCCATAGTGTGGCTTTCTGTGACATATACAGTACGCCATCCGAAAACTGTTTCTTTTGGGCAAATTCCAATAATCTGGGCCTAATCTAGTGTCCATAGTGTGTGGCTTTCTGTGACATATACAGTACGCCATCCGGGAAAAAAAAACCATCCACAGTACCCAGGTTCATGTCCAACTTAGCTGGGTGGCGCAGGAGAACACTGTCCAAGTCGGACCAGTGCGAACAGTTGGTCGGTTGGATTGCTGAAGATAATGCTTGCCAAACGAGTGATCCCACAGTTGGATAGTCCGAGGAGCTCTTTCCAGCGTCACCATTAAATTTGACTCTCGTGCCTAGCACACTTGAAGAGGGACCTGAGATACTGTGCCCTGATTCTCAACCTATTGAGCCTTCACAGTCTCAAGAAGATGACGGTGGTGAACGGCAATAATTCGTTCACGAGTAGAATTGAGCAGACACCAGGAAGTTCGAGTTCGCTGGTTCAGCTGAACTTTGCAAAAAAAGTTTGAGTTCGGGACCCAAACTTGACCCCGAACCGAAGTCAATGGGGACCCGAACTATGGAGCACTAAAATGGCTTTAAAAAAAGTCATGGAAAGGGCTAGAGAACTGGAAAAGGCAGCAAAATGTGGGTAAGAGCATGGCAAGTGCTCTGCAAACAAATGTGGATAGGGAAATGACTTAAAATAACATAAAACACGCAAAAAAAATAATAATAATAATCTTGATCTAGGAGGAGGAGGTCCATATGGAGTAGGAAGTTGAGGAGGTGGTGGATGTGGCGGTGTAAGTGGAAGCGGCGGTGGAGGAGGTAGCCAACACTGGTTTTTGGTTTTGCTTTTCATTTTGTTTTATTATTATTTTTTATTTTTATTTGGGTAGACCCCAAAACATTGGGAATTATAAAAATTAAAACAAAGAGAAAGTGCGCTGGAGTACAACAATGGCTGGGTGAGGCCGGTATACATGGCTATTCTGCACAAGGTACGGACAATTCCTGTGGGATCCCTTCCTGGTTCATTTTAATGAATGTGAGCTTGTCCACATTGGCTGTGGACAGGCGGCTGCGCTTGTCTGTGATAACCCCCTGCTGCCGTGATAAATGAACGTTCAGACAATACAATGGCTGCAGGGAAGTCCAGCACCTCCAAGGCGTAAAGGGCAAGCTCAGGCCATGTGCCCAATATGGAGACCCAGAAGTTGAAGGGAGCAGACCCATCAGTCAGTACGTGTAGGCATGTGCACACATACTGCTCCACCATGTCACGTGTCCCCGTCCGTGACTAGTGATGAGCGGAAGGTGCCATATTCGATTTCGACGAAATTTGCGAATATTCGCTTGAATATTCGTTTCATATTCGTCGAAATCAAATATTCGTTATTATTCTAGTTATCGCGATTAATATGCAATTTAAATAATTGCGTATTGCGATTTTAACTTAAGGTAACTTTCCTATTGGTTTGATATCTAGAATTAGCCAAGATGACGAATATGACGAATGTATTCATCATATTCCTCAAAACGAAGATAACGAAGTATTCTCCATCTTCGTTTTAGCTCCATATATATCAACTTCTCTAATTCTAGCAATCAAATAGGAAAGTTGACTAGAGACAGCTAAGTTTTTAATTCGCTATGCGATAATATTACTTTGCTCTTTTTTTTTATAAAAAAAATAATTATAATACTTGATAATTATTATAATTATTATATTTATAAAAAAAAAGCAAAGTAATATAATTGCATAGCGAATTAAACACAGCTGTCTCTATACTTTCCTATTTGATTGCTGGAATTAGCGAAGTTGACGAATATGTGGCTAAAACGAAGATGGAGAATACTTTGTTATCTTCGTTTTGAGGAATATGACGAACACATTCGTCATATTCGTCATCTTCGCTAATTCTACCAAGCCAACCATAGTAAACCAGGTCTAAGTTGAAATCGCAATGCGATTACTTCAAGTTATATTAATCGAATTGCGATTTCAACTTATAGCTGTGTTTCTAATGGGTCAGCTTGCTAAAATTAACAAAGTTAACGAATATGGAATATAGAAGTGCTAAGTTGAAATCGCAATTCGATTACTTCAAGTTATATTATTCGAATTGCGATTTCAACTTACAGCTGTGTTTCTAATGGGTCAGCTTGATAGAATTAACGAAGTTAACGAATATGAAATATAGCAGTGCTAAGTTGAAATCGCAATTCGATTAATATAACTTGAAGTAATCGCATTGCGATTTCAACTTAATTCTCACATCCGACAGTGCATTCTAGTATGGAGGCATTCCCATGGTAATGGGGACGCTCCATGAGCACGGAAGTCGGCAGAAGCGGCAACGGGCACTGGCTGGAGCAGCCAGGAAGCCAGGAATCCTCAGGACAGGTAAGAACTACTTTTGGGAAGTGGGAAAGAAAAAATATAACAATAAAAAACGAAAAAACAAATATTCGAAATAGCGAATTTATAGTGCTATATTCGAAATATTCGCGAATTAGCGAAGTGCCGATATTTGCTAAAAAAATTTGCTATTCGAAAATTTGCACTCAACACTAACCGTGACATCCACAATCCAATTGGATATCTTCCCTATCAACTTTCGATGTTCTTTTATGCGCCTGCCATGGTAATCACACGTAACAGAGAATCAGGGTTCCATGCCGGAGAGGGAGCCAGAGAAAGGGATACCACATCCAAGGCAGGTCAATGGCTGAAATCTGATTGGGCGGAAATGTGGGACAAATTATTTAAGCGGAAGAATCAAATGAAAAAATGGGGCATGCGTCAATTACCCACTCCTGACACGGGGAGGATCCTGGGATAACATTAGCCTGACATTCTGACTACAGTCCCAGCAGAGGACCAGAGAGAGATGGGAAAGCGACCTATTGAACCTTTGAGGGACTCAAACATAGTCATTTTTCATATTTCTGGTCATAGTCATATTTTGCACTGGCTAAGGCTGGATTCAACCTCCGTGGACCAGTGTGATCATGGGGATATCAAACAGTATGTTCTTGTGCCCTTGGAGGGCTGAAAATCAAGCTTTAAGCCGTCTTGGAGAACCAGCAGAGTCAAGTTTGGTCTTGTTAGACTCGTAAAATCATAAGGGTAATTAATACATGAATGTCATAGCTGTATTTAGTGGTTCCACAGAACTGTGAGTTTAGCCAGAATAAGGATATTCTGGGCTACCCTTAGCTGGGTCATAAACCTTGCTGACACCTCCTTGACGCTGCCCACACGTTCGTACCATTGGTGGGCAGAACTTCTGGCACCTCCTGTTTTAGAACTGTTATAAGATGCTGTCAGGGAATTGTATGGAAACCCTGCCTTGCCTTAACACCTGGATTTGTATCGCATTCTGAATGTCAGTGCTCAGGGTCCACTGATATTATACCAATCGGATTGCACAATGGCTTCAAGGACTGAAACAGAGTAACTTAAGTATACTTTTCATCCATTATCCCTTTTATTTTAACTGTCGTGAATTACTATTACCTTGAATTATTATTATCTAGAATAGTCTTTTTTCTGTAAATGTATATATGCACTGTTTTTCCTTTCACCTTTTATTAAATGATTGAAAAATCTTATTTGCTAAGTCTTCCGTGTTCTAAGCAAAGGAATGAACAAATCCTGTCTCTGAAGAGAGTAACGTTACCATTTTGTGTGAGAAAGGTCATTTTGATTGTTGCTTGGCTGAACGATTGCGATCGGTCAGCAAGCGGTAGCTGGTTCATTCCCTGCTCTGCATGAGGGTGAGTGACCGGTAGTTAGTTTGTGTGCCGTTAAAGCACAAGGTGGCAAATTGTATCAATAAAGGGTTAACCGGAAGTTAACGACCCCTTGTCACGTGTGGTATCCGTCTGCGTACAGGTACATTCGCGACTTACTCCACTGCAGCTCGTGCTTTGCACTTAGATGCCTGATCATGCAGGTTGTGCTCAGGTTTAGAACGTTTATGCCTCGCTTCAGGCTCTGATTGCACAGCGTGTAAACGACTTGTGTCTTGTCGTCAGCACATTGTCTGAAGAACTGCTATGCCAGGGAACTTCTTGGAACTGGCTTTGGTGTGCTCGGTCCCTTGGTGTGGTGGGCAGTAGCAGGCGTACTGTCTAGGGGACAACTGCTCCGCTTTTGCACCCAGCTCCCTCTTTTGCTGTGCCTCTGTGCGACCACCACCTCTTCCTCCGAACTACACAGGTCACTCGTATGACCTTGATTCCATATCGGGTCGAGGACCTCATCGTCCTCCACATCATCTTCCACCCAGTCTTCACCCCTGCCCTCCTTGTCGGTCTGCACACTGCAGAAAGCCACAGCAGTTGCCACCTGTGTTTCGTCATCATCCGAGACGTGCTGCAGTGATCCTCCCATGTACTCATCCTGAAACATAAGTGGTTGGCCATCGGTGCACTCAATCTCTTCCACTTCTGGGGAAGGGCTATGTGGATGGCCCTGGGAAACCCTGCTAGCAGAGTCATCAAAAAGCAGAAGAGACTGCTGCATGATTCGGGGATCAGACTGCTTGGCTGATTTGCAAGGGGGTGAGGTCAAAGACTGATGGACATCGGCTGCAGGTGCCAACTCTGATCTTTCAGCAGGGGACTGGGTGGGAGACAATGTGAAGGAACTGGAGGCACTGTCAGCCACTCAATCTACTAGCGCCTGTACTTGTTCTGGCTTCAGCATTCGTAGAGCAGCATTCAGGCCTACTAAATAATGCTAAAGGCTCTGTCGCCTACGCTCACCTGAGGAAGGTGTTTCATTTGGGTGTGTAGGTGGCACAGATTGACCACGTCCTCTCCCTGCAACAGGAGCTCTACCAACACGAGCAGCACCACGACCGGGGCCACGTCCCTTATTTGATGCTCTCTTCATTTTTTGTAATTACCCACCGAAGTAACAGACGTTTTTACTAAATTTAGTTCCCTGTCAGCAATGCAGAGCAGGGGTTTTTCAACAACAAAAATGGGTCAATGTCACCCAACAATGGAACAGGGGAATTTTAGAAATTTAAGTCCCTGTCACCTATGCAGAGCAGGGTTTTTTAACGGCAAAAATGGGTTAATGTTACCCACAAATGGAACAGACGAATTTTAGAAATGTAAGTTCCTGTCACAAACATCCAGCTAATTTATAAATACTTATAATGGGATCAGAAAATCTAAAGTGTTCCAGCAAAATTGACCCTATTAAAACATAACTTTTAATCTTACACAATTAATACTACGAACCCACCACAGTGGTTCACCAGTGGAATCTGTGAAGGGAAGATAGTGCTCAGATGAATTAGATATCTACATAGGGTACCCAGCTGTTGAGACGGTCATGCAGATAAGCGTAACCAGGGCAAAAATTGGGGAGTCTCAAAAGTCTCACCTGTCCATACACTCTCCCTAAGTTAGACCTCAGCCCAGGGACGTCCCCTGATAGTGGACAGGTCACAGGTTCACAATATCACCCGTAATAAACAACAGTCCATGTAGATAAATACAAAAGGTGCTGGGGTGTAAGTCTCACCTACAGCACCATACACAAGCCCCTAACAGGGCGCCAAGGTATCTAATAGCTCCCTCAGCTTAGTAAACACAAACCCGACGCGTTTCCCCTATTCATAGGTTCATCAGGGGGTAGGTATAAAGCCAGTCATGGGTGAAAAACTGTCAAAACACAATCAAATGAGATATACTCATGATACAAACGGAGGATTCGCAGCCAGATAGCGAGAAAACTGGTGTGAACAAAGGACCAAAGGGAACAACAGATAAGTCCCACCTGTGAATAAAAGGTACAAATGTATCAAGGGGAGAGATCTTAGAGATAATTACCCATGATTGCCCCCGTAAGATACACCTTGCTACACAAAGTAAAGGTCCAGTACTCACAGTACCTCGCGTTCTAGTGCCGTCCTGCTCCTCCAGATCGTCACACACTGTAATGTCTACTTGATCCCTATAAGTATCCCCATGTTCAGGTGTTCAATCTGCGCCTGCTGGGACGCCAAAAGAATCACTTCCGGTCACGTGGTGTCCCCTGGTGCGTCACTTCCGGTCTATATACAAAGTCCCTTTTAGAGACCCTCGGGATATTATTTGTTAATGTTGCAATGGTCTGTAGGACCGAGAATCCCTTTAAGGGTCCCTAACTGATATTTAAAATCATATCTTTATTAGTTAATTTAAAAAACAAACACACACAAAAAGGGGGAAACAATTAAAATTGTCAGTATACAGTGAAGTGTGAGATAATTTCTATTACTGCTGGTTGCTAACCACAACCTCTTATCGCTCCTAGATGTCTGTGGAAAGCATAGGGAACATTGTATTCCAATTGGAGTTATAATGGTCTGTTCACATTTATTCTGTGAGGGCCCCTAGTTGGTTTGTCTCATCCAACTTATTCCTTGGGATGGTATTCACTTTGGTGTTATAATATTATTGGTACATACTGGCGTTCCCTTGTAAAGGGCTCCGCCACCTAAATAGTGATTGCGTCAACCCTACAGAGAGCCTCCCCTGTCTGTCCCCTGTACAGAGGGTTGCAATTCTAATGACAGTGTTGCTGCCCTTTAAAGGTTGCTACTGGTTGTGCCAATCTGCAGTTTGACACTCTGCTCACTATACTCGTTTCCCTAATGTGGCTATACTTTTGGCCTCTATTGCTATTGATAGAGGTCAGTATAGCACTACTCGATACCTTAACCCTCACTCGGTTCCACTCTGACTAACTATGCTGCTAAATTAGCGTCCACTAGACCGTTCCTCACTATCACTGAAACTGTCTAAAATATAGCCGCACTATACCACCCCTCCCAACATGATTCGCCACGTGCTGTGGCTTTGTCAGGGGATGTGGGGTATGTGTATGCGCGCGCTCGCTGAGACCTTTCTTTATTCTAGTGTTACTGCCATATACATATCCCTGCTGTTCCAATTTAATAATCTCATTGAGACACTGCATGTTACAGTTAATCAGATGACATGTAAAAACTCCCACTCCACAACTGCAAGATAGGATGGTCAAGCTACTCTTAGTCCGTTTCACCTGTGGATTGAACTATATATCCATTGGGACTTCCAAACTTACCGAAATGTATTTCAAAAATAGTCACCATTTTGATCAAAGACACCATTCACAGACTGTACATGACACATTATTTTATTCTATGGAGGTTGTGCTGTGACTAGCCAAATCCATTTACTATTTAGCTAGATTAGCTGCCTTTTATTTAGTGGGTTGTACTACCTTGGATGTATACTGGGGTCTGCTAACTTGTTTTTCTCCTTTTTGTTGTTTTTCTGTCATATTATTTTTTCTCTTTATACTCTCTCTTATTGTTCTATGTTCTAGTTAAATGAAGGTCGTGTAAGAAAAACCTACATTGAGGCCTCCTAGGCTCAGGGTCTGCAATTTATGTATCCATCTGGCCTCTTCCTGCAGAAGTTTAACATCTAAATTGCCACTTCTTGGCCCCAGAGTTTTCTTCGTCAGTCCCCAAAATTTTAGGACTTCAAGATTGCCCACATGGGCATATGTGATATGCCTATAGAGTGACGTGTCTTTGCCTGTATTTATAGCAATGATATGTCCAGATATCCTACGCCTCAGTTCCTGTGGGGTTTTGCCCACATACAGCTTAGGACAATTGCAAGAAGCGATGTAAATAATGCCACTACTCCGGCAGTTGAAGAATTCTCTTATTGTATACTCACGTCCATCTATAGGGTTTTTGAATTTTTTTTACTATGGGTAGAAATTTACAAAAAGTGCAATTACCGCAGGGAAAAGAACCAATAATGCTAGATTTTAACCAGTTTGTATTTATTGTTTCTTTTTCAGGAAGGAAGCTTTGAACAAGCTTATTCTTTAGGTTTTGTCCCCTCCTATATGTAACACTGGGATATGGTGGTAGTACGGTCCTCAATTCTTCATCACTGGTGAGTACCTTTCAATGTACCTTCCGGTCTATGAAACGCAAATGCTCGTCATATCCGGTCTATGGAACGCAGTGCTCCTAACTGCTGATGTTTTTGTCACTAGGACAACGGAGACATCACTTCCAGTTCACGGTGCCTCAGAGTCCGTCATATCCATTCATTGTAATGCAAGACTTGGGTACAGGTAGATAACTGCACCAGAACAATGAATTAAGCGCAAACTGTGCTAAGATGTCCCAAAACATTCAGATTGATAGGCATCCTGTCACAATAAACAGACAGCAGTAAAGAGAGTTATAACAAGAGGGATAAGGTAGTTAACAAGTGTGACCCCAAAAATAATAAAAAAAATCCTACACACAATTTCACTTAGGTGCAAGCCTTAGATCATAGGCAGCACCAAGCGTCTTTTATATAATCAACGCAAATCAGTCAGTATTCAGATACTTCCCGTATCCAGCCAATTACCCAGACTCTACATCGTTACCAAGTAGCCTAGTCATGAACCAGGGTAACCGAGTTGAGCTCATCCAAACCATAAGACTATAAAAAACAAGAGAAAGTGAGTCTCTCATTAATGCCAAGGGGTGCCTGGGATTTAAACCGATGAATGCAGACACATTCTTTCTGAAGGATTTTCCGGTCCCAGTCACCACCCCTTGGAGAAGGTGGAATAGTTTCTAGGATTGAAAATTTCAGACACCTTGGGTCTCCACCATGGATCTCATTTACATGTGACGCGACCGGTGTAATGTTCTTTTTCACAACGTCATTAACATGTTCGCAGATTCTCCGTCTGACTTCTCTGATTGTCTTTCCTATGTAATCCATAGGGCATGAACACTGACAAATATATATAGCTCCTCTACTCCTGCAGTTATAAAAGTCTCTGATCTTAAAAACCTGTCTAGTTACCGAGCATGTGATAACTTTGGCTGTGGATACATATTCAAACACCTTGCAGGATCCGCACCTGAACATACCAAAGGGTTTCAGGTCCAGCCACGTGCCTACTCCAATCGGTGGTGTATAGTGACTGTGAACAAGACGATCTCTAAGGTCAGGGTCCATATGAAGAATGGGCCAGTATCTCTTAAGGATTGAAACAACCTGCGCATTTGCTGAATCAAAGGTTGAAATAAGTCACACAGGCTGTTGTCCATCCAGTGTTCTTGATCTAGGAACAAGGAGTTCAGTCCAATCCTTCTCCAAGGCATTCTTGAAGGCTCCCTTAAGGATTGTTTGAGAATACCCCCTGTCTCTAAATCTGGTCTGAAGTTTCCTCGCCTCACCATAAAATGCTTCTTTCTCAGAGCAGTTCCTCCGAGTATGGAGGTACTGTCCCCTCGATATGCCACGTTTAAGTGGTGTGGGATGATGACTTTCCCAATGTAGCAGCGAGTTTGTCGCGGTCTCCTTCCTATATATGCCTGCTGTTAATTTCTCTCCCTCCTTAGTGACACGGACATCCAAGAAAGGGATAGTATGCAAATCAAGTTCAAATGTAAATCGTAGGCCTATATCGTTATTGTTCAAAGCCGCAACAAACCTTCCAAAGTCCTCTGACTCACCATTCCAGACCACAAAAATATCATCTATATAACGTGTCCAAAAAAGGATCCTTTCGAACCACCATGTAGCTTGGTCTGAAAATACGTAAAAGTCCTCCCACCAGCCCAGGAAAAGGTTGGCTTACGTGGGGACACAGGGGCTCCCCATCGCCGTCCCCCTGAGCTAGTGGTAGAAGCGTGAGTTATATAGAAAGAAATTGTGGGTTAGAGTAAACTCGAGGAGTTTGGGAACAAAATCATTATGGGTTCTACAGTGTATATCCCTGGTTTTAAGGAAGTATTCCACCGCTTGTATGCCCTTATTTTGCGGAATAGAGCTATACAGTGACTCAACGTCCACGCTAGCTAAAAGACAGCCCGATTGCTTCAATCTTGCTGAGGAAGTCCATTGTGTCCCTTGTATAGACTGGTAGGGACACAGCAAACTGCCTCAGCACACGGTCAATATATATACCGCAATTTTGGGTAAGTGAATTAACCCCAGACGCAATTGGTCAAACTCTAAGTGGTGTGGTACCTTTGTGGACCTTCGGTAGTCCATAGAAGGTGGCTATAGTGGGATGTGCAAGAAGGAGGAAGTCGTATTTTGCCGGGGAAATAACCTTCTTACGTAAGTCTCCATCTAGAATGGTTTTAAGTTCATCAGAGAAAAAGGAAGATGGATTAGATGACATCACTCTATAACCCTCCCTATCTTTAAGGAGGTCCAAACACATACCCTGATACATATCATGATCAAGAATGATTAGATTACCCTCTTTGTCGGAAGGTTTGATGATTATCGATTTATCCCATTCAAGAGATACCAATGCTTGCATCTCCACCTGGGACAAATTAAAGCTATTGTGAGAGACATGTCCAAGTTGTTCTAGATCATGGGTGACCATCTGTAAAAAGATGTCCACACACTCATAGTTGAGTGGTAAGGGCATCTTTTTACTTTTCAACTTGAGGTCAGTATGTGGACCCTCACCTGGCCCACGTTTCCCTTCCTCCCCAGCTCAAAAAGTACCTGAAGGTCAGCAGAGTCCTTTTCACTGAGGCCTAGCCTCTCACAGGTATGCCTGTTGGTGTCTCAACTCGATCACCCTGGTTCATGACTAGGCTACTTGGTAACAATGTAGAGTCTGGGTAATTGGCTGGATACGGGAAGTATCCGAATACTGACTGATTTGCGTCGATTATATAACAGACGCTTGGTGCTGCCTATGATCTAAGGCTTGCACCTAAGTGAAATTGTGTGTAGGATGTTTTTATTATTTTTGGGGTCACACTTGTTAACTACCTTATCCCTTTTGTTATAACTCTCTTTACTGCTGTCTGTTTATTGTGACAGGATGCCTATTAATCTGAATGTTTTGGGACATCTTAGCACAGTTTGCGCTTAATTCATTGCTGTAGTGCAGTTATCTACCTGTACCCAAGTCTTGTGTTCCAATGACCGGATATGACGCACTCTGAGGCACCGTGAAAAACCGCCATCGACTGCAATCTCCCAAACGTGCGCACGAGCACAGTCATCACTACACCAAGATTGACTCATAGAGGAATAAAACTTATGTCATGAGTGTGTCAACTATTGACAACTCTTTGCGGTTGTCTAAACTCTATTCCATACACATTCCCTGATAGGGGACGTAACACGGATTAAACTGATAGGAATAGTACTACTTAACATACCACTCATATCTGGTAGCACAGTAAATTGCACGGCGCACGCGCAGTGCCCCAAATTGGAAGTAAGATGACCGACAAAGCATCTTTTTCCATCTCCCGATTCCTAAAATCTATTCCATACACCGGCCCCTGATAGGGAACGTAACAGGGATTAAACTGATAGGAATAGTACTATTTAACATACCACTCATATCTGGTAGCACAGTAAATTGCACGGCGCACGCGCCGTGCCCCAAATTGGAAGTAAGAGGACCGACCAAGCATCTTTTTCCATCTCCCGGTTCCTAAAATCTATTCCATACACCACACCGGCCTCTGATAGGGGACAAAACAGAGATTAAACTGGTAAGAACAGATTTTTTTTATTAAAAAAAAAAAGAGGACAGCCTCTGTGGAGCTGGGTATTTATGCCCTTTATGGATTAAAACCCGAATCTGTGTCAACTACGTAATTTTCCATGGGAGTTTTGCCATGGATCCCCCTCCGGCATGCCACAGTCCAGGTGTTAGTCCCCTTGAAACAACTTTTCCATCAGTATTGTGGCCAGAAAGCGTCCCTGTGGGTTTTAAAATTCACCTGCCTATTGAAGTCTATGACGGTTCGCCCGTTTCGCCCGTTCGCGAACATTTGCGGAAATTCGCGTTCGCCTTTCGCAAACGGAAAATTTTATGTTCGCGATATCTCTAACCAGCAGACCTTCACCTACAATCTTTTATAGGGCCAGCTCACTAGCAGGCCCGCACCTAAAATCTTCTACAGGGTCAGCTCACCTGCAGGCCTGCATCTAAAATCTTTTACAGGGTCAGCTCACCTGCAGGCCCTCACCTAATTATACCTAATAGGTAATTTACGCGCATGCTGCCTTGCTTGGATGTGGTAGCCAGAGCTTTTCTACGGCTCCCTCTCTGGAATCGAACCATGATTCCCCCGTTACCCATGGTCTACATGGTTTAGACTGAAAATAACAATAAAAGTTGATAGGGCAGACATCCGAATGGATCGTCGCCGTCATGGGGACGTGCGATCGTCCCCAGGTTATGTAGAGTCACCAAAACGGCAGCAGGCCCTTTCCCATAATGTTTTAGATGGTCAGATCAGCAGTACCTTGCTCCAAATGTTTTTGAGGGTCCCCAGCAGGCCATCAATCATATTATTTCAAGGCTGTGTATGATGCCCTTCTTTGAGTAACAAATGGTGTATTGGAGTGCCGGTTCCTGATAATTTTACTTAGTGCATAGGCTTTATGAGTGTGGGAGTCCCACTACATGAACAATTTTGTACCACAATGTGAATGAGGTCCTCCTTTATGTGATATGCAGCTTGTATCGGAGTGCCTCTTCCTTGTAATTTTTGGCAGCACTTGCACTTTATATACAAGTAAATATACAGGAAATAATGTTTCCTATCAACTTTTCCTCTAAAAACGATTTTTTCTTCGGTTTTGTGCGTATTATTGTCAGTCTGTAAAAGTGGCGAACTACTCGGACAACATCATTCCCAGCAGCGACCTGGGAGTACAAGATGCATCCAGACATCCTCCTCATACTGTTCAAGAACCATTTCGGTGGTGTTTCCATCAATTTCTGACATTTTCCTATGAACCAGGCACCCTCCCCTCTTCCGAGCAGGGGGTACCTGGTTTAATGCTCGGGTTCTCCCATTGACTTCCATTATACTCGGGTGCTCAGTCGAGCACCCGAACATCCCGATGTGTTCCGCCCGAGTCCCCAAGCACCCGAGCATTTGCGGATCTGTAATACACAGGCACCATTCTGTGTGCATACCGCATCACGGATGCAGACCCATTCACTTCAATGGATCTGCAAATCCGGAGATGCAGAACGGAAGCACGGAACGGAACACTTCAGAAGCAGTACAGAGTGCTTTCTGGGGTTCTGTTCCGTGCTTCCAAACGGCAAAAAGATAGAACTTGCTCTATCTATTTGTGGAACGGACGGATCATGGACCCATTCAAGTGAATGGGTCTGCAATCCCTATGCGGATGCCTCACGGATGGTGCCGGTACATTGCGGACCTCAATTTGCGGTCCACAGCACGGGCACAGGCTTCACACGGTCGTGTGAACAAGCCCTTAGTTAGATTGTTAACATGCTCATTATTCAGGGAGGTTTTATGGAGACGAACTAGTTCAGACACTACCAAATCCTGAAAATTGTCCAGCACTGAAGTCCTTGACTGGACTGGATAAAAATCAGGATTCAGAACAGTAATTGCTGGTGCTTGAATATTCTCCCTCATAGACTCAGACTCTAAGGTGTCATGCACACGACCATTGTTGTTTTGCGGTCAGTTTTTCACTGATCCGTTGTTCTGTATCTGAGTTTTTTTTCCTCTGATTTAAGTCCTATTCCATTCCGTTATTACACAAAACATATCCGTAAGGTTTCCGTATTTGATCAGTTTTTTTATAACTTTTTTTATAGCTTATTATTCACCAAACACATGAGCAATATAGGCTGGGCATAGCATTATGTACAGTATGGATCCGCAAAATACAGATGAAATTAGGATGACATACGGATGTGTGCTGTGTGCGTTCCGTATTTTTTGCAGACTCATTGACTTGAATGGGCTTTGGACCGTGAGTTGCAAACAATAATAGGACATGGACTACTTTTTTGCGGAACAGCCATGGAGACAAACGGAAACGGAATGCACGCGGAGTAACTTCAGTATTTTCTACAGCCCCATTAAAGTGAATGGTTCCGCATAAGGTCCACAAAAAAAAAAAATGGAACGGAAGCGGAAAGAAAATATGTTCGTGTGCATGAGCCCAAGGTTTCTCAGAATGGTACTAGAGAACTCGTCCTGATATAACAAGGAAGGTTGATCAATAGAAATATTCAATACATCTTTAGGAGATGGACTATGTGTGACACCTTTTTCTTTCAACTCATTCGCAGTATCTATTAGAGAAAAATGTCTCTTAACAGTTAATAAACGAGAAAATCGGTTAACATCCACAATAGTCCCAAACAGATCAAAATGACAACTCTGTGAAAAGCCCAGTCCTTTGCAAGAGTAAAATATGATCATCATTCAATATCTGGGCAGAAAGATTCAGGACATTATTTATTTGTGCTACCTCGAAGGTTAACGCCTCCTTCTTCCCTCGCCGGTGTTTGCGTCCAGCTCTGCGAATGCATTTTTTGCATAACTTGCACGGTTGAAAGGCATGTCGAGGAGCATTAAAAATTATCTGTGGTGTCACCAGAGTCTAAATTAGAGGACTCCACATCAGAGAACGACACCTTGTTCTGTTTAGTAACTGAATGTCCTTTGCCATGTTTTTTGGATTTGTTTCTAAGTATGGAATTCGGTGTATCAGGAGAATGTAGGTTTCTTCTCCAATCATAAATTTATTACTCTCATAGTAAAGATTATCTTGACTGTATTTGCTTTTTTTTATTTGTGCAATGTAATTTTCCAATTTCAACATATTGATTTTTAATTTATCATCAAGTTCTTTAAAGGGAACCTGTCACCGGGATTTTGTGTATAGAGCTGAGGACATGGGTTGCTAGATGGCCGCTAGCACATCCGCAATACCCAGTCCCCATAGCTCTGTGTGCTTTTATGGTGTCAAAAAAAGATTTGATACATATGCAAATTAACCTGAGATGAGTCCTGTATGTGAGATGAGTCAGGGACAGGACTCATCTCAGGTTAATTTGCATATGTATCAAATCTTTTTTTTTTTTTACACAATAAAAGCACACAGAGCTATGGGGACTGGGTATTGCAGATGTGCTCATCTCTATTTGTGATTCTTCATGCTGATGCCATGCTCTCCACTCTGTTCTGGGACCTCTATTGTGACTCTTCATGCTGTTGCTATCCTCACCAGTCTTTTACAGGCCACTAGTGTTCCTGTGTTGACTTCACCATTTCCTTTTCTGTTCTTCTGATCCATCAGACTAAACTTAAAAAAAAAAAAAAAAAAGGTCCTGTCATTTGAGCATCCATAAGGCCTCTATTACACATTCAGTATTTTGCATCAGGATTTCATCATGATTTAGAAGCCAAAAGCAGGAGTGGGTCCAAAACAAAGAAGAAATGCTAATATTTCTATCACATTTTATCTTTGTTTTGGACCCACTCCTGTTTTTGCCTCACCAAAGATAATGAAATACTGATGCAAAAAAGTGTTCCAATACTGACCGTGTGATGGGGGTGGAGCTAGCGCCAGTGCTGAATGGCTGCGTCTGGCTGAAGCTCCTGCTTTCAACCTGCTGTGGGGACGGCATTTTTCAGCAAACCCTTCACAAAATGGTCAAATATGGAGGACCTAAGCATGGGGATCCTACCCCTCAAACAAAAGTGTCTCCAGCTGTGTCAGACATGACAAAATTCCTGAAGAAACAGCATGCAGCCGGACCGACCAAAGATCCCATGATGGCTTTGGCTCTCTGCTGCACTGCGAGCTCCCGCACTTCAGGCCTATCTGACTGTGAGGACGAGTCCGGAGAGACCGGTGAGTCACAAAACCTCCCGATCTCTTGCCGCTTCATTAAGCAAGCCTTGGAAAAGACTCTGAACCCTATCTATTCCAAACTACAGGAGGTGGCCCAAGACATTCAGCAAATAGGCCACAGGGTGGACTGATTAGAAGCCGCACAAGCCGCTACCTTAGACCATAGCGCAGTGGTCTCACAATCTCTCTCACTTTGCCAAGCGCATATAAACCAGCTTTATTCATCCCCGGAAGACCAGGAGAATCGTGGCAGACGAAATAACCTCCGGTTCAGGGGGATCCCTGAATCGGACTCAGCCGCAGATATTCCAGCAGCGATTATGAAAATAGTCGCCTCCTTAATTGGGGACTTTGATCCTTCTATGCTGATCATAGAAAGGGCACACCGAGCATTACGCCCGCGCCCTAAAGAAAACGACCCACCAAGGAACATTATTAGCCGCTTCCTGAACTTTCAAGATAAAGAAGCAATACTCAAAGCGGCCAGAGCTGCGCCATCTATCCTTTTGGACAAGGTCCCTATCCAGATTTACCAAGACCTATCCTCATCTACCCTTCAAAAAAGAAAAATCCTGCGACCCCTCACATCACTCCTCAAAGAGAGACAGATTCCATACAGGTGGTCCTTTCCTTTTGGACTATCATTCTTAGTTTCTGGCAAGAGGATCAACATCTCTTCCTTTCTGGACCTCCCAGAAGCTTTCAGCGCGCTGGATATTGCGTCACTGGATATACAAGACTGGGACAAAGTGCAGGACATTACCTCTTTACCCTCCCTTCCAGTCCTCCAACCATGGGAACTTTTTACCACACCTAAGAAGCAGAATTCCAAGAAGAACAAGGACTCTACAACTCCCAAGAAGCCACATGCTTCTCATGATGGATCCTGATTCATCCTCAACCTACTTAGTATTTAACCCTTTCTGGGTTCTCAACCTATATCTCTAATTTGATTTGATTCTACCTCTATCCTCCATCTCTCTGTATTAGTGCTGGGCTACCAGCGAATACTATATCTGTTCCTTCCTATTCCTCCCTACCATACCTTGTCACTTTCCTTTCCCATTGTGTTACTTTTCATCTTGGTCCAGGTATTATCTCTCTATGTCTCCTATTGCCCTCCTTCCTTCCTCCATTTTGTGTTATGTTGTCTTTAGTGTCTCCTACTCCCCACTTCACTGCAGGTTTCATGGGAACTACCCCTTCTCCCCCTCCCGTACTGTCATTTGTTACCATCTATACAATTTTACATTATGGTATTGATCTCCTCACTCTGTTTACCAGTTTCAACTGTTTTTCCCTTAGTTAAAATGTTGGGCTTTTTGTATTTGCCACAATGCCTACACTCAGCTCTATTTTTTACTACTGACCAGATGAGATATGGCTGATCTGAACATTGTATCCTTTAATGTAAAGGGTCTTAGATCTCCCTCTAAACGTTGCCAAATATTCTCCCTTTTATGGAAAGAAAAGTGTAATGTAGTATTTCTCCAAGAAACCCACTATAAACATAATAACTACTCTAACCTTTCCTATTCCAAATTTCCGCTATGGTACCACTGTTGTGCAAATGGTGCTGCCTCAAGAGGGGTCAGTATTGGGTTTCGCAGGGGCACCCCCGTCACCTATATAAACCATATCCAAGATTCAGAAGGCCGCTACATCATCCTGAAAGGTCGTGTTGGCCAGGTTCTTTACACATTTGTTAACGCCTATGCACCCAATACTGACTAACCACGTTGGATTGCTGAACTTCTATCCTTAACCACCTCAGCCCCCAGTGCTTAAACACCCTGAAAGACCAGGCCACTTTTTACACTTCTGACCTACACTACTTTCACCGTTTATTGCTCGGTCATGCAACTTACCACCCAAATGAATTTTACCTCCTTTTCTTCTCACTAATAGAGCTTTCATTTGGTGGTATTTCATTGCTGCTGACATTTTTACTTTTTTTGTTTTTAATCGAAATATAACGATTTTTTTGCAAAAAAATGACATTTTTCACTTTCAGTTGTAAAATTTTGCAAAAAAAACGACATCCATATAGAAATTTTGCTCTAAATTTATAGTTCTACATGTCTTTGATTAAAAAAAAATGTTTGGGTAAAAAAAAAATGGTTTGGGTAAAAGTTATAGCGTTTACAAACTATGGTACAAAAATGTGAATTTCCGCTTTTTGAAGCAGCTCTGACTTTCTGAGCACCTGTCATGTTTCCTGAGGTTCTACAATGCCCAGACAGTACAAACACCCCACAAATGACCCCATTTCTGAAAGTACACACCCTAAGGTATTCGCTGATGGGCATAGTGAGTTCATAGAACTTTTTATTTTTTGTCACAAGTTAGCGGAAAAAGATGATTTTTTTTTTTTTTTTTTTTTCTTACAAAGTCTCATATTCCACTAACTTGTGACAAAAAATAAAAAGTTCTATGAACTCACTATGCCCATCAGCGAATACCTTGGGGTCTCTTCTTTCCAAAATGGGGTCAATTGTGGGGTAGTTCTACTGCCCTGGCATTCTAGGGGCCCAAATGTGTGGTAAGGAGTTTGAAATCAAATTCTGTAAAAAATGACCTGTGAAATCCGAAAGGTGCTCTTTGGAATATGGGCCCCTTTGCCCAACTAGGCTGCAAAAAAGTGTCACACATCTGGTATCTCCGTACTCAGGAGAAGGTGGGGAATGTGTTTTGGGGTGTCATTTTATATATACCCATGCTGGGTGAGAGAAATATCTTGGCAAAAGACAACTTTTCCCATTTTTTTATACAAAGTTGTCATTTGACCAAGATATTTATCTCACCCAGCATGGGTATATGTAAAAAGACACCCCAAAACACATTCCTCAACTTCTCCTGAGTACGGGGATACCAGATGTGTGACACTTTTTTGCAGCCTAGGTGGGCAAAGGGGCCCATATTCCAAAGAGCACCTTTCGGATTTCACTCCTCATTTTTTCCGGAATTTGATTTCAAACTCCTTACCACACATTTGGGCCCCTAGAATACCAGGGCAGTATAACTACCCCACAAGTGACCCCATTTTGGAAAGAAGACACCCCAAGGTATTCCGTGAGGGGCATGGCGAGTTCCTAGAATTTTTTATTTTTTGTCACAAGTTAGTGGAAAATGATGATTTTTTTTTTTTTTTTTTTTTTCATACAAAGTCTCATATTCCACAAACTTGTGACAAAAAATAAAAACTTCCATGAACTCACTATGCCCATCAGCGAATACCTTGGGGTCTCTTCTTTCCAAAATGGGGTCACTTGTGGGGTAGTTATACTGCCCTGGCATTCTAGGGGCCCAAATGTGTGGTAAGTAGGTAAATGACCTGTGAAATCCGAAAGGTGCTCTTTGGAATGTGGGCCCCTTTGCCCACCTAGGCTGCAAAAAAGTGTCACACATCTGGTATCTCTGTATTCAGGAGAAGTTGAGGAATGTGTTTTGGGGTGTCTTTTTACATATACCCATGCTGGGTGAGATAAATATCTTGGTCAAATGCCAACTTTGTATAAAAAAATGGGAAAAGTTGTCTTTTGCCAAGATATTTCTCTCACCCAGCATGGGTATATGTAAAATGACACCCCAAAACACATTCCCCAACTTCTCCCGATTACGGAGATACCAGATGTGTGACACTTTTTTGCAGCCGAGGTGGGCAAAGGGGCCCATATTCAAAAGAGCACCTTTCGGATTTCACAGGTCATTTTTTACAGAATTTGATTTCAAACTCCTTACCACACATTTGGGCCCCTAGAATGCCAGGGCAGTATAACTACCCCACAAGTGACCCCATTTTGGAAAGAAGAGACCCCAAGGTATTCGCTGATGGGCATAGTGAGTTCATGGAAGTTTTTATTTTTTGTCACAAGTTAGTGGAATATGAGACTTTGTATGAAAAAAAAAAAAAAAAAAAAATAAGCATTTTCCACTAACTTGTGACAAAAAATAAAAAATTCTAGGAACTCGCCATGCCCCTCACGGAATACCTTGGGGTGTCTTCTTTCCAAAATGGGGTCACTTGTGGGGTAGTTATACTGCCCTGGCATTTTCCAGGGGCCCTAATGTGTGGTATGTAGGTAAATGACCTGTGAAATCCTAAAGGTGCTCTTTGGAATATGGGCCCCTTTGCCCACCTAGGCTGCAAAAAAGTGTCACACATGTGGTATCGCCGTATTCAGAAGAAGTTGGGGAATGTGTTTTGGGGTGTCATTTTACATATACCCATGCTGGGTGAGAGAAATATCTTGGCAAAAGACAACTTTTCCCATTTTTTTATACAAAGTTGGCATTTGACCAAGATATTTCTCTCACCCAGCATGGGTATATGTAAAATGACACCCCAAAACACATTCCCCAACTTCTCCTGAGTACGGCGATACCAGATGTGTGACACTTTTTTGCAGCCTAGATGCGCAAAGGTGCCCAAATTCCTTTTAGGAGGGCATTTTTAGACATTTGGATACCAGACTTCTTCTCACGCTTTGGGGCCCCTAGAATGCCAGGGCAGTATAAATACCCCACATGTGACCCCATTTTGGAAAGAAGACACCCCAAGGTATTCAATGAGGGGCATGGCGAGTTCATAGAATTTTTTTTTTTTTGGCACAAGTTAGCGGAAATTGATATTTTTAATTTTTTTCTCCCAAAGTCTCCCGTTCCGCTAACTTGGGACAAAAATTTCAATCTTTCATGGACTCAATATGCCCCTCACGGAATACCTGGGGGTGTCTTCTTTCCGAAATGGGGTCACATGTGGGGTATTTATACTGCCCTGGCATTCTAGGGGCCCTAAAGCGTGAGAAGAAGTCTGGAATATAAATGTCTAAAAAATTTTACGCATTTGGATTCCGTGAGGGGTATGGTGAGTTCATGTGAGATTTTATTTTTTGACACAAGTTAGTGGAATATGAGACTTTGTAAGAAAAAAAATAATAAATTCCGCTAACTTGGGCCAAAAAAATATCTGAATGGAGCCTTACAGAGGGGTGATCAATGACAGGGGGGTGATCAATGACAGGGGGGGGTGATCAATGACAGGGGGGTGATCAATGACAGGGGGGTGATCAATGACAGGGGGGTGATCAATGACAGGGGGGTGATCAGGGAGTCTATATGGGGTGATAACCACAGTCATTGATCACGCCCGTGTAAGGCTTCATTCAGACGTCCGGATGCGTTTTGCGGATCCGATCCATCTATCAGTGCATCCGTAAAAATCATGCGGACATCTGAATGGAGCTTTACAGGGGGGTAATCAATGACAGGGGGGTGATCACCACAGTCATTGATCATGCCCCTGTAAGGCTTCATTCAGACGACCGGATGCGTTTTGCGGATCCGATCCATGTATCAGTGCATCCGTAAAAATCATGCGGACATCTGAATGGAGCTTTACAGGGGGGTGATCAGGGAGTCTATATGGGGTGATCACCACAGTCATTGATCATGCCCCTGTAAGGCTTCATTCAGACGTCCGGATGCGTTTTGCGGATCCGATCCATCTATCAGTGCATCCGTAAAAATCATGCGGACATCTGAATGGAGCTTTACAGGGGGGTAATCAATGACAGGGGGGTAATCAATGACAGGGGGGTGATCAGGGAGTCTATATGGGGTGATCACCACAGTCATTGATCATGCCCCTGTAAGGCTTCATTCAGACGTCCGGATGCGTTTTGCGGATCCGATCCATCTATCAGTGCATCCGTAAAAATCATGCGGACATCTGAATGGAGCTTTACAGGGGGGTAATCAATGACAGGGGGGTGATCACCACAGTCATTGATCATGCCCCTGTAAGGCTTCATTCAGACGACCGGATGCGTTTTGCGGATCCGATCCATGTATCAGTGCATCCGTAAAAATCATGCGGACATCTGAATGGAGCTTTACAGGGGGGTAATCAATGACAGGGGGGTAATCAATGACAGGGGGGTGATCAGGGAGTCTATATGGGGTGATCACCACAGTCATTGATCACGCCCCTGTAAGGCTTCATTCAGACGTCCGGATGCGTTTTGCGGATCCGATCCATCTATCAGTGGATCCGTAAAAATCATGCGGACGTCTGAATGGAGCTTTACAGGGGGTTGATCAATGACAGGGGGGTAATCAATGACAGGGGGGTGATCAGGGAGTCTATATGGGGTGATCAGGGGTGATCAGGGGTGATTAGGGGTGATCAGGGGCTAATAAGGGGTTAATAAGTGACGGGGGGGGGGTGTAGTGTAGTGGTGCTTGGTGCTACTTTACTGAGCTACCTGTGTCCTCTGGTGGTCGATCTAAACAAAGGGGACCACCAGAGGACCAGGTAGCAGGTATATTAGACGCTGTTATCAAAACAGCGTCTAATATACCTGTTAGGGGTTAAAAAAAACACATCTCCAGCCTGCCAGCGAACGATCGCCGCTGGCAGGCTGGAGATCAACTCTCTTACCTTCCGTTCCTGTGAGCGCGCGCGCCTGTGTGCGCGCGTTCACAGGAAGTCTCGCGTCTCGCGAGATGACGCGTATATGCGTGACTGTGCGCAGCGCTGCCACCTCCGGAACGCGATCCTGCGTTAGGCGGTCCGGAGGTGGTTAATGGAGACTCATAGGGAAGGCATCCTTATCCTAGCAGGAGACTTAAACTTAGCTCTCAACCCCTTGATTGACACCTCCTCAAAGAAATCTGCTCTGTCATCTAGGGCTATCCGTGCTACTCTGGCAGTCTAGGACTTACTGATGTATGGAGATGTTTGAATCCTAATGTCATTGACTACTATTTTTATTCTCCAGCTAACAACTCTTACAGAAGAATTGACTACATACTGGTGTCGAAGGAGCATCTACAACTCTGTTCCTCAGCTCGAATAGGAGTAATGACTCTCTCCGATCATGCACCCATTTTTTGCTCCCTTCGTCATCCCACGTGACCGGGTAGGTCGCCCTGCTGGAGGTTCAACGAGTCTATCCTGGGAAAAGATATCCATAAAAATCGTATATCATCCCTACTGAAAGAATACTTCACCATTAACCAATCCCCTTCCATCTCCCCCAATGTACAGGGTCGGCCATTTATATGGATACACCTTAATAAAATGGAAATGGTTGGTGATATTAACTTCCTGTTTGTGGCACATTAGTATATGTGAGGGGGGAAACTTTTCAAGATGGGTGGTGACCATAGTGGCCATTTTGAATCCAACTTTTGTTTTTTTCAATAGGAAGAGGGTCATGTGACACATCAAACTTATTGGGAATTTCACAAGAAAAACAATGGTGTGCTTGGTTTTACCTTTATTCTTTCATGAGTTATTTACAAGTTTCTGACCACTTATAAAATGTGTTCAATGTGCTGCCCATTGTGTTGGATTGTCAATGCAACCCTCTTCTCCCACTCTTCACACACTGATAGCAACACCGCAGGAGAAATGCTAGCACAGGCTTCCAGTATCCGTAGTTTCAGGTGCTGCACATCTCGTATCTTCACAGCATAGACAATTGCCTTCAGATGACCCCAAAGATAAAAGTCTAAGGTGTTCAGATCGGGAGACCATGGGGGCCATTCAACTGGCCCACGACGACCAATCCACTTTCCAGGAAACTGTTCATCTAGGAATGCTCGGACCTGACACCCATAATGTGGTGGTGCACCATGTTGCTGGAAAAACTCAGGGAACGTGCCAGCTTCAGTGCATAAAGAGGGAAACACATCATCATGTAGCAATTTCGCATATCCAGTGGCCTTGAGGTTTCCATTGATGAAGAATGGCCCCACTATCTTTGTACCCAATATACCACACAGTGATGAGCGGCAGGGACAATATTAGAATTTGCGATATTTCGCAGATATTTGGGCGAATATTCGCCATATACTCGAGAATTCACGAATTCGTGATCTCCAGGCATTATTTTCTTGATTGCGAATTTTCGCATAAAATTCGCCTAAACATTTTCGCAAAAAAATTTGCATCAACTGGTATTTAAAAAAAAAATTGAATATTCGCGATTATGAATATATTTTGGGATATTCTAAATATTTGCGAATTCTCGAAGTGCCGATATTCGCGATTAAAATTCGCAATTTGAATATTCGTGATCAACACTAATACCACACCATACCATCAATTTTTTTGTTCCAACAGTCTTGGAGGGATCTATCCAATGTGGGTTAGTGTCAGACCTATAGCGGTGGTTTTGTTTGTTAACTTCACCATTCACATAAATGTTTGCTCATCACTGAACAAAATCTTCTGTGTAAATTGAGGGTCCTGTTCCAATTTTTGTTTTGCCCATTCTGCAAATTCAGTGCGCCGATCTGGGTCTTCCTCGTTGAGATGCTGCAGTAGCTGGCGTTTGTAAGGGTGCCATTTGTGAGTAGCTAATATCCGCCGAAGGGATGTTCGACTAATGCCACTCTCCAGTGACATGCGGCGAGTGCTACGCTGTGGGCTCTTGCTGAATGAAGCTAGGACAGCCACTGATGTTTCTTCATTAGAGACAGATTTCATGCGTCCACATTTTGGCAAATCCAACACTGAACCAGTTTCACGAAACTTAGCAAGCATGGGAGATGGGTGGTCTCGTAGGGTGACTTGCATTGAAATTTGCTGCAATGACCCGGTTACTGCGTTCACCAGACATCAACACAATTTCTATCCGCTCCTCACGTGTTAACCTCGGCGACATGTCAATGCCTGTAAACAAAGAGAAACTCGTAAATAACTCATGAAAGAATAAAGTTACGTTAAAACCATTGTTTTTCTTGTGAAATTCCCAATAAGTTTGATGTGTCACATGACCCTCTTCCTATTGAAAAAACTAAAGTTGGATTTAAAATGGCCAACTTCTAAATGGCCGCCATGGTCACCACCCATCTTGAAAAGTTTCCCCCCTCACATATACTAAAGTGCCACAAACAGGAAGTTAATATCACCAACCATTCCCATTTTATTAAGGTGTATCCATATAAATGGCCCACCCTGTACTTTGGGATGCACATAAAGTCTTTATCAGAGGCCAAATCATTATCCTATGCTCCTTTCTAAAAAAGGAATCTGAAAAGAAACTAAACTCCCTCCTCTTACAGATTAACTCTTTGGAAAAAAACACATAAAATCTCCCTCCTCCAGCTCCATTTGTCTGAACTGACATCTGTTAAAACTGAACTTAAAAAACATGCTTAATGAACGTTCTGCTAGGTTCTACTTATCATCCCAACACGATTTTTGCCCATGGCGATAAAGCCACTAAATTCCAAATGCAGAGAATTAAACGTAGGAAACTCGCAAATTTTGTCCAAAACATCACTAGCCCTTCAGGTAAGACACTTTTTAAATCAGAAGACATAGCAGAACAATTCAGACTTTACTATGAATCCCTCTACAATCTCCCTTCCCCCCCCCTTCCAGACCCTAGATATGATAAAGAGCATAATATATCTCTTCCTTCCTTAAAACATTAAACCTCCCAGCTCTCACTCCTCCCCAGCAGGACAAACTTGCTGCTCCTTTCACTATGTCAGACCTAATGGAGGCGCTCAATTTCTCCCCCATTGGGAAATGCCCAGGACCCGACGGTCTTCCAATGTCTTTTTACAGATCCTTTTCAGAAACACTTCTACCTCATTTTCTTCCGGTATGTAATGGAGCATTACTCAATTCCCCTGTCTCTGCAGATATGTCTAGAGCCACTATAACAATTATCCCCAAACCTGGTAAAGATCCATCTTACTGTTCTAATTACCATCCCATTTCCTTATTAAACCCTGACCTTAAACTACTGGCCAAAATGTTAGCTAATAGGTTGCAGCAATTACTCCCCTCCCTGGTCCACCCAGACCAGGTTGGATAGTTAAAGGAAGAGAAGGTAAAGACAACTTAATGAAAATATTAAACGCCCTATACTTCTCATCCCATAAGGCGATCCCATTAGTCATGCTTGGCACAGACGCAGAGAAAGCCTGTGATAGAATTGATTGGTCATATATCAGGCTCACTCTTGCAAGGTTTGGTATCCCAGATCCATTCTCCAATGCAGTTTTGGCTATGTACCATTCTTCCTCGGCGTCTGTGTCAGTAAATGGCATCCTTTCCCCCTGCTTCCATATTAAAAACGGCACTAGGCAAGGTTGCCCCCTTTCCCCCCTTATTTTCGTACTGGTCATGGAAACATTATTGCAAGCCTTAAGGCAACAGAATGATATTATTGGTCTTTGTGTTGGAGATCAGGAAATCAAACTGGCAGCTTTTGCTGATGACCTTCTAATCCTCACGAAAAACCCCAAAAAATCCCTCCCAGCTATCTTATCCATATTAGAACTATTTGGCTCCCTCTCCAATTTCAAAGTCAACCCATCCAAATCCCAACTTCTACACAGGGGATTCTCCCTGTCGGCTATTAGATCTCTCCAATCTCAATCTCCATTCAACTGATCCACACAACAACTAACATATCTAAGTGTAAAACTTTCCCCCAACTTTGCAGACTTATATAAACTTAACTATCTTCCACTCCTACAATCTATGGTTGCCCAGCTGGACTCGTTGGACCTCCCGTCCCTCTCCTGGTTTGGCAGAAAGGACATGGTATCTGCACTAGTTCTACCCAGACTGACCTACCTTATGCAATCCCTCCCAATTAAATTTCCAAACCCTTTTTTATTACTTTCAATAGAGCAATTTGCAAGTTCATCTGGAAAGGACGACGTCCTAGAATCTCCTTCAACACTCTCACTAAACCTAAACGGCTGGGAGGAATCGGACTTCCTGACCCAGAAATGTATATGAGAGCTATACATCTAGCCAGAGTAGTAGACTGGATCAGATCCCCTCCCCATAAAGTATGGGTTTGCATGGAAAAAGCTATTCTCCCCTCATCCCCTCGAGCTCTTCTGCTGTCAGGTAAACCTCTCCCACCACTACAGAAAATTCCAAATCCCATGATACAGAGCACACTATTAGTCTGGAATTGGTTCTCCTCATATAACAAACTACTAACAACCCCCTCTCCCCTCCTCACCCTTGGAGACTTGATTGATCTAGTTCCGAGTGCTTTGAAAGAGAGCTGCCCCCTTTCAATCAAACTCTCAATTACACCCCTACCTGATCTGTTAGATAATGAAGGCTGTGTTAAACCCTTGCAGACCCTCATTGATGACTTGAGGAGCTCTGCAACTCTTACCTTCCTACAAAGGTTCCGCAACTCTGAAATCATTTCTCTGCTTAAAAAATCCCAGCTACTGCCCCTGTCCTCTTGGTTTGACATGACATTGGGTACAAAGCAACCCCCTAAGAGAATCATTTCAACTATATATAGCCACTTAAAATCACCCTTATCCCTTATTAAGCCAGCTATAATTGGTTCATGGGAGAAAGATTTGGGACGCTTTCTATCTCCTACAGAGATTTCTACAGCACTTATGACTCCTCACAAGATATCTAGATGCATATGCATCCAAGAAAACGGCTATAAAATCCTGACTAGGTGGTATAAGACTCCTGAATCGATCTCTCTCTACTCCCCTAACTGCTCTGGCTTATGTTGGAGATGCCAGTCCTCTAAGGGTTCTTTCTTCCATATTTGGTGGAAATGCCAAACCATTAATGACTGGTGGCGCATTATAGCTAAAAAATGCAACCATATATGCCAAACCACTCTTTCTTGCTCCCCTGACCTAATCCTCCTAAATTTAGGCCTCAAGGGTTTAAACAAATGGCGAAGATCTTTACTCCTCATGCTATTAGCTGCTGCCAGACTTCTAGTAGCGTCTTCTTGGCTCTCCCCTGAAGTCCCTCATGTGGCTAAATGGATCCAGAAAGTGGACCAGATCTATAGATTAGAAGAACTCTCTCATTGGGAACTCCGCTCTCGGTCTTCTTTCCTAGCTATCTGGTCTCCCTGGAAACAATATAGAGGTTTTCACTGACCCTTCCTCATTACAATTACATTTACATATTATCTTGTCTATGTTCAATCACTCTCTCCTCTAGGTCGTATCTGTGACTACGTGGCCTATACTACATTAATCATGCCCCTTTTGTTATTTATTTTTGTTCATTTTATATTTTTCCTTTATTATGGAAAATTTCAATGTGATACAAATACTTCATTTCTGTATTCTTCAACAAGCTTAACTTAATAATGTAGTCTTCTATGTGACTTAAGTTTTAATGTAAACAATCTGATACTGTCATATCATTGCTCATAAGTAATGTATACATATCAATTGTAACTTATTGTTTACTATGATATGTCTTATGACTTTAAAAAACAATAAAAATTGTTAATAATAAAAAAATATATATATACTGACCGTGTGATAGAGGCCATTAAATTGCTATATGCACATCATGGGCAATATTTATTAAGACTGGCATTTTTCTCACCTGTCTTAAGTACCACTATGCTGGCAGTGGAAGCGCTAAACTTATCTGGAGGTGCAGGCCTCTACATACTGTAAGTTTAGCGCTTCGTCCAGCAGGCAGTGCAACAACCTTAAATGTACATCAGCTCCCTTGTTGGCGTAGATTTAAGTTATTTTCCACGCCAAAAACCGGAGCAGAAAATTATAAATGAGCTGGGCCTGACGTCCCGTCCGCTTTCCTGCCCACAAAAAGCCCTGTTTTCTCAGTGGAGTGAGCTGGGAAAAATCGCAGATTTTGCCACAAAAATGGTGTGCAACCAAATCTGAATTTTTAATATGCCACAAAGTGGCATGCATTAGTTAATAAATGTCCCCCCATGATATTTTAATGAATGTCTTTTATTGTGTGGATAGTGAAAACCTTTCAATTTTTGGATTATGCTTTTTCTAACAAGGGCTATCTATGAAACATGTTTTCCTCTTGTTGTCAAGTAATTTTATTTTTATTTTTTTGCATGTGAATTTGCAGTCTGACATTTCAGGTGATGCCTACCCAATTTCTTATTATATTTAGTTCAGGAAATATGTCTTAGCCTGCATTGCCTGTGAAATGTAAGAGAATAAAACTCTATTTTGTAATCAAATGTATTAGATTAAACAAAAAAAGAATAAAACATGAAAAATATAATGATTTTAATATTAAGTATGAAAAATGATAATTCTTGTATGGTAGCATTTTTTTATATCTCATTAAATTTTGTGCAAGACATAATATCCGACACCTCCCAAGGGTTTCCCTGAATTAGCTGTCTGCTGAGTATAGTTATTTCTTCATCTATTCTAAATGTAATAATACACACTAAGAGTGTAATGTAGCATCTCGATCGTGAGTGCTATAATAATGGCAATGACTCAAGATTAAAATGCCATGTTGTAATTAGCATTATATTAACAATAATAATTTATTTACATAAAATGAACATATATATATATATATATATATATATATATATATATAGATATACTGTATATACACTGCGTGCAGAATTATTAGGCAAATGAGTATTTTGACCACATCATCCTCTTTATGCATGTTGTCTTACTCCAAGCTGTATAGGCTCGAAAGCCTACTACCAATTAAGCATATTAGGTGATGTGCATCTCTGTAATGAGAAGGGGTGTGGTCTAATGACATCGACACCCTATATTAGGTGTGCATAATTATTAGGCAACTTCCTTTCCTTTGGCAAAATGGGTCAAAAGAAGGACTTGACAGGCTCAGAAAAGTCAAAAATAGTGAGATATCTTGCAGAGGGATGCAGCACTCTTAAAATTGCAAAGCTTCTGAAGCGTGATCATCGAACAATCAAGCGTATCATTCAAAATAGTCAACAGGGTCGCAAGAAGCGTGTGGAAAAACCAAGGCGCAAAATAACTGCCCATGAACTGAGAAAAGTCAAACGTGCAGCTGCCAAGATGCCACTTGCCACCAGTTTGGCCATATTTCAGAGCTGCGACATCACTGGAGTGCCCAAAAGCACAAGGTGTGCAATACTCAGAGACATGGCCAAGGTAAGAAAGGCTGAAAGACGACCACCACTGAACAAGACACACAAGCTGAAACGTCAAGACTGGGCCAAGAAATATCTGAAGACTGATTTTTCTAAGGTTTTATGGACTGATGAAATGACAGTGAGTCTTGATGGGCCAGATGGATGGGCCCCTGGCTGGATTGGTAAAGGGCAGAGAGCTCCAGTCCGACTCAGATGCCAGCAAGGTGGAGGTGGAGTACTGGTTTGGGCTGGTATCATCAAAGATGAGCTTGTGGGGCCTTTTTGGGTTGAGGATGGAGTCAAGCTCAACTCCCAGTCCTACAGCCAGTTTCTGGAAGACACCTTCTTCAAGCAGTGGTACAGGAAGAAGTCTGCATCCTTCAAGAAAAACATGATTTTCATGCAGGACAATGCTCCATCACACGCGTCCAAGTACTCCACAGCGTGGCTGGCAAGAAAGGGTATAAAAGAAGAAAATCTAATGACATGGCCTCCTTGTTCACCTGATCTGAACCCCATTGAGAACCTGTGGTCCATCATCAAATGTGAGATTTACAAGGAGGGAAAACAGTACACCTCTCTGAACAGTGTCTGGGAGGCTGTGGTTGCTGCTGCACGCAATGTTGATGGTGAACAGATCAAAACACTGACAGAATCCATGGATGGCAGGCTTTTGAGTGTCCTTGCAAAGAAAGGTGGCTATATTGGTCACTGATTTGTTTTTGTTTTGTTTTTGAATGTCAGAAATGTATATTTGTGAATGTTGAGATGTTATATTGGTTTCACTGGTAAAAATAAATAATTGAAATGAGTATATATTTGTTTTTTGTTAAGTTGCCTAATAATTATGCACAGTAATAGTCACCTGCACACACAGATATCCCCCTAAAATAGCTAAAACTAAAAACAAACTAAAAACTACTTCCAAAAATATTCAGCTTTGATATTAATGAGTTTTTTGGGTTCATTGAGAACATGGTTGTTGTTCAATAATAAAATTAATCCTCAAAAATACAACTTGCCTAATAATTCTGCACTCCCTGTATATATTGTGAGAGAGTGACTGGAAAAGTAGTAGAGAATCGTTATATTTCCCCTAGGTTTCTTTCATATACCATGTACTATGCTACAGGAGGTGGATATCTCAACTAGGAAACCTGGGTGAGATATCAGAAATAAAGGAAAAGATGGTCTGCTTTAGCAAAGCATAGTTTGCTGAGGACTTTGGTAAATTGTGTTGTCGGGCCTGGATTTTAATGGAATGAGGATGCAGATTGGTAGCGGGTGTAACGGTCACGTTCACACACACACAGGGGGAAGGGTAGTGACCACTGCGCTCTACCCTCACCCCTAGCCCTGCCTACTTGCCTCACGAGTCCTGATGACAGGGGACAACTGGACGGCAGTCCCTAACTTAGGATATGTGCAGGGAAGACAGACAAGACAAAATACGGAACATGAACGGACCGGGTCAGAACCAAGAGAGCTACGCAGTACAACGGATTAAGCAAAGAATGGTCAGGAGAAGCCGGGGTAAAATACCAGGAGAGTAGCGAAGTACAAGAGGAGTCCTAAGAGAGTAGTCAGGTGGGAGCCGAGGTCACAATACCAGGATGGATGCGCAGTACAGGAGGAGCAGGCAGAGGATCGTCAGGGAACAGGATCAGTTAAGTATTCAGTAGTCCAACAGATAGCCAGGAACCTAGAAATTAACAGGCAACCTGTGACCAGCAGGCTGCCTGTATTTATAGTGGGGAGTGAGGGTCATGTGACGTGGCCAGCGTCACATGACCGATAGACCAACCAGTAGAGCACCGAGTGATCAGCTCGGCGCTCAAGGCAGACTAGGAGCAGGGAGCCACCCAGCCAGCAAAGCTGCCCTGGGAATGAGGTCAAGCACAGATCCTCATTCCCAAAGCTAAGCAACAGGTCTGCAGGAAATGGGGGACCAAGTGCACCTTCGGAACCCCGTGACAGCGGGGCTCCTCATTCCCTTCCTGTCCAGAACAGGTTTCATATAGAGCTCTCAGCCAGGTGATGGAGCTCAGCTCATTTCTGGGCTATAAAGGTTTGCACTATGAGCATGTCTGGGTGGGGACTGGTTGAACTGACTGGCTTTCACCATTTGCTGCTGAAGTCTGTGCAAACAACAAAAAGGACACTGAGTTTATTTTGAATTGTGTCGTGTGGCTGGTAGTAGGCCGCCCGTATAGAAAGGGTGACTTTATGTTTAGTTAGTGCTCAGCCAAGCAGGAATTTATTTTGTATCTTTGCCTGAATGTAAAGGCCTTATATTTTGTTTGTGGATGAGAATAAAGAAAACAGGCAAACCCCTGTGTGAACTGTGCCATTGTGTCACTGTCTCTGACTGCTGTGCCTACTACTATTGAGCTAACTCCCACATATGGTGGAGGATGCGTGCACTTGGATCAAAAAATGCAGTCTTAAAGAGACAGACACCTAAAAAGTTTGTTGCACAGACCTGTCAGTTCACTTCATGGCTGGTGAAATGGAGGACTTTGGCAAACAGTTTGGACAAGCCATTCTTCAACAGCAACAGCTGATTTTGCAGCAGCAGCAAACCTTTGCACAGGCTGACAAACGACAGCACCAGGCACAGGCAAGGCAGGATGATATGAATCGCCAATTAATGGAGAAAATGGCGGTGCTGAGTGAGGCAATGGCGGCTTTGCGACTTACCAGTGAAAATGCTGCCGTGTCAGGAAGCCGGGGAGCGTTGCCAACAGCACGGGCTGCGGTACAAAGTTCACTCCAAAAGATGACGCCCACAGATGATGTGGAAGCCTATCTCATGGTCTTTGAGAGAGTAGCAGAGCGTGAAAAGTTACCAGTCGACCAGTGGGCGGATGTGGTGGCGCCTTTCTTAACTGGGGAACCGCAGAAGGCCTACTACGATTTGGGTGAGCCAGAGGCGAAAAATTATGCAAAACTTAAAGGTGAGATACTTGCTCGACTTGGAGTAAACATGCATGTGCGTGCAGGCCGTGTGCACAACTGGACTTTCTCTGAGAGCTTGCCACCCCGTTCACAAATGCACGATCTGATCCATCTTGTGAGGAAATGGCTGCAGCCTGAGGAAAGTACCCCAGGTCAAATTGTAGAAAAAGTTGTCCTGGATAAGTTCATCAGGGCAGTACCCCCCAAATCCAGTGCTGAGTTGGACAAGGAGGGCCTACAACTGCTGACCAATTGGTGAGTCTCGTGGAGCAGTACAGTGCAACAGAGGACCTACTCCAAGCATCTTCCAGGTATGCCAGCCCCAGGGACAGTAGGTCACCGAAGTCTACTGGTAAGACGATACCAATTGCTAGAGACGTGAGAAATGCTTTAAGGGGAGATGGCTTAAAGGGGAAGCCAGCTGGGCCACGTTCCGCTGGGATCTGGAGGTCCAGGCTAGGGTCCCAAAATGGGGAACAGTGCCGTGTACAGTGCTGGCGGTGTCATGAATTTGGACATGTGGTTGCTAATTGCCCCCTCACAACTGAGCCAATGGACTGCAATATGTCCAGACGTATTTCTCTGTTTGCACAACCCGTGTATTCTGCAGAAACTGTGTCTAAGTTAGAACCTCAAATGTGTACTGTGTCCATAGGAGGTTGTACAGCTGAGGCGCTGTTGGACTCTGGGAGCTTGGTGACCTTGGTACACGGCTCTCTGGTAAACCATGGGACATACAGTGGACATACTGTTGGGGTACTGTGCATACATGGAGAAACCAGAGAGTACCCAACTGCTCGGGTCACAATAGACACTCCATGTGGTGTATCATGTCATGAAGTGGGTGTGGTTAAATCACTAATGCATAGTGCGATACTGGGAAGAGACTTTTCCCTATTCTGGGACTTATGGCAGAGCAGAAATGTAACCTGTGGAGAAAATCTGACTGATAATGTGTGTACTGAGGTTACCCCGGAACCATATGACCTCGATTCTGAGGTTCCCGCAGTAGGTGTGACCACTGACGAAGTTGATAATTTTCCTCTAGCCGTTCTTGCTGGTGATGCTGAAGATGTGGGGGGGGGGGGGGGTTCCTGATATGCCTAATTTAGAGGTGTCTCGTGACAATTTTGGGACTGCTCAGCTCAGAGACCCCACTTTGACACGATCAAGGAAAAATGTGAAGGTGTTGAATGGTGTTCCACAGTATCCAGGTGCTGATGGTGAGTTTCCCCATATGGCTGTTAACCAGGATCTATTATACCAGGTAGATGAAATACGTGGGGTAATAGTTGAGCAACTGGTGGTGCCCCAACCATATCGCAGACTGGTATTGGATCTAGCACACAAGCATGTGCTGGGAGGTCATCTTGGGTCTGAAAAGACCAGAGAACGCATCCTTCAGTGTTTTTTTGGGCCAGGGATTTTTTCTAAGGTAGAGAGGTTTTGTCAATCCTGCCCAGAGTGTCAACTAACCTCTCCGGTGTCACGTTTTAGAAGTCCTTTGGTACCCTTGCCCATTATAGAAGTACCATTTGAAAGGGTGGCCATGGATTTGGTAGACCCTGTTGTAAATTCTGCACGGGGACATCAACATATACTTGTAGTGTTAGATTACGCCATACGCTATCCTGAGGCAGTGCCTTTACGAAACACCTCTGCTAAGCTTATTGCCAAGGAGCTTTTTTACATGTTTTCTCGCACAGGCATACCAAAGGAGATCCTTACGGATCAGGGGACTCCTTTCATGTCCAAGGTCACTAAAGAAATGTGTAAGCTCTTGAAGATTAAACACCTGCGTACTTCCGTGTATCACCCTCAAACTGATGGCCTAGTTGAAAGATTTAACAAGACACTGAAGGGCATGTTAAAAAAAAGTGGTTATCAGGAATGGAAAGGACTAGGATTGTTTATTACCTTATTTGATGTTTTCAGTTTGGGAAGTACCGCAGTCCTCAACAGGTTTCTCCCCATTTGAGCTCTTATATGGCAGACACCCATGTGGTCTCCTTGACATTGCTAAGGAAACTTGGGAACAGGAACCCACCCCTTACCGAAGTGTAATAGAGCATATTGCTCTCATGCAAGACAGAATAGCTGCTGTCATGCCCATCATTAAAGAACACTTAGAGCAGGCTCAAGAGGCACAAAGTTGTGTCTACAACCGGTCAGCTAAAGTTAGAACCTTTAACCCTGGAGACCGAGTGTTGGTGCTAGTGCCCACTGTAGAAAATAAATTCCTGGCTAAGTGGCAAGGGCCATACGAGGTAATAGAAAAAGTGGGAGAGGTAAATTATAAAGTTTACCAGCCTGAAAGCCTGAACAGTTGTATCATATAAATTTGCTCAAACCCTGGAATCACAGAGAGACTCTGTCAGCAGTGAGTTCCCCTGGCAGTGTTGCCCCAGAGTTATCGGCAAATAAGATAAACAACCCTTGTAATAATACTGTAGGTGTGCATATTTCAGAGTCCTTGTCCAAGTTTCAAATGCAGGAGACAAAAGAATTTGTCTCAAGAAACACTGATGTGTTCTGAGATTTGCTTGGGCGCACTTCAGTTATCAAACATGACATAATCACTGAGCCGCAGGTACGAGTTCACTTGAAACCATATAGGGTACCTGAAGCTCAGAGACAAGCTATATCTGAAGAAGTAAAAAAGGTGTTAGAACTTGGGGTGATTGAAGAGTCGCAAAGTGAGTGGTCCAATCCCATAGTCCTAATCCCAAAGCCAGATGGTACAGTGAGGTTCTGTAATGACTTCCGAAAATTAAATGAAGTGTCAAAGTTTGACGCATTCCCAATGCCAAGAGTAGATGAATTAATTGAGAGACTTGGCCATGCAAGGTATTTCTCTACCCTTGACCTAACCAAGGGGTACTGGCAAGTGCCCCTTACTGACAGTGCTAAAGAAAAAACGGCTTTTGTCGTTCCAGAAGGCCTTTTTCAGTATGTCACCATGCCCTTCGGGTTACATGGGGCACCAGCAACCTTCCAAAGGTTAATGGATGTCATCCTCAAACCTCATCATAGATATGCCTCTGCTTATCTAGATGATATCATCATTTTTAATGATGACTGGGAAAGTCATTTACCAAAAGTGCAGGCGGTGTTGGATTCCCTCCGGGCAGCCGTGTTACCAGCAAGCCCTAAGAAGTGTGCTTTAGGTCTTGAGGAAGCACGTTATCTAGGGTATATAATTGAGAGAGGTGTAATAAAACCTCAAGTGAATAAGGTAGAAGCCATCCAAGATTGGCCCCGGCCCATAACCAAAAAACAAGTGAGAGCCTTTTTGGGAATTGTGGGGTATTACCGTAGGTTTATCCCAAACTTTGCTAGTGTAGCAGTACCCTTGACAGACCTCACCAAGGGAAGTAAGTCGGCCATGGTAAAATGGAGCACAGAAGCTGAGAGTGCATTTCAGGAGTTAAAGTCTGCCCATTGTAGACAACCAGTGTTGATGACCCCAGATTTCAAAAAGGTGTTTACTGTACAGACTGATGCCTCTGATGCTGGTTTAGGGGCAGTCCTGTCACAGGAGGTTGGGGGAGAAGAACACCCCGTGACATACCTGAGTAGAAAACTTACTCCTGCGGAGAAAAATTATAGTATTGTCGAACGGGAATGTCTGGCAATTAAATGGGCTCTAGAGACTCTAAGATATTACTTGTTCTGTCGACAGTTCAGGTTGGTGACAGATCATTCCCCCCTTACATGGATGAGTCAGGCCAAGGAGAAAAAAGCGAGAGTCACAAGGTGGTTTCTGACTTTACAAAACTTTACATTTTTGGTTGAGCACAGGTCAGGCAAACTGCAAAGGAATGCCGATGCCCTATCGAGAACACACTGTTTGGTGAGTAAAAGTGTTTGGCCCCACAGGTTCGAACAAAGGGGGAGGGTATGTGAGAGAGTGACTGGAAAAGTAGTAGAGAATCATTATATTTCCCCTAGGTTTCTTTCATATACCATGTACTATGCTACAGGAGGTGGATATCTCAACTAGGAAACCTGGGTGAGATATCAGAAATCCCGGAAAAGATGGTCTGCTTTAGCAAAGCATAGTTTGCTGAGGACTTTGGTAAATTGTGTTGTCGGGCCTGGATTTTAATGGAATGAGGATGCAGGTTGGTAGCGGGGCTCCTCATTCCCTTCCTGTCCAGAACAGGTTTCATATAGAGCTCTCAGCTAGGTGATGGAGCTCAGCTCATTTCTGGGCTATAAAGGTTTGCACTATGAGCATGTCTGGGTGGGGACTGGTTGAACTGACTGGCTTTCACCATTTGCTGCTGAAGTCTGTGCAAACAACAAAAAGGACACTGAGTTTATTTTGAATTGTGTCGTGTGGCTGGTAGTAGGCCGCCCGTATAGAAAGGGTGACTTTATGTTTAGTTAGTGCTCAGCCGAGCAGGAATTTGGTATCTTTGCCGGAATGTAAAGGCCTTATATTTTGTTTGTGGATGAGAATAAAGAAAACAGGCAAACCCCTGTGTGAACTGTGCCATTGTGTCACTGTCTCTGACTGCTGTGCCTACTACTATTGAGCTGACCCCCACAATATACATACATTAATTTGTTCTAAACTTAGATACCAATGTTATGTATAGCACAAATTTTATGTTTAATTATAGAAGGTCCGTATATTTTATTTCAACTTCTGTGATATAAGATGCTAGATCTTGGCCTCTAAGTGTAGAATAATTCGAATAAAAATAAATTATTCTTCATAAACAACTTATATAGTAAAAAGTCAAAGAAGGTAAATATTTAATCAATATATTTGTGAAACAAATTTGTCTGTAGAGATGAGCAAATTTCCTAAAACTCGATTCTGTTCTACGTAATTCGACTGACGCATCATTCACACAACCTTGTCCGTTTTGCTAACCGAAAAACACAGACACCTGCTGTGTGCATCACAGTCTACAATTCACAAGATGAGGCCAAAGATCTTTTGCTGCACAGTCGCACATATCCAGAAGCACACGCAATGTGGGATGCACATAGCCACATGCCACTTCATTGATGCCATTTAATTTATATACAGTCCTGATCAAAAGTTTAAGACCACTTAAAAAATGCAAAAAATCATATTTTACATTGTTGAATCTTAACAAGGTTCCAAGTAGAGCTTCAACATGCAACAAGAAGAAATGAGAGTGAGACAAAACATTTTTTGAGCATTCAATTAATTGAAAATAACGATTAAACTGAAACAGGCTGTTTTTCAGCTGATCCAAATTTTAGGACCACATGCCTTTAAAAGGCCAAATCTGTGCAAAGATGTGGATTAATTGTCATTTTCTGTCAGGTAGTCACACGTTGTGATGGCAAAGGCAAAAAAACTCTCCCTTTTTGAACGTGGTCGGGTTGTTGCACTGCATAAGCAGGGTCTCTCACAGCGCGCCATCACTGCTGAGGTGGGACGCAGTAAGACAGTCATTTGGAATTACTTAAATGATCCTGAGGGTTATGGAACAAAACAGTCAAGTGGAAGACCCAAAAAAATTTCATCAGCACTGAGCCGGAGGATCCAATTGGCTGTCCGTCAAGACACTGGATGATCCTCGACCCAAATTAAGGTCCTTACTGGTGCTGACTGCAGCCCCATAACCATCAGATGGCTGCAGTCAGCAAAAAACGTCTTCAAAGACCTCATCTCCTTGAACGCCACACAACTGCTCATTTGGACTTTGCAAGAGAGCACCAAACATGGGATATTCAAAGGTGGAAGAAAGTTTTATTCTCTGATGAGATTTTTTTTTACCTTGATAGTCCTGATGGTTTCCAACGTTACTGGCATGACAAGCAGATCCCACCTGAGATGTTTTTTCTACGCGCCACAGTGGAGGGGGCGCCATTATGGTCTGGGGTGCTTTTTCCTTCAGTGAAACAATGGAGCTTCAGGAAGTGCAAGGGTGTCAAACGGCCGCTGGCTATGTCCAGATGTTGCAGAGAGCATTCCTCATGACTGAGGGCCCTCGTCTGTGCAGTAACGACTGAGTTTTTCAACAGGACAACGCTACAGTACACAATGCCCACAGGACAATTGACTTCTTTCAGGAGAATAACATCACTCTTTTGGCCCATCCTGCGTGTTCCCCTGATCTAAATCCAATTGACAACCTTTGGGGATGGATGGCAAGGGAAGTTTACAAAAATGGACAACAGTTCCAGACAGTAGATGGCCTTTGTGCGGCCGTCTTCACCACTTGGAGAAATGTTCCCATTCACCTCATGAAAACGCTTGCATCAAGCATGCCGAAAATTTTTTGGAAGTGATAAACCATAACGGCAGAGCTACTCATTACTGAGTTCATGTTTGGAAATTGGATTTCTGTTTTGGGGATTTTAGTTTTTTTTTGGAGGTGTGGTCCTAAACTTTTGATCAGCTGAAAAACAGCCTGTTTCAGTTTATTCGTTGTTTTCATTAAATTGAATGCTCAAAAAATGTTTTGTCTCACTCCCATTTCTTCTTGTTGCATGTTGAAGCTCTACTTGGAACCTTGTTAAGATCCAGCCATGCTTAATATGATTTTTTGCCATTTTTCAAGTGGTCTTAAACTTTTGATCAGGACTGTATCATAGCTAGAGATGAGTGAAGTTTTGGAAAAATTTGATTCAGCAATTTCGCAGAAGATAGACAAGAAAGTTTATTTGTTCCAAGTTAATTAATCACAAATTGCTATAAATCAGTTATACCCAGGCCACTCTGCCTTAGAATATGGCCACAAGGAGTGGCCTTGCTAATAATGAAGCATTGTATAGTCCTTCTTCATTGCTAATGGCTGAGCAGCACCTTTAAATAGGGGAGGTTTCTGGTATGGAGTTTGGCTGATTAGGTTGAGGGGACAATATTACAATTATTGCTGTTCTTGCCTGCAATCTCCTGCAGGTTATTTCACAGTAAACACTGAATATTAATCAGCTCTGGCATACCCACTTCTCCAACCCCAGCGCTCCCCTGCCCTATAGGTGGGAGTCCTTCTGCCATCTGCTTTTCCTCCTTTTCCACATCATCTAACATTGATGAGAATATGTCATCAGTAACATCCAGCATCTCCTCTCTCTGCATCTTGCTGACTTTTCTAGGACATGGATACTTTGAAGAATGATTTAGAAGAAGTAAAGTCAGCAAAAGATGAGGATGGTCATCATTATGACCTGGCCCTCTATGGGGTTTAGATTGGAAAGTATTGGTTGGCATGCTGGTACTGTAATAGAAAAGGCTTCCATCTTATTGGTATTGAATTACATATCTAAGTTTATGGCTGATGTAGAAATAAGTAAATATAGGAATAAACAAACCTGAGACAGAATAAGTTTCCCTGCACTCTCCCTTCACTCTCACTCTCCAATATTCTTGTATTAATCATTTTCAGCAACACTGTCCGTAGCGCATGAGCACTTGCCACGTTTCTTCCTATACTCACAGGACAATAGCGGAGACAGCATGGGATGAGGGTTTTCTAAGTTTGTGACATCACACTAGATGGCTTTCTGCGGATTGGTTGGCTACACGACATTATGGGTGATCTCATATTCCCAGGCTTCTTACTTTCACTTTGTAACACGTGCAGCCACCATTTTAGGAAAAACTGATTCATTACAGTGAAGCACAAGGAAATTCAGAGTCGTTGTGAACCAAAGTTTTCCTAAACTTCATACCAAATTGCGCTTCGAATGCTTCACTTCGCTCAACACTAATCATACCACATGAACCAATACTCAGAGTAACGGCTCTTGTGCAAGATTAACATTGCCATAAATATCTGCCGTAAGAGGGAGCAGGCTGAGCTGTGGAGATGCTTCTTAAAAAGTGTATATTTGCCCTGATGAATGAATCACTTCACTCATCTCTAATCCGTAATAAACAAAACAATGTTTAAATGCCCCCCTTCCCATCCCCCTCCCCCCGCTTCCCCAAAGTCTTGTATGACCCTATGGGGCAACCGTAAACTATAGATTTACATTTTCTGGTCTATTAAAAAACGCAACCAAATTGTAAAACAAAAATAAAGCCACATTTATAACAGAAAAAAGGTGCAAACATTACTTAGCGTGTACTTAAAAATTGATAATGTGTCTGATCAAGGGGGTAAATAGCCCAGTCTTAAACTGTTTAAACATGAGAGCCAATTGTGAATGATAGACAGCAGACTGCAGCCAGCAGATATATCTATTGGATGCATGCATTTTTTTTTTTATCTCACACTACACATTTTAAGATTTGTTGAATTAACCCCTTAAGGACATAGGACGTACCGGTACGCCCTATTTCCCGAGTCCTTAAGGACCAAGGACATACCGGTACGTCCTGACTTAAAATCTGTATTCCGGCGCCCCAGGGGTTAATCGGAACGGGATTTCGGCTGAAATCATTCAGCCGGCATCCAGTAACAATGCAGGGGGGGGTCATTTGACCCCCCCGTATCGGCGATCGCAGCAAACCGCAGGTCAATTCAGACCTGCGGTTTGCTGCGCTTTTTGCAGTTTCTGATCCCCGCGGTCCACCGCGGGGATCAGAAACTTTAGAGTGGCTAAAATCAATATTTTTCACCCCCCCCTGCACCCCTGCCCGATTTTATGCCGGCGGGTGGTGCGGGGGGGGGGGGGGGGGATGTCGCAGGCGGTGGGGGCGTTGCGGGAGGCGGGCGGTGCGGCAGGCGGGATCGCGATCCCATGGCAACAGGACGCCTGCTCAGGCGTCCTGCTGTCCATGGTGCTGAACAGATCTGTGCTAAAAGCATAGATCTGTTCAGTGTAAGTAAAATACAGTACAGAACAATATATATTGTACTGTACTGTATTATACAGACATCAGACCCACTGGATCTTCAAGAACCAAGTGGGTCTGGGTCGCAAAAATGTAAAAAAAAGTGAAAAAAGTTAAGATAAAAAAAAAACATTTATCACTGAATAAAAATTAAAAAAATAAAATACACTACACATATTAGGTATCGCCGCGTCCGTAACGACCTGATCGATAAAACGGTCATGTTACTTTCCCCGCACGGTGAACGCCATAAAAATAAAAAAATAAAAACTATGAGAAAATTGAAATTTTGCCCACCTTACTTCCCAAAAAAGGTAATAAAAGTGATAAAAAAAGTTGCATGTACGCCAAAATAGTACCAATCAAACCATCATCTCACCCCGCAAAAAATGAGACCCTACTCAAGATAATCGCCCAAAAACTGAAAAAACTATGGCTCTTAGACTATGGAAACACTAAAACATGATTTTTTTTGTTTCAAAAATGAAATCATTGTGTAAAACTTACATAAATAAAAAAAAAGTATACATATTGGGTATCGCCGCGTCCATATCGACCGGCTCTATAAAAATATCACATGACCTAACCCCTCAGGTGACCACCGTAAGAAAATAAAAACAAAAACGGTGTAAAAAAAGACATTTTTTGCCATCTTACGTCACAAAAAGTGTAATAGCGAGCGATCAAAAGTCATATGCACCCCAAAATAGTGCCAATCAAACCGTCATCTCATCCCGCAAAAAATGAGACCCTACTCAAGATAATCGCCCAAAAACTGAAAAAACTATGGCTCTTAGACTATGGAGACACTAAAACATTTTTTTGGTTTTAAAAATGAAGTTATTGTATAAAACTTACATAAATAAAAAAAATAGTATACATATTAGGTATCGCCGCGTCCGTGACAACCTGCTCTATAAAATTACCACATGATAAAACCTGTCAGATGAATGTTGTAAATAACAAAAAAAAACGTGCCAAAAAAGCTATTTCTTGTTACCTTGCTGCACAAAAAGTGTAATATAGAGCAACCAAAAATCATATGTACCCTAAACTAGTACCAACAAAACTGCCACCTTATCCCGTAGTTTCTAAAATGGAGTCACTTTTTTGGAGTTTCTACTCTAGGGGTGCATCAGGGGGGCTTCAAATGGGACATGGTGTCAAAAAACCAGTCCAGCAAAATCTGCCTTCCAAAAACCGTATGGCATTCCTTTCCTTCTGCGCCCTGCCGTGTGCCCGTACAGCGGTTTACGACCACATATGGGGTGTTTCTGTAAACTACAGAATAAGGGCCATAAATAATGAGTTTTGTTTGGCTGTTAACCCTTGCTTTGTAACTGGAAAAAAAATATTAAAATGGAAAATCTGCCAAAAATGTGAAATTTTGAAATTGTGTCTCTATTTTCCATTAAATCTTGTGCAATACCTAAAGGGTTAACAAAGTTTGTAAAATCAGTTTTGAATAGCTTGAGGGGTGTAGTTTCTTAGATGGGGTCACTTTTAGGGAGTTTCTCCTCTAGGGGTGCATCAGGGGGCTTCAAATGGGACATGGTGTCAAAAAACCAGTCCATAAAAATCAGCCTTCCAAAAACCATACGGCGCACCTTTCACTCTACGCCCCGCTGTGTGGCCGTACAGTAGTTTTGGGTGTTTCTGTAAATGGCAGAGTCAGGGCAATAAAGATTCAATCTTGTTTGGCTGTTAACCCTTGCTTTGTTAGTAGAAAAAATGGGTTAAAATAAAAAATTTGACAAAAAAAATTAGATTCTCAAATTTCCTCCCCATTTGCCAATAACTCTTGTGCAACACCTAAAGGGTTAACAATGTATGAAAAATCAGTTTTGAATACCTTGAGGGGTGTAGTTTCTTAGATGGGGTCATTTTTGGGTGGTTTCTATTATGTAAGCCTCGCAAAGTGACTTCAGACCTGAACTGGTCCCTAAAAATTGAGTTTTTGTAAATTTCTGAAAAATTTCAAGATTTGCTTCTAAAGTTCTAAGCCTTGTAACATCCCCAAAAAATAAAATATCAATCCCAAAACAATTCAAACATGAAGTAGACATATGGGGAATGTAAAGTCATCACAATTTTTTGGGGTATTACTATGTATTACAGAAGTAGAGAAACTGAAACTTTGAAATTTGCAAATTTTTCCAAATTTTTGGTAAATTAGGTATTTTTTTATGCAAAAAAAATATTTTTTTTTACTTCATTTTACCAGTGTCATGAAGTACAATATGTGACGAAAAAACAATCTCAGAACGGCCTGGATAAGTCAAAGCGTTTTAAAGTTATGAGCACTTAAAGTGACACTGGTCAGATTTGCAAAAAATGGCCAGGTCCTTAAGGGGTTAAGAGAAAATACACTTTTCAAAATGTTGATTGCAGATCTAAACGATATCACTTCAGTAGTCTAACTAAGCAATATAGAGCATCACTCAAGCATGTCTGTCAGCATCTGTACAGTTGCATCTCTAATATTCTTCTTCCTGTGTCTCCTCAATGTTTTATTTGCTTTTTTTTACAGTTAACTTTATTAAGAATATGAGATCACCCAGCGACAGGAAGCCATATAAATATACACACAGTGAAGAACCTGTTGTAAAAAAACATAATAAAGATTTGTTTGTTAGTCCTATTTAATTTTCCCATGAAATGTCTTGTTGCGCTGAACCAGCATAGGTATGTCAAACCCTGTTTCTTACTCAATGCCAGTGGTTACATGGCATGCAGGGTGTCATGTGACCAAAATCATGTTTTGTTCAATTCAGTTAGCCCTTGGATGCATTATATAGGGCTGATCTTTGAGCTATACTGTTCTGGTATGCAGATAGGGTTCAACTGAACTAATAATAAAAAATATAAAATCCCCTTAAGGGTCAGCATATCAGTACCTTCTTTTTTTAGCTCTGCCAATCAGCTTGGATCTGGAAAAATCTAATCATTAACCAAAAATAATGAACCCGCTAGTCGATTCCTTAAGTTCTAAATTGAATACACCACTGAATTGCATATATTCAGGGATGTTTGAAAGTTTGTGTACCCATCGGAATTATCTATATTTCTGCATAGCACAAGCTGGTCTTAATAATTCAAGGCCAAAGTTGTTATGGCTCATCCTGCCTCCCAGAAAATTTAACACAAAGCTAGTGTCAAAACATTGCATAGGCTAACTATGGTACCATTAAAAATTAAAGCTCTTCTACTAAAAAGCAAGCGCTCACACAGCTCCATCAAAAAAACAAAAAACTTTGGACTTTCAGAATATGGTCACGCAAAAACAAATTGTTTTTCAACCACTTCCCGACCAGTGATATACATGCATGGAGCTGCTGGAAGTGAGTTCCTCACCAGCACCATAGTAGTACGGTGTGCTATTGTACTGTAGCTGCCAGCATCATTGAAAACTCTTATACTGGCAGATTAACCACTTGAATGCTGCAACATCTACATAGTTTACAGAGAAAAGGAGCATACTCTCTGACCTCACTGGCTCCCTGCAGCAAGGGCATACCTTTAGTGAGGCAAGGTTAGGCGATTACCTGGATGGTGCCATCTAGAGGAAAGGGTGGGTAGCTAGTTGGTGATGTGAAGCAGCTAAGTTCCTTTACACTGACCACATAGAGAATTGTACTGTACTGTATGTGCTGTGTTCAGGACTTGCCTGCTCTGACTGTGCTGCATGTGGCCTGCTGAGATTGCTTCCTCTCATGTCCACACAAAGTGAGAAAAGTATGCAGGGGCCCCGGTAATATCCTGCAACTGTAAGGATTAGAGATGAGAAAAAAAAAGTTGACAAAGTGGAATTTGATCCGAATGTCAGGAAAAAATGGCTGCTGCACGTGTTAGGACATGGAGCAAGGAACTCTGGTAATAAAGGATCGCCCACAATGCTTTGCATGCAGCCAATCAGCCGCTGTGATGTCACAGCCTTATAAAAAGCCTCAGCCATCTTGGTATCTGCTATTTTCCAGTGTGCTGAAAAATCGATTTACAAGTTCAGGGAAAGAATATTCAAGCTGTAGGGAAAGGATAGTGAGGCATCATCTACACTATAAAAGGAGAACATGGTGCAATAGGAGAGTGTACAGCCTGGGTAATAGGAGCGATTACTATTACACCTTGCTGCACTAATTGGGGATCCAAATTGCAGTTATACTGCTGCTTTTAGGTTGTTTGCGCTACAGTGCCTTGCAAAAGTATTCAACCCCCTTGACTTTTTTCGTATTTTGATGCCTCACAACCTGGAAATAACATGGATTGTTTGAAGATTTGCATCATTTAACTTACAGAACAAGACCACAACTTTGAAGATTTTTTTTTTTTATTATTGTGAAGCAAACAACAAATTGGACAAAATACCAGAAAAAGTCACCCCCCTAAAGTAAATACTTTGTAGAGCCACCTTTTGCGGCAATCACAGCTCCAAGTCGCTTTGGATAAGTCTCTATGAGCTTGCCACATCTTACCACTGGGCTTTTTGCCCATTCCTCATTACAAAACTGCTCCAGCTCCTTTAAGTTGGATGGTTTGCGCTTGTGAACAGCAATCTTTAAGTCTGACCACAGATTTTCTATTGGATTGAGATCTGGGCTTTGACTAGGCCATTCCAACACAATTACATGTTTCCCCTTAAACCACTCAAGTGTTGCTTTAGCAGTGTGTTTGGGGTCATTGTCCTGCTGGAAGGAGAACCTCCGTCCTAGCCTCAAATCACGCACAGAGTGGTACAGGTTTTGCTCAAGAATATCCCTGTATTTAGCACTATCCATCTTTCCCTTAACTCTGACCAGTTTCCCAGTCCTGGCTGCTGAAAAACATCCCCACAACATGATGCTGCCACCACCATGTCTCACTGTGGGGATGATGTTCTTTCGGTGATGTGATGTGTTGGATTTGCGCCAGACACAGCGTTTTCTTTGATGGCCGAAAAGTAAATTTTTAGTCTCATCAGACCACAGCACCTTCCTCCATACATTTTGAGAGTCTCCCACATGCCTTTTCGCAAATTCACAATGTGCCTTATTGTTTTTAGCTGAAAGTAATGGCTTTCTTCTGGCCACTCTGCCATAAAGCCCAACTCTATGGAGCATACAGCTTATTGTCATCCTATGTAAAGATACTCCAGTATCTGTTGTAGAATTCTGCAGCTCCTCCAGGGTTACCTTAGGTCTCTGTGCTGCCTCTCTGATTAATGCCCTCCTTGCCCGGTCCGCTAGTTTTGGTGGGCGTCCGTTTCTTGGCAGGTTTGCTGTTGTGCCATGTTCTTTCCATTTGGTTATGATAGACTTGATGGTGCTCCTGAGGATCATCAAAGATTTGGATATTTTTTTATAACCTAACCCTGACTTATACTTCTCAACAACATTGTCCCTTACTTGTTTGGAGAGTTCCTTGGTCTTCATGGCAGTGTTTGTTAGTAATGTCTCTTGCTTCGGTGTTGCAGCCTCTGGGGCCTTTAAAAAAGTGTGTATATGTAATGACAGATCATGTAACACTTAGATTGCACACAGGTGGACATCATGTCACTAATTATGTGACTTCTGAAGGTAATTGGTTGCACCGGAGCTTTTTATGGGCTTCCTAACAAATGGGGTGAATACATACACACATGCCAATTTTCTGTTTTCTATTTCCGAACAATAGTTTTATTTATATATTTTTTTCATTTCACTTCACCAACTTAGACTATTGTGTTCTGATCCATCACATAAAATTAAGATTAACAAAACATTTAACTTATAGGGGTTGTCCGAGTTATATTTATTGATGACCTATCCTCAGGATAGTAATCACAGGGAACGACCTGTTTAAAACGTAGCCTTTAATCTAATTTAGACATAAAATAACAAAAACTCCCACAGACATACATAGAAACGAACAAAGAGAAGATATATCCTTGATGACATGGAAGATGATACTTGTAATCGTCCAAAGTATACGGGTCAGAGATGGACGGAATGGACAGAGATGGAGTCTAATCCGTCCCTATTCCTGGCCCTGGGCTAGGTAGCCCTGCCTAAGAACGGAATAGCCGCCCTGATAAGGACGATCCCGTATTCTGGAACCTCCTTGTGAAACCTGAATAGACCCTGTACTCCTGATGGATCCCTACTGTGGGGTCTGCTCTAGGTACACAAAACAAAAAAACAAGTATAGATAAACAGTATAGAAAGCAACAGGCCAACCACACTCATAGATGCTCAGTGGTGTGGGTGGAAAGTTGCCAACAATAAATATGTAATAAAGGATGCACAGGCAGCCACAGGTATGGCTATCTATGAATGTGCATCATCAAATGGACGATCTCACTGTGTAGACCCCACACACCAGAATCAATGTGCGATGTCAACACACCAAAAGTCGCCGTTCACATTTGTACATATCAGTGTATAATTTAGGATGTATATACACGTACAGCACCCGAAGCACTACATGTATTAGTATGCAATCAGGTGCCAGTGTCCCAACGCGTTTCACCCTGATTGATTGTCGGGTTCCTCAGGGGACATATATCAAAGTACAATGCTATTATTTAGCATCAATGAGAGGTAACCAAACCGTTGGTAGGGTCCTCAATTATGATGACACCATTCGACCAGATCATTCACTGGTCGCATTACGTTCAATCACCCAATAGCTTTAAGTAATCAAACACAGGGACCACATAAGGGGGCCTATGGAATACGCTGGAAACAAGAGTCATTCGCCAGTGTGGATATATGTCGTAAATAGTCAGAGTGACAACCTCCTACAAACAGTCAAGTATGTGTGATGCCATGTGTGATATCATGGCCAACAAGTAACAAGATACTACTTGCGTGTCCAAGAGCGGCCAAGGATGGCCCAGGCTGTCTGTGGAGATGGTCGTATGTCCACTGTCACTCCAGCCATAGCCCGCATATACAGGATAGTGGTGCCTCACTGGTCCTGTGTGTGATAAATATCAGGTCGGCGGGGGTCTGACACCCAGCACCCCCGCCGATCAGCTGTTTGAAGAGGAGGCACACGCCGTGCCCGTGCTGCCTGCTCTTCACTGTTTACCTTCTCACCGTTGCATCCGCAGCAGTGAGCAGGTGTAATTACACCTAACCATCCCATTCATTTCAATGGGACGGATCGCTCCTATACACTTGTATAGGAGCGATCCGTCCCATTGAAATGAATAAGACGGCTTGGGTGTAATTACACCTGCAACGGCAAGAAGGTAAACAATAAAGGGGAGGCAGCGCTGGCACGGTGCGTGCCTCCTCTTCAAACAGCTGATCGGCGGGGGTGCCTGATGTCAGACCCCCACCGATCTGATATTGATGGCCTATCCTGAGGATAGGACATCAATAAATATAACTCGGACAACCCCTTTAAGGCTGTAATGTAACAAAATACAAAAAAAACTCGAGGGGGTGAATACTTTTGCAAGGCACTTTTGCAAGGCTGTTTGAAGAGGAGGCGCACGCCGTGCCCGTGCTGCCTGCTCTTCACTGTTTACCTTCTCACTGTTGCATCCGCAGCAGTGAGCAGGTGTAATTACACCTAACCATCCCATTCATTTCAATGGGACGGATCGCTCCTATACACTTGTATAGGAGCGATCCGTCCCATTGAAATGAATGGGACGGTTTGGGTGTAATTACACCTGCAACGGCAAGAAGGTAAACAATAAAGGGGAGGCAGCGCTGGCACGGTGCGTGCCTCCTCTTCAAACAGCTGATCGGCGGGGGTGCCTGATGTAAGACCCCCACCGATCTGATATTGATGACCTATCCTGAGGATAGGACATCAATAAATATAACTCGGACAACCCCTTTAAGGCTGTAATGTAACAAAATACAAAAAAAACTCGAGGGGGTGAATACTTTTGCAAGGCACTGTATATGATACATCAGTAATTCCAGCAAACCTTTCTTGTGATTGGGTGAAAGTTCTGTGTGATACAGCTATTTACGGGGTGTATTAATAGGAAATATACACTCACCTAAAGAATTATTAGGAACACCTGTTCTGTTTCTCATTAATGCTATTATCTAGTCAACCAATCACATGGCAGTTGCTTCAATGCATTTAGGGGTGTGGTCCTGGTCAAGACAATCTCCTGAACTCCAAACTGAATGTCAGAATGGGAAAGAAAGGTGATTTAAGCAATTTTGAGCGTGGCATGGTTGTTGGTGCCAGACGGGCTGGTCTGAGTATTTCACAATCTGCTCAGTTACTGGGATTTTCACGCACAACCATTTCTAGGGTTTACAAAGAATGGTGTGAAAAGGGAAAAAACATCCAGTATGCGGCAGTCCTGTGGGCGAAAATGCCTTGTGGATGCTAGAGGTCAGAGGAGAATGGGCCGACTGATTCAAGCTGATAGAAGAGCAACGTTGACTGAAATAATGTCACGGATGGTGTACAGGAAACAAGACAATACCATATAACAATGTCTCTCTGGATCCACAACTAAGGAACAAAGGGAGATCCCTGCAATAGACCTGCCACTCTCCCTCACTGCTCAGCCTATGCGAACACCCCAAAGGTGGATGGACGCATATCCACGTTCCTCGGCTATCTATTACCTGAAGACCCTACAATAGTGAGGGGACACGACCACCGGCTCCCTACACTGACACGGAGGGAGTCAGGGTCACCTGGATCCAGAAAAGAGAAAATCATAAATACATAAACAGCACTTAACTTGCAGACGACTGACGACTGAGGACTGAGGACTGGGAACAGCATGCACACACACTCCAGGAAGTTGTATCAGCCGCACACTACTGCATTATGGGGAGGAACTTAAAGGGAAGCAATCAGTCTGACTGCATGACAGCTGAGATAGACTAACGAGATGAGAAACTAAACCAAAACAAAGAAATTCAAGGAGGAGGATCTGAAAAGCTCCTGTGAGCGCTTCTCAACTGTCTGGCTGTGACAAATAACCACTCGTTACAACCGAGGTATGCAGCAAAGCATTTGTGAAGCCACAACACACACAACCTTGAGGCAGATGGGCTACAACAGCAGAAGACCCCACCGGGTACCACTCATCTCCACTACAAATAGGAAAAAGAGGCTACAATTTGCACGAGCTCACCAAAATTGGACTGTTGAAGACTGGAAAAATGTTGCCTGGTCTGATGAGTCTTGATTTCTGTTGAGACATTCAAATGGTAGAGTCCGAATTTGGCGTAAACAGAATGAGAACATGTATCCATCATGCCTTGTTACCACTGTGCAGGCTGGTGGTGGTGGTGTAATGGTGTGGGGGATGTTTTCTGGGCACACTTAAGGCCCCTTAGGGCCAATTGGGCATCGTTTAAATGCCACGGGCTACCTGAGCATTGTTTCTGACCATGTCCATCCCTTCATGATCACCATGTACCCATCCTCTGATGGCTACTTCCAGCAGGATAATGCACCATGTCACAAAGCTCGAATCATTTCAAATTGGTTTCTTGAACATGACAATGAGTTCACTGTACTAAAATGGCCCCCACAGTCACCAGATCTCAACCCAATAGAGTATTGTCACGGCGGACGTGCACAGTTAAACAGATAACACACCAACCAGGCTCTGGACGAGAGACGGGGGAAGGGTCACCTCCTAATTTATCCCTGACCTCTTCCCCTACAATGCTCAGCCCACAGACCAAATCTTGATGGTAGATTTGCTGTGTCCACCAGCCTATGCTAACAGAACCCTGAACTCCCTGAGATGGTGAAGTGGGGAGAAAGGAGCTGCCAGCTCGCACAGAACCTGGATGGGATAGATGACATAAACAACCAAACAAGAAAATACACTTATCTGCTGAGAGCAGGAACAAACAGCCAACCTTCCTTCCAAGACCACAATGAAGAGTATAATCCGCTCAGAGCACCTTGGCTGGAGACTATTTAAACTAATGACTCCACCCAGTGCACCTGATGCGAGGCGGATCCAGCACAGCATCAAAACAAATACTAGACTCGTGCTGCAATCCTGGCTGACCTCCGCACATCGTCAGAGTGGGGCATGACAGTACCCCCCCTTCTACGGGTGACCTCCGGACACCCTGGACCAACCTTATCCGGATGGGACCTATGAAAGGCCCTCACCAGACGGCTGGCGTTGACATCTGACGCCGGAACCCACATCCTCTCCTCAGGACCGTATCCCCTCCAGTGAACCAGGTACTGGAGGGAACCCCGCAGAACTCTTGAGTCGAGAATCCTGAAGATCTCAAACTCCAAGTTTCCCTCGACCAGAACAGGAGGAGGAGGCAATGGCGATGGTACCACCGGTTTAACATATTTTTTTAGTAAAGACTTGTGGAAGACATCGTGGATCCTCCAAGTCTGCGGCAGATCAAGTCGAAATGCCACAGGATTGATCACAGCAGAAATCTTATATGGACCAACAAATCTTGGACCCAGTTTCCAAGATGGCATTCTCAACTTGATATTCCTAGTGGACAACCACACCAAATCACCCACACACAGGTCCGGACCAGTCACACGTCTCCTGTCAGCCATTCGTGTATACCTCTCACCCATCCTCTCCAAATTCCCTTGAATCCCCCGCCAGATAGAGGATAAGGCAGAAGAGAATCTCTCCTCCTCTGGCATCCCGGAGGAACCAGACCCAGAAAAGGTACCAAACTGAGGATGGAAACCGTATGCGCCAAAAAATGGCGACTTACCTGTGGACTCCTGCCTACGGTTATTTAATGCAAATTCTGCTAAGGGCAAGAATGAGGACCAGTCCTCCTGATTCTCAGCCACAAAGCACCTCAAGTAGGTCTCCAGGTTTTGATTAGTACGCTCCGTCTGACCATTCGACTGTGGATGAAAAGCCGACGAGAAAGAAAGTTGAATGCCAAGTCGAGAGCAGAACGCCCTCCAAAACCTGGAGACAAACTGCGTGCCCCTATCAGAGACAATATCCGAAGGAATACCGTGCAATTTAACAATATTATCCACAAAAATCTGCGCAAGAGTCTTAGCGTTAGGCAGACTTGTTAGTGGTATAAAGTGAGCCATTTTACTGAAACGATCGACTACCACCAAGATCACTGTTCTCCCGGAGGAACTCGGTAGGTCCGTAATAAAGTCCATGGACAAATGTGTCCAAGGACTAGATGGAATAGACAATGGAAGAAGTGAACCAGGCGGTCGAGTATGAGCAACCTTAGACCGAGCGCAGGTTTCACAAGCTGCCACGTAATTCTCAATACTCTTATGCAAACCTGGCCACCAGAACCTCCGGGACACCAGATCACAGGTGGACTTACCACCAGGATGTCCAGCGAGAACAGTATCGTGATGTTCCTTGAACACCTTGTATCGTAGGCCCTCAGGAACAAACAACCTCCCTGGGGGACACGAACCAGGAGCCCCCTCCTGAGCTCCCAACACCTCCATCTCCAATTCAGGGTACAGAGCGGAGACCACCACTCCATCCGCCAAAATCGGCGCTGGATCTTCTGAATCACCTCCCCCAGGGAAGCTGCGAGACAAGGCATCTGCCTTGACGTTCTTGACCCCTGGGCGAAAGGTAACCACGAAATTGAACCTGGTAAAAAACAATGACCATCTGGCCTGTCTAGGGTTCAGACGCTTGGCAGATTGCAGGTAAGCCAAATTCTTATGGTCTGTATACACAGTAACGGGGTGAGAAGCCCCCTCTAACCAGTGACGCCATTCTTCAAAGGCCAACTTGATCGCCAACAACTCCCTATCTCCAACATCATAATTCCTCTCAGCGACCGAGAGCTTCCTGGAGAAGAAGGCACATGGGACCCACTTGCCAGGAGAAGGACCCTGCGAAAGCACCGCCCCAACCCCCACCTCTGATGCATCAACCTCGACCACGAATGGCTGAGATACATCCGACTGCACCAGAATGGAAGCAGACGCAAAACGTTCCTTAATAGCCGAAAAGGCCTGCAATGCTCATCCTGCCAGACAGAGACATCAGCGCCCTTCTTGGTCATATCAGTAAGAGGTTTGACTAGCGTGGAATAATTCAAAATAAATTTTCTATAATAATTCGTAAACCCCAAAAATCGCATCAAAGCTTTCTGATTCTCCGGTCGGTCCCACTCCAGAACCGCCCGGACCTTTTCGGGGTCCATACGAAAACCAGAATCAGAAAGCATGTATCCCAAAAATGGAAGCTCTTGCACCGCAAACAAACATTTCTCCAATTTGGCGTATAACTTATTCTCCCGCAGGATCGTCAAAACCTGTCTCACATGATCCTGATGGGTCTTCAGATCAGGAGAATAAATTAAAATGTCATCAAGGTAGACTACTACGAACCTCCCCACTAAATGATGAAAAATATCATTGACGAATCGCTGAAATACCGCTGGCGCATTCGTCAACCCAAAAGGCATTAACAGGTTCTCAAAATGACCCTCGTGCGTATAGAAGGCCGTTTTCCACTCATCCCCCTCCTTGATCCTGATCAGATTGTATGCTCCTCTCAAATCCAACTTGGAGAACACCTTGGCGCCAACAATCTGATCAAAAAGATCAGAGATCAAAGGCAGGGGATATGGATCCCGGACTGTAATACGATTCAGCTCCCGGAAATCCAAACACGGTCTCAGTGATCCATCTTTCTTCTTCACGCAGAACAAACCTACAGCCACTGGAGACTTAGATGGTCTAATATGACCCTTTGCCAAACTCTCGGCGACATACTTTCGCATGACCTCTCTCTAGGGTTGAGAGAGGTTGTAGAGCCGAGACTTAGGCAACTTAGCCCCCGGAATGAGATTCACAGGACAATCATAGTCACGATGAGGGGGCAATTCCTGAGCCCCACCCTCCGCAAACACGTCCGAAAAATCTGAGAGATACTGAGGCAAGGCCGTAACGGACACTTCAGAAATAGATGTGATAAGACAATTATCCGAACAAAACTTGCTCCAACCAATGATTTGTCTCGCCTGCCAGTCTATAGTTGGGTTATGTTTAGACAACCATGGCAACCCCAAAACTATTGGAGCTGGCAAATCCTTCATGACAAAACAGGAAATAATCTCAGTATGTGAATCACCCACCCTTAAATGAATATCATGAACAACGTGAGTAAGGCTCCCTTGAGAAAGAGGGGAAGAATCAATGGCAAAAACACGAATCTCGTTCACTAACGTGCAAATACTTAGTCCCAAACCCTCCAGAAACAGAAAGTCAATTAAATTTACCCCAGCACCACAATCAAGAAAAACATCAACAAACACATTTCGAGACTCTAGCGCCACCATAGCTGAAAGGAGAAAACGGGAACTGCAGGGAACTTGCACACCAGTCTGCTCCACCACACCATTCATACCACCAAGTGTGAGGGAGGTTTTTTTTTCTTTTTCTTTTTTCTTTATCACTCTCCCCTGTGGTTCAACATACGGACAAGAAAAAACAAAATGACCCCTCTTTCCACAAAAGAAACATAAATTGTGCGCTTTACGAAAGTCTCTACTATCCGAATGGAAAGATATCTGACCTAACTGCATAGGTTCCTCTCCTAGGCCAGAATAACAAGCAATATCTCCCTGGGCAGCTGGTGGAACAAAACTACACGCGGGAGGAATCCCCTGCACAGAGGGACCCTTACCCCTCTCTCTGATACGTCTATCCAAACGTATCGCCAAAGACATTGCATTTTCCAAAGTATCAGGGTATTCATGAAAAGCCAGAGCATCCTTCAACCTTTCAGATAACCCCTGACAAAACTGGCTACGTAACGCGGGGTCGTTCCACCCCGACTCAGTAGCCCACCTCCTAAACTCTGTGCAGTAAACCTCAGCAGTATGTTTACCCTGTAGTAAGTTACGTAATTTTGACTCTGCCATTGAAACTCGATCTGGGTCATCGTAAATCAATCCCAGGGCTTTAAAAAATTCCTCCACCGACCGGAGAGCCAGAGAATCGGGCGGCAGGGAAAAAGCCCAGGATTGCGCGTCCCCTTTCAGCAAAGACATGACGATACCCACCCTCTGATCCTCATTACCTGATGAAAATGGGCACAAACGAAAGTACAATTTACATGATTCCTTGAAACGGAAAAAATCATCAGTACCCCCTGCAAATTTCTCCGGAAGAGCGACTTTAGGCTCCCCAACAATTTGACCTGTACCTGAAGCCAACACCCTCTGACACTGTGTGACCGTACTACGTAGATCCGCAACCTCCAGGGACAAACCCTGCATGCGGTCAACCAGTGCTTCAATTGATGCCATCCCATAAACACTGAGAAATGGCGGTCACAGTATGGCGGATTATAATGTCACGGCGGACGTGCACAGTTAAACAGATAACACACCAACCAGGCTCTGGACGAAAGACGGGGGAAGGGTCACCTCCTAATTTATCCCTGACCTCTTCCCCTACAATGCTCAGCCCACAGACCAAATCTTGATGGTAGATTTGCTGTGTCCACCAGCCTATGCTAACAGAACCCTGAACTCCCTGAGATGGTGAAGTGGGGAGAAAGGAGCTGCCAGCTCCCACAGAACCTGGATGGGATAGATGACATAAACAACCAAACAAGAAAATACACTTATCTGCTGAGAGCAGGAACAAACAGCCAACCTTCCTTCCAAGACCACAATGAAGAGTATAATCCGCTCAGAGCACCTTGGCTGGAGACTATTTAAACTAATGACTCCACCCAGTGCACCTGATGCGAGGCGGATCCAGCACAGCATCAAAACAAATACTAGACTCGTGCTGCAATCCTGGCTGACCTCCGCACATCGTCAGAGTGGGGCATGACAAGTATCTTTAGGATGTGGTGGAACGGGATCTTCGTACCCTGGATGTGCATCCCTCAAATCTCCATCAACTGCAAGATGCTATCCTATTAATATGGGCCAACAATTCTATCAGCACCTTGTGGAATCAATGCCACGTAGAATTAAGGCAGTTCTGAAGGCAAAAGGGGGTTCAACACCATATTAGTATGGTGTTCTTAATAATTCTTTAGGTCAGTGTATATACGTCCTATTAGCCGTTCTGCGTTGATTTTATATTGTTTACTTTTTTTGGGGAGTATATTAATAGGAAAAAAAAGGAAAAAATATATGTCATAATTGCCATTCAGTGGTGAAGTCACATTGTACTACAGCCATTTATGGGGTGCACTGAAGGGAAATAACCCTACTTCCTATTATCCGTTCTATGGTGAATTTTGATTATTTTAGTTTGTTTTTTTTTCAGAGGGGAGTTTATTAATAAAAAAATATATATACAGTTACAATAAAAAGTATGTGAACCCTTTGGAATGATATGGATTTCTGCACAAATTGGTCATAAAATGTGATCTGATCTTCATCTAAGTCACAACAATAGACAATCACAGAATGCTTAAACTAATACACAAATAATTAAATGTTACCATGTTTTTATTGAACACACCATGTAAACATTCACAGTGCAGGTGGAAAAAGTATGTGAACCCCTAGACTAATGACATCTCCAAGAGCTAATTGGAGTGAGGTGTCAGCCAACTGGAGTCCAATCAATGAGATGAGATTGGAGGTGTTGGGTACAGCTCCCCTGCCCTATAAAAAACACACACCAGTTCTGGGTTTGCTTTTCACAAAAAGCATTGCCTGATGTGAATGATGCCTCGCACAAAATAGCTCTCAGAAGACCGACGATTAAGAATTGTTGACTTTCATAAAGCTGGGAAGGGTTATAAAAGTATCTCCAAAAGCCTTGCTGTTCATCAGTCCACGGTAAGACAAATTGTCTATAAATGGAGAAAGTTCAGCACTGCTGCTATTCTCCCTAGGAGTGGCCGTCCTGTAAAAGATGACTGCAAGAGCACAGCGCAGACTGCTCAATGAGGTGAAGAAGAATCCTAGAGTGTCAGCTAAAGACTTACAAAAGTCTCTGGCATATGCTAACATCCCTGTTAGCGAATCTATGGTACGTAAAACACTAAACAAGAATGGATTTCATGGGGGGATACCACAGAGGAAGCCACTGCTGTCCAAAAAAAACATTGCTGCACGTTAACACTTTGCACAAGAGCACCTGGATGTTCCACAGCAGTACTGGCAAAATATTCTGTGGACAGATGAAACCAAAGTTGAGTTGTTTGAAAGAAACACACAACACTATGTGTGGAGAAAAAGAGGCACAGCACACCAACATCAAAACCTCATCCCAACTATGATGTATGGTGGTGGGGGCATCATGGTTTGGGACTGCTTTGCTGCGTCAGGGCCTGGACGGATTGCTATCATTGATGGAAAAATGAATTCCAAAGTTTATCAAGACATTTTGCAGGAGAACTTAAGGCCATCTGTCCTCCAGCTGAAGCTCAACAGAAGATGGGTGTTGCAACAGGACAACGACCCAAAGCATAGAAGTAAATCAACAACAGAATGGTTTAAACAGAAGAAAATACGCCTTCTGGAGTGGCCCAGTCAGAGTCCTGACCTCAACCCGATTCAGATGCTGTGGCATGACCTCAAGAAAGCGATTCACACCAGACATCCCAAGAATATTGCTGAAATGAAACAGTTCTGTAAAGAGGAATGGTCAAGAATTACTCCTGACTGTTGTGCACGCCTGATCTACAACTACAGGAAACGTTTGGTTGACGTTATTGCTGCCAAAGAAGTTTCAACCAGTTATTAAATCCAAGGGTTCGCATACTTTTTCCACCTGCACTGTGAATCTTTACATGGTGTGTTCAATAAAAACATGGTAACATTTAATTCTTTGTGTGTTATTAGTTTAAGCAGACTGTGATTGTCTGAAGATCAGATCACATTTTATGACCAATTTGTGCAGAAATCCATATCATTCCAAAGGGTTCACATACTTTTTCTTGCAACTGTATATTGGCACATGTCAGGTTTGCAAAAATAGACCTGGTCAGGAAGGTGAAAACTTGCTTGTCTTGAAGGGGTTAAAGTACATTTATGGTGCAGAAGTAGTAAAACAAACAGATAAATAAATATAGAAATGTGGTATTGTCAAAATTCTATTAACCAACAGTATGAGGTTAACATATCATTGTACCACATGGTGATCACAGTAAAAAAAAGAAAAATACATTTTCCTTTTTCCCCAGAAAGTGTTCATAAAAATATGCAAAAAATAGCCAATTCTTCATCAAGCAATATCCTAAAAAAACACCATGGGGAAATAAAAAAAAGTTATGGATCTTGGAGGACAGCAATGAAGAAATGAAAAAAAAAAGTTATAAAGGTTAAAACTGGCTGCAACAATAACAATAACGATTAATGTAATATATTCTTTATATATATATATATATATATATATATATATATATATATATATAAATCAGTGTTGAACCCTTCTCCTTTTGGGCAGGAGCTACACCTAGAATTTTTGTAGCTCTTTTAATTGATATTAACTGTTGAACTACAGCTGTAGTCCTAAGCAGTAAATTGACTGTAGGGTATATAAAAAGGGTTTCAGGGCTACTAAAATCAGGCAGTACACTGGACTTATACAAATTACCATTTGTATATTTATTTCATGGAATATAATATGCCTTGTCTTTATTCTTATTGTAATTATGTTTTCTCCCTACTAATTTTAAATCTCAGCCTACACAGAGTATCTACATTATTTCTTACAGAAGAACTACTGTATTATTAAACAACCAATGTAAATTATTGATAGTAAGGGTTACACATTCTAACTTAGAATTGGCAAATATCATGATATTAACAAATGCTTTTATTTCAATAGATCCCTATTTCAGACTGATCTAATTATAGTTAAAATACATATTTCATTCAGAGAGTTTCCATTATATTCCATGGTATAGTATACTTAAATATGAAATCTTTACAAGTATATAAAGAATGGAATATAATACTGGAATACAGAATTATTAGACAAACACATTAGATAAAATATATGTCTATATTATTAAATACGCTTTATTTTTTTAAATATTTTAAGTATAGTATGCTTAAATGTGAAATCTTTATAAGGGCGTGTTCAGATCAGCGTTATTGATTACGTTTTTGTTTTCCGTTATACCATGGTTATAAAGGAAAAGAACGGAATACATAAGAAGAAAGTCAAAACGGAAGCCTTTAAGAGGCATTCAATTTTGATCCTTCATAATACAAGTCTATGGGCAGCAGAACGGATCCGTCCTGGTTTCCATTATGCAGGAGTCCAGTCCTGCATAACGGAAACCAGGATGGATTCGTTATGCTGCCCATATACTTTTATTATGATGGAATGCAAAACGGAAGAATTTAAAAGGCATTCCGTTTTGATCCGTCATAATAAAAGTGTTTGGGAATCATAACGGAAACGCCTGGTTTTCGTTAAGCAACACGGAAAATAAAGTCCTGTGAGTCCATATGACATGCAGATGACAGGAGTCGCTCTTAAGAATCACTACACACTTCACTTATTTGGGCAGTCACAGGGCCAAAACTGTCCAAATAACTCAAGTATGATCTCGGCCTTACCGGTCAATGTTAGCGCCAAGAAGAAGCGCATTCCTTTTACATCGTCGACAACTGATTCCACATAGATGTCTACAGAACTTGTTCTATTAAATACTTTTATGAGTAAAGCCCCCCAACAGAGTGGAGAAGGTGTCAGCAGTAAGCTTATGTGGACGTCACTGATGATTTTGCCCTTCCTCTGATCCGTCAGAACAATAACCCACGAAAAACGGATCCTGTCTGTGGAGCATCCGCCTTCACTCGGTCAGCATTTGGTCAGTAATCCATCAGTATCAGTGATGAGCGGCAGGAACAATATTCGAATTTGTGATATTTTGCAAATATTTGGGCAAATATTCGTCATATATTTGGAAATTCGAGAATTTGTGATCTCCAGTCATTATTTTCTTGATTGCGAAAATCGACAATCAGAAAATTTGCAATAAAATTTGCAATCAACACTACTTATTTCCTATTAGTTGCTACGGATGTTGCTAAGTGACGATTTTCGTCATCAATTCGCAATAAATTCGCAATAAATTTGCAATTAGAATATTCATGAATATGAATATATAGCACTATATTCTAAATACTGTATTTGCAAATCCTTGAAGTGGCGATATTCGCGATAAAAATTTGTGTTTTGAATATTCGCTCTCAACACTAATCAATATTGCTAATGCAAAAAAAAAACAGGAGTGGATCCAAAACAGAGATGACATTGTTTGAAAGTGTTCTGTGTTTTGTACCCACTCCTGCTTTTTGCTACCAAATCACAAGCCATTTCTAATGGGACCATACAGGCCTTACAGCTGCTACACAGACAGACTCCTTTGTGCATCTTATTTTACCTTCCTTCTGACAGATCAGAGGAAGGGTCAAATAAATGATTATGTCAGTTGAAGAGAAATGTGACTCCATTTTGTCTGTTCTAACAATATGTATTGTGATAGCATCTTGTCCATGCACTGTTTCAAGTTCCCCCACTGGGATTTAGGTTTCTTTCCCTGTCCTTGGACAGTTTCTTGAAATTCCTAAATTTTAGTGAAGTCATGCTTTACAAGGTCATTTCGGCTTAATGTTTACCGGCCTATATGTATGATACATATGATTGGTTAATGCTGTTACTATGTAAATTATACTCTCTGCCTAATAAAAGGCTGAACTGTAGGACAATAAAATTAGAGGGTTTCTCAGTGATACCCGTGTGCGTGTCAGTCCTTTGCTGCTGAGGAATACTCTCCTGACATCAGTAGGGTCAAATCAAGGTAGTCCTAGAGGTCCAGAAAAGATCTGAATCCTTTCATCAGCCAAGCCAAAAAGGCTAAATAGTGGCCCAGTCCTGAAGTAGGGAGGGTGATAACCGCATGAGAAGTCCACAGAGTTGCCCTATGACATAGTGGGGAGGGAAAAAGCAGCATGAGGAGACCACAGAATGGCCCAATGACAGAGTCTGTAGGTGGTGGCAGCATCAGGAGGCCACAGAGTGGCACAATGACAGAGTGTGGAGGTGGCGGCAGCATCAGGAGGCCACAGAATGGCAAGGTGACATAGTTGGGGAGGTGGCAGCCACATGAGGAGACCACAGAGTGGCAAGGGGACATAGTGGTGAAGTGGAAGCAGAATGAGGAGACCACAGAGTGGCCCAATCACAAAGTCAGTAGGTGGCTGCAGCATCAGGAGGCCACAGAGTCGCACAATGACAGAGTGTGGAGGTGGCAGCAGCGTGCGGAGACCATAGGGTGGCAAGGTGACATAGTGGTGAGGTGGAAGCAGCATGAAGAGACCACAGAATGGACCTGTCACAGAGTCTTTAGGTGGCGGCAGAGTGTGGAGGTGGTGGCAGCATTACGAGGCCATAGAGTGGAAAGGTGACATAGTGTGGAGTAGGCGGCAGCATCAGGAGGCCATAGAGTGGCAAGGTGACATAGTGGTGAGGTGGAAGCTGCATTAGGAGAACACAGAATGGACCAGTCACAGAATCTTTAGGTGGCGGCAGAGTGTGGAGGTGGCGGCAGCATTAGGGGGCCATAGAGTGGAAAGGTGACATAGTGTGGAGTTGGCAGCAGCGTGAGGAGACCACAGAGTGGCAAGGTGGGTGGCAATACCAGTACCCACTGAAGATGGTGGGTGAAATAAGGAGCACTTGACATCCAATGTGTTGAATAAGGTGGGTGGCAGTATCAAAATAGTAGCTCAGGCAGGTAGCCAAAGCCAGAAGAAAGCAGTCTCTTTTGTCAAAGTGTTGGTTTGGCACCATGAATCAACTAGTCTGATGCATCAGGAATTGGAGGGTGGAAATACTGGCTAATCCCTGCCTGATTCATCTTGACAAAGGTCAGTCTCTCCACATTTTTGGTGGACAGGCAAGTTCTTCTTGGGGTAACTATGGCCCTCGATGCACTAAACACCCGCTCTTATGCCACACTACTGGCCGGGCAGGACGGCTTTTCCAGGGCTAACTCGATCAGTTGCAGCCACAAATCCAGTTTGGCTGCCAAATAGTCCAGCAGATCTTCAATGTCAGCTGGCTGGGTGCACTCCAAGTATGCCATCACCGGCTGGTTCAGGTTCTGCTATATGTCTAGCTGCTGGTGAGTAGTTTCTTCACTATGCGGGTGAAGAAAGCTGCTCATCAGCAACTGTAGACTCAGGCTACTGCTAATGGAGTTGTTACTGCTCCTGCCACCCCACACCTCCCCAGCAGCCATGGCAGTGGAACGTGAGCACAGAGGGCCCCCCCGTCAGACCTGCGAGAGGATGCGCAATGACACAGATAGGCAGCGGCCAACTGACTACAAAGGATGTCTCTATAGTAGTTTAGTTTGTCTTCCCTCTCAGCGGGTGTAAAAAAGGCCCCCATTTTGGACCAGTAGCGAGGGTCCAACAAGGTGGAGAGCCAGAAGTCATCTCTCTGACGAATGGTGACAATTCGGCTGTCACTACCCAAGCAAGTGAGCATGCAGCACAAGTGAATCGGAGGGACTCCCTGTCTCCATCTCCACTGCATACTGCCATGGTGTGTCTGGGTCCTATGCCTCATCTTCCTTATCGCCCTGTAGCTCCTCTGGCTGCTCCTGCTTCTCCTCTCCTGTCACCTGTTTAGAAAAAACACCCATTTTGCTACACACTGCTTGTGCTCCAATGTTCTCCTCCTCCTCCTCCAGTTCACCCCCCACAGGGCTCATGTGGCCGTGAGATCTAGGCACCACGTCTCCAGTCCCCTAACCAGCCATATTTACCAGCATCTGTTCCAAGACATGAAGCAGTGGAATGACATTGTTCATCCCGTAGTCCTGGCGACTGACAAATAATATGGCCTTCTCAAAGGGCCTGAGCAAACAACAGTTGTCACGCATGAGCTGCCAATGGCTGACATCGAAGTTACACAGGGGAATACTTCTGTCCCCTTGGATCATCAGGAAATCATTGACGGCCTTTCTCTGTTCATACAGTTGGTCCAACATATGGAGGGTGTAATTGCAACGGGTGGAAGCGTCACATATCAGCCTATGTTGGGGGATGCCGTTCTGCCACTTGCTGCTCAATGAGGGTGTGCTTTGTGGTGTACGAGTGGCTGAAGTGCATGCAAAGTTTCCTGGCCATTTTTAGGATGTTGTCACGGGTAGAGTCACGGGAATCAAGATAGAGCGGAGGTGCACCCCCTGAGCTGCCACCCGGTCCCCTGTCCCTGCCTAGTTGCACCACCCACCCTAGGTGACAGAGCGCAACTGGGCAACAGTCCCTAACCTACTAAGTGCAAGCAGAGAGAAATAGACAGCAGGGAAGAGGACAGCCACTGAGAAGTTACAATAAGCGGAAAAGAGGTAGAACAAAAACGGAAGGCGAGGCGGGTCAACTAGCCGAGGTCAGTCCAGGAGGTCACGTCAGAACAAGGGAAGAGGCAAAGACAAATCCGTAAACAAGCCGAGGTCAAAATCCGAGAGGTAGCGTCAAGGTACAGGGAGCAGGCAGAAGAGGTGTCAAGAGGCGGATTAAGGTTCAATTCCAGAGGTAGCTTAATAACCATAAAGTACACAGCCTATAGGACGAAAATCACAGGCAACCTGTAGCCAGCAGGCCGCCCGTATTTATAGTGGGGAGTGAGGGTCATGTGACATGGCCAGCGTCACATGACCGACAGACACGTCGAGCACCAAGTGATCAGCTCGGCGCTCAAGGCAGATCTAGGAGCAGGGAGCCTCCCAGCTAGCAAAGCTGCCCTGGGAACGAGGCCAAACACAGATCCTTGCTCCCGAAGCTAAGCAGCAGGTCTGCGGCTGATGAGAGACCGAGTGCGCCTTCAGCGCCCTGTTACAGATGTGTTGCAGATGGATGGAAGACTTCAGGAACTGCTTGACAACCAGATTGAACACGTGCCATGCCTTTGTCCCCCTGCCCCCAAGTATGATCAGCTACATAATCATCATCGAGTAGTGTCTGCATGTCACTGATGTCCTCCTCAACCGTTTCTGGGTCAGGAACTCCTGACCGCTCTCAACACCAGCTCCCACACCACTCTCCTCATCACTACTTGCCTGCCTAGCGGAGGAAGCGGTGGATGTCTCCTCCACATCTTGGCTGGGCAGTAGCTGCTGACTGTCCTCTAGTAGCTCTTCCTTGCTGAAAAGTGGAGCAGAGCCCACAGCATATAATACTTCTTGCAGTAAGTGAACAGAAAAGTACAGAGGCAGGTTGAGGACAGGTGACGCCACAGGGCCTGCTCCCAGGCCATGCCAACTAAGGGTTGTGTATGATGAACCCACTGACTCTTGGCTGGGGGTGTCTGATTTCACTTGCGACAAAGTCGAATATCAAGTCAACCATTTAAGAACCGCTGAGTTGCTGGTCACGACACGACCGCTAGCTGACACTGGGAGCTCAGGCCTCTGTAAGTGACCCCTGCTGCCACGGCCCCTTACTCTGCTGCGACCTCTGCCTGCGCCAGAAACATTTAGGCCTCTGCCACTCCCCGGTGCAGGGCCTGGCACTTCTCTGCCTGACATACTGTTAGATCAAATAGCCAAATATTAGATCAAATATTTTTTATTTCGCCACTAATATACAGCAAACAGGGCTTTAGAATATATCTCTGCACCGCTAGGCGGCAAAGATATTTTTCCTTTTTCCACTAATACACACAAAAAAGGGCTTTAAAACAGATACAGGTAACTGCTCCGCTGAGCAGCAAATATAGTTTTTCTTTTTCCACTAATACATGGAAAAAGGGCTTTAGAACAGATAACTGCACCGCTGAGCGGCAAATATATTTAACTTTTTCCAATAATACACGACAAAAGGGGCTGTAATTGTTGCTCTTCACCACACAACGGCTAATAAGCCCTTTTTTCCCACTAATACAAGCCAAAAAATACTTTCGAACATATTACTGCACCGCACTAGGGCAAATAAAACGTAAACATATTTCCTTGTAATAAACCCTGTTAATGCCTGTATCAAACAGCACTTGCACCTTAATAAGAACGGTTTGATGAAATTACAGAGCTGTATAATGGCAATTTGGATCCCCAGTCAATGCAGCAAGGTGTAATAGGAATGTTCCTATTACCCAGTCTGTAACCTCCCCTACTGAACCCTGTTCAACAGAGATGCTGTGGATGGATCCCTCCCTATCCTTTCCCTACAGATTGAATAATATTTCCCTGCACTTGTAAATAATTTTTTTTTTCAGCACAATGATGTTTTTTCTATTGCTGTCCCTAGCGCCTGCAGACGTCTCTCCCTGCACTAAGTACACTGGTAAATGGCAGAATCTAAGATGGCTGCTGCTATTTATAGGGCTGTGACATCACAGGGCTGGCTGGCTGCTGATTGGCTGCATGCCTGGCATTGTGGGTGAACCAGCCTTAAATGCGATTCGTCACCACGAAGCGCGAGGAAATTCGCATTCAGTGCGAAACAAATTTTTTTGGAACTTCGGAACTAATTCCACTTTTGTCAGCTTCAATTTGCTCATCTCTTCAGAATAATAATAATAAAAAAAAATTCAATCACACCCAAATAACATATGAATTTGATGGCAGGATTTCTGTTGATAACAGGATGCTCATAGATGTTCTGAGTTGATGAAGGTTTGTTCAGGTTTTTGATTAAGCTTCAAAGCTAAAGCCAGGAGTCAATAAAAAGAATAAGGAAAAGTAGTGTTTGGCCTTTATACTTCATCTCACTGTAATTTTGGCTTCAAAAACTGACAAGCCTGAAAGTAAAATAAACAAAATAAAGTGTGAACAAGATCTGAACAAGTACTGGCACTCTATGTGAGAGGCTACTGGCATCTAAAAAAGGCACTATACATAGAATGTTTTTAAACATACCCTGTGATGGGGCAGGCTTACAAATCCTGTAGATGACATAAAGTTAGGTTGTCTAGATCTGCACTACATTCATCACAGTGGCTCAGGCTGGATGATAATTTTGGTGCATGAGAACATACATACTTTTGCTTAACATCACACCAACTTGGCTTTAGAGATAAGTGAATCAATTCAAAAATTTGGAAATTCAACCAGAATTATTCAAAAGATTCCAATGAACCAGAATTTTGTGTGATTCCATGTAGTGTGCTTTAGTGTGTACATAGTGTATACATGTGTGCATTTTCACTTTCATAGACTTGCTTCAGAGGCACAGATGCAGCAGAGTTCACCGTTAAAATGAGTTCATTAGATATGAGATTCTTAGAGAATAGAGTTCCTTCCCAACTCAAAATCCAAACAGTCAGAATGATTCCCAACTATTTTAAAACTGGGGAACCTGTAACAAATTTACCTGACCGGGCTCCAGCAACGCCAGTTCCAGCTCTGGCACCAACACGCCAGGAGAGATGCGCTGCTGAACCACGCCCCCCCCCCCCCCTCCCGTAACACGGTTGCATCCATAGCAACAGAGTGTAATTGCTCTATTTTTCCTGCAGGTTGTGTGCACTGGGGGGCTGTCACAGCCTAGCTTCCCAGTTACTGTGTAGTTTGCATCCTGTCCTATCTAGCGCTGAGTCCATGGACCTATCAGATTTGGACCAAGGGACTCAGCATTCTTTTTAAATCCCCTCCTGGCCATACACCTTTGCCAGTAAATAGTCTTTGGTCTCACTAGCTGTGTTCCTGGTTAGTGTGCTTTATTAGATTGCTCATGCTTCTTACCCTGGCTTGTCTTCTAACCACACTCTTTCTCTCATTTGGTACTGCGTAGTCCATCTTGTAATGATCTTGGCTTATCTTCTAACCACTCTCTGTCTTTCATTTGGTACTGACCCATTTATGTATGACTCTGGTATTGTGTTTGGCTGTCTTTGTTTGTTAGTCCATCTCTGCACTTAAATAGCGTAGAGACTGTTGACCAGTTGCGGTCTAGCTATCTAGGGGCTTGTACTGCAAGTAGGTAGGGAAATCGGGCTGGATTCGAGCCTTATAGCTCACTGTCCTTGTCTGTCTCTACCTACAGTCGTTACAGGAAACTCTGGATTATACATATTTTCTCAGGGATCCCCTACCATTTTAAGCCAGATCCAGAAATTGCCACTATGGATTTTTCATGAATCCACAAACAAATCCACAATGGATCTGCTGCAAAATCTGCATGTGTTAAATGTTCATTTTGTCAATGAGTCTGCTATGAATTTCATCCCTTGCATTGTACATGGTGAAAGCTGCAGCATTTCCACAACAGAAGGCACTTGCTGCTGATTTGAAAATCCATGCCATGCTCTGACCTCCATAAGGAAATTTTCAAAGAGTCTACCCACAACAGAAGTTGAAGGGGTAGTCCAATATAATTCAAAATCTTAGACCACCCCTACAATAGCTTAAATAAAAAATCATATACTCACCCCTTGCCCCAGCTCTGTTCTCTGCTACGCTCCTCTGGTACCCATGCCATTGTATGTTTACATACAGCAGTGGTGACATATTTGTATACGGCACATGACTGCTGCTTCCAGTCACTGTCTGCAGCAGTCAGAATCCAAATTCCTGCATGTCACTGTGTATGTTCCATTGTGCTGTTCACATTACCCTTTATGATTTTTTTGGACGTTTCCACAATACTGTTGCCTTGTGCTTTTATTTGTGGCATTTCTTATTTTCTACCTTTTTATTTGTGCATTATACATATTTAATTGTTCAATAAAGTTATTATATTTCTTTATATTTTGCATGTGTTTTATATCTCATATTCTGTAGGATTGTGGTTTTAAAGGGAACCTGTCATCAACTTTATGCTGTCCATACTAACAGCAGCATAAAGTAGAGACAGGTGAGTAGAGTTGAGCGGACACCTGGATGTTCGGGTTCGACGGGTTCGGCTGAACTTCGGAAAAAAGTTTGAGTTCTGGACCCGAACTTAACCCCGATTCCGAACCTCATTGAAGTCAATGGGGACCCAAACTTTTGAGCACTAAAATGGCTGTAAAAATGTCATGAAAAGGGCTAGAGGGCTGCAAATGGCGTCAAAATGTGGTTAAGAGCATGGCAAGTGCTCTGCAAACAAATGTGGATAGGGAAATGACTTTAAATAACATAAAATAAGTAAAAAAAAATAATAATAATCTTGATCTAGGAGGACCAGGTCCATATGGAGTAGGAGGTTGAGGAGGCGGTGGATGTGGAGGTGTAGGTTGAAGCGGCGGTGGAGGAGGAGGTAGCCTACACTGCTTTTTGGTTTGAAATTTTATTTTTAATATTAGGGTACACCCCAAAACATTGGGAAATATAACCTGTGATAACCCCCTCCAGTGGAAGCGGCGGTGGAGGAGGAGGAGGTAGCCTACACTGCTTTTTGGTTTTAAATTTTATTTTTAAAATTAGTGTACACCCCAAAACATTGAGAAATATAACTTGTGATAATCCCCTCCAGTCATTCTAAACACACGTTCAGACAATACACTGGCTGCAGGGCAGGCCAGCACCTCCAAGGGGTAAATGGCAAGCTCAGGCCATTTGCCCAATTTGGAGACCCAGAAGTTGCAGGGTCTGACTAGTGTTGAGCGCGAATATGCGAATTTCGAATTTTTATCTCGAATATCGCAATTTCGAGATTTCGCAAATATTTAGAATATAGTTCCATATATTCGCGAAATCGAATATTCACATTTTTTTTCATTTATTTTTTTTCACCTGAAAATATATGATTCCAATAATCACGTCATGCGCTCGGGCACACGTATTAACCATTGGTTAATACGTGTGCCCGAGCGCATGACAAAATCGTTATTTAATCAACTTCAGCATACAACACCCCGACAAGCGTCCCCCGACAAGCGTCCCCGTCACCATGGGAACACCTGTGGGTTAGAAAAAACCATCGGATTTGAGTTTTCCCTGAGATCGTAAAACCTCAGATCCGATGGTATATTCTAACCCACAGGCGTTCCCATGGTGACTGGGACGCTTGTCGGGGAGCAGTATGCCAAAGTGGAATATTATTGCTCTAACTTCGTATTTTACGAAATTTCTTAATACTGCTCTAACTTCGTCTTTTAGAATATTCATAATATTCTAAAAGACGGAGTTAGAGCAATATTACGAATATTCTAAAAGACGAAGTTATTAATTTAGAAATTTTGTATAATACACATAGATTGTAATTTAGCTAATATAGTGCTATAATCCTTTTTTTTTTTCTTATCTAATTTTTTTTGCCTCTTCTGAACTTCGGTTTTTGGGAAATATGTACACTATTAAAAAAATTGCTTTAGCAGTATATTAGCTAAATTACAATCTATATGTGTATTTTACGAAATTTCTTAATACTGCTCTAACTTCGTCTTTTAGAATATTCATAATATTGCTTTAACTCCGTCTTTTAGAATATTACGAATATTCCAAAAGACGAAGTTAGAGCAATATTAAGAAATTTCGTAAAATACACATATTAGCCTAGCCATAGTCATAGGAACGTTGCCTTATACAGGAAATAAAATCGTACGATTAATTTATTCGCATATTATTCGCGGAAAAAAAATAATTACGAATATTCGATTTCGACGAAAATAATACGAATATTCATTTGAATATTCGCGAAATATCGCAAAATCGAATATGGCACCTCCCGCTCATCACTAGGTCTGACCCCTGTCAGTCAGTTCGTGTAGGCGTGTGCACACTTACTGCCCCGCCATGTCGCTCATCCCTGTGATGTTTACGATCCAATTTGATATCTGTTCTATCAACTTTCGATGTTCTTTTATGCGCCTACCATGGTGATCACGGGTGGCGGGGTATCAGGGTTCCAGGCTAGAGAGGGAGCATCAGAAAGAGAGACCACATCCAAGGGAGGATTCATTTTTTCAAATTTAAAATTAGAGTTGAAATATGGGAGAAATTATTAAAGCATAAAAGTGTGACAACTTTTCAAAGTTTAAGCATTAAATGAAAGGATGTGGTGCGCATTAATTACTGAATAATTTATTAAATTTTATTCCCTGTCACCTATGCATAGCAGGTGTTTATTCACGTCTAAAATTGTATAATGTCAACCCAAGAATGTAACAGAAAAATTATTGAAATTTATTAAGCTGTCAACTAGGTAGGTAGAGGGGTATATTACACCAAAAAATTGGTGAATTTCACCAAAAAATGTAACTGACAATTATTTTATTTTTTTTCGGTCTACTAGGTGTAGGAGTGGTACATCACACCCAAAAATTGGTGAATTTCACCAGAATATATAACTGACAATTTTTTTTTTGTTTAACCTGTCTACTAGGTATAGCAGTGTTACTATACACACCAAAATTGGTGAATTTCACCCTAAAATGGAAATGACAATTATTTTTTTTTAACCGGCCTACTAGGAATAGCAGTGGTACTATACACCCAAAAATTGGTTAATTTCACCCGAAAAAGTAAATGACAATTTTTTTTTTTGTTTAACCTGTCTACTAGGTATAGCAGTGGTACTATACACCCAAAAATGTGTTTATTTCGCCAGAAAATGTAACTGACAATTTTTTTATTTTTTTTACCGGTCCACTAGGTATGGCAGTGGTAGCATACACACCAAAATTGGTGAATTTCACCCTAAAATGTAAATGACAATTTATTTATTTTTTAACTGGCCTACTAAGTATAGCAGTGGTACTATACACCCAAAAATTTGTTAATTTCACCCGAAAAAGTAAATGACAATTATATATTTTTTTTGTTTCACCTGTCTACTAGGTATAGCAGTGGAACTATACAACCAAAAATTTGTTAATTTCACCATAAAATGTAACTGACAATTTTTTTATTTTTTTTTACCAGTCTACTAGGTATAGCAGTGGTACTATACACCCAATAATTGCTGAATTTCACCCGAAAATGTAAATGACAAAGAAGTGAAATGATATAAAATAAAACACGTACAAAAAAAAAATGGATTTATGAGGTGGAGTTCCATATGGAGTAGGAGTTTGAGGAGGCGGTGGACGTAGCAGAGTAGGTGGAAGCAACGGTGGAGGAGGACGAGATAGCCACCACAGGTTTTTAGAATTAATTTTGTAAAATTAAGGTACACTCCAAAAGAGTGTGAAATATCCAAAATACAAACATGAGCAATTGCGCTGCAGTATAACAATGGCTGCTTAGTGCCGGTATACATGTCTATTCTGCACAAGGTACGGACAAGTCCTGAGGGATTTATGCCTGGTTCATTTTAATTAACGTAAGCTTGTCCACATTGACTGTGGACAGGCGGCTGCGCTTGTCTGTGATGACGCCCCCCTGCCATGCTAAACACACATTCAGATAATATACTGGCTGCAGGGCAGGCCAGCACCTTCAAGGCGTAAAGGGCAAGCTCAGGACATGTGCCCAATTTGGAGACCCAGAAGTTGAAGGGGGCAGACCCGTCATTCAGTACGTGTAGGCGTGTGCACACATACTGCTCCACCATGTTGGTGAAATGCTGCCTCCTGGTAAGACGTTCCATATCAGCTGGTGGTGCTGGTTTCACATTTCGGTCATGCTAACCCTTCCTTATGAGGTGCTGGCGGTGCCCCAGCTGCGTTGGAAAACTCTTCCTCGTCCTCTGCCTTTGCCTTGTGCTTCCACTGTGCCCCCGCTGTCAGGTGGGAATGCCATCAGCAGCGCGTCTACCAGCAAGCGCTTGTACTCGCGCATCTTACGATCACGCTCCAGTGACGGAATTAAGGACGGTACATTGTCCTTGTAACAGGGATCCAACAGCGTGGCCACCCAGTAATCAGCACAAGTTAGAATGTGGGCAACTCGGCGGTCGTTGCGGAGACACTGCAGCATGTAATTGCTCATGTGTGCCAGGCTGCCCAGAGGCAACGACAAGCTGTCCTCTGTGGGAGGTGTATCGACTGTGTCCTCTGTATCCCCCCAGCCACGCACCAGTGATGGCCATGAGCTGGTCTGGGTGCCACCCTGCTGTGAACATGGTTCCTCCTCCTGCATCTCCTCCTCCTCATCCTCCAAAACTGTGCCCTGGCTGGACAATTGTGTACCTTGGGTTTGTGGGTGCAGGAACCCACCCTCGGAGCCACTTGGGAATGACTGGCCGGAAACTCTACAAAATTATCCCTCTTCCTCATCCTTCTCCTGTACCACATCCTCTTCCATCATCGACAGGAGCGTTTTTTCAAGGAGGCATAGAAGTGGGATAGTAACGCTGAGAACGGCGTTATTGGAACACTGGCCATGTTGGTGGAGTACTCGAAACAGCGCAACAAGAAACACAGGTCTCGCAAGGAGGCCCAGTCATTGGTGGTGAAGTGGTGCTGTCCTGCCGAGCGACTCACCCGTGCGTGCTGCAACTGAAACTCCACTATCGCCTGCTGCTGCTCGCACAGTCTGGCTAGCATGTGCAAGGTGGAGTTCCACCTTTTGGGCACATCGCATATGAGGTGGTGAGCGGGAAGGCCGAAGTTACGCTGCAGCGCTGACAGGCGAGCAGCAGCACGGTGAGAACGCAGAAAGCACGCACAGACGCCCCGAACTTTATGCAGCAGCTCTGACATGTTAGGGTAATTTTTAAGGAATCTCTGCACCACCTAATTCAGCACATGCACCAGGCAAGGGATGTGCGTCAAACCGGCTAGTCCCAGAGCTGCTACAAGATTTCGCCCATTATCGCACACCACCAGGCCGGGCTTGAGGCTGACTGGCACAAACCATTCATCGGTCTGTTAAAGGCCCGTCCACAGCTCCTGCGAGGTGTGGGCTTTGTCCCCTAAACAGATAAGTTTTAAAACTGCCTGCTGTCGTTTACCCCTGGCTGTGCTGAAGTTGGTGGTGAAGGTGTTACGCTGACCGGATGAGGAGCTGGTAGAGGATGAGGAAGCAGAGTAGGAGGAGGAAACAACAGGAGGCAAACTGAAGCTCCCTGCAATCCTCGGTGGTGGAAGGACATGCGCCAAACTGCTATCCGCCTCAGGCCCAGCCGCCACTGCATTTACCCAGTGTGCTGTTATGGAGATATAACGGCTCTGACCGTGCTTACTAATCCACGTATCCGTAGTCAGGTGCACCTTGCCACAGATGGCGTTGCGCAGTGCACACCTGATTTTGTCCCCTGCTTGGTTGTTCAGGGAAGGGATGGCTCTTCTGGAAAAGTAGTGGCGGCTGGGCACGACGTACTGTGGGACAGCCACTGCCATAAGGCCTTTAAAACTATCCGTCTCCACCAGACGGAATAACAACATTTCAAAGGCAAGTAATTTAGAAATGCTGGCATTCAGGGCAAGGGAACACAGGTGGGTAAGGGGGTACTTCCTCTTCCTCTCCAGCGTTTGGGATATGGAGAGCTGAACGCTTCCTTGGGACATTGTGGAGATGCTTGGTGACCCAGATGGTAGTGTTGCTCGCAGATCTTCTGTTTGCGGGGTGGCAGGTGGCACTGTCACTCCAGAGGTGGATGAAGAGGCCGAGACTGCAGCAGAAGAGGAAGCAGGAGGAGCCAGAGACCTTTCTTGGTTTTTGAGGTGTCTACTCCACTGCAGATCGTGCTTTGCACTAAAATGCCTGGTCATGCAGGTTGTGCTCAGGTTGAGAACGTTTATGCCTCGCTTCAGGCTCTGATTGCACAGCATGCAAACCACTCATGTCTTGTCGTCAGCACATTGTCTGAAGAACTGCCACGCCAGGAAACTCCTTGGAGCTGGCTTTGGTGTGCTCGGTCCCTTGCTGCGGTGGGCAGTAGGAGGCGTACTGTCTAGAGGACGGCCGCTCCGCTTTTGCACCCTGCTCCCTCTTCTGCTGTGCTGGTGGCTCTGTGCGACCACCGCCTCTTCTTCTGAACTACATAGGTCACTCGCATGACCTTGATTCCATGTGGGGTTGAGGACCTCATCGTCCTCCACATCATCTTCCACCCAATCTTCACCCTTGCCTTCCTTGTCGGTCTGCACACTTTCGAAAGCCCCAGCAGTTGGCATCTGTGTTTCGTTATCATCCGAGACGTGCTGCGATGGTCCTCCCATGTACTCATCTTGAAAGATAAGTGGTTGGGCATCGGTGCACTCAATCTCTTCCACTTCTGGGGCAGGGCTAAGTGGATGGCCCTGGGAAACCCTGCTAACAGAGTCATCAAAAAGCAAAAGAGACTGCTGCATGACTTGGGGCTCAGACTGCTTGGTTGATTTGCAAGGGGGTGAGGTGAAAGACTGATAGACATCGGCTGCAGGTGCCAACATTGGTATTTCAGCAGGAGACTGTGTGGGAGACAATGTGAAGGAACTGGATCCACTGTCAGCAACCCAATCTACTATCGCCTGTAATTGTTCAGGCCTCACCATTCGTAGAGCAGCATTAGGCCCGGCCTAATACCGCTGCAGGTTTTGTCGCCTACTCACACCTGAGGAAGGTGTTAAACTTGTGCGTGTAGCTGGCACAGATCGACCGCGTCCTGCAACAGGAGCACCACCAGCAGCACCACGACCTGGGCCACGTCCCTTATTTGACGCTCTCCTCATTTGCCCTAAATGGGTGTTTAATTAATAGTAGAATAGAACGACAGTATGTAAAGGGTGTATCTTACAAGGCCTGAACCAGACTAGGCCTCAATAAAATATATTTTTTTGCCCAAAATGGCTGTATTTTGAAAGCCTGAATGAAACCCCTGTATGTAGAGGGTGTATCTCACATGGCCTGAACCAGTGTAGGTCTGAAGTAAATATTTATTTGCACACCATGGCTGTATTTAAAATGGCTGTATTTCCAATCCCTGATTCAAACCCCTGTATGTAGAGGGAGTATCTCACAGGGCCTGAACCAGTGTAGGCCTGAAGTAAATATATCTTTGCACAAAATGGCTGTATTTCAAATCCCTGAATCAAACTCCTGTATGTAGAGGGAGTATCTCACAGGGCCTGAACCAGTGTAGGCCTGAACTAAATATTTCCTTGCACAAAATGGCTGTATTTTAAATGGCTGTATTTCAAATGCCTGATTAAAACCCCTGTATCTAGACGGAGTATCTCACAGGGCCTGAACCAGTGTTGGCCTGAACTAAATATTTATTTGCCCAAAATGTCTGTATTTCAAATGGCTGTATTTCAAATCCCTGAATCAAACCCCTGTATGTAGAGGGAGTATCTCACACGGTCTGAACCAGTGTAGGCCTGAAGTAAATATATCTTTGCCCAAAATAACTGTATTTCAAATGGCTGTATTTCAAATCCCTGAATCAAACCCCTGTATGTAGAGGGAGTATCTCACACGGTCTGAACCAATGTAGGCCTGAGGTAAATATTTATTTGCACACAAAGGCTGTATTTCAAATGCCTGATTCAAACCCATGTATGTAGAGGTGGTATCTCACACGGTCTGAACCAGTGTAGGCCTGAAGTAAATATTTCTTTGCACAAAATAACTGTATTTCAAATGGCTGTATTTCAAATGGCTGAATCAAACCCCTGTATGTAGAGTGAGTATCTCACACGGTCTGAACCAATGTAGGCCTGAGGTAAATATTTATTTGCACACAATGGCTGTATTTCAAATGCCTGATTCAAACCCATGTATGTAGAGGTGGTATCTCACACGGTCTGAACCAGTGTAGGCCTGAAGTAAATATTTCTTTGCACAAAATAACTGTATTTCAAATGGCTGTATTTCAAATGGCTGAATCAAACCCCTGTATGTAGATGGAGTATCTCACAGGGCCTGAACTAAAGATTTCTTTGCCCAAAATGGCTGTATTTCAAATGGCTGTATTTCAAATCCCTGATTCAAACCCCTGTATGTAGAGGGAGTATCTCACAGGGCCTAAACCAGTGTAGGCCTGAACTAAATATTTCCTTGCACAAAATGGCTGTATTTTAAATGGCTGTATTTCAAATGCCTGATTCAAACCCCTGTATGTAGATGGAGTATCTCACAGGGCCTGAACTAAAGATTTCTTTGCCCAAAATGGCTGTATTTCAAATGGCTGTATTTCAAATCCCTGATTCAAACCCCTGTATGAAGAGGGAGTATCTCACAGGGCCTGAACCAGTGTAGGCCTGAAGTAAATATATCTTTGCCCAAAATGGCTGTATTTCAAATGGCTGTATTTCAAATCCCTGAATCAAACCCATGTATGTAGAGGGAGTATCTCACACAGTCTGAACCAGTGTAGGCCTGAAGTCAATATTTATTTGCACACAATGGCTGTATTTAAAATGGCCATATTTTAAATGCCTGATTCAAACCCCTGTATGTAAAGGGGGTATCTCACACGGTCTGAACCAGTGTAGGCCTGAAGTAAACATTTCTTTGCACAAAATGGCTGCATTTCAAATGGCTGTATTTAAAATGCCTGATTCAAACCCCTGTGTGTAAAGGGGGTATCTCACACGGTCTGAACCAGTGTAGGCCTGAAGTAAATATTTCTTTGCACAAAATGTCTGTAGTTCAAATGGCTGTATTTCAAATCCCTGAATAAAACCCCTGTATGTAGAGGGAGTATCTTACAGGGCCTGAACCAGTGTAGGCCTGAACTAAATATTTCCTTGCACAAAATGGCTGTATTTTAAATGGCTGTATTTCAAATGCCTGATTCAAACCCCTGTATGTAGACGGAGTATCTCACAGGGCCTGAACCAGTGTTGGCCTGAACTAAATATTTATTTGCCCAAAATGTCTGTATTTCAAATGGCTGTATTTCAAATCCCTGAATCAAACCCCTGTATGTAGAGGGGGTATCTCACAGGGCCTGAACCAGTGTAGGCCTGAAGTAAATATTTCTTTGCACACAATGGCTGTATTTAAAATGGCCATATTTTAAATGCCTGATTCAAACCCCTGTATGTAAAGGGGGTATCTCACACGGTCTGAACCAGTGTAGGCCTGAAGTAAACATTTCTTTGCACAAAATGGCTGCATTTCAAATGGCTGTATTTAAAATGCCTGATTCAAACCCCTGTGTGTAAAGGGGGTATCTCACACGGTCTGAACCAGTGTAGGCCTGAAGTAAATATTTCTTTGCACAAAATGTCTGTAGTTCAAATGGCTGTATTTCAAATCCCTGAATAAAACCCCTGTATGTAGAGGGAGTATCTTACAGGGCCTGAACCAGTGTAGGCCTGAACTAAATATTTCCTTGCACAAAATGGCTGTATTTTAAATGGCTGTATTTCAAATGCCTGATTCAAACCCCTGTATGTAGACGGAGTATCTCACAGGGCCTGAACCAGTGTTGGCCTGAACTAAATATTTATTTGCCCAAAATGTCTGTATTTCAAATGGCTGTATTTCAAATCCCTGAATCAAACCCCTGTATGTAGAGGGGGTATCTCACAGGGCCTAAACCAGTGTAGGCCTGAACTAAATATTTCCTTGCACAAAATGGCTGTATTTTAAATGGCTGTATTTCAAATGCCTGATTCAAACCCCTGTATGTAGATGGAGTATCTCACAGGGCCTGAACTAAAGATTTCTTTGCCCAAAATGGCTGTATTTCAAATGGCTGTATTTCAAATCCCTGATTCAAACCCCTGTATGAAGAGGGAGTATCTCACAGGGCCTGAACCAGTGTAGGCCTGAAGTAAATATATCTTTGCCCAAAATGGCTGTATTTCAAATGGCTGTATTTCAAATCCCTGAATCAAACCCATGTATGTAGAGGGAGTATCTCACACAGTCTGAACCAGTGTAGGCCTGAAGTCAATATTTATTTGCACACAATGGCTGTATTTAAAATGGCCATATTTTAAATGCCTGATTCAAACCCCTGTATGTAAAGGGGGTATCTCACACGGTCTGAACCAGTGTAGGCCTGAAGTAAACATTTCTTTGCACAAAATGGCTGCATTTCAAATGGCTGTATTTAAAATGCCTGATTCAAACCCCTGTGTGTAAAGGGGGTATCTCACACGGTCTGAACCAGTGTAGGCCTGAAGTAAATATTTCTTTGCACAAAATGTCTGTAGTTCAAATGGCTGTATTTCAAATCCCTGAATAAAACCCCTGTATGTAGAGGGAGTATCTTACAGGGCCTGAACCAGTGTAGGCCTGAACTAAATATTTCCTTGCACAAAATGGCTGTATTTTAAATGGCTGTATTTCAAATGCCTGATTCAAACCCCTGTATGTAGACGGAGTATCTCACAGGGCCTGAACCAGTGTTGGCCTGAACTAAATATTTATTTGCCCAAAATGTCTGTATTTCAAATGGCTGTATTTCAAATCCCTGAATCAAACCCCTGTATGTAGAGGGAGTATCTCACACGGTCAGAACCAGTGTAGGCCTGAAGTAAATATATCTTTGCCCAAAATGTCTGTATTTCAAATGGCTGTATTTCAAATCCCTGAATCAAACCCCTGTATGTAGAGAGAGTATCTCACACGGTCAGAACCAGTGTAGGCCTGAAGTAAACATTTCTTTGCACAAAATGGCTGTATTTCAAATGGCTGTATTTCAAATCCCTGAATCAAACCCCTGTATGTAGAGGGGGTATCTCACACAGTCTGAACCAGTGTAGACCTGAAGTAAATTTATCTTTGCACAAAATGGCTGTATTTCAAATGGCTGTATTTAAAATGCCTGATTCAAACCCCTGTATGTAAAGGGGGTATCTCACACGGTCTGAACTAGTGTAGGCCTGAAGTAAATATTTCTTTGCACAAAATGTCTGTAGTTCAAATGACTGTATTTCAAATCCCTGAATCAAACCCCTGTATGTAGAGGGAGTATCTTACAGGGCCTGAACCAGTGTAGGCCTGAACTAAATATTTCCTTGCACAAAATGGCTGTATTTTAAATGGCTGTATTTCAAATGCCTGATTCAAACCCCTGTATGTAGACGGAGTATCTCACAGGGCCTGAACCAATGTTGGCCTGAACTAAATATTTATTTGCCCAAAATGGCTGTATTTCAAATGGCTGTATTTCAAATCCCTGAATCAAACCCCTGTATGTAGAGGGAGTATCACACACGGTCTGAACCAGTGTAGGCCTGAAGTAAATATATCTTTGCCCAAAATAACAGTATTTCAAATGGCTGTATTTCAAATCCCTGAATCAAACCCCTGTATGTAGAGGGAGTATCTCACACGGTCTGAACCAATGTAGGCCTGAAGTAAATATTTATTTGCACACAATGGCTGTATTTCAAATGCCTGATTCAAACCCCTGTATGTAGAGGGGGTATCTCACACGGTCTGAACCTGTCGGGATTCGAACCAGTGACCAGCCATGTCCCAGGCAGTAGCTCTAGCCACTAGACTACCAACCCTTCTGGACATTTCCTTCTACTGAACTCTTTGATCTACCTTGTTCCAGCCTTGCCTTGTTAATCTCTGTGATTCCTTGCACCTGCTACTTCCTCTTTATAAGCCCAGCCTCTTGCACCAGATCCCTGCTGGTTATTGTTCTTCTGGACTTGATCCTGCTGCATCTACTGCTGTTCCTCTGCTGCTACTGCTACCAACTTGACTGCTGCCGACCTTGGAATTGTCCCCGACTACTCTTCTGCTTGTCCCTACCAACTGACCTGCTTCCACCGTTCCCGATCCGGATTGTCTGACCACGCTCACTGCCGCCTGCCCTGACCCACCGCCTGCTAACCGATTACGCCTCTGTCTGACTACGCTGCAACTACAACCTGCCTGCGGTCCTTGCCACTGGGCTCCACCTCCAGCCAGCTATCCTCTGACTCAGGTGAGCCTGTAGGATTGTAACAGAATAACCAGCCAGAAAATGGAGTCCGCGATGGCCACCCTGCGCAAACAAGTCTCCGAACTTCAGGAGTTTGGCACCTCTGCCCAAAAGGAAATGACTCAACTTCAAGGCGCAATCCAGAGTCAACAGAGAGAAATTATCGATTTACAGCGTCAACTACTGGACGTACGCAGCGCGGTCACAGACTCCCGCATGCCTCTCCCGTCAAAGTTTAACGGCGATCGGAGCCAGTTTCGGGGGTTCCTCAACCAGTGCCGTATCTACTTTCAGATGCAGCCGGGCTCCTTTTCCTCGGACAGAAAGAAGATCCTGTTCATCATTAACCTTCTAACTGACGAGGCCCTGGCATGGGCATCCCCATATGTGGAGTCCCACAGTCTCTTATTAAATAATCTAGACAACTTCACCGCAGCCATGAGCCAAGTCTTCGACGACCCTAACCGCTGCGCGACTGCCGAGGCTAGGCTGCACAGTCTACGGCAGGGAAGACGCTCTGTAGCCGAGTATTCCTCCGAGTTCCGCCGCTGGGTCACGGACACCACCTGGAACCCCGCTGCTCAGAAAAGTCAATTTCGCCGCGGACTCTCCGAACTTATAAAGGATGAGCTCGCCAGGGTAGACGCCCCAGACGATCTGGATGACTTCGTCCAACTGTGCATCCGAATTGACCGGAGACTCGCGGAAAGAAGGAGAGAAAGACTCTGGTCCTTAGATAACAGGCCCGCGTACCCTTTCACTCCAATGACTCAGCCGGCTCACCAACCCTCCACCGAACCGATGCAGGTCGACACACTGCGCAAGACTCTATCGGCTGCTGAAAAGGAGAGACGACTGGCCGCGGGCCTCTGCCTTTACTGTGGCGAGCCAGGGCACTTCGCTATTAGGTGCCCCAATAAGACTTGCCGAACCATTGCTGTCACTGAATTACGGGAATTACAACAAGCTACAATTTCACCCTTGGCCTCTGAAACCATGGACACTACAGGTACCGGGTCCCACTTCATTGTTCCCATCCTTATCACCATTGGGGAACGACAGCTTCCCTGCTCCGCAATGCTTGACTCGGGGGCTGGCGGAAATTTCATGGACTTGACCTTCGCCCATGAGAACAACATACCACTGGTAACCAGGGCAGCCCCCATCGATCTGGAAACCGTCGATGGGACCCCGCTCTCTTCTGGGCCGGTTACGCACCAGACCGCTGATCTTCAACTTCTCGTCGAACCCGATCATCAGGAAACCATTCACTTCTCCCTGATCACCTCCCCTAAGTTTCCGGTGATCCTAGGCATCCCTTGGTTGGAAACTCACAACCCCTCGGTGGACTGGGATGCCCGCTGCATACGGTTCCGCTCGGACTTTTGTTCTCAGAACTGTTTACGTAAATCCGTCCCTTCTCCGCCTGAAGAACCTACCATATTCGGACTATCGACCAAGGAGCTTTTACCCCCTCAATATCTGGAGTTCCAGGATGTCTGTGACAAAAGAAATGCAGACAAACTGCCCCCGCATCGGCCTTATGACTGCCCGATTGAGCTGCTACCTGGAGCCGAAATACCATTCGGCAGTATATACTCCCTCTCCGAGCCGGAACTAAAGGCCCTGAAGGAGTACTTAGACGAAAATCTAAAAAAAGGTTTTATCCGACCTTCCACATCCCCTGCAGGGGCCCCTTTCTTCTTCGTGGAAAAAAAAGACTCTTCTCTACGCCCTTGCATAGATTATCGAAAGCTCAACAACGTTACTGTGAAGAACCGGTACCCTCTCCCCCTGATTTCTGAACTCCTTGAGAGACTTCGGGCGGCAAAAGTCTTCACTAAGCTCGATCTCCGAGGAGCCTACAACCTGGTCCGAATTCGCCCGGGGGACGAGTGGAAAACCGCTTTCCGAACCCGCTATGGTCACTTTGAGTATCTGGTCATGCCTTTCGGCCTCTGCAATGCCCCTGCTACCTTCCAACATTTTATCAACGACGTCCTCAGGGACATGCTTGACCAATTTGTGGTAGCATATCTGGACGATATTTTGATTTTCTCAGAAGACCCTGAACAACATCGTGGGCATGTCCGCAGGGTGCTACAGAAACTCCGTGAACAGTCTCTCTATATTAAGCTGGAGAAGTGCGAATTTGAACAGACTTCCACCCAATTCCTCGGCTATATTATTTCACCGGAGGGCTTAAGTATGGATCCCCGGAAGATCCAGGCCGTGACTGAGTGGCCTGCCCCGAAGAACGAAAAGGAGGTCCAGAGGTTTGTAGGTTTTGCAAACTTTTATCGGAAGTTCATCAGGAACTTTTCAAAAATCATCGCCCCAATCACTCAACTAACAAAAAAGACTGTCCCCTTCGGGTGGACTCCGGAGGCACAGGAGGCCTTTGCTAAACTGAAGTCCCTCTTCACCTCTGCCCCGATCCTGGCCCACCCAAACCCTGAATTACCATTTACGGTCGAGGTGGACGCCTCCGACGCTGCGGTGGGCGCAATTCTGTCTCAACGTTCAGGGGAAAAGATGCTCCTACACCCTTGCGCTTTCTTCTCCCGCCAGATGTCCCCCGCTGAACGGAATTACGACATCGGGAATAAGGAACTGCTGGCAATCAAGGACGCTTTCACCGAGTGGAGACACTTGCTGGAGGGGGCCCATAATCCCATCTCTGTATACACTGACCACCGGAACCTAGAGTTTATCCGCAGCGCCAAGAGACTCACCGCCAGACAGGCCAGGTGGAGTCTGTTTTTCTCCAGATTCAATTTTGTTATCTCCTATCGCCCTGGGTCGAAGAACGGCAAAGCGGATGCTCTCTCAAGGATGTTCTCTGAAACCTCTCAGATCAATGAGGCTCCGGCCGGTATCCTTCCCGACAGAAGCATCATAGGAGCCACCTACTTGAAGGAACTTCTGGGTTCCCTCAAGGAAGGGTATGAGAACGATCACCTCCTCACCTACCCACCTGGAGCTGTAAACCTTACTCTCAAGGGTGGCTACTGGTTGTACCGGGATCAGCAGTTGTACGTACCAGAATCTGCACGACTTGACGTACTTAAACTCAACCACGATTCCAAACCGGCCGGCCATCTGCAGTATCTAGTTGGGTGGAAAGGCTATTCCCCCGAGGATAACTCCTGGGAGCCGGAGGAAAATGTCCATGCCCCCAGACTGGTAAAATCTTTCCACCAAAGACATCCCGATAAACCATCATCTGCGGTGCCCGGAGGTCACCTTGGAAGGGGGGGAGTACTGTCGGGATTCGAACCAGTGACCAGCCATGTCCCAGGCAGTAGCTCTAGCCACTAGACTACCAACCCTTCTGGACATTTCCTTCTACTGAACTCTTTGATCTACCTTGTTCCAGCCTTGCCTTGTTAATCTCTGTGATTCCTTGCACCTGCTACTTCCTCTTTATAAGCCCAGCCTCTTGCACCAGATCCCTGCTGGTTATTGTTCTTCTGGACTTGATCCTGCTGCATCTACTGCTGTTCCTCTGCTGCTACTGCTACCAACTTGACTGCTGCCGACCTTGGAATTGTCCCCGACTACTCTTCTGCTTGTCCCTACCAACTGACCTGCTTCCACCGTTCCCGATCCGGATTGTCTGACCACGCTCACTGCCGCCTGCCCTGACCCACCGCCTGCTAACCGATTACGCCTCTGTCTGACTACGCTGCAACTACAACCTGCCTGCGGTCCTTGCCACTGGGCTCCACCTCCAGCCAGCTATCCTCTGACTCAGGTGAGCCTGTAGGATTGTAACAGAACCAGTGTAGGCCTGAAGTAAATATTTCTTTGCACAAAATAACTGTATTTCAAATGGCTGTATTTCAAATGCCTGAATCAAACCCCTGTATGTAGAGGGAGTATCTCACAGGGCCTGAACCAGTGTAGGCCTGAAGTAAATATATCTTTGCACAAAATGGCTGTATTTCAAATGGCTGTATTTAAAATGCCTAATTCAAACCCCTGTATGTAAAGGGGGTATCTCACACAGTCTGAACCACTGTAGGCCTGAAGTAAACATTTCTTTGCACAAAATGTCTGTAGTTCAAATGGCTGTATTTCAAATCCCTGAATCAAACCCCTGTATATAGATGGAGTATCTTACAGGTCTTGAACCAGTGTAGGCCTGAACTAAATATTTATTTGCGCAAAATGGCTGTATTTCAAATGGCTGTATTTCAAATGCCTGATTCAACCCCCTGTATGTAGAGGGGGTATCTCACAGGGCCTGAACCAGTTTTTTGGTAACAGTATATGAAAGCTGTATATATTAAACTTGAATTTAACACTTGCAGATCTGGAAAATACCATTTTTTTAAAAAGAATTGTGTGTTTTTCAAACCACAGAAACTGATGGGTGTATTTCTAGCTTAAATTGCACACTGACTAATACAGATGTTGTAGATTGCCAGCAAAGTCTCTTTTTGGTAACAGAATATGAAAGCTGTATATATTAAACTTTAATTTAACATTTGCAGATCTGGAAAATACTGTTTTTAAAAAAAAAAAAAAGTGTGTTTTTAAAACTTCAGAAAGTGATGGGTGTATTTCCACCTTAAATTGGACAATGACTAATCCAGATGTTGTAGTTTGCAAAAAAAAAATGGTGATTTGCAATGTCCCAAAAGCTCAGATGCAGTGCTGGTGCACTGAGCTTGCATAAAATGACCGCTGCCACCCACCTAACTAACATAATTATAAAAGTTATTTTTTTGTTGGTCAATGGCCTCAGGGCAGGGTAAAACGATTGTGTCCTGCACCCACTCAACTATTTTTGGGTAGATCGCTGAGTTAGATTCTCTCCTATTCTCTCCCTGAAATCTCAAGTCCAGCAGCATCCTCTCCCTACACTTGTAACAGCAGAGTGACGTGCAGCGCTACGTGACTCAAGCTTATATAGAGCCTGGGTCACATGCTGCTCTGGCCAATCACAGCCATGCCATTAGTAGGCATGGCTGTGATGGCTGCTAAGGTCAGACAGTTAACCGCTTGTTGATTGGCTGCTGTGCAGCCTTTCAAAAAGCGCCAAAAAAGCGCCGAACACCGAACCCGAACCGAAATTTTTACGGAAATGTTCGTGTCCGGGGTCCAAAAAACCTAAAGTTCGGTACGAACCCGAACTTCACAGTTCGGGTTCGCTCAACCCTACAGGTGAGTTGATTTTAGTGGTCTGTCATTTATAAGTTAAAAGTAAGTGGTTGTCGAGAACCAACATCACAATCATTGCAAATTGGGCCTGGAAAAGAGTCACAGCCACCTCAGAAGAGTCATGGTTATTCCTGCTCTCCCTGCCCACCTGCTGATGACTGACAGTCTTCTACCTTGTTTTCTCCCTTTCTCTCTAGGAGAGAACTGACAATTATCAGCAGATGGGCAGGAGAGCAGAAGATTAGGAATAACCAGGACTCTTCTCAAGTAGATTTGACTCTTTTCAGGGCCTGTGCTGCAATTTTTATGATCCTGGTTCTTAGCAACAACTTACCTTTAAGTGACACACCGCTGAAATCAGTATTTCTGTCACTATTTTATGCTGCCATCATCGAGGTCAGCATAAAGTTGATGACAGGTTCCAATGGAGAAACTCTCATAATAGCTTTTCTAATTATACATATTATTTTTGTGATTTATAGCATGTGCATTATTGTATGGCTGCAGTATTGGTAATTGCATTAAGGAATACCATTGCCATAAAGGTGCTTACTTAGTCTGAAATAATGTTTAGGTAAGTGTTACATGTTAAAGTAACATCCACATGAATGTCAGGACCCAAGGTTTTCCAGCAGATCCATTCCTTACCTTGAGCATTATACTGCAACTGCCAGCTTTCTTTCTTCCCATAGCACATCCTTATGCCATCTCTTCCCCAGGTAAGCAGAGCAAACAGCAGTCCACATGATGAAAAATTTAATATTATTCATCAGGGTAGACCACTTTCTACCATTGCTACATAGTCCATGTGGTTTAAATGTTACAGCTGATTGGTTTGTGTGTCTACCACAACAAAAGTGACCTTAACCCGTAGAGGACCCTCGCCATACATGTATGGCGCTGGTGGACGTGACTTTAGGACCAGCCCCGTACATGTACGGCGGTCTGATCATGCGGGTGCAGGAGCTGCGTCCGCCTGATCAGCGGCATGGACCCGGCAGTCACTGACAGCCGGGCCCCTGCTGCATACGCCGGCATCGGTGAACATACCGATGCCGGCATATTAACCCCTTGTATGCCATGGTCAAAGGGTTTGCGGAGGGTATGGGTGCCCTCCGCATCTCCATCGGGTCCCTGCTTTGCAGTGGCGACTAAAATGGCAGAGAAGGAAAGTCAGATGACTTCCATAGGCATTGGGGCTTCCCTTCAATGGAAGACTGTGAGATCCAGACCTTAGGCTGGGTCTCACAGGCAGGCTGTCAGCATAAAAGCTGACAGGTTGTATTGTAATGCATTGCAGAGGGGATCAGACCCCAGAAGCTGAAGTAAGTCCCAGAGTGCAACACCAAGCGATCAAAAAAGGCTTATGCCCCCCAAAATAGCACCAATCAAACATCACCTCATACCACAAAAAATGAGCCCCTACATAAAACAATCGGGCAAAAAAAAAAAAAACTATGGCTCTCAGAATATGGAGACACTGAAACATGAAGTCACGTGGAGCCGACTGTGCGGTCCACTTCCACCCTGTGAATAGTTCGGAGCGAGGACGCGCACTGCGTCCTCGTCTCCAGGGCAATGGGGAGCGGGGAGGACCGCCGCGCACTTCCTCTCAGCGTGGCCGGCGTCCTCCGCTCCCATGGGAACCATTGTAGGTCTGAGCGCGGACCCATGTGAAGCTTTTAGATCGGTTCTCGGGGGATCGCAAGTGTTTTTTTAGCTTTCAAAGAAAGTTGTAAATTGTATTTTTGTTTGTGGCCTCATTCCTCTGGTTCGGAACCACAAAGAGTGGGAATTATTATCTCCTTGTTAGTGGGTGACCCTCAAGACTGGGCATTTTCATTACCCCCCGACTCTCTGTGTCTTAGATCTGTTGACACATTTTTTCAGGCCCTTGGGGTTCTATATGACGTTTAAGATGGATCCGGGCAAGGTACAGGCTATTTAGGACTGGGTAAGACTATCATCCCTTAAAGCTTTACAGCGTTTTTTAGGGTTTTCCAATTATTACCACAAGTTTATTTAAAAAATTTGGGTACTTGCCAAACCCCTGACCGACTTTACAAAGAAGGGGTGGATCTTGTTACCTGGCCTGTGGAGGCCGTTGAAGCCTTTGAAAAGCTTAAAAAATCTTTAAAAAACGCTCCAGTCTTGGTTCAGCCGGATCAAGAAATACCTTTTGTTGTGGAAGTGGAAGGGGTAGGGGCAGTTCTGTCTCAGCGACCCTCTAACCTCACTAATTTAAGACCTTGTGCATTCTTTTCATGAAAATTCTCTTCCACTGAGAGGAATTATGATATCAGGAATCGTGAATTGTTATCCATTAAGTGGTCATTTGAGGAGTGGAGGCATTTTTTGGAATGGGCCAAACATTGCATTATTGTTCTCACTGACCATAAAAATGTATTGTTTCTTTAATCTGCTAAACGTCTAAATCCTCGCCAAGCCAGGTGGGCGTTATTCTTTGCTCGTTTTAACTTCTCTATTACTTTTAGGCCAGGAAGTAAGAACGTGAAGGCTGACGCTTTTTCTCAAAGTTTTTGTGTGTTTCAACCTCCTGACACTCCTCCTGAACCCATCTTAGCACCTAATATCATTGTGGCAGCATTGTCCTCGGATCTTGCTTCTGATATTGAGGCAGCACAACACCTAGCTCCGGTGCAGACACCCTCAGATAAGTTATTTGTTCCTGGGCATTTTCGTCTCCGGCTGCTGGGTGAGTGTCATCAATCTGTTTTATGTGGTCATCCTGGTATTGAGTCTACCAGGGAACTTGTGTCTAGATCTTATTGGTGGCCTACATTGTTGAGGGATGTCAAGTAGTATGTCTCTGCTTGTGAGGTACAGTATGTGCTAGATCCAAGACGCTTAGAACTCGTCCTGCTGGTGAGTTACGTCCGCTACCAATTCCTAGTAAACTCTGGTCACATATTTCTATGGATTTCATTACTGTCTGGCCACCCTCTGAGGGTTAGTCAGTGGTTTGGGTAGTGGTCGATAGGTTCAGTAAAATGGTACACTTCGTTCCTTTGGCCAAGCTCCCGAATGCCAAGACTCTGGCTTCTGTTTTTATTGAGCATGTGCTACAACTGCATGGAGTTCCAGAGAACATTGTATCTGACAGGGGTGTCCAGTTCGTATCAAAATTTTGGAGAGCCTTTTGTCAAAGATGTCAGATATCATTGTCCTTTTCGTCAGCTTTTCATCCTGAGACCAATGGACAAACCGAACGCCTGAATCAGGCTGTGGAACAATTTTAAAGATCTTACATCTCTGAAAATTAGCAATTGTGGGTGAAATTTCTTCCTTTAGCGGAGTTCGCCATCAATAACCAGGTAAACTCTTCCACTGGAGTATCTCAGTTTTTCTGTAATTTTGGTTTCCATCCTCGATTTAATTCTTGCTCATCTGTTTCCTTACTTAACCCTGAAGCTGATAGGGTAACATCAGAACTGTGCAGAGTCTGGGCTCAGGTTCGGTTGAACCTGGAAAAAGCTCAGGAGATTCAAAAAATCAAAGCCAAAAGGAGACATTCCAGAGGGGTGGATTTTATGGTGGGTGAGGTTTGGTTGTCCCCCAAAAGTTTGCCATTAAAAGTGTCTTCTATGAAGTTCACGCCGCAATTTGTTAGACCATATGAAATTCTTGACATTATTAACCCCATATCATTTAGGTTGAAGCTGCCAGAGTCATTTCGTATTCACAATGTATTTCACAAATCAATGCTCAAGAAATATGTTTCACCAGTTGTTCTGTCACAAGTAGTTCCTCCTCCGATACAGGTGGACGGTCAAGATGAGTTTATTATATCTAGAATCATAGATGTCAGGAGAGTTCAAAACTCCTTGCAGTACCTGGTGCATTGGAAGGGTTATGAACCCGAGGAGAGGTCCTGGGTGCCGGTTAATAGGATCCATGCTACTAGGTCTATTGAAAAATGTCATCGTGCTCATCCGAAGAAGTCATCTCCAGCTATTTTGGGTCCGGTGGCCCCTCGTGGAAGGCGGAGTACTGTCACAGGGCGCCAATCATGCGGTCCACTTCCGCTGTGCCGCCGGCACCCTGTGAATAGTTCGGAGCGAGGACGAGCACTGCGTCCTCGTCTCCAGGGCAACGGGGAGCGGGGAGGACCCGGGCGTGCACTTCCTCTCAGCATGGCCGGCGTCCTCCACTCCCATGGGAACCATTGTCTGACCATGGGAACCATAAGTCTGAGCGCCGAGCTGATCACTCGGCGGTCAGCAGTAGGCAGGAGGATAGGTCGTGTGACGCTGGCCATGTCACATGACCACTTCCCTCCTCTATTTAAACAGACAACCTACTGGCCACAGGTTGCCTGTGATTTAGGTCCTCAGCTAGGTTATCATTCCTGTGGTCTCCTGATCTAGGTGTAGAATCTCGGCTCGTGTATTGAATTCTGGTTTTGCCTTCTTTTTGGATCTCCGCGAATCTCCTGGTATCGACTCTTGCTTGGCATTTGGATTCCCTTTGGTTGCTCCTTTTGGTCTGGTTTGTTCCTCCTGGTTTTGACACTTGGCTTGTCCCTGTTATTGGTTTTGTTTGGTCCCTGGTACCATCGTTACCTCCTGGCATTTATCCTAGCTTGTCTGACCTTGTTGTGTGTTGTCTGTCTCGTTTGTCGCCTCTGCACTTACTCAGGTCAGGGACCGTCGCCCAGTTGCTCTCCTTTATTTAGGATGGGTAAGTGCAAGTAGGCAGGGACAGAGATGTGAGTGGAGCCAGTTTGCACTTTCCCTTACCCCCTGTCCGTGACACATGATTTTTTTTTTGTTTCAAAAATGCTTTTATTGTGTTAAAAGTGAAGATTTTTTTTAAAGTAGACATATTAGGTATCTCCGTGTCCGTAACAATCAGGTCTATTAAAATATCACCTGATCTAACACCTCAGGTGAACAGCGTTAAAAAAAAATAATTCTGTGTCAAAAAAAATTTTTTTTGTCACCTTACATCACAAAAACTGTAATACCAAGCGATCAAAAAGTCATATGCACCCTAAAATAGTACCCATGAAACCGTCATCTCATCCCGCAAAAAATGAGACCCTACCTAAGACAATTGCCCAAAAAATTAACAAAACTATTGCTCTCATAATTTGGAGACACTAAAACATAATTTTTTTGTTTCAAAAATGCTTTTATTGTGTAAAACTTAAATACATAAAAAAGTTGACATATTTGGTATTGCCACATCCGTAATGACCTGCTGTATAAAAATATCACATGATCTAACCCCTCAGGTTAACACAATAAAAGAAAAAAAATGGTATCAAAAAGCAGTTTTTTGTTACCTTACATCACAAAAAGTGTAATACCAAAAAAAATAGGGCTCTCAGAATATAGACACACTAAAACATGATTTTTTTTGTTTCAAAAATTATTTTATTGTGTAAAACTTAAATAAATAGAAAAGTGTATATATATAATACATAATTACACATCCGTAACGACCTGCTGTCTAAAAATATCACATGATCTAACCCCTTAATTGCCTCCCCCCCCCCAAAAAAAAGAAAACACTATGGCTTTCAGAATATGGAGACACAAAAAAAATCTTATTTTTTTAAAATGCTTAATTATGTAAAACTGAAACAAATACCCAAGAAAAGTAGTCATATTTGGTATTGTTGCATCTTTAACAACCGGCTACATAAAAATAGCACATACTCTAACCTGTGAGATAAACATTGTAAACAAAATATAAAAACGGTGACAAAACAGCTATTTTCTGTTACCTTGCCTCACAAAAAGTGTAATATAGAGCAACCAAAAATCATATGTACCCTAAAATAGTACCAACAAAACTGCCACCTTATCCTGTAGTTTTCAAAATTGGGTACATTTTTGGGAGTTTCTACTCTAGGGGTGCATCAGGGCGTCTTCAAATGTGACATGGCAACTTAAAATTATCCCAGTCAAATCTGCCCTCCAAAAACCATATGGCGTACCTTTAGGCCTCTTTCACACGGGCGTTGCGGAAAAATGTGCGGGTGCGTTGCGGGAACACCCGCGATTTTTCCGCACGAGTGCAAAACATTGTAATGCGTTTTGAACTCGCGTGAGAAAAATCGTGCTTGTTTGGTACCCAAACCCGAACTTCTTCACAGAAGTTCGGGCTTGGGATCGGTGTTCTGTGGATTGTATTATTTTCCCTTAAAACATGGTTATAAGGAAAAATAATAGCATTCTGAATACAGAATGCAAAGAAAATAGCACCTGAGGGGTTAAAAAAAATAAAAATAAAAATTAACTCACCTTAATCCACTTGCTCGCGTAGCCCGGCATCTCCTTGTGTATCCTTTGTTGAAGGACCTGTGGTGAGCATTAATTATAGTTCAAGGACCTGTAATGACGTCACTTCGGTCATCACATGGTACGTCACATGATCTTTTACCATCCCGGGTCTCCATCCCGATCGTCTCCTAGCAACCGAGCGTGAAAATCGCACCGCATCCGCACTTGCTTGTGGATGCTTGCGATTTTCACGCAACCCCATTCACTTCTATGGGGCCTGCGTTGCGTGAAAAACGCAGAATATAGAACATGCTGCGATTTTCACGCAATGCATAAGTGATGCGTGAAAATCACCGCTCATGTGAACAGCCCCATAGAAATGAATGGGTCGGTATTCAGTGCGGGTGCAATGCGTTCCTCTCCCGCATCGCATCCGCGCGGAATACTCGCTCGTATGAAAGGGGCCTTACTTCTGTGCCCTGCTGTGCGCCTGTACAGCAGTGTACAACCACATATGGGGTGTTTCTGTAAACTACAGAATCAGGGTAATAAATATTGAGTTTGTTTGGCTGTTAAGCACTGCTTTATTCCATGGGGAAAAAAATAGATTAAAATGGAAAATCTGCCAAAAAAGTGAATTTCTGAAATTTCATCTACATTTTCCTTTAATTCTTGTGGAACACTTAAAGAGTTAACAAAGTTTGTAAAATCAGTTTGAATACCTTGAGGGGTGTTGTTTCTAAAATGGAGCCATTTATGGGTGGTTTATATTATGTAAGCCCCACAATGTGACTTCAGACCTGAATTGGGTTTTGGAAATTTTATGAAAAATTTCAAGATTTGCTTCTAAACTTCTAAGCCTTCTAATGTCCCCAAAAAAATAAAATGCCATTCACAAAATTATCCAAACATAAAGTAGACATATAGGAAATGACTGATAACTATTATATGAGGTATCACTATCTGCTCATAATTTTTGGGATAAGTTAAAGCGTTCTAAAGTTATTAAAGTGACACGTCAAATTTCCAAAAAAACGGCCTGGTCCTTAAGGTCAAAAATTTCAGGGTCCTGAAGGGGTTAAATAATGCATGTTGTACTGATGTAATGAAGTCAATTTTGAGCTCCTGACACCCCTTATTTTCTGTATAATTATGATAAAAAAGTATGTTTAAAGGATAACTATCACATTTAGACCCTAATAAAAATTTTCATATATGTAGTTACTAATAACATGATATTCCAGAATCAGTTACTATTAGACTGACTTACCCTATATTTAATAAGATTCAGCCCTTAGCAACCAGTCTGCATAAAACTGCAATTTCACTATTCAGTTAAGATGGCCGCCACTGCCCTCACCCTGAGGCTAATCCCGCCTGCCCTCACTAGCCAGTAACAATAGACATCCAAAAGTGTCAGTAACCAGAGCCCTCCCCCCTAAAGGCTTAATCTCCTGCAGCACAAAGGGGTCCTCTTACCACATGTTGCTCTCATTTATACACTGAGCAGATGGCAGATCTCCCTTCCCTGTTTTGTGCTGCTTCAACTCTGCATTCTCAAAGTCTGCTGAGTGAGGGAGCGTCTGCCAAGCGCAGGGACAGGGAGAAGTGCACACAGCCCAGGCACTGTTATCAGCTGCTGGGGAGGACCTGGCTTTAATCATTTACCTACAGTCCCTGGCTGTCAGTAATGTGACCCTGCACGCTGCGTGCTCCGTCTATCTGTTTAGACGGACCATGCCTAGCAACCCGATTTTAAGCACAGGTAAAAGTAGACAGTACAGGGAACAAAAATGTGGAATTAAGGGGTAATTTAATACACAGTGAAAAGTTGAAATAGGGCCACCAAGGTGATACTAATCACCACAATCCAATACTCCAAAAAAATAAATAAATATGACAGTTATCCTTTAATGGATTTCATCCACCCAGGTATTTATAACCCTTTCAGTATTTGTATGCATCTTTGGCAGTTCCACTTTTGAGCCATATTTGCTTTTGTTTGCAGTAGAGTGAGCAAACCTCCCAAAATTTGTTTCGGGTCAATTTAGTTGAAATGGACTGTCTGATTCAATTTGGTCTGAATAAATTTGTTCCAAATGTAAAGTGTGCTGATTGCCCCGAAAGGTTGTGTTTGACACTCTGAGGTATCTTAGGAACAAAGAAGACTTGTGAATGATGTGATGAAGATTGTTGATTCACAGACTAATGTAAGAAATTGAATTGTATAGCTGCAGCAGCACTTACAGAAATGGCTGCCTGTGGCTGCTTAACTTACACACTGACACTTAAGGCGGATTTAGATGGGGTGATATTTAGGCAGATTATCAGGAACAAACTTTCCTGCGAATATTCGTTCTTAACAAGCTGCCCATCTAAAGGTGCAGCCGATTACTCGATGAATGAGTAAAACACTCTTTCATCAGGTGAAACTGGCATTAGTGCTTGCAAGTAAATGATCGTTTCTGGGCAGCTGATCATGCTGTCTGAATATCACTCAGATATCACTGCCCAGAAACAATGCAGCTATATGAGGACAAGTAATTGCTCCTCATACTGTGGAGGTGATTGCTGCATGTAAATGCAGCGCTTCACCTCCACTTAACAAGCAGCCGACAGTCAGGAAGGAAAGCTGGTTTTCGGACAATCAGCTCCTAGTCACCCCATTTAAATCCACCTTAACTGACTAAATTTGAATCCAATCACTCTTTAAAATCTACCTCTGTCAATTTATTGTAAATCTAACTATCTATTCTCTTCAACAATCATAAAATGGACAGCTGCAGGATATCACACACTGTCATGGTCTTACCTTCTTGCTGTTCTCCTTCGTTTGACATGTGCTGGCGGCCATCTTGGTTTCTGGGTTTCTTGTAGCCTTCCACCCTGCGGCTCCTCCTTCCCACTGGGAGGAGCTGGATGCCTAGCTCATATATATAGGAGGTCTGTGGCTTCAGTTCCTTGCTTGGTCCTCTTGTGTTCACATGCTCCTAAGACAGCTGCTGCTTCTGGTTCCTGATCCTGGCTTCGTCTGACTACCCTTCTGGTTCCTGATCCTGGCTTCGTCTGACTACCCTGCTGGTTCCTGATCCTGGCTTCGTCTGACTACCCTGCTGGTTCCTGATCCTGGCTTCGTCTGACTACCCCTCTGGTTCCTGACCTCTGGCTTCGCAAAGACTCTGCTCGGTTTCACCATCCGTTTGGACTTTTGCTTTACAGCTTTATTTTCAATAAAGCCTTCTTATTTTCTCTTATCTCTTGTTGTACGTCTGGTTCATGGTTCCGTGACATTAGGACCAAGCCATGACTTCTGACGGTACAGGGCCATCCTCGCTACCCACGCTGGTTGCCAGACTTGATCAGCAGGATCACCTGTTGGGTCGGTTCGCTGTGGCGTTGCAAACCCTGCTTGAACGCACGGCTCATTTCGCTCCCGTTGCCAATGGGTCGGTTGTCGCTCCTGGGCTCGCTCCTACTGCCGCTCCGGTTGTTGCGCCAGAGTCTACCCCGACACCTGTTGTTGCGCCTGCGGTGTTTCAGGGTATGACCGGTTCTGCCCCTCTTCCACGGCGCTTTGGGGGAGAGCCAACTCAGTGCCGAGGTTTCCTTAACCAGGTGGGCATTTATTTCGAGTTGCTGCCACATGCCTTTCCTACTGAGAGATCAAAGGTGGGCTTCTTGATCTCGCTGCTCTCGGACAAGGCCTTGGCCTGGGCCAGCCCTTTATGGGAGAACAACAATCCGGTGGTTGCCGAGTTTTCCGGTTTTGTTGCTTCTCTTCGGAGGGTATTCGATGTGCCGGCTCGTGCTGCCTCTGCTGCGAAGCTCCTTATGTCCATCAGACAGGGTTCACGATCCGTAGCTGAATACGCCATTGAGTTTCGTACCCTGGCAGCAGAGGTGGGCTGGAATAATGAGGCTCTGGTCGCTGCTTTCTCTCATGGTCTCTCGGATGCCTTGAAGGATGAGGTTGCAGCTAAGGACCTACCAGTTGAGCTCGAGTCTCTTATTTCTTTCCTGATTTTGATTGACACCAGACTCAGGGAGAGACCTTCCTTTAAGGAGAACCTGCGGAGGTCTTCTAACAGATTGGTGCCTACGTTTGCTGTCCCACCCGTGCCTCCCTCTCCTCCCACGCCTCCTGGGGATGACTTGTCTGGGGGTGAACCCATGCAGCTGGGGTTTGCTCGCCTGTCCGAGGGGGAGAGGGCACTCCGGAGACGCGAGGGCCGATGCATGTACTGTGGTCTCGGTGGGCATTTTCGGTTGGCATGTCCGAACCGTCCGGGAAAACGCTCGTACCTGAGATCCTGTCGGGGGCAGATCTTGGGTGGAGTCTCCTCGTCCCCGGTTTCCCGTGTTGACAAACCACTGATCACTGTTGTCCTCTCCTGGGTCGGGGGCTCGGTGACGACCCAGGCGTTGGTGGACTCTGGTGCTGGTGGTTTGTTCATTGATAGTGTGTTCGCTGCCACCAATTCCATTCCTTTGCAGGCTCGAGGTTCCCCACTGGCTCTTGAGGCGATAGACGGCAGACCCCTTCTGCCGCCACACGTGACTCATGAGACCCTTCCAGTGGGGATAGCCATTGGTGCCGTTCACAGAGAGTCGGTCTGCCTCCAGGTTATTTCGTCTCCACACTACTCGGTGGTCTTGGGGTACCCCTGGCTCCAGAAGCATAATCCGACTTTCGATTGGAGATCGGTCGAGATCCTCTCGTGGTCACCGCAGTGTGGGGCTAGTTGCATCCATGGGTCTGTCAAGTTACTGTGTACTTCCTCGGACTCTCTGTTGCCTCCTGAATACGAGGAGTACCGGGATGTATTCGATAAGGTGCGCGCGGTTGCCCTACCTCCGCACCGCCCATACGATTGTGCCATAGAGTTACAATCTGGTGCCGTTCCTCCTCGTGGCAAAGTCTATCCACTGTCGGTAGCGGAGAATGAGGCCATGGAGGAGTACGTGAGGGAGGCGCTTTCACGCGGACACATTCGCAAATCTTCGTCCCCGGCAGGGGCTGGATTTTTCTTTGTGAAAAAGAAGGGCGGTGAGTTGAGGCCTTGCATCGATTACAGGGGTCTCAATCGCATCACGATCAAGAACGCTTACCCAATACCCTTGATTTCCGAGCTGTTCGATCGCCTTAAAGGGGCCACGGTCTTTACCAAACTCGACCTGAGGGCGGCATATAACCTGGTAAGGATCAAGGCGGGCGATGAGTGGAAGACCGCGTTTAACACCAGGACCGGTCATTATGAATCCTTGGTTATGCCCTTTGGGTTGTGCAATGCGCCCGCAGTCTTTCAGGAATTCATCAACGATGTTTTCCGTGACCTGTTGCAGCAGTGTGTGGTGGTCTATTTGGATGACATCTTGGTATATTCTGAATCCATGGAGGCCCACATTCTGGATGTCAGACGAGTGTTGCAACGGTTACGAGAGAACAAGCTGTTCGGTAAGCTTGAGAAATGCGAATTTCACCGATCCCAGGTAACCTTCTTAGGTTACATCATTTCCGCTGAGGGGTTCTCCATGGATCCTGAGAAGGTTTCGGCTGTCTTACAGTGGCCCCAGCCCAGTGGTCTTCGTTCCCTGCAGCGCTTTTTGGGCTTCGCCAATTATTATCGGAAGTTCATCAGGGACTTTTCCATGCTGGCCAAGCCTCTCACGGATCTGACCAGGAAGGGCAGTAATTCCCAGGTCTGGCCGCTCGAGGCCATCCGAGCTTTTGAGGCCCTAAAGTCCGCCTTTGTATCGGCTCCGATTCTGTCGCATCCCAACCCTGGGTTGCCCTTTGTCCTCGAGGTGGACGCGTCTGAGACGGGAGTAGGCGCCCTTCTGTCTCAGCGTAGAACACCAGAGGGTCCTCTGCTTCCTTGTGGGTTTTACTCCCGGAAACTGTCTTCCGCGGAGTGCAACTATCAGATTGGTGACAGGGAGTTATTGGCCATCGTGCAGGCCCTTAAAGAATGGAGGCACTTGCTCGAGGGTTCGGTGGTTCCGGTTCTCATCCTGACGGACCATAAGAATCTGACCTACCTTTCTGAGGCCAAGAGATTGACACCACGTCAGGCCAGATGGGCTCTGTTCTTGTCACGTTTTAATTACGTGGTCTCCTACCTACCCGGTTCCAAGAACATCAGGGCGGATGCCTTATCACGGCAGTACTCCGAGCTGTCCAGGGAGGAGTCGATTCCGACTTCGGTCATACCTCCGAATCAGATCCTGGCCACCATTCGCACCAGCCTGACCTCTCCCCTGGGTGAGCAGATTTTGGCGGCTCAATCTGGTGCTCCCTCTGGGAGACCCAACGGCAGATGTTTTGTGCCTGAGGAGTTGCGCACTCGGTTGTTGCGAACCTACCATAACTCCAAGACCGCGGGGCATCCTGGAAAGAATCAGCTGTCCTGGGCTGTTTCACGTCTGTTCTGGTGGCCTTCCCTACGTTCCGACATCGCCGCATATGTAGCGGCATGCTCCGTTTGTGCCCAGAGTAAGTCCCCTCGGCACCTTCCGTTGGGCCTTCTGCAACCCATAGCCACCGGGGAGCGCCCATGGTCACACCTGGGGATGGATTTCATTGTGGACCTCCCTGCATCCCGAGGCCATACGGTCATTCTCATGATTGTGGATCGGTTTTCCAAAATGTGCCACTGTGTTCCTCTCAAGAAGTTACCCTCTGCACAAGAGTTGGCCACGATTTTTGCCAGGGAGGTCTTCCGGTTGCACGGTTTGCCCAAGGAGATTGTGTCGGATCGGGGGAGTCAGTTTGTGTCCAGGTTCTGGCGCGCCTTTTGCTCCCAGTTGGGGATTCATCTCTCCTTCTCCTCGGCCTACCACCCTCAGTCCAATGGGGCCGCAGAACGATCCAATCAGGCCTTGGAGCAATTCCTTCGTTGCTATGTCTCCGATCACCAAGACAATTGGGTTGACCTCCTGCCTTGGGCTGAGTTTGCCAGGAACACGGCGGTGAACTCTTCCTCTGGGACGTCTCCCTTCATGACCAATTATGGGTTCCAACCTGCCGTGTTACCGGAGGTATTCTCTCCCCAGGATATTCCGGCTGTGGAGGATCACCTTTCCGTCCTACGTGCTTCTTGGGTACAGATCCAGAAGTCCCTTGAGGTCTCTGCGCAGCGCCAGAGACTCCAGGCTGATCGCAGACGAGCGCCTGCTCCTTCCTACCAGGTCGGAGACCGTGTATGGTTGTCCACCCGCAACCTCAACCTTCGAGTGCCCACTCCCAAGCTGGCGCCTCGCTTTGTTGGTCCCTTCCGAGTGCTTCGCAGGGTAAACCCGGTAGCCTATGCCCTTGCGCTTCCTCCTGGCATGCAGATCTCCAACGTGTTTCATGTCTCCCTGTTGAAGCCACTGGTGTGTAATCGTTTCACTTCCTCGGTTCCTCGGCCTCGTCCGGTCCAAGTGGGCAATCGTGAGGAATATGAGGTGAGCAATATCCTGGACTCACGCCTGGTCCGCGGTCGGTTGCAGTTTTTGGTCCATTGGCGTGGTTATGGTCCAGAGGAGCGTTCCTGGGTTCCCTCCGCAGATGTCCATGCTCCTGCCTTGCTCCGAGCCTTCCACGCACGCTTCCCTCAGAAACCGTTTTGTGCTCCGCGGAGGAGGGGCCCTTGAGGGGGAGGTACTGTCATGGTCTTACCTTCTTGCTGTTCTCCTTCGTTTGACATGTGCTGGCGGCCATCTTGGTTTCTGGGTTTCTTGTAGCCTTCCACCCTGCGGCTCCTCCTTCCCACTGGGAGGAGCTGGATGCCTAGCTCATATATATAGGAGGTCTGTGGCTTCAGTTCCTTGCTTGGTCCTCTTGTGTTCACATGCTCCTAAGACAGCTGCTGCTTCTGGTTCCTGATCCTGGCTTCGTCTGACTACCCTTCTGGTTCCTGATCCTGGCTTCGTCTGACTACCCTGCTGGTTCCTGATCCTGGCTTCGTCTGACTACCCTGCTGGTTCCTGATCCTGGCTTCGTCTGACTACCCCTCTGGTTCCTGACCTCTGGCTTCGCAAAGACTCTGCTCGGTTTCACCATCCATTTGGACATTTGCTTTACAGCTTTATTTTCAATAAAGCCTTCTTATTTTCTCTTATCTCTTGTTGTACGTCTGGTTCATGGTTCCGTGACACACACATCACATAAAGCAAAACTTGAATAAAATCCTGCACCACTTCTTCCAAAAAAATCTCTATTGAAATCCTCTAAAACTGTATGTAGATAAGACAGAAAAGTTCTGACTAGAGTTGAGCGAACACCTGGATGTTCGGGTTCGAGAAGTTCGGCCGAACTTCCCGGAAATGTTGGAGTTCGGGATCCGAACCCGAACCGAACTTCGTCCCGAACCCGAACCCCATTGAAGTCAATGGGGACCCGAACTATTGGGCACTAAAAAGGCTGTAAAACAGCCCAGGAAAGAGTTAGAGGGCTGCAAAAGGCAGCAACATGTAGGTAAATCCCCTGCAAACAAATGTGGATAGGGAAATGAATTAAAATAAAAATAAAAAAAATAAAAATGACCCAATATCAATTGGACAGAGGTCCCATAGCAGAGAATCTGGCTTCACGTCAGCAGAGAATCAGTCTCTTCATGCCATAGCAAAGAATCTGGCTTCATGTCAGCAGAGAATCAGTCTCTTCATGCCGTAGCAGAGAATCTGGCTTCATGTCATCCACCACTGGAAGAGGCCATTGTCACATATTTAGGCCCCGGCACCCAGACAGAGGAGAGCGGTCCCGTAACAGAGAATCTGGCCTTATGTCAGCGCAGAATCTGTCTTCATGTCATAGCAGAGAATCAGGCTTCACGTCACCCACCACTGGAACAGGCCACTGTCACACATTTAGGCCCAGGCACCCAGGCAGAGGAGAGAGGTCCCGTAACAGAGAATCTGGCCTTATGTCAGCGCAGAATCTGTCTTCATGTCATAGCAGAGAATCAGGCTTCACGTCATCCACCACTGGAACAGGCCACTGTCACACATTTAGGCCCAGGCACCCAGGCAGAGGAGAGAGGTCCCATAACAGAGAATCTGGCCTTATGTCAGCGCAGAATCTGTCTTCATGTCATAGCAGAGAATCAGGCTTCACGTCACCCACCACTGTAACAGGCCACTGTCACATATTTAGGCCCAGGCACCCAGGCAGAGGAGAGAGGTCCCGTAACAGAGAATCTGGCCTTATGTCAGCGCAGAATCTGTCTTCATGTCATAGCAGAGAATCAGGCTTCACGACACCCACCACTGGAACAGGCCACTGTCACACATTTAGGCCCAGGCACCCAGGCAGAGGAGAGAGGTCCCGTAAAAGAGAATCTGGCCTTATGTCAGCGCAGAATCTGTCTTCATGTCATAGCAGAGAATCAGGCTTCACGTCACCCACCACTGGAACAGGCCACTGTCACACATTTAGGCCCAGGCACCCAGGCAGAGGAGAGAGGTCCCGTAACAGAGAATCTGGCCTTATGTCAGCGCAGAATCTGTCTTCATGTCATAGCAGAGAATCAGGCTTCACGGCACACACCACTGGAACAGGCCACTGTCACACATTTAGGCCCAGGCACCCAGGCAGAGGAGAGAGGTCCCGTAACAAAGAATCTGGCCTTATGTCAGCGCAGAATCTGTCTTCATGTCATAGCAGAGAATCAGGCTTCACGTTACCCACCACTGGAACAGGCCACTGTCACACATTTAGGCCCAGGCACCCAGGCAGAGGAGAGAGGTCCCGTAACAGAGAATCTGGCCTTATGTCAGCGCAGAATCTGTCTTCATGTCATAGCAGAGAATCAGGCTTCACGTCACCCACCACTGGAACAGGCCACTGTCACACATTTAGGCCCAGGCACCCAGGCAGAGGAGAGAGGTCCCGTAACAGAGAATCTGGCCTTATGTCAGCGCAGAATCTGTCTTCATGTCATAGCAGAGAATCAGGCTTCACGTTACCCACCACTGGAACAGGCCACTGTCACACATTTAGGCCCAGGCACCCAGGCAGAGGAGAGAGGTCCCGTAACAGAGAATCTGGCCTTATGTCAGCACAGAATCTGTCTTCATGTCATAGCAGAGAATCAGGCTTCACGTCACCCACCACTGGAACAGGCCACTGTCACATATTTAGGCTCAGGCACCCAGGCAGAGGAGAGAGGTCCCGTAACAGAGAATCTGGCCTTATGTCAGCGCAGAATCTGTCTTCATGTTATAGCAGAGAATCAGGCTTCACGTCACCCACCACTGGAACAGGCCACTGTCACACATTTAGGCCCAGGCACCCAGGCAGAGGAGAGAGGTCCCGTAACAGAGAATCTGGCCTTATGTCAGCGCAGAATCTGTCTTCATGTCATAGCAGAGAATCAGGCTTCACGTCACCCACCACTGGAACAGGCCACTGTCACACATTTAGGCCCAGGCACCCAGGCAGAGGAGAGAGGTCCCGTAACAGAGAATCTGGCCTTATGTCAGCACAGAATCTGTCTTCATGTCATAGCAGAGAATCAGGCTTCACGTCACCCACCACTGGAACAGGCCACTGTCACATATTTAGGCCCAGGCACCCAGGCAGAGGAGAGAGGTCGCGTAACAGAGAATCTGGCTTCATGTCAGCACAGAATAAGTCTTCATGTCATAGCAGAGAATCAGGCTTCACGTCACCCACCACTGGAACAGGCCACTGTCACATATTTAGGCCCAGGCACCCAGGCAGAGGAGAGAGGTCCCGTAACAGAGAATCTGGCCTTATGGCAGCGCAAAATCTGTCTTCATGTCATAGCAGAGAATAAGGCTTCACGTCACCCACCACTGGAACAGGCCACTGTCACATATTTAGGCCCAGGCACCCAGGCAGAGGAGAGAGGTCCCGTAACAGAGAATCTGGCCTTATGTCAGCGCAGAATCTGTCTTCATGTCATAGCAGAGAATCAGGCTTCACGTCACCCACCACTGGAACAGGCCACTGTCACACATTTAGGCCCAGGCACCCAGGCAGAGGAGAGAGGTCCCGTAACAGAGAATCTGGCCTTATGTCAGCGCAGAATCTGTCTTCATGTCATAGCAGAGAATCAGGCTTCACGTCACCCACCACTGGAACAGGCCACTGTCACATATTTAGGCCCAGGCACCCAGGCAGAGGAGAGAGGTCCCGTAACAGAGAATCTGGCCTTATGTCAGCACAGAATCTGTCTTCATGTCATAGCAGAGAATCAGGCTTCACGTCACCCACCACTAGAACAGGCCACTGTCACACATTTAGGCCCAGGCAGAGGAGAGAGGTACCGTAACAGAGAATCTGGCCTTATGTCAGCACAGAATCTGTCTTCATGTCATAGCAGAGAATCAGGTTTCACGTCACCCACCACTGGAACAGGCCACTGTCACACATTTAGGCCCAGGCACCCAGGCAGAGGAGAGAGGTCCCGTAACAGAGAATCTGGCCTTATGTCAGCGCAGAATCTGTCTTCATGTCATAGCACAGAATCAGGCTTCACGTTACCCACCACTGGAACAGGCCACTGTCACACATTTAGGCCCAGGCACCCAGGCAGAGGAGAGAGGTCCCGTAACAGAGAATCTGGCCTTATGTCAGCGCAGAATCTGTCTTCATGTCATAGCAGAGAATCAGGCTTCACGTCACCCACCACTGGAACAGGCCACTGTCACACATTTAGGCCCAGGCACCCAGACAGAGGAGAGAGGTCCCGTAACAGAGAATCTGGCCTTATGTCAGCGCAGAATCAGTCTTCATGTCATAGCAGAGAATCAGGCTTCACGTCACCCACCACTGTAACAGGCCACTGTCACACATTTAGGCCCAGGCATCCAGGCAGAGGAGAGTGGTCCCGTAACAGATAATCTGGCCTTATGTCAGCGCAGAATCTGTCTTCATGTCATAGCACAGAATCAGGCTTCACGTCACCCACCAGTGGAACAGGCCACTGTCACACATTTAGGCCCAGGCACCCAGGCAGAGGAGAGAGGTGCAGCGTACTCAAGTTGTGTGCAGTAGGTGTTTCTGGGTGATGTAGTGCAATATACACTAACCTGGTACAGCTGACTCTCTGCAAGGGCAGGTATAGGTAGAAATAGTTCGTGACGCCAGTGCCAAGTAAACGGTGGCACGCCGTTTGCGGATGCAGGAATAAATTGAGGAAACGTAGTGTTAAAACAGAACTCCAACTTTAGTAATTTTCAAGCAGAGACAATATTGGAATCGCAGTTCCTTGGCATACAGTCGATTTTGCAATTCGGTCGATGCAGGCAATTCAGTTACAGCAAGGTGATTACAGAGTGTTGAACACAGGACTTGCAGCACAGGAGCTTGCACTCTAATTCTGTCTGATCCTGGAATATAGCATATCTTCACCAAGGCCCATTAACCTAGTTCTGGCTTTATATCCTTGGCTATAGCTTTAATAAGTACCTCCTCTGTCTTTCTGAGTACCTCTTGCTTTCCTGATCTTTGCCTCTGTCTCTCTCAGCTTCTGGAAACTTCCTCAGGCTCTTGAGCTAACATATTCCTGTTTCTGCATATGGGAATTCAGGAGGGAATCTTCTCCTGGACAGCAGGCTTCAGGCCTGGACTTGTCTCTGACATTGTCTAATCTCCAACTGTAGATTACAGACACTAGACTCCGTCTGCCTTGCACTTCCCTGACTGGGCCTTATATAAACTAGGGCTCTCTAGCTCCCTCTAGCGACTAGAAGCTGGAATGACACCCCTGCAGGCCTGTACATGCAAGTTTCAGTAACAGGAAAATACATACATTACATGACATTTTATAAAACTGACATATAACAACTTCCCCATAATTAGGAGGGATGACAGCACACCAAGTGACACTTTGGTAGTGACGGGTATTACAGTTCCCGTACACTACATACCCCACTGCTTTAAGCTGAGTACGACCTCGTACTCCATCATGGGTCGCCCAACTGGAATCTCTACCTGAAATAGAAAATAGAGACATGCAGGCATACATACATGTAATTCATCTGCATTTACATTTACATCAGGTCCAATTGGCAAAAGTGAAGGGTAGTGACAAGGGGCGTCGTTCTCTTCTCTCAGGATAGTGAATGGAACGGGGGCGCTGACCTGGCACAGCGTAACATTATAACCAGGATAGTCCATGACAATGAATAAGTCCATGATAGAACAGCAAAATGGATAAAACAGTATAAAAGTTCTTGGAGGCTCAAAGAACAAACATGAGTCCGTACCCAGGTTATTTCTTATTAATCACAGAGGCTCTCATGCGGTGGAGTCCATCTCTGGGCACATTACTTTTAAAAGAATAAGAATCTCAGAGGCTCAGGTACTTTTGAGTCTGTCTCCGGGCACGGTTCCTTAGTATGAAGTTGCACAATAAAAGGACAGCAAAGACAAGTGCTGTAATACCCCTGATCAACCTGAAAAGGGGGTGAAGGGTAAAAGGTGCAACTAAAGGAACAGGCACAACTTGGCGTGGGGTAACAAAAGCAGGCAGGAGGTCCTGGAAACAAACGTGGCCTTGCTGACTTTGTGATTTCAGTGGTCAACACCTACCACTGAGCCGTGGACAAACTGGCAGCCGCAACAAAGGACCAGAAACGTAGGACTCCTGTCCTGGAAGGGTTAATACCCTCATTCATGGAGGAAAATAGGTCAAAGGCCTAGCAGGCTGATTACAGTGGCATATCATAACCACTCGGCTCCGCTGGCAAGTATCGTCTGTAGTATTCTTCTACAGGCGGGTGTGCCCACATAACAGTGTCAGGGGGCAGCTGTAGGGTGAAGGGGCCCCTAATAGGTATTGGCCCATTAGGCCTAGGGGTGAACCCTCTGGTGGACCGTGCCGGTCCTGACATGATCACTGCAGGGTGTAACGTGCTTGGCACCGCCGCAGCAAGCGGTCCGGTGCTCTGGGTGCAGCAGTTTACGGCAATCGCGGGTCCGGTCTGGGGCACTGACGGAGCGGTGGCAACAGAAGGCGGTCTACGGGTGGTGACAGGCACCCTTACCTCATCCTTCCTTGGCGGTGTCCGGATCCTGGCGGTGTGGATCTTGCGTAACTCCCGCAACTTCTCCTCCAGCCGGACGATCTGCTCACCGATGCTCTCGGTGTCGGAGTCGCTGTCATCTGCTGGCGCCGCCGGCGCAGGTACAGTCACCGATGGTGCGGACTCGGCCTCTGCAGGTTCAGGCGATGCGTCTGGTCTCCGACCCATCCGGATGTTCTTAAAGGTAGCACTAAGTCCTTTTAACTGTTCCAGCTCTGATATGGTCCTCTCCCGACGAGGCAGCTCGGGGGAAGGATACGGGCTCACCCATTTCTCCAACACGGTTGGCTGCCAGAAGACATTAGGCCCAATGAAGGAGCTCCGCTCCTGAAAGGCTTGATGGGCCGGCTCTGGAGAGCGTTCCGGTTCCCGCTCGCAGCCAGAGTAGTCTTCTCCTTCTTCTGCCTCCCAGTCCTCAGATGCACGCTTGGGACGGGTCACAGCAGTCGCATAAGGGCCTCGTAGGCTCTCGGCAGGGGTGTACTCCACTTCCTCTCCCTTGCGGAGGCTGTGCTGGTACGAAGGGAGGTAGTCTCTTTTGACAGACCTTCTATTAACATAGAGGTCTCTGCCAGTTAGATAGTCCTGGATAAACCCGTAGCCACGGGATTTGTCAAACGACAGCACCACTCCCTTTCTCCTTTCCAGGCGGGGTTGGGTGTGCGTATGCTTCTCATGTATTGTCTTAGTTAGTTCTTCATAGAGGATTTTAGTCTTTGTATTCCGCGTTATAGCGGCCTCTCGGATCTCCGCCATCAGGGAGGACCATTTGAAAGATGGTTGGAAAAAGTCCCTCCACGAGCCATAGTAGGGCTCGGGTTCTTTCTCCCTTGGGCGGCAGGCGGGTTGCTCCGGTCCCGGAGAGTAGGCCGGTGGAGCCTCTTCTGGCTCTACACCGATGCCAGTCATCTTTGCAATTTCAGGTGCGGACGCTGCAGTAACACTCTGCTCACTATCCAACATGCTCGATCCTTCTGAGGAGAGCGATAGGGTCGCGTCAATTAGAGTAGCCAGCTCCTCCCACTGCACTGGGAGGCCGCCCCCCAGGTATTCCAGTATATGGAAGGCGGTGTTCATGCTGGCAGACATGCAAATATCCAGATAAGCCGTGGCGCCTGACCTTGACCTTCTTCCCGCTTTTTCCTCAGTAAGGCGCCAATTTTTCCCGCCTTTTCGGGATGAAGGTGACGCAGCAGTAAATTCAGCAAGCCCGGCAGCCATCTTTGGGTATAAACGCTGTCTATTCACTGACAGCAAGCAGGATTGTTAAAAGTCCACAAAAACACACTCCAATGCGGCGATTTTCTTTCTCTGGGTAGCGCAACACTGCACAGCGCTTTTTAGATTTTTTTTTGGTACACTTTGGGTATGATTTTCAGTCCACAAAGTCCACTTGAATAAAACAGGCAAATTGTCACTTTGGTCACAGGGCAACTGTATAAGGCACAAAGTTCACGCTTCTTGCACTGGAAAGCGTGCGTATCCTGTTCGTGACGCCAAAAGAGAGGTGCAGCGTACTCAAGTTGTGTGCAGTAGGTGTTTCTGGGTGATGTAGTGCAATATACACTAACCTGGTACAGCTGACTCTCTGCAAGGGCAGGTATAGGTAGAAATAGTTCGTGACGCCAGTGCCAAGTAAACGGTGGCACGCCGTTCGCGGATGCAGGAATAAATTGAGGAAACGTAGTGTTAAAACAGAACTCTAACTTTAGTAATTTTCAAGCAGAGACAATATTGGAATCGCAGTTCCTTGGCATACAGTCGATTTTGCAATTCGGTCGATGCAGGCAATTCAGTTACAGCAAGGTGATTACAGAGTGTTGAACACAGGACTTGCAGCACAGGAGCTTGCACTCTAATTCTGTCTGATCCTGGAATATAGCATATCTTCACCAAGGCCCATTAACCTGGTTCTGGCTTTATATCCTTGGCTATAGCTTTAATAAGTACCTCCTCTGTCTTTCTGAGTACCTCTTGCTTTCCTGATCTTTGCCTCTGTCTCTCTCAGCTTCTGGAAACTTCCTCAGGCTCTTGAGCTAACATATTCCTGTTTCTGCATATGGGAATTCAGGAGGGAATCTTCTCCTGGACAGCAGGCTTCAGGCCTGGACTTGTCTCTGACATTGTCTAATCTCCAACTGTAGATTACAGACACTAGACTCCGTCTGCCTTGCACTTCCCTGACTGGGCCTTATATAAACTAGGGCTCTCTAGCTCCCTCTAGCGACTAGAAGCTGGAATGACACCCCTGCAGGCCTGTACATGCAAGTTTCAGTAACAGGAAAACACATACATTACATGACATTTTATAAAACTGACATATAACAACTTCCCCATAATTAGGAGGGATGACAGCACACCAAGTGACACTTTGGTAGTGATGGGTATTACAGTTCCCGTACACTACAGAGGTCCCGTAACAGAGAATCTGGCCTTATGTCAGCGCAGAATCAGTCTTCATGTCATAGCAGAGAATCAGGCTTCACGTCACCCACCACTGGAACAGGCCACTGTCACACATTTAGGCCCAGGCACCCAGGCAGAGGAGAGAGGTCCCGTAACAGAGAATCTGGCCTTATGTCAGCGCAGAATCTGTATTCATGTCATAGCAGAGAATCAGGCTTCACGTCACCCACCACTGGAACAGGCCACTGTCACACATTTAGGCCCAGGCGCCCAGGCACTCAGGCAGAGAAGAGAGGTCCCGTAACAGAGAATCTGGCCTTATGTCAGCGCAGAATCTGTCTTCATGTCATAGCAGAGAATCAGGCTTCACGTCACCCACCACTGGAACAGGCCACTGTCACACATTTAGGCCCAGGCACCCAGGCAGAGGAGAGAGGTCCCGTAACAGAGAATCTGGCCTTATGTCAGTGCAGAATCTGTCTTCATGTCATAGCAGAGAATCAGGCTTCACGTCACCCACCCGCTGGAACAGGCCACTGTCACATATTTAGGCCCAGGCACCCAGGCAGAGGAGAGAGGTCCCGTAACAGAGAATCTGGCCTTATGTCAGCGCAGAATCTGTCTTCATGTCATAGCAGAGAATCAGGCTTCACGTCACCCACCACTGGAACAGGCCACTGTCACACATTTAGGCCCAGGCACCCAGGCAGAGGAGAGAGGTCCCGTAACAGAGAATCTGGCCTTATGTCAGCGCAGAATCTGTCTTCATGTCATAGCAGAGAATCAGGCTTCACGTCACCCACCACTGGAACAGGCCACTGTCACACATTTAGGCCCAGGCACCCAGGCAGAGGAGAGAGGTCCCATAACAGAGAATCTGGCCTTATGTCAGCACAGAATCTGTCTTCATGTCATAGCAGAGAATCAGTCTTCACGTCACCCACCACTGGAACAGGCCACTGTCACACATTTAGGCCCAGGCACCCAGGCAGAGGAGAGAGGTCCCGTAACAGAGAATCTGGCCTTATGTTAGCGCAGAATCTGTCTTCATGTCATAGCAGAGAATCAGGCTTCACGTCACCCACCACTGGAACAGGCCACTGTCACACATTTAGGCCCAGGCACCCAGGCAGAGGAGAGAGGTCCCGTACAGAGAATCTGCCTTATGTCAGTGCAGAATCTGTCTTCATGTCATAGCAGAGAATCAGGCTTCACGTCACCCACCACTGGAACAGGCCACTGTCACATATTTAGGCCCAGGCACCCAGGCAGAGGAGAGAGGTCCCGTAACAGAGAATCTGGCCTTATGTCAGCGCAGAATCTGTCTTCATGTCATAGCAGAGAATCAGGCTTCACGTCACCCACCACTGGAACAGGCCACTGTCACACATTTAGGCCCAGGCACCCAGGCAGAGGAGAGAGGTCCCGTAACAGAGAATCTGGCCTTATGTCAGCGCAGAATCTGTCTTCATGTCATAGCAGAGAATCAGGCTTCACGTCACCCACCACTGGAACAGGCCACTGTCACATATTTAGGCCCAGGCACCCAGGCAGAGGAGAGAGGTCGCGTAACAGAGAATCTGGCTTCATGTCAGCACAGAATAAGTCTTCATGTCATAGCAGAGAATCAGGCTTCACGTCACCCACCACTGGAACAGGCCACTGTCACACATTTAGGCCCCGGCACCCAGACAGAGGAGAGGTTCATTCACCATGGGGTTACCCCACAATATAATGGTAAAATGAAATTAAAAATAGTATTGAATGAGGAAGTGCCCTGGAGTAGAATAATATATTGTTAAGGGGAGCTAGTTAATATCTAATCTGCACAAGGGATGGACAGGTCCTGTGGGATCCATGCCTGGTTCATTTTTATGAACGTCAGCTTGTCCACATTGGCTGTAGACAGACGGCTGCGTTTGTCTGTAATGACGCCCCCTGCCGTGCTGAATACACGTTCAGACAAAACGCTGGCCGCCGGGCAGGCCAGCACCTCCAAGGCATAAAAGGCTAGCTCTGGCCACGTGGACAATTTGGAGACCCAGAAGTTGAATGGGGCCGAACCATCAGTCAGTACGTGGAGGGGTGTGCACAGGTACTGTTCCACCATGTTAGTGAAATGTTGCCTCCTGCTAACACGTTCCGTATCAGGTGGTGGTGCACTTAGCTGTGGCGTGTTGACAAAACTTTTCCACATCTCTGCCATGCTAACCCTGCCCTCAGAGGAGCTGGCCGTGACACAGCTGCGTTGGCGACCTCTTGCTCCTCCTCTGCCTTCGCCTTGGGCTTCCACTGGTTCCCCTGTGACATTTGGGAATGCTCTCAGTAACGCGTCTACTAACGTGCGCTTGTACTCGCGCATCTTCCTATCACGCTCCAGTGTAGGAAGTAAGGTGGGCACATTGTCTTTGTACCGGGGATCCAGCAGGGTGGCAACCCAGTAGTCCGCACACGTTAAAATGTGGGCAACTCTGCTGTCGTTGCTCAGGCACTGCAGCATGTAGTCGCTCATGTGTGCCAGGCTGCCCAGAGGTAAGGACAAGCTGTCCTCTGTGGGAAGCGTATCGTCATCGTCCTGAGTTTCCCCCCAGCCACGCACCAGTGATGGGCCCGAGCTGCTTTGGGTGCCACCCCACTGTGAACATGCTTCATCCTCATCCTCCTCCACCTCCTCCTCATCCTCGTCCTCCTCGTCCTCCAGTAGTGGGCCCTGTCTGGCCACATTTCTACCTGGCCTCTGCTGTTGCAAAAAACCTCCCTCTGATTCACTTCGAAGAAACTGGCCTGAAAGTGCTAAAAATGACCCCTCTTGCTCCTCTTCCTCCTGGGCCACCTCCTCTTCCATCATCGCCCTAAGTGTTTTCTCAAGGAGACATAGAAGTGGTATTGTAACGCTGATAAAGGCATCATCGCCACTGGCCATGTTGGTGGAGTACTCGAAACAACGCAACAGGGCACACAGGTCTCGCATGGAGGCCCAGTCATTGGTGGTGAAGTGTGTCTGATCCGCAGTGCGACTCACCCGTGCGTGCTGCAGCTGAAACTCCACTATGGCCTGCTGCTGCTCGCACAGTCTGTCCAGCATATGCAAGGTGGAGTTCCACCTGGTGGGTACGTCGCATATGAGGCGGTGAGCGGGAAGGCCGAAGTTACGCTGTAGCGCAGACAGGCGAGCAGCGGCAGGGTGTGAACGCCGGAAGCGCGAACAGACGGCCTGCACTTTATGCAGCAGCTCTGACAAGTCAGGGTAGTTGCGAATGAACTTCTGCACCACCAAATTCAGCACATGCGCCAGGCAAGGGATGTGCGTCAAACCGGCTAGTCCCAGAGCTGCAACGAGATTTCGCCCATTATCGCACACCACCAGGCCGGGCTTGAGGCTCACCGGCAGCAACCACTCGTCGGTCTGTTGTTCTATACCCCGCCACAACTCCTGTGCGGTGTGGGGCCTGTCCCCCAAACATATGAGTTTCAGAATGGCCTGCTGACGTTTACCCCGGGCTGTGCTGAAGTTGGTGGTGAAGGTGTGTGGCTGACTGGATGAGCAGGTGGAAGAAGAGGAGGAGGAAGCTGAGTAGGAGGAGGAGGAGACAGGAGGCAAAGAATGTTGCCCTGCGATACTTGGCGGCGGAAGGACGTGCGCCAAACGGCTCTCCGCCTGGGGCCCAGCCGCAACTACATTTACCCAGTGTGCAGTTAGGGAGATATAGCGTCCCTGGCCGTGCTTACTGGTCCACGTATCTGTGGTTAGGTGGACCTTGCCACAGATGGCGTTGCGCAGTGCACACTTAATTTTATCGGACACTTGTTTGTGCAGGGAAGGCACGGCTCTCTTGGAGAAGTAGTGGCGGCTGGGAACAACATACTGTGGGACAGCAAGTGACATGAGCTGTTTGAAGCTGTGTGTGTCCACCAGCTTAAATGACAGCATTTCATAGGCCAGTAGTTTAGAAATGCTGGCATTCAGGGCCAGGGATCGAGGGTGGCTAGGTGGGAATTTACGCTTTCTCTCAAATGTTTGTGAGATGGAGAGCTGAACGCTGCCGTATGACATGGTTGAGATGCTTGGTGACGCAGGTGGTGGTGTTGGTGGTACATCCCATGTTTGCTGGGCGGCAGGTGCCAACGTTCCTCCAGAGTCAGAGGAAGAGGCCGAGGCGGCGGCAGCAGCAGCAGAAGAGGCCGAGGCGGCGGCAGCAGCAAAAGAGGCCGAGGCGGCAGCAGCAGAAGAGGTAGCAGGGGGAGCCTGAGTGACTTCCTTGTTTTTAAGGTGTTTACTCCACTGCAGTTCATGCTTTGCATGCAGGTGCCTGGTCATGCAGGTTGTGCTAAGGTTCAGAACGTTAATGCCTCGCTTCAGGCTCTGATGGCACAGCGTGCAAACCACTCGGGTCTTGTCGTCAACACATTGTTTGAAGAAGTGCCATGCCAGGGAACTCTTTGAAGCTGCCTTTGGGGTGCTCAGTCCCAGATGGCGGCGGTCAGTAGCAGGCGGAGTCTCTTGGCGGCGGGTGTTCTGATTTTGCCCACTGCTCCCTCTTTTGCTACGCTGTTGGCTCGGTCTCACCACTGCCTCTTCCTCCGAACTGTGAAAGTCAGTGGCACGACCTTCATTCCATGTGGGGTCTAGGACCTCATCGTCCCCTGCATCGTCTTCCACCCAGTCTTGATCACTGACCTCCTGTTCAGTCTGCACACTGCAGAAAGACGCAGCAGTTGGCACCTGTGTTTTGTCATCATCAGAGACGTGCTGAGGTGGTATTCCCATGTCCTCATCATCAGGAAAAATAAGTGGTTGTGCGTTAGTGCATTCTATCTCTTCCACCCCTGGGGAAGGGCTAGGTGGATGCCCTTGGGAAACCCTGGCAGCAGAGTCTTCAAACAGCATAAGAGACTGCTGCATAACTTGAGGCTCAGACAGTTTCCCTGATATGCATGGGGGTGATGTGACAGACCGATGGGCTTGGTTTTCATGCGCCATCTGTGCGCTTTCTGCAGAAGACTGGGTGGGAGATAATGTGAACGTGCTGGATCCACTGTCGGCCACCCAATTGACTAATGCCTGTACCTGCTCAGGCCTTACCATCCTTAGAACGGCATTTGGCCCCACCAAATATCGCTGTAAATTCTGCTGGCTACTGGGACCTGAGGTAGTTGGTTCACTAGGACGTGTGGCTGTGGCCGAAAGGCCACGTCCTCTCTCAGCACCAGAGGGTCCACTAACACCACCACAACCATGTCCACATCCGCGTCCGCGTCCCTTATTAGATGTTTTTCTCATTGTTCCCGTTCACCACAATTTTGAGAATGGCAAATTTGGGAATAGTTTTTCAACCCAGAACAAAAAATGTGCTTTTACGGTCACTACAAATAACTTGACCAGCTAAAACAGTACAGATTTGGTTGAATAGAAATGTCAGGCCTGTTTTTTTTTGCGCTGTGTGACAGGTATAGGTTTAATCACAGAATCAGACTTCTATCTGCACGGTAGCGTGTGTCTTAGGTTTTTCTGAATGACACTATCAGCACCTTCAATGTAAGATATCCTTTTTGGGATAGATTTCAAGTAGGCCTCATATACCAGAAACTAGTTATTTTGAGAATGGCAAATTTGGGAATAGTTTTTCAACCCAGAACAAAAAGTGTGCTTTTACGGTCACTACAAATAACTTGACCAGCTAAAACAGTACAGATTTGGTTGAATAGAAATGTAATGCCTGTTTTTTTTTTTGCGCTGTGTGACAGGTATAGGTTTAATCACAGAATCAGACTTCTATCTGCACGGTAGCGTGTGTCTTAGGTTTTTCTGAATGACACTATCAGCACCTTCAATGTAAGATATCCTTTTTGGGATAGATTTCAAGTAGGCCTCATATACCAGAAACTAGTTATTTTGAGAATGGCAAATTTGGGAATAGTTTTTCAACCCAGAACAAAAAGTGTGCTTTTACGGTCACTACAAATAACTTGACCAGCTAAAACAGTACAGATTTGGTTGAATAGAAATGTCAGGCCTGTTTTTTTTTTGCGCTGTGTGACAGGTATAGGTTTAATCACAGAATTAGACTTCTATCTGCACGGTAGCGTGTGTCTTAGGTTTTTCTGAATGACACTATCAGCACCTTCAATGTAAGATATCTTTTTTGGGATAGATTTCAAGTAGGCCTCATATACCAGAAACTAGTTATTTTGAGAATGGCAAATTTGGGAATAGTTTTTCAACCCAGAACAAAAAGTGTGCTTTTACGGTCACTACAAATAACTTGACCAGCTAAAACAGTACAGATTTGGTTGAATAGAAATGTCAGGCCTGTTTTTTTTTTTGCGCTGTGTGACAAGTATAGGTTTAATCACAGAATTAGACTTCTATCTGCACGGTAGCGTGTGTCTTAGGTTTTTCTGAATGACACTATCAGCACCTTCAATGTAAGATATCCTTTTTGGGATAGATTTCAAGTAGGCCTCATATACCAGAAACTAGTTATTTTGAGAATGGCAAATTTGGGAATAGTTTTTCAACCCAGAACAAAAAGTGTGCTTTTACGGTCACTACAAATAACTTGACCAGCTAAAACAGTACAGATTTGGTTGAATAGAAATGTAATGCCTGTTTTTTTTTTGCGCTGTGTGACAGGTATAGGTTTAATCACAGAATCAGACTTCTATCTGCACGGTAGCGTGTGTCTTAGGTTTTTCTGAATGACACTATCAGCACCTTCAAAGTAAGATATCCTTTTTGGGATAGATTTCAAGTAGGCCTCATATACCAGAAACTAGTTATTTTGAGAATGGCAAATTTGGGAATAGTTTTTCAACCCAGAACAAAAAGTGTGCTTTTACGGTCACTACAAATAACTTGACCAGCTAAAACAGTACAGATTTGGTTGAATAGAAATGTCAGGCCTGTTTTTTTTTTGCGCTGTGTGACAGGTATAGGTTTAATCACAGAATTAGACTTCTATCTGCACGGTAGCGTGTGTCTTAGGTTTTTCTGAATGACACTATCAGCACCTTTAATGTAAGATATCCTTTTTGGGATAGATTTCAAGTAGGCCTCATATACCAGAAACTAGTTATTTTGAGAATGGCAAATTTGGGAATAGTTTTTCAACCTAGAACAAAAAGTGTGCTTTTACGGTCACTACAAATAACTTGACCAGCTAAAACAGTACAGATTTGGTTGAATAGAAATGTCAGGCCTGTTTTTTTTTTGCGCTGTGTGACAGGTATAGGTTTAATCACAGAATTAGACTTCTATCTGCACGGTAGCGTGTGTCTTAGGTTTTTCTGAATGACACTATCAGCACCTTTAATGTAAGATATCTTTTTTGGGATAGATTTCAAGTAGGCCTCATATACCAGAAACTAGTTATTTTGAGAATGGCAAATTGGGAATAGTTTTTCAACCCAGAACAAAAAGTGTGCTTTTACGGTCACTACAAATAACTTGACCAGCTAAAACAGTACAGATTTGGTTGAATAGAAATGTCAGGCCTGTTTTTTTTTTGCGCTGTGTGACAGGTATAGGTTTAATCACAGAATCAGACTTCTATCTGCACGGTAGCGTGTGTCTTAGGTTTTCTGAATGACACTATCAGCACCTTCAATGTAAGATATCCTTTTTGGGATAGATTTCAAGTAGGCCTCATATACCAGAAACTAGTTATTTTGAGAATGGCAAATTTGGGAATAGTTTTTCAACCTAGAACAAAAAGTGTGCTTTTACGGTCACTACAAATAACTTGACCAGCTAAAACAGTACAGATTTGGTTGAATAGAAATGTAATGCCTGTTTTTTTTTTTGCGCTGTGTGACAGGTATAGGTTTAATCACAGAATCAGACTTCTATCTGCACGGTAGCGTGTGTCTTAGGTTTTTCTGAATGACACTATCAGCACCTTCAATGTAAGATATCCTTTTTGGGATAGATTTCAAGTACGCCTCATATACCAGAAACTAGTTATTTTCAGAATGGCAAATTTGGGAATAGTTTTTTAACCTAGAACAAAAAGTGTGCTTTTACGGTCACTACAAATAACTTGACCAGCTAAAACAGTACAGATTTGGTTGAATAGAAATGTCAGGCCTGTTTTTTTTTTGCGCTGTGTGACAGGTATAGGTTTAATCACAGAATTAGACTTCTATCTGCACGGTAGCGTGTGTCTTAGGTTTTTCTGAATGACACTATCAGCACCTTCAATGTAAGATATCTTTTTTGGGATAGATTTCAAGTAGGCCTCATATACCAGAAACTAGTTATTTTGAGAATGGCAAATTTGGGAATAGTTTTTCAACCCAGAACAAAAAGTGTGCTTTTAAGGTCACTACAAATAACTTGACCAGCTAAAACAGTACAGATTTGGTTGAATAGAAATGTCAGGCCTGTTTTTTTTTTTTTGCGCTGTGTGACAGGTATAGGTTTAGTCACAGAATTAGACTTCTATCTGCACGGTAGCGTGTGTCTTAGGTTTTTCTGAATGACACTATCAGCACCTTCAATGTAAGATATCCTTTTTGGGATAGATTTCAAGTAGGCCTCATATACCAGAAACTAGTTATTTTGAGAATGGCAAATTTGGGAATAGTTTTTCAACCCAGAACAAAAAGTGTGCTTTTACGGTCACTACAAATAACTTGACCAGCTAAAACAGTACAGATTTGGTTGAATAGAAATGTCAGGCCTGTTTTTTTTTGCGCTGTGTGACAGGTATAGGTTTAATCACAGAATCAGACTTCTATCTGCACGGTAGCGTGTGTCTTAGGTTTTTCTGAATGACACTATCAGCACCTTCAATGTAAGATATCCTTTTTGGGATAGATTTCAAGTAGGCCTCATATACCAGAAACTAGTTATTTTGAGAATGGCAAATTTGGGAATAGTTTTTCAACCCAGAACAAAAAGTGTGCTTTTACGGTCACTACAAATAACTTGACCAGCTAAAACAGTACAGATTTGGTTGAATAGAAATGTCAGGTCGATTTTTTAGGCGCTGGTTGACAGGCTCAACTTGCTCCTGATGTAGTATATGGCCAAAAAATAACCACACTATTGATGGTTAAATGCACTTGTGTGACACAGGCTCAGCCTGCACCAGATGTAGTATATGGCTAAAAAATAACCAGACTGTTGATGGTTAAATGCACTTCGGTGACACATTCTCAGCCTGCAGCTGATGTAGTATATGGCCAAAAAATAACCAGACTGTTGATGGTTAAATGCACTTCGGTGACACAGGCTCAGCCTGCAGCTGATGTAGGATATAGCACAAAATAACCACACTATTGATGGTTAAATACACTTGGTGATAGCTTGTGCTGGCGCACCACAAGTCACAAAATGGCCGCCGATCACCCCAGAAAAAAAGTGATCTAAAAACGCTCTGGGCAGCCTCAAAAAAGTGAGCAAGTTGATATTAGCACTTCAATGATCCACAGCTGCAGATCGATCACAGAATTAAGTCTTTTGGAGGAGTTAATGTGCCTAATCTCGCCCTAACGTCGCAGCTGCAACCTCTCCCTATGCTTGAATCAGCAGAGTGACGTGCAGCGCAACGTGACCCAAGCTTATATAGAGGCTGGGTCACATGCTGCACTGGCCAATCACAGCCATGCCAATAGTAGGCAAGGCTGTGATGGCCTCTTGGGGCAAGTAGTATGACGCTTGTTGATTGGCTGCTTTGCAGGCTTTCAAAAAGCGCCAAGAAAGCGCCGAACACCGAACCCGAACCCGGACTTTTACGAAAATGTTCGGGTTCGGGTCCGTGTCACGGACACCCCAAAATTCGGTACGAACCCGAACTATACAGTTCGGGTTCGCTCATCCCTAGTTCTGACGTGTTTCCAGCTAAATCAAGCCCTAAATATCTGATGTTCTGTCTGATCTCCTATGCATATCCCCACAAAGCAACATTTGCTAGTTGTGATGTTATATAGCGGCTATGACTCATCCACTCATAAGTCATCAGTGACTTACATCTATTGTCCTTCATGGCTGTGTAAGAGGGAGGGCTGTCTGCAAAAATGTATGGGGAAGCCAGCCAGGCATCAACCAAAGTTATGAGCTCTGTCTTCTGATCTGTAAAATGGCAGCCTTCATTCTGTGAAACTTGTGCAGGATTAATTTCCAAAGTTTTGGACAATAACCAAAGCAAATTATCTTTCCCAACTGGTGCAGGACAAAGTTAGATGTAGGGCTCTTCTGGACTTTATATTGTATATTAACCAATAGTCATCCCACCCCCGACCCAACAACAAATGTGCTATTTTGTGGGCATCTAGGGAACTTTTTCTTTCAATATGATGCCTCGTCAAGGAGCCACAAAATTACTGAACTTTAGGGGAAAAAAATATACAGAAGATCAGCATAATGTATGGGGGTTAACAAATAAAGACACGCAATTAAAGCAAACCAAAATATCAACCTACTTAAAGGGACACTGACAGGCCCAATAAGCATATTTAGGTATATATATGACAGTACAGGTCTTATCAAGTGTATTAAAATCATCTAAGTATCCCCCCTGTCCACCTTATAAATACCGAAAACTAAAGTTTTATAACCTGCTTGTCTCGTCTCTAATCTGCCCAAGGGGCGGCATTTTATCTCAAAATGCGCCCAGCCAGCCGCTCCCAACTGCCGTTCTGAAGCCCCGCCCAGCTCATCAATATTCACTTCCCTGGGCGGCGGCTACAACTCTCCCCGACTCAAGTGCCCGGCGCATGCGCATAAAGCAGAGGCTGCAGCAGCCTCTAAGATGCAGACTGTCTGTACGCAGGCGCTATGTGACCCCGGCCGGGCGCATGCGCTGAAGATTAGATGGAGGACGTGCCCAGAGGATTGAATTGGCCATGCGCAGGATCTTTAGTCGGGGAGAGTTGTAGCCGCCGCCCAGCGAAGTGAATATTGATGAGCTGGGCGGGGCTTCAGAACGGCAGTTGGGAGCGGCTGGCTGGGCGCATTTTTAGATGAAACGCCGCCCCTTGGGCAGATTGGAGACGAGACAAGCAGGTTATAAAACTTTAGTTTGCGGTATTTATAAGGTGGACAGGGGGGATACTTAGATGATTTTAATACACTTGATAAGACCTGTGCATGCATATATATACCAAAATATGCTTATTGGGCCTGTCAGTGTCCCTTTAAAGTGCATTTCAGCAATTCCCAGCAATATTTCTACAAGGCTTTAATAACAGAAATGCCTACTGACAAATGCGAGGCTAGTGGTCTGAGGAGCAAATGGAAAAATAACTCCCCCTACAACTATTATCTGTAAAAGCAGGAGAGCATCATAACAGCCAAATATGATGTTATCAATAGACTGAGTGGGTTAGCTAAGTTCCCATGATTTTTAATTAATACACATACTGAGACCCAAAATAGGACTGTCACAAATTTACAGGGTTCTAAATCCAACATACCGGAAGCTAAACTCATGCTCTGTCTTATAGATGACAAATTCTATTCTGCTGTTCAAAAATCTATTGATTGAAGCATTTCTTTAGTAACATTGGATTTCACCGTTTTGGATCTCAATGTGATACTAAAACAGCACAAGCACAGTGTTTTCCACATATGTTAATAATTAATGCCCTTCAATAGTTAAATAATTGATCATCAGTTTTTTTCTTGCTGATCTTTTCTTTTTGTATTATTTTGTTTTGTCCAAAGGTTATATTTGGTTTTTGGAGGATCATTTTATTAAGATTTGGGTCACTCAATAATACTGTAAGAATTCTTCTGATAAATGTGTTCACTCTTTTGAAATTTGCATGTTTTCTCTTCCAGATGTGTTTGTCAACTCTGTATCCTCTTTAGTAGCAGCCTTCCTTTTTTCAGAGCTCTAGTAGCATAGACAACCATGCTGCAAACTCCAGAAACTGGCAGAAAGGTTCCAGTGGCAGAAAAAGTCCTGTGTGCTGTCTCCTAGATATCTGTATCCAGCGTATATTTGTGTCAACAGCTGCACCATCACAATCATTTTCATGAGTCAGTTTGCATCACATGCTGGTGTTCAGAATTGAGGACTACTAATTAACTACATCAGAAAGTAGTGATGCATATGATTTTTCATTTAAAACTGTGCGAAAATAATGAAGTGTATTTTGCACTCAGTGGAGATTCACATCCACTTATTCAGCTGATTGGCAGGGGTTCCGTCAACTAGTCTCCCACTGATCAATTATTAATGAACTAAATTAAATATAGGCCAAAATTTTCTAATTCCTGGAAAACTACTTTAATAACCTACATAACCTGCATGATATATCAGTAGTAAGGAGATTGAGAACCTTCACAGACATGAGCTTCATGACTTTTCTACAATAATTTTTGATTGTGGGATCACATAGACATGGCTTTTTCCAAGTATTTTCATATTTGCATTTGTATTATATTTTTACAGATGTCTTAATGATTTCACATTGTGCCACCACCAATGTTACATAAAATGTTGTCTAAACGTTTAAGAATGGATGTCTTAGTAAGATATCCACTGAAGAAAGAAGCTGCAAATTTAATAAGAGGCAAACACCTCTTAATAAATGTATTGCATGGTTCATGTGCCAGAAACTTAAATCTTTGACAGTTAGGAGCTGCCATAGTTTTCAGCTATAATTTGTTCTAGTTTTCAGTTTTGTAAATGTGCTCCAATGTCTACTTAAATTAAACCTTTCTCCGGACAATCATCTGTTACGGCAGTGGATGTGGAACCACTGTGTCAACCAATGGATTTGACTTGGAACTAAATCTAAGGGTCTATATATTGGCAGTTCCCTGCTATTCACCCTTTATCCCCTATACAGGAATCTGGACTTTGCTACAAGGAATAAACCAGGCCGCTACTTGGAGTAGTTTCCCTGTGATTGGATGCTGACCCATGAGGGGTCAAGTGACCCACCAGGGTCAAGGCACTAGACTTAGTAGTCAGTAACAGGCCAAGGTGAAGGCTGGCAGTGTAGGATCAATATAGGTAAACTGACACAGGTCATGCAGCAAAGGGTCAATATGGGTAAACAGACACAGGTACATGTTCGGTACATGGGCAACCAACAGAACAGCACACCTACTGTAGCAGGGAACTTAGCAAGCTACAGAACCTTATTGCTCAGACACCTTTAGATTCCATCCACTGGCTGGTGTGAACTAAGGTGCCCAAGCACTGGCCCTTACAAAGTTGGGGATAGACCACACGCCCTACAGGTAGGGAAGGAGCGACTGATCAGGACAATATGAGAGGAATGGTAAGCTGGTCCAAGCCATCAGGAGGCAGAGGATCAGGATAGGTGAGTATAGCAAAATCTGACAAGTATAAAGTATAAAGGGGTTGGCCTCTATCTATTACTAGCTGCACATGTGCTTGGAATAACAAATTCAAGCAGTTATTAAAGTGGTTCTCCGCTTTGGCTATACTGATCTGCTATCCTTAGGATAGGGCAGCAATATCAGATCGGCAATGGACCAATCAGCTGTTTGAAGAGAAAGCAGCACTCGCACTGTGTTCTCTTCTCTGTTTACTGTAATGGGTCGGTTACCTCCTATTCACTTGAAGCTGCACTTTTGCTGTAATTACACCTGCTCGCCTCTTTCTCATCTGTCCCCAGTTTAAGTGAATGGAGGGAGAAGAATAGGCTGGACTACAACACCAAGTATACATATGGAAAAATGTGTTGCTAAGTCCTAAACAAAATGTAAAATTTACTTTTATAATCTTCGACAATGCCTTTAATCCATTCCATACTAGTAGCAGACAATTATTTGACTTTTACTCACAGTTGTGCTTGCACTTAAAAGGCATAGTCCTTTCCAGGCAGATCTATTAAATGTGATAACATATACAGTACAAGGCTTATTTTCCATTTCAAAAGAACATATGGAAGAATTAGCTTGCCTGGGAGTAGTGGTAGAGCCTCTGCGTACACGGTGTACCATTGGCTGATAATGCATTGGAAGAGTAATCAGATACCTTAACCGCAATCTCAATACAGCAGTCAATGTTTGATGTTTGCAACATAACACTTAGATAAGCAAGAGTCATTTTAGTGATGTGGTCTAATGAAACAAAAATTTAACTCCTTCAGTATAGTCACTAATGCTATATTTAAAGAATAGGAAAACAGAAAAAAAGTATTTATAGAAAGAGACATTTCCACATGTCAAATCTATTATTAAGTGGTGATATTGTTTAAAGCAACTAACATACACTACTCGCAAAAAGTTAGGGACTTTTTGCTTGTGAGTAAAATTTCAGGGGGAACCTAAAATGCACTCTAACCTTTACATGTGAACTTAATGTGACTTTCTCTAAACTTTTGAATGCACATATCTAACTGTTGCTGTTAGAGAACTTGCTGTTCTCTAACAAGAGGCTTAATAACAAATTCACGACAGGTGTTTGATCCATGAATAGCCCAATATATGTCAAGGTCCAATTAAAATTGCTGTTCACATTTTGACATCATGACACCAAGACAACACCTAACAATTGATCAACAGTACTTTGCCATTGCTAGGCTTCAAGCAGGATGTTCTCAGACGGAAGTGGCCACTGAGCTTAGAGTGTCACAGAGTGTCATCAACAGGTTGCAGCAGATATATATAGAGACTAGAAGAGTCACAGAAAGGCATATAAGTGGACATCTTTTGGTCACGTCCCACACTGATCACTGATTCACTGTGAACAATGCCCTGCGGAAATGGATGATTAATGCCACACAACTCCAATCACAATTAAGGGAGGTGAGAGGCACCCAAGTGTCAAGTCAGACCATTCAAAACCATTTACGTCAGAGTGGTCTGCGTGCTAGATGACCTGTAAGGATACCTGACCTTACTAGTGATGAGCGGCAGGGGCAATATTCGAATTTGTGATATTTCGCAAATATTTGGTAGAATATTTGTCATATATTTGAGAATTCGAGAATATTTTCTTGATCGCGGAAAATCGGCAATGTAATTTTCGTGTAATGCACTCTAAATACAGGCATGGGTCACTATAGCTACATTTTTCAAGCTGCTAGAAGTTTCCTGAGACTGGTGAAAATGGTTGGCACGGCAGAACATTACAATAGCTTTATATGTAGATAGAGTGCTCCAATATATTTGCGATTGCGAAATCGGCACCAATGATGCAAATATTTTGGCGCAGTACGTGCAACTTCACATTTTAACAGGTCTGAGTACTTATTAGTGATTGGTGCACTAAATATTGTCGTGAACTTGAGACATCACAGCACTATGTATGTATGTATGTAGCATACATACATATAGCACTATGTATGTAGCATGTATGTATGTATGTATGTATGGACAGCTATACTATATCACTATCTAACCTACACTGACTATCTCCCACTAACTATCTGTAATATATATATATATATATATATATATATATATATATATATAAGCTAACTAACTATCTAATGTAATGACACAGGAAAGCAGAGAGCACAGCAATAACACTGCTGTCAATCTCAGATCTGCAAAATACTGCATACAAGGGCTGCTGGGGAGGTTCTTATATAGTAAGGTGTAGGCAACTTTACTATTAATTGCTAGGGATGTTGCTAAGCTCAGACAAAGACACTGCAGCCTTCTCATTGGCCCACAAGCAAGAAGGGAGGTTACTGTTAAAAATAAAATCTAGAATGGGGCGGAGCCTGGCCGCGGACTGGTATGGCTGCGTGAGTCTGAGCTCTCCCGCCTCACACACACTCATATAGCCTGGAATACCTTATTTTTCGCGTGAAAATGGGCAAAGTCGGCCGCTATCAGCAGGGCGAAAGCAAGGCTCCTGGAAAACCAGCAGTTAATCAGGCGGATGTTGCTGATTTCTTTGAAAAACGTCACAAGCATATCCCCGTGTCTCCCTCCAAAATGGCACGGGACGCAAACTCACAGCCAGAGCGGGAAGAGGAGAGAGCTTCAAGCGAAGACGACGATGAGGATTTAAACAGAGAACAGACACTCACGACGGCGATGTTGAAAGAGACCCTGCTACAGGCGCTTCAGCCTGTGAGAGATGATCTCGCCGATATCAAAGCGGATCTTCAGGCCATAGGCACTCGGACGGAGGCCTTGGAGAATAAATGCCTCAGCCTCACCTCGCACGCAGAATCTAGCTGCCAGATCGAACCAACTTGAGGTACATGTAAATAATGCCCTCACCCTGATCGAAGATCAGGAGAATAGAAGCCGCAGGAGAAATATCAGGTTCAAAGGGCTTCCTGAATCCTGGGCTAGAGATGCTCTCCCCAAGGTAGCCTTAGAAATATTTGCCGGTCTGCTAGGCCAAGAGCGCGCAGACAAAATCATTATCGAGCGCATACACAGATCTCTTCGTCCTAAGCCTAGGCAAAATGAGGCGCCCAGAGATGTTATCTGTGGATTATTGTCTTATGTGGACACTGCACTAATACTACAAAGCGCAAGAGAACAAGCGCCAATACACTATGGGGAGGCAGAGGTCTCTCTATACCAGGATATAGCTCCGTCAACACTGCGGAAACGCAGAATATTAAAACCTCTGCTAGACCAGCTTAGAGCAAGAGACCTGAAGTATTCCTGGTTATTCCCTTTTTGATTATCGATCCTTAATGATAATAAGCAAATTATTATAAAGACCCCCTCAGACCTTGAAGAAGCTTGGCGGCAGTTGGAGATGGACCCGATTGACATACCTTCTTGGTTGCTTGAGATGGACGTGGCTGCCTTACCCCTGTTACCAGCCAGAGAAGAATGGATCACCGTTACACGTCCTAAACCGCAGAGAACCAAGCCCCATCGAGGAGCTTCATTCACACCACATCGCTGAAAAAGCAGTAAAGAGACGTCTCTTCTTTCTATTTTTCCGCACTAGAGATGGACATTATCTCTTGAAGAAAACACCTGAGAAGAGGACTAATCTGTTCCCCAGATGACACATAACCTATGGGTGGCTTAAAGAAGTCGCAGAACCACCCATCCGTGAAATCCTGGGTCACGTACAGTATTACGAACGATAGGCTGCACTGCATCTCTTACCTTGTCTTCATTCCCCCCCCCCTACCTCTTTATCCTGAATGTGAATGTCTCAGGTAGAACATAGGGAACTAATAAGCAGGCAAGCAATATCCTACCATACGTGGCTCCTGTTAGCATTAGGTTGTTTAGTTGGCAATTGCTGCTAATTCTCGCATTGTTATTGAAATGTTGTGGAGCGATAGAACACGCTCCTGAAATGTGTATTTGAGTATGTCCGCCTTTTTCTTTCTTGAAAAATTGCCTCTCTTTTTTCGTATATGCTGTCTTCACGCTGAACTCCACCAGTTGCCTTACAATAAGGGCCCTGATGGGCTTCAGCGGAAGCATGTTAGGGGTTCTATAGTTAGACATTTTTATGTGGAATGGTTTAACATGTTGAATATGCAAAATGTTTAAATAAGGAAAAGCGAGTGACTCGGCTAGGAAGGATGAGCCCTTTTAAATGATCACCCAGCCATATAAGTTAACTGACAAACGAATGTAATTTTAGGGGTGATGCAGCCACCTGCACAATAGAATCTGTTAGACAGTTAAGTGAAGGAAGCAAGTGTGGTCTCTAAATGCTTACTAGCAACCTTACTCAATATTCCAAGTTATCCCCCCTCCCTACCAAATAGGCCTCATAGGATACAGACCCCATTTTACAGGAGTTTTGCTCCTTGTTGGAGCGCTATATGAGTGTGTGCCACAGGTCAAGGCACATAAGTTAAATCTGACTGACCCCCCCCATCCACTTCCTAACATTTACAAGCGTATATTGTTTACATATCTCATACCTGACCCTATAGGTCATCCTACTGTTAGCTGATTTGCTAACTCTCGATTATCGATTTCTATTTGTAAATCATTTTTTTTTCTTTCTTTCTCTTTTTTTTCCTCTCTCTTCCATCACCTCCTCTAACCCCCCCTTTTCCATCTCTCCCCTCCCCACCTAGCCAGCCAGCACCTCATTGTGTGTTTTTTGTTATTAGTTGCATCAAACCACAGATCTAGCCAATCCAAAATAATCCCAGAGCACTTGAGGGATAGGTCACTGATTCCCCTTGACAAAGCTAAATCACGCCCTCATCGAGGTTGTCTGCCATCTCAGGGGTATTGGGCACTGAAGGGAAATGAGTGGTCTGGGAATAGTTTCCTTTAATGTTAGAGGACTAAATACTCCTAACAAGCGTTACCATGTTCTAGATATTGCTAAAAAAAATTGAAGGCCTCTATAGTCTTCTTGCAGGAGACAAATTTTAAGCAGAACAAAATACCCAAACTGCCCACGAAATTGTTCAATAGTTGGTTTCACTCATGTCACCCCTCCTCCGCCTCCAAAGGAGTGTCAATTGCAGTACACAAATCTTTACCGTTGAAGATCACGGGACAGTACACCGATTCTGAAGGCCGTATATTATTTATAAGGGCTCAGATCTACACAACGAAAATCACATTAGCAAACATTTATGCACCCAATCAGGACCAGGTACCCTGGCTTCTGAAGGCGCTAGACGCGCTTCAGCTCTTTGCAGAGGGCTCAATCATTCTAGGCGGAGATCTCAATACATTGCTAAACCCTTTGCTAGATTCCTCCACCAACAGATCATCTTATATCCACAAAAGCATTGGCTAAACTGCACTCTAAACTATCTGATCTTTCTCTTGTAGATGTCTGGCGTTCCTGGAACCCCTCCGCCCGTGACTACTCCTTTTTCTCGCATGTGCACAACTCTCACCAGCGTCTTGATTATCTACTGGTGCATAAGTCTCTTCTTCCGTGTATTACAACCACAGGTATCTCAGTTATCTCAATCTCAGATCATGCCCCAGTGCATTTATCCCTTAATATAACAGATCTCCCGAGGAAAATGTGCTGATGGAAACTCAATGAATATATTCTGGAGAACGCTGCTGCATCTGAGGACATTGAATCCCAGTTAGCAGACTTCTTTAGCCGCAACATTGACTCAGGTCCATCTATCCCTTTTGTATGGGAAGCCCACAAGGCTTTTATAAGGGGAATTTTTATCTCTTGGGGCTAAAAACTTAAAAAAGACAGGCAAAAAGAAATAGACACGTTGTTAAATCAGATTGCAGATCTAGAAAAGGAACATAAACGTACTAGACTACTTAGCACCCAGTCTGAATTAAAAGCACTGAGAGAAAAACTTATTTCGGCCCTTCAGAATAAGTCAGCTAAAGCTTACCTTCACTATAGGTATAAGCTGTATGCACATGGGAATAAAGATGGAAAGCTTATGTCCTCCCTCCTGAAAAAGGAAAGAGCGAAACACCACATTCATGAAATTAAAGACAACTTGGGGTCAGTGACTTCAACCCTTGAGATGGCAGAGGCGTTCCGTCAATATTACTCAGACTTATACAACCTAGAGAAGGTGTCTCCCCCAGACACGACCCCCTCGAAGCAAGAGTTAATTGATAGCTTTCTAAAGAACCTAAACATGCCAGGGTTGGATCAGGCAATGTCTAGTTCCCTTCTAGCTCCAGTAACAGAGGAGGAGGTCCGATTAGTTGTTTCCTCTTTCCCCCGGGTAAGAGTCCCGGCCCAGATGGCCTGCCACTACTTTATTATAAAAAGTTCAGTAAAACCCTGATACCCCAACTTACCAAACTATGTGAATCCCTGCTGAAGGGAGAATCCCTTCCCAAACAGTCACAAGAAGCACATATCACACTCATTGCTAAGGAGGGTAAGAACCCTGTGGAGTTCGGAAGCTATAGGCCCATCTCCCTCCTCAACCTAGATATTAAAGTGCGGGCAAAACTCCTTTCAATTAGAATAAAGGCGCTTCTTCCACACCTGATCGGAGAGGAGCAGTCGGGATTTGTCCCTGGTAGGGAGGGTAGGACTAACACGGCAAAACTTCTCACAGCAATACAGCATGCCCATCTTAAGAATGTCCCGATGGTTCTTCTCGGAGTAGATGCTGAGAAGGCTTTTGATAGAGTGAACTGGATGTTTCTAAATTCTGTCCTTCTCAAGTTGGGATTCCCAATTCCTTTCTTGGAAGCGATATTCACTCTATACTCCCAACCGTCAGCTTCCATAATAGTAAACGAGCACCTTTTTGCCCCTTTTTAAATCACTAATGGCACACGCCAAGGGTGCCCATTGTCTCCCTCACTCTTCATACTGGCGATGGAGGCCATGCTACAAAGCGTCAGACAAAACCCCAACATAAATGGAATACCCACACTCAAAGGAGAGCTTAAGTTGCTAGCATTCGCAGACGATCTACGTTTTCTCCTATCTGACCCCTTGAAAGGTCTCCCGGAGTTAGTGCAGATATTTGACAGGTTCAGCGATGCCTCAAACTTCAAGGTTAATATTTCAAAATCAGAGATTTTAAACATAACACTTAACAAACGACGTGTGGATCTACTCAAAAATACCTCCCCTTTTGCTTGGGCCTCGTCCACTATTAAATATTTGGGGGTCCATATCCCGCCCAAATTATCTAAACTATATGACACCAACTTTAAGCCTTTACTAAAAGAAGTAAAATCAACTTTGGCGGAATATGACATACCTCTAATTTTGTGGATAGGTAGGAAAAACGTTATACAAACATACGTAATACCCAAGATAACTTATAAACTACAGATGCTTCCAATTGCACTACCGCAGTCCTTTTTCAAGATGGTGAAAACTACCATCTCGAGATATCTGTGGAAAATGAAGAAGCCACGTTTAGCTCACTCTCTCTTAACCAGGACTAAGGACAAAGGAGGACTGGGATTGCCTGATGTCCAGACCATATATAAAGCTATACAACTAGGTAAATGGCTGAATCTGGCCTTCCCTCATGAGTACAATTCCAATAGAGCAGAGTTGTCGAACACTCTGAAAGGTCACTCACTCAAAGACCTCTGGATCCCTCTTAAAAGTCACAATCAGAATATAAAATCTGAAGCTGATTTGATGGTTAGGGGGTCTTCAAAAATTTGGAACTCACTCGCTCATCATCTGGCCCCTTTTCCTTCGCCGCTGCTACCGGCAAGTCTGATACCTGTGGTTGTAGGGAAAGACTCACCGTCCTTCAAGCCAATGTGGGAACATCTGGATCACGTGTCGGTTGGGGAGTTCCTCGCGGGCGGAGTGGTTCCTGACCTAGCGAATCTGAAGGAATACCTACCAAACTTTGCACTCACATTTCTACATAGTGCCCATTTCAATAGCTGTTACAAGGAATTTATAGGGAAATTCTTCCCACTTAGGGAAAAGACAAATTTTGAGCTCTCCATATCCACACCTGAAAACCGTAAGAAAAAGTTGTCGAAGCTATTGCGCACATGAAGAGAGACCATGGATATTGCCGTTCCGGGTTATATCACTTCTTGGGAAAAGGAACTGAATACCACGTTTTCTAATGCTGATAAATTTCACATAATGCAAAACTCACATGGTTATTCCAGGTGTGTCCGATTGCAAGAAACTCAGTATAAAGTCATCTCAAGATGGTATAAGACACCTGAATTCCTTTATACACATGGTCTATCGCCCACAAATTTGTGCTGGAGATGTAAGACACAGATTGGCTCACTCACACATATTTAGTGGTCTTGCTCGGTGATTAGACCCTTCTGGAGCGAGATAGAGCGAGTGATAAACGAGTTTAGAGATAAACATTTGACTTTAACCCCTTATATAGCCCTATTAGATTCCTCCTCGGAAAGTTATAGGCCTTCCTCCTCAAATTTAACAACCCATCTGTTGATGGCGGCTAGGTCGTTGGTCCCCCTGAGATGGCTAGATACTTCACCTCCCACGATTGATCAATGGCTAGAGAAAGTAAGCCAAATATGCAGATTTGAGGAGTTGTGTAGCAGAGCATCTAGGTCTCATCACAAATACCTCCAAATTTGGGCATCATGGTTGTCATCCTCCTATTGCTCATAGAATAAATAATATACTCAGTGGCTAGAGCTGTATTCACGAGACAATCCTAAGGGATCCTCTAACCCCCTCCCCCCTCCCCCCCTCCCTCCTTCTCCTCCGCCCCCCCTCCTACCTCTCATCTTTTCTATTACCATATGCGTTATATACTTACCTCTTCTGTTTTTTTTTTATCTTATCTAATCTTAATCTTATCATACTCTATCCAATTACTACTGTCAAGCGGAGTATTTGATATCCTACTGTTATGTTATGACACACATTACTCAGTAATTAAGTAAGGATTGCAAGTGCTAGATTTGTTGGTGACAAAAAGAAAATGTCCCTTATCTATGCTGTATAGCAACTGTCTGGCACTGTTTGTTTTTTTGGGGTTTGCAAACTCCTTTATTACTTTTGTTCAATCAAAAGCTATAAACGTTGACTGTATGAATACTTCTGTCAATAAAAACATAGTTGATAAAAAAATAAAAATAAATCTAGAATATTCGAAATTACGAATATATATATCACTATATTCTAAATATTTTCAAATTCTCGAAGTGCCGATATTCGCAAATAATATACTATACCTGACCTCAAGGAGAGCGCTATGCATCAGTCACTGTTGTCACCAGATGGTGGTGGTGGTGTTACAGTGTGGGCAGGTGTGTCAATGCAGGACTGCCCTACACTATGTGAATGATACAGTGACCATACTACTTGAATAACATGATTAATCAAGTCATTGTGCCTCTGCATGAACAACACAGCCCTAATTTTATCTTCATGGACAACAATGCGCCAGCTCATCGAGGTCGCATCATTAGGGAATGGCTGCTGGAGACTAGGGTACCTCAAATGGAGTGGCCTGCACTATCTCCACACCTGAATCCCATTGAAAAACTATGGGATCAGCTGAGTCGCTGCATAGAGGTGTGTAACTCTGTACCCCAGAACCTCAATGACTTGAGGGCCACCATTCAAAAAGAGTGGGATGCCATGCCGCAACAGACAATATGTTGACTTGTGAACAGCATGAGACATTGTTATCAAGCTATAATTGATGCTCAAGACCACATGACAAGTTAGTGAGACTGACATTTTATGTGGGTATATACCCACCACTGTTGTTGGCTTTTGTTTCAATAAATTGTTAGAGATGTCCTACTTTCATCATATAATATCACTGTAGAGAGAACTTTTGACATTTTCCATAAATTTCACCTAAAAGCTAAATATCCCTAACCTTTTGTGAGAAGGTAAGTTGCATTGTACTAATACAAGGAAAAATGGGACATTCGAAGCTAGAAGAATATAATAACCAAAAATATAATGCCCCTCAAGACTCCACCTAAACATCAATGGAAATCTCTGGGTAAACCAAAAGCTTATGCAATAAAAAGAGACAGTGTCTGATCAAAATGGAAAAACTGATGAACTATGTTTAGACAATCTATTTTTAAGCTGCTAATGAAACAAAGTAGGGACATTTTATTTTTGCTATTAATTTAATTGAAAATAGTTTTTTTTTTCAATGAGAAAAAATAGTTTTTGGGGGAAATATTTTTATTTAATAAATGTTTATTTTTATTATTTTTTTTTTTTTTTTTACCTGATCAGCCAATAAGGGAGTAATATTCAGCCAGGTCCTTTTGCATAGAAAGAGGAATCACCATTCTGTGTTCAACATGTGATCTGAAAAAATGTCTTGTGGCAGTGTCTGAGAAAAAGCTATTACAGACACAAGCCACTAATCATAGTGTGATAAGGATTCTAAAAGAAGAGTATACAGAGAGAATAAGGAGATACAATATATTTTACATATACAAAGAGTGAGGGAATGAGGGATAGGTCACTTAGAGTTGTGTGTTTCATACAGCTAGTTGCCAACTAGTTCTGTATTATATAGCTTCAAGAAAAATCAGGTAGACAGTCATAGGCTTATTGATAGCATCCCAAAAACATTCATCGTGCTGCAAGTGCTAAGCAATTATGAAATTGTTTAAAAAAATCAGCTTAAATCATCATTTGTAATTGTGCATTTCAGTGCATTGTACCTCTGTTGATGAATTGTATGTTATTGCAACATAACAGGCAGTCACCGCAAACACATTTAACTGTATATTACTAATAGACTGTGTAGTTCAAAGACATTTTATTGTAAAAATTGCATTACCATACCCATGTTAATGCACATATTACTGCAAGTCTGTGTAGTTCAAAGATATTTTGCTACAAAAAAAATTACATTCTTTTTATACTGGAAGAAAATTTAGACTTGAACCTTCAGAATCACAGGTGCATATCCATGAAGCAAACATAATTACAAAAAACAAAATGGCTGCACACCGTTATATATACAAACAATAGAGCTAAGAAATGGGGGTCATTCTAGATAAAAGTGGTGCAATACCAACTATAAATGAGTATAAATGAATAATGGAAGCTCTTAGCGCACATACGTGTCGGGCCCATCTACCAGGCGTCAAGGTGGCTTCCGCAGATAGGTCCCTATCACTAAAGATACTGCCTCACTTTGGACTTACTTAAGCCTACAATATTCAGGCAGTGTAGGAACCAGCTACAAACGTACTCTGCTCAGAAGTCCCAGGTAGATGGGCGTGTCCAGTCGAAAAGGGGTGCCACCCCCAATATATTGCAAGAAAATTTAGACTAAAACCTTCAGTATCACAGGTGCATATCCATGACTGTGTCCGGCCGGGCGCTCCTCCTACTGGTAAGTGAAAGGTCTGTGCTATAGGCAATACGCCGCACAGACCTTTGGGGGGGGGGGGGCGCACTGGCCACCAATGCTTTTAATACTGGGGAGGGAGGGGGGGCTCAATGGCCACCAATGCTTTTTATACTGGGGAGGGAGGGGGGGGCCGCACTGGCCACCAATGCTTTTAATATTGGGAGGGAGGGAGGGGGGGGGCGCACTGGCCACCAATGCTTTTAATACTGGGGAGGGAGGGGGGGTCCGCACTGGCCACCAATGCTTTTAATACTGGGGAGGGGGGTCCGCACTGGCCACCAATGCTTTTAATACTGGGGAGGGAGGGAGGGGGGGCAGCACTGGCCACCAATGCTTTTAATACTGGGGAGGGAGGGAGCGGGAAGGCCGCACTAGCCACCAATGCTTTTAATACTGGGGAAGGAAGGAGGGGGGGGTCGCAATGGCCACCAATGCTTTTAATACTGGGGAGGGAGGGCGGGGCCGCACTGGCCACCAATGCTTTAATACTGGGGAGGGGGGTCCGCACTGGCCACCAATGCTTTTAATACTGGGGAGGGAGGGAGGGGGCGCAGCACTGGCCACCAATGCTTTTAATACTGGGGAGGGAGGGAGCGGGAAGGCCGCACTGGCCACCAATGCTTTTAATACTGGGGAAGGAAGGAGGGGGGGGGGGGGCGCAATGGCCACCAATGCTTTTAATACTGGGGAGGGAGGGCGGGGCCGCACTGGCCACCAATGCTTTAATACTGGGGAGGGAGGGGGGTCTGGCCCCCTGCTGCCTGGCAGCACCCGATCAGGGGGCTGAGATCTGCACAAATAACCCCTCAGGTGCTTCACCTGAGGGGTTAATTGTGCGGATCACAGCCCCCTGTAAGAGATCAGGTGCTGCCAGGCAGCAGGGGGCAGTTATGTCCACAGTTCTTAGTATATTCTAACTTGAAGCGTCCCCATCACCCTGGGAACGCCTCTGTGTTAGAATATACTGTCGGATCTGAGTTTTCACAATAGTGAAAACTCAGATCTGAAAAAGCTGTTATGCAGTCGGATCCGCACTGAACGGATACCATCGTTTGGATTTATAGGTGCGGATCCATCTGTGCAGATACCAGACGGATCCGCACCTAGCACAGGTGTGAAAGTAGCCTAAAATAGGGACTCCTGACTTTACATTGAAAGTCAATGGGGGACGGATCCGTTTACAATTGCACCAATATTGTGTCAATGTAAACGGATCCGTCCCCATTGACTTACATTGTAAGTCAGGACGGATCCGTTCAGCTCTTCACCGCCAGGCGGACATCAAAACGCGTCAGCAGTCTCAGCACCACATGGCACTGCCAGTCGTCTCAGCCACCAGCTGCAGTCTCAGCACCACCAGTCAGTGCCAGCAGTTCGTGCCAGCCATCTCAGGCACCAGTCACAGTGCCCACAGTCTCAGCACCACCTGTCAGTCCTAGCAGTCAGTGCCAGCTGTATCAGCCACCAGTCACAGTGTCAGTGGTCTCAGCAGCACCAGTCAGTTCCAGCCGTATCAGCCACCAGTCACAGTGACAGCAGTCTCAGCACCACCAGTCAGTGCCAAGCGGATTAGCCACCAGTCACAGTGAGTGGTTTCAGCACCACCAGTTAGTGCCAGCTCTATCAGCCACCAGTCACAGTGCCAGTGGTCTCAGCACCACCAGTCAGTGCCAGCCGTATCAGTCACCAGTCACAGTGACAGCAGTCTCAGCACCACATGGCACTGCCAGTCGTCTTAGCCACCAGTAAGTGCCAGCTGTTTTAGCCATCAGCTCCAGTCTCAGGACCACCAGTCCGTGCCAGCCATCTCAGGCACCAGTCACAGTGCCCACAGTCTCAGCACCACCAGTCAGTGCCAGCAGTCAGTGCCAGCAATCAGTGCCAGCAGTATTAGCCACCAGTCACAGTGCCAGTGCTCTCAGCACCACCAGTCAGTGCCAGCCGTATCAGCCACCAGTCACAGTGCAAGTGGTCTCAGCACTACCAGTCAGTGGCAGTCATATCAGCCACCAGTCACAGTGCCTGCAGTCTCAGCCAAAAGTCAGTGCCAGTGACGCATATGTAACACCCCATAGCTTTTTGTGCAATGATGATGTTTAATGCTAAACCTTTTCTTTTCTTTCCCTCATTAGTTGCAGTGCACAGTTCTGCCCACTAGGGGTGTACTTAGAAAAGATTGCTGTGTCACACTAGGAACCAAGTTTGGAGAGGACAGTTCCTGAGGGGGAGGGTTTTGTTGGATGTGCGATGAAAGTTGGAAAAGGATGCTGCGGATGTGATTCAGGAGAGAGTTACTGGATTGTCTGGCCAGACAGAAGATCAAGCTGTATACTGCACTGGGACCAGAGAGAGAGTGGATTGTTTCTTGGAAGGAGAAAGACTAAATGGTAGTGAGTTGCTGGCATTTTCTGCTCTCAGAGGTAACAGATCTGCACACCATACTAAAGTATTATGAACATTGCATCCAGGAGAGTGTGAGATCAACACAAACTAATACCCTGCATTCACCTCCAGCTGCATTGATATAAGCTGTTTGTCTGGAAGACACTGTGTGGACTCTCCTAGTGTATATTTCTCATACTGATATTGAAATCTTCACAAGGCAAATGCTTAGCGCCTAAGGACCCCGTTCTGAATCATATAGCTTAGTAAAGTGCAGGGAAACATAGGTTCTGGACTTGGACACCAGTTAAGGATTTTCCTGCACAAGTGAGCTACACTGTCCGCCATTGTTATAAATATTTAACCAAGAAGACGGGCCCCAACGCATGCAGCTGCCAACTTTTTTCTCTTTTCTTTTCTGCTAACGCCGGGACTATATTTGTGTTTCCTTTGGGTATATTTAAGCGTTGGAAGCCTTCTACAGGGTTTAATATACTCAGCTGTTGTATTTTCATTTGATTAGAGTCAATATCTAACATTTATTTTATTCTCATCATAGTTTATCTTTGCAGTGAAACTTGTTATAGAGACACCCTGTGGAGGAAAGTGTAATTGATTGAGATTTTTGTGTAAGAAGCTGTTTGACCGCGCATTGCATGTAATACTGCAGTAATTTTATAACTAGTAATATTCTATGCAAGTTTGACTGCTTACCATTATTTTGTTTAGGGTCACATTGTTGAAAATAAACGGGCCCATTGTTCTTATAAACTGTGTCTGAGTATTGGGGAAGAAAAAGGGAGTTCACCAGAGCAAAGAGAGATCTGAACCTACTATTCCACTTCTAAGGCACACCCACGGGTGCGCTACACATATTACAGCTACATATAAGTCAGTATTACAGTAAGAGAAAATATTATCTATACTTATAAAAGCCCTGTGTACATGCTCAGGGCTGGTGTGCGTGCGTGTGTGCCGATTATAGAAGTGCGCATGCACAGCGGACACACACACACACACACACACACACACACACACACACACTGCAGAGCCGGGCTCGGGGGCATAGCGGCGGGACAGCAGCGCTCAGGGAGGAGGACGCCGGGAGTCGGGCACAGCGGCTTTCAGAGTTATACTCTGCCCAGAGCACACGGGACAGCGCAGCCGTCACAGATCCCGGGGAGCCGTCCACACTGAGAGCCGGCTATCTTACTCATTATGCCGCACTGTGCATGCGCCCACTTCCCCACACGCGCAGTGCGGCCAGACGCCACTCCATCGGCACACACTCCACGGACACTACAGCATCCTATTGTAATGGCAGCAGGGGGCAGTCACTGTATTGCACCGGCCCCGCTCACTTACTACATGGTGAGGCAGGAGGCCTGGCGGGCGGCCAGGCACTGGTAGCATAACTCACTAAGTGACGCCCCTGCTCCGCCCACTGCATGAATGAATCAGTCGGCGCAGGCGCATGACGTAGTGAGTTACGCTGCCAGTGCCTGGCCGCCCGCCCAGCCTCCTTCCTCACCATGTAGTAGGTAAAGAAGTGAAGATCGTTATTATTATTACAGTTATTTAAAGTATTACTACTCTGAGCGGGGCCGGTGCAATACAGTGACTGCACCCGGCCTCGCTGCCATAAAATTCATTAATGTATCATCAACAGATATCCCATAACAGTGCCATCCATAGATCCCCCATAACAGTGCCATCCACAGATCCCCTATAACAGTGCCATCCACAGATCCCCCATAACAGTGCCATCCACAGATCCCCCATAACAGTGTCATCCACAGATCCCCCATAACAGTGTCATCCACAGATCCCCCATAACAGTGCCATCCACAGGTCCCCCCATAACAGTGTCATTCACAGATCCCCCCCATAACAGTGTCATCCACAGATCCCCCCCATAACAGTGTCATCCACAGATCCCCCCCATAACAGTGTCATCCACAGATCCCCCCCATAACAGTGTCATCCACAGATCCCCCCCCCATAACAGTGTCATCCACAGATCCCCCCCCATAACAGTGTCATCCACAGATCCCCCCATAAGTGTCATCCACAGATCCCCCCATAACAGTGTCATCCACAGATCCCCCCCATAACAGTGTCATCCACAGATCCCCCCCATAACAGTGTCATCCACAGATCCCCCCCCATAACAGTGTCATCCACAGATCCCCCCCATAACAGTGTCATCCACAGATCCCCCCATAACAGTGCCATCCACAGATCCCCCCCCATAACAGTCCTATCCACAGATCCCCCCCCCCATAACAGTCCTATCCACAGATCCCCCCCCCATAACAGTCCTATCCACAGATCCCCCCCCCATAACAGTCCCATCCACAGATCCCCCCCCATAACAGTCCCATCCACAGATACCCCCCCATAACAGTCCCATCCACAGATACCCCCCATAACAGTCCCATCCACAGATACCCCCCATAACAGTCCCATCCACAGATCCCCCCATAACAGGGCCATCCACAGATCCCCCCCATAACAGTGCCATCCACAGATCCCCCCCATAACAGTGCCATCCACAGATCCCCCCCATAACAGTGCCATCCACAGATCCCCCCCATAACAGTGCCATCCACAGATCCCCCCCATAACAGTTCCATCCACAGATCCCCCCCCATAACAGTTCCATCCACAGATCCCCCCCATAACAGTGCCATCCACAGATCCCCCCCCCATAACAGTGCCATCCACAGATCCCCCCCCCATAACAGTGCCATCCACAGATCCCCCCCATAACAGTGCCATCCACAGATCCCCCCCCATAACAGTGCCATCCACAGATCCCCCCCCATAACAGTGCCATCCACAGATCCCCCCCCATAACAGTGCCATCCACAGATCCCCCCCCCATGACAGTGCCATCCACAGATCCCCCCCCCATGACAGTGCCATCCACAGATCCCCCCCATAACAGTGCCATCCACAGATCCCCCCCATAACAGTGCCATCCACAGATCCCCCCCCATAACAGTGCCATCCACAGATCCCCCCCCCATAACAGTGCCATCCACAGATCCCCCCCCATAACAGTGCCATCCACAGATCCCCCCCCATAACAGTGCCATCCACAGATATCCCCATAACAGTGCCATCCACAGATCCCCCACCACAGTGCTAGCACTACTATTCTAGCACCCGTTATTGTAACGGGCTTAATGTCTAGTTCTAGATAAAAGTGGTACAATACCGACTATAAATGAGTATAAATGAATAATGGAAGCTCTTAGTGCACATACGTGTCGGGCCCACCTACTAGGAGTCAAGGTGGCTTCCGCAGATGGGTCCCTATCACTAAAGATACTGCCTCACTTTGGACTTACTTAAGCCTACAATATTCAGGGCAGTGTAGGAACCAGCTATAAACGTATTTGTGATAGGGACGTAATTTAGTGATGGGGACTAGAGTTGAGCAAACCCGAACTGTAAGTTCAGGTTCGTAACGAACTTTAGCTTTTTTTGGACCCGGACCCGAACCCGATCATTTACGTAAAGGTTTGGGTTCGTGTTCGGCGATTTTTATGCGCTTTTTGAAAGGCTGCAAAGCAGCCAATCAACAAGCGTTTAACTGTGTGCCCTTAGAAGCAATCACAGCCATGCCTACTATTGGCATGGCTGTGATGGCTTAACTGCAGCATGTGCAATGAGCAGGATCGGGGTACGGTGGCCAATTATGGGTCCGAGCTTGTGTATATAAGTCTATGGTTTGTTCGTGACGCCAATTGCAGCAAGCGCAGGGTACTGTTACAGGGCCCTTTAAGATGTTGTAACTCACGTACCAGTATGTAGAAATGCTAAACTGTTCTAAAGTCCTGCTGAATACATTGCTGCCACCTGCTGGTGAACATGAAAATGAAAGCAAATTATATGTTACAGGCTTAGAATATTGCACATTATTGAGGATGCAATATTAAACTACACCAGATGACAAGATAAATACACTTAACAGGATGTAGTGGGGAGAAAGAGTTTAGTAACATAACTCTGGAATGTTACACATGTGACCCAGCCTCTATATAAGGCTGAGTCACGTAGCGCTGCACGTCACTCTGCTATTCTTAGTGTAGGGAGAGGATGCTGCTGCTGTCAGGGACAGATCAGGGATAAATACTAAGAAGAACTGCCTTATAAGGCTACTTTCACACTTGCATTCGGGGTTCCGCTTGTGAGATCCGTTTGAAGGCTCTCACAAGCGGCCCCGACCGGAACCGTTCATCCCCAATGCATTCTGAATGGATAAGGATCCGTTCAGAATGCATCAGTTTGGCTCCGTTCCGCCTCCATTCCGCTCAGGAGGCAGACACCAAAACGCTGCTTGCAGCGTTTTGGGGTCTGCCTGGCCGTGCTGAGCCAAACGGATCCGTCCAGACTTACAATGCAAGTCAATGGGGACGGATCCGTTTGACATTGACACAATATGGTGCAATTGCAAATGGATCCGTCCCCCATTGACTTTCAATGTAAAGTCAGGAGTCCCTATTAATATACCATCGGATCGGAATTTTCTCCAATCCGATGGTATATTTTAACTTGAAGCGTCCCCATCACCATGGGAACGCCTCTATGTTAGAATATACCATCGGATTTGAGTTAGATCGTGAAAACTCAGATCCAACAGTATATTCTAACACAGAGGCGTTCCCATAGTGATGGGGACACTTCAAGTTAGAATATACTAAGAACTGTGGACATAAAGGCCCCCTGCTGCCTGGCAGCACCTGATCTCTTACAGGGGGCTGTAAACCGCACAATTAACCCCTCAGGTCTGTGCTATAAGCAATGCGCTGCACAGACCTTTCACTTACCAGTAGGAGGAGCGCCCGGCCGGCCACAGACAGAGCAGGTAAGTATAATGCTTCTAAAATTGTTAAGTAATCATGGCAGCCAGGACTGCAGTAGCGTCTTGGCTGCCATGGTAACCGATCGGAGCCCCAGCGATTAAACTGGGACTCCGATCGGAACTCTCCGCTGCCACCAATGATAGGGGGGGAGAGGGGAGGCCGCACTGGCCACTAATTAATTTAATACTGGGGAGGGAGGGAGGGGGAACCGCACTGGCCACCAATGAATTTAATAATGGGGAGGGAGGGAGGGCAGCACTGGCCACCAATGAATTTAAAACTGGGAGGGAGGGGGGGTGGCCGCACTGGCCACCAATGAATTTAATACTGGGGAGGGAGGGGGCCGCACTGGCCACCAATGAATTTAAAACTGGGGAGGGAGGGGGGCACCTGAGGGGTTAATTGTGTGGATCACAGCCCCTGTAAGAGATCAGGTGCTGCCAGGCAGCAGGGGGCCATTATGTACACAGTTCTTAGTATATTCTAACTTGAAGCGTCCCCATCACCATGGGAACGCCTCTGTGTTAGAATATACTGTCGGATCTGAGTTTTCACGATGTGAAAACTCAGATCTGAAAAAGCTGTTTATGCAGACGGATCCGTTCTGAACGGATGCAAGCGTTTGCATTATAGGTGCGGATCCGTCTGTGCAGATACCAGACGGATCCCGCCCGAATGCAAGTGTGAAAGTAGCCTAACTCAGCGATCTCAATCCAATGTGTTTTGTGGGTGCAGTGCACAGTTTTTTTAAGCCTGCACTGAGCCAACTTCTGTTGAAAACTGATTTTTTTTTTAACTTCAGTTTGTCACTATGAATACCTAATCGGCAGCCATTTTATGCAGACATGATGGTGCAGCACTATCTATCTGCATGTCTGCTAGTCCAGAAATACAGCTTTTTTTGCTGACTGTGTTTAACCCCTTCACGACTGCAATCCGTATATATGCGTGATAGCTGCACATACCCCGTGCAGCTACCACGTGTATAGACGTCATTGCAGATTAAAGCTTCTGCCCCTGCCCTGCTGCTGTCACGGACAGCATACAGTCTAGTAATGCCAGCAAGGGACCAATCAGAGTGGTCCCTTGACGGCAATCGATCCGATTGGTTAGTCTGTGCAGACTAACCAATCGGATCGCAGCAGTGTTAAAATGCCGGTTTCAGGCTCTGATCTGCAGATCAGAGCTTGAAATCGGGTAGTGTCCTGAAGCCCCCGATCTGTGCCCCCTTCTTGTGTGCCTCCAACCCCCCACCACCACCGTGAGCCCTGCCTCTGCCATCGGTCCCCGCCCCCCCATCCATGTATCCTGCCCATGATGCGTTCCGCCCCCTCCCCGCCCAATACATTCATCCTGCCCCGATCTGTAATTTCTGAATGCTGGCGGTATCCCCCCCTTTTCCAGCGCTGCCCCCTGCCACCGATGCGGTCCCCCTGCTGTGTGAGATGGCGGCGGCTCCATTCCTGAGCCGCCGCCATCAGCAGCGAGTGTCGGCTCTATGCTGACACTCTGCTGTAACCCCATAGATGCCGCGGCAGCGGCATCCATGGGGTTAATAGAGGGAGGGGGCTCCCTCTCTCAACCATCGGGGCTGCTGCGCTGCGACTGCAGCGCCCGATGGTTGCCATGGCAACCGGACGCTTTGCAAAGGCGTCCGATGCCATGGCAAAGGCGTCCGGTGCTGCCTCCTACAGGACATCTTGTAGTATTATACTTTGGAATGCAAGAGCATTGCAAACTATAGTACAACCATCAGCCCCACTGGATCTTCAAGATCCAAGAGGGAACTGATAAAAAAAAAAAAGTGAAAATAATAAAAAAGTAAAAATAAATAAATAGAAATGTAAATAAAAAAAATTAATTGCCTTTTCCTATAAAAAAAACAAACAAAAAAAACACATATTAGGTATCACCGCGTCCGTAACGACCATCTCTATAAATATATCGCATGATCAACCCCGTCCAATAAACACCATAAAAAAATAAAAATAAAAACTGTAAAAAAAGCCACCCCAAAATAGTACCAATCAAACAGTTACCTCATCCCGCAAAAAAATGTGCCCATATTTAAGACAATCGCCCAAAAAATAAAAAAGCTATAGCTCTCAGACTATGGGAACACTAAAACATAATTTGTTTGTTTTCAGAAATGCTATTATTGTGTAAAACTTAAATAAATAAGAAAAAGTATACATATTGGGTATTGCCACGTCCGGAACGATTTGCTCTATAAAACTGTCACATGACCTAACCCCTCAGATGAACGCTGTAAAAAATAAATAAAAAAATGTTCCAAAACAGCCACTTTTTTGGTCACCTTGCCCCATAAAGTGTAATAATGAATGATCAAACAATCATATGTACCCAAAAATGGTACCAATAAAAACCTCAACTCTTTCTGCAAAAAACGAGCCCCTGCACAAGACGATCGGTAGAAAAATAAAAAACATATGGCGTTCAGAAAATAGACACACAAAAACATAATTTATTTTTCAAAAATGCCTTATTATGTAAAGCTGAAACAAACAAACAAAAAAAGTAGACATATTTGATATCACTGCGTCCGTAACAACCTGCTCTATAAAAATAGCACATGATTTACCATGTCGGATGAATCTTGTAAAAAATGTAAGAAGTCAAAACAGTGCCAAAACAGCAATTTTTTTGTTACCTTGCCTCACAAAAAACGTAATATAGAGCAATTAATAATCATCTGTACCCCAAAATAGTACCAATAAAACTGTCACCTTATCCCTTTAGTTTCCAAAATAGTCACTTTTTGGGAGTTTCTACTGTAGGGGTGCATCAGGGGGGCTTTAAATGGGACATGGTGTCTAAAAACCAGTCCAGCAAAATCTGCCTTCCAAAAACCATGTGGAGTTCTTTTCCTTCTGTGTCCTGCTGTGCGCCCTTACATCAGTTTACGACCACATGTGGGGTGTTTCTGTCAACCGCAGAATCAGAGTAATAAATATTGAGTTTTGTTTGGCTGTTAACCCTCAATGTGTTAATGAAAAAAATGTAATAAATTGGGAAATCTACCAAAAAAGTGAAATTTTGAAATTTCATCTCCATTTTCCTTTAATTCTTGTGGAACACCTAAAGGGTTAACAAAGTTTGTAAAATCAGTTTTGAGTAACTTGAGGGGTGTAGTTTCTACAATGGGGTCATTTATGGGGGGTATCCACGATGTAAGCCCCACAAAGTGACTTCAGACCTGAACTGCTCCTTAAAAAGTGGGTTTTGGAATTTTTCGTAAAAATTTTAAGAATTGCTTCTAAACTTCTAAGCCTTGTAACGTCCTAAAAAAAAAAAATATATAACATTTCCAAAATGATGCCAACATAAAGTGTACATATGGGGAATGTTAAGTAATAAATATTTTATGAGGTATCACTTTCTGTTTTAGAAGCAGAGAAATTTAAATTTTGAAAATTGTGAATTTGAAATTTTTTGGTAAATTTGGGATTTTTTCATAAATAAAGGTCATATATATTGACTCAAATTTATTACTGTCATGAAGTACAATGTGTCACGAGAAAACAATCTCAGAATGGCTTGGATAAGTAAAAGCGTTCCAAAGCTATTACCACATAAAGTGATGCATGTCAGATTTGTAAATTTTGACCTGGACACTGGGGCATCAATGACCTTTGGTCATGAAAGGGTTAAAAAAATAAATTTCACTTAGTGCACCAGTACTATCTATCTGCATGTCTGCTAGTCCAGAAATACAGCTTTTTTGCTGACTGTGCTTAAAAAATTTTTTTTTTCATATACTGGTCATCTTTGATTACACGTGCATAAGTGACTGTCACATTTAGGCCACAAATACGGCCATTAGGTTACTGCGTTTAAAAAAAAATCTTTTTTTTCATATACTGGTCATCTTTGATTACACGTGCATAGGTGACAGTCACATTTAAGCCACAAATACAGCCATTCGTTTACTGCAGGTTTAAATAAACCGGGTGTTCATATACTGCTCATTTTGAATTTAACGTACATAGAATACAGTCACATTTAGGCCACAAATACGGCCATTCGTTTATTGCGGCTGAAATAAACCGTGTGTTCATATACTGCTCATTTTAAATTTGGCTTACATAGAATACAGTCACATTTTGGCCAGAAATACGGCCATTCGATTACTGCGGTTGAAATAAACCGTGAGTTCATATACTGCTCATTTTAAATTTAACGTACATAGGTGACAGTCACATTTAGGCCACAAATACGGCCATTCATTTACTGTGGTTGAAATATACCGTCTGTTCATATACTGCTCATTTTTTTATTTATTTTTATTATTTTTTTATAATTCTTTATTGAAGAAAAATCAAGGTTGTACAGACTTTTCTGATAATATTCACACTAACATAATAGAAAAAGTTACAACATTATCAGGTACATAGCAATAATGTAATATGCAGAGTCGTTTTTGACTAAGATAGTAATTAATGTAAATTTCAAGGTAAGATGACGTTCCTATCTGACATTCAGAGCACAATCAAAGTAATAATCTTAGAGTACATGCAATATCGCTAACAAGAGACTGAATATATATTTAAAAGTAAGTAGCCTTGATGTGAGTTGGGGAAAAGTAAAGATAAAGTGGATCACATATAATTCCTGAACGAGGACCAAGAAGGCCAGCACTTCTTGAATGCAATTGTTCTACTATTTTCCCATGAGGCTAATTCCTCAAATCTATATAGTTGGTTAATTCTGGCTATCCATTGAGGAATGGGCGGTGTGTCTGTCGATAACCAGTAGCGAGGAATTAAGAGACGTGCTGCATCCAAAAGGTGGTTGAAGAGGGGGGGAATAGTCTCCTTGTGCGTGGGTATATACGTCCCTAGCAGTGCTAGAGTAGGTAACATAGGAATGGACGAGTGGCATATCTGGTTACATTTTTCAAAAATGTCAGACCACCATGATTTAATTTTAGGGCAAGACCACCATATGTGGAAAAAAGAGCCTCTATCACTACTGCACCTCCAACACTTCTCTGACCGAGTAATGTTGAATCTGCACGTTATGTCTGGGGTTTTGTACCATCTTGTTAATATTTTGTAGGCGTTTTCCTGTATACGAACACATCTCGACGCTTTGTGGGGCCTTAGAAGAATCCTAGAAATTGTTGCTTGTGTAAATGAGGATCCAAGGTCTTTCTCCCATAAACCAATAAACACCGGCTTTGGCATAAGTTTAGGGGAGTTTAAGTTTTTATATATCAAAGAAATCAATTTAGGTTGCGGATTAGGTCTTGACAAAAGGTTTTCAAACCATGTAAGCGGGCGTGTAAGGGAGCTTTTTGTAATGTGTTTAGTAATAAAGGACTGTAAAAATGAAATAAAAGGAAGGGGGAACTTACATTCCGGGAAGAGCCGAGTAAGAGATACCAGATCCATTAATTTCCCACTATCATCAAAGAGAGACACCACTGAGTGAGTAGAGTCTCTTATAGACGAAGGAAAGCTATTTAATAAAGCTTTGGGTGCTAAACCTAAAATATCTCTGACCTGAATTAAAGGGGATGGTAATGGAATAGCGTGAGTAAAAGATTGGAACCATTCCCAAGCTTTTAAGGTGGATTTGATTATAGGGTTGAATTGTTTAGCCATGTTCCTAGATATTCCAGTTCCCACTAGAAGTTCTCTGAAAGAAACGCCATATTGTGCTTGTTCAAGGTCAGCCCAAGGTTCATCCGTTGTTCCCTTAATCAAACCCACAAACCTAGCTAAGAGAACTAAGTTATTATACAGTTCGGGGTTAGGCATTCCTATTCCACCTAAGGATTTGGGCCTATTTAGGGTGGAGAACGCTATGCGAGCTTTCCTTCCAGCCCAAATGAAGGATCTAATCATTTGGTGGAATGATTTATAGAATGCTTTAGGCACCGGAATTGGTAAGACTTGCTGGAGGCAGGTCATTCTTGGGATTATGAGTGAGGTTACTATATTCTTCCTGCCGAACCAAGACAACAGGAAATTGTTAAGAGGAAAGTTGATCTTCTATTGAATTTAAGAGTGGAGTATAGTTTAGGCGAAACAAGGAGTCAGGGTCAGGGCCTATTTTGATTCCCAGATACGTAATGTGGGGGGTATCCCAATTAAAAGGGGAGTTTGACTTAAGTGCTTGTATCATTGAAGAGGGAAAGCCAACGTTAAGAACATGGGATTTATTAGTATTAATTTTAAAATTTGAGAAGATACCAAATTGTTCAATTATTCGGTGGATGTGGGGGAAGGCTGAGGCCGGGTTCGTAAACATAATAAGCAGGTCGTCAGCAAAGGCCGCGACCTTATGTTCATATCTTCCCACACGTACCCCTTGGATTCCCCTCTCTCTCCTGATAGCCTGTAGTAACGATTCCATGACCAAGACAAACAGTAAAGGAGAGAGGGGGCAACCCTGCCTAGTCCCATTATGTATAGCAAAGAGAGAGGATAGGGAGCTATTGATAATTACAGAAGCTGATGCATTTGTATATAAAGAAAAAACTGCATTTATAAATCGGACTGGTATACCGAATGTAGATAGTACCTTGCACATGAAGTCCCAATCCACTCTGTCAAATGCCTTCTCAGCATCCGTGCTGAGAAGGATCAGAGGAAGTTTAGATTTTTTTTGTGTGGTATATGCAGTTTAAAACTCTGGAGGTATTGTCCTTTCCTTTCCTACCCCTTACGAAACCTACTTGATCTTTTTGAATCAAGGAAGGGAGAAAAGTAGATAAACGTGTGGCCAATAACTTAGCTAAAATTTTTAAGTCCAAATTTATCAGGGAAATAGGACGGTAATTCGCACAGTTAGAACTATCTTTCCCCTCTTTGTGAATCAGAGATATATGGGCCTTAGTCATATCTGTAGACATGTTAGTGCCGGTTAAGGAGCTGTTACACACTTCAAGTAGGTAAGGACTTAATATCTTGGATAGTGAGTCATAATATGAGGCTGGAATGCCATCAGGGCCTGGGCATTTCCCTCTAGGTAACTGTTTGATAGTGTCCTCTACTTCTTGTAAAGTGAAGGGGGATTGTAGCATTTGTGCCTGTTGTTTGGATAGGGTTGGAAGAGACAAGGAATGTAGAAAGGATGTTATAGACTCATTAGGTGGGAAGGGATATAGTACACTTGTTTCTGGATCTTTTAGATTATATAAGGAATGGTAGAATTCTCTGAATTGGGCCGCGATGTCAGCGGTGGAGTAGGCTAAACCGCGACTAGAAGTTTTAATCTGATGAATGTAATTATGAGCTTTCTTATGTTTTATACGTTGCATCATAAATTTAGACGCTCTGTCGCCATGGGCATAGTACTTAAATTGTGCTTGTAAGTAATATTTTGCTGAGGTATTATTTAGGATTTTTTTTAGGGCTTCCCTTGCTGCAGTTAGTTCTGAAAGGTGAGATTCCAACAGAGATTGTTTGTGTAGGGATTCAAGTTTTTGAATTTTGACTAGGTCCCATAGAGATAAAGTGACCTCTCATAAAGGCTTTATGAGCGTCCCACAAAACTTGACATGAAGTGACTGATTTATAATTAAAGGAAAAATATTCCTTCAAAGCTTTTTGTGTTTGGATTAAGGGGTCACCTGGAGCGATTAATTGCTCATTTAGACGCCACCTAAAGGGACATAGTGGGGGCAGATAATGTCAAAAAGACCGGGGAGTGACCCGAAAGATGCATAGTACCAATGCCGGTCAGGCTGCAAAACTGGAGATGTTCTTTTGATATAAATAGGTAATCCAACCTGTGATAAGACCCATGTACATGAGAGAAAAAAGAATAATCTCGTTCTTTAGGATTAAAAAGTCTCCAGACATCACAGACAGACCAATTATGCAAGAATTTCTTAAGACGTCTGAGCACACTGGTTGCTGTTGTTGACTTTTTAGAGGTAGAGTCAATATATGGTTCTAGCGTTAGATTAAGATCTCCTCCCAATATTACTACTCTCTCCCTGTAGGGTTCCAATAGAGTTAGGACTTCTATAATCCATGAAGCCTGGCCAACATTGGGGGCATAAAGATTAATAAAGGTATATATTTGGTTAGCTATGGAACCTTTAAGTAGCATATACCTCCCCTCATGATCTTGAGTATGATAGATATATGTGAATGGAAGGTGTTTCCTGATCCCTATGCTTACACCTCTGGAGGCCGAGGACCCTGAGCCACAATGGTACCATTCTGCAAATAATGAGTTAGTAAGGTTTGGGTATTTATCAAATTTAAAGTGGATCTCTTGAAGAAAGATGATCGAACACTTCCTTTTTTAAGTAGGAGAAAATTTGGCTACGTTTAGAGGGGGAGTTGAATCCCTTCACGTTGAAGGATGCTATGCAAAGGTCAGCCATGGTTCAAGGTGAAGAGAGGGATGTTCAAATGAAATGAAAACAATAAACTCAATATATGAGATAATAGGTAAGGGGAGAATAGAAAAAAGCAACACTCAGACTCCAGAAGCGAAGCAGCAGGATGTTTCATAGGTCTTGGATAGGATCGTAGGTGATGCTTACGATAAAAAGTACCTGACTGAAAAATAAAAAGAAAAGTAAAAATAAAAAATAAGAAGCAAGTAATAACATGAACAATACAATACAATGATATGTATATAAAATTTTAGCAGAGCTAGGAGACTCTGCAGATTCTAGGGGGGAAAGGTGTATTCTTCCAGGATATCCCTCCATAGGAAAAATTATACCGGACAATATTACTGTTATAAGGCAGAGTATTAATCCTCTCCCAACTACTAGCACTTAAGGGTAACAAAAAAGAAGTTTTAGGTTAAGACATAAGGAAAGTAGTAGTAAATAATCGCATCGAACATCGATTTAAGCATTTTCCTCTAACTTAATATTCGCAATTGAGTCCACACCTGCAATGATGGAACATAACTTAGCATCAAAACAGGGGTACTTATTCAGATGAAACTGCTCGATAATAGGAGCGGTCACTGACATAATGACAGAATAGATTCATGCGATTATTTACTTCTCGACGATCCTGATCTTATCAAATAATCGCATCGGACAGCGATTTAAAGCATTTTCCTCTAACGTAAAGTTCGCAAATGAGTCTACACATAGTGACAGTAGAGATTCATGCGATTATATACTTATCAACAATCCTGATCTTCACTCGTCAATAAGTGGGAGTCTCCTCGGGGTGGAGGTATTCGATCTTCTTCCCCTTTGCGGTTTGGGAGTATGGGGAGGTTCCCAAGGTACGAAAGTTGGCAAATCGGGAAGGGCATTTGTGCTCTGGAACATGTCCCAATTATCGATCGGCAGCGGCTGGATCTGAAGGTGAGCATATATCTTCTCCAGGTCTTTGGGAGAGGAAATGAAGAGGCGACGGCCTTCATGGGAGAATAAAAGACCGAAGGGAAAGGACCATCGATCTAAAATCTTCTGAGAGCAAAGCCAATCCGTAAGTGGCTTCAGCGCTCTGCGTTTTCGAAGAGTAGATTGTGCTAAGTCCTGATAAATCACGATTTTGTTTCCTTCCCATAACAGCGACGGGTTGTTCCTAGCACTGGAAAGAACCGCTTCTTTGACCGGAAAGTAGAGAAATTTACAAATAACATACCGTGGGGGTTCGTTCGGTTGCGGTTTGGGCCTAAGTGCTCTATGAGCCCTCTCAATGGTAATTTTGTGCACTGTATCAGGGCCCAGCAGTTGCAGGCAGATTTGCATTACTGCTTCAGGAACATCACCGGGGTTGATAGATTCAGGAATACCCCTGAACCGAAGATTGTTCCTTCTTCCCCTATTCTCCTGGTCCTCCACTGCTGTGTATATAGTAGATTGATGTGCGACTGTATTTCAGCCATAATAGAAGACACCTCTTTCTGGTGTATAGCGATCTTGTGTTGATTTTCTTCCAGGGTCTCTACTCTGGATACTATGTGCCGAATGTCACCCCTAATAGCAGCTAGCTCAGAGCTGAGGGGTTCAAGAGCTTCAACCAGCGAATCCTTAAGAAAACTCCTGGATTTCGGTAAGGCGTCTGGGCTCAGGGAGATTTCCCTACCTCTTTCAGTGCCATTAGAAGCTTGTTGTTTGCAGCCAGCAGCCTTTGGAGTTCCGGGCGCCATTTTAGATTCTCTTGCCATGCATGCAGCGGCAGCCTTTTTAATGAATTTGTCTATTTCTCCGGGCTGAATTGGCGCTTTAACAGGACCAGAGTGATCTGTGTTCTTTTGTCCTCCGATTTTGACCATTTTCAGTCTGGTTAGCTGATAATAAGAGGCTATGAAAAATAATCAAATAGCGGAGCGACGCTTCACACAGCCATCCACTCTCAGCGTAGGCTCTGCCCCCCGCATATACTGCTCATTTTGAATTTAACATATATAGAATACAGTCACATTTAGGCCACAAATACGTGCATTTGTTTACTGCGGTTTAAATAAACCGTATGTTCACATACTGCTCATTTTGAATTTAACGTACATCGAATACAGTCACATTTAGGTCACAAATACCACTGTCATATAGAGTAAAAAAATAAAATAAATTTAGTGCAATACCCTACATCATGGTGTATATTGGCGGTTAATTATTTTTAACATACTTAACCAATTTTTACTTTGCTTTGTGAACTATGAGGCAAACATAGAATAAGGGACGCGGTCATGGTCGCGGTGGTGGTGTTGGTGGAGCCTCTGGTGCAGGGAGAGGACGTGGCCGTTCTGCCACAACTACACATCCTACTGAACCTACTACCTCAGGTCCCAGTAGCCGCCAGAATCTACAGCAATATTTGGTCGGGCCTAATGCCGTTGTAAGGATGGTAAGGCCAGAGCAAGTACAGGCGCTAGTCAATTGGGTGGCCGACAGTGGATCCAGCACGTTCACATTATCTCCCACCCAGTCTTCTGCAGAAAGCGCACAGGTGGCGCCTGAAACCAATGCCCATCAGTCTGTCACGTCAACCCCATGCATATTGGGGAACCTGTCTAAGCCTCAAGTCAAGCAGCAGTCTCTTATGCTGTTTGAAGACTCTGCTGGCAGTGTTTCCCAAGGGCATCCACCTTAGCCCTTCCCCAGGGGTGGAAGACATAGAATGCACTGACGCACAACCACTTATGTTTCCTGATGAGGACATGGGAATACCACCTCAGCACGTCTCTGATGATGACAAAACACAGGTGCCAACTGCTGCGTCTTTCTGCAGTGTGCAGACCGAAAAGGAGGTCAGGGAGGAAGACTGGGTGGAAGACGATGCAGGGGACGATGAGGTCCTAGACCCCACATGGATTGAAGGTCGTTCCACTGGCTTTCAGAGTTCGGAGGAAGAGGCAGTGGTGAGACCGAGCCAACAGCGTAGCAAAAGCGGGAGCAGGGTGCAAAAGCAGAGCAGCCGTCGCCAAAACAGTGCGCCTGCTACTAGCCACCGCCACCAGGGACCGAGCACACCAAAGGCAGCATCAAGGAGTTCCCTGGCATGGCACTTCTTCCCACAATGTGATGACAACAAGACCCGAGTGGTTTGCACGCTGTGCCATCAGAGCCTGAAGCGAGGCATTAACATTCTGAACCTTAGCACAACCTGCATGACCAGGCATCTACATGCGAGACAAGGGCTGCAGTGAAGTAAGCACCTTCAAAACCAAGAAAGGGCTCAGGCCCCTCCTGCTCCCTCTTCTGCTGCTGCCTCGGCCTCTTCCTCCGCCTCTGGAGGAACGTTGGCACCTGACGCCCAGCAAACAGAGGATGTGCCACCAACAACACCACCTCCATCACCAAGCATCTCCACCATGTCACACGGAAGCGTTCAGCTCTCCATCTCACAAACCTTTGAGAGAAAGCGTAAATTCCCACCTAGCCAGCCTCGATCCCTGGCCCTGAATGCCAGCATTTCTAAACTACTGGCCTTTGAAATGCTGTCATTCAGGCTGGTGGAGACGGACAGCTTCAAACAGCTCATTTCGCTTGCTGTCCCACAGTACTACTTCTCCAGCAGAGCCGTGCCCTCCCTGCACAACCAAGTATCAGATAAAATCAAGCTTGCACTGCGCAACGCCATCTGTGGCAAGGTCCACCTAACCACAGAAACGTGGACCACTAAGCACGGCCAGGGACGCTATATCTCCCTAACTGCACACTGGTTAAACGTAGTGGAGGCTGGGCCCCAGGCGGAGAGCTGTTTGGAGCACGTCCTTCCGCCGCCAAGGATCGCAGGGCATGCTTCTTTGCCTCCTGTTGCCTCCTCTTCCTACTCGGCTTCCTCCTCCTCTTCTACAACCTCCTCATCCAGTCAGCGACAGACCTTCACCAGCAACTTTAGCACAGCCAGGGGTAAACGTCAGCAGGCCGTTCTGAAACTGATGTGTTTAAGGGAACAGGCCCCACACCGCGCAGAAGTTGTGGCGGGGTATAGAACAACAGACCGACGAGTGGTTGCTGCCAGTGAGCCTCAAGCCCGGCCTGGTGGTGTGCGATAATGGGCGAAATCTCGTTGCAGCTCTGGGACTAGCCGGTTTGACGCACATCCCATCTCTGGCGCATGTGCTGAATTTGGTGGTGCAGAAATTCATTCACAACTACCCCGACATGTCAGATCTGCTGCGTAAAGTGCGGGCCGTCTGTGCGGGCTTCCGGCGTTCTCATCCTGCCGCCGCTCGGCTGTCTGCTCTACAGCGTAACTTCGGCCTTCCCGCTCACCGCCTCATATGCGACGTGCCCACCAGGTGGAACTCCACCTTGCACATGCTGGAAAGACTGTGTGAGCAGCAGCAGGCCATAGTGGAGTTTCAGCTGCAGCACGCACGGGTGAGTCGCACTGCGGTACAGCGCCACTTCACCACCAATGACTGGACCTCCATGCGAGACCTTTGTGCCCTGTTGTGCTGTTTCGAGTACTTCACCAACATTTCCAGTGGCGATGATGCCGTTATCAGCGTTACAATACCGCTTCTATGTCTCCTTGAGAAAACACTTAGGGCGATGATGGAAGAGGATGTGGACCAGGACGAGAAGGAGGAAGAAGGGTCATCTCTTACACTTTCAGGCCAGTCTTTTAGAAGTGGCTCAGAAAGAGGATTTTTGCAACAGCAGGGGCCAGGTACACATTTGGCAAGCCAGGGCCCACTACTGGAGGACGAGGAGGAGAAGGAGGAGGATGGGTATGAAGCATGTTCACAGTGGGGTGGCATCCAGCGCAGCTCGGGCCCATCACTGGTGCGTGGCTGGGAGGATACGGAGGACGCAGACCATACGCCTCCCACAGAGGACAGCTTGTCCTTACCTCTGGGCAGCCTGGCACACATGAGTGACTACATGCTGCAGTGCCTGTGCAATGATAGCAGAGTTGCCCACATTTTAACGTGTGCTGATTACTGGGTGGCCATCCTGCTGGATCCTCGTTACAAAGACAATGTGCCGTCCTTAATTACCTCACTGGAGCGTGAGAGCATTCCCGACTGACGCCGGGGAACAAGTAGAAGCACAAGGCGAAGGCAGGGGAGGAGGAAGAGGTCGCCAATGCAGCTGTGTCAGCGCCAGCACCTCAGTAGGCAGGGTTAGCATGGCCGACATGTGGAAAAGCTTTGTCACCTCGCTGCAACAACCGGCCCCAACTGCTGATATGGAGCGTGTTAGCAGGAGGCAGCATTTGAACAACATGGTGGAACAGTACCTGTGCACAAGACTACACGTACTGACTGATAGTTCTGCCCCATTCAACTTCTGGGTCTCCAAATTGTCCACATGGCCAGAGCTTGCCCTGTATGCCTTGGAGGTGCTGGCCTGCCCTGCAACCAGTGTACTCTCTGAACGTGTATTTAGCACTGCAGGAGGCGTCATTACAGACAGACGCAGCCGCCTGTCCACAGCCAACGTGGACAAGCTCACGTTCATTAAAATGAACCAGGCTTGGATCCCACAAGACTTGTCTGTACCTTGTGCAGAATAGACATTTATACCACCATCAAACATACATTATTGTACTCAAGTCAAGTGCAATGATTATTTTTATTTCTTTTTTTTTTTATTTGTCCCAATATTTTGGGGGCTACCTACCCCAATATAATTTTTAAAAAAAAAAAAACATTGTTGGCTGCCTCCTCCTCCTCTATTGCTGCCTCCACCTACAACACCACATTCACCACCTCCTCAACCTCCGACTCCATATCCACCTCCTTCTCTGAATTGCAGGTTAATAATTTGTAATTTTTAGTGATTTTATTTCATTTTAAGTTATTTCCCTATCCACATTTGTTTGCAGAGCAGTTGCTATGCTCTTAAGCACATTTAATTGACTTTTACATCCCCCTAGCCTTTTCAAGGACTATTTTAGAGCTATTTTAATGCAAAAAAAAGTGCCCTAAATTGAAAAAATTCTTATTTTCAATTGTCGGGTGACATTTTACCATTTTTGGCGTATACAAACCCCTGCTGTGCCTGGGTGACAGGGGCCTAAATCTCTCAAAATCGTCTATTCTATTGCTGGGTGACATGAACCTCTTTTTGCCGTGAATGAACCCCTTCTGTGCCTGGGTGACAGGGGCCTAAATCTCTCAAAATCCTTTGTTCTATTGCTGGGTGACATGAACCCGCTTTTGCCATGAATGAACCCCTGCTCTGCATTGCTGACGGGGAACTAAATGTGAAAACATCTGTTACTGATCGGAAGATGCGCGACTACAAGCACACGCTAAAATACAGAAAAATTTAAAATAACAATCTGGATCTAGGAGTAGGAGGTTGAGGAGGCGGTGGATGGGTGTATGTGGCGGTGTAGGTTGAAGTGGCGGTGTAGGTGGAAGCGGCGGTGAAGGAGGAATAGGTAGCCAACAATGATTTGTGTTATTTTTTATTTTTAAATTGGGGTATCCCCCAAAATATTGGGACATATAACAAAATAAAACAAAGAATAAGTGCACTTGAGTACAAGAATGGATGGTTGAGGCTGGTATAAATGTTCATTTTAATAAACGTAAGCTTGTCCACATTGGCTGCGGCCTGTGATAATGCTCTCTGCCGTATTAAAGGGAACCTGTCACAATGATTTTGCGCATAGAGCTGGGGACATGGGCTGCTAGATGGCCACTAGCACATCTGCAGTACCCAGGTCCCATAGCTCTCCGCGCTTTTATTGTGTTAAAAAACAGTTTTGAGTGATATGCAAATTACCTGATATGAGTCCTGTAGCCGAAATGAGTCAAGCGTCAAGGAGCCCAGCACCGCCCCGCGTCCTCCGATTCTCCTCCTTGCCAGCTGACGTCACAGAGCTGGAGCGCCGAAATCTCGCGATGCGCGAGCTAGCGCATGCGTAGTTCGTTCCCTGTGCTGATGCCAGCACAGGGAATGAACATGATGCCGACACTGCGCATGCGCTAGCTCGCGCATCGCAAGATTTTGGCGCTCCAGCTCTGTGACGTCAGCCGGCAAGGAGGAGAATCGGAGGACGCGGGGCGGTGCTGGGCTCCTTGACGCTTGACTCATCTCCGGCTACAGGACTCATATCAGGTAATTTGCATATCACTCAAAACGTTTTTTAACACAATAAAAGCGCGGAGAGCTATGGGACCTGGGTACTGCAGATGTGCTAGTGGCCATCTAGCAGCCCATGTCCCCAGCTCTATGCGCAAAATCATTGTGACAGGTTCTCTTTAAACACACGTTCACACTATACACTGGCTGCAGGGCAGGTCAGCACCTCCAAGGCTGACAAAGCTTTTCCACATTTGGGCCATGCTAACCCTGCCTTCTCAGGTGCTGGCAGTGCCCCAGCTGCGTTGGCGACCTCTTCCTCCTCCTCTGCCTTCGCCTTGTGCTTCCACTGTGCCCCCGCTGTCAGATGGGAATGCCATCAGCAGCGTGCGCTTGTAGTCGCGCATCTTCCGATCAGTAACAGATATTTTCACTAAATTTAGTTCCCTGTCAGCAATGCAGAGCAGGGGTTCATTCACGGCAAAAGGGGGTTCATGTCACCCAGCAATAGAACAGAGAATTTTGAGAGATTTAGGCCCCTGTCAGCAATGCAAAACAGGGGTTTATTCACGGCAAAAGGGGGTTCATGTCACCCAGCAATAGAACAGAGGATTTTGAGAGATTTAGGCCCCTGTCACCCAGGCACAGCAGGGGTTTGTATACGCCAAAATGGTAAAAGGTCACCCGATAATTGAAAATTTGAAATTTTTTAATTTAGGGCACTAAAATAGTCCTTGAAAAGGCTACAGGGCTGTAAAAGGCAGTAAAATGTGCTTAAGAGCATGTGCTCTGCAAACAACTGTGGATAGGGAAATAACTTAAAATGAAATAAAATAACTAGAAATTTCAAATTATTAACCTGCAACTCAGAGAAGGAGGTGGATATGGAGTCAGAGGTTGAGGAGGCGGTGAATGTGGTGTTGTAGGTGGAGGCAGCAATGGAGGAGGAACAGGTAGCTAACAATGTTTTATTTTTTATTTTTATTGGGGTAGGTAGCCCCCAAAATATTGGGACAAAAAAATAAAAATAAAAAAATAAAAGAATCATTGCACTTGACTTGAGTACAATAACGTATGTTTGATGGTGGTATAAATGTCTATTCTGCACAAGGTACAGACAAGTCTTGTGGGATCCAAGCCTGGTTCATTTTAATGAACGTGAGCTTGTCCAAGTTAGCTGTGGACAGGCGGCTGCGTCTGTCTGTAATGACGCCTCCTGCAGTGCTAAATACACGTTCAGAGAGTACACTGGCTGCAGGGCAGGCCAGCACCTCCAAAGCATAGAGGGAAAGCTCTGGCCATGTGGACAATTTGGAGACCCAGAAGTTGAATGGGGCAGAACCATCAGTCAGTATGTGTAGTCGTGTGCACAGGTACTGTTCCACCATGTTGTTCAAATGCTGCCTCCTGCTAACACGCTCCATATCAGCAGTTGGGGCCGGTTGTTGCGGCGAGGTGACAAAGCTTTTCCACATGTCGGCCATGCTAACCCTGCCTTCTGAGGTGCTGGCGCTGACACAGCTGTATTGGCGACCTCTTCCTCCTCCCCTGCCTTCGCCTTTTGCTTCCACTTGTCCCCCGGTGTCAGTCGGGAATGCTCTCAGGAGCCCATTTACCAGCGTGCGCCTGTAGTCACGCATCTTCCGATCACGCTCCAGTGAGGGAATTAAGGACGGCACATTGTCTTTGTAACGGGGTTCCAGCAGGGTGGCCACCCACTAGTCAGCACATGTTAAAATGTGGGCAACTCTGAAGTCGTTGAGCAGGCACTGCAGCATGTAGTCACTCATGTGTGTCAGGCTGCCCAGAGGTAAGGACAAGCTGTCCTCTGTGGGAGGCCTATCGTCTGCGTCCTCCGTATCAACCCCAACCATGCACCAGTGATGGGCCCGAGCTGCGTTGGAAACCACCCCGCTATGAACATGCTTCATCCCCATCCTCCTCGTCCTCCAGTAGTGGGCCCTGGCTTGCCAAGTTTGTACCTGGCCTCTGCTGTTGCAAAAATCCTCTTTCTGAGCCACTTCTAAAAGACTGGCCTGAAAATGTTAGAGATGACCCCTCTTCCTCCTCTTCGTCAAAGGCCAGTAGTTTAGAAATGCTGGCATTCAGGGCAAGGGATCGAGGGTGGCTAGGAGGGAATTTACGCTTTCTCTCAAAGGTTTGTGAGATGGAGAGCTGAACGCTTCCGTGGAGATGCTTGGTGACGGAGGTGGTGTTGTTGGTGGCACATCCTCTGTTTGCTGGGCGGCAGGTGCCAACGTTCCACCAGAGGCGGAGGAAGAGGCCGAGGCAGCAGCAGAAGAGGGAGCTTGAAGGTTTTGAAGGTGCTTACTTCACTGCAGCCCGTGTCTCGCATGTAGATGCCTGGTCATGCAGGTTGTGCTAAGGTTTAGAACGTTAATGCCTCGCTTCAGGCTCTGATGGCACAGCGTGCAAACCACTCGGGTCTTGTCATCAGCACATTGTGTGAAGAAGTGCCATGCCAGGGAACTCCTTGAAGATGCCTTTGGTGTGCTCGGTCCCTGTTGACGGTGGCCAGTAGCAGGCGAACTGTTTTGGCAACGGCTGCTCTGCTTTTGCACCCTGCTCCCGCTTTTGCTACGCTGTTGGTTCGTTCTCACCACTGCCTCTTCCTCCGAACTCTGAAAGTCAGTGGCACGACCTTCATTCCATGTGGGGTCTAGGACCTCATCGTCCCCTGCATCGTCTTCCACCCAGTCTTCCTCCCTGACCTCCTGCAGAAAGGTGCAGCAGTTGGCACCTGTGTTTTGTCATCAGAGACGTGCTGAGTTGGTATTCCCATGTCCTCATCAGGAAACATAAGTGGTTGTGCGTCAGTGCATTCTATGTCTTCCACCCCTGGAGAAGGGCTAAGGTGGATGCCCTTGGGAAACCCTGCCAGCAGAGTCTTCAAACAGCATAAGAGACTGCTGCATGACTTGAGGCTTAGACAGGTTTCCCGATATGCATGGGGGTGAAGTGACAGACTGATGGGCATGGGTTTCAGGCGCCACCTGTGCGCTTTCTGCAGAAGACAGGGTGGGAGATAATGTGAACGTGCTGGATCCACTGTCGGCCACCCAATTGACTAGCGCCTGTACTTGCTCTGGCCTTACCATCCTTAGAACGGCGTGCTGTTGCATTGCATGTTTTGTTTAACAGTCTTGTTCCCGGCCATAGCAAAGTGCCCCTGCGCTTTGGGATGTGCTGACTGACCCCCTCTCATTGCAGTCCTTGGTGACCTTTTGGCGCCAGGGGTGGTGTGGAGTGGGCCCGGCATGCATGCTGGTAACTGCTTTCCGTGGATATAATGGAGGCCATTTTGGCACCAAAAATGACAGAAATTCAGGCGGATCCAGCATGCATGTGGAACCTGCACTTTCTGAATTATATGATAGCCGTCATGGCACATAACAGGTAAAATTTAGTGTTAGGAACCCGTCTAACTAGAGATCGCCTTGACGTGCGGCAGAAGGGCTCAAATAATTTTGTACAAAATGATTTGCCAAGCATCTCTAACTTATTAGTATAGCATTTGCAATTATGATGCAATTTTGTACTTTATTTGGTTTGCAGTGAGCTGTTGCATTGCATGTTTTGTTTAACAGTCTTGTTCTCAGCCATAGCAACGTGCCCCTGCGCTTTGGGATGTACTGACTGACCCCCTTTTTCTTTAGAACGGTATTAGGCCCGAACAAATATCGCTGTCGATTCTGGCGGCTACTGGGACCTGAGATAGTAGGTTCAGTAGGATGTGTAGCTGTGGCAGAACGGCCACGTCCTCTCCCTGCACCAGAGGCTCCACCAACACCACCACCACGACCATGACCGCGTCCCTTATTAGATGTTTGCCTCATAGTTAGCGTTCACAAAGCAAAGTAAAAAGTGGTTAAGTCTGTTAAAAATAATGAACCGCCAATATAAACCCTGATGTAGGGTATTGCACTCTATTTATTTATTTTTTAAACTCTATATGACAGCGGTATTTGTGGCCTAAATGTGACACTCACTTATGCACGTCTTATACCAGATGTGTAGTATATCAGAGGGTTTTTTCACCCCAGTATGCCAAAGCCGTATTTATGGCCTTAATGTGACAGTAACTTATGCATGTGTAATCCCAGATGTGCAGTATATTAGAGGGTTTTCTCACCCCAGTAACCAAAAAGCTGTATTTCTGTCCCAAATGTGACAGTGACTTATGCACGTGTAATCACAAATGTGCAGTATATTAGAGGGTTTTCTCACCCCAGTAACCAAAAAGCTGTATTTCTGTCCTAAATGTGATAATGACTTATGCACGTGTAATCACAGATGTGCCATATAGTAGAGGGTTTTTTCACCCTAACAAAAAAGCTGTATTTCTGTCCTAAATGTGACAGTGACTTATGCATGTCTAATCCCTCCCTTTTCTATCCAGGAAAATTGCATGATTTTCTATCTACATGCTGGAGCTCTCCCAATCTCTTATGAGAATTATAGGGAGAATAAGTGTAATATGCCTGGAGTCCCTCAAATGTAATGTGGAGATAAATATAAGGTGATGAAATCGAAAAAGGAACACATGTGGTGGAAATCATACACTGGAAATCTCCAAGAATAGGGACATAAAGTATATAAAAGTATGGACTTGGGAGAATCCTGGAAATCTAGAGACTAAGTCTGTGGACATGCGCAGGAAGAACAACTCATGATGTACTATCAGAGTATAGACGCATGCGCCCCGACTTTGAATTGGTAGAAGAAGCGGAGAGTAGGAATAAAAGATCCCAGGAATTACTGAGTATGGGCGCATGCGCATAGGTGCTTTGATCGTGGATTTCTTTGAAGTTCATGAGCTAAGTGTGTGGGCATGCGTAGTAGGGACAAACCATGGGGAAGCGATATGGAGTGTGGTGTGCATGTGCCCATACTTAGTGTCCGTACGGAGAATCTATCCTGGCAAGATGCGCATTGTAATTGGAAAAGGTAGGCGGAATAAAGGTACAAGTTCATACGCAGGCGCATACTCTTTACAAACACTGGCTAGTCCGCCGACTGACCAAGCATAAAAATGGATTTTATTGGCCCAACTATGTGACTATCATGCGATCGCCGGTAACTCATTGGTAAATAGGAAGGGAAAGATCCACCCATACGATATATAAATGCCAAATCACATGGCGATCTTGTTGATAGTAGCTCCATTGCCTCTGAAGACGCCACATCTGTGGTGAAACATGTCGGGGGAGCTGCAAGTTAGGTTTTAAATCAGTGCGGTTGTGCTTGTTGTTCGGCTCCCGGTGCGCTGCAGACACTGGGTTAGCCGATACAAACAGCAACACTCAATCCATTAAGAGAAACAAAGGGATAGAGTTATATACACTCGAGTTACTCCGGTGCAGGGTTGACAGGGAGTTGTCATCTCGTCATACTCCTATCAAACCGGAGTAGGGAAATAGATTAGGATTAGTGTTGAGCGAACAGTTCGAGCATAGTTCGGGTCCGTACCGAATTTTGGGGTGTTCGTGACACGGACCCGAACCCGAACTTTTTCGTAAAAGTTCGGGTTCGGGTTCGTCGTTCGGCATGTATTTTGGCGCATTTTAAAAAGGCTGCAAAGCAGCCAATCAACATGCATCATACTACTTGCCCTAAGATGCCATCGCAGCCATGCCTACTATTGGCAAGGCTGTGATTGGCCAAGTGCAGCATGTGACTCAGCCTCTTTATAAGCTTGTGCGCACGTCGGGACGTGCTCACTCCCGATGTGAATAGAACAGGGATAGACGCAGCTGATGCTAGGGCGAGAATAGGCAGGGATAATTGAATAACTGGAAGCAAATTTCTCTCCTCCACCTGTGATTCATCTGAACAACTGCAGCTGAGCTGCTTTTTTGATAGGGATTGGCTATTTTTAGAGTGGCCAGAGTGATTTTTCCATCCACATGTACCTGGGCTGACCGCCGGCCGCCATTTTGCGACTTGTAGTGCTGCAGCAGAAGCTGCCACAGTGTGCATTCCAAAGCTCCAAACAAGTCAGACATCTACACCTGGGATTCAGACCAATAGCGATTTAGCAGCACAGTCCAAGGCTATTTTTTTTAAAGGTTGTGCAGACCATTTTGTGGCACATGTTACTGGGCTGATAGGCGGCGGCCATCTTGGGACTAGTGCTGCAGCACAATCTCTCCCAACGTCCATTAATCACTTGTAATAGTGGTCTGTGCCATAGAAATCCTACATCAGGGACTTGGGTGTGCTTGTGTCACCCCTACTAATACCAGTCCACCTGTAATCCATACAGTGAAAAGCCATAAAGTATTCCAGTGAGGGAATTTTTTTTTTATTTAAAAAAGGCCAAGTTAGTTTATCTGGCGTTCAATATACTAGATACAGTTAGGCCTGCGTTTCATACATCTGGAATTAGCAAACTAATGTGCTGGGGTTGGGAAAACATATATGTACCCATACTAGAATCTGTCAAAGAAAGCGGTACTCACATATAACAGTCATTCCATCTGTAATCCATACAGTCAAAAGACTGAAAGTATTCCAGTGAGGGAATTTTTTTTATTTAAAAAAGGCCAAGTTAGTTTATCTGGCGTTCAATATACTAGATACAGTTAGGCCTGCGTTTCATACATCTGGAATTAGCAAACTAATGTGCTGGGGTTGGGAAAACATATATGTACCCATACTAGAATCTGTCAAAGAAAGCGGTACTCACATATAACAGTCATTCCATCTGTAATCCATACAGTCAAAAGACTGAAAGTATTCCAGTGAGGGAATTTTTTTTATTTAAAAAAGGCCAAGTTAGTTTATCTGGCGTTCAATATACTAGATACAGTTAGGCCTGCGTTTCATACATCTGGAATTAGCAAACTAATGTGCTGGGGTTGGGAAAACATATATGTACCCATACTAGAATCTGTCAAAGAAAGCGGTACTCACATATAACAGTCATTCCATCTGTAATCCATACAGTCAAAAGACTGAAAGTATTCCAGTGAGGGGATTTTTTTTATTTAAAAAAGGCCAAGTTAGTTTATCTGGCGTTCAATATACTAGATACAGTTAGGCCTGCGTTTCATACATCTGGAATTAGCAAACTAATGTGCTGGGGTTGGGAAAACATATATGTACCCATACTAGAATCTTTTAAAGAAAGCGGTACTCACATATAACAGTCATTCCATCTGTAATCCATACAGTCAAAAGACTGAAAGTATTCCAGTGAGGGGATTTTTTTTATTTAAAAAAGGCCAAGTTAGTTTATCTGGCGTTCAATATACTAGATACAGTTAGGCCTGCGTTTCATACATCTGGAATTAGCAAACTAATGTGCTGGGGTTGGGAAAACATATATGTACCCATACTAGAATCTGTCAAAGAAAGCGGTACTCACATATAACAGTCATTCCATCTGTAATCCATACAGTCAAAAGACTGAAAGTATTCCAGTGAGGGAATTTTTATTTTATTTAAAAAAGGCCAAGTTAGTTTATCTGGCGTTCAATATACTAGATACAGTTAGGCCTGCGTTTCATACATCTGGAATTAGCAAACTAATGTGCTGGGGTTGGGAAAACATATATGTACCCATACTAGAATCTGTCAAAGAAAGCGGTACTCACATATAACAGTCATTCCATCTGTAATCCATACAGTCAAAAGACTGAAAGTATTCCAGTGAGGGGATTTTGCTTATAAAAAATAATATATTTCATTGTGGTGCGAGTTGAATCGCAACAATGAAGAAAAATACTATTAAGGGACGAGGACGCGGTCGTGGTGGTGTCCGTGGAGCCTCTGTTGCTGGTAGAGGACGTGGCCGTTCGGCCCCAGGCGCACACAGTAGGGAACGAACTCCCTCAACTAGCCGGCAGAATGTACCGCAATATCTCGTGGGGCCCAATGCCGCTCTTAGGATGGTAAGGCCTGAGCAGGTACAGGCATTAATCGATTGGGTGGCCGACAGTGCTTCCAGCACGTTCACCACATGGTCTTCCACCCAGTCTTCTGCGGAAAGCGCACAGGTGGCACCTGAAAACCAAGCCCATCAGTCTGTCACATCACCCCCAAGCATATCAGGGAAACGGTCTGAGCCACAAGTTATGCAGCAGTCTCTTCTTCTGTTTGAAGACTCTGCTTCCAGGGTTTCCCAGGGGCGTCCACCTAGCCCTTCCCCAGTGGAGGAAGACATACCATGCACTGACGCACAACCACTTATGTCTCCATTTGAAGAGGACATGGGAATACCACCACAGCAGAGTCACCGACTCTCTGATGATGACGAAACACAGGTGCCCACTGCCGCGTCTTTTTGCAGTGTGCAGACTGAACAGGAGGAGGTCAGGGAGGGAGACTGGGTGGAAGACGATGCAGAGGACGATGAGGTCTTAGACCCCACATGGACTGAAGGTCGTGGCGATGACTTTCACAGTTCAGAGGAAGAGGTAGTGGTGAGACCGAGACAACAGCGAAGCCAAAGAGGGAGCAGGGGGCCAAAGCAGACGAGCCGCCGCCCCCAGAGTTCGCCTGCTACTGGACATCGCCAACAGGGACCCAGCCCCACAAAGGCAGCTTCAAAGAGTTCCCTGGCATGGCAATTCTTTAAACAATGTCCTACCGACAAGACCCGAGTGACTTGCACGCTCTGCCATCAGAGCCTGAGGCGAGGCATTAACGTTCTGAACCTCAGCACAACCTGCATGACCAGGCATCTACATGCAAAGCATGAACTGCAGTGGGGTACACACCTTAAAAACCAGGCACTCGCTGAGGCTCCCCCTGCTCCCTCTACCGCTGCTGCCTCTGCTTCCGCCTCGAGAGGAATGTTGCCACCTGCCGAGCAGCAAACAGAGGATGTGCCACCGACACCACCACCACCGCCACCGTCAACTAGCGTCTCCACTATATCACACAGCAGCGTTCAGCTCTCAATATCTCAAACCTTAGAGAGGAAGCGCAAATTCCCCCCGAGTCACCCTTGAGCCCTTGGCCTGAACGCCAGCATTTCTAAACTGCTGGCCTTTGAAATGCTGTCATTCCGGCTGGTGGACACAGACAGCTTCAAACAGCTGATGGCCATGGCTGTCCCGCAGTATGTGGTTCCCAGCCGCCACTACTTCTCCAAGACAGCCGTGCCTTCCCTGCACATGCAAGTGTCCGATAAAATCAAGTGTGCACTGCGCAACGCCATTTGTGGCAAGGTCCACCTAACCACAGATACGTGGACCAGTAAGCACGGCCAGGGACGCTATATCTCACTAACTGCACACTGGATGAATGTAGTGGCGGCTGGGCCCCCGGCGGACAGTTCCTTGGCGCACGTCCTTCCGCCCCCTAGGATCGCAGGGCATCATTCTCTGCCTCCTGTAGCCTCCTCCTCCTACTCGGCTTCCTCCTCCACTGCTTCCACCAGCTCATCCGGTCAGCCACACACCTTCACCACCAACTTCAGCACAGCCCGGGGTAAACGTCAGCAGGCCATTCTGAAACTCATATGTTTGGGGGACAGGCCCCACAGCGCAAAGGAGTTGTGGCTAGGTATTGAACAACAGACCGACGAGTGGTTTCTGCCGGTGGGCCTCAAGCCAGGCCTGGTGGTATGCGATAATGGGCGAAATCTCGTGGCAGCTCTGGGACTAGCCGGTTTGACGCACATCCCTTGAATGGCGCATGTGCTGAACTTGGTGGTGCAGAGGTTTATTCACCACTACCCCAACATGTCAGAGCTGCTGCATAAAGTGCGGGCCGTCTGTGCGCGCTTCCGCCGTTCACATCCTGCCGCTGCTCGCCTGTCTGCGCTACAGCGGAACTTCTGCCTTCCCGCTCACCGCCTCATATGCGACGTGCCCACCCGGTGGAACTCCACCTTGCACATGCTGGAGAGACTGTGCGAGCAGCAGCAGGCCATAGTGGAGTTTCAGCTGCAGCACGCTCGCGTCAGTCGTACTGCCGAACAGCACCACTTCACCACCAATGATTGGGCCTCCATGCGAGACCTGTGTGCCCTGCTGCGCTGTTTCGAGTACTCCACCAACATGGCCAGTGGCGATGACACTGTTATCAGCGTTACAATACCACTTCTATGTCTCCTTGAGAAAACACTTAGGGCAATGATGTTAGAGGAGGTGGCCCAGGTGGAGGAGGAGGAGGAGGATGAGGGCTCGTTTCTAACACTTTCGGGCCAGTCTGTTCGAAGTGGCTCAGAGGGAGGTTTGTTTAAGCAGCAGAGGACAGGTTCACAAGTCGCCAGCCAAGGCACTGTACTGGAGGATGAGGAGGAGGAGGAGGAGGTGGAGGGGGACGAGGATGACGCAAGTTCACAGCGGGGTGGCAGCCCAGGCCCATCACTGGTGCGTGGCTGGGGGGATACGGTGGACGATGACGATACGCCTCCCACAGAGGACAGCTTGTCCTTACCCATGGGTAGCCTGGCCCACATGAGCGAATATATGCTCCAATGCCTGCGCAACGACAGCAGAGTTGCCCACGTTTTAACGTGTGCAGACTACTGGGTGGCCACCCTGCTGGGTGCCCACTTTATTTCCTGAACTGGAGCGCGACCGTAAGATGCGCGAGTACAAGCGCACGCTGATAGAGGCGCTCTTGAGAGCATTCCCACATGTCACAGGGGAACAGGTGGAAGGTGAAGGCAGAGGAGTGGCAAGAGGTCGCCAACGCAGCTGTGTCACGGCCAGCTCATCTGAGGGCAGGGTTAGCATGGCAGAAATGTGGAAAAGTTTTGTCTCCACGCCACAGCTATCTGCACCGACACCTGATACGGAACGTGTTAGCAGGAGGCAGCATTTCACTAACATGGTTGAACAGTATGTCTGCACACCCCTCCACATCCTGACGGATGGTTCGGCCCCATTCAACTACTGGGTTTCGAAATTGTCCACGTGGCCAGAGTTAGCATGTTATGCCTTGGAGGTGCTTTCCTGCCCGGCGGCCAGCGTTTTATCTGAACGCGTATTCAGCACGGCAGGGGGCGTCATTACTGACAAGCGCAGCCGCCTGTCCACAGCCAACGTGGACAAGCTGACCTTCATAAAGATGAACCAGGCATGGATCCCACAGGACCTGTCCCTCCCTTGTGCAGAGTAGTCCTTATTAACTGCCTAAAACATGTCTTGTTGTGCTACGGGCCACTTCTTTATTTGATACAAATTTTATGAAACCCACAGTTGAATGAAACTCTTCTCTGTCTGGGCGCCGGGGCCTAACCAGATGAAAGTGGCCGGTTAAACTAACGGGTGACATGAAGCCATAACCTCTGCCATGCTACCTCTGTCTTCTGTCTGGGTGCTGAGGCCTAAGTCAAATAAAGCGGTCTTCTGCTGTGCTGGGGGATATGAAGCTAATCTCTGACCTCTCTCCTCTGTCTGGGTCCAAAGGCCTAAATCACTGAAAGAGGCCTTCTCCTGTGGTGTGTGATATGATGCCAGAATATGTGCTGTGGGGCCTCTCTCCTCTTCCTGGGTGCAGGGGTCAAATAAACTAAATTGTGGCCTACTCCTGTGGTGGTTGATATGATGCCTGATTCTCTGATGTGGAACCTCTCTCCTCTGTTTGGGTGAAGGGGTCAAAGTAACTAAATGGTGGCTTCTCCTGTGGTGGCTGATATGATGCCAGAATATGTGCTGTGGTGCCTCTCTCCTCTTCCTGGGTGCAGGGGTCAAAGTAACTAAATGGTGGCTTCTCCTGTGGTGGCTGATATGATGCCAGAATATGTGCTGTGGGGCCTCTCTCCTCTTCCTGGGTGCAGGGGTCAAAGTAACTCAATGGTGGCTTCTCCTGTGGTGGCTGATATGATGCCAGAATATGTGCTGTGGTGCCTCTCTCCTCTGTCTGGGTCCAAAGGCCTAAATCACTGAAAGAGGCCTTCTCCTGTGGTGTGTGATATGATGCCTGAATATGTGCTGTGGTGCCTCTCTCCTCTTCCTGGGTGCGGGGGTCAAAGTAACTCAATGGTGGCTTCTCCTGTGGTGGCTGATATGATGCCAGAATATGTGCTGTGGTGCCTCTCTCCTCTTCCTGGGTGCAGGGGTCAAAGTAACTAAATGGTGGCTTCTCCTGTGGTGGCTGATATGATGCCAGAATATGTGCTGTGGGGCCTCTCTCCTCTTCCTGGGTGCAGGGGTCAAAGTAACTCAATGGTGGCTTCTCCTGTGGTGGCTGATATGATGCCAGAATATGTGCTGTGGTGCCTCTCTCCTCTGTCTGGGTCCAAAGGCCTAAATCACTGAAAGAGGCCTTCTCCTGTGGTGTGTGATATGATGCCTGAATATGTGCTGTGGTGCCTCTCTCCTCTTCCTGGGTGCAGGGGTCAAAGTAACTCAATGGTGGCTTCTCCTGTGCTGATTGATATAAAGCTGATGGTTGTGCCATTTGACATGGTTGCCAGGGTCTGATTCAATGGGGGCCTACTCCTGTGGTGGGTGATCTAAATGCCTGATTCTCTGCTGTGAAACCTCTCTCCTCCGTCTGGGTGTAGGGGTCAAAGTCTTTCAAAGTCGCCTTCTCCTGTGCTGATTGATATGAATCTGATGGTTGTGCCATCTGACATGGTTGCCGGGGTCCCATTAAATTGTGGCCTACTCCTGTGGTGGTTGATATGATGCCTGATTCTCTGATGTGGAACCTCTCTCCTCTGTTTGGGTGAAGGGGTCAAAGTAACTAAATGGTGGTTTCTCCTGTGGTGGCTGATATGATGCCAGAATATGTGCTGTGGGGCCTCTCTCCTCTTCCTGGGTGCAGGGGTCAAAGTAACTCAATGGTGGCTTCTCCTGTGGTGGCTGATATGATGCCAGAATATGTGCTGTGGTGCCTCTCTCCTCTTCCTGGGTGCGGGGGTCAAAGTAACTCAATGGTGGCTTCTCCTGTGGTGGCTGATATGATGCCAGAATATGTGCTGTGGTGCCTCTCTCCTCTTCCTGGGTGCGGGGGTCAAAGTAACTCAATGGTGGCTTCTCCTGTGGTGGCTGATATGATGCCAGAATATGTGCTGTGGTGCCTCTCTCCTCTTCCTGGGTGCAGGGGTCAAAGTAACTAAATGGTGGCTTCTCCTGTGGTGGTTGATATGATGCCTGATTCTCTGCTGTGAAACCTCTCTCCTCCATCTGGGTGTAGGGGTCAAAGTCTTTCAAAGTCGCCTTCTCCTGTGCTGATTGATATAAAGCTGATGGTTGTGCCATCTGACATGGTTGCCAGGGTCTGATTCAATGGGGGCCTACTCCTGTGGTGGGTGATCTAAATGCCTGATTCTCTGCTGTGAAACCTCTCTCCTCCGTCTGGGTGTAGGGGTCAAAGTCTTTCAAAGTCGCCTTCTCCTGTGCTGATTGATATGAAGCTGATGGTTGTGCCATCTGACATGGTTGCCGGGGTCCCATTAAATTGGGGCCTACTCCTGTGATGGGTGATCTAAATGCCTGATTCTCTGCTTTGAAACCTCTCTCCTCCGTCCGGGTGTAGGGGTCAAAGTCTGTCAAAGTCGCCTTCTCCTGTGCTGATTGATATAAAGCTTATGCTTGTGCCATCTGACATGGTTGCCGGGGTCTGATTCAATGGTGGCCTACTCCTGTGGTGGGTGATCTAAATGCCTGATTCTCTGCTGTGTAACCTCTCTCCTCCGTCTGGGTGTAGGGGTCAAAGTAACTAAATGGTGGCCTACTCCTGTGGTGGGTGATATGATGCCTGGTTCTCTGCTGTGGGACCTCTCTCCTTTGTCTGGGTGCTGTGGTCAAAATAATAGTAAGTGACCTTCTCCATTGGTGGGTGACTTGAAGCCTGATTCTGTGCTATGGGACCTCACTCCAATTAATATTGTTTAATTTTTATTTATTTTATGTTAACTCATCATTTCCCTATCTACATTTGTTTGCAGGGGATTTAACTACATTTTACAGCCTTTTTAGTGCCCAAAAGTTCGGGTCCCCATTGACTTCTATGGGGTTCGGGTTCGGGATGAAGTTCGGGTCGAGTTCGGATCCCGAACCCGAACATTTTTCGAAAGTTCGGCCGAACTCGTCGAACCCGAACATCCAGGTGTTCGCTCAACTCTAATTAGGATTAATTCCTCAGGACAGAGTAGTAGATACATTAAGGAAAGAGACTGCAAATAAAAGCAGTAATTATCAATAAATTAAGTATCTAATTGCTGCCAAGCACAAGAGCACTTTAATTTTAAGACACTTTTTCTTTTCTGTCTTCCCGTATATTTTTTAAAGAATATCAAGTAAACGTTATATTTTAAATCAGACCTTAAACGGGAATCCATTAGCCGTTCGGCTATTTGAACCTTAACATATTAGAGGGTGTTTTCACCCTAACCAAAAAGCTGTATTTCTGTCCTAAATGTGACAGTGACTTATGCACGTGTAATCACAGATGTGCAGTATATTAGAGGGTGTTTTCACCCTAACCAAAAAGCTGTATTTCTGTCCTAAATGTGACAGTGATTTATGCACGTGTAATCACAGATGTGCAGTATATCATAGGCTTTTTTCACCCCAGTATGCTAAAGCCGTATTTATAGCCTAAATGGGACAGTGACTTATGCACGTATAATCCCAGATGTACAGTACAGTATATTAGAGGGTGTTTTCACCCTAACCAAAAAGCTGTATTTCTGTCCTAAATGTGACAGTGACTTATGCATGTGTAATCACAGATGTGCAGTATATTAGAGGGTTTTTTCACCCCAGTAACAAAAAAGCAGTGTGCAGTATATTAGAGGCTTTTTTCACCCCAGTAACCAAAAAGCTGTATTTCTGTCCTAAATGTGACAGTGACTTATGCACGTGTAATCACAGATGTGCAGTATATTAGTGTCACGGATGATGTTGCAGATAGCTGGAAGTTATGGATAAACCTCCGACTGGCTTGATCCCAAACTATGGAGCATAAAAATGACCCCTATAAAACCCTAAGAGCTCACCCTGACTGCTATGCCCATGCAAAGATCTTTATGGTAGAGGATTGCATGCCCTCGTACCTTACTATGTGACACCTGAAAACCATATAATAGTGAGGGGACACGACCACCGGCTCCCTGCACTTTATACGGATGGAGTCAGGGTCACCTACAATCAAGCCAGCAAAGAAACACAAATAAAGGAAACAGACTTATCTGAGGAATCAGGAGAAGCAGCATCCAGCAGTGAACAACTAACCAGGAAGAAATATAAACCGCAAAGTGAGGCAGTATGGGAGGGAATATAAAGGGAGGAAATTAGTGTAAATAGGTGACAGCTGGGAGAAGGAAAAGGAAATTACAAAGTGAAACCAAAACAAAGAACATCCTGCAAGAGGTACAGAACGTCTGCCAGAGCTTCTCAGAAACCCGGCGGTGACAGTACCCCTCCCTCTACGAGTGGACTCCGGACACTCAGAGCCCACTCAGAGCCCTGCAAGAATCCACAATCCTAGAGACCTGAAATTCAAGATTACCATCAAAAACAATCGGAGGAGGAGGCAAAGAGGAGGGTACAGTGGGTTGGACATAAGGTTTTAATAGGGACCTGTGAAAAACATTATGGATCTTCCAAGTCTGAGGAAGATCAAGACGAAAGGCAACGGGATTGATGACGGACAAGATCTTGTAAGGCCCAATAAACTTCGGACCCAACTTCCAGGAGGGAACCTTCAGTTTGATATTCTTTGTAGACAACCACACCAGATCACCCACATTCAGGTCCGGACCAGGCACACGTCTCTTATCCGCCACACGCTTATATTTCTCACACTCATCCTCTTCAGATTACCCTGAATCTTTTGCCAAATAAATGACAAAGACGAGGAAAATCTCTCCTCATCAGGTAAACCAAAGACCCCTCTCCAGAGAATGTCCCAAACTGCGGATGAAACCCATATGCACCAAAAAATGGTGACTTATCAGAGGACTCCTGGCGACGGTTATTTAAAGCAAACTCAGCAAGGGACAAAAAAAGAACACCAATCCTCCTGATTCTCTGCTACAAAACAGTGCAGATATGTCTCCAGATTCTGATTGACGCGTTCGGTCTGACCATTCGACTGCGGGTGAAAAGCAGAAGAGAACGACAACCGAACCCCCAAGCGAGAACAGAAGGCTTTCCAGAATCTGGAAGCAAATTGCGTGCCCCTATCAGAAAAGATGTCTGAAGGAATGCCATGCAATTTGACAATGTGATCAAAAAATGCTTGTGCCAGCGTCTTAGCATTGGGTAACCCAGGAAAGGGAATGAAATGCGCCATTTTGCTAAAACGGTCCACTACTACCAGAATCACAGTCTTCCCCGAGGAACGAGGCAGGTCCGTAATGAAGTCCATGGACAGATGCATCCAAGGACGGGAAGGCATGGGTAACGGGAGGAAAGAACCTGATGGCCGTGAATGAGGGACCTTGGCACGAGCGCAGGTCTCACAGGCGGCCACAAAACACTCAACCGTCTTTCGAAGAGCCGGCCACCAGAAGCTCCGAGCAATGAGATCCACTGTGGCTCTACTCCCTGGGTGCCCAGCAAGGACAGTATGGTGGTGCTCCTTAAAAACCTTGTGTCGTAAAGCAAGAGGCACAAACAACCTCCCAGGAGGACAAAGATCAGGAGCCTCTGCCTGGGCTGCCTGAACCTCTGCCTCCAAATCAGGATGAAGAGAAGAGACGACCACCCCTTCAGCCAAAATGGGACCCGGGTCTTCAAAGTTCTCCCCTCCTGGAAAACAACGTGACAGGGCATCAGCCTTCGCATTTTTAACCCCAGGGCGGAACGTGACAACAAAATCAAACCTAGAAAAGAATAAAGACCATCTGGCCTGTCTCGGGTTCAGACGCTTGGCCGATTCCAAGTAGGCTAGATTCTTATGGTCGGTAAACACGGTAATAGGGTGTCTGGCTCCCTCTAGCCAATGGCGCCATTCCTCAAAAGCAAATTTGATGGCCAACAACTCCCTATTTCCCACATCGTAATTACTCTCTGCGGAGGAGAGTTTCCTTGAGAAAAAGGCACACGGTCGCCATTTGGCAGGAGAGGGACCCTGAGATAAGACCGCACCCACACCCACCTCAGAAGCATCCACCTCAACAATAAAAGGTAGAGAGACATCAGGTTGTACCAAAATGGGAGCGGAAGCAAAACTCTCTTTGATACTAGAAAAGGCCTTAAGTGCATCTACCGACCAGGAGGAAAAATCTACCCCCTTTTTAGTCATATCAGTGAGTGGCTTAGCAACAGAGGAATAATTCAAAATGAACTTTCTGTAATAATTGGCAAAACCCAAAAACCGCATCAGCGCCTTCTGATTCTCAGTAAGCTCCCAATCAAGCACATCGCGGATCTTCTCAGGGTCCATGCGAAAACCAGAAGCGGAGAGAAGAAAACCAAGAAATTGAATCTCCAGAACCGCAAACACACATTTTTCCAGTTTAGCGTACAATTTATTCTCCCGCAGAATGAGCAAGACCTGACGTAGGTGGTCCCTATGAGTTTTGAAATCAGGGGAAAAAATCTAAATGTCATCTAGATACACCAGTACAAATTTCCCCATTAAATGATAAAAAATGCTGTTCTCAAAATGCATTCATCAAACCAAAGGGCATAACCAAATTCTCAAAATGATCAGGGGTATTGAAGGCCGTCTTCCATTCGTCCCCTTCCCTGACCCTGACTAAAAAACTTTAGCCCCAACAATCTGGTTAAACAGGGCCGGGATCAGAGGAAGCGGATATGGGTCACGAATAGGGATGAGCGAACCCGAACTGTATAGTTCGGGTTCGTACCGAATTTTGGGGTGTCCGTGACACGGACCCGAACCCGAACATTTTCGTAAAAGTCCGGGTTCGGGTTCGGTGTTCGGCTCTTTCTTGGCGCTTTTTGAAAGGCTGCAAAGCAGCCAATCAACAAGCGTCATACTACTTGCCCCAAGAGGCTATCACAGCCATGCCTACTATTGGCATGGCTGTGATTGGCCAGTGCAGCATGTGACCCAGCCTCTATTTAAGCTGGAGTCACGTAGCGCCGCACGTCACTCTGCTATGATCAGTATAGGGAGAGGTTGCAGCTGCGACGTTAGGGCGAGATTAGGCAGATTAACTCCTCCAAAAGACTTCATTCTGTGATCGATCTGCAGCTGTGGATCATTGAAGTGCTATTATTGACTTGCTCACTTTTTTGAGGCTGCCCAGAGCGTTTTTAGATCACTTTTTTTCTGGGGTGATCGGCGGCCATTTTGTGACTTGTGGTGCGCCAGCACAAGCTATCACCAAGTGTATTTAACCATCGATAGTGTGGTTATTTTGTGCTATATCCTACATCAGCTGCAGGCTGAGCCTGTGTCACCGAAGTGTATTTAACCATCAACAGTCTGGCTATTTTTTGGCCATATACTACATCAGCTGCAGGCTGAGCCTGTGTCACCGAAGTGCATTTAACCATCGACAGTCTGATTATTTTTTGGCCATATACTACATCTGGTGCAGGCTGAGCCTGTGTCACCCAAGTGCATTTAACCATCAACAGTGTGGTTATTTTTTGGCCATATATTACATCAGGGGCAAGTTGAGCCTGTCACCCAGCGCCTAAAAAATAGACCTGACATTTCTATTCAACCAAATCTGTACTGTTTTAGCTGGTCAAGTTATTTGTAGTGACCGTAAAAGCACACTTTTTTTCTGGGTTGAAAAACCATTCCCAAATTTGCCATTCTCAAAATAACTAGTTTCTGGTATTTGAGGCCTACTTGAAATCTATCCCAAAAAGAATATCTTACATTGAAGCTAGTGATAGTGTCATTCAGAAAAACCTAAGACACACGCTAGCGTGCTGATAGAAATCTGATTCTGTGATTAAACCTATACCTGTCACACAGCGCAAAAAAAAACAGGCCTCACATCTCTATTTAACCAAATCTCTACTGTTTTAGCTGGTCAAGTTATTTGTAGTGACCGTAAAAGCACACTTTTTTTTCTGGGTTGAAAAACCATTCCCAAATTTGCCATTCTCAAAATTGTGGTGAACGGGAACAATGAGGAAAACATCTAATAAGGGATGCGGACGTGGACATGGTCGTGGTGGTGTTAGTGGACCCTCTGGTGCTGGGAGAGGACGTGGCCATTCTGCCACAGCCACACGTCCTAGTGAACCAACTACCTTAGGTCCCAGTAGCCAGCAGAATTTACAGCGATATTTGGTGGGGCCCAATGCCGTTCTAAGGATGGTAAGGCCTGAGCAGGTACAGGCATTAGTCAATTGGGTGGCCGACAGTGGATCCAGCACGTTCACATTATCTCCCACCCAGTCTTCTGCAGAAAGCGCACAGATGGCGCATGAAAACCAAGCCCATCGGTCTGTCACATCACCCCCATGCATATCAGGGAAACTGTCTGAGCCTCAAGTTATGCAGCAGTCTCTTATGCTGTTTAAAGACTCTGCTGCCAGGGTTTCCCAAGGGAATCCACCTAGCCCTTCCCCAGGGGTGGAAGAGATAGAATGCACTAACGCACATCCACTTATTTTTCCTGATGATGAGGACATGGGAATACCACCTCAGCACGTCTCTGATGATGACGAAACACAGGTGCCAACTGCTGCGTCTTTCTGCAGTGTGCAGACTGAACAGGAGGTCAGGGATCAAGACTGGGTGGAAGACGATGCAGGGGACGATGAGGTCCTAGACCCCACATGGAATGAAGATCGTGCCACTGACTTTCACAGTTCGGAGGAAGAGGCATTGGTGAGACCGAGCCAACAGCGTAGCAAAAGAGGGAGCAGTGGGCAAAATAAGAACACCCGCCGCTAAGAGACTCCGCCTGCTACTGACCGCCGCCATCTGGGACCGAGCACCCCAAAGGCAGCTTCAAGGAGTTCCCTGGCATGGCACTTCTTCAAACAATGTGCTGACGACAAGACCCGAGTGGTTTGCACGCTGTGCCATCAGAGCCTGAAGCGAGGCATTAACGTTCTGAACCTTAGCACAACCTGCATGACCAGGCACCTGCATGCAAAGCATGAACTGCAGTGGAGTAAACACCTTAAAAACAAAGAAGTCACTCAGGCTCCCCCTGCTACCTCTTCTGCTGCTGCTGCCTCGGCCTCTTCTGCTGCTGCCGCCGCCTCGGCCTCTTCCTCCGCCTCTGGAGGAACGTTGGCACCTGCCGCCCAGCAAACATGGGATGTACCACCAACACCACCACCTGCGTCACCAAGCATCTCAACCATGTCACACGGCAGCGTTCAGCTCTCCATCTCACAAACATTTGAGAGAAAGCGTAAATTCCCACCTAGCCACCCTCGATCCCTGGCCCTGAATGCCAGCATTTCTAAACTACTGGCCTATGAAATGCTGTCATTTAGGCTGGTGGACACACACAGCTTCAAACAGCTCATGTCACTTGCTGTCCCACAGTATGTTGTTCCCAGCCGCCACTACTTCTCCAAGAGAGCCGTGCCTTCCCTGCACAAACAAGTGTCCGATAAAATCAAGTGTGCACTGCGCAACGCCATCTGTGGCAAGGTCCACCTAACCACAGATACGTGGACCAGTAAGCACGGCCAGGGACGCTATATCTCCCTAACTGCACACTGGGTAAATGTAGTGGCGGCTGGGCCCCAGGCGGAAAGCTGTTTGGCGCACGTCCTTCCGCCGCCAAGGATCGCAGGGCAACATTCTTTGCCTCCTGTCTCCTCCTCCTCCTACTCAGCTTCCTCCTCCTCTTCTTCCACCTGCTCATCCAGTCAGCCACACACCTTCACCACCAACTTCAGCACAGCCCGGGGTAAACGTCAGCAGGCCATTCTGAAACTCATTTGTTTGGGGGACAGGCCCCACACCGCACAGGAGTTGTGGCGGGGTATAGAACAACAGACCGACGAGTGGTTGCTGCCGGTGAGCCTCAAGCCCGGCCTGGTGGTGTGCGATAATGGGCGAAATCTCGTTGCAGCTCTGGGACTAGCCGGTTTGACGCACATCCCTTGCCTGGCGCATGTGCTGAATTTGGTGGTGCAGAAGTTCATTCGCAACTACCCCGACATGTCAGAGCTGCTGCATAAAGTGCGGGCCGTCTGTTCGCGCTTCCGGCGTTCACACCCTGCCGCTGCTCGCCTGTCTGCGCTACAGCGTAACTTCGGCCTGCCCGCTCACCGCCTCATATGCGACGTACCCACCAGGTGGAACTCCACCTTGCATATGCTGGACAGACTGTGCGAGCAGCAGCAGGCCATAGTGGAGTTTCAGCTGCAGCACACACGGGTCAGTCGCACTGCGGATCAGACACACTTCACCACCAATGACTGGGCCTCCATGTGAGACCTGTGTGCCCTGTTGCGCTGTTTCGAGTACTCCACCAACATGGCCAGTGGCGATGACGCCGTTATCAGCGTTACAATACCACTTCTATGTCTCCTTGAGAAAACACTTAGGGCGATGATGGAAGAGGAGGTGGCCCAGGAGGAAGAGGAGGAAGAGGGGTCATTTTTAGCACTTTCAGGCCAGTCTCTTCAAAGTGACTCAGAGGGAGGTTTTTTGCAACACCAGAGGCCAGGTACAAATGTGGCCAGACAGGGCCCACTACTGGAGGATGAGGAGGAGGTGGAGGAGGATGAGGATGAAGCATGTTCACAGCGGGGTGGCACCCAAAGCAGCTCGGGCCCATCACTGGTGCGTGGCTGGGGGGAAACACAGGACGATGACGATACGCCTCCCACAGAGGACAGCTTGTCCTTACCTCTGGGCAGCCTGGCACACATGAGCGACTACATGCTGCAGTGCCTGCGCAACGACAGCAGAGTTGCCCACATTTTAACGTGTGCGGAATACTGGGTTGCCACCCTGCTGGATCCCCGGTACAAAGACAATGTGCCCACCTTACTTCCTACACTGGAGCGTGATAGGAAGATGCGCGAGTACAAGCGCACGTTGGTAGACGCGCTACTGAGAGCATTCCCAAATGTCACAGGGGAACCAGTGGAAGCCCAAGGCGAAGGCAGAGGAGGAGCAAGAGGTCGCCAACGCAGCTGTGTCACGGCCAGCTCCTCTGAGGGCAGGGTTAGCATGGCAGAGATGTGGAAAAGTTTTGTCACCACGCCACAGCTAACTGCACCACCACCTGATACGGAACGTGTTAGCAGGAGGCAACATTTCACTAACATGGTGGAACAGTACCTGTACACACCCCTCCATGTACTGACTGATGGTTCGGCCCCATTCAACTTCTGGGTCTCCAAATTGTCCACGTGGCCAGAGCTAGCTTTTTATGCCTTGGAGGTGCTGGCCTGCCCGGCGGCCAGCGTTTTGTCTGAACGTGTATTCAGCACGGCAGGGGGCGTCATTACAGACAAACGCAGCCGCCTGTCTACAGCCAATGTGGACAAGCTGACGTTCATAAAAATGAACCAGGCATGGATCCCACAGGACCTGTCCATCCCTTGTGCAGATTAGATATTAACTACCTCCCCTTAACAATATATTATTCTACTCCAGGGCACTTCCTCATTCAATACTATTTTTAATTTCATTTTACCATTATATTGCGGGGCAACCCGAAGTTGAATGAACCTCTCCTCTGTCTGGGTGCCGGGGCCTAAATGTGTGACAGTGGCCTGTTCCAGTGGTGGGTGGCGTGAAGCCTGATTCTCTGCTATGACATGATGACAGATTCTGCGCTGACATAAGGCCAGATTCTCTGTTATGGGACCTCTCTCCTCTGCCTGGGTGCCTGGGCCTAAATGTGTGACAGTGGCCTGTTCCAGTGGTGGGTGACGTGAAGCCTGATTCTCTGCTATGACATGATGACAGATTCTGCGCTGACATAAGGCCAGATTCTCTGTTACGGGACCTCTCTCCTCTGCCTGGGCCTAAATGTGTGACAGTGGCCTGTTCCAGTGGTGGGTGACGTGAAGCCTGATTCTCTGCTATGACATGAAGACTGATTCTGCGCTGACATGAAGCCAGATTCTCTGCTATGGCATGAAGAGACTGATTCTCTGCTGACATGAAGCCAGATTCTTTGCTATGGCATGAAGAGACTGATTCTCTGCTGACGTGAAGCCAGATTCTCTGCTATGGGAACTATGTCCAATTGATATTGGTTCATTTTTATTTTTTTTATTTTTATTTTAATTCATTTCCCTATCCACATTTGTTTGCAGGGGATTTACCTACATGTTGCTGCCTTTTGCAGCCCTCTAGCTCTTTCCTGGGCTGTTTTACAGCCTTTTTAGTGCCCAAAAGTTCGGGTCCCCATTGACTTCAGGTGTTCGCTCAACTCTAGTCACGAATTGTGATACAGTTCAGCTCCCTGAAATACAGACAAGGTCTTAAAGAACCATGTTTTTTCTTAACAAAAAAAACAAAACAGCGGCAACAGGTGACTTCGAGGGTCGGATGTGTCCCTTTCTCAGGCTCTCAGAGATATAAGTACGCATAGCGACTCTTTCAGGTTGGGAGAGATTGTATAAACGTGATTTTGGCAGCTTGGCGCCTGGGATGATATTAATAGGGCAATCGTACTCCCGGTGAGGGGGCAACTCCTGGACACCACTCTCGGAAATCACATCCGAAAATTCAGAGAGAAAAGATGGTACAGTCTTGGTAGAAACCTCTGAAAGAGACGCCGTGAGGCAATTCTCTCTGCAGAAGTCACTCCAACCATTTATTTGCCTTGCTTGCCAATCAATGGTGGGGTTATGTTTAGTGAGCCAGGGTAGCCCCAACACTAGAGGAGTAGGTAATTCGCTTAGGACAAAACATGACATATCCTCAACATGAGCATCACTTACAGTCAAACGGATATTGTGAATTATGCCCTTTAACGATTTTTGAGAAAGTGGAGCGGAATCGATAGCAAAAACAGGTATATCCTTTTCCAAAGTGCATACCTGAAAACCATGTGTTATAGCAAATTGATTATCAATGATATTGACAGCTGCTCCACTATCTACAAAAATCTCACAAACAATGTTCTTACTATCTAGCGCCACCCTGGCAGGTAGGACAAAACGGGAACTACAAGCAAACGGCAAACCTTCAATTTCCGCATCAACCTTGCCAATAGTAGCAAATGGAAAGTTTTTAGAGGGTTTTTTTCTTTTTGTTTCTTTATTACCCTCAGAAAACTCCCTGAATCTACTAGAGGGGCAAACATTAGCCAGATGATTTATACCCCCACAACAGAAACAAACCCTCCTCTGAGAGCTGAATCCTCTACTATCACAGGCAAGCAAACCCAGCAGCATGGCCTCCTGCTCAGAGGGGATGGAGAGAGACTGAGCCCCTTGCGCACTGAATGAGACCGCCCCACTGTCCTTGGACTGAAAGTGACAGGAAGGAGTGGTCTCTCCTCTCTCTCTGAGACGCCTGTCAATACGAACAGCTAGAGACATGGCAGACTCTAACGAGGCAGGTCTCTCATGAAACGCAAATGCATCTTTCAATCCCTCCGAAAGACCATGGCAAAATTGACTTCGGAGTGCAGCATCGTTCCAACTAGTATCAGCTGCCCATCTCCGAAATTCAGAACAGTATATCTCTGCGGACTGTTTATCCTGGCATAAAAAACAGTTTAGATTCAGCCAGAGCAATACGATCCGGTTCATCATATATCTGCCCCAGGGCTACAAAAAATTCATCCACTGATCGGAGGGGCCGTGCCCCCACCGGCAGCGAAAAGGCCCAAGACTGAGCGTTATCCCTGAGCAGCAAAATTATGATCCCCACCCTCTGCTCCTCATCACCAGAGGAATGGGGAAGTAGGCGAAAATGGAGTTTGCAAGCCTCTCTAAATCGAACAAAATTCTCACTACCCCCGGAGAACGTATCCGGAAGCGAGATCTTAGGCTCGGAACAAACTCCATGAACGCTAGCAGAACCGGTCACCTGAAACTGAGACACAGTTTTACGGAGATCTGCTACCTCCAGTGAAAGACCTTGCATGCGGTCAATCAAGGCTGAAACCGGATCCATGCTTAAGACGATGATGTTGCAGATAGCTGGAAGTTATGGATAAACCTCCGACTGGCTTGATCCCAAACTAAGGAGCATAAAGGTGACCCCTATAAAACCCTAAGAGCTCACCCTGACTGCTATGCCCATGCAAAGATCTTTATGGTAGAGGATTGCATGCCCCCGTACCTTACTATGTGACACCTGAAAACCCTATAATAGTGAGGGGACACGACCACCGGCTCCCTGCACTTAATACGGACGGAGTCAGGTTCACCTACAATCAAGCCAGCAAAGAAACACAAATAAAGGAAACAGACTTATCTGAGGAATCAGGAGAAGCAGCATCCAGCAGTGAACAACTAACCAGGAAGAAGTATAAACCGCAAAGTGAGGCAGTATGGGAGGGAATATAAAGGAAGGCAATTAGTGTAAATAGATGACAGCTGGGAGAAGGAAAAGGAGATGACAAAGTGAAACCAAAACAAAGAACATCATGCAAGAGGTACAGAAGAACGTCTGTCAGACCTTCTCAGAAAGCTGGCGGTGACAATTAGAGGCTTTTTTCACCCCAGTATGCCAACGCCGTATTTATGGTCTAAATGGGACAGTGACTTATGCACGTATAATGTAATGGGGTTCCAAAGGTGCACTCGGTCCCCCATTGCCCACAGAACTGTTTGGGAATGAGGATCTGTGTTTGACCTCATTCCCAGGGCAGCTTTACTGCTGGGTGGCTCCCTGCTCCTAAGTCTGCCTTGAGCGCCGAGCTGATCACTCGATGCTCAACTGGTTGGTCTGTCGGTCATGTGACACTGGCCACATCACATGACCCTCACTCCCCACTATAAATACAGGCAGCCTGCTAGCCACAGGTTGCCTGTTAATTTCTAGGTTCCTGGCTATTTGTTGGACTACTGAATACTCACCTGATTCCGTTCCCTGACGATCCTTTGCCTGCTCCTCCTGTACTGCGCATCCGTCCTGGTATTGTGACCTCGGCTCCCACCTGACTACTCTCTTAGGACTCCTCTTGTACTTCTCTACTCTCCTGGTATTTGACCCCGGCTTCTCCTGACCATTCTTTGCTTAACCCTTTGTACTGCGTAGCTCTCTTGGTTCTGACCCGGTCCGTTCATGTTCCGTATTTTGTCTTGTCTGGTCTTCCCTGCACGTATCCTAAGTTAGGGACAGTTGTCCCCTGTCATCAGGACTTGTAAGGCAAGTAGGCAGGGCCAGGGGTGAGGGTGGAGCACAGTGGTCACTATCCTTCCCCCTGTGTGTATGTGGACGTGACCGTTACATATAATCCCAGATGTGCAGTATATTAGAGGGTTTTTTCACCCTAACCAAAAAGCTGTATTTCTGTCCTAAATGTGACAGTGACTTATGCACGTGTAATCCCAGATATGCAGTATATTAGAGTGTTTTTTCACCCCAGTATGCCAAAGCCGTATTTATGGCCTAAATGTGACAGTGACTTATGCACGTGTAATCACAGATGTGCAGTATATTAGAGGCTTTTTTCACCCCAGTAACCAAAAAGCTGTATTTCTGTCCTAAATGTGACAGTGACTTATGCACAAGAAATCACAGATGTGCAGAATATTAGAGGGTTTTTTCACCCTAACCAAAAAGCCGTATTTATGGCCTAAATGTGACAGTGACTTATGAACGTGTAATCCCAGATGTGCAGTATATTAGACGGTTTTTTCATCCTAACCAAAAAGCTGTATTTCTGTCCTAAATGTGACAGTGACTTATGCACGTGTAATCACAGATGTGCAGTATATTAGAGGGTTTTTTCACTCTAACCAAAAAGCTGTATTTCTGTCCTAAATGTGACAGTGACTTATGCACGTGTAATCCCAGATGTGCAGTATATTAGAGGGTTTTTTCACCCCAGTATGCCAAAGCTGTATTTCTGGACTTGCAGATAGCCTATGCTGGTGCACTATCGTTGCATAAAATGGCTGTCGATCATGTATTGATATTGACTAACTGAAGAAAAAAAAGTTTGTTTTTAGCAGTAGTTGGCTCAGGGCAGGCTTAAAAAAATTGTGCACTGCACCCACAAAACACTTTTTCTGTAGATCGCTGAGTACATAAACCAGTTCTTGATAAGATTTCTCCCTGATCTCTCCCTCACAGCAGCTGCAGCCTCTCCCTACACTAATCCGAGCAGAGTGACGGACGGCGCTACGTGACTCCAGCTTAAATAGAGGCTGGGTCACATGCTGCAGTTGGCTAATCACAGCCATGCAAATAGTAGGCATGGCTGTGATGGCCTTTTGGGGCAAGTAGTATGATGCTTGTTGATTGGCTGCTTTGCAGCCTTTCAAAAAGCGCCATAAAAATCACTGAACCCCGAACACAAAATTTTACGTAAATGTTCGGGTTCGGGTGCCGAAAACCCTAAAGTTCGGTACAAACCCGAACTTTACAGTTCGGGTTCGCTTAACTCTAATTGGGACCCATCTGCGGAAGCCACCTTGCACCTGGTAGGTGGGCCCGACACGTATCTGCGCTAAGAGCTTCCATTATTCATTTATACTCATTTATAGTCGGTATTGTACCACTTTTATCTAGAATGACCCCCATTTCTTAGCTCTATTGTTTGTATATATAACGTTGTGCAGCCATTTTGTTTTTTGTAATTCTTTTTATACTTACATTAGTGAATGCATTAATAAATCATACCATGTAGTTCAATAACATCTTACTGCAAAAAGTGCATTTTTTTATATGTGCTAGTAAACACATTACTGCATCAGACCATGTAGTTCAAAGATATTTTACTTAAAACATTGTTTTTTTTTATTACTGAAACAGTCTATGTAGTTCACAGATATTTAACTTAAAAAATTGTGAGTGTTAAAGTCCATATTAATATATCATACCAAGTAGTTCTAAGACATTTTACAGCAAAAATAACATTTTTATACCTGTGTTAGTGAACATATTATTGCATCATACTGTGTAGGTCAAATTGGATTCTTATATCCATGTTAGTAAACACATTACTGCATCATACCGTACCTACTGGCATGTGCACTTGCACTTGGGAGCCCTGGCGTACTACCTCATTGGCCCGGGGCTCCAATGTCAGGACAGGCCACTCAGCAGCCCAGGTTCTTCTGGCAACCAGATGCTGCTTCCATACAGAGGCAGCAGTGGCCAGGGGAACTGTGACACCCATGTTAGTAAATTCATTACTGCAAGAGACCATTTCTAGTGGGATTTATCTTAATTGCTTTGATTGAGGCTCATGCACATGGCCGTTGTTTGGGTCCGCATCCGAGCCGCCGTTTTGGCGGCTCGGATGCGGACTAATTCACTTCAATGGGGCCGCAAAAGATGCAGACAGCACTCCATGTGGCTCCGTTCCGCGGCCCTCGTTAAAAAAATATAACATGTCCTATTCTTGTCCGCGCTTTGCGGACAAGAATAGGCATTTATTGCCGGCGCCCGTTCCGTTTAGCAAATTGCGGAAGGCAACACGGGCGGCTTCCGTTTTTTGCGGATCCACGGTTTGCGGACCGCAAAAAAACGGCACGGCCGTGTGCATGAGGACTTAAAGTTATGTTTCAGGTAGGTTTTTCTACAGTGATAATATAACAGATCATGTAGGTCAAAGACATCTCACAGTACAAAATTACATTCTAATACATGTTAGTGAATGCATTACTGTAATGAACTATGTAGTTCAAGCACACTTTACTGCAAAAATTGCATTATTGTACCCATATTAGTGAACACATTAGTGCAACAAACTATGTAGATCAAATACATTTTAGTGCAAAAATGTAATTCTTATTTCCATGTTAGCAAATACATTACTGTAACAGACCATGTAGTTGAAAGACATTTTGCTGCAAAAATCTTATTTTTGTAGTCATGTTAGTGAACATATTACTGTATCATACAGAGTAGTTCAGAGATATTTTACTACAAAAATAGCACTATACCTGTGGTAGTAAAAGCATTACTGCATCAGACTTTATGATCCAAAGACTTTTTACTGCCAAATTTGCATTCTTTTATCCATGTTAGTGAACATATCAGTGCATTATACAATGTAGTTCAAACACATTTTACAGCAAAAATTTGTGAAAGCATAATTTCAACAAACCTGTCACAAACTTACCTGTCTGGGCTGCGCCAGGTGAGATGAACTGTCAGACCACGCCCCCCAGTGACACGCCGAGAGACGCACTGCTAGACCATGTTCTCTGGTGATATGCCCCTAGCAACAGAGTGCAATGCTCTGTTTCTCCCTTTAGCGTGCGTGTGCCAGTGTAGATGGGTGGCAGCCTAATTTATAGCCCAGCTACCCAGTCAGTTTGAAGTTTGAAGTGCATTTTTTTTTGTTCACTATTAGGCCTCTTGCACACGACTATATGGATTGTTCAGTGTTTTGCAGTGTTTTAAACGGATACGTTTTTCCAGTTTTTGTTTCAGTAGTGTTTCCCTTTCTGTTCCACTTACGTTCCGCCATTTCGTTTGGTTTCTGTTTTTTTGCGGATCGCAAACGGAAGCATAGCATATACAGTATACAGTAATTACACAGAAAATTGGGCTGAGCATAACATTTTCAATACCAAATAGAGTAGAAGGGGGCGGCACAGCTACACAATTCAATTTGCACTAAGCAAAGTATGCGGTTTACCTCCACTGGTCTTCTTAACACAATAAAGGTGGTGTACAACTGATAACAGTAGATGAAAGCACGTATGATAATGTTGAAAAAGAAAAACAGTTAGCGGCACTCACCAATGTGTTGCTTCAATAAGATACTTTATTCCATAGATCCATGGATCTGGCAGGAGGGAGACAAATATTCAACCACCCAGCAAACAGTGACGGCCGTTTCGCGCTACATGCGCTTCGTCGGGCTGTGAGTCAGCGCGTACATTTGCGCCGCCTTTTTAAGCATCGGCGCTGCGTGTTGCCATGGCAATAGACAACACTAATGTGCCTGCATAAAAGGTTAGTAGAAAACATAACATAATATATAAAGACATCAGCAGAAATTACATACATTTCAATCTGAAATGGTAGTATCACATATAATATATATTTGGATAACCTATAAAAATGAGCTCAAGTCATTTCTGTCATTCAATCCAAGCTCACCTAATGCTTGGGTACGCTGGATCCACCTAGCTTCCCTCTGCAGGAGGAGGCGGTGTCTATCCCCCCTGCAGGGGGGTGGACACAATCTCCAGCCCAGTGAAAGAGATGCAATCTAAGGGCTCTTTCACACTTGCGTTGTCCGGATCCGGTGTGTACTCCATTTGCCGGAATTACACGCCGGATCCGGAAAAACGCAAGTGAACTGAAAGCATTTGAAGACGGATCCGTCTTCAAAATGTGTTCAGTGTTACTATGGCAGCCAGGACGCTATTAAAGTCCTGGTTTCCATAGTAGTAGTGGGGAGCGGGGGAGCAGTATACTTACAGTCCGTGTGGCTCCCGGTGCGCTCCAGAATGACATCAGAGCGCCCCATGCGCATGGATGACGTGTCCATGCGATCACGTCATCCATGCGCGTGGGGCGCCCTGACGTCACTCTGAAGCGCCCCGGGAGCCACACGGATAGTAAGTATACTGCTCCCCCGCTCCCCACCACACTTTACCATGGCTGCCAGGACTTTAGCGTCTTGGCAGCCATGGTAACCATTCAGAAAAAGCTAAACGTCGGATCCGGCAATGCGCCGAAACGACGCTTAGCTTAAGGCCGGATTAATGCCTTTCAATGGGCATTAATTCCGGATCCGGCCTTGCGGCAAGTGTTCAGGATTTTTTGCCGGAGCAAAAAGCGCAGCATGCTGCGGTATTTTCTCCGGCCAAAAAACTTTCCGGTCCGGAACTGAAGACATCCTGATGCATCCTGAACGGATTTCTCTCCATTCAGAATGCATTAGGATAAAACTGATCAGGATTCTTCCGGCATAGAGCCCCGACGACGGAACTCTATGCCGGAAGAAAAGAACGCAAGTGTGAAAGAGCCCTTAATCACTTGCGTGAACACTCCTTATATGGTCTATGAACCTAGGGCAACCCTTTCCTATCCTTATAGAATTGAAGTGCTCTCTCACTCGTTCAAATAAACACCTGATTGTCTTTCCAATATAGAATCTGCCGCAGCTGCAGATCAATAGGTAAACCACATATGTGCTCCCGCAGTTGATAAAACTCCTGATTCTGTATTGGATACCCGCAAATTCAATACACTTTTTTGGGGAATTATGTTTACAGAGTGAACAACTGCCACATCTAAAATTACCCTTTGGTATGTTGTCCATGAGCCAATTATTGCCTTTAATAGGATAAAACCTGCTTCTCACAAGTTTATCCTTAATTGTATGGCTTCTTTTAAAGGATATAAGTGGCTTATGTTCAGTGAGTTCGCCTAGAGTCGCATCCCTCCTCAAAATGTCAAAGTTTTAAAAAAATTACTGAACAAATACGTTCCGCCATGGGACTGTATTTAAAGGAGAATGCGAACCTGGTGCCCCCATTTTTGTCCTGCATCTATTTGCTCCTACCACCACTTTTAGGCCTTATGCACACGACCGTTGTGTGCATCCGTGGCCGTTGTGCCGTTTTCCGTTTTTTTTTTTTAGCGGACCCATTGACTTTCAATGGGTCCGTGGAAAAATCGGAAAATGCACCGTTTTGCAGCCACATCCGTGATCCGTGTTTCCTGTCCGTCAAAAAAATATGTAGGTAAGCATGATGCTTCTAATATTGTAATATTGCTAAGTAATAGAGGGAGGGGCGGCCAGGGGGGCCGCACTGGCCACCAATGAAATTAAAACTGTGGAGGGAGGGGGGTCTGCCCCCTGCTGCCTGGCAGCACCTGAGGGGTTAATTGTGCGGATCACAGCCCCCTGTAAGAGATCGGGTGCTGCCAGGCAGCAGAGGGCAGTCATGTACACAGTTCGTAGTATATTCTAACTAGAAGCGTCCCCATCACTATGGGAACGCCTCTGTGTTAGAATATGCTGTCGGATATGAGTTTCACGATCTAACTCATATCCGACAGTATATTCTAACATAGAGGCGTTCCCATGGTGATGGGGACGCTTCAAGTTAAAATATACCATCGGATTGGAGAAAACTCAGATCCTATATACCATGGGAACTGACTTTACATTGAAAGTCAATGGGGGACGGATCCGTTTGAAATTGCACCATATTGTGTCAACGTCAAACGGATACGTCCCCATTGACTTGCATTGTAATTCAGGACGGATCCGTTTGGCTCCGCACGGCCAGGCGGACACCAAAACGACATTTTTTTCATGTCCGTGGATCCTCCAAAAATCAAGGAAGACCCACGGACGAAAAAACGGTCACGAACCCCGTTTTGCGGACCGTGAAAAAATACGGTCGTGTGCATGAGGCCTTAGTGAGCAGATCGTCCTGAGAGAAACCCTCCTCTACTTTCTTTATATCCTTATTTAACGATTCTTCTGGATAACCTCTCTCTATCAGTCGCTGCTGCTTGTTTATGGTAACCATCATCCCTACTATTTATTTTCCTCAGTCTAATAAATTGGCCGTATGGTTCGGCTCTTTTAACGCTTCGTGGATGGAAACTGTCATGGTGGAGCAAGGAATTGGTCGCTGTGGGCTTACAAAAGCCCTCCGTGACCAACTCGTCACCCTCAACCATGACAGCCACATCCAGAAACTCCAATCGTGTACCTCCAAAATTGAGGGTGAATGTCATTCCCATGTCATTTGCATTCAAATATTTCACAAATTCACTACATTTAACCTTCGTACCTTCCCATACTATGAATACATCATCCACAAAACGTAAATATGATTTCAACTGGGGTAAAAACGGATTCATAGTAGAATAAACAAATCTATCCTCTAATCTGGCAAGATACATGTTTGCAAATGTACAGGAGACGGGGGTCTCTATAGCCGTACCCAACTTTTGCCTATACCATTCATTTCCAAACTGGAACACGTTGTTGGTTCAAATAAATTCCAGTGCCTCACCAATGAAATCACAAAAAATGTGGCTCTTCCCCAGATTGGTTAACATGTCCAGGACCGCCTCCACACCCGCACCATGTGGGATGCGGGTGTAGAGGCTTTCCACATCGAGGGACACCAACTGGTACCCCTCCTGCCAATGCAGTTCTTTCAAGGCCAACAGGAAGTCATTGGTGTCCCTGAGATACGCAGGGGTACTTACCAAAGCTGGTCTCAAGAGCCAGTCAACATATTTTGACAAAGGCTCTATCACCGAGCCAATCCCCACCACGATTAGACGTCCCGGGGGGTGGCTCAGCGACTTGTGGATCTTAGGAAGGAAATACCACGATGGTCTGGCTGGAAACTAGGGAATTAATTCATCTAGCATGTTTTTAGGAAGAAAACCTACCTCCACATATTTAGTAATAAGGCACCTAAGTTGTTGTTGGGTACTGGGTATGGGGTCCCCCCATTCCCTTTCATATGTGCATGTGTCCCCCAATTGTCTGAGGGCTTCACCTACATAATATTGTCTAGACATGAGTGCTACGTTACTCCCCTTGTCCGCCGGCTTCACCACTATATCATTTTTAGAGCAGAGCCATTGCAATGCTTTCTGCTCTTCACAACTGATATTGGGCTGAGCTGCAGAATAAATGACAGCCCGAACATCTCTCATAACCTGGTGTTGAAAGATATCAATGCTGCTGCCGGCGGGCATAGGGGGGCAAAAAGTACACTTGACTCCACCTCTAAATGGATCTTTTGGGACATCACTGGGGCAGTCCTCAGTAAGTGCTGTCCTAGTGAGGAATTCCAAACAGGCCAATTCTTTCTCATTAAATTTAGTGGATATATTGAAGCCAACAGGGTTAGGATCCAGCGGTATCTCCCCCTGTGTATGGACAATAGATTGTAGTGCATCCTTGAACAGTTTATGTAAATAGAGCATTCTAGTTGCTTTAAAAAGTTCTACTTCAAATGTGACGGGATCAAATTGTTCAGTCAAGCTGTATCCAAGCCCCCGGCTGAGGACCCGGGTGCAGCCCGGTGGTAACACATGGTCCGTGAGATTAATCACCAAGTTCTCATCTGGCAGCACGGGAGCAGTTATCTCCTCCAGGACACTTGTTTCTTTTCCCTCTCTGATTTTCTGATTCCTTTTCTTCTTGGTTTTTCTGCAGCCCCTTCTGACCCTTTTCCTAAAGGGCCACTCATCTCTCCCACTATGTCAGTTGCCACTCGACTGGGTTCATCTGATGCACTTGAATCCGAATCCGTCGTCCAGTAATCATTATTCTGGCGGCGATTCTGTTTTCTTTTTTGTTGTCTAAATTTCCTGCCCATATTCCAATCAAAGATATGCCCAGATTCATAATCTTGTTTATCTCTCACAAATTTATCTATTTTTCTCTCCTTCACCTCAGCCTGTACCACCGTGAGCTTCTTGTTTCATTTCTTATCAAATTACTCCAAATGAGTCTAACTCAGCTTTTGCTTTAGTGAGTTCTTCTTTCACTTTGTCATATTCCTTTATGTCTCTTTGTAACACTACTTCCAATATTTGTAAAGAGAAGTAGCCATTCTTTTAGAAACATCTCACCATGTTCATATTGTGCTGGATACTTGTAGATTCTTAAACCTCTCGGCACCCTCTCGCTTTCTTTATAGGACTTCAGCGAGTTCACTTCTTTATCGGCTAGTTGCATTACTTTTGCCTCTAGTGATCGGGTGCTGAGATTCTGCAAAATTATTATTATTATTACATTGTGTGAAGAAATTGTCTGCCCCTTCTCTGCCACCTAATACAGATAGACCGAATGTATCGGATGCCATAATGGTATTCACACTTCTAGCAGTATGCAATCCTTTGTAGCGTGCTGAAAACCCCAGAAACAAAGTCCTGAAAATACCAAATAGAGTAGAAGGGGGCGGCACAGCTACACAATTCAATTTGCACTAAGCGAAGTATGCGGTTTACCGCCACTGGTCTTCGTAACACAATAAAGGTGGTGCACAACTGATAACAATAGATAAAAGCACATATGATCACACTGAAGAAAGAAATACAGTCAGCGGCACTCACCAATGTGTTGCCTCAATAAGATACTTTATTCCATAGATCCATGGATCTGGTAAGGGCAGACGAATATTCAACCACGCAGCAAGCAGCGACGGCCATTTCGCGCTACATGCGCTCCGTCGGGCTGTGCGTCAGCACGTACATTTGCGCCGCCCTTTTAAGCATGGAATTTGTGAAATATTTGAATGCAAATGACATGGGAATGACATTCACCCTCAATTTTGGAGGTACACAATTAGAGTTTCTGGATGTGGCTGTCGTAAGCCCACGGCGACCAATTCCTTGCTCCACCACGACAGCTTACATCCACGAAGCGTTAAAAGAGCCGTACCATACGGCCAATTTATTAGACTGAGGAGAATAAATAGTAGGAATGATGGTTACCATAAACAAGCATTAGAGTTAAAGCAGCGACTGATAGAGAGAGGTTATCCAGAAGAATCATTAAATAAGGATATGAAGAGAGTAGAGGAGGGTTTCTCTCAGGACGATCTGCTCACTGAAAGTGGTGATAGGAGCAAACAGATGCAGGACAAAAATGGCGGCGCCAGGTTCGCATTCTCCTTTAAATACAGTCCCATGGTGGAATGTATTTCTTCAGTAATTTTTCAAAACTGGGACATTTTGAGGAAGGATGTGACTTTGGGTGAACTCACTGAATATAAGCAACTTATATCCTTTAGAAGAAACCATACAATTAAGGATAAACTTGTGAGAAGCAGGTTTTATACTATTAAAGGCAATAATTGGCTCATGGACAACATACCCAATGGTAATTTTAGATGTGGCAGAGGGAAGCTAGGTGGATACAGTGTACCCAAGCATTAGGTGAGCTTGGATTGAATGACAGAAATTACTTGAGCTCATTTTTATAGGTTATCTAAATATATATTATATGTGATACTACCATTTTGGATTGAAAAGTATGTAATTTCTGCAGATGTCTTTATATATTATGTTATGTTTTCTACTAACCTTTTATGCAGGCGCATTATTGTTGTCTATTGCCATGGCACCACGCAGCGCCGATGCTTAAAAGGGCGGGGCAAATGTACACGCTGACGCACAGCCCAACGAAGCGCAAGTAGCGCGAAACGGCCGTCACTGTTTGCTGCGTGGTTGAATATTCGTCTGCCCCCTGCCAGATCCATGGATCTATGGAATAAAGTATCTTATTGAAGCAACACATTGGTGAGTGACGCTGACTGTATTTCTTCAACATCATAATATTTTCAATAGATGGTGCAACAAAAACAGAACGGATACGGAAGGCATATGGATGCATTCCGTATCCTTTCAGTTTTTTTTTACAGCCCCATTGACTTGAATGGAGCCATAAGACATGATTTGCGAGCAATAATAGGACATGTTCTATCTTTGAACAGAGCAGATAAACGTAAATAAGGAAACGGAATGCATACGCGTGCATTCCGTTTTTTTTTTGCGGACCCATTGAAATGAATGGTTCCATATACGGACCATATACGGAATGGAAAAAATGGAACGGAAACGGAGAAAAAAAATGTTCGTGTGCAAGAGGCCTTATTCATACACCCTAAGTATGCTTTACCATATTATGCCTGTTCTATTGCTGGACTCCATCTCTTTCATCCATTGCCATCTTCTTCTTTTTTCTGTCATTCTGTGTACTTTCTCTCTGTGTTGATATATGCTTCATATAAGTTTTTGTGACCAACTGGTTGTTGTGAAGTTTAGTCCTAATATAAGACCCCAGGTATCTGAGTACCAAGAGATACTGTTAACACTTCAAAAAGGCAAATGTTATAGGTGAAATCTATTTCAGCAGGCTAGTGAACAACTAGTGTTTTTACACTAATGCCCTATATTTATATTGCTTGTTGGTTGGTCTGCTATTAACATTTATCATTACATGAAATTGATGCAATTTAAATGTAGGGATTGTATTACAATATATATTCTGCTACAACAGTGGGTGTGGAACAACTATATCAATCAACAGATTTCACTACTACTACTTCTAAGGGTACTTTACTGGAGGTTCACTGATATTCACCCTTTAACCCCTATAGAGGGATCTGGACTGCTTCATGGGAACCTCCAGGTTGCTACCTCCTGGAGTAGTCTCTGTATGATTGAGAGCTGACACTCAGTGGTAAGAGACACCTATGCAGTGCACCAAGGAGTCAGGCACCTACATATGTACTGCACGGTATGCAATTCATGGTCAGGCAGCAATGGGTCAATATGCAGATGATTTTACATTGCTTTTACTTTTTGACCTCACAGTACATCTTAACGTTTTAGTATTTAAATTACTAACTGGTGGTCACTCAGGACCTATTTACGTTTTAGGATCATGTACTGTTTGTTAAATTAAAACTTCACTTTTATTTCTTATTTATAATATATATATATGATATTTATTCACTTATAACAGTATCACTAAAGTATAGACGTTTTTCTACCTATATACTCAGTGTATCACCGTTATAGCTGGCTTGTGTCATTGGACTGATCAGCAGAGGGAAAAGTTGGTGGAGAGGGGGGGAGGGGAAGGGAGAGGGGAATGGGTCAGGGGTAGTGAAGATATATGGGGTAATATAGGGGTAGGTTAGAGGTGATGTTACTACTTAGTAGCTTTATTAAGCGCTCCTATATATTCTGTAGCGTTGATCTATTATGTAATAGATTAACTTCACTTCTGTTTGTAGTTATCGCAGATTCTGCTGCTCCTATTTCGCCTCCTCCTATTCAACTGCTAATCATCGTTGTCCTCCTCTCTCTCAGCTGATATGTCTCTTGTCCTATATTGTTTTTATTTCTATTGCCTGCTGTATTGCTCTGTAGATATGCCCATATATTTGAGCATGCTGCCGCTATTTCACTGCCTAAAATCTGAACTCTCCTACACTCTGCATCCCGACATGTTTCGCTGTGTAACCAGCATCTTCAGGGGATAAAGCATGTGTTATGCAGATGAGGCACAAGTCAGGCAGAGGAGAGTCAAAATAAATGAAACAGGCAGAAATCAGTGCATGATCAGACAAAAGAACAGACAACTTATCAGGAATTCCGAGCTAGAAAACCTATTGCTCAGGCACCCTCCCACAGGGGAAGGTGCTTTAAATACCCCGTGGTAGCCAGCCAAGTCCTATAAGAGCCAGAGGGAGCGAGCACATGTTCTATTGGCACAGGAAGAGATGCCTAGCCAGCAAACATTCTTTTGTCTACAAGGAGAGACAGAGGATCCCCAGCGCCTGGACTTGATGGGAAGCGAGGAGCAGGAGGAAGGTCCATGCCGTCAGGATACAAAACCTGGGACCAGTGAGTAAAGCAGCGGTGATAACGTATTCTTTTTGAGATGTAGACCCATAAAAGGTAAATCTGATAGTGTAGGTGCCCACCTGAAGAGGGTACCTTGCAATTGACAAATTGGTCTACATAATTGAAAAATAAAATGTGCACAAATCCTAATTTTTTTATGTACAGTAAATATAGCATCAGAGCAATTCAAATTATGTACATTTTCAATGTTTGTGTATGTCTTACCACATAAAGTAGTGTACTGCTGCAGGCATGGTTTTCCTTTCAGAAATCCTTCTAGCAAGCTAAAACCATGAAAGAACATTGATATTACTGTATATTTTGGATGCTGCACATTGTGTGCAAGATGCATTTTACTATATTAATTAATTAAACTGGGATCAACACAGCATAAAATTCAATGTTAAGTATGTAATAACCATTCTTACCAGCATTAATTGGTGTATGTGTCATAAAAATCTGTCTAGTCCCATTGGAATTCTTTATGTTTTCCTTAGCCATTCACAAATACATTTAAACGTATAGTGCTTATTAAAGCATCTACTTGCTAACTGCTTAACCACCTCAGCCCCCAGTGCTTAAACACCCTGAAAGACCAGGCCACTTTTTACACTTCTGACCTACACTACTTTCACCGTTTATTGCTCGGTCATGCAACTTACCACCCAAATGAATTTTACATCCTTTTCTTCTCACTAATAGAGCTTTCATTTGGTGGTATTTCATTGCTGCTGACATTTTTACTTTTTTTGTTATTAATCGAAATTTAACGATTTTTTCGCAAAAAAATGACATTTTTCACTTTCAGTTGTAAAATTTTGCAAAAAAAAACGAGATCCTTATAGAAATTTTGCTCTAAATTTATAGTTCTACATGTCTTTGATAAAAAAAATGTTTGGGTAAAAAAAAAATGGTTTGGGTAAAAGTTATAGCGTTTACAAACTATGGTACAAAAATGTGAATTTCCGCTTTTTGAAGCAGCTCTGACTTTCTGAGCACCTGTCATGTTTCCTGAGGTTCTACAATGGCCAGACAGTACAAACACCCCACAAATGACCCCATTTCGGAAAGTACACACCCTAAGGTATTCGCTGATGGGCATAGTGAGTTCATAGAACTTTTTATTTTTTGTCACAAGTTAGCGGAAAATGATGATTTTTTTTTTTTTTCTTACAAAGTCTCATATTCCACTAACTAGTGACAAAAAATAAAAACTTCTATGAACTCACTATGCCCATCACGAAATACCTTGGGGTCTCTTCTTTCCAAAATGGGGTCACTTGTGGGGTAGTTATACTGCCCTGGCATTCTAGGGGCCCAAATGTGTGGTAAGGAGTTTGAAATCAAATTCTGTAAAAAATGACCTGTGAAATCCGAAAGGTGCTCTTTGGAATATGGGCCCCTTTGCCCACCTAGGCTGCAAAAAAGTGTCACACATCTGGTATCTCCGTACTCAGGAGAAGGTGGGGAATGTGTTTTGGGGTGTCATTTTACATATACCCATGCTGGGTGAGATAAATATCTTGGTCAAATGCCAACTTTGTATAAAAAAATGGGAAAAGTTGTCTTTTGCCAAGATATTTCTCTCACCCAGCATGGGTATATGTAAAATGACACCCCAAAACACATTTCCCAACTTCTCCTGAATACGGAGATACCACATGTGTGACACTTTTTTGCAGCCTAGGTGGGCAAAGGGGCCCATATTCCAAAGAGCACCTTTCGGATTTCACAGGTCATTTTTTACAGAATTTGATTTCAAACTCCATACCACACATTTGGGCCCCTAGAATGCCAGGGCAGTATAACTACCCCACAAGTGACCCCATTTTGGAAAGAAGAGACCCCAAGGTATTCGCTGATGGGCATAGTGAGTTCATGGAAGTTTTTATTTTTTGTCACAAGTTAGTGGAATATGAGACTTTGTATGAAAAAAAAAAAAAAATCTGCATTTTCCACTAACTTGTGACAAAAAATAAAAATTCTAGGAACTCGGCATGCCCCTCACGGAATACCTTGGGTGTCTTCTTTCCAAAATGGGGTCACTTGTGGGGTAGTTATACTGCCCTGGCATTTTCCAGGGGCCCTAATGTGTGGTAAGTAGGTAAATGACCTATGAAATCCTAAAGGTGCTCTTTGGAATGTGGGCCCCTTTGCCCACCTAGGCTGCAAAAAAGTGTCACACATGTGGTATCGCCGTATTCAGGAGAAGTTGGGAATGTGTTTTGGGGTGTCATTTTACATATACCCCTTGCTGGGTGAGAGAAATATCTTGGCAAAAGACAACTTTTCCCATTTTTTTATACAAAGTTGGCATTTGACCAAGATATTTCTCTCACCCAGCATGGGTATATGTAAAATGACACCCAAAACACATTCCCCACCTTCTCCTGAGTACGGCGATACCAGATGTGTGACACTTTTTTGCAGCCTAGATGCGCAAAGGGGCCCAAATTCCTTTTAGGAGGGCATTTTTAGACATTTGGATACCAGACTTCTTCTCACGCTTTGGGGCCCCTAGAATGCCCAGGGCAGTATAAATACCCCACATGTGACTCCATTTTGGAAAGAAGACACCCAAGGTATTCAATGAGGGGCATGGCGAGTTCATAGAAATTTTTTTTTTTTTGGCACAGTTAGCGGAAATTGATATTTTTAATTTTTTTTTCTCACAAAGTCTCCCGTTCCGCTAACTTGGGACAAAAATTTCAATCTTTCATGGACTCAATATGCCCCTCACGGAATACCTGGGGGTGTCTTCTTTCCGAAATGGGGTCACATGTGGGGTATTTATACTGCCCTGGCATTCTAGGGGCCCTAAAGCGTGAGAAGAAGTCTGGAATATAAATGTCTAAAAAATTTTACGCATTTGGTTTCCGTGAGGGGTATGGTGAGTTCATGTGAGATTTTAATTTTTGACACAAGTTAGTGGAATATGAGACTTTGTAAGAAAAAAATAAAAAAATTCCGCTAACTTGGGCCAAAAAAATGTCTGAATGGAGCCTTACAGAGGGTGATCAATGACAGGGGGGGTGATCAATGACAGGGGGGGGTGATCAGTGACAGGGGGTTGATCATTGACAGGGGGGTGATCAATGACAGGGGGGTGATCAGGGAGTCTATATGGGGTGATAACCACAGTCATTGATCACGCCCCTGTAAGGCTTCATTCAGACGTCCGTATGCGTTTTGCGGATCCGATCCATCTATCAGTGGATCCGTAAAAATCATGCGGACGTCTGAATGGAGCTTTACAGGGGGGTAATCAATGACAGGGGGGTAATCAATGACAGGGGGGTGATCAGGGAGTCTATATGGGGGGATCACCACAGTCATTGATCACGCCCCTGTAAGGCTTCATTCAGACGTCCGTATGCGTTTTGCGGATCCGATCCATCTATCAGTGCATCCGTAAAAATCATGCGGACATCAGAATGGAGCTTTACAGGGGGGTAATCAATGACAGGGGGGTGATCAGGGAGTCTATATGGGGTGATCACCACAGTCATTGATCACGCCCTGTAAGGTCTTCATTCAGACGTCCGGATGCGTTTTGCGGATCCGATCCATCTATCAGTGCATCCGTAAAAATCATGCGGACATCTGAATGGAGCTTTACAGGGGGGTAATCTATGACAGGGGGGTAATCAATGACAGGGGGGTGATCAGGAAGTCTATATGGGGTGATCACCACAGTCATTGATCACGCCCCTGTAAGGCTTCATTCAGACGTCCGGATGCGTTTTTGCGGATCCGATCCATCTATCAGTGCATCCGTAAAATCATGCGGACATCTGAATGGAGCTTTACAGGGGGTTGATCAATGACAGGGGGGTGATCACCACAGTCATTGATCATGCCCCTGTAAGGCTTCATTCAGACATCCGGATGCGTTTTGCGGATCGGATCCATCTATCAGTGCATCCGTAAAAATCATGTGGACATCTGAATGGAGCTTTACAGGGGGGTGATCAGGGAGTCTATATGGGGTGATCACCACAGTCATGATCATGCCCCTGTAAGGCTTCATTCAGACGTCCGGATGCGTTTTGCGGATCCGATCCATCTATCAGTGGATCCGTAAAAATCATGCGGACATCTGAATGGAGCTTTACAGGGGGGTAATCAATGACAGGGGGGTAATCAATGACAGGGGGGTGATCAGGGAGTCTATATGGGGTGATCACCACAGTCATTGATCACGCCCCTGTAAGGCTTCATTCAGACATCCGGATGCGTTTTGCGGATCGGATCCATCTATCAGTGCATCCGTAAAAATCATGCGGACATCTGAATGGAGCTTTACAGGGGGGTGATCAGGGAGTCTATATGGGGTGGTCACCACAGTCATTGATCATGCTCCTGTAAGGCTTCATTCAGACGTCCGGATGCGTTTTGCGGATCGGATCCATCTATCAGTGCATCCGTAAAAATCATGCGGACGTCTGAATGGAGCTTTACAGGGGGGTGATCAGGGAGTCTATATGGGGTGATTACCACAGTCATTGATCATGCCCCTGTAAGGCTTCATTCAGACGTCCGGATGCGTTTTGCGGATTTGATCCATCTATCAGTGGATCCGTAAAAATCATGCGGACGTCTGAATGGAGCTTTACAGGGGGGTAATCAATGACAGGGGGGTAATCAATGACAGGGGGTGATCAGGGAGTCTATATGGGGTGATCACCACAGTCATTGATCATGCCCCTGTAAGGCTTCATTCAGACGTCCGGATGCGTTTTGCGGATCCGATCCATCTATCAGTGGATCCGTAAAAATCATGCAGACATCTGAATGGAGCTTTACAGGGGGGTGATCAATGACAGGGGGTAATCAATGACAGGGGGGTGATCAGGGAGTCTATATGGGGTGATCAGGGGTGATCAGGGGCTAATAAGGGGTTAATAAGTGACGGAGGGGGGGGGGTGTAGTGTGGTGTAGTGGTGCTTGGTGCTACTTTACTGAGCTACCTGTGTCCTCTGGTGGTCGATCCAAACAAAGGGGACCACCAGAGGACCAGGTAGCAGGTATATTAGACGCTGTTATCAAAACAGCGTCTAATATACCTGTTAGGGTTAAAAAAACACATCTCCAGCCTGCCAGCGAACTATCGCCGCTGGCAGGCTGGAGATCAACTCTCTTACCTTCCGTTCCTGTGAGCGCGCGCGCCTGTGTGCGCGCGTTCACAGGAAATCTCGGCCATCGCGAGATGACGCGTATATGCGTGACTGTGCGCAGCGCTGCCACCTCCGGAACGCGATCCTGCGTTAGGCGGTCCGGAGGTGGTTAATATGCAAGCAAAATTCTGATACATTCTATTTATATTTTAAATTCATGCCACCTGGTGGATCCCTTTTAGTATATTACACATTTAAAAACAAAAAAACAAAAACAATATTCAAATTCGTGATATTTCACAAATATTTTGTAGAATATTCGCGAATTCGAATATTTGTTATATTCTAACGGAAAATGCAAATGTGATCGCACACTACATCCAGCACTCTGCCCTCCATGCTGGATGAGACATTGGTTTATATTTTGGCCAAAGCATAGTAAGCCACTCACCGCGTCAAGGTCGTCTCAATTGAGTGGTCCCTAACTCTTGTTCCTACCTGTTCATGGGCCATGACAGCCACATAAAATCCAGGGAATGCATGCTGACCTGCATTCCCTGGATTTTATGTGGCTGTCATGGCCCATGAACAGGTAGGAACAAGAGTTAGGGACCACTCAATTGAGACGACCTTGACGCGGTGAGTGGCTTACTATGCTTTGGCCAAAATATAAACCAATGTCTCATCCAGCATGGAGGGCAGAGTGCTGGATGTAGTGTGCGATCACATTTGCATTTTCCGTTTGTATATGTATTTCGCCATAGTGATCTGCACCTGCAGGCAGGTTGTGCTGACTCAACCCCCCACTTTTTTTTTTTTATTTGTTATATTCTACATTCTTTTTTTTTACTTGAAAATCGGCAAGGTAATGATTGCGTAATATGCGAATATTGCGCAATCAATACAGGCGTGTGTTAAAAAACGAATATATAGCACTATAGAATATAGTGCTATATATTCATTTTTAGAATATTCGTCATTTTTTCCATCTGAAGTTATGATTCATGACTTCAGATGGAAAAAAATGACGAATATTCTAAAAAACGAATGTATAGCACTATATTCAATATAGTGCTATATATTCGTATTTTAGAATAGTTGTCATTTTTTTCCATCTGAAGTGGACACTGAACACTGTTCACTTCAGATGGAAAAAAAGGATGAATATTCTAAAAAACGAATGTATAGCACTATATTCAATATAGTGCTATACATTCGTTTTTTTGAAATGGCGGCATTTTTTATCATCTGAAGTGAACACCTAACACTGTTCACTGTTCACTTCAGATGGAAAAAAATGACGAATATTTAAAATACGAATATATAGCACTATATTGAATATAGTGCTATAAACTTGTTTTTTAGAATATTGATCATTTTTTTCCATCGGAAGTCATGATTCCTTCCTGCTTAAGTTGCATGCGGGACAATGACTCATTGGCCCACAAGCAAGAAGCAGGGAGTAATCATGTGTTCAGATGGAAACAATGACAAATATTCAATATAACAAATATATAGCACTATATTCGAAATATTCGCAAATTCTCTGTGTCGATATTCGAGATAAAAATTAGCTTTTCGAATATTCGTGCTCAACACTAATGATTTTATGCATTTAGACAAAATAGTTATTTTCATTATGCTTACAGTAAAAATATGTGTAAAAGTATAGGAACATTATTAATAGTAGTTATTTCATAACAAAATTAAACACATAGTAGACCTAACTTATAAAACATATTCATCTAACGTATACAAAAAGTAATATTGATAAAATTTAAATGTCTCAATAACCCCTGCATGCATGGCTGCTGCCATAGGGAACTAGTGAGTTGAAATGTAGGTTTGGCTTTATCTTATCATGTGCTGAATGTTTGGGGCTGCATTTCAGCAAATGGAGTTGGGGATTTGGTCAGGATTAATTAAGAACTAGATTAAAGAATAGTAGAAGAACATTAAAGTCCTGGAATTGATGACATGATATAGCCCCCAGAGAGCCATGATCTTAACATCATTGAGTCTGTCTGGGATTATATGAAGAGATAAAAGATTTGAGCAGGCCTACATCTAGAGATGAACAAATCGAAGCATCCAAAGTGGAATTCGATCAGAAGTTCAAGAAATTTTTTATTTGCAACTAATACAATTTTTCTTGTGCTTCGTGGTTACAAATAATTTTTGTTCCTAAAATGGCGGCTACACTGGTTACAAAGTGAAAGTAAGAAGCCCGGGAACGCAATATGACCCATAATGCCTGCAGATAGCCATCCCTTATGATGTCACAGGCCTTTAAAAGCCTCATCCTGCACGGTATCTGTCATTTCACTGTGAACTGAGCATAGGTAGAGACTTAACAAGCACTGGAGACAGTGTTTTAGAAAGCTTTCAAATGTAGAATATTGAGTAGGCAGACTGCAGGGACAGTGCAGTCTGAATGTAATGGCCCTGTGCATATTGTTCAACTGCTGTGCCATTAATTATTAATCTGTTCTGTTATACATAGACTTAATGTACATCAGACTCAGTCTAAACAGACGGTCTAATATATAGGCGTGTTTATGTAATTCACCTGCTGTGCCATTATTACTTAATCTGTTCTGTTATAGATAGATTTACTGTGTGTCAGACTCATTGTCAACCGGCAGTCTAATATATATAGGAGCATTTATCTAGTTCACCTTCTGCACCATTAGAGGTGTTATCCGATATCTAAGATATCCCCCATTTCCGGGGCCCCTTGTATGGATTATATTTACCTGCTCCCCAGCCCCACATTGCTCCGGATCCCTGCACGCCCACAGCTGCATATCCCGTTTCTCTGACCAAAACATCCAGCAATGGGGGATTAGCCAATAGCAGGCATCAATCGGGATTGCCCCCTTGAGACTGGACACTGTCACAGCCTGTTATTGGCTGCTCCACCCATAATCAGATGTTTTGATCCGAGCAACAAGGAGATGCAGTGACAGCCATGCAAGGATCTGGCATGGGTGTCGGGGAGCAGGTAATTATAATCGATACAAGGGGCCCTGGCATTGGCCGGGCATATTTTAGAAATTAGATAACCCCTTTAAGACTTTGGGGTTATGCACCTGTATCATTCTACTGTTTCTGGCGTCAGGGCCATCTTTGCCGCAGGGCAAAAGGGGTAGCTGCCCCGGGCCCAGTTGCTCATGGGGGCCCAAGGGAGCTCCGTTTCCCGACTCCCATTCATCAGTCCAGGGGCTTCGCTAGGTTAAAACATTCGGGGTCTGGGCCCCAGATGTTTTGTCCCAGGCCCCGAATGTCCTGCCTGCCTGCTAGATACAACTGTATTGTCGTACACAGAACGGCAATACAATTGAATCTAATACACTGGGAAGAGGTGAAGGACCTGTGGTGACATCACAGGTCATGTGATCAGCAAAACAGGCTGTGATAGGATGACCTGGATGATGTCACCATCATGTGACCAGTGCAGGATTGGACCGGAGTGAAGAAGGAGAAGGAGCCTAATGGTGATGTCTGTACATGAGGAGAGGTAAGTTAAGGGAGAGGCAGAGCAATGCTGGGAGTTGTAGTTATTTACCTAGGATGTATGTTAGGGCTGAAGGGAGGGATGTTATTGACATGGAACTGTATGTTGAAAGTGGATGGTGTGGGGGAGTGATGTTTTTTTACATGGGACTGTATGTTGAAAGTGGATGGTGGTGGGGAATGATGTTTATGTACATGGGACTTAATGTTTAGGCTACGTTCACACTTGTGTTTGGGGATCCGCTTGTGAGATCCGTTTCAAGGCTCTCACAAGCAGCCCCAAATGCATCAGTTTAACCCCAATGCATTCTGAATGGATGCGGATCCATTCAGAATACATTCGTTTGGCTCCGTATGGCCCCCCGTTCCGTTTTGGAGGCGGACCCCAAAATGCTGCAAGCAGCGTTTTTGTGTCCGCATGGCCTTGCGCAGCCAAACGGATCCTTTGCATTGACACAAAATGGTGCAATTGTAAACGGATTCTTCCCCCATTGACTTTCAATGTAAGTCAGGATGGATCCGTATTGGGACTTAGAAATTCAAATCTAATACAAACGAATCGGTCCTGAACGGATGCATTCATTTGTATTATCGGTGCGGATCCGTCCTGTACAAGTACAGGACAGATCCGCACGTACGCAAGTGTGAAAGTAGCCTTAGGGGGTGATGTTTACATGGGATTGTGCGTTGGAGGCGGCTGGGGAGGAGGTGATGTTATTTTTATAGGACTGTATGGTGGAGGGAGGATTATAACTGCAGGGGCACTGCAGATCCAGGGGACATTATAGGTGGTCTTATTACTACTGGGGGCTCTATAGGAGGGTCTTATAGATCCGCCTTATTCCTACTAAGCGCACTATGGGGGCCTTATTACTACTGAGGGGTCTGTAGGGAGCTTTATTACCACTGGGGGAACAATAGGGGGCCTTATTTCTACTGGGGGGCTCTGTGAGGGTATTATTATTATGGGAGGGCTCTTCTAATAATGGGGGCATTGTTGAGGAGCATTATCACGGTTGGGGCAGTGTTACTAATGAGGGCATTCTAGAAGGGAATTACTATTGGTGGGACTATGAGGAGCACTATTACTATGGGGGGCAGTAATGTTTCTTCAGGATAGTATTTGTTTTTTTTGGGGGGGATGGCAGGGGCGTAACTAAATGCTCATGGGCCCCGGTGCAAGAGTTAAGCTTGGGCCCCCCTTCCCTTAGTGCTTTGTGTGTCTTATGTGGCACAAGGGTCTTTGGGCCCCTTCATGCTCCTGGGCCCGGTAGCGACTGTTACCTCTGCACCCCCTATAGCTACACCCCTGGGGGGGGGCACAGCAAGCAGCAGGATAACACTGTGGGGACTCCAGTTGGGGGATAATGATAGAATGTGAGGAAGCTAAGATGTCTGTGTGTCACACTCTGCAGAGACGAGGCGGCTGAGAGAAGTTGTCCAGACCGAGTGGAGAAGATGATGAGAGAGAAGATCTACAGAGAAGATGATGACAGAGAGGAGACGTCACCTGGAGGCCCTGGATGTGACAGGTAAGTGCTGCTGTATAGCAAGTACAGCAAAGTGCGGGGGGGTGGGCGGGATCCAGGGGGCCCAAGTAAATTCTTGCCCAGGGTCCAATCAATATTAAAGACGGCCCTGTCTGGCGTGTCCACATTGATTAATAGATCAATTTTATTAGGCTCTGATTCTCAAATTGGAGCTATACACCTGTCTCATTCTATTGTTTGTGGCATGTCCATATTGATATTTAACCATTTCTATTAGCCAAAGAATTACTGTGATTAGTTGTAGGTTGAATCAATCACAGTGTAAGACAAAGAGCAATCTAATTGAACAGTGTCCACATTGGGGTATCCACATTGATTAATAGAATACCAATTATATTAGTTCCTGATTCAGAAATTGGGGGTGATACACATCTCTTTCATTTACTGTGATTTAGTGTTACAGAGCTGTCTTATTTAACACTGTAGACCAGGGGTGCACAACCCGCGGCCCGCGGGCCGCATGCGGCCCGCACAGCCAGTTTTTGCGGCCCCCGTACTCCTGCACAGAGACACAGCTGATCGTCTGCCTCTGCGATCAGCGCGTCCCTGTGAAAAAATAAAGCCGGCTCTGAAGGCCCCGCCCCCTGCAGCTGCTTTCACTTGATTCGGCTCCAGCCCGGAGCGCTCGGAATGCCCCGCCCCCTGAAGCTGCGCTCACTACTCACCGCCTCCCAGAGCGAACACACAGGTCCCCCGCCTCCCCCTGACGTCTCACTGACTGGGCGCTCCCTCGTGTGCCTGCACCGCATCACATACTGGGCCAATCAGCATTAGCAGTGTGCAAATACCTGCTGCTGATTGGCCCAGTGTATTGCTGGCAGGCAGCAGGCGCGCATCCTCCAGGCTGGAAGAAGTTATTGATTTGTTCTGCCCGCACACCTCACCAGTGCCACCCAAAACATTAATACCACAGCCATTCTGGACCTGTGCCACTGCCAGCCCGTCCACACAGTAAGACACCGCCCCAGCCACAATCTTTACATACAACCAGGGATTCTATTAAAAAAAACTTAAAGGGGTATTCCTATCATGGACAATGGGGGCATATCGCTAGGATATGCCCCCATTGTCTTATAGGTGCGGGTCCCACCACTGGGACCAGCACCTATATTGAGAATGGAGCGGGGAGCGCTGTGTCTGGAGGACCCCAGATTTCCCGGGGTCCGTCCACCACCAAGCGCTTCTCCCCGCCTCTCCCATAGAAGTGAATGGGAGAGTACCGCGCATGCGCGGCCCATGCTCCCATTCATTTTTATGAGGCCGACGGAAATAGCTGAGCCAGCACTCGGTTATTTTCGGTGGCCCCATAGAAATGAATGGAGGGAGGCTGCGCATGCGCAGTGTGCCCGCCTTCACTTTTGGGGCTCCATTCTCTATATAGGTGCGGGTTCCAGCGGTGGGACCAGCACCTATAAGACAATGGGGGCATATGCTGCTAGCGATATGCCCCCATTGTCCATGATGGGAATACCCCAAGTCATTAAAAAACCTTACCCCACGTGACTTCCAGGGGTGTGCGCCTCCGCGCAAATGCAGTACCAGGGCATGGGTAAGCTAAAATTACAGTGAGCATTGACTCATGGATGCGCCCACGGACACCGCGCATGCGCTCTCAGGGGTAAGGAGATCTGACAGTCTTTTTTCTTGTAAAATCTCCTTACCCTCACTACACAGCGCGCTTCAGATTCATTACCGGCTGGCTTCGATCAGGATCAGGTCGGTCTCTATGTGCAGTGAGGGTAAGGAGATTTTACAATCCGCGCGTGCGCAGTGTGAGGGTAAGGAGAATTAACAAGACAAAAGACCGTCAGATCTCCTTACCCCTGAGAGCGCATGTGCGGTGTCCGTGGGCGCATCCATGAGTCAATGCTCACTGTAATTTTAGCTTACCCATGCCCTGGTACTGCACTTGCGCAGAGGCGCACACCCGCGGAAGTCACGTGGGGTTGTGTTTTTTAACAACGTAAGATTTTTTGATAGATCACTGGATCATTAATGAAAAAAAAATCTGTACTAATAACAGTCTCTCTTAGCACTTGCATAATAAAAAAATTTTGAATGGACCCCTCAGCTGTCTGGCACCTCTGACCAGCAGAGACACTTGACTTCTTCCATAATACAGTCCAAATTCCAATTATTGTCCATAGACAAGTCATGAATATATATGTACATTGTACATATGAATGGAAATTTAAGTTATGGCTATTGTAAAGTGGCGAGAAAAAATTCAAAAATGAAAATGGGCTGGTACTTAAAGGGGCTATCCAGGAAAAGATATTAATGAATTATCCTCAGGATGGGTCATCAGTATTAGATCTGTAGGGGTGCGACACCACAGACCCCCGCCTATCAGCTGTTAGAAAAGGCATTTAAAGGGGTTTTGCCATCTCAGACAATGGGGGCATATTGCTAGGATATGCCCCATTGTCTGATGGGTGAGGGTCCCACCTCTAAAACCTGCATCTACAATGAGACCGGAGCGGGTAAATGAACGGAGGGAGCACTGCGCATCTGCAGCCGCCCTCCATTCATTTCTATGGGGCCACCAAAAATAGCCGAGCACTGGCTTGGCTATTTCCGTCTGCCCCATAGAAATGAATAGGAACAGGGGCCGCGCGTGCACGGTACGTTCCCATTTACTTCTATGGGAGCAGCGGAGAGCAGCACTTGGTGGTGGATGGACCCGGGAAATCTGGGGTCCTCTAGCCATAGCTCTCCCCGCTCCGTTCTCGTTGTAGGTGCGGGTCCCAATGGTGGGACCCACACCTATCAGACAATGGCATTGTATGTAATGGGAATACCCCTTTTAAGCGCCACAGCCTCTTCCTAGGTAATGTGACATCACTGTACATCAGTCGCATGGATTAGTAGCGTATCAATAAAGGCTGAGCTGCAATACCAAGTACTGCCACTATAAGATTTTACAGGTTTTAGAAGAGGGGAAAAAAATCAAATAAAATATATTTTTAATTAGACTGCAGATCAGACCCGTATATCAAAGACCCCCCATGTCAGACCTCAGCTCAGACCCCCATACCAGATCAGACCTCCGATCAGAACCCCCATATCAGAGGCCCATCAGAAATAAAATAAATAAATTCACTTACCTCTCCTCCTCCGCTGCTACTCTCCAGGGCCAGCGATCTCTCCGCTGCTACTCTCCAGGTCCAGCGATCTCTCCGCTGCTACTCTCCAGGTCCAGCGATCTCTCCGCTGCTACTCTCCAGGTCCAGCGATCTCTCCGCTGCTACTCTCCAGGTCCAGCGATCTCTCCGCTGCTACTCTCCAGGTCCAGCGATCTCTCCGCTGCTACTCTCCAGGTCCAGTGATTTCTCCTGCAGTCACACTCCCTGATCTTCTCTGGGCTCATGCCGCATGCAGCCTCAGGTCATAGCGCGCACACTACTTTCTGGCGATGTACGCAGTCAGGACACAGCAGCGCAGCCCAGAAAAGACCAAGTAGGAGGGGGAGTACAGCGCTTCACTGACTGCTCCCCTCGACTCCTGCATACTAGTGAGCTCTTCTATAATGAAGCACTCACTAGTATTCGCTTTATAAGATGCACATACATTTTCACTGACAAGTTGGGTGAAAAAAGTGCATCTGATAAAGCAGAAAATATGCTATAAATTTGGTATCGCCAAGATTGTACTGATCCGAGTAAGGGCCTCCTGCACACGACCGTTGTGTGCACCCATGGCCGTTGTGCCGTTTTCCGTTTTTTTTTGCGGACCATTGACTTTCAATGGGTCCGTGGAAAAATCGGAAAATGCACCGTTTTGCAGCCGCATCCGTGATCCGTGTTTCCTGGCCGTGAAAAAAATATGACCTGTCCTATTTTTTTCACGGCCAACGGCTCACGGACCCATTCAAGTCAATGGGTCCGTGAAAGAACACGGATGCACACAAGATTGGCATCCGTGTCCGTGATCCGTGTCCGTAGGTTACTTTTTATACAGACGGATCCGAAGATCCGTCTGCATAAAAGCTTTTTCATAGCTGAGTTTTCACTTTGTGAAAACTCAGAACCGACAGTATATTCTAACACAGAGGCGTCCCCATGGTAATGGGGACGCTTCAGGTTAGAATATACTAAAAGAACTGTGTACATGACTGCCCCCTGCTGCCTGGCAGGTGCTGCCAGGCAGCAGGGGGCAACCCCCCCCCCCCTGTAGTTAACACATTGGTGGCCAGTGCGGCCGCCCCCCCCCTCCCTCCCTTGTAGTTAACTCGTTGGTGGCCAGTGGGCCCTCCTCCCTCCCCTGTAGTTAACCCCTTGGTGGCCAGTGGGCCCTCTCCCCTCCCTCCCCCTCCTAATTAAAATCTCCCCCCCTATCATTGGTGGCAGCGGAGAGTACCGATCGGAGTCCCAGTTTAATCGCTGGGGCTCCGATCGGTAACCATGGCAACCAGGACGCTACTGCTGTCCCGGTTGCCATGGTTACTTAGCAATTTGTAGAACCATTATACTTACCTGCGAGCTGCGATCTCTGCGTCCGGCCGGGAGCTCCTCCTACTGGTAAGTGACATGACCTGTCACTTACCAGTAGGAGGAGCTCCCGGCCGGACGCAGAGATCGCAGCTCGCAGGTAAGTATAATGGTTCTACAAATTGCTAAGTAACCATGGCAACCGGGACAGCAGTAGCGTCCTGGTTGCCATGGTTACCGATCGGAGCCCAGCGATTAAACTGGGACTCCGATCGTACTCTCCGCTGCCACCAATGATAGGGGGGGAGAGTTTAATTAGGAGGGGGAGGGAGGGGAGAGGGCCCACTGGCCACCAACGAGTTAACTACAGGGGAGGGAGGGGGGGGGGCGGCCGCACTGGCCACCAATGTGTTAACTAGGGGGGGGGCACTGGCCACCAATGAGTTAACTACAAGGGAGCGAGGGGGGGGGGGAGGCCGCACTGGCCACCAATGTGTTAACTACAGGGGGGGGGGCTGCCCCCTGCTGCCTGGCAGCACCTGCCAGGCAGCAGGGGGCAGTCATGTACACAGTTCTTTTAGTATATTCTAACCTGAAGCGTCCCCATCACCATGGGAACGCCTCTGTGTTAGAATATACTGTCGGATTTGAGTTTCACGATGTAACTCAAATCCGACGGTATATTCTAACATAGAGGCGTTCCCATGGTAATGGGGACGCTTCAAGTTAAAATATACCATCAGATTGGAGAAAACTCCGATCCTATGGTATATTAACTCCTGACTTTACATTGAAAGTCAATGGGGGACGGATCCGTTTGCAATTGCACCATATTGTATCAACGTCAAACGGATCCGTCCCCATTGACTTGCATTGTAATTCAGGACGGATCCGTTTGGCTCCGCACGGCCAGTCGGACACCAAAACGACTTTTTTTTCATGTCCGTGGATCCTCCAAAAATCAAGGAAGACCCACGGACGAAAAAACGGTCACGGATCACGGAAAAACGGGACCCGTTTTTGCGGACCGCAAAAAAATACGGTCGTGTGCAGGAGGCCTAAGGTTACTTTCACACAAGCATTTTTGCTGGATCCGTCATGGATCAGTAAAAACACTTGTCATGATAATACAACCATCTGCATCTGTTATGAACGGATCCAGTTGTATTATCTTTAAAATAGCCAAGACGGATCCGTCATGAACTTCATTGAAAGTAAATGGGGGACGGATCAATTTTCTATTGTCTCTGAGAAAACAGATCCATCCTTATTGACTTACTTCCGTCTTGCTTTGCATCTCAAGACGCACTCAAAAATGCTGCTTGCTGAACGCAATGAAACAGAACGGAATGCATTCTGGTGCACTCAAATCCCTTCAATTCAGTTTTGTCCCCATTAACAATGAATGGGGACAAAACTGAAGTGTTTTCCTCCGGTATTGAGATGTGCGAAAGTAGGCTATTAAAGCCACCTAGTGGCATATTAAACTATTAACATAGCAATGTTCAATAAACTACCTTCATTCCAGCAAGGGTCTTCTTTCTTTTATTCATGTTGTCATTTTGATAAAAAAGCTATTTTCCAGATATGCTAATTAACCTTCAAGGTGCCCAGAGGGGCGTTATTTCTCTCCTCTAGTGCACAGTAACGCCCCCTGCAGTGCCCACCCCGCCTTTATTTCAAGCCCAGCATGCCTCCTTATAAATAAATGTACTTCCACATCTGAGCCGAACAGTGCCGCCCCCTCCGCTACGTCATGTAATTTATTCACCCCACGATCCTTGCATCCTCCTTCCATGCCCATGAAATCTCGCGCAGCTGCAGTATCGCCGACTGCCTGGACCTGTCCTTGAGGGCAACAGCCTCAATAGTGTCACTGGGCATGCGCAGAGCCCAGTGACCTAATCAGAGCGCTGTTGCCTCTGCGGCTGCGGTAGATTTCATGGGCATGGAAGGAGGACGCAAGGATCGTGGGGTGAATAAATTACATGACGTTGTGGAGGGGGCAGCGCCGTTCGGCTCAGATGTGGGAGTACATTTATTTATGAGGAGGTGTGCAGGGCTTGAAATAAAGGTGGGCTGGGCACTGCAGGGGGGCCTTACTGGGCACTAGAGGAGAGGAAAATAGCCCCTCTGGGCACCTTGAAGGTTAATTAGCATATCTGAAAAATCAAAATGACAACTTGAATAAAAGAAAAGACCCTTGCTGGAATGAAGGTAGTTTATTGAACATTGCTATGTTAACAGTTTAATATGCTCAAACTAGGTGACAGATTCCCTAGTTAAAGGTTATCATGTCATTAATTAGTGCACAGTTAAACCTTATTTGAAAGTTTAAAATGTAACTGTCATTTTATTTTTGTAATGTATCGGGGCAGTGATACTGACCATTTTTGTAATATAATTTAAATTGTACATTTCTATTAGAAAATTAGCTCTAAAGTGGCCCTTTCTCAGCCTTAGCAGCGCTCCTCTGTCTTCTGCTTACATAACACAGTCAGTGTTGAGCGCGTCTCCACAGTTATATAAACAGAAGACAGAGGAGCGCTGCTAAGGCTGAGAAAGGGCCACTTTAGAGCTAATTTTCTAATAGACAATTTCAGTAATTAAAGTATATTATAAAAATGGTCAATATAACTGCCCTGATACATTACAAAAAAAAATAAAAAATGACAGTTACATTATAAATTTTCCTGTTCCTCAACCTATATGTGATATGTTTTTCACAGGTCTGAGACAGCTAAGGGTCTTTGCTGCACATACCTAAAATGGATGCTGCAGGCAGTGCAAAGAAGAGAAAAATTACAGATGAGAACAGGAAATTTAATGAGACCTGGACAGAAAAGTTCTTCTTTATTGAAGAAAGAGGAAAGCTAGTTTGCTTAATTTGCAAAAGTGTAGTTGCAGTGCCGAAGGAATTCAATGTTAAGCGGCACTACGAAACCAAACATTCCAATTTTGAGCAATTTAAGGGAGAATTGCGCAAACAGAAGATCTTATCTTTACAGCGCAGCTTAACTGTACAGCAGACTATGTTCACCAAGATATCTAAAGAAAGTGAAATGGCTATGGAAGTTAGTTATGAAATATCAGAATTGATTGCAAAGTCTTCCAGACCATTCACAGATGGTGACTTTGTAAAAAAGTGCCTCGTTGTTTCTTCACAGAAACTATGCCCAGAGTCTGTTAAAAAATTTGAATCTATTAGCCTAAGTCGTGTGACTGTTCAACGCAGGATTGCTGATATGGCTGCAGATGTTTCAGGACAGACAGAAGAAAAGGCAAAAAAAATTATTTTCTTTTCTCTGGCAGCAGATGAGTCAACAGATATCAGTTCCACTGCTCAACTACTGGTTTTTATTCGGGGGATCACCACAGATTTTCATATTTTTGAGGGATTACTTGGAATGATCTCATTTCAAGGGCAAACAAAGGGAAGTGATTTGTTAAGCGGTATATTGGAATTATGTGCCAAGATGGATCTAGATTTAAGTAAGCTAGTTGGAATTGTTACTGATGGAGCTCCAGCCATGATAGGCTCCAAAAGTGGTATGGTTTCTTTGTTAAGGCAACACCTCGGAGAGCACAAGCACCATCTGATTCAGTTTCATTGCATCATCCACCAACAATCCCTGTGTGGAAAAGAGCTTGGATTTGAAAATGTAATGAAAGTTGTTGTCAGTGTTGTCAACTTCATAAAATCGCGAGGACTTAACCATCGGCAGTTTAAATCTTTTCTAGAAGAGATTGATGCTGAATATCAGGACCTAGTTTTTTATACAGAAGTAAGGTGGATGAGCCGGGGGAAAACCTTGCAACGTTTTTTTGAATTGTTGGAAGAAATAAAATTATTTCTTGTTCGGAAGGATAAAATAGTTGAAGAACTACAAGATGACAAGTGGCTGTGTGACCTTGCTTTCTTGGTAGACATCACACAACATCTGAATGCACTGAATGCAAAACTACAAGGGAAAAATCAGTTTGTTAGTAATCTTTGTAACTATATCTTTGCATTTCAATCCAAACTAAAATTGTTCCAATCTCACCTTGAAAATGGCAATCTTGTGCATTTCCCAGCATGCAGACAAAAATGTGTCAGTGGCGCAAACATGTCTGAGTATGTCGCAAAACTTGCACATCTCCAGTCCATATTTGAGCACCGCTTCACTGATTTTAAAAATGAGAAAAAGGGTTTTGAAATGTTTGCAGACCCATTTTCAGTTATTCCTGATGAAGCACCCCCAGAATTCCAACTGGAACTCATTGATCTTCAGTCATGTGACAGTCTACGAAACAAGTTTAAGGAAGGGGATTTACTTAACTTCTATAAATGTGTGCCAGGAGATGAATATCCCAAATTGTGTGAAAGAGCAGCTATTTATGCCTGCCTGTTTGGGTCAACATACTCTTGCGAGCAGGCATTTTCTATTATGAACATTAGCAAATCAAAATTTAGGAGTAGACTTACTAATGAGAATCTTCAGTCAATTCTGCAACTAGCCACAACTGAACTGAGACCTAACATCCAAAAACTTGCGAAAAATATGCAACCCCAGAAATCACACTAACTCCTCTTTCACAAACTAAAATTTGGTGAAATCAACACCCAGTTGCTTTTATATTTGCAGTTCTAAAGTTTATTTTACTAATCTCTAATTAACATTTATGTAGTACTGTACTGTGCAGTATATGTTATTTAACTGTTACTGGTATGTAAACCTTGTTCTGTTTATTGTGAGCAGGATACATAAATAAACTGCATAACACAGAATATATTTGTACTCCCAATCCTGTTATGAGGAATTTTCTCATATTTTTCATGGCTTTTTAGTAGGCCTCTGTGCCATTCAAAACATGCAGTGGTGCATGAAAATTGTAGTATGAATTAATTGGCAATCCAATGGCGGGTTTACACAGCCTGATTGTAGGTTATCAGGTACGAATGTTACTATGAATGCTTGTTCCTGATAATCGGCTTATGTATGTGTGCTGCCGATTGGGTGAATTGATCTGTCATGCAGCACATTAAATCTGTGAACAAAGCTCTGCTGTCCAGAAACAATGAATCTGTATGAAGATGAGAGATGGTAGTAGCAATGTAAATGAAGCTTTTCACCTCAACTGATGAGCAGGCAGTTATTGGGAAGGAACCGTTCATAATCAACTGCTCCATCTGCTCCTGTGTGGTATTGCTATATGAATGCATCAATGTATACTAAATATTAATGATGCAAAACAAGTTATAGTTTTCATGCAGTAAACTTTTACAGTTTAAGCAGCTCAATTTTTTTTTGTGGCCCCAGGAGACAGAACAATGCGACAATGCGGCCCTCAGACCAAAATAGGTTGTGCACCCCTGCTGTAGACAGTGCAAATAAATAGATTCTTCGCACTGCAGAGTTGGTCTCGAGTTGATCATCATTTTAGGTGGAATTTTTTTTATTTTATTTTAAAAATTATTCTTTTAGCAAAATCATTACCCTTGTAGCAAAACTAAATAAATAAATAAATTAGTCTGCTCCAGTATTACAATTCCTGATCCCTATGACGAACGATGCTGAGTGAGTGACCCGCACATGTCAGCAAAGGGTAGACACACAGTGATCCCTTTAGTGCAGAGCGTAAGGGCATCACAGAACAGTTAGTGCTAAATGCCACTTGTTTCCAGGAAGTTTGACACGGTAGCATTCAACTTAGCGTCATTATTAGGACACGGTTACAAATGCAAGTAAATGCTTTTAACAGCCTCCGGACCGCCTAACGCAGGATCGCGTTCCGGAGGCGGCAGCTGCAGGCAGAGTCATGCATATATGCGTCATCTCGCGAGACGTGAGATTTCCTGTGAACGCGCGCACACAGGCACGCGCGTTCACAGGATCGGAAGGTAAGCGAGTGGATCTCCAGCCTGCCAGCGGCGATCGTTCGCTGGCAGGCTGTAGATGCGATTTTTTTTAACCCCTAACAGGTATATTAGACGCTGTTTTGATAACAGCGTCTAATATACCTGCTACCTGGTCCTCTGGTGGTCCCTTTTGCTTGGATCGACCACCAGAGGACACAGGCAGCTCAGTAAAAAGTAGCACCAAATACCACTACACTACACCCCCCCCTGTCACTTATTAACCCCTTATTAACCCCTGATCACCCCATATAGACTCCCTGGTCACCCCCCTGTCATTGATCACCCCCCTGTCATTGACCACCCCCTTGTATGTAAGGCTCCATTCAAACGTCCGTATGTTTTTTATGGATCCACGGATACATGGATCGGATCCGCAAAACACATACGGACGTCTGAATGGAGCCTTACAGAGGGGTGATCAATGACAGGGGGGTGATCACCCCATATAGACTCCCTGATCACCCCCTGTCATTGATCACCCCCCTGTCATTGATCACCCCCCTGTAAGGCTCCATTCACACGTCCGTATGTTTTTTACAGATCCACGGATACATGGATCGGATCCGCAAAACACATATGGAGCTAAATGGAGCCTTACAGGGGGGTGATCACCCCATATAGACTCCCTGATCCCCCCTCTGTCATTGTTCACCCCCCTGTCATTGATCACCCCCCTGTAAGGCTCCATTCACACGTCCGTATGTTTTTTACTGATCCACGGATACATGGATCGGATCCGCAAAACACATACGGACATCTGAATGGAGCCTTACAGGGGGGTGAGAAATGACAGGGGGGTGATCAATGACAGGGGGGTGATCACCCCATATAGACTCCCTGATCACCCCCCTGTCATTGATCACCCCCCTGTAAGGCTCCATTCAGATGTCCGTATGTTTTTTACAGATCCACGGATACATGGATCGGATCCGAAAAACACATACGGACGTCTGAATGGAGCCTTACAGGGGGGTGATCACCCCATATAGACTCCTTGATCACCCCCTGTCATTGATCACCCCCCTGTCATTGATCACCCCCTGTAAGGCTCCATTCAGACGTCCGTATGTGTTTTGCGGATCCGTGGATCCGCAAAACACGGACACCGCGGATCCGTAAAACACATACGGACGTCTGAATGGAGCCTTACAGGGGGGTGTTAAATGACAGGGGGGTGTTAAATGACAGGGGGGTGATAACCCCATATACACTCCCTGATCACCCCCCCGTCATTGATCACCCCCCTGTAAGGCTCCATTCAGACATTTTTTTGGCCCAAGTTAGCGGAAATTATTATTATTTTTTTTATTTTCTTCTTGCAAAGTCTCATATTCCACTAACTTGTGACAAAAAATAAAATCTCACATGAACTCACCATTACCCTCACGGAATCCAAATGCGTAATTTTTTTTTTTACATTTATATTCCAGACTTCTTCTCACACTTTAGGGCCGCTAAAATGCCAGGGCAGTATAAATACCCCACATGTGACCCCATTTCGGAAAGAAGACACCCCAAGGTTTTCCGTGAGGGGCATATTGAGTCCATGTAGGATTGAAATTTTTGTCCCAAGTTAGCGGAAAGGGAGACTTTGTGAAAAAAAAAAAAAAAAAAAAACATTTCCGCTAACTTGTGCCATAAAAAAAAAATTCTATGAACTCGCCATGCCCCTCATTGAACACCTTGGGGTGTCTTCTTTCCAAAATTGGGTCACATGTGGGGTATTTATACTGCCCTGGCATTTTAGTGGCCCTAAAGCGTGAGAAGAAGTCTGGGATCCAAATGTCTAAAAATGCACTCATAAAAGGAATTTGGGCCCCTTTGCGCATCTAGGCTGCAAAAAAGTGTCACACATGTGGTATCACCGTACTCAAGAGAAGTTGGGAAATGTGTTTTGGTGTGTCATTTTACATATACCCATGCTGGGTGAGATAAATATTTTGGTCAAATGCCAACTTTGTATAAAAAAATGGGAAAGTTGTCTTTTGCCGAGATATTTCTCTCACCCAGCATGGGTATATGTAAAAAGACACCCCAAAACACATTGCCCTACTTCTTCTGAGTACGGCGATACCAGATGTGTGACACTTTTTTGGAGCCTAGGTGGGCAAAGGGGCCCACATTCCAAAGAGCCCCTTTCGGATTTCACAGGGCATTTTTTACAGATTTTGATTTCAAACTACTTCTCAGGCATTAGGGCCCCTAAAATGCCAGGGCTTATAACTACCCCACAAGTGACCCCATTTTGGAAAGAAGACACCCCAAGGTATTCCGTGAGGGGCATGGCGAGTTCCTAGAAGTTTTTATTTTTTGTCACAAGTTAGCGGAAAATTATTATTATGCTGGGTGAAATAAATATCTCGGCAAAAGACAACTTTTCCCATTTTTTTATACAAAGTTGGCATTTGACCAAGATATTTCTCTCACCCAGCATGGGTATATGTAAAATGACACCCCAAAACACATTGCCCAACTTCTCATGAGTACGGCGATACCAGATGTGTGACACTTTTTTGCAGCCTAGGTGGGCAAAGGGGCCCACATTCCAAAGAGCACCTTTAAGATTTCACAGGTCATTTTTTACACATTTTGATTTCAAACTACTTACCACACATTAGGGCCCCTAGAATGCAAGGGCAGTAAAACTACCCCACAAGTGACCCCATTTTGGAAAGAAGACACCCCAAGGTTTTTCGTGATGGGCATAGTGAGTTCATGGAAGTTTTTATTTTTTGTCACAAGTTAGTGGAATATGAGACTTTGTAAGGAAAAAAATAAAAAAAAATCATCATTTTCCGCTAACTTGTGACAAAAAATAAAAAGTTCTATGAACTCACTATGCCCATCAGCGAATACCTTAGGATGTCTACTTTCTGAAATGGGGTCATTTGTGGGGTGTTTGTACTGTCTGGGCATTGTAGAACCTCAGGAAACATGACAGGTGCTCAGAAAGTCAGAGCTGCTTCAAAAAGCGGAAATTCACATTTTTGTATCATAGTTTGTAAACGCTTACCCAAACCATTTTTTTTTACCCAAACCTTTTTTTTTTAATCAAAGACATGTAGAACAATAGATTTAGAGAAAAATTTATATATAGATGTCGTTTTTTTTTAAAGATTTTACAACTGAAAGTGAAAATTTTTATTTTTTTTCAAAAATTTTGTTAAATTTTGATTAATAACAAAAAAAGTAAAAATGTCAGCAGCAATGAAATACCACCAAATGAAAGCTCTATTAGTGTAAAGAAAAGGAGGTAAAAATTTTTGGGTGGTAAGTTGCATGACGGTGAAAGTAGTGTAGTGCAGAAGTGTAAAAAGTGGCCTGGTCATTAAGGGGGTTTAAGCTAGGGGGGCTGAGGTGGTTAACTGCAGCAACTTTAATTAGACGTTATTGGACGTCTGATTGTTTCCCTTACAAGGCTGAGGAGGCATAACTCGCACCTGTCGACGAAGGATGGACACAAGGCGATACCTTCAGTGCAGTATGTGCAGCCCCGCACATGTAAGGGTATCAGCTAACAGTTAGTGCTGAACTCCACTTGTCCTTCGAAGATGTTGGCTATCGACCACCTGGGGTTAAATAACTCCTTGTATTTGGGTTAAAACCAAATGGGCTGAACTTAGTGGATGGAAAAAAAACATGGCAACTGGATTATTGCCATAAGGGAGGAGTCTTGTTGGTTAACAGAATGAACCACACAAATTGCTCCACCAATTCGACCCAAATTCATCGTAGCTAATATGTTCTTTTAGTCAATATTTGGTTAGTGTTTTGCATCAGTATTAGATCAGAATTTTGAAGCCCAAAGCAGGAGTCAGTCCAAAGCACAGATGAGATGCAAATAATTCCATTACCCTTTATCTCTTTTTTGGACCCACTCCTGATTTTGGCTTACAATTCGAGATCAAATATTGACTCAAAACACTGACAAAATACTAACCATCTGAAAGAGGCTTTATGGATGCTCAGAATATCGGATTGTTACTGCCACTTCTGCTGCCGTTCTCCCCATTCTGTCATAGGGCCCCTTTTGTCAAGGTGGCTGCAACTGCTGACGCTGCCGCCACTGTCCCCACTCATGGGACCACTACTGGCGCTGCTGCTGCCACCATCCTCACTCTTTTGTTAGGCAACTACTGCCATTGCCACTGTTCCCACTCTGTCATGGGACCATTACTGCTGCTGCCACCATCCCAACTCTTTCATGAGGCCACTAGTGCCACTGCTGCCACCGTCCCCACTCTGTCATGGGGCCACTATTTGAATTTTAAGTCCACTGTGATACAGTACAATTGGCTGTAATACTGATAGCACAGTACCTACAGAACTGATTAACTATGAATGTGGGTGCACTACAACGTATTGCACACGGCGATACCCTCTCCCTGCATCGTGCCTACAGTTTCAGTTCCATGACTTCACACTGAGATTGGGCCACCAAGTGGGATGCATATGATTAGGCAGAGTCCCCTGGGTATATCACGATTCGCGACAAATGAATTTGGATCAAATCAAATTTCTTGACGAACTTTGACGAATCGTCCAAATCAATTTTTTCCAAACTTCGCTCATATATACAGTGGATATAAAAAGTCTACACACCCCTGTTAAAATGTCAGGTCTCTGTGATGTAAAAAAATGAGACAAAGATAAATCCTTTCAGAACTTTTTCCACCTTTAATGTGATCTATAAACTGTACAACTCAATTGAAAAACAAACAAATCTTTTTGGTAGAGGGAAGAAAAAATATAAAAATAATATGGTTGCATAAGTGTGCACACCCTTAAACAAATACTTTGTTGAAGCAACTTTTGATTTTATTACAGCACTCAGTCTTTTTGGGCATGAGTCTATCAGCATGGCACATTTTGACTTGTCAAGATTTGCCCACTCTTCTTTGCAAAAACCCTCCAAATCTGTCAGATTGCGAGGGCATCTCCTGTGCACAGCCCTCTTCAGATCACCCCACAGATTTTCAATCGGATTCAGGTCTGGGCTCTGGCCGGGCCATTCCAAAACTTTAATCTTCTTCTGGTGAAGCCATTCCTTTGTTGATTTGGATGTATGCTTTGGGTCGTTGTCATGCTGAAAGATGAAGTTCCTCTTCATGTTCAGCTTTCTAGCAGAAGCCTGAAGATTTTTTGCCAATATTGACTGGTATTTGGAACTGTTCATAATTCCCTCTAGCTTAACTAAGACCCCAGTTCCAGCTGAAGAAAAACAGCCCCAAAGCATGATGCTGCCACCCCCATGCTTCACTGTGAGTATGGTGTTCTTTTGTTGATGTGCAGTGTTGTTTTTGCGCCAAACATATCTTTTGGAATTATGGCCCAAAAGTTCAACCTTGGTTTCATCAGACCATAACACCTTTTCCCAAATGCTTTTGGGAGACTTCAGTTGTGTGTTTTTGCAAAATGTAGAGTGGCTTGGATGTTTTTCTTCATAAGAAAAGGCTTTCGTCTTGCCACTCTACCCCATAGCCCAGACATATGAAGAATATGGGAGATTGTTGTCACATGTACCACAAAGCCAATACTTGCCAGATATTCCTACAGCTCCTTTAACCACTTCAGCCCCCAGTGCTTAAACACCCTGAAAGACCAGGCCACTTTTTACACTTCTGACCTACACTACTTTCACCGTTTATTGCTCGGTCATGCAACTTACCACCCAAATGAATTTTACCTCCTTTTCTTCTCACTAATAGAGCTTTCATTTGGTGGTATTTCATTGCTGCTGACATTTTTACTTTTTTTGTTATTAATCGAAATTTAACGATTTTTTTGCAAAAAAATGACATTTT